>NC_088792.1:274578533-279578533 GCF_011386835.1 Chrysemys picta bellii | reverse complement strand
ACTAATGTTCTAATAAATTTGTTAGTCTCTAAGGTGCCACAAGTACTCCTGTTCTTTTTGTGAAAAAAAAGGTGGTGTATAAATAGGGGTGGAAGGATTCGATTTTCGTCTGTAAAGGTTGATTTCACCATATACACACACAAACCATCGAAAAGCTATTACCAACAATCATAGCAGAGATTAACAGAGAGGCACAGTAAGAAAATGTTGCTTGAGAACTTGTTAGAGTTTGATTTCAGGGTATTTTTTTTGACATGTGATGTTGGCCATTTGTGTTTTTAACAGTTATAAAGTGCAACTCTTTGAATCTCAATGTCTGTGGTAATTAAATAATTATTGTCTGATCCCCATAAGTTCCTGCAACTGTAAAAATTTTAAATTGGCAAAACAAAAAAGAAAAAAAGAAAAAAAAGAAAAGCGTAAGTCCCATAATTTTGCACAACTGTGAAAATTTAAATCAATAACAATTGAAAATAATGCTTAAAATAAATATTGATATTATCCATTGAAATTATAAAAAATAAATATTGCATTCTGCCAATAAATGTATTATTCGTAGGATGTATTTTCACTGTTTCCAGGTTGACTCAATGGGAACTAGATATGCAAATATAGGACTGGAATCCTAATCCAAGTGCAGAATACCAAACTGTAGACAACCCATATATTGTAGATCCCAGGTTCTCTTGTGGCCTGAGACATATTGGATAGATATTTTTTCTCTTGCAGCATTAAACATAGATGAGTAATTCTTATAGACTTTAAAAATAGCCCAGGCAAGGCACTACCATCTGCACAACGAATATCGTTATAACCATCGCATCTTGAAATTGCTTAGCCTTCTTTAAAATGGTCCTTGTTCCAGCAATTTGAGCTTACTGTAATGATAATTATGGCAACATAATTATCCCGGCTGGGGTGAGGGGATCAGAACTGGTGAGTATTAAATTACTCCTTGAGGTGACTTGAATCTCGACAAAAATATGTTTTCCGTTGCTATTTTAGTTGCTGGCTGAGCACTTCTCTGACCGCTCACTGCCTCTGCTCAGCAGCATGGTAGCTTTTTATCACCCCTCTCTCCCAGCACAAGACTATTTTCTTTATCAATGATGGAGATGCCTCAACCTGCCCGCTCAAGAGCTTCATTTGCAACTTGCCAGGAGACCTCTGACTTGGTCTGTTTGTGCAGTAGGCCCTCCTCTTTAGATGGAGAGGGAGGACCAGATTCATCCCTCTGCTGGGGCAGAGGTAGGAGAGAGGCAGCTTGTGCTTTCCCATCCAGGGCTTAATGAGCCCGCCAGCATATGGAAGGGCTGCCCTGACATGCACCCGTTATTGGTAGGATGCAGGAAGATTGCGACTGAAGGAATTTGTGGGTTCAATTCCAGGTGCTGGTGAGGGCTTGTGCTGCTGAGTCCTCTAGCCTGCCCCTTTCCCGGTCCTGTCTCACTTGCTTTTCTTCCCTCTGGGCTTCTCATCCTAGTCCTAATTCCCCCCTCCATCCAGGCTCCTCAGCAGAGTCCCAGACTCGTCCGTCCTCCCCTCCCCCTCCTCTGCTTCTGGTCCCCTGTGCTTGCCTGTCATGCTACTGCCTGGGCTCTGTGCTAATGCCACAGAGGCTCCTAACAGCCAGAAGGAGCAACTTCAGGGAATGTTCTGCTCAGCCCCTTTGGACGTGGGTTGGAGCATGCTAAGTGCATACAGAAGCTTAAGAGAATTTAGCTGCCAAATGTAACATACTCTTACTGAGTGTATGTGAACGGCAATTTTTTCAATGCTTATAACAGCCAAATGTGTCTGCAAAAGGCACATCTCTGCCATGCAAGCCCCCCCTTCCCCCCCCCAGCAAAATTTCAAGTCCCTGCTTCAAAGCTTAGAGGTGCTGGAGTTTGCAGTTAAAAGGCTGTTAGAATGTTTTAACATAGGCAAAATGTGTTGCCTCATTCTCTGAAACAGCGAAACCGTTTTTGCTGAAACTTTCTCCAAAAAGACTTAGCTTAAGGCAGATGCTCAGTATGGAAACTTTCAGCCCAAACACTTACAATTCGGTAAAGTTTCATAAGCAACTCAAACCAGGGTCTTATGAGGGAAAATGCCAGGCAATCTTTAACTACAGGCGGTGCTCCCAGTCTGGCGTATAATACACTAATCAATCCTTAAGAACACTAAGCGGCGGCAAATATGTTTTAAATGGCAGTCCCGACCGATCATTTTTAATAGAGCTAGGCAGTGAATTCCCTCATCAAAGCATGTAATTAAAAGAAAGTTCTAGCTCCCATTGTCTGCTGATAACTAATCAAGTAACTTAGTACTGATCTTAATGGAAGCTTGGGAGCACAGGACAGTGAAAGATGACTGAGACAGGCACACAAGGCACATGGGGAGAAGCTCAGGCAAAATATGTCAGAACCGTGAATACATTCACTTTCTGCCTGCACAGTTTTGCTTGTTTTCCTCCGGCAAAAACTGCCTTTTTGCTCCAAGCACAGCTTGTGGGTCATTGAAGATGAGTGAGAGCGTGGGAAGGGATGAAGATGAAAGGGCAAATTCTGCTGCTTGTGATTCACTTTTGTGTGTGGAAACCGAATGTAAAGGTTTTAACCACAGTTACAGGGATACAGTCAGACCTGTGGGGAGTTTACAAAGGTTTGCTATGTAAGAGCCTAAAGATGCAGGTAGGTGTCTAGTGGGGTTTTCATAGGCACAGGCTTGGCTCCTAATTCTCATGGACTTCCTGCTGTGGCACATCTATAAATCCCACCTGGCTTCTGTCTTGCATCTTTTGGCCCTCTAATACTTTGGTAAATCTTGTCCCCTGTCTACACTAACTCTTAACCATGTAGTCACCAGGGGCCAGATCCACAAAGGGACTTTGGCACCTAAACCCCAGTTTTAGGCACCACTGTGATCCACAAAACCCCTCATTGGCCGAATTGTGCTTGGTTGCCTACATTTTCCCTGTAAAAATTCCCTAAGTTTCTGCCTCTGGGTTTGCACACTGCTCACTCACTCTCGGTGTCCAGAAGAAATCTGATGAGGTTCAACAAGGACAAGTGCAGAGTTCTGCACTCAGGATGGAAGAATCCCATGCACTGCTACAGACTAAGGACCGAGTGGCAAGGCAGCAGTTCTGCAGAAAAGGACCTAGGGGTTACAGTGGACAAGAAGTTAGATCTGAGTCAACAGTGTGCCCTTGTTGCCAAGATGGCTAACGGCATTTTGGGCTGTATAAGTAGGGGCATTGCCAGCAGATTGAGGGACGTGATCATTCCCCTCTATTTGACATTGGTGAGGCCTCATCTGGAGTATGTGTCCAGTTTTGGTCCCCACACTACAAGAAGGATGTGGAAAACTTGGAAAGAGTCCAGTGGAGGGCAACAAAAATGATTAGGGGGCTGGAGCACATGACTTCTGAGGAGAGGCTGAGGGAACTGGGATTGTTTAGTCTGCAGAAGAGAAGAATCAGGAGGGATTTGACAGCTGCTTTCAACTACCTGAAAGGGGGTTCCAAAGAGGACAGATCTAGACTGTTCTCAGTGATACCAGATGACAGAACAAGGAGTAATGGTCTCAAGTTGCAGTGGGGGAGGTTTAGGTTGGATATTAGGAAAAACTTTTTCACTAGGAGGGTGGTGAAGCCCTGGAATGGGTTACCTAGGGAGGTGATAGAATCTCCTTCTTTAGAGGTTTTTAAGGTGTCAGGCTTGACAAAGCCCTGGCTGGGATGATTTAGTTGGGGATTGGTCCTGCTTTGAGCAGGAGGTTGGACTAGATGACCTCCTGAGGTCCCTTCCAACCCTGATATTCTATGATTCTATGTGTACCTCCCACCTATGCTCCATGCACCAGGGGAAGATAGATTGCGACATGCCTGTCTCACCAAGGGGCCCGATCTGGTGGGCATTCTCAGAGGCCACCTACCTGACTGGGTGTCATGCGAGATGTGGGGGCAGGGATGGTGTCCACCTTGTAACTTTTAGTCCAGCGGTTAGAACACTCCCCTGGGATCTGGGAGACCCAGCTTCAATTCCCTCCTCTGCCTGAGAGGGAGACAGGACTTGAACAGGGGCCTCCCACGAGAGTGCTCTAACCACTGAACGAAGTGAAATTCGGATGTGAGGATCCCTCAATCTCTCCTGTTGACGCTGTTTCACTTTGGATATCTACTTAGCCATCGGAGCAGGGTGACTGGCCCTAGGTCTCCATGTGGGTACCAAGCTACTGAGGCATTCCCGGCCTCTCTCTTTCTGTCCCAATGACTCTTTCATTATTTAATCCAAAGAGGAGCAGCCTCCATAGCCTCCACACTATCCCATAGCCCAGTGGTTAGAGCACTTTTCTGTGGGAAGCCTCTGTTCAAATCTTTGCTCCCTCCTGGGAAGAGAAGGAAATTGAACCTGGGTCTCCCACATCCCAAGTGAGTGCTGTAACCACTTGGCTAAAAGTTTTATTTGGGGGCCAAGTGGTGATGGCACCAGGCTTCAGGAAAGCACCTATCTTTGTGAGGGTCCTGGCTTAGGACATACCAATGAGGGGTATCTTCCAGTGGTTAACTTACGTGGCTCCTCGCCTAGGATGTTGGTTTTTGTGGATTGGATTCTAAGCTTCCTATCTCTCCCCATGCATTGTATAGGGAGTCTAAGCCCCTACATCAGGGTTTAGGGATCCAAGTGATGTTTCTAAGCAGCTAAAAGTTAGATATGGTGATGCTGAGCGTTGCAACACCTAAGTCCCTTTGTGGGTCTGGGCCCAGGTTCCTGGGCTTGGATATAGGTATAGTGCAAATTCAGGCACTATTACTTGTGGTCACTTCCTCAGCACAGTCCACTTCCCAGAACAGCCCATGTTAACTCCTCCTAAACACTCATTCTCCTGAGCTGCTCAGTCCTCCTGTTTTTGTCATATCACACCTTGATTACTACAACACCCTTCTCTGCGTCCCCTCAAAGTTTGCTGCCCTTTCCTCTTACACCCCCCCCCACACACAAAGAGTCGGAACCTCAGATACAAACACTCCCAGAGTTTGGCAAACTTTGAATCTGACTCCAGATATAAACTTTACAAAGCTGGGCCCATCTTTTGTTGTTACACGGTGTGATATTTATTGGGACCAGTGCATTATCCAATTGAACGGTTATTTTTCAGGTATTTCTCCCCTTCTGCAGCATCCATAAGGTACAATTCATCCTTGAAATGAATTGATTCTAAGCAATATATTTTATGGTTACTTAGAAAAGTTAACAGATAACTTATAAATATTAATTCCAAGCAAACTGGGTTTTGTTTTAAAAAAAGTAATTTCATAAAGGAAAGTAAATATCCAGAAAAGAAGTCAGAAACATTTTGGGTGAATAATTGTATATAGTCTCGTCTTAGATTTAGTTCCCAGTTTGCCAAACGGTACAGAAAATATTGTGCAGGTACTGCAGTATGAGTGACTGATGTGAATTCCATACATTTAGACATATACATGATACATCAGACAAACTCAAATATGCACAATAAAGTTCCTACTGTATGTGACCCTCTGGGTGCCTTACACACAGTGAACTTAAATATCAGTTTTGTGTTTCACCCAATTCCGTATTAAAAGAAAACGTTTTCTAATTCTGTCTCTGTTGTGATCAGTTGACATCCTCCATCCCTGTAATAAAAGCAGCCATTCCACTCATTAAGCACCAGGAAGCAATCCTAGATGGCACTTAATTGAGTGCTTCTTAAAGAAAAAGTTGAATCAGCAGCTCTGAACTGTAAAGATTTATAACTTGGTTTCACCTATTAGTTTACCACTGAGAGATGCTAGGGCCAGCGAAGAGAGATGAAAGGGTAACCTTGAATATTGTAATGAAGACATTGATTATCTCGGTGGTGGTTGGGACTACATATAGTTTCTACAAAGAGTTGTCTTCAGAGCTAGTATTTAAGTTCTTCTTGCATGTGTAGCAGTCATCAGTTCTTGCAGTATTATCCCACATGCTCTCTCACAAGAATATTGCATTGACCACTGATTTATCATGAGCTACACTCTTCTTAGGAAATCATTTGCATAGACTTTTGAGAGCAGAAGGGACCATTAAAATCCTCTAATCCAACCTCTACCATTACACAGGTTATCCACGGTCATCCAGTAATTCCTGCATTGAACTCAATAAACTGTGGTTGAGTTACAACACTCCTCTTGGAAAGAGATCTGCGTCTAAATAGAGATTCCAAGTGATGGGGACCCTTCCACTTTCCTTGGTAATCTATTCTGGTAATTAATTACCCTCGTTATTAAAAATTGTGCACCTTACTTCTAGTTTGCCTTCCTAACTTCTGTTACCGGTTGTTGGCTCTTGTTATGCCCTTCTCTGTTAGATTAAAGAACCCTGTATCAGATACCTTCTTCCTGTTCAGGTACTTATTGACCATGATCAAGTGGCCCCTTACCCTTCTCTTTCATAAGCTAGATCAAACTCCTGTAGTATTTCATTGTAAGGCATATTTTCCAGACCATAAACCATTCTTGTTGACTATAACAGCATTTAAAAGAGAACTGGATAAATTCATGGTGGTTAAGTCCATTAATGGCTATTAGCCAGGATGGGTAAGGAATGGTGTCCCTAGCCTCTGTTTGTCAGAGGGTGGAGATGGATGGCAGGAGAGAGATGACTTGATCATTGCCTGTTAGGTTCACTCCCTCTGGGGCACCTGGCATTGGCCACTGTCGGTAGACAGGATACTGGGCTAGATGGACCTTTGGTCTGACCAGGTACAGCCGTTCTTATGTTATGTTGTTGCTCTCCACTGAATCATTTGTAATTTCTTCGAAGTATGAACACCAGAACCGGGCATAGTATTCCAGTAATGGTCTCACTAATACGAAATGCAATATTGCCTCCTTCCTATTTCTACTCAGTATTCCTCTGTTTATACGTTTTGTCTGGTTGGGAGAATGTGTAATGAGATGCACTAATGTTGTTGGTTTAACAAAGATATTAAATTGTGCCACTTGCAAAGACATAAAGAGAAGGATGATCCCTTGCATTCTTCCCCTATTTCCCTCTGCAACTTGCCAGGAACAATTTTGCTGCAAATATGAATGCCAATATGAATCTGTATTTTCAGTTTGAAAATGCTTGCTGTACAGACAAGAACTGGAAATACAGAGGATTGGCGTGTTTGTTTAAACTCCTCACAGCAAGGTTCCTGCCACGGTTGAGACCCGTGGGACCTAACTATAAATAATAGAGGAGGATTTTTTTATTATTTTCCTCCCAGAGAATTCATAACACTTGTCTCATGACAAAAATAAAATGAATAAGAAATAATAACACCCTACTTCATGAGAATGAAAGATCAAACAGAATTTGTTTTAAATACCTCCATTGTTATTTAGTAGAATTCCACACCTTGACTGTACACTCTTTCTTGACAGCATAAAAAACTACTTAATGCATTTATGTCCAGTCCCTTTTTACACTTCATCTCTTTTTCTTATTATAAAGCATTATCAGACAAGTAGCCAGTCAGTGCTCTCTGTATTGTACGGTTCATTAGCAACCGTGCTAAAATGTTCATGAGATTTTCAACAGCCATGCCATGGAGCTTATGTACGTATATATTTCTATATTTGGGTCAAATTTAGTGTCCAAAATGGTCTCAATTAACCTGCCTATCAATTTGAGTCTCTGGTCCTCCTTTATACTGAGTAGTTTTAAATTACAGGTTATAATTTCATCTACCACAGTCTGTCTTTTCCTATTCAGAGTAACATTCTCTATTGCTAAAACAGCTGGTAATATTTTAACATTATCTAGTTCGGTATTAACTCCAGAAAACATAGTACTTATTGGGCTAGACTGCGACAAGCCTTGTGCAAGAGGGGACGGGTGGGGCACAAGAAGAACATAGCCAGAAAAACTGGGTAGGCATGAGGGGATGGGGAGAGCAGTGGGCACTGTGGCCCACATTCCTAGAGGCTGTGTACATGAGTTGCACCTGGAACCATCTCAGCACTGCCTCCAACCACGCCTAGTAACCTAAATTCCCAATCTGGCCCATGGTTCACCGTCTTTGTTCAGATGTCTATGTATTCACCTCTAGTATGAAAATGTGTAGGGCACAGGCATCAAAGTCAGAGAAGCACCTGTGATGCAGATTGTTACCCAGTGGACTGCTATACTATGTGATAGAGAGCTCAATGCTGCAGTGCAAGATGATCTCCCCTTTGGCCATTGATTTGAAAGAGCAAATGCAGACTCGTCAGCTTTTAATTTAGCCAGTCAGTTGTGCCCGTTTCCAGGGACATGGGGGTGCCGTGCAAAATTACAACAGTCACGAAACCCAGACAGGACCCATTGGCGCAGACAAACAAGACACTCAAAATAAAAATGGATAAAAAGAAAATCTCGAAGGGAAGAGTTGATGGGAAAACAGAGGCATTTCTCCAAGAAACTTGTGGAACAAAATTCCAAGAGGAGAAACTTAGACAGTGGGCCAGACTGACAAAGGGATTTAGGTGCCGAAAGATACAGCTAGGTGCCTTTGTAAGTCCCACTAGATGCCTAAGTGAGTTAGGTGCCTAACTCCCATTGAAAGGCAATAGGAGATAGGCACTTAGCTTGCTTAGACAGTTAGTGGATTTACAGGAGTGATTATCGGCACCTTTAGGTACCTAAATACCTTTATCAATCTAGCTCAGTGTCCAATGAGCTACTGGGAAGAAAAAACATCACCTGCACTCCAGATGGAGCAACAATAGTCCTAGCATGCTACCAGGCATAATCTTCGTCCCGGGAGCTGCATATTAATCCCACATGTTGATGCATAAACTTGGGACAGGAGCGTCTGCCGAGGTCAGTGGGAGTTGTGCCCTTAAGGTCTAATAGCAGCAGGCTTGGACCTTTGCTCATGGTAATGTGTAAAATATTAAAGATTTGCCATAGAGGAGTTGTGAGAAGGGCACACTCTAGGAAGTGAGCTCCAGTGTGTGGCGTCTAGTCCAAGGATCTAGCTAGAGTACCTGTAGGGTTGCTTGAGCACCTGGCCCAGCACCTGGCTTACTCCCTTCGAGAGCCTTGCGGGCTAGAGCGCACGGCATTTGCCAGGCGGGCTGGCCCTTAAAGATAGCATCATTCTTCCTCCTGGAAGGAGGGACTTGGCAACAGCAAGTACCAGTGGTGGCAGCACCGTCACTGCTCCGGAAGTCAAACCGCTCTTTGGCAGGGTTAGGAGGCTGACAATGGGGGCAGCTGGAAGAAAAGGGAGAGTAGCTATTAGGCAGGGGTTTAATTTAGAAAAGAACCGTAAGCCACATTCCAATCAGTGGGGAGCAGAGGTGCCAGGGCTGCCATTAGCCAGTGAGAGTAGTTGAAGGTTGGAGGGAAAACATGGCATGAGCTGTTCACCTGAAGGCGTTTAGGAAAGAATTCCCTCCCCGATATAGTCAGGCAATAGAATCTGGTTCACTGAAGAGCACTGATTCATGTCCGTTGGCAAATGTATTATTTGTTTTCTCAGGGACAATGCTGGCCCCCACCTTAAGCCGTTATGTGCTGCTCTGGTATATACTTTAACTGTACTCAGCGGCCCCAATGTAGGGAGCACGTTGGGGGAGCTGGGAGCAGATCAGAGCCCATAGGCAGCAGCCGGGAGGCTGCTCTAGGTCAGAGCAGCCCCAAGGCTGCTCCCAATTATTCTGGGGCCATTTTGACTCCCACAACAGCACAGAGTGCAGGTGGGGCAAAGGTGATTTAAAGCCATCTTTGTCCCCTGTTACAGGGTCAGCTTACCCAGTCCTTCACTTGACGTGTGGCCCGGTTTTTCCCACCCTTCTGTGGCAAATAATCTCCCCTCCAGGGGTCTGGTTTATTAATAGACAAACTGCGTTCTAATAGTTATACAGGAAACCCTCTCCCGGCCACATCTTGTCGCTCAGCTTCTACAGCCTTCTCCCTACGGTCTGTGTCTAACCCTCCATCTCGCAGGGTCCTAGAGCCCGGGCTCCAGCCTGATCCCAAACGTTTCCACAGCAATTAAACAGCCCCTTAGCCGAGCCTGAGTCAGGTGGTGTGGGCCAGCTGTGAGGTTTTAATTGCAGTGTAGACATACCCTAATCAAACTTGCTGCCCTGTGGCTCCAGGATTCTCTACAGCTCTCCCACTAGAGTCTAGGAATAATCCTTTTACCCTGTCAGGGGCCCACCCCGGCTGCAGGCAGTTGCCTACTACTTTCATCAGTTTCCTTCTCTAGACCCTTACCAGCCTTGACCAAACAGCTGCAGACGTTCCCCTTCAGGCATTCCATTCAAAGAGTCCATACTCTTTCCTATGCTGAATAACAAACTGGCTCTGTCTTTGTTTCCTGTCTCTTCTCCCAGCTGGCATTCCTCATGGCCCAGCCGCATGCTCTGTAGGGGCCACAAATAACAGAATGCCTTGCCTTCAAGGAGTTGAGAATCTGTGAAGGGGGTTCTGGCTGGGCCCTGAAAGGGTCAGTGTGCTGCTAGACACCATTCTCCTTCCTCCAGGCTGTGTCTTGTGTGATATGCCCCTTCATCTCTACTTCAAGCTATGAGGCAGCTGCAACTTTGGCATCATTCCAGGATCATGCATCTGGAAATGGGACTTCAGAGCCTGTCTGTGTAGAGATACAGCATGGCTAGAGGGTCCTAGGTACCCCTGTGATTTGGAATTATGCTCTTCACAGGGTTACTCGTGACGCGTCCAGCTTGGCAAGCAGCTTGCCACATGCTCTAATGGCTGTATTGTCAACTGCTCTGACATTTTGCTGTGACACTTGTGATGTGAGAGGTAAGGAAACTCCGACAGATACTCGCAAGGAGCCAAGAACAACAACAAAAGACAAATAAATCTTCCCACCGAGGTAGAGATCTTGGAGCTCATTTATTTAGAGCTCAAACTTGAGCTGAGATTTTCCAATTTGCCAACATCGAAAAGTACATCAAAGCCTGGCTGAAATACAAGCTCTCCAACAATGTTTTTTTAAAAACAGCTGAATTCATATCTAAGGATGTAGAGAAGATGCATAAAAGAGTGGATGAGGATCAAGCATACCAATCCCAGGACCAGGGATTTGCACAGCACACTGCGAACAGTGTGATCGAGTTGTTTCCTGTGTGTTCCTGTAGCACTGAAAGGCATCAAAGATAATTTCCTTGTTCACAGAACTGTTAGAAATGGAAGCAACTGTGGTAGATTTAGTCCATCTCCTGCTTTCTTCCCCACGCCCCAGACTCTATTATCTTTGATTTCTCTGAACTATCTCCAGCTTGTCAAGGTGTGATGTAAGCAGAGAACCTGATTCTACCAGCTCTTTCGGAAGCTGGTGCCTGCTCACCAGGAGGGCCATTGAGCGGTCGTGATTGTCACTGTGGTTTCTCTCCTCCCAATCCTAGGGTAATTCAGCACCTTGCTGTTTGGAGTAAAGGGCAGCACAGGCGGAGAGTAGGGACCAAACTGTGACTTGGTCAAACTCAGCCTCTGCTTCCCTTTTGCTTTCTGGTAGAATAAGCTGTAACAGCCCCTTTGTTGGCACAGCTTAATTCCCATACAACAGTAGATCGACCGGGCTCGCTGGCAGACTGGAGTTAGGGGAGTCCGGCCTCTGCCTATTCCCTGCTCTTGCTCACCCACTCCTTGCCCACCTGGCAGAAGTAGTTCCCCTCTCATAGAATCATAGAATCATAGAATATCCGGGTTGGAAGGGACCTCAAGAGGTCATCTAGTCCAACCCCCTGCTCAAAGCAGGACCAATTCCCAACTAAATCATCCCAGCCAGGGCTTTGTCAAGCCAGGCCTTAAAAACCTCCAAGGAAAGAGACTCCACCACCTCCCTAGGTAACGCATTCCAGTGCTTCACCACCCTCCTAGTGAAATAGTGTTTCCTAATATCCAACCTGGACCTCCCCCACTGCAACTTGAGACCATTGCTCCTTGTTCTGTCATCTGCCACCACTGAGAACAGCCAAGCTCCATCCTCTCCTGAACCCCCCTTCAGGTAGTGGAAGGCTGCTATCAAATCCCCCCTCACTCTTCTCTTCTGGAGACTAAACAATCCCAGTTCCCTCAGCCTCTCCTCATAAGTCATGTGCTCCAGACCCCTAATAATTTTTGTTGCCCTCCGCTGGACTCTTTCCAATTTTGTTGCCCTCCGCTGGACTTTCACCCCAGTTGGGAGCCGTGATGTGGCTAGCCTGGACAAGGGAGTAAGGCAATGGCTTACTTCCCTCTGCTGATACATAGGCTGGCTCACAGCTGAGCTCCGAATTATACATCTCTGTGCTAGGCCAGCATGACTTGCCCTGCGTAAGCACTTTAATCTCAGTGGAACCTGAGCTCCTCCAGTCCTCGTTCATATCATTCTTATGGACCTCCATGCAGACTACACAAGAGAATGGGAGGCAATAGGCACTGGCTTATGGAGGATGCAGCTGGAAAATTGGAACAGTTGCTGGAAAAGGCAGGACATTGCTGCTCTTGGTGACCTTACTACTAACCCATCAGTCTCTGGAGTGTATCTACCTACCCACCTTCTTCCCCACTATTTGAAGAGCTGAGATGTGACCTTATACGGGGAGACTTTGGCAAACCAGTAAAGTGCTTGAAACCACTATGGCTTATTGTTAAAAGCAAACTGTTAAAAGAAAGTCTCAGCTTGACCAAGGCAGGAGGGGAGGGGGTTTTGGGTGCCTCAGAAAGGGCAGCTTGACCCCGTGTCCTTCCTGATAAGAATTGTGTTGAAGTTGCTGATACATGCATTTTAAAAGAGCAGGATGTACCCTCAGGAATGTCTGTTGGGGTCTCAAGGCTGCAAACTCTGGAAAGACCCACACCTGGTTAATCAATAATCAGAAGGAGTCTCTTGCTTGCCCATTGGAACCGCTTGCTTGACAAGTTTTCTTTAAGGGACATGTCATTCAATTACTAATGTAGAAATAAGGGGAAAAAGCTTGAGATGGGGGGGACTCTTCAGGACTGGTCTCTCCCTCTGGATGCATCTTGTGTTCCCCACCGGCAGACGGGCTGCCGCTGTGCCACTCGAGAGCCACACTCAGCTTCGGTTATTATCAAGGGTTGGGGGTGTTTTACTAATCTTGTTGCGGACGTGTGTAAGTGCTTGAGTCTAAGTAAAGTTTAGCTTTAAGTGAAAGCACTCTTGTGTTGTCCTGTTTGTGCCAGCCATCTATCAGTCGGACGGCCGTGTCTCCCCTGATTTATTTCCTGACATCTCCTCGCACAGAGTAAAAGTTACTAAGAGCTTTGGGTTGAAAGAACCCCGGGTAACAACCTATCCAGTAGCCCAGTGATCAAATGTTTCAAAGTGTGAGTCTCCCAGTAAGAAGTGTGCAGTTCCATCAAAATACATTTCCTTCTAAGCCCTGATTTGGTTTTGCACTAAAACATATAATTGCTCGGTGAGTTAAAATGTGGGTTTGGGGGTTTTTAATGCTCCTTAAACTAAAAGACTCTTGTACCAGTTTAAACCCATTCTATTCGTTGCAAACCGATGAGACTATCCTCCCCCAGTGCCAGTTTATGTACTTCCTTGCAGACTTCATTCCTTTAGGTGGTGCACATAAAATTCTAGCAATCATTCCCCATTGTCCACTCAGCTTGGTGGCTGGAAAAGACACTGAGCCTAATTCATCTTTGATGCCAGTTCACTCAATTCAAATGAAGAATTCTTCCAGGTCAGGTTCATTGGCAGGGGGAGCGTGAGGGGAAATGTGCATTCTCATGTCCTGTGCTGTCTTTGTTGCATGGATAAACAGACACACAGACCTGGTCTACACTTGGGGGGCTGGGAGGGGATCGATCTAAGATACGCAACTTCAGCTACAAGAATAGATCGAATTAAAATTACTTACTTCGCATCCTCACGGTGCTGGATCGACGGCCGCCGCTCCCCCATCAACTTTGCTAACTTTTCTTCTGCCTCTCGCACTGCTGGAGTTCAGCAGTCGACGGGAGAGCGATTGGGGATCGATTTATCGTGTCTAGACTACATGCGATAAATCGATCCCCGATAGATCGATACATCTACATCGATACCGATCCGGCGGGTAGTGTAGATGTACCCTTAGTGTCAATCCTATGCCTATCACGAATGCCCTCTGTCACGCTGTCTTGAGTGGCTCATGACAGTGAGTGCCTACCTCAGGGCAGACTGTTAAAAACAGGGCAGACACCCCAAATTGGTGATATGTTCTATAATTAGATTTCACCAACCAGTAAAAAAATGTGAACTCCTTGATCACTATAACAATTTTACCATGGAGGCACAAGCACTCCTCTTAGACTCTCCTGTGTATCTTAGGAAAGTTGGACTCAGTGATAGATGGTAACTTACCCCAGAAATCACAAAATATTCAGATGGCTGCCAGTCCCAAAAGGCCAGTCACCTATGCAAGATACATTTGTACCTTAGATCTCACACCAAAGACAACACTTTTTGTCAATCCCATCATAAACAAACTTAAATGTTTATTAACTAGGAAAAAGAAATAAGAGATATTTACAGGTTAAAGCAAGCAAGCATGTACACAACTGAGTTGCAATCTAAATCCTAAGAGTGACAGAGTTGTAGTGATCTTTCAATTCAAATTATCTTTCAGGGTGGAAACGGGATAAACCCTGGGGAACCCTGGGGGGGCTTCAGTTTAGTGTCTCTAGCCCTGTGAGAGTTCAAATAGCAAAGAGATGAAAAATCTTCATGTCAACTATTTATAGTTTCCTCTTCTATCATTCAAACCGATGGCAGGAGGCATTCTGCATGTACTTCTCCAAGGGTGGAGGGGGCAATTAACATTTTATCTTCTAATGGCCCACTTCACTTTTGATAGTCCTCCTCGATGGGTGGCAGGGGAGCAGGAGAGAGGGCGAATGATTCCTGAGCCTGGGTTCACAAGTTCAGAGCAAACATGTTCAACGTTATAAAGCAAAATGTACATATTTCCTTATAGCCTGGAATACAGACATTGCAAGTGAGATTAACGCATGCGGCAATTTACAAACATTTCATAGAGTCTAAACACTACTTATATTCTGTTCAGACTATTTGTAACAAAACTACTATATTAGTGAATTGGTCTGGTCTCCAGCTATGAGTTTGTCGGCTCTTAGCTAATGCCTGTGGCCTTGGCAAGAGCTGGCACTTGGCCTGCCAGCGTCACAGCCTCCTCCCAAGAGTTTGAATGGCTGGTATGAAGACTCTGACCTTGAGACACTTGCAGGGCCGGCTCCAGGCACCAGTTTACCAAGCAGGTGGTTGGGGCGGCCACTTCAGAGAGGGGCGGCACGTCCAGCTGTTCGGCGGCAATTCGGCGGACGGTCCCTCACTCCTGCTCGGAGCGAAGGACCTTCCGCCGAATTGCCGCTGCAGATCGCGATCGCGGCTTTTTGTTTGTTTGTTTGTTTTGTTTGTTTGGCTGCTTGGGGCAGCCAAAACCCTGGAGCCGGCCCTGGACACTTGATCTCTGGGCTGCTGTAGATGGAAGAGTCTCAGCTCTTCGAGTAGGGGGTGAGATTGTCCTTTTGCCATCACTGTTGCTGGGGAGCTTTGAAACCCTGTATATAGTTTTCAAAATACCTCTTCATAATAATAATAATCCTGGAGGGAGAGCATAATTATCATCATTAAAGGGCCTCTCCGAGGAAAGAAATAGGTAATTGCCTTGATGAGCTCTTTGTAGTCTGGGATCACAGTCTCTCTCTGCCTGACTGGTCTCACTTTCAAGATCAAGCAGCCACATTTTCAAGTTGAAGCATTATATGTATCGGGAAGCTGGTCAGGCTAGCTCTTCCCTACACACCAAACAGGGAGCAGTGATTTTTTGGGAGTTTCTCCCAGTGAGCCTGGAAAGTGCACTGATGAGTAGCTGGAAGTCCAGAGCAGTGGTTCGGTTCTCCACCTCTTCCGCACTGGTCTCTCCAGAAGCCTCACTCCCATCCAGCTGGGATACCCCTCCCATTTAGCAATAGGGAATGGGCGAGGGGGTTGAGAACCTGTGTTCTAACTATAGAATGGGTTCCTTTTTTCCCTGAGAGGTGGAATTGGGGTTCATGGCAAGTGGGAATCAAGGGATAGAAACAACCTCAGTCAGACCAGTTTACATTTCTTGGTATAAAACACTTCAGTCAGGATGCTAAGCATTAAAGCCAGCTACCGTGTACTCAGATGCCTGGCAAAAGAGGGGTTCAACCGGCAAAGAAACAAATGATGGTCTCCCAGAGACTTACTGAACATTAGTGCCCCAATGCTATAGTGCTATTCCTTTCCATCGCTACTAATCAGAGATGGGAGAGCAGGAAAAAGGAATCGTTACCTGATGCTTTCCTAACATATTGGTTGACACTAATCACCAACTTAACAAATCTCCTAATGGTCCAACTAATGATCCACCAGAAATATCTGCACCGCATCAAAATTGCTCCTTCTCTTGGGGTCTGAGCTGAATGGCTGGAATCTGATTGGATTGTAAGCTCCTTGGTGAATGGACTATATCTTAGCCCTGGTCTATACTATGAGTTTACGTCAAATTTAGCAGCGTTAGATCGATTTAACCCTGCACCCGTCCACATGTCGAAGCCATTTTTGTTGACTTAAAGGGCTCTTAAAATCCCCGACGAGGGGATTAGCGCTGAAATCGACCCTGCTGGGTCGAATTTGGGGTAGTGTGGGTGCAATTCAATGGTATTGGCCTCCGGGAGCCATCCCAGAGTGCTCCATTGTGACCGCTCTGGACAGCACTCTCAACTCAGATGCACTGGCCAGGTAGACAGGAAAAGCCCCGCTAACTTTTGAATTTCATTTCCTGTTTGGCCACCATGGCGAGCTGATCAGCTCAGGTGACCATGGAGTCCCAGAATCGCAAAAGAGCTCCAGCATGGACCGAACGGGAGGTATTGGATCTGATCACTGTATGGGGAGACGAATCCGTGCTATCCGAACTCCGTTCTAAAAGACTAAATGATTAAGTGCAGCCAGACACCAGGGTAATTAGAAGAGCGCAGCAGGGCGCGCTGCACATCAGAGAAGCTTTGAAAACCAGTTTCATGACTGGCCAGGCTACGGTGTGAAAGTTCTGTTTGTGTCTCCTTGATGAAAACCCGCCCCCTTGGTTCACTCTACTTCCCTGTAAGCCAGCCGCCCTCCCCTCCCCCCTTTGATCTCCACTTGCAGAGGCAATAAAGTCATTGTTTCAAATTCATGCATTCTTTATAAATTCATCACACAAATGGAGGGATAACTGCCAAGGTAGCCCGGGAGAGGTGGGGGAGGAGGGAAGCACAGGGGTGGGGTAGTTGTAGGGGCACCCCCTAGAATGGCATGCAGGTCATCATAGAAGCGGGATGTCTGGGGCTCTGACCCGGAGTGGCCATTTGCCTCTCTAGTTCTTTGGTAGGCTTACCTGATATTCCAGGCAGGACTGAATCTCCATTAGACGAAACTTAAAGAAGGGAATGAACTGGAGTCACTCCCATTTATGTACAGGTGCCCCCAACTGACCTCACCGAGGCCGGCCAGGAGCACCCATGTCTGCCCAGGAGCTCCCGACTGACCTCACTGAGGCCGGCCAGGAGGAACCAGGAGACAGCAGCAGACGGTACAATACGGCTGCTAACCCTCTTCGCTAACTTGCAAAGGCAAGGAGCTGCTGCTGTGTAGCACTGCAGTACCGCGTCTGCCAGCAGCACCCAGGAGATGTACGGTGACAGTGAGCTGAGCGGGCTTTAGGCTTGCCGTGGTATGTCGTCTGCATGGGTAACCCAGGAAAAAAGGCGAGAAACAATTTTTTGCCATTGCTTTCACTGAGGGGGGAGGGGGGCTGACGACATGTACCCAGAACCACCCGCGACAATGTTTTTGCCCCATCAGGCATTTTCTCAACTTGTAAATGTACCTTTTACTAGAGTGTTTATCTTTGTTTGCTGTACTTTGAACCTAAGACTAGAGGGGAGTCCTCTGAGCTCTTTAAGTTTGATTACCCTGTAAAGTTATTTTCCATACTGATTTTACAGAGATGATTTTTACCTTTTTCTCAACCCAGAATTCCAATGGGCAGCGGAGACTGCAGGAACTGTGGGATAGCTACCCACAGGGCAACGCTACGAAAGTCGACACTCGTCTCAGTACTGTGGATGTACTCCGCCGACTTAATGGTCTGAATGGTCTTAAGCGGGAACACACACAATCGACTGTATCAAATCAATTTCTAAAAAACTCACTTATGTTAAATCGACCTAATTTTGTAGTATAGCCAGACTCTTTGTCTCAACAACGCTGAGCAGGCTGTCCACACTCAATACATTATTATGATAAACAATATTGCATTTTGGAATGGTCTCCTAAAGGAAGCAGTTGGAAAACTCCATTGCCTGAGTCACTGAGAACTAGGCTAGCTAGCAAACTGTAGGGAACAGTCCTGCACTGGAAGTGGAATGGTTCCCAAATCCTAGTCTGTGGATTATGTTGCTGCAGGATGCTTCGCAGAGGTGTTTTGCAGAGAGCTGGCTGATGAAATGGTGCTGGCTCCTTCTTGTTTCTAGCTGCTGCTGCATTCACTGCCCAACGAAAAGTTTGGAGGCCTGTAAAAGCAACTGGAATCAAAAAAGAGGAGGATCTATCCCAGCTGGAACTGTTAAGGGATTCCTCTACATAAAGAGAGGAAACAGGAGCTACCAGTGGAACTGGAGTTGGCAGACACCAGCGGGAGAGGGATGCTAGGGAAGACGAGGACAAGGCAGCTGAGAACCAAGTCCAGGGAGGCAGATGAGAAGGGAAGAAAATGGAGGGATCGGGAAAAGAACCAGGTGGCAGAGAAGCATTTGTAGGGAGCGAAGGGATGGCGAATACTAGGACAGATTGGGAGGGAGAACTGGACTAGAGAAGAGAGGCAGTGTGTTCTCGTGGCTAAGGGGCTGGGAATGGGGTCAGGAAACCTGGGTTCTATCACTGGCTCTTTCACTGTTTGACCTTGGGTAAGTCACTTCCCTTCTCTCTGCTTCTGATTCCCCTCGCATTGTTTGTCTAATAGATTTAGATTTAAAAGTCTTCCGGACCGAGACTCTCTTACTACATGTCCGTACAGCAATAGTGCCCCGATTTCAGCTGGGACCTGTAGGTGCTACTGTAATACAAACAATTAATGAGCAAAAGGAAACTGCACAATTAACTCTTTCAACATGGACAAAACAGGCCTTTTCTCAAACTCAGTCAGTATGTAAGATACTTTTCTGATACTTTCCCCCAGCTGCGATTGCTGCAGTTGCCACAGGGACATCATCCAGTCACAAATGGAGGCGATGCGTCCACAAGACAATTGTTCCATTGAGGTGTGAGCCCCATTTCGGGAAAAGTCTGAGACACCCCAGACTTGATGATCTAAGAGAGCTCTCCTATGCTCAACTTCTACCATTCTCTGATTCTCTGACACTAAAGTTCCTTGCCCACGCATATTCTAGGATCGCTCCAGCTGCCTGGTTTGCGGCTATCTGAGAAGCTCCTGCTGCAGAGTAATAATATACACATGAAAGAGGTTATTGAAAACATTACAGATCATAATTTTAATCAATGCTGGCTCCTGTCATCAAGTTCTCCAGTATTTATAGTTTTATATACTGCCAACAGATCCAAGTGTTTTGTCTTTTTGACAAACATTTCATGCACTCATAAATTAACTCATTTTTCAACAAAAACTGACATCAGCGGTTAAGTTGTCAGTACGTAGATGTACCAGGTCCTCTCCCATGATGAAAACAAAGAGGTTTAAATGTGTACCAGCCAGTAAGCTAAGTGCACTGATGTCCAGTTTGGTATCGCAGGCCCCACTGGTCGCATTTTGACAGGAGGTGCCGAGGTTGCAGCATGCACATCGGCCCAAACAACTGCGGGAAATATTGGATGATTTTGAGTACGTACTGCACAGATGTGCCAAAAGGGGCCGGGTGACACCCACTAGCTCCGATGCAGCCAGAAAAATCGAGGCTCTTGGTCCTATTTGCTGTTCGTGACAGTCTGCAGATGAATGGCCGGGATTCTAAAGCCATGTCACACCAAGTGAGTTTTCAGATGCAGTTGTAATAAAAACAGGTCCCGTCCTTTTATGTAAGTAGTCCCATCTACCCAGCACCTGACCCTGGGAGGCCTCATTTCAGCAAGACATGAAGCAAATGCCTAGTTTAAAGTTAACTTTGCTGAATCAGGGCTGCTTGTGCAGGTCTGACTGCCACACTGAGGGCTTGGAGAGATTTTGCCCAGTTATGTAAAAGAAGGGGGGGGGAGCTATTTTTATAGGAAATGTGGCATTAGCTGGAATTCATAACCACCCTTCCCTCTGCACAAAAGGCTCATCACTTGAACCAGTGCCATTATTCTCCTTTGGGGGGAGGGATAGCACAGTGGTTTGAGCCTGGGCCTGCTAAACCCAGGCTTGTGAGTTCAATCCTTGAGGGGGCCACTTAGGGATCTGGGGCAAAATCAGTACTTGGTCCTGCTAGTGAAGACAGGGGGCTGGACTCAATAACCTTTCAGGGTCTGTTCTAGGAGATAGGATATCTCTGCTTATCTTATCTCCTTACTTGCTCACTTCCCTAAATCATAGCAGCAGACTAACTCTGGAAGCTCCTGCCACCTTAGAGAGGTTGTAGCCAATTATCTCATTTAATCAAGGATTTATTGGTGTGGTTAAGTATAATTAATTAGTGTGTGATGGGTAGGTTTAAGTAGGATAGGATCATAGAAGTATAAGGCTGACAAGCATTTATGAGTGATGAATGTGTATTAAATGTAAGCAAAGTAAGGCTTTAGTGCAAGGCCTACAGGCTGAGGCCTGTAAAATGTCAGCTTAGCCATGCTAGACCTCAGGAGGGTTGACGTCAGTAGGAATAACGTTGTACCAGTAAAGTTACCGTATTACCGTAAAGAATGTGCCAGTGGGTGATGTTCTGGAAATTATTCCACAACGTACCTCTCTAGACTGCGAGACACCCGATGGTAACATCACGAGAAATTCTGCTGTCACCGCAGGTTACCGTGGGTACGTGCGTATGTAGCGGCTAATGAGAATAAGGGGCACTAAGCGAATAACCTATAAAAAGTGGGGCACACCAAAGTTTATGGGTTGTGGAAGTACAGGTAAGGAAAAAGGGCTTGGAACCGTAATGCATCTATATGTAAGGTAGTAGGTGTGGTCAGAACACGGGATAGGGAGGGAAGACTCCATCAGGAGATATCCCCCCACTCCCTTTCCACTGATGACAACCTGACTCTGATTTCTTTGGAAATGTGAATATGAAGACAGTACTGGCTATTGCATGGGCTCTCTCAGGCTTTGTATATGTGTTGTGATCGTAACATTGATTATCTGCTTAGTGAAACTTATAATACAGACAAAATTCCTTACTTGTAACTGTGTTTGTGGTCACTGTATTCATTCTTTGTGTGCTCCTAGTGTCTCCAGACTAAGGAAAACCCTCAGGTTAACTTTTACCCTGCTGATTCTAAAACTGTAGTAGCACGGGAGATGGACTCACTCATTAGGGACACTGTGGCACTGAAGGCAGAGGTCACATGGAGGAGTGGCACCTACATCACCCTTTGAAAGGGGGCAGCACACCCCCACCCCAGACCACCAAGAGTGCAAGGTGTAGGGCAGATCTGTGAGTTGTCAGCATAATGGTGGTAAGTGAAATGAAGGTAATGTGCAGAAGGAGAAGAGGAAGGAACTGAGGACATAATGCTGAGGATGACTGGCAGAGAGGGGCAGCAGACCAAGATAGGGAGCTATTGGAGGAGATGCTGAGAGAGTGGTTAGCAAGGGCTGAGGAAACCAGAATCCTACAGACTCATGGGACCCCAGTGATGAGGGGTCTTGAAGTTAACAGGGAATAATAAAATCTGCTGCTTAAAGGCGTGAGCAGAAGCTGGGAAGGAATCCCGCATGCGCCAGGCATAGAATTGCACCACTGGCTAAGTGCACAATGGTCAGAGAAATGACCTGCTGCTAGAGGCCAAAGAACAGACCAAATGGACTGATAATCTGATCCAGAATGGCAAATCCTATGGGTTAGATCCTGGGACCAGGCAGAACTGTGAATGTGGGCAAAGCTAGCAAGGACCTGATTCAAAGCCTATTGAAGTCTATGGGAATCTTACCATTGACTTCAACAAGCTTTGGATGGGGCCCCCAGAATTGCAGCCAGGGATGGGGATAGAATAGTGGTGTCCGAGTCATGCCCCCTTTCCCTTGCCTCCCACCAATAAGTGAGAACAACCCTGGACCCTCTCCATCACCTCTATGCCCTGGAAGATCCTCGTTACACTGAGATGATCTTCCCGAGACTAGAGTCAAGGGTTTACCCCCTAAATCCCAGGGTGGTGTAGCACTGTGCCACCATGGTGCAGAGTATGACCTGAGCTTTCTAGGTGTCTCGTGACTCTGCAAACGTCAAACTTTGCAGACTTAGTTTGTGTTTTCCAGCACATTCCTCTACCCGCGAGAGGAAGTGGCAGATTGCTTAATTAAACATGGTTGGCATTCAGCTTAGCCAGCATTTATTATTAAGCCACAAAATAAAATAAACAATCATGGTTTAATAAGCAGCAGCCTTCAGATTAGCTAGTGACAATCAAAGTGGGCCATGCCAACGTTTTACTTGCTTGTTTCAGCATTCCTGCTTCAGCTAATGTGTGCTCTCACAGTCATCGTCTCTCTTCAGCATGTTGGCTTTTCTCCCAGGCAGGAAATTTTTTTTTTAAAAGGACTAGACTATAACAGGAACCATTTTGGGGGGTTGCTGCGAAACACACAAGGAAATTAATGGAATGTGAATCAATAAAAGATGAGACCATAGGTCTTATTTAGTTATTTAGACACTGCTGATCTCCTCATATTTCCTCAAGGTAAAAACAATGATTGTTTAACGTAGAGTTTATGGACGTATGTTTGGAGAAGGAGTTTGTTTGTGCATCGGCATCTCCAAAGTGGTGTATTCCTCTTGTCTTCATTGCTGTTATGGGAAGCTTCTCAAGATCTTTATCTCAATTCTTCTCTCCCTAAAATAAGGGCAGGTAGAGTATTTGGTTCAAGATGGTGTGGTGCTATAGTTTGATTGGATTCTCAGATTTTATCACTGTAGAAGGAGATCATTCATTTCCATTGCCTGGGTGGCGGGGGAGGGAAAGCAAAACCCAGGTGAGAGTTCAAGTAAATATCACTGCTTTAAGGAACTGAAACACCAGGTTCGTCACAGTTTTAACTGTGGTGATTCTGTATCTTGCCGGACATGGAACTTTGCCATGAAATCCTCTCTGATCCTCACTTACAGAACTTGCACTGTGGGCACTGGCTGCCACGCCACCCAACCAGAGGATAGGATGCAAGCATGATATTGATGTAGCTAGGAGTGTGATATTGATATACTGCATGGGGAGGACCATGGAAAACAGACCCTACTCTAGAGTGCAGTCTCTACATAGTTTGAACTTTAGGGTACAAAATGTGGGGGCCTGCATGAAGACTTCTAAGCTTAACTACCAGCTTAGCTCTGGTCCGCTGCCACCATCTCAAGCTAATTCCCTTCCCTGGGAAGCCTTGAGAAACCTTTCACCAATTCCCTGGTAAATACAGATCCAACCCCCTTGGATCTAAAAACAAGGAAAAATCAATCAGGTTCTTAAAAAGAAGGCTTTTAATTAAAGAAAAAGGTAAAAATCATCTCTGTAAAATCAGTATGGAAAATAACTTTACAGGGTAATCAAACTTAAAGAGCTCAGAGGACTCCCCTCTAGTCTTAGGTTCAAAGTACAGCAAACAAAGATAAACACTCTAGTAAAAGGTACATTTACAAATTGAGAAAACAAAGTAAAACTAAGACACCTTGCCTGGCTATTTACTTACAAGTTTGAAATAGGAGAGACTTGTTTAGAAAGATGTGGAGAACCTGGATTGATGTCTGGTCCCTCTCAGTCCCAAGAGCGAACGAATGACCAAACAAAGAGCACAAACAAAAGCCTTCCCCCCGCCAAGATTTGAAAGTATCTTGTCCCCTTATTGGTCCTTTGGGTCAGATGCCAGCCAGGTTACCTGAGCTTCTTAACCCTTTACAGGGAAAAGGATTTTGGAGTCTCTGTCCAGGAGGGATTTTATAGTACTGTACACAGGACAGCTGTTACCCTTCCCTTTATAGTTATGACAGGGGAGGACCATGGAAAACAGACCCTACTCTAGAGTGCAGTCTCTACATAGTATAGGCAAGCTGTGGGTCTGGTTCTAAGTTCTCTTTTTCTACAGTTTTGTTGCATCTGGTACTGAGACAAAGCCAGACTTGGTTTTCTCTGGTATCACGGATGGGGGATTGTGTGTCCAAGGTCATGTTGGCGGGGACAGGTGGTGCACTTTTCAAAATGGCATCCTCTGTTCTGTGTGACCTTGCATGCATGGTACATGTGAAGTCACGCTGGCAGGGGTGGACCCATGCCATTCACAGAAGTGCCAGAATGTCTAGTATTCTCGGTATGTGGCAGCTGGCAGGAGTGCTGGAACAATTTTTAAAGTGGGGGGTGCTGATGATGGAAACCATGAAAACCACATATTTGGTGTTTGTTATTACTACTTCCACAGATGTCGACTTTCCAAAGTTCCAGGGGGTGGAGGGGAGGGCTTGACTCCTGGCTCAACCCCAGGCCCTGCCCCCACTCGACCCCTTCCCCCAAGGCCTCACCCCCACCCTGCTTCTTCCTACCTCTGCTCCACACCTGCCCCACCTTTTCCCGGCCCTGCTCCACCCCCATCTCACCTCTTCCCGCCCAGTTCCGTCCCCCACCAAGGTGCACCACATCCTTGATCCTTCCCTCCAGAGCCTCCTGCGTGCAGTGGGAGGCACGGGGAGGGAGGGGAAGGACCCACTGGGCCCGCTGGCGGGTGGGAAGCATGGGGGAGGGGGAAATGATAGGAGGGCGGCCGTTGGGTGCTCAGCACCCACCATTTTTCCTATCTTTCCTACACAGTGGAATAATTTGCTCTTGTGCCTTTAATAATGTCTCTTTGAAAAACTGCCAGCTGTCTTCAATTGTTTTTCCCCTTATACTTGCTTCCCATGAGATCTTACCTACCAACTCCCTGAGGGTACATCTACACTACCCGCCGGATTGGTGGGTAGTGATCGCTCTATCGGGGATCGATTTATCACATCTAGTGTAGACACAATAAATCGATCCCCGATCGCTCTGCTGTCAACTCCTGTACTCCACCGTGGCGAGAGGCGGAAGCCAAGTCGATGGGGGAGCAGTGGCAGTTGACCCCACGCTGTGAGGATATGAGGTAAGTTGACCTAAGATACGTCGACTTCAGCTACACTATTCTTGTAGCTGAAGTTGCGTATCTTAGGTCGATTCCCCACTCCTCAGTGTAGACCAGGCCTAAGTTTGCTAAAATCTGCCTTCTCGAAATCCATTGTCTTTATTTTGCTGTTCTCCCTTCTACCATTCCTTAGAATCGTGAACTGTACCATTTCATGATCACTTTCACCCAAGCTTCCTTCCACTTTCAAATTCAACCAGTTCCTCCCTATTTGTTAAAATCAAATCTAGAACAGCCTCTCCCCTAGTAGCTTCTGAAATAAAAAAGTGTCTCTAATACATTCCAAGAACTTGTTGGATAATCTGTGCCCTGCTGTGTTATTTTCCCAACAGATGTCTGGGTAGTTGAAGTCTCCCATCACCACCTAGTCCTGTGCTTTGGATGATTTTGTTAGTTGCTTAAAAAAAGCCTCATCCACCTCTTTTTCCTGATTAGGTGGTCTGTAGTAGACCCCTACCATGACATCACCCTTGTTTTTTACCTCTTTTATCCTTATCCAGAGACTTTCAAGAAGTCTGTCTCCTATTTCCATCTCAACCTCAGTCCAAGTGTATACATTTTTAATATATAAGGCAACACCTCCTCCCTTTTTCCCCTGCCTGTCCTTCCTGAGCAAGCTGTACCCATCTATACCAATATTCCAGTCTTGCGTATTATCCCACCAGGTGTCTCTGATGCCAACTATGTCATAGTTGTGTTTATTTACTAGAATCATCCAAAGATTCACATGCTTACCTGAACAGGCAAATACAAATTAGATGGGGCTACTATAAGGTGGGTGCATAACTGGCTGGATAACCATACTCAGAGAGTTGTTATTAATGGTTCCCAATCCTGCTGGAAAGGCGTAACGAGTGGGGTTCCGCAGGGGTCTGTTTTGGGACCGGCTCTGTTCAATATCTTCATCAACGACTTAGATATTGGCATAGAAAGTACGCTTATTAAGTTTGCGGATGATACCAAACTGGGAGGGATTGCAACTACTTTGGAGGACAGGGTCATAATTCAAAATGATCTGGACAAATTGGAGAAATGGTCTGAGTTAAACAGGATGAAGTTTAACAAAGACAAATGCAAAGTGCTCCACTTAGGAAGGAAAAATCAATTTCACACATACAGAATGGGAAAAGACTGTCTAGGAAGGAGTACGGCAGAAAGGGATCTAGGGGTTATAGTGGACCACAAGCTAAATATGAGTCAACAGTGTGATGCTGTTGCAAAAAAAGCAAACATGATTCTGGGATGCATTAACAGGTGTGTTGTGAGCAAGACACGAGAAGTCATTCTTCCGCTCTACTCTGCTCTGGTTAGGCCTCAGCTGGAGTATTGTGTCCAGTTCTGGGCGCCGCATTTTAAAAAAGATGTGGAGAAATTGGAAAGGGTCCAAAGAAGAGCAACAAGAATGATTAAAGGTCTTGAGAACATGACCTATGAAGGAAGGCTGAAAGAACTGGGTTTGTTTAGTTTGGAGAAGAGAAGACTGAGAGGGGACATGATAGCAGTTTTCAGGTATCTAAAAGGGTGTCATAAGGAGGAGGGAGAGAACTTGTTCACCTTAGCCTCTAAGGATAGAACCAGAAACAATGGGTTTAAACTGCAGCAAGGGAGGTCTAGGTTGGACATTAGGAAAAAGTTCCTAACTTTCAGGGTGGTTAAACACTGGAACAAATTGCCTAGGGAGGTTGTGGAATCTCCGTCTCTGGAGATATTTAAGAGTAGATTAGATAAATGTCTATCAGGGATGGTCTAGACAGTATTTGGTCCTGCCATGCGGGCAGGGGACTGGACTCGATGACCTCTCGAGGTCCCTTCCAGTCCTATAATCTATGAATCTATGAATCTATGAATCTAGGGTCTTCAGAATGAGAATTGCACTTCAAAGCAGGCCAGGCATGATCAGTGGCTTGACATGATGAGCACCTGCATCTCCCATTGACACAGGTGTTCAGCACAGCTGAAAACCAGGCCATTATGGCCCCTGTTCGTGGATCACTTAAACACAACATGTGCTTAAATGCTTTCCTTAATTGGGATAAATTCCTGCATTGAGGACTAAGTAGCTTGTCTAAGGCAGCACAGCAAATTTATAGTACAGGGATCGGCAACCTTTGGCACGTGGCCCATCAGGGAAATCCGCTGGTGGGCCAGGATGGTTTGTTTACCTGCAGCATCTGCAGTTTCGGCTGATCACAGCTCCCACTGGCCGTGGTTCACTGTTCCAGGCCAATGGGAGCTGCGGGAAGCAGCGGCCAGCACATCTCTCCGTCCACGCCGCTTCCCGCAGCCCCCATTGGCCTGGAACAGCGATTTCTAGTGGATTTCCCTGATGGGCCGCATGCCAAAGGTTGCCGATCCCTACATCAGAGATCTTGGGACTCCTGCTTCCCTATCCCCACTTGTAAGCAAGATTATACTTCCATATTTCAGAAGCTTCAGTAGTTGGTAAATATATTTAGCCTAGAAAAGGACTAATGAAATGCAAATCACAGATCTAATAAGAAACCAATAAGGTAAGTGGTGCTGAAGAAATCAGTGAGAGACTCAAGGGCATAGAATTCTTGAAGATCTGTTCAACAAAGGCCTTTCAGTGGAGAAACACTGCTCAGTACATCAGCCACTTCAGGGAAAAAGTAAAAAAGTCTGCATGAGTCAGTAGTGGACCAGAGATAAGAGAGGAAATAACCTCACTGCACTGGAGTTCTGCTTCAAAGTCATTCCCATAGCTTGTACAATGTGTGTATATATTGTACGCATGTGTATAGACCATATATAGATGCTTCATAAAACAAGAGTTGCATAAAAGAACATCACAAACATACCCTTCTGTGCATATCATAAGGAACAACTAGTCAGACGTCCTGCCAAAGTGAGGGCATGTTGTTTAAATGCACACATACATGTTCAACAGAAATGGCCCAGAAAACCCCAAGGACAATGTTGCAATCTTCACAGCTTATCAGGAATGAGCGGGTGCCTCAGAAGCTTTGATTCAGGGAAGCTGAAAATGCAGCTCCTTATACTAGTACAATGATAACAATGATCCTTGACACGTCTATGGCTGGTATTGTGGAGGCACTAAGAGCAGCTCCATAGTTAAGGCTGGGGCTGGATTTCACCTTTTTTGACAGGTATAAATTATAGCCCAAATGTGAACTTCGGTGCCTGACATTAGGCTGCTCAATCCATGTTTAGCTACTTCGGTCTTGTCTATGCTAGAAAGATTCTCCAGTAGCATTTCTGCCAGCGTACTGGAGCACATGCATGCTTGGCTGCCTCTGACAGTCCAGTGTGTCCTCACAGTGACAGGGGGTATTGCCAACAGTCGCACTGTACTGTAGGATGGTATTCTAGTGTCCCAGTGCCACCATCCAGTGCCCTGCCTTGTTGGACAGTGTTGCAGTGCACGGTGGGATACCAGCATGCCTCTCAGGGAACTGTGGGAGCTTGAGGTCAAGGTCCCATAATTCTTCTCTCCGTTCCATCCCCTAATCTTCTCTTTTTGCACCATTTTTTTGGTAAATTCTCACCATTACATCCCATAATCTGCTCTTTCTCACACTGGTTTTGAATCTCTGCCATCCAGGGGTGTGCACAAGGGGGGCAAGGAGGGGCATGCGCTTCCCCCCCCACAGTAATTGTTGGGGGCACAGAACTCCTCTAGGCCCGGGCTGCGGTGGCGGGAAGAGCGAGCTGCTCCCGGCCCTCGGGTTGTGGAGCGAGCTCTTGCTGGAGCTGGTGGGGGAGCGAGCTCAGGCCGGACAGGCAGAGGGAAGAGGGAGCTCCATCTGGGATGTGAGGAGGAAGGGAAGAGGGAGCTCCAGCCAGGATGCAGGGTGGGAGGGAGGAAGGAAGGGAAGCATGAGTTTGAGCTTGGGGGAGGGAGGGAAGAGCTAGCTCGAGCTGTGACAAGGGGAGTCGCTGGGTTGCCAACTTTCTACTTGCACAAAACTGAACACCCTTACCCGCCCCTCCTCTGAGGCCCCGCCCTTTCCCCAAGGCCCCGCCCCTGCTCACTTCATCGCCTCTGATCTCTGTCGCTCACTCTCCCCCATACTCCCTAGCTCATTTGCACCGGGCTTGAGGTGTGTGGGGAGGAGGAGGGCTCCAGCTGGGGGAACAGGCTCTGGGGTGGGTCCAGAAATGAGGGGTTCGGTGGGCAGGAGGGAGCTCCAGGCTGGGGTAGGGGGTTGGTGTGTGTGTGGGGAGTGAGGGCTCCGGCTGGGGATGTGGGCTCTGGGGTGGGGCTGGGGATGAGGGGTTCGGAGGGTGGGAGGGGGATCAGGGCTGGGACAGGAGGTTGGAGTGTGGGGGGAGGTTAGGGGTCTGGGCTGGGGGTGCGGGTTCTGGGGTGGGGCCAGAAATGAGAGGTTCAGAGTGTGGGAGGGAGCTCCGGGCTGGGGCAGGGGGTTGGGGTGCCGGGGGCGGGGGGCGTGAGGGCTCTGTGCCGACGACCAGACTTTTAACGGCCCGGTCAGCAGTGCTGACTGGAGCCGCCAGGGTCCCTTTTCGAGTGATCATTCCCGTCGAAAACTGGACACCTGGTAACCCTACTGGGGAGGGAGGAGGGAGGGAAGGGCGAGCTGGAGCTGGGACCTGGGGAGGGAGGAAAGGTAGGCTGGAGAACTTCTGGACGTGGAAAGCCACGTTCCTGGAGTTGTGCGCCAAGTTGATTCCAGCCCTCCATCGCTGAGACACCAGAATGAGAGCTGTTTTGACAGTGGAGCAATAGGTGGCGGTTGCGCTGTGGAAGCTTGCAACCCTGGATTGCTATCAGTAGTGGGCAATCAGTTCGGTGCTGGTGAATCTAAGGTGGAGACAGTGGTCATTGAAGTGAACAAGGCTATTGAACGTGTCTTGCTGTGCAGGATTGTGATTCTGGCCAATGTGCAGGGAATAAGAGATGGGTTTGATGCAATGGGCTTCCCAGTTCATCCCCCTTCTTTCCCACCTTGCTCAGTATGTTCCCATGGTTATGCAAGTGTGGGTGGATCAGTGGGGACATTTCACTGACATTAATGTTGGCTGGTCAGGGAAGGTGCATGATGCACATCCCTGTCGGCATACAGCACTTTTTGAAAAACTGCCAACAGGGACATTTCCCCCAGACTGGCATTTTCATATTGGTGACATTGCAAATGCCACTGGGGCTCCCAGGGACACAGCCTCCTCTCTGCTTCCGTGTGTCAGGAAGCCATACACTGCACACCAAGACAGCAGCAAGGAAAGGTTTCGCTCTCATCTGGGCAGGTACAGGCTGACTGGAACGTGCATTGGATAGCTTGAAAGGACGCTGGAGGTGCCTCAGGACTAGGCTGGGTCTCAGTGAGCCACATATTCCCATTGTTGTTGCTGCATGTTGTGTTTTACATAATATTTTTGAAGCAGAGAGGGACGCGTTACTGGCAGGGTGGAAAGGCGTCTGTTTTGAACAGCCTGACACAAGGGTAATTACAAAAGAACATCACGGTGCTGTACAGCTGAGGAAGGCCTCAAGAGCACACTTGATAGTGTGCCATAGTCCGTGTGCTGCTTAGTGTTATTGTGTCACTTCATGAATAAACTGTGCTTGGCTTGCACAGGAATATTAAATGAATTGACACACATTCTGAATCTGGTGAGTGAGCACTGATTTTGAAGGGGGAGTCTTGTGGCTGTTTTACAAGACAAAATAAGTAACGATTTTCACAAACTAAAACTAGACTGAGCAGGAAGGAACAACCAAAATACTTCTAAAATCCTTTAAAACTCACTTTGAACAGTGCAAGGTGCTGACCCTTCCTGCATGAATCACTGGGGTCACAGTCATAGCAATTCTCCTGTGTCCTAATGGAGAGCATTGGCCTGGGATTCAGGAGACCTGGGCTCTGCCACTGGCCTGTTGGGTAACCTTGGGGAAGTCACTTCACCTCTCAGTGCATCAGTTTCCCCATCAGTAAAATGGGGATAATGATGACATGGATCTCCTTTGTAAAGTACTTTGAGATCTACTTATGGAAAGGGCTATAAAAGAACCAGGCATTATTATTTTCACCTAGGGTTGAGTGGAGCAGATATGGTGGCATGCTATGCTGTGTGTGTGTGTGTGTGTGTGTGTGTGTGTGTGTGTGTGTGTGTGTGTGTGTGTGTGTGTGTGTGTGTGAGACAAGACCTCAGAAACATAGACATGTCCATGCAGTACAATAGCTTCTAGCATGTAAGTCGTCGTGTGTTTTGTCCTATAATGTTTATAGCATATTCATTTGCTCTCTGAGGAGCTGCATGATGCAGAATGGTGCACTTCCCGGTGTACCTCCCAGTCCTGCCTTTCCTCCTACATGCAATTATTTTAAATTTTCTATTTGTATTTGATTTGGATGCTCAGGTAGTGGGTTTCAGTGTACTTTTTTCTGGTTGTAATGAAGTGATTTATGTTGTTAGCAACTCTAGCTGCCTGCTGTGCCAAAAACATGCATTTGGGTGTGTTTTGGGGTTGCTTATAATATTCTCTTTCTTTTTTCCATGAATGCGAGTGCATGCTGTTAAAATAAACTGGCTACTTCACAATGCAGTTCCCTTGTTCTCTGCCCATCTGTGCTCAAACTCAATCTTGAGGGGGAGGGGGCAGAGGTGGGAGGAAGTTTGGGGCCTACGAAGAAAGTAAAAGGAGAAAAGAACCATGCAGCAATACACCTATCTGAGGTCCCTTCCCCTTCCTCAGTGGGTTCTGTCTCTGGGCTCCTCCTGGTTGGCTTCAGCTGGGTCTCAAAGAGCTTCTGGCTCTCTGTGGGGTCTGTATCCTCAGTGTCCTCCCTCATTGATGGTGTGCACTTCTGGGGTTCCTCCAGGTGTCATGAGGTGCCCAGTGTCACACAAGGGATGGTGGTGGGGGGTCACTCCCCATTATGGAATCCAGTTCCTTGTGGTGGGTAGTGGCAGGTATGGAGGGCAGTCCCATGTTTTCTGTTGGGTTGCTTTGTCTTTTGGTAGGATTGCCACCATTCCTTCTCCATAGCCCGACATTGTCAAGGAGACGCAGAAGCTGAGGTACCACACAGGCAAGCAACAATGTCCCAGTAAACATCTGTATTCCTGCTGGAAGTCCATAGCTGAGCATGAACTGCCCTGTTCCCCCACCGGCTGAGGAAATCCAGGAAGTCTTCCTGGACCAAGCAACAGTACGAGACTTAGCTGGAGTTTTTAACGATACCTTTGCATAGAGCCATAGCTCTGTGCTAGCACAGGTGTGCTCACAGGAAGAAATTCATTCCAGGAACATTCTGGTTTTTTTTTTTTCAAAGAGGGGGATGGTCTTCTGGTCACAGTGACCTCCATGCAGCAGAGTTCAAAATTGTAATCAGAGTGGTCACTATTATGAGAACAGGGGCACTGTGGGATTGTTACATAAGAACGGCCATACTGGATCAGACCAATGGTCCATCTAGCTCATTATCCTGTCTTCTGACAGTGGTCAGTGCCAGGTGCTTCAGAGGGAATGAACAGAACAGGGCAATTATTGACTGATCCATCACACCCACTCCCAGCTTCTGGCAGTCAAAGAGTCACCTGGAGCATGGGGTTGTGTCCCTGACCATCTTGGCTAATAGCTATTGATGGACCTATCCTCCATGAACTTCTCAAATTCATTTTTGAACCCTGTTATAGTCTTGGCCTTCACAACACCCTTGGCAATTAGTTCCAGAGGTTGACTGTGTGTTGAGGGAAGAAGTACTTCCTTTTGTTTGTTTTAAACCTGCTGGTTATTAATTTCATTGGGGTACCCCAGGTTCAGGTGTTATGTGAAAGAGTAAACAACACTTCCTTATTCATTTTCTACAGCCTATTGATGATATTATAGACCTCTATCATATCCCTTCTTAGTTGTCTCTTTTCCAAACTGAAAATCCCCAGCTTTCTAATCTCTCCTCATATGGAAGCTGTTACATACCCTTAGCCATTTTTGTTGCCTTTCTCTATACCTTGTCTAATTCTAATATATCTTTTTTGAGATGGGGTGACCAGAACTGCACGCAGTATTCAGGGTATGGGCATACCATGGATTTATATAATGGCATTATGATATTTTCTGTCTTCCTATCTATCCCTTTCTTAATGGTTCCTAAAATGTTGGTAGCTTATTTTGACTGCCACAGCATATTGAGCAGATCTTTTCAGAGAACTCTCCACAGTGACTCCAAGATCTCTTTCTTGAGTGGTAACAGCTAATTGTGATTATGTTTACAATGTACATTACTTTACATTTATCAGCATTGAATTTCATCTGCCATTTTGTTGCCCAGTCACCTAGTTTAGTGAGATCCCATTGTAACTCTTCACAGTCAGCTCTGGACTTAACTATCTTCGGTAATTTAGTATCTAGTGAAAATTTTGCCACCTCACTGTTTACCCCTTTTTCCAGATCATTTATGACTATGTTGAATAGGACTGGTCCCAGTACAGATCCCTGGGAGGCACCATTATTTACCTCTCTCTTACCCTTAGTTTCCTGTCTTTTAACCTTTTATTGATCCATGAGAGGACCTTCCTTCTTATCCTAGTTTGCTTAAAAGCCTTTGGTGAGGGACCTTGTCAAACCCTTTCTGGAAGTCCATGTACATTATATCCACTGGATCCCCCTTTTCCACATGTTTGTTGACCCCCCTCAAAGAATTCTAATAGATTGGTGAGGCATGATTTCCCTTTGAAAAATCCATGTTGAGTTTTCCCCAACAAATCATGTTCATCTGTGTCTGATAATTCTGTTCTTTACTATAGTTTCAACCCATTTGCCTGATACTGAAGTTAGGCTTTCTGGCCTCTAATTGCCAGGATCGCCTCTGCAACCTTTTAAAAAAAATGGTGTCACATTACCTATCCTCCAGTCATCTGGTACAGAATCTGATTTAAATGATAGGTTACATACCACCGTTATAATTCTGCAATTTCATATTTGAGTTCCTTCAGAACTCTTGGGTGAATACTATCTGGTCGTGGTGACTTATTACTGTTTAATTTATTACTTTGTTCCAAAGCTTCCTCTATTGACACCTCAATCTGGGACAGTTACTCAGATTTGTCACCTAAAAAGAATGGCTCAGATATGAGACTCTCCCTCACATCCTCTGCAGTGAAGACCAATGCAAAGAATTCATTGTTGCTGGAGGACTGTTTGTAACAGTACAGGTAATGCAGTGTCAAATGTTGGAAGGCAGTTACGAATGCGATTTAGCATTGTACAGAGCCTAAAAGTGTATTAGCCATTTCATTAAATAACACACTAAGATGTGTTGCCTGCCCCAAATACCTGTTTTATTAAGCAGTGCTTGTTTTAAATTACAAGAGCCTTTGTTGGTGCATCCAAAGACTACATCCCTGGCCTCAGTTAAAGTGCAGCCTGATGAGACTGAAATCTAGCTCAGAGGGGCTGATTAAGTTGCCACGTGCATCCTCTTGAATCCCCCCATCCACAGCACAAATCAGACTTGCCATGATGCATTTGATCCTTAGCATTTCTTTGGTCTGCTTGTTGATATAAAGTAATCCTTTCCCTCTGTGCTTGGAGCTGCCAAATGGGCGCAGTTGGTGTACAAAGCACCCACGCCTTGTTTGCAGTCAGACAGCCAGAGTCATTTGACCGGGTTTTAAGCTAAACAGGGTTCAGTTACGTCTGTATTTGGGTGAGAGAATGCTAGGGAAAAATAAAGACCCTTGAAGGAACTATTGTTGATGATTCATTAGGCAGATCTCATCTCTATGAGTCAGACGTAACCCAATGTCCCAGCCTGGTTTTAATGGGGACTGAGCTCCTCGAATTACCATAATGTGTGGTTATGTAAAACTGGGGTCATGCCAACTAAATCCCCTGGCACTTTTTGCAAGAATAGTGGTGTTAACCTTGATGCTCTGACTAAATTCCAGTGCTTCGTAACAGGAAAAGAAACCAAACAAATACAAAGTGTCTTTTCCAACTCACTAGCACTGAAGCCCTATCATGTCCCCAGTATGATATTCCCTGGGTGCAGGCATGCCTTATTTCTGATGCAGTAAGCTATGCATTATGAAAGGGCTACTCGTCTGACCTCATTATTAAATTGTACTTTTTGCTTGCCAGGACTAAAAATAACAATGCAGGATTTAAATAAGATATGGCGACAACTGTTTAAAAACACACCACCCCCTACCAATACATGTGTAGTGCCGAGCAGTTAAAAGAATCAGATTTAATTAGGTTTCCTTGCAGCCTTGAAAATTCCATTTATGAACATTGATGAAAATAATCTTCTGCATTAAAACTAATTTGCATCATCAAAATAGCACATAATCTATTATTCATGTGCTATTGTAATCTCTCCTGACCGAGGGGGTGAAGCGTAGTGAAGGCTTCATTTCTAAGAAGTGTACAGATATTAAAATGCCATCAATGTTTAGATTTTTCAGCTACATTAGATATGCCACAGAGTGTTCGCTCTGCTCCTGCTATTCATAATGACCACCGACGAGACACTAATAACGCTGGTCTACAATTTTTGAGAAGTCGTCGGCTTCAGAGATAAAATGTGCTATTTATTATGTGTTTTGATGTGCTGAATTCAAATATCACAATTAAAACAACTGATTGGCTACTGTTTCTAAGATATTTAAGTTTTTACATTTTATGTCTATGTATATTGTGTAGATAGTAGAGTTTTAATCATAAATTGAAAACCTAGGTCTTTTCATGTGTTTATGGTTGCTTTACATGATAATATTTCACCTGTCCTGTTTATGTAACACTTTACAAATCAGCAAAAGGGTTATATAAATAAAATTTATTATGAAACAAAAGGCAAAAAACTATTCTGTACATAGTTTAGTCCTATTCAGTGTCTACTCGGCGCTTCTTGGCTTGTCTCTTGTGTTCATTAAATGGAGCATCTCTTGTCACTGTCCAGCAATAGTCTGCAAGCGTTGATGGGCTCCATTTGCCCTGATAGCGTTTCTCCATTGTTGAAATGTCCTGGTGAAATTGCTCGCCATGCTCGTCGCTCACTGCTCTGCAGTTCGGTGAAAAAAAATCTAGATGAGAGTGCAAAAAATGTATCTTTAGTGACATGTTGCAACCAAGGCTTTTGTATGCCTTGAGGAGGTTTTCCACCAACAACCTGTAGTTGTCTGCCTTGTTGTTTCCAAGAAAATTTATTGCCACTAACTGGAAGGCTTTCCATGCCGTCTTTTCCTTGCCACGCAGTGCATGGTCAAATGCATCATCTCGAAGAAGTTCACGAATCTGAGGACCAACAAAGACACCTTCCTTTATCTTAGCTTCACTTAACCTTGGAAATTTTTCACATAGGTACTTGAAAGCTGCTTGTGTTTTGTCAATGGCCTTGACAAAGTTCTTCATCAGACCCAGCTTGATGTGTAAGGGTGGTAACAAAATCTTCCTTGATTCAACAAGTGGTGGATGCTGAACACTTTTCCTCCCAGGCTCCAATGGCTGTCGGAGTGGCCAATCTTTCTTGATGTAGTGGGAATCTCTTGCACGACTATCCCATTCGCAGAAAAAACAGCAGTACTTTGTGTATCCAGTCTGCAGACCAAGCAAGAGAGCAACAACCTTCAAATCGCCACAAAGCTGCCACTGATGTTGGTCATAGTTTATGCACCTCAAAAGTTGTTTCATGTTGTTCTAGGTTTCCTTCATATGGACTGTATGACCAACTGGAATTGATGGCAAAACATTGCCATTATGCAGTAAAACAGCTTTAAGACTCGTCTTCGATGAATCAATGAACAGTCTTCACTCATCTGGATCGTGAACGATGTTGAGGGCTGCCATCACACCATCGATGTTGTTGCAGGCTACAAGATCACCTTCCATGAAGAAGAATGGGACAAGATCCTTTTGACAGTCACGGAACATGGAAACCCTAACATCACCTTCCAGGAGATTCCACTGCTGTAGTCTGGAGCCCAACAGTTCTGCCTTCCTCTTGGGTAGTTCCAAATCCCTGACAAGGTCATTCAGTTCACCTTGTGTTATGAGGTGTGGTTCAGAGGAGGGGCATGGGAGAAAATATGGGTCCTGTGACATTGATGGTTCAGGACCAGAAGTTTCATCCTCTTCCTCTTCCTCGTCTGACTCAAGTGAGAATGATTCTGGTGCATCAGGAACCGGCAGTCCTTCTCTGTGGGGTACTGGGCGTATAGCTGATGGAATGTTTGGATAATGCACAGTCCAGTTTTTCTTCTTTGACACACCTTTCCCAACTGGAGGCACCATGCAGAAGTAACAAATGCTGGTATGATCTGTTGGCTCTCTCCAAATCATTGGCACTGCAAAAGGCATAGATTTCCTTTTCCTGTTCAACCACTGGCGAAGATTTGTTGCACAAGTGTTGCAGCATATGTGTGGGGCCCACCTCTTGTCCTGATCTCCAATTTTGCAGCCAAAATAAAGGTGATAGGCTTTCTTAACCATAATGGTTATACTGCGCTTTTGTGATGCAAAAGTCACTTCATCACAAACATAGCAGAAGTTATCTGCACTGTTCACACAAGTACGAGGCATCTCTGCTCACTTTGGCTAAACAGAAATGTGTCCCTTTGCAAAATCAAACACTGACAAATAAGAGAGCACGACACTGTATGATTTCTAGAGCTGACATAGGCCAATTTGTTCAGCAGAGTGATGTAAGCTTCGTTATGATTGCATCATCCATGACTTATAGGAATAACCTGATGCAATTCATATCATGTATGACGCAATACCAGCTTCAGATTGCATCATTCATTGTTTTGCCTAAAAAGCAAGTACTGTCCAAACCCAGTCATAGATTTATTCATAGATCCAGTCAAAGATGTATTTTAGTCATTTCTGGTTTAAATTGAGATCCCTTCCCTTTATAACTCACTTATCCTCCGCCATTCCCAAGTCAAGGGTCCTATATACTGACCCAATAGCATATCTTGAAAACTAGAGCCAATCAACAATTTTAATCATCATTTTCATTCTCAGTGACCCAGAATTAGTAACGTTTGACTACATTTATTTCAGAAGCATTTTGGCTGTAGAGCCGTTTAATAATCTTATATTTAGCGCCTTCCATATCAAAGGTCTCCCTCCCACAAACCCTTTACAGACATTAATATAATTAGTATGGTTTCCCCACTACTGAAGTGCAGCCTCCTCTAGGGTGGAGTGCAGCAGCTGTTTAACAGTGCACATCAACATGACTCAACTGCTTAGAACAGGCAGTGAAGAAAAATCCCTTTTCCTATTGGAACTGAAGGGGGGGATTTCTGATAGGCAGAAAGTAATTAGTGGAGTTGGAATGTCAGAGAATCATAGACACTGAGGATGGAGACAGTTAACACTCTGCACAGAAACTAATGATTTATAGTGACTTACACACATTTTTTGTCTAATTTGTTAAGGTCAGGCTTCACAAAGCTCTGGCTGGGATGATTTAGTTGAGGACAGGGCCGGCTCCAGGCACCAGGGAAGGAAGCAGGTGCCTGGGGCGGCCAATCAAAAGGGGCAGCACCCTGTCCATTGTTGGGGTGGCATGTCCGGGTGGTCGTCGTTGGCACTTCGGCGGCAGTTCAATCGGTCCGCTTCAGTCTTCTGCGGCAATTCAGTGGCAGGTCCTTCACTCCCTGTTTTCCTCAGCGGCATTTTGGCGGTATCTCAATCGTTTCCTTTTTTTTTTCTTTTCTTTTTCTTTTTTCTCGCTGGAAAAAAAAGCTGGAGCCGGCCCTGGTTGGGGATTGGTCCTGCTTTGAGCAGGGGGTTGGACTAGATGACCTCTTGAGGTCCTTTCCAACCCTGATATTCTATGATTCTATGACTTGATTCTGCAACCATTGAAATGAGTAGCACAGACTCATGCAAATAGCAGGACTATTCATGTCCATGGGCCCGGTTGTCATCTACACCAAGTCTTCTTTACACCATTCTGGTGGTATGAAGGAATCCTTAAGTGGGTTCAAATTTAATGTAAGTGAAGTTATTCCTTTTCAGGACTTTGTTGGTATTGGTGCTGAGCCTTCTCCCACTTACAGGTGTTTTGAAACAAAAGAAGGAAGATTTGAGCCAAATATTAAGAAGAAACTTCCTGACTGTGAGATCTATGAGGATGAGACTATAGAACAGCCTCCTGCAGGAAGAGGGAGCATTTTGGGACATTTAAAACTAGGCTACACTGTGCACTAGCTTACATATCCTACCCTAGAAGAGAGAGGGGGCTAGGTGACTCAGGAGGCCTTTTCCAACTTCAGTGTTCTATGACTCAGTGAATCACCCCATTCTTAATGATTTATACCAACGGAGAAATAATCGTCTAGTACATGACTGCTGTTAATCACTGATTTAACAGTGGGGGAAGAGGTGAGTGGGAGGTAATTTTACTTTTGACAAGGACCAGGGGATAAACAAGAATTTCAAGTGTGAGTTAAAGGGGGGAAATCCCATATGCTATTTTCTTTTTTGAGGAATACTGAATGGACTTCTTAGGCCTGGTCTACGCTAGGAGGTTATGTCGAATTTAGCAGCGTTAATTCGAATTAACCCTGCACCCGTCCACACAACGAAGCTATTTAGTTCGACATAGAGGTCTCTTTAAATCGATTTCTGTACTCCTCCCCGACGAGGGGAGTAGAGCTAAATTCGACATGGCCATGTTGAATTAGGGTAGGTGTGGATGGAATTCGATGCTAATAGCTCCAGGAGCTATCCCACAGTGCACCACTCTGTTGACGCTCTGGACAGCAGTCCGAGCTCGGATGCTCTGACCAGCCACACAGGAAAAGCCCTGGGAAAATTTGAATTCCTTTTCCTGTCTGGCCAGTTTGAATCTCATTTCCTGTTTGGACATCGTAGCGAGCTCAGCAGCACTGGCAACGATGCAGAGCTCTCCAGCAGAGGTGACCATGCAATCGCTGAATAGAAAGAGGGCCCCAGCATGGACTGATCGGGAAGTCTTGGATCTGATCGCTGTGTGGGGCGGAGAGAGGATACAGCCAGGATGCAACGCAGTGCCGCGTGAAAATCAAGGAGCTGAGACAATGGTACCAGAAGACCAAAGAGTCAAACGGACGGTCCGGATCCCAGCCCCAGACATGCCGTTTCTACGAGGCACTGCATTCCATTCTAGGTGCGGCCACCACCACTACCCCACCACTGACCGTGGACTCTGAGGATGGGATATTGTCGACGGCCGCTTCCTCGGAGATGTTAGCGGACGGGGAAGATGAGGAAGGAGATGAGGAGGACGAGGCAGTCGACAGTGCTTACAACGCTGATTTCCCTGACAGCCAGGATCTCTTCATCACCCTCATGGAGATCCCCTACCAACCCTCTCCAGGCGTTAACCCGGACCCTGAATCAGGGGAAGGATCAATCGGTAAGTGTTTTAAACATGTAAACATTTATTTTGAACAGAACAGGAATATTAACAATGGGTTTTTCATGATTAGTTTGCCCTAGGCGCTTAACGTTTTAGTCCTTGGCAGCGCAACTACTGCAAAAGAATCTAACAATGTCCGGTTTATCATGATTAGTTTGCCCTAGGCGCTCTACTTTTTAGTCCTTGGCAGTGCAGCTACTGGAAAATAAGGTCTATATGTCCGGGGATAGAGCTGAAATCCTCATGGGACATCTCCACGAAGCTCTCCTGGAGGTAATTGGAAAGCCTTTGCATGAGGTTCCTGGGGAGAGCGGCCTTATTGCGTCCTCCGTGGTAGGAAACTTTTCTACGCCAGGCTATCATCAAGTATTCTGGGATCATTGCCTCGCAGAGCATGACCGCATACGGCCCTGGTTTTTGCTGGCATTCATGCAGCATGCGGTTTTTCTCTGTGTCAGAAATCCTCATCAGAGTGATGACAGGTTTCAGAGTAGCAGCCGTGTTAGTCTGTATCCGCAAAGAGAAGAACAGGAGTACTTGTGGCACCTTAGAGACTAACAAATTTATTAGAGCATAAGCTTTCGTGGACTACAGCCCACTTCTTTGGATGCATATAGAATGGAACATATATTGAGGAGATATATATACACACATACAGAGAGCATAAACAGGTGGGAGTTGTCTTACCAACTCTGAGAGGCCAATTAATTAAGAGAAAAAAAACTTTTGAAGTGATAATCAAGCTAGCCCAGTACAGACAGTTTGATAAGAAGTGTGAGAATACTTACAAGGGGAGATAGATTCAATGTTTGTAATGGCTCAGCCATTCCCAGTCCTTATTCAAACCGGAGTTGATTGTGTCTAGTTTGCATATCAATTCTAGCTCAGCAGTCTCTCGTTGGAGTCTGTTTTTGAAGTTTTTCTGTTGTAATATAGCCACCCACAGGTCTGTCACTGAATGACCAGACAGGTTAAAGTGTTCTCCCACTGGTTTTTGAGTATTTTGATTCCTGATGTCAGATTTGTGTCCATTAATTCTTTTGCGTAGAGACTGTCCGGTTTGGCCAATGTACATGGCAGAGGGGCATTGCTGGCACATGATGGCATATATCACATTCATAGATGTGCAGGTGAACGAGCCCCTGATGGTATGGCTGATGTGATTAGGTCCTATGATGATGTCACTTGAATAGATATGTGGACAGAGTTGGCATCGGGGTTTGTTACAAGGATAGGTTCCTGGGTTAGTGGTTTTGTTCAGTGATGTGTGGTTGCTGGTGAGTATTTGCTTTAGGTTGGGGGGTTGTCTGTAAGCGAGGACAGGTCTGTCTCCCAAGATCTGTGAGAGTAAAGGATCATCTTTCAGGATAGGTTGTAGATCTCTGATGATGCGCTGGAGAGGTTTTAGTTGGGGGCTGAAGGTGACAGCTAGTGGTGTTCTGTTATTTTCTTTGTTGGGCCTGTCTTGTAGGAGGTGATTTCTGGGTACTCGTCTGGCTCTGTCAATCTGTTTTTTCACTTCAGCAGGTGGGTATTGTAGTTTTAAGAATGCTTGATAGAGATCTTGTAGGTGCTTGTCTCTATCCGAGGGATTGGAGCAAATGCGGTTATATCTTAGAGCTTGGCTGTAGACAATGGATCGTGTGGTGTGTCCTGGATGGAAGCTGGAGGCATGTAGGTAAGTGTAGCGGTCAGTAGGTTTCCGGTATAGGGTGGTATTTATGTGACCATCGCTTATTAGCACAGTAGTGTCCAGGAAATGGACCGCTTGTGTGGATTGATCTAGGCTGAGGTTGATGGTGGGATGGAAATTATTGAAATCATGGTGAAATTCCTCAAGGGCTTCTTTTCCATGGGTCCAGATGATGAAGATGTCATCAATGTAGCGCAAGTAGAGTAGGGGCGTTAGGGGACGAGAGCTAAGGAAGCGTTGTTCTAAGTCAGCCATAAAAATGTTGGCATATTGTGGGGCCATGCGGGTACCCATAGCAGTGCCGCTGACATCAGAGTGATGTCGCTCATGGTGACCTGCTTTGAATTAGGGGAATGTTAGTATTGGGACTGCTTGCCTGTTCCTTTACATAACTGTAACCGGCGGTTTACAGCCACGCGGTGGAGGCGGGAGAGGGGCAGCATACAGGGATCTTTCCCGGGGACAGCCGTGAGGGGGTGGGACAGGGGCAGAGTTCATGCTTGCCGGATTGCTGGCAGCAGGAACTGGACAACGCTAGGAGCATTGCTTTGAATGTGAAAGGAGGGCACTGCTATAAATTAAGTTTTAAGCAGCCAAAAGTCTACGGCTTACCATGTCAGCCTGCTACCCAAATTCCGCTGTCCTGCCCCGCTTGTCTGATCTCCACTGCAAGACCCCAGGCACTGAAAGCGAAGGCCAAAAATTCGACCTTGTCCTGAGTGCGCATGTGATAGGTGCTGTGCGTGGTCTTCTTCACAGAGAAAGACTATGTTCATTGTTCACAAAAATGTATCTTTGTGAGGAATTCACTCCCTTTTTCCCATCCCACAGCTGCGAATGTCTCCCGACCTATCCCGGCATTCCCCTCCCAGAGGCTGGCGCAGATTAGGTGGAGAAAGAAAAGGACACGGGACGACATGTTCTCAGAACTTTTGGGCTGCTCCCGAGCCGATGCGGCCCAGCAGACCCAGTGGAGGGAGAACATGTCACAATACCAGTGATCACACAGCGAACGGAAGAGAGGTGGTGGCAGGAAGACCAGCAGGCGACTCAAACGCTGCTTGCACTAATGAGGGAGCAAACGGACACGCTCCGGCACCTTGTGGATGTTCTGCAGGACCGGAGGCAGGAGGACAGAGCCCCGCTGCAGTCTATCTCTAACCGCCCTCCCCCGTGACAAAGTCCCATACCCCCCTCAGCCAAAGTCCCAAGAAGGAGGGGCGGCAGGGGCCGTGAAAACTGTCACTCCACCCCTGCAGACTGCTCAAGTACCAGAAGGCTGTCATTTAATTAAAGAAAAAGGTAAAAATCATCTCTGTAAAATCAGGATGGAAAATAACTTTACAGGGTAATCAAATGTAAAGAGTCCAGAGGAATCCCCTCTAGCCTTAGGTTCAAAGTTACAGCAAACAGAGATAAACACTCTAGCAAAAAGGTACATTTACAAGTTGAGAAATCAAAGATAAAAACTAACACGCCTTGCCTGGCTGTTTACTTACAAGTTGGAAATATGAGAGACTTGTTCAGAAAGATTTGGAGAACCTGGATTGATGTCTGGTCCCTCTCAGTCCCAAGAGCGAACAACCCCCAAAAACAAAGAGCACAAACAAAAGCCTTCCCCCCACCAAGATTTGAAAGTATCTTGTCCCCTTATTGGTCCTTTGGGTCAGGTGTCAGCCAGGTTACCTGAGCTTCTTAACCCTTTACAGGTAAAAGGATTTTGGAGTCTCTGGCCAGGAGGGATTTTATAGTACTGTACACAGGAGGGCTGTTACCCTTCCCTCTATAGTTATGACAAACTCAAACCTTCAAAGAGTCTGGCCAGCAGCAGGACATTAGCACTTCAGGGGAGGGGTCTGTGTGGCAGTGACATCACAAAGGCCTTTTGCAGGACCTCAGCCTATTGGTCAAAGGTGGTGGGGAGGTGGTGACCTCACAGAGAGTTGCTGACATCACCCAGGCAGGATAGGGGTGCAGGGCCAGGGAAACCTCAGAGACCCCCGTGGCTTTGCTTCAGCAAGTTTCCTTCTCGAGGTCTCTCTTTGAGGACTGGGAGAGTATTAGGTTTCACGTACGTGCGTGCGAGGAGGAGCCTCTTTCGAGTTTTCTCCTTTCCTTTTACTGATTTTACTAGAAAACAGACGTCCCTGTTTACAAGGTAAGAGCCTCTGAGAGGTTTGGAACCTGTTCAGTCTGATCCATCTGGTGCCAGTTGAATTCTAGGCATGGAAAGCACTAGTTTAAGGTGGCAGAATTTTATTCCCCACCTGGGATTTTGTCCCATACAATCACTGGGGACATTAGGGTTTGTCCTTTTCGTTTTACCTTTTCCTCCATCCCTCCTTCCTTTCTCTTCATCTCTTCCTTCTTTTGTCCTTTCTCCTGTTCCCCTCCCAACACCAGAAGGGGTGAGGCGGGCTGGCTCCAACTGGCTGTAGGATCTGCTGCTGCAGGGGCTGTGGGTTAGGAGTGTTCCTCTGGGGGAGGCAGAGGCAGAGCAGAGAATGAGCTTGGCTGGAGTCAAGTTCTTCTTGTCCTGGTTAAGTGGTGACTGGGCTTTTAAGGGGACCATGCTGACCCTCCACACACACACCCTGTCGGGTGCTGCAGGGAGGTGAAGGAGGAAACGGTTGGCACAGAGATGAAGCAGACTGAAGTAGGGACAAACACAAGGGTGGAGCAGTCCCTGGTGGGTTCCTGTGCACTGTCCTGAAGAGAGTATAGAGCATAGGCATGGAGAAGACCAAAATTCACGTCCAGGTAGATCATCAACCTACTCCTCTGTCCCAAGGGCCAGGAAGGCCTCTGGTTTTTGCTCTCTTTGGTAGCTGGAGCTGCTCTGATTTGGGGGTGGGGTGGGCAGAGGTGGGGACAGGCCAGAGGATTTAATCAAGTGTCAGGGGCAGACTCCCGCTCTGCGGGAGATTATGTTGCCCCTCTGTAAGGAATCCCTTCCTTGCAGATGCTGGACTCCATCCCTAGCAGCTTGGCTGTTCCCTACCTGCTGTGCACCAGGCCCTCTGCAGAGAGCTGCTCTGGGCAAGGACTGCAGAGCCAGCTGTCATCCTGGCAGGTGTAGCCCCAGGTTCCATAACCTTGACCCATGGTCTCCCTCCGCTGGCAGGCTCTGAAGAAGGCCTGCCCAGAGACATGGATGCCATGCTGAAGAGCTTGCTGACAGCAACCCCCAGCACAGACAATCTCCAGCACAACTTGGAGGTGAGCATAATGGTCAGGGGGAGCAGGAATTTTACCTTAGCCCTGGGGAGGCCTGGAAATGAGACTGGATGATCCACATTTCCATTGTGTCCTGCTACCTGAGAGCCATCCGTGGTCAGAGCAGTGAGTGCAGGGCAGCGTTGGGGCCCTTCCACCTTCAGGGATAGAGGGAAGGCGCTGGTGCTCGACAACAGGGCTCTTCCTGGTTCTGTTGAGCACTAACTCCAAGGCCCCAGGCAGGCTTGTGGACTGAGAGCATCAGACCCCTGTGAGGTCCAGGAGAAGGCCCTCTGAGAAGAGCACTGGGTCCTTCCTAGGAAGCTGCTGAGCTTCTCAAGGAGGGATTCATCCCTTCTCTCCCATGGACACAGAGGATTGTAAGGAGCAGGGCATTGTCCTTTATCCAACAGAGACCTGTCCTAGCTCTCACCCACAAACCTGGGAGAGAGCTGGGCACTTGACCAGATCCTACCCCTGCACTTGCCCTGGTACACTTTCTTTTCCCCTCCTGCCTTGGCTATTAGGCTATGGCTCTATGAACATGAATCAAACAGGAATTTCTTCTCTATCTCTAAACCAAACTTGTTTATCAAGTCTGACCCCTCAACATATTTCAGGGGGCGTATTTCCAGTCAGGGCCGGCTCTAGGTTTTTTGCCGCCCCAAGCAAAAAAAATTTTGGCTGCCCCCAGTCCCAGCCCTGGGCTCCTCGCCGCATCCCCCTGCCGCCCCAGCCCTGGGCTCTCACCCCCCTGACCCACACTCCCCTGCCGCCCGAGCCCTGGGCTCTCACCCCCCTGACCCATACCCCCCTGCCGCCCCAGCCCTGGGCTCTCACCTCCCCCACCCGCACCCCCTTGCTGCCCCAGCCCTCGGCTCTCCCACACACACACCCTGCTGCCCCAGCTCTGGGTTCTCCCAACCCCCCACCATTGCCCCCCCCACCCACCCACACCTCCTGCTGCCCCAGCCCTGGGATCACCCACTCCACCTGCATCCTCCTTCCGCCGCAGACCTGGGTCATTGGTAACTCGTTCCCATGGCAGGTCATTCAGCAGGAATTTTAGATGTGCACAGAACACAGACAGGATTGGTTCCCACATGGTTACAGAACTGCAGTAAAGTGGATCAATTTTCAGCTTGTGTGATTGGAGGATATCTGGATGCATATTATAAGACTGTCCTACATAAATGAGGGAAAGTTGAGGTGCCTTTATTATTCTTTTCTTCCACTCTTTCTTTCTATGGGGAATTTGCCAGTGCAATATTACTGTCTTCCTTTTAAACAAACAAACAAACAAACAAACAAACAAACAAACAAACAAACAAAAGGCAGTGGCTGTTGAAAATAGCAATTCCAGTCCTAATAACCACTGGGAAGCATTTCTTGCTCAATTTTATCCTACTTTTTCTACAGCAAGTTACAGTGGATCAGTATATTTGATTTGGCAGAAATGAAGTAACAGCTGCCCAAACTGAGCTTGAGCACTCCTGAATTTTGAGGTGTTCAAATCTGAAAGGCAGGTGCTGGGCGGGAGGCGGAGCCTGTGGCTCCGCAGGGGAGCACGGCAGTATGTATGCAGCAGCGTGTCTGGCGTTGCACGAAGCCAGACATGCTGGTCTGAGTGGCATGGTAAGGGGGTTGGGGAGTTGGAGAAGGGGTAGGGGATTCCGGGGGGGGGGGGCAGTAAAGGGACAGGGAGCAGGGGGGGGGGTTGGATGGGGCGGAGGTTCGAGGGAGCAGTCAGGGGCAGGGAGAAGGGGGTTTAGATGGGTCAGGGGGCTTGGGGGGCAGTTAGGGGACAGGCAGCATTGGATAATCATGGGAGTCCCAGGGGGTTGTCAGGGGACAGGTAGGGGGTGGGGTCCTAGAGGGGAAGTGGGGGGGGGGTCTCAGGAAGGGGGAAGTTGGGTACAAGGACCAGTGGGGCTTAGATAGGGGGTGGGGTCCTGGGGGGCAGTTGGGGCAGGGGTCCCGGGAGGGGGTGATCAGGGAGCAGGGGGGTTGGATGGGTTGGGGTTTCTGTGGGGGGCAGTCGGAGGGAGTGGATGGGGGCAGGGTGGGGCTACCCTCTCTCCCCGTGGAGTGTCCTATTTTTTGAATGTTAAAATATGGAATCCCTACTCACAGCACAGCTCTCCATTCACAGCAGGCTACAGCATGAGGTCTCAGCTTCCTCATTCCCTCCCCCTCTTTCCTGTTGGTAGTGGCCAAGGGAATGCTGGGAAATGTAGTTCTTTCCCTGCTCCAGAGCTGGCTCTATAGGCAGGGAGCTAACCAACGAACTACAGCTCCCAGGGGCCCCTGCTGGTTCTCAGCTCCCATGCTGGATCCCTGCCGCCCCTGCAAATGGGCTGCCCCAAGCATGTGCTTGCTTTGCTGGTGCCTAGAGCCGCCCCTGATTAAAAGTATGGCTAAACTAAATAAATAGGTTTGAAACTTTTTATGAAGGGCACTGCTTAGGGTGCTTATCAGGCCTTTGGTATGAAGTACTGAGGAGTCAGGTGGAAGCAGGTTGGGTTTTTATGGGTTTGGTTAAATAGTTTCCACCTACGCTGTTTACGCCACATACTCAACACCAAATGTCAGGATAAAGTCACCAACACAGAGGTTCTTTCAAGGGCAAATTTACCAAGTTGATAGTCCTGCTCAAGCAAAGATGACTGCGCTGGCTGGGCCATCTGAGTAGGTTGGAATACAGACACATACCCAAGGACATGCTAATCGGGGAGCTATCAGAGGGAACAAGAACAACAGGACGTCCCAAGCTTCGCTATAAAGACACATGCAAGCAAGATATGAAGGAATTTGGAATTGAACCTGACCAATGGGAAGTCTTGGCAAGTGATTGTAACAAATGGCACCATCGTCTCCATCAGGGTATCAAAGTCCATGACAGGAGCTGGCTCCTACAGCTTGAAGAGAAAAGAGCCTATAGGAAGCAAGCAGCTCCCAACCAATATACATGCATTTGCAACAACTGCCAAATCTTGGATTGGATTATTCAGTCAAATGAGACATTTGGATTTTACAAATCTTGGATTGGATTATTCAGTCAAATGAGACATTGCAAACCATCTACATATAGTGAGAAATTAGTCCCTGCCCAAAGAGCTTCCAGCCTCAATAGAAAGACAGACAAAAAGTGGGAGAAAGGAAGCAGTATTATCTCTATTTTGCAAATGGGGAACTGAGGCATAGAGATACTAACTGACTTGCCTGAGGTCACACGGGCAGTCTGGAGGGAATGGAGGCTGGTACCAGGGAATAAGGAGGTGATATGAACTGGTTGAGGAATTGGGGATGGTGACTTTCTGATGGCCTGGGTTCTGCAATGGCTGGGAAACAGGGAGCCGGTTAAGAAAGCACAACTACTACAAGAAAAAAGAAGAACAGGAGTACTTGTGGCACCTTAGAGACTAACAAATTTATTAGAGCATAAGCTTTCGTGGACTACAGCCCACTTCTTCGGATGCGGCTGTAGTCCACGAAAGCTTATGCTCTAATAAATTTGTTAGTCTCTAAGGTGCCACAAGTACTCCTGTTCTTCTTTTTGTGGATACAGACTAACACGGCTGCTACTCTGAAACCTACTACAAGAAACTCTTTTCCATGTTTGGCAGGGAAAGTGTTACCAGACACTTTAATATTTCTTTGGACGGTGTACAGAGCTTGTCAGGTGAAGAAACAGGAGCCTGGCATCATATTAAATCAGTTTTTTTCCCCCCAATAAACAGGAAATTCTAGAACAGAAAACTTTTTTACATTTAAGGTTGCTGAGTGCAATTCAAAGAAGACATCAGCACTGAATGCATATAGAGTAAAACCCCAAGCATTAACAATAATAGAAATCACAAGCTACGGTTACATTCTGAATTCTGACACTAAGAGTAACAAGTAATAAATGCACTCACCATTAGAAAAATTCCATCTAACCAGCCCCCAAACCTTAAGTCTGTTCCTTCATGTGTATTACTATTTTCATAGATAGCTTTTTTTTAAGGCCAGAAGGGACCATTGTGATAATCAAATTTCACCTCCTGTATAACACAGGCCATAGGACTTCCCTGAATCAATTTCTGTTTGAACAAGAATATATCTTTTAAATCAAGATTAGTTGTTTTTTCTAAAAAATCCCAGGGCTTGATAACTCACCATGACTCTTGGTAAATTACCCTAGCCATTAAAATTTGTGCTTTATTTCTAGACAGAATTTGTCTAATTTCAGCTTCGAGCCATTGGATGTTGTTCTACCCTTGTCTACCAGACTGAAGAGCACTCTCTTACCAAATTTCTGTTCCCCATGTAAGTACTTATAAACTGTGATCGAGTCACCCCATAACCTTCTCTTTGATAAGATAAATAGATTGAATTCCTTGGGTTTTTCACCATAAGGCACGTTTTCCAATTCTTTAATTAGTCTCGTGACTTTTCTCTGAACCCTCTTCAATTTATCAACATCGTTCTTGAGCAGTGGATACCAGTAGTGCCAGATGCAGAGGTAACATAACTTTTCTATTCCTACTTGAGGGCCCTGTTTATACGTCCAAGGATCACATTAACCCTTCAGGCCACAACATCCCATGTTTAGCTGATTCTCCATCATAACCCCCAAGACTTTTTCAGAGTCACTGCTTCCCAGGATAGAGTCCTCCATCCTGTAGGTATGGCCTATGTTATTTGTTCCTAGAAGTATGACTTCACATTTGGTCATATTGAATGCAGATTATTTGCTTGCACCCAGCTTATCAAGTGATCAAGATATATCTTGATCAGTGACCTGTTCTCTTAATTAGTTACCACCACTCCACCCTTTATGTCATCTGCAAACTTTATCAGTGACGTTTTTATGTTTTCTTCTAGGTCATTGATAAAAGTGTTAAATAATGTAGGGCAAAGAACTGATCCCTGTAGGCCCCTGCTAGAAATACCCCATTTGATGGTGATTCCTCATTTTAAATTATTTTTGAGACTTATCAGTTAGCCAGGTTTTCATCCATTTAATGTGTGCCATGTTGACTTTGTATTATTGTAGTTTCTTAATGTAATGGGGTACCAAATCAGATGTCTTACAGAAGTCTAAATAGATAATCACCATTATTTCCTTTATCAAGAAAACTTGTAAACTCACAAAAAAATAAAGTTAGTGTGACAAGATTTATTTTCCATAAACTCATATTGGTTGGCATTAATTAGATCACCCTCCTTTAATTCTTTATTAATTAAGTCCCGTATCAGCCATTCCATTATTTTGCCCAGAATCGATGTCATCTCTTTGATCCTTTCTAAATATTGGTACATGTTAGCTTTTTTCCATTCCTCAAAACTTTCCAGTGTTCCAAGACTTATTGAAAATCAAGATTAACCGTCCAAGGAGGTCCTCAGCCAGCTCTCTTTAAAACTCTTGGATTGATGTTATCTGGACCTGCAGATTTTTAAATGTCTTACTTTAGTAGTTGCTGTTTAACATTTTAGAACCTGACCCAAAACTTTCACCAAAGTCACTGGCGGATTTTGCTTTTAGTTTAATGGGAATTGGACCAGGCCATTACATAACTTTTTAACATTTATAAAGTTGGCTAGTCAAATTAGCATGTATATTAGTTGTTCTCTAGTGTTAAGTATGATGATTCATCATGACATTAACAATTTCCATTTTAGTATATTGGACTTAGTTTTATCATAAGGTACAGGAGTTCTATTTGGCATAGGACTATTTTGGTTAGTAAGGAGATTTCAATTTAGATGGACAGTAAAAGCTGTGTTATCTGGCATTTTACCAACCAGAAAGCTCTATGAACCGGCATTTCTGATCTTCATTGAAAGTCCAGTTTATAGTCTGGTTGGTGTGGGGCCGGCTGGCTCCCTGCCTGGTTCCACGTGGCTCCCTGGAAGCGGTGACATGTTCCTGCTGCTCCTAGGAGTAGGAACAGCCACGAGGGGTTTGGAGTATGGGAGGAGGTGCGGGGCGTGGGCTTTGGGAGGGAGTTTGGGTGCGGGAGGGGGCTCGGGGCAGGGGGTTGAGGTGTGGGAGGTGGTGTAGGATGCCAGATCCAGGTGGTGCTCAGCTCAGGCGTTGTCACAGCTAGGCAGCTCTGTGCCCTGTCTCTGCCTGCAGGCGCCACCCCCCCAGCTCCCATTGGCTGCTGTCCCTGGCTAATGGGAGCTGTGGAGCCAGCGCTTGGGGCAGGGCGGGGGCAGTGTGCAGAGCTGCCTATCCGTGCCTCCGCCTAGAAGCAGCCGGGACATGTCGCCATTTGCGGGGAGCAGCCCAAGGTGAGCGCCGCCTGGATCCGGCACCCCACACCTCAACCCCCTGCCCCCTCCTGTACCCAAACTCCCTCCCTCTTTGTTAATCAGAATTTTTTACTTACCAGCACCCCCCTTTTCCCCAACATGCCAGATAACAAAACTTTTACTGTACTTTTATGGTGTTAAATGCAATTGAAGAAAAGATATATCCTTGAACACATCTATTAAAATAAAACCCAAACTTTAAAATTAAAACCAAGCTACATTTACATGTAGGAGCTGATGCTAACCTCAAGCCAGCTCACATATACAAAATATTAAACAAAAAAAACTGACCAACACCTAAACCACCTTAACTCTGCCCTTATCCTGGCATAAGCTACATGGACTTCAACAACTAATTTACAACAGCTGAGGTTCTAGCCCTTACCTGTAACATAACACATTTGGGAGTGGGCTTTGAATATCCATAGTGCTTGAGAAGAATGAATTGTCATATATTGCAGAAGATGGAGATTACAGTGTCTCTATGATTTTAATCATCACCATTATATTGTAAAATAATATTATAGAGACATTAAAGGCTCATGAACTGGAGCTATAATGCTGATATTTTAGATTAAAAAGGACATATTTTCCCATCTGTTCTTTCGGCTCCACTAGTGAAATAGATATGTTTCCAGCCCATTAGGGACTGATTTGCATGATTTATTTTTTTTGCATTATCGAAGGACTGGAATGAAGGCTGCAGTATTTTTAAAATTAGAAGGCACTAACCTTTAAACTCTTGAGAACTAGTTTCAAACCTGACTTAAATTATAAGGGCTTAGTTGTCTTTAATTATGTCCCTGGTTGACATTTACCAACCTCGCAAAATTACAAGATGAGCTGTCACAGAGATCCTCTCACATTGTAGTGTCTCTGTGTCCCCCCACACAGCATCTCTCTGTCAGTGCGATCTGTCACAACTCTTCAGGAGATCCTGATGACTAGAGTAAGGCAGAATATGGCAGGTCAGGAGATAAACACAGAAGTCTTGGCTTGCTAACCATAGCTTTCTCCCAGTGCTATAAGCCAACTGAAAAAACAATGTTAAATACTTAACATCACCAAACTGCATTACAGACACTAAGCTGTTAAGTTTCAAAACACCAAACCCCAGACAGGTTTTATAGATGAGGAAACTGAAATACAAGTAATTGGTGGTGAAGCTAGGCTTAGAAATCAGGAGTTCTTGTCCATATTGCCTTGTTGAAAATAGGGTGTTCTGATCTTTGCCTTACAGGGAGAGGGATAGCTCAGTGGTTTGAGCTTTGGCCTACTAAACCCAGAGTTGTGAGTTCAATCCTTAAGGGGGCCACTTAGGGGTGTAGGGCAAAATCAGTACTTGATCCTGTTAGTGAAGGCAGGGGTCTGGATTTGATGATCTTTTGGTGTCCCTTCTAGTTCTATGAGATAGGTATATCTCCATATTTTATTTTTTTAATTTTTTTGTTTAGTTTTCTATTGCTTGATAACTCAAAGGTACTGTTGATTTTTCAACTACTAGATGGCCCATAAAGTTTAATGGGGGAGAGGAGGGAATAACTTGTGTAGTCAGTAAAATCAAAACCTATTTCTCGGTCCATTCCATTAAACAAAAAACAAAAGGATCCCAGACACTGAGGAGGAAATCTTCAGCCAGCACAGATGTCAGGGGAAGAACAAGTCTAATTAGTATCAATTGCCAGTATATTGAAAAAATCAAATGTGGAGGAATCAAAGATGGAGGGAGGGGAGGAACCAGACAAATGGGACTGGACAAAAATCACCTTGAACAAGAGAGTGTAGGGTGAAAGCATGGAATTTGCCATAGCAGACCACAGGTTTTCACCTCTCTCTAAATTCTCCCGTACGACTACAGTTATTTCTGTATTAGCAAGTAATCTTTACTTGATTATTTTTTCTCCTTTCCATCTGTGTTGTTAGAAGATACTTCCTCCTTGAGCCTCCCTTGGTGGAAAGGATCAGGAGGTTATAGGAAATCAGAGGGTTGGCGGTAAATGAAGCTAAAGCTAACCCTCACCGGTAGTCATGCCACCTCCAGGCTGTGATATTTCTCAGCTCTCATGAGTGAAGCAAAGTCAGACTAGGTCAATACACCACTGATGCCCAGCATGGCATTGTGCTGTTAGGTGGGCCATCTTTTGGATGAGAAACCACTGGGAAATCATGGCCAACATTCTAGTGGTTCTAGTCATCTATCTTTGGCAGAACTGAACGTAATACCGTGGGAAGAAGACTTGTTTGTACTAGCTCAGTGAAAAGTCAGGAGCTGCTATAATTGATGCCAAATTTGGTTACTGCGTGGTCATCACTAATATACATCAGCTGGCTTGTTCCCTGCAACTCTGAAGTGGGGGGTTACATTGAAAAGTAACTTTCCATACAGGCCGTCCCATATTTCCCGCCTCTTAGTGACTCCCTCTAAAATGTTTATAACTAAAAGGACTCGTGAGCCCTGAAAAACCAACCAGAGAACTGAGAATCAAGTTTGGGCTTTTTCTTCTTGTGTGCCAATAGCAGTGGTCCTGACTAGAGCTGGGCAAGGCTTTTCAGATGAATACCGTATATACTTGTTCATTAGCCCATTCGTTTATAAGCCGACCCCCCAATATGGTTAGGTAAAAATAGCAAAAGCTGTATGACCCTTTCATAAACTGACCCTATATTTCAGGGGTTGGCAAACTTTGGCTCCTGGCCCATTAGGGTAAGCCGTTAGCGGGCCTGGATGTTTTGTTTACCTGGAGCATTCACAGGCACGGAGCCCAGTTCCCGCAGCTCCGATTGGCTGGGAACGGCACACAGCAGACACTGGGAGCAGAGGGGCTCCGTGCCTGCAGACACTCCAGGTAAACAAAACGACAATGTATTAGATATTCAATTCAATGATTCCATAGAGTTTAAAATCATCAAATTTTGGTGTAGACCCATTTATAAGCCGACCCCCGCTCTTTGATGCGTCACTTTTTTACCAAAACTATTCGGCTTATGAACGAGTATATACGGTAGTTTATTCAATGAACATTGCAATCTTAGTTGACTTGAAACTATTCATAAATTTGACACGAGTGGTTTCAGTCATTCACAAGGCAGCAGCAGGAGGTGGTAGTGGTGCTGTTTGCCCCGGAGAGCCTTTAGCCCAGTGGTCAGGGCAGTCACTTGGGATGTAGAAGACCCAACTTCAAATCTCCCCCTTTGAAACACATCCAAAACAGATTTCTGTGGTTCACCAAACTTTTCAGACTTGGTTCAAGCTGAATCAATTTCCCCTTCCCCCCGATTTTTGAGAACTAAACCAAAACATCAATTATTTGCCCAGCTCTAAAACCTGACCCAGCTGAAGTGTAGTTAAGGTGCAACTTCATTGTATAGCTCACTGAGCAGAATGAGGACGCAAAGGAAAGGAAAATCCTGCACTGGTGACCTACACCCAGCAGCAAGAACTCTGTCTGCCTAAGGTGGAGAACGAGGCAGCTCCAGGATCCAGGTCCTTCTGCAAAGCCCAGTGAAGTCAATGGGAAGCTTTTAGTTGACACTGGTGGTCATTGGACCAGGCCCTCAGACCATAATATCATCCAAACACTCCTGCAGGCTTTGGAGTGAGCTGGCAGGGTCAGCCACCCAGGAGCTGCACAATTTGTCTTCCCACTCTTCTTTTATCTGAAAAGATAAAACCCTAACCTGAAACCAAATGGGTAGATATTTAAACACTGCAGTGAGGGAAAGCGCCACCTCCTCCGCTTATTGTAGCTACTCCTGGGGAAACTTTGCTAATAGGATTTAACAGTCTGTTGCACAAGGAAGCCAGTGGCATTTGCAAAACCTTCCTTCCTTGCCTATCTCTCCTTTGTTCAAAGCTGCCAGACGTTGGTTTACTTGGTAAACATGCAGAGGCTTTAAATTAGCTTTCAATTAGCGTGGGCTGAAATAGGAGATATCCCCCCACCCCCTGCATAACTTAATTTACTGCCAGATTCCTAGCATAAATGGAAAAGAATCAGCAATATGACTTTCCATTAATATGGAGAATAATTCATTTCTACACGTTCCAAGGTGGTTCAGATGTAACCACAGATGTTGCTCAGGTCCCATAATTAAGCTGAAGCATTTTTTGAATGGCATTATCTGTTACATATTTTGTCTTCAAAGTGCCTCCCTCTGATGCTGTATTTTACTGATATACTGTGGCCCCGGAGAGCTGACATGGGGCTGATGATGAGGCATCACCGAAATGTACCATCAGAAGGAGGTGATGAGGTGATCTATCACCCCAAAGATGGCTCTATTCAAGCCGAGGAGCAAATTGCAATTTGGAACAAGACAACGTAGAGGCAGGCTTTCTTGAGGCTGGGAAAGACAGCCCCCCAGGCTGTTTCTCTGTGTAGTTTCTGATGGCGTTATAATACTAGATTTGCAAATGTGTCAGTCCCTCCCTCCTTCCCTGCCTCCCTCGCTCTGTGTTTAGATAACGGCTTTTAACTTCAACAGCACTGCAGCGGCAGGAATAAACTGTGAGAACCGTAGCTGAAAGAGGAGTGATAATACAACCCAGCCTCATTCTGTATAACATGGCCATTGGCTCCCCATCCAGTACTGCATCACATTTAAGCTTCTTGTTGCCACCTTCAATGCTCTAGATAACTCTTCCCCTCCCTACTTCTCCTCGCATGCCAACCTTCACATCGCCTCTCCATGACCTCTCTACTCTGCCAGTGTTCCCAGTCTGGTCCACTTGTTCATCAGTTGCTGGCACAATCGCCTCTCTGCTTTCACCCATGACACCCTCTATTCCTGGTATGACTTCCCTGAGCTTGTCTGTAGAAGGACCCTATCCTACCCACAATCTTGAAGGCTCGCTTCTGCTGTGTTATGTACAGTGAGTGGAGTTGATTTGGATATAAATTGTCGACTGTGGTTTCCTTGCCTCAAACCTCTGTCTTCTTGTCTGTCTGCCCTTAGATCATGAGTTCCAAGGAGCAGGGATGTTCCCTTCTTGAATTTTAGCAAAGTGCCTTTCGCCTGGTGGGCACTACTGTGAATTCATAGTAATCATTGACACAGGCTGTATCCCAGAGAGCTTTATGAAGTTAATTTAAAACAACTGGTGATAAAGAAGAAATAGCAAAAGAGGGCAATGGAGAGCGTCGGGAGGGAGCAAAGATGTTTTCAGTTGAGCTTTGATGTAATCGCTGGAGAGTCAACACGGCAAAGGGGCAAAGTAAGGAGGGTTCCAGGTGGGAGGAGCTACAGTGGAACATGCTGTCACACCAACTGTGCTAGGCAGGAGTGGAGTGTGGGAAGAGGAGGAGAGTCTATGAGGCAGCCTGGGGCAAGTACATGGGACATTTTAAAGGTAAGACGGGAGCAATTTTGAACTGGGTCCCAAAATAGATGGGGAGCTGATATGGGAGAGCGAGGGTGATGTGGTCTCAACTTTTTCTGTGTGAGAAGGCAGGCAGTGGCGTCCCATGTAGAGCTGGGATGGCAGTAAACACAAAGAAGGGAGCTGCTATCGTCCTGGTGCAAAGCGCCTGAGGTAGGATAAGAATTTCCATGGAGATGATGTTGAGGTCGAGGCATTTATGGACAAAGCTATGGAAAGGTGTGGTAGATTTCCAGACAGAGTTGATGGTGGAAAAGAAGGGGAATTCAAGGTCCAGGGAATGTGTGATTAATGTCCCAAGAGGCTAATCTCTGAAGCAGTAATTCTAGCTGATTATTGATAATGATTCTGTCTATAGTCTTTCTATACAGTTGATTCAGACCGTGTCAGCAAAGTTGGCAATTGTCCATTCACATGAAAAGAATTGGCTAGGCTACTATTAAAGGCACAGGTGGTTGTGTCACATTAAACTAGAGTGTTTGATTTGTGTGTTGTTCCTTTCATAGTGACTTATTATTAGAGCTGATCCACGACTTCCCTGAAAACTAATGGAATAAATTCCCACGGCACTAGAATGGTCAATATTTAGGTCTTTGGGCTGTTGCTCTGAAACTATTTTTTTCATGCTGTCTGTCCACTGACTTCAGTGAATTTTGGATCAGTCCCTCCAAGTGGGTCAGAAAGGACTTTGGTTCATGTTCTTTGCTTGAGCAGGCAAGCCGGCTGTTAGGGTGACAGATTTCTCACTTCCCTCCAAGATGCTGGACGATAGTGGCACTTGCTCTACAGAGCTAAATGCCCTTTTCAATATTTCTGTTTTCTAGCCTTTATCATAGCTGTTTTAGAGCAGGCTGCTGGAAAATTGAAAGAACTCATTAAAAATGAAACAACTCATCCGATGAAACAGTAAAGTTATTAATTGGACCCCAAAATAAATAAGCCAAGTGTGTCCATAGAAGTGTAGAACAGGTGTCAAGCATGACAAATTTCTTAGGGAGGATGTGAAGCCCTGTCTGTTAATCCAGAGCGGCACAGGGATGCGAAGCTGCCTGCCTTTGTGTCTAAAGTATGACACAGGGAATGCAAGGCGGGAGTCTCATCAACATGATCTGCAACTCTCTCTTTTGTCGTGATCCTTGAAGCGGAGTGCAATGCACAGTGGGATCCTGTTGTAGGGTTAGTGGTTGTTTATTATCTCTCTCCGTGTCAACCAGGAGGAAAAGAAATGAGAAATTTTAACTCAATGACAAGTGGAAAATTCTGTAAACCCAAACAAGAAAATGCCTGTCAAATACTAATTCTAAATAATTTAATAAGCTGTGATTAGATGCTTTGCATTTAAGTCCTAGGGCCTGCTCCAAAGCCAATTCAAATGAATGGAAAGACCCTTCCTGATTTCAGTTCAGGCCCTTAGTCCAGACTGTGAATTTAGTTTAAATCTTTAATAGTACAGTAACCCTCCATTCTAGTCTTAGATGCTGCAAACAGGTCTACCCTGTAGTTTGACTAAGGTTTCTTGGGATACTGCTACATTGATGTCGGATTGTCCAAAGGCTACCTGACATCAGTGCATCAGTTTCTCCAGGAAAAGACAGACAACACACAGGACCAAATTCACCCTTGGTTTTACACAAGGGAGGAATTGCTTCACTCCATGCAAGTGGGTTAACTCCATTTGTGATGGTCACCCATTAGGGCAAGTCAAAACACGTGTGTCTGTTGTTTTAGCTCCGATTGTCCTCTTTATTTAAACATTTGAGGCCTGTTTAATGGCTACGATATTGTCATTGCAGGAGCAGAGCACCCTTTCGCTTTCTTCAACAATTGCTACCAGTTAAAATAAAATATGTATCGCATACATGTCGCTGCCTTTAATATTTAGTCACTTTAAGTTTGCAACGGCTTCCAAAAATAAATCCGAAAGGATTTCAGGCTCGTTCAGTATAGCTCCAAAAATGGTTCTGTATTGTTTTACCCATAATGGTCTCTCTCTGATGATGAAAAGGTGGATCAATATTAACTCCCTGCAAATCTATCCTAGTTTCTGGTAATTATCTTCCTTGAAAAGCTTTAAATGTGCACTACTGTAACCATTTATATTAATGACTTGAGCATCCACATCCCAATAATGATACGTTGTAGTTCTGCTCTTCTCATTCTACAAAGCTTCCTCTCTACCAGTTATAACTATTAGAAAGCAAAGGAGACATAAATGTTATTTAGTAAGGGACACGGTACCACCCCCTGAATTCACAGAAATTGTCATTTAGAAGCTTCCTAGATAGAAAATATTGCACCCTATACGTGCACAAGAAATAACAACAACAAAACACACACACATGCACGCACAAAAACACCCCCCACAACAACTCAAGAATCAACCAACTTTGCAGAGAAGTAGGGGAAATAATGGTGGAAGAGGACAGTTAGACCAAACGCTTATTACTGATGAGTAGGGAAGCATTACAGTATTTTGAATCTAAAGCAAAACAATTTGGGACTGTCAATTTTTGTAGAAAAGCCAAACAAACAAACAAAGTTCCTTTTCATTGGTTCAGTTTTGGTCATTAGCACCAGGACTAATGAAAAGGGATTTTGGGAAAAACCACTTTTTACTGAATACAAAGGAAATATTGGCAGCCAGAGGGAGTTGGTGACTGAGCGTCTCAGGATTCAGTGACTGTACAGGACCTCCAGGATCATCAGGCACACTGCATAATGTAGCCATGTGAATGTCATGGTCATCAGTGGGGACAGATATCAAAACCTTCTGCTGTGAAAACAACAGCATCTTCTATTTGAGTTAACGAAGAATTCTTAGCTGTATGCTTACTAATACTTGCAGTCATTAGAAGGGGAATCAAGATGACTAAGACACCAAGTCAATCTAGTATCACACCTGGGTATGTATGTGTAACTGTGCTAGTTATGTTAGGAGGTGATCTCTGTAGTAGGAAGAGAGACTTAGGGTACGTCTACACTACCTGCCAGATAGTGATCTATTTATCGGGGATTGATTTATCGCGTGTAGTGTAGACGCAATAAATCGATCCCCGATAACTCTCCTGTCGACTATTAATTAATTAATTGATTGATTGATTGAGATATCCCATCTCCTAGAGCTGGAAGGGACCTTGAAAGGTCATCAAGTCCAGCCCCCTGCCTTCACTAGCAGGACCAAGTACTGATTTTGCCCCAGATCCCCAAGTGGCCCCCTCAAGGACTGAACTCGAGAGGCGAGAGGCGGAAGCAAAGTCGACGGGGGAGACATGGCGTGCCGCAAGGACACGAAATAAGTAATTTTAATTCGATCTAAGATACATCAACTTCAGCTATGCTATTCTCTTAGTTGAAGTTGCATATCTTAGATTGATCCCCCCGCCCCTAGTGTAGACCAGGCCTTAGACATAAGCCCTGGCATTTTTAGCCCTGTTCTTGCCAGATTCTGTGAGCAGGTCCTGCCTTATACCAGGCCTCTAATACAAGGGCTTATGTCTTAGGCTCTCTTCCTACTCCAATCTCCTCTTGGCAATGGATGACCTTGAGGTGTTGTGTTGATTTACCCACTTGTTCGAAGCATCTGATAGAAGAGACATAAACTCCCTATGACTGACAAGATTTTTAACTTAATTGTGGAGACCACCTTGGAAACTGATCACACAATGTTAGTTTAATTTGAGAAGGTGGAGTACTTGGGTGGGGGAGGGGGTTGATGCAGGAGTGCCGCCAGCTTTTCTGCCACCCGAGGCGGCGGAAGGTCCCACCCTGAAATGCTGCCCCCTACAGAGGCGGTGGAAGGTCCTGTCGCCGAAATACCACCGCGGTCACCGCCCCCCAAATTGTAGCGCCCTAGGTGACCGCCTAGGTCGCCTAATGGTTTGCGCCAGCCCTGGGTTGATGTATAACTAGAAGTCCAAGTCACCAGTCTAGAAGGGGGCAATCTTAGTAAACAGTGTCTAGCAATGCTTGATGAAGAATAAAACCCAAAGGGCTTCATCTAACAATGGCGTATCAAAGCTACTGCTTCAGCCAGTCTGTGTCCTAGAGATTTCTCTTCCATAGATTTTGGTTTAAAAAGCTGGAAGGGTGGAGAGAAAGCTGAGATAAAATCGTCTCACTTGCCGACAGTTCTGGTAGAAGTAGCAACATCAGCAGCAGTGTAAGAAATCATTAAAAAAAAAATCAGCAGCATTTAAAATAATGTAACAGCTTGCTTTTAAAAGGCAACACATTTGTTTAATCTTTGATACTTAGGGGAAGATGAATCTCTGCCATTGTCACAGCAGTTTCTGAAGGGAAAATAATTCTGGTCAGTATTATCTCTAAAGAGTAAAAGAGATTTCAAGTCTGCCACTGAAAACTGGGGCCAGATGACTTTACTGGGAGGAATGGGAACTGGCTGGGGTTGTTTCTCTTGGGGATTTTGCATCCTTGCAAAATTGCTGCAAGTTGAGAAGCAAACAACAATAGAGCCTTAGGACTAGACCCACCAAGGGATTTAGGCACTTCACCAGCATTTTAGATGCCTACATCCAAATTCCAGATCCTCAGAACCTCTGATACCACTGAGCTGCTTGGTGCCTAAGCTCCAGTGGGATCCACACCATGTGGTGTCTCTTCCACCTGCCTTCACACTGGCTCAGTCCCTTTCCGCTTTCTGGCAGCCTGCCTCCAGCTGAGGCAGAGCTTCTCTGCGAGTGGAGTCCTCAGTGAGGGGAATGCAAAAATGAATATAAATGTATGCATCTGATCAGCATTCCCCCTCTGGGCCTGTCCTTTCCCCCTCATTCCCTTCACATTGGCTCATTTTCCATGGGGGCAAAGGCAGCAGGAGAGAGTGGCATGAAAACAGCTGACTTCCTAGTAGGAAGGGGGAGAGACATAGGTGGAAGGCCTGAGGGAGTGACTGAGCCCTGGTTTCTAAGCCTGTGCTTTAAGCACTAGGCCGTACTTCCTCTCTAAATAGAGACAATGCTGACTGAGACACAGCCCAAAAGACCCAAAAACGTGGGGTTCTATGTAATGCGCTCAATTGCACATTTCATGTCACAATCCATTTTGCCAGTGTTTATTAACATTTAAAAGGAGGGTCAACTTTTGTAGCATCCAAAAGAATGAAAATTTCCCCAGGCACAGGCTGGAAAGCTCTTAGCTTTGATCTTGTGCCAACAAGCAACTTGAAGATTTAATTTCCTTTAAAGGGAACTTAGTATTAAAAAAAGCAAACCCAAGCAAGCCCCACAACCCAGATTTGCCTACAGTACAAACTCTCAGGGTAAGGAGCTGGTCACGTCCTGTACTGCTGGAGTTGCATAACTCAGCAATGCATCCTCTGCAGACATACGGATTTTCAGATTTGTAAAAGGTCATAAAAAGAACAATGAAGAGTAATCGTAAATAATGGAAAGCCCAGAATGGGTCTTTGAGTTAATAGAGGAAGATGCTCACATCTGAGCCAACCTGTGTGAACCTATGGATCCAGGCCTATGAAATCATCCAGCCATAGATATAATGTAATGAAGGGATTATAACTTGGAAGGGGTAAATTGTCTTTCCTACAAAGACTATACAAAATAAAAATAACAATACTTTGCTCTTCTACAGCACTGTTCATCCCCATGTCTCAAAGTGTTTAATAGAGGAAGAAGTATCATAATGCCCATTTCCCAGATGGGGAAATGGAGGGACAGAAAGGTAAAGTGGCTTGGCCAGTGTCTCCCAGCAAGCCAGTGGCAGAGCCATGAATACTCAGTAGAGCTACCAAGAAGGTTCCTCAATGGACATTGCTCGAGCTGCAGTGCCGGTGAACAAACCAAAATATTGTAACAAAGATTTCAATATCCTATGATGCAGCAAATGCAGTATCCCAACTCACGTATGCTATATTCAGATAAGGACCAATATCCAAATTGAAGGATGTCCCTGTACCGCATTTAGATGCTCAGACTGGCATTTTAGCAAGTAACATGGATATACACATACAAAGTTTGGACAGACATGCCAAATCTGCGGAAAAAACCACAGAAATTAGGCCTGGCTTTGGCTTAATTGGCTTTTGAGTTGCTTGTTGGCTAGTGTTTGGATTGTAGCTTGTTTGGCTTGTAGCTTGTTGCTTCTTTTTTTTTTGATCGGCTCCCGGCAAGCAGGGGCAAGGGGGGGTAAGCAGGGGCAAGCGGGGGCAAGAGTGGGGGAGAGTCAGAGGTGCACAGCGGGCCCACCACGGTCCCAGACTGCAGGCCGGGGGGCTCTAGTCACATAGAGTGTTGGGGTTCTTAGGGATTGGCTTGCTTTGGCCTTGTTTTGAAATGGGATTAGCTGGATTTCTGGCTGATTGTGAAAGTCGGGGGGCTTATTTACCGCGCGAAAGTTGGCAGCTGTGGGTTTGGATGTTCACATTTAAAAACTTGAGTTCAATAATAGCAAAGTGAAAGAGGAAATGGAGAGGTCTGGCCAAAATCGAAAGGATGGATAAGAAAAGTAACAGGGCTGATGAGTTAGAAAGACACAGGAAGGCTCTTCCACAGGGCAGGCGCTGCCTAGGAGAAAACGTCTTCTGCCTGTCATGGTGAGCTTGTGAGAAGGGACAGAAAGAATCGCTTGAAATGGGCACAGATTGGGTATGGACTAGCCACCCATCCCACTGCAGCGTGTTGCTTTCAATGCTGTAGTATGCTGGTCCCCAGGTGTATGGTAGTGTCCTGGGTGTACCAGGACCCGGGAACAAATGCTGTGGTTGCTCTTAGCAGTAGGCTATAACCCTGAGTGGGCTCCCAGGAACAATCACACACTTTGAGTAATGGAAAGAATTCCTTCACTAAGACTGGCAGAAACAAAAGGTGCAAACACCCTCGGCACAATTGCTTTAGGACTTATAGCCCCCAAATAAAAGAACCCGTCAGTGTCCAATGGAGTAAATTCTTCCAAGAAGTGCAGACTGTGATGTCACACTTCCTGTACACGCTTCACGCCATCTTTGGTTTCCTGGGACACTTCCTGCCAGGGACAAAACCATGGAAGCCCAGACAGGGCAGTCCTAGGTTGTAGCTATGCAGAATACTAGAAAGTAGGGGGTTGATCCACCTCATTTCTGTACACAGTTCCTGTTCATAATAAAAGGTTTATCTTGAAACTGGTCTGCTTGGCAGAGACACTACAATCAGTTCTCAATCCAGGCCCTAGGGTATGCCAATGTAACCCCTCCATGTTCCTCTCCTGCTGCAGTAAGTTGCAGGTTCCCCCACCTCATTTAACAGAAAAGCGCCACACACTATCTTCCTGTTTTTGCAAACTCAGGCAGCAGCTCCTTGCCCTTCCCATCGTAGGGGTTGCATTTTCCACTTCCCTCTCAAAAAACAGCCTTGCATAGGATTTGGAGTGGAAGAGATGGCCCAGTGAACCTTAGTTGTTGCATCCAAGGGGCGCAGATTTCCTTGAAGAGGCTGTAACTATCTTTGAGTTCATCAAATAAAAAACCAATGAATGAGAAAGGAATAAAACTTTAATAAAACAAACTGGAGAGCTTCTGTAGTGAGCTACTAAACACAGCCCTGTGATGTTCCCAACCCCTGACTCCAGGGCACCTCTCCAAATGCTTATGACATAATACTCTCTCTTATGAGGGAGCGTCTCTAAATTATAATCTTCTACAAACATATCTCTACAGTGGCTTTTTCATGAGATTTCTAGTTTTTCAACTTCTGGAAATATCACTGGAATGAAATATCAGCACTGGCTCCAGAATTTATAAAAACGAGCAATACTGAACCTTTAAAAAACGAAACCCTGCATTTTCCAAACAGACCAGAACTTCAGAAAAACAGGAGTCTGTTGATGTTAGGGTTGTAGGTCTAGGGTGAAGTTATTAGTGTGTTGGAATTGGTGTGTCCATCCCTCAGCAGGATGCATATTGCTATGATTACCTAAAGACTTTCATGGTATTGCTTTCTAATTAGATGTATGCTTTGGCTGAGATTCTCTGAGCTTGGTTCTTCTCTCACTGTGGGAATCACACCACTTTTGTTACACCAGTAATTACTGGTGTAAAATAAGAGGAGAATCTGGCCCTCTCTAATGAATTCAAGGTGGTGAACTGCTCAAATACAATCTGGAAATGCTTAAAAATGAAACGATTTTTACAGCAGGACTTTTTTTGCCTCTTGAAACCACCAGCAGCAAAACTGGGTGGACTCTCTGCTAATTACCTTTCCATGCAGACTAAACTCACCTCCAACTGGGTGCTCTCCAGAGGCCAACAACCCTTTAGGAGCCTCATTAGAGGAAATCTGATAGAACACGGGCTGTGATCACGGCGACGGTCAGAAAATTGGATAAGCCAAGAACATCTTGGATCAATTAGATGGTCTTTCATAAACCCAAAATATGTAGCAGCCTTTATGCAGGAAGGCAAACAGTTACACTTCCATGCAGAATCGCTAGAGGAATCAGATGTAAGCTCCCAACGAGAGAACTCAGGGGTCCCTTTGAAAGGGGGATTTTGTCCCTACCATAAAGTCATTACAAATACTGCAGGCAGAGATAGATAGGTAGCAAACGCACTAAAGGTTTCAATCATATGGTTGTTGCTATCCGTCTGTCATGTTTGTAATGTGCCCATCACTCGAGTCTCTAGGCTCTTGCTTTTCAGGTGAGGAGGCGACCACTGAAGAGCTTAACAGCCATTGCAAATCTACACAGCTCAGTATTAAATAGTGTTCATGGAATCCTGGAGGGGAACATTTTGGCTTTCATTATTATCACATTAAGTCCCCTGCAAGCAAGTTTGCTGCACTGTGGTGGGGTATACTAACCCCACACTGACCAGGAATGGGCTAACGAACCATCATGGGCTCAATCAGCCCCACCCGACTACATGTCGTCTGCTGATTATGGCCAAAAGATTGGTAAAAGGAAGTATTATGGGTTCCGCTCTCTGTTGACTCGTATAGTCAACAAGCTACATGACCTCTTTGTGATTCTTCCAGCTCAGATGGAAAACCTGTTGAAAAGCAGCTGCCCTTTCTTGGAATCATAAAGGACTTACTCTAGCCAGAAAGAGGTGGAGTCAGCTGAGAAATATTTTGCCTGTTCATAGCTGGAAATCAGGGTATGGATCTGCCAACTTGTATAGTATTAGCCCAGATTTACATTAGCTTCTGCCAGGGTAACAAGCTCATGTATCTGTTGTTTGCAGCACAATTGCAACATAAACCATCTATAGTTTGGGAGCTGGGACTCAGAACCCTGGCTCGTAAGCTCCACTACATAGCCCTTTCCTCCTGAGCTAAGAGTCTGCAGTTCATTACTTTCTAAGCATCCTTGGTAAATTCTCACTGGGTAAAGAGCAAAGCTGTCCTGTACCGTCAATAGTAAGAATAGATTTTCTTTCATTGTTGACATGAGTTAGGTGTTCAAAACCACAGCATTAAATTGGATTTTCTAGACACAAAAGCCTATAGACATTGGTTTTAGTAATATAGATTTTGTTCCTGAAAACACTGCCGAACCTAATGCTTACTACTCTGAGTAGTCCCATGGACTTCAGTTCTTCAGGGAGTGTAAGATGCAAAGTTACATAAAGTACTTTAGGGAGTATTTTAATGGTCTAACAACATTTTGGTGTTTTGTATCAGTTAAGAGAAACCTTGAATTTTTGCCCAGTCTACCTTGGCTTTCTTGTATTTACAATTAGATCTACTCTACTAATACACAATGATTTGTGAATAAAAGCCACGTTTGGTTCACAATGATTCATGGGTGATATTATTTATTATTTGGACAACGGCCAGTATTCATGAAAGCATTCCTAAATGCAAATAAGCATCATAATTTTAGCACAAAAGGAAAATGTGTCTGAAAATTCATTCTGGATGCACACTATCCGTCATTTGTCATTCATTTAAAAGTTTCAGTAATCCAGTCAGGGAGCAGTCACACATTCATGACTTTTATATAAACAATCAACATGATACAATAAACAAATTTGATTGAAGAATGCTTCATGAACTGAAAAAAGGATTAGGTCTGTCGGATACCTTAATCGCAATGAATGATTTGACCAGCTATTTAACATGTATGTTAATCTTGTTAAACGGATAATGCCATTCTTAAGAGTGACTCCCAATTTTGTTTGCCTAGGAAATTGCTTTTGTTTCCTACTCTTTTAATAAAAAGGGAAGGGGATGTATTTTCTCACTTGATTCCTCTCCCCAGTCCATGTATGTGACACTCCCTAAAAAAAGGATCATGCTACAATGGATAGCTAGATGACAACATTTATTAAATATTTAGGATCTTCCTTTATCTGTTGTTGCCACAGAGGATGTTGCTGGCTTGCTAGATTGGGTGGTAAAATTATTACTGTGGGCTTGAAAGGGAAAAGATCACAGACAATTGCCGGTAGTGTCATATTTCTTTTTCCCTGTGAGCGACTTAGCCATCTTACCTTTGCAAATTTCACCTGCTGTTCTTAGAGACTGAAATGGGTAATGATGCTTAGTAGGTGGCAGCAAATTCTTGAAAGGTTTTGAACCCAAAAACATGCAGTGTAGGCCTCAGGAGAGAAAGTGTCTGAATTAAAAAAAAGACCTGTCTTGAAAATTAACCAGGTGATAATGTGACAATGAAATAACACAATCAATCTCTAGTAAATCCTGTGCAATGGCTGTGTGTTGACATGGATTTAATTGCCTGAGGTCAGCCTTGGTTTGTTCAGTTGCAGATCCATCTGACTAGCAAGTTTGCTAGCTACAATCCATAAATCATTAAAAAGGTATTCTGTTATTCCAGGCACTGCTGCTCCACTTTGTTGATGCTTGTTTCATTCAGGGCTGCAGCACAGTAAAACAGGTCATGGTTTGGCTTATGCAGCACTTCTAAGAGAAGTTTGGTAAAATGTTCAGAATCACTAATGCCCATTATCTAGCCACTGGCAATGGCCCTTCTATGAGATACCCACAAAAACACAGAGGGCCTATAATAATGATCTGCCAATAGCAGAAGCTGGCTATTATGGATAGATGTTATGTTGGATTCTTAATAAAGGAGGGGGGAAGTTGTAGACCAGCGTCCCTGTGAAGCTATAAATTCCCCACTCCATCTCTTGGATGTGAGTGTTAGAATTTCCCCTAGGTATGCTCTGTGCTTCCAACTCAAATAAATCTGTTTCCCTTTGTGATGATTTGGGGAAAACATCTGTACAATTGATGAATTCTCTGTGAGATTATGAACTCTCTGTAAGTGTCTCTACCAAGCTGCAAACTCCATTTTGAATGGGCAGCTCCTTTGTCTTCTCTGTCCTCTCTATTGAACTGAAATTTCAGCAGGAGTAGTGCCCAATGCCTAATAATAGAGGGTCGTTAAGTCATGATGGTCCTCTATTCAAAATGGAAGTACCCTAGACAAAAGGTTTGTTAGGAGAGAGGTCATGACTGGTAATGAAGTCATATGGTAGGACTTTGTGGTCACCTGTTGAGTCTTACCAGGCAGTGACCTGACAGAGGAGACTGGAAGGTTATAAAGCGCAGAAGATGCTCTGTTTGCTCTGCAGTCACAGTGTACCAGCTGCCTAACCAGATTTATTTTATATGAAGGACCCTGCTTGGAGTTCTCACACTATGTTGGAGTTTCATCAGGACAGCTGTTGACTTGCAAGTGTGTGGGGTAGGGTTACCATACTTAACAAATAAAAAAAGAGGACTCTCCATGGGGTCCTGGCCCCACCCATTTCCCACCCCAATTCCGCCCCTTCCCTGCCCTGACTCCGCCCCCTCCTCCCTCCCACTCCCAGCCATGCGGAAAGGGCTGCCCGAGCGCTACCGGCTTCATGGTTTGCCGGGCAGCCCCCAGACCCTGCGCCCCCGGCCGGCGCTTCCCCAGCGCAGCTGGAGCCCAGGAGGGGAAGCGCCCAGCCGGGGGCGCAGGGTCTGGAGGCTGCCCGGCGAACCATGAAGCCGGTAGCGCTTGGGCTTCGGGCAGCCCCCATGCCTCCAGACCCTGCGCCCGCGGCCGGGCACTTCCCCTCCCGGGCTCCGGCGGCTCAGGGTCCGGAGGCATGGGGGCTGCCCAAAGCCCGTAGCGCTCGGCTCTTAAACAGAGCTGAAGAGTCGGGGAGGAGCAGAGCTGCCGCAGATAGAGGCTCTGCTCCTCCCCTGACTCTTCGGCTCTGTTTAAGAGCCGAGCTGCCCCAGCGCTATCGGCTTCGGGCAGCCCCCATGCCTCCGGACCCTGCGCCGCCGGAGCCCAGGAGGGGAAGTGCCCGGCCGGCGGCTGGGGTCCGGAGGCAAGGGGGCTGCCTGAAGCCCATAGCGCTCGGGCAGCCCAGCTCTTAAACAGAGCCGAAGAGTCAGGGGAGGAGCAGAGCCGCCGCAGGAGGGGAAGTGCCCGGCCGGCATTTTCCCAGACATGTTCGGCTTTTTGGCAATTCCCCCCGGACGGGGGTTTGACTGCCAAAAAGCCGGACATATCTGGGAAAAACCAGACGTATGGTAATCCTAGTGTGGGGGAATGACTTGGAAAACTCCTCTGTTCATTCTGATGTGTAAACCCATTAGACCTCCCTATGAGTCGTAAGTTTGCTTGTTTTATTTGTGTGAGAAGGAAGAGCTGCCTAATATACTAGACATTGAATCTCAGATGCTGATTTACCAGTGAAGTGATGTTTCTAGAGACAGATAGGTGGCGTTTAGATCAGGATTCAGAATAGGGTTAGGGCTTGGGGTCAGGGTTTGAAGAAGCATTGAAGTGTGTTTAAGATGTGCATGTCAGAAAACCAGTTCCTCCCACAGAGTGCATCTAACCTTCAGGGACCAACTCTTGAACAGTGCTGGCAGTGAAGAGTTGTTTCGTATGAAGGAGTTGTGGCAGGCACTAGAGACTCTGCCATAGACAGCTATTTTTTGTAGCCTCTGCTGTGTTTTGAAGGGGATTTAATTCATTTAGGAGTGGGGTCTCCAGGTGTGGTGGATGGGGCAAAGCCAATGAGTGACTTAGAATCATAGAATATCAGGGTTGAAAGGGACCTCAGGAGGTCATCTAGTCCAATCTAGCAGGACCAATCCTCAACTAAATCATCCCAGCCAGGACTTTGTCAAGCCTGACCTTAAAAACCTCTAAGGAAGGAGGTTTCACCACCTCCCTAGGTAACACATTCCAGTGTTTCACCACCCTCCTAGTGAATTTTTTTTCCCTAATATCCAATCAAACCTCCCCCACTGTAACTTGAGACCATTATTCCTTCTTCTGTCATCTGCTACCACTGAGAACAGTCTAGATCCATCCTCTTTGGAGCCCCCTTTCAGGTAGTTGAAGGCTGCTATCAAATCCCCCCTCACTCTTCTCTTCTGCAGACTAAATAAGCCCAGTTCCCTCAGCCTCTCATCAGTCATGTGCTCCAGTCCCCTAATCATTTTTGTTGCCCTCCATTGGACTCTTTACAATTTTTCCACATCCTTCTTGTAGTGTAGGGCCCCAAACTGGACACAGTACTCCAGATGAGGCCTCACCAATGTCGAATAGAGGGGAATGATCACATCCCTCGATCTGCTGGCAATACTCCTACTTATACAGCCCAAAATGCCGTTAGCCTTCTTGGCAACAAGGGCACACTGTTGACTCATATCCACTTCTCGTCCACTATAACCCCTAGGTCTTGTTCTGCAGAACTGCTGCCTTGCCACTCGGTCCCTAGTCTGTAGCAGTGCATAGGATTCTTCCATCCTAAGTGCAGGACTCTGCACTTGTCCTTGTTGAACCTCATCAGATTTCTTTTAGCCCAATCATCTAATTTGTCTAGGTCCCTCTGTATCCTATCCCTACCCTCCAGTGTATTTACCACTCCTCCCAGTTTAGTGTCATCTGCAAACTTGCTGAGAGTGCAGTCCTCCAGCTTTTCTAAATAGTCCTGAACCACTTCTTTCTCCACAGGGGGCTGGTCACCCTCTGTGGAGTAGTCTGGGAGCTGACCTTGTTCGTGAAGACAGAGGCAAAAGACGCATTGAGTACATTAGCTTTTTCCACATCCTCTGTCACTAGGTTGCCTCCCCCATTCAGTAAGGGGCCCACACTTTCCTTGACCTTCTTCTTGTTGCTAATGTACCTGTAGAAAACCTTATTGTTACTCTTAACATCCCTTGCTAGCTGCATCTCCAAGTGCGATTTGGCCTTTCTGATTTCACTCCTGCATGCCTGAGCAATATTTGTATACTCCTTCCTGGTCATTTGTCTAACCTTCAACTTCTTGTAAGCTTCTTTTTTTGTGTTTAAGATCAGCAAGGATTTCACTGTTAAGCCAAGCTGGTTGCCCGCCATATTTACTATTCTTTCTACACATCGGGATGGTTTGTTCCTGCAACCTCAATAAAGATTCTTTAAAATACAGCCAGCTCTCCTGGACTCCTTTCCACCTCATGTTATTCTCCCAGGGGATCCTGCCCATGAGCTCCCTGAGGGAGTCAAAGTCTGCTTTTCTGAAGTCCCGGATCCGTATTCTGCTGTTCTCCTTTCTTCCTTCTGTCAGGATCCTGAACTCGACCATCTCATGGTCACTGCCTTCCAGGTTCCCATCCACTTTTGCTTCCCCTACTAATTCTTCCCTGTTTGTCAGCAGCAGGTCAAGAAGAGCTCTGCCCCTAGCTGGTTCCTCCAGCACTTGCACCAGGAAATTGTCCCCTACACTTTCCAAAAACTTCCTGGATTGTCTGTGCACTGCTGTATTGCTCTGCCAGCAGATATCGGGATTATTGAAGTCCTCCATGAGAACCAGCGCCTGTGATCTAGTAACTTCTGTTAGTTGCCTGAAGAAAGCCTCACCCACCTCGCCCCCCTGGTCTGGTGGTCTATAGCAGACTCCCATCACAACATCACCCTTGTTGCTCACACTTCTAAACTTAATCCAGAGACTCTCAGGTTTTTCTGCCGTTTCATACTGGAGCTCTGAGCAGTCATACTGCTCCCTTACATACAATGCAACTCCCGCACCTTTTCTGCCCCGCCTGTCCTTCCTGAACAGTTTATATCCATCCATGACAGTACTCCAGTCACGTGAGTTAACCCACCAAGTCTCTTAACTTGTGTCTGCTGACTTAGATGTGTCCCTGACCTGTTAAAAGCCTCCTGGAGACTCCAAATGAACAGTTAGGCCCTTCACCATACTTCTGAGCCCCCGCCGGACCACTCAATCCATCCCCCAAGCACTCAGGGGACTTGGATTCAAATTGCAAGCTCTATCTGCAAATGTCATGAGCCATAAAAGAGGCACGTTTTCCTGAGCATCCTTTTGAAAATTCTGGAACAAGCAACTTTCTCAAGCCACTTCCTGTTCTGCCTTTGTTCCAACAGACCACAAGACAGCTTTATTTTGAATACCATCTTTCATACAAATTGCATCCTAAGATGCTGCCCAGAGTTAAATAAGAAGTAATGTCAAAGAGAGAGAACTCAAGGGTCTAGGCGTGGGAAGATTTGGTTGCAAAGGTGACTTGCAAAATGAATGGAGAAGCAAGTTGATGAGGTGGAGATGTATCTCTGGTCATTGTGCACTCGCAGCAGCTTTAAACTGCAGGTCACTGGGCAGAAATGAAGTAGCTCACGCTGAAGATATAATGGTGTGAGTTTGAGCTATGTATTTTACTCTTATTCATATTTTTTAATAGTAAATCACAGTAAATAAAGCTGACTCCACCATTACATCAAGAGTCGGATAATCTGGTTATTCAGCTGGAAGGAAACTTCATTGTTAATTAACATACATAAAACCTTGGGGGCTGAAAGGTGTCAAAGCCAAGGAGCGAAGGAGAAAGTGATAAAGACAGACACTTGCGAATGGCAAAACGCGAGGACCTTTTAAAAGAGTTTGAAAGTGAGCCTGTCATATTTGGTTGTGCTGATAATTTGATAATTAAAAAAAAAATCAAATAAAATCTGAAGTCTAGGGGAATAAACAGTTCATTTTACAAGATTGGAAGGGAATTGTAGAACACAATGGAAGGAGCTGCGGACTCCAGTATATCACATTTACCTCCAGTTGAGTGAGCTGAAGGAAAAGCCATCCCACCCACCACTGGAGTGAGGTTCATTAATTTTGATCTTTGGAAGAGGAATATAGTCTTATCATCTTTCTTTTCTATTTGTTCCCCCCCACACACACACATACGTCTCCGCCTTACAATAGAAGCCATCAAGCAACACTGAGGTTCCCTGCTTAGGCATTTGATTGGACCTGCTTGTTATAGGCCAGGTTGTGGCAGTTAAATTATGGCCCATGTTGTGGGTGACAGAGGGGTTGTAGAACCACAATCCCTAGCAGGAACTGAGAGGAAGAATGGGTCAGCCCTTAGGATGCTAGCTTAGGACTCAGGAGCGCCAAGTTTAATTCTCTGCTCTACTACAGACTTACTGTGTGACCTTGGGGAAGTCACTTAGCCTCTCTGTCCCTCAGCACATCCCTAACTTGCAGGGGGGTTGAGGATAAATATGGAACCCACACATCTCCTGGGAGTGGTGCTCTGTCCCCTCTAGTGGCATTGAGAGATTAATGAGTCTGCTACAGCCTTACCTAAGAGCCATGTGGCTTTTAGGTCATGCAGTAGAGACTCATACATTTAGCTCCAGAGATTCCCAGGTTCAATCCCTCCCACCGACAACAGGGGTCTGTTGGTGTTACAAATATATTCAAGATTGTGAGGTGCTCAGATGGGACCATATAAGTACAATACATAGATGGGGGAATACTGACTAATTTCTGAATTCCTCCTGAGGCTACAGAGAAGTGTACATGCCAGCAGCTCCAATGCCCTCTTGAAACAGGTGCTTGTCTCTTGTCTAAAAGCCCTTTGGAATTGAAATAATATTTCTCCCTAGTGTCATTCGGTTGCACAGTCCAAGCAGCGGCTGGCCAAAAGTGCCCACTCACGGAGCTGGGAGCAGCTTACATGCCAGAGACTGTGCGTGAACCTCCCGGGAGTGGGGGTTCTCATAGCAGAGCAAGGTAAGGCTGGCTTCCAGAGTCGAGGATTGGAGTGACCTAGCAGATCACTGGTCCAGATAACACCAGGGGAACGTCACACATGTTCTGACCATCTCCCATTGGTCCACGTTCCCTCTGAAGCAAGGCTGCTTCTGCTGTTTTAGCCCGTGAAGCAGGCTATGCCAATAACGTCTGGAAGTTCAGTTAATTCCAAAACTGACCAAGCTTGGAATCAATAGGAAGACAAAACAGGATAGATCCTAGAAACAGTGACATCCCCAAGACAGAGGCCTCCATACTTGATTTTCCTCCATCATGTGGTTGGCCAATAACTCTCATCTATAAATTCTGCTGACATATTTGACTCTGGTTTTGAGGAGGTGAGTACACAGCCTCCCAGCCACCCTCCCTCTTGCTAGGGATAACATGGGATCTTCCCTTCCCACCAGCTTTAACAACCTCTTTCAGTGGTTTGTTTTCAACAGATGCCTGGGTCTGGTCAAAGGCACCAGCAAGAGACGCCATCTCATCCACAGACTTTACATCTTTGTCCCATAGACACTGCTTTACATCCCCCTGACATATGCCGAGGAAATGCTCTTGAGCCACAAGATCCAACATTCCCTCAAAGCTTGTAACACCTTTGCCCCTCACCCCTTTTCCCATCAAATCTTTCATTTTGTTCACATATTCCCCATTACTCAGACCAATATCCCTCTTAAGAGTCCTAAATTTAACTCTATATGTTTCAGGGGTAATCGGAAAACTTCACAAAACAGTATTTTTAAATTTACCATAGTCTAAAGCAGGGGTCTCAAACGTGCAGCTGGCCCGCGGAGTTATTCCCTGTGGCCCGCCATAGGCACCGACTCCCTGAGTGCTCTGCACCCACCACCAGCCAAGCTCCCCTCCCCCTCACCCCCCAGCGTGCTGCGTCCCTGCTCCTCTGCCTACCTCCCAGTGCTTCCTGATGCCAAACAGCTGTTGGGCGCATTTAGGACTTTCCAGGACAGAATGGGGAAGAACGGGGACGCTGCACTCAGGGGAGGAGGCAGGGAAGAGGCGGGGCCAGAGCAGGGATTTGGGGAAGGGGTTGGAATACTGGCAGGGAGGGGGAGGAGTTGGGGCGGGGACTTTGGGGAAGGGGTTGGAATGGGGGCGGGGAAGGGGTGGGAGGTGGGGCAGGGCCTCATGGACGGGGTGGAGTGGGGCGGAGCTGGGAGCGGGGGGGGGCATTTGTGCTCTCATTATAACAGGAGAAGAGTTTTTGACAGCAGAGTTAGGTGAACTATTCAGTCATTATAGTCTTCTTCCTGTTTGTGAATTGTCTGCAAACATACTAAGATTTTTATTAATTGAACTTAAATGTATGCATTGTCTTAACTTCAGCATCTTAAATAAGATACGTTCAAATTCAGGTACTCTACCGTACATACTTAAATAGAAATCCTCTAGGCTATAAGTTGTTCCAGTTGTTGTTTCTGTTTTTTTTAAATAGTGACCATATATCAAATCCTGAGATTCAGGATTTTTAAAAAAGATTCAGGAGTTTTAAAAAGGTGAATACATTGACTTTTAATAGCATACTATATTATTCTTCATTTTTTTCATTTTTGACTATACTTTTGTATTATTATATGAAAAGGTTTCAGTGATGCGGCCCTCGGGCCAATGTACTAGTCCTCATGTGGCCCTTGTGGTGATTTGAGTTTGAGATCCCTGGTCTAAAGCATCTTCAATTGGCATTCCATTGAATACATTTTGTGCTTTACCAGTTAATTTTGCAATCAGGGTAGGAACTCTCTTAACATCAGGGGTTTCATGTATTACACACACAGCCTTTCGAAGGTAGTGAGATATTCAGCAATATCGTCCTCCTCACTGTATGCAGGACGTAAGTGTTCCCAATTGTGGATTTTTGGAGTCATTGGGGTCAGGGGCTTCTGGTTCTGCTTCTCTAGCAAGTCCAGTTGGTGTTTTCGCTCTCTCTCTTTCTTCCCGCTCTCTTTCTCTTTCTTCCCGTTCTCTTTCTTCCCGCTCTCTTTCTCTTTCTTCCCGTTCTCTTTCTTCCCGCTCTCTTTCTCTTTCTTCCTGTTCTCTTTCTTCCCGCTCTCTTTCTCTTTCTTCTCTCTTTCTCTCTCTCTTTTTCTCCCATGGGCCTTCTGTGTGCATCCTCCTCTCTGGCTGACTCTTTTTCTTCCATAGTCCTTCTGTGTGCGGCCTCCACACAGCCTGCCTCCCTGGCTGCCTTTGCCTCCAGAGTTTCCCTGGCTGCAGCTGCTTCTTTGACCCTCATTTCTGCCTGCCACATTTGAAAGTCGTGGTCCTTTTCCTTCTCTGCTGCTTCCAGTCTGGCCAGCTGTAGTTTGGTAGCTGCCTCACTGGTCATCATTTTTCTGCTTTCTTGTGCTTATTTCCCTCGCCTGAAAGAAGCAAACAGAAAATAACAAAACTGTGACCTCCTCCTGACTGTTCTTAGCCACAGCACTTAAGACTCACTTAAAATCACAAAAATTAGTGCTTAAAGTGTGAACTCCACTTGGAGTAACAAGCTGCACATACACCCTGCTCGCTGCGCCATTGTGACGTTCCCCTGGTGTTATCTGGACCGGTGATCTGCTAGGCGACTCCAATCCTCGAATCTGGGAGCCAGCCTTACCTTGCTCTGCTGTGAGAATCCCCTCTCCCGGGATGTTCCTGCACAGCCTCTGGCATGTAAGCTGCTCCCAGCTACCTGAGTGAGCACTTTTGGCCTGCCGCCGCTTGGATTGTGCATCTGAATGATACTAGCCAATATGTCCCAGACACAACCCTAGTAACCTCCATCTTGCAGTGTCCAGTTATGTCTGCTGGATGCTGCAAGCTTATATGAGTTTGTCAATTTAACAAAGAAATTGACATGTACCAGGCTTGTTAACCCAAGGGAAGTCTCTGACACGCTTCAGACTAAACGCACTGCTTCCTGTAGAATAAACAAATAAATTTATTAACTAGTCAGGGTATACTCCCCCCCAAATCTGAACTCTGGGGTACAGATGTGGGGACCCACATGAAAGACCCCCTAAGCTTATTTTTTTACCAGCTTAGGTTAAAACTCTTCCAAGGCACAATCTTCTGCCTTGGACAGATATTGTTGCCAGCACCAAGTGATTTTTACAAATATTCAGGGAAGGGTCACTTGGAATCCCTATCCCCGCAAAATATCCCCCCAAGCCTCTTCACCCCCTTTCCTGGGGAGGCTTGAGAATAAAATACCAACCAGTTGCCTTAGCAATGAGAGCACAGACCAACCCCTTGTTTAAGGACTTTGGAATCAAAGGATTTTTTTTAAAAAAGGTAGATTTTATTAAAAAAGAAACACATCTGAAAACGCAGGCTTTAGGGATTAAACACCAAAAATAATTTTCTTGTGGTTCAACTTAAAGGTTACAAGCAAAACAAAAGCACCTGGGGTTAGCACAGAGGAATCCACAAACCAAAACAACCAAAAAGGTTCCTAATCGCATCTGTCTTAACTTTTTCCTGTGCTACTTACATATCTGGGGTTCCAGATGAGGAGTTTCTAGGTATGAGGCTGATGATTTCCCCTACCTGGCTTAAAGCTTACAGCTTGTTGCTGCCTTCCCCTCTCTCCAGCCCGAGAGACAAAGAAACCCCCCCACACCGAGCAGTTTTTCCAATTTGAAAGAGTACAGCCTCCCTATTGGTTCCCTGGTCAGGTGCCAACTCAGGTTAAGCTTCTCTTACCCTTTACAGTTAAGGCAATTAGGGAACAGTTGCTAAGGAGAATTCTATAGTTACTGACTGGCTGGGTGTCCATAAAAGAGAGCTACCCCCCCCCCATTTATTACAACTACAAAGATAGATTTTAAGTGATTATAAGTCAAAGCACAACAAGTCAGATTTGGTCAAATGAAATAAAAATAAAACACATTCTAAACTGATCTTAACACTTTCAGTGCCCTTACAAACTTAGATGCTTCTCACCACAGGCTGGCTAGTTGCCCTTCAGCCAGGCTCTCCTCTTTGATCAGCACTTCAGTTGCTTGGTGGTTATGTCTGCAGATGGAGGTGGAAGAGAGAGGAAGAGCATGGCAAACATCTCTCCATTTTATCACGTTCTTTCTTCCCTCTTGGCTTTGCCCCCACCCACCCGCTTCAGGGTCAGGTGAGCATTACCTCATTGTAGTCCCAAACTGACCAAAGGAAGAGGGGTGACTCACTCGAGAGTCCAACAGATCCTTTTTTGCTGCCTAGGCCAGTGTCCTTTGTTCCTGTGAGGCTGGGCTGGGATTGTCCCATACATGCCCTGATGAGGTGTGAACTGCCCCACTGCTCTTGGAGAGTTTTTGCCTGGACTTGTTTTAAGCCATGAGGACACATTTTCAGTCTCATAACTATATACATGAAATTACAACCTATAACATTACTATAACAACAATTACTATAAGATTACTATAACAACAATGCTCAGTGCATCATAAGCCTTCCGAAGACACCCGACATGGCAAACTTTTCATTGGATACCACACAATCATATTATAAGGATGAACATGGGGATGTAGGGTGTTCCCCGAGATACAGAACATCACAACATGACAAGTCAGATGTCATCCTAAAGTGGAGAAGAGCTGAAGACCATAGGCTACTGAACTTGTCTGTGTCCAGTATCCTGCCTGCAGCGGGTGAATAAAATGAGTATTGGTGAGACAGAAGTTGTGTATTCATCAAAAGAACATCTAGGACTAATTTTAACAACTGTTGACCTAAAAGCCAAGAGTGGATTGATTTTTCTCTTCCCACAGGAAAGACTCCTGGTACCAGAAAATGACAATTCAAGCAATGGTTTTCTTCTGTAGAACTCCCCTGAATGTGAAAGAAATAAAAAGTAGCTGTCCAAGAAGACAAGTCATTTAACAGATTATCAGGCCAGAAAGGACCATTGTCATCACCTAGTTTGACCTCCTGTATAACACAGGACATAGGACTTCCCTGAATTAATTCCTGTTTGAACCAAGCATATCTTTTAGGACAGCATCCAATCTTGATTTAAAAATTGTCAGTGATGGAGAATACACCACAACCCTTGGTAAGTTGTACCAGTGATTCATTACCCTCCCTGTTAAGTTTGTTGACTTTTGAATTCCAAGCACTGTCAATTTCCTCTATTTTTTTTCTTGTGTATTTAAAAATGTTTTACAGGATTTATGAGAAGTGGTTGCTAAGGGAAAAGTTAGTCAGATTCCTTTTTAACTAATCACAATTCCTTAATGTTTTAACTGTGAAAAGAGGGTTTTAGTGACTTTCATACCCCTGAGCGCACTAGCCCATCTCAACAGAGGAGGAACAGACCTTGAACATATGAACTGGGGTTGCAAATGAGTGCAAGTACTGCTGTTTTTTCCAGGGTGAAATTTGTTCACTTCTTGCCCAAGCCACATGATGGAAATGGGAGGTCCCACTCCCCATCCCCGGTACATGATGGAAATGGTGTAATTTTGCTTGTGATCAAACGTACTTAACTCTCAATAAGAGCTTCACAGAGCTATAGATTGAACTGTTTTCTTGATGGACTCTCAATGACCCCTCCTTTCATAAACTTGAAGCTACTTTGAGTGGAGATCTGTCAAGCTGTCCTTCTTTATTCAGGAATGAAGATCCAGGATTGTCTCCCATTACTGTCTGCGGTGTGTGAACTGACACTTTAATTACAGAGCAGCCATAACCACTAGGTAACCTAGACAGGAAATGCCAGTTCATTGATCCTGTGATAATGGTGACAAACCTTATATAAGAACATCTCAAACAGAGCCTTTCATCCCAAAGCATTTATGAACTGTTCTCACAGTCCAGTGAAACTCATACAGCCTGGCAGAAATCCCTTTCAGGACAAGAGGAATTTTAAACCTCTAGACTAGATAACTGCAGAGATATAAGATAAAGATAGCTTTGATGAATTGAAGGGAATGTAAAATAAGAGTATGGAAAAAGCCTATAGTAACATGGAAACCATCTAATGCGTTTTGGGTGCTATCATGGTCTAAGTAATAGGCCATTGCTAAGAAATTAGCTCTGGAATCCCACAATACTGGATTTAGGAGCTTTTAAGTAGAATTTGGGTAGCACAGGGTGTAATATGCAAAGTAACTGAACCAAGTCTAATGAACACATTGGCTCTCTATTGCCCTCTGACCCCAAAAATGAGCTGTTGGGGGGAAATTAGGCCAGGGATAAGGACCCTATTAATCAATTAGCTCATAGATGGCTCTACGGTGTCTAGGGAAGAGGAAAAGAAAATGTTATTCAAGGGGCTGAGGAAGGAAGCCAGAGGCCTGTGTGGGAAACCAGCAGGCAGGAGCGGCAGCCTGGTTGCTGGCCTTGGAAGGAAGGCTGAGGAGGAGACGGTCTGGGGGATAAGAGCCAAGCAGGGGGCCAGCAGGGTGGGGGCAGGGCGTGTCTCACAAAAGCAGGAGGCAGCCTAAGGAAGCCTGAACGCATGAGTGGAGAGTGAAAATATTCTTTGGCAGGGGGCTAAGTGACCAGGCTGCCAGCTCTGTGGAGAAGGGCTCTCTAGGTGTGTAGGATGGGTAGGTCCCACTCCCCATCCCCGGTACATGTGTGGCAGGAGTCCACTCTACTGTATTGGGTTGGTGATGTCAGGCCCTTCTTTCTGGGGACTGTGCAAGGGGTTGGGGAGAGGTTTCACAGTGCAGCCTCCATCCTGGCCTGGTGGGTAAGGCAGGCCTGTGTGTGTGTGGGGGGGTGTTGGATAGCGAGCCCACCGTGCTCCCAAATGGTGCAGAGGTGGCTCCTATCCCATGGGGCTGTGGCCTGTTGGCTCTCATTGCTAGGAGGAGCCCGCTATAGTGTGACGCATGTCTGTGTGTAGGTAGGATTCTCCCCCCGCACTGCCTGCCCCCCCTTTTCCTGGCCCTGGCACTGCTGCTGGAGTTGGTAAGGTGGTAGGTAGATGGGGGGTGTCCGAGACCCCTCTGGCCCTAGCTACCTGCTGCCTATGCCTGCAGAGGACTCCCTCAGGAGCAAAGAGGCAGCATCCCTCCAAGGGTCTAAAAGGGGCAGTAACCTGAAATCAGCTGTGTCAGCCATGTTTCCCCAGACATAGGAGATGAGCCTGGGGAAGGGGCCAGTCATGTATGCTGAGTAAGTTAGGCTCATAAAGAAGGGGGGGCTCTGTTCATAAAGGTAAAGGGTATGGCATATATAAACAGTGACTTTAGGTTGGGGCTGGTAGCCTGATTTCCCCCAAAGGGGAGCAGCGTGCAAGCAGTATAGGAGACTGTAGCTTCGGCTATAACTGGACAGCAATGCAGAGGCGCTTCCTGTGAGACAGAGAACTGGGACTGAACCCCAGCTAGTTGGACCTGCCAACAGATGCCTAATTGCCAGCAACAGAGGAATGGACTAGCAAGGACACCACAAGTACTAGGCCTGAGGAGCCTCATGGGGCAAGGTTACCCTTGTAGCCTCAACTGGACTGGCACCTATAGGCCAGATATGGAACTATTCTGCCCTCTTTTGTGGTAACTCACTTAGCAATTATATCTGAGGTATTTGCAGCCTCTCTTTTCTGCCAACACTAGTAGGGGTTCCTTTTGTTTGAGCGGTGTGTAATGATGCCCACCCTGTAGAGGCTAGTGGCTGAAACTCCTACAACACTTACATCTGAGTTGTGGGGTATCTGAAAAGGACCGGTGTCCCACAGCACTATAGTGACCCAGTCAGTGTGGACAATTACAGAAGCTTCCTGCTGGAGAAATACCGCCATAATAAAGCATGTCAGACCTCATTGTTCTTCTAATGCAGGCTACACAGAGCGGAACTCACACAGACCAGAGGCCACCCAGAGAGTTTTGTATGGTGGCCAACAACTGTCATCTTTAATGTAGCTGGAGAGACTGTGCTATGAAGGGTTACGCTTCAACAGGGAGCTGGAAGTTGCCCACATGCTGCGGGACTCTATGTAGCATTGTACTACATGGACTCTTTCACACATACAGACACAGCTGTACAATTGTACAACGAAGTACAGTTGCGGAGACTGAGATGGGGAACACAGCCAGGTCAGAGTATGGCAGCATCAGTAATGAGCTGATTACAGCTGAATCAGTCCTTGGTTCTTCTTATCCTGCCTCCATCATCACTAAAATACATCAGAAACTACAGATCCTCCAGCCAGCTGAGGAAGGAGGTGAAACAGGTCAAGATGGATCACTGCATATGAAGACTGATAGCCTCTGCAAGCTTCATCTGCATGTAAAAATGAAGGTGATTGTAATCTACTACATATATTCAGAGTAAGTATTATCTCTAGCTTCCTGGAAGATTTTATGTACAGCTCCTCAATGGGCAAAGTCAAGGCACTGCCATAGTAACTAGATTAAAGAAACACTTCATAACAGCTCCTTAGAAACCTAAATGAAGATTTGACTTGTCGTGATTTCACACATTATGGCCACTCTGAACTAGTTAAAATAGAATCACTACTAGTAGAAAGTCTATGGCATACAGTTGAACTCCAGCCAATAGAGGGCAGTGGTGGCACATAGTGACACTCTATAGTTATTTACACTATAGAGATGGGCCTGTAGTATATGGAGATTTGGGTTCACATCCAAAATTTGGATTAGGCATTTTGGTTTGGACCCATCTTTAATATAAAGAGAGGCTTTTACAAGGCATTTTTTAAAAGGGGGGTAGAGCAGGGGAAAGCAAATAAATATTGATGAAAACTAAAATGGAGCATATACCTTTGTATTCATCAGCCCTCCCCGTGAGTGCCAGTGATGTTTTATGCATTTTAAATTAGCCAGTTTACCAGAGGCCAGGTTAATTTCTAGCACCTGAAAATTCATATATATTTTAAATGCATTTTTAGAAGCAGAAGGTATTCAGCTAAGTGTATGATTTGTTCTGCACATTTTCATTTTAAATTGAAGAATGTCTCATAAATAATGATTAGCAGCCTCCAGAACATTAGGTCAAAGGAAGAGGAAAAAAATCGGAAGGAAAACAAACACATTTGCATAGAGCGAGAGAGAAGAGAACAACTGAGTCCAAAGAACACATTAAGGCAATTTCATGGCAACCCTTTTGCACTGCTTTCACCCAATGCTGATTAGAAACAACTTCATTCAAAGTCCTGCAGAACACTGATATTGTTTTTGTTTATTTGAAATTTATGTTTTAAATCACGTCTAGCAGTCTATGCAGAGGCCTGAGAACTGGGGTGCTCCTGTGTCCTAATCCCAGGTCTAGCACCAACTCTTTCTCTGGACTTAGATAAGTCACGTACCTAGCCTCAAACTTCGCAGCTTTAGAGAAGGTTGTGAAGAAGGTGATGATAAAGCAGTTCTAGTCTTGACTGGAGCCCACGAACGCTCTGTCAGCTGGGTTATAGACGTAGGTATAGCATGGATATGGCACTGCCATCTTATTCATCTACTCCTCCTGTAGCAATGGTGACTGGATAGGAACACCTTATTTAGCTGAAAGCAGAGGGAACATTTAGGAAGGCAGAATAGGACAGCTAGAGCCTTGACTGTGCTGAAGTTTGGGCCTTTTCAGGGCTGACAATATCCTTCCAGTCTCTGTACACATGTTGCCGACTTAGGAGCTGTTGTTTTGTATTTTGTGGGGAGACAATGTGTTTCCTCCTTCTCCTGCCTGAAATGTTCACTGGAGGTGGATGAAGATTGATTGATTACTGGCCCCATTTTGAATGAGACGCAGCAGGAAGTCATACACTGGGAAGAACCAGACTCACTGTTTACATATATCTCCTTCACCTCATCCGGCTCAAGTATTTGTGATTGTGTCACTGTCCAGTTGCTAGTCCTAAAAGAGGGAGCTGTACCATACCTGTAAAGAGTCTTCTTCTGGAGGTAATTCCAGGATATTTAAATATGCCAGAGGCCATTTACATTTCCTATTACACTCGAAGCTATGTGAAATCACTCTGGATTTTCCGACCAGTCTTTGAGTTGGAAATATATTGGGTGCTCTGACCACCCTCCTCGATACAAGATCCAGTGAGTATGGAGATTCTTGGCTTTTGGCAGAGATAGAAGCATGTTTTTGTCTCCATTTTTATTCCTAGAGATCTCTGTCACCAAATCATTCCCCAGCTCTCTCTGTGACAAAATCCGAGTCAATTACTTTAGTCCCCACTTCCTTATCTTCACCTTGGAATGAAAGTCAAGTTGGCAAAGCACTGAAAGTAGCTTCCCACTGCAGCGTTAAGACAAGCGCTCTGGTACGTGGTTTTGGTGCCTGGTTGCTTCTTTTCATGCCCCCAAAGGTGTAATCAGGCTAGTCATTTCACTGTGTTTCCCCAACACTGGCTCTGCTAGGGAGGCACCAGCTTTTAAAGCAAAGTATAATGGGCCTTCTGTTCTGTGTTTTCCCAGGCTTACTTATTTTTTCCAGACCACACACTTTCACTCTGAATTACTTATTTCAAATTAAGGGAAAAAACCATAAAATTAAGGACCAAAAGTAAAGTTTCCGTGAGAGACCATAGAGGGTGTGGTGAGAGTGGCATCGCCAGAGCATTATTGCTCCTCCAGCAATTCCCAGCTTGCTGGAATGGCCCATTGGGGCTACTGTAGCTGGCACAACTTAGAGCAGCCCAGAAGCTGTTCTGAGTTGGTCCTTGGAACAGGACTGAGGCCCAGTTTACAGTTACTATTGCCCCAAAAGCTTCACTTGAGCTCAGAAAAACCAGTCCCCAGAATCTGACCGATTAAATGTTGTCCTTTCCCCCATTTGCATTTTCCCCACCTTCTCTGTAATTTAAAAAGAATCTCATAATATGTATGCCATCACCAAAGGAAAAGGGCTAGATATAAGGCCCATTGCTGTTTCCGTGTGTTAACAAGTATCCCAAAGGTGCTGTGCCTTGTCGATTTCTGCAATGTATTGTATAACAATAGTCATGAAAAGGAGTTCTGTTCAACCTTCGGCCTGAATTTACTTATTATAGAAAGCCCCATCTACCCAACCCCCCATCCTGAGAAACATGACAGTCGAATTCAACATTTAGCTTTATTAGCTTAAAAGTACAGCGAAATGAAGTAATATTTGTCAAACCAAAACCACTGATGTATTTAAGCCTGGTTTTGATTCACAAACTATTTGCAAAGCATTCCCAATTTCTGTCAATATATTTGTCATTTGTAAGCCTTTCCTTAATAGTTTAAATGAATGATTTTCAGGTCTGGGATTGTTTGGAAACTGCTCATTTCAACTATTCACATTTATCATGTGTGGTGGGCCACGTGGCCTGGTTCCTGCTTCCTGGTTGGGTGACAGACTTTTTAATAGGAAAATAATGAATGGCACACTTCCAGAACAAGTTTGTGAAATGCTTGCTATTCAGAAATATTTCCTGAATAATAAGTGGTTCTCCTATTCACAAGTTATGAAGAATGTGACCTAACTAATAGCAGTGAATTGATTTTAGAGTTAATTAATCAGAAATATATTCATGAATCTGTTATTTCACTATTCAAACAGCTGTATGTAGTCAAATATTTATAAATTCAAATATGCTCAAAATTAGAAATAGCTGCACTATGATTAATTCCAAACACTTATTCAAACAATGGAATTCCTTTCCACATCCACATAATGGACATGTTAGAATCCTAAAAGTTTTCATTATTGTAATAACGAAAAACCACAGGAATTTATAATGCTTACAAGACGTACATATAAGTGTCTGCAGGATTGGGGCCTTAAATTGTGTGTATCTTTAATCATGTGAGTAAAGTTAGTCACATAAGTAATTATTGGCTGGATCAGGCCCTACTTTTTATGCAGCCTTTCCCAGAAACTGTAATGCAAAATACTGGAATAGATAGTTAAACGTAACCATATTTCATGGCTTTCAAATGTTTGTGTTGTGAATTATTGTAGAATGTTCTAATGTGATTTTTCAAAGTTATTCAGATAGGTGGGAAATCTGTTTGAGAATTTCCTTAGTTTTTAAATTTCGGTGGACTAGAAAGGTCACAACTTAACAATTTCTTCAATAAATCACGTGAACATGTCTGACATTATAATCAGTTAGAGATGCCATGCTGGAACTGGAAAGCCCAATTCTCCTCTCGAGCATCTTTGATGCATGATGCACAATCCTTTTTTGGAAGACTGACATATAAACAAATCTTTTTAGACCCTCAGACTTAGAACAAGCATTTCTCTATGGAATTTCCATTGCACAAAATGTTAAGAGGTCTGTAATTTATAGGTGAGAGAGGAAAAGTATGTGTTTGTCTGTTGGAGGGAGCGGGAGGGGATAAGAGCTATGAGGCCAGAAGGCCAGAGGTGCAGAGAAGTAGGTTCTCAAACCAACAGTGACAAGGCTGTGTGAAGAGAATGTTGCTAGATGAGAAGAAGAAGCCAGGAAGGGTAGTAGAGGCAAGAAAGATAAACTGGAACAAGTCCCCCCAAAAGAATCAGAACTTTATTTTAATCTGATACAAATGTTTTATATGGGTCCCCCACTTTACTCTTCAGAAACATAAGTGAATCAATATTTTCTATCTCCTGACATGATCAATTTCACTTTAGATATCTGCTGTGAAAGTTTAATGATCTTCCAGTCTTATCTCTAGCTGCAAAATTATTACAGCAACTACCAGAATCTTTTTAGCTAGACTTTTAAAGTCATAACAACAGCCCTTTTTTATTTGTTCTGCTTTTTGGCTTTTGCAAGTAAAGTACACTGTCAGCACCATTTAAGGACACTGTTTTGAAGTTATATGTCCTGTACTTTCTTCAATGGCAGTAAATTTTATCTATCTATCTATCTATCTATCTATCTATCTATCCCCACACACCCTATCTATCTATCTATCTATCTATCTATCTATCTATCTATCTATCTATCTATCTATCTATCTATCTAATCTAAAATACGAAATACCGCTGTAAAGGGAGATTCTGATCTGTGCAGCCTTCTTAGAAATACTCCAATTTTAACTTGAGTGGTTCTGAAATATTGCACATTATTTCATTATCCTTGTCTTTAGAACTTCCATGTATCCTCTTAATAATATGATAAATTTTTACAGTATATAAAACATTTCAACCTGGAGGATCTCAAAGCATGTTACAAACTACATATCTCTTTCATTGTGTGTGTCTACACAGATGTCATTTCACACACCAGAAGACACAGCCACTTCTGGGGACAAATGCGGTGTCCACTTAACTGCTCACAATGATGCCATGGAACAGCTTAGGATAGGAAGTGAACGATAGCATATCCTCTTGAAAGTACAGAAAACATTTTGGCTAGGCAGCATGTAGTTAACGACATTGACATTTATCCAGGTTACTAGGACTACACTTGGAAAAAACATCATGGAATTTTTAATAACAGGTGATCAGGCCCTTGGTTTCAGTGTCATGCAAAAGATGGCATCTCTCCCCTGTGTTGTGTTGGACTGATCTATTAATGACTCAGACAAAGTTTATCTACTGATCCACCATCACCACATCAAGTAGCACTTAGTTTTCCCTGGAGATTTCCCATCCAGTTCCTGAGTTGGCCCAAACCTGCTTAGCCTCTGAAATTCCAGAAGATGAACAGCTAATTTTAAATATTCCTCATCCCAGACAGTGAAGGTGTCATGTCTCAGTCAGCTTCAACGTATCCAGCCTGCATACACAAACTGTTCTAATAGTATATCTGCGACAGATATACCAGCTGTGTAACTCCCCTGAGAGCCAATGCCCAGTGTCCTTCCATGAATCAGCTGATGTTGTGAGGTGGTCAGCCACAGCACTAGGTTCCCTGGACCTTGAAAACGGAACCAGTGTCTGGCACCTTAAGTTACATCCTGAAGCCCAAACCTTCCATGTGGCAACTTGATGATCTACTCCGTGCTTTGGAGACCAACTCACACCGCAACATTTTGGTAGTACACATGGCAGTGGAGAATCAGGCATGGTGGAGCTTCACTCCACCATCCCCCATTCCTTCTTATCCCCTGACATGGCCCCTTCCTTCCCCACTCTTTATTCTCTTCACACTGGGTGGCAAAGTTAAGATTCCCCGTATACAGGGAGCAAAGTGAACTTGGTGGCCCAGAGACTCCATCTGCACGTGTTTATACACTAAATTCCAGCCTTTATTTTGGGGCTGAAATATTAAGAAATAATATGATCTCTGAATTATAATAAATTTTGGAGGATCAACTGGAATCTGAGCAAGAGGAGACCAAATAGCCTAGAGTTAGCGGTTATAGGAGATATACCTGTCCCTTCTGGGCTGCTGGGGTGAATCCATTCTGAGTAGTAAAGCTGAACCATCATTACCATCAGATCGCTGTTCAGTAGTCAGTGCAAAATGAGTATAGTGCTCTGTCCAGTTCCAATGGTCTGATCCCACAGTGAAGTAGCTTCAGCAGAGAGGGCAAAGACTGAAAAGACAAGGAGGCTGAATTACTGTCATGCATACAGGAGAGCCCTCTATGTAAGGCATGTGGTAGAAGTTTGCCCTGCTTCATTGTGTCCTGTGGATCAATAGTCTCCAGGGATCATAACCTGGAACTTTTCACTCATATATCAATTCCCTTAAAAATTTTAAAATATCCTAGGCCCTTAGCTTTAATAAACTCGAACAAAGGCAAGCCATGCAATATGTTCACTGTCTTCTTCAGACTGCTGCTACAAAAGGGATATGTCTTTTTTCATTATGAAAAGAGCCACAGTCTTGTGTGAGCAAGCATTATTCATCAGCGATGTAATTCAATTCCCCCTTTCATGGCCGGCTGCTAAAAGGGCACATGGCTATTTATATAATTGCATAGGAGAATGGTGGTTCCGAAGGGTTTTGGTGCCTTGTTTGCTGGATTTTCACTCTCTCCGCTCTAGCAGCAGCAACATAAGAGATCAAATGTAAAACCGGTTGCTGAATTTCCAGGGTAGATCCAAGTAATAATTTGGATTGTCTGAGTAAACGTGACAGGCCTGAGCCTATAAGCACCATGGCTGCAGGTGTCACTGGTTAAATAATCCAGGGTCTTGAGCATCTACAGCATTTAACAAGGCCAGTGTTCTAGTCATGTTGTCCTTTGTGCCGCTCTAGGGGTTTGCGTGGCTTTTAGTCCATGTTGCGGGCTTTGATCTCCACTTACAGCACAAACACACAGGTGCGGGGATGGGAAAACGTTCACTGTAAAATGCTGAATTTATCAGCCTGGTAAATACTGTCCATTCCAATTGCTATGGTTAGAAATATGCAGCAGGGATTCGGGGAGGATTATTTTGAAAAGCTTTGAGTGTTGTTTAGATTTTTTTAATGTAGAGGATGGTTTAATAATTACATCACAGAATAAACTACACAATTACAAACAAACCACGCCATGCAGCTAACAAGGCAGGTGCGGAATGAGCGGCAATGTTCAATCATTTGCTTTTCTTTGAATCTCATTCCCCATCTCTCGTCTGATTTTTGTCGGTTGAGACTATAAGCTCCTCCAGGCAAGGGCCTTGACTCTTTGTCTGTGAAATGCATTGCACACTTTGCATGAATAATAACCGGCCTGATTTTCCTCACCAATGGCAGAGGAGACTCAATCCCACAATGTAGTAAGAAATAAATTATAATATAGTAGCCTTCATCAAAGGGAGTCAAAACACTTTGCAATCATTAATTCAATCTCACATCCACCTTGTGTGAGTTTGGTAGATACTGTTTGCACAACATGTCCAGTGTTAGCGATACATAGGGACGGTTTAATGGAAGCACAGAGAAAGTGAACCAGAATTTCCTAATGCTGAATGCACATCATGTGTACCTGATTTGCAAACAGAGCTATCCCTATGACCAGGGCAACTGTATGTGCAAAAGACCTCGGCGATATAATTGATCATTGGCACAAATATTATTATTTATGATTTGCATTCCCATTGTGCCCAGGAACCCTAGTCATGGACCAGGGTCCATTGTGCTCAACATGGTACAAACACAACACAAAAGATGGCAGTCACTGTGACTGTGCATGCCCTAATTAGGCATACAAATACGTGCACAGTGCTGAATGTCTAGCTGCGAAAACCCTGCCCAACTGGAATCATCAAGTCTCCGGCAGACGCACAAGCAAAACCCAGGTGTTCTTGCTTCCAGTCTTTTGCTCTCACCACTTTCACACACTCATCCATGGTATCATTGCAGAAAAGAGGGAGGCTTCACACATTTTTAAATGGATACACATGAGTATTCAATGTTTTAAAATATTGAATCCACACCATAAAGACGTGTGTGTGACGGAGTATCTGAAATGTAAATCTGACCCCAAATTTGTTACATGCTAAAAAAAAACATTTCAGCCACATGTTATTTCTATAAAAACGGTAATGTTGGGAAAGTACTAAACATTTAAGGGACAAGTGAATGAGTCTCAGTTAGGACTAAGTTGGTTCTCCGCTCGTAATTCTACATTAGGAAGATCTGAATTGTGGAGGAAAGACAAAGGCCTATTTTGTATTTTGTTTGACTTGATATTTATAATGAGTGGACTCCCATTTCTAGACAACAAATCAGACTGGTAAACAGTGCACTTTCTGTAAGATGGGTACTTCTATGCTATTAGCAATGGGCTTTGGCCATTCAAGACAACAAGGCTGGAGTAACCATATATCATATTTCAGGGCATATGGTAATGATTCAATTCCACTCACCTAGTCAATGTATTGTATTGCACAAGTTGTTTGGGTGCATTATGAAGGTATTTCATCTTCTCTGATGCAGCAAATGTTGACCAAGCAAGATTAGGATGACCAGATGTCCCAATTTTATAGGGACAGTCCCGATTTTTGGGTCTTTTTCTTATATAAGCTCCTATTACCCCCCCACCCCCTGTCCCGATTTTTTACATTGCTGTCTGGTCATTCTAAGCAAGATAGTAGACTAGGTGGACCACTGCTCTGATTCACTAGGACAAACCCTGATGCATGCGTGATTTCAACTAGAGCTACTACCAGTCACACCCTATGTTATTTCCATGTGGCTGGGAGGCGGGAGGGAGAGTGGTAATGGAGAAATCACATTTCTTCATTTGATAGTAAAAGAACCCAAGACACTGATTAGCTGGTAAAGCAAGTAAATTGGCAAGAAATAATACATTTTTCTATATCAACTAGTAAATCCACTTCCAGGTAGCTTTTACATCATTTTGCTTATGTAGGTGCATGAACGTCCAGTGCTTGCAGTTTTGCACTAACTACATTGTCTGTGTGAGTTTCTGTGTACTTTTTTTTTTTATCAGTGTAGGACTACAATGATCACTCTGTTTTTTATTTCTTTTTGAGAAACCAAATCACCAGAACTTTTCTTGGCACTTTTTTTGGTCCTTTTCTCCATAAAATAACTTCTGTTGACAGGTTTCTAAGCCTACCTTCTCTTATGTGCATAAAACATTGGTGTGTTTTTTGTTGGACTTTTAGAAGATGTGCAGAGAGCAAATTCCAGAGGAGAGTAGCACAGCTCTTGCCAACACAGAAGATTGACCTAGCAGAGGAAATGACTGGATGGGCAGCATGATAGTTATCCTTAAGGCTGGTTCAATCACCAGGTTTTTCAAGAAGCATCAGCAAGTCTTTAGTTTACAGATATTTTATTGGAAGGTAAACAGGTATTGTCACATATGAAAAGTGACCAAACGTCACATATATGTGCTGAGAACTTTTTTGGGGATAGCTGAAATGTCCCAAAGTTTAATTTAATCAGTCAAAATGGTAGGATTCTTTGTAACTACGAGACGTTTGTTGAAGAGTTATTGGTACACTGAGTAGAATTAGCTTTGTGTTTAACAGGAATAAACAGGCCAGTAGGACGACTGTTTCATGCGATGGACAAGCGTCTGGAGTGAAAAGTTGAAAGAATACGATCAAAACTGTTCTTTTGCTCAAAGTGAACATTAATAACATGTTCAATGTTAAACTCATTCAGAGTTAAGCCAGAAGCTGGCAATAGTGACATTTTTGTGAAAAATTCTCCCATTTTTTTGATTCGCGCTTGTGACAGATGACTTGCCAAGAAGATAAGGGGGTGACCTGTGCAAGGTTCAACACACTCTTTAGCCAGGACATTCAGGAAAGAGTCACAGGAGTTTTTATTATCTACGCCAGCATGGAGCTCAGTCTTAGTCAAAATTATGATGGCAGTGGAAAGTGATCAGTCTCTCCTTTGTACCGTGTCCAGCTAGAAAAGAAAATAGGGACACTCCCTTAAAGTACGTTCAGACCCATAAACACTGTTTTATGAAACGTGGAGTTAATCTGTGGGATTCTCCACTTTAAATTATGGAGGCAAATATGGTGGCTGGATATTTTTTTAAAGGGAACTGGATTATTTTATGACCATTCATCTCCAGACAGGAATTCTTAGTGAACTCCAAGAGTAGAGTGCCCCGGGTCACAAGGTCAAACAAAGTCAAGCATTGTATCAATCCTCCTGCCACGAGCTTTGTGGCCCGATTTCTGCTCATGTCGAGACGCCGCTGAGCTTTCAAAGAAGAGCAGCTTAAGAAAGGAATTAGATGGAAGGCTCAATTTCAAGCCTTTGCAAAGGGCTACAAACCAGCGTTGCAGCGCGGAGGCCTCAGTAATTGCCCCACAGCTTATTCTTAATGCCTACAAATAAAACCTTTACACGGATTCCAAATTGCTCCTTTGAAAGCTAAATATTAATTCCAATGAAGCTTGTTTCTGGGCAAGCACCTTCGACCAGCCAGTCATTGATTTGTTTGCAATCTTAGACTATAGAAATATTGTACTAAAATAAACGTGGAAATTATATTACAATGCAAGCTAAAGCTTCCCCTGTTCCGGAGCTTGAAATGTTGCCATACAAATACAATGCTTTCTGATGAGGCACATTGCATAATGTTCAATGAAATGTGTAAAACAAACACTTAAAAAGATAGGTCAGAAAATCCCTTATTCAGTGCAGAGAGATTGACAGCTCTGATGCGTGTGGGTTTAGAAGAAGATTTTCATGGAATAGTTGACTTAACTGGTCCCAATGGGTTTGGTGATGGGACACCAGGCCTTCCCTACATCGAGCCCAAATTGATACTGGCTAGTTTTGTTACTGTCTCATGGTAGCTCCTATGTAAAATGTCTTTAGTGAGCTCATTTTGGATCCCGGTAGGTAAGTGTTTAGCACCATGGCCACAACTAGCATTAACTGGCTCCCTTGTTCACACCACATTAGTGGCCAAGGAAGGACTGGACTTGGAGGCTGAACTGTTCTCACCCCTAGCGGTGGTCTCTCCGGGGCAGGTATTGGGTGGTCTGGCAAGGCCATATCAAGAAGCTTGTACTACCATTGGAAATTCATGTTTCTTGTTCTCCCGTTTCCCTTCAGGGACCTTCACGGCTCTGGCTTCTCCTGCTCATCTGCTTTTGTCTGTTGTTGGGTGTCCTCCCCACCCACCTGCAAACATTCATAGCTTTGAGCACCCACTTGTCTGCTTCTGCTACAGCCATCTTCATGGCTCATTCCAAGCTGCCATTGAGCGCCCTCCCTGGCTGATCTGCAAGGCTTCCAGCCATCCTTCTTTTCCAATTTTGTGATAGCTACAAGAGATTGGCTTGTAGGTTTCAGGCGCCCCTGGCCAGCCACCCACCAGACTGCTGTACGGGTAATCCTGCTTCTGGATCTCCAGGTGTTTTAAGCTTCTCTGGGTCTGAGAAGACTGCAGCCCTGGTTCTTCTCTTGCACATTTCCTGGGCACCATCTCTTTCTGTTGCCCCTCCACAGAAATGAAGCCCTTCAACCTCCTGCCATAGGTCCCCAGGTCCAGTGCTAACCCCCAACCTAACTCATTAACTGAAACATACCTTCTCCCAGAATCCCACTGAAGGGTTTCAGTTTAACACTTTCACGAGGCATATGCTAGTTGTGACATAACGCACAGAGATACTTTGTACAGATAAAGCACAGGAGCATATTGATAATTTAGCAAATAATCACCCTTCCCTTGGGAGTCCATCGGGCCCATCTGTGTTCAGGTAGGCAGGATTCCCCTTGCCTCATCAGACTTCTGTAAGCTTGAGCTGGTAAAAAGTGGCTTGGGGTGGGAGAAAATAGATCAGCTCCTTCCCTTTTATAACCCTTTAGCCCCACCATTTGGTAACCTCCTGATTGGCCTCCTAAGGTGACTAGAGTGTCCTACCAGGTGACCTCTCCCTGATAAACCAGTTCTCCTGGTTGGGAACCTGTCTAATGTTTCCAGCGGTTCTATTTCAATGGGAGAGCACTTGAAGTCATTGACTCGCTTTAAAAAAAAATCTATTTATTAAGGCAAAGTTACAATAAAATGTTAACACACTACATCCGACATTGTTTATTACATATTCAGAGTCAGTTTAATATTCAAAGAACCTGGCTAAAGATTCTTGCTGCCTCGGAGCTCTCCTCCTTTGAGCACTCTAAAAAGGGTGACCAAATTTCTAAATACCTATCCTCTTCTTTTGCACTTCTCTTGTGTATGTACTTGGTGTGAAAGCTTTTCCTTTACAAGTACAGTCCATATTTTGCTCTACCAAAATTCCATAGGAGAAGTTATGTTTTTCCAATAATGTGCAATACTAAATCTAGCTGCTAACAATAAAAAAGAAATTAATTTTTCATTCTGTTTAAAATGTACATCCTGTACTGGAACATTAAGAAAGGTCAGGGGTTCTCTAGGAATCTGGCACTTTGTCATAAGATGAATTTCTCCAATAATTTCCTCTCAAAACAGTCTAGTTCCTGGACACAACCACCAAATGTTCAAGTATGTTTCTTTTTCCTCACAACCCCGCCAGCAAAGCACTTCCCTTGTAGCAAAATTATGATGGCTCCTAACTGGACTCAAATGTCATCTCTGCAGTAATTTGTAAAAAAATTCTTTGCCCTACTCAAAGTGAAAATGTATATCCCCTTTCCCATATAGAGACCCACTCAATCAGATTGATTCCTTTGCCCAAATCCCTCTTCCATCTTTTTGTCTGGGTTGTTTTCTTAAAAAAAATTTCAATCAAAATTATATATATTTAAATAATTGAACCTTTTGTTCCTGCTTGTTCTTGACTCAACTCCTTCAATGTTGTTAAAGGTCTAGATACAGCTGCCTTGTATCCAGATTTCAAAGTAAAATATTTGACTTGTAAATATGGATCATCATACATTGCTTACTACATATTCAGATTCAGGTTAATATTCAAGAATATTCATATTCTTTACATTCTTACATATCTATTGGTATGATTTCAAATCAAGACCCACCAACACCTGTCCAAACTGAGTAATCTCAGCTTTTACCCACAATGTTATCCCTTTGTCTTTGGACTTTCAGTTCGGCATGGAGGCAAACACAATAAAGGAAGCAAAGTGTTGCACCTTCAAAATGATTTTAACAGCTCAGAAAAGATACATACAGAGAGTTCATAATCTGACACAGAATTCATAAATTCTACAGACAGATCTCTCAAATAGTCACTGTTGGGTATAGTTGATGTGTATTGATTTAATAGAAAATAAAGTCTCTATATAAAACAGTTGCACCTATTTTGATGCTTTTCTCTCCCACGCTTCATATATGAGTTTGTCTTCTTAGTTTGCACACTACTTGGGAGTTTTGTGGGCCAGTGGCAATGCTATTACTTGGAATTCAGGGGCTAGGTGGCTAGGACAGCTATTTGGCTTTTGTAGGTTTGCCAACTTTCTACTTGCACAAAACCAAACACCCTTGCCCCACCCGCTACCCTGTCCTCCTTTGAGGGCCTTCCCCTGCCCTGCCTCTTCTCTGAGGCCCTGCTCACTGCATCTCTCCTCCCTCTGTTGCTTGCTCTCCCCACTTGCTCATTTTCACCGTGTTGGCTCAAGGGGTTGGAGTGCGGGGTTTGTCTGTGAGGGCTCTGGCTGGGGGTGCAGACTCTGGGGTGGGGCTGAGGATGAGGGATTTGCAGTGTAGGAGGGTGTTCTGGGATGGGACTGAGGGGTTTGGAGGGCAGGAGGGGGATCAGTGCTGGGGCAGGGGGATGGGGCACGGAGGGGTTGAGGGCTCCGGCTGGGGGTGCAGGCTCTGGGATGGGGCTGGGGATGATGGGTTTGGGGTGGAGGAAGGTGCTCCAGGCTGGGATTGAGGGGTTCAGAGGGCGGGAGGGGGATCAGGGCTGGTGCAGGGGGTTCGGGCATGGGAGGGGGTCAGGGGTGCAGGCTCCGGGAGTTGCTTACCTCAAGCAGCTCCAGGAAGCAGCAGCATGTCCCCACTCCGGCTCCTACATAGAAGCGTGGCCAGGTGGCTCTCTGCACTGCCCCATCCTCAGGTGCTGCCCCCGCAGCTCCCATTGGGCAGAAACCACAGCCAATGGGAGCTACAGAGCTGGTGCTTGGGATGGGGACAGAGCATGGAGCCCCCTGGCTGCCCCTACGCATAGGAGCCGGAGTGAGGACATGCCGCTGCTTCCAGGAGCCGCGCAGAACCATGGCAGGCAGGAAGCTGCCTTAGCCTCGCTGTGCCGCCGACCGGACTTTTAACGGCCCAGTCAGCAGTGCTGACCGGAGCCACCAGGGTCCCTTTTTGACCAGGTGTGCTGGTTGAAAACCGTACACCTGACAACCCTAGGCTTTTGTGATCAGAACAGAGGACAGACTTTTCTAGACTTTTCTATAAAGCCAGATTTAGATCTGATGTAAAACCATTGACTTCAGTGAAGGGATTTTCCCATATGGCAGGGTTGAACTTGGCCCATGGAATCTGAGGGAGAATAACTCACTAGCTTTTACCCTTAAAGATGAGGATAAGAAAGTGCTGGGTATTGCACTACAGAATAGATTGGGATACATTTACCTCAGTGGAAATAATGCCTCGTTAACAGGAGACAAGTGAGGCTTGAAGAGGTCAGAGAAATTTAAAAATTATTAGAATTCAATAGGAACTGATTGATGGTAAGTGGAGGCAAGTGGAGGATTATAGATAAATCATTAATGTAGGTAGTTTCTTCTGGGCCTGCAAGGTTTTATTGGCACCAAAAGTAGACGGATGGGGAGTTGGTGTTCTGAATTAACGCAGGTGCATTGCTTTTCTGCAGACCAACATTCATTTCTGGGGTAGGCCACCAGTGAAGAGTTTATTAGTTTGATTCTGCTCCTATCACACAAATACCACACAGTCTGAGTTTCACTGAATGAATCCAGGTGTGCCTTACCCCAAGAAAAGAACTTGGCTTATGGATGCTATACGTGAATTTGTTTTCTTTTCCAGTTGGCCATTTGCAAAATGGACAACCTCTGAGATAGCTTTAGGCCCCACGTTTAGGTTTGGGCCTTTGAAAGAAAAAAGATGTACAAAAACCACTACGACGTTTTGGAAATAATTTTATGAATTTAAACTAAATATAAACTTTTTTTTTCAAGTCAAAGGGACACATTCTTTACAGCGGAAACTCCATTACCTTCAATGGAGTGTTTCGTCAATGAGGAATTTTGGCCATTCTATGCTAAGGTAGTGTCAGGGCCAGGACGTAGGTGGCCAGACCTAGTGGGTAGCATAGGACAGCAGGGGGTGGGTCGTTATGCCAGCCAGGGTTCAGAACTAGAAGGTTAGGAACCAATAGTCAGACACCAGAAATCAGCCTGAGTCAGGAAATCAGTAGGTCCAGATCTGGAGACAGGAGCAGGTAGTACTGGGTGAGCAGTCCAAGACAGGGTGGAGTCCAGTTGCATGGACAACTTCCTGTTTCTCTGTGATGCTAAAAACCCCTAAATGCCAACTGTCAAAGGTTTCACTGTTCTGCAGCAGCAACTCCGGACAATCCTGACAAACTCACTGCACTCAGCATGCTGTTTTCATAGCATTTATCCGAAAAATGTCTTGTCCCGTATCAAAGGAAGGCCAGTGGCACACTGGTCACTAATATCATTGTTAAATGTATGTATTGTATTGTGACATTATCTGATAAAATTTGACCATGTAGATCATTGTTGCTACCACTGTTATATAATTGCAACAAATCTTGTATAACTTATGTCAAGTAAGGTGTCTATGCAAATGTTATGATTTCCTGAATATGATTATGCTATTTGTATGCATGTATCATTTTTGTATTTGAAGTTATGAGTGTTGGCTCTATCCTGAATTTCAAATGTTTGCTCCTGGGGTAACACTCACAAGGTATTTAGCCTGCACATCTTGAAGGGACTATTTAAATTAAGTGGCCCATCAATAAACACTTAACTCACAGTGGACCATGGTAGATGCCTATCTACACTTAATGGACTTTCCTGCTATGACTAAGCAAAATCATGCATGGACATGTGACTTGCCCATGGGACTCCAAACTCCATCTTTTACCTGTAATTTTCCACTAGCTGTGCTGAGGGCTTTGTTTGAAACAATGGGTTTCCCTCTACATGGTAGAAGCTATAAAAGGCATTGGAAACATCTCCATTTTGCATCTTTCCTGCCCAAACCTCTGAGCTATGGACTTACGCTAATGGGAGCATTCTAACCAAGGGACTGAGGTCCTTCCAATTATTTGGAAGCAACCAGAGACTTAACAAGCCATCAGTTTATTCCATCACTGCTACAAACCTGATCCAATAACTTTGCATTTATTGTATGTATTTGATTCCTTTAGCCAGTTTTAACTCTCACCTTTCTTTGTTTCTTTTTATAAATAAACCTTTAGATTTTAGATACTAAAGGATTGGCAACAACATGATTTTTGGGTAAGAGATAAGTTATATATTGACCTGGGTGTGTGGCTGGTCCTTTGGAATCAGAAGACCCTTTTATTTGATGAAATTGGTTTTAAAGAACCAGTCTAGTGTTTTTGATGGTGATACAAGGACTGGAATGCATAAGGAAACTGCTTTTCTAACTTCTTGTTAGCCAGTGTGGTGAAACAGAAGTTTACTTTTGTTGCTGGTTTGGTCTATCCTATGGGAGAATAACCACCAGTTTTGGGGCGTGTCTATCCTAATTCTGAGCAGTTTGGCTTGAATTTGGTATTCTCAGTTGTGACCCCCGGAGGCACGGTGACACGTATACCTACTGATATTATGCTTTAATGTCTGTAACCAAAGGGAGAAACAGATTTCTTCCAAACTAGAGGGAAGATAGTTATTGCTGTATCTCTGATGTAAATTAAGCATTATGAAGCCAGCATAAAGAAAGTATGCATGTATAGTCAACAGGTAAAACAGGCTAATGGGAGGATGTGATCTCAGCCTGGTGCCACACAGAGAAGAACAAAGAGCATGAATGCACTCAGAGAGTTACTAGACTATAACAGGGAGTTCAAGGACAATACCCCATTATTCGTTTCACTATGAAACATCCTTGGCATAGGGGGATGATTCGTGACTGAACGGATCCTGGATTGACTGATATCCAGCAACAACTGCAGAAAAACTTTGTCGGTGAGAAACTGCTTTAGACAAGGATTGTAGCCTGTAAAGTTAAGTTATAGTCTCCAGAAAGCATGTTATACTTTTTGTTTTTATTGTAATCAATTCTGTTTCCATTACTCAGTATCCTTACTCAGTATCACTTGTCGTTGCTAATGAACCTATTCTCATTTTATGAGAAATATGTCTCAGAAAACATTTGACAAATACGTTAAGAGCAAGAGGAAGACCAAGTACAGAGTAGGCCCGTTACTCAATAAGGGCGGAAAGACAATAACAGAAAATGTGGAAATGGCAGAGGTGCTTAATGACTTATTTGTTTCAGTTTTCACCAAGAAGGTTGGTTGCGATTGGACGTCTAATATAGTGAATGCCAGTGAAAATGAGGTAGGATCAGAGTCTAAAATAGGGAAAAAACAAGTCAAAAATTACTTAGACAAGTTAGATGTCTTCAGATCACCAGGGCCTGATGAAATGCATCTTAGAATACTCTAGGAGTTGACTGAAGACATAGCTGAGCCATTAGTAATTATCTTTGAAAAGTCATGGAAGATGGGAGACATTCAAGCAGACTGGAAAGGGGCAAATATAGTGCCCATCTATAAAAAGGGAAATAAGGACAACTCGGGGAATTACAGACTAGTGAGCTTAACTTCTGTACCCGGAAAGATAATGGAGCAAATAATTAAACAATCAATTTGCAAACACCTAGAAGATAATAAAGTGATAATAACAGTCAGTATGGATTTGTCAAGAACAAATTGTGTCAAACCAACCTAATAGCTTTCTTTGACAGGGTAACAAGCCTTGTGGATGGGGGGAAGTGGTAGATGTAGTGTATCTTGACTTTAGTAAGGCTTTTGATACTGTCGTGCATGGGCTTCTCATAAACAAACTAGGGAAATACAACCTAGATGGAGCTACTATAAGATGGGTGCATAACTGGTTGGAAAACTGTCCCAGAGAGTAGTTATCAGTGGTTCACAGTCATGCTAGAAGAGCAGAACGAGTGGGGTCCCGCAGGGATCAGTTCTGGGTCCGGTTCTGTTCGATATCTTCATCAATGATTTAAATAATGGCATAGAAAGCACACTCATAAAGTTTGCGGACGGGAGGGGTTGCAAGTGCTTTGGAGGATAGGATTAAAATTCAAAACAATCTGGACAAACTGGAGAAATGGTCTGAAGTAAATAGGATGAAATTCAATAAGGACAAATGCAAAGTACTCCACTTAGGAAGGAACAATCAGTTGCACACATACAAAATGGGAAATGACTGCCTAGGAAGGAGTACTGCGGAAAGGGATCTGGGGGTCATAGTGGACCACAAACTAAATATGAGTCAACAGTGTAACACTGTTGCAAAAAAAGCAAACATCATTCTGGGATGTATTAGGAGGAGTATTGTAGGTAATGAGAAGTAATTCTTCTGCTCTACTCCACATGATTAGGCCTCAATTGGAGTATTGTGTCCAGTTCTGGGCACCACATTTCAGGAAAGATGTGGACAAATTGGAGAAAGTCCAGAGAAGAGCAACAAAAATGATTAAAGGTCTAGAAAACATGATCTACGAGAGAAGATTGAAAAAATTGGGTTTGTTTAGTCTGGAGAAGAGAAGACTGAGAGGGGACATGATAACAGTTTTCAAGTACAAAAAGGTTGTTACAAGGAGGAGGGAGATACATTGTTCTTAACCTCTGAGGATAGGATAAGAAGCAATGGGCTTAAATTGCAGCAAGTGCAGTTTAGGTTGGACATTAGGAAAAACTTCCTAACTGTCAGGGTGGTTAAGCACTGGAATAAATTGCCTAGGAAGGTGGTGGAATCTCCATCATTAGGGATTTCTAAGAGCTGGTTGGACAAACACCTGTCAGGAATGGCCTATTTTTATGATTCAATGATTCAGAGCTGCGGTATTAAGCAAAGTGTGAATCTTGTGTTGTAGCCTTCCAGCTGTGAGTATGCTCTTTTTGGAGGCAACTTACCTGGTAGCTTCTGTTAGTGTCCAGTAACAGGGGATGGATGCTAGAGGGGAACATTCTTCTAAGGGGCTTTGAAACTGGAATACACCTCATGTTAACCTGCTAAGAAAATAGAACTGGCAGTGTCCTGAAGAGTTTTTGAGTGGCAGGACAGTTGCTGCAGTAAAGGAGCTTAGATACCACAAGATACCACGCCTTCACACTGGAGGCAGAGGGGTAACAAGGTGACCCATGATCCTGGGCACCCCAAGAAAGTGTCACATCCTCCTTCTGGTGTAAATAAGGGGAGTGGGCCAGTCAGGACCTGTGGTGTTCCACCACTTGGGGCTCAGGGGTGGAGCCTTCTATCTGAGCTGGGCTTCAAGGAATCCTGGTTCTAACTGATGCCAGCAAGCTATTGGGTGGAGGATAATAGCATGATGACTCCCAGAAAACCTGTGGCTCTGGGTTCAAGACTTGTAGGTTGTGACAGGTAGTGGATATATATATAGAGAGATACAGAGAGATGTAGCAAAGAAGATTTTATTTTTCCCCTCCCCAGAAGGACTTCAGGCCATGTTTACACTACAGTAGCTATACTGGCATAGCTAGGTGTGTATACTCCACAGTGTACATGCACACTACACTGCCATCAACCTAGCAGCATCTACCCTGGGATTTAGATCAGCATAGCTACAGTGCTGACAAGTGTGGAGTTTTCACACCGCTAATGGATGTAACTATATTGACTTAAATTTTTAAGTGTAGACCAGGCCTCCATCTTGGACATATTCAGTAGCTGAGATAGCCGCAGGTTGACAGAGCTAAGCTAGTGGGTAAAAAGGCTATGGGAATGAGTCAAGGGGTATGTAGTGCTGGGTATTGAGTATAACAGGGATGGCCAGCTTTGAAGGAAAACATGAGGAAGAAGAGAGAGCCACAGACAGAGACTTGAGGAATTCTGTATTAGAAATAAAAATGGAGCTGTGATTTATTTGAGTTCCTGGAGTTTTAGAAAACACTCAATAAATATTTAGCATTTAAATTCTCTTTGCACGTGATTCCCTTGGCAATGGAAAGGGGTTGCCCGTGACTGTATGGCTGACTGTGAGTGTGCTGAGGAGTGAAAAGGTGGGCTTTTCATCTGAGGCTAAGAAAACAATTTTCTTCTCAAATCCCACTGATGCTACTGAAAGTTACATAGCTATGCCTGCCTTAGCGCTCATGAAATTTGATTTCAGGTAAAGCAGAAGTTGATGCGCTCCTCTGAATTTTAAGAAATGCGTCTAATTGATTTTTGGACCAAGTGATTGACTTTTGGTCAATCACTAGTGATTTGGTGCAAAGACTGCAAGTTATTCTTCTACGCATCTTTGATGCTTAGTGTAGAGCTCCACTCATTCCCACAACCGAGAAATACAGGCCTGGATAGTTTCCTTTAATATTGCCCTTTGCTCTATTAGACGCTATTACCATCATACAGAAAATGCACTTAGGGCTGCAATTTGAAATGTCCCCAAAACTGTGCCGACATCAAAGCTTGTGAGACACATGAATGAACAATTTTAAATGCATGCCAAATTGGACTAAAAGAAAAGGGCACGATCAATAGCAAATACCTCAGCAAATGAAAACACTGCTTTTTTATGTGAGGAAACACTAGTGCTCAGGAAAGATCATTAAAGTTTGCATTGTATTGTGTGGTGAAAGCTTTTCATTTTGTTTCTGTAGAATTTGCTTTTGTGAGTGCAAGTTGTTTCACCGGGCCCTGACCAAAAGGACATTTAAAAACATCCGAAAGATTCCTTCCACACATGCTCCTTGCTGCCCTTCCATTGCAGGGGTCCTGTTCCTTCTTTGGGAAACATAACCTCTACCCCCTTCCCATCTGGACCTGATCCAAAGCCAAATGAAGTCAGTGGAAAGCCTCCCATTGGTATTAATGGGCTTTGGGTCAGACCCTAAAAGCAGCCATCATCTCCTGGCCAAGAGAAGGAGCAGGAAGTCTTCTTCCAAGGCAGATGCTAGTGCCAGTGCTGCTGCATGCATTGTCTGGTGGCAGGTGATCATGGAGGAATAGTTGCCCTTACCTGTCTGGGGCTCAGTTCTCTCCATTGCAGAATACAGGTGGCTCCCATTCAAATGCCAATGTCAAATGCACTGACTGACCTGAGCTCTGCTGGCCAGGGGTATGAAAGGCCCAAAGCTCCTGGTCTCTGATACCTCCCTATTGTCTCCAAGTTGATCACGGGGAGGATTTCTCTTCTAGTTTCTTCCTACTCATTCAAAGACAAGACAAAGAACTTGAATACCAGGTGTAATGCATCAAATCCCCCTGTTATCTCAGCTCATGCAGTTATGCCCATGTCCCTCTGTGCAGGTCAAACCTTCAGGGATGGATCTAGTTTTTTGGCCACCCCAAGCACAGCAGTCAGGCAGCCTTCGGCGGCATGTCTGCAGAGGTCCATCGGTCCCGCGGCTTCGGCGTACCCGCTGCTGAATTGCCGCCAAATCCGTGGGACTGGCGGACCTCCCACAGGCATGCCGCCGAAGGCTGCCTGACTGCCACCCTCGCAGAGACCAGCAGAGCACCCTCTGCAGCTTGCCCCCCCAGGCACGCGCTTGGAGTGCTGGTGCCTGAAGCCGCCGCTGCAAACCTTGATAGTGGGACCAATCACATGATTAAAGTACTCCAGTTAGACTAGGCAAAGCTGAATGCCATCTCAGCAGGAAAGCAAGTCAGTTGTCTTTAAAGCATGAGCACAGGGGAAGCAGGGAGCCCAACTGGCTTCCTGAAAGTGTCATCCCATAATTTACTAGTCTGAGGGGACATTAATCAGAAATGAATTTGCATAGTACAGATGAAGTCAGCCTGGTGGGGTTAGTTTGCTGGCATGTGTTCACTCTGTAGCAGATACAGATTTGTTTAAATTACTTAGAAGTGTCTCATGCACACAAATCATTAGCAGCCATTTACTTGTAATGCAGGAACACTTGGGAAAAGCCTCCTACAAAGTGAAAATGGCATAGCCACAGTTTGTCTGTGTTCTCTTTCCTGTTACTGAAGACACCTGACGAGCTGTTTTGTTTTGCTTTCCCCATCCCAGCATGATTTCCCTTCGTGCCTGAGATAATAATCCTGACACAACCATCCTCAAAAGATCCATGCATGGAGAGGGCCTTCTGTGTGTAGATTTCCCCCTCTCCTGGCACTCAGAGCAGCCAGCTGTTTGTGCAACTTTATCCCTCTCCCTGCTAGTAGACCCTGCTGTGGTGTTGGGGATTGTGCCTTTAAGGGCTGAGCTTCCCACATAGACTTCCTGGGTAGGGCGTTGTAAAGACCTTGTTGTGTTGGAGCGCAGCACTATTGCAGTTGGAACCCAGCACTAGAGCTGGGAGAAATATTTTGGGCAAATGGTTTATTTGTTGAGCAATGCAGTTTCAGTTCCCCTGAAACTATTCACGACTTCATGTAGAGTTTGCTGAATAATTTGGAGCAAATTAAAAAACTGAAGTGTTTCGGTAATGAAACAAAACTGATAGAAAACTGTTCCATCAATTGTTTTTTTGACCAGCTCTAACATTTACTTACTCCATGGAGGTATTGAGATTGTGAGGCTTAATGAAGCTGTATACACAAGGGCAACCAGAGGAGGCACTAGAATAGATAGGAGCAGAACTCAGGCATCTTATACCCTGCTCTGTTTTCAGTTCTCTAAGCCACATGTATAGTAGGAAATGTAAACTACTCTTCGCGAGCAAAACACTGTGCAAAAGGTTTGCTGTTGGTTTCTTTGAGTTTGGTTTTAGTTTTCACACACTGCAAATATATATATATATATATCTTTTGTCTCCCAAAAGTGTGGTAAAAATCTCTGTTTCAATGAGAGTAAAACCACCCAGAATAAACTGGTGAAGATGAGGAACGAAGGTCTTGTGGTCAAGGTACTAGATTTGGACTCAGGTGCCCCGAGTTCAGTGGCTAGCTCTGCCACATGCTCCCTGTGTAAATTTGGGTGCATCCCTTGATCTCCCACCGCCTGAGTTCCTCATCCGTGGAATGGGGATAACAGTGCCTTTCTCCTACATCTTGTATGTCTTGCCTATTTAGATTGCAAGCTTTTTGGGGCAGGGACTGTCTCTTGCTATGTGTTTGTACAGTGCCTAGCACAATGGGGCCCTGACCTTGGTTGAGACCTCCAGGGACTATTGTAAACACATACTAAATGATTACACTAATTGAAAATGTTTGACCCAGAACACCAGCTGGCATATATCAGTGTTTCTCAAACTGGGGTCATCACTTGTGTAGGGAAAGCCCCTCGTGGGCCGGGCCAGTTTGTTTACCTGCCCCGTCCGCAGGTCCGGCCGATCGCGGCTCCCACTGGCCGCTGCAGGCCAGTGGGAGCTGCTGGAAGCGGCGGCCAGTAAGTCCCTTGGCCCGCGCTGCTTCCAGCAGCTCCCATTGGCCTGGAGCAGCGAACCGCTGCCAGAGGGAGCCGCGATTGGCCGGACCTGCGGACAGGGCAGGTAAATAAACCGGCCCGGCCCGCCAGGGGCTTTCCCTACACAAGAGGTGACCCAAGTTTGAGAAACTCTGGCATATATCAATATTTAGAAACTTGGCCACTCCTCATAGTGCACTAAGGGCACTTCGTCCGTCCTCTTTCTCTGCATGATACTCACAGCATGTTGATTGCTGCTAGTTTCAGATCTTCACTCTTTAGAGGACTTCTCTTCCCCATTCATAACAACACTTTTTCTCCTCTTTGTCCCAGCTACTTGCTCTGATGTGACAGGCATGAAAGCTCTCGATTAACTTTAAAGAAATGTTGTAACAGTCCTTCCACTAATTCTAATTAAAATGCAAATCACCATTCAGAACTCCATTGCATGGTTAAATATGAAAAAGGGAGAGCTGATCTTTTGCTTTAAAAAGTTAGAGTGAAAATAAGGGTTCATAATGCTGATAGGACATTTAAACTAAATGGTACCTGCTCTAAAGCTTCGGCAGCACTTTTTTGTTGCGGTGTCATCTTTAAGTAGGACAGGAGAGTCAGGCTTCAGGGGACATTATAGCAATGTTAAAACTAAAAGTAAATCAAGAAGAGTAATAAAATACTGACCTAGTTTGTTAGTGGTGGGTACATACACCTCTACCCCAATATAACACGATCCGATATAACACGAATTCGGATATAACGCAGTAAAGCAGCGCTCCGGGTGGAGGGGGGGGTTGCGCACTCTGGCGGATCAAAGCAAGTTCGATGTAACGTGGTTTCACCTATAACGCGGTAAGATTTTTTGGCTCCTGAGGACAGCGTTATATTGGGGTAGAGGTGTACCAAAATATTAGGCAGATAATTGGGTAACCCAGGGCCTAACAGAAGTGTGTTCATTACTTGAAAACCACAATAAGGCTTAAAGAGTCTTCGATTTAGAGAGAGATGGAAAGCATGTGCGCCCCAGTTCAGCAAACCACTTAAATTGGTGCTGATTTTTAAGCGCACGCTTTAGTTCCATTGAAGTCCCTGGTACTTAAAAACACGTTTAAAGTCAAGGGTGTGCTTGAATGGTGTGCTGAATTGGGGCCTTTGTAGGCACATCCTAGAGAAGTGATGACAAAGGCACGAGATGAGAAACTGCACTATTGAGCGCCCAGGCCTGCAAGGTGCAGAAAACTCAGCTCCTATTGAAGTTAATGAGAATTGAAAGGGCTTCAATACCTGACGATATAAGGCCAAATGATCCATGAAGAAGTGGGAGGGATACTTAAGATAGGTATGTGCCTTATAACAAGGAGTCAGACCCTTAATCTAAAATTAAGTTAGTCCTAGGAAACATTTCTAAAAAACACACTTGATCAGAAAAAAAGAACTTGCCAAGGGTGGAACAGGTAAATAGTAAGTAACAATGGAGGGGGACAAAGCAGAGCTGATTAGATGGATCTCCTGAACAGTGCAGGTGGTGAATTAGATAACTTTGCTGGTGCTTTCTACTGCTCATCTATCGGTCCATCTTCTGAGTCCAGAGTTGTGAAAATAGGTGGTGTCTTTTACCAGGAAACACTCAACCCTCTGAGTGTATGTGTTGCCAGCTACACCATTTCTGTTTCTCTCTGAAGTATTTAAATGGACATAACATGAACGCTCAACTTAGAAACACGAAGGTCTAATTTCAACCTGTAAATGTAAACTGTTCTAAAAAGTGAAAAGTGAAATGATGAGAACATTAAGGTTCTTGTAATGCTTATTAGGCCTATTACGAAATACGAAGGCAGTTACAGAACTACCTGGAAGCCGATTGGAAGAAGGGGAATGAATAGAGTCATTGTTGATTGCAGAGGGCTTTGTCTAGTAGATGGGACTATCTGCCATTGGATGTTGAAGAGAGAGGAGTTGTGAATTGTCAGAGGGACAGGGTTGACTAGAATCTAGAAACTTGTGGAAGGGGGGTAAGACAGCTCATAACATGATTCTAGAGAAGACTGGCTAGATTACCTTATTTTACAGTCTTCACAGTTTCTAAGCATCAGTGTAGTTCTGACACTATATGCCTCACATTGAAGGAAGTGGTAGAGAATAAGCACTTGAATGGGTGCATTTGAATTTTAAAAACAGGTAATTCTTCTGAAGTATTATTTGCATTGCTGTAGCATCTAGGTGCCACAGTCATGAATCAAAACCCCATTGTGCAATATGCCATACAAAAATATTACAAAAAGACAGTCCTTCACCCTGATATACTCCTCCAGATAGATTTAAACACACAAGTCCATGACTAGATGTTTCAAATGAAGAAAGAGAGGACAATTTCTGTTACAAGCTGGGGGCTCATTAGTTGGAAGTGACAGAGGGGGAAAGAGATCTCAGTGTGTTGGTTGATCACAGGTTGACTCTGAGCCACCAATGTGATGCAACTGCCAAAAAAAAAGCAAATGTGATCGCAGGATATATCAAGCAAGGCATTTCCAGTAGAGATAGAGAAGTATTAATGCCATTGTACAAGGCTCTGGGAAGACCTAATTTGGAATACTGTATACAGTTCTGATCACTCATGTTCAAGAAAGATGCATTCAAACTAGAACAGGTGCAGAGAAAGCTACGAGGATAATCAGGGGAATGGAGGGCCTATCTTATGAGAATAGACTAAAAAAAAGCGTGGCTTGTTTAGGCTAGCAAAACGAAGATGGGGAGGGGATATGATTGCGCTCTATAAATACATCCTGGGCCTAAACACCAGGAAGGGTGAAGAGCCATTTAAGATAAAGAGCACAAGGAGAAAGGGATATAAACTGGCCATGAACAAATTCAGGCTAGAAATTAGAAGAGGGTTTTTAATAATTACAGGAGTGAGGTTCTGGGGGAAACATAAGTTGTGAGGGAAAACGATTAATTAGTTTTAAGAGGGAGCTGGACAAATTTGTGAGTGGGATTGTATGATGGGGTTGCTTGTGATGGTGGGGAGCAGGGCTCAGAAGTCCTGAGGGTCCCTCTCCCTTATGGTTTATGTCTGATGTTCCTAAAAGCTTATGCTTCAGGACTTCAGCCAATCACCTGCAGGTGTCAGGTAGGGATTACCCCTCACCCCCATGTATTCTGGACATTACTTGTTTGTCTCCTTCCTGTGAAGCATCAGAGATGGCCAAAGCTGGAGATGGGACATTGGGCAGGGTGGCCAGGGCTCTGAAGTGGCACCAAACATTCTCTCTCTCTTAAGTGCTTTGCTGGCTGGTTCTTGCTCACATGCTCAGGGTCTAACTGATGCCCATGTGTGAGGTCAGGAAGGAATTTCCCCCCATGTTAGACTGGCAGTGACCTTGGGTCTATTTGTGTCTTCCTTTGCAGTGTGGGATGTGGGTTGCTTGTCAGAATCATCTGGGTATATCTCACTTAATCAATTCCCTGCCATTGCGGGGATCTGAGGCACTGGTGCACCTCGGTCCCTCGTTCTCTGCCTGTGGTACATAATAGTTTAGTCTCCTGAGGGTTGCAATACCTTGGTCTGATTTCAGTTGTTGGGTTTGGTACACAGGTGCTGGGTGATGTTGGCGGCCTGTGATATGAAGGCGACTAGATGATCTATTGGTCGCTTGGGACCTTAAACTCTGTGATTCTATCTTTCTGCCTAGGTCCTGAGAGAGACCTCAGGCATCTTTCCCACAGTCACCCAGGTAACCCCAAGGTGACCCTGACTGCAGGCAAAGGAGTGGCTGCCTCCTTTCCTGGATCCCCTTTTTTGGACAAAATCCATCCCCATGGCCTCTCCTCTTGGTCCATCCTTTTCTGTATTTAACCTTTCTTTGTTTGTGCCATGTTTAGCAGAGCCACACAGTTGTTGCATCAGATCTCACCGGAGGTTTCCAGCACTACTTCTTAGAAGGGGGGGATGTCCATTGGGTTGAGGAGTTCCTCAAAGTGCTCCTTCCACCTCTCAACGATCTCCGCAGTCGAGGTCAGCATTTCATCACCTTTGCTGAGTACAGCCTGGGCAATATCTTGCTGACACCTTCTAAGGCAACAAATGGTTTGCCAGGACACTTTTGAGGCTGTCTGGTAGTCATTCTCCATGGTATCTCCAAACTCCTCCCAAGCCTGGGCTTTCGCCTCAATGACCGCTGCAGCTGCAGCCCATTTAGCCAGCCGGTACCTCTCAGACGTATTAGGAGTCTGGTTCACGAGCATTGCTCGGAGGGCCTCCTTCTTTGACATGACAGCTTCCCTCACCACTGGAGTCCACCAGCGGGTCCTAGGGTTGCCACCATGACAGGCACCAATCACCTTCAGGCCACAGCTTTTCGTGGCTGCCTCAACAGTTGAGGCCCTGAACATGGTCACTTGGATTCAATGTCTAAGACATCACCTGGAATGCAGGAGAAGTTCTTCCGTAGATGGGAATTGAAGTCTTTCCACACAGGGTCCTCCACCAGACATTCCCAGGTGACTCACACTGATCATTTGGGCCTCCCGTGTCTATCCAGCTGGCATCCCATGCGTCAGATCCACTCATGACCAAGTGGTGATTGGTTGTCAGCTCTGCCCCTCTCTTCATCCAAGTGTCCAGAACATATGGCCTTAGGGCTGAGAAGACAACTATAAAGTCGATCATCGATCTTTGGCCCAAGGTGCTCTGGTACCAAGTACATTTATGATCAACCTCATGTTCGAACATGATATTTGTTATGGACAAACCATGATTAGCACAGAACTCCAATAATTCACCTCTTGGGTCCAGACCAGGGAGGCCGCTCCTCCCAATCACTCCCCTCCAGGTATCTTCATCATTCTTCACATGAGCATTGAAGTCTCACAGTAGAACTACAGAGTTGGTAGGTGGCACTCTATTGAGTACCGATTCCACCATCTCTGGAAAGGCCGAGTACTCTGAACTGCTGTTAGGTGCATAGGCACAAACAACAGTCAGAGTTTTCCTCTCTGATACCCCAAAATGACCACACAATCCTTACCTGGAGTAAGGATACCGGGATCTACCCTGGGGGTGGTGTCAGGCAAGAGCCTGAAAAGGTGACGTGGACCTGTCTCATGGGCTCACTGCCCACAAGGTGAAGGGTGGAGGTCAGGTGTGATGCCAGAATGGCAGCAAGAGGGACAGACCATGACGGACTGGCCCTCCACAATGGAAACTGGCTCTAGGGATGTGGAATGTCACCTCACTGGCAGGGAAGGAGCCAGAGTTGGTGGAAGAGGTGGAAAGATACCGACTTGATATAGTCGGCCTCACCTCCACACATAGCATTGGCTCTGGAAACAAACTTCTCGATCGAGGGTGGTCTCTTTCCTACTCAGGAGTGGCTCCATGTGAGAGGCCCTGGGTGGGTGTGGGGAACTCACAAGTCCCCGGCTTGGTGCTGTGCAGTTGGAGTTTGTCTTGATTGACGAGAGGGTCGCATCAAGGAGACTTTTGCAGGCTAATTTTAGTAATTACTTACAAGAGCTGGGCTCAAAATATTTACTCTGAACAATAAATAATCTGAATTCAATTTCCCTGTGTCCATGACTCTGTTGGGTTTTCTTTGGCAAATATTCTAGTGAATGAGTTTACTGGCATGTTTGTTCACAGCGAGTGAATTTTAAGCAAACATTTGAAAACTGAAAGTGCACTTCGAACCAGCAAACACAGTTACTGACATTGCATTCTAAGAGTTGTGTCATCCAAGATGGGAAATGGATGGAGGAAGGATGAGGTTTGTACAATGATTAAGTCTAGTCAGAGACTCAAATCTGACACTGAGCTCAGTTCCTTGTTCTACCACAGACTTCCCATGTGACCTTGGTCAAGTCACTTAGGCCCAGAATTTTAAAGGTATTTAGGTGTCGCTGCACACAGTGTTGCAATGCCTAACTGATTTAGGAGCCTAAATCTCATTTTAAAAACAGGTTTAGGCACTTAGGAGCCTAAATCCCATTAACAGTCAATCCTGACCACAGCAACACCTAAATACCTTCAAAAATCTGGGCCTCCATCTCTCTCAGTCTCAGTTCCCCAGGTATAAAGTGGAGATAAAAGTACTGCCCTATCAAAAAGGGATGTTGTGAGGATGAACACATTAAGCTATTATGAGGTCCTGAAATATTATGGAATGGGGTCCATGCAAGTATTCAAGAGAGATATAACCTGTATATTCAGTCTAAAACCTAACCAACACAGCTCATACTTTGAATTATTATTCCTATGGCAGCAACAGGTAGAGGTCCCTGCTCCACCGTGCTAGGCCAGTGATCCCCAAATGTTTTACCTTGTGCCCCCCTTATGCCTGTTCATGCCCCCCACCCTCTGGAGCTGGTGCTGGGAGCGGGACTGGGACTCTGGAAGGGGAGGATGCAGATGGGGATAAGGAGGCTGTGGCCACAGCTGAGGGGCTGGGGTAGGGCCAGCAGCCAGGACCCTGGGCATGAGGCCAGCAGTGGAGAACAGGGCCGGCAACCAGGGCCCCAGGGGTGGAGCCGGCAGCTGAGACCCCGGGTGCAGGGCCAGCAGCCGGGGCCAGGAGTGGAGCTGGGTGGCACTCCCTCTTTGCCCCTTGTGGGGTCTGGCCTGGGCCCCAGCTGTGCCCCCCTCTAATGTTGCTCCATGGCCCCCCAGGGGGGCATGCTCCACAGTTTGGGCACCTCTGTGCTAGGCACTGTACAAACCTAAGACAAATAGATGGTCCCTGTTTACAGTCGAACTATAAAACTAGAGACAACAGCTGGATACAATACACAGGTGGGGAAGAACACAAAGTCCCCTCAAAACAGTCATGATAAGCAGTATATAGAACAGACATGGGCAAACTACGGCCCCCTGGCCACATCCGGTCTGTGGGACCATCCTGTCTGGCCCCTGAGCTCCCGGCCGGGGAGCTTAGTCCCCATCCACTCCCCCGCAGTCACGCCGCCGCGCGGGCTGCACTCTGGCCCGTGGCTCCCGCTGGGCAGCGTGGGGAGCGCGGCTGGCTCTGGCCGGGTGTCACGGCTGCGAGCTCCTGCTGCTGGTAAGGGGGTGGGGAACGAGGGGTTGGGTAAGGGGGGGGAGTCCTGGGAGGCAGTCACGGAGGAGGGGGCGGTTGGATGAGGCGGAGGTTCTGGGGGGGCGGTGAAGGGGTGGGGAACAGGAAGGGTTGGGAGTGGGAGTCCTGGGGGGCCTGTCAAGGGGCGGGGATGTGGATAGGGGTCAGGAGGGCAGTCAGGGGATAGGGAGCAGGGGGGGATTGGATAAGGGGGTGGGATCCCGGGGGACAGTTGGGGCGGAGGGTCCCGGGAGGGGGTGGTGAGGGGACGAGGAGCAGAGGGCGGTTGGATAGGGGGTGGGAGTCCCGGGGGGCCTGTCAGGGGGCGGGTTTGTGGATAGGGGTTGGGGCAATCAGGGGACAGGGAGCAGGGGGGTTGGATAGGGGGCTGGGGTCCCGGGAGGGGGCGGTCAGGGGACAAGGAGCAGGGGAGGTTGGATGGGTCAGGAGTTCTGAGGGGGGCAGTCAGGGGGCGGGAAGTGGGAGCGGGCGGATAGGGGGCGGGGGCCAGGCTGTTTGGGGAGGCACAGCCTTCCCTACCTGGCCCTCCCTACAGTTGTGCGACCCCAATGTGGCCCTCAGGCCAAAAAGTTTGCCCACCCCTGCACTAACAAGATCTCCTCTCCAAAATATTTTAGGAACCATTTCATCTATTTTGTCCAGACCAGCCATCATGATTGCATGACACCATACTCTCACCATTAAACCCTTGCACAATTTGATTCTCTACCCATCAGAAACCCGGTTACAAAAGAAAGACGCTGACATTTTGCTTTTAACCCTGTTAAAGTCAGTTTATTTTATAACGCACGTGTCTCATTGTAATCAAAATTCTTCGCTCTGAAGATCAGGTATAAAGAGAAAATGTAAAATATTGTTTTCCTTACAAATAAATATTAAAGTTAAATAGTTAATATGTTTTCATATTGCCACCCTCTACTAGATGGAACCATCGGTGTGCCACAGTCATAGCTGGGCAAACAATTTGTAGCACGTGGTTTGTTGGGATGATTTTTGCTCTTTGCCTCTCCATGAGCAGTTTGTGAGCAGCCTTGGATTTGTTACGAGTGTGTTCATTGGTCAAGTGACTGATGCAAGCCATATTAAGCCTAGGGTTGACACAAACACTGTGTTTGCTATGGGTGTTCAGTGTTCATTATTACCTTTGGTGACAGGTCACCTGAGTCACTTGGGTTTTCTTCTGTTGCCTGACTGAAGCTATACCTACACCTCAATCAAAGATGTGATTTGCAGCTCAGGTTGGCAGGCATACCTCCACTAGCTTGAATCTAGCTAGCATGCTAACAATGGTAGTGAAGACTTCCTGACACAAGGAAGAAAGGAGAGCAGCAGAATACGGACCCTGGACTTCAGAAAAGCAGACTTTGACTCCCTCAGGGAACAGATGGGCAGGATCCCCTGGGAGAATAACATGAAGGGCAAAGGGGTCCAGGAGAGCTGGCTGTATTTTAAAGAATACTTATTGAGGTTGCAGGAACAAACCATCCCGATGTGTAGAAAGAATAGTAAATATGGCAGGCGACCAGCTTGGCTAAACAGTGAAATCCTTGCTGATCTTAAACGCAAAAAAGAAGCTTACAAGAAGTGGAAGATTGGACAAATGACCAGGGAGGAGTATAAAAATATTGCTCAGGCGTGCAGGAGTGAAATCAGGAAGGCCAAATCACACTTGGAGTTGCAGTTAGCAAGAGATGTTAAGAGTAACAAGAAGGGTTTCTTCAGGTATGTTAGCAACAAGAAGAAAATCAAGGAAAGTGTGGGTCCCTTACTGAATGAGGGAGGCAACCTAGTGACCAAGGATGTGGAAAAAGCTAATGTACTCAATGACTTTTTTGCCTCTGTCTTCACGAACAAGGTCAGCTCCCAGACTGCTGCACTGGGCAGTACAGCATGGGGAGAAGGTGACCAACCCTCTGTGGAGAAAGAAGTGGTTCGGGACTATTTAGAAAAACTGGACGTGCACAAGTCCATGGGGCCGGATGCGCTGCATCCGAGGGTGCTAAAGGAGTTGGCGGGTGAGATTGCAGAGCCATTAGCCATTATTTTTGAAAACTCATGGCAATCGGGGGAGGTCCCAGATGACTGGAAAAAGGCTAATGTAGTGCCCATCTTTAAAAAAGGGAAGAAGGAGGATCCGGGGAACTACAGGCCAGTCAGCCTCACCTCAGTCCCTGGAAAAATCATGGAGCAGGTCCTCAAGGAATCAATTATGAAACATTTAGAGGAGAGGAAAGTGATCAGGAACAGTCAGCATGGATTCACGAAGGGGAAGTCATGCCTGACTAACCTAATTGCCTTCTATGATGAGATAACTGGCTCTGTGGATGAGGGGAAAGCAGTGGATGTGTTATTCCTTGACTTTAGCAAAGCTTTTGATACGGTCTCCCACAGTATTCTTGCCGCCAAGTTAAAGAAGTATGGGCTGGATGAATGGACTGTAAGGTGGATAGAAAGCTGGCTAGATCGTCGGGCTCAACGGGTAGTGATCAATGGCTCCATGTCTAGTTGGCAGCCGGTTTCAAGCGGAGTGCCCCAAGGGTCGGTCCTGGGGCCGGTTTTGTTTAATATCTTTATTAATGATCTAGAGGATGGTGTGGACTGCACTCTCAGCAAGTTTGCAGATGACACTAAACTAGGAGGCGTGGTAGATACACTAGAGGGTAGGGATCGGATACAGAGGGACCTAGACAAATTAGAAGATTGGGCCGAAAAAAACCTGATGAGGTTCAACAAGGACAAGTGCAGAGTCCTGCACTTAGGACGGAAGAATCCCATGCACTGCTACAGACTAGGGACCGAATGGCTAGGTAGTAGTTCTGCAGAAAAGGACCTAGGGGTCACAGTGGACGAGAAGCTGGATATGAGTCAACAGTGTGCTCTTGTTGCCAAGAAGGCTAACGGCATTTTGGGCTGTATAAGTAGGGGCATTGCCAGCAGATCGAGGGACGTGATCGTTTCCCTTTATTCGACATTGGTGAGGCCTCATCTGGAATACTGTGTCCAGTTTTGGGCCCCACACTACAAGAAGGATGTGGAAAAATTGGAAAGAGTCCAGCGGAGGGCAACAAAAATGATTAGGGGTCTGGAGCACATGACTTATGAGGAGAGGCTGAGGGAACTGGGATTGTTTAGTCTCCAGAAGAGAAGAATGAGGGGGGATTTGATAGCAGCCTTCAACTACCTGAAGGGGGGTTCCAAAGAGGATGGAGCTCGGCTGTTCTCAGTGGTGGCAAACGACAGAACAAGGAGTAATGGTCTCAAGTTGCGGTGGGGGAGGTCCAGGTTGGATATCAGGAAAAACTATTTCACTAGGAGGGTGGTGAAACACTGGAATGCGTTACCTAGGGAGGTGGTGGAATCTCCTTCCTTGGAGGTTTTTAAGGCCCGGCTTGACAAAGCCCTGGCTGGGATGATTTAGCTGGGAATTGGTCCTGCTTTGAGCAGGGGGTTGGACTAGATGACCTCTTGAGGTCCCTTCCAACTCTGATATTCTATGATTCTATGATTCTATGACTTGCCACTGTGGGCTTCAGCTGGGGCTGTACAAGCCGCTGGGTACATACCTATGGTGCTACCTGTGCTGAAGCTCATGCCGCTACATCTTCACGGCTATTTTCAACACACTAGCTAGATTAAAGCTAGCACAGACACGCCTGCTTGAGCTGCAGTCATTCCTACAACCTAAGTGTAACTGTAATAGAAAGGGGGAGGATGTGATCCAATGACTGGAGCCATTGATTCTCTCCGAGAGAGAGTGGGAGGAGCTTGTAGAGTTAGGAAGAGCTGGCCTGGTTGTATTAGAGGAACTTTTAGGACCGTTAAACCTTTCCCTTTATGGGCTACTTGAACCAGGCCCTCCATCACTGCTAGAAAAATTAGACTATTATAATGTTAGCTTGAAAATTACTGTTCCCTCATCAGGTTCACAGGATGCAATTGTGTGCTCATGCATGGCCGCCCAGTGTTTATCTCCCTCATTTGATTTTCTGTGTCAGAGCTCTGGCGGGGTGGGCTGCACATATTTCTAGCTGTGAAATGTCCAATCTCATACGCCTGTCCAGCTCTGTTAGCTGGGTTAGTGCCAGAGCGCTAGGCTGAAGTTTTAGCAACATTCCTCATCGTTTGGTGCTGCTTTGTGTCCCGGCTGGTGAATATAGATATCATATATCCACCAAGTGCTTTTAATGAGTGTACTCGTCTCTACTGTCCTATGAGATATCACTCTTCTCCCTCCTCCCCCGCACCCCATTGTCACAAGCTGAGTAACTCTGTAATTTCAGTGCGGATGTATGTGGGTAATGCAAGCTGAGACAGGTGCCCTCGGATCCTGCATGTTTTGAATGCACTGGCCTCCAGCTTTCAGTGATCACAGTCAGCATGGTCACTGACCCAGTTCCTGTGACACATATGTACAGATGCAGTTCTAGCTAGGATCCCAGTAACGCCTTCTGTGTCGGGACCCTGCTCCGTGGCATGGGGAACTTTTCAACAGTGTGTCCGTCCCTCTGTGTTAATTAAGCAGTGTTCTGGTTCTAGCTGTTCTTCCAGGTAATCAACACACACCATTAACAAGAGAATCAGAAGTGGAGGAAGAAAGGGATTTGGCCCAAAAATAAATATTAGGCCACACAGAGATCCAGGGAGAGAGAGCTGATATGGGCTTCATAGAGCTGAAACCAAAACCACAGGTGTGGGTTCAGATTCTAAATCATCTCTCCTCACCTGCAGTTTAGAGGGATTTGGAGTCAAGCTTCTAATTCTGGACCACTCCAGATTTCTACAGCGTAATTTACCTGTGTCTTTCCCCCTACCTCTCCTACACATACAACTAGAAGGGCTAAACCTTCATACAGGGTATTCCCTGTGACAGAAAAAAAATGGAGTCAAGTTATCTATCATCTCCTTCCATAACCCACTGCAGAACTGATTATTTGCGCTACATTCAAAGTGGGTGAAATTTTCTGGACGCATAGTTTATTCTCCCAGAAAATGGAGTTTTCGTTAACCCAAAAATATTTGTGAAGGTGACACAATTCATTTTGGCAAGAAAAACAGTTTCCAGGGCAGCAAAGCAAATGTATGTGTATTAGCCCCATGTGTATGGGCTGCAGAAGACCCAGGTTTGAATCCCCCTTCTGGAGCAGATACTAGAAGTCAGATCTTCCCCTTCCTGTCGAGCAGCCTAGTCGCCAGGTTGTAGGCTAGTCTGGGGTAGGTTGGGTGCAATCTCTCCTGGTGAAGCTGGTCTCCTTTGTATAAAAACTTAAATATTCATTGGGCCAAAGAAAGAGTAAGAATGATTCTATAGGCTGGTAGTTAAGGCACTCTGCCTGGAGATGTAGATTCAAATCTTCTCTCTACCGGACTCAGAGGAAGGATTTGAATCCACATCTCCTAGGTGAGTACTTTAATCACCAGGCTATAGAGTCATTCTCTCTTTGGCCCAGTGAATATATATGTGCTTATACAAAGCACAATAACATCAATAGGAGACATTGAGAGGAGAACAGTCTATCGCCTAGAATGGGTGGTGGGAGGGGAGAATCAAAAGTCCCTGCTCCAATCAATACTTAAGTACTTATACAAGGTGGAATGACTTCTCTAGAAGAGATTGTCACCAACCCAGCCCAGAATCACCTATAGCAGTGGTCCTCAACCCACAGACTGCTTGCAGCCCAGTCAGCACACAGCTGTGGCCCACGTGACATCCTCAGGGCCATACAGGTGGTATATATATTGTGTGGATGGAGCCCACAATTATTTGCCCAGCTCTACTCTCCAGTCTTAAGTTCTTTTTCCCTCTGATCTAGTGGTGCTGCACTACCCACAGGCGCAGCCCCTCCCTCCATGATTAACCCTCCCTAATGCAGGTTCACTGTCCTACAGGAACTTCTCTCCCCAGCATGCCTTCCTGGAGACTGGCTCCTGAAATTTGGCAGAGAACAGCTATTGCAGCCCGAATGTGGCTGTTTTGGGTCTGGATGCTGCTTGCTGCATTTTCCTCTCTTCCAGCTGCTGAGCGTGCTTCACTCCTGCTAGGTTTTTCTTTGTTATCTTTGAGGGGGACGGCACAGTCTCACAGACTGAAGTCCTTTCAAAGGACTTGAGAGAGGAGCTTCTACCATTTCCATTGAAAATGCCACTGGGGCTCTCTAGGGAATGGCTCCTGACTTACGAGGAGAGACTGAGGGAACTGGGGTTATTTAGTCTGCAGAAGAGAAGAGTGAGGGGGGAATTTGATAGCAGCCTTCCCCTACCTGAAGGGGGGGTTCCAAAGAGGATGGAGCTAGGCTGTTCTCAGTGGTGGCAGATGACAGAACAAGAAGCAATGGTCTCAAGTTGCAGTGGGGGAGGTCTAGGTTGGATATTAGGAAACACTATTTCATTAGGAGGGTGGTGAAGCACTGGAATGGGTTACCTAGGGAGGTGGTGGAATCTCCATCCTTAGAGGTTTTTAAGGCCTGGCTTGACAAGCCTTGCCTGGGATGACTTAGTTGGTGTTGGTCCTGTTTTGAGTAGGGGGTTGGACTAGATGACCTCCTGAGGTCTCTTCTAACCCTAATCTTCTATGACTCTAAGTGAGCAGGAGTTTGTCTAGGGGCTTCAAGTTGGTAACACATGTCCTTCACTCACCTCATTCCTCCCTCCCCACAGCAGTTACTGTAATACCCCTAAAGGCTTCAGCCTGAAATGTGACAGAGCCAGAGGGGCTTCCCTGCTGGCAGCATTAGCCTCACTACTAACTACCCCTATCCCCCTAAAAGCAATAACTAACTATCAATGCCTTAATAACGAATAACCCAGCATTACTTAGGAAATATATTTCCCCTTTCTCCCACATACAGATCAGAGCGGAGAAGAGTATTTTTTCTCTCCAGCCGGCGTTCTATTTACAGATTGTATTTCACATACTGACTGCAGGGGATTTAATGATCTATTTATAATAATTAAATCTGTCATGTTTTTATTCCTTCTGCGTTTTGTGAATGACTAACTGCAGCACCTCCCAACTGGCTCTGGTAATGCTTGACGGGGCTCCTTGCCCTGCTAGGGCTGCAAAATTTCATAAAGAGAATAATTTCAGACAATGCACATAGCAAGGTGATGTGTGTGTCTCTGTGGGAGAAGCTGATGTCACTGTACAATTTATTTGGCCTATTACAGAATTGCTGGAATAGGGCTGAAGAATGTATGGGGTGGAGAAATGTTAAATTATCTTTCGCTGTCATTGTTTTATTGTACAATGATTTTGTTTTTGAATATCTCTGTAGGACTCACATTAAATCCTAATGGAGACATATATTACAACCTGGGTCTGTGAGTGCCAGCTGAAATGGATCAGAGCTCTTGTGGGACTACTAGGTGAATTCTCAATGGCATAACTATAGGGTAGATAGTCTGAAATGCAACTGACCATCTCTCAAAGACTGGGAGAGAGGAGCATAAGCTATACTGAAAATGCAATTGTGGTTTGCTGGGGGTAAAGTTGAAGGGGTTGTATAGTAGAGGCTTGTTGGGAACCAGTGAACTTGTAGCTATATTTTGACTGTAACTGTATGTGCCTCATTGTTTGTGTGACCAACTCAATGCGCTTGTGTCTGATTTCCAGAGGTGCTGGGCGCTTGCTGCTCTCTGGCTGAAAGACATCTCCCTCATCAGTTTGCTTGAATGTCTTATCCCTTCCCCCCAGCATTTATCTCTCTTTGCCTCGTTGTGACTGCAAACTCCTTGGGGTGCGGTCTGTGGCTTCCCCTGTTTCTTTTGGAGGGCCTTAAGGAGGAAGACTTGTAGTTTGTTTGATGGGCTGAAAAATGGGGCAGCTGGCAGAGGAATGCAAAAATGGGGAGGATGTAGTCAGAGCCATGAACCAGGAAGATGATTTCAGCAGCATTATTTTGAATGGAACTGAGGGAGGCATGATGGAATATGTCAAGACCAGAAAGGAGAAGACAAGGCATGAGGTGATGAAGGTCTGGGCAACAGCCTGAGCTGTGTGGACTGAGAGAAGAGTCTGGATCTCCGTGATGATGTAAAGAATGAAACAGCAAGTTTTAGATGTGGCCTGGATTTCCCTTTGGGGTTGGGACTTTTAATATGTGTAAAGCATCTAGTGCAGTGGGGCTTTGGGTGCTACCAAAATACAATAGTACAACTGTCATTATGGCTGGCACCACCAGAATAGGGTGTTCTCTCCTACAGCATATATGGAGATATACCTATCTCATGGAACTGGAAGGGACCCTGAAAAGTCATTGAGTCCAGGCCCCTGCCTTCACTAGCTGGACCAAGTACTGATTTTGCCCCAGATCCCTAAGTGATCCCCTCAAGGAGTGAACTGATAACCCTGGGTTTCGCTGCCGATGCTCAAACCACTGAGCTATCCCTCCCAAGCATGTCTCATGCTCTCTTGGTATTGGGCAGATCCGCGCAAATTGAATTTAATGCTAAACTGCCCTAGGCAGTGAGAACCCTCTTTTTAATTAGCATTTAGTGAATTACAGTAACGTAATTAAAAATATTTTCACACAGTGCATGGCTACAGCAAAAAATGTCTTTCTATCGATATTAATCTGCTCCACAGTGTGTGTGTATTTATAGGCAGGACTAGTTGGGCTGTATATCATAAGGTTGCCCAATACTTCCCATAAGAAGTCCCTGTTTCCAGTTGCTTATAACTCTGCCAAACTTTAACCATTTGGGCTGAAATTTTTCAGGGTGGGTGTCTGCCTTAAGCTGAATGTTTTGGGGGATTATTTCAGCCAAAATGGTGTTGCCCATGTTAAAAAAAAATCTGGCAACTGTTTCTGGGAGAATTTTTCATGCCCCTATGTTTTAGAGCAGGCATTTGAAATTTGGCAAGGGGGGTGGCTGTTGTGTCTAGAATATGCTTTTTGCCAATCTGTGAAAATTGGTCCAGATTTGCCTATGTGATAAGCCTTTGAAAAATCTGAGTTTGCCTATGCTCAATAGAGACTTACTAGATCTTTGCAGATAAATCCATTACGGTTCTCTCTGCACTGAGCATACTCCAGTCCAGGGCTGAACAGGACTTTCCCTGCAGTTGTGGCTCTGGGCTGCTTTAGGCCAGGGCTGGGTACTGAAAAGGAAGCAGGAAGTTTGTATCTCCTGTGCTGTCAGTGCCCTGACTGCTGGGCCCAGGCAGCACAGAGGAAGAAGTTGCCTGAATCACAGGCAGAGGGGATGAGCGCCAGACTTATGTAGCAGAAGGGAATAGATTAGATCAAAGAGCTGGGATGTAGAGAGCAAGGAGACTGGGACCTTGGGGAAGGAAATGCTGGGGGGAGGGGATTGGGAGCCAGGAGGTGGAGTGGGGAGACTGAGATCAGATGAGGAGCCTGGGGGAGACTGGGATTGGCTGGGCAAGGAGACTGAGACAGGGATCTGGTGTGATGGGGGAAGGAAGTGGGCTGAGGAGATGAGATAAGTCTGACAAGGAGCTGGGCTATTGAGGGTGTGACTATTTGGGGAATCTCTCTGTAGAACTTATAAATTCGGGTTGACAGCATGAAGTTGTTACTATGAAAACTGCTCAATCAAAAAGCTCTGTGTGTATGTGGATTTCACCCTTGTCAGTAAGGGTCCCTCCCAGACCAGATCACAACTCAACGGCTGCCTGTTCCAGTGGAGGCATTAAGTTAGCTGAAGCCAGGATAAGTAGTTGTATCCCACTTCTCTGCAGGGGGCTGATGTTTAGGACAGTGGAAAATCCCCCATAGCAGAACAAAGGAACCAGGTGGTGGTGGTGGAACATATACACTTGAGGGGCTCCCAGAAAGACACAGGAAGCTTTGAGCAGGAAGAGAGGAAAAAAGTTGCATAGACTTCCGTAGTGGGAGGGGGAGTGGCAGTTTAATTGTGGGACAAACCCAGGTCAGAGATAGCAAGCTGACCTACAGGGAGAGAGGTTCCGTGGTTCAGATGCCATGTCATGAGCTTCAGCAAGAGGACCCTGTATGCCCCAAGAGGACCCTGGCATCAGACCAAAGAATGTTCCAGAGTGGGGAGGAAATGCATGAAGGGTTTCTTATTTTTGTATGGAGCTGTGTATTTCTTGTGCTCAAGGAACAAGCAGTGGTGTTCTAGAATCCTTTGCAAAGTCTGGGTGTGTTGCATTACAACCGTCATGTGACCTCAAAGAGGTAACCCTGTGCACTCAGAACTCCCACCTGGCTGGAGTTGTGGGAGAGGGCGTGTTTAAGCTACGAGGGAGTCTAGGGGGTCAGCACTTGTCCCCAGGGCTAGACAATTGGAGCATGAGTTCTCAGCTTTCAGGAGGGGGCGCTAGATGGAGGATCTGCAGCCCCAGAGCATGCCTCGGAACACCAAACTTGGGGCATTTCATAGCCTCTGTTCCAATTCTGGAAGCTTAAATCACACAGGCTCTAGCAGTGGGATCTCCTCACAGCAGTCTAGTGAGTCTCCAGGGTCTGGAGGGGGAGCTCAGCTGTGCAACCTTAATTCAACCTCCTTGTGCATATGCATTGTGATGTGGTCTTTAATTGCATGATCATATGCTATTTTTTTCCACAGGACCCTTGCCTCATTCAGTGCCCATGATCTTCCTGCTCTGGAGATGAATCAGGGTTGTGTAGTGAAGGGGACTGTTGACCGTAGGACCCCAGTTTAATTTCTTGCACAAGTTGGAAGGTGTGTGGTTAAGGAGGCAGGGGATCACAGGACAAGAAAAGATGGTCTGACAGCTAAGGCCCTGGAGAACTAGATTCTATCCTCTGCCACAGAGTTCCTATGTGATGCTAGGCTAATCACTTACACCAAACTTTTCCCAGGTGGTCACTAATTTTATGTTTCTCATTCTCTGGGTGCCTGACTTGAGACCCTGGGGTCTGATCTGCAGAAGTGCTGAGCTCTCACCTCTGCAGCTGAAGTCAGTGGGATCTGTTCTTGGAACATATAAAGCGCAAGATAATGTTACGTATGCTGAAAAATATTGAACTGGTATTGCAGTAATTGTCATTGTTGTGTAGATAGCCAGGAGCCTCAGGAGGATGCAAGAGAATTGGATCATGACAACTTCCAGTGCTTCCCTTCTAGTCTAGAACCAAAAGACCCCTGCTGCCCAGGGCCGGCGCTTCCACTAGGTGACCCTAGGCGGTCGCCTAGGGCGGCAGGATTTGGGGGGCAATGTTTTGCCGCCCTCGGTGGAAATTCGGCAGCAGGGGGTCCTTCTGCTCTGGGTCTTTGGCGGAAATTTGGCGGCGAGTCCTTCACTCGCTCCGGGACCTGTCACCGAAGTGCCCCGAAGACGCAGAGCGGAAGGACCCCCACCGCCAAATACAAAAAGGAGGAGCGCTGCCGACTAGGACGACAAAAACCCTGGCGCTGCTCCTGCTGCTGCCCTCCTTCACCCCTCTCTTCCCCAATCCAAAAGTACCTTAAATAGATTATCTCCAGTATAACACTCCCAGCGCTGGGACCTGTGTATTGCTGTTATTTGACTGAGTATTACAGTGGGGAGCCACTTGGGGAAGCTACTTTTTGACAATAAATTTACTGCTTTTTTGAGCAGCTTGTTTCGGCGAGGCTGTGCCTCTCAATTTAGCCTTCTGTAGAGGCTCATTCAGGCGGTGAGCATGGAAGCTGCACTTGGCAACACTGGTTCAGAGGAGTCTCCAGTTCTCCAAAGCATCGCCCAAATATCACCATTCTCTAAGAACCGAGTGTATTTCCATATCCTTTGACTCCACTGTCCCCAGCCCAGAAATACGAGTGGGTTTAGGGCCTCTGCATTTTCACATGGTCTCTATTATGTTTAAATCTTAATCTGTGTTTGCTGCTTAATACAATGAAAGGGACAACGCAAAGCCTGCCTTGGCGTCTATGGTTGAATGCTGCCCTGAAGTAAGCATGAAGTCAATAGTGATTGTGCTGGAGGCTCAAGCTTGGCCCTAATTGTTGGTGACGGATAGCTGTGATAGTGGCAAGGGCTGCCTTCCTCCAGGTAAACTGCAGGTGTGATTCCAAAGGAAAGCAAATTTGCAAACCGTCAGGCTAACATCAAAGAGGCCATTGAACGGGACCTGCTGCTAGATGAAAATGAATGGCATCATAAGGAAATCATTTAATGGACTGGTAACTTTGTTACCCAGACAGGTCCCCTTCATCCTTTTGACAGTATGACTCTAATCGCCTCTCCATTGAGCATATATATGAACTTCTTGTGAAACAGAATTAATTATAAAAGAGAAACCCGTCCTTGATTCTGTCGTGCCTACAAAGGATGTGGCAATGCAGACTTCATCTTTATTGATTTTTATCTCATTTTTTAAAAAAATGGAGTTTGGAGAGCATAAAAGAGAAGCAACTGAACTATCACGGAATGATTAAGGCAGAGTGCTCTGAGATGGCTTGCTTTGATAGCAGGTGGGTTGTGTAACACCGGTCTGCTCTCCATGGATACTTGGCCCCCCGGTGAAAGTGCCGTGCACCCGTCTCTGTCGGACTGTAGGAAAAGGCTTGATAGAGAAGTCATATCATCAGCTCCTGTAGGCCAAATCCTGCTTCCTATATTCACGCAAAACTCCCACCCAAGTGGTACAGCACACTGAGTCAGGAAGAGTTTTGAGGTGAGCAAGCTGTGAACCCTATAAAATCGCTTTCAGTCTAAAAGCTGGCTTTTTGGGACTGTGAGGAACGGAGTGATCTTTACTGAATGTAAGTACGTCTGTATTATTCACAAGGCACAGTGGTAATGACCTCATCATCATCTCCATCAGCCCATGTGGGTGACTTCCTTTCTGCCCAGCTGCTCAGATGGATTGAGCTCCAGAAAAGCTGCTGGTTAGGTGGACACCTGTGCTTTGTTGGCTCCACAATGCCAAGAACATGTTTTTCCCCGGTAATGCATCCTGTTCAATGAAGGGCAGAAGAGGAGGAAAATCATATTGGAAGGATGGCAGAGATCACACGCTTGGTGTCAGGACTGTGAAGTTCACCTGTGCCTGATTAGAGAGTTATTGTCCTGCCAAGAACCACGAGGGCAAGCAATATTGGCCATCCACCAAATTGCATCAATATGCCACGTTCTTGTGCACCTGTCACAGAGGAAAACAAAACACAAACTGGTGTATGTTTGATTCATGCTCAGATCAGCCTGAGTTTTGCATGCTTTAAAGGGGCAAGATCCTGAGAAGGCCTTCAGCCTCCATAGCTCTTATTGAAGCCAACGGGCTGAGCACCCCTCCAGACCTTCTATCCTCTGGGATGCAAAAGCACAAGGCGAGATTGACTGAGATGTAAGAATAGCATTTTTCAGGGGGTCAGTTTTGGTTTTTACAGGTGTTTGCAGTTACAATTTTATCCTACACATTTGCTTACAATCTAATTTTGTTTTTCCAGTATTTTGTACAGTATTAATGTAGGACCTTCCAATAGCCTATTCATTTAGGGCCAGGCTTGCCACCTTTACTCATGTAGAATAGTCAGTTACTCCATGCAGCTCCATTGAAAATAAAGGGAATCCTCGTCAATGAAGGTACAAGTATGAGTAAGATAGGGCATTCAGAACCTGGGGTCCTTAGAATTAGTTTACTACTTCTGGATTCTGATACACGGGGACTGACAGCTATCTTTGAAGCCCACATGTTCTGCCTCCTACCAGGAGGAAATAAAAAGCATTCAAACATAGCCAGCGTGCATACATTTGATGCTATGCTTTCCATTTTGAATACACTATATCCAACAAAGCCAGTCACAAGGGACCACTCAGGAGACCTACAAAAATAAGATGTTTAAAAGAAGGAGCCTTCTAACAAAGGTGGTGTAGAACTGTGCTCACTGCATGGGAAAGTTCTTGGAAGTGCCTTCTGAACATGAGCGGTTGCTTAATAAGAGTGATTTCTTGCAGAGGTTTTTACTGTACTTGAATTTATTAAAAATCAAGTTGCTAGAGAACATTATCAGATGAGTTACATGCTCTGAAAAGAGTTTTGAGCGTTGTTTAGCATTAACTGCTACGTGCAGAATTAGCTAAAGTAAGCAAGGAAAAACAGCAGCCAAGCTACATTACTTTCCCCTTTCAGTTCCACACAACACCCTGTGTGCTAATGTAAAATACAAGAAATTTTCCATTTTGCACCATGATCTCTGCGGAGTGAAAAGCCACTTACACAGCTTGTACTAAGATGCTTTTAGTTTTGTTTTGGATGCCTAACTTGCGGGTGGTCTTTTGAATGGTTCCCTAACCTAGGATGTTTATGGTCAAACATCATATGAATGATTCATTATACATAGCTATTAAGCATTAATAAATAATTAAATGCTATAAACATGCTACAGACATGAGCCCTACGTGTTATAGATGGTTATAAGCCAGGGCTATACGCCCCCTATTGACCTGTAGTACTTTATAACAATTGATTTAACAATTTATTAAATGATGTGTTAACCCTTTATAAATGCAACAGAGGATCCTGTGGCACCTTTGAGACTAACAGAAGTATTGGGAGCATAAGCTTTCGTGGGTAAGAACCTCACTTCTTCAGAACTTCTGTTAGTCTCAAAGGTGCCACAGGACCCTCTGTTGCTTTTTACAGATTCAGACTAACACGGCTACCCCTCGGATCCTTTATAAATGGACCCTGAATATAAAGTGTGACCACATTTAGCAGAACTAGCACTTCAGGCTCTTGTGTCTGAAGACTCCTTCATCAGCCATCAATCCCAGTCAGTTGTGTGCATTCTAATTGGCAGTGGGAATTGGGCTGTTCTGAAACTCAGGGTACATCCAGACTACCTGCTGAATCGGCGGGTAGAAATCGATCTATTGGGGATCGATTATATCACGTCTCATCTAGACGCGATATATCGATCCCCGAACGCGCTCACCGTCGTTTCCGGAACTCCACCAGGGCGAGCGGCGGTAGTGGAGTCGACGGGGGAGCTGTGGCCGTCGATCCTGCGCTGTGAGGACCCGAGGTAAGTCGAAATAAGATACGTCGACTTCAGCTATGCTATTCCCGTAGGTGAAGTTGCATATCTTACATCGTCTCCCCCCCCCCCCCCCCCCGCTCTCCCAGTGTAGGCCAGCCCTTAGTATCACAATCCATTTGCAGCAGCACGGGCTTCGTTGCAGGTTGCAGAAGGAACAGTGGGGTGGGAAGTGATGGCCAAGGCCTTGGTCTGGTAAATGGCAGTGTCTGTTCTGCCACTGGGACTTCCCGCTGAGGAAATGAGAAAATAAAATACGAGTACATTAAATGTGCCTTCCTCCCTATCCTGTGCTCTGTTCACAGCAGCCAATTCAACAAAATCACTATTCCAAGCGAAGGATTGATTCCTGGGGGAGAGCTGCTCTGTTGCCCTGAACCCTGAAGAGCTCATTACAATCAAGAGCTCCAAAACAGAAGTAGCGGGGCTTCCCTGAACAGCCCAGCAACCACTGCCAAACGCAGCCTTCATTAATGAACGCTTTTGCAGCAGAGGTCAATTCAAAGGCACTGCCTAAAATGCTAACTGTGGACTGGTGCGATTGCCCTGGAAAGGCTGAGAATCACTGTGCTGTTTTAAACCTTCATTTACCCACCTGAACATCTGATCTGAAGTGTGAACTTAGGGAACCCAAGCTGTTCTTGCATGGCTGCAGAACCTGCTGTGGTGTCACCCCCTTGGCATTATGGAGCGAATATTTCTGTTATAATAAATCTCTTTCACACGTTGATAAATGGCCACTGTTTGGGAATCGCGGTGAAAAAAAAGGTTCTTAACTGCTTGAAAAATTGCTTCACAAACGAACTGTTACCCACCCCTCTGTCGTGCTCCTTATCACATTGCTGGGCTATATTTGCTTACAACCGGTGCTTATTCCTGGTGCAGCTCCCCTCTCGACTATAGAGCTGGGCACTGGGCACTAAGTTAAACAGCTGCATGTGGCACACAAACAGGTCAGCCTGAGTGTTTTGCATGGTATCAAAAGGCCTGATCCTGAGAAGGTGCTCAACCTCTGCAGCTATCATTGAAGCTGATGGGCTGAGCACCCCTTGGCACCCAGGTCCTTTGTCCTCTGGGATGCTAAAGTGCCAGATTGACTGAGACTTTAGAAGCACAGTTTCCTGGAGGTCAATGATATTCAGATAATGGTGCAATGCCCCAGTGCTCTCCTCCTAATCCAGTCAAATAACGTAACATTACCAATAGGGCTGTCGATTAATCGCAGTTAACTGACGCGATTAACTCAGAAAAATTAACTGCGATTAAAAAAATTAATCGCGATTAATCGCACTGTTAAACAATAGAATACCAATTGAAATTTATTAAATATTTGTAGATGTTTTTCTACATTTTCAAATCTATCGATTTCTCTTACAACACAGAATACAAAGTGGACAGTGCTCACTTTATATTATTTTTCATTACAAATATTTGTACTGTAAAAGTAATAAAAGAAATAGTGTTTTTCAATTTACCTCATACAAGTACTGTAGAACAGTCTCTATCGTGAAAGTGTAACTTACAAATGTAGATTTTGTTGTTGTTATGATGATATTCAGCCATCGTTATCGATGAAGACCTCAACAACTCATTCTTTCGATGACCGGGCTCTGTGCATCCGAAGATGACTGATCAGTCCGATTCGGGTGTGGAACGTCCTGTCACACGTTGGGCAGACATGTAATGCCACTGTCGATGATGTACGAGCAGCTCTGGACTTGCGCAGCTCACGCTTTTTTTCAACATCAGCAATACGCCTCACCTCAGAGGTATTACTGCCTGTGTGAATGAGGCTGCGCCATGCTGGACAGTTCAATGCGAAGGTTTCCCATGTGGCGGTGTTGATCTCGAAGGACTTCAAAGAGGTCTTCAGCGTGTCCTTGAACCGCTTCTTTTGTCCTCCATGGGAGCGCTTTCCCTGAGTGAGTTCTCCGTAGAAGAGCTGTTTAGGAATGCGTTGTTCTGACATTCTCATGACATGTCCGGCCCACCTGGTCTGGGCTCTCATCAGCAATGTGTGAACTGACGGCAGACTGGCTCTAGTAAGGACATCAATATTGGGCACTTTGTCCTGCCATCTGATTTTTAGAAGCTTTCGCAGACAGGAAATGTGGAAGTGATTGAGCCTTCGTGCATGACTCCGATAGACAGTCCACATCTCGCAGGCGTACAGCAGAGTTGGAAGCATCACCGCTCGGTAGACCTTCAGCTTCGTTGGTAGGCTGATCCCTCTGCGTTCCCAAACGTTGGAACGCAATCGGCCAAATGCAGAGCTGGCTTTAGCAATTCTGCAGTTTACTTCATCATCGATTGACACTGCTTGGGAAAGGGTACTGCCCAGGTACGTGAAGTGGTCCACTGTCTGAAGTCTCTGTCCATTTACAGTGATGGACGGTTCTGAGTACGGAGCGTGGGGAGCTGGCTGGTGCATGACCTCAGTCTTCTTGATGTTAATAGGGAGACCGAAGTTGTTGAATGCAGTCGAAAACTTGTCCATATTGGCTTGCATTTCTGGATCTGTACTAGCATTCAGAGCACAATCATCGGCAAAGAGAAAGTCTTGAAGTACAGTTTCCTTCACCTTGGTGATGGCACGCAGTCGCCTCAGATTGAATAGTTTCCCGTCACTCAACTGCACTCAGAAACAAAACAATGTAAAACTTTAGAGCCTACAAGTTCACTCAGTTCTACTTCTTGTTCAGCCAATCACTAAGACAAACATTTGTAGGAGATACTGCTGCCTGCTTCTTATTTACAATGTCACCTGAAAGTGAGAACAGGTGTTCGCATGGCACTTTTGTAGCCGGCGTTGCAAGGTATTTACGTGCCAGATATGCTAAACATTCGTATGCCCCTTCATGCTTTGGCCACCATTCCAGAGGACATGCTTCCATGCTGATGATGTTCATTAAAAAAATAGTGCATTAATTAAATTTGTGACTGAACTCCTTGGAGGAGAATTGTATGTCCCCTGCTCTGTTTTATCTGCATTCTGCCATATATTTCACGTTATAGCAGTCTCGGATGATGACCCAGCACATGTTTGATTTACGAACACTGTCACTGCAGATTTGACAAAATGAAAAGAAGGTACCAATGTGAGATTTCTAAAAATAGCTACAGCGCTCGACCCAAGGTTTAAGAATCTGAAGTGTCGTCCAAAATCTGAGAGGGACGAGGTGTGGAGCATGCTTTCAGAAGTCTTAGAAGAGCAACACTCAGATGCGAAAACTACAAAACCCCAACCACCAAAAAGGAAAATCCACCTTCTGCTGGTGGCATCTGTCTCAGATGATGAAAATGAACATGCATCGGTCCTCTCTGCTTTGGATCGTTATCGAGCAGAACCGTCATCAGCATGGATGGATATTCTCTGGAACGATGGCTGAAGCATGAAGGGACATATGAATCTTTAGCGCACCTGGCATGTAAATATCTTGCAACGCCAGTTACAATAATGCCATGCAAACGCCTGTTCTCACTTTCAGGTGACATTGTAAACAAGAAGCAGGCAGCATTATCTCCTACAAATGTAATCAAACTTGTTTGTCTGTGTGATTGGCTGAAGTAGGACTGAGTGGACTTGTAAACTCTAAAGTTTTACATTGTTTTATTTTTGAATGCAATATTTTTTTGTACATAATTCAACATTTGTAAGTTCAACTTTCGTGGTAAAGAGATTGCACTACAGTACTTATATTAGGTGAATTGAAAATACTATTTATTTTGTTTTTTACAGTGCAAATATTTGTAATAAAAATAAATATAAGGTGAGCATCGTACACTTTGTATTCTGTGTTGTAATTGAAATCAATGTATTTTAAAATGTAGAAAACAGCCAAAAATATTTAAATAAATGGTATTCTGCTATTGTTTAACAGTGTGATTAATCGCGATTAATTTTTTTAATCGCACAATTTATTGCGATGAATTTTTTTAATCGCTTGACAGCCCTAGTTACCAAATAAAGTTCAAGGTAAGAACATGAAATGTGGATACTCCTTGGCTGTTGGCAGCTTTCCTACATGCTAAGGATTGGCTCAGGGAGGGAAGAGAAACACATCCTCAAAGAGGGATTTTCACACAGCATAAAGCATACATGGGGAGCTTTATTTTGGTATTTCCTTCCCTCCCCCTATTGTAATTGGTTTCGGTTGTTTTTTTTAAATGACTTTGAGTGCCCTGGTTTTGAGTGCCCAGTCTGAGCCATTCTGTGAAAAATCAAGCCCCTTTTAAGGCATCTCAAGTTGGATACTCAAAGGTTGAGGCAATCAAAATCACTAGTGACTTTTGGAAATCTTGGCCTTAAACTTTAGTTTTGTTCTATTTTCTCAGTAATGTCACTGATGTAACATGAGCAATGCAAAACTTTAAGATCAACAGATATGAACTCATGCGGAGTTCATCTGGTATAGGATAAATCCTGTAATCCTGTTTCACTGTAAAAACTGAATCTTTCAACAGGTGATTATAGCAATAAAAATTTACACGGGTAACAAAGCCCTGCACCAGCTATTTAGCCCTGGTTCACCTCCTGTGTCCTGTCTAAGCTCATCTGCACCCCTTTTCCAGCAGGTCCTCTGCATATTTCACACTCCAAAATATGCAGCTCTTTTGTTCTTGAGGTTGCTTCACTACTATGAACCTGGAATGAATATTTCTCAGATTGGGCTGACTGAGTTTGGAAGGAAGCAGATCCTTCCATTTGATTTCTTTTTGTTTCCTGATTACAGTAAGTTTGCACTGTTGGTTGCTAGTCCATGTGATTGTTTCCTTGGGCCCTCCTTGGAAGATGCCAAGGAGAAGGGGAGTTTTGCCATTTAATTCAATGGCAGAGCAAGAACCAACTTTAGGCCTGGTTTCTTTTGCTATTTGTCAATGCTGAACTTCTGACCTTGGTTGTTTCTGTAGCAGCAGACCATGGCATCGTCAGCATGGGGTTAGGGGGCTTCACTTCAGAATCAGGATCAGGGCACTTCTTAAAATGCAAATATCTGAATCAGTAACAGGAATTGCAGCAAAGAGACATTAGAGAGGATCCTGAACCAAACCCTATACCTGAACCCCCATCTCTAGCCAGGAACAGATGAGAAAATGTACTATAGGAACTATCCTGCAATGGAAGGGAGATGACTCAAATGTTCTGATTGGTCTTTTCCATTCCTACAGTGTGGTTCCATAATAGGTCAAGCCAACTGTGACACTTTCTTCAGGACACCCTGAACTTTAAGCCACTCTATTACCCCTCTGTCTCAGCAAGTGAGAGCTTTGCTGGAGACTAGACTGTGTGTCAACTCCCCACCAGCAAACTCCTCAAGACTGCCACTTTAAATCTTGCCTTGCAGGTAACAAACACTGAACCCCAGTTCCCCAGAGATGCCTCTCGGTAGTGTCCACTTCCTCTCACTGTGACTCTCACAAATAATTAAGTTCACTGCCTCCAAAGAGACACTACAAGCAACAGCCTGTTAGATTAGATGAAGACGCACACTTCACTTTAATACACAATGCTAAAATGGTTTTGTATTAAATTAAGAATAGGTTTATTAATAAAGAACAGAGATTTAAGTGATACTAAGCAAGAGAAAACGAGACAGATATGGTTACAAGCAAAACGAATTAAAATTCACTTTCTAGTATCTAAATCTTAACAGATTACAATCTTAGTCTCAGGCAATTTCTCATCTATAGTCAGTTCCCAGAGATTTCAGCCGAGGTGGTTGAAGAATCCACCATTCACAGATTCCAAGAGCTCTGGCCTCTTTTGTCTTTTAAGTGATGGGGATAACTAAAATGTCCTTTTGCTCCCCTTTATATTACCCAAAGTCCACTGTCTCTGCCTCAAGAGCCAGGAAGGATTCCTGGGGCGCAGGATCTGCCCCCTGGTGTGCTCACTAAACTGCCACTTGTTAATTTGATGGCATTTTTTACCTTATATGTAAATGTACTTTCATTGTCCTCTGCCTTTAATCAAGGCAGTCAGAGAGGTGAATTCAACATGCCTTTGTCAAGGGCAGACTGGATTTATGCACTGTCTCCTAAACACATTTTAAGAACATATTTGCAGCACACATAAATAACTCTTTGTACACAGCTTGTACATACACCACACAACGCTATTCATGACCAGCATGCTACCAGTTTTTATACAATAATATTGGACAATAATATTATATACAATCAGTCAATATGATTGCTTTGGGGTTAAAATCCTCTGCTTTTCCCATGGAGAGTCTAAACCAGGGGTCCCCAACGCGGTGCCCGCGGGCACCATGGCACCTGCCGGGGCGTCTAAGTGTGCCCGTGTACTGGCTGGCGGACGAGTGTCCGCCGAAATGCTGCTGACAAGCAGCGATGCCTATTGACATTGCCGCTTGACGACGGCATTTCGGCGGATGCTCGTCCGCCACCACGGTCCTCCGTGGCTCGTTGTCTGGTTCCCGCCAGACAAAAAAGGTTGGGGACCACTGGTCTAAACTCTGATTGTCACTCCATCTGTAAGAAAAATTCAGGCCTGGCATGTTTCTTTGGACTACATCTTCTGAGGTATTGCTTTTAGTTTATTTCAATGTGAAAATCATGCTTTTAGGGAAAAAAGTACATTTAATGGTAAATGTTGCCCTCAGATGTACCAGTGCAACACCCATTGCCTGAGATGAGCTGCAAACACAGGCATCTGGAGGCAGAAATTGGGTCTCACTTCTGGGAACCCATTGATACTATGGTAATCTCTGGTTTATTTTTGGGAGAAAATAACTGGGACAGCTTTATACCGCTACAAGAGTCATTCATGCGCATGATTTAAATCAAGCTGTTCTGCTGACAAGCTGAAACCTACTAGGAAATGGGTTTTACTTATCCGTTAAGTGGATATATTTTTCAGGGGGAATAGTGAAATGAAGGAAACTGACAGGAGCATCAGTTCTGATGATGACACAGGCAGACAGACATAATCAAATATCAGCTCCATAGGATTGCAAGACCAAACCATCCTATATAAATATATTCTGCTTTCTGAATAAAAGTGATTGTTCCAGTATCTCTCTCTATATGCTTTGGTAGATGTCTCCTCCTTCTATCCTTTTCCTATGATTTTCGAATTTTATGTGTGAGTTTCCCTCCTCTCCCTCTTATAATCACAGCATGAATGAAAGGCATCAAGTCATGGTTTCAGAGAGCAAGGCATGGTTATTTTGTTTAGGAAATGGACCGGGATTCAGGATCCCTGTTTATGGCTCTGCCACAAACTTCATGTGACCTTGGGCTAGTCACTTAAGCTTTTTGTGCCTTAGTCCCTCAAATGGGGATAAAAATACATCCTTTCTTCTGCTGTTCATCTGAAATGTAAGCTCTTCAAGGCAGGTACTGTGTGACAGAGTGAGATGTCTATATCAAACTGTGAACTCTGTTTTGTATGAGGAACTCCATTTTTGTATTACGTGCTGATCATATGTCTAAAACTTGCCCAAATCAGCTTATTAAACTCCATTCCAGACAGACGCCCTGCCCAGGAAAAGAGTTTAATACCTTGTTGACGGAATATCCCGGAAAAGGCATCAAGATGACAATCTGGTGCTATTGACTCAGATTGTCTGTCAACAACCATACCAACCCCATGGAACAATGGACTTTCTACCCAGGAGCCCACAGTGGGGAAGGGACAAGCATACCAAGTCAAGCATAGGGAAAAAAGGGAAGAGACTCTTTTTAAAAAGGGGCTCTGCTCTGTGTAGGGTGCGACTATTGCCACACATAAAAAGGACTTGCAGATGGGGAGGGGGCATCTCAGGGCTTTTGTTATTTTGCAAAGATATGTCACCCTCAAGTGCTTTTAAGAATGAAGTGACTGTGGTTAAGAAATTCCTTTGCTAAGCCTGTGTTTCTTGCTTCCTGCCATGTTCTTCATGAAAGGGTTAATCTAGATGTCTCCAGTGCCAACAGCCTAGGTGGAGTTCTAGGGGAGCATGTGTAAGCGATGCGTGGACTTAGGGGGCTCAGACACTGATTTCGGGGATCAGGATTGCTGAGCATTGTCATCCAAAGGAAGAGCTCAGACTAGAGGTCGGAGCCTAGGATTGTGCCCTGGCATCTCAGAGCTAAAAGCAGTGACTATACTCTACCCAGACCCAGTTGGCTTAAAAACACATGGGATCCACCAGTTGGGTCTGTAGTTGAAAGAGACAACCTGAAGCATAGGCCTGGTGCAAGACCTGAGGCCTGAACCAAAGTCAACAAATGTTACGCTAGGAGCAACAGTCAGGCCCTGTCAAAAGTAGATGCCAGTGTCCAGTACACGAACTCAGCACCGATATTGCTAGCATTGTTAAAACACACTGAATATGTAAACACATTCCAGCAGGCCAGCATAAGAACACCACAACCTAGCACATGATAAAATGGTTTGACAAAAGTGATGAATATTTTGTCTGAAACAGCAGAAGTGAAAGTACAATGACAGGTGGTGAATAGGAATGTTTTGTCTGAAATATCAAGAGGAAAGTACAAGGGGAGGTAACAAACATGTCATGAAACATGTAAGATGATACGTACGTTGTTCATGTTTGTCTCAGTCTATAAATGTTGGGATACCTTACCTTAACCCTTTGTCCAGCCTAGGGCACAGTGGAAAATCCTGCCACTGACTAAGCTGTGTCTATTGTCACGGACATACATGTGCTAGTGTAACTGTAGACATTGATCCAGGGAGTTAGGACTGTGCTTCATTGGCAATCAACCTGACCGAGTGCCTTTGCACCTTAACGGATCCTGAGGTCATTGGGCGGTTTGCTCGAGGTCTGCTGTGCCAAAAGGCTACGCAGAGCTGGGACAGAACACGGGGAGAACACACATATGCAGCCAAATATCTGACAACAGTGCCCACTCGCAACTGACTGGTGATCGTCCAGAATGGATTACTGGGTCAGATTGTGACACTATATAAACACATAGCAAGAGACAGTGTTTACCACAATGGAGTCCTGATCTATATCAAGACCTCTTGGCAGGTCTATGAAAGAAATAATACATAAAAATAATAATTCTGAGAGGGTAGCTAGCTGAATGAAACAAGCTGGAGTGAGTTAACCTGGCGGTGATCGGAGAACCACCATGTCTGCTGATTTTTGCAAAATGTGCCCATTTCACTGTTGTTCTGTCCTCCCACCTACTCATCTGTCTGTTGCATCTTGTGATAATCCTAGACTGTGAATCGACTGGTGCAGGGACTGTCTTTGTTTTACTCGTTTGTATAGTGCTCAGCCCTTGATGCTTGACTGGAGCCTCTAGGCACTGCATTAGAAACAACAAAAGTAGGATGGCCAGGTATCTTGAGAATATTCAGGATGAAACTCTCAATACAATATCTATCTTATTCAAAATATTATGGTCACCTTATATATTGGTTCCTCTTTCCTGGCCAGCAAGAAACAATCTGATAAAGAAACATGCAAAACTGCGTGCTATTACTCTATGACTTTCAGAGATTTCATTTTACACTACGTACTGAGTCATATGGCCAAATACTTATGAGAGCAGACCCAGTGAAGTCAGAGAGGATGGCAAACAAGATTTGGCTCATATTACGCAACACATTCCCCCCAGTGATTCACAAAGATTTAATTAAATCCCAACTGTCAGATGGTTCAGATGGAAGTCAAAGTGGAAGGAGAGTGAAAAAGGAGGTCAGGCCAATTTTATTAACAGCTGGCAGCGGTAATACTGTCTCATCAAGATTTCACTAGCTATGAAGCATTGGGACTGTTCTGTGTGTGGACAAGAGACCTCCAAAGAAGCCAGAGATGTAAAGGAAGTGATATTGGTGTGTCAGTAGGTGATGTGCTTAATTTTGGGGCAGTATTCCTTGAACCTGTTCTCCAGACTACTTTTAGGAAGGAAGATGTTGCTCTTCAGATAAGTTCCTGAACATTTAGTCATTAAATTCCTGTGGCACTTTTTGCAAAACTAGACTAATCCCAGTGCCTCTGGACCTGTCCCGCTTAGTGTCTATTTTGTATAGATACATTATGCTGACTAAAATTGCTCCTGTAGTTTAAACTGGATACAGTATTCTTCCCTTCCTGTCTGAAACTCTTGGGCTTTGCTAAAGAATTGTCATGTTTTACTCCAGAGGTGGCTGCATTTTCTTGGTGATTTCTGTATATGTAGATGTTTGTGATTCACTTTGAGATGAAAGGTTTTAAAAGTGAGAGATTATAAATGCAAATACAGTGCTTCCTCCTTAAAAGTCTCTTAGTTCTGAGACTACAGGAATGAATATAAGCCTTCACTTTGATTCCAAGTGCATTGAAATTTACTATAAGCACCATCAATATGATGCAGAAATAGGGACATTGCAAATACAAATGTATAGTTTATGAAGAAAACTGGGATGACCCAATTCTGTGATGGTCTTGTAATCTCACCATAGAACAGAATGGCAGTGATCACTGTGGGTTTTTTTCTCACTTTCTTTTAAATAAACAAAAGAAGTTCAACAGACTTTATTAACGGTGCTATAAAACGTGTCACAAATCAGTGTGAAATTTAAAGTCAGGGCTGAATTTGGCCCACATTTTGCCCTTATTTACAGCTGTACAGCCTGAATGACATCAATCAGATTGTATCGGTGTAAACCAATGGGCACGGCTTGGCTTTGTGGGACTGATTCTCCTCCCGTTTACACTATTGTAAATCAGGAGTAACTCCACTTACACCAGTTTCAAAAAGTGTCAGTGAGCTCAAAATCAGACCCTGCCTTTAAAGTTGAAGGTTGCAATGCTGATGGCACTTACACCAGTCTTACACCTCTGTAATCTTGTTAATTTCAACAGACTTACTCCTGATTTACCCCAGGTATTAGAGATGGCAGAATCAATCCTGAATTTCTATGCTAAAATATAGGATTGATTTCTTTGTATTCAACAAGAATGAAAAAGAATCCCATTTTGCTATAAAATGTAAATATATGTTGTTACCCTGTTAATTTCAACAGGATGCCAAATTCTCGTGGCCCTATTCTGTCCAGGCAAAATTATTCCCCAAAGGCATTTTGACTAAATAGGGAGTAGCTGACGTCCGTATTTGACCCTACATGCAGATGTTTAAACACAGGGCCCAATTTTGATAACCTTGAATAGTACTTGAGAAGCTTGTACTCAGCTGCTGTAAATTGTCAGAGCTGTGATAATTTACACACGTTCAGGATCTACCCTGTAGTCCTCAAATAAGCCCATTGAAGTCAATGAGACTATTTATGTGAGTAGCAGCTCACTAATGTAAGTCAATGGTTGGCAGTCGAGCCTTATAATGACCAAACTGGTCATATCCAGTTCTGATTTCTATGAACCCACCATAGCAATGAAAATGTCGGGGTTCCTTTAAGCACTCATATAATAAGTGTTAAGGGCACTGACAACAAGGAAATTATTATCTTTGCTTTGAGGAACCGTGGCATTTTTTGCAGCTGCAGCTCCAAACAAGTGTTTAGTAAGTGGGAGTCACTGCAGAGCAAGTCCCTTTATCCATCTCATTACCCCAATAATTAAACTGTCAGCCAGGGATGTCAGGCCTTTAGAAAAAAAAAAAAAGACTCAAACAGTGGTAAAAAAATTGTGACTATTCCCATTGCTAAGCCTATAATTTTTTTTTATCTTAATCGTTATGTTTGCTTAAGGCATTGCTCAGAACATGCATTTTAAAATGTTTTTAAATACTTTTTGCATGTTTTAAAATAACAAGAAGTTATTTAACCACTATCCATTGTTCCTATGACTCCAAGAAACAATTATCTTGAGAATCATCTTTTTTTCTTAAGCCTTATTTCTAAAACTAGTGCAAAAGGTGTTTTCTAGCATCTGCAGGCACCTTTTCCTCAGAAAGCCTGGTTTAGCTGAAGCTCTGTTTGTCCTGAGTTTTACTGTAGGTGAGATTGATCTGATTTAGTTAAGTATCAGAGCGGTAGCCATGTTAGTCTGAATCTGTAAAAAGCAACAGAGGGTCCTGTGGCACCTTTAAGACTAACAGAAGTATTGGGAGCATAAGCTTTCATGCGTAACAACCTCACTTCTTCAGATGCAAGTAACGGAAATTTCCAGAGGCAGGTATAAATTAGTATGGAGATAACGAGGTTAGTTCAATCAGGGAGAGTGAGGTGCTCTGCTAGCAGTTGAGGTGTGAACACCAAGGGAGGAGAAACTGCTTCTGTAGTTGGCTAGCCACTCACAGTTTTTGTTTAATCCTGTTCTGATGGTGTCCAATTTGCAAATGAACTGGAGCTCAGCAGTTTCTCTTTGGAGTCTGGTCCTGAAGTTTTTTTGCCTCCCTGGCCACACAATAGCAGATGTAAAGGTAGCCATCTTACAGCAAAAACTTCAGGACCAGACTCCAAAGAGAAACTGCTGAGAGCCAGTTCATTTGCAAATTTGACACCATCAGAACAGGATTAAACAAAGACTGTGAATGGCTATCCAACTACAGAAGCAGTTTCTCCTCCCTTGGTGTTCACACCTCAACTGCTAGCAGAGCACCTCACCCTCCCTGATTGAACTAACCTCGTTATCTCCATACTGATTTATACCTACCTCTGGAAATTTCCATTACTTGCATCTGAAGAAGTGAGGTTGTTACCCACAAAAGTTTATGCTCCCAATACTTCTGTTAGTCTTAAAGGTGCCACAGGACCCTCTGATTTAGTTAGATCTTTGTGTCGGAGAAAAACAGAGTTCTTACGCTTCCACATTTGTCACATTGAGGGAGGAGGGGTGGTAAAGTCCAACCTCATTGTGGGAAGGAGTGAATTGTTATCTGGTGTGGAACTTCCTGGTGTTTTGTTCTGAATCTCTTTAGGAGTCTTGGGTGCTTCCCATTTTATTTTGCTTTACCCTCCCCTCCAATAGGGATCACTTTGTGATTAAGGCAATGGAATATATCACCTTCATCCATGGTATAACTCCTAGGAGATTTAATACATTTACATGAGGGAGGAATTGAAATTTCCCATTAAATCTAACCTGAAAGGCTCTGTTTATCCATGTGCCAGGTACAGCAATAGTAGCAGTAGTGCATTCATTCCCAATACACTGTCCTGCTCTGGTCTAGAAGGACCATGTCTTGACGGGAGAGCATAAGTCCAGCTCCGTGGCCCTTTCAGTTTTTGCTATCCCTGCCAAGAATGCCAGTTGCTGTCACTTGTGATTGTGACTTCGGACATACGAACAGTTGTCTGTTAGAAACAAACTAAAGCACCAAGTCATTCACACAAGGAAGAAGACAACGATTTCCACAGGTAAATATATATATCAGTATTTCCTTGTGTAGACAATAACTGTAGGGACCATAGATACTGTGCTGTGGTCCCTGTTGCAAAATGTTGATTTTTTTTTTAATGGCAACCAATTGTGGTGGCAGTCAGATTGCAATAACATTTATCCTCTTCTGACTAGGACCAGACTGGAACAAGTGCAAGGCGTAGTATCCCATTACCAATTTAATTTTCTGAGCAACAGAATGACAAGTTCCACTTTACATTATAACTTTAACTACAGTATAGATTTTTAAATAAGCCTCGAGCTTCCTATTAGCATGATCTGTCTGCTCTTTTGGTGCTCTCTCTTATCCTGTTTTGATCGACCCGTGAATGGGGATCCTGTATTATTCATTGTACACTAAATTAAGCTTTTAGTGCTAAAGGCTTTCAAGTGTAGCATTCCTTCCGTGGAACTCATTACCTGTGTCAATACACAAAGCAGAAGGGCTTAATAGATTTAAAACGTCTACTATAAACCCATTTTCCCATCTGTTATTAAGACCAGTGAGCATTTGTTATGTTGATAATATTCTTATTGTGCTGATGTTAATTTCATTATTCAATGAGTGCACTGTTGAGTTCAAATGTGCCTTTGTATCAGTTTGAACTTCAATTAGTCTTGAGGTTTTCTGGAAAAGATTGGGTGAATGAGAGTTAATTTGGCTGGGCCTGGCTTTTTATTCTTTTGAACATTAAGATGATGGTCTTAATTCCACTAGTGTATTGAGAGACAGAGGCATCAGACTGTAACAAAGTGCAAAGATGGTAGAAATCTTTATGTAAAAACAGAACCAACCTGATTTCAGGACGTTCTACTGCCCGTATTACGCAGGAAGACAGACTAGATGATCATAGTGGTCCCTTCTGGTCTTAGAATCGATGAAATTTATGCTATGCACAAGCATAAAGAGAAATTGCATCAAAACTGTCTTTTATCATCACCAGTGGAAAGAATTGTATCTACCACTATGGGGAAAAAATGGTGCTGCTTCCAAGCTCTGCCCACAAAATAAGCCCCAGCTACATGAGTGGCCAAAATGAAACACTGTTGCCGTAGATCGTGGGTACGTTCAAAGGCTGATCTTAGGTTGCTTTGTTTCACTGGGCTCCTTGAGCTTGGTTTCCCTTCATTAAGGCTTGAATATGCTCATTAGCTCTGTTAGGCTCCTTGGGTTCAGCTCCTCCTTGACAGTAGCGAAAAGAAAAAAAAATGGTTGCCTCTCCTAAATGTCAACCCGTGGGGCAACTGAATAAGATGTCACCCACCGAAAATTGTGCAGATCTGTGACCCTCCTTCTCCTTTTTTAGAGGAGGGATGACATCATTTAAATGTCAGCTTGGTGATCTATCCTCACTTGGCATCCGAGTTAATACCTCACTGAGATGAACGGAGCAGGTCTCCATTGCTCCAGGCTCTCTGCAGACTCAGACGTCTCTGCACTGGGTGCACTCTGTTCACATTCTTGAGGTTGTCTTTGTAACTAGACCAGCTAGAGACTACTTGGGGGCTTGGGTTAGTTTGTTTTTAAATGAAAGCTGAGATTCTGGAGAACAGGTGGCTTTTGGACGGTGGGTGCTACCGGCTGTTTCAGAGCCCTAGTGTCTACTGGTTAGAACAGGGAACTGAGAAGCTCAAGAACTGGGTTTTATTCCCAGCTCTCCCAGTGCATTGCTTAAGGGGTGGGCGCCCGCTTCACTAATACGCGTCACCCTTTTGCAGGGCCGGCTCCAGGCACCAGCTCAGCAAGCAGGTGCTTGAGGCGGCGAAGGGGAAGGGGTGGCACGTCGGGCTCTTCGGCAGCGGGTCCCTCGGTCCCTCTCGGACAGGGCCGGCTTTAGGAAGTGCGGGGCCCAATTTGAACAGTTTTGACGGGGCCCCGACAGGGATAACTAAAAAAAAACACGTAAAAAAAACACGTGCAGCTTGTACTCACTGGGCCGCGCTCCTAGTCTTTGGTGGCGGGTCCTTCACTCACTCCAGGTCTTCGGTGGCACTGAAGGACCCGCCGCCAAAGTGCTGCCAAAGACCCGGAGCGCCGCCGGGTGAGTAAAAATTAAAAAGGCGCCTCTAGCCAGGGAAGGGATTCTCTGCCACTTGCCCCCCACTCTGGGCGGTCCTGCCACTGGGCGCGGGGCCCTCTTAGGCGCGGGGCCCGATTCGGGGGAATTGGTGGGATTGGCCTAAAGCTGGCCCTGCTCTCGGAGGGCAAGACCTGCCGCCGAATTGCCGCCGAAGAAGAAAGCGGTGTGGTGGAGCTGCCGCTGATTGCGATCGCAGCTTCTTCTTTTTTTTTTCCCACTTGGGGCGGCAAAAACCCTGGAGCCGGCCCTGCCCTTTTGGCCAGCCTCAGAACTGTGACCAAGAGCTCGCATTGTTGGTCTGGCTCAGCTGTCCTTGGTGTACGACCCAGGGATACGCGGGCAAAGGTGGCTGCTCTCTGGCACTTTTGAGGCTCCCAGACTCTGGGCTCAGAATACTATGCCTGGTCGCCTGTGGTTACAAAGGGGTCATTCCAGCAGACAGGAATAGCTGGAGCTCAGAGACATCCTGGCCCACCTACTTCCCCTGGCCATATTGCTTACTTTATGGGCTCCCAAGGGATGCTGATGGAGAGCTGATGCTGTGGCTCTGTACCACCCAGGGATACCCCTTAAACAAGGGGAATCTCCTGATGGGCAGATCTGCTGGGTTCCTGGCCCCTTCACACCAGAGGAGCAGCACAAAGTGGCCATAGAGGACCAGAGACTTGGACCCAAAGTCTGAATGGACAAGGAGACTAAACAGCTCCCATCCTTTGAGCTCCTTTAGGTCAGGGATGACTGTAGGAGAAGCTTGCACTGATGTTGCCTGTGCTGTACCTGTCTTGTGGCTAAAGAACACTATTTTCCAGGATACACCCCACACTGACCCTGCACCTTTGCTTCCCCCACTAACTCCCAGTTAACTGATCTCTGTTGCTTTGCTGCTGCTCCTGCTGCACTTACATGAGGAAACCATTGTTGATTTTGGGGAGGGGAGGGAGTGGGGCCCCTTTAAGACCACATTTTACAAAGTTACCTGCCTGCGACAGATGCTTACACTAGTGTGAGAGAAGAGTCCCTGGAGTAACATGGCTGTCAAATCAGTCTGAGGGAGCATCTGGCCCTGACTCTTCCCAGATGTTCCAAGTTGGATTAACAAGTGGCCCATGAAACATTTAAATAGTTAAAACAAGAATCATCTTCCTTTTTTCAGACAAAAAGAAGAGAGGAGGGAGAAAACATTGCCGGGGCGGGGGGAACACTTGACTGTATTCTTTTCTGGAGTCTGTGGCCGGGAGTCGCAAACTCCAACAGAGGAGCTAACGCAGGAGCTGGGTGTATTGTATTCCTCTGGAGTGGGGAATGTAGCTCATGCCTTCTGGCTGCTAGATTATCTTGAGCAGAGGAAGGAAATAAAGAGACTGGACCCAAAGATAATGGTGAATTTGGCTCTGCTGCTACAGAACAGCTCCATCCGATCCCTTTCTCCCCTCCCTCCCCCCTTTCGCTCTAAAGGTGAAAACAAAACAAAAATCAGTGAGCCAGGAGTAGTCTCGCTCTGCAACATCTTCCCAGCTGCCTTTGTCTGCTTGCTAAAAATAGAAGCCTATTTATAGCTCTGTGCAGAGCAGGGAGAGTTTGCTGTGGGTGACAACGTGATGTGGATTTCACAGTCCATCAGTTTGGATTTGGAGTTTTACAGTCCCTTTTGGATTAATTGAGAACTTGCATAGGGTTTCAGGAGGTTACGGGCACCGTAAATGAGGCATTTGGAGGCATGGTTGAATGTTTAGCAGGTACTCAGGAGTCAGGTCCGCTGGGGAGAAGTCACAGCACTTTCAGATCAGTCACATCCTGCTCAGGCTTCAGAGAAAACCTAGCTCCCACTGCACATGATTAGAGGTTTAACTTCCATTATGTCAAGGTTCTCATATGGCCCCTATCACTGCTATGGCTGAGAGCTTCCTGTTAATTATAATGATTTCTGATTTGTATTACAGTAACAGTTAGGAGCCCTGCCCAAGATCAGGGTCTCATTAGGCCAGGCCCTGCACAAACCCAGTGAGAGACAATCCCCGCGCCAAAGAGCTTACAGTCCAATCAAACAAAGGGTCGGAGGGGAGACAGAGCGGTGAAGTGACTTGCCCAAGGGCACACAGTAGTTCATTGGCAGAGCTGGAATTAGAACTCCTTAGTCTCAGTCCAGTACCCTATTCATTAAACAAATTCTTAATGAATGTATGCTTCCAACACCCCAGTGCAGTAGGTGATACTATTACCTCCTTTTTACAGATGCGGAACTGAGGCACAGAGGGACTTCTCTAGAATCACGCAGAGGGTCTGTGGTAGAGATAGAAATTGAGCCCACATCTCCTGAGTCCCGGTCCTGAGCCTTAGCCACAAGACCATCTATCCTCTCATTAGTATAGGCACACCCCCACTAAATTATATGAACTTATTTGCATATTAACTACTAGGCTGGTAACACAGGGGCTGAGTCTACTCATGTACACTGGTGTAAACCAGGAGTGGTGCCCCAGGGAATTATGGAGTTACAATGGTGCAAGGAGAGAATCAGGCCCACAATACCTGTCCCTACACATACGGGATACAATTAAAAGTTATAGAAAATATTCAGGAGGTATTTTCAGGGGTTCCTCATTGTTCCTGATCTGTGTAATCATTGTCTTTAGCCAGTGCTGGACTGAGGCTTGTATGTTTCCAGTAGCACAGACTCTCCTGTGGCAAGCTCAGTTCCCCAGGCTTAGTTTCACCATTTGCCTCTCTCTGAACATATTCTCAGTGAAATGCTGTCAGCTGAATGTGCCTGCCCCGTAGCTAACCTTTCTCTATTGCTATTTCCATTGTAAGTCCCAGGCCTCAAGGGGTTAGAATTCACTCCTAGAAATTCTCAGCAGGCTGAAACACAGACTTCAGCTGTGAACCCAGGTGTGAGGTATATTGTCCCACACATTGATTTGATAGCTCTTTTCATCCAGCTAGTACAGGGTGTGTGGCTCAGTGCCATGAAACTAGGACTGAGTGTCAGTATTGCCGGGTTCTATTCCTAACTGGGCCACTGATTCGCTGTGTGACTTTGGGCACGTTTGTTAGGAAAAAATGATCAAACATGGGTGTCAAAAACTAGCTACTTCTATCCCTTGAAATCAAGGGTGATTGCCAGGGGCTTGGCCTCTCTTAGAAGCAGGCCTCTAATTTAGGTGCCTAAATGTGGATTAAGGTTTCTAATTTTAGGCATCCAGGTTTGAAAAGTTTGGCCTTAATTTCTGTGCCTCAGGTTTTCTCTCTATCAAACAGGTGTAATATTATCTACCTGTGTCATCAGGGTGTTGTGAGGCTTAAGAATCTCAGATGGGAAGGGTCTCTGCACTGCCCTGTAAGTGCAAAGCATGAATTCATGTAGGCGTTACTGCCAAATGTACTTAGTCCCCCCCTGAGGCTTTAAATGAAGGGCAGCTTTGCTTACATTTAACTGTGGTAGAGTGGCTGCTACTACAAATTTCATGTTAGCAGTGCAGCTACTAAGGGCCTGATCCCTGTGAGACACGAGCAACCTCAGCTCCTAGTGACATCACGTAGTGCCGTGAAGACACTTAATGACCAAGAGCTGAAATTTGACTTCAGTTAGGGATTCAGTCCAATTTCCACTGAAATGTTAATTTTTGGCTTGGGACAGGTATATTAGCCGTAAGCTGAATCCTCAGAAAGAGGTTCCGTTTTCCTTCTTCTGCCTTATCCTTCCACCAATTCTCATGAACGGGGGTGGGGAAGGAGTAGCTGCTCCCCCTTTCTTTCAGGCCCACCCATGTCTTGGCTCTGCCACCTCTTTGTATGGTCAAGAATGAGTAGGCACCTGCTAGTTTAAAAGATGAGTAGGCACCTGCTAGTTTAAAATCACTGGGTCTGCAAAACTTGCATCCAAGAATTTTAAAACAACAAGTGGCTGAGGAGTTCACTTGGGCTGTTACTGTTGTTTGTTTTTCAGTAACTCTTGGAACACTGTGGAAGTTCCGGAGGACTGGAAGAAAACTAATATTCTGTAAAGGGGATGACCCAGGCAATTACAGATCTGTGAGTCTGACATTGGTCCAGGCAAAATGATGGAATGGCTGATATGGGACTCAAATAATAAAAAATTAAAGAAGGGTAATATAATTAATTCCAATCAACATGGGTTTATTGAAAATAGATCCTGTCAAACTAATTTGATATGACATTGTAAATTTGATTGATATAGTTAATAGTATTGACATAATATACTTAGACTTCTATAAGGTTTTTGACTTGGTGCGTCACAACATTTTGATTACAAAACTTAAATGATATAAAATTAACAATGGCAAGCATTACATGGATTAAAAACTGGCTAACTAATAGATCTCAAAATGTAATTGTAAATGGGCAATCATCATGGAGCAGGTGCGTTTCTAGAGAGGTCCCACAGGGATCAGGTCTTGGCCCTATGCTATTTAATGTTTTAATCAATGGCCTGGAAGGAAACATAAAAGCATCACTGATAAAGTTTCCAGATGACACATAGATTGGGGAGTGGTAAATAATGAGGAGGACAGGTCACTGATACACAGTGATCTGGATCACTTGATAAGCTGGGCTCAAGCAAATAATATGAATTTTGGTACTGTCAAATGTAGTTATGCATCTAGGAACAAAAAATGCAGGCCATACTTACAAGATGGGGGACTCTATGCTGGGAAGGAGTGACTCTGATAAAGACTGGGGGTCATAATGAATAAACAGCTGAATGTGAGCTCCCAATGTGATTCTGAGGTTAAAAGGGTTTATCAGATACTTGGATGCATAAACAGGAGATATTAACTAGGAGGAGAGAGGTTATTTTACCTCTGTATTTGACAGTGGTATTACTGCTACTGGAATACTGGGTTCAGTTCTGGAGTCCCCATTGCAAGTGGATGTTGATAAATTGTACAGGGTTCAGAGAAGACCCACAAGAATGGTTAAAGGATTGGAAAATATGCCTTATTGTGACAGACTCCAGAAGCTCTATCTGTATAGTGCGATAAAGAGAAAGTTAAGGGGTGATGTGATTGCATTTTGTAAGTACCTACATGGGGAACAGATATTTGATAATGGGCTGTTCAGTCTAGCAGACAAAAGTATAACAAGATCCAATGACTGGAAGCTGAACGTAGACAAATTCAGACTAGAAATGAGGTACATGTTTAACAGTGAAGATAATGAACCGTGGGAACAATTTGCCAAGGCTTGTGGTGGATTCTGCACAACTGGGAGTTTTGAAGTAAACATTGGGTATAAAGATATGCTCTAGTTCCAACAGGCACTAATTCAGGGAAGTCCTGTGGCCTGAGTTATGTAGTGGGTCCAACTAGTTAGTCACAGTCATCCAGTCTGGCCTGATGCGTGAGTCCAGTCCTCCATGCCACTATAGCTGTCCTCTGTCCTTAGTTTTCACACTGGCTGAAGAAGGCCGGTAAATATGTAACCGTTCTGCCAGTAGCTGATCAGATTTATGAAAGAATTGTGGGTTTTATGATAAAAGCATGATATATGCCAGAGTCTTAGGGCATGACCTAATAAAGATTTTCAGGTATGCGGTGATTGCTAACTTTTGCCAGGTCGTCAAGTGCATTCTGAATGCATTTTTTCTACTGATGCTTTTTGGATACTGATTGTTTATGGTATTAAACCATCCCGGAGGGTTTTTATTTTTGTACATTTATATTCCTAGTGTCTTCGGTGTCCTAAAAACTATAGTAATGTATTGTGATGGCTTGAGATGATACAAAAATATTAAGAGTTAACATGCTCTGTAGCATGTCACCAGAGAGCTTCTACTAAAATATTAATTATGTAGAAAATTATGTAGAAATATAACATAATAAGTTTACAAGTTTCTGTTCATGGATAGAAAGTGACATTTCTCTTGGCTAATGATATATCAGACTGATTTATGCATAACAGAATATTGCTGTGTCTCAAACAGATTGAAAAGGAGAGTCTTTCACAGTGTTCAGCATGTTGAAAGATTGCATTCCCCACCGCAGTGGCACAGGGCAATGCAATGCAGGGCTGCCTTGACACATTTGCACCTTGCCCGGCACCGCATTTTGAAGTCATGTCATAGGAGGTCATGACAATAATGACATGCTTCTGGGAGGGTTGTCCATGGTGGATTCCAACCATCAGAGCCCACAACCCATCCCCATTCTCTGGGTGAGGGGAGCTCAGCAGCAGGTGTCAAGGCCTGACCCCAGCAGTGTCCTGCTTGGTAGGCAGCTCACCTACTGTGTTGAACCAGCAGAGCTTTGGTCAGTGGGAAGCATTTCATAGCTCTGTCCTGCTGGGTGAAAAGCTGCTTGCAGGCCTCAGCAGCACTTGTCCTGCCATACAGGACGCACAAACTGGGCCCAATTCATCACTGCCTTGCACCTCATGCTGTCATTTGCACCAGGGCAAAATCAGTGTACAAAGCTATTAAATCATAATGGTGGCATTTTGGAGGCACTTTGCACTGGTTTAACTGGACAGCACAAGGTGGAGGGTGATGATGAATCAGGCCTGATGAGTTCTGCTCAGAGTTTTCAGGCTTGCTTAAACACAACACCCAAGCAGCACTGATTCTAGAATCCACCTTTTTTTTCTTAGCATGATTCAGAGTCTCTATTGTCATCATCAAATGACCTCTCACTCCTTCCTCTGGGTTTTCATTTAAAGTCACATCCCTCTTATTTGGATTTATATAATTCAATTTACGTGACATATTCCTGATACGATGATGAAAAAAAACCAACAACCTTTGCACTGAGAAAAATAGATTACCTCAATCTCCTGATGTTTCTTCTCTTTCTCGCTCACACGCATGCACACACATGCTGCTGCTGAACTATTTTCGTTTCACGAGCTACAGATTGGGTCATTTATCTAATAAAGCATTTCTTCCTCACAAAATATTTGGTGACAAAATCCTGAATAACACTTGGAGCGGCCGGAGAAAGTGCAGGATTGTTCTGTGCGATAGCTGTTGGCAGAACACACTAACAAAGGAGAAAAGATAGTCAGTGGGGCTAAAAATATATTCTTAAAAAGAAGTAGAATCCTAAACTGTTGTATGTTCTGATAAGAAGCAGTCTGAGTGCAACATGTTGTCACTTGTCAGAAGCAGTTTGCTTCTTTCCCTTGCCTCGTAGCCTTTGGGTTCTGTTTCTCCATTGGCTAAATTGCATCCCATATCATCTGGCTGATGGCCGTGCTAAGCAACTGTACCATTTCCCTTCTATTGAAGAGTGAAACAGCTCCCTGCCTGAAGAGAAACACGTTGGCCTCAAGCTTCCCAGTTTTATTAGATTCATTCCAGGCTTGTGAAATCTCTGTCAATAGCGAACAAGGTGAATATTTATAAGGCTCCTCTCTCTACTTTGAGATCTCAGGCTATGCTGGTAAATAACTTGTCTTCCAAAACCAGGGAGGGTTAGTGAGTTTGTGCACTTTACATTATATAATATCCTGTGCTTGAGCTGCTGACTGATTTTTAATCAGACTAGATTTTCCTCCCTATCCCTCTTCTGTCATCAGGTTCGTTAGCCCAAAGAAGCTTTATTTATAACAGCAGCTTTATTTATAACTCAACAGTTAAAACAGTAATAAAATAATCAACATTAAAGACTTCTGAGCTATAACTATAAAGGACTAAATATAAACCCCAGCTATGGCTGTAATAATCAGGGGCTTAGAGTCCTGACCCAGAATTGTATATGCGGCAGATGATTAGAGCCCAGGTGTCTCTTTACCGTATCTGGCAGCTTGGTCGCAGACACTCACTGAGATGACAGGACAGAGCAGTAGGCAACAGGCTTCTGAGGAGGAACCTTCAGACAGGTAAGTGGACCACTCTGTTCTTCTCTTCACAGATCTTCCTCCTTGCGTTGTGGTGAGTGTGTGTATGAATTGGAACCAAAGGACAGCAACTGGACAGCTATCCTTGCATGCAGGTATGGATCCTACCCCAGCAATCCTTAGTGTGGCATGCACTGTCTGCCTCTTGGATGGGCAGCCCCATGTGACTTGAGGGCTGGACCTTTATACTGTCTTGTTCCTGGGCAGATTACCAGTCACATAACCTGCCCCTTTTCCTGCCTTTAGTTAAAAGGGCACCAAAGGATGGGGAAGAAGGGCACCAAACATGGATTCCCAACAACAACGAAGAGGAATCCAAGATGGCTACGTGGGAAAGATTGAAAAATAAAGTTCCCCTACAGAGCAGTATTTAGAATGAAGCCCCTGGCAGAGAAGGAGCCTGGTTAAGAACTTGAGGGACCTTCTTGGCCACTTTCTGATTCTTGGAAGTATGAGTTAAATGTTGCTTATGACAGACCTGCCCTTGGTTCCCATGTGAAAGAGGGGTCAGGATGTGTTTCTACTGGGTTCATAACTTGCATAACCACTGTCTTCTCTCCAGCAACAATCCAACATCTGGCCATTGTCTGATACCACCTAAACTGTTGTCACTCCCTCTCTTCTGACTTCCTAGCAAAAAAACTGTTGCTTGCAGGGAGAGCAACACGTGGCCATGTATTTGCTCACTGTGGCAAGCATTCATGAGCTAGGAAACCCATCTTCATTTTCTGGTGGAGCAACAGCTATGCAGTCAGTCATTTACAGACTGCTATCCCACCTAAGAGAGGTGGCAGGGTGAATGCATTAAAATGGTCTGCATATTTCCTGGGAAGGTTGCACCCATGGAGTAGTGATGGGACACTGCATCTCCACCACTAGACCCCTCACTTGTGGAGTTCCACATGGCTCAATTATATCCGCTGTCCTATTTATCATCTACATGCAACCACTAGGTGAACTGATCAGATAATAGGGACTCAAGAGCCTGCTATGCAGACGACACGCTGCTCTACTTCACTTTCAAGATGATCCCACTATTACCAAGATGTCCCAGGGCTTGGATGAGATCAGCTCATGGACGAAGAACAGGTGGTTGAGCAAGTCACAGGTAGGCAGAAGAAAGCATTTTGAAGAGTTGGTAGCCATGGTGAGGTCTCCTTTGGTTGAAGGTACACACCCACAATTGGTTAGTTCAGTTAATAGTTTAGAAGTATTCTTGGATTTCTTGCTGACACTAACTTCTTATGCAGCAGCAGTAATACTTTCTACTGCCTCCAGCTGGCTTGGAGACACTATTCTACCCCAGTGGGGTACAGTCAAGTCAAGCTCAAGGTCTCAATCCTTGTCTTCAGAGTACTCAATCGGCTGGGCCCAGGTTACCCTGAATGTCACCTGAAGCTCCAGGAAGAGGACTGGTTGACAATTCTATGCCTCAGGCACAATGGCACTTTCTACCACAAGGATAAAGCGCCATACCTCCCTCTGATTCAGCACAGACCCAGTGTCCTAGCAAGGCATTGTGCAGTAGAGGATGCAATTGGAACAGAAGTAAATCCCTGGTCCTGACTACTTGTTATCATTAAACATTTGATGCTGTTTTTGATAAGAGAATAGGAGAGTGTTAACCCCAATCATATTCCAGTAGCAGTGGCAACATTCTGTGTCCTCAACTTTGCCTTTCATTTGGACACAGTCTCCTCATCACTTCCTGTCCTAGACTGTTACGGCGTATTGCGGTGCACTATAAAACAGCTATCGCATTAATTATGCCCCAGAGGTGGCAGCATTTCATTGGTGGATGAATGTATTCCAGTATAAAGTGTATTACGCTTAGAGAGATGTATATAAATGTAAGAGGATGATTATCTCTGCTTTCTGTAATAAATAAAACAATAGAAAAGGCTCCAAAGCACTGAATTTTCATGGTGGAGCAGTACAGAATTATTGAGAACAACTGTTTCTTTAACACAGATACTGGGGAAATGTGTTCAAAGGGTGCTATCCTTCTAAGACCACCTGTGTGATGTGCTGTGCTTGTTTTCCAGGCGGTAATAGAAACCCACTCAGCCTCGAGATCTGCTGAAGGTGGCTAGCTTATGTGCCCAGGGATTCTCTGTTGATGTCCGTGTACAGGGCAAAGTAGACTTTAAACAAATTAATACTTGTTACCTGCTGAAGGAGGTGACTCAGAACAGAGCTGATGTTAGCCCATTGGAGGCCCTAAACAATAATATTTTGGGGCTCCCCAATACTAAACCAGGCAAGTTCTTATAATAAAAAAGAAAACAGGGGACCCCTTTGAGCTGCTCAGGACTAAACAATTGCTTAGTCTGCTTATGCCTAGTGCTGGCTGTGCAGAGCTGGCAAATTAAACTGCACCGCTTTAGAAAAGAGCTGTCAGCTCAGGGAGAGGCTTGCACTTCCCCCTGCTAGAGAGGGAGCCTCTGAAGTCAATGAGAGTGGCGCTGCTCAGCACCAATCAGGAGCCAGGCCCCTAGTGATTTCCATCTTGGGCAAGATTAGAACTACTGACCCAGAGGCTCAACCCTGCTGAGCCCCTTCTACGACAGGGGTGGGCAAACTTTTTGGCCCAAGGGCCACAACAGGGTTGAGCAACTGTATGGAAGGCCAGGTAGGAAAGGCTGTCCAAACAGCCTGGCCCCCGCCCACATCTGCCCCCTCCTACTTCCTGCCCCCTGACTGCCCCCCTCAGAACTCCTCACCCATCCAACCCCCCTGCTCACTGTCCCCTGACTGCCCAGATCCCTATCCACACCCCCGCCCCCTGACAGCCCCCCCGGGACTCCCACCCCCTATCCAACCGCCCTCTGCTCCTCGTCCCCTCACCACCCCCTCCTGGAACCCCCCGCCCCTAACTGCCCCCCGGGATCCCACCCCCTTATCCAACCCCCCTGCTCCCTGTCCCCTGACTGCCCTCCCGACCCCTATCCACATCCCCGCCCCCTGACAGGCCCCCTGACACTCCCACTCCCAACCGTCCCTGTTCCCCACCCCCTGACCGCCCCCCAGAACCTCTGCCTCATCCAACCGCCCCCTCCTCCCTGATTGCCTCCCAGAACCCCCCCGCTCCCTTACCCAACCGCCCCCTGCTCCCCACCCCCTTAAGAGGAGCAGGAGCTCGCAGCTGCGACACCCGGCCAGAGCCAGCCACGCTCCTCACGCTGCCCAGCGGGAGCAGCAGTCCAGAGTGCTGCCCACGCAGTGGCATGGCTGCGGGGGAGGGGGGACAGCGGGGAAGGGGCCGGGGACTAGGCTCCCTGGCCAGGAGCTCAGGGGCCGGACAGGACGGTCCCGCAGGCCGGATGTGGCCCGCGGGCCGTAGTTTGCCCACATCTGTTCTAGGAGATACACAGGGCCCTCTGTTCCATTAGCTTCAGTGGTGGGGCAGGGAGCTCAGTACTGCGTAAGAGCAGGCATCGAGAGGTAAAAGCTGCCTCTGGAGCAGAGGCATCATTTATTATGGTTGCCCCCTAACTCTCCATAGCTCCTCACCAGCTGGCACTGCGGTGTCCCTCCCTGCTCTGCGGGGGCTGCTCTGGGGTCAGGCCAGGCCAGGTTGCCTAATGGCCATGACATCAGCTTAACTCCCCTCTGCCCATCCGCTGCATGGAAAGCAGCAGCAGTGGCCTGGGCTGGAGCTGAGCATATACACACACACTCTTGCCCGCTCCCTCCCCTTATTCCCTGGGATAGAACAGGCATGTCACCTCCCCAACCCCCTTCAGGATGGGAACAACCCACCTCGCAAACCGCTGTGGCCTCAGCAGGAAGAGGAAGCGGGAAAGGTGGCCCCACTCCCACACCCCCACATTTTTCTGAAATACCACCCGTGCTCAGCAAGCAGGATAGACTTGTGGTAAAAGCACTGGACTAGGATTCAGGAGACTGTGGTGGCATTTCTGGCTCCCTGGGTGACCACGGGCAGGTGACTAAGGGCTTGTCTTCATGCACAGAGGTGGTAGTTATGTTGGCAGGGGAAGCGCTCCCACCAACATAGCACTGTCTACACAGGGGGTTAGAGCCATAGGCGCCGACTCCGTGGGTGGTCTGGGGCTGGAGTTCAATGGGGGCAGGAAGGGGGCAGAGTTGGGGCGGGGACTTTGGGGAAGGGGTTGGAATGGGGGTGGGGTAGGGGCAGAGTCGGGGCCAGGCCGGGCCCGGGGCGAGTACCCACCGGCGCCGGGAAAAGTTGGCACCTATGGTTAGATCGGTATAATTATGTTGCTTTGAATGACATAGTTATATTGCTATAGGTCTGTAGTGTAGATCGGGCCTTAGCATCTCTGTGCCTCAGTTCCCCATCTGTAAGATGAGGGTACGGAAACTTCCTGGCCTCTCCGGGAGGGGTACTGTGAGTCTCCTTTGGTTGAAGGTGCATGAAGAGAAGGGAGATGCTCAGCTATCATAGTGATGGGCTCCAGGGGAGAGCCTAGGCAGATAGATTTCTCAAATCTCTGAGTCTCACAGTCCCCAAACGCTGCAGGTTTCCCATCAGGAGCCAGTGTCGTTTGCACGGGAGTGAGAGGCAGTCTGACAGGATGTCACTGTTTGCTCTGACCCAGTTCCCCTTCTCTAATGCACTTTCTCTCTGTGTCACTGTGAGGCTACCGGGCTGGTATGGGGCTGCTGCCTCATGGTCTGCCCTAGACCAGCCACTGTAGGGTTTTCTGTTCTGCAGAATTCTAGGAAGCACCTCGCTTATCCCAGGAGGAGCAGAGGGGGCATTTTGAGGCATTCACAATGTCAATGAATTTGAAAGGGCTCAGTGCCTCTCGATGTCTCTATTTGCATCCTAACGCCGTCAGTGCCGTAGTGGTTTGAAAATAGTGATTTGATGCGCTTGGCCCGCGGAGGCAGGTTTGGCTGGACCTCACCAAGAATTAATCTCCTGCCACCTCCGTGCCACCTTGGTTTTGATTTTAGTTTCCAATTTTGTTTTGGGGGAGCGGTGGGGGTGGTCAGAGAAGGGCCCAGAGAGAGCTGGCAGAGAGTGAGTAATAACATAGTCAAGCTATCAGCGACTCTAGTGGCATAACTTAATTAACTAATGGCCTATATGGAGCTGTAATGGGATCCGAAAACAGAAAGCTTTTAAGCAAAATTCAAAGCCAGTGGCATCAATAATAGCGGTCTGAGGACACTTTCTCCCTCTTGCTCTTTTTTCCTGTAAGGCTTGTGACACAGTCCTCCCTCCCCGCAATTGGTCCTTGCTGCCTGTCCATAACAGCATTACCCCCCCTAGTGTCCCAGATCAATGACTGCAGCCGGTTTCGTCAAGATATTCTGTGTTGGCAGCGATGTCAAATCACATGCCCATGTTTTCCCACAGGAAAACCGCAGAGTCTCAAAACAGAGTGAAAAGCGAGGCAGCTAGGGCGTTTAAGAGCTAGTCTTGGGTCTCTGAATTCAAACCAGATCTCCTGGATCCCTCCAGCCATCGCGGCTTTGGAGCAGTCAGAACTGCTGTTGTCCCTTAGGATTTTGAGACAGATTATGGGGATTTTTAATTTATCCTGCCTGAGAGCATTGTGTGTTTGCAAACTGAGCTTGTCCGCTTCCCGCTGCACAATTTTCACCCTGCTAGAGTTGCAAACTTCATCGGCAAAGGTCCATCTTTTTGGAATAGCTTGAATGGGAGTTTTGCTTTGAGGAGCAGTTCCGACCCTCAGGGACAGTCCCTTGCAGCTGATGACACCTGCTCAAATATCAGTCTTTAATTTAATTCTTGTATTGGTCCACATGGCAGGTCTGTATGTAACTACTATGTTGTGCCTTCTGTGCTTTAACTTCCATATGAGACGGGTGGGCTTTTGTGGCTGTGGTGCTGTTGTGTGAAATTTAGGAGCCTGGCCCCGTAAATTCACCTCTGTAATATGCAGAAGGGACAAGTAAATTTAGACAAATCAAAGGAACAGTTCTTCAGAGAAGGTGAAATGACAGACGTGCATACACACAACTACTCACAAAAACAGCTACACTGGGGTGGGTGGGAGGGGAGAAATATGTCACCTCCTTAACCCACATGCAGGGCATAGGCAGGGCCGGCTCTGGCTTTTTTGCCGCCCCAAGCAAAAAAAAACAACAAAACCTGCGGGGTGGCCGGAGTGGCGAAGCAAAACACAAAAATACAAAAAAAACCATGCAGGGCGGCCGGAGCCAGGGTGCAGGGGGACTCCCTGTATTGCAGACATCCCGGGCAGTGGAGTGCATGCCCCAGCTAGTGGGGGGGATGGGGAGGAAGCGGGGGAGAGAGAGAGAGAAGGGGGGCAGCCAGGGCTTCCTTCAGCGGGGTGCTTGCCACGCGGCCCCTCCCGCCGCGCCGCCTGCCGGGAGGGCTCCGCGCCGCTCTGGTTGGCGGGGAGGGAAGGACGCGGGCTGCCCTGCTGGGCTTGCTGCAGACCTGGCACTGGCTGGGGCAGAGGGAGTGCGCAGCCCGCTCCCAGCAGGGCGCTCCCCTCCTCCGCGCTGCCGCCCCCTACAGGGCGGCTGGAGCGGCGAACCAAAAAGGAAAAAAACCTGCGGGGCGGCCGGAGCGGCAAAGCAAAAAAAAAAAAGGATTGGAGGGAAGCCGCCCCTTAGAATCTGCCGCCCCAAGCACGAGCTTGCTCGGCTGGTGCCTGGAGCCGGCTCTCGGCATAGGGCAACTCACTGGCCCCATCTGTCCTTGGCCTGGAATAAGCATTTCACCTCCAATGTAGGTACTGTGACCACTTGATCAGCATAAACATGGGTCCTGTATAACATCCCCTTGACCAGAGGTTCCCAAACTTTAACAACCTGTGAATCCCTTTCACTAAAATATCAGTCTCACGAACCCCCCCTAAAAATGAATATTTCCAGGGATTTTCTCCTTTACCTGATTATAAAAGCAGTGATCTTGGAAATATAAAATTTGTTTTTATGACATGCTTATTACACACTATTTGTTATTAATTATTATTTATCATTACGGTATTTTTATTACATTATGAAAACAGCAACGTTCTTCCAAGATCTCACTTTCGTAGCTTATATCATTTTGAATAAGCCTGTTATAAGACAAGGCTCCTATGTTTCATCAAGGAGTATCAGATGTGAAACAGCATGAAGCTATTTAAGAAGCCAACTCAAAAAGTTCCTCCTACACAAGCATTCAGGTCTTGAGCAGTCCAGGCAAACAACGCATGTTACAATAAAGCTTAAACTTGTTCTTCATAATAATTTTAAAAACAATACTAGCTGCCTATTTAATTTTAAAAACAGCAAAAAATATCCACTTCCCTTTCCATTTCTTATAAGGAGTCTTGAAGATTAAATCTCCTCCAGGTGATAGATATGCTTGCTTTGATCTGCTTAGGTCTTGGAAGTCCAGGGGCTCCGGGCTACTGGCTCCATGCTGCCTGGGGTCCCTAGGGACTGCTCTGTTCACCATGAGAGAATTTTTTCCCAAGAACCCCCATAATATTTCGTGAACCCCAGTTTGGGAACCACTGCCCTAGACAAAGTCAGCACAGGGGCCAGCTGTACCCTAGTGTTAGCTGTAAGGAGTTCCCATTGCCTGAGCATTCCTGCAGGTGCCCATCCTCATAATGGATCTGGTGCACAGGAGATCTTCTGCAGCCTATGAAATCCACTGTTCATGGAGTCCAGTACCACAGGTGTCTCAAAACAAAGGCTGCAAAGTCCATTGGACTCAGGGTGTGATGGAGGGGTCCCTGATCTGAAGAATTTAGTCAGTAATCTTGTTGGAAGCATGCAATAAGAAATTTTGTTTAAATCTAACATGGTTTGTTAAGTCAGGCACTAGTAAGTGTTTTATCTTTATTTTTCTTGTAACCATTTCTGACTTTTATGGCCCATTACTTGTACTCAATCTCTCTCTTTGTACTTAATAAACTGGTTTTATTGTTTTATTAATCCAGTGAGTTTAACTTAAAGTGTCTGGGTAACTCTATTTAAGATAACAGACTAGTATATCTTATTCCCCTAAAGGAAGCATAGACTTAATATATTTGGATTGTCTAGGAGAGGACTGGGCAGTACCAAACATACATTTCTGGGGGAAACAGGGCCGGCTCCAGGCACCAGCTGAGCAAGCTGGTGCTTGGGGCGGCAGATTGTTCGAGGCGGCATTCTGCCCAATCCTAGGGCGGCCTGGCCGCTTTTTTTTGTTGTTGTTGTTCCCCTTCGGCCGCCCTGTAGGGGGCGGCGGCGCAGAGAACCAGAGCACCCTGCAGGGCAGTCCTCTTCCTTCCCTCCCCGCCGACCGGAGCGGAGCCCTCGCGGCAGGCAGCAGGAGGCGGCGCGGCGGGATGGGCCGCGTGGCAGCGCCCCTGCTGTAGCCCTGGCCGCCCCCTTCTCTCTCTCTCCTGCCCGCTCCCCCCCAGCCGGTCACCCTGCAGTATAACCAAGGCTGTTGAGAGCCAGCGTGTGACTGGCAAGCTGCAGTTACACAAACACATCCAGGAGTGACCAGTTTGGAGGCTACAAAAGCAAGGCATTGCAAGGTAGTCCAGGTTACAGGGCAGGTGTAACACAGCCCCCCACTGGTCTGGATTGTACCCCAATAGGTCACAACTGGTACAGCTGGAAGAGGCAATTCAACAGGACCAGGGAGAAGTGCAGCACAACCCCAGGAAGCGGGCTATGGAATCCCTTAGTCACGAGGGAAGGGTTTGGGCCACCACATGCCAAGAGGGGGGTGTTCTGGAGGGGGCATCCCCTACTACAGCCAAGATAACATGTGAGAGCAGCTGTTCTTGTAGGATAAGAAGTGCCAGAAATCTCATAGCATCCTCCTCCTGTGTGAGATGTTCTAGGGCAGTGCTTCTCAAACGTATTTATCGTGCCGCCCTTTTGTGTCTGTAGTAGTTTATGCCCCCTCCCCACGGACTCCCAGCCAGCGGCCGCCACTCTCCAACTGCCCTGCTCTGAACACAGAGTGGAGACCGGTGGCTGCTGGCTGAGTGCCCAGCTCTGAAGGTAGCGCTGCCGCCAGCATCAGCAGCGAAGTAAGAGCGGCATGGTTTGGTATTGCCACCCGTACTTCTACGCTGCTGCTGGTGGCGGCGCTGCCTTCAGACCTTGGTGCCCAGCCAGCAGCTGCCACGCTCTGGCCTCCCAGCTCTGAATGTGCACAGTAAGCTTTTGTTTTTCCCCCTAAAGCTTCTCATGCACCCCTGCCCCAGAATACGTTCTGTGCCCCCCAAGGGGGTTGCCCCCCAGTTTGAGAACCTCTGTCCTAGGTTAATTGTGCAGATCTAAGCGAAATGGTTAAGCGCTGGATAGGAAACAGCACTTTTGGGGGCCTCCCCAAACCTTGCAAGGCTCACTCCTGACTACTGCTAGAAACAAGTCAGCACCAAGGGCCCATGTGTGTCATCATGATCCTGGTAGGTGACCACATTTGGGACTAGGGATGGAGATCAGCTGCTTCCTCAACAATATCTCAGTGCTTTGGGTCCCCAGAGAGAGCTCTACTTGGGGATTCAGGATGTATGGGCAGGTGCTGGGCGGGGGCACACTTGTCGTTTCCCAGACTACCACCCATGTTGATTCTCTCAGACAGCCTGGGTGAGCTGTTGCACAGAATCCCATTTAAGGTACGGGAAGACCTGGTCCTGTGACTCCAATGGTGCTGAGCTACCCAGGATCTGTTGGCAAGGTCAAGGGGCCCCAGAACTGGCCATAAGTCTCTAATGGATTCTTTTGTATGGATCTGAAGGGATGCACAGTGTTTGGAGCTCAAACTACTTCCTATTGCATAAGGAAGCAAATTCTGTTCCGCTGATGGAACACTTTGGCTATGACCCCCATTATGCCTTCCCATAGGAAAGGGGAATCTGCCCTCAGAATACCACAAACTCCAGGGAAGTTTAGGCCCAGCCCAGAATTTCATAGCTAATCCCTATCACTGTTGTAGGCTGAACCAGAGTTCTGAGACCTGAACTTCGGGGAAGTTTGGATCCAGAGCTGAATATGGAGCCAAACATGGTGGTTATGTGACACAACATTAAAGAATACAAATTCCTCAGGGAAACAGCCATGAATTGAACATAGGGATAGCTTTCCCTCTGCAAACAAACAGAAAGCTTAGAAACAACTACAGTATTATCTATCATAAATGCTCAGTAGCAAAAGCACAATGTCTCCCTCAAGAGATCCTCACTTATAGGTGTGAACTTTGGAGTAAATTTCTCTCCTACCTCTAAAACCAACTGCAAAGTACATAATTCATTCTCAGTTTCTTGGTCAGGCAGCAATGTGATGTAGTGGACGAGGCACTGGACTGGGACTCAGGTGACCTGCCACTGACATGCTGTGTAACCCTGGGCAAGTCACTTTGCTTCTCTTGTGCCTATGTTTGCCTTCCCATGCTTTGTCTAGCTGTGCCCTGGACTGTCTCTTGCTATGTTTATATACTGTACCTAGCACAATGGGGCCATGAACTTGGTTAGTTATTGACACTACTGTAATGCAAATAAATTATTATAGTAATTGTCCAGGATCAAACAGATCAAGACCCTCTGTCCCTAGCTCCCTGCCACTCCCCTCTAGCTGTCATTAGACAGAGAGCATCTGTATCAGCGTATTACATCAGCAAAGAGCTCTCTCCTCCTAATACAACTGCACAATGCTAAAGGGAGTTAGTTTAGAGTTAATCATGATTTCTCCATGAAAGATTAAATACTAATTATTTCCCCCTGTAACTGTTCTAACTGCTTTAAAATCTTCAGAGGATTCAAATATTGGCATGACCTACAGTTTACAGGGACCCAGATGACTCCCACATACCACCTAATTAGTGATGACTTTGCACAGAAGGCATCACTTTGAAACCTTACATTTTCCACATGCGTTTTCATATTAAAATGCTGGATAATAACCATCCCTACTTGCTACAATAGAAGATGAGTCAGAACGTAGAAGCACATCACTGAGGAGCACCCAAAACCTTCCCCGATCAGAACACTCCTTGTAACACTTGCTAATAAGTGAAAGACTTGGAGGGGGTCTGTTCTGCTCTCCCTGTCAATGGGAGCTAAGCGTGCGTAGGGAGAGGAGAACACAATTAACACGAATATATTGCATTAAATACACATTAAAATGAGTAAGTGTTAACAGTTGGGGAATAATTTTCCAATGCTGTTAATAAGCAGGTTATGCTTTGGTCAATGTGACTTCATTAGATCGCACAAGCTCAACAACCTTGGTACTTGGGACACAGCCAAGTGGAAACACAGTTGTTAACAGAAGCACTGCTGGTGATTCAGTAGGTGGCACTCTTCCCTCTGGCTTCCTGCTGAGCCCTTTGCCCCAACATGGCGTGAACAAGTCTTGTGCAGCTGGAGGTGTTCGGCCTTCCAGCTGAGAGAGGAAATTACAGCTGGGCAAATACTGCAAAGCAGTTTCCAGAACTACTTTGTTGGAATTTTAAAATCAATTTACTTTGACTGGGTCTGTGCTGCGTTAGTATCAGCTTCCTGCAGGAATCCTAGAGGATGAGATTACTTGATGGAATATATGACCTAACAGACAATTTAAAGCAGAGACATGCATTAATTTTAAATGTGTTTCTGCATTGGAGCACTGATTCATAGAATCATAGAATATCAGGGTTGGAAGGGACCTCAGGAGGCCATCTAGTCCAATCCCCTGCTCAAAGGAGGACCAATCCCCAACTAAATCATCATTTGTCAAGCCGGGCATTAAAAACCTCGAAGGAAGGAGATTCCACCACCTCCCTAGGTAACCCATTCCAGTGCTTCACCACCCTCCTAGTGAAAAAGTTTTTCCTAATATCCAACCTAAACCTCCCCCACTGCAACTTGAGACCATTACTCTTTGTTCTGTCATCTGCCACCACTGAGAACAGTCTAGATCCATCCTCTTTGGAACCTCCCTTCTGGTAGTTGAAAGCAGCTATCAAATCCCCCCTCATTCTTCTCTTCTGCTGACTAAATCACAGTTCTCTCAGCCTCATGTGCTCCAGCCCCCTAATCATTTTTGTTGCCCTCTGCTGGACTCATTCCAATTTTTCCACATCCTTCTTGTAGTGTGGGGCCTAAAACTGGATGCAGTACTCCAGATGAGGCCTCATCAATGCTGAATAGAAGGGAATGATCACGTCCCTTGATCTGCTGGCAATGCTCCTACTTATACAGCCCAAAATGCTGTTAGCCTTCTTGGCAACAAGGGCACACTGTTGACTCATATCCAGCTTCTCGTCCACTGTAACCCCTAGGTCCTTTTCTGCAGAACTGCTGCCTAGCCTCTTGGTCCCTAGTCTATAGCAGTTCATGGGATTCTTCCGTCCTAAGTGTAGGACTCTGCACTTGTCCTTGTTGAACCTCATCAGATTTCTTTTAGCCCAATCTTCTAATTTGTCTACGTCCCTCTGTATCCTATCCCTACCCTCCAGTGTATCTACCACTCCTCCCAGTTTAGTGTCATTTGCAAAGTTGCTAAGGGTGCAGTCCACGCCATCCTCCAGATCATTAATGAAGATATTGAACAAAACTGGCCTCAGGACCGACCCTTGCGGCACTCCGCTTGATACCGGCTGTTAACTAGACATGGAGCCATTGATCACTACCCGTTGAGCCCGATGATCTAGCCAGCTTTCTATCCACCTTATAGTCCATTCATCCAATCCATACTTCTTTAACTTTCTGGCAAGAATACTGTGGGAGACCGTATCAAAAGCTTTGCTAAAGTCAAGGAATAACACGTCCACTGCTTTCCCCTATCCATAGAGCCAGTTATCTCATCATAGAAGGCAATTAGGCTAGTCAGGCATGACTTGTCCTTGGTGAATCCATGCTGCCTGTTCCTGATCACTTTCCTCTCCTCTAAGTGCTTCAAAATTGATTCTCAAAGTTACACTCTTCCACCCAGGAAGAAACATACCAAATGATCAAGATGGTCAACCAAAGCAGCTCACATTTCAAATACTGTAGAACCTTAGAGTTACGAACACCAAAGTTACGAACTGACCAGTCAACCACATGCCTCATTTGTAACTGGAAGCACACAATCAGACAGACCAAAACAACAACAACAACAACAACAAAAAATACAGTACAGTACTGTGTTAAACATAAACTACTTAAAAAAATATAAAGGGAAAGCAGCATTTTGCTTCTGCATAGTACTGTTTGAAAGCTGTAGTAAGTCAATGCTCAGTTGTAAACTTTTGAAAGAATACCCATAAAGCTTTGTTCAGAGTTATGAACATTTCAGAGTTATGGATAACCTCCATTCCCAATATGTTCGTAACTCTGAGGTGCTACTGTAGTCAAGCCAGAAGAGAAGTGGAAGGTAATTCTGCTCAATGCCAGAATCACTGGGTGAAATGCTATGGATTGTTTCATAGGAGATCAGACTAGATGAATCATAAGGATCCCTGTGTGACTCTAGATGGTTTGAATACATCCCCAGCGAGAGGTTTGAGGCACACTATGCATGACTGATCTCCAGCATATGCAGGAGAGAGACCCTGACGCTCCCATTCTGCTGGTGATGCTTTCAAAGAGAAGGGAGGGGAGAGGGACCGAAGCTCTGCAGGCAGAAAAGACCAGATGATGTCACAGGAAGCCCTGTTCCTTTGCACATTGCTTTGCCTGAGAGAAACACACCCAGCCGCTGGTTAAACCACTGCAATGGCAGCCAATTCTAAACAAAGCGGTAGGCAGCCACCAGCAGGCTGATTGCTGGGACACGCAGTACCATTGTCTCTCATCCTTGTCTGTCCACTTCCAGCTTCTGCCAGAACAAGGGGTGGATGCTGTCCTCTGCTTGGCCTTAAGGGATGGCCTGAGTATAAAAGAGATGTTGAGCAGTGCAGTAGAAAACACACTTTGTCCATTTCCAACCCAGCCTCCCTCTGGTACTCATCATTTTTCATACCTGCTCTCAGATGAAATGCTTCACACTGGGCAAGTTTCTCTTTTCACTTAAACCTGTTTTACACTGCACCTGAATGGACTTACTGCAGATTTCTACCAAGGTAGTATAACCCACACACCTCTTGGGTGTGGTGTTCTGTCCCATCTAGTGGCACTAAGACCACTTAGAGAGCTATTAATGAGTCTGCGCTACAGCCTTACCTCAGAGGCATATGGCTTTTAGCTCATGCAGTAGAGGCTCATGTATTTAGCACCAGAAGTCCCAGGTTCAATCCTGACTGCCAACGACCAGGGTCTGTCGGTATTACAAGTGGGGGCTCGTCCGAGATTTCAACTGGGAAGTCTCTGAAGCATGGGATGCGCTTCCTCAGCTAGGGGAAGTATGTAATCCACACACCTTCTGGGTGTGGTGTTCTGTCCCATCTAGTGGCACTGAGACCACTTAGAGAGAGATGAATGAGTCTGCTCTACAGTTTTAGCTAAGGGCCAGGTGGCTTTTAGCTCATGCAGTACAGAATAATGCATTTAGCTCCAGAGGTCCCAGGTTCAATTCCGCCCACGAACAACTGAGGTCTGTCGGGATTACAGTAGCAGCAAGGTGAATCAGGCCCATTGCCTCTCGAGAAGGTACTGGCATCGCAGGAAAACTCCCCTGTGAATTAGCTAATCCATAGCACATTAAGATGCAGAGCTACTGATCAGTGCCAAGAAATAAAACCATTGGAAAATGGAAGTCTAGTCCAGGAGCACAATAGTCAAGTCTTCACAAAACTGGGTGACTGGGCAAACAAAATGGCAGATGAAATTCAACGTTGATAAGTGCAAAGTAATGCACAGTGTAAAAAAGAAATAATCCCAAGTACACATGAATAATGATGGGCTCTAAATGAGCTGTTAGCACCCAAGAAAGAGATCTTGAGTCACCGTGGAAAGTTCTGTGAAGGCATCGTCTCAGTGCAGAGCTCAGAAGCAGTGAAAAAGGCTAACAGTATGTGAGGAACCATTAGGAAAGATATAGATAATACAACAGAAAATATCATAATGTCACTATATAAATCCATGGTACGCCCACACCTTGAATGTCGTGTCCAGGTCTGGTCACCCCATCTTAAAAAGGATATAGTACATGACGTTCAGAGAATGGCAATAAAGATGATCAAGACTATGGGACAGCTTCCACATGAGGAGAGACTGAAAAGATTAGGGCTGTTCATCTTAGAAAAGAGATGACTAAATGGGGGAGGGATATGATAGAGGTCTATAAAATCATGACTGATGTGGAGAAAGGGAATAAGGAAGTGTTATTTACCTCTTCACATAACACAAGAACCAGGAATCAACCAATGAAATTAATAGGCAGTGTGTTCAATACAAACAAGAGGAAGTACTTTTTTTCACACAGTGCAAAACTAACTTGTGGAACTTGTTGCCATGGGATGTGGTGATGGTCAAAAGTATCACTGGGTTCAAAAAAGAACTAGAAAAGTTCATGGAGACTAGGTCCATCAATGGCTGTTAGCCAAGATGGTCAGGGATGCAGCCCGATGCTTGGGATGAACCTAACCTCTGACTACCAGAAGCCAAGCACGGAAGACAGGAGTGGTCGCTCCATAATTACCCTGTTCTGTACATTCCCCCTGAAGCTCTGGTAGTGGCCACTGTCAGAATACAGGATACTAGGCAAGGGGGACCGTGGTCTGACCCAGTATGGCAGCTCTTAAGTTCTTATGTTGTATATAGACCTTCTCTGTCAGTGATTGGCAAATGTTTAGAGAAAGCCATAGCTGGAGAGAGACTATGGATCAAACCTCTCTACCTTGAAGCAGTGGATGACAAAATAAAATAAAAATTATAGTAATAATAAAAGTGGATTAGGATGCTCCTGTGGGAGAGAGTACTTCTCCCATTGCCATACTGCCATGCCCCTAAAGAGCTTACACTATGGGTATGTCTACACCACCCGCCGGATCGGCAGGCAGCGATTGATCCAGCGGGGGTCAATTTATCGCGTCTAGTCTAGACATGATAAATCGACCCCCGAGCGCTCTCCTATTGACTCCTGTATTCCACCACCGCGAGAGGCGCAGGCGGAATCAACGGGGGAGTGGCAGCAGTCGACTCACCCCAGTGAAGACACCACAGTAAGTTGATCTACGTACGTCAACTTCAGCTCACATTATTCACGTAGCTGAAGTTGCGTAACTTAGATCGATCCTCCCCCCCCCCCCCCCCAGTGTAGACCAGGGCTCAGTATCAGCTCCCAGCTGATCAGGTTCTGCAAAGGTTCTCAAACTGCACCCTCTTTGGTATAACAGAGAGGGGGCTGCTCACAGGACCAGCCCCTTTCCTCTGAAATACACACTCTGCTCCCTTTGTCTAAAAATAGCCTAAACTGGTTGATCCTCAGGGCACATCATTTTAGGACAGCTGCTGATGAAGCCAGTACTGCTGGGGGAGAGGGTATATTTAGTGAAAATAGGGAAATTGGATTATTTTGGGGTTGCCTGATTATTTAGCAGCATTAGCTATCCTGGGATAGCTATTTATCCCCCTGGGGTGTCAGGCACGTCTTTATAAATCTCAAGGAATAGTAAATAATAAATTAATTAATTATAGGCCAAGAAGAAATAAAAAGAGAAAGCGATATTCCTGGTGTTTCTGGCCAATACTCTGAGCTGCTCAGATGCTACAGTGGTAGGGGCCATATAATCACCGAGGTAGGGATGTTCAAGGAAATCAAAGGGCAGAGTACATTTAGAACTGATAGAAAGGAAACATTTCTATATGTAACATCACTCAGTCCAGGACATACAGGACGCACAGGAGACCGGCTTGTAGAAATCTACACTATCTGAGCTGATGTTTCTTCTACAGAAAGGACCAGCCTATGGACCTGATCCTGGAAGTTGTTTCATGTGCTGATGGTGGGCCAGAGGGTGAGGATGTTGACTTTCGTGGGGATCTGCATGCATATAACAATTCTCCAACATAGCCGAGCTTGCAGGATTGGGGTCTATGACTGAACAAGCACAACTCCATGCACTTATTCTGAGCAGCACTATGAAATTAACTCATACTTTTATAACTAACGAGCATTAAAAAGTAATTCCCAGGGATTATTAAAAGGGGTGATTCATGGCAACACACTTGCTGCTAGCCATTGGCAACTGGTCCTAAGGATAATACTTCTAAGGAAAAAGGGGCTGCAATTCATTGAACAGAGACAAATGCTTCCTTCCACAGACTTCTCTGAAGGGCAATTGTGTGAATGCACAGGCGCCACCTGTTGGCAGTTTGGGAATAACTCCGCGGATGCTGCCATCTGACTGTATACTAACAGAACTGGTTGAACATTATGTGATGAAGGATGTATTCCCCATGTCTTTGCCATCCTTCAGCAAAAAGATGATTTGATGTGCTGTTAGCTTTTCTCCATAGCTGGTTGAACACTATTTTGATGACTAATTGACAGCAATGTTGAAGTAGATAATATCTGGAATTATTTTTCATGTTATTCAACTTGCTCTGCTATGTGCCACCAGCCGAGATGGTTATAGCTATCACATACAAGAGCTTTTAATCCACTGATCCCTCCCTACCATGGATTTCAGGAAAGGAAGAATTGCATTGAGCATTTAGCACAGGGCCATTAATCATAGCCTGTTGATACCGGAATTGGCATTCCTTCTAATAAATTGCTTATATTGCAGCTTTCATGCAATGCATCACAAAGCTCTTCACAAATAATAGCTTAATGAAACACAATAGAACAACAAATCATTACCAGAGCCAAAGGGCACCCCATAAAATCTACTGGAACAACGCAAGCTGTATCAAGCAATTTAAAAACAGATACAATCAGTGATCCTGATACTTCCTAGGAGAAGACAGTTCCATCCACAAGGTGAATAGCAACTAAAGGCATCCGAGCCATGCAGATTTCAGGCAAACTTTGAAACAGGAAGCTTTTCCTCTGATCTCAAAGGATGCCCATAGACTTAAAGGGGCAGATTCCCCTCACACCCTGTCAAGCGTCAGGAAGTTACTTCTGATTTCCACCAGCAGGAAGCCATGATGATAAATCTCAGAAAGTTAAGAGAAGAACAATAACCCTGGGCCAAAGCAATGTAATTCCCTTTTTATTATTCTTCATTATTTGTATTAAGGTAGTGCCTCGATGCTCTGATATGAATTAGAACCTATTTACTGTGCAAACACATAATGTGAGACAGTTTCTTCCACACAGGGCTTGGAATTTAAATGGACAAGACAAACAAGTGTCATCCCCATTTTACAAAGAGGGAGCAGAGGCCCAGGGAGAGTAATTAATAATAGTACCTAGCTCTTCTGAAATGCTTTTCATCAGTGGATCTCAAAGTGTTTTACGAAGGACGACAGTACCATTATTCCCCTTTTACAGAGGGGGGAAACTGAGGCACAGAGCGGCAAAGGGACTTGCCCAAGGTCACCCCGCAGGCCAGTGGCAGAGGTGGGAATAGAATGAGTCTCAGACCAGTGCCCTCACCAGGCCTTATTTTCTTTTAGGAAAAAAATGACGAATGATTTTGAAATCCAAAATATGTGTCTATCCAGGAATAGCTGGAAAACTTTTTGGTGGGGTGAGTTCTTTGCCAGTGGCTGAGGAATGTGCTGCAGGAGCCAGATTGGCAAACCCCATGGAGAACTGCCCTACTATACAAGTGGAATGTGTTTGAATAATCCTTTCAAGTCACAAGTGAGATGTTAACAGCCACCACCGGGCAATGCGACTTAAATAGTACAATGTCCAGCTCTCAGTTACTCCGGGGCGCCCCCACTGCCTGGAATGGATTAATAGCCCGGCATTAAATATAGACTGGAATTCCTCTGTCACTGCACCAAGGAAGAGGTGGATTTGCCTGAGTCTGAGAGATTTGTTTGTTATAGGGTTTGGAAAAGACAGTCAAGTGATATTATTATACTTTGTATTGCACTAGCACATAGAGGCCCCTGCTGGGATCGGGGCTCCATGGTGCTGGGCAGGGCACAAAGTCCTGCTCCAGTTGGCAGAGAAATAGAGGCACAAAGAAGTGAAATGTCTTGCCCAGAGCCACACAGCAGGTCTGGGGCAGAGCTGGAAATAGAATCTAGGTCTTGTGATTCCCAGGCCACTTGTCTAGCCACTAGGCCATATTGACTCTCCTGCACATATAGCATAACAAGAGACCCCTCAGAAGAAAGTAAAGGAGAGGGAAAGTGGGACTGATTCTCTAGTCTTCAAGCAGGAAGCACATGGGATATCTGTGGTGAGCCAGGACTGCAAGATCTGGCACAGTCTTATTCCCAACTAGTGAATAACAGTTGTAAAGATCTACAGCTGAAAAGCGCTAGATAAGAATGGGGTGTTATTGTCGAAGTGAATCTTATGGAGACAGCTTAGCTGAGTTTTCTTTCAACTTGACGAGCATTTCCACTCTTTGGAATATGCTAACCTGTATTATGCATTATATTTGCACTCTACCGTAAGTATATTTGCAAATGTTGGTACATTGGTGGATTTCTCCCTTAAAACACGTTATCAAAGCACCTAAATTCCTTTACCTCATCGCACTGCACAGTCATTGCCCAACTCTGAATAAAACAGCGCTGTAATGTAGAGAAGAGGCCTGCTATAACCTTGAAAGGATCCAAGAACATCCAACAATATAATATATTCAAGGGCTAGTAGCTGGTAGTATCGTCAAGAACTGGTACAGTAGCATAACTTACACAAACAGACTTTTTAGTTTTATAGCTTTCCATTATGCGCTGAGCTTACACTGGGCATACTTGATAACTTTATCTACATGAATTCCAAAATGATGGTCCAAATCCAAATGCGATAATAAGGTAACAAAAGATGCTTTAACAAAGTCAAGGGCAATGAACTCGAAGTCGTGATATCAAAGAAAAAAGAAAGTTCTCCTAGTTTTCCTTTGCCTCATTTTGGATTCAGGGAGTGCCCTATGTGTGTATGCTTTGAATTCAGCACCAGATAATTTCAAACAAGCTATGCCCTTATCAAATGCATTTTTAAGTAAATGGGATTCAACATTCAAACCCAAAGCAGGGATTGAAATCTCCTGGTGACTGGCCACATGTGTGCTGATGTGTAGTACGTGCCCTGCCATGGTCTATTTGGCCCAGGCCCTCAAAGATGGTTGTTATCTTTAAGCACATCAGAACATAAGAACGGCCATACTGGGTCAGACCAAAGATCCATATAGCCCAGTATCCTGTCTTCCAACAGTGACCAATGCCAGGTGCCCCAGAGGGAATGAACAGAACAGGTAATCATCAAGTGATCCATTCCCTATCACTCATTCCCAGCTTCTGGCAAACAGAGGCTAGGGACACCATCCCTGCCCATCCTGGCTAATAGCCATTGATGGATCTATCCTCCATGACTGTATCTAGTTCTTTTTTTTAACCCTGTTATAGTCTTGGCCTTCACAACATCCTCTGGCAAGGAGTTCCACAGGTTGACTGTGTGTTGTGTGAAGAAATATTTTCTTTTGTTTGTTTTGAACCTCTGCCTATTAAATTTTTTATATAAAACATTATATATAAAATTGATAAGTGGTCCAGTCTTAGCTGCTAACAATAAAAGAGTGAGATAAGAGTAGTCAAGTCTGATAGCCCTACTTGTTATGTACTATTCTTAAATAATAAAGGCAATCTAATACCCAATCCTTGCGGAACCAAAGCTGGCAGCTGATGACATTCTGATCCCAGTGCTGTCCTGTTTAGTCAATAACTCAAATTGACATTCTTTTATAGACAGATAATTGACAATCTATAACTCCCCTTTTTACACTCATGCGTCTCCCCTTTTGTCTGATACATACTGCAAATTTCCAAGTACATATGGCAATATTCAAACTTTCCATACTAATGCAATTAGTACATCTTGTGGTCAGAACACTTGTTCTGATCAGCATAATATCCTGTTTAACATTAAGCTTTTCACTTTTAATAAGCATTACAAACTATTCTTAAAGCCTGATAGAAAACCAGGGTTGAAAGGGACCTCAGGAGGTCATCTAGTCTAACCCGCTGCTTAAAGCTGGACCAATTCCTTAACAGATTTTTACCCCAGTTCCCTAAATGGCCCCCCTCAAGGATTGAACTCAGAACCCTGGGTTTAGCAGTCCAATGCTCAAACCACTGAGCTACCCCTCCCCACAGCCTTAATCTACCACCTTAGACCACTCGGCCACACTACCTACATATGATAGTGGGTTGGTTCACTTGAGAATAGGCCTGTACCTAGCAATAGGCCCTTTGGCCTAATGGTTAACAATATTTAAGCACCTAAGGTGCTTAAATACTTTTGAGGATCTAGGCCTTGGTCCCTTGCCACTCATGTTTTAAGGAACTCACCTTGGGTAAACCTCTTGTATTCCTAGAGGCAATAGGAAGTGCATTGATGACGAGGGTTGCCAGTGCAGGAGAAGATTAGTATATCTTTAGCAATCCAGTTGTCTTGATGTTGCAGCACTGTGTGGGAATCGGTGGGAGCTGCACCCACATAACTGAGACTATTATGTAGTCTATCATCTAACTATGAGTGTACACAAGCACATGCTTCCCCTCCACTCACCACTGAAATGAATCTGCTTCGGTACTGGGACGCACTATCAAATTCACAGCTTTTGAGCAACATTACATGGATGGCAGTTAGGAGCATATGTCCATGAAGTCCAATACACTGTGATGGGAGTGGCTTATGCCCGATCTTTCAGAGAAAGGTGGGAAAAACCCATAATGCACCTTGCCAATTCTGTACATGTCCCAACAGGGACATTCCTTCCTGATCCACTGGTGCCCTAAAGCAGGACAGGAGAATGAAAAATACCTAATCCAGCTGAACTGACATGGGAATTTTTTGAAATAAGTAACATTTAACGTACCCATCTGGAATGTAGCTATTTTCCATCACTACTAGAATCATCCATTCTCTCTGGCCACTGACTGGAATAGGTGCTAGGAAGTTGGTGCACTTGGGCTAGTTTGCTGGTATCCACCCCACAATACACAGGTCTGCAACATGGAAAAAACACTGCTATTGGCAGATATAGGACCATATGCATGGGCTAATGAGAGCGTGTTATCGTCATGACAGCACCGATCTTTCAGTTTGCAAAACGATCAGTGGCAATTCTCTATCAGAATGGTGGTAAAAAAAATAAATAAGACCAATCCTGGAGCCTTCCTTGGTTTTTACTTGAATGGGAGGTTAGCCTGAGTAAAGAGAGGTTGGGCTAATCACACCAGCTTTGCATTTCTAGTTCACCTTGGCTGCTAAAGAATCCTATAATGCTTTACCAACTATGGTCCAAATCCTGTCATCCTTAATCTGGCTTTCACAAGGCAAATGTCTCATTGAAGTCAGTGGGAGTTTTGCCAGTATAAAGACTTCAGGACTTTTTGAATACACACAAACAATCTTTAAACCACTGCGATATAGCCACTTCTGGCACGGCAAAGGGCAGATGAGCAAGAATTGTGCACACAGCACACTGCATAACAAAATGGGAGCGAGAAAGGCCAACAGAACGAAAGGAGACAAGCCACAGGAGCTTTATTTTGAAATCTTTTTAGTTTGGTCATCATTAACGTGCATGACCGGAGAGAATACAATCATTTAAATTATACAGATGTTTATCCTTGTTAGCATTAACCTAATCAGTTCCCATCTCCACACAGCTATAATAAATCCTATCCATAACTATAAAACAATATCCATAGGTCTCACCTATGAATTTCACTTTATTTAATTGGCAAAGAATTAAGAGGCCCTCAGGACTCGAGAGGACAACAATATAAATACTAAGTTGGAAGGGGCTAGTTAAGAGTCCGCAGTGCACATTGTCCACAGGTAAATAGTTACTCCATTGCCGTGAAATCTTTAACACAGCAGGTAGGGCTATGATATTTTTACTGATCTCATCCACAAGACACACAGAGAATAAATAAAAGTCAAGCTCAGTCAACCACAGCAGGATTGGAACCTGTGCTTCTAGGCAGTCTAGTTATGCCAAACCCTGTGCATAAGCTGCTAAGACTTCTCCCAATGAAATGCAGTCACCTCTGGCAGGGGGACACAATCATTTACGATGAACAAAGAGGTGTTTCAGGAGAGGAAGTGAAGAATAATTTGGCCAATAGAAATATAGTGGGATTTTTAGGTAGGAGAATGCAAGGATAATGCTATGATTAGGGAGGCTATGGTTATTCGTTTCTATTCTGGGACAACAGACTCAGACAAGAGGTATTGAGCTGTCACTCATTGCCATGAATGGGAAATATGTCTTGGGTCTTGTTTGAACAACGTTATGTAGGTAAGAGAGTGATAGCATTATTAAGGGCAGACACTGTAAGTCTCTTTTGCTCTGACATTTATTATTGCCCAGCCTTTGTTCTCTCCAGTTTCTAGGAAGACAGAAGCAGAACTAACCATGCAAGTGTCGTCTCACTCTGCCTCCAGCTAAAAGCCAAGCAGCCAAAGGCATGCAGAGAATTCTTTCCAGGAACCCCCCTTTAAAGCTTTCTAGCTCAGTAGCTCGTACAGACCCTTTTTAAAGATATAGCTGTTCCAGAGGTTGGCAAGTCAGTGGAGCAGCAGAACAGTGCTTTGCCTCCAAATATGAATCCATGTTCTTGGGTGTAGAGTCTTTTCTACAACTTTATCTTTAGAGTTAAATAATAATTACATTCTTTTTATAAGAGAGAAACTGAAGCACTTGCCCACCTTATATCTTGACTTTAGCAAAGCTTTTGATACGGTCTCCCACAGTATTCTTGCCAGCAAGTTAAAGAAGTACGGATTGGATGAATGGACTACAAGGTGGATAGAAAGCTGGATAGATCATTGGGCTCAATAGGTAGTGATCAGTGGCTTGATGTCTAGTTGGCAGCCGGTATCAAGCGGAGTTCCCCAGGGGTCTGTCCTGGGGCTGGTTTTGTTCAACATCTTCATTAATGATCTGGACGATAGGATGGATTGCACCCTCAGCAAGTTCACAAATGACACTAAGGTGGCAGGAGAGGTAGATACGCTGGAGGGTAGGGAAAGGGTCCAGAGTGACCTAGACAAATTGGAGGATTGGGCCAAAAGAAATCTGATGAGGTTCAACAAGGACAAGTGCAGAGTCCTGCACTTAGGATGGAAGAATCCCATGCACCTCTACAGGCTGGGGACTGACTGGCTAAGCAGCAGTACTGCAGAAAAGGACCTGGGGATTACAGTGGACAAGAAGCTGGATATGAGTCAACAGTGTGCCCTTATTGCCAAGAAGGCCAATGGCATATTGGGCTGCATTAGTAGGAGCATTGCCAGCAGATCAAGGGAAGTGATTGTTCCCCTCTATTCGGCACTGGTGACGCCACTTGTGGAGTATTGCGCCCAGTTTTGGGCCCCCGACTAAAGAAAGGATGTGGACAAATTGGAGAGAGTCCTGGGTCCAGTACTATTCAATATGTTCATTAATTATTTGGATAATGGAGTGGAGAGAATGCTTATAAAATTTATGGATGACACCAAGTGGGGAGGGGTTGCAAGCACTTTGGAGGACATGATTAGAATTCAAAATGACTTTGATGAATTAGTCTGAAATCAACAAGATGAAATTCAGTTAAGACAAGTGCAAAGTACTGCATGTAGGAAGAAAAAAGATCAAATGTACAACTACAAAATGGGGAATAACAGGTAGTGCTGCTGAAAAGGATCTGGAGGCTATAGCAGATCACAAATTGAATATGAGTCTACATGTGATGCAGTTACAAAAAAAAGCTGATATTATCCTGTATTAACAGGAGTATTGTATGTAAGACATGGGAAATAATTATCCTTCCCTACTTGCCAATGGTGAGGTCTCAGCTGGAGTACTGTGTCCAGTTTTGGGTTCCATAAAGATGTGGATAAATTGGATTCTAGAGGAGTGGAACAAAAATGATCAAAACCTGACCTCTGAGGAAAGATTTAAAAAACTGGGCATGTTTGATTTCGGGAAAAGAAGACTGAGGGGGACCTGAAAATAGTCTTCAAATATGTTAAAGGCTGTTCAGAGGATGGTGATCAATTGTTCTCCAGGTCCACTGGAGATAGGACATGAAGTAATGGGCTTAATTTGCAGCAAGGGAGATTTAGGTTAGATATTAGGAAAATCTTTCTAACTGTAAGGGTAGTTAAACTCTCAGATAAGTTACCAAAGGAGGCTGTGGAATCACCTTCATTGGAGGGTTTTAAGAACATATTAGACAAACACCTGTCAGATATAGTCTAGGCCCTTCCAGCCCTACATTTCTACGATTCTATAAAGCAGAAAGCAACCTTGAACTCTGCCTGAAAGGGGCAAATAGTTGCCTTAAGCCAATAGAAACTGATGTCCCAACTGTAGCTCTGTCAGTTGCTTTTTAACTTACTACCTGGCCCATTCAGACAATAGCCATGGATTAGAATCAGGGCAGACACATTGGATGAGATGAATTAAGGTCCCCACCCTTTCCCCCAAAGACAAAGCAAGCCAATTCCAGGATTCACAAACAGGACTGGCTTTATGACCCGCGGGGCCCGATTCCAATACTCGGTGGCGGTCCGGGGCTTCGGCGGCACTTCGGCGGCGGGGGGTCCGCTCCGGGTCTTCTGTGGCACCGAAGGACCCCCCGTCACCGAAATGGTGCCGAAGACCCCCGGAGCAGGGCCCTCTTAGGTGTGGGGCCCGATTCCGGGGAATCAGGGGAATCGGCTTAAAGCCGGCCCTGTTCACAAACACTGGGGTGACATTTCCCCCCATCAGAGGGGTAGCCGTGTTCATCTGTATCCACAAAAACAATGAGGAGTCTGGTGGCACCTTAAAGACTAACAGATTTATTTGGGCATAAGCTTTCGTGGGTAAAAAACCCACTTCTCCATGCATCTGAAGAAGTGGGTTTTTTACCCACGAAAGCTTATGCCCAAATAAATCTGTTAGTCTTTAAGATTTCCCCCCTGTTTTTTTCCAGTGGCCTTGTGGCCCTTCACTTCCAGGTTCTAGCTGAAACTATCTGTGGGAGCAACTAAGATTTTGTGGCAGGGGAAATAGAAAAGTAGGGTATTCTGCTGAGAGATCCCACCTGGTTTTGCACACTCAAATATGTTCACTCAAGCAACCCAGCCTTTGGGGGCTTGTCTTACCAGCACCAAAACTTTCAAATGTATGTGGGGTCTCCTGCCATAAATTAGACGAGACTAGTTTTGCAAAGGCTTTTCTTTCTCTTGGTGAATATTGGTGGCAATCTGGCCTTCAGTTCCTGTATTCTGAGTGTTTTCAAGGAGGGAAAGGGAGGCACAGAGAGATTAAATGACTTGCCTGAAGTTATGCACGAAGTCTGTGACCAAACTAGAAATAGAATTCGTATCTCCGAGGGCCAGTGCCTAGAGGTTCATTTTCAAAAGCACCAAAGTGGTTTAGGAGCACAGGTCCCATTGACTTGGGACTCATTCTCCTAAATTACCTAGGTGCCTTTGAAAATCCCCCCATTGTATGAACCAGCCCTTCTCGCTCTGTCACTTTGCACCATATTCTGAATCAAACAAGTTGTACTAAAAAAAATTAAAATCCATAACATGCTTTTGTACCTTTCTCATGGTAATGAGTGTTTCCTAAAATATGGATGACTTTCTGTAGGATAGGACCTAGTCTGTCCTTAAATTAGCCATGTATGAAGACTTATTTATACAAACACCTTCTGTGCTGGCTGGTGGCTAAAATAGAATTACAATCTACCCATAGCTGTTAAGCAACGGTTTCTAGTTGAGTATGCACGTGCTAAAGTATTATCCAAACAATACTTAACATATTTGTATTAATTGCCTGGGTCCCTGTGTGTGTGATTTGAATTCTGCTGCTATGGGCATGATTAAAGTGGCAACGCTTTTTTGAGTGCTATAATGGTTTTATTTTTTCTTATAGCTTATTTTGGTATTTGTTATGAGAAAGGTTCCATCACAGTTAGTTGCCTGGGTTACTAATGATTTTCTTGTATTCACATGTAGTTCCCTCTATTTAAACATAGCACCTAATCTATCTGCTTTTGTGTTATATAATGTGACAAGGCCAGAGGCTGCAGTATGCCTGCGGTTATGGGTTTGATTGCATGAAAGGTATCTCCAAATTTTTTTTAAGTAGTATTCAGTTGAGAGATTCGGCGTGATGATTATCCATATTCCTTTTCCCTTATATCACTGTGGAAACTCTATGGCTGGAGATGAGATTAAAGAAACCAAAGGCAGCTACAGCTATATCCATGTGCCAGTGTTTGAAAGCTGTGAGCACAGAGTAGCATTCATTTCTAAGTTGTATTAGAGTAGTACCTGGCAGCCCCAGTGGAAATCAGGGGCCCTATCATCTTAGGTCCCATGAAATAAGAAAGAGTCAGTGTGCAAAAGAGTTGCACTGTAAATAAACAAGACGGAAGGGTGAGAGGCAGAATGGTATCTTTGTTTTACAGACGGGGAACGGAAGTACAGAGAGATTCCAGTGACTTGATCAAGGTCACACAGCATCTGCAGCAGTTAGGAGACCTGAGTTCAGCTCCTGAGGGTCCTGCTAGTGCCGTAGCCACAAGAACAACCTCCCTCTCAGCAGCAGGGGTAAGGAAGAAATTATCTGGGGTGACACAAAGAGGACCATCGAGCAGTGATTAGATGATAATTTATTCAAAAGAAACTCTGGAGTGACGGGTAGAGAAAATAAAGATGATGAGGGAGGAGGAAGAGATGGGGGCCTGACTCTGAGATGGTGAGCACCTCCTGGGAGAGGCGGAATGTCCTCAGCACCCATTCAAGCGAGTGGGAATTGAAGTTTCTCAGATCAGAACTGGAGCCAGGGACCTTAGGATTCATGACCAACAGCTAGAGGTGGACAGAAGAGAGATGCTTGAGGTGGTAAGAGGGGTGAAGGAGCAGCAGGTAGATTAGAGGAGGAAAGAAAGGAAACTATATATTCTGGACCAGCTGGACCCAGATAATAAATCATCAATATTAAGATGCACCACACTGTATCAGATGCCAGTGACATAGCTGTTTAAGGGAATGTAGCCGCAGCATGATAAAATAACCCATTTTTTCTTAGTCCTATTTTAAGAACTTGCCAAATATATTCTGAAGAAATTTCTGCAAGTTCTTAACCTCTGTAATCTTTGTGTGAGTGCAATAATGCTATTGTGCACTGCTACAGCACCCTCCATCTCAATCAAAAAGCACCAATATTAATTAACTTAGCTTCAGAGCACATGAGAGAGGTAGGTCATTATCATTAACCCCTGGTTTTAGAGGGAGCAGTGGCAGAAACGGAGCCAGAGAGAGATTCAGGAGATATTTTTCCAAACTGAATGCCTAAAGTTAAGCATCTAAATCAGTGGCTTGATTTTTCCCCATCCCACCCCTGCGGTGTGAAGCAACTGCAATTTCAGCTGAAGTCAGTGGGAGCTGACCACTTAATACCTCTGAAAAATCAGGCCACTTCACATGAGCAAAGGCAGCAAGTGTTCTAGAACAGTGTTTCCTCAACCTCTTTGATGCCAGGGACCGGCTTCCCACCTTCCTCAACTATGTCAGGGAGATCTCAGGGACTGGTGCCGGTCCACGGACTGGTAGTTGAGAAACACTTTTCTAGAAGATAAATGAGCACTTTTCTTCAAAACAATGACCGTGATCATAGCTAAGCAGGTATCAGAGGTTATGTCTACGCTCAGGGCCGGTGCAAGGATATTTTGTACCCTAGGCAAAACTTACACCTTGCGCCCCCCCCTCCGATGTCCAGCCCCCACCTTCCTATGGCCAAGTTCCCCCCAGGGGCCCAGATGTTCACAAAGTGCAGGGGATACGGGGGGCTGCAAAGAGGGGGGTTGTATAGGGGGCTCTTCCAGGGGGTGAAGGTGGCAGAGAGGGAAGTGCATGGGATTGTTGCAGGGGGTGGAGGTGGCCAAGAGGTGGAGGGGGTGGGAGTGTAGTGGCAGGGAAGAGATTGCACAGAGGCAAAAGGGGCTCATTGCAGGGGATGCAGTGGCAGGGAGGGAGTAGCACAAGGGAGAAGTGGGCAGAAGGGAGATGGCAGGTGCGGGGGGGTCCCGAGGTTGATGCAGGGGTGAAGGTGACCGTGGCTGGCTGGGGGGGGCGGTGTTGCTGGGTGGAGGTTGCCTAGAGGCAAAAGTGGCAGGACGGGGTGGGTTGTTGAGGTGGGGGGTGCACAGGGGAGAAGGTAGCTGGTTGGTGGGTGTTGCAGGGGGTGGTGCTGGCTGGGGGAGGGGTGCCCAGGTTACTCCCACATACACCATTCCCCTGGACCTGCCCACCCCCCAGCGCTCCATGGGCCCGTGCGGCTCCATGCGGCCCGGCTAGGTACCTTGCAGGCGGAGTAGACACTCAGCTTCTCCGCCTGAAGAGCAGAGCGCAGCTGCGCCTTCTTCCCCGCACCACGGGCCGAGCCAGGCTCTCCGCCACCCCTGGGACTCTCAGCGGCGGCACAGGCAGCCAGCCCCCCCGCGTCTGCTGCCGCCGCCGCTGACAGCCCCGGGATGGCGGGGAGCCCGGCTCGGCCCGCAGAGCAGGGAAGAAGGCGCAGCTGCTAGCGCTAGACCCTCCCCTTCCCCACTCCGCCGCTGGCTGCTCCCCCGGGGAGGGACTGGCCGTGCCGCGGGCAGCCCCTCTGGAGCTGGGAGGCCAGGAGCAGCAGCAGCCTTGTGCTCCGCTGTTTAAAAAAAATGTTTGGGGCACCGCTTTTTGGCGCCCCCAACCACTTGTTGTCCTAGGCAGCCGCCTAGTCCACCTAGTGGTTGCACCGGCCCTGTCTACACTATCACTTACACCAGTTTAATTTATGATGTTCAGGGATGTGAATAAGGCACCCCCTGATCGACTTGAGTTACACTGATCTAAGTGCTAGTGTTGACATAAGAACATAAGAACGGCCATAGTGGGTCAGACCGAAGGTCCATCTAGCCCAGTATCCTGTCTTCTGACAGTGGCCAATGCCAGGTGCCCCAGAGGGAAAGAACAGAACAGGTAATCATCAAGTGATCCATCCCCTGTTGCCCATTCCCAGCTTTTGGCAAACTGGGGGTAGGGACACCATCCCTGCACATCCTTCTAGTAGCCATTGATGGACCTGTCCTCCATGAACTTCTCCCACCAACAAAGCTGCTGCCACTCATTAGAGGTGGATTAATTAAGTCGACCATAAGCTCTATAGTGTAGCCAGAGCTGGAGTGTCTCTGCCAGCAGCACCTGTGCTACCTGTTCCGTGCTTTGGTTTTATGCAAGTCCAATTTTAGATCATTTGAAGAAGAGGGAGGAAACTCTTCTTGGTGTGTATACCGCATGCTGGTTGAAATTATTATCAGAAGCAATGTTAAGGCTGGGCTAAAAAACATCCCACATTGTATATCACCAGTACAACTCATCCATCATACTTAGAAATAAACACAGTGCTTGGCAAATGGAAAGCGCACAGCAATAGAGATCTCAACTGCTGTGATAAATCCATCGCTGTCTAAAAACGGTTACTTGTTAAATCACATGCTGTAGTTTTGTCCTTCGAATCTTATATGTACTCTCAGTTGTATTCAGTTTGATAGGCTGGGTATAGACACAAGGTTATGGTTTGTCCATAGATACCAGCAACTGTAAGGAAACAGGGTGAAAATGTGGCCTCACTGAAATTTTCTTATTGACATCAGTGTGGCCAGGATTTCACCCATTGATTTGAAGGCCAGAAGAGGGACCATTATGATCACATAGAATTTCACCCAGTGATTCCTGCATCTCACCCAATAAGGTGTGGTTGAACCCAGAGCATTTTTTTAGAAAGGCATCCAGTATTGATTTGAAGACCACCATCACATCTCTCAGTAATCAGTTCCAATACTGAACGGAGCTGTTGGAACATGCTTTTTATTTCTTGTTTGAACAAAATTGTTAACTTCAACTCCCAGCCATTAGATTTCATTAGACCTTGTCCCAGCCATCGGATGTTGTTACAAATTACATTTTGAGATCTATCAGTTAGCCAGTTTTTAACCCATTTCATTATGCCATGTTAAAAAAAAACTAGAACGAGATACAATTATCAAAATGTCTTGTGGTACCAAGTCAGTTACCAATTGCAGGGCCAAGAACCAGTATCCCTGTTTTTGAATTCACTAACAGCGTGAATCAGAAGTAATTTTCTTCAAGTCAAAAGGTTTACATCAATGTAAAAGCAATGTAAATGGGATTGGAATCAAGCTCAATGATGCTGGCTGAGGGTAGACTTTCATCTTCTGATATAATTGCGTCAATGATGCACATGTCAGAATGGATCCCAGCTTGACTATCAGATTCTGTGCTAATGTAAAATATGGGCAGTCTTAAACCAAACAACTTTTGATTTGTAATGTAAGAAAATGTGTTATAGCGACTATGGAGATGGAGATCTCCAATGCCATTTCTACAGTGCCACTTTTCAGAATATTCCAACACTTTTGGTTAAAAAAAAAATAAATCAGGCCAAATTCCACACTCGCTTCCTCCCCTTACAATCTCATTGATTTCATGTGCAGTGTATTATAGCTATCACATGCTGTGTTGTGCAGGGCATGCCTGCTGCATGAGCTACAGAGTAGCTGGCTGATCAACAGAGCCCGTTACCAGTGTTTGCTTCAGCACTGCTACACTCAGCATATATGATGCAAGGATTCCCTGCTATCCACCAGTCATCACTCACCACCCTAACTATCCATCTAATGATTGCCCTAAAACAGGATCCATTAACAGTGAGGGGCCTGAGTCACAAAGTTCAGATCCAATTAGCTCAGTGACTGTTTCTTTTCATACCGTAGTTCTGTCACCTCATTATTAGGACGGTAAGTAACACCATCTGTGTCTCTCACCTAGTGGTTCAATCCAGACCAAAGAGGGGTAGTGTCACGGTCAGCCCTGTAGTCTTGGGTGTCTCACAGTGCTTCACTGTTGTAGCTACCAACCCGGGTTGCTCACAATCAGCCTACCAGCATGCTGGTAAGACCCCGAGTGTCTGAGTGCTAGACACCCTGGTTCAGCAACTCTGACACCAGCAGCCTGTCTACAGTCCCACAAAAACAACAAGGAGTCTGGTGGCCCCTTAAAAACTAACAGATTTATTTGGGCATAAGCTTTCGTGGGTAAAAAACCCACTTCTTCAGATGCACAGTGACTTTTACCACCTTAGTTACTACTTACAGTCCTGACATACTCCCAATCCTGAATTTTCCCCCAAATCGTGTCCTCTGCAATATCCAGCCCTCTCCTGGACAGTTCAGAGAAATACGATTCATTTATTCCTTTAGAGCAGTGGTTCCCAAACTTGTTCCGCCGCTTGTGCAGGGAAAGCCCCTGGTGGGCCGGGCCGGTTGTGTACCTGCCACGTCTGCAGGTTTGGCCGATCGCGGCTCCCAGTGGCCGCGCTCGCAGCTCCCAGTGGCCGCGGTTCGCTACTCCCGCGCCACTTCCAGAAGCTCCCATTGGCCTGGAGCAGTGAACCCCAGCCACTGGGAGCCGCGATCGGCCAAACCTGCGGACACGTCACGTCCACAAACCGGCCCAGCCCGCCAGGGGCTTTCCCTGCACAAGCGGTGGAACAAGTCTGGGAACCATTGCTTTAGAGACACAAAAACACATTGCACCTTATTAATGTAACTGAGGTGAATACACCCTTCCCTTTAAACCCAGCACTGAGTTAGTTTATGGTAAAAATTAAATAAATGTATTAAATTACACATAGGGTTAAGTGAGTTGAAGTATAAGGAATGAAGATAGAGTCACAAGTAAAACAAAATATGCTTCTAAAAGTTTTTTTTTAAAATACTTAATCTAGCAAGACACAGGCTTTCTTCAAGATTGACTGGCGAAAGAAACATTCATCTTCCTAGCCATGGCTGACTTTCCCACAGTCAGGACTTTCCACAAGGGAAGCTGGCACCTTGTTCTTCGTCTTCTTAGGTAAAAGATCCCTACCTAAGTAGGTTTCTCACCTATATTCAAACTTCAACCACCACTCCCTCTTGGTTGAAGGGCCCATTTTTCTCAGCTTGCAAGAGCTCTGGACTCTTAAGTCTGTCTAATGATTGATGCCAGGATGATTTCTGCCCTTGCTTGTATCTTCCAATCTTCAATGAACTTGCTTCAGGAGGCAGGACGCCCCCTTGTGTGCTCAGTTTGCTGTCTCCACCAGGAAGCCCTGTTCTCCCCCTCTGCAGGCTTCTCATCCTCCTGTATGTAAATGGGGCTTGCATTGTTTTGAGTCTAGCATGCTTAATTAACCCAGAGACAACCCTAGTGTTTTGTGCCAGTAAGGCAGACAAGATTTGGCCTGTTATGTACCAGTGGTATATATTTCAGTATATTTCTGTATTGTTGTTTTGATTGTATGGTATGAATTCTGGGAACTGAAGTTTATGGGCACTTTACAGAAAAATGTACATTTCACAAAGAAAGAGCAATGCCTGCCACATTTTGAAAACAGATCTATTGTATCTCTGCCTTGTCGTGCAGAGCAGCCACTGACAAAGGCACATTGAAAGGTGACCTGCCAAGAATGGGCTTTTCGACAGATAAGAGTGCACTTGACTCTAATTTGGTGGCTACATTACGTTCCGTCGCTGTCTGGAAAAGTGCTGCAGACTGATGTAAGCCATTAGCACAGGGAAAACATTTTAAGTTAAAAAATGGAATTTGAAAAGGAAAATGTGTTTTAGCAACTAATTGGGTGGAATTTAATATTTACAGGAGCAGTAAATGGGCAAAGCACTGGGTTGGACATCAGGAGAAAGTGTCTCTGTTCCCAGCTCTGGCAGTCACCTGCTGACTTGTCCCAGTTACTTCCTCTGTGCCTCAGTTTCTCTATTTGTAAAACAGGTAATTATTATGTCTCCTTGGTAAAGTGCTCTGAGATCTATGGATGAAAGTCACTATATCCAAGGTTCGTATTACTAGGCACTGCACAGGTTCACACACCACCACCCTTACTTTTCATTCTAAAACAATTACCTACTCTACACATATATTGAACCTCTGTTCAGCACAGAGTTTCTGAAGCAGGCATACAGATAGCATCGGATCAGTCCCATTAACTCATTATTTAGGAAGTCATTTAAGTGAAAGGTCTGTTTAATCAACCTGTGTGCATAAAATACTGCAGTTCAAAATGTCATCAGCATCTATTGTTATACCAATAGAATAAAAACCAGCAGGATCTTATTAAGAGGGATAAGGCAAAGATGCCACATTTATTGTAAATATAATGATAAAGCAAAAGATAGAAGTAAACAACGTTGTTTGACTACTTATTCCTATCACTACAAACACACACACACACACACACACATATATATATAGATTCATTCACACAATCATTCATTTAAGTTCTGTATAGGTGTTATAGTTACCAGCCTAGAAGTTGCTCATGCCAAGTTACTGGCCAGGTATCTTGGTCATGAGGATGGAGCCGAGTCTATGTCAGGTGCACCTGATGCTCCTGGAGGTTGGCAGCAGAACCAGAGACTCAAAGTCATCAGTCTTTAGAGTCCCTTCTTATAGGAATTAATTCCTATGTTAGTCTATGGGAGCTGTTTCATCCTGCTGTTACTGACTCAATCAGCAGATGGCACATTCCTGTCCAAAGTGGCACATTCCTGGTGACTCCACACTGTCCAAAGTTTGTGTTTCTCATCCTTCCAGGTGAGGGGGTGGATCCCAGTTTACCCTCCGGGGGTTTTGGAGGTCCACTTTACACATTCTTCGGCTGATGGATACTCCCTTTCTAGGCTGGCACCTCACTAACCATTCATGTATATCAAGCATTCATCAGCATACATTCCATATCTTAACCATATTTTAATTTACTGTCTCCACCACTTTCGGGGTGTGTGCTAATTCATTTGAGACTCCCGGCCCTTTAATCACAGAGGGTGGGGGTCTGTCCTAGGAGGGGTTGAATGAAGTAAAAGTCACTTAACGGCTGATAGTGCTTGTTTACATTGTATCAGTTACTTCAAGAACAAAGTCAATTAACTTGTTTGTAAGTTTTACATAGTAACAAAGTATCTTTCACAGGATAGATATAATCAATGGTTTCTACAGATAGTAGCTTACAAGTTTTAACAGAAGACCCAAGAGATTTTTGTACTTGGTGAAACTGTTGGATTTTAAAGTGTGGGGGACAAATTATGAGGGGGTCACTGTCACTTGGGGGAATCACTGTTAGTACCTTCTTTAATATCCTTACACTATCAGGGTTCTACACTGGGGACCACACTTGTAATGCTGCATTGGGCAGCGCTGTCAAGTCAGTTTTGCTAGCAATGGTAACAAAAATATATATAAAGTGGCAATCTTAATTAAGTGGTGTAGCTCTTGCACAGCAAGGAACTCTATTTTAGTAAATAAAGACAGTTGGAGTCTACATATTTTACCCTTTATTTTCCCACTGCTTTAGGATAGGGGAGGCATACTCAGGGTTCGGGGTGTATTTGCTGTTTCATCTGCTAGACAGACTGTTGATTTAATTCACACTGCCATTACACTTGGAATGGTAGCAGAAAGGACACCAATCTTCAGTAGTAATCGATGTATCATGAAGATGGGTTAGGTAGGCCACACAGCAGCCAGTAACCGTGTGACTGAAGGGCAAAATAGTGTTACAATTAAAATAACTTTGCAGGCCAAATTCATCCCTGATCTAAGCAGTTCGTGGATGGCAAGTCACATCAGGGGTAAACTGAGGAGGAGACAGATGTGAATAACAAAACACTGTAACTTACGTGCACTTGGCTGTGCAAAGGAGTTTCTCCTACACTACCATTTATGTCACCTGCCCTAACCAGTATTTCTCCTGCTGTTGATGATGGCAGCCCTGACATTTACCCAAGGAAGTTGTGCTATTTATGCTGAAGTGTCAGTGATGTCATCAGCAGAAACAGGGGAAGCACAGAACCTTGAACTCAGTCCTTGACAACAGCAAAGAGGAATGGATTCATCATTTTCTGCTACAGTCTAGCAGACTAGGCCTGGTCCCCACTAAGTCCCCACTTCGGACTAAGGTAGGCAAATTCAGCTACGTTAATAACGTAGCTACGTTAATAACCTTAGTCTGAACTTACCGCGGTCCAGAAGCGGCAGGCAGGCTCCCCCGTCGATGCCGCGTACTCCTCTCGGCGAGCTGGAGTACCGGCGCCGACTGCGAGCACTTCCGGGATCGATCCCAGAACATCGATTGCCTGCCGCCGGACCCTCCGGTAAGTGAAGACAAGGCGTATACAATGGTAGTTTTTATCCTGCAGCCTTCCAGTCCTGGGTGGAACTAGAAGGCGCTGTGCTGTCTTCTAGGTGGACAGTAAAACTGAAGCTCTAACTGTTTCTGATTGTTAAAGATGCTACAGCTGCATGCACAAGTATCAGGGTGTTAATGCTGCTGTCCTGGTTACATTTCAGTGTAGATAATTACATCCTGCCCACCCTATTTCCCCCCTATTGCTTCGACTGGATACAGAAGTTTTCTTCTCTTTTACGCTATGCGGTAGCATTTACATGCACTTTTAAACAGCAGCTGGGATAGCTGCACTTAAGTGGGGTCTCAAGTACTTTCTTGTGTACTTGAGGGACAGAGGGTCAACTTTTGCTCTCCGTTACATTGGTGTAAGCCTAGGATAATTTAGTGGAGTTATTCTAGATTTTCACTGGTATAAATGAGAGCAGGATCTGGCCCATAGTTCTAGTGTTTTGGGATGACATGCTAAATACACCTCTATACCGATATAATGCTGTCCTCGGGAGCCAAAAAATCTTACTGCATTATAGGTAAAACCGCATTATATCGAACTTGCTTTGATCCACTGGACTGCGCAGTCCCACCCCCCTGGAGCGCTGCTTTGCCGTGTTATATCCGAATTCGTGTTATATCGGGTCGCGTTATATCGGGGTAGAGGGGTACATCCAGTTTCAGGTTCCAACAAACCCCAAACCTCCAAGTGAAACAATCACAAATGCTGAGTATCATCTAGCTTCACCTCCAAACTGGCAAAGCTTTCGGTTTCCCAGGATTTCAGTGCAAAATTCTAAAATAGCCCACACTGACGCGGAATGTGTGTGGACTTCAGGAAACCTTTGGATCCACCCGACCCAAATTTTGAGTTGGTAGCAAGCTGAAATTCAGAGTTTCACATGATATGGGTTTTAATAGTTAATATAGTACAGGTGTCTATACGGACCTTTCCCACTGTCACTGAAGTTGAAAGCAAAACTCTCACTGACTTTAATAGGAGCAGGATCAAACCCTGTGTAGATAGAGGCCACGAGGTAGTTAAGATGCCCCCAAATTGCTTTATCACAGATTAAGAATACCAGGTTCTTATTCACTTAGTTGCACTGCCTCAGACTCCTACTTAACTGCCTGGGCCTTTAAGAAAGAGAAAAGAGCACTAAACGGTGTGAAAGGAGGAAGCACTAGAGATGATTGTACTTTAGATCTATACAATTGGCTCCTTTGACATTTCACCTCCGTCTTTCTAACAGGAGAACTCCTGGTTTCACTCTCCCTCATTGATGAATATATTGAATGCGCTAAGTAAGCCATCACGCGCACTGGAGTCTATCCATAAGGGACATTACTTTAAATGCTTTCTCCATCATTTAAACAAAGAGGTCATTTAGATCCCATTGCACAGTGGCAGGGAATACCACCATAATCTGCTGAATTGATTGCCTGTGAGCTAATGCTCTTTCTAATTGAAGTGGCTAGTGACTAACCAATGAATAACGGATGGCAGCCCTGGCTTGGCAGAGATGCTAGGGAGTTCATTCAAATATATTTGTCCATGGTATTTGTGGATATTTTCCATAGGGAATGAGGTGGTAGGTTGATGTTATGGCATGGAGTGAGGGGGTGTATTTATTTTAGCCCCTTCTCTCACACAGTATCCGAAGGCACTGTAAAACTATGGGCCTGATCCTAGAAACTATTGCTCAAATGAGTACCCCTTGCTCATGTTAGTAGCCCCATTAGGGGCTGAGATTACTTGCAAGATTAGACTCCATAGTGTGGGGAATTTGGGATTTATTTAGATTGTAAACCCCTTGGGGCAGGGACCATTGTTCTATGTTTGTAGTGTGCCTAGCACAGGCAGGTCTTAGGCTGTACAAACAAACAGTAATAATGAAGGTGTGTGTGGCTGCTATTTAAATACCCACACATCCAAGAGCACAAATGGTCCGAGTCAGATACAAGAGGCCTTTCATCTGAACTGCAACCCCCTTTCAGGAGGGAGACGGCTGAAATTCATAGAATATCAGGGTTGGAAGGGACCTCAGGAGGTCATCTAGTCCAACCCCCTGCTCAAAGCAGGACCAATCCCCAACTAACACATTCCAGCCAGGGCTTTGTCAAGCCTGTCCTTAAAAACCTCTAAGGAAGGAGATTCCACCACCTCCCCAGGGAACCCATTCCAGTGCTTCACCACCCTCGTAGTGAAAAAGTTTTTCCTAATATCCAACCTAAACCTCCCCCACTGCAACTTGAGACCATTACTCCTTGTTCTGTCATCTCCTACCACTGAGAACAGTCTAGATCCATCCTCTTTGGACCCCCCATTCTGGTAGGCAGCTATCAAATCCCCCCCTCATTCTTCTCTTCTGCAGACTAAGCAATCCCAGTTCCCTCAGCCTCTCCTCATAAGTCATGTGCCCCAGCCATGCCCCTAATCATTTTTGTTGCCCTCCGCTGGACACTTTCCAATTTTTCCACATTCTACTTGTAGTGTGGGGCCCAAAACTGGACACTAACTTGTTTCTAACAAGGTTCAGTAAACACTACACAAAGTTCAGGGCAGGAAGCAAAGGAGAATATGGCATCCAATTGGAACTGTAGGGGAAGCTTAGTTAGGAGGAGTTTGAATGTAACATTTTATTTGAATGGATTCTAGGGCATTTACGTACATGTTATATGCATATGATTTGGGTGGAGTTTTGGTAAAGATATTTTAAAAATGGATCATTGAAAAAAATCAGATCTATTCCTGGAATGGAGGAATAACCATAGGCATGGAGTCGGATGCCCCACGTGTAGGAAGGAAAGCAGGATACCATTGTCACTCACCAACAGGCTAGACCCCAAGCCCCCCTTCTCTAGCTGCAGAGATGCTGCCCACTCAGTTCCCCACTCCGAAAAGGGAGTCCAGCTGGTGACTTCAGGTCTCAGATGTATCTCACAGTCCTTTATACCCCACAACTGGGCACTTCACCCTAAAGCTCCGCTGAGGCTAATGCGAAGGTTCTATTTAGGCTCTTGCTTAGGTGACCGAACAGGAGCACTGTGCAAAAGGAGGAGAGTACATATTTGGGGGGCTGGAAGCATGGTGGGATTATGGAGCAGGGATCCAAAGGTGGGATTGGATGTCCTCCCACCATTGGAAGCATCCAATCTACTTGTGTGGCTCCGCTGGCTTAACTACTTGGACATTTTCCTTTACATTCATCAACATGTGGCATGGGAGAGATTAATCTGGGTCGTCCCCTCCTGGCTGTGGAGCCACAAGACTCTCATTCACAGGCTGCCTGCATTCCTCATGCAAAAAGGCTGCTCAGTCAGCAAGCGTCCTTCAACCCTCCTACATACCCACAACACAGCAAGAGTCAAGCTGGCAGCACCCCATGCCTGCCTTTTTGGAGCACGAGTTCTCTGCTGCTCCTCCAGCCAGGGTCAGTAACCAAGGCTCACTGAATGGGAACAGGCAGGAAACTGCCTGCTTCCAGGGCAGCTGGAGCAATTTGTATAGTGGGGGTGCTGAGAGCCATTGAACCCAACTGTACACCCGTGTATGATGGAAACCACTTCAAGCCAGGGGGTGCAGCAGCACCCAGCACCCACGCTCCAGCACCCATGCCTTCCTTAGGTGCAATTTCACTGGCCAGGAAAGTCGATTAGAACTAAAGTGAATCAACTGCTCCCAATTATATATTTGGGGAGTGGGAGGCAGAGAGCTTACTACCATAGCAAAGTGGATCCTTAATATTGCTAAGCCTTGGCAAACATCCCACAATGGCCTGGGAATTTCTGGTACATTCCCTGGATTGAGTTCCTCAGATGCTGCTCAGATAGAGATAATAATGCCAGAAGGGACCATTGTGATCATCTGTCAGGAGCCCAGCAAGGGCACTTAGGATCAAGGGTGAGAGCAGAGGCAAACCTGAAGCTGGGAGTAGTGGAGGAGTTCATAGTCAGGTTGCAGGCCAGGGTCAATACCAAGGGTCAGAGTGCATGTCAGGTTTCAGGGTCCAGGAGGCAAAGTCCAAATCAAGCCAAGGTCAAAGCCAGGAGTTCAGGAGCAGAAATGGTCATGGCAGCTACAAAAGACCCACACCTGCTGCCTGGACACTTCCTAGAACACCTGTTGGGTTTATTTAGGGCCTGGGGCCAATCAGGAGCCATGAGGCTGCTGCCTGTCAGACCTTTTGAGGCGGGACTTCCCATGGTCTGTATCCACAGCAGGTCCCAGGGCCATTGAGCTGACACTGGTTACAGCTGCTGCTGGGTGGCAGCGTCGTGCTGATGGTAGCACTGAAGGCTTGGGTTCTAGACCTGAGTCTAGTCCATCCTCTAGTCTGACCTCCTAGAACCAGAGCAGATCTCTTAGAAATGACATCTAACCTTGATTTTAAAATTGCCAGTGCTGGAGACCCCACACCAACCCCTGCCTTCCCCTGGTGGCCACAGAGCCAGAGAGTGTCATGCACTAACACCACTCCCTGAAGTACAGCATCCACACCCCAGGCAGCAATGTGGGGCCTGATGCTGCTTCCACTAGTGTAAACCCTCTGTAACGCCGCTGAAGTCAATGGATTCGTAACAATGCAAAGCCAATGTGAGAGCAGAGGCGTGCCCATTGCTCCCTCAACAGCTGCCTTGGGAGACAACAGGGCTGATGCGCCACTGTCTGGGGGAGTCATTGACACCTGTGCAAAGTGGGTTTAAGATGCTACCAAATCAGAAGAAGCCAAAGGTGCAGTGGAGGGTTGTAGTTTCTGGGAGCTATATTTAACCCATAATGCTATAGCTTTATCTGCACTTCTAGCTTTAGCACTTCTTAGGAGTCTCCTTCTTCTTCTATATATTAGCCAGGTAGTGCCACAGGTGTGCATGGCCCTTTACAGAAGGAATATAGACACTGACCTGCCATCACACTCCTATTGCATCTGTGTAACTCCACTGACTTAGTGCAGTTCCTCCTGATTTACCCCTCGGGGAGGGCAGGGTGCCATTTACATCACAAAGGCTCAACTGGAGCAGGGCAGCTTTAAAACATGGCCAGGGCGCTATAGGGGTGGCCCTTGTGCTCTGCCCACACCCCTTCTCCTGCCAGGACAGCTCACTTTTAGAACTGTGCCGGACAGCAGCAGGTCCCCAGATGGAGCCTGGGTTGTAGCAAACATGCATTGCTGCCACCCCTTCCGGTGGACTTTCATTCTGGGCTAGTGCAGGGAGAATCTGCCCCTTTATACACAGGGTTCACCTCTCACTGAAAAGCAGCCACCTCTGGGTGGGGATACGGCAGCTGTCTAACTGTGCCTGGTGACACCACCTACGCAGCGCAGATTCCGAGAAGTAAAGATGAAAGCTGCCTCCGTTGGAAACTGCAAAGAGATTTTAGGCAGGGATTTAGCCTTGGCAGCATAGCCAACACCCCCATATAATGCACAAGCAGAGGCAGGTCAGTCGAATCACCGGCACTGCAGAATATTGCAAACAAATCCTCACCTCCCCATCGCTGGAATGTCACGGAGAAAGGGGGTCGGTTTTTAATGATCTCTTCCCCACTCACCAAATCCATTACTGAGCCAGGATTAAACAACAATCATCCATCATGTGCTTTCACCGAGGGACCAAGCAAGCACTCAGTGTGAATCAGACGGAGGCTGTTTTAGCCAACAAGTGAGTAAACAGTCCAGGGCTGCACTGGCTTATTGTGCAGTCTTAGGAACAGCCAATAACATTCAATGGTTTACCGGGTGGAAAAGCACACAGTGGGTGTGCCCGGAAATATTGAGCCTTGTATTTGAAAAAGACCCTTTACATAGTAGGCTAGGACTAGTAACTGGTGGTTACCCCATGTGTGGGATGTCCCCAGCTGGGGTAGAGGTGGCATAGCTGGCTCCTGAACAACTCCCCTCGGTGCAGGGGGCACACTGGGTGCAGGCGCGGGTGGGGTCTGAGGGCAATTATCTCCCCAGAGATGGCCCTTTAGGGCTATTTTAGAGGAGAGGATCAGTCCTAGAACCAGGGAGTTGCAAGGGGGGTTGCTGCAGTCCTCCCCATCTCTGTACCCCATAGATACTGGACACAGTGTTGCCTCTAGCCCATTATTTTCAGGCTCCATTAGGAGGACAATGGAAAGTGATAAATGACTTTAATGGGATTATAATTATGCAACATATTTTAGAAGTAATTACTTTATCAGCTCTTCAGAGCAGGCAGTGTAGGGTGACCGGATGTCCCGATTTTATAGGGACAGTCCCGATTTTGGGGTCTTTTTCTTATATAGGCTCCTATTACCCCCCCACCCCCGTACCGATTTTTCACGCTTGCCGTCTGGTCACCCTAAGGGAGTGCCTCTTGTTACGTCTTTGTACCGTGCTGAATACGACGGGGCTGCGATGCAGACGAGGATTTCTGGATGCTATTGCAATTCAAATAAATACATTAGATTAAAAATAATTATAACTGATTTCCCTTTAAACAGACAGGAGCCGGGGCTGCAGTTTGCAAGATGACTGTTTGGCATGCAATGTGCTTTGTGTGTTGGATTGAGTGAGTGCTAGTGCCCCCTTGTGGCCGGGCCAGAGGGAGACTGCGACACCCACTACTAGGACACATCTCCTTTAGTGCAACTGGTAAAGGCATGTGTTTTTGGAGCCGGATGCCCAGGGCTCTGATCCCAGTTCCCAGACCATGTGTGACGGAGACCTGATCATTCTTGCTCACTGCACATAGATTTGTTACATGAGACTGGAAATCAGGGCTCCGGGGTGTCAGTCACAGCTCTGCTAATGATTTACTGCAGCATCTGGAGTAAATCACAGTGCCTCTCTGTGCCTTGGTGTATGGATTTAGTAGAGCAGCCTGTGGCGGGGCCAGACTACCCCGCCTTAACCTGGAAGGAGTTAAGCCCCAGGGACTGGCAGTGGAAGTCCCGCCTCCCCGGGCAGACTGGGCATGCTCCAAGTGCTACAGGAGTATAAAGGGAGGGAGGCCAGCTCATTCTGGGCTGGAGCCTGTAGGAGAAGGACCTGCTGGGGGGGAAGTGCCTGCAGCGAACCAGTCACAGCCACTGACTGCACCGGGAAGAGATGTCGTCCACGGCCTGCCTGCACCCTGGTGATTGGAGGAGACCCAGGAGATGACTGAATCTGATGAGTACCAAGGACCTGATGACTCCTGGGAGACCCCAATGGAGAGCCTGGTAGGAAGGGACCCTGGGAGGGTGACAGAGTGGTACCTTCCCCCCTGGGGGAAACTCAGTGTGTTTTGGTTGGAACCCCCTGCTGAGTTGGTGGCAAACCACTATGCCACTGTTAGGGCCCTGGGTTGGGGCCCCCCTACTGGGGCTGTTGCACCCCAATGATAAAGACTCTGGCTGCTAGGCCATGCTACCCTCCACCTGAGGGGTGCTTTCTGGACTCTGGCCGGTAGGCCCCACTGCCCTGTAGCCAAGGGCTGTGTTATAGACTCCTGCTGTCATGCCACATCTCCTTGAGGTAAAGGGGATGTCATAGACTCTGGCCACTAGGCCACACTGCCCTGGACTGGAGGGTTATTTTACGGATGGTGGTGGATAGTCCATGCCGCTTGCAACCCTAGGGTGTGGCCCGTCACATGCCCATTCTCTGCTCTGGGCACTCCATAGTCACTTCATAAAACTTCCACTTCTCAGCTCCAACCGACCATAACAAAAAAGTTCTTCCCCCCCCCCCCCCCCCCCCGAAAAAACAACAACCCACAACTGCTCTGCTCTGCACCCAGAGCTGTAAACTCCCTCCTCTGGCCAGAAAAAGCCCACAAAAGACACAGAAGCCCAGCAATTGGCCTTGAAGGGGTTTGGAACGGGTCCCATATGAGGAGAGATTAAAGAGGCTAGGACTTTTCAGCTTGGAAAAGAGGAGACTAAGGGGGGATATGATATAAAATCATGAGTGATCTGGAGAAAGTGAATAAGGAAAAGTTATTTACTTGTTCCCATAATATAAGAACTAGGGGCCACCAAAGGATATTAATGGGCAGCAGGTTTAAAACAAATAAAAGGAAGTTCTTCTTCACACAGCACACATCAATCTGTGGAACTCCTTGCCTGAGGAGGTTGTGAAGGCTAGCACTATAACAGGGTTTAAAAGAGAACTGGATAAATTCATGGTGGTTAAGTCCATTAATGGCTATTAGCCAGGATGGGTAAGGAATGGTGTCCCTAGCCTCTGTTTGTCAGAGGGTGGTGATGGACGGCAGGAGAGAGATCACTTAATCATTACCCGTTCGGTTCACTCCCTCTGGGGCACCTGGCACTGGCAGCTGTCAGACAGGATACTGGGCTGGATGGACCTTTGGTCTGACCCAGTATGGCTGTTCTTATGAAGGTAAGCGCCCCTGGGCTATGCTAGACCCAAAGAGGAAAGATCATTGCAGAGCGAAGGAGCACCTACTAGGAATGTTCCCCCACCCTCACCATTCAAACCAAGGGACTGTTTACTCAAACACCGTGCTCTGATGCCAGGAGAGAGGCAGAATCCCACATAGTCAGAAACCTAACTTCTTAGGGGTTTATTGCATGTAATGATACTAACCTACCTCACAGGGATCAGGCCCCATAGTCATTTCCTATATGTCCATGCAGTGCCTAGTACAATGGGCCCTAATATTGCTGATGCCTCTTGCCATGGGTCCCTAACTTGAGAGGTCACTCTGCTCTTCCCATACTGTTCAATGGGAGCAAGGCCAGAGCTGGAAAAGGTTGAGAGCCACTGCTCTTGGCACTGCAACCAAGCAACCGATAACAGGGGTGTGGTTGTCAGGAGCTTTGAGATGGGAGGGGCTGTTATAGTAAGTGTGAGGTGTTTATTAACAAAATACAATCAGAAATTAGAAATTGACTCCTTGTGTCCTGTTCTGCTGTCTGGAGTGGCTCCCGACTGTGAGCGCCAGTCTCAGGACCGACCAGAGGTGCTGGTACAGGGGGAACCAGGGGGCCATGGCCCCATCACTTTTTACCGGCTGGAAGGGTGAGCGATGACGGGGGAGGGGCGGAGAAGAGTGAGAGGGGGAGTGGCCTTGGGAGAAGAGGGAGCGCCGGAACAGGGTTTTGGGGGAAAGGGCGGTACGGGGGGGTGTGGGGGGGGGAGGAGGAAAGAGGCAGGGCCATGGTTCAGGAGCCAGTGTTCCCCACACACTTTTCAGGAGCTTCCACCGCTCCTAGGACAGACAAAAAGCAGGGCAAACCCCCCGAACCAGAGGGTCTCAAATGATTTTTTGTAATCATTATATGTACTTGTGTGGCAGGAGAGGGGGCAAAAAAGGGGGGTGCGATCAAAGAAGTTTGAGAACCACTGTCCCAGAAAGCGGGCAGAGTAGATGGGGACAACTCCAACAGCACAAGCTATGTGAGTCTAGGTCATAGGGAAATTATGTCACAGGGAACAATCAGGCCTTACTGGTTATGACATTGCTACATAGAGATTTAAGGCTAGCAGGAATTAGCTGAGGTCGGTGCTTTTATTACCAATCTTAAACCACGTCAACACTCAGTATATTAGGAGTTTAAATGGAATGTCAATAACTTATACAAGTTTAAAACCTGAGGGCATTTCGTCTTCAGCTCTTACCTTTTAAGACATCATCAAGTGAGATTGAGTTTGGACTCCTCTAGGGAAAATGCAGGCAAGTGTTTCCCTTCAGGAGCCGGGGGGCAGTAACGGCCTGCAGTGACACAGAAGCAGCTTCTTCAAAACAAAGTACGGTTTGTAGTGCCCAGAGGCGCACAGCACTCCCAGTATGGATTTCAAATAACAGAGACCTACCTGCCTCTTACCCACACTCCAGCCCTTAGACCTGCTGCCCCTCCATTCTCCTGGGCACCCAGTTTTCAGCTGGCTTGGGTAGCCTCCTCACTCCCAGTCAGTCTCTGTGTCAGCCTGCAGCAGCTGACAATTTTCTTCCTCCTGCCCCTTTCTGGAGGGCCTGCCTTTTAACAGATCAGTGTCTGTGATCCCCCTCTTCTCAGCCTTGGCAAACAGCCCCATCACTAGGGATGGGGCTGAGGAGTTCTTCTTCACCGCTATCTACCTAGCTACTGTGTTTGAGGGGATGCGCCTTCTCTAGCCCATTGTTTCCTGCCTGGTTTCTTTAATAACTCCTTTTGATCTAACCCTACAAATCCACGGGGGATATACCACTGAGGGTCATATGACATTTATAAAAAATAACACAAATATTTCCCAGTTCTCCACACTCTAGCTGAGATTGTAAGCTCAATGGGGCCGGACTCTTTTTTTTTCTGTTTTTCCAAAACCTAGTGACTATGATGGTACAAATAAATATATAATGATAAAGTGCTGCAGGAAGTGATTGGGGTTAATGATACAGTAAGTAGCACTCTTCTCTCTGAGTCACTACTGAACTCCTACTACTTCTTATCTCTCTTTTTTTAGCTCTTTTCTTCAGTAGATCTCAAAGCACTTTTACAAAGGAGGTATCATTCTCCCCATTTTACAGGTGGGGAAAACTGAGGCACAGAACAGGGCTGTGACTAGTGGCTTACCATTGCTACAGGATGCTGTGTTGCTGGAGAGGCTATTTTTTAGGATGCACAAGTTATAGCGAGGCTCTGACTATTTGTGGACCCAGGGCCCTCTTTGCAACCATCATCAAGCCAGCCAGTGCAGGCATAGTCTCCTACAGACCGGCTGATTTAAAAAATGCCTGTCTCATTTGGTGCTTTCAAAAGACAAAATATTTGCTCTGCAGAGGAATCTTTATTAGCCAGCTTGAAATGTCATGCTTGGCAAAGATGGCTTGGCAAATTAATGAGTTAACGTTTGTAAAGTGCCTTGAAGGTTTAAAAGGCTCTCTAGGTTCTAAGTAATAATTAATTAATATTATTATCCAGAAAAGGAGGATGTTCTCCAGTGAAGGCGAGGTGACCATTCCACGATTTCTTTCGTCAGCTAAAATACTGACAAACCTCATCTTCAGTTCGGTGTGCTCTGCTCAGTGTATCATATAGATGTTATCTTTATTTATTAGTCATTTATGGTAGCAACCACTATGTGCTAGGTGCTTTCTCAGCAAGCAAGAAGGGATGGTCCTGGTACTAAGGACAGACAGACAAGTACGGGGGAATGGGAGACACTTTTCCCTCTCATTTACTGGGACGTGGCTCCACAGTGAGCTAGGGCATGTCTACACTTCGAGCTGGGAGAGTGCTTCTCAGCTTGGTGTGTGAATCTACAGCTCACTAGCCTGCAGCGTTTGAAATGGGAGCACAGCAGAGTGCACCATGGAACTTTTAATGCACAGTAGCAGGGTTCACACAGCTAGTTGGTGTGCAGCTGGCTAGAGCCCTGTAGATTCACACCCTGCCTTGCCACATCATGTAGATAAGTCCCAAGTCTTTCGTATACACATCTGCTCCCTTCACTATAGGCAGCACAGCAGATGTGGGCCTTCAAGAGGGTCTGCATGTGGATAAGTTCAGAAAGGGCACATCCTGCATAGGGGGCAGTGTGGAAGTACGTGGAAGCCCTGTGGATGGGAAGATGACGGACAGGTGGGAGAGGGTGGGAACATTGAGCAGAGAGGAAGGAGGCAATGTACAACTAGGCAAGGGAGGATAAGCAGGGATGGGTGGAGTGATGAGGAGGTTTACAGGGGTGACAGAAAGCTGGAACTTGATGTGATAGTGGATGGGGAGTCAGTGGGTGCATGCACAACTACAGGGAAGGAGAGTCCTGTGGTTAAAGTACGGGTCAATGCAACACAGATTCTATTCCGAGGTCTGCGGACTCGTCATGAAATCTCTGGCAAGCCACTGAACTTCTGTAGGCAACATTTCCCCACCGGTACGAAGGGGAGAATAGACATGTGTCTAGCTCACCTGGGGTTGGGAGTCCATGTTCATTAATGTCCGTATGGTACTTTGACAGCCCAGGCTGGGAGATGCTACAGAAGTGCCAAATATTACTGTCATGGATAAGTGTGTGTGTGTGTGCATGTGTTTAATTTGTTAGAGTAAGAAACTAAACAAACTCCCATCTCAGGCCAAGGCAGAAGAGAGGAGAGAATGGGGGAGCCATAACAAGCCCAGCACAGGAAGACTGAAGACTACAGCACATTACACTGAGGCATTTTGACGCCAGAGATTGCTGGGGGTTAGGGATCCCCAGGCCATCCCCCAGTGATGCCCACTATGCTGTGGGCTGGAAGTGGGAGGTGCTGTAGGAGCTGCACGGTGGATGTTACTGGGGAAGAGGGAGCATGGCTGGGTGTTAATCTGGTTTGCACTGGGGGAGAGGCACAAAGGGGAATTATCCCATGAGAGGATCAGGGCCTTCCTGTCTCAGAAATGTTTCCACTGGCTCTAATTATAGGTTCACTTAGGGCTTCAGAGTTTTAAAAGAGACTGAGAAAGATCATGGTAGTCCAGGGTTTGTGAGGAGATGGTGCCCAATGTATCTTGCACAGGATCTCTGCGATCGGGTATTTTCCACCAGGATTGTAGATCCTCAGCCACATGCTGAGTCCTCTCGCCTGACACAGGCTATGCTATCATATAACCCCAGAGAGTCAGTCCCCATCCCAGAATGTCCGTCCGTCTTTGCAAGGAATACCCTAGTGGCATTCCAGCCCTCGGTGTGAAGGATCAGACGTCAGCACCATATGGAGCAGCGGCCATATCCAGCAGGCAGAGCCGGGAGGATCCCCTCTGATCAGTGCTGGGTTCCCCGTACTGCCACTGTGCTTCTGGGCAGAGCAGAGAAACTGTACTTATTTAGATGTATATAGGCATTAAGAGGAGGCACCTATCCAGTGCCCTGGGTGCCTTTGCCATATAGTAAAAATACAGGTCAGGTGGAAGGGAGCTGACTCTGGTGTGGAAGCAGCATGATTGGCCATTCCAGGCTGCAGGCTGGATGGGGAGGAGAAGGAACAACAAGACTCAAAACACATCTTACGGAAAAGTAAAAATCAATAGCAGCCGCTCCCATTCCCACCTATACCTCCCCCAGTGGACATCACCTTCCATTATTCACTCTCCCTTCCGAGCTCCTCAGTGAATCCTTGGCTTCTGTCTGACTCCTAACAGGACCCTCCAAGGTTTTCAAACTCAGGGGTGGTGGGGGCGGGTTCACTTCATGCCAGAGAGTGGAGCCAGTTCCTAACAGCACCCACTCTGTGTGTCCACGCCACACTTAAACAAACTAGCCATACTTCTGCACCTGCCACTGTATTGCTACGTGGAGATTTACAGCAGAATCAGGATAAATGGAGGGGAGGGCTATTATCAAGCTGCAACCACGCATCCACTCTGGGTGGGTTACCACGTGACAGCGAGGCCTGTTCAATTCATCCAGCCACCCGGAGAAGCCAGCTCCTCGGGAAGTCAGTAAAAAGCAGGTGCATGCCTCTGTGGCTCAAGCAGAGATGGAAGGAGCAGTTTCCCTGGCGGACAGCATTTCCAGACTAAAAGTCACTCACCCCCATGGAATTTAATGAAACAAACACAATTAGCAAGCAGAAGTTATAAAAAGGAAGAAGAAACTTTAAGCAAAGAGATAAAAGAGGTTGCCAAAGAGCGGTGGGGAAACAGGAGAATGTTGCCTACCTAGCCCTTGGAGATGCTATAATAATCAATGGAGATATACCAATCCCACAGAACTGGAAGGGACCCTGAAAGGTTATCAAGTCCAGCCCGCTGCCTTCACTAGACAGAACCAAGTACTGATTTTGCCCCAGATTCTTAAGTGGCCCCCTGAAGAATTGAACTCACAACCCTGGATTTAACAGGCTAATGCTCAAACCACTAAGCTCTCCCTGCCCACAACAAAGGGTAAAAAAGTATTCCTAGTTTATGAAGCTCAGGCCCAAACAGAAATGGCAGAGGTATGAAGAACTGGCTCATCCCCATAGGGTTAGAGCTCTGGGAATATCTGGTGCACGGTGGGGAAAAGAGAAAATGTACACGGCCGACAGTTTATTGTTGAAGTATTTAATGAGGTTCATAAACATGAGAGGACCCCGGGGACTGAAAAGTTCAAGTTTGCTGGCTGTTTGCCCAGCACACGAGCCCCTGTGAGCCATTATAGGAAGGCTTATAACACAATGCCCAGTCCTGCTTCCACTGAAATCAATGGGCAAGATCCTTCAGTTGGTGTAAATCAGAGTAGCTCAGTGTCTATTGGCTTTAGTGGACTGTTGAGGATCTGCCTCGGTGGCTAAACCTCCCTCCCACTCCGTGAAGCAGGACTGAGCCCGAGGGCGGTGTTTAAATCAGGCCAGAAACTACTCCTGGAAGCTATTCTCTCCCCAGCAGCCCTGATGACTCCCATGAGGATGGATCAGCCCCAGGGGGATTTAAAATGCTGGGTAAATATAATTTGGATTAGCTTAGAGGAACTGGGGGTTAGCTGAATCAAAATTAATTTCATACCCAATTATAGAGCAGAATCAATCCCATTGGCAAACTGCCAACCACCACCAACATTAATAATAATCATGAAGAAAAATATCATATTCAGAGGTAAATGCAATAATATTTTAGTAACTTTACAGATATTAGGGGCTGATCATGGGTAGTCCTGAGTGCTCAGCTCTCATTGACTTCAGTGAGCCAAGGAGCTCAGCACCCTACAGGAAGCACTCAGCACCTTTCAGGACTGGGCCCTCGATAGGGACTAAGCAATTGGTCAATGAGTAACTGAGCAGATAAAGCACCAAGTGTATTAGCAAGTGCATCAGTATGAGTTAAGATACTCAGAGGCATTTAGGCTGGCATTGTCAAAGGGACCTGGGGGGGGACAGGAACCCAACTCGTACTGGCAATGGGGCACCTGAGGTTCCGTGGGAAACCCCAGACATAATCCTGATTGCTGCTGTCACAAGGACAGAGGAATGAACCATCATTTAAAGGGTCCAGTGGGATCTGTGCATAAACCCACTCAATCAATATATTTAAGGAGATTGATCAGTGAGGAGTACTGGAAATAGAGGTGACCACAATGGTTTATTTTTCTAACAGGAGCAGCAAGGGGAGATAAGAGAAGCCTCCCAGGTGGCTGATGAGTCTCATGTGCAGATGTCTGGAGCTGAGTTCTTTGTTTCTGTAGCAGTGCCCAGAAATCCCAGTCAGACCCATGGTGCTGGGCACAGATAGGAAGAGAAGCACTGGTTCCAATTATAGGGCTCTTGTGGCTGATGTGATCTTGGACCCTGCAGGGCTCTGAGCAATGCAGGGTGTGTTCCAAGCAAATTAGGGCTCAATCCTGCAGCATGCAGTACACTTGGCCCTATCCAGACAAGCCCCTAAGCACTACAGGCCAGATTTTCAAAGCTATCTAGGCACCTAACAGGATTTTCAAAAGCATGTAGGTGCCTCCCACTCCTGCGTGTTTTAGGCACCTAATTGCTTTTGAAAATCCCAGCAGGCACCTAGATACCTTTCAAAATGTGGCCCCGGGTGCTTAACTTGAAGCAAGTGAGTAGTCCCTGCTGGCGTCAATGGGATGCCTCATGTGTCTTAAAGTTAATCATGTTGGGTAAGTTTTCAAAAGCAGCTATGTCCCATTTTCAAAAGTGGTTTAGGCACTCAGGAGCCTGCGTCTCATTCAGTGTCAATGGGATTTAGGCTGCTCAGTGCCTCAGTCACATTTGAGCGTGGGACTATTCTATTCAATATAGGTTCTTATACCACGCTCGTCACCAACGTACCTGAACACCTTCCAGCAGTGCACTAAGCAACGGCTGTCACATGTGTGTTCTCTCCCCAGGGAGACAAGCATGCGCAGTGGAGTGTCTGGTTTGGACATGTTGCTATATGTTTGTTAGAGAAGGCAGGTCAAAGAAATATGCCTTGCATTGGGACCGGAAGGTGGTGAGGTTTGCGATGGTCCTTGGTTCCTGGGCAGAGTTCATTCCACAGTCTGTGACTAGCCCCCCAAGAGCTGTCTCCTGTACAGATGAGCTTTACCTTTATTGGAGAAAGCTCCTGGGAGCTGCGTTGTTGACCAGTTTTCATCCCAAAGCTTTATGCTCTTGAGTCACGTAGGTGCTTTTTGAAAACGTTGGCTGCAGTGCTGAATCAGGTCGAGAGGGCTCAGTGCATTGCAAGGTTGGACATGTAGGGTACATCTACACTGCATCCAGGAGCGTGCCTCCCAGTCCAGGTAGACTCACCCTAGCTTTGCTCAAGCTAGCCACCCAAGTCCAAGCCCCTGAGTCCAAGCTTCGGTGGCTAGTCCAAGTCACCACTCATGCCACAACATCCACACTGCTAATTTTAGTGGACTAGCTCAAGCGAAGCTAGCGCAAGTCAGTCTACCCAGGCTGGGTGGTTCACTCCCAGCTGCAGTGTAGACATGCTGTTAGTGCCAAAGTGTCTCTTCCATGTGACTACAGGAGGAGGAAATAATCCAACACCAACACAACTGTATGATAAATAAAGGTGTTACAGCTGCTGTCTGGAGGTGTGGCTGTAGTTTGGGTGGCTGTAGTTTGTGTGACTACCCAAGCTAGTTTTCACCGAGCTGGCTTGCATAATGATAGCCAAGAATCCACGCGAGTGCAGACTGCACAAGTCAGCCCAGACCCTGGTAATACTCAAGTGGCTAACCCCTGCTTTTGTGGCTTCACTGCTATCGGTACGCAAGGTAGCTAGATTAAAGCTAGCCTAGGTAGGTCTCCATGTGCTGCAGTCACACATCTGGTTGCAGTGTAAACATATCCTAAGGTACAGATGGATTTCTTGTGAAAGTGGGAGGGGACAGGGCAAATTAAGCAATGACCCCCCCTGAGAAACAGGACACTCTAGTGCTTTGGGTGCTAACCTGGGACTCAGGAAACCTGGGTTCAAGTCCTTGCTCTACCACACACTTCCTTCACTTAATCTGTGTGCTGCAGTCCCCTTCTGTACCTCACAGGGGTATTATGATGGTATATGCATGGCCTGAAAGGACCTTTGTGATCATCTAGTCTACACACCTCTATAACACATACCATAAACTCTCTCTCCCTCTCCCCCCACTAATTCCTGGAGCTTCTCTTTTTAGAAAAATATCCAGTCTTGATTTAAAAATTGTCAGTGATGGAGAATGCACCACAACCCTTGGTCAATTGTTGCAATGGTTAATTATCTTCACTTTAAAAAGTTTACACATTATTCCCAGTCTGAATTTGTCTAGCTTCAAGTTCCAGCCATTGGAATGGGTTATACCTTTCTCTGCAAGATGGAAGAGCCTCTTATTAAATATTTGTGGAATCACTCAGCTAGTCAGCTAACTAAGTATATACATCAATAACCGCGACAAGGAAAAACACAAAATGGAGACTAGCAAAATATAAGCGACTCTTTCCCCATCATCACATTTAAATCAGAAAAGAGCTGGTGATCCAGATTCATTAAGACAATTTGATTAAAAGCAAATCACATCCAAAGCATCTAATTAAAACAAAAATCAATTAGTTTGCCCTCCCAATTTCTTCTTTCTAAAACTAACACTGCCCGGGCTTCCCTGCGTTGGAAAGCTCACAATAGCATTAACCCACTGCATAATGCTTCCGCGTTAGGGGGAGACAGTCTGCTGCTTCCTTCTCTTGCAGCTGAGCTTTGGCCAACCCAGGCAGATCACGTGTCCTTTTGTAAAGCAGGGGCCTTGACTCCTCACTCTCAGTGGAGTATATGGGTCCAGCTACAGGGAGTCATCTGCCAAACTACCACACACAATTCCAGAAACTTGGGGCATGGAATGCCAGTTGTGCATCTTAACTAGACACAATCAACTCCGGTTTGAATAAAGACTGGGAATGGCTGAGCCATTACAAACATTGAATCTATCTCCCCTTGTAAGTATTCTCACACTTGTTATCTAACTGTCTGTACTGAGCTAGCTTGATTATCACTTCAAAAGTTTGTTTTCTCTTAATTAATTGGCCTCTCAGAGTTGGTAAGACAACTCCCACCTGTTTATGCTCTCTGTCTGTGTGTGTATATATATCTCCTCAATATATGTTCCATTCTATATGCATCCGAAGAAGTGGGCTGTAGTCCACGAAAGCTTATGCTCTAATAAATTTGTTAGTCTCTAAGGTGCCACAAGTCCTCCTGTTCTTCTTTTTGCCTAGCAACAGTGACTCAGACACAACTCATTCCCCCCCGGACCCGTATCTCCTCATTAGATCTCTTAAAGAGATATCTCCTTATTAGACGCGGGCAATAGTGACGCAACCCCGTACTGGTTTGGGTGCACTCCCAAAGCATCACAACCTCTATGGGGTTTCACCACAGTGTTTTGTTGCATGTCTGGTGGTTGCTCCCTTGCTGTCCTCTTCCTGCCCACCGGTGCAATCACCTCCATACTGCAGGGGCTTCCATGGGCTGAGAACTGCCACTCCCCGTGCTTGCATCTGCTCTGGCTCCTCTCGGAAAGTGAATTTCAAATGGTAAAGTTTGCAATCTGGGGCTGGCCGGTGACGTACTGTGCGCTAACCATTCTCCAAGCAGCAATAGTACCAGGTGACGTATGTAGTCAAGCAACACAGAGCAAATCAAGATCAGCTGACATCAGTGGAGCAGGATCAGACCCACTGTGAACGTTCACAATGAACTGGCCACAAACGCAATCTGCAGACTAACGGGATTCCTTCGCTCACCACTAACTGTAAAAGTAGCTCCTGCTTGCACCTTTAAATGCTCGGAGGATAAAGACATGTCTCTCTCCACTCATGGCTTTTCCTTATTGTGCTCTATATGACCCACTTTCGTTTTCTTTCTCTCTTGGCGCACCTATCCAGCAGAATTTTTAAAACGATGAAGATGAGATTCTAGGACGGCTAAGTCATATTGTGAATAAGATTTAAATAAAAAAGAACAACCGTTAAATTTATGAAAGGGGACTGGGGTTTTAAAATACCATCAAGCTGTAGAACTGGCAATCTGTTTTACAGCCCAGCCAAGTTCCTGTAAGCAGTTTTATAACGGTTTCTGCCTGATTGATTTGCCTCTAAGAGGAGGTTAATAAAACCCCAGAAAAATAGAGTGGAAATTCCAGCAATAAAAGAGGTACCAAATCCTTCATCTCGCCTCGCAACATGATGACATTTTCTATTAAAGTCGCCCGGGCTGACCTGATTGATTAGCACTAGCCCAGTAGTGGCTGTGATGTCACCAGTAATTCTGCTGGGAGGAAGGCAATAAGAAAATCTTTCTGGACATGTGTCGTTCTTAGAGTGTGAGGGCCAAATACTGGCAATGTGCCCCAGGGTCTTTACACTAGGCCAGCAGCGTACACCCAAATGCGCTGTCAGGTGCATTCAGCTCAACACCAGCCCTGCACCTATGGGCCAGCTCGGCATGCCGCAGGGTTCCTGCAACTGGTGCTTTCTTTAAGAGCAACATGATTGCGGCTCCTGGACCCACCTTATTCTGGACAGCAGCTTCTGGAATTTAGGACTGTCGCTTTTCCTGCAAACCATCTCTGTTGTGATCATGGTGCCCATTCCAGAAGGCTAGCTGTACTACAGGGCTGTTAAGTGACTTGAACAAGGACACACAGAAAGCCAGCAGCAAAGCCAAGAATTGAAGCCAGATTTCCTGAGACCCAGTCCAGTGCCTTAACCACAAGGCTATCCTTTCAACATGCTTTCAAATACCTGTCTCACTTTCCCAGCAAGTGGCTTGTCTATTAGAGGATTACAGCCTACTACTGCTGCCAGTTAATGGAGTTTCTCTTTTAGCCCAAGCGTCAGAGATCTCTGCTTTGGCGCAGAAGGTCCCAGGCTCAAACTTGCTGATGACATGGGATAGGAATTGTAAGCACAACTGCTACCACAATCTTATTCACCATGGAAGGATGTCACATGTGCATCCACATGGCATGCACTGCTGATCCTCTGCTGAACTTATACCCTTTGCTGCCCCACACAGTCCACACTCAGGTTTGGGACAAAGAGTCCTCCAGCACCTTATAGACTAACAGACATATTGGAGCATAAGCTTTCGTGGGTGAATACCCACTTCGCCAGATGCATGCATCTGACGAAGTGGGTATTCACCCATGAAAGCTTATGCTCCAATACGTCTGTTAGTCTATAAGGTGCCGCAGGACTCTTTGTTGCTTTTTATCCAGACTAACACGGCTACCCCTCTGATACTCAGGTTTGGATCACTCTAGGCTCAACTACACTTAAATCAACCTCGAAGCAGATGCCTCTTGAACATTTGATTTCTTTTAAAGCATAAAAATAAAATGATTGCAGGCGAGATATAAAGGAGCTAAGTGCTGTGTGCTACCCAGCATGCCAAGAAGTTTAATTGAAGAAAACCTTATTTAACACTGGGCAGAAATTGTCTGTGTCTACCATATTTAAGCCTCAAAATTAGCACCTAGCTCTGCTGCTGTTATCTGACAGGATAAATGGCATGCAGAGCAGTTAAATGACTTCTCATGTCTTAGAGAGAGCCAGTGGCAAATCCAGAAATAGAACCCAAGGGTCCTGGCTCCCATTTGTATGATGAAGCTACTAGGTAACCATTCTTTCAGACCAGTTCCCCCTGCTGTGGGACAGCCAAAGCACAAGGATGTTGCTTGTGAAATGGAAGGAAAGTTTTCCTCTTAAGAAAAAAAGCTAAAGCCAGCTGGAAATAGGAGCTGATCAATCATTTTGCACAGAATAATCAAACCAACAGATGAACCAAACGAAAATGAAGAGCTGAAAGCAAGATAACATTTTTGTGTGTGATACACAGCATGCCTGTCACTATAATGCCAGATCACCAATCACCACTAATGAGAGAGGTTTTTTTCTGATTCTGAAATAGCAAAGAGCTTGGCTGTGCCAAAACCAAACTAACATGCATGCTGAATAGTGCAATTAATGCCAAGTCATCAGCCAGGCAATAGGGGCTGCAATGCCTGAGTTGGAAGGCTGAGGGGGATAAAGACACCAGACTAGAAATGTTTTGAATTAAACACTGGAATAAATTGCCTAGGGAGGTTGTGGAATCTCCATCTCTGGAGATATTTAAGTGTAGGTTAGATAAATGTCTATCAGGGATGGTCTAGCCAGTATTTGGTCCTGCCATGCGGGCAGGGGACTGGACTCGATGACCTCTCGAGGTCCCTTCCAGTCCTAGAATCTATGAATCTATGACTAGACAAAACCTAGGCCTAGATTTAGAATGTTAATTGTTCCTTAACACTGAAAAGATGTCACAAGTGAAATGAGATCCCTCAATTACCCAGCTGTCAGTGTGATGGAAGCAGAGGTCTTGGAGACAGAGTTGTCTATTAAACAGCAGTTTGGGGTGGGATTTTGTTCAGACATCACCCCTGCAAGGCTGTAGATATTGCTCTTCGCCTGTTGGGATGGGGAAACCGAGTCTCAGATCTCATGGTACCTGCCCAAGGCCACAAAGTGAGTCCGTGTCAGAGCTGGGGGATCAGCACTCAAGAGATCCTAACTCTCAGACCTGTGCTCAGACCACACTTTGACTATTAATATGACTGTAGCACCTGACTGAGAGTACAGACCCATTGTGCTAGGTGCTGTACATATTAATAATAAGAGACAGTCCCTGCCTTGCAAATCTAAATAGAGAAGACAAAGGGTAGGAGAAAGGAACTCTCGCCTTCTCCATTTCACACATTAGGAATCCAGGCACAGAAAAAATAAGTGATTTGCCAAAAATCAGGATTTGAACCCAGATCTCATGAATCTCAGGGCAGTGCCCCAAAGACAAGCTCATGCTTCCAGTTTCATCCCCTGAAATTCATTACTTGGCATTTTAGTTGCACTATTTGGCTGGTAATTCTTTCCCAATTCTTTTTTTTTTTTAAATCCCCTTTGATTTTTTTTTTCAGTGGCGGCTGTCATATTTTTATGGGATTTTTAATGACTTACTTGCCATGACATAAATCACTGAAGATTTAAAGTGACTTTAAATTAGATATTCTTTCCTCTTGAATGCCAGCCACACATTTTTGTTTACAGTGAAATGTGGGGGAGAGGGGGCAAAAGGGGGAAAGATTCCTTCAACTTCTTTTCCTCCATGCTGATTGAGGATTTATTACTGCTTCATTTGCTTACAACTGAATGAAACAAAAACCTTCATTCCAATTTTATGATGCTGCTAATTGGATTATGTGGGTTATAATGACATTATTGTGTATACATAAACAAATACTTTTAAGGCAAGTGAATGTAAAACAAAAGTGCCTGCAGAATTTAAATACAGAGGGACCAGGGAGCTTCCTACGCCTCTTCTGAAGTGCAGCTTACACATATTCTTAAATGATCCTGGCCCAGTTCCACACTCAGGTACTCACACAGAAATCCAGTTACAAGTGGTCCTACTGGAACAGAATTAAGGATGGGGTTTTCCAAAGTACCTAAGGGAATTAGGTGTCTATCATCCATTAAATCCCAATGGGATTTGGACACCTACCTTTACACACCCTGGGAAATTGGAGTTTCAGGCAGATTAGTATATGCTGTAGCGAAGTTGACCCTGCAGCTGCCCAATCTAAAATTGTTAAACAAGGGACTTCAGGCTGTAGTTAAATCCAATCCACCATCTTTCACTAGCTTTCAACTCAGGATCTGTTTTCTTTAAATTACCACGTAAACCAGAGGATGTTGCCTAGCCCCATTCATCACTTAATGTAATAGTTTGCAAGATGTATTTGATACAATTCCTACCCAAACAGAAACAGCATCTGAAGTACAACCATCTTTCTCTCTTTCACCCCTCAACATTAACGATCCACTATTCTCCTTCAAAAAAAGAACAGGAGTACTTGTGGCACCTTAGAGACTAACAAATTTATTAGAGCATAATAATAATAAATTAAATTTGTTAGTCTCTAAGGTGCCACAAGTATTCCTGTTCTTTTTGCGGATACAGACTAACACGGCTGCTACTCTGAAACCTGTCATTATTCTCCTTCAGACTTTGTCTACATTAGAACATTTCTTACCTATTTTTCAGCAACAGTGCAACGGCACCAATGCTAAAAACGACAAAGTAACCCAGGTGCATGTGTTACCACTGCGTCATCTAATCCTTAACTAAATAATATGTATTGTCTATCAGATCAGATTAATTTTATACTTAACTAGGGCTGGTGCCTGATTAAAGCAAACACAAACCCCTCATAAATGAGACCTGCTCATTAGACCTTTGAACCTTATATATAAACTTGTGGAACAGGTACAGAAGCGATAAACATGATGCAGCTATTTCACGGACACAATGGATCAAATTCTGCTCAAACATAACCTGGTGTTAATCCAGAGTAGCTGTCAGTGGAGTTATTCTGGATCAGCACCAATGTAAATGAAAACAAAATTGGCATTCTCTTTATGCATAGTGGGAGGCACTCTCTTAACTTAAACCAAGTAGGCATTCCAGATCAGTAGCTATTTCATTCTGTTCTCATGAGAGAATGTAGCTCCCGTTTTTAAATGATGATATACCATATTTGTCAAAAAAGGAATATACTACCTGAATATAAATTGAAACATCACGTTAAATACATTACAAGCGGATTAGCTTCATTGAGTTTGCTTGTAACTTGCTACTGAATTGCTAGGAGAGAAAGTCTATTGTTGACACTTTATATTTCACTGGAACTGTAATCTAAATAAGATGTAATATAGTGCATTGACTTTTTATGTCATTACCTGTACGTTCATAATAAAGCATAAGTTATGTGGCTATGTACAGTAGTTAAGTAGCTGCTTTTATCAGTTTTAATAACATGCAGCATAGAAAGATGCTGCCTGGGTGTTTCTGTAAAGAAGTATTTTAACTCAATTTTCTTTATTATATTAATTATCTGCAAGCCAGACGTGATTTATTACCAGTCTTTCCGCACCTCAGGTGCATACACAAATTATTTAGTTATTGTAGGGTTGCTCATCATAAGTGTTAGGCTGCTGATGCTAATTTTTTTTTTCAAGCACCAAGACATTTATTTGAAAACAATTATGCACACCAGTGAGAACAGATCTAAAAGGAAACTGGGTTCTGTAGCTGATTTCCTATGTGACATGAGCAAGTCATTTACTCTCTGTGTATCAATCCCCTCTCTGGAAAAGAGCAAGTATAATATTTTCTTTCTCCCATCTGTTTAGCTTGTACAGCTCTTTTGGGACAGACCATATATGCATATACAGTGGAACCCCAGTCTGTGGGAGCTTCTAGGCACTACCATAAACCATGTAGTAAGAATAAAAATTGTAGTTTACAGTTTTGACATCTACCAACCTTGGCATGATCCTAACATTTCAATTACTTGGTTCGCTTTCGGAAAAATCCTCTGACACGTTGATGCGCCACCATCTGGAGATCAGGAGTCTGGAAGCGGGTTCTGAGCATTACTCTCCCATGAGAATCTGTTCATTGTGTCTGCCAAGCCAGCAAGCTGTCTGTAATTTTTACCTGATGCCATGAGCCAACTCTTGATAATTACATACATCAAATGGATCAAACTCTTATTTCTGTTGGGGTGTGGTCCAGGCCGCTGGTCTGAGCACAGCCTGGGAGTTAGGCTCTCCTGGATCTTCACTGCAGTTCTCACATTGACTCCCTCTGTAGCTCTAGATAAGTGACTTGCCCTCTCGTCTTCAGTTTTGGGGATAATGATACTCACTCACCTACCTCATTAGAGGCTTGGAGAGATTCACATTTGTAAAGTCCTTGGAAGATTAAAAGTGCCAAGTTGTATTTATTTTGTTAAGCTTTTCAGAGCCCTGAAAGCTAAATCTCCCTCCAATATTTGCTACACTATAAACATTGGGGGGGGGGCTGTTGACGGGGGTCAAGTGTCTATAGAAAAACCACACAAACCTGCGCATTTAGAGCACACCTTTCAGATAAGGATCTCAAAGCGCTTTAGAGCCAGTATTTAATTCTCACACCCACCCTGCTTCGGAAGTAACAGTGATTATACTCATCTGGACTCACACACTGAGGTAGATTTATTCTAGGTCATCTTTCAAGCTTACCAGGGCTGGGCCTGGTCAGCATTCCCAGGGCGGGAAGAGCAAGGCCCACTCAAGGTGTTGCCATTGTTTTGGCAGGAGGAACTCTTCCCTCCAAGTCAAAACTGAACCATGAATATGGTTGTGAAGCTTGCTTTGCTGTTGTGTTTGTCAACTGTCAGAGAAGATGGCACAGTCAAGGCTTGACCAGTAGTTGTCATTAAAGAGCCCACGGTGCTTCTTGTAAGAGCCAGAGAGTAATGGATATTAATCCTGGCCTAATCTAATCTGGTAATTTACCATCCAATTTCTGCCAACCTACATTTCCTTATGGGTTCTGGTGGATACAATATTCTCCTTAGTTTCCTGTCCTAAGCGTGCACAATGTTGCTGTGAGCTGTTAAACAGCTGCAATGTTCCACTCCAGAGGTGGATGAACATCAGGGATGGGGGAATGATTCTATTAGGTCTATGTATTTACATGTAAAGTATATCGCATGGTATGAGTATGTAGATGACAGATATGACAGTAAGTGCCTCTGTATTCACATCCCTACACACTGTTGTAATAATCTTTGTACATAATATGCTTCATGAGGCATCATTTGAAAACAAACTCACTGATCATTAATATTCTTGAGTGATGCATGTACACGCTGGGATTAAGAGTTATGAATATATGCTGGAATTATAACTAAAATGCGGTCAAGCCAGCATGTCAGCGGAAGTTGTTAAACAGGTCCATACTAAACCAAGGAATGTGTGTTTACCTCACTTTACATGTATGTAGTAAACAGACCTAACAAGGGGTGGAGAAAAACCTCACACTAACATAGGGTTGCCAACTGTCTAATCGCACAAACCCAAACACCGTTGCCCCTCCACTTTCCCGAGGCCCTGCCCCTGCCCCTTCTCCGCGGCTCTGCCCCGCTCACTCCATCTCCCCTCCCTCTGTCGCTTGCTCTCCCCCCACCCTCACTCACTTACATGGAGCTGGGGCGGGGGGTTGGGGTGTGGGAGGGAGTTTGGGGTGCAGGCTCTGGGAGGGAGTCTGGGTGGGGGAGGGGGCTCAGGGCTGGGGCAGAGGGTTGGGGTGCAGGAGGGAGTTTGGGGTGCTGGCTCCGGGAGGGGGTTCAGGGCTGGGTCAGGGGGTTGGGGTGCGGGAAGGGGTTGTTGGGGTTTGGGAGAGAGATAGGCATGGGGGCTCTGTTTGGACAGTCAGTGCTTACCTCAGAGCTGTGGAGTCGGCGCTTGGGGCGGGGGCAGCACACGGAGACACCCGTTCAGGGTCCACAGGGATGTTCCGGTCGCTTCCGGGAGCGGCGTGGAGCCAGGGCAGGCAGGGAGCTCATCTTAGCACCGCTGCACCGCAAGACTTTTAGCGGCCTAAAATCTTCCAGTTTGGCTTCAGTAGCCTCTGGGAGATAGAGCCAGATTCCGGGAGCCTCCTGGTGAAACTGGGAGGGTTGGCAACCCGACACTAACAGCAGTGGCGCTGGGATGCTTTTTGTAGTGGGGGTGCTGAAAGGCAGCAAAACTATCCCCCAACTTTTTAACCTCGTGCCCCCCCCCCTCCCCTGAGCTGAGGCCAGGTGCAGGGCCATGTCACCGGGGGTGAGGGGGAGGACAAGGACAGGAATAAGGGGGCTGAGGTTGGGGCCACAGCTGGGGGCAGGCACGGGGCCAGTAGCGGAGCCCCATATGCGGGTCCCCAGGCACAGGGCCAGTAGCTGTGATGCGGGACCCCAGGGTCTTTGATACTGCCCTGGTGACCATTTCTAATGCCATCCTGCTGCTGGGAGCACCCTCTCTGAGCGGGTTCCCCACGCTACCTTATAATCCTCCTTCAAATCCTTCCTCAAGGCCCTCGCTTTTTTCAATCAGACTTTCAGCACTGACCTCCACTCCACAATTCCTGCCACGCTTTGGATCCTCCCTCCCCCCAGCTTGGACTCTGAAGGATGGGGGATCTGAAGTTCCTGGTTCGTCCCATTTTTTATAAAAGGGAAGAGCAGAGCAGAACGGTCTCAGAAAGCGCCAGATTGCCGAAGTTACAAGGAAGAGTCCTAAAATGCACTCAAAATAGTTTATTACTCTCTCCTCTCCTTGTTGTTTGGATTATTATTCTGTTGCTGTGCAATGTTTATGTCTGTGCTTTTTGTGACTGAGACGTTGGAGGAAATGCCCCTGCAGCTGCGTATTTATCATTGCAAAGCATCTCGTGCACTTTGCATGCTATTGCAGCAAGCTGTGTAGCTGACTCTGCGACCTTAACACTGGGTCTTTGGTGGATGGGGACTTCAGAATGTGTAAGATCAAATAATGTCATCTATCATCTAGATTGTGCACTGTTTTCAGCAGGAAATTGGCATCCAGCAGCGATTATCCACCTTCAGGGTAGTACGCCACTAAGCATTCTCATTCTGATCATCAATGGAATCTACATTTTCATTAGCACAAGCTGTAATATATACTTACTTACTCATGAACATCCAGAGGGGACTGTAGCAAAGTCCACTGGTCAGCAGTGAAATGTAGATGCTAGTTTCAGGAGGAGTTTAAGCTTAAAAAGTCAAGAGCAACTGGGATTCACGAAATCTGGGGTCAGTTCCTGACTCTGAAACAGACTTCTTATATGACCTTGGCCGAGTCACCTAATCTCTCAGTGCCACAGTCCCTCACCTATAAAATAAGGATGCTAATGTGTCCTTTTGCCCCACCCTTTATCTGTCTTGTCTATTTAGATTTGAAGCTCTTCAGGGTAGGTGTAGGTAGCTCTTCAGGTATAGCTCAGTCTGTGTAATGAAAAGGGCCTGCTATTCACATAGGAAATATTAGGCTCATTGCATACATCCCCATCTATATGCTGGAGAAGGACCCACAGTGGCTAATGACACTATAGAGCGTGAACACACCTGTTAGCAGACTGGGGTTCCATTGAGTCATAGGTGTTTAGTTTAGCCCAGTGGAGCAGGAGATGGTTCCTACAGCACACAAGATGCATTCATTTCCAGCTTTTCAAATATATTGCTGGCAAACCCACTCCGGGCGTGACAAGTGCAAGATGCCAGAGGTGCTCGTTACTTGTTCCCACTTAGCACAATGTAGGTACCGACAGGAGGATTAAGCCTTTTTGGAGTGGTGTGCTGGGGGCCAGGTAGTACTCAGAGAGGATGGCAAAGCATGGTTGAGATGTAATAAAACCAAAATGAGCTTTCCTGGCTCATGTGGGTAGAGGGCATTGCTGTTCAGCAGCCACAAAGACCGAAGATGCCCTTGCAATAACAAGTCTGGAAAGCTCTCTGGTTTGTCTTTCCAGCCTGGATATGCAGGAGACAAACCTCTACCCTTGTGATTCATGAGCTTCGTGATGTATTGAGCCTGGTCTACTGGATTTGTGGGCTAGACAGCAGTGGGCAAGGAGACAGCAGGAAGAAAGTATCTGCTTGATCCACCCCTCCTAAGGCACAGGAGGACAGATTGCACCCATTTTACTAGCACGGACAGTTGTGTCTGGAGGAGAATTCACCCTCAGGGAAGGGCTGGTGGTGTTTCCTGGCCATGTCCTCCTCTTCCTTTCCTTCTAGCATAAGAATGTGTGGCCTGGCAAGGGGCTGGACATGGTGCCAGCATCTGCCACCAGCTTCCCCCATTCAGCTCCTCTTCCATTTCATTGTTTCCAACTTGCCTGCTTCTGGCTGCCCAGTGTTTGACTGGAGCGGGAATCCACAAGGAAGGAGAGGGCATTTCTAGAGCAAGCTCCTCCCATGTGTGCAGGGTTATGCTAATGAGACCTGGAGCCCAACATGTACAGCTTTGGCGTGGAAGTTAGTTAGTCTGGAGAAGAGAGGAGTTGGAGAGATCAAGCTTGGTCAAAGCCATTTCTCATTGTGTACCTACTCTGTGTGTAGCTAGTGAAATTCATCATCTTGTGTGTTCCCTCTATTCACGCTCATTTGTAGTCTGTAACCAAATCTTACCATGAAGTGCCTGGGGCAACCAATGGATACAAGACCATTCTCCAGGCAGTGTGAGTGGGACAGAGGAGTATTTGATCTGGGCCATCTCTAACAACCACTGAAGTTATACAGCCTAGAAAGTGGGACATGAAGGGAAACCATTGTTAACTCATGTTCAGCTAAGGCTTGGTAGGAGCTTGGGAGGTTGAGGCAAGCAGGGGAGGCTCTATGTTTTTTGCCGCCCCAAGCACAGCAGCCAGGCGGCCTTCGGCAGCATGTCTGCGGACAGTCTGCTGGTCACGTGGATTCAGCGGCGTTTCTGCGGGCAATCTGCTGGTCCCACGCCTTCCTGAATTGCCGCTGAAGCTGCAGGCCTGGAGGACCTCCTGCAGGCATGCCGCCGAAGGCTGCCTGACTGCTGCCCTCACGGCGACCGGCACACCGCCCCCCGCGGCTTGCCGCCCCAGGCACGCGCTTGCTGCGCTGGTGCTTGGAGCCACCCCTGGAGGCAAGACAATGGAAGCTGAGGAGGATTAGGCCCTTTATATATTATTGGTGATTTCTTTATTGTACGAAAGCAGCTGATGAGCTTAAATCTCCCTCATTCTCTTTCCCTCGTCACTGTTTGATTTTGCTGCCACTTTTGCTACATTTCTATTTTATAATTTGGTCTCATAGTTTTACTTCTTTCTGAAAACATAAACCCTAACATTTATGTACTTCTCTAGTGCGTCCCCAAACAGATGTTCTTAGGAGAGCCAAGCAAAATCCCTAAGGAGCTGGTAGCCTTAGTAGCGCTCTCTCGGGCTACATTCTTTGAAGGTTCATGTTCCCTCTGTGCACTTCCCTAGTTCACTCGGTACAAGCCCTGACAATCCTTATACTGCAAGTAAATGAATGGCTCTGAGAACTAGCAATGGGATATGGCAACATTTGCTTCTGGCCAACTACTTAAAATCAGGTTGGTAGCAGCTAGTAGTTGCTATCTGATGGTGGTTCAACAGACTATGGAGTTGGTTGGTTTTGGATAGCCCCGTGACAAAACCATCATGACAACTACCTCCAATTAGCAATTACTTGTATGATAGTCTGCTCCAAATTTGAATGAACCTGGAACCATCACTACCCTGTCAATCCTAGAGGGGATTCCCATAGGTGTGGATTCAGGTGTAATGGCATGGCAGAGTGTTGGGATGGGGTTCATGGGGATTGTGACGGGTTGGATCACAGAAACCCCTTTGTGACTGCCACCTGGTGTGCTCAGACTACCTCTGAGCCTCTTTTCCTTGCCAGCTTGGGACTTCAGTGCCCTGCCTGGTTGTGCCAGACATGCTAGCCTGCTACAAACACAGATCCAAGTCTGAACCACATCCCCCACAAGCTGCAGGCTTAACTGAAAACAGCTTAAGACTTACTCCTGCCTCCAGCACTTAGATACCCAACTCCCAATGGGGTCCAAACCCCAAATAAATCCGTTTTACCCTGTATAAAGCTTATACAGAGTAAACTCATAAATTGTTTGCCCTCTATAACACTGATAGAGAGATATGCACAGCTGTTTGCCCCCCCCAATATTAATACCTACTTTGGGTTAATTAATAAGTAAAAAGTGATTTTATTAAATACAAAAAGTAGGATTTAAGTGGTTCCAAGTAATAACAGACAGAACCAAATGAATTACCAAGCAAAATAAAATAAAACATGCAAGTCTAAGCCTAATACAGTAGGAAAGTGATTACAGATGAAATCTCACCCTCAGAGATGTTCCAATAAGCTTCTTTTACAGACTAGCCTCCTTCTTCATCTGGGTCCAGCAATCATTCACACCCCTGTAGTTATTGTCCTTTGTTCCAGCTTCTTTCAGGTATCCTTTAGGGGTGGAGAGTCTATCTCTTGAGCCACCTGAATACCAAATGGAGGGGTCTCCCAGGAACTTTATATAGTTTCTCTCTTGTGGGTGGAAACCCCTCCCTCTCCCCATGTAGAATCCCAGCTACAAGATGGAGTCTTGGAGTCACATGGACAAGTCACACATCCATGCATGACTTAGTTCTCCACAGGGACGTTCCCAGGAAAGCTCAGATGTGGATTGGCGTCTATCAAGGTCCACTGTTCGCCAAGTACTTCCATTTACTTGAATAAACCCTTCACACTATGTTGATCAAATCTGCCTTAGGTGCTTTCTACAGCAAACACTTTAAATACAAGCATAGAGCCAACACTCATGTCTAAATGATATAAAAATGATACATGCATACGAATAGGACAGGGATCTCCAAACTACGGCCCATGGGCCGGATCCGGCCCGGGGCTTCCATTTGTCCAGCCCTCCAACCAACAGGGTAGAAGCGAACAGTTGAGTAGGCAGCCGAGCAGGCAGGGGGAGGGGCCGCCGGCAGCAGCTCATGCAGGGCGGCAGCACAGCTGAGCTGTGCGGAGGGGTGAGTGCCCCTGGGAACCAGTGTCCCCCCCAAAAGGGGAGCCAACTTAGGGGAGAGTTGCTGCTGCAGCCGAGCAACCACGGACCCCGCCTTAGAGTAAAAATAGAAGCCAGATGCTTAATTACATTTCCAATAAATGGTGTCAAGAAGATGGAAATTAATAATTTCATAATGGTTAAATTTTAACTATAGCACTAATAGAACCAAACAGTATTTGTATGATACAAATGTGTGAGTTTTTAGAAATAAAATAAAAAAAATTATGTGAAATGATTTTTAATGTATTGACAAATATTTTGTGTGATTTCACAGTACCTGCATCGATTAACTTTTATACCTGATTTAGAATTTAATGCAACACTGACAGAGTAGAGTAGTGTTATTTTTTTAATGATTTTGCATATATTTGCATATATTTAATTTCGTTCACAGTCTCTTCGGCCCACGAAGCCCCTTCAAAAATCTAATATGGCCCTCATCGCATAAAGTCTGGAGACCCCTGGAATAGGATGAATACATGCAGTAGAACATATCCTTTGCAAAGATATGTTACATGGCATATTCCAGTTATGTCATATTTACATTCATAAGCATATTTCTATAAAGCATTATGCGGTGCAACATCACAGGGATGACTGGCCTATAGTTGTCCATGCTGTACATGTGCTGTGGTAGGGAGTAGACAGCGCTGTCCAAGAGAATTAACCCCCTAGACTGCTTTGAAAATCTCACCTGCCAGTCCTGGGGCACCTTTTACCTCTACTCCAATGAGCATTTTAAAACAAGATATGCATATTCCAGACATCTAGGGTGGGATTTAGGACTCAAAGGAGACTTACTGGGACATATGCTCCTAAGTCACCTAGGTGCTTTTGAAAACCCCACCATCGATGCACCAAGATCCCCCCCAAGAGGTTTTTAACTAGTATGTAAAGTAAACTCACAAGCAGACTATTCCGAGTCTGGTTCTGATCCTCATTCGAGGGGAGTTGAAGGTACTCAGCGCCTTGAAATTGTTCACGCGGTCTGCAGTAACATTATAAAAGTGTGAGCATGGACCTGCTAATTCTGGTAATTCTATCCCCTGTGTTCAGTCTTTCATGGAGTCTAACCAGAGTCAGCTGGGTTGATCAGGTACACAATCACCATCCACAGGATAGGGAAGGAAAAGGAGAACCGAGAATGTTAGAAACAACAATTATTTAGGAGTTGGCCTCAGAACTGGGAGTTAGTGTGGTTCTGTGGATTGGGCACTGGGCTATGAGCCAAGAGACCTGGGCTATGCCATTACCTTCCTGTTGTTTCCTTGAGCAAGTCACTGCCTCACTCTGTGCCTCAGTTTCCCCTTCCACCCTATGTCTTATCTATTTCAATTGTAAACTCTTTAGGCAGGGATTATCCTTTAGGTGCTCTGCATGTACATAGTAACACAATGGGGCCAGTTTCACTGGGGTCTGTAGGTGCTACTCTGATAGAAAGAAATGCTGGAAGCAAATGTAGTGAGCTAACATATGCGTCTGCAAATGCTGCGTTTATCCATACAACAGACACTGGTGTGTGCAAACTGGGTAACTGTGAGCCTGACCATAGGTTCTGGGTAATCCTATTCACCATTTTATCTGACTCCGTTTGCAAGCACACTAACCTATTCGCAAAACCAAATGTGAGCTTTGCAGGAGCCCTTTTATAGGCCAGTTGAAATGTGAACCCATCATTGTCCCATATTAGCACCTGGGCAACGATTATATGCAACTATCTGAAATCTGTAGTCAGAGGCCTAATTTCAGAAGCACTGAGGCTGTGAGTCCTGCCATCACCGGCATTGTAAACAGATCCAATCTGGCATGCTTCTCCTTGAAAAGGCAGCTTTTACCTTCAGTTACCACTCAGAGCTAAGTGAGATTTCACAGTTCCCCTGTATGCTCAGACTCAAGACCGTCTCGTGCAGGGCTCTGTATGGTAACCGATGGGAAATGCTGATGCTTTAACGGTGACCGCTGAGAGCCCTCTCTTCATTCACAAGGCTGAGCCCAGGCTCCAGGCTATACAAGGGAAGCTCAAGATCTCCGCCCCGACTTCCAAAATCAACCAAACAAAAAGCCCTCCACGGGTGTAAGAAAGTTCCAAGTTGGAGGGTTCTCAGAGTAAGCTTTACAAGAGCAGAGAGCCGGGTAAGCGCAGGCCCAGAACCTGCCCCCAGAGATCCCCACAATCATCCACTTGTCTCTGCTGGGGTCTCATATTTACATAATGATAAAGAGCCTGAGAAGAGGGGCCAGCACCTGGAGTAATTAGGAGCCTGATGCCCGTCTTTCCCTGCTTAGCATCACCCCGGCCCTCCTCCCTCCAAATGGAATTAACTCATTTCTCCTGTTGCCTTGGAGCATTTCCCATCACTCCTGAGCCCAGGTTTGCCCTCTGCCTGGAGCAGAGCTGAGCCATCCCAGAAGGATTATCTGTGCCATTCCTGCTGTGATTGACAAAAGCTTTAGTACATTAGTGCCAGCTCAGGCAGCGGGTGGAAAATAAGCAGGCTCAGGTGCTCTGGGGGCATCGGAGGCACTGCAGGGCTGGCAGGCAGCAGGGAGTGAACACAGCTACCAGTGCAAATGCTGTTGCTGGTTTCAATACCTGTGATGGGGGAATGAGTTGAAGCAGGATGGGTGCCCCCCTCTTCCCACCAATGGTGTGTCGCTTTCTAACTAGGCTGATGTAAAATCCTTCCTGTAGAATGTGCCCTGGTTTCAGGACCCAGCCTTAAAGTGACAGTGACAAGGAGACACCTGCCTTTGCTTTCTCTGGAGCTGTAATGGGGATGACTGTCAAAGTAGGAACTGTTAGGATCCCCACTTAGGGCCAAATCCTGTGCGGGGACTGATTTCTCTGGGAGTTCTGGGCACCAAGTGCTGGCTGGGATTTGGCCCTCTGTGAGCAAGGAGAGCTGCCATTGGTCATTAGCTGCTCCATGCTCCTATGGTTATTACTGATATGGCTCTGATAAGTCAAATCAGTGGTCCCCTTCTGCAGGGCACATTCCACCCACAATATCATACAGTACCCTACCTGCTGGCTCATTACTGGGCACCTGTTAACCCGCAATGCAACATTCAGCCAGCAGGGGGCGCCATAAGGAGGCACAGTCCGAGGGGAACCAGGTGCGGCGGGGCACTAACGGCTACAGGAGAAAAGGAGTAGCAGGTTGGAAGCAGCATCCTGGGAGCTAGGGCTTCATGGCCCAAGATTTAGAGCTTAGGAACTGGGACCTTGTTTCCTTTTGCATGGCTGGATTGGGCGGCCCCTAGGGGCGGGGCTGGGAACTGTTGTTTGCTCTTTATGTTGTCATTTGAAGCAATGGTGCTGCGGGTATCTGCACCTCTTCTCTCTGGTGGCCCTAGTGAAGGAGTCCTCTCTGTTACTTGTCACCTACGCGTGTCCCTGGGAACCCCTGAAGGTGCCTATAGCACTGTGCCACTTTGTATCTGGAGGTCTGGGACACCCGGCTGTGGGGGGGGTTACAGTATAAATGGCCTGATTTTCAGAAGTGCTGAGGACCCACAACCCCACTGAGAACTGCTGGGAGCTGAGCACCTATGAAAATCAGACCACTTATTTGTAGGTGCCAAAACAGGGGTGTAGAATCATAGACTATCAGGGTTGGAAGGGACCTCAGGAGGTCATCTAGTCCAACCCCCTGCTCAAAGCAGAACCAATCCCCAACTAAATCATCCCAGCCAGGGCTTTGTCAAGCCGGGCCTTAAAAACCTCTAAGAAAGGAGATTCCACCACCTTCCCCCTAGGTAACCCATTCCAGTGTAGGAGACTAATTTTAAAAATTGTGACCTGTGTGACTAGAGGTTGTTCCAGTATCAAATGGAAAGAGAGACAAGATAGAGGGAAAGCAATAGAGGGAGAAAAGAGAGGGAACCAAGAAGGGAAGGGAGATAGAGAATGAGAGGACAGAAAAGAAACCAGGAGAGAATAAAAGGAAGAAAAAGATAAAGGGGCAAGGGAGAAAGACGGCACGGGAGCAGAGGGAGTATTTAGGGAAATCAGAGGAATACACCATTTTCACACTTGTCTTTTTGACATTCAGAATCCACCCTGGACCAATTTTCCTAAGTGCCTGTATAAACACTGACCCTAATCCTCCCATTACTTATCCCTGAAAGCCCTCCTTGATCCCCAGTGAACAGAGGCGCTCTGTCGCAGCACACACTGCAACGGCAGCTCCAACACAGCGAAGTACATAAATCTCGCTGGCAGCCGGAGACGCAGCTGGGAATGATCAAACCAAGAGCAAAACAGGAACTGCCAGGCCGGCTGGTGAGTATAGGAGCGGCTGGGGTCTTGCTGATGAGCTGGGATTCTTGCCTTAGAGAGATGACGAAATTTCACCTTTCAAAATGTTGTCTTGAAAAAAGCTGAGAGCAAGACAGGAGCCACTGGCTGATCAGAGTGATCAGTGCAGAAGGGCCTTAAAAATTAATCATACCGTAATTGGTAAATGGGGCACTGAACCAGCACTTGCAATATCACCGGAAGGATGATGTAAAGATTTGGAAGTGCAGCATATGCAGTAAAAACAGACTAAACCCTTCCCAAAAAAGCATTGGTTTAAAAGGGAGTTTATCATGGTGGCCGGAGCAGGAAGAACCTCTGGGAAGAAGTGTCTCCAGTGGCTTAAAAAAGGTTTGGGTTGGGCTCAGGTGGTATCCAGGATGTGACAGAGTGCTCTAGTGCTGGCAAAAGATGCTGGCTTGACAGGCCTGAAGTCCACTAGCTATCCTGAAAAGGATGATGATATCGCAGCAAGTGTAGGATTTGCCTGTGCATTCCTCCACCCGTGTCCTCACGTAGTGGGACCAATTCTCAGGGTAAGAAAGTAAATCGGTCTCCATGGCCGTTCAGCCTTTGGCATCTGCCAGGAAGGGTACCAGTTAGTGCCAATCCTTATGGAAAAGGTCTACAGAAGTTAACAGGAAATGATATCGAATTTGTGAACCATCCAGTACAATGTAATGAGGATTCTCTAATAAACTCATTGTACGTTTTTAGCATCATTTCTATAGAACCCCACTAGTTTCATTCCTATTCAGTTCTGTAGGACTTCTCCATAACAGAAGCATGCTAGTAACTTTTCTTGATGTGGATATCTGTTCCCCTGAGAACCAGCAGCTGTACTTAAACTCCCAGAGAAGAAAATCACCATTGCTACCAAAATGGGCCAGGTTAAAATCAGTGATTTAGAGGCAAATAGTTCTGCTGCTATCCCATCCCCCAGACTTTGATTACTGAGAAAAGTCTTAATGGGGACTTTCAGCCTGATTCTTCTTACTGTACTTTAGGAGACCTTGGGGCTAAGAGGACCGCACTGGATGGTTTAATGGTGGGGCAGCCGGAGAACGATTGCATCATTTTTCAGCATTTGAAAGAGAACTAAGGAAGAAAAAAGCCAGAAGAAAAGGGCACAGAGAGGGCAGTAGAAGCCAAGAATGCCAATGGAATCTGGAGTTTCCTAGCTGCAGTTCCTTTGGGTATCAGCTTGGCTCTTCAGAGACCGGTTATGCCACTTTGGGAAAACCTGTGTTTACTATTTAGGTTTTGATAAGTCTAGTCCAGAGGTGGGCAAACTATGGCCCACGGGCCACATCTGGCCCATGGAATTGTCCTGCCTGGCCCTTGAGCTCCCAGCTGGGGAGGCTAGCTCCCAGCCCCTCCCCTGCTGTCCACCCTCCCCTGCAGCCTCAGCTCGCAGTGCTGCCCAGCGTGGCTGTGAGCTCCTGCCGGGCGGCACGGCTGCCAGTCCTGGTGCTCTGAGTGGCATGGTAAGGGGGTGGGGAGCAGGGGGGTTGGATAAGGGGCAGGGAGTCCCTAGGGGCAGTCAGGGGACAGGGAGCAGGTGGGTTTGGATAGGGGGTGGGGTCCTGGGGGGGCGGTTAGGGACAGGGGAGTGGTCAGGGGGGTGGACTGGTCAGGGGATCTGAGGGGGGCATTCGCGGTGGAAAGTGGGAGGGGTGGATAGGGGGCGGGGGCCAGGCTGTTTGGGGAGGCACAGCCTTCCCTGCCCGGCCTTCCATACAGTTTCGGAACCCGTTGTGGCCCTCCGGCCAAAAAAGTTTGCCCACCCCTGGTCTAGTCACATTCCTTTTTCACTATATTAATAGAATAAGATTAGAATAACACCTTGAAAATGCAGCGAGTTGTCTAAGTGCAAGGATTCCCAAGCCGGCACTTTTCCTTTATTAGCCAGACAGCCGAATACTGTGCCTCTGTATGCTGTGAATCGCAAGCATCATGCTCTGCCCCAGCAATGATAACAGAGCAGCGCAGATTTCTCATGGTGTGGCTAGCTGCCAGTGTGCTCTGTACCCTGCTGGGCAGCACAGACTTAATCGCAGCCTGGCAAAGCAGCGCCTGATTCTGTACAGCATGGTGCGGTAGTGGGTGAAGTGTGGCAAGGGCAGTGTGACCAGACACCATGTGTGAAAAACTGGGACAGGGGGTGGGGAGTAATAGGCTTCTATATAAGAAAAAGCCTCACATATTGGGACTGTCCCTATAAAATCGGGACATCTGGTCACCCTAGGCAAGGGGTAGTGGTGACTGTACAGCACTCTGTCCTGCAGCAAAGGGCAGCAGTGGTTGCATGGCCCGCGCTGTGGCAGAATGGTGAGTGCAGAGTGTGTACTGTTCTACACAATATACCCTTACAGGGTGTTGTGAGAGCCCAGGACACACGCTGTATCTCAGTGGCGACATGGCGGCACGTACACACTGTACGTGCATAGCATGGCACAGCAGTGACTGCATGAATCATTGTAGCTTTGGAAGCATGCTGCTGGTTTCTCACAAGCTTCTGGGTGTGGCAAAAGACCCCCCACATCCGTATGACAGTCTGAAGAGGTGGAGCGTTAATTTTAGCCTTCAGGTGGCAATTATATCTATGTCGATTCATTCTCATTTCAATACCAGAAGGATCTGTACCATGATTGGAGGCCTTGCTAGTTGCCATCTAGATTTAAGGTGACCATATGTCCCGATTTTATAGGGACAGTCCCAATATTTGGGGCTTTGTCTTATATAGGCTTCTATTGCCTCCCCATCCCCGTCCCGATTTTTCAAACTTGCTGTCTGGTCATCCTATCTAGATTTGAACACGGCAGCTCAGCTGGTCTTCTTGACCTGCCATCAGAAGCAGAGTCCAGTGGCCTAAAATAACATAAGTATCCAGAGAGGTGCAGAAACCAAACCTGATCTGTCAGATAGGATAGGAAAATGAGTAATAGTTGGGATTCACGTTTTAAGCCCATTAGGGAGGTTGGATTATCAGAAGCACCAAAATGGATAAAACTCGCTCGCTCTGGCACGTGGCTTCTTGGGACGGGGGGTGCAACTGGGGAGATGGGGCAGGGCAATGGAGAAGAAGATGGTATATGGAGCTAGGACCCATTTCTGCCACTAACTCAGAGTGTGATGTTGGAAGAGTCACATAGGCTTGGTCTACACTATCCCCCTAATTCGAACTAAGGTACGCAACTTCAGCTACGTGAATAACGTAGCTGAAGTCGAAGTACCTTAGTTCGAACTTACCTTGGTCCACACTGGGCAGGCAGGCTCCCCCGTCGACTCCGCGGTACTCCTCTCGCCGAGCTGGAGTACCGCAGTCGACGGCAAGCACTTCCGGGTTCGACTTATCGCGTCCAGACTAGACGCGATAAGTCGAACCCAGAACTTCGATTTCCAGCTGTCGAACTAGCTGGTAAGTGTAGCCAAGGCCTTAGGCTCTGATGCAGCAAGGTCAGCGGGACTCTCACCAGCTTGTAGGTACAGACGTGCTTCAGTCCCTTGCTGGATCAGAGCCACGGTCACTTTGTGCCTCTGTTTCCCCATCTGCAACAAACCCAACACGAATGGTGGGCAGTACTGTACTTCCACTTGGTGTAGACATCTGCCATCAAGGAGGTGGTCTCAAAAACTGAGAGCTGGCAGTCATATTATCCTCCTCCTGTCACAGTCAAACCTATATGGCACTTGTTCGCATGGACCTACACTATTTTGGCTACCCAACCAATTGGGTTGCTCACAGTATGCATGTTGATGGTACCTACAGCAGCCAGAGAGGATCTGATATTTCACCTCCTCCCATTTTCAAGTCATGATTCAAGACTATGAGATAGAAGCAAATCAGAGCCCTCCCTTTGCCCTCTAACCACCAGCTAAGACAAGTCCCATGCAATAGCTTTAACTTCCTTTACATAAGCATATTATGTTCTGATAGACTTTGCCATGCAGTGTACTCTGATGGCATGAAACAGCAGCACAGGAAATTGGAATGGGTAACATTGTCAGGGGAGAATTAATGCAGGTTTCTTGGAACCCGGGTTTATCGGATGGGGATGACCTGATGCACCTTTCACTCACTGAGAAACCAAAAGTCTGTCCAGGTCAGCTGGGAGGGGAAGAAATTGCCTCCATCACTGGTGGAGTGTGGAAGCTCGGAGGAAAATCTGTCTGGAAACACAGTGGGAGGAGCAGCAATTTTCAAGTTCTAGGAAGTAAGGTCATTGGATGCTGAGAGCCAGATAGGTCTGTGTGTGATCTTTCTGAGAAGGAGCAAATTTCTGGTAAATCACAGACACTGAATATTATATTGTTTGACTGGAATGAGAGGAATGGCCTTGCATAGACCCGAGAGCCAGCCCTGCAAGTGCACATGGGGTGAAATTCACTCCTGTGCCAGAGGGTCAGGACAAGGCCCCAGCTCCACTTAAACCCTATTTTAAGGTCTTACCTGGGACTTAAGAGCTGCATAGGACTTGTGTTTGCCCTCCGCCACTCATGAGTAGGCTGTCTCAAGCCAACAGGACTATTTGCGTCATCGCACGTATGGAGTTACTCACATGTGTAAGTGTTTGCCAGACTGGGACCTTAGTTGAAAGACTTCTTTCTCCAGGCAGGCACACAGCACAAGCAATAAATGGGGGTTGTAAGTGAATGCATGATGAAGACAGACCTTCCATAAAGTCTAAGCAAAACATTATATTGGCCACAGATGGAGTCTCATGGTGGGCAAAACCCCAAGGCCCTCTCTTCTGCCCAAAAGCTTGGAGACTCTCTTGAAATTATTTGCAGATAGTGTCCAAGATTTCACAGGTGCCTAGCAATCTGGGGTTCCTTTTTGGGGTTCTGAGCTTGAGACACCTGAAAGGGCCCTGGTTTTCAGGGCGTGCTGAGCACCCATCCTCTGAAAATCAGTCCACTTTAAGTTGTCCCCAATTGGGTACCGAAATAGTGAAGCACCCAAAATCACTAGTGGCTTTTGAAACGCTTGGCTGTGATTCCCGGCGGGAGATGAGCAGTGCCCAGAGGAACCTCACTGAGAAGAGTCTTTCACGTGGGCAAAGCTCTGAAAAGGATTTTGGCACCATGAAGAACATGGCTCTGAATGAGGCTACAAGCGTCATAAGAGTGTAGGGTCAGGGCCCTGTATATAATATTATTAGGCTGGGCTTCAGCACCGGCCTTCTCCTTTAAGGCACCACAGAGTTGTGCACCAGATGCTAAGCAGCTGGAAATGAGCACGACCCAGCCTGGCTGTATCTGCTAGGAGGAGGAGGAGGAACAAAAGCAGGAGCAGAATTTGTCCCCAATTGTTTCACAGTAAAAATGTCTTAATCCTTGTCTACCTATGGAACATTGACTGGCATCTCTATTCTGGAATAACTCTTCTGTAAGAGCTAGTCTGGTATAATTTAGCTAATCCAGCACAGAAAGTGATTTTTATTCTGGAATAGAGTGTTCACATAAGGAGCTATTCCAGGTTAGCTATATTGGTCCCGTTATCTGTGTGGAAAAGCCCTTAGAAACACACTTTACCTACTAAATCCACAGGGAAAAACCTATGGGTTATATGCAGGGTGAAATTGTGCCTTGTGCTGAGGCCTCGCAGAAGCCGATCCACCATTTGAGTCCCACTTCAGCCCCGTTTAGAGAGGGTTAAGGGGGGGCATAGGATTTTTGCTGGCACCTGCATAGTCATGGATTTCACCCAAAGGGCCTGACCACAGTCACTGATGCTCACTAGCTACAGGGGCAGTGGGTCTGGCTCAGACTCTGTACCGCATGTGGTTGGGGGTTAGACATTTATTGTGGGTGGGTGTTTTCATTTGCTGATTGGTGTCCTACCTGAATTGCTTAGGAATTCTGTTTGGTTTAGGTTGTTTCTTCCCAGCTGTGTTTTCTCTTGGATGTTTGTGCAGTTTAACAGAGGTACAGATATTGGTGATGTCACGGTTTTAACAGACGCTCATTTGATTGGTCAGGCAGCAGGCTTTGCGCCTGTGGTCACCGGTTTTTAGCTGCATGTCTCACTGAGCATTTGGTGAGCCCTTGGGGTTATTTCTGCATTGGTCTGTTATTCTTTATCAGACCAGGGCACCATTTCTATGAGCCCTCTGGAGCTCTCAGCAGTGTCCAGGTTACACTTGCCAAAGCTGAGGGAAGGTGACTGTAAACCATCTTTCTGTCCCCCGATCCTGGACCATCCCGGGGCCAAAACAACAGTCAGTACAACTTAAAGCAGCCTCGAGGATGCTTTAAAGTATGCCAGATGCAGTGGCGACTTAGGGATCAATGTGCCACCTGGGAGCAGATGGGACACCCCACTCCTTTCCATCCCTAGTTTGCCCACCCCAGCATGCCCCTTTTGTGCAGGATGGGAGGGAGAAGTGCCCTCTGTGTCATGTGGAATTCTCAGCTGCCTGCCTAGGGGAGGTTACTTGCGACTATGCCTCCGCAAAGCAGACAGAGTGGGGGCTAAGATTTTGGCATTAGCTGCAATATGGGGCTATGTTTAAGGGTTTAGTGTAGCTGAGCATGTCTTTACTTAATCTTATTTGTCTGACGTCAATGCAAACGGAGCAGCAGAGTGATGCTGTTATACGCTCTCACTGGTCTTTTTAATCATTGGTGGTTTCTTCTGTTTGGGTTAGATTTACTATTGAGAGAGTCTGGTTGTTTTAACAGTACAGTAGCTACTGTCAGAGGCTTATTCTATTCAAATCCAGAGTCTTTCCACTTAGGGTACGTCTTCACTACCCGCCGTATCGGCGGGTAGCAATCGATTTATCCGGGATCAATATATCGTGTCTCGTTAAGACTTGCTAAGATCGCGTCGATCCCGCACCGTCTGGACCCCAGGTCATTCGATCCAAGATACTTAGACTTCAGCTACGCTATTCGCGTAGCTGAAGTTGCGTATCTTGGATCGATCCCTCCCCCCCCGCAGTGTAGACCAGCCCTTAGTCACTCTATTCAATTGCTACTTGATGTAACTTCCAAAAAGCTGAATTCAGTAGGTGCTGTGTGAGTAACTATCTCACAGTGTGATTTGGCCCGGTTTATGTATTAAATCTGTTTCATACATAAACAGTTATTACTTTCACATGTATTATATTTTCATGTCATAGATTAATGTATTCTGTCTTCCATTTGGAAAATCTTATGTCATTTTCCAAACTGCACACACAGGAATCCAGCTATCGCTGAAATGCAGCCACTTCTTGAGTGGAACACAATGGCGGCATAACAATGCACAACAGTGCTAAATGGCTTAGGACAGGACGTGAAGCAAATACTGCTTTGAACTGAAGCTACAAGTAGGAATTTAGGTAGGAAGAGAATGGATTGTTCTCTTGACCGGAATAGGGCCAGGACATCAGGTTTAACAGACATCCCTATCCTTGCAAAAACAGGCTGTAGGATCTTCAGTAACTGTAAAGCATATTGATGTTCAGTGACTTCCCAAGGCCATGCTGCAAGTCAGTGGCAGGTGAACTGAATTTCCTAACTACCAGCTACATGTTCTATCTGCTACATTGAACTCCCGCCAAACAAAGCAGGAAGGGGACAGGGTGGGAGAGATGGTAAGCTTGGGAAAGAAAGAGAGACATCAAACTCTGTCATCATCCAGGGCATTCGTGGATCAATGGATGGGTTTTTTGCTGCCTCCTTGGGTCTTAAATCCTTAAGAATTCAACAAGAAAGTGGTAAGTTTTAAGGGAGAAGTCAGAAAGTTACAGACTCCCAGGTGTGTTTGAATAACTTCTGGTAAAGAAGCTGTATTGATTCTCCCACTGCTCTCAAAGTGTCAGCAGATTACCTGTGCTAAGAGTTACTTCTGCTTTAACATGAACACTACAATAATATTGTTTCTTGCCGGCAGCCGAACAGGAACATGTGAGAAACATATTAACAGAGTGACAGTTTTTAATGAGCAATAGCTGCAGTACACGGCCGGAGGGATGGAAAATGATTGGAGCTAAGTGAATGGTCAAGGCTCAACACCACCCTTTAAAGGAACTGAGCACTTCCAGGATCAATCCGGGATCGATTTATCGCGTCTAGACAAGACGCGATAAATCGATCCCAGAAGATCGATTGCTTACCGCCGGACCCGGAGGTAAGTATAGACGTACCCAAAGTTGCAGAATTGACTTTGGCTGGTCACCTTGTATAAAGCAGATTGAAATCGGGGGAGTTGGCTTCCTGAGGGTTTCTCCAGTGCCCCCTTCAAGGTTCTTATGGCAACCAAGGCCAACCCTGCTGCAGGGAGCATTTCTGGGAGAAAGGAAGCCAGCCAGGATGCTGCTATATTCAGTAGATCCCCTGGTTTCCAGAAGTGTTCCTAGGGCTGTGTGCAATCTAGTGAAAGCTAATGTGAAGGCTATGTTATGTAGGGTTACCATATTTCAGCAAGCAAAAAAGAGGACGGGAGGAGCCCCGCCCTAGCCCCGCCCCTGCCCCTCCACTTCCCGCCCCCCCAGAACCCCCAACCCTCCCCCTGTTCCTTGTCCCCTGACTGCCCCCTCCTGGGACCCCTGCCCCTAACTGCCCCCCAGGACTCCACTCCCTATCTAAGCCTCCCTGCCTCTTGTCCCCTGACTGCCCCAACCCTTATCCACACCCCCACCCCCAGACAGACCCCTGGGACTCCCACGCCCCATCCAACCACTCCCCACCCCCTGACAGCCCCCCCCCCCGGACTCCCAACCCATCTAAACCCCTCTGCTCCCTGTCCCCTGACTGCTCCGATCCCTCTCCGCACTCCTGCCCCCTGACAGCCCCCCCAGAACTCCCAACCCATCTAAACCCCTCTGCTCCCTGTCCCCTGACTGCTCCGATCCCTCTCCCCACTCCTGCCCCCTGACAGCTCCCCCCCAGAACTCCCAGTCCCCCACCCCCCTGCTCCTTGTCCCCTGACTGCCCCCTCCTGGGACCCCTGTTCCTAACTGCCCTCCAGAACCCCACCCCCTACCTAAGCCTCCCTATTCCTTGTCCCCTAACTTCCCCCTCCTAAGACCCCCCCCAACTGCCCCCCAGGACCCTACCCCCTACCTGTACCCTGACTGCCCAAAACTTTCTCCACTACCCCCCAAAAGCCCCCCCCGTTTCTTGACTGCCCCCTCCAGAACCTCCCTGCCCCTTCTCCTGCCCCCTGGCCCCCTTACCCTGCTGCTCAGAACAGGGTGTTGGGCTCTGTGCCAGCCGGACACGTGGCTGCGCTCCCCAGCACAACAAAACCCGGTCCCTGGCCCTGCACAGTGCTGCCGGACCGGGCTGCAGGGGAGAGCTGCCCTTGTATCAGCACAAAGTGCTCTCGCTCCCGTTTTGCTACGCTGCATGGCAGAAACCGCTCCCAGTTGCAAAAGGGGGAGGGCTGCACTTTGTGCTGATACACTTGCTCAGAATGCAGGGCGGATCCGGCTCCTCTACAGCTGCTCCGGAGTCCAGCCCGGGACTTTCCTGCAGTCCTCCCAGCCGCTCGCTCTGCTCTGCTCTGCCGGGGGAGGGGGGAAATCCCGGACATTTTGAGTACTTTACAAATTCCCCCCGGACGCTATTTTTAGCACAAAAAGGAGGACATGTCCGGGCAAATCCGGACGAATGGTAACCCTATGTTATGCCAGTGACCACACCACTTCTCAGAGGCCCCAGAGAACATAAATGTAACGTATTGCCACCTCCACTACATCCCTGTGCTAACCAGAGAGTCCGGCCCAAGAGATTACTTTTTCTACCTCTATTGAGCTATCTGCTTGGGAGCAGCAACCTTTTGTTCCAATCTTCAATCTTTCCTCAAATTCAGCCCTCTCTTTGCAGACAGGGTATGAGAAGACATGGGCCTGTTTGCCTGGATCTATTTGAGCCTACGGAGCGAGTTTAGAACAGGCAGACGGAAGGAGAACTGTAGACTGGGCAGCTATCACTGATCAGAGAGCACTGGGTTCTCTTATCTTTGTGAGGGTGCAGAACAAATTAATTTCTAGACAGGAATGTCCACTGTAGCAAGCATAGTGCAAGGCCCTAAACTGAGAAAAACTGGAAATTCTATTGTAGGAAGCTTGATCTTATTGGTCTCTGTAAGTTCTGTTTGTGTCACTATCATTTGAGGAATGCATTTTTTTGGTGGCGAAGCAGCTGGTAGTTAGAAGGCGAGTCTGCATTTCATTCTTCTGCTTCCACAGATTACGTCCGTCTGTGGAAACTCTTGCTCGCGCTAAGATATACTCCCCAGCATTAGGGTTGGGTTTGAACTTTGCAGTTTGGTCCTCTCTGCATGTGCAAACCTTTACTCCTCCATGGAGTCCTGCAGAAGAGAAAGGGAACTGCAGGGGCTCAGCACGTCTGAACAAGAAGCTTGTATCTAAAGTCATGTGCCTAAAGCTAGGCTCCTAAATCTCTATTTGGGGCACATACATACATGGGCTGATTTTGAAAAGCGCTGAGCACCCAGCAGCTCTCATTGAAAATCATGTCACTATTTTAGATGCTTAAGTCTGGATTTAGGAGGCTAAATGTAGGCACCATTGGTCTAAATATGGAATTGGGTCCCTTGTTAGGTGCTGAAGCTTGAAAACGTTAGCTTATGTGACTTACCCAAGGTCATACAGGGATCAATATAATGCACAGGATTGGAACACGAGAATGTCTGGTACTTAGACCCATGGTCTCTCTACTAGACAACACTGTGGCAGGATAAAGTAACTGGAAAAAGCCTACCAAGAGTTAGATAACAGAACAGTTGCCTTGTTGTGCAACTCTAAGCAGTGGTACAGGAGCTTTTGGATGATAAAATCACCATTTTGGTATTCTTGGCCGGCCATGTGACTTGTGAAGCATGTGAGTGGGGCAAGGTGCACATTCTCTCTGTTTCTTATAAATGAAAACCATGTGAGAAGTGGCAGTGTCTGTCCCGAGGCATGTGATGGGGACCTAGCAAAGCAATTAGAACAACGGGGAGGAGAGACATGCTAACGACATTGTAGCCCCTTTCATTCAACGACCTCAAAAGTTTTACAAACACAAATTAATTAAGCCCACACTACACCATTTTGGGTTAACTATTGTAAATCCAGATCCTATAATATCACCCGTAAAATGTATTCCGTAGTGTATAAAAATTGATTCTAGAATGCAAATGCAGTGCATAGTAAATATATCATAACATTTGTGATGTCCTGATCCCTAGTCAAACAGGAAGCCACATAAAAAGGGGATAATAAAAGGGTCACATAAACACTCAGTATTATTGGCCAAGATTTCCGAAAGCAACCAGTGATTCTGGGGACCTCCAAGTTTTGATGTCCAACTTGGGAAACTTTGAAAGGGCCTGATTTTCAGAACATCCATAAGTTGGGCACCCAAAATCTGTCCCCATTACCATGCTATCTGGGCACCTCGCTATCTTTCTATTTGTCCTTACAACACCCCTGTGAAAGAGAAAAGTGCTTTCAGCCCAACTTTACAGAAGGGGGACTGAGGCACCGTGAGACTAAGTGACTTGGCCACAGTCACACGGGATATCTGTGGTGGAGTAGCCACTGAACCCACGTCCTGCAAGTCATAAGCTAGTGACACCTCCCCACACACACAAACAGACATACATCCTGTCTAGGCACTTTTGAAGATCCTGCTTGCTGTTATTATAATTTAGAAACTGTTTTAACAGACCCACAAGATAATTCCAGGAAACTTCGTCTCATACTTCTCTAGAGCAACCTGGGGGGTCTCCTCTTTCAGCATTGGCCAGGATAGACTCGTGGCATCTTTCTCAAGGCAAAGACTCTGCATTCCTGGTTCTGAACCTGCTGACACCAGTGTCACTTGGGTAACTCCACTGAGGCCGACAGTTCCTTCTGACTTATGCTGGTGTGAGATCAAATCCCTATGCACTGTAGAAGGAGTTATGTAATGTTGTGCAGTGTATTCCTTTAAGTCAGGAGTTCTCAAACTTCATTGCACCGCGACCCCCTTCTGACAACAAAAATTACTACATGACCCCAGAAGCAGGGGACCAAAGCTTGATCCCGCCTGAGCTCCACTGCCCCGGGTGGGGCGGCCAAAGCCCAACCCCCCCTCCTCCGTTCTGGGTAGAGGGGAGGTGCAAAGCTGAAACCCAAGGGCTTCATCCCCAGCCTTGTAACCTGAGCCCACTGCCTTCAGCCTTCAGCTTCAGGTGGTGGAGCTCAGGCTTCAGCCCTGGGCCCCAGCAAGTCTAAGCCATTCCTGGTGACCCCATTAAAATGGGGTCGCAACCCACTTTGGGGTCCCGACCCACAGTTTGAGAACCGCTGTTTTAGGTGTATGTATGTCCTGGGGTAGGCCTGGTATTGTCCCCATCCCTGTGCTTTTGTGGTCACTTGGTTCTGAACAGGACTGTAAAGTGTGCTTCCAGCTCTGCTTATCCAGCATCCACTGGGCCCCCAAAACATCATCATGTAAAATTCATGTTAAAAAAAAAAGTGCTGATGTCCTGATGCAAGTTTCTGCTGTTGCTGATATTTCCCCTGGGATAACTGGCAGGGCTGGTGAATGTAGTGGGATGCTTGGTGATGTTTGCTCCTGGGCTGGGAGTTATCTGGGAGCACTGGCCGTATCTATGTGCATTATCTTCATTCAGAGTGATTAGAGTCACTCTCTGTACCTGCATAATTTGCAGTGTGCTCAAACATCTGTGCTTTAACCATTAAAATAAATCACTGCTCTTTCCTGTCTGACGGGACAGCCTTTTGCATGACAGCCCGTTGAATGGCTCTCCATGTGCCTCAGGGGCTTAGGGACCAGCACTTCTGGATTTCACAGATCACATGGCGAATCAGGGTATCTTGAAGATGGCTCTGAGTTAATTAGGGACTTAACCTTGGGACTCTTTGATCTCTGGGCCCAGCTTTCAACCAGATAAGATGAAGGATTTGATCTGTGAACTTGCTTGCTTCAGTATCTCTGTCGCCCTCTTTGAACCACAACGCTCAGCCGTTCCACGCGATGATGGGAAGAAAAGCGACTGAGTTGTGTAACAGCCAACTGTTTATTGCTGCAGATTATCCTGCAGCAATGGGATTTAATACTTTGTTTTATTTAGGAAGGGGTCAGGATTGCTGAGGTTTTTTTTTTTTTTTTTTTTTTACAATAGATTATAAATTTGCTCCTAGCCAGCAGAGTGAGTGAACTTCACAAGCGCGACTAAGACAAATATAATTCAGTGCTTTTTAAAGGAGGCCCTTCAAACGTGATGCACCTAACGTTCCTATGTACATTATAACGCCAGGATCAGGTTAGCCCTTCCTGAGGTCAAACCCAAGAAAGGGAGGAAAAATCCATGAGGATTCACATATGGAGTTATGTAGGGGGGTGGTCTGCCCTCCTTCCTCACATGAAACAGGGGTCTAGCTCCCAAAACCCAGATTCTCCGAGATTTGCATGGCTTCATGACCCCCTACTGCCCACCCGGCTCCTTGGCAATGCAGAACCTTTGGCAGGGGCAGGTGGCCCCAAGAACCAGGGTAGGTCTACATTTAAAATGTGGCAGTGATGCAGATGCTACTACATTGATAGGAGCACTTCTCCTGTTGGCGTAGGTACTCCACCTCCCCAAGAAGCGGTAGCTACGGTGATGGGAGAAGCTCTCCCGTCGACCAAGCGCTGTCTACACCGGGGGTTAGGTCAGTACAACTACGTCACTCAGGGGGGTGGGTTGTTTTTAGTACCTTGTTGGCCAAGGTCCTGTTGGGTGTGGTGGGGGGCCAATGTGCATCCCACTGGCAATGCACTTGGCCTATCTTTCCCGCCTCTCCCCCTTCACTCACGCAATCCCAGGCAACTGGGGTGGAGGGGGCAGTGCATTGAAGATGTCCGATTCCATCCCTTTGAGTGGGATGGGGAGACAAACACACAGACAGGGCACCCCACATAGCACAGAGCTGAGAGGACCAATTCCCGCCTACAGGGGCAAGCCCCACAGCTTGTGAGTGGGATTCTAAAAAGCATTTAGTTCCCTGAGGTCCTTTGGAAAATCCCACCCTTTGAATGTGAACTCGCTATTTAGGCAGAACCTTGCAATGCAGGTAAAGCGACCACCACAGACGTACACCTCTCTGATAACTATGCTGGGTAACGAGATATCCTATGGGGCCTAGATAACAGAGGTTAATTATCAAGCATTTGTTGTTTAGAAGCCAGTCTTGCGTAGCTCCCCTGCCATTACCGTGCAGATCTTTACAGAAGCCACCTTCAATCCAAAGCCGTGGAGGAAAATAGTGAAATTACAGAGATGGTTGCGGCTTCTAAACGAACACATATGCTCTCTTTGGTAAAACACAATTCTTGTATAGCACCTTTGATCCTCGGAGCGGGAAGTAATTGCTCTGTACACGGGACTCTCAGGGGAGGTCTGTGTATGGAGCAACTATCCGTACAAGATTGGGCCTGTTAATTAATTAAGTCTCCGGTTGTATTATAACAGGAGTAGGCAACCTATGGCACGTGTGCCGAAGGCGGCACGCGAGCTGATTTTCAGTGGCACTCACACTGCCCGGGTCCTGGCCACCAGTCTCGGGGGGCTCTGCATTTTAATTTAATTTTAAATGAAGCTTCTTAAACATTTTAAAAACCTTATTTACTTTACATGCAACAATAGTTTAGTTATGTATTATAGACTTTTTGAAAGAGACCTTCTAAAAACATTAAAATGTATTACTGGCACGCGAAACCTTAAATTAAAGTGAATAAATGAAGACTCGGCACACCGCTTCTGAAAGGTTGCCGACCCCTGTATTATACACATTAGAGATGGGCATTCTGAGAGGCTATTAAGTAACATGTGAAGGGTCACGGAGTGAGCAATTTATCCTTGTGCATTGAGCTCAGGCAGGGCTTTACTGGGATCTAGGTGGTGTACAGAATCTACCCAAAGGAGAATTTCCTCTCTCTTCCTCCCCGCACACTCTACCCCGCGAGTACAGTAGGGGCTGCTCTAACCACTCAACCCTACTTCTCTCAAACTAATATAAAAGCAAAGGAAATCATAGCAGGAAAGAGGCAAGGGGGAATAATTTACAGGTTCAGCAGACATTTTATGTGCCATACAGAATGCAGTTTAGTAGCCACTACTTTATTGGCTGCACCTCATATTTGTCTAATGGGAGGGCTCTATTCTAATTTATAGCCTCTTATATCACAGCTGGGTTCAGGCTGGGTTTGATTCCGCTGATTGTTTTGGAAGGTTTTGAAGCCAGGTGCTGTGTTCGGTCCCTGGAGGCACTGAGGTGGAGCCATAATTTATCAATGATAATCCCACCAGCACGTGACAACTCAGCAAAGAAATGAGCTTTCGAATGATCCTTTGTGTTGTTGGGCACTGATACGCGGCATTCACCCCCTGCTGGGAAATCCGGCTCAGCCCTTCAATCCCCAGGTTTTAACGGTGCCTCAAACACGTTTCAACCATGGTGTTTTTTTAGAATGATCACTGTTGGGCCCCACATTTATTACCTTCCCTCCTTACAGGTCATTTGTATTTGAGCGCCTCCTCCCCCATTTGCTTTGTGTGTTTGAATTTTAGACAGGAGTTTCAATTATGTTTTCACTGTATTTGTCTGCTTTTACAGAGAAGTACACAACCCCAGGTGCCTCACTGGGGGGAGGGTGAGAGGTAAAGGGATGTCTGTTAATAAAACAATGATTTTATGACAATGACCCCAACAAAAATGATTAGGGGTCTGGAGCACATGACTTATGAGGAGAGGCTGAGGAAACTGGGATTGTTTAGTCTCCAGAAGAGAAGAATGAGGGGGGATTTGATAGCAGCCTTCAACTACCTGAAGGGGGGTTCCAAAGAGGATGGAGCTCGGCTGTTCTCAGTGGTGGCAGATGACAGAACAAGGAGCAATGGTCTCAAGTTGCAGTGGGGGAGGTCCAGGTTGGATATCAGGAAAAACTATTTCACTAGGAGGGTGGTGAAACACTGGAATGCGTTACCTAGGGAGGTGGTGGAGTCTCCTTCCTTGGAGGTTTTTAAGGCCCGGCTTGACAAAGCCCTGGCTGGGATGATTTAGCTGGGAATTGGTCCTGCTTTGAGCAGGGGGTTGGACTAGATGACCTCTTGAGGTCCCTTCCAACTCTGATATTCTATGATTCTATGACCTTTTTATTTATCATAATTAATTCACACTGTTGCCAAGATACTCTAAGTAAATACCCATGGTTGTTGGTGACCAGGAAATAGATGGTGGACAGGCATGAGATATGCACAGCCGGATTTGGTGAGATGAGTTTAAGAGAGAATGTGGAGTATAATAGCCCATGCTCTTCTGCAATACTACCCTCCAGCCAGCAGAGGAAGAACAAATTAATGTGTTTTATAAATCATGTGTATTACAGTAGGGCCTAGAGGCCCCAATTGAAGTCAGGGCCTGATTGCACTAGTCGCTGTACAATCACATAAGAGAATCTCTGCCCAGGGAGCTTACAAGCTCAATGGAGAACACGGACAAAGGGCAGGAGGGGAAGAGACACACAGAAAAGTGACTTGCTCAAGGTCAGCGGGTCCATTAATTAGCAGCTCCACTGCACCCGGCTGGGGGAAGGGAACCCAACATTTGTCAAATGTAAAAGGACAAAATTGAATAAGCAAACAAACTGTTATTTCCCACCTTCTCAGAGCTGAGTACGATGGAAACAAAAACACACCCGGGGTAAGTCTACTCTGGGACTGATTCGCAGCAATTTCAGACGTACCTGAGCTAGCTTTAATCTAGCTAAAAAACTGGGCAATAGCAGGTACTCTATAGTCTAAGGATATGTGTACACTGCACCTGGGGGTGTGAGTTGCAGTTAGCGTAGATATACCCACATTAGCGATCCCATAGCGGGCTCACTAAATACAGCAGTGAGGACTTTGTTTCCTATCCAAATGTTAGGAAACAAAGGGTAGGAATAAATGGACAGTTTTCAGAACGGAGAGAGGTAAATAGTGGTGTCCCCCAAGGGTCTGTACTGGGCCCAGTCCTATTCAACGTATTCATGAATGATCTGAAAAAAGGGGTAAATGGTGAGGTGGCAAAATTCACAGATGATACAAAACTACTCAAGATAGTTAAGTCCCAGGCAGACTGCAAAGAGATACAAAAGGATCTCTCAAAACTGGGTGACTGGGCAACAAAATGGCAGATGAAATTCAATGTTGATAAATGCAAAGTAATGCACATTGGAAAACATAATCTCAACTGTACATATACAACGATGGGGTCTAAATTAGCTGTTACCACTCAAGAAAGAGACCTGGGAGTCATTGTAGATAGTTCTCTGAACAAAAAGTGCAGTGGGAGTCAAAAAATCTAATAGAATGTTGGGAATCATTAAGAAAGGGATAGATAATAAGACAGAAAATATCATATTGCTTCTATATAAATCCATGGTATGCCCACACCTTGAATACTGTGTGCAGATGTGGTCGCCCCATCTCAAAAAAGATATACTGGAATTGGAAAAGGTTCAGAAAAGGGCAACAAAAATGATTAGGGTGTGGGACAGCTTCTGTATGAGGAGAGATTAATAAGATTGGGACTTTTCAGCATGGAAAGAGACGACTAAGGGGGGATATGATAGAGGTCTACAAAATCATGACTAGTGTGGAAAAAGTAAATAGGGAAGTGTTATTTACTCCTTCTCATAACACAAGAACTAGGAGTCACCAAATGAAATGAATAGGCAGCAGACTTAAAACAAACAAAAGGAAGTATTTCTTCACACAACGCACAGTCCACCTGTGGACCTCTTTGCCAGAGGATGTTGTGAAGGCCAAGACTATAACAGGGTTCAAAAAAGAACTAGATACATTCATAGAGGATAGGTCCATCAATGGCTATTAGCCAGGCTGGGCAGGGATGGTGTCCAGAAGCTGGGAATGGACGACAGGGGATGGATCACTTGATGATTACCTGTTCTGTTCATTCCCTTTGAAGCACCTGGCATTGGCCACTGTCAGAAGACAGGACACTGGGCTAGATGGACCTCTGGTCTGACCCAGTATGGCCGTTCTTATGTTCTTATGGGCATGTAGCAGCACAGGCTTCAGAACAGGCTGCACAAGCCCACCTGCACCTCCTGGAAATATACTCACTTGTGCAGCCCACACTGAAGTCCACACCACTGTGTCCTCACTTCTCTTGTTAGTGATCTAGCTGTGGTACAGCTAGCATGGGTACGGTGGCTCAAGCTGCAAATCACACCCCCAGCAGAAGTGTAGCTGCACCCTTAGACAATAGAGCGTACCTGCTAGTGCCCAGTTGGCGGAACTCTTTCTTACATCACAAAGATCACCATCACAATTACTATGTACCGTCAATCAGTGGATGTGCTAAGTGCGCTCCAGACAGATATGAAGGCATAGCTCCTACCCTGAGAAGCTGACACTGAACACGGAGACAGAAGAACACAGAGAGGGGGAGAAGAAATAGGTAGAGAGGTTGTCATGTGTTATTGATTTCATTTTTGGGTGGGTCCGCATAAATGAGATGCATTCCTCACAGACAGCACGGCAGAAATGAGTTCAAAGGGTGGAGCTGTCTGGGGCACTGCCCATGTGCTCAGCATGGACATTCCAAGTGTAGGGGCAGGGTGGAGGAAAGCGCAGAGATGGTTCATTGAGCAGCTGAGAGATGGGTGGCCATGCCTGGGAGCACGGGCAGGCTTGTGGCTAGGCTCAGTATAAGTACTGAAGGCATATGGAGACTGAAATACCTTCTCACATCTAGACTGACAAGACATTAGGCACTGAGGGGTGGGGGAAGCTCGCACTGCTGCTGAATGTTCTATGGTTAAGGGGCTTCAGTCTTCAGGGACATCCATCCAGCACTTTCCACAAGGTCTCAAATTTTAATTTAAAAACGCTAACGGTAATGACTAACAGAATCCACAACCGTGACTTGTTTGCACATTTATTGTTCTTGCAGGCTGCTCCAGTGGTGCAGGAACGGCTGAGGTCCAAGTTCAACTGCACAGTTAGTGAAGTTACTGTCATGAACCTGCAGCCTGAGAAAAACCCTATCCTCATCTTGCCAGATGCAAAGAAGAGGAGTGAGCCCAGAGCCCCTAGTTTTCATTCTCCTCCTCCCAGCACTGTAAAAATTAAGTCAAGCAAAGGGGAGACAAAACTCTGGGCTGAGAAGCTAACAAAAGAGGGATCTACTTCTCCAAGCCTACTTCATGCGGGTGACGCAAGCAGCCTGGAGAACCTACCCCTGAAAAGGCCGGTGAAGTTGGCTCCTCTGGAGATCCCCCTGGAAGTTAAGGAAGCCCAGCTCCAAAAGATTATGAGCATCCAGGTAGAAGCTCAACTGGCTGCTCAGAAGCTGGCCAGCGTCGGTTCCATCAACAGTGAGCCTCATGTGAAAAGGGTCAAAAATCTGGCCCAGATGGAACTGGAGAACCTGCATAAGATAAAGCGGAGTGAGAAGGCAACTCTAGAGTACAGGGATCGGCCCCTTTCATCTAAAGGCACCAAGGCCTTGTGTGAGGTCCAAATTGTCTTGTCCACAGAGGCAAGCTCCCAGCTGGATAAAAAATCAGCCATCGAAGATGCCCCAGTGACATTCTGTACGTCATTAATCCCCAAAGCCAAGTGCAACACCCTCCAAGCACCTGGACTGCATGAGGACACAAAAGTTCCTGATGGCCACAGCCCCAACCCTGACACTGCCCGGCGCCGCTTTAGACTGAGGCAGATGAAAGAGCAACAGGAAGAGCTCGGCAAAGCCAAGCCCTTAAAGGACACGAGGCTGAGCACAGAGGAGGTGAAGCAGCAAACTGCATGTCAACGAACGCAAAATACCCTCAGCGATGCAAGCAAGCTCCTCGAGAACATGGCCAAAAAGCACCGGGGGCGGGGCGCTGGCCAAGACGAGGCAGATGAAGTTCTCATTGTGAGGAGACCATCTACACGAAGGATGGCACTAGGGGACATCATTCAGGTGGAAGAAGATTGAACGTGGTTCCCAACTTCCTCCCTGATGCTGCTCCATACTAAGTCAAAATCTGCAAAGCACCAGAACACAGGCACACCTGCCCAATAAAGGACATTAGAGCTGGATCTTTCAATAGTCCACCTGCCAAGCTGCTAACGCTACCATCTTATAGAGCAACAATAGGAAATAAAAGTAATGTTTCATTGGTCACTGATTCTTCCTCATTGTGCTACAGCGGGCACTGACAGATTAGATCCATAATTCTTCATGTCTCTTACAATTAACTGTTTGCCCCTGAGTTCTTCTAACCTTCTCCTCTTTGCATCGTGTTCATTTCTGATTGCCTGGCAAAAGGATGAATTGGTTAGCCTAGTCATTCCCTAATTTCAAAGTGCCTTGCAAACAGTGTATAGCTGATCTGACATGCAGCCATTGGTTTGCAGAAACCTCGAGAATAAAATATCATCTATTCCAAGTGAGACCAGTGGTGGTGGGGATAATGAATTTAATGCAGAAAGGAGGAGAGGAAGCCAGTGGAGGGGTATGAGGAAGATAATGATGTGGGTGGATCAGCAAAGAGCAGAAGTTGATTTTAGCCTCAAAACTTTGAATATACTGGGGTGAGGAAGACAGGTGAGTAGTGACTGGGAAATTACTGTTCATCAGGAAGTTGAAAAATTGTCACACTATGCAGAACACTACGCCATGCCACACTTCCTGTTGACTCTCCCAGATGCTCTCCCAGAGACCCGAACCAGTTGCAGAGACCAAGACAAAGCATAGAGCCAGGCTAGGCAATAGCAGCATCAGCAGTAGCACTACTTAAATAAGTTACCTTAAAACCTGCCTCTGCCATCACCACCACCATCTCTACAGATAAACTAGTCATGGTAACTGAGGAGTGAGAGCCTGTAGCAAGGTGGTTACCCTGCTCCTGCCCTGAGGGGTTTAAAACAGCCCTGGAGGAGGGCTGTGGATGGGCAAGGTGCCTGGGCTGATTGGGAGGAAGCAGGCTCAGCTGGGGCCACGCCCCAATCAGGGCCCACCTGGCCCTATAAAGGCTAGAGCCAGGTGCCTAAGTAGACAGTCTCTCTCTGCATTCAGAGAGAGAAGGGCCTGGTTGCAGGGAGCTAGAGACAGAGTACCTAGATTGGAGCAGGGCTGGGGAAAGGCCAAGGGAGCTCCAGCCTAGGAAAGCCCCAGGCTGCAGGCCTGGTAAGGCCTATTAGGTACTGGGTTGCAGGGGGCAGCCCATGGGTAGGCAGAGGCAGCAGGTTCGAACCCCTTTGCCTGTGATGAGTGGCTGATACTGCAGTCTGCCCCAGTGAATGGGGCTAGATGGAGATGGGGCAGTAGCCAAGACTGAGGCAAAGTGGGGATGGTGGGTGGGGGGTTCCCCAGGGAGGGGGAGACCCTAAGACTGAGGGGTTACTGCCAGGGGGCAGCACCCCAGGTATAAGGGCACTGGGGTCCTGGGAGGGACGTGGGGCCACAGGTAAGGCAGATCACCAGCCTGCACGGGGTGCTCCAGATGCTGGAAGAGCTAATTCCCGGAAGTAACCAGCAGGAGGTGCCATGGGGGTGAGTGTGCTCCTCTACAGAGCCCCATTAGCTACACATTCCAGAGGATGGAACTATACTCAGGTTAGGTGTAATTGGAAGGAATTCTAGCACAAAGTACAAAAACAGACACCACTGGATGATGAGTCCCCCTTTACAATCACTTTGGCTAACTGCAATGAGTGAATTAAAAATGAAAGTGTAGACTGTAGGGGAAATCAGTGGGAATTAAACTGCTGATTCTCTCCCTTCTCTGAGCATCACTTTGAAAATATACCTTTCGGTGTCTGGTTTTTGTCCTGGGAGAGTCAACAGGAAGTATGGCATTGTCTGGTAAAATTTGCAGATGGTACAAAAATAGGTGGAGGATAAAGAGTGCTGGGGACCAGTCAGTTACCAAGTCAGTTATACTGGCTGACCTGGATCACTTGAAAAGGAGGACTCATTTGAACCACATGCTTTAATACACCACATTTCAAGGTCATACATCTAGAAACAAAGGATGTAAGTCCACTTAGAAGAGAGGGGACTGTATCCTGGAATGCAGTGGTACTGAGAAGGGCTTAGAGGTCATTGTAAATAACCGATTGAACATGAACTGCCAGAGCAATGCTGTAGCTAAGAAGTGAACACAATCCTCAGCTTCATAAGGTGGGCATATCAATTAGGAGTAGGGAGATGGTATTGTCTCCGTTACGCCATTAGTGAGACTGACCGGAATACTGCATCCGGTTGTGGTGTCCAAAGTTCATCAAGGACTCTGACAAACTGGAAAGATTCGAAAAGAGCTTTGAAAGTGATTCAAGGTCAGAGAACTATTCCTTATACGTCAGAGAGAAGAAGCTCAATCTATTAGTTCGTCCAAAAGAAGGTTAAGAGATGACTTGGTCGTGGTCTGTAAGTGCCTACATGGGGAAGAGATTTTTGCTAGGTGATGGCTCTTTAATCTAGCAGAAAGAGACATAATGAGAGCCAATGGCTGAAAGCTGAAGTTAGATAAATTCAGAGTAGAAATAAGGAGCAAATGTTTAACCGTAAGGATAGCTAACTATCGGAACAACTTATCCAGGGATGTAGTTCTCCCTCAGTTGAAGTAATTAAATCAAGAGTGAATATCTTTCTAAAAGATCTGTTGTAGCTCAGATGCTCTGGTCTTGATGCAGAGTTTACCAGATGAGATTCCTTGGCCTGGCTTACGCAGGAAGTCAGACTAGATGAGCATAGTGGTCACTTCTGGCTTTAAAATCGATGAATTCCTCTTTTATTTCTTCCAGTCTTTTTAACCTATTCACTCTGGAAATGTGATGTCGTCCACTTGACTCCTAAGCAAGCAAGGTTACCTAACTAACATTTCCAGAATTTTAAATAATGTGCGCAGAATTTTAATTTTTTTGGCACAGAATTCCCTCAGGAGTAATAATGTGGCTAACAGGCAGCCTGGTAAAGCTGTACAACTCACTTTAGAAAGCAAATGCAACTTCAAAAGATTTCCTTTCTGAAAAAGTAGCCATAAAGCAAAATTAGAGAAAGGGAAGGGAGAACCTGAGCTTGCCACGGTGCACATAATAAACAAGGGACCAAACCCTGCTCTCATTTACGTGCTGTAAATCCAGTCTAACTCCTTTCAAGACCTTTTCCACTCAGCTTACCCAGTTCTGGGAAAACATTTCATCCAGTTCTCTGGGATCCAAAGCATTCAGTTGGATTTTGTCACTCAGGTTCCTTTATCTGGCATACAGCAAAGCTAAGCTGAATGGATCAGACTCAAGTGTTGGGAGTGAGTATATGCACAGTTACACAGACAACTTCTTCCTTTATATACATTTACATGTTATATTGCGTTTGCTATACATTAAATCACACATTTTTGGATTGGCTTGATTACTTTGCAGGAACCAATCCCTGTACAACAGGCTCTATCCATGTGCTGTTCACATGGAACCTGGTCTTTACCTTCCAGGTTTATCTTGTCCATAGTCCCTAGCATTAGGGTGTTGCTGCTTATCTTAGTTAGCACAGACATCCTGACTCCAGCATACCAGTTGTCAAGCCCCTATTTACAACTTGACCTTCCATTCACCTTCCCAATTATGCCCAGTAAGAAATTAGGCAAATTACTTATGTCAAGCCAGACCTACACCACTAGGGTGACCAGACAGCAAGTGTGAAAAATCAGGACGGGGGTGGGGGGTAATAGGAGCCTATATAAGAAAAAGACCCAAAAATTGGGATTGTCCCTATAAAATCAAGACATCTGGTCACCCTATACGCCACTGAAGTCAGTTGAGTTGCTTTGTATTTACACCATTGTGACTGACATCAGAATTTGACTCGAGGCATGTATTTGGATAGCATTGGGGGGTGGATAGTGGGGGAGGTGATCAGTGGGACTATATCCACCCATAAACACTAATTCCATGGGATTAACTTTAATGAGACAAAAATTCCAACCACTAAATAATGAGGGGAAATCCCTGAAGTCCGAGATCCAGTTCTTAAGTTGCAGAGGGCAAAAATTCACTGTGTAAAAATGGTGTCTTAAAGGTTCCCATGGGGCTCCAATCTGTGGCATCTGATGACATCGCACCCTCTGAATTCAACAGATTATTATTAGTATTACTGATTATTTGTATTACAACAGAAAGCTGAAGCCCACTGTGCTAAGCCCTGTACAAACATAACCGAAAGATGGTCCCTGCCCCGAAGAGCTTACAATCTAAGTGTAAAACAAGAGACAATAGGTGGCTACAACGAACAGGTGTGGAGAGCACAAGGTAATGTGAGACCGGCATCGTGATCAATGTGATAGGCGGTAGTTGCAGCCCAGCAGCTGAGTATAGCATGTGAGGTTGACACAGTATCTAATTGAATGATGGTGCATAGCACATAAATAGCACATTACGTCTTTTGAGAGCTTTACATTCCACGAGCACCGACGGAGAGCAGCACCTCCCCGGGGTGGGATTAGTCCCAGAAGGCACAAAGGACTTCCCTGGCAGCCAGAAATGTGTGTGGAGCAGCCCCTCTGGACCAGACCCAGTGGCAAGATGTGTTTGGGTGAGACAGACAGAGAGACTTCAAGAGCACCAGGCCCCAAGTACCGCCCTGGTCACGTGGGCTGGGTTTTGAGCAGGCAGCACTTTATAAGAATGTCAGCCAGGTTTTTCAGACCTAAGAGGACCAGAAAGGTCAAATAACAGGGAGGCAGGTTCTTCAGAGACCAGGGCTAGTCCCATGGAGGGCTTTGACTATTAGGACCCAAACCATGAAATTTGATATTGTTTTCAATGGGGAGCCAACTCAGAGAGCAGAGCAGTGGGACAATGAATTTATGGCGTGACCAGTATTCAGGCCCCTAAGTGCTTATCAGGGCCGGCTCCAGGGTTTTGGCTGCCCCAAGCAGACAAAACAAACAAACAAAAAGCCGCAATCGCGATCTGCGGCGGCAATTCAGCGGGAGGTCCTTCACTCCCAGGCGGAGTGAGGGACCGTCCGCCGAATTGCCGCCGAATACCTGGACATGCCGCCCCTCTCCGGAGCGGCCGCCCCAAGCACCTGCTTGAGAAGCTGGTGCCTGGAGCCGGCCCTGGTGCTGATGCAAGCATCTAAAATGGGATTTATTCATCCGCTTCTCAAAATGTGACCCCTGTGTGACTTTCAAGTCCATTAAGGCTGCCTTGGCTCAGTCACCAATACTGGCAGTGCACTGGGCCATCTCCTCTGCCGAACTCACTCTGCCCTCAACCTTGTCTTCAGAACTGATGCATCTCTCCTCCTCCTCCTCCTCTGGCTGAAAGGTGGGACATGGGGTGAGAGAGAGGCCTAGGACAAGACACGCTTGTTCTTTCTAGTACAACAGTGTCCCAAATATCTGTGCAAATCCCTAAGGAGACACAGTCTCTGCTCAGACTGTAAGGCCCTGCACACAGGCAATAGAAAAACAACAGTCAAGAAAAATGTTCCAGGTGATGTTAGCTACATTTCTTGTAAGTTGCATGCCCCATCCCTCCCTGCCTTCCTTTCTCCCCTTTGCCCGGGAGCCTCGGCCAATCTGTCCTGCCATTCTTGCCCTTGCATCCAGCCTGTGCACCTTGTGCCATAGACTCAGGTTTAGCATGAAAGCCTGGGGGGAAAAAACAACCAAAACCCAGTACTTGGACAATGCCCATATTAATAAAAGAAACAACTAGTGGCGAGTAGGGAGCGGAGTGTGATTAATTGTCACTAACCCTGCTATGAACTGGAAGGTTGTCATGGCTCTTTCCTCCTTACATTTCATGAAACCTTTTTTTTTTTTTAATTTCAAACTTCCCCAGCACTATTGTTAGCCTCAGCACAACGGACCTGTGCTAGTCCATAATAAGCAACAAATGATTCTGGCTAGATGTACTCTCCAAAAAGGGAAACAATCATGTATTTGTTTAGTATTTATTTGCATCTTGGTAGTGCACAGAAACCAGGACCCAGTTGTGTTAGGTGCTGTACAGACATATAACAGACCAATCGTCCCTGCCCCAAAGAGCCTGCAATCTACGTGTAAGGCTATAGAGAAAACAGAGCACAAGGAAACAATGAGACAATACTGATGAGCATGAAAAACCATGGTCACAGCACCCCAGCTGCTGTCAAGTTTTTTGTGGGCATCACTGCAGAGAAGAGTTTTAGGGAGGGATCTGAAGTGGAGAGTGCGGTAGCTTTGTGAATCTTTCTGGAGAGCCCCTCCCATGCATAAGGGGCAGCATGGGAGGAAACACAAAATGCTTTCTGGGAACGGTTTTAAATGAATGATTAAGACTGGCATTGCGGGCAGAATGAAGGCGGGAGTCAACATCTCTGTAGCGTGTGTGTTGGCAGGTAGGCGGGACAGGTCGTGAAAGGCCTTGCAAGCAAAGATAAGGAATTAGTGTCTGATGCAGTGGAGCGTCCCTTTACGTTTCTTTTCCATATCTAATTCTTCCCCATTCAGCTTTTCTGATTCCAAGTGACTGTCAGCAGCGGGAAATACAAGTGGGAGTGCGCCAGGTTTGTGTAGGCTGGAAGCAAACTCTGGTCTCAAGCTTAGAAACACTTCTGAGGCCTAGGATGCACTTACAGGGATAATTCACATGGTAAATGAGCCCGTTTGCCCTATTGTCAAGCTGTCATACCTACTTGATGCTGCACCAGGATTCTGCCAGTGATTATTGAACAAGCCATAATTATTCCAGCCCCGTTAGCTAATGGGAGACACCCCTTACCCAAGTAAAGACGCTAATCCTCTTCACCTTGAAACAGCTTATCCAGCCCCTCGCTTCGCAGATACGGCCTAACACACAGTTGCTAAGAATAGGCCAAAAGAAAAAAACCAGTCAGCAGAGTGTGCAGGTTATAAAAGCCAGAGCTGAGCTCCATTACCCACCTTGCCTGGTGACAGGCGGTGGTTCAAGACGAACGCAGTATTGGGCCAGAGTATCTGCCCTGAGGCCAGCAGAGCTAAAATGCTGTACACCAATGTAAATCAATGGGAGTCAGGGGCCTAAATAGAACTGAGGATCTCGGCCAAACTCCCTCAGGAAAACGAAAGGGGAAATTGCCGGTCCCCCATTAACTCTTCCGCACATCTGAAAAAAATCACTATTGTGTTTCTTGATTCTGGGGGTTTATTTACAGGTAGGAATGTTTGTAAAGAGAGAGGTATTCTTTGTGTGACAGTGACAGATCCCACAGACACCCTCCCCCCCACCAGCCTCATGAAGTGACTGTCCCAGCTAAGAGACAGCCTGGGAAATTTTAAAACGAGTTAAAGTGCTGTACTGAATAAAAGACTGAAGATTATGTCCACTGCACCTCAGCTGTTTTAAAGGCAAAGGATGGTCTGATTACTTTTCCAGACTCCCAGGAAAGCTCCGTGTAGCTTGACAGTTTCTCTCTTTCACCAACAGAAGTTGATCCAATAAAATATACTAGCTTACCCACCGTGTCTGTGTTCATTTCACTGGGAGTTAGGCACTTAAATACCTTTGAGGACCTGGACCTAAGTGATTTTTGAAAATTGAACTCAGGTTCCCAAGTCACTGAGGTGCTTCTGAAAATTTTGCCTCTGATCTTTATTTGGCAAATTCTGCATTAAAGGAGAAGAGCTTAGAATTCCACACCTGCTAATGGATAGTAATATTCAAGAATAAACTCACTCTAACTCACAAAAACAATGAGGAGTCCGGTGGCACCTTAAAGACTAACAGATTTATTTGGGCATAAGCTTTCGTGGGTAAAAAAAACCCACTTCTTCAGATGCATGGAGTGAAAATTACAGATGCAGGCATTGTTATACTGACACACGAAGAGAAGGGAGTTACCTCACAAGTGGAGAACCAGAGTTGACAGGGCCAGTACAATCAGGGTGGATGTAGTTCACTCCCAGTAATTGATGAGGAGGTGTCGATTCCAGGAGAGGAAAATACACAGGGACTGGTTGATTGTGTCCCTGTTAAGCACGATGGATTTTGGCTAATGCTGTGGGTACCTGAGTCTGACTGTTCTGACATTATTGATATTATAGCAGTATCTAGAGGCCTCAACTGAGTGCAGGGCTCCATCGTGCTTGGCACTGGAGGTGCACGTAGTAGGGGGACAGTGCTGCTGAAGAGCAGACCATTGAAATAGCTAGACACAGAAAGGACAAGAGGTAAACAGAGGCATGGAACAGGGAAGTGACTTGCTCAAGGTCATAGAGCAGCAGACCAGTGAATAGAACTGAGGCATCCTGGCTCCTAGCCCAGTGCCCCATCCCCTAAGGCACATTGCCTTCCTCGGATAATGAGTCCGTGTGTAGCTTTTAGTGCTGTATTGTCACTGAGACAGGCGCTTTCTCCGCCTACTCAGCATGTGACAGTTGTTTAACTGGCAGTTTCAAGGGGTCTCTCGACAGCTTTCCCCCTTCTTCAAAGGGGGTATTTGGGGTAGTGCTTGAGGGAAAGCAGGAGTGCTGGAACAATTTTTATAGTGGGTGTGCTGATGATGGAAACCATTCAGTGGGGTTTGTTATTACTACTCCAAGCCAGGGGGTGTGGCAGCACCCCTAACTCCAGCACCACAGAGGGAAAGGATGGACTGATCAAATATCCGCAAGATTTTGGTCAATTCCTATAGCCAAGAGGTGGCCCAGCCTTCCTTAAAAAGGCTGTTACAATAGCAGTCCAGCAGATGGCTCACTTCTGTCATGAATAAAACTGGCCTATGAACCATGCATTCTGCGGGACCTGTACAGGAGCAGACGAGGCGTATTACATTCCCCGCCCCTTTATAAAGCAGCTTTCACACCCCTCAAGGCTCATTATCAAAATTAAAAACTCAAACAGCCTCACAAAGCAGAGGAAATAAATAGTATGAGGGGGAAAAAACTCCACAATCCTTTTTTTTTTTTTTTTTAAGAGCAGGGGTAGGGTTAGAAGGACAGAGAGTAATGCCCAGTATCAGCGTCTTAAAAGGAAAGTGCAAGGAACCCTGCAGTGGTCAAATATGGGATAGTCCAGCCATAGGGAAAGTGGCTTCCTAATCCCTTTCAGTCAGTGGTTCAGTTATACCTTGGAGCATGATGGTTTATGTCTCTTTAAAAAATGGTTTAATCCTGTCCAATTAGCTATAGATCTTCTCCTGATCTATGTCAAGGATCGGCAACCTTTGGCACGTGGCCCATCGGGGAAATCCGCTGGTGGGACGGATTGGTTTGTTTACCTGTGGCATTTGGCCAATCGCAGCTCCCACTGGCTGTGGTTCGCCGTTCCAGGCCAATGGGGGCTGTGGGAAGTGGCGGCCAGCACATCCCTCGGCCCATACTGCTTCCCACAGCCCCCATTAGCCTGGAACAGCGAACCGCGGCCAGTGGGAGCTGCGATCAGCCAAACCTGCAGATGCTGCAGGTAAACAAACCGTCCCGGCCCACCAGCGGATTTCCCTGACGGGCCGTGTGCCAAAGGTTGCCGGTCCCAGATCTACGTTCATAGAATCATAGAAATATAGGACTGAAAGGGACCTCAAGAGGTCATCTAGTCCATCCCCCTGCATTGAGGCAGGACCAAGTAAAGGTAACCTATCCCTGACAGGTGTTTGTCTAACCTGTTCTTAAAAGCCTCCAGTGACGGGGATTCTACAATCTCCCTCGGAAGCCTGTTTCAGTGCTTTGCTATCCTTGTAGTTAGAAAGTATTTTTCCTAATATCTAACCTAAATCTCTCTTGCTGCACATTAAGCCGATTATTTCTTGTCCTACCTTCAGTGGACATGGAGAACAATGGACCACTGTTCTCTTTATTACAGGCCTTAACATATCTGAAGACTATTATCAGGTCAGTCTTCTTTTCTCAAGACTAAACATGCCTAGTTTTTTTGAACTCTCTCCAATTTGTCCACATATTTCTTAATGTGTGATGCCCAGAACGGGACACAGTGCTCCAGCTGAGGCCTCACCATCGCCAATTAGAGCAGGACAATTACCTCCCCGGTCTGACACGCCACCCTCCTGTTAGTACACTCAGAATGATATTAGCTTTTTGACAACTGCATCCCATTGTTGATTCAGATTCAATCCACAATCACTATTGTGATCCTCTATAACCTCCAGATCTTTTTCTGCAGTACTACCACCTAGATAATTATTCCCCATTTTGTTGTTGTGCATTTGATTTTTCCTTCCTCTGTAAGACTTTGCACTTGTCTGTATTGAATTTATTCAATTCTCCAGTTTGTCAAGGTCATTTTGGTTTCTAATCTTGTCCTCCAAAGCACTGGCAGCCCCTCCCAACTTGCAGCCATCTGTAGATTTTATAGGCATGCGCTCCACTCCAGTATCCAAGTCATCAGTGAAAATACTGAATAGTACAGGACCCAGGACTGACCTCTGCCGGACCCCACTAGATATGTTCCCCCCAGTTTGACAGTGAGCCATTGATAACTACTCCTTGAGTATATATCTAAACCTACTAAACTCTTGGGCTCAGGGCTAGCTTGGGGGGGAGGGATAGCTCAGTGGTCTGAGCGTTGGCCTACTAAACCCAGGCTTGTGAGTTCAATCCTTGAGAGGGGCCACTTAGGGATCTGGGGAAAATTTGGTATTTGGTCCTGCTAGTAAAGGCAGGGGCCTGGACTCAACTCAACTCAATGACCCTTCAGGGTCCCTCCAATTCTATGAGATAAGTATATCTCCACATTTTTGTGTGTGTCAGGTTGTCTCCCCTGTGTCTGTCAGCAAAACAATTCTAACACAGCATAAGGGCTTGTCTATATGGGAAATCGGACTGGAACAGCTACAGCAGAGGAAACTATTCTGCTATAGCTATACTGGAATAACTTCCCGTGTGGACACTCTGTACCAGAATAAAAATGACTTTAAATGAGTAATTATTCCAGAATAAAGTCATTTTTATTCCATGTTATGGGGAGTTATTCCAGCATGAGCAAGCGAGGAATAGTTTATTCCATTCTAGATATGCCAGTCAGTTTCCTCATGTAGACCAGCCTTCGTCCCGTAGTAGCAGATATTTTCCTGAATGATAAAACTTTACTTGGGGATTAGGCAGATCTGCACTGGTACTTTGAAACATGGCACCTATTAAAAAGAAATTAGAGTCCAGTTCATCAGTGGTGTAACTGCATAGACATCAGCGGACTATAGTTCCTTTGTTTTGGGGCGGGGTCACTTTGGCAAATGGATGGGAAGAGGAGGGGTGGAGAGGCCAAGGCAAGTAAGTCCTTTCCGTCCCATGTGTCATGACAATATCCGTATTGGGAACAGACGGGGGAAAGCAGTGAGGAGTGTGTTGTACATATGAATTGGTGATATTCATGGAAGTGGGCTCATCAGTGCATGCAAAGCCTCTGTAATGGAAATGACACTGCAGCTTCCTGATAAGGGTGAGTCAGAGAGTAATCTACCCACAGCAGGGCTTACACTGGTTATTTTGCTGCGTTAGTGAATGGAATTGTGTACCAGGAAGGCTGAAGCAGAGGACGCGTCTTCTTGGGTTGGTCTACCCATGTGGGACTAAAGGATGCACTTATCCCTTGAGACAGGCGGGATGTTTGCAACTACTGCCCTCCCTGGGGGGGCACTGCCTAGGGAGGGCAGCTTTAACCTCCAGCTGTGGCCCCGCTAAGTTCTCCAGTAGCACGTAAAACCAGCATGTTCTCCAGGCACCCCTTCACACTCCTGCCCCAGCCCATGCTGCCCACGTCAGGACTACTTCCCCTAGGTATGCCATTAACCTAGAGGTTAAGTCAAGCCAGCCAGAGCCAAGTGCTCTGCCACCCTTACCCCATTCAGAGCCCTGGCACCCTTTATTTCCAGGCCTTCAGACACATGTCCACACCAGACAGTTGTCTTCAAGATCACTTGAATTAAGATTCATAAGGGAGGTTTTTGTGAAACGCTGTATTGAATCCTCTACTAAACTCAATGGTAAAGTCCCTTCTCACCACCGGAGTGGTGGAACGGGGCCTTAAATCTGTGCTAAAGAGGCTGATGAGGATTCTTCCAGTGTATCTGGTTTTATGGCAGCCTACCATACCCCTTCTCCAGGACACGGGGTGTGTCAGGGTGGAGAGGGGGGCACGGTGGGTCCAGGTGGGGCATGGCCAGAATGCTCCAGCTGGCACCAGAACAGAGCTGTGACAGCTCAGCATTGGGGAAGGTGTAAAGGTGACGTAAAGTCACCGTACCCTCTCCCCTTCATGGCTACACTGACTGTAACTGATTACCGCGTCCAACAGCTGCCACATTTCCTGCATCCGGTAAGGGCCCGAGCCGGCACATGCTCACTGCGGAGGCCAGGGCTTTCCACCATGCGTTTCATGGGATGTGCCATGCTTCGTAATAAGCACTTGCAGGGTTGGGGCCTTGGTGTATAATGCTGTGAATAAATCAATGCAGGAGAGCTGGTCAAAAATTGACACTTTTTTTCCAAACACCTCATTGTTTAAAAAAAATGAACATTTCTACAAGAAATTTTTTTGCTGGGGAGCCATTTTGGGGGGAGAAAATTGTTTTTGGCAGTGTTGCAATGACTTTTTTGTTGTCCTTGTTTGTTATGTATACACCTCAGCTGCTTATTGCTTAATATATTAATAATATTAATGTTTTCTCCTAGACTTGCTGGTCACCCCTGATGCCCAAACACTTCAGCTGAGAGTCCAATCAAAATGTCACTCAGCCATTATGGTGATGGGGGTTAGACAAGGTTTATTCCCAGCTCCCGTGAAACTAAGAGGCCTTGTGCCAGGGTTACTCCTGGAAACCATTACTCTCTTCTTCTCCTGCAGTTTCATTTTTTAACCTTCTCCGGGAGCTCCTAGGTGTGTCTTACTGTGAGTATGTTTTATCCCCCAGTGACCTTCAGTGGGGCTGGCTATAGAACAGCTGCCATCCCGTCTGTGTGCAGAAAGGCTGTCTCTGAGCAGGGGCGACTCTATGTATTTTGCTGCCCCAAGCACGGCAGTCAGGCGGCTTTTGGTGGTGCGCCTGCGGGAGGTCCGCTGGTAAGGCGAATTCCGCGGCACACCTGCGGGAGGTCCCATGGTCCTGCGCCTTCAGCGTACCCGCCGCCGAATTGCTGCCGAAACTGCGGGACCGGCAGACCTCCCGGAGGCATGCGGCCAAAGGCAGCCTGACTGCCGCTCTCATGGCAACTGGCAGGCCGCCTGGAGCGCTGGTGCCTGGAGCCGCCCCTGTCTCTGAGGCATTATGTTCCTGCCTTTTGCCTTGCCCTGTGTTGGTGGGTAGGAGGAGAGAAGCAGTCTTTGAAGTAAACTCAGAGATGTAACTCATACGTGTTACCTGCACACACACAGGTGTGAAGGCTTGTCATGAGAGCATGTCGCTGAGCAGTTCTCACATTGTATGTCCTGCTGTCCGCTCTGAATCCTTTTGCATTTCTAGTCAGTGCCTTCTCCCCGTAGCCCTTCGCTTTGTGGCTGACTGCTGGAAAGGTCCCAATGCCACATTACAATGCACCTTTAGTCCTGTTAGCATGTGCATGGTTTGGAGCAGAAAAACCCCATTATTGGCTGGGACAATATGGGAATGCGTTAGCTGTGCACTGGGATAATGAGTACTTTATCTCTCCGTATTGCCTCAGGAGAGAGAAGGGTTTATTAATACACATTCCCCTTTGTCAGCAAGCACTCAAGCATCTGAATGTGGCCAATACCCACCCCTGCGTTCCCAGGACCATCGCTTTCTCATGGTGGCTCTCAGAGCACTTTGCCTTCAGCCACAACAGCAGGAATGTGAAGGTTTCCTTCTAGGTCATCTACTGATGCGCATGGAGTTGCCTGCTGCAAGATGTGGTAAAGAACAGCATTCCTAGCACCTCGCTCCTCTTCCCTTCCATAAGCTCTTCCAAAATGGGCTGTATTTCTGGCCTCACGCAACTGACTTTCCTCCCAAGCCCAGATGCCCCACAGCACGCTGTCGTTAGAGATGCAAAGAGCAGCACAGCACAGCTCCTTCCCCAATCAGCCCAAAGGGCAAGTTCTTAATTCACCTGACAGAAATGAAGTCCCTGAGGATCCTGGGTTGACCTCACTCATCTCTGCTCTTACAGTCCTTACGTCAGACCAGAGCTGTGCAGAGACTCAGGAAAGATGCAAAGCCTCCCAACGAGAGCAGCATGGCAAACAGAACCAGCTTCTACACTTATAATGGATGCCATTTTCATGGAGAGGCAACTGCACTTTCTCTGAACTTTGAAGATGGCTGCCAGACATGTAGGCCCTGACGACACTCCAGGTACAATCATATCAGGGAATTTACTTCTAATATGGCTGCCCCCAACTAGGTTACAAACTTTGCTCCACTTTGCAGAATAGTTTCTGGCCTCCCTGACGCATACATTGCTGCCCCACCTTGGTCTGTTCAAAATGCTGCCGCTAAACCCATCTTCCTGGCCCATCACTCTGACCATGCCACCCCCTTCCAATCCCTTCATTGGCTCCCCACTTTCCACCATGTGACATTCAAGCTTCTCAGACCTGCTTTCTGGGGCCTTCCCAGCTCTGCCCTCCCCACATATCAGTTCTTGTCTCAGCATATTGCGTCTCCTGCTCCTTCCATCCAGCAATGATGCCAGCCTGGAACACCTGCTTCTGTGCTTCTCTCTTTGCCTTCCTGCTCCCTGTCTCCTTATGCAGAGAACCCTCCTTGAACCAGTCCTTTAACCCATTGCCCTCTCCCGCTTCCTATCTCTCCTCACATTCCCTACCCCACCCCTGGTAGGGTAGTTGAGTAGCTAATCCCTTTCTCCACAGAGGAATCTACCTCAGCAAAACAGAACATCACCAAAGAACCCCAACCCTCTCAAAGCAGAGCTCCTTACTTCACACCTGCCTTTCCTCAGTCATTCTCCCTACCAATAACCAACCATCCCACCTCTCTTCTGCCTCACTCACGGTTTTGCTTTCATTCTTTCCCTTGATTTCTCTTTCCCAAAATGTCATGTCACACAATGGCATATCCACCAGATCACATACACATTTTTCAAATTACGAACGAATCCTTGAAGCCAAATGTTGTCTTTGATGTCCGGGGCCTTTTTTTTTTTTTTCATTCTCCCACGTTGTTTTGCAAACAGACATTAACTGACTGAGTGTGCTTGACATGGGCACTGCAACATTGTTTTTTCTGTAAGCTGATGTTTAACTGAAAGCAAAATTATACACACCTAGTAAATATACCACATATGTGGTGCTTGTATCCAGGCTTCTTTAGTTGTAAGTAATGTCCCATCTCAAACACATGCTGCTAAAACCTTTCTACCACACCACTTATGCTCTCTGTAGTCTACATACACATTCTCTTACATCTGATTCACTGTTTTCACACTGATTGCAGGTTCAGTTGCTTTAGTAAACCCTATAGCTGATATGATGTGACACTGCAGTTCTGCATTTAAATGAGGTTTCTTTCAGTCACATGAGCAAACACTCAATACAAAGGACAATGTTATACATCCGTGGAAACTTGAGAAGAGGCCATTCCAATGGGATTAATTTTGGACTAATGTACTATGAACAAGGATGGCAGAAGTGGGTCCATAATGATTTGGCCGGGACATCAGAGTAGATGCCCTCTACTCTTATAAAATTTGCTGTAAGGCCTTTAGTTTTCACAAGTGCATGAAACCTTAGTCTTACATCTCATTCAAAATATGGTTCTTATTGTGTTTCACAGTTATGTCACTATCCTTAACCTTAGGGCCACAATTCTCATCTTGAAGTCCTGTCATCTCTTGTGTTTCTTGCTATACGAAGATGCTTTCAGTCAAAATGACCTTTAGTTTACATAAATAGAAAGACAAACTGAAGACCATATGCAAATATATGAACCCCTGGCAAGGACACAGTGTGCACCTTGTCTGACAATCTGCACCGAACTCTGAAAACAAAATGGCTGCAGAACTCTGCACAAGGTGAATGTATGTAATGATGTTCCAGCCCAGCAAATTATGGCTTTTTTTAAAAGAGTAAGAATCTGGAATTACAGCCACTTTGCTGCTTGTATACAGTCCGACGGCCGGATCATACAAGTGAGATGCCGCTCTGGCCTGGAAGAGCTGGACAACTTGCCGTTAGATTTTGCATGCAGCAACCTAAAGATACGAAGCCAGATCCTCAATTGCTGTAAACCAGCCTAGCTCCATTGAAATCAGGGCAGCTAGACTGATTTATATACCAGCTGATGATGTGGCCCAGGATATGAGAGGACACAGGTGAGTTTGTAATGCACTAAAGCCAGATCCTTCAAAGCTGGCATCCTGCTGAAGAAAGGCTGTTAAATCAGTGATACGACTTCCAGCAAATGCCGCTGCGCAATGCATTGTCTAGCTGAGTCAGTAAGTTGAAGACCTAAACAGAAACCCCAGGATTGAACTGTATCCGTGGCACTAAAATAGCAGCCTGTTCTCAAATGTGCATTGATGTATTACTTGATGCAGTAGCTCAGCACCACACAAGTTAGCTCTTGCAACTGGGAAAAAAATCATTTAATTATAGAACTGCATTGTCACATAATACCAGCTATCGCATGTAGTGACGCTACCGAACCTGAATTCAATATGAACAGGCAACCATTTAATCAGATCTAAGAAAATGGCATAGGATATGTTTCTATGCAGGTCAGAAACCTTTTATTTATATTACTAGTGCCTAACTCAGTTGTGCGTTGTTTTTAGAGCCTATGATGGAGATAGCCATGTGATAACTTGCAATTACCTTGTACCTTTGGCTGTCTCACCTGCACTCTGCCCATTACTGCATCTCTAGCAGGAGTCCTGCTAACATATCAAACCACTGAGCAGCTTCGGTCACCAATACTTTTTTAAATCAAGCTGTCATAAAAATGGCTCCTCCTTTTCTCCAAAGTAGAATTTTCTGCTTAAAATTATGCAGAGGACAAGGATGGGGCAATATTTAACCCTGCAGCAGTGACAAATTTCTGGTCCAATATCCCACAACTTTTCAAACACTGGGTTAAATTGTTTATAATGCTGATCTGCATATGTAGGGTAAAAACTTGGATATCATGGAGAGAGATGCCTTAGAAAAACCATTGATCAGATGATACAGGATGAAATAATTTATTAGGGAAAAAAGACATGCTTAGAACGCAGCTATGATTTTTATTGAATGGGATTTGGGAATAGCTGGAGATATGAATGCAGGTTTAAAATAGAAGAACTCTATAGGATGTAGGTAGCCAAATAAAGAAAAACCTGTCTAAAGAGCAGGCAGTATGTTGTAAAATGCTTATCATACATCAGTTTTGTAGAAAATGTGCTGTTTTGAAAACAATGGGGTTTATAGAAATATTTGGTTTTCATTCAGATTTATAAGTGAAAATGGGTGTATGATATTTTGATTTCAGCACTGGATTTAGCAACTTGATTTCTAAAACACAAGTGATTTGTGAATCAGGGAGGGTATTGGCAAATCCTACAATTTATTAATGGAAACCAGCCAATCACCACTAGGGTGAAAAGATTATGCTTTACAGATGTTTACATTCCACTTGGCAGTTTCCTTTTCATTTCTGTACATCGAAATGACTACAGCTGCTCAAAAATTTTCCAACTGAAGAGTGAGGAGCTGTCATTTTAAGACACACCCCATTTTCTAGGAACATCGGAATTGCCAGGCTGGATCGGACCTGAGGTCCGTCTAATCCAGTATCCAGTCTCTCACAGTGGTCAGAAGGAGATGTTCCAGAGCAAAGTGTAAGAACCCCACAGCAAGCAGATACAGGATAATTGGCCACCCACATTAGGTCTCATCCTGACCTCTCATAATCAGAGATTGGCTTAAGCCTTAACTTTAATATCCCTCCCACTTTTTTGGTAGCATTAACTATTATAACTCTGAATATTTTTTGTTATCTATATAAATACCCGGTTCCTTTTTTAAACTTGTAAATTCTTTGTCTCGACAACTTCCTGTGGCCATGAGTTCCACCACCTGATTAAATGGTGTGTGAAAAGGTGTTTTCTTTGATCAGTTTTGAATTCCTCGCCTTTTAATTGAATGGAATGTCCCTTCGTCTTGTGTTATGAGATGGGGGAACAGATGCTCCCAATCTACCTTCTCTAAACCATTTGATATTTGAATATAATACATGATTTATATAATTTCCTTTGTTCTATTTTCCTAGCTTTTCTTTCAGGTAAATGTCATGCTGCCTTTTAGAGAACAAAAACCTGAGGTGGCTTCTTTTTGCTGGAAAAAAACCTCGTACATTCTAAGTTCAGGAAGTGATTAGAACAGAACGATTAGAATAACCAATCAGAGCAGAGAAGCATTGCATATCACAGTATAGTTATTGAGAAATAACTGTCCAGTGATTACGCAACTATCTGCATTCAGATTGACTAATAGTTGGCGGTCAAGTAAATCACTGGGTTTTGCATACTGTATAGTTACTGAGTGGTAACTGTCCAGTGATTATGCAAATCAGAGACCTGCAATCGGAATGCAAGGAATTGCAAAACTGGGGCAAATCTTTACAGTTATGCATCAGTACTATACCGTATCTCTGAACTCCAGTGGTTTGAGATTAAACCATTTAATTATAAATACCTAAAAAGAGAGAAACTTCAAGTTACCATTCTTAAATCACTTTCAGTTCCCCTAAAGATCTTATATATGTATGAACTTTATACAGAGACATTTTGATACAGGAAGGATTTCATTTTGTGTTGCTAACCACATGGCTCCAAAGGTAGGGGTAACTAGCAACACATTGAACTATTAGGTTTGTCAGAAGAGAACCTGTGATAAACTGTTGCTTAAATGCATACAGCTGTGAAACAAGCAGATGAGGGAATAGATATTTATGTGAACAATTTGTATTTGAATACAATAGTGTTGGAGTATATAGGAAGGACATCACTGAATGTAATACTCAAGTTTAATGCACCACTTGACCTATTCAATTATGATTGATGAAGCTAGAACAACAGTTGCTGGAGAGAAAAGCTCCCTTTTCTGTTACAAAGCTAACAAATGCTTCAAAAGAAAGTTCAAGTGCTAGAAAGAGAGAAACCCCAGTCCTTTGAAGTTATGCAAAGTTAAAGTTTAATTAATTGATTATAAAGCAAATCAGACTGATGAAGACAAGTGCTATGCTAAGTGGTAGTATTCATATTATTTTATGTTGTTCTGTTATGGGCTTATGTTTGCTGCTCAGGTCTAGAGGGGATTCATCTATCAGCCTTCTGCTTTTTGTAATACATGACTTTGGATGCTACATAGTACATGAACTATGACTGAGGGCGGGTTGGGAAAAACACCTGCTCAAAATGGCATATAAGGGTAGATATTTATGCTATTGTACATCTATTGTAAAAGCATATGCACTGCTTCTGCCGAGAGTGCCAGGAACAACCATGCAACCATTCCACTAGCTGGCCGCAGGATAAGTGCACAGCTGAAACCTTGGCAAGTACCTTAACTTTCTGCACTAGCTCATAGATGTTCTCTCTTCTATGCTCAGAAGCTGAAGTGTCAGCCCAGAGTTTTAACTCATGCCCAGCACTGCAAAGAATTTGTAAAAAGCCAAGCTTATTACAAATATTAAATTTAAGCCCCAGTTCAGCAAGGCACAAAAGCACATGCTTGCTGATTAAGTGCTTTGCTGAATTGGGACCTTACTCATTGCACTAATGTGATGGTCCCTGCAGGAGAAGGGATGGGGAATAGCAATAAAAGATGATGATCTTTCTCCATTAGCAGAGCTTGTTTTCATCCCCAGAGGAAATCCCGGTGATAATTAATATATCTTGCCATGGTTGTGGACCTAATAGGTCTTTTTTTATCCTAAGCTATTTATGCTCACATATAGTGGCCCTGAAGCAGTCCAAGGAATGTGTGAGACCCTAAGTCAGGAATAACACATACCTCATAGAATATCAAGGTTGGAAGGGACCTCAGGAGGTCATCTAGTCCAACCACCCCCTGCTCAAAGCAGGATCAATCCCCAGATAAATTTTTACCCCAGTTCCCTAAATGGCCCCTCTCAAGGATTGAGCTCACAACCTTGAGTTTAGCAGGCCAATGCACAAACCACTGAGCTATCCCTCCCACTTATCAGTAGCAACACCCTGGAATGAGGGATACAGGGAGAGAGAACAACATCTGTCACAGGAAGAATGTTATAAACAAAATGCTAGAGCAGAAACTTGCCCAGCCCTTTCTAATCCTGATTTCCTTTCCTTAGTTTCAACTGAACTAAGAGTGTCCAGATAGGCTTTTGCAGCTGGGTTAAATAAACTGGTTTAAAACCACACCTCACATTAAACCAGCTTGGTGAGTTTGCAAACCCATGATCTCTGCTTTTTAATCGCCCTAGGTGTTAAAAAGAATCAGATGTTTCTAGCTAACTCGTTAGGGGATTGTGAGCATTAACGAGGGATCGATTATGCCTTTAGGCACAGCCCTAAGGTAGGATCAGTTGGTGTATAGGTGCACCACCCTAGGGGGAGTACTGGCAGGTATTGTGTATGCAGATGACCCCCAGAGCTCTCTTGATGCAGTGGAATGGGTGAGTATAATTTGTGGGTACCACATTTTGAGTGGCTCTGCCTGTTCCTCACCCGCTTGATACCTGGAGGTGGGGAGTATCTAGCACCCATCCCCTGTGCTTCCCACCCCAACTTGAGTTCAGGTCTGAGAAGCCTTAACACAGGAGGAAGTTGGATCCATACTTCCCTATGTAGCTGTGTTAGGGGCTAGTTATGATCAAGCCTAATATTATTGTCACTTGAACATACACTGACAGGCATGTGATGGTCGGTTATTGTGTGGAAAAACAGCATGCATTTCTTCTCAGTGCCTACCTGCTAAGGGCTATTACCACATATATCTTAAATGTCCACGGGTAGGTGAACTTTGGAGTGAAATGTAGGTTTTATTTTTAAAAAAATCAACACAACCAAAGGAAATGTTTGCAAAAAATTCTTATAAGAAACAATTCCTGAAAAAACTAATAAATATTCTCGGATTGGTTTGCAACACAGACATTGCAGCATTGCACCAGTGCATGAAAACCACAGCCAGAAAGTGGCTGGAAACAAAAGTGGAACTGGACAGTTTATTTTCATTGTTGAAGTTTGTGTGGATTGCAAAATAAAGGATTTTAGAAATTCCTGCTGTTTGAAGACACCGAAGTGGGGTTAGTAACCTGATGGAAACGTGGCTCCGAACCTGAGAGCATCCCTTTCAAAAGAAACCAGACATGAACTAGATGGATTTTTGACGTCCACAATTGTGTTGACTTCAATAGAGCTAGGCCAGCTGAAGAGCTATTCCGTTAAGACAGTAGTAACGTATGCATGTAGGCCAGGGGGTGGGCAAACTTTTTGGCCTGAGGGCAGCATTGGGGTTGCAAAACTATGGAGGGCCGGGTAGGGAAGGCTGTGCCTTCCCAAACTGCCTGGCCCCCACCCCCATCTACCCCCTCCCACTTCCTGTCCCCTGACTGCCCCCCTCAGAACCCCCAGCCCATCCAACCCCTCCTGCTCCTTGTCCCCTGACCACCCCTTCCCAGGACTCCCACCCCCATCCAACCCCCCTGCTCCCAGTCCCCTGACTGCCCTGATCCCTATCTACACCCCTGCCAGGCCCCCCAGGACCCCCTGCCTATCCAACCCTTCCCCGTCTCCTGGCCCCTATCCACACCCCTGCCCCCTGACAGGCCTCCTGGGACTCCCACGCTTATCCAACCCCCCCAGCAACCCCCCCTCCCCAGAACCTCCACCCCATCCAACTGCTCCCTGCCCCTTAACCAACTCCCCTTGCTCCCTGTCCCCTGACTGCCATCCAGGACCCTCCGCCCTTTATCCAACCCCGCTGCTCCCCACCCCCTTACCATGCCGCTCAGAACAGCATGTCTGGCAGCCGTGCCACCCGGCCGGAGCCAGCCATGCTGCCGCTCTGCTCGGAAGGAGCGCTCCGCTTCACCGCCCAGAGCGCTGCCCGTGCGGTGGTGTGGCTGCGGGATGGGAGGGCAGTAGGGGAGGGGCCAGGGGCTAGCCTCCCTGGCCAGGAGCTCAAGGGCTAGGCAGAATGGTCCTGTGGGCTGGATGTGGGCCGCGGGCTGTAGTTTGCCTACCTCTGATGTAGGCCCTGATCCTGCACCATAGACATCAATGAGAGTTTTGCTGTTGATTTCAATGGGAGCAGGATGAAGCCCACTGTCCCACTGAATTCAGTGGACTAGACTGTGACCGGTAAGCACCTACTCACAGGAGCAGTCCCTTTGAACTTAATGGGACTACCATGCTTGTGCTCACCTATTGACAGTCTGCTTGCTTTGGGTCAGATTTGGTCACCTTTCCCTTCACCGAGCAGCATCGTATTTGAGAGCAGGCTGATGAAAATCAACAGGACTGCTTCCAGAGAAGGCGCCACTGAACAGGAGCGAGGGGGGCAGAATGGGCGAGTGGCAGGAGTCAGCACTGTGAATCAGGCCCTGTCCTCATCCCTATTGTGAGAGCACCGCGAAGACGCACCGCATGAACAGCAGACATCTCCTGGGCGTCTGAGCGTGGCCATTGGGTCTGTCCAGGAATGAAGAGCAGAGGCATGTGGCACTGGGGCGGTGGGTGTAGGATGGACAGACGGCTCCAGCAAACAGGCTAGAGCTGAAATGCTACCAAAAATATCCCTGCCAAGGGCTTTTTATTTAAACACTGAGCTCAGGGAGGGTGGGAAAGAGGAGGCCACCTGTTCTCAACGCCAAAATGGGCATTTATTTCCCAAAGCCACTAGGGATGTGTCCCCCACTCTCTGGCCCCCTTGTCATCTTCCCACAAGGGGAAAGGGGTGCTGGGTCTTCAATGTCCCTCAAGGGGCTCGGGTTCCAGCTGCTGCCAGGCTGATCTTCCCCTCCGCTGCTCCCTCTCCCCTTGCAGACAGTTATTTCAGATGCAGCCGTAAAGAGACCAAAATACTTGGCAAAGTTAGGCTATAATTGGCCCAGGAGCTGTCAGCCTCTTGCTTTTTTCCCTCTCTCCTGGGCTGCTTTAATAGTCTCTGAAACTCAATCCCCAGAGCCTCCTCCTCCACCCCTTCCCTTAAACCAGCCCCACCCTCTCCTCCACTCCCCCAGTGCCCCCTCCTAAACCTGCCCCTAGCCCCCTCCTCCTGCTGCTCCCTTTCCCTTAAACCAGCCCCACCCTCTCCTCCACTCCCCCTTTGCCCCCTCCTAAACCTGCCCCTAGCTCCCTCCTGCTGCTACTCCCCCTCCCCTAAATCTACCCCAACCCCCTCCTCCTGCTGCTCCCCTTCCCTTAAACCAGCCCCACCCTCTCCTCCACTCCTCCTCCTGCTCCCCCTTTGCCCCTCCTAAACCCGCTCCAACCCCCTCCTCCTGCTGCTCCCCCTCCCCTAAACCTGCCCTAGCCCCTTCTTCCTCCCCAAACCTGCCACTAGCCCCCTCCTCCTGCTTCTTCTCCTCCCCTAAACCTGCCCAACCCCCTTCTCCCATTCCCCCTCCCCCAACCCTGCCCCAACCCCCTCCTCCCACTCTGCCCTTGCTCCCCTCCCCTAAACCTGCCCAACCCTGTCCCAGCCCCCTCCTCCTGCTGCCCCCCTTCCCTAAACCTGCCCCTAACCCCTTCTCCTCTCAGCCATCTGACCCTAACCCCCTCCTCCCAGGTCTCACTCCTCATCTTCCTCCCCCTCCCTATCTCCCTTTTGCCCCCTGCTTTACATCAGCCCCAACCCCCTTCTCCCTCTCCCCCTTTTAACCCCAAACCAGCCCATCACCCTTTTCTGTCAGCCTCCTTCTGCTCTGCAGCTCCACTCCTCTGTCTCCACACCCTGTCCCCTCCTCTTTCTCCCCTCAGCAAACCCCCTTATAAACCCTCTCCCCTCCTCCCTCATGTATACCCTCAAATCAGCCCCTCACCCCTTCTCTCAGCCCTTCCCTCCCCAAACCAGACCCTAGTCACCTTCCTCTCTGATCCCTCCCTCCCTCCACCCCATCCTCCTTAAACCACTCTCTGGCCCCCTCTCCTCCTAAAGCTTCATCCCCACCCCTCCTATCCAAGATCGCTCCCTCCCTTATCCCTCTCCCTTCCTTTCACCACACCCCCTACCCCTCTTCCCTCCCTCAACCCCTCCCACACACCCCCCTTTCCCAGATCCCAGTTCATTACACTTTGCAGCTCTCTCCCTCAGAGACTAGTCTAACCCCGAGCATTGTCCCTACTCAGGGCTGCTTCTCTTGTAGTTAAATCATCTCTCCCTGGAGTTGGACTCCTTCAATCCCTTCTAGCTGTGTTTACTTGTCTTTTTTCTCTGTGTGTCTGTGTCATTTTTCTCCATTTCCCTGTCGGTTGCTGGGATGTAGGATATAGAGAGTGGGGTTTTTCCTCCCCTCCAGTACCCTGCTGAGTTTTGGTGTATTTTTTTTCTTCTTCTTCCAATCTGGGGGAACAAGTGCCAGTCTCCACTTTGGCTGACAACTCTGCAAAGTACTTTTCAGCCGAGTGTTGAATGTGGCTCGGGAATTGGGCGACAGCTGGCAGCTTTTCTGGTGCTTTTTTGCTACAGGTAAGAGGAATTTTTGTAATCCTAACAGCCATGCACTATAAATATCTGAAGACAACCCTGGTTTATTAGTTTGGATCCATTTTTTTTTTCTTTGCGCACTGTGGGTGAAACTAGTGCAGAAGTTTTTGTAGACATGTAGCAACAGGATCTGGAGTTAATGATACAAGAAAAACCAAGAGGAATTGGATTAAATTGTACATAACCCACGTTTTTTATTTTAGTCTGCAAAATTTTAACTGTGCCTGCACGCTGTGCTGATGTTTCTGTCAACTTATTACAATACTGAACTTGTGAGAGCCAGGTGCTATGTAACTGCTAGATTCCTGGCTGATTGTAACGAGATAGATGCAGAGACTTAGAAACTGGTAATGTCACCGTTAAGGAAAGTCAAAGGTTTAAAGCCGATCTGAGCTTTTTGGATGTCACAGGAGTGTTCCTTTATAACCATCATTTTTCAGGTTGATTCTGCAGGTCACACTCAGATCAGTATTTTGATTTATGTAGCCTTTTCCTGTACTTACACTTTCTACCAAACCAAACTTATTTAGTTCTGGGTAACCTTTTCTCCACCTCATATTTATTATAAAGCCACTTTGACCCAATTTCTCACTGTAGAATTTGTTTTCCTCTAAACATAGAGCTCTTGCCTAATTCAGCAGTTCTTTTTACTTTTTCTTTATAGCATTTTATATATCTGATGCTCTTAGAGTGGTCATTGACTCTTTGACAGCTGACACTCTGCATCCCTTAGTGTACTTAATGCAGGGTGTGTGCATGTGCTTCCAACCTTAAAATAACACATTCCATCTGCTCTCCATGGACATTGAGGGGCAGCTTTTGAGAAGCAAGCACCTGCAAAATCTGTGCAGGCAACTGTACGCTTAATTTTCATCCATGATCACTGCACTTGCATGTGCACTGCTTCAGTTTGGTATGGCAAATGATCAGCTATGCAACTGATTAGCCATTTTTGAGTGTAAATACCAGGTTTGATCCTGTAGTCATGATAACCGCATGTGTGACTTGTACATGGAAGCACACACATCATGCACATGGGTGCACCCTCCCCCCACAAACCCATAAATCTGGCCTTGAAGATTCTATGACAACTTATTTTTTGGAAGAGCAGGAGTTTTTCCTCAGTATGGTTTGCCAAGATTTCAGCTCCTGTCGTCGTCATTCATGGTTTTCCAGTTTCCTGTTGCCTTATACATATGTGGAGGGTGCAGTTTAGTGGTGCTGTGTGTGCCTGGTTTGCAGAGTGCTTTGGGATCTTTGGGGTAAAGTGTGTCGTCATTCATGACAATATTTGCTATTGTACACATAATTAATAGAATTGACAATTTGTTACTAGTTAAAAACTGGACTCCAGCAGGAGTGGCGGAACATCCCCTACCCCGCCTTTCCCCCTGAGGCCCTGCCCCCCATTCACTCCTCTTTTCTCCTGCCCCCGTTGCTCACTGCTTTTCGCCTCTCCTCTCCCCTGCTCCATCTGCCCGGATCAGGAGTGACTCACCTGGAGAGCTGGGGCTGGAAGCTGGAGCTGCCCAGGTCAGGTAGGAAGCAGCCCTGGCTGAGTAGAGGCTGGCGCGGGGGATGACCCAGCGCCTTCCCCACCCACCGTAACCAGAAGTAGATCTGAGTGGACACTATCGGGTCCCCTTTTCCACTAGACTTTCCAGTTGAAAACCGGGCCCCTGGCCATCCTAATCGTTACAAAATGTACAGAGTATTATTACAGAGTAACGGTTGGGAGTCAGTATTGCAGACTCATGGGACTACTTGCATGCGTAAGTAGAGCTCAGCATGAGTAAAGGCAATTAGAAAGACTTTTACTACCGTGATGCTGATGAACGGGGATATTTTACTCTCAGAATATCTACCAAAATGCTGCAGTTCTCATGGGGCTCGACTGTTCCAGTAGATATGGCTCCTGCTATGGGGCAGTGTGGAGTTTCTCTCCTGGGATTCCGCCCAGTGGAAACCAAGGCACAGAGACGTTCAGAGCCACATCTTGAGCTCCGTTACAGCAGCCCAAGCCTGGCGAGTCTCCATTGACTTACCTAAGAATACAAGAACGGTCCCACTGGGTCAGGCCAATGGTCCGTCTAGCCCAGGATCCTGTTCCCGACAGTGGCCGGCGCCAGGTGCCCTGTGTAACCAGACTTCAGTGGAATTGCTCTGGATTTAACTGAGGCCAGAATCTGGTACTTGCCTAAAGTCACTCAGCAGATCGATGGGCAGAGTCAGGATTGGAAGTCAGGCCTTCTGACTTCAGTCCCCAAGCTCTAACCAGTAGACACTGTTGCCTCAATTGATCATTTTGGGGCCAAGTCTTGTTCACTTGACAATGGAGGTAATCTCCTTGATTTGAGTGAGACCACTCGCATGAGTGAGACGAGGAAGCTTTGGCGGGGGCCAGTTCTTCCACCCTTTACTCATATGGCACAACCCATGGCGTAAAGTACTACTCAGAGTTAGGCCTGGGGGCTGGCTGTAGGCTCTTCCTGGAGGAATAAAAATCTTTTGGGTGGGTTTCCTGAGCTCTGAGACGTGTGTCTGTGAGAGAGAATCTGTATATGCATACGCTGAATCCTTGCCTGCCTCCCATTGCTGACTTTTCAAATATTTTAGGGCAAACATTTCTCTTACATGCCAGAGCTAGCTCTTGATGGAGACTACGCTATTTCCAAAGAGATTCCTTTGCCTCCAATGCACATTAGAACTCTCATTAAAATATGTTTCTTGCAAAATGCTTTGTAATTATGTCTGCTTCAAAGAAAACGTCCATTTGTCATTGTATGGCTTTTTCTCTTGAGACCTATTTTTTTTAATCATCGTTAAATGCTTGCAGTTTTCGCTCTTTACATCACCCTTAAACTTTTCCCCCCTTCCCATCATTGGTGGCAGAGCCTTCCAGAAAACCCCACCTATTAGGCTCACGGTGCCCTGTTACTTAGCTCCACTTGGAAACCTGTTGCTGTTTGTCTCTGTACTATGACACATCAACTATCTGAAGCAGGGTAAAATCCCCCAACCTCTCTTAATTACACTGAAAAGTCCCTTCATGGTCCATAATTATTCCGTGTTCCCTATTACTTTTGAACAGTCACGGGTCCTTGTACCTTCCCACCTTCCATGTGTGGAACACCCACTGAAGTTAAGACAGCAGTGTTTCCCAGTAAAGGTTGTACTGTAATACATTCCTTCCAGCCCAGACCTGGTGGCACATCCTGCAGTCTTTACTCAGGCCAAGCTGCGACTAGGCATAGGATGAATAGGACTGTATCATTTAGTCCTTGCTATATAGCAATGTGGTAAGGGAACCAAAATGTGCAGAAATCACTGGATTATAGCTGAGGGCTTGTGAAAAGGTGTTTGAAATTCCTATGGCACATTTGGCAGTAGCAGGGGAGTGGTACTGGAGCAAGGACACCAGTAGTGATCTCATAATAATCCTGAAACAGGCTCCCTCTCGGCTTTAACTTGCTCTCTCCTTTACTACACAGAGGCTGCATTTGATGCATCTTTAATGGGCCCATTCCCACTCCCACTGAAATTAATGGGGGAGTTTGAAATTTACTTCAGTGGAAATAGCATCTTGCATCACACTCCAAAAGTTTGCATATGCAAACCTGATCAAGATGTCTATGTCCCAGCTCACTTAGCTGAGCCATGATATTTTCCATTTGGAATGGCTTATGCAAATGTTCCCCCCCCCCCCCCATTTTTGCTTTGGGTAGGTTTTCAGCCCTTAAGGTTCCCTTCGAGCTTTGGGTTTGAACAAACCCCCAAACTCGGAGCACATCTTGGCCAGCGCCACCAAGTCTTGCCTGGTTTTGGGTCAAAACCAGCATGTTTTGTATCTTTTCTCCCCCGAAGTTGTAAGTTTGGACCAGGTCTCTTTAAAACTGGCCCAGGTTTCAGGTTGGTAACGTAACAAAAAAACCCCAGACAAATATCAGCCACTTCCAGGTTTCATTGCAAAAGCTCCACGAGGTAGGTAGGTATGTATTTATTTGGAATTCAGTCATTAATAATCGCGAATGATAACTTGTATCAAGGGGCATCAGCAGCCAATTGCAGGTGGCTGTAACTTTACATGCTATCAGTTGAGGGATGATCTGTGCCTGAGTACTGGAATTGAAGGAAGGACTGGAAATCAGGAGACCTTGACTCTAAACCTAGCTCTGCCACAGAGGTGCTGCTACCCTTGGGCAAGTCACTTATCCTCTGTGTATACTCTCCGATTCTCCATCTGCAAATAATAGAATTTACCTACCTTACTGGACCTGATTTTCAGGAAGTACTGAAGATCTTCCCTCTGAAATCTTGACTCCCTCTTGCTGTGGATCTTGAATCAGCTGCTGGCTGGGAAAGCTCTGGCAATGTGGCTTTATTGGAGTTGCTCTACCAGGGGGAGCAGGGCTCCAGAGACCCACAGCTGGTGTGGACACACAGGGAATCTTTGGGAAGGCCCTGAGCCCATGCAGACTAGGGGATCTGCAGGATTTGGGCCACCATTCCTCCCTTTTGTCCCAAATGCTCTGTAATGGAAGAGAATACAATGGGAACTCCATGACAGTAGCCAAGCAGGGCTTCCTCCGCCTTCCACGGGTATTACTAATGTGGGGGAACGCAACGGCCAGTATTCATGTTTTTACTCCATTTATGAAGGAAATTGGACAGATAGCATAGCCTAGTGATGAGAAAAGGGCTTCTCAACCTTTTCTATGCCACACATCCTTTTTTCCATATCAGGTCCCCATCCCTTCTAGTTGGGGTCTAGCTGGGAAACCCCCTTCCCAGGTAGCCATATGAGAAGGGTAGGGTGGCCATGACCAGGGTGTCATGACCCCTCCCTTTCCCCCCCCCCCCATTGAGACTGCTTGAGTTAGAGCATGGGTCTGGGAGCGAGGTCCTGCTGAGTTCTCGTTACACTTCTGCTACTGATTTAGGTCCTGACTCAGCTGTGATTTAAGAATGAGCTTAAGTCCCGTCAAAGATAGCAAAGCACTTAAGCATGTGCACTGAATTGGAGCGGTTTGCTGAATCAGGGCCTTAATGTATGGCTGTGGGAAAGGCACTTAATTTCTTTGCTTGTTTCCTACTCAGTAACATGGGGATTATAATATTTACTTTCCAACTTCCCAGGGTGCTATGAGGACTAGCTAGCTAATGTTTGCAGAGCACTCTAAAAACGTTGAGCTATCCAAGTGCTATTTATTATTACCTTGGCTGGCGAGGGAGCAGTATCGTAGACCAGAGCTGTAATTTGGAGTGGAATAAAAAGTAACTCCTCACAGTAATAAGCAACTATGGCCAGACAGGTTACACAACAGATACTGAACTTCCTGGCAGAATCGGGAAAGGTAACTTAATAATAAATAAATAAATAATGGAGATATCCCATCTCCTAGAACTGGAAGGGACCTTGACAGGTCATCAAGTCTAGCCCCCTGCCTTCACTAGCAGGACCAAATACTTATTTTGCCCCAGGTCCCCAAGTGGCCCCCTCAAGGATTGAACTCACAACCTTGGGTTTAGCAGGCCAATGCTCAAACCACTGGGCTATCCCTCCCCCCTACAGTAGTGTGTGTAGCAAAACAATGTTTCCTTGTGTTTCTAGAAACAACGTGAGAACTATAGAACTGATCCTTTGCCCACTGAAGTAAATGGGAGTTTTGCCGTTAATTTTAATGGGTGCAGAAATAGACCCTTGATGAACACCAGGATTGCCATCACCGGGTCTTTGCCTCTCTGTATATAATGGCCAAGACCCGATGCCTTGGAAGAATGAGTGTCTGCACTCCACCAATGCCCCTATCCATTTGTGCTACACTATCTCTGATGCAGGGAGGAGAATTACTGCCTGATCCTGGCCCATCAGTTAGTTTAAAATTGCTTCTGAAATACTTCTTAAATGGTTCTACGGTGGTGGTTTCCAATCTCTTCCATCCTAGAACTCCCCTTTCACCCAACCAGGAGCTAGTTAGAACCCCTGCCATTTACCAATATAGGAAGGGCAGGCTGGTCCTCACCCCTGATATCTGTTCTGAGTCCCAGTTTGAGAACCCATGTTCTATAGCAACAGCAACCCAGCCCCTTCCTGAGAATCCTATTTAAAGCTCAGGATGGGCTGAGTTGGACAATGCTGGCCGTAAACAATACAAACCACCGGGGTGGGTCAATTATAATTACACAAGCCGTCTATGCCCTGAAATGGGGTTAGGAATGAATGTCTTTGGCAAGTGAGAGACCTAACACTTTGAGAGCACTTTCAGGCCGGGTTACACTGTTGCATGGATTTCCCCAACACAATCATGTTTGCTTTGCTAGTGCTATTATCTCCAAGTTAATCTACTATGTTGGAAAACAATGTTTGCATCTACCAGGTTATCCCAATCTGTTTACTCTGGCATCGATGTGGTTCATTACAAATCTATCCTTGGCTCGCTCTAGTGTTGAGGGATTCCCTGAGTTTGGTTTAAGTGCCTGAATTGGATTGTCGTAACGCACTGAATGTTCGCTCTTAATGAGTTTAGTATGAGGTGTCAAAACAGCAATATTATTCTGTAATAATGCCAGTCTAGGAACTTTTAGCTCTATTGACATTTAGCACATTTTTTGGACTCATGCTTTTTTTTAATCTCTCTTCAGCCAAAACTTTATTGTTCTCTTTTTATTGTTCTTTACTCAGGTGCAATTTTTGCAGTTGCTACTTGCTTAAGCCTGTCAAATTACAGAGCTGCTGATAGGATCTAAGGTATTTCCTTCCAAAACAGTAAGGTTTACATTGATTGAGATAAAAAGAAAGCAGTTAGCATGTCAGTGGAAATTCCCTTCTCCACAGAGGGAAGTTTATCCCCGGAGATGCCTTAGAAATTCCTGTTGCTTCTCAGTTCTGACTAAAGCTGCTATTTAACCCCTGTATTGCAGAAAAGCGTTTATAATTATGAATGTTGCAATTGTATCAAGTGATGAAGCCATGCAGTGTGTGTCCTGACTGTCACCCTTGGCACGAGAAACAAAAAAAATCCACCCCACCTCTCATCTCAAAGTGCTTTATGTAGCCAGGAATCACATCACTCATTTCTGAGTGGTGTGCAGCATCTGTTTAAAACCTCACAGCCACAAGACTCAATAGTTCTGGGCAGCAAATGAAACAGAATCTCTCTTAATCAAATGAAACAGCAAGGGAAGCGTATGAATAGGCACAATTTTCAATCCACGTTACAGCTTGACAGTGGCGTTGACACTTGTGCCCTAGGAAAATATACCATGAGATCTTTGATGAGCCCCATAGATCAAGATAGCGTCTTCGGCCGCATACTACCTCCTAACTGCAGATTAGGGCATTGTTTCAGTCACAATTCAGAGAGAAGAGGGCCATGTAGGAATGATCAGTGATGCTTCCTGAAGCACCTGGAGATTCTCTGGTAGTGCCCCATCCTAGCACTGACCAAGCTCAACTCTGCTCAACTTGTAATAGGGTTACCATACGTCCGGATTTTCCCGGACATGTCCGGCTTTTGGGGGCTCAAATCCCCGTCCGGGGGGAAATCCCCAAAAGCCGGGCATGTCTGGGAAAATCGGGAGGCTCGGCCGGGGCCTCTTTGTCCGGGGCCGGGGGCATGGTGCAGGGGGCCGGGCTGGGCGCGGGGCCGGGAGCCGGGGGGCGCGGTGCTGGTCCGGGCCCGCGGAGCCGGGTCGGGGAGCCGGTCCGGGCCTGCGGAGCCAGGAGCCGGGCCGGGGTCGGGGTGTGCGCCGGGCCCGCGGGGCTGGGAGCCGGGGGGTGCGCCGGGCCGGGAGCCCGGGTCGGGGAGCCGGGGGGTGCGCCGGGGTCGGGGAGCCGGGGTCGGGGAGCCGGGGTCGGGGAGCCGGGGCGTGCGCCGGGGTCGGGGAGCCGGGGCCGGGAGCCAGGGAGTGCGCCGGGGTCCGGAAGCCGGGGAGTGCGCCGGGGTCCGGGAGCCGGGGTCGGGGAGCCGGGGTCCGGGAGCCGGGGTCGGGGAGCCGGGGGGTGCGCCGGGCCGGGAGCCGGGGTCGGGGAGCCGGGGGGTGCGCCGGGCCCGCGGGGCTGGGAGCCGGGGGGTGGTCGGTCGGGGCCGGCACCCCAGGGCCCGAGCCGACCCAGGCTGGAGCCGTGGGGGGACCAGCCTGGGCCGCGCCTCCTCCCCCCCCCCCCCTTACCTGCTTCAGGCTTCCCGCGAATTAAATGTTCGCGGGAAGCAGGGGAGGGGGCGGAGACTTTGGGAGGGGGCGGAGTTGGGGCGGGGCATGGGCGGGGCTGGGGGCGGGGCCGGGCCCCCGGGGAGTGTCCTCCATTTGGAGGCACAAAATATGGTAACCCTAACTTGTAAGATCCGAAGGACCTAGGGTGACCAGATAGCAAGTGTGAAAAATTGGGACAGAGAGTGAGGGGTAATAGGTGCCTATATAAAACAAAGCCCCGAATATTGGTACTGTCCCTATAAAATCGAGACATCTGGTCACCCTAGCAGGACCACAACCTGGGATGGTATGGATGCAAAAAAGGGCCTTCGTGACTGACTCTGCCAGAGATACTGCCAGGCATGTTATAGTCCAGGGATCGGCAACCTTTGGCACGTGGCTCGCCAGGGTAAGCACCCTGGCGGGCCGGGCCGGTTTGTTTACCTGCCGTGTCCGCAGGTTTGGCCGATCGCGGCTCCCACTGGCCATGGTTTGCCATCCCAGGGGCTGCGGGAAGTGGCAGCCAGCACATCCCTTGGCCCGAGCCACTTCCCACAGCCCCCATTGGCCTGGAGAAAGAAAAAGATATCCCCTTTAACAGATGGATTGAGGACATTTGTTTGAGCCTCATAACTCACCTAGTATGGTACTTGAGTTGTTTCAGACTAATTTCCTGCCCCCCCTCCGCCCCCTCTGATACACACATCTTGCTGTTTAATTGTAGTGCCACCTGTGGTGTAATTCTGAGAGCTCTTGGTTTTTATGTTTTCTGCGGGCTCTTCTTAATTACACGGTAAGTACTTTTCTATGATTGATTCTTAAAATTAAAACAGCTTCACCACTGGGCCTTTATATTTTTTCTGCGTTTCCCTCCCTTGGGTTCCTTATGGAGTCTGTTGCTTTACTTTGTCACTTCAGTTATTTGCATTTTTCAAAGTTCTTTTTCCTTCGATATCTTTTCAGTTGATTGTGTTGTCTGTCTTTTTCTACTTTCTGCCGTCTCCCTCACTCCTCCTTGACAGTAGGTTCCTCTGGTGGTTTGTTTTCCCCCCCCCCTCCTTTATTATGTGTGTTGCGATAGCATCGAAAGGCCTGCGCCCCATTGCCTTGGGTGCTGTACAACTATAAACCAAAGAGGCCCTGCCCCAAAGAGCTTGCAGTCTAAGCATCAGACTAGAGACACCGGTGAGTAAAACAGTCGGATGGGGGAAGCACAAGGTAACAATGAGTCGATTCCAATCAGCATGATAAGCCGTGTTCACAGTTTATCAGCTGTCTAACCGTTTCGCTTCCATCCCTAGCTTTTGCTCTCAGTTGCTCAGTGCCCATCCAGAGGCCACCTTTTAGGTAATAATAATCGAGTAGGCTGCCCCCCGCTAGCACAGGAGTCCATAGGAAGAACTCAGAGTCTTTCTGGGCTTTCAGGAGACTGTCTTCTCTAGGGGAGGAGTTTGGTGTGGATTCCCAGTTTTGCAGGTCTGGAGGATCCACAGGGAAGGGCACCAAAGATATGCATAGGCAGGAGCCATCTTGCATTGATAGATGCTGGTCCCTCTCCATAGCTGTGCTAGCCTCTCCTCTTCTCTGGCAACATGGCTCCATTAGGACCCATGTTGTCTTTGGTCAAGTCCCTTTGAAGCTGCTGAGGGCGTCTCCACAGGAGTTAATGGTGCTGCAGGAAGTAGCATTAACACTCTCTCTCTCTCAAAAATGAGTGCTGAGTAGAGGACCGTATCATGGAGAGCAGGTGGTCCTTCATCTACCTCGTCTTGCTTTGGCCCACCCTTTAAGACCTGTGGAAGGAAAATGTCATGGAGCACCAGCAGTGGGGTTTAACATGGCTAGTGGGAGTTCTGCTTTATTGTATTGCACTAGCAGCTACAGGCCTGGGCCCCATTGTGTGTGTGTGTACTGTCCTGTTGCCACAGCATTAGAAACAAAAAAAACCAGGTGGATGACTGGGCCAGTCATAGTGACTTTTATGTACACAGAACCTTTCATCCCAAAAGGACACAAAGTGCTTTTCAAACTTTGAAATGAACTACGGAATTTACTCCACTCACGGCTGAAACACAGTCACTCTGTGGTGGAACACAGCAGCTGTTTAACAGCACGCAGCAACTCTACACAAGAAGCTAGGGGGGAAAGTGAAGAAGAATCTTGTATCCACTGAAACTGCCTGTCAACTTGGGTAGGCAGGATGGTCCAAATTCATCCAAGGTGTAAACCTGCCCACTGAAGTCAAGAATGTTTCACTAGGAATGAAATTGGCCCAGTGAAATCACAGTTGGAATTTGGCTGGCGCTTTTAGTGGAAAAACAAATGAATCTGAATGTCCATTTCCATTGATGCCCTATTTGAGATGAAATAATGTTTAATTGTGACTTTTTTTTCCTCCCCTAAAATTGCTCTGTAGAACATGGATTTGCTGCTGTCAGTCATGAGTTGTGTGTTTTTTTTTTTTTTTTTTTTTTTAAAAAGGTCTTTGATTCTTTGAACTCTTTTTAAATTTAAATAGACGTATAATGAGTATTCTTTGCTTGTGCCAGGTTGTTAGGAATCCCCCCTTTTCATAGGTATGGCCTTCTTCCCTCGTTAACCGGCTCTCGTTGTTTAACCACCTTGGGGCTGAGCAGTTGATAAACCGTGTTAATCCATTCACTGTTCTTCTGCATGCTGTAGTATTGGATGCTAGGTGGGGGACTTTTCATCCTTTCCATTCTTATGTAGAGAATTTAAGGAGGAAAAAGTCTAATCTCTTTTGAATGCCTTATGTATGTGTACACATGGACTTTGTGAAATACTCTCCATTAGATTGTAAACTCTTCAGAGACGGGGATCATGTCTGTCACGGTGAGAGAGGAAGCTTGGCTGACTGGGACTCGGGAGGCCTGGGTTTAATTCCTGGTTTTACCACAGACTCTCAAAGTGACCTCAAGCAAGTCACCTAATCTCTCTGTGCCTCATTTCCCCATCTGTACAATGGGAGTGTCCTAGAATGGGCTGTCCCTTTAAGGGTAGGCTGGATACCACCCCTTCCTGATGCACATTGTGGCCCTTTAAGGACCTGATCCTAATTCAGTGCAGAACAGGGGAATGCTGGGAGATGTAGTTTCCTGAAGGGTCTCGAATATGTAATCAGAGGTCTACAAGAGGCCAGCTGTGTGCTCATTCACGGGAAGAAGCTGAAAGGAGCAGGGTGGGTGTGGTAGTTGTTTCATGGGACTGATGAGACCTGGAATGTGGCTTTCTCTCAGACAAGTCCAGGGAAGCCCCTTGGCCTAACACAGCTGTAAGACAGACCAGAGTTGAAACAAGATCTGGAATCATAACATTCAAAAATCAGTGGGAGAACACTTCAACCTCTCTAACCACTCAGTGACAGACTTGAAGGTGACAATTTTGCAACAAAAAACTTCAAAAACAGACTCCAAAGAGAGACTGCTGAACTTGAATTAATATGCAAATTAATACAATTAACTTAGGTTTGAACAGAGACTGGGAATGGTTGGGTCATTACACTAATTGAAGCTATTGCCCCATGTTAAAATATCCTCGCACCTTCTATGGGTCATCTCGATTATCACTTCAAAGGTTTTTTTCTCTCTCTCCCGCTGATGATAGCTCCTCTCAATTGATTGGCCTCTTACAGTTGGTATGGCTACTCCCGCCTTTTCATGTTCTCTGTATGTATAAATATCTTCTTTCTGTGTGTTCCATTCTGTGCATCTGATGAAGTGGGTTTTAGCCCACGAAAGCTTATGCTCAAATAAATTTGTTTGTCTCTAAGATGCCACAAACACTCCAGATCTTCCAAAAAAAAAAACCCCAAAAAGAACAGGAGTACAATTCTCCACAAGGGCTAGGTTGGGGACCTGGGAACAGAGCTTGTGAGGGATTAGCTTGGAAGGGCTCAGAGAGGCTGGTGTAGGCCTGGCTGGATATAAGTAACTTTCCTTATTTCAGAGTGGGCACAATTGGGAAGGCAAGTGTTAAGTTGTAAACAGGGGCTTGACAACCAGTATGCTGGAGTCATGTCTGTACTAAGATAAGCAGGTACACCCGGATGCTAGGGACTGTGGACAAGTTAAACCTGGAAGGTAAAGACCAGGTTCCATGTGACCAGCACATGGATAGAGCCTGCTGTACAGGGATTGGTTCCTGCAAAGTAATCAAGCCAATCCAAAAATGTGTGATTTAATGTATAGCAAATGCAATATAACGTGTAAATGTATATAAAGGAAGAAGTTGTCTGTGTAACTCTGCATGTGTGATACACCTTATACTCACTCCCAACACTTGAGTCTGATCCACTCAGCCTAGCTTTGCTGTATGCCAGATAAAGGAACCTGAGTGACAAAATCCAGAATCGAACTGAGTGTTTTGGATCCCAGACAACTGGATGAAGTGTTCTCCCAGAACAGGGCAAGGTGTTCTGGATAAGCTGAGTGAAAAGGTCTCGGAGGGAATCCCAACAGCTGCACTACAAAAAAGCCCTGGAGAGGAACTGTTGTACCAGGGAAATGGAACAGAAACATAGGACAGTCAGGAGGTCTGAAGTAGAGAGGACGTGGTGCCCCTTTTCATAGGAGGAATTGTTCAGGAGAGCCAGAAGGACTGTTGGACCAAAGGAAGGGCTACAGGATCCCAGGAGGGCTGAAGCTGACTTGTTTTAATCTAGAAAATCTGGGTTTTTGGCTCTTGACCAGAGGGTCAAAAGTACCCTACAAGCCCCTGGAAGACCACTGGATGTAGGGAAACTGAGGTAAGAGACCCCGCCCCCCATGTCAGAGAGAAGAAAGCTGCTGCTGCTACCACAGATGTATTCTTGTCCTACAGCAGCTCCTATGAGTTCTGCAGTTCTGACCTGTAGGTCAGAAGTTTTTTGCTCACTTGATTGACTTGCTGTCTGACTGGCTTAGCTGTCCTGGGATGGTGTCCAACCTGACTTGCAGTTTGGTAACTTTCTCAGCTTGTTCCCTTCAACGTCTTTCTTCTTTCGTGAATTCAACCCTCAGCTAGTGGAACTGGGCCCCAAATTCCTTCCACTTGTGCACGGAGTCCCTCCTGCTCTGTCGAAGCATCTCCACCTCAGTGGCCAGCTCAGCATGTGCGCTCTCCAATGCCTGCTTGGCCTCCTCAAGTTTTGCTCCCTCTGCTCTGCCAGCTTCTCTGCAGCACAGACAGTTTCACTCCCAGTATTCCCTTGTTCTGTGCTGACTGGATGGCTGGAATTTGGTGTAGTGAGGGACTGTATCCAGCCCTGCCTTTAAAGGGACAGTCCAATACTACTTCCTTTCTCCTACCATTTGCCTGTGTTGGCTATCAGGTGCAAACTGCCCTTTGTGTCATTGAAATTTCCAGTTTGCATGGACTGAGCCAGGAACAGAATCCAGAACTCCTCAGTCCCAGGCCAGAATGACTGATGAAAGCATTCGAGCCCCTCAGGTTTTGTAAACCTCTCCCTGTATAAAGGTGTCTTCTTTTTGTAAAGAGAACTATTTCTCTCATACTCGCGTGAAAGCTGCCATGTTGGAGGGGGCTACAGCCCATGTCTTGCAGCAAATTTGTTACAGATCAGGGAAACAATCAGCATCTCCCGTTTCCAAGTCCTGTACTTTAACGGCTAGACAACACTGCTTCCAGGGCAATAGCTTCACTGAGGAGGAAGCAGCCGTACCAACTGTCTCCTTTGAGTTATCCTGCTGTCTCTTCTTGAGCTGTGATGGCAGGATATCTCTTGCATTGGCTAGGTACGTCCACTTGTCTCCCTGGGGCACGCTGCTGGGATTACATGGCGTCCCGTGCTAACAACTGCCAGACCACATTCTCTTCTTCCTGAACATCTTACAACTGCTGACTACCAGGTTTGTTCTGGTGTTTTAAAAAAATAGTTAAGCAGCTCTCCTTCAGTCCTAGGGGCTGTGTGAGCTTGTCTGGTAATGGCAGATGGTGCTTTAGTTCGCCATTTATCACAAAGGACAAGTTTGTAGTTGTTTTTGTCAAGCCTTAATAAATCACGAAGGAATCAGTAAGGGTTTCTGCTTTATGGCAACAAATGACCTTGTATGCACCATCAGAGGGAAAATAATACATTACTGGCTGAAACGTTCAAGTTTGTGTGCCTAGAGTTAGGCCCTTGGAGGGGAAATTTTCAAAGGCACAAATGAGTTAGTGCCAAACTCCCCTTATCTTTCAATGGGGGTTGGGGCCCCAGACTCTCATTTGTGCCTCTGAAAATCCACCTCCTCCGTCCATAATTAGTCATCCAAATAATTGGCCTGATACTCAAAGAGGAGTGAGCATGTAAGGCTTCCATTGGCTTTAAGGAGGTGGTGCCTAGCACCTCTGAAAATCAGGCTTCATAGTTAGGTGCTTACGTGGGGATCCAAGTGGGAACCTTTTGAGTCCCTGCCCATTGTAGTGTGTTTGAAGACCCTACAATATTTTGAGGGAGTTGTTTGTGTGCTATCCCCATTTTTACAGATGGAGAAACTTGGCTACAGAGAAGTCAGTTGACTTTCTTAAGGTTACAGAAGAAATCTGGCTGTGTGAAACACCGCTCCCAGATTTCCTGACTCGCAGGTCTGTGCTTCAAACACAAAGCTATCCTTCTTCTGATGTTATGTGAGGCTTGCGCTGAGCCTTTGAGTTTCAGGGAAAGCCTTCATGCCTTGTTGAATTTAAATGTACCCATTCTTGGAAATGTGGCTTAATGGAAGTGGAGAAGAGGGGACAACATGGACAGGAAAGTTCACGTATTTTCTGGGAGTAAACTTTTCTGTGTTATATAGGGAGATAACTTTGTATTAGAACCAAGCTCATTCCCAGTAGGCTTCAGTACCAATAGGACAAATGTCAACTATCTCTACTGTGTGTTGTAGGTATGTACTGTGACGCTATGGTTTTTACAGGGCCAGCATCCCTCTAACCTCATCTCTGTGATTCATTGAGCACAAAAGTCTTCTTGGTGCTCTATGGAACAAAGAGGAGGGCAGGGCTTCAAATAATGTTGAGCAGTATGATGGCCTTCTAATTGAGGGCCGGATTCTGCTGCCACCCTTACTCACGCTGACCAGTCCCTTCACCTGCAAGTAGTCCCCTTGCAATATCTTGCAGATGAAGGTACTACTCATCATGAGTAAGGGTGGAAGAATCAGCTGTTAACTTATGAAATGCGGCACTCCTCGGCTGTAGTAATTGTTTTGGGTCACTTCCAAATGACGGGTGGTATTTTTTTTTTTTCATAAGCACTTTGCCTTGGCCTAACTCTGCTCCGATTGTAGTAAATGAAACTAAATGAGTTTTACCTCTCACTTCAGTGGGAGCAGTTAGCCCAGTGCTAAGAGCTTTTGAAAGTCCCACCTTAAACCCTTTAGACACTTGTTCTGGGGAATTAAAAAGCCATGAATTCATGCAGAAAAGATGAGCCGGAATATTGCTGGTAATAAATATTATTCCTGATACACGGGTCAAGATGTGATCGCAGTCATTGAACAGAAGCTGTTGTCTTCTGACTGCTGATCAGTGGCTTATGTGAAATGAGTCTTGGCAGGCCTCTAATGAACAAGTGCCCATAGCTCAAACCACCCCCTTCAACTGGTGCTAGTTAACATACTTTCTAATGCTCTCTGCAGATTAAAGGCGAGATAGTGCCTTTGGGCGATGCCCTGAACAATTTGTGTAGTATAAACTGCACTGCCCCAAGGCTAGCTGTGGGAGGCACTCCTGTTAATCTCAATTGATCCTGTGTTCCTCTCTTGGTTTGTATGTAGGTGGTGGTAGGGAAACGACTGGAGGCCTTGAAAGAGTGCCGTTTATTTCCCTGTGCCCTTGCACTTGGCCAACTGAGTGGAGGAGGATAGAGACAAATCTCTGCCTCTCCTGCCCATTTGCTTGCAGGGCTGTATCCAAAGCACAGCCTGTGATCACTGCGCTAGAGCTGGGACCTAAGATTCAAACAGATCTGCTCGGCTGAGTGGGGGTTTTGGCCAGGTGAGCCGACTTTCCTCTCATTCTCCTGCTTGGCTGAGTAAAGCAAGAGCACAGACAAGCCCTACATGTGTATGGGGACTAAACTATGCTTTCCACCTGAAGGTGTCTCCTCCTGACTGGGTGGAGCCACATCGATGGGGTATTGGGGGGAAGTTTGCCGAGTTGCTACATGCCTTTGGTTAAAGAGAGGACTTCAGTTTAGTTACATTAATCTGGCACCTTGCACCAACAAAATTAACTGTAAATAATTGTGAAATCTTCAGAGACTTTCTTGAGAACACTTCATCTTCAGATGCAGGAGGGCAGCTCCAAGGGCCTGCACTGCTTTACTGCAGTTCTGCATTGGTGTCACTCCATTGATTGCTTTGATATACACTGGTACAGATTTGGAGCAGCACAGTGGAGTGAAAACAAGCCCCAAGACGATATTCTACTGTAGATTTCCTTTATGGCTAAGTGGTTGAGTCCTGCCACTTGTAATTTGATGAAACTTAAATATGTTGAACTAGAGTACTTTACCTGCCCTTGCACGATCCTTTCAATAACTCCTGTTTGTTCGAAGGTATTTCATTGTCTCAGCTACTTCAATTCTTGAATGGTTGCCAGTGAAATAAAGTCTCGTTTGTGTAATTCTTTGGCTGAGTGTCATAAAGTTGACACTTTTATACACTGTAACATAGGGAATAATCTCATGCCTCTAGGACACAGTTAGGAGCAAGATGACAACTTGTGAATATTTTCCAGATACGGTAATGGCTTAATATATGTAATGTTGAACAGCAACACCAGTGATAACGTCACAGTGGAATGGAATGGAACAATTTATAAACACTTTGCACAGAAAACCTTAAATATGGCAGCTTTGTGGCCATGTCCTTGCTAAGCTATACTCCTGTTGAGCCTTATTTGCTATCATTTAAAACTGGCCTCTTTCCCTATAATGCCTTCAGTTTATAGGAACTTCATCTGAAAACATGTAGATGCATATTCAGTGGTGGCTCATCAGACACATTTGAATACTCAGTGAAAACAATGGATTAGCCTTCATAAAAGCCTCCCAGAGCAAAGATTCTAGAGACAATGACTGTGCGATGGTATAAAAGTTTGACTGGAACGGCTACACTCTATTTAAATAGTGAAGAAGGTCTGAATGAAGTTATGCAAATCATTCTAAATGAATCAATCCTAAACAGAGGAGGTAACTGATGTCTAACACTACTACAGCAATTATAGGTAGGAGGATGGAGTTCACTGCTATTAGCCGTAACACAGGAAAGACTATGCTGAAATGCATGTGAAAAGTGGAATGTACTCTGCCAAGCCTCTGTTCTCCGGTGGACTTCAGAAATAGAAGAGCTAGATAAGGAAGAGATTTATAGCCCTTGAAAGAGCTTTTTTAGAATTCTTGAGATCTTCTATATTTTTGCTTCATGTGAGCACAACCATCCATTGTGACCAACCTGAAATAGAAATCTCTACTTCCATGGAGGGGAGAGACAATGGGAGAGGTTTGTGCTAGATAATCAGGAAGTGCTTAGTGTTTCATTTTCAGGCTGGATTAGTGTCTGTCTGTGCTGTTCCTAGAGACAGGAGCTTTGGATGGATGAGTTAAACTCTCAACCCTTTCTCCTGCTCAAGCTACTGTGGTTCAAAAGAATAAGTATAGGGAACCAGAAATCCCATCATCTAAGCTGAGAAGTGTGCCAGCACTAGAGAACCTGTAGCTCTTAACAATTTTTAGCATCAAGCGAAGCCATTGCACTATGGGCCACCCATTCTAGAGATAAGACCATCCCAAAGAACGCTAAGGTTGAAACAAGATATGCTAGGTCTAGTGGCAACTCCAGCTCTTCCCCATCCCAAGATGTTTTCAAAGTGTGAAGTGGAGTAAAGTGGTGGTCAACGTGAGTAAAGGTGGCAGAATTGGGTCCTTTTTCATGTCTCTGGACAAACTGTTGCTGTATGAACGATAATAATGTTCAGGCTCTCTAAATAAGAATTGGTCCTATTGTGAGCCCTTTATATTTTTACATTAATTTTCCTTAGACATTAAAGACTTCCGTGAAGGATGCAAGTCATTATGCTGCTGTGGCATATTCAAAGCTTCAGTCTGGATGTGAAAGACCTAGTTGAAGCACATTTGAATCCAAATAGTTGATTTATTTTTGTAGACAAAATTCCTCTTCAAATTTCGGATCTCACCCCAGCTATTTGCATGCAGCACACGCCATGTGGAAATGAAACTGCATAAACTGAAGGGACAAGTCTGTTGCATATGAAGGACTAAAAGCCTGCACTAAACTAGGGATACATAAATAATGAAGAAAAATGTACTTTCGTAAGGATCTTTTTAAAATGTTTTCCAAGGAAAGTACAGCAAATGCCAATTGCTATGGAGACCAGCAGTGCTTTGTAAGGAACTTATTTGGAGGTACTTACTGTGCATTTGTGTACAAATGAATGAACTGCTCTTCTCAGTCTGAGAACTCATCATCACCTGGTGTTTGAATTCCCTTATGAGCTGCTGCTCAGAAGGCAGAAGCAATGTTTTGAGTGTATTGATGAAGTAACTGAAGGACAGGTGACTTGCTAACCTTAAATTAAAGTTCCTTGTTCTTGGGGCAGGTGCTAATGGGGTCTCTGCCTGAGATTCCTATTACAGTTCATGAAAAGCGATGCAAAAATAGAATTGTGGGGTTCCATGTTGGCCTCTTGGTAATTTAAGAGGCCTTTTCCCTCCTAACTCCTAGCCCTGCCTGCCACTCATTCTGGGCTCTGAAAGCCAAGCTGTGTTGCGGACTAAGGCATAACAAGATCTAAAGACTGAAAGCTGAAGTTAAATAAATTCAGGCTAGAGCTGAGGTGAAAATTTGACAGGGTAAACTAACCACTGGAATACCGTAGTAGGGATGTGGTGAAGTCTTCATCCTTTTGAAGTCTTCAAACCAAGACTGGATGCCTTTTGGGGTGGAGGGAGTAGAGCACTAGCTTAATTGCAAGCTATGGGCTTGATTCAGGAGATACTAAATGAAATACTTCAACCTGTACTAGACAGGAGGTGGGACTATATCATAACAGTCCCTACTGGCCTTAACATCTGTGAATCTGAGTTCTTTCCTTCTCATGCACCATCCCTAGCAATAATAATTCCACAGGCCAATGTAGGCTCTCAGTAACACCTGTGCAACCCACTTGGTCTTTCATGGATATACACTGGAAGAACCTGACAAGAAGTTTGTCAAACAATTCTGCTGCACAAGAAGGAATAGAATGCAACTCAAACTCTTGTTCTGTTGTCTCTGCAAGGATAAGAATGGCCATACTGTGTCAGGCTAAAGGTCTGTCTAGCCCAGCATCCTGTCTTCTGACAGTGGCCAATGCCAGGTGCCCCAGAGGGAATGAATAGAACAAGTAATCATCAAGTGATCCATTCCTTGTCGCTCATTCCCAGCCTCTGGCAAACAGAGGCTAGGGACACCATCCCTGCCCATCCTGGCTAATAGCCATTGATGGACACCACTGGGTGTCTAACTCTATTCTCACTCTAACCTCTGACAGACGCAGCACTGGCCAAGTTCAACACTTGAGCAGCAATGTTCTGACCAGCTAATGTGCATTGTCCCTGGCTTCTGAGGGAGTGGGGGTGGTTTTGTGTCTGACATCTAGCATCAAACACTGCAATGTCTTGAAAGTGGGCCTGTCCTTAGAGACTGTCTCAATGTCCTCTCTAAAGCCCACAAGGGAAATGGTGACATATGATGCTTACAAATTCTAAAAGCGGGAGATGCTGTTGACCTACATGTGTTGACTTCTAGATCTCTTCTCCAGGCTGTACAGTTCCTTCCCAAAGCCCCCTTTTTATTAAAGCCTCTCCCAGCTGAGGCATCTTCTCCTTTTCCTGGCTGGCATCTCCTGCCAGACCTTCTGCCTGGCTGGGGTACAGAGCTCCTCTCAGGTTCTATCTCCTCCTGGACCTCCTCTCTGTCTGCACTGGCTCCCTCTTCTAGGATACGCTGCTTCCAGGCCTCCATCACATGACCTTGGCATCTGAATCCGCGCCAGGCCAGAGGCTTGAAACAGAGCACTGGGACATATGTATGTGGCCAAAGCCCAGCACTCCTGTTGCTGGGAGAGACCGCTATGTTTTGCCAGTGCGTTATTCTTGTATCATGCTTGGAACGAATCAGGGCTCCAAGTTTTTGGGTACTTACCTGAACTGAAACCCCTTCCTCACCATGTTCAGCTACCACTATTGCTAATCCCAGTATCTGGCTTTTAAAAACCAAAATTCAGTGGGTTGAGTGGACAGCTACAAGCATCAGGCATGTTTTCTCTCAAGGCCAGCTTGGTGCTGTGGGATTCTACAAGGAGCAATTAAAAGAATTACAAGGCATGATGGAGTGAGAGTATTAAAAGGACCAGGGCTCAGTATCATCCTTCCCTTTGTTCTCACAGCTCCTCATAGTCTTTCAATTGTTTAATGATGCTCTCTCACGCTGGGACCTTCTTTTGTCTACAGATGCCACTGCTTCTAAGCACTGTATAATGAATGAAAAGAAGGAGGGGGCGGGGGGGAAGAGAAAGGAGCTGACAAAAAATATAGCAGGATAGTTCGGATTCCTTCCAGTGAATGTCAGGACTGTTGATCTGTCTCAGTCTCTCCACCTGCCAGAAGCACATGGGGCTGGAGCAGGACATGATGGATAGAATGAGTCTCTGTTGACCCTGCCCTCAGCTGGTGAGCGATGGGGGTCCAGGCTTCCCACTGCTGCCAGTGGGAACACGTCGGCCATTAATACCCTTTGTCCAGGGCTGTGTGGTGTGAGAGTTCAAAGTGGGCTGCAGGCTTTTGGAAAAGGAAACTGAGATCTCTTTCTAGCTTCCTGAGGCGTCTCTGTGCAGTGCTGCTTTCCTTTGGTCTCTCTCCATCCTTTCTGTGGGAGAGGCCCAGGAGTCCTGCTTCAGTCTGCGACAGTGAGACCAATTATTGTAAAACTAGTGAGGTTTGCAGGCCGCTGCCTGGCTACTTCATCTTCTTCTTTGTTTGCTGCTGCCAGACACTTCTTTTTACTGGACTCCTTTTATCTTTTCTCCGCCACTGCCTCTGTTTTTCTTCTTCACTGCTTTGAAGGTAGCAAGAGAGACCGGCAAAGGCTCTGCTTTGCTACAGGGCCCCGGCTACCAATATTTGCCATTCATGGAGCTGTAACTCTAGGTTGCATTCCCAATTTCAGGGGAGTGAGCAGTTCTCCCACCCCTCTCCCCCCACCTCAGCTTGCTAGTGACATTACAAGAGCTTTGGATTAACACAGGCAACTTTGTTGAATCTGTTTGGCTGTTCGTGTTCCCCACACTTGCTCTTTCCTCTTTCAGCTCACAGATGGAGTGAGAGGACTAAACCCTTTGTGGCAATGAGTGCTTTTTGTTTACAGTGTCTGCTATGGGATAGCCTTTTAGCCATAGCCCTGTGCAAGGGATAGCTGCACTGTGTTACTCCAGGACGCGCCCTCAAGTCACAGTTCCCTTACTAATTCCCCTTTGCTCCGGAGAGAGCGGAGAGAGCGTCAGTTGGTGCTGGTCTGTACCAGAGTCAAATTACAACCCCTCGGCACTGGCTCAGTGTGTCAGGGCATATATCTCTAAGGCTCCACCAACTGAATGCCTCTCTGCTCCAGAGAGGGTGTAAGCAGGCATGTTTATCCTCCTATGCCTGGATCCAAGGTCCTAGTAGCCCAAGCAGAAGTGTGAGGGGTGGATGGGTCTGGCATCCGTTGGCAGGGGCACACGCCAAATCCCAGTCTAGCCTTATAAACCATCCTGAACTAAAAGAGCGGTTGGGAGCTCAGTGATGGACCCCCTTAGTCAGACTGGTGAACTATTATACTGGTACAAGGAGTCCCACAGCAACCCTTGCTCCCATGGGTGAGGAGATACTCAGGCAAGGAGACACACTGGAGTCCGGGATCCACCACCTGTCCCTTTTATTTGGAAAACTAGCAGCCTATTTCAAAACAGATTTAGGCTGTAATCCCATCCATACCCCACTCCCAGGCTCTGGCTATGTTAACCTTCTATATAAGGGCATGACACAGGGGCCCTTTTATTGACATACTCCTGTACTGTACTAGAAAAGAAAAGATTAGGTTTCCCTGGAGGAGCTGGAATAACTTCCCTGTGGATATAAAAAGCATAAAATGGGCCCTGTGGGGGTAGACTTTGCCATAATGAACTGCTTGTAGTCAATCAGCCTTTTCCTAGTAGCCTACCTGGACTGGAGCACCTCAGGCCCTGCTTGGCAGAAAACAGGGGTCTTGTAGCTTTCCCCAGGCCAGCTCCGCATGTCTCTAGAGATCAGCGCCAGTGAAGCAGCACAGCGGTCTCTCAGCTAAAGTATTCGTTTTCCTTGGCCACATGTCTCCTTCCCCAATATACTGTAACGAATCCACCTGCTGCACACGTACAACACAGATGTTAATACCTGAGACACATTGTATCATGGACAGAACCCAGTACGAGCCACTCCAAAATCATAAGTCTCTACCATCCGAGCTATAGGTGCTCCGTTTAGACTTCACTTTGGGCCTGATTCTGGTCTCACTTAAATGACTGTTAATCAGGAATGAATCCACTGCAGTAAGCAAAGGGTATCAAACTAGTGTAAGATCTGAATTGGGGCCTTTCCCTGGAGGAGGCCAGCTGGCAAGGGCCCCGGCAGTCTATTAGCCAAAACTTTCCAGCGGCCTGGCACCAAATACAAATGTGATCTGTCGCTTTTGAAACCTGTAAATGCATTTAACTTTGGCCCAGAGAAAACAGACAAGTATGTGGGTGGGCGTGGCAGGGGAATTGCTGTTTCGGAGATGTTGTCATGCTCCTATCCATTTAAAAGAAGAGGTGGGTGTGTGGAATGGGGATTTGGAAAAGAGATTTTTGGCTATTGACTATTTAATCATTTTATTGCAGTAACGGCTAGTGGGCTCAAGCACGGGCAGGCCCCAATGTGCTAAGGGCCTCAGAGACAATGTAAATTTCAGCCCCTGCCCCAGAGAGTTTACAATCTACAACAAGATTTAACACGTGAATATGAGACACAAAGAGGTTTGGGGGTAGGAGAGGATGGGGTTAAAAAAAAAAAAGAATGTTTTAGCTCAGACTAGTGTTCTGTGTGGTTCTCAGCCGAGCAGTAGCTGTAATCAGTTCTTAAGGTGAATACTGTGCTAGAATAAAATAAAATAAATCTTGAGTTATTTTCCCATTGTGAATCACTGAGCACATATGCTCAGGGGCATTCCATCTAGGTTTTAGCCTGCAGACTGGGTGCGTCTGCAGCAGGCAAAAATACCTCGTCAAGTCCTCAACTGGTACTTAGTAGAGTATTTTAGAACTGCTACAATTTGGCAGGAGACCAGTAATAGCTCGTTTTAGACAGTCTGCAGGGGACACATTTACAAAAGAGATCAGTCTGACAGATGCATGGTCTCAGCATTAGGCCAGGGAGCAAGGAATTGCTGAATTCTGAATCTGACCCTTTCTATCCATTTGATCTGTGTGTGTAGATTTATTACACGTACAAAAGTACAGTAGCAGAATATTATTAAGGTTGCAAAGTCGAGCACTCAAAAGTCAGGAAATGCCAAAATAAAGGTTGCCTATGCACGTTTAATTTGGCCTCTTTGTGCATGTGCTTTATGATGCATCCTTCAATACAATGTTATCTGCTGGGTTGTTTTTTTTTCCCCCTCACAGAAGTCCTGCCTCATTCAGTGCACAGGATGGACAGTGCACCCGTTAATGATCAGTTATTCAATATTTTTACTTATTGTCATGGTTCAATGTGTGGTCTTGGCTTTACTTATTTACTGTAAACTATTCAAAATCTGCTCTGAAGACAGAATTATTAATTTCCTCGTGGATTTTTCTATGGCGCTCATCTGAATACGTCAAACCCCTGTGAGGTGGGGGTGTGGCATTATCCCCATTTTACAGATGGGAGACTGAAGCACAGAGTCATTAAGGTCAAAAGTATCCATTAATTTTAGGTGCCCAATTTGAGACACCCAAAACCTTATTTTTCAAAGGGCTAGGCATTATATAGCACTTTGAAGCACAGCACCCACTGACTTCAGCTGTAAGTACTCAGCACTTCTGCATATCAGCCCCTGGGTAACAGGTAGGGTACCCAGGAAATGAGGAACTTACAATTAGTGACCGCTTGTGAGAAGATGGTTTCAGTGACTTGCCTAGCATCACATAGGAACTCCGTGCCAGAGGCAGAGAGAGAATCATATTCTCCAGGGCAGCATTCAACGGCATTGACCATGAGACTGGCCTTTCTCTTCCTGCAGTCTTCTGCCACGTTTCCTACACACCTTCCAACTTCTGCAACTACTGAGGCAGCGGTCTGATAAACAGCCTTCATTACACAGCCCTGATTCGTCCCCAGAGCAGGTCCAGCTGGCCTTCTCTCACACAAGCTGTGAAGGGATGGAGCATTCACAGTCTGGTCAGCACTAAGAGGAACGAAAGGCTCATGTGTGCTGAATGAGGATGGAATCTTCGGAGATTTCAACTGTTAAACTCTAGCAAGTATCAACTCAGCATGTGCAAGGTGTGATTTTTTTTTTTTTTCCAAAGCCTTATCATTCAGACAGATTTTCTCAGGGATGGCAAAAGACACATGGTAAATCTCAAGTCCCTGCTCCAAAGCAGGACAGTACCAGAGCTATTCAAAGAAAAGGTCACCAGAATTTCTCAACGTGGGCAAAACAACATATTTTCCCTAGTCTGATCCTCAAACGGCTGAACTGTTTTGGCTGAAATTTTTCCAAAAACAAACCCGGCCCCCCAGGCTGAGGCAGATACCTGGCAAGGAAAATGTCAGTCTAAATGGCTAAAGTTTGGCAAAGTTATCTGAAAACACGGTCTTATAATGTGAAGTGTCAGATACTTTTAATAATAGGTAGTGTTACCAGCTCCACTGTAAAATGTATATGTAAAAGGGTGAGGATGGGTAATGAATGATACTTAATACTTCATAGGGATGAATTAGATCACTAGATATTACTGTTAAACTCCTGTGGGTGCCCTGAAGTTCTGCATCATACACACATAATGTAATGATAGTAAAATACAAGAAGAGGGCAAATTGCAGGGATGTGTAATCTGATGAGACAGTGGCTTTGTCCATCTTGGATAACACTTACATTCCCAATTTTAGATGGACTGTACCCCAGATTAATTTCATGCCCTCTTTAACACATCTACAGTAGCGTTAGCACTTCACCCCACTCTGTCTGTCAGCATCCAGTTCACTTATCACCCTCCACACCTTTCTTACAACTCTAAAGATTATCGTTTTCCCCTGAATCAGTGGCTTTCTGGCTGTGGGACTCTGGAATCTATCAATGCTGCTTCTAATCCATCTGGATTAGACTTGATTAAACTGGGATTTATTCTCTTGAATCACTTAGGCCCTTCTGAAAATTTTACCCAGGGTCTTGTAGAGAGAGGCCTGAGCATATCCCTAGAGGCCTTTAGACAGCAAAGATGGACATTTTCAGGATCCCAAAGTGACTGGGATACCAGTGTTGTTGTTTGAGGATGTAAGTGAAATGCTGGTGCTCCTTTGTGTATTAGAATTAACCGGGAATCTTACTATTGTTCATATTACAGTAGAACCCAGAGGCCCCAGTCATGATCAGAGCACTGTTATGCAAGGGGATACCTGCTCCCTGCTCTGAAGGGTTTATAGTCTAACTTGAGACAGGAAACAATCATTAAATATAATAAACAAGAGAAGGGAGGAAGGACAGGAGAAATAGTGTTCAGATAGGGCAACGGTGCATTCATTGATAGTTCTGAGTCACTTGAAGGTCACTCCACTCTCCATTTCTCCTTTATAAATAAATGAAGTCAGCTGTCTCCAGCTGCCCTTGCAACCCTTGCTGCTTGGCTGACTTCTTGTAGGCATCACAGCAGAAGTTGGTCTTGAGAATGCATTTGGAAGGGATCAGTCATTATGGGCCCATCTTTACTCTAGTACAGACTTTCCGAAGTTCTGCATTTGCCGCAATGCTTGGAGCTTCTGATACAACCCACATCAAAGTCCATAGGAGTCTTTTCTTTTCATTTTGTGGGCTACGGATCAGGCCTGTAATGCCTTAAATATTCCATAGATGCTATCAGAAGAATCTTTTAGAAAGCTTCCAACAAAGGTATGCGGAGATGCAGATTGATTAAAAATTCTCTCCTCCACCTCTTTTACTTGGTCCACTTCCTGCTCATCAGCAATAATTTAGATAATTAAATTACCTAGTTGAGTAGTCTGAAGACACACGCTCAACAAGCTGGCTATACTGAGATGCAGAATTTATTAATGTGCTATATTATTTTTCTGAAGTACTATATAATTAGACACCAGGCTTCCACCTCAGGCTAACCTCTTCTTTAGAGATGGATACTGCAGACATTCATTACGGTGACAATGCAAAATCATGTTATGAATGCAGAGTACTTGGGACATTAAATTTACATGGCCCGTTGTCACATTTAGTGGCACAGGAGTAATGGGATGAAATTAAGCAATGAATAAAAAACTGGACTCAGCAGCAAGAGGAATGTTTCAATTTATGTGATCTGTTCTATTGTCCCATCCCAGCAAATGTGCAAGGAGCTTGAATGCGTGATACAGCCATGTCCATAACGAGGCCTGTTCCTTACATTTCACCCTGAATAATTGATCTTTGCAGCATCCGTGTGTGATCTGTGTACGTTTGCTGCTATCAGGTGGAAATAGTCTTCAGAGAAACAGTGGAAATCCCATCACTCAAATCATTGAAACAGGTCAAAGTACTAGAAAATATCTGGTAGGAAATAATGGAATAGAGGGTCTAATAGGTCTTTTTCCATCTCCAACTTCTGCAGTGTTTCTGATATTTCTTAAAGTTTGCCATAAAAGCAGAAGCAGGAAGGCCCTGAATTAAACTGTCTTGAATTTAAGTACCTTCTACTAGTTATACAGAATAATCTCCTGCCCGGCTGTACCCTTTATATCTGTTTTTTGTGTCTGTCCCCTTATCTTCCCTTTTTCAAACATCATTTTTCCAGTGACGACTTTTTGAATACACAGGTCAGCTTTCCCTCTTTCCCGCCAGTTTTCTACCTGTGTAACTCCATTGACTCCTGTGAACATAAGAACATAAGAAAGGCTGTACCGGGTCAGACCAAGGTCCATCTAGCCCAGTATCCCGTCTACTGACAGTGGCCAATGCCAGGTGCCCCAGAGGGAGTGAACCTAACAGGCAATGATCAAGTGATCTCTCTCCTGCCATCCATCTCCTGCTTCTGCATTTCACTGATGTGACATTGTAGTAAGCTTCTTCAGAGAGCTAGATTTGTGACTTGCAGGGCATACCTGTGGTTCTTCAGGGCCAGGCTGCCAGCAAGGGTGGGAGGCTCTTCTCTCACTGCATTTTCCTTAGCTTTTATTTATTTATTTACTTTAAGCTATTAGGAGAGAGGCCATAATGTGCTGAATGAATTGATATCAAGGGACCATTAACACTAGTTCTAACAGAAATAAACACATACAACAAAAATAGAGATGTACACAAGCAACTTAATTCAGCTCTAGATCTGCTCTTTCCCAATGTTTTCTGGGTTGCAGTGTCAGGGCTCCATTTCTAGCATACACCAGGAAGCCCTGTCCAAAGAACTTGGGTGTAATCTTGGACAGAAGCTTGACTTTTAAAGCTCATCTGGAAAAGATATGTGAAAAGGTAAAAGGAAGGACTAGACTTGCCTGAAAACTCGCGGTACAGGGGTGCCGATGTGGGCACACTTTGAACAATGACTTCAGCACTGATACTCAACCGCTGGATATTACGCACCAGTATGGATGAGAAGCTCACATACCAAATCTCCGGCGCTGTGATGACAATCCTAATTGGAACATTATCAACACCATTCAATGGTTGCCTCCACCCAAAATCTAGAGAGAGGCAGAGACAGCCCAGGAGTATCACTGAACCTTGGCCAGCCTGAATTTACCAATTAACGAGGACCTCCAGAACCTTCTTAAGACCTGTCTGAAATCTTGCAAGCCTAAAGCTCATAAAACTTTGTCATTCACTGTTGAGGCTCATTAGAAAAAATTCGGAGCTCATGCTAATGTACCAAGACACATCCGATTGCTAACTCCACAAAAGTGTTTCCAGGGGAGTTTGAAAGCTGGAAATACATGGTCAGCATTGAACAAATTTCAGAGAATCACGTGGCAGATGCTGTCATCTCTCTCACCTCTGGAACATGAGACAACTTACAATGTGACTATAGACACAGAGATGGATTAAGCTTTTGTGGGGCCCTGGGCCAGAGCAAGTGGGGACCCCTCCCCACCCCTTCCACCTGCAGTGCCCCTTCCCCACTGGGGAAATGGGGTTGGAGTGTGGGGGCTTGCCCCACCCCACCCCCTGCCCAGTGCTCCTGCCGGGGAGGGGTGTGTGGGCGGGGGGGCTTTCCCCGGCTCCCCAGCAGGGCAGGTGGAGTGGGGTATGCCCTGACCCTGCTCCCCAGCAGGATCACCGGGCGGGGCAGAGTGGGCCAAGACCCTGCACCCCCACTCTGCTCCCTGGCAGAAGCGCTGGGCAGGCAGGTGGAGCAGGTTGGAGTGTGGGGGCACCCACTTTTCTGTGGCCCGTGGGCATAGGTCCCATTGGCCCAATGGCTAATTCTGCCACTGTATAGACACCATTCACAAACTATGGACTATATTGTAAATCAGTGCCCACTTCGATTGTTTACTAGCAGCATCTCAGACTCACATCAAGAAACTTCTGGAGCTACCTACCCACTGGCTCACTAGTGCGGACGTGGTTATTTGAACGTTGCTCATCATTTTTCTTTGCCATACAGAAGAGGAGGAAGAAGAAGCTCCTGCTCCTGGATCCCTCCAAAACTAAAACTTTCCCATCTCTGCCAGACACCTCTTTATCCCTCTGTCTAGGAAGGGCTTGAGAGGGGGGAAAAATGACTTTCCATTGTAACCTCAGAGTCAGCAAATTTTGATTTTAGTAAACTAAAATGGGAAGTGACTTCCATAGTAGAAGACCCCTCACTGAAAATACCTTGCCTCCAACTTTGCTATATTAGTATATGTGGAAGTGTAACTTTATTGATATAAGTAATCCTGTTGACTTCAGTGTGACAGACCGCTCAGAATAAAGTAACTCACATATGTAAAACATAAAAAAGAATTATCCAGCCTGGTCATGTATGACTTTTGGCAGGTTTGATGGTCTGCTGGAACTGAAAGACTCTTACAAGACTTGCATCTGAAGAAGTGAGGTTCTTACCCACGAAAGCTTATGCTCCCAATACTTCTGTTAGTCTTAAAGGTGCCGCAGGACCCTCTGTTGCTTTTTACAGATTCAGACAAACACGGCTACCCTTCTGTTACTTGACTACATGCTACATGGGGCACATAAATTATGAGGAGAGGCTGAGGGAACTGGGCTTGTTTAGTCTGCAGAAGAGAAGAGTGAGGGGGGGATTTGATAGCAGCCTTCAACTACCTGAAGGGGGGTTCCAAAGAGGATGGAGCTAGACTGTTCTCAGTGGTGGCAGATGACAGAACAGGGAGCAAAGGTCTCAAGTTGCAGTGGGGGAGGTCTAGGCTGGATATTAGGAAACACTATTTCACTAGGAGGGTGGTGAAGCACTGGAATGGGTTACCTAGGAGGTGGTGGAACTTCCATCCTAAGAGGTTTTTAAGGCTCAGCTTGACAAAGTCTTGGCTAGGATGATTTAGTTGGGGACTGGTCCTGCTTTGAGAAGGGGGTTGGACTAGATGACCTCCTGAGGTCTCTTCCAACCCTAATCTTCTATGATTCTATGAATACCAGAGTTTTCAAATAAGTTAAATTGGGCTGAAAACTCCCATAGCCATTTTCAATATCATTGGCTCTTAGCCTTCTGAAAGAGACTGACTGATTGGAATTTCAGTGGTGGGGTTATCCAAAAGTACACTCTGACTACAGGTGTACAAGCTATTTCAATTCAGTTATCACTATGCACCCTTCTCTAGTGCCAGCGTTTCAGAGCCTCATTGTGCCATAGTGACACCTGCTGGAAAAATTCTGAACACCAGCCCCTATCTGGCCTCAAGGCTGCAACCCAGCGAGGATAACTCTTGCATCAATGACAGGTTTCAGGTTAGCAGCCGTGTTAGTCTGTATCCTCAAAAAGAACAGGAGTACTTGTGGCACCTTAGAGACTAACAAATTTATTAGAGCATAAGCTTTCGTGGGCTACAACGAAATATGCATCCGAAGAAGTGGGTTGTAGCCCACAAAAGCTTATGCTCTAATAAATTTGTTAGTCTCTAAGGTGCCACAAGTACTCTTGCATCAATAACATTCACCAGCATGTTTGATTTGGGATCCTTCAGATTCCAGTAGCCAGTTAACCCATGCAGGTTATTGAGCATTTACATTTCAGGTGTCTGATGAGAATGAGCAATTCTCTTTTATTGCATTTATTTTCTGATACGCTGTCACCTCTAATATGTTTCTAACGAGCGTAGGCGGATGTGTGAGAAGCATTGCTTCTCCATGCCCCTATGTGATATCAGCTATGGGATATACAGCGCCCAATTCTTCCTGCAGTTACACAGGTGTAATGAGTTATATCTGTACAAATGGGCTCTTAGATTTTACTTCCTCTAACTCACATGGGGGGAGGGATAGCTCAGTGGTTTGAGCATTGGCCTGCTACACCCAGGGTTATGAGCTCAATCCTTGAGGGGGGCCATTTAGGGATCTGGGGCAAAAATCAGTCCGGGAATTGGTCCTGCTTTGAGAAGGGGGTTGGATTAGATGACCTCCTGACGTCCCTTCTAACCCTGATATTCTGTATTATGTCTTCATTTACTTTAGAGGGACATTGATCTATCTTGACAAAGTTTAGACCTCCCAATATTCTTTTTAAGTATAGGCTTGGCACCTCTGCAATTCTTTTGATATGTGTTTTCCACCAAAACAAATGGTTCAAAGAGAAAAAAGAAATAACTCAGTACTCAGGATCAATGCAACAATAATAAACCAGCATGCACAGCCCACCACTTAAGTGTCACAATCTCTCAACAGGCAATCAATGTGCATGAACGTGATGGAGGAAACAAAAATTCAGTGAGGAAAGAAGCCCGAGGAGTCTCTGTACACTCATGAGGAAAACATGGGTTTAGAAGCGTTGAGAGTATCTTTTACAATGTGTCCTTAGACTGGAAGCACTTCAGAGCGGTGCTGTCTGCCTGTATGGGGGTGGACAACACCACGTGCGCTGTAAGCCCTACTGTAAAACAAATCATTATAAGGAGCACAGTTAAAGATTCACCACATGTGTTTTCGATTAAAAAAACATGGAGCTGGCCCAGTATTAGAAACTTTAGCAAATCCTTTACCAAATCTGGTTGAATTTCTAGTTTGTATCAAAACCAGGTGAGTTTTCAGTGGTTTCATCTAAACTAAATCAAAATAAACCACTCTTAAACCAAATTAAGATTGTCCACACAGTAGTTTACACTGATTTTAACCTAATTGGTGTAAATAACACTTTTGGGCCTGGTCTATATTTAAGTTAGGTTGACATAGCAATGTCAGTTAGGGGTGTGAAAAATCCACACCCCTGACCAATGTAGTTATGCTGACCTAAGCCCCAGTGTAGACAGCTATGCCGATGGAAGAATGCTTGTTAACATAGCTACCATTGCTCAGGGAGTTGGCATTACTAGGAAAAAACCCTTCCATCAGTGTAGGCTCCATCTACGCTACGGGGTTTTGCTGGCTTAGCTACGGTGACATGGCTATGCCAGTATAGTCTCCATAGTGTAGACATACTCTAAATTAAACTGGTGCAACCGTCTCATGTAGATAAGGCCAAAGGTACCTGATGGTGAGGCATGAAAAGTACTCAATATTATTACCACACAGCAGTTCTGATGTCTAAGAACTCAAAGTGGTCACTAGGAAGATAGCAACGGGCTGTGTATGACTCGCGGTAAACGTATCTCTGACCTGAGTTGTGTGCCTCCAAAGGTGGATACATGAGAGGCTCAAGTCAGGAATGGTTTCCAGTCTGATGCATTGATTGTGCTGTTGCTGATGGGCTCATTTAAACCTAAATAATCTAGTAATCTCTCCTTTTCAGACAACTCGGGCTGCTCTGCATTGGCAGGAGCCTGAGAAAAGACCTTCGCTTTTGAAAAGTAGGTGAACTCCTTGCCTCTTTGTCTGGGTACAGCCCTGGCCTATTCAAGTAAAACGAGAGCCAGAGGAGACGACCCTAAATGTGCAGTTCCCAGAGCTTGTATTGTTGCTTTTGTTTCCTCCACAGTCTTGCGCTTCTGTTAGTTAATAATTGCTCTTCAATTTCCTCTCTTTTTCCCCTAGGCCAGGGATGGATTTATAGACCGTTTCTCACCACGGCGAAGAGGTGAGCGTGTCTGAGAAGAAGGGAGCTATGCCCCTTACGGGAAGATATCGAGTGCCTTACGTCTTGATTCTTCTTGCACTCCTCTGGGGTGGAGAGAGAATTCGGGCACAAAGAGCAGGTATGTGCTGATGCTCCTGGGACAACCTAGATTTTTACTTTGCTTGGGACATTACGCTTGTAGAAAAAGCTAGCAATGCAGCCGTCCTTCCAAATATCGTAAGCAGATCTCAAGGAGAGGGGGTAGCTTAGTGCTGCAAAAATCTGGACTTAATTAGAATCCAATAGCCACTACAGGACCAGGACCTACAAGGGTTAGTTCAGACCTTCAGTCTTGCAGGCTAGACTGAGTTGCATGCAGTTTACCCTGTACGGGCATGATCCAAACCCCACTGAAGGCAGTATCAGTGTTTCCATTGACTTCAATGGGCTTTGAATCAGACCTTCAGGGTCTTTCAGATGACACCTTAAAAACTCCGATATCCTGGCCTTTTCCACAAGAGACGGGGCCCTCTGGTGTCCTTAGCTAATTTTATACTAAAATGAGAGGAAACTGTAGCCATCCCCCTCAAACACAGTAGCAGGCTGCTCTGAGTGTATGAACTATAGATGTAGTTTGTGCAACACTTTGGGGTGAAAGATGCTATATGAATGTACATTTTTATCATTAAATGAGCAAATATTAGTAAAAAAAAGAATAAACATCATCTCTTTTTCTGTTTGCAAATCGCCCAAACAGATTATGATGGTATCAAACTTACTGGTTTGTTGAGCAAAGAATTTCAGTATTAATTCTGGGCCTGTCGTTTGTCTGTGAGCTGTTTTGCTTGGAGATGGGTCACATGGAAAGATTCTGTTTGCTGACTGGATGGCCCCTCGCCCTTAGAATCATGTTTCCATTGACCATGTTTCCTGTTGTTAATCCATTTCTTTCAAATTAGTTGTCTCTGCCAGTAAACGGTTTTGTTAGAATATTCTTAGAAACAAGGAAAAGAGTCTCTGTGCAGTGGAAAGGAATATGTTTGAAGATCTGGACCAGTGTTCACTGAAAACCTTTTGCAGCATTTGCTTTGCTCTATCAAGTATATCAACAAAGAATCACTGACCCATGAAGGATTAGCCATGTTAAACACAGGGGTTTCCTGTATTAATTCCTGAATAAACCTCACTGTCTTTACCCCAACAACCTTGTTTTGTGGACAGTCACCCCTGAATGGAGAAGGGATTCCGTCTCTCTGCTCTATATGGTTTTAAATTACACTTACTATCACCTGCTGAGATGTGCTAAAAGAAGGAACATGCACAGACATTGCTGAATATGTTTAAATCTTTTGTGTTCTTCAGTTAGCTCTGCTTAATCCCTTTTTGTCCAGACAGAATAGATTAAGGATGCTGGACTTTTCCCGTAGCCTTTAGAGCTGAGGACCAGTTTGGTTGAACTTTACAGTTAAATGACACATAATGTCCGTCTATTGTGCGGGGAACGGAGCAGAACTAAACTCGGCATTCTGACTGAGATACATGCACATAGCTTAATCGGTGTCACCTAGCATAGAACCCACATGTTCCAGTCAGAATGCACCCTCAACTCATTTTGTGAGAGGTATATTATGTTTGTCCGCTCACATAACGATTGATTGATGGCTGTTCGGTGTTCCAGGCATGCCCAGATCATAGAATCATAGAATCATAGATTATAGGACTGGAAGGGACCTCGAGAGGTCATCGAGTCCAGTCCCCTGCCCGCATGGCAGGACCAAATACTGTCTAGACCATCCCTGATAGACATTTATCTAACCTACTCTTAAGTATCTCCAGAGACGGAGATTCCACAACCTCCCTAGGCAATTTGTTCCAGTGTTTAACCACCCTGACAGTTAGGAACTTTTTCCTAATGTCCAACCTAGACCTCCCTTGCTGCAGTTTAAACCCATTGTTTCTGGTTCTATCCTTAGAGGCTAAGGTGAACAAGTTCTCTCCCTCCTCCTCATGACACCCTTTTAGATACCTGAAAACTGCTATCATGTCCCCTCTCAGTCTTCTCTTCTCCAAACTAAACAAACCCAGTTCTTTCAGCCTTCCTTCATAGGTCATGTTCTCAAGACCTTTAATCATTCTTGTTGCTCTTCTTTGGACCCTTTCCAATTTCTCCACATCTTTTTTAAAATGCGGCACCCAGAACTGGACACAATACTCCAGCTGAGGCCTAACCAGAGCAGAGTAGAGCGGAAGAATGACTTCTCGTGTCTTGCTCACAACACACCTGTTAATGCATCCCAGAATCATGTTTGCTTTTTTTGCAACAGCATCACACTGTTGACTCATATTTAGCTTGTGGTCCACTATAACCCCTAGATCCCTTTCTGCCGTACTCCTTCCTAGACAGTCTTTTCCCATTCTGTATGTGTGAAATTGATTTTTCCTTCCTAAGTGGAGCACTTTGCATTTGTCTTTGTTAAACTTCATCCTGTTTAACTCAGACCATTTCTCCAATTTGTCCAGATCATTTTGAATTATGACCCTGTCCTCCAAAGTAGTTGCAATCCCTCCCAGTTTGGTATCATCCGCAAACTTAATAAGATAGACTTCGCCTGTTGAATGGCTGGGTGTATCAGCTGGACACCGTTAGCAGGGTGGTCGTTCATATGGCTCCAGGAATGTGCATGGTGCTGTACAGAGATGATGTTCCATAAAATGTTCATGGTCAACAGCAGAAGGATAGGTTCAGAGGCGTTCATCTGCAAAGGGGTTAACACTAGTGATGGGTGACCCTCACAAGGGCTTGTTCAGATAAGCACAGGAAATATGGGCTCCTGTGACCTGTGTAAACACTCTACCCTGGGAGCTATCTTCTTCCCCTCCAAACACTGCTCTTCTAGCCCTGCAACAGGATCCTACCACAAGTCATCTTCATGTGTCTGGGCAACCTCCCAGTAGAGTTGGCTTCTTTGGGACAGCTGAGTGGCATATCTCCCACCCATGCCCCTTAGCAGATCTGCACTCCTCCATGACTCCCACCTCCAATGCAGGAGCACAGAGCGTGTTGCCCAGATGACCCCTGAAGATGACTGGCCGCACTTGGGAATTCCTTCCTGTGGGGTACCCTCAAGCCCTTTCACACAACCCCTCCGGGGAAGAGCTGAGGGGGGAAAAAAAGGAAATCAGCTGTTGCCACCAGCTAATTAAACAACATGTGCACAAACCTCTTAAGACACAAAAATCCATTTCTGTTCTTTAAAAAAGATAAATTTTAATAATTAAAAAAAGAGAAGAAAATGCATCTGGGAACTCAGGCTATTGCTAGATTTTAAAAGAGTAACTACAAGGATTAAGCACCAAGAATAACGTTCTTGAGGTCCAGCTTAAAGGTTACATGCAAAACAAAAGCAGCAGGGTTAGCACAGAGGAATCCATAAGCCATAAAGAAATAAAAGGGATAAACCTAATCCCATCTTCCTGGACATTTCCTGATCTACTTGCATATCTGGGGTTTTAAATGAGTAGTTTCTAGGTATGATACTGATGATTTTTTTTATACTTGGCCCAAGCTTCTTACAGCATAGCTCTGACCTGTCTGCCTTTCCCCAGGAGAACAACAGCAGACAGACAAAAGGGGAATCATTTTTCAATTTTAAGAAGTTCTAGCTTTCCGATTGGCTCTTTTGGCCAGGTGCCCACTCCCTTCCTTTTGCCTATGCATAGCAGGGAGACTTTTTAACCCTTTACAGGAAGAGCAAGTAGAGAACAGCTACTAAGAGGGATTCTATAGCTACTGGCTGGCTGGGTGTCCGTAAAAGGGAGCTACCTTCCCCCCTTCATTTATCACAAGAGTTATGGGATGGTTTTCTAGCAGGCGCTGGGTTGGGTCTGCTGTGTACAGTAGCTGGGTGCAGGGCTAGACTACAGTGTCAGTTGGTCTGAAGGAGGCTGATACAGCAGCATCTGTGGATCAGTAGGATATAGGAAAACCCTGGCCCCTTAGCTCTCACTCTGCAGCAGGGGGAGAGGTGGCATCGGAGCTACCACGCCAGCGCTACAGCCCTTACATGCCTCTATTCTGAGGTGTTCTTCCCATGCCAGGTTATTCTGGCTCTATGGGCCCATTTTGGCAGCAGGGCGGCACAAAGCAGTTGCACCTCCTGGAGGATCTGGGGCTATGACCTTCCCATTACATTAAAATAAATGACATTTGTATAGCAGCTTTCGTCTCGAAGGATGACTTAGCCCTTTATGAACTCACACACACATTCATCACTGATAAGGACAGTTCCCACCGAGTGGCCCATTCTGATTATACCTTGTGTCGTCTGTCCTCCCCCACCCACTGGCCTTTTTGTGGTTATGTAGCATACTGGCTTGCAAATGCTCAGGCAAAGCAAGAAAAAGTGATAGGCTCTCCTTGAAGGTGGCTGCGAAATATACTACCAGTCTGGCTTCCAGGTGCAAGAAAATGGCAATTAAAACGTGTTGGCCTTTTGGATTACACAGACTTCAGATTATGAATATTTCAACTGAAGACAAAAGGCTGGTTGTGGGGGAAGGGAAACACTTCCTTTGCAAAGGAACTGTACTTTGTTGTCAAGGAAGCCATGCTACTATTCAAGGAATCGTCCCTTAGTCAACATACACTGGCAAACAGAATAAGAATAAAAATAATCTTGTTATAAACGTGTCTCCCCGAGACATTGTGGAGAGGAAAATAGTTGCTTGTAGCTAAGCCTAAATAAATGAACACTATCATTTGAGAGGGAACATGGAAGCTTCGCTATTCAAGGTCAAGGTTGGCACCGGCATGGTCAACACAGATCTCTTGAGCCGACCATATCTTTTCAATGCGCTGCCTTAGAAGTGGGAATGGAAAAGGGATTGCTGATGTTTTTAAAAGAGAAGAGCAGCCTCGTATACATGCAGACAGTGTAGGCAAAAGGATTGTGTGGAGACAGAGCAAGCAGAACAGGAAAGGAGAGGATTTGAATTCAAAGTAACAGAGGTGTCCAGATGTACTATAGATCTCCCAATGCTGATGAGGGGGAAATCACAGGGAAGAAAGACTGAAAACTTGTGCTCCCTCTCTGGGACAAAGAGAAAGATGCCTCCAGCACTGAGTCAGTACACTGAATAGATATGACTAGAGAGGTTGAGGGATGTGTGATGATTCTCTTCCAGCTTCTCTTAGCAGTATCTTCCATTGCCCCTACAGGTTGCAAGAATGTCCACTATGATCTTGTCTTCATCTTGGATACCTCTTCCAGCGTGGGTAAAGAAGATTTTGAGAAGGTCCGCCAGTGGGTGTCTAATCTGGTGGAGACCTTTGAGATCGGACCGGACAAGACCCGTGTAGGAGTGGTACGTTACAGTGACAGGCCAACCACAGAGTTTGACTTGGGAAGGTACCAAACTCGTGAGGAAATCAAAAAAGCTGCAAGGAACATTAAGTATTATGGGGGTAACACAAATACCGGGGATGCCCTCCGGTATATCAACACCTATAGCTTTTCCAAAGAGGCTGGTGGGAGGCCTAGTGACCCACCCATTAAGAAAGTGGCTATCCTTTTGACTGATGGAAGGAGCCAGGATTATGTCATGGATGCAGCCACTGCGGCGCGTAAGGCTGGAATAAGGATCTTTGCTGTGGGCGTTGGTGAGGCCTTAAAGGAGGAATTGGATGAAATTGCTTCCGAGCCTAAATCTGCTCATGTGTTCCACGTCTCTGATTACAATGCCATTGATAAAATACGAGGGAAACTGAGACGGCGGCTCTGTGAAAGTAAGTAGAGACATTGTTACTGTAACAAAAAGAGAATTGTAATAGAGTAATCCTTGTGTGGCTGTGAAAGTCCTATACAGATGCTTCTTCATTCTTGTTTGTTTGTAACTCTGGGTCCTGTTCTCTTTCTCTTCCTCCATATTCATTGATCCATCCATCCAATAGTGTCCTGAATTTTCCACTTTTTAAGAAGCCACTTTATTGCTGGTGGCAACCATGGTCTATTTACTTCTGGGTTGTATGGGCCAAAGCAACATTAAACAAGGGTCAACTTCCAGTGGGATCAAATCAGAGAGGAGTTTATATATATTTTTTCTGGAAATGGAAATTGTATATAAAAGTCAGTCTCTATCTAGATTCTATTTTTATTTTGATTTGACTCATTTGTGCATTATGTAGTGGCCCACTGGAAACAATTTGATTTCTTACACTCTGTATCCAATGTATTCTTACATAGAATTGAAGTTTTATCTCATCTGAATTTGGTTGCAGCATCCTATGCAGCCTATGTATGGGGTGGGGTTTGGTTCCTTACTGTGCTGTCATTAGACAGTAGAGTGGAGTAGGGTTAATCCATCACTAGGCAGCAGCACTGGAAATAACCATTCTGAAGCCAAATGAGATTTAACCTGAGTAAACACGTTGTGTGGGGTGCCCAACGGAGGCATTGCTGTGCCTGATATGCTCTGCTATGACTGGTATCCCAGCTCTTTAGCTGGAAAAGTGGGCACCACCCACCCGTGGCCCCCACGTAGGGGCTCCCAGCTATTGGGTCCACATACACCCGGTTGGCTTTGTGCTCAAGGTATTTAAGGTTGCTATGTGTCCTGGAAATGAAACTCACGAGACTGCCCTGCATTGTGTGGTCTGAGTTTGCAGTCTCTGTGTGGCACTGTGACATGGTCGATGGTGATGTCCCTTCTCCCCATGACGTTGTGTCATTGTGTGCTGATAACTCAGCATTGTCGTGGACTGAATCAAACATGGCATAATGTGTTGTGACATTGATTCATTATTTGACTTCAATTTATAAACGTTCACGTGCACAGGCACTAATCACACCATAGAATGGAATCATGCTGGATGTCTGCTAGATGTAGTGTGGATCAAAGGTGTTTGTTCTCCTTACACTAAAATAAACCTCTGACGGTCTTATGCCTCTAGGGTTCCAGAGAGATGGGAACAATTATCCTCTGCCATGCTGTATGTAACACTGGATATGCCCAGAGAACATGCTGCTGCAGCTATACATTTTGATGTACCCAGAATGGCTTGATGTTGCATTGAAATATGTGCCAATTCCAGTAGAAACGTTTCTTAAAACTAATGTTTGCAGTACATATTGCCATTTGGGTCTCTCTCAGCTTATCAAGGAGTCATTTGCCCATTTTACCAGGTGGAATGTTATCTTCTTATGGCATTCTAATCATAGACTAGGCCCACAGTACATGTATGTAACACCTGCTTAATTAAAGCCCAGGGAATTATGAAAGGCCTATAGCTTTTCCTCCTGAGGGCTGGGACTGACACTGATCAGAACTATCTGCTTTCATCTGCAGGAATGACGTGGATGGGGAGAAAGGAAGCATCCTGAAGTGTGGATGAAGAGCAGGGGTTTAGGGTTATTAAATGTAGGGAACTTCTTGGGGAAGGGATAGATTACTAAATTAGTGGGTTGCTTTCTACATTAGAGCAATGGGATCCAGACTGCTGGTATTGACAGTTAGGAGGGTCGAAGGGGGGACATGGTTAAAACTAGGAGCTAATGGGAACCATGCAACTGTAGGGTGACCAGATGTCCTGATTTTATAGGGACAGTCCCGATTTTGGGAGCTTTTTCTTGTATAGGCACCTATTACCTCCCACCCCCGTCCCGATTTTTTACACTTGCCCTCTGGTCACCCTATGCAACTGTCAGGGCAGGACACCGGTTGGACAATCAGATCTGCTAAAGACATCAAATGACGAAGTGAAATTAAGGCCAGGTCTACACTACCCCCCTAATTCGAACTAAGGTACGCAACTTCAGCTACGTGAATAACGTAGCTGAAGTTCGAAGTACCTTAGTTCGAACTTACCTTGGTCCACACTCAGCAGGCAGGCTCCCCTGTCGACTCCGCGGTACTCCTCTCGCCGAGCTGGAGTACCGCAGTCGACGGCGAGCACTTCCGGGTTCGACTTATCGCGTCCAGACTAGACGCAATAAGTCGAACCCAGAAGTTCGATCGCTCGCCGCCGAACTACCGGGTAAGTGTAGCCAAGGCCTAAGACTTCAGGAGTGTGGGATAGGACAGTGACTACTGATTGGGCTGGGGGAAGGGCAGTCAGGGTGAAAGGAGCAATGGCTGAATAATACAGCAAAGTTTCAGCGAACCCAGATCCATGCAAACCGACTCGGCTTGCCACGATGATGTATTGCCTCTTGCTATGGCTGAACTGTTCTTCCTATTTCTTTTAATGAGTGAAATATTTAGGGTCAGATTAGAGCTAAACCCCCAAAAAATCTCCCAATGGGCACAGCAATTTGAGATTGAGAAAACTAGCGAGAGAGGCTATGGAGGTGTCACCAAAGGAGGCAGCAAGACAGAGATCTTAGGGTGAATAATGTAGGGGAGAACTGGTGTTTACAGGGGAAGGGTGTAGGGACAGGGCACATGCTAGGAATGAAAGGGAATGGTGGAGCTGTAATTTCTGCACTGTACTGGCCAACAAAGATTTTTCTCTTCCAGCCCTAACTCTTAGCATACTATACAAATGTGAGGATCAGCGCAGTGGTGCAGATCCTGAGGTTTGTGGCAGCAGCTGCTCCAGAATAACTTGTCACTTGTCTCTGGGCGCAATGGATTTCCGTTTTGAACTTTCATTATTCCTTGCTGTATTAGACTATGATTTATCATTGCGAGTCACTGAGTGCATTAATAATACTTTAGGCTTGATCTGATACTATGGAAATAAACATTGCACACTTGAAAATAATACATGCGCTCAGCAGACCCTGGGTCAGAGGCTGATATTTTTACCAAACTATTCCATTTACGTTCTGGACTAGAGTTAGCTGACCAACTTGGGCGACAGCTTTGCCGATGGCAGGAGGAGAGGTATTGCTGTACAGATTCCAGGGATGTTCCATGGGTCTTCACACTTTCAAAATAGCGTTTACATTTGTATGATTTAGCGACGAGCAGGCAAATATAGAGAATATAAAGATATATTGGCACCATATTGCCATTGATAGGTGAGTGGTAGGGTGAGTGGAATGCTTTTCAGAGGGAGAACGTAGCTCCCATTGGAAAAACTGCAGGTGTAATCCACACACCTCCTGGGTGTGGTGTTCTGTCCCATCTAGTAGCACCGGGACCACTTGGAGAGAGATTGTGTCTGCTCTACAGCCTTAGTTAAGTGTCATGTGACTTTTAGCTCTTGCAGTAAAGGCTCATGCATTTAGCTCCAGAAGTCCCAGGTTTGATCCCGCCTGCCGACAACCTGGGTCTGTCGGGTTGCCCATGGACAGAGGCTGACTGAGGTTGGGAAATGCTCTCAATTGAGATTTAGGTCAGCAGGGGGTGGACCGTCAGGGCTTCTTTCCTAAAGTAGCCAGCACTAGCTACAGCCAAGGGCGCAGAGGGTTGGTCAAGGCCTTGCACTTTAAGAACCACTCCTAGGCCTCAGGAGAACTTTCTTGCCTTTCAAAAGTTCTTTGCCCCTCTGGGAGCATGCGGTCCAGTCCACAGTTCATTCCCATTTTCCTCAAATAGCTGTACCTTTGAAATAGGCATGCCTATTGCTCGGTTAACTGCTGCTCGCTATGATGTAAAGGGCAGTAGCACAACCTCAGTGGCTCTCATCTCTCCTGCTCTCAGATGCTTGGCTGTGTCTGACTGGAAACAGCGTGGCTGAGCCAGCAATAGAGGGGCAGCGAGTTGTATCCTGGTGTGCATGCTCCTTCGTTTCCTCCAAGCAGTCTGTTGTGGATTTTGCAACAGGGCAAATTCTCTTCTCTGGGCTAATGCTTGCTCTGCTGGAAAACCTCAACATGGGAAGGTGATTTTCCCCTTCCCTGGGAAGCTACTCACACTGCAATGAAATGGTCAGCTGTGATCCTTCTGAAGTCTTGGGGCAGTCAGGATCCGACTGCTGTGAGCCCCATTTCTCTTCCTTGGTGTTCAAGGAATAGAGGGTTTGATTCTAATGTTGTTTACATAGCATATATGTGGAAGTGTCTCCATGGAACTTCATCCAGACTAAGGCTTGGTCTACACTACCCCCCTAATTCGAACTAAGGTACGCAACTTCAGCTACGTGAATAACGTAGCTGAAGTCGAAGTACCTTAGTTCGAACTTACCTTGGTCCACACTCGGCAGGCAGGCTCCCCCGTCGACTCCGCGGTACTCCTCTCGCCGAGCTGGAGTACCGCAGTCGACGGCGAGCACTTCCGGGTCCAGACTAGACGCGATAAGTCGAACCCAGAACTTCGATTTCCAGCTGTCGAACTAGCTGGTAAGTGTAGCCAAGGCCTTAGTGGTGTAACTGAGGGCAGAATAAAGTTTTGAGCTCTGGCCAGATTTCTGGGATCTTTACAAGGGACACTTTAAAGGCAGCGTTGCAACCTATAGAAAATGAGTGATGAAATCTCTTGCATTCTCCTTGTCCTTCTATTGGTTTAGTACCCTTATTTGTTTTAAAATAGTCACATACAAATAACAGCAACATAAAACACTGACATGTAAGAAACCACACTAAACAAAGTCTAAATTACAAGAAAAGGCAAAAAAAAATAAGTCCTAGACACTGGAAAGAAACATTTGAGATCATCAGAAAATGGATGAGTCTCAGATGCAGGAGAAATTACATCCTATGAACAAGCAACGTGCAGCTTAGAGAAAAGAAGGGGGAAATATGGTGAATATGGGAGCCATTTCTAAACTGCGTAAGATTGAAAAAGAGAAACAGAGAAATAGAAACCGACAAAGCTGGAACATATTGTCATGCGCTGGAAGTCATTAGTGGCTTGTTTTTCAAAAGCAGTGCACACCTGCCGCTTTCCTTGATTTTATTGGAGCTGTGGGTGCTCCACTCGTCTGAAAATTAGGCTGTAGGGGCCTGATGCAAAACTCACTAAAATCAACGGGAGCCTTTTCATTGACTCCAATGGGCTTTAGATCAGGCCTTAAAGAAAGGCCACTTATCCTTTGGGAGATATTATCTTTTTTGGTGTTTATTTGGTGAAGGACAGATGAGGAACAGTCTGCAATATACATGTGGCAGGATGAGGCTCTGAGCAGCTGGCTAACACTCAGCAGGAATGCAAGTGAAGCACAGAAAAAACTCTCTGGGGTTTGAGGTTTATTTATAGGCTTTTCTGGTGCAAACAAAATAGATTAACAGAGAATCTCACCATGTTCCCTTCAGGCAGCTGAAGAGCCTTTAAATACCAAAACAATATGTATAGGGCAGATCTTGTGTATCTAGCGCCTCCTGTCCTGGCTTCTAAGTGAGCAGCTGGCTCCACGCAGAAAGGAACCCACCCCCTTTTTAACACTCTGGGCCTGCTTCTTTTTTTTTTGCCTTGCCCCCTTGCATAGTGACTTAGACCAGGGCAAATCCAAACGGTATCGTCCTACACCCACTATGCACAGGTACATAAGAATGGCCCTACTGGGTCAGACCAAAGGTTCATCTAGCCCAGTATCCTGTCTTCTGACAGCGGCCAGTGCCAGGTGCCCCAGAGGGAATGAACAGAACTGGTAATCATCAAGTGATCCATCCCCTGTCGCCCATTCCCAGCTTGTGGCCAGAAGGTATAAATGGTTACACGAGGCACTCAGGCGCAGATGAAAGCCTAGGGCTTCCTCCAGTTGCCCTTGGGTCAGGGACGTACTTCCACACAGGAGACAAGACGACAGCTCTGGAACGCATTGTTGGGATTTGACCCGCATCCCACTGATGGGGTTGGTGGAGTCTGCTGCTAGGCCCATGATGGTATTTGGGAGAGGGGGACCTGGAAGTGCAGCTAGTCTGTAGGGAGCCCTTCATGGTGCACTAAGGGTATATCTACATGGGAATAAACGACATTTGCAGCTGGTCTACATCCACTGACTTGGGCTCAAGCTGTGAGGTTAAAAATTGCTGTGTAAGAGGTCCCAGAGCCCGGGCTCCAGCCCGAGCCCAAACATCTACACTGCAATTAATCAGCCCTGTAGCCCGAGCCCCCACAAAACTGAGTCAGCTGACCTGGGCCAACTGCAGGTGTTTAATTGCAGTGTGGACATACCCCAAAAGGCCTGTCTGTCTCCTCACTGAGAAGTTGAATAAAGATTTAAACTACAAAAATAAGTGTTGTAAACTGGTTCAGTTTCCTTATAGCAGATATGGAGCAAGGCAGCTTCTCCTGGAAGAAGCAAAAAGGAAAAAGTAGTCATCCCCCTCCTTCCCCCCATTCCACACTCTCCATTCAAATAAAAGAACGGCAAAGTGGTGCATGAGAACTGAATAAGGGAAGGCTCAAGATCCTCTCTCACTCCCGACCGATCACTCTTCCTCGGTGCTTTTGGGGCAAATAAACCCTCCCATGGTCCCTGCCAATATGTACTAGGGAAAATATCCTTCAGAATCTGGTGACCAGTTGAATCCTATTAAATATGCAAGAGGCTGACTGTGTTTAAGTATCCAGTTGCCTTTTTATCCCGAGAGAACATTGGTGTTGCAGTAGAGGTCAATTATTATCTTGAATTTCAGCAGCATCAATTAAAACAGTACCTCTTGAGATAGCAAATTCCTCAGTTTCGGTATCATGTAAGAACCGGGCTTAGTGGTGTACGCTTTGCCAATGCACCTCAGTCATGAACTGCTTGTACGCTAGAGGGTAGTGTTGGTCTCTCCCTAGTACAGACTGGCAGGTGATTGGTGCCTTTAGGATTCCAACTAGCATCCAGCAAGGATGATGCTGAGACCTTGAAGTCTCAATTAAGGCTGGATCTAGGACTTGTCATCCTACGCTAGCTGGGAAATGGCACTGAGGCCAGTCTTTCATTTTATGTTCTTATACCAGGCCCATCATCTGTGTACCTGAGCGCCTGTTCCCGCAGGGCTTGGATTGAAGTCAACAGTAATCTCTTTAGAGCAGGCCTACGATGAACAGTGACTACACACATTGCTGCCCCTAATAATCTGACCACAGGTTCTGCCTGCCTGCTGATACCGATGCTAGCCCTAAAAACAGCATTTAACTCTAGGCCTTTAAAGGCGAGGTGTTAGCATATTAACCCAACAAGCCATCTAGTCCCCCTTATTCCGCGGCAGAGGCTTTAAACTGGCAAGTCATGACCCTCGCCATGGTGTTAACAGTTGTCTCTGCAGGGTCTCTTAAAGCTTGTCCCCATCAGCTGAAACAGTCCTGGTTTTGAAAATAGTTTCATAAACACAATTTAACCAAGTAAATGGAACCACTCTCCAAACTGGGTTAGTACCTCTGCCCCGTTTGTATGGCTCCTATAGGGAGAGAAAATCCTATTAAATCGATATGATATTCGAGACTGCCTGCCTGCTAGGACCAGAACATGGTTCGGAAACAAGCTTGCTTCAGAACCGTTTATTGTTGTGGTGTGGATGCAAACCTTGCTACCATTTTTATGTTTTATTCAGAAGAGGATGAAGTTCTCCCCTGTGTCCAGGGCTCATGTTAGGTCTATGCCCTTCCTGAGGCCACATCTACACTTTGGGTGCTACTGTAAATATGCCACTGTAATCCTACAGTGTAGACGCAAACTGTAGTGACAAAAGGAGTTTTTCCTTTGCTGTAGGAATACCACTTCCCCTCACAACAATTGCTGGGTTGATGGAAGCATTCTTCCATTGATGTAGCTGTGTCTATGTTGGGGATTATGTCGGCATAGCTGCATCAGACAGGGGTGTGGATATTTCACACCCCTGAGCGCCATAGTGATGTCAACCTCAGATTTTAAGACCTAAGTCTTTTTTAAACTGTTTTTGAAGCCTTAGATGGGACTTAGGCGGTGCATAAGCCTTAAATTGGCCCTTCGCACAGAGGAGAATTTCATCCAAGAGTCATTATGTTGTTTGAGTTTGACTTCCACCAATAACCATCTCATTTTTGACCAGGTACTAAAATTCAGTGATACAGAAATCTAGGTGTGACGCTGGCTGACTAGGTGCCAGCTCATGCCAGAGCCCCGGGCCAATTCACTTGTGTATTAGTATAGATCAAAGTAACTGTGGAATGTATAAGAGTGTATTTGGTGTTTAAATTCATGAAAACTAGTGGGATGTTACTTGCATTGTTGTCATCTATCTGTATCCTGTTATGATGTAGTAGCAGACATTTACATTATGTTACCCCTGTAACTAAATAACTCATTAAATGAGAAAGAAGCCTTGTGGAATGCAAATGAAGAACTTTAACAGAAAAGTGCTAATTTTGAAGCAAGTGGTCATTGTGTGTGATGAGCGGAGGTCAAAGATTCAAAATGCATTCCTCACTCTCCATCATTAAAGGAAAAGCCCACGTGGGTAGGGACCCTGTCAGCTTGTTTTCTGTGAGAAGAAGCTATAAGTATGGATTCAAAGAAAGATCTTGGATCTCTGGACTGTTTGGACTCTTACAGGGAAGGGTCCCAGATGCAAAGTGGAGATCCCCAGAGACAATCTGGGCACCCTGACAAGACTTTTGGGGAAACTGGCAGTTTATTACATCACTGCCACCATTTGGAATTACAAACGGTGACTCACCTGTGCTTATATTTTACTTGCTTTAACCTTTTTCAATAACTCTAATTTCCTTTTCTTAGCTAATAAACCTTTAGTTAGTTTACTATAGAATTGGCTACCAGTGTTTTTGGTGTAAGATCTAGAGTACCACTTGATCTGGGGAAAGTGACTGGTCTCTTGGGACTGGAAGCAACATAAATGTGATGTGATTTTTGGTATAAATAACCATTTTATCACAAAGTTCAGTTTGTCTAGGTGGCAAGATAGACTGGAGAAGTGAGACTGTTATAGTGATCCAGGAAGTCAGATTTATCACTGGCTTGGTGAAATCTATACAACATACCACTAGTTTGGGGTGTCTGCCCTGTTTTCTGACAGTCTGCCCTGAGGTAGGCACAGATAGGCCATTTCCCACTTCACAACAAGAAGACATTTCACCCTGTGGCAAGTCTGTAAATATATTAAAGAGCTTTTCTGTAGATGCATTCAGACCTTACTTTGTTCTCGAATGTACTGTACAGACCTCATAATTAAAGTACATCCCATTGCACTGGTCTGCTAAGAATATTCCTCCCTCAGTGTAGAGCACAGCTTGATTTATAAGGATGGGTTACTTTTGTTAGTAAATTGTAGGGTTAGTGTTTCAATCTCACCAGGGATTTTACGAGTTACACCCAAAGGCCAAATTCTCTTCTTTTCCAACTAGCGATCTGTCTGGAGTTGAGAGCAAAAGTATTGGAAAGATGTTGAACATCTAGACAGACTTTATTTTGATAGATCATTAATTGATTGCTTTGAAATGCAAATGAGGAACTGTAACCATTTCCATTGTATTAATGCCCTATTGATACCCTTACAGAAGATGAAGGACAATAGATATGGGTTCTGCAGAAAGTGCAAAGAACTTGCCACTGTGGGATTCATAGGCCCCAAAGGTAGACGCTGGTCAGGAATATTGAGAGGATCTTTCCACAAGATAACCTGCCCTGATGCACCATTCTTTGTCACTTTATGTCCTATAATGTTGCACTGTGTTCTTGTACGATGTCAGACAGGTACAGACTCTCCAGAGACGGATGCATTTCAAACGTGGATCCTGTCATATATATATGGTGGAAATTTTTTTTGCCTTGATTTACACCCTGAGTAACGTTATTGAGATTTAGTGTGAGCTAGGCCATGACTTGATCCACACACTAAGAAATGCTTTGAGATTTTTAACTATGTACAGTAAGGGTGTGTCTTCATGGCCAAACAAGCCGGGGGGGGTGGGGGTTGCCATGAGATAGTGAATGCATGTAAAACCCTAGTGCAGAAAAGGTGCAGGCGTATGTTACCGCGATGTAGCTAGACAAGATCAGCTTACCTAGTGACATCACAGTAAACAGCTTTGTCTCCACTCGGATGTGTTATTCCTTGACTTTAGCGAAGCTTTTGATACTGTCTCCCACAGTATTCTTGCCGCCAAGTTAAAGATGTATGGGCTGGATGAATGGACTGTAAGGTGGATAGAAAGCTGGCTAGATCGTCGGGCTCAACGGGTAGTGATCAATGGCTCCATGTCTAGTTGGCAGCTGGTTTCAAGTGGAGTGCCCCAAGGGTCGGTCCTGGGGCCGGTTTTGTTTAATATCTTTATTAATGATCTGGAGGATGGTGTGGACTGCACTCTCAGCAAGTTTGCAGATGACACTAAACTAGGAGGCATGGTAGATACACTAGAGGGTAGGGATCGGATACAGAGGGACCTAGACAAATTAGAGGATTGGGCAGAAAAAACCTGATGAGGTTCAACAAGGACAAGTGCAGAGTCCTGCACTTAGGACGGAAGAATCCCATGCACTGCTACAGACTAGGGACCGAATGGCTAGGTAGCAGTTCTGCAGAAAAGGACCTAGGGGTCACAGTGGACGAGAAGCTGGATATGAGTCAACAGTGTGCTCTTGTTGCCAAGAAGGCTAATGGCATTTTGGGCTGTATAAGTAGGGGCATTGCCAGCAGATCGAGGAACATAATCGTTCCCCTTTATTCGACATTGGTGAGGCCTCATCTGGAATACTGTGTCCAGTTTTGGGCCCCACACTACAAGAAGGCTGTGGAAAAATTGGAAAGAGTCCAGCGGAGGGCAACAAAAATGATTAGGGGTCTGGAGCACATGATTTATGAGGAGAGGCTGAGGGAACTGGGATTGTTTAGTCTCCAGAAGAGAAGAATGAGGGGGGATTTGATAGCAGCCTTCAACTACCTGAAGGGGGGTTCCAAAGAGGATGGAGCTCAGCTGTTCTCAGTGGTGGCAGATGACAGAACAAGGAGCAATGGTCTCAAGTTGCAGTGGGGGAGGTCCAGGTTGGATATCAGGAAAAACTATTTCACTAGGAGGGTGGTGAAACACTGGAATGCATTACCTAGGGAGGTGGTGGAGTCTCCTTCCTTGGAGGTTTTTAAGGCCCGGCTTGACAAAGCCCTGGCTGGGATGATTTAGCTGGGAATTGGTCCTGCTTTGAGCAGGGGGTTGGACTAGATGACCTCTTGAGGTCCCTTCCAACTCTGATATTCTATGATTCTATGATTCTATTTTACAGCTGAGATAAATGTCTATTTTCTCTCACTGTGAAAACACACTTTTTCGGGCAGTGACAACACAGCCCATGTGGAAGCAATTTCAATACGATAATACAGGCAGCATGGTGCAGTGGACTAAGCCATGAACTAGAATCCAGGACAGCCTAAATTCTAGTGTTGATTTGCTGTGTCGCCTTGGGAAAAATCCCTTTAATCTCTGCGAGTCGGATCTGGGTGTTTAAAATGGGGTGGGATCAGAATCAGGTTCTTAGGGTTGACTCAAACGAGATCTTCCCTCTACTATAAAACACTCGTCATTCTGTAAATAAAGCAATACTTAGTTTTCATAGGTACTCAGTCCCGTCGTTTGATTTACATTGACAGCTATGGATATCAGCCTGCGTGACAAGTATCAGAGGTGTAGCCGTGTTAGTCTGAATCTGTAAAAAGCAACAGAGGGTCCTGTGGCACCTTTAAGACTAACAGAAGTATTGGGAGCATAAGCTTTCGTGGGTAAGAACCTCACTTCTTCAGATGCAAGACAAGCCTGAGTGATTACACAGTACTTTTCCATAACAAAGGCTTACGCACTCTGCATGTATCTATGCTGCACTCATCTCCCGGCTTTTCAAGTTCATAATCTTTTCAGTCAGGGGCAATGATATCCATGTAGAGTTCTGTTGTCAGGTGTACAATATGTTTTGAGCATACGCTTCCACTATTTAACCACCTCTAAATCATGTTGCAGACAAGTCTTCACCTGTGGAAGGAGTGGGTTATACTCCCTTTATCTTCATCTTCCTTCTAAACATCGTGATAAATTGGCTCTTGAAAACAAATGCATGGTGTGACCACCTGCTGCAGGCTGTTGACTCAGTACAGCATAGACACAATGCTCTAAAGATGAGCTAGCAGCTGAAGTACACTTAAGGGTAGCAGCGAAGGAGACCGAGAGCTGTTTTAATCAACGTTGCTGAAAGACACCTTTGGGAGTTGCCGTTGCTGCTGAGGCGTATGGAATAGAACCTTTATGTGGACAATGGGACTGGCTCAAATTCATTTTCTTTGTTATCTTTTTTTGTCTGTAATGAAGCAATGCTCACAAATAAACTTTGCTCTGCACTGGGGATCAAACTCAGGAGGGTCTTCAGCTCAGACCACCGCTCTGTGTCGCTTGATCTAAAGGAGAAGCTCTGTTCACTTTAATTATCTTTTTATAAGTGCAGCCTGAGATTCACATGAGGCTCTGCGTCAAAGCCCAGGGAAGTAAAAAAGCAGGACTCCTCTTGACTTCCGGGGCCTGGACTATAACAGAAATGGGCTTTGATTCAGCAAAGCATTTAAACACGCTCTTGACTTTTAAGCACATACTCGAGACCAGCTCTGTTCATGGACATGCCTAAGTCTCATTAACTTGGGGTAAAGCTCCAAAAGTGCCTAAGGGAACGTCTACACTGCAATTGGGCCTGCATGTGCAGCCATATGGGAGGTAACTTTGATAAAAATAGAAGTGTCGCAGCGGCGGCCCAGGCAGTGGCACAGGCTAGTCATCCAAGGATGTACCAAGAGCCCTGGGTGGGACTGTACTTGGGTAGCTATCCTATGCTGCCACTGATGTTTGTAGTGAGCTTGCTCAGGTGTGCCTACACATACTGCAGTCATGCCTTCCAATTACTGTGTGTAGACATACCCTCAGTGATTTCGGTGCTTTTGAATATCTTACCCTTTTTGCTTAAGTGCTATGTTGAATAAGGTCCGTGATGCACCAAGGGGAGGGCTCAGACCAGGCCCTTCACCCCACTGAGCCTCATGCTCTTTCGGATGATCCAGATTGGCCTTTGAGTTGATGAGTCTTGAAACTCCATTTCATCTTCCCCCTTGACCTCAGTTGCCTTAGTGCGATACAACTAAAATAAATAAAATGAAAATATCCGTGCTGGTGCCAACACAAATAGCTTTTTTTGGTTTTAAACCAACATAAAGTTGCCAATCGTCCTATTTAAAACTCACAATATTTTGTTCTTTTCAATGTTTTAACGTTACATGTCCTAGTGGAAAAACTTGCATTATATGTGTACGCATTTATGTTCTTAGACTCATTCAGCAAAGACAATAAAATATCCAATTCTCCCTCAATTACAGTTCTGTTCTTAAAATTTACTGTGTAACATTGGTATTTCATTATCCCACAAGCCTGATCCCTGTGGGATAATGAAATACCAATGTTACACAGTAAATTTTAAGAACAGAACTGTATATGAGGGAGAATTGGATATTTGGAGTCAGATCTTTCTTAGATTATAAATAGTCTTGGAGTGATTGGATTTTTAACAGTAAAAGTTGGTAAACATTGATTCCGCCCATATACACACACAGACCGATGAACAAATATTTCTATCAATAATAACTGAAAATTTTCAGGTAGACAAAGTAAGAAAAATGCTGCTTGAGAACTTAGAGTTTGATTTAAGGATATTTACTACGTGTATTTTTTACATGTGATGTTAATTTGTGTTTTAATGATTATAAAGCTTTAACTTTTTGAATCTCAACCTCTGCTGGCTGTTTGACCTCCACCATAATTTCCCCACAACTGAACATTTAAAAATCAATACAAATCTAAAACAATGCTTAAAAATAAACATTGATATTTTCCAGCAATTGGCAGAATTCTGCCAGTCTTATTATAAAGGTATATGAGACTTGCTGGGATATTCAGCACGTTTGGAAACAAAATCAGGCCATTTATTTGGGAGTCTAAAATATGGACTTGGGAACCAATTTTAGGCACCCATTTTTGAAATTCTTGGCCTAATGCTCCCTAGGGTAAGAACTGTCATCCGATATGTTTGGATAGCACCCATCCTCTTGTGGGCCCTGTCAGGGGGTTGAAATCTGAACCTGGCAGCATGATGTAGTGGTGAGAATTAGTGGCCATGTCGCCCAGTGGCTGGGGGAAGGGGAATGCAAGCCACCCTGCTCCACTGGGTTTCAACTCAGGACCCTGCGAATAATAGCTCAAATATGTGGCCTAGGGTGGGTGCCCTTACAACTGTTACATGGGCTACTTCCGACCCCAGCTTTGGTTCCTCAGTCACTGGTCAGTTCCTGGTTTCCCCCTGGAGTTCTCTAAGTGGACTCCAGAGGGTCTTCCTCTGTCAGTCGGGGCCTTCGTGGAGTGAGTGGTCTGAGGTAGCTTGACAGTAGGGCCTGGAAGACTCAGGGGAAGGCTCCTTCAGACAGCCAGGGACACCAACCTGGCAAAACAATAGCTGTGAGACACCTGAGGAAGTAAGCCACGATTGGCAACCAGAAGTTGAGGACCGTGTCTTGGCCCATAAGCCCCCTCATTTTGGGGTCTGGGTTGGTTTCTGCTCTACTGCCAGAGGACATCCCCAAACCATTTCCAGTCCCACACTAATATTACTGGGTAAGCCAGGATGGCTGCTAGGCCTATTCTGAAAGATAGCGTAGTCTCCTACCCTCAGCTACACTTTTGTCGCAGCAGGGTAGGGTGTCACATCCCCGTGGATGCACTGGAGGTGGGATACTATATCAAACGTGCCCGTGTGGTGGTTTGACTACACCCAGAGTCTACCAGGCCTGTCACGTTAGCTCCATTGACCTGTACCAGCTGCAGCATCTTGGCCGTGCCCCACCTGTGAGCTCTGGTGCCTGCCGTCCATGTCTGTTTGTAGCTGCAATCCATAAAGGGGAACTCCTGCCTAAAATGCCCTTCCTGTCCACTCTAAAGGCAGCTCCCTTTTGGGGTTATGGTCCAGCGCTGTAGGGCTTTTTGGTGGGACATACCCCCCCCCTCAGAGATCTGGTCCCCTCTCCACTCCACCTATACGTCTGGGTCCCATCTCTAGATGGGAGAGACCGGAAGAGGGGGAGAGAGTTCAGCCTCCCTCCGAGCATGGACCTTGCTAGGGGTCGGCACCATGGTTCCAGGGGCCCCCATCCTACGTGTCGGTGAGGCTGGACTATCGGTGGCCACTTAATTCTCCATCAAGGTCATAGCCTCAGACAGGGTTGACAGTACTTCACCCACTCCTGCCAGCCAGAAGAACCCGGATGAACTGCTCTTACATGATAGCCTCTGCCACTGGTACTTTGGTCTAACCAGCACCAAGACTGTTCCTTCAGGCATTGCACCGCCACCTGGGGCCAGGCTTCTGGCAGGTATCTCTCTTTTTGGAAACATTGGCAGAACGTCTCAGGGTTGATGTCCAGGTAGTCAGCCCCATATTTGATGGGCTATCAGGGTGGCCCAGTGTTCCTATCGCCAATATGCCACAGCGGCCACCTGTTCAAAGGTTACTGGGAAGGCTTCTGGGTCATCTCTGGGCCCATTTTCATGAGCCTGATGGGCAACCTGGTGGGGATGACATCCCCTGAGGGTCTGGAGGGGAATTAGATGCCCCTTTGGATGAAAGAGTGCTTCCACCTGCTGAATCAGGTGTTCTTGTTGCACCTGATGCTGTGTCACTAGTTTCCGGAGTAGCTGTTGCTACTGATGGCCTTGCTGTTTCTCTGGGCTGTGTGCTGTTGCTGGCTCTCCACTATCAATTTCAGTAACACTTCTGTGTCCACGCTTTCTCTGAATAGCATAGGGCCAAGACCCAATCCTTGTGGGACACCTTTAGAAACACACACTCTGAGTGATGATTCCCTATTTACAATTCTATTTTGAGAGCTATTAGCTAGCCTGTTTTCAATTCATTTAATTGTGTGCCATGTTAAATGTTATATTCTAGTTTCATAGATAAAATGCCACGCGGTACCACATCAGATGCCTTGCAGAAGACTGAAGTGTATTACCATTATCCATAAAATTTCTCATCTTATCAAAAACAGATATCAAGTTAGCTTGACAAAAATGTATTTTTTCATAAACCCACATTGACTGGCATTAATTACATTACCCTCCATTAATTCTTTGGCAACGTAGTCCTGTATCAGCTGTTTCATAATTTTATTTTTATAGGCTGACAACCCTATAATTACCTCAGTTGTCCTGGGTACCACTAAGGCATTTATCAACCTGCACCTGGGATTGGAAAGTCAAGCTGGATTCTTCCTTTCTCGTGCAATCATCACTATTAATACATTTTCCACAGGCCAAACGACGCCCTCAATTACACATGTGCAATCCTGAGGTTTCAAAATGATGCCTGGGGAACCCCTTCATTGTCTTCCAAATATGCCCTCAACTACATTTATACAACACATTTTATTCAAGGGGGATTGCACAGGGAGTGAGGGCAGAATTCGGTATCGCAACTGGAACTCGGTTAATTATTCTGCGGATGTTGAGTGAGAAGAACAGAACGCGTCTCACGCACCCGGAGTGACTCTGCAGTACTAACAGGAGCAAAAATGTATCCGATTATTTAAATTAGATCTGGAAATTATCAAGAGTCAATTAAAAGGGGGTAACACCACACTGCCAGACTCGCCCTTCAGAGTAGAATGGTTCTTTTGATGCAGGTTTTTTCAAAAGCCCCTGGCATCAGCCTGGCTCTACTCCCATTAAACTGAATGGGTGTTTTACTATTGACATCGGTATGAGCGGTGTCAGGCCAGCGCAGACCATTTTGGAAAACCCCACCCTCGCTGTCCATGCATAGCCACACATATGGCTTAGGTCACAAGAGCAAACGAGTGTGGCAGTCTCGCTCTAATGGCTAGTGGAGCAACGTCCGTGGAGCACAGCTACTGTGTAATTTGACACAATTCTGCACATCTGGCCGCCTGCTCATAGGAAGGCATGGAATGGCAGAGCAAAAGGTGTTGCCGGTCCGGAATGAGGGTCTTTGTTGGGACACCTGCATAGCATCTCCCAATAGGAGTATGTCTTTGCTGCAGTAGTGATTGGCACCTGGGTCTGACTGAGCACCTGGTATAGCCTCGCCTGGATGTGAGTGGCCCCACCGCAAAACGCTATCTGAATAAGTGTCCTCCCCGGTGTTGCACTCCCTCAGGTGTGATGCTAGGACTTCTGAGGGCACATCTCGTGGTTCTCGATGCTGAGGTGCTCTATGATTCTTTCCCAGCGAATTGGGGGGCACTCCTCTGTCCTTCTAGGCACATGGGGGAATTGGAGAACTGTCAGCACTGGAGCGATTTAACTTGCATCCTCACTGCAGAGTGGGCAGGTTACGAACCAACTGAAAGTGGACCCTGATCTCTAACCCACAACCACACCTGGGCCAACTAGCCGAGTTGACAGCACCACTTAATTAGGGTGAGTTGTTTGTGTGTGTGGGTGGAAGAGGTGTTGGAGGTAGGCGCCTGGGCCAGCTACAGTGAAGACCTATCCAAGATACCTGGTTCTAGCCAGTGCTGTTAGCTGTCTACTTTTGTAAGTATCAGATTTGCACAGCAATGTAACAACCATCTCACAGTAAAAACAGAGTGACTCATGCTCAACCCAGGACCAGACTCTCGTTAGCCAGAACCATGCAAATAATTTATAGTAGTAATTAGAACGAAAGCATCTCTGTTTTCTTGTGCTGTCACAACAAGCTGTTGACTTTTGTTTGCAATTAATTAAATGTTTGTCAGTCAAAATGGTGACAATCTCTCTGCCTGTTATGCATCTAATCAGAAGCCTTTCCCCTTTGTATAGTGCTTCACAATCTAACTCGCTTCCAGCTACCTGTAAACAGCATGATACTATCAGCCATCCAGCCTCCTAAACTGGCTCTTGTGGAGATGCTTGTAAAACAAGATGCACTGAGGTTAGTGGGTGGGCTGAGATTTTTCAGAGACTCTTCAAACTGCTCTGTAGCCCAGCAGATGGGGCGTCTAATACTTCACAAAAAAGGCAAAGCCTCCTGCAAAATGCACTGGGCCAATTGTGCATTAGTATCCTCACAGGATGTTTAGGGAAGTCTTGGTGACATCAGTTGCTGATTCCCCAGAGCTATGTAAAGGCTCCTGGATTGGAACAGCAAGTCAGGATTCATGAGCTTTAGCAAAGCTGCAATTTAAAATTGCTCTGCCTTTGCAGAACTGCGTATCTTCTAACAATGTGTCCTCCTTTGGCCACGCTCATTTTCCTGATAGCAAGTATAACTGCAGCTGCTTTGCTTATTTATACACGTCTAATTCTCCTTTGGCTCTTGGTATGCTCATGACTTCATTAATACCCTGTGGCAGTAAGTTCCACAGGTTAATATTATATTTTAAAGGTATTTCTATCCATTTCACATTTTGTTTGCTTAATACATTGGCAGTCACCACAATCTTAATTATGTAAATGCGCATATAGGAGTCTTCTTAGTCCAAGGATTGCTCAAAATCGCAAATCTTTATCAACTATAATTAGTAGCTTGTCCCACCCTGGGGTTTTCCTTTATACTGGCGCTTTTTAAATCCTTTATGTAGCTTATTATTTAGTTAAAAATACTGTTTTGGGTACATACCGGCAACATCTGAACGCAGCCTATAACCCCTAAATAAGTGGAATTAGTGGTTGGCTTACCGTACCCTTTCACCACATTCAATTCTGCAACCTAGTCTTTTAGCTTATTATGTCTCTCAAGTAATTTGGCTTTAGATATATTTCTTTGCCGGTTCAGGTGGCCTGTGATAATGGAGATTGTTAGTTCCCCCCACACCTATTTTCTGCCCCCTTGGTGCCATGTCATGGACATATGACTTGGTTATAAAATCTTTCACCAAGCTGAAGCTTCCAAAACAAGCTTTTAGTCTCCCAGGAACAAAAACCCTTTTCCTTAATCAAATTCTACGGCAGTGGCTCTGGCAACTTGGAAGTTATTAATGCTCTCAATTCCGGAAGGAATAGCGGGGATTTGGATGGTTTATTGGAGCATGGATGAATGACGTAGGGTCTGATTCTGTCATCAGTACTCATGGTGAGAAGATCCTTATGACGAATTTAATTTGTGGCGTAAGATACTACTCGGTGTGAGTAAGAGTATACCATGAAACCTCTAAAAACAGGTATGTTATTAAATCAAAATGGCCAAGGCAAATATTACACCCTGATTCTTCATTGCTTTGCATAGTTTATTTATACCTGTGTAAATGGGTGTGGCGCTCAAAGATGAAGTCAAGTATCAGGGGGTAGCCATGTTAGTCTGTATCCACAAAAACAACAAGGAATCTGGTGCCACCTTAAAGACTAACAGATTTATTGGGGCATAAGCTTTTGTGGGTAAAACCCACTGCTTCAGATGAAGTGACTTGCTTAGCATCACACAACAGGCCAGTGGCACACCTGGGACAAGAACCTAGGCCCTGTCCCTGGACCATACTGTTGTGGCAGCTGTGTAGTAGCAGCAGAAGTGCAAGTCTGAATTGAGGGGGCGATTTCTGCTGCCAGCAGGCTGTTCAGTTTCCATGCTTTGTTTTCTCCATTGAGACACCAGTAGGGCTGCCAGTGGAGGTGACAGCTTTTTTGTGCTGCACTCACCAGATGAGTCCAGCTAGGGCACCATTAAAGCCCAGGCCTGCTTTTTGGCTCTGGTGCAACTCCCTGCCCCCCGGGGGGGGGGGGAACTCTGGGAGGCTTTGCACCCAATGCCTCCTGGAGCTCCCAGATGCACAGGGAGAATGCATCAAGCTGCAACACCCCTTAGGAGGGTACAGCTTGCTCTCTTCCTCTGTGGTGGAGGCCAAAGGCGAGAGATGGTGGAGCTCTGGCCTCCTCCCAGCCCCCGTGTTGTAGCCTGCACTCCAGACTTCTCATCCGTGAATTACGGGGAATCCAAGAACTAGGACTGGGCCTGGCACCTAGGTATATGTGAGGATGCAAGAGCAGCAAAGGCGCCTTGTCCCTTCTCCCATACACACATCTTCACCATTTGCCTCAGTCTAGCCCTTAACGGGCATTGCCATTCACTTCCCTCACACCCCAGCTCAGCCAGGTTAAGGGCCCACTACTGTCCTGCTGTCAGTGTCGTACGTCATGTACCAGGTTAAACTAATTCAGGCAGGAGCAGTGCCGGTTATAATTGGGCACGGAGGGCCCTTTCATCTTCAGTGTCCTTGTTCTTCCCACATAGCGTCTCCACCTCCCCCCAAAACGTACTAGAAGTGTGTTTTCCCCACCACTTCACTCCCAGGAGCGGTTATCCTTGGGAGACCGAAGGGTTTATGCCAGTAAACTCTTGGTGAGGTTTTTGCCTGGCTTATTATGAACTTGCAAATAACATGCTGGTGCAGTAGGGACAATTATGCCAAGTAGATAGCAGGCAGGCAGAATACTGACTGATTACAGGTTCAGTTTGCTTAATCCTGGGGAACTGGCCTCTGTTACTGCATGTGAAATGGGGCAGGACAGTGATATCAAGCGAGTAGCTAAGCAAGCAGTAGATAAAAACCCATGGTCTGATCATCCAAGTGTGGTTAGGTGGCATATCCTAACTATGTATTTATGTCATATTCCAGGCCTCCAGCTAACGCCAAAGTCTCCTGATGCGAGTTTAGTCTGTTTGGCAGAAAAAGGCCCATTCAGTGAAAACTCAGTCCCTTTCCTCCTCCCGTACTCAACCCAGCTCCCTTTATAGCTGCAGCTAGGGGGTTCTTTTTTTAAACTGCTTGTGAATCAGGCTCTGTCCCTATAGTAAAGCTACTGAAACCTAGGGAATGAAGCCACAGTGGTCACCAACCCTGCTATTCATGTTGGGTGGGGCTGTGGCCCACTAGGGGAGTGAAGCATCCTGATTTCAGAATAGCAAGGGAGGTGGTTTTTTAGTATACCACTAAATGTTCAGTTTTTCATTTTCAGGGCAAAAGTGTGCTTGTGTGTGTATATGTATAAATAACGTGTATGTACACACTAATTTACGCTCTTTTATTCTAAAGGGTCTATACGATTTTCCTGGTCCTGGCAGGGAATATAGAAAAGTAGCTGAGTTATGAAAAGATATTCCTGTGCCTGGGTGTAAATCCACTGCCTGTTTTTGGGCTAAACTCTGGGGAAGTTATTCTGACAGCAGAGTGACTCTTGTAGCGAGATTCCCCGCAGCAAGATTATGCCGGGAGGGACACTCAAGTTTATACCTGTCTGTAACAGGTTGTGCGGACCACTGTGGCTCCTCCTGCTGGCTGCTCTGGGAATTAGCTCTGTCCATCAGCAACGCCCTCCTCTTGTGGTGTCTCACTCTCAGTCGCTGCTTCCCCACCATCTCTGCTGTCTGTGGGGACCCACGGCGCTCCCAAACCACAGCTCCTCTTCAGGGCACGGCCCTCTGGCTGTGCCCCAACTCCGTTGTCTCCCCCATTCTGGGGAAACTGGCAATCCTTTGCCCGGCCTTTCGCCACAGCAAACGGCAGCCCCTTGCTCAGGGGCAAACTGCAGTCCATTGGCTGGCCACTTCCCTCAGCGGCCAGTGGGGCAAAACGGGGAGGAGGTGCAGGCCACCCGCTACTCTGAGCCCCGACCAAGAGACCCTATCGCTGGCAGCTGCTCACTGCCTCTCTTTCCCTTCTGCTGCTTCCTGCTTTCCCTGGGCCACTTCCCCGTAGCCCCAGCACCTACTCAACCCCTGTAGCAAGGCCACAGTCTGGGAGCCAGCGAGACTAGAGTTCCACTTGCTCCCCTGACCCTGCCCAGCATTGCTCTGCTCTGCTCTGTCCCAGGTACTTCTCTCTACAGGCAGCCAGTCCTCCCTCAAGCTCCAGGGAGAGTCTCAGCTCCTCTCTGCCCTGCAGCCCTTCTTATAGGGCCCCGCCTGGCCCTGATTGGCTGTTTCTAAGCCTTCCTCTGATTGGCTGGGTTCTGCGCAGCCGCTCCAAGGGCTACTATTAACCCTTTGCCAGCCAGTGAGGGGCAGCTGCCCCATCACAGTGTCACACAGAGAGGCAGAGGACAACTCGGCTGCAGCAAACTGAGATCAGACTATACCTCAGCCCAAAGTGGGTGCCAAGATTTGTGCTCCCAAGTTCTTGTACACCCCAAACTTTTGGGTTTGTGTGGCTCAAGAATGTTGCTTGCACCTATTGGGCAGAAGTTAACTTGCCAACATACATTTGGAGGCTGGACAAGTGACAAAAAATGTTGCCCTTTAAGGCCATGTCTGTACGTACAGCACTGTTGCGGAGCAGCTGTACTGACACAGCCGTTCTGCTGCACCGTGTCTGGTAAAGACATGTGATGCTGACAGCAGAGAGCTCTCCCCTTGGCATAAAAAAACCACCTCAGAGGGCAGCAGAAGCTGTGTCAGCAGGAGAAGCTCTTCCACCAACATAGTGCTGTGCCTGTGAACGCTTTATTCGGTGTAACTTTTGTCAATCAGGAGGGTGGTTTATTCACCCTCCTGAGCAACATAAGTTACGCTGACATAGTCTGTAGTGTAGACATAGCCTAAATCTAGATTTTAATGGCCTTTGAATTGCATAAATGTTATAACCTCTACTGCACCCTTAAGAGGAGATAATGTGATTCAGGTGATTGAGCAGTGAAGTACCAGGACTGTACATAAAGCCAGCTTCAACCAGGGAAAACTTGGCACAGGTCCTACTGTGGCTTTTTCACACCCTGGGTGATATAAGTTATACCAACAGAATTGGTAGTGTAGAGATAGCATAACTCTCAGCCACAGCAGTTTAAGTGTGTCACTCACAGATGAGGTCTAATCGTGAGATGTGGATGCTCTGCTAATTAAGAACATCAGAACGGCCATACTGGGTCAGACCAAAGGTCCATCTAGCCCAGTATCCTGTCTTCTGACAGTGGCCAATGCCAGGTGCCCTAGAGGGAATGAACAGAACAGGTAATCATCAAGTGATCCATCCCCTGTTAATTATTGCAGATTAGTTCAAATGAGTCACACCAGGACAATATTAATTAGAAAACAATGATATCTAGCAATTATAAAGTGCTTTATATTTACATAGCAGAGATTAACTAGTTAACCCAAATAATGCATTAAATTGTATTCCTCATGTGGGAGCATAGTACTGTAGGACCTTCCTGTCACCTGCAGGACAACCTATTGCCCTGCCAGGTGCATCTGGAAGCAGAGCCAGGCTTGCTGAGTGTTTGGATAAGAGACCCTCTTAGGAAAAGTCCAGGTGCTACAAGGGTTGTGTTAAGACTATTCTGAGTGTGCAGCCATGAAAATGTTTTCCTCCAGGTGTTGCCTGGCTCCCTTCCTGTAGGTCACATGTGAGGAGTTTGCCAATGTGCCTGACCTAATCTATCTGTCTTTCTGTTGAGGGACCAATGTCATTCTTGATCAGCAATTAAACCAGGGATGAATATGGCCCAACATGTACAACTGCTATCACGCTTCTGATCAGGGATGAGTTTGGCCTTGCATCAGAGAGACTCCTCATCCCAGAAGGACAGCACTCCCAGTCCCCCTTTGCACCTCCTGCCCTGCCTCACCCCCCACCCCACACGGGAGACTTACATATAAAGGGCTGTGGAGTCACACTAAGGATTGTGAATTTTATTAATTTTCAGAGAAACATAATTGTCATAACAAACATTGCTTGTGGAAATATACTGTGTTTTTAAAATGAGATTTCTCTCGTTGTGCTGAATTACATTCCATAGGAGCTTTTACTCACAACACGAAGATTCTCATCCAGCTATTTCAGATTACTCCTTAAAACAATATTGCCCAGATAAGACTCCACGGGAACATTAGGGGAAAAGAGCCACCATCAGCCCATGCAGTTGTTAAATCCAAGCTTTTTTGGTCAGGTGACTATTTAATTTGGAGATACCGTTAACCTTGAGTTGGCCTATTACAGACATACTACATGAAATACCAGCCTTGTTAATGACCAGAGGCCCTAAAGAACGTGAAATATAAACAAACAAGGCAAATGCATTAAGTAATATAACCCATTAGCACCTATAATGCCATTGGACCAATAGGCAGATGTCAAAACAGCGATCTAGGCTGCTTTGTTAAAGTTTCATACACTTCCTGGAATTCTGTAGTAGACAGAAACTGCTCTGCTGCCAAACCAACCCAATGCACATACACAGTGTTCATCTTGTTATCCCCTCGAGCACAGCTAAAGCTGGAAGTGGATGGTTGGAAAAAAATCACTTAGGAAATAAGTAAGGCTACGATTTAGTCAGGGGTAGTAAAAGTCATGGACAGCTCATGGGCGTTGTCATAACTATAAAGGGAAGGGTAACAGCTCTCCTGTGTACAGTACTATAAAATCCCTCCTGGCCAGAGACTCCAAAATTCTTTTACCTGTAAAGGGTAAAGAAGCTTGGGTAACTTGGCTGACACCTGACCCAAAGGACCAATAAGGGGACAAGATACTTTCAAATCTTGGGGGGGGGAGGCTTTTGTTTGTGCTCTTTGTTTTGGGGGTTGTTCGCTCTTGGGACTGAGAGGGACCAGACATCAATCCAGGTTCTCCCCATCTTTCTAAACAAGTCTCTCATATTTCAAACTTGTAAGTAAAAAGCCAGGCAAGGCATCTTAGTTTTACTTTGTTTTTTCAACTTGTAAATGTACCTTTTACTAGAGTGTTTATCTCTGTTTGCTGTACTTTGAACCTGAGACTGGGGGGGGGGTCCTCTGAGCTCTTTAAGTTTGATTACCCTGTAAAGTTATTTTCCATACTGATTTTACAGAGATGATTTTTTTACCTTTTTCTTTAATTAAAAACCTTCTTTTTAAGAACCTGATTGATTTTTCCTTGTTTTAGATCCAAGGGGTTGGATCTTGATCCACCAGGAGTTGGTGGGAGAAAGGAGGGGGGATGGTTAATTTCTCCTTGTTTTAAGATCCAAGGGGTTTGGATCTTGATCCACCAGGAGTTGGTGGGAGGAAGGAGGGGAATGGTTAATTTCTCCTTGTTTTAAGATCAAAGGGGTTTGGATCTGTATTCACCAGGAAATTGGTGAAAGGTTTCTCAAGGCTACCCAGGGAAGAGAATTAGCTTTTGGGAATGGTGGCAGCGGACCAGAGCTAAGCTGGTAGTTAAGCTTAAAAGTTTTCATGCAGGCCCCCACATTTGTACCCTAAAGTTCAGAGTGGGGAAGCAGCCTTGACAGGCGTGAATGTTTGTTTATTGCCCGTGACCTGTCCCTGACTTCAGTCAGGGGTATTTTTAGTAAAAGTCATAGATAGGTCACGGGCAATATACAAACATTCACGCCTATGACCTGTCCGTGATCTATACTATAAATACCCCGACTGAATCTTGGGGAGCCTGCTGCTGCGAGGGGCCTCAGCTGCAGGGGACACCCGGGGCGGGGCACTGTTGCAGGGGTGCCGCTGCTGGAGCAGGGGTCCGGGGCCAGTGGCACCAGCTGCCAGGGGCCACCGGAGCAGCGGCTGCTCTGGCCACGCCAGGAACTGCTGCCCTGGGGCCAGTTGCATGTAGCTGCCCAAGCAGCAGCCGGTGCAGGTGGCCCCGGGCCGCCCGAATGGCTGGCTGCAGAACCATTCCAACAGCAGCTGGTGTGGCTGTCCCCAGAGCCAGCTGCTTGGGCGGCCCTGGGGTCAGCCACACCGGCTGCTGCAGAAGTCACTGAGGTTGCGGAAAGTCATGGAATCCGTGACTTCCGCGACATCCATGACAAACACGGAGCCCTAGAAATAAGTCTTCAGATGTAACATTTAGCACAGTTAACCAGCGGAATAGATTACCAAGGGATGTGGTGGGTTCCATGTTACTTGGGATCTTTACAGTGTGGGTGGATGTCTTTCTAAGAAAGATACTGCAGCTCTGCTACAAACTACTGGGCTTGGCCGTGTTCACTTAAGCAGAAGGGAAAAATCGCTGCCTCTTCTGCAGGACTCCCTGAGTACAGTTCTGTGGCCTGTGTCACCCAGGAGCTCAGACTAGGTGGGCATAGTGGTTCCTTCTGGCCTTAAAAATCCATGACTCTGTGAAACTCGAAAGGAGGCTGGATAGCCACATCTTGGATGGCTTAGACGCAACAAATCCTGCATCTTGGCAGGGGCTTAGACTGGCTGACCCTTGCGGTCCCTTCTAACTCTATCGTTCTATGATCCTATGAATGAAGCGCCCACTTTGTCTGAGTTTCGTCGGCACTCACTGGTTCTTCCCTCTCTTCAGAGGAGGCTGCGGGGGGGTTATTCTGACATCACAGTGACCCTGGTCCTGAGACTCCTAGCACCAAGGCTTTTGCTGGAGGGATGCTCAAGCCTATGCAAGTAACTCCCTCTTTCTGATAAGTGAGGAGGAGGGCATGCGGGCCACAGCAAATTGATCCCTAGAGCGGGTGGAGGATGGAGAGTAGGAAAAAATGGCAAACACGCTGCTGATGAGAAGAAAAGCCACTCTCTAATGGAGAGGATTAAAGACAAATTGGAGACTTTGTATGTACATAAGGCAGCCAAGTGGTTTTCTTGTGCTGTGGCCTGGAAAGCTGCCAAAGTCCCCGGTCAGTTAGGGGCAGGGAAAACATAGATGCAAAGTTAACACTTCACATAAAAAGAGAGGGCACTACTGTTTCCCTTGGGAATTTGATCCAGACGAGCCGTCAATTTGAGTTCACTGTGTCAGATCCTTTAAAGGCTCTCCGAGCACAGTACGGGATAGCATGCGTGCATATTACGGTCAAGAACTCAGATACCGTAGTGCTGGGCAGTCTATAAAAACGTAGTTAGATAGGGAGCCCAGTGCCTCTCTGAGGAAGGGTCAGGGCCATCTCTCTCCATGTGACCCACACCTGCCATGGAGGGGGAGTGAGAGAGCAGTGCAGGAAGAACTAGGCTTAGAATTGATTGTTATAAGGGAGGACTGTGCTGCTGTTCTGAGGACATTGTAAGTTCAATCTCCTTTTATGAGGTGATAGTGGTTAGGATGAGCAGCTAAATTGCAAGGAAATAAGAGACAACTGTCTGAATAGTATGGGCCAAAAGCTTATTTTTAAAAGGACCCACCTGGCAATATCTTAATCCTAGTATCAAACCACATACATTCTTTCTGATCAACTGCCTCTTGGTAGCCCCTTGTGGGCCAGGGTCAACAGGCACCAAAAAGAGATGTGTCTCTTAAAATACAAGGAGGGTGATAGGGGGTAGGAGAGTGTTGCCCTCTGTGGTGTTGCAAAAATCTCAGCTGCACTTTGAGATCCCAGAGCTGTTGCTTTGAGTTGGGGTGACAGTTTGGGTGAGTTCTGGCTCCCCCTCAGAGGGTGCACAAGTTGAGAAGAGAGCACAAGTCCTCTTTTTCCAGGACCTGTGCAGTGGGCTGGCAATCCTCCTTCAGTACCAGTCACATGGGTGTTGAGCAGGAATGCTGTGCGTGGGGCTTTGATTTGATTTATATTTAAACATTGATTGCAAACTTATCCACAACGGGTAACAGATAAAATTATGACTCTCTTACCGAACCCAAATCTCTACTTCTCTACATCCATAGCTAGAGGATTTTCCATTGCAAAGGAAAGAGAAACTACTGAATGAAACGTGTTTTGTCAATATTACCCTCTCCTGTTGATCAAGGTTGACCAGCTAGCAATGCATCTCCTTTTCAAGACGTCTCTCCAGCTCTGGCTTTGAAAGTTGCATGTTCTGGAAATGATGTCTCCAGGGTAAATACATCCTTGAAAAGGAAACAAAGAAGACTGCAAGAACAGCTCAGTCCAAAGGAGAAGATTAGAGAGAAAACCAAAACAGCATCTATAGCTCCATCCACACCATTGGGGATAAAACCATGTTAATAGAACCGCTTCATGGTTCATTCGAACACCATTTGTCTGATTGTCACAGAGAAGCCATAATTTTAATATTGTGTTTTCTATCTGTCTTTTCTATATGTGACCCCTTTCCTCCCCATTCACTATTATTTAAGCATGGATTATGTGTTCAGCGCTTACAAGACACACGTAAAGATGACCCATGCCCTGAGAAGTTTACCGTGTAAAAGACAGGTAAAGAGAAGGAAGAATGTTCCAGGAAACCCAGAGGAACAATTTAAACCTAGATTTCATTATGATTTAGTCCCTTTCTAAATAGTTAAACAATCAAATCAGTTCCTGTGTCCATAAATAAAACAAGCCTTCATTAACAAAAGAAAAAAAAAACAGAACAAACCCATGGAAAACTAAGGGAAGGGGTAAAATGTAAGCATCTTACTGGTATGTCATCTTACATTGTGAGTTTTAGTACCAACATCTAATTATTTCTGTGCCTATTCAAACTCAGTGACCTAGGATCATGGAAGCAGGGTCCAACAAGCATTCAGGAGCAGTACTGGCTGATGTAGCACCTTGTCACCTAGGAAGGTGAAGTCTTGAATAAGCTCTCCTGCAGCTGTATGCACATTTGTTTTCCAAACAGCTTTGCCAAGCCTACACCTGGATGGCAAATTGAAACCATATGAACAGGAACCATTTAAAAACAGGGTTCTGTTAGCCTACTTTTACTGTTGTGACCCTGTCAGACCTGTCTACCTCAGAAGAACTACTGCATCAGCAACCACGTTATAGCTTGGTTTATTTGCGCCTGTACAGACAAGGCCATGTTACAGTTTTAACAGTCTGTGTTGTATCCCAGGTGTGTCATGCTGTTCATTATAGCAAAGTTTGGTCCCTAATACACATGTATGATCATATCTTGGTATAACAATACAGTGAGGCAGTCCTGTGTTATAACAAAGCAGCTTGGTATGGTAACATTTCTAGTGTAGGTAGGCTCTCAGACAGTGGTGCCAGAAGAGGGGGCAAGGAGCCATGCCCCCCACTTTTAAACATGAGAGGGCTATGCCCTCCCAATTTTTACAAGCCGTAGGGGGCAGCGAGGCAGAGAGGAACGAGCAGGGGATGGAGTCTTGAGGGGAAGAGATTGTGCAAAGAAAGGCCTCTGGGGAAATGGGCGGTGCGAGGGCCGGGTCTCAGAGAGAAGGGGCGGAGCCTCAGAGGGAGCAGCACAGGGGGTGGGGCCACGGTTTGGGCGCCTGTGCACAGTATCTCCAAAGTGTCAATTTTTAACTGGTGATAGAAAATTGTGAACTCATGCTTTTTGTACTGTGATCTCTTCAAGAATTTTCATTTTTTACTGTGTTGGTTCTTAAACCCAGCCCCCCAAAGAACCATCTTGTCTAACACATCACAGTGCACCTCTTATTGCCTCTAACACATGGGACTGAATGATTGAGCTGTGATTGTCATGGGACAGGGAGAGGGAGAAGGACACAGTCTGTTTGACAAATGTCTGCTCTTGGTCAGAGGGACACAGCATGGCTCCTTTGATTTATAACCCCCCAACCCATTTGTGTTCTAACGCACTTCCTGCAGCAGCAGCAGAGCACAGGGGAAAAGTTGAGCGCAAAAGCTCATTCTACTAGGACTTTTTTCTCTCCTGTTACTAAACCTAAAAGCTGCGATTTTTCAAAAGTGCCTAAGGGAGATTAGTGCCCAAATCTCATGTTTTCATGGAAGTTTAGTTAGCTAAAATTTCAATACCCCCCACCCCCTTTTTTTTTACTTAAACATTCCCCTGCAGTATATTAAATAATAGAAAACCCAAATGCAGCTTTGTGTTACTTCATCGAACCAGAAAGTGACCAAATTAAAAAAAGGCCCTGCACTGGGAATATGTTTAAACCTAGGAACTGTCTCAGATAGCATTGTGTTGCCCTGGAGGAGAGGGCAAATCTCAGTTAGTCTGTTCCCATACTAGAAAGGGCTTGGTAGATCACAGTCAACACCTTTCATTTCACGGAGAAGTGAGTGGGAAGCCTCTGGTGTGACAGGTGTAACAGATTCCCTACTACAGCCGGTTGGAAATGTTTTATTAAAACCTTGTTTGAAAGAAACTGCTATTTTTGTCAGAAATCCAGATTTTTTTAAAATGTTTACATTTTGATGAAAATTCCTGGGGGGGAAAGTATGTTAAAATGAAAATATTTTCATTTGGGGAAAAATAGGAATTTTGTTTTGGATTTGTAACTATTTTATAATTTCATTTTGGGATTTGGTTTTATGCGTTTTTATTGTTATGTTAGGTTTACATTATTTCATGACACGTTGGTACTACCACATGTCATGACATTATGGACTGTTACTACGGGCATGATATAATTGTTTTATTTTCCTTTAAAAATCATTAGGAGCAGATGCCACTTAGCACTGATTGATCTAGAAGGATTGTTTCAAAGTGTTTCCTGTTTGTGTTGTAATTAAACAGCTTGACACAAACAAGAGATGCTTTGAGCAGGGTACTTCTGGCAGAGCTGTGTGTTTAAAAAAAAACGGATCGAGCGAGGCATATTGTTAGGTGGGTGCCAGGCAAATGTTCTCTCGTGGTCATAGCTGCTAAAATTCACCAGGTTCAACCCCAAAAAGGAAAGTCCCATTTAATACCCATGTTCTGGTGTGTTAATCTACCATAATTATGAGTTTGCCCTCTAAAGAAAACACCACCACAATTTGTCTTTATTTCAAAGAGAGAATGTCACAATAAAAGGCCTAAAACCAAAAACATTACCTTGACTCAGAGTTTAACTGCATGGCAAAATGTATCAACACTGCTATGCTGGAATAATTAAACTGCTGCAGTTTGCCAATACTTTGTCTGTGGACACCCTTATTCAAAATAACCGTGGCCTTATTTCAGCTTTTTATGTAAGCTAAACCAAATAAAGGCTTCTGTTACTCTGAATAAGAATGTCCAAACGGGTTTAACTTTGGCAGTATAATTATGCTGATATAGTAAAGATGATAAATTTCCCCCTGTAGTCAAGCCCTCAAGCTATATTTTCCCTTTTTAGAGCGATCTGCGCACAAATAGAATTCTTATTCATCAGCTGGAAACTAAACTGCTTTGTTAAACCTGTTTCTAATTTGGTCCCTTTCTTGCTCTATGCAATAGCACTGTTATGTTAGGGTTTCCTATTCTTTAATGTACTGCACAGGAATGTTTAAGTAAAAAAAGTTTTAATTGAAATTTTAGATTAACATCCATGAAAACATTTCTATTTCTTTTAGGCTTTTCTTTTTAAAAGAAATGACAGACCCTAACATTTGGCCCTGGATGGTTGGACAGTGCCCATCTAAGCAGATCTAATCTCCTTTGTTTGTGTTCTATCACAATGTATGATAATAGGTAGGTTTGCTTGAAGTTCCAATGTGCAGCAGGAGCGAGTGGCTTAGCGAACAGTGTAACCATATTCCTCTTTGGTGTTCATTGTGACAGTGAATCTATCTTTTATGAATGCAAGTGAGATTGATGAGGTTTTACAGGGTAAATATTCTGATATTCTAACCTATGTGAGCTAAACCTTCACAATTTTGTTCATTTTAATTCAGGACTAGAACAGAATTGCTACATTTAAAAAAAAATTCTGCAACTGGTCAGAAGCTTTTCACAGTGTTTGATTTTCTCTTTAAAGCAGCTGTCAACATTGCTACCCATTTCCCTGATACAAGTTTTGCTTCTGCAGTCTTGGCTCCGTAACAATAGCATTGCTTGTGCCACAGCAGATGTAGGAGAAAAGATCTGACAGAACAATAGTGCCTATCAGCTGATCCTACATAGGAAACCAATGCATATACTGTGATCTTCATTAGTGTTTAAGGGAGTTGTCATGGTGCCTAGTGTGGGTCACAGCTGAGAATGCCCAAACCCAGGACAGACTGTCAGAAAATAGGGCAGACACCCCAAACTGGTGGTATATTCCATCATTAGATTTCACCAAGCCAGTAATAAAAGAGTACTCCTAGATCACTATACTAGTTTACCACAGAGGACAGTCCCCTTGGCGTTCCGGCCACTATTACCACTCAGGCAAACTGAACTTTACGGTGTAAGGTTATTAAAACTAAACACACCACACATTAGGTTCTTCCAAAAGAGCAGTCACTCACCGCAGGTCACTGGAGACATCAGGATTTCACCAAAAACAATGCTATTTGCCAATCCTTAGTAAACTAACTAAACATTTATTAATCAAGAAAATGAATTATTAAAAATGTTAAAAGCAGATAATACATTACTGTTGAATCAGAATATGAGTCCAACTGCTAGCCGAGATATCCCACGTCTGCTAATTCTCCGAAAGTTTCTTAGAGTCCTTCCATAAATCTTACAGGGTGTACCAATGATTTTTTGAGGGGATCTCAGTCCAAAGGCTCAAACGCTCCCTGTTTAGAGTTCAGCAGATCAGAGATGGCAGGGTCCTTCCCAATGCTGCTGCTTATAGCTGTGAACAGCTCAGTGAGTGTCACTCATGTTTTCCCATGACAAAGAATAGGTAATGCAGACAGTTTGAGAATCTCTGTTAAACCAGTGACCCTTGCTTTGAAGTTACCCTTCTACTTCCCATGCATACACAAATAATCCAGTCACACTGATTTACATAATGTAATTGCTGGCCATTCATTATAACAGGGATAGATAATTGAAGACAATACAGGTAATCTCATTAGTTTCATGCAGTATATACATCTTTGATCTTAAGGGTGATTGAGTACACAATACAGACAGATGAAAACAATATCATCTACATTTTCCTTGATCTCTTAGCAACACAAATGGATAAGCTGGTGTCCTCTAGCCCATTTAACATCCCTTTGATACTCACACAAATTGAATTGGTCTGATTACCTTGCAATGCCTCTTGACATGCCTTTAAAGGTTACACACACACACACAGGTGACCTGGCCTTTTAACTTTAACCTCAGATTGGTTTGTTAGTATCAAGCACAGATATTTCAGCCCAATGTTTTTTTTTAAGACTAACCCTGGCTGATTCATTAGGGTGACCAGATAGCAAGTGTGAGAAATTGGGACACTTTTTTTCAGTGGGGTATAGCTGTGTATGTAAGACAAAGCCCCTAATACTGGGATGGTCCCAATGGCACTGGGACATCTGGCCACCCTATGGTACATACATACGGATGGTTTGGCTTCTCTGGGAATGCTGTATTCTGTGGGCTATCCCCAGCTGATCAGTGGTAATTCAGTAGTAGGCTTGTTCCCACAGAACCAGCAATGAAGCCGTGTCACAGCCTTTTGGATGAGATAGAAAGCTGGGACTGACTATATGTGGTAGTGAAAAGTTGAGTAGCACTTCTAACAAGTTGAGGTGTGAAGACTAGTCCTAAACAACCTGCAGGGTTAGGTTTCTGTTGATCACGTGAACCACACTCTGCATTGTTTTGGGTAGCTGAACAAATATTTCACACTACTCACTGAATTAGTGTGTCTGAGTAGTTAATATACTCTAGCGGTCTGGCCATCAGCTCAGGGTCGCTTCCCCTGATCTTCAATCAAATAGTCTTCAAGAGGACATGTAAGCTTCTCAGGGCAGAGACTCTTTGTTCTGGGTTTGTACCATGCATAGCACGCTGGGATCATGCTTTGGGGCTGGGTTGCCTAGACATACAAAGCAATTATATGGTTTCAATATGAAACCAGGTGAAATTCTCCAATATTGACTGAGCGTATGTAACGCCGAAAGGCCCCTGTCATCGGCAGGTGGGATCGAACCTGGGGCCTCTGGAGCCTAGTACACGAGCCTCTACAGCATGAGCTAAAAGCCAAGTGACTCTTAACGAAGGCTGTAAAGCAGATTCATTTATATGTATTTCTCTCTCTGTCTGCCTGCCTGCGACTAGAGGGGACAGAACAGCACACCCAGGAAGTGTGTGGGTTACATGTAGTGGTTCTGTGGCCATCCCTCCCCATCAGGCTGGGAGGGAGGCCACTCTCTCTCACTACGGCACACAGTAAGGGGGGCGGGAATTAGCAGGCTAGTGGGCTCCAACTCTCTGGGCAGGGCAAAGCAGCACACAATCTATGGCCCACCCTCCTGGCTGAGACGGGCAACAATCTACAGCCCTGACCCCAGGGCCGGCCCTAGACCAAATGGCACCCCAGGCAAGGAACAACTAGGATCTGTTAGTCTGTATTTATTCATGCCATATATAAGGCGGGAAAAGTTTCCTCTAAGTTTATAGAACCTCTTTAATTTTAAGAATAACTGAAATGTACTAACATCAAGAAACTGAACTGTGAACCGACATTGGGTGGACCAGTATTAAATAGTGTTACAGTAGGTGACAGCCTTAGAATGTTAACCCTAGTCCTGTAGTTCAAAAGGTCGCTTTTCTCACCTTTGCCCTGAAGCACAGCGTCAGAGAGATCCAGAGACGGGCCCAATGGCATTTTGAAGTGATAAAATAGCAAGCCAGGATGTCAGTCTCTCATCGGCCATCATCAATCGAACATATGTTTTCATGAGCCTGAGCTCCAGAGAGCTGTGCTCACCACTTGCGACTGTGACCTGCAGCGTGAGCAGAATCCTCAAAGCTATCTGCACATCAGGAAAAGTGGAGAGTGCTTCCCATGGGGCAAAATGTGACGGATTCTGTCCAATTCAGCATAGAGGAATTTATCATTGACATCCGAACATTCCCCCTGTCTCAGCATCCGGTGAAGGTCCGTACAATTGTTCAAGAGTGTTTTCCTGTCCACCAGCAGCTTACCAAGGTCATACAAAACTCCACAGATCTATTCGTGGTGTTTCATTTGTCCAAATCTTTCGTCAATAGATACTTGAGTAGTGTTAATGAGTGAGCAAAAAAAATTCCCTCCTGAGTTTTTCTTCTGAGATTTCCACCACCTCATCTCTGCCCTGGTAACCAAACTGTCTCTTCTTCTGATGAATACGAGTTTTCTTGAAGACAGGCTCCACTCCTAAGTTTTCGACCATTTCTTTGCCCAGCAGTGATTGGCATCTTCAGATCCGTTGTCTCTGTAGGCCATAATGCAATCTAGGCAGCTTTTTATCAAAGTAATAGTGGTCATGATGTCCATACAGAATACCTACAACATTTTACTTCAAACAATCTATTTTCTCTCTTGTCACTATCAACAAAAACAGCACCCCAAGCCCGGCACCCCCCCCGCAAGCATGGCATCGTAGGCAGTCCCCTGGGTCGCCTACCCTTCAATCCAGCCCTGCCTGAATCTCTCGACAGGGTAGAGCAATGCGCATTCTTTGGCTACAGTGTTCGGGCTACAGCAGACAGCAAACACAGTCGGGGGCCCTGTCCCACTGTGCAGGCAGAGCGGGGAGCAGTCTCTCGCCCAGCCTCCTGGCTTGGGCAGATGACAAACACACAAAGCACAGGCCTTCAGTTCCTAGGGTGACTAGGCTGCCACCCCAGAGCTGGGGTCAGCAGCAGATGAGGTAGAGGGACCCAGGCCCATCATACTCCACCAGGTCGCAGCCAGGACCCTAAGGGTGGCAGACAGTCTTGCCACTGGGTGAGCGGGAATCCCACCAAAACACACTGACTCACTCTCTGAGCACATAACCAGACTTACGTTTGGTTTCCCTGAGCTACTTCCTACCCCTACATAGGACTCCATTGTTCACGGAGTCTCTTCAGGGTACTCATCTGGCAGCCGTCCCAGCAGCACCTTGGGGTACTTGTCTGGAAGCACCCCTGGCAGCACCCCTCCCTCAGAGTCTTGGGACACGGGTTGGCACAGCTCGGTCACTGGTTCAGGGGCTGGCACCAAGGCAGAGACATCTGACTCCTTCCCTAACTGAGCTAGAGGCCCCGCCTCTTGTACTTCCTGTTCCACCCCTCCGCTTCCAACTCAGGGCTTGCCTGACTCCATCCACTAGAGGCAGGAAAGTGGTTCCTTCCCGTCAGCTTTATGAAATTCAGCACAAAAGTCCAGGAGTGCAAAAGCCATACGTATCCAAAGAGAAGCTTTACATGCAAACCAGAACTGATAAGTTTAGCTGAACTCTAGCATTAGGAACTAGAACCTTTTGGGGACACTGCCAGCTTGGCCCAATATACTGCACAGAGTCACCTTTCTCACAGTACATGGGACAAAGCCACAGGGTGTGGATTCTTCAGGGCCTCGCCCTGCTTTGGCTGTCAAAAGATTAGGTCAAGAACACAAAGGGGATGTTTCCAGGATTCAGTGAAACCCACCAGGCCAGATTGCTGTTGAATTGCATGTTTTATGATATATAATCCACAGCTTCTGGAGTCATGTGATTATGTAACACTCTCCATTTACTGTTTTGTTCATTTGTTAAACAAATGAAAATCTCTAGCCCTTATGGCTGTGGAGAAAAACTTGAAAACATGAACTCTAAAGGTTCAAAAGTCAGAAGATAAACAAATGGACACCAAAATGTATTTTGTAAAATTTCATGATTTGGGGAGGCACAGTTCATAATTTTTTGAATGCTTGGAGAGAGCAATACTGCAGCAGTTGATGTTCTGCACATTCAATACTTATTCCTTGGAGGCTTTTGCCATCAGCCCAAGAGGATATGTTGAATTGGCCAGCTGTAGCCTCACTTCCACCCACCCCTCACATTCTTTTATGCTATGTAATTTTTTGTGGCCGCGCCATCTGTGCTCTCCGAGTGGACTGAATTTGGACTCCAGTGGCCTTGCATGCACTGCTGAAGCCTTTGGCTCCCAGAACTGCAGATCTGCCTGGATCCACTTTCAAAGGCAACACATAAATAACAAGTCTTTCTGTGAAATTTGTACCCAGATCAGCTGCAATGTGGCCCAGAGTCCTCGGGATAAGGCAGCTGCACAATCTGACTTGGTCTGGCTTTGTCTAGGAAGCCCGTGGATGCTGGATTGCTGATTTATCCAGCTGAGAATAAACAAACCAGCCCTTCCAAGCAGAGTGATGTGCCTCAGCTATGTGCACAGGTGAGCTGCCCAGAAAGGGTATAGTGTGGTGGCTGCCACCCCCTGAGAGATGTGCCCAGACCCAGTGCATTGGGTCATCCAGTAACTATTTCACAGCAGCACGAAGCCACTTAGATGTTGAGCTGGCAGCTGAGGCAATGATTAGCCACCCAGGGAAACCCTGCAGTTCTGAGACCGAACACACTTAACCAGTTACCACCGTCCTTCATTCCCAAGGGAGGGAAAACCTTCGAGACAGAGGCCTCAGATCCAGCACAGCAATCCCTGCCTGAAAGAGCTCTACTGCTAATTGCCTTTCTTTAGACCTGCTCTGTTTGCCTCCCAGCTCTCTGCACACAAGCAGCGTGTTCGTGTTTGCATAGAGGCAGACAAAAGCAATTTAGCCTGGAAGCACAGAGGCCTTGTGCTGCATTCCCGGCTCCAGTCGTGCTATTTATTCCTGTGGGTTCATGTGCAAATTAATTCTGGGCACTGCTCACTTAAACTGGGCCAATTACACCAACCCTCTCGACAATTCTCAGCAACCCAAAGGGGCTCTAGCTTGTGTGTCGGGTGGGTGGGTACAGACTACAGTATAAAATAAATATGCACTAGCTAGGAGAAGGGAGTGGATCTCTGCCAGGATGGCTTTGGAATTCAGAAGGTTCATTGGTGGCTTTTAATGAAGACAGGAAGCATGGGCCAGTGGTTAAAGCAGAGGACTGAATCAGGAGCTGTGGGGTGCTGGTTCACGTTGTGTGTCTGATCTGAGCAGTGTGTTGGTGTCAGCACTGTTTGTGTAAGTCTCCCATAGATTGTACTGCTTGGAGTGGGAGCTTTACAGCAAGGGAGAGACCCCACTGCAAGACAAATGGGCCGCAAAGCAGGCAGAAAGCAAAATAAATACAGAGGGACCCTCATAAAAGGAGGAGAGAGAAACTTTAATGAACAACTTAACACTGTGTGTGGGGCAGCCCAACTAGATAGCACAGAGCTCCCTTCAGCTGGGAAGACATCTTTTTTTCTCCTGTGTGTGGTGGGGGGGGAGAGGGGAGGAGAAGAGTGAATTAAATCACTATGAGGGGGCGTGGAAGGCAGAGCAGGGTTTATAGTCTAGAAGAAACTCCCTCCTTACATGTACACATAATATTTCCTGGTACTGTGAATAATCCTGTTCCTCGTTCCCTTTTGAATTAAATGCAGTTGTAAGACAATAACTTTTAAACAGTATGATTGTATAACCCAGGCGGATGCTAAAGCGCTTTATGATCTTTACCTCTGGACAAGGTACCTGTCAGACACCAGGATATTGACGTTCTAGCCTAGTGGTTGGAGCAGGAGTCAGACCTAGTGGTTGGAGCAGGAGTTAGACCTAGTGGTTGAAGCCCAGAGTCAGAGCTGGAGTCAGAAGTCATGATTTGGAGCAGAGGGCCAGAGCCAAGTAACTTGGAGTAAGGCAAGGCGAGGGCAAGGCTGAGCTGAGTCTAAGATCTGGTCTATCCTACAGACAGTACAGCAGTAAGAAAAATCCACACCCCAAGCAACATAGTTACAGCAGTCTAACCCCCAGCGTAGATAGTGCTATGTCAGTGGGAGAGCTTCTCCCATCGACACAACTACCGCCCCTTGGGGAGGTAGATTAACCATGCTGAGAGGAGAGCTCTCTGCCTGCGTAGAGCGTCTTCACTAAAGTGCCAATGCACCATTGTAAGCGTAGACCAGCCCTCAGGGTAGGAACAAGCAAGAACTATCCCAGCCATGAGTGAATACTTTAAGCAGCCAGACAATTGCTGCTGACTCTTCCCACCCATCAGGCAGCCCGCTACAGGCCAGCTGTGCTCATTAGGTTGCCTGGAGACTGTGCCGTAGACCCTAACCCCTGACATAGGAATCACTTGGCTCCCGCTCTGGGTTGAAACATGACAGTCGTAGTACAAAGGCTCTGGCTGCACCTACCCACTTCCAGTCACACTTCCTGGTAATGGTGCTGACAACGTTGTCCCTTCTACAGGCAGCAGAGGGGAGGACAGTACAATTCCTCCTGGAGCTCACAGGAGCTTGTGGGGTGCGTTCTCCCTGCACCATCCCCTACGATAATGTAGGATGCTGCCCTCCAGGCTTGGGCAGATTTGCTGCCTTGAGGAATGGACAAGACAGGGCGGGGTCCAGGCTCCACCTCCTCTTCTCACCCTTTGGAGGGTGGGTGGAGTTCCTGGGAGTGCAAGTGATTGCGTTTGTCCACTGCATGGGGTGTACAAGTGGGAAGATTTATTGTGCCCCCTGCACACCTTCCTGTGCTATTTTATCCAGTTTTTTACCAGACCCATCACCTCAGTATCTGAGCACCATATTCCGCACCATTGGAGGAGAAGCAGGGAGATCCCCTCTGGGCTATCATTCTTAGCAGTGGTTCTTTTTCCTACTGGGGTTGGATTCGGATTGTGCACATGTCTCAGCAGCACTGCACAGAGAGATTTCAGAAAGGAAATGAGAACCGCCTTGTCTACTAAAGCTGCAGGGAGGGAATGATCTAAGTGCTATAATACTCTGTCATATCTCCTTCTCCTAGGAATTATACCGCTCTTGTTTGAAGCAATTATTGTATTGTTACTCTGTCAGTGCCACCACTATAATTAAAGTGAAAGGTATAAGTGTCTTTTCTATTAATTTGTTTTCAAGGAGGTATTTCACTTGAAGTATCGTCTCTTTCTGCTAGGGAACACTGCAGAAAATTAACTTTGCAGGAAATAGATTGTGTGTGTATGTGTAATACATAGGGAGAGCAGAGAGGTGGTGGCTTAAAGAAGCCTTTTAAAAAGAGGAATAAAAAAAGTTTATATTTTAGACTGATGATTCAAAATGTAAGGAGAGAAGATGATAAAGGTAGCATTGCCTATCGGAGACAGTGTGCAGGGTCAGCCAGCCAGAGATTTAAACAGGACATGAAACATCTGGCATTGCTGCCCAGCAACCTCTCTGAATGATCAAGGAGCAATGCTGATGGGGCCAGGAGAGAGTTCCTCTGAGAACCTGGCAGCGTTCCGGACCTCATGAAACCTGTGAAGTTGGGTTGTTGTTTTTTAAGTTTTCATTCTCATAAAACTCTTCCCTCTTAATGTACATCTGTGGTTTACAAGGGAACGTTAAATAAACCATTTTAACTACCAGCAAGTGAAACCTTGTGCTATGCCAATGATAAACATACTTATTTGAAAGTAATACTTGCTTTGCTTCCAGAACTAATAGGAAATAAAATAAAAATAGGCAGCAGCCCAGAGCTCATGTTTTGATACATCACAAAACAAACAAACAAACAGTCTTGCCTCTCAAGCATCTTGAGGAGAAACAATTGATGAGTAAGGTCTAAATTTGTCACACTGAGTTTACCCATCCTTAGGCAAGAGTGGTGGTGGCTGAGATACAGGAGAGGTAGATCACTGCAGAAGGAAGAACCAAATCTGGGGGAAATGACCAACTGACCACCATATTTGGGATTGAGAAGAAATACACTCCCAGGTCAGATTGGCAGTAGGGTGACCAGAAGTCCCGATTTTATAGGGACAGTCTTGATTTTTTGGATCTTTTTCTTATATAGGCTCCTATTACCCCCCACCCCCATCCCGATTTTTCACACTTGCTGTCTGATCACCTTAGATTGGCAGAGACCCCTGGCTGGTTTTCACCTTGCAACATGGGGCAAAGGGTCACTTGCAGGTGTAAAGTGGAGTAAATGGTGGATTCTCTGAAACTTGACATCTTTAAATCATTATTGGAGGACTTTGCTAACTCAGCCAGAGGTTGGGGGTCTATTACAGGAATGGATGGGCATCTGGGTGAGGTTTCTGTGGCCTGCAATGTGCAGAAGGTCAGACTAGATCAGTGGTTCTCAACCTCTTTACTATTGTGGGCCACATAAGCAGCTCTATGTGTTTTATATGGGCCACATCCACACAATAGATATACTACGCACCCATCACAATAGATATACTGCGTGAGGATGTCACATGGGCCACAGCTGTGTGCTGATTAGGCCATAGGTTGAGAACCACTGGACTAGATGATCATAATGGTTCCTTCTGGCCTTAAAGTCTATGATAGCATGGGATCCTCAGATGTCTAAGAAGAATATGGGGGCTCCTCACAGCAGGGAAGGAAATGGGGCTAACAATTACAATGCTAATTCTCACTGTAATTGTAGCAATACTATTGGAGGCCACTAGAATTCTGAAATCCTAGGACTCCTAAACAAAACAAAATCCATTGGCAATAAAATATCCCTTACCCTAATCTCCTTTAACCTCCCTGCTTTATTCTTGTAATACTTGACAGCTACACACGTTCAACATTCATTACACACAAATCCTGAAGCAGTTATTAGCAGCTGAGGGCTTAGTTATTCTTGAAAGGAAAGAAACAAAAACAGGAAACAGTTTCAAAGTGTCCTGAGGACAACAGGATGGAGTGTTGGCAATTGGGATTTCTCAGTGGAAAGCACTGAGGGGCACTTTGCTATCCCGAGCACAGTCAAGTATCATTGTAATAGACACAATCCTGCATCTTAACCAAATGTCCCAACAGAATGCCTTGTTTAGGAAAGGTTGTTTAAAAAATGACTGCTTTGACTGGCAGCCTGGAGGAGGAGCACCTTTCAGCAACTCGCACTTACGAGAGTAGAACTGGAATAATAGAATTTAAGGCAGAAAGACCATTATGATTGTCCAGTCTGACCTCATGCAATAACATTGGTTATAGAATTTCACTGAGGATTCCCTGGATCAAGCCCATAACTATGGGTTGAGCTATAGCAGACTGAGGGGTGCACTTACTTCTTGTAAACACCTCCTGTCCGCTGGGTGCAACCATGCTCTCATTTTCTCTGCTCCCAGTGCCCCATTGGCTGTTATCCTGGCTGGGCAGGTCTTCAGTGGCTCAGGCTTCCAGCCAAGTCACACAGTCTAAAATGGACAAAGCCCTTCCAGGGTACTCAAGTCCAAGACACAAACAAACAAACGTCTTCCAATTCCCTGGCTCAAGTTGGACGCAGCTCCTCCTTCCTATGGGTGCCTTCTCACTTCAGCCCCTGTTGGTCCCCATTAATCTAGTCCCTTTTCTTAGGCTTCTAAGAGTTTTATCCCCTCTTTGGGTCTTACACCACTTCCCCAGCCCTTCCTCACCCTTCTGGTCCCACCCAGGAACTGACCTGCTCAGGCCCCCCAGCTCCTTTTAGCTGAGCCTGCTGTGCTCTGATTGGCTGCTTCCATGCAGCCTTTCTAGGCTGGCCTGGAGGACCCACCTTCACTGCTTCTTTTCTGGGGCAGTGTGTGGTAGGACCACGAGGCCTCCAGAAGTGGGCTTCAAAGGACCTGGTACACCCCCTCACAGAGACCCTTTAGAAAGACTTCCAATATTGATTTAAAGATGGCAAGGGATGGAGAGTCCACCGTGTCCCTAGGTAAGCTGTTCAACTGGTTATTTACCCACACGCTTTAAAAAAAGGTGCCTTATTGGTAGTCTGGGTTTGTCTAGGTGCCAGTGGATCTTACTACGTTTTTATTTGCTAGATTAAAGGTTCTGTTTAGCCGGATATAAAAACAGGATTGCCCATTTATATGGGCAATAAGAATATCCAGAGTTGTTATAGTATGGGAGAAATATAAACCTCATTTACATCTGGATCCTAAATTCTATTAGCCGCCAACGTATTACACCATTCCTTGAAGTAGCCTTTTGAAAGACAGATGATATCACAGTCTTGTTGACTGCAATGGACTTATCTCCTAGGCAACATATAAAGGGTTCCTCAGAAATCAGAGCTACCGTTCCATGTCCTTTTCTCAGGGCACCTTTCAGGTGATGGAAGAATTGGCCTATGGACATTGCTATGAGAGGATGGTGTATGGCTTCAATTCTGCTGTGGGAAAGCAGGGTTGCAGCATTGATTGGCCAGAAACTTGGACTGCTAAGAGAACTTTCTAGAAGAAGGAGGGAAGGCGTTTGGGGTTCCTGCTGGCAAAAATCCTTTCTACGACCAGCAAGAGCGGTGGGAACAGTCTTGCAGACCACAAGTCAGCTGAGAAAAGCTTGGATGGAAAGTTTATTCATGGGCATCTTTCCAGGTTGCCTGTGAAGAGCCACTTAAGCAGGGTTGAAACGTGGCCTATGGATTTGTTTTATTTTGATAAATAGCTGGTCAGCTATTAAGGACCAGTGAGAGACTGTTTATAAAATAAGTATGATAAGAAGTTCTTGAGCACTACACATAGCCTTCTCAGTTTCTTTGGGGGGGGGGAGGGGTTGGGTTGTGTCTGTTTTCAATTATCCATAGACTTGAGTGTGAGCAAAAATTATCTTTTTCGTATTCCCACTCTTGTGATGTACCCTCCTTTATAATAATTATTAGTAATGATGCTAATAGGCATATGTAGAGCTCAGATCTGATGAGCCATTTTTGAGAGAAACTCAGCGTACACAACATCCTTAGGCACTGGGGACACCCAACATGCTCAGAGCACTACAGAATTTTAAATTCACTGAGTGCTTCTCCACAGAAGTACTGCAGCCATTTATCTGCTACGCTGAATAACCAGCAAACAAGGTCAGACTCATAATTTCCCCTATATTTCCTCATTGTTTCCCTTTTTCACTTGCTTGGGGAATACACTGTTGCAAGGGTCTTCTATGCCAGGAACCGCTCAGTTGCAGAGGGCATTCTAGGATGGGGAACATAGAGAGATGGGGTGGAAAGACATAGGCATGGATGGGGTATTCTTATACCCTCTCAATTTTGCACCCCTGCAGCGGTCCAGAGAGGCCCCAAACAGACTCTGAATAGAGTGCTGGCTTAGGGTTGTATCAGGACCACATGGGATATCATTAATGGATGAGCCAAAAATGGTTTTGAATGATTTGGAGATTTGTGACCAAGAGAAGAAAGAGAACCAGGAGGCATTAAACCCAGGTAAAAGTATCAAACGTTATCAAATGGTTGATGAATCAACTCTGGAGGAACCTGTCTCTGGAGGATTAGAAGAGAAAGCTACAGGGAAATAACTGATGACAGTCCTTGCAGTATGAAATAAGCAGCTACCAAGAGAGGTTCTTCAACCATCCTAAGAAAGAAAGCAGTCATCTTTAGCAACCCTGAATAAATTGTATCCAAGATTCCTAAAAGAGCTGGCTCGCTGATGTTATTTTTTCATAAATCTTGGAATACTGGGGAAGACTGGAAGGTGCTAATGTTGTGCAATATTCAGAAATGGCAAGCAGGATGACCCGGGTAACTATAGGCTAGTTAGCTAACATCAATCCCAGGGGAAAAAATGGAAAAACTGATATGGAATTCAATTAATAAAGAATTAAAAGATAGGAATAAAATTAATGCTAGCCAACATGGTTTTATGAAAAATAGGTCATGTCAAACAAGCATCATTTCATTCTTTAAGGAGATTACAAGTTTGTTTGATAAAGGTAACCGTGGAGATGTAATATGCATAGACTTTTGTTAGGTGTTGTCTTAGTATCACAGCATTAACACCATACAATATCAACAGAGCACATGTTAAGTGGATTAAGAACTGGATATATCTCAACAGGTAGTTAGCAGTAGGGAGATCCTCATGCAAGGGGGGATGTTACTCAGGAGGCTGTGCAGGGATTGGGCCTTGTCCTGATGCTTTTCAGCATTTACACCAATGATGGGGGGGTAAATATAAAATCACTGCTGTTAAAATTTGTGGCTGACACAAGGGTTGTCAGATAATGAGTCTAGGGCAGTCGTACAGAGCAATCTCAATTGCTTGGTAAGTGGGCCCATTCAAACAGCTGCCGAATGCAGTTATATATAGCTCAATCTGTTTAGGTTATCCAAAAGAAGATTGACTCGATTACAGTGTATAAATTCCTTTATGGGGATAAAATGCTCGGGGGCTCAAGGGCTCTTTAATCTAGTAGCAAAAGGCAAAGAAAGAACTAATGGCTGGAAACTGAAGCCAGCCAAATTCAAATGACAAATAAGGCACACATTTTTAACAGCGTGATTGTTTAATCTTTGGAACAATCTACCAGAGGAACTAGTGGATTCTCCATTTCTTAATGTCTTCAGGTCAACACTGAATGCCTTTCCGGAAGACATTTTTATTTTAGCCAAACAAAAGTAATGCTTTAGTCAAAACACAAGTTATTGAGCTCAATACAGGGGTAACTGGGGGAAATTTAATGGCCTCTCTCAATACAGGAGGTCAAATGATCCCTTCTGGCTTTAAACTGTATGAATCTGAAAAGCCCAGGGAGAGTGCTGTAGCGCAGATGACTTTAGGAAACTGGTTTCCCTTGTAGATGGGTAACAGGGATTGGCTGGTTTTGAAACAAGATGCATCTATTCTTCTGTTCTACAGACTGTTCTGTTTGGACATTTAAGAGCTAGTTGGAGTTTAGCTTTGGCTACCCAAGTTGGTTTCAGTACAGATTTTATTTCTTTCTGGCACTTGTCATCTGTATTAGACACCCAACTCTGCAGAGCATTTCCAAGGAGTTGTATAAAGGATTGAGACATTCATACAAGGTTTGATTTAGTGTTTATTGACAACACTGTTGCAAGTGGATTTCTTGTTTGTTGATGACAATGATCACATTTGCCTCCCATCTTGGATAAAGGATGCAGAATAACAGCTGTTGTTCTGCCTTTCCTCTAATGCCACCTCTGGAAATCGCACTTAAACGCCAGCTGGCACTGATTGATGTACTGCCAGATTGTCACTCAGTTCTTTTGGACGCAAGTGGCCAGGCTGTTAACCTGCAGGCTTAGTATTTTATAGCTAGAGACTCAGTCAATATCATTGTTTGCCCATTCCCAGTAATTTAAAGCAGGCTAAACTGTGGAAAGTACTCCCTGCTTTTGTGCCAGCCTGAGTCATTTTACCGCTGAGAAGTGAAAACTAGACTTTTTTTCTTCGTTGAACATTTGAGCTCTTATCTTGGGTGGAGACAGATGGGACATGCTGCATGTACTTCTATACCAGTGGCTCTCAAACTTTTGTACCGGTGACCCCTTTCACATAGCTAGCCTCTGAGTGTGACCCCCCACCCTTATAAATTAAATCCATTTTTTAATATATTTAACACCATTATAAATGCTGGAGGCAAAGCGGGGTTTGGGGTGGAGGTTGACAGCTCGTGACCCCCCCATGTAATCACCTCACAACCCCCTGAAGAGTCCCGACCCTCAGTTTGAGAACCACTGTTCTCTACCAAGTGTATTCATGGTAAGATCCTTTAATGCTCTGCCAGGTATGGCTAAAGTTAACTTAAATAAGGTATATTGTGCACAGTGCCACCTAGTGGCCAAACAGTGTAACACAGTTTAGCATTCCATTACATTTCCCCCTTTAAGTTATTTACAATGTCAGTATGAAAGTGTCATACTGGTTTTCTAATTACATGATCCACATGCATAACAACTTGGTCATCTGGCTGATCTTTAGTTGCCATGACTGGCTGTAATCAGTTTGTGATCTTTGAGTTGTCTTCTTGTTCTGCTCTGTTGATCTTTCTGAGGGACAAACTGTAGATGTGGACGGATTCTGTTGAACTCTCTACCGTTGGTCTTGATTACATGTGATCGGAGCACTGCATTTCTTTTGTTCGTGACAGCTGAAGTTGTCCATCCTTTTTCTCTGTCCGATTTGACATGAACATGGTGATCAGGTTCTATTCCCAACAGTTCTATGAGTGTTGTGTTTTGTAAAAGTGTTTATAAACTCCTTTAGCCTTTTTATCCGGATTGGCTGCTCTGTTGATGTCTGGCAACTTTGGAGATAGAACTATTGTTTCAACTTCGGAAAAGATTCTGAGTTGTCTTCTCATCAGGAGTTGTGCTGGACTCTATCCAGTAGCTGCTATTGGTGTTGATCTGTAACTCAGAAGAGTAAGGAGTGGCTCTTCCATTTGTAGGATTTCCTTGGTTGTCAGTAAAGCTCTTTCAGATTCTCCATCTGCTTGTGAGTAATGTAGGCTGCTGGTAATATGATCAAAATCATATTTTGTTTGGAATGACTTAAATTCTGCTGCCAGGGCTGGCTCTAGGCACCAGCAAAGCAAGCAGGTGCTTGGGGCGGCAGATTTGCAAGGGGCGCAAGAATCCAGCATGGGAGCTGAGAACCAACAGGGAGCCCTGGGAGCTGTAGTTCCTTGGTTAGCTCCCTGCCTATAGAGCCAGCCCTGGAGCAGGGAAAGAACTACATTCCCCAGCATTCCTTTGGCCACTAGCAACAGGAAGGGGTGTGGGAAAGCAGTATGGAACTGAAATCTGCAGCTTGCTGTGAATGGTAGGAACAGAGCCAGCTCTAGGTTTTTTGCTGCCTCCCCCCCCCCCCCCGCCCTGGGCTTCCCCCCCCCCCGCCCACACCCCCTGCTGCCCTAGCTCTGGCCCCCACCTGCACCCTCCTGCTGCCCCAGCCCTGGACTTTCCCCTGCCCACACCCCTGCCGCCCCAGACCTGGGCTCTTTCCCCTCCCTCCCCCCCTCCATCCCCAGCTGCCCCATCTCTAGCCCCTATCCGCACCTCCTGCTCCCCCAGCCCTGGACTCTCTCCCGCCCACACCCCCTGCAACCCTAGCTCTGGCCCCCACCTGCACTCCCTGCTGCCCCAGCCCTGGACTCTCCCCCGCCCACACCCCCTGCAGCCCCAGTCCTGGGCTCTTCCCCCCCCCCCCAGCCCCTGCCGCTCCAGCTCTGGCCCCCACCCACACCCCCTGCTGCCCCAGCCTCTTCCCCCAAAGAAGGAATTGGGGGGACTAAATGGACAATGCACCTCTCTGTCTGAAGTCTAGCAGGGGAGGTATGTGGATCCCACTAGAATTTAAAATGAAAAGTAAGGGAGAGGAGGCTCTGGACCTGGGCAGCTTTAGATACAGTACCAGGCACTTAGGAGGATTTCCACTTCTGAGCCATGGAAGCAGAAATTGACTTTTCCTCTCCAGATATAGCTAATATTCAGAAAGGGAAACTAGCACCTGCCCTCCAGATTTGAACACCTCAAAATTCAGGAGTGCTCAAGCTCAGTTTGGGCGGCTGTTACTTCATTTCTCCCAAATCAAATATACTCATCCACTGTAACTTGCTGTAGAAAAAGTAGAATAAATTGAGCAAGAAATGCTTCCCAGTGGTTATTAGAACTGGAATTGTTATTTCAACAGCCATTGCTTTCTCTTTTTTTTAAGTTTTAGTTTTATTTGTTTAAAAAGAAGATTGTGATAGTGCATTCCCCATAGAAACAAAGAATGGAACAAAAGAATAATAAAGGCACCTCAACTTTTCCTCATTTATGTAGGACAGTCTTATAATATGCATCCAGATATCCTCCAATCACACAAGCTGAAAATTGTTCCACTTTACTGCAGTTCTGTAACCATATGGGAACCAATCCTGTCTGTGTTCTGTGCACATCCAAAATTCCTGCTGAATGACCCACCCTGGGAGCGAGTTACCAGTGACCCAGGGCTGGGGCAGCAGGAGGGTACAGTTGGGGGAAGGGGGAGTGGGAGAGCCCAGGGCTGGGGTGGGGGCCAGCCAAAAAACTTTTTGCTTGGGGCAGCAAAAAACCTAGAGCCGGCCCTGTCTGCTCAGTGAATTATGATCCATTGTCCATTACTAGTTGTTCTGGAATACTGAAGTGAGCAAAATTGCACTTCAGTTTCTTGATAACACGGCAGCACGTTATGTCTTTCAAGTACATTATTTCTATATACCTGGGAAAATAGACCACTGTGACCAAGTAATGATGTCTTCTGAATACGCATACATCTGCACCTCGTCTCTTCCAAAGTCTCTCTGATAGGGGTGTTTGTTCACTGTATGGTTCAGCATTCTCTTTCAAGTTGAGTTGTATTAAAAAATCCAATATCATCAAATCCTCCATTGAGTTCTTACACCTGTCTCATTAGGCCCATCGTGATTGCCACACTGCAGCGGAGACTGTTGTTGGTCTGTGGTCCTTTGATCACAGATACTCTGAAAGCATAGCTTTTGTCTTTATACATTTTTTCTGTGGTGGACTGGCCCATTCGGTTCAGAATACTTCCAGGGCTAGTCACTTGACTTCAGCATTGAGAGTGGTTAAAGGAAAATGGTATGTCCCTTCTCAGATGATTGTGACATCAGCTCCAGAGTCAATTTTAAAGTCAATAGTCTTGCCATGAATATTCAGTTTCACGCTGCAGACAGGCTTTTTATCATCACACGTGGTAGATCCCAGAAACAATGGCTCTTGATTGTCTGTGATATGAGTTAACTTCCTGACTGCTTTGTTGTAGCAAACAGCAGCAAAATGTCCATATTTCATGCATTTATTATACCATGTCTCTCTTGCTGGATGTGCATCATCTATTGGGATATGACTTTTTCCACACCTTGTGCATGTAAGCTGGAATTTGTCCCTCGTACCCTAGGATTCTCTCTCCTTGCCTCAGGAGTTTATGATAATGACATTTAACAGTCATGCTGAGTTTCTTTACTACCTCTAAACTAGTTTCTTGTTTTTCAGGTTTGGCCAGTTGCTCTTGGTTTTGCTGTCTCACCAGCTCAGACTGCTTTGCTATTTGAACAGTTGTGTGTAGAGTTAGGTCTCTTTTCCATTGGAAGTATTGTGCCAGGTTTTTATCTCTTACCCCAATAACCAGCCTGTCTCTGATGTTTTTGTTTTTTGCATTCACAAAATCAGTTTTCAGCCAATGTATGCATAGGTCTTATAAAACATTCAACATTCTCTCCTGGTCCTTGAATTCTATGGTTAAAAAATGCTGTCATAAACCATATTTCTATGAGGTATAAACTATGCATCAGACATAGCCAGAACCCTTTCATAGTCATCTTTGTGACTGTCTCCAGTAAAGTCATCAAGTTTAAAGATACGCTCTGCATGTTTCCCCATAGCATAAATTAAAGATACCTGTATATCTCCAGCTTCTTTGTGGAGCTTGGTAGCAATGTGAAATCTTGCAACATATTGTTTCCAGTCTGTCCATTCTGAAGGTGTGTCAATGTTGAAGTTCTCTGGGGCATTGAAGAGTGGCACATCGATGAGATACTGCCTTCTAAGTTATAGAAGCCTCCGGATGAGTTCCTAAGAAGGAAGCCAGCACAGGAAGCAGTCTGGAGTGAAGAGAGAAGCCAATGTTTGTGGTGGGAGTTGTTAGCACTTCATAGTTTAAGACCTCAGGGATGGAACCCATGTGAGAGGTTGGACATTGGCTCCTCTGTGCCTCAATGGTGCCACCTCGAGGTAGCATTCTGAGACCCCTGCAACCAGATGGTGGAGGAATGTTTGTGGCCCCTGAGAGAAATAGAGGCAAATGCTAGCTACAACTGGGGAGAAAGGTCACCCAGACCCTGGACACAGGGCTGTGGCCCAGGAAGGGCTAAGGACTTGGTCGTGCCCTGCAGCAAGTAGTGAAGGTTTGGGCTGGTAGTGTTTTCCTTAAGAGTCTTATTTACCCTGTCAGGGGAGGTCTTTTTAGTTTGAAGGGAAGGGAAGGGAGGAAGGTGTCAGATTTCCTGGTTAGTCTTAACCTGCTTTATTCACAGCCTGTTGTTTCGGTATTTCAACAGCAGTACACGAAGCCCTGCAGGATGTCATGTTGTACTGAGAATCGGATATACACACAACTAAGAGGGAGAGAGAGAAGTGCTGCTGAGTATTGTTATCAAAAGGGAATTTCATGTTGGAAGGGCAGGGAGTTTTGAGTCCAGCAAGAGAAATGTACGGCACTTTGAGAGAGCACCTTTGCCTATAGGAGAAAAGCCCAGTCCCTTGTGAGGAAAATGACAGTCATAAGAATAGAATAATTGACCAGTTGATATTAGTTCTGGCCTGTTTGGCTGGGACAATTATGCACACAGAAAAAAGGCTAAGCTTCCATCAAATAATTTTTTTGCAACAAACACTTCAACTAGCTCTGCTTGTAACCTTCCCAGTTAATTAAAGGCCACAAAATCTTGGAACTATGCTGCAAAGAGCACTGTAAACTATATGAGAGTCTGATATGTTTCCATGGGGATGACCTCTCCTCTGCCTCTCTCTCTCGCCTCCTATTTTTCTTCCCTCTTTATTCGTTCAAATCAAGTACCATATTGGCCCCTTCAAAGGTTGTTCTGAGAGATAAGGACGTGGTGCTTGACAGTCAAATGTATGTTATGAAGGGGAGTATTAACTTCACCTCGGCGGGAGTCAAAGACCAAACCCAGGAACTTTGCCTCAGAGGAAACCATAATAATTACGAAGTAACTCATTTTTAAGCTGTAATAATTACAAAGTAACCCACTCAGGGGTACTGGCAGCCTGAGAGCATCGTTGCAGGTGGGGCATAGTACTGTAATTTGCATTAGCTGCACACGTGTTCATCCATTAAAGTGCCATTCTGCTATGGAAATAAGACTTCATGGTTCCATGTTGGGGGTGTCTCATGGATTCTGTATCAAATGTGCTCCATTTGTAAGTCAGGAGGTGTCTTAGACAGGTGTTTGCTTTCCCCAGCTCTCCCTGTCTTCTTCCCCCATCCCAGGAAGAAATAGTTTCTGTCCCTCAGAGCAAGGAAAGGGTTTTTCCATCTCCATTTTCTTTTTTAAGAACGAGGCTAAAAATAAACTTTAGGAGCCAGATCTTTAGTTGCTGTAAATCCATTTAGCTCCATTGACAGCTGAGGGTCTAGCCCTATTTTTATTTGTATTATAGTAGAGGCTAGAGACCCCAAGATCAGGACCAGATTGTGCTAGGCACTGTACATACACAGTCTGTGCCCCGTGGAGCTTACAATCTCTGCAGACAAGACTGGCAAAGGCCATGTCCACACTGCCAAGTTTGTCGACCAAAGTAATGTTGACATCCAAAAGTCAACGTCATAAAAATCGGAATTTCATGTTCACACGTGCTCCCTCTGTCAGCAAATCATGTCCACATTGGGGGCACCATCATCGACAGCGTGAGCAGTGCACTGTGAGTACCTATCCCACAGTCCAGCTCGACACCATCTGTTGCTAGGTGTTGTGGGAAGGTGGAGCAGACTGCGGCGCATCTTGGGACCATGCTAAATGTCCCATGATGCATTGCTTTCTGTCCCAGCACTCCATGGGCTTCCGGCTTTCTTTTGCGGCATTTTTGCAACGGCCTTTCTTTGCTGTACACCCTGGCATCTTTGTGAGAAGGGGTGTATCCCGCACTGCTCTCCTATGCTCTGTTAAATTTCATGAAGACATCACGGATGGCAGTGCAGTTAATCGTGAAGTTCCTAACAGAAGAAGACTTGCAGGCACCCGACATTCTGCATGATATGGATAGGAGCAACCTCAGATTGCTTTTGGCATTCACAAAGCAGATGCATAGGGTACACTGTTGCTTTGGGGCTCGGGAAACAAGCACTGAATGGTGGGATTGTGTTGTCATGCAGGTGCGGGATGAAGAGCAGTGGCTACAGAACTTTTGGATGCAGAAAGCCACATTCCTGGAACTGTGTGCAGAGCTCGCCCCAGACCTGCGGTGCAAGGATACCAGAATGAGATCTGCCCTCTCAGTAGAGAAGCACGTGGCAATTGCTGTGTGTAAGCTGGTGACTCCAGATTCCTACCAGTCGGTCGTGAATCAATTTGGACTGGGGAAGTTGACCGTTGAGGCTTCGTTAATGCAAGTCTGCAGGGCAATAAATCGCATCTTGTTACAAAGGATAGTGACTCTGAGAAATGTGCATGAAATAGTGGACGGCTTTGCAGAAATGGGTTTCCCTAACTGTGGAGGGGCGATAGATGGCACACACATTCCAATTTTGGCACCAGAGCGTCTTGCGACAGAGTACATCAATAGAAAGGGATATTTCTCCATGATGTTGCAGGTGCTTGTGGATCACTGGGGGCGTTTCACTGACATCAATGCAGGGTGGTCCGGGAAGGAGCATGACGCATGCATCTTCAGGAACATCAGCCTGTACAGAAAGCTGAAAGCGGGGACTTTCTTTCCAAACCAGAAGATTACAGTGGGGGATGTTGAAATGTGCATAGTGATCCTGGGAAACCCAGCATACCCCTTATACCTGTGACTCATGAAACCTTACATGGGACACCGGGACAGTAGTAAGGAGTGGTTCAACAACAGGCTGAGTAGGTGCCGGATGAGAGTTGAATGTGCCTTTGGCAGATTAAAAGTGCACTGGCGATACCTTTATGGCAGGTTAGACTTTAATGAGGATAATATTCCCATGATCATAGCCACGTGCTGGACATTGCATGATCTCTGTGAAGCTAAGTGTGAAAGGCTTGTTCAGGGATGGAGTGCTGAGGCAGAGTGCTTGGCCGCTGATTTTGAGCAGCCAGATACCTGGGCTATCAGAGGGGCCCAGAGGAGGGCAATTTGAATCAGGGAGGCTTTGAGGCAGCACTTTGACAACCAGCACCAGTAATGTATATCTCTGTCAGAGGTGCTTCAATGTTAGTGTTCCTAGTAGGCAATGGTTACATTTGGGGCCTTATATTTTAGTAAGGAAATTATTAACGTGCCTGTGCATGTATTGGTAGCACCATGGTCACTTGGGAAGATGCAATGAGACCTCTCCACGCCGAGCTAGCAGGAAATGGAATTTCAAAAATTCCCAGGGCTTCTAAGTGGGAGGGGCCAATGGTTGTTTACCTGACTGCAGGGCAGTAGAGTTCACACTGCTGACCACAACGGTCAGGATGGGCATTGTGGGACACCTCCTGGAGGCCAATTAAAGTGATGAAATCAAGCATGGTGTCCGCACTGGCACTTTGTCGATAAAAACGTAGAGGAAAAAGACATAAGTCTCTTGTTGGGGTGGATGTATTTTGTTGCCAAACAGGGCATTTTCCCTAAGAAAACTCTCATCGCAGTGTGCACGTGTTCACTGTTTGGTCAACAAAAGGCAGTTTTTGGTATCAAAACTTGGTAGTGTAGACAAGGCCTATGTGGAAGGATGTTCCCTGCTGGGTTTTTTTCACCTATTTGAGCTTCCTTTGTCTCCTCTTTTTGCCTGATGATTCTGTTTACTGCTTAAATGCAAATTAAAGTAAGCACACCTTCCTTTGTTTAGGTCAGACCTGTTTGCCAACATCCGTTTGGGCAGGACTGTGGGATTTGGAGCATATGTTAATAACACCAAACAGGGGACTCTTATAACTTCACATACAAGGTTGTCACACATATTTTACCTGGCCAGCAAATTATGAGTTTTCAAATGATATCTTGCAAGGCATTCTTTGTACAAAGATTATTACAATAGTGTTTAGGCTGTGAATATGGGGGTGTATTCTGTCACAGCTGGCTAACACTTCGGGACAACTGAAGATCACCTCCCCCATAAATTTGTGTCAGCTTTTACTCCAAGACAAGTGCATGGTGGAAGAAGGCTTTTTAGAAGGTTAGGTGCGTACCTTGATATCTCTATAGTGGAGAAATGTTCAGTACAGCCAGTAAACTCATAGATACCTGTATACTGAGACTGGAAGCTTTGATTCAAAAAGCCTAGATGATAAAACCTTCAGTGCTACTTTGTTCAGAGCTAGTAGCTCATTAGTTAAAAAAAATTAAGGATAGTTACAGGAGAATATATCTGTCCTGATGAGACAGCAGAGTAATTAAAGGATTGGGGTTGATTGCATAAGAAGGCAATTAATAAAAGATACAGTGGCCAAATTCTGCTCCCATTTACACTGGTATAATCCACTGAAGTAAACTAAATGACCACAGATTTACACTGATGTAATTGGGATCAGAGTCTGGCCCTAAACATGTATTGTTTGGCTAAATTATGATGAAAGGGTAAAGAGGAAATTTAAGCCATCTGCAAATAGTTGAAAGGTACAAACAGCAAGTTCTAATCTGTTACACAGGTGCAACTCTCAGGCCTGGTTTACACTGGGGTGAGGAGGGGGGCGTCGAGCTAAGTTACACAACTTCAGCTATGTGAATAACATAGCTGAAGTCCACGTACTTAGATCTACTCACCGCGGTGTTTTCACTGCGGTAAGTTGACCGCTGACTCTCCCCCATTGACTCCACCTGTGCTTCTCGCCCTGGTGGAGTACCGGAGTTGACGTGAGAGCACTCGGGGGTCGATTTATCGCATCTAGACTAGACGCGATAAATTGACCCCTGCTGGATCGATTGCTGTCTGGCGATCTGACGGGTAGTAGAGACATACCCTCGGTGAAGTTGCTGAGAGGTGGATCTGTGGAAATGAAGGAAGGACTGGCTCCAAGGAGATGAGGAATTCTTAAGGTAATAAAGAGGTGTGTCTCACTAGGAAAGAAGCAACAAAATTGAGCAATGTAAAATTTTGTCTTGATATATGGAACAACTTCCTAGGCTGTGGAACAGATGGCCAAGGGAGGTACTGTAGCGGAAATGCCATCAGCTGGTTCATTTTAATGCTGCTCAGGATAACAGCACGTTTTCTAGTATTTTGGTTTTGTGGGATGTTTTTCTGCTATTTATCAGCAAAATTGGGAATATAAGGTGCCCTTGTGAGTTTTCTGGAATTTGCTGTTTCAGTTTGGGTTGGAAAGGTCACAAGAACAGCTTGTTTTGGAGTTTGGGGGCCTTTTGCTTCTATCCAGAGACCAAAGTGCCTGAAACTTTTTAAAAAAGTGAACTGAAGGTTTTTGGATCAAAAAACCCATAACAAAACGGAATGGGTCAAGCTATGATGAAAGGTTCGGGGAGTTCTCTTACCCAGATCAGTTCATCCATCCCTCTTTCCGTTAATTGTGTTACTCTTGTTCCAGAGCAGGATTAATGGAGAAGACCATGTATTGAATAAAAAAGCATCCCAAAAGGGGAACACATAAACAAGTGTGATTGTCAGTAGCAAATCTACTGCCTTACAATTCTGATCTTGGATCAGTGCTGCAGTCCCAAGATAGACTTACCAATAAGATGATTATGCTTTGTGGTGACGTCCATTGTACATTAATGACTGCTAAGAGATATCATAATAATATGAGGGACTGTTTGCGGTGCCTGTTCTAGAATGTACATTTTGTCCATTTCATAATGGGTTTGGCTTCCTTTAGGGAACAAGTGTATAGTAACCTCTGCCGCTGAAATCAATAATGCTGATCATGTTTTTTATCTGTATCACTCCGAAATTGAGTATACCTTTTTATGGACAAACAGAAAAGACAGGTCCCTTCCTTAACAATCAAATCATTGAAACGATGCATGTTGTAATGCAGCAGTGGTTAATAATCAGCAAAAGGTGCGGGGAAAGACATATGAGGATGGAATTATAACAGTGGAAGACCAGGGGATGTGTTTATTGTTATGCATACATCTGGTGCGGATGAAGGAATAGTATCTGTGTTAGATTCCCACCTGGCTGAACATTAAAGTATGGAATGAAAAATAGTAGTGCGGTTTCTAATGCACAGTCTGGTGTGCACATTTTTCATATTCTCATTAAACAGACTCCTTGAGCCATATGTCCCATTGTTTAGAAGTGTGAAATTAGCTATTGATCTAGGAAAACAAAATATAAATTAAAAAGTTACTTTAGATCTATGATAGGAAAGAGGTAGGTAGGCAGGCACTAGTGTACACAGATGGATGGACCCAAAGATCAAGTTGACACCAATTTGGAACTTGAAAAATGTTGGACAAAGGTTGGGTATTAGTGTGATTTTTATCAAATGCTATTTGACACTTGGCTTACCTGGGAGTGGTATTCCAAATCTTCATTGTGCTCAGCAGTGCTTTGTGGATGAGCAAAATAAAGGCGCATTGGGAAATTAGTTAACGCTCAATTTTTTGGAGGTGAGGTAGCCAGTGGATATGGTACTGGACTGAGGTTCAGGAGACTGGGTTCTTTTTCTGTTCCTGCCACAGACCTGCTCTGTGACCTTTGGCGAGTCTCTGTTTGTTATTTGTATTACTGTAGCATTACCTAGGAGCCTCTGTCTTGAACAAGGACCCTGTTGTGCTAAGCACTGTACCTACCCCCCAAAGAGCTTACAATCCAATATAAGACAAGAGACAACAAATAGATACAGATGGACAGATAGGGAAGTACAAGAAAACAATGAGACAGTGATAGGCAGTGGTCTCAGCACATCAACAGCCTAACCACTGTCAAGTTTCCTGTAGGCTTCACCACAAAGGAGAGTTTCAAGGAGGGTGTTGAAGGAGGATATTGAGGTAGATTTGTGGATGTTTATGGGGAGCTTCTCCCATTCATGAGGGGCAACTTGGGTGCTTGTTTGAAAATTTAACAGATGGGCGATGGAACTGGGCTGAACAGAGGCAGGAGTTGACAGCTTGACAGTGAATGAGAGAAGATAAGTAGGATGGGGATAGGCCATGAAGGGCCTCGAAAGTGAAGCCAAGTAGCTGATGTGATCAAGAACGGGGAGCTAGAGGAAGAAAGCAAAGGGAAGGGTAACATGATCAAAGCAACAGGCTAGGAAAATGATCGTCGCAGCAGCATTCTGAATCCACTCGTCAAGACCAGAGAAAAGAGGATGGTGCAGTAATTGAGATACGAGATGATGGGAACCTGGGTCTGTTTAGATATTAAACTCTTTGGAGCAGGAACTGTCTCTTACTCAATGTTTGTACAGTGCCCCAATCTCAGCCAGGTCCTGGAAGCACTACCATAATACAAATAACAACCATAATAAAGTTTTTACTGACTGGAAGGTGGTTCGAATTTTGGCATCTATATTTCATATGCCATGGGGAATATTCCAGTGGGATAGATAGATACTGCTTATATTTATATAATTTTCCATTGAGTGACCAAGCTTCCATTTATAATCATTGCTTTTTTATTCTTGTTTTTTGTAGATGTGCTGTGTCCAAATGTCCATGTGGAAGGAGATCGATTTAAACACACCAATGGAGAGACTGATGAAATCCCAGGTAATCCCAGAGACCTCTCTTCTGCAGTGCCTCTGTGAATTTTAATAACATAATAGTGTAGGTCCTACTGAAATGTTCTGACTTTGTCATGGTTTCCCTGCCTCTTGGCATTTCCTTAATGTAACATATATCCAGTGATATATAGATATATATAGATATAGATATATTGGAAGCAGCAATGCTGGAAGAGACCTATTAGTTGACTCATTTGCTATGGAGTGAGTATAGTTGATTTAGGGAATAGCAGGGCTAGTGACATTACAGCTTTTCTGGGAGTTCTGGTATCTCTTTTCAGCCAGCTGTGGGACTGATTCTGTCACAGGTGAGCATAATTTATACGTCCTTTATAGCTTACCCGTGGTGTCATGAACTCCTGTAATTGAAAACTGGGCCATCAGGAGAATTCCTGGAATGTTTCTGTCTAAACCAAGAAGTCTGGTCACAGCTTTGGAGGCCACTAGCATGGGCTGAAGTTGGAGGTGGCATGGGGGGAAGGGTACAGGATTTGACAGCCCCGGTAGTCATTGATGCTCATTTCATCTGAGGATTCCTATTGGAGAGGTGTCAGCTCAGACTGTGCCATTTTCAGGCTGCTTGTATCCATAATGGTGGGGTTTCGGCTAGACCTCTGTCAACACAGGGTGACAGCATCCTTCCTGTTCTGTGGACTCCTCTAGAAGGGAATTCCCCATACATCTGTTCTGGCATGAATTTTAAATTTGACAGGGCTCTATTCTGGCACCCGCGCTGGCATTGTCTCTGCCAGTACCCCCACTGATACTAAATTAGACTGTTCCCAGTGTAAGATATTGCTTATAATGAGCCAGAGGATTAGCACCCGTCCCCTATGTAGTATCAGCTGGATAATCCATCCCAACACACAGGTTTTGTAAATGGCAGCACATGTCCTTCAGTATGTATCTGACTGGTATGGTGGGTCTCTTGTTTAATAAAACTCACCCTTCCCTTTCATGACTTTTCAATGTTGAGCACTGAAAAAGTGAAACATCCCTTTTATCTATCACTTTGGGCTCATTGCAGTAGTTCCCAGGTAAAATGAAGTTGGTTTTCAATGTTAACTCTCCTTTTGCTCATCTCTCTCTGACTGGCAGTAAATCAGTATCTCGCATTTCCACTTCACCGATGACAGATGACTTAGTTCTTCCAGCCAGATTGATAGCACAGGACAGTCATTTACTAGGTCAATATTTATCTCCTAAATCTAAAGTTAAAAGGTTGTCAATACTGTATAGTGACTTCACAACCGGATTGTTAAAGTCAGGGATTACAGCAATTTCTAGCTCTTTTCCTAATACAAGGTAATTCTTAGAAGTTACTAGACAGCTTTTCATGCTCTGAAGCCACAAGGATTCCTTGCTTTTACTGTGATTCAAGAGAGGGGACATTACTGGACTAATAACGTTCCAGCACTGGGCTAGGGGTCACTGTGCTGTTGGAGGCAGATTAGACGTAAGCAGGGTGGATAAAAATCAGTGATTTAAAAAAATCCAATCTGATTTTTATTTAAATTAAATACATTTTTTCCTTTTAAAAAGCAACCCATTTAAAATTAAATTTTGAAATTCTGACAGCACAAGTTAAGGCCTAAACTTGTATTAAAAATCATTGAAATGAAATAAAAATAATAATATTCAAGCAGTATATGTTTGCTGCCACATTTTAAAGAAAGTCAGATCAGGGAACTAGAGGAAGTCACTGGCTAAGCACCAGGAACCCGAGCTTGTTGAAATGCTAAACCAGCTTTTCACAGCAGGGGTCATAGGTGCTGGAGCTAGGGGTGCTGGAGCTAGGGGTGCTGGAGGTGCTACCACAACTCCTGGCTTGAAGTGGTTTCCATCAGATACAGGGTTTACAGTTTGGTTCAATGGCTCTCAGCACTGCCACTATAAAAATTGTTCCAGCACCCCTGGCAGAGGTCTCTTCTGTAGGTGCAGACTGAACATTTTCTTCATTTCAGTTTATTCAACTAGTCCAGTGAAATTACTAGTTCATTTGAAGTTGAGAAACAAATTGGGATGGAAAAGGCAGCAAAGTTTGTTTTCCTCTTCCAATATCTGAATAAAACTGAGTGTGAAAGGAGAGCTACTGGTTCTAAAATCTTGAAGGACGTGGTGACAACAATCAGATCAGTTCACTAACTTCCTTTGTTTAATTCATAAATAAATGCAGAACATGTTTTGATAATTTTTTTTTCACTTTTGTATCTATCACATTTAAGGTCGTTTTATTTAACTAATAAAAACACATTGAAAATGCTTTTTGTGCGTTTTAATTGAATTCCAAATTTCCATCAAAAGGCAGCTTGACCCAGATCATGACTAAAAAGATAATCATCTTCTAGTAAATAAGAAATACATTTAACATTTTCTAACACAATAAAAAATTTAAAAATTAACAATCGGAATAAATGTATGTTAATCTATAAAACTACTTAAATAAATGTGTATAGCCATAGTGGTGTCATGTATCAGGGGGTAGCCCTGTTAGTGTGTGTCCACAAAAACAACAAGGAGTCCGGTGGCACCTTAAGGGCTAACAGATTTATTTGGGCATAAGCTTTCGTGGGTAAAAAACCCACTTCTTCAGATGCATGGAGTGAAAGTTACAGATGCAGGCATTATATAATGATACATGAAGAGAAGGGAGTACTCCTGAAGAAGTGAGGCTTTTTACCCATGAAAGCTTAAGCCCAAATAAATCTGTTAGTCTTTAAGGTGCCACCGGACTCCTTGTGGTTTTTATAGCCATAGTGTGTCCTTCTGGCTAGCAGATAGTAACAATTTGTACCAACCAATGAGAATCAACTTTTCTTTAGGAAAATAACTAAAAATTACAAATGCAAAACAAGATTAAAGTCTATTTAAATCAAAGTTTCCTGCCTGCGGATTTAAATCAATCCACCCAGGACATAAGACGAATGTGCTGTCCTTACTGGTCATTAAGGATCCCCTAGCAATTTTTGCAAGATTAGAGTGCAAGCCCTAGCGTCCTGCACAAACATCAATGTCAAAAACAACATCCTGCCTTCCAAAACTACCCTGGCAGATTTCGTGGCTGTGGTATTCTTTATTTCCTCTTCTGAACTATTGTATGGTGTTGCTGTTGTATCCTATGGATGATTGTGTTTCAGTGGGGTACAGTCCACCAGATCTCTCACACTTATGAGAGAATGCCAGCTCTAGCATCTCTGCAGAATTCAACCATGGTAGAATGGCCTAGGGAAAGAGACTGCCTCTTTGGTAACCAGATCCCAAATTGTTTAGGGCTTTGTAAGCAGGGCCGGCGCAACCCATTAGGTGATCTAGGCGGACGCCTAGGGCGCTGACATTTGGGGAGCGGTGACCGTGGCGGCCGAACATCCGGCTGCCATGGTCGTCGTCGGTATTTTGGGGGCGGGACCTTCCGCCGCCTCTGTCGGGGGTGCCATTTTGGGGGCGGGACCTTCCGCTGCCTAGGGCGCCAAAATGGCTACCGGCGCTCCTGTTTGTAGGTTAACATCAGCACCTTGCATTCCATCTGGAAAATTATCGGCAGCCAGTGCTGATCCTGGTGTAATGTGCTTAAGAAAGCCACATTCTGAACTAACTTCAGCTTCGGAAGGGTCCCAAAGTGCAGCCCCACACAGAGAACATTACAACAAATCTAACTCTGAGGTGACAAAGGCCCTGTATAACTGTACTAAAGCACAACACCTCTGCCTTCCCTTCTGTCTCTGGTATGTGCAGGTGTGTGGGAGGGGAGTAATGGAATTAAGGAGGAGGAGGATGGAAACAAATGCATTTTGGGAATTTTTTATCATCTTTTTATTGCACATTGCACTCTTAGTAAGTGCATAGGACAACACATACAACTGTTGCACAGAACACCATCAACGGCAGGCCTGAAAGGTAGACCCATAACAATGCATTATGCAGTGACCTCACGTCTTTAACGAACTTAAGTGTCTGTGATCCAATAAACTGAGGGGAAACAGAGATTTGTCTGAGCACAGGAACAGCAGGTCATGATTCAGTGTGAAATCCCAACAGATCAACCTACCCCAATGGCTGTGGGGTGCGGGACTTGGAAAAGAGATCAGGCCAGTTACGTTTAAATCAGGGGTCTCAAACTCAATTTACCTTAGAGCCAGGGCCAGTCCTCAAATCCTCCCAGTAGGCCAATAATTTCACTGAAGATGGTGTTCAGAAAAGAAAACGTTTATATTGTATTTTTTATTTTGAATTTCTTAGAAATAATAAAACTGTCATACAACTTTATACAATTCTTCGCCTGCCAGAGAGTTTTTAGTGTTTGCCAGACACCTGGCAATGCTTCAGTTCTGTCAGTTTGTTGATGTTTGGCCTCAGTGACTGAGCAATTGAAACCTTCAGGATTGCAGCAAGGTGTGCATCAGATAGTTGTGTTCGGTATTTTGACTTGTTTATATTCATCGTTGAACAGAGTGACGCTGCCTCCATGGCTGACTCTGCCCGGCAACTAATGATAGTATCTCTGTTCCTCTTCCCCAGCTAATGGGAATTGCGGGGGGAGGCACCTGCAGTAGACATTGCCAGCAGCGTGTCTGCCTGTGTCTCTCCCCCGCAGGCTGCAGTGGGGAGGTTCTCGGGCCACAGATGGCCTGTGGGCCAGGACTTTGAGACCCCTGGTTTCAATGATGATAATTTTTTGCAGCAGCATTCAATGAAGGCTGCCATACAAACAAACAGGATAAGATGAGGGAAGGTAACAAACAAAGGAAAGCAGTGAGAGAAACTGGAGACGATACACCACTGCTGTTTAACAGAGCACAGTAACCGCTCATGACACTTGTTTGAAGTCATAGAATATCAGAGTTGGAAGGGACCTCAGGAGGTCATTTAGTCCAACCCCCTGCTCAAAGCAGGACCAATCCCCAGACAGATTTTTGCCCCAGATCCCTAAACAGCCCCCTCAAGGATTGAACTCACAACCCTGGGTTTAGCAGGCCAATGCTCAAACCACTGAGCTATCCCCCCCAATTTCTTTACTTTAGTCCAGGAAGTAAAGAAGACAGGCATGATAGAAAATGCAACGGGCATTTAGGAAAAAGGAATGGGCTCAGATCAGGACACTAGGGCAAACATCTATTACAGTATGTGTCAAGGGATTTAACAGCACTTCGTATTTTTTAGGCAATGTATAAACATGAAACAATTCGCACACCATCCCTGTGCGGTGGATACGTAGTGTTCTTATTTTACAGAGAGGGAAACGGAGACAAGAGAGCTTATGTGACTTGTCCTAAGTTGTTAGAGTCAAAAGTGAAATTTTGGAATTCCCGACTGTCATACTCAGTCCATCTAAATATTGCCTAGCCCTGACCCTGTTTCCTTGGGGCATCTGACAGAGTCACAGCCTAGGGAGGCATAGCTCCCTGCCACACACAGCAACTTTGTGATGTAATATGATGACATGGCTCTGGCCCATTATGATGCATCATCATCATCATCATATCACAACACACTGGCACATGCAACCGATCTTACCAAATGAAGGGGCTTCTTGCAGCTCCAAAACTTGGTTTTGGACCATTTAATATAGTCTAAGTTGGCCTGCAGGATACTGGATCAGCCCAATGAAATCTGAAAGTGAAAGCTGAAGCTAGACAAATTCACAGTGGAAATAAGGTACCGTATACATTTTTAACAGTGGGGATAATTAATAATTGGAGTAATTTACCAAGGTTTGTGGCTTTTAAAATCAAGATTGGATGTTTTTTTAAAAGATATGCTCTCTATAGCCTTACAGATATATGGGTGAATTAATTGATTACTGATTAATCTCTTAGGGCTCTCAACATTTCTCTTTCTCATCCCCACCCCAAATGCTATAAAAACTCTACAGCCCACCTGTGCCAAAACAACTGTTTTTCTGCATATAAAACTCAGGGCTGGTGTTAGGGGACAGCAAGCAGGGCAGTTGCCCATGACCCCACACCACAGGGAGCCCCGCAAAGGTAAGTTGCTGGGACTTCAGCCCCACCACAGTGGCCTTAAGCTTTGGCTTTCTGCCCTGGTCCCCAGACAGTTTAACGCTGGCAATGCTTCATGGACCCCCTGAAACCTGCTCGCAGCCCCCCCCCCCCCCCCAGGGAGCCACAGATCCCCCCCCAGGGTTCCCTGGTTGAGAACCAATGTCTTAGATTGCATTGGTTAAAGATTTAGTCTCCTTAGAGTTACAGCAGCAAATTAGTTTTAAGAGACCCTAAGAGCAAATGAGAAACAATTCCTGTTTATTACGGTTTCCCTTATTAACAAATTCACTAAGCAGATAAAAAGAATCCAACAAATACTAAAAATACAGCAGCAGATAGAGAGAGAGTGTGAGGTGTTTAACCCTATGACCGGTGTCACACTCATCTCCTGCTGGGAGACCCCTCTCTCTTCCCCCCGCAGTGTCAGTCATTATTCTCCTCATCATCTTCATCATCCATGGTTGTCATCCTGGCATGTCCCCGGGCGTTTCTTCCCCCTAGCATGCAGGCCGGGCAACACCTTTTATTCTGAGAAACACTTATGCCTACTAAGGCTCATACGTATGCATAAGGGTGTCAACTCCTTTTTCCTTACCTGTACTTCCACACCCCATGAATTTTGGGATGCTTTTCTTTTCATAGGTTGTGCTCTTTGTTCCCCTTATTCTCATTAGCATCTACATATGCATGTCCCCACGGTAACCTGAGGTGACAGCAGAATTTCTCATGATGTTACGATTGAGTGACTTGCAGTCTAGACAGGTATATTGTGGCATATTTTCCCAACCATCACCCATTGGCATATTCTTTACAGTAATCTTGTAACTTTACTGTTACAGGGTCATTCCTGGGTCACCTACTTATGTCACCCTCTTTAGGCCCAAAGACTAACATGGCTAAGATGAAATCTTACAGACTTCAGCATAAAAACTTTGCATTATGGCCTTACTTTGCTTATATACTTAATACACACTCATCACTTATAAATGCTTGTCAACCTTATTCTCATCTGATCCTATCCTGCTTAAACCTATCCATCATACATTAATTAATTACACTTATCCACAACAATAAATGCTCAACTAAATTCTTAAGAGATAATTGGCTGCTTTCAGTTCACACAGGAATTCTTTTGATAAAGTTCTATGTTCTGTGTTATATAAGAGGTCACCGGAGGAGCTCTGCAAAGCAATTAATCAAATGAAGAACAATAAAGCACCAGGTCCTGATGACGTACCAGCTGAAGGACTCAAAGTGGGGGGAGAAACACTAACTAGCTTCATTTCCTGCTCCTCAAAATCTGGCGCACCAAAGAAATCCCCGCTGACTTACGGAACACTAACATTGTCACCATTTTCAAAAAGGGAGACAGGGCCAACTGTGGCAACTATCGAGGCATTGCTCTCCTCTCCATTGCTGGGAAGATTCTTGCTAGAACCTTACTGAATCGCCTGCTCCCTGTTGCAGAGGAAGTACGTCTAGAGTCCCAGCGCGGCTTCAGACCATCAGGAGGTACCACTGACATGATTTTCACAGCCAGGCAGATTCAGGAAAAATGTCAAGAACAACACCTGGAGCTGAATATGGCCTTTATCGATCTGACCAAAGCCTTCGACGCTGTCAACCGTGAGGCTCTGTGGAAAATCATGTCAAAGTTTGGCTGCCCAAGCAAATGTATCACCATTGTAAGACTCCTCCACAATCAGATGACTGCCTCCATCCTGTGCAGTGGCTCTACCTCTGAGCCCTTTGTCATCTGAACTGGCATGAAACAAGGTTGTGTAATGGCATCCATGCTTTTCTCCATTTTCTTAGCAGCTATGAAAACATTAACCCCAAACCGTCTACCACAGGGCATTGGCATCCCATATCAGACTGACGGCAACCTCTTCAACCTTTCTCGTCCCTGTGCCAGAACTAAAGTAATATCGGCAACAATAACCAAACTCCAGTACGCAGATGATTCTCCTGTAGTTGCACACTCAAAGGAGGATCCACAAACAGCCCTTAGTTGCTTTTCTGAAGCTTACAAAAGTCTAGGGCTAAATCTGAACATCGGCAAAACAAAAGTTCTCCACTGGCCAGCTCCCGGTCAAGGAAAATCTATATCGACAAAGAAGAGCTGGAAAATGTAGAACACTTTGCCTATTTTGGCAGCCATCTCTCACAGAGGGCAGACATAGATGTCGAGATTCAGCACAAAATTCACTGTGCCAGCCTTGGCTTTGGCAGACTGTCTCTCCGGGTGTTCAGCCATCACAACATCAGAAAACACACTAGACTTTTAATTTATAAAACTGTGGTAATCCCAACTCTCCTCTATGGCTGTGAGACTTGGGTGACCTATAGAAAGCACCTGAAAAATCTGGAACACCAGCACCAGCACTTTCTTCGGAAGATCCTCAACATAAAGTGGGAGGATCGTTGCAGTAATGTCAGTGTCCTCACAGATGCCAACATGTTCAGTGTTGAGTCCCTGATTATCCAGCACCAGCTGAGGTGCACCTGCCTGATGCGTGTACAGCAATTGTTTTGGTAAGCGTACAACTTACCGAAGGAGAAGAGAAACAGGAAGGCCAAAAGAAACACTTTAAAGACATTCTCAAGATAAACATCAAGAGATGTGGCATCGACACCACACACCGGGGGACAGTCGCCCAGGATAAGGTTAACTGGTGAAGACTTGTCAGAGAAGCAATGTTCTCTTTTGTGAGAACTCAGTTTTTCTCCGACACTTTTGAGGAAAATCGCCTTGCCCTGGCCTCAGAAAGACACCAGAAAAGAAAGGACAGGCGACTGTCATGCAGCAATTGTGGCCCAACCCTGGCTTCCAAAGCCACCTGCAATGTTTGCTAACAAGCCTGCGGCTCAAGGATCGGACTCCTCAGTTACCAAAGGACTCATAAAAAATAAAACCCGTGAAAGTAATCATCTTCGACCTCGAGGGATTACCGCCGCAGCTGCCGATGACAAGAGGTCAGGCTAGATGATCAGATTGGCACCCTAGGAATTTAGGAATCTATGACATCTGGACAGTCTAGAGAAAAAAAAATTGGGTTAAATAACAGTCCCAAGAATTAGCCACATTTTGGAGGAAACAGTCCTGAACTAAGTGATCATATGCTGGCCAGCAAGGGCAATCTGCAAGGGAAGAGAAGATACATGCGCCTGAATACCAAAGATCCCAATGGCATTTTAAGAATTAATTAACCCCAATTCCTGTGTAAGTGAAAGCACTCTGTGCTGTAGTGGCATTGCAGAGGACCATCCAGGCTGTCAGCTTTCTGGATTGTACTCTAGTACTGACCACAGCAGCCTAATTGGAGACTCTCTTCCCCACAACTGAAATCCCTGGGCACAAACAAGCCAAACACCGTGTATTGTAATCTCCACTTATTTATAACTCAGTAAAGGATGTTTGGGCGTTGTGCTGCAGAAGCAATACAAGACGGTAAACCCAGTAGCCTACAATTACAGACAGCGATGGCTGGGATTGACTGTCAGCGCTTCTCTGGTGTCCAGTGGTCAGCAGCATAGGGTTTGAATTCCAAAGATGCCAGTGACTCACCAGCTAATTATAATATTACTCAAACTATTTATATTTGACACTGCAACATGCCCTGGAAGCCGGGAAGAGGAGCATGCATACCAGGGCTCCTTGAGGAGAAAAGCCACAGCTGGCTGATGCAAAGTTGACTGCAGTGCAACGTTGTTCATCTCATTGTTCAGGGGGTCCTGGTGTGACATCTGTTTTTACCCGCCCTTTGCACTCCGCATTGGAAATTGCCGATATCCTAGTCGTCTTAGGCAATCCCCTGGGGAGGCAAGTGGGATACACTAGAATAGCGATGGAGGTCTGTAACAGATCCCTGGCTGCAGAGAGTCGATGCACAAACACAATGGTTGGCAGCTACACCACACACATGTGGCAAGGAGGTAGCTAGCAATTTATATAGGCACTGTCCAGTCTGTTTCCCCTTCCCTCTCCCCACCCACTGTTATACCTATAATAGGTCATGGTAGACGGTGTGTCGCACCAGATGTGATCACTAACCACTTATTTACTAACCCGTAGCTGATCAGAATATTCCAGCGTAAAACTTGGAATGTAAAGAGCTTTGAAGTGATAGGATGGATCTCCACCAGATTTGCCAACATTTGGGGACCTCTCCTCTCCTGAAAACCATGCGAGGTAGGGAAATAATAGTCACATTTTACAGATGAGGCAACTGAGGCACAAATGCAACATCCCCAAAATCACACAGTGAAGCAGGGTGTGTCTAGACTGCCGTCATTGGGTGTAATTGCAGCTTGAGCCGACACACCTGCTCAGGCCCCGGAACGGTGAAGCTGCAGCAGCACGAACATCAGTCCAGGCTGTTCAAACCTACCCAGAACCCTGGGTAATTACCACGGCTTCACTGCTCTAGATACAAGCTAGCTTGGATAGGTCATTCTGAGAAGCAGTCGCACCCAGGGACTGGAGTCTAGCCATACCCTAAGTGACACAGCTGCAACTGCCAGGTTCTTACTTTCCCTCCCCCTGCCCCCCTGGGTCCAATTGTGCAAACTTTACTTACATTGATGACTTCAATGGGACTACTTACCTGAGTGAGGGCTTACCAATGTGGGTAAAGATTATCTAACTGGACCCTTAGTATGCATCAGTGTCATATACAGATAGGCAGCAGGAAAGCAACACTCAAAGACACTCATAAACAAGGGGAATTAGTATTGCAGTTACTTATGTGCCTGCTAGGTTTGAATTCATTGTCCCGGAAGGAACCCCAGTATGTTTAATAATAGAATCCCAGGGTTGGAAGGGACTCAGGAGGTCATCTAGTCCAACCCCCTGCTCAAAGCAGGACCAATCCCCAGACAGATTTTTGCTCCAGATCCCTAAATGGCCCCCTCAAGGACTGAACTCACAACCCTGAGTTTAGCAGGCCAATGCTCAAACCACTGAGCTATCCCTCCTCCCAAATTGCAGGCGGGGAGTCAGAAAAAGGAACAGTGACCTGTTTCCGCCCGGTTTCAAACCAGTGACATTGTGCGTGTGAGGTGAACGTGATCACGACTACACTACAGGGCTTTTGAATAGTAGCTCAGAGTACATGAAAGGAGGTCTGCTGGTAGTGGCAACTGAATCCCAGCACTGCATGGATTCCAATTCTTTATTCAGACACAAGGAATGCATCAACTATCCAGGGATATTCACACTACATCAGTATTCAGGTCTACGTGGATAGTAAAAAAAACCAAAAAACTATTTCCTGGAAACCAACTGTAATTGCATACTAACAAACCAAACACATCCATGTCTTCACCTGGGCTTGGCTAGGTGCTGGGCCCATGTAATGAAAAGTGAAAGCAGGTATTCCCAGAGATAAATTAGATTGGCCAGTGTGAATGGCTTTCATATGACCTGCTTCATTGTATCGTTACATGACAGGATTACCGCTAACGTAATCCTGATGTGTCCATCATCCTGATATCTCAGAACCAACAAAACTAAAGCAAACACTCTAGTTCGAAAGAGTGCGTTCTTCACCCTTTCTCATGTTAGCCTTACCCAAAGCCTATTGAAGTTATTGGGAGTCTTTCCACTGACTTCAGTGGGCTTTGGATTAGGTCTGTTATGAAACATAGTACTCCTGGAGCTTTCTGTGTAGCAGTGTTTCTCTACACCACAAGCAATCAGATCCTATGAAGCTAGGCCCCAAAATGTAGCTTTTCTCAAACACCCTCAATAGTCACTTATTGAAAACAAACAATATAAATATAAAATAAGTCATGCAAGAAAACACCAGAGACTGTGGCTATGGGTGCAGAATTCCTTGATTCCGCACCTTTGCTTTGTCTACCTGCAAAAAACTCCACCCAATCTGCTACTCTTCTTTGGCTGTCTCCGTTACTCTGCCTGCATGCCCTCCACACCAAAAAGAGAGGTTTTTTCCCAAATTGTCACATTAATATTGCGATACGTGTGTATGCTATAGCGCCATCTATCTGACTTTTAAGGGAATTCAAACCACCACAAATCTAATGGAATCCAAACCACGCTTTTAAACTATAGAAACTAATTAAAATTGGCATCTACTGTAAATAGTTCTGGTAAGTTCAACCGGCACAAGCTTATCTGACCTACAAGAACATCAAAGAAATAACCAACTCCTGTTTAATCTTGTTCCACTGGAGCAGGAAAGAAGCAGAAAGGAGGTTAGCGGCATCAAGCCAAATGTCCATCATTCAGAAAATGCAGAATGCCCTCAACGTAGAAAAGCCTTTTGTGACAAGGGAAAGAGTTGCATGTTAAAACCAACTTTGAATGTGGCTCAATATACCACTAGCAACCGCCTGAAAACTGAGGGGTAAATGAATAAGAGAGAATGAATAGGCTGAAAGAGATAAATAGACCAATACAATAAATAGAATGGAGTGTTAGGAATATGGGATCAAGTGATGAAATATGCTGCCTTGGAAACAATTTTGTGGTCTTATTTCCTGTTGTTACAGAAAGCTGGCTATTCCATTAAAGCAGCCCTTTCCTCTATATTGTATGATTCTCTGGCTCCATCTCTTCTCCGTTACCTGTTTGCTCATGGCTTTGAATCCTGCTTTTCTTATACTGTCTCTTCAGACTCAGCTGCTCACTGCTTTTGCTTTCTCCTCATTTGTCCAGCACCATTCTCTCCACTTTTATCTGCTGGTGCTACAGATCTGCCTTTCCCTCTCTTTTGCTGAGGCTTCAGGCAGATGATCTAGAAGAACAGGCTTCAGCGAATGAGCATCTCCAGTTTAGAGAGACGGAGATAAACAGGTCATCTTCTGGGCATACATTAGCGATAGGCCTCAGCCAGAATTACTGATTCTCACATTCCCATATTTGCTGACGCTGGAATTCAGCTCAAACTCCAGACTTTCTAGTTGTAGTTTGGAGGTTGTTCTGCAATGGTAGGACCCCCTAATGTTTGCTGTGTGATACAGCAGAAAAAACAGAACATTCAATTGACCATAAACAAAAGGGAAACTAGCCCATCCAGTGCGTCTGATGAAGTGGGTATTCACCCATGAACGCTTATGCTCCAATACATCTGTTAGTCTTAAAGGTGCCACAGGACTCTCTGTGGCCCATCCAACTGCACCTTCCGACTGGAGGAAATAGTGCAAAGTAAACAATTAGTGTGAATGGTGGCTCCTGGTGATACAGATGAAGAATGTTTTAATATTGTTACAAACCTACGGCCATCTAAGTTCCTGCCTCCTTGTACCATGGGTGGGGAGTCCTTGTACAAAGTATTGAGACTACAGGACAGTAGCTTGCCTGATCCTTGTTTCTTACAGTAGGGTGGGATTTTAAAAAGTTCTCAGCATGAGCGTGACCCTCCCCCACTGAAGTCATTGGTAAAACTCCTTATGGCTTCAGTGGAAATAGAGTTAGGTCAGCTCGAAGCACATATGAAAACCCAATTGTAGTATGTATGGAAACAAGGGCAAGAGACAATTGGTTAATAGCAAGAGGCTATGTTAACGAATCCTAGTCTATAGTGCACTCCCCAGGCACTTACATCCTCTGGCTTTTATATAAGGAATTCAAATGTTAAAAAACCCCTTACAAGTTACTTGTAAATATCAGCAAATTGGTTTAAAAATGATTTATGCAAATTAGCTCTTTAAATGCTTTGCATGAAATGCCCTTGATTCCCCCCTCTCCCCCCCCCCCCACTCAAACGATGGCAACCCTAAATGGGGCCTATACTGTTTTGGGAGACAGTCAGAGAAGCTGCTGTTGGCTAAAGGTGCTGAATCAAAGTGCTTAGCTGGATTTCTGAAAGTGGAATTAATTATCGGTGTGAAGCGGCTGCTTTTTGCTGTCTTTGCTGAAGAGTTGAAATACTAGTGATAAAATAACTTGTGAATTCTGGGTGTTTGTCTGTCCTCTCAATTTGACAATTACTCCAGAAATAGAAGTTGCTTTTGACTGCCAGAAAGACATGGGGAAACTGAGGTACTGATCGGATAAGCAAATTGTCAGTGCTCAACATAACAGGGCACTTTCTGGACGGGAATAGATTTTAGGAGTTCCTAGTTCCATGCTCAATCCCCTGGAACACAGTACAGTGCCTGAATATAAACTTTTATTAATAAAACCCCCTCCAAATAACTGGAGAAATCTATATTTGCTAATTCTTGCATCTTCCTTGGTAGATTAATAGAAGTTCATCAGCAAAGAAGCATTGCAGTTGAGCAGTTCCAATCCTTCACACTCTGCAAATGAAGGAAGATAGTGACTGTGGGCCATGATTTAGGGTACTGTCAGGCTACATTTGGTCCTCAGACCACAGACTGGGCACCTCAGTTGTAAAAGGAAGTGCTCTTGAATATTACAACTAGGACAAAGTGAACGGTGCCCCGTGCCACAGTTTGGCTGCTTTCTTCCTGCAAGAGCTGAGTAAGACTGTGCTGTCTGCAGGGCCAGTGCAAGGATATTTCGCGCCCTAGGCAAAACTTCTACCTTGTGCCCCCCCCTCCACTATTTGGGGGGGGGGCTGGTCCCAGGCCTCTACGGGAGGGGGGGCTGGTCCCAGGCCTCCGTGGGGGGCGGGGGGCAGGGGGGCTGGCCACTTCCTGTGGGAAGTGGAGTGACCCGACCCCAGCCTGCTCCGCTCCCCTGGCTCCCAGCCGTGCCGCCGGCAAGTGTGGGGGGACAGTTCCCCCCTCCCCCCAAGCCTGGGAGCCAGGGGAGCGGAGCAGGCTGGGGCTGGGTCGCTCCACTTACCATGCGGTGAGTGCAGGGTCGGGCCTGGCTGCAGTCTTCAGGGGAGTGGGGGCAGGGCTGGGGCGGAGCGGGGCTGGGGCCATGGGGCCATGGGGCGGAGCAGGGGCCATGAGGCAGGGATAGGGAGCCCCCCCGCAACTGGTTCCCGCCCTGGGGTGCCTCCCTGCAGCAGTTCCCCACCCCCTCCACCCGGGGAGCCCCCCGTGCGGCAGCTCCCCGCCCCAGCTCACCTCCGCTCCGCCTTCTCCCCTGAGCATGCCGGCGCCGCTCCACTTCTCCCGCCTCCCAGGCTTGCTGAACCAATCAGCCATTTCGCGCGGCAAGCCTGAGAGAGGAGGAGAGTTAGAGCGGGGGCGGTGTGCTCAGGGGAGAAGGCGAAGCGGAGGTGAGCTGGGGTGGGGAGCAGTTCCCCTGCACGCCCCCCCGTTACTTGCTGCGGGTAGCCCTCCCTGCACTCCCCTGCTCCAGCTCACCACTCCACCGCCTCCCCTGAGGGCGCTTTTTGATGCCCCTAACCACTTGGCGCCCTAGGTGGCCGCCCAGTTCGCCTAGTGGTTGCACCGGCCCTGGCTGTCTGCATCCAGAGTAACGGGCTGCTTCCTGTAAAGAGTTATTACTGCAAATAAAGAGACATTGGGCTGATTTGATCAGTAGAGCAGCGCCTAAGAAATTACTTTCCTAGTCAAGTTTGTCATTGTGAAACAGAGCCTTTCTTTCAGGTCATTGTTCTCATGTTATTGGTCTGACCAGGGTACACTGCTTTTCATGAGACTGAATCAGGTTAGATGTTTTCAGTAGCCTCATGTTTTAGTGGCCATAATGAAGTAGGCTCCTGATGATCAAAGAGTATTATCCATCTCATTAGCTGCCAAATTTATAGCATTGCTGATTAAATGGCTCAGAGTCAGAAGCCATCCAGCTAATCACATCTGTGCTGATGGTGGCAAGCCACCAGTAATGTATCCATGCACTATGCTATGCAAGAATGGAGTATGCTTGCCTGTTCTACTCATGAAAAAGGTCAGAAAGCTAATAGATGTGTCTGAGAGCTGTATAATTCTCTTCCAGGACTTGGTTTGTGCCTGCTAAGAACAGCCCTACACCGCATGACTCATTCATCTCCAGAGGAAGCTCAAGGAAGCCAGGAGACACTTGCTGGCTCTCAAGGGAAGTTTCATACTTCTCCATCCCTCACCACTCTGGAGCCAGTTAATCCTGGTGTTTTGTAGAGCGGACCAGAGAGTTGTAGCTTGAGCGGAGGTCTGAACCTACAGCCCCAAGCTGTCCTCTCTCTGTCTCTGCACTGGATCTAGAGCCAGCAAAGGGATGGATTCATTCCAGAGTGCTTCCAGACACACAAAGTAAACAATCTGGGGAAGAAATTGAGAAAATATATATTTTTCTTCTTCATTTAAAAATTATCATAGGTGTTACATGTACCTGCAAAATTTTCATTTGAAAATGTGATGGGTCTCTTTAAAGGGGGGTTATGTAGCAAATGGATGGGTTAGTTAAAAATAAACCCCTTAATACCTGCTATTCCGATCTTAAACTTACCAATTTATTAGTTGAAAACTATGATGGGAAACCACACAGCAGAGCCTCCTTAAAAAAGCTTCATTCTTTTTGAAAGTTATACCCCACAGGATCTTTACTAATATGCTTTGAAGCACCATAAAAATATAATTTCAACTACGGTCGTCATGGTAAATGAACAAAGTATTTTTTGCTAAGCGAGATTGATTCTGTTTCACTGTTTGTTCATTTCCTCGTTAATTCTCCAAAATAAAAGTAATTCGCAATGCACCAATCTTTAGTGTGAATTTGTGAGATTCTGCAGTAATTTATCTGCATGCTGTACAATAACAAATTATGATCATTAGGTTCTATTTGCAAAGTAGCTTTAACAAGCTTGCTTATCTGCTTCATTGTATTATTTTATTAGCGTAAGCAGCTCTGATCCCGCTCTCTTTTAGGGATTTCAGCAAGATGAAGTGATTGATTGAATATGACACTTTGTTTGCATCGACTCTAACAGTTTGAAAGCCATAAACAATCCCTCAAGATAAGGATGGTTGCTTGAGTTGTCAGGGAAAGATTAAAGCATGTTTGGCATCTGAGGCTAATGATGGAAATACTTAGGAGGAAGTTTTCATCACCATCACTTGTACCTACATAGCAGAGCATTTCCTACATGGTTTGAAAAGTCTGGCAGCTGATGCTGAATTGGAATTGTGTAGCAGCTTTGGCAGTGATCCAACCTGCCCCTTCACAAATTAGCTTTTGTGGACAGCTAACAAGCTTCCTTGCCAATCAATGCGAGCCATTTCTCACAGACAACACTCGTGGTCCTTCCTCACGTCAGTATGTTTGGTGTAAATGAAAAATATGTGCTGCAGGGTGAAATGAGCTATCAGCAAGTTTGTATGGACAGGTCATGCTGGTTTTATATTACAGCCAGTAGGGAGCTTTCAAGTCCCTGGTTGTCTCTATTTGCTATAATTTATAGAAGCAATCATGGCTGATGACAGTATGTTAGAAGGTCTGTCAATGGAGTTGTCACCCAAGTGGTTATGGGATGAAGCCATGAGGCCCTGGAAGTATCTTAGCTGCCTTATTTAACCTCCTGATTGTCCAGTAGCAGAGTGGACAGGCGGGAAGGCTACTGAGAGCCAGGAAAACTCATGCAAGACAAAAGGATCAGCCATCTTGAAAAGGTGCCCCTCCCCCCCAACAACAGACAGCATATTTTAGGTTTATATTTTGCTGTCTCCTGCTACCTATAGCTCTGTCCTGGGTCTGGACTACACACAATTTTTGTTCTGATTTAACTACATTGGTTTAAAAACTGATGTCGTTAAATTGGTAGAAACACCTAGTGTACATTTATAATAATAAGCTATTCCAATATAAGCATGTCTAAATTGGTATAACTGCATCCACACAAAGGATTGCACCAATTTATCTATGTTGGATTGGTTCTAAACTAGTATATTGGTACAGAAATCGGGTGGAGACCAGCCCTTGGACTAATTGCTCTCCAATAAAAGGCTTCCCTAGATTTTATCTGTGCTGTTTATTTCTCCTCCTTAACTGTGTGACTCTCATGGATTAGTTGAATCTCATCTACTCCTAGGCGCTACGGGAATACAAATAATCATCATAAGTGCATGTAAAATGTCATTTTGATCTCTAAGGCACTTTTCAGTTTGATTTTTCTCTTCCTATGTGTTTATCACTCTGATTTTGGAGTAATTTGACAGACTAAATCATGCTGGAATTATGCGCAAACTTCTCCAAGTCGGAATTGGATCCATTTCTGAAGTGTGGCAGCCATGGTTGAACATAAACACCAGACCACAGTTTGAATGCTTGCCCCATTATTCTGCTGTTTGAACGGTAGCCTTATCACAGTCTTGTCTTTACCATTTACTTTGGGACAGGGTTTGACCTGGTGGATTTGTTCAGCGTGAAGGAAATTTTTGGAAGGAAAGAAAATGGAATTCAGAGTTCTTATGTACGACTTGGAAGCTTCCCCATCGTGCAGAAAACTGAGTAAGTTTCCTGATCTTCTTTTCACTTGAGCCTCTGATATCTGTGATTTAGTTCTTTTAAGTTAACCCAGAGTCTTAGCGGATGTCCCGAGGCAGTGCATCTATAGGAAATGCATAAAGGAGTTTCTGCTGGCTTTGAGTTGTCCATTCAACTCTGCTGGCAATGCCCTGTCACAAGCCACCCTGGAGCCTAGGTTCTAACCCCATTAATCACCCCTGTCTAAAATAAGCGTTTGGTGGCACTTTCACCGAGGTGTGTATTTGCTAACCGCAGGAGACTCATTCCCAGTGGATGTAGTTATCAGGCAGCTAATACAGTTTCTTAACCTCCTAAAAGAATGAACAGCAGTTAATCCTCTGTCAACATGGATTCAGTTCTCAGGGGCTTTTATAACATGAGGCTGCCAGCTGTGTCACAGTCCATCAAAATGGGCTCTCTTCAACCTGTCATATCAGTTCTGCTAGCATTAGCCTCGAGAAGAACGAGTGCATAATTTCATTGAGTACCTATGGAACAATGGATTGAATTGTCATTGTTAACTTTTTTTTTGCAGTAAATAGAAGTGTGATCATTTTAAACTTAATATTAAAAAATCAATATTCATTATTTTCCTTCTTCTGGACAAGAGTTATTTTTCTAATCTGTTTTGACTCTTCTCCTTGGCTCATTGCGTATTGGAAATACTTTGGCCATTTACATTTATTTGATTTCATAAGCTTGGTCATCCTGGAACCAACCTGGATTCATTCCCTCTCCACCACATCCCCTAAAAAAAAAAAAAAAAAAAAAAAGGTGAAAATATGACTACAGGAAAAAAGTTTAAAGTCTGCAAATTATGTCAAGTCTCAGGGCAAGTGAATTTAGGAATGGGGATAAATTCAGTGTACTAAATAAACCTTGGTCACTATGTGAAATGTATATATAATTGCTCTATGTATAATGGGACTGGACTAATTCTGTATGATTCAGGAAAATGAGAAAGGGATACAGAGTCTTTCACCTCTGCTGTGGCTTGTTTGTTTAAATCAGGGATAGGCAACCTATGGCACGCGTGCCAAAGACGGCACGCGAGCTGATTTTCAGTGGCACACACACTGCCCAGGTCCTGGCCACTGGTCTGGGGGGTGCTTGTATTTTAATTTAATTTTAAATGAAACTTCTTAAAGATTTTAAAATCCTTATTTACTTTACATACAACAATAGTTTAGTTATATATTATAGACTTACAGAAAGAGACCTTCTAAAAATGTTAAAATGTATTACCGGCACGCGAAACCTTAAATTAGAGTGAATAAATGAAGACTTGGCACACCACTTCTGAAAGGTTGCCGATCCCTGGTTTAAATCCTGCCTAAATTTGTCATGGTCCAGATTCAGCAGTCACTTAAGTACCTGCTTAGATTTAAGGGCATGAGTAATCACAGCCTTCTTTATCAAAGCACTTAAGCACGCAGGTTAAGTCTGACTTCAATAAGACTTAAGCAAGTCTTTTTTTGTATTCAAGCGGAGTGCCCTAAGGGTCGGTCCTGGGGCCAGTTTGGTTCAATATCTTCATTAATGATCTGGAGGATAGCGTGGACTGCACCCTCAGCAATTTTGCAGATGACACTGAACTGAGAGGAGTGGAAGATATGCTGGAGGGTAGGGAAAGGATACAGAGGGACCTAGACAAATTAAAGGATTGAGCCAAAAGAAATCTGATGAGGTTCAACAAGGACAAGTGCAAAGTCCTGCACTTAAGTTGGAAGGATCCCATGCACTCCTACAGACTGGGGACCGAGTGGTTAGGCAGCAGTTCTGCAGAAAAGGACCTAGGGGTCACAGTGGACGAGAAAAGCTGCATATGAGTCAGCAGTGTGCCCTTGTTGCCAAGAAGGCTAACAGCATTTTGGGCTGTATAAGTAGGAGCATTGCCAGCAGATCGAGGGATGTGATCATTCCCCTCTGTTCAACATCGATGAGGCCTCATCTGGAGTACTGTGTCCAGTTTTGGGCCCTACACTACAAGAAGGATGTGGAAAAATTGGAAAGAGTCCAGTGGAGGGCAACAAAAATGATTAGGGGGCTGGAGCACATGACTTCTGAGGAGAGGCTGAGGGAACCTGGATTGTTTAGTCTGCAGAAGAGAAGAATGAGGAGGGATTTGATAGCTGCTTTCAACTATCTGAAAGGGGGTTCCAAAGAGGACAGATCTAGACTGTTCTCAGTGGTACCAGATGAAAGAACAAGGAGTAATGGTCTCAAGTTGCAGTGGGGGAGGTTTAGGTTGGATATTAGGAAAAACATTTTCACTAGGAGGATGGTGAAGCACTGGAATGGTTTACCTAGGAAGGTGGTGGAATCTCCTTCCTTAGATGTTTTATAAGGTCAGGCTTGACAAAGCCCTGGCTGGGATGATTTGGTTGGGGTTGGTCCTGCTTTGAGCAGGGGGTTGGACTAGATGACCTCTTGAGGTCCCTTCCAACCCTGATATTCTATGATTCTAAGTGCTATGCTTAGGGCCCTACCAAATTCATGGTCCATTTTGGTCAATTTCATGGTCATAGGATTTTAATAATAAAAAAATTTCATGATTTGAGCTATTTAAATCTGAATTTTCATGGTGTTTAGTTGTAGGAGTTGTGAGGGGGGTCACAAGCTTATTGGGGGGGAGAGTTGTGGTACTGCTACCCTTACTTCTGTGCTGCGGCTGGTGGTGGCGCTGCCTTCGGAACTGGGCAGCTGGAGATGGTGGCTTCTGGCCGGGAGCCCAGCTCTGAAGGCATAGGCACTGCCAGCAACAGCACGGAAGTAAGGATGGCCTGGTATGGTATTGCCATCGATACTTCTGCGCTGCTGCCTGCAGAGCTGGGCCCTCAGTCAGCAGCCGCCACTCTGCAGCAGCACAGAAGTAAAGGTGGCATGGTATGGTATTGCCACCCTTAATTCTTGCTGGTGGGACACTGCCCTCAGAGGTGGGCAACACCGCTCTCCAGCTGCCCAGCTTTGAAGGCAGCACAGAAGTAAGTGTGACAATACCGCGACCCCCCTAACATAACCTTGCAATCCCCACTGCAACTCCCTTTTGGGACAGGACCCCCAATTTGAGAAACGGTGGTCTCCCCCCGTGAAATCTGTATAGTATTGGGTAAAAGCACACAAAAGACAATATTTAACGGTCCATGACACGTTTTTCATGGCCGTGAATTTGGTAGGGCCCTAGCTATGCTGACTGGAGATGGGATAACTCATGTGCTTGAAGTGTTTGGATGATTTGTGATCTATAATCTGAAAAGAGTCCATTCAGAGAAGTCCTTAATACAATTAGCAACAATTTGACACCCTGACACTGACTTGCTGAGTGACTGTGGGCAAGACTCTTCACTTCCGTGCCTCAATTTCTTCATCTGTAAAATAGGGATAACGATGAGGATGATCCTGTTTTTTAAGGTACTTTGAGATATATGGATGGAAAGTGCTGTATGAGAGTGAATGATCAACTCAGGGAGAGTGACAAACATGGAAACAGTTTTCAGAGACTGGTCAGGAGGAGAGCAGGAGCTTCCATTGAGTCTGTGTGGAGAACAGAAGTTCCTTGAATCTATTAGAGATATGGTAAATAATGCTCCAGGGTAGTTGTTCAGGGCCATGAAAAGTGTGATTCAGTTAGAAAGTCACTTCCCTGAATCTGACTTGATGTTGCTGTGCTGGGAAGAATTTGCACATCTCTTTGCCAATCATGTTTAGAATGATGGGTGCAAATACATCTGTGCTGGTTTAACTTGGTCTCATCCCTTGTTGTGCAGAGGTTTCTGGTGGTACTGCGGATAGCCTGTGTCCAGGATCCCTTTCTGTTGTAGCTTGTGAAAGCCAGCAGTGAAGCACTTTGTTATTAGATGGGAGTTCTCACTTAAGACACACTAGAAGAGGGCTAAGGTGCCACAAGTACTCCTGTTCTTTTTGTAGAAGAGGGCAGAGTGCCATCCCTACTGAAATGTGCTGAGGTTTGGCTTGTGCTGGAGAAAGTGTATCTCAGCTTTGATTTTCCGTTGAACTATTGGCCAGTCTTGAACCTCCCCCTGTCTGGGGAACATGTTCTGGAAGTTAGTTGCCAAGCTACTGTGGAGTTATCTGGACAGGGTAAGCTTTCTGTCTTTCTCAATCTGGTTTCAGACCCCAGGATAAGTCTGAGATACTATAGCCTTGGCCACTAACACAAAACCCTAAGGCCGAGAGGATAACATGGGGGCAGTGCGGCTGATGTGTATGATGCATGACTGGGTGATGGATTCAGGGCATCAATATTAGATCTGTCACTTAGCTGTGTTCAGTGGCTATTCATCATGTAATAATGCTGATCTGGGTGCATAGACTAGCTAAGGAGGACAGGACTTCACTGAAGTGAATCCATTCATTATTTAGAGGTTGGGATCAATAAGCTTTCAGGACCCTTCTAGAGGCATCCAGGACTCATTGCAATTTTTGCTCCAGGAAGCCATGAGAACTATTTAGCCACATACATGTCACTGTCTTATCAAGTCACAGGGTCCATTTTCTTTCCTCAGTAACAAACTGTTAAGGAGGGATTTTTAGTCTATAGTGACGGACACCAAAAATTGCCCCAAGGTTAAAAGCATGAAAACCATTTGCATCTGAGCATTTTCAAGCATAGCATTGCAGTGGCAATCTCTGTGGTGAACTCTGTCTTCGTGCTCTCTTGTTGTTTAACTAAGATGACAGATTAGCTGGAATGAAGTTAATTAAAGCAGAATAGTGATGAAACTGATAGGCATTTCTTGCTGGGTGAAGAAACTGCTGTAGGCTCTTGCTTGTTCCCTGCCTGCCAGCGACAGGATTCAGGAGCGCCTGTTGACATAGTGTTGAAAATCATGTCCCTTAATTAGGTATCTAAATCTTGTTTTCAGTGGGTAATAGGCAACACTGGCACCCTGTGTCTGAAATTGTGGCCATCTAATGGCCATTCAGTGACCTGTGTAAAATGAATTGGTGTTCTCAGGCCAGTTCCTAGTAGCCATTTGTCCACATCACAGCTCCAACTACCACATTTCACACGGGTCATCACCCTTGTGGACAATGGGGCTAATCCACTAAAGTTGAAGGAAGCCTTTCCATTGACTTCAACAGGCTTTAGATGAGGGCATGTTTGCCAGCCACTGACTGGGCGAAGGACTAGCATTACATTCTGAGCCATAGACGTGGTCCTTCCAGGATAGGCCAGGGGCTCACTAGCATTGCAACTTGGGGCATTCTTGCATTGCTTCCGCTCAGGCTGCATCATTTTGTTTAACATAGCTGCAGTGTTGTTCTCCCTAGGACTATTTGTATTGAAACAGGGTTTTTTTGTAAATTACTAAATTTCCCTTTGTAAACAATCAAAAAAAGGAAATTAGAAAAGGGCCTGCCGACTTTCACCCTTCTTCTGTATTTTAACTTGCAAGCCCCTGCAGTTTGGAAGGAAAGCAAATTCAAGTTCCAGGAGGTTTTAGTATATTCCATTTTTGTCTTCCGCAGCCTAAGGTATGGCGGGTTCCAGGAAGATTCCCACGGGAACATCACTCAAGGAAAATGAAATCACATATACCTACATAAAACCAGGAACTGAAATTAGGAATAGCACTAAAACAAAGACTCCTTCCTCCAAATAATTAGTAGTAGTGTTAAGCAATTCGTGGCAGCTTCTCATAATTAGACACTAATTAATTTATTTACTGAGTAATATATTTAAATGGTTTTAGTTTCCATTTGGAAAAAAAAAAGTTATACGTGAGAATTTTGTGCTTGGAAAAGGTGCCAGACTGGTGGCCCCGGAGAGTGAACTCCTCTTCATCTGCAGAAGTAGGGCCCCAATTCAGCAAAGCACTTGTCCTTCTGTACTTGAGCACTTGCTGAAAGATAAGCAGGTGCTTAAGTGCCTTGCTGAACTGAGTCCTAGGATGCAGGGTGGGCAAAAGCAGTGCAAACTTTCCTTGGTGCCTCAAACATAATCTGTATGGACCACCTCTACGGCCGACAGGGTATTTCAGTCTCCATGGCTCATGCAGTCACTGGCCTCTCTGATTAGAATTGCAGTAGTGGCTTTTGTGAAGTGGACAGCTGCTCCCTGAGAACGAGCCTGATAAAGGGGGAAATCGTGCCCCGCAGACCCTTGCATAAATCTCCCTGCACCCTATGCTATTTCTCTGGCACTGTGTCCCTGGATGCTACAGAAAGCACTCAATGGGCCCTGGGATCTACATGGGGCAGAGAAGTAGGGAGTGGTCAGGACAGCACAACTTCCTCCTTCCAGCCCTGCAGAGATTTTGAAGAAAGACAGTTCAACCTGGAGCTGCAGTTTTATTGTCTTTCTCCCAAAGCACCCTCTGCAGCAAGCTCCTCCTTTTTAGTGGACTGTTCATAGGCAGATCTAGCTGCTGGGGACTTGGAACCTTGGCAACTGTGTGTGTGGTGGTGGTGGTGGGGGGGAGGGCATGTCAGGCCACAGAGCCCACAAGTTAGTCAAGGGCACCTTCACAGATGGCCCTGGCCTCTTGCTGATTTCCCAGGAGATCAACAGGGTTATTGAGTGAGCCCCACAGCCTATTCCGCAGGGGAGCAAGCCCCATCTCCCCATCTCCACAGGTTTCTCATGCAGATTTCCTCCCCAAGAGCCTAATTCCACAGGTTTTGTGGCCAGAAGGTGCAATCTGGCCCTGGTGATGAACATGTTGTAGATAATAGGGAAGTAGAGTGATACCCACCAGCCTCAGTTCAGATAGATGGCTGAATGGCCATCAGATGTGAGTGAATATAGCCGTTGCTGGGCTGGGCTGGAATTGATTCATTGGGCTCAATGACCTAAATATTCAGTGACCTACAAGTCTGGGTTTACAGGTGTTTCCTTCACGTTTCAGTGTTTTGTTTAATTTTTGTCAACTAATTTCCAAAATATCTTAAATGTCAGTAATTCTGCGCAAACACAAGCAAACAACATACCTTTGTTTCGTTTGGTGTCGGGAAGGAAATCTGGCTAATGTTTCTCTTTGTGGTGTGATGGCTGTGAGTGGAGGATTTGTTGTTCTTATAGCAAATGAAAGGTGATGAGAAATCGAGGAGGAACCAGGAAGCCCTCTGGATGTGGGTTCTCATTTTTTGTATGCCGAGGTTGCGATTCACCTGAGCTTGAATTTGGGTTAATTAACTCATAAACTAACCTGCTACACTAGGGATTTCCCACAGCTTAGAGCTTTATAGAGAGCTCTTCTGTGACCGGTTGTGTTCTCAGAATTATAAACTCAGCAATCAACAGCAAGCTCCCTGTGGATACCAGGCAACCTGTAAAGCAGGATTTCAGATGCTCTGTAGGATGGATCATGAGCTCATTTCAGCTTCAGGTGAAGGCAGGGAAATAAAACATTTCTGGGGACTGCACTCACAGTACTTGGATTCCCAAATACCCAACTAAGCCACTTGATGGACATCAATGTTTTTAGCAGGGAAATAAATGAAAACTCATCAACAGAGCGCTCGTTATTTATGAGGTATTGCATTTCCACAAAAGACACAGGGGCAAAGGACTTCAGCTCCAGCTTTTGTCATGCCCTCTGAGCAACAGAGGTGTCTTTACGTTTGCTTTTGGCACAAAGGCTGTGTCTGCCAAGAACTTACAGCCTGTTCTTCAGAGCCTTAAAAGCTGCAGCTGAGGCTGAGCGGGACTGGTAACAGGTTATTACAGCTTCCCACCACTTTAAATCCACGTGATGCACTGTTCAGCAGCATCTGTGTAATGAGTCAGTGGTCTCAGTCCAGTTCCTAGCACAGAGATTTCCACAGAGCCACACAGGCAGTCCTAGTAGAGAGTCCAAGAATGGACCCATCCAGTAGTGTAATCAAGGGTAAACGTGCGTAAATGGAATTTTTCCACTTCTCATTTGGGGAATGTGGCGTTTAGGTTAAGTTCGTTTACCTACTTCCCCACTGGGCACTTCCAAGTTTGAGTGGAAGCACTTGGGCCAAACACATGAGCCCAACACTCAAAAACAAGCTAAACTTTAAGCACATCCCATTCAACAAAGCCTGTGCTTAAGACCTGTTGATTTTAATGGGAGTTGCATCCATACTTATAATGAAGCACGTGCTTAAATGCTTTGCTGAATCAGGGCCTTGGTAGGGGCCAGTAAGAGAGATGCGCCTGCCAATGCTATGCTCGTCCTGTGGGTAAATATGAGGGACATCTTCTCCCCAGGGCTGTCAGTGTGATCATTTGCCAGCACTAAGTTAACTGAGACAATGTGTTGGTCTGCTTGGCTTTCATTACATGGACTGGATGGGAAGTGTAGCCAGAGCAGTAGGTAATGGGCTTAGGACTCAAAAGTCAGAATGCCAGGGGATTGGGGGGTGAAAAGCTGTCTCCTATAACAGAGGCTGAGCTAACTCACTTCCTGCTGTGTTTCCAGGGAGCGGGGTCAGAGAGGACAGCAGGCAGAACAGGAGCTTCGGGCACCAGAAAGTGCCCAGGGCTTGGAGCGAGGAGATGTAGGGTAGGGAGCCCAGTGGTTGGTAACAAAGGGGGATAGCAGCTCCGGGACCGGGGGGATTTGGAAGCTGAGCAGAGAGAGGGGGAGACAACAGCAGGAGAGAGAGAGGAATGTCTACCCTGCAAAAAAACCCAAAAACCAACCAAACAAAAAAATTAAATGAACCCATGGTGGCATGTCCTAGAGTCCAGGTCAACTGACTTGGGCTTGCAGGGCTTGTATTACAGGACTAAAAATAGCAGTGTAGACATTCCCACTCAGCCTGGAACTTGGGCTCTGAGACCAACCCTCCCTCCCTGGGTTTCAAAGCCCAAGCTCCAGCCATTGGAGAAGGAACATCTACACTGCTATTTTTAGCCCTGTAGCATGAGCCCCACAAACCTGAGTCAGTTGACCTGGGCTCTGAGACTCACTGACTTTTTTGCAGTGTAGACGTACCCAGAGAGAATCAGGAACAAGACAGGAGGGAAGGCAGGAGTGGGATGGTCAGGGCAGGACCAGTAGGGTAGCAAAGGGTGCCACTGCTGCCCATGGAAGAAGAGTCAGGAAGATAGGCAGGCGAGGAGAGTGAATCGAAGCGCAGACGGTAATTGGCAGCATTTCAGGAGCTTAGATATGGGAGGCACTCCCAATGCCAGCACTCCAGCAAGGATGGGGAGGTTTATGGCCAAGCACCAACTGGGTTGCACTTCTCTCCTGAAACAAATGAATGGAGACCTTGTGGTTTTTAGCTCATTATTTTGAAAGGTTCGGTAGGGAATGGGGTGGTGGTGGGGGGAAGGCCAATTGAATCTGTCAGCGATTTAAAAGGGCCCTGTTTCCCTCTTCAGAGAACTCAAACAAAACCCATGTACAAAGCAGACAGTCGTGCGACAGGCAGTTCACACAAATATGTGTCAAAGGGACACGGGGCCTGGCTGTGTGCCCATTGGCAGGACTGATGTGACTGACCTGGCTGTCCCTCACCAGACCTCCTCTGCACTGCTTCTGTGGCTTTTTGTTGCCACTTTCATGCCAGATTTATTCTCCACTGGGGCTCTGGCAGGACAGTGGCAACCCAGGGGCCTGCTCTTTTGTGATATGGAATTACTGTGGGTTCCACAACTCGGAGGGGAGGGAACTCTTGGGCTCTCTTTTTTGCTGTGTGAGAGACAGGATGTTGGCACCAGGAGAATCCATGTCAGGTGGGAAGGGCAGTTGGGTGAGCAGCTAGCAAACAGGAGTTGACTGTGTCTGGCCAGGTCCCAGGTCTCCCTAGGTGAAGAAGGGTATTGTAAAGTGCCAATAGGGAGCCAGAATCTGACGCTCGTATGCTGGCCAGCTATTCAGAGGCGCTGAGCGCTTGCAGCTCTCCTTGGGAGCTCCTTCCGGCCACGCAAGCAGTAGGTGTTACACTGCAAAGGCCTCCGGTTAGCTGTGTGGAAATGGAGCTGAGCAGCTGTTAAAACGTGTTAACAGGCCATGTAGAAAATGATGAGATAAGCCAGACAGAAATAACTCTGCCTGGGGTCCAAGGTCTTGCTTTTGTTGGAGATCTGTCACAGTGTACAAGGAGGTAGGAGTTGTGGTTGCTACATAGTGACTACCAGGAGTCTTCTTCAATCTGGCTTTTGGGAAAGAATTTGGGTTCGTTGGGCGTGTTCCATTTATGTGTGTGTTATAGCAGAAGCAACAATAATGGTCTAAACCACCGTACTGTCTGTTCAGATATCTTGAAGGGCTTAACTTCAAATCAGGAAATTCAAAGTGAAAGCTAACGACGGGAGAATTGGTTTGCATGAAGCATGAATGATTTTGAATCCTTGCTGTAAACTCAACCCAATACTTATTTGAGGTGGCTTTCATTAAAAAAACATTTGGATGTTTTAAAACTCCTGCAGCCTGAATTTTCAGTGGTGGCCTCTAGTTTTGAATGCCCACTCTTCCCACTCCTCTGGGCAAAGTCAGGGACGCTACCAATACAAACAGCTTCCTCAGTGCTTCGCCCTTCATTTATTGCTGCTAAGGCTTTTGGGTTCTCATTGGTGCCTGCGACACATGTGGCCACAAGGTTGACTCAAACAGGTTGATTCTTCGTCGTCTCAGAGATGGGTACCGATCCTACGAGGCAAGCTATGCACTAGGGATGTAAATAGGGTTTAAAAATAGTAACCGTATAACCTATTAAAATTCTACTGGTTCAATGGTTAACTGTTAAGGAGTTCACATAGGTGGGGAACTGGTGCTGTGAGGGGGGAGGGTTGCTGCAGCACCCCTACATTTTATGCGGGGCTCCACTGTTGGCTTGCACCGGCGGTCCCGCTACCGGCCCCGTGCCTGAGGTCCTGGCTGCTGGCCCTGTGTCTGGGACTCTGCTGCAGCCGGGACGCTGGGCACGGGTGGCAGCAAAGCCCCTGGGCATGGGACAGGACCCGGGCATGGAGCAGCAGCCGGGACCCTGGGCATGCACCGGCAGCGGAATTCTTGGTGCGGGCCGGCAGCCAGGACTCCAAGCGCAGGGTGGCAGCGGAGTTTAATCATTACCCGTCCGAAACCGATAAGACTGATGCTTATCGGTTAACCAGTTACACGTTTACATCCCTACTACGCACTGAGTACCTTTCTGCTAAATCTGTTTGCAAAGTGTGTTTTGAGAAAGCACAGTTGATTCCACAAGCCAACAGAACAGTAACATCTCCTTCAGGGCTGGCACTAAAAACAGTGCCTGCTTTGTCGGGAATCCGATACGATACGATCCTTTCATGCTGCTCCGGTTGAGTACGTTCACAGGATGTGTCAGTTCTGCCTGCCTGCTTTCAGATGTGAAAAGCCCCCACTGCAGCAGGGTATCCAGACAGGATGCTTCACTTATCCGCTGGGTAGCTAGGCACCGAGGGGGGGGTACCTCATCAGGGAAAACACAACCTGTTCAGCATGATGTAGAACAGTCTGCAAAATCCCAGGTTTTGGTATTTAGGATGAGGGCTGGGAATGAATCATCTCCTCACCACAGGAATGGGGAAGAGCCCCTCTAGGCTAAAGCTGGCATGCGCTGATGGAGGGGAGCCGACACATGTTTGTCTTTTTACTGGCTGCCAGATACAGCAGATTTTTTAAACATCTACATCATGGCTTTGGAAAATCTTGCCAGGACACGCAGGGGTTTCTGTTCAAGTCTTTTGCTCTTCGTTGTTGTCGGTTACGTTTCTCTCTCACTTCTTCTTCCCCAGGGGTGTATTCCCACAGGGCCTGCCTGATGAATATGCCTTTGTAGCCACCTTCAAATTCCGGAAGGCTTCCAGGAGAGAAGACTGGTATATTTGGCAGATTATCGACAAGTACGGCATACCGCAGGTATGGGCCCTTTCCAGCCTTTGGGAGCAGCCGTGTTCCACACAAGCTGGCTATGCCGCTTTAACCCTTCACTCCCCATTCCGAATGGACTGATGAACATTCCTTTCGACTGACACTCTTTCAGTTCATTCTGCCGAAGAACCTTTGCCTTTAAAATTGGACACGGCCCATGGTTTACATTGGGAAGGAGGTTTGCTCAGGCAGTGGCTGGGGTTAGGAGGAAATGGGCAGAGAAAAGAAACTCTCCTAATTTTCAAAAGCACTTTGAGTCTTTCAATAAGTTTATTCAGCCGGTGCTTTATAGAAAAATTACTGATTGCCCCAGAATAGGGGAGGATAGCTTCACCGTTAAAGCACAGGACTGAGCCTCAGGAGAAGTGGCTTCTCTTCCTGACTCTGCCACAGACTTCCTAGGTGACTTTGGGCAGGTTACTTAACATCCCTTTGCCTCAGTTTCCTCCCCTGTGAAATGGGCATAATAATGCTTCCCTACCCCGCATGGGGTTTGTGTAGGTGAATTAATGTTTGTAAAGCACTTGCAGATCTTCAGATAAAATAAAAAAAAATCTGCAAGTGCTTTACAAACATTAATTCACCTATACAAACCCCATGCGGGGTAGGGAAGCATTATTATGCCCATTTCACAGGGGAGGAAACTGAGGCAAAGGGAGTAATCTGCCCAAAGTCACCTAGGAAGTAGCTGTACAGTCACAGAACCTAGCGAGCGCCCCCTCCTGGCCACTCATTAAGATGGCTGTGAGGGGGAATCCAAGTCTCTGCTGCTCTGGATCCCCAGGGGTTTCAAGCATCTGGAGTCTCAGCAGGCTCCAGCACTGGTTCCTTGCTTGGCCTTTGTGGCACATTTCCTGGGCACCAGATAGTCTGTTACCTCTTCTTGGAAATGGGGCTCTTCAGCTTACCTTCCCTAGGCCCCCCAAGATACCCTGTTACTTAAATACACCCTGCCCCACAGCTCCACCTCAGAGGTGTGAGGCTTCCGGTTGCAATTGAACTCTTTCAGAGGCACACAGCGGTTGGGAAGCAGTTCACACACACTCTGACACTTTGCACGGAGTCGAATGCATTTGTTCTTTTATACCTAATCATACAGAGCACAGAAGAGTGTGGATCACACAAAACAATCAACACAACATAGGTCACTTTCGATCTCTCACCCTTCACTTGGGAGTGCTTCGGGGCCACCCATTGTTGTGCATTGTTGTGCCCTGCCTTATATATATAGGTGGTCCATCCCACATGGAGTCCCTTACCCAGCTTCTGTGACCCTGCTGTCTCCTGCTTCATGCTTCCTCTCTGGCTCCCCCTATTTCTGTGTGTTTCTTATTTAAACCCCACTTGGTGACCTTTTCTCTTTTGTTCTATTCCTGGTAAGTTCCACTGTTCCTACCTTCCCCCCCTCCATTCAGAGTCATAAGCTAGAATGGTTTTCCAAGGCTTGAACTGCTTTTTAGCATAACCTTTGTATAGTAAAAGTACTGTCATTAACCTTAAGTATTTCCCTTTGTCCCTGTCTGGTGTGTACCAGCTGCAAGACTTTGGTGGATCCACATACATATAGACACGCATGATACTGCAGTTGTTCATAATGCAACTTCACAGTAAAAATACGGAATTCATATGTTATACGTACATAGCCCCCATTCATCATGAGTGCAATCTGTCATCTGTTGCCATATAGGTTTTTTAACACCACACCATGTTGTCTTTTTTGTTTTGAGTGTGGGGGTGGGGGAGTGGGTTTTTTGTTTTGCCTAATGCATACATTTTAGTTTGTTGTTACAGAGTTACTGGTGATTCCTGAGTGGGCTGCCAATGCTGATTGATTTAGCAGTGCCACATATTATTATTCCTTTGGATTTGAACTTCTAAAGGATGTGGAGAGATATTTGAGACACTCAGGCAGCACAGGGGATGGGTGTAGTATAAGAACCTAGCTAGCTGGCTAGCTAGATTCTTAAGTCAGCCAGCGAACAAAGGTTAATATCATTATCTTGATAAATTATCAGCTGATCTTTGATAAAAGGAAATGTAACTTACTGTGAAACCATACTCTCTTAATTCCGAATCCTATATACCAGACAGTCTGTCATTTCCTGTTGTTCATAGCTGAAAAATTGACCCCCTGAAGTTCAGAAAGCAAAAAGCAATGGGTAAAAATTTCAAAAGTGCCTAAGTCCCATTTTCAAAATGACTTTGACACTTAGAAGCCTTAAGTCTCAATGAAAGTTAATACGACTTAGGGTATGTCTATACTTACCTCCGGGTCTGGTGGTAAGCAATCGATCTTCTGGGATCGATTTATCGCGTCTTGTCTAGACGCGAAAAATCGATCCCGGATCGATCCCGGAAGTGCTCGCCGTCGACACCGGTACTCCTGCTCCGCGAGAGGAGTACGTGGAGTCGACAGGGGGAGCCTGCCTGCCGCGTCTGGACCCGCGGTAATTTCGAACTAAGGTACTTCGACTTCAGCTACATTATTCACGTAGCTGAAGTTGCGTATCTTAGTTCGAAGTGGGGGGTTAGTGTGGACCAGGCCTCTGGCTCCTAAATGCCTTAATCACTTTTGAAGATGGGACTTTGGCTCCTCGGTTACTTAGGTGCTTTAGAAAATGTTACCCTTTATCTGCTTGCTCCTACATTCATGGCTTACTATGTACAGTACTTGAGCGGTCCGATGGAGGAATTATGAGAAACAATATGCTCATAGCAATGGCCTTGGAAAGAGAAAGAGAGAGAATTAGTGGGTGGAGTATGAATTCCACAACCCTAGAGGTGATAGGAGTTTACCTATTACAGATTAAACTGGGCTCTTTCTCTCTCATTTGAAAACGTGATTGATTTGAGTCCAGTCATTCAATACTCCTTCCTTCTTGGTCACGGCTTGGTCGTTTTAGTCATAATGGTAGGTAATTTAGGCCATCATCTAACCTCTTTAACATGCCTTGTCTTTTCCCAATCTCATTTCCTGTCCCATCTTCAGGCATGTCCCCCACATCCGGCTTATATCTCTTTCCCTTCCCCTCTGCTCTTAGTAACTTTGACTCTGTAAAGCACTTTGGGGTACAGTTTATGTGAAAGGACGAGTGTACGGAGAATGAAGTTGTGTTGTATCGGCAGCGTTCTTTCTGTTGATTCCCAGGTCTCTATCCGCCTGGATGGTGAGAACAAAGCCGTGGAGTACAGTTCCATTGGGCTGACCAAGGATGCAGTACGAGTGGTCTTTCGAAATGCCCGAGTCAGCGATTTGTTTGACCGCAACTGGCATAAGATCGCCCTCAGCATTCAATCCAAGAGCGTCTCCCTCTACATCGACTGCAAACTAGTGCAGACGTTGCCTATTGAAGACAGAGAAAATATTGACATTCAAGGGAAGACCGTGATTGGCAAACGCCTGTATGACAGCGTACCCATAGACGTAAGTACTGAGTCTGCGGATTCATTCCCAGGGGAATGATGTCCATCTGTGCAAGGGTGATGGGGTTTTCTGGTGTCACACTCTCACTGAACCCTCTCTTTATTCATTGTCATTTCCTGAATCTTTGCGTTTGATTAACTCTCTGAGAATGGCTGACATCTTATCAGATACCAGGGTTTCCATCTTCTAACCTCAGAGTACTGAAGTGTGCAGTACTGGGATACAAAAAGGGGGCTCCATTTCATCCTTCCAGCCAGTCTGAGCTTGCCATTGTTAAAGCCATGTCCATAGGTATCAATCACCCGCAAACATAATCGGCGAATCTACATAATACCAAACAACATCTGAACGTCTCTTTGCTGTCCCAACCTGGCCCTACAAGGGGTTTCATGTGTAGCAGTTAGAGGCAGGAAAGACTCATTAAATCACTGAGTCCTCTCCTGCAACGTCAGAATATGGTCCTCACCGCACAGAGAATACATCCGGCATTAAATTTGTACCATGCTTGGTCGTAGCGAAAAGATCAAGATACTTACACTGGATCTGGTTCTCTTCTTACCAGCATGTAAATCAGCGGTAACTCCATTGAAGTTATAAGGGGCCTGGGCAAAGTGAATGGCGTGTGCATGTAAAATGGTTTAGTAGCATTTTACCCATAGGGGGAAATGACTATGTGAGTTGAACACAATGAACGCCATCCTAGCCAATTGAAATTGCAGGGCGAATTTAGGTAGACAGAATGTAACTTTCCAGATAGGAATTTGGCCAGGACACAGAGGTTAATATACATCCTTATTCTTGTAAAAAGCATCACAGGATCTTTAATGAACACAGAGTCAGAATCTCATTAGCATAGTGCCCTTCACAGAATGCTGGCGTATTGACAGAGAAGGATGCATGTCAGCTATGGAACCCCCAGAACCATTGTGATCTGGCCTTTGTCTGTATTGTTTGCACTCTTTGTATCGAAACACTAGGCACAAGTTGACATTAATAATTCACAGTCGCTGAAACATGGCCCTATTGTCTGTCTTTGTTTTCTAGTTTGATCTTCAACGGATGGTAATTTACTGTGATTCCCGACATGCCGAGCTGGAAACCTGCTGTGATATTCCCTCTGGACCAGTAAGATGTTGTTTTGTTTGTGTATATATATATATATATACACAGACACTGTTAGTTTAGATCGATTATCCAAGTAAGGGGTTGCAGCTGTGTGAGTCTGATGTTATAAAGGTAGTGAATCAAACCCATAGAACTGGTAACATGACAATGATGAGTTTACTGAAAAAGTGAAAAGTATAAAGAATTAAACCTCTCCATGTCTCTTTCCCCTGTCAAACTATCATGGGAAAGAGAAAAATCTGAAGGGTTCAACTGCTGATTGAAGAATAAAAACTCCATGTAAAAGTAGTCAGTGTGTTTCCTATTGCTGCTGTATGGGACGAGCTAAGACAGCAACATTGCTAGTTAGTTAGGGTTACCATATTTTGTGCCTCCCAAAGGAGGACACTTCACGGGGCCCCGCCCCTGCCCCCAGCCCCGCCCCTGCTCCCGCCCCAACTCCGCCCCCTCCCCAAAGTCTCTGCCCCCTCCCCTGCTTCCCGCAAACATTTGAGTTGCGGGAAGCCTGAAGCAGGTAAGGGGGAGTGTGGGGGGGAGGAGGCGCGGCCCAGGCTGTCCCCGGCCCTGGGGTGCCGGCCCCCGGCCCACCACCCCCAGCCCGGCCCCCGAGTCCCGGGCCCGGCTGGCGCCCCCGAGCCCCCGGCCGAGCCCCCGAGCCCCCGGCCCGGCCCCGCCGGAGCCCCCGGCCCTGCCGACCCGACCCAGCCCCGCCGGAGCCCCCGATCCCCCGGCCGAGCCCCCGAGCCCCCGACCCGGCCCCGCCAGAGCCCCCGGCCCTGCCGACCCGACCCGGCCCCGCCGGAGCCTCTGACCCGGCCCCGGTGGAGCCCCCGATCCCCCGGCCGAGCCCCCGATCCCCCAGCCCGGCCCCGGTGGAGCCCCCGATCCCCCGGCCGAGCCCCCGAGCCCCCGGCCCGGCCCCGGTGGAGCCCCCGATCCCCCGGCCGAGCCCCCGAGCCCCCGGCCCGGCCCCGCCGGAGCCCCCGGCCCCGCCGACCCGACCCGGCCCCGCCGGAGCCCCCGATCCCCCGGCCGAGCCCCCAAGCCCCCGACCCGGCCCCGCCGGAGCCCCCGGCCCTGCCGACCCGACCCGGCCCGGCCGGAGCCCCCGACCCGGCCCCGGTGGAGCCCCCGATCCCCCGGCCGAGCCCCCAATCCCCCGGCCCGGCCCCGGTGGAGCCCCCAATCCCCCGGCCGAGCCCCCGAGCCCCCGGCCCGGCCCCGGTGGAGCCCCCGAGCCCCCGGCCGATCCCCCGAGCCCCCGGCCCGGCCCCGGTGGAGCCCCCGATCCCCCGGCCGACCCGACCCGGCCCCGCCGGAGCCCCCGGCCCTGCCGACCCGACCCCGCCGGAGCCCCCGGCCCCGCTGGAGCGCCCGGCCCCGGAGCGCCCGGCCAGGCACCGCACCGCGGGCCTGGCCCCGGAGCCCCCGGCCCGACCCCCGAACCCCCGGCCCGACCCCCGAGCACCCGCACTGCCGGCCGGCATGTCCCGATTTTCCCAGACATGTCCAGCTTTTTGGGCTTTCCCCCCGGACGGGGATTTGGAGCCCAAAAAGCCGGACATGTCTGGGAAAATCCGGACGTATGGTAACCCTATAGTTAGTGTCTCAGTCCACTTGCCAACGGGCAGAGATCTGCATTGCAAAAAACACCAGCACAATGTGGAAGAAGTGTGCAGTGCCCCAGTCACTGCTGTAGCTATTGTCGGGATAAGCAGGTTTGTGCGGTCCAGACTGGTACCTTTCACCAGCAGTTTTAAAAACCCAAATCCAACCAAACACTTGATTCTTCTGCTCCCCAAGTCTCTGGAATTCAACATAGAATCACAGAATATCAGGGTTGGAAGTGACCTCAGGAGGTCATCTAGTCCGACCCCCTGCTCAAAGCAGGACCAATCCCCCGACAGATTTTTGCCCCAGATCCTTAAATGGCCCCCTCAAGGATTAAACTCACAACCGTAGATTTAGCAGGCCAACGTTCAAACCACTGAGCTATCCGGGCATAGTTAGCAACATGTTCAGTAAATACCAACTTGGCTTCCATAAAGTGGATCAAAGGCAAATGAGGTTTCTAAAAGGGAAGACCTGATAATGACACGAGCTGTTTGGCTTTAGTGCCAGGTGACGGTCGTTACTGAAGTGCCACCTGCTGAAATAAGACCCACTGTCGGCAGTGAACAAGTGGGCCCCCCAAACACCCTCAACTGTTCCTGTCCTGCTGGAGAAAAGGTGAGTGACTCTCTGTTCTCTTTTGGGAGCCTTTGTTTCTTCTCCCTGGCCAGACCCTTTGGTTTTGGGAGTAGGATCTAGTAGAGGACTTGCATAGTGCTTGACCTGCAGTGCCAGTCAGGATCACAGACTCCTCTCCTGGACTGTAAGCTTGTTGGGGAAAAGGACGGTGTCTTAGGGGTTTTGTCAGCACCCAGTTCACTGGATCTTGATCCTGATTGTGGCTTCTGGAGATCAACCTAGAAAATGAAGCAGCAATTTTTACCACCCCTTTTAAGTACAGGTTTTGTAAGACATAACAGGAATAGGCTGATAGGGTAAATGGGAGCCATGCAGAAACAATCCCCTTGCCTTTAGTGGAGTTGAGCCCGTTTCAGTCAGCAGTGAATGGGGCCTTTAAGGTATTAGCACTGCTGCAATATTTTCATCACTGACTTTTTTCTTTTTGTGTGTTGTTGCTCAAACCTTGAGGCGGTGTAGCTTCCCATCCATTGCCCGCTGAAATGGACTTTTCCATTGTGGGGCTCTTTCTGTTGTTGCTGGTGGGCCCCTAGTGTGCTGGCATGTAATGAGAGGAGCAGTCTCCAAATAGTCTCCTTGTTCTCTCTTTAGGGCGAGAGGGGCCCAGCTGGCCCTGAAGGTCCTAGAGGTCAAAAGGTCAGTAGTATGTTTTCCATTTTGTCTATTTAAAAATACCGTATGAGGTGCTGGGTTATTCTGTATGACGGGAAAAGTTTAAGGACAAAGTCCAATAAACTAATCGCAGACAAGAGATGGGTTGGATGTGTCCAAGGTGGACTATGGGGAATGCAGTAGTTAGTGTGCGGGTCTTGACTATGCTCACCCCCAAGTTTCACTGAAGTGGCTTTATGTATCTTCTAGAAGCACTACCATGCCACATTTTTGTTTCTACATTGGCTACATTTTTGTTTCTACATTGGCTGTTTCTACATTGGCCTACATCACAACTTTGATGGCGATTCTCCAGTAATTCTGCACTGTCCCCAAGCTAAAAGGCCACATCATTACTTTTAGTCATCCACCAGAACTTTACTGATGTTGGGGTAGGAGGGTGGAGCCCTGTAATCCAGTATCCCAGCAAGAGCATTTGAGCCAGGGGGTGAAGTTAAATATGGGCTATATTTCTAGATAGGTTTCTTCTTAGAATGCACAGAGTAAACCAATCATTCTTTCCGCTGATGATTCTAAATCCTACTTAGCTGGACGATGCTTACCTCTCATGAAGTGTGAGAGGAAGCTCACTTATGCTGTCTGACTTGTGAGGTTAAAAATCCCAAAGCCTGTTTTTTTGGAGTGGCTCACTGCACTCTCAATAATTAAACGTTTCTGGGATGCGGAAAGAAAGGCTTTGGGTGTATATTTTCTGCTGGGGCAAATGGAGACAAGTCTGTTGACTTTAAGCTGCAGCTGTTTAAAATGGCAGAGAATTTGGCCCGTTATTTCCATGGGACTATAAATAACCCCATTCCTATTTTAATCTGTGACAGTTTAAGTGATGACGGGCTATTCTTCAGAATGACAGAACCATGAGAAATGACTGCAAGAAAAACACAAAAGGATGGCAATGATAAAACAAAGAAAGAAAATGTGTGTTGTCTCACCCACCGGCACAGCCCTGTAACAGACTCCAGAAACACTGGTGTCTAGCCCACTTCACTCTCAGCAAAATGGTGTGAACACAGTTCTGTAGATGGAGGATAGAATAGCAAGCCTTATTCACTGATCTATGGCTAGTAATCACCTGGCTTTGATGTTCCATAACCCAGGTGCATCCAAGGACCTATAAGGTTTGTGTAACAGTGATCTAATGAGCTGTGCACAGACCCAGGAGTTGGGGACTCTTGAATTTTAATCCAAGCTCTGCTGACGAATCACTGTGTGGGAGAGGGGAGGTCATTTAACCTCCCTTACCCTCATCTTACCTATCCACTAAATAGAGCTAATTTGTTGTGCCTGCCTCACAGGGATGCTGTGAAGATTAATTAGTAAATGGATGCGAAGCAGCCCTTTATGGCATTTGTGGTCCAGTTAATATCTAGGCTAGATTGTCAGTCCTTACGCAGCCCAGAGGAGAGGATCCCCTCTCCACCAGCCTGTACATGTGTAACGCTGACCGACCCCGGTCATTAACGGGCAGGATTGAACCTGGGGCCTCTGGAGCTCTACTGCATGAGCTAAAAGCCAACTGGCTCTTAGCTAAGGCTGTAAAACAGTCTCATTTAACTCTCTCTCTAAGTGGCTTGGTGCCACTAAATGGGACAGAACACCACACCCTTGGCAGGGCCGGCTCCAGCGTTTTTGCCGCCCCAAGCAAACCTCATGCTCGGGGTCTAATGCAGCCCACATTTCAAAGGCTGGGAATCCTCACTGTATTGAAAAGGAACTGTAAAGGTAAGGCCTTCTGAGGGTGCTCAAAGGAGACGTCTCTTTGCCTTGACACTGCCCCTTCGAGGATTCCCTGTGTATTTTAAGATCCATGACTGCGTATAAATCAGACACCAACACCCAAGCTTCCCATGTACTGGAAACAAAGTGATGCATGGGTGGGCTTTCTGATTGCAGCAGCACCTGCCCTGTTGCTAGCTGTTAAGCTGGGGCTTTGGGGAATGTGGGCTTCAGTATTGGGAGACAAATCTCTGAGACACTTAAATAACACAGACATATTTGAAATATTGAATATATGAATGGTAACATGGGGCAACTCTTGAGTCGAATCAGTTGGGTGGCACAGTCAGCAATGGCCGTGTGCCTTTCAGAAGAGCAATGTGCTTTACAGTCTTGTGGTGCTCACATCTCTTTCCTCTCCTCCAGGGAGAAAGTGGCAGCCACGGACTTCCTGGTCTAAAAGGAGAAAAAGGAGACTCGGTAAGTCAGAGCTGCCAGACGCTGACTGATTTTGTAGTGGAATATGAGAGATGGGAAAAGGGTTGTTCTCCTACTGATTGCATGGGGCTTATGCTACTGCGAAAGGACTTCCGCTTACTGAGTGGTCCCTCATGGCCAGAGTTCTGTTTTCAGCAGGCTCCCTCTATTCTTTGTCTTCATGGCCCTTTAGGTTATTGTCTACATTGCAGTTAGACACGCATGGCTGGCCTGGGTCAGCTGACGCGGGCTTGCAGGGCTTAGGCTGCAGGACAGTGAAATTGCTGTGTAGATATTTGGGTTGGAGCCCGAGCTCTGGAACCTGACAAGGGGGAACGTCCCAGAGCTCCGGCTCCAGCCTGAGCCTGAAGATCTACACTGCAGTTTTACAGCCTTGGAGCGCGAGTTCAGCTGAGACAGGCCAGCCGTGGGTGTTTAACTGCAGTGTAGACATACCTTTACAGACCCACCACAGCCTTTCTTGTATGTCCTACCACCCTCTACTTGGGGCTGTTTTAATGACCGCAAACAGTCCCACCAATAAAGTCCATCACTGCAATCCAAAGGTTCCCACATATCTCTGGCTCTTCTGTTGTCTACAAAGAGCTCTTCCCCTGCCATAGCATAGGTGTCTCTCCCTGGAGTTTAGCCTTCTGGCTCTGGCTTCCTTCTCTCGCTAGTGTTTCCCCTGTTCTAAGGGAGAAGACCCCGTCTATATACTGTCCTTCTCCAGGGAGCTCCTCCCAATTGGCTGGAAGAGAAGGGAGCCCTGCCCCACCCTAGGCCACACTACAGGACTTCAGATCCCAGGCCTTTAAAGGAACAGTGTCCTAACTACCCAGAACTGCTTCCTCTCCTCCACTATCAGGCCATTTCCTGGGTCCTTGATCCTTCCAGCTCCCTGGAATGGGGTTTTCTGGCCCACTCTGTTCTTCAGGGGTCAGTATTCTCCCTGCAGCTTGTGTTCGTCCTCCGAGCAGGGATGATATTCACCCTTCTAGGGTCAGTCAGCTGATGCCATTTTCTGTGCGTTTCAATGCTTTGTCACGCAACCTGAGGGCTAGTTGGCCTGTCGTCGGCCTTCTAGTTCAAATGTGCGAATTGGATACACGGACTGCGTAGCACATCCAGGAGGAACACTGTGGTGCATTGACACACAAAGGAAAGAGTCGATCTTTGCTGTTTACATGAAGGTGACATTGGGATCTCATTTCAATCAGGTGCTCCTGATTAAAAAATGCCACCCTCTGGTTCATTATTTAATAGAGAAAAAAATGCTGGGTTTTGAACGGCGATCAGGACTAATGAAAGCTGAGAGTGTCTCTGGTTTTGGAAGCTTAATGTCATAAATATTAACTAACATCATATGTCGAATCAGGGGTAGGTGTGGCCAGGTGAGAATGGGGATGCTGGGGTTCAGAGGATCTAGGTTCTTTTAAGCTGCTATTTGTTGTCTGAACTGGGGAAGTCACTTGATCTTTGTGCTGCCCTGTTATATAGGTGTAAAAATATTGATCTATATAATAAGTGTATCTTTAGTTAAATAAAAAAGTGTAACCCTGAAGAAATGTAGGCAATTTTCTAAGCAACCGCATGATTTTGTGGTTGCACATCCTGTCTTCCTCTCCCACCCGGGTTTATCTCCATCTCGCCTTATGTTTTGTCTGAACTTTGCTCCTGATCCTGCAGTTGGACCCACAGGGACAGATCTTTGCACCTCTGTAGGCCAGTTGCAGGAGCATGACCTTGGATTATAAACAGTCCCAGAGCAGGATCTCTGTCTTGTGCTTTCCTTCACGTAAAGGGCCATGAATATATGCACGCGTATAAATAATCACTAATAAAATCTGCATGGGTGTTTTGACAAATAATATTTAGAAAGTGCTTTGAGATCCTTGAATAAAAGTTGAAATGTAGAATTCTATATTAAATTTCCCTTCCCCCCGTCCTTTCTAGGGCAGAGGAGCATATGGCAGAGGAGAGAAGGGAGAACAGGTATAGTGATATTGTTAATGATACAACACAGTTCGATCATAGCCCACTCCACTACTTTCTTTAGCTCAAATTCTAATTTTGGAACCCAGGGGAACGTCCAGAGTAAGACCTGCAGGAGGGAGACCCTTATGAACAAAGAATTCAGGAGATCTGCGCTGGTTGGATTTTAGTAAAGGAAGCGATATACTTTCTCACACATGCTTCGTCAGAAATGTTAAGATTTGCCACTGCTTTGCCCTGGGGGTAGTCTCAATTCCAGCTGTGCAAAGTGTGTGTAACATGCAATCACATCAGAATGATAACACTCACTTGGACAAGTGGGAAGGACTACACAAGGAGCAATGCGATGGAGAATCAGGCTCTGTCTAATGGATCAAAAACTGGCTCAAGAAACATGAACAAATGGTAAGGATAAGTGGCAGTGCATTGATTTTTACAGAGGTATCAAATAGAGCACTGGAGGGACTTCTAGGCTATTAGGCAGCAAAAACAGTCAATGCAAATTTAGGCTGCATAGGCAAAACATGACCTTATGGAGGAGAGAAATAATAGTCCCACTCTATCCCTGTGTTATAATCACACTGAGAATATCACACTCAGGTCTGGGCACTGGAATGACGCAGACAACCTGGAGAACGTAGAGAAGAGCAAGAAAAAAAGATTGAGGGCTGAAGGGGTCGCCTGATGTGGAAAGGTTAAAAGAGCCAAATCTGCCTAGCCTGGCTAAGTGATAATTCTGGGGGGACATGGAGAAACTCTACAAATATTTGATCATTAGTGGAGGAATGGAAATAATGAATTAGGGTGGTACCAGGGGATAATGGGATGAAATGAAGAAGGAAGACATAAAGTGTCCTGATCATGAGATGTAATCGTCTGCTGAACTCTCAAAAGAAACAGTGGGCAACTATTTAAAACTACATTGGACAATACATTAGTAAATGTCCTGTAGGGAAGAATCCTGCACTGGCAGGTAGAGATGGAGTCTTTGACCATTTGAACCTTCCTATCTCTACTTTCTTTGATTATAATCTATTGATCATATACATCCAAAACGCACCATTTGACCTTCTTACATTGCAAATGAAGGTTGCTTATTAGAAGAAATGTTACTAAGGCAGCCCATAGACATGGGAAGAATAAAAGGCAAATTTCTGCATTCATATATGTGCAACCTTTTCCATTGACAGGCAGAATTTGGCCTACAAGAGACATTCTAGATTCACAATGCAGCCTTTAAAAATCAGCCACTGTTTTTCATGTGCCAAGGGTCACTCAGCCCCGATGAAAAGCATCATATTTAATATGTTGGTGCTGTAGTAGAAATAAGGTCTGATCTGGTCAAGAAGGGTCTGAATGGTAGGAAGTGCCACCTCCTGCCTTTGTCACCCTGCTGAGGAATATGGTGAGCATGCAAGTTTTGAGTGAAAACCGGATACAACATCTGGGCTGAATTTCTCTGATTAGGTAGCCAAGGGGCATCCTTGATGGCTGCCCACCAACATGCATGCATAAAGATCCATAAATTTATGACTAGTTAGCTCTGTTTATTTGATACATTTGCCAGCAGAGGCATTCAGCGGGCCTGCATTTAGTAACAAAGGAGCTGTGTCTTGTATATGTGCCCATAGAGAACATGGGCACGGTCTAGGCATGTTTTGGTACAGTTCTTGGTGGAGGGTGTGTCTCTGCTGAGCATGGCTGACATGTTTGACAGCAGGAGGAGAATGTGCTATTCCTGAGCACGTCCACTGATTAAGTAGCAGAAGAGCTGACACCTGCCCAGCACGTCTTTTGAGATCAGCGGCACAGAAGGTGAACCCTGGCTGAAATCCTCCACTCTGTATTGGAAAGTTTAGGAATAAGAGTTTATTTGATTGAGAAAATGAGGGAATTCATAATGAAAGCTGAAACGGCATCCTTAACTTGCCCTGCTGTGCCTAGGTATTACAGGGATGACTTGTGTGCTGTACCTTCGGGTGCTGAGGTAGGTATGTACAAACCAGGAGAGTGACAGGCACGGTGCCCAGGGCTTGTGCCCCAAATATTTCACCATAATCACAAAATTTGAACTTGTACACGCAAGCAGTTAATTGCATGTGCAAACAGGAGTGCTTGTATAATCCACTGTTCAGTATGTGTCACACTTCCCACTCTGTGTCTGATCTGCACAGATGGGTCTGCTTCAGCTGCCAGCTACGGGAGTTAGTCCTTTAGTTCAAGCTATAGACATTCATGAAGTCCTAGGTATAATCTCTGGTCACTAGCAAGGTGGATGTTACCCTTGTCCATGTGTATGTACTTGGTTGCATGCACAACTACGTGCTTTGCACACACACATACACAGTATGCAAATGCTAACACCTGTTAGCACATGCCCAGGCCAATTTTCTGGTCACCACCTAAACGAAATCTTGTATGTTGTGGGAATGCAGATTGAACCTGGATTAATATCCTAAGGCATAATAACCATGAGCAGTACTTTGTGCTGTCTGTGATTTGTCCCATCGGTTGTCTGAAAAGCTCCCATCCACACTGGACATAATCTGCCCCACTCAGTGCTGTCTGAGCTGACAGCAAATCTTCAAGCCCCCACCAGCCCAGGGAGAATCAGCATAGGTGAATTGGAAGATGGGGCAATGACTGTAGAGCATTATCTAGGGTGATTTAAGCAAGACGGGATTTCAGTGGCTCTAGATCAAAGTCTAGGGAAGACATGTCTGAGACAGTAGACACTGTACCGTGTGAGGTCTGCAGCCATGTCCGCATTCCTGGGGGACAGCCGTCCACATCACAAGGCAGACTGCTCTTTGGATTGTTTTACTTCAAAAGGCTTTGAGGAGTGAAGCGCCCTGCCTTGCAAAGTGCCAAGCATTTCCTGAGAGGTGCTGAGCCACCCTTAATTCAAACTAAGGGCAATGGGCCCAGAGGGTGCTCAGCTCCTTGCAGCATGCAGCCCTCAATGAACTTCAACAGCATTCCTGGGGAGAGTAGAGAAACTGCACCCAGGTCTCCTGCATGATAGTGCAGAGAAGCAAGCACACGGTGGGTCTGCACAAGGCCTGTGCATCAGCTAATTCCAACGTCATTCTTCACCATAGGGAATGCAGGCCCTTTGCACAGGGGCCATTAGGTGGTTAACCACCTCATAGGACTCAATCTGGGGTTTAGGCACCTCAGTACCTTTGTGAGAGTATTAATAGTTCCTTTCTCCCACACTTTGTGTGTCTTTGAAGTAGTGACTGTGTCTCACTATGTCTTTGTAAAGTGCCTTGTACAATGGAGCCCCAATCTCATTTGGGCCCTCTAGCTGCTACCATAACTCAAATAATAGTAACAATAATTAATAAAAATCCCTTTTAATATATAGATGACCTTAGTGGAATGAGTCAGTGGATGGGTGGCGTCCTTGTAACCTCCACACTACATTTGGGCACCAAAGAGTCGGGGGAAACGCAGGAACATTTGGAGACACTTGTTCGTCAGTGTTTGAAAATGCCACCAATCAGCATTCTTCACTTGCAGTGAATGGCTGGGGGAAGCTGAGCTCCTTAGAACCTGATTCACAGCAGAAATCAGCAAAGTTCAGAGGATGTTGCAGCTGGTGGTTTTCATGACCAGGGCGGGGTGAGATAGGGATGCACTGTTTTTTAGTTCATAAATAAACTGGTTAGAGCAGGACAACTAGAAATCAAGACTGCTGGGTTCAGTTCCTAGCTCTGCTACTGACTTGACTTCTCTACGGTTGTTGGATTTAGTCTGCAGGTGCTAGGTGGTGTTAGTGGCCTGTGACATGCAGGAGGTCAGACTAGATGATCTGGTGATCCCTTCTGGTCTTAAACGCTATGACTGTAAGGTCACCCAGCATTTAACCTCACTGGGTATGTCCACATGGGGCTAAAAGATCTGCAGCATGACCACAGCTGGCCCGGGTCAACTGACTTTTTGCGGGGCTAAAAATTGCGGTGTGGCTGTTCGGGCTCGGGCTGGAACCAGAGCTCTGGGACCCTCCACCCTTGCAGGGTCCCAGAGCTCGGGCATCAACCTGAGCCTGAATGTCTACAAGCAATGTTCAGCCCTGGAGCCCAAGCCCTGTAAGCCCGAGTCAGCTGACCCGGGCCAGCGGCAGGTTTTTTATCCCTGTGTAGACATACCCTCTAGGTCCTCCATTTACCACCTGTATAACAACAGCTCACCTACCTCCCAGGGCTATCATGTGGCTTTCGATTAGTTAATATTTGTAATCTTCTTCTGGGCCTCAGATAAAAGCTGATACCGAATGGTTAAGTGGTAGTGGTTTCCGCACGTACTCTCCATTCCTTTGTCTGGTCAGGGCAGTTTCATTCTATGATTCTTGTATTTTTTTAAACCCTCTTTCCTCGACTTAGAGTGCTTTCTGCATGGCTAGCTGAATAACTGAGGAGCTGCGGTTGGGTTGGCTTCTTTCTCCTTAAACAATAATTAAAGGGTTTTAGATAAAATCAGTGGTTTCTGTGACCCAGAATAACAGCTGCAGATTGTAACAAACAACTTGAAGCCAGATCACATAATAATAATTTTGCATCCTGACAGCATAGTACTAACACTGAAAGAATTCCAGGGCTTGTACAGATTTTTTCCCCCCTTTACACAGTCTAAGTGAACATTCTCTTACATTTTCAGTCCCAGTCTCTCACTGCCAGGCCCATGGCTGGTACACAGTGACATCTGCTGGCAGTCACAAAGCTGTAAACTCTCCACCACCTTTCTTTCTTTCGGGCATTTCCTTGCCAAACTCAGCTCCGAGTGTGAAAACGAATAGTATCAGAAAGCTTTTGCATCTCTCCATTCCTCTTCTGGTGAGAGTTCTGTAAAAGAGATTCCTGTGATTCAGTCACTGATAACCGGGCCAGGACGCAGAACGCTCTTTCACACGGTATTACGACTGACAGGTATGGATTAGCTGCTTGTCAGGAAGTGAAAAGAGCCTTCCTAACCAGCTAATGTGCGTGTAGAATATAAAACGAGCCTGTTATTCTAGTAAATTACAGCTTCCAGAGGTGCTGCACAAAACAGATCTTTGTCACCCCCAGCAGACCTGTAGTCAGTCAAAGGCATCACCCCATCACATGCTATCTACCATCTTTCCCCTGACTAAGAGCTTTGAAACCTGTTCTTGTGGCCAAGTTTCCCCTCTCCTTACCCATTCATAAGAACAGAAGAAGAGCAGAGGCAGTGTCATATACTCCAGTTGATTGATAAAGTTAGGCAGTCAGGTCCTTCCTTCTCCATATTACACACCCCTTATCAATGCTTGCTGCCAGGCTGACCTTCCCCTTTAGAGGTTGAAGATGGCGACTCTGACAGCTAGGGCAGATAAGCAGCTGTGTCATGGAGCCAAGAAACCATGGCCAGCGGAATGGACGTTTGTTCCACACTGTTCTTTTCTCGCACACGTTGAAGTTTCACCTCTCTTTAATCACCAGTACTCTGCCCTGGCCGCACTAACCTGAGATGCTGTAACTTCAAATGCCAATACTGTCTGGGCTCTCTTACGTCAGCAGAAAGCTGCCAATTCGGCTGTCTGATGCTTCTGGGGAACAAAGCAAGAATGGGATACGAAAAGACACTGCTAGGAAGCCATTGCCTTGATCAGAAACATTTTGTATCAGTCCAACGGAGGAGTGCACATTATTACGGCCAACTGTTTTTACAGCCCCAGAGGAGCACATAGTACTCTACAGACCAATGAGACTGGGCCTACCATGAACAGCTCACAATCTTGTGGCAAGATTCTACCCTGGGCAGCCTTAAGTGCACCAGGTCTTGGGGCTGCATTGTGGCAAATCACTGGGACTCTGTGTGGGCACAGGGCTTCAACCCATGTGGACGAAAGTGCAGAATCGGGGCCTAAATTCAGAGAGACCTATTAGGTGTGTCCGCTTCCTATTCTGTATGACATATTCCTTTCGGATCTGGCGCTACATACGACAAAAATCTTTTGGCAAAAAAAAAAAGGCCAGAAATGGTGTCTCTGGGAAGCTGGGCACGGTGAGTTAATAGGTTTCTCTGACAGGGCAAAACATCCGCCTGGTACCTGACAAATCATCTGGAGCTGCACAGCTACAATCGCCACATGCTATTTATAGGCCGGAGGATACAAATTAATCAATGTCATGCTAAAGGCGACCGTGTTCTTGTTCTGCTTCAGTGCACACTCACCATCCAGTGCCTGGCAAGCTGTTTGTCTGAGGGAAGCTTTGATCCTGAGCGAAGACAGATGAAAGCGGCGAGGATTGTTTTTACCTAGAGACAAAGAGCACGTTACGTCGTACAACTGCTCACTATTTGTCACATTTCAAACTTGAATCCAAATATCTAATTTTGGTGGCAGAATTAAAAAAAAAAAGGCGGGAGAGGATTAGGGTGCAGCATTCACAAAAACACGTTCCTGGGTTTGTGTTGGGGTTTGTTTATTTGGTTTAGTGTTTTTGGTTCTTTTACAAACTTTAATATACAATATTGTTAACTGGAGTGTGTATCTGCAAGGACAAAAGAGTAGGACAGTGATTCAGTTCGATGAGACTTTCTAGGTTTGACAAGTTACCCATGAAAAGGACAGGCCCCCTCCAGTATCTGTCAGAGGCAGGGTGATCCATCCAGGATAGGGTCACACTGTCTTTGGAGTTTGGCCCCTTGTGTCCATTTGTCTATTTCTGAACCGGGGTGGCTAGGTACATAGCCATCTCTAACATCTCTCAACTTTTTCAGCACCAAGGTCTTTGGCAGGAGCCTGTCTGGACCTTACCTGCATGTCGATTTAAATAGGATTCGTTCAGAGACAAACACACACAGTGATTACTATTTACAAGGCACTGTAAGTACACTCGGGGTTTAACAAAACACAGGCACAATTAGCCATAGTCTTTGCTGGCCTTACTCCACTGACTTCATTTGGCCCGATCTGCCCTGAGAGCTGCAGGGAAAGCTGCATCAAAGGAAATATTGGCACTGCCACGCTAAAAACAAACCCCTTCATGTCCGGCTCTCTCTGTGCCGTGGCCACATGCTCTGTGGAATGCAGATTTGACTCCACTCTGCGGTTGTGGTGTTGTGTTTGTTCAGAACCATAAAAAGCAGAGGGCCTTTTCAGAAATGTAAGTGCTTCCAAAGGGGCCTGCACAAACAGCAGTTCTCTCACAGAGCTCTGGCTGGCACTTGTAGAAATTTAGTAATTTTCCTCAACAAAACTTGGAAACGCGGCGTGCTTTGGAGGACCGTAAGTCAATCAATTCTAGCTGATCTTTGGCCTTGGTTTCTGTACTTTCCGCCAAAAATAGGTCTGCAAACAATACGAATGTGCTGGGGTTTTTTCTTTAACTTTTGAAACTCTTAGAAACGGTGATCAGTCGATCAAACAGATCTTGGGGCTGTTGAATGGAGTCGTTTCAGATACTGTAATGAGCTCAGTCAGTGCACACGGAAATACTTAGACCCAAATTTTCTCCCTCACTGACTCTCTTTGCACCATCTGCTGTGGAAAGGGGTAGAAACTGGCCTCTTCTTCCCAGCAGGGGATATCCTAGATGTGGAAGAGTCACTATTGGGCATAGAGCTGATAGAGGTGACTTCTATGCCACTACCATCATCCTCTTTCAGAATCCCCACTATAGGTGGTGGTAAGGGCTTGCAAGGGGGAATGGTCAAGGGCAGGAAAGGATGGACAGTATGCTGAAGACCGTTACTGTCTTGGCAAACTTTACAGCAGCTCCTAGGCTTCTCTAAACTCTGCTGGGGCCAGGTCCAGTGCAGAGCTGGCTACAGAATTGGGAAGCTGTAACCAGCGACCTCATTCGCCTACCCCTACCCGCTGTACAAAGTCATTGGAAAGGCCGTTGGTTCACATCATCTGTTTTGTCCCACTCTGGTGATGCAGAGGTGGATCTGGCCTGTGGTCTTTCCATCGTACTCATAAGGAAGCGCACAATGGACATGCTGGAAAATGATGCAGCACCTCCTCTCCCCAGGAACTCCAGAAGCCCTGGTGTTTCCTGGAGGCTCGGTGCCTCCTGGAGCTCCAGCTGGGGTCAGCGTGTGTGCCCAGTGAGGCTGGACTTTCCGGGACAATTGAGCTCTATGTATTTTCCCTGTGCAATGAATGAAACCATTACGGTATCTGTTTACAATATGGTAAGGGTTCTTAGCCAGCCTTTTATCAATTCCCTGTACATTAACAGCCTGGTTTTCCAGTGAGGCTGAGAGCACCTGTAGCTCCCATTGAACCCTGAAAATTAGACCATATGTCTTCTGTATTTATTAAATCAGAATGAAGTGCAGTGACTGAAGTGGGCTGTTCTTTTGTTTGGGTTTGTTGTGTTTTTTTTTTTTCGTTTTGTTTTTGGACGAATGATCTAAAACAAACTCTTAGTTGAGATGAATTGCTGGTCTCCCGTAGAAGCATAAGGTAATGCAAGCTTTGATGTGAAATCTGCCAAGATATTAATAGGGTTTTAACCTCATTAAACTAATACAATTCTGCACCTGTGCTTTCAAGAATGCAGTCATCTGTGTTACCTCTGGTCAGCAGCTTTTGAAAGTGGAGCTGGGTGAAATATTCACTGCAAAAATCTCCAGCATCTAAATTTACCTGGCTTCGACTTCACAGAACATTCACAAAGTTTAATGAAATTTCTAAAAATGTCGATGAAATGTTGCATGGAAATATTTCCACGGGTTGGCTGTTTTGTGACAATTTTTTAAAGCCTCATTCACTCCAAAATTCACAGGTTGTTACCTCTGAAAAACAAAAAGCTAGAGGAGGAGGAGGGGAAAGTGCTGGTGTCCTTCCAAAGCTGCATGGTCTAAGGCAGTGGCTCTCAACCTTTCCAGACAGCTGTACCCCTTTTAGGAGTCTGATTTGTCTTGCGTACTCCCACGTTTCACCTCACTTAAAAACGACTTGATTACAAAATCAGACATAAAAATACAAAAGTATCACGGCAACCACTATTACTGACAAATTGCTTCCTTTCTCATTTTTACCATATAATTATATAATAAATGGATTGGAATATAAACATTGTACTTGCATCTCAGTGTATAGTATAAAGAGCAGTATATGTACTGACTTTGCTCGTGCTCTTTATGTAGCCTGTTGTAAAACTCGGCAAATATCTAGATGAGTTGACGTACCCCCCAGAAGACCTCTGTGTACCCTTGGGGGTATGTGTATCTCTGGTTGAGAACCACTGGTCTAATGGATTAAACGCGTGCCAGGGAACCAGGAGAGAGGAAGAGGTGGCCTTGGCACTAACTAGACCGAGACTCAGGAGACCCGGATTGAATTTTCATCTTTGCAACAAGTTTCCTCTGGGCCTTGAAAATACTAATAAAAACACGCACAATTTATGAAAAAAATACCGATGTGAATATAGTTCTGGAGAAAGGTGGCAGCCCTGCAGCCCACTCGCAGCCAGAAAACGGTTTATAATATGAACCACAGCAATGCAGAATTCCCCACAAATCTCATCTAACGAGCCTCAGTCCTGAACTGGAGAGACCATCTGTAAGGGGGAGACAATAGTTCATTTTCCTTTCTTGTTCAGCTCACGGCCTCTAACTGAGAGTGCCAATTAGCAGTGGTGGTTTTGTCATGCAGACTCTTCTCAGTTAGACTGTGACGATTACCTCACTGCAAAGAGGACATTGGATATAGTACAGATGAACGTTACTTTCAATCACCGGGCTGAACTAGGGACTGGTGGCACTCGTGGTGAATGATCCCTTGCCAATTACATAATCTTACAAGTGAGAGGTGGAAAAGACCTGTTAGCTCGCCCAGTCTGTGACAGTGCCAAAGGAGGATAATTCCAAGCCTGTAACTCACCTAGTCTCATTGGACTGACTTTTGAAGGACTCCCAATGCAAGTGCAGGAGGCAGGGCTGGCTCTGGCTTTTTTGCCGCCCCAGGCAAAAAAGCTGCCGGCCGGAGCCCCGGGAGGAGGGCGGTGAGCCCCGGCAGGGGCTCCGCTCTCCCCCCGGCGGCCAGAGCGCAGGGGGCAGGGCGACGAGAGGGCGGCGAGCCCCAGCCAGGGCTCGCCGCTCTCCCCCCGGCGGCCGGAGGGAGGGCGCCGGGGGGGAGGGCGGCCAGAGCGCCGGGGGGAGGGCGGCGAGCCCGGCCGTGGCCCCGCTCTCCCCGGGGGCCGGAGCACCGCGCCGCCCCCCCTCCAGGTGCCGCTCCAAGCACAAGCTTGGTGGGCTGGTGCCTGGAGCCGGCCCTGGCAGGAGGCACCTCTACTAATGTTGGAGTGACTCGGTCAGAAATTCAATTTCATTGTTATTAAAATAAGAGGCACCTCCACATAAAAAAGGAACCTGTGTGAAAGAGACAACAAAAAGGATCTAGAATATGCACTGTCTAACATTCCCCCCATGCTCTCTGTATAAAATGGAAAAGTCAAGTGAATTACTGTTTGAATTGGAAGGCAGCAGGGCTAATTACAGTCTAAATGCATGTTTAGGGCTGATTTTTGCCATTACTTTCCTGTTTAGATAGTTCCCATCTCCGTTATCATAGGCCACAACCCAGAGTTTCAAATAAAATATGTGATTATAGGCCACAGCTGTTTTCAAGCTGAAGACATGTTTGTAAACTTGGCAGCTACGTGAGGAGTTGCAAGTGAATGGGATAAAGGCAGATAAACATGACCTGTTAGCTTAAAAAAGTCACTGAGGGATTATTCATCTATTTCAGTGTCCATTGCATTGGCAGTCTAGGATTTGAGACTAACAAATAACTCTAATTCATTCCTTGACCCTTCCCTACATCTGCAAGCCACCTCCCTTCCTTTATTAAATCAGTTTGTTTCAACATACAGATGCATTCTGATATAAACTTTATGGTGAAACCCCCTTTGAACTAGATGATCCCAGTACAAAGCCACATATGACAAGCTGCATACAAATTACTTCTGTAGCACTGTCACCCCAGGATCTCAATATACTTCACATGAAATATTGGAATGATCAGTGTAGACAGCACCTCCACAAATATAGAGTGCTGCATTTTGATCTCAGCATTAAGTTGTTGTCTTGTATATTTTGTTGTATCTGACTTGAGGGAGAGGGGATCTTAGGAGGAAGTTTGAGTCATGCCTGTGTGTGGCGGAGTTGTTACTTGCAATAAACCCTTTGAATTCTATAAGTGAGTATTATGATACACACAATTTAGTCCTAAACAGGAAATGTGTTGTACTTCTAAATTGTGTTCCTAAGGGGCAGGATCACCAATTCAACTCCCTTGCCTACTTTTTGATTGACAGATAAGTCAACCAACTGTCTCTTTTCATTAAGGATGAAATTCATTTCTCTGCTGAGGGCCAGTACAGGCAGGATGCCCCCTTTAAGTCATGTTTTCAGGACCTCACTGGGATGTAAGTGGCACATAGACCCTGTACAAACCCCTTTGCCTGGGGTGAATGCCAGCCTAAAAAATAAATACAAGTGAACAAAATCCATCCCTCCATCCCCAGTGAAAGCCTGTCTAATGTTTTTGTGTTTCTGTTATGCAGAGTACATCAGAACATTATGATCATTAAATTACTATTGTATTGACTCACTAAGACCTTGTCTACACTAGAAAGGATTTTCCAGTATCTCTACTGTACCATCAAACCCTCTGAGTGTAGGCACAGTTTATACTGGGGGGGGAAAAAGTCTCTGGGTATAATTTATATCAGTTGTCCAAGCAAAATAAGTTATGTTTGGCTAAGGACTTTTTTTTTGCTGGAATGACTATGTTTACAGCAGGGCTTTTGCTGACACAGCTATGTGGGGTAGGGGTGTGATTTTACTCACTGTCCTAAATGACAAGCAGTGGCGGCTAAACTTAACTGTAGACCAAGCCTGATGCTTTTCTAATGCCCAATCTGGTCCCCAGTTTCTTCTCAAAGATTGAAACATTCACTTGGTCAAAGCACAGCTAGACAGTGCAATCCGCCCTTGTCCTTTTGTTAAGGCATCAGCAGCCGCTGATCCAGCCCTTGATTTGGCCAGGTCATTTCCACTGCTGTGAGGGATGGAAAGCAACTGGCCTGGGTTAACAATGAAAGTGGAAATCTACAAGCCTCCAGGCTGTAACCTTGTAGCACCAGACAGGGTTGAGTGGGGCTTCCCCATTGAAGGCACACTGTTAGACCTGCCTCTGGAGATAGGTGTATTCCTGCACTTCGCTCACGACAGGAAGGTGAGAGGGGCTGCTAAATGATCGTTCAGGCTGGAAGGGCACTCCAATCACTAATGCAATCTGCTCTTCGTGCACCTCTAGGCAGACATCCTGGGGTTCACGGGGATCCCGGGTGAAAAAGCTGTTCTGCTTGGTACGCCGGAGCCACCTTCTATCTTGTTCTTCTAATGCTTTCAGTGACATGGCTCAAGCTTTCATCCACTTAGGAGCTAATGTACTGGGTACTTCTGGGAGGAGGAGGAGAAGCTGGGTGCCAAAATCCTGCATGCAGATTGGCTACCACCTGCCAGACTGACACAAAGAGGAACGAAGACACCTCCATTCATCCATGCTAGTGTTGCCCCATCATGGAAAACAAATAGTGAGGAAAGAGGATTTTGTTTCCTGATTCCTCTACTCTGAAAAGGAAAGGGAAGGAAAGTGGTGGCACTGTGGCTGGGAAGGGGGAGTTTTGCTGATAAGAAACTACCTTCTTACCTATGTTGCAAGCTTTTGTGTCAGGAAACAGCAGTTCCTTCCCAGGTATATTGACCTCGCTGAGCAAATGATTGCCTTGAACATCAAATTTGCTATTTGCTGGTTTTTTGTCTCATTAGGGACAGGGCCGGCTCTGGGCACCAGCAAAACAAGCTGGTGCTTGGGGCGGCACATTTTTAGGGGCGGCATGGCCGGCGCCAGAATGCCGCCCCTAAAAATGTGCCCCGGCCGCCCTAGCTCACCTCCGCTGCTGCCGCTCGCGCACTACGGCGCGCGAAACAGCTGATTCGCGCACCGCTGCTCCCCCTCCCTCCCAGGCTCTCAAACGTGGGAGGGAGGGGGAGATCCCGAGCGGCCGCGGTGTGTGAAACAGCTGATTCGCGCGCCGCTGCTCACCCTCCCTCCCAGGTTTGAGAGCCTGGGAGGGAGGGGGAGACTCCAAGTGGCCACGGCGCGCGCGCTGCTTCTCCCCCTCCCTCCTAGGCTTGAGAGCCTGGGGGGAGGAGGCAGGGCTGAGGATTTGGGGAAGGGGCGGAGCTGAGGCGGGGCCGGGGGTGGGGTAAGAAAAAAATGGTGGGGGGGCGGCCAAAATTGTATCTGCTTGGGGCGGCAAAAATCCTAGAGCCGGCGCTGATTAGGGAACCATTCAAATAGAGCAGATCTGATCTGTTCTCCCTCCCCCGCCCCCTCTTCCCCGCATTAGAAATTCCAAACTAAGGCTCTCCGTGAAGGTTCAGTTTGCATGAAATCTGATAATGAAAGTAATGACTTTAATTTATGTATATGCAATAGATACTTTGCTGAAGCCAGCTATTATTAACCCCTAAGAAGTTCCGTATATGCCGTTAAATAAATAAAGGGTTAGATTCTGTCTCTCTGTCTCACGTTGATTAGTACCTTCCTCCACAAATATATTTTTTTGACGTTAATGATTCCACTCATGGAGTAAATGACTAGAAATATGAGTAAGGGTGGCAGAATCTGGTTCTTGATTTATTGGTATTGTGTGGTGTGTTTGTATCAGTATATCTCTGTGTGTGTACATATGCGCAAAGGCAACCTTCCCAGGGAATATATGCATAGGCAACCTTAACTCTTGCATCTTGAGACTTCTGAGTGCTTGACTTTGCAATCTTAATTTATTTAATGTATTTTTTTATATGCCATTTCCTAGGTTTTTAAACAAGCAAACTGAAAAACAAACACACAAAAACAAACAAACAAAACCCTAACAAAAAACAAAACAAAAACCAACAACAACAGAAAGTCCATCACATGCAACCACATTGTCTCCCACATGGTTTAAAACAGGGGTTCTCAAACTGGGGGTTGTGACCCCTCAGGGGGTCACAAGGTTATTACGTGGGCGGTTGCGAGCTGTCAGCCTCCACCCCAAACCCCACTTTGCCCCAGCATTTATAATGGCATTAACTATATTAAAATGTGTTTTTTAATGTATAAGGGGGGGTCACACTCAGAGGCTTGCTATGTGAAAGGGATCACCAGTACAAAAGTTTGAGAACCACTGGTTTAAAAGCCAGGTCAATCTTTTTAGACTTCTGACTTTTGAGCTTCCAGAGTAACTGTTGGCAGTAGAAAGTTGTCATCTCCTATGTGGGCTAGCCAGTAGAAGGACATGAGGTACACATTTTACCAGTCGGATTCCTGGCACTGGCTGACAGTAAAGGGATGTTGAGACTCAGGGCTGGTCTGCATGAGGAAATAGCCCAGAATAGCAATTGCAGAATAGCTGCTCTTGAATTAGCTCTCCATTGTTCAAATGGAATCTTTGGAGAAATTAGCAGCCAGACTCTCATAATGTCTACTGAGCATGTGCAAATTGAGAGGTTTGGGGGCATATGAGCCGGCAAAAGGGGAGGGATATTTACAGGAATATCAAAAGGTGACATCCATCCCCATGAAATCTCAAGTCCCTGCTGCAATGCACGGAGGCACCAGAACATCTCAGCAAAACAGGGGTGAGAGTGTTTTTAAGATGGGTCAAACAACATATTTTTCTGTAATTGCATTCTTGGAAACAACTGATCCTTTTTTGCCTGAAAATTTCCAAAAAAAGTTTGCCTGAAGCAGACACCTGGGATGGAACAGTTTGGCCTGAATGGTTAAAATTTGGCAAGTTACAAACAACTGAAATGGGGTTGGGAAGACAAGGGGTAACAGTAATAAGATGGCAAGGTTACACGTGTTATTACTGCAGTGGTTTTATATTGTTTTCTTTTTAAATAAGTTAAATGAACAAGGATATTGGCGAGTCCCTAACAGCTCACTTGCTGACCAAGGAGTGTTAATGTTGGCAGTGGGCCCTCTTGAGACTGTAAACAGTAGGTGCTCACGGTGAAGTGATTTTTCTCCTCGCCTGTTCTTCCCTTGCTGTATTACTCATGTCGTTGTGCTTTCAGCTGATGTTAATATTATGCTGATGCTGGTTCCGTTGTGTTGCAGGGATCCCCAGGCGCACCTGGCCCCCCCGGGAGGGACGGAGCGAAAGGAGAAACCGTAAGCTTTTCTGTTCCTTCCTTGTAATCCTTTCCTTTCAGCGTGAGGCAGGCAGTGGAAATCAATCTCTCTTGAGTGGGATGTGCCTCAGGGATTTGTGTGGCCATTTTAGCAGGAACAAAAACAAATGACAGGAGGTTAATGACCTCAGCATTGTCCCTTACATGTTCGCAAAGACTGTGGACTTCATAGGGATTAAGCATATTGAGTGACTCCAGGGGCAGAACCGTTATAATTCATTAAGCTGTGAGAGGGGGACGCCTGGCAGGCTGCAGTTTGGGACTTGCTGCTGCTGTGTTGGTTAAGAACTACAGGCACAAAACTCAGCCATTTGTTTCACCCCAAAGGGCTACCAGCCTGTGGAGATGATAGGAATGGAGAATGACTGGAGAAGGGCAACAGGGAAGCCAATGTTGGCATCCCAGTCACAAAAGCAGAAGATTGAACATCTCTTAGTGATGCATACGCTGTTAAAAGCTCAGGGATTGGGGAGAGCTGCAGGCTTTGCAGGAGGAAACTCAAGCATACTGGATAAAATACCCTTAGCCTGAATGTTGCAGAAGGGGACAAATGTCCAAGCATTTTCCAGCACCCTTTATGGGTGTACTTTTCTCAATGTCACTAATATTTTAGCCCTGCCCTCCGGGCCTCTTACCTCCTACCTCAACCACTTCTATGCTTGAATCATCTGCCCATTTAACCTCTTCTCTTACCTCCCTTTTGCTAATCTGCATTCTTTGCCTGCCTCCCTGTTTGCTGTTCCTGGTGCAGGAACCCATCGGCCAGGTAGCCCTTACTCCCTGGTGGTAGTTTGTCAGCAATTGAGGAGAACTTCGGTAAAGGATTCCTTTGGGAGGTCAGACATACATGAACTAATAACAGGGAAGGGGTACATAGCAGAATGCTCTCTTGCTTCCCATCCCTGTCATGCTGTGTCTGGAGGTAGCCCAATTCTGCCGCCCATAGTGTTTTTGGAGAGGTACTCCCAATATTGCAGGCCATTAGAACATCCCAAAATACCTTTCTGAATCAATGCAACTGTATCATATTGTACATTAAACTGATCTGGGGGTGATATATGGCGACATGGTATCCTAACATCATAACCTTCCACTGCCCTGATTTGATGGGTTCATTGCACTGGCCCGACTGTTAAAGATCACATTTGTGGTGTAGCCTTTAGAGGCCTGACCAATTGTAAATCCTAGGTGGCACGAGCCCTGGAGATGACATTTTGTTGCTTAGGAAGCTGCCTGCAAAGAGCTAATGAATGTCCAAATATATCAATGGTATATTTACTTTGGTCTGGTCCCATTATGGTTCCTCTTGAGAAAAAGCACACTGTGGACTTCAGGAGCTACCCCTTTTTCCAGAAGCTGAGAATGGGCAACGGGGGATGGATTACTTTATGATTACCAGTTCTGTTCATTCCCTCTGGGGCACCTGACATTGGCCACTGTCAGAAGACAGGGTGCTGGGCTAGATGGATCTTTGGTCTGACCCAGTATGGATGTTCGGATGTTCTTATGTTCACATGACCTGTGGAATGCGAGCACTGGAGGCAATGTGGTGCTTCCATCAGTAACATCCTTGCATCCTTCAGCGGTGGCTCTTTTTTGTACCTTCCCTAAACATTTCAAAATTGAATGCAGGCATTTGAAACCACACAACTAACCCATGTGCTTTTGGTTACAGGGAGAACCAGGGCAGCCAGGGGCATTTGGATTGCCTGGTCCAGCAGGCCCTAAGGTGAGACTCTTCATTCGCTCTAAGTCCACACTTGTATTTCCTGCCTTGACGTTATGTGTACCTCTGGTTTCTTGGAGTTGATTTGTGATTGTTATTCTTTGCACGCTCCCTAGTGAGGGAACAAACTCCCAGCATTAGGATAATGCACATTGCCTACAAAATATTGTTAAAACATCAGTAAATCCATCCATGCTCCCAGGAAGGGAGGTGAGTATTATCATCCCCATATAACAGGTGGAAAGAGAGTGACTCAGAGAGCATAAGGCCTGAATTGTCAAATGTCCACTAATTTTGGGTGCCTCAGTTTGTGCCAATTCGCAGTGACTTGGCAATGTACAACTTACAACAGCATTTACGTCCCCTCTGGATTTGGTTCGAAGAATGTCTTCAGGAGTCTGGATTCAGTAACGCCCAGCTGAGCCCTACATTGGGAACAAGCCTGGATCTGACGGGCTGGGTTTATGGCCTCGTTCTGTCCTCACTGACACAGATCCAGCTCCTATTGACTTACTCCCTTATAACTGGGGGCAGAACTGGGTCCATAATGTGCATCAAGCGGAAGAGGTTGCCGCTTCATCTTTATAACACAGAGATGCAGCCCGCTGACAATACAGGTGCCTTGGTGCAACACACCATCTCAATCCAAGTGGCAGCGCTTGCTGAAGCAGCTAGCCTTTGTGGGTCACATTTCCATATGAAAGATGAGGGGGGCCAGGAGGTTAAACTATAGAAAACTATGAACTGCACGTAAATGGTGTAATAGGCACAGCAGGTTATTATCTGCCTAAGAAAGGGGCCAGACTGAATTCACAGAGCCCGGTTCTGCTCCCACTGAGGTCAAGAGGAGTTTTGCCTCTAACTTCAGTAGGAGCAGGAGCAGGCCCTGTGTCTGCTGGAAGGGATTCAGGTCCCGTCTGGCACAGAATAGGAGGATCCATGAAGCAAACAAGCAGCGTTCATTTGTACAGGGCCCAGTAGACGTGTTAGCCAGGGAGAGATGGGCAGGCCCTTTCCCTAATTGCCTGTCACTTCCGTGGGTGAATGTTTATAAACTGCCACGGTTCCCATAGGGCCTGCTCACAAGCACACATGTATTAATCACTTGGTTGAAATGCTTGGCAGCAAACCAGTGAATGCAGGAGCAGCGCCGGGGTTACATGCAGCCGCACAAAGGGGCTCATTGTGGAAGTTGCATGACAGAGCGTTCTGCAGAAGATGAATGGCAGCTGTGAATGTAGGGCTCGGCTGGGAGAACAGGGGGCAGCATTTTAATACGGTCGTCTGTAACCTAGGCCCTCTCTTTCCTAATGACTCTGGGTACACTCATCCTTCAGGGGGATTCAGCGGCAGGTGACGTGAATTGAACTTGTCACCCATACGTGCTGGCCGGCTGCGTGGCTCCAATCTCTGGCCCAATAAATAAATCCACGTTTTCTGTGCATCTTGAATTATTATCAATAACGGAACAAAAGCCAGATAAATTGGTGGCTTCTGTGTAACGTCTGTGCCATTTCCTCTTCCTGGTGCTGAGCTCATCATCCTCATTTGGAGTCTGCTCCACATATTCCTTTCCCTAAGGACTCGGCCCGTCAGGGTGCTTAGCATTTCTGTGAGTTGCTGAGAACCCTCAGCAAACCTTGAGCTCACTCAGCACCTCACAGGATCAAGCCCTTCTAGAAAAGAAGGTGCATAGCTTCATGAAGTGATGACAGAGAGGAGATATGAAAACTGCCAGCAGGTATTTAATAAGCATAAACATGATTATTTATTTGTATTACCATAGCACATACGAGCAGGAGAGGAATTATTTAGGGTAGTACAAGGGGCACGTCTAGGACACTGTATACAAATACTAAACAACAACTAAGTGACATGGCTAGAAGTGGTAGGATGCAGTTGGGAAAGGGAACGTTTCGGTTGGATAACTTCACAGATATCTTGGGTAAGGTGTATGAGTCTGAACCATCTCTTAAGAGAGGTAATAGGAACCTCATTGTCTGATTTATCTAACAGTAGACTAGACAAGGCCCTAGAAACTATATTCTAGGGAACAATCCAACAGTAGTGGAGGGATGAGTCCCAGTCAGCCCCTTACATGGATAATGTTATACAAGGTGAAAAGCTGTATCCAGAAATTCACCCAGAAGAAAACGTTCAAAGCTGGTCTGCATGGGGTGGAGGAAAACACTGTTACCACATAGGATCAGAGCGATGGACGGGGAAGTGTCACGGAAGCTGGACTCAGAACCACTCCCATTCCAAATAGTGGTGGTCCATGGGCCAGCCATTGTAGGTCAAATGCCTCAAGAGGCACCAGAGAAGAAACGTAACTGAACAGCAGCCCTGGAGTGACTCTGGAGCTGTGCAGGAAACAGCACCTAATAGAGGATGGTTTCAATTCATTCCTAGTTATGGCCCTGGAGTTTTCCTGCTGCCCTATTCTTCCCTCAGCACACTGTTACGCTGCAACTAATGGGACTACTTTGTATGAGTCTGGCAAACCTTCGCTCGCTCTTTGCCTGTTTATCATCTCCCCCTGCTTTTCCTCCTGAAGTACACTAGTCTCTAGTGACATTAGATTATGCCAACTTGGGTGACATCCACAAGTGCAGTGAACAGGGACTCTGAAGATTTTGCATGTGTTCCTGGCTCTACCCAGCCTTCTTGACTGACTGTGGACAAATTACTTCATCTTTAAAGTGTCTCTCCATCTCAGAAAAGATATCTTGGAATTGGAAAAGGTGCAGAGAAGGGCAACAAAAATGATTAAAGCTATGGAACAGCTTCCATCTGAGGAGAGATTAATAAGACTGGGACTTTTCAGCTTGGAAAAGAGATGACTAAGGGTGGATATGATAGAGGTCTATAAAATCATGACAGGTGTGGAGAAAGTAAATAAGGAAGTGTTATTTATTCCTTCTTCTAACACAAGAACTTCTTTAAAATACAGCCAGATCTCCTGGACTCCTTTCCCCCTCATGTTATTCTCCCAGGGGATCCTGCCCATCAGTTCCCTGAGGGAGTCAAAGTCTGCTTTTCTGAAGTCCAGGGTCCGTATTCTGCTGCTCTCCTTTCTTCTTTGTGTTAGGATCCTAAACTCAACCATCTCATGGTCACTGCCTCCCAGGTTCCCATCCACTTTTGCTTCCCCTACTAATTCTTCCCTGTTTGTGAGCAGCAGGTCAAGAAGAGCTCTGCTCCTAGTTGGTTCCTCCAGCACTTGCACCAGGAAATTGTCTCCTACATTTTCCAAAAACTTCCTGGATTGTCTGTGCACTGCTGTATTGCTCTCCCAGCAGATATAGGGGTGATCAAAGTCCCCCATGAGAACCAGGGCCTGTGATCTAGTAACTTCTGTGTTTATAAATTCTTCTTACTGTGTTTATGTACAGTGCTTAGCACAATGGGGCCCTGATCTCGAGGGGGTCCTTTAGGCGGTACTGCAACATGAATAATAACAATAAAGCAGTATGATTATGTCTGTATGTTCAATAGATGGAAATGCATATAGCACTATGGGTTGGGAAGCATGGGTGTTTATGTGATGGCTATGATGGGCATGTACCACGTGTAGCTTAAATACATTCTGACAAAGTAATGGCAAGCATTCACTGTAGAGAAGTGAGCTCTGCCACCCAGCTCTCTCTCACCTGCCCTGATTAAATATAAAACCATCATCTCCTTTCACAGGGACTTTTATTTATGTGGCGTCCTTTGGCTGGATTTTGGGCTCTGCTGTTTTAAGAAGGAATCCCAATTTTGTTGACTGTGCATTAAAATAGAAATTACTAATGGTATAAAAAAACCCTGAGCCGTCTACTGACTACATTTATATATAAGCGTCGAGCCGGTAACTGGGATTATAAAGGAGGTGGCATTGATAATTGTAAAGGTCACGTCTCCTATTCCTGCTGTAATGGTTGTTTTTTTGTCAGATCACTTATCTTTATTTAGCAGCACCTTTGTGGTGAGGTTGAGCTCTCCGGGTTCTGCTGCAGACTCCGAGGAGAGTTAACTGGGTCCCAGTGGTTCCCAGGTTCAATCAGTCTTCATTTACCCCCAGCTAAGCAGGAGAAGCTCACAGACAACCATTCAGGCACTATAGATGCATTTCAGGAAACTCAGTGAGCTGCTAAACTACTTGGCTGAGGGATTTTCCAGTCTCTTGCCTTAGGGTCAATCTTATGCATTTATTTTTTTCTTTTAAGGACAAAGTGAACAATTGTTGCAGACTTCAGTAACTGTACAGTGAAACTTCCAGGGGCACAGTTAATGGCACTACAGCCTTCTGGTAATAGTACTTCATCCCCAAAGGACTTAATCCCCCTCTGATATAAGAGCTAAGAATGCCAATACAAATCTAATAAAAGCACCTTTTTGTTTCCGTAAAAAATGTAATGAGGTTAACTGCTTGCGCTGCTCAGTGAGGTCTCATGGGGACATTCCTGCTGTACTCCTAGCTCAACTCCTTCAATGTTACAAATGTTCTCTCTCATCCAATTTTGTGGGTAAATTTAGTCCTTGTCAGAATGAGGGGCTGATCTTGCTGGCTCGAGCCAGATATAATGCAAACAGGGGCTGTCAAGCTCCCCCCTCAAAACCCACTCTCGCCTTGACCTGGAATGCCTCCTGCTATTCCAGTTCATGGCCTCTGATTCTATCAGATTCTATGGTGGCTTTGGGATGGGAAGAAACATCCACAGAAGAGGGGGAAGAGGCCTGTTGACTGGGGGAGAGAAAGCAAAGAGAAGGTCCCCCTTGTCCGCCTGAGGCCCCTCAATGGGGGGAGGAAGCCACACACACACTCGTCTGCCTGAGTCCCTGCACCACAATTTAGCAGCTGCACGAGGCCTCATAAAGGTGCTTGAATCTATTTATAAACCTAGTCACAAGTCTGTACCATAGTTGGCCTCCCTGGCTAGCACAGTTCCCAACCACAGTATGGCTGTGCTAATAAGTTCTTCTTTCTGTGAGTGGTCTAGGGCAGGGTTTCAGCTAATATTTTGGTGTTTTAAAATATAACTCCCCCTCTGGGCAAACAGAGCTATAGCCTCACTCCCCAAAACGGTGATTGGTACTTGTGGAGCAGAGTCCTGCCGTGTAATGTCCCTGCCAGAACCATGCTACTTAATGATGTTTGAACTTGCACGGTTCACATTGTGAGGCAAGCAGGGCCTGCAACACCACCATGTTCCCGGTCATTTGTATTTGAATCTTGGTCACCAACGGTGAACACGTAGGTCCCCCTCGTGCACATCGCTCTATGCGGGTACACCCTGCATCTCCGCAGGCTTCTTGTAGGATCGGGGCCTTCCTGAACTAACCCTCGTTTTGATGGCTTCAATTTGCTGGAAATATCAGTGGCTGGAAATCGTCAGCGTAAGCTGAACATGAAGGCTTGTTCTTTTCGAAGCTGCAGCCTTATGAGTTAGGAAGATCCAAAACTGGAGTTAACATAAGGGAAATGAACGTCCAATGAACTAGCAACCAAATCAGTTGGTCCAACAGTGCAATCTCAAAACACTCAGGGCTACATTCACTGATGTGTGTGTCTGTTTTGCGTCGATCTTGTGGGTGGATTCCCCCCCAGCAAAGAACACCACCTCCTGCACTGTCCCACCTGCAGCCAGCTGTGTTATGGGCACAACATGAGAGCTTGCTGCATTGGCTAGCCCCATCTGGCAGATGGCACCAAAGAGACTGGGGGGGCAGATTCATAACTGGCTCCCTTGCCCCCCCACCCCACCCTGACATAAGTGCACCTAAGAACCTGGTCTTTCATTTATGAACTATGTATTGGAAAACACAAAGAGAGAGTAATAACAAGTTCGAATCCCATCTGTCACTCTCCAGCCAAACATAAGAACACAAGGTGATGCCATGAACTTGCTTGCATTGTATGTGTTTCTCTGAACTCTGGGGCTTGCTTATCACCAAGAACTAGCTTCTACTGTCAAACATGCTGCCTTTATGGGTGTGTGTCTTATTCATACTGTTTTCAGAACGACTCCACCTCGCCCAGCCAAGAAAGGGGGAAGTGCCAAATTCATGTAATTGGCCCAATTAGCAACAACTGATACAGAAATCTGCACGTGTCAGTTTGTCTTTAAGTGGCAGGTCTGAAAACCAAGTGGTAAGACCACAAAGAGCTTGGTGTGACACCAGTGCTGGTGTCTGAACACTGGAAGCAAAGGGAAAGGTTTGAGCTTCATTGTAGGTGCATAGCTGGGAGATGGAAGAACACTCGAGGCATTTAGTACAGATCCCCAGAGAGGCCAGCTCAGCATCTCACAGGAAGTGCCTGTTTAATTCCTGACTACGTTATTTATTGCTTTCTCTTTTGAATTAACCAATTGTCTTTTTCAATGTTTTATTTCCTCCCCAGGGATCTGAGGGCCAGCCAGGTCCACCAGGAATTAAAGGCTATGTCGGAGCACCCGTAAGTCATGATTCTCTGGTTACATTTTATTAGCTAAATAATCCTTGAATCTGGAAACTTCCCCCACATTTTCAAAGTATTCTGCACAACTGACTTTTCCATATGAAAATCTATAGATGCCCGACTCTCCACTACGTTCCCACAGTGAAACTTCCACGATTTCTGGGGAATTACTTCTGACTTATGCCAGATGTGTATAAGATTGGCATGAGGCCTGCAGAGAATGGTATTTAGGAATTACTAGGAAACCTAACATTTTGGATGGGTTGCTTTGAGCTACCTTGTGTGCCACCATGTAGCAGTATTCACACTGCAATGTTATAATGTTGTGTCTTGTGATGCAACATTAATACATTGCTTCACAATTGGATCACAACACAATGCAATGTGACCTCATGTTGTAATGATGTTTTGAGAAAGCTATTTTGGAACCCTTTAGGGCCCTGTATATTAGACTTGTAGGACATGGGATTACCCTGTAGAATTTGTATCAAGCCCCAGAAAACTGGGACAGGTAACCAATTTGCAACCCAGCCTCCTGGACCCACCTTAGCAATGACGTGGGCACTGTACAGGCTTACCTAAGTGTACTGTGGGGTGTACTGACTTGACTGTGTGCAGCAGTGCGTTTAAATGGAATGCCAGACCTGCTAATGCCTTAAAAGGCTCCCTGTCCTGGTTGACTTGTTCCTTTACAACTCACCAGATAGAGGCCTGTGTTTTTGGAGAAGGTTGTGAATTTTCTTAATGTTTACCTGACAACTGTGGAGTCTATAGGCCTCCTGGGTCTAAAACCAATGAAAGTAAGAAGAGAATCTGATTGTTTGCCTACGCCTGGCTGTGGATCAGTATAGTATCACTACCCAACTGTCTGAAAAGTAAAGGGGTGTCTGCCTAAATTGTCTGTTGAGCTGCAAACAGGCGCAGCAGTGCCTGGGCAGATCCCAACAAAGTGTTAGTAGCACAAGAGGCACATTTGAGGCAAGTCAGGAGAATGTTTTCCTCCTGCCTCTTGAACCGCCCTGTTACGGAAGGAGGACAGCTCCGCCGTGCAGTACATGCGGCGTTGCTCATAATCTGTTAGTAATGACCCCATTCGTTTTCATCATCAAGCTGGCATTTGGTGTGTGCGGTTAGAGCAGAGCAGGGCTATAATCATATGCTCTGATGCCCAAGTGGGCCCCAAGGTACTAGTGCACCAGAGTGGAGTCATCTTTTTTTAACCTCTTCCACTCTGCTTTGAGAAGTGGCTGGGTAGGACTTTGCTTTCTAGAACAGGACACTGCAGAGTTCATTTTTGCTCCTTCTGTTTGTCTCGCTCAGTGAACTCAACTAACAGCATCTGCTGTAGCTAAGATAAAATTAAAAGAGCTATATGAATCCACGTGCTACAGGGCACCACATGAGTCAAGGAGGAAACATCTCCACTAGCACACAAAATTAGGTGCATCACAGTGCCTGAGGTAGATTGTGCATTGTTTGAAATCATTTGGCATTGGCCACGAGACATGAGGTGGGATGGTCAGTTTCTTTCTGGTCCGGTAATTCTTAAGACCCAGAAGGCTTTTGTGACCTCACATCTGGTATAACTCCATGGCAGTACTGTAAGATAGAGTACATTTGGAGGTGCCTCAGATCTCATGAATGAAAGGCATTTGGAGGGGACACTCCAGGATTTAGTGATTCTACACTGGCACGCTAAAAATGAGCACTGACAATTATACTTCTCCATACCCCTGCCGATAAGCTGCCGAGAAGACAATGGATAAGCTTTGAAAGTGAACCCCAAGGAGAACTCAAGTGCATTACATCTGCCTGACTTTCTCCCAGGCATGTTTGCACACGTTAAACCCCTGGAGAGGCATGGGAAGGGAGGAAAAAAGAGAGAGGGGGAGAGAAAGCAGAGATTGTGTTATGGAGTGTCAAGTGTGCAATGCAAACAAGTGACTTTATCCCAAGAGAGAAGAGCAGGTTTTTCCAGCTGGGCAAATTGATCACAAATATACTGTCAGACATGGACAGGCTTGTCCAGTGTTTGATTTCACTCAAGTATGTCCTGAAATCTTAACAGAATCTAACCTGTCCTGTGGACCAAACAAACCTAGGCAGGCAGTTCTCATTAATTTTCAGCTAACCCAGCTGCACTGTAATGTGGAGATGAGTGAAGTATTAAAATATGAATTCACCAGAGTGTAAAACATTTCACACACGAGCAGTTCCTGATGGGTCACCATCGACTGAGTGTGCGTGTCTTGTTGCCATAGGGTTTCCCTGTTGTTTGCTCAGTTGCTACAAAAGAAGTAAACTACACCTACAATACAATGTGACTATTCACAGGAAAGGTTAAATCTCTCCTCTCCCCTTTGTTTGATCACTTATAGGTTTGTCATCAATGTTATGTGTGTAAAGTGTTGCTGTCCAGTTATCTGAGACACAGCAACTGAGCCACTACGTCTTCCAAGTTAATTGGAAAGCTCTGGGTTGCACTCTGTGCCCAAATTAGCTTCAATGGAATGTCACTCACTAACAGGGCTGGGCGAGGCCCTGCTGAGTTGGGATTATTCAACAGCTGTCAACACTCAGTGATACCTGCTACTGTACCCACTTCGTTCTCCTTACCCACAGTTTCTTGCACCACATCGATGTGACATCCTTGCTTGTTTACAGGGCAGATTTTTCCAGGAATGTTGTCCTTCACTGCCAGAGGGTCAGTGACTAACCCGGCTCCTTCTCTGAGGAGGAAAATATGGACCATGTTGGATGAAGATTTGTAATTTCCCTCTTCTTTTCATTTTTAGGGTCTGCAGGGAGAAAGAGGAGAAAAGGGAACTCGAGGAGACAAGGTATCACTAGAGCATGTCAGAGCCACTGCCCAGGAAAGTGCTGGGTTGTTCTCCCTCTTTGCCTTTTGCTTTGTAAATGAATGTAACATTGCGGAAGGGTGCGAGGCTGATACCCCGGAGGCTGAGGTTTACAGCCCCTCCTCGCAGTGTCCGGCACACAGGTGTGAGCTGAAGTGACCTCTCACAGGGGTGAAACGGGAGTACAGAATCCCAGCCTGTTCATTCCCTGGGTGTCTCTGCTAAGAATGCCAACAAAGGTGTCACTTGGAGTGGCAGCTGGGGCTTGTGCTCCTGTGATGTGTTCACATGGGGTACCACCCACCTAAGAGATGGTAATGACCTTTGGATGCTACTGACCACAGCTGAAATTGGTAACCTAAAGATAAAGGGATTGCCACCCACTTACCAGCTCCTTGAACCATCCAGCTTTCTATAGCCCTTATTGTCTCTCATCACGACAAACACACGCTCACATGGGTTGCTGGCTTTGCTACATCAGGTAAAGAGTCAGGATTTCGTGTGTGTGTGTGTGTGTGTGTGTGTGTGTGTGTGTGTGTGAATCAGCTGCTTTCCCAGTCCAGCGTTCCAAAGAAGAGGCATCGTTTTCAAGTGCTTTTCTCCAGGCCTTTTGTGTTGGTGAATTTCCTTCTATTTCAGGTAGGGTGCAGGGCGCTCGGCTGAGTCTAATTGTGATGAGGTGACCGACTGAAGGACTCAGGTGCTTCTCGAGCCATCACATTCATCAAGTAGTGTCTTTTGTTACTCTCTGCCATCAAAAATAAATGCAGAATCCACAGTCCTCGGCCGCCTCTGAGGAGCACGCAATGCAACTCAGGAGGTTGGGCTGCTAAGGTGGCTGTGAGCTCTTTTTATCCAGGGTGGGCTGCAGGTCACTGCCCTAGTGTAATTTAAATCTGAGGCTACTCCAATATATAAGAGGCTGTCAGTGCAGCAACTAGAGATTGATGGGGCACAGGGATTCCCTGGCTGGTAACCATTAATATCCTCATTTTATGGATGGGAGGCTAAGTGGCTGGTATAGCTGGGATGAGAACTCAGTACCTCTTGGCTCCCAAACCTGTGCCAATCAATTCTGGGAGTTTGGCAAGGCCTTTTTCTGTTAGCTGGGGAGTTTGACCTATGTTTGGGCTCCCTCTACTGATAGCCAGCTGTAGGTGCATTAGTAGAGCGTCATCAGTAGAGCAGCACACGTATACACACACACACACACACAAAATCGGGGGGAATAGTTGATTCACTAAAAATGCAATTTCAGTTGAACTTGTCAAATAAAAAGGAGGGTAAAATTCCCCAGAAGCTGAAACATTCAGTTTAGACATTTATGAAACTAAATATGTTGACTTTTCATTTGAAATAATGGTTTATTTTGAAATTTAACTAGATTTTACTACACAAAAAAGGGTTAAAATGGCCCCTGAACCCCCCGCAAAAATCAACTGTTGGCCCAGCTCTGGTCATTAGTCCCCAATCCAGCCTGATTCCCATTTCTCTCTCTTCCCCTATTGGCCAGTGCTCTGTTCCCAACATCCATGTGGTTGTTTATCATAAAGTTGCCATTATTCCCTTTCATTTGTTCTGTATTCACCATTGCAACTGGGCACATGCCCATTATCATGTAATCATTCTCATGCCTTCGCCCCCGGAGTTCAAACCAGAGGAGATGTGTTGTGTCTAGCCATTCCATCAGCCCCTTTTCCTGTGACGGTATTGTCTGGTCTGTGGGGGTGTTGGCTCCCTTAGGAACATGGATAATTCCCACATCACTCAGGTGGGGAGGAGGGATGGAGCTGTGAGGGGGCAGGGAACTGATGAACTAGACAGGAATTAAAATGAGAAACAAGTGAATTGGGTTTTGTTTCATTTTGAGAGATTTGCACAATTAAACCTTCTTTCTTTCCCTCCTGGCCTATGCATAAAAGCCAAGATCTCTGCTATAACAATTGTGCATTTACAGTGCATGGATACTGCACTCAGGACATTTATACCCCTTGTTTTAATTTCTACCATTTGGAACCACTGGGAAAGTAGGGGGCGTTAACAGCTGGGCCAAAGATCTCTCCCTGTCTGCTTTTCCGTCTGCAACCGCTTATTGCTTCTGAGAAATCTGAATCTAAATTGTTGCCTCTTACAACACCATTGTTAAAGCATTACTAAAAATCACTTATGCTTCTCCCAGCCTAAGAAATATAGGATTTGTTATATTAAAGAAGAGCATTAGTTTCTATATTGAATATTGGTCCATCAAACCATTATCCCGATGCTTCAGAGTAAGGCGAAATCTCCCACAAGGCTCTTATGTCACTATACACTGAGAGCACCTTGAATCAAAGTACTGAGACTTTATGGTGCAGTACATAACTTTGAGCTGTATTGATCATGTCTGAACTTGAGGAGAGCCAGCATACAGAATTCACTAAACTCCCAAAGTTCTGTCGCAGCAAGCAGCAGGCTCATGTAAAATCTGGGATGAATTCTCTAAGGATGGTGTCTTTTGTAATGGTAATCCAAAGTCCAGGTCAGAAATCTGGAGGAGATTGCCCTGGAACATTGATTCCAGCTTGAAACCTGTAGTGATAGTTTATAGACAAGATTAATACACAAGATTAATAGAACCTTTAATTGAGCATAATATGGTTGTCATATCGAGCTGACCAGAAAACTGGGACATTTCAAAATATTTCAGTTGGGAACTTTTGATTTAGAAATTCACCTTTCAAATTTTTCCCATTGGGAAACTGCAGTTTTCCTGGGGGAAAGTGTCCCACCACCCACCATCGCTAACCCAGATTTTTTGCTGTTTCCCAACTGAGGAAAAAATAGTATAAAAAAGTGGGGAGGGGAAAAAAACTTTACCCTTAAAAATGAAATATCACTTTCTCTCAGAAAGTAATACTTCCAATATTTTGTTACTGTTCTCCAATAATAGAAATTGGAAAATAGTAACAAAGTATTAGAAAATGGGCTTTCACCCACTTTCTCACTCTTTTTGACCATTTTTCACCTGGCAAGAGTTCGAAGATAGAAGGTAGAGAGAAACAAACCTTGATTATCTTGATTGATCAGTCCTTCAGCCCTCGTATAGACTGCGCTGACCACAACATGTCTTCCATTCTTCTCGTATCCTGGCCTTCTTTCTCCATGTGCGGCCATGTCTTTTCATGATAAAATCTTCCCATCTCTTTAGAGGTTGGCCGAGTGATCGTTTCAGTGGGTACCAGTCGGCGACAGCTGCAGTCCATCGATTGTCAGTGAGCCTCGCTGTATGCCCGGCCCATCACATTTTACTACATCCTGCACTCCACTCTGCTGTCTGATCACTTCATTGGGGACTAGGTCACAGATTGAAATTCCCAGGATTCTTCTTTCCATCACCCTCTCCATGACAGACAGTTGCTGCTCCTCTGTCTTCGTCAGTGCCCATGTTTCGCTGCTGTACAACATTGCTGGCCGTACTGTTAAGTTGAAGAGGCTGGCGCGTGTTGCCTTGTTGATTTTTCCTTGAAGGACATCCTTGATAGAATTGAATGCACACCAACCTGCTTTCTTTCTTTGTGAGACTTCACCTTCCTGATCGTGGCGCATGTTAATTTCTTGGTCCAAATAGACATATTGCTCAATTTCTTCTATTTGTTCTCCCTTGATTGTTATTTGGGCTTTTGGCAAAGTATCAGACCGCATATATTTCATTTTGGAGCGGTTAATTTTCAGTCCAACTTGGCTGCTTTTTGTGTTGAGTTCTCGCAGCATTTTCTGTAGGTTGATAGTATTTTTGGCAATCAACACAATATCGTCCGTGAATCTGAGATGGCTTCACTGCTCTCTGTTGATGTTGATTCCACCCTTCCAATTCATCTGCCTCATTACCATTTCGAGGCAGGCTGTGAAAAGTTTCGGTGAAACCGTGTCATCCGACGAAGTGGGCATTCACCCACGAAAGCTTATGCTCCAATACATCTGTTAGTCTTAAAGGTGCCACAGGACTCTCTGTTGCTTTTTACAGATCCAGACTAACATGGCTACCCCTCTGATACGTGTCTCATTGTTTCACCCCTTTCTTAATTGGGATGCAAAGGGGAGTATCAAATAAAGTTATATCTGTGGTGCAGTCAGAATTTGTTTCCTTTAATACTTTGATATATTTTGTGTTGATGGCCTGCTGTGCAGCGCTTTCAATACTGCATTGATCTCTACGCTGTCGAACGCTTTTTCATAGTCGACGAAGGCAATACATACAGGGAATTTGTATTCCCTTGAGCATTCCAATAGCTAGTTTATAGGGAAAATATGGTCCATTGTGCTGAAATTCCTCGGAAAGCCTGCCTGCTCTCTCGGCTGCTGCTCGTCCAGACTCTGAGAGAATGAGTTTGTTATTATTTTGGTGAACAGCTTGTAGACATGTGAGAGCAGGCATATTGGACAATAGTTCTTTAGATCTTCATGATCGCCCTTCTTGTACAGCAGAATGGTGTTTGACTCCTTCCAGCTAGATGGTATCTTCTGCATTTCCAAGTAACACCTAAACCTCTGAGCAAGAGGAAGAACAGGAGTACTTGTGGCACCTTAGAGACTAACAAATTTATTAGAGCATAAGCTTTCGTGGACTACAGCCCACTTCTTCGGATGCATATAGAATGGAACATATATTGAGGACTACCTTTAGTCCTTTTGGTATGATGTCCATCTGCTTGCATTTGGAAAGGAAGATGATGTCTGTCTGTATCTGTACGAGTTTTTTCATGAGGTTGATGGATTTCCACTCCATACGGCTAAATGCAGTGCCTTGCATAATGACAGGTTTCAGAGTAGCAGCCGTGTTAGTCTATATCCTCAATATATGTTCCAATCACACACATACACTCTCTCTCCCTGGCAAATCAGGGACTTAAATCTAATGCTATAAGTACTGGTTTACTGATAATAACTTCGGTCAAACATTTATATGATGAGTTATAAATCACAACTGAGATTCATAAAGCTTTTTTATTATTATAAGCAAAACTCTAAATAATATTTAGTTACAAAGAGCTCCCTCTAGTGATAGAATTTGTTTATGAACAAAATCTGTTATGATTAATCATAATAATTGTATTTTTATTAGAGTGGTGCTTAGATCAGAGCCCCATTGTGTTAGGTGCTGAACACACACATAGTAAGAGACAGTCACAGCCTCAAAGAGCTTACACTCTAAACAGACAAGATAGACAATGTGTGGGAGGAGGGAAGTACAATTATTCCCATTTTGCAGATGAGAAACTGAGGCACATAGAGATGAAATCATGTGGGAAGTCTGTGGGAGAGGCAGGAATTGAACCCAGATCTCCTGAATCTGTCTGCTGCCTTTGCCCCAAGGCCATCCTTTTGAGAGCCTCAGATGAAAAGAGCCATATTACAAATGCAAAGTATTATTATCGGGCTCAGCCCTGAAACCCTTAATTAGTCCTTGCTCAAGTATCTCTGCCATTTCCCTCAGTGGGGATTTTTACTGAATAAGGATTGCAGGACTGGGAACAGTATCATGAAAAACATCTAAGACAAATTTTTGGTTCAGCAATGGATTGGGTTCTGTGATAAATTCCTAGTAACTGCACTTGGGAGACAAGAGAAAGGAGTTCTGACTGACCGGCCTTATTCCCCAATACTATGCAGTGATACTTCTTCCAGTTCATGAAAAAAGGGTGGTATAAAATCTAAGAATTACAGAAATCAGAAATGGAAAATACGTTGTCTGGCGACTACCCAGTTCACCTCCTTGCTATAGATATGCCCCCCCCTTTTCTGCAGGAGTGTATTTCCCAGAATAACAGACTTAGATCACTTTTCATGTTCTCAGCTCCATGCATGAGTAGCACAGAAGGTTATCCAGACTGAGATGTCTCTTGCAAAATAGTGATGTGAACAATTTTAACATGAAGTTATCTTTTTCTCTCTCTCCTTTTTTCCTAGGGAGAACGAGGTCTCGATGGGTTCCCTGGGAAGCCAGGTGCGGAGGGGAAACAGGTATGGAGTGAATATTTGGGAGCAAGAGACTATTTTTCAAACTAGGCGTTAATGCACAGTGAATGGGAAGGTGGCTGCTGAAATGGGACTTACCCCAGACAACTGACGTATTGTAACTGTAGGAGCAGGCGGGCAGCTTATAAAATCATCAAGATCTTTTTGAGCACCCAGTTGTAGTGGGACTGGTCCCTACGCTAAGCAGCCTTGTTCCACCCTGACCAATCTCTCGTCAACCAAGGAGCGCTGTGCTCCTAGTGAGGGGAATAGAACCGCCATATGATTATTTTTAAAGGATGCACTTTGTGTGGTGATGCGGTTATGGAGGAAAATATTTTATTGACTTCCAGCCCGAGCCTTCAAGCATTAGAACATTCAAAGGCCAGGCGACGGTAATGTGACCCCTCAAGACCTGCCGTTATAGCCTTAGTACACACAAAGCAGTCTGTGTCCCCACATCTAGCCTCCAGGCTCTTCTTCCCCCAAGGAAACTAATCATTAATGTCACCTTGTGCTTCAGCAGCTATGTGGAGATACTTACAGATCTGAAGCATTTCCCTAGCACTTGAGTCAAAGCTGTCAGCAAATCTTTAGTGCCCTTTTAAAATGGGATTTCAGAAGAGATACTGTGCTCATTTGCACTGGCTGTAAGAGAGCTGATACCAAAGGGAATGTGTGCTCTTGCAGAATTAATGACAAGCCTCGATGGTGGCACTCAAATGTAAGTTATGTGGCTAATTTTGTACTCACCAGGCTGCAGCATGGTTCCCTTGTTCCTCCATCTCTGTTTATTAAAATTAACCCTCAGGCGGTTTCTTTTTCCATTGCCTCGCACCTTGTGTAGTCCTTTCTCCATGTGCAAAGTGGATATGAAACAGTGCCAAATTGGACGGGATGGAAGGGGTTTCCACTCACCTTGTACACAAAGGGACAGGCAATGGAGAATCTGGTCATCAAGTCTCCTTTTGGTCTTACAGTCTAGTCTCCCTGTGCCCTATGCTGAGATATACTTTCTCATGCAATAGTACTCCGCCGAGTTCTTTCACTGTCTCCTGTTGTGATAACGTTCAGTACTCTGCTTATAGCTAGATCAGCTCCAGAGGTAACGCCGGGGTTGTTATGTCAATAGGTTTTTGTTTGTGTGTTAATTCTTTTGATTTTGAGCTTTAAGTAACAATGCAAGTTATGTACAACAAATATGGAAATTCACTAAACATGGTAGGACAGAAAAACTGCTACATCTTAATAATTTACAAATCATAGTGGGGTGCCCTGGCCGCTGGAGTTACGGTTCTCAAAGAAAGGGAACCATGTTTCACAATATGGTTACATTTTCTGGTTTTGGTTGTAATAAGTGAGTTTTTCCATCACCAGCTTCCAAACATAGTTAACCAAGATGGTAGCCTTAGAGAGGGTCTTTTTCCTTCCATTCACTGGTAACAGAACATCCAGTTGCTGCTAATTGGATAGGCACTAATTACTTTAAATATTTGTACTAAAATAGCATTTGTGGGTCTATCACAGAATACACTCACTGGTAGGGTGCCTCCTCCTGGCTGCTCTGGGGATATACTCCATCCATGCCTGACACCCGTTTCCTGCATGTCACTCTTGTTGTGGCCCCTCTCACGCTCTGGGACTCAGCACGCTCCCTCTGTGCGACTTGGCTCTGCGACCAGGTCGCTGTATGTGTTTCCACTTCCAGGGTAGCAAATTCTCTCCGGACCAACTGGCCAGCTGCCTTTCCAGGCTGTCCTCTAAGCTAAGGCTATGCCACATTCACAGGGGCAGGAAGGGGAACCTGGGCCCGCCCACTACTCCGGGTCCCAGCACAGGCACCGTCTGTCCAGCAGCCACGGTCTGTTTAGGCCCAGACCTCATTGTGATTTCCCTGTGCTCCCTCCTACTTCCCTTCTCAGTGTTCTGGCCCGCCCATGGGGTCCAGCTCAAGCTCCCAACTCCCAGGGAATGTCTGCAGCCTACTTCCCCTGCAGCCTCTTCTGGTCTTAGCTTCCTAGTTTTATACCAGCCCAGCCTACACCAGCTCAGCTGAGTTTCATCTTCCTTTATGCAGCCTGCTAGGTTAATTAGCCCCTTCCAAGCTACCTTAACCCCTTCAGGTGCGATGTAGAGTGAACACCCCTTCACAGAGTCCCACTGAGATTGGGATTCCCTTATGCTAGGCCCTGTACATATAGCGAGAGGCAGTGCCTGCCCCCCAAAGAGCTTATGGTTTATATAGACAAGACACATAAAGGATGGGAGAGGAAACAGAGCCCCACAGAGGTGAAGGGACAGGACTAGATGACCACTCGAGCTCCCTTCCAGTCCTATGATTCTATGACATGCCCAAGGTCAGCAGGTCAGTGACAGTGCTGGGTCTTGAAAATTGTGGGTGCAAATCACTGCAGTGCAGGCAAGCCAACCTCCCAGTGTCCAGGAGCATTTTGCCTCTTCAAGGTAGCATGCCTCCTGGTGCTCTATGCTGCCTGCCACCGTGACCGTATGCCGTGGGAGGCTGGTGCAGTCAAGCCTGTTTGATCGAATGAGCTTTGGATGTATTTATATTAATGAGTGCACAGGGCCCAAAGTTCTGGAGCGGTGCGATGCATAAATTGAAAATGTATCTGATCTGAACATGCATTAATTGGATCTGTCTCAATGCACTGTTCAGTGTTGTAGACATGATGCAGCCAGAATTTAGAACACTGGAAAGCAGAGAAGATAGACTAGGGAGCTTCCCCCACTGTGTGGGCATCTGTGCTCTTGACATATTGTCTGCAGGTGAATGACTTGCCTGCACCCCCTACACCTAAACTCTCCAGGTTACTTAGCAATTTGGTTCTGTCAGCCTGTGTTTGTACTTCCCTTCCAGTTATGGTGTCATCAGCCGACTTAACCGTGGTTGAATTTACTCTTTCCACTCTGTGGAATAGGATGGTTCCCAGGCCATCGCTCTGTTTTGCTCCCCCATCACCTCAACCAGTTTTTAACCTGGGCTATGGTGTTTTTTATTTTTATTTCGTTACTATTTAGCCAGTATCGTTAGAAGAGGGGACGTGACACCTCACTGGGATCCTAATGTCCTGTGTCCGCTGCACCCATTCAGTTATTTACAGAACTAGTTAACATTTCCAGCTACACTGGTTGGATTGAGAAATTGCGAGGGCATAGTAGGGCAGAAGCTGATCATTAGCGTCTCCTAGGGAGAGATTTCTCTCTGTGGTACCGTTGCAGAATTGGTGCATTCTGGGGCTTCTCCACCTGCTTTGGCTCTGGGCCGCCAGCAGAGAGGCAAATCCTTATCCCCGTGCATAGGCTGGGCATGTGGACTGGTCAGGACTGGAATCAGGAAACCCTCCCCCTTTCCCCAAGACCAGCCTAGCTGCTGAAGCAGCTGCTGCTGCCTCATCATGGCTGCAGCAGCCCCCGCAGTCTGCAGGGCAGACGGAAATGGCTTACAGATCCACTGCTCCAGCCTCCCCCTCGTTCCCCTCCCCACAGAGCAGAACAGAAGGAGGCCTTCCCCTTGTACCTGTTCCTGCCAGCCTCCTCCTTCATAGTCCAGTGCAGTCGGGGCTCGCTAATTCCATTAGTTAAACACACTCCTGGTCCCTTATCATTGCTCCTGTGCTGCAGGCTGGATTCCCATGGGCGTGGGTATTTTGTCCCAGTAACTGGATCCCAGACAAGGCAGATTGATGACCTGCTCCATTCCCCTGTCAGAGGACATTTAACCAAAGCCTTTGTCTGCACAAAATCGCCTCCTTTGGTTTTATTCATATTAACAGGGGTTGTTTTTTTTTTTAAGTTTCACCGTATTGCGGAGTCACTAAGACCTCGAGGGGATGTCTACACGGCCCCAAGTCTCAGAGCCTGGGTCAGTTGACTCAGGCTCACAGGGCTCGGGCTGTGAGACTAAAAATGGCAGTGTAGACGTTCAAGCTCAGGCTGGAGCCCAGGCTCTGAGACCCCCCCACACACACGTACGTCTCCGAGCGGAGACTGCAGCCCAAGCCTGAATGTGCACGCTGCAATTGTGAGCCCCGCCGCCTGAGCCCCACAAATCGACCCGGGCCAGCCGCGGCCGTGCCTGTGGGTCTTTGATTGCAGTCTAGCTGTATCCCGAGTCACTAGACAGTTACAGGCCATGCCCTGGCAAGATTATTCCAGTGCTAAGGGCTCGGCTAAAGGCTCTGGGTCTCCCCTGCACTGCAAATCATACTGTGTTGTTAATCTATTTTCAGGGCATTAAGGGCAGCACAGGCCCACCAGGTGCCAGCGGACCCAGAGGAGAAAAGGTGAGCTGGGGAAGGTGCCCAAGGAGCACTTTGAAAGGCAAACTCATTTCATTTTGAATAAACTCTCCTAGAAATGACAGTGCTGCTGGTTATCCCCATGAGTCTCAGGTGCAGCTAGCAAGTTGCTGAATCATTCTGAGAACTGATAGATGAAGCCCTGGGGCCTGATTTTGCTCTCTCACTAGGGTAGATCCTGAGTAACTCCACTGAAGTAAACAGAGTTAACTCTTCTTCAAAATTTGGTGCAAATGCCTGCTCTCCTGGAAGCCAATAGGCCTCAGTGGGAGCAAGAGCTGATCCAACAGAATCAAGCCCATGAATGTGTTTCTAGGATTTCCTGGAAATTGGGAGATCAACCAGCTCTTTGGTTAGATAAGTTGCTGGTGGAGGTTTTGAGTGGTGGAGGGATGTGTATATTTGGGGCAGCATGAATTACGAGGCATTGTCTGCGATCAATATAGTAAAAGCTGTAAAAAGAAGAACAGGAGTACTTGTGGCACCTTAGAGACTAACAAATTTATTAGAGCATAAGCTTTCGTGGACTACAGCCCACTTCTTCGGATGCATATAGAATGGAACATATATTGAGGAGATATATATACACACATACATACTGTATATATATCTATATATATATATGTAAAAGCTGTGTTATCCAGCACTTTACCAGCTGAAAAGCTCTAGAAACTGGCATTTTGGGGTGTTCGATCTGGGCAGCGCTCGCCTCGGGCGGCTCCCCGCAAGTGGCAACATGTCCCTGCTGCTCCTAGGCAGAGGAACGGCCAGGGAGCTCCGTGCCCTGCCCCGCCCCGAGCGCTGGCTCCGCAGCACCTGCAGTGGAGGCAACGTGCAGAGCCGCCTGGCCACACCTCTGCCTAGGAGCAGCAGGGACATGTCGTCACTTGCGGGGAGCCGCCCGAGGCGAGCGTCGCCCACATCCACCACCCCGAAACCCCTCCTGTGTCCCAACCCCCTGCTCCGAGTCCCCTCCCGCCCTGAGACCCCTCCTGCACCCAAACTCCCTCCCTCCATTGGTAAGTATAACTCTTGATTAATGCTATCAAAATTTTGAATTTGTCCCCAAAAGAAACGTTATCTATTAAAGAAATGTTAGAGCAGATCTCCCAAAGCCTCATAGGGAACGATTGTTCATATAGCTTATGTACAATATGCAGTTTTCCTTGGGCATGCCCTCCTTCGTTCTGATTATGGCCTGCATAGTTTTGCTTCCTGAAACAATGCCAAACACTTGTTTGATGGGATAATCTTGCGGTTGACAACTCCGTCAACAACAAATCATCCCAGCAGTTTAACAAGCGCTGCCGAAAATCATGCTGTTGTTAGCTCATCTGTAGATCAATTCTGTCCTGCCTTCCTGAGATTCCTCCCTGTGTTAATTGGAATAATTAACACCTTTTCTCTTGACATCCACGGGATGCAGCAGGCATCTGATCCAAAAATCTATAGGAACTGGCTCAAAAAGAGGAATGCATCACTACCTTTGCTCCTTCTCTGTTGCTCTGCTAGAGGAAAATTCAGACTGTCGGTGAAGATGTCCTGCTAAGCACAGTGGCCTTCCATTCCTGTTTTTTCCCCCCCTGGAAGGACAATCCCTCATTCCTTGTGCTAGTGTTTCGTATGACTTTACATTGTGGTACCAATTTCTTAAGAGTGAAAATAATTGCTCATGAGAGATTTTGAACTCACAGTCTTAGAGAGTGCAGGCTTTCAGCCACAGAGGCACAGATAACACCAATACAAGCTTCCTCACGCTGCCCTACCAATGGGTCAGATTCTGAGCCGCCTCCTACCTTCTGGAGTCCCTTACAGCTTGTGCAGGGCGGGTATAAAATGACACCAGTTTGCACATTTTGCACAGATGTAAATGACTTCACAAGGGAGTGGAGAATCCAGTCCAGTGTGCCTACACCCTGAGCTGGGAGTTACATTCATGGGAGCGGTGAATACAATGCAGGGGCAAGTATACGTCCCAGAGAACAAGGCGAGGCAGTGCATGTATTTCTGTTTCTGTATTGTGGGTCAGATGCTTCCCTTACTTACACTTGTATAAATCAGGCCATTGAATCAGTGCTGTTACCAATGTGAAATGGGTATGACTCAAGCCCCTTCTAGCTCTTTCAACACTGGATTTAAACCACTTGGAAAAGAAACTAGAAAGCCTACAATGGAGCAGAGTTTAGCTGAGAAAACAATGGGAAAATCGAGCTCAGTAAAACGGAAGAGCCATCCAGGCAGTTAGAACGTGTTAGTAGGTCGCTTTCTGACTCAATCTGTATACTGGAAGACACTTGAAAAAAATGACAAGCAAATGTGAGCTTCCCCTCCGCCCCGTCTTGATAATTATTCCCTGCTCCCAGATGTTTTTAGTGGAAAGTTTTACCTTGTCATTTTAGAACTAGTTATTAGACTTTCCAGGGCAGCCTTGTGACTCCCTGCTTTCAGTCTGTCATGTTTTTGTTGTTTCCTACCTAGTCCTGTGGCATTCAAGATAAAAAGGGGCTTTTTTTTTTTTTACCCACAAAGCAGCTAAATGATACTCTGATGAGTATCCAAGAATGCAAATACCAAAATCAAACCACTCTGTTTCCCATTATGTTTCCACTATAATTCCAAAGATACAGGATGGGTTTTCCAAAAGCACCTCAGGGTGTTGCATGCTCTTCTCCTGTTGATTTTTAATTGGAGGTGGGCATCTATCTCCCTTGGCATTTTGGAAAATCCCAGCTATGCTGTAGAGTCTGCATAAAGACATATACAAAATGAATGGAGTACCTCTGAAGCAGGAAGTGTGTAAAAGACATCATAGGTCTACCAGGGAGTGAAGGGAGCAATTAATGAACATAAGGACACTGCAGAGAAGCTAAATGGTATTTTTGCATCAGCTTGGTCCTGAATGGGTGTTGGGGTGACATCTCCCCAAGGCCTGCTCTTATAAAGTCATAAATATGAGGCACTATCGGAGACAGAGGTTTTGGCGCAAACTGATTAGAAGGCAGCTAGTCACCAGGACGGGGTGGGATCATCGAAGAGTCCTGAAAAAACGTACCATGTGAGTCTGTTCTGTAAAGTGACTGTGTGAAAATGCCATTGTTGGCTTCCATGTTTGACTCAGCAAAGATCTGTGTCAAGTGTGCTTCTTTAACAAGAAAAATGTGTGTGTGTGTGTGTATGTATGTATGTATATATATATATATTTTTTTTCTAAATTCCAGCCCTTCTGATTCTGCCTCGGATGTGAGAGTCAAGCTGGGTTCTTTCCATCTGGCATATGAACACCAGTAATAAGGGTTCTGCAGGCCAAGTTAGGGCTTCTGGACCCAGTTCACCACTGCATTACTCCAGGTTTATGCCAATATAACTGCATTGAAAGAAATAGTGTTACACTGGGGTAAAAGTGGAGTGGTAAATTCACAGTGGTGAATCAGGGCCTTCATGACACTTATACAAAATGGGGAAGCTTTGAATATACAGTCCAAATCAATGCAATCTCAAATCTGTCTGGGAAGGTTCGTGGGCACAGGCTGAGCGTGAAGCAGACAGACCATAAGGGCAAGAGGCTGCTGTTGAAAAGAAGTTTGGGGACTTATTTCTATTTCATTGCTTGTCTGTGTTTTCCCTTTCCACGCAGGGTGAAGCTGGGCTTCCCGGATTACCAGGCTCTGCAGTAAGAAGCGGCTTTAGCATTAACATGAGCGATGAACTATAATGCATGAGAAACAAAAGTGAGGAAGGCATGGGTGGGCTGTGAGGATTTTGTAAACTTAGGGATGGATTTTGTGTGGGATTTTCAAATGATCAGGAAGCTTAAGCCAGTGAAGATTCCTGAGAGCAGGAGTTTGTGGCTTCTAGGATCCCAGTAAGGAGATTAACTGCATTATGAAGAGGCAGGATTTGAGGAGACCATAAAGGAGAGAAGTGAAATACCCAGGAGTCATGGAGGCCTGGCAGTAATAAACAATTTTCAGAGGAGTGGCCAAGATAGCATCTAATGGAGTTGGTCTTTTAGGGAAGAAGATGGGCCTGGGAGATTAGAAGGCAGACGACAGTTCAGGGTCAAGTGGAACAGCTCAGTCTCTGACATCGGGGGCCCAGTGTGAGATTTGAGAGAGGAGCTGGAGAAGGCAGACTTGGGATGGGCGCTGCTCTTCTTACCATCTAGCAGGGGATCCGCTGTGTGAAAGAAGTCACGGTGGAGGTAGGAGCTGAAGACTGCAAGGAAAGGGTAGCTGCAGTGAAGAGGATAGAGGTTTTGATTTTCCTCTCACACCAAATTTACACCCGTGAAACTCCAGTGACTTCAATGGAGTCGTTTTTCATTTGCTCTGGTGTCACTGATGGGGGAATCTGGGTTTAATATTGGCCACATAGAGGTGTCATCTACAGTTGAATTCAGCAAAGAGATTGCCACAGGGGACATCACAGAGAAGAGAAAGGGTCAAGGACTGAGCTCTGCCAGGACCCCATAGCCAAGAGGTCTAGTGATTGGAGACTATCCATTGCCAATCGCACAAAAGAGGAGCAATTAAATAAGTAGAATCAGAGCATAGGGGAGTGAGATGCACAGGACTCCTGATGGCATGGGCTAGGATTAGAAAGAAGTCATGGTCAGCAACAGCAATATGGCCCTGTGACGAGGAAGGACTGGGAGCTAGAGACAGACAAGAGAAGACCAACGAGCCTAATGCATAGAGGTAATAGGCAACTGCATTATTGTGAAAGGAGTGGAAGCCAGACTGAAAGCTTTGAAGAAGACTATTTGGGTAAGAGGTTGGGAACTAACCCAAGACTTCGATGAGACATATTAGAGAAATGGCAGTAGCTGTGGAGGCAGAGTGAGAGGTGTGTGAGGAAGGAATTTTTGAGCATTAATATGTGGGGCTGTAGACCTAAGGGAATTAGCAGTGGAGAGTGAATGGTTTCTTGTCCTGAAGCAGAAAAGTATGCAAGGCAGGAGGAAAACAGGGTGAAAGGACAAAGAACTGTCATTGACAATTTCACAGGGATGTATTTATTTATTTAGAATTATGCACACATCCTCTCAAAAGGAGCCTAGGCCAATGATGCCATGTAAAGTCACTTGCAGCGTACATGCACGTGGACACCCAAAGGTCTCTAGGTTCTTTGTGCAACATTCCATCCAATAGCATCATGTTGTTACCGCAGAAGCCTAACCTCGCTGTTGGAGACTGCAGATAAAGCCAGACATAGTTGGCCAAATTCAGAGATGAAGGGTAACGGAGGAGCTGGAGGAAGGTGTCTGAAGATGTGAGGACCACTTGAACTTACACCTTCTTCCAGTCTTCAGCATGTAGGTTACACCAACTTAAACTTCCTTGAACGTGGATGGGATGGGTGTAAATGGCTCTATCGGAGTTTGACAGAGTGAAAGGGAACCTGCTTTAGCGTAAGGGAATCTAAGGCCCCATCATGCAAACATGCACATGGTTAATTTGAATCGTGGTGGTAAGTCTCCCAGTGACTTCAGTGGGACAACTTGTGTGCTTCAAATTAAGCACATGATTATGTGTGTTCAGGATCGGGGCCTAAGTTAGTATAAAGGGATCTAACTTACACGCCATCCTTGAATTTGGCCCATTGTTTATATAGTACCACTGGTGTTTATGGTGCTTTACAGGTAGAAAATAAGACAAGATCCAAGGAGTTTACAATCTCATTTATGAAGATAACACGAGTATTATTGATCTTGTTATTGCATAGCAACTCAAAGATGCTAACCACGGCATAGAGAACCAAGAGGTCAAGGTCATTGCCAGGACAAGCTATCTACATAGACAGCACAGCATAGTTCAAGGATGTGTGAGGAAGGGAGGCTGTGCTGAAACAGAGTTAAAGTAAGCAGTGAAGGTTAGCAGGCATCATGGGGGAGGGGACAGCTAGTACGGTTAGAAGTACAAAATAGAGAACTACTGTGTGCCTGAAGCTTTCTAGATGTGTCTTCCTCCTGTGCGCTCCGTTTTACATCTCTGGCATCTTAATTTCAGGTACAAAGGGAAGGTCTGAAAGGAGAGCAAGTAAGAACCGTTCAATAGCTCTATTGTACTAAATGTAAGAATAAGAGTCTTTTTTTTTTTAACACTTGAAGGGACACTTGAAGGTAACTCAGCTGCCCAGATCAGTTTTTGTTTTCAAAGCATGTTGCAAAGTCTAATACGACTAGAAATATTTTCATGATATGGAAAAGAAATCTTATTTGCCAATGCCTGAGAACCAGCAAGTGAAGCTGGCCAGGCTACTCTCATGACGCCAGCTGAGTCTAACAGAGACCATAAACAGGGCAAATGGTGAAGAGTCAGTTACTCTGTAAAACTTCTGTCTGCTTTTTATACAATAAAAGGTGTGAATAGGGATTTTAAACGTGGTTTGATTTTTATCTGGATAGTGCCACTGAACATGGACACACAGACACTGACAGGAAGCCATTTGTTTGTGCCTCTTATTGCAATTTGCTTTTTAAATATGTATTTTATACTCTAAGGGCCCAATTCATGGCTGCGCTATTGCAAAGGGGCCACACAAGGCCCAGAAGAATACCCCTGGTGCAGGAGGCCCTCTATGAGAGCTGACTCTGACACAACCCCCCACTCCCTTCTAAGAGTCCTATTGCATGGAGTGTCCTGGAGAGACTGGGAATGTGGCCAGGATGGTCCTGTGGTGTAAACGTTCCCCCATTGCCTTGGGCAGCTCAGCACAGGTTAGAGAAGCCCTAACTGACACTAGGGGCTGAACCAGCCCCAGAATTGAGGGAAATACCAACTGGGCTCTGCACTGGCTCATGAATGAACTGGGGCCTAAGAGAAAAACTCTCCTGGAGGCAGAGGGTCAGTAAGGTCCTGTGCCCCAATTCACCCCCCATGCAGAGGGCCAGCACAAACTCCATGCACCACTTACAGCCCACTTATACCTTCAATATAGGACTCAAGTGGAAATTATGGTACGTACATAAGCTTTGTGCTGGCCTTTTGCATAGGTGTTAACTGGGGCACAGGGCCTTTGCATTGCATCTCCTGTTAGGAAGGAAGGGAGGTTCAAATTCTGCATATGATCCTTGTGCCCTGGGTGAATTTCACACCCCACGCATACAGAAGGCCTGCTCAAAGAGACGTGGCAAATGTATCAGCAGCTGCCCTTGGATTCATTATCTCAAAGAGGAAATCAGTTACTTGAACACTGACGTTGGGTTCTTTATTTATTTTCATAGGGGGCCCCAGGCCCACGAGGACCACAAGGCCCACCTGGAGTTCCAGGGGCACCGGTAAGTAGTTTCTTTTACTGTAATATTGGTTCATATAGGCCGAAATTCACTCTAGCACAGGGGACCCACCCAAACCCCTATGTGCTACTCAGGCCTTGTATGAAGAGCTTAAGTGGTGTACGCGTCCTTAGATCTTCTGCATTGGCAAGAGGAATTCACCCTTTGTGGAGGAACCACTCAAAGCCACGTACCACTTAATCCCTGAGGGTGGTGCATACGACTTGGGCTGGCCTTCTGCACGGGGTGAGTGCCACCCATGGGGCCCCATCTTGCAAGGTGCTGACTGCTCTCAACATCTGTTGATTTCCTGGGAAGCTGTTGGCATTCAGCACCTCTCGGGATGATTTTCAAACAGGAAACTTGTGTTAACTCCTAGACAACAATGTCATGAACCTCAGATTAAGTTTGCTACAGAAGGAAGCGAAATCGCCAGAAAAACCTCCATTACAAATGATTAATATATATATTGGGAAGGGCAGGGGGAGTATTTTCCAATAAAATCTAGACATCTGAACATTCTCTCCATTTGGCTTAACTAGCCTCTTTTCCTTAGCTATATCTTATGATCTAGTTCTAGAAGCCAGCACTTATCACACCATGATTGTTACTTCATTTTCACACAGTTTGTTTGTTCCCACTCCGTAAGCTGCAAACTGTCCTGTCTTGCAGTGACTTTTGTATCATGCTTTGGAAAGTTGTCGACATTATGAAGATGTATTGCTAAGTAAGCGAGGCAAAGCTGATTTAAAATATATACCCAAGTATGATTATGGGCTCCCCTTATTTAATCAGCACATTGACTCACCTTCTCTATGCTGTTCTATCATCCTGAGCGTTCACGAGATAACGTGCTTATCAGATAAAAGGCATCCGGATACCGATGCTTCGCAGCAATAGCGCAGAACTGAGTGAAATTGCCTACACTCATTAGTGTTTTGTCTTAGTAGTACATTCTCTGTAAACGGTTTCTCTTTGAAAGGGTCCAGCCGGTTTGGAAGGCAAGGCCGGAGTTCCTGGTTTACAAGGTCAAAGGGTGAGTTGATGTTTTTATTTCATAACTGTCTCAGATGTTCAGCAGGGTGGCCACTTTGTTTTGATAGGGCCTGGACACCTGCTCTAGTTTACACGGGCTTTGTGCTGATTTAGCTATTTCAGTGAAGGATGTAATTTCCCTATCAAAATAGTTAAATTGCTACAGCCCCTAGTGTGGTTGCAGTTATATCAGTATAAAGGTGTCACGTTAGATTGCGATTCCTACAGAGGACAGCTCGCTTACTTACCAGATCAGCGGTCGGGGTCACCAATGTGGTTAGATGTTGGCGGGGTGTGTGTTCATTCAGTGATAGCAGACCTCAATTAAACAGCCCAATAAATCCACAGACTCGGTTTGTAGCAAAGGCTCCCAGCCAGGTTTATTGTCGACGAAGCGCGGCAATAGCACCTGGGCAGGACTTTATGAGGCTACTAAAACATGCATGCTCATGACAATGGACACAGCTGAGTCAGTGGCGGGACTTTCCACTGCTCCCTAGGCTGGCCAAAGACACTCCCTCTGAGATAAATCTTTATACCCCGATACAAGCAAGTTAGTACTGCCACTGACATAGTTAGTTACTGCCCCCCCTGATGTGGCTAGTTATCACCCATCATCTTGTACATGTTGGTTCTGTCAAAATATCTCTATTACGTACTGTCATCCTGAGCTTATCTTTCAGGAGGACTCAGCGTGTTCCTGTTATCCTTGGGGAATGTTTCTGTACCATCCTTGATATCGGGATGTTCAGATACCACTTGATATCGGGATGTGGTTGCGTGAGCACTTTGTGACTAGCACTTAGGAATGTGTATTTCTGCAATATCAGCCCTGTTCTTGCCACATTCTATGAGCAGGTCCTGCCTCATACCAGGCCTCTGATACAAGGGCTTATGTCTCAGACTCTCTTCCATCTACAACCGGTATAGCTTATTTCCCAATAGCTATAGAGGTAGAAGGCTCCTCTATACCAGTAAAACTTCGCTGACACTGGGGGAGTGCCAATTAATCTGCATTGGTCTCGTTAAAAGGTACAATTTTAGTACCCTGTAGTAGACAAGGTCTGAGACACAGTGCTATTAAAGACTGTCCAGAATGTGCAAATAACACCCCAGATTTTGGAGAAAGAAGGAGGGTTGACATAATATTACAAATTTCCAAGATACTTGCCCTTTGTTGGCTCATGCACATGGCTGATCATTATTTTCAGGTTGCCAGTGACTTAAGCTGCAGTTACAAAACAAATTTGCAGGTTTTTGTTCTCATGCATCCATCCTTCTCTCACGCACCCGCTCGCTTTGTGTCTGCGTCTGCCGCCCTCACTCACGCTGAGTGCTGCTAACTCCCACCCCTAGTGCCTTTGGACTCAATGCAAGTACTCAGTGGGAGAAAGAGTGGGAGAATCAGATTCTCAGTGATCTACAACTCAGTAATAACTGTGTTCACATTGATAACTCAACACTCTGAAAATCTGAGTGGGTTTATCTAACAGCGAGGGACTGTTAGAATTGCACGGCCTTTCTGCACTAGCTTGTGGAGTGGGACAACATGCAAAGGAGAAGATCCCATGAAGGGGGCAAGGCAGAGGACATGCTGGGGGCTCCAAGGGGCATTCAGAATGGTCACTTCCCCCAAGTGGAACAGCTCTCCACTGCCCTCAAAGGTGCCATTCAGTCCAACAGGCACAGAATGGTGGAGGAACCTTGAGTTGACCTACAGATCAAAAAACGGTAACCACGTATTTGCCACCATAGGCCGGGTAGGGCATGAGAGCAAAGGCAGTGAGGGAGTGGCTGCAGAAAGGTGGATTTCTGGCACATAGCAGTGTGCCGGAAATAACCATATGCATTTGCACTCCAGATAATTTAATGTATGTCCAGAGTTCACAGTGGTTAAAATAACTCAGACTTTATTTCTCACCAGCATGTGCCTTTTGAAGGGATGCTGTTGGGTCAAAGATAGCCAATGCAGGGAGGTTTTGTAATAACAAGCTTTCCGAAAACTGAGGCCAATAGAAATGTATCCAGGAATTTAATAGTCCAGTGGAAACTTTAGGATCAAATAGATATTTCCATGTAGGGTTTGTGACTTTGTTTGGAAGTGACATAGGAGCACAAGTCACATTGAATATTCAGACCTATTGCTCTTCTAAACAAACCTGGTGTTTAGTTGTGTACATTGACTTCCATGGGAGGATCTAGGTACACGGTGTGTATTCACAGGGTGGGGTGTGTGTGTGTGTGTAACATCAGAACTTTCAAGAATGGAATCCAGGCTTGATCCCATTGATTTCAACAGAATAGTGCCCCTGGTTAGAGAGTAGAAAGAGCTACACCTATGTATGTAAATCGAATCTTCCAAGAAATGTCATCAACGCAGAAGTCATTTTGGTGGAGTAATGCTAAATTAATCAAATCTGCTTTGGATAGTTAGTCCCCTGTGTTTAAGTCTTTATTTCCTGTTGGTCTACGTTAAAATAAAATGCTCGCAAAGTGCTAGCTCATCATTTCCCAGAGGCTTCCCAAAGTGTTTAGTGAGATTCCTCTTGGTGTAGTGTTCTCTTCACGATTGCGGTGACCCAGAGCCCTGGCTTGAATTATTTATGCACTGTTTAAACGTGACATCGGAGCGGCTATGGTTGATCATATCACACGGAAACTTTGAACTCACCTCCCCTTGTTTTAGCCCAGTGATGTGAGGAGCGTCTTTTCAGACTGCTGTCTCCGTGCTGCTGCTGTACTGTTTGATTAGCCAACCTTGCACTGCAGTGGTCTCCAACCTTTTTACGCCCAAGATCACTTTTTGAATCTAAGGGCAACTCAGGATCTACCCCGCCCCTTCCTCGAGGCCACACCCCTTCCCCAAAGCCCTGCCGCGCTAACTCCATCCCCCTCTCTCTCCGTCGCTCGCTCTCCACCACCCGCACTCGCTTTCACAAGGCTGGGGCAGGGGTTGGGGTTCGGAAGGGGGTGAAGGGTGCAAGCTCTAGAAGAGAGTTTGGGTGCAGTAGGGGGCTCTGGGATGGGGCACAGTGTTGGGGTGTAGGAGGGAGTGCAGGGTGCTGGCTCTGGGAGGGAGCTTGGGTGCAGAAGGGGGATCCGGGCTTCGGCAGAGTGTTGGGGTGCAGGAGGGGGTTTGGGGTGCTGGATCTGGGAGGGGGGTCAGGTCTAGTTCAAGGGGTTGGGGTGCGGGAGGGGGCATGGGGTTCTGGCTCTGGAAGAGGGCTCAGGGCTGGGGGTTGGGGTGTGGGAGGGGGAATGGGGTTCTGGCTCTGGGAGGGGGCTCAGGGCTAGGGGTTGGGGTGCAGAAGGGCGTATGGAGTGCTGGCTCTGGAAGGGGGCTCAGGGTGGGGCTTGGCATGCAGGAGGAGGGGTCGGGGTGCAGAAGGGCGTATGGGGTGCTGGCTCTGGAAGGGGGCTCTGGGCTGGGGGTTGGGGTTCAGGAGGGGGGTTGGGGTGAAGAAGGGGGTACGGGGTGCTGGCTCTGGGAGGGGGCTCAGGGTGGGGCTTCAGGTGCAGCCCCCGCTGGGCAGCACTTACCTCCAGTGGCTCCTGGTCAGCGGCGGGCGCAGCAAGGCTAAGGCAGGCTCCCTGCCTACCCTGCCCCCACACTGCTCCCGGAATGGGCCAGTGCGCCCCTGCCACCCCTTGGGTGGGGAGGGCGGGGGGCACGTGGCTCCGTGCGCTGCCCCTCTCTGCAAGAACCACCCCCGCAGCTCTCCTGGCCAATGGGAGCTGCAGGGGCGGTGCTTGCAGGCAGGAGCAGCGCGCGCAGAGGGAGATTCCTGCCCCTGCCCACCCCAGGAGCCACGGGGCTGCAGTGGCCGCTTCCGGAAGCAGTGTGGGGGCAGGGTAGCCATAGGCAGCCACACTGTGCTGCCGCCAGAGATCGCGATCGACTGGGAGAGCCTCTAGGATCGACCAGTCGATCGCGATTGGCCGGTTGGTGACCACTGCTTGCACTGCAATCATAGTGAGTTAGTGATGCATTCATACACGAGGACAGCACTGGAGGTTCATTTTGCCTAGACATCTGTCACCGGAGTCAGCAGCAAAGCTGTTTAAAGAACTCACATGAAAGCTACCTATGATCTAAGAAAAAAGATACAGGGGAGAGAACATCTCTCTGCAGCAGGCTTTGCTGCACGCCTTCCGCTGAATAACGTCTCACAGAATCGAACGACGTAAGCTTGACTGAAGAGTCGTCCCATGGAAATGATAGCACATACGCTGGAACAGGTTAATTCCTTAATGGAAAAGGGCCCTTGCTTTAGCTCCCATTTCCTCCGGTGCTTAGAAAACAGAACCTCCCGTTATCTCTTTAGCAACTAACTGTCTTGTGCTTTGTTGATGAGACAAGATGTTCCACATTGTCCCTGATTTTAAAGCCTGCTTGGAAACACTGCTTCTCTAATCCGATTAATAGACAGCATCCGTTGAGTAAAAGACTATGATCTGTCAGGGTTTGTAGCGCAACATAAAATGCTTAGGCTAATGACCAATTCAGGAGAGCTGTCATTGAACGCATACTGTGTTTGAATGTTTCCCTAACTGCTTTGTTGTGCCTTGCTATGAAACATCTTAGGGGAGGGAGTTTGATCAGTCGCTAAGACATTTAGCTGGATAGAATTTTTTAATTGAAAAAATTGCCATCCAAGAGAGCGTGTGACTATCTGAGGTGTGCAGAACCCTGAACATGGGGGTCTGTAGTGACATCCAGCAGACGTGGAAGCTGTAGTAGACTAGCAGAGAGGCCACTGTCACACCGCCACTGTGATCCACGAGGGGTTTGAGCTACTTCTAAGCTAGCAGCCAGACCTGTAGTGGCACAAGTTCTCCTCCCTTCTGCCTATGCACACAAACAAGCTGGCTCCGTAGAAGCAGTGTGATCTGCTGAATAGGACACTGGAGTGGGAATCAGGAATCTATTCCTGGCTCTGCCACTGTGGTGTGACCTTGGGCAAGTCCCTTTACCTCTGTGTGCCTCGGCTTCACCTCCTACCTTTTGTCTGTCTTGTCTATTTAGATGGTAAGCTCTTGGGAGCAGGGATGATTAGGGGTCTGGGACACATGATTTATGAGGAGAGGCTGAGGAAACCGGGCTTATTTAGTCTGTAGAAGAGAAGAGTGAGGGGGGATTTGATAGCAGCCTTCAACTACCTGAAGCGGGGTTCCAAAGAGGATGGAACTAGGCTGTTCTCAGTGGTGGCAGATGACAGAACAAGGAACAATGGTCTCAAGTTGCAGAGGGGGACGTCTAGGTTGGATATTAGGAAAAACTATTTCACTAGGACGGTGGTGAAGCACTGGAATGAGTTACCTAGAGAGGTGGTGGAATCTCCATCCGTAGATGTTTTTAAGGCCCAGCTTGACAAAGCCCTGGCTGGGATGATTTAGTTGGTGTTGGTCCTGCTTTGAGCAGAGGGTTGGACTAGATGGCCTTCTGAGGTCCCTTCCAACCCTGATATTCTATGATTCTATGACATGGTGTCATATATTTCATAGGGACTGGGAATAAAAAGGAACTAGAAAGAGCTGCAGATCTGAGGTTGCTGCTCTTATTGATATAGCAGAACTAGTAATTTAGTATACCTCCTTCCACTGGTTATAGGTCTGATTAAAAGTTATGGACCATTAGTTACACAGACATCATTTGCCTTGTTATAGAGAAGAGAGGACCTTGATTGTAATTTCTTAACATAGGGCCTGAGGCTGCAAATCTTTACATGAGGGAGTTAGGATTACTCACATGAGGAAGGGTTTGTAGTAATGCATCCCTAGATTATGAGGTACGGGAGGCAGACATAGTGTCTTCCATTTGTCTGTAGAGCAAACATGAACTACAGATCAACGAACAAGCTCCCCGCCAGAAACGGGTATTTCAGACTTGTTCAGTTAACACCAGTGATCCACAAACAGTGAGCCTGTTTAAGGACTAATAGTTTTTCTGTCATTCACCTTCATGAATGTTGCCTCTTAAATCCTGAAGTTGGAGAACCTTGGCTTTTCAAAGCAGGGTGGTTTGCTGTGGCTTAACTTACATCATAGTAAGGACCAGCACGGAGCCAGGGGATGAGCACCAGGGCCCTTTACTGGGCATCTATTTAGGGATTTCACTAACCTTGTTGCCCAGTGGTGGGGCCTTAGCAGCCCCACAGTGGAGCTGGCGAGAGTATTAGCTAATCTGGCAGATCAGCATTTACAAGGACTTGTCTGACAACCGTCTTTAGTCACAGGTAGTGAAGGATCTTTTAATGGCGTATGGAAATTGCACAGGATCTCCTCCCGTATCTGCTGAAATACTAATCTAAAGCCTCTCATCAGTGAATGCTTTGATCTACTCTTGGGGCTAGTAAATAATAATTGAAACCTAGACCAAGCAATACTGTTGTGTTTGATTCATCAGCCAGGAATTTCCGACTATCTCTGTGTTACAGGCAGTCAAGGTCTAGGTTTCTACACTGACATCCTCATAACCAGACTGCACAGTGGGAACAGTGAAAGTTTTCCATTCTCATCTGTCCCTCATCTTTGAACTGTAGATCTCATGGCAATTGTCCTAGAATACATGCATTTATGAGAGTTTGAATTTACTTTAGTTTTTTTTAATTTGGGTTGTGGAATTTAATATGAGAGAAACCGTTTGGAAAGATAAAAGCCGCCTTCCCTTTGCCCATTGCTGGAGCTCCATCTTGAAGGTGCTGAAATATTTGGATAAGTTAGAAATAGGACAGGTCTGTCCTTGCTAAATATCCCAGACTCAGAAAGTGCAGACAGTCTGGATGCACTTCAGAAAAGCATGCAGACCTTTGGGTAATAATCAGACCTTAGCACATAAGGTTTTGAGGATTATTTATCAGTATCTGGAATCCAAGGGTCAAATTCTCTTCTCACAGAGATCAATGTAACTCCACTTACCTTGTTGAAATTGCAATAGGAAACCAAGAGGTGAATTTAATTAACCTTGAGACAGTAAATCCCATTTAGAAATGAGAGGACAGCTTCCGACATGCATGTTCAGTGTGATCTACTATATTTTAGTTCAGTTTTTCAACCTCACATTCTCAAGACTTTGTCAGGGCCAGTGGAAAAGAATGGAGCAATTAAGCATAAGTCATAAACAACAAGGAAATAGTTTTGTTTCTTTAGAATGGTACTTTTAAAACTAATGTCTGGGTCCATGAGTGGGGTTCCTAGACACTACGGAATACAATATTACTAATAAGAATACAGTGAGGTCTCCCAGTGTCTGCATTGGAGTGTCTGGCAAATATGAATTTAAAGAAAGCTTGAGGTAATATGATCACTGAATTGAAGGCACTCTAGAGAAGGAAGAGGCTAAGCTTTCATGGGATCTGGCAGTTATCACAGACAGAATGGTGCAGGCAAGCAGGCCAGACGTAGTTCTTGTAGAAAGGAAGACAAATAAGATCATTTGGGTTGATATTGCCATACTAGCAAGAAGAGAAGATGTCAAAGTATGAAGAAGTCAGCCACAAAGTGGATTGATTATGGAAAGCTAGAATAAAGACTATCCCAATGATTATTGCAGCACTTGGAGCAATCCCGAAGGGTGTTAATGAGCAGCTCAAGAATATATTAGAACAGGGGTCTCAAACTTCATTGTACTGCAACCCCCTTCTGACAACAAAAATTACTACACGACCTAAGCGGGGGGACCAATGCCTGAGCCCACCCGAGCCCCGCTGCCCTGGGTAGGGAGGGGGACAAAGACAAAGCACAAGTCCCACCACCCCGTTCAGGTGGGCCAAAGCTGAAGCCCAAGGACTTCAGCCCCAGGCAGGAGGCCTGTAACCTGAACCCCGTCACCCCGGGCTGAAGCCCTCAGGCCCCAGCAAGTCTAATGCCTCAATTAAAATGGAGTCCTGACCCACTTTGGTGTCCCGACTCACAGTTTGAGAACCACTGCATAGGATATCATGATCAGCGACTTCCAGAAGCCAGTGCTCTTAGACACTGTGAGAATGTAAAGGAAAGTCAAAGGAGAGCAAGTGCATTTGAGCACCTGAAATGCAGGAATACTGTCAAGAGTTTAACTAAGCTCCTGACTACTCAAACCTATGGAACAGGTTCGTGATCAGGATTTATTGATGACTCATGGGGATACATTTTAGACAGTAACTTTCCCCTTTTTATGCATAATGATCTTGTTTGTTGTGAAGGCTTTTTGTTTAACAGCAAAATATCCCCACTACTACTGCTGCTAATAATGTCATTATTTTCCTTGCTCATGTTGCTTCATGCAGAAGATAACCTATCAGAAGAGCCATACACACAAAGTTGGTGAATTCCTTGTCTGAATAGAGATTATTGATAAGAATGTTACTACAGAATTATTTTGCTATAAATTGCGAAGCTCGGGATTGGATTGTGTCATGTTTCAGACATGTAACATGTTCTTATGGATTCTATGTGACATCCTCTGTAACCTTAATTTAGCTGCCTTGTTCCAATGGGTTTTACACATGCCCACCTCTGTTGGATCTTCATCTCAGGAGTCACAGCAACATGAAGAGTTCTGTATACCCTCTGTGGTTCTTTACAAATGGATTGTGATGCTGTGAGTTGTAGTAGGTCTAATATAAAACAATAACTATTGTTAGAAAGTTGGTCTTTTATTGGACCAACTTCTGTTGATGAGAGAGACAAGCTTTCAAGCTACATAGAGCTCTTCTTCAGGTCTCAGTACCTTCCTCAGGCTTGAAGAAGAGCTCTGTGTAAACTCAAAATCGTGTCTCTCTCACCAACAGAAGTTGGTCTAAAAAAAGATATTCCCTCACCCACCGTGTCTCTCTAGTATCCTGGGACTGACTACAGCAACACGGCATACAATAATTGTCATTTAATAGTTACATTACAGTATAGCCCACAGACCCCAATGGGAATCAGGGCCCGTTGAGCTAGGAGCATATTCTGAACACAACAAAGAGCTGCAGAAGTTTAGAGTTGTGTTCTAGCTAGCATGCCTAGAGGTGGAAACCTGATCTGGGACATGATACGCTGCACACCTTGCTTTTGTTGTGTTGTAACATACCATTGCCCAGAGGTACCCTGAGTTGTGAGGGCCAATCCCCTGAGTGTTGAGAGGAAGAGAAAGCAGCAGGAGGAACTGTGCATACACTATGGGTGGACTTCTCTAATGGCAGCTTTTCCCTGGTGATTTTGCTTCAGACTATAGTAATGCTGTTTTTGTTGAACCCTAACTTTCAGTATCAGGTTTAGTGCATTAGACTTCCTCCAGCACAGCTGGTAAAAGCAAGCTTGGATTTCGACCCAGACCATTGAGCTAATCCAATAATTAACACGATGTTCATCCACATGTTGAACTGACATGGGTCAGATGAGTCTCTCAGGCTTTAACCCTTAGAGTGCTGAGGACAGCTGTATTCTCAGCTCAGTATTTTAAATGCGGGGGGTGGGGGTGTGTGTGTGGCTGGAACCAGACTCTCCTTTCCCTTCCCCTTATCAGTTCTTCCCTTTTGCACCAGAGGAGAATCTTCACAACTCCCTAATGCCCACCTTGTCCCCATTCCTCCTGATCATAGCTTAAAATGGGTGGACTGCATCAGTTGACTACCCGTTTCTCTGAACAGTCCTCCTGATGTGAACCACGTCAACCCTGCTGGTTCCAGCTGGAGGGAGTAATCTGTAACTAGCAGCAGAAAGAGATGGGTCTTGTCAGGAAGGCAGACCACGGGAGCAAGGGGGTTTGAACAACAACTTAGGGTCAGGCAGCAGCACATTTGGAAAGACCCAGTCCCAAGCTGTTGTGCTTCCCAGTGGCCAGAAACCCTCATTCATCTCTGTCCCAGAGTCCCCGTCAGCGGCTCCACAAACTGGCTGATCCCCACTGTATTGTATGTTACACTCAGATCAGGCCGCTGTTTTAAACTGGAGCATTTTATCAAAAGTTTTGTCAGAATCAAACAAAAGCCCCACTTCTGGAGCGTCTCCTAAAAGCACTAGACTCTATTTTGACTTTACCCTGCTCCCGTGAGCTGTGGCCCGTTCCAAACCTTAAAAGTACAGGCCATAGGAAAATATAGCAATGGCATTCCATCCAGTTCTTTGCCCAAAAAACAGTCCACATTTCTGGTACCATATATATCTTAATATATGAGTGCTACATATATCCCTGGGGCCAAACCCGTCTCTGGTTTAAGACAATGGCTACTCTAAAAGTGAATCTGGCTATTTGGAATTAACCACGTGTCCTAAGGCTTAAGCTTTGTTGTACGGTGAGTTGGAAAATAGCCTTGTGCTACGATATCTGTTAGAATTCTCCCCCCCTACTAATCCATAGCCCCAAATTCCCCCATGCTTCCCTAATCCTCGTTCCTTACTTGACTACCGTGTGCTCTGTGTGGGCGCGTGGACCATGCAAACGACAGTCTCCCTCCTTGCCAAGGCAAGTGAAACAAACAGCACAGGAATAGAAATGTAGGCAAACGAACAAAAAGAGCAATAATGTGATTGAGCATCTAGATTAAACCAAGAGCAAAACTGTAATTGCCAGCAAGGTAAATATATTCATTCTCAATAAAACACATATTTTTAACTGTGCCATTATTTCAAGTTGCTGATCAAGGCAAATAACATACCCTCTTACGTAGTCAAAGGATACACGCTGATCTACACTTAGCTGAATCTTGCTCTGAACAGAGCATAATTGGTGGTTATGTCTTCTGTATTAATAGGCGATGTGACATTTCGCTGAGCTTTCCTCTCATAGGTATAATTTCTCCTGGTGAGTGTCTTCATTGCTTTCCAGCCGGGTTGTTACATTGCTCTGTTGTTGTTTGATTTTGACTAAACTGTGAATGGCCAAACCTTTCCCCCGCAATGAGGGAAACTGGTCTCCCTGCCTTTCTGCCTCTATAATTATATGTTGCTTTAAGGGAGGTCTCATTTTGAAAGGCACAAAGTACATGAGGGAAGGACAGGCTCCTTTCGCACCACTGGTAGCAGCCACAAATTAGCCTACCCTATCATCTGTATGGATATAGAACATCTCCTATATATTTATAATTGCAAGGCAAGCTTCTACTTATTCCCCACCCACGCCCTGAGCCGGGCTTGGGGAGGAGTGGCGCTGTAGCACTTCAATGGAGGCTTCCTGAGTCATTTTGTCTGCAGAGGAGTGGGTTCCTAGGCAACGTGCTCAGCAGCCTTTAAAGCTCTCAGATCCACCTCTCTGCAGAAGACCAGCACAAGGTCTGTGCAACCCTAAAGCCTTATCTGAGGGTTTAAGTGAGACTTAAGTGGGGCACTGGGTTTGTGCTGGCCCAAAGCGCAGTGGTGAATTTCACCTATAGGCGATATCTGTACTGCAGCTGGGTGGGGGTAATTCCCAGATTGGGTAGGTATACACATAGACTCTTAGGCTTGGTCCACACTGGGGCGGGGGATCGATCTAGGAAACGCAACTTCAGCTACGAGAATAGCGTAGCTGAAGTCGACGTTTCCTAGATCGAATTAAGTTTACTTACTGTGGGTCCACGCGGCGCAGGCAAGCTCCGCCGTTGACAGCGCTTCCTCCTCTCGGCCAGCAGGAGTTCTGCAGTCAACGGGGGAGCGCTTCTGGGATCGATCTCTACCCGCCGAATCAGGCGGGTAGTGTAGACCAAGCCTAAGTCTTTAAGACCAGAAGGCACCATCATGATCATCTAGTCTGACTTCCTGCACATTGCAGGCCACGGAACCTTGCCTACTCATCTTGTAATAGACCCCTAACCTCTGGCTGAGTTACTTACTCCTCGGGGAATTCTGTGCCAAAAAATTAAAAATTCTGCACAAAAAAACAAAAATTTTGCACACAATATTTTAAAATTCTGCATATTTTCTTTGTCAAAATAACACAATGTAACCATGCCCATTTCAATTATTTTGGTAATTTATTTCAAAATATCTGTCAGCAAGTATGTTTGTAACAATACAGACAACAACAAAAAAAGATTCAGGAAATGTTTTTGACAAATAGATTCCTTAATAGGCAAATTAATACAGAACTTTGAGTAATAACACTGCTCTACAGCCAAAATGCTTCTGAAATAAATGTAGTCAAACTTTACTAATTCTGGGTCACTGAGAATGAAAATGATGCTTAAAATTGTTGATTGGCTCTAGTTTTCAAGATATGCTATTGGGTCAGTATATACGACCCTTGACTTGGGAATGGCGGAGGATAAGTGAGTTATAAAGGGAAGGGATCTCAATTTAAACCAGAAATGACTAAAATACATCTTTGACTGGATCTAAGAATAAATCTATGACTGGGTTTGGACAGTACTTGCTTTTTAGGCAAAACAATGAATGATGCAATCTGAAGCTGGTATTGCGTCATACATGACATGCATTGCATCATGTTATTCCTAGAAGTCATGGATGATGCAATCATAACGAAGCTTACATCACTCTGCTGAACAAATTGCCCTATATCAGCTCTAGAAATCATACAGTGTCGTGCTCTCTTATTTGTCAGTGTTTGATTTTGCAAAGGGACACATTTCTGTTTAGCCAAAGTGAGCAGAGATGCCTCATAGTTGTGTGAACAGGGCAGATAACTTCTGCTATGTTTGTGGTGAAGTGACTTTTGCATCACAAAAGCGCAGTATAACCACTATGGTTAAGAAAGCCTATCACCTTTATTTTGGCTGCAAAATTGGAGATCAGGATAAGAGGTGGGCCCCACACATATACTGCAACACTTGTGCAACAAATCTTCGCCAGTGGTTGAACAGGAAAAGGAAATCTATGCCTTTTGCAGTGCCAATGATTTGGAGAGAGCCAACAGATCATACCAGCAATTGTTACTTCTGCATGGTGCCTCCAGTTGGGAAAGGTGTGTCAAAGAAGAAAAAGTGGACTGTGCATTATTCAAACATTCCATCAGCTATATGCCCAGTACCCCATGGAGAAGGACTGCCGGTTTCTGATGCACCAGAATCATTCTCACTTGAGTCAGACGAGGAAGAGGAAGATGAAACTTCTGGTCCTGAACCATCAATGTCACAGGACCCACATTTTCTTCCATCCTCCTCCTCTGAACTACACCTCATAACACAAGGTGAACTGAATGACCTTGTCAGGGATTTGGAACTACCCAAGAGTAAGGCAGAGCTGTTGGGCTCCAGACTACAGCAGTGAAATCTCCTGGCAGGTGATGTTAGGGTTTCCATGTTCCGTGACTGTCAAAAGGATCTTGTCCCATTCTTCTTCATGGAAGGTGATCTTGTAGCCTGCAACAACATCGATGGTGTGATGGCAGCCCTCAACATCGTTCACGATCCAGATGAGCGGAGACTGTTCATTGATTCATCGAAGACGAGTCTTAAAGCTGTTTTACTGCATAATGGCAATGTTTTGCCATCAATTCCAGTTGGTCATGCAGTCCATATGAAGGAAACCTATGACAACATGAAACAACTTTTGAGGTGCATAAACTATGACCAACATCAGTGGCAGCTTTGTGGCGATTTGAAGGTTGTTGCTCTCTTGCTTGGTCTGCAGACTGGATACACAAAGTACTGCTGTTTTCTCTGTGAATGGGATAGTCGTGCAAGAGATTCCCACTACATCAAGAAAGATTGGACACTCCGACAGTCATTGGAGCCTGGGAGGAAAAGTGTTCAGCATCCACCACTTGTTGAATCAAGGAAGATTTTGTTACCACCCTTACACATCAAGCTGGGTCTGAAGAAGAACTTTGTCAAGGCCATTGACAAAACACAAGCAGCTTTTTTCCCTTTGCTTGAGATGCAGGCTTCAGGTAGTTTTTGCAACTTTAACTTAAAGTAATTCCAACTCTCCTCCACATTCAGTTTCTTGAGTTCTTCAGTCTAGTCCACTTCCCTAACTAATTCCCTTATTTTTTTTTAAGTTTGCCCCTTTGAAATCAACGACCCTAGTTGCAGACCTGTTTTTGTTTATTGTTCTATTTAGTTTAAACTGAATTAACTCACTATCACTTGAACCAAGGTTGTCCCATACAACCAGTTCTATGAGGTCCTGACTACTCACCAATACCAAATCTAAAACGGCATCCCCTCTTGTTGGTTTGGTGAAGAAATCTGTCAGCTACCACAACCAGGGAAATCTGGGCCCTACCATTATTAGTACTACTTGTCCTCCAATCTATATCTGGGAAATTAAACTCTGCCATAATCACACAATTCCCAGTAATGTTTATTTCATTAAAAACAGGCTAGCTTTGATTGAGCTAGTGTGTCAAAAATAGCAGTGTGGCTATGGCGACACAGGTAGTGGCTTGGGCTAGCCACCAAAGTGGACCTAGTATCTCAGATGGGATTGCATTCCGGAAGCTAGACTCACCCATAATGCTCTAGCCCAATTAACACATAACTGGCCAGATGGATGGTGAAGACAGGGGAATATCCAAATTACATCAAGAGCCGGACCAAAGGTGTTAAGTCCACATTTTTTAATGCGGGATAATATTCATAGGAAATTGAGGTTGAGCAGTTTGTTTGGCTAAAGTATCCCTATTGTGTATAATCCTGTACACTTCCCTAGCATCTGGCTACATGCCGTACTTATCTCAGCACTCCTTGACTGTAAATTGGCAGATCCATTGTGGAGACAGGCATACGATGTGACACGTAATTTAAAGCTTTCATTGCTGTGCTGGGCTGTGCAATTTGTTTGATCCATTTGGAACCAGACTTATTGCATCCACATTCACTGTACTTCATTATTGCTGAAAATGAAAATCACACTGCTGTAATTTTACATTGTCTGGCAAGGAAGAGCCAGCCTGGGAGCCATTGTTAAGCACTAATCCCGTCTTTCTGCATTAATATTTTGTTACTGGGGTTTTTTTTATAAGCACCTTCTATACTTGCTTCCTTTCTGCCAGATGGCGAAATGAACATTGCTATTTGGACTACAATAGTTGATTCTCTTTGTGATGTGGCTGCTGCAGGTTAAAACTCCAGGTGTTCAGAAGCAATCGGCCTGGCCAATGGCTGGTTGAATATGATATTATGGAATATTGGAAGTGCAGGGAACAATGAGAGGAAAAAACATAAGACACATATTTGAATGGCTAGCATAACATATTTGTCTGGTGTGGGACATCTGGCTGCATTAACGCCTTCTGTCATAGCAGGGCCTGCTAATCACTTTGTCAGTTCCTTCCTTCATTTTTGGTCATTTGACAGTATTTATTTTTATTAAGAGAAAAATAAGCAAAGATCCTGATTCTGCCCTCAGACTCTCCGACCTCAATTAATAGAGTAGGTGAAAAAGCTGAAAAATGTCTCTTTTTTTCATGTTCCCCCACTATTAAAATTCAAAATATAGACAAATTTCCCTGAAAACTCTCATTCTGGCACATTTCCACCTGCTCTCCTGCCATTCAAGTCCTTGAGAACCACATGTGTCCCTCCCTGGACAGAATTTGACTCAAGCAAAGGAGATTATTACACCAGGAAACACCTGAATCTCTCTCTCAACTGTAAACTCTGCAACACAGTCACATGCACAAAGCATGGGATCATCATGGGATACATCCGTAAAAGAAATCACACCACTCAGCACATGACATTTATTTAATCACATTTTGGATGAGTTGTAAGAATAGAAAGAGAACTTCTATGCCCCCCCATTGCCATAGCATCTGTCCATCTCCCAGCTATTGATGGGTTTATATGCACAACAGTGCTGTGATGTAAAGATTATTTCCCTCATTTTACAGATGGGAAACCGAAGCACTTAATGTTTTAAGTGACTTGCCTGAGGTCACACAGGAAGTTTGTGGCAGGGCTGAGACAAGACTCCAAATGTCCTGAATGTAATCCAATCCCTCAGCTATCCTTTCTCCACACCCACCTCCCCTTTGGACCACACACCAGATTCCATTGTTTATCAGTGTGCCCCGAGACCTGGTACAGCTGGATTCCAAAATGAGTATATGGTGCACCCCTCACATGTGCACACTCCAGTTCCTGCATCCGGCTTCCCTTCCATGGTGGAGCTTCCTGGGTTCCTCTGCAGAGGGCCCTCTGGGCCTGCAGAGGGATCGGCCAGATCTGCCTCTTGGGGACCAGGCCAACCTTGACTGGAAACACCTTATGTGTCTCTGGAGTATCCAGATGTTTCCATAGATCTCCACATAGGGGAATCTAGGGGTCTCATTGGATGCCATTGCATGATACTAGTTTGTGGTGTCTGTTGCTTCCTCCCAGAAGCAAAACTTTTTCATTAACAGGAGCATAGACATTAAAAAACAGTAAATTGCTTTTCTGGGTCATCGAGTTTGGCAATTCTAGAATTGTTACCAGTTCTAGAATTCCAGTTCTAGAATTGTTACCAGTTTAGTGCTGTCTCCTTTCTTATTAAGTATAGGGACTAGCACTGGAACTAGTAAGCTCTCTAATACTGGAGTGAACTTTTTATGTGCACACCATGTACTAGCAAAGGAAAGGGTGAATTCAGCTTTCCTAGGATACCTGGAACTGACTATATAGGGAAAAAAATCCAGATGTGGACTTGTGTGTTTTACTTTTATAGGTCTATATCCATAACTGGATGAGCACATCTGTCTCTGTGTGTGTGCATGTGTTTGTGTGAGCAACACAGATGTGCAGAGAGTATCAATTCTGCTGGTGAAATGTATAAACTTCAGCTTAGTTTTCTCGCAGCAACATTCCCTTCCCCTACTCACTCACCTGCATGTTCGCCAAAATTGAGAACAAGCATTTTAAAGGCAGCAGTCAGGGAAACCCAGCGGGGGCAGTTTAGACAACTTTGTGACAGTTACACACGTCTGACGAGGAAAGACCAGTAAAATTATATTAAACATGTGAGTCTATTGTTAAACAATTTGTTTTATTTTAACAGGCAGTCATGCTAGAGGGCTCTTTTGGTTTATGAAGCTGGTGAGGTGTTTGGTACCAAGAAAATAAGAGTATATTTTACTTTTCTATAGTACCTTTCATCTCAGAGGCTCTTAAAGTTCTTTACAAATTACAGAGCTGCAGAGGTGCTGAAATGCAACCGCCTCTAAGATGAGAGAGCAGACAGCTGGCACACAACTCTATGCAATACAGTGGGAAGAGGCGAAATTTTGGCTTAGAACCTACTGTATCAATAAAATGTGTTTGTGTAAACAGATCTTAGCCTTTCACGGGTCAGCTTTCTATTTAACTGTGAAAACAACGAGGAGTCTGGTGACACCTTAAAGACTAACCGATTTATTTGGGCATAAGCTTTCGTGGGTGAAAAACCCACTTCTTCAGATGCATGGAGTGAAAATTGCAGATACAGGAATAATATATATTGGCACATGAAGAGAAGGGAGTTACCTTACAAGTGGAGAACCAATGTTGACAGGGCCAATTCAGTCAGAGTGGATGTGGCCCACTCCCAGTAATTGAGGAGGAGGTGTCAATACCAAGAGAGGGAAAATTGCTTTTGTAATGAGCCAGCCACTCCCAGTCCCTATTCAAGCCCAAATTGATGGTGCTAAGTTTGCAAATGAATTGTAGTTCTGCAGTTTCTCTTTGAAGTCTGTTTTTGAAGGGTTTTTTTCTTGAAGGATGGCTACTTTTAAATCTGTTATTGAGTGTCCCAGGAAATTGAAGTGTTCTCCTATTGGCTTTTGTATGTTACCATTCCTGATGTCTGATTTGTGTCCATTTATCCTTTTACATAGAGACTGTCCGGTTTGGCCAATGTACATGGCATTGCTGGCCCATGATGGCATATACCACATTAGTAGATGTGCAGGTGAATGAGCCCCTGATGGTGTGGCTGGTGTGTTGGGTCCTATGATGATGTCGCTAGAGTAGATATGGGGACAAAGAAGGCAACGGGGTTTGTTATAGGGATTGGTTCCTGGGTTAGTGTTTCTGTGGTGTGGTGTGTAGTTGTTGGTGAGTATTTGCTTCAGGTTGGGGGGCTGTCTGTAAGCGAGGATTGGCCTGTCTCCCAAGGCCTGTGAGAGTGGGGGATCATTTTCCAGGATAGGTTGTAGAAATATTGAAAATTGTTGAAAATAACGGAATTGTTATTGAAAATTGTTGAAAATCACAAAACACCACTGGCCATCACATACAGCCCTCCAGCTAAAACCTCTCCAGTGCATCATCAACGATCACTGGTTGAGCATGAGCATAAACCAGTCTTTCCTATCTTCACGTTATGGGCCTGAATTTTAATTCAAGGGAATTTAATCTGTTTACAGACAGACCTCAACCATAGCACCGGCTTTCTAGTACTCCAGCTCTGTTGTGACGCTGTCCTGTTTTCCAGAGTAGATCTCAATTTGGCAGTGCAATATTAGCACAATTTAGAATTTTACAGACTCAGGGGAGTCATTGGGAGTTGTGTGCAGAAACCCTGGGCAGAATCTGGCCTGTGAATTCTAACTGTTCCGTGTGGTTAACATTTGCACTTTGCTGGTCCATGAGTGTTTCAAAGAGAAATTCTGGACTAAGTGAGAAGCAGTCTCTGCTGCTGGTTTGTAATGTCTGATTTTCTCTTGACTGCACAGGGCAAGAAGGGTGAAGTCGGTCTCCTGGGACTCGATGGCTTGCCTGGACCTCGGGTGAGTGACGTTTATGCCTTCTTCCTTAGAAACACGATAGCAATAAAACCAGACGTGATAGAGTTTTGGTAAAAAGGGACACCCCTGTCTGAATAACATTTGTTCTAAGAAGCCCTCAGGCAGACAGCAGTGCTGCATGCAATGAGTGGCACTGCTTCTCCTTTTCTTTACACCAGTTTTACAGTGGTTTAACTCCAGAGCATGAATGGAGTTATTCCTCTTTTACACCAGTCTAAGTAAGGAGAGCCAGGCCCAGTGTTTCGCATTCACTTTAATCATTCTTAACAGTCTCTCACGAGGTACCTGAACTGGGTATCTACCAGGGCATTCTCTGGACATCACTTTGACATCACTATTCCCAGGGTGAGATCCTCTCGGTTTACAGTACTTAGGGCAACATCTCTGTTAATTGCTGACTGTGTGAATTGATCATTGCAGAAAGACACCCTGTCAGTGCAGCAGGGGAAGGGGCTGTTTAAACCTTGCTTTGTTATTGGTCAGGTGGCACATCCCATGGAGGGGGGAGGGATAGCTCAGTGGCTTGAGCATTGGCCTGCTAAACCCAGAGTTATGAGTTCAATTCTTGAGGGGGCCACTTAGGGAACTGGGGCAAAAATCAGTACTTGGTCCTGTTAGTGAAGGCAGGGGCCTGGACTCAATGACCTTTCAGGATCCCTTCCAGTTCTAGGAGATAGGTATATGGAGGCCTTTGGGATTCATTTTTCCTTTAGGGGAGGAGGATGGATAAAGAACTTTCTTTAATAGGATGTGTTTGCGGTTCAGTGTTCTCCAGAGCAAGGGAGATTCCCACTCTTGGGTCTGTACTCACATAGCCCATTGTTCTAAGGCCACTGGGCCAGCCTCTGACCACTGCAGGGGTCAGTGGGGTTGCATGAGCAGTACATTAAGGCAGAATTTGGCCCGTTGGCTCGAACATGGGGTGTCATATGCCCTGCAGGGGGACCACATTGACGCTTGGTGCCTCCAACTCTCATTTCCTTTCCAGAGGCTTTTGTAAGCAATGCAAGATGATCTAAAGGGGCGGTGATTCACAACCGACCCCGTCTTGCAACAGAAAAATTCTTTGGGAATTTGTCACAGGATGAGTGGCTCCTTTAAGGGGAGATGGGGCCAACTCTACCTAGGCCCTAATTAATTAGCTGCTTCCCAGCTTGAGGAGATGGGACTAAGGGAGTCAGCTGACTCGTTAAAGGACACCTAGGCCTTAGACAAGTGCTGAGAGAGATCAGTCTGCGGGAGGAACCGGAGGGGCCACCTCCTTTGGGAGGTCCTGAACCAGGCTCTACAGGAGAAGAGTACTCCAGGGAAACCAGCCTAGGTGCTGAGTGCTCAATACAGAGCAGACTGGGACAGAAAAGGTCTCACCTGAGCTGTATATGAGCTTTAGTGATGAATTTCATTTGGGGACTTTGAGGATTGTTTTGAATTATTGATGTTATTAAACCAGTCCTGGCAGGGGTATTAGCAGCAAGAAAGCCTGTGTGGAGTTTATTAAAGAGTCCTGAAGAGGAGGAAGACTGAGGCAGGGTACTGCAGAGCTCCTGCTGGCCATGAGGGAGCTCTCAGGAGGTGACTGCCCTGTTACAGAATCTCTTCTCTTCTCGCCATAAGGAAAGGGAAGATGGTCACAAACCCTCTCGACCCCTTTGTGACCACACTCCCCAATTGAGTACCCAGGAGAGAATATAACAACACATTAATCCCCTTTTTAAGAATACATTATCAGTCCTAAGATTGGGGAATTCAGCTCTACAATCAGTTAAACTTTCAGACAAAGAAGAGCCTAAATTCTACAGTGATGGGTAATATATACGGTGAATAAGACACAGTTAGCTGTTGGTTGTTTTTGCTTTGCTGATACTTATTATTTCCCCTGGCAAGTAATGCTCTTGTTACTAGGAAACATCAGCTAGAAATCAAGTATCAGAGGGGTAGCCGTGTTAGTCTGAATCTGTAAAAAGCAACAGAGGGTCCTGTGGCACCTTTAAGACTAACAGAAGTATTGGGACTTTCGTGGGTAAGAACCTCACTTCTTCAGATGCTAGAAATGGATTCTATAGCAAATGTTCTGTATTAAGGTGTTAAGATGACTGTGAAAGCCATCAGAGACAAAAGCCAACGGTTTGCTATGTTGGTTCAGGTGAAGCCCATTACATCCAATTTAGAATGCTGCAATGTCTGTGCTTTTCGGGACTCAGTTCATTCTGCGGCATCTGGTTTAGCAGTTGTTCAGCAGCTGCCTGGAATGGGAATGTATTAACGTGTTTTCAACTACATTTTAAAGATTCCTTTGTAATGCTGGATGACATTAAAACTTCCCGGTGAGTGTTATGGACATTATGAACAACCCAATTTAAAAAAAAAAATACAGTTCCGGATAGCTGTCTCTGAATTAATCAATAATTAACGATTACACAATGAACATAATTCTACCTTAACTGAAGCTCTGCAGGGTTTTTTATATACTTTCATGGCACTATTTCAGTATTCATGATGAAAAAGGTTGCTGATTTAGCATTACACAGCTCTTCCCTTCGCACTAGCAAAACAAAGCTTGCAAATTTTATGTTAATCAGAAAGAGAGAAAACTCCAGTACCATCAAGGGATTTTTAAATTGACTGACCATTTGCTGTTCCTCCATTTATATTAACTTTAAGAATAAAGACAATTATGCATCTTCTTGTAACAGCACCCTGAGCTGTGCATGTGAATGTAGACTTCCAGATACATTGGATAAAAAGAGCTTCAGATTTGGTCATAATGAAAGCACCTTCCACCTTATAGCACTTTTTAATGTCAGGTTTTTAAGGGTGTTTTTTTTTTTTTGTAATCATTGCTGCTTTATTGTCTTTTAAATAAACCAGCGCATGGATTCAGGGAATACTCAAGAGGAAAAGAGAATGTCTCAGACGAGGTCCTTAAAGAACAGTCACAGGTTCTGTCTTCTCCTGCTCAAAATTCTACTCCAGCTATGTCTACACTACCGTAGTAAGTCAACCTAAGCTATGCTACTCCAGCTATGTGAATTATGTAGCTGGAGTCGACGTAGCTTAGGTCGACTTACTGTGGTGTCTACATGGCGCTGGGTCGATGGGGGACACACTCCCGTCGACTTACTTTACTCTTCTCGTTTGGGGTGGAGTACTGGGGTTGACCAGAGAGCGATCTGCGGTCGATTTGGCAGGTCTTCACTAGACCCACTAAATCGAGCCCTGGTGCATCGGTTGCCGGAGCTTCAATCCGACTGTAGTGTAGACCCCATTGGAGTTGGGGTAGAGCACAGGACAGATGCAATGATGGGATCACAGCACATTTTCACACATGCTGCAGGGCGTTAGTGGGTTGAACCAAAGTGTGTGAATTTATCTAGGGCCACTGAATGAGAATGATTTGTGTCTAGGAGGAGACGGGTGCACTGAGTGAAAGTTAAGTTCACTTGGGGCAGCAGAATACCTCACAGCAGTTCTTGTCCTCCCTGCCCATCTCTGATGGCTGTCCAGGAGGAAAGGAAAGATCCTGTGACATGTTGAGAAAAGACTATGGTATGACACCAATGCCTGTGATAACATCCCCTCCCTCCACAAAACACATGCCACTTTTCAGCTTGTGTGAAGAACTGGTTGAAAAATAGGACAGACTTTTTGTGACAACAATGCCCCTCTTTTTTCATGAACATTTAAACCAAAAAACTTGTTACAACTGAGAATGTGGAATTTTTTTCAGCCAGACCGGTTGTGTGTGAGCTGCTATTGAGTGCATGTCTTTTACATCTGCCTTATCTTTTTAAGCAAAATTAATATTTGTATTTCGCAAGCACTAGCAATGGTATAAGAGCTTGTGTAGACTAGCACAGACTATCAGTAGGAGAAGAGCTAATGTAGATAGGCTGAGGCAGTTTTTCTCCCTGCTCAGAGTAGATTTGTTTGGCACAGTGATAAAAACACCTGAACCCATTTACACTAGTAGTTTCACACTGACGCAAGCAGCAGCATTACCGACAGTTGCTGGAATCTGGAATCTCGTGTAGACTCCCACATAGGTCCAGAGCACTTCTAATTTCTGATTACCTTTTTAAAGAGACCTTGAGTATAAACCCTAGAATGTGCTGAGTTCTTAACGGCCTGTTTACAAGGTAAGACTTTAGTAAGGGGTCGTGTAAAATCAGAGATGTGCCTGAACTGCAAAACTTAGATCTGAATCCAAACTCTCCCAAAGGTGCTTGAAGTGGGGGGATTGGTGCAGGACCATCTCTGATAAGAATTGAAACAGGGAAAGGGAAAAAAAAATCTGGAGCCTGTTAGCTTACTAATAGCTTTGAAGCCAAAAAAAAACCTGATGAATGTTTTCTGTTGTTTTCATTTGTTGCACTGACTGAATAAAAACCATTAAAAACAAACAAAAAGGAGAAATTGAGCGTGTTCATCAATAAACATAAGAAATCCCAGGCTGTGCCTTATGCTAAGATACAAAATTAAGCAAACACTTCTTTTTTTTTCTGAAAAGAAGATATTCTCAGTGAGAAACTGCAATGTACAAAGCCTCTGCATTCTTATGGCCTCGGGAGATTATCAGTAATTTTTGTTCAGAAACGTTGGTGCTCCAGTTATCATGCCACTTGGCTTAATAACTAGAGACCTGGTCCATTATGAATGATGCAGCAAGCACTTAAAATGATTAAAAAGCCATGCAAGTTAAATGTACACGACTACTGGCCCTTAGGGCCTTGGTTTTCAGTGTTGCCAGCAGAGTCTCTTTCTATATCCTTTTACTCTTCTCTTGAGTAAATCCTTACAAAACAGGATTTGAGTGGAGAATACAATGTAGTGTTGTAATGTAGCATTCCTCAAAAATCTAGCATTGGAAATGTTAGTGTAAGGAGGTGTGGGCAGCAGGCGAGAGGAGAGGTGAAGAACAGGTGTGAGGACCCCAAATGGGTGGCTGTTGAGATGTCAGCTGGTTGTAGCAAGCATAGTAGAAAAGGGGAATTTTGAGGTACTGTATATACTCGATCATAAGCCGGTTTGTTTATAAGCCGACCCCCCCCCAGATGAATACGTAAAAATGGACATTTTTTATGACCCATTCATAAGCCGACCCTATAATTCAGGGGTCAGCAAACTTTGGCTCCCGGGCCATCAGGATAAGCCGCTGGCGGCCCGAGACAGTTTGTTTACCTCGAGCGTCCACAGGCACGGAGGTAGACCTAAGTAAACAAAGTCTCCCAGCCCGCTGGAGCTGCTCTGGCAGGCTGGGCGGCGCGGCGCGGGCCCAGCCTGCTCCGGCAGACCAGACCGGGCTGCATGGCTGCAGCCTGCTCCAGTGGGCGGGGCGGACGGCGCGACTGCAGCCTGCCAGCCCTGGAGCTGCAGCTGCTTCGGAAGCTGGGGGGAGAGCAGCGTGGCCAGAAATGGAGACATTCGGGCTCTGCCTCTTTCCTTCTGTCTCTGCTGGCTGTGCTGCCTCTCCTTGCCCCCTCTCTGGGGAGGGAGGGGCTGTGTCCCACCTCTCCCTCTCTATACCCGTTCATAAGCCGACCCCCTTCTCTGGTGCTTCCCTTTATTACTAAAATAATTCGGCTTATGAATGAGTATATACGGTACATTGTGAAAAGGACTGGGGATCTTGGCATGACAACAGTGAAGGCCTGACAGAGGAGAGGAGAGAACGGGAGACTGAGGCCAAGTCTATACTATGGATCTATATTGATATAACTACCTTGCTCAGGGTGTGAAAAATCCCCCAGGGGCACTGGAACAATTTGTATAATGGGGGCACTGAGAGTCATTGAACCAAACTGTCAACACTGTGTCTGATGGAAACCACTTCAAGCAAAGGAATGCGGCAGTTCCAGCACCTATGAAATCCGCACCCCTGAATGATGCAATTAGATCAATATAGATCCGTAGTGTAGGCTTGTGTAGACTTACCAACCTAATCCCCATGAAGATTTCACTATATTGATGGGAGAGCTTCTCCCGTTAACACAGCTACCACCTCTCGGGGAGGTGGATTATTTACACTGACAGGAGAAGCTCTCCCATCAGGATAGGTAGCATCTTCAGTAGGTGCTGCAGCTGTGGTGCTGTATGTGAAATCAAGCCCTGAGATGAGTCTGCCAGATGGAACTAGTGAAGATATAACAAAAGATGAAATTTCAGAGGTTAAGTGGCTGTGAATGGCTCTGCAGATGAGTAAAGACAAACATAGAAGTTGGAGCTGAAAAAGGCCTATTAGCATGAGTGCCATGTATTTTATTAGCATTATATCAGCAGTCAAATAATTCTGCATGGCTAAATGCTTGTCTCACTCATAAACTGATGAGCTGCCTAAAAACATTCATTGCAATCTTTGTTATATGGTGTCTGGCTGGTGGGTCTCGCCCACATGCTCAGGATCTAAATGATTCACCATATTTGAGGTTGGGAAGGAATTTTCCCTCAGGTCAGATTGGCAGAGACCCTGGATTTTTTTTGCCTTTCTCTGCAACGTGGGGCATGGGATACTTGCTGGTTTGGACTAGAGTAAATGGTGGATTCTCTGTAACTGAAAGTCTTTACATCAAGATTTGAGAACTTCAGTAACTCAACCAGAGGTTATGGACCTACTACAGGAGTGGGTGTGTAAGGTTCAGTAGCCTGCAATGTGCAGGAGGTCAGACTAGATGATCATGATTTACATGAGTCTATGAGCTGTCTTAAGAAACATGTATTGCAATCTTTGTTGTACGGATTTGGACAGCAGCATGGAATATGTGAGCTAAATCTATGCAGTTTCATTTCCAATGGCAGTTCTCTAGAGGAGCCATTAAACCCTCATATACACCATGAATAGTGCACCCATTGACCTCTTCCCCAATCCTTTACAGAACAGTGAGGTCAGGCCAAAGCACCTAGTGCTCTGTTTGTATTCACAGACCTTCCTATGGGGAAGGAGAACCTCATACTGTGGTTGATGAGACTGTGAAAAGTAACCCATGAACAGTCAGAATAAATCTCCCTTTCTCTGACAACCTTCGAAACAAGAAAGGTCATAAAAGGAGGAAGCATCCCGCATCATCTCATCTTTGGTACCCAATTGGGAAGTCACAAGGCAAACCATCCTTCTGATTATGGAGAATGTCAGGTTTCAAAAGCCTTCAGACACTTGAATTAAATTCTTAAGCATGGAGAAGAGTCCCTATGTTAATTTCTATAGCAAGAGCTGATTGAAATTCTTCAACCAAAATATTTTCCCACTAGAGAATGTGGTTTGAATCAACATTTGGAAAAAAATATTTTTTTGTTTCAAAATGTCAGTTCAAAATTTTTTTAAAAATCTGAAATTTTGAAACATTTTCTTTGGATCAAAAATGTGGAAATTTTTCATTCAGTGTTTCAAAATTGAATTTTTTCAGAACTTTTCATTGTGTGAATATTTTTGATATTTTGACTTTTGATGCATGGGAAACACTTGCAAGAGCCTTAAACAGTTATAAAGTTTGGGTGCACAATTCCTGTGCAATGTAACCAGATGGGAATGCTTCACTTTTTTTATAGCCTCTTTCATGAGATGATCTCCTCTCACTTTACAAACGAATTCAGCTTGACAAAATCCCTGTGAAGCAGGCTTCATCTTCATTTTGCAAACGGGGAAACTGAGGCACAGAGCATGGCCGTAAGTTGCTTAAGGCCACACAAAAAGTCACACTAGCAAAACTTAGAATAGAACCCAGTTCTCCTAGCTTTTTTCTATGCTCTCCTAGATTGCGCTCCCTCCCCTTATCTCTTGATACTATGTAAAGAAAAAGTTATATCAACATAAGTTGCTGAATAAAGGAAATCTCATTCCACCATGATAAAGAGACGTATTGTCACACACATGGGATGGGGTTGTGATATCAGCAAGTGACTCACAGAGGGGAGGCAAGCAGATTATAAAAGAGAAAAATCCTATTTGCGGCTCAAGTTTACGTGGGTGGCAGTTGCATCCAGTTTAAAAGAAGAGTGAACTTCCCACATCAGTTACATTTAAAAAATGGAAATATCTATCTTGCCTTTTAATGCCGAGGCAGGTCAGCCAGGTTATAATTGGTTCTACCTCCCACAAGCTATAAAGTGCTTTGCAGCTAAGTGACACTCGGAAAGGTGTGAAATTGCTTGGGCCTTTGAAAAAAAAGAAATCAAACAAAATCAAAGTGAAAGACCCTTATAACTCTGTGTCCTCCCCTCTCCCAGATCAGAATTTAAAAGGGACACCACTGGGAACTGGCTTTTGGAAAGGGGGTTTTGTTCTGTACAATTGAATGATCACTAAAAGTGGTCATCAGTAAAACCAAATTCTACTTTAAACTTGATGATCAGCAACAAGAGGGAAAGAGATATATATATAGAAGGCATATGGCATGTGCTTATTGACTTGGGTGAAATATTAGGGGTAAAATATAGCTGATGTATTATAATTATTTTTAGCGGTGCCCACTATGGGGTAGGTCCTTTTCACAGATTCAAGAACAGTCTCTGCTCCAGAGTGCTCGGGTTCTAAGGACAGGCAGAAGTCAGGGGAAGGGGAACGACAATAGGCAATTTGTATACAAGTCAAATCGATTTGCTGTAGGCATCACGGCAAAAAAGACTTTAAGGCGGACAAGGGCATGACAGATCTCTGCAGGTTCTGTGTGTGTGACCATGGCACTTTCTATCTATTGGCTCTGATCAATTAGGGCAACCAAGCCTGCAGGCCCCTGGTGGCAATAAATCTGCCAGGAGCAGGAGATGTAGTGGCATACGACTCCTTGGCTCTAGCGCGTTGCCCAGAAAGCTGGCTGCACCGGGCTGTCTAGAAGGTGTTCTCATTCAGTGCATCTCCCAGGGAGCCCTGGCAATATAAATTAAAGCTGCCTTCCCCCCTGAGGAGGCCTCCGCCAGCATAGCTGTCCCACCAGGGTGCAGTTTTGTAGATTGCACATGCCTGTCCCTATGTAGGTGTATCGGTCTTGTATTTGGGCATAATTAGCCTGAATTAGGATGTGTCACGATGGTTGTGATAGAAAAAGATTGCAGTTGAGATATTAATAATACCAATAAACATGCACTGTGGAACTCATTGCTACATGATGTTGAGGCCAAGAACTTGGCAAGATTCAGAGAGGGATTAGATGTTTATGTGAATAGCAAGAACATCCAAAGTTGCTATAGCAAATAAATAATAATAATTAATCATTAATAAAGATCTTGGGAATGGATATAAAACCTCATGCTTCGGGTTTAAGTCAGGCTCTGACTATTAGGGGTTAGGATGAAACCCCCTGTGGGCAGATAGTCCACATCTGCCTTCTGTGGGATTTCTTTTATCTTCTCCTGAAGCATCTGGTGCAGGCTACTGTCTTAGACATGATACAGGACTAGACAGCCCATGAGTCAAATCCAGTCTGGCAGTTCCTATGTTCCCCACTATTTAAATACCTGGTAGAGTTTGTTTTTCATAGAAATCAGAACTAATTTATATTTAGTTCAGAGTGAGCAGAAGCTCAAAGCCACTGAGTAATTGCAATTAAAAATATATTTTTTCCTCTCATGCAACCTCCTGCCTCTGCTCCTCACAAGACTCCCTTCTTTAACACCTCCTTGCATTCCTGTCTCTGTGCCTTCGTCCATACAGTGCCATGTCTAGATCTCTCTGCCTTGCCTTCTTTGCCATTGCCATCCCCTCTCTTTGTTCAAATTCCTCCGTAAAATGTGTCTCTTCTGAGAGGCCTTTCAAAAACACCGTATATGAATAATTTTAATAATGCCCAGCCAAGCAAACTGCAGGTCAGAGTGGTTTCAGCATTCCAACCATCCCAGGCCGGTCCACCACTGACCCCTTCCTCTCTTCTGTCTGCCTGATCCTTCTGTTTCCATGTGTCATTGGCCTGGTCTACACTGGGGGGGGGGGGGGATCGATCTAAGATATGCATCTTCAGCTATGAGAATAGCGTAGCTGAAGTCGACGTATCTTAGATCGACTTACCTCCCATCCTCACGGCGCGGGATCGACGGCTGCGGCTCCCCCGTAGACTCCGCTTCCGCCTCTCGCCCTGGTGGAGTTCCGGAGTCGACGGGGAGCGTGTTCGGGGATTGATTTATCACGTCTAGACGAAACGCGATAAATCGATCCCCGATAGATCGATCGCTACCCGTTGATCTGGCGGGTAGTGTGAACGTACCCATTGGCTTCTGCAGGAATGGGATCAACACCTTTGTCTCTGCCTCCAACTCAGAGCTTCCTGCCTTTCTTTAATATCAGTCCCTTTCACTTCCCATGTACCAACTGTCCTTCCACATTCACCACTGATTGTCTCAACAGTACCTGTTGCTTTGTCTCTTGCACTGGGCTGATTTACACTGTTGCTTCTTGGCCTTGTTTCTCTCTCACTAGCATAGCTAGGTGCAAGTCATCCTGGCCGTGGTCTCTTCCTGACTAGCACGATGCAGTTTTTGGGGAACGCTTTCTGGCTGCAGAGGCCCCCAGGCAGGGGAGTCTGTAGGAGCTGTGTGCAATTACAACTCTCCTGAGCAGGACTTCTTGCTTAGCCTTAGATCATGCCAACAGAAGTCAGTATAACCTAGGGACTCTGCTCCTGGTCTCCCATGTGATTGTCAAGTTCTGCATGCACCTCAGGCTTGCTGTAAATAATACTAATGTTATGGTGGTGATGGCCACATATCTATTGCTGTATAGGATACAGAACTGCAGCAAGGCCAGTGAGTCTCAGCTGATCCCATTTCTGATTACTTTGCCCCCTCTACTGGTAAGATGCTGACAATTTTTCAACTCCCTTTTATTCGATGTATTCTAAAGTCGTAATTTCATATGCCTGCTACCTTATATGAAACACAGTGCCACCACCAGCGCCTCGTCCTTCATTCTCCCTGCCGCCTCCTACTCTCTCACTTCTTCCTTCAAAAAGAAAACGTATAACCTTGGTCCGTGACCTGTAATATTGCAGTCACAGGGGCTGCGACCTGTGATATTGAATAGTGACACTGCTAGGATTTGTTGGCCAAAGTGCTGACTTGTCATTTTTGTTCTTATGTCTGTCTCCAGTTCCATTTAATTCTTTTTACAGGGCACTTCCAAAATAAAAGCCACAGAGCTCTCTGCAAAATCCTGATGGAAAACTGAAAGTAAATAGAACTGTGGTGCTAACCAGAGGGAGGCAGGCTACATTTTACTGCCCAGTCACTTTTCTTGCATTTCCTCCCACTTTATTTGTTTAGGCCCCAATCCAGCAAAGATTTTTAACACATGCTTAACTTTAAGCACATGAGCAATCCCATCCTAGGCCTTCAGTGGGCGCTGAAGGGACCCAGTACTGCAATTTTGGGGTACATACACCTTTGACACCCCCCCCCCCCGTGGTTTGCTCATGGAATGCCCCATCAGATCTTATCCCTCTAGCCACCACCTCTCTCTCTGAGCAGAGACCCACATCTCTTTCCCTCCTGAGCAGGGGTCTCCCCACCTCTGAAAATCAGGCTACTTCTTTAGGTACCTAATTATGGACGTTGATGTCTAACTTTAGGCATCCGAGTTTGACATTGTTGGCCAGCGTTCTTACCAGCTCAAGCGTATTTAAGTTAAGAGCCAGCGTTGGCACAAGAACAAATGCATATAATCTGGTGACCAACAAGTTTAGGCTTGAAATTAGACAAAGGTTTCTAACCATCAGAGGTGTGATGTTCTGGGACAGCCTTCCGAGGGGAGCAGTGAAGGCAAAAAACCTTAACTTTTTTAAGCTGGCTGTATTTTAAAGAATCCTTATTGAGGTTGCAGGAACAAACCATCCCGATGTGTAGAAAGAATAGTAAATATGGCAGGTGACCAGCTTGGCTAAACAGTGAAATCCTTGCTGATCTTAAACGCAAAAAAGAGGCTTATAAGAAGTGGAAGATTGGACAAATGACCAGGGAGGAGTATAAAAATATTGCTCAGGCATGCAGGAGTGAAATCAGGAAGGCCAAATCACACTTGGAGTTGCAGTTAGCAAGAGATGTTAAGAGTAACAAGAAGGGTTTCTTCAGGTATGTTAGCAACAAGAAGAAAATCAAGGAAAGTGTGGGCCCCTTACTGAATGAGGGAGGCAACCTAGTGACCGAGGATGTGGAAAAAGCTAATGTACTCAATGATTTTTTTGCCTCTGTCTTCACGCACAAGGTCAGCTCCCAGATTGCTGCACTGGGCAGTACAGCATGGGGAGAAGGTGACCAGCCCTCTGTGGAGAAAGAAGTGGTTCGGGACTATTTAGAAAAACTGGACGTGCACAAGTCCATGGGGCCGGATGCACTGCATCCGAGGGTGCTAAAGGAGTTGGCGGGTGAGATTGCAGAGCCATTAGCCATTATTTTTGAAAACTCATGGCGATCGGGGGAGGTCCCAGATGACTGGAAAAAGGCTAATGTAGTGCCCATCTTTAAAAAAGGGAAGAAGGAGGATCCGGGGAACTACAGGCCAGTCAGCCTCACCTCAGTCCCTGGAAAAATTATGGAGCAGGTCCTCAAGGAATCAATTATGAAACATTTAGAGGAAAGGAAAGTGATCAGGAACAGTCAGCATGGATTCACGAAGGGGAAGTCGTGCCTGACTAACCTAATTGCCTTCTATGATGAGATAACTGGCTCTGTGGATGAGGGGAAAGCAGTGGATGTGTTATTTCTTGACTTTAGCAAAGCTTTTGATACTGTCTCCCACAGTATTCTTGCCGCCAAGTTAAAGAAGTATGGGCTGGATGAATGGACTGTAAGGTGGATAGAAAGCTGGCTAGATCGTCGGGCTCAACGGGTAGTGATCAATGGCTCCATGTCTAGTTGGCAGCCGGTTTCAAGTGGAGTGCCCCAAGGGTCGGTCCTGGGGCCGGTTTTGTTTAATATCTTTATTAATGATCTGGAGGATGGTGTGGACTGCACTCTCAGCAAGTTTGCAGATGACACTAAACTAGGAGGCGTGGTAGATACACTACAGGGTAGGGATCGGATACAGAGGGACCTAGACAAATTAGAGGATTGGGCTAAAAGAAATCTGATGAGGTTCAACAAGGACAAGTGCAGAGTCCTGCACTTAGGACGGAAGAATCCCATGCACTGCTACAGACTAGGGACCGAATGGCTAGGTAGCAGTTCTGCTGAAAAGGACCTAGGGGTCACAGTGGACGAGAAGCTGGATATGAGTCAACAGTGTGCTCTTGTTGCCAAGAAGGCTAACGGCATTTTGGGCTGTATAAGTAGGGGCATTGCCAGCAGATCGAGGAACGTGATTGTTCCCCTTTATTCGACATTGGTGAGGCCTCATCTGGAATACTGTGTCCAGTTTTGGGCCCCACACTACAAGAAGGATGTGGAAAAATTGGAAAGAGTCCAGCGGAGGGCAACAAAAATGATTAGGGGTCTGGAGCACATGACTTATGAGGAGAGGCTGAGAGAACTGGGATTGTTTAGTCTCCAGAAGAGAAGAATGAGGGGGGATTTGACAGCAGCCTTCAACTACCTGAAGGGGGGTTCCAAAGAGGATGGAGCTCAGCTGTTCTCAGTGGTGGCAGATGACAGAACAAGGAGCAATGGTCTCAAGTTGCGGTGGGGGAGGTCCAGGTTGGATATCAGGAAAAACTATTTCACTAGGAGGGTGGTGAAACACTGGAATGCGTTACCTAGGGAGGTGGTGGAGTCTCCTTCCTTGGAGGTTTTTAAGGCCCGGCTTGACAAAGCCCTGGCTGGGATGATTTAGCTGGGAATTGGTCCTGCTTTGAGCAGGGGGTTGGGCTAGATGACCTCTTGAGGTCCCTTCCAACTCTGATATTCTATGATTCTATGAACTTGTTTCAAGAGGTGCTTGATACCTGACAGGGTGCTAACAACAATGCTCTGTTCACTGATGCTGCTGCAGGCTCAGCTGTGATCAAAGAAATACTTTCTGTTGACAGATTGTGAGCACCTGGGTGGTCATTACTGGGCTAATGATGTAATTGGGAGGATGTAAGTAGAAGGAACAGGAAGCAAGGGGAAGCTTAGAGGGACAGCTCAGAAGATGAGCTGTGAGGGCAGGGGCGGCTCTATGTATTTTGCCACCCCAAGCACGGCAGTCAGGCAGCCTTCGGCGGCACGCCTGCGGGAGGTTCGCTGGTATCGTGGATTCGGCGGCATGGCTGCGGGTGGTCCTCCAGTCCCACGCCTTCGGCGTGCCCGCCGCCGAATTGCCACCGAAGCCGCGGGACCAGCAGACCTCCCGCAGGCATGCCGCCGAAGGCTCCCTGACTGCCACTTTCACGGCGACCAGCAGGCCGCCCCCCGCGGCTTGCCGCCCCAGGCACACGCTTGGAGCGCTGGTCCCTGGAGCCGCCCCTGTGTGAGGGTACAGGGAAAGTTCAGGCTGGAAGATGCCACTGTTATGTTCTGCGTGTAAAAGTGCAGAGGAATAAGATACACGTGGTGAAAGGAAAGCAACCTGGGTGTGTTTGACTGTGAGGTGACAGAAACAGGCTAGGTAGAGTGGCACACCAGGTAGCTGAGGGAATGCCCTGTGGTAATAAGTTAATGGGGTGATGGTCTCCGCGACTGCTATTAGGATATATCTCCAATGGCCAGTGATGGGACACTAGCTGGGGAGGGTTCTGAGTTACTAAGAGAATTCTTTCCCAGATGTCTGGCTGGTGAGTCTCGCCCACATGCTCAGGGTCTAACTGATCACCACATTTGTGATCAGGAAGAAGTTTTCCCCCAGGTCCGATTGGCAGAGACCCTGGGGTTTTTTTTGCCTTCCTCTGCAGTGTAGGGTCACTTGTTGGTTTGAACTAGAGTAAATGGTGGATTCTCTGTAACTGAAAGTTTTTACGTCAAGACTTGAGGACTTCAGTAACTCAGCCAGAGGTTAGGGGTGTATTACAGGAGTAGGTGGGTGAGGTTCAGTGGCCTGCAATGTGCAAGTGGCCAGAATACATGATTATGATGTTGCCTTCAGGCTTTAAAGTCTATGAGCCTGTGAGCAAATCTCATTGCTACAGTGAGGGCTATAATGTAGGAAATATTTTCCCAAGAGAAGTCAGTTAAAACCAGACTGGCCAAAGCACTTGCTGCTATACTGCAGGCAATCTAGTGTGGGCACAGATGAAAAGCTTGGGCATTTCCATCTCCAACTTGTTTAACACACTGAGACCACTTTCTACACCATTTTTGTGTTGACTATTTACTACTCAAATGACAGGGCCAATAGCCAAAACTGCAGGTGTGGAACTTTTATTTTAAAATATTGGACCTATTGTATCAGGTCTAGTCATTTGAAGGCATATGGGTAGAATCACATTTAAAAAAAAAAATCTAGCCAACCCTGTCTCATTCATCGTTTATTTCACTAATCTGGTGTTGGAGGTAAACCGTTTGCTCCTTAGCTTCTCTTTGAAACAACCTTAAACGGGATTAAATGAGTCTTACTGTGGCTAGAATGTTTCACTGGACAGGCTCTGCGTTGCGAGTTAGCATTGATTGCCTGAGCCTCGCTCGTTTCTTGCATCAGGGACAGGTCTGGAGTTCATCTTGCAGGGAGAGTGGTTAGGGGCTTAAGAGGCTGCCTGTGCAAAGCCGGTAATTCTGTTCTGCTCGCGAGTACAGGCTCCCAGGGAGCTCACTTTTGGCATCTGTCCTCTTTTTATGGAGGCTAATCAAATAAGGGTCAGTGTTGCGTGTGATTAGAATCAGCTTGAGGGAGCAGGACACCCTGTGCCCAGCGGAAGATTGCTCCTTTCACACTCTAGAGGGGATGTCATTGGGTTTGATCAAACATTTTTCTTTCTTTCTTTCCTTGCAGGGTCCAATCGGGCCTCCTGGTGTTGCTGGCTCACCTGGTGCTCCAGTAAGGAAACATGCTTATGTTTTTCTTTGTTTGTAAAGGGACAGAAATGGCATTTTGAAGTAACTAAGGCTCAGGCTTGCTTCTGTAGACTTCAGTGGGAGCTTTGTCCTTGACTTCAATGGGAGTCAGATCAGGCCTTTGGCTAGGACATATCCATGCTCGCACTTCCTCATTCGGAAGCACTGGTCGACTTAAGGTGATGGCTCCTCTACACTTACTCCTGGGGAAATTCTGTGCCACTGCGTGCGCACGGAAACACGTCCCCCTGCAGAGTCTCTTTGCTTCCCTACAGAAAAATGGGTTCTGTGGGGAAACAAAGAGCAGCTGCATCAGTGCTCACTCACCTCTCCCCGGAGCATGGGGGAGGTGACTGGGGATGCCATGGTCACCCAGGGACATCAGTCCCAGCTGGGTGGGGGGGGGGGAGGGAAGAGAAGGAGGACAATGGAGTCAGTTCCCCCTCTTGCTCCCCTCCATGGAGCAGCCAGGGCTGGGTCAGATCAACCCCCAGATCAACCTTCCCCAGCTGCAGGAAGCTCTGCACCAGGGGCGGGGCGGATTGGCGGGGCAGTCTGGGTGCAGGGAGTGAGGCTTGGCAGAGGGGTTGGGTGGGTGCGGGGCGGGGGGTCCAGATGCACAGGGGTTGGGCAGATGCGGGAGCAGCTCCCTGTAGAGTGACCCCTTCTCCACCTCCTGGCACCATCGCTCCTCAGCCACGGGAGGGAGGGGTCACTCCCCCTGTCCACCCAACCCCTGTGCATCTGGACACCCCTCCCCACGAGTCCCCCTCCAAGCCTCACCCGCTTCTGCATCTGGAACCCTGCCACAGCGGAACCCCCTGCCCCCCGCAGTGGGAGCCCCTCACACCCAGAGCCCCCACCCTGCCGAGCCTCTCGCCCTGCATCAGGAGCCCCCACCCCCAACCCCCACCTCCCTGAACCTCACGCCCTGCATCAGGAGCCCTCGCACCCAAACCCCCACCCCACTGAGCCCCAACCAGCTTCACCCTGACCCCCACCCTACCAAGCCCCACTCCCCCAGTATCCCCCCAGCACTGAATCGCCCACACTCAGACTGCCCTGCTGAGCCCTAACCACCTTCACTTGGACTCCCCTGCAGAGTCCCATTCCCCCTGCATCCAGAACCCCCAACAAGCCCCTGTGCATCCAGATCTCCCCCTCCACCCCCGAACCTCTCACCAAGCTGCCCACACATAGATTGCACCACACAGAACCCTGGTACTCTTGCGTGAATTCTGCACCAAAAATTTAATTCTGCATCAAAAAATTAAAAAAAATTCTGCAAAATTCTGCATAATTTTATTTTGTCAAAATAACACAGTAACAATTTAATCACACCATTTTCAATTATTTTGATATTTTATTTCAAAATACTTGTCAGCAAATAGTTGTATTTTGACAAATAAAATTATACAGAATGTTGCATTATTTTAAAATATTGTGCGCAGAATTTTTTATTTTTGAGGGCAGAATTCCCTCAGGCATATTTGACAACTACTCCTAGTACCCAAGGTAGAAACAGGCCTTTGTGAGTGGGCAAATTGTGCTGATCTCTCTGAGTGGAAGTCGATAAGCTGTAATAGCGGAATGTCACTGCGTTGCAAAGGCCTGAATGCTAACAACTCCCTCCTGTGGTTTCCTTTGTAGGGATTGGCTGGAGAAACTGGTGTTTCTGGTAAAACTGGACTGCCAGGACCAGCTGTAAGTTCTGAATTGCTGCGTTCATTTCTGTCTTTTCTGACTCTGCATGTCTAACTCTTTCTAGTACCTTGTCCACATAAAAGGTTAATGAGTCTGCTACAGTTGGTTTCTTCCTTCTCATGCACTAGAGACTTACACTTTTAGCAAGAGAAATCCTGAAACAAGAATCTGTCATACACGTACTTTGGGATTTCAGTACGAGAATACATTCGGGCAATACTTTTTTTTATTACTGCCCCCAAATTATTGCAACATGCAGTTCTTTAAAACCACAAGCTTCCCAAATCAGGCAGGTGAGCTGAAGCAAAATCTCCATCTTAGAACAGCAAAGCAATTTCCATTGGGTATTTAATGCCAAGGCGGATCAATTAGGATATAATTGGCTTTAATAGGCACTCCCACAATCTGTAAGGTTCTTCAGTGTTAAGACAAGAGTCTTTCCTAGCTTTCTAATACATTAGACAAATCATTTTCATGATGATTCTGCTAATTGATGCTTTCACATCTAGTTGATAGATTGTATGGTTAATAAATTGCTGACACTTAAAGAAGGAGACAGACTATTTTATCCTTGGAGGCAGAAGAGACTGGGAACCGATGAGTAAAGATACCATCTCCAAACTTATTTAAGAACCAATTTATTTATAGTCTCTAAGGTGCTTGCTGTTCTTTCTCTGTAGCAACAGTGACATCCAGTGGCCATTTACCAAGACTGGTTTATTGGATAGGAGATGCATCATTGGCAGGGCCAGCTCTGGCTTTTTTGCCGCCCTAGGCAAAAAAGCCACCCGCCGTCCCCCCACTCCCACCCCAGCGCGGCAGGGGAGGGCGCCGAGCCCGGCCGCGGGCCCGCAATCCCCGACCGGCCAGAGCACCAGGGGGAGGGCGGAGAGCCTGGCCGGGGCTCTCTGCTCTCCCCGGCGGCCAGAGTGCCGGGAGCAGGGCGGCGTGCCCGGCCAGGGCTCTCCGCTCTCCCCGGCGGCCAGAGCGCCAGGGGGAGGGCGGCGAGCCCAGCCGGCGCTCTCCGTTCTCCCCAGCGGCCAGAGCGCCGGGGGGAGGGAGGAGAGCCCCCGGCGGCCAGAGCGCTGGGGGGAGGGCGGCGAGCCCGCCGCGGCTCTCCGCTCTCCCCGACCGGCTAGAGCGCCGGGGGGAGGGCGGCGAGCCTGCTGCGGCTCCGCTCTCCCCGGTGGCTGGAGCGCCGCGGGAAGGACGGCGAGCCCAGTCCTCCCCCCTCTCGGGCCGGAGCGCCCCGCCACGTCGCCCTCCTCCAGGCGCCGCCCCAAGCACATGCTTGGTGGGCTGGTGCCTGGAGCCGGCCCTGATCATTGGCCTTGGGAGCATGTGTGTTACATGATGTTTCCCTGTGATCCAGATGGAAAATAGAACAGAAATGTAAAAAACTCAGCAAAGAAACAATGGGGCTGATTCTGCTGTCCTTAAAACCAGCATAAATGAGAGAACATTGAGGTCATATGTGCCTGTATCTCTTAGCAGCTGGATGCTAAATGAGTCCTGATTTTAAATGGTCTGAACGTAAGTGGTCTCCCACAGCTGATAATTTTCTCTTGTTTAGGGATCGCCTGGCAAGGATGGATTAAATGGTCTTCCTGGATTTCCGGGCCAAAAGGCAAGTGGCACAAAATATGCCAATTTAACACTATTCACCTACTGATCTTACTCTGTGGACAGAGTGCCAAACTTCTCCATGCTCAATTCTCACCCATTCCACTTCAGTGAGCCGGTAGATGCAGCGTCAGGGCAAATCAGCTGAAGCTACTGTGTTGAATTTGACACAGGGTGTATTCAGCCCCTGTGACGGGTTCCCCGGGGTGCAACCTGGACCTGGGGTACCGCCTAGCCCTCTGGCATACCAACTTAGGCTCCATCTCACACTGCAATGCTGTGACAAGCTTCAGCCTCTCTAAGTATTGCACTTACACAGCCATCCACAGGCAGGGACACACCCAGCTGAGTTCCATGAATGCTTCTCCTTAGCCACTCATGAACTAACAATAGAGAGGCTTCAGCCAATTCCCACAGCTCCCCAGCCTAGGACCCCAGGGCTGTACCATCCTGTCCTGGCCAGAAGCCTGACCAGTGTAAGTTTATTACCCAGTCCACCCCTCCCTCTATGTTGAGAGGATATGCACCCGCTTTTATACGCTGAACAGATTTCCCAAGCACTTCAACCAAAACACACTGTTTAAGGTAAAATATAAAACAGATTTATTAACTACAGAAAGGTACATTTTAAGTGATTATAAGTAGTAAGCATATAGATCAAAGTTGGTTATCTAAGAAATAAAAGTAAAATCGCAATCTGAGTTCTATAAACTAGACAGGATTTGAATCAAGCAATGTCTCACCCCGATGAAATGGTTCTTTCATACACAAGCTGGGATTGTCCTCTCCAGCCTGGAACCACCTCCCCAGTTCAGTCTTTGTTCTCCAGACTTGTTTCCAGGTGTTGAGTTTTGGGGGGAGAGAGGCCAAGTGATGATGTGACTTCCCTTTTGTATAGTTTCTTCCAGCTTGCTGGAAAGATCCTTGGTTATGACGTGAGTCAAGCAGTCTCCATTGTCTACATGCTATCTCTGAGACGTCTTCATTGTATACAGCTCCTAGGATAGTCATTGTGAGTGTGGACTCCTTTAACAGGCCATCAGCATGTCTGGCTCCTCCATTGTTGCACCCAAGAGGCTGATTTTGGGTGTTCCCAATCTCACAACATATTTCAGTAACACACACATAGCAAAACATAGCAAATGTGGCAGGCGACCAGCTTGTCTTAACAGAGAAATCTTTGGTGAGTTTAAACACAAAAAGGAAGCTTAGAAGAAGTGGAAACTTGAACAGATGACTAGGGAGGAGTATAAAAATATTGCTCAAGCATGCAGGGGTGTAATCAGGAAGGCCAGTTGGAGTTGCAGCTAGCAAGGGATGTGAAGGGTAACAAGAAGGGTTTCTACAGGTATGTTAGCAACAAGAAAAAGGTCAGGGAAAATGTGGGACCCTTACTGAATGGGGAAGGCAACCTAGTGACAGATGATGAGGAAAAAGCTGAAGTACTCAATGATTTTTGTGCCTCGGTCTTCACAGACAAGGGCAGCTCCCAGACTGCTGCACTGGGCAGCACGGTATGCGGAGGAGGTAAGCAACCCTCAGTGGTGAAAGAACAGGTTAAGGACTACTTAGAAAAGCTGGACATACACAAGTCCATGGGGCCGGATGCACTGCACCCGAGGGTGCTGAGGGCTGATGTGACTGCAGAGCTGTTGGCCATTATCTTTCAAAACTTGTGGTGATCAGGGGAGGTCCCAGGTGATTGGAAAAAGGCAAATATAGTGCCCATCTTTAAAAAAAGGAAGAATGAGAATCTGGGGATCTACAGACCGGTCAGCCTCACCTCAGTTCCTGGAAAAATCATGGAGCAGGTCCTCAAGGAATCCATTTTGAAGCACTTGGAGGAGAGGAAGGTGATCAGGAACAGGCAACATTAATCCACCAAGGGCAAGTCATGCCTGACCAACCTGATTGCCTTCTATGATGAGAGAACTGGCTGTGTGGTTATGGGGAAAGCGGTGGACGTGATATACCTTGACTTTAGCAAAGCTTTTGATATGGTCTCCCACAGTATTCTTACCAGCAAGTTAAAGAAGTATGGATTGGATGAATGGACTATAAGGTGGATAAAAAGCTAGCTAGATCGTTGGGCTCAACGGGTAGTGATCAACGGCTCGATGTCTAGTTGGCAGCCGGTATCAAGCAGAGTGCCCCAGGGGTCAGTCCTGGGGCCAGTTTTGTTCAACATCTTCATTAATTATCTGGATGATTGGATGGATTGCACCCTCATAAATTCACAGATGACACTAAATTGGGGGAGAGGTAGATATGCTGGAGGGTAGGGATAGGGTCCAGAGTGACCTAGACAAATTGGAGGATTGGGCCAAAAGAAATCTGATGAGATTCAACAAGGACAAGGATTCAACAAGGACAAGCGCTGAGTCCTGCACTGCTACAAGCTGGGGACCGACTGGCTAAGTGGCAGTTCTGCAGAAAAGGACCTGGGGATTACAGTGAATGAGAAGCTGGATATGAGTCAGCAGTGAGCCCTTGTTGCCAAGGAAGCTCACTACATATTGGGCTTCATTAGTAAGAGCATTGCCAGTAGATTAAGGGAAGTGATTATTCTCCTCTATTTGGCACTGGCGAGGCCACATCTGGAGTATTGCATCCATTTTTTGGGCCCCCCACTACAGAAAGGATGTGGACAAATTGGAGCGAGTCCAGCGGAGGGCAACGAAAATGATTAGGGGGCTGGGACACATGATTTATGAGGAAAGGCTGAGGGAACTGGGCTTATTTAGTCTTCAGAAGAGAAGAGTGAGGGGGGATTTGATAGCAGCCTTCATCTACCTGAAGGGGGGTTCCAAAGAGGCTGGAGCCTGGCTGTTCTCAGAGGTGGCAGATGACAGAACAAGGAGCAATGGTCTCAAGTTGCAGTGGGGGAGGTCTAGGTTGGATATTAGGAAAAAAAACTATTTCACCAGGAGGATGGTGAAGCACTGGAATGGGTTATCTAGGGAGGTGATGGAATTTCCATCCTTAGAGGTTTTTAAGGCCCGGGATTGGTCCTGCTTTGAGCAGGGGGTTGGACTAGATGACCTCCTGAGCTATCTTCCAACCCTAATCTTCTACGATTCTATGAAAAAGGCATAACGTCCCATACAATGAGAGCACATACAATCCAACAGGATATTAATGTTCAACAGATCAAGCCTTTTAAAATGATACCTCACAAGCCATACTTTGTACAAAACATATCATAATTATATGGCAGTGGTGAATATGGGGGTTCAGGGTGGTGGTTTGAAGCACAGAGTGCCACAGTCCCACGAACAGCAGGAGAGGGAGTGACTTTCTCATCCCCTCTCCTTAATCCAAATGCCTCCTTCTACTGTTTGCTGGCAAAGAAGTGGCTGCCGAACTGCTAGGTACAGTTACAGCCTTGCCAGATGCCACGGGGGGATTGTATCTCAGTACCAGTGCCATGCCCAAGGTGAGTTCAGACTCTCTTCTCAGGACACAATTATTCAACCACCCAAAGCCCACGAGTAACACCCAACAAACGTGGGCTGAAGTCCCCACAGATTTTTCCCTTGCCTGTCGCAGCCACTGGAAAGAGAACACATCCTTCCTTTAAATCTCCTGCTGGATCACGTGACAGGCAGGGAACTCTGAACCCTGTCCTGGCTGTGGTACCCTCTCACAGGAATTAAGTGCAACAGGAACCAAACACAATAAATACTGCTCAAAATGATAGATTTAAAAACCAGCATCCTTCCCTACATGGCTATCCAGGCAGAGAAGAGGTGTGTGTCCTGCCTTAATGGGAGAAGTGTCTTCACTTGAGCCACCATCAATACTTACTGGAGCATTAAGGAAAAGGGCTCTGTTATGGTTCTAAGCAGCTGTGCTTCTCCACTGGAATTAGGTGGCAGCATTATGAATGGTGAAGCCAGGAGAAAACTTGAACTGTGGGTGGCAGTTCCTACACCTCTTCTGCTACAGCTGCCAGCCTGTGTTAAAGTAGAAATGGAGAAATGGTCTGAGTTAAACAGGATGAAGTTTAACAAAGACAAATGCAAAGTGCTCCACTTAGGAAGGAAAAATCAATTTCACACATACAGAATGGGAAAAGACTGTCTAGGAAGGAGTACGGCAGAAAGGGATCTAGGCGTTATAGTGGACCACAAGCTAAATATGAGTCAACAGTGTGATGCTGTTGCAAAAAAAGCAAACATGATTCTGGGATGCATTAACAGGTGTGTTGTGAGCAAGACACGAGAAGTCATTCTTCCGCTCTACTCTGCTATGGTTAGGCCTCAGCTGGAGTATTGTGTCCAGTTCTGGGCACCGCATTTTAAAAAAGATGTGGAGAAATTGGAAAGGGTCCAAAGAAGAGCAACAAGAATGATTAAAGGTCTTGAGAACATGACCTATGAAGGAAGGCTGAAAGAACTGGGTTTGTTTAGTTTGGAGAAGAGAAGACTGAGAGGGGACATGATAGCAGTTTTCAGGTATCTAAAAGGGTGTCATGAGGAGGAGGGAGAGAACTTGTTCACCTTAGCCTCTAAGGATAGAACCAGAAACAATGGGTTTAAACTGCAGCAAGGGAGGTCTAGGTTGGACATTAGGAAAAAGTTCCTAACTGTCAGGGTGGTTAAACACTGGAACAAATTGCCTAGGGAGGTTGTGGAATCTCCGTCTCTGGAGATATTTAAGAGTAGGTTAGATAAATGTCTATCAGGGATGGTCTAGACAGTATTTGGTCCTGCCATGCGGGCAGGGGACTGGACTCGATGACCTCTCGAGGTCCCTTCCAGTCCTATAATCTATGATTCTATGATTCTATGATTGAAAGGACTAGAAAACTTGCCTTACAGTGATAGACTCAAGGAGCTCCATCTATTTAGCTTAACACAGAGAAGGTTAAGGGACGACTTAGTCACAGTTTATAAGTACCTTCATGGGGAACAAATATTTAATAACACACTCTTCAGGCTAGCAGAGAAAGGCTATAACACAGTCCAGTGGCTGGAAGTTGAAGCTAGAGAAATTCAGACTGGAAGTAAGGAGCACAGCTGCCAAGTTTCACACGGTAAATAAGCACCCTGACTTTCACAATCAGCCAAAAATCAAGCTAATCCCATTTCAAAACAAGGCCAAAACGAGCCAATCCCTAAGAACCCCAACACTCTATGTGACTAGATCCCCCCGGCCTGCAGTCTGGGACTGTGGTGGGCCCACTGTGCACCCCTGACTCTCTCCCCACTCCTTGCCCCTGATTGCCCCCCTTTGTCCCTGCTTGCTGGGAGCTGATAAAAAAAAGAAGCTACAAGCCAAACAAGCAACAACCTACAAGCCAAAGACTAGCCAACAAGCAACTCACAAGCCAATTAAGCCAAAAACAAGCCCAATTTCTGCTTTTTTTCCATGGCATGTCTGGTAAGGAGTGAATTTTTGACGATGAACTACTCTTGTACAATGGCTTGAGGTTGTTCATGGAAGGAATTTGGCTCCATGTTATTCCAGAATGGATTCTAATGATCTTTGGGGTTTTGTATACAAATTTTTCAAGAGTGGACAAGGCATCTCAGGAAACAAACAAAGCATGCATCCGCACACCCACACACAGAGTTACTGGCAATCTGAACCACCTGGCTCCCCACTCAGACTGTTGTCGCACATTTACTGCACCCCTGGAGAGTTGTTCTGTTAACCTCCATTTGTGTTCCTTACAGGGAGAACAAGGAGAAAGGGGACAGGAAGGTTTTCCTGGGAAAGCTGGTCCCAAGGTAAGGAATTCCAATTTACTGAGCTCTCTGTAAGCATGAATCGAATCTGCCAGAGCACGATTCTGATTTCATTTATATCCGTGTAAGCAGGGGGAGCCCTGCTGACGTGGATGGCCTTACATTTGGGTAACACTGGTGTAAGGGAAAGGAGAAGTAGGTCCGTGTCCCTTTGTGCACAGTGGATTCTGTCACAAGGTTCCATCATACGTAGACATGGACCCAACTAGGACTCAGGATCTGACACTGACCTTTTAGGAGGTTTGCTCTGGCCCTCTGGGATCCTGCTGCTCCCTGTGGGCCACATAGGGGGACCCATTTCTAGATGTGGGTTGGAGAGGGAGGAGGGAACTCCTGTGAGACATCTGTTTTTCTGTATGGTGATATGGGGTGTAACATCACGATTAAAAGGCAGTGTGAAGGGGCATTGGTTCCCTGTAATACTAAAGCTGTGCTTTTGTCTTTCCAGGGTGAGAGAGGAGATCACGGCTCACCTGGTCTAGCCGGTGAGAAGGTGAGCAGGCAACATTGTCTTAGCCATAAGGCCACCTGCCAAAGCAGTGCATCGGAACCAGACATGGGACTAAATCCATCAATGAATAACTAGATCCAATGACATTGGTTTGACTCTGACTGAAGGCTGAATTAGCAGTGTTTGGAATGATCAGGTTTATGGTCAGGTAGAACGTGGGGGAAGCTCTGATTAAATGAGGATAAAGCCGAACTGCCTGGGCACCCCTGAGAATCTGGTCTCGTGCGTGGTGAACAGAGAGAAGGAAAGCAAAGAGGCCTAGGCAGATGCACCTGGTCTCCTGGGCACACAGCATCAGTCCAGCATGCTGGTGGGACTTCTGAGAGACGGGGGTCTCCGTATAACCATACAATGCCGGGGGGAGAGTTGCCACCGTCTCTCCAAATGCTACAGCTGTGAGTGGTACTTGCCAGGAAAAGTGCCCCACATGACAGGTCTCTTGTGGAACATAGAGGCAGCAAAGTTATTGAGCTCCAGGTACCCTGTGGCTTCTGGCTGCCCCTGCTAGCAGCTGAGTGGCCCCCCGCCTAGGAGCTGGACCTGCTGGCCATTTCCAGGGCGCAGCATGGAGCCAGGACAGGTAGGGACTAGCCTGCCTTAGCTCCGCAGCACCGCCAACCAGACTTTTACCGGTCCAGTTGGCAGTGCTGACCAGAGCCGCCGGCGTCTCTTTTCGACTGGGTGTTCTGGTCGAAAACAAGACACCTGGTCACGCTAGCCTTGAGCATAGGCATAGTTTGACTTCTATTTTGGGGGGGCAGGGACCAGTGGGGCTTGAGCCACCTCCGCAAGGCGGGGTCCAGGAAGGCAGCGCCACCTCCACTCCCGACTCACCTCAGCAGGCCACCTAGCCTGTCTGGGAGGAGTGGGGGGGAGGTTTCAACCAAAAATTATAACTCAAAGGTGGGGGGCTCTGCTCAAAAAGTTTGAAAACAGCTCTTAGGGTGCAGGGAGGGGGTATCTAGGGGCTGTGTGCAGACGGGGTAGCACAGAGTATAGGAGGGGGTAGGTGGGACTGTGTGGCGGGGTAGCTCAGGATGCAGGAAGGGCGTAACTCAGGGTGTAGGGAGAGGGATACTAGGGGCTGTGTGCTGGCAGGGGTGACTCAGGGTGTAGGGAGAGGGGTATTGGAGGCTGTGTGCTGAGGGGGTAGCTGTGTGCTGGCAGGGTAGCTCATCATGCAGGGAGGGAAGTATCTGGGGCTGTGTGCAGGGAGGAGGTACCTGGGGCTGTGTGCAGGCAGGGGTAGCTCCGGGTGTAGGGAGAGGGATATTAGGGGCTGTGTGCTGGGAGGACTCCCCTGCAGTGCCCCTGTTCCCGGAGGGGTCTGCCAGCCACGGAGCCAGGTCTCCCCACCTGTGCGGCTCTTACCGGCTGCCTCTGCAGGAGCAAAGGGGGGTGGGGAGCTGAGGAGCAGCTTCAACCCGGGGCACCAGCAGGAGAGGCGGGAACACTATGGCCCACAGAGAGCACCAGGGCTCGGGGATTCAGCCCAGCTTCAGCCCCTCAGGGAGCGCTGGGGAATGGGGCTTCTGCCCCGTGCCTCCCAGCATCAGCCCCACTGGGGGGAGCAGCAGGGATCGGGGCTTCAGCTGCAGGACCCCTTGAAAGGTCTCGGGACCCCCAAGGGGCCATCGACCCCCAGTTGAGAACCGCTGGCCTAGGTAATACTTAGTCCTGCCATGAGTGCAGGGGACTGGACTAGATGACCTCTGGAGGTCCCTTCAAGACCTATGATTCTATGATTTTTTCCCCATTACTCTAATGGGAGTTAGATTGTGCTTGACGAGACTGTGGAACAGTCTCCCACTGGAGAAACTTAGTGCAGGTCATTGAATTCTATACTGAGCCATGGCTGGGAACTGACTTTAGGGGACAATCGGGCACTGACTGGGGTGGGCAAGAGGGACCAGGCGGCCTAACGGGTCTCCTACAGCTCTGCCTCCTCTGACTCTGTGGTTGAGAAAGGGACAGAGGGAAGGGCTCTATGGCGGAGACAAACCCAGGGAAAGGAGGGGTCGGACACAGACAATTCCATGCACCTGGTGCCCCAGCCCAAATCCTGCTTCCCAGTACGAGGGGGTCTAACATGTTTCTAGCACAGTTTCCTCCCTGATTAACTGATTATTTGTTATTCATTTTATTTTATTATTCCCCCCAAAATTCAACAAAAATCCAGGCAGCCGAGTTTGCTGGGCCGGCTGTACATGTTCCTCGGGTTTCATAGACTACCCTTTCTCTCTTTCAGGGTGAAGCAGGCCTTCCTGGTCCCCAGGGGTTACCTGGGAAGAGAGGAGAAAAGGGAGATCAGGTGAGTGACTTTGAGATGTTGCTTAGTTTAACTGGGGCCATTGGAAGTTCTTCCCACCTGGTGTGATCTTTGTGGTGAAGAGCTGAGCAGCCCCCAGAAAGCAAACCAGCACCCCCCATTAACACAGAATGCCCAGTGAGCTCTCCTTGTCTCAAGCTAGGGGCCAACAGGTCAATGCATATGCAGGAGTTAGATTAACACAGAAGGTCATGGCTGATTTCATAATGCTTGAGAGGTAGTAGGAGCAATGCCCTATGAAGAGGAAATGCGGTAGAATTTTCAAAAGCACCTACGTGATTTAGGAACACGTCCCACTGAAAATCAATGGGATTTGTGCTCCTAAATCACTGTTGCTTTAAAAATCCAGCCCATAGTCTTTATAGATGGTTATGTGTATGCATATAGGGCCTGAGCCAATCGCCAATGAAATCAATGGGAATCTTTGTTGGATTCCATAGATGTATGCATTGCTATGTGTATTTTATATATTAATGTAGCCCTGTTTCAAACAGTTAACTACGCCAGACTACATTAGTGTGCACTAGGGAATGTTTAGTGTGCGCCAGCAGGGTCCACACGGGCCAGTTAATATGTAACGCGCTGGTGCACCCTAGAATTTACACCCCTCTGGTAGGGTCACTCTGTGTTGTTGGTCACTCTACTGCTCTCCGGTTCTCAAAAGAAAAATAACAAATGATTATTTTCTGCAGGTGTTTCAAGCAACATCACTTTTACTTGCAAGTTAGGTTAGGGCTCTTGTTTTCTTTTCCGTAAACTAAAGTATAAACTGTCAGCTTTGGAAAATCGTGTTACTTTTGTGAATTACTCAAGATGTTACCCTTTGATTTAACTGCTAGCGCTGCATCTGGGGAGACAGGTAAGATCAAACAATAGTATAAAATATTATAGCAGTGTGGTAATGGTGCAGTAGCTATGGTTGATTCAGGGTGTTTTGTTTGTTCCTAGGGTGAAAAAGGAAGAGCTGGAGTCACCGGACTCAAAGGTGAAAGCGGTGAAAAGGTGAGTCACAGAAGGTAGCAGACACCTAAACAAGAAAGGAAGAAGGAGAACAACGGATGGAGGGTAGAACTATGGTTCAGCGGAAACAGGGTGAGCTACAGAGTCAATGGAACAATGGAAATGGCTAGTAGCGCGGACAGACTTCTTCTGAGGAGAGAATGACACAATTAGGGCTGTTAGAGAGACAAGGTGGGTGAGGTAATATCTGTTATTGGACCAAATTCTGTTGATGAGAGAGACGCGCTTTCAAGCCAGAGAGAGCTCTTCCTCTAGGTGACTTCCTACTCAGAGTGTCACCACTAAATACAAGGTGGAACAGATTGTTTAGCATAAGTACTTAGCACATATTGTAAGGGACCATTCAAGGTAGAGGGGCCCATTAACACCTCTGCAGTCATAGGGCAAAAAGAGGAGGGTGTCTGGGTTACAGATTATTGTAATAAACCATAAATCCAGTGTCTCTGGTCAGTCCATGATTTCTAGTGTCTAGAGGAGTAATGAACTTAAGCTCCCAGGCCTAAAAATCATGGACTGACCAGAGACACTGGATTTATGGTTTATTAAAACAATCTGTAATCCACTAACCCCTTCTCTTTGTTCTATGACTGCAGAGGTGTTAGCGGGCTACTCTACCGTGAATGGTTTCAGAGTAGCAGCCGTGTTAGTCTGTATCCGCAAAAAGAAGAACAGGAGGATTTGTGGCACCTTAGAGACTAACAAATTTATTAGAGCATAAGCTTTCGTGGACTACAGCCCACTTCTTCGGATGCATATAGAATGGAACATATATTGAGGAGATATATATACACACACATACAGAGAGCATAAACAGGTGGGAGTTGTCTTACCACCTCTGAGAGGCCAATTAATTAAGAGAAAAAAAAAAAAAAACTTTTGAAGTGATAATCAAGCTAGCCCAGTACAGACAGACAGTTAGATAACAAGTGTGAGAATACTTACAAGGGGAGATAGATTCAATGTTTGTAATGGCTCAGCCATTCCCAGTCCTTATTCAAACCGGAGTTGATTGTGTCTAGTTTGCATATCAATTCTAGCTCAGCAGTTTCTCGTTGGAGTCTGTTTTTGAAGTTTTTCTGTTGTAATATAGCCACCCGCAGGTCTGTCACTGAATGACCAGACAGGTTAATTAATTGGCCTCTCAGAGGTGGTAAGACAACTCCCACCTGTTTATGCTCTCTGTATGTGTGTATATATATCTCCTCAATATATGTTCCATTCTATATGCATCCGAAGAAGTGGGCTGTAGTCCACGAAAGCTTATGCTCTAATAAATTTGTTAGGCTCTAAGGTGCCACAAGTCCTCCTGTTCTTCTTTCTACCGTGAATGGGCTCCTACAATATGTTCCAACTACGTATGCTCAACAATCTGTTCCACCTTGCATTTTTGCTGCGATGCTGGGAGTACCTTTCCCAGACCAGAAGAAGAGCTCTGTACGGCTTAAAAGCTTGTCTCTCTCGCCAACAGAAGTTGGTCCAATAAAAGATATTACCTCTCCCACCTTGTCTCTCTACTATCCTGGGACCGACATGACTACAACTACACTATGTGTTTAGGGCTCTTCAGTTGAGAAACCAGAAAAAAGGAGTGGATGAAACAAAGTCGTGTGTGGGACACAGACGTGCAGTGGGGCACTCCTATTTGTACTCTGGTCATTCAAAGAAAAGGCAGATATTTGAGGAAACTGGAAGGCGACAAGTTGAAAACTGATACAAGGAATTTTTTTTAAAATGCGGCATGCAAACTGTAGAACTCATTGCCACAAGATATTATTGAAGCAGAGAAAGAACTGACAGGAAGGGGATTGCAATGGATGACAGTTCTTTCTTGTGGAAGCAGAGAAAGAACTGACAGGAAGGGGATTGCAATGCATGACAGTTCTTTCTCTGCTTCCACAAGCTCAAGAACTTAGTAGGATTCAAAAAGATTCTGATGTTATGACAATGGTAATTTTAGCTAACGAGAACATACAAAGTTACAGTAGACAAGGCTTATCTTATGAAAGCAGATTAAAAGAGCTGGGCTTGTTTAACCTAGGAAAATGAAGGCTGAGAGGGGATCTGATTGCTCTCGATAAATACAAAAGGGGGTAAACACTAGGGAGGGAGACGAACTGTTTAAGCTAAAGGACAGTGTTGGCCCGAGAACAAATAGATATAATCAGGGCCGGCTCCAGGCATGAGACGAGAAAGCACGTGCCTGGGGCGGCACATTATAAGGAGCGGCATTCCGTCCAATCTTGGGGTGGCACATTCCGGCCGCCCTGCCGTGGTTCTTTTTTTTTTTTTTCTTTGGCAGCCTGGTCCGCAGCTCCGGAGCCCCCGGCCGGCTCCCCACGCTCCACCAGTCCCAGCCCCAGCCTGCAGGAGCATGGACCCCGGCCTGGGGGACAGGAACTAGCGATCCCCGCTGCTCACCATGCCGCTGGGCTCCCCGGGACGCGCTACTCCCCACCGCCTGCACCGGCCTCCGCCTCCCACGCTGCTCTGAGCCTGGCCCAGCTGAGCTGCCTTTAAAGGAGCGGCTGAGCCAGCACCTCCTGCAGCCCCTGGGGGCGCCGCCTGCCTGGCCGGGAGAGGCACCCCAAGGCCGGAGGGGGGAGCCCCTCTTTCCTGGCTGCAGCCCCTGGCTGCTCTCGGGAGGAGGGAGCGGGTGGACACCGCCCTTCACTTCCCTGCGAGCCACCTTGACCGCCCTCCACGCACTCCCTGCGGCTGCCGGTTTTTGTTTTTGTTTTGCTTCGGCAGTCCAACCTCTCTCTCTCTTTTTTTTTTTTTTTTTTTTGCTTGGGGCAGCAAAAAAGCTAGAGCCAGCCCTCGGTATAATCCAGCCAGGGCTGTCCTTAGGCATACGCAGCATACGTGGCTGCGTAGGGCACCAGAACATTTGGGGGACCCCTGGGTCTTAGTGTCCACTCTAGGGTGACCAGATGTCCCGATTTTATAGGGACTGTCCTGATATTTGGGTTTTTTTCTTATATAGGCTCCTATTACCCCCCCACCCCATCCCGATTTTTCACACTTACTGTCTGGTCACCCTAGTCCACCCTTCCCTTTCTTCCTATCCCTGTTCTGACTCTTCCTGCAGACTCCCACATCTGGCTGCTGCAGCCTGGTGAGTCTTCCTCCAGAGGGGATCTATAACTTAAAAGTGAAAAAGCCTCTAGCCTGCCAGACCTATTAGCACAACATTGAAACTGTTAAAGAGCTATTCAAGGGGTAATGATGCCATTTAACAGGCATTTGCCAACCCCCAAGTATATACTATCAGTTTCTGAATTTACTGACAAAAACAGTGGTGCATGACTGTAATATATACTTAGAACATGTTAGTCTACAGGACCTTAGTTTAAAATTTGCTTTAAAAATATTTCATTAGTGTGTTGGTGAAGATTATAAAATCACATCTCTAAAAAATCCTTGCATAGATTTTTAGATGCACAATCTGAGTATTCATCTTTAGCCTTAAATGCTTGGATCTTCAGACATATAGTTTTTTAAATAAATCCTTCAAAAGACCATCCTTATCTAAGATACACATTTTAATTTTAATTACTATAGTACAGAAAATTTGCTTCCAAAGTCTTCCTGTCCATCTCTTTCTCCCTTCACCCCCCTGTTGAAGAGAGCCCTTAAAGGGACAAATCCCCTTTCCTTCCAGATAGCTGGACAAATTAGTTTCCCTTTCTTTACTTCTGACTATTTGATTAACTAGTTTTAAGAAAACCCTTCAGCAAAATCAGTATCTTAGTAAGATATAAAATCCTTTGTTATGCCTAAAATCTTTGGAAACATTTTTTTTAAGTTGGTGAATGTCTATTGTTATGGAGATCACACACAGTAAATTAGTGTTCCCTTTTTCTAAAAGCAATGAACATTGTTATGAATACAGTAAACCTCGGTGACTGATTAATTTAAAATAATGTCTTTGTTTCTGTGAGTTAAATATGTAGTGATCTGGAATTATTACTTTATGATGGCTTAAGAATACATTTAAAATATAAGATCAGCTTAGAAATACTGATTAAGAAAAAATAAACCAGAGAAGAGCTGCATCATGTATTCCATAATATTTAATGTTGTATTCAGCAGGACAGCTGACTTGCCTTCACTACAAAGTTTTTGCAGATAAATCTCTGACAAACTTCAGGGTATATCAAAAAACCTGTGACTGACATTTTTTATTCCCTCGTTTAGTGCTTTTAATTAGGTACCTTCTGCATGTCCAGTACTCACCATCTGGCATGCAGTGGAAAACATGCTCCATTTTCTTTAGAAAAAAATTACAGAAGAGTGGATTTTTCAAATGTCATTTGCTTCATTTGGGTTCAGGGATTTGGCTGGAAGGGTTGAGCAGGGAGGGGGAGGGAAGAGAGGATGGAGACAGTGGGGAGAGGGCGTGGCCTGGGTGGAGTGGGGACAGGGCCTCGGGCAGAGTATGGGTGGGGCCACAGGCAGAAGAGGTGCACCGGGGAGCTAGCCTCCCCAAGCGGCAGCTTCACCCACTGCCCATGACAGCAGGTAAGAGCAGGTGGCTCCCGCACACCCAGCGTACACTGCAGTCTCCTTAGACAGGGGTCGTATTCACAGAGCCGAATGCACCGGTGCCGCACATTCTGCATGAGGGAGAGGGTACCGGGATCTCTGCGGGGAACTGTGACTCTCCACCTCCATGAGGCAGCCCGACTGGCTCGGTACCCTTTGCTGCCTCATCCCTCTCCCTGCAGGCTGCAAGCCCGTGCTGCCGTCAGGCACAGGGGCACCAGTTTAACAATACTATGTAGAGCCCCATAAATCCTAAGGACGGCCCTGAATCTGGCCATTTGCAAATTCAGGCTGGAAATTAGATGTAAGTTTCTAACTGTCAGAGGAGTGAGGTTCTGGAACAGCCTCCCAATAGGAGGGGTGTGTGTATGTGGGGGGGGGAACAGCTTAATTAGTTTTAAGAGAGAGAAGGACACATGTATAAGTGGGATTCAATGATCGGGTTGCTTGTGATGGTGGGGTTAGGGTGTGGGAGCCCTAGGGGTCCCTTCTGGTTCAGGTCTGATGGTCCCTAAATCTCATGCTTCAGGTCTTCAGCCAGTCACCTGCAGGAGTCAGGAAGGGATTGTTTCCTCCCAGTGTTTTCGGATTTGGGGTTTTTTTTTGGTCTCCTTCCTCTGAAGCATCAGAGGTGGCTGCAGCTAGAAATGAGACACTGGATGGAGTGGGCTGGTGCATTCTTTCTTTCAGGTGTATGCCTGGCTGGTTTTTACTTACATGCTCAGGGTCTAACTGGTTGCCATACGTGGGGTCAGGAATGCATTTTCCCTTAGGTCAGATTGGCAGTGACCTTGGGAGTTTTTCACCTTTCTGTGCAGCATGTGGGTGCAGGTCGTTTGCCAGGATCATCTGGGTATCTTACTTAATCAGTTCCCTGCCACTGGGGGGTCTTGGGCACTGGTGCATGTGGGTTTTGGTTTTGGTCCTGATGTACTTATTTTAAGCTCATTACGGATCACGAGCAAGATACATCGGAATGATCTATGTTCATTTTTGAATACAGTATGTTAGCTATACGACTTTTGGAATGTGTACTGTGGCTAGGTGGTTCTAGTTAATAGCAGACTGCTGAGAAACTAGCAGGAAGGTAAGAAGAATGGATCCAGATAAGATGTGGTCATTAGGTCAGGAGGTGATGGAATGAGACCTGAGTTGTTAGTTGTGAAGTTGGTACAGTGCAGGCCTCAGCTAAAGTTACTCAGCTGTTTTGTCAAACGGGGATCAAGCAGATAAGGTCCTGCAGGATGGGTCTAAAGCAGTGAGGCCTTCCTAAGCTGTCAGGGAAATGATAAGGCCTTGTCTACTATAACTCAGTACGTTCTCATTATCTAAAATTATCGTCATAATGTCCAAGTCTTTTTGAATCCTACTAAGTTCTTGGCCTCAATAATATCTTGTGGCAATGAGGTCTACAGGTTAATTGTGTGCTGCATTAAAAATTTACTTGTACCCAGGTAGGACAGACAGATGTATAGGCCTTTTATTGCTTTAAAATCCTTTTCTTTGTGCATGCTGCCTTCCCACTCTAAAGATTAACAAATTAGCACAGATCAGCCCCACATCTTTATATGGAGTCTTTCCGTAGATTTCAGTGGGCTATGGATGAGTCCCTATGCTCAGCCTTGTGAGAAACTGAAATTTCTGCAGTGGCTTTACAGAATCGAAATCATTTGGGTTTTGGCTCAGTACAAAAATGTTTTTAGAAAGTTCAGATTTTCTACAAACATTGGAAATTTTCCACAAAACGGAGATGTTTTCCATAACAACTTGCATTTAGTCGAAACCCCAATTTTTCATTGAAATACAGTTCGGGCAGAACTTTTTTGTGCACCCCTACCCTTAAAGTGTGAATTATTCTTAGTACTGCTACCAGTCTTACAACCAGACCTCAAAACACGGTGGATAGGCACCTGTGGGACAAAAGGGGCAGCCAAGCAGACATCTTTCATATGTCAAACTGCACAACAGTAAGAGGGGAAATTTTGGCCATGGACAGGGGGGCAAAATCCACCTGTCAGCAAAAGTGCCATGGGATGTATAACATCCACTCTAAGCTGCCAGGACCTCCTTTGAGTAGGTCTCTTGTCATTCAACCATGTCTCACAGCTGTACATGTTGTAGAATTGTAGTTGTGCTGAGATTTACTCTGCTGTCTTCCTATTCCTTAAATAACCCTCCTTTCCCTTGCTTCTTTAGGGTGACGTGGGTCCTGCTGGTCCCCCCGGTTTACCCGGAACAGTAAGTAATGCTGCATCCCGGGTGCTAACACAGAGTTGAGGTACAGAGGAATAGGTGGCAGTTTCATCTTCCACACAGACCTCCCAAGCTCAGGGCCTCACAAGTTACCCATTTCTTTGCAGAAACACCAGGAACTATTTATTTAGCCCTGGTATAACTCCATTAGCTTCCATGGAGCTATCTCATGGATGCAATTGGTCCAATAGTTCTTAAGAGATTGGTATGTGTGTATCCTGTCGTTGCCTTTCTCTGCATGCATACTCCCTCACACAGTAGCATCAGTTTGACAGGGTTTCTGCATCTCTTCCTTTCAGTGGTATGTATAGTAGGTGTAGGGGCTGGGGCAAGTGTGTGTGTTTGTGCCCACACAAGGGTGGAGAAAGGGAGTAAATGTGTTTACATGCTACAAGTTTATTGCATGGATCCTAAAGGATCCTTTTAGACCCAGGAAGATGTTCCAGTCCAGGATTTCCTGGTGACTTCCCAAAGAAACCAGTTTATTTTCAGAATGGATCCTATGGGAAACTGAGCAGATCTTGCAGGGAGCATTCCACCTGAGTCTCATTAGCCGACACGCCGTGCCCATGGAAATAGCAGGGGGAATCCTAGACTGGATTACGCTGCCTCACCAGCATGGATTTAGGGCAGTGCTTCTGGCTCGGGGAGAATTCAAATCCAGGGCCCTTGCAGCCCTCCAGAACCTTTGTGAGAGAGGCTCCAGCAGATACGGCACCATCTTGTGTGGCTGACCCAGGAGACCTGCATACACTAGGAGCCCATCGTGAAACAATGGAATTAGTTTGGGTTCAAATTTGGGTCCAACGAACCACCAAATTAGACCATGTCCACCTCACAAACCCCGCCTGGCAATAGGAAAGCACCAAGGAACCTCCATTTACCTCTTTTAAAATGTGGGAACATGAGTATACTCTGAAATACAAGTTAACTAAAGGCCATGAAACCAAAGTCCATGGAATATAACTATAACCCTCATCACCCGCTCCAGCAAAACCTGACCAATCATCCTGCCCTGAGTGTTAGCAATGCACCTGCCCCAACAATGGTAGAGGTAGTACCAGAGTTACAGGCCCTCCAGGGAAAATGTCTGAGATTTGCATCTAGTGGCTGTTAGCAAGAGCTGATTGCAGCTGCCTGCTGGCGTATGGACAGACAGACCTCTCGGATAGCTAAGACCCAAGCCATGTAGATCTTCATAAGTCTGTAACAAAACCTTGAACAGGAAGATGCAGGCTGCAGAACTCTGCAGTGATGCACTCCCAATGGTGAAACCTTCCAAGCAGGCTTCCTCGTTCTGTATCAATGGCAGCTCCCACGTGACCGTCGGGGTAGCCCATGTACATCGCAGGGCGATAATCCAGTCACAAAGGCCTGGTCCTGGTCGACAGCTGAGGGAAATGGTCCCAAATGCAGCACCACGTGCATAGGAATGAAGAAGGATCTTCTGAACGCTGACCTCTCTTGGGGAATCTGTAAGGAGGAGAAGTGTAGCCATCCTTAGTGATCCCAAGGTGCAAGACAATAGACCACGCTCAACCATGGCGTGAGCAAAGCACAGCTCCTATCGGTTTCAGTGGAAGTTGCCCTTGCTTATACTAGCCCCAGATTTGGTCCAAAGGGGAAAGTTTAATGAGACAAGAGATGGGATCAAGTGTAAAATGCAGATCCAGATTTCAAAGCTGTTTGAAGCTGGGATTTTGGTTGAGCTCATTATTGCTATAGAGTTCCTGTGAAAAGTTGGGATTCATATTTCAAATACCCCAACAAAGTTCTGGCATATTTTGGATCTTTTCTTTCTGAAGAACGCTGTATTAGATGAAAGGACCTGCCAACTGAGAGGGAGGGAATCTGTACTTACAGAGAGAATGAAGTCCACAAGTGATTAACCTTTTAGGAAAATCACTTTGAAGGGCCTCTTTTGTGAATGTGTTTCTACTAACTTTTTCATTTTTTTGGGTTTTCTTTCCAGACAGCCCTGTTTACCCCACACCCTCAGCTTCCTGTAAGTAATGTATCTAATAAAGATGGTCTCTAATTTATCACCATTTAACTTTGATAGATAAAAATCACCTTGGAATTTTACATGTAATTTAAATACTTTGTACAAAAGAGCTCAGCTTGAGTCTGGCTACAGGCAAGATCAGCACTATGCCCAGTCACCATAAAAATGCAGCCGTTGTCCTAGCAACAGCAGCATCCAGACTAAGTTTGGTCGGGATGCAGCTGCATTCTGTCCCATCCCTGCAAGATGGTGAGTGCTCCCAGATTACATGAGATCTTAGTGTTCTGCTCTGGTCCTGTGTCACCCTTACTTTGCACAGATGTAGATAACTGCATAAGTTGTAATGCAGCAGAGAATTAAGTGCGTAGAGTTTAAGTGACTGTGTTGGCACAGGGGTGTAACACAGTAGTGAGTTGGTGCTACACAACCTCCTTTGTGGATTGGCATGTGAGTTGTTACAGTTCTTACCTACAGAACGTTAGCTTAAGCTCAGGCGTTTAGCTCTGTAGGTCCCTGGTTCAAACCCTGGTGCGTTGGCCAAGAGGACTGGGGCACTGTGTGTGCTCTAAAGGCATAAGATTCAGGAGGAAGTTAGAAGTTGCCAGGCATCCTGCAGGATACTTTCTGCTGCCTCTCTCACAGTGATGGGGAACCAGTTACAGAGAATACTAGATCTCAGCAGCAGCAGTCCTCTGTTTACTTATACGTTGTTCCCTGTTAGTTAAATACGTTTACCTAAATGCTGCTCAGTTATCATTGAAATACCGTGACAAGTTCAAGTGGGTTTGGGTCTGTAGCTAACCATAATGGGCTGAGTTATGCGTTCAGGGCCCAGCCCTCTGTCCGGGAGCTGTGCAGAACTACATTTATGGAAGAGCAGCTCTGAAGGGAATTCCCTACAGAAGGTGCAGTGTGCACCCACTCAATGCCCTGTCTTCTCTTCCTCTCCTTGAGAAGTCTTGCATTCTGGGGGCGCTGGAGTTGTGACTCTGGTCATGTCTTGCATAAACCAGGAGGGTAGTAGGCCTCCCTGCAGTCTGTCCCACCCTCTTGCACAATCCCAGAGTCGTGGGGCGCAAGCAGGCCCACTCTGTGTCTTGCCCCCTTTCTTTCAGTGGGGCGGAAGTTAAAAAAAAAAGGAAAAGAAAACAGCGAGAGGCAGTTGCTCAGGGGGCTGGCAATGGGGGCTGCTAGGTCCAATCCAGCCGCTTGTTATAATCCAATCCAGCTGTGAATCATAACCGCCTCATTTCTGTGCATTGAGCTGTGTGAAATGAGAGGGCGGATTAAGATCAGTTGCCATGGCCAGGGGTCCATATAGCATGTAGCACTATCTGGCAGCACTTACAGTCTCACCAGATTGGCCATGTGTTCAGCTAATTTGGAGGGACCCTTTAGGCGGTCCCACCCGATCAGGATTGAGGCAAGGTAATTTGCCCTGCTTGTATTCTACTTGTTTTTTGGCTATTGAATGACTTTAGGGACAGATTTTTTTAAGGGTATAAAGATGCCTAACTCCAAATACCTTTAAAAATCTGTCCACAAGCCTGGAGGCTGATCAGTAGGGCACTAACGTTCAACTGAAACGGAAACACAGAAACAAAAAGGAGGAAAAAAGACTATTAAATGAGCTGCCTCCTTAGACTATTGAGTGATTACTTCTTCTTGCAGCCTTGGTTTCCATGGGAATATCTGTTTATATTTACCGTTATTAAGAGCATCCATCTCTTTGACCTTGTTAAAGTGTGTCTACACTTTGGGTATTTTCATCACTCAGAAGGATTTCAAAAAGTGTACTAGTTTGAATTGCAATTATACCAGTACACCCAAAGTGCAACTGCAATATTTGGTTGACGTAAATTTATTAAACCAGTTTGCGCTGTGTCGTCATTTTTCTGTAGGCCATTAGATGGCATCAGAGACTGTTTGAATAGGATCTGTGTTAACTTGAGTTAAATTATTTATTGCAAATAATAATTATTGCAAGTTCAGACTTTTTTTGGTTGGAAAATCCTTTGCAAACAGACTTTGAATTTCACAAATCTGTTGCTAGTGGAAATGATTTGGAAAACAGATCTTGTGAACCATGAAGAATTATATGAACTCTTTGTTTTGAGTAGTCCTGGTGTCTGATGGGAAGCCTAAGTCACATGCTCCTGCCCCTTGACTGGATAACTGAAAGATTTTATACAATGATGTAACCACAAAAAAAGTTGGAATGCTCTTTCCTGAATACATATGTTCACATACAAATTTGGAATTTCATATGTGGCCTGGTCTTGCACCATTAGAATCGTCAGTGGAAGCAGGATCACACCCATAGAGACAACTAAGGGGAGATATAACTGAGGTCTGTACAATCATGACTGGTGTAGGGAGGGTAGACAAGGAAGTGTTGTTTACTACTTCTCATAACACAAGAACTAGGGGTCACCAAATGAAATTAATAGGCAGCAGGTTTAAAACAAATAAAAGGAAGTATTTCTTCACACAATGCACAGTCAACCTGTGGAACTCCTTGCCAGAGGATGCTGTGAAGGCCAAGACCATAACAGGGTTCAAAAAAGAACTAGATAAATTCATGGAGGATAGGACCATCAATGGGTATTAACCAGGATGGGCAGGAATGGTGTCCCTAGCCTCTGTTTGCCAGAAGCTGTGAATGAGCAACAGAGAATGGATCACTTGATGATTAAATGTTCTGTTCATTCCCTCTGTCGCACCTGGCACTGGCCAGTGTCGGAAGACAGGTTACTCGGCTGGATGGACCCTTGGTCTGACCTAATAGGGCCGTTCTTATGCTCTTATAGAGGACAGCCATTTCTCCAGTAACTCTATGCCATTCACTTAAATACATCCAAATACCATGAATGCATCCATACTGATTGGCTTTTCAGAATTCAAAGTAAAGGTGAATTCCTGCTGCGTGGTATTCCACCAGCATGAACATACGGGGATGTTATAAAGAGGAAGGACAGCAGTAAATTAATCCCAGTGGTCAGTAACAATAGCGTACAAAATAATGCGCTGATGTTGCAGCAAGGAGGAGAAACTCTATGAACACAAGAAGTTAATGGGACACATGGCCAAGAGCAGCTATAGAATCCACATCACCGGTGATACCCAAGTCTAGCCCATGTTCACCCAACTTTTAGAGACAGGATAGGAATAATGACATTAGTCCGATAATCCTCCAGGCAGATGGAATAGATCATTGATCAACAGTTATCGCTGATGTCTCATTTCAGATTATCTGGACAATAAATGTACACCAGAGAGAATATTCTTTCCCCCGAATTTACCAAGTTGTAACATTATTTTATGATGGCAGATTATATGTAAACCTTATCTACGAGGGAGAGTAACCATCTTTTTACTTGAAAATATATTTGGGATCGGCTTAGCAAGACAAGCGCTTTTTCACAGGGAATATACTGAGCCATAGCCACTAACAACTCCCCCACCCCGCAAAAAAATCTCTCTTCTGGGACAGAAGGAAGGTGATTGTTCATATTTTCAACATGAGTCCTCTAGATCTAGATACCAAGCAGAAGTGGCAATGGTAGCAGTTTAGCTGAAGAAGATTCTCTCTCTCATTCATTTGGCCTTGTTTCAAAGCGTATTTCATTCGTTGGAGGGTCTTAACCTCGGTGGCCACTGAATCAGGCGCTTTATAAAGATGGAGTCCGTGGCCATATTCTGATAACCCTAATGGGATTAGGGTTATCTGCTTTCAGGTAAAGAGGTGGGTTCAACGTTCAATTCAACTCATAGTCACTTCAGATGAAAAATCCATTCAGTATTCAATGTGGAATAAGAGATCCTTAACATCAGCCCTCTATATGGAATGTGGTCAAAAGCCTCTGTCAAAGAACAAAGCTGTCTGACTTTTATCAGCCTCGCCGACAAGATAACTTGAATTTATTTTTCACTCTTTATCCTCGTATTGCTTTGCGACAGGGAGAAACTGGGCCAAAGGGAGAAAAAGGAGAACGAGGAAACAGCGGGGAACCCGTAAGTACACGACAGTATTCCTTCAGAAATGGCTGTGAGCCTCTCCCTGCCCCTAGCTAACAGAACATGGGTGGGTGTCATATTCCCTTTGGCAGGGGCCCTGACCCTCTGCTACAGAAGTAGTGACCTGGTGATAAGCAGAGGGCTGGTGGGGAGTTCTAGGTAGGGTTTTGCTGATGTTTATATGGGCATCGTCTCCATTATGTCGGAAATGAACCCGAGCTGTTGCTAACCCTGGACATATAAAATCCTTCCCTTCCCCCGAGTGGGGAAAAATGAGCCAAACCAACATGTGCCAAGGAGAATAAATGAGTTGTTTCCCACCTCTCCTTCCTTTGCAGGGACTGCCTGGTGTCCCAGGTGAAATGGGGCTGCCAGGACCTCCAGGACCACAGGTAAGCAACATTGACTCCCCTCCCTGGAATGACCAGATAGGTAAGGGGTGCTGACTGGGTGTAGATCACTCCACACAGTCCCTCCCCCTGGATGCTGAAGGTCTGATTCCCCTCTCACACGGCTGTAATTCCATTGACCTCTGTGGCATTAGGTATCTCTCATTAACCCCAGTGCAAAGGAGAAGAGAGTCAAGCCCTAAGTGTGACGTGCTATCTCTACACTGCTCTGCAAGCAGGACCTCTGAGACAGCTCTCCCAAGGCATGTCTGCCAAGAGCTTCTGCTGCCCCACGGGGCTAACGAATGAGTGATTGTGATTACAGCGCATGAGCAAGGAATTCCAGGGCAGTGTTCAGATTCAAGACACTTTCTGAATTCTCCTTGGGTTATGTGAAATGGGTACATAGTTTTAGTCCAATTGCCACTGAAAAAATTGTCTGGACAGCAAAAAACACCATTGCAAGTGAGCTCTGATCATCGCTCCGGTTGACCATCTCATCAGAAAGGGCAAAGAGCGAATGGGCACCGAGGTACCACTCTCTCCACTAGACGGGTCCCTCCAGCAGAGGGCTGAAGTATGTTTGTAGGGCAGCATGGGAGAAGGTCGCAGTGCTTGTGCTGTGCCTGTCCTGCACATAGCAATTGGCTGTTGCTCGGACGGCCCGTCTTGGGCTGTCTTAAACAAACACGACCATGAACTTCACAAAAAAAGGAAGAAGAAAAAGGATTTGAGCGCAGTGGCAGGCTCAGCAATGGCAAGAAAACAGGAGCGACAATGCCACTGAATTCTCTGCTCATGAAAGTCCACCCTGGGACAAAGCAAGTCCCATGTAAACCATCAACGTAAACTTTCGTGGCTCATGGGGCCAATGAAGGCCCTTTGCACAGGAATTCATCCTTAGTGCGCTATTATTGTTCATATAGTTACACCCGGCAAGTCAGGGGTGAAACTCCCCCTGTGGAGAGAGACCATTACAGCTTAGTTAGGATATAGGTGGTGCATAGGGCGGGGATGGCCCTATATGTGGGAATGAATTTCACCCTCTCTGTGAATATCCACAAGTCCCAGCCTCCAGTGCTGAATAGCAGCCTCCATTTAAGTCCCTTTTCTTTCTGTCCAGGGTGCGAAGGGCCAGGCAGGAGCCAGAGGCGAGCCAGGAGTCCGTGGAGAGACTGTGAGTCATTGCTTCACTTAGGGCACATCTTGCAATGGGAACACACCTGAAGGGCTTCAGAAGTAGCGGCTTTCCAGACTAATAATCTCAGGCAGCTCCTGTGCAGGGTACGCTCTGATCTGGACAAGAGCTGCTGCTCCGGGCGAACAGAAATTCAAACCACTCAGCTGCACCCATTGGATTGCTGCTCCAATCGATTCAATGGATGCGGTTCCAGATTGCCTATTTTTTGTTTGAGAAGTCTGATTCTCAGATGAAACCCCTTCCTTTCCAGGCAAGGCGCTGGTCGTGCTCATTAATACACTGGGATGGCATTCAGGCACAGGCTACCGTCTGGTGCTGAGAGCTCGTAACTCATCGAGACCCACCACTGGTTTTTGATCTTGGTTAGCTTTACGCTTCTCCTCCTGCCTGATCAATTCAGCATTTTTTTTTATAAAGGAGACTCATTACCATAAACCCACCACACACACTTGTGTGGGCGGGTGGCAGGGGGGGCACGTTCTCTGAGGCTGATCTGATCTGGCTTCTGCATACTAGAGAGAGGTAATGACTCAGATCCCAATTTACCCCCGAATAAGCAATTTCTTACTCCTTTCTCAAGAAAAAGTCAGTAGAAGAGGAAGTGCTGAACAGAGGACAAGGAATTAGAGGAATGGTTTTGGGGAGCCTTAGATCTGGAGAAGGCCAGATATCAGAAAATGGCTTTGCATTCATAATCACTGTCCTGCCAACCCAGTTATGGCATGTGGCTTCCATGACTACTCTTCCATTGAAGTCCATCAGGCTACTTGTAGGCCTTCTACGCTGATGGTAGTCCGTGTCCACACGACGGTCTGTAGCTACTCACAGCGGTGAAAGGCTCTGGCAGTGGGGAGGCGGTGGAGAGCTGCTGGAGCCTTTCCCCATTGCTTCCCTATGCCAGAGCCTTTCCCCACAGCTGGAGACTTTCCCCGCAGTGGGGAAAAGCTCGAGCAGTGAGACAGCACACTGCCAAAAACAGAAGTGTAGATGGGGGATGCACTGCATGGGTGTGTAGAGAGCTGTGTAGGGTACATACCCGAAGGATCTGGTGTGTCTTTACTTTACTAACTAATACCTGATCTACACTGCTGTTTGTACCCACGCTAGGGGGGCATGCAGTGTATGTACTCTACATCACTGTAAGCATAGACGGAGCCTCAGTAACAGTAATAATGTTGTATAATACCTAGCCCTTTTACGGCATTTTTCATCCATAGATCTCACAGTGCTTTTTACAAAGGAGGTCGTATCATTATGGGCCTGATTCAAAGCCCATTGAAAGCAATGTGAGTCTTCCCATTGACTTCATTAGCCTGTGGGTCAGGCCCTGTAACTGGTTGCAGGATTGGGTCATTAATTGACAAATGAAGTAAGGCCTTGGCTACACTTGCAGCTGTACAGCACTGTGAGGTAAACCTGTCTTCGTGCAGCTGAGTAGGGAAAAGCGCTGCAGTCTGTCCACACTGACAGCTGCCAGCGCAGTGGCGTGGCCACACTTGTAACATTTGCAGCTGTGTTGGGAGCGGTGCATTATGGGCAGCTATCCCAGCATTCACGTGGCTGCAACTTGCTTTTCAAAACGGGGGAGTGGGGTGGATTGCGACAGGGAATGTGTGGTGGGGGAGAGAGAGTGCTTTTTGGAGCGTGTCAGCTCTCTATTTTGCAAGTTCCGAACTCCCGGCCCCCTGCTCATTCATTCACTCACTCAAAGCAAGCTGCAATCTGTTTGCTTTTCTCTGTGGTAGGAGCTTTGAAACCGGCACTTCTGCATTCCTGCAGCCAGTCACAACAATGGAGAGGATTGGCCACTTGACAAGGTGATTAGTACAGCGCTGCAAGCGTTTCCACTCACACCCGTGAGTCCTAGCCACTCCGCTGCAGCTGTTATTCCTCTTGGAGATGTGGAGTACCTGCAGCGGTGTACCCAGGGAGATACAGCGCTGTAAGTGCCCTGCCAGTGTGGATGGGGAGTGAGATACAGCGCTGGGGGAGGCTTTACAGCGCTGTAACTTGCAAGTGTAGCCAAGGCCTCAGAAAGTTAGAAGTGCATCTGACTGTTCCTTGTGGATAGAAGCCTTTGGTGTTCTTGTGCTACCAGTTCAGGATACTCACCAGCTGAACTATTGACCTCACTAAATCTACAAAAAAGCAGGGAAAGGGTAGAATTGTCCGAGGAGACTATTTTGTTGCCCTGGGTCCTATATGTTTGTCATAAATCAACATCATTTCATCTGATCTGATAATATATATTTTAGTCTCAGTGCTATATTTTTTTTTCCAAGCTGATGGAGTAGCTGATCTGGATTTAGGATTGATCATGGCAATAGACAATTTTGAAATTCCCAAGGGATGTCTTAATCTGTTTTGTACCGTTGCATCCTTGTTCAGGTTGTAAGATCTTTGAGGCAAGTGTTCTCTTTTACTATATGCTTGTACAGCGCCTAGCAGAATGTGGACTCCAATCCCATTTAAAACCTCGAGCTCTTACGTAATACAAATAAGAAACAATATTTTTTTAAATTTTGTTTTCTTACAACAGGGTGCTCCTGGACCTGTTGGGCCCCCAGGTCCACAAGGCTTGCCAGGAAATGTGGTATGTATTCATCCAAGGATTTGTTCCCCATCTGTGCCCTGCCACATTTCTCTTACTCAGTTTCTTTGGTTTCCATTGTTACCCGGGGTTTCAGGCACTTTACTGGTTTGCCAAAATCTCCCCCTACATCATTTCCCAGGGTCTACAGCTGTTGTTTGTTTCAGGTGGTTTCATTACAGCCTACTACTCTCTTTGAGAGACTCAGTAGACATGGACATCTTGGGAGTGGTATATTCAACAGGACAATCTCACTGTCAGGCGCTACCTCCCAGTCAGGCCTAGTGGTTGGAGCAGAGGTCGAAGCTGGATGTCAGGTTGAGACTGAGCCAAGGGTGGAGCTGGAATTGAACCAGGGACAGGATAGGGTCAGAACTGAGATCAGAGTCCGCAGTCAAGCCAGAATCAGAACCGTAGCCACAGTCCAGGTGCAAGCCAGGGGTTGAAGCTGGGTTGACAGAGTCCAGGGACAAGCAAAGTTGGTACGGTACCGTAGCCAAGTCCAGATGCAGGCCAAAGGTCGAAGCCGGATAGTCAGAGTCTGAGGGTTCAGGGATGGTCAGGAAGCGGAGGCAAGGCTGGAGCAAGGTCAGGCAGGGCAAGGACAAGACTGGCACAGGGCTCGGGCAAGGCTAGGGCAGGAACGGGGTCAAAACAAGAGCAGGCTGGGAGTCTCAAGAGTCTGATACACTGCGCGGCAGCAGGAGGGTTCCTGGCCCAGGTAGTGTGTTGCACAGACTGATCTGCAGCTCTGGTGGGGTTGGGGAAAAACCTGGGCTTGGGGGTCACCTGACGCAGGCTCTGCTCAGGAAGAGGCTGCTGCCGCCGCATGCCTGGAGGCTTAGTCACTGCCGGCTCCGTGGGAAGGGCAAGTCAGTGCAGCCAAACTATGGCCACATGCCTGAGTGATAACTGTGTTGGAAGGGCACTGTTGAGGCTCTGAGGCTGGGTAGTGGAAACCTACCCACATCTAAAACCCCCTCTTCCCCCCGCCTAAGGGGAAGAGCCCCTGGACCCAGGCACCAATAAGATTTCAGGGGACAACAAATGTAAAAACAGGGACGGGAGTGGGGGTCACTGGTTGAAAAGGGATCCAGAGGGGGACACCGAGCAAAGAACCGTGGACAGTGCCCACTGCTCCTAGAAGGCATCCAGGGAGCCAGTGGACATGGTCCAGAGGAACTCTGCCTGGAGTTGTGACTTAAGGGAGGATCAGAAGTAGGCCCCACCGTCGCAGAGCACCTCCCCATCCAGCTTCCCCCTCCTGGTATGGAGGACGGCCACTTCGGCCAGTGCCAGGAGGAGGTTGACAAGGAGGTCTCGTGACTTCACGGGGCACAGATAGGGTGTGCATAGATCAGGAGGTGTGGAGAAAAGTGCAGCCAGAACTTAGGGAGAAGGTTTTTGAGGAGCCGGAAGAGGGGTTGCAACCTGGTGCATTCAATGTAGATGTGCACCAGGGTCTCCCTCTCGTTGCAGAAGAGGCATGTGTCAGGGAGGTGGTGAACCGCGCCAAGTACATGCCCATGATCACGGCTCTGTGAAGGAGCCACCAATGAATATCCCAGGCAAGCCGTGAAACCAAGGTGGAATATGGACTGGCCCACCGGGGTTCCTCGCCCACCACAGGCGGTAGGAGGTTCCACCACTTGGTGTCAGAGCAGGACACAAGTGTGAGGAAGTGAAGGGTGTGGAGCATGAGCGCATAGAGCTGTTTCCTAGGCACAGTTCATAGGCGGTCCAGCTTCATGTCATGCAGACGGTTCAGGTAGTGCATAGGGGGTGGCTGAGGAGGCTCACCAGGCTGGGGCCCAATGGCTAAGTCCAGAGGGCCAGGGGTGGGTGGGTAACAGCCTCCCAAACGACCTGCTCAAAGAAAATGAGAGAGGCAGGTGCTAAAGCCGCCCTCACCTTCTGGAGTATACGCCAGGGGATGAGAGGTATGGAGAGCCCCAAGCGCCAGCCTAGCACCAGGGGATCCACCCAGTCCCTCTATTCATGGTCCAGGAGGTCTCTGATCCTGGTGGTACCAGCCAGGACCAACCTCTGCTACACTGAGGGAGACTCCACCACCTGCACACCAAGATGGAGGTTGTATAGCAGGGGCCCCACGAGGAGGTCCCAGGCCTCAGCAGCTGCCGCAGACCTGGTCGCCTAAACTAGCTTCCAGGCCCTGGTAAAAAACTGGCAGCTCAGAACGGTCTCACAAGAGACTCCTCAGAGGGAGGTAGAAGAGTTGCCAATCGTATCGGAGCCCTTGGGGGTAGCAGAGGAAGGCGTGCACCAGTGCACTCCATGCCAGACTGCCAACACCACAGAGGAGTCTCTGCGGGACCTGGAGGCGGAAGTCATGGACCTGACTGCGGAGACAGAGCAGGCCCTGCCCAGCCTCCTCCTCGGGGAGGTTCGGGACTCCTGCAGAGACCCAGTGCAGCCCTGGCCAGAGGAACCAGGGCCGCCCAGAGCGGGGGGGCAAGTGGGGCAATTTGCCCCAGGCCCCGCAGGGGCCCCCACGAGAGTTTTTCGGGGCCCCTGGAGCAGGGTCCTTCACCCACTCCAGGGGCCCCGGAAAACTCTCGCGGGGCCCGGGCCCCCGGAGCTTCTTCCGCTCCGGGTCTTCGGCGGCAGTTCGGCGGCGGGGGGTCCTTCCACCCCGGGACCCGCCGCCGAAGTGACGGGTCTTCGGCAGCAATTCGGCGGCGGGGGCCCCCCACCGCCCAAGACCCCAGGCCCCCTGAATCCTCTGGGCAGCCCTAAGAGGAACTCCAAGATTTTCTTCTGGAGGCAAGCCAGGGTACGCGGGGGCAGGCTCAGGGTGTTGAGCCAGTGCCAGAGCATGGACAGGACCAGCTGGTTAAGTACCAGTAACCTTCCGCACAGGGAAAGACACTGGAGCAGTCCTGTCCACTCCTCAACCACTCAGCCACCCTGGTTTCCAGATCACAATAATTCTCCAATCGGGAGGGATCGGTGGCAAAAAGTTAGACGCCTAGATAGAGCAGCCAGTCCATGCTCTCCCGGATGGGCTGGAGAACAGGAGGAAGGGAGCTCTCCTGTCACCAGGCCCTGACCACCAGGCCAGAGCTCTTGACTCAGTTGACCGAGGTGGAGGAGATCGCTGAATAAATGGCTTGGCAGGCCTCCACCTGCACCAGGTCACCCAGGTCCTGGACCACGAGGAGCATGTCATCGGCGTATGTCAACAGGACCAGCCACTGTTGGAAGGGAGCAGAGCGAGCAGCCCTAGTTTGGAGGCAGGTTTGCCTCATGCTCACCAGCATTGTACCCACAAGGATGCACTGAACTCTGATTTGTGTCCTCACCGAACTGACTAATGCTTGGTTTGCCACCAACTATCCCAAGAGAAAAATTTCTTTCTTTCTTTCTTTCTTTCTTTCTTTCTTTCTTTCTTTCTTTCTTTCTTTCTTTCTTTCTTTCTTTCTTTCTTTCTTATTGAAACTAGAATCAGTTCAAAGATTTAAGGATTGATATACTCAGATCCCATTTTCACTAGAATACGATGTAATCACTTCAGGTCCAATTGTGCAACCTTTACTCCAACGAGTAGATCCATTGAAATTAGGTTTGCACGATTGAGGCTTTCACGTTTGCATATAAGTCTTTGGCTAGATTCTGCTCTCACTTCCACCAGTGTAAATCTGAAATAATTCCATTGGAGTATCTGGTATTACTCCAGTTTTACACCTTTGTGAGTGAATACAGGGTTTGAACTTTTAAGTGCAACATGCACGGGGCATTAGCTGTGCAAATGAGATCAACAGAAGAGCAGTGTGATGTGATAGGTGCTAATTAGACAATCCGAGTAACTGTCTACTAGTTATCTCTGCCATTTCTAATTAAATTGGGCTCTATTAACATAATGAAGATAGTTTATATATTCATGAGCTTGGCTAAAAGAAGCTGAAGTGGGAAAATAATATTTGTGTTGATACTGTCTTCTAACTTGCAATCAGAACAACAGATACAAGCCAACAGAATGGGATATAGTACTAACTGAGGCTGGAATAACTCCAAATAATTGCACTGCTCAGGGACGAACTCAAACAGAGACCTCCCCTGGCCTTTCTGGTGGGGTTTAGTTCATTCCACAACCTCCTGAAAGCATCTGTCTTGAAAGACCCAACTCACAAGCCTTTGTCCTTGTCTCAGCTTGGGAGAAAGGGAAGGAGAAAGGAATGTTATGTTGTTCGGTTTGGAGGTAAATCACCTATGGGTCTAAACTATAAAGAATCAAAGAAGTTTGATATCATCCTATCTGCCTATAATTTAAAGGGAATGAAAACGGAAATGCAAGGGTAAAATGACCATTGAGTTAATCCCAGGAGTGTGTTGAATTTCCCCATTATACTGACTATTGGGGGGCATCAGACAAAAATAAACCCGATGAGACTTTTGGTTGTAATGAGGCTTTCTAGTATCTCTGCTCTCTACAGTTATGCTTTCTGAGTTCTTTTCAGCAAACCAGGAAGTGCCAGGAGGATTTTACAGAGGCGGGAAATGTATTTTGGTTGGGGGAGGAGTGGCGTACAAAACTGGGGCTAACTCAATTTTCACTTTAGCTTTGCAGTTCATTCTTACATTGAAAATAACCTTTTCAGGCAGCTGATTCACATCTCTTCTAGTTCATTGTTCTCAGGATTACAAGTTGTCTGTACTGGGAAAAGGGAGTGTCATAAACCAAGATGTATAAAATTGCCCCAAAATCCCCAAGATGTACAATACAGTACATCTGTTTTTCTCATTTCCTTTAGAATCAAATACCACCTCAAATAACGGTTTTAAACAGGAGCGTTCTTTTTCTCCACAGGGTGTACCTGGAGACGCTGGCCAACCCGGAAAGGATGGACAAAAGGGTGAAAAGGTCCAGCAGTTCTTTCATGTCTGTCAGATAAATGTGTATCTGGACTTGCAGCCCTCTGAACGGTGACCAGGATTAATAGATTTTAAAGCCAGAAGGGATGATTAGCTCATCTAGTCTGGCATTTTCCAGAGAATTGCACTTGGTTCTCCCTGTATAAACTACCTAGCTGTATTAATAGGACAGGAGCTCTTGAAGTGAAAAAGCCACCTTAGTTTTTCTATTAGATACAGTGATGTCATTGGCTTGAAAACACATCTGCACGGTGGTGATTGTGCCAGGATTGTGGGGGATTCTATTCTGTTTGTTTCTTTCTTGATAATTATGTTTCAATCTGTAAATCCCCAGCTGTAAGCAAAACCTTCTCGCACCGGTTAGGCAAACTGGGACTTCTGCTTTCATACCAAGCTCTTTTAATTGCATAGTTCCCTTATTCTCCCAGCTCACACTCACCTCCATTTGTCTGTCTCATCCGACTGTTATGTCCTGCCTGACACCTGGACTGTAAACTCTCCGGGGCAGGGACTGTCTCCTTTATTACTTGCCTGTACCGAGCCTAACATGATGGAGCCCTAGTCCTTGATTGAGGCTCCATAATAGAAATAATTAACAGTAACATCGACCTTAACTACACACAATAGAAGGATAACAATGCAAAATATAGACAAGTCCCACTATATCAACCCCTCCCACCAAATTACTATCCATCTTCCGAGTGCTCACCAGATCCCTCGATCTACTTGAAACCCAGACGTTCCCTGAATTAAATGCGCCTTCTAGTATGTTTCCAAAGTTAGCAGGGTGGAGTCACAATGGGAGAGCGAAGAAAGGGGTGTTCTAGAATTAAGAACTCCTCACTGATGGAAGAGGGAGGAAGGAGTGTTCTAGAATTGAAGCCCCCTCACAAGGAACACCCTGCCACTCTTCGTTTCTCCCAACCTGTTAAAGCAGAGGGCTAGTGACTCAAGCTCTTCTGCTAAGTGTAACTGCATCAATATTACACAGATTGGAGGAGTCTTTAACATAGCCACGCCCCAAACCATTTAGGGCTAAAGTTTTCATTTAAAGGGGGAAATACCAATACTCTTATGAGAGCATTTGATATAAAGGCCAAGATGCATCATCGCATTCTTATAGTATAATAAAACAGAGCTTCCTATGACACTGAGGAATGTTCTGCCTGTAAAAGTTAAAGACAAAATCCCTGGACATTTTTATCCTCGTGGGATATCTGGTCCAGAAATGGACCTTAACTCTCAATTCAGATGCATCATTGTAATGTCTTCTACAGGGTGACCCAGGACAGGAAGGAAAACCAGGACTACCTGGGCTCGCAGGTGAGCCTGGCCCTGCTGGAATACCTGGCTTACCAGGGAAGGGTAAAGATGGAGAACGGGTAAGTCCTCTTAGCACACTCTGCACCCAACTAGAATCAGTTCCTATAGGAGTTAAAATGAAACAGCCCAGCAGAAGCAGTGTATAACATATAACTGCGTAATATTGCAGTGCAGCATTATATTATTACCCACTGACAGCAGGCCACCCTTTGAGTGGATGCGGCTGCCAACATCAGCACCTGCAGCAAGCTTGCTTGCCTCCAACACTGCACCATCATGTGTTCTGTCCATATCTGCCCACTCTGCCCATGCTCCAACCTCACAGGTGGGCAGTCTCTCTTTCACTCTCTCTCTGGCCCAATTACTATTTCAGTAGTTATCCACAATGGAACAGCTTCAACAGGAGAGATTGAGGGAGCCCCACAACTGAAGATCCCATAGCTCAGTGGTAAGAGCACTCTCCTGAGAGGTGAGAGACCCCCCAGTTCAAGTCCTGTCTCCATCTCCAGCAGAAGAGGGTCTTGAAGCTGGGTCTCCCATGTCCCAGGTAAATGCTCTAACCAGGAGGCTAGAAGTTATAAGGTGGGCTCCTCCACCACCTGCCATTTTCAGTGGAGTGAGGCAGGCACCACACGCCTAGCTCAGTCCCACAAGATGCACCTTTGATGCCTAAGCTACCTGACTCCTGGTGGTGGGTTCCCATTTGTGGCTCACTAAGCAGAGATGGGCACATCCCTGAAGGCTGGATGTAGGTACCTATCTCTGAGAGAGGGGCAGAGCTTAGGACACACCCCTCCTGTTGGACTCTCCCATTAGGCAGCTCCCCATCTAGTGTGCTGGCTTTTGTGGATCACATTCTTAGGTGTCTGTCTTTCCTCATTCATTGTATGGGTAGCCTAGGCGCCTCACTCAGGCTTTGTGGATCAGGCTTTGTTCCTGTGATTTTCTAGATGCCCAAAAGTTAGACGCTCAATATTGCCACCGCTAAGTTCCTTCATGGATCCCACCCACCGCCACTAGAAATACTAGTTTGATGTAAGAATCATTTTTGTTTATTTTTCAAAGGCCAAGCTTCTGCTTCTCAAGTGTTGACTATTTTTCTACTTTGGTTATGGCTCTTTAGGGTGAAAGAGGCCCCCCAGGCCTACCAGGACCCCTCGGACACAAGGTAAGCATTTACCTCTGTCCCATTGAGGACTACTTCTCAGAAATCAGGACAAGTTTGCACATTGTCACTGGAGCTGGTGGAAAAATTAATTGAAAATATGGTCCATTTTTCACTGGAAAATATTTTTGGTGAGACATTTACTACAAATGTTTTCCTGATTTTCAGTGGAAAAAGGTTTGCAACAGAAACTTTCCAAACAACTCTATTTTCTGTGTAATGCCTCTCTGGTTGTGTACATGCAAATATTAGGATAGCAAATAACTTGTTCACTTTCCACATACATCATTTTTATGCCTCTATATAAAGCTATAACTAAGGTTGTGGGCTAAGTCCTGCCATGCTTACTGAGACAAAACTCACACTAACTTCCCTGGCAACCTGGAATCCATACAATCAGAGAGTCTGTGCAGTTACTGGGTGAGCTGCTGCACGTTCAACTCCTTTGCAGTACCTCAGGTATACTGCTCAGAGGACAGGTGTTGCTTTCTTCACCACCTCTCTGCTGTTCAGCTGCTCTTGGAGTGGATCTCTGGGTTACAGCTTCCACCCCAACCCCTACCGTTTCCCAACCCTGTTAACACAATAGTCCCAACTGTATTCGGCACCTGCAGGAAACTTCCCTCTGGGAGCCTGTGAACAGGGGCTGATTAAAGTGACTAAAAACAGCTTCAAAATGAACATTATTTATTCACCAAAAGGTAAATGGTAAGCAGAGAAAAGGGTTCAAAGAACAGAATTTTGTCTACATCTGGTCTTGCCTAAACTTTATCCTTTCAAGTTCCTCTTAGCCCAGGTACTTCAGTCTCTGGGCGGGAGAGACAAACTGCCTTGCATTCTTCATTTGTCTCAATGTCTGTCTCTGAACATCACACCAGAGCAGCAGCTGCTGGCAACTCCCACTCCCCCTCTCCCTCAAGAAAAAAGTTTTTAACTTTTTATGGTCCTTTTGACCTCTAGTCTCTGTTTTTGGCAAATCAGCTGTGTCACTTTAGGCTGGCATCTGTGAAGACCATCTCCCCAGTTAATGGCCCAATGATTGTTCCCGTGAAATTGTTTACCCACAGCTGTCTTATCTCTGCTCATTGTTTTTTTCTTCTTGCTCTTTCTATTAGCCCTTTTTAATTCTACGCTGTGTGGTCAGACAGAATGATATTAAGGAAATAATATCAAGCCAAGGTACATATAATCATTAAAATAATACAGGTTTCAGAGTAGCAGCCGTGTTAGTCTGTATCCGCAAAAAGAACAGGAGTACTTGTGGCACCTTAGAGACTAACAAATTTATTAGAGCATAAGCTTTCGTGGACTACAGCCCACTTCTTCGGATGCATATAGAGATATACAGATATCTCCCCCATTCTCCACAGGCATTTTCAAAGAGATGGACATGGGACGAGAACAAAATCTATTGTCCCTGACACAAACTGCAGTTATGTAGCCAAATTAGCATTTTGTGGTTTTCACGTGTTGCACTGTTTTTGAAAATATTGTCTTGAGACTAAATATTAAATTTCAGAATTACCTTTACTAAACACATCCACATTTGCTGAAGGTCTATAAGAAATTAACAATATTCTTCTGGGATGAGCTGGGTCATGTTTTGAGCCTAGGATAGATTCTTCCTAGGTTCTCTATTTGGATTGATCAAGTCATGATCAAGAACTAAGCAGGAAAACAGGATATTCCTTGAATCATGAAATAGATTTAAGAATAGGAAACTATTTTTAAGCAGGAATATAGCTGTATAAAGAATTGATCCAGCCATGTCTTGTATTCCTGGATAAATCTACCTATCTCTTCCTCATGCTGATTCTGTTCTGCTACATTCTGCACTGACATGGCTAAATTGGTCTCTATTTTTCTTTTGCAGTCCAGAACGCACAAGCAGTAATGCAAAAAGAACTATTACTACAAAAAAGAGAGAAAGAAACATATTAAAAAACAATAAATGAAACCTATTGTTCAATATAAAATAAAGATGTTAGGAAACTTATCTGTGCAGGGAAAAACAGCATGCACGTTTTTTGCAGCAAAGCTGTGTTCTTGAACAAAATACCTCTAGCATGAGGCTATAGTTCCCATCTGCAGTGAAGTCTGTTACAGTGTCTTCCTCACTGCAACATGTAAAACGGAGCAATGGGATTGCATAGCAAGCACCAGAGCAAGATATTTTCTGCTTCTTTCTTAACCCTCCCTTCCCAGTGATCATTAAAACAGTTCAAACAATTGCCCAGACTTTTTCTGGTATATATTATTGACAATTTAATTTTTAACAATGAGGTCTTTTAGATGGTGGAATAGTGTCTTAAAGGGTAGGGTTGAAATTCTATCCCTGAGTCATTTAAAACTGCACTGGAAAAAAGCACTTAACAATATACTCTAGGGAACAGCCCTGCACTGATAATGGAATGAGCAATGTTAATCTTTGACTCAGTACTTCTTTTCCAACTCTAACTTCTATGATCTCCTGAATCAATACCCTGTGGTTACCTGTATGTGCAATCTACTACAGGAAAGTAGGTGGTTGCTCACAAGTATGATGTTTTCCTGTGCCTCACAGAATGCATGCTAACCTACAGGCAATTGGAGTTCCTGGTATAAAACCGCACAAAAGCAGCAGTATTATACACCCTAATTGTCCCAACAAAGATGTGAGGTTCTCACCTGGTCTCTGTCTATCAAGTCAACCCAGTTAGCAAAAGAAGGATCTTGATGGAAATTGGATGCTGTATGCGAGCTGACCCACCTACTGGGTAAACCAAAATAATGATGGGTCCTATGCTCCCACTCTGTTGCATGGCGTGGCATGGAGCTGAATCATGCATATGCTCAGAAAATTGGGCTGCGCACTCTGTAAAGAGGAAAAGTAGTTTCAGGATATGACAAGTTATCAGTGGATTTTTCCCAGTATAATAAATCAATGACTATTCCATGTCCCTGTGCTATCATAGGTTGAGACCGTTCCCCTGCAACGTATTAATAATAATTAGTGATAATAATTGTGGAGGTTCCATGTAGGATGTGCAGGAAGTATCGGTGATATTTTCTGAGCTGTAAATTAGTGTTAGACATCGGTCACCTTTCTCAAACATATAGAATCTTGCTGGTCCTTAACCCTTTCCTCTCTCGCTGTTTCAGGGAGATAGGGGAGTTCCTGGTCTTCCTGGCCAGCCGGGAGACAGAGGTGCACCAGGAGTTGGAGTAGCTGGACCTCCTGTAAGTACTAAGCAGACCTCACTCACTTGTGATAAGACCAAGACACGCCCATTGCCAGCTGCTCAAATGAGCATGGAGTGCTAAGCTGCGGGGTGAAATCCCTTACTGTTCTCGAAGTGGATAATATCAGTTTCTGCTGCTCCTGAAATGATCTGTGTGGTTTTGACACATTGGCTCTGCGTGACACCAGAGCTCTGTGTCATTACACACTGAACACAGTGTCTTTTGGGATGTGTGCATTTCTGTTGCACAGCATGTCTCGCTAACTATTTAGCTACCGTACAGATTAGCATTTAACACCAATAGACCACAAGTGACATTTCCACTGGGAGCGTGAGGCCCTTCTGACTTCATATTTCCCCAGCTCGCATGTTGAGTCTGGTTAAGATACAAAAACCAAAAACATTTGTTTTCAATAAATACCATTATTTTCCTTCTTTATTAAGTTTTAGAAAATCGAAGCAAATGATTAAGCATTCTGATTAGCGAGTCTATGCTGTAGTCAGGCGTCTTAATAAACAGAAAGAGACAAAAGTATTTTAAAACCTGATTTTCAAGAGATCCACATTCCTTTTAAAACTTCTTATTTGTAGTATTTTGACTATTTAAGTGTATATTATACTTTTCAATTGAGATGTATTTGAATCCTGTGTAATTATGCCCTTTGTGCTCACAGCTCTGTCAGTTGCCTTCACCTTTGGAATTTTCTGCCCTTCAATAGACTACAAAGTACATCTTTTGGACTATGCTCTAGACAATTTGGGTTTTTTATGGCACTGGGGTCTGATCCTGCCAGGTAGTGAGAGTGTTGGATCCCTGATAATATCAATGAGATCTGAGGACACTCCTCACCTTTCAGATGCTGCTCAGAATCTTGCAAATTCAGGTCCCAGGTGTGTAAGTGTGTAAACAGACTTCATTCTTGGTCACACCCATTAGATGGTAGCAAACATCTTAAAATCCTTTATAGCCATCTGTGCATCCTCACATACTGTGTCTTAGGGTTAGTAGTCCCTACTCCAGCCAATACTTGCCAACGATACCCTGCAGAGGTATCTAGATTTTGCACTTTCCCCTTATACCTGGAACAGGAAATAACTCTGCTATGGTAAGCTATATCCCTGTGTGGTAACTGATGATAAATGCTGATTGTATAGTTTGCATTTCCCATGCTGGGGACTTCTTGTTTTAGAGAAGATTAGGCAAGAGGTCAATCATTTAATACCCAGTCTCAGTCATAACAACATGAGACCTGCACCATGGCCTCTGCTTTACCCAAAGGGCACATGCTATTCGGGATGTGCCAGACTTTTGGCTAGCACGTTGGTGAGGCTTAGTGATTTGCTCCTGCTCTGGCACGTACGAAATCCCGTTGTCTTAATTTCTAAATGACAGCTTGTTTTTCCTTGGATAAGCTGAAAGCCTCTCAGGCAGGAGTGCTCATACTTTAAATGTGATTATGGTTACACCAGGCTAATTAATGTCAATCGCATGAATGAGAATTTTAAAATTAATTTATGAATTAAGAAAATGCATTAGCTTTTGTGAAGCCTGGTGTGTCATTACTGTTTGTTATTTATTAGTTATTGGTAAGGCACAATATAAATCACGATTTCACGGAGAACATGGAAATCATGAAAATGCCCCCAAACCATGATCTTTTAAATATTTTTTTAAAGGACAGTGTCAGCAACAAAGTCTTTAATACAGAACATTACTTAAGCTGGTCAATTTCAAGGATGCAGTGAATTTTACAAGTAAATGTAGTCAGTTTCAAGGACAGAATGAATTTTCCTTGTATAATTCATTTCATCTTTGAAATTGACTACATTTACTTGTAAAATTCATTCCTTGCAAACTCCATGAAATTGTAATACTTTTGCCATCGTGAATTTGTCATGAATTCCTCCCCAACCCGCAAAAACCTGTGATTTACACAGGGCCCTTGTTACTGGGCTCAAAACAGGGGTACCTGGATGAAATTCTATAGCCTAAGTTTTGCACGATGCCAGACTAGATGATCTAATGGTCCCTTCTGTCCTTAATATCTGTAAATATGAATGACTAGACTAAGAGTATAAGAAACTGGCCCAACTGTGTATATCATTCACCTTACTTCAGGGCACTGTTTTTTCCTAAGTCAGAAAGAGTTATACTGCTTGCTCACAACAAAGACAACAAGTATGATATTACCATCTACCAGTCTGTATCATGGACATGCATATAGGTATGGAACCTCTTCCATGTTGGCCTGTTGCTTGCAGTGATGATGTGAGGCTAGTTCCAGAACTGCCCTGACTTTTATTTCCCATTCTATTTCCCATTCTGCTGACTTTTTTATCTCTTTCTTTCTTTCTTTCTTTCTTTCTTTCTTTCTTTCTTTCTTTCTTTCGATTCCTCTCTGCTTTCACTCCATTCATTCTGATCTCAGCTACACTGGCAGCACGTCAGTCTGGAGCAGGGGTCGGCAACCTCTGGCACACGGCTCACCAGGGTAAATACCCTGGCAGGCTGGGCCAGTTTGCTTACCTGCCACGTCGGCAGGTTTGGCTGATCGCGGCTCCCATTGGTCGCGATTCGCCGTCCCAGGCCAATGGGGGCGGCGGGAAGCCGCGGCCAGCACATCCCTTGGCCTGCGCCGCTTCCCGCAGCCCCCATTGGCCTGGGATGGCGAACCGCAGCCAGTGGGAACCGCGATCGGCTGAACCTGCCAATGCGGCAGGTAAACAAACTGGCCCGGCCTGCCAGAGTGCTTACCCTGGCGAGCCGCGTGCCAAAGGTTGCCGACTCCTGGTCTGGAATATTGATGTTGCTGGAGTTGAGATTTGCACTGGTGTAAGAGATCAGAGTCTGGCCTGTCGCGTGTGTGCATCCTACCCCAGCTGCCAGAGAGAGAGGGGGAAAGCGCTGCATGGGAGAAATGGATGAACTCTCGCTCATGATGATATTTCCTCATGAAAGTTTCCTTAGCTGTTTCCCTGTGCTTGATGTTGGTTACTGAAGGGGATTTCTCTCTCTCGCTCCATGGGTACTAAGGGGTTGCAGTTTGGTGGATTAAACAGCTTGTAAGTCTGCATCCTTGCAGCCCGAAATGAGCAGCTGCTGTGAACCCACTGGGCTCTGTGCCTCGAGCTCCTTTATACTGTTACCAATTATACCCTGGGGTTACTCGCTGCCTGGAAGACAGCTGGACACAGCACTCCGCGTGTTCTTGTTTTCTTTAAACTCCTCTTCCTTCAGTTACTTTCTTTGTTGCTAGCTTCATCTGTTTCAGGGCAGCCTCCTGCCAAGCTGATTCTGTTCCTTTTCCTGACCGCTCCTCCTATGCTTTCCATTACCTCTAAACTTATGTTGCTCTTTAATCACTCACACCAGGATGTTAAATTCAGGCTCTGCTGCCCTTTTCATCTATGTGTTGTTGCTGTTTGTTTGCAGGGCCCTGTGGGACCAGCAGGAGACAAAGGGCCATCGGTACAGTATGTCTTGCTAACTACACCGAGCTTTTACAGAGGGGGACCGCCATGTAGTCAAATGTTGCATTGTCTATTGATGATTTTGTTAAGGCGTGTTTATAGTTTCCGTTTGCCTGATAATAGTGGAAAGATACAGCTAAATTATTTAGGCCAGCGTTTCTCAAACTGGGGTCTGGGAGGGTACTCCAGGGGGGCACGGGCCCCGTTGATCAACTCCTCCCCCCGCAACTACTCTGCCTCCCTCCCAGTGCCTCCTGCACACTGGAGAACAGCTGGAAGGAAGGGGGAGGAGCGGGGATGGGCCGCGCTCAGAGGAGGGGGTGGGAAGAGGAGGGGCAGGGGTGGATCAAGGGTGGGAAGAGGTGGGGTAGGGGTGGGGCCTTGGGGGAAGGGGTGAAGTGGGGGTGGGGCATGAGGGGCACTGGACATTTTTAAATCAAAATGGGGGTCCTTGGGTTACTAAATGTGAGAACTGCTGATTTAGGCCACAATCCAGCAAAGCACTTAAGCACCTGCTTGACTTTGGGACTATTCACGTGCTTAAAGTTAAGCATGTGTGCAAGTGTTTTGCTGGACTTTTGGCAGAAAATAACAATACATCGTCTCACTCCTGTCGTATCTAACCAGTCACAAGATAGCCATGATTCACCAGTCTGCCACTTTGTCGTGATAAAATCCTAGCTTCAACTGACTTCTGCTGACACTGGTGTAAATGTAGCAAGTGGAGTTAATCCTGATTCATAGGGCTACAGGGAGGTCGGAATTTTGCCCCTTGTGCTCGTCATTTAGCGCAGGGGACAGGGAGACAGGACGTCTGGGTTCTGTTCTCCCCTCTGCAGCATGGCCTTGGGCCAGTCAGTTCTCTCTCTGCCTAACCATGCACACCTGTGAAAGTGCTATAACACCGACCCCACCGAGGGGCTTAAGTTGTGAGGCTTAATCTATGGATAGCTGCAAAGTTCCTTGAGTCCTTCAATGGAAGATACTATATTAGCAGTGAGTGTGATTAAGTTTTTCTGGAAAGTCAGTTCAGGTGTTGCTAGTTAAATGGGTTCTGGTAGCTGATGGGCTGGGAGTTCCATTTCTGCAGCAGACAGGAATCTGGCCGCTGCTAAATATGTGGATGGGGTAAAAACGATGCTGCCAACATTTCTGATCAGGTTTATTTCTTCTCATTTTACCAGGGCCCGCGAGGTTTACCAGGCGTTCCAGGCCCACAAGGGCCAACAGGGCAGGATGTAAGTAAAGAAAGTGAGAGTTTAAGTGTTTATTGTAGTTAAAAGTGCTACCCACCATCAATATATCACCTTAAAAAAACCCTGTCTTTATCAGTCCAGGAGCTGGTTCTTTAGGGTGGGCCAATGAGATAATTAATAGTGATGGAACAAAATTAACCAAAGAAAAATGTATGTCAAACATCTGGTAGAATGACCTAAAAGACCTATTGGACTGCGGAATAATGTCTCTAGGGAAGTGGGGGAAGACCCATCACTGAGCCTGTTAGAACGACACTGGAGAAGGCATACTGCCAGGGAAAAATCCTGCACTGGCCAGGGAAGCCTCAAGATAGCCAGTCACTTTCTTGGGTTTATGATTTCTCTGATTCTTTGACACTTTGATGAAAACAGGAATCTTGGGCCCGGGGTCCCTGATGGCTTTTTGTTGCATTGCCATGCAAAAGAGATGACGTTTTACCTTTTCCCAGCCTTTCTTCCAACTCCTGCCTTCCCAGAGTGTGAGTCCCAGAAGTGATGCTCTCCGTGGTCAGGAACAGAAGGAGGTCTTCACCTGTCTGCTGGAAGAAGCTGATCCCTGCCCCTGGCCTGTGGACACTCGCTGTGTCACAAGCACTGCTCTGTGGAAGGAGGAGGAAGCTCTTTGCAGATCAGCAAGTGCGGAGATCTAGGAACCAGTCCTTGGCGGACGTGGGAAAGGGGCGCTGGATGTGTTTAAAGGGGGTGACACTGACATAACATTGGGACATGAAAAGCTGGCGCCTTCGTGTAACTCTCCTTCTCTACACAGTGTTGTGACATTGTAGGACCCTAAATGAATCCCGGGTTCTCTAGGCCCATGAAAATATATGCCACGGCTTCAGAAAATTGAGGGGCTGAGGTAACAATCGTTGGGTGTAGCTCCGTTGAGGTAATCTGATTGGCCCAAAGAGATGTACTGTGAATCTGAATGGATCTCTTCTCTCTTCCTCCTGGGGGTTAGCAGAGGGACATCTCATTTTCTTCCTGCACACTCGGGTTCCTGTAGGTGTGGTCTCGCTCTCCTCACCCCACCATGGGGAAGAAGGGATGAATTATCTCCTACTTTCCCTCACTTCTGGGGGACCCAGAGATTCTCTCAATGCTGGTACTGTCCTGCGGAGTGCGCCTAGCTCTCCAGGAGCACTGACTCCCCCACCCCACCGCAGCCATCACCCTGCTCCCTCTGGGAAAAAGGGTGCTGAGAGCTTGTTTTGGCTAAAGGAGGGTAGTAAAATTAGCTGAAAGTTAAAGCACCTTAGTCTTCCAGGAGTATCTACAGTCTTTTAATCGCAGGATTTTTAGCTGTCTCAAGGAAGCAAAGTGTAAGAAGCAACGTGCCGTCTTGCCAGCATTTCCCAAGTTCCCCAGAAGAGTAATTATAAGACAAGTTTCTCCTTCACACACGTCTCAGTCAATGAAGTTGCAGTTCCTTGGGAACCGCAACTGTTCCCCACTGAAATTCATTACCACGGTTTCATATTCATAAGCCAGAGCAAGACAAGAGGCCGCAGAAGGGCCCTTCTTTGGACGCCGGCGTTAATGCAGACACAGGAAAAGAGCAATTGAAATTCCTTCTGATTTCTTCCACCCCAGCTGAAACCAGGTGTCTCTTGCGGGGTGATCACCGATACAGTCTGATGTCACTCAAGAACACACACGGCAGGGGAGACCAAGAGTGTGCAAAGGAAAAGGACAGGACCTTTCCATGGGACTCAGTGGTGCCTCACAAAGTAGCCCTGACAGAACTGGAGATGGCAGGAAGCATTGTGCTGCAAGGCACCCAGAACAAGCGTGCCCACTGGGCCACTCTCTAGGAGAGTGCTGTGTGCCTTCCCCTCTGCAGCCCACTAGCTCTGCTGACGGATGGTGAGGGACCAGGCCCTTCCATGCCCTGCCTCTCCTCAGAGAACTTGCTTTCCATGCTCAAGTTTGAAAATGTCAATCTCAGAGCTGTGCTGGCTGCGAGAAGAGCCATGTTAGAATCATAGAATATCAGGGTTGGAAGGGACCTCAAGAGGTCATCTAGTCCAACCCCCTGCTCAAAGCAGGACCAATTCCCAGCTAAATCATCCCAGCCAGGGCTTTGTCAAGCCGGGCCTTAAAAATCTCCAAGGAAGGAGACTCCACCACCTCCCTAGGTAACGCATTCCAGTGTTTCACCACCCTCCTAGTGAAATAGTTTTTCCTGATATCCAACCTGGACCTCCCCCACTGCAACTTGAGACCATTGCTCCTTGTTCTGTCATCTGCCACCACTGAGAACAGCCGAGCTCCATCCTCTTTGGAACCCCCCTTCAGGTAGTTGAAGGCTGCTATCAAATCCCCCCTCATTCTTCTCTTCTGGAGACTAAACAATCCCAGTTCCCTCAGCCTCTCCTCATAAGTCATGTGCTCCAGACCCCTAATCATTTTTGTTGCCCTCCGCTGGACTCTTTCCAATTTTTCCACATCCTTCTTGTAGTGTGGGGCCCAAAACTGGACACAGTATTCCAGATGAGGCCTCACCAATGTCGAATAAAGGGGAACGATCACGTTCCTCGATCTGCTGGCAATGCCCCTACTTATACAGCCCAAAATGCCGTTAGCCTTCTTGGCAACAAGAGCACACTGTTGACTTATATCCAGCTTCTCGTTCACTGTGACCCCTAGGTCCTTTTCTGCAGAACTGCTACCTAGCCATTCGGTCCCTAGTCTGTAGCAGTGCATGGGATTCTTCCGTCCTAAGTGCAGGACTCTGCACTTGTCCTTGTTGAACCTCATCAGGTTTTTTTCGGCCCAATCCTCTAATTTGTCTAGGTCCCTCTGTATCCGATCCCTACCCTCTAGTGTATCTACCACGCCTCCTAGTTTAGTGTCATCTGCAAACTTGCTGAGAGTGCAGTCCACACCATCCTCTAGATCATTAATAAAGATGTTGTCAGATTTCGTGCAGCCAAATGTCACAGGTGTGCAATTGCCTGAAATGAACCGGCCTACGTTTCTGTGGAACACTTCTCCACATAGATGTAGGCCTGACTGATAAGTAAGGGGGGCAGTGGCAGGCACCCCAAGGATGAGGATCTCAAATGTTGCCAGATTCTGGCCCTTCTGGAGGCACTTCCTACATAGCCCCTTCCATGTTATAGAATGTCTTCCTTTCCCTTCCAGGCCCAGACCTCAGGTATTTGACATATTAGTGGTGCCTTGCCAATTGCCCATCTCAATCTGTCTCTATCACACACACATCTCTGAAAACTGGTGTCAAACTGCTCCCACAAACGATGACTCAATGGTGCTCCAACTGACTGCCAGGATCCAATCTTGCAGTTTCTGATGCAGCATCGGGGCCTTAGTTTTAAATGCTCCAGTTGGGCTCAGTCTTCAGTGCTTCATTCATCTCTCCTTGAAACTGCTGCAGCTCAACCAAGTATTACCTGTGCCTTAAGTGACCATGAAAACATGATGAACCAGATTTGCCCAGGGGGTAACTTCAGTGGCATTAAGAGTAAAACCAGTGAGGAGTATGGAAGGATGTGTAGTGAGAGCAAGTGATTCAGAGATGGAGGTGGATGGAGAGAGGTAGATTCTAAATGTTACCAATATTTAGATACATTAGTAGTTCTTGTAGAAGTGTGTGTGATTGTCCCAACACTGGCAGGGTTGTGTGACAGTAGGCACAAATGAGCAGTATCCTGGGATGGTGTGTTTATGTGTGTGTATGAGGAGCGGGAAGAGAAGAAAGGTCTTATTGTGAGTTAATCTCAGATTTTTCTCTCCCTTGTCCATAGGGTTTACCTGGAAATCCCGGGGACATAGGACCTCCTGGAAAGCCAGTATGTCATTTCACTTTTAGATTAAATCCCAAACAATTCTGCTCTTCTTCCTTTTATATCAGTACCTCCATATACCCCATCCTTCACAGTGACAGTTAAATGTCACTCGCTTGCTGTTCTAACCGGAAGAACAGCTACAAGAACTAAGAGCGAAGAGTGATTACGGTAGAAGCGCCTGTAGTAGGTTTCCTATCTCCTAGAACTGGAAGGGACCTTGAAAGGTCATCGTGTCCAGCCCCCTGCCTTCACTAGCAGGACCAAGTACTGATTTTGCCCCAGATCCCTAAGTGGCCCCCTCAAGGATTGAACTCACAACCCTGGGTTTAGCAGGCCAATGCTTAAGGGGGAGGGATAGCTCTGTAGTAGGTTTGGCTCAAATAAAAATAATTGAATATGCTGTATGTAAATGAAAGCAAAAGCTCGTAACAACATTCTCTTAGTATTTGCATATAAAACCCAAGGCCAAAATCTGTATTTTCTACACATGCCCTGCCCAATCTATCCCTGTATTCTGGAATAAATTTATAATGCCATTGACAAAGGACATATAGGGCCCAATGAGCACCAGACAGTGCAAGGAAAATCAGTACCATACCACGGGGAATTTTCATGCAAATTTACCTTCAGTGTCTCATTTTATAAAACTACTTTTAAAGTTTGTATTAAACAACGGATTTCTCTTTCCACAGGGTGCCTCTTCCCTGCTTTCTCCTGAGGACATAAATCTTTTAGTCAAGGTACAGGCTGAAATTGCCTTTGTAATGAGATTGTTTTTTGCTTTTAACTTGATGACTGATGCTACATTATGGAGATGTGTCTGAACTGTGAGTGCCAGATGTGCATCTGAATATTCTAAACAGCCAGATGTGCATGCAGTTTGCAGTTCATAGAGTCACACTGTCAACTGGTGGCATTGGGGACACATTAGAGCCCAAAGGGGGTATGGCCAGAGTTAGATACGCTCCAGTAATCTCCACCAGTGTAATGGCCTACAAAGGCCCTTACAAGCTGGTGTAAATTAGAGCAGCCCCAAGGTTGCTGCTCTAACTTTTAGTGGAGCCTGAACTGGCCCTCTGAAGCACCAGGATCAAATATTTTCAAGCATAATTCCCTAAAGATAGGCTTTAAATGCCACTGAAAGCATCTAAATAAAGGGGCCCGATTTTCAAAAATGCTGAGCCTCTATGTCTCCTGCTTAAGTCAGTTTAAGCTGTAGGTGCTCAGTGCCCTTTGAAAATCAGTCCACGTTTGCATTAGGTGTCTAACTGGGGATGTAGGTGCCTGCCATTAAGCGCCCACATTTGAAAAGGTTGGTTTGTAGGTTTGCTTTTGCTGTCCACGAAGACGATTTCATGGGAAATGATTCAGTATTTGACACCAAGCAGCTGCTAAATCTTTACTGATGACCATGGGCACAGTAGTGAGATTTTTAAGCAGTCTAGGGACATGGCAAGAAATCTTTTCCTATTGCTTAAAAGGCACTGAAAAAATGAACTGCTAACTGGCCCCCTTCTTAGAGCTGAAAAGAGCAGCCCTCTCTAGTTACTACCTTGAGATGAAACCTTGTATTCACACAGCATCTCTTCTCCAGATATCCCAAATATTTTTACACAGCGTGCATTGTATGAAGTTGTTTTGTATTCGGTAGCACCTGGAGACCCCAGCTGAGCTCAGAGCCCCATTTGTCTAGGGGCCATACACCCACACAGTCGGAGGCAGACCTTGGTCTAAAGTGCCTATGTTCTAAGTCAGACAGACACCCAAAGAATAGCAGGGAAAAGAGCGGCAAAGTGCATTGCCCAAGGTCATACAACAGATCCCTGGCAGAGCTGGGGATAGAACTGAGCCCTCCTGCCCTATCCACTGGACTGCACTGCCTCTCTGGATACTGGGCTCACTTCACCCACCACTGGAACAAGGCCAACCCTCAGGCCGAAATGCTAGGAATTCTGTACGCTTGCCGGGTGGTTTTTGAAATAAAGAATCATGTAGTGAGCTGACACTTCAAAGGACAGTGGAGGGAGACAGAGCGTAATTCCCCATGATGGAATTTGGCCAGGGTACTGTGGCATACATCTACTCTTGCAACAAATGCCAAGAGATCTTTCATGACCACAAGTGGGCAGCGCTTCACTTCTCCCTGTTAGTCCACAGTGCCTACCACCACTCCGCTGGACATAGGTTCAGTACTGACTAGGAGGGCAAGTGCCCCCCATCCTGCTTTCTCTAGGGGTGGGAAGACTGTGGCATGAACTCCCCCCCTAAATTAAGGACCATCAAAAACCTGACCACTTTCCACTAAAAGTGCAAGGCACCTTTCTTTAACCTGCCTTCTCTAACATAAACACATAGCAACAGGTTTTTATGTTCAAAACACCACACTGCATGAGACACTCCACTGCACGTTTCTCCCTGCAGGGAGAGGATGAGGGAGAGCAAACAACACATGACAAAAGTGTAGCCATATCGCTCAATGCACTACTGGAAGGCGCTCAGATACCATGGTCACCAGCGTGGTATAAGAACCTATAGAGAATAGAGTAGGAGCCGCCCCCAACTCCCTGCAGCTCCTGGGTTTTCCCTGGACAGCTGCCCTCCAAGCACTGACCCAGCCTAGCTTTTGAGGTTGGATAAGACATTGTTTTGAATCTGTAAGTTAGCAAGAAAGAATTTTTTTTTTGTATTCCTGCTTCACGTTTCTCCTCTCTCTCTCGCCATTAGAATAGGCCTTTCCCCCCATTCTGTGAGCCTGGCTTGGATACTGCGTTATAACTCATCTGGCCCCCTTGAGGACTGCCCGTAATGCCTACTCAGGTGCCCCAACAGTTCTGTGGCCTCCCACTGATTTGAATGGAGCACAGACCTAGAGCGTAGGCCCATAGTGCCGCCGAGCGTCCGTGGGACCGGAAGGGAGCCTCAGTCTCATCCCTAATGCTCTTCTCAGTGTGACCTCCTCTCTTTTAGGATGTGTGTAATGACTGCCCACCTGGCCCCCCGGGGCTCCCTGGAGTGCCAGGCTTCAAGGGCGATAGAGGTGCCCAAGGACCTCCGGGTAGAGATGGCCTGAATGGGAAAATGGTAAGAGAACTGCAGTAAGGTTCATGCTTCAGGATCACTTTGGTAACGGTCTTTAGCCTTATTTTAATAGTCCTGCATTTATTGTCAGAGTAAGAGCAGTGCGCTAGGTGCTTCATAGATGGGTCTGAAGCCCAGCTCCTGTTACAGCCCCTTTACCCTGCTCTGGTAGCATGAAGGAGCTTAGCAGGAGGAGGAGGGGACAGATGGAAGGGTGACGGGGGTGGGGGAGTGGATGGAGAACTCCGCCCTCCAACAATTTAGGGATCTACTTTATGTTGAGGCTTGCTCCAGCCCTCAGAGCGGCCTAGAATACCGGAGCCAGCCATCCCTCTTGCGCTGCACCTCCTATACAACCAGCAGAAGAGCCTGGTAAAACCAGAGAGGACGTTTCAGCCGGGCGCCTGCAGACAAAGAAAAGAGGCTACACACAAACAAAGAGAAGAGGATGAGAAACGACCAAACCAGGAGGGCTGAGCAGAGGAGAGGAGTACAGTTCTAGGAGCTCAGGGACAGCTGGATGGATTTTCTGTTTGTCAGGAGACAGCCCGCGGGAAGGCGTGAGGGAGTGATTTTTAGGGAGGGGCTTGAAAAAGGGGAGGGTGGGGGCCTGTGAATACGTGATACTCGCTGAGAATAAAGGTTGCAGAACTGGATCTCTAATATGTAGGGATCTAAATGGGAGAGGAACAGTCGTGGGACTCCACTCTCAGTCCACGCATGCCATGTCCAGTACCCCATAAGGACCCGCATCTCTAGCCATCCCTGTGCCCTAATTATCAGGTCCTTCTCCCAGCCTCCCTCCAAGGCCTATGTGGCTCCCTCAACATCAGTTGCATACAATACATAAATTGGCATAGAAAAGTCAGTGGAGTTACCGGTGCAACTGATAGTCTGGCCCCAAGCTTCTGCGTATCTCATGTCATTTCAGATCTTCCATTTACATCGTGCCTCTCACCCCGAAGCACTTAACATATGCGGGAATCACCTCTCTCGGCCACTGAAGGGCTGCTCTATTAGAGTGGAACACAGGAGTTGTGTAAGACAGCACGGGAGAGATGCCATATCCAGCTTTAGCCAGGGAGGCAGAATGTCTTTTCCTCCAGTTCAGCTGGGAAACCACTTATTTTTGTAGAAAGCTGCCTGGGCTATTTAATTGCCACAAGCAGCCAGGACTATGATTGTATATTTTGTCCAAAACAAAGCACCTCTGGGTAGCGCAGTGCCCCCTGGCCCCATGCTGGGGCATTGGTTCAGCACAAATTCAGAGGGTAGAGTCCCATTTATTGAATCCCACCGACTTTTCTTTTTTGGAAGTCTCCCATCCCAGGACTGACCAAGGTTAGCACCTGTGTGCGCGTGTAATACACTAGCTACGTGACTGTGATTATGTCTCCCTCTAGTGGCTGGCCTGTCTTTTGAATAAGAGCCAGCTTTTGAATAAGACCTTTTGGTGTTAATGGGTCCCTCTGATGCTGTATATATGTAATCAGAAGCTTCTCACACAGGCACAGAGCATCCAGGATCGCTGGACTGAGTCCTAACTGTATTAGGCTGCAGAATTGAAAGCTTATCCTTGCATCTATTGGTTCTGCACATGATGGGTGGCTGGTCACTTACTATGTCTTTCTGATTTTGTAAGCAATTAGTGTGATTGAGCGCTCTTTCCTCTTTATTGTAGGGCGATCCTGGACCCCGGGGTCTCCCAGGCCCTCCAGGGGTGGATGGTCCAAAGGTCAGTAATTCTGCTCAATTAACATCACCTGGATTGATTCCATTCTTATGTGGAGCAAAGGCTGAAGCGGAATGCAGAGGGGAAGAACTTATGTGGGACTTGAGTGGTAGACAGGCCCTGTGCTACCTTTCTGAATTTCACCCCTGAGTCACACAGCTTCCCCATGGACAGCCCAGCAGTCTAACATAGTATCTAGCACCGCTCCCTCATCTCTGTTTGCAAAGACCAGTTAGGTTTTGATCCTCCACACAGAATTTGGTATCAATGGGAGCGTTGTGCAGGCAAGGATTGCAGGATGGGCGCCTGACTATCAATTTGGATCCGCTCACCTGAGGAAGGAGGGAGAGCCCCGCCCTGGAAATCCTGCACCTTCCTTTCTACTTGAAAAATTCCTTCTTTGAATGGTTTTGATGTAGCAAATGATTTGGTATGCCGGGGGCTACACTGACAATGCACTGAACTGTCGGTCTTTTAAATGGCCACAGTCACTTGGTCTGTAGCACCCGGTATTACTTGGAAACAAGTTGGAAGAGGGGCTGATCATTTTAGCTCTTTACCATGTCTCAACCTCATATTCAAGAGTCATTGACAAACGCCAAGCGATGAAGGGTTCTAGTAATTTAACATTTCGAGCTCTGGCCTTGTGTAACCTCCGTGATGAGTTTGCTCAGAAAGTCAGTGCTTAGTTACGGTTGGAACATTTACAGCTGCCTCATGTGAAACAAATCAATGGCAACAGAGATAAGGAGTTTCCCCCTAGACTTACCTGCCTTCCAGCACTTGGTTCCAGTCTCAAACAGCGTCTGCTGTTTAATTCCTTTTTATTTGCAGTTATTACAATGAACGAGGAGTTATACTGGTTCAGAAAACTGATTTTACTTCTTGCCATGAGAAGTACAGAAAGGGCAATAAAGGAACAAAAGCAAAAGTGCCGTCGGTTAAGAGGGGAGAACATTCTGAGAGAAAACTCAGAAAACAGCTAGGAACCCAAATAGATGTATGTGTGATAGGTAATTGCTGCAAACACTCTGCTGTCTGAGAAATAACCATTCTCTGCTGTTCAGTCATGCAGTGGGAGGGAAGACTGGGGTGGGAAGACTCAGCATTTGACTGACATAATGGCATAAGATTTGAATTGTCCATATGAACATGAACAAACTTAAATCTAATAGGTGGTCAATATCCCAAGTTGCATTCAGTTCATAGATGCACGTACCCACAGTCTGCAGGTGCTCAAATAAAATAACAGACAGAGAGTAACGCCATAAGATAGCCAGCTGGTCTGTTGGGACTCCTTCCAAAATGCACGGTAGGGCTTCCCCGGGATTTAAAGTGCAGAGTGCGCTGCTCTTCTGAAAGCCCAGCGTGGCACACTCTGGGGTAGAAACCCCCAAAACTCCCCAGAGTATAGTTCAGTAGAACTGCAGGTCCTTTCTCGGTCAGTCCCTTCCTGCTCCTCTCAATGACATCAATCCAGACATATTTTAAGTGATAAACAGCAGACTGTTTTCTTCCACTTGCCTAACTGTTGTTCTCTATTGAACGCTGCTGTGTGTTAGGGACAATGTAAATTCCACACCCAGCAAGTTAGTAGTAATCTGGGACGTTGGTAAAGTCGTATTTTGGGCTTCCCAATCTGAGTAGTTTCCATACAGTGTTTTGTTATTTTTTTCTGATGTGTGGGCAAATAAATGTGGGTTAGGTGAACAGTGAGACCCCAATTCAGCAAAGCACTTAAGCAAGTGCTTATCTTGAAGCACATATGTAAGTCCCATTGGAGTCAATGAGACTTAAGTGCATGTTTAAAGTTAAGCATATGCTAAAGTGCTTTGCTGAAGTGGAGCCTACAGCTGGGAATGTCATAAACCTTAGTGGCTTTCAATGGCTTTGTTTGTTATCAGGGCACTAAAGGAGACCGTGGGACATCTGGGGATGCTGGACCAAAAGGTGGACAGGTAAAAGAGTGTGCTTCCCAAGTAGTGCAACTGGAATATGCGTCTAGGATATAATCATGACTCCCGCCCTGGCGACACCTGCCCTGGCCTCATTGGGGACAGAGGCAAAGATCCTCAGCACCCCTAACCCCCAGAGGGCGGGAGTAAGAAGACTTGAGCTGGGACCCTCCCCATGAGGATGCCCTGCACTTAAAACCCCTCCTCCCTGCCACCACCATCATTTTCTGTGGCGTGTCTGTGGGCTGTCATGTGGCCTTTATTCCCACCACCGTCACCACCACCTCTGGTATCTCTGGGACGCATCCAGTTGGCTGCCTTGCCCTTGTTGGTTTTTAAGGGATGACCGTCTGGCTTCCTTCCCTGGCTAGTGCACAGGTGAGACGTGGGGGTGGGCAGCCTTTTCAGAATTGGGATCCAGACAGCTCCACCATGTCCTGCTGCTACGCTGTTGTGGTTCTCTCTCATCTGGCAACTGAAAAATGCCAGGCAGTTCATGCTATGATGGAGTACCCAGCTACTCAAATGGCTTATCCAAAGATATGATGGGTAAGCAGTTAAGGAAAGGCCTCTGTCTTGTCAGGGGGAGAAACTTGGGTATTTTCCAGGGGAACTGGGATCCCGCAGGAATAGAGGGGAATTAGACAAATTGTGGCCAAAATCAAGCCCAGGTTTGCTGTAGGTTTCATGAACCTTACACTGAAAGTGGGCCAGGTTTTTGGTCCAGTAATGAAGCCCCATAATCCGGTAAGTTTCAAGTTACAAACATTTTTCCTAGCTCTCATTTTGCATAGCCTTCTGCCTTGGCCTTTTGGTCTTCCTCTCCCGGCTCCGATAAGCATAGACCAGCAGATGCCTTAGGAAAAGTGCATCCGCAACATAACTGTGCTTCTTTCTCGACTGACTGCTAACACTGCAATAATTCCTTAGTGAATATTTCCCTTGCATACAAAATATGCAACTCATACCAAGCCTGCTATTATGTTTCTTGACAAGTTATTCAGTCTCCAAAGCCTATGTATATTAAAGACTTTAGATACAGCATAAAAGTGCTTTGCTTTGCAAGCCGAGGCTTCAGTTTGTAATCCCAGGATAGCTTATTTCCTGAGGACCAACGCTTCTGTGTGTTCACGCATTTCACTGTTCTATCACTGCTTCCTTACGACTGCCATTTATTGACCTAAAATCTGGGGGACGTAACTCATAGAATCATAGAATATCAGGGTTGGAAGGGACCTCAAGAGGTCATCTAGTCCAACCCCCTGCTCAAAGCAGGACCAATCCCCAACTAAATCATCCCAGCCAGGGCTTTGTCAAGCCGGGCCTTAAAAACCTCCAAGGAAGGAGACTCCACCACCTCCCTAGGTAACGCATTCCATTGCTTCACCACCCTCCTAGTGAAATAGTGTTTCCTAATATCCAACCTGGACCTCCCCCACTGCAACTTGAGACCATTGCTCCTTGTTCTGTCAAGAGTGAAGAAGAGATTGACGCTAATCTAATAGCTCTCTTGTGATTCTTCAGGGTCACCCTGGAATGCCTGGCTTCGCGGGACCTCCTGGAAACCCAGGGCCCCCTGTAAGTTTTCCTTCTCCCCCCCCCATATTGAGAAGTGGATCATCATGCTGCATATGTGTGTGTCTCTAACAAGTGTAGCTGCAGACTGCATATGCCACAGAGGGCCACTTCCACCCACGTCTGTGCCATTTCTTTAAATTTCCCATTGGGTTCGTAATAGACCCTGGAGCATCAGAGAGTCCCAAACGCATGATAATTGCTACTTAACGCAGCTGTTGCTTTGCCTCATGAACGTAAATTTATGCTAAACTTCGGTTGCTTCCTTTCTAGAAAAGACAATGGGCGTGACATTTTTTTTTCACTGAGCCCACATGGTAAAAAATTTTGATGCTTCCCATATATTAGACGAGGCTGCCAGTTGGCTTTAGAAATAACAACGGTCAAAAGGGAAAATGTTTGGCTCGTTGACTCATTAAATGACACACAAGGATCTTAGACAAGGGTTTCTCTAGTTTTCTCATGTTGTGGACTTCTTTGGATAGGATTGTCCCCCCGCTCTCATGCGTCGCCCTTCCCAGTTCCCCATGCTCCACATTAGCAACGGTGCTTCTTTACACGACAAAAGCATATTAGGATGGTGTTGAAGAGACACGGCTAAAATCGGTTTGCTTGAGTGCATTGTGTGCAGCCACTTATGTCTCCTAAGAGCTCTATCTTTTCCCTGATTGTAGGACTCTGACAAACCTCCCTTGAAGCCACTCTGGCTTAACCTGGCCGGTCCCTTTGCAGTTTGACCCTAGCCCTCCTAAATGTTGGCAACCTCCCTCTAATCCCTGTGTCAGCAGCAATCTGACCATGGCAGAATTTATATTGCACTGTTGCTTTGCCATTGTGACATCAGCACCACCAGGAAGGGCTCGGTGGGTCGCTGAGCACGGTTTCGAGGACTCAGACAGTGAATACATGCTTTCTGGCCCAGAATCACAGAACCTGTTGGGTTGGGATGGTAGCTGGAGTGAGTGACCACATCCATTTGCTTGCCTATTGGCCAAATTGATTGCACAACCTCAAAACCAGACTATCTAGTCTCTTCGCATATTCAGGTTATGATTAGGACCCTACCAATTTCACGGCCGTGAAAAACATGTCACGGACCGTGAAATAAGCCCATCCTTGTGAAATCCGATGTCCTCTTGTTCCTAGGAGCGCCCCAGCAAAAGGGGGCTCCTCGCTCCGGCTGGGCTGGGGAATGATAGCATCCCCTGCACAGCTGCTCTGGAGGAGGGCTGAGACCAGACCCACTTCCGGGTGCCCCCCCCTGCTGCAGCATGCTCTGGGACTGGGCAGCAGCACCAGAGGTTTCTGCAGCTGGAGGAGGCTTGTGGAGTTGGATCCGATCTTCCCCGTGCTGCTCGGAGCGCCCCAGCAGGGGGCTGCTAGCTGCTAGTCCGGACAGGGCTGGGGCAGGACAGGACTTGGGTATCTCTCCCAACTGCAGATAACTCCACAGCCCCTCCGCCCCACTCTATCCATCTCTGAAGGCAGCACAGAAGTGAGGGTGGCAATCCCATGACCCCGTACGACAGGTTTGCGACCTCCCCCCACAATCCCCTTTTGGATCAGGACCCCCACGGTTACACCACCATGACATTTCAGATTTAAACGTCTGAAAACGTGAAATTTACCAATTTTCAAATCCTATGTCTGTGAAATTGAGCATACGTTACCCTGAATTTGGTAGGGCCCTAGTTATGGTGATTCCATAGCCCGCCTGAGCAGCTTGCCTTGATGCCAAAGACTTTATAATTAATAAAGTTTCTCATAATATTTAACCTGCATTTTTCTTGCTGCAACCTGTGCCCATGATGTCTTGTTCTGTCCATATTGACTAATGATTCCAAGATTTGCCTTCTGCAGCATATGCTCTGAGATATTTCTCCCAGCAGTTCTAGTCTTCTCAGAGTTAGTTTGGGCACAATCTTTTTCTAATTACTGTATATTTTCTGGAATGGCAAACAATCTAAAATGTCTGACAATGTATGGCTTAGGAGGCTAATTATATACAGAGGTTGGTGACTGCTTTTCTGAGATGAATTAATGTGAATGAATGCTAATAGGTATGACTGACAGAAAACTGTCACGTTGCCATCTGTGGTACTGCCTGTGTTGACAAGGATACACTACGAACGAGCGATTCATATTCTTTCTGCTTTGTTTTATTTAGGGACCAGATGGCAAACCAGGACCTGCAGGACCCCCAGGAATGCCTGGGGATATAGTAAGCCATTGGCCAGGGCGTTAGCTTCTTTAGAGTGAGGCTGAACTGAAGCAAACATGATGTTTTCCCCCAAGTCCCCCAAGTGATATTTAAAATGCTATTCAAGTTGAATAGGCCCTGCTGGAAACTCTTTGTTTCCTTTCCTTCTATGCAACGCAACCTTTCCAGAATTAGAATTCCTGATACAGCTGTGATGTGATGGGGAAACCCTTCAGTGAGCAGGTGGCTTCCCCACTCTTCTCCAAACTCAGTCCACATAAGTTATAGCAGGATAAATATCCTTCCTTCCCGGGGTTTGGTTTTATTCACCGAAGGAACTTAAAATTCAACCGCATGAATCCAATCCAAGCTTTCTACTCAGGCTTGTCATCTCCTACGGTTACTCTCAGACCTGCTCAGCCCACAGCCTAGGTTTGGATCTCCAGAGAGAACCCGCTGTCTCTCTCATATCCATACAGGTAGTGACCCACGTGCAACACTGAATCAGCAAAACACACTTAAAATTTCCGAGCAGGATCATCACCTGCTGACACAGTGCTGGATAATAAGGGTGAAGGGCTAGCGACGCCACAAGGCCTGCTAGGGATTTCGTTATTGCTATCAGTTGTACAAGGAAAGTGCTCAGATACTACCGTGGTGGGTGGCAGTAAAATACCCTGAGAGAGAGAGAGAATCTGATTTGGCTCTGATCGATCTTAGCTTTTCAATCTGGTTGATCTTCACTGCAAAGTGAAATAGAAGATTCCTTGTTATGAATCAATGTCTCTCTTGTTTCCGAGAGGAGGCATCTTGGAGTAACACAGGCTGCTGAGTCAGAATAATGCAGCTGTGTGTAATTATGATGCATTTCTGGAATTGGATTGCTCAGGGTTTGCTAACGAGCCTGTCGCCCCTTGGCCGTTTCTTCAACTCTAGCCTTCATCAGTAGTGACCAAGAATTGCCCCTCTGATGGCTGTTGTGAGATGAGTTAGTCTTAGCAGAGAGGCCAAGGACCGAGCTTTTCTTTCAGCCCTAACAGGTGGTCAGGGTGAAGCAATGTGTGACAGCCTGTGTGCTGTACAATCCCATAGATAAACAGGATGTCATTCACAGGGACAGTCAGCTAAACACCTTTCATAGCCACCAATTTAATATATACAGACTATGAAACATGCATTGACGGGCTTTTATATTCATGTCAATAGCACAGTGCTGGGCAGAGACTTACTATGTTGTTATCCACTTCTTCACATTTTACACTTTTGAGACCAAATCCAGCCCTCTTTTAAGTGGCTGCAATTCCCACTGAAGTCCATGAGAGTTGCATCTGTTTATCTTGGAGGCTGAATTTGGCCTTTGGTGTCAATAACTGTGAATATAGCAAGCAAAGTTTGGTCCCTAAGGGAGTGGAAGTGGGAATGCATTAGAGACATGTAGTTCATTTCTCCTCCCCTCCCAACTCCGGGTTTGCGAAGTGTTCTTCCTTGTGAAGCACCATCTGAAAAGCTTGTCTGAACATTGCCACATCAATGGTCTCTTTACAGGGTAAAGATGGCCCGCCAGGTCTCCCGGGCCCACCAGGACTGCCTGGCCTTCAGGTAAGGGACAATTGCTTGCTATTTCTCATTCAATACGTTACACTTCCTGTAAGCAAGTGGACACAGCCAGTGACATTTCTGAGCTGTCTTGGAGTGGATGTGAGATTTATAGTCACTGGGCTCCACACAGTGTTAGTTCTGGGTCGGGCACTTTCCAGCCAAGTGATAGTTTCCAAAATAGATTCATCTGTTCCTCTTGCGTGACTCTTATTTCCCTGGCAGAGATCTTCCCATAGGGCACCAGTGTGAGATAATGCCTCCAAGCCTGTGGGCACAGATAATTGTATCTGCAATTCATACTACTACAGGGGATGGGATTTTGTTATGTTCTAGTGTCCAGAATGTAATGACCCCCCCTGTATTGGCTCAAGAACAAGTGCAGGATCAGTTTAATATCTGAAACCACGTTGATCTGGCAACTGTGTTGAGCTAGTGAGTCTGATCTATCTCTAATGTCTATGGGCCAGATCCTCTCCTGGTGTAAATCAATGTAGTTCATTGAGTAGTCAGTGGAGCGATGCCGATTTACGCCACCTGAGTATCTGGCCTTACATTCCTATCTTTAAGCAGTGTGAGGGATGCTGATAAGGTGAAGCATCATGCGGCTGACTCCTCTGTACTCCCCATTCTGGAACATGAAAGAGCCTGTGGTGTTGGCAGGGTGCGGGAGTAGAGACCGTGGGGGCTGGACAGAGCTGTTGTTTTTAAATAGCTGAGGTGTGGAAGTGAGAATGGGGCATCACGGGATGCACAGTGACCAACCAGAGCAGTCATCACAAGATTCACACTCGCAGAGATATACCATTCTTCGGTATAGCCACTCTGACCCCCTAATGGATGTTTCACTTACAGGGCATTGACGGCAAGGATGGCAAGCCTGGATCTCCCGGGGAACCGGTAAGGATTCACCTTGTAAATATAATCATTTCAAGCTGCCACAGTCAGGTTTTCGGAGCCCACACCTGGCTATTGCTTGACATGCATCTAGTTCACACTGAACTGCCTTGAGCAATCTATTAATGTGCAAATCTTAGCACCTTGAAAGGAGACCTGGCCCTTTACTCTGAGGGTCTGTGTACACTTTAAACTGGGGGTGTGATCCTCAGCTCGAGGACACAGAGCCAGGCCGCCATGCTAAGAATAGCTACAAATACGCCAAGAAGCTGCATTGTCACGAGCTGCAGGAGGGGCTAACGTAGCTGCAGGATCACGAGCTGCAGGAGGGGCAGCTGCACTAGGGTCTCAGCGGTACGTACTCAGGGTGGCTAGCCGCTCATGCTGCTGCAGGTACGCTCTGTGTGTAGTGCATTCACTCAATCAGAGCTAACATGGGCAGGTCTCCTGGAGCTGGGACTCACAGCTGCAGCTCCAAGTGTAGCCATCTCCGTAGTGCTCCTGTAAATTCTAGAGAGACCCAGGTCCGTCGTGTAATATTAAACGTAGTGAGCCGGTTTTTGCGGATGATGGGGCAGAGAAGGGAGTAGGAAATGCATCCTGAAATGCACTTGTTGGGTTGCAGAGTGACCATTCTCCTCCCTTCTCGGAGAGGAAGTTTTGTGTTTGATTTCCCCGCATTGTTCTTAACTTGTACGCACGGGGAGGAAAAGGACCGACCTGGAGTTTTCCAGCCAAAGGGCTATATTAATAAAGTGGACAGGAAATAGCATTCCCCTAGCATCTGCATATTACTCTGAGAATGCGCTTCCAGGATCTGTTGCCCCCATCTCTCTCCCTGTGATTTGCCAAAATATGGCAAGCTCTTTCCTTACCATGACAGCGGACAAATACTCAGTATTAAGGTATTGTGTAGACTGAGCCATCTTTCAGAGTCAGATGCCCGCAGTTGTGCATAAACAATTGCACGTGCCCAGTTTCTCTGTGAAAATGCCCCTTTTATATGTACGCACCAGATAAGCATGCAACTGCGTGCATCTAATTTTGAAAATCTGGTCCAGACAGGTACACCTGGCAACAGGCGTGGGCACATCTTCAACTTCCAAAGGCCATGTCTCTAGAAGCAAGGGGGGATTTACAGCTGGGTGGAGGGTGCCTGAGAGTGTGCACTCAGATGCAGGTTTTGTGGGAGCATCCCCATTGCATTCACATTTGAAGACTCGTCCCTAGAGCCCTCATTACAACTAATGGGGAAGAGCAGAATTCCTTTTCAGATGGTGATGAGGCATATGCTGGCAATGACAGAACAAGATCATAATCTGAATGTGCTTGTTTCCATTAGGGCAAACCAGGAGAACCTGGGCTCCCAGGCCAAGAGGGGGCCAGAGGGTTACCGGTAGGTACTACGTCAGACGGTTTAATCCAGAAACTCTCTTATCCTTTACGCTGGAAAATCTTTGGGTGGGGATGGCCTTTGCCGGTGCGTGTGTGCGCACAGCACCTAACACAATAGTTGGCCTGGCTGAGACATCTAGGCATTTCCACAGCATAAACAATAAAAAAAAATCCAAGAACTCAAACTGGGCGTTTCTGGATCTTTTGCCCCCAGAATTCTCTGGAGCAGATTGTGCAGGTCCTTTGCCTGCAGATCAGGACGTAAGAAGCCTTCCACCCTCTGGGTGCCCCACACGCCAGGGCTGCTCACTGCTGTAGGCTGTGCGCTCCAGCCATGCATCCTGGGGATGGGGCCAGGGGAGGCCATGGCCCCACCCTTTCCCCTACACACTGTGGGCCAGGCACACCAGGAAGAGCCGCTGCACCACCATAGGCTCCCCTGCACCCTGTGCTGCTAAGAAGAGGGATGCTGCCTCCCTGGGATACAATTCCACACTGAGCAGGGCCTGTTAATCTAAGGCAAAACCAGAGAGGTTTTAAGGGCAGCCACTGTGCATGCACCATTCAGCCAAGTCCTTCCCAAAGGTCCACGCATCTGGCTGTTGTTAATGTCACTCTCTTCTGCAGGGCTTCAAGGGGCACAGAGGAGATGCAGGTCCCCCAGGCCCCAGGGTAAGTAACATGCACCCCTCTGGGTGTGCTGTAGAAGGAGACGGGTAAGTCAGCCTTAAAGGGGCTCCCTAAACCGGAAAGAGAACATTTTGACAGGCCTTTTTAACGTTGTGTTCACGAGTTGCTGTGACCTTGTGGGGCCGGCCATTCTGGCTGCCTTGCAGTTGGGGGCAGAGCGCAGGGTGGACCCAGCTGTGCACTGCCTGACGCAGCTGGGGAGAGTCAGTGGCATTACTGGCAGCCTCCTTTTCTGGACTCCCAGCTAGCATTAGTGCTGGTGTATTGAGCGGTCACTGATGGGTGAGTGCAGCACATCTCATGCCCCTTCCATGATGTCCCTTTGCATGTCAGTTTCACAGCACACCTCCCTGTGTACTGCCATGAAAGCCACAGCACATAGCTCACAACTGCAGGCCAGGGGACCAGGAAACTTACGGTGCAGGCTGTACCAATATCAAATCGCACACCACCAAGCATTAGAAATGCAGGATGAATTCAAAGATGAGGAGAATGGGCATGAATAATAGAGCTTTTTGGCTCACTCACCTCCTGATCAGAAAGTCCTGGCCTCATTCTCAGCTCTGACGTTGCAGGGATCCCCACAATAAGAGGTGTCATCCTGCAGATGAGATTGAAAACTGAGCTTTCTTCTGCCTAACTCTGGCTCTTTAGGAAAATAAATTATGGTCCAGTGGCACATTGCAGGAGGACTGGCAGAGAGCCCCAGTGACCTAGATCCTCCTCCCCTCCTCCCTAAAACAGTTTTTCCATGAAGAGTGCATAACGTGCCTTCACAGTCACTGAACTCTCAATAGCTAAGGTATTAAGAACATAAGACCGGCCATACTGGGTCAGACCAAAGCTCCATCCAGCCCAGTATCCTGTCTACCGACAGTGGCCAATGCCAGGTGCCCCAGAGGGAGTGAACCTAACAGGTAATGATCAAGTGATCTCTCTCCTGCCATCCATCTCCACCCTCTGACAAAAAGAGGCTAGGGACACCATTCCTTACCCATCCTGGCTAATAGCCATTAATGGACTTAACCTCCATGAATTTATCTAGTTCTCTTTTAAACACTGTTATAGTCCTAGCCTTCACAACCTCCTCGGGCAAGGAGTTCCACAGGTTGACTGTGCACTGTGTGAAGAAGAACTTCCTTTTATTTGTTTTAAACCTGCTGCCCATTAATTTCATTTGGTGGCCCCTAGTTCTTATATTATGGGAACAAGTAAATAACTTTTCTTTATTCGCTTTCTCCACACTACGCATGATTTTATATACCTCCATCATATCCCCCCTTAGTCTCCTCTTTTCCAAGCTGAAAAGTCCTAGCCTCTTTAATCTCTCCTCATATAGGACCCGTTCCAAACCCCTAATCATTTTAGTTGCCCTTTTCTGAACTTTTTCTAATGCCAGAATATCTTTTTACTGGAAAGGGCTGCACTACCTTGCATATGAAAGGTGCTCCTGGCACTTTTTTTTAAGCAGCACATCAAGTTTTAACCACATTGCTCCCATTGGCATTAAAGCAAGATGCATGACATGTGTCACCCCATAGAGACTGCAGGCATCAATCCAGCACTGCAGAATCCCTACACTGTCCAGAGGCGTGTTACTAGCCAACATATCTATAATGTGTCTGATGCACTGAATTCATCACTACTTCCTTTGCTCTGTGTTCCAGGGAGAGCCGGGCGTGACCGGTCCTGCTGGTCGTGAGGGCTCGCCGGGGAAGGATGTAAGTGTACTCTTGGAGCAGCAAGCAAACCTCTGTCCTTTGATAAGTTGACTTGTTTCACAGTAAACGAAGAACCTGTACTAAAGGGCGAATGCTTAGGGTGACGCACAGGGAACTGTTTAGGCAAAGCTTGTTAGGAGAGGAACTTTAGGGCCTTTGTCCCTACTCAACCTGCTGACACTTAAATGTTAGCTGTGTCTTTGGAATATTAGTAGGAACTGCATTGTTTCAATCCTGAATTGTACAGCAGAGGGATGGACCAGATGACCGATCATGCCATTTCTGTGGGTCACTGGGAAATGGTTTCGACTGCACTCCCTTTTAGTCCCTGGAAAATGTTGCCTGCTGAACTGTGGAGTTTGTCCTAGAAGGTAGAGAATGAAAAGGTCTGGCAGAGCAGGAATTGGAGCTGTGTCAAGGTGCAGGGCAAGAGTCTGTCCCAGAGAAACATCTTACCCACCCCATCTTCAAAATAACAACATGTCAATAAGCCAATATAGTCAGAATCTAAGCTTGGCCGGCAAATACCCAGGTTAATGGACTTGACCTACAGACACACTTCTTGAACTCCAACATGCCGGTCGTCCCTCCAGCAGAGCCAAAACCTCTTCACAGAACTTTTCGGTGTGTCGTTTTCTTCCCAGTTGAGGAGCAGTAAGAGTTAAGCCAGAGCTGTGTTTTATTTTCAGATGATGATCTCATTGTCTTTGCTTTGGTGTTTTTCACTCAGTGCAACGATTTCTCTTTTCTTCCAGGGTGATACAGGCCCCACAGGACCTCAAGGCCCTCGAGGACTCAGAGGGCAGCCAGTGAGTTTTCTCTCCAGACAAGCAGCCTTTGAAGGATGGACTCTCGGTAGTAGGGGTGTCACAGAATCCACAGCTCTAGTTTGGAACCCAGAATCCCACAGAAGACTCAGGTGGCATTTGGCCAGAATGTTTTACTTACTTTAGGAAAGGAAGAGCTGAGTCATGTTTCAAGGGCAGGTGGTGACCAGTAGTGTCTAGGAGCAGGTGACTCTGTAGGAGCAGGCGACTCTGTAGGAGCAGAATTCTATAGTAGTTTCTGCTATGAACTGGGTATCAGGAGCTCCTGAGTTCTAGACTTGGCTCTAACCCTTGACTTCCTATGTAACCCTAGGTGACAGTCCTCAAAAGTGTTGTTAATTTTGGGTGCCACCTTCTTTTGAGTGCCCAACTTGAGCCTGATTGTGATACTTGTGAACAAGGGCGGAGGGATAGCTCAGTGGTTTGAGCCTGCTAAACCCAGGGTTGTGAGTTCAATCCTTGAGGGGGCCACTTAGGGATCTGGGGCAAAATTAGTACTTCATCCTGCTAGTGAAGGTAGGGGGCTGGACTCAATGACCTTTCAGGGTCCCTTCCATCTCTGAGATAGGTATATCTCCATTTTTTTTTATATTAGTTGTTTATTTCCCATGGAAACAAATACATTTTTGAGAGAAGATGCCTTGTCATTATCAAAAACACGCAGAAAGTCCATTTTTAATAGGTTTTCAGTGCAGAAAAGTCAAGTGGATGAAATTTCATGAAGTATCATTTGGGATGGTTGATACATCGCTCCTGTTGCTTTATTGTATTTTAAAAATCAACTCTCTCCAAACATGAATACAAACTAGACTGTCCAGACCTGAGCACATCCCTAAAGGATTCAGCCGATTCTTTCCTCCATGGGAAAGCAGGCTACTGATACAGAGATTCTGAGACCTGGGCTATAATCAGAACAAAATGCGGACTTAGGCAGCAATGCCAGGAATTGGAACACTGGGGCTTTAGGAGCAGGGAGTTGAGGGGTTTAGGTGAGACTACAGTAACATAAGCAGAGCCCTTGTGTCTGCTTTGTAACTGATCTTGTCATGCCATGCATGCCCTACAGTGCTGGCGTCACTCACTAATGCCTGGGCACTTGCAATAAGTAAAAAGGCTCCAGGAGAGAAATCATAAAAAATAAAATTATCATAGGTCCTAGATGAGCCAAATACCTTTTGAGAGGCTACGGATGAGTCTGTGAGAGGTGGGAGGGAAAAGCAATACCCCCTCTTGTTCCTTTTGTGTTTCCTATCCTCTGCAGTACAAACAGTCCAAAGTACTGCATGAAAAACACAGTCTGAGTATTACAAGTAACAGGGCACTTTGCATGGGCTATTTCAATTAAACATGAAGTATCCCTGCATAATGCGGTAGGAGGGAATGGGGACTAGTCTTTATCAGCTCTTTTGACTTGCACACTGCCTTATTCTCCATACGTGCAAATGCTGGTGCCCTCCATTCTCCCTGTGGTGGGACCTTCCCATCTCTAGCGGATGGTGTCAGAGACAGAGATGTGAGCAGTCGTTCCAATTGGTTGGAGCCAGAGTCCGCTCTAGTGGTTGGAGCTGGAGTCAGAAGTCAGGAATCGATGCCGAGGGCCAGGACTGGGTTACCTGGAGTGAGGCAAGGCTGGAGCCAAGGAAGGAGCAGGACTGGGAAGAAGCAGGAGCTATTACAGCCATGGACCAATGCTCTGAGCAGCTGTGTGCATGGAGCAGCCGCTGAACTGCTGTTGCCGCTGGGCTTATGAGCCGGTCTGCTGATTCTTCCCACCAATCAGGCGATGTAGCCAATCAGGCAGCCTGCTACAGGCCAGCTATGCTCATTAGGTTGCCCAGAACCTGGCTCTGCTGCAGGCCCTGATTCCTGACAGATGGTGCAGATGAGCTTCGAAGATCAGCTGTATACTGGGTGTTGAGGACTTGGATCGGTTCCTAGGTATTACAGTCCTAGCATAGTATAAAACCCCCAAATGGATGGTTGTAAGTAACATCTGGTACTCTGAACACCTCTGGCTCATGGGATCTCCCCTTCATTTCCTGCTTGATGAATTATTCAGAAAGGATTCCCATTTCTTGGCAGCTACCAGTGTAAATAGTCCCTAGTGAGAACTAAAGCAATGCAGTTGTTCCCTTGTCGGGAGCTCCATCTTCCTTGGGAGTTGGCATGAAATCTCGAGTACCTGGATTTTAGATAGGGGCCCAGATCTCCAGGTGTGGGTGAGCTCTGAGCTGCCTTTGCATTCTCCTGATTCCGGAGTCACTCAAGAACTGAAACAGCCCTGGGCTTAACCTAGAGCAGCTTAAGAGCTGCTCTAAATGACATTGGCTATATTGGCTTCCCAAGGATCACTTTTCTGGCTGAGGATCACTGGGGTGTATCAAGCTCTGGATCTGCCCCCTCCTATGCCTATGCCTGAATGAGGGATGAGGTGCGGGAAAGCCCAGCCCAGCCATCCTGCTTTACAATATCCAGGGATTCCCCCTGCATGAGGGGACTGCCCTGCGGTCCATTTCAGGGCAGCTGTCTGTTCCTCAGTGCCACGAGAAGTGGGGCTGGGGGCCACGATGTTACCCACTCTTCCAAATACTTCCCAGAGAGGAGGAGAGGCCCTTCTTTTCTCCAGCGGGATGGCGTTTCTGTCAGGGGGGATAGGAGACCAGGGTGCCGATTAGGGCTGGTTGGGAATTTTTTGATGAAACATTTTTTCACTGAAAGATGCTGATTAGTCGATGAAATGCAGATTTTGTTTGTCAAAATACCTGACTCTGAAAAGGTTTAGGAAGAAAACATTTTTTGGTTGTTGAAACATCCTGTTTTGAGATTGTTGAACCAGAGAGTTTGGGGTTTTTTTTAATTGAAACTTTTCATTTCAAAATATTACTAAATGTACACTAAAAAAGGAAAACAGCTTAAAATTGAAACAAAATGTTTCGATTGACCCTAACTAATTTTGGGGGGTGGATTTTTGTTTTGCAACAATTTTTGGCACTTGAATCTTTTTGTCAGAGCAGACAACCCTTCTCTCTGAAGTTACATTCTGCTCCTCCTGGAAGTTCTCCTTGATGGATGTGAAATACTGGGAGAAGCTTTTCTTACTCTCCATTCTGAACTAACTCATGTGCCATTTTGCTGCACACTGTTGAACGGAGGTGGCTGCTTTTCAGGGGTGGCCAAAGTGATCTCTGAGTGGAGAATGTCGGAGCTGTGTCTTTACACGTTGATCCCAGAGGAGAATTGTGCTTGTGGTTTGTAAAGTCTGAGCACCAGGATGAGAGGTATCATATAAGCATTCCTCATCCGTACTATTCAAGGTGGCAGCATAAGATTGACAGTCACTCACATGGCTCTCTGTGGTTACTACCTGTTATCACCAATGAATGATTTGTACTCTCTTTTTAACCATTTATTAGGCTTTAGCCAGTAGACATGTACTATTGCCTATTACAAGAATTCTGTCCTAATCAGGGTAAGGGTTATATCTAGCCACCTGACCAGAGTTCTCTAATGTGTCCATCACCATAGTATCAGGTCACCACATTAGAGGCTGGATGGCAGTGTCCTGGAGGCAGTGGAGAAGACCTTTCCAGGAAAGAGCCTGCACTGTCCAGGAAAAATGTGTAGCCACAAAGAAGCTCTGAGCTGTATCCTTTTTGATTCCAAATCTGTTCTTTTCCCCTCAATCCAGGGCAAGAATGGCTCACCCGGCACCCCAGGGGAAGCTGGCCTTGCAGGTAACCCAGTAAGTACCTCAGCCGTGTACACCCACAGCGAGCCAGGGAGGTTGAGACTGTTACGGGGACAATTTATAACCCAGCTCGGAGAGAAGAGTTACATGTCGCATCCTTAAAAATGTATTAAATCCGGCCCAGTAGATGGCCTCTCAGAGGGGCGATGTGCAGCCCCCCACAGAGTGCAACACGGAGGCTGAGAGGCCTGGAGGAGCTGGCAGCAGCCTCTGCAGAGAGGGAAGAGTAGCATTAGAGCAACTTACCCAAGACCTTCTGGAAAACAGCAGGCAACAGTTTAAAGCAAGGTCACAGAAGGGGACAGACCTCACAGGTGCCAGTTTGTATGTGAGACCAGCCTGCGAGCATTGAGGTGCAAGAAGGCCTCTGAGGAGGCTTTTGTTCTGTTCCCCAAAGTTGCTCTTGGGTTCAGCAGTTAGTTATAGTAAAGCATTGCGCTCAGTCCCTGTAATGAAATTCGTGGTCACTGGGGCTCCTCTATCCTAACGTTATGACTCACTGGGATTTCAGGTCCATATAAAGGCCGAGAGTGTAACCAGTAGGAGTCAGGACGTCCCCCTCAGTTCAACAATGCTTCCTTATGCATCCGAAGAAGTGGGCTGTAGCCCACGAAAGCTTATGCTCTAATAAATTTGTTAGTCTCTAAGGTGCCACAAGTACTCCTGTTCTTGATGCTTCCTTTGTCTTTCTAACGTTGTAGCTTCCATGAGTAGAGATGAGGGGAGAGAGATAATTTGTGGTGTGTGTGTTCTCTATTCTTATCCCATTCTCCCCTCTTTGAGGATTATCTCCAGCTGGGGTTCAGGCAACAGCCAGTCTGTTTCCATGGGACCTTCAGCTGTTTCCATTGCCAATATGTAAAGTTCTCACCCATACTCGTCTTCCTGACAAAGAATAACTGTTTAACTAGGTGATAGTCCCCTTGACTTTGTCGATACTTGGCTGGGGCGTCAGTGTGGCTTTTGTCTCTGAAGAACTGGTTTGGGCCTGTCTTTATAAACTTAGTAATGCCATACAGCAGAATCTTATAATTTTACATACATTGATACCACACATATTGTACCATGATGATAATGTTCAGCAGATTTTGAGTTTTCAAATGATACCTCACAAGACATACTTTGTACAAAGTTTATCATGGTCTTGTAAAAAGGGTGAACATAGTACAGACTGTCACAAGGTCCATCAATGGCTATTGGCGAAGATGGTCGGGGATGCAACCCCATGTTCTGGATAGCCCTAAACCTCCAAATGCCAGTATTTGGGACTGGATGATTCAATAACTGCCCTGTTCTGTTCATTCTCTCTGAAGTATGTGGCACCGGCCACTGTTGACAGACAGGATATTGGGCTAGATGGACCATTGGTCTGACCTAGTATGGCCATTCTTATGTTCTTAACAATGACACAGTATTGGTCGGCACGATTGGCTTTGGTCTCATTGATATTATCCCCCTTCACTAACATCAGTAAAATGATCCTTACTCCCCAACACAACAGGCTGCCCCCACAGCAAGCTTAGAGCAGGAGGTATCTCCTTCTGTGGGCCCAGGCATAGCTTATTTCCAGTTCTCTGGGAACTCAGACTAATGTCCTAAGCAGTGCACTGTGCGGTGACAAACCTAGTGTTTCAGGACTTGGTTTTAAGAAGAAATGGGAGGGGAAGATGAGGATTCAAGTCTCTCGATACACGAAGGCTTTTCAGAAGAGGTGATGGGGGAAGGAGCTGCTGGTGTTTATGTTTCATTTTGTTTCCTAAGGGTCCAAAAGGAAACAAAGGAGAAAATGGCAGCCCTGGACTTCCTGGCTTCATTGGGCCCCGAGGCCCTCCAGTAAGTATCTGTTTGGTGATGCCAAGCAGTCGTTCGTCACCCACTGCCTGGTTTTGACTCTTGAACCTGGAGGAAGGAAGGACAAAATGTCACGTTGTCAAAAACACAGGCGAGAGCCTTGTGTATCCAGATAACTCCCAAAGAGCCCCCTCTCTATTCCAAGGGGCCCAGGGTATTCTTTCCAAAGAGAACTATAGTCTTTTCCATAGCTTACCGAAGGAGGATAATCTCATTTGTAGCAAGGACACCTCTCACAAGGCCCTGCATATGGATGTGGCATTCACAAAGGGACGGTTCAAATGCTTTGCACAGCGTGAGTTTGGGGTAGTCGCATTACTCACTAGAGCGTTCCGCATGGGACACGGGTATTACGGAAGAGCTACATCAGGAATGTATTAGAGCGAGTAACAATATTCAGACTAATTCTTGTATTCCTTTACCTAAGGCTAAAGTCCCTAGTTACCTTGAGACCAACTGTCTAAGGCTCAGCGATAGAGGTACATTGCAACTCATCCTTAAAATACCTCCAAACATTATCTAACACCTCTTCTAGCCATAAAAATATCACAACCTTAAAATCCAGTGTGTTGGGCCCTTTCAGGCCTAGAAGCAAATGTTGGATCCCATTGAGAAGCTGGGAATCTCCCCTTCCCAGTTAGTTAATGTTTTTGTTTCCAACCCTGCAGTGACACAAGGTAACAGACTTTAATGACACTACTGCAGAACTGAATCTTCCCTGGCCTGAGTCTTAAGTTGAAGTCATTTTTTTAATGGAAAGTAAGAGAAGGAAGAACCATTTTCCCTTGCAAGTTTGTTTAAAAAAATAATAAAGTGGCTGTTTAAAGCTGCTCTGGAGTTTTGGAATGTTGGAATAAGTCCCAGTTTTGGTTTGGTTGGCAGGTGATGTAACCCTCAGCATGTGATTGGTTGCACTGATATGTAATAAATATACCCCATGCCTGTGCAACTGATTACATGCGCTTCCAGTTCATCAGAGATATATATCAATTACACACACACACAAACACACTATAAATATAATAAGGGGGGCAGGGGTGTTTCAAGGGTTGTAGGTTTACACATAATTTGACCTATGGCTTTTACAGACAAGTCCTTTTCTAGTTCCATTAGTTGTGAGAGATATGCTCAGAATTTAGCAATGGCCAAAATGCTGGTGTTGCTTTTCAATCCTGTGCTGCAATGCTGTAGTAGTAGATCCCGCAGAGAATGCTAAAATAGAGACATGATAATGCTCTTTTTATTCTAATATGGTATATGCAGAAGAGAAGAGTGGTAAATGGGTTTATTTGTGCTTTATTGAAACCCAACTGAGCTAACTGAGAATTCAGTAAACTAGCTCAAGAAAACGTATGAGAGGCTGTTGAGACATTCAGAATCAAAGTGAATTGTATGGCACCAAAAGCCAGAAACCCCTGTTAACAATACATCCATCTCAACATCTTTGCTCGGCCTGTAGGAATGACTGACTGTTTCTCTACATTTAGGAATGTTCACGCAGTGTGCAGTATATTTGGAGATACACTTTGGCCATAGGAACTCTCTTTAGTTTGTGTTGACTCATCTCAGTCCTGGCTTACCAATCTGGAATATGACACTTGGCGACAGAGTATCAGAGATCCAAGGATAAACGATCTACAGCATTTTCTGCTTGACTCAACATTATCCAGTCCAAATAGTGCAAGTGAAACCACCTCACTTCTGAGATAACAATCAGGACTGGTAGTTTGTGTCTGATTTCAGACTGCCCGCGGTGTTGTGATATTGTCAGTGTTGTGAGATATGTACTTTCTTTATGTCTCTTAGGGAGATTCGGGAGAGAAGGGGCCCCCAGGAAAAGAGGTGAGTTTAGTTCCCACCTGGTTGAGAGCACGGATGGTGTCTAGGTTCAACGGTAGTCTCAGGCATGCTTACTGGGGTTGCATTATTTTGTTCTTGAGTTACTGGTTTGAAAACATTAAATAAATCTAGAGCACCCAGGGAATTGTGGCATATACAGGACTTCATTTTCCTGAGGGCCTGGGTGCCATCACAAGGGGAAGCATCCTGTCATTAATTCCGTACATGAATAGCTCTTGAATACTCGTGTCTATTATTTCATTCCAGGGCGCAGCCGGGAAACCAGGCAACCATGGACCCAAAGGAGACAGGGTGTGTTGAGAAGTGTTATTAGCATTACTTTGCTGCGCTAAAATAATAAAAACAAATTAGATGCTTGCCGTCCAAGTGCAGCCTATTGGCTAAGTGCAGCCCACAGAGGTCTACACTGCTGCCTCGGGCCACTACATCATTAATCCTTCTACATCAGTAACACTTGGTAATGTACCCGAGGCTTTACTCCGTATACTTGCCCATTTCTGTGGTCAGAAGTGCTCCACTGTGCTCAGTAATGTGTTTCATTAGGCGGGGGGAGAAGGGACGTGTTCTTCTCTGTCTTGATATGCTGGTTTTGTCTCATAGGGAGATCCTGGCGTCAAAGGTGACAAAGGCCCACAGGGAGAGAAAGGTCTGCCTGGGGATCCTGGCATACCTGGCCATAAAGGCCACACTGGATTGATGGGTCCCCAAGGAACACCAGGAGACAGTGGGCCAGCTGGACCTCCAGGGCCCCCAGGACAGCCAGGCTTCCCCGGGCCCAGGGTAAGAGTGGCAGCCGTGAGCTTCCAAAGAGTCTTATAAAAACACTCCCTTAATGACATGAGCACAGCCCGACGTTATTGCCTAGCTGCCTGTGAGGTGCCTCAGTTTATCCTGCAATGCTGTCAACACGTGCTTCCTATGTTATGTACGCATGCAATGCACGTACGGCATCATTACCTGCTACTGCTCTGAATCCCCTGCACTCAATGAAGAGATGCTGCATCTCCGGGGGGAAGGGAGGTGTCTCCCGCTAAACAATATTTGAATAAAATGTCTGTCGTACCGTAGCGTTTTTCAACTGAGGCATGAAACTGAGATCTTGGACAACTGAGGTCATTAAAATTCCCATGCTCATTTTTGCAAAAATAGAGAGAGTTAATTCAGGGGGTGTTGGCAAATTTCAGTTTGGGAAAGAAAAATGTTGGTGGCCTAAAGCTCCTGATGTGAGATGGTTATGATCTCCTTCACTTCCTATACTAAACTGCTGCATAGCCTCGCTGTGTGGTGTTTAACAGGTGCCCTGTTCCACCCCAGAGGTGGATGCATTATATTGGCAAGTTGAGTGATTCATTTCTGGTAAAAGCTCTTTAGGATCCTTCAATTTGAAATTTGGTGTATAAATATAAGATATTGTCAGACAGGAAAATGCATGTGGAACTCTGTGGGGTTCCATGCGGAGCAGATAAAGCACACGACCACTGTGGTTGCAGGCTGAATCCCATTCTGTTTATTACAAGCTTTCTTTTATAGTTTTTCTTAACATTACATAACACAATTAGGCTATAATCACACATCTACGGATTGGACAAGAAGGAGAATCATGTGTTTATCACATGTATAGCCCCACACCGATTGGTTCAACCGTTCCTTACATAAGGCCATGATTTATTACCTTGTTTACCTTATCTTATATAATCCCTAAACCACCAGGGGGCCTTACATAAGGCCATGATTTGTTTACCTCATCTTATATAATCCCTAGACCACCAGGGGGGCCTTACATAAGGCCATGATTTATTACCTTGCAAGTGTCCCATCGTGACCCTTACCTCCTCATGGAACTTTCCATTAGGTTGGTGTAGGGATGATACATCCCCACACCTCCCCCCTTTTTCTTAAATAAGGAACTTTTTAAGAAACGTAATATTACATAAATGCCCATGAAAACCATTGGGGTGTAAATAAGGATAGCCAATAAGACATATTTTAAAGGGATCCGATGGGGTGGCCATGGACAAGCAAAAAGGGCTTCTTGGCCAGTTTGGTTTGCCCAGGTGACCCAAACATTTTGTCGTGGGTTAACAAAAGGTACAGAGTTTGGACATACAAAGACCCCTGCTCCTATAATAAGGAGTCCGAACAAAAAGAAGTACAGCATTATTAGGTGTTTAGGCTGTGACAAACAACAAGTGCAGGTCCGGTGCCGCGGGGTCGTCGTTTGGCTTCTGCGTGGCGGCATGGTGTTTGGGTAGCATCTGCTGGAGGGATCTTATCCGGTGGTTTTTTCCTATATGTCCTTTTAAAGTTAGATAAGCCTGGCTCCGCCATTCTTTTTAACCTATTCTGCAACTGCTCACCCTGCCCCGGGAACTCCGCCCGGAACTCTGGGGTACAAACATTATTGGTGACAGGAAAGCCGGGCTGGTTCAGGGCTCGCAATGTGTGGGACTGCGGGGGATGGCTCTCACCGGCCAAATGGGACAACTGATTCAGCATGTCCTGTAGCTGAAGGCCCTGTTTGTACATTCCCGTGTTTCTGCTCCCATTTCAACAAACGGGACAACGCGTCAGAGGGAAGCTTCTCTCCCCGCTTTTTAGCGATGCGTAATAAAAAATCATGCACCGTCTCCTCCTCTGCAGACAAAGCAGAGCCCATTTTATTAAATGCAGCCGCTCACCTGTGAGCTCACGAACGTCTCTCTCGGACGACCAGGAGCCGGTATCCTCCGGTACCTCCTGCCGCGGCTGCCACCTCCGCCTTTTCTTCACCGAACGCTTCAGTTTTTGGTCGTGCTCCAGTTGACACTGAGCTTGGCAAACCATCTAAATCTTGGTAGCCTGCCCTCTTATTTCCACAGATTCCCTTTCTTTGATGATCTTTGTGAAGAAGGCCTGTTTCCACCTTAACAGGGCACGGCTGTTTGCACTTTTTGGTAGAAGGAGTGCTGGAAGGAGAAGAGCCAGCACTGAGAGCCTCTTTACTATCTAAATTTAATTGTTCCAGTTTCTTCATGAGAGATGACATAGAGTCTGACCACTCAGATCCTTTTTCTGGTTGGATCTGCTTTCTCTTTGCTTAGCTTTTGAGACAACACCTGTTGGGTCTACTGTTTGAGAACATTGATCCCTGCTCCACTGGCGGCTGTGTCTAGTATGATCTCTGCTAGCTCACTCTGGGCAAAGTCCTGGCTGCCTTGATGTCCAAGCCGAATCACGTCGGGGTCACCATTTGTGGGGTTCCATGCGGAGCAGATAAAGCACACGACCACTGTGGTTGCAGGCTGAATCCCATTCTGTTTATTACAAGCTTTCTTTTATAGTTTTTCTTAACATTACATAACACAATTAGGCTATAATCACACATCTACGGATTGGACAAGAAGGAGAATCATGTGTTTATCACATGTATAGCCCCACACCGATTGGTTCAACCGTTCCTTACATAAGGCCATGATTTATTACCTTGTTTACCTTATCTTATATAATCCCTAAACCACCAGGGGGCCTTACATAAGGCCATGATTTGTTTACCTCATCTTATATAATCCCTAGACCACCAGGGGGGCCTTACATAAGGCCATGATTTATTACCTTGCAAGTGTCCCATCGTGACCCTTACCTCCTCATGGAACTTTCCATTAGGTTGGTGTAGGGATGATACATCCCCACAGAACTCTGGTCCACCAGCTTTTATTTAAACAATGAGTGCAGTCGGATTAAAAGAGTAGATACTTACACTAAGTAAGATAAAAATAAATGAAGAATATCAAACCTAATGCTTCAGGGGATCCCAGAGCTCGGGCTCCAGCCCAAGCCTGAACATCTACACTGCAATCTTACAGCCCCATAGCCTGAACCCTGTGAACCCGAGTCACTTGACATGGACCAGCCATGGATGTTTAACTGCACTCTAGACATATCCCTACGTGTCTAGAGTCAGGAAGAAACTCCCTACATAAGCATGTTACAGCCTAATTGTCCACACAGGGCTTTACACCTTCCTCTGGTGGTGGCCAGTCTCAGAGCGAGGTATTGTGATATGTGGGCCTACCAATTTACCCTAACTGTGAGCTCAGCTGTAAGGAGTGGAAGTTCGTGAGATGTCAGAATAACCTATCACAACAAATGTATGAAAGTCCACTCCAAAAGGCCTACTGGTCTAACTCAAGGACTGTGTTAAGATCATGCCTGGTAAACAAGAACAGAGTGAGATCGAAAAGCTGTGAACCAAAATTGGTATGTGGGATATTAGACCTAATTAATGGGCAAAATAATGAGGGGGTATGGGCTATTCTGCCCATCGCTCCCTTTTCGGGTTCTTAAAGAAAGGCTTTTGGAGAAAAAATAGCTATTGGAGTGAACTTCACCATTGTGGCTGCCAACCCGCTCCCCCCACTATCCTCTGGAATCCCAGACCGGACCACCTTCATCCAAATCCCGAAAGATGTCCTGACCAGACCAGGCCAGAGAGAGGGACTCAGGGGACAGCTTCGGCTAAATCCCAAATACAAACTGGGGTGTGAGACTTCATCTCACGCCCTAATGTGTCCTTTGCCTTCCCCAACTTATTTCTTCTCTTTTCTATCTCTCGCCGCCTTTTTCTTCTGTCTAATAAGAGTCTGGCCTACCTGGCCAAGACTTTATTGTTTGCAACACTGCTGGAAGCCCCATCACCAGAAAAAGGCAGCTAAAACAATGTCCTAAACAGCCCGATGCAGGTACAACTTTGCCAGGTCTTGGCATGGCTGAGAAGACTGTGTGCTGTGCCTGTGTTTTATCCAGAAGTGAGATTGCAAGTGAAAGTCAACATCCTCTAAAGGGAACAAGGGATGTTGTTAAAATGAAAGCCTGACTTAATCCTTTACATTTCAAATGCTGTAACTGTTTTTCCTTCTTCTTCTGTAGCTTTAATAAAAGGTGAAAAGGATTTTAAATGGTGTATTTATCATGGTAATAAGCAGGCTTGAGGTGTCTGTATGTCAAGCCACAAACCTTGTTTAACGCTGTTTAATATTGAACAGTGTCTGGGTTATGTTAACACCTTTGGTCCATATATTCCATCTAAATACAACGGAGGATACTGGACTACAGAGACCCTTGATATATTCCTGGATATATTATTGGAACCAGCGCATCAAAATTCATGAGATCATATTATATTTGAATAATTTGTTCTGTGTAACAAAAAGAACACTCTACTAATCTAAAGTGCTGTAGGCTCAGTATTTAGAAGGGTGAAGACAAATATTTGATAGTAGTAAAGCAGACTAAATGTTTTGAGAAATTAATTCTGCCTTGAGGCTTTTACCTCATAAGTATTGAATGTGAAATTGCCCCTCACGTAAAGAACAGGTAAATTTTAGACAAAGCACATCTTTGCCCAGCCACATGGAAGACACATGATGAAACATAGTATGGGTTATGAATAATTAAAGCAATTAAAAGTAATGAACTTTAAAAAAAAAGCCCTAACAAAACAATCCACAATTCCTTTTCGGGGCTTAGGAAGTGATCTCTAAATTTTGACAAATATTTTCTGAATCCATCAGCAAGAGGCATTCTAAGTGAATGGTGATTAAAATGAGGTCATTTCTATTGATACTGCTGGACAAAGTCTTTACATTATGCTAAACCCGTGGCTGGAGATAGGCAGCAAAAGGACTAAATAGTCCATATTTGGGCAAGAATTTTTTAATTAAAAAATTGTAATAACATGAAATCTTTCAATATTTTTAAAAATGTTTCATGGGTGCTACAATCAATAATGAAAAATAAGAACTTCAGTCTCAGAAGGGTCATAAAGCTTTTTATAAAAGTGATGTACAGCACCGAGTATACAATGTTGTACCCCGAAATGCATCCACTTCTGACGCAATGCAACAGCTGTTGAACAGCACACTTCACCAGCGCAAACGAGCAGGGGACAGGAAGTGAAAAAGACTGCTACTGCAGTGGGGAATTTAGGCAGGTAGTACATAATTATTCGCTCTGTACAATTTAGAAATCGCTTTCAAATTTCATCTGGCCAGAAATCAAAAAGGAATTGAAGCCAGGAAGAAACTGTGACTTGCTTGCTGGGTGGGGTTTCATGTGAACATTCTAGTTAGTTCCAGTCCACATGAGGTCAGGATGCTACACTATCATTCTGTGTTAATGTTTATAACACACAAGTCTAGATACTGGGTTTGATTGCCCCCTTGGGTGCAGGAGGGTCACACACGGCACACACCTTTGGGGGAGCTCCTTCTCTAGGAAGATTCACATTTAGGAAGGGGGCAGTATTTTCACTATGGTCTTCCTATGGGTCCCTCTAGGGGAAGGCAGTTTTAATCTCCGCCTGATGCTCCTGGTGGTGGGCGTTGACCTGGAGATGCATTGAACCAATGAATCCAGTGCTGGGCTTCCCAGCAGGGTGGGAATTGTAGGCAGGTTGTGCCCCTGTGAGCTTCCCTTCCTGCAGGCAGATTCTTCAGCACTGGCGACTCAAGCCTACGGTAGCTTCTCCAATAACCCTCAGGTGAAGAGGTTTTTGTTTGCGGTTCTTGCTGTGATTATCACCATGCTCTCACTCTTCTCCCTAGGGGGACTCTCCATCGCTGGAGACTCTGAGACGGCTCATCCAAGAGGAGTTAGGAAAGCAGCTAGATGGTAAGTGTCGGTACCGGGCAAGCCACCGAAACCTCTGAGGTTCCAGAAGATGCTTTGTACAGCTCCCGAGCATGTGATTTGTGCCCCCACTTTTCCCAGCTGTTAAAGGGCAACTTTGAGATGGGAGCAACTTGGGGAAAGGAGACGTGTGAAGTGAAATGGCCTTGGCCAACATTCGTCTAGTTGCTGTTATTGAAGGTGCTTGTGTTAGTACAAGGGCTTTCTCCCTCCCAGCCCACGTTCTCCTTCTGTCCCATTGGGCACAAAGCCTGTGCTTATCGCATCACAACCCGTTGCCAAGGAAATGACTATGATATCACAAACCCAGCATTGTGACTTCACTGTGGGATCACGTGGGGAGAGAAGGTCGGGAGGGAGGGAGCAGCAACATTATTTTGGGGCAAATTCCTGGAAGAAAGCACAGAGGCTGAGTCAAAAGGCTGTGGGCTCCGGCTAATGTGCTGGTGGCATCCAGAACACAACTGGATGGGAGAAGGAATAGCAGATGCAGCCTGATGCTTCATGCAGTGTCTATGAACTGAGGGCAGAACTACAGCCCATGCCTTGGCCACTCCCCCAACCTGCCCACAAACCTCCACCATGCTCCAGCACCGAGGTCACTGCAAAGCTTGGCTCCATGCCACACAATGGGGTGAAGAGTCCCGTTGCATGGACTCTCTCCTGTCTGCTCTCCCCACAAACTCTGGAGCAGCGGGAACAGGGCATTTTTTTCTGCATTTTGCTCCGTTCAGTGCTGGTGGGCAGGATTTGCCTCCATGTTAGTCAATGGTCACCGTGAAAGGAAAAGATTCAATTCATCTTTTACATGCTTTAACACTTCCATTGGTTTAAAAGACTTCCCTGGCATGAAAGTCCTTTCTGTTCGGGGTCAGCTAATGGAACCCTGAGCTCCAACCTGCCCTTCCCTCCTATGAGAGCTTTTTGTCATGAGTTTAGTATGTTTGGGGGGCTTCTGGAATCTGGCAGCTGCCATCCTGGTGTGTGCTGGAAAAACAGGAGAAAGTGCTGGCACAGGGAAATGGCGGAGTCCCACTTTCTGTCTACACAACCCTTGAGTCAGGGCCAAGGTGCCCGTCTCGGGCCTGGCTGCCCCAGAAAGAAAAGAAATCCCCTCTCCCTAGAGTGAACCATGTCACCTGCCTTATCTCATGCTCCGTGATAGGATACTAGTAACAAGCTCTTCCTTTCAGTGGGGAAATGATCACAGTGCTAATAATCCCGGCCGGGTAACTATGCAGCTGAGGGAAAGGAAGTAACCAGTCCTAGAAGCCAGTAGGACAAGGAGCCATGAGATGGGGGAGAGGAAGGAAAAGTCTGAGAGAGAGATTCAGAAAAAGTTCTTAACTGCAGGAGCAACAGGGTAGTAGGTTAAACTGGTGTAGGTTGTGGGGGAGGCACCATCATAGCTGGTGCTGAAGAAGTGTGTGGGGAAGGCAGGGTAAGTCGTCTGTTAAGTGCTAAGAGTTGGGCTGGGAAAACACAATCTTTCATTGGCCCTATTGCCTGCAATCCCTTGTCTCGCAGAGCAGTGACTTTCTAACCTAACAAAACCACCTCTGTCTATCCTCAGCAAAACTAGCCTATCTCATGGCTCAGATGCAGCCAGCGCACGTTAAAGCACCCCAAGGCAGGCCAGGGCCTCCGGGGTCTCCCGGTAAGGAAGGGCTCCCAGGAAGACCTGGCCCTCCAGGAGAGCCCGGCCGACCTGGACAGACAGGATCTGAAGGGCCATCAGGACCAGTGGGTCCAAAAGGTGAGTAAGCTGGTGCTTGGGGCGGCAGATTGTTGGAGGTGGCATTCTGCCCAATCCTAGGGTGGCACAGCCGCTTTTTTTTTTGCTCTTGTTCCGCTCCGGCCGCCCTGTAGGGGGCGGCGGCGTGGAGAACCAGAGCGCCCTGCAGGGCAGTCCTCTTCTTCCCTCCCCGCCGACTGGAGCGGAGCCCTCGTGGCAGGCGGCAGGAGGCGGCGCAGCGGGATGAGCCGCGTGGCAGCGCCCCTGCTGTAGCCCTGGCCGCCCCCTTCTCTCTCTCTCCCGCCGCTCCCTCCCCGGTCCCCCTACACCCGCGCTCCGGCCGCGCCGCAGGTTTTTTTTTTTTTTTTTTTTTGCTTGGGGCGGCCAAAAAGCCAGAGCCGGCCCTGGCAGGGGTAAATGGAGCAGCGAGAACTGCTTTGTTCTGCTGATTTATAAAGAGACTTTTTCATTTTTCAGTATCCGCAGTGGACTCTTTGTATCAACTTTTTTTGCTTCGTTTCACAAACTGTGATTCTCAGAAATGTTCAGCGTAAAGTATGTCTTGAGAATTTGGACAGAGCTCTCCCTCATTTCAGTGTCCCATCACGGTGTCATGCTGTTGCTTTGGGATGACTCGGCATTGCTCAGAACAATGAAACGGCAGCAGGTCAAGGTGCCTCCTGGAATTTTTACTGCACAGTAGCAGGGTCCACACGGCTACTGGGGCACTGCTGGCTACAGCGCTATGGATTTACATTCCAGCTTGTCATGCGCTAAGTCTCTGCATACGCATGCCTTTAGGTCAGATAGACAATGGCTGGAGCCTGCCAGGGTCGCTCTGGACCCCACTCTGACCCTCATCCCGCCAAACACTTAAGAGCGAGCAGAGGAGAGGTGAATGTGGCTGACCTTTGCACAGGGCCTTCGAAGAATGCGGGAGAGGCTCCTGGAGCTCTCCGCCCACTCAAGGGCCAGTCACAGTCTGAGCTGGCTAGGTGCTTATCCCAGCAGATATCATATATCAGCTAGGAACGGGGGGGCGAATGTGTTCCCACAGCAGCAGCATTTTGCACAGAGTCTCTAACAGGAATATTTATTTATATTGCAGTGGGGCCTCATGCCTCCAGTCAGGATTGGTGCCCCCTTGTGGCATCTTTTGCTTGTGCAGTGCACAGTAACCCGTTTGGATTTTATCCTCCAGGTGAAAGAGGTGTGAAGGGTGAAAGAGGAGATCCTGGTGTTGGTCAGAGGGGTGAAATTGGTCCTCCAGGAATTCCAGGTGGGTTGTTTGTTAATATTGCCAGGAGCATTGTGCCTCTTGGAATAGGCTAATTGCCAACACTCCCAAACTTAGTGACACCAGGAGTGGTGTTGCGAACATGCCAGTAGCCAGAGTGCCACACCTCCTTTGCAGATACTTGTATTGATCCTTTTCTAGCTGAACCAAACCCACACATCCAAGCAGCCTCAGATACCGGGAAAGCCCCGAGCCAAACATTGTGGTTCAAGCGCACAACCGTGACACGCTGTCATTGTTGATAGATAAACAGCATTTGCTAGTTGTGATACCAGTGATTGATCCGACCTTCTCTTCGCCCTGCAGCTGCAGGGAGAAGGCCACATGGGCTGTGTTTTATGACTCCATGTGCCACATTTGGCTGCCAGGCTCCACATTGTGCTCCCTGTGTTACAGCAGCTGTGTCCTGAGGTGTTCCTGATTCTGGTACTGCCAGGCGGGGAAATGTTCAGGGAGGGAAGTGAGCATTGCTACGAGCGACATGTGGGGAAGTACCTCAGACTGGGCATGGCCCGGAGAGATGGGGCGGAGCCAAACACCTCCGCACTTGGCAGAAGTTCATCTCCAGGTCCCAGCCTGGGTGCTGGGCCCTTCTCATGTGGTGTGGCCTTGCTGAGTCATCCCCTGGGAATAATGGTCCTTTGTTTTCATTCCAGGCCTCCCAGGGGAACCTGGCTATGGCAAAGATGGGATGCCAGGAGCACCAGGCCCACAAGGGGAAGCTGGAGTGCCAGGCCTCATGGGCCCACAGGGACCTCCAGGAACCAGTGGGCAGTGCGATCCCTCTCAGTGTGCTTACTATGCAAGTCTGGCCGCCCGGCCTGGCAATGTCAAAGGGCCCTAGGCAGCCCTGGGGACTCTCTCCGGACTGGTTTCTGAAACTTGAATTCAACACGCCTACCAGGAGCTCTTGGATTGTTCCCTAGTTGCGTTTCTTTATGGGAGGCCTTTGAGATGATCAAAGCCAACGAATGCTGCCGGTCGGTCAGATTATTATTAATTATTATTTTTATTATTTTGTTGTTGATGTGAGGAATGTGTTTGGTTTTGTTCTCTCTAACATCAGGGCATATTAAAAAATTAAAAATACATTTTTACATATAATATTGAGACCTAGCATAGCCATTGTTGTTTATACAGAACCCATGTGAGTGCCAAAACCTCTGCTCAGCTGGGTGAGTTCTTTTCCAGACTTCATTCCCAAGTTCTAATATGACAATATCAGTGCATGCTAGTGACTGTGAGAAACAAGCCTACAGCAGGGGCAAGCTGCTGAAAAACATTGGGGGGAAGATGGCCCGGGGAGGCTGACAAAGAGCTAGTCTCCAATGCATTCAGTTCACAATGGACAATCAGTTACAGACAACAAGCGCTGGATTTCCCAGAACTGCTGTACTAAATGTAATGTTCTCCTTGCTCAGAAAGGACACAAACGTTAATCATAAATAGCCACTTGACAGGCTTTCTGGGCATGAGCAAGGCTCTGAAAAGAAGGTAAGGGAGAGCTGATGACATGAAGAGTGATTCTGTTTCCAGTATAATTGCTCTCCCCGTGCCCTGTACATGTTCTTTAGTTCCACTCCAAAAGGCAAAGATTTTATTCCTGGTAATTGGGGCCTGTGCTCAGACTGTCAAGAAGATGCCTCTGCAAACAGCCAGCACGTTTGTGCTCCTTGACTTCTTGAGCTAGTAGAGTTCTATTCCTGCTCTGCAGTGAGGGCATGGACAACGTCCATTAAAGTTAACACAGGGATCCTCCAGGTATTGGCTGGTATTATGGTTTGTAGAAGGTTGGACTAGGTGATTATCTTGGTCCCTTCTGGCCAGAAGATGTACTATTATCTGCAGGCCACCATATCTGATGATTCACGGGGACACAGGCAAAGCAGGGTAGCCTCTTGGAAGGGGAAGTAGACTGGAGTGCTGTTTTCAATAGAAAGGCCAGCACAATGAAGCATTTGGAGAATCAATGAATTAAAGGAAATTATATGTGCCAAGAGGTCAATAACACCTGCCCCCCAAAACTAGCTCCTAAAACAAGGGGGTCACCTGACTGCAGAAATCAATGTACATCTATACAGGGAGAGTAAAGAATTGGATAGGCCAGGCTGGGTTTTGAGAAGATAGTTGCTTCTACAATAGGCCCTTCCTCATTCTAAACCCCTGCACGCACACACACGGGACAGATTTTCAAATGTGATCAGCACCATCTGGGCAGATTTTTAGAAAAACTCAGCTCCTGTGAAGGCACTTGAATGAAGTTCCCAGGTTTTCAAGAGCGCTAAGTACACAGCCGCTCACATTGTTTTCAATGAGGGTGGGACATTCTCCAGTGCCCTCAACAGTTGCTGTTGAGTGCTGAGCGCTTCTGAAAATCTGGGCAGGTTTTTCGGATGCCTAAATGGGAGGTCTCTTTAAAAGTCCATTCCTAGCATACACATTCACCTAACTGCGTGTGCTTCCAAGTTATTTAAACTGAACAGACGCCAGAAGCTGCGGGCTTGGATCCATCACAGACATATAGCAGTGTGCACTGTACAGAGAGAACTATTTTGACACATTGGATCCCTTCCCAAGGCATGTCATATGTTGGTCATTAAACATGAAATAAAAATAACAGATCAAGTACCATGGTTAAAACCTTTCCTCTGTAGATTGCAAGCGTGTCACCCCGGTGCAAATAACCCGTGGCTTCCTTTTGCTTTATAAAGACTAGTAAAAGTGAAAATATTATGCAGCAAAGGGTTTGTTGCTTACAAGTAAGTCAAGAGAGCATATCTACTGATGCACTTCTTCACCAGCCAGTCCCCTGTAGTTCCATTATTTTATTGTCTATATTTCAACATCAAACAGGCCTGTTGGTCAAGTATTTAACAGCACCATGCTGGCCTGGCCAGGCCAGGCTAGGATACAATTCACGTACTCCAATGGGAACACTTCACACCCAAGAAAGCACTTGGTAGCACGAGACATCATTGCCGATAGACATCATGGCAGCAGTCAGGTTTTACAGAAGTCAGGCATGTTAACTGGGCCATGCTAATGTGACATTCACTGCTGTCACTACTGTAACTCACCAGACTCTCTGTAAATCATGTCTAGTGATGTACATACCCACATGCTGTACATGGCTGACAACCAGGCAGCACCGGTTTTCACGTAGTCAGGATCCTGTACACTGGGTTAGTGGGAAATGTATAAAAAGGTTCTTGTTTAATAAGATTCAGGCCATTTTCTTTCCATGAGACTATGCAGTGGAATCGAATTATGAGGGCACTTGGAGCTCGGGAAGAGTGACTGCTTGAGCTGGGGAGAGATTTTTTACTTTTCTCGTGGCCTCTAGATCTTGGAAATTTGCATGCACTTTTGCCAAGAGGCTGCTGTTCTTACAATAAGAGGCACATCTGCATCTTTCATGGCGATTAGAAGAATTGGATGGCCCACGCACAGACCTGAAATGAACAATTGCCCTCTGCAAAGAGCACTTAAGTAAAAAAAATAAAGCATGTACCCAAATAAAGCATGTACCCCAATCCCTTACTACCTAGCCATCAGATTTTAAGCTAGATTCCTGTTGATTTCAGTCAGAGCCCTGTACATCTAACAATGCAGAGGAGCAGTACTGTTGGCTTCTTTTCTGTTCCTATCACCACTCGCTGCAGCTCCAAAAACTCCCTTACATACATTGCTCAGTTTCAGCTGTCTACTAGCACTCTACTAGCTCTGTGTAAGCTCCAATGCTTGTCTCTCTCGCCAACAGAAGTGGGTCCAATAAAAGATACATTACCCCACCCACCTTGTCTGGCTAATATCCTGGGACCGACCTGGCTCCAACAACCCTGCATTTTAGTACTCAATCATTGGAATATAGTTTGCCCATCATCATAGTGTCAGTCCCCACTAGAGGGTGATTAAAACCTGGCCTCAATTCCAAAATGACGGGGTGGCTTTCATGAAAAGGGAAAACGTGTAAAATATCTGTTTGCTTCCTATGTGGAGACATCTCATTAATTCTGCTAAGGGGTGAGGGAAAGGGTGCATAGTATTAATGGCACCCTGTGAACTAGCGCTTCACTTCTTAGCAAAACCAGCCTTTTTTCCCCCTCCGGGAATGAAGCTTGTGATTTAGAAATGATGAAAGCCAGTTGAGACGGCTGGCCAAGTCGGGTCACCAGAGAGATCTAGCCCTCCCTCCCTCCGTCTGTGGACACAGCTTCAGTTCCTTGGAGCTAGGGCCAGACGCTGTGGAGAGAAAAGCCTGCATAGAGAAGGCAAAAATTCCAGCCTAAACTCTTTAGGCAAAATCCTGGCTCCTTTGAAGTCAATGAGAGTTTTGCAATTGGCTTCAGTGAGGTCAGGATTTCGCCCTTAGTGGCTGTTAGTTAAAAGGCCTCTTGCAATCAACATTCTTCTCTCCTTTAAAGGCAGTCTGCCCTCAAATGGCTAGACTGGTTCTGAGAGTGGCTGTTTCTTATTCCAGCAGCATGCCAAAAACGGCCGCTCTGAAACAAATGCGACTTAGCGTAAGCATAGCTGAGTCCACGCGATAGGAGAGCAGACTGTGCGCAGCTTGGTTTGGAAGTAAGAGCAGTTTGGGCCTGGCGATAAAACAATGACCATTGCTTCAAGGATTAGACGGGGACATACGTACCCAGACGTGGCTATGAGATCATCAGTATCCAAGGAGAAGAGGAGATTGGTGCCACAGCCAAATTGCTCCCTTCCTCCCCACCTCCCCCTGGGTTGTTTCCTAATTATTTCTGTTCCGTCAGCTGCAGTGAGCATCTTCAGTTCCCACCCACGCCCCAGGACCCTTGACAGTGCCAGTTCCCCAGAGAAGGCCCTGCGGCAGCTGTAGTAAGGATTCTTGCAAATCCAAGGTCAAAAGCTGCCCGTTGCACATCTAAGGAAGAACAGGGACACGGTATTGGAGTGACGAGGCTCAGGTCCAACCTGCGCTGAGTGACTGGAGGCACCCCAATATTACTCCAGCATCCCCTTAGCTAGGGGGCCCAGGTGGTTGCCTGTTTGGCCTACGCGTTAAGGTGCCCTGCTGGAAGACACCAAGGGGGAGTCCTAAAAGGGAAACTCTGCCAGCGTCTGGTTTTCAGATCCGTGGAATTTGGCTTATAAATCTTGACCAGGTCGTAATAAGCATCCATGTGCTGGCCATGAAGGCACTCAGAGTGAAAGGGGAGCCCCTGTGGGTTCCTTCCTCATTCTGGTCCCCTGCTCCCACCCTACGCTGGCTTTGCAGCCGCTCAGTTCCGTTTTCAGAGCTTTTGGTCAAGCCGACTTCCTACTTGCTGGTCACTGAAAGGCATTTACACAGCTCAGGAACCAGCTGAGCCTGTCTCCAGTAGCCCAAGTAGGAGAAACGTACCATAGACAGGGAGCTTTGGCCCAGGACTGGAGCTAGGAGACCTGGATCTGCCACAGACTCCCAGAGGGCCTGATCCAGTGCCCAGTGAGGTCAATGGGACCCTGCCTGTTGACATCAGTTGCCACAGGAGCAGGCCTAGGTTGAAAATGGTTAGTTAAAAGTAGGCACCTAAAGCTGCATTGGGGCACCTAAATAATTGATTTCCTGAGGTGCTGCCTGCCCCTAGCGCCCCTGGGGAGAACGCTTAGGCCCCAGTTCTGCTAAAGCCTATGTGTGTGCTTATCTTGAAGTCCATCAGGCTACTCACGGTGCTTAAAGTTAAGCAAGTGCGTAGGTGTTTGCAGGACCAGCAACTAATTTAGGTGCCAGACTTTATGCACCCAGCTCTGACATTTCTTGCCTTTACCACCCTGTGCCTCAGCGTCTCTAGCTCTAAACTAGGAACGGTGATACGCTCCTCAGCAAAGTGTGCTACGATCTAGACACGCCACGCTCCAGCAGGGTGCCAGGTTTTTACACAATCTGCACAGCAGGCTAGGAGCGCTCTTTTCCCCCCCAATGCAGTTCAGCATTACAAAAGAGAGGCTGGAGGGCTATGCTGTTTAAATAGGGTTGGGGACACAGACAATATTTTATTTATATATTAAAAGAGGTGCTAAGCGTTTGTGCATTTGATGGCATCGGTGCTTTTTTAAATTGTGTATAAATTATTGTGATCGTAATAAAGAGGCTATTATTCCAAACATTTTTTTTTTTGCCTATAATATGAAAACCTCAGAATCATCTGGGGGAAATAAACGTGTTTGTTAAATTATTTAGGGATTTTTATTTGTGGGTTAAGCCGTTCAGCCTGAATTAGTTTTTCACTGACGCTTTAGTTGTTGTTCAATTATTTTCCCTTCCTGACATTTGTGAATCGTTCTTTTCAATTCAGTCTCATGGTGCTATTTTACTGAGCTTATTTTTCCCCCTTGTTGTTAATGTGGGATTATTAAACTATTTAAAGTTGACCAGCCGCTCTGCTTGTTTATTTGGAAATGTGTGTGTTCAAAAACAAACGAGCCCCCGGAGAAGAGTAAACTGAATTCTTTTGTGTTTTCCAGTGCTACAGTGGGTGCTGCAGCAGGGTCTAACTCGGATCCATAGGCCGAGCACAAGACCAGATGGGAGACGCCCCTAGCTGTAAGACTATCAGCTTCAGTAGACAGGAAGGATGGTGCAGTGGGCAAAGTGCTAGCCTGGGACTCAGAAGACTTGGATTCAATTCTCTGGGCACGTCTTCACAACCCGCCGGATCGGCGGGTAGCGATCGATCTATCAGGGATCGATTTATCGTGTCTACGCTAGACGTGATAAATCGATCCCTGATCGCTCCAGAACTCCACCACAGCCACTGTCCTCACAGCCAGATAAGTCGACCTAAAATACGCAACTTCAGCTATGCTATTCATGTAGCTGAAGTTGCGTATCTTAGGTCGACCGCCCCCCCCCCCATAGTGTAGACCTAGCCTCTGTGCTGCCACAGACTTCCTCTGGCATGTCACTTGGTGAACTGTGCTTCAGTTCTCATGGGGATGATCAATACACTGAAGATATCTTCTTTGAGAAGATAACTGATTTTTTAGACAAAGGGAATGCAGTAGATCTAATTTATCTGGATTTCAGTAAGGCGTTTGATACAGTTCCACATGGGAAATATTAGTTAAACTGGAGAAGATGGGGATTAATATGAGAATTGAAAGGTGAATAAGGAACTCGTTAAAGGGGAGACTACAATGGGTCATACTGGAAGGTGAACTGTCAGGCGGGAGAGAGGTTTGTAGTATAGTGCCTCAGGGATCAGTCTTGGGATCAATCTTATTTAATATTTTTGTTACTGACCTTGGCACAAAAAGTGGGCACGTGCTAATAAAATTTGCAGATGACACAAAGTCAATACGGAGGAGGACCGGAATATCCTGCAAGAAGATCTGGATGATCTTGTAAACTGGAGTAATAGCAATGGGGGGAAATTTAATTGTGCAAAGTGCAAGGTCGTGCACTTAGGGACTAACAACAAGAATTTTTGCTATAAACTGAGGACATGTCAGTTGGAAGCAACAGAGGAGGAGAAAGACCTGGGTTTATGGGTGATCACAGAATGAGTATGAGCTGCCAATGTGGTGCAGCCATGAAAAAGGCCAATGCAGTTCTAGGATACATCAGGCAAGGTATTTCCAGTAGAACTAGGGAGTGTTAATACCGTTATACAAGGCACTGGTGAGACCTTGTGTGGAATACTGTGTGCAGTTCTGGTCTCCCATGTTTAAGAAAGATGAATTCAAGCTAGAACAGTTTCAGAGAAGGGCTGCTAGGATGAGCACCAGGATGGAGAATCTACCTTATGACAGGAGACTCAAAGAGCTTGGCTTGTTTAGCCTAACCAAAAGAAGGCTGAGGGTAGATAAGATTGCGCTTTATAAATACATCAGAGCGATAAATATCTGGGAGGGAGAGGAGTTATTTAAGTTAAGCACCAATGTGGCCACAAGAAGAAATAGATACAAACTGCCCATCGACAAGTTTAGGCTTGAAATTAGATGAAGGTTTCTAGCCACCGGAGGAGTGAAGTTCTGGAACAGCCTGGCAAGGGGAGCAGTGGGTGCAAAAAACCTAATTGGCTTCAAGACTGAGCTTGATAAGTTTATGGAGGTGATCATAGAATCATATAGTATCAGGGTTGGAAGGGACCTCAGGAGGTCATCTAGTCCAACCTCCTGCTCAAAGCAGGACCAATCCCCAACTAAATCTATGAGACTGCCTACAATGGCATGTAGCCATCTGTGACTGCTAGCAGCAAGTATATCCAATGGCCAGTGATGGGACACTAGCTGGGGAGAGCTCTGAGTTACTACAAAGAATTCTTTCCAGGTGTCTGGCTGATGGGTCTCACCCACGTGCTCAGGATCTAACTGATGGCCATATTTGGAGTCGGGAAGGACTTTTTTCCTGGGTCAGATTGGCAGAAACCCTGGGGGTGGGGGTTTTTGTTGTTGTTGTTTTTTTTTTTTGCCTTCCTCTGCAGCATGGGGCCTGGGTCACTTGAAGGTTTAAATTTATGTAAATGGTGGGGGTCTCTGTAACTTGAAGTCTTTAAATGACGATTTGAGGACTTGAGTAACTCAGCCAGAGGTTAGGGGTTTATTACAGGAGTGGGTGGGTGAGTTCTCTGGCCTGCAATGTGCAGGAAGTCAGACTAGATGGTCATGAGGGTCCCTTCTGGCCTTATAGTCTATGCGTCTCTGAGGTATTCAGATATGAAGGTAATAGGGAAAGCCATATAAGTACCTAAGATAAATAGGGATCAGGTCATGACATGCCTAGTGGAACCATACTGCCCCCTATAGTCAGGTTTGTTCTGACCAGAGATGCTGAAACAGCTTCCTAACTTGGAGCATAACCTCAGTTATACAGTGACACCCAGCATTAGTACCAACTGCAAATCATTCACGGATCTTCTCATCCAATTTAAAGCCAGGTTCTGCGCTGAAAGGGACTCAGTGAAAATGGTGTTTTCCTAACAGATCTGCTATGCATGTGTTTTCAGAGGTGCTTAGGATGAAATTCACTTCTTTGCAGAGGGCCATGTCAGACAAAAGTATTCTTGCCAGCAAGTTAAAAAAGTATGGATTGGATGAAGGGACTATAAGGTGAACAGAAAGATGGCTAAATCGTCAAGCTCAATGGATAGTGATCAATGGCTCGATGTCTGTTTGGCAGCCAGTATCAAGCGGAGTGTCCCAGGGGTCGGTCCTGGAGCTGGTTTTGTTCAACATCTTTATTAATGATCTGGATGATGGGATGGATTGCACCCTCAGCAAGTTCACAGATGACACTAGACTGGGGGGAAGGTAGATACGCTGGAGGATAGAGATAGGGCACAGAGTAACCTAGACAAATTGGAGGATTGGTCTAAAAGAAATCTGATGAGGTTCAACAAGGACAAGTGCAGAGTCCTGCACTTAAGAAGGAAGAATCCCATGCACCACTACAGGCTGGGGACCAACTGGCTAAACAGCAGTTCTGCAGAAAAGGACCTGGGGATTACATTACACAAGAAGCTGGATATAAGTCAGCAGTGTGCCCTTGCTGCCAAGAAGACTAATGGCATATTGGGCTGCATTAGTAGGAGCATTGCCAGCAGATCGCGGGCAGTGATTATTCCCCTCTATTCGGCACTGGTGAGGCCACATCTGGAGTGTTGCGTCCAGTTTTGGGCCCCCCACTACAGAAAGGATGTGGACACATTGGAGAGAGTCCATCGGAGGGTAATAAAAATGATTGGGGGCTGAGGCATATGACCTATGAGGAGAGGCTGAGGGAACCGGGCTTATTTAGTCTGCAGAAAAGAAGAGTGAGGGGGGATTTGATAGCAGCCTTCAACTACCTGAAGGGGGGTTCCAAAGAGGATGGAACTCAGCTGTTCTCAGTGGTGGCAGATGACAGAACAAGGAGCAATGGTTTCAAGTTGCAGTGGGGGAGGTCTAGGTTGGATTATTAGAAAAAACTATTTCAGTAGGAGAGTGGTGAAGCACTGGAATGGGTTACCTAGAGAGGTGGTGGAATCTCCATCCTTAGAGGTTTTTAAGGCCTGGCTTGACAAAGCCCTGGCTGGGATGATTTGGTTGGAGTTGGTCCTGCTTTGAGCAGGGGGTTGGACTAGATGACCTCCTGAGGTCTCTTCCAACTCAAATCTTCTATGATTCTATGAAAACAGGGTTTAATTGGTCCATAAGTGGTGCATAGACCTTGTGCTGGCTCCCTGCACAGGAGAGTACATTTCATCCTTTAGAGACTGAAATACATTTTTAGTGCTCTTAGCCCTGCAGAACCAACATGGCTAAGAAAGACAGAGCTGCATCCCATCCTTCTTGTGCACCACCCACAGAATTTTTTGCCAAAACAGTTGCATCTGTGCAAGCCCTCTTTACACTTGGGCTCATGAAAGCTGTGTAGGGAGCACACGATGACAAACTGACAAAAATGCATGAGAACAAGAAGGGTGCAAGATTCTTGAGGAGCACTTAATCAGCCTGAAGGCTGATTTACTCCTTCTCATAACACAAGAGCTAGGGGCCATCAAATTAATAGGTAGCAGGTTTAAAACAAAAAGGACGTATTTTTTCACACAAAGCACAGTCAACCTATGGCACTCCTTGTCAGAGGATGTAGTGAAGGCCAAGACTAGAATAAGGTTCAAAAAAGAACTAGATAAATTCATGGAGGATAGGTCCATCAATGGCTATTAGCCAGGATGGGCAGGGATGGTGTCCCTAGCCTCTGTTTGCCAGAAGCTGGGAATGGGCTATAGGGGATGGATCACTTGATGATCACCTGTTCTGGTCATTCCATCTGGGGCACCTGGCATTGGTCACTGTCGGTAGACAGGATACTGGACTAGATGGACCTTTGGTCTGACCCAGTATGGCCATTCTTATGAAGACGAAGCATAGTCTGTAGGTGACAGTAGACCCCTAAAGGCAGATGGGGCCTTCCACCTTGATTTCAAACTGGAATAGGTACAAAGAAGGCTACTAGTGTGATGGAGACCCTATCTTTTGAGAGGAGGCTAACAGCGTTTGGCTTGCTTAACCTTGCGAACTGAAGGCCGAAGGAATGTGACTGCTGTCTATAAATACATCAGCGGAGTCAACCGCAGGGAAACAGAAGAGCTTTCTAAGCTAAAAGCCAAAGTTGGCACAAGAGCAAATGGGTATAAACTAGTCATGAAGAAATTTCAGCTGGAAATTAGAAGATTTCTAACCATCAGAGGAGTGAAGCACAGAACAGCCTCCAGTAGGAGTAGTGGGGGCAACTTAATGAGTTTCAAGATGGAGCTTGATAAGTTGATCAACAGGATTATAGGAAGTCCAGTCCCTGTGATAGCAAGCGTCTGGACTCGATGATGCCAGAAGTCCCTGACAGGCCTCTGCCCTACGTTCCTAAAACACAGACCTTGCAAGCGAGAGCCCAAAGTCAGTCTCATGGTTAGGATGGGTGATTAGGACACGTGTCTGAAGGCGAATTGTGCCCAGACCTACAAAACAAAACAAAATTGTATCAGTGTTGCTTAGACTATTTGTGAAATACTAACTGAAGGAACCAGATTCTGAGACACGGACCCATCTAAGTGTGGAGGAGGCTACACACCTACAGTATTATGATATATACTATTACACAAGCACTGCATTTTTGGAAATGTCATTTCTTCTGAACATCATACTGCAGGATGGCTTTGGGCTGAGTGAAATGGCTCCCATTGTAATGCACACTTCATCGCTTTTTGGTAAAAGTTGGCTACTATTTACTTTGAGTCTCATTGGTACAGATAGTTGTGAGAGCCCGCATTTCCAGTTAGGAAGTTTCACTTACAAATAGGCTCTTTTTGCTTCTGGTATATGTTATTTTTCCAAGTTATTGTGCCCCTCTCCCTCCCAACTATGTTCTCTATTAGACTTTCCCAAATCTGTTTGAATTTGTTCCAAACAAAAGCTCTACTGTTCCGCCACCAAGATGGCATCCTTCAAATGACAGTGCTGTGGGGGTTATGTTAAATGGGAAGCATCAGAAATTGGTGTCTATTTTCCTCGTACCCATCTACTGTGTCATCCACTTACCTTTGACATCACAAATGTGGACAGTTGGGCCCACCTCTAATAATACAGATGCTTTGCATTTCCATAGACCCTTCCACCCCCAGATCTCAAAGCACTGTACAAACATTAATGAATGCCGCCTCCCAGAAATGACTGTGTGGTGGGCAACTATTATTGTTCCTCTTACAGATGGGGAAAGTGAGGCAGCAGGTGGCTCAGGACCTGATCCACAGCCCTGTGAAGTCAGCAGAACTCTTATTGACTTCAGTGGGCTTTGGGTCAGGACCTAGGTTTGTTCTGGAGCATCTGCCTAGTAAAACATACAGCTGGAAGTGATTACAGTGAGAGCGGCTGGGGTGCGTAGATCTAGAGTTTCAGTTTTGCTTTCTAAAGTGAGACACAAGTTTTCCCATGGCTCATTGAGTTAGCTGAACAGCACAAACTCTGAGGAGGCAGTGCCCCTTTTGTGGGCTTGGCTATGTGCTCACTGCCAGAGCTGTGCTCAAAGGGCAGAAATCCAGCTGACCAGGAAGACGTGTTTACTTAATGGATGTCGCTGAGCAACCCGAACCCTCAGTATTTGTGTTGTTAACTTGCCTGGCAGAGAAGAAAGAGCAGCGGAGGCTGAGGCCAGGCCGATAAAGAATCACCGTGGTTGTCTCTGGAGAATGTAACACTCCAGAAAGGATCTCATTTCTCTCTGTTCCCCCAAATCCGCTTGTGGTAGAAAAATGAAATCAGCTCCATCCTTCAGTTCTCTCAGTCCCGGCACTGACCCGCAGTGGAAGTACCTCACAGAGCACGACCCTAAGTTTGAAGGGCAGAGGAAACTCAAAATAGAAGGCAAGGAGCTGGTGTCGGTGCCTCTGCGGGTCTTTGGCTTGGAAGGCCTACAGGTCCTGGAGATGAGCCCGGAAAGAGAGAGCTGCCTGAGGTACAGGATGGAGCTGATCCCCCGAGAAATCAGCCACCTGAAGAGCCTAACCCTTCTTTACATGGACTCCAACAACTTGAAGGAGATCCCTGCCGAGATCGGCACCTTGAGCAACTTAGAGAGACTCACCCTCAGTAACAACCGCCTGACCTCTCTGCCACCAGAGATCGGCGGCCTGGAAAAGCTACACAGCCTGCATCTGGCCAACAACCACTTCACGGAACTGCCCGCCCAGGTCTGCCAGCTTAGACACCTCACTTTTTTGGATGTGAGCGATAACCAAATAAGCACCCTTCCTCCCGGCATTCGGCATCTACAGAAGCTGGAGACGTTGCTGCTGCTGTTTAACTCTCTCGAGCAGCTGCCGGGGAATGTGTGTCTTTTAAGAAATTTGCACACTCTGTGGCTGGGCTACAACCGCCTAAGGGCCCTTCCTGAAAATTTTGGAGAGCTGGTCAACTTGGACTGGGGACATAATTACTGTTCGTGTAATTTTGAGGGGAATCCACTGGTACGTCCACCCCCAGAAGTATGTGGCGGAGGCCCCGGAGAGATCAGGGAGTACTTTGCTTCACCTTATAGAGCATTAGGAGAATAGACACTAGGGGTTATTTGCCACAAAACTGCTGTGAGGGATTTATAGCATACAAACAGAATCAACATGCAAAATGGGTTTTATCTGGAAAACGCCAGTAGAGTCTCTGTGTAGCTTGATCTGTTTTAGTGCATGGTAATCTTTATATTCCTATTTAGTATACACACTCCTAAAATTATTTCAGGGGTATTGAGCTCTCTGTGGTTTGCAGCTGTGTAGTTGGCTCTGGAAATGTTACTGCCAAAAGTCCAGTTTGGGGAAACTAATTACATCTAGTTCTAAGGACGTGGTGTCAAACACACTTGTGATGGTATGTAAATAATAACAGTAACATGCACTGGTTAGTTGTTGGCATATAGTGAGGCTATAGGTAGAAATGGGCAGAAGAGCCTCTGTTCAGATCTGGACCTGGATTACATTTAGATTTTGGTTAGGGTTTTAGGCCAAATCAAGCCTTGGGTTTGGTTTGGGTCAGGGGTGGGCACACTTTCTGGCCTGAGGGCCACATCGGGATTCCAAAACTGTATGGAGGGCTGGGTAGGGAAGGCTGTGCCTCCCCAAACAGCCTGGCCCCCGCCCCCTATCCGCCCCCTCCCACTTCCCGCCCCCTGACTGCCCCCCTCAGAACCCCCGACCCATCCAACCCCCCCTGCTCCTTGTCCCCTGACAACCCCCTCCCGGGAACCCCCGCCCCTAACCGCCATCCTGGGACCCCACCCCCTATCCAACCCCCCTTGCTCCCTGTCCTCTGACTGCCCCGACCCCTATCCAAACCCTCTCCCCTTAACAGCCCCCCTGGGACTCCCACGCCTATCCAACCCCCCATGTTCTCCGTCCCCTGACCGCCGCCCCCCAGAACCTCCACCCCATCCAACCACCCCCTGCTCTCTGTCCCCTGACTGCCTCCCGTGATCCCCTGCCCCTTATCCAACCCCCCCCCCCCTTTACCATGCCACTCAGAGCACCAGGACTGGCAGTCGTGCTGCCTGGCCGGAGCCAGCCACATGACAGCACTGTCCGGCAGGAGCTCGCAGCCCCACTGCCCAGAGCACTGATGACATGGCGAGCTGAGGCTGCAGGGGCGGGGGGACAGCAGGGGAGGGGCCAGGGGCTAGCCTCCCCAGCCTGGAGCTCAAGGGCCGGGCAGGACCATCCTGTGGGCCGGATGTGGCCTGCGGGACGTAGTTTGCCCACCTCTGGTTTAGGTGGTACCAAAACCTTGTAAGATTTCTACTCCATCCTATAAAAACAACACGGAGTCCGCTGGCACCTTAAAGACTAACAGATTTATTTAGGCATAAGCATTCGTGGGTAAAAAACCCATTTCTTCAGATGCATGGAGTGAAAATTACAGACACAGGCGTAAATATACTGACACATGAAGAGAAGGGAGTTACCTTGCAAGTGGAGAACCAGTGTTAACAATAACTCCCAATAATTGAGGAGGAGGTGTCAATACCAAGAGAGGAAAATTGCTTTTGTAGTGAGCCAGCCACTCCCAGTCCCTATTCAAGCCCAAATTAATGGTGTTAAGTTTGCAAATGAATTGTAGCTCGGCAGTTTCTCTTTGAAGTCTGTTTTTGAAGTTTTTTTGTTGAAGGATGGCTACTTTTAGATCTGTTATTGAATGTCCAGGGAGATTGAAGTATTCTCCTACTGACTTATGCATGTTACCATTCGCGATGTCTGATTTGTGTCCATTTATCCATCCTATGGCCTTTTCCAGTGTGGGATCCAATGTGTAAACAGGAGGAATGAAATCTGAATATTCAAATCCAATCACCACCCAGAAATTTGAAGGGGTTTGTGTTTGCGGTACCAGTTGTGGCCCATCTCTGATTCCACATGTCAGTACGTAAAGACACCTAAAGTTACAGGAACAGAAACACCCTCTGTGCGTAGTAAAATTATGCCCGTGCCACAACAAATGCCAGATAATTAAGACTGGCCTTCTCTCATCTTCTTGCATCTACCAATGAACACACAAGGCATCACACCTTTCCATAAATATTGGACACAAAGTTAGAAGCCTAAATGCCTTTGTAGATTTGGGCCTAAGTGATTTAGATGCACCAGTCCCTATGACCTTCAATGGGACATGTGCCTGTAATTCATTTACGTGCTTTAGAAAGTCCCACTCTAAATTAACAACTTTGACCCCGCAATCGCTAGTGCTCGACAGACAGCAGTGTTCAGAGAGAGTCTCAGTGAAGTCAGTGGGTCTCTGTGCAAGTGCAGCAGCCTGCAGGGGTGTTCCCAGAAAAATTTTCTCCTGGTACACACATGTACCATGTGAGTCGGGGAGACGCCAGGCACCACCACCAATCCCTGTGGAGCCATCCCCTCTGCAGCCGCTGGCCCAGCATCTCACCAGCCGAGTCCGTGCCACGCTCAGACTCCACTAGATGGGAGAATGAGCCCACCCCACGCTGACCCCGCAGTGCTGGCGCCTGCCCTGCGAGGCTGACCCCAGCACCCCATTCTGGGCGCTGTGGTCTGGCATACAGGGTCGCAGTGGCGCTCAGGTTTGGCCCATCTGCTCCTCTGTCAATGGAGATGGAGCAGCAGACAGGCCAAATTTGATGGTCCACACCTGAGTGGTGCTGTGATCCCCAGGCGACAGCTTGCAACGCCACTTAGTTTGCCGGCTCTCTCAAACAGGGGCTAAGGCAAACTGCCCATTTTGCTCCATTCTCTGGGCAGCCCCAATGCTAGTGGTCCTCACCACGTGTCATGTGCATCCGGCTGGGGGCACCACAGGCAGCCTGCCCACATGCTGTCAATTCCAGGATGTCCTCCTGGGTGACCGTCATAAGCAGGGACATTCACAGACCCCGTGCATCACTCAAAAAGAAGAGGAGGAGGTTTTAAAGCATCTAAAGCTGTCAGAAAGATTTTGCCTCAACCAAACCTGGGGAAGTGTTCAGATGTTTTAAGCTAGAAAGACCTTAACCATCATTGATCCAGAAATGTCATATAAAAGAAACTTGCCATAAAATACTTTAACTTACTGCATCTCCCGTGTAGCCGTATTGCTGACTTTCCCAGTCCTCCATGCTTTCTCCTAAATTTTGTTCCAACCTGTCTTCAGTTTTATCAGTATTTCATGTTTTCCCTTAATCTAGTTCAAGGGGCGGCAACCTTTCAGAAGTGGAGTGCCAAGTCTTCATTTATTCACTCTAATTTAAGGTTTCGTGTGCCAGTAATACATTTTAACATTTTTAGAAGGTCTCTTTCTATAAGTCTGTAATATAGAACTAAACTATTGTTGTATGTAAAGTAAATAAGGTTTTTAAAATGTTTAAGAAGCTTCATTTAAAATTAAATTAAAATGCAGAACCCCCCGGACCGGTAGCCAGGACCCAGGCAGTGTTTGTGCCACTGAAAATCAGCTCGCGTGCCGCCTTCGGCACGCGTGCCATAGGTTGCCTACCCCTGGTCTAGTTCCTCTACCATTCTTTTTTATCTTTGATTCTCTTCTTCCCAAACCCTCCTGCTTTCTTCAGGGTGTTGATTTCCTTTTTGGAGCTTTCCTTTCTCGCCTCCCTCTTGAACTTGTCACCTGGCCAAGGCCCAGATGTGAGCGCAATGCATGGCAGGTGAAAGGCGGAGCCAGTCCTGCTGGGATTTGAACATGTGGGCCTAAGGAGCATAGATACAGTATTTAAAATAGTGATGCTTGGTCGTTAAGCCTCTAGCGTGATGATTTTGCTCTCTCTATAGCAAGGAAGGAGCATGTGAGAATTTGGGTTAATGCTGAAATTTCTTCTGGGTGCTAGGGAGACAACTTCAGACATTCTTCGGGCTGGTCTACACTGGGGGGGGGGTCGATCCAAGATACGCAACTTCAGCTACGCTAGTCGAAGTATCTTGGATCGAATTACCTGGGGTCCACACCGCGTGGGATTGACGGCCGCGGCTCCCCCGTTGACTGCGCTACCACCGCTCACTCTGGTGGAGTTCCGGAGTCGACGGTGAGCGAATTCGGGGATCGATATATCGCATCTTAACGAGACGCGATATATCGAACCCGGATCAATCAATTGCTACCCGCCGATACAGCGGGTAGTGAAGACATACCCTTAGTGAGAGCTGACTTTTCTTCTCCACTGACACTGAATCTGTCCCTAGCCCCTGCCAGGTAATACTTCATCTGGCCCTTTCAGTCTGATGTTCTGTTACCCCGATTCAGTATAGCAGCATGCCAGCCCTACATGATGGCCTGTCTATTAATGTGCATAATGATATATAAATGCTAATACATCATTATAACAATAACTCTTACTAATCATGCACTAATGTTTTCTACTTCATCATGGGAGAGGGGCATTTCCATGACAACAGCATTCAAAGATGGTTTAGAGGCAAATGAAGAACAAGATGTTGGAGAAGCAGGACAAAAAAATAAAGGGACAGCCTGGCTAGCCAGTTAGCAGGTAGTTACCATGCAAGGGAGTTGTAATTCTGAGCTACCTGATCAGTCTCATTCCCTATGCTGGTAAGAGTCAGGTGCTTCAAGGAGGCCACTAGAACTGGGGGCGAGGAAACAAGGTGGGGAGCTGTGAGTCACTTTTGGAGTGGACTTTTGGAGTATCATTATAAAGAAGCTACCTGTGAAATGAGCACCTGGGGTGTGGGGGGGAGATAGCCATAAAGGAGCTGGGGAGGGTGTTAGGTCAGAGAGAGATCACAATCAAGTGGTAACAACAGAGGAGCAGATGGCAGGAGAATTGGCGTTTGCTCTCACCTCTGCCACTGGCTCACTCTCTGACCTTGAGCAAGTCACTTAACCTGTCTGCCTCATTTCCGCCAGATGGGTATAATAATCCTCACCTTTGTAAAACTCATCTTGGATGAGAGGTGCTAGGTAAATGCAAAGTAATCTTAAAAAAGAGCAGACAGGAAATAAAAGTCCTCCTTCCTCTGGCCCGATATGGGTGACTAAGGTTCTAGCTAGCAAGAGCTCTGGTGTTGTGAGGCTTATCTCTAGACAGTCTAGACAGTATTTGGTCCTGCCATGAGGGCAAGGGTCTGGACTCGATGACCTCTCGAGGTCCCTTCCAGTCCTAGAGTCTATGACTCTAGTATATCAAATCCTCCTATGAGCAAAACCGCAGCCAGACAGTCCCTCAGGTAGGGAAATCCTCACAATTCCTGCCCCACTCTATGTGAACCATGTATCAGGCGGTAGCCATGTTAGTCTGTATCCACAAAAACAACGAGGAGTCCAGTGGCACCTTAAAAACTAACAGATATATTTGGGCATAAGCTTTCATGGGTAAAAAAAACTCACTTCTTCAGATGCATCAAAATAAATAAATCTGTTAGTCTTTAAGATGCCACCGGACTCCTTGTTGTTTTTGTGAATACCGACTAACACGGCTACCCCCTGAGATTTATTTGGGCATAAGCTTTTGTGGGTCTTTAAGGTGCCATCGGACTCCTTGTTGTTTCTATGTGAACCATAAGCTAGCTCTGCAAAGCTAGGTCAACCTCTCTCTCCTCTCCACTGTTTACTAGATCCCTTAGAAGCCCTGCTCTGGTCCTTGGAAAGTGATTATACCAATGAGTTTCCAATGGCCCATCATGTTATTAGGACTTGGCCAAAGTGACTTTATTTCTTTTGCTAATTTCTGGCACCATTAAATTAAAGTTTTGCCATTGGCTGCAACGGAAGTAGGTTCATAGCATTAGGGCTCACAAAAGGTTCCTGCTTGATAGAATGAGAAACCAAAGAGAAAGGGAGTCAGTTTTCAGATCCATTCAGCTCTCTCTTTCTCTGTCTGTCCTGCACCTGTAAACTCAGACAACAATCTTGGGACCCAATTATCCCATCAATGCCAGGCATGGAACTCCACTGAAGTCAATGGGAGCTGCGTGCGTACAGCTGGCAGGGAGAACATATTGTGCCTTGAGTAAAGAAACTTGATTGCACCTAACAAACAGGTCTGGTAGCATTACTGTAGATCTTCAGCCTTTTGGGGTCAGGAGAAATTCTGGGAGATCAATCCAAGGGGAGACGAGTCAACTCTTTGACCTGAGCTGCTGTGAGCGAGTGAACTGTGCTGTCCAAAAGGGCAGGAAAATCCCTACTGACAAAATGCTCCCTCCCCTCTAGCCTGGTTGTTTGCAAAGGGCTCTGGGGAATCTCACTTCCAGAAGTTGGAAGACACAGAACTTGATCTATAACATAATTATGTCAGTGTCTATCTAAATGGCGTAGTTGTGTAGAGCAATCATTAGCTCACAGTGCTGTCGTTAAGAAGATATTAAAATCGAATCCCAAACTGCTCGTCCTGTATTTGTTGTGTGATATGAATTGTTGCTAAGCTCATTTTCTTTGCCGGTGCTCATTAAAACATCAAGTCTCAAGATCAGAGAACAGCACACTGCCAGTGCATGGGCCCCTGATGGAAAGACTAAGAAATCTTCCATGGTGTGAGGGGGACATTTTGAAAACTGACACAGCATAAATGGGAGTTGTGCATGTACTCCCCTTCCCCCATCCCCTCTCTCCCCCGTGCTTCAGATGGACCTTTGTCTGGGAGACCAAATCTCTCAATGAAGTATAAAGAATTTTAATTGAAAATGCTGCACAATAAACACATAAATATACATAGTCTGCAGAAGAGAAGAGTGAGGCGGGATTTGATAGCAGCCTTCAACTACCTGAAAGGGGAGGGATCCAAAGAGGATGGAGCTAGGCTGTTCTCAGTGGTGGCAGATGACAGAACAAGAAGCAATGGTCTCAAGTTGCAGTGCAGGAGGTCTAGGTTGGATATTAAGAAACCCTATTTCACTAGGAGGGTGGTGAAGCACTGGAATGGGTTACCTAGGGAGGTGGTGGAATCTCCTTCCTTAGAGGTTTTTAAGGTCAGGCTTGACAAAGCCCTGGCTGGGATGATTTAGTTGGAGATTGGTCCTGCTTTGAGCAGGGGGTTGGAATAGATGACCTCCTGAGGTCCCTTCCAACCCTGATATTCTATGATTCTATGAGGTTCTCATAAGAGACTCATAGTCTTTAAGGTCAGAAGGGACCATTGTGATCACCTAGTCTGGCCTCCTGCACACTGCAGTCCAAAGGCCCCTTCTGGCTTGCAAGTTATGAATCTAAACTATTTAGCTAAGGGTTTTCTATGGTGCCTGTCACTACTGTAACTAAATGCCAGACAAAACAATGGATGTATCAAGAGTTCAAAGAACCGCCCTCCCCAAGTACCTATTCCTTACAGGTGTCAAGATATGAGAAGTTTTCCAAAGGTACAAATAGTAGTTACATGGCCAATTCCCTTTGACTGTCAATGGGTGTTGAGTGCCTACCTGCTCTTTGAGCCTTTGCAAAATCTCCCTCATAGTTCATATATCAAAGATAACTAGGGCCCTACCAAATTCACGGCCATGAAAAACACGTCACAGACCGTGAAATCTGGTCTCCTCTCATGAAATCTGGTCTTTTGTGTCCTTTTACCCTATACTATACAGATTTCAAGAGGGAGACAAGCGTTTCTCATACTGGGGGCCCTGACCCAAAAGGGAGTTGCAGGGGGTTCGCTGTATTGCCACCCTTACCTCTGTGTTGCCTTCAGAGCTGGGTGGCCAGAGAGCGGCGGCTGGTGGCCAGGTGCCCAGATCTGAAGGCAGCATCCCACTAGCAGCAGCACAGAAGTAAGGGTGGCAGTACCGCAACACCCACTCCCACCACAATAACCTTGTGACCCCTCCCAACTCCTTTCTGGGTCAGGATCCTGACAATTACAACACCATGAAATTTCAGATTTAAATAGCTGAAACCATGAAATTGACGATTTTTTAAAATCCTATGACCGTGAAATTGACCAAAATGCACCAAGAATTTGGTAGGGCCCAAAAGATAAATATTCCACAAGAATGAGAAATGTGGACTTGCACTGATTCTGGGGAGACAAGGGACACTGCAAGGAAAGGAGTCTATGTGTCCAAAATGTTAAGAAATCCGGGTACCTCTGCAAGGCTAGTCGGGTAAGTTATGAGCTAGGTAGTGTGAGAATAACTCAGGGCATGTCTACACGGGACGTTACCGCGCACCAAGCCAGGTGTTAATCTACAGCACACCAGCTTGCCATGCAGTAACCTCTTGTGTAGACATTGCTACAGATTACTGGACAGTCCGGAGGGCGGCTTGACATTCTGCTGCGTAGTGAGTGCGGTGTAGATTCTCATCCTTCGCACAGTAACTTGCTTTGTAGACAAGCCTGCCGCATGTAATGTGGTTTGAGTGTGTGTGAGAGTTTGTGTGTTAATGTGTGTGTGTGAGGGGGGAATGTTGTGTTTTGGGTGCTTGTGTCTTGGTTTTTCTTATATGTGTGTATGTCGTGTGTTGGTTTGTGCAGTGTATGTTAGTTTGGGTGACGTGTTGTGTGCTTGCGCAATGTGTCTGTGTGATGGTTTGTTTTGCAGGTGTGGTCCAGGTGGGTGTGTCTTTGAAGTGGGTTATTCAGTTCAGGTGGGGGTTGGTTTGTGTTGTGTGCGGGTATTGTAGGTGCAGGTCACACGGTCTGTGCATTTAATTACAGCTGTCTGTATGTGATCAATGTGCTGGCCGCATCAGTAGGTTACAGCCCAAGAAGGATCCCTGGAGCTGGAAATCAGAGTGTGCTAGGAACAAAGAGATGAATCATGGAGCAAATGTCACATCGTTTTTCACACCACATTACAGCGCGAGTCTAACTAGCATGTATAATAAAGAGCACCAGAAGCCACGCAAGAAGGGACGGAAAACTCCACTGAGTGCTTTGCTGGCCACTTGCCACAGGCTAAGTGATAGTCAGTAAACGGTGCTTAAATAAACAGAACGCTTCATGGTGAAGATTTCAAGTGTATGTTAAAGGTCCCCAGGGTTTGGAAAGAGGCTTTTTTGCTGCCTTAGGTAAACAGGAAAATATGTTTCCCTCCCCACCGCCATGCAAACAAACCTTCCTGGTACCTTTCAGGCAGCAAGAAAATGGAGCGGGGGAAAACACGCTGAGTCAAAATAAAAGCCCAGCTGGAATAAGTGAAAGCTTCCGTGCTAGCCAGGCATTGCTAAACCGGCTGTGTGTTTGGAGCCTTCAGCCCCTGCTTTGGTCTTTCTGGCCCTCCTGACTGAATAGGATCCCATTCAGTGAGTGATCCTGGATGTAGGTAAGTCTTGGGCCTTTGCAAAGCTATTGTGGGTGGGCTGGAAGGTTTACACTGGGATGCAGCAGCTGTCACCAGTTATAGCCTGAGCTGCTAGGAGTCACCCAAAACGATTAGCCTGTGAGAGACAGGTCTGAACTGTATGAATGCATAGTGTGAGCACAAGTCTGGGAGCTGGGAAATCCTGAGACCTAATCCTGGCTCCAGCAGTGACTGCGTGGCCTTGGACAAGCCAGTTCAACTCTCAGCCTCGGTTTCCCCCGTGTGTTAAATGTGATCACGCCCTCCCAGACGTGTTGTGAGACCTTCACCCACAGTCAGAGGCGAACGGCTCAGTATGAACCAAAGGTCTTGTCATTGTCCCCGTCACAATGGCCACTTGCTGTGATCTTAGCAGAGCGCTCGGGGCTGCGTGGGGACGAAGGCTGAGCTTGCGGCGGTAGTCCCAGCAGAGCAGAAGCAAAGAAAACTTGCCCTCCCACTGCCTGGCCTGTATCTGTTCTGCAGATGGAGACACTTCTCTTCTGTGCAGGGCTGGGTTGCCACCTGTCCATGTTTCCCTAGGATTGTCCCTTTTTTGCAGAGAGCTGTGCCAGGAAATCTGTAAAGGTGCTCAGTGCCCGCTGCCAACTGTCCTGTGCCCAGGATCACCTAGGCTGTCCTGTTTGTTTGCACCTCAGAGATGGCAACCCTAGCGCAGGGGAGCTTTTGTATCCGTTACAGTGAGGTCTTTAGCCCTGGTCACAACTGGGGAAGCAGAGCTAGATCTGTCAATCCCTGGCAGGAAGGGTGTGGCCCAGGCTCTGGGAAAAACAGCCAGTGTTTATCCTACCTCCCCAGATGCTGCGGCCCTTTCCCAGACGCTTCTTGCTGCAGAGCAGAAACGGAGACAGCCCAACTGCAGAAGGGATGTGCTGATTCCTGTTGCTTGGACTCTAAGCTTTCCTGGCCTGCTTACTAGCCTGGGGGGCGCTCTGCAGAGAACTGGCTGGAACCCTGTCTGCTGATGCCCATGTAACTGGCTACAGCAGCTCACAGCATGTGTCCACGCAGATCTCTCAGGCAGCTGCACCACAGAAAAAATCAACGGATCTGTGCACCTTCCTACTAACAGAAGGGGAGTTTTCAGGTGAGCAGACGTATGTTTGTTCTCTAAGGCAGTTAATCCAACACTTTTCCGTAGCACTACCCCTGACTGTTACAGTGCTGTCCTTTGCACCTGTTCTCATAGTGTGAGATATGACAGATGCAAAAAATCCTATTAGCTGATCAAGGCCCATCACCTGCCTGTGTGGGGGTGTTTGCTACTGTATATTTTGCTCACACATATTGCTGTTGGACTTCAGCTGTTCCTGCATGGCCAGGTAGCAAGAGCAGCCTGTTCTTGTTTCTGGTCCGGTGTTAGTGACCCTTCCCTTTCAGAGGCCAACCCTGTCTTGTTACCTGCGTCTTTACGACTTCCAGAGCAGATGACTGTAATTTGCTCTATGTGGGACTGGGCCCAAAGATCACTGAGAAAGTTAAATTGGCACAGAATATACCTGCCTGTTTATTAAGCGGTGTTTCTTTGCAGAGAGCCTTGGTCCTGCTAGTGAAGGCAGGGGCTGGACTTGATGACCTTTCAAGGTCCGTTCCAGTTCTAGGAGATAGGATATCTCCCTTAATTTATAAATTTATTTTATTTACGCTTGTGCACTGTTGTCTGCACTTGCTTTGAGTTTGTTTCTCTTTTACGGTTATTGTTTTTATTATTAACATATATATTGTTTTTGGGCATTAAGGCCACAACCAGGTTGGGCCCCCATTGTGCTAGGTTCTGTACAGATATATAAGGTGTTTGGTTTGAGACCTGATCCACAGGGAATTAACAGAACAGTTAATCATCAGGTGATCCATCCCCTGTTGCTGGGGACACCATCCCCGCCCATCCTGGCTAATAGCCATTGATGAACCTATCTTCCATGAATTTATCTAGTTCTTTCTTGAACCCTGTTATACTCTTGGCTTTCACAACATCCTCTGGCAAAGAGTTCCACAGGTTGACTCATAACGTTTGTTGCACTTTTCTGTACCCTTTTCAATTCCCTGCAAGCTCCACAATATGGTCCAACATTCCCTCTCCCTTAAAACAAACACACACACCCCAGCAGTGTTTTCTGTCAGAAATGGCAAAATGCCCCCCTTTATCCACTTTACAAAATCTTATGAAAAATCTTTCCTTTCATATGCAGAACCCAAACTGACAATTGTGTTTGGCACTTACTCGAGGCTGCTGCATTTTGTCTGTAGGCACGGGCATGTCTCTGTCTGTCTGTCTCTCTCTAGATACACACCCAGATCTATACAAACTCACACATCTATCTCTAGAGATAAGCAGTTGGTCAAGAGATGGACACTGATGTTGCAAACGCGTACCAACATGTTTAACTTTATGCACGTGAATAATGTGCATAAAGTTTACAGGCAAGTGGTCAAAGGCCTGGGGCCATTGTTATCAAGTTCCCGGTGGGAGGGATAGCTCAGTGGTTTGAGCATTGGCCTGCTAAACCCAGGGTTGTGAGTTCAATCCTTGAGGGGGCCACTTAGGGTTCTGGGGCAAAAATCAGTACTTGGTCCTGCTAGTAAAGGCAGGGGGCTGGACTAAATGACCTTTCAGGGTCCCTTCCAGTTCTAGGAGATATACAGAGAAGAGGGACTGGATTGCACTGGGGATTAGTAAAGGGCTGCCCCCTTTTACCCTCCAGGTGACTGTAGAGAAAGAGAGAGGGGACCAGACAAGATGCTGTAGTTGCTCACTATGTCTTTGCTATTTAATCGTTGTCTTGTGGCCGAGGCAAACAGAGTTTGTTGATCTCAACTGAGTTCCTAGGGGACAATTGGCCACATCACACTACAACTCTGTATTATCGGCCTAGCTGGCAGCCTCAGCAGGGAGGCCTAGGACTGAGTAAGCCCGGAGAAAGGGCTATCCTCTCTTCCCCAGAGATGATTCCCTGCAGGTCCGCGTCGGCAGGGCTGATGTGCCTGTTCTCAGAGGAGAAGCCCTGGAGATTGAAACCCTCTGTCAATCTGGCACCTTTCAACATGCATTCCATTCAAATGCAGAATGAGAAGGTGGGAGAAAAAGCAGAAAGAGCTCTGGCAAAACTGTGCTGCTTGGCCTGTGCTAGGACCCTGCTCTGTGCCTATTGCATACTCAGCTCTCAGTCCCAGGTGGAGCTTCCGCTGATGTCAGTGAGAGCTCTGCATGCAGAATGTACAGGCGAGATCTGAGAGCAAGGCTGTGCCCATGAGGCAGCAGCCTTCGCAGGATTTCCTGTGAAATTGCTGTCATTCTGAATGGTGCTACGGTGTAATTAGCATATTGTTAGGAGAAAATGACAGGCACCAGGAACATAGCCCTGTCTCCACTGCAGCCTGGGTGGCTCAGAGGTTTTCTTTATAGACTACAGGGCCCTACCAAATTCATGGTCCATCTTGGTCAATGTCATGGTCATAGAATTGTAAAAATAGTAAATGTCATGATTTCAGATATTTACATCTGAAATTTCACGGTGTTGTAACTGTGGGGGTCCCGGCCCAAAAAGGGGCTTGGGGGTGGGGATGCGCTATTGCCACTCTTACTTCTGTGCCGCTGCTGGTAGCAGCGCTGCCTTCAGAGCTGGGCAGCCAGAAAGCAGCAGCTGCTGGCCGGGAGCGCAGCTCTGAAGTATGGATGGCATGGTATGGTATCGCCACCCTTATTTCTGCATTGCTGCCTTCAGAGCCGGGCCTTCGGCCAGCAGCCGCCACTCTCCGGCCGCCCACCTCTGAAGGCAGCAGCGCAGAAGTAAGGGTGGCATGGTATGGTATTGAGGCCCTTACTTCTGCACTGCTGCTGGTGGGGAGCTGCCTTCAGAGCCGGGTGCCTGGCCAACAGCCGCTGCTCTCTAGCCACCCAACTGTGAAGGCAGTGCAGAAGTACGGCTGGCAATACCACAACCCTTCAATAACCTTTCAACACCCTCTGCAACTCCCTTTTGGGTCGGGACCCCCAGTTTGAGAAATGCTGGTCTCCCCCATGAAATCTGTATAGTATAGAGTAAAAGTACACAAAAAGACCAGTATTCATGGGGGGCAACCAGATTTCACGGTCTATGACACGTTTTTTCATGACCATGAATTTGGTAGGGCCCTATTTATAGCTCAGCTATTAAAGGCCTACAGCAGGCAGGTATCAGTCTAGGCCACACATTTCAGAACTCGGGTGAGTGATAAAAAGCACTAAATCCCCAACAAAGCCTTGTTGCTAAAATGAATCATCTAAGCTGGTGACTCTTGGCACTTCATTGTAATCCCACAGCCCAACCAATTCTAAACTGTGCCTTTGAACACGAAAGCCAAGCGAGGTGGGGGACTGGTGCGTGAGTGCCTCGGCAGCACGGAATAGATGCCATTTGTGCAACCCTCTGCAGCAGGAGCAGAAGCGCACGGAGAGGAGCGAGGGAGGCTTTGTTTAGCCACTTCGAGTCTTAGAGCACCGCGAAGATGCTGGCCAGACCTCGTGGTGCACTTGGGGAACACTAGCAGAAGACTCTGTGTGTGTGTGTGTGCACGCGCTCCTGAGTCCTCTCCTAGCCAGCTCATGCTTGCAGGTGCAGATGTAACATGGTCCCTAGCGTTCATATCGTGTTTTCCCTGAAGCAGGTCAGAAACAAAGTTCCAGTTAATTTTTTGTTCAAAGTGACACCTTTTCCCCAGTTAAAATAGATAAGAGCGCAATTCTGTGCACATTTCTTACCCATTCAAGCTAAAGAAAATTGGCTTTGAATTTCAAAGTCTGTGTGGGAACAAATCCAGTCTGTTAAATTTTGCCCCAAAGCAAAACCTGTGAGTGCAAAATTGTCAAGAATGAAACTACAGAGATGTGAACACCACATCCTTGGTGTAGATTGGAATAGTGCCATTGAGTTCAAAACAACTCCTCTGATTTACAGCAGCTGCCCTTTAGCATGGCATTTGGAAGGGAAGTGTTCAGAATTCTCACACAGCGCTACTTGCAATACACTGGAGAGATATTGTTGCCTTCTTTTACATATGGTGAAACTGAGACAGAGAGGTTAAGTGACTACCCCAAGATTACGGAGGAAGTCGGTGTCAGACTCACAAGGGGCACGCAGGAGTAGAGCTGGACAGGAAATGTTTTTCCCATCCTGTGAAAAATTTTGAGATTTCAAAAAAAAGTTCCTGTCCTGAATCAGGGCAAAAAGTTGAAATCTCAAAAATTTTCGTTAACCAAAAATCCGAAAAAAGCCAAATCAGTTTTTGTCACCAGGGGAGTGAGGAACGCAAACTGAGTCCTGACTGCCAGGTCTCAAACTCTGGCGCTTCAGCCTGCAACACTGGCCACTCATATGCTTAGTGAGATCTCTGTCCTACACCATTACTGCTGCGTCCTGTAGTGCTAATGGGAACACCTGGATTTTCTTCCCGTCTCTGCTGTTCATGTGCTGCCGTGTGATCTTGGCTGAGTGACGCACTAGTGGAGTATTTTCAGTCATGCCACCTGTGACGACTTTGGGAATTTTCTGTAATATTTTATGAACTCTCTGTATGACACTGCACCTAGCCTCCTGGCACCTCTATGGAGGGGAGTTATTTTCTCCCTGGAACAGAGGGAAGGCATGAAGTGTTTGTGTCCTGTATCTGTCTGGGGCATCGGTGTGGGAACTACAGATGCACGGGGTGCTGCAGCACCCCCAGGTTTTATGCAGAGCTCTGCTCCGGCCCCGCACCCCGGGCTCCACTTCTGGCCCCCCATGTGGGGTCCCACCTGCTGGCCCACACCTGGGGCTCTGCTGCCGTGCCTGGTGTCCCGGCTGCTGCCCCTGGGTCTGGGTTTTCAGTGCCAGCCCCGTGCCCGGAGTTCTGCTCCTGGCTGTGTGCCCACCCCCAGCTGTGGCCCCAGCCATGGCCCCGTTACCTCTGCCTGCTCCTCCCCCCCCCCACGGATACACAGCCCTGCTCCTGGCCCCAGTTCTTGGAGGGGTGAGGGGGATGGTCGGGGTAAGGTGGCTGATTTTCAGGACCTCCACTATTAAAAGTGTTTCATCACCACTGGTCTGGGGTGGTATGAATGGGCTGTCAAAGACTGGCTGGAATCAGCCTATACCAGTGGAGGATCCCTGAAAGACAATAGGGACCCCATTAACCCAACCATTGACACTTAACAATGCATGTGAACTAGGCATGGCTTTGTAGAGGAAGGAAAATGGACTGGAGGTGACAGGATTCTGTGATAAGAAAAGGGCTCAATGATACATGCCCAGTGGTGTCACTTGGGATTGAGAGACAAAGGGGACAGAGAGAAGGAAGATGGGGCTCAGGGGAGCAGGCCCTGGCTCTCACCAACAGGACCCATATACTAAGCCTGCCTCTCTTATGTGGGCCACGTGACTAATAAATCAGTACCTTGTTTTGAGAAGGCTGCCGGGGTCGCTGCACTTACTTATGGAGACCATCATGCCCTGAAGACATGGAAAAAGTCTCCTGTGGGAGTCTGGCTTGGTGAGACCCTCTGCAGGGAGCCAAGGAGAGAGACAGCGATTGCTGGTGCCCGAAGGCCCAATTTCAGAGTTGTGGAGACCATGGGCATGTTCCTGTGAAACGGTGGGGATGCTTGGGGTCCAGCACACTAATGGGGTTACTCCCAGGGAACTGATTAATCATGGAGTCATAGAACCATAGGGTTAGAAGAAACTGCAAGGATCCCCTAGTCTACCCCCTGCTGAGATGCAGGATTTGTTGTGTCTAAGCCATCCAGTGCAGATAGTTATCCAGACTCCTTTTGAAAACCTCCACTGAAGGAGTTTCTACAACCTCCCTTCTGTTCCATTGTCCTACTGCTCTTACAGTTATGAGGGTTTTCCTGAGTTTTAATCTAAATCTGGTATGCTATAATTTGAACTGGGCCGTAGACGACAAAATGAAATTCAACAAAGACAAATGTACACTTAGGGAAGAAAAACCAAATGCACAAATACAGACTGGGGGGTAACTGGCTTGTCAGCAGCACTGCTGAGAAGGATCTGGGAGTCGTGGTGGTTCACAACCTCAACATGAGCCAACAATGCGACACCATTGAAAAAGCAGCAAGTGCAATTTTAGGTTGCGTTAACAGAGGCATAGCATGCAAGTCACGGGAGGTGATAGTACTGCTCTATTCGGCGCTGGTTAGGCCATACTTGAAAGGCTGCCATAAAAAAAGATAGAGAAAAGTTGTTTTCTTTTGCCACAGAGAACAGGACAAGAGGCAATGGGTTAATGATTGAGGACCCTGTGAATCTGTAATACTACTCCCTACCTTTGGGCCAATTTCTTACCTCCAACCTGCTAAGTACATTCTCTTTCTTCCTTCACACCAAATCCCTCTTTAAAACACGCTTCTTCCATGGACTCTTCAAACCTTGACTTCTTTAACAAAAACCCCTCACTCTCCCTTAGTTGGGCAGTTCTTCCTTCTCTTGTCTCATCTGTATGAGACAGCAAGTGTGACAGCTGCCATTGTGGCTGACACACGGGATTGAACTGGGGTTCTCTGGAGCTAACAGCATAAACTGCTGCAGCTTGAGCCCCTCAGGGTGGACTGTAATGGACTCATCTCCTCTGTGGATAAGGCACTGAGGGAGAACCTGTGGGTTACTCAAGCATGTAACGTGCCAATGTTTCTATCACCTTAGACTGCAAGCTCCTTCTCGTGTGGAGAATGTCCGAGTCTCTCTAAAATGCCATGCACACCTAGGGTGCTATTGACACGGTGTAGCGGGATAAAAGTAGTGAGAGCAGTTGAGGGAGGCTGGCTGAATAGCTGGCCCTGAGAAGAGGGCTGTGAGTAAGGAGCCGTGACAGTCTCACTGCAGCCCTGGAGTGAGAAGGACCTAGCTACCGGGGAGAGACAGGGTACCTTCGACAGAGCAGTGCTGGGGAACGGACAGGCTGAGCTGGGGAGCTCAAGCCTGGCTACCTCTCAGACTGAGGCCTGGCAGGAAGGTCTAAGGAGGTACTGGGGCTGCAGGGAAAGGCAGTAGGCCCAAACCCCTAGCCAGTGATGAGTGGCCATTGCAGACTGCAGTTTGCCCCTGAGTAAAGGGGCTAGATGAAGACGGGCAGTAGCCACTGAGGCAAGGTGGGTATAGGGAGTTGGGGATCCACTGAGGAGGGGAGACCCAGAGTGTGGGGGCACTGCTGTGGGGCAGCACCCCAAGATAAGGTGAACCAGGGTCCGGGAGGGACACGGGGCCAGAGGTGGTGGAGATTGATTGAAAGACAAGTAGCGACAGCAGGAGAAACAGCGGCCAGCAGGAGGTGCTGCGAGGCTGGGCTGAGCTAATTCTCGGACTGACCAGCAGGAGGCGCCGTGGCGGTGAGTGCACGCCGGGCTACCCATGGGTTAATTAATCATTGTTTTGGTAAATGGTTGTACCATGTAAAGTCTAGCTCTTTCTAGATTGTTGATGATAATAATAATGGCAGACCTTTTTAGTACCTGTTTTTAGGTCTCACTGCTTTATCCTAATTATTCTTTAGCTGTGGGAAGCCAGACTATACAGCTTGTCAGTAAACACTTCCAGGTTCATAGCTCAGGAGCCAGCGAGTCAGTCTTGAACCAAGGTGAAGGTCAAGAATAGATGCATAGAAGGAACATGAAACAGGGGTGATTAGTTACTATAGAGCAGTGGTTCTCAACCCGCAGCCTGTGGGCCCCTTGCAGCCCAATCAGCACACAGGTGCGGCCCATGTGACATCCTCAGGGTCATACAGGTAGTATATATATAGTGTATGGATGTGGCCCACATAACACACGGAGAGCTGCATATGGACTTAGAAGCCCTAGTCCTGGACCAGGACCCTGTTTGCTTGGTGCTGTACAAATATAGAGCAAAATGATGGTTTCTGCCCCGGAGAGCTTTCAGTGTAAGTATGGACAACAGACAACAGATGGATATAAACGGACAGACAGACAATGGAGTACAAGAAAACAATGAGATAGTATTGATCGGCATGAGAGATAGAGCAAGAATACAGGATTTTGGGCCTGTTTCTCCTTTAGCTCACTCCAAAGTAAACAGAGGGGAGCTCAGCTGAACTACGCTGGAAGTGAGAGGAGAACTGGATCTTTTATCTCCCTCTAGCAACCAAAACAAACAGATTATCATAGCAATAAAGAGCAGCCGTGGAGAACAGGAATCCGTCTCCCACGGAAGTCAGTGAATATAGAGGGAAAGATGTAAGAGGGCATTACTCAGTTCTGGGAACTAATTGCTATTATTAACTAAACAAACCACAGAACTGTTAACTCTAGAAAAGGGACAACTGCACAAGTGGACTACTTCTACTAATAATGGTGTAAATTGGCTTGGCGTAATGGAGCTCTCATTATTTATACCAGCTTCACAATCTCCTACAACTTTACATTCATATGCTCCTTTCAGTTTAAGACGGGGTAGTCAATAGGCGGACTGAGGGCCAAATCCGGGCCGCCAGACGCTTTTGAACGGATCATGAAATCTTTTTATTTACTTATTATTATCATTGTTGTTATTGCAGTGTGAATAATGTTTCTCTGGAGTCTGGATTTTGACTATACCTTTGACCAAGACATTTGGACTTTGACAGAAAGTAATTGGCTACCCCTGGTTTAAGACCTTAAAGAGTTTAAAGTATTGTTTAATTAAGAATCAGGCCATCTCTGGGAGCACAGGTATTTGTTTTGTAAACTCATCTGTAATAATCATTAGTTATTGTTTTTCTGGTAGCAACTACAGTGTACAGACAAGAAGAGGCTGCCTCTAAATCTAAATTCATGGAGATATCCCATCTCCTAGAACTGGAAGGGACCTTGAAAGGTCATCGAGTCCAGCCCCCTGCCTTCACTAGCAGGACCAAGTACTGATTTTGCCCCAGATCCCCAAGTGGCCCCCTCAAGGATTGAGCTCACAACCCTGGGTTTAGCAGGCCAATGCTCAAACCACTGAGCTATCCCTCCCCCCCTCTACCCTGAGGAGCTGCAATCTAAGGACAGAAAGACGGACACAGAGGCATAGGCTGGAGGGCAGCAGTAGTACATACAAGTGGTCAAGGTGGTGGTTAGCCACATCTTGGCAAAGTAAGGGGAAGGTATAGGTTAACTGTACATGTCAATTGAAGTCAGATGGATTTCCTGTAGGCATCTGTATGAGCATTGCCATGAAACTTGGTAAATGGTGACACAGAGCTAGTCAGTGATTGGCCCAGTGTCTCCTATCACTTCAGTGGCAGAGTTAGGAATGGAATCCTGGAACTCCTCTTCCCTGGCTCTAGGGTGAAGTGTATTTAGATAGCCATCAGTGGGTATGTCTACTTAGCGTTTTGGAGTGAGACGCCCAACCTGGATCAATAGACTTGGGCTAGCGGAGCTTGCGCCAGTGCTCTGAAAATAGCTGTATAGACAGTGCTTTGATGTTGCGGTTTGGGCTGGTGCTCTGTCCTGAAACCTAGAGCCCGAGCTCCAGGCTGAGCTGCCACTTCAGTGTTAGCACGAACTCTGCTAGCCCAAATCTGTCAACCTGGGCAGGGAGGCTCTCCCCAAAATGCCGTGTAGACATACCCTGCGTGTTCCTCTTGCTCTGGGGAGCTCTGAAAGGTATTCTGCTCTCCGGAGGGAAGAGTACCTCTGCCTGGGTCCCCTGGAGATGGTCCTCTTTCCACTGCCACTTACTCTGGGCTATGTGCTATGAACACAGACTAGCTCAAAATATTTAGCCTCTGCGGAGGCTGTCAACAATGGGCATCAATTGTAACTGTAGTTGTAGCACTGCCAAACTGTCGCTTCTCCCCTAAGTCAGCTTGGGGACAGCTGTATGGGTATGGTGACATTTTTATATGGGTCCATCCCTGGCCCCCTCAAAAAAACCCCAGTGCAAACCATGTGTTCAATAAATATTGTTGTGGTTTTTTGGGGAAAAACCGATGATATAGGCTTCATCGTGTTGCCAGCACAGAGTGCCCAAGGCAAAGCAACAGCGAGGTTCGTTGCCCGGTGTGCTTCGCGTCAATAAACACACCAGGGGGAGAAGCAAACAAAGTTTATTTGGGATCCCAAAGCGGTGCTAGGAGACAGGCACGTCTCAGATCAAGCACACTAACAGAAACAGTTTTTCTTCTTTTATACATTTTGCAGTTAAGCCTCACCCCCCTCCTTTCCCCTCTAGCCCTCCCTTTCTCCCCCCCCCATTCCTCCCTCTACCCCTCCCATCCCTGGTAATAGTTACTAAGCAAATAATGATTACATTTAAGCAGTTAAGTCATTCTTGGCATCTATAAGCCTAGCTTGTTAGTAACTTCTTTAAACCGTTATCTTGTCCTTTTTCCCTTCAGCCAGAAACATGCAGGCCTCATTATTACCGCTTGAGCAGGGGGTTGCACACAGATAACTGGTTGCTTACATATTCCAATTGCACCTGGCTTTTGAGGTTGATTAGAGTTTAAACATGGAAGGATAGAGTTTGGTTCACTTAGGCCTAGTGCAGGAAGGCTTCATTGACACTTAGTGGCCTTCCACCCTCCCGAGTTACCTAGGGTGATGCCTAGTGACATCAACAATCGTACAGTGATGATACACTTTGCATTCCAATAGTATCTCTGGAGGATGTTAAACACAAGCTACTAAAGCTAGACCTTTTAAAATCAGCAGGTCCAGATAACCTGCATCCAAGAGGTTGGTTTTTTTTTAAAGAGCTGGCTGTGGACTTACTGGCTTGTTAATGCTGATTTTCAATGAGTCTTGGAGCACTGGGGAAGTACCAGAAGACTGGAAGAAAGCTAATGTTGTGCCAATTTTTGAAAAGGGTAATTGGGGTGACCCAGGTAATTATAGATCTGTTGGCCTGATATTGATCCTGGGCAAGAAAATGGAGTGGCTGATACAGGTCTTGATTAATAAAGAATTAAAGGAGGGTGGTGAAATTAATGCAAGTCAAGATAGGTTTAAGGAAAATAGATCCTGAGAAACTAACTTGATCTCTTTTTTTTTTTTTTTTGAGATTGCAAGTTTGGTTGCTAAAGGTAACAGTGTTTATGTAATACATTAGGGGTGGCCAAACTTACTGACCCTCCGAGCTGCATATGATAATCTTCAGAAGTTTGAAAACTGGGCACACCTGCAGGGGCTCGGGGCTTCTACCCTGCGGGAGGTGCCTACTGGAGCTTGGGGCTTCAGCCCCACTCCTGCTGAATCCCTGACACTCCTGGGGAGAAGCCCCTAGCCCCACTACCCTGCCTCAGGGCAGAAGCCCTGAGCTCCCCACCCCAGTCTGGTAGGTGGAGAATGGAGAGGGGGTGTGCGCGAGCCACATTTTAATTGTAAAAGAGCCTCATGTGGCTCAGAAGCTGTGGTTTGGCCACCCCTGGTAAGTACCTACATCGGGAACAAATATTTAATAATGGGCTCTTCAGTCTAGCAGAACAAGGTCTAACACAGGGGTAGGCAACCTATGGCACGCGTGTCAAAGGCGGCACCCGAGCTGATTTTCAGTGGCACTCACACTGCCCGGGTCCTGGCCACCGATCCGGGGGGCTCTGCATTTTAATTTAATTTTAAATGAAGCTTCTTAAACATTTTAAAAACCTAATTTACTTTCCATACAATAGTTTAGTTCTATATTATAGACTTATAGAAAGAGACCTTCTAAAAACGTTAAAATGTATAAAGAAGAACAGGAGGACTTGTGGCACCTTAGAGACTAACAAATTTATTAGAGCATAAGCTTTCGTGGACTACAGCCCACTTCTTCGGATGCATCCGAAGAAGTGGGCTGTAGTCCACGAAAGCTTATGCTCTAATAAATTTGTTAGTCTCTAAGGTGCCACAAGTCCTCCTGTTCTTCTTTTTGCGGATACAGACTAACACGGCTGCTACTCTGAAACCTTTCGTTAAAATGTATGACTGGCACGCAAAACCTTAAATTAGAGTGAATAAATGAAGACTCGTCACTCCACTTCTGAAAGGTTGCCGACCCCTGGTCTAACATGATCCAGTGGCTGGAAATTGAAGTTGGACAAATTCAGACTAGTAATAAGGTAAATTTTAAAGTGAGCGTAATTAGCCATTGGAACAATTTATTCAGGATTCTGGTGGATTCTCCATCACTGACAATTTTAAAATCAAGACGGGATGTTTTTTCTAAAAGACGTGCTCTAGGGATTCTTTGGGGGAAGCTCTGTGGCCTGTGTTATCCCGGAGGTCAGACTAGATCACAATGGTCCCTTCTGGCCTTGGAATCTGTGAAAACAAGAGAGTCCCTGATGCCCCATTAACTAACTATGCCGGGTAGGCTCAGGCATGCATTAGCAAGGCTGCTCCCCTGCACCCCCACAGCATGCTCTGCCGTCCCCGTGGCTGTCCCCTTTCTGCTCCCTTTGGGATGATTTGCTTGCCCAGAGATGCTTGCAGGGACATAGGGCTGCTATTGCATCTGTCCTTTGGGCAGGATGCTGCAGGGAAGAAAGGCATCCACACCATGACTAGGCCTAGTCCAACCTTTCATATCCAACAGAGCTGCATATTGGCTATCCCTGCTTTGTTCTCTTGTATACAGTGACTGCCTGCTCTATCTCTCTGAGAATGATGTACAGAAGCCAGGAAGCAAATCAATGAAGGCAATTAGTTTTCACCTTCGCGGTTCTGGTCTTTGACTCCTGGTTTTGCATCGTTACATTTTTTTTCAACTGCACTGTAACAAATCTCTATTATTGAGTGTTTTTATGTATACAAAATGTCAGCTCCAAACAGAGCTATGATATGTAAGGGGCCGTTCTTTTATAGTGAAACTGTTGGTGAGATATCAAAGCAGTATGTCAACAAATGCCATGCCTGGTTCGTGTAGTTGGCTCCTACACCATCCTCCCTACAAGCCCCAGGGAAAGGTGCTATATAAAACAAGTTGATCTCATTCTCTCAGTGATTTTAGTGACATTAATAGCAATTTGCAGGTGTTTGGCAACATTTCAAGCCTGAGGCCTCAATGTAGAGCTCTTGAGGGATTCTCTCAAGGTACCATAATTAGGGTATAATTAGAATAAATTCATAGAGGGAACATGTGCTGTTCTGTTTCTGAACACTGAGATCTCTCCCCCACTGCTAGTGTTCAACTCCATTGATCAATCAAGATTCCAAGTAAAGTTCTATTATTACTGTTCCTTAGTACCTAATTATTTGGGAGAGGCTTAGACATACCCTGATGTCTTTCATGAAAGGGGTAGCTTTTGAGGCAAAGGAAAACTGAGAAAGCTAGGGGCAGGAGTCTTCCATTTTCTTCCCATTGACACTCACTGGGAGTTCATGCACAGAGAGCAGGCAGGCTGAGGCCCTGGGTGATCTCCTTTGCCCAGCCTTTCCTATGTGATGGACGTTTGCAAGCAGGGGTTGATAAAAGAACTTGCAACCAGCGATGATAGAAGTTAAGGTGGAAGAGACCCTCTAGGTCACCAAGTACCTTTTGGCACAAATCATTCTCTTCCCCTCATGGTTCTCCTCCATGTTCCCCCCACTGTTTGTCATCTCTGGTGCTGTTATATAACCCACCTGTCTGTGTCCAATTCACAGAAGCCACAAGTCCGTTACAGTCCCAGTTACAGAGCCTGCCTCTTCAGCTCAAGCTGTTGAGACTCCACACATGTAACTGCTGAGGTCCCTGGTTCAGTCCAAGATGGTGGCCCTCACGCTATTTCCCCTTTCCTCACCCTGGGCACACTCTGTCCTTGTGGTGGGGCAGCTGACCCACACCAGTAGGAGAAGGGTTAAGGCAGCCTTGGAGAGGCTGCACAGAACCCTGCCAATCAGGAAAGGGCTCATTGGCAGAGCCAATCAAGAGAAGGCTTGCTGGAACAGCCCATATATAAAGGGCTGCTCAGCAGAGCAAGGGGCAGTCTCTTCCTGGAGGGCAATGGGGAAGGATGGTCTGCCGAGTACCTGCAGAGATTCTGCAGTGCTAGGCAGGGTAGTGAAGCAATAGGGGAGCTCTTGACTGATCATGGCGAGACTGAGGTCTTGAAGCAAGGGCAGGGAAGGTGCTAGGGCTATGGGGGAAGTGGCCCGGGGAAAGTAGGCAGCAGGAAGGAGGGGCGGTAAATGGCTGCCAGCTTTAGGGTCCCTGGGCCGGGACCCAGAGTAGCGGGTTGGCCTGGGTCCCCCTTCCTTTACTCCTATTTGCCAATGAGGAGAGTGGCCTAAATCCAGAGTGCAGTTTGTCCCTGAAGCCCGGGGCTAGGCTAGAGACTGCAGTTGGCCGCTGAGGCAAGTGGAGGGACTGAGGACCGCCTGTCCCCCGAAATGGGGGAGACAGCAGGCTAGGGCACAGCCAAAATGCCATGTCCCGAAGACGATGCCGTGGTCCAGGAGTGACGCAGGTCCAGATGGTGGAGACGGTGGAGGAAGTGGAAGTAACGGCGAGTGAGACACCGCTAGTAAAAGGCACACTGGTGGTCCAAGAGAACTAATACCCAATACCACCAGCAGGAGATGCCGCGGCAGTGGGTCTGCACTGCTTCAGTCCCCTTGTGCTATTCCATTGTTCCCTCTACACTGTTCTGACAACAACATTATGGAAAATCCCTTTGAACTTTCCACCCCGACAGCTTCCGTCATCTCTCTTGCTGCCTGCTAGAGGATTAAATTGTTTTCAAAGATTTCCTTTGTTATGTAAGTTTTTTCTTCCTTTTAAGATTAAGGCCATTACTTTCTGGAATTCATCCTAGCACTGTTGGCCTAGAAGAGCTATTAAGAACATAAGAACTGCCATTCTGGGTCAGACCAAAGGTCCATCAATCCCAGTATCCTGTCCTCTGACAGTGGCCAATGGAAGGTGCCCCAAAGGGAATGAACAGACAAGTTATCATCAAGTGATCCATGCCCTGTCACCCAATCCCAGCTTCTGGCAAACAGAGGCTAGGGACACCATTCCTGCCCATCCTGGCTAATAACCATTGATGGACCTATCTTCCATGAATCTATCTAGCTCCCTTTTGAACCCCATTATAGTATTGGCCTTCACAACAACCTCTGGCAAGAAGTTCCAGAGGTTGACAGTGCGTTGCGTGAAAAAATACTTTCTTGTGTTTGTTTTAAACCTGCTACCTATTAATTTCATTTGGTGGCCCCTTGTTCTTGTATTATGAGAAGGAGTAAATAACACTTCCTTATTTACTTCCTCTATACCACTCATGATTTTATAGACCTCTATCATATCCCCCCTTAGGCACCTCTTTTCCAACCTGAAAAGTCCCAGTCTTATTAATCTCTCCTCATACGGAAGCCGTTCTATACCTCAATCATTTTTTTGTTGCCCTTTTCTGAATCTTTTCCAATTCCAATATATCTTTTTTGAGATGGGGCGATCACATCTGCACGCAGTATTCAAGGTGTGGGCGTACCATGGATTTATATAGAGACAATATGATATTTTTTGTCTTCTTATCTATCCTTTTCTTGATGATTCCCAACATTCTGTTTGCTTTTTTGACTGCCGCTGCGCACTGAGTGTATGATTTCAGAGAACTATCCACAATGACTCCAAGAGCTCTTTCTTGAGTGGTAACAGCTAATTTAGACCCCATCATTGTATATGTATAGTACGGATTATGTTTTCCAATGTGCATTACTTTGTATTTTCTTCCCTTTAACTTATTCCCACTCAAAAACAGTCACAGCATTCTCATATTCCACACACCCTACCTCTCCTTCTCTTCATTTAAACTAGGTAAGTTGAGTTCCTTTAATGTCTCTTGCTACGACATATGTCCCAGCCGTCTTATCTCTTTGCTGGGCTGCTTTGTAGTCCCGCTATTTTAAAACGGCAGTGCCTTTATTGTTCGGATTTGAATCAAGAGCCTGGTAAAATGTGGGATGATAGAAGCCATTAGCAGGTATAGATTCAATCTTCTCCCTTATAGGGGGAGCTAGGAGCAGGTACTCTGGGCTCACACTATTCTTCAAAGTGGGAGCTAGTTGAATCTCCTGCAAGGATATTATAGTGTGGCCCCATTGCATTCTCTAGCATGTGGTTCTGAACCGCATGTTAAATACGGAGGAGATGCAGAACGGAAATTATTAGCATTCCATTAGTTGCACCAAGCAGATTTTTGGGACAGTGATAACCCGTTATGGTGATGATGGTAGGTGTGAGAGGGCGTTAAAGTAAAGGAGAGAGACAGAACCAAACTGAAACCTCTGACTAGTGCCTACATTTAAATTGTTCAGGATCTGTGTATAGATTGGAATTTCTAATGAATAATACAACATAGGGCCATAATCTGATCTCATTTACACACCTGTATCAATCTGGAATGACCCCACTGATTTTAATTGAGATTAATACAGGTGTACCTGAGATCAGAATCAAGCCCGTTATATTGTAATCTGGGTTTGGATTGCTTTGCAAACTGAGTACAAGCTACAGCATGGAAAGATCATTTCACCCACCAGTGAAATGCAACCACAGTTGGGGTGATGGGTTAGACTTGCACACAGCAAAACTACACAGGCACTTAGGACAGAAAGTGGAGAATAATTGATCCTATGAAAAATACAGGGAGAACTTTCCTAAGCAGAATATGAATGACCTCATTTGAATTCAACTGCGGTGCCAAGGCCAACATCTGTACTCTGATGTAATGTCAGTGGGATCGCCAGGTCACAGTCTGAGGTGTCATCCCCACAGACAGCACCCTCAGCAGCGCAATGCCGCCAAGTGACTCAATGGAACAAGAACAAAACTAACTCCTAATATCACTCCTTGCAGCATTTAGGGATTGTATGGAGGTCCCTTATGACCAGGCCCAATCATAAACTACTGCAATCTAGTGAGATCACAGCCTGTGGCAGTAAATATAGAGTAGCTCCTACTAATGTTTCTTTTTCATGTTCTTTCTATTTTTATGCCCCTGGCTGCTCTTGGGATGTAATGTCACAGATGAGAGCCTCTTGAGCATCAAAGGGAAGGAGAATTAGCTGATGGAGTGGTGAAAAGTTAGTGAGGCAGGTGCTGCATTTGCCAGCTGGATGCTCTGAGCTGTCACTGGCTCAGCAAGTGGCTTCTTGAATTCTTCTCTGTACAGAGAACCTGACTCCTCTTTCTTAGCACTGGTATTACACCAGCGTCACTCCGTGGACTCACTCCTGATTTACAGTGGCATGACAGAAGAGTCAAGCTCATGAGGTAGATCATCACGTTCTCAGCGTAATGGAGTTTTTGCCAGCTGTCTCCTTCCTTTCTTAGGACATGTCCCAATAAATCCCTCCTCTCTCCTCCCAGGCCCACCAACGGGGGGGAGGGGGCAAAGGGGAAAATTGCCCAGGGGCCCAGGTGATTTAAAAGGGGGCGGAGACCCCCGGCCGCCACTGCAGCAGAGCTAAGGCAGGCTTCCTGCCTGCCCTCACTCCGCGCCACTCCCGGAAGCGGCTGGAACGGCCCTACGGCCCCTGGGGGAGGAGGGGGAACTGCAGCCAATGGGAGCTGCAGGGGCGGTGCCTGCAGGCAGCAGCGCCCCCGCCTAGGAGCTGCTGCCAGAGGGGTCCGTTTTGGGAGCTACCCGAGGTAACCACTGACCCCCTGACGCTCTCCTGCACCCCAACTCCCTGCCCCAGCCTAGAGCCCGCACCCAAACTCCCTCCCAGAGCCCACACCCCCTCCTGCACCCCAATCCCCTGCCCCAATCTGGTGAAAGTGAGTAAGGGTGGGGGATAGCAAGCGACAGAGGGAGGGGGGCTGGAGTGAGCAGGGCTGGGGCCTCGGAGAAGGGGCAGGACAGAGGCGTGGCCTCAGGGAAGGGGTGGGTCAGGGGTGGGGCAAGGGTCTTTGGGTTTGCGCAATTAGACACGTGGAAGTTTGTGTGGCAGGTTGGTATTGTATGAGAGTCCCCAGTTCTGAGAGCTCATTCTTGATCTTCTCCTGTCTGCTGTACAGGATGCTGATCAGGTGGTTCCTCAGTTTCTTTGAGAGTGTGTGGCACAGTAGACAGTTATCAACCCTACCGGGCAGGCATGTGGAAGCCCATCCCAGCTTGCTATTAATCACTATTCATTTTTTTAATCGCGATTAATTTTTTTGAGTTAACTGTGATTAATCGACAGTCCTACTTAAAATCTGTGTACCTGTGGTTGGATGAGACACCTATGTTTGGATTTAGGAGCCGAATATCAGGCTCCTGTTTTTGTTTTTTTTTAATCTCAGTCCCAGTTTTAAAATAGAGATAAGGGGCCTGACTCTCCACTGAACTTCACCTTCTGCCTTGTGGCTGCGAAATATCCCAGTTCTGATGTGGTAGCCTTTTATACCCACTTTGCACCGAGGTAAATGATTCTACACAGTTGAGGGCAGTGAAGGGTTGGACCTAAGGTGACTGAATGGGGGAGAAAGCTAGATAAGAGCAGAAAGACAAGCACTGAAACTCCATGGAGGAAATGTTTTGGCACAGGGGAGACAGTCCCCCAGAGCGAGCGAGCTAGGAAGGTGTACTAGTGCAGTGGTTCTCAAACTAGGGCTGCTGCTTGTTCAGGGAAAGCCCCTGGAGGGCCAGCCCGGGACGGTTTATTTACCTGTTGCATCTGCAGGTTCGGCTGATCGCAGCTACCAATGGCCGCGGTTTGCCGCTCCAGGCCAATGGGAACTGTAGGAAGCAGCGCGGGCCGAGGGACGTACTGGCCGCTGCTTCCCGCAGCCCCCACTGGCTTGGAGCAGTGAACCGCTGCCACTGGGAGCTGTGATCGGCCGAACCTGCGGACGCGGCAGGTAAACAAACTGGCCCAGCCCACCAGGGGCTTTCCCTGAACAAGCGGCGGCCCTAATTTGAGAACCAGTGCACTAGTGCACAGTGTTAAAGGCTGCAATAAGATCAAGGAGGTTATTAAGGAAGAAGTCTTCATCAGCAGCAAAGACCCGGTAATAATTGATTGTCCAGGGAAACTGTTGCTGTGCTCTGAGCAGAACAAAGCTCTAACTGAAATCACTCAAGGGTACCCCCTTCATTAAAAAGCCAGCACCGTGTTGCTTCACTTATAGCTGAGCCCACTAATTATTTTGGATATGGTCTTTGCATTAAATTCTGAATTGAGTTTAATGCTGATGAGAGGTGTTGGGTTGTGACAGCCCCTATAGAGTGAAGCCCTCCCTCTCTGGGACATGTAGAGCACATCCGCTGTCATGCAAGAACTCTCTCTCTTTCTCTCTCATATAAAATCACCAGAACGCCTCTTCCCTGTATGTTGAGGGAGCTTGGCTTGAAAGGAGAGTCTAGTCTCTCAGCTCATTTACTCTTTGCTAAAGCAGCCAACAAAGGTGCTGATTAGGCCCGGTTGTGTGGGAACTGGACTGAGACCATCAAATCATTTCATATGGGCTACTGAGCAGCCTTCAGTGGTGATTAATTTAGTTCACTAGTGACCTGGGTCTTCTGTTCACTTATATCTCAATTGGATGCACTGGAGTGAAGAAAATGATCAGTGTGCTCTCTGCACACATCACTTGTTCACATCTTTCATTTGTTTCTGTCGAGGAAGCTCTAAAAAACAAAGCTATCAGCCGACAAACAAACAAAATTGCTAGAGCTGGCACTCTGGTTGGCTGTAAATATAAGACTTATGAGACCACAACTTGTACTTTCCTCTGAAGACATTTCCTTCCATCTTGGGGAACAGTCACTCAAAATGTTTAACTTTTTATTTTTATTGATTTGTATAACATTATAGAGACATAACAAAAAAGAAAAGGCAGGTGTAACTACAGAAGCGATCCACAAAACACATTATAAAGTAAGTGCATGGTAAATGTATTGTAAATTAAATGCACAATGAAGTAAATGAATTCAAAATTCATTCATGGAACCTGCATAGAAATGAACTAAAGCAAAAGTAAAATAAAGAAATGGTTGTTTTCCAGCAACATAGCTCTTATTTCAGGGGGGAAAAAACAATTGGGAAATAAATTAATATATATGTCATGAAGTGTAGGCCCTGATTCTGGAAAGCATGTTTTAGTGATTAAGTGCCTCATTGACTTCAGTAAGAGTTAAGCATGTGTTAAAAGTTTAAATCATAGAATCGTAGGACTGGAAGGGACCTTAAGAGGTCTGGTCCAGTGCCCTGCACTCATGGCAAGACTAAGTATTATCTAGACAAAGGATCGGCAACCTTTGGCACACGGCCCGTCAGGGAAATCCGCTGGCAGGCCGGGACGGTTTGTTTACCTGTAGCGTCCGCAGGTTCGGCCGATTGCAGCTCTCATTGGCCGCGGTTCACCCTTCCTGGCCAATGGGTGCTGCGGGAAGCAGCACGGGCCAAGGGATGTGCTGGCCGTCACTTCCCGCAGTCCCCATTGGCCTGGAACGGTGAACAGTGTCCAGTGGGAGCTGCGATCAGCCGAACCTGCGGAGACTGCAGGTAAACAAACCATCCCGGCCCGCCAGCAGATTTCCCTGACAGGTCACGTGCCAAAGATTGCCAATCCCTGGTCTAGACCATCCCTGACAGGTGTTTGTCTAACCTGCTCTTAAAAATTTCCAATGATGGAGATCCCACCACCTCCCGAGGCAATTTATACCTGTGCTTAACCACCCTGACAGTTAGGAAGTTTTTCCTAATGTCCAACCTAAACCGCCCTTGCTGCAATTTAAGCCCATTGCTTCTTGTCCTATCCTCAGAGGTTAAGGAGAACAATTTTTCTCTCTCCTCCTTGTAACATCCTTGTATGTACTTGAAAACTGTAATCATGTCCCTGCTAAGTCTTCTCTTCTCCAGACAAAACAAATCCATTGTTTCTATCTTCCCTCATAGGTCATGTTTTCTAGACCTTTTTAATCATTTAAAAAAACAACAACGAGGAGTCCTTGTGGCACCTTAGAGACTAACAAATTTATTTGGGTATAAGCTTTCTTGGGCTAAAACCCACTTCATCAGATGCATGGAGTGGAACATACAGTAGGGAGGTATAAATACACAGCATATGAAAAGATGGGAGTTGCCTTACAAAGTGGGGGATCAGTGATAACGAGCCAATTCAATTGAGGTGGAAGTGGGCTATTCTCAACAGTTGACAAGAAGGGGTGGAAATCACTTTTGTAGTGCTAATGAGGCCAATGTAAACAAGGTGGCCCATTTCAAACAGTTGACAAGAAGGTCTGAGTATCAGCAGGGGAAAATTAGTTTTTGTAGTAACCCATCCAATCCCAGTCTTTATTCAGGCCTAATTTGATGGTATACAATTTGCAAATTAATTCCAGTTCTGCAGTTTCTCATTGGAGTCTGTTTTTGAAGTTTTGTTGTTGAAGAATTGCCACTTTTAAGTCTGTTATTGAATATCCAGGGAGATTGAAGTGTTCTTTTACTGATTTCTGAATGTTATAATTCCTGATGTCAGATTTGTGTCCATTTATTCTTTTGCATAGAGACAGTCCGGTTTGGCCAATGTACATGGCAGAGCGATAAAGTGGGTTTTAGCCCACAAAAGCTTATGCTTAAATAAATGTGTTAGGCTCTAAGGTGCTACAGGTATTCCTCATTGTTTTTTGCTGATACAGACTAACATGGCTACCACTCTGAAACCTTAATCTCCAATTTGTCCACATCTTTCCTGAAATGTGGTATCCAGAACTGGACACAATACTCCAGCTGAGGCCTAATCAGTTTGGAGTAGAATGGAAGAGTTACTTCTCGTGTCTTGCTTACAACACTCCTGCTAATACATCCCAGAATGATGAATCCTTTTTTTTTTTTTTGCAACAGTGTTAGCCTGTTGACTCATATTTAGCTTGTGATCTACTATGACCCCCAGATCCCTTCCTGCAGTACTTCTTCCTAAGCAGTCATTTCCCATATTGTATGTGTGCAACTGATTGTTCCTTCACAAGTGGAGTACTTTGCATTTGTTCTTATTGAATTTCATCCTATTTACTGCAGACCATTTCTCCAGTTTGTCCAGATGATTTAGAATTTTAATCCTATCCTCCAAAGCACTTGCAACCCCTCCCAGCTTGGTATTGTCTGCAAACTTTATAAGTCCTTCTGTGTTTTTTTCTGAATAGGGGCCTCAGATAACCATCCCAAATATGGAAGTTTTGAAAAGAGTGTGAACCTCCACTCTGCTCTGGATATTCTGTTCAGATACTGTACATAGTCCAAACTTACCCCATTTCTAGGGCTTGGCTTTATTTATCATCATCGTAAAATGTGCATAGTCTACTGAAGAACATTTTTTTCAGAGATTCCAAGGGCAGAAGGAATCATTGTGATCATCGAGTTTGGCCTTCTCTGTAACATAGGCCATAGGACTTTTCCCTAAAATAATTCCCAGAGCACGTCTTTTAGAACAACATCCAATCTCTATTTTTAAATAGTCAGTTATGAAGAATCCACCACAATCCTTGGTAAGTCGTTCCAGTGGTTAATCACTCTGACTGTTAAAAATGTATGCCTTATTTCTGGTCTGAATTTGTCCACCTTCAACTTCTAGCCTTTGGATCATGTTATACCTTTCTCAGCTAAATTGAAGAGCCCATTATCTGTGAAATCTATGAATGTGAGTTGTAGTTTGGGTGCCTCATTCTCCTATTCTCCATTATAGGCCGGTGTCCCTATTCATACTACATCTCCCATGATGCACTATGACCTCACCTCATTTTGAGGGGAGACAGCTGCATCATGGGAGGCCCTGTGGTGCATGATGAGAGATGTAGTCTAGCTGGGGAGCATGGCCCATACACTAGAATGAAGAAATTGAACCACAACAGCCATGAGGTACTCCAGTGGCATAGCCAAATCAAACTATTTCGGCATATATATTTCATTTTGAGGGCATTTGATTTTTCAATGAAAAATTAAAAATTTCCATGGAAATCAGGTATGTTTTATTACCCTCTCTCTCTGTCTGTTCTCACACTTCATCAGGACACGGGGACAGAGCTATGATCACACTAGAAATGGGCCAGGAAATACTCAATCTGCCTAATATCGATTATATTGATTTGGAGCCTTCTACACAGGGCCGACTCCAGGCACCAGCTGAGCAAGCTGGTGCTTGAGGCGGCAGATTGTTCGAGGTGGCATTCTGCCCAATCCTAGAGTGGCACGGCCGCTTTGTTTTTGTTCTTGTTCTGCTCCGGCCACCTTGTAGGGGGTGGCAGCGCGGAGAACCAGAGCGCCCTGCAGGGCAGTCCTCTTCCTTCCCTCCCCGCCGACCGGAGCGGAGCCCTCGCGGCAGGCGGCAGGAGGCGGCGCGGCGGGAGGGGTCGCGTGGCAGCGCCCCTGCTGTAGCCCTGGCCGCCCCCTTCTCTCTCTCTCCCGCCCGCTCCCTCTCCCTCCCCCCCCAGCCGGTCCCCCTGCACCCGCACTCTGGCCGCGCTGCAGGTTTTTTTTTTTTTTGCTTGGGGCGGCCAAAAAGCCAGAGCCGGCCCTGCTTCTACAACCATCACAGCGGTTCCAGAGACTTGCAAAAACTGAGGTCTGTGGAAGTCTCCTATTGACTTCACTGGGCTTTGGATCACACCCTGTGGGCTTGATGCTGAGCAGGCATGGAGACCGGCCGGAGCAGCACTTAAACCCTGAGTTGCAGGAGCTGGACTAAGTGAACAGGGAAGAGGCAAAAACACAGCACATCACCTGCCCGGCCATGATCAGCAGTCAGAGTGTGCTGGCATCACAGGAGAGGTGAATCTTAAAGGCAGATTTGAAGGCAGATCAGGTAGTGGTGTGTGGATTTTATCAGGGAGCAGGGTGGGAGAGAGCACAGAGATGGCTAAGGGAGAAGCTGACTGCGGGGGTGACAAAGGCTGGGAATGCTGGAGCAGGCAACATTGCGATCTATTATTGCGTCAGTGAGGTAGGGTGAGGCTCAGTTATGGAGGGTATTAAAGGTAAAAGCAAGTGGCTTGTGTCTGACACGGAGGTGAAGGAGGAGCCAGCAGAGGGGCTCAAAGGAGGTTTTGGTTAGAGCAACGGGCTGGGAAGATGATCTTAGCAATAGCATTTTGCGTGGCCTTGATGAGCGCAAGGCTGCAGTAGCCTAGGGCGGAAAGGAAGGGGACTTGGGTGAGAGTTTTAGCTACGTGGACAGAGACAAATGAGGTCAGACTAAATGACTGTAATGGTCCCTTCTGGCCTATGAAACTGCAGCAGAAATGTAGAGTGTGGTTAAGTGGAGAATGTAATTGGCCAGGTGAATTTCCCCAGCACGTGGGAATTAATGTCCCTATTGTTGCAAAAAGAGCAATGGGATCTTTACTGTCTCTTACGGAGAAGGCAGCCCCTCCAGCACTGCCTGCCCTTCAGTAACAGAATCTTAATGAACAGGCTAAATGCTAGAACAGCTGGCACTTTGTAGCATGTAATAGCCAGGGTGGGGAGGGAAGCTTCTAATCAGCTGGAAAAAGAACTAGATCGTCAGAAAACCCCCAGTGTGGACTGAACAGAGCAATGCGGAAAAGACCGTCGCCCCCTGTAAGCAATCAGTAAAATCCCAAGCGTCAAAATCAGCTGAGAAATATCGATCACGCGTCCTTTTGGGACAGCACTCCAGAGTGAAAGTAAACCAAGCTCGCTGTCATTCCTATGCTTCTCTAAACCATACCTGGACTACTTGGCGTATACAGCCTCATCTGAGATCACAGGTACATACTCGGATGGCTACCCAAGCCACCGCCAATGCGGCCACAGCCACACTGCTAATTTTAGCACGCTAATTTGAGCAGCGCTAGTGTGCGTACATTTACCCAAGCTGGGAATTACGCTACCCAGCTGCTGTGTAGGTGTGACTTTAGATCCTCTGGAAATACAGGGTCAGACCAGCTCTAGGCCCCTTGCCAGGCGGATAATATCGAGTGGCATGCGGTTTATTGTGAGTGGGTCTTTCATAGGGGACATTTTAAAAGGGTGCCCAGTTTGCACTGCGTGGACGTTAAAGCGCGGTTATAAGAGCAGATGTTTGGCCAAATGGCCATGCCCAAATAGATTCTTCTCCCCCTGCTGTGGTGTGATATGGCGCGTGCAGCCCTGCACTCTAATGGTTGGGCTATCTGGAGAGAGAGTTACGCATTGCTTTATTATCCATTCGGATCAAAGCCCGCTGTCTAAATGAAAGACACAGCTATCGAACTCACACCATAAGAGATAACCCATCGAACCTACTGGATGACTTAATGACTTCAAACAATCTCTGAGGTTGCTTGTGATGGGGTGCTGCCCTCAAGCACAGCCCTTGGTGGCCCCTCATGGTCCTGTCAATGAGCTGCCCTCAGCGCCTGCGCAGTTCTTCCCAGCGGTTACCCAGACCAGATTACGTCAAACAAAATACCCCTTTCATGGGCTCTGGTTTATTAACTCTGTTTTAAAGAAAAAAGGTACAAATCACTTCTGTTAGCTTATGTCTACACTATCACTTATGCCGGTATAATTTATGTCACTCAGGGATGTGAATAAGCCACCTCCTGAGCAACTTAAGTTACACCAACCTAAGCGCCAGTGTGGACAGCACTATGTCGGCAGGAGAGCTTCCCCCACCGACATATCTACCACCACTTGTTGGGGGTGGATTAATTAAGTCGCTCTCTCCTGTGAGCTCAGAGCAGCTACACTAGAGAATTTACAGTGGCGCAGCTGCAAGCTCTGTAGTGTAGCCATAGCTTTAGTTTCTTCAGTTCACGCCTGCTCTGGGTCCATATAAGAATCCTGGTACATTTCCTTTCCTCTGCTCAGGAAGCCCCAGAGCTGGCTTGGGGAGTCTCTCTCTCTCTCTCTCTCTCTCTCTCTCTCCTAAATTAGGAGCCCCCAGCTTTCTTCCTTGATCTAGGTTGTACTTTCAATGGAGACTTTAGTTTCTCTTGCTAAATATCAAGTGGGAAACCAAAGTTTCTGATGCCGGAGTACTTGACTGGGCAATTTTGCTTTTCCTTATCACTGTTCTCAAGCACAGATGTCTCTGTTGATTTGGTTATCTGCACTGGATGGACAATGGATGCACTCCAAAGGATCTCCTGTATGAATGTGGATGCACTAAGGTCACTAGGCTGATCTAGCTCAGGTTCAGGGACATTTGCAAGAGGGACTCTTGAAGTCTTTCAACATTGACACCACAAGCTGGGAAGATGCGGCTAGCCACAAGCTCCACTGGAGGGTTGTGCTGCATCAGGGAACTAGAGAGGCTAAAGAGAGGTGGTTGGGAGAGAGGAGAGCAAAGAGGAAAACACAGCAGGCCACAAGCACTAGTAGTGCGCCAGTGTCATCCTTCGGCCCTGTGCCTTACGCCTGCATCATCTGTGTGGCTAAGACTGTCGCTCAAGAATTGGGCTTTTTTAGCCACTCGTGATGCTGCAGCATGATATACGGTAACTGAACGGCCTGGGCACTTACACCATCATCTTTCGAGGGGACGGCTGCAATTGCATTGCATTTACTCTGTAAGGGAGGAGGCAGGATACTGCTGATCGCCCTCCCAGAGCTCATCCCAACTGGCTGGGAGGGAGGGGAGCCTTCCCCTGCCCATTCTCAGGAATAAGGCCCTCTAACTGCAGCTGCTCAGTCCCTGACAGCCTAATGAGCACAGCTGGGCTGCATCAACCAGACAGGCTGATGGAACTCCCCACCTGATTGGCTGAAGAAGCTAGCAGGCTTGCTCTTAAACCCAGCAGCAGTTTGCTGGCTGCTCAAGGCATTTGCCCAGGGCTGTGATAGTGCCTGCTTGCACCCAGCCCTGTACCTGCCTTGCACGCAGCCCTGCTCCTGCCTCACTCCAGGTAACCAGGTTCTGACACACAGCTCCGATTCCTGACTTCGGCTCTGGCCTCTGGTTCTGGGTCTGACCCTGGGCTCCAACTCCTCGTTTCTGACTCCGGTTGTGACCCTTGGCTCTGGCATCTGGCTACTGACTCTGACATCTAGGCACTATGCCCACATCCTGGTACCTAACACCCACTCTGCAAGACTCCTGGTCCCTTAAAAAAACAAGAATGGGTTTTCCCCCTTAACACTACCTATTCCTGGATCTGCTTCATCTCTGTCCATATCTCTTGTTTGTTCGGTCCTTGTATACAATAAGACTTCCTAAAATCTTAGAGCCATGGCATGGAACAAGGGTGGGCTGACCCCTACTGCTCTTAAGGGACAGAATGCCCTGTCACATTGATCTGTTCTAGAAACTGGGGAAATGTATCCACTGAAAGGGTGTATTTTTTATTTTAAACAAACAGTACAATTCAGTGCAGTAATATGGTTTCATATTTTTAATAGTGACTTAACTAGATGAGATCATTTTCTATGAGGAAATGAAACTCTTTGTTCTTCCTGAGGGATTGTGTTCAAAATCCTCATTGATTTCCTAGTTCACAGATGTCCAAATCACAGTTGCTGCTCATTGACACTCTCTGCAAAGAAGCAAAAAGATTGAAGGGGCCTGGAACATAAACTGTTTGTTCTCTTAGATCTTCCCAGGTTAAGGCTGGGGTCCATTAGTAGAGCAGTGTAAGGGGTGCTGACTGAGTTGCCTATGGTGTATCTGTTTGGAGGATAGACAGAGTGAATCTCAAGGGACTTAATTCAAGGGAAAAGGTGGTGCAGTAAGTTCATTTCAATTTGTTTTTAAAGGACTATTGATCTGAATGCTAAAATCATTAGCCTTAGCAGTTACTGGAGGATACTGAAAAATACCTTTAAATTAGCATCATCAGATGAAACACACAGTTGGGATGGGAACCCTTTCTCCTGTTTTAGAGAGTTGATCAAGTAAAAGACAATATTGATAGGTAAGATCCCGTGGGAAGCAAGTGTAAGGGGAAAAAGAGTTCAGGAGAGTTGGCAGTTTTGTTAAGACATGATTAAGGGCACAAGAGCTAACTATCCCACTAAAGATAGGAAGTGTGGTAAGAGATCACCCTGGCTTGACCTGGAGGTCTTCAATAATCTGAAATTCAGAAAAGAGTCTTACAAAAAGTGGAAACAAAGTCAAATTACGCAGGATGAATATATATATAAAAAACAATAACACAAGCATGTAGGGACAAAATTAGAAAGGCCAAGGCACTAAATGAGATTAAACTAGCTAGGACATAAAAGGTAACAAGAAAACATTTTACAAATACATGAGTAACGAGAGGGTATACATGTTACTTAATGAGGAGAGAAAGACAATAACAAAACACTTCAGCCATTGCTGCATTAACTGCCTTTTTTTCTCCCAGTTTTCACCAAAAAAAAGTTAGCAGTGATTGTATGACTAACATAGTGAACATCAATATACAGGGGTAGGATCTAAGGCTCAGATAGGGAAAGACCAAGTTAAGAATTGCCTAAACAAGTTAGATGTCTTCAAATTGGCAGGGCCTGATTAAATGCATCCTAGGATATTTAGTGAACTGGCTGAAGAGATCTTTGAGCCATTAGCGATGAACTTTGAGAACTTGTGGAGGATGAGAGACATCTTAGAGGACTGGAAAAGGGCAAATATAGTGCCAATCTATAAAAAGGGGCATAAGGACAACTCAGGGAATTATAGACCTGTCAGCTTAACTTTGGTATCTGGAAAGATAATGGAGCAAATAATCAATCAATCAGTTTGCAAGCACCTAGAAGAAAATAAGGTGATAAGTAACAGTCAACATGGATTTGTCAAGAACAAATCATGTCAAACCAACCTAATATCCTTTGAGAGAGTAACAAGCCTTGTGTATAGGGGAAAAGCAGTAGATGTGATATATCTTGATTTTAGTACTGATACTGTCTCACATGACCTTCTCATAAACAAACTCGAGAAATATCATTTAGATGAACCTACTATAAGGAAGGTGCACAACTTGTTGGAAAAGTGTACTCAGAGAGTAGTTATCAACAATTCACTGTTAAGCTGGAAGGGCATATCGAGTGTGGTCCTACAGGGGTTTGTCACGGGTCCGGTTCTATTCAATATCCCCGTAAATGATTTGGATAATGGCATAGAGAGTGCACTTATAAAGTTTGCGGACGATGCCAAGCAGGGAGGGGTTGCCGGAATTTTGGAGAACAATTTAGAATTCAGAATGATCTTGAGAAATGGTCTGAATTAAATAGTATGAAATTCAATAAGGACAAATGCAAAGTACTACTATGCTTATGAAGGAATAACCAATTGTGTCAATACAAAACGGGAAATGACTGCCTAGGCAGGAGTACTGCAGAAAGGGATCTAGGCATTATAGTGGATCACAAACTAAATATTCAACAATTCAGTACTGTTGCAAAAAAGTGAACATCATTCTGGGATGTATTAGCAGCACTGATAAGGCCTCAGCTGAAGTACTGTGTCCAGTTCTGGGCATCACACTTTGGGAAAGAAGTGGACAAATTGGAGAAAGTCCAGAGGAGAGCAACAAAAATAATTAAAGGTCTAGAAAACATGACCTCTGAGGAAAGATTGAAACAACTGTGTTTGTTTGCTCTGAAGAAGAGAAGACTGCTATCATGTCCCCCCTCAGTCTTCAAGTACATAATAGGTTGATATAAAGAGAAGGGTGATAAATTGTTCTTCTTAACCAGTGAGGACAGGACAGGAAGTAATTGCCTTAAATTGCAGCAAGGGAGATTAGACATTAGGAAAAAGTTTTGTAACTATAAGTGTAGTTAAGCACTGGAATAAATTGCCTAGGGAGGTTGTGGAATCTCCATCACTGGAGATTTTTAAGAGCAGGTTAGACAAATATCTGTCAGGGATGGTCAAGATAATATTTACTCCTGCCTCAGTGCAGGGGACTGGACTAGATGACCTCTCGAGGTCCCTTCCAGTCCTACATTTCTATGATTCTATGAATATTTCTGTGCTAATTGCTGTAGTATTTGCTAATTGTGTTCTGCATGATATACAGCCTGAGAAAATCCTTTGCAGAGTCAATACCAAGCTAAGGATAAACAGGAAAGTGTTAAGAATTAAAGAGACTATATGACTCAGTATATCCGAGGAGGGGACAGAACGAGAGACTCAAATTTGATATTAAACCAGCTTATTGGTAGCTTGGTCTGGCATCTGTGGGGAGTAATGGACTGCACTACTTAACATGAGTCTGGCTCTTCATGTGCTCTGACTGCGTGAGGGGCTCAGGCACTGTTGATGGATGTGATATACACACTGTAGATTTAATAATCTAGTCTGGGAGCTTCAACGGAGACTAGGAGAGTTAGGTGCTCAACACCCACTTAAATTCAGTCGGAGTTGGGAGTCTAAGGCTCATATTCTCGGAGGTATTTAGGTACCTAACTCTCATTGATTGGTCTCGAGTGAGTGATCTTGTCTGTTGAGCTCTTTCTCTGAGAATGTCAGCCATCATCTGTTGGCTGCCTTTTCACAGCTTCCCTCACTTTGTCACCAGAAGGCAGGTGACAAGATGAGCATTGCCTGCCATTCCCTAGGGGTGACTTCCCCACTCCGTAAGCTTCAGTAGGCCTTGGTAGAGCAAGGATACATCCTTGCCCCTGTTGGGATGAACTAAGCCCATTGTACACTTAGGTACCACTGTGATTGATACAATAGAAATAGTGTGAGCTCTGTGGGGCAGAGCCTGTCTTCTTTGTTACTTAGGTATACAGCTCCTAGCACAGTGGGGCCCTGGTCCTTGATTCGGGTTCCTAGGTACTACCTCAGTAGAAATAATAATAGACTGGTCAGTTTTCTTATATGGAGCTTTGTGTGTAGAAAAACAATACACATCCATTTGAAATAATCAATGAGAAGTTTATTGAAACGAGCTGCAATCATTTTTTTTTTTAAACAACACAGAGATTCACTAACTGTCCCCAGAACTAGGCCCAAAATGTGGGAGTTGATGAATAACCAGTGGGAAATATGAGGCCATTAATTTGACGATAAATGATGCTCATCATCCATAGGGCAGACATACGTATTCAGGGAGTGTATGTACACTTACTGCCAACACTTCCACAGCTTGGAGCAGTATTTCAGAGTTGCACGGGACAGTAGCTGTGTAACTCCCATAACAGTCAATGGGATCACACCTGAGGTCCACCTAGTTCAGTAGCCTCTCTCCAACAAGGGCCAGCCCTAGATACTTCAGAGGAAGAGAATCCCACAATAGGCAGATTTAGGATAATCTGCGCCTCACATTAGGTCTGCTCGTTGCTTTAATAGTCTGGCTCCTCCGGCGGCTGTCTCCCAACTGAGTTCTCCGGCACGCCTTTTATACTTCCGGTCCCGCCCACTGACTCCCGGTGGGAGGATTGAGCGTGGCATGGCTCCACCCACCAGGGTACAATGAGGGGGTCCTCCCCCTCCAGGTCTGTGGGCGGCCAATTCACCGCCCCACTACAGCAGGTTATTCCAAACTGCCTTGTACAAGCTTTCTTTCTCCTTCCTCTGCTGTATCTGATACTAGTGGGCACTGTTAGACTGGATGCTGGACAAGATGGATCACCAGTATGGCATTTCCAGTGTCCCTAAGTGTGATGTAAACAGTGGGAAGGGAGAGAAGAATTGTTTCAGATGATCCAAGGGGCTATAATGTGAAGTAAAGGAAGGCACTTGAGGAAAGGAAAATTTAGCTTGAATACCAGGGAGAGCTCCCTAACTTCAAGAGCTATTAGACTGTGGAATAAGTTCTGATGGGAACCATTGGCAGCTCCTCTGTTTTACCCAGGATAAGGTATGGTTATTGTCAGTCAAGATACAGTGACCTTCCATTTGGAGTGGAGTCTCCTATTGAAAAAACAGCTACATCACCACTGGGTCACATTGTGCGTCTGTATGTGTGCTTAAGTACATACCTTATAGGAGGGCCCTGTACAGGTCCCTAAGCTGCAAAGCCATGCTGGGCATTGGCATGCAAATCAGCAGTTGAACCATCTCACTCTGTTTGAGAAATAGCTTTCAACATGGATATTAATGCATCATTTTGGCTACTAATGCACTGTGATCTCCAGGGAGAGTTCAGAGAGACTAACAGCCCAATTTTCCCATAAAGCAGGTGGGAGGTAATTTTTCTCCAAGCGCCTTACATTGCTGATTCCACGTATTTTATCAGCACATACCGTAACTATTACCTGGATGTGGGTCAGATAACTAAACTATTCCGTTTGTGAGGCTATAACGCAATCACAATGGAGATGACAACACCTGTAATAGGATTACATCCCATACAATATTTCAGCTGCTTTAGAGCTCCCTTTTGAAATCTGATATTGGTACCCTGTAGAGGCTGGAATTTATTGCCAGTTCTTTATCAGCAGTGCACTGAATTTTCCCAAAGGAAAATCAACACATATTTGCTTAATAATAAATTCATATCCAGGTGTGATATGCAGCCAGGAGACCTGAAAAGCTGTTCCTCAGAGAGCAGCCCTGAAAGATACCATTTGTTTGCTTTCATTTCCTGCCCTCTTTTTCTCCCGACTCCCTTCCTTTCTCATCTGAGATAGCATTTGTTACCTCTCTGCCCACTCCGCCATGTTTTCTTTCCTCAGTCCCTTTTTTTTTGGGTGTTTAAAATTTACCAGCTTCTTTCATCTGTCTGCACCAGGTGGTTTTGGAAGAAAATGCAAAAAGGACAACAGTCCATTTGCAGAAGAAGCTCCACCCAAGAGCTGGGTTATGCTAATTGAGGGCAGGGCTAAGGCCCTATATACACACACACACAAACACAAAGCTCTGGTTACGATGGTAGACAGGTCTGGGTTAGTGCTGGGGTGAGGCAGCGCTTTAAAGTTGAATATTATTTTCTTTGGGATGGCCAAAGTCATTTTGCTGGGTGTCTGTATTTCAGACCTCAGGTTCAGAGAAGCTGAGCACAACACAGAGCTCCTGTTAAAGTCAGTGGGCGCTGTGGATGCTTGGTAGCTCTGAAAATCAGGCCTGTCATGTCCGTGTTACGGTTCTTCTGTTCTATTTCATGTGCTCTCAGTTGATCTCTAATCAAATGTTGTAATAAAAGCCACATATGCCTTGTGTGTTGTACATGAATCCTGAGTGCAGGGTTGATACTAGCCCTTCTCAAGGCAGGGAGATGTGCTAATATCTACCAACAGCAGTATTTTCTAATAAAGCTCATAAACCTCCTATTTATATCCAGGCCGGGACAAAAATAGACTCACTGTGACAGAACGGCACACAGCAGTTCTCTCTCCATCCCTGAAATAAGATAGCGCCTGACACGAACCTGCCTGTGTTAACAAGGTGATGTGAAAACATTGATCCTCTCAGCTGCTCCTTTCCAGGACAATGTGACTTTCTCCTGATGCATTCTCTTGTCCTTTATGCATATAATTATGGAGCAGCTGCATGTCTAAACCAGCCACTAGTATTTTCATTCAGTCTGGCCCCCAATTCTGAGCTGTGAAGACAGCTCAGGGTTTTCCTTCCTAATTTTCTGTCTCGTTAACAGTTTCTCTAGGCACAGCTACAAACACATCTGTTCCTACAACTGTTTCCAAGTACAGCAAAATTCTAAGTACCTCTTCTATTAAAAAAAAACAAAACTAAGCAACACTAAAATGCACAGACTGTTTATGGTTTTACTTTCAGGACTGGGAGTCAGGACTCCTGGGTTCCATTCTCACTGATTGGGTGTGTCATGAACATACAGCTAAGGGTAGCATAAAATCCCTCCTTTACCTGTAAAGGGTTAAGAAGTTCAAATAACCTGGTTGGCACCTGACCACAAGGACCAATAAGGGGAGAAGATACTTTCAAATCTGTGGGGGAAAGTTTTTGTTTTGTCTCTCCCTGTGTGTTCTCTCCGGGTCAGCGAGGAATCAGGGCAGGGAAAAATACATCTCCCAAAGCCATACCTGAACTAAGCATCTAAGATTACAAATTGTAAGTAATAGGAAGGAAATGCGTTAGATTATCTTTTGTTTTAGCTTGTGAATTGTCCCTGTGCTAAGAGGGAGGTTTATTCCTGATTTTTTGTAACTTTAAAGTTTTGCCTAGAGGCGAATCCTCTGTGTTTTGAATCTTATTACCTTGTAAAATTACTTTCCATCCTCTGCCACTGCTAGGGCACTGGGCCGGGACGCAGTGGAGTGGGTGGGCCTGCATCCCCCCCTGCCAGCCCAGTCCATGGAGGGCAGTCTCCCGCTCTCTTAGGCAAAAAGCCTGCACTTGTCGGCCCTCTGCCAGAGCTATGAGGCCCGACTGTTTGTGGCTCAGCCTGACTGCAGGCCTGAGCCTCAAACTCTCTCCTGCCCTGCCCTGATCCAGGGCCTGGGCTAACTGACTGCCCAGCCTGAGTGCAGGCCTGAGCCAGAGACTCTTTGCTGCCCCACTTCGACCAGGGGCTGGGGCTCTGTAACTGTATTTGTTGTTCGGCCCTGACCACAGGCTCGAGCTCACGTCTCCCCGCTGATTCCCCATGTCAGGCAATCCCCCAGAGATGTAGTGGGGCAGATTGGCATCCCACAGATCTGGAGTGGGAGGAGCCACTCCCCTCAATGGACTACACCTGCCTACAGGGACAGTTTCCTCCTGATCCTCACTGGCTAGAAATTGGTTTATGACCTGAAGCTTAATGCTTTATATCTCTTCCAAAAGTGTCCCAACCTAATTCTCCACTCCCTTATATCAGTTCTAGACTGGTGCAGCTCTACTAAACTCAGTAGTGTCCTGCTTATGGACTGGAGAATCGGGTGCTTTTTTTTTTTTTTTTTTTTAAATCCTCACTATTATAACTGTATGTTCTTGTTATTCAGTCCTTTTCTGAATCCTGCTAAGCCCTTGGCCTCAGTGATGCTCTCATGTGTAAGCATCGGCGTCATCTGGTCCTGTGCAAGTTTGCAACTCAATCTACAACGGATCACCTACTTTCAACAATTCACAACACAACAACTTGTATCCTAAATTGCCTTAAGTGTGTGTAACAGCTTGTCAGTTACTGATATTATTAAGGAGGTGAGCCTATATTGTATTAAGGATAGCAGTGGAAGGGCTAACGAGATCGATGCTTTTGTAGGGGCATTGGGTATGTATGTGTGTGACCTTTGATGGGAGCGCCGTTGTTGAGATAGACTCATAGACTTTAAGGTCAGAAGGGACCATTATGATCATCTGGTCTGACCCCCTGCATGCCGCAGGCCACAAAACCGTCCCCACCCTTCCCTTGACTCTGCTGATGAAGTCCCCAAATCCTGTGTCTTGATGACTTTAATTGGCAGAGAACCCTCCTGCTAGCGATCCCTGCCCCATGCTGCGGAGGAAGGCGAAAAACCTCCAGGGCCTCAGCCAATCTACCCTGGAGGAAAATTCCTTCCCGACCCCAAATATGGAGATCAGTAAGACCCCGAGCATGTAGGAAAGAGTCTCCAGCCTAACCCTTGTTAGCCATTATACTATTTACCTGCTATTGCTCTGTATTCCTCAGCTAATGTGTTTTACCATTAAACCATTCCCTCCATAAACTTATCTAATTTAATCTTAAAACCAGACAGGTCCCTCGCCCCCACCGTTTCCCTCGGAAGGCCGTTCCAATATTTCACCCCTCTGACGGTCAGAAACCTTCGTCTAATTTCAAGCCTAAACTTCCCCGCTGCTAGTTTATATCCATTCGTTCTCGTGTCCACATTAGTACTAAGCTGGAATAATTCCTCTCCCTCCCTGGTATTTATCCCTCTGATATATTTAAAGAGAGCAATCATATCCCCCCTCAGCCTTCGTTTTGTCAGACTAAACAACCCGAGCTCCTCTAGTCTCCTTTCATACGACAGGTTTTCCATTCCTCTGATCATCCTAGTGGCCCTTCTCTGCACCCGTTCCAATTTGAGTTCATCTTTTTTAAACATGGGAGACCAGAACTGCACACAGTACTCCAAATGAGGTCTCACCAGCGCCTTATACAATGGAAGCAGCACCTCCTTATCCCTACTAGATATGCCTCGCCTAATGCATCCCAAGACGGCATTGGCTTTTTTCACCGCCACGTCACATTGTCGACTCATAGTCATCCTCCGGTCTACAAGAACCCCTAAGTCCTTCTCCTCTTCCGTTACTTCTAACCAATGCGTCCCCAGCTTGTAACTAAAATTGTTGTTAGTCATCCCTAAATGCATCACCTTACACTTTTCACTATTAAATTTCATCCTATTTCTGATACTCCAATTCACAAGCTCATTCAAGTCTCCCTGCAGAAGAGATGATGAGGTCAGGCTGTATTTTGGCAGTTCTGGTCTTGCTCTGCTCCTCTCAGTGTCTCCTTTGGAGATCAAACCTTCCTGGTGGTTGTGGTTAGATGTTCGGCTGCATGTGTGTGTTTTCCCTGCACACTGCCCCAGCTCTGTACAGACAGCCGGCACAGCAGACCTCGAGCGAACTGCCCAATGACCACGAGATCCGTTAAGGTACGAAGGCGCCAGGCCAGGCTTATTATTAACCAAGCACAGTAATAGCACATGGCAGACTCTACGGCATATGCCTGTGACAATGGATCAGCTCAGTGAATGGCGGGACTTTCCATTCCCCCCTCAGCTGGACAAAAATACTCTCTCTAAAATACATCTTTATACCCTAATACAAACAAGTTATGTACTGCCCCTCTGACGTAGTTAGTTACTGCCCACTGACAAGGCTAGTTATTAACCATCACCTTGTACATGTTGGTTCAATCAAAACATCTTGATTATGTACTGTCATCATGACTTTATCTTTTAGGAGGAGTCAATGTGTTCCTATTATCCTTGGGGAATGTTTTTGTATCCCCCTTAATATAGGGACGTTCTGGTACCACTTAATATCAGGATGTGTTTGCATATGTACTCTGTGCTTAGCACTTCTTAGGAATGTGCATTTTTGCAATATCCACCCTGTGCTTGCCAGATTCTGTGAGCAGGTCCTGCCTCATACCAGACCTCTAATACAAGGGCTTATGTCTCAGGCTGACTTCCTACTACAGTGGTTGTTTCCTAATGGCCTTACCCTCTCCTGCTGATAATTATTCACAGATCCATTTAGTGCTGCTCTCTCTAGTTTGTTTAATTAGGAACTCCTCAGATGTGATAAAAGATTGTATTAAAGCTTGTTAAATCCCAGGCTGACTTATTTGTTGGGGAAGTTCATTCTCCCATGTTCACTTAATAAGGAATCTTTTAATATTCCACTCCATCTTTGTTCGTGGTGATGCTAGTAAGATCTGGAGATAAAGTTAACAGGGAATACCAGTAACTCTGTACATGAGTGGCTCTTTCCTCTGCTCTTTTGAAGTCACTCCAGGCTTTGATTCTGATCGCACATAAGCCAGTGTAAGTCAGGAATAACCCCACTGAAGTCAGTGGAATTACTCCAGTGGGAGATGAGAATGAAGCCCACTTTCTTTAAGGGAGTGAATCTAATTTAAGGGCTTGATATTCTCTTACACTAAGTTTATACCAGTTTAAATCCATTGGGTGAAATCCTGGTCCCACTGAAGTCAATGCCAATATTCCCACTGAGTTCAGTGAGGCCAGACTATCTCCCATTGAGGCCAGTCTTGACTTACACCGGTTTGAGAGCGGACTCAGTTCCCGAGCAGCATTGTTGATGAGAACCCCATCTTCTCTCATTTCCAGTGGAGATTTCCAGTAACATTTCACACCGGGTTTATATTTTGTGGATTATGGGATTTGTGGTTTATGGGATTTTTGCCTGTGTACAGTGTACACTGTTGAGATGACTTGGAACATGCTCATATTTCCAGCAGGGCAATGTCTTAATTTTGCAAAGGCCAAAATGTTTGGTCTGAAAGCTTTTGCAATGGAAAAAATGGGGTTTAAACCAAAAAGAAAAATGTTGTTGCAATTTTTTTTTTCTTTTTTTCTTTTTTTTTTTTTTAATGAAAAACACCTTCTCTCTCCTTTTTTATTTGTTTAAAAGGAGGGGAACAGTATAAAAGTGCAAGAGCGATTCCCCTCCCTTTGAACTTTACTAACTTTCAAATAATTTCTGAGAAATTTATGATAAATTACATAGAGAAATTTATCATTGGCAAATTGAAACATTTCAGAACCCATGGGGGGGGGGGGGATTTGTCACAAAAAGCACAATGTTGTGACCAGTTCTATAGTGTAGGTCCTCAGAGAGCAAAGCCAGTGTGTTTTCATGGAGAGTGACCGAGGGTTCTGCAGAATTTGCAAACCCTCCCTACGGGATTCTGCAGGAAGGGACAGTTAATTATCCTATCTCCTAGAACTGGAAGGGACCTTGAAAGGTCATCAAGTCCAGGCCCCTGCCTTCACTAGCAGGACCAACTACTGATTTACAGTACAGATCCCTAAGTGGCCCCCTCAAGGATTGAACTCACAACCCTGGATTTAGCAGGCCAATGCTCAAACCACTGAGCTATTTGAGGGTGATTGTTGGGTATTGTTTATGCGCAGGACCTCCGTATCCACTGCCATGTATAGTCATTGAGGCCTTGATTCTCATTTACCTTAAGGGTCCTTTACAGCCCTCCAACATTGTAGTTGGGCCTTAAAATGGATGCACATTATTACTTTAAGGCCCCTTTGCACTGTCAGGGCCTTAGTGTAAATGTTCCTTAACTGTTTAGGATTACCATACGTCCGTTTTTTCCCGGACACATCCGGCTTTTTGGTAATCAAACCCCCGTCCGGGGGGAATTGCCAAAAAGCCGAACATGTCCGGGAAAAATACCGCCGGCCAGGCACTTCTCCTCCCGGGCTCCGGGGGCGCAGGGTCCGGAGGCATGGGGGCTGCCCGAAGCCTGAGCGCTACTGGCTTCATGGTTTGCTGGGCAGCCTCCAGACCCTGCGCTCCTGCCTGGGCGCTTCCCCTCCTGGGCTCCGGCAACCCTTTTCGCGTGGCTGGGAGGGAAGAGGGGGAGGGGGAGTTAGGGCAGGGACTTTGGGGAAGGGGCAGAGTTGAGGCGGGGCCAGGAGTGGGAAGGGGGCGGGGCCAGGGCCCTGTGGCGTGTCCTTTTTTATTTTTTAAATATGGTAACCCTATAACTGTTGCCAAACCCAAACTCCTTCTTTCCATACCCTCGCTCACACACACTTGCGTCGCCAACTTACCCATCAATCTTCTCTCTTCTGTAGTTCAATGAGCCCCTACCCAGCTAATTCCATACCTCCTCCTTTGTTCATCCTCAGGCTGTCACTCAGCCTCCTGTCCCACTCTCAGTCCTCTCTGTCAGTCTCCCTCCAAAGGTTACTTGATGCTGATATCAGGGGGTTATAAACCATCTGCAAGGATGTGGTACTCTCTTCTCTCTGAGGAGGAGTCCATGTGGCATTGACAAATTGCCTCAAATACTGGCAGTATCAGTTCGGGAAGACATGGGTTAGAAGGAAAGCGGATCAACTGACATGTTCCCCCTTTTTACATATGATCTCCAAACAAAGTAAGTGTGTTTAAAATCTTGTTTCACACTGACATCCTGAAAGGACCATTTGTCCCCGTGATGTCTGCAGCTGAGATTTTTAAAGGGGGGGGGGGGGAAATGTTAAAAATGAGTCAAGTCAGAATGTCTCTAGCTGGTTATAAATTGCAGGAGAGAATTCTCATTGTAACTTCTCCATGTCTCCAGGAGCCAGTCAACCCTAGGGCTGTGATGTGAGGTCACTTCTCTCCGGGATCTCGAGATGGGTTATTTAGTATGATATGCATTCCACTTTCTGTTACTCACGGTGTAAAATCCTTTCCACTCCCCTTGCCCAGCTGAGACTCACGGGGCTGAATTTTGGAGCCTTCTTTCCCTCAGTGTTTCTCCCTGCATGTCAGATGGCTCTCCTTTCCCCACAGGCAATGATTGGAGCATAGATTTATCTTTTAAAGATTTAATCCAGACTTTTTTTCTGGCCAGACTGATAATCCCGTCTGCGGTAGCAAATTTCAGTAAGGTGCTTGACCCAAGAGCTGTGGAAGCAGGAGGGAAGGAAGATGCAACACTGCTTAACAGACGCTAGGGGGCGTTAAAGTGCAGTGCATTACTGATGGTACTTTCTATCAACTCTAAGGAGAAAGGGGGCAGATTCTGTTTCAGTTACACTGATGTAAACCCAGAGTATTGACTTGAATGGGGTTCTTCTAGATTGACACATGAGAGCAGAAACTGGTCCCGGCTTGTCTTGAGGTAACTCCCAGTGCTTTGACACCTGCAGGATATAATAGCCTATAGCTTTACAGTGTCCACTGGGTATTGGACTTGTCCAGACTGCTGATGATTGTTGACAAAGTATACATAAAACAGGGAGACTTCAGAACTGGGTTCATTTAGAATAATTAGTTATTGCTTCCACCGGGCTAAATCCTGCCGTTCTCAGTCCTTTTCCAGGCAAGGCTCCCCTTGAAGTTCTGCCTATTAAGGGAACAATCAAGAGTTTCATGATTCATCCCATTGTATGCCATCAGAGTGCCCCCACTGTATAAACACAAAGGGGGAGACAATCCCTGCTCCATGGAGTTTACACTTTACCTCAGATACCGGCCCCGTGTTGTTTATAATGAGGCATGCGTATCATAGCCTGGGGTTACACGGTGCTTTATAGAAAAGAGATAGAAGCTTTCCTGTTCCTGGTCCACAAAGCTTGGAATCAGATTAGAGAACAAAAACCACACAAGTATTCCATCTCCCCTGCTTTCTGTGGGGTTGGGGTAAGGAAGTCTTGCTGGATTAACCAGTGGGCTTTGCTGATGGAGACGCTCCATAATTTTGCTGTAGTTTACGCTATAGCGGAGCATGGACAGCAAAAATATTAAGCTGCCCCTGGAAAGATGATTGTGTCACCTCCATGAGGAGGATGAAAACAACATGGCAATGCCCCCATTGAACCACTGACGACCAATGTGGTTACTGTATTTTGATTGATCTGACTCCCAAAGATAATGGAACTTTGCTGATTGACACCAGTTAAGGACCTGGCCCCATAGACTACCATAGAGTTACTCTGGATTTAAACCGGTATAAGCCTCATCCAAAGTATCTGAACTTCAAGGGTCTGCAGACATGAGTTAGGGGTCTCCCAAGAATTTGACAAAGCGCACTCAAGAGGTTTTTGGGATTTGCTGCCAAGGAGCTCCCATAAAACAGTCTCCCAGAGACGTATATGCTTGCAGACGTGTGTGGGCTTTCAAATCTTAAGTTCCCCAGGGTCAGCTTTTTGAGAGTATTTTGTCATTTCCTCTTCCAATCCCAGCTGAAATGAGTGGAACTACATTGATTTACACCCAATGAGGTTGTTGCCCAGTGAGTTCCATATTATGTTAAATGGGCCTGATTGTCTTCTCCCCTACATCAGTGTATATCAGGAGTGGCTCCATTAAAGCCGATGAGGTGAGAGGAGAATCGGGCATTGTGTCTTCCCTTCCTCACTTGCATATTATAAGGTATACTTTGTAATATTGCAGAATCCTGTAGGGTGGCGATGCATAGATCACTTCTGGGAAGAGATGAAAACTTTTGGCTGGAGAGCTAAGCCACCAGGCTTGCTCGGGGTCCATGCTGTCAAATTTTCAAAAGTGGCCATGCATTTGCCTGCCTTCATTTTTGAGTGGCCAACTTGCGCCATCTTAGGTCTGATTTTCAAAGATGGTGAACACCTACAGCTCCCATTGGCTTCAATGAAAGCTCTGCAGGTTGGTGCTAAGTGCTGGACAAGGCTATGTCCCTAATTTTCCCCAATCCCTAAAAGTTAATGCCCAGGCAAATGGTAGCAAGGAAATAAGTTTCTGGCCAACCCTGGTCTGGGTTGCATGGCTGTGTATGCGGGAATCAGATTCTCCTTGCACTTTGACCCCTTTCGACCTGCACATGGGTGGTCGAAATTGTGTTCAGGTTTTATTTTGGAGACTGGTGGAATTCCAAAGGTTTAGAGCAATCTTCAGTGGGAGTTGCAGGTGCTCGGTACCTCTTAAAAACCTCCTGGCTGGGAGAGGAGCCAGGCTGTCGTAAATGACTATTAATTGTTTTAACCAATTTCCTCTAGTGCAGTTAGCGAAGCCACTATAAATCTGCTTTGGAAACATCAAGGCATGCTCTTAGGAAATATGATCATGATGAAGCAGATTGGGGCTTTTAAGAAATGACAGCAAAGCCACTTATTGTGGCTTTTCACTTGGCTGTTCCTGGTTTTCTCTAAATGCAACACATTAGCCAAATTGCATGCAGTCTGTTCTCATAATCAGAAGGGGAGGAATGGCAGAAGGATCTCAAGACCAGTTGGAATATTTTTCATGGTTCCTATAAAATGCTCCGTAGGTTTGTTCAAAAACCATCTCCACGCCTGGTCATCCCTATAATGTTAGTTAATATGTTTACTTCTGAGAGGTAGATTCTGCAGTAGTGCATTTACAGTGATTTGCAACCCTGGAGTCTACAATGAACACAGCTCTGAAATACATCTTCAGGAAGAGTCGGATAGAATATGGGCACTTGTCTGGAAAGCTCTGGGATTCTGTTACCTGTTTTCTCCCATTGCTTCTCTTTCCATAGCCACAGACAATAGCAACAAATAATAAAATAGAGAAAAAACCTGTGGTAGTTCATTTCACCAGAGGCTCTCCATCCTCTTTGTAAACAGTACTGTAATTAATTAGGTCTCATAACCCTGTTTTCCCTGTGGTGAAACTGAAAGAGACAGGTTAAGTGACTTGGCTAATTAGCCTCTGTGCACAGGTCATTTTTACAGATAAGTATATACCAATTACATTTACCTTGCAAGTTTTCCTTCCCACTCCTTCCTTTTGGAGAGTCATCTGACACCCAGCCTGCAGTGGTTCAGGTCCCATTTTAGGGAACAACGGGAGGAAGGAAGGAAAGGGGTAAGTTTAAAAAAAAACGCGGGGGATGCTTGTCAGGTTCTGGTGCAAATCAGACTGCTGAACATTTCCAAAGAATGTAGTAAACAGTAACTCTTTGTCCTATCACCACTATGAGGCAGGTGAGCTCTCTCATCACCACTGTATAGATGGGGACACTGAGGCACAGAGGTTCTGTCCAGGACAACAGAAGGATTCAGTGTCACAGGCAGGATTCTCTGTATCTCTGTCTAAGGTACTTATACATCTCTCATCTCTGCAGTATCTGAGCATCTCACAGTCCGTTATTAGTGTATGTATCCTCACAACACTCTGGTGCTGCAGGGCAGTTCTGTTATCCCCATTTTATAGGTGGGGCATTGAGGCCTAGCTACTCCAACTTCCCCCACAGCTCTGTAAACACAACTGCTACTCCACGCTTAGATAGCTTCCCGGCACCATACGCCTCACAGCGTTGTCTGGGGGTTAGACCAGAAAGCAGGAGCTGGGTTTTCTGCATCATGGTCCTGTTCCTGCAGTTTACCCATTGTGTGATCTTGAGCAAGTCACTTAAATAGTCCGTGTCATTGTGAAACCCCAACCTGCCTACGCCACAGGGGTGTTCTGAGGATTAATTAATATTTGCAAAGTGCTTTGCCATGCTGGGAAGAAAGGTGCATAGACTGCAAAGCATAACTATTAGACATATGAATTAAGCCTCACACAATCCAGGAGAAGTAGATATCCTAGAGCAGTGGTTCTCAACCAGGGGTACATCTTCCAGAGGGTACATCGACTCATCTAGATATTTGCCTTGTTTTACAACAGGCTACATAAAAAGCACTAGCGAAGTCAGTACAAACTAAAATTTCATACAATTATTTGTTTATACTGCGCTATATACTAGACCCTGAAATATAAGTGCAATATTTATATTCCAGTTGATTTATTTTATAATTATATGGTAAAAATGAGAAAGTAAACAATTTTTCAGTAATAGCATGCTGTGACTCTTGTATTTTTATGTCTCATTTTGTAAGCACGTAGTTTTTAAGTGACGTGAAACTTAGGGTACACAAGACAAATTAGACTCCTGCAGGGGGGACAGTAGTCTTGAAAGGCCTATAGAGAAGAAGCTCTCCGGGGCTCGAAGTGTGTGTCAATGGGTAAAGAGAGCCATAATAAGTGTAAATAACTTGCACACAGCAAGGCAGAGCTAGGAGTCCAGACTCCCGGTCCTGTGCTCTGACCACTGGATCATGTTCCAACAACGGTTCACATTCAAGGCCCTTGGTAACTCTGCTCCTCCCTACTTCTCCGCCGTTGCCTCTCTGGACTTGAATGTGTTAGCTAAAATGTTCTAAAACTGAGGCTTTAAATCCTAGCCTGGACAAGGCTTTTATCTTGCCACACCCTTTACTCTGCTCTGACAGTGACGCCAACCTTGTTGGTCCATTTGTCCACTTCGCCCAATGACCATTCCTGGGTTTTCTTTCACGCTACCCTCCAAACCTGGAATACCCCTGTCTGAGGTGGGCCACAAGGCCACTGTCCTGTCATCTTCAAGCCCCTTCTGAAGATCCACATCTTTCCCTGTACCTACAAGAAGCAAGGTGCCTAAGTCATCTACTTACCTGTCCCATTTATTTATCCCCTGAGTTGGCTACTCACTTTTGCTTAGGGAAGGGGTTGAATTTTGAGAGGGAGGAGCATAAGGGCACTACAACTGAAGCTGGGGAGACAAGAAAAATGGATGATGGTAGAAGGAGGATGGGTGGAGGGGAATTTAGAGCATTTGACTTAAGTCAACGGCAACAATAATAAGCAAAAGTGAACCTGACAAGCCATGCATGTCTCTCATTCATTGTGATCCCTTTGATTGTATGTTACATTCATTTCCCTGCCCTTTGTCTGCCTGTGTATGCTCTCTAGCATGGGTCTGTGACTTCCTGTGTTTGGAAAGCCCCTAGCATGTCTTGGGTGCACTTCAAATTAAAATAATAGTAGAGAGGGATGTATACAGTGCTGCATTTCCATAAGAGATGAACTTCTCAACAGTGCTGAAGGCAGGGAAGATGTGGCGGCTTGGGGTGGAGGGTCATGGAAGGCAGAAATGGTGTTGAGACACCAGCATATTCCCAGTCTATTGAAATGTGTATGCTGTCACCCATCCTGTTTTGAAGGGATTTTAGAGACGGGCCCAGAACGCTGGCTTAGAGCCCCTTCCTACTCCAGGGAACCCATTATCCAGGTCAGGCCCACCATTAGAGGCTGGATCTGAACTGTGGCAATGAGTGCAACGCATCTCTGATATTGGCAAAATCTAGAGCCGGGCCCATCTGGGTTAGGCCCATCAGTCTGTCTGCATGTCTGTGAAGATGAACCACACAAAATGCAGCCCCTGGGAGGAGTGCGGAATGTGCCACTAGATCTCCTGAAAACGCCAGATCCGCAGCTGGGGTAAATCAGTGTAGTAATGATTACTGTGTGTGCTTCTATAACACTGCAAATGCAGCTATTGGTACGGTCTCTGAATGTTAGCAGTAGTCACTATATATTGGAGAATCATAAGGATTCGTTCACTTTCCATAAGTTCAGTTTTATTCCACACCCATGTGAACATAATTGTGTATTGGTAACCAAAACTTCATACACACAAGGAAAAGTGTATGTCCAGCTGTCATTTTGTGAATTGTCCCACAGTGTGGAGGGCCTGGGGTACTGCTGAGGCCCCTGAGGAAACGAAGCATGTGTGGGGAGGTGCAGGAAGCCAGTTCTGTATGGACTGCTGGGGGAGGTGGGCACAGATGTGTTCAGCCTGAAGTTCAATCAGGAACCACATGCCTGTTTGTTCCCTAAGCAGCTTTATCAGCTGCTCGGGCCCCTGTTTCCTATCCTGACTACCCCTCTGCATTTTCTCACTGATTGCCTCCCTCCATGCACTCCGCTCGCAATCCGAAGCACCAGACAAATGCAGCACCTCCTTGAACTTGTCTGCTTTACTCCTCCAGTTTCTTTTCCTTATCTGAGAGAGGTGCTCTGCTGGTGTGCAGGAGACCATCAAGGGCACATCTGCATCTGCTAAAGGAACAATAGACAGAGGTGTTATTGTCAGTGCACTTACACCCTTGATCCAAACAAGTAACAAACACATCTTTCTCACTTTCCCTTGGCACTTGCACAGCGTGGTGGTAGCCCCAGCCATGGTGAGTATGACTTGGGGAGGTTGCGGGGGAGTTGGGACAGAGGAGATGGGGTAGCCATGGGGTACCAGCCATCAGTGCCAGCGCATAGGGCTACTGTATTGAATACTGACACCATTTTCCACAGGCGGGGGTGATTGCAGCTGATATCTCACTCCTGAGGTAAACCGAGGCTGAAAGGTTCCAGCTCTTGCACGTGTCTGACTGCAGACTAGGACCGTATGCTGCTGCCCTGTGTTCTGCTATGGTGCCTGCTGAAATAATTGCCGAGTGGCATGGCAGAGTTGCCTGCCATGGGGGAAGAAACAAAGCTGCCCTCCCAAGAAATCTTCGGCAAAGGATTGCAGAGAACCTCCAGAAAAGTTTCCTAGAGATCTCTATGGAGGATTCGCGGGACATCCTGGTGTGCATCAACAAACTTTTCCGCAGGCCCCCCCCTCTGCCTCGCTGTACAAGGGAATGAGAAGCAGATAGAAACTGTTCCTGTGTTGGTTATTTCATTACCTCCCATAGCCCAATTAAAAAAGCAGTACGAGACCAGATGTGTCCCTGCAGTATTGAAGCAGAATGAGTACTTACCAGAGGTTCCCTCCCCTGCATCCGGCTCGCCAGAGCTGGACTGCTGGGACTGGCTAGACTGCTCTGGAGTCAAAAAAGGTCCTGGCTTATCACACCGCCGGATCTCCCTGTTGCCTGTCCCCCATCCTCCTTTGTCTCTACTTCCTTGTCCAGTATGCAGGGCCGGCTCTGCCATTTTTGCCGCCCCAAGCAAAAAAAAAAAAAAAAACAACCGCTCAGACTCTGCCACCCAAACTGCCGAAGCAAAAAAATAAATAAATAAACCACTCGGACTCTGCCTCCCGAACTACCGAAGGAAAAAAAAAACCCAACCCGGACTGTGCCACCCCTTAGCATGTGCCGCTCCAGGGACGTGCTTCATCCGCTGGTGCCCCGAGCCGGCCCTGCCAGAATGTCATCCTCAGGGTTCCCTCCAGTGGCCAGTGACTCCAGCCCCCCCAGAAGTATCCATGGAGCTCTTGGTGGTGGAAGCGGATGGCATGCAGCTCCTTGTGGAAGCAGCACATTTGCAGCTCTGCCTCAGTGCAGCTATTTGCCTCCCTTGCCTTCTGGTATGCCTGCCTCAGCTCCTGGATTTTTACATGACACTGCAGCACGTCCCTGTCATACCCCTTCTCTACTATGCCCTGAGCAATCTGGCTGTAGATTTCAAAGTTCCTGTAGCTGGAGCAGCGCTGTGACTGCACAGCCTCCTCTCCCCACAGACCCAGGAGACCCACCACCTCCCGTGGACTCCAGGCAGGAGAGCATTTGCTGCATGGAGCTGGCATGCTCATTTGAGCAGTTGGGCTCCACACGGAGCAAACAGGAAGATCAATTTCAAAACTTCCCAGGGCTTTAAAGGGGGAGAGGTGTTCACCTGTGTTCCTGGCTGCAGGGCAGTGGGCATTGTGGGACACCTCCTGGAGGCCACTTAGGGCAACATCCGTGAGGTAGCATCACTTTAATTATGTTGCAAAAAGCTCCATGCCACTTGTCCAGGTGGTTTTATGAGGTTGGTGTAGCAGGCAAGTTAAAGCGCCAGGAGGCGCATTGCGCTGTGTAAACCTCCATTGTTAGATTGGTGTAAGCTGCCTTATGTTGACTTAACCTTGCAATACAGACATGCCCTTAGCAAGGTGACAGGTTTCAGAGTAGCAGCCGTGTTAGTCTGTATCCGTAAAAAGAACAGGAGTATTTGTGGCACCTTAGAGACTAACAAATTTATTAGAGCATGCTCGGGGGTCGCATAACTAGTTAGCATGCCAGAGTCTCGTTGGTTATCGGAATTAACCAGACAAATCGCTCCACCAACTAAGAACGGCCATGCACCACCACCCACAGTTAGCAAGGTGGTATGTTCTCAGTGAAAGCAGATCTGGCCAGCCCGTTAAAAGAAAGCGTTGGTTCCCAGCAAACTCTGAGCATCTATTGCTCTTTGATGCAATTCCCTTTCTTCTTTTACATTGTAATCCCCGAAATGGAGTTCCCCCTCCTAGGCCCAGAGCCAAAATCTTTCCCACAGATGAAAAAGCACAAATTTGAACAATAGGAGCAGAATCATTTCTTGTAGCCATCTGCCTCTGGGATGTGAATGGAAACCGGGGGTGATGCTGCATATGCACTGCCTGGGAGACTTAACAAATCCCTCTGTGATACAGCCCGGCATCTGAAGCCGTGACTGTCAGCGGTTCCTCCACGACACTGCATATCAAAGAGAGGGAGAACAAAAGACATACACAGCCAAAAGGAGAAACTAACTGGAATTTCAGTTTAAATACTCTGTTTCAGCTCCAGGTTCAAATTTGATTCTGCTCGATTCCCACAGCCACTGCTGGCTTCCAGAGCTTGGAGAGGCAGGATGATCCAGCAGTTAGTGCAGTAGGCTGGTACTCATGAGTGTTGGGTTCCCAAGCTCTGCCACAGGCTTCTTGCATGAGCTTTGGCAATTCACTTAAAGTATGTTTACACCAGAAAAAAAACCCCAACAACCCCATTGCCGTGAGTCTCAGAGCCTGGGACTGGCTTGTGCCAGGGGGCTAAAAATAGTAGTGTAAACGTTCTCACTTGGGCTGGAGTCTGGGCAGGGGGTGGGTCTCAGAATCCAGGCTCCAGCCTGAGTGGGAATGTCTCCACTGTTATTTTTAGATCCGTAGTGCAAGCCTCAGTCAGTTGACCCAGGCTCTGAGACTTGCTGCTGCTTTTCCATTTTTGCCGTGTAAACGTACCCATAGTCTCTCAGTGCTTCAGTGCCTCATCCCAAAATGGGGCTAATAGCACTTCCCTGCCTCATAGGATGTTCATGAGGCTAGTATAATGGGGGAGGGATAGCTCAGTGGTTTGACCAGTGGCCTGCTAAACCCAGGGTTGTGAGTTCAATCCTTGAAGGGGCTGTTTAGGGTTCTGAGGCAAAAAAAATAATCTGGGGATTGGTCCTGCTTTGAGCAAGGGTTTGGACTAGATGACCCCCTGAGGTCCCCTCCAACCCTGATATTATATAAGTACCTTGGATAAATTCTATTATTTTTTTATCCATTATCTTTTTCTAGGATGGAGCCCAATAAATATAATTATTATTATTTTATATTTGCATAGTCTCTTTCCATTAAAGGATCTCAAAGCACTTTATAAATACTCATTGTATTATCCTGGTATTTAGTGATACTAGAACTAGATGAAAACATTTAGGGGGAAGGGTGGGGGGAATGATCAAAGCTGAATTTTTTTACTCAAAATTTCATTTTCATGAAAGAACCAAACCCACAATATCTTTCTATAAAAAAACCTGCTGGGTTTTGCTTTTTGAAAATGGAACATGTTTCCTGGAAACCTTTTTTTGAACTAAAAATGGATTTCAGTGAAAACCTGAAATGTTTACACATGAAATTTCTAAGAAAACAAAAACAAACACATTCTCAGGAAAAATCATGAACATTTTTTTGACGAGCTCTCGCAAGCACCATATGTAGCAGGTAGCCTCCTTCACTGCAGCAGGATTACTCAGAGTAAGTACAACATGGATAGGGGTGGCAGCAAAAACCCCTTGGTGATTAAGATGAGGTGGTAAATTCTCTTCCCATGTTGTTGATGGACATTTGATTCTGGGAACAAAAAGGTGATGAGCCTCCCTCTGATCCACTGAAGTCAAAGGGAGTTTTGTCCTTGATTACAAAGACAGAATTAGGCTTCATTGTCAAAATTATCAAACCTCGATGCCTATGATTGAAAATGCCTTGCGGATGTGTCCAAAAACCACAGCGAGAATTCAAATAAAGGAGAATTTGTCGTATGCTTTGTATAGCTGTTCCCAGGGTTAGTTATCCTCACTGTTAAGAATTTGTCTCTTACGTCCAATGTGAAGTCTGAAGTTTGATCAAGATATGACCTAGCTCAATGGCAGGTGACTGGATTCTATAGTTGAAATGTGACACTCCACTGCAGAGATTACTAAAGTGAGATTCTCTGGTTTGTGTCATGCAGCAGTTCAGACTAGTGGTTCCTGATATCCTTAATGTCTAAATGCTCAGCGACGTAGTGGCGTTTGAACTGCATTTAGGAGTCAACATACAGGTGGTGCTGTATGCGGCAAAAGGCAGGTGTTTTTTTTTTAAATAGGGGGCCCAGTGTACCCCAAGACTTTTTTATCCTGTGCACAATGAGCATTATTATGGGGTTCTGGATGTGAAAAAATTGTTCAGTGCGAAAAATGATTGAGAGTTTTGCCCCCTGGTGTACAGTCACGGCCACTCTTGCAGGTATCGTTGCCCCCTCTGCTTGAGTGTGACGTGCTCAGACAGCGTGGGTGTGCAGCTGAGGTGTCCTAGCTGTAGACTGTATTGTCTCTCCAAAGAGTGTTTAGACAGACACATCAACTGGGCATCGAAAAAACAAGTCGGATGCCTGTCTAAAACTTTGTGATCAGTGTCAGTCTTACAGGAACAAGGGGCACAGGTGTAAAGGGAGGCGTGTCAGGGTTTGATCGCTGTTGATGTAGACAGCCACTTGTGTTTTATGGATAGCATTAGAAATGCCCGAATCATCAGAAAAGTATATTTTTTACGATTTTGAATGCACGCAGGAGACGGGGTTGCATGTGCCCAATTACATTTTTGCTATGTCCCTAAAGCCAGAAAAGTCCTGGGAATTTAAGGGTGGTGAGTGTCTTTCTACCTTTATTGGCAAAAAGTTCTGGGACTACACGTGCGAAGCACACAATTCCAAAGGTTACGATACATACTTCATCGTTAGACAGTTACTGTAGGAAAAGATGTGCATAGAACTGATAACTCAGGGTAATAAACTAATGTGTGTGGAAGTTAAGGCCCTGGGCATTCATTTTATAGACTCTTTAAACTTCTTGCCCAGGAAGCTTAGCAAACTCCTGCAGATGATAGGGTTTGAGGGTTGCAAAGGGTATTTCCCATATATTTTTAACACTTTAGAAAACCAAAATTACGTGGGCCTGTGCCTGGGGTGAAGCACTATGGAGTAGACCGCATGATGCCCCGGGAGAAAGCAGAATTTCTTGACTGGTATCAGATATGAAGTGTTGACTTGCAGAAATAGCTCTTGTATTATTTTCAGCAGGATCTCAAAATTTTGAGACAGGCCTGTATCCTCTACAGAGAAGAGGTCATGAAAATGATAGAGACTGGAGATATTGTAGAGAGAGGCCCTGGTAAATTCACAGAGGTAAAATTGTGTATAGATCCTTTCCGGTACATAACGCTGGCATCTGTCCGCATGGCTATGTACAGGTTTATGTTTTTGCAGCCTAACACAATAGCTCTTCTCCCTCCAGATGACTATCACAGGCAGAAAAAGAGAGATTTAACCCCCCTCTATTCAGTGGCTGTTGTATACCGCTCACAAAGACAATATACAGATACGGCATGCTTTACGGGGTGGGGAATTACAGGTAGGCCCCTACTTTCTAGACGGTTACGCCGTCGTTGACGGACTACACACAGCCTTTGAGTTTAACAAATGTTTTTTCCACGGCTGTGTCACCTGTTATTGTGAAAAAGCACAGAACCCTATGACGGGGACAACTTTTGGGTTTCTTTATTACAAGATGCAGCTCAAGACGGACTATCTGAAAAGACTTGGTTATCTAGTGAGGGAGCACGAGTAGGAGATGATGATAGAAACAGACAGGGACCTTGCAGATTTCTTAAAGCCCAGCTACCTCATCCTCTAGTGTGTAGGGATGCTCTTTCTAGGGGGAGGACTAATGCTATCCACCTATATTACAAACCTAACCCCGGGGAAGAAATCCACTCTTCTGATTTTACCAGCCTGTACCCTTTTGTAAACAAAACCAAAGAATAGTTTAGGTTAGTTTAACTTCTGTGCCAGGGAAGATAATGGAACAAGTAATTAAGGAAATCATCTGCAAACACTTGGAAGGTGGTAGGTGGTAGGGAATAGCCAGCATGGATTTGTAAAGAACAAATCATGTCAAACCAATCTGATAGCTTTCTTTGATAGGATAACGAGTCTTGTGGATAAAGGAGAAGCGGTGGATGTGGTATACCTAGACTTAGGAAGGCATTTGATACGGTCTCGCATGATATTCTTATCGATAAACTCGGCAAATACAACTTAGATGGGGCTACTATAAGGTGGGTGCATAACTGGCTGGATAACCGTACTTAGAGACAGAGGGTCCTGTGGCACCTTTAAGACTAACAGAAGTATTGGGAGCATAAGCTTTCGTGGGAAGAACCTCACTTCTTCAGATGCAAGAAGAAGAAGTGAGGTTCTTACCCACAAAAGCTTATGCTCCCAATACTTCTGTTAGTCTTAAAGGTGCCACAGGACCCTCTTTTGCTTTTTACAGATTCAGACTAACATGGCTACCCCTCTGATACCGTACTCAGAAAGTAGTTATTAATGGTTCCCAATCCTGCTCGAAAGGTATAACAAGTGGGTTTCCACAGGGGTCTATTTTGGGACCGGCTCTGTTCAATATCTTCATCAACAACTTAGATATTGACATAGAAAGTATGCTTATTAAGTTTGCAGATGATACCAAACTGGGAGGGATTGCAACTGCTTTGGAGGATAGGGTCATAATTCAAAATGATCTGGACAAATTGGAGAAATGGTCTGAGATAAATAGGATGAAGTTTAACAAAGACAAATGCAAAGTGCTCCACTTAGGAAGGAACAAACAGTTTCACACATACAGAATGGGAAGAGACTGTCTAGGAAGGAGTACGGGAGAAAGGGATCTTGGGGTTATAGTGGACCACAAGCTAAATATGAGTCAACAGTGTGATGCTGTTGCAAAAAAAGCAAACATGATTCTGGGATGCATTAACAGGTGTGTTGTGAGCAAGACACAAGAAGTCATTCTTCCGCTCTACTCTGCGCTGGTTAGGCCTCAATTGGAGTATTGTGTCCAGGTCTGGGCACCGCATTTCAAGAAAGATGTGGAGAAATTGGAGAGGGTCCAGAGAAGAGCAACAAGAATGATTAAAGGTCTTGAGAACATGACCTATGAAGGAAGGCTGAAAGAATTGGGTTTGTTTAGTTTGGAAAAGAGAAGACTGAGAGGGGACATGATAGCAGTTTTCAGGTATCTAAAAGGGTGTCATAAGGAGGAGGGAGAAAACTTGTTCACCTTGGCCTCTAAGGATAGAACAAGAAGCAATGGGCTTAAACTGCAGCAAGGTCAGTTTAGGTTGGACATTAGGAAAAAGTTCCTAACTGTCAGGGTGGTTAAACACTGGAATAAACTGCCTAGGGAGGTTGTGGAATCTCCATCTCTGGAGATATTTAAGAGTAGATTAGATAAATGTCTATCAGGGATGGTCTAGACAGTATTTGGTCCTGCCATGAGGGCAGGAGACTGGACTCGATGACCTCTCGAGGTCCCTTCCAGTCCTAGAATCTATGAATCTATGACTCTGTTGCTCAGGAGGTGTTGGATAACCTGAATAAGCATTATAAGAAAAATGCATTAGTATTGTTAAATAAGCTGGGCCAGGATAAAAATATATCTCTTTGTGAACAATAAAGGGGCTTTTGTGTACAAAGGCTCAGTGGTTAATGGTTCTAACATGCGTGACTTAGTCAGGGCCGTCACCAAGACGCGCTCTGTTCCTAGCAGACACGTACCTAACGGATGGGATGTGTTTATGAATGCCATGCCAGAACTGAGTGTACCATCTTCCGTCATGGGCAACACAGCCAACAGAGATCTTTTGGAACACTTGAAGGTCTTGACCTCCAGCACCGGGGTTGATTGAGAAACACCGACTCCTTTTTTGCCATCTAAAAAATGAAAATTGGCTGAAAGACCCGAATAGCTCAGTTTGTAATGTTTTTTTATTTTAAACTGGTAATGTTTTGCTTTAAATAAAACATCTCTATATTTAAAATATATATATATGTACGTGTACTTTTTCTGAATTTGTCATTGTTTTAAAACAAACAAACAAACAAACAAAACAAAAAACACACCAAACATCAATTGTCTTTAAAGCCCTCACCTGGGGTGCTTTATTGGGTAACATGGCTGTGAAAATTGTTGCAAGATACACACGTCTGTTTGCTGAAACATGTTTGGAGCAAGGCTAGGCATGCCCGAGAATGTACATTTTATATTTTTTTACAAAATTCATCACCACCCTTGCTACAGTGATCTAAGAAAAACATGCAGTGATAGCCACAGGTGATGAAGCAGGGGTCTTGTAATTGTCTAGTGTGAAACACAATGTCGGTGGCGTTTTTGTTTAAAAAATTCATAATGCTTCTAGGAAACAACACACTGTTCGGGGGATGCCCGTATGAGTCAAAAAACTCTCCATGATTATGCTCCGCCAGATACAAGGCGAGCCACTGTTCACCCGGTTGGTTGTGCAGATGCATGTTGACCACCAAACCTTGTTGGCTCTGAGACAGATTGCTACCAGGGAGCCAATCACAGGGGAACACATCTAAGAAATTCTCTTTTGTGTAAGGGTCTGCTGATAAGACACATGAGGGCTGCACGGTGTCCATATTCACATGTAGTCAAACAGAACGTTTCTCCTCTGATTTATCTCTGTGATGTTCTCAAAAAACCCATACACGATCATATTGACGGTGACCATCAAAGCCTTCCCAAAATGTATTTTTGCTCTCAGGTTCCCAGTTTTAATCAGGGAATAGTAATTGGTGCATTCCTGGTCGGGAGACAGGTCAAAGGCAAACAAGGTGTAACCCTATGCAAACTCCTCACGGTCGATTAACAGAGAATGATCTTTCATGTGTTTACCAGCCGTCTGTACCAGATTCATGTATTCTCCCACGCAGCATCTGGCCTTGAAGTCTGGTTGCAGAGGCTTGGTTGGTATCTGTTTACCATCCACATAAAAGGCCACAAAATTAATATTGTAATGTTTAAAATGAAAGGGGTTTTTAGCATAACTTCCGCTAACGGCATCATTATCCACAAACCCTAGGACAAGCATTTTGGATAACTGTCCCAAGAACAGGTTCTCCTGGTTACTGACCGTGCTGCCCACAGGGATGCTAACCTCTTTAATTCCACACGGTCCATGGGGTACTTAGCATTAGCAGTAAGCAGGGGCTCCGCGTGCCCCAGAGGGATGCCCAGAGCCACCCGTACTTTCTTCACGAAAAGGAACGCCGATACAATGCGCAGTTTAACGCCTTAGGCCGCAATGCGTGTCAGTTTAATGCTCACATCCACTCTGTTCAACAAAAGTTTTTTTTTTTAAAAACAGGTCGCTGTGGAGATGACCCAACAGCTCTATCATCCTGCTCAGGGCCGTCAGCTTTGCCTGCATCACAAACCCTAGATTCCCGCCATCCAGCTCCATTTCTTCATGTTGTCCAGGCATGTCTTTGTAAAACAGGCCGGCGGAAAATTGTGTGGCAAGGGTGTGGTCGCTGTAATTGAGCACCGAGTCTATAAAGGCCCTGTATGGGTAACAGTTGTTGCTTTGGCTTATGAGGCAGTCTCCCAGTGTGACATCCAACTGACTGAAAATATTGGCCGCGGGATAATTCACCAGGCCCACCTCGGCGTCTCCGAGTTCAGTTCCATCTCCTTTTACAATCTTGCAACACAGGTACAGCAGCGTGTTGTTTAAATCCATATAATCTATGTCATTCCCTGCTATAAAAAAGTCGTTGGGGGCAGCCTCCATAACGGCTGATAGAGGCAGCACCTCGGTGTAGTTGCTTTACTCGATGCTGGTCTGCGTAGGGGCTATTTAGAACAAGTCTAGTTCAGATTTGGTGCACTCTTCAGACTCGCAGTGAACAAAAGCCATGTTGATTAAAATATATCTCTTTTACCAGGTAGAGAGTGTCTCCTTTTTCGCCCAGGCTTCCCTCTTGAACTTATGCTCATGGCCGGCCCTGCGTGTCAAAGCCCTTCTTTTAAAGGGTTTCGGGGGACCCATGCATTGTGTGTATGACACCATTTCTCTTTCTCTTCCTCTGCCTCCTACCAATGTACATCAGCCCCGATCTCTCCTGTACAGCTGGATTCCCCTCCTTCTCCAGAACAGTGCTATGTTTTGAGTGGCGGTTTTTACGTGGGGTTTAATAATCTCTAACCCCCTCCTCAAAAGCGGTACAGCTTTTTGAAAGAGGCTACGGAATATTCCATCCACACCAGCCCCGTACATCACGGGGGCCCGCATGATATCCAGGAAGGGTGTGTCCAGCCTGTGCTTTGTAGATGATGGGGTCACCATAATTTTTTAGGGTCACCATCGTGCTTTGCTTTTTAGAAACCTCGCTGTCTCCGGGAAGGCAGGTGCAGCTTGACGATCACCTTGCTGAAGTGAATGAGACATGTCTGTTCTGATATGTATTTATTTCAATGGGGAATACCTCAGCACCCGTCTTGTCTTTTAGGCCCAGGCATATTTAGATAGAATGTCTATCACTGTTAAGATGTAATTAAAACCACTGTTGTGTTTGGAGAACTGGTGCATATCCACCAAATCTGCCTACCATTGCGCATCCACATCTGAAACAATGGTCTTGTTTCTTTTTAAATGTCTTGGAGCTGGTTTGTGTAAAGCGTAAGCGTCCTGGTCTGAAAGCCAAGCTGTTACCTGTCTTCTTTTCAAAGTTTTACTATGCTTTTTGGCTGCTTGAAAGAGAGGGTTCACCCCGCCAAAGCTCCCAACTTCCCCAGGGGTGTAATATATTTTCTTTCACTGAGCCGTCTGTGTAGACCTGATGATTACTTGTACTGTCTTTTACTAACATGAGTATGGAGGGGACACATTCATATTGACAAATTTAAACGAGTTTTATTAATCGCCTGGTTTAACACGCCCTTTTACAGCCATCTGTGAAAATGGACGCCATGACCCCTACCATTAGGTAGTCTGAGCTGGTTCATTCTTCCATTTTGTCCTTTTCTAGATTTTCCTTTTCAGATCTGTGTCTTAGAAACCAGCAAAAACAGCTGATGCATGATAGATTTATTCCCACAGGGCTACCAATGTGTAAGTTTTTAAAGGCCTCTAGAAAGATATTGTTGAGCAGTCGAGAGATTTTAAGAAAAGAAACAGTGTAAGCCCCCGACTGCTTGTTTTTAGATTTCCACAACCCCGGTTCGGTTACTAACCACATTACACCCCATCCTAGACCGTCACTTCTTAATCGTACATTTACCTGAGCGACATCTTTTCCATTCACCTTGTCCACCGGTAACTCCCATGAGCCATGGTTGCGTTCTTCCATGGGGTGGACAACGAGAGGCCATCACACTCGTCGGGCTGCCTCACGAGTGCTTGGGTTTCAGGATTGGGTTCCAGCATATCCATCAACAGCTGGGCCAAACGACCTACCATGGCCTCTCCCTCCTCCTCCTTGGAACTGTCACTGATGTAGTGCTTTCTCCATGGGTGGTCGAAGGCCCTTGGAGCTAAAACAAAGTCTGAAGTTCTCACGGGGGTAGCGGAGGAGTCCATGTTTCCTTTCAGCGTTTCCACAATTTCCAAAACACGCATTATTGGAATGAAATGTCCTCTTCTGTGTGGCACTCGAACTTCTGGGGATGGTGTTGCACTCTGATTGGTAGAGGGTGGTAGGGAGAGCTCTTAGAGGTGTCACATGACCCACTTCTGGATGGATCACCTTGCCCTGGAACACCCCCTGATTGGTCAAATTTCTCGGGGCAGTCCTACATGGGGTGAAACAAATCCTGACTGGTAGAGGGGAGTTCTTAGAGGGTCACATGACACCCTTTGCTTCCGATCATGTGTCCGTCATGACCCCGGAAGTAATACCCCCAGGGGTGGGTCTTAGTGTGACGGATGGATGGGGCCTATGGGATCAGGTGGGCAGGGCTACGTTTGATTGATGGTAGGCCCCTTATACTACTATTATTAAAGTGAGATTCTCTGGCTTGTGTCATGCAGGAGTTCAGACTAGTGGTTCCTTCTATCCTTAATGTCTATGGAATCACAAAGCAAGTCTGTGGCAGAGCCAGGGAATAGAACCCAGGAGTCCTGACTCCCAGTCCCCTCTGCTAATCACAGAATTGACACTCCCTCTTCAGTGTTTCAGCCAGTAAAGGTGATTGCCATGCCAAACTAATTGCTAGTAACTTCAGGTTTAAGTTTAGCTGTGAACTGACTTTTATACCAATTGAAATTACTTCTTTAGCTCGACAGATTTCAGGATTGCTGACCTGTTTTGTTGTTGTTGTTGTTGTTGTTTTTTTACTGATGCAAAAAGAAAACACAGCAAATGGAACTACCTTACTGGTTAAAACACAGTGAACTGTAAATAGCAAGCCTGAGAATTTATGGGTTTGAGTTTGGCATGCGATGGCTGAAGACCAAAACAGTTTTGATTGCAATGCTAATGATAATGCAGCTGTCAAGGGGAATCCGCTAACTCAGGGCATGGTACATAAGATACAGACCCCTTTGTCGCTAGGCCATAGGTTCAAAAATCATTCCAGGGGTCTGATCCTGCAAAATGTTGAGTGTCTCCTGCGACTCCCGTTGCCTTCAAGAGGCATGGGGGGTAATTTGTTGCTCAGAATGTAGTCCTGAGCACCTCACGGGATTGGGCCTCAGCTAAGTAGTGGATGGGCCTTTGAGCTGCAGGAAGTGAAGTCATTGACTCACTCCTTTTCCTAGTAGTAGCACTGCTGGAACCACGTTGAAATGCCTTTGAGATCAGTGGGGAGCAGCTTGAGCTGTTGCCATCTGTACTGCAGCTAAGCCTGTAGGTAAAGGAAGGACTTCATGCCAAGGTTTGTAAATGACTAGTAACTTTGGGTGCCCAGCTTTAGACTCCTTAAAGCGGCCCAATTTTCAGAAAGTGCTGAGTACACCCGCCCTCTGAAAATTGGGTCTCAAGTTGGGCCTAGAAAAATGGAGGCACCCATAATCACTGGTCACTTATTTAAAATATTAGCCTCAATCTGCAGGAGTCCATATACTTTGGAGAAGTAGCACTAGTATTGACTTAGTGTGAAATTCACCACTGTGCAATGGGGCTTACATAGAACAAAAGCCTCATCCTGCCTCTCTGAATAGAAGAGTGTTTCGCCCTGAAGCAAGAACAAAAAAGAGCATGATACGCAGTGAGTGTCTGCCTCTGTCCCGTTCCCTCTATTTTAATTTGTTTTTGGCCAGTTGGCATTCCTGACTGGTGCTTGTTCCGCCAGGATCCAGTGACACAAAAAATAACTGCCACTCCAAAGGCAAACACCAAAGGGGCCGTTGATTTATTTTCAATAACTGCCTTGATTTTTTTCCCCTCAAGATTTATTTTGTAGTAGAGATGACATTGTTGTCCTCTGTCATTGATGTTCTTCTCTTCCATTGACATGGTCTATTAATTAGAGAAGGAAGATGAATTAAAAGCCAGGTTGCGATCTATAAATCTTGATGAAACAAGACAATTTTTCCTTGTCACGTAGATTTTATAACAGTTGTTCCAGTTTAAAAAAAAAATTGCTACCCAGTTTTCACTATTATAAGTTTTTGTTTGTTTTGAAAAGCTACGTTTAAGTTCGAGCCAGCACCGACCCATGGCTTGTATTCAGATAGCTTTGAGCTTTGGGGGCACTTGTCCATCCTGATAGAGGCTTCTGGGAGCTATCGTGTATTTCTTGTTGCTGCTGTTTTATTTATAGGTATTTTGATGAGAGCAGTTGGTTTTCAGGGATACCTTGAATACCTTTGTTATAGATCTCAAAATCTAGGGAGAACAATGACTGAACGGACCCCAATGTGAAGCAGAGGTTGTACCTTTAAGCTGCTTTGGGAGCCAGTTGTGCTTTGACGGTGCAGTCTAGTGTTTACATTTCAGAGCTCGTTGGGGCACGGGGGGTGGGGGGCATGCCCGCTGTTTAAACCCCTCTGTGAGATTTGGCATAAACTCCACCTTCATACCTATCCAATTCCCAAAGTCTGCTATGCTGTAGGGGTAGGTCCATGGTCTCACTGCTTCTTGCTGCCCTCAGGGATGTTTGGAGGGAGTAGTCCCTGAGCACAAGGACTGTAACTGCACCTGGCTCTTACATGGAACATGCAAAGGGTGTGTGTGCATGGGATGCTCCTTCCCCGCCATCCCATGGCACAAGGACCAGGCACTATCTGGACCTAGCGTGGCTATTAACTATTGGTAACTATTGGCCCATCCAAACAACTGTGTTACAATAATATGGAGGTTGCGGAGTGAAGAACTCCAAAAGAAAGAATTGACTATGGAAAAATTGCCCAACTAGTCTTACGCTACGCCGTGTCCTGGGTGAGTTGTTGGCAGCAGAGCTCAAACCAGGGAACTCTGCATCTTAACGCATGAGCCTCTCCAGCCCATTCCTCCTAGCCAAACTTATAGCAGGCTTATCACCCATTGTTTCCCAGCCACCACCAGAGGGGGACAGAGAGCCACCGCAAGTTGGTGTGGGTTATACTGTTGCGTGTATTCTCCACCATGACCTTCATTTACATAATCACATGCTAATTTTATTTGCGGGACCTATCTCATTCAGGGACTGATCCAAAGCCCACAGAAATCCATGGGAGTCTTTCAATTGACTTCAATGAGCTTTGGAGTGGGCCTTCAGTGTTCGGGATTAGTGCCCAGTGAAGAGGAGGGCTGTTCAGCGCTCCATCCTGTTTACCATTAGGCTGAACGTGCTCTCAGTTACATCACTGGGACTGGGTTGCCACACAACATCCTTCTTCCTTCCCCAGCCTCAATTGTTATTCCAGACTGGACTTGATTAGCAACTACAGTCTGGCTGCACCGATTGGCCGGGGAACTGGATTGTGAGTGCCTTTTAATTGTAGATCCATGACTTCTTCCCGGGCCCCTTCCTAGACTACCCTGGCTCTTCCCCAAAGCAGCCAATGCAAGGCAGGCAGGGAGATCATTTCTGTAGCATGCAAGGGATGCATTATCACCACAGGGTTCCAGATTCTGCAGGTCACTTTAGGCCCATGGTGACACTTGTGCAGCCACTATTCCGTTGCCTTGCATGGGTGTGACCAATAGGCAGAATGCTTGCCAAGTTCCACGGATGCCTGGCCGGAATAGAATCCATCTCTCTCTTGGCTGTGCTGGCTCTGCCAGGTTAGCAGGAGTGAAAAACGCAGGACGAATACGTCACTCCCTGAACTCGGCAGGCCTGCCTCTGGCGATGCACAGAGAGCAGGGCCAACGACTAAGAACGTGCCACTTTCAATAGCTGCTTTTCAGCGCAGACCTAGACTTTAAAATATTGTTGTGCCGGGGCTATTTCCTGACACTGTCTATCACTCTCTGATCTGCTAGGAAATACGCCCTAGCTGAGCTCACGACCTAGCACCAGAAAACCAGGAGCTAGCAGGATTTCCCAGAAGAACGGGCTAAAATCAGTCCTTGGAAAAGCAATTGAGCTATGAGCTATGTGAGCTATGGAGTGCATTGGGTCTGGGGTACCCTGCAGCTCTCCAGTGGAACCGTGCTCATGTTAAGTAGCTACTCCAGGATCCCCTTTCAGGACAGGGCTGGAGGTAGGGCTCCCCTTGTATTACGAGGTAATACAGCCCCAGTCTGTATTATAGTTCTGTCTTTTCCCGTGGGGGTTAAATATGGGGGTTGAGGAGAAACAAACGTTACCTTGGCCCAAGCCTGGTCCTCACCCTGGGCAAAAGTGTCTTGAAGGCAACTGACCTCCCCACTTCCATGCAGGAAGGTTTACACTTAAGGAGGCCCTAGCCCTAATAATCAGATGCTGTTTTCATCACCAAGGGCTGGGTAGGCCTAACTGCTGTCAGTTTTTTGGGAGCTAGGCTCCCAGCCATCTCCAATCTGGGCCTTTTTGATAGAGGGGAAACTGAGGAACAGAGAGGCTAAATGACTTGTTCAACGTCACACAGGAAGTCTGCGGTAGAACAGGGACTTGAACCCAAGTTTCAGGTCAGTGCTGGACAACTGGACCATCCTTCCTCTCCTCTGAGCCCCTCCTATTGGCCAGATAATCCAACCCTTGGTAATTTATGGCCTGCTCAGAAGTTACTGCCTGGAGGATGAGAAGTGCTGTTCTGCTGCTGCTTGTGGTCTGAGTTCCCACAAACAAGCCTGCCGTTTAATGCTCACTGATGGCTTTCAAGCAAACAAGAGTAATTTAACCTTAAAATAATCTTATTAAAAACCCCACATGCACTTGCCCCCTAGGCGTTTACAGAGATATTAGAGGAAGGGCCAAAGTCTGTGCTCAGTTATGCTGGTGTCAATCGGAAATAAGCACTTACATTAATTAGCAGAATTTGCCCTCTGGGACTAGAGCTATAAAAACATGTCTCCGTGGCTTTATTAAAAAGATAGGACAGGCTGGGAAGTGGAAGACTTGCATGGTAGAAGAGCTGAGCTTGGCCTACAGGCTGTATTGGGGTGATTGTGCCGTACAGAATGAGAACAAGGTTTCGTGAAGTTCCAAGCTTTTTTTTTTACTTTGGCTGTTTTGATGGCGCTAGCTCTGTCTGATCACACCTGAAGTTGGGGATTTTAGTTGGTGTTGGTCCTGCTTTAAGCAGGGGGTTGGACTAGATGACCTCCTGAGGTCCCTTCCAACCCTGATATTCTATGATTCTATGAAGCAGTGGACAAGTTCTGCTCAGACCCCAGAGCTTTGGTAGGAGCCTAATGGAACATTAAAGCTTTGGATGTATCTGCTGATTTACTGTTTTAACGTCACCCCTCTCCAGCAAGGGGCCGGCTGATCCACACTGACGTTCAGTGCGTTAGTCAGAAGTGTATACTTGCAGCTCTCTCAAAACAGACTGTACAATGACAGCAGGCTTTTGTTCAAAGGGGACATCACCCATTGTGATGAAGTGGGAATGTTCTTAATGTTTTCTCTGAATACTGTGTGGGTGCCTCAGTTTCCCCTATGCCTTTCTTAAATATTTAGGTGGGGGTATCAGGGTGTGTGATTGTTGCAGAGCCCAAGAAGGGCCCTGTGATACTGTCTGCACAGAGAATGGCTGGCACTCTGTCTCCTGGCAACTAATGGCCTGGGCTCCTCTGCAAAGATGCCAATTGAAGGTGTTGGAGAACAAAGAGATCAGGTGACCTCCTGGCCCAGGAAAGAGACAAAGACCAGAGAGGAGGGGCTGAAGAGTCTCAGTTTGGAGTTGGCTGGGAAAATGGAGGGGAGCCCAGACGGGGCTCTGGCCTCCCTGGAGCCCCCCAAGATGGACCTAACTGAGGGGGTCCTGTTGTCTGTACCTGCAAGACCTGTCTTGGACTGTGTTCCTGTTGGCTAAATAAACCTTCTGTTTTACTGGCTGGCCGAGAGTCATGGTGAATTGCAGGAAGCCGGGGGTGCAGGGCCTTGTGTCCCCCCACACTCCGTGTCACCCATTACAGTCAACCTCAGCGCAGCGGGACATGGTGTCTATGCTTACCATGAGGCAATTACCTAGCTGGTGAATTGAGGACCAAGCTAACTCATTAAAGTGAGGGATGCTTTTCAAATGGTGTGCGTTTAAATTGTGGAAAAGCTAATAATAATAATAATCAAACCTAGCTCTTATGTAGGGCTTTTCATCCACTGATCTCAAAGTGCTTTACAAGGGTTAGTATCATTATCCCCATTTTGCAGGTGGGTAAACTGAGGCACAGAAGCAGGTGACTGTCTATGGTCACCCAGTAAAGTAATGGCAGAGCAGGAAATGGAACACAGGTCTCCTGAATCCCCATCCAGTGCTCTAACCACTAGGCCACACTGCCTCAGCAGCCATCTTCATAAGGGAAAAAGTGATGCCAGGCAGACTTGACTGCTTTTATTGGATACTAGTGCAGAATTATTAGCAGGAAGGAATGCAGCACTCTGGGAAAAGGTAATGCAAATCACAGCGTACAGGGCAAAGCACGGGAGAGCCAGTTTTGAGGCATTCTCAGCTAAAGGGATCTGGCTGCAGAATGAAAAGACTTCTAGGAGAGAGTAATTCTGAATCCTCCCACCTTTCAGTCCTGCTTCATGATCTTTTTGGTAAAGCCTCGTGTAATGGGGTGCACTCACCCGAGGGGCATCTCCTGCTGGCTGTCTCCAGGACTAGCTTTCTCAGCCGGCACACGCTCTTCTGATGGATTGATGCCTTTTCTGCTGCCTTAGTCCAGGAACCGCAGCTTCCTTTTCATGACTCAGTCTTCTGGCCATGTCACCATCTGTGTTTTCCCCCTTCTCGGGGTGCGTGGGGATGTATCACAATCCAATCCATCCACTTCCCAAGGGGTGAGCTGGGGGGGAACCCAGGCCCGCACACTACTCTGGGTCCCCACCCAGGGGCCCTGTAGATAGCAGCCTACTCCTGCCTCTCCTTAACTTCTCCACCAGCACTGCTTCAATTCCCCGGGTGACTTCCCCACAGCCCCAGCGCCTTCTTCACCCTCTCCAGTCAGCAGGTCCCGGCAGCCAGCCAGGAGCGCCTGTTCGCTTCCCTGGCCCCTACCAGCAACTGCTCTGTCCATGGTGCTACCTTCTGTTGGGCTCCTGCAGCAACTGGCTGTCTATTGCCCTGCAGCTCCTTTTAAGTAAACCCACTGGGCCCTGATTGACTGCTCCATGCAGCCTCTCCCCAAATGGCTGCTCCCCGCACAGCCTCCCAAGGCTGTTTTTAACCCCTTCCTTTCCGGTGTGGGGTGAACACCCAATCACTCTTCCCCACCACCGTGAGAACACCAAACACCACTCCACCCCCATCCCTTCCCATAAGCAGTAAATGGAGGAGAGCCAAAGGCTCAAGAGTGATGGACTAATCTAATGAACCTAGGAGGTGCACAAATCGTATGTTGATGGGCACCAGTGCAAAGTCCTAAAAGAGACAAAAAAATGGATAAAAGTTCCCAGGAAATCTAAATTAGAATGGGCTTAGTTGTGAGTGCGGGCACAGGGCTCATTCACATTCGGGGATTTATGCACCACTGCCGTCACCACCAACAGGGACTGAAAACTGGCAGAAAAATTGCAAACAATGGGTAATTAATTATAGATTCCGAGGCCAGAAGGGACCATTGTGATCACTGAGTCTGATCTCCTGCAGAACAGAGAATTTCCCTCCGGGGTAGAGCTGGTCAGAACATTTTTATCAGACGTTTTCCATCAGAAAATGCCACTTCGATAAAATCAGATTTTTTTTTTGGTGAAATTGTTTTGATTTAAACTACATTTAGTGTAAATAAAAGTTGACGGGGTTGGGGGAGAAGATTAGAAACATCAAAGTCCTGGTTTGACACTTTCAGAACAAAAAGTTTGTTTTTCATTTTGAAATCGCTTCATTTCAAAATTCATCTTTATATATATATATAAATATATATAAAAAGGGTCAAAATAAAAATTTAACCTTTTGATTGACCCAAATTATGTGTGTGCGTGTGTGCGTGTGTGTGCGCACGTGTGTGTGGTCTTTTTATTTTTTTCAAAATTTCATTTTCTGAAACAAAGTGATATTTTGCCTTTTTGTCCCGAGATCTTGAAATGTTTCACAGGACAGAAAATCCATTTTCTGACCATCTTTACTCAGTGATTCCTACACTGTTTATTGTAGTCCATCTAGAACAGCATATCATGTAGAAAAAGTGATCCAATATTGTTCTAAAGACTCCAAGTAACTGAGAGGCCACCACATCCCTTAGGAGAAATGTGCAAAACTCAGAGCTTTCCTTTTGCAAAGGCCCATGGGGACATTTTCTTCAATTTCAATCCACATGGGTTGGCACTTTCTCTGCTCCTCTCTACATGTTTGCTTTCAGTTTCAGGTACAAAAATCACCAAATTTCAAAAAGAAATTTAGTTAGAACCATGAGATTAATCTTTGTTTCCTCCATCTTTGTGTCTCCATCTAAAGCTGGATTGTAAATTGTTCAGAGCAGGTCCTTTGTTCTATAAAGCATCAAGCATGCAAAAATAATAAGAATAATAAACATGGCCAGAGTTCCAAGTGTGTGAATTAAACACCAAAGCAGGGGAGTGTGGTGCAGTTTCGGGCTGTGTGGTGGATGTTAGTATGTAAAAGGCAAAGTCTCCGTTTGTGGGGACCTGTCCATTAAAACTGTCAATCATCAGCACAGAGCTGGTGAGAGATGCTGGGTGTGTGGCTGTCACTCAACCTATCAACCTCAGAAAGATTTGGGGCGGCTTAGAACTCTGGGCTCCAATCGAAGTCAAGGGGAACCTTGTCAAACGCTCAACACTTCTGCAAGTCAGGCCCTAAATGTGTAGTGGGACCCCCATAAATGTATCACCAAGAACTACAGAGCACAGTTTTTCGCCACGCATTATTATAACTCCTTTTGTTGGCTGTTTCTTCAGGTACCTACATCCTTAGCATACTATAACTGAAGCCATCGTTAGTGCCAGTATTAAGAGCCCATCTCATAATGAAGGTTGCACATAATTAAGGAGCAGTTTAATGTAAGTTTATATAAAAGGGAAAAATAAGTGGAGTCATCTGCTTTCTCCTGCGTTCATTAGGAATGAAGGGTGTTGGGAAGAGTGGAGATTATCTGAAGCCTCAGAGATGTTGTGGGTGTATTAGTGGATAATATGCAGACTAACTAAACCTGTTCTTCTGAAGCAATGCTACTAGAATACGATTTACCTTTACATCACTTAGGACATTTGGGTCATTAAATGATTTAATGTAATTAGTAGAGAAAGTGCTATGTTCTCTTAGTCACTTATCTTCATAAACCATAATTACAGTGTCATATCAATTTCCATTACAACTTAAACTGAAAACAAACAGGTGCATAACATGAAAAGTGGTGATTGCAGCTCCTGGGGTATGCTGCCGTTTGTGGGCTATAAATGGCAATAGAAGAACACTCTAAGCCTTCATTTAAATTAAAACAAATACCTAGCAATTTCACTTATAGACAGGCCTGGCTTCCAAAGGGGCTGAACACCTGGGAAGGTCAAGCCAATGGGAACTACTGGTCACTTTTATTTAGGAGCCTAAATACAGATTTTGGAGCCCAGGTGTGATAAATGAAGGGGGGGAGCTCCCTTTTACGGACACCCAGCCAGCCAGTAGCTATAAAATCACTCTTAGTAGCTGTTCTCTACTTGCTTTACCTGTAAAGGGTTAAAAAGTCTGACTGCTATGCATAGGTAAAAGGAAGTGAGTGGGCACCTGGACAAAAGAGTCAATGGGAAGGCTAGAACTTTTTAAAATTGAGAAAAAAAACTTCCTCTTTGTCTGTCTGTTATGGTTCTCCCAGCAAGAGAGGCGGATGGGGCAGCAACTATGCGGTAAGAAGCTTGGGGCCAGGTATGAAAAATCATTAGTATCATACCTAGAACTACTCAATTGAAAACCCAGATATGTAAGTAGATCAGGAAATGTCTAGGAAGACATGATTAGGTTTATCTCTTTTTATTTCTTTATGGCTTGTGGACTCCTCTGTGCTAACCCCAGGTGCTTCTGTTTTGCTTGTAACCTTTAAGCGGGAACTCAAGAAAGCTATTCTTGGTGTTTAATCCTTGTAGTTGCTCTTTTAAAAACTAGCAATATCTTGAGTTCCCAGATGCATGTTCTTTCTTTTTTTAAATAAAATTTACCTTTTTAAAGAACAGGATTGCATTTTTGTGTCTTAAGAGGTTTGTGCACATGTTACTTAATTAGCTGGTGGCAACAGCTGATTTCTTTGTTTTCTTTCTCAGCTCTTCCCTGGAAGGGGATGTGAAAGGGCTTGAAGGTACCCCACAGGAAGGAATTCCCAAGTGCACCTTCCTGGGCTCTCAAAGGGGTTCTGCACTTGGGTGGTGGCAGCATCTACCCATCCAAGGTCAGAGAAAATCTGTAACCTTGGGAGTAATACAAGCCCGGAGTGGCAAGTATTAATTTTTAGAGTCCTCGCGGGCCCCCACCTTCTGCGCTCGAAGTGCCAGAGTGGGGAATCAGCCTTGACACCAGGTTTAAAAATTGGCAAATAGAATCCATCCCCACAACACACGTGGTGACCATGGTTCAATCACAAAGCAGTTCAGTTTTATTTCAAAACAAATATAATATTTACGGGACTAATGCTGCTCAGTTGTGTGAACATTTCATGTGCTTTAAAGAGGGTTTTGTATGAAGTGAAGAGGGATCCCTGCTGCAGAGAATTCTGTGTTTAAGAGAAGACAGCACATGAGAGAGGTCAGAGTAGAAGAATGTAATGGCAGTGGTTAGTCTGGGGATTGGGGAGAGTGGAGAGAGCTGTGAAGGAAGAGTGGCCCTGCAGGAGGAGAGAGGAGCTCAGAGAGTAGGAATACACGTAGGCAGGCACTGGGAGGAGAGGATGAGAAGCTTGAGCCTGAAGCACCAGAGGGAAAGCCAGTAAAGGGATTCAAAGCCTAAAAGGTTGGGCAAGGGCAATCTTTCCCAGCAGCATTTTGAAGGCAGCAAAGGGGAGTGAGGGGAGAATCCAGGCCGTCACAGAAGAGGAGGTGGCAATAAGGTTGGTGTTTACAAATTGTTGGCCGTCCATGTGTGTGAGATGGAGAATGGCTGTTTTAGAGATGCTGCAGAGGAAGAATTCAGAAGGATTTGGTGATGCCCTGGGTGTGACAGACGGAGGAGAGAGAGAAATCAAACACCTCACTGAGGCTGTGAGGCCAAGGAAGAGGAAGGAGTGGGGTTCATAGATTTTTAAGGCCAGTAGGGACCTTTGTGATCAGCTAGTCTGACCTGCATAATACAAGCCACTGAACCTCACCCAGTAATTCCTTCATCAAGCCTATAATTTCTGTCTGAGCTGTAGCATGTCTATGAGAAAGAACTGTTGGTTCACGGAGAAGGAAGAGTTTGGGAGCCTGACGTTATAGTCTTATTTCTGGCATAGCCATTTACATGCATGCAAAATGCTGCCAATTCAGCATGGCAGGGCCAAGCTCACTCCACACAGATGTAAATGACTCCACCAGGTGCTAAAGAGCGGAGAACCAGTCCTGAAGGGGTTCAGTTTGCATTATGTTACGTTTGAGTCAGACACAGGATACCAGAGTGAGGTGTCAGAGATGTGAGATTGCCCAGAGGTAGGGAGATTGATTTGGGGAGTCATTTGGAGGATGGGAAGAGATGCTGTGTGAGCAGAGGCCACCAGGGACAATGTGCAGAAAGAGGAGAGGAATGTGCCAAAGACAGAGATTCCTGAGGGACCCCAAACAGGGAAAGGGGCCATTAATTTGAAGGAGGGTTTGGAAATGGGGGAGGAGAACTCAGGTTACAGCGCAAGAATGAAAGAATTCAGGAGAAATGAGTGAGAAAAAGCAAGCAGATGTCTCAACCTCCTTGATCTTAGAAAAAAAAAGGTTCTTTGTCTTGGACTGAAAAAGGGGATCAATGACATTGTAAGGACTAGTTTGCAGGGGACCTAGGAGACCAGGAGAAGAGAGGATATTAAGGCAGAGTGAGTAGACTACATGGTCACCTAATTTGAAGGCAAAGGGGAGAGGGAGTTGGCCTGGTAGTTGCAGCAGAAGCTGGATCAAAGATTTCTTTCTGTGTGGGTTTGGGGATATAGGGTATGTCTGAAGAGTGAGGGAAAGAAGCCAAGTATGGAAGAGAATGAGGCTAAAAATTAGATAGAAAGGTGTCATAGAAATTTCTGTCCGTTCCAGCTGAGGAATAAGGAGAGACGGACACAGCTAGCCGAGCAAGGAGCCCCAGGAGGGGCGATCCGTTTATTTCAATTGCAATTGGGTTCGAGCTCAGCAAGAACAAAGAAAACACTTACACCAAAGCATTATATGCAGTTGCTTATGATAATCTATCGCTCTATGATTGGCCAAAATTTGCCATCATTACCATACATAATTAGCAAGCTCCATGTATCTGCCCCTCTTATGACCCCTTATTGTTCATCTATTTGGCCCCTCCTCCTTGCTAATTTTGCAAACTAAGCGGTTAGCTATCTAAAGGACGCAGGCACAGAAAGGTCAATTGTCTCCAGGTTTGGAGTTTGGCTACATTTCCTCTTGAAGGAACTTTCTGACTACCTATAGCTGACCCTGCATTTTGTCCTTCTTCTTTCTCCCATGTGTACGTGACAAATTTGCCCCCTGGCAGTTAAGTAGAATAATTTTATATCAAAGGGAAGCCAGGAGTCTTACAGAAATCAAAAGGGCAGGCCAAAGGGGTAGAGCCGAGGATCAGATGACACAGCTCTCAGGCAGCAGCACCAACTGGAAGTAAAATGAGCTTCTCTCTAACAGCTCCAGGTCCCTTTATATCAGCCACGATAATAGCAGCATATGTGGATTTAATAAGTGTGGCGTATTCCTTCCTCTGGCTCACTAGTATACGTTAAAGTGAGTGTGAGCTATTTTAGTGGAAGCTCGCTGATGTGGAACATGTGGTAAGTTACATGTGGGAGGCGGGGGGCAGTCACAGACAGCGGCCAGCTGCGTCCAGAGTGACATTCAGAACCAGCGCGGGGGTGAGACGCTCTCACTGTTTCCATGTTGGACACAAGGCCGGAGCTCTGTTGTGCGTGGGCATTGAAGTCTCCAGTTCTCAGGAGTCTGGAGGATTCTGCAGTAGTTCAGCTAGCTCCTTTGTGGTGGATCTGGTTCTTGCCACGTACTACCGCCTCTGCACTTGCCAGCTCTGTCTTTTCCCAAAGGAGCTGGACTCAGGGAATCTCAGTATCTGTACTCAGCATGTTTCTCAGGGAGGCTCTGAAAGGGCAGAGGCAGCGAAGGACTGAGTCATAGTAACAGAACTGATTGGAAAAAATTTCCCACCCACAACAGATGTTGAAGAAGATGAAAATTACTTGTTTTCTTAATTTGGGGAATTTTCATTTTTTTTTACTGTATTTTATTTGCAACTGGTGAAAAGAATTTTTAAAATTCAGTTTTCAGCTGAAAAAATGTTAGTTTTTTTCAGGTTTTATCTTTTTTGATGAAAATGTGAAAACTTGTGAGGAAAATGGATTTTTGGGGTGAAAATTCCCACTCTGTCAGAAGAATGTGCCACAGGAGATTTTGACCAGCTTTCCATAAACAGATGAGTTAGTGCAGGGATCGGCAACCTTTGGCACGCGGCCCGCCAGGGTAAGCACCCTGGCGGGCCGGGCCAGTTTGTTTATCTACTGCGTCCGCAGGTTCGGCCGATCGCGGCTCCCACTGGCCGTGGTTCGCTGCTCCAGGCCAATGGGGGCTGCAGGAAGCGGCAGCCAGCACATCCCTTGGCCAGTGCCACTTCCCACAGCCCCCATTGCTGATCCCTGAGTTAGTGTGGGGGGGGAGGCCACCTTGGGAGATGTGGTTCATTGAGGGCAAAGGTGCCTGTAGGTGGTGACTGGGCCTTGTCTGAGTCCTTCCTAGGTGTGGTGATGTCACTTACTTGTGATGAGCTGCTTATGTCACAAACCCTTGCAGGACAGTTCTGTGGATTTCACAACAGGCTGTCAGAGAAAGGTCAGGCAGAGTTGGCTGGGCTTTCCTCTAAGAGGGGGTGTTTGCCCAGGCCTGGACCCTGCTTGGTTACAGCAGTTTGAGGTGCAATGGCACATCAGAGCACGTGCAGTTGAATGGGAAGTTGATAGCAGAAGTACCACAGGGATTCAACACAGATGCTGAGCCCAAGGGTCACCGCTAAGGTAGGGTGGTAGCGTGCCGTGGGCACTATCATGTGACGGGGAGGTGATGTCGAACCCTTGCCAATGGGGAAAGATGGAAGTGCCAGTACTGGTGCACAGTGGTGGATGAAGACTAGACAGGGTGCACATTCAATCCAAACAAAGACTCCCCACGTGTCAAAGCCCCCGTTCATTGCATATCTGGGGCTGCCTCATGTTTCTCACTCTCTAGGGTGACCCCAGCACTTCCTGGCAGGGTCATCAAACTTTGAGCATCTGGGGCCCATGTCCCAGCCAGAGCCCAGATCCATGAATCTGCACTACTCCGCCCTTGGGTACCAGTGACTGAGAACACCCAGGATTCATTCTCAGCATGAAGCTTTGCAGGGTCTATTTCACAAGGTTCCCACAGTGACTGGCCATAATGGCTTCATTGTCAGTAACTTCCCAGGTGCTCTTTAGTGTAGGTTGTAGCTATTGCTGGCTGGAATGATCTTGGCTATGTGGCAGATGTGCTGACTGCTGTGTTTTTCAGTAGGAGAGAACAGTATGCCCTGAAAGCTTTGGCTATGCAGTCATTTGGATTCTTAATCAAAGAAGCCACGCTGTGCTGTCTCTACTAACGGAGATTTCTTGTTTCCTCTCTCTTCCAACCTTGGAATTAAACAGAAACATCTCACTCGCTAAGCGGTCACCAACCTCTCCTTGCAGCTCAGCAAGGACAGAGCAGATTAAAAAGTCCAGATTGAAAGAGAGTTAATTGGGGAGAGGCAGCATTCGTTAAAATTTAACTGTTTGGATGTCATTGTTAATTAAAAATGTGTGTAGCACCTGTAAGGAGAATATTGAACAAGCAGTAATACAAATTTCAAACGACCGTCGCAGCACCAATGATAGCACGTGCAGTGGTATGACCCCCAAGAACAAATGGTTCTCACAATACCGACTTCATCATAGGAAGATGGGAAATACTTCCATTCTTGCAGAGTGGTGTTGCAGTAAGGGTATTATTGCTTATATTTGTATCAAGGGTCCAAGACAAGTATATCACCAATAGGACTGTGCCTGCCCTATAGAGTTTACAGTCTAGGTGTCAGACAGGTGGAATACAACAGGTGGAGAAAACAAAACAAAATGGGCCTGGATGGGAAAATGACTCTGACTTTACAGTGATAAAATAAATACTGCCAGTTTATGGCAAAATCATAGATTCATAGATTCTAGGACTGGAAGGGACCTCGAGAGGTCATCGAGTCCAGTCCCCTGCCCGCATGGCAGGACCAAATACTGTCTAGATCATGACCCCAAGTGAAGTGACACAGCTCTTCATCCAGTTGCCACCAGCTGGAGAGGGTTTCTGTCATCCTGCGACTGCACTTGGAGTCTCTTTCTCTCTCTCCATATTCATCTCTGAGCTCTGAGGCTGGAATATTCTTTCTGGTATGGGTTTTTAATAAGACTGGCCATACTGAGTCAGACCTGTGGTTCTTCTAGCCCAGTAGCTTGTTTTCCGACAGTGGCCAGTGCCCAATATTTCAGAGGGAATGGATAAAAAAGGACAACAGTCAAGTAATCCATCCATCCATGTCATCCACTCCCAGCTTGCAATTAGAGGCTTAGGACACCCAGAGCATGGGGTTGCATCCCTGACCATCTTGGCTAATACTCATCACAGTAGCATCTACATGCTTCTGTAAAAAGCAACAGAGGGTCCTGTGGCACCTTTAAGACGAACCGAAGTATTGGAGCATAAGCTTTCGTGGGTGAATGCCCACTTCATCAGACGCAAGAGTCTTGCTTTCACCCACGAAAGCTTATGCTCCAATACTTCGGTTCGTCTTAAAGGTGCCACAGGACCCTCTGTTGCTTTTTACAGATTCAGACTAACACGGCTACCCCTCTGATACTTGACACCATGCTTCTGTAGTATCTGGCTGTTATTTCCCTCATTCCCTCATTGGGGTTGGTAGAGATTAGACTACAAACCCACGGGGCCCGATACTTCTACTTTACCTACCTACCCATTTGTGTCCTGTGCAGGAATTAGCTGTGAAAGCTGCATTGCTGGTGCATTCAGGAACAGCAGGGCTGCAGTCATTCCACGCAGCTGAGACATTTCCCCTGTGTAAGTGGTGGGCTGAGACCTTACTGGGTAAGCAGCCAGCATTGTTATGTAGCCATGTAGTGAATTGGGCCCAAAGCCTGAGTCTTCCCAGTCTAAGTCATCGTCAGGATCCCAGTGCTGAACCCAGGCCTACCAGGTCCATAGGTGGCATCCTTGGCTGCTGCACTATGGTGATGCACTGTACTACTATCCCTGACCAATAGCGTTAGTGCTAAAGGCCTACAGACCTGCAGCAACCACACCCCAGCCTTCCCTATTGGGTAGATCAGTGGAGGTCTTGAGCTTGTAGAGCAGTCTGTATGGCTGTTTTTATGAGCACTAATGATATCCTGTGCCCAGCTTTCTATATTATCTCTGCTGCCTGCTAACCCTCTGCCCCAATCACATTGTTCATTGCGTTGTCTGTGGGACACCGGTAGCGCATGGATTTCACAGACTGTTGGGGGCTGGGGCTAATGTTAGCTTGTGGGGAGCTTTGTCCCGTCTATGTTATCTTGCTCCCTTTGCTGCTCTGGGTCTGTTTTCAGGTTGTTCCTTCTGTGCAGTAGAATCCATCAAGGTCAAGTGCCCTTTTTTACAGCTCACACAAGTTATGGAGCTCTCTGTTGACAGCTATTAAGACGGCTGGGTCCTTTGAGTCTTTTAGCAGCAAAGTGAAAAGTTTCTGATTTTCACAGGCTTACAGTGGTGAATGTGGAGCCATTGTCTTATTTCTGCAAGACATTCGAGAGACGCCAAGCTTTGCCTTCTCCATTTTTCAACCATGATCCTTTCTTCTCCATGTGAAATGGATACACTTTCCTCAAATGGGTTGCCTTAGCAGTCTATTGCAGGGAGTGATACTTGTTATTATGATCATGTAGTCTGACCTCGGGTATAACACAGGGGAAAGAACTTCACCCAGTAACTTCTGCACTAAGTCTATAATTTGTGTTTGAACTGTAGCATATATTTTTAGAAAGACATTCAGTGTTGACTTAAAGATTGCTAGGGATGGAGAACCCACCATGTCCCTAGGTAGGTTGTTCCAATGGTTAATTCCCCTCACTGTTAAAAAAAAAATGTTGATTTTTTTTTCTAGCGTGAATTGGCTTAGCTTGAGTTTCTAACCATTCACATTCAGCAACTGGATCTCGTTATCCCTTTTTCCGTTAGATGAGGGTTGTGAAGAGCACAAAAATAAATATTAAGAGCAATCGATGGAAGAGGTGAGACTGGCACTCATGGTCTCTGGTACATGAGAGGAGCTTCTAATCGTGGTCTCCTGGTTCTCAGCTTAACGTACCTTCTCCAAGGCTACAGGGGGATCTATTACAGGGCTATTTTATGGGGAAAGAGGTCTTTGCTTGTGCTTTCTTGCCCTGCAGACTGCTGGAATATCAGGATTTTCCATGTCCTTGAGCACATGGTAATGGGACAGTCTCTTGAATGTAGGGACTGGCCAGCAAAATTTGGGACAGGGGATAACACTAGGATGGAGATGATTACTCCTGGGGTTGAGAGATAAGGGGCTTGCACGGATAAGACGCCAAGAAAGGGAGACCGGGCAAGCATAGGATTGGCCATGCTTGATTTTGTATGTTCGAGCTTAGTGCTTGTATAAAACTGTTTAGAAGTGAGGGTGGTTGGAGGCTTTGACTAAATTGGTGTCCGTCTGAAGTTAGCCAGAATTTTCAAACTAGGGAACTGATCTGTGTTCAGAACTGAATCTTCAGTGACCTAACTTTCTTTGTTTTGTTGATCTGGCCCAGGCACAAGATTTCCCAAGGGTGGTTTCAAAAATACCTATGTGAAAAGTATCATTTTCTGTTAATTTTGATAAAACCCAGTTACATTTTTTGGGAACCCCATTTGTTCTCATCCCTGTCAAATTCAACAGGATTGTTCCATAAGGGCAGCACAGTAAAATAACAATACAGTAAAAAGACCCTTTAAAAACATTTTCAATTCTGATGCTTCTAAAATAGCACTATTTTGTTCTAAATCTTTGAATTTAATAGAGTATTGAGTCATGTTTTGGGGTAGTTTCCCGCCCCCAAACTCCCCCAGGGTTTTTTTGGTTTCTGTCTGCATCCTTTGGTAACAGTGTTGCTTCTTTCAAATGGGAGATGCACTAAAAGAAAGGTTGGTGGCAGTATGTCTCCAAAAGCTCCTGTCACCATGCAAGCATCTTTGGAAGAATATTTTCCCCTCCTTTCTGGAAACTACTCTAGAAAGGATACAAGTGAATAATCTAGGGGGGGAAAAACACCTTATCATTAGGGAATGCGTGAGTATTTAGGGCCCAATCCTGCTAAGAGCTATGCATTCTGGCCCCCAGAAGCCTGGGTGGAGTCCCATTGATACGTACATGCTTATGTGCTTTGTTGGATTGGGGCCAGAGTGGTCCATGTCTTGCAGCATTGGGCCCTTAAACACTAGCAATAGGAATTGTCATACAGGATCAGACAGACCAGTGTATCCATCTAATCCAATGGGCCCTCCGAGAGTGGCCAGTCCCAGATTGCTCAAAGGAAGGTGCAGGGAACCCTGCAGTGGATGATTCTGGAATAATTCGCCCATAAGGAAATGTCCTTCCTAATCCTACCCCCTGTCATTTAATAGTTCACTATGGCCTGAAGCATGGAGATCTAAACCCCTTCTGGGTTTTTTTAAATCCCAGCTTGTGTAGATCTGCTTCTTATCCAGATACACTTCTCATCCTTTTCTGAATTCTATAGAGATCTTAGCCCTCCATAGCATTCTGTGGCAATGAGTGTCACTGGTTAATTTTGTGTTTAAAAATTATTTCCTTTAACGCTCACAAACTAGCTACCTTTCCTTTTTACTCTGAGGAGCCACCTGATTTAACCTTCCCTGTCCCATTGGTTAGTTTGTACATCTCTAGGATTTATCTGCTTTATTTGCCTGCTTTCCAAACTAACCAATCCCACTTTTTCAGTCTCTCTTCATATGGAGATTTTTCCCGACCTCCAGTCATTTTTGTTGCCCATTTCTGAAGCCTTCCTAATTCAGCTGGATCTGTTTACAGATTGGTTGATCAGAGCTATACACAGCATCCCAGGTGAGGGCCTGCCACTGGTTTATATAGTGCAGTGGTTCCCAGACTTGTTCTGCCGCTTGTGCAGAGAGAGCCCCAGGCGGGCTGGGCCGGTTTGTTTACCTGTCGCTTCCGCAGGTTCAGCCAATCACGGCTCCCAGTGGCTGCGGTTCGCTGCTCCAGGCCAATGGGAGCTGCTGGAAGCAGTGGCCAGCACATCCCTCGGCCTGCGCCACTTCCTGCAGCTCCCATTGGCCTGGAGCAGCGAACCGCAGCCACTGGGAGCCGCGATTGGCTGAACCTGTGGATGTGGCAGGTAAACAAACTGACCTGGCCTGCCAGGGGCTTTCTCTGCACAAGTGGTGGAACAAGTTTGGGGACCACTGATATAGTGGAATAATAATAATATAATATATGGAGATATACCTATCTCATAGAGCTGGAAGGGACCTTGAAAGGTCATTGAGTTGAGTCTAGTCCAGTCCCCCGCCTTCACTAGCAGGACCAAGTACTGTCCCTGACAGTGGGTGTTTTTTTTTTTTTTGTTTCCCCCCCCCGATCCCTAAATGACCCTGTCAAGGATTGAATTTACAACCCTGGGTTTAGCAGGCCAATGCTCAAACCACTGAGCTATCCCTCCCGCCATATATATTTTCAGTCTTCTCTATCCCATTCCTTATACAGTCTAAAACCCCGCTGGATTTTTTTTTTTCACTGCCACTTTTCATCAGAGAAATATTTCTGCTGAGCTGTCCACAATGACAGTCAGGTCTTTTCCCTGAATGATTAGTTCAGAATGCAGCCCTGAGTATGAATGATGCCAATTATTCCTCCCATTACCTTGCATTCATCAGTACTGGCTTTTCATTGAGTGTGATTAATTATGTGCCGAGCAGGCACTTGTGCTTGGAGGTACACACACTTTGCTGAAGTTCAGCCCGGCGTCAGAATGCAGTCCTGGTGCAGCAGAAAGACCACTGCTATGGACAAGGGGTGGAGTCAGAACTGGCTTCCTTATTGGAAGCCTTAATAGGCGACGGTCAAGACTGAGCAGTGTGGAAAAGCATGAGGAGCTGCTGCCTGTACTGTGGTACTTGTGTGGATAAGTAAAAGCCTTTAAGGCTGTGGGTGCATTAATCCAACACCTTTAGAGTGAGGGCTCTGTGCTAAATGGGTGGGAAATGACCTATTCCCAGGGCCAGCTCCAGCGTTTTTGCCGCCCCAAGCGGTGGGGGGGAAAAAAAAGCCGTGATCGGCAGCACTTGGGCGGCAGCTCTACCGCTGCCGCTTCATTCTTCGGCGGCAATTCGGTGGCAGGTCCTTCCCTCCGAGAGGGACTGAGGGACCCGCCGCCGAAGAGCCTCTGATGTACCGCCCCTTCCCATTGGCCGCCCCAAGCACCTGCTTGCTGCGCTGGTGCCTGGAGCCGGCCCTGTCTATTCTCCAATATCTGTAGCATTAGTTAAAGAGCTGCTGTATTTCATAAGAAGGATATGTTCTTCTCAAAACCATGGGCCTGTTTGTAGCCAGGCTTATATAGCCCATAGAGAAAGCTAGACCCCACCCTGCTCAGCCTCCCTTTCAAATACAGAGGAGACCCCAGAAGCATCTGCTCTCCACTGCAGGTACAGGGGGTAAGCAGAGGCTGCCTGCCTAGTACTCCCCTCCCCCATTCATGCCAGGCGGGCAGAGCACTGGGGGAGTGGATAAAGCTTTGTCCTCATCCTCCCAGCACGCTGGCCAATGCAGCTGAGCTAACAGGAAGGACAGGGGAGTGATGTGCTGCTGATCTGAGACGATAGTAATAGCAGGTCACAGCCCCCTGGGAGCAGGGAAGGAATTACACTAGATGATTTCTGAAGGGGTGGGGTGCAGCTCTGTGCCACTTCTTACACAGCTCTGGTGGTATAGGTACAGTCTAGCCTGTGTGTCCCAGAATACAGCCTTTGGAACTGAAAACATTGTACTGTGAAAACTAGCTGGTGCTGGAGAATTCTAGTGTACATCATGTGTTGCTTCAACTGGCGTACCTAATTCCAGTGAAAGCGTTCATGAACTTGCTCAGTCCTGTAGAATGGGCCCCAAACAGTAACATGGGCTAAAACACAACGCGCACCTCAACCCATTGCTTGTTCATTACACAGGGGTTGGAACCTCATGGAAACTCCAGAGAGGTTTTAAAGAGTTTTGTTCAGATTTAAATGGTTGCTTCAGTTGTAATCTCCCAGCGACAATGCTTTCGCCTTTCGCTAGCTTTTAAGATGAAGTCTCTGCACATGGGCACCTGTGGGTAAAATTCAAAGTCAAAACTAGCCAAACGTGCTGGTCTCACCCCTTTTGTTCTTTCTCCATCTCTTCCCAGCCTTCCCAACCCCTTTCCACCTAATTGTACCATTTCTTTCCTACTGTGTACATGGTTGGTGTGTTTTTTGTTTTGTTTATTTTTGCAACTTTTGTATGTTGATGAAATTCTCTGAGAAGGTGTGGGTCAAGAAAAACGACTGACAATACTAAATATAATCTATTCAAACTCATTAAAAATAAACCAGGTTGCAGCTGGTACTTAAGTAATGCATCCAAAATTCATTGGAGATCTACAGGGAATTTTCCTTGCTACACTGAATGCCAAAATGTACCCAAGAGTAGCAGTGCATTTATGTATTGTTAAAGATGGAAATACAGTGCCTTCCCTTCCTCCCCACCCCCATCTGTTGTCCCCCTCCCTGTGTATGTGATAATGAAGAAAATCCCTTAGTAACTAATGGCTAAGGATGGTGATACTGCACAGAGGAAAACCTCGCTGAGCGCAAACACTGGTTGTTATTAGTTTCAGCACTCTAGCCTTGGCACTGAGCCAGCCAACCAATGTTCCTTTCCCACCTCTCAAACACATAATATATAAGAAACAAAACAACACACCAAACCATCCAGGGAATCTAGGTGTATAATCATGTCATTAAAATAAATACTGCTTTTTCCCCACCCTGTTTCAGCTAAGATGGATTTAATAGAGCCAGCACCCTTGTGTGCTCAGTTTCAGCAACTGGAAGGACTGTCTCAAGCGCCACTTTACAAACTATGTATGTGAAGGACTGAGACTCCTCAAGTCCCATAGAAATTGATGGCACCCAGGGCTTTTCAGGATCTGGTCCTTATGAAACATTAACCACTAAAATGTCCTTTGAGCAATCTGGGACTGGCCACTGTCATTGTTTATTGGAAGAAAATCTTGAAGTTAAGACTCTGTGGATTCCTAATAATGTAGGTCTAAATTCTGCTCAGATCATAGAATCATAGAATATCAGGGTCGGAAGGGACCTCAGGAGGTCATCTAGTCCAACCCCCTACTCAAAGCAGGACCAATCCCCAACTAAATCATCCCAACCAGGGCTTCGTCAAGCCTGACCTTAAAAACCTCTAAGGAAGGAGATTCCACCACCTCCCTAGGTAACCCATTCCAGTGCGTCACCACGCTCCTAGTGAAATAGTTTTTCTTAATATCCAACCTAGACCTCCCCCACTGCAACTTGAGACCATTACTCCTTGTTCTGTCATCTGCCACCACTGAGAACAGCCTAGCTCCATCCTCCCTGGAACCCCCCTTCAGGTAGTTGAAGGCTGCTATCAAATCCTCCCTCATTCTTCTCTTCTGCAGACTAAATAAGACCAGTTCCCTCAGCCTCTCCTCATAAGTCATGTGCCCCAGCCCCCTAATCATTTTTTTTGCCCTCCGCTGGACTCTCTCTAATTTGTCCACATCCTTTCTGTAGTGGGGGAATCAAAACTGGATGCAGTACTCCAGATGTGGCCTTGCCAGTGCCGAATAGAGGGGAATAATCACTGCCCTCGATATGCTGGTAATGCTCCTACTAATACAGCCCAATATGCTGTTAACCTTGGCAACAAGGGCACACTGTTGACTCATACCCAGCTTCTTGTCCACTGTAATGCCCAGGTCCTTTTCTATAGAACTGCCACTTAGCCAGTCGGTCCCCAGCCTGTAACAATGCATGGGATTCTTCTGTCCTAAGTACAGGACTCTGCACTTGTCCTTGTTGAACCTCATCAGATTTCTTTTGGCCCAAACCTCCAATTTGTCTAGGTCACTCTGGACCCTGTCCCTACCCTCCAGTGTATTTACCTCTCCCCCCCAGTTTAGTGTCATCTGAGAATCTGCTGAGGGTGCAATCCACACCATCCTCCAGATCATTAATGAAGTTGTTAAACAAAACCAGCCCCAGGACCAACCCCTGGGGCACTTTGCTTGATACCAGCTGCCAACTAGACATCAAGCCATTGATCACTACCCGTTGAGCCCGACAATCTAGCCAGCTTTCTATCCAGCTTATAGTCCATTCAGACAATCCATACTTCTTTAATTTGCTGGCAAGAATACTGTGGGAGACCATATTAAAAGCTTTGCTAAAGTCAAGGTATATCATGTTCACCGCTTTCCCCATATCCATAGAGCCAGTTATCTCATCATGGAAGGCAATCAGATTGGTCAGGCATGATTTGCCCTTGGTGAATCCATGTTGACTGTTCCTGATCACCTTCCTCTCCTCCAAGTGCTTCCAAATGGTTTCCTTGAGGACCTGCTCCATGATTTTTCCAGGGACTGAAGTGAGGCTGACCGGTCTGTAGTTCCCTGGATTCTCCTTCTTCCCTTTTATAAAAATGGGCACTATATTTGCCTTTTTCCAGTCGTTCAGGTTGTCCATGCCTACACTGATGTTTTCTCTTAAATGTTTATGTCACCCCACAGCAGATCCCTCCTGGGTGAGAGATGAGTGCTGCCAGGTGTGCTAAGGCCAGCATTTCCCAAAAGAGCTCCATTCCCATTTAGGCACCCAGACACGTAGGCAGGCTTTCAGAAGGGCTCAGAGGACGTTGGGTGCTGAACTCAATGGAGGTGTTTGGTGCTGAGCACACGGGAAGCTCCAGCCATAGTTGTGCGTGAACAATGCAAGCAACTTAATTCCTTGGGCCCAAGTAAAGCATGACACAGACTATCCGGCACAAAGAAAGCAGTCCTTCCTTTCCAGGATAATGCAAACCACTGGTGGCATTTTCTGCCCAAGAGGACAAAAAGCAAGGCTGCTTTTAGTGCATCCTTCTCTACTACTGAACGGAAAGCAGACAGTATTGTTGTCACTAAGAGGCTCCTCCTATTTTCTTCCTCTTCTCCTGCTTCCTTGAAGATCTCAGGTATCCACTCTATGACTCACCAATGCTTTCTTGGCTGGCCCAGGAATGATGGGGCCAAGTTCAAAGCTCGAATTTGCATCTCCCATGTCAGTCTCCAGGCCAGTGCTGCACTTTGTGTTTTAGGTGAAGAATTGATTAGACCCACAATGGGGAGTGAGGGATGGTTCTTGGTGGTGTATTCAGAGCCTGTAAATAAAGGCGTCTTCTGTGGGCGAAGAATTGAAAGTGCTCAACCCAATTCTAACTCTATTTGACTTACATCATTCCAGAGTGAATGGTAATTAATATTGACTGAAAGTCAACGTCAATCTTGAAGCATTGAGCAATGCTGCAGCTGGAGAGCACAATGTGGAGCAGTGTGTTCTCTAAAGAGATTTCCTTCCAGTGGTCTCTGTGGAATTGTTATTTTGGGGACAATCAGAAAGCAAAAGATTCATTTCACATGTACTAAGTGATGTTGTTTCCATCATCTTCTTAGGCTGCAAAATAACACTGGCTATGTCTTTAAACCAAAGAACAATGGCTTTTGTCAGTCTCCTGTGATCTTCACTGACTTGATTAATTAGAGCCATCCCCGTCCTCTCCTCCAGGCACCACCTGACCTAGAGGAAACTAGCCAGGCCATCATTTTCCATGGCCAGTCCTCTTCCCACCTCTCAACATGAGACAACACTCCACACAAGACTGCTCCTATGGAAACACCCATGTCCAGTAAAGAGCTGGGATTTTTATTGGCCTACAGATGGGCAGAAGTTACAGTATTAGTGCCAGTGTTTTTCAATGCAAAGTTATTTATTTGAAAGAATCACAGACAGGCAGCAAAAGGTTATAGAATGTTTCTTTCTAATAAGCCTCAATTCCCCAAGCATAAACCCTCAGTAGCATAAACCCTCATTTCCTGGACACTACTGTGCTAATAAGCGATGGTCACATAAACACCACCCTATACCGGAAACCTACTGACTGCTATACTTACCTATATGCCTCCAGCTTCCATTCAGGACACACTGCACAATCCATTGTCTACAGGCAAGCTCTAAGATACAACCGCATTTGCTCCAATTCCTCAGACAGAGACAAACACCTACAAGATCTCTATCAAGCATTCTTAAAACTACAATACCCACCTGCTGAAATGAAAAAACAGATTGACAGAGCTAGAAGAGTACCCAGAAGTCACCTACTACAGGACAGGCCCAATGAAGAAAATAACAGAACGCCACTAGCCGTCACCTTCAGCCCCCAACTAAAACCTCTCCAGCGCATCATCAAAGATCTACAACCTATCCTGAAAGACAATCCCTCACTCTCACAGATCTTGGGAGACAGACCAGTCCTCACTTACAGACAACCCCCAAACCTGAAGCAAATACTCACCAGCAACCACACACCACACAACAAAAACACTAACCCAGGAACCTATCCTTGCAACAAAGCCCAATGCCAACTCTGTCCACATATCTATTCAAGTGACATCATCATAGGACCTAATCACATCAGCCATGCCATCAGGGGCTCGTTCACCTGCACATCTATCAATGTGATATATGCCATCATGTGCCAGCAATGCCCCTCTTCCATGTACATTGGCCAAACTGGACAGTCTCTACTCAAAAGAATAAATGGACACAAATCTGACATCAGGAATCCTAACATTCAAAAACCAGTAGGAAAACACTTCAACCTCTCTGGTCACTCAGTAACAAACTTAAGGGTGGCAATTTTGCAACAGAAAAGCTTCAAAAACAGACTCTAACGAGAAACTGCTGAACTAGAATTAATTTGCAAACTAGATACTATTAACTTGGGCTTGAATAGAGACTGAGAGTGGCTGGGTCATTACACAAATTGTATCTATTTCCCCATGTTAAATATCCTCACACCTTCTTGTCAACTGTCTGGAATGGGCCATCTTGATTATCAATACAAAAGTTTTTTTTTCTCCTGCTGATAATAGCTCATCTTAATTAATTAGCCTCTTAGAATTGATATGGCAACTTCCACCTTTTCATGTTCTCTGTATGTATATATATCTTCATTCTATATGTGCCATTCTATGCATATGATGAAGTGGGCTGTAGCCCACGAAAGCTTATACTCAAATAAATTTGTTAGTCTCTAAGGTGCCACAAGTACTCCTGTTCTTTTTCCTCAGTAGCTATGTTGACCCTACACAGCATCCTGATTGGCAAGGAAAGTAGGTATAGCTACAAGTCCTAGATGAAGGACTCTGTTTCTTTTCTTCTTCTCAAGCACTTGGTTTGTCAAGTAGCCCCTGGGGCAAGGTGTTGGCTACCCTGAAACCGTCTGATTCAAGTGTCCATTAAAGCAGGGTGTTGGCTACCATGGGGCCTTCTGTCTTACAGCACATCTTTACATGTTAATTGGGAGGAGCGTATGATATTCCCCAATACTTATACCCCTTTCTCAAAGGAGTCACATGTCCCAAAATGTTCATATCATTTCTTGCATCTTTCTCTAGCTTCTGTTTCTGACACCTATTTATTTTCAGTGAGGCGTCTACTACTGGAATTTGTCATTTGCGAGGATCCCCTGTGGAGAGCAATTTTCCTTGCCTTCTCCAGTGTTTGCCTTTCGCTGATGTTTATATTCCCGTTGGGATTCAAGACCCAGACTTTAGCTATTCATCTCTATTAATTTATTGTCTATAAACCCAGGCCACACTAGTGGTGATACCACAGGCCCCATTAGCAAGTTACCAGGAACCTGGTCCCTGCATCTAATTTCCCTGTATTTGCATACATGTTTAAAACCATAACACAACACACAGCCATAATTTTTGCTTGCACTCTTATCTGCCGATTAGGGAGATGAGCAGCTGAGTTCATCAGCAATAAACTCCTGTGGTTGATGGTTTTGTCCTACCCCGCGCTTTAAAGTTTAGAGCGGTGGTGTGCCAGCGTTTGCCCTCATGCTCTTTCTCTGTGGTATGGGCCATGCGTGGTATGGACACCGTTCTATGAACTGTCGTCGTATACATTTGTCATGTGGATGTCTGAGCCAAAAATTGGGGCAGGAGGAATGGGGTTTTGTTCAAATTCAGAAGAAAACTATATTTTCTTTTGGTGGACTTCTGTCATGAGAAATCTATTTCTCAGTGATTAGACTTGTGTTATCTAGAAATCTTTCCATACTGGTTGGTTGATTGGGAGGGCGTATATCACAGGCTGTCAAAACCTTTTCTTAGGGAAGACAATGTCTTCATAGACTATCACATGGCCATTCATGATGGCACTGCCCATCCTTTCCCATTGGTGATAGCTACACTCTTCTGAGCACAGGGCTGAGAGCCAGGAATTCTTCCATTATAATGCCAACCTTGATATGGTGCCCTTTTGCAAATCTGAAAATTCCCACACTCTCCCCTTTGGATTGAGCTGAACTGGACAGGGAATGGAACAGACTTTCACAAAAAGGTGTGGTTTTGTTTGTTGAAAATTAATATGTTGAACCATTTTTTTGACCAGCTCTGGAGTTCAGAGTGCTGAGGATTTTAACCTCAGTCACTGCACTGCACACCAAGGGGCGCTTGGAGTTTCCTGGTGAAGGTGGGGATAGAACTCAGAGTCTACTGCTGAGAAAACTAGTGCCTCTCCTACATGGGTTAAATGAGAATCACTGTTAGCAGTATAGGCCCTATGAAACACCATATGAAACTTTTGAATTGATCTGATAAACAGTGGTACCAACACACACATTACCTCTTCATTGCCCTAGACACTCTAATTATACTCTGAACAAGGCTTATTTTGATGTTTAACCTTGACTCTTCCCCCCTCAATAATGGAGACTAAAAATACAAATATTTAACCCTTCATATCTCAAAGTAAAGAAGGTGGTTTTTTTTTTTTTTTTAATAACCTTCCTTCATTCACACGATTTACTGCTCTTGCAACAATTTGGTTCTGGGACAAAACACAAACAAACGATCCAGAGAAGATAGGAAGATATCAGTAGTAGTTAAATGTGTTCAGTCACAGGTGGCAGGTCTGATTCCATTGCTCCTTTTCACTCTCCTTCGGTATGTCTAAGCAGAAACTCTCACGGGTTCTGACAAGCCTGCCAAGTCTAGTTAGCTCTTCTGGTCGGATGGCCTTTGTTCTTTCATCAGCAGCTAGGCCAGGAAGTAGCCAATGATCACAAGGTTCTTAAATTCATGCAGTGTTTCAGGAGCACTAGTTAAACAATGACCTGACTCTAGCTGGGTACCCAGTGTTTTAATTGAAGTCAGTGGGAGCTGACTATAAATAGTTCCTCTTAACGCTTAAAGAGGACACTATCAAATTAAACATCACACTGTTTTCTAAAATTATCGCACCAAAGACAACGGGAGGGTGGGGGCAGGAATCAGTAATTTTTTTCTCTGTTTCCATTATGCATGTAAAATCAGAGAACTATAGGGTTGAAGGGGACTGCAAGTGGCAGCTAGTCTAACCCTCTGCCAAGATGCAGGATGAGTTGTGACTAAACAATGCAAGACAGATGGCTATCCAGCCTCCTTTTGTGTGCTGTCCGTTTCATCAATTCCCCTCTTGCTTTTGTGGGTCTTTCACAGAGTGGGAGGAAATAATTAAAAACCTGAGACAAAACCCAGGAAAATGTGTTTATAAAAGCACCCAAACTGGCAGGTGTAGAAGCTGAAACGACTTCAACTCTTTTTTAAAAACTGACTAAATTCCAAATGCGAGACAAGGTGGGTGAGGGTAATATCTTTTATTGGACCAACTTCTGTTGGTAAAGGAGACAAGCTTTTGAGCTGCATGGAGCTCTATTTCAGAGTCACTGCAGGCAACGTTCCCAGGCATGGAGTGTGAGTTCCAAGCGCCGGACAGACCATTACAAAGCACGTGCCAAACTCCAAATTGGTTGTGAGTTCAAGTTCATCAACCAGTTACCAAGTGTGAACTGCTCAGGCATTGTAACAGCCTACACCCGGGGTCACAGGCAGTCCTCTTGTGTACTTCCAGTGGGATACCTGTCTCACCTTTGTGATACATGGTCCCTTACAGCAAGAATCACACAATATTCAGGTTACTCTCAGTTTAAAAAACCAGTCACTTACCCCAGGTCAATTAAAGCTTAGATCTCACACCAAAGACAATGCTTGTAGCCAATCCTATAATAAACTACATACAGATTTACTAATAGGAAAAGAGAACAAGAGAGTTATTTACAAGGTTAAAGCAGGTAAACATATATACACAAATGAGTTATAATCTTAAGTTTCAAACAATAATAGAAGCTTCTATAATAAGCAAGCTCTATGCTGTGATGCCTACAAACTCGACAACGGGTATGCTTCTGGTTTGCTGTCTGTCTATCACCAGTTTTGTCTCATTGTTTCCTGGTGCTTCCCTCTCTGGCTTTATCCATCTGTTGTCTCTTGTCTTATACTTGGATTCTAAGGTCTTTGGGGCAGGGACTGGCTTTTTGTTCTGTGTTTGTGAAGCCCCCAGCACAATGGCATGCTTGTGCATGATTAGGGTCCTTGGGGTTATGATAATATAAATAAATAATAATAATAAAATGGTAAACATTGTAGGTTTTACTCCTTGATTCAGCCGAGCAGGTAGGCATGTGCTAAAATCCATCCTGATTCAGCAAAGGACTTAATCGTGTCAGTGGGACTTAAAGTTAAGTGCATGACTAAGTGCTTTGCTAAATAGGAATACTCTTGCAATGAAAAAAAAAATCATATGGATGTTCACCTAAATGGAGTTGAGAAGTGGTCATACCTAGCAGTGCAAATGAATGAGGTGAAAGTGAATTTGCATTTTTATTCTAGCTAATATTTTTAATAGTTCTCTTGCCAGCCCCCATATTTGTCCGACTCTAGGAACAACTGGGGAGTACTGGAAGTAGTCGTCCCTCGGCTTAGCATAACTTTATTAAGGCTGGTAAATCTTTTCACCAGAACAGGAGGAAAACAATTCTTTTTGTATCTTGGTTGCATCCTTAACTAATTTTTCCATAAATCACGTTGTTTTTTAGCTGCTGCAATACAGAAATAAGTCATATAACTTGTAGCCTATATTAAATCTACATACCAGACTAAGTATATGTCTCCACGGAAACTCAGGCTTTAATATTGTACCCTGAAAACATATGGCTCAATTTCAGGTCTTAATTAAAAGCTCATAGATAAGCAAATCCAATCTGAAGTTGTGCCTGAGTCATTCTGACTAAATTCCCATAGGGAGGGTCAATCTATCTTTTATGTGTGTTTTTCCTTAGAAAAGCAATAACGACCATTGAAAAGTCAAGTCTCCAATTAGCTTAGTCGGTACCTAATCCTGGACTTTATATAGATTATAAATATACAAGTGGGATGATGCTCTGATACTGAATAATTTAAACTCAACACTTGGTCAATAAGTATTTACTGAAGTTGGGACCATCTTTTTGTTTTGTGTTTGTACAGCACGTATATCCTGGTCCATGAGTACAGCTCCTAGGTCCTATGGTAATCGAAATAATTAATAATGTATTGCCATCCACTGGAGCAGCACAAAGTAGAGGGAAGCCAGGGATATGTTGTACTTACAATGACCATTTCTGGACTGAAAATGTATTTTGAAATTAATCCACATGGCATCCGTAACTTTATCCTTGCCCATTAACTTTTCCCCATCTCCTCGTTCAAGAGCAAAACCAGCCAACAAATAAACAGAGCATGCAACAACACTTTCCCTCTTTGATCACCAGGAAGATGGCAGAATCATTATAGCAACTGTTTCCAACGTGTAAGTCATGACAAATAATTCAATAAATAGCAAAAGTTACAGTGAATGGCAGTTAGGCACGGGAGAGCTACTTCTGATGGAACACAAAACTGTTTTTTTCCCCCCTATTGATCTTGAACAGAACCATTGTCATTCGCTGGTCATGAACATTCCTAAAGTCAAAGATTTGTTTAATGCAAATATTAGTAAGCAGTGCATTTCAGGTTTCATAGAGTTTATGGCCAGAAAAGGACCATTAAATCATCTAGTCTGACATCACAGGCCATTCAGTTTCATTGAGCCCAATAACTTGGGTTAGACTGAAACATTTCAGTCTGGAGACTAAACCTTTGTATGCAGAAAACAGGAGAGAGTCAGGCACCACCATTGCCTGAGATGCCTGCTCTGGCAGGGAATTAATTAGATGGGATATGCCCAGATGATCTTAGCAAGTAATCTGTATTCCATGCTGCAGAGGAAGTCAAAAAAATCCTTCCCAATGTGAAAATTCCTTCCTGTCCTCAAATCTAGCCATCAGTTGGACCCTGAGCATGTGGGTTCTCTGTACCTCCTCGGAGCTGTGGTCCATTCCATACACATTTGGTAGCTGAGATAATTTATAATAGTCAAGAAAAGTTAGGTCATCCAACCAGGGAACAGAAACCGTATCATGTGACCTAGGGAACCAGTTACAGAGCTCAAATATTGAATTCCAAATAATTGACAGAGTACACACTATGGAAAGTTCACAAACAACACATAGCATTAACCCCCCCTGTAGATCAGATCCTCAACTGGTATAAATCGGTATCGCTACATTGATGTCAGTGGAGCTATGCCTGTTTATACCAGCAGAACATTTTCCCTGTTGCTCTAAGAATGTTGAATAACAAACAAATTTGCCAGCATTTTAATGTGCTCTTGGACAACCTGTGAACAGGGGATGGGGAAGGAGGCTAAAATTGTTGACTAGCTCACTAAATAACTGGACCAGTTCTACTTACGTAAATCCAATGGTCCTCTTACCCTGACAAGGGCCTTTATTACAAAAGGATAACAGTCCAAACAGGGCATTTCTCCAGATTAAGGAGGAGAAACTTTAAACAAAGGAAAGAGAAACACTGTACTATGTCTAACATTAATGGGCCAGTATGACTGACCTACATTAAACAATATATGACACCTCTGTCTGCTGCAGAAGAAACCATTCCATTAGCAGAAGCCTATAGGAGTAGCAGCACATGGCCAATGGCTGCAGCACAGCGCCCCTAGCCTCACGCTAGGACACTACATCTGTATCAAGTCAAAGGGAATGTGCCACTCCTTGAAACTTCCTCCTCAATTCCTGCAGCCCCTAGGTGGTCTCCCATCTGACTACTGTCCCTCCTTGCTTACCTTGTCTGATCTGTTAAGATCACAGCCCATGGCTGTACGCCTGCAAGGAACACAACAGTGTTCCTTGCTATACATTTAATATTTAATACGCAACATGCAGCTCTATGTTCTGAGTTAAATAGTTCAATGGACTATATATTATTTAACAGGTGGGACTTATAGAATTCACTAAAGACGGAGTTTAACAGCCATCTGTCTAAATGGGTTCAATTACATAACGCCCTTGCTTCATTCTAGATTCATTTGTGTTTTAATGCGTTCATTATTTGATTAAACTGCAAACAGAGTGTTTTGCCATCTCGGGCACTCCTACCACTGACCTCTTTTCTTCTAGATAATGTACGACTGTACCGTCAGTCCTGAGTGGCTGATGCATATACAATTCAGAGATATGCAAGACCCACTTCGATGCTACAGACACAGGCCAGTGTAAAGTGTTGAACTCCATTCCCAGCATTGCTTGACATGAAGATTTTAGAGGTATATGTATTTTCATATAGCCTTTTTATTAAAGGGTGAGAGTATGGTCTTGCAGATCTTTAATTGTTACTTACGTATTCAGTGACTGGGACATGGGTGATCATGCCTAGTCGGTGGAGCAGGAGGCAAGCCAAGTGGTTAGAACAGGATTCAGGCCTCATGGTTAGCATAGGTGTTGATAGCCACGAATCAGAGCCAAGGGTCGCAGCCTAAGGCTACGTCTAAACTACCCGCCCGAATCGGCGGGTAGAAATCGATCTCTCGGGGATCGAATTATCGCGTCTCGTCGGGACGCGACAATCGATCCCCGAATCGACGCTTGTACTCCACCAGCGCACGTAGGAGTAAGCGCCATCGATGGGGGAGCCGCGGAGGTCGATTTGCCGCCGTCCTCACAGCGGGGTAAGTCGGCTCGGATACGTCGAATTCAGCTACGCTATTCGCGTAGCTGAATTTGCGTATCTTAAATCGACCTCCCTCCCCCCCATAATGAGGACGTAGCCTAAGTCAGGAATCGCTGCCAAGAGTCAGAAGCTGGGAATCAGAGCCGAGGGGTCAGAGGCCAGGTGCCAGAAGTGAGGAATAGGAAGGAGCTGACGCAGGGGCCAGGCTGGGTCCAAGCACATGCAGGAACTATTGCAGCCAAGTGTAAATGCTTTAAGCAGCCACCAAACTGCTCTTGCACTGGGGTTTCAGAGCCAGGCTGCTTACTATTCCAGCCAATCAGGTGGTGTGGCCTATTAGGCTGTCTGTGACAGGCCAGCTGCGCTCATTGGGTGCTCAGAGACTGGTTCTCCAGGCCCTGCTTCCAGACTGGCTCTGCTGCAGTTCCTGATTCCTGACACTTATAACAGGACCCTACCAACAGTGAAGTGTGTTGGTTAAAAGAAGCAAACAAAATGCTCAGAAAAACAAAGGTCCGTCCCTGACGAGCTCACAATCTGATGTTAGCTGCAATATCATTGATAGTAGATGTGATATCAAGTGAAGGGGGAGGAAGGAAGCAGGTTACACTGATAATACACTGAGGGCCCTAGTCACAGACCTAGACCCAGTTGTGCTAGGTGCTGTACAAACACAGAACAAAAAGTCTCTGCCATGAAGGGCTTACAATCTAAACAGACAAGACAGACACAGGGTGGGGGAAGGGGGATAATAATTAAGATATATCAGTGAAAAGGTAAATCAGTGCAGATCTCTATAAGTCTGAAAAGTGAGTTTCATTTCCATGCAGTTTCATGCTTTTGTTTTCAGTGGGACATAAAGAGAAACATAGATTATATTTAATTTTTTTTATTGCCATAGCTATTTTAGGCAAAACAACTACTGATTTCTGGTACTGCAAAACCGTGGAGAAATAATTAGTGGGAAATGTTTTAGTTAAAAATCTGAATCATGAACATTAAAGTCAATGGTTTGTAACAAAGCTTCGCTCCGGCGTTCAGGGCATGCAGATTCTGAGACAGGCGCACTGTGATGCCTGAGAACTAGTTTGGGTGTATGGTGAGGAAAGAAAAGGGGTGAAATTTAGGGTGAAATAGCAGGAGAAACTTGCTAAAGTTGATTTCTGCAGTCTGAATCTCGGATAGTCTCCTAAAGGAAGTGATGGAAGACTCATTTCTTGAGATGCTTTAACATGTCCAGTCACTAATATATAGAAATTAGTGGGCAAAAATCTCAAGTTGGCAGGTTCTTGCACTGAACAACTCAGCACATCTTTTCCATCTCAGGCTTCTGTGATTCTGTGAAATGAGTAGAACTGATAAAAACACAAATATAGTGAACATTTTGAAATTTTCAAATACTTTTGTTCGACTAGGTGTTCAGTGTGCTGATATCTTTGCTTTTCACGGACATTGTTGTAATCTTGCTTTTATTTCTGAAAATCAAATTTATTAAAATGAAATTTCCATTTTGAATTTTTTAAAATGTTGGTTAAAAAAAAGTTTTGATTTTTGAAAAATCCCGTCATGTAGCTAATCTGACCAATCAAAACTCTCAATGGAAAAGGAAAAAATAACAATTCCCCAGACCAATCAAAATGGCATACATTTCAATTTTTAAAAATGTCCACATTTAATGGAAAAAAAGTATAGAATTAAAAATGTCAACCAGTTCTAGAAATGAATAATAATACACAATATGAAAGAATGCAACATGTTTTTTACGTGACTTCAAATTCATTTTTATCTTCTGCCTCATCATTACAGATTACATTCGTTATGGGCCAAATTCTGAGGTTTTATTTCAGCTTTTGTTCAATCTGAACTCTCATTGATTTCAGTGGGAGTTGGCTGTGTGAGAACTAAGTAAGGATATTGGGATTTGACCCTAAGAGAACAAGAATTCCATTTGCTTTGCAGTAATTCTTACACTATTACATGAAGAAGATGCGTAGGATGCTTCATCTTAGATGCTTCCAGATATAACTGATTTTGAAATGATCCTACCAAGACATATCCCTTCTGGGGACTATGGTTATTGACTTAACTATCCAGGAGAGTAACTAGAATTGATTTAGACCCTGTTCCAAGATGATCCAGTCTGGGATTTTACTTGAGATGCTCACAGGGAATTCATTACACAGGAATGAGTAGGTTAATGAAGCCTTCTGTCTGTGTGATACTAGTTCAACTTTGCTAGCCATCGCTTCTCAAGTGTGGCAGCTGTGGCCAACTCCTAAAAGTAGCTTTTTTTAGACTTTTGGAACAGTCTCTAATATCTCCCTTGCAGCTGCCTAAAAAACATTGGTGGACATGGTCAGTTTACATTGGGCATTAGTGCCTCTGTTTTAACTGCATGTACATATGCATGCAAGGGCGGGAGGGTTCTTTAGTAGTTAGACCAGGTTGGGCTAGGCATTAGGACTCCTGTATTGTTACCAGTGGCTTTTGGGAGACTGAGAGCAAGGCCATCAGCTGTTAGTATCAATCAATCTATCTGTGGCACTTATCTGTCCCCCAGTATCTGAACATCTCATAGTCTTTAATGCGTTTATTCTTACAACACCCCTGTGAAGTAGGGAAGTGCTGTTATCCTCCTGTTGCAAATGAGGAACAAGGGCACAGAGAGAGATCATTTAACCATGGTCAAACAGGACACATGGTCATCATCCAAGAGGTCATTTTGTCTGTGTTCCTCCAAAAATTCCATTAAGATGTCAAAACGAATCCAGGGCTACATAATGTATGTTAACAACAATGCAGCTGTCAGCTAAAGATGATGTCAACTTTTTAATAAACAACCTCGTAAGCAATATGAAGAGTGTTTACAACACAGCTATAGCCTCTCTGAGGAGTTGAAATGATGCATCCAGTCTTCTCCTAGCAGTGTCTATTTTCTTTTCTAGCATGACAACATTCAGAGAGAAGCTGCAGTAACCAGAACCCTGTGAAGTTCAGGTAGATGGCCAGATTTTCAGAAGTGTTATGTATTCAACAGGTCCTACTGTGGCAGAGATGGCAAAATTTTCAGAAGAGTTCGGCACCCAAAATGCTGAGATGTTTTTAAAATCTGGCCACTTATAATCTGGCCACAGGTTCCTAAATGAGAAGTCAGTCTCTTGAAAATCTGGCCCTATACATGCATGCTGAGCACTTCTGAAAATCCAGTCCAGAAGCAAGGCAAGAATCTGAGTCCTGTTCACAGTAACAAAATACACTGAAGTTTGACTTGTATTTGTAGGGTCCAGTCCTTCTGAAAGTCCCCTTTCAGCCCAAATCATCCCATCTGACCTGAGGGAGGGGAAAAGGACATAAACATTAGCCATGACATTTGCTTATATCTTAACACCAATAATCTTGCTACCCAGAACTACCTACCATCCAGTTCTAAACCTTTCTCCTTTTTCTCTGATATTGGCTCCTTGAGAAGGTGCCATCTTCTGCCACCATCAAATTCCAAGCCATAACATGACACAGAAGTGGCCCTTCTTGGGCTGGTGTCTGAACTTCTGCTGGCTTTGGGAAGGAAACAACCCCCTACGTGGCTGCCATTAGATTTCTTTGTAGCCTCCAGACTGTGGACCATCTGAAGAATATTATGCACAAATGATTTATTGTAGGACTGAATGGGGCAGCACTCCGCTATATCCATGTCTTCCTATCCAGCAAAGCGCCTCATTATTAGATCCCTATGATGTAGAGTTTGGCAACACTATTTTCCCCTCCTCTTCTTTATATGAGATCTCTGGCAAAGAGAGAAGGATGCTAAGGACTCCATGACCAACCATTTATGATGGCGCCCAGCACTGTCTTCTTCACTTTTGAAGGCTCCACCATCAGTACTAGGATGCCCCAAAGCCAGAAAGAAATCAACAGAATGATGAAGCACAGCAAAGGTGGCTCACACTTAATCCAGGTCAGACACAAGTGACGTTAGCAAGTACCCAGATAGAAGCACCGTGGACCTGGCTAATACTCTGGTCTCACCAGTGACTGAGGATATCAGACCAGTGGGTTGCCAGGTGTCCGGTTTTCACCCAAACACCCAGTCGAAAAGGGACCCTCCCAGCCCAGTAAAAATGAGCAAGTGAGTAATGGTGGGGGAGAGCAAACAACGGAGGGAGACAGTGAGTGGGGCGGGACCTTGGAGAAGGGGCGGGGAAAGGGTGTTCGGTTTTGTTTGGTCAGAAAGTTGGCAACCCATCAAGTTAGACTGAAGCCTCACAGTCATGCTGGACTCTTCCAGCCTAAGTCTTTGAAATTCTCCTTGGCTAGGGTGGAGTGTAACCAGTGGAATAACTCCCTCCAGAAAGTTGGGGGAGAAGGAGACAGACACTTCATGCAGCGCCATGAGATGCCTCTCTCGGCCCCCAGTAACCAGCAAAAAAGTTACTCCAACTTTTTTCTCCACACAATCCTTCATAAAGGCACTTGCTTTGCCCTTTGCCAATGGTGCCGGCCTTGGCTGGCTCCTATGCTGTGCTCCAGAATGACTGTGGTGAAAGTCTACATACAGTCAGCCCTCCCCTTCTATCACCCAGGCTCCCTTCTGACCATATTAGCAGGCATAGCATGAGTCTTGGGTGTACAGAGAGGAGAAAACACTGCTTGGACTTTTCATGCTTCTTCATAATGTTATTCTGTGTGTTTAGATCCCTTGGATAAAATTGCTTTGCGCTGTTAGGAAAAAAAACACAAAGTATTCGATACAGAATCAGAGGTCAGTTCATGGCAGATGCCATTTGTACAGAGTTATCCTTCAGAACTGAACCACAACCTACGGAGGGAGGAATGGGGAGAGTATAGAGCACAAAAAGAGGTGGGAGGGACTAATAAGCAGTCAGTTGGAGACTGGTGGAAAGAGACCACCAATGCTGAGAAAGGATGGTAGAGTTGAAGGATGGGATAGCGGGAGGTGGATAGGATCAGCCTTGTCTTTCATGACTTAAGTTTTAATTGGGAAGGAGAAGATCATTTGTAATAGTGAAAGGAAGGATGATCTTGTGGTGACGTCACTGGGCCTGAGACACAGATCTGGGTTCAATTCCCATGTCTGACACAGACTTCCTGTGTGACCAGGGGCAAATCACTTAATCATTCTCTGTCTCAGTTTGCCATTGTTGGTAACGAGGGGATAATTCTTCTGTCTCCCACCCACTGACTTGCCTTGACTGTTTAGACTGTAAGCTCCTTGAGGCAGGGCCAGTCTCTTCCTGTGTGCCTAGCACACTTGGGTCTGATCTTGGTGAGGGTATCTAGGCGCTTCCATAATATACATAATGTTTCTCAAGGAAGAATAAAACTGAAAGATGGGGACAGTTCATACTGGAAGAAGTTCATGTAATGGCAGGATTTCCTGCCATGCCTAGTGGAGCAAGAGCAGGAACAGAGGAAGTGAAGGCAAAGGAAGAGGAAGCCAGAACAGAGGGGTGGATGGTGTTGTGAGGAAGAAGAGGGGTGTCAGGAGCAGAAGAGAGGGCAGAGTTGAAAAATTTGTCTGACAACAGAACTGACAAAAGAGCAGGAAGGAGGGGAGGTTGGGGGCCTGGAAGCTAAAAGCAGCAGAGAGGTTAGTAGACTGGCTGTCACAGAAATCTCCATATTTATCCCACTTCTGATGCCAATTAGTGCCATTCACCAGAGTGGCTTTTGTGTGAGATCTGGCAGCTAGGAACTGGGCTAAATCCACCAACTCCTTTCAAAGAGCCATTCATTGGGAATGTCTTTTGGCCACGATCAGCTTGGGCTAGATTTGAGCTGGCAACAAACTCTGCACCTCACATCCAATCCCCTGAGCCATTCAGGTCTCTCCATCCCCCCAACAGACTCACTCTCATTTTCTATGTACTGTTTTATCGTTCTGCACTCATCCTTGGCACTGATCATTCTCTACGTAATGGGCTGCATTTCAACGAGGGATTTATTAACATGGCTTATGACACTGTTCACACTGGAGTGAGTAATAGCATCTTTCAATAGCACTGAAAGCACCAACAAAAGCACAGACAAATGGATATTCCACTTGTTCTCTTTGGCTCCGGCAAATATCTGTCAGTGTTATCACTGTGCTTACATGAATCAACGGCTGCTTCTGCACGTGTGGGGAGATGACCCATTCCATTCCTCACAAGAAGCAAAATGGAGGAGCGTTAGGAGGTCGCGACCAAGCAGCAAGATTGCATCAAGATCTCTAAGGGCTATTCCACTCTCATTTGAGTGGGGCACCAGGGGACAGTTCCCATGCCAGTGAAGCAGGGGAACTGTGGTGTAATTGCTACTTAACCACAGTTTTATTTCTGTCGCGGAACAAGATGTTGTTGAAACAGTGAGTGTAGCGCTACTATGTGTCATTTTGTAGTGCATGTGTCATGACTTATTAAATGCATTGAGAAGGAGCTATATTCTATATTAATTGCTATTGTGGTAGCTCCCTAGGAGCCCCAGTTAGGAACTGTGACCCATTGTGCTAGGTGCTGTACAAGTGCGGAACAAAAAAGACAGGCTGTTTAAGGCAGTCAGGATTACTTTCAGGGTGTAAACTTTGCTACGTTGTTAAAGCACAGCAGATCCTAAGGGCAGGTCTACACTACAGAATTACTTCCATATAACTACATCGCTCAAGGTGTGAAAAATCCACACCCCTGAGCGGCATAGTTATACCGACCGAAGCACTGGTGTAGACAGCGCTATGTTGGCGGAAGAGCTTCTCCCACTGATATAGCTACCGCCTCTTGGGGAGGTGGATTAACTATGCTGACGGGAGAGCCCTCTTCCATCAGCATTGAGTGTCTTCATTCACGTGCTACGGCGACACAGCTGCATCAGTGCAGCGTTTTAAGTGCAGACCTGCCCTAAGTGCAGTGGAACTGCTGCTATTCCTTTGCGCAGAGAGGCAGGCTCTGGAGAATGACTCCCAGCAGATTCAGTGGTGGGAATTGGCCAGAGGAGCTGCCACTGATCCATTAGCTTGATCCCCAGCTACCAGGTGGTGGCAATATGCAGCCTTTCCACTCCCGACCATGTATTCTTCATTCCCCTGCTATCCCCAGCCCAAATCTATGAATTCGGTTCAGGGTGGGAGACAAGCAGGCAGCCTCCGTGCTCAAGAGGGAAAGAGTGATATATATGCTTTTCCTTTCAGCTACAGAGATGAATAGGTCTCTCTCAGCCCCTATTAAATTTCAGAGCTGTGTAATCAAGCTAGAACTATTGCTGTCCTTGTGGCTATAAAAAAAAATTGTTTATAAAGTTCCGCTATCCTTTTTATCAGTTTGACTTATGCACACCGTGCTGCTTTGGTAGTGAAGGTAGTTGCCATTGTTGGGAAGTAACTGCAATGAAAGCAGTGAGTATACACAGATGTAAATGAGGGCAGATTTGGGCCCAAAGTTCCAGGCTTGAAGATATATATTAAAAAAACAAGGCGGAGGAGGGCTAGGGTTAGGCTGATCTATGATGACAGGAGATTGCAAGAGTGTGGGAAGCAAGGTGACTGCATGGTGGCGTTGAGTGTGTGTTTGTTATTGAACTGTTTCAAGGGGAATATCATGGATTGTTTTTTAGTAGTGGCATGTTTTTATCCGTACACTTAGGGGCTGATACTGTCCCCGTTTGCTCACCCTGAGTAGTATGAGAGGAAGGATTGTCTTGGGTTTAGGGCATTAGATGGGGACTCAAGTTTTAATTCCTGACTCCCTGGGTGACCTAGAGATTGATACATGTGCTACAGCCTTGGCTAAAAGACATACGTCTTTTAGCTCCTGCAGTAGAGCAGGGATCAGCAACCTTTGGCATGCAGCCCATCAGGGAAATCCCCTGGCGGGCCAGGACGGTTTGTTTACCTGCAGTGTTCGCGGGTTTGGCCGATCGCAGCTCCCACTGGCTGCGGTTCACCGTTCCAGGCCAAGGGGGACTGCGGGAAGCGGCGGCCAGCACATCCCTCGGCCCACGCCGCTTCCCGCAGCTCCCATTGGCTTGGAACACTGAATTTCAGCCAGTAGGAGCTGCAATCGGTTGAACCTGTGGATGCTGCAGGTAAACAAACCAGCCCGGCCCACCAGCGGATTTCCCTGACGGGCCGTGTGCCAAAGGTTGCCGATCCCTTCAGGAGAGGCTCATAGGTTAAGCTCCGGAGGTCCCAAGTTTGATCCTCGTCACGGCTGAACAAGATCTGTCGGCATTCCATGTGTGCATGCAGCGCCTCTTTATCCTGTAGGATCCTGAACTGCAGCTCACTGCATGCAAGATACAGATTGTCCTCCCGAGGAATGACATGGGGAAATTTCTCTGAGGCAAGCCTCAACATTTGCCTCTTCATTAGGGAGTGGTGTAGGCCAATGTGTATTGTCAGCAACTACCATCCTTGGTAAGTGTGTTAAAAGCGTGGGCAGCAGGTGAAGCTTCACCTGGGGAGGTTAGCTTCCTGTCCCACCTCTTCTGCCCACGGCCCTACTCACACTCCACCCCGCTCCACCCCAGGCTCTGCCCTCGCCCCCACTTGGCCCACTCACCGCATTCCTCCTCTCCTCCTCCCTCCCCCCGCGAGGCCCCCACTGCTCACTGCGTCCCTCTTCTCCCTCCTCCCTTGTGAGGCCCCCACCACTTGCCACATCTCTCTTCTCCTCCCCCCTTTCCTGCAAGAACCCACTGCTCACCACGTCCTCCTCTCCTCCCCTTCCCCGCGAGGCTCCCACTTCCCGCCACATCCCTCCTTTCCTCTTCCCCTCTCCCCCTGTGAGGCCCCCCTTGCCTACAGGGACACAGCGAGCAGCAAGGGTGAAGGAGGGACACGGCGAGCGGCAGGGACCTCTGGAGAGAGGGGGTGGAGTGGAGAAGAAGAACTCAGCCAGGCAGTGGCGGGCAGTGGGGGCCTCGGGAAGGGGTGAAGCAGGGACGGGAAGATGCGGAGCGCAGGCGGGGCCACCAGGGTCCAGGCATCTGGCAGCAGTGGCTGCACCAGGAGAGGCTTAGCCTCCCCTGGCCTATTATACCTGCAGCCTATGGTTACAAGGATATTGTGCCCTGAATGAAGCTTTAAGAGCTGGAGTCAGTCAGGGAGCTCAGGAGTTTACAATGCACGGTGCTGCTGAAATCCTAGCTTTCTATATTTGTGCTTCAGCTTCTCAAGTTGGATTTTAGTTCCTACAAAGGGCCAGATCCTGCAGTCCTGATTTAGCCAGAATCCCAGCTCAACAGGTGCAAGCTCAACAGCACTGGATATTTAAGTCGTCTCTTCTTGGAAGAGACCCATATTGGTGGCGATCGTGTTGGCTTTATCCTACATTGCCCACAGCCATTGTAGTCCCCCATAGCCTCCCTGCCCATTCAGCCTTCGGCCTTTCTGTTGAGAGACTCGATAAAAGTATCAGTTATTGTTACTGCCTGATGCTGCCGCACATCCAATGGGAAGTGTGCTGGGGCAAGCAACTCCTTTCACATAGGCTACCAAGGAGATGAAAATGACTTTGGGTCACAGCCAACCTTTGAAGCAGGGACCTATACATTCAAAGCCCCATATCCCATTATGAGTCCCCTAAGCCACCCAGTTCCCTTGTGCACCTTCACTTGCTTTATATGTGTAGTAATTTCTTTGTTCTCATATTCTGTTCAGTAAATAAGCTACAAAAGGAACAGCAGATACCTGCCTGCATATACAGTCACTGTGTTGTGATGCTATATTGAGGGTGTAACTTTCTTCGAACTGTCAGAGACCAAAGACAACATAGTAGCTTGCCTGACCCAAGTTGCCTAGTTCCTTAGGGTACAGTCTCACCACTATAGGTGCAATGCATGCATGTTCCATAACTGTTAATAGGTCTTGCACATGCAGTAAGGATTTGATTCCTCCTTGCATCAGCTCTGCAATGTTTTGCTGGTAGATTACTTCACATTTTTCTGATGGATTTTTCCACTCACTGAGAAGACAGCCAACAATAGTGGCTTTAACATTGTGCAGAAACATTCTTTGACTCGGCCAGTCTCCGCAGAGTTAGAGGCCAGTCACTAAAACCTGGAATCACATGTGGCCTCTGTCTCTTGCTCGCGGATGTACACAGTCAAAAACTTTGTTACATTTCAAGTGGTTACATTTTGGCTTCATTGGTTGCTTTGTATTGCAGTATAATACCAAACCCCACCTCTCCCACTGAATAGTGAATTTTCTCTACCTCTCCATCCCAATCATCCCAGGGGATTTTATAAATGCTAGTTCCTACTCTGCAAATCACAAACCAAGTTAAAGAAGTCATCAAACAAAAGGCTCCCCTGAAATGAACAAGCATCCGTTGTGTACTGCCATCATACAAGGCTGTTAGAATCTCATCCCCAGGGGCCAATTCTCCCCCGAGCTGCACAATGTGCACTTACTAAAACACATAGTAATTATGTCATAATTGCTGCACGACAGCTGTGGCAAGGGAATTGTGGGGCTGGCACTTGTTTCATTCATTGAGAGGGAGGAAGGGTGGAAACAGTGTCAGGAAATATTAAGAATTGGGGATACTTATCTCCGAAACCCCATAAAAGTGGATTAATTTAGTTTGCTGCAGTTCCAGTAATATCCAGTTAGATTATCTCTTCTGAAGACCTAGTTTGGTTAGAAAGCACCAACATGTCTTCAGTTCTTGCCCGTCTTCGGTTGTGGTCTAACTTGAACTGACTTGCCTGGAAACTGGAGTCCTGCTTTATTGTCTCTTAGCTCCACCCTCCTTTGGTCTCAGCCAATCAGACCCCTCTAGCTTTCCAGGCTGTCTTTTCCTCAGTTTTTTTTTTTAAACTTTTTTGGTTTTTTTAACCATTGATAAACTTGCCCGCTTGGCCTTGCCTGACCAGAAGGAAGTGAGGGGCAACCAGCACCAGTCACTCAAGGAAAAGAGGAGACTACAAAAGAGGAAAGAAACAAAACAGACTCATCTTACAGTGTCCCCATTTGCATCCTTGAGAAGCTGCCATGCCGCATTCCTCTCACCATATGGTGCTATGCAGGTCTATACATCAGCAGCTCCCCAAAGCCCACTTAAACAGGAGATAAAATATGCAGTGTTGCTGTAGCCTGTTGGTCCCAGGATATTAGAGAGACAAGGTGGGTGAGGTAATAGCTTTTATTGGACCAACTTCTGTTGGGGAGAGAGACAAGCTTTCCAGCTTACACTGAAGCTGGAAAGGTGGAACAGATTGTTTAGCATAAGCAGTTAACACATTTCAAGGGACCATGCAAGGTGAAGTGGCTCGTTAACACTGCTCCAGTCACAGGGAGGAAAGGAAGGAGAGGGAGTAAGCAGCTGGGAGGAGTTGTTAGTGGGTTACAGATTGTTGTGATAAACCATAAATCCAGTGTCTCTAGTCAGTTCATGATTTTTTGTTTCTAGCCAAGTTATGAACGTAAGCTCCCAGGCATGTCTTTTGAAAGTATTGTGCAGGCTTCCTTTGAGGATGAGGACTGAGAGATCAGATGTGGAGTGATCACTTTGTGAAAAGTGTTCACTCACAGGCGATGGAGTGTTTTTGTCTTTAATCATTTTTCTGTGCAAGTTCATGCGAGACTGTAGTGCTTGTCTGGTTTCACCCACAAAGTTGTTATTGGGGCATTTAGTGCACTGGATGAGGTACACCACATGTTGTGATAGGCATGTGGGGGACCCATGGATCTTGAAAGGAGTGTTGTGGGGGGATGTTAATCATTATAGCCATGGAAATATGTCTTCAGGTTTTGCCTCTGTTGTTCATAGAATCATAGAATATCAGGGTTGGAAGGGACCTCAGGAGGTCATCTATCTAGTCCAACCCATTGCTCAAAGCAGGACCAATCCCCAGACTGATTTTTGCCCCAGATCCCTAAATGGCCCCCTCAAGGATTGACCTCACAACCCTGGGTTTAGCAGGTCAATGCTCAAACCACTGAGCTATCCCTCCACCGTGTTCTGGCCGGGTCTGGTGCCACTGTGATTTCGTGTGTCCTGGTCTGTGGGGAGCTTGCTTCTGATGATGAGCTTGGAGAGGTTGATTAAAGGTGAGAAGAGGGGGTTCAGGGAAGATTTCTTTCAGGATTGGGTCCCCATTGAGAATAAATTATAGTTGTTTGATTATATGGGTTCTAATGTAGGGTGGTAGGTGACAACTATGGGTGTGCGGTTGGAAGGGGTTTTATTTCTGTATTGAAGCAGGTTCTCGCAGGGTATTTGGGTGGCCCATTCCATGATGCCATCTACATTTCTGGTGGAGTGTCCTTGTGTGATGAAAGCGGTTTTGAGTGTGTTAAGGTGTGTATCCCTGGACTTTCTCCTTGGAGCATGTTCTGTGGTATCTGAGTGTCTGAAGTCCTCCAATTAGAATAATCTACTATATTAACTTATTAATGTCCCCCCGCTTGAATGATTTCTGGACTTACCTATAATGTATGATATGGCTTTTGGCATGTGTATTTTGTTTTACTGGAGAAACTCTCTATATCGCTTTGTAGGTAATTTATAATAATATAAGATAGGTATTCTCTAGTGATTAAAACAGAGGAGTGGGCATCAGGATTCCTAAATGTCACAATATATGGAACCAGTCCTCAAATATGAGGTGTGTGTATTTTTTTTTAAGTTACATCTACATGTAAAGAAACTTCCACACACCTTGAATTCCAGCTTTGTGTTGGTTGTTAACCATCCAATGGTTAACACAACCAGACAACTAGTGGCTGAATAATATATTTCAAGCAGACATAAAATTACATTAGTTTTACTGGTGATTTGCTGTCATGTTTTTTTTTTTCTTGCCTCTAACATAATCTCCCCTGGTGACACAGGCAAATCAGTTAATCTCACTGGGCCTCAGTTTACTCATCTGTAAATTAATATAATCCAAGTTGCCTGCTCTATAAGGCTGTGTTACGAGGTTTAATGCAGTATTGTTTCCAATGTATGTTTGAAATCTTTATATACAAACGTCAACTTGAGGGCAAAGTAATATAATTATAATATCCCAACTGGTATTTTGCATTGTCAAACATAAAAAAAGCAGTTAAGAACCACTGGGAGAAAAGATTAAAGAAACAAGCCCACCTGGCTGTTTAGTGAATTCATCTGTATTATAGGTGGAGCTGGTAGTGCCACCTATTAAGGTTGCCCGACACTTACCATTATGAGACCCTGTTTTCACTTGCTTATAACTCCGCCAAACTGTAATAATTTGGGCTAAAATGTTGTGTGCCAGGTGCCTGCCTTGGGCTGATTTGGGGGATGGGAAATTTCAGCCAAAATGATTCAGCTGTTTCCAAGAATGCAAATAGGGAAAAATAAGTTTGTACATCTTTAAAAAGACTGCTAACCTTTTCTTTGAAAGCCTAGAGTCTTCGTGCTCTGGAGTAGCGACTTGAAATTTGGCAGGGGAGTTGCCTTTGTTCCAGGGATGTGCCTTCTGCTGTTCTCCATGAAAATCTGTCCAAATTGGGCCAAGTTATAAGCCACTGAAAAATCAACTTTCACATACTCTCTAGGGACTTCTTTAGATTTCAGGTGCTACATTCCTCAAAGATTTCATCCACACTGGCATGCTCCAAACTGGGATTGAGAAGAACTTTCCCTGCAGTTGCAGTTCTGAGCTGTTGATGTCCCAGTCTGAGAACCTGAAATGAGAGCAGGGAGCCTGTATCTCCTGCGTTCTCAGTGACCCCATGCGATGCCCAGGCAGCGTGGAGGAGGAAGGTTGCCTGATTCAAATGCAGGTGGCGCAAGAGCTGGACCCGCTGGGACCAGAGGGCTCGGGCAGCGGGAGTAGATTGTGACAAAGAGCCACAGAAGGTGGGGAGACTGGAATTGGAGGCTGGAGGGGTGGGGAGAGGGAAAGTAAAAGTGGGTGCTGGAGGGAGTCTGGAAATGGCTGGGCAAGGAGACTGGGACTGAGAACCATTGGGGTGTAGGGTAGGAGGGAAGTGGAAAGGGGAGACAGATCGGATTTCATTGGAAGTTAGTTGCCTAGGCACTCTTCAGAATCTTACTAAACTGCACCTTTACATACCTAAGTATCTTTAAAGATCTGGCTAAATGCCTGTATCACTTCCGGAAATGCGATGTAGCTGTCCTAGTCACTTAGACCCAGATTCGCAAAGGTATTTAGGTGCCTAACTGTCAATGCTGAGCAGAGCAATGCCTGGACACGGTTACAAATCGGTGCCTCAGTTTCCCATCTGCAATATGGGGATTAAACCTCTTCATCTCATGACGTGTAGTGACAATAAATTTGTGACGCACTCAGCGACTGTAGTGAAGAGTGATGTAGAAAAGCCAGGAGGAAATTGCGAATTCTCTCTCCAGCAGGGCCGACTCCAGGCACCAGCGAAGGAAGCAGGTGCCTGGGGCGGCAATAGAAAGGGGCGGCAGTCCGTCCGTTATTGGGGCGGCACGTCCGGGTCTGCAGCGGTAATTCGGCAGCGGGTCCTTCAGTCCCTCTCTTCCTCTTCGGCGGCACTTCGGCGACAGCTCAATTGCTCCGCTTCAGTCTTTGGCGGCACTTCGGCGGCAGCGCAAGCACGTTTTTCTTTTTCTTTTCTTTTCGCTCTTAGGGTGGCAAAAAAGCTGGAGCCGGCCCTGCTCTCCCGAGTGGGGTTTGAGTAGTGTGCGTTACGTAAGCCATTGGGCCTCACGCTGAACAATGAGGAGAAAGCAAAATATGAAATTAGCTGCTTATTAAGTGAGCACCATCCACCCCGTACACTGAATGAGGCAGGGGTCCTGCGGGGTAAAAAGGATGCAATCATGTAATTAAAGACTATCATAATATGTATACACAGGGGAGCCGAATTAAGGCTCCTAACTTTTAAGGGCTTGATTTTGCTATCAAGTGCTTAATAATGTTCGTTTAGCTTATTTTTTGTGGGTAATATTATATGTATTTTGACAAATTAATAATAATAATAAATAATATAGAAAGCAATGAATTATTGTTTTTTTTCTGGCACTCTTAATTTTTGTCTTTACCCTCCAGTTGGCAAGGCTGTCAAATGCTTTTAAACAGCCACTTTTACCACAGTGGCCTAAAAGAAGTGAATCAGCTCTATTTTCTTCAGTCATGCTGAACACACATTCACCTTTGCTGAGAAACGGTGTAATCTCATTGCTGTGACCCCTGCCTGTCCTCCCCTACCCACTGTTTAATTGCTCCTTGGTTGCATCATGTGTGAAATTAAATTGGGGGCAGAGACTGCGTTGTTTCTCTGCATAAAAGTTGCCTACTTGCACTCTATAGGGTGCTGTAATATACTTCCATAGCAATTAATAATCATGCATTCTAAAAGGGCTTCTGCCTCTTTAACTTATCTGTGGCCACAGCATAGTATTATTAATTTATTTTTATCATTATATTTTATTATTTGTATTGCAATAGCAACTAGAGGACCCAACTGGGATTGAGGGTTGTACAGGCAGATAGCCCCAGATCCTCAAAGATATATGAGCCACTAACTTCATTGAAATCAATGGGAGTTAGGCATCTAAATACCTTTGAGGGAACATGCAGCCTTAATTCTGGTGTCGTGCAAGTATGTACTGCTGTGAGACAACCTTTAATTATGGAATCAAATACTATCTCTCTAATAACGTTCTATTACTAAAAAGGGTTTTTGTGCACAAACATAAAGACCCTTGTGCCTGGTTCTCCACCTTTGCACGTTTATACCTGAGCAGTGTCAACACCACCACCAAGGTGATTGGGCCATTCTGATGTGGCCGCAATGTACACCCACTCATATGACACAGGGATAAATGACTGCAGGAGGTGCAGGGTGGTGGAGAATCAGTCTCATGGACTTCAGTGGAACTATGCATGTAATTAAAAGAAGTAGAATTTGGCTCAGTATTATAAGCAGGGTTGAGAATTAAAGTGGCCAGATCCTCACCTGGTTTGAGTGAGCGTACTGCCATTGAAACCAGTGAAGCTACCCTGATTTAAACCAGCTGAGGATCTGCCCCTGGGCAATATATTCAGCAGGAGCAAATCTCACTGTTATTACTCACACGAGCAGTTCATTAGTCTCACAGGTGCAGTTTAAGAGACAGCAGTCAGGTTCTGAGCAGTTTTGAACATTGTGGCTGAATGCTCAAAAGGAAACATCCACAGAACGTGGAAAGTTAGGAGCATACATAGAAGTTAGGAGCTAAATCCTTGTATTCACCCTGTGTGCTTAACTAGTTGTCAGTTAATCTCTCTTTTGCAGGATGCCTCCTGACTTAATAAAAAAAAAATCTACTGCCATGGCGAGTGAACTTTTGAAAACTACCCTTTGCTTTGTTGGTGCTTAGCTACAAGGTTAGCAAACCACAGAAAATTTTAATTCCATCTATTTTTCCAAAGCAGGGGAAGGCACTGATTGATCACATTCACACTGAATTTCAGCTTCCAACCATCAGCAGTTGTTAACCTAGCCCTGTTCAAATGTGTGCATACCATTTTTTTAAAAGCATAAACTATGTAACTTTCCCCCCTTCCCTCTCCCATAGCTCAGAGAAGGACTTTTTGCTCAAACTTTCCAAAAATCACACCTTGGACAAAGATGGAGCTTAGAAAACGTAAGCCTAAAATGTGTATTGCTTAGAAAGTGAAACATTGTGTAAAACTGGGCTGGGGTAGAACTCCCAGAGGATTACATCTGTATGCTCTGTACGGTATTGTACTGTATTTGAAGACAAACACTCCCTAACTCCTGACGTGCAGCAGTCCCACCCGTCTTGCCATTTGGGTCCTAGTTCTTGCTAATAAGGTCTCCAGTAGGTAGTCCATTCAGCTTCTCTCCCTCCTTGTCCTGCAGATTCTCAGAGCCGGGCAAACTCCATTCTCTGTAAGGGGATTCTGCATGAATGTTTTCCCCAAATGTCATTCTACTCTCTGCTCTGGGAAAGGAAGTGGCTATCCTTTTTCTTTAGGAACTTTTGACTAATGTAAAATTTCTGTATAAAATCCATTTTCATTCAAAGGGAAAAGAAAAGGTCCAACTTCCAACTGTGTTTTGCTTGAAAAGCAACCTGTTTTTACCTGGAAAATTGTCCTGTCTTTGCACAAAAACAAAGATTGGAAAATTGTCCCTTTTGTGAGTTTGTTACAAAAATGCAGAAACCCCACGAGTGAAACTCTTGCGTCATTTAAGTCAATGGCAAAATTATCATTGACTTCAGTGGAGTCAAGGTTTCACCCCACCAATTCTGAGAGGCTTAGCATTCTGTTACAGTATTTCAGGCACTTCTGTGGACCACCTGTTTCCTCTCAGCTGCGCCATCACTCTGCAGCCCATCAACCAGGCTTTATGGAATTGTCTCTGATGTTCTCCTTCCTCACTGCCCCACTAGAAAACGGTTGTGGGTATGTCTTGGGCCCTTCTTCTTCTTCTCTCCCATCCCCTTTTCCTGCTGCTGCTACGATTGTCCCTTTAACCTGCTTCCAGCAGGCTGCTGAGAGACGGGATTGCCCAGGCATTGCAATCATTAACCTGATCACAGAGCCAGAGCGCTAGACCCGGCTCCACACTAGTAACAGTGGCAGCATAATAATCAAAAGAGCAGGAGAAAGTGAGTGCTGGAGAAGAGTGGGCATTTATTATTGTTGTTGTTCCTAGCTCCGCCACAGCCTGTGTCTGAAAGAACCAGGAGCTGGAGCAGCTGTTGCACTGAGTGGTGCTGCCACTGAGTTCCGTAACCATAGCAACAGCATCAGCACCATCACCATCCTCCTCCTCCTCACTCATTCTCCTCCTCCTTAGCATCATCAGTACCAGGAGCAGCAGCAGCAGCCCTGACAGGAGCCAGAGCCCAGCAGCAGGGACTGCAATCCGCCAACTGCCTTTTTGTACCTGCTCCATCGACACCAGCAGCAGTAACCACAACCTTGCTTCCTCCTGGGAAAGGGAGAGAGTGTGTTGAGGGAGGACCCTGCAAAGACCCAGGTAAGATCAGCTGTGCTGCTTGCAAACTCTTCCCTTGATCAGTGCAGTTTTCTGTACGTGTGTGTATTGCTAGTTTATTGGCTCTCTTGTTTCAAAGGCATTTTAATGACATTTCAGCCAAGCATGTTGTCCAAAGCATGTTTTGCTATCTTTGCCATACAGACCCTCTCTCTCCACCTCCCCCCAACACGTGAAAAATAATAAATCCCTGTAATATTCCAGTGAGAGTGGGTAGAAATGGGGTGATCAGGGGACACAACGTGATCCGAGTATGAACGACTCAAGCTCTGTGCTTCAAAATAAAAGTGAAGGGTTGCAATGAAGCAAAGGTCGACGTAGCAATAAATAACCCTCTGAAAAAAATAATCCAGGCAACAATGCTTTTCCCTCTCCTCACTGCACAGAATAAATTCCTCGGGTCATATTTAGGAGAGATCTGTAAAAAATAGAGGTGTGTGTATAGGCTAGAGAGGAAACTTCATTGTAATCTGTAACTGAAAGGGTCATGTTACGTGCTTTAAAATAAAAGTAAATAGTTGCAATAACACTAACGTTGTCATAGCTATTAATAATCATTTTAAAAAAATACTTACCAAAATGTTCAGTCCTTCCTATCTTAAAAAAAAATGTAATGAGTAAGAAATAAGGGAAACTCACTGGATCCATATATAGAAAAACATACATTGGGTGCATTTAAAAAGGGTAAAGATCAGCAATAATGCAAAGACGGGTGTGGAAATTAATCCTCATTTAACTCACAAATAAATAAAAATGCCATACAATGCCCATATGCAAACTTGTATCATGCGGAAAGTGTGAGTGTGTTTGTGTTTGTGGAGAGGGTAAAAGTAAGTTGAAGCCAAGTGGTAACTGTTTGCTATGTAATGACTGCAGAGAGCTCTTTCCACTTACACGTAACTAATATTTTTTGCAGCAGTAAGGAGAGATAGAGACGTCAGCAGCTATCTCCTCCTCCCCCCCCCTCCCCCCGCCCACCCTCGTTATCACTGCCTGCCTGGTTGGAAATGTACTTCACTGTAATGACAATCAGCATTTCAATAAAAGGGAGCCAGACATTAGCAAAGTCGTACCCGTGAAAAATTATAACCCTGCTTCTGCTTCATAATTATGCTCTGAGGGTGGTCTGGATGTGAGGTAGCCAGGGCTAAACTGCACCTGTCTTCATGTTGAACAATGATAGAGAAGGAGCATATGGGTCCCAATCCTGCAAAGCCCATTTAAATCAACAGGAACTGGACGTGCTTTCGCACCCTGCAAGAGGCACCGAAGGTGTCACAGAATCATGCCCATTATTTCTCTCTCATATGTAATACACACTACTTACACAAGCTGTTGTGAAGCACAGAATATACACAGCTCACCCTGATGGAGAAAGTGCTATAGAATTGACAGAGAACTACATCCCTGCTGTGGAATTCTATAGGATGGACTAAAAAACCTGTATGGAGATTAGCATTCAGAATCCAATTCTGTAGACTTGCAAAGTAATTTCCTTAGAACCCTCTCGGTATCATCGTTACTAAAATCTATAGGACTTCTCCATAAGAGGATGTTTGGCCTTATTAATAAAAGTATTTTAAAATAGCCAGGTATAATTAGAAGGGCTGATTTTTGGTCCTCGTTCTAATTAAATCTATCTACTGTGAAACCATAGGTCCCTGGATGACATCCACTAGGATATCCTGGCCATATCTACGATATATCTTTGGACAGGTTGGATTTCCTGTTTTAAGGCTAGAGAATATTATAATTTTGGGAACCCTCTTTTGCAATGATATGTCTTGGAGAGGATGGGTCAGGGAAAAAAACCTGCAGTAATAGGAACCTGAACCTGATCGTGCTTATGATGCTGATAAATCAATTGCAGCATTTTAATCAGTTTTATACATGTTGCAGGGATATCAAGCACATAATCAAGAGGGAACATCGTAAAGAATGAAGCAGAGTGACTATTTCATCAGTGCAAACAAATGATTAAAGGTCAAGGGGCTTTGAGATTACGCATAATGTCCCCAAAATATTATTCTGAATGATTACGTTGCTACTAGCTGGGGGCGTATGATTACATAGAAGCCAGCACTATATATACGCTGACTCCTGATTACTATGGGGCTGCAAAACTTCTCTTAAAAAACAGCTCTAGGAAAGGCAGGAAATCAGTGTATATATAGCAAAGCAATGCTCATATAAAATCACAGTGTGTTGAGAGATGGAAAATGCTGTCAGTTTATGGCGAGTCAATCCAGTGTTTAGTGTTTGTATCCGTGTAAATGTAAACAGTCAGGATGCTAGGCACTTAGGGTGTATCTACACAGTGATAAAAAACCTGCGGCTTGTCCGGCTCAGATGACTCGGGCTTGGAGGGCTCGGGCTTTGGACTGTAAAATTGCTGTGTAGACATTTGGGGGGGTTATCACTGTGTAAATGTACCCCTAGAATAACTGATTTTTATATTCAGGGCCAGCCAACACTTCCAGCTGACAGTCATTACCCCCCACTTCCTCAAATTAGAATCTTAGGAGAGGATTTTCCTTGTATCAAATGGCTTGTTGTCTTATATTACCATTTTGTGCTAATGTGGAAGGACACAATCTCTCTTACTTTGTACTTGGAAGTTAAGGATTGGACTCTTGATGACCATCTAGCATTGGTATCTGGCACTGTTCTGAGGGGGAAATGCTATTTTGGTACCTAAAGATATTAACTATCTTTTAAAAATCCAGTTCCTTTTTTCATTAGTCCTCAATGGAGCTTAGAACACAATCAGGCTTGTATGGTAGCTGCCATTAAAAAGTCAGCTTTTGTCAACAAGTTGCAACAGTCATTTCTGAGACACAGCAGCCAATTTCCTCTTATAAGTGTAGGGGAAACTGCCATGTTCCACATGCCACTGTGTGGTACTATTTGGCAAGTGATTCTTCATTGCTGGTGAACAATGTATCTGATATTGTTTGATATGTTTTAAAATTCATCTTCATTTTATTTAGAGGCTTTGGAGAAAATTTGTTTTTACTCAGATTAATTTTCCCCTTTATTTTTTCTTGTCTCAGTATTTTAAGTGGTATGTCCTTTTAACTGGGTAAAATCAGGTTTTTAATAAAACAGACAAATTAGTTATGGCAAAGGATTGCAAGGTGATCCAGGGTAATATTTTCAGAGATGCTAAGCAGCCGTCTACTGTGGTCCCTTTGGAATTAAAGGGAGATATGGGGCCTCAGCAACTCAAGGGATCAACCCCTCTAATCCATCTCCCCTATCAGGGGAAAACTGTTCCTTGCTAGATAGGAAAAAGAACCACACATCCTAAATACAATTTAACCCATGCTAACACAATGTAGATCTTTGTCCCTATGACTGGGTGTACCAGGCCCTTTGAGGCCCCCTGTTGGAGGCCTTGTGGTCCTACCAAACCCTGCCCCCATGAAAGAGCAGTGAAAGTGGTGCCTGCCTAGAAAGGCTGCAGGACACAGCCAATCAGAGCACAGAAGGCTGAGATAAAAGGAGCTACAGGGGCTAAGCAGGTCAGTCACTGTCTGGAGCCAGAATGGGGGAGAAGGAGAGAGGCTGTGACTCTCTACAGGTAAAGAGTCATGGGAGAGACCTGTTTAAGCAGGGAACAGAGAGCCCTGGGGTAAAGGTGAAGAGGAAGGGGCTAAATGGGAAGAGGCCCAGGGAATAGCAGCAGCAATGGCATTAAAGGGAGCAGCCTGGGGCTATTTGTAGGGTCCCTGGGTTGGGATCTGGAGTGGTGAGTTGGCCTGGGTCCCCCCACTGGCAAAGTGGTCAAAGACCCCAGAAGGGGACAAGTTTTGTTTAGAAGCCCAAGCACAGGGCCGGAATTTACAGGGCTCAAGGATGGGCCTGAAGAACCTGCAGGGGGCCAACCATTTGCTGAAGTAGGCTGAATTTGAAGGAGTGACCTGGCTGGAGAGCTGGGGTTATAAGAACTGATAAAGGCTAGGAATCTCCAGAGAGAAAGCCCAGGGGGCACTTCTCTATACCAGGGCAGGCACAGACTTAAAGCTAGCACAGAGGGGGCTGAGGATGGAGCCCAGAGACAGGGCTGTAGATGGTAACAAGGACACAGAGACTGGCCCTGTTGGACCTTTTACTCTGGTTTTGTTTGTGTATATTGGTGGTGTGTGACTTGGCTGGAGGGCTGGGCCACTGAAGATTCACCTGAGGAGGTTAACAGCTGACAGGGGGCACCGGGGGGCAGAGAAAGAGAGAGAGTGCAGGAGGTGCTCATGAGAGAGGAGTGTCTCCTATCACACCCCCTCTAGTGGCCATCTCACTGGAGAGTTTGAGGGTCTATCAGTGTTCACAACTTTAACTGTGCAGGTCCCAGGTTTGCCCCCAGTATGTTAACCTAAGTGGGGTTAATGAAAAAAGCCCTCTTTGCCAGACTCTAGGTGTGCTTTGCTCTGGATCCACACTTCACAGATGGAGCCCCTCCCTGTTCTTCTATGCAATGTGCGAGGATGTATTTTCCTGTATGTGTACAGGCTGCTTGCATCCAAGCACGTGACTAGACTGCCATTATGGTTGAAGTTTCATGCTTATTTCCTGTATTCTACCCTGGATCCAACTCCCTCCCTTGCACATTGACCGTGCTCTACATATTCCCTGGAGGACGCTGTGCCTGGTCTCCAGCAAGATCTTTGCTAACACTGTTCCAGGAGGTAAGGCGTTGGGACGACCAAAGGGTGGCTCCGGTTGCTATGTTGCTCTGAGCCCTGTCTCAAAAGGTCAATTTAATCAACTTGGTGACACGCCTGATCTCAGCCTGCCTAGGGAATGAGACACAGGTTGATGTCTTCCAAACCTAAATCCAAGGGATATAATTTTATTCCCTTTCTGATCCTAGCATTAGTGCCTGCAATGCTAGTGACTCTATTGTTCTGGAGTTTTACTTCTCTAGTGTCTGATTGCACTTCCTTGAGAAGCTCAATCTGCAGTGTGGAAATTCCAGTTTCTTTCATTCTAACCAGTGTGCTGCTGACATTGCTGTGTTGTATCAATCCAGGTTAGTGGAGAACTCTTTGTGTGTTTGTTTTTTGCCACAAGGATCTGTCACTAAACTACCTGTAAAACTGTTCTCTTCTGTGCTTCCCCCCCGAATTCATGCAGGCTGCGAAAATGTGTGTGTGTGTGTGTGTGTGTGTGTGTTTGTGTTTACCTGGCTGCTGCCTTTCTGCCCCAGAAGAGCAGGAGCCTTCCTTCTTCCAATGAGAACTACAGCCAAACCCTCATTCCCTTGAAATGGAAGGGCCAAGAACCCAATATCATGTAAATCACTCAGGACTCCTTAGACATGAAGGGCACTATATATAAATACCGTATCTTGACTTTTTTTTTTATAGTTTTCTAGTTGTGACACGACAGTTGTTTAATCGCCCCTGCAGAAGGTTAGAGGAATGGGATTAGGGTCAGGTGAGCAGCAGTTTGTTGTTTGGCCAATACTGACTGTCCATTTCTGTAACCGTCCTCTTTGTTGTATTCACAAACACTTTTTTGCTGTACACATTGTAAATGCATGACTAAATGTTATTAGCTTTTATTATTAATGAATTGTAATGATCTGGCTAGCGTGTGTGTATGTGTATATATACCACTGCTCAGGAATGCATGAATCAGAAATGCTTGTCTGTATGTCATAGACTGCCAACACATAGCGGAGATTCTCCTCAGGTTAAGCACTAGGACCCTGTGCTGCTGTTGCATGCAGAACCGAACTCTATCCCCACTCTGACCATGAGGTTTTTACGGAATCATTGGCCATGTTGTTGCACACAAGGTGAAGTTCCTCGGTAGCTGCTGTTTGTTACATCGTGACCTGGGGCTAAGTCTCTCCTATATTCACTCAACACCTTCTAGGATTGGGCTGTATCTTTATTTCACTTGTTTGGAAAACGTGTACCTGAGCCAAAGCGCCTATGTGCTGTTTCCACTGACTGCACAGTCTACTTGGAAGAGGGCTAGTTTCTGTTGGATATTTCTTTTTAAATGCATCGGTAGTATCTAGCACGCAGCAGCGAGTGTGGAATTTTATGTGCAAGACTGAGACCTGCTCCTTGGCTTTCTACTGCCCCAATGGAGCTTCATATTTATCAGGTGCGATGCATCAACCAAACAGTATTAAGTCCATGTCAATGAGTTGTTGACAGGTACTATTGTCAATTTGTATTTTCAATATGTGAAGGATACAGAAATCCAAGTACAGTATCTTTCTAAGAGCTATTTCTTAAAGAGGAGAGCAAGAGTATCTACACTTAACTCTCCTGACTGTTCTACAAGCAGGATATTTCCTTAGTACCCAAAAGATCAAGAGCTCAGAGCAGGGCTGCCCGGGGGTGGGGGCAAGTGGGGCAATTTGCCCTGGGCCCCGCAGAGGCCCCCACGAGAGTTTTCAGGGGCCCCCATGAGAGTTTTTGGTGGGTCTTTGGCGGCAGGTCCTCCAGTGCCACCGAACACACTCTGATCGAGTGAAGGACCCGCTGCCGAAGACCCAGAGCTTCTTCTGTTTTGGGTCTTCGGCGGCAATTCAGCGGTGGGGGCTCCTTCCGCTCTGGGTCTTCGATGGCAGTTAGGCGGAGGGGGCTCCTTCCGCTCCGGCTCTTCGGCGGCAGTTCGGCAGTGGGTCCTTCACTTGCTCTGGGACCTGCCGCTGAAGTACCCCAAAGACCCGGAGCGGAAGGACCCGTGCTGCCGAAGACCCCAGGCCCCATGAATCCTCTGGGTGGCCCTGTCTCAGAGGCTCTGATTCTGCAAAGAGTATCTGTGTGGGCCCACTGCAGGATTGGGACCCTGACCACAATCCTGTCCTCCGTTACCTTTATCCTCTCTGTGCTTGTTTCTATCCACCAGCCATCTCTCATTGGCTACTAACATTGTAAACTCTTTGTGGCAGGGGCTGGCTTTTTCTTGCAGGTGGGTAAAGTGTCTGGCACACAATGGTGCCTTACTTCTGATCAAAGGCTTTATTCTCTACCCCAGTACATATCATAATATCACTGAGATGGTACATGAGGAATGATCCCATTGGGCTGACTTGGAGTTTTTCTGGTTTTAATGGTATGGTGTTGGGCCCAGCAAATAAGAGTTCCCGAAGTGGCATTCACTTCATCACAAATGGCTACTGGACAGTCACAGGCTAAATCCCATTCTAAATGCTGTGTCTGGATTCCTGATTGCTGTGCTGGGTCCAGTGGTTTTGCCTGTTTTCTTCACATAAAGGGGCCTCATTATTGTGTGTGGTGTTTTTGTGTGTGTGCGTGTAACTTTTTAAGTAGGGGATTCCATTATGAGACATCTGATTTCAATGAATTATTTCTAGCGCAATAGTGAATAGACAAGGGGGAAGATACACACAGTGGGCCCAAGCACTCCTGTGTGAGCAGTGGGGTGTCATCTGCCTTCTCAGGGCCCCATAGATAGCTGTCCTGTGGGGCTGGGATCAGCATGGGAACAGGTAGGGACTGGGCAGTTTGAGAGACAGAAGCTGTAGGCTGGGTAGGTCAAAAGGGCCTCGTATTGTTCCCCACATGACCCTGTGGATTTTCCAAAAAAAGGAGATACCGCCTAGGGTCAGATTACTTTCACCTAGAAGGTGCTTCTGTAGTAAGAATTGTAGAATTATAGGGTTAGAAGGGACCATAAGTGTCTTGCTCTGAAGGGGACTATTGGGGACACAACTACAATAGAACCTCAGAGTTGCAACCATTTCGGGAATGGAGGTTGTTTGTAACTCTGAACAAAACATTACGGTTGGTCTTTCACAAGCTTTCAAACTGAACATTGACTTAATACAGCTTTGAAACTTTACTATGCAGATGAAAAATGCTGCTTTTCCTTTTCTTTTTTTTAAGCTCGTTTAACACAGTACTGTACTGGCTTTTTATTTTGTCTCTGCTGATGCCTAATTGTGTACTTCTGGTTCCAAATGAGGTGTGTGGTTTGCTAGTCAGTTTGTAACTCTGAGGTTCTACTGTTTTGTGGAGGTTAGGGCCCTCCACACACAAATTGTGGTGGACCTCTGTGATTGCTGTAGGGTGACCAGATGAGAGACATGAAATATCGGGACACGGGGGGGTCTCCGGCGGGTCGGGGGGGGGGGGAATGAAAGCCAGCGGCAGAGCAAAAAAATAAAAATAGAAAAGAAAAGAAAAAAGAGCCGCCAGAGCATAGGAAAAATTGGTGGGGGCTGAGCACCCACCGGCAGCTCCCCGCCTCGCCCCCCACTGCACCAGCTCACCTCCGCCTCCTCTGAGTGGACTGCTGCGTCCTGCTTCTTCCCTCTCCCTCCAGCGCTTGTGCCGCCATACAGCTGATTCGCGCACGGCTGGGAGGGAGTGGGGAGGAGGAGGAATGTGGCATGCTTGGGGAAGAGGCGGGGCCAGGGCGGGGATTTGGGAAAGGATCCAATGGGGCAAGGAGGGGATGGAGTCGGGGGCACGAGCCTGTGCGCCGGAGTGCAAAATATCGGGACAATTCGCATCCTGACCGAACATCGGTCGGGACACGGGACAAACAAGTAAATATCAGGACAGTCCCGATAAAATCGGGACGTCTGGTCAACCTAGATGGCTGCCTTTTGGCTGACACGATGATCAAACCAGGAACCTCCAGTGCTAAAGCGGGGGGCGGGAGGGGAAGCTGCAACAGCTTGACCTCGAGAGCCAGGCTATGGAGCTGGGGCTGTTGCAGACTCGGATCCTCTGTGGATCAGGCCCAGTGCGATCTGTAACACGCACTGACCAGTGGGTTACTTCTGTACCGCTCACTCATTTCCATAGCACTCTGTTTTACTATGGCATGCGGCCCTCAATTATACCAAGTCATATGGAATCACATCTGACTTAGTCCCATTCCAGTCAGTTGCATATCAGCTTTAAGTGAGTTGAGCAGGATTTGGTACACAGAGCTATCTGGGGCTCTGTGGATGTGGGAGGTCTGAAAGCAGTTTGTGGCCCATATTATACTTTGTAAATCTATTTTACAACAAGTAAAACTACAGCCTCATTTATTTCCTTTGTCTCTCCATCTCAGCTGTAAACATCTCTTTTTGTCTGGAGCTTACCATTGTTTCCCTTTTCACTTCTCTCTCCCGCTGCAGCTGTGTTGACACTACACTCTGTCAGGGTGCAGTTTGTAGGATAGATGGTAAAAGCAATGACGTTCCATTGTGTTACATTTCATAGTTACCTTCATGCATGTTTGGCCTGACCCTGCACAACTGACATTAATCGGACTCTGGACATTGACTTTAATAGGGGTAGGCTCAAGCCCAGTATTGCAAAAGGCTTTTCAAGGAAAATAATCCAAAATTTAGGAGCAAAGGAACGATTGAGAAGTGATTCGGCATGTTTCAGAGAGAACCTAATGCGAAACCCATCGTGTCAATGCAGATGTTTCCATAGGCTGCAGTGGGGCTGGGGTCCAGCCCAGAAGAAAGTTATGGAGAAAGGTCAAAAACTAAGTGGTGTAGTATGAATGCCAGAGTGACATAAGAGCAGCCGTACTAGCCCAGACCCATGGTCCATCTAGCCCAGTATCCAGTCTTCTGACAGTGGCCGCTGCCCGATGCTTCAGAGGGAATGAACGGAACGGAGTAATTATGTGTGATCCATCCCCTGTCATCCAGTCCCAGCTTCTGGCAGTTGGAGGTTTAGGGACACCCGGAACATGGGGTTGTGCCCCTGACCATCTTGGCTAATAACCATTGATGGACCTGTCCTCTATGAACTTTTCTAACTTTTTTTTTTAACCCAGTTACACTTTTGGCTACCAGTGTCCCTTGGCAATGAGTTCCAGACGTTGACCTTTAATGATGTATGAAGAGAAGAGCAGTGAGGACAGATACTGGATGAGTAGGCAGAGGAGAGGGTTCAGAGATGTAGGCTGAAGTGACTTCAGAGGGGCTATGTTTGGTGGTAAGGGATTGGAGGATTGGCACTAAAGGAGTACAGTAATGGTCTCAGCTTTTGGTGTGGTAAATTTTCCAAGAAAAAGGGGGCATTAACCCTGACTGGATTACAAGTCAAATATAGTTTTTTTGTCTTACGGAAAGAATAAGATGCCTTTGGAATAAACCACTGGGAAATGATCAGCGAGGCTCCCATGATTTTTCCAGTAGTGCTGTAATGAAACACTGTCTTACTTTAGGTGACTCACGGTGGTAGAGAATGACATTAGTGCTTTAATAAACATACAGCGCTGAGTGCATTGTCTCAGCTCAGCTAATAATAACACTCTAAATGAGAGACAGAAAGTGGGATAAATCACATCATAATTCAGAATGCAGAAATAGTCGCTGCTAGAGGAACTAAAAATATACAACCGTATAACCCTAACACCTACAGCGGCATACTGGCAGAGGCAGGGTGTGGGCGGGCTGGCTGGCTAGGAGGGAGATGCTCACTTGTCCTGGATGTGATTCATACAGCTGGTGTCTTCCTTGGCTATTCAATAAGTGGCTTCACAGGCTCCCGGTGTATTGGGGAGCACTGGGTTAAAGGTAGAGCTCCAATAAACCACACAAACTGCAGTCTGAACGGTGGGGAGGCAGGAAGCTCCATCTGGGGGCGTACGGTGTCCCAGGGATGTGCCCCAGTGCCAAGCCTGTTACTTACAGTACTGTGCCTAAGGAAGAGGCCTTACTCCTATATGAGAAAAGCACCATAGAACCATAGGGTTAGGAGGGACCGCAAGGATCCCCTAGTCTATGCCCTTGCCGAGATGCAGGATTTGTTGTATCTAAGCCATCCAAGGCAGATGGCTATCCAGCCTCCTTTTGAAAACCTCCAGTGAAGGAGTTTCCACAACCTCCCTAAGCAGTCTGTTGTTTGTTTTTGTTTTATTTCCCCCTCCCCCCCCAAGACTTATAACTGGTCCAAATTTTGGCAGACTTTCACAGGGTGACGAGGGGCATGTCTCTGACATGAAGGTCACCCCTTCCAAATTTCAAGTCCCAGCCTCAAAGAATGGGGGTGCTAGGGTGCCTCAAATAGCAAGTTGCCTGATTGATGTAATTATTTTTAGTACTGCACAGCAGTGTAGTTCTCCTTGTCCTGTCCATGGAAACAGCTTCAGCCAAAATGGTTCCGCTATCTACAAAAATTCGACCGGTCCAGACACAAAACACACAAAATTTCAGCCCTTTGGGAATAGTTGAAATTCAGCAAAGTTATAAGCAACTGAGAACAGGATCGTGTACTGGAAAGTGTTGGGTTACATTAATAATAGGTGGTATTACCAGCCCTTCATCTGATCAATAACTTGTTCAGAACCCCTTAATCCATATGAGTATTTAAAATGAACTCAAGGACCAGCCATGCGACTAAGGAGTAGGCCCTGTGTTCATCTAGCACTTTGGAATCTCTAGGGATAGAAGGTTCCATATCAATATAATGTTTAATGAATTAGTGGTATGAGCTGCGAGGGGAATGTCTTAGTCTGGATGAAGTGTAATTGTGTCCGCTCGCTATTCTCCTCTCCAATTTTGGTATTGATTTTTTTTTCATGACAAAGGGCTCTTCAGGCATGGCCTATGCCAGATGTACAATGTGTGCAAGGTGACTTCTTCCACACACAAAACCATTTTAGAAGATTGCAGCTAGGCAGTAATAAGAGTTCTTTCTCTCTCTCTCTAATGTAGATGTGCAGTGAGCAGAATTTGAAAATCATTACACATTTTCCAGGAGAGATCAGAGATGGCAAATTTCGACGCGTGGAAAGAGCAAATACAGAAGCTCTCATTGCATGGAAAAGCCCTGCAGAGAAAATGGTCTCTTTTTTTTTTTTGAGACCTTGTGTGAGATTAATTTAGGTTTCATTCTTTTTTTTTCTTATTATTATTCAGATAACTCTAAGTGCTGAATACTAAAAAGATGAGACTGTAAGGACCACGTGGAACGAAGAGTTGGCATGGCCTAGCTGACTTTTTTTCCTGACAAGTTAACCATCAAGTTAAATCTGGGACATATGCTTTGAGTGTGTGAGTGTAATTTTATACTCTCTATAGTATACTATCACTGGCAATGGAATCCTAGTTCATCCTGACAGTGGGACTAGAGACAGCAATTTTTCTCCGTCAGAAACCATATACAGACTAATCTCAATATACATTCTATCTATAGCTATATAATGATACTCCTGGGGGAATTCAGCTCCACTGCACATGCGAAGAATTCAGGTCCCCTGCAGATTTCTTTGCTTCTCCGCAGAAAAATGACTTTCTGACCGGGAAGCTGCAAGAGCAGTCATGTACCACTCCCTAGCTGCACAGGTACATTGTTTCAGGCACCCAGAGCAGTCGGCAGAGCAGTAAATCACTTCAGGGCTGGGGACACCTCGGCCAGTAGCTCCCACCCTGAACCGGGACCAGCTGCTAATCCTATCTGGGCTGGAGTCAGAGGGGACGGGACTTCCTCTTCCCCTGCATGGAGTGGCTGGAGCTGTGTCACACCCACCCCCAGAAACCTCCCCTAGCGGCAGGAAGCTCAGCATCCTCCTCTGTTTCCTGCCCCCATCACTCCTCAGCTGCAGGGGGAGGGGTCACTGTTCAGGGAGTTGTTCCCCCATCTACCCAACCCCTGTGCATCTGGACTTCCCATACCCAGACACCCCTACCAAGCCTCACCCCATACACCCAGAATCCACCTAGTCCTCCATGCCTGAACTCCACCCCATTGACTCTCAACCCCTGCATCTGGAGCCACCTTGCACCCAGGTGCCCTGCTTCTGGACCCCCATCTCTGCACCCAGACCTCCCTGCACTCAAACTCCCACCCTTATGAGCGCCACCACCCTGAGGCCACACATTGACCCCCACACCACTGACCCCCCCGCAATTAGCTGCACCCCGCCCCACTCCCCCAGCACCCAGACCCTTCCCCTGAGCCCCAACCACCTTCACCTGGAAGCCCCTGAAGACTCCCATTTCCCCTGCACCTGGAACACCTCCCCGCCCCCAACAAGCCTCTGTGCATCCAGATCCCCGCCACACCTAGACTCCCCTACCCCCATTCAGCTGCATGCATCCTGATTGTCCCACACAGAATCCTCTCACCCCACACCTGGATCCCCCCCACACTGAGCCCCTCCACACTTGGGTCCTGCCTGGTTGAGCCTGCCTGCCTCACACCTGGTGCACTTGGCACAGAGGGGCAGGGCCCGAGGGTGTTTCTGAGGGTATCTCCTTGCTTTGGTTTTCTTTAGCTTGTTTGCTGAATTTTCAATTTCTGTGTTAGCCTTAAGGATCTTTCACAGAATCTGCTCTGCTCCTGTCTGCATCAGTTGTCTAGGATGTGGCCATTATTCACTGCTCCCTCTTGTTGTGTAGACTTTGTCTACACAGCAAAAGCTGCATGTGGGACAGCCTACATGAGCTAGCTTGAATCCAGCTAACATGGGTAACAACAACAGTGCCGAGAGAGCACTACGGGCTTCAGAGCAGGTATGTACCCAGGTCCCTGCTGAACTTGTATTACCACCCTGAAGCCCACACTGTACTGTCTTCTTTGCTATTGCTAGCTGGATGAAAGCTAGCTAGGGCAGGCAAGCCCACACACAGCTTTTGCTGTATGGACATACCATTAGATGCTTATGAATGATGAACCATTCTGCTGGAGAAGTGCAGCTTGTATTCAGTGGCACTTTAAGCAATATGCAAGCCTCTAGCATTAGTCTTTCAGACTTCCTATTTAGTCTGGCTATTGGCTTGGCATCACAGCCGGTCCACTGATTCAGTGACCAACTTACGTGTGAGCTTGCCACTCCGCTTGTGATTCCTGGGCTGGCATTTGTTGGTGCAATTCCATAGGAAGGATAATGGGGTGGGGGAAGCTCCTTTGGGTTGGTAAACTTAATGCATATAGTATGAGAGGTGCACACTAATCACAAATGTTGAGAGGAATTCAGTATCACATTTTGTAGAGAAGTACTATATCTTGATGTTTGGATCAATACTTAGATGCTGTGTGCATGGATGTGCTCACGCACTTGTAATAGATTGTCCCTTTTGACTAGAATAGTTAGTTAATATTCAGGGCCTTGCCAGTTTGTTTCTGTCAGACAAAATTGATTGTGACTGAGGTTTTGTTATAAATAAAACAGGATTGCACCGAAGTCTTGTTTCCCTGAACACAGTGGAAATGAACAACAGCAAGCAGCTTACTTGCTTGGAAATCCATGCCTGTCTTTCCCATGAGTACTGTTCATAGCAGATGCTCTGTCTTTTTGCTTCCTCCCCAGGGCCATGTTCATGACTGCGTCTCTTGCTTTCTGTAGCTCATGGATAGACATGTCCATCTGCAGCCAATCCATCCCCTACTGTCTTTTACAGTCAGTCACTGGGAAAGCCCTTAGCCAACATGGCTTAGCTTCTGATTGGCTTTGCCATGCAGCCATTTGCCTCGAGTAGTGGCTCCCTATTGTTTTGAGCTATCACGATATAAAGGGGCATTGAATTGTTCCTTCAGCTTAGCCTTATAGGTGTGTGTGTATATAGGATACCCATCAGCTTTAACAAGGTCTATGACTCTCTGTAGATCAAAGATCTTTGAAGATTTTGATTCCCACAGGGATGGGGTGTATTTCCAAATGGTATATCAGCATCATTGTGAAGGGACTTCAGTCTTAAGGCTGCTTTCCTACAATTGTTGGTACATTGGCAGTCTGCTCTGTCCTGAGTCCCATTGACTTCATGTTGCCAAAGCAGTTGATCGAGCTGTATTAGGGCTTGTCTACACTGGCAATTTACAGCACTGCAACTGTCTTGCTGAGGGGTGTGAAAAGACACCCTCCCCCTCCCCCCCGCCCGAGCGCAGCAAGTTTCAGCACTGTAAAGCATCAGTGTAAACAGTGCACCAGCGCTGGGAGCTACACCTCTTATGGAGCCATGACTGCCATGACTACACAAGCCACTGCTGCGGCAGCGCTTTAGTGTTGCCAGTGTAGAGTAATCCTTAGTTGCAGCACTGGAACCTTGATTTTCAAAGTGGCTGATAATTTTGTTATTGAATGCCTATCTGGGGGGACATATATGCCAAGTGCCTCTGACTCCTGGCAAAACTGATAAGCGTTTTGAGCATTCAGCACCTGTGAAAACCAGGCCCAAGATGTTGGGAGTTGATCACCTAAAATCTGTGGAACATTGAATGAATAGAAAATTTGGGCCTACACAACTAGGCCCCAGTCCTGCGTTCTTCTCATACCCAATACTGCTACTGGTGTCAGGAGTTTTGGACGCATAAAGAATTCGGTATGCAGGATGCTGGTTTGTTGCATGCATTCCTGCAGGCCATATTTCCAAAGGTTTGCTACTTTTGAAACCCATTGTACAACGTTTTTTCTCCTTTGGAAAAGGACAGGACTTACTCCTGCAGTAGTATGCTGACAAGGTACATTAAATTGTTGATTTGCCCCCCCTCCCCAATGCCAAATATAGTGCTTGATCCTGCACGTCCCATAGTCACACGAGTAGTACCCTATGAGCAGTCCTATTAACTTTAGCGGTTGCGGGATCATCCCTGGGTTATTGGCCTAAAACCAATTTGGCTGCAAGAATTGTTTTTCCCATTTTTACATGCTACAAGTTGGTGGGAGGAGAGGCAGATTAGAAAAGATTCTTCTCCTTAATCATTTTAAACCGTACATCTCAATATTTGCTTGTTAGTTTTTATCCAATTTCAACAAATCTAGCATGAGACCAAAGGCAGGGTTTAATCTATTAGTCAATTATGTGGAAAGGGGGAGTGGGAACGGGGAGGTGGCAGACTTGTCAGATGACACATAATTATGTTTAGTCAAGGTTGGAGGAACCTTACAAAAGTGGGTAAAGGACAATGAATTTCATTGTCCACAAATGCAAGATAATGCACCTTGAAAAGGAGCAATTTGAATGACTCATCCCCATTGCAAGGCTCTAAGTAAACTGTCACCACTCAGAGCGAAGACCTGCTGTTGTCTTATGTGGTCAGCTCAATAAAGCGATAGGTGGCTTGTGCTTAAAGCACAAACAGAATTTAAGGCTGTGTAAGGTCTGTGATGTGGGATAATACTGAAAATCGAAGCTAGTTGAAAATCTTCCAGTGAAATCTTTTTCTGTCTGACCTTGTTGATTTGTCAAAATCAAACATTCTGTGGTAATATGTCAATTTAGATTATTTCATGTTTGAAAAAAATAAAAAATGGAGTGTTATGGATAATGAAAGCACTAGTAGTTACCAGGATAGGGGATCAAAATCCTTGAACTTCAGAGCATAAACCAAATACTATGGTCCTGATGCAAAGCTTGTTCAAATCAATGGAAAAACTCCCAGTCAGGTTCAGTAGGCTTTGGATCAAGCCCAAACTTGCCTGATGGGTCAGGCTATTTCATAATTGCCCATTGCAGAACTGCTTGCATCTTCCTTTGAGACTTCTGGCTCTTAGGATCCGAGACTAGATGGACCATTGGTCTGACACAGAATGGCACCTTCTGTGTTCTGTCCCTCAACCTTGAAGTAATCTTTGACTTCTCTCTTTTACTTGGCCCATGCATCCATCTTCATATGTATTTATTTGTCTGGGGCCATCTGCTTTGTATGACCAGGGACATTGTTAGTCTATACTTAAGTGATGTGCTGTGTGTGTGTGTGTGTGTGCATGTGTTAGCAAGGTGTGATCCTTGTTTAAAAGGCATCTGAAAAGGCTGTTTTTGGTGTTTAGTCTTTTGCAGTTATGTCTCAGGAAAGAAGTGAATTAGCTTATGATGGGACTGGTTCTGTTATGTCCTCTGCATTATGTGAATGTGATGGGAATTTCATTTGTTTAATGAGTGTAGAAAATAACAGTAGCTCAGCATGGAACTTTCTATCCTATTGAAAAGGGAAATCTTTACGGTAGCACAAAACATCGAATCACAGCATACAGACAAAATGATAAACAATCCTGGCTGACCTTAGCATGGAATGCGTTCTGGTTCTGAGGAGGACCATGTTATGACTGAGTTTTCTCCATCCTCTTCTGAAATAAGAAATCTGTGACCTCATGCAAGGCCTGTTGGGGGCATTTTTCTCCTATATCTGCCTTATGGGAACTTTCCATAAGCAGGTAGTTAGGAACCCATTCTTTTCTGGGCTCAAAGGAATATCAATCTATTTACTTTGATTTGTATTTTAGCCTGAAATAATTATTTTGTAGGGAAAATTCCCATCATGGCACAGTGGAGTTGGCACCAGCTGAACATTCACAAGTGTTTATTCCTGATCCTGAAGCTAATTTGCTAAGAAAATGAAGCTGGAAACCAGGAGGTGTAATCCATCAGAGCCCCTCTGAATACTTTTCTTTCCTCTTGCTTTCAGCTTAGAACTGCCCCTTTGATATTTATACTCCCCGCTATCCCCCCTTTGCTTCTGTATCCCCTGATCTTGTTAGAAACAGACTAGATCACCTGAAAGATCATCCAGAATTGTGCAAAAGCTTCTCTCGCTATAATGGACTCTTCGTAGCACGTGGGGGGCCAGTTCTTTCTTTGCTATATTTCAGTCTGAAGGTATCCCAGAAATGAGTGACATGTTTCCAGGGAGCTGATAAGCAGTTTTCATTCTAAATTTCTGCACTGCCATTATTTTTCATGCAGATAGATCTAGACATGATTCTCCAAATAGGGAAGGCCCGGAATACAATGGGAGTTCAGAGTACCTGGTACTTTCCTTGTGGCATTTGACACTTTATAGGATTGGTCCCTTGATCTCTAGATTCTTGGACACATGCTGCCCTTTACCTGCTGCTGATTTGCCACTCTGCTCCCTTTCTCCCTGTCGCTCAGTTGGCATTACTCCTTCACTAGAGACTGACGTTCCAGTTTGCTAGATGCTAACATTGTGCATAATTGTGTGCGCTGTGTACCATGGGGATCTATGTCTATGCTTTCATTTTGCAAGGGATCCACTTTGCATAGCGTGTTCTGTCCCACTCTTGTCATCTATATCCTGTATCTAGCAAGTGCAATGTGAACCAAACGCCACTTATAGCCTCATAAACTTGCCCATTTTTGATGGATGAGTGGATCCCAGAAAGTGGGTGGAATTACCAGAGGGACAACATTCTTTGTTTAGTATGTTACCAGTAAAACTGCTGGATCTTAAACAGAACTGAGATTCAAGGCTTGCTACACTTCATGAACCTGGGAAAAGGGGTTTGGCCTGATTGGGGGGGGGGGGGGAGCGAGCCCATCAACTTATTCCCTTCAGTTAATTGTCTTTGCTCCCCAAAGCCAGGTTGCCCTTCCTTCCAACATACAAAAAGTCACTCCTGACCACCTGCTGCACCCAGTACCCTAATTGGGCGATGGGTAGTCGTCTTCCCATCTGGCTCTCTCCTGGTTGGCTACTTTTATGGAATCTTTGGCCACCCAACACATCTTGGATCTGGGAGGAGGCCCCCCAGGTACGACCAAATCCCATTCCCTCCAGAAGATGCTTGGGAAGTGGCCTTTCTACCACAGGGAGGCAGGAGAAAGGAAACGATACCTTTAAATAGTATTAACTAATTATTAAGGCTGCAACTTCCATGAGAGCAGCTAATAGTCTCTTTGAACTGGTCTCTGAAGCCTGTGTCAGAAGCCAATGAGTCATAAGTTCCACCAGCTGATTGATTGCAAATGAGTGTGTAGGAGCGGCACAGTCCTTGCAGTTTGCATTGGGAAGGTATGAATACAGAGTTAGCAGCTCGCACTCGCAGTGAACACAGGTAAGTCTGAATTTAGAGCTCAGCCGTAGTGAGAAGCGGGCAGCTTAGGTGGTGGTTGGTGCAATAAAAACTCTAGCTACATTCTCTCTCTCTTTAAAAAAACAACTTAACGATGTAGTGAGGAGACCAGCAGTGGATGAATTAGGTTGCAGAGCGACCCAGTTTACTGCACAGAGTCTAGAATGAGTAACTACTTGCTTTGTGGTCAAGTGTAAACTGCTCCTGGAACACAAATGTTTCAAGTGGAACAGCACTAAGGTTTTGAGCAAATCCAAAAACTGATTCAAGTTGCAGAGTTTGCATCTAGAATTGGAGTTATCCCAAAGAGCCTGTGGATTCTTTGTCCATTTTGGGCCCTTTATAGAGAGACCCAAGCTGTGGAAATTCAGATCTGCACATGGATCTGGGTCTAAAGTTTGCTGGGGTTTGATCAGGTTTCCCAGTTTGGACCCATCTCTACCAAAAATCATGCAGAATTCATTGTTTTTTGTATTGGCTTTGCTCTGAAACTCTGCAATTTTGACTGTTTGTCCTTTTGAGGTGTGAGTTTAATTTGAACACAAAAATCAAAGTGAATCTGATGGTGACACGGCTGTGAGCCCACAGTGATTGCAACAAAGAAAATGAGTTTACTACTCCAGTGAAGCAAACCCATTGTTTCCCCACAGCTTTAGCTCTGACCTGAATAGGGGCTGTATGCCATGGAACTAGAGTTGTCAATGGGGTGAAGTTGGGGTGTACACATAGTCTGAAAACAACTATCTGGGAGAAATGCCATCTGCTTGGCTGACGCATCCTGCAAGGATTTTGATGGATGAGGATGCTGATCAGTATTAAAAAGGTTGCTGGAAATATTTTTCTCTCATTTCTGTTTTGAAAGATTGAGGAATATCCAGATAAGTGCAGCCAAAAGGATTTAAAAGGAGTTAATATTTCTGGGCACTAATACACCTCTCCCCCGATATAATGCGACCCAATATAACACGAATTCGGATATAACGCAGTAAAGCAGCGCTCCGGGGGGCGGGGCTGCGCACTCCGGCGGATCAAAGCAAGTTCAATATAACACGGTTTCACCTATAACGCGGTAAGATTTTTTGGCTCCCGAGGACAGCGTTATATCGGGGTAGATGTGTATTAGGCAAGAATATGGCCTGGAGGTTAGAGCTAGGGGCTCGGAAGGTCTTGGTCTAGGGCGCTGACTCACTGCATGGGAGCTTAGACAAGTCACTTACCCTCTCTGAGACTCAGTTTTCCCTTTGGTAAAGTGGGGATAATGGTACTTGTTGTCTTCACTGGGAGACTTCCTTAATTAGTGTGAAGCATTTTGGGATGCTCGGATGGAAGGTGCTGTGGAGCTGCAATCAACTATCAATAGCATGTTCTGCATTTTATGGGCTGAGCTCTCTGTGCCCACTCCTTGTCCTTCAGGATCATTTATCAATGACTCGAAACACCATGTCCCACTCGTCCAGCTTCTCCTCCCTATTAGTGTGACCACAGCTGATGGACACAGTTTCATTTGTACGTGTTTGATGTTAATGCCATGGGTAACTGCTTGGGATCTGTAGTATCTTGTCTGATCCCACAAGGGACCCATTCTTCACAACCCATGCTTGTTACCTTTCCCTTCTCCAGCATGCATCTTGGATAGTACACGTACGATCCTCTATGGGTGAGATCGTAACTAGCCCAGAGCAGGTGTACAAAGAGGTCAGAGGACTCCTGACTGCACAAGGCTATAGAGGCTGTTCACATTGACAGTTTCCTCCAAGGAATGCAAGGACTGAGAAACTCCTACAAATGGGTGTTCCCTGCCCCCGCTTTTTTATGTAAGTGGGACTTGGGCACCCAGTTGATCTTTATCTTTTAAATTCTACCCCTGGAATGCAAAGACGGTCCTTGTCCCTCATAAGTCCCACTGAAAACTCTTCCAGTGCAGATCAGATGCAGTGCCTCCTGCAGATCCCCTGGAATAATGCTCCCCTCCCCTTCCCCGCCCATGAGGACTGGGCTTTGGAGACACCAGTTAGCTCTAAGTGTGTACGGTAGCTTTGTCTTGCTGTGACATTGCTACAGTATGTACAAAGCATGATACTTGCAGTGGCGATAGTCTGGCCACGCGAGGGGTGATGGTAGGGCGCTGTGGCACAGGGGAGACAACCGGGAGCCATGGCGTGGGGATGATTGAACTTTCTTGTGGGAAAATGTTGGTGAACATATTTTTAAAAGTTCCATTTCTCCCTTGGAGACTGAGAGTATCCTGGGCCAAACCACTTGTGTGTCATGCGCTGATCTCACCCCAGGAGATCCAGCTCATTCTCTCATGCTGGCACGTGACCATCCCAGCAGCTTAAAGGCTGTGTAAGGTCTCTGTGCTGTAGACTGAAAACTTGCATGCAGAGCCCAGAATTAGTTTTGGGGTGTGTGAGTGAGTGGTTGGGGGTGGGGCAGGGGTTATTCAAGGGCATGAGCAGGGCTCAGGATTAACTCTTCCATTGCCAAAAATCAAAGGACAGCCAAAATGCCAGCTTCTGCTTTTACTGCTCGGTTTACAAGGTTGTATTTATTTTTAAAGCGGCTATTGCCTTATGAATGGTATATTTTGATAGAGGTTGTAAGTTTGGTCTATGTCTTTGGGTGAGCATTAGGGTGGTGCCATGCCTCGAAATATTATTGTATGCAGATGTTTAAGTGGGGCTCCGAGTCATCGTTGTGATGTGCATGAAGGGATAAAAATACCATGTTCTTTCTGATGCCATTATTGAAAGTCATTTTCAGAAGAGAGCTGTGCATTCAGTGACAACTCTTCTAATAATTTTGCACTTGAAATGAACAAAAAATAAAACAACATTTTAAGTAGACATTCAATTACAGTTTTGGGGTGGAAACTTCCTGTGAGGAAACGCAATTCTTAAACCAAAAATGTATGAACAAAGATTTTTTTTCTTTTAGAAATTTCTCATAAGAAATATATTGCTTTTTCCAGCCACGTCGATCCTAAATTCCATCCCTACAGACAGCACACTAATAACCCCTGGAAACTTGAAACTGAAATATCATCCTTTTGGGGTGTAAGTCATCACAAGTCACCTCTGTACCACTTAAGCCTGGTGGCTCCCGGGAGCCTGGGAAGAGGGATGGGGTGGGTGAATATATGAGGGAAGGGCACTCATACTGGCCTATTTGGAGAAACAAAAGCTGCAGAAGGCATTAAAACTTTAGCAATACACTCAGTCAGTAACTGATTGTTTGCAGCCAAGATTAGACCTGGAATCAGCGGTTTGTATCTTAATTAAAACAAAGCTATCTTTATCGATTAAACTGGGAAAGCACGTGCAGACATCTCCTAGCAAACGTAATCCCTTGCTCCTTTTGATTAGTAAATGGGATTACATTCAAATCAATCCTTCTCCCAAGGTCCATTTGTGCTTGCGCTCTCTATTGAATTACATTGCTGGCCCAGTGCCAGGCAGCACTCCCCCATTGGGACAATGAAATTTCATCCACAGTCGTGCTCATTTATATCTTACGGTGTGGTGCTCATTTATGTCTTACAGTATGTTGCCCATTTATTACAATGGGCTCAGGAGACTTTACGCCTTGGTGAGAGATTATTTTAGGATTCAGATCTCTGTCAAACGATCTGTCTGCTTCTCACATGAGTGGCTATTGAAGGGGGGAGGGGGAACCAACCTGTGACTGGCAGAAAAGCTATTTGTAGCGAGAGATTCCCCCCCCTCCCCCATCGGGGGCCTGGTGCCAGGAGGAGAATTCATTTGGGAATTGTGAGCCTGATCCAGAAAGAGAATTTCAGTGTGAAAATCCAGAGCAATTGGAGGGGCTCAGCACCTCCTGGGGTTGGGTCCCCTCTGCTTTGCATTTGTGCATTGGAGATTTGACTCCTGAATGAGGAGGGTGCTTTTAATTTTGCTGCTTTACCCTTCATTGCTCACAGAGGGCTCTGTCCGAAGCCCATGGAAGTCAATAGGGATATGCCCAAGGACTTGGATTGGACTCTAATTGAGCTAAAAATTAGGGTGGAGAAGAATGATGGAACTCTGTTTTGTTTTTGTATTGCAATTTATACAGTGCGGCTTATTAAAGCTGTGAATAATCATGCCTATGGAAGGTGAAAGGGGTTCATAAAAAGCATCAGTGAAGTGCCGCTGAGGATCTAGGAAGTGGGTGAGCTGGACTGCTCTGTTTCATTTCCTCCCACCTTCTCCATCTGTAGATCTTGCCTTCCTGTCAGCCAGCCAGCAGTATGTGATAGCGAAGTGGTGTGCAGTCCCTTAAGGCTTAAGACTACACTTTTCTCTTCCTTTTGTTGTCCTTTAATAATGTACTGCTTCACACTGTGCCCCTTGTTCCTTGACTTGTGTAGTTGTGACTAGGAAGCTATCTTCTAACACATGACATCTTTGGTGGCTTTTGGAGTAATGCAGATGTCTCGAGAGTGTAATCAGATCCGTTAACTCGCAGCACACCTCTCTGTCTGCCAAGGCCCAAATGTAGGATGCAGAAATACCAGTCAGACAGGAAATATGAAGTGCTGTGGGATTCCTTCCTTTAGTGTAGAGAACATTTTGTATTGCCTCGGTTCCCTGATTCTGCATTTCTTGCATAAATAATGTCCAGCAGTAGAAGTGAGAGGGTGGCATATTTTTGTAGAATGGGGGTAACATTGCGACTAAAATGAAAAGTGTCCCTTGAAATGAGGGCCGTGGGAGAGGTGTGACTTGCACAGTGAGTATGTTAGCCTGTTGCTGTTCTGAGAGGTAACAGTCACTACAGGTGTTGAAGGAAGGAGGGGAACCTTGAACAGACTGTTAGTTTTCAGAGGTAGAAGACCGATGACCACTCAGTTTTATTTTGTGTCTTGTATTCTTTGAACAGCTCAGCAGCTCTAAAAGAGCCGGTTGTGACACCTTAATATCTCCCACAGCATTAAGCTAGAGAGTCCCCTTGAGTCTACAAACACAAAGGTTCCTAGTGCTATCAAGAGCCAGCGTCCCAGACAGCCAACTGATCAACTTCACTACTTGATTCAACTAGTGATGGCTTCACATTTTTCTTGCATTGGAGATGCAGAGCCCGATTCACCTTACGCTTGTGATATTACATTGACTGCAGTGGCGTTACTCCTGCTTTATGCAATAGTAATAATCATAGTTTGAATTACTGCAACACCGAGGAGCCCCAGTCATGGCCCAGGAACCCATTGTTCTAGGCACTGTCCGAATATAGAACAAAATGACGGTCCCTACAATGTAACCGAAAGCAGATTGAGGTCCATTAGGTAGAACAGCTCTTGCTTACTGCCCCTCTTTTCGGTAAAACCTTTGAAAGACACGGATATAGGCACTTGCCACCTTCCCCCATTTATTGATGCATTTTAGGGGTCTCCATATTTGCCTTGCACCTGCGATATGAACGGCAAGATGTGGCACAATCTCTTTGGAGAAAAGAATTTACAATCCACAGGCTGACAAGTGTTCCATGACGACTAGTGCCACTAGCTGTAGGTTCCAGAGGTTGGGAAGACATTAGGGGACTCCTAGGGCTTCCTGGTATAGTTTGATCTAAGAGCTGGCTTCTGTGGAAAGCCATAAGGGTTAGCGTCAGTCCTTCAGACCCTCCCGGGCTCCCAAGGGCAGGGACAATGACTGCACTGGGTCATAACTTCAGTACCTTATTTTTTTTTTTAACGAGGGATTAAATGAGCTGGTGAAACGCAGGAGCCATTCCAGCAGCTGGAGATCAGACACTGGGCACCCACTCCTCCTCTTGGGCTCAGCCCGGACTTGGATGGCCTCCTTCACCAATCCCTCCTGGCTATGGCGGCCCTGAACCATTGGGGGAATACTCCGCTAACCACATCTGCCAGGTATAAGTCTGCTTGGTACGGCAGGGGTCTCGATGCACGTTCGGGAATATAAAGGCGACTTAATGGTCAGTCCTGCATCAAGCGCGGCTCAGCCAGACCAGAGAATCTGGTCCCTGATCTATACGGTTTTCACTTGCTGCAAATTCTGCCTATAATGAAAATAGCGAGACATCCCTAACTGAAAATTGAAAGCTCTGAGCATCCCCTTTCTGTTCCTGCTGAAGGAAGAGGTGAAGTGCAGATGCCAGGTCTCATGAGTCCCACAATATCTGATGCATCGTAAAGCAGAGCCAGCGCTAGGCATAAGCAGCCTAAGCAATTGCTTAGGGCCCCGAGCAGCTCAAAGGGGGACCCCTATTTGCTTTTATTATAAGAACTTCCCTGTTTTAGTATTGTGTGTTTGGGGGGGGGAATATTCCTCCTTAAGGCCCCCAATGGGCTAGCACTGGCTGTCCTAGAGCCCCAGCGGCTGGAGGCAAGGGGCTCTTGAGAGTCACAGCTGCTGCGGTTTTTTGTTTGTTTGTTTCTAGTTCCCGGTGGCTGTGGAGAAAAGTTTGAGAATGTGACTGGAGTGTGACCTTACAGGAGCAGAAACCAGACAAACCAAACTCCAAATCTAGTATTTCTTTTTAAAAGTTTGCTATTTTTAAGCTAATCTCTGACTTGTTGGGGGGCCAGACTTATGATTTTTGAACGCTTGTGGTCCGTGCATTGTGACAGTGTGTCTACCCCCAAACATGGTCATTGTGGGCCTGAGAGGCCAAGTAATACACCTAGCCGCACCTGGAGAGTGGGGTTGGCTTTATTAAAGATGGAGCCCTGCTGGGGAGAAACTGGATGGTGCTATGAAGAGAGGAAGTCCTGGAGCAGTAGTGGTGAGAGAGAGAGAGAGACTCACTCACTCACTCATTCTCTTGGTAGCAGAAAGTGGAGAGACCTGAGGGAAACAAGAAGTCTCGTGGAGGGCAAGGAGGAGGCCAGTGTGGGTGAAGATACTTGTAAGGCACAGCATTGGAGTGAGCTATTGTGGTGGACTCTGACACAAAAGCAGGAACTGGGCTTCTGGGGCAGAAGCCTGGGTGGCACTGATCCTTACAAAGAGCCCGGGAAGGGGCTATTGGAGGACAGGCCTGAGGAAAGGCTAATGGTAGGAAGGAATCCAAGAGGCAGCAGCATGGTGTCTGATGGGACAGACTGCAGCTGCCCACCCTAGGTTCCCTGGATTGGAGCCCAGTGCAGCAGGAGAGCCTGTATTCCCCTACTAGCTACTGGGAAGGTGATGTGCCACCTCCTGACATAAGGGGGATTTAAAGCTCTCTGAGAAGGATGTGAGGACCATGGGGCTGAGAAACGGGTGTAAGCAGTTGGACTCTTCCAGCCCTTCCAGGGTAACATTAAACATGACTGTCTGGGAGGTCCAAGTTGCGAGGACAAAAGGACACAACACAGGGCTGGAGATCAGTAGAGGGTCCTAGACAGAGCTGCTACACCACATGCAGCCACCACGGGGCATGCCAAAAGTGAGTCTACATGGAGGTGTTCCACTGTGATCTGCATGCTGCATCCAGCTGCAGCCAAAGTCAGCTGTAAAAACCTTGATTGCTCAAATACATTAAATATTAAACAAAATTTGTGGGGGTTTCAAAAAATTTAATTTAACAGCATAGAGGTTTGGGGATGGTAAATTCTCATCATATTCGCAATGTGTTCCCCTTGTGAAAAAGAAGCATTAATTGGGCAGGTATATTTATAAAAATGTTAACTATTTTTTGCTAAGTAAAGCTGATAAAATAACCCCCCATCCAAAACCACAGCAAGCACAATACAGAAAACGCGCATGCATTGTCGATACAGCCAGTGTTTATACTATAGTGCATGGTAAGCAGAGAGAGGCACTTACATTAAGTTTCTTGCTTTATCAAACTGAGAAAAATAAGATGCCTTCAATATTTTGAAACTGATTTAACAAAAATCTATGGCTGGTTTCCATTCTGCAGAAGCCTGCACAAAACTGTGGGGATCCTGAATAATTTGGCATCCTCAATTTTTACTTGGGGGTCTGCAGTGTGGAAGTCAGATATTTTTCTTTTCTTGCTGAATCAGGCCCTTTATACACACATAAAAAGTCTCCAAAATGCTATAATGTAGGCTGACTCCTAGCTTCTCTTTAGATGCATCCTCATCTGACTGCAGGATATTCCATGTAGTTAGCTAGTGCCTGACAATAGACAAAAAGAACAGGAGTACTTGTGGCACCTTAGAGACTATAGACTATAGAGCATCCGAAGAAGTGGGCTGTAGCCCACGAAAGCTTATGCTCTAATAAATTTGTTAGTCTCTAAGGCGCCACAAGTACTCCTGTTCTTTTTGCGGATACAGACTTAGGCCTGGTCTATACTACCCGCCTGAATCGGCGGGTAGAAATCGACCTCTCGGGGATCGATTTATCGCGTCCCGTCGGGACGCGACAATCGATCCCCGAATCGGCGCTCTAACTCCACCAGCGGAGGTGGTAGTAAGCGCCGCCAACAAAAAGCGGCAGAAGTCGATTTTGCCGCCGTCCTCACAACGGGGTAAGTCGGCTGTAATACGTCGAATTCAGCTACGCTATTCACGTAGCTGAATTTGCGTATCTTAAATCGACTCCCCGCTGTAGTGTAGATGTACCCTAACACAGCTACTACTCTGAAACCTGACAATAGACAGGGATAGGAGACTAAGGAGCCTTCTATCATCTTTTTTTAAATGTTCTTTTACATTTCAAAGGAATTCTCAGGCTTGCATGACTAAGCTCTTTATCTCAGTAGCCTTTTCATTTTAATTTCGAATGACACATTTATGGTCTTCTCCACATTAACACAAGCCCTCTTTGCATTAAGCAAGTAAGTGGAGATGGAGAAATATAATGGGTTTTTTCAGTGCATTGTCACTTTCAAAAAGTAAAGTTAACATTTTCAGCAAGTTGAAAAGTCAAAAAAAAATGTTTAAGGTCGAATGAAGCATTTGTTTTGACAAAATGGTTTGTTTCAATTTCAACCATTTTTACTCCAGTTAAGATCCGGCATATTTTTGCTGTGCGGGAGATGCTCTGTTGGAGGGGTTGCCGGGAAAGGGGAACATACTTGCACATGTGGTGATTGTGTCCAGGAATTAGATAGTTTGGGGAGAAAATTAAAGGGATTCATTTTATAACAAAATGGCAGCTTTCCAGAGATCCCTGACCTGTTTGTTTAATGCTCCATTAAAGGATGTACATTGTAAACAGAACAACAAATTATTATTATTTTTTATTGTTAGCAGCAGACTTTATATTGCACATTATTAGAAAAATGTGACTTCTCCTATGAAATTGTGGTATACGTAAAATGTGGACTGTGTTGGGAATGGAAAAGCTTTCACACCAAGTATGTACACAAGAAAAGTGCCAAACTGTTGGGAATGGGCAATGTCCACCTTGATTGCATTGGCACCATTAGTACTACAAAGGTAACTTTCCCTATGATATTCACCCCTTCTTGTCAACTGTTGAGAATAGGCCACTTCCACCTTAATTCCACCTTAATTGAATTGGCCTCATTAGCACTGACCTCCCACTTGCTCCCACTTGTGTGTGTGTATGTGTATATGTATATATATACATATATATACACAATATACACACTGCATTTTTCACTCCATGCATCTGATGAAGTGGGTTTTAGCCCACGAAAGCTTATGCCCAAATACATTGGTTAGTCTCTAATGTGCCCCAAGGACTCCTCATTGTTTTTGCTGATACAGACTAACACGGCTAGCACTCTAAAAAGAGGGTGAGCATGAAGAGGATGCTTCCTAGGCAGCAAGTGCAAGTCTTAAACCAAATTCTTTGAACGGTACCTGAGCCTTGATAAGGAATGTGTGGTGTAGTATGTTCACGTTTTATTGTAACTTTGCCCGAATAAAGTTTAAATGAAAAAATTAAAGGAAACTTTGATAGAAAAAAATATTTCAAACCAAAAAAATCAAATAGTTTTATTTCCAAAATGTCAAGACAAAACAATTTTTCCAGATCTTGTTAAGTGAAGAATTTGGCAAAAATGACATGAATTCTTGAAATGTTTCGGTGTTGCCGTGTCTGAATTTTTCACAGGAAAAGGCTCTGGTTGAAAATTTTTTGCCCAGCTCTGCAAATCAGTTCCTTTTATTTGTGACTTTGCCTCCACTTAGCAGCATACAAGCCAGAACTTGCTCCTAGAACTCTCTATTCTCATGAACCTTCACACAGCAAAGCAAGGATCTTCAAGAGTCATCCCTCCAGTGCTACAGCTGCAGCCAACGCCCTGAGATTGTGATCTACACAATAACTTTGCAAATGCTTTTTACCAGCCTACTCGTTTCATTCAGGGATGCTCCAGTATTTTTAGTTGCCATAAAGTAAAATACAAAAAGTGCTCTCTGAATGTTCATGAAAGCAAACCAAGCTCTCCCCTAATTTTTAATCTAAACTAGGGACATTAATTTTTGAGGGCCAGCCTTGGAGCTGTGCCAGTTCACTGTTCAACATGAAATACAGAATAACGCCAAGCCTACCTTGAGCTAAGTACAAACTGCAACTGGGAAACAGTAGCAGCTCACTCAGGTTATGGTCATGTCTAACAAACTGACTGTAGAAGCGTTGGAGTTCTATATGGATGCTTATAAAGCTGCAGCTGATGATGATGTATGTGCTGCTTTTGCTTGGTTTGTTGTAGGAATTCACATGGAGCAACTAATGTGTTCAAAGCCACATGGTATTTATCCTGTGTCCTTTACTAGTTGAGTCTATCCCATGTGATCAGGGATGTCCGACCAGTTAAAGGCCAAATTCACTTGGTTTCTTGGTTACAGAGGCAGCATTTTAGCTGAACTTCCTGATCTGACGGCAGATAAACGAATCAAGAAAAATAACTTTAACTGACCATTGGCCATGGTGGAGTCTCCATCCCTGGCAAAAAATAGGCTCTAGTTCAAACAGGAATTAATTCAGTGAAGTCCTATGTTGTGCAGGAGGTGAGTCTAGAATCATAGAATATCAGGGTTGGAAGGGACCTCAGGAGGTCATCTAGTCCAACCCCCTGCTCAAAGCAGGACCAATTCCCAACTAAATCATCCGAGCCAGGGCTTTGTCAAGCCTGACCTTAAAAACCTCTAAGGAAGGAGATTCTACCACCTCCCTAGGTAATCCATTTCAGTGCTTCACCACCCTCCTAGTGAAAAATGTTTTTCCTAATATCCAACCTAAGCCTCTCCCACTGCAACATGAGACCATTACTCCTTGTTCTGTCATCAGGTACCACTGAGAACAGTCTAGATCCATCCTCTTTGGAACCCCCTTTCAGGTATTTGAAAGCAGCTATCAAATCCCCCTCATTCTTCTCTTCTGCAGACTAAACAATCCCAGTTCCCTCAGCCTCTCCTCATAAGTCATGTGCTCCAGCCCCCTAATCGTTTTTGTTGCCCTCCGCTGGACTCTTTCCAATTTTTCCACATCCTTCTTGTAGTGTGGGGCCCAAAACTGGACACACTACTCCAGATGAGGCCTCACCAGTGTCGAATAGAGGGGAACGATCACGTCCCTCGATCTGCTGGCAATGCCCCTACTTCTACAGCCCAGAATGCCATTAGACTTCTTGTCAACAAGGGCACACTGTTGACCTCATATCCAGCTTCTCGTCCACTGTAACCCTAGGTCCTTTTCTGCAGAACTGCTTCCTAGCCATTCGGTCCGTAGTCTGTAACAGTGCATGGACTCTGCACTTGTCCTTGTTGAACCTCATCAGGTTTCTTTTGGCCCAATCCTCTAATTTGTCTAGGTCCCTCTGTATCCTGTCCCTACCCTCCACTGTATCTACCAGTGCTCCCAGTTGAGTGTCATCTGCAAACTTGCTGAGAGTGCAGTCCACACCATCCTCTAGATTGTTAATGAAGATATTGAACAAAACCGGCCCCAGGACCGACCCCTGGGGCACTCCACTTGAAACTAGCTGCCAACTAGACATGGAGCCGTTGATCACTACCCGTTGAGCCCGATGATCTAGCCAGCTTTCTATCCACCTTATAGTCCATTCATCCAGCCCATACTTCTTTAACTTGCTGGCAAGAATACTGTGGAACACTGTATCAAAAGCTTTGCTAAAGTCAAGGAATAACACATCCACTGCTTTCCCCTCATCCACAGACCCAGTTATCTCCTCACAGAAGGCAATTAGGTTAGTCAGGCATGACTTCCCCTTCGTGAATCCATGCTGACTGTTCCTGATCACTTTCCTCTCCTCTAAGTGCTTCAGAACTGATTCCTTGAGGACCTGCTCCATGATTTTTCCAGGGACTGAGGTGAGGCTGACTGGCCTGTAGTTCCCCGGATCCTCCTCTTTCCCTTTTTTAAAGATGGGCACTACATTAGCCTTTTTCCAGTCATCCGGGACCTCCCCCGATTGCCATGAGTTTTCAAAGATAATGGCCAATGGCTCTGCAATCACATCCGCCAACTCCTTTAGCCCCCTCGGATGCAGCGCATCCGGCCCCATGGACTTGTACTTGTCTAGTTTTTCTAAATAGTCCCGAACCACTCCTTTCTCCACAGAGGGTTGGTCACCTTCTCCCCATACTGTGTTGCCCAGTGCAGCAGTCTGGGAGCTGACCTTGTTCATGAAGACAGAGGCAAAAAAATCATTGAGTACATTAGCTTTTTCCACATCCTCTGTTACTAGGTTGCCTCCCTCATTGAGTAAGGTGCCCACACTTTCCTTGACTTTCTTCTTGTTGCTAACATGAAGAAACCCTTCTTGTTACTCTTAACATCTCTTGCTAGCTGCAACTCCAAGTGTGATTTGGCCTTCCTATTTTCACTCCTGCATGCCTGAGCAATATTTTTATACTCCTCCCTGGTCATTTGTCCAGTCTTTCACTTCTTGTAAGCTTCTTTTTTGCGTTTAAGGTCAGCAAGGATTTCACTGTTAAGCCAAGCTGGTCGCCTGCCATATTTACTGTTCTTTCTACACATTGGGATGGTTTTTTCCTGCAACCTCAATAAGGATTCTTTAAAATACAGCCAGCTCTCCTGGACTCCTTTCCCACTCATGTTATTCTCCCAGGGGATCCTGCCCATTAGTTCCCTGAGGGAGTCAAAGTTTGCTTTTCTGAAGTCCAGGGTCCGTATTCTGCTACTCTCTTTTCTTCCTTGTGTCAGGATCCTGAACTCTACCCTCTCATGGTCACTGCCTCCCAGGTTCCCATCCACTTTTGCTTCCCCTACTAATTCTTCCCGGTTTGTGAGCAGCAGGTCAAGAAGAGCTCTGCCCCTCGTTGGTTCCTCCAGCACTTGCACCAGGAAATTGTCCCCTACACTTTCCAAAAACTTCCTGGATTGTCCGTGCACCAATGTATTGCTCTCCCAGCAGATGTCAGGGTGATTAAAGTCTCCCATGAGAACCAGGGCCTGCGATCTAGTAACTTCTGCTAGTTGCCGGAAGAAAGCCTCGTCCATCTCATCGCCCTGGTCTGGTGGTCTATAGCAGACTCCCACCACAACATTATCCTTGTTGCTCACACTTCTAAACTTAATCCAGAGACTCAGGTTTTTCTGCAGTTTCATACCGGAGCTCTGAGCAGTCATACTTGTCTCTCACATACAATGCAACTCCCCCACCTTTTCTGCTCTGCCTATCCTTCCTGAACAGTTTATATCCATCCATGACAGTACTCCAGTCATGTGAGTTATCCCACCAAGTCTCTGTTATTCCAATGACCTCATAGTTCCTTGACTGTGCCAGGACTTCCAGTTCTCCCTGCTTGTTTCCCAGGCTTCTTGCATTTGTGTATAGGCACTTTAGATAACTCGCTGATTCTCCCGCTTTCTCAGTCTGAGACAGGAGTCCTCCCCTCTTGCACTCTCCTGCTCGTGCTTCCTCCCGGTGTCCCATTTCTCCACTTACTTCAGAGCTTTGGTCTCCTTCCCCCGGTGAACCTAGTTTAAAGTCCTCCTCACTAGGTTAGCCAGCCTGCTTGCCAAGATGTTCTTCCCTCTCTTAGTTAGGTGGAGCCCGTCTCTGCCTAGCACTCCTCCTTCTTGGAACACCATCCCATGGTCAAAGAATCCAAAGCCTTCTCTCTGACACCATGATCACCAATTAACTGAAGGGAATAAGTTGATGTTTCCCAGGTTCATGAAGTGTAACAAGCCTTGAATCCCAGTTCTATTTAAGATCCAGCAGTTTTACTGGTAACATACTGAACAAAGAATGTTGTCTCTGTAGTAATTCCACCCACTCTCTGGCTTCTTTATAGGAGTGACCCTGACAAGTAGTGCCCAGTGTATGTTTTACTCTAATTCCTTCAGTTCTGGGGGACCCTCTCTCATTACTTAATGATTATTTATTGCATATTGTGGGCCTCAATAATCACTTTCTCCTCCATCCTCTCTCTCTCTCTTTGTGATTGGCAAGGAGATCACCGTTGTTGCCAGGGTGAAATGCTTGTAATCTGAGTTAGGGAATTCTTGGTGACAAATGATTGGGTGGAAGTACCAATGAGCCTGAGTCTTGGCACACTTAGGGCACTTTGCAAAAGCCGTCTCTTGCTGCAAGGCCATCTGCTCCCCAGTAACACCAGCACAGAATGAGCTTGTGACCTCTGGCCAATGAATTGCCAGAATGATCCCTCTTGTGGCCAGAGCTAAGATGAGGGAGGGTAGTGATAAGAGGCCCTTTGGAGGGAGAATTCAGTGTGGTTGGTATCTACATATACAGTTTACTGTGCGGCAGCTGCCCAGCAGGCTACCAATTGCCGGCAATTCAGCTGTCCCTCCCTGCACTGCAATGTGATGCTCCTGCCCTCTGCCTTGGAGCTGCTCCTGGGGGCCTCCTGCTTGCTGTGCGGGGGTGGGAGGGGGGGAAGAGGGGGAATAATGTCAGCGTGTCCCCCTCTCCCCTGCGCCTGCACCCTACTTACCCCTTCTTCCATAGAGCAGGGGGGACACACGACAGGGCTCAGGACGGAGGGAGCTTCCTGGGAGCAGCTGCTGTCTCAACTTGCTGATCTACGTAAAGGCAGTGTACTTAGAGTGGGTCCGCGTACTTAAAGGGGCAATGCGCCTCTCTCTCTCACACACACATGGTGTGTGTCTCTGTCTGTCTGCCATGCTGTCTCCCCTCCCTCCATTCGTGCTGCCTTGTAGAGTGTGAGGCTATGTTAACAACAATGAGTTAACCTTGAGCCAATTGCTAGTTCATCATTTAGCAGTAAGGCATCCCCTGGGAAACATCCCACCCTCTTCCACCCTCTGGCTTCACCACCTCAACCAAGCTTCACAATCATCATCGCTGTGTACCAGTATTAAATTGTTTGTTTAAAACGTATACTGTGTGTGTATACACATATTCCCTGGAACCTAACCCCCCACCCATTTACATTAATTCTTATGGGGAAATTGGATTTGCTTAACATCGTTTCACTTAAAGTCACATTTTCAGGAACATAACTACATTAAGCGAGGAGTTACTGTACCAGCTTTGCTGTCCCCAAGGGACAGTGTCACACCAGCTTGTTTGACTCTATGGAGGATCAACTCCTATATAACATCACAGTGCTGATAAAATTATGGTGAAAACAATGTTATGTTTCTTATCAAAGGTTAAGATTTAAGAGATAGCAAGTGAGGATAATGGAAACAGGCTGCATATAAAACACAATCAATACATGCTTTCTAGAGTCTACATTTAACTTGACAAGTTTCAGAGTAACAGCATCCGAAGAAGTGGGCTGTAGTCCACGAAAGCTTATGCTCTAATAAATTTGTTAGTCTCTAAGGTGCCACAAGTACTCCTGTTCTTCATTTAACTTGAACAGGCTAACCATCTGTCTCAAAGCAGTCTACTCTCACCATAGCCACCTTGTAGTGTTTCTAGCCAAGGCTGGTTGGGATCCCATTTTCATGACTGGAATTGCACTGCCTAACTACTTCCTCAGGTGCAGGATAAAGGGGTGACCTTTTTCTTTACCTTCCCCTTACATTTCCCAAAGTTATTGTTTGTCCCCAGACTCAAGATGACTCTTCTCTCTCCCCCACCACCAGTAGTTTATTCCCTGGTTTGCTGACTCCATGTTAAGATCACATCCTTCTGTTGATTTCATATGCAAAGAGGGCTTCCATTGTGTTGGCTTAAAAAGTAGAATTTGTGTGAACCAAGGCAGACCGGTGAATATACATTCTTGTGTTACAGGCACTAGAAAATGTGTAGGTTTTATGGCCAGAAGGAACATTGTGATCATCCATTCTGACCCTGCATAATACAGCGGATGGGATCCCACCCAGTAATTCCTGTGTCAAGCAGAATAGGAAAAACTCTGGAATGTCACACTTTGTCATAGTGTTACAACCTAAGCAGCATTCTCCCATCCACCTCCAACTCCATGGAAATCTTTTTGTGTGCATATTAGGTTCCGTGGTGATGAGGGTGTGGCTGAACAGGTAGGGGGTGGAATTTGGTAATGACCTCTTGGCAATCTCATCCTAAAGCCTGTGAAGGGGAGAGACCAATAACCTCCAGTGGTGAAAATCATAGCCCAGATATTGATACTGTTAGGCAGGTGTGGATAGGTACACCTCTACCCCGATATAACGCTGTCCTCGGGAGCCAAAAAATCATACCGCGTTATAGGTGAAACCGCGTTATATCGAACTTGCTTTGATCCGCCGGAGTGTGCAGCCCTGCCCTCCCCCTTCCCCGCCCCCACCCCCCCCGGAGCGCTGCTTTACCGCGTTATATCCTAATTCGTGTTATATCGAGGTAGAGGTGTATATACCAATTTTCAGGCAATATTATTTGATAAGATCAGATGCCCATAGAGCTTTTGGGGAAAGGGAAAATCCTATTTCAGGAGTGGGGTTTTTATTGTTTTTATTTCCTTTCCATTTAAATGTGGACTAACTCAAATTAGACTGGTAACCGAATGTGTCCCTTTTACACAAGAGATCCTTTCCTCATGAGGGGGTTAAAAGGCATGTTTTTACAACGAGAAATGAAAATATAGCAATTGAGGGAATTAACATATTGTAGTGGCTGACACAAATGTTTGTCTATTTATAAGACTAAATATGTTGGACTCTAAGAGCTTTGAGAGGTAAATGCTGAGAATGATGGACCCGTTAGTGCCAAGGCTATACAAGGAAGCAAGAGGAAGTGCTGCTAGCTTGAAGGCAAAGAAGAACTGCAAATGACATGGGAATTGTTCAGTATATAACAAAACTCCACTTTCTGTGTGCCGCTTACAAAATCTGTATTTTAAAAATGCAGGCGTAGATCATGTTTAAACATTTATCATATTTAGGACTCTTTAGAGTTCCCCAGATCATTTAGCTTGTGTGTGTGTGTGTGCATGGGGGGGAGGGGGAGGCGTTGTTTGTGTGTTCTTTTAAGCTTTGCAGGGAATTGCGGAAGATTTCTGTGCTAGTGGAATTTAAAGGCAGTTCTCATACCAATTGCTTTCTATGCACCCCTACGTGTATATGGCTCCGTGTTGAAATGAAATGCCAAAGGGCCTGGAGGTCTAGTAAGTAACAGCTATATCCTGAAAGATCTTTGAGCACTTCCAGAAAGATGTGGAGTCCCTTAACTTGTCTTGACTTCAGTGGTGGTGGAGGGCACCCAGCACCTTGCAGGGTTGAGCCATAAGTTATTAGCCAGCCTAGGTAAACTCCGTAGTTAGGAGGATAGAAAGTGCTCATCTGAGTGATTTCCTTTATTCCCTTGCAGACAAATCTTGGTCCCTTGTGCACATCCCATGAAAGTTTTTACCCCTCTCCACCCATGCGGCAAAATAAATGCCCCTTGAGCTAGGAAGTGATACTCGGACTTTGGCTTTCAAGCCACAAGTGGCTCTTTAATGTCTCCCCTGCAGCTCTTTGCAGCACGTAATATTAAAACACTGATTTAATTATTAACCAATCAGGATGTGATTAACCACTTGTAGTGGATAAAATAATACTTGATCTGTCATTTTTGTTGTGCGAATAATAGATATGGAACTAAATATTTCTCCTGTCGTACTGTTTAAATATGACTCTGTAGTACTATAGTACATGAAACAATGAATTTACACAACTGTGGCTCTTTTGGGTAACGTTGATGGCTAATTTGGCAGCTGAACCACTGAGCTAGGGAGAGAACACCCAAAACTCCAGTGGGAGTCCATGGGGGAGCTGTGCGTGCTCAGCGCTTCTGAAAATTAGACTCTCATTGACTGAAGTGCAAGGATGGCGTGCACTTAATACAAGGTTCATGCATCAAATATGAGAGAGATTAATGAGGCATGGTCTTCAAATGCACCATGTATTAAGCCATAACTGACCCTTCCGTGTCTATCATTCACTCATGATCCTGTTCCTACTGTTGCTGATATGGGGATTGCAGGGTCCCTCAGTTTGCCTTGCCTGGAGCCTGCCTTCCCTGGTCAGTAGAACTGCAGACAGTGCATTGTATTTATGATTTTGCTCAGCCTTGAAGCAGGGGGACACAGGGCTGCTGGATAGGAGAGGATGGGGCAGGATGTGGTGCTTTGGTTGGATATTTTGTGATATCCTCTGTAATGACTGCTGTGTTGGGTCCTTACCAGGAATGGAGGAAACTTCTGGATTTCCAGTATAGAAGCATGTAACCTGATGCCTCTTCATCTAAAGAAGTAAATCCACTTAGGCAGGGCATGTCTACACATACAGCAGTGCAGCTGCACCGTGTCTGGTGAAGATGCTGTATGCTGATAGGAGACAGCTCCCATCCACATAATAAAACCGCCTCCACAAGTGACAGTAGCTATGTTGGCAGGAGAAGCTCTTACAATGACTTCTGTCACTCAGGGGTGGTTTATTCACAACCCTGAGTGACATACGTCATGCCGACATAAGCTGTAATGTAGACGTAGCTGTAATAGGCCCCTAGCTTTTATGGCGCAGACAGCAGAGGGGATGGTTACATACACTGAACAATGGTTACTTGGTCTTTGTTGAAAGAGTACATTTTGCAAGCATAATTAAGGCACCTCTATTTGGGGTGGGGGAAAAGCCACTGAGTTCTGAGTTTGCTCTAGCATAAATCAATTTATCATTTTAGAAAAGTCTTTTAAGACACTAGTGTGGAGCTGTTCACTAAATGGTTCAGAACATCCTCCTTATATAACCCTTCATTTGGGCTGGGTTCCAGCCTTTCTTGGTTTCATATGTTTTTATATCTCTGAGCGATTAAGCCTCTGTTAATTACCATATTGCGGTCAGCTGAGGTAACAGATATGGGGTGTGATTTATGTAACTTTTATAGCACATTACCGACTGCTACTTTACTATGACGTCTGCACAAATCCCAAAAGGCAGTCAAGCGAAAATAGTCACACTTATGTTCATAAAGCTCAACACCTAAATAGGTGTCTTGAATATCAGTGGGATTTCATAAGCAGGAGGAGATCAACTAACAGGTACGTGGTATTTCTGTACACAGCATTGTAGGACCAATATTTGAATACTGTGTCCAGACTCAAAAAAGGGTGTTGAAAAATGGATTTAGAAAAAAGCTACAAGCATCACTAAGGTCTGAAAAATATGCCTCAGAGTGAGACTTAATCTCAATCTATTTCATTTATTGAAGAGAAAGTGAAGAGGTGACTTGATCTCTGTCTCCAAGTATGTATGTGGGAAAGAAATTTCTGATGGCAGGCAGTTCTTTGAGCCAAAAGATCTTGGTGTTCTTCCTTTCTGCTTAAAGCTAAAGCTGGACAAATTCAGATTAGAACTAAGGGACAATTTTTTAACACTGAGGAGAATTAACCCTTGGAACAACTTGCTTCAGGATGTGGTGGAGTCTCCATCACTCCAACTCTTCTAATTAAGACTGGATGTCTTCAGTGAGCGATGCAGGTGCCTCAGCACCTCTGAAATCAGTGCTTTGACATCCTCCTTTGCTCAAGAGCGGAATCAATATTAAAGGGTCCAGGACTGTTTCCCATGTGTGCCTTGTGCATGTCCTGAACTAGGGCACATCCCAAGCGTGTGTGCTTTCTACAGTCTGACGTCTTATCCCTCTCGTATAGCTGAGCATGCTCTGTGCGAGCGCAGCGCTCTGCTTTGGGAGGACGGGTACCTGGATCTACTGCCGTGAAGCTGCTTAAGAATGTAACTGCTGGTGTCAGAGAGAACAATGTGCTTTTGCCTTCTTCCTGGGACCAGTGCATTATCTCATAGCACTCCTAGGGCCTAATTCTGCTCTCCAGCCAACCTCGCTGAAGTCACTGAGGTTGCATGGATATAACTGAGTGCAGAATTTTTCCTGTTTAGTTTTTTTTTTTTTTTAAATCTCTTACTTATCCTTTAAATGTCGTTCACCCTGCTCTTCAATGCTGTAATTGTATTATTTACAGTCTGTTTGCAAAACTCTTTTGGCACATAGCTTCCTTCAGAGTGTAAAGCCATCAAAATAAAACTGCAGCCCTTGTGTGCTGTGGCATGAAGATCTTGTCATAGCTCATCAAAGATCTGTGAGGGCTGGCTTAATTGGCAAACTCTGACCTGGCTCGCACTCCTTGCATAAACAGACATAGCAACTAGATTGCTGTCCATCTCTGCAAAGTCCCCGCCCAGGAAATTAATATTAGTCATGCTTCTTATAGTGGTACCTAAGGACCAGCCAAAAATGGGCACCCGTTCTAGGCACTGTACAGAGTGGTAGATGGTTTTGGTAACATTTCAGTGAAACTCAAAAGATTTTGGGCAACTCTGTTCAACTTCTTTGTCTGGTACCACTGGTGTTGTGAGGAGCTCTACAGACATGTAAGGCTAGAGTGTGCCCTCTAGCTAGACAAGATATCAATGAGGCTGAAGAAGGGTGGGCTGCAGCGTAATAGAAACGTAGTTATGCATTTGAGCCCAGCATGCATCTTGCTAATTCCAAGTGCATTTGTTTTAAGGAGTTAACATGGGCTAAATGAAGGTCTAATGGGATGAAGTGAGAGCAGGGGGGTGAGTGAGTATTTGTGGAATAGCAGCCATAATAAAAGCCATTTGAAGAGGTGTTGGATGGAAGGGAGTGAAATTGAATGGCCTGATGGAGGAGGGCCTACGGAATAGCATGGCAAAAAGGCAGAAGCAAAAGGGTCTCTCTCTATCTAGCTTAGCTATTTATCTGTCTCTCATTACCATAGTATCTGAGCACCTCACAATCTTTAATGTGCTAATCCTCACAACATTCCTGTGAGGTAGGGAAGTGCTATTATCCCAATGTTACATATGGGGAATTGAGAAACCAAGAGACTAAGTGACTTGCCCAAAGTCACACAAGAATGACTGTGGCAAAGCAGGGAATTAAACTCAGGTTTCCACTGTTGCAAGCTAGTATGCTAGCCACTGGATCATCCTTCCTCCCTGGGATGGAGACAGAGTAAGGCATCCAGAACCATGGAAGGGCACACAAATTAAATAGCCCTGCCCCCTCCATTGGGATTTTAACAGAGAAAGAGAACTGAAGGAGATGGGGCCTTGAAGGAGAGGTTCAACTTGCTGAGGGACGAGACAGAGAATCAGTGGAGGAGGGGTTTGAGAGCTGGGTTAGGTGCCGGACTGGAGAACTGACTGGACCAGCGTGGAGAGATGATGGAAATGGTGGTGGCAGTGACATTCTTTCCCTCACTGATGTTTCATAAGCCATGTTGGGGCCTGCCATTGGTGCCCACTCAGCCTTTGCCTTCTTCTGCTGTCTCTTCATCACCATGGGGTCTGAACACCTCCCAAACTACATGGGGAGGGATAGCTCAGTGGTTTGAGCATTGGCTTGCTAAACCCAGGCTTGTGAGTTCAATCCTTGAGGGGGCCACTTGGGGATCTGGGGCAAAAATCAGTACTTGGTCCTGCTAGTGAAGGCAGGGGGCTGGACTCGATGACTTTTCAAGGTCCCTTCCAGTTATAGGAGATGGGATATCTCCTTAATTTATTTTTTATTTATTTATTGTCCTGATTGCTGCTTTCAGGTCCCCCTGGAGGGAATGCAAAAAAAATTGCCCCCAGAGGCAGAAAAAAACAAGTTTAGAAGCATGTTGCTGGGCTTTGTGTGATAGGTGGAGTTGGGGGGCCGTTTTCATGGTCCATAAACATCTGCACTTTCTGGCCTGCCTTGTCTCCTCCCCCTCTCCTCCCCTTCCCCCCCGCCCATCACATTAAGAAGGACTAAGCTCCCATTGCACAAATCTCTCTGTAGCTTGCTTTTCCTCTTAGCACACTGGGTTCTACAGTCGTCTCCTCCTCCCTGGCTTCCACAAGGCTGTCCAACAGCAGTGTCTTACTAACATGGGAACTTAAGATGGATTTTTTTGTAATATCCAAAATAATAATGGCAGCACCCACAGTTCTATTGGGATTACAACAAAACTGAGAGTAGAGAGAAACCCCAGGAATCAGGGCATGAGAGCCATGAATTGACTTTCCCTATGGACAGTTTGATCCTTAATTGCCCACATCAGGGTTTCTTGCATCTTCCTCTGAAGCATCTTGTACTAGTCGGGAGACAGGATCCTGGCCTAGATGGACCCACAGGTCTGACCTGACGCAGCAATCTCTGTGTTCCAGATCCCCGTCTCCTCAGGCAAAGGATGAATTCTGTGCTGCATAAGTTCCCTGACTGTTGCCCAAGTCTTGAGCAACATGCTGATATGTTTCTCACCACTGTGGTTAGTCGGGTCCCTGGGCACATCATGGCTCCTTTTCTCTCTCCCATGTGCTGCCAGTCTCTGTACAGCAAGCTCCAGTGCTTCTCCCCACATTGTAATCGGATGCCAAAATCTTTTAGGTACTGCCTGTGGCGGCAATGGTGCAAGACCCCCCCGCCTATCCTATTGGGAGGCATTGTGTTGCCTTCCCAGAGCTCCCAAACCTAGAGGAAGAATGCTGCTGTATTACTTCTAGGACAGTGCAGGGTGTGGTCCTAGCCACACTCAGCCAGCTCTTCTGGTGAGTAACAAGTGGGGCAGGCAGAGCCATGTCCCTCTCACCTCTTTAGGAACAGTTTGTTCTAGGAGGTTCCCTTGTAGCCTGGATAGCACAGGGACTGCACTTGTAGCTGGCCTCTCACCCAGACATGCACAGGAGTGGGGAGGAAGGGTCCTTGTATTCCAGGGCTAGGCATAATCAAATACTGCTATTTATTACTAGCTGGACCAAATCCAGGAGCTCAGAACCGAACCCTTCCAAATTTCAGCATGGGGAGATCGTTGGCTGCAAACTCAGCCCTACAATTTGGATTCTGAATCCGTTCCAGAACTGGCAGGGGCCTGTGTTACAGTTCAGGTTTAGGAATGGCCATTCTTTTGAGATCTCGGGCCATTTTGAGCTCAAATCTTGGTTGCATCGGACTAGAACCAAATTCTGACCCTGGCAAGGCCTGGTACCAGAACTCCAAACCCAGTCTAAGCTTGACATGAGTCTGTCAACTGCCTCCTTGGCCCATCCCTTTGGATTCTTTTCCTCTACACCATTCACTATTGTTAGGAGCTCCTTTTCCTTAAACTCAAGGCTTGGTTTTGTACCAGCTGTTTAAGACACTGCTACCACAGGTGTAAGTAATAAAGTCTGAACTGAGGTGAGGCAACAATAGCGGAAAGAGTGGCTGCAATTTGAAGCATTTCCACAGAAATGACAAACACTTAAAATTGCAGCGTCTGTTTTTCAGTGTTGACATGCATTCAGCATGGTTCTACCAAGTCTTCACTCACCATCTCTCTCTGGATATTCTCAGCTGCTCCTCCCTAGAGGATGTGCTCTAATATGAAAAGACTGTTTTCAGGCCTATTGCTGCGGTGGCTAGCCACACACAAATGAAAAGAGTAGCAGTCTCTAAAGGCTAAAGACTTTTGACTCAACTATCGGGTTGCATTGTCTTGGGGGCAAGTGACTCAGAAGGTCAGTGGTGTTAGGATCTGCCATGCGTCTGTGGTGCATAATTGTGTGTGTGTTTGTGTGTGTGTGTCTGCTGTCTTCCAGAGATAAGTGTCACTGGATGGAACCTCAGACCTGCAAAGGGAGGGTTGGAGAGAGAGTGTGTGTGTGTGTGGTGTCACCTTCTAGTGTCTGGTAATCTACACTCAATAGAAATCCTCCATAATGATGCAGCTTACTTGCTGTTCTTTTAAATAATAAACTATAAGCTTATGGTCAGAAATGAATGACCAAATTCTATTTCTTGTTAAATAGATGAGCCAGCTGCTTGTAATGACCAGGGATGACTAAGCATTTTCTGCTGATGATCAGTATAGTGGAATAAGAACAAGCTCCCTTCACACATTACTGTATGTAAACCCCTCTCATGCACACTCCTTGCGTCAGTAAAGTACAACAAAACATTCGATACACTTGCACTGCTATATTGTAACTTTTTTTTAATACCTCAAGTGGAGAGGTGTCCTGCCTCTGCTAGCTGCCTGGACATAAACAGATTGAGGACCTGTCTACACTAAAGACCTACACCCCTGACCAACGTAGTTATAATGGCCTAATCCCCTTGTATAGCCAGCACTATGTAGACCAGAGAACTTCTCCCATCAACATAGCTATTACCTCTTGAGGAGGTAGATTAACTACACTGATGGGAAAAGCTCTCCTGTTGGGGCAGTACCATCTACTGCAGTAAAACTGCAGCACTGTATGTGAAGACAAGCCCTGGGGATGAATTTTAGTTGTTAAAGTGCCTAACATAGAATGACCTTTCTTGCCCCAAATCCAAGGCTGTTACCTGATCCCTGGTCTCTAGGGCCTTGTCTATACTGAACAACGTAGCAGTAAGTCAGCCTGTTACGGTTCTGTAGCATGGTGTTAAGAACTGCAGAACCCGGCATATGCTGCAGTTTCCTTCATTGGTACCTCAGTGAAGGTGCATTGGTGGATTATTGGCTCTGAAGTTTGCTAATGGAGGTGCAGCCTACTACTGAATAATGACATTTTGGCCTCTTTAGTCCCACATACAAATTGTAAGGGAGACTTTACTTGGACAATTCTCGCCTGATTCAGCAGGCAGCATTTGCAGTACCTCATTGTCGCCGCAAGGGACAGTGTTAACTTATGGTGGATTTTTAGAATGACAATTTTTTTTTTATTTCATCCCTAGCTGCTCCCCTGAATTCCACTGACCAAACACACAAGGGGTCCAGGGTTGTAGTGTTCCTGTAGGCTGACTTCATGTGGGCTAGAGATAAAGGGAGATGATTAGAGCTGAGTGGGAAACAGGTTTCCTATGAAAAATTTTGAGTTTTCAAATAAAATGTCCATTCTGCATATGGATGAAACCCAAATCTCTTGATTTTTTTGGTGAATAACCAGAGAAAGGGGAAGAGAGAGAAACAGCCACCCCAGAATAGCACTTACCTGGGAGGTGGGAGACCCAGGTTGAAGTCCCTGCTCTGTCTGATTCAGTCTCCCACATCCCAAGTGAATGCTCTAACCCCTGGGCTATTTTAGGGTGTGGTATTGCAGCCTGTACTTGACAAGCCTTTTTGAAGACTTAAGTTTTGTTGCTTAAAAAATATTCCCAGTCAGCTCAAGATATTTTACCCCATAAACCCTGCTCCTCCACCTCAACTTTGGCAGTCAGTTGAATTAGAGCAGCAGGATGACATGACTCAATATTTCCCTGGTTGTGGGATTTCGAAATAGACCGTTTAAAAAGAGACTCAACTTAAAAATTGCCTTTTGACCTGAAAATGTTTCTGTTTTCAGTGTCGTGGTAGCTGTGTAGGTCCCAGGGATAAGCAAGAATCTAAGATGATCATAACTGAAACAGAGTGGAGGAAAGTTTATTTTGTGTACTTTGTATATACAATAGCGCATTTCACTGTTTTCCCTGCATAGTCAGTCACTCGGTCAGTTTCCTGCTGTTTGGGTCTTTTGCTCAGCAACAGGGGCCAAGAAACATTTTTAATGGATTTCTTATTATTTTAAATCCACCAAAATTGGCAGGGGGACTCGGATAGGTGTTGTACAAACGAATACTTTAATCTCTCCTTTTTTTTTAAATGTACTTGATTTCAAATTATTCCTTCAACTAGTTAATTGCCCCTGTTAATTCCGCATCTAGTCATTTTCTTCCAATAAACAATCTTAAAGTTAAGACCCTGTGAATTCCTAATAATGTAGATCTAAATTCTGTTCTCGGATACTCACTCCCAGTCACTTAGTGGGTGTTGCATTCAGTATCGGGTGGCAGCGTGGCTCTCGGTTTGGGGGTGAAGGAATGACTAGTTTGTTTAACTGATGCTTACTAAATTCTCAGTTATTCTCTTGTCCTTCTCTGTCTGCTAAACAAAGTGGGTGGGGGAATCCTGCCAAAGAGCTTTTTTTAAATGAAAGTTGTCTGATTAGAGTGCAGGTTAACATTCACCCGGGTAAAAGAAATAACAAAGAGATATCTCTATCTCTATCTCTATCCCAGCTTTCAAATATCAGCAAGTTACACAATATTTGCTCTGTGCGAGAAGAGGTGGTATAAGCCCTTTGCTCAACACTCTGTGTCTGTTAGTGCTTTGCAATCTAATAACGAATCTTTATGGATAAATGCCAGAATGCTCACAAATCAAGAAGGGATGGCATTCTGTCCTGACCCAACTTGATCATGTTCTAGATGAAGGAAAATTGAATAAATGCTTATTATTAAAAGCTCATTTCTGTGGAGCCTCCTGAAATATGTGTCAAAGTAATTTACCAAATGAATGACACAGTTGAATCCTAGAATATCAGGGTTGGAAGGGACCTCAGGAGGTCATCTAGTCCAACCCCCTGCTCAAAGCAGGCCCAATCCCCAGACAGATTTTTGTCCCCAATCCCTAAATGGCCCCCTCAAGGATTGAACTCACAACCCTAGGTTTAGCAGGCCAATGCTTTGGAGAATTATGCAACATATAATGGGATTTTCAAAATTCAGGGTTCATCAATAGGCATGCTTATTGGATAGGCTCGTTTTGCACTGCCAACTGGTCCTTTGTACATGCATTTATCCCATGTGTACAGTCAGAATTCCTGAGACTGCACACGCATTAGGCTGGCAATTGCACACTTATAACACACATGCTCCTGCCAGCCTCTTTTTTTTTTGAAAATCAGGCCCTATTCTAGTATATATGTAGTTATTAATTAAATCCGCATTACATCTAGTATCTGTCTGCACTTTAATAGCTTATTGATGGGACTGGATGTAGCATACTTCAGTGGTGTGGGCTAACTGAGTTTGAAATTGGGATTTTCACAATGAAAAATTTTCCATTGAATTCAGTTTAGTGAACTAGATGAAGGTTCACTGAAATGTTCTCTATCAGCTTCATGAATGGAACCAGCTCTAATCATGTCCTCTTAGCAGCAGTGAACAATTTCTGAATTTACTACAATAAGGTTTTAATCTCTGCCTGGTACGAAGATGCTTTTTGTGGGGTGGATTTTTTTTGATGTATTGGTTCTGCAAATATTATTTGTATAATAACTGTCTGGAGAATAAACAGATGCCCAGATGGAGTATTGAGTTAAACCAGGTGTTGAAAAGATTAGGCAGTTGCTGCTTGGTATATGAATAAGTTATTAGTAAGCATTACGTGCAGGTTTTGTACAGGTAGTTTGAAGATTAACAGCCTTTGCACTGAGTCACCAACATTAAAGTGACAGTGTAATTCATTTTAGTCTACTTCATGGCTTGGAAGTTTAGGGCCTGATTTTCAGATATGCTGAGCATCAGCAAGTCTCCAGTCAAGTTAACAGGAGATGCAGGTACTCAGTGTCCATGAAAGTCAGGCTCTTTAAAGTTTTCCCCACCTCCCATTTACTTCTTCGCAGTACAAGCATCCCAGTGCACTTTAGAAGAAGCTGTTACGGTGCTTCTGCTATGGTGACAAACCAACTGATGTTAACCATTGGGGCAAATGCAGTGCCTCCAGGTCTGATGTGCTACTCAGACCTCTCTCAGGCCATGTCCCATATACAATGCTTGTCCCTCAAAGTTCAAGAACTAGACCCTGCCAAGGAGAGATTTGACTGCTGCTAATTAGGGTTTCCAGGGTTCATTTCAGGAACAGGTTGGATTGGGACAGTGTTTCACAACATCCCCAAAATAAGGGATCAAAAGGTAAGTAAAGGAGGACATAGGCAGATATGATGTGACCACCCTTTTGTAATGGAGTAGTGCCCTATTGGGCAGACTCTGGGAGCGGTGATGGAGAAGAGCTACAGGTGGCTGACCCTGGGTATTTATTACTTGTTTTTGCATGCATTGTGAAAGCACCTGTCTCTCTAGCATCTGGACACTGCTCTGATGGGGGGTATAAGCCTGCATTCCCTTACTCCAGTGAGTATTTCTCCTGAAGCCAATGGGACTACTCTTCTGAGTAAGAATTGCTCATGTGAGCAAGAGTTGACAGGCTCTGGCTTTGGGTGAATTTCAGAAAGCCCCCTCTGTTCTGTTACATCTTTCTTTTTTCCACTCGGGTGACTCATTTAAAAGGAGACTGTCAACGTAAAAAATCACACTTCTACCTGAAAATGTTGCTACTGTTGTGACAAGCAGCAATCTGAGATGACAGTAACTGAAAGAAACTGGAGAGAAAAATATTTGTTTCTTAAAGCCTGTTTACTATCTGCATGGTGTGTTTTATTGTTTTCCCCTGTATAGTCAGTCAGTTTTCCCCAGTTGATTGGTTGTTTACATAGCAACTAGAGAGAGAAAATATATATATATATATATATATATATATATATATATTTTAAGGATTTTTGTTTTTAATTGTAAAGCCACAAAATTTGGCAGGGGGACATAGATGTTGTAAATGAAAACATTTTCATGAGGGTTTTTTTTTAAATGGACTTGATTTTTAATTAGCTAGTATTTGGTTTGTGCATTGCATTGACCTTTTTAAAATATACTTCCTCTTTTCTATCCTTGCTCCTCTGTCTGTCCCATCACTACTTACACCATCGGTCTTGGTGATTCTCTTGCTCTCCACCTTTCTTGGTGTTTCAATGTTTTGCAGCAGTTGTTCCCACTCCTGCCTCTTCTCTTTTTTCCTCTGTCATGCCTGTTGCCTTTCAGTCTTTCTCTAGTCTGACCCCATATCAGTCCTTCCAGATCCTTTCTATTCTCTTCCTGCTCATCACCCGCTCACAGCCTTTTCACATGCACTCTTAGCCCCCTTTGCCTACCACAATCTTTCTCCATAATCAGTCATTCTGCCCCCACTGCAAGGACTGGGTGAGACTTTAGGGCCATGGGAGACAGTGACTGTAGAAGTGTACTCCCAGACCCGGGTACACACATTCTTCCCTCAACGTCTGCAAGGTTCTTGGTTGTACTTCACACTCACTGGAGCAGATGCTGAGATACCACAGGAATGAGTATGGGTTAGACAGAGGTAGAGTGAAGAGGACTTTGTTCTCCAGGGTTGTTTGCCTATCACAGCTCACTTGCTGTGAATTAATACACCAGCACAGTGGGGAAAGTCTTTTTGGGTTGTCTAGTTTATCCCCTGTTGATACAGGATCCATCCCTCATGCAGGATGTCTTGTAGTAAAAATAGATTTTTAGGGTGATTTATAACAATCACTACATTTCTGCATATTTGTGATATCTAACTTGTATAAGCAGTACCGCATTGGCTGTGTGTAGAAGGTAGCTAAGAATAGGTACAGCACTATTCTAAATAGGTTCTTGTACTGTGCTCTGCACCTTAATAGTGCATTAAGCAGCATGACTGTTACATGTTGGTGGTTCTCGTATCCTTTCCCTGGGGGGAGAAGTGTGTGCTGTGGAATGGCTTGTTCTGGTAGGCTTTTTAGTTTTTATTTTAAATATACATGTTGGTGGGTTAAAGAAGGATGGTGAAAGAAGTGCGCCTCACTCTTGGAGTGGAAGGGGATGAGGTTTGGCCCTGAGGGAATTCATTCCATAGTCTGGCACTGGCCCCCGAGAAAGCTCCCTCTCCTGCACAGATGAGCTTTACCTTTATTGTAGAGTTCCGTTGTGCCAGAGGAATGAAATTGTTGACCAGTCTTCATCCAGGAACTTAGGGGATTTTTTTTTTTCCATTGAGCACCCTGAAGGACTGAGACATTGAACTTGATCCAAACATCTATGGGAGAGCCTGATCTGGAGCAGTCCGTATTCAAGTGAGTAGCTCCATTGAAGTCCTCCCAATCAGAATTACTTACCCGAGTAACATTTTCAGGACCAGGCCTTGAATAATAATAATTTGTATTACAGTAGTGCAGGCCCCAACGGAGATCAGACCCCCATTGTGCTAGGTTCCGTAGGAACAAATAATGTCGAGTTAAGTTACAATATAAAACTCTTGGTCCTCCAGTTCCTAGAGAGGACCAGGACATGCGTGGGGAACTTTTGGGTGACCTTTGGTAGAGCTGTTATTCCTGTTGTAGATATAAGTCTGCATGTGTCTTGTCCTTGTCTGCACAAGAGACAGTCTCCGCAATGAAGCGTCAACAGTCTAAATGAGGCAGACAAGGGAAGTGGCATTACTCTCATTTTGTACATGGGAACTGAGGCCCGAAATGAAGGGACTGATCCAAAGCCCATTGAAGTTCTTCCATCAGCCTCAGTGAGAACTAGATTAGACCTTGTGTGTAGCTCAAAGTTGCACAGGAAATCTGTGGGAAAGCCAGAATGAGAACCATGTCTCAATAGGTCCCAGTTCAGGCCCTTAACCACAAAGCTATTCTGTTGACAGTGAGGATGTCTACTCCAAGTGGAATACAAAACCCCTTGATTTAATTCTTCGTCTAGTTCTAGTTCATGTTTTTGCTTTTCTGTTTTTCCTGCATAAGTATTGGTGCAGCCTGCAACCAGGACACTAACTTTGATCCAGGAAAGTAACAAATTGAAGATGCTGTTTCTCAGTCTTTATTGAGCTATTAAATCTGTACACACATGAGTTCTTCTAAATTAGTGTCTGATACAGTCTTGCTGTGAAAGCTCATCAAAGAGTGCGGAACAGTCACCAGTTTTCTTCTCAAGAGTATATGTTAGCTGGTGTACCATTTCCCTTGTGCTTCTCGCATGTGATCTCTACTTGCTGGTTGCCTGTGATTTTGCAAAGAGATGCATATATGTGGATGCCTAGGCCCTGTGCAGTCCCCTTGAAGTCCTAAAAAATCTAGAAAACTTCACAGCCTGTGGACCACCCTCAATTTATGCCAACTGTAAGCAACTTCAGATAGCTCGAAAACATAGATGGGGATCAACATGGAACAGTGGCATCCTGGCCAGAAGATCTTTCCTTTGCCCATGCCTTCTTTCCCCTCCTATGCTAGCAACGTGGGGAAGTGGCCTAAAAGGCCCAAATTTGGCTGTATGCCTTGGGAGAATCACCCTGATGGTGAAGGGATCCTCCCTGAACCAGATTAAGCAGGGTTCAGGGTTCGATTAAGCTGCCTGTTGGCACAAAATTGCTTCTCTGCACAGGCAAACTTGGTCATCTGAGCCAGAGTGGGTAAATCTTTTGGCTGCATAATACATGTTGATTGAGGCTGATAAGGTGGTTCTTGAATATTGCCTCAGGCTTCCCAGCAGAGTGGGAAACACTTTTTTACAGAACAGAGAGTTTGCAAGAAGGCTGAGACTTAGATGTGAGGATTTCAATCATCTAGCTCAGTTCCTGAGGATGACAACTTATGAGGTGCTAAGCACCCTCCCATTGACCTCAGTGGCAATTGCTGCTGTTCAGAGTCTCAGGAAGTGTGGTCCATATTGATCAGGATAACAAGGAATGGGGGAGATTTTAATTTAGAGGTTGTGCAGCAACACTTCCTTCTATTTCTGAATGCCCTACCCTGTCAAAATCTATTGTGGGTCTAATTCCTAGGCAGGGAGCCAATCAAGTATAATAAATAAGGCGGAGGTTGGGGGACACTAGGGAAATAGAGATTTACAATCTCAGTTGATTTGAAATGCTTAGGTAAAACGTAAGGGGCATGACTAAAGTATTTGACTGTGCAGAAGCTGACTCTCAGAGGATGAACAATCTCCCTCAAAGGGGTGTGATTGGAGGTTTTGTTTTTACAAAATGGAACTGAGTGATTGCGAGATGTCACTGTAAATTTTGCACATCACGTTGTGGTGTAAATGGGCTCCATTGACGTCAAATAGCGCTCCACTGCTTTATTCAGGGAAAGAGCTGGCCCTTTTCATTTACAATCTGATATTATTTCGGTAGCTCTGTAGGTGTCTCCGACGCTGCCCGGTTGATAGAATGTGCTGAATAAATATCACAGAGCTGGTGGAAAATTCCATTGCATCGAAATCAAAACCTTTCATGGGAACGTGTTGACTTCAGCTAAATCTTGTTTAGGAAAAAAATGCAACATTTTAATAAGAACATAAGAACAGCCATACTGGGTCAGATGAATGGTCAGTCTAGTCCAGTATCCTGTATTCTGACAGTGGGCAGCACCCGATGCTTCTGGCAATTGGAGGTTTAGGGATACACAGAGGATGGTTTTGCATCCCTGATCATCTTGGCTAATAGTCATTGATCGACCTATCCTTCATGAATTTATTTCAGTCTTTTTTAACAGTTATGCAGTCTCAATGTTGTGAAGGCCAAAAGTATGTTGTGTGAAATAGTACTACCTTATGTTTGTTTTAAACCTGCTGCCTGTTAGGCCTGGTCTACACTGGGGAGAGGGGTGAGGGGGGAATCGATCTAAGTTATGCAACTTCAGCTATGTGAGTAACATAGCCGAAGACAATGTACTTAGTTTTATTTACCGCGGTGTCTTCACTACGGTGAGTCGACTGCTGCCGCTCCCCCGTTGACTCTGCCCATGCCTCTCGCTGAGCTGGAGTACAGGAGTTGACGGGAGAGCGCTCGGGGATCGATTATCTAGACACGATAAATCGATCCCTGCTGGATCGATCACTGCCCACCGATCTGGCCGGTAGTGAAGACATAGTTTAATCAGGTGACCCCTGGTTCTTGTGATGTGAAGAGGTAAATAACACTTCCCTATTCGCTTTCTCCACACCACTTGTGATTTTATAGATCTCTATCATATCCACTCTTATTCATCTCTTTTCTAAACTGAACAGTCCCACTCTTTTTAATCTCTCCTCATCTAGAAGCTGTTCCATTGCCTAAGAATTTCTGTGGCCATTCTCTGCACCTTTGTCAATTCTAGTTTTTTGAGATGGGGCAACCAGAACTGCAGATAGTATTCAAGGTCTGTGTGTTCCATAGATTTATATTATGGCATTATGATATTTTCTGTCTTATTACCTATCCCTTTCCCAATGGTTCCTGTTAGCTTTTTTTGACTGCCGCTGCATACTGAGCAGATGTTCTCAGGGAACTATCCACAATGACTCCAAGATCTTTCTTGAGCGATAATAGCTAATTTAGACACATCATTTTGTATATATGGTTGGGATTATTTTTTTCAAATTTGCATTACTTTGCACTTATCAACATTGATTTTCATCTGCCATTTTGTTGCCCAGTCACCCAGTTTAGTGAGATCCCTTTGTAACTCTGCAATCAGCTTTGGACCTAACTATCTTGAGTAATTTAGCATCATTTGCAAATGTTGCCACCTCTCTGTTCATCCCTTTTTTCAGAACATTTATGAATGTTGAACAGCATAGGTCCCAGTACAGATCCTTGGCGAACTCTATTTACCTCTCTCCATTTATTCTTACCCTTTGTTTCCTATCTTAAGCCATTACTGTTCCATAAGAAGACCTTTCCTCTCCTCCCATGACTGCTTGCTTTGCTAAAGAGCCTTTGGTGCAGAACCTTGTCAAAGGCTTTCTGAAAGACCAAGTACACTATACCCACTGGATCACCCTTGTCCACATGCTAGTTGACTCCCTCAAAACCTTGCCCTTAAGAGTCCAAGCAGCATAGAGAGAGTTTCTTCTTGTTAGTTTTTTTTAATCCCATTTCCCCCTCCTCCCCCCCTCCACACACTTGTGTATCTCAGCTGATGGGAGGAGTCCACTGGCAAGACTCTTCTCCAAGAGGGAAGGAAGAACAATCAACAAAGTCTTTTGTCCTCTTCAGATTCCACAGTAGTTCATGTGGTCTTGTTGAGCGTTCGCTATTGGGCACAATGTAACGTCTCCTGCAGGAAGTCGGCATTTCACATTAGCTAATATCTTGCTCCTGTTCGATTTACACAGTTTTATAGAGGATTTGAATGCAAACACTTTTATCTTATAACATGGGATACAGATATTATTTAAGTGAGATTAATTCATGCAGCATCTTGCAAGCATTTCATAAAGTTTGAACAGATGCGTATAATTCTAATACCTGTTTTAACCATACTAACACACGGGTGAGCCAGACTGGTTCCAGCTACATATTTGCCTGGGTTGAGTTGAGACCTAGGAGCCTTGGCATGAGCTGGCACCTGGGCTGCCAGCATCAGTCAGTAACATCGCAAAATACAATGTAGAATGAACAGAGTCGACTAGTGTCTGCCTGTCACCAATAGGAGCTTCAGGGGACAGGTTGGTGTTCATGCCCTTATAAAAGGAAGGAGAAAGCTTAGGCCTGGTCTACACTAACCCCCCAATTCGAACTAAGGTACGCAACTTCAGCTACGTGAATAACGTAGCTGAAGTTCGAAGTACCTTAGTTCGAACTTACCTCGGTCCAGACGCGGCAGGCAGGCTCCCCCGTCGACTTCGCGTACTCCTCTCGCCGAGCTGGAGTACCGCAGTCGACGGCGAGCACTTCCGGGTTCGACTTATCTCGTCCAGACAAGCCGCGATAAGTCGAACCCAGAAGTTCGATTTGCTTGCCGCCGAACTACCGGGTAGTGTAGACCTACCTTTAGTCAACTCATCAAATGACATGTTCCAGACGTTAGAGGTGGTGTGAAAGAAGGTACAAAGTCAGGAGGGCTCTGGAGGGTGAATCAGTAATAAACAACAAAATATATGGTTTCTATGGTTTCCATCATTCGCACCCCCACTATAAAAATTATTCCAGCATCCCTGGGAGTAGATGGAAAGAAACATTTATGCAGAGCATATGTGTTGATCCTTTAGAAAGAGGATGATGACAGTAGTACCAAAGAAAAATGTCATGGGGGAGATTTTTAGAGGCACAAAGGAGAGTAAGATATCCAACTTCTAATGGCTTTGAAAATCTTCCCTCTAAACAATATCTGACAATATTGTCATTCAGTCCTGTCCACAGACTGACACGACTGACTCAGGCTTGTTTGTGTTTAGCTGGAGCAAGAAGCCTGGAGTCTAGGCACTGAGTTTTCCAATTTCACAGTAGCTGGATATCTTTGACAGCAGTGACACCCAGGAGCTTTCAGATTCATTCTCTTTTCAGTGCTCCCCTTGGCTCATGGCCTCACCCCTACAGATGTGTTTGATGGATTGTTCAAACCCTCAGGTTATTTTGGAGAAAATTATAGTCTTGGTTCAACATGTGTGGCCAAGATTTAGAACAGTGAAGACTAAAGCAGTGAAATCAAATGGTGCATTATGTTCTCCTGTCCAGTATCCCCCGGGTGTTAAATAATCACTCTAAAACATCTCCAATATCTCCAGTGCAGTTATGTTCAATCTTGCATTAATGACCACAAGTAAAATTTTCAAAAGCCCTAAGTCCCATTTTCAAACGTGACTTTAAGGGCCAGATTTGTAAAGGTATTTAGGCAGCTAAAAATGCAGCTAAACATCTAGTGCAATTTTCAGAAATGCCTAGGTATCTAACTCCCATTGCCCTAACACCCTAATGGCCATATATTTAAAGGTATTAGGTGCCTAATTCCCATGGAAATCAATGGGAGTTAGGTGCCTAAATACCTTCTAAAATTGGGACTGACATGCCTGCGTTGCTTTTCAAAGTAGAGCTTGGGCTCCTACATCACTTAGGTGCTCTTGAAAATGCTACTTCCCCCATGCCCCTCCGTACAAGGTCACTGTTTATTGCTGGTTCCTTGGCTGGTTGCTTTAATCAGGTTCAGCATACAAACAGAGCAGGCGGTAGTGCCCAAAATCCCAATTCAGCAAGGTACTTAAGAAAGTCAGTGTTACTACTCACATACATAAACACCTTGCAGAACTGGAACCTAAAGGAGGACCAACTATGTTCAGGTCCCTCCTGAAGACCTGCTCTTTACGTCCGTAGAGCCCACAAGAAGCGAATATACAAGCAAATCAACAATTTTAACTCCCCTAATCTTCCCCGGGCCTTCCCAGCACATCCCACAGCATTCCACTCCAAGTGTATTAAAAAATTCATGTCAGATGCCCCAATGCCTGTAAAACTCATGAGATTTTAAAACCAATACAAAGAACCCCAATATGATTACTATTTGCCTAGTGATTTTTAAACACCTACAGTGCACTCAGCCCACCTTTTTCAAGCTTTTCTGTGCAGCTCCAAGGGCTAGAATTTTTTAATATGAAAGCTGAGATTTTCAAATTCACTTGACTCCCTGAACTGGAGCTTCAAGAAAACCACCAAATATTTTTAGACTCAAGACTGAGAGTATTAGCAACACTCTTTTTGTTGCCTTTTTCCTACAAACTGATCCATGTGAGCAGCTCCCTTGTGTGTTGGCTTCATAAGTCCTCCACTCAGGCAATGGGGTCAGGTTGTACCGATTCTGTTGCAGGATTGTGGCCATACTTGGACGATCTTTTAAGCAAGGACCGTCTTCCTTTTGTAACTTGTCCAGCAATGAGTACATTATTGATACTTTAGATAACAAGCAATAACAACCTCTAACCTTGATTGGATGGTAATTTGGTTATACTGTTGCTGCTGAAATAGGGAATAGTCCTGTGTAACATATCCTTAGGGCAAAGGAAATTTGCATTATTATATACATTTCATCTGTTCTTTGGATCTTGGCAACTAAGTAGCAAGTACTTTGTCAAATACAGCAAGAAACCTTAAGTTTGTAAGTTAAATAGGTAAAAAGAAAAATCCACCTTAGACATACCTACAGAAGTGGGGTTCTCCCGAAGAAACACAAGATATTTCTTTTTAAGTTATAAGTCTGACTGAACTTTAAATCGAGTAGGACAGTTATTAAAAACAATTGAATCCTTCTAATTTCTTGATAATGGTATTGCAGTCTCATCAGAAATTCCTAATAACTTAAGTAAATATTTGAGACTTAACTGATTAAAAATTAATATTACATACGTCCCTGGTGAAATGAAATAATTGATCTCAATATCATTGGGATAATGAAAACTGAAGACACTGGGGCTTTGTTTATCACAGTAGCACAATTGTGCCAACTGAGGCTGGAGACCGTTTCCTTTATTAAACGGTTTCCAGAATGTTATAACTTCGTGTTATGACCTAGAAGAAAGTATTTTTACCAAAACTTCAAACGGTTAGTTCAGAATGTATGCAATTGTGTAACATTATTAAAATTGAATTAATTTTTTGGAAATTAGTTTAAAATTCCAACATATTAAAATTGTAAAGTGAAAGTCTATAGATACACGAAGTCATTTTAATAGTGTTTTGAAAATTGTGTGAATATGTTTTTCCTTTAAAATATTAGATATTGTACAGATTTAATTGATAGGGAATGTGTTAGAAAGGACACTAGATAGTAACTAGATAGTCCCATAATCCTTATAAATGCCTAATCATCATCTTTTGAATGCTATTAGATTCTTGGCTTCAATTACTTGTGGAAATATGTTCTGCAGGTTAATTACATGTTGTTTGTTACTATTTATAGGTAAAGTGCTTACCAGAAGGGGGACCAAATTTCAGTTTGAGCATCTAAGTACTATTATATTATAAATAATTATAAACTATCCTTGGAGAAACACCAAACAAAGGAAAAACGTTTACATTTTGGAAAACTTCTTGGAAACAAAATCCTGTCCTTTTTCATAGAATCGTAGGACTGGGAGGGACCTCGAGAGGTCATCTACTCCAGTTCCCTGCACTCATGACAGGACTAAGTATTATCTAGACCATCCTTGACAGGTGTTTGTCTAACCAGCTCTTAAAACTCTCCAATGATGGAGATTCCACAACCTCCCTAGGCAATTTATTCCAATGCTTAACCCCCCTGACAGTTACAAAGTTTTTTCCTAATGTCCAACCTAAACCTCCCTTGCTGCAATTTAAGCCCATTGCTGCTTGTCCTATCCTCAGAGGACAACAATTTTTCTCCCTCCTCCTTGTAACAACCTTTCATGTACTTGAAAACTGCTATCGTGTCCCCTCTTTTTTTTTTTTTCTCTTCTCCAGACTAAGCAAATGTAATTTTTTCAATCTTCCCTCAGAGGTCACGTTTTCTAGACCTTTAATTTTTGTTGCTTTTCTCTGGAGTTTCTCCAGTTTGTCCACATCTTTCCTGAAATGTGGCACCCAGAACTGGACAGAATATTCCAGTTGTGGCCTAATCAGCACAGAGTAGAGCAAAAGAATGACTTCTTGTGTCTTGTATGCAACACTCCTGCTAATACATCCCAGAATGATGTTTGCTTTTTGGGGGGCGGTGACATTATTGACAAACTGTGACAGTATATATTGTTTGCAGCAAATATTGTACAAAGGTTGTCATGTGAGGTGTCTATAAAAAGGTTATGATTTGCCGGTTATGATGATGTGTATGTGTGTGTCATTTTTGTAGTTGAAGTTATGAAGATTGGCTATGTACTTGTATCGCAATGTGTTTGATTCTAAATAGCATTAGTGAAGCATTCGGTCAGCTACTTGAGAAAGGAAGCTGCAAATTAAGTACCCAATCAAGAAACCATTAACTGACAATGGATCTTTGGAGACTCCAATCCACATCAAAAGTCTTCCTGGGGACATTCAAGGTTGCATGTAAGCAATGGCTGCTGCCTGCAAACTGAGTCGTGCATGTGTCATGCTCTGCACATACTTCTAACACTTCCTGTAACAGTTGCCAATAGCGAACGCAGCTTCTCCAAGCTGAAGTTAATAAACACATCTACGCTCCACAATGACACAGGAGGGGCTGGTTGGCCTTGCAACCATCTCAATAGAGCATGAGCTGGCCCAGACACTGGACCTTCAGGAAGAAGGTCAAATCTTTGCAACCAAGAAGGTATGGAAAGCACCACTTTGATTATTCAAACAGATAAAAATGCCAGTGTTTACTATGCAGACAAGAAAAGTTACATTTTGCTGTTCAGGCATTTGAAAGGTAAGTGTTACTTAAAATATTTGGACAAGGCATTTAAAGTTGTTAGTTCTCCTTTATTGGGGTAGGTAGCAGAGCAGTACCATGAGAGGAGTAGAACAGGAAGAAGGCAGAATTGAGACCTTTCAAAGTTTTGGCCTAAGTGAGCGGGCATGAGGACGTCATTTGAGCTCCTCGCCTCAGGTTCCAAAATGTTATGGGCCGGCCCTGTTTAGCCAGTGGGGTAAAACCAAAGTCCTCTCTGTTTGGCGTGTTTGGTTTGCCTTAGTAATAAAGGACACCCAGCTTTGGGCTGTGACAGCCCTCCTCTAAGCAATTTATCCTGAATTGATACACTCAGTTCTGTCCTGCCAGAGGCAGCATCGTTACGGGGGGGGCAACAGTGTTACACTGACTCATACAGGTCTGTCGCATCTTACGCGCATTTAACATGCGCGATTTCAGCTTTATGCAGTCGGCAAAAAAAAAAAGAGAAAAATAACAATTTTAATACTGTACCTGTACTGCGGCCATTACACTCAATGTAATTTTGACTATACACAATTTTCGCTTTACGCGCTGTGACAATGCGGTTCTGGCGGAACCCAACTGAGAGTGCCAACTCAGGACAAATTGCTCAAACAGGGCAGTTACAGCCCAAGGCTGGGGTCTTTCCTCCTCTAAGGCAAACCAAACCAGCCAGACTAGGAGGACTTCGGTCTCATCCCACTGGCTAACCGCAAGTCTCACAAGCAATCTCCTTAGACACTCCAGTTTCCCAGTATTACCACCAGTGCCACACGTTATGGGGACAAATGGTTATGAAAACCAATACCCCAGTAAAAGAAAAAGGTTCTCCTGATCCCAAAGGACCAAGCCCCAGACCCAGGTCAATATACAAGTCAGATCTTACCCACAAATCACGCTGCTGCCAATCCTTTAGAATCTAAAATCTAAAGGTTTATTCATAAAAGGAAAAAGATAGAGATGAGAGTTAGAATTGGTTAAATGGAATCAATTACATACAGTAATGGCAAAGTTCTTGGTTCAGGCTTGCAGCAGCGATGGAATAAACTGCAGGTTCAAATCAAGTCTCTGGAATACATCCCCAGCTGGGATGGGTCATTCAGTCCTTTGTTCAGAGCTTCAGTTTGTAGCAAAGTTCCTCCAGAGGTAAGAAGCAGGATTGAAGACCAGATGGAGATGAGGCATCAGCCTTATATAGTCTTTTCCAGGTGTAAGAACACCTCTTTGTTCTTACTGTGGAAAATTACAGCAAAATGGAGTCTGGAGTCACATGGGCCAGTCCCTGCATACTTTGCTGAGTTACAAGGCGTATCTGCCTTCTCTCAATGGGTCCATTGTATAGCTGATGGTCCTTAATGGGCCATCAAGCAGGCTAGGCAGAGCTAATCTCAGCTTGTCTGGGATGTCACCCAGAAGCATAGCATAAGTTTGCCATACAGACAGTATAGAGCCAATATTCGCCATACAGACAGTATAGAGCCAATATTCATAACTTCAACTACAAAACTGATACACACATATAGACAGCATAATCATAACCAGTAAACCATAACCTTGTCCTAGACACCCCATTTGACCCCCTTTATACAAGATTTGGTGCCACTACAGGACCTTGGTTGCAACAATGATCTATACGATCCCAGTTTATGTCAATAACGTCACACGCGCTGACTGCGGAACGTAACCCCAGCATAAGGTGCGACAGACCTGTATTTAGTTTGTGATCCACTATGACCCAGAATTGGGTTTTTTGATTAAATGAAATTTTCCGTAGAAAGTGTTTGGCCACAGAAACCAGACAATTTTGACTTCCCCAAAAGGAGAAAAATCTACAGGTTTTGTGTGTTAATAATAAAAAAAAAAAAAGTCAAAATTTGCAGGTGCAGGGAGGAGAGAACCTATATTCCTCCTAGCTCTAGGAAACTGTGCCTCTGGGTAGTTTGCAGATATCGATCATCCATTGTATTCAGTCTCGTTTGAAGATTGTGGGGCCAATCTTCTCCTCATTAATGACTCCATTGCCCAAAAGCTGAGCAGAAGGTAGCCCTGTGTTAAAGTTATAAAACAGTTGGTATTGCAGAATCTCACTACTTGGCTCCAGATTTTATTTTTGGCCGCTCTCCTTCATATGAGCGGCGCCATTAGTTTCCCTACAGCCTTTCTAAATTAATTCCATGGCCGTATTATCCATTTTATACTGCCAGTTGGGGGATTTGCTTCTGGGCCCTGTTTGGAGCTCAAGAATTTTATCTTACTCCGATGTCCTTGTCCCCTAAGCACATGCCTCAAAGATTCACTAAAGCTGAGAGAGAGCACAAACCGTCAATTACTTCTGCCTCTGTTAAGGAAAAAAGATTTGTAGCAGTCATTTTAGAGGATCCATTATACTTGCAGCCACAAAACTCCTGTTTTTGGAAATAGGTGAGCCTTGCAAACTCCCATTTAACGTTTGCCTCTGGGAAGCTGGATAGTTTTTCTTTGTTATCCCTGGTTTGAAGGCCTATCGGCTATTGCACCCTCACCTGAGTGGGAACTGTCGGGGTACTGTACAAATAGTCTCCGCAAGCTGCGTGTCTGTCTCCATGATGATTCCTGCTGGCTGCACTATGGTGTGTTGTTGATGTAGAGGTGTTTTTCTCCTTATAATTGGCAAGGAGAGCGGAGTGACCTAATCAGCGAGGGAGTTCTTAGCTTCCTTTCCTATCCACTCAGCTTTTTCGGCAGTAGTAACATTCCACTAGACAATCTGTTAAATATAGTCTGGATAGTCAGAGGATAACTGAACATTCATTATAGTGAATGAAGCAATAAATGTCTGAGGCTTTGGTGAGCGGAAAAGTCAAGGTGTTTATCAGATTGCCATGGGAAATATCTTTGCCAAGCGTTCAGTAATAAACTTTCAATGATCACTTTTATACTCTGACTGCAGAACACTTGTCATATCAGCGTTGCTTTTCTTTGTTCAAGGAGGGCGGCACATGAAGTGTTTTCATTTCACGCTAAGAGGTGATAAATACATGTGGGTGCGTGCATGTGCAGATAATTATGGGATGTGCTTTTTGATTTCTAGTTTGCTTTTCCTTTTCCCCACTCCAGGATTAACTGACCTGAATGCTGATATATTGAGGATTTGAGGACAATCCCCAAAATAACTCTTAGAAAAGTGATTAGTCATCTTTTGGAATACAAAAGTAAAATTGGTTTGTTCCCACTGTAATATCCCACTTCCTAGGTACAGGGAGCGATAGCAGTGTAGCAGGCCTGGCTTAGGCAAGTAGAGGTGACATGCCTGAATGGTGGGGGTATGTATTCAAGGATATACCCTCCATGCTCTCTGCTTGCCCAAGCTGTGCCTCCCCGACAGTGTAGAGTCCTGCTGTCTCCTCACTAGTGGAGCCTTTCCCCTCTGCAGGAAAAGACTCCTCCAGCAGTGAAAGGCTCTGGAAGGGGGTAGACAGCCTTTCCCCTCTGCTCTCCTCTACCAGAGCCTTTCACTGACATGTGTAGCTACACACCTCAGTGAACACAGTAGGGTGACCAGATGTCCCAATTTTATAGGGACAGTCCCGACTTTTGGGTCTTTTTCTTATATAGGCTCCTATTACCCCCCACCCCCTGTCCCGATTTTTCACATTTGCTGTCTGGTCACCCTAGAACACAGCCTGCTTTTCACTGTGGCGTGTAGCTATGTGTGCACTACACACCGCCAGCACTGGTAGACATAGCCAAAGTGTCCGGTCTGCCTTTTGAGAAGGAGTATGATCTAGCGTGTGGAGCAAAAGCCAAGGAGTTGGGTGCTGGGTTCTATTCACAGCTGTGCCACTAAGTATAAGAACAGCCATCCTGGGTGAGACCAATGGTCCGTCTAGCCCAGTAGCCTGTCTTCCAGCAGTGGCTGATGCCAGGTGCTACAGAGGGAATGAACAGAACAAGTGATCCATCCCCATCGTCTACTTCCAGCTTCTGGCAGTCAGAGGCTAGGGACACCCAGAGCATGGGGTTTCATCCCTGACTGATTTGGCTAATAGTTGAACTGCTATAGTTTTGGCATTCACAATATCCCCTGGCAAGGTGTTCCTTAGGTTGACTGTGCGCTGTGTGAGGAAGTACTTCCTTTTGTTTGTTTTAAACCTGCTGCCTATTAATTCCATTGGGTGACCCATGGTTCCTGTGTTTTGTGAAGGAGTAAGTAATACTTCAGTATTCACATTTTCCACACCGTTCGTGATTGTATAGACCTCTATCATATCCCCATAGCTGTGTCTTTTTCAAGCTGAAAAGTCATTCTTTTAAATCTCTCCCCATATGGAAGCTGTTCCACACCCCTAATCATGTTTGTTGCCCTTCTCGGTACCTTTTCCAATTTGCGCATCTTTTTTGAGTTAGGGTGACCCCAGAACTGTGCGTGTGTTATGTGATAAACTTGGGACAGAGCTGAAAGGGTGGTGTAGAAAACAGTCCCAGAAGGTTAAAGGCCCTCCTCCCTATCAACTGAGGAGGGGTGACTACAGGCCAATTAGGTTCACCTGAGAAGAGGGTTACCAGGGATCAATTCGGATCAGCTGAGAGGGAGTTACCTGAGATCAGTTAGGATCAGCTGTTTCCAACTAAGGGCTGCCTGAGACCTTTTTAAACCCTCCTCTGTTGGGGAAAGAGGGGGGAAGTCAATCTGCCAGTAGGCGAGGAGCAGCAAGCCTCTCCAGGAGGGGAGGCTGCATTCCCTCCCATAAGGGAGAAAAACCAGCCTGAAAGACTGGCTGAGAGAAGGAGCGGACTGCCTCTGCAGCTAAGAGGGACTGTTTTACCCCAAGCCCATCTCACTGAGGTTGGTGAGACCGAGAAGATGCCTTGCCACTATATATATGTGTATATACACACACACACACGTACATATAGGTGTGTATATATAGGTATTATGGTATTTTGTTGTATTATTTATCCCTTTCCTAATGATTCATAATGTTTTCTTAACTTTTTTTGACTGCTGCTACACACTGAGTGGATGTTTTTCAGAGAGCTATCCGCAATGAGTCCATGATCTTTCTTGAGTGGTAACAGCTAATTTAGACCCATTGTTTTCTATATATAGTTAGGATTATGTTTTCCAATGTGCATTACTTTGCATTTATCATCATTGAATTTCATTTGCCATTTTGTTGCTCATTCAGTTTTGTGAGATCCTTTAGTAATTCTTTGCAATTTGCTTTAGACTTAACTATCTTGAGTAATTTTGTATCATCGGCAAATTTTGCCACCTCAGTGTTTACCACTGTTCCAAGATAATTTATGAATATGCTCAAGAGCACTGGTCCAAGTACAGATCCCTGGGGTACACCGCTTTTTACCTCTCTCCATTCAGTAAACTGACTGTTCATTCCTGCCATTTGTGTCCTATCTTTTAAGGAGTTACTTATCTATGAGAGGACCTTAGTTCTTATCCCATTGATGCTTACTTTGCTTCCGAGCCTTTGGTGAGGGACCTTGTCAAAGGCTTTCTGAAAGTCCAAGTACATTATATTAACTGGATCACACATGTCCACATGTGTGGTGACCCCCTCAAAGAATTCTAATAGATTGGTGAGGCATGATTTCCCTTTACAGAAGATGTGTTGACTCTTCCACAACATATGGTGTCCATCTATGTGTCTGATAAGTCTGTTCTTTACTGTACTTTCCAGGGCCGCCCGGGGGGGGGGGGGGGCAAGTAGGGCAATTTGCCCCGGGCCCCACAGGGGCCCCAACGAAAATATAGTATTATATAGTATTGCAACTTTTTTTATGGAAGAGGCCCCCGAAATTGCTTTGCCCCAGGCCCCCTGAATCCTCTGGGCAGCTCTGGTACTTTCAACCAGTTTGCCTGGTACTGAAGTTAGACTTATCAGCCTGTAATTGCCAAGATCACCTCTGGAGTGTTTTTTGAAAATTGATGTCCCATTAGGTATCCTCCATTCATCTGTTACAGAAGCTGATTTGAATGATAGATTACAAACTACAGTTAGTAGTTCTGCAATTTCACATTTGAGTTCTTTCAGAACTCTTGGGTGACTACCATCTGCTTCTGGTGATTTATTACTGTTTAATTTATCAATTGTTCCCAAACCACCTCTACTCTCACCTCAATTTGGGACAGTTTTTCAGATACATCATCTAAAAAGAATGGCTCGGGTGTAGCAATCTCCCTCACATCCTCTGCAGTGAAGAGTGATGCAAAGAATTAATGTAGCTTCTCTGATCTGCTCTTCGCAAACACCTCTGTGCCTAAGGGCATTTGTAAAATGGGGATGATATTTCTTGCTTACTTCACCTGGGAGTGGTGAGATGAAACACTCTGAATTCACGTGACAGACTCTGCAGATGTGCCAAATACTGTTGTTAATGCTGATCTTGTCTATTATTGCTGGGATCTTATGTGTAATGCACAGGTTGCCAGCCTTTTGCATACCGTATCCACCTTTATTCAGTTGCCGCTGCGTCCTCCTCAGCTGGATCCCACGATCCTTTGCTCTGGTTCCCAAAGTATTGAGAGAATTGCTTTTTGGAGCATTCTAAATAATTCTTCCCCTTCTTGGGGTTCACACTGCTCATACGTTTTTATTTTTAAAGCAACTGTGGACTTAACAGCTGTTGTATCTGTAATCTGCTCTACTGCCTGGCCCCCTGGTAACAGGCACACAAGCTCACTGAATAGGCTTCCACAGCATGGCAAGCCAGACCCTTTGAAAACCTGGCTGTTGATTTTTTTCAAGGGTGCTGAGCTCTTAGAGAAGTCAAGTGCCCAACGCAGAAGGAATGTGTGATCATGCCCTTTATGCATCCTCAATGCCCAGTGACCTCAGTGGAAGTTCAGAGTGTGCAGGATTGGGGCCTTAGTAGAGTTGGCAGTATGAAATGCACTGTTTCTGAACAGGAGCATTTAATAAAAGTGTTTAAGGTTGGCATTTCCAGTGGCATCCAGCCAACAACCTCTCCTTCCCTTGCAGGAAAAAAAAGTTTTATTTCCAAAAACTCTGTTTTGTTTCCAAGGTGTAAACACCTTGTATGGGAAGTCTAGAAATAAACAATTAAAGGGCTCAATCAGGGCATTGCACTGGTTTAACTACATCAATTTAAAAAGCCAGTGCAACTTGTGTGTGTAGACAAAGCCTCACTGCGCTCGCTGATGTGATAGCAATGGATGAAGGCTGATTGCATGTCAGTCCCCAGACCTCATCTTCATGCCTCACCCTGCCATATACCCTTATGGACTCCTGGTCCTCTGCATTTCCTCAGTCTCCTAGACCCTTCTAACCTCTAGCTCAGTCCTACAACTGCAGCAGTGCAGTCTGCAGCAAGTTTCTTTATAAATGTCCCTTGTCTTTATATACATCCCTTGTCTGTCCTTGCATTTCCACATGACCTCTTCCCCGAGCACTACTCCAGAGTTCAGGGTTGAGAGCCAAGTCACTTCGGAGATAGGAGGAGCCAAAAAAAAAGTTAGGAAAATTTCCCAGAAATGAATGACTGGGATGTTAGTAAAATATTTCTAATGTCTTATTTATACTCCATATGCACAGCTGTAAAGGGCTACCAAAAAGGGCTAGGCAGAGGAGTATCTGAACCTAAAGCTCTAAAACGTCACAGAAAAATTCTCTCCGAAGATGAGATGTAAAGTGTGGAAAAATCAGGTCAGATTTATTTCTTTGGGTGAAATGGTGCTGAGAGGACAGGGTCTGAAAATTGAGCAAGCTTCTCTGAATGTGAGTTAACTGTGAAGTAGTTACCAGTGCTCCAGAATAACAAACTGGACCTGAGAAATGGTAAAACCTCAGAATGCAGGATTTCAGACTGAAAGATTCCTTCCGTTAAGATTAGAAATAGATGTAATCTGTAAAATCTTCCTGGCTCCCTGAGGGATTCAGGAGCCTAACTCACACAGATGCTTTTGAAAATGTTATGCAGTAAGCATTTCCCCATGCATAATAAAACCCAGTTGAAATTTAGTTTTTGTAACTATTGGAGGATTATTATTATTTATTTTGTATTACAGTAACACATAGGATTCCCCGTCATGGATCTGGGTCCCATTGTGCTAGGCATTGTACAAACTCAGAACAAAAAACACAGGCCCTGCCCTGGAAGAGTTTACAATTTTTATACATCGAATCAAGTGGTGGTTCTTTTCTTTGGAACAAATACCTTTAGAATTATGGATGAATGTTTGTTATCTACCGATGCTAGTATTATGTAAAATGATTTCTTGCAAGGAAAGTATAGCAGCTGTGCCACCAGACAATTTAAAAGTTGCATTGACCTGAAAGATTAATAATAATTTTCCACTCAAACGGTTCACAGTTTTGTGCTTTGATAAATGAAATCCTATTTCTAATCCAGCAGTCTATTGGGGGATATTTTTGTCTCTCTCACACAGACATTGTTTTGTACAATACATCGCTATTTCTGCAAGCACTGAAAAATAAGAGATATTTTAAAGATATAATGGGATGGATCCTCAACTGGTGTAAACTGGCATAGCTCTACTGACCTCTGTAAAGCTTTATCAATAGTCATCAGTTAAGTCTCTAGCTCAGATAAATGTCTCAGCTCTTGGGCTGTTCAGCTTTCCTGCTGTTTGGTAATTAATGTTCCTTGCTCAGTGTCAACTCACAAACATCTTCAATTTGACAGATTCATGGCTGCATGTTTTATAATTTGTTTGGATGAGTTTGCATGTTCTGATCTGACAATGCCATGCATTCGTGCGTAGACCTTCTAAAACAGAGATTCTGCAGGTTTGGATTGAATCAGAACTTTCTTGGGCAGTTTCATGGAACCTCAGACTTCCTTGCATTTCCCAAAATTATTAGCAGGTTTTAACATTTTGGACATGAGCTGTTTAACTTAACCTATTTTTCATTTATGTCAGTAGATGCTTTCTTGTCTTCTGTGAGCGGAGAGCACATTGTCATGTGTACAGAATTACAAGCTTAAAATCAATGAGCACATCTCATTAGGAATAAACCCTGTGGTTGTGCATATTGTTTTGACCTTATGCTTAGGGACATATGTATCTTCTATCACACTAAAAAGAAGCACTTCCTACATCTACTCTTTGAAAACTTGCTGTATCTATATTGACTGGAGTAAACGCAAAGCACTCCTTAATTCACTCAGATGTGCAGTAAATGTACATTCTTTTAAGAACAAAGAAAAAAATAGAGGGTACAATGCTGAACGCAGTTGGCAAAGAATTACGAACAACAAGTTTTAGAATCTCATGATGTGTTTTCAGAGAACTTGCAAACAGAAAAAGAGGTGACCCGTATTAAAACAAATTGTTACTTAGTTTGTGCACCTCATTCTAAAAACTGACATGCAAGCCAATTCATCACACACTTTCAAAGTTCGGCACAAATGGTGATCATATCAGATTTTTTTTTTAAGCAATTGTATCAGTTTCATAGACAGTCCTGCAGACACTTATTCATGTGCTGAACTTTAAGCATGTGAGTAGTTCCACTGAAGGCAATGGGACTATTCATAAACATAAAGCTAAGCATGTATGTCAGTATTGGTAAGATCAGGGCTTTTATGATTGTGGCACCTTCTTTCCATTCAGCTGTGCATGAGCTAATCCTCCTTTTACTTTACCTTATGCCTTGGCTACTCTATACCTTAGTTTTTTGACTCCAGTCTGAATTATGTATTCAGGAATAATCTTGACATTTTCTGTGTCTGCAATCAGAGAAAGCTAAAGAAGCTCGTGTGTGTGTGTGTATTTATGCCAAGAGTCTGCAAATAAATCAGGCTCCCTATCTTAGTCTGTTTTGCAGTGATATCTATTCTAATTCAAAAGAACAAAACGCTTCCCAGTTCACTCTTTACTGCCTGATGAAATCCTATGTCTGCCAGGTATTGTTCTGACCTTCTGTTAGTTCTCATGCTGTGTGAGAATTCTGTTGCATGGCTATCTCACTGGTTAAATGAGGATGAAATCAGAAATGTATCATGAATGTTCACTCATCATCAGAATCCTGAACTTGTTTGTATTAAAACCTTTTAAGACCTTGGTACTTCCTTACCCCTTGATTTCTACCTTATTTTAGCTTGCAAACTCTTTGATTGGGACCTTGTGTCTATTGGGCACTGTGAATTGATGATGATAAAACATAATGATGAGTTGGAGAAAATAAGCTTTTTTTTTTTTTTTCAAACTTTCACCCCAGAATAACATGCCATTTCTTGCAAGGAGGAAGTTTTCTCTCTCTGCTATGCTAGGTTTTTAATGCGATGCTATACATTTATATTGTCTCCTTCATCCGGGCAGGTTCCAAAGTGTTTTCCAGTATACCTCTCTATCATTTCACCCGACACTGAAAGGCAGCCACCTGTGAGTTACAAGAGGGAGCTGTAATGCATCAGTATTACAAGACAGCAGTTTGTAGGGGAGGACACACACAATGTCTTCTCTAAATAAAGCAGCAATGGAAATGTAGCGAGGTGGAAAATAGTCACCTGAGTTGGGACTTGGCCAAGACAATGGCTGTTGCAAAAAGTACTATGGGATCTCTACCCGTATGTGGTCAGGATGTCATTTTTACCTGTATATCTAGTTTTAAATAAGACTTTCCTACCCGCTGGAGGTGCTGTGATGACTAACGTTTTTTTTCTGCCAAGCATTGAAAAGGCAAAATGACATATAAAGGCCAAGTATTAACCAGAGGTACTTAAGCATGAAAATTGGACCCTGCTGCTAGCAATTAAATTTCTAAATCCATGCTTCAGAATCTGTTTCCCTGCTTTTGGGCACATAAATGCCATATTGTCTCCTAAATACATAATTAGTTGACCAGATATGGATTTAGGTGCCTAACATTAAACACCCTGGTTTGACAATTGGGCGATTCATTTATCATTTTATTCCTATTTCTTTCCAGAGATGGGTGGGTTGATTTGATTTGTTTGAATTAGTTATGTTTAAGCACTTAGGGACAATTTTCAAAGGTGCTTAGGTGCCTGAAGATGCAGATAGACACCTAGTTGTGGTGGGGCAGGATGCACAGTTGCTCTTTAACCTCTTCCTTTCCAGTGTGTGGTTTTTACACCCCATCACAGGCACTTAAATACCTGTGAACAGGGCCGGCTCCAGGCACCAGCTTAACAAGCAGGTGCTTGGGGCGGCCAAGGGAGAGGGGCGGCACCTGCGGCAATTCGGGGGTGGCAGGTCCCTCACTCCCTCTAGGATCGCGATCGCGGCTTTTTTTTTTTTTTTTTTGCTTGGGGCGGCAGAAATGCTGGAGCCGGCCCTGCCTGTGAAAATATGTCCCTTAGATCCCACTGAGCAGTTTATCCTGGCCTCTAATTTTGCAAGTGAAAATGATAACAACTGGACATTCTGTGTACCTAACTTGCATCTGCAAGCAGGTAGGTAGGTGGCCAAATGTTAAGATTTTCCCCCAGCAATTTGGGTGGGTGTGTATATTTGCAGGGGGAAAAAATAGGCCTTAAAGTGTGGCTGTTCCTGAACAGTGACTTTGCAATGTTATCATTGCGGAGTGCTATACTCCATTGTATCTAGTTGATTTTCCTTTTGCACCTGAAACATGGTTGATTGCATTTCCTATCTGCCAGCCTCTCAATCTCCAACTGCGCTCTAAAAGTCAAGCTCCCACCTCCCCCACTTGGGCATCATCGTGGGCAATAGAGGATCTGCAGGCTAAATTCCGCTGCTGGCTAAAGCCTCTGCCATCTCATTAGCTTCAGTTAACTCTTGACAATATAGGTTAAAATAGGTCAATACAAGGAGGGGCAATCTCTCACCAATTTTAGTGGATGTCGTCACAGGACTTAACATTATGTTTTGATGTAGCATTGCATCATCTCCCGGAATTTCTGCTGATGTTCCCTGGTGGTGATTGGACTATATAGTGCTGATCAAAAAAATAAAGCTTAAGTCTTGCAGAATAATAGGCCTCCAGCTGGGGGATATTGTGAGGTGATTCATCAGTACAGTTGTGTGTTAACAGCTAGGTTACAAAAAGTCCCCAGGAGCCAAGCAATCACTGTGTTAAATATGCCCCCACTGACTCGTGCGATGGAGAGTCCTAGAGATGCAGTTATGTATTTATTTTTGGCTTGTAGCAGTGTGATAAACTCAAGAGGATTTAGTTTATCCTCATACCTACCTCAGCTCATTACTTGGAGGATGAAGGAGGTGTCAGTTTAAGATATGGCCAATGGGTTGTATCACCCGATGCTGTTCATCCTGTCAGCTCTCGCGTGCTAAGAGGCGAGTCTTGTGAGAGGCTGAGCACTGTCTGTGAGGGATTTGGTGCCCTCACTGGAGGAGTTCAATGCTTTGTAAAATCAGGCCCCGGGGCAGGTGTACTGCATCAGTATTTTGGAGAAGAATCCTCCACAAAAGATCCAATTATGGCAGGAAGTGATATGGATGATTCATTGCATTTTTTTACAGACTCATAGGAGTGGAAGGGACCTCGAGATGTCATCTAATCCAGTCCCCTGCACTCATGGCAGGACTAAGTATTATCTAGATCATCCCTGACAGGTTTGTCTAACCTGCACTTAAATCTCCATGATGGAAATTCCACAACATCCCTAAGCAATTTATTCCAGTGCTTAACCACCCTGACAGGAAGCTTTTCCTAATGCCCAACCTAAACCTCCCTTGCTGCAATTTAAGCCCATTGCTTCTTGTCCTATCCTCAGAGGTTAAGAAGAACAATTTTTCTTCCTTCTCCTTTTAACAACCTTTTACGTACTTGAAAAGTTACCATGTCTTCTCTTTTCCAGATTTAAAAAAAAAAGCATTTTTTAAAAATCTTCTCTCATAGGTCATGTTTTCTAGACCTTTAATCCTTTTTGTTGCTTTACTCTGGACTTTCTCCAATTTGTCCGCATTGTTCCTGAAATGTGGCGCCCAGAACCAGACACACTACTCCAGTGGAGCCCTGATCAGCGCCTAAGTGTTGCTTCTGACTGAGTCAATTATGAACCCAATGCCTCTCCATGGTGGGCTGGGCTATTGTGCAACATAGAGGTAGTGTCATTCAGAACGAATCTAAAACCCAGATCTTGACCATTTGTTGTCATTGTGCACAAATTACTTCTTGCAAGGGTTAGACATGTTTTAACCCCAGAATCCTGTCCTTACAGCAACTTGAGTAATGGTATTCCTCCCCACTTATATTTCCTCTGCAGTTTGGATTGGATAATCTATTCTTCCTGAATTTGTAGCCTAAATTATTGTTTAGTAAAGCTACTGTGTTGGGTGAAGGGACAACCATTACAGCTAGGTGAAATATTATTTCCCTGTTCCTGAGGTTGCTCCAATTTCAGTAGTGCTTTGCAAATTTATGAAAACATTTTGGAATACATTTTGTTTATTTTAAGCTGTTAGGCTCACGGTGGAACAATGCCAATTTTTCAACATGCCCTTCTCAAATTTTGAGCTAGGCTGCTTGCTGTGATTGGTCGTTTAGGTCACATGGCATTGGTTCTGTTCCCTTAATTCACCGAGCTTACCCTATGTGGTCAGGAGGGTTAGCAGGAGCCATTTTGACTTGCGTGCTGTGCCGCCTGTGTCCAGAAAAGCTTTGGTGGCACCCGTAGACAAGAGCATCCAGGGACTTGAAGCTGAGCGGTGGCCTTATCTGCTGTACAATAACTGAGTACGTTGTTCGTCCACAAAGATGCCAGAAGTGGTAGCAGACTACCAGTCCTTTGATTTAGCAAGTAGGATTGTGGAGAAAGAGCTAGGAGGAATCCAAATTCTGAACCTTTTTGTGATCTGAAGCTTTTAAAGTTCCCCTCTTTCTAAAATGAGATCTAGTTTAGCAGCGGTGGGTCTGTTTTCCCATGTCATTTGGCTATGGTTGGGCTGGTGCTTGGCTGTTTTTTTGCTCCCCCCTGGTGACCGTGTACATATCAATCATTCTTTGAGCATGCAGCCTTGTTTGTTTGCAGATTGTAAATAGGGGAGTGTGTGTGTTTCTGGATAAAATAACGAACAGTTAAAAAGAGCATAAAAGCTACCGAGTGAACTAGAAAAGCTGCCATCAGCTGAGACGATAAATGAAACGACTAGTGGCTCCGAATAGTAAATGGTTACAGTATCCCAGGAGCGCTCAGGCACTGAAATGTCCAATATTGCAGAGGCTGAGGATGCTAATGAAATGCATCCCCTTGGCTTCATAATGTTGTTTCTTACAAGGAGGAGAACCTAATCCTGTCATGCTGCTGTAGCTCTCTTCAGAGAGAAGGTTCTGGAAAAAAACCATCTCCCCCATTCTACTTGTCAGGAAGTGTGGCTCAACAGCGTGCCGGAGGGGGCAGCAGGGTGGGCATAAGGTGGAAGAAAACTCCGCCAAAGAGTTTTGAGAGTGTTGGGTAAAAGTTACAGGGCCTGATCATCTGCTGCAGAGCGAGAGTCATGGGAGGCTCCGTCTGCTAGCTGCTGTTCATGGAGATTTCTCCCCAGTTGTTCCATCAGGATGTCAGCTCTCCCTTGTATAGGCCATGGAGCACCCCATAAACCCTGCAGATTTCGGTACTGCCCTACACTCTGCTGCCACGCTGCCCCCAGGACCCCCGCCCTTAAGGTGGAATCCCTGCAGTGGAGAAGGGGGGTGGGAGTGGAAGGATAATGCAGCCTGTTGTAATGCCTTTCTGCTCTAGCCTTTGAGGGGCCCCAGGGAGGAGTATGACTGTCCCTGCCCCAGCTCTCTGCTCTGTCCCTGGCCTGACTTCTCAACCCATAATTCCCTTGCTCATGGTTTGGGGGATGGAGGGATGCCATTGCAGCGACAGCGAAGGGTCTGTGCATATAGAGTCCCCTCCACTCATGGTTCTGGTGGGAATGATGGGGCCCAAAATTAAGGCTAAGATTTTGTCACTCATATTTTTAGTAAAAGTCACTGAGAGGTTATAAGCAATAAAGAAAAATTCATGGAAGCCTGGGTGATCTGTCCATGACTTTTACTAAAAATATGCATGACAATGGAGTTGCAGGCTCCTCACACCACCCTGGGGGGCCTAGCTGCAGGGTCCCCCCACCACCCATGGCTCCAAGCTCAGGGCACCTCTGCCGCCTGCGGTGGCCAGGAGCTCCAGGGGCCAGTTCCCAGCCGCCATGGGTGGCAGGGGAGGGGGGGACGGACCCTGCAGCTCCTAGGCACTGGGGGCTCAAGTCACTGAGGTCTCCGGAAGTCACAGATTCCATGACAAAATCGCAGATGGTCCTGAGTACACACAACCCAGTGATGAGAACTTGGGGTCAGAGTCTAATACCTCTCGCGTGGAATAGTATCTCACTCCATTATGGTCTCATTGAAGTCCATTGATTATGGTGCTACTCATTGTAAGGGTACCAGGAACTGGCCTTTTAATAACATTGCTGCAGAGTAAAAACAGCTGAGCTCTCAGATCAGCCGTTCTCAAATGTAGCCTAATCCCCCAGAAAATAACTTGGCCTTGAGCCCCAATTGAAAGGGCAACGTTGTTTGCTGTGCGCAAGCTGTCCACACCGATGCATGTGACTCTCATGTGGGCGTAGTGCTTTTAGCAACAGAATTGTTTCTGGTTTTGGCAAGCAAAGTCGCCTGTGGCTATTTCACACTTCAGGCTGCCATCTGCACAGATTTGACAAACGAAATGTGTTACAGTTTGGTGCTTGGAAGGGAGATCTCCCAGGGAAGCCCGGGGTGGCTTAACAGGAAGTCGTGCTGGTGACTCAGGAGTTGGCTTCCCACCTCTCACTTGGAGCTGCATGTCTGTGCTTTCCAGATTCACACAATTGAGTGCCACAGACCATTTTGGAAAGCACTGTGCCTGTCCAGGAATGAGTGACGTCGATACACAGAAGAAGTCAGGGTGTTGGAATTTTTGTCTAGTGACTTGAGAGAGATGTGATTTGTAGACCCTACTTGTCTGTGACTTGGCTGGGTGAGCGTGAGCTCTCTGTGCTTGAGAATTCAGCCGCACAGCCTAAGGGCAACTGCAGACCCTAGCAGTCAGCCAGCCAAACAGGAACCTTCCACGTACAGAAGGGTACGTGTTGCCTGTGTAGGTCTGCCCCTTCTTCCATGGAGCCATGGGAGTTCCAGTACCGAGGAACTCACTGTGGAGGAGGGAACAGGATTTTCCCCAAGTGCCAGGACTGTCAGGAAACCTACCCCCGGAAGTGTGGCTGGGCCCAGCTGTATAGATTTAGAGATCTCCCAACACACTATAGACCTGATCCTGCAAGCAGGTACTAACTCACAAAGTGCCATTTATTTTATAGAGTGAATAAACACTAGTCTTGTAGGAGCTGACCCAGTGAGAGGGCGGTGCACTGAGGTGTCTGTGGTAGCTGGCATTAGAAGTCCTGCTCTCCTGTTCAGAAAGGAGGAAGTATTAATGTAAGGGTATGTCTACATTACCTGCTGGATTGGTGGTAATGATTGATTTATTGGGGATCAATTTTATTGCCTGTAGTGTAGATGCGAAAAATCGATCCCCGAGCAATCTCCCGTCGACTGCTAAACTCCAGCTTGGCGAGAGGCGGAAGCAAAGTTGACGGGGGTGCCACGGCTGTCGATCCAGCACCACGAGGATGCGAAGTAAGTTATTTTAATTCGATCTAAGATATGTCGACTTCAGCTATGCTATTCTCATAGCTGAAGTTGCATATCTTAGACCGATCCCCCCCTCCCTAGTGTAGACCAGGACTAAGAAACTGCCTTTTTGCCTGGCACACAGTCTGCAAGACCGAAGTACAACTTCATCCCTTTGTTGAAATACATTTAGGTGCTGGGTTAACTCAAAGTTTCAGCTCTGACCAGGGGAAATTCTTGTTTTGAACAGACTTCACAAAGCCTGGTTAGATCAGTCCGCTTCACTTCAAGACCTTGGTCCCAGGCCTAGCTGCAACTCCCTGGGTGTGTCACAGGAAGTGGAAGGTCAAGACATACCATGCAACATAAGGATCAGACTTCCATTTTGTTTGTGAACCATTTGATTTCCCTCTGGCTGCATGCCAAAATCTGGTGCAGTTGTGTCAATTTAGTCCCCAGCACTTCAGACACATGTCAACAATCTGATTACGGCTCTGCATATCTTATTGCTTGTACTTGCGTCATTCTGAAACCAATGCCTGCCCAAAAAACCAATACCGTCATGGGAGCTCCCCACTCCTGGAAAATTTTCCTATCCCTAGTGGGAGGTCAGCTCACTCCCTGGGTCTTTTAAGCAGGGTTTTGGAGCGGAGCCCGGAGCAGCTCCGGAGCAGTGGAGTTGCAAGTTTTTTGCCTGGAGCTGGAGCAGAGCCGGAGCACAGCTCCAAAGCTCTGCTTTTAAGAGTCCAGTTTATAGTCCCCTGGTCTCTAGGGTTACCACACGTCCCATTTTGGCCAGGACAGTCCCATTTTTTAAGCCCTATCCCGGCCGTCCCGAGTTTTGTTTTGTTTTTTGTTTTTTTGTTTTTGTTTTTTTTGGGGGGGGGGGGGCAAAAGTGGGCATTTGTCCCGTTTGCTCTTGGCAATTTGATCAGTTTGCAAGAGGAAGTGCAAGAAATGCCCACTTTTGTTAAAAAAGTGAGGTGCGGGGAGATGAGCGGTGATGCCATCCTCGCGGGGGGAGGGGAGGCGGGACTCAGGTGAGGGGCACGCGGGGCTCAAGTGAGCAGCGATGCCAGCCCCAGCCTTTGAGAAATATGGTTACCTTATCTAGTATGTGTTTTGCTGCTCACCCAAGCCCTGCCTGCCCCGTGTGTGGGGAGGGGGGCTTGGCCCAGCCATGTGTGGGGGAGGGGTGGGGCTCGGGCGAGTCCTGTGGGAGGGGACCTCAGGTGATCGGCTCGGGCCTGTCCCCCATGGAGTCCCGTTTCCCTTTGGAAAATATGGTCACCCTACTTGTCTCTAGTCCCTGGTGGCACTTCATAGGTCGCTAGCTGGAAGCAGCCCTTCAGGGCTTTTGCTCATATCAATCGGTAGTGCCAGTCTGCACTAAACTGAAGGGTGAATGGAAGGGTTAGCAACAGCCTCAGGCTGAGATCCCCTTGCTCCCGGAGCTAAGGAGCAGACCCTGGCATCCTCCCTCCTCCTGCGAAAAACTCCCCCACAGTTGTGTCCAGACTTCCTCTTTTGAGGCTTCACTTCCCCAGGTGGAACACGTTTGATAAGTGTGCCTAACTGAGGCTGCCTTAGTGCAAGAATGCTCTTCATACTCCTCTCCTGCACTTCCATCTGCCCAGCTGGGTCCCAGTCTTTCACTTCTCAGGAGGGTTTTAAGTCCTGGGATCTTTGGGGGCATTTCGTTCAGGGACCTCTGTCCCCCCCGTGCTTTTTGTACCAGTCCAAACCAGCTTTCTGCGGTGTCCTCAGCTTTCCCAAAACACACCAGCTTCAGGGACGCCAGTCTCTGTTTTCCCCCCACTGGCCTTCGTCGTCTCACTCTTTTTTGCAGCCCCTGCAGGTCTGTTCAGCTGAATACTTCTTTCTCAAGGCTGGTCGGGGTTGGAATCCAGGCCCCCTCCTTTCTTGGCGGGTAGCCGAGAGTCGGTTGTGTGTCGTGGCCTTGGGTTGCAGTCAGCGTTTTATCTTCAGACCTATTTCACTCCACACCCACACCGTCAACACTTCCTGAAATTCTTTCCAGTGCATCTCAAAGCATTGGCAATATACAATGCTTGCCCAGCCAACCCTGGTTTCTCACCCAACCCAGACAGCCTTTAGTTCTAGGTCCTTATCTACCCTGCCCCCTGTCGGTTTGTCCTAGTCTACTTCTCCGTGCCCCCACAAGTCTGTCTCTTGTCCCCTCTGTATTTGAATTAGGCAGCCTCCTCCTCCCCTGCTGATTGGGCTTCTCAGGGGAGTCACTAGGAGCACAGGAGATTGGGGAACAGAGACACTTTCTGGTGCCCAAATGCAGCCCAAAGCCGCAATTGCAGGGAAGGTTCTGATCAGTGCTAGGCTCGAGTGTGCCAAGAGTGGATGGAATGCTGCCAGCCTGGCCTATTAAGTGTGTGTGTGTGTGTGTGTGTGTGTGTGTGACACTATATATATATATAAATAGGGGTGTGTGTGTGTGTATATATGTAAATGAGCATCACTAGCGATGCCAGCACACTTGTCAGAATAGGTCTTGATTATTAATTTTTCGTTCCCTTGTATTGGTTGGGTGGCTACATCCACAGCAGCAAAGCCAGGGTATTGTAGGCTCATACATGGATAGAGTGTGAGGGTTCTTTTTTTTTCATTCGTATACACACAGCACTGATATTGAATATATACACCACATTCTGCCCTTACCAACCTATATAACCCCTTTGAAGTTGGTGAAAGTGAGAACAGAATTTGGCCCGTAGGTGTTTAGAATCCAGTGGATACTTCTTTCAATGAAAATATTTTTAGGCTGTTGATGTGATGAGACTAAACTGACTTTCATGAACTTTTGCTTGGATTATCCGGAAGGTACTCATAGCACAGCAATATGACACTTAACGTCAGCAGTTTTGGAAAGCAAGTGAAACAGAATACCTTGTCTAGGTGAAACTCTAGAGTGAATTTAGCCTGGCGAAATGTGTCATTACTCAGCTTGATGTTTGACAAAGGCATCATGTTTAAAAACCCCTCGTTCTTCTTCAAGTACTGGCCCTTATGGGTATACATGAGCTCCATGTGCCCGGAGATGGAGAATTTTGAAACCAGCATCTGTTGGTCCTCACATGCGCCCTGGCTAACCACGTGCCTCAGACCAAGAAGATAAAGGGCAAGGCAGACTGACCAGCTCTCCAGTTCCTTCTCACTGCCACATGAAGCTTCAGCTGTATTCATTTATCGCTAAATAGCTTTAGAAGTTTTTGGAGTTGAAAGTTTTATCTAATAGTTTATGCCTTATAGTTAGTTTTAGTTTAGTTAGTTACCTTTCCAACCTGGTGAGTGCCCCTGTATCCTGTTTGGTTAGTGAACTATACGCAGGACTCAGGGCTTCGAAATTTGTGCCTCCTGCCCATGCTCCTTCTACTTCAGCGATGACCACTAACGCTGCTTGTATTTCCTTGGGTTAGTCCACATCATGGCAAGGTGCAGTATCTGTCATTCGTTCCCCCACCGTGCCTGGGAAGTGCGGGAACTTTGCCTGAGGAAGCACCCAACAGAAAAGGCCACGAGATCGCAGTTGGATCTAGGCTGGGGTATTTCCCCCTCTCCTCTGCTACACTGGCCTGATTCAGCAAGGAGTGCACCTTCTGCCCAACTCAGAAACAAGGAGATCTACTGCCACAGTGCATTCGGTGGGGACTTGGTGGGAGAGCTGGGAGAAGTTTCATAAGCATGAGAGTAAATCCTCCTCCAAATCCACTTTGAAGAAATCTAATTCAGTCCTGCCTAAACAGAGCAAGTCTCTAAGCTCAGCCCAAGAGAATTTAGGATGTACGAAGTCTCAGACATGACAAGGCCATAAGTCTGGGGCTCCCCGGTACTGGATCGCAATCTGGTGGTGTGATATACCAGTGTCCAAGCCACACATCCTCCTCTTACTTGAGTACTGCTTATCAGTCACCCACAGTGAACTACCCATTGGGACCAGCACTTGAAGAAGAAGAAGAGTACATTAATCTATAGTAACCGGGAGTTCTTCCAGATGTGTGGTCCCTCTGTTTTCCACAACCCACTCTCCCTCCCCTCAGCTTCGGATAGTCTTTTCGTTCCTGATAGAGAAGGAACTGGAGAGGTCCACCCTCCCCTTTATCTTCTTGGTCCGAGGCACAAGGTAAGCAAGGGTGCATGTGTGGACCAACAGACACCGCTTTCAAAATTCTCCAGCTCTGGGTTTGTAGGGGACCACACATCAAAGAGCCGCATTACTATAAGGTAAGTAACTTTCTCTTTAAATATGCCATGGAATTTTTCAAGACTGCAAATGGGAATGCAGTTAATATAGTGCCAAGAAAAGTTGTTTTCCAGCGGTTGCTCATATAGTCACTACAAATAATAATTATTATTATTATTAATTAAAATTATAAGTCATGGACCAGGACCCCACTGTGTTAGGTGCTGTACAAACACAGAATAAAAAGAGAGCTCCTGCTTCAAAGAGATTACAAGCTAAGTATAAGACAGGCGGTTGAAACAGATGGGAAGTACAAGGAAACATGGAGAGAATGGCATTTTCCCAAATAAGGAGTTACTTAATCTTAGATGGCAAGGTGTGAGAACTGTTGGCAAATTCTGACCATTTAATAGTGTCTAAAATGTACTGTAAATGAATGCATGACTCTTGTTGATGGACTTTATGGTCCTGAGTAGACTTGGGTGACATTTTTTGATCAAAAACTTTGTTCAGAAACGAATGCAGATTGGACTAAACTGAAACAATTCACAAATTTGTGTTGATTTCGCTGAACTGTTTAGGTTTAAAAAAAAAAAACACCCTAAACAAAAACTTAAAAAAAAATCAAAATGTTTCATTTTAAAAAATGCTGAAATGACACGTTGCAATTTTTGATTCAAAATGACTTTGCAAAACAAAGAATTTTAATTTTATTTAGAAAAATTAGAAAGCTCCAAATTTAAAACAAAGCATGTTAAGTTGGGTCGAACAAAACATTTGGTTTGACCCAGAATATTTGTGGTTTTTTTTTTACTTCTCAGAGCTGTTAGCAAACCAAAACAATAGTTATTTGCACAGCTCTGGTCCTCAGACTGTCCAGGGGCGTGCCAGAAAAGGATCCCTTTACTGCAAGGGAACGGTAAGGAAGAGACATGACATAACTGAAGATCTAGGCTCAATGGATGCTCCGCAGCAGTGAAAATCAGGCCAATGATTTTTAACTGTAAATGTGCACATAGGTGCTTTGGGACTTGTTGTAAGAGTAATTTCTTTCTTTTCTTTTTCCTTCTTTTTTTTGGGGGGGGGGGGGGGGAGTCAGAAGGGGGGAGAATCATGTGACAGTCCAGATGGAGGTCTGTTACCGCTTTTCTCCTTGTATTCTACCACCTCCTCGCCTTTCTGCATTTTTCCTGCCGTTCCATTTTGTGGGCAATAGCGGCAGCAGCTTAATATTATTTACTATAAGCAGATGCTGAGTTGATGTCAAGACTGCTGCATGAAAAGAGCATGCTGAGTGAGACTAATTGGGGCTGGCATTCATTCTTTATGTCAAATTATCTGACCTAAATTTATATATGCAGCGTTTGCTGTAGCCATACGGGTCCTAGGATATTAGAGAGACACGGTGAATGAGGTAATATCTTTTAATGGGCTAACTTCTTGTTGGTGGGAGAGACAAGCTTTTGGCCTTCCACAGAGCTTTTCTTCAGGTCGAAAGCTTGTCTTTTACCTCACCCACCTTATCTCTCTGACTTAAATTTACCTAAATCTCCCTTGCTGCAATTTAAGCCCATTATTTCTTGGCATGTCCTCAGTGGATAAGGAGAACAATTTATCACCCTCCTCTTTATAGCAGCCTTTTCCATACTTGAAAACTTTTATGATGTCCCCCTCCTCGGTCTTCTCTTCTCCAGACTAAACAAACCAATTTTTTTTTGTAGATCATGTTTTCTAGATCTTTAATGATTTTAGTTGCTCTCTGTTTTCTCCAGTTAGTCCACACCTTTCCTGAAGTGTGGTGTCCAGAACTGGACACAGTACTCCAGTTGAGGCCTTATCAGTGCTGAGTAGAATGGAAGAATTACTACTTGTGTTGTGCTTACAACAGTCCTGCTAATGCATCCCAGAATGATTGCTTTTATTTTTTGCAACACTGTTACATTGTTGACTCATATTTAGTTTGTGATCCACCATATCTCCCAGATTCTTTTCTGAAATACTCCTTCCTAGGCATTCATTTCCCATTTTGTATTTGTGCAACTGATTATTCCTAAGTGGAGTACTTTGCATTTGCCTGATGGAATTTCATCCTATCTATTTCAGACAACTTCTCCAGTTTGTCAAGATCATTTTGAATTCTAATTCTGTCCTCCAAAGCACTTTCAATGCCCCCAGCTTCCTATTATTCACAAACATTATAAATGTATTCTCTATGCCACTATCTAAATCATTTCTGAATCAGTCAACATGGATTCACCAAGGGCAAGTCATGCCTGACCAACCTGATTGCCTTCTATGATGGGATAACTGGCTCTGTGGATATGGGGAAAGCAGTGGATGTGATTATACCTTGACTTTAGCAAAGCCTTTGATACGGTCTCCCACAGTATTCTTGCCAGCAAGTTAAAAAAGCATGGATTGGATTAATGGACTTTAAAGTGTCTAGAAAGCTGGCTAAATTGTGGGGCTCAACGGGTAGTGATCAATGGCTCGATGTCTCGTTGGCAGCTGGTATCAAGCGGAGTGCCTCAGGGGTCAGTCCTGGTGCCGGTTTTGTTCGACATCTTTATTAATGATCTAGATCGGGGTCGGCAACCTTTCAGAAGTGGTGTGCCGAGTCTTCATTTATTCACTCTAATTTAAGGTTTCGCTTGCCAGTCATACATTTTAACGTTTTTAGAAGGTCTCTTTCTAGAAGTCTATAATATAGAAGTAAACTATTGTTGTATGTAAAGTAAATAAGGGTTTTTAAATGTTTAAGAAGCTTCATTTAAAATTTAAAATGCAGAGCCCCCTGGACCGGTGGCCAGGACCTGGGCAGTGTGAGTGCCACTGAAAATCAGCTCCTGTGCCGCCTTCGGCACGTGTGCCATAGGTTGCCTACCCCTAATCTAGATGATGAGATGGATTGCACCCACAGCAAGTTCGCAGATGACACTAAGCTGGGGGGAGAGGTAGATACGCTGGAGGGTAAGGATAGGGTCCAGAGTGATCTAGACAAATTGGAGGATTAGGCCTAAAGAAATCTGATGAGGTTCAACAAGGACAAGTGCAGAGACCTGCACTTAGGACGGAAGAATCCCATGCACCTCTACAGGCTGGGGACCGACAGGCTAAGCAGCAGTTCTGCAGAAAAGGACCTGGGGATTACAGTGGACAAGAAGCTGGATATGAGTCAGCAGTGTGCCCTTGTTGCCAAGAAGGCCAACGGCATATTGGGCTGTATTAGTTGGAGCATTGCCAGCAGATTGAGGGAAGTGATTATTCTCCTCTATTTGGCACCGATGAGGCCACACCTGAAGTATTGCGTCCAGTTTTGGGCCCCCCACTACAGAAAAGATGTGGACAAATTGGAGAGAGTCCAGCGGAGGGCAACAAAAATGATTAGGGGGCTGGGGCACATGATTTATGAGGAAAGGCCGAGGGAACTGGGCTTATTTAGTCTGCAGAAGAGAAGAGTGAGGAGGGATTTGATAGCAGCCTTCAACTAGCTGAAGGGGGGTTCCAAAGAGGATGGAACTCGGCTGTTCTCGGTGGTGGCAGATGACAGAACAAGAAGCATGGTTCAAGTTGCAGTAGGAGAGGTCTAGGTTGGATATTAGGAAACACTATTTCACTAGGAGGGTGGTGAAGCATTGGAATGGGCTACCTAGGGAGGTGGTGGAATCTCCATCCTTAGAGGTTTTTAAGGCCCGGCTTGACAAAGCCCTGGCTGGGATGATTTAGTTGGTGTTGGTCCTGCTTTGAGCAGGGGGGTTGGAGTAGATGACCTCCTGAGGTCTCTTCCAACCATAATCTTCTATGATTCTATGAAGATATTGAATAGTCTTGAACCCAGGACAGATCTCTATGGGATCAATATGCCTTTCCAGCTTGACAGTGAACCATTGACCTTTACATGTTTTTCCAATGAGTTGTGCACCAATTTTATAGTAGGTTTGTCTAGACTATATTTCTCTAGTTTGCTTACAAGAAGGTCATGTGAGACAGTATCAGTAGTCTTACTAAATTAAAGATACATCACATCTACTACTTCCTCCCAATCCTCAATGCTTGTTACCCTGTCAAAGAATGGTATTAGTTTGGTTTGCGTGATTTGTTCTTGACATATCCCTGTTGATTATTATTTATCACCTTATTGTCTTCTAGATGCTTACAAATTGATTATTTGCTCCGTTATCTTTCTGTATACCAAGTTAAGCTGACTGGTCTGTAATTCACTGAGTTGGCCTTATTCCCTTTCTTTATAGATAGGTACTATATTTGACCTCTTCCAGTCCTCTAGGATCAATCCCATCCTCCACAAGTTCTCAAATAATCACTAATGCCTCAGATTTCTTCAGCCATTAAGTATTTTAGGATGTATTTCATCCTGCCTACTTGAAGACATTTAACTTGTCCAAGTAATTCTTAACTTCTCGCCCTATTTGAGTCTCAGATCCTTTCCCTATTTATACTGATGTTCATTATGTTAGTCATCTGATCACTGGAACTTTAATTGTGAAAACTAAAACAAAAAGGTATTTACCACTTCAGCCATTGCTGTGTTTTCTGTTCCCCTCCTCTCTGAGTAATGGACCTTCTGTGTCCTTGGTCTTCCTTAAAAATCTTGTTACCTTTCGTATCCCTAACAAGTTTAATCTCATTTTGTGCCTTGGCCTTTCTAATTTTGTCCCTACATGGTTTTATTTATTTATTTATCCTTTGTAATTTGACCTGGTTTTCACTTTTTGTTTTGCTCATTTTTGAGTTTTAGGTTGTTGATCTCCTGGTTCAGCCAGGGTGGTATCCTACCATGCTTCCTGTCTTTCCCATGTGTTGGGATAGTTTGCTCATGCACCCTTAATCATGTCTCTTTATTAATAAATAAATAAATAAAAGTCTAACTTTCCTGAACTCTTCTTTCCCTTAGATTTTCTTCCCAGGCGATCTAACCTACCAATTCTCTGAGTTTGCTAAAGTCTCATTTCTTGAAGTCCATTGTCTTTATTCTGCCATTTTTTCCCTCCTACCATTCCTTAGAACCATGAACTCTATCATTTCATAATCAATTTCACCCAAACTGCCTTCCACCTTCAAATTCTCAACCATTTCCATTCTGTTTGTCAGAATCAAATCTAGGAGAGCCTCTTCCCTAGTCGTGTTTGCCATGTTCCATAATAAAAATTTGTCTCAGTACATTCCCAGAATATATTGCATAATCTATGCCCTACTGTATTGTTTTCCCAACAGATATCTGGGTAGATGAAGGCTCCCATACCGCCAGTAATTTGGATAATTTTGCTAGTTAGTTTAAAAAGAAACCTCATCCGCCTCTTCTTCCTGGTTAGGTGGCCTATAGTAGACCCTTACCATGATATCACGCTTGTTTTTTACCCCTTTTATCCTTACCCAAAGACTTTCAACAAATCTGTCTCCCACTTCTATCTCAGTCTCAGTGCAAGTGTATACATCTTTGATATACAAAGCAACACCTCCTCCCTTTTTTCTGCTGCTTTTCCTTCCTGAACAAGCTGTACTCTTTTTTTCCCCCCATATATACCAATATTCCAGTTATGTGAGTTATGTGATAATCTGTCCACACAGCCATGCATTCATCTCCAAGATGGGTCTGCCTCTACCTGGGCCTCTACCCTTGACTGGAAGGATTGATGAGAACACCACCTATGCCCCAACTCTCACCCTCTCTCCTAGAGCCCCCTAGTCACTTCTGATTGGTTCAGGGTCATAACTTGAAGTATCATTAATGCCCATGTGGATGAGCAGCATGGGGTTAGTAGTCAGAGGGCCGGATGATCCTTGGCAATCCTTTCTCAGTGTCTCTATAATAGGCCCCACACTTGCAGCATACCTATAAGGATGCCTCTGTCCCCTTTAGAAAAGAGTCAGACCACCACTGCCCTTCATTTACTCTGAGTGGTGTCCATGATCCTCCTAGCTTTGGGGGTATGTGGCATCTCCTCCTCCACCTTTTGGGGGAGATTCGTCATCCCTCATTGCCAGGGCAGCATACCAGTTTCTGTATCTTTATGGACGGTGCGTTGGGAGCAGGTGTGGAGCACTGTCTGCATCCAGAAGTCGCCAGCAGCCAGCTTCCTCCTTGTGTTGGAGCCATTTCCTCCACCCTGGGTGGTGCTACTGCGGTTCTCTCCAACTGACTTGCTTCCTCAAGCTTGATGGTCTCCATATGCATATTTTCAATGAGTTCCTGACAATGATCGCTGACGTTAGTTCTGGAACTGTTCAGTATTGACCTACCAAAACCTCTGGCAGAACCTGGATTTTCTTTGGAGATTTACCACTCAACTGAATAGCCTTTGATTTGCTAATCTCAGAGGATACTCTAAGTAATGGGTTCTCAATTTAGAGATCACCAATAGGTTTCAGACCGTCATGATCACACTTTATTGCTAGATGCAGGTGTACGGGCATTATCCCAACACTTCTTGTAGAGTAATGACATGGAGCAAATTGAGAACCCTTGAGCTAGATCATGAGTTTGGGATTTTGTGGATTCCAAGTAGATTGGGAAAAGGTAAAATATGGAGGCAAAATTATAACCGTGAAAATGTCGACATCTATAAATGACTTGTATCCTTTCTTGAATACTTTTTTAATTCAATATCTTTCTTGGTTTTTGAATCACTATTTCCCTTTTTTAAGGGATGTTTGTTGTTTTACTCCTACATCACCAACTTTATTTTCTATAATAGAAATCAACAAGCCTTGGGGAAAATTACTCACTTTTTTTGTGCTGTTTTTTTTTGAAAATAGGTTTGATATGGCTCATGAAGAAACCAATTTTGATTTCCCTGGAATGCAGAACAACAGACCTGAAAAGTTTTGAAATAATAGGACTCTTATCTAAAATGTGTTGGCTCTTCAGAGAATAAAAACAAACGTTTAACAATTAAACTGGTATACTTGTGAAAGAAACAAGCGTGTTTTGTGGATGATATGGCAGGATAAGGTCATGTGCCTTGTATTCATTTATACATAACTACCGGTGTGTGTGTGTGTGTATGTATGTATGTATGTATATAATTTCCTGCCCTGCAAATTAAAGAAATAATTCAAGGGCATGTTGCAGGCTGGAACTTCTACAAAACAATAGGAACAGTTACCTGCAGCTATCCCCTCTTGTGCTGTGATCCCATTACAGTCCACAACCTAAACAGGCAAATATATCGATGGAAGACCTACACGATTAATCCTTGATACTTTTGAGTCAGTGCAGAATATTAAAGGGCACAACGTAGCTCCAGATGCTGTGTTTTTCAGAGGACACATCAAATTTAAATCCAGAATAGTTGTGGCCATTTAAAAAAAAGAAAAAGTGGCTAATTCTTGTGTCCTGGCTAAATTCAAAACTGGGTCAGTACACTGCAGTCAGATTTGCTTGCATAGATTATTCTGTTATAGATTCGCTAGGAGGCTGAGTAACTTGGCCTAGGCAACAGAAGGAATTAAGGTCAGGAGTGGTATTAAAAGTCCAGAAAACCCAAATGCCAGAGCTGTATGTAGGCCATGCTCCGCTTTCTTTTTTTAAGGGTATTTCATAGGTTATTCTTCAACTATTCATCTAATAATAATTGCAAGGCCTGGCACTGCTATTCTTTATCATTCAAATAAGGGCCCTGAGTACTCTACTGTTCTTTGTCCTTATTCAGAGACTAAAACATGGCTATGTTATACCTTGTCGTATTCAAAATCTTGGAAATAAAATAACATGGCTGACATAATTTAAAGGTGATTAATATATGCTACTAATATAACAAAGGCTCCACCTCCCCTGTACTAACGATGCCCGTGGGTTCATGGACATGAGGATGATGTCAAGTATCAGGGGGTAGCCGTGTTAGTCTGTATCTACAAAAACAACAAGGAGTCTGGTGGCACCTTAAAGACTAACAGATTTATTTGGGCATAAGCTTCAGATGCATCTGAAGAAGTGAGGTTTTTACCCACGAAAGCTTATGCCCAAATAAATCTGTTAGTCTTTACGGTGCCACCAGACACCTTGTTGTTTATGAGGATGATGTGTAACAGAAGTGCTGACTGGCCTCTCTGATTGCTCTGAATCAAAATAACTCACCTGCTTCTGGGGCATCTTGATTCAATAGTGACTTTAAGGTCTCCTGGGACCCATTTCACTTGAGAAAAGGCAAATGATAGAAAAAGTAAAAGGAATTAAAAAGAAAATTTTACTTCACCTTGAATGGTCCCTTGAAATATGTTAACTACTTATGCTAAACAATCTGTTCTACCTTGTATTTAGTTGTGATGCTCTGAGTAGGTTGCCTGGACCTGAAGAACATCTCTGTGTAAGCTCAAAAGTTTCTCTCTCTCACCAACAGAAGTTGGTCCAATAAAAGATATTACCTCAGCCATCTCACTTTGTTTCTCTAAAAAGAAAAGACATTTAATCTATTTTCACCTTTCCCCAACACTTTATTCTAACTGACGGTTTCTGAGTTTGAGTCACAATTGCCCAGTTTTTCAGAAGCTGTTTATTATTTTGCTCCTGTGTCGCTGAATTTATTGATATCTATGCTAGGAGCAGATATGTATGGAGAAGAGAGTAATGCAGTTTCACCGTGACTTTTTTTTATAAACACAATTTGTAGCTTTTAGAAAAACTTAAATTCCCTCCCCCATCTTGCAAATATCAGCTTCCTAGGGAACCCATAACAAAATACAGCGTGTTTTAAATGTAGAAAGAGCAGGGAATGTATTATGGAGACTCACTTCTAAGATGTGCTGTGCTTCTTTAGGAACACAGCTGGGTTCTCTTCTTTAAACTTTGCCCTAAACGAATGCGTCTAGGTGTATGAGTCACTGCTTTCTCTGGGAAGGTGTTTTTATTTTGCTCTTTTGTCCCCGACTTTCTGATGAATGCTGTGATGGAATCAGACAAGTATGGCCAAAGCACTGAGGAAATGTCTGGTTTATTTTTTTTGGCCAAGAATACATGCAGAACGCTGGCCAGATTTATAATCTGCTGGGGGCGGTAAACAAGTTTTATGTTGTAGTAGACTAGCTTCTGAAAGTAAATCAAAGTAGGGGCCTGATCCTGCAACCCTCACTAGTGTGATTAGTGCCATCAAGCTAATGGGGTTCTTAAGAGTCCTGTGAGGACTGTGGCATCCAGCCCTTAGGATATTACTCTCTATAATACAGTAGTGCTACTGGGCCAAATTCTGTCCTCAGTGACACGCAATATATTGCTCTGAATCATGGTTGTTGCAGTTACGATTTCTTTAGTTTATCAATGCATATCGCTCAATCAGATGGTTGTCCTACCAAAATAAGTAGTATAACTTAGTAGCTAGCCCAAACAGCCAGCGACTAAACATTGCACATGGCAAGGGCCAATGAGCATGAACTCAAAAGCATCATATTTTGGCCAAATAATGCAACTTTATCATAACTTAAACATCCACCACCAGTCCTCAAAGGCAACCTGGTCCAGCAACAGCAAAAGAAAATAACAGCAAGTGTTCCTTTTAAAATGCAAATGAGATCATGCATATTCATCTACCATACAGATTAAGACATGCTATCATTTGCAGAAGATGTCCAGATTTCCAGCGTGGGAGACCCCACTCCTGTCTTCATCCACTCCATTTTAACAGCATGAAGGGGAATCTAACCCTTGTGGGCAGGACAAATTGCCCAGATTTGTGAGCCTGTAAATAAATCATAAATTAATAAAACCATGACAACCTGGGCCCCTGTGTTGTGCAGATTTTGCCAGCACAGCACAACCAGTGCGGTTGCCTGAAACATCAAGTGGAACTTACTGAGACCAATGAACCATAGACCCTGAAATGTAACTCATCCAGCTTATTCTCCATTGCCATTAATCTCTAAAGCTATGTCTCCACTGAAGAGTGAATTCAATTAATAATTTGAGTGATGTCCCAAACTTGTCCACACACGCAAACCCTTAACTCAGGTCTCATGGTGCTTTTAACTTGAGTTTGCAGGCCCAAGGGCTGGGGAGTTGTATAGGCTAAAACTCAAGTGAGTACAATGTGACAGCTGCTAAAACAGCCACTCCGTAGTCTCAGTGCAGACTAGCTCCCACCTGCGTGCTTCTGTGCCTTTCCACAATTTCCCTGTGTGCCCAGAAAGGACAGAAGTTCTCCTGCAGTTCAGTAGGAATGAATTCACAGAGTATCTCAATTTACTGCAGTACAGAGAAACATGGGATGTGGCCCCAGAAGTCTTAGCACCACACATGAGTGAATGCAATGCCAGTGTGCATACAGCAGTTGTAGTATTAGTTCACAGTGTGGCCTCTCTCACTAGCGCGAGGCTAACTTCAGACATACCCTCAGGGAGCGAGTGTGGGATACTCACAAGCTCTAGGGGAGTAGCAGAGAGAGGCCTACTTCTGTCCAGTGCTCTCTTTATGGGCAATACTCCACCAGCCAATCCAAACTCGGAGGTGCTCAGACTGATCAATGGCAGCCTCGCTAATGAGGGAGGGCTGCCATTGGCAGGCCTGTCCCCCATGTCACGTCACCAGCTGGGTTGCCTTGTGCCTGCTTTATTCTTGTTTTGAAATGTTAGTGGGGCATGTAGTGCTTAGTTTAAAAGCACTCGAGGTGCTGTCCAACAGAGAGGTGCTCAGGGGCATTCCCTAAACACTCACCGGTTGTCTTAGATAAGTATGTGACATATCTTCAATATTGACAATATTCCCTACGGCACTGCAAATCCTGATGTCATACGTCGGCCTTCGGTAACAGCACAATCGGAAAGGGAGCTACTCTACTTTTAGGTAATGCTCGTTTAACTAACTACCCTGTGATACGTTTGGCCTAATATTTCCCAAGTGGTTAGTGAGTATGGGTGCCTCTATTTTTTTGAATGCCCAACTTTAAGTACCTTATTTTCAAAGGACCTGTGTTCATCGTGTTTTGAAAATTGGGTCCCTTTAAGGATAAGTCAGGTGCAGCACCCAAAATCATTTTGAACATGTATTCCTTTTTCTTCAAGCTATGTGACTTCAGCTCTTCTCTGGGTCGATCGTTTGTGCTATTGGTGCACGCCATTGAAGTATCTTTGACAAACATAACTTTTATGTCAGTCCTACCGAGGGCTTTATCAAGAGTAAAATGAGGGTGGGCCATTCTTGGTACAGTTTTAGAAAACTAGATAAGGTACAAATTACATTAGCTCTGCCAGAGCGTAACACTGAGTTTACCTTCACTGCTCCTGAATTTTACTGGAAATCATTATGACATAACACTGACTTGACTAATACATTCGTTTCCTTACCTTGGAGGTATATATTGAAAAAATGGAAAGTTTGGCAATTATTTTATTTATATATAATATAAATTGCATAGCTGTAGCTCTTGTCAGTCTGGAATCACTGTCTACAATGCATCGTTTTCCAGTGGAGGAAATAAAGCTCAGCAAAGCGCCTTTTAAAAAATGAGATTGCTTGAGAGGGGAAGGCGTTAAGAAAAAATATAGTGTTTAAATCATCAGTGAAATAAAAAGCCAGTCACCTGGAAAACATATAGCCAGGAGTGGGCAACCAAACTTATCAGGTCTCCTGATTTGAAAATATACAACATCAGAATCTTGCCCTGCCTTGCATTGATGTATTGGAGTGGGTGGGAGGCATTTAGCGCACCTTTGTGCATGATACAAATGAATATAATAGTCTGAAGAGAGAGAGAGAGTCTCCCCTATTGCAGAAGCTGGGCAGAATTCCAAACTAGAGCCCCTCTTTTAGGTGCTGGAATGGAGGGTGCGGGGAGATGGGGGGTGCTGCTGCTCCCCCTGGCTTGAAGTGGTTTCCATCATATACAGGGTTTACAGTTTGGATCAATGGCTCTGGGCACCCCCCCCCCACTATACAAATTGTTCTGGAAGCTCTGGTCCCTTTGGATGCAAAATGGAAAGCCTGCCAATGCACCCACTACTGCTCCGTGGCACCAGAACGTCAGGCACACTTTCCCACCTCCCCGGTCATGTACAGTAGACAGCTATCTACGCTCAGACTGATGCTCACGAGCCATCCTTCTTTGTACTTACACTCTGCTCCTCTATCTAAGACCACTGTGTATGTGTGAAGTAAACCAATCTGGTGGCCATGTTTGTGACATTCTATACCTGGGGGGAGTGTCCTGGAACCCCCATATTCCTCATTTTTATATAATCGTGATCTTACATATAAAGCATGCCTTGTGAGGTATCAGGGGAAAGGTCATGATCTGCTGAAAGTCATTTCTCTAGACATATATGTATCTCATTAATGCATATGAAGTTGTGAGAATTGTGTTGTATGGTTGTCACTAAAATATGCTGCAAGTTGGGGAATCAGCCAGATATTAGCCCCCCAGAGGCAACAGCAAGGAAAGTAAACAACACCCAGGCAGGGTATCAATCAGCCCATCAACAACCATTGTCCAGCAAGGGAGCTACAATGCAATGACTCACCTGCATGAGGCCACACCAGGGGAATTGCTCAACCTTATCTGGAGACTCAGCAGTGCCCCCCAGACATGCCTGGACTTGTATTTTCCAAGCACGTGGACTGGGGGTATAAAACAGACACAGATGACACATATTGGGCCCTTCTCCTGTTCCCACCTATGCTGCAAGCAACTAAGACACTGAGAAGAAGACAAGACTACAACAGAGGAGATTGGCCCAGGTTTAAGGAACAAACCTGTATATTAAGGATTGCAATATCCAGAGGGGTGAGAAAAACTGCTTAATCTAGATGTTGCCCAGTCTAATAGGGTTGAGAGTTTAGACTGCATGGTTATATTTTATTTTATTTTGGTAACTAACTCTGACTTTTTGCCTAACACTTAATATCACTTAAATTTTATCTTTTGGTCATCAATACATTTGTTTAATTGTTTATCTTTACCAGAGAGTTTGCCTGAAGTGTTTGGTAATCTGGTCAGGTTTGCAAAGGCTGGTGTAGGCCCACTTTCCATTGATGAAGTGGTGAACCAATTAATGAATCTGCACTGCTCGTCTTGAGCAGTGCCAGACAGTATATTCCTGAGGTACAGTGCTGGAAGCTGGGGGATTTGGTTCTGGTGCCTTTCTCTGGGTGATTCATGAGTGACTCTGGGAGCATTCATGCAATCTAGCTGGGTGTGGGGCTCCACATGCTGTTGTGTTGAGTGATCACAGCACCTGGAGGGGTTTGCTGCTGGTCACTAGCAAGGCATTGTGAGAGACAGCCCAGCCTGGAGAGAGTTAAGGGGGCACAATCCCATGCTCACTCTGAGGGTCCTGTCACAATCTTGTCCGTGACATCTGTGATACAGACTAATTTTCCTGCCCAAAAGAGCTTACGTGGCAATCCCTGCCATTCGTTATTTCTGGAGTTAGTTCTGTTCCATGTGAAATCTCCCTTCCTTGTCTTTGATAAGTGCCTTGGTGGGAGAGGGCACAGGGGATGGGAGCAAGAGAACTCTGTACCACTGTGGTGTTTGGCTGGAGACTGAATTTTCCATTCTCTAAAATGGGTCTAACAACATCTCTCTTTCCCCCCAGGAATATTGAGAGAGCTTGGAAAGCACTCGGAGGTTCTAGGCTGAAGGACACTATGTACATTTCAATGATTATGATATAGCCTAATGTAGCATTATTGCTGCATCCTCAGGCTGTCTTTGTCTTTTATGACTCACAAGCATGACGTGGATAGGGCTGTTATCAATGAAAAGCCTGAACAGAGTCCATTGATTTCAGTATAAAGACTCCCATTGAGTTCACTGGGTCATGGATGAAGCCCAAAGTGCTGAAGCAAGATGTAGGAACTTAAGTGAATTTGTTATTAAGCAAACTGTTCAGCATGTTTAAAATACCTGTTTGTGTTTCATTTAGGTGATGACCTGAAAAGATCATGTCTGAGGTACAGGGAACGGTCGAGTTTTCTGTGGAACTACACAAATTCCACAATGTGGATCTCTTCCAGAGAGGGTGAGTTTGGAGCTTCCATTAGTTTTTAGCTGCTTGTATAATGCCCATTTAAGGAAAGGACCTAGACTCTGAAATAAGTTGCTTCCTGCTAATGCAGTTATACTTCATGTAATCTGGTGGTGGGGGGTATCATTAGTCTTTCCTCGCAGTCAAGGAAGCTGGAAGCATGTTATTTCCTCTTATCTGTAAAGTCTGACTGCCTGAATTATAAAAACAATGTGTTTATAAAACTAGATCAAATGGATTTAACCAGCTGCTTAAGCTTAGGCACAGTGACTGCTTTAACTCTCCTGGGTTAGCTCTGATCTTCCAACATGAATGACAGTTGTGCTCCGTGTCTTTTCCTTCCTGCTTCATGTTAAATAATGCTCACTTTGGGGTCATAAATGTAGTTGCTCTATTTTCCTATAATGGAGTTTAATGGAACTCTACTAATTCACTTTTAGAATTGGAACACTGAGTATTCGTTACATCCTGTATCTAATATTTAGAAGCTTTGGTTCTATTAACCGCCATGTATTATAAGCCCACTGTGGTTTTAAAATCAATGCTTCAGAAGAAGGGGCAACTTCCAGTAAACTTATTTAACTTTTCCCCTGGACCTTGCCTGGTGGTAGAGGCATGGCAAATATGTGGCTACTAAATGGTGGTAGCCTCTTCTAAAGATTGCATGGTGACTGGGCTTCTTCTAGTGGCTATTATTAGATCACAGGTGTATTCTGTGATTTCTTTCATCAGGGCCAGGGACCTATATTGAAGGTCTGCTCAAGGTTACCAGTGGAACTGGATAGGTTCAGACAGCCCTGAGGGTGTGGACTTTGTTGCTAATTGACTATTCTATTGCGGGTCTGCTGGAATATTTATTTTTTGTCAGTGAGTTTTCATATACTGACTCAGAAATGCCCTCTACCTAGCTGCAACTCCACACCCCCCATGTCAGTGGATGGCAGATGACTTGGATATGCAGGTAACTGATAGTGTTACCTGAACTGTGAAACTGCTCCAGGTGTAGGATAGTTTAGCTAATCAGAGCTGTCTCCACCGGAAAATGGAATATAATTTTTCATAGAATCATAGAATCATAGAATATCAGGGTTGGAAGGGACCTCAAGAGGTCATCTAGTCCAACCCCCTGCTCAAAGCAGGACCAATTCCCAACTAAATCATCCCAGCCAGGGCTTTGTCAAGCCGGGCCTTAAAAACCTCCAAGGAAGGAGACTCCACCACCTCCCTAGGTAACGCATTCCAGTGCATTTTTCTTACTATGATGAAATGTTCAGTGAACCCTGAAAAATTGTTCCCATGAAGCCCCTGAAATGGTCAAGGTAGCATGAAGGCCATATGATCTATAGCAGTAGGTGCTGATTAAAACTAAAACACAAATCATTCTTGGATAGATACCTATTTTAGATTGGAACCAATAATATCCTTTTTTTTCCTGCCAAGTTATGCACTCTTGAGGACCAGATAGCACCAGTTGAGTATCAGCATAGCTCCACTGAACTTAAAGCAGCTGCATCTCTTCATCCTATTCATGGCCCAGAGAACAGAGTTTAGAGCCCTTATTCTCGAAAACAGCCTTGACTATACCAAATCTAACTATTAGGAAGAGAGCACACATGCCTTTTAATCAAGGGACTTGATTCAACTTAATCACAAAATGGTTTAATCTGCAAGGAGTTTACTGTGTTCTGTACATTTTAGCTCTCTCTGCAATCTAAATACTAAGATAGATGAGCTTGAATGTCTGGTATTTGATGATGATGATGATATAATAGGCATCACAGAAACCTGGTGGAATGATGATAATCAATAGGACACGGTAATTCTGGGGTACAAAATATATAGGAATGACAGAGTAGGTCGTGCTAGTGGGGGAGTAGCACTATATGGGAAAGAAAGCATACAGTCAAATATAGGAAAAATCTTAAATAAATCAAACTGTACCATAGAACCTCTATGGATAGAAATTCCATGCTCGAATACTCAGAATAGAACAGTAGGAATATACTACCGACCGCCTGCCCAGTATGATGACAGTGATTGTAGAATGCTCAAAGTTTAGAGAGGCTACAAAGACAGAAAACCCAAGAATGAGGGATTTCAACTATCCCTCTGTTGGCTCGGTACATATCCCCTCAGGATATGTTGCAGAGATAACATTTCTAGACACCATTAATGACTGCTTCGTAGAGCAGCTAGTCGCGGAACTCCCAAGGGGAGAGGTAATTCTTTATTTAGTCCTAAGTGGAGCACAAGATCTGGTCCAGAGGTGAATAGAGCTGAACGACCAGGTAATAGAGACCATAATGTAATTAAATTTAACATAGTTGTGGGGAAAACACTAAAGAAACCCACCACAGTAGCATTTATCTTCAAAAAGGGGAACCACACAAAATGAAGAAGCTAGTTAAATGAAAATTTAAAAAGAATAGGCACAAGAGAGAAATGCATGCAAGCTACATGGAAACTATTTAAAAACACCATAATAGAAGCTCAGACTAAATTTATACCCTGAAGGAAAAAAACAGAGGACCAAAAAAATAAAATAAAAATGCTACCATAGCTAAACCACCGAGTAAAAGAGGCAGTTAGAAGCAAAAATACATCATTTGAAAACTGGAACTCAAATCTTAGTGAGGAGAATTGAAAGGAGCATAAACTCTGGCAAGTCAAGTATAAAAGTATAATTAGGCAACCCCAAAAAGAACTTCAAGAACAACTATCAGAAGACAGAAAAGCTAGCAAAAAAATTAAGTACATTAGTAGCAAGAAGCCAGCCAAACAATCCAGGGGGCCACTGGACAATCGAGATGCTAAAGGGTTACTCAAGGAACACAGAGCTCCTGCAGAGAAGCTAAATTAATTCTCTGCATCAGTCTTCACTGCAGAAGATGTGAGGGAGATTCCCACAGCCATTCTTTTTAGGTGAAGTATCTGAGGTGCTGTCCCAGATGTCAGTAAAGGTGGTCTGGGAACAACTTCATAAATTAAAAAGTAATAAGTCATCAGGACCAGATGGGATTCATCCAAGAGTTCTGAAGGAACTCAAATATGAAATTGCAGAACTACTAACTGGGGTATGTAACCTATCACTTAAATCAGCCTCTCTACCAGATGACTCGAGGAGATATAATGTTTTTTAAAAAGGATCCAGAGGCAATCCTGGCAATTACAGGCCAGTAACCCTAACTTCAATACCAGGTAAATTGGTTGAAACTATAGCAAAGAACAGAGTTATCAGATACACCATATATTATTGAAAAGTCAACACGACTTTCACCTCACCAATCTATTAAAATTATTTGAGTGGGTCCACAAACGTGGACAAGGGCAATCCCAGTGGATACAGTGTATGTGACTTTTAGGAAGCCTTTGACAAAGTCCCACACCAAAGGCTCTTAAGCAAAATAAGCAGTCATGGAGTAAGAGGAAGGTTCTCTCATGGATCACTAACTGGTTAAAAGATAGGAAACAAAGGATAAGAATAAATGGTCAGTTTTCACAATGGAGAGCGGTAAATAGCAGGGTCCCCCATGGATCTGTACTGGGACCAGTTCCATTCAAAATATAGTAGAACCTCAGAGTTACGAACACCAGAGTTACAAACTATCCAGTCAACCACATACCTCATTTAGAACCGGAATACGGAATGAGGCAGCTTCAGAGACCCCTCCCTTCTCTCCCCTCAAAAGGCAAATATAGTACAAGACTGTGTTAAACGTAAACTACTAAAAAAATAAAGGGCAAGTTTAAAAAAAAAAGATTTGACAAGATAAGGAAACAGTTTCTGTGATTGTTTCATTTAAATTAAGATGGTTAAAAGCAGCATTTTTCTTCTCCGTAGTAAAATTTCAAAGCTGTGTTAAGTCAATGTTCAGTTGTAAACTTTTGAAAGAACAACCATAATGTTTTGTGCACAGTTCCGAACATTTCAGAGTTATGAACAACCTCCATTCCTGAGGCATTCATAACTCTGAGGTTCTGCTGTATTCATAAATAATCTGGACAAGAGGGTAAAGAGGGAGATGGCAAAGTTTGCAGCCAAAACAAAATTGCTCAAGCTACTTATGTCCAAAGCTTTTTAGTATTTTTCACTAACCGATCGGTACCAAATGACCAGGAGAGAATCTGAAAGGCTTTCGTAGGAAGATTACATAAGAACATAAGAACGGCTGTACTGGGTCAGACCAAAGGTCCATCTAGCCCAGTATCCTGTCTACCGACAGTGGCCAATGCCAGGTGCCCCAGAGGGAGTGAACCTAACAGGTAATGATCAAGTAATCTCTCTCCTGCCATCCATCTCCATCCTCTGACAAACAGAGTCTAGGGACACCATTCCTTATCCATTGTGGCTAATAGCCATTAATGGACTTAACCTCCATGAATTTATCCAGTTCTCTTTTAAACGCTGTTATAGTCCTAGCCTTCACAACCTCCTCAGGTAAGGAGTTCCACAAGTTGACTATATGCTATGTGAAGAAGAACTTCCTTTTATTTGTTTTAAACCTGCTGCCTATTAATTTCATTTGGTGATCCCTAGTTCTTGTATTATGGGAATAAGTAAATAACTTTTCCTTATCTACTTTCTCCACATCACCCATAATTTTATATACCTCTATCATATCCCCCCTTAGTCTCCTCTTTTCCAAGCTGAAAAATCCTAGCCTCTTTAATCTCTCCTCATATGGGACCCTTTCCAACCCCCTAATCATTTTAGCTGCCCTTCTCTGAACCTTTTCTAGTGCCAGTATATCTTTTTTGAGATGAGACCACATCTATACGCAGTATTGAAGATGCGGGTGTACCATCAATTTATATAAGGGCAATAATATATTCTCCGTCTTATTCTCTATCCCCTTTTTAATTATTCCTAACATCCTGTTTGCTTTTTTGACCGCCTCTGCACACTGCGTGGACATCTTCAGAGACCTATCCACGATGACGCCAAGATCTTTTTCCTGACTTGTTGTAGCTAAATTAGCCCCCTTCATATTGTATGTATAGTTGGGGTTATTTTTTCCAGTGTGCATTCATCACTTAGTTTTGTGAGATCTTTTTGAAGTTCTTCACAGTCCTCTTTGGTCTTAACTATCTTGAGCAGTTTAGTATCATCTACAAACATTGCCACCTCACTTTTTACCCCTTTCTCCAGATCACTTATGAATAAGTTGAATAGGATTGGTCCTAGGACTGACCCTTGGGGAACACCACTAGTTACCCCTCTCCATTCTGAGAATTGACCATTTATTCCTACCCTTTGTTCCCTGTCTTTTAACCAGTTCTCAATCCATGAAAGGACCTTCCCTTTTATCCCATGACAACTTAATTTATGTAAGAGCCTTTGGTGAGGGACCTCATCAAAGGCTTTCTGGAAATCTAAGTACACTATGTCCACTGGATCCCCCTTGTCCACATGTTTGTTGACCCCTTCAAAGAACTCTAATAGATTAGTAAGACATGATTTCCCTTTACAGAAACATGTTGACTTTTGCCCAACAATTTTTGTTCTTCTATGTGTCTGACAATTTTATTCTTTACTATTGTTTCGACTAATTTGCTCGGTACTGATGTTAGACTTACCAGTCTGTAATTGCTGGGATCACCTCTAGAGCCATTTTTAAATATTGGCGTTACATTAGCTATCTTCCAGTCGTTGGGTACAGAAGCCGATTTAAAGGACAGGTTACAAACCCTAGTTAATAGTGCCGCAATTTCACATTTGAGTTCTTTCAGAACTCTTGGGTGAATGCCATCTGGTCCCGGTGACTTGTTAATGTTAAGTTTATCAATTAATTCCAAAACCTCCTCCAGTGACACTTCAGTCTGTGACAGTTCCTCAAATTGTCACCTACAAAAGCCGGCTCAGGTTTGGGAATCTCCCTAACATCCTCAGCCGTGAAGACTGAAGCAAAGAATTTGTTTAGTTTCTCCGCAATGACTTTATCATCTTTAAGCGCTCCTTTTCTATCTTGATCATCGAGGGGCCCACTGATTGTTTAGCAGGCTTCCTGCTTCTGATGTACTAAAAAAACCATTTTATTACCTTCTGAGTTTTTGGCTAGCCGTTCTTCAAACTCCTCTTTGGCTTTTGTTATTACATTTTTACACTTAATTTGGCAGTGTTTATGCTCCTTTCTATTTACCTCGCTAGGATTTGACTTCCACTTTTTAAAGGAAATCTTTTTATCTCTCACTGCTTCTTTTACATAGTTGTTAAGCCATGGTGGCTCTATTTTAGTTCTTTTACTGTGTTTCTTAATTTATGGTATACACTTAAGTTGGGCCTCTATTGTGGTGTCTTTAAAAAGCGCCCATGCAGCTTGCAGGGATTTCACTTTAGTCACTGTACCTTTTAATTTCTGTTTAACTAACCCCCTCATTTTTGCGTAGTTCCCCTTTTTGAAATTAAATGCCACAGTGTTGGGCTGTTGAGATGTTCTTCCCACCACAGGGATGTTAAATGTATTATATTATGGTCACTAATATTCCAAACGGTCCTGCTATAGTTACCTCTTGGACCAGCTCTGTGCTCCACTCAGGACGAAATGTAGAGTTGCCTCTCCCCTTGTGGGTTCCCGTACCAGCTGCTCCAAGAAGCAGTCATTTAATGTATCGAGAAATTTTGTCTCTGCATTTCGTCCTGAAGTGACATGTTCTACAAGGGGATTTCACTAAACTGGACAATGGGGCAACAAAATGGCAGATGAAAGTCAATGTTGATAAGTGCAAACTAATGCACACTGGAAAACACAATTCCAACTATGAATACAAAATAATGGAGTCTAAATTAGCTGTTACCATTCAGGAAAGAGATCTTGGAGTCATTGTGGATAGTTTTCTGTAAACATCTGCACAATATGCAGTGGCAGTGAAAAAAGCGAACAATGTTAGGAACAATCAGGCAAGGGATAGGGAATAAGAGAGAAAATATATTGTCACTAAATAAATCCATGGTATGCCCACACTTTTAATACTGAGTGCAGTTGTGGTCACCACATCTCAAAAAAGATATATTATAATTGGAAACATTACAGAGAAGGACAAGAAAAATGATTAGGGGTATGGAACAACTTCCATGTGAGGAGAGATTAAAAAGACTGGGATTTTTCATCTTAGAAAAGAGATGACTATGGGGGGATATGATAGAGGTCTATTACACCATGAGTGGTGTGGAGAAAGTGAATAAGGAAGTATTGTTTACTCCTTCACATAATGCAAGTACTGGTGGTCACCAATGATATTAATAGGCAACAGGTTTAAAACAAACATAAAGAAGTACTTCTTCACACAAGACATAATCAACCTCTGGAACTTGTTACCAAGGTATCCTGTGAAGGCCAAAAGCATGAGCGGGATCAGAAAAGAATCAGATAAATTAATGGAGGTTAGGTCCATCAATGGGTATTAGCCAAGATGTTCAGGATACAACCCCATGCTCTGGGCGTCCCTAAGCTATCCATGTCCAGAAGCTCAGACTGGACAACAGGAGATGGATCACTCCATAATTGAAATGTTCTGTTCATTCCTGCTGAAGCATCTGGTACTGGTCACTGTTAGAAGACAGGATACTGGGCTAGACGAACCATTTGTCTGACCCAGTATGGCCGTTCTTTTGTTCTTATGATTTTCTAAAGGGCTGAGTGTTGGCCCAACTCTCCTCTGAAAGTCATTGACTTCAATGTGAGCAGAGTTAGGTCAACAGTGAGTGCTTTAGAAACAACAACTTAAATAAATACAAATAATTTCCAAAGGACAAACCAAGAGGATTCTGGTAGGCCCTTCCCCACAAAAGCCCAAAAGCATCTGTTGTTAATCAAATTCCATTAAGTAGTCAAAATTGTCTGTTCCCTAAATAAATGGTTAACATTCAAAACTACAGTAAGTGGCCTGGATGATCAAGAATGTCTAAATAGAAAATAATCAGGATTCTTTGTGTTCCAGGCTTGGGTACTGGGGACCAGTCATCAATAGGTTACATGCTTCAAGTGTTTTTTCTTGGTGAGATATTTGCAATTAATACTAATGTTCTCTTACTCAAAGGCACAAACATAAGTATTAGTATTTATAGACATGAATGGTCACTTGTTGATTTGTAGACAATACTATTGTGGAGAGAAAAACCCTTTTTGTAGAAACAAAAGTCTCGTGCTGATGTTTGAACCTAGAGTTCTGAAGGCTGAGTAATAAGTAATGCAATTTCTAGACGGAAAAGCAGTTTTTAGTTTCTCCATCCGAGTTCTCTCCATCATCTGCTGCTTAATGACTGGTGACAGATATTTCTCTAGTAAAATTAGCTAGCCAATTCTGATCTTCTTTAATAGACTAGGAAATAAAATTATCTCTGTCTGCTAGAGATCAATTAATTGATTTGTCTGGTTCTGTCAGAAGCAATCCTTCTGCGCCTTTATTCTTGAACTGTTTTAAAACCTATTTGATGGATTTCCATACTTAACCGCCGCCCCTCCCCCCGATACTGGCAAATCCACAATATAAATAACTTTCTGAGTGACTGAGGGGGAAGCAAAGGTCACAGGAAAGGTGAGCAGGTGCCTTGATAATACTAGAATTCTGACACTGATGTATTTTTAAAACACAGTGAACATGAAAGGAATGGTCAGGGAAAATGATTGAATTAATTCACAATTAGTCCCTTGACTTCTAGAATCGAAGGCCAACGTTTGAGAAACAAAGAGAAGCATTAGGACGAAGCATTCTTTTTTTTTTTTGGCAGGCGGGGGAGGGGTGTGTGTTATCAGGACCCAATGCAAAGCTGTAGTCTGGCTCCTTTCATAATTAATATGACGACTGCCATGCCGGGTCTGACCAGTGGGCCATACTGTTCAGCACGCTATCTGTGACAGTGGCAAGTATCAGCCACAGGCAACACATTCATCTGTGACTCGCTAGGAGACTGTATCCCATCTTGGCAGATGATTTAGCCTCAAGAATGCATGTGTGTTACCTGCAGTGGTGTGATCTACTTGGCCATTGAAGTCATCAGCTCTTAGGACAGAATCCAGCAGCACATCTCCTTAGCAACATAGGCCACTTTGAGCACGTTGGACCCAGCCTCTGCTTGTCACACTAGCTCCCTACAAGTTCAAGGTCTCAAATGTTATTTTCAGAGGTCTCAATGGTATGAGGCCAGAATATGGAAAAGATTGCCCTTAGAGGTCCAGGGCAAGGACACACCATGCCACTTTGTGTTCTTAGTGCAAGGTGCATTTCTTCACCACCGCCGTCACTAATAAAAACACACAGCACAGAACACAAACGTCCCATCCCTTCCTGGCAAATGATGACCTGGCCTCAGTTATTCATTCCTTTGTCATTTCTTGGCTGGACTACAGCAATGTAACCTTCTTGGGCAGAAAGCCTTCAGCACTTAAAAAACTTCAGCTGGTACAGAACACCGTGGCACATCTTCTGAGCCACATCAGACCCATTTTCTGTTCCATACGCTGGCTGCCCCTAGAATATTGAATCAGGTTCAAAGTCTTGGTCCTTATTTCAAAAGTGCTTCAATGGCTTGGACCCAGGTTATCTTTAAAAAAAAATCAATGAAAGCTCTGGGATTAAGACCACGGTTGACAACGTCAACTTTCTACCATAAGAGTAAATCTTGTTTTGTGCAGGAGACAGAACCTTGTCAGGTACTGGTTCAAGACTGTGGAATGAACTTCCTCACCACTACATCACAAACCTCACCACCTTCCACTCCAAGTGCCAGGCCTTCTTGACCTGCCTTCTCTAATCTAAAGACATTGCTGTGTGTGTGTGTGTGTGTGTGTGTGTGTGTGTGTGTGTATAAAACGAACCAAACCAGAGCACTCCACTGCACATGCTTTTTCCCCTGTGGAGAGGATGACAGAACAAACATGGGACCGATTTTTGTTACGTTGCTTAATGCTCTACTGGAAGGCGCTCAGATGCTACGGTGAGGAACATGGTATAAGAACTCACACAGAATAGAATAAGAAAGCTGCGGTTAACAATCTGTGTATCTTTAATAAAAAGTTAGCCACTAGAGTGCCTTATAAAATGCATGGTATTTTAAAACCCAAAAGTAAAGGGAGTTGGATGCATTAGTGAGCTCATCAAACTTACCTGCGGGTGATGATGCTAGTTGAATAAACTAATATTGGAGAGAGTACTAGTAGCTTTCCAGTGCTCCTGTAACCTGATTTTTCAAAGCTGCTGAGCATTGACTAGGCCAATGGAAACTACATGTGCTTAGCTCCTTTTGGCAATCAGACCACTAGGACCTTATTCCAAACCCATTGACTTCAGTGGACTTTGGATCAGGCCCTTTGTGCTTTGGGTATGTGTGTTCAGCATCTCAAAAGCACAGGCAGGCCCCTAAACAAATGTCTTCAAATTTGGGTACCTAAGTTAAAGAGTGAGGCATCTGTACTGGAGCTCAACACAAGCCAACTCGTGTGATTTTAATGCAGGTTTTGCATGGTACTTTTCTTAAAGCCCCAGCTCCTGGCATCAGATGATTATGTGTAAATCTCAGGTTTCATTTTTTTTAAAGTAAGTTTTGTAGCATTCGTGGTTGAAAGAGAACCTTGCAACTGTGAGCCAAGAAGGCAGGGGAAAAAAAGGACCCCAGATTTATTAGTTTTTAAAATCACATTTTTAAGCCAATCTTGTGATTTTTGGAGGGGCCGACTTGTAATTTTGAAAGCTTGAGATTAGCAGTACTGCTGGCTATTGAGATCTCATTGATTGTCTGTTAAGTGGTTTGAGATCCTTACATTTACGTTGTAAAGGATAATGGGTTTTTGCTGTTTTATTAAACAAACTCTCTCTCATTGGTAAACCATGCTGGAAAAGCTGAAAGTAGCCACCCTTTCTGAAAGCTTTTGCTGACGTCCACACGCTCTCCTAAGAAAGCCAGCTTGACATTGTAATTGGCTTACCAAAGACCAAACGCTGCTCCCGGAGCAACAAGATGGTTCCTCCTGTAAGGAAAAAAAAAAGACCACCACAATCCAAGTTTCATTTACGCTGCTGCTTTAATGGCATCCTGAGTGAATTGAGTCTGAAAGAAGCTTCAGGCTCACCTGATATGATTTACATTTTTACAGAGGTACACGTTGAACATTAGCTCTAGCTCTTACTTTGTAGAATTACAAGAATGTATGTGTCCCCATTTGGGGATCACGGTGTGCGTGGGGGACGGGAGGTGATGCCAAGCCAGCAGCCTCATAAAATGATCCCTGTTTATGTGCTGCAACATATTGTTACTTAAAGTGAAGTGAAACATTTTTACACATTAAGCTTAACTGGAACAAGCTGGAAACACCACACCAACACAAGCAGTCAGTGCATTTATTCTAAACGGGAAGAGAAATGGTGCTGATGATTGTAACTAAATGAGCAGTACTGGTAATGAAATAATTCTGAAGTGCTTCGGAGAGATCCAAGCAATTGCGGTGGAATTTGAGGCTATTCCTGGAGTTGGTATGTGAGGATAATACTGCTGCTTAGCAGTTATTTGGCACTTTTCCTTTCCGAAGCACTTCACAACTGCTAACTAATTGAGGCATGTGAAGTTATCTGTGTTCAGACTGTGTTGTTACCTTGTTACATGCTGCACATATCTCAGGGGAGAGAGCTGCACAATCACCAGCAACAAATGGAGCATTTAAATATAGGCCGAGCTGTTAGGAAAAACAGCCGGCCAGATCCTGGGCCTGGGCCCCTTTGCACCGTTCGGCGGGCACAAATAGAGAAGAGAGCTTTCCTTCCGTGGTAGCCAAAGAGTCTCTGATACGGGGGGGGACTCTGGGGGTGGCGTAAAGCTATATAGCCTCCTCTAGGGTTACCATATTTCAGCAAGCAAAAAAGAGGACGGGCGGAGCCCCGCCCCTGTCCTGCCCTGGCCCCGCCCCTGCCCCACCCACTTCCCGCCCCCCTCAGAACTCCCAACCCTCCCCCCCGCTCCTTGTCCCCTGACTGCCCCCTCCTGGGACCCCTGCCCCTAACTGCCCCCCCAAGACTTTACCCCCTACCTAAGCCTCCCTGCCTCTTGTCCCCTGACTGCCCCCTCCTGAGACCCTCCCCCCATCCTAACTGGCCACCTAGGACCCTACCCCCTACCTGTGCCCTGACTGCTCCAACTCTTATCCACACCCCCACCCCCAGACAGACCCCTGGGACTCCCACGCCCCATCCAACCACTCCCCACCCCCTGACAGCCCCCCCCAGAACTCCCGACCCATCTAAATCCCTCTGCTCCCTGTCCCATTGACTACTCCGATCCCTCTCTCCACTCCTGCCCCCTGACAGCCCCCCCACAACTCCCAACCCCCACCTCGCTCCTTGTCCCCTGACTGCCCCCTCCTGGGACCCCTGCTCCTAACTGCCCTCCAGAACCCCACCCCCTACCTAAGCCTCCCTGCCTCTTGTCCCCTAACTGCCCCCTCCTAAGACCCCCCCCAAACTGCCCCCCAGGACCCTACCCCCTACCTGTACCCTGACTGCCCAAAACCTTATCCACACACCTCCCAGAAAGCCCCCCCCCGAACTCCCGATCCCCCCCGTCTCTTGACTGCCCCCTCCAGAACCTCCCTGCCCCTTCTCCAACCCCTGGCCCCCTTGTCGTTAGCCTTCGGTTCGCCTAAGGGCTCTCTGGGAGCTTGCTCAGGAACTGTCTGAGCCGTTCTCCGGTACGCTGGGCAGCAGCGGGGGAGGAGCTCCAGACTGCTGGAGGTGAATGCAGGGAGGGAGGGAGGGAGGGAGTGAGCTATGCTGCAGGGGGACAAGGGACTCTCTCTCACTGTCAGAACCCCATGTAAGTGGCACCTTCCGGCTGCCCTGTTAGCCGCGCGCGCTCTGCATGGGCGGGGGGAAGTCTGGACATTAACAAATTCCCCCCGGACGCTATTTTTAGTTCAAAAATCCGGACATGTCCGGGGGAATCCGGACGAATGGTAACCCTAGCCTCCTCTACCCCACTCACTCAACCCTAATGGTCTTTCCTGGATGGAGGGAATGGAGTCATTATATATACACTGTTTTCTGGCAATCCACAGCCAATGCAATGGTCCTTAGGTAACTGCTTCAGCTAGCATCGCTTAGAGCAGACTATAGGGTGGTTTGGGGCTTAGCACCTCCTTTTCCTTCACCACCCTGGTTCCTGCACCAAGTGCAGCTTTGACCTTGCTCAGGATAGTTACTGTGCCTCTTCTTATACACATCTTGAAAACAAAATATTTATGTAATGGTGTGGTAAAATATTTCTAGTTTTAAGAAAAAGCGTCTCACACTTTTAATGATCTTTATAACTCTCAATAATATTCCTAAAACACACATAATTGTGGGCCAATTTTTCAGACTTGGGTCTCCAAAGATAGGAACCTATGAGCGAGCATATGTTGGCTCCTAAATAAGGACACCGATATTCTGGTCATCTAGAAGCACCTATTTATTGTCTAGATTCTCTCTATTCATTTCAACTGAAATTCTCCCCAAAGGTGCAGATCCTCGGTAGATCAGTTATGCTTTGTTGAACTGAAAATTTTATCAGCTTTCTTGACAGTGATCAAAGCCTTTCTCATGTTCCTGAGTATAATACATTTAACTTGAGACCCTCTTCCTGCGATATTATTTAGTAAGCTTTTATTTTATATATTGTATTAATAAAAAACAGGTAAAACTCCTTCCAGTTAAATGTCAAGTGCTTTGAAAAACATCTTGTAATGATGAATTGCTAGTGTTATGGGCTGGGACAGTGAGCTGGCTTTTGAATTCATGCCTGGTAAACACTGAAAGTTTGGCTAAACCCCAAAGATATCAGGGTATTATTTTTTCAGAATATGTCCAACCATGTTCATCTGACAGTTCTTAACTTTCATTCAGTAAGAATAGTATATACGTGTTCTGAGGTCCAGAAGGAGGTGAGAGGCAGAACAGTTGAAAGTCCCTGGGTAAAGATAAAAGGGGTAAAAAATAGGGGCGACATCACGGTAGTGGTCTACTATGTACCACCAAATCAGGTAGAGGTGGTGGAGGAGGCATTTATAGAACAAAAAACCAGAAATATGAAAACTACAAGACCTGGTAGAAATGGGGGGGCTTTAAGTACCCAGACATCTGTTGGAAAAATAACAGCAAAACTCAAACTTTCCAGTAAGTTCTTGGAATGTATTGTTGACAACATTTTGTTTCAGAAAGTGGAGGAAGTAAGTAGGTGGAAAGACGTTTTTCAATTTGATTCCGATCAACAGGTAAGGACATGTGATGCTCATGTGACCCTTGACTCCATCTTGGGCCAGTAACTTTCCACAAACTGAGGCTGTGGTCTTTGTTTGGGACAGTGAAATTCCATGCACATTGCAGAGGATATAAAAGACCCCTGAAACATCTCCATTTTGTCTTCATTCCCCTGGACTGAATTACTAACAAGGGCGCTCTACACAAGGAGTTCTGATGATTCCCAATCTGTTTGGGTGATTCTAGAGAGACCTTTGCAAGCTAGTAGTTTATTCTTTTATTCTATCTTTGCTACAAACTGATACAAGGGCTTTGCAATCACTTGTATGTATACGATTCCTTAACCATTTATAACTCTCTCTTTTTAAACATATTATTAAACCTTTAGTTTTAATTACTGAAGGATTTGCATCAGCGTGATTATTGGGTAGAATCTGAGTTATGTATTGACCTGGCTAAGTGGCTGATCGGTTGGGATTAGAAAGACTCTATATCTGATGAAATTGGTTTTCAGTAACCACTCATCATGAAGTCTAGTGTCTAGGTGATGAGCCAAGGGAATGCCTAAAGAGACTGCATTTTGACTTCTTGTTAACTATTGTGGAGATACAGAAGTTCACTTTTGTTACTGGCTTGGTATAATCTAATAGAATAACCACCAGTTTGGGGTGAGTCTACCCTGTTTCTCAGTAATCTGTCTTGAATTTGGCATTCTCAGCTGGGACCAACTGAGGCACAGTGGTATGGTATCCAACTTGAGACACTGTTAAATGAGCCTGATTTTCATAGGGGGGATACTCAGCACTTTCTGAAAATCAGGTCCCTTTAAGGGGTCCCAAGTTGGACAGCCAAAAGCATGACTCCCTGTTGAAAATGTAGGCCTTTACACTTATCCGAGGCTAATACTTGTACTCTTGTGTAACAATAAAGTCCACTTTGAGAAGGATACAGTGGTGTTACAATTATTTGGTACATACATTGCAGACAGTCACGGGGCACAAGTGAAAAAAATTGGCCTTTATCCTTGTATTGTGGAGCTTGAACGTACAGTATGTCTAGATCAAAGACTTTTTTTAGCACTTTAATTACTTAGAGTGCTTGCTGCTTTGGCAGTAGATTAACAAATGCAGATCAATTCTTCCATCAATCCATGTCCATTTTGTTATTTGAGAACATCCATTCATCTGCAGGGGTAACATCTGCCAAGAAAAGGTATTACAAACAAAAAGCAGGGTAAAAAATGAACTGTTCTTGATAATCTTCTGCACTCATTTGGCTATGCATGATAACTCTTTATGGAGATGTCCTGTAACAAATGAGAAGTTAGTTTATAATGGAACAGAAAATATAACTGCTCAGGGTGATGTTTTCAGCTAGTCAATAACAAATGCTGAGGATGTCAGGAATTTTATTTTTGTTGTTGACTAGTTTCAACACTGACTCTGGGGATGAGATATTCTTGGGACATATGTTTCCTGTTGGTAAAATAAACAACATAAAGCAGCGGAGGGAAATATTTTGATAGAAAACACGTAACAGCTGGGCAGGTGTACGGAGGCCTGCCACTCACTGTTCAGCAGTGCCTCCTTGTGGCTCATCTAGGGAATTAGCTCCCCACCGTCAGCACCCCATCGGGTGGTCACTCACTCTGTGGCCCCTCTCTGGACTGGTCAGGAGCTGCAGTGCCTCTCCTTCGTGGCTTAGTCCTCTGGCCAAGTCACAGTTGTCCTCCCTTTCTAGGGGTCTCACCAGACTCTGTCTCTACACAGTTTCGGGCAGTCTCCATATCCACTGTGCTGACTGCACCATTCCCACACTGGCTTGAAGGGGAACCTAGGCCCATACCCTACACCGGGTTCCAATTCAGGGCCGCTTGAACCAGCATTCAGGTCTATTCTCTCAGCCCTTACTGCTCCTTGCCTGGACTGCTTTCTATACTCCTATTACAGGCTCTTACTCTCCCCCCTCGTATCAGGGGGTGTGACTGCAAGCTTCCTCACTGCACCCCTCTTCTCTCCTCAACTCCTAGGCTTTATAGGGAATGTCTGTACAGCAAAGAAAAACCCGCAGCTGGCCATGCCAGCTGAGTCGGGTTCGTGGGACTTGGGCTGCGGGGCTGTTTCATTGCTGTGTAGATGGCTGGACCCTGAGCCCCGTACCTTCCCATCCTGCAGGGTCTGAGAGTCCAGGCTCCTGCCCAGGCCCAGACATTTACACAGCAATGAAACAGCCTCACAACCCAGGCCCCATAAGCCCGAGTCAGCTGGCCTGGGCAAGGCCTGGGTTTTTCTTTGCTGTGTAGATATACTGATAGAAGCCTTACTTGTTCCTCCCCAGGTGAGCTCCATTTTCAATTGGTATCATTGCCTCTTAACTTCCCATCTGGTGCAGCCTATGGCTAATTGGCCTCTCCTGCCACCTTAACCCCTTCAGTGCTGGTGTGGGAGGAGCACCCCTCACAGGAGGAAACTGTGTGTGTGTGTGTGTGTGTGTGTGTGTGTGTGTGTGTGTGTGAGAGAGAGAGAGAGAGAGAGAGAGAGAGAGAAAATTATGGGAGGAAGAGTAGTCAGCGGGTGGATAAGGAAGCATGGATAAATGATTTAAGAAATGTGAAGGATAAACCAGACTCTCAATAATGGATACAATAATGAAGCATTTAACATTTGGAACATAATTAGGAATTAATTCAAGTGGAGAATGGTTTTTAAAATACTGTGGCTAACCTCACATAATTAAACATTAACTTAGTTCTGCTTGAGATTGGACTCCACATCTATACACATATAACACTTGACAATACGTTTGAGGTGAGTAACATTGGGATAATACTTCCCTATCTCATAGGGTTGTTGCAAGAATAAATACATGAAAAGACTGAGGCATTCAAATACTATGGTAACGGGGGCCATATGGGTACCTATCATCTATAGTAATTTCCCTCAGATAACTTACTTGATTGATTCGGCTTAATTATCCCTCATGGAATGTCCATTATCGGATTGAGTTTCCTCAGATTTCGTCATTGTTTTAATCTTTTAACGATTTTTATTTTACTTTCTGGATTGAACACAAACAGTTGACAGTCAGCATTTGATGCTACTGTTTGAAATCTGGGCCTTGATGTGTGGTTGTGATTGGTCACAAGGTATCGTTTCTGTTCCCTGATCGGATGAGTGTAAATTACAAGTAGGAAGAGAGCTGGAAGAAGCTGCTAAGGCTATGACTCTCTCTCAGGAAGGGGGACGAATTTAGGGACAGGTAGCAGATAAACAGGGCAAAGCAATTTGTTTTCTTTAAAACAATTATTAGTCTCTTCCCCTCTAGGAAAGACAGGTCTTAGGGCATCAGTCTTAAAAAAAAAAAAAAAAATCAGGCTATTGTCAGATTCATTTGGCAGATGAGGAGTTACATTGAATTCATCTGTCATTACTTTGGCACACACAATTTGCAAGTGCAAGCCCAGTCCTGAGAGAGCCCAGATGTGGGCCAAACGGATTTGGTCCAAGATACTCATCAGACTTGTATATTTGCCTCTGGGCAAGGGTTTTGAGAGTCTGTATCCCCATTAGGTGTCCCATCCCATATAAAATATATCATGTGTATTCTGTTTACTACTCTGTCATCAACACCATAGATGTGGATACAGAGTAATTAGGCATGCATGGTCCTAATTGTGAATGGTGAGGTCATATCTATCTTAGGTACTTATATGACCCTGGTTATTGGGCTATCTAATTGCCTCATAACCTAATGGATTAAATGTAGTTATCCTCACAAGGCCTCTGGTGGAGGGCTGTGTTATTACCCCCATTTTACAGAAAGGAAACTGAGGCACAGAGTAACTGAGTGACTTGCTCAAGGTCACATAGGATGTCTATGGTAGAGCAGGAAATTGAACCTGGGTCTCCCGTGTCCCAGGCCAGAGTGCTAACCATCCTTCCTCTCTGTCTCTAATTTACCAGCCTCTTTAAATTTCGCTGTATGTGAATAGTTGCTCTTGTGAGTCTGAAATGTAGCTTTTCATCAACATGTGTGTGGCTGAAACTCAGTAGTGCAGATACTCGCTGCAAGTGAAACAAAAGGGGAGGGGGAAGAGCACCGCTGAAGAAGATTAATTTTAAATTGGAGTCAATACCTTTGGGGATGTGGATGTGGGATTTGCCCGGTTCTGCTTTACAATAACACTGTTATATTTAATGGTTATATTTAACTCTGGGTGTCCTGTTCATAAAGAGCTATTTTCTACCACCTTTCTCCAGACTGAGCAGTATCATAGAATCATAGAATATCAGGGTTGGAAGGGACCTCAGGAGGTCATCTAGTCCAACCCCCTGCTCAAAGCAGGACCAATCCCCAACTAAATCATTCCAGCCAGGGCTTTGTCAAGCCGGGCCTTAAAAACCTCTAAGGAAGGAGATTCCACCACCTCCCTAGGTAACCCATTCCAGTGCTTCACCACCCTCTGAGTGAAAAAGTTTTTTCCTAATATCCAACCTAAACCTCCCCCACTGCAACTTGAGACCATTACTCCTTGTTCTGTCATCTGGCACCACTGAGAACAGTCTAGATCCATCTTCTTTGGAACCCCCTTTCAGGTAGTTGAAAGCAGCTATCAAATCCCCCCTCATTCTTCTCTTCCGCAGACTAAACAATCCCAATTCCCTCAGCCTCTCCTCATAAGTCATATGCTCCAGCCCCCTAATCAATTTTTTGCCCTCCACTGGACTCTTTCCAATTTTTCCGCATCCTTCTTGTAGTGTGGGGCCCAAAACTGGACACACTACTCCAGATGAGGCCTCACCAATGTCGAATAGAGGGGAACGATAACGTCCCTCGATCTGCTGGCAATGCTCCTACTTATACAGCCCAAAATGCCGTTAGGCTTCTTCGCAACAAGGGCACACTGTTGACTCATATCCAGCTTCTCGTCCACTGTAACCCCTAGGTCCTTTTCTGCAGAACTGCTTCCTAGCCATTTGGTCCCTAGTCTGTAGCAGTGCATGGGATTCTTCTGTCCTAAGTGCAGGACTTTGCACTTGTTCTTGTTGAATCTCATCAGATTTCTGTTGGCCCAGTCCTCTAATTTGTCTAGTACCTTGCTCTGTGAGCAATCCCATTGAAGATAGTGGGGCTAGCTACAAAGTAAAATACTAAATGCATGTAATAGTGGTAGAACCTGTCCCTTAGGACATTCAGTAATTCCGCAGCATTCCTTAGTGATGGGCTAGTTCCACCATAGGATGCTTTTCCATCGAGAGAGGGATTCTGGTCACTGTGAGATGTAGTTGGATCAGGACTCTTTCTAGTGGTGAGCCCCAGCTGCTAAGACATCCCTGCCCACACCTGTCTGCCTTGTGCACTTAAAATCTCCCTCTGCTTGTGGTTCCCACCCTCGCTTCAGGCCAGAATATAGCACGGGGAAGGTTGTCCCTCATGGCTGTGGCATGGAACCGTGCTTCATGCTGGTTATTTAGACTGTAAGCTCTCGAGGGAAGGGACTGTGTTCTACTCTGTGTGTACAGCAACTAGCACAATTGGGTCCCCATTTGCAGTTGATCCCTAGACATGTCTGTAAATCAACACCATTAATAATAATGGTATGAAGTTTGGTGGCTGAGCAGAAGGGAAGCTCCGGGCCACTGCAAAGGGGGTAGGTGCACACTGCAGTGCTCAGTGTGAAGGGGGCATGGCTAAGCAGTCTGGGTAGAGGGGTCTCCTATGTTGTGAGAGAAAGGGAGCAGTAGAGAGGCAGGGTTCCCTGCTGGAAGGGGAGGGAGAAGAATGGAGAGGATGAGATCTGAGCCATGTGAATTAGCACGATAAAGGTTTGGTGGGTTAAAATCCACGTGGCTTGTGATTCTGCAAAATGTAAGTGGGCTCTTTGACTTTTTCATTATACCCTATCTCCCTGTTTATTAGCAGGGGTGGTGAAAAGCTTTACCTCTCAGGGAGCCACAGTTATATGACTCTCCTAGAGCACGCCGTGGGGAATCCTGGAGTTTTATTATCTATTTATTTCGAGGAGGTAGGTACAGCAGGGGAAAGAGGGCAAGAGATGCTGAGGGGTTAGATGTAGCTGGCTGCTTCCCATTGCCTAACCTCTGAGTGAGGATTTCACTGCGACTCTCGGGAGCGGCGTTACAGTGGGATTTGTTGCAGTCAGCTCAGTGACTATTAATGCTTACTCAATTAGTTGCCATGATGGAGGAAATACAGACAGAGGGGCACTCACTGCTCCTCTTGAGTCAATCATTGGGAGTCGCTCCTACTGGCTGCCAGGGGCCTTTCGCAGAAGCTCACTAGTGATTAAAATATCTGCTTGGTTGGAGGGGGGGACTGGATGATTAAGGGGATGGTTTAATGGGATATGGAGTCTTGTTAGTTCTCGGTCAGTAGTTTTGAATCAGTTCCATGTTAGCAAGGCTAAATGCTCATCATCTGGCCATATGTCTAGGATATGTGAAATAACGTGGCTATCTCCGCCTTGTTGCTAGCAGGCAGTCACCCATATAACAGAAATGACAGGCGCTTATCTTGGCCGACATATGGGGGATGAAGGAGGGACCTTGAAAGTGATACACACAAACCTCTATAGGTTGAGCTAATGAGACCAGTCTTGTAGCCAGGCTGTAACAGAACCATATTCTCCATGGATAGGGCAGAGATGGGGGACGTGTTACACACACTAACCAATGAGTTACACAGACATTACAACTGGCTGTGTTGTTAACTGTCTTCACAGAGAGGCCAAGGGAATGGGCAGGGGAGATTGAACTCACCTAGAAAGGGGTCCTGTAAATCCGGATTTATTTATATTGGTGAAGGCAGGGTCAGGGGGACATGCAATGCAGCTCTTGGTGCTGCATCCATTCTGTGGTAAACCGAGGACTTCAATCTCCAATACTGAATGTACTTTTAGAACAAAGTGTTTCTAGCCTGCTCGATGGGGATAAAAACCCTCCAGAGCTGCCAACAATCCAGTGAGAAGAATAGGTGCAGTTGGATGAGACTCGGCAGTTTCCGACTCAATTTATGTGTGCGTCGAGGGGTGGGAATGCAAGTGGAGATGTTCCTGCGATTTCTAGAAGGAAAGAGGGCGAGAGAGAGAAAATGTGACTGAACATTGGAAGAGCCCAGAAGAAAGGCAGGCAGATCTTCTGAGGGCACTGATTTTTCATACATGGTACAGGTAGGGGAGAGGGGAGGTATGCAGAGATAAATGAAATGGCTTTGTACATTTATAGTGACAACAGAGTTTATTTTTGCCCAAGATCTTGAGAGAGAACAGTGTTGGCCTTAGTAACAACTACAGCTGCTCGGGAACTTTACATCATAATGATTTTTTGGATGTAAAAATGGTCTAAATCTTTTGATTTTTTTTTTCCATTGGGAGAACTGAAATGAAAGATTTTCCTTCGGGCCATTTTGATCCAAATAAAAATATTTTGGTTTATTAAACTGACACACAACTTTTTATTTCAAACCAATTCAACATTAAAGTTTCCGTATGGCAATGCATTGCCGCCTGGGAGTTCTAGTTTGGGAATGTCATCCACCCATTCTCCCAAATCGGCCAGGCTCCCTGGCTGGATTACCTCTCCCATGATGCCAGGGCCGGCTCTGGCGTTTTTGCCGCCCCAGCGCGGCAGGGGAGGGCGGCCGGAGCCCCGGTGGGAGGGCAGCGAGCCCCGGCCGGGGCTCCGCTCTCCCCGGCCGGGGCTCCGCTCTCCCCGGCGGCCAGAGCGCTGGGGGGAGGGCGGCGAGTCCTGGTCGGGGCTCCGCTCTCCCCGGTGGCCAGAGCGCCGGAGGGAGGGCGGCGAGTCCTGGTCGGGGCTCCGCTCTCCCCGGCGGCCAGAGCGCCGGGGGGAGGACGGCGAGTCCTGGTCGGGGCTCCACTCTCCCCGGCGGCCAGAGCGCAGGGGGGGAGGGCGGCGAGCCCCGGCCATGGCCCTGCTCTCCCCGGCAGCCGGAGCCGGAGCACCGCGCCACCCCCATCCAGGTGCCGCCCCAAGCACAAGCTTGGTTGGCTGGTGCCTGGAGCCGGCCCTGCATGATGCAACACAGTCTTCTCTCTGACTGAGCTATGTGGTGCATCATGGGATTCGTATGATTGTGGGTGCATCGTGGGACATGTGGACAGGCCCAAAGGGGTTATCTGCTGTCCAATCTATAGCTGTCATGAGGAAATGTGGCACCATAGGAAGTTGCTGTTTGCTGTTGAACTGACTCAAAACAAGCTAGTTTGTGTCCGTTTGTGACACACTTCAAACTCAGATTCTGCCCTTTGAAGGCACATCATTCTTTATAAGATATTACAAACACCTGAAATAGGTAGGGTTACCATACGTCCTCTTTTTCCCGGACATGTCCGGCTTTTCGGCAGTCAAACCCCCGTCCGGGGGGAATTGCCAAAAAGCCGAACATGTCCGGGAAAATGGCGGCTCTGTTTAAGAGCCGGGCTGCCTGAACGCTACCGGCTTCGGGCAGCCCCGTGCCTCCAGACCCTGCGCCGCCGGAGCCCGGGAGGGGAAGTGCCCGGCTGGGGGTGCAGGGTCTGGAGGCAGGGGGGCTGCCCGAAGCCGGTAGCGCTCGGGCAGCCCGGTTCTTAAACAGAGCCTCCAGCGGCTGCGGCTCTGTGTAACTGACACTGTGTCAGTTACACACAGCCCCTGCGGCTGGAGGCTTTGCTCCTCTTTGGCTCTGTGTAACTGACACTGTGTCAGTTACACACAGCCCCTGCGGCTGGAGGCTTTGCTCCTCTTTGGCTCTGTGTAACTGACACTGTGTCAGTTACACACAGCCCCGGCAGCTGGAGGCTCCAGCCGCCCCCGCTCTGTTTAAGAGCCGGGCTGACCGAGCGCTACCGGCTTCGGGCAGCCCCGTGCCTCCAGATCCTGCGCCCCCAGCCGGGCACTTCCCCTCCCGGGCTCCGGCGGCGCAGGGTCTGGAGGCACGGGTAGGGTGACCAGACAGCAAGTGTGAAAAGTCAGGACAGAGGTGGGGGGTAATAGGAGCCTATATAAGAAAAAGACCCAAAAATCAGGACTGTCCCTATAAAATCGGGACATCTGGTCACCCTAGGCACGGGGCTGCCCGAAGCTGGTAGCGCTCGGGCAGCCCGGCTCTTAAATAGAGCGGGGGCGGCTGGAGCCTCCAGCCGCCGGGGCTGTGTGTAACTGACACAGTGTCAGTTACACAGAGCCCCAGCCGCTGGAGGCTCTGTTTAAGAGCCGGGCTGCCCCAGAGCTACCGGCTTCGGGCAGCCCCGTGCCTGGAGACCCTGCGCCGCCGGAGCCCGGGACGGGAAGTGCCCGGCTGGGGGCGCAGGATCTGGAGGCACGGGGGCTGCCCGAAGCCGGTAGCGCTTGGGCAGCCCGGCTCTTAAACAGAGCGGGGGCGGCTGGAGCCTCCAGCCCCCGGGGCTCTGTGTAACTGACCCAGTGTCAGTTACACAGAGCCAAAGAGGAGAAAAGCCTCCAGCCTCTGGGGCTGTGTGTAACTGACACAGTGTTAGTTACACAGAGCCGCAGCCGCTGGAGGCTCTGTTTAAGAACCGGGCTGCCCCAGCGCTACCGGCTTCGGGCAGCCCCCCTGCCTCCGGACCCTGCGCCCCCAGCCGGGCACTTCCCCTCCCGGGCTCCGGGGGTGCAGGGTCCGGAGGCACGGGGGCTGCCCGAAGCTGGTAGCGCTGGGGCAGCCCGGCTCTTAGAGCCTAAGAGGAGCAGAGCCTCCAGCTGCGGGGGCTCTGCTCCTCTTCGGCTCTGTGTAACGTATACAGTGTAAGTTACGCAGAGCCGCCGGAGCCCTGGAGGGGAAGTGCCCGGCTGGGGGCGCAGGGTCCGGAGGCATAGGGGCTGCCCAAAGCCCGAGCGCTACCGGCTTCACGGTTTGCTGGGCAGCCTCCAGACCCTGCGCCCCCGGCCTGGGCGCTTCCCTCCCAGGCTCCAGCTGCGCTGGGGAAGCGCCGGCTGGGGGCGCAGGGTCTGGGGGCTGCCCAGCAAACCGTGAAGCTGGTAGCACTGGGGCAGCCCTTTCCCCCTGGCTGGGAGTGGGAGGGAGGAGGGGGCGGAGTTAGGGTGGGGGAAGGGGCGGAGTTGGGGCGGGGCTAGGGGGTGGGGAAATGGGCGGGGCCATGGCCCGTGGAGGGTCCTCTTTTTTTATTTATGAGATATGGTAACCCTAGAAATAGGGAGCAGAGGGAGACTCAGGGATCTGTATGAAATAGAGCTCAAACGCAAATGCCCCAAACATAGTTTAACATGGCTGAGCAACAGGATTCAATAGCCTAATAACAGTGAGCCACGTGTTTAAGCTTTTCTGCTCCTTTACAGTACACAGTGTCCAAGGACTGGCCTGACACAAAGTAAAACAACAAGCTGCAACTGATTTTCTATAGCCACATAGTCCCTAGTACTTTGAATAATTTTCTATTTAGGCAATAAATGTTTTAGAACTCATTAAAGCATAAATGTATAGCACACGCCTGTAATGCAGAGTAGGGACTGACTCAGGGGTCAGTAAGGAAAAGGGCTCAACTTAACAAGTTTACCTCTATATCTGAGCCAGCCAGGGTAGGGAGTGTGTAGAAATTACTCCCTCTGGGGAACACAGTGGTAGTGTGTCCAAAAAGTTCAACCACTATGAAAATGTAAGTTAACAATGTAAGATCAAAGCATTCCCTTTTATGTCTCTCTGTGAAGGTCAACAAACTGAAATGAAATATTTTTATTTGGGAATAATGAAACATTTCATTTTGACTGAAAATTCTGAAACAAAACATTTTACCACTTCAGAACTGAAAATATTGTTTGGAACTTTTTGTTCTGCAAAAAAATTCAATATTTCACCTTTTTGTCCTTATTTGGAGCAAAGAATGTTGAAATATCGGAATTTCTTGCAAGATGGAAATTCCAGTTTTCACATAGACAACATCGTTGTGACTAGATCTGAGACTTTCTGAATGGAGGGAGGTGTAATAAGTTGTTTACAAGCTGAACCAAGCTCATGTACCTATCTAAATAGCTTCTTTTTCCTTATACTCAGTTAGGGCCCGATCCTGCAATCAGATCCAGGAATGGGAGAGCCAGCACTATTTAACATTTTAAAATATCACAAACAACATTATAGAAACACTGTGGAAATCTAATGAGCCACTATATTCATTCTCTCTTTAGCTAGAGCTATACATCTTTTGAAGGGAGCAAAGTGTTATACAAGCAAACTGCAGTACAAAAATTTGAATACAGAAAGAATGACTACCTCCAGCCATCTCTCGATTCCTTACACATAAATTAACGGGTGCTTTGCTTTTATGCTAGTTTGTGCCCAGAACAATGAGGCAGTTAAGGGTTACTAAGGTTGTTTTGATCTGTGTTTTTGCAGAACTGACTAACTGATCACAATGGTCCCTTCTGGTCTTAAAATGTATGACTGTACAGGTGTCCATATAATGTAAGACTAGATCTTATACCTTACTGCTTGACTGTGACACAAAATTAGCCCATATTGGCAAGATTCTCATTTCTCCTGAGTCTTAAGTATCTGTGCCCAGTTCTTAGTGGGTTCCTAAATGCTTCTGCCCTTTCCTTTCCTTGTCCACTGCCTCTTTGCCTAGAGTAGAATATCTTTTCCCAGCTTTACTCTGCTGTTCAGCCTCCCCCCAGCCTTTTTCACCTCCCGCTGTGCTAAGTAGCATGAATGGGAAGAAAAGGTCAAATTGCTTTAAAAGTAGTCATGCAGACATTGCCACGTTGGTGGGCAGAAAAAGGGTAAAGGCTCCTGAGGTGAGCATAAAAGGAGATGTAAAGAGAACCTGTTGGCGTAATTGTCAGAGCGCTGCAGGAGATTAAAGGGCTGGGGGGATTATGGCATCTAGAATTGCAGGCTCCTGTGGGAAAGAGATGATTTGATCAAAAGGTGTAAGGAAGTGGAGGAATAAAACTGATCACGACTGAGGTTCACCCACATCTAAATATCAGAGGGGTAGCCGTGTTAGTCTGAATCTGTAAAAAGCAACAGAGGGTCCTGTGGCACCTTTAAGACTAACAGAAGTACTGGGAGCATAAGCTTTCGTGGGTAAGAACCTCACTTCTTGCATCTGAAGAAGTGAGGTTCTTACCCACGAAAGCTTATGCTCCCAATACTTCTGTTAGTCTCAAAGGTGCCACAGGACCCTCTGCCACATCTAAATGAAAGCCTAGCCTCCAATGCACCACAGGCCCAATCCTGTGAAGCTGCAAGCACTGGCTGTGATCCAGACAAGCACTTAAGCACACGACTTTTCACTTGCTTAAAATTACTTCAGGCTTTGCTGCCTCAGGTCCAGAGTGCTCACCTCCTTACGGGACTGAGCCCTAAATCCTGGGCCCAATGCACATCTCTACAAGTGCCAGGGCTGCTGAGGTGCTGAGCACTTCTGGCAAGGTACTGATCCGAGCCTTGACAGCTGTGGATTTCATTGGGAGTAGAAGGTGCTGAATACCTCTTTGGGATTGAAGGATTGGGCCCTTGCAGGGTTTCTTAGCATTAAAATATAGAAGCCGGGCTGCGAAGAATTATGCACGAGCCCTAGGAACAATCTGGTAAGAAAGTCTTGGAAACCGAGAGATTAATGATAGCGAGCATGGATTCAAGCACAGGTGGTCATGCTTAGCTCATCTGCTATAGTTATTTGGCACTGCAGCTGTGGCATACAGGGGAAAAGCCATAGGTAGAATAATATTTGAAGTGGAACCGTATCAAGTGTTTTTTTGTTTGTTTGTTTTTAAACGGAGATAAATGGCTAATGCAAATCTATTTCATTCACAGGTGGCTCTTTGCTAATTGCTTTGGATTGATTTTATGGCTAAGGCACTGTACTAGCAATCAGAAGATTTGGTTTCAGTGTCTGCCACAGACTTCCTGTGTGACCTTGGGCAAGTTGCAAATCTCTCTGTTCCTCATCTGTAAAATGGGGGATATGTCATCCATTGCCCCACCCTTTGTCCGGCTTGTATACTTGGATTTCAGGCTCTCTGGGGCAGGGAATAGCTCTTACCATGAGTTTATACAGCACCTTCCACAATGGGGCCTCCGTCTGGGTTGTGGCCTCAAGACAGTTTTGTAATACAAATAATAAACACGTGCACAATGTAGTTCTCTGAAGCATCTCTACACCCAACGCACTCACTAGGATGTGTCTGTTTGGCATTGTTCTTATGAACGTCTCAGCTTACTTCAGATTTTACTTCAAATATCAAGCCTTTAAAAAAACACACCCAGAAAACCATCTTCCCTCTAACTTCATTTAGTCAAGATCTATTAATTATGAGCACGTGACTGGTTGATGGGAAAAGTAATAATTTGAGCATCTGTAGTATGGAGGGTTATTTACCCATTCTTCCCTCCTATGCTTTAAATCAGTGCTTCTCAACCTTTCCAAACTACCGTACCCCTTTCAAGGAGTCTGATTTGGCTTGCATACCCCAAGTTTCACCTCACTTAAAAACTACTTGCTTACAAATTCAGCCATAAAAATACAGAAGTGTCACAGCACACTATTACTGAAAAAGTGCTGACTTTCTCATTTTTACTACATAATTATAAAATAAATCAATTGGGATATAAATTTTGTACTTACATTTCAGTGTATAGTATATAGAGCAGTGTAAACATTTAATTGTATGAAATTTTAGTTTGTACTGACTTCGTTAGTGTTTTTTATGTAGCCTGTTGTAAAACTAGGCAAATATCTAGATGACTTGATGTACCCCCTGGAAGACCTCAGTGTACCTCCAGGGATACACATACCCCTGGTTGAGAACCATGGCTTTAAGTAATATTGATGGTATTGTTTCTTTGATTTTCATTTTGTTTAGCTTGCATTTAAAGTGGTTAGGTTTTTTTGGTATTGTTTTGTTTTTGAAGATTCAAGAATGGATGTCTTTCTAAAAGAAATGCTGTAGTTCAGCCACAAATTGTTGAACTAGGTGCAGAAATCACTGGGTGAAACTCAAAGGTCAGTGATATGCAGGAGGTCAGCCTAGTTAATCACAATGGTCCCTTCTGGCTTTAAATATATATACCACCATGAAAATCGTAGTTGGAAGCTATCTGAATGCCATACACTTGTGGTGTGCATCATGATTCCTCTCTAGGTGCTGGTCCACCTGGAGTATAATAGCTTACTACTGTTGCCAGCTAATGAAGTTTGCCCTTTAACTCAAGTGATAGAAATCTCTTCTTTATGCTGAAGATTCTTCTCTGTGATGACACACATGGGAAAGGGGGGTTGTTCTATGGAGTCATTTGAAGCCCCTCTGAGTGCTCTTTTCATGGAGTATTTCTCCTGCTCTTCCTTTGCCTGCACATTCAGGTTTGTTTTCTTATAGAATAATGCATGGCCTTGGCTCAGCACAAGACAATAATTCAATTGAGAAGGTTCTGCTGACATGAGTTGTTGGCCGGCAGCTCCATCAATTGTATAAATAGCTACGGAAATTCTGGATTGAATTACAGTGTTAGTGTACAGTCGGTTTGTTTGTAGTATGTATTATTCTGATGCTTTATTAAAATGTACAGTCTAACTCAGAACTACATTTTGAACCTTGCTGCTTGTCAGGAGGTCCAAAGGCTGCCACCATGCAATTCATGACACAATCTGATCTATGGTATTTTTAGAGCGTTTATCACCATAGTGTCTGTCTTGCTACAGAAGGAGCAGGATCTAATAGTACTGTGCATGCACGTGTTGATATTTCATTAGTGTTGTTGCACCAATAGTATCTTTGAAAGAACATTGGATTTTCCATACTATCTAGCTACCATTGGTTCATCAAATCTGGTAACTTGCTTCTGTCATTATTCACTAGCTAATGCTTCAAAAGAAAGGAATCCTCCCATAATGTATGTGACCAGTTTAGCAGTATTGTATGTGAGTGGGAGGGGGAGAAACAATTTTAAAAATCAGCGTAAGGTTACTTATTCTCTCTGTCTAAGGTGGAATGAAACAGAAAAGGCAAAGGAGAAGCCAATAAGCCATGAATAATAGACACCAGCTACTTAAAACAGTTTAACTAGTTTTAAATCTAGTTTAACTAGATTTCACCGCGCCACTTCCTACAGCTCCCATTGGCCAGGAATGGCGAACCGCGACCACCGGGAGTTGCAGGCAGCCGTGCAAATGTAAATAAACTGTCTGGTGGCCTGTCAGCAGATTACCCTGATGGGCCACAGGTTGCCCACCACTGTTCTAGAACTTGGTCTGAATCAGACAGAGTGGAGATTGAAGTGGCGTTTGCCACATCCCAGATGACTGCCCAACCAGTGGTCTATTGGCTCTTCTGTACACTCACTCTCTGGTTTTTCATGAAAAATCCCAGAGGGTCTCAGGTTCTTACTGATATGGAACAAAAACAAATTCCAAAAACTCTATTTTTTTTCCCCAAAACAAAATTCTTGTTTTTTGGCCAGCCCTAGTTTTAACATTTGGTGTTTATAGAGTCATAGGAGTTAGAAACAGAACACACTGTTAGTCTGGCTTCCTGAAAATGCGGGACTAGTCATAGGGAAGCAGTGTTGGCTGGGAGACAGGACACCGGATAGGAACTAAGGAAATCTGAGTTCTAGTACCAGCTCTGCCTGACCTGGGGCAAGTCATGTCACTCCTCTGTTACCTCTCCGACTCTTTGTTTAGATTATAAGTTCTCTGGGGCAGGGACTTTCTTTTGTTGTGTATGTACTATGCCTGGCACAATGGGGCCCTGATCACTTGTGCCTGAAGGTTCAACTCTAATATAAATAATAATATTCCTGATTGTGGATTTATTGGTGCTTAGGGTTAGTCAAAAGATTAGCCCTGCATGGAAGTGCAATGGGGCAGAAGGTGCATGAAGCCACCCCTTTGCATTCTTTAGTGGGTGCTATTAGCCAGGATGGGCAGGAATGGTGTCCCTAGCCTCTGTTTGCCAGAAGCTGGGATTGGGTGACAGGGCATGGATTACTTGATGATAAGCTGTCTGTTCGTTCCTTTTGGGGCACCTGCTATTGGCCACTGTCAGAGGACAGGATACTGGGCTTGATGGACCTTTGGTCTGACTCAGTATGGCAGTTCTTATGTTCTAGATGCCATCACAGCCCTTGGGTGAGCTGAGAATTGCTCTGGCCTATCAAAAGGGTGAGTCAGTGCAGAGTTTGTGGGCCCCAGACACTGGTTGGTGTATCTGGGCTGGGACAGGATGGATTTCATGCTGAACTCTCTCTAAGAATTAGGGTTGCCACCTTCTAATTTCTGGTAACTGGAACCTGATGACCCCATCCCTTGCCCTGCCTCTTCCCTCCAAGGCCCCGCCTCCTTTCTGCCTCTTCCCTCCAAGGCCCCAACCCCATTGCTCGCTCCTCTTCTGCCCTCCCTCCGTTGCTCACTGGATGTCTCAAGGAACCTGGCTGCAGTTAGGAGGCGGCCCCAGCTGGGCAGAGGCTGGTGTGGGTTAATGGTCCAGCACCTTCCCTTGCCCCGCAGTAACAGGGCTTTTGGTTTGGGTGCAATTTAGGGTTGCCAGGCCCCCGAAAACCGGGCACCTGGCAAACCAAAAACCAGCCTATCGGGGTAAAACCCAGACGGGGGGCAACCCTACTGAGAGCATTGCAGAGCCTGCTCTATTCTCAGTGCTCCTAGAGCACTGTGCCAGAGCATGGCAGGGCCTGTAGGGGCTCCTGCAGTGGTGCTGTGGTCATACCGTGAGCTGTGGTTTACACACTACAGTCCTCGCCATAAGGGTTAGAGCAGCTTAAAAAAACAAGGGATAAAAGGTCCCACCTGAGTCAGTGCAGTCCCTCAGAAAACCATCAGTGCTCAGACTTGGGAACATGACGTTTAAAAATCTAATTATTTTATATCATAGTTGAAAAGGCAACTGATGGCTAATGAAGATGTACAAAGCCTGTGGGAAGGCAATTTCACGGTGGCTGCATTACCCACGTGGGATGTTTCAAAGGTGCCACTTGCGTCTCTCATTCTGAACACAGGGACTCTTGAGCGGGGTGATGCCTGATTTTCCGCGCTGAGACAGAATTTCTGATGCAGGAGCGACGAATGAAGTAGTAGCCTGTTGTGATACCTTGTCGACAATGAAAGCTGGTCAGTGTAGCCTTTACTGAAATGCATTAATTCTTTTTGGTATCACTTGACAACAGGGTAGTTCACCGTATGGATGTCACCCTGTATTTAAAATTACTCCGTGTGAACCAAGGACGTACAGCATTATGATCAGGAAAATGCCCCTCAGAAATGCAGAAACTCTTAAGATATCAAATAATAATGCCTGCCCTTATGCCATGCTTTTCACCAGTAGATCTCAAAGTGCCTTACAAACGAGGACAATATCATAATCCTCATTTTACAGATGGAGAAACTGAGGCACGGAGAGATGAAGTGACTTACCCAAGGTCACCCAGCAGGCTAATAGCAAAGCCAGGACTAAATCCCTGACTTCCTAAGTCCCAGTCCAGTACTCTGTCTACAAGGCCATAGGTGAATAGTATTCCAGCTTCAGTGCATGGGAGCTGGAATCATCCTTCTGATCAGCTGCAGAGTCTGTCTGAAGTTTTCCGACTGCACGGGAAACAGCAGAATAAACCCTGGGAAGGAATGGGAGCTCGTGCTTAGATTGTGACATAAATATTGGAGCATGGCTTGAGAATGTTAAGTACAGTCACTAGGATTTTTCAGTTTCCTGTATCTGGAGGTTATTTACTTTTTCTCCTTCACCTGGACAACAAGAAGGTCTATCAAAAGTGTACCTCACATGAAAATGTCTTCCTAACTTACCAGTGGTCAGAAGTGTAGCCTGACCTAAAGTTGGGTATATATAATTGTAACTTGAGGATTAATAGGTTCTTGTCCCAAGATTAGGCCTAGTAAGATTATTGTAAAATTATCATATAATCTGGGAACCCTGATGTGCACAGGTGCAACACTCACACTATAGGAACTCTTTCTCTATATATACAAATATATATATTTATTCATATTTTAGCAAAGTTATACACACACTTAAACTCAACAAGACAAATAGAGATAATACAGAAAGTACATTTGGACATCCATACTTACACCCTTATCTTTCATACTTAACCATTATCTTTCTCATCACCGTCATCATCCTCATCTTCTCCGGTGGCCATCATTCTGCCCCTCCCAAGGTCTACATCTCTCCAACCTCTCTGCTGCCCCTGGGATGTTACTTTTATAGCAGGTTATGCTGACGCTGCCAATGGCCAGTGCCTATTCAATGGAGGTCCTTATTTGTATTTCCTCCCCTTAAGGTGTCCGTTTTCTATAGGTTAGTATATGTATGATGTTACCCTATTAGCAGACATGTCAATTTACTGTCATAGCAGCTTTGTGGTCGGAGGTTCTGTCCGGAACTTTCCGGATGCTGGTGTCAGCTATGTTCTGTGCTGGCTGATGTCAGTATTCTGGACGAAATTCCCCCTCTGGCATACCACTTTCAGTTCCCTATAACTTGTGAGTTACTTAAGTTTATCTATGCCAAAGCTTATAGGCCTCAAGCCTCACACTATCTATTAAAGATAAATCTTAAGGATAAAAGCCTGTAGGTTCCTTGCATTACTACTAAATATAATAAAGCAGGATAACAAAGCAATGAATATAATACAGGTAAGCTGACCCACTGGGCTACAGAAGTGAACCAGTTAGGAACACAGGATTGGGAGGGGCTGCCTGGGTCATCTATCACAGGCAGCTCTGTCAAATGATCCCATTCACAAGTTTATCAATTTTCATTTTAATGCTAGTTAGATTGTTTGCCCCCACTACTCCTATTGAGAGGCTGTTCCAGAAGCCCACTCCTGTTACCGTTAGAAATCTTCTTTTCATTTCCAGTCTATCCCCATTTGTTCTTGTGTCAGTGTTGTCCTTTAGCTTTAATATCTCATCTCCCTCCCTGGTACATCCCCCCGATGTGTTTATTGGGAGGAATCACATCCCTTCTCGGCCTTTGTTAGGCTAGGCTAAACAAACCAAACTCATTTAGTTTCCTCTCGTGAGACAAGGCCTTCACTGATCAGCCTAGTAGCCTTCTCTGCACCTGTTCCACTTTGGATTCATCTCTTTTGAACACAGGCAATCAGACTTCTACACAGTATTCCTCACCAGTGTCTTGTATGAAGGCATTAATGCTTCCGTACTTCTACTGGCAATAACTTTGCTCTGCTCTGACTTTGTCTCTCCTAGGTGATGTTAATACTTTTAGAACCAGTCAAAATGTTTTGACTGAAACTTCTTTAGTTGGAAAATGGTGTTGTGTTAAAATCAAGATGTTTCATGGAAACAGTTCCGTGTCAGCAACAAGCTTTTTTGTATAAACCTTCAAAACAAAACAAATTGCCATTTTGTTTCAAAGTAAATATTTTGTGTTTAGTTTGTATTTTGAAAACCTGAAATATTCAGTTCTTGGATTTTTTTACATTGCCCTTCCCCCCCATCACAGGGTGAGCTGGCCCTTTAAGAGGCATTGGGGCTCAGCCTCACCTCTGCCAGATTTAGCCCATCTCTTTAAGTGAAGTGAATGAGTTCAGGGGTCATGTGACGGCAGGAGCAAATGACCAAGAGTCTCCTGGGAGATATAAGGACAGTCTGAGTTCAGTCAGGAAAGAGATTCTAGGAGAGCAGACTTGGGAGTGTCAGGGCCAGGACATGGGCAGTCTGATCTGGTGGTCAGGGCTAGTGGTCAGAACCAGAGGTCACAGCAGGAACCACACTAGGGGTCGGAGCTGAAATCAGGAACCAGAGACCACATTAGAGTCAGGTCTTGTTCAGCAAGAAGTCAGGAAGTCTGTCAGTTGTTCAGACAACTTCCTGTGCCACCTCCTGGCTTAAATAGTGTAGCCTTTTGTAACCACTAGATAACACTTTGAATCATAAAACCAAACTTATTTACCAGGAAAATGACGAGTTAAGCAAACAGGCATGCAATTACCACTTTCGCAACACTCCAATTATACTTACACTCGAAGATGGAATGGTGTATCAGTGGGTGGTCAGACCACTAACAACAGCATGAAGTACAGCCTTGTGATCCTGCAACCTAGCGGTACCCTTTGGAAGTTAATTGGAGCGCTCTCTGCACTTTAGCAAAACTACTCCTTTTATACCCCATGATAATACTAATTGGCATTAAACTGCCCTTTACCATAATTATATTTCTGCCATCTTCTTATTGGCTCTCTACGTTACACATTATTGAAAGTAACATCTGCGCCAATGTCCTTCTCATACTATCATTGTAGATTCCATTTTAATAAAAGATTCACAATTCTTGAAAACACTCATTAAAAACCTTGCTCAAGCCAGTTATAACCAAAACATAATGGTGAAATAACCCTGGGTCATGTCCTTGCTAACTCTTACTTTCCCACAACACTCTATCGTATTTAACTCTTATCATTGACATTTCTCACACTAGCAACTTTCGTTTCCCATACTCCTTTTCTCTTGGCCTAACGTAGGCCCCAGACTTAACGTATAGTTATTTCTTAACCTAAACTATCCTATAGACTATAATAGTATGGTTGGGCCAATCGGTGGGGCTAACCATCGACTTCAGTCAGGATCCTTGTGTGCGGTGCCTCTGGGAGGAGTCAGAGTTTTGCTAGCCCCTTGCTTCCAGCAATTCTGGGGTGGCTGCCCAGTGAGGGCTGCCTGGGAACCCATGGGCCCAGGTTCAAGACTGGGTCCTTACACAGATAGGAAAGGACCAGTGAGGAGACCTGAGGCTGAGAACATATAGGAAGAGTCACTGGGAAAGAGAGACAGGGCAGTTTGCGTTATTGTGCAGATAGCCTAATTGTTTAAAGAACAGGAGTACTTGTGGCACCTTAGAGACTAACAAATATATTTGAGCATAAGCTTTCGTGGGCTACAGCCGACTTCTTTGGATGCATAGAATGGAACACACAGCAAGAAGATATTTATACATACAGAGAACATGAAAAGGTGAAAGTAGCCATACCAACTGTAAGAGGCCAATCAATTGAAATGAGCTATTATCAGCAGGAGAAAAAATTGTTTAGGACCCCAGGCCTATAGTAGAGGGTGGGCCTGGTTTTCTCCCCGTGTTGCTACCTTGTACAAGGGGAAGAAAGGACTGATGGGACCCCATGAGGGCTGGAAGCTGAGTCCAGCAGAAGGGCTGCAGACTGTTGTGCAGTTGGAAAGACCCTTGGAGAGCTGAGCCGGGTAAGAGTCTAGGGTGGAAGATTGGCTTTGTCTCCTTTGTGCCTTTGACTTTGAAAAGTGTGAACTCATGGTGTAGCTCAGTGGTTTTCAACCTCTTTTTGTATGCGGACCCCTAAAACATTTTGAATGGAGGTGCAGACCCCTTTGGAAATCTTAGACATAGCCTGGACGCCTCCAGGTGTCCACGGACCACAGGTTGAAAACCACTGATGTAGCTGGAGGGCTAAGCCACCTTACTGCTCATAACAATGAAGCTCTTGCACTGTGGATGATTGCTGAGAGGGGAAAAGGGGGCAGTAAATGAGCCTGATGCCAGTCCAGGTAAGTCCCTCCTAAATTCCTATTTCTCTCCTTCTTTTACTTTTCTTCCCTTTTTTCATTGAAAATGGAAGGGAGGAATTAAAAAGGGAGGCCGACTACTGGGTAAGGAGAAGAAACCTTTTTTGGGGGTCAGGGAGAGTGTCGAATTCCAAAATAAACAATTTGTTTAATGGCGGGTCCATTAAATGGCTACTGGGTTGTCTAACCACATGGCTGGATCTTCAAACTAGGAACCTAAATCGATGGTATTGCAGGCGCCATTATTTTGCCCATATGTAATTATACCCAAACTGGGGCATGGAAACTGAAGTATAATCACCCCAGCTGCTAGTCTCTCCAGGGCACAAGTTAGCCCTGTTGGGTAGGAGGAACAGGGGGAGGCTTGTGCTGACATTGCCTGAGCTCTGCTTGTTTGTAGAGGTGAAATTCAGCCATTTGCGGAGGGCCAGAGTGCGCCTGTGCCCTGCTTAAGTATTAGTTATGTCTTACTTTAAGGACTTAAATAGAACTTAATTAGTTCATAGTCCCTGAGCTGGCATCTACAAAGGGGTGAATTTCACTGTGGAGGAATAAGGGACTTGGATCTCCAGCGTTGCCAGGCTGGCATGTTCCACTTGTTTTAATTTAATACATCAATTATAAGACATTCTACTGAACTCTTATGGAATTGCGGTGCAGACATATGCACAAATATATAGATCTTTACTTAAAGGACTTGTACAAACCTTCTTTCTATTTTTGCCAGTCCTATATATGTGCTGTATGTTGGATCCAGTGCCTGTGGAAGTAAACGGAAAGAATCCCATTGACTTGGGGTTTTTCATCAGGCTTATAGATGTAATGCAACACACAAATCCATACCAACTGCAAGGCCTGTTACATTCTGTTCTTGTTGTATCTGACCAGCTAACATTCAGACAGAGCAAATCACCTCTAGTGATGGAGTTACCCAGACCCCTGTACCAAACTCCTTTTAGGCTGACCCATGGCCCTGCCACTTCTCATTTAAAATTCTGATTATTTATAAGCCCTCGTTATTAATTTGGTTTGTCTGAGGCATTCTCTTGCAGCTTGCTGTTCTGCACATTCAGAGAACACAGATGAGTACACTTGAGTAATCCGTCATTGACAAAAAGGCAAGGCTTGCTGTCAAAGCTCTATAGTAGCGTACTGTCAGGGTGATGACAGTGTGATCACAACTGTGTTTCACATGGCGTCCTGCTGGATGATAAAATCTTCTTTGTTGAGGGGAAAAAAAAAAAAGAAGCCAGCTCCATCCTCTGTTATTTTTGCCCTATTTAAATGTCAGTCCCTTTAATCCTGGTACTGACAAATATAGAAAAATGCCCTTGCTATTAAATAAATACGTAGTTGGCTAAAAGGCATAGTAGCTGCTCTGAATACGTACCTACATGCTTAACACATTCAGTACTGTTGTTTTTAGTAAGAGAATGCTGCTGATGATGCTCATAGAAGAACGTGGAGAGTTTATAAGAACATTGCTTAGTACTGAAGCTAGCTGTGCAGAACGTTCATAGTAAGGCCTTGCAAACCTCATCAGCCTTCATGGGGGAGGGATAGCTCAGTGGTTTGAGCATTGGCCTGCTAAACCCAGGGTTGTGAGTTCAGTCCTTGAAGGGGCCACTTAGGGATCTGGTCCTGCTAGTGAAGGCAGGGGGCTGGACTCGATGACCTTTCAAGGTCCCTTCCAGGTCTAGGAGATGGGATATCTCCATTAATTTATTTATTTTATGTTTGTCTTATAGCAGCAGTCCTGAACTTTCCTGAAAGATGTACTGAACATTTCAGTAACTTTTGGACCAGCACCTCCTTTCATGCATGATGATCTCCCCACTCCTGCTCCAACCCTTTGGTCATCTTCTGCCAATAACCTTTTAGAATTGCTTCTCTTGCTTTCCGAGACGTCTCTCAGCCCCAGGTTGCTAAAGGGGCGGTTTTAGCAGCAGCAGTTCAGGAGATGCCCTGCAGGGTTCCTGAGAGCTCCGTGGCACTTTTGCACAGTTTGGGAAGCTTCTTATGTGCATAAAAATGGAGTACTGCAGAACCCAATGAGACAAATACAAACCCCACACAATTCAATTCTCCAGAACAAGCCGAAGACACTGCTCCTCCTAAAAAACAGCAGATCAAACAATAATGAGCTCAAAGTGTGAATTACTTTAAAAAAATAAAACCTCCTCCATGCCTTTTTGACTCTGCCTCGCTCCCGAATACATTGTCCAATTGGTCCCAAACGTTTTGGAAACTTCTATCTTCAGATAATATGGATTATTAGGTATTGGTATTGCCATAATCCATATAGAAACCCCAATCAGGACTGAGGGCCTGTTGTGCTAGACACTGTACAAACACACAGTAAAGGGCAGATCCTTCACTGAAGAGTTTGTAATCTCCATTATGCCTGTGAAATTTCAGCAGAATTGGTTCATTTATGTCAGCATTAGGGGGATAAGAAACTGTGATGGACTACACTCCTGTAGTCACACCCTACACACCATTGTAATAATCTTTGTACAAGGTACGCCTAGTAGGGTATCATTTGACAACTCACAATTTGCTGGTCAGTATTATCCTGATTAAATATGTATGGCAACATGGTATGTGCAGTTATAAGATTTCTCTGTATGGTGTTATTAACACATGTTCCAAACCCCACAGCCCTGCCCAACCAGAAATTGGCAAACAGGTCTGTCCTATACAAAGGAATGTGTGCTTGCTTTAATTTGCATTTAAGCAGTAAACAGAGTCATCAAGGAGGAAGGGAAAATAAAAGAAGTTCAAATAGGTGGGAAAAAAACAGCAGGGAACATCCTTCCACATAGACTCTTTGTCTCCTGGGTCTCAGCTGGAAATGTTTTCCAAGAGGGGTATTAAAACTATAAAAAGGAAGGACCAACACCTGGAGGGCCCCCTGTCTCTCTCCCTACCCACCTCATTCTCCACACCTCAGAAGACAAAAGGAAACAGCTATTGGACTCTGGGAGAGAGGTTCTGATGTGAAAATTTGCTCGGCAATCTGCTGGAGCATGTGGTGAGAAAGTTTGCTTTGCAACTAAGGTTTCTTAAGTAGATACTAATAAGCTTTTATCTTTATTTTTCTTGTAACCATTTCTGACTTGTATGCCTCATTACTCACTTAAAATCTCTCTCTTTGTAGTTAGTAAACTTGTTTCATTGTTTTATCTAATGCAGTGTGTTTAAGATAAAGTATCTAGGTAACTCTAAGGTAATAAACTGGAATATTATTCCCTTAAAGGAATAATGGACTTAATATATTTGTACTGCCTTGCAGAGTGCTGGGCAGTACAGGACATACATGCCTGGGAGAAAATCTGGGACTGGAGGCATGTTGGGGTCACCCGGCCGTACAACCAAGGCTGGTGAAAGCTAGGGGGGTAACTAGCAGGCTGCAGTTACTCACACGTGATATGGGTCTGGCTTGCATGCTGGAAGGCTGTTTGTGAGCAGCCCAGGTGGGAGCTTCTCCAGCAAGGCATGGTAAGGCACCAAAGGTTGCAGGACAGGGGTGACACAGCCTCCCCCCACCCCCACTAGTCTGGTCTGTGCCTTGGTTTGTTGCAGAAATGGCTGTTTTGCACCTTGTATTGTCATGTGAAACTGTGCAAAGTAAATGCATGGGTATTCACCCACGGAAGCTTATGCTCCAATACATCTGTTAGTCTATGAGGTGCCACAGGACTCTTCGTGCAAAGTAAAAGTCACATGCCATTCTAATTCAGTAGTATTGTACTCCTGCTCCATTCGTGCTTGGCACAGGAATAAACGATGACACAGGGAGCAAGGCAGTGGAGAATTGGGCTTTATAATGGAGAGGTAGTTTCAACCTTAACTGTGCAGAGCCTGGATGCTCTTCCCACTATGCAAGGCAGTGGTAGGTCCTTCATCTATAATCTTTTAAAAAAGAGAAACGGCTGCTGTCTCACAGAGTAATGCAAACTTTAAACTGGTGCAACCATATTGCTTTAGATCAACATATTCCTTTGAAAACCGGCGAGGGTAAAAGCAAAAGGAGCAGGATGCCTCAGGGGAAAGCTGAAGAAAAGGGAGCGTGGTGCAGTTTAGACATGGAGGATGATGCGTATAAGGAATGATGCAGTGTGCAGAGCTGTGGAAGCAATGGCTGAGTTTGTTTAAGGAGCGCTCAAATGCTATCCTAGGGTAAAACTCTGCAGTCAGAACATCTTCTGCTTTCTAGCTGAATAGTTGCTCATCCCTTCCAGTGTTTCCTGAACAGTCAGAATCTTTAGGCATAAAGGAATAAAACAGGCAGGCAGAAATGATAGGATTTTATTTTTCCCTATGAAAGATGCACATGCAGTCAGGATTATGCACTGGGAATTAGTCCAGTGTGACAGGGATTTTGGGGGAGGGATAGCTCAGTGGTTTGAGCATTGGCCTGCTAAACCAGGGTTGTGAGTTCAATCCTTGAGGGGGTCATTTAGGGATCTAGGGCAAAAATCTGTTGGATGCTTTAATTAGGGATTGGTCCTGCTTTGAGCAGAGGGTTGGACTAGATGATCTCCTGAGGTCCCTTCCAACCCTGATATCCTATGTATGTTGCTGTGATAAAACATGTTACCAGTTAATGTCTGCATACTAAAGAGTCTTGTTACTTATTTCTGGCAACCATCCGCTATGGCTAGTAGTGATATCAGTATTTTAATTTAGAAAGGTACTTTTGATTTTGCTGATAGTGCAAGCAGGCTGTTATCATTTAAAAAAATGTATTACTGTATATTTTCACTCTGATTAAACACCTTCAGCCCAACTCTCCCCTCACATGTCCCGGGGTAAATCAGGAGAACCTTGACTGAAGTCATTGATCCTACAGCTGTGTAAAACCAGTGTAGGGAGGAGGAAAATCAGGGACTTTGCACTTGCACTCAGTTCCGAATTATGCATCAGCAAAATGGGTGTAGGGTGTGAGTGTGGGGGTTTTAGGCAGCTTATGACCAATAAATGAAGTACTGGCTTCTCTCCTGCAGGTCTTGCCTATATCTGGTGCCAGGGGGCAGCGACAGTATGGACGTGCTATGGGGTCCACGCAGAACCTCAGGGATTTGCCAGGTTTGGGTGGCTGGGCCTGAACCCTTTTCTGCAAGGAGGGTTTGATCAAACCCCACTCTTTGCATGGGAATCTCCATGAGGGGATCCCATGGAGATTTTTCTCCCCACAAAGCTCTCTCCTGCAGGTTTTAACATGTGTGGGTCTGATCTGGTCTTAAAATCTTTGCTAAGGGTTTAATAAACAGTATCTAAATGCATTAAAGTACTTCCACCAACCTATCTCCACCACAGAATGGAACAAAGGGGCAGGGTGTAGGTTGGGTGGGTAGTTGTAATTGGGGTGGGGCGGATGTGTGCAATGACGGTTATGTCAAGTTGGGGTTGGCTGGCTTCCTGAAATGTTCATTTCCAGATACTCCTCAAAACATAAAAACACCTCCCCACCCCTCCACACATACAAGTGTAGTAGTTTTGTAAAGCATGTAAATATTATCTGATTGGATTCCAGTGACAAACCTTTTCAATCTAAAATTATAATTATTTACAACTAGAGGCAATAACTGAAGCCAGGGCTCCACTGTGCTAGGCATTGTACATACACATTATAACAGATATAAGAACATAAGAATGGCCATACTGAGTCAGACCAGTGGTCCAACTAACCCAGTATCCTGTCTTCCAAGATTTCAGAGTTGCAGCCGTGTTAGTCTGTATCCGCAAAAAGAACAGGAGTACTTGTGGCACCTTAGAGACTAACAAATTTATTAGAGCATAAGCTTTCATGGGCTACTGCCCACTTCTTCGGATGCATATGGTGTCTTCCAAGAGTAGCCAGTGCTAGATGCTTCACAGAGAATGAACAGACCAGGGCAATTATCAAGTGATCTGTCCCCTGTGGTCCAGTCCCAGCTACTGGCAGTTGTAGATTTAAGGACACCCGGATCATGGGGTTGGACCCCTGACCATCTTGACTTATAGCCATCGATGGGCCTATCCTCTCTCTAATTCTTTATTGAACCCAGTTATACTTTTGGCCTTCACAAGATCCCATGGCAACGAGTCCCACAGGTTGACTGTGCATTGTGTGAAGAAGTATTTCTTTGTTTGTTCCAAACATGCTGTCTATTAATTTCATCGGGTGATGCCTAATTCTTGTCATATGTAAAGGGATAAGTAACACATCCCTATTCACTTTCCTCACACCATTCATGATTTTATGGACCCCTATCATATGTTCCCTTAGCTGTGTCTTTTCTAAGTTGAACAGTTGTACAATACCTGCCCCAAAGAATTCATAATGTAAATAGACCAGGCAAAGAGTAGGAGAAGAAACACCGACATACACACAAGTGAAATGACTCCAAGACACACAGCAGGTTGTGAACAGAACCCAGATATCCTGAATTACATGGCAGGACGCTGTTAATTGGACTATGGTGCCTGTTACTCTTGGCTAATGAAGATTTTTGTTGGGGAATATACCTCTATATTTATATATGAAGGCTGTATGCAGATATATGCAAATTTTTCATAGAGTCCTGCAGTGCACTTAACTCTCATTCAAGCAAAATTTCCATTGCTGTTCTCTCATGTTCCTTGGCCAGGTACTGTCCTGATAGGTGTAACCATAAGCACTGACTCCGTGGGTGCTCTGGGGCTCAAGCACCTACTGAAAAAAATAAGGGGTGCTCAGCACCGACAAGCCACCAGTCGGGGGCAGGAGCACATACATGGAAACTGGAAGGTGGGAGAGCATCCACTGACAAAAATGAAAGTCAGAGCCTGTGTGTGTAGCCCAAGATTTGGCCCATTGATAGCAAATAACGACAATGCAAGTGGGCCTAGACCTGTACGTATAGAGTTGCCTTGTTAATAATAATCATAATGTGAATAGAAGCATGTTAACCGGGGGAGGTGGGGTGGGGTGGATAATGTACAAACATTTCTTTCGTGTTTTCACTTGTGTTAACTTTTCAATGCATCCTGTTCGATCGTGTTGCATTGCATCATGGACTCTTCTTTTCTCGAAGCAAGCTTTCTTGTTACAGCTCTTCATATTAAACACATATTGGGTTTAATCCTCCTCTCACGTTGGTGTAAATCAGGACTAATTCCCTTGAAGTCAATGGAATTAAACTTGTATAAAGCTTATGTGAATGAGAGAAGAATCAGGGCCATAATATTTAACAGTCCAATCCACCTGCTCTCCTTAATATCATAGCTGCATATTTGCTCTCTGAACTAGCGTAAATATCCATTGTGTGTTCTAACTATTTTTCTCGTATTGAATGGAGTAGTCATCTGTATAACAGCATTTCTTTTTAAAATCCTCTCTCTAGATACTACCAGATACGAGCAGGGTTGAAACTTCCATCCAGGATTCCCCATAGACTGGCTGCAACAATCGTAGAGCAAACAGGTGAGAAATTCATAGGAAAGTGACCTGATGAGAGCTGGATTCATTTGTTCAGATTGGGGAAAACAGAGTAAGGCTTGGTCTACACTGGAGTGGGGGTGCGGGGTCGATGTAAGATACGCAACTTTAGCTACGGGAATACCGTAGCTGAAGTCGGCATATATTATTCCGACTTACCTCCCGTCCTCATGGCGCGGGATCGACGGCCGCGGCTCCCCCGTCGATTCTGCTACCGCCGCCCGCTCCAGTGGAGTTCCGGAGTCGACGGGGAGCGCGTTTGGGGATCGCTATATCGCATCTTAACGAGACGAAATAGATCGCTACCTGCCTATACGGCGGGTAGTCTGGACGTACCCTAAGTGAGAGATCATCCAAGTACAAATCTGGGTTTAGATCCAGATCTGAACTTCTCCTGAAGCTCAGGGGCATTTAGAGACCGTGTTTTGGTTGGGCCTGTTAAAGAGATGGGCTCCAGTTCTCAGGTTTTAATCTGATCCCAAACCTCATGGTGTGTTTGTGTGAGATGCAGAGCCAGATTCAATAGGGAACCATTTCTAGAGGAAGTGAAGATGTGAATAAAACAATCCTCTGGGCTGCTGCACATAGGAATGAGCAGTTTGTGCTCAAAGACATGAAATGTAAAGTAATGACTGAAAGGAAGTTCAGGTAAACAACCAGAAATTCAGATGTTTCCCTGAATTTCATCTGGGCTTGCTGAATCTCAAAAGGCTGCAAAGTTGGGCTAGGAATGGCGGAATAACAATGAAATCACCTATGTGAAAGCTTCTCTATGGTTTGCTGGATATGGGAATTCTCCATTTCCTGCCTGGAACTATTGGGTAGTGTTCAGCACATGGCCACGTTGCATTACAGCGGTGATGGCATTTCAGCAGCTGCTAATGGGATGGCTATTGTTTACATAAAATATGACCAAATACACTATGAGGTTTTGGCTGGAGGAAGCTGACCTGGACCTGAGTGCAGAGTGCCAAGCAGCAGGACCTGTACTGCAAGAAGGTTAGTACGGTTCCTCTGCAAGGCATCCTGCAAGGACTCAGGAGAGCCCCTCCCAAAGGGTGGCACTGGCTGGGGAGGGAGCATAGTTTGGGACATGAGGCGTTGATGTCAACAACCCCGCTGCTGCTTCCACCCCCGCAACCCATACGGAGCTCTTGTGGAATTAAAGCTGCCCCTTCCCTGGTGGAACCTCGGGAGGGAAGCAATGGGAACACTCTGTCTTGCCCTCTGTCTCTCTTTAGAGTGTGGCCAGCATAGGAAGGTGCAGCTGGCAATCTGACCTGTAAATGGTGTAGTGCTTTAGGCTCCTTCTGGACAAAGGGACACTAGGTCAGGATAAACAACTATGGTCTAATCCCAAATCCACTGAAGTCATTTGGAATTTTTTCATTAACTCCTGTGGGCTTTAGATTGGGCCCTGTTAGCAGAAGGCTGTGACAGAGGCTGTTTCGAGCACAGCCAAAAGCTAGTAGCTGCACTACATTTTAAATCTAACTTTACCTTCCTGTTATAAAAAGGAGTATAATGTAATGCAGTTCTGCATTTTAAACCAAGTGAATGAGCATGTTGTCCAAGAAACGGGTAAAACTACTTCCTTCCTCTCCTGTTTCTTCATTTCATTGATGGCGCGCCTAGCATTTTCTTCCTCCTAACATGCCTGAGAGACAAATGCCTGAGAGACAAATGAGGCTGCAACGTTTTCATCGGTCTCAAAAAAACCCATACTTATAAACAGAAGGCAAAACGTATAGCAGTTACGTCCACGAAAACTTATGCTCTAATAAATTTGTTAGTCTCTAAGGTGCCACAAGTACTCCTGTTCTTTTTTTAGTGGTTATAGGATTAGCAGCAGACTTGCATGATGCTAATGCAATCCAGGCAGGAGTTTAATAGCTTTACAGGGCTAACATCAAGGCAGGGGGTATTTAAGCTGTTAAGGCTTTAAAAGATTCTTCCTTGGCTAGCTTTGTTAGGGTTTTGTAATTGATTCATAAAGCCTGTGGAAGAGCACCATTTAACGGGGCTGAAGGTTAAGCTAATCAGTTGGACTGCTAGACCGAAATAGAGGTTTTCCTACAGGATGGGGAGCAAGCAGATACCGGACACAGTAGTGGTACACCATACTTTAAATGCTTTTTATTGATTATAAAACAAACCTTCCTTACTTTACATTTACATCCCAAAAATACTATACCAGAGTTAAAGGTCAGAATGGTTCCGATGGCCAGTCGAAGTTTCTTTTGTTGTATAAGATCATAAGATGCGGGGAGCCGGCAAAACCACATTTATATTCACACGGGACTCTGGATTCATAGACGACATTGATTTGCAGAAATTATAGGCATTTATTTATAGTTCAGTTTTGTCGCATCATCGGTTCTTTGCCTTTGTTTACTAGGCCTTTTACCTGCACAATTGTAAAGAGACAATTTTGGGTGGGCCGCCATGATTTAAGGCGTGCCTTGTCTTTAATGTTTATGCAATTTTAGATTAGTCCATTTGGTGTTATTTCCTTGTCTGATGATTTTCGTAATTTTCTCGAAACATAAGATTGTTTTTGCATAAAGAGTTCTAATAGTCCTTAACATTAAGTCCTTGCTTCGGTTGCTAACTTGCAACACACGCATTCGATGTCAAGCATGCGTCAGTCATACCAGGCCTCAATGACCTATAATATATTACATGGATATATGAATCGCAATGTACATTGATATATATATATATATATATATATATATATATATATATATACACATCCGCCCTCTTGATACATGACTAATGCCATTAATTATTGTATTACTCTATAGTTTTGCAAGCAATTTAATTTTATATATTACTTGCTTTAAAACTTTTTGTTGCTTTTTTATTCGGCAGTATGAACATAGCATAATAAAGGTTAACAAAATTAGTAATGCAAATAATATTACAATAGGATGTAGCATTAAATGTAGAAGAGCTGTGACACTGGGAGACCATTTAAAAAAAAAAATTATACCAATGAGAAATTACCAATTCTTCCTCTCCCCCGCCCATTTTAATATTTGACCATTGTGAATCAAAATTTTTTTTTAGCTGAGCAGACTTAGATACATTTTTTGCATATTGCCTGATTTTTTTGCTTTTATTAATTATTTTTGTTGTTGTTTCCAATGTATTTTTAAATTGAAGGGCCAGTTTACATTTTTTTGGTTTTTAAACATTTTTTTTTTAAATAGAGGACCTTGGTAAATCATTTTATTAATAATGACTTTGTTACATTACATTTACATGACTTAATTGGGCCTTTTTTTGTTATACTTTTTAAAAATACATGTTTTTTAGTGGTTACCACACAGATACACCCATTGACTAAATTAAACACTTTTGTGCCATTGTTCGCTTGAATGGTTTAAATGACATTTCTTTAGGGACCAAGTTACCCATTTGCTTCGTTTTTACGTTTTGTTAATTTGATTAATTTATATATATTTTTTCAATTAAGTGTGTTTCACTTAACTTTATTTGCCATAACATTTTATTCATCATTTTTGGCAACACCCAGGCCATGGCTGCCTTTTTCTTTTTTGTGTTGTGTAACAGTGTTTTTCCTTTTTCCTTTCCCCTCAGAGTGGCTTAATTTTAATTAAACTTTATATATATATTTTGTATTATGTAATTTGTTGATTTTATATATGAGGATTTTTGAACCATTTAAAAAGCCACTCCCCATTACTTAACAGATTAACCATTTTTTTTAATGTATTGTATTTTATTTTATAAGTTTGCATTTGTAAACATTGTACTTCTAGTACGGTTTTATTGTTAATTTTAGACACACCAAATAGATTTACATTTAGACATGTTTTTAAGGCTTGGGCTTGTTTTAATTGGAGTTCCACACTTCTTATTCCTTGTTTCAGTAATGCAACATGTTGTGTTACATGTGTCTGTATAGCCCCTAAAATTTTACCCAAGGCTGACATTTTTGGTAATGTTTTAATATTAAATGAGTTTAAAACTTCAGCTTCAATGTCACCTACGATATATTTTTCTATACCTTTTTTATTTTGTATAGTTCTGTTTTTTTATTGTTGTTGCCATGCTTGTAATAGAGGCAAGGCATATGGCATACACTTTGGATGTTTCAGAGTAGCAGCCGTGTTAGTCTGTATCCGCAAAAAGAAGAACAGGAGGACTTGTGGCACCTTAGAGACTAACAAATTTATTAGAGCATAAGCTTTCGTGGACTATAGCCCACTTCTTCGGATGCATATAGAATGGAACATATATTGAGGAGATATATATACACACATACAGAGAGCATAAACAGGTGGGAGTTGTCTTACCACCTCTGAGAGGCCAATTAATTAAGAGAAAAAAACTTTTGAAGTGATAATCAAGCTAGCCCAGCACAGACAGACAGTTAGATAACAAGTGTGAGAATACTTACAAGGGGAGATAGATTTCAATGTTTGTAATGGCCCAACCATTCCCAGTCCTTATTTAAACCGGAGTTGATTGTGTCTAGTTTGCATATCAATTCTAGCTCAGCAGTTTCTCGTTGGAGTCTGTTTTTGAAGTTTTTCTGTTGTAATATAGCCACCCGCAGGTCTGTCACTGAATGACCAGACAGGTTAAAGTGTTCTCCCACTGGTTTTTGAGTATTTTGATTCCTGATGTCAGATTTGTGTCCATTAATTCTTTTGCGTAGAGACTGTCCGGTTTGGCCAATGTACATGGCAGAGGGGCATTGCTGGCACATGATGGCATATATCACATTGGTAGATGTGCAGGTGAACGAGCCCCTGATGGTATGGCTGATGTGATTAGGTCCTATGATGATGTCACTGGAATAGATATGTGGACAGAGTTGACATCGGGGTTTGTTACAAGGATAGGTTCCTGGGTTAGTGGTTTTGTTCAGTGATGTGTGGTTGCTGGTGAGTATTTGCTTTAGGTTGGGGGGTTGTCTGTAAGCGAGGACGGATGTTGTGCACTTATGTTTACTATGTGCTTTTTTAAATCCGATTGTTTGGTTTACAATAGTTGGGGCTTTGATTACTATTTCCCTCCTATATGGGTGCTCGTCTGCCATGATTCTTGGTGCGATTTTGTTTACCGATATTTGATTAATAAACATAAACCCCCCCCACATTTTTTAAAATAATTCCTCCATTAATTTTCCTAAAGCAACTTAATTTTATTATTATGGAAGGATTTGCTATTATACATATTTTTTATAATTTAAGAGCCATTGACTTATTTTATTTTACATGAATATTAGCCACTTTTTTTTATTAGGCACATTTAGGGTGACTACATTAAATTTTAAACTTTAAAAGGTACAGTTTAGAATACTTATATTTAGATTGTTTTTATTATAACTAAATTTAAACCTTAAGTGACTTTTTGTTTTTGTATGTACACTTATTTTTATTGCTCTTTGAAATTTTTTGGCTTTGATATTTTCATGTTACATTTTTGCCATTTTTTCCACCATATTTTAAATTAAAAAACATTTTTTTTTAAACATTTGGTTTTGTTTGGCCCTGTTTTTTTCATTTTGTTCCACGAATGGTCAAATGTATTATTTCCTTTGATTTATACCTTCGTTTTAGAGGTGCTTCCGTATGTATATTCATGTACCCCTAAATGTTTCCAAATATTTAAAAAACATAAAAGCCAAAAACCATATTTTTACCCTTTTTGTATTATGAGGATTCTTCATATTGAAGCCATGGCCTTTATTCCATTGGAGTAATGTCCGATGTTTTTGGCCATATTATTTTAAATACTTACAATAAGCTTTTTTATTTTTGCTCGAGTGTTGGTATTTTTTTTTTTTAAATATAATGCACACAACACTTTTTTTTTTTTTAACTAAGCACAAAATGCAAAGCAAAGGAGGATAGCTCAGTGGTTTGAGAATTGATCTACTAGACCCAGGGTTGTGGGTTCAATCCTTGAGGGGGCCATTTAGGGATCTGGTGCAAAAATCTGTCTGGGGATTGGTCCTGCTTTGAGCAGGGGGTTGGACTAGATGACCTCCTGAGGTCCCTTCCAACCCTGATAGTCTATGATTCTATAAGTAATAAACCAATTACAAAAATTGTAGCACCGTATTTACACTTTAAATCCAAGGTCCGTACAGGATAATTTTTGGTGCAATTGAGCATTTCTTGTCCCCTGTAAGATAAACTAAAAGAGAAAGAAAGGAATGTTATTTAATTTTTAGGCCATAACTTTAATTGTGCTGTGTGGACCCACTTTTGTTTTGTTAATTTGCACTACAGTAGGTGAAATTTTATTTATGATGGAAAATGGTTTAACCCATTTAGACTTCAGGACATGATTTTTTGATGTTAATTTTAAATACATTACTTTATTTTTTATAATTTATTGTTTTTGACACACAGCTGCAACTAGCAGTTCCTGTGTTTTTACTTGCTTTTTCAATGCTGCTATAGTTTTCTGGCACCAACTGTGAGAAATGCTTGTGATTCCCCCCTTAGATGCAATTGCCTTTTTTACAGCTTGCCACAACAGCCATACTACGGCCGTTTGCTTTTACTAGCATTAGGCTTGTACAACTGTACATATTTTTTAAACATGTTTTTTTAAGGTATCCGGTATTACATCTGGTTCCACCAAACCTTCTATCCAAGGGCAAACCCCAAATGCAATAATTTTCTTCTCTAACAGAGAAGGGGCTTTAACTTTAGTCCACTGGGGTGCCTCTTCCACCCCTTCACTTTTGTTTTAAAACAGTGTTTTAAACATTATTAAACTAACACCATGTGGTATCTCCCCATGTGTGTTGTTTCTTTCTCTCACAAAATTTTTACAAATTTTACAGATAAGGAGTTACCGTTATTAGTCTTAAATAAAGACTCCCCCCCCCCAACACTGTAAGACGCCCGTCTCGAAATCCGGCACTCCTTAATATCTCTCCCCCCTCCACCTTCTCCACCATTTGTTAGTCCCGCAATAGAGGTCTCCCTACGGGATGGAGAGCAAACAGATACCGGACACAGTGTTGGTATACAATACTCAAAATGGTCTTTATTGATTACAGAACAAACCTTACTTCATATTTACACCCCAAACATACTATACGAGAGTCCAAAGGTCAGAATTGTCCCAATGGCTAGTCGAGGTTCCTTCCTTCAGGATAAGATCATAGGATGCGGGGAGCTGGCAAAACCACATCTATATCTACACGGGACTCTGGATCAATAACCTACTCTGATTTGCAGAAATCATAGGCATCCATTTATAGTTCATGCCATCACATCATCGGTCCTTTGCCTTTGTTTACTAGGCCTTTTACCCGCACAATTTTAAAGAGACAATCCTGGGCGGGCCGCCATGATCCAAGGCGTGCCATTTCCTCCAAGTTGTATACAATTTTACATCAGTCCACTTGGTGTTAGTTCCTTTTCTGATAATTTTTCATATTTTTCTTGGAACATAAGATTGGTTTTGGACAAAGAGTTCTAATAGTCCTTAACCTTAAGTCCTTGCTTTGGTCGCTAACTTTGCAACGCACGCATTCATGTCAAGCACACGTCATTCATACCAGGTATATATATCTCTCTCTCCCAACAGGGCATTCCTTTATTCTATTGTCACTGATCTGCCCAAATATATATAGAGATCTTGTGTGGGGGTGGGTGGGTGGGAGAAATTAAAACATTGCAAGTTTTAATAATACACACTATGAAAGAAGCAGCCCTGGCAGCCCAAAGTATTATAAAACCATGAGTCAGAGCCCCAAAATTCCTGAGATTGACTTTAAAATGTATGGTTGTTTGTATTTGCCTTCTGTTTTATTGAGGCCTTTGCATTCAGATTTTTCAGGGTTTCTCCACAACCATGAGGGTCAGGAACTTTCTCTTTCAAAAAATAAAAGCTGACATTTTCATTTCAGCAGCTGGGATGCTAAAAAAAATAAAAATAACATGAGACTTGCAATGAAACTATGGGAGGTGACAACACTGAAGGTGGTGAAGAATGAAAGGAATAAGTATTTTCTGTTGCAGAAATAGCATAGCTTTTAGCTCCCAAAACTCTCCATGGAGAAATGAAATCAGGGACCCACCAAACTTGTGAATTTGAGACCAACCCTTGGGACTTCCAGGAAGTTAATGTTAACTTACTTATATAATGTAAATGTTAATATAAATGTACATATATACTATAAGGCAGTACATATACAGTCCTGTGATTCAGGAAGAAGCAAAACTGGTGTTGCTTCCTGTGGTATTTTGTTGCAAACAAATCTATTTGGGAAAACCCCCACTGTTGGAAGATGTTGATCACAACATCTGGGCGGAGGGACCACTTGTGATTGTGAAATGACCTGCTGAGATGATCGGCCAGTTCGTTCCGAGAGCCTGGAAGGTACTATGCCTCTAGATGCAGCGCATGGGTGATGCAGAAGTGCCACAGCTTGAGGGCTTCCCAGCACAGGGGAGAGGAACGAGCACCACCCTGTGTGTTTATATAGAACATCGCTGCCATGTTGTCGGTCAACACAGATACACTTCTGCCTTCCAGATGGGCCTGGAACATCTGGCAAACAAGGCAGACCACTCTTAGCTCCCTGACGTTGATGTGCAGTGAAAGTTCTGCCTGGAACCAGAGGCCCTCAGTCCTCCTAAGTGCACCCCCCATCCCATTGCCAACACATCCGTGACTAGAGACATCGAAGGTTGGGGCCTGGAGAAGGGCACTCCCGCGCACACCACTTGCGAGTTGAGCACCACAGGAGGGACTCAATAACCGGAGGAGGAAGTGTAACAAACTTGTCTAGGTGGTCTCGGGATGGCCTGCACACTGCAAAGATTGGGGTCAAAGTCTCACGTGCTATACTATATACGTACAAGTGGCCATGTGACCGAGCAGCTTTAGGCAACCTTGAGCCATAGTCGTGGGTATCGCGTTAGGACCTCTATGATGGCGCCTAGAGTCAGAAAACAGGACTCCGGAAGGAATGCTTTGGCTTGACCTGAATCTAAGAGAGCTCTGATGGGCTCTATCCTCTGGGTAGCGGTTAAAGTTGATTTCGGCACATTCAGTATTAGCCTGAGCTTTCTGAAAGTCGATCGTATGAGGTTAACATGCTGTTCCACCTGGGATTTGGTACGGCTCTTGACAAGGCAGTCATCTAGATACAGGATAAATTGTACATGTCGCCTCTTCAGGAATGGAGCTACAACCGACATGCATTTGGTGAACCCCTGAGGGACTGCCAATAGCCTGAAGGGGAGAACCGTGAACTGATAATGGGCGTTGTTGACCACAAAGCGGAGAAACCGCATATTGGACAGCAAGATCGACGCGTGGAAGTATGCGTCTTTGAAGTTGAAGGCGGCGTACCAGTTCCCCGGATCCAGGGAGGGAATAATGGAAGCCAGAGAGATCATGCGTAACTTCAGCTTTTTCATGAATTTGTTGAGGTTCCACAGGTCCAAAATGGGTCTTAACCCACCTTTGGCTTTTGGGATTAGGAAATATTGGGAATAGAAACCCTTTCCCCTGAGAAACTCCTGAGGGACCTCCTCTACTGCTCCAGCTTCTGGGAGCGCTTGCTCTTCCTGTATGAGAAATTGCTCGTGAGAAGAGTCCATGACGAGGGATGGGGAAGGGGGGTGAGAGGGAGGAAGGGAACAGAATTGGAGAGAATATTCCAATTCTACCATGTAAGACCCACTGGTTCGAGGTGATCTGGGCCCAGGCTTGGTAGAAATGGGATAGATAATTCATGAAACAGGAAGAAGGATCTGGGATTGTGACTGGTGCATCACCCCCGGGCGCACCTTCAAAGTTTTGCTTAGGAGCTGAAGACTGCCTCGCCGTGCTCTGTAATCTTTTCTGGGTTGAGAGGGGTAGAAGTGTGGTGGGGGCTGAGGCTTAAAATGCTTTCTTTGTGGGGCTGGCGTATGAAGCCCCAGGGATTTTAATGTTGCTCTTGAGTCTTTGAGACTATGGAGCCTAGAGTCTGTTTGCTCTGCGAACAGACCCGAGCCATTGAAGGGCACATCCTGAATCGTTTGTTGGACCTCATGTGGGAGGCCCAAAACTTGCAGCCACGAGCTCCTTCACGTGGCTATAGTGATGGACATCATGTGGATATCCACTGAGTCCAATGCAGCTTTCAAGGAGGTTCTTGCAATAGTCTTGCCCTCCTTGAGGATGCCTCCAAAAGTCGGAGTGAGTGTCAGCTGGGAGTAACTCCTTAAACTTGGACAAAGTGTTCAAAGTGTTACAATTATAGCGGCTGAGGACCGCTTGTTGATTGGCAATCTGAAATTGGAGCCCCCCCCGGTGGAAAAGACCTTATGGCCAAAGAAGTCCAGCTTTTTTGCCTCCTTAAATTTGGATGTAGGACTCTGCTGCCCTTGTCTTTCTTTTGCGTTTGCCACTGCCACAACCAGCGTGCCCAGCTGAGGGTGATTGAATAGGTATTCGTACCTCTTGGAGGGTACAAAGTACTTCCTTTCCACACCCTTGGCCGTGGGGGGAATGGAGGCGGGAGTTTGCCATAGGGTCTTGGTGGTTTTCTGGATGGTCTTGATCAAGGGGAAGGCCACCTTTGAAGGACCCACCATGGGATCTGCTTATTCTGACACCACCTCCGCCTGGAGGCACAGATTTTGTGCTACCCTTCTGTAGCTCTTGGTAGGCTTTATTGTACATAGACGGAAATGTGGCAGATGAGCCCTCTACTGCCTCGTCCGGGGAAGAAAAGGATAATGTCCTTTGTGGCACTGGGTCACTTGACCCTCCAACTTTCAGGGGTCCTCTCATGCTGATATTTCCTGTGTGATGGCAGGGGTGGTACTGGCCCTAGTCCCGGCCTTGATGTCAGCCTCGGTGCCGGGTTGGACGCTGGGCTCTGATCCCTGCGGAAGTTCCCGCACTATGGAGGATGACGGGGGGGACGGACCTGTCTGAGGCGATAGATAGAGATCCGCATCACCCACTGCATGTTTCAGTAACACACACATAGCCAAACTTCATAACTTCACACATGACAATAGCACATACAATCCAACAAGATATTAATGTCTAGCAGATCAAGACTTTTAGGATGATACCTCACAAGGCATACTTTGTACCAAACATATCCTAATTACATGACAGTGCTGAATATTGGGGTGTCACAGAAGGGACCTCATGAAGTCATCGATCCCAGCCTCCTGCTCTGAGGCAGAACCAAGTAAACCTAAATCATCCCTGGCCGGTGTCTGCCCCGCCTGTTCTTAAAAACCTCCAATGACGGGGATTCCACAGCCTCCCTTGGAAGCCTATTCAGGAGCTTAATTAACCTTATAGTTACAAAGTTTTTCCTAATATCTAACCTGAATCTCCCTTGCTGCAGCTTTAAGCCCCTTACTTCTTGTCCTACCTCCAGTGGATGTGGAGAATAATTGATCACCGTCCTCTCTGTAACAGCCCTTAAACTACCTGAAGACTTATCAGCCCTTTCCTCACTCAGTCTTTTGTTCTCAAGATTAAACATGCCCTCTTTTTTTCAACCTGTGAGGTTAAATACATTAAAGATTGTGAAGCACTTCCCAAGAAAACTACTATATAAGAAATAGGGATTATTTATTATTAATTATAAGCCCTATTTTTAGACCAGTCCCACCCCCGTACACTGTAGCGGGTTTACTCTGAAGGCTAAGGAGAATTTGTCTGAAGAAAATTGCTCAACCCGTCTTTGAGTTACACACAATTAAATAAATTACTTAGTACTTCTGATTTGTGGCCAATGTTTCTTTGTTTCTCTAGTTTAAAAATGGCTTGTTACCAGCTCTTAAAACTTTCTGCATAGATAAATCCCCTTGAAAACTTTACCGTAGGCTGTAATTGCAGAAAATAGGTTTTAATTGTTTTAAACTGTTGGCTACATTGTATTGTGTATCTAATTATATGCGGGAATCATACCTGCCAGGAATAAGGTAGGGCAGACTGACACAGCATCTATATAAACCAGAGGTGAAGTGCAGCCTGGAGAAAACAGTTGCAACTCCCATAGAAATGTCCTGTCCAAGTTCAGTGGTGATGCAGATTGTGATTTAAATTACATGGCATTAGTAAGAGTGTAATAAAACAGGTGTATGTGGCAAAGCAGTGATTTGGCATTAAATGGGGATGTAGAATGAGCAGTTTGATTTCTGGTAGTGCAAGAAAAGCAAATGCAAGGCCAGTTTCTTTGACCTTGCCTTCTCTAATATAAACACACAGCAACGGGTATATTAAAAACAACAACAAAAAAGACCCTACCAAAATAAGACCGTCCATTGCACATGCTTCTCCCCCTGGGGAAAGGATGAGAGAACAAAGAAAGGTGTAGTCCCATTGCTTAATGTGCTGCTGGAATGCACTCATCACTGTAGTGTCTGAGTGCTATATAAGAACCTGTATAGAGTGGAACTAATAAGAGGGTAAGAAAAGGAGACCCCTCCTGCATTTGTTTATGCCTGCAGCAGTTTCAGGATTGCAGTTCCTGTTTATTCCAATGGGAATTGTACCACCTTACACCAATGTTGAAACTGGTCCTTGTAGAACACCATTCTAATGTAAATGATGCTTTTTCATGCCCACTGAATATCAAATCAGTTCAAGTTACACTGATGTTTGTGACTGTCTTGCACCTAGGGCAGGATTCAAAGGAGTAACAGGTGAATCAGGCCTCTGATGTGTAAGCTTCTTCACTGGCAACTCTTTCCCCATGTTTTTAATGACTATCAGTTAATATTTGACCAAAACCTCCTTATTACTGTTTAAGAATCTTACAGCAGTTTTCAGTAAAGGAATTGCATGTTTCTTCCACTTTTGGAGAAAATATTTTGTTGCTAATCCTCTCATGAATCTCAATACAGTCAACACAAGTATTGCACTTCTGTGCTCATTAGAGCAAGAAGAAATAGCACCATGAATTGTGGAATTGTATAAAATTACAGTCATTAGTTTCAATAACAATTTGAAAAGTAATTTCTGCCTCCATTAAGTGAAGATAAATTTATTCTTTTTGAAGCATAGAATGGGGAGACATTTAATTTTGAATGAATACATTCTAATTTGTTTTCAGGTCTTATCAAACCCACCTGGAAAAAAAAGGGGAGAGTAGAGTGTTCCAGGTAAATAGGCATTATATTTACCGTCAGGGCCGGCTCTGGCTTTTTTGCCGCCCTAGGCAAAAAGCCCCCTGCCGCCCCCCCCACCCAGCGCGGCAGGGGAGGGCGCCGAGCCCGGCCGCAGGCCCGCAATCCCCGACCGGCCGGAGCGCCGGGGGGAGAGCGGCAAGTCCGCCGCGGCTCCGCTCTCCCCAGCGGCCAGAGCGCCGGGAGGAGGGCGGAGAGCCTAGCCGGGGCTCTCCGCTCCCCCGGCGACCAGAGCGCCGGGAGCAGGGCGGACAGCCTGGCCGGGGCTCTCCGCTCTCCCCGGCGGAGAGCCCCCGGCAGCCAGAGCGCCGGGAGCAGGGCGGAGAGCCCGGCTGGGGCTCTCCGCTCTCCCCGGCGGCCAGAGTGCAGTGGGGAGGGCGGCAAGCCCAGTCGCGGCCCCGCTCTCGGGACAGAGCACCCCGCCGCGTCGCCCCCCTCCAGGCGCCGCCCCAAGCACATGCTTGGTGGGCTGGTGCCTGGAGCCGGCCCTGTTTACCGGGCGTGCATCATATATATATAAAATCTGAAATACTCTAGGAATGAGGTGTACTAGAAGTAATTTCTAGCTATGGTGGGTGTTATGGTAGATAATCAGAAATTCCAAGTACCTGGAAAAGCAGAGGTTGGGAGTTTAGGATCTGAACAAAAAATGCTCCAAAATTTGTTTGAGGTAAGGGAGAAAAAATCGGACAACATAAAAAGAAGAGACTGTAAGAAGGGGAACATAAGAGAAGGTGAAAGCATTCCTTTATTGATTTAAGCACTTTGGAGAGATTTGTGGGCCCATTCTGGGCCCTTTACACTAGGTATAAGGGTCAGAGCAACATAAAGGGGCTCTAAAAGCCTTGTATCTTGCTGAGGGAGGATCTCTCTAATCCAGGCATTGTGGAAGACAGCCATAAGGCTGTCTTTTGAGGACCCCCTTGCAAGCTGGGTGCAGGAGAGGCATGGGGATGCGGGAGTAGGGGAGGCATGGGAGGGCCACAGCACCACAGAGATTCTGAACGGTGCTGCAGCTCATAGGCAGCTGGGTGGCTGACGTAATTTGGATGGGCCCTCAGGACTATCCATACTGCACAAGAGTCTGTGACCGTACGCAGAATTGGGAGGACACAGAGGTGGCATAACTCCAGTGTAAAGGTGTGGTAGAAGTGGACCTTCCTGGCATCCTGACATGGCTGCAAGATTCACTGAGGGGAGTGATGGGGAGAGTCTCTGTCCCCTAATGTCCACTGGGTATTCCTACAGTCTTAACCCCGTTGAAGGGTGGGTCAGGGCTGAAGGGGCTTAGCCCCTAAATGTTTACAAGCAATAAAGTAAACTCAACACACTACTGGGTCATCCCCAGTCTTCTAAACAGTTCCTTAGTTGAGTGTTGCTGTCTCCTGGGACTCAGTGCTTCTCTCCCAGTGGTTGCCCTGGCTGTCAGTCCTTTTTCTCCACCTGCAAAGCTCCCTTCACAGAGAGAGAGAGAGACAGAGAGAGAGAGATTCACCCTGCTTCCTCAGCAGTCAGCCCTGAACTGAGCCAGGTTCTCTCCTTTTATTCTCCCTCCAGGCTTAGCATTGGCTGCAGGTATGGTGGGGAGGGGCTAGCCCAGCCCATAGGGTCTTTTTAACCCTTTCTCCACTGGTGAGGGGCCTTTCTGGTTACACAAGGTGTAGGGCCAAAATCAATTGAGCCCAGTGATGCTACTCATTGAGTAGGGCATCCTCAATTTTTTTAACCTCTAGGAGTTGTGATGTACTATTTTTTTACTTGGGGACTTTTTCAAATGCTTAACACATCTGGAATACATGGGTATGTTAGCTACACCATTATTCACCTGTTATACTGCCTGTTTGCACATCTAAGTTATTAAATCCCAGTTATTTTCAGAAGTTCCTTGTACAAATACAGAAGGACCTCTGCGACCTCTATTCATAACAGGCTTAGACCTAATAATTACTTTTTTATTTAAAGCAACCCCTGAATTCTGTTTATTTTAACAAAATGCCAAAAGTTTAAAAAAGTAAAAAGAACATTTTCAGCTAGTGCTAAGTAGGTCAGCGATTCCATCATCTCACATTTCAGCATGCCTGAAAAATGAACCTTGGTTTAGAAAGCAATACAGAGATAAGAGACTACATTTATATTAGGACCTTTCACACAAGGAAATTAATAGCATATCTTGCTTTTCATCTTCACAGAATCTATGTATGGTTAGCGAGGCAGTTTTATATAATTTGTTCTGCTAGGCTAATTGGAAATGTCAAAAGGCAAGGTTAAGATTAGAAATGTGTGGCTTTAATCAAAAGTCAAACTAGAGGAGTGGAAATTCTAACTTTTTGATCACACTAATTCAAAAAATCATGGTGTCTCTTTAAATTATTTCCTTTGTATAGAGCACATCATATTTAGCTGGTTATAGCTGACGTGGGAATACAGGGGTCTTGGTGAAATACACTTTTTTTAATGGGAGGGTATTATTGAGGGGGCAGTTGCATTATTTTGCAGTCTTTTAGAAGGAGTATTTGCAGCTCACTTTGTATTGGTGCAGTATTAGAAGGCAGTTTGTGGCATGATCTCTAACCTATGCTTTTGAATATTACTTGGCTTTGACGATCTGGGGCAAGTCCTGCTGTCAGTTACTAGATTTTCATAAGTCTCTAGTGATTTTGGTTGCCCAATTGATAGAATCATAGGATCACAGGACTGGAAGGGACCTCAAGAGGTCATCTAGTCCAGTCCCCTGCACTCAAGGCAGGACTAAGTATTATCTAGACCATCCCTGACAGGTGATTGTCCAACCTGCTCTCAAAAATCCCCAATGATGGAGATTCCAACACAACCCTAGGCAATTTATCCCAATGCTTAACCACTTTGACAGTTAGGAAGTTTTTCCTAATGTCCAACCTAAACTGCCCTTGCTGCAATTTAAGCCCATTGCTTCTTGTCCTATCCTCAGAGGTTAAGAAGAACATTTTTTCTCCCTCCTCCTTGTACCAACCTTTTATGTACTTGAAAACTGTTATCATGCCCCCTCTCAGTCTTCTCTTTTCCAGACTAAACAAACCCATTTTTTTCAATCTTCCCTCATAGGTCATGTTTTCTAGAACTTTAATCTTTTTTTTTTGCTCTTCTCTGGACCTTCTACAGTTTGTCCACATCTTTCCTGAAATGTGGCGCCCAGAGCTGGACACAATACTCCAGTTGACGCCTAATCAGCATGGAGTAGAGCGGAAGAATTACTTCTCGTGTCTTGCTTACAACACTCCTGCTAATACATCCCTGAATAAGATTTGCTTTTTTTGCACCAGCGTTACACTGTTGACTCATATTTAGCTTGTGCTCCGCTATGACCCCCAGATCCCTTTCTGCAGTACTTCTTCCTAGGCAGCCATTTCCCATTTTGTATGTGTGCAACTGATTGTTCCTTCCTAAGTGGAGTACTTTGCATTTGTCCTTATTGAATTTCATCCTGTTTACTTGAGACAATTTCTCCAGTTTGTCCAGATCATTTTGAATTTTAATCCTATCCTCCAAAGCACTTACAACCCCTCCCAGCTTAGTATCATCCGCAAACTTTATAAGTGTACTCTCTATGCCATTATCTAAATCATCGATGAAGATATTGAACAGAACCGGACCCAGAACCGATCCCTGCGGGACCCCAGTCATTATGCCCTTCCACCCTGACTGTGAACCACTGATAACTACTCTCTGGGAGCAATTTTCCAACCAGTTATGCACCCACCTTATAGTAGCTCCATATAATAGATCCATCTAGGTTGTATTTGAAACATTTTAATGTTTTCAGAGGCTGGGTATCAAGTTGTGCACCCAAAATAACTCATTGCTTTTCAATGTCTGAACTAAAACTTATGCATTTCCTATGCATTTTGAGCCCGAAATAGTCATGATTCAATCAAAAATGGATAGCTTATGCCAGACCTCTTTATGCCATTGTCTGAAACCAGAGAATGGCAAGTTAATTTCAATAAAACTGATGATGACTGACCAGAGCTATAATCCTATATGACAGGCCACCAGTAAAACTTTATTCACATCTGTCATCTGAACCATATGTAGAACCTGACACTTTGACATGCTGCATAATTGTCCCAATTAGTAACAGGAATTATTTATTGTGGTGTGATGTGATATGCCTACAAGGAAATAGGTGACATTCAAAAGAGGAAAAAATTAAGACAAATATCAGGGAAAATTTCTAGGATTTGATTCTGCATTCCACATGCATCCCAAATTCCCATTAGTCTGGGGCGCATGAGAAATGCGGGATGGAATCCAATGATGAGGTAGAATTCTCTGCTAAGAAAAGTACTGTAAGACCTAGGGAGAAATCTTGGTCCTATTGAAGTCAGTGGGAGTTTTGCCATTGATTTCAGTAAAGCCAAAATGTCACTCCAGTGCTTTGGACATCTAAGTTTAGATTGGACAAAGTGTAAAGACTGTCATCTTGGTCATCAATGGCAATTAGATTCAGGAACTCCAGAGCGAAGGAGGGCATGAACTTCTACATCTTGAGCTCCCAATGGGCTATGTTCTCTGGCTGGCAGCCGTAGCAAGCATGTATCCTCTGTAGAGCAGGCATAGAGGAGATGGTGTAGCACACACTGAGTGGTGGGCTGCAAAAAACTAAAAATCATAGCTTAGAGGACAGTATTATCAAGGCATGTGCATGGGCTAGATAACTCATAGGCAGAGCTGATAGAAAAATCAACATTATTTACCCCCTCAAAAAAATCAAACAAAACATCTTTATTAAAAATTTGCACAAAAATCGTAATCTCTCAATGAAAATGTCCATATCAAAAATTGCCTTTTAATTTCATTTTGAAATTCTTAATTTTGGAATTTCAAAAACTGAAAAGGGTTTCTGGATTTTTAGGGTTTTTTTACTCCTCCTTTTCTACACTTCTCACCCTTTAAAAGAAATATTAAAAGGGGGGGGGGAATAAAAGTCCAACTAAAAATTAAAAACTAAACTGAAACTTGAGATGTGAAATGAAACAAATTTCATGTAGAACATTTACAACAAAACGTTCAGACGAAGACATTTCTTTTTCAAGTTTTTTGGTGGGGAAATGTTTTTGATTGGTTTAGTTTTTGCCAGCTCTGCATATTGGGTATCTAGGACTAGATTAACAAGGTACACAAGCAGTTAACTTCTGAGTGAGTGAGTCCAATATTCAGGTACCACTGAATTCTCAAAACCAGCGCTCAGCTGTCTCCTAACCTTAACGCCTAAATTCTCCTAGGTACATAAGGGTTCTCTACACTGCTTTAGTCTGCACTAGTAGGGTGTAAATTTTAGTCCATACCAGCATGTTGCATGCTAACTGGTGTGTGTAGACGATGCTGGCAGGAACTAAAAGTGTGCGTTAACATAGTACTGTATGTGCAGTTAACAAGGGTCGTGCTGTAGTCTCCAAGAGTAGCAATTTTAAATCAAGATTGGATTTTTTTTCTAAAAGCTCTGTTCTAGGAATTCTTTCGGGTTGATTCTATGGTCTGTGTTATAGAGGAGGTCAGACTAGATGATCACAATGGTCCCTTCTGGTTTTGGAATCTAGTAACATCAGCTATCCACTGATGTCTCCCCACAGCTAATGAGGTGCTTACATGTCTAGGCCCCATTTTGATTCTCAAACTAGGCTTCCCCCACATCTCACCAGCAGAGCCTGATCTGGTAAGAGTGCTCTGAGCACATCTACTGGTTTGGGTCCTGCACAAAAGACAACCAGGGCAAGTAGATCAGGAAGGTGGCTGTGCGTATGTTCCCAGAATAACCAATAGCTAGGGTGTTGACCTGGGAGGTAAAGGTTTTAATCCCCAGCTCTGCTGATTTGGGGGGGGGGGGGATTTGAACCCACATTTCCTCTATCTCAGGTGAGCGTAGGATGACCAGATGTCCCGATTTTATAGGGACAGTCCCGATTTTTGGATCTTTTTCTTATATAGGCTCCTATTACCCCCCACCCCCGTCCTGATTTTTCACACTTGCTGTCTGGTCACCCTAGGTGAGCACCCTAACCACCAGATTACTCTGTATGTCTCAGTCTCTCTCTGTATAAATAATTATTCACTGGATCAAGAACTTGAAACTGACTCTCCTATATCCCAGCCGAGTGCCCTAATCAGTTGGCTATTGAGCCAATCTATCTCTCTGGCATAATGACTATTTAAGCATTTTATACAAAGTGGAACAACTTCATAGAACACACCCACACCCACACCCAGTGGTTAAGGCATCTTCTGGGGCTGTGAGGGACCTGGTTTCAGTCCCTGCTCCAAACCAGGCAGAACAGGGGTTTGGATAGGGGTCTCCACTGTGTGGTAGGGTGCCTAGGAGTCAGGCATTGCAACGCCAAAGTCTCCTTTCTGAATGTAGTGCCTAATCCTCTTGCAATTCAACATTTTCATTTTGTTTCTAACCTTTTCCTTGAAAAAACAAAAAATGTCAAAAGTCAATTGTTTAATTTAAACATTTAAGATTGGACCACTCTCCTAATCTCTTGTCCCTCTGTAATTAGCAATATTCATATTGTCATAGACATTCCCCAAAGGGTTTGTGGTCCATAAAGCAAAGAGTGGATTATAGGCCTCCCAGAATGTCTATGCCGTTTTAAAAAATGATATACTGTATCCAAAATTGAAAATATTTTTCATTTTGGTATATTAATATGTTGCTCACCATTGCCCACCCTCACGTCTCTCCAGGGTTCTTGTCTGGGTCTGTCCTTCTATATGTTTAGTGACCCAGGGCTGGTGCAAGGAAGTTTCGGGCCCTAGGCGAAACTTACACCTTGCACACACCACCACCACCCCCCGCCCTGAGTTGCTCCCCCCACGGCAGCTCCCTCCCCCCGGGGAACCGTGCGGCAGCTCCCCACCCCAGCTCATCTCTGCTCCGCCTCCTCCCTGAGCACGTCGCCCCGCTCTAATTCTCCTTCCTTCCCAGGCTTGCGGCGCCAAACAGCTGATTGGCACCGCTAGCCTGGGAGGCGGGAGAAGTGGAGCAGCGATGGCGTGCTCGGGGAGGGGAGTGTAGCAGAGGTGAGCTGGGGTGGGGAGCCCTGCGGCAGCTTCCCCCCCCCCCCCCCGCCCTGAGGCACCCCACCTCCCCCGGCCCAGGGAGCCGTGTGGCAGCTCGCCACCCCAGCTCACCTCTGCTCCGCCTCCTCTCCGAGCATGCCGTCCCCGCTCTAATTCTCCTCCCCTCCCAGGCTTGCGGCGCCAAACAGCTGATTGGCACCGCTAGCCTGGGAGGCGGGAGAAGTGGAGCGGCCGCTGCGCTGGGAGAGGGAGTCTGAGCCGCACGTGTCAGCGCGCCGCCGGCAGCCCAGCCCAGGAACGCTGTAAAAAAAAATTGGGGGCACCGCTTTTTGGCGCCCCCAAATCTTGGTGCCCTAGGCAACCGCCTAGTTTGCTTTAATTGTAGCACTGGCCCTGTAGTGACCCCTCTGGTGGTGGTGTTTTTTGTAAATTTGGTCACAGTTGAACTTACAGCAAAGAAACACTTGACTGAAAACACATGCAGCAGCCATGCAAAGTTTTCTTATTTAGTAAACAAATTATTCAGTATAGGAGATTACCCACAAAAGTTTAAGAAGCACTGGACTGAGCCTTCCTTTCCATCTTTCCAAGAAGCAAACCCTCGTTACAAAAAGCCCCGGATATAAAAACCCAGGTCTGCAAACATGTATCAGATTCATGGGACTTCAGCAGAAGCTTCAGGGGCTCAAGCTACTTATTTAGGTACCAAATCTGGATTCACATGCCCAAAGATATCCTCATATTCACACTTAAAATTAGAGCTGCTCAGAAATTTTCCAACAGGACGTTTTTCGAATGGAAAATGCGGATTTGTCAGAACATATCCATTTCATCAAACTTTCTAATGGAAACTAGGCAGGTTTCGTACCATTTCGCCTGCCTCGAGGGCTGCTGCGGAGCCCTGGCTAGAGCGGAAATTCCGGTTTCCCACAAGCCCTACTTAAAATACACTTTAATAAGCACTTTCTTAAAATAATATTGCAATTATTGAGCAGTGCATCATCCAGATGCTGCTTGGCAGATTATGTTGCGGTTGAGTAATTAGTGGGAATAATTATGAGTATTAAAAGGTGTTGGTGTTTTATCATAATGCTTAGGTATTTAACACAGCGCATTATTGTATATTAATCCTGGGCTCTAACCAGGTACCCTCTGTGATAAAGACCATTCTTCCATACATATGAAAGGACATAACAGGTATTCTGAGCATCAAGCATTTTTAATACCTCACAAACTGTTTCATTACTTATATATTTTTAAGAGTCTTGTTTTAGATTTGAGCCCACTTCTCCTTTAGAAAAATTAATGGAATTAAGCACGAATGATTTTGGAGCCCAGGATATTTCCTAGGGATTAGTGACTGGTGGGGGATAGTGATTTGATCCTGTAGTCAGGAGTAATTATCCCAAGCTAGTCATTAATCCCCAAGAAATTCCTTGTCTCAAGGTCATTATACTGATTATAGGCTGAAAATGACTAAAATTCCATAGGACATTATATTTTATATGAATGACGTGGCTACAAAAATATATATACAAGGCCTTTTAATTAATATCCATGATTGGTTGGAATGCAGATTGATGATTTATTACACACATGCAGTTAGAACACAATGGCTTATTGAGAAAATGGGTCAATACCATCACATTATTCTTTACTTGATTATGGATTGTATTCTAAAATTCCTTGGACAGATTGTAGGTTTTTTGGCGCAGGGATCATCTTTTTGTAATGTGTATACAGGTACACACTGCACATGGTGATTATGGATAATGGTATACCACTATAATTTGGAGTAGAGAATAGATGAGAGTATCTTGGATGGCTTTTACATTTTAATTTTATATAAGCAAGCCACTTGATCTCTGTCTCAGATCTGTGAAATGGGAATGATAATACTTCTTTTCTCTGACATTTTGACTATCTTCACTATTTAGGGCAAGAGGCTACGTTGGTAGAGGGCCTGGTACAATAGGCCCCAGTATCAGTTGAGGTTCTATACACTAATGTAAAATAAGTAAGTAATAAAGACAGGGTGAAAGTCAACAGGGATAATAAATCATAGAACATAGAAATGTAGGAATGTAAGGGACCTCAAGGGGTCATCTGGTCCATCTCACCCCCACCCCCTGCTGAAGCAGGACCAAGTATACCTAGACCATCCCTGACAGGTCTTTGTCTAACCTGTTCTTTAAAACCTCCAGTGACGGGGATCCCACAACCTCCTTAGGAAACCTATTCCAGTGGTTCAGTGCAAATCTGTATGTCATTCCCACAGATAATCCATGGCTCTTGTTAGATTGTGTAGTTTGCTTAACGCTTTGCTCAGAGTAAAAAGAAGACTCTAATATGAAAACTATTTTATTTTACCTTGTTCTAGCACTAACGGGAAAAGCTTGTTTAACTGCTGTACATAACTGGCCCCAGTGATTTCAGTGATAACTATCCCCTGGTGATACTTGAACAGCTGCCTTGAGAAGCACTTGAGTGAAAGTGTAATGATGTAAAAAATTAATTCATTTTTCAGAATTGTGATGTGATTTATTCATTGAAAATGAAATTGTGTAAATGTGGCTCAGTTTATTCATTTATTTATTTAAGTCTAAAACTGTTGTAACCATAAAGATCTGCACAACTACTGTAAACTCCTTAGATGAATAAAGAACAGTTCAAGAAATACGGATGTTCTTAAGTTCTGATCTACCAGTAATTTCAATCTATATTATCAGCACTTCTCTGGTCCATTTGGCAGTGATCAGTGGCTTACAATTCCATGATTATATATTATATGTGGCTCTAAATTAGAAAGATCAGAGAACTTGCATGTGTTCAAGGCTACATATGGGGATTCAAAGACTTCAAGAAGCATCTGCTTACGCTACAGTTCCAGTACTGTAACTCCACATGGATAACACTAGTGGGGCTTTATGAAAGTGAATCTTGTGGATAAAGTGGAGAACGAGGCATCGGGATAGCTAGATCATGGACTTGCTGTATGACCTTGGGCAAGTCATGTCACCTCGGTCTCATCTGTAAAATAATACTACTTCTCCTGCATCTCTTATTTTATGAACTTTGGAATCTATAAATAATATCTAAAACAAGATAAATAAGGCCTGACTTGACAGAGAGGTCATCATATTGCAAGTGACACAAAATCTTAAGTCAGTAGAAAATAACATGTCCTAAATAAGGAAATGATGCCATGATGGAAGAAGAATGTCTTGGTAGATTTGTTTGTAAGATTATTGTTTTAAAGGGCAGAGGAGGCCATTATCATCATCTTGTCTGACAGCCTCCATAATGCAAGCTATAGAATTTCACCCAGTTGTTCCTGCATGAAGCCCAGTAACTTGTGTTTTGAACTTACTAGAACGTACCTTTTTAGAAGGATATCCAGTAGTAATTGTTAAACCAACTTGGAGAGAGATGTTTGCATTGCCCTTTGAAAGATGGGGATGGCCCTCTTCCTAAGAATACCTCTTTGCCACTAGAGAGAAATGGAAGATCCCCTGCCTTTATACTAGGTGTAATGAGAGGGACAAGACTTAAGCAGCTGATGTCTTGACCATTCTCTAGAGCAGTTTTTCCCAAACTTGGGACGCTGCTTGTGTAGGGAAAGCCCCTGGCGGGCCGAGCCGGTTTGTTTACCTGCTGCGTCCGCAGGTCTGGCCAATTGCGGCTCCCACTGGCTGCGGTTCACTGCTCCAGGCCAATGGGGGCTACGGGAAGCGGCTGCCAGTACGTCCCTCAGCCCGTGCCGCTTCCCGCAGCTTCCATTGGCCTGGAGCGGTGAACCACAGCCAGTGGGAGCCGCGATCAGCCAGACCTGCGGACGCGGCCGGTAAACAAACCGGCCCGGCCCGCCAGGGGCTTACCCTACACAAGCGGCATCCCAAGTTTGGGAAACACTGCTCTTCCATCTATTCTCCCTTATATTCAAAGATGCCAAGAAAATCAGAAAGGACAAGGCTTGACTCACCGTGACCACACTAAAAAAGAAGTGAAGAGCCTAGAATATGGCCTTGATCCAACTACCAAGACACTTTTCAATATCTCCTCTTTTGCTTCCTTATTTAGGCCCTGGTCCAGCAAAGCTCTTAAGCACCTTCACTAAGCACAGGAATAGTTCCATTGGCTTTAATAGGCCTATTCATGCTAGAGTTTAACTACTGCTTAAATGCTTTGCTGAACTGGGACTTCACTTTGAGACCTTTATTTCACCCTGGTTTCCAAAGCTCTCATCTGATATGCTGGACCAAATTCAGAAATGATGTGCACGGTGGTGTCAGTTTGACCTTGCACCAGAATAGACTCTTGCAGTTACACTTGTTCTGATGTGTACGTCTATGGGTCTAACCCTGTTCTCTCACTGGCATAAACCAGGAGTAGCTGCAGTGAAAACAGCAGAACTAAAACAGTGGGAAATTGGTGCAAGTATGAGCAGCATCAGGCCCTAGGTTAGTGTAACATGCTGAGGAGCTGGAACAAGGTGTGAGTCTAAGTAGGTTGGGAGCTATTTTAATTTACACCCTTATAAACATTCTTCTGACTCCTGACTCTGGCACCAAGGTACACTAGCAGAGAATTGGGGCTTCAGTTGTAAATTACACCTGCTTTGCAGTAAACTCCTCCACACAGTGGTAAGTTGGGTGCAAGTAGGTCTAATTTGTCACACTGTGGCCTGATCCTTCATTCCCTTGCAACTTGTGTCACAACCTGTGCACAATGACCGTGAAGTGCTGTCAATTCAGAATGGGAGCATTTTGCACACTCTTTGCACAGGTGCGAATAATTGTATGAGGTACATTGCAGTGGAGAACCAGGCCCAAGGGGTCTATACTCTAAGCTCTTTGGGGCAGCTGCTGTGGTTTTGTTATGTATTTGTACAGTACCTAGCACACTGGGGACCTGGTCCATGACTTAGGTTCATAGGTGTTACTGCAGTACAAATAATTCCCATCGCTTTACACATGGCTTCTAAATTTGGCCTGATAAATGAAGGAGCAATGGGTCAGGTTGTCAACACCTCTGATTGTTACTACCACGTTACTATCAAAGAGGACAAGAGCACATGCTTAGTACAGACAAGTGAAGTTCAAAATCATGGAAGTCAACTTTTACAGGTAAGGGGAAAACCAACCACTTTCTAGTGTGGGAATTTCATTGTTTAGATTCCCAGTAAGTGCAAACAAATTGAGCTGAAACCTTATGTTAAAAATATGCTACCATTACACCCTCCACGGGTGAGATATTAAACTTTCTGAAGCCACAGACAGCCTATATTAAGTAAATTCAGATAGTGAGTGGCTCAGTAGACTAACTCATTATGGTGTTCTGTGTCAAAAGAGAAAGTGACAAGGTCATTCTCCAACTACTACAAGCTATGACTTTTTACAGTAGCATTATACCCTCTAACTTTGAGAGATCCAATTCACAATGGCTTCTTTATATAATGCTGTGAACACAGTACCAGGAACAAAGAAACAAAAGCAATACACATTACAAAAGAAAGCAGAGAACTGAAAAATGGTATAGAGATTAAAAAAAAAATCTAGTAAGAATTAGTACCTGAAAGGGATCAGACGCTAGTAAAATTATGAGCTAGTCTAAAAACAGAAGCAAAGGTATTTGTGCAGTAAAAATATTATCACTTGACCATAAGATGAAAGAAACACCTCTTGCTCCAGTGGGAGAAGTAGCTGCGGGAATTCATTAATCTTTATATGCATATATTCAATTTAGTGAAAAGTATAACACTGTTTATCAGTGTAAAGTAACTTCACTGATTTTTATGTTTGTTATGCAGAAAGATCCTTCTAATCTTCTTTAGACATTGACAGCACACTGTAGAAAAGGCCCAGAAGTGATTGGCATTTAATTTATTTTGGCTAGAAAATCTAGTTTGCTCATGTGATGGCCAGCATCTTGGCCAACACACAGGGGGTTGAACTGGGGATTTCCAGAGATGAAAGCACAAGCTGTTATGGCTTGAGCTAAGAAAAGAGGCTTTCCGGCTGTTGCTGTGACAGACTCTTACCCTCTGTGGATCAGACACAGAGGGTTACCAGACCATACATTGGTTTACTTTGCAAATGAGGTGCAGATATTAAATAGTTAATCCAACCATTTTTGTCAGGTTTACCACAATAGCAAAACTATACTTGCTATTTTATTATTTATTAATGTATTTGTGTTGTGGTAGCACATGGAGACCCTCATCAGGGATCAAGGGTCTCATTTCATGAGGTACTTCATGTGCACATCTGGAAAATATGGTCCCCGCCCCACAGTGCTTAGAATTCAAGTGTATGAAGTGTATGAAAATATATATATATTTTTATGGGGAGCAGCATTATCTAAAGATAAAGCATAGGAGAAAATGTCAGGGAAGGTATGTGGATATGGAATCTTGGGTTCTAGTCCCCTCTCTGCTACGGACTCGCTGTATGACTTTGGGCAAATCGGGCGCTCTCTGCCCCAATATCCCCATGTGTGTAAGCGGGTTAATTATACCTGTATTATAAGGGACAAAGAGTCCTGTGGCACCTTATAGACTAACAGAAGTATTGGAGCATAAGTTTTCATGGGTGAATACCCACTTCGTCAGACGCATGTATTCTAAGGGTATTTTGTGGCCTATTTACAGTATACAAAGTGTTTGCGAACCTTGGCGTAGTAGCGCAGACAGTTTGCAAACTCAAAGGTTTTGCAATTGGCTCACATTTAAGAGAGAACTAATACCAGCGGATCCGCTGTGAACAAAATGGTCGACCTAAGCAGCTTGGCGAGGTGCTCCGTAATGAGTTTCAGTAATAATTTTAATCTGTGAGAATGATCATGTAATTAAAACCACAGACTACTTTCACTGGGGGAGATTTGTGGATATGTCTAATATCATAAAGGAAACTGTTTAAATAGCATCTTAGCTCCTGTATAGTGTCCAAACGTGGGAGGATAACATTGTGCAGAAAAAAAAAAATGTATCCTCTCCAGGAACCAGCCAGTAATGACTAACATGCTGTTGAAAAGCCTGAGGCAGCGGCTCTCAAACCTGTTCTATCTAGGACCTGCAAACCAGCCACCGTTTCTGTCACAACTTCAGTCCCACAATCCTTTGTGGCCAGAAACCTTTATGGGATTTGGGTCACTGCAAGAAACCACGGCTGGTTTGGGGTAAAGTGTGTTGCATGAAGCTATGGATACATTGACACCGCAGATTAAGGTGTGATTGCAGTGCAGGTAGGGTACAATCTAGTTAGTGTGGTAACGACGTGGCACAGGCTACAATGTGGGCTGGCTGCCTAGGTTCAAACCCACCAGGAACACTGGGTATGTACTTGGGTTGCAAGCCTGTGCTGAAGTCCATGCCACCACTTCTTCACTAATGCTGTTATCTGCACTAGCTAGATGAAAGATACTGTGGATATGTCTAGCCGTGCTACAGTCACACCTTAATTTGCGGTGTAGTTCTATCTCAGCAGCACTTAAGGTATTTGAGGTGCTGGAGGGCCGTGGTGGTGGTGTTTCTAGGCTGGGAGTGGGGATGGAGTGGGGGGGGATGCTTTGGAATGTAGCTAGCAGAGAATTAATTTCTGCCTGCAGATGAAAGCATCAGGGACTTCCTATATGCCCATGAAATACAGTTCCATGTTTGGGTCTAGCTGGCTATGAACAGTGCAAGCTGTATCAGACGCCTCCCTTTTCTGCCTCACAGGTTTGGTCCTTTCCCATCCTGTGTGGGAAGCTGGGTGTTTTCAGCCTGCTACTTCCTCAGTAGGAATTTTATCATCAATGTTTTCAGCTTGTTTAGAGCTCCCAGATAGAATTTCTTCCTCTTGTTGTGCAATGTTATATCATTGTGCCAATGTCCCCAAAACTGGAACTAATCGTCTGGTATGTATGTAGGAGAGGGAGAGATACATATTTCTAGGTGCAGAAGAAGTAGAGTGGGATAGAAATGAATGAATCTGTGAAAAGGGCTAAAAGTGCAGAGTGATACAAAAACAAGCCTACTGTGTGATGAGTAAGTGCTTCGCCGTATTGACAACAAACTCCAGGACATGGAGTTTCCATAGACCATCTTCCATCTGCAGATCTCAGTGTGATTTGCAAATGTTAACTAGCTAAGCCTCACAACAACATCCTGGTGAGATAAGTGAATTTCATCATCCCCATTTCATAGAGGAACGAACTGAGGCACAGAGAAATTAAGCCACAAAGTGAGTCCAAGACAGAACCAGGAATAGAAGCCAAGAACCAGGAGTAGAGCAATGTGAAATGTTCAGCTCATGCTGGAAAAGCCTCTGTCAGTCTGTTTTTGAGTTTAGCTCATGTTCACAAACCAGTAGTGGTCAAGAGACTTTTGTTTGGTCTGCGCACTTCAAATCTGTATGGGAATTTCTTAATTCTCGCTGTGAAGCAGGATATTTGGAGGTCAGTGCTTGGTTCATGGGGGCAGATTTGTCACTTTGGGCAACATTAACTGAACATTAACATTAACTTAGGTGGGAGATCCTTGTAGGGTCAGTAGGGAGGATGGGAGGAAGTGAATTTTGATAGCACCTGTCCCTGAAGCCACAGATCCCAATCTCTATGGCAGAATTTTCATGGGGTCCAGGGAAGGAGGGAGAAATGCCCCAGTGGTGGTAGCGCCCCATCTCCAGGCACTGCCCCTCGCCTCCAGTTCTGCAGGATTTGAGTTCCCTCTGTCACTCATAAAGGAGGAAAGGATAACCCAGACCCATGTTTTGATGTGGGACTCAAACCCCCAACCTCCTGAGCATTACTGGCAGTGCAATGGAGCTGAGCCCCATTTTATGGAATGGTTCTATTGATCTCAGAAGAATTCTCAGGTGATCTGCCCTGGCGGCCACTGTGTCCTTTCCATTTTGAAACGTTTCTTCATTTGATGTTTTAGCATAAATCCTTCGGCTTTTCTTACAAACTGGCTAATAATCTTGTCCTACTGTATGTCTGATGTCCCCTTTGCAGGAAGCTCTGATTTTATATCCAGCTGACAGGAAGGATGTGAATGGAATTCTCACATGCTTTAAAAAAAGGATAGGAAGGGACAAAAGGTTGGTTCCTAGGGCTGGTCCTAGAACCAGAGAAGAGCAACAAGAATGATTAAAGGTCTGAGAACATGACCTATGAAGGAAGGCTGAAAGCACTGGGTTTGTTTAGTTTGGAAAAGAGAAGACTGAGAGGGGACATGATAGCAGTTTTCAGGTATCTAAAAGGATGTCATAAGGAGGTGGGAGAAAACTTGTTCATCTTAGCCTCTAAGGATAGAACAAGAAGCAATGGGCTTAAATTGCAGCAAGGGAGATTTAGGTTGGACATTTGGAAAAAGTTCCTAACTGTCAGGGTGGTTAAACATTGCAATAAACTGCCTAGGGAGGTTGTGGAATCTCCATCTCTGGAGATATTTAAGAGTAGGTTAGAAAAATGTCTATCAGGGATGGTCTAGACAGTATTTGGTCCTGCCATGAGGGCAGGGGACTGGACTCGATGACCTCTCGAGGTCCCTTCCAGTCCTAGAATCTATGAATCTGTGAACTTGAACCTAAGTCCAGTGCATTGGGGAAGAAGAGGAGACATTGCGTAGGAAAAGAGTTGGTGGGCAAAGAGGCATAGGCAGAGAAGAAAGAGGAGATGGGGAAGCAATTGGCATGGAGGAATAGGACATAAACAGTGACCGTAAAGCATGGGGGGATAATCTTGTGGCTAATACACAGCACTGGGAATCAGGGTATGTGTGCTTTTCCCTCAGTTTTGCCATTTCTTAGCTTTTAATTCCCATTGGCAGTTCCATGAAAGACATAATGCTAGCAGTCCTGAATCACTGTGCATTCGGGCTGATAGTTCCACCCTTTTCTGTGCATGGATGTTTCACCATTTAGAGTTTTTTGAATTATAAGTGGTAAGTTAGTTAATATATAGGGGCGCACAGTGTCTTGAGTTTCCATTTTGATCAACCTGTACTGGGATTCTTCTCCAGAATATTCATTCTACTTTGGTGGGACTTTCTTGCAAACACCAAAAGGCAGAATATTCCCCTTTAGGGATAACCATGGTATTTTGTAGTCCCTGCAGGTTTCTTTGGTTCTCTCAAGGTCTGATACAAAATCCATTGAAGTCCATGGGAGTCTTTCCACTGATTTCATTGGATTTGAGATCATGTCCTCAGTTGCTGTTACTTGTGATATTTCAAGCCTGAATACCTTCAAAATTCCAGAATGTGAATATCAGCAAGACCTGAAGTTACAATACAAATGCAAGTCTCTATTGCTGTTCCATTTTGCGCATGGGTAAACTGAGGCACTGAGCGGCTAAGTGACTTGCCTGAGACCAATAAATAAATTAGTGGCAGTGCCACTGAGGTGTGAATCCAGGAATCCTCATGACCAGTCCCATACCTTAACAACTATGCACCACTATAAAATATGGGTCACCATTACATGACCTCTGAGAAATGTTGATTTTTTTTTCTTAATTAAAGTTGAAGGGAGACCTACCAATTGCATTCCACCATTAATACATAACTGTACAGAGTGTAAGCTCTTTTTGTGGACAAGAAATCTTGTTCTTATATATACAGTGTGTGTGTGTGTACATACATACATATATGTACAGCGCCTAGTACAATGAGACCCTGACCTTCAGAATAGACATATTAATATTTGATTTAAAACACAGAAGCTAGAACATAGACTACCAAGTACAAGCTAAATCAGGGGTCGGCAACGTTTGGCATGCGGCTCGCCAGGGTAAGCACCCTGGCGGGCCGGGCCAGTTTATTTACGTGCTGACGCAGCAGGTTCGGCTGATCGCGGCCCCCACTGGCCGCGGTTCGCCATCTCGGGCCAATGGGGGTGGCAGGAAGCGGTGCGGGTGAGCGGTGTGCTGGCCGCGGCTTCTCGCCGCCCCCATTGGCCCGGGACGGTGAACCGCGGCCAGTGGGGGCCACGATTGGCCGAACCTGCCGCGTCAGCAGGTAAATAAACTGGCCCGGCCCGTCAGGGTGCTTACCCTGGCGAGCCGTGTGCCAAACGTTGCCGACCCCTGAGCTAAATATTACACGGAGCTCCAAACAGCACCACAGTAATTGTGCCTGTTACAGCAGTAGGGCTGCACAACATAGATCAAAGGGATGACAAACAGTTTTAACCTCAGCTCTGAATCCCTTCTTTTTTGTGAGTTGGAGAACGGATTGTTGTTGGAATGTTGGGTTTTATTGTTTAATAAAGTAAAGTTGACACACAGGTTGTATAGTCATCTGATTTTCACAAGCGTGAGTTACCAGGAAGGAGAGTCAGGAAGGTACTGTCTGGCCACTAGCCTCAGACTTGAGGAAACTTGGGTTTGATTCTCGGCTCTGCCGCAGACCTTCTGTGTGACCACTTTGCCTGTTTGTACATCCATTCCCCCTCTGTGACACAGGATAATAGCACAGCCCATGGGTGACTAAATACATTAAAGATTGTGAGGCACCCAGATACTGGTGATGGGAGCCTGTAACAGCGTTCACGACCCACCCCTCTTCCTGGGGCCCGCTTGCTTTCCCCAGTAAGGCTCAGAGAGGCTTCAGCGTTGTGCAACACCCCACCCCTGTCTTTATTTACTTAAGGTTATCCCACCACCAGTGTCCATCTATATACAAGCTTTACAGGCAGAGTCAGCCTTCAGCTAGGAGGCCTCCAGCTCCCTCCCTCACCGACTTTTCCCTGGCTGCCCCCCGCCTTCTGGCTCCCTCCCAGCCTTTATAGCCCTTGGCTTGTCAGGCCAGCAGGTGTTGCCAGTCCTCAGGCCGGCATCTGGCCTTTTTCATCAGCCCCAATCTGCGTCCTCTGATTGGAGCTGACCAGGCAGGGGCTAATTAGGTGCTTTTGCACCAGCACCCTGCTACGTAGCCCTAGACAGACTATTATTTATATGTGCAACTTTGACAGGGCATAACAAGTTTAGACCAGATTTAGTCTGGAATGTTGCTTATTATTTTCATTGCATAGAGGATGGGTTTTGCAAGCAGTTTGTTGCAACGTTAAGCTGTAAACAGGGAACACAAAGGCTGAATACAATGAACCAACCTATTTGGGGGAAAAAAAACGTAATTTGAAGTTGGTTTTCGTCCTTTTACTGCTCTCGTTTGGGCTAGAGAATAGAATCCCTAAATATGCTTCTCTTTCAGTTTAGTATCAGAGGGGTAGCCGTGTTAGTCTGAATCTGTAAAAAGCAACAGAGGGTCCACGAAAGCTTATGCTCCAATACTTCTGTTAGTCTTAAAGGTGCCACAGGACCCTCTGTTGCCTCTTTCAGTTTAGGTGACCAACTGTTTCCAGATTGAAATTAAAGTGATTTACTTTGTTTGTCTTTTTAATCATGGAATGGGGACAACCAATGGGAGTCACCTGGAAATGCAATTTTGTTTACCTAATTGCTGTGTGGAAAGGGGAATTTGCTTATCCAGACAATGAGCCTGGTCGTTATTAGTGACGATCACCCTCGGAGGAGAAAGCGTTCCCTGAGACGCTGTTAGGTCTCAGATGGGAGGGGTTTAGGGGATATGTTTCACGTTAACCAATCAATTAAAAATGGAATTAAATTGAATTTCCCATCTGACTGTGTCAGTGAGGTTGCATTCGCAAAGTGGTTGCCCTTGTTTGAGACAATGCCAGCTAATCTTACAAGGAAGCCCAGCTCATTAGAGCATGGGGGAGAACAATACTGAGTTTTATGTGGTGTTCTGCAAACACTATGAATGCTGACTTGGGAGTATGGGACTAAGAATCCCATTCATTATACCCCCTAAGCAGGTTACCTGGCCTTGGGCAGGCAGGAATAATCAGGGCTACTGGCCTATTGACTCCCTCCTTTCCTGGTACCCAGCCCTTTGCTGAAATGGTTAGACCGGGATTCTTCTGACTTCTCTCATTAGTTAAAAATTTTCCGTTGTACTTTTTTTTTTGGGGGGGGGGGGGAAGGGGCAGCTTTTACTCCTTTTATGTTTCTTCCACTCAGAGACTTCACAGCTGCTCCCACCACACCACTGCAGGGACTATGTAATTCGAGTTCTGCATAATTTTCACAGAGATTGCAAACACTTGGATCATGAGTCATTTAGAGTGAGGCAACATGACGTAAATCCATGAACATCTACCGGGGAAAAGTTTCATCCAGTGTTTTGATTGACCCACGAGGCAGCTTTGTTTCTGTTAACTTATTCAGGGCTGGCTGTCCAGATAGATAGTACAGGATTTGAAACAGAAAGTATATAGTGGAAATTGTGGAGGAAAGTACAAGGCTTAAATGTCCTGAAGAAAACAAGAGAAGCAACAGAGAAAGAGAAATGTGACAACGAAAGTGTTGAAAATGAATCAGTACTTTCTGAAACATTTGGGAAAAAACCTGATAGTGGAAACCTGATTTTGTATGGGAATAACAGTCATCTGAGAGGTAAATAGCTAGTCTGTGTTGGGTCTGATCCTTCAAACTGCTGAGTACACCCTAATAGAACCTGAGCACCTGCATCTCCTGATTGAAGACGAGATTTGGGAAATCAAACAACCGGTGTTCGTAACAGGAGAAAAGGGGGTATCTGAGGAAGGCAGCAAACTTATTGCTGATAAAAGGAAATCCCTTTTCACGCAATAAGCCTGTGAACTTATTGCCTTCAGTATCATTGGGGCCAAGAGTTGAAGGAATGAAGAAAACTTAGAAACTTCAGAACGTCCCAAATTTTTATAGTAAAGATTTTTTAAAAGCAAGACTCTTGGCTGGGATACAAACACTCATGCTTCGGGTCCAGCCAGCCTCTAAAGGAGAAAGAAACGTCCTTTGTGGACAAGCTGCTCCAAAGCTGCCTCATACAGAGGGTCTTGCAGCTCCCTCTGAAGCCACAGGAGGGCTCCCTTGTTGGAGACAAAGGTGCTATATCAGTGGTGGGCCATCGGGGTAATCGGATTTTGGGACGCAAGACATTTTGCTGACGTTGACTGTCTGGAGGCATACCCCCACCCCGCAGCTCCCATTGGCTGGAAACGGCGTACCACAGCCACTGGGAGCTGCAGGGGCTGTGCCTGTGGATGGTCAATGTCTGCAAAATGTCTCGCGGCCCACAATCAGATTACCCTGATGGGCCGCAGGTTGCCCACCACTGTGCTAGATCTTAACAGCCACTGGCCTGAAACTGTATGGGAATTCCTCCAACAAGAATCAATCAGTCCTATTAAGTCCCAATGTTCTTGCTTCTTTCATTCCCTCCTCTTCCTTGCCATATTATATTGGATGAAGTTTTATTATCCTTTCTGTTACAGGCTCTGTTGGATGCTTTCCAATTTCCCTCATTCTTTTCATTCTTTTGCCTCTTTGAAAAGTTCCCATCAAGTCTTCAAATTCCCTCTATTAATTTTGAATAAGAACAAGGTAAATTTTTGCTCTCCCCCATAACTCAAATCTACCAGCTCCGATATGATTTCCATTGCTGTAGTTTCAAGGACAACAGTTCTTTCAAGGACCCTGAAGGATCCTCATCCAAAATGAACAGTGATTTGTATGGCAGGAGAATAGCCTTTATCTAAATTCTGGGTAATGGAATAATCTGGTTGGTTTCATTTATAAAAGCACAAAAGAGGCTGATTTTTTTCTGACATTTGATTTTCCCAATCCCCCTTGTATAGCTGATAGCTTTTCAGGTTAGAATGGTCAGAATGTCTTGTTCTCCTCGAAGGCTTTGCTTCCTTTAAATAAAAAATGAAAAGGAATATCTGTGATCCTAATAGCATCCCAGTGCAAGAGGACAAGGGGCTCTTTGGTATCTGGTAGTGAGTTTCAGCTGGCGTGACCAATTGAATGTATCCCAACTCACTAATGTCATAACCTGTGTCTTGAAGGTGTCATATAAGGTATCAGAAGAAAGCTAATAACATACTGATCGCTAATATTATTGTGTGGTCTATGTACAGAGGACAAATTCAAACTTACAAACATATTGGAAATTATGTTATCAAAGTGTCTCTGCCAGACAGATGTAAAGTTACCCAGTCCTAAAGAAAGGAATGTGGTTCTGCCACCTGGAAGGTATTTCCAAGGTACATTAAGAGACCATGGGAATGCAATTTACATAGAAAGTAAACAGGCCCATCAAGCTAACAAGGGGAGGCAATAACCACTCAGCATCATAGCATGAGGAGGACACTGCAGGAAACCGATCAATTTGTGTTTCACCAAACACAAGCAGGGGAAGAAACCAGCATGGAACTTCCTTCCCCACTAGACTCCATGTCACCTTCCTCACAGCTGGAATAGACTTTACTTTGTCTGAAGAATCCATGTCAAAGGTGCACTGGACTATGAAAAGAGAACCCTAAGTTATCTTTCACCTACAAAGACAAAAGAACCAAGTTATTTGGACTTTGTGGGAGTTCCTGACCAAAGAGGTTGGTCAGCCATCTTGCTGGAAGGTCTATCTGTAAGGAAATTACCTAGAACAAGGGCGGTAGCTTGTTTTGTTAAGTTTCAGCCGCTAAAGAACATTTTTCACTTTTTATTTACTTGTAACCATTTCTGCCTTTATCCTTTATACTTGAACTCACTTAAAATCCAGTCTCCTTTTGTTAATAAAATTATTTTACTTCACATGTAAACCAACCCAGTGCTGTGTTTGATTTAAAGTGAGTATTAATTGCAGTTAATGTGGCAAGCTGCGGGGTATTATATCTTTAAAGGACAGATGAACCTTATTATCTCTGAGAATGGCCTGGGAGTGGGCTGGACATTACTGAGCACACGGTTTTGGGAAAATTCAGGACTCGGGGGGGGGGGTGTTGGAGGCCAGTTTTAACGAAGGCTGTTGGAAGCTAGAGTGTTGCAATGGTATAACGAGCAGGCTGCTAAACCAGGGCTGCTTGCTTAACACAGACACTCAGTGCTGGCTGGAAGCGTCCAGTCAAGATTGCTAGAGCAGCAGTGCATTTTGAAGGACTCATCCTTGGGTGTTCCTTTCCTTTATTCAAGCGGAGTTTCTGTAAAACAGGGCAGGTACCTTGGGGATGGGGTCCCAAAGAACAGCATCTAAATACATGGCCATCCCTCAGTGCCCTGCTCTGCTCAGTGGAAGAGGCTGGAGTCTGCTGCTGCCTCCAAGCTAATGAAGGCTCTTCAGAGCCATACGTTCCAGGTTCAGTCATGCAGATGACGCATCCAGGGGCGCTGAGGAACCCAAGAATATGTAGCACATCCATGTATGTGTTCCCTGACCCAGGCTAGCAATGACCATTACACATCATGCCCTCCCTAGATTTCTCCAGTGCTATACGTACACATAGTAAGAGGCAGTCCATGCCCAAAGAGCTTACAATCTTAATTACAGAAGAAGGACAAAGTAGGGGAGAAAGGAAGCAGTATCATCCTCATTTTACAGGGAAACCGAGGCATGGATATTTCATGACTTGCCCAATGTCACATAGGAAGTTTGTGTGTTGGGAACTGATCTCCTGATACTTTCATGACAAGATTCAAAAGGACCTTGATAAATTGAAGAGTTGGTCTGAACTCAACAAGGTAAAATTCAAAGTAGACAAGTACAAAGTACTACACTTAGGAAGGAAGACTCAAATGTGCCACTACAAAACTGGGGAACAACTGGGTAGGCAGTAATACTGCAGAAAAGGATCTGGGGGTTGTAGTGGATCACAAATTGAATATGAGTAAACAATGTGATGCAGTGGCAAAAAAAGGTTAATAGCCTTGGGTGTATTAACAGGAGTGTTATGTCTAAGATGGGATAGTAAAATTGTCCTGCTCTACTTCGCACTGGAAAGGCCTCAGCTGGAGGGTTTGGGGAACCACACTTTAGGATAGATGTAGACAAATTGGAGGGAGCCCAGAAGAGATCATCAAAAATGATAAAAGGTTTAGAAAACCAGACCTCGTTCTGAGGAAAGGTTTAAAAAAAATGGGCATATTTAGTCTTGAGAAAATAAGATGGAGAGGTGACCTGATTCATAGATTCATAGATTCTAGGACTGGAAGGGACCTCGAGAGGTCATCGAGTCCAGTCCCCTGCCCGCATGGCAGGACCAAATACTGTCTAGACCATCCCTGATAGACATTTATCTAACCTACTCTTAAATATCTCCAGAGATGGAGATTCCACAACCTCCCTAGGCAATTTATTCCAATTTATTCCAGTGTTGATAAGTCTTCAAATATTTTAAGGGCTGTTATAAAGAGGACTGTGCTAAATTGTCCACTGAAGGTAGGACAAGAAGTAATGGGCTTAATCTGCAGGAAAGGCGATTTAGGTCAGATACCAGGAAAAACTTTCTAACTATAAGGGTTGTTAAGCACTGGAATAGGCTTTCAAGGCAGGCTGTGGAGACCCCATCACTGGAAGTTTTAAAGAACAGGTTAGACAAGCACTTGTCAGGGATGATCTTGGTTTATTTGATCCTGCCTCAGTGTCGGGGGATGGACTAGATGACCTCTTGAGGTCCCTTCCAGACTTACTGTGATTCCCTCGATTAGTGTGTTTCTGTCAGAGCTGTGCACGGGCCTGCTCCTAACTAGAACATGAGTGTATATGCCTGCTGCTTTGGCAGCATATACATGCTAGTTTTGGTGGGTGCTTATATCACTTTCTTCATACCAGACCTGGGTTCAGTTTCCAGTGCTGCTACAGACTTCTTGTGTGACCTTCACCAAAGTCACTTAGTGTCTCTGTGCCTCGGTTCCACATCTGTGAAATGGGGATAATAGCACAGTTCTACGTCGCAAGGGTGTTGCAAAGATGAACGCATTAAAGAGTGTGAGGAAGTCAGACACTGATGATGGGGGGCCGTATGAGTACTTTGGTTGCATAGGTAGGTAGACTTGCCAGAATGTATCTTATAGTGTCGCTTTATGTGGTGGTTCAGTCTTTTTTTCAGTTTTGCCTGAGTAAGGCAGGTGGGATCAGAGCAGTAGCCCCCAGTCAGCCTGCACAGAGCTTACTGCAAGATCATCATTTTTATGGAAGCATTATGCCAAATAAAAGCCGGAGTTTTCAGAAAGGGATAACGAACACTCTCCTTGAGTGACATTTGATGCACAGCTATAGGGACAAATACTCTATTCTTACAGGAACCAGTCCAAAGTGAGGATGGCTAATGACACTGTTGGCACACCATGGGCAGAGAAACTTTAATGCAGGTAATGAAATCCCAGAGAGAAAGCCAAATGGCTTGTGCCTGGCGTGCATTAGCAAAGTACGATCAGCCCCTTACAGATTTATGTGCATGTGGGATCCAGATGAAGCTGCGGGGTTTCAATTGAGATAACGTGCATAATTAAAAAGCAAAAAAAAAAAAAAATTACCGACTCTGTGGCAGAGGTCGATAGAATCTAATTGGAGAAGCAAATGAATAAGAAACATTTTTATTGCATTTTTGTGCGAGTTGTAAAGACAGCTCAGCAATTAAATAACTAATCATACATAAGAGCCCTGGTGATTTATGAGATGAGCGACGGCACATCTCAGTTGGCTGGGAAGATTTAAAGTTTCCGTTGAAGGCAAACAAAAGCTCAAAAGATGCAGAGTCTAAAAATGTACATTTTGTGCTTCCATTAAGTTGTGTTCTATGTGCAATGACCCTGTTCAAGATAAACAGCATTGCTGCAGTGGAATCTTCTTTATAGAGACACCGTTTTTATTTGAAACAGAACAATTTTGCAGTAAATGGAATGCAATTTGTTTAACTCACTTCGTGTTTATCAACATTTTTATGATGTGCCTGTGAATTCAGCTTCTTTTTGTTCTGTTTGTACAGTGCCTAGCACAATGGGGTTCTGGTCCAGGTCTAGGGCTCCTAGATGCGATGTCTGTCCTGCAGCTGGAAGCGAGCTATATAGATGTTGTAGTTCAAGTGGCACCTTGGGCTCTCAAGACGACCAGCCCCTCTGGCTCTGAGCTCGGTGGCTGGCTGGAGTCTCTAGCAGAGCTTCACGGCCCACATTGCTATTTTTAGTGCCCTAACTCAAGGGAAGCTAGCACGAGTCTGTCTACCTGGGTTGGGAGGCTTGCTTCCCGCTGCAGTGTAGACAAGTCCCTAGGTCGGTGGTCCCCAAACTGTGGGGTGTGCCCCTGGAGGGGGCAGAGGAACATTCAGGGGGTGGGGGGGGCGCACACAACAAGGTCTGGGCCAGCCCCCACGGTGGACGGGGTGGGAGCGCCGCCCAGCTCCGCTCTGCCCCCTGCTCAGCTGTGGCCCCAACCACAGCTCCACTCCACCCACCGCTCTGCCCTTAATCCCTCTCCATCCCCAGACCTGCTCCACCTCTAGCCCCAGCTCCTACCCCGTATCCAGTTCTGCCCCCAGCTCCGCCTTCAGCCCAAGCTCCCCTGTTGAGCCATCTGTGCTGTAATGGAGGGGGCCATGTAGATTCCACTACTGGTTACGGGAGGGCGCGACAGGCAAAGTCTGGGCACCACTGCCTTAGGCACTACATTAATCTAGATAACAGGCAGACAGGGTCACCTTTTTATTGTATTGTTGCTATCATCATAGTACCCAAACAGTGTGTGTTGTATCTAAGGGCTACAGTGACACTTACAATAGCAAATCAGCAGTGAAAACTCACCCAGGGCCTGACTCGTCTCTCCTTCTGGGGGCTAGGTGGTGCCTTGACAACTGGTTCTGCATAAGGGCTGCTGCGCTGCACTGCCATGGAACACAGCAGAGAACAGATGGTGGGTCTGGGAGTAACAGGCACCTTACTCGGGGGAGACAGTAAGTCAGGTCATTCCTTTTGGTGGAGCAGCTTACTCTCCTCTCGGCAACTATTTGGGTGAGGAGGGCAGCAATCCTCCCACTCTGCCCCCTTCCTGCCCACTCACGCTGGTGGAAGCAGGTGGTGAGCTGACCCTGCATCCAGCGTCACAATATGATCAGGACAGTGGGCGCTGTGGAAGGGGCAGCTAATTCCCCCGTGTGGCCATGTAGGCACAAAGAGAAAACAACCAACCCTGTGGCATCAAGTCTCAGAGCTGAGTCTATGGACGCGGGCTTCCTGGGCTCATACTGCAGTGCTAAAAATAACCATGTAAATATTCCAGGGTGGGCTCTGAATCCCACAGAGAGGGATGGGGATCGGAGCCCAATCTCCAGCCCGAGCCAGAATATTTATATGGCTATTTTTAGTGCCGTAGCGTGAACCCCGTGAGCCTGAGTCTGTAGACCCGGGCTCTGAGACTGGCTGGCACGGGGATATGTTTGCAGTGTAGACATACCCGGTGAGGGCTGATGTGGGACGAGTACAACAGGAACCTGTGGGACTGTGTGTACAGTCAGGTAATACACCTCTACCCCGATATAACGCTGTCCTTGGGAGCCAAAAAATCTTACTGCGTTATAGGTGAAACCGCGTTATATCGAACTTGCTTTTATCCGCCAGAGTGCGCAGCCCCCTTCCCCCCCGGAGCACTGCTTTACTGCGTTATATCCGATTTCATGTTATATCGGGTCGCGTTATATCGGCGTAGAGGTGTACTTGGTGTGAGCAAGGGCAGCAGAATTCGGCCCTCAGACCAAGGTTTTCAAAATTGGGGCATTTCAAAATCAGATGTTTCACTTGACCTTAAGCCTTTTATTTTTCTGTTGGCCAAAACTTTCCAAAAAAGTTCATTTTTGGTTTGACCCGAAATTTTTTCTTCTTCAAAGTTTCAGGATTGCTCGTGAACTGAAAAAAACATTATTCTCATGGCTCTACTGGCCAGTGCATGTTACAGGGTCTTCTTCTGCCCACCACCTACAGAGGATATGGGTCTGTTGCAACCGCAGCTAACTGTAGCAGTTCATGCTTTTGACCCTGGAGGTCCCCATTTCAATCCCTGGTGTGTCAGCTAAGGTGGTGGCAGTCACACCTATGTCCCAACTATTGCAAAGTCGCTGGCACGGCTGTAGAAGAGCAGATTCACCCGCCCTGCTCTCAGCTTTCATAGTCTTCCAAATCGCTGGCCGGCAAGTAGCACAGTTCCATGGCAGATGGTGGGTGCACAACCTCTGCTTCTTCCATCAGCCCATGCCTCGCAGTGCAGGGAAAGGATATGCCCCTATCAGCAAGTTTCACTCTTTGAGGTTCGTGTTGCATTCTTCAGATGATGCCACTGTGGCCATATCCAGCTACTGGCTTCCCCCACTGCTGAGCATCTTGATGGGATCTCAGTGCCTACTTTATCTATCCAATAATGCTTTTATTCAGGCAAGATCATTTCAGTGCTTCCATTTGCAATCGTGGGATGAGCTGTATAGTCATTTGAATGGCTGTATCAGTGTGACCTTTTCAAACGCTTTCATAGCACGGAATGTATTTTGAAGAAAATGGGCAGCATTAAAAGCAAAAAAAATCTATATAGTCACTGAGTAGGTTTAGAACGAGAATAGAAGCGTCTCTGTCTGCAGAGTAGCTATGTGGTTTTTACATTATTTCTATTGCAGAATAATGGTTGCTGTTTAGAGTCCTCTCTTGAGTTTCTTTGGTCTCTCTCTCTCCTTTTTTTTAATCTATTTATTTTCGTTAAGAGAAGGTTAAGGGTCTATGAGTACATGGATGGGGAGAAGATTTCTGACAGTAGACAGCTCTTTCGTCTAGCAGACAAAGCCATAACAAAATCCAATGGCTGGACGCTGAAACTAGACAGACTCACACTAGGCATAAGGAGCAATTTGTAAGTGAGGATAATTAACCACTGGCAGAATTGACCTAAGAAGGTGGGGGATTCGATGTTACGTTGTTAGTTCTCTTTTGTAAACTCATGCTCTAGCTCAATCAGAAGTTAAGGGCTGACTGCAGGAATCCCCGGCTGAAATTCTATAGCCTGTGTTACGTGAAAGGTCAGACTTGATGCTCAGAACTGGTCCCATGGCCTTAAAATTGATGAAAAGTACCCTAAAATATATATGAACACCCACAGTGCAAGTGGACAGTATTTATATTATGCTAAGCCACTACCACAGTCCCTCCCATTCCTAATACCACTTGTTGAACATACTGAAGGCAAAACAGTCTCTTTGTTGGGTGACTGAACATAGATACATCACTTGCAGAATCAAGGCCAAATTCTGCACTTCAGTGGCAATCTGCTTCAAACCTCAAGAGATTTAAAATCATGAGAAAGGCGCCGAAAATCATGAGACTTTTTTTAATGATATGGTGGCTATTTGCTCCGTCTTGATTTTTGAACTCCCCCATACCCATCTCCAGTGTGTGTGAGCGTGTTACAATCAGTGTTCCCTATTTACCTACATTTAATAGCTAAGGTGATTTTGGCCCTTGCTACAGGAACTCTCATCTGCTTGTCCCTGCCCAGCAATGAATCCTGCCCCCACAGCTTCCGATCAGTTCTTTCCCCACCTACTCCCCTCAGTACAGACCCCACCCCACACCAGTCTGCACCTCCTAGGGTTCTCCATCCTCCAAGCCCATGCTTGGGGTGACTACAGTGGAGTCCCCTCTCCCCCTTCCCAGGCTGGGTGGGGGCATGATTCCAGGGGCTCTTCACCCTCCTCTGTCCTTCCCAGGTGGTGGTCTGCAGTAGGGAGAGGGAGGAGCAGAAGTGCTGTCCTGTCCATGTTTCTCACAGGAGGGGAAGTGGAGGAGGGAGTGGAGCTGAGTAGTAGTGGAGGAGGGAGTGGGCCTTTGCTCCCTCCTCCCCTCATCCCTCCTGTGAGAATGGAGAGCAGTGGGGAGAGACTCTGCCCACTCCTGGCAGGGCTGACCTCCGGAAGGTGGCTGGAGCTTTTTGCATCATTGCCAGATGAGCTCCAGCCCCCTCGGAAATCCCACCACTCATGAAACAATCATGAGTAAGGAGATGGTTTAGTCACGGAAGTCACAGATTCTGTGGGTCTCCGTGCCCCCTGTAGCTTCAGCCAGGCCTGGAGTCAGGGTTGTCCATCCCCCTTGCAGCTGTGACTGTGTCCCCCCTCCCCCCACAACCGCCTTGTGGCTTCACCCCTCCCACCCCATAGCCGGAGCTTCTGCTGTGTCCCCCTGCCCCGCGCTGAAGCCGGGGCTGTGCACCCACATCATGGCTGTGGCGGGGGCTGGAGCTAGGGCTGTCTCCCCCCATGGTGGTGGGGCACGGGCTGTCAGGTCCCGTCCCCCCCCACGCTGTCATTCCTTCCCCTCCCAGCCCTCTCTCCCCCTGTCATTTTTAGTAAAAGTCATGGACAGGCCACTGCTCCCGTGAATTTTTATTTATTGCCTGTGACATGTCCGTGACTTTTATTAAAAACAACCGTGACAAAATCTCAACCTTAATCATGAGAGTTGACAATGCTGAAATTCCCTCCTGAGCTTATTTAAATAAATACTCTCTGTTTGAGTGATCTTTGGAGGTTGGAAATGTTAGACACAGCCATGGGGTTGGGTTGCACAGAAAGGCACGGAATAAGGGCTGTCCATCTTATGGTTGCAGAAATAAAGGCACAGTATATGTCCTATGGACATATGGACACCATTGTTTCTTATGGGGTATATGCAGTTATATGCACTCCATATCAAAATATGTTAAAAGGTCTTTCTGTTTGCAAAGTGAAGGCAGGAAATGACAGAGTTTGGGTAGCCTTGGAGGCTTTTCTCTGCCCCCTTTTTGCACATGCATCACAATAAGTCTTCCCTGACATGATCCCATATTCTTATTTCCATAGAGCCCTCGCCTTCTTCCGTGCATAGGTGGATTCTCCATGGTATTCATGTATTTCAGGTTTAATGGTAGTTAGCAGCCTTAACTTACCGTCACAGTGTGGATTCTGGTAGTGCCTAGAAACACTGTGGAAATACATTGTGAGAGAAAGCCCCAGCTTTGAAGAATTTACAATACATATAGACAAAGGATGGGAGAAAGGAAGTAGTCATATCTCCTGAGTCCCAATTCAATGCATTAACCCAAGTAGAACTGGTAGGGGATTTTTTGGCAATCCCTGTGCTCTAACAAAAAAAAAACCCCTCTTTTGGTGGGTCAAAAAATGCCAATTTCTTGAAACCAAAACTTTTTGCGGGATAGGGTCAGTTTCAGCGACTTGGAATTTTTTGGACAATAAAAAGTTTCAAAAGGATTGAAACAAGACATTTCAACGTGTTTGAAATAACTCTTTGTTTAGAAATGGAAGGTGATTAAAATAAAAACAACATTTTTAAACCAATGGTCATGGTTAAAACAAAACATTTCAAATTTTTGAAAATGAAATGTTATAATGGGCCTAGATCGTCAGGCTCAATGGCTCTATATCTAGTTGGCAGCCGGTTTCAAGCGGAGTGCCCCAAGGGTCGGTCCTGGGGCCAGTTTTGTTCAATATCTTCATTAATGATCTGGAGGATGGTGTGGACTCCACTCGCAGCAAGTTTGCAGATGACACTAAACTGGGAGGAGTGGTAGATACGCTGGAGGGTAGGGACAGGATATAGAGGGACCTAGACAAATTAGAGGGTTGGGCCAAAAGAAACCTAATGAGGTTCAACAAGGACAAGTGCAGTGTCCTGCACTTAGGACGGAAGAATCCCATTCACTGTTACAGACTAGGGACCGAATGGCTAGGAAGGAGTTCTGCAGAAAAGGACCTAGGGGTTACAGTGGACGAGCTGGATATGAGTCAACAGTGGAGTATTGTGTCCAGTTTTGGGCCCCACACTACAAGATGGATGTTGAAAAATTGGAAAGAATCCAGTGGAGGGCAACAAACATTATTAGGGGTCTGGAGCACATGACTTCTGAGGAGAGGCTGAGGGAACTGGGATTGTTTAGTCTGCAGAAGAGAAGAATGAGGGGGGATTTGATAGCTGCTTTCAACTACCTGAAAGGGGGTTCCAAAGAGGATGGATCTAAACTGTTCTCAGTGGTACCAGATGACAGAACAAGGAGTAATGGTCTCAAGTTGCAGTGGGGGGAGGTTTAGGTTGGATATTAGCAACAAATTTTCAACAGGAGGGTGGTGAAGCACTGGAATGGGTTACCTGGGGAGGTGGTGGAATTTCCTTCCTTAGAGGTTTTTAAGGTCAGGCTTGACAAAGCCCTGGCTGGGATGATTTAGTTGGGAATTGGTCCTGCTTTGAGCAGGGGGTTGGACTAGATGACCTCCTGAGGTCCTTTCCAACCCTGGTATTCTATGATTCTATGACCTCAACTGAAAATTTTTGAATTTTCATTTGATGACAATTTAGGAGGTTTTTGACTTCTCATCCCAGTTTGGGTTAGGAAAATATTCTAAATCTCAAAAATTCTTACAGGCCAGGAAAACTGTTTCCTGTTCAGCTCTAATGACAAGTCTCTAGTTCCTTGAGAATCATCAAGTCCAGCCTCCTGCTCTGAGGCAGGACCAAGTAAATCTACCATCCCTGACAGGTATTTGTACAACCTGTTCTTAAAAACCTTTAATGATAGGGATTAGACAACCTCCCTTGAAAGCCCATTCCAAAGTTTAACTAATTTTATAGTTAAAAAGTTGTTCCTAATCTCTAGTCTCCTTTGCAGCAGATTAAACCCATTACTTCTCGTCCTACCTTCCATGGACATGGAGAACAATTGATGACAGTCCTCTTTATAACAGCCCTGAACAAATTTGAAGACTGTTACTTGGTTTCCTTTCAGTCTTCTTTTCTCAAAACTAAATATACCCAGTTTGTTTAACCTTTCCTCATAGGTCAGGTTTTCTAAATCTTTTATCTTTTCTGTTGCACTCCTGTGAACTTTTTCCTGTTTGTCCTCAGCTTTCCTAAATTGCGGTGCCCAGAATTGGACACAGTACTCTAGCTGAGGCCTCACCAGTACCCTGTAGAGTGAGACAATTACCTCCCATGTCATACATTCAATAATACTCCTGTCCGTGCATCCCAGAATATTATTGTTTTTCGCAACTGCATCGCATTGTTGACTCATATTCACTTTGTGACCCACTATAACCCCCAGATTCTTTTCAGCAGCACTACTGCCTAGCCAATTATTCCCCATTTTATAGTCCTGCACTTGATTTTTCCTTCCTAAGTGAAATACTTTGCAGTTATCTTTATGGAATTTCATCTTGTTGATTTCAGACCAATTCCCCAATTTGTCAAGGTCTTTCTGAATTCTAATCCTGTCTTCCAAAATGCTGGCAAGCCTTCCCAGCTTGGCATCATCTGAAATTTTATAAGCATACTCTCCACTCCATTAGCCAAGTTGTTAATCAAAATATCTAATAGTACTGGACCCAGGACTGAGCCCTGTGGGACCCCACTAGATATGCTCCCCAATTTGACAGCAAACCGTTCATAGCCACTCTTTGAGTACAGACTTTAAACTAGTGTTGCACCCACCTTATAAGAATTTCATTTAGACCACATTTCCCTAATTTGCCCAGGGTGACTGTGACAAAAGCCTTCCTAAAATCGAGGCATAAGAACATAAGAATGGCCATACTGGGTCAGATCAATGGTCCATCTAGGCCAGCACCAGATCCTACAGAGGGAATGAACAGAACAGAGCAATTATTGAGTGATCCATGCCCTGTCATCCAAACCCAGCCTCTAGCAGTCAGAGGTTAGGGACACCCAGAACATGGGGCTGCGTCCCTGACCATTTTGGCTAATAGCCATTGACAGACCAATCCTCCATGAACTTACCTAGTTCTTTTTTGAATCCGGCTATACTTTGGCCTTCACAACATCCCATGTCAACAAGTTTCACAAATTGACTGTGCATTGCATGAAGAAGCACTTCCTTATGCTAGTTTTAAATCTGCTGCCTATTAATTTCATTGGGTGACCCCTCGTTTCTGTGTGGTATGAAGGGGTAAATAACTCTTCCCTATTCACTTTCTCCACACCACGTATAATTTTGTAGGCCTCTGTCATATCCCCCCTTAGTCATCTCTTTTCAAAGCTTGAACAAATACCAGTCTTTTTAATCACTCATATGGAAGCTGTTCCATGACCCGAATCATTTTTGTTGCCCTTCTCTGTACCTTTTCCAATACTAATATATCTCTTTTCAGATGGCTTGACCGGAACTGCACACAGTATTCAAGATGTGGGTGTACCATGGATTTGTACAGTGGCAATATGATATTTTCTGTCTTATTATCTATCCCTTTTATAATGGTTCCTAATGTTTCTGGACTGTCAGTGCATATGGATGAGATGTTTTCAGAGAACTATCCCCGGTGACTCCAAGATCTCTTTCCTGAGTGGGAACAGCTAATTTAGACCCCATCATTTTGTATGTATACATGGGATTATTTTTCCAGTGTGCATTACTTTTCACTTATCAACATTGAATTTCGTCTGCCATTTTGTTGCCTAGCCCAGCAATTTTGTGAGATCCCTTTGTAACTCTTCACAGTCAGCTTTGGACTTATTTATCTTGAGTAATTTAGTATCATCTGCAAACTTTGCCACCTCACTGTTTACCCCCTTTTCCAGATAATTTATGAATATGTTGCACTGCACTGGTCCCAGTTCAGATTCTTGTGGAACCCCCACTCTATATCACTCTCCGTTGTGAAATCTGACAGTTGATTCATACCCTTTGTTTCCTATCTTTTCACCAATTACTGATCTATGAGAGGACTGTCTCTCTCATCCTAGGACTGCTTACTTTGCTTAAGAGCCTTGGGTGTGGGACTTGCCAAAGGCTTTCTGAAAGTCCAAGTATACTAAATCAACTGGATCACCCTTGTCCACCTGTGTGTTGTCACCCTCAAATAATTCTAATAGTTTGGTGAGACATGATTCCCCTTTACCAAAGCCAATACGACTCTTCCCCAACATTAAATGTTCATCTGTGTATCTGATAATTCTTGTCTTTACTGTAATTTCATCCATTTTGCCTGGTACTGGAGTTAGTCTTACTGGCCTGTACTTCCCAGGATTGCCTCTGGAGCCTTTTTAAAAAAAAATAGGCGTTACATTAGCTGCCCTCAGGCGTCTGGTAGAGAGGCTGATTTAAGTAACGGGTTACGTACCACAGTTAGTAGCTTTGCAATTTCATATTTGAGTTCCTTCCAAATTCTTGGGCCAATACCATTTGGTCCTGGTGACTTATTACTGTTTAATTTATCAATTTGTTCCAAAACTGCCTCTATTGACAACCTGAATCTGAGACAATTCCTCACATTTGTCACCTAAAAAGAATGGCTCAAGTGTGGGAATCTACATCACATCCTCTGTAGTGAAGAGCAATGCAAAGAATGCATTTAGCCTTTCTACAACCAATTTGTCTTCCTTGAGTGCTCCATTAGCACCTCAATCGTCCAGTGGCCCCACTGATTCTTTGACAGGCTTCCTGCTTTTGATGTATTTAAAAAAAATTGCTGTTAGTTTTTGTCTTTTGCTAGTTTTTTCTTAAAATTCTTTTTTAGCCTGCCTAATTATACTTTTACCATTGACTTGCCAGAGTTTATGCTCCTTTCTATTTTCCTCAGTAGCTTTTGGCTTCCAGTTTTTAAGGGATGTCTTTTTATCGCTGACTCTTTTACTCTGCATCCGAAGAAGTGGGCTGTAGTCCACGAAAGCTTATGCTCTAATAAATTTGTTAGTCTCTAAGGTGCCACAAGTACTCCTGTTCTTTTACTCTGCTGTTTAGCCATGATGGCATTTTTTGGTCCTCTTACTGTTGTTTGTTGTTTATTGTTTATTATTTATTATTTAATTTTATTATTTTATTCAGAGTATTCATTTACTTTGAGTCTCTATTATAGTGTTTTAAATGGTTTCCATGCATTTTGCAGGCATTTCACTGTTGTGACTGTTCCTTTTTATTTCCATTTAACTAGCTTCCTCATTTTTGTGTCGTTCCTGTATTTAAAGTGAAATGCTACTGTGGTGGGTTTCTTTGGTATTTCCCCCAGACAGGGATGTTAACTTTAATTGGATTACGGTTGCTATTACCAGGGAGTTCACCTATATTTACCTCTTGGACCAGATTCTGTGCTCGACTTAGGACTAGATCAAGAATTGCTTCTACCCTTGTAGGACTAGCTACTCAAGAAGCAGTCACATCTACTGCTTCCCCCCATCCACTAAGTCGGTAACCCTGTCAAAGAAGAATTTAGGTTGGTTTGGTATGATTTGTTCTTGACAAATCCATGCTGGCTATTTCTTATAACCCTATTATGTAATTAATTATGTAATTGTGTGTGTGTAAAATACATACAGGCATATGTGTTTATCATGTATTTCATCACTGATTTATCTTTGTATTGTTAAGTATTCAGAGAGTTCCTCCCATGAAATGGTTTATTAGCAGTGATGGGAAAGGCAGGACAGAAGCTGCTAGTCACCCACACTGATCATGGCTGGCTTTCCATTCTGACAGGCCGTGACAGAATCAATTATTTGTACCTGACTATCTTCTGCACATTTCTCTGTAACTCAGGCGTGGCCTCTCCATTCCAACAAGATGAGATTTCTGCTGTCACCTTGCTTTCAGTGTGGCCCTCATTCACTGTCACCCATATACTTGTGCACAAACGTTTTGTGGCAGTAACAGTGGGAAACAGCTGGTGGGTTGATGGCTAGAAGGAATTAGATAGGAACAATCTATTTCGGTTTACCTGTAATTGAGGAGAAGACAGTAGTCTAGACTGAATGCTACTGAGCTGACGGAGTGGACAGCGTGGAAGACTGAAAATGTGATCTTGTGTTCCCAGCTTCACAACTGCACTGGGGCTGGGTGAAATGTGTCATGATTGGTTTGGGCTTTTTGCGGGGGCTTCAAGTAGTCATTTAATAACATTTTTAGGACTGGATTTTCATTTACACTAAGTCCCTTGTACACCCCGCAAGCAATGTACAGTGGCTTTATAGTGAGTGTGAATTAAACTGGTGTAAAACTGCCTGAATGGTGTAAAGGGGTAATGGTGTAAATTTCTTCTCAATCCCACTCCAGTGGGGAGCACAGGGTAACTGAGGGGTTTTTTTTTGTTCCCAGAAATGACAGCAGGTTAGGAGTTTCTGCGCGGAAGAGCAAAGCTGCAGAGGTGAGGTGTGTGTGTTTGGCTTTGTGGGTGCTGATGTTCTCGTCATCCTTATTTCCCGCGTGAGTGAATTCCATCATTTTGGGCCTACTGCCATGAAAGCCCTCCATCCCATGGTCCAGATGATGCATTCATCCTCATCCTCAGTGTCTTGCTGCCAGCAGTAACTCCTGGGGTGTCCTGCGCATAGTTTAGAAGGTAGGAGAGGGGACGATGTGGACAGGGAGCATCTGTTCTCCAGGGTTGAGTGGGGCCCCAGGAAGTGGCTGGGAATCCTTGAAATGGTCACAGTTTTCACTCAGACTATGGAACACTGCAGCAGTGAAAAGGCCCTACTTCTGTGGGAGTAGGGCTGTGGAATTCCAGGCGTATTGCCTTGACATTTACCAAGTCACTTTTCTTCTGTGCTTGGCTGTTCGGTTGTTTGTTTCATAGAAAGAGGTGATCTAGCCCAAAACATGTTTCTGTTTGGTTTGAGGAGGGAAAAAAAAAATCAGCTCGGTTTTTATTTGCAATTCCCTGATTTTTAATAAGTCAGTCACTGAATTTGGTAGCCCACCACTACCCATTTGGAATGACAATGGTAGTGTCGCAAAAGCATAGTTAACCAAGCAGTCTGTTAACGTACAGAGCCGGGGATCGTTATTATACACTGTAGCTTTCTGTCCCAAAGTCATCTCCTTTATTGTACTTGGCATCTGTACTTTGGCTCTCATCTCTATTGCAGCAATCCATAAATCCTCATCCCACCCGTGTTAATTCAGACACGCATTGTCTACAACTACCCTGTACTCCAGAGCCACCAGACTGTAGAAAGTGCTTCATTTATAAAGGGGAAATGAAAGCTCCAGTAGAGGGTTGCAACAATTACAACTATTTGATTAGTTGCAATAGGGCTATAATTAGCTCTTATTTAAGAAGGCATATGGCTCCAACAGATGGGAAAGGAAGAAGCAAGTCAGATAAACAGTTCTATTTGCATGAGACTTTCTGGTCTTTTGTTGTGGGTTTGTTGCACTATAGTGCTTGGTTTTTAATGTTCATTCAAGGAATGTCTACAGGTTCTACTTTTCCATAGCAAAATTAGCAGGCCTTCAAGTGCCTATAAACCGTGGCAACAGCAAGGGAAACAAAAAGTAAATAGAGGACAGACAGATCCTTAGCAATTAAATATACTAGGCCTGACGTTTCAAGGTATCAGCTCACTGAAGTCAGAGGGAGCTTCAGACACAGGCTATAAGGAGGAAAAATGGCCCAGTGGTTAAGGTGCTGATCAGGCACTCAGGAAATCTGGGTTCAGTTACTGGCTCTACCACAAACTTCCTGTGTAATCTTAGGCAAGTCACTTAAGGCCAGATTTTTAAAGGTATTTAGACATCTAACAGCTATTGGCGCCTTAGTTCCCAGTCTGTAACATGGAGGTAATAGTTCTAGCCTACCTTTAATGGGTTGTGAGGTATTTTGGACGCTGTGGTAATAGGGGACATATAAGTACCCAAATTAGGATTTGTTTCTTGCAGCTGTATATTATTAACTGGAAATATAAGTGTTAAAGGGTAAATTGCTCTTCACATGACAGCATGGGGGGAGGGACAGCTCAGTGGTTTGAGCATTGGCCTGCTAAACCCAGCGTTGTGAGCTCGATCCTTGAGGGGGCTATTTAGGGATATGGGGCAAAAATCTGTTGGATTATTTAGTTGGGGATTGGTCCTGCTTTGAGCAGGGGGTTGGACTAGATGATCTCCTGAGGTCCCTTCCAACTCTGATATTCTATGATCTTTACAGTGTGTACCATGCTTTATTAATGCAGCAGCTCGGTTCATATACACTCTTTCACAGTAGCTCTTTCTTTAAATTAAGGCTTAGTAGAGTCTAGTATTCTGACCCTAAGAGCACCCCAGTGCCAGATGGCAAGGATCTCCCTGGTACAACAGTAAAACTCAGCTGGCCTCAACAGCTCAATACACCTCATACACTGTTGTCATGACATCTATTGAAAGGTGTCTTGTAATATAGTCTTTGAAGATGAATAACACACTGCTCATTAATATCACTGTAAAATGTATGTAATGAATCTGCATTATGGAGGCTTTCTGCTATTAGGGTTTGGAATCTGTAAACAGACCAAGGAGGCAAAACTGGGTTTTTCCAGGCAAACGAGAATGACCAAGACCTTTTCGGCTTCTGGTGTCAGGGCCCTGAGCTAAAGCTGCACAGAAGCATTTAGAGTTACAGGGTAGGTGATGACACAAGCCCTTACTGTCTGGGTGAATCCCAAAGCATCACAAGTGTCTTTGTTTATTTGCACGCTGGTGTCATTTTATTGTTTTCCGTAGTCATTAAGAGAGATTGAAGAAGTCCGCAGTGTTTGAATAATCATCTTATTTGGTGTACTGGTTTATTAAAAAGAACAGGAGTACTTGTGGCACCTTAGAGAATAAAATTTATTTGAGCATAAGCTTTCGTGGGCCTGGTTTATTAAAGGAATCCAAAGAAAAAAACAACAACATAAAGTGAAGAATATTAATGAGTTTATAAATGTTAGGCCTGTTCTCTGTACTGATTCTTTCCATGGTTGTTTAATATCCCACCCACACATATTTTACACGTCACAAAATCCCAAGTATCCTGCCGAGATGTACTTTGCAGAGGGAGGGATACAAAGGTGCCCTCATTACTCTGACATTGGATGGGATTCTAACCCTATGTATAGGGTAACATTTAGAACAAAAATAACAACCGGGGGCAACTACATGGTAAACTATGTGGAACCATAACAATAGGCTTGATTGTAACTTTGCCCCTTAGGCAGGGGTGAGGCATAGACACACCAGGACAGGAACAGAGATCGAATTCCTCCTCCTCTTCCTTGGGGGAAGAATAAGTTACTTCACCCCTCTTCGTGGAGCAGCTCATTCCCTCATTGTGTTCCTGGCCAGCTGGCCTGGGGAGGGAGCAAGGGCAGAGCCAAAATTCTTTCCACTCCCTACCCTTTCTCCATCAAGTCCTGCTCGCCTTCACCCCCTTTCGATGAAATATCAGGATCCTGGGTGAAAGTAGGCAGGACTAGTATCAGGAGCTCAGGAGTTGGGAACTGCAGCTAGGGGTCAGAGCCAGTGTCAGAAGCAAGAGTCAGGCTGGGGGTCAAAGCTGGAGTCTGAATCAGGAGTAAAGCCAAGGGTGAGAGCCAGAGTCAGGAATTAGGTCGAGAGTCAATATCAGGGTCAGTGTTCGGATTCCAGGGGTTGATCGGGAGTCAGGATCCAAGTCTGAATCAAGATCAATACCAGGAATTCAAAGGCAGAGAAGCAGGGCAGTTATGACAGGTAGCCAGGGATTCACATTGTTGCCTGGGCACTTCCTGGTATGCTCCATGGGCTTATAGGATCAAGGAGCCAATCAGGGATTGCTAAAACAGCTGTCAGCTGGATCACTGGAGGTAGAACTTCCTCTGGCATGCAACCTCTGCAAATCGTGCATGACAGGGAGCGGTCAGATTACAGCTGCCATTGGGTGGCAAGGTGAGGATGTCAGTTGCCTGGTAACCCTGAAGGCCCAGGTTTAAGTCATGCAGATCCTTTTCACACATATACCCACACCCCATAGGGACAACGCCCTGCCAGGCTAGGTTGTCCGGGTGCACTGCATGGAAGGCCTCCATGAGGTCAGGTGCGTGTACCTGGGACACCAGCTCCCACAATCACTCGTTGGGGCCATAGACTTCCCAATTAGTGAAACACCAGAGCAAGCTGTGTTTCATTTCAGAGTCCAGTATTATATTTGTCATGACCCTGCACTGCACTAAAAGGAGAGGTGGCTGTGTTCGGCGTGCAAAAGAACTGTTGACATCTGGCTTCAAAAGAAACACATGAAACACTCGGTGTACTCGGAAGGATCTGGGTACTCAGAGCCAAACGATCACAGGGTTGATTGGTTATGGGCCATGGTACTGGCGTTCCACTTTGCAACAGGGCTGGTCCATGCAGAGGTGTTGTGCTGGCACCCACACTTTCTGCCCCACAGAAAACGCTGGGCCTTCCTGATGCTGACGGTCAACGTGTCGTTCGTAGTCCTTTTGCGTTTTCAAGATGTGTTTAAAGCTCCTTCTGCATCTTGTGGATCTGCTGGACCCAGTCGGCAGCTGTGGGGTTCGTAGAGGTGGTGGGTACAGCTGGGTGGAGACAGGGATAGAACACAAAGTTCTCATAAAAAGGACTTTGCCTGGTGAACACATGGTCGGTGTTGTTGTAGAACTCAGCCTGGTAATTCATAAAGTATCTCAGATATTACTCCAAAACCTGATTTACTCTCTCACACAGGCCATCAGTTTGTGAATGATAAGCAGAGGACGTATAGGCATGGACCTCCCACAGATGTAGAATTACCACAAAACTGTGATATGAATTTTGCTCGTTGGTTGGATGTGATCCGTTCAGGGAGTCCATAAAGCCGAATGATGTGTATCATCAGGAGCTGGGCCATTTTGTCTATGGAGGCAGATGTACAACAGGGGGGTGAACTGGGCCATTTTACTTAGTAGATTTACTGCAGTGAGGATGACTGTGTGCCTGTCAGGCATGGGAAACTTGTCCATCAAATCCAGGGAAATGGCCGCCCAGAGTTCAGCTGAGGTTTCTGAAGGTATTAGAGTGCTGTGGGCCTTAGTGGGCAGTTTCTTGTTGCAAGTGCGTAGCTCACAGGAGCCGAGGTAGGAGTGTACCGTTGCATGCACCTGCAGCCACCAGAAGGAACAGGCAACAAAGAGATGAGTCTTGAGGTGGCTGAAGTGGCCAGGTAGTGGTGCGTCATGACAGAGCCACAGCACCTCCCATTGAGGATGTCCTGTGGAATGTGTAAACAGCTCCTGTTCTACAGGAAGCCATCCCAAACCTGCTGTTGTCTCTTATTTACTGCCTCAAGGCTCCTGGAAAGGGCCTCCTCCTTTTTTAGCTGAACCAATGAGGGGCAGGAGGTCTTGGGGAATGGTGGCATCCAGGAAATTATGGGGCTTGAGCATGAAAGGCTCCATGCGGGCGAGGGAGTAGCTGGCAAGGCATTTGCCTTTTTCCAGCAAGGTGTTGGTGATGGTAAAAAATCTGTGAGGAACAGGGTACATCAAAGGTGTCTTTGGTTCAGCGCCTTTGCACTGTGGAGATACGATACATGATCTTTGTATACCTGGGTTTTTTTCTCCTTCCTCTGCATCATGGGGCACAGGTCTCTTACAGGTTTAAATTAGTGTAAATGGTGGATTCTCTGTACACCTCTACCCCGATATAATGTGACTCGATATAACACGAATTTGGATATAACGCAGTAAAGCAGTGCTCTGTGGGGGGGGGGGGGTGCACTCCAGTGGATCAAAGCAAGTTCAATATAACTTGGTTTCACCTATAACAAGGTAAGATTTTTTTGGCTCCCGAGGACAGCGTTATATCGAGGTAGAGGTGTAACTTGAAGTCTTTAAATCATGATTTCAGGATTTCAGTAACCCAATGACAGGTTAGGGGATCTGTTAAAGGAGGGGTGGGTAAGGTTCAGTGGCCTACAATGTGTCGGAGGTCAGACTAGATGATCATAATGGTCCCTTTTGACCTTAAAGTCTATGGGTGTAGCCTATAGAGAGGATGCTTGCTTATGGTATATAGAAATGTAAGTAGGCCCAAAAATCTATTTCCTAAAGGTAGGTTTAACAATAGTCAAGCGAGGCCTAATAGAATATGAATGAAGTGAGACAATTCAGAGGCAAGTTTTAGATAAGTTAGGGCATCACCCCAGCTCATGTTGTAAACATGTTTTGGTCCTAACTGGTTTTTACAAGTGTTTCAGATAAAATGTTAATGTTTTGGAAAATACTGTCTGTATTCCTAGTTATTGGGATGGCATTTATGCAGATGGTAATGCACACGATGCTTAATGTTAAATAGGCAATGAGAAAGTAGAAAATATTTAATTATGGTAGCAGAAATACACACATGGTAAAAATTAGATTTAATGTTAATTAACTAAGGGGCATTATCATAATTAATTATAAAAAGGGTAGTATGCTGATTTTAGATAGGTGCACCCATCCACCATCAAGGCACCATTAGAGAAAGGATTATACCATTTTTCTCAGTCAGGGGCTGATCACCCCTGCATGCATCATTTCATTTTAGAATGTGAGTATACATGCAGTGTATGGTTATGTTGTGATGCCTGATTGCTTAACTAACTACTGTATATTAAATAAAATCATTAAGTTGATCATTTATTGTGTCATTCACAGTCCTCCACAAAATTAAATGATCTGTAACCACCCTGGAGATTGATACCCTAAAGAGTTCAGTTTGGTTTTATTCTTTATTTTTAAATTACTAATTGGGAACGCATAAATCAAAAATTATATGGACACCTTCGAGGCGGTGTCATCTTTTCTCAAAGGCAGCTTTGCTTGCTAGAAGCTCCTTATATAAAATCTCATAATTTTGTTCTCCCAGAGTGATTTTCAGGGATTAATAGGCACAGCGAAGCAGGTGCTATTGGGGGTCACATCTTTGGGAACATATTGCCCCTATTGCTCCATTAGATTTATCAGTCTTGATGACAAAGGCCCACATCGGGTCAGGATGGATCAGGACTGGAGCACAAGTGAAGGCCCTCTTGAATTGATTGAACGCTCATTGAGCCTCTCGAGACCAGGTGAAGGAGGTATGTTTGTGGAGGAGTGTTGTCAGTGGGGCTATTCATTCCGAGAACCCAGGAATGAAGCGCCTATAAAAAATAGTGAACCCCAGGAAGTGTTGGATCTCCTTGATGTTCCAGTGGCCTGCCCAGCTCCGAACGGCATCCACCTTCCCAGGGTCCATTCTGAGGCCCTCCAGGGACAAGATGTCATGCAAATACTGCACAGAGTGCTCGTTGAAACTGCATTTCTTGAGTTTTACAAATAGGCCATGTTTTTGGAGCTGATCCAGGACTGAGCAGACATGTTGAATGTGTTACTCAAAGCTTTCTCAGAAGATGAGTATATCTTTGAGATAGACTATGATATATTGGTCTAGAATGTCATGAAATATCTTGTTCACAAAGTGCTGGAATATTGCTGGGGCATTTGTAAGACCAAATAGCATTACCAAATATTCGTAGTGGCTATACCAGTTCAAAAGGCCATTTCCCACTCATTCTCTGCATGAATCTGCACCAGATTGTAGTCTCCTCTTAGGTCAAGCTTGGTAAATACCTGGGCTGATTGTATGTGGTCTAACAATTCTGTCATGAGTGGGAGCAGGTAACAATTTCTGATGGTTACCTGGTTGAGGGCCTGGTAATACACATGTAAGTGCAGGTCCAATCAGTCTTTTAACTAAAAGAACCAGAGCCCTGGCAGGGGAGGTGGAAGGATGGATAAAATTCCTTGGCCATGTTAACCTGGAGATAGGATCACAAGGTGTCCAGTTCCAGCTCTGATATGGCATAGATGCAGCCAAAAGTTATCTTGGTCCCAGGTTGCAGCTCAGTCGGACAATCATAGTCATGGTGTGGTGGTAGGATGTCCACTTCTTTTTTTTTTTCCCCTCAAAAATATCTGCATAGTCATGGTACTTGGCGGGAAAAGCAAGAGCCAGCTCTGACAGTGGTCCCAGTTTGGCCACAGCCTGGACCAGAGGGCACCTCGGCAGCAACTTGGGCTTGCGTCTTGAAGCCAGGATTTGTCCAGTGGTGCGCGCAAACAAACTTGCTGACAGAATTTAGAGCGGAAACTGACACTCTGCTCCCACCAGAGGACGTGTGGGTCATGAGCGACCAGCCATGAGTCTCTGAGTATTATGAGGAAGTGGGATGAGCGGATCATATGGTTTCTCAATAGTCCTGGATAACAACTTCCAGAGGCACTGTTTCAATTGTTACCAGGCCTGAGGACAGGAGTGAACCATCTATAGTCTCTATGTGGCCATGCCCTGTTTTTTTGCTGAACCAGGATGGCCAAGGCTTGTGCTGTATCGGCATCTATAAAATTGTCCACAGCTCTGGAATACGTGAGCACCCACTAGGGGTTCCTTAGGATGTGCAGGCAAACCTCGACTTGCAGGTGTGATGGGGGCTCACTGTGCCTTCGATGTGCTCCATGAGAAGTGGGGGGCATCAGGAGACTAATTACAAATCCTAGTTTTGCCTGGTCTGTGGGGTAGAACCAGGGTCAGAACAGGAACAGCAGATGACATTGGTGGAGGAACCCCCTAAATTTTTGGCAGTCTCCATTGCAACAAGGAGTATTCGTCATGTAGCCAGGTAGGCTGCACCACTTCTGTTCAGAACATGAGACATTCCCTTCTGGGGGCTGTCAACCCATTCAGTTGTATCTAGTGCCCTTTGTGTCATGCTGGGTAGGAAGTGGCCTCTTAATGCCATGTCCCCACAGGGCCAACCTTCTTCATGGGTTATGAGGAGTCCAGGCAAACTGTCAGGATCCTGGGCAAAGGTAGGCAGGACTAGTGGCAGGAGCTTGGGAGCCAGGAACCAAAGCCAAGGGTCAGAGCTTGTCGGAGTCAAGAGTCAAGTGCAGAGTCAAAGTCAGGAGGAAAGCTGAGGGCTAGAACTAGAGATGGGGTCAGGAATGGAGCTCAAGGTATCAGGGTCAGTGTTTGAGTTTTGGGAGTCAATCAGCAGTCAAGATCCAAGTCAGAGGGGTCACTAAGACAACTGTCAGTCGGATCAATTGAGTCGGAACTTCCTGTGGCTTGCAACCTTTGCAGATGGTGTGTTGCAGGCAGGGGCTAAATTACAGCATGAGGATGCTATTTACCCAGTAGCTCTGAAAGCCCAGGTTCAAATCCTGTCAGTCCTCACATGAGGTCACAATCTGAGCAGGACTAAATGTGTGTGGGGAGGAATAAGGGACGTCTTCTTCCCTGCTCAGTTTAGAAAGGGCTGTGTCAATCTAGTGCAGAGAGACTAATAGGCATGTTGTGTGGAACATAATTTGCTTCAGGGTGGGGATCATAATTCAATTTCTCTGGGGAGAACATATTTTTCACACATTTCAGCATTTTCATTGGAAATGATTGCTTTAGGCAAACTAATCATTGTTAAGGCAACTAATCATGGGCTATGTTCCAAGGCTTTTCTGATGATGTCTTATATCTAGGTTTTCTGATTTTAGGTTTGAACTGATAAACACCAATAAAACGCCCTTGGTACATACACAAAGAAATTGGTGTTTATCCAATAAACTCCAGAATTGGTTATTCAGTTTGTGTTGACTTCGCCCCTTTCCCACAGCTGTTTGTTTATGTAGGTGATGGCACTGCTCCCTAGCATGTATCTAAGGGCTTGTCTACATGGAGCAGTAACGCAGATTACAGGGGGGTGATTTCTAAATAATGTTGCACATTAATTGGTCTGTGTAGGCCTTGCTGGTGTGCAATAAAGGTACCCTTGTGTGTTTTAACGTCGTGCTGTTTGGAGCAGTACATCACGTATGTACTAAGAGACAGCCCTGAAAAAACCAAATGTATGGATATCTACATAGAACTCAAAAAATGTTAAAAATGAACCCTGAAAAGTAAAATTAATATACCCTGAAAAACACAAGCCCTCGTTATTGCCTATTAGGAACATCTAGAGTTACAGGGCAGTGGGATATGTGATGTGGTGTTGTTGGTTATATAGGGGACAGAAAATCATGTATGGTTCAAGCACTCGCGTGGGACACGGGAGAAGAGTAGCATTCACTTCGGAGCTCTGCAGCAGACTTCCTGTGTGATTTTAGACAAGTCATTCAATCTCTCTGTGTCTCCGTGTGCTGTCTAGACTGGCATTACAAACCCTTCCCAACCTCACAGAGGTGCGGTGAGAATTAATTCATCAGTGTCTGTGAGGTGAGACACTGTGACAATGGAGACCACGTAAGCACTTGCACAGACTAGGGCCTTGACCGTGCAAACACTCATGCCCAACTTTAAGCAGGTGAGTAATCCCATTGACTTTGTTTCACATACTTAATATTTGACATGTGTGGAAGCATTCGCAGGATCGGGGCACAAACTAGCTATCCACACAGGGGAAAGAGACAGAGAGTCAAGCTTGCCAGGCAAAAAAGAGTAACATCTGATGGAGTTTTATGCAGTTTATTTCCTAATTTGGCCCCCTCACATGATGGGAAATGTGGGGCTTTTCTTTGCAGGCAGTAATTAAATGGCTGCTAAACTGTATTCAAAACCATAAGAATTAAAAACACACAAATCCTTCTTTAGAAAAACAAAAAGGGGCTCAGGACATTTTAAACTACAGAAGAGTTCTTTTGTGTAAGGACATGAGGCTGATCAGTCCCAAGGTTTTTAGTAATTGTCTTGGTACAGTGTTGCCAATTGAACAAAATGCATGAGACTGAAACCCGCCCCCTCCCCCCCCCCCCCAAAAAAAGCTACATGAGGTTATTTTAAATAACAGGAGGTTTGCATCAAATCAACCCCTCCTTCAAAAAAAACACAAACAAAAAAAGTCTTGGTCTCTGTCCAGATTTTTTAAATTAATTTTCACGTATTTATTTATTTATTTATTTATTTATTCATTAACTCTGAGGAGGGTGAGGGGATTGTGTGTCTGTCTGTGCGCACGCACATGTATGTGAGCATTAGACACACAGCATGAAATTCAAGCTGAAGGGTACCAAAAATTCACACCCAAGTTGGGAGCAGTTATGACACTAGAATGAATTAGGTGATGAAAATCCTCCGATTTGCGCAGATAAATTGGCAAATGAAACCTAGTGGGAGTCAAGGCTAGGGTTGCCAGGTGTCCGGTTTTCAACTGGAATGCCCGGTCGAAAAGGGACCTTGGCGGTTCTGTTAGGCGGCACGGGGGGGCCTGGGGCTAAGGCAGGCTCACGACCTGCCCTAACTCTGTGTGGCTCCCGGAAGCGGCTGCCAGGTCTCTACAGCCCCTAGACACGTGGGCGGCCAGGGAGGCTCCATGCGCTGTCCACGCCACTAGTGCCGGCTTCGCAGTTCCCGTTGGTTGGTTACCGCGACGAGCCTCCCTGGCTGCCCTGCCCCCAACCACCTGCCCCAGCCCGGATTCCCCTCCTGCACCCCCCAACACCCCAACCCCTTTCCCCAGCCCAGAGCCCCTTCCTTCACCCCAAAACCTCACCCCAGAGCCCACATCCCCAGCCGGAATCCTCATCCCCCTGCATGCCTGCCCCATCCCCCTGCATGCCTGCCCCCTCCCACACCCTGAACCCTTCATGTCTGACCCCATCCCAGAGCCTGCACCTGCAGCCGGAGCCCTCACACCCTCCTTCATCCCAGCCCCAGCCCGGTGAAAGTGAGTGGGGGAGAGTGAGAGACAGAGGGAGGGGGTGGGGCCTCAGAGAAGGGGTGGGGCAGGGCAGGGGTGTTTGGTTTTGTGCGATTGGAAAGTTGGCAACCTTAGTTAAGGCCCCTTGATTTTCTATGTTCGGCACTAACGATTCGGATTGCCAACATCTCAACAGAATGGGAGCTGTGTTCTTTATAATGCTTGAGCTGTTAGCAATGTCATCTACACTAGCAGGGGAAATAAAGGACCCCAAGGGGCCGGACTGGCTTTCAGTTCACCTTTAAAACAGCATGCATGTCTTCTGCCTAAACTCTTGTAGTTACATAGCATCAACGTGGAGGGCCCTTGATACAGCGGTGATGCTGCCATTCTGCTGCATCTGGGTGGGACAGGATGCCAGCGTCCCAGACAGCATGGCTGAGCTTTCTGCACACCACCACACACTGCTCCATGGGGACTCCTACCACAGTCTAGCATAGTGGCTTTTTGGAGTGGGGCTGGATGCAGAGCCGAAGGCTGCAGTCACTGAAGTAGGTTGGGAGTGGATGGTGCTCAGCGTCTGGTGGAATTAGTCTACCAGTGCATTGTAGCTCTCCTCTCTGGAGCCCTCTAGGAATGCTGATCTCTGTGAACATAGGGCATGTTGAATTTCAAAGCTGAAATGTAGAGTGTTTCCATTCATTTCAGGCATCCCTATTCAGTGGAACTCCTGAACATAATGGAAAGGGATATGTGTGACGAACTGGGACTGTTCTTAATGTGGTCTTTGAATGCTGAGTGGGGAGTGTTGGCCTGGGAAGGCAGGGGAGTGGCTAGGATGGTCTGCATTGGGGGATGGGAGACTGGCCTTGAGGGAGGATACCTGAGCATGTAACATGAGAACCCAGGAAGGAGTTAGAGGCCAGGTGACACCTTTGCCCAGGGAAACTGAACAAAGGCTGAGGGAGGAGACGTTGTGGGGAGAGAGAGTTTTTCAGGAGCTGGCTGGTAATGGAGGAAACCGAGACGGGTCTCTGCCCCCCGCCCCCAATGGGGCTGTGGTGCCCCTGGGACCCCAAGATGGACCTAACTGCAGGGGTCCTGTTGTCTGTGCCTGCAAGACCTGTCTTGGACTGTGTTCCTGTCGTCTAAATAAACCTTCTGTTTTACTGGCTGGCTGAGAGTCATGGTGAATCGCAGGAAGCCGGGGATGCAGGGCCTTGTGTCCCCCCACACTCCGTGACAATATGCAATTATTTTTGTTAAAGGGACAGGTTTATAAGGGGGCACTTGGATATGAAGCAAGGACCACTTGATCTGCAGTCAAACACTCTACCACTGAGCTATATGGAACATTCCCTGAGGCATTGTATCCATTCACCTTATTGTATAGAAGCCTAGGCATTGTTGACTGTCTTTGACTTTGACCTTCTCAATAAAAATAGTGGCTCTAATGCCGTCATGCAAATCTAACTTCCAAACCAATTATCCACTAGCAGTGGTCTGGGCAGGAATGGGTTTGAAATAAAAATTACATTAAGCTTTCCATCTCCGAAGAGAACCAGTATATCAATATCCAAATCAAATAACAGCAAAGCCCTTTTGTCTGTCAGATAGGAATAAGAATACATTAGGTCTGTAATATAATTTTCCAGGTGTCTCTAAAATGATGAGGTTTAAATTAAAATAAATATGACTGCATGCCTTTGAAGAGTTCATCTGGCTCAAGCATTCTATTGGAACAGCTGTAGCGCAACAAAGTAAATATGCTTTTTTTTTTTTTGGATTATCCACACTTATGAGCAGCAGCTGTCCAGGGTACCTGATGGGAAGACATCGGGTAGAGGAAATAATTTGTATATTCCCAAGTATGCTTGATAAAAATCAGAGTTAGGAAAACTGACTTGCATGTAGTTTAGAGTTTCAGCCAGATGGACCCGGTAAATATTGAACTCAGTCTGATCTGGATATAACTTATATTCCTCCATAAACCCTTTTAGATAGTAAATGTTTTGGCAGTGGGGCTGTCTTTATTTATGTATCTGGTACAGGCCAAACAGACTGGTGCTAAATAAATAATCAATGATGATTATTATGCTATAGTATCATTGTCCTATCTCCCTGGCAACATGCTTGGTTTTTAGAGAGTTCCCATACCACTCCCCCCTTTTTATTTTAATTTTTGCAAATAAAATTGACAATAGGAAAGAAAAAATAAAGAAACTAATGGAGATATCCCATCTCCTAGAACTGGAAGGGACCTTGAAAGGTCATTGAGTCCAGCCCCCTGCCTTCACTAGCAGGACCAAGTACTGATTTTGCCCCAGATCCCCAAGTGGCCCCTTCAAGGATTAAACTCACAACCCTAGGTTTAGCAGGCCAATGCTCAAACCACTGAGCTATCCTTCCCCCCTCAAATACTCCATGCTGCTCCCCTATAGTAGTATCCAGAGATACGGACTGCAAATTGTATACACATTTTCCACCAACTGGAGAGAAGTCAAACAACAGTGATCCATTCAGCAGAATTCATTCAGTGCCACCTCCTCTTGATCAGAGTTTCACAAACGAGTGCTTCCTCAGACCTCCCGGCTTGCACGGGAGCAGTTGTAGCCTTGGGTTTGCAAACAACATAGTGTTGCCTGCTCTGTTCATTTGGCAGTTGTGAGGAGTACATAACATCTGCACAAAGGTCCCAGTTCAGGAAAGCACTTCAAGCGCTTGCTTAACTCCTTTCCTGTTCATAAAAGCACACGCTTGAATGCTTTCCAGAATAGGGATAAGAGACTTAGGTTTTTCAATTCTGCCTCTCTTTACAGGAGCAAAACTTCTGCACCTTTTAAGTAGACTTGCTTGAAAGCCAGGAGAGTTGTTGAACTAGATTGTAAACTCTTGGGAGCAATGAGGATCATTTTGTTCTGGGTTTGTACAGTGCCTAGCACAATGGGGTCCTGGCCCGTGACTGGACCTTCTAAATGCACTGCTAATACAAATAAATAATAATAATAATATTATAATATTCCAGAAAATCATCGGTCAGAACTTATGTGAGCTGGGGTGACCTTAGGGGTGGGTAATCAGGTTGGCTACCCTGGGCACCAATGTTCAGGGGTGTCAAATCCTTGTGTTTTTTTGTTTGTTTGTTTGTTTTGTCTATTTGTTTTTGCTTGACAGGTGTTTTTATTGCTTTTGCTTGTGCATTTTGTGCGGGGTTGGGACTGGGGCATTGAAAATGTTTTCTACCCTAGGTGACAAAACCTTTAGGGCCAGTCCTGTGCTCAAGAATCATGTTTTTAAAATTCCCGTGGTCACAGAATGGCTCTGTGTAGGGCTGGGAGGAAGCTTTGCAGGGATGTTGTTGCACCTAGGCAATGGAAGTGTAATTACTAGCGGATACTGATTAAAAATTATGGTACAACCTTGAAAGTCTCTGAACACCAGAGACCCTTAGATCAGTGACTGGGCATGTTCGCACTGTAGACTGCTAAGTCAGTCTGTTACTTGGATGTGAGTCTGGTATAGCCCTAGCTAGAGAACGTCTATACCTCAAACTGTAGCAACTTGTGCTTTTAGTTCTGGAGGTTCTTGGTGTGTCACTCAAGAGGGAAGCTCTCATATGCTCCGGGTCCCAAGGATTCCACAGAATTAGTGGAGGTTAGGAAGAGTTTAGACATCTTTTCCTTTCATTGTATTCTTATTTTGTGGTGTCTTTGCACTTCTGTGTTTTAGCCTGGAGCAGAGAGGGGACAGCTGACCTGGCATTTCTGCCCCAGCCATGGTATTTCATGGAAAAACCTGCTTTCTCAGAAGATACTCAGCCAAATTTTACAGATTCCAAGCTACTTGGATAGGGTTATGATAAGCTGCTTAATCATAGGAGATCAGGGTTGGAAGGGACCTCAGTAAGTTATCTAGTCCAGCCCCCTGCTCAAAGCAGGACCAATCCCCAGACAGATTTTTGCCCCAGATCCCTAAGTAGCCCTTTCAAGGATTGAACTCACAACCCTGGGTTCAGCAGGCCAATGCTCAAACCCCTGAGCTATCCCCCCATTAAGTATCCTAAACCTCTCAGGAGAACCTTACAGGGCATATCCACCATTAGAAACAATGTCAGTGTCCTCCTTTAAAAAGCAGCCTGCCTGCTGCAGCTTGTTTTCTTTCAATGCCTCAGCAGGGGACCATTATCCTGCAGCAACATTATGCTCCATTAACATTAATTATTAGGAATGTGAATGTGTAATTACAAATATAAATACAATGGGCCTAATTAATCCTGGGAGCCGAAATGTAAGCTAGAAAATGATCTCTTTGCAAACATCCAAAGCCATGCTCTGTCTGTTTTGTGCAGGTGACTCTAGCCTCTCTTCAGCCTGCGTTCATGAGAACAACGTGCACAGTAGAATATTTCAGATCTTATACAGGAACGAAGAGATTGTTATCAACGAATCGATGAACTTCAGGGTCCACTTACTCCTAGATGGCGAGAGGGTGAGTTTTCATTGGATGTGAATAAAACAGATACTTTTCTGTTACAATGCACAGGCAGTATCCAGACGTCAGGCTTTCAACTGAATTCTAGAACAGAGTTGAAACTGATGGCTGGTCATGTCATCTGTGCTCTAGCCAGCACTGGGGACCTGCTCCATCTCTCTTGGAGCTTCTTGGGGCACACGGGAAGTGTGCAGTCTGCAGCGTCCTTTTGGCTAGTACAACCTGTTCTCCCACTTGGTATGCCCAGAGCTGCTATTGGGAGGTTAGGGGGGGAGCAGGGTCATGGCCCTACTTTCACTCTTGGATGGTTTGTGACCTCTCTGGGCACTAGGGAAGGAGCAATCCCTGTACTTCCCAGAGAACCGGCAGTGCAATTCTGCTTTATCCTTTCACAGCATGGAGATACATGTTCTTTGTGCCTTCCACCCATGTTGTTTACGCGTACTGTCTGATCTGGTATGCCCATTCCTATGTTGCCTCTGTACAAGGACTATCATTCAATTCTGTCATTCATATCTGCTCTCAGTAATGATGAAGATCTCAAGAGATCAGCTGCTCTCACAGAAATTCAGAAAATAGACCCTTCTGGTCCTGCAGACAACCTGGAATAAATGCCCCGGGTTAGGTTTGGGCGTGGCAATTCAACCCCTTCCCCTCCCCCGTTTCTCTTCATATCCTGAAATTCAAAGAGGAGCAGATCCAGTGTTCTGGCATTGGCTCATCTGAACGTACATGTAGCTTTAAAAACAGTTATGGTGTAAAGTCTCTTTTAGTTAAAACTACTAGAAAAATTTAAGTTTGTTTGAACTGCTTCCTCTCCTCTATTCTTACCGTGGGATTGATCTCCTGTGTTCTCACCTAAAACATTTGTTTCTAGTTTTATGTATGTTTATATGAGAAATGGACAATCATGAACTGTGAAGGAAGGGAAAATTCCCTCCTTTCACATATTGTGAAATTTGACAGAAAAAAGAGTTCTAACAAATTTAGCTGCAAATTAATTTACCATCATGATGCAAAATCTGTCATTAATCAGTCTCTCTCCCCAAGTTACGGTGACTTCCACTAGGTCGAGTGGCTTCATGCTGACTGCTGCATTAGCATTTGGGACAGATTTTCCTGCCAAAAATGAAAATGATCCTGCCAGTTTCCTCACACCAGCTCAAACACGTCCCTGTGCCTGATGTGTTGTGTGGAGCGTGATTTAGATAATAAGCTCCTAAGGGAAATGACAGGGGCCTGATTCGCCACTCGCACACTGGCTTTACACAGATACCAACACTGTTGTCTTCACTGGAGTCACACCAAAGCAATTCGGGAGTAAATGAAAGAAGAATCAGACCTCATGTCGACTTATGTATTTACACATCACTGGATGTACTGCTGACACTCTGTAAATAATAAGTAACAATAACTGTCACTCAGAAACTTTGGTACTTTTCATTCCTTTGTTTGACAGCTTATTCATCACATGATAGAGCCCCGTCCTGCCAGCCTTCCTCAGATCAAGTAGCACCTCGCTTTGCAAGCAGTGGAGGAAGGTGCTACTCTGCATGAGTAAGGGTGGAAGAGTCACCGAGGCACAGAGCTGATCAATGACCAATAAAATTAGTTAGAAAGTCAGACGGGGCAACTTGGGTGCTTGAGTTACTATCCTCTGTGCATTTTGGCTGTTGGAGCTTGATTTAGAAAATATTCCAGTAAACAAGCTGCATGCACTGCCAAACAGTGTTTGGGTAATTCCAGCTAGGGGATAGGCTGCTATCAGTTTATTCGGTACAAAATAATAATAATATTGGGTGGATTTTGGTTAGATTCTCTCCTTGTGATCTGTTTCCATAACCCAAGAGAAGCTTAAATGTCCTTTATACTTAAAAATATGGAAATAACTCTGGAGTCCAGCCATAGGTGGAATATGCCACCAATTATCAGGCTTGGAGGGGTAATGAGTACACCAGTCTCCATCTAAATATGCCTCATTAAAACTCTCTAGTGTTGTGGCAGTTGGCTCTACCTCATTCTAATATCCCAGAATGCATCATTCTTTGATTTTATTGGAAATGATGATTATGATGTTAGGTGGAATAAGCCCACAGGGTTGCAAAGGAGCCTGATTTATTTTCTCATGGGTTTCAATTTCTTTTTTAATAATAATAATTAATAATACATTATTATTTTATTAACAATAATAAAAAGCTGGTTCCATGCTCTTCAGTAAATGGTGATAGGACAGAATGATGCATTCTGGGGTGTGATGGTAGAGTTGAGCCACCTAACATGAATCTGGGATTCTTTACAGTCAATTTTTAGCACTTTCTGTTCTCTCAACCTGCGTATTGGGGGCACACAGCACCAATTGCTCAAATCAGCCATAGGGAAATAGAATTTCCTTTGGCTTACTTTTTTTGATTTTTAAGCTGCCTTTTAAAGATGTCATCCAGAGGAGACTAGACACCTAGGTGTTTATATAGCATTCCAAAGCAACTGTGCCCCAGTAAAACTTGAGGGCATGATCAAAAGATTATTGATGTGAAAGGAAAGCCTATGACTGGTGTCAGTGACTTTTGGATAAAGGCCCCAAGGCCCAGAGTTTTGAAGGTAGTTAGATGTTTTGAAGGTGTCTAAAGTCATCAGGATGGAAAAGACATTTCAAGTAGGTTCTCCCTGTTTCAGGTCTCATTGCTAACTCCAGAGCTACCTCCTCATGTGCACCTCACATCACATAGTGAGGAGAAGCCATTTAATCCTCGCTATTCCCTGCTGTGTGCCTCATGTGCCCCTCCACTGTAGCTTTAGCACGACCATCGTGCCTGGAATTGTGGGGAACAGTTGGGCTGGTGTAGGGAAAGGCTTTACCAGAACTCCTTGTGCCTGACTCTGACCTAATTTACACTGGAGAAGGAATCTGATGTAAAGCCTGTTGATTTCTAAGGGCATTGTAGTCAATGGGGTTATATTGGTGCAGAGCTGGTCCGGACATTTCTATTGGAATAAATGCAGTGTCTGCAGAATTGAAATTTCCCATAGGAATATTTTGATTTGCTGGGTTTTTTTTTTCATTTTTTGCATTGGGGAAATTGAAATGAAAATATTCCATTGACTGGAGAGTACTTTGTAGTGTCTTATCTTGAAAGTTCTCATTCTTCTGCAACTCTTCCTGATTTCAATGGGGGTAGCGGGTGCTCAACAGCTCTTAAGATCAGATGCCAAATTTCATCCACACTTGGTGGATGAGACTTGATCTGTCTCAGGCACAGCCCCCGGATTGAATCCCTAGTTTAAATGCAGACTGCAGTTCCAAAGGTTTTGCTATATAATAATTATTTCCTTTGTATCCAGCAGTGACTGTGATTTGAGTTTTAGCAACAACAATACACTTACAAAAAAAAGTCTTGTTTTGATAAACATGCTTGCAGGTATTTCAAGACAAATATTCAATAAATAGGTAGAGGTTGGAATTTCCTCATCTCCGGTCCCACCACGAGGTATCATCTCCTGCACTGCAAAATAATAGATTACTTTGGGAGGGTTTAAGTACCTTTACTTTGATTATTATGACAAAGCTAACGCCTTCTTGAATTCTAAATTATCTCCTTCCCCACCCCCACACACATAAAAAGATGTTGTTTCACCTTTGCAAGATGTAGTTAAAGCAAATGTTATAACAGGTATCATATGATTCATGCATATCTGTGTAGGTCTGGTGCCTTTGAAATGTCTTTAGTGGGTTACTGACAGGGGTTAAAGTAAGTTAAAGGACTTACCAGTATGCCGGAGTCCTGAGCAGGGGCATGGCCTCAACCAGAAGAGACACGGCCTCAATCGGAAGAGGCGGGAACTTTAAATCAAGATTTAAAGGCCCCAGAGCCTTTAAATCACCTCCGGAGCTACCAGCTGCAGAGGTGGCTAGGAGCCCTGGGGCGATTTAAAGGGCCCGGGGTGCTGGCCGCAGCTACTGCAGTGGAGCTCCGGGTCATTTAAATCACGGCCGGAGCCCTGCTGCCAGAGCCCCGGTTTAGTGGCGGCAGGGCTTGGGCAGTGTTTTAAAGGTCCGGTGCTCCCCGCAGTGGCTCGGGAGGCAATTTAAAAGGCCCTGGGCTCCAGCCGTTGCGGGGAGCCCCAGGCCCTTTAAATCACCAGCCTGGGGAAGCCGGTCGGTCCGGCATGGCGCACCGGCTCTTGCCGATACGCCGGACAGGACCGGACTGGACTTGCTTACTTTCACCTCTGGTTACTGATATAAGGCCTTTTGCTGCAAAGAACTGAGTACCTGCTACAGTGTGCTTGTGTACAGCAATGTCATTGTAGAGAGTCTATTATACACAGACGAGTAGTTCCTTTTCTATCAAGTAGAGGACAGGGTACACTAATCAGTAACACCTTCTTCAGTTTCTGCCCTACATTGCTATGGTGTGTTAAACAGTCATTGTGTTGTACATGAGAAGTAGCTGCATTTTAGTAATAGAAGCACTGATTTGTGCTTGTATTTCAGTTAACTAAAACTAAATGCAAGACGTTGTTATAAACTCTCTCCGAAAGTTGCATTGCTGGTTGAGAAAAGTGAAACAGACAATTGTTAGAGGATTAGATTCTGCTTCCATTCTTTAGCACGTATTTCTATTGGCTTTAATTGTGTCAAACTATATGGTGCAGTGCTAGATCCATTCTTTCCAAGGTTAATTTAAATTAATTTGCAGCTCATCTTATTTTCTTTTTCATAAAATCGAATTCAAATTCTTTTATTAACAAAAAAATATCAGGAAAAACTTCCTGATGGTGAGCTCTATTAGACGAGGGTGTCAAACACTCAATTTGAAGGCCAGATCTGGCCCATATGATATATTTATTTGGCCTGCTTGGTACATCCAGATTCTGCAGAATCTAAGTTGTCCTTAAAATGTTTACCCCTCATGTTTTGCAACTAAAATCTTCCTAATATGAGCCAATTGCAAACCGATAAAGTGCTTTCTTCCTAAGTCTGCAGAGAGCCTATAACAAAGGCTCTGAGAGGTATGAACACCCCTTTAATCTCATTGGGGTGTTAACTATAAAGACTAAGGATATTTGAAATGTTGGGATTAACTGTTCGCAGTGTTGTAGCCATCTCGGTGCCAAAATACTAGAGACACAAGGTGGGTGAGGTAATATCTTTTATTGGACCAACTTTTGTTTGTGAAAGAGACAAGCTTTTGATTTTACATTCTGTAACCTACTAACCCCCCTTTGTCCTATGACTGCAGAGTCTTGAGTGGTCCCTTGCAACATGTGTGAACACCTTATGCTATACATTCTATTCCACTTTGTATTTAGCTGTGGCACTCTGAGTATCTTTCCCAGACCTAAAGAGCTCTTTGTAAGCTCAAAAGCTTGTCTTTTCCACCAATACAAAGTGGTCCAATAAAAGATACTACCTCAGAATTAACTATTTAATTTATGATTGTTTTATCAGTAACTGGACTCTGCAGTAGTTATTGATGGAGAACCACCACTGTTCATGGTTCTGTATGAATGTAGAAGTAAAACTAGTCCCTGCTGTCAGTGAACTCACAATATAATTCAGACTAATAATCTCCTAAAGAGTAAGCTGAGCTATCCATTACTTGGAACATCTAAACTTGATGATAAAACCACTACAAATGTCTTGTGTGGGTGTGACATTCCTCAATCTGGACTGTTGAACAGCTGTGTCCCCTCAATTTTCCAACCTGGGCTGCCTTTTACGCTGCTGGCCTGTTCATGCACACCCTCTAGCATGCAAAATCACTCCCAGCTGAATGATATGGGTGCTCTAGCTAGTCATTCCTGAATTATAGTGCAGAGTGACACCAGTAAATGCTCAGTCCCAGACTTGTCCCCAGAAATGTGCGTCTTGTACTGCCCAGCTCCCTCTTGGACAATACAAGCTCATAGAAAGTCTGCCATTTCATTAATAGAAAATGATATGCACAAACCCTATTATCTCAAATGGAGGTTCTCAAACATTTCAGTCCAAACATACTGGCTTAGTTAAAATAATAAAAGTTTATTAACTATGGAAAGATAGATTTTATGTGATTGCAAGTAATGAGGTGCAAAAATCAGAACTGGTTACAAAGAAATACAAGATAAAAGACAAACTAATATCTGATTTAACAAGCTAAGTGAACTTAAAGCAATAGAATTTCTCTCACGGCAGTCTGGCTGGATTTTTCAGCCAGGACCCCTCCCGCAGTTCAATTCCCTCTTTTGTCTTTCAAACATTGTTAATGCCGTGAATAGAGATGAGGGGAGAGAGGTGATTTGTGTCCTTTGTTCTCCCTTCTTATACCATTTCTTTTCTTTGAGAATCATCTCCAGCTGGAGTTCAGAGGACAGCAAGTCTGTCTGCCAAGATGTACATTTCTCGCTGACACCCTTCTTCCTAACAACGAATGGCCGCTTAACTTGGTGACAGTCTCTTTGATTATGCTGACACCTGGCTGAGGTGCTGGCTAGCAATTTGTCTCTGAGGAACTGGTCTGGGCTGCTTCCTCAGATTTAGAATATGCCTTACTGACATCATACAAAAGAATTGTATAACTTTACATACAATGTTGACACACATATTTCATCAGGACAGTAATGTTCAGCAAATTATGAGTTTTCAAATTATACCTCATAAGGCGTATTTTGTAAAAAAAAATTATCATAGTCTTGTAAAAAGGATGAACATGAGGGTACAGTCTGTCACAGTGGGACAATCTTTCACTGGCAGGGTTTGGACTAGATGAGCCGATAGGACTTTTCCATCTCTAATTTCTGTGGTTTATTTAGATTGTCAGCTCTTTGTGTGAGGGACTGCCTTTTTGTTCTCTGTTTGGTACAGCACAATGGCTACGGCTCCTGGGCATTACTACAATACAAATAATACTGACAATCATTCACCAAATTACTTACATTTCTGAGTGTAGTGTAATAGGGAATTAACATGTCTGAACCAGTATGTTTTACATACTCTTTTGAGTAGAGATGAGCCAAAACCTTATGACTGAACAGCCCTGCTCTGAACACCTCTGAAGCTGTTTGAAAGCTGGATGCAACGTTTATAATGTGGGTTCTTTCTGCATTCTGAAGCACGTTCCATTTAGCGAAAGTTTGCTTACTGCTAATGCCATCAAATCTTATTCTCATTTCAGAGCAATGTATTTGTATGTCTAAAGCTGGACAGTAGCTCTGAATCCTGCTGTAGTTGACCAGTTATATTGCCCAGATGTTCTATGTATACACTTCAGCAGTTTTCTCACACTGCTCCTGCATTTCTTTGCACTCTCTTAATCAGACAAAATTATTGCTTTGTGCTTGGGTTTTGTGTGAGCTGGCTTACACAGGTAACTCTGCCCTTCTGTTCTTTGCAGGTGGAAGATGCATTAAGCGAAGCAGATTTTCAGCTCAAGTTGGACCTGCACTTTACTGATAGTGAACAACAGTGAGTGTAATTTTAAAGCCCCCTTGATATTGTAGGGACTCTCCCGCCTTTGGGTAACATGAATTCAGTGAAAGTTAAAGAGTCTTTTGGAAACTGGAGAGCTCTGATTTGGCTTCCGTCTCTCTTGCAGAGGTGCCTGCCCATTCCTCTTCCTCCCCTCCTCCATCCCTCTCCCCCACCAAGGGCATTTTTTTCATCCCTCCCCTTGCAGCAAGAGATTTTCTGTTTTAAGGGTGAAATTTTCAGAGGTGCTTGGCACTTCTCTAACTGCTACTATGGAAACAGGAAAATAGGAGTTTTCCCATTGACTCAGTGGGACCAGGGGCTGCAATTTGGGAAAGCATTGCTTTTCAGGACATGCTTCAACTTTGTCCTGGATAAGGATGGACTTAAGCAGATGTCTTGTGCTTTTCTGAATCAGGGCCAGAGTTAGGTCAAGCCTGAGCACAGTTGGAAAATCTCACCCTCTGTGTGTATGGGCTAAGAGCCTGATCCTATGCCACTAAAAGCAATGAGAGTTTTGCCATTAACTTCCACAGGAAGAGGATCAGCCCTTGATACAGGAGCTTTGCATTACTCCTAGTTCACCGGTCTTGCCAAACCACACTTGTAGCTGTGCTTGAAGGAGCCTCTCAGGCCCTACTGAGGTCATTGAAAAGTCTTCCAGTGACTTCAGCAGGAGTTAGATGAGGTCCACAGTGAGCTCCTTGGAATTGGGCTTCACACCTAATTTGGCCCCATGTCACCTTACACTTTACAGTGGAGCTCAATGTGCCATTTCCATTTAGTTTTTGTATGGTGTAGATGAAACGAGAGAAGCTGTGCTATTGCGTGGTGGTGGCAGAGCGCGGGAAAGTGCTTTAACATGTCAGGGATGCGATGAGGGCCTGGAGGAGAAAGCAGAGTCAGGAAAATGAACTGCAATTTATCAGAAATCATCTAGTGCATTTATTTCATTTTACAACCGTTATTGTTATCTGAACAATTATTCACCAGGCCTTTTTTAAAGAAAAGTTTCTCTAGTGGTATTTTGGTAGGAACAATTACACAAGTCTCCGTGAAACAACTCTGTTCATCCAAGGATGCTCTGAGGGGTCTTTATAACCCTCCAGTCTGTTCTTTCGCTATTGCCGTCCCCCTGAGGCAAATCAGACTGCTTTGCTACGCATCCAGATTAGTGCTAAATTCTGGGTGCTGAAATTTGAAATAGCGGGGCAACCTGCTACCTGCACTTCTTCCCTGCTACCCCAAAGTTTCCCCCTAGTGTGAGTGTGGTGTACAGGAAGGAGATTGCTGCTTGTCTGGCAGACCCAGGATGGGGCTCTTGCATTCTGTCATATCTGTTTTTTACTGTAGAGTAATAATATTTACATCCCCGCTACTTGCAAGTGCAATTAAGAGATAAGCATCAGCTGAGTAAATGCTCTGGTAGCTGAGACTGTCACCGTGAAGTGATAAAAAATTCAGCTCATGTGGTCTCCCAGTCTGCTGCCTTCAATGCCATTGTAGACTGTGACAACTTAAGATTTCACTAACCCTTGTAAACCTCTCCTTTCAGGCTGAGAGACATTTCAGCGATCCCTGTGATAAGCAGCCGTACTTTGGGGCTTCACTTCCATCCAAGAAGAGGCTTGCACCACCATGTTCCTGTCATGTTTGACTATTTCCACCTGTCAGTGATATCTGTTACAGTGCATGCCTCACTGGTAGCGTTACACCAGCCACTGATCAGGTAAAGAGCAGAGAAATGGAGGTTGCGGTACAGTTCTTATGACAATGTTCACCCATCTGATAGTAGCAGCCCGTGCTTTAGAGCGGAAGGATGGACTTGTGCTTCTGGTCCTGGACTGGGATTCCGGAAGTCTGCGTTTGTATCTTGGCTCTGCCACAGACTTCCTGAGTGTCCTTGGGCAAATTGCTTCATCTCTCTATGCCCCAGTTCCCCTCCCTAAAATAGTGATGATAGCACAACCCCACTTGACAGGGATGTTATGAGGATGAACACATGAAAGATTGTGAGGTGCTTAGATAGGGCTGCTTGGGGCCATACAAGTCCCTTAGATGGACAGATGTGAAATATTGTCATTTCTCCCTAGACCTAGATACTGCTATGAAGTATGTAACTATTGGTGTATGTTTATAATGCACTTTATAATGTGCACTATATGTTCTCAGTTCTCCCACCGGATAGTTTTGCCAACATCTCCCTGTGCCCCATTATTCTCCTCTATAAATGGACAGAACAGTAATAGCTATGGGGTGTGGGAGGAGGGGGGAATGGCTTTCTTCTCCTGAGAGGATTTTCAAGATTTTGAGACATTTTCTCATCCTGAGTCAGGATGCAAATATGAAATCTCAAATTTTCATGAGCTGACAAACCTTTTGGTTTGGGTCAACGGAAATGTTTTGTTTTGATTTTGACCTTTTTTTACTATGCGTTAAATTTCAGTTTAAAAGGTTAATTGATTAAATTGAAACCTATTACTTTTCATTTCAGAAAATAGTGTCATGTGACATTTCAACAATTTCAAAACATTTTTTTTTGGTTTGCTGGGGAATTCTTGGGAGCTGACCCTTTCCCACAGACAGTTTGAGTTTCGATGAATTGGCATTATCAGCAACTCCCCCCTCCACCTCTGTTTTGTCAAAAAATTGCCAACCAGCTCCAGTTATTAGGCTTAATTATTGTTTATAAAGTGTTTTGTTATCCTCTAAGGCAGGGGTTCTCAAACTGGGGGTTGGGACCCCTCAGGGGGTCACAAGGTTATTACATGGGGGGGTCGCGAGCTGTCAGCCTCCACCCCAAACCCCGCTTTGCCTCCAGCGTTTATAATGGTGTTAATTTATAAAGGGGGTCATATTCAGAGGCTTGCTATGTGAAAAGGGGTCACCAGTACAAAAGTTTGAGAACCACCGCTGTAAGGAAAGGAGCTAGAGAAGTGTAAAGTATTATTACTATAAGACATAAACAGCATGATAGACCACTGATCTATAGCTGGGTTACTATTAAAGCTTAAAAATGTGATTTTGTGGATGTTTATGAAGAAAAGAGTGTTTTGCTTTCATGCAGTGGAATGGAAATACATTTTTGACAACACAATATATGGTCTCATTTGGTTCAGTCAATAATAATGATAATCTGAAAGTGAAATATTGTGGATTTATCTGCCTCTTGATAAACATCCAGAAACCTAAATATTAATATAGCATAAATTCACTAGCCATAAAACAGGGTAAAATAAATAGTATAGAAGCAACTTCTGTGCCATGCAGTCTCAAACAAAACCAGCCTATTAAAACCAGCATTCTTTTTTCCAAGTTCAGAGCCTTTGTGTGTAGGCAGGCTTATCTTTGCAGTGTCTGCTGGGATCACAAAGAAAAAGGCTTAATTGTAAAAGTTTTGATCTAATAATAAGATCTTACTTTTGCAAAGCCTCAGTAACTTTCTGATCATAAATTCTCTATCTTGTCACAGTATATTAAGATAAAAGCAAAGCTTATTTATTTGCAGAACAAAAAAAGAAAAAATTAGTGTGTGGTAGCCTTTGGTGTTTCATCATATTTTAGTTTCCTGGGAATCTTAAATTGTTTTCATGTAGATTCAGAGATTCTAAGGCCAGAAGGGACCATCATCATCATCTAGTCTGATCTCCTGTATAACACAGGTCAGAGAACTTCCCCAAAACAATTCCTAGATCAGATCTAGATTCCTAGAGCTTTAAAAATTGTCAGTGATGGAGAATTCACCACAACCCATGGTAAATTGTTCCAGTGGTTAATTACTTTCACTGTTAAAAATTTACACATTATTTTATCTCTTAATTTTCTAGCTTCAACTTCGAGCCACTGGATCATGTTATACTTTCTCTGCTAGACTGAAGACCCCATTATTAAATATTTTTCCCCGTGTAGGTACTTATAGACTGTCATCAAGTCACCCCTTAACTTTCTCTTTGTTAGACTCAAGGAGCTTGCTCTATGTAGCTTATCACTATACAGAATATTTTCTAATCCTTTAATCATTCTCATGGCTCTTCTCTGAACCCTCTCCAATTTATCAACATCCTTCTTGAATTGTGGGCACCAGAACTGGACACGGTATTCCAGCAGTGGTCGCACCAGAGCCAAATACAGAGGTAAAATAACCTCTCTTCTCCTACTCAAGATTCCCCTATTTGTGCATCCCAGTATCGCATTAGCTCTTGTGGCCACAGTGTCACACTGGGAGCTCATGTTCAGCCGGATATCCACCACGACCCCAAAATCTTTTTCAGAGTCACTGCTTCCCAGGATAGAGTCCCTCTTCTTGGAAGTATGGCCTATGTTCTTTATTCCTAGATGGATATGTTTCCATCCAGCCATATTCAAACACATTGTTTGCTTGCGCCCAGTTACCATGCAATCTAGCTTGCTCTGAATCAGTGACCTGTCCTCTTCAGTGTCCGTTTATTCATTACACATTGCTTATCTGTAGAGCAGTGGTTCTCAAACTTTTGTACTGGTGACCCCTTTCTCATAGCAAGCCTCTGAATACGACCCCCTTTATAAATTAACACCATTATAAATGCTGGAGGCAAAGCGGGGTTTGGGGTGGAGGCTGACAGCTCGTGACCCCCCATGTAATAGCCTTGTGACCCCCTGAGGGGTCCTGACCCCCAGTTTGAGAACCCCTGCTGTAGAGCAATGGGAATTCTCATTCTTCCAATCTTGCTTTGTCCAGTGCAAGCTCATCCCCATCCTAGAGCCCGGCTACATTAATGAAGGAAACAAGAATACATTTGTATAAATATCAGGTCAGACTTTCTTCCCAGATATGGCTGTTACTATGGTTCCTCCCTCAGGACTGTTCTGCCCACCCCCTAGATCCTCTCCCCAAAGAGCTATCCCAATCTCTCTTACATTTAAATAGGGAAATGTGACCTGTATCAGTGAGTCAACAGAACCTACTTAATCCTTTCTAACAAGAATCACTGTTTGCCTAACGGACAGGATATGTAAGGTAAACACTGCCTTACTACCATATTACCTCTTCCGTTATCTCTCATCACTATGGTTGGCGAAGGCAGAGTGCACAGTCAGAATCTCAGCTACGTGGCCAGCCCAGATGGTTTTAAGCATAACTGTGGAGTACAATACAATTAGCAGCTCCGTTTTGACACAGTGAACAGCTGATTTATTAGTTATTGCAGCAGACCTGATACTCTGCCATTCCAGCTGTGTTACCGAACGCCTGCGGGATTGAACTCGCTGCCGCTCCGAGTATTGTTTCGAGCCTCAAGTTTTATGCTTCAGCATTTCGGATGTAAACAAACGTCAGTAATGAAGATGCAGTCACCCCGGGTTTATGAGCAATGGAAGCAAATTTAGGTCTGGAATCTGGGGCAGTGGAGAGGCACAGTATGATCCTGTGTGGCCTTAAACCCACTCCCACTTGGCTCTCTAAAGCTAAACAGCGGTTTCCCTGCAGAATAGAGTGACCAGACAGCAAGTGTGAACAATCGGGATGGGGTAATAGGAGCCCATATAAGAAAAAGACCCCAAAATCGGGACTGTCCCTATAAAATCGGGACATCTGGTCACCCTACTGCAGAAAGAGGGCTAGAGGGGTGTTTTAAAGACCAGCTAGCACTTCTCCCTAGCTTCCGCACTCAGCAGCGCTAGAGACAGAGATAAGCTGCTTTTAATTCTTCTTTTGTCTTTAGGGCGCTGAGCCAGGAGCTGGTTAAAATCTCCCGATTCAACATTTATGGCTAGTTAAAACCCGCCCGAGGAAATAGGAGAGTGTGGAACAGCAGAGGGTGGGCCTAGTACTTCTGATTTAGATGCAAGAAGAAATGCAGTACAATAGGAATATTGTGCTAATGGGGGTTTTGTGCCCATTGCCCCAGCCTGCAGCACGTCTCTGCTCCCACTCCTGCTTTCCCCAGCAGCCAAACGCTTCCCATCAATGACAAGGCCTGCCACACCACTACGCTCAAACGGTGGGGGCTTCAAACTCCTTTCTCACCGCTCCTGAACCCTTTGGCTCCCCTAGTAATTGGTGCATTGCAGCTGTACGCCGGCAGTGCTGAATTCTTTCGCCAACTGCTTTTCCGGGAGCAGCGTGAAAAAAGTAAGATGTCTGTGGGGAATGTAAAGCAGGACTTGAGTGACATGCTCCAGGATGCTGCAGAAATCACTGTGCATAATAGAAAGCAAGGGGCTGTGCTTGTTGGGACCCGATTCCTCAGCAGTCCCACAATGGAAAGAAGATAATTCCATCCGGGAAGGGAAACATGTATCTTTACTGAAGGGGATAAAACGTGTTGGGACAAGAACATAGAACTTTTAAAATATGCACAGTTTTGTAGGGAAACTAAGAGCAGGAAACTAAACCTGCTTTATTGGATAACAACATCCTTTGTGCTGCTCTCTCTAAACAGGAGGAAGCACATGCCGCTGCTCATAAGACAAAACTACAGTGTGCAAATAGCCTCTGACTTGAGTGTCTGAACTGTTGATTGTCAAATCCTTCCCTGAGTGCACTAGGAGGCCACACCCTCTATGTTCAGCTTAGGTTGACTTGCCTTCTAATGAAAGTTCATCCAGGAACGTCAAGTGATTTCTATTTTAAATCTTCCAGGAGCTCTCTAGGCATTTGAGAGTCATCATTCCTTGTCAAATTGCCATTGTCCATAAAAACAGGACTGATAAAATCTGTGCAGCCTTTGGCACTGTGCAGAATCCAGTTCAATGGCTGGCAGCACGAACTTCAGTCTTATATTCAGCAGTTCCAGGAATTCATTTGAAAACATTTGAAACCCAATTAAAACGAACAAGCCGCCCTTTAAATGAATCTAAATCAGCGCGGAGAGCCTTCGCTGAATGCAGCTGGCAATCATGTTCTCTCTTGTTTATATTATAATGGAGATTTTTCCTCCGTCTACAGCACCGCTGCCCGCACACCCACCCACACATGCCACTTAAAATCATAGGCCTTGGCTACACTTGCAGCTGTACAGTGCTGTGAATTAAACCTGACTTCGTGCAGCTGAGTAGGGAGAGCGCTGCAGTCTGTCCACACAGACAGCTGCCCAGCGCACTGTCGTGGCCACATTTGCGACAATTGCAGCGCTATTGGGAGTGGTGCATTATGGGTAGCTATCCCACGGAGCACCTTTTCCCGTTCTGGCGCTGTGGGTTGTGGGAAGGGGGCGTGAGTGCGGGGGATTCTGGATCCTGTCCCAGTGCCCCGTGATGCATTGCTTTGCATCCCAGAAATCCCTTTGTTTCTGTCCACCTTTGGCGCCATCTTTCAACGGTTTCTGTGCAGCGCGATCTGTCTGCGGGAAATGGAGTCCGAACTGCTGTGGCGTATGCTGATGAGTCTCGCCAGCACGTCACGTTTGGCTGTCGAACTATTCCTTAAGATCCAAAGTGACAGTGAGAGTGAGGGTGAGGAGTCCGATGATGCTATCGAGCCACGTAACGCGTACGACACGAAATTGCTTGTGGCATTCACGGACATGCTCAGCACCGTGGAACGCCGCTTTTGGGCTTGGGAAACAAGCAACGAGTGGTGGAATCACATCGTCATGGAAGTCTGGGATGACGAGCAGTGGCTGCAGAACTTTCGGATGAGAAAAGCCACTTTCATGGGACTGTGAGGAGCTTGCCCCCACCCTGCGGCACAAGGACACAAGATTGAGAGCTGCCCTGCCAGTAGAGAAGCGGGTGGCTATTGCAATCTGGAAGCTGGCAACTCCAGACAGCTACCAGTCGGTCGCAAACCAGTTTGGAGTGGGAAAGTCGACCGTTGGAATCATGTTGATGCAAGTTTGCAAGGCCATTAATCGCATCCTACTCAGAAGAACCGTGACTCTGGGTAACGTGCAGGAAATAGTGGATGACTTTGCACAAATGGGGTTCCCTAACTGTGGAGGGGCGATAGATGGGACGCACATTCCTATTCTGGCACCACCCCACCTAGGATCCGAGTACGTTAATTGGAAGGGGTATTTCTGTATGGTTCTCCAGGCGCTTGTGGATCACTGTGGGCGTTTCATTGACATTAACACAGGCTGGCCCGGAAAGGTGCGTGACGCACGCATCTTTCGGAACACTTGGCTGTTCAGGAAGATGCAGGCTGGGACTTTTTTCCCAGAGCGGAAGATCACGGTAGGGGAAGTTGAAATGCCCATTGTGATCCTTGGAGATCCCGCTTACCCGTTAATGCCGTGGCTAATGAAACCCTATACAGGGAGCCTTGATAGCAGCAAGGAACGGTTCAACTACAGGCTGAGCTGGTGCCGAATGACTGTGGAGTATGCCTTTGGCCGTTTAAAGGACCGCTGGCGATCTCTGTATGGGAAGCTGGACTTGGCCGAAAACAGCATCCCCGCGGTTATATCCGCGTGCTGTGCCCTCCATCATATTTGTGAAGAGAAGGGTGAAAGTTTCACTCAGGCATGGACCTCCGAGGTTCAACACCTGGAGGCTGAATTTGCACAGCCAGAGAGCAGGGCTATTACAGGGGCCCAGCGTGGGGCTGCAAGGATTAGGGATGCCTTGAGGGAGCAATTTGAGTTTGAAAACCAGCAATGATATCTGGTGCCCTGCACGGGAGTGAAGTGCAGTAGTTCCAATCTTTAGGAATCAGTGTCTGCTTAGCAGACAAGCAGACTTGCAGTGCCTGTTTATTTCCTGGGCTAAGGAGTCTTTTACTTTATGCAATAATAAAGAATGTTTTCAAAGCCAAAGAATCCATTTATTGAAAAGAAAAAAAAAATATTTATTGAAAAGAAACAAGTGGGTGGAGTGGGGAACAGCACAATCACAGATTCACCTATGTCCTGTCTGGTGTGCTGTGCAGTGAGTGCTGCACTTCAGGACAGCTATACCTCATGGTGATGGGGGTTGAGTGCAGAGGGTAAGGGTCGTGGTTTTCAGGGCTGGGTGGTGTTGGAGGCAGTGGGAGGCGTGAAGAACACGGAAGTTGGGGAAAGTGGGTTGGAGGTGACAGTGGGGCACAACGGAAAGAGTTTTGGGACAAGGGCTGTAGGGGGGGTGGCGTTTGCGTTTTCGGTACTGCTCCTCTTTCTGCATGGCTACCAGCTCCTGGATAGCGTCTGCTTGGCACTCCAGGATGCTTATGAGCCTATCAGTGCTTTGCTGCCGGTGCGCGATGCTTTGCCGCCGGTGCGCTGCGTTTTCCTGGCGGATCCTGCTTTCTCTCTGCCTCCAGTTCTGTGCTTTCTCATTCTCTTTAATAGATTGCCGCATCACTTCTTGCAGCATGTCTTCTTTGCTTTTTCGCAGTCTCTTCCTGAGTCTTTGCAGTCTCTGAGCAGGCGATAAGAGGGACGGCTGAGGTCTCAAGGTTGATGCAGCTGTATAGGCAAAATGCAACATTTAACAGAGGCAGCATTGTTTATACCAGACAGAATAATGATTCCCCCCGCACTTAAGGAGTAGAAAACACACAGGGTCTACACAATAGTATAATTTTCCCGTCCGAAACAGAGCATACATATCCCACGGGAGCCTCAAAATGGTGAGTAAGGGGGACTGATTGTTTCAGGGCTGCACTGTCCTCTGGGTTTCTGTGCCTTGGGGAGAGCCAACAGCTTCAGGGGGCACCTACACTGAACACTGTCCCAACATTTTCCTCATGAGTTCGTCCTGGACGATATCTCGCTGCTGAGGGTGATCTGGGAAGCAAGGGAGGGTCTTCTACTGCAATGCGGCTTCCGCCCTGGCCCATATTCAGCTTGTGCAGCAATGGTCCCCCAGCGCCTCGTGGCACAGTGACATGGACACGTTAGCCTGGCTGGGACAAGGACCATGGTGGCTCTCCCGATAAACCTGCGCAAGCGCATTGCACACGTTCTGGATGAGACATTCGAGGAGATTACCGAGGCCGATTACCACGATGTGATAAAGCACATCAACGCACTATTCCGCATCTAGGCATGCATGCCTAACCCTCCTCTCCCAAAGAGCCCGCACCGAAAAAATTCCTTCCCGAAAAAAAAAAAAAAAAAAAACGCTTACCGGGAACCTGCTCTTCTGTTTGTCCTCCACCAAGTACCGGCTGCTGCGACTGGCTACCTTCCTCCTGGCTCGAGAAGAGCTCCTGGCTGCATGGCTCCAGAGATTCTAGGGTGTCTCCATCCGGCCCACCACCTTCACTCCCGTTTTCCTCCTCCTCCTCCTCTTCCTCCCCCCCCCCCACCGGTTGTGAAGTTTCCATGGTGGTGCTCGGAGTGGAGGTGGGGTTAACCCCAAGTATCGCATCCAGCTCTTTGTAGAATCGGCAGGTCGCGGGGGGAGCACCCGAGTGGCCGTTTGCGTCACGGGCTTTGCAGTAGGCACTCCGCAGCTCCTTCACTTTAATCCTGGACTGCAGGCCGTCCCGGTCATGGCCCCTTTCCATCATGTCCTTTGATACCTTCCCGAAGGTATCGTAATTCCTACGGCTGGAGCGCAGCTGGGACTGGACAACTTCCTCCCCCCAAACACTGATGAGGTCCAGCAACTTGCCTTTGCTCCATGCTGGGGCTGCTGGGCGTGTGGAGGCATGGTCACCTGGAAAGATTCGCTGATAGCACTCCATGCCACGCCGGGCTGAGCAAACAGGAAGGGGATTTTTACAATTCCCGGGGAATGTAAAGGGTCAGTCACATGGTTGGTTACCTGAGGCCAGGGCAGTAGAGTTTGAACTGATGACCAGAGTGGCTAGAACAGGCATTGTGGGATTCTGCCAAATAATTCTGGAGGCCATTCACAACGCATTGGGCGGCCACACTGGCGCCGCAGCACTGCAGCGACAGCGCAATACTTGCTATTCCTCTCGGAGAGGTGGAGTACATGCAGCGCTGCAACCACGGAGATACAGCGCTGCAAATGCCTTGCCAGTGTGGACGGGGAGTGAGTTACAGCACTGGGGGCGGCTTTACAGCGCTGTAACTCGCAAGTGTAGCCAAGGCCATAGTCAGAGGAGAACTCTCGTAGCCCACACTCAGGCAAAGCTCCTAGTGCCTTCACTGGGAGATTTGTCCATGTCAAAACAAACAGGTGTTAGGGTTTGACCCACTTTACATCCTTTAAATCTTCAGAGCACTCTAATGTAACTAACACCTTTCCCCAATGCCATCTGAGACAGGTAAATACATCACCTTTTACATGGGGGATAACGGACAGGCTGACAGGGGGAGTGACTTATCCAAGGCCGTTTTATGCCGGGGGCAGAAGAGGAAAAAGAACTGAAGGGGAGATAGCTTTGAAAGTGATCAGCATTGACCTAACTCTGCGCCTGCTAAAGCAACACTAAAACTCCCAAGGAGTAGAGTGAGGGCAACACAGAGCATTTTTTTAAAATCCTGCCCTGAATTCTTTATTCCCAGTCCTACCCTTATTCATCCAAAGCACTTTAACTTATTTGTTACCGTATGCAGCGTGAATCTTGGCAGAGAAATGACTGGCTAATTTTCTACAATCCCATGAGTACTAGTGGGTACTCACTCAATTGAAGTTGCCACAAATATAAGCCTGGGTAGCAAAGTCAGTCAGCTGGTGATTTATTTCGCTCTCTATCTCACTTGAAATTTCATTTATATTCTTAAAGTGAATTGTGTTTAACGAGAACATAGGATGTAGACAGTGAAGAGCCACAGGTACCTCAGAAAATATTGGAAAACATTCATTTTAGACAAAATGTGGTCAATATGATATTTCTTCCCTCCAGGGATATTTGCATGAAAACAGGATTTTTTCTTGCTTTGGAATTATTTTCTTCCTAGTGGTTGTTCCCTACCTGAAATCTTAATCTTTTGGGATAGCAACCTCCAGGGCTACCAGTTGGGGTGTCAAATAAGTAAAGATTCTGACCAGTTGTGTGCCAACCTTTCATTAAAAAAAACAATACTGACTTTCGGTTTTTATTGTAGATCCAAAACTTAGTCTGAGCTGGGCAAAAAGTTCTCCAAGGTTTAGAGTCACTTTGGAGAATGCAGGCCAAATTACAACCTCTGACTCTTCTCAAGTTCCAGGGAAGAATATATGGTGTCATTAAAATATATGTAAAAATAATAAGATTTGTCACTCTGATCGAAGGATCTCAAAGCACTTTACAACCATTAATTACGTTAGCCTCACTAAAGCTTGGTGAGGATTTACAGGTGTGGCATGAATTGGATTTATGCCCTGATACTTCCCCCACAAATAAATAGCAGGTCGAATATTTAAACTGTGCCTGTATGTTCAACACTCAGATTGCTGGGAGTTGGAATTAAGGTTGTGTGTTCTACTGTGAGGGAGATTAATGTGGTATGTGTAGTGTGTTTCCTCTTCTGCTGGAGGCAGAAGGAAGTTCCTGGTGAAGATGCATAGTCAGTCTGTCTGTGGAAATGTGCTGTGTGGGGGTTAAGGTTTGATTGAGAGGTGTCTCACAACTTGGCAATTCCTTATCTTTAAGGGTTTGCATGGGGGGAATGTGACAATTAACCAACTGTATTCCTTTTTTAAAAGTAGATTTTGTTTATTGAATGTATTGTTATTCACTTGTCACGGATAAGGAAACTGAGGCACAGTATTAAGTGATTTGTCCATAGATCTAGCTGGCCAGGTTTACTCACCTCCCATTCAGGGGAGTCCTTAAACACTAGGCAGTCCTGTCTGTGGCATGCCAATTGTAATGGCTTGGGCCAAAATTCACATATATTATCTGAATGTGTTCAGATCTGATTTTCAAAGCAAATGGCAGAAGGTGCAAATTGGAGCTGGTTTGGGATTTCCCCCGGAGTGATTTTCTGATGAAAACTGCAGTTTCCTCAAAATCAAAATGTTGTGCGGGAAAATCTCATCAAAATATTTGGGTTTTGGTTGGGTCTATTGGACATTGATCTGTATCTGCCTCAGCCATAGTAGGGCCTCAGGGGAGTTGTAATTTGGATGCGTCAAGTCTTTGTTCTCTGCTAAGGGCTGGGCTCCCTCGCTGGATTAAATCTCTCATGAGTGACTATGGTCTCTCCTCTACATGAACTGCTGTGATGCATCATGGGAGTTGTAGTCTGGCTGGGGTGCCCGGCCCATAGCAAATGGGGGCATACGGCACCCGAACTACAATTCCCACGAGTCACTGTGACAGCTCAGGCAGACATAGGTTAAAATAGAAATGAAATGTTCAGTTCAATGAAATGACATGAATTTTCAAATAGAATTTTTTGTAACTTTTTGTTCTGTTTAACAAACAGACACACAAACAAGATGTTTCAACTTTTTTGTCCTAATTTGGGGCAAAATCTAGTGTTGAATTTTAAGAATTTGCCGAGGATGGAAATTCTGCTTTTCAATCAGTGCTAATAAACAGGAAGAAAGTTAAACCTGTAAACAACAAAGGTTCTACTTTAATTCAAGTGACGTTTGTGGTAATATTACCATGTAACAAATAGAAGAAATACAAAAAATGACCCTGCATAATAGCTAACAGGAATTGTCTCCAAATAAGATGTTCATCATGAGGCTTCGGTGGGACTTCTCTACTTTTCAAGTTTTTTAGTTTAAGTTTCCCTCAGAAAACAAGCTACGTTTTGGCTGGTTTCCCGAAAAAGGATTTGGGTTTTACAGTACCATCCCAAATCAATTTCCAAAAGACCAGCACAATCAAATCCCTTCTCTGCTGTAAAAGCAAAAGATAAATAAATAGAAGTGGCATTAAAAAGTGCTTTTCTCTCCATCAAAGTCTTTCAGTTTTGATAATATTCAAATCAAGGTTTTTTGTAGTCATGTGTTTATGCTTCTGAATGATACAGTGAAAGTCCTTTTACATTTTTGTGTGATTCAGGCTTTTCAACAGACCAAACCAGACTCTGTTGTCCGTTGTCATGTGATTCTGAGCAATGTTTGTCCCTTTGTTCTTTGGAGTTCCTTTCTGTAGCTCACATTTTAGGTGGGATAAATACATTGAAGTGTTGCCTACCGCTTAGAAGCAGCCTCCAGAAAACTGATTGAATCACATCCGTTAAAATATATAAACACAAGGCCAGCCATGAGGTTTCCTCCTCCTTATGGAGTGTCCTTATGGCAATATATCAAAGCTTGAGGAGATGTAATAAACATCATGGCAGCTCCAGAGAGAGAGAGAGAGAATGGGCTCCTGGTTAAAAGGCTGAACTCTGGGTTCAGTTTCTGGGTCTGCCACAAACTTGCTGTCTGACCTTGGGCTAGTCACTTGAGTCTCTCTGTGCCTCAGATTCTCATCTCTAAGGCTTGGTCTACACTACAGAGTTAGGTCGACATAAGCCACCTCGCATCGACCTAGTCATTCATGTGTCTACCCTTAAATTTGTCTCCCACCAATGTATCTGCCCCATTATAGCGATGCAGGAACACCACCCTCTCCCAGCATCCTTGAGACATGGTTCGATTGAGGTTGACGCAGCATGCGTGTCGACACGCATTACTTATGTCGACTCTCGCAGTCCTGCAGCAGCTGTCCCACAATGCCTGACACTGACCTCTCTGGTCACAATTGTTAACTCCACTGACAAGGGTCACAGAGACCAGAAGGCCCCATCCCTGTTAAAGCTCCCCAAATTTTTGAAAAGCCTTTTCCTGATTGTACAGTTTGGCGAGCACGCCTAGTGGCTCTCTATTGTTGTGTGCAATTGTCCAGCTCACCATGCCGGCTACACGCTCCAGACACACTCCAGCTTGGGGTAAACAGAAGATATTGGAACTCCTGGGCCTGTGGGGAGAAGAGGCTGTGCAGCTGTAGAAATGTGGACATCTATGAGCACATCGCATGAGGGATGCAGGAGAATGGGCATGACAGGGACCAGCAGAGGTGCCGCGTGAAAGCGAAGGAATTGCATCAGGCATATCAGAAGGCCAGGAAGGCCAACAGTCAATCCACTGCCCAACCACCTATCTGTTTTATGAAGACCTGCATGCCTTAGCGAAGACCACACCATCACTCCGCGGACCACCATGGATACCTCTGAGGAGGGATGTCCCTTGAATCCTCCTGAGAGATCTCAATGAAACTTTTGTGGAAGTAGTCTGCCACCCTCTCCCAAAGGTGTATAGCGTTGGCAACCTTATTTCTTCCTCCGCAGTAAGACACTTTCCCACCCCAGTCAGTGATAACATTGCCAGGTGCTATTGCAGTACACAAGCTAGTAGCATATGGGCCTGGACAGCATTAGGACACCAGCAACAGCTGTGCTCTGTGCCTTTGTTACCCTCAGGAGTGAGGTATCCGCTAAAATCACCACCGCCCGGGGAGACTGTTGCCAGTATTCAGTGCCATTGCCCTATGCTCATAGTTTCATGCAACCAAGCAGTTCCCTCCTAATTTTCCTCACCTCTGGAGTGCTACACTCACCATGGTTGGAGCAGTGAACGGTGTCGTGCACAAGCACTCTGAAGCAGAAGTGTCAATAAGCGTGTCTTGTTTAAAACTTTATGGGAGCAAGGAAAGGGAGTTCTGAATCTTAACTTTTGCTTTCCATTGTGACTGTACTGACAATGGTACCTCTTGGCGGTTAATCTGCACCTGCTGCTATGTGGCCTTGAGCAGTTCCCCCTCCACACCCCTGGAATGCCTGAGCCACATGAGTAGAACGAAGAGGACTTGGAATGACATGTTCAGTCAGATCCTGCAAGCCAGTGCTGCATCCGACCTTGAGCAAAGGGGCTGGAGGGTGAACATTGCACGCAGCCTGGAGAAGGAAAGAGCAGACAGGAGAAAGTCACAGCAGGAAAAGGAGAGGGAGATGCACCAGGACGTAATGGGGCTTCTCCAGCAGTAAACACAGATTCTGCAGACTCTTGTGGACCTACAGGTTAAACAATCCCAGGCTCGCCTCCCTTTGCAGTCTATAGAGAACTCCATTTCATCACCTCCCTACATCCCCTCTCAACATTCCACCTGGCATCAGGGACCACATCCTTACCCCCTTCCACTCCATCCTGGGGGCATTACAGACAACCACAGCTTCACATACGCTGACCTGTGAAAACCACAGTTGCTGTATATGTAGGTAAAATGTACATGAATGTTCCTTCCCCTTGTTAAGCTCTCTTCCATTATATTAAGTTTTGAATGTATTTGCTTTTAAATTGCACTGATTTTTTTTTTTGCACTGGTTTTGTTACTGAATAAAATTCTATTCTTTGGAAAATAATTGATCATCATTAGTTCACAACGTCTGCTGCAGAATGCCTTGCAGTTCTCAAAGCACCCACTTGTGTTATTGTACAACATGACACAACTCACAGAGTCAGTGAAATGTACAGCAAGCTCTACAAAATGAATAGGTGCCTTGACAATGTTATGTTCATTGATGTACATCAAGCACCACCCATCTCCAAACAGGGCCAAAGCAGCAAGGCCCGATAGAGCACAGTACACCACAATGCATTACTGTGGCTCACTGCTAAAGTGCTCTTTCAAAGCCTCGGTGAGCTGTATAGCTCCGTGTTAAGCTCTTCTAATAGCCCTTGTGTCTGGTTGTTCCAACTCAGTGGACATCCACGCCACCTCTGCCCCGGAGGCAACTGTTCCACCTTTGCTTCACAGATATTATGCAGGATGCAGCAGGTAGCTATAACCACTGGAATGTTTTTTTTTTCCCCACTGAGATCCAATCTTGTGAGTAAACAATGCCAGTGTTCCTTCAATCTACCAAAAGCTCATTTCACTGTCATTCTGCACATGCTGAACCAGTAGTTGAATCTTTCCTTAGTGCTGTCGAGGTGGCCAGTGCTGTCAAGGTGGTCAGTATATGGCTTCATGAGCCGGAGTAAGCTGAGTCCCCCGGGATCACTATTAGCATGTCAACATTCCCAGTGGTAATCTGCCGGCTAGGAAAGAACGTTTCTGTTGTAGCTTTCTGAACAATACTGCATACTTAAGGAAGCAAGTGCCATGCACCTTCCCTGAGCAGCCAACACTGACGTTGATGAAACGTCCAGGTGATGCACCAATGCTTGTATATCTATAGAAAAGTAGCACTTTCTGTTGATGTACTCTGTGACACGGCAGTCTGGTGCTAAAATAGGGATATGCATTCTGTCTATTGCTCCACTGCAGTTCAGGAGCCCCGTTGCTGCAAATCCATCCACTATGTCCTTTGCATTGCCAAGAGTCACAGTTCTGCCTAGCATGAGATGATTAATGGCCCTACACACTTGCATAACAATGGCCACCACAGCAGATTTTCCAACTCCAAAATGATTTCCCACTGACCGGTAGCAACCTGGCTTTGTAAGTTTACACACTGCAATCACCATTCGCTTCTCCACTGTCAGTGCAGCTCTCATTTTGGTGTCCCTGCGCTGGATGGCTGGGGTGAGCTCAACACACACACATCCAGGAATGTGGCCTTGCACAGCTGAAAATTCTGCAGCCACTGCTCATCATCCCAAGCCTCCTCTACAATGTGATCCCCAGTCAGCGCTCATTTCTCAGGCCCAGAAGCAGCACTCCACCATCTGCAGGTGCTCTGTGAATGCCACCAACAGCCTTGAATTGGTTCTCACTATATCCCACAGCAACCTGTCCTCCAAGAAATTGTCATGTTCCACACTGATTGGGTTCCTCTTACGGTTCTGCAAATACTGGAGGATCGTGTGTCCTGTACTTGCAATGCTTATGAGAATAGTGCCGGCTCCATGCTTCTGCCAGAGATGGCACACAGCGAGGAGGACCACACAGGTTCATGGGATTTTTTAAAAAGGCACAAAAGTTATGGCATTTAGATGACATCATAGGATGGACACAGTTGCACACTGGGAAGTTGACACCTTGCTCCCAGTCACCCCTGAGCAACTTGTTTCTGCCCCACCATGCATTGCCAAACTTCCCAAATGACAGTGTGCTGGATGCTGGCAGGTTGCACGTTGGGATCCCTCCCCCTGGAGCATTGCATTGTGCATCAACACAAGCACTGCTGATGAGTATGCCCAGCACTGACTCAAGGAACCAAGCATGCACCCACACAAGCAATACACTAACTGTGGTGTTTTTATGCTGACCGTAACTTGCATCAACCAAGGTTTGTAGTGTAGACATGGCCTAAGATGCTAGACATGTACTCAAGGTGGCTAGCCCCTCATGCTGCCATGACTACACTTCTGTTTTTAATATGCTAACTGCATCAGAGCAAATGGGGGTATGTCTCCTCAAGGTGATATTTACACCTCCAGCTCCAAATGTGCACGTATCCTTATTGCGTGTCTTCAGTGCTTTGCACTCTTGGGCCTGTTCTACACTACAAAATGAGGTTGACATAAGTCGCGTTAAGTTGATCTAATAATGTATGTGTCTACACTACCGAGACCTTTCCGCGACTTAAATGGCCTGTAAAGTCAACTTCTGTACTCCATGTCTGCGAGACGCATAGCACTTGATTTGACATTCATGGGTCAACATGGGGATAGCGTTGTGTAATTTGAATGAATTGGCCTCCAGGAGGTGTCCCACAGTGCTCCGCTGTGACTGCTCTGGAGAACACTTTCAACTCCACTGCACATCGCCCAGGTATACAGGAAACAGCTGCTCCCCTGTTAGCTTTTGAAGCCCCGGGAACTTTTGAATTTTCATTTCCTGTTCAATCAGCGTGGAGAGCTCGCCGGAGACTCAAGGCTGCAAACGTGCTCCAGCATGGAGTACACAGGAGGGGGTGGATCTTACTGCTTTGTGGGGAGAAGAGTCTGTGCAGGCAGAGTTCTGATCCAGCAGAAGAAACACTGATATCTATGCCAAGATCGCGTGGGGCATGGAGGAGAAGGGGTATACTAGAGACATGTAGTAGTGCCGTGTGAAAATAAAGGAACTTGGGCAAGCGTACCAGAAGACAAGGGAGGCGAATAGTTGTTCTGGTTCTGCCCCACAGACATGCCATTTTTATGATGAACTGCATACAATTCTCAGTGGCACCACTACCCCATGGATACCTCCTTGGAGCCCCGGGCAACCTCGAGCAACAACGAGGAGGACATTGTTGACAAGGAAGAGGAGTAGGAGTAGGAGGAGGACAATGTGAGGCAGGCAAGTGGAAGAGCCATTCTCTCCAACCGCCAAGAACTGTTTTTAACATTTCCAATGAAACTGTTGGGGTTACATTCTATTATTTTTTATGTTTAATCTGAACAAAAAAGTAGGCGTAGTGGGCATTGGTGGCCACTTCAGCTACGCAGAGGCTACTCTCCAAAAAAGATGGTTTATGTGCACTGTGATGGCCCAGGAATCCTCCATAGAGATCTCTAGGAAGCTTTCATGGAGGTACTCTGCAATCCTTTGCAGAAGGTTTCTGGAGAGGGCTGCCTTATTTCATCCACCATGGTAGGAGACTTTCCCGCACCACTCAGTATAAACTCTGCTGGCATCATTGCAGCATACAGCATTGCAGCATAAGGACCAGGTCTGTACCCAGCATCTTCTCCCTTGCCACCTCTGTTACCCTCAGGAGACTGATATCACATAGCGTCACCTAGGAAAAACGGGGGAAGTTTTCAATGCTAGCCCTTAAACCGCAAACAATTCAACAAGTAATCCACCCCCCATTTGGTGAAATATGGTTCACACAACCATGCTTTCCAAAATGTGCCATGGTTGTGGCTGGAAGGTATCACTGTGTTTTGCAAGCAGCATTGAAAAAAAAAGGGGGGCAGTAGCTTCCTGTTTTCTCTGTTCACCCCTGGTGCTGCTTTTTTAACAAACAAACAATTTGGGGAGCTTTACACTGGTATCTGTCCTCAAGCACCATCTGCGTTGCTAGAGAAAAGGGGGCTTTTCTCAAGTTCCAACCTGGGATCCCAAGGATGTTTTCACAAAAGCAGCAGCACAAGACCTCTTGCCCATGCCTCGTGGCCTTACTCACCATGGCTGGAACAGCAAACCGACTCTTGCTATAGCCAGTGGTTGTGATTATGTTGTGGCTTGCAGTGAAGTGTATTGAGGGGTGGTTTTTTTAATAACAAAAAATTAACCTTGCACCAGAAACAATGTATGCACTGTCAGTGCTACCCTTGTGCTTTGCATTCCTTGCAGCTGAAACCTTGTTTGTCGGCGCATCCTCCACACCAGGACATAGATTTTCCCAGATTAGAAGGCGGAAAAAGAAGACTCGGGAGGACATGATCAATGAGTTAATGCCTCCGAGAGTGATAAGAGCATGGGCGATTGCACTGTCCGAGGACATGGACAGGAGAGCATGCAGGGAACAGGAGTGGGCCATGCAGGAAGAGATTCTGTGGATTATGAAGGAGCAATCAGACATGTTGAAGCATCTGGTTGAGGTTCAAGAAAGGCAGCTGGATGCTAGAGTCCCTCTGCAGCCTATGCTGAACCTGCTGCCATCATCGCCAAGTTCTACATCCTCCTCCTCTAAACATACTATGAGGTGGGGGGTGGGAGTGGAGTTTGCTATCTCTTGCACTCAACACCAGGGGAGGGTACAAGAACCTGAAGGCGCCCATTCCCAGACCTTCTATTGTTATTGCAGTGCATCTGTAAGCAATCTTTCCTCGTTTCTCCCTCCACAGTGTTATCAGCCCTTTTGACCCAGGTTATCTTACCTTTTTTTGCTGTCTGTGCGTGTATAATAAAACTTAACAGATTGAGGAGACAAGGGCTCTTTATTCATTCATTCACACAGTGATTGGTGGAGGTGGAGTTTACGGGGAAGAAAATGCAATGGAGGGGACAGTTTGGAAGGAACAACACAGATAAGTGTCACATTATTCTGGCTCATTTCTGAAACTGGTTTTCAAAGCCTCATGGAGATGCTGAGCCACTCTATGGGCTGGTCAACACTAAGCCCCCAGTTCGAACTAAGATACGCAACTTCAGCTACGTGAATAACGTAGCTGAAGTCGAAGTATCTTAGTTCGAACGTAAAGGTACTTAACGCGGGTCCACACGCGGCAGGCAGGCTCCCCCGTCGACTCCGCCTACTCCTCTTGCGGAGCAGGATTACCGGCGTCGACGGCGAGCACTTCCGGGATCGATTTATCGCGTCTTGTCTAGACGTGATAAATCGATCCCAGAAGACCAATTGCTTGCCGCCGAACCAGCGGGTAAGTATAGACGTACCCTATGTGCTCTTCTTATTGCCCTCGTGTCTGGCTGCTCAACATTGGCTGCCAGGTGATGTTCCTCAACCCCCCATCCCAGCAGAAACTTTTCTCCCTTTGTTTCTAGATATTAGGGAGCACACAGCAGGCAGCAATAGCAATGGGGATGTTGCTTTCACTGAGGTCTAACCTACTAAGCAAACAACGCCAGCAATCTTTTAAATGTCCAAAGGCACATTTCACGACCATTCTGCACTTGCTTAGCCTATGGTTGAACCAAACCTTACTGCTGTCCATGCTGCTGGTGTACAGCTTCATGAGCTATGGGAGCAAAGGGTAGGCTGAGTCTCCCAGGATCACGATTGGCATTTCAACATCACCAATGGTTATTTTGCAGTCTGGAAAGGAAGTCCCTGCTTGCAGCTTCGGAACAGACAAAATTGATGTCAGTGAAATGGCCCCTGAGATCCACCAGTGCTTGCAACACCATTGAGAAGTATCCCTTTCAGTTTATGTACTCTTTGGCAAGGTGGTCTGGTGCCAAGATAGGGATATGTGTTCCACCTATAGCCCCACCGCAGTTAGGAAACCCCATCGCGGCAAAACCATCCACTATATACTGCGCATTGCTCAGAGTCAGTACCCTTCTTAACAGAAGTCTGTTATTGGCCCTGAACACTTGGATCACAACAGATCCCACGATAGATGTACCCACTCCAAATGATGCCCCACTGACCGGTAGCAGTCTTGCGTTGCAAGTTTCCACAGAGCTAATGCCACTCGCTCCTCCACTGTCAGAGCAGCTCTCGTTTTAGTATGGCTGTACTTCAGGGCTGGGGAAAGCTCTTCACACAGTTCCTGGAAAGTGGCCTTAGCATTCGAAAGTTCTGCAGCCACTGCTCGTCATCCCATAGCTGCATAACGATGCAGTCCCACCAGTCAGTGCTTGTTTCCCGGGGTCCAGAAATGGCGCACAACCCTGTCAAGGTGATGTATGACTGTCACCAGCAACTGCGAATTGCTCCACTCTGTCTTCCAGCAGGGCTGATTGTGTGGCATTACATTGTTCCGCATGGCGGCTCCCATATCGGCTATGTAAATATTGCAGGATAAGGCACGAGGTGTTTGTAATGCTCACAAGAACAGTATACAGCTGAGCAGCGTCCATGCTTATCAAGCTGTGGCGTCCGTGCAGTTAACCCAGGCTTATGAAAAAGGCTTGGTTTGTTTGCCATTGATTTCAGGGAGGGAGAGAGGGATGTAAGAGCATCATGGGAGGCTAACGCCATGTTTCCATAATCACCCACGGCAACGTTTTGGTCCCATGAGGCATTACAACCCCAACCCAAAATTCCACTCGGCTACATGCACTCTGGGATAGCTACCCACAATGCAGTGCTCCGTGCGGCGATGCAAGCCCTGCTCGTGAGGATGCACTCCGCTGACACAATGAGTATAGTGTGGTCACACAAGATTGACTTGCTTCAATCGAAGGCTCGACGTCGACTTAGATAAAGTCGACTTAACTGTGCAGTGTAGACACAGCCTTAGAGATGCAGTACAAAACCTCACAGCCCAGGAGAAGGAGAGGCAAAGCTGGCTGTACACTGATCCTGTGCACTCCTGGTTCTGAGCAGCTCAGGATTCCAAAATGGCCCAGGGGGTAATTTAGGATTTCAGCTGCCCATGGCAAACTTTCTGAGTGGGAGCACCACCCACCATCACTGTATCAGATAACACTGTAGCCCCAACCTCTTCAGCGCCACCCCGAGCACTATCCATACAGTAGGACTAATGGGGCAGCCAGTGGCTGCCTTTCACAATGCCTGTGCTGGGGATATCTTCCCTCCGACAGTTCTGAGACTTTTTATAGCATGAAGTCACCCCTCAGATGTTCATATTCCCGTGAAAAAAATACAGTGTGCCCAGAGACCAGGACACAGCAGTCGAGGCTAGTGGTTAGAGCAAGCATCACGCCTCATTGTGAGAGCAGGAGCCGGATGCCAGAGCCAAGGGTCAGAGCCAGATCAGAAGTCATGATCAGTGCCAAAGGTCAGAACCAGGTTACCTGGAGTGAGATAAGGCAGGGGCAAGACAGAGGCAGGGCAGGAGTAAGACTGGGAGCAAGTGTAGGAGTTATTTCAGCCATGAGCGAATGCTTTGAGCAGCTGCTGAACTGTTGGTGCTGCTGCTGGGCTTAAGAGCCAGTCTGCTGACTCTTCCAGCCAATCCACAGGGTAGCCAAGTAGACAGCCTGCTACAGGCCAGCTGCACTCATTAGAGTGCCCCGGGATCTGGCTCGGCTGCAGGCCCGTGATTCCTGACACAGTGAAATTAACAAAATCACTGGGAAGGAGGTGAACAATAAATATGGACTAGGCTTCTTGTCGTACAAGGAGGAACTAAAAACCAGACAGGATGAGCGGATAACTCAGGGGCTTTCCAATTGGTTGTGGAGCCCCTCACATTACAACATTACAGCTTTCAACTCCAGGCCATGATGGCAGTAGGGGAAGATGTTGCCTTTTGGTGGTGCAAGTAAAGGTTTTCAGGATTGGGCCCAAAGTTACTCTTCAAAGTTCCTAAGTTACTTTCCTGGCTTGATTGTTGCAGTGGGGTTCTAGCTGCTCTCCTTGCTTCACTTGAAACATCCTACGGGTGTCCCCGGTAGCGTTGTGGAAGAACAAAAGAAGAGATTTCCCTCCTGAAAATCCATTATAGTTTCTATGTTGGGCCCAGTGAATGCTCAGAAAGGACTTTGGAACTGCTGCATGAAATACTCAGTGTGATTACTAAAACTCGGAGTTTATGTACCTCACTATCTATTGAGATGCTGGGCCTTGATTTAAGCAGCTTCCCAATAAAATAGGGCATAACCCTATTGGAACTGCAGTCTGTTCAAAGATGTGTGGCTTAACTGATCTAATGGGGTTCTGGTTTGGTTTGGTTTTTTTTCTTTGTGACTCAGTTGTTTCCAATCCATCGTTATCTACCCGTTGGGTTTTTTGAAAGCTAATTCCAGGTGTTGATATTAATATTTAAGACCCTGCATTTTGGATCATCATGTTGTACATGGTTGACCTGATTTCTCTTTCTAAACCTATCCACAACCTGCCATCTCTTTCTGAGCTACCACTCAGGATTTTAAAGAATGGGAGCATAAACTTAGGCTCCTACATCTGTTAAAACATCTGAGAAAGTGGCCTGAGTTTTAAAAGTGCTGAGCACTCAACAGGTCGTATTGACATTGACAGGAGCCATTGGGTGCCTAGAGCTTGAAGAACAGGCCATTCTCTTAGCTGCCCTAACACAGCTTTTGGAGCTTAACTCTAGACTCCCATTTTTTTTAACTCTAGGCCCTAGTAACTTCATTTTCACCCTTTGAGATACCAAATATTGGATATTTCCCGTGTCCCATGGAATTCTTCCCCTTTGTGAGATGTGTGGGGTTGACTTGTTATATCAGTTTAAAACAAAGCCTAAGACTTTTTAATTTGGCTTAATACCCTTCTTATTTCATGCTATTATACGATGTGCTTGTGAAAAATACTTTCTTAAATCTGCAATAAATTCTGCCTGGTGGGTAGCGGGAACAGAAACTGATTCTTCAGTAACTCTGACTTTTAATAAGTGTCTTTTCCTGTTGTTTCTCCTTTTAGCTTTGCTCGTCCAGGAAAAGGGTCGTGGCTGGGTAAAGGCAGCCTGGAGACAGGACCAGACCAGTCCAGTATGTCATTGGAGAATCTAGTGTTCGGAGCTGGCTACTGCAAACCGACTTCATCTGAGGTAAGGGCGGGCAGGCAACAATGGAACGGTTACATTTTGACTTGCCATCTATGCACTCAACTGTGACTTGGATTATCTATGCAGGTACAGGGGAATGTGAAGGAGTAAGAACCCTTCTAACAGCCCTATATGGGATTCCCAGACTTTGGGTCCGAGTGTGCAGTCCCCACCCTGGAGTAAAAGGGCAGCGGGTGTTAGAGAATGAATGGAGTCTTTCCTTCTCACCCTCTGCTCGTTTTCCAGCGTAGCTGAGCCACTGAGGAGGGTATTGTGAATTGCTGTTGGTAAAAGACAAGAAACAATTTACAATTCCCTCTTGGAGGACGGAGGAAGGGGAGTAATTATGCCTCAGAGCATTGTCCGAGTCACCATGCCTCCTGTACAGCGTAGGCACATCCCCTTGCTCCAAGCAGCACCTAGAGTAACAGTGTATGACGAGGCTTGTTGCTTTATTAGTGACCTATCAAAAGCATCGGAATAGCAGGATTGTTACATTCTAGACAGTAGTTTTCAATCTGTGGTTGGGTCCGTGGACTGCGTTTCAGGGGTCTATGTGGTCTGCAGATCCCTGAGGGTTTGTAGACTATGTCTAAGATTTCCAGAGGGTCCAGACCTCCATACAGATAATTTGACTACTAATTAGTCCATCTGTTAACTATTTAAATTTGCATGATGAGGAGTTACCAAGGGCTGTAATGTAAAGTTCAGTGGTCTCATTTGGCAGTTGGTTGCTTGTAAAGAAAACGTACTTTCCCCAGTGGTATTCTATGGATCAAAGTATGCCTGAAATTTCAAAATTACTGTATATATGAGTGGGTAGTATCCTTTATGTAGAGCTGTAAAAAAATAGGGAGGTATTTTCAATGGAACATTTTGGCCTCTTGTCAAAATACCAAAAGCCAAAATATTTTTGTCTAAAACTGAAATATTTAAATTCAAAATGGTTCCAGCATGCCTCATGGCAGTTGTAGTTTTGGTGCCGTATGCTCCCGTTGTCTACTGTGAGCTGGGCTTTCTGGTCAGACTACATCACCCATGATGCACCACTTTCTCTCTTCATGAGGGGAAGGCTGTGTGTCATAGAAGTCCTTGCCTGTGAGCCATCATTGGAGATGCAGTCCAGCCAGAGAGCCCATCCTATAGAAGAGAACAGGAACATAAGGCACCCCAAACTACAACTCCCATGAGGCATGGTGGCACCATTTCAAATAAAAAATATTTCAGGTTTTTGTGGGGAGGCGGGGAAATGGTTTTCAGGTGTTTGTTTTTCTGATGAAATATTGTTTGTTTTTTGGTGTGAAAAGCAGATTTTTTCATGAACAATTTCAGTTTCATCGCAAAGTCCAATTTTCCATCAAAAAAAAAGTTTCAAAAACAGAAATTTCATGTTCCCAGTGGAATGTACTGTAAGTCTCCAATGCTGCCGCACCTGCCATATAAATCAGCAAGGCGTGTTTCACCCTTTCTGATTTCTCTTCAAGAAAGCTGGCTCCCAGGCAAATCTGGAAGTTCTGCAGCTGGTGAGCTGGTGTTCCAGGTCCCCCTCTGTGCCCAATCCGGGAAGGATCAGAGTCGGTTACAGCCCCAGATAGAGGCCCCTGGCTCTTTAGCTTACACGGTAGCAGCTCATGCTTTTAACTCTGGAATCCCTGGTGTGTCAGTCAAGATGGTGGCAGCTGCACCACCTCCTTCAGTTCCCTGCTAGGTTCCCTACCAGACTGAGGGATTCTGACACCACCCCAGCAGAAGCAGGATGGGACAGTGTGTACTCCTGCACACAGAGTCTGGAGGTAGTGTTGGGGGTCAGGTTTCAGAGTCAATGCCCCATGGAGATAAGTGGGGTAGTTGTACCCTTTGAGTTTCATCTCGAGCCGTCTGCAGAGTCAGATGCTGCTGAAGTTATGCTCCAGCTTCATTTGATCCGTTTTGTGCTGAAAATTCTGGTTTCTTCTGCCATTATGCACCTGTTAAACTTGGTGTTTCCTGCTTCTTCTTTTCATTTCTAGCCAGTCAGCAAACATCTTTCCTGCTACTTGTCATCCTTTCTTTTTCTGAGCATTTCTTCTTTGCTGGCTGTGGCCTCTGGTACCTGCTGACCTAGAAAGAAAATAGATCACAAAGAAAGAAACCAGGCGTTAGCTTTGCAAAAGAAGGACTAAAGCCCAGCTGTTTCCTTTTAAAGGGCAGATATTTTGCATGTTTTCCCTTTCTCCCTTTGAAACTAGTTAAGGGCTTGAGGGCTCTTATATTCCCTGCTGCATAAAGGAAACTTAAACCTACCAAAGAGGAAACTGAGACCTGAGACCTCCAGAGACCTGAAGTGCCTGCAGGATCTTTCTGCTAGATTTCATAACATTTTTTCCTTTTTGCAATGTTTCAGAGCGGTAGCCGTGTTAGTCTGTATCTGCAAAAAGAACAGGAGTACTTGTGGCACCTTAGAGACTAACAAATTTATTTGAGCATAAGCAATAGATCCTGTAGTGTATTATAAGAAAAATGGCTGTTTACAAGCTCGGGACATGATTTTGATCTTGGCTATGCTGATGCAATTCTGGAGTATATCCGTTGGCTTCTGTGGCATCTATCTGGAATTACACCTGTGTAATTGCGATCAGAAGCTGACTCATTTGTGGAAAGGAGTTTCATGGGTGTAATTTAGAGCAGAGTTTTAGCCCCGAATGTTAATTTTAGATTGGAATTGTTCTGTATTTTTGGGCCCCCAGCTCTCTTCTTAATGTCAGTCCAACACTTCAGATACATTTTTAATATGAAAAGGGAGGCATTTAAAATACGTCCACAATGGTTGGTGTTAAAAGAACAGACACCTTTTGATGCTGCTAATTTGAATCTTAATTAGCAATGATGGAATCTAACAAATGTCCATTCCATTCGTGCTTCTGCAACTGTAAGAGAGAATACACCATTCTAATGCTCTGCTTTTTGGGTATTGAAAAGTACGTTTAACCATCAGAGTTTGGAGACTGTTTGGGATGATTGCTGTTCATTGTCTGCCATTTACTGTAAAACAAAGACTGTTAGTTAATATGTACACAGAACTATAAATGGTTTCCTACAAGTATTATGATCCAGCTAATCTTACAGCCATGCAATAGGGGCAATATTTTTTAGTGGTTACTTCAATGTCTTTCATTAGTTGTTTCTTTTAGACATGGTGTGGGCAGAGGGAAGCAGTGTTGTGATCTGGATTAGGTTCAGAGTTTGAGATTGAGGCTAGCTGGGGGACTAAGGGTCAAAGATGATGTCAAAAAAAAATCTTGAAAACTTGTCCCATTTTCTTTTATTCCAGATGGTGGAACTATCTTGACATTAGCTATTCTTATGAGATTTCAAATATGTGAAAATCAGAACCAGAAAAGAGGCCACTTCTGGTTTTGATTCTTAACCAAATCCTTAGGGATTTGTTCAGATTTGTGGATTGATAATTGACCCCTCTCTCCTACCCTGAGCGTGGATGTCCATCGAGTCTGACAATGACATCACAGCATCTTGTATGTTCTCTTCTGGCTGCACAGTAGGATCTGCGAAGAGCAAGATCACAAACAGGAATGTATAGGCTTCCATTGAAGACTTGACATGATGCTTGGCCCTGTTTTCAAAGTGTTTACAACTTTTATAGTTACTCTCTATTCAGGTCTGTCCTTGACTGTGTCTTTGAAATTATCAATATTTATGTCACATGATTAGAAATTCTGCTTAAGAGAGGCTTTGATGTATTTCTGTTGACTGTTCATTTTCCAGTTTCAGTTCACCATACAGGACTTTTTTGGGGGAGTCTGTCATCATCCATTCTGATAACATGAGCTGTCCATCTAAGCTGAGCTTTGATAATCAGTGCTTCCATGCTGGTTGCTTTTGCTCTTTCAGTGATGTTTATGTTTGACACTTTGTCTTACTGGTGGACCTTCAGAATAGAGTGAAGATAGCTTGTGAATTTTTCAAGTTGCTTGATGTGTCTGCGATAAGCTATCCATGTTTGCCTGTATAAAAGGGATGCTATCACCACTGTATTGTATAGCATCAGTTTTGTTGACAGTTTGATGATATGCTGGTTGAGTGTCCTATGGTGACTTCTTCCAAAAGGCTGGTTTGCTTTTCATATTCTGTTTGATAGTACTTGATCCAGGGAACCATCCCTTGAGATAGTACTGCCAAGATATGTAAAGAGATGAATGTTCTTTAGTTTTGTACCATCAATGCTGATGTTTGGCTCAGTGATAGTGCTTGATGGAGCTGTTTGGAAGACGGCTTCAGTTTTTTCCAGGTGGATGGTGAGTCCAAATTGTTTAGTTGCCTCTGAGAACCTGTCAAGAATAATCTGTAGGTCACTTTCACTAAGACTACTAAGTGGAGAAAAATCAACCACAGAAAGGGTTTCACATATGAGTTCCTGGAGGACTTTTGTCTTTGCAGTAAACCTTTGGAGATTGAAATGTTTTCCATCAGCTCTGTACTTTATGTACATACCCGTTTGAAGATTGCCAGATCCGTAATTCAGAATGGCTGCAAAGAAGAGATCAAAGAGGACTGGTGCCAGCACGCTGCCTTGTTTCACCCCATTAGACATGAGAGATGTTTTAGTGAGATCATCTGAGAATACTTTTGAAGTCATGGCTTTGTGGAATTGATTGTCATGCTACCGAATTTGGGCGGAGGGTTGTATGGAGTGCAAAAGGAGAAATAGTACCTCTCGCCCTGAAATTTGAAAGGGTTTGCACACAAAGCCCCACTTTGTCCATGTCTGTGTTTTGTTGTTGTTGTTCTTTGTTTTCTAACAGACGCTTCATTGCTTTGTTAAATGAAAGAGTTAGGACCCCCTAGTTCTGTTCCCAGCTTTCCATCTAACTTGCTGTGTGACCATGGACAAGTCACCCAGGGCCGGATATGCACAAGAGGTCTCTAAGTTTGGTTGCCAAAATTTAGATCCCTAGTGTAGACTCATTGCATTGGCAGGGTCAATAGGGAGACCAAAGACATACTCAGCATGGAGACTGAATTACCCTTCCACAGCTACAGACACCTAGATAGCTCATCACTCTAGTATCTGAACGTTGGGCTGAAGACCATTGATGAGGTTTGTACTGCAGCGGCTTGTTGTTCTTGCTCAGTGGATAAAAAGTCCCAAGTGCTATCAATTTTGCTCATTTAAAAAAATGATTTTCAATGTTATGGATACAACGATCCACATTTTGGGGGTTCTGGTTGTGGGGACTGGTTAGGTCTTTTACATTAATCAGAAAAAAAACTACTCCCTGTTAATGTCTCTGCATCAAGTCAATGGTGCTTGTAACCTGTGGTCAGATAAAACAAGTTCAGGGGCAACTATAAGAGTGGTTGAAAGAGAAATAATAGGTGTTTACTCGTTGATCAATTTTCCACGTAGCTTGGTTGTGAGCTTCATAATAGTTCCACTCTATAACTGGGCACTTCATCAAATGCATTTTTGCATATACTTAAATCTTTACCTATCTTCAAAATTCAGTGTTGGTTCCTCAGGCATCTTAAAGGAGGTGGGTAGGGACAAGTGTTTCTGCTTTCTACCCTTAGGTGGAATGAGCTATGGGAGGGAGAAACTTTTTTTAGTCTCAGCCAATGCCAATGGAAATGGCTAATCACTGCCTGTAGTTGTGGTGCACCACGGTACATTTTTTCTTTCTCCAGTGGTACTTTGTTGAAAACTATCCCCACATCCCTAAAGAACACCACAATAATTCCCATAGACTGACAGTAACAGAATTCTTGAACAGAGACCTAATCAGTTCTTAACAGCTTCTGAGCCAACTGCCTTTCCAACAGCAGCACAGATGCCAACACCAGAATGGATGAGATCCATCACCTAGATGCAAACTCTTTGCCTCTGGCCGGTGTCCCAGACAGTAGCACTGTGGCTGAGAAATGAGAAGAGAGAATCCCTGTTTTTCCTACCACTTGCTCTTGTTTTGTGGAAACAGATCTTCACATGACATCAAGTGCTGCATCCTAGCCAAAAGGCACCGTGCCAATAACAGTTATGCAGAATGTATAGGAATTAGTTCTGTTTTTGTTACTTATAATAATACAGTAGTGCCTTTAGGCACCAAGCAGGGGCTCATTGTTCTAGGTGCTGTACAAGGCAGCTCCAAGTTGCTCACAATCTCTGACAAGACCCAACAGGTGAAACAAAATAATGGTCTGAGAGATAACAGTGAAGTTGGATGCAGCTGCATGCGTTACTAGTCTCTCATTGGTCATAATAGCCCTGGGGATGCCAGCTTAGCCAATAGAAGATAACAGTGATCTGTGGGTCTCATGGCTGACACTGGAGGCATTTAAAGTCAGCAAAGCACTTCAGCACAAGATTAATGGCATTAAAGTCAGGAGCACCCATTGAAATCAATGGAAGTTAGGTGCCTAAGAACTTTTCAGGATCTGGGCCAATGAGAATTAGGCACCCGCTTTAAGTTAAGGGTGTGTGCTGACATGCTTTGCTGAGTTGGAAACTAAAAGAAAACAAGGTGTTGGTTTTGGGTTTTTGCTGATTAGAGCTGGCCAAATATTGCAAAATAGTATTGGGAAACATTGAAATAAAAACTTTGAAATCAGTTCGGCTGTATTTGGACTCCTTTTCATCCATTTCCCTCAAACTTTTGTCTTGTTATTGTTTTCAGGGTGTTAGAAGTCATGTGAACACTTTTGGGTAGATGTGTTTGCAGAAGAATAAGTTGTATAGCCGTCTTGACATCTCTTTGATTTCCCCCCTCTTAATAAAAGTTCAAGTCATCCAATCAGGGAACAGAAACAAAACCATAATCAGTGCAATGGAGCTGCAATCGTAATTGGAGTCTCTAGGGATTACTGTAATATAAGTAATCAGTAATAATGATCAAATAATATATAACAAATGGAAGAAAGGGAAAGTTGATAGTAATGAAGATAAATCAAAAGTTAAGAATTCTCAAAAATTGATATGGGAAGCAAAGGGACACGAGGAAAGTTGTGGTCAGCAGAGTTAAGGACAATAAGGAGGTTTTTAAAAAAAAATATGAGGAGCAAAAAGAATCCTGACAATAGTTCATTACTAAATGTAAATGGTGGAATTATCAATAATATTGCAGAAAAGGCAGAAGTGTTCAATAAATACTTCGGGCATTTGGGAAAAAACAGATGTTGTAGTCATCATATCTGATAACACTCTTTCCATTCCACCAGTATATCAGGAAAATGTAAAACAGCAGCTACGAAAGTTAGACATTTTAAAATCATCAGGTCTAGATTACTTTCATCCAAGAGTTTTAAAAGAGCTGTCCATGGAGCTCGCTGGACCATTAATGTTGATTTTCAATAAAACTTGGCACACTGGAAAAGTTCCAGAAGACTGGAAGAAAGCTAATGTGCTGATTTAAAAAAAAAAACAAGTTAAACAGGAAGACTTGAGTAATTATAGGCCGGGAGTCTGACATAGATTCTGGGAAAGACCATGAAGTGGCTTGATTAATAAAGAACTAAAGGAAGGTAATATAGTTAATGGCACTCAATGTGAATTTAAAGAAAATAGATCCTGACAAACTTTGAATCTCTTTTTTTCGATGAGATTACAAGTTTGGTTGATGAAGGTAATAGTATCGATGTAGTATACTTAAGAGTTCTGTTGTTATGTTTATAAGAAGCACACGGGATCTTTTTCAGGGGAAAAGGCAATGCACCACATTTATTGGAAATACAACAATTAGCATATGCATTCAATCACACACACACACACACACACACACACACACAGTCCTGCCAGTCGATGTTATAGTTACCAGTCCAGAGTCCGGATCAATCTAGTGGCCAGCTAGGTTCATTACAGGTATGTAGGAGCCGGGTTCTGTCGGTTGCGATACAATGCTCCAGGGAAGTCTTGGCAGGATGAACTTAAAGTTTCATGGCAAGGCACCCTTTTTATATAGTGATTTTCCTTCATTGGGACCAATGAGTTTTGCACCGTCATGCTGTAATCAATTGTTGTTTGACGAGTGCTTGCTTTCTTAAATTGTCCTTCTCATTCTTTCATCAAGTCTCTTAGGGAGTTACCCCGTGCTGGTTTTAATCACAGCTATCTTGTTCTGATTGATAGGTGCCTGTCTCATCTTTTAGAGTCGTCAATCTGCCCTCTTCTGACATTTCAATAGGGGCATGTTGTAATCTTCTGGCGCCCTTGCATCTGTCCTCAGTTCCTCCCTAGAACATCTGGTTCGGTGATGGCCTTCACACTTATCTTCTAACACACACATTCCACATTCGCACACAAAACAAGATTGATTTACACAGAACATTTGAACAGGAACATCTAATTATACTGCAAGAGAAAAACAATCATTGCATTCTTTTACTTATTTTAAAATGCTAAACCTACAACAAAGTGGTGACCCTAAAAGGTTTGTTACTGCATTGAAATCAGCTCAGATATGGATTCTGGCTGATGTATCTCTACCAATGGCCCATTATGCCATTCCTTTCTGCTATTCAAAAAGGGTGGCTGGTAGGATATGATCAAATTACACACCAATACATTTAATACATGCTACATTATTATTCTTTATCCTTCATTCTAAATTATATAAAATAAAAATGTAAAATCCACTACTACACTGTAAGGCATTTGATTTATTACCATACAATATTTTGATTAAAAAACTAGAATGATATAAACATGGCATAAGATAAATGGATTAAAACTGGCTAACTGATAGGTCTCAAAATACAACTGTAAATGGTGAATCATCATCAAACAGGAGTGTTTCTAGAGAGGCCCCCTCGGGATCGTTTCTTAGCCCTACTCTGTTTAACATTTTTGTCAGTGACCTTCAAGAAAACATAAAATCATACTGATAAAGTTTGCAGTTGGGCACAGAAATTGGGGGAGTTGTAAATAATGAAGGGGATAAGTCACTGATAAAAAGCAATTGCTTGATAAACTGGGTGCAAGCAACCGATATGTGTTTTAATATGGCTAAAGGTGACTATATCTATGTAGAAATAAAAAATGTGATCCTGGGATACGTAAATGAGAATCTTGAGTGGGAGAAGAAAGGTATTTTGCCTCTGCATTTGGCACTGGTGTGACCACTGCTGAAAGACTGTGTCCCGTTCTGCTGCTCACAATTCAAGAAGGATGTTGATAAACTGGAGAAGGTTCAGAGAAGAGCCACGAGAATGATTAAAGGATTAGAAAACATCCCTTACAGTGATAGACTCAAGGAGTTCAATCTTATTTAGCTTAACAAAGGGAAGGTTTTAGTGGTGTCTTGATTACAGTCTATAAGTATCTATATAGGGAACAAATATTTAATTAAGGGCTTTTTAATCTAGCAGAGAAGTGTATAACACAATCCAGTGGCTGGAAGTTGGAGCAAGACAAATTCAGACTGGAAATAAGGTGTAAATTTTTAACGGTGAGAGTAATAATCATTGCAACAACTTACCAAGAGTCATAGTGGACTCTTCATTACTGGCAGTTTTTAAATCTAGATGTGATGTTTTGCCAAAAGATCTGCTCTAGGAATTATTTAGGGGAAGTTGTGTGGCCTGTGTTATCCCGGAGGTCAGACTAGATGATCACAATAGTCCCTTCTGGCCTTGGGATCTATGAATACTTTTTGTTCTGTCAACGTTGCAAGTAAAATTTTCAAAAGTGCTTAAAGAGCAACAGAGGGTCCCGTGGCACCTTTGAGACTAACAGAAGTATTGGGAGCATAAGCTTTCGTGGGTAAGAACCTCACTTCTTCAGATGCAAGTAATGGAAATCTCCAGAGGCAGGTATAAATCAGTGTGGAGATAACGAGGTTAGTTCAATCAGGGAGGGTGAGGTGCTCTGCTAGCAGTTGAGGTGTGAACACCAAGGGAGGAGAAACTGCTTCTGTAGTTGGATAGCCATTTGCAGTCTTTGTTTAATCCTGATCGGATGGTGTCAAATTTGCAAATGAACATACATAGCAGAGGGGCATTGTACATTGGCCAAACTGGACAGTCACTACGCAAGAGGATAAATGGACACAAGTCAGATATCAGGAATGGCAATATACAAAAACCTGTAGGAGAACACTTTAACCTCCCTGGCCACACAATAGCAGATGTAAAGGTAGCCATCTTACAGCAAAAAAACTTCAGGACCAGACTCCAAAGAGAAACTGCTGAGCTCCAGTTCATTTGAAAATTTGACACCATCAGATCAGGATTAAACAAAGACTGTGAATGGCTATCCAACTATAGAAGCAGTTTCTCTGTGTACCTCTCTGTCTCCCTTAGCTCTGGTCTCAAGAGCCCATACTCAGTCTCAGAAGGGACATGAGCTGCTTGGATCAAATGCACACATACGCTACCTATCCACAAGGTAGGTAATCGTACATGCTGCATTCAATGCAAAAATTGGCTAGCCCCCACTCTGCTGCTGGACGCCTGCCTGTGTTATTTTTGTTCTTGCTGGGTGTTTTTGTTCTTTATTTTTTTTTTTTTGTGGGGGAGGGGGATTGGCCTAAGTTTAGAACATGTTTGTTAGGTATATCTGGCTCTCACACTCCTGTAAACTCCCTTGCAAAACTCCCCTGTTCATTACCTCCTTTGGCTACTTATGTGCTGGCTTTTTAAACCCCTGTTCTCCCTGAGTTAGCCATGCTCCCTAGTGAAGGGATTCTAAAGGCAGGGGTGGGGAACCTTTTTTCCATCAAGAGCCATTGACCCACAGAAAAAAATAAATTGCAGGCCACACACAGCCCGAGGGGGACGCCGAGGCTCTGGGCTTCCTCCCCGCAGCGGGGTGACCTGGCGCTCATGGTTCCAGTAGGGTTGCCAACTGTCTAATCACACAAACCCAAACACAGTTGTCCTGCCCCTTCTCCAAGGCCCCGCTCATTCCAGGCCTCCTCCCTCCTTCGCTTGCTCTCCCCCACCCTCACTCACTTTCACTGGGCTGGGGCCATGGGTTGGGGTGCAGGAGAGGGTGTGGGGTGCAGGCTCCGGGATGGAGTTTGGGTGCAGAAGGGGGGGTCAGGGTTGGGGCAGGTGGTTGGGGTGCGGGACTGGGTACGGGGTGCGAGCTCTGGGAGGGAGTTTGGGTGCGGGTAGGGGCTAGGGCAATGGGTTCAGGTGTGGGACAAGGTTCAGGGTGCAGGCTCCAGCCAGGCGGCGTTTACCTCAGGTGGCTCCCAGAAATGGCGGCATGTCCAGCAGCGGCCCCTAGGCTCAGGAGCAGCCAGGTGGCTCTGCGCACTGCCCTTTCCTGCAGACACCGCCCCCACAGCTCCCATTGGCCATGGTTCCCCGTTCCTGGCCAGTGGTAGCTGTGGAGATGCCGCTTGGGGCAGGGGCAGCGTGCAGAGACCTCCTGGCCGCGCCTCCGCCTAGGAGCCACTGCCGGACATGCGGGCCGCTTCTGGGAGTGTGCAAAGCCAGGGCAAGTAGGAAGTCTGCCTTAGCCCCGTGGTCCTACCAGACTTTTAGCGGCCTAAAATCTCCCGGATTTGCTTCAGTAGCCTCTGGGTGATCAAACCTGATTCTGGGAGACTCCCGGCCAAACTGGGAGGGTTGGCAATCTTAGGCTGCAGCCCCGCGGAGTGAGCCAGCGCTCGTAACTCCAGCCCCATAGGGTGGAGGGAAAGGCTTGGAGCTTCTGGCCTGCGGTGCCAAGACTTGCTGCAGGCTGGATGAAATTAAGCAACAGCCCAAATCCAGCCCATGGGCTGTAGGTTCCCCACCCCTGCTAAAGGGATTAGTGGTGAAAAGATGGCAGAGTAGAATTTCTTTAGGAAGCTGTCAGCCTTGCCTAGCAGGCCTCTAGGCTCTGCAGACAGCCGCACAACAACCCACGCTATAAACTTCAATCAAGCAGGCACACGGCAAGCAAACAAACTCACCCCAACGGTCATGTACTTGCTCCTCCTTCACCAGGAGAATTCCCTCACAAAAGTCCCGTTTGCTGATCCTTTTTGCTAATGTCAACAGAGTCTAAATGTTCCATAGAATAAATCAGCCTTGCCCAGTAGGCATATGCACGTGGGTTGGGTAATGGAGTCCTGCCAACAGTTTGGAGCCTGGCTGTGGACCTGGAGGAGCTGCGATCACCACTCCACGGCTGTGACTACAACAACAAGGTTGTTGCAGACGTGCTCATTATGAAGGTGTTTTGGCCATTAGGTCCACTGACTGTCCCTCCTTCGAAGCTCCCAAACTCCCTCTCTGTGAGAGGAAAGAGCAGTCTTGAGGTTGAGGCACTAGCTCACTCATTCAAATGTTTCCCAGAGGGTCCCTAAGTAAAAGTCATTACATCTGCCAGCTTTTTGGTGGGCATCAGAGCAGTTCACAGGGTGCAAGGCTCCCTGTCACAAGAACCATCCTCTCAGTTGGCATTGATTGGCACCTTTCTTGGCTTCCTCAGCAGAGAGGCTAAAGAACTGAGTGGGGCATGGAATTATTTTCGCACCACCCAAAGGCAGTTCCTCCAGGATATATCTGAGTCACGTTCATGGGGGTAAGGAAGTACTGTGTCTGTTGTACATACTGTACTTTTCCTGTGAATAAATAGTTCTCAAGTGTCCAGAGCTGTCAGTCCAGCACCTTTCTCACAGTGCTAAACTCACTCCAAATATTTTATTCAAAACATAAAATAATGACCTGCAGAATAAATGCCAAACTACTCTGTGGCTCATGAAATTTTATTGTCTCTGCCTCTAACTTACTTGAAGGCTGGCATAGGAACTATGCATAATATAGTAGGTGACTGCCGAGATAAGAAACGAATAAGTGAAAATGGAATATTTATGCAAATTTATATAGCTCCTGCTATTCAAAAGTTCTCTGTTAGTTGCAGTGAATTGTAGCTAATGACTGTAATGTACCATAAAGTAACATACCTAGGGAAGTTTCTGATTAATCGCTATTGTTGATCCAGAATTTCTATTTTTCTTTTGGATGTTTTAAGCAGCAAAAATGCTGCTGCTTTGTTTCTAATTAGCTTTCTGCTTTGTAACCTGGTGGGTGATTGCGTGCATCAAATCATGGTGCTGTGGTGACAAGTTAGTGGTGGATGCAGCATACTGACAACTGTGGGTAATGAGAAGTTCCCTGGCACCAGCAGGGGTAGAACCCAGATCCTCCAGCATCAAAAGCATAGGCCTCTATCACCTGGGCTAACAGAGAAAATCTCTGTGAGAGCTTAGCAGTAATAAGGCCTGTACCATATTCGAGCAGTTCTGATTTTATCCAGCAAAGGAGAGCAGTGCTCAGAGTATCAATTCACAAGAAGGCAAGTTGCTGTGACCAGACCTGTAAATCGTTCCCTGTGGAAATTACAGTGTGCACTAAGTACTGTGATGCTCTAGGAGATTGAGAGAAGATGGTTATCTGTGCATAACTCTGGGGCAAATCCAAATGATATCTTCTGCAGGAGTACCTGCAAGAGAGGCCACTGGGCCAGGAAGTCTCTGTGAGTGTTCCTGGAATCATTTCATTGCCAGGGTAGAGGGTTTTTTTCCTACAGAATGAGTGGCTTAGACCTCACACTCTGGAGACCACAGGACCTTCACAGTGATACCAACTTTATTTTTTATATTACCCAGTAGGCCTAGATGCAGTGTCTTCACTGCATTTTTAACCTGGGTCTGTGGGACCCAAGCTTGTAGACTCAGTATTTCCAAGACCACGCTTGAGCATCCACACTGCATTGTAAACCTGGGCTTAAGATGACTAGACCTGGGTCTCACAGCCAGACTAATCTGTCCATACTGCATTATGCAGACCTTCTGACTTGAGTCTGGGGTTTGACTTGTGTCCACAGTGCAAAATGCCAGGGCTTGGGCTGAGTTACAGTGGGACTCAGACTCTGACCCACCATCCTAAGAGGGTCCTAGGACCTGGGTCCTGAGTGCTTGCTGCCCTGAGTCAGACTGATTTGTATGAGGAATGGCGGGGGGGCTCAAACTTGAATCAGAGCCTGGGCTTAGTGGACAGTGTAAACATATGCTAGAAGCTCCAGTCGTGGCCCAGGATCCCATTGTGCTAGGTGCTGTACAAACAGAACAAAAAGCTGGATGCTTCCCCAAGGAGCTTACGATCTAAGTATAAGACAAGAGACAGCAGATGGAGCAGTACAGGGAAACAATGAGACAATATTGACCAGCATGATAGGCTGTGGTCCCTGCACACCAGCAGCCTAACTATTGTCAGGTTTGTGTAGGGATCACAGCACAGGAGAATTCTGAGGAGGGATTTGAAGATGGGTAATTAGGTTGCTTTGTGGAAGGTTATGGGGAACACCTCCCAAGTGTGTGGGGCAGCATCGGAGAAAGCATGAAGGTGGCCAGAGGGGGCTGGCATCATAGGCGAATCAGAGGCAAGCATCGACTGCTCAATAGTGCATGAGATGATAGGAAAGGTTTGGATTGGCCATGAAGTGACTAAAAGCAGTTTATGTGTGATGCGATAGAGAAGAGCCTGTCACAATTTTATCATTAGTCTCATACATCACGATATCCAGAAGGAAATTTTCAAAAGCACCGAAATTCCACTAACTTACAGTGAGACTAGGGGCTCGTCTACACTTACCGGGGAGTCGATGATGCAGCGATTGATGTACCGGGGGTCGATTTAGCAGTAGACCTGCTAAATCGACTGTAGATTGCTCTCCCGTCGACTCTGGTACTCCACCAGAACGAGAAGCGTAAGGGGAGCCGATGGGAGAGCATCTCCCGTCGACATAGCATAGCTACTAGCATAACTCAAATTGCGTAGCTTAGATCGACCAACCGCTGTAGTGTAGACAAGCCCTTAGTCTCTAAAGTGCCTAGGTCACTTTTGCAAGTAGGACTTAATCTCCCAAATCTTGTAGGCACTTTTGAAAAGTTTCCCATCATGTTTTTCTTAAAGCCCTAGCTTCTGGATGTATGAATACATAAGAATCTCAGTTTTCATTTCAAAAGAAAAAAAAAAGTAAGTTTCCAGCATTCACGGTTGTGGAGAAAAGCTTAAAAACATGAACCCTAAAGACTCAAAACCTAGGAGACAAATAAAAAGGTGCATTTTTAATCTCCTTAATTTTATTTCAGTTTTATGATTTTGGGGGGTTCCTGATTCACAATTTTTGAATGGCTGGGGATGGCAATTCCACACCTTTACAAAAGCCCTGTGCTCTCTGTAAACGTTGGAACCTATCTTTAAAAAAAGGCCCAGTGGGTGAACCTGGGAATTACAAACTGGAATTACAAACCAAGAAAAATGGTTAAAATGATAAGTAAAAACATAATTCTTCGAAGGCTTACTCATGTCCATTCCAATGTAGTTATGTGCACGATGCTTGCACCGCCACCAGAAAGTTTTTCCCTCAGTGGTATCCATGGGGTCGGCTCTGGTGTCCCATGGAGTGGCGCCTTCATGTTGCGGTATATAGGAACCTGCCCTCTCCTCAGTTCCTTCTTAGCACTAATGACTGTCGCTGAAACCTTGCTTGTCTCTTGCGCTTTCAAGTGTTCCAGTAAATAAATTATACACAGTTATTTCTTTTAGAATTAAATTAGAATATAGTTAAGTAATATAGTGTAGTTTGTAAGTTCCCCGCTTCAGAGGCTAGCCTTACCTGGGCACTGGGATATGCCTTGGTCCCAGGGTTTCAAGCAGTATGTCGTGTACCACAAACCGATGCCAGTGAATGACCGGCACAATAGTTGTGCCTGGGAGAGGCTCACACTCAAGAACACTGCTGGTTGTGTAAGAACTTAAACCCAAGACAAAAAAGGAACGGACAATAGACTTAAATTCCTCCTCGTGGAGGAGGCACTTCGTCCCTCCTCAGAGCCACAGGCGGAATTGGCATAGAGTACTTTGGTATTGGTCAGGAGCACCCAAGCCTCCCTGGCAGTGGTGCGGCACCACTCCTCCTCCCTGGTGCCGATGAAAGACTCTGCACCATGGTACCGCCAAACATCCCCGGTTCACAAGAAGACGGTGCCAACACCGGCCTCCTGGTACCGCTCCTCATCACCAAAGCTGAAAAAGAAACAAATGCAGTTGGACCAGGGGCGCTCCCTGACCCCAGGACATAGGGTCACAGAGAGAGTGTAACCCGTGCTAGGCTACTCTGAGGCACCTGCAGACTGTGCGGCACCGTTTACTCTGGCCTTGATAAGGGGACAGTCAAGTCCAGTACCGGTGGATTCTCCAACTAGAGAGAGCCACCATGGGGCTACAGCCCTGGCTTTGCCATTGACACCAGAGGATGTTCAGGCAGTGAGGAACCTCCTTTCCCTCCCGGTGCCATCATCCCCCACCGGTCGTGAACTGTGTGTGACAGCTCCAGCACCGTGGGACACCTCGGCACGGAGATGGTTGCCAGCACAAGACAAGCCAGTAATGATGGAACGGCACCACTCTACCTCACACTCTCCCTTACGGCCCCACTGCACATCGAGGCACCACTCCCTATCAAAGCACCGCTCCCCTTCGGCACAGCGCTGCTCTCTGGCACCAGCCAGCACTGCACCTCAGGTTCTGATTTGGAGGCAGAATCAGAATTGTATACCTCCCAGAGAAGCAGGTACTGCACCAACCACAGACACCTAGCGGCCGCTATGGGACAAGGGAAGTACCGATGGCATGGCCATCAGCACAATGGCATATGCCACTGCAACGGCCAACTTGGAACCCATGGGTGAGCCAGCCATTTCAGGGAGGTGCAAGCACCCCCTCTTCTCCCTTGGATTGGGGTTCGGTCCCCAATGCTAAGATTGGTACCGAGATGGAGGATATACCTCCATGGGACCCACCTGCAACAGAGGAGGTACAGTGCAAGCAGTGAGTGCAAGCCTCATCGTCCTCCTCCCCAGACGAGGCAATGGTGGGGCTGGCTATGGCACCTGCACAGGACGACTACAGGGCGCATCAAGAGCTTCTGCATACAGGCTTGGGCATAAGGACGGAAGAAATTTCTGAGTCAGCCCATGCCCTGGTAGACATATTAACAGTCTTGGAACCATCGTGGGTGACCTTGCCCTTAAATGACGCCATCCTAGAACCCAATAAAGCTCAGTGGAAGACTCCTGCATCTCTTCAGCCCAAGGCCAAGCTGATGACTTATTGTTTACTTGTATTCCTCCATCCGTCTGTCTTCATCAATTTTTGTCTCTTGTTTTCTACTTATATTGTAAGGTTCTTGGGGCAGGAACCATCTTTTTTGTGTGTGTTTCTACAGTACTTAACACAATGGGGCCCTGGCCCATGACTTGGGCTCCTAGGAACTACAATAATACAAATAATAAATAATAACTGATTATAAGGGACATAAACTCTCCTGGTTTATTCCATGAGTCCACCACTGATGGGGGTTTAGGAAGAGAGTTTGCCTGTGGACAGGTTATTTCATAAATTGTCCATAAAGAGATATCTTACATCTTTCTCTGAAGCATTGGATACTGACCGCGATTGGAAGCAGAATACCAAGCTCAATGGACTGGTAGGGATAATGGTAGGAAAAAAAAAACCCTTTTTGCTGAAACAGTTCTGTTCTCATCTCAATCTTGTTTCTACAAAGAGAAGTATCAGAAACTGTCAGGTTTTTGTGACATTGTGACGTTTTCTTTATCAGCTGTTCATTTACTTTCTGCTTGCTCTAGTAAATGTTTTATTATTGTGATACGTAAAAAAAGGGGGGGAGGTGGGAGGGATAGCTCAGTGGTTTGAGCATTGGCCTGCTAAACCCAGGGTTGTGAGTTCAATCCTTGAGGGGGCCACTTAGGGAACTGGGGTAAAAATCTGGGGATTGGCCCTGCTTTGAGCAGGGGGTTGGACTAGATGAGCTCCTGAGGTCCCTTCCAACCCTGATATTCTATGATTCTATGACTGCTAGTCTGATCTGGCATCACGATTGCTCTGTGGTCTAATTTATCTTTCCCATCCCCCACACTTCGGGGAAATTTGAGAAGCTGAGCCTTCGGCAGGTAGAAAGAAAGAGAGACATGTGATAACATTATCCATAGAGACATGATTGCCTCCCACCTGCTCATGACTCATCAGAGCCTGGTTGGTAGCATGCTATAGAGTGAAAGAAACAATCAACACTAAATCGTCCTTAGTAATAAAATGTCGGACTGATTGTTTAAATAAAAAAAAAGCCCATAAAAGTTGAAGTCACTTATCAGTGCCAAATGACGACTAAATATTTTCTGTTTAGCAATTGCTTGACACTGCTGCTAATGTTTAAATTTGCCAGGATGAGGAACAGTTTGAAGGTAATGTTATGATCCGTCTCATTATTCTCTTCTCCTTTGGAGGACACAACACTAGTTAGCTGGCATGCTGCAACTGGCCCCATTACAAAGTCTCTCTCCTCTGGCTGTTGCGGAAGGCTCTTGAGTAAATAGACTGGGTGTGTGTGATTGGACACGTCCGCTTGTTCTCACCTTTGAGACTCTGTGCCATTGCAAAGCAAAATGAGCAACTGAGGAAGCTCTTCAGCTGATGGCGGTTGTAAGGATTGTGTCTGAGCCACGTCAGTGTGATATCTACAGTGTGGATGAAAAGCCCCTTTTTAAAGTTCAAAAATTAGTGCGTGAAGTTAAAACAAATAGGTAAAAGAGGCGGCTTGGTTCAGTGGATAAGGCACTGGACTAAGAGATGTGGGTTCGATACTTGGTTCTGCCACTGATCTGTTATGTGACCTTGGACAAGTTGGTTTGCTGCTCTGTCCATGTTTCCTCTTCAACACTTTGTCTTGCCTATTTAGATTGTAGACTCCTCGGGGCAGAGGGCTGTCCCTTATTATGTGTTGTATGCTGCCTGATACAATGGGCTTCCAAATTTGATCGGGGGGCCCTAGGCATTAGAGTAATAGAGATAAGGGATGCTGCAAAGTGTTGAGTGGGAAATCTGAAGGGAGTTGAGGACATTGAGCACCTGGAATGAATAGGTCCTAAGGAGCTAAATGATATTTTCCTTAATGCACTTTGTGTCCTCCTATCTCTTCCTCATATATCCCTATTTTTGCACATCAAAGGACTACATATTTTGCCTTCAAATCCTTCTATCTGTCTGTCTGTTTGAAACACACCCATCACCACATTATCTGAATGCCACAAACCCTATCAACCGTAATCCACTGACATCAGGAGAATGATATTGAACAAATTGCCAACTCAGATTAAACCTCAGGGGCAGAGCTGAATTTAGCTGAGCTAAGCAGGGAAGACATGGTATAAAAAGTCACTTGCAAGGCAAACTTGAGAGCTGCAGACAGAGGCAGCTAACTGGCATTTCAGAGCAAGTTGAGAGTGGGACTGTGAGAAGCTTTCATTCCAGTTTCAGCACTGTGTGTGATATCAAGACGAACAGTGATGGAATAGTGGTGGTGACCTGCAATGAATGTGCCAATGTTCTCTTTCCTGACTGAAGATAATAGGGATTTCATGTGCATGAAGTGCAAACTGGTGGCTGTGTTGGAGGAGAAGATTCTTACAGTGCAGGGGCAAGTAGAGACACTACAGAAAAGCAGAGCAGTTCCTAAACAGCCAAGTTGAGAAAACACCAAATACCTTAGGTTCAAGGAAGAATGGAGCTGGTCACCAATGAATCTCAGAGAGAAGAAGTCAGAGAGGAGACCTGGTGGTTCATAGCCACCATAAGTAGGAGGTGATGGCAGCATTCTAAATGGCTGGAGAAAGATGAGAATGGGCAGGCTGTTGTCACCGGAGGGAAGAGAAACTCCACACAGCTAGATGTTTCACATAGATAAAGGGTCCTCAACCTAGAAATTATGGAAGATACCTCTTGAGATCCAGCAGGTCCAAGGGAATGGAGAGAGGTACTGGACACACATGTGGATAGCATCTTGGCCCAACTTATAAGAAAATCAAGCTTGCCCACAATGAGTTCTCCAATCATCCAAAGATGACAAAACAATCCTTGTTGGAGATCCAATACTCAGAAAAATACAAAGAACATTCTGCAAGGGATGGGGAACAACAGGACAGCATGCAGCCAGGACATGAGATGTCACTCTAAGTCTAGACGAGCTTCTGAAGTCTATGGGCAAGGATCCATTGGTGATCGTTCATATCAGCATTAATGACTTAAGCTAAGATTGAGTCATGGGTATTTTTAGACCTGTCCATGATTTTCACTATAAATACCCTTGACTAAATCTCTGCTCATGGGCTCCGCTGCTGCTTGGACTGCCCCCAGCACTGCTGCTCGGGCCACCCCAGGGACCGTTGCTGCTTGGGCAGTCCCCGGGGCCAGCCGTACTGGCCACTGCTCAGGCGCTCCCCGGGGCCATCTGCCAGGGGCCGCCCGAGCAGCAGCCAGTGTGTCTGGCCCCAGGGCCACTCCAGCAGTAGCCGGTGTGGACACCAGCTGCTCAGGCAGCCCTGAAATCAGCCATACCAGCTGCAGCAGCTATGGAAGTCACGGAGGTCTCGGAAAGTCATGTAATCCATGACTTCTGCGACCTCCATGACAGAATCGCAGCCTTACTAATCATACTGCGTCCCGGGGTATCTCACAGATAGTAGATGGTTTCAAGGAACTTGGAAACATGCTGAAGAAGAATGTCCAAGCAATCGTCTCTGAGATCCTTCCTGTCCCAAAAGCAAAGGTAGATGATTTTGGAAGTGAACTGCTGACTGGTGTAGAGTGGAGGGTTTGGATTTTATGGAACATTGTTCCACCTTCTATGAGGAGAGGGGGCTGTATAGTTTGAATGGCCTCCACCTCGGTAGAAGGGGTACCAAGCTTCTCGGGACAGTTTGAGTAGAGTAATCAGGAGAGGGTTAAACTAATAGCAAAAATGGTGGGTGAAAAGAAGGAAAATATGAGTATGCAACACAAAATTGAGATTTGAGAACAAGATTAATCAAGGAACCAAAGGGCGTGAAGAGAAGAAATTTTTGAATTGCCTATTCATCAATACTAGGAGCCTGGGTAACAAACAAGAGGAACTGGAATTGCTCATTTATGAACATAAATTTGATCTTGTTGATATTGCTGAAACATATGGTAGGCTGATTCTCACAATTGGAATGGTCAAATCAATGGTTATAACATATTTAAGAAGGATTGAGTGAATAGAAGGGAAAGGATAGTGGCAAACTATGTCAAATATGGCATTACCTATTTCCAAGTCACTGAGAGCTCCAAAGAAAATGATCTTGAACACTTATGGATCAAGTTTAGATGATAGTTTCCTATCTAAAAAAGTGTTGCAGCCAACATGGTAGAATTCTTTATTTGACCTTGTCCTAACAAATACTAAAGAACTAAAAATTAATGGTAGCTTAGATACAAAGGATCATGACTTGATCACATTTGTAATATGCAAGCAGAATGAAATACAGACTATTAATATATATACTTGGTGCTTTAATAGGACCAGTTTCACAAAGCTGAAAAATTATGAACCAAATTAGCTGGGAGGAAGAATGTACTGAAAAAAATTTGAATGATAATTGAGAATCATTTAAGAACACCTTAGCAGATGCCCAAAAACCTACAATCCCACAACTGAGCAAGAAGGCTATTCTGAGTTTTTTTAAAAAAAAGCTTACCTGGTTTAGATTATGTAAAGGCAGCTATATTTTTTTAAAAGCATATAACAAATGGATGAAAGGGAAAGTTCATAGTAATGAATATAAATCAGAAGTTAGGAATTCTCGAAAATTGATAAGGGAAGCAAAGGAACACAAAAAGAAATCTGTGGTCAGCAGAGTTAAGGACAATAAGGACTTTTAAAATATATTAGGAACAAAAAGAATCCTGACAATAGTATTGGTCCATTACTAGATGGAAATGGTAGAATTATCAATAATAAAAGGCAGAAATGTTCAATAAATATTTCTATTCTGTTGTTGAGGAAATCAGATGACATAGTCTCATCATATAGTGATAATAACATTCTTTCCATTCCCCTAGTATTTCAGGAGAATGGTAAACAGCAGCTGCTATAGTTAGACATTTTTAAATCAGCAGTTCCAAGAACTGTGCCCCTGAGAGTTTCAAAAGAGCTGGCTGAGGGGCTTGCTTGACTGCTAATGTTGATCACTGCAGAAGTTCCAGAAGATTGGAAGAAATCTAATATTGTGCCAATTTTTAAAAAGGGTAAACAGGATGACCTGTGTAATTATAGGCCTGTCAGCCAGACATCGGTCCTGGATAAGATAATGGAGTGGCTGATACAGGACTTGATTAATAAAGAATTTAAGGAGGGTATTGTAAGTAAAGAACAGCAATATGGGTTTAAGGAAAATAGATCCTGGCAAACTAATTTGATGTATTTTTGATGAGATTACAAATTTTGTTGCTAAAGGTACTAATTTTGATGTAATATACTCAGCCTTCTGAGTGGATTAAACACTGGCTAACTGATAGATCTCAAAATATAACTGTAAAGGGAAATTGTCATCAGGTGGGTGTGGTTCCAGTGTGGTCCCAGAGGGATTGATTCTTGGCTATACACTATCTAACATATTTATCAGTGATCTGGAAGAAAATACAAAATCATCAGTGATAAAGTTTGCAGATTACACAAAAATTGTGGGAGTGGTAAATAATCAAGAGGACAGGACACTGATTCAGAGTCATCCAGATCACTTTGGTAAATTGAATGCAAACAAACAATATGTATTTTAGTATAGTGAAATGAAAAAAATATACATCTAGGAACAAAGAATGTTGGACATACTTACAGAATGGGTGACTCTTATCCAGGGAAGCCATGTCTCTGAAAAATATTGCGGGAGGGGAGATGTATAATCAGCTGTACAATCCTGGGATGCATAAACAGGGGAATCTCAAGTAGGAGAAGAGAGATTATTTTACCTTTGTATTTGGCACTGGTGCAACCACTGCTGGAATATTTTATTTTTCATAATTTGTTTTGGTTTATTTAACTGCTTTTGCAGTGCCTGTATAGCTCCTGGGGTTCCTATGAACATCCTGGTCCCAAACAATCCACTAATGATTCCTATTATCCCACTAGTATCTCTCTTTTCTCATGCTTAATCCTTTGTTTCTGGGGTTATCCCAAAGTAGTTTCATAAATTCTCCATATAATTCCCCAACTTGACAACTTTGACAGACTTCAGTATTGGTAAAATCCCACTGGGCTCTATTAAGACATGGAACCAGCATACTTTATTGTATAATGCACTGGTTTTGCTTCTAACTGAGGAGAGTCTTAATCCACTTTCTTGTCCTGGTGTTACTACTGGACATGGAGAAATGTCAGAGGTGGAATTTATAATTGTTTATGTGATTGTGATAATTGAGAGAATGGATGGTTTAGTGAATTGGTCTGAAACTAACATTTCTACCTCTACTATTCCCATTTCTCAGAGTTCTTTACTGTACCCCTGGAAAGTTCCAGTATTAATAGACTTAACATCTTGAATTATCATGTAAACATCTCCCTGTGTTATATCCTCATTTACAAATTGCACTCAGCTATGTTCATGATCTTTTCCATATACACAGTATCTTTTGTCATTAGAGCACGGTCCATAATTTTTCCCTCCTGAATACATTAATATTAATATCCCCTCATTTGCATTATTTGGTATAAATTTCCATGTTATGAGAAGAGGAAACAAATTTTGTTGATTTCTTGTAAAAATACACTGGAGAGTTATATTACTTCCTTTAGATCTTAAAATTGTTTGAATAGTTAGGACTGTCATAGGCACAGTCAGAAATATTTGTTTAATCTCTTTCACATTTTCTCTTAATAGACCTTTGTCATGTATGTGTTCCCCAATTTCTCTTCTTACTTTTTTAATGCTTGTTGTCTTATTGGTATTACCTTCTTTTTTGTGTGGTCCTCTTCATCAGTTAAGATGTGGAATTGCTTAGCAATAGATCTTATAACTGGCTTGAAAGTAGTTATTCTTATTCTATAACACTCAGGGAGTATACTGTTTTCCTTCATACCTAATAGATAAAAATGTAAAACTCCATTTTCATATTTGGAGGAGAATACCCTCAACTCCAGTCATCCAGTACTTCGATCATAGCTATGTTGAAGCGCTATTGTACAACCTTTAGAGCACATCCGGCCTCCAATTATCCAGTTCATACATGGCAGACACTGGAATTCCTGTTGTGCTCTGCCATGTCCCACCAACCAATCATACACAAGTTGAAGCATACACAGTTCATCAGGAGACATTTGTGGGCCATGCATTTGAGTTGGTTCTTTCTCTGTATACACAGGGTAAGTCCAGGTCCAGTTCATTAAACAGCATGTATCCGAGTAAGAGACAGTTCTGCCTAAATGACAAAATGAAGCAGCATCAGACTTGTCCTTTGAACAATTTCATTTGATTAAGATGAAACCATTTGTCCCACTTTTTCTGCCTTTATCAATTCACAGCAAACACACACTGAGACTAGCATTTTCTGTAACACGGTAGGGCCCATCCCAACTAAGTTGTAAAGGGTTTCCTTTTTCATTGTAGATTTTTATCATTGCTTCATCTCCTGTTTGCCACTCTTGCAACTTTATTGTGGTACCAAAGTATCGAGCAGTCTGTCTTTCTCTCACATCCATGTTTTTGGCTGCCCATAGATTAACTTCTCTCAGGTGTTCTTTTAGCTGTAACAGCCATTGATCAATTACAACAGCGTGTTGTACCGAGCCTAGCACAGCACAAAGCAGATGTTCAGGCAACACCGTTTTATGTCCTGTCATGATTTCAAAAGGAGCTACCCACATTGTTCTGTTTGGAGACGTTTAAAGAGCCATCACTATAAAGGGCAATTTTGTATCCCAATCTTTTTTGTTGTCATTAAGATATTTAGTAAGCATAACCTTTAAAGTTCAATTACATCTTTCTACCAGTCTTGATGAGTGTGGAGGATAAGGTGAGATGATATTTTGGCTATATTCCCAGCATTTTCATGGTGTTAAGTGTTGTCTCATCAGTAATATGTGTTCTCTGAATCAATTACCCTTGGAAGTCCTCATCTGGTAAAGATTTGCTCAAGCAGAACCTTAGCAGTAGCAGCTGCCTTGTTGTTTCTCATAGGGATTACTTCTACCTATTTGGAGAAAGCTTTCACAATGACCAACTGTCAAGGCTGATTCCCCACTCTAGCACTTTGAGTGCAGAAGGTGGGGGCCTGCAAGGACTCTAAAAATTAATACTTGCCACTCCATGCTTATATTAAACTCCCAAGGTTACAGCTTTTCTCTGACTTTGGATTGGTAGATGCTGCCACCACTCAAGTACAGAACCCCTTTGAGAGACCAGAAAGGCTTACTTGGGAATTCCTTCCTGTGGGGTACCCTCAAGCCCTTTCACCCCCCTCTCCCGGAAAGAGCTGAGAAAGAAAAAAAAAAGAAATCAGCTGTTGCCACTAGCTAATTAAAAGAAAACATCATGTGCACAAACCTCTTCAGACACGGAACTCCAATCCTGTTCTTAAAAAATGGTAAATTTTATTTTTTTTTAAAAAGAAAGAAAATACATCTGGGAACTCAGGCTATTGCTAGATTGTAAAAGAGTAACTACAAGGATTAAGCACCAAGAATAGCTTTCTTGAGGTCCCGCTTAAAGGTTACAAGCAAAACAAAAGCACCTGGGGTTAACACAGAGGAGTCCACAAGCCATAAAGAAATAAAAAGAAATAAACCTAATCATGTCTTCCTAGACATTTCCTGATCTACTTACATATCTGGGGTTTCAAATGAGTAGTTTCTAGGTATGATACTGAAGATTTTTCATACCTGGCCCAAGTTTCTTACAATATAACTGCTGCCCTGTCCCCCTCTCCCCGGGAGAACAAACAGACGGACAAAGGGGAAGGTTTTTTTTCTTAATTTTAAAAAGTTCTAGCCTCCCCATTGGCTCTTTTGGTCAGGTGCCCACTCACTTCCTTTTACCTATGCATAGCAGTGAAACTTTTTAACTCTTTACAGGTATAGCAAGTAGAGAACAGCTACTAAGAGGGATTTTATAGCTAACTGGCTGGCTGGGTGCCCAAAAAAGGGAGCTTCCCCACACCCCCTTTCATTTATCACACGAACACAGATAGATTTTCTTGGGCCGTTTTAGGCAATGGTCCAATATAATCAACATGGAGTCAAATCTGTGAGCGTTTAATTTGGTTGTGTCTCACTTTTGCTTTCTTCTTGACAGGTTCAGAATTTACCTGTGCAGACAATAGACATTTTTCTGTATATCACCTAACGTCCTGATTCATCTGTGTCCACCAAACAATCTGCTGTATTCTTGCTAGTGTATTTTTAACACCTCGGTGCCCTCCAGTGGGTAAATCATGACACATAAATAAAATCGGTTTTATATTGCTGTGGTACAATGCAAGCCCATTGACCACTGGGTTTGGCTAAACTTTAAGGGAACTCCTTTATAGTCTCTTGAATCTCTCTCTGGGCTCAGCTTAGCTCCTGTAAGACCTTTGCAAACTAGCCAAATCAATATTTTCCCATTTAGGAGTTATTGCTGCAATGGGAGTGCCAGATTGTGACAGTTTCCACAGTGGAGCACCGATAGCTGCCGCCTTGGCTGCTAAATCAGCCTCTCAGTTCCGGGTTGCTCCAGGGGAGTTACTCCCATGTGCCTTTACCATTACTATGGCCAGCAGGGTGTCCTGGACTCTTTTAATTGCAAGATCATAAATATACTGTTGTAGGTGAGCATATGCTAAAGGTTTGCCATTCCCAGAGCGAAATCTGTGGTAAATCTGGTATGGCAATAACTCAGGCAATGTTTTGTGCACCCATTGTGAATCCAAGTAAATGATTAATGGGAAATCAGGAAAAACTTCTAGCAGTTGGGCTACTGCTGCCAGTTCAGCAAACTGGGCTGACTTGGTTGCCACGCTGTGTTGTACTCAGAGGGGGATTAAGAAATATTGGGGCCCTGGGCACAAAGAACATTGGGGCCCCTGCCATTGGGTCCAACCCCCTGCTCCTCCCCTTCCCACAAGGCCCCACCCCCTGGCCTGGCCAGAGGCCGGGCCATGCTAAGAGCTGCCCAGGGTGCCTGGGCCACTATGGGGAGCCCTGGATCCTCCACCTACCCTGATCGGTGTGCCCTGGGGGTCAGGGACATGGGCCGGGGGCTGCTTTCGAGCACTCCCATCCAAGGCAAGTGCAGGGTCCAGGGCTCCCCACAGCTGCCCGGTGTCCCTGGGCAGCTCTTACCACAGCCTAGGGCAGTGGTCCCCAAACTATGCGGTACACCCCCCTAGGGGGACACAGAGGAATGTTCGGGGGAGGGAGGGTGCGGCAGGGCCCTGCTCTGTCCCCAACTCTACTTCAGCCCGCCCCCAGCCCCAGCTGTGGCTCTGCTCCTGGCTGCACCCCTCCACTCACAGCCCCTGACTATGGGTCCCAGCCCTGCTCCTGACCCGGCTCCGGGGGGAGGGGCGCGGACCAGGCAAGGGTGGGGGATGTGCAAGCAAAAACGTTTGGGGACCCCTGGCCTAGGGTGATCATACATCTTATTTTGACCCCAGACGTCCCGACCTTTTTGGCAAAACTGAGCTTTTGTCCCATTTGCTCTTGCCAACTGATCATCAGTTGAAAGCCCCGTTTTTCCAAAAAGAGGCTGGGGAAGCTGAGCGGTGGGGCTCAGGGGGCGGGGAGGGCAATGCACAGGGGAGGGGAGACAGCCAGCTCTGCAAGGGGGGAGGGGAGATGGCCAGCTGGGTGGGGGAGGGGGAAAGCGGGAGAGGCTCAAGAGTGAGCTCCGTGGTGTGCGTGGGAGGGAAGGAGGGTGCCCCAGTCCAGCACTGCGCCGGGTGGGGGTGACCTCATTTCAGCCCACCGCAGAGCAGGGTGGGGGCGCCCTTGGTTGGGCAAGGCGCGGGGCCAGGGGCGGGGAGCTCCGGCCAGCTCAGCGTGGGGCTCGGGCGAGCCAACAGCTCAACCAGCCATGCCTGGGGGAATATTACTCACCTGGCACTTCCACAGGCTTCCGGCTGGGCTGGAGGTGGGCCTCAAGGAGAAGAGGAGGAGACGGGCGGGGGAGGAGGTGGAGCAGAGGGCATGGCCAGAGTTCCTGCCGCCCCTGTGGGGCCCCCCAGATTGGCCGGGGCCCCTGGGCACAGGCCCCATTGGCCCATGCAGTAATCCGTCACTGTCTGTTCCAAGTCGGGAATCCCAATAACAAACCCTGCGTTAGGACTGCCTTCCTGATAATATGCGGGTCCATCTGTGAATACTTTGGTGCCTGGCTTTGTTTCTGTCTGTTGCCAGGTCACAGATCGAATCGGAGATGTGCCGTATGGCGTATCAGCCAAAAGACATTCATGTGGGTCTCCCGCAATCAATAGGCTATGTGCCAATAGCAAGGGTCTAGAGATCTGGTTTACTGTAATCTCTCTATCCTGTAACAACAGTTCCCACTGGGTTAATCTTGCATTTGATACACTTCCCCTCTTTACTCGTCCTGATAACAGGAATTGTATTGGAGTGTGTGGAGTACTGACCATCAAAGGTAACAATCCCACAATATCAATAAAGTGCCTAACAACCCAAAATGTGGCCAGCATACGTGTCTCACACCAAGAATATTTCTCTCTTGAGACACATAAGCACTTGGTCCGAGTTGTGAGGTCCTGTGCTGACCCAAAGCAACTGCTTTTGCTGGGTCGGTAGCAGCCAGCTCCAAAACAAACAGTTGTCAATAGTCAGGTTGAACCAACACAGGAGCTGGGGCTAATGCCTGTTTCAATTTAGTGACGGTGTCAGTCAATTGTGGATTCCATTCCCAACTGCTACCTTTTTTAAATAATAGAGATATCCTATCTCCTGGAACTGGAAGGGACCTTGAAAGGTCATCGAGTCCAGCCCCCTGTCTTCACTAGCAGGACCAAGTACTGATTTTGCCCTAGATCCCTAAGTGGCCCCCTCAAGGATTGAACTCACAACCCTGGGTTTAGCAGGCTGATGCTCAAACCACTGAGCTATCCCTCCCCCATGAGTAAAGCCTGTAAAGAAGCAGCTATTTCTGCATAGTCAGGTATAAACTCCTGGGAGAAAATCCTGTCACTCCTAAAATTTGTCTCAAGGCAGCTTCAGAAGTAGGCAAGGATAAAGAGTGAATCATTTCTACCTTTGGCTGATCTGGGGATTTTCCTTCTGGCTGAAGTGTCAATCCAAGAAAATGCATTGTCTGTCTGACTACCTGCTTTTGGGGGGTTGGCCTTTAGGCCTGCTGCAGATGGTGTGTGCAGCAGAGCTTCGAAAACAATCAGATTTTCCTCCCGAGTTAGGGTAAAAAATAATGGGCCGTGCATATACATGAACCACATTTTGCCAATATTGGAACTCAGCCAACACAGCTTTCATGTGAGCAGAGAAAATCGCAGGGCAGTTACTGTACCCTTGGGGAAGACAGGTGAAAGTATCAAGTATCAGAGGGGTAGCCGTGTTAGTCTGGATCTGTAAAAAGCAACAGAGAGTCCTGTGGCACCTTTAAGACTAACGGATGTATTGGAGCATAAGCTTTCGTGGGTGAATGCCCACTTCGTCAGACGGATGCAACAGGACTCTCTGTTGCTTTTTTAGGTGAAAGTATAGTGAATTTCTCCATATTGAAAAGCAAGTTTGTACTGCGAGTCAGGGTGGACAAGAATTGAAAAGAAACCATTGGCTATTACTATCTACTGCATTTGCTACCTCTGGTAAATAAACCACTACTGGTGCATGGAATTTGATTTCGTTTTCTGTAGTCAGTATTCAGAGATAAGCTGTTGTCTGGTTTCTGGATCGGCCAGATTGGACTGCTCGCTACTGAAGCACATTTTCTAATTACTCCTTGTCTCAAAACCAATGGGATTACTGTTCCAATAGCCTCCACTGCTTCTCTGGGATACGGATACTTTTGGAGGGATGGAGGGCCCCTTCCTTCTATCACCGCTCATGCAGTCATTAGACCACACGCGTGCTAAGAGTTAACAAATACTTGCTGTTGCCTTGAACAAATCTGCTTTACATCCTTCTGCTCCTCTCCTAAAGCCAGGTCTTGTATGCCCGAAGGCACACATCCCTTCACAGTTAACACGGCATGCGTGTCTGGTATAACCCACTGCTGATGCATTGCAGCCGGGATTATCCAGAGCCACATATTAGCCAGATCCATCACAATTCTGTGTTGGACCATTACGTTCGATCCCATAATAGATTGTTTTGTGGGCAGGCATGGCAGTGCAAATGACACACCTGCCTTCCAGGAGCCAATCTCAATAGAAACTGGCACCAAAATGTACACAGTGAAACTGCTGCCTTCACGTGCTTGCAGCATCATGTTTTAGAGCCCTCAAAGAGAAACACTGTGGCTGTTTCTCATAACAGATACAAAGGGACGCCCTTGTATCAGTTAGAACTGTGTGTCGATTACCTCCAATCCAAGCCTCTGTTGGGGGATCCCATCTTCAATAAGCCGAAGAGAAACTGCCCTGAGAAACTGAAGGCTTGGTTTTCCTAACACGAATATCCTCTGGCAGCAGTATCTGGGGTTATAGCTGCCACAGAATTATTCTGTGGTAAGGAGAGCTGACCTTTTCTCTCCTTTTCTTTATATTCTTCCAATTGTTATAATGGTTCCCCATAACTCAGCCCTTTCCGCTGATATCTTCAACCTCCTCTCCAATATCCTCTTCCCCTATCACTCGGAGAGCATCCATCTCTTCCATCTGACAGCCAGCCACCCTCTGTCTTAAAATTATATTCTTTCTGTGGAATCACTTGTCTCTGACAGGCTGCCACTCTCTTAGTCTGCAGCCGTTCCTGAGCCTTGACTGGATTTCCTCCCCAGATGCTGGTCATGAATATTAAAAGTTGTGGTAGAGTGCTGGTCTCCGTGGAATGCTGAAGTTTTATTTGGTGTTTAATATGATCTGTTTGCTATTATCAAGCCTTTATATGCCCCGCCATTACGCTCAGGATTGGCTTGTACCATACACTGATCTACGTACCACAACCTTGCCTCAAATACTTGAGAGTGTTCGTTGGGGTACTGCTTAGTTTTGGCTAAAGTCTCAAATGCTCCCTCTGTACTTCCCGCATTGAATTAATTATTGCATGTCCTAGAGGATGCACTGCTCCCATTCTGATCCCTTCATCTATAGTTCTCCACATCTCTAGGGGTAGGGACGCCAATAGTGCTTTCTTTTTAGCATCTTCAGTTAAAGCAAATGTCTGACCCCTTCACAGTATGGTCTGCAATAGAACCATCCCCCATTCTGTGCCACACAGCCCAGGAGGGGTTGAGATATTTGTAACTATATTTGCAGTTGTCTGCCATGGTTGGTTTCCGCCCTGTGCTGCACCACAGTTTTTTTGTAACAATTGGAGCCTTGGCTAACTTGGGGAATCCTAAATTAGAGCAGTTGTGCGTGCATCCTCCAGATAATTTGGAGGGACTAAGTCATTTTCATAATCATAATGTCAGAGTGTAGCAGGCGTCACTTGGAAGGCAGTAGGCCTACTGGGTAAGCTGTGGGCTTGGCAGTTCTTCCCACCCCCAAAGTCCTGGGTGGGCTTGCCTGATGGACAGTGGGCCCATTGGTCAAATTGTGGATCGGGGAGAGGGGAAGTGCGGGGAGAGGAGGTAGATTGGACCCAGGCCTTCCGTCTCCACTGGGTCCCAGCCCAGTGCCCAAGAGAGAGAGGTATGCAGTGTCTCGGTCGCCTATTCATGCTGCACCTGACCAGCCTTCCCCAGGCCGCTTGCTACCTCCTAGCACTCTATTCCGTTCGGAGTATGATTGCAGTTGCCATCCACCCTCAGAGGGACTTCCCAGTCAGTCTCAGAGGCTCCGGTGGTCCAATAAGCATTCCCCAGCTCACTTCCCAGTTCAGTTAGTGTTCAGTTATTCCCCCTCATCAGGAAGTGGGGCAGGAGAAAGGTCTGTAAACCCCATCACTCTCCCTCCCCAGCAGGTGTGGTGTAGGTTTTTGTCAACCAGTTTCCTCCATCCCATGAGAAGAAGTCCTCATTCTGGTGATTTCTTCCTACTCAGGGCAGCACCTCAAACCAGTATGGTTGTAGTGAGAGGTACCACTGCGTGTTACGGGGATTGTGGTCTTTCATGGCATGTAAACACTGGAGGGGTGTGTGGGCTGTCATCAGATGGAATGGTTGGCCCATAAATAATAGTGGAGGGCCTTGATCCTCCACTTCACTGCCAGGACCTCCTCAATTCCCGAGAATGAAACTTCTCAGGGGAACAACTTTTGGCTGATGTAAAGGATGGGGTGTTCCTTTCCTTCCACCTCCTGTGGTAACAGCCCCCAGGCCATCATTACAGGCATCAGATGTCTGTAAGACAAAAGGCTTTGAAAAATCAGGGTGGAACAAAACGGGCTCTTGAAACAGTTGACCTGCAGAGTTCTGAAACCTTATAGTGCAATCTTGAGACCATCCGAACTTTTTTTTTTTGGGGGGGGGGGCTGTATCTTTTGGGGGCAGCAATTGTGATGAAGTTCAGGATGAACCATCTGTAATACCCTGTTAACCCCAGGAAACGCTGTGCCTGCCTTTTTAAGGTGGGCTTGAGGCATTCGGCCAAGGCCCCACCAATAGGCATAGGCACCCCCTCCCCACGGTGTACTCCTGGCACAGAACCTTTCTTTTCTATATTGTCCTCAGTTAGCCCACTTCCAGTGTCCATTCAAGCTCTGATCCTTCCTCCCATCTGGATCCAGCCTGGGGTCTTAGAACCACGTTTATGTCCATGCTATTACACACGGCCATGTCCCCCTATGTCACAGAAGTTTAGAATGTCGATGTAGCACTTTTGCAGCCCCACAGCTGTTACACTTATAAGAAGCACACGTAATCTTTTTTAAAGGGGATAAGGCAATACACCGTGTTTATTAAGAATACAATTTAAGCATTGAAATCAGCATATGCTTCCATTATCTCTCTCTCACACACACACACATACACGCCCCCCAAAAGGTTCTGCAGCTGGATTTTATAGTTACCAGTCCTTAGTGTTGCTCGGTCAGTTCCAGTGGCCAGCTGAAACTGCACATGAGGGAGGGGAGCTGGGCCTCTGTCGAACACGTTCAAATCTCTGATGTTGATGCAGAATGAACCCAAAGTCCCATGGCAATACACCCTTCTTTTATAGTGATAAGTTCCCATACATGTCTCTGGACCTTGCTGTGTCACACCGGAGCTGTCAATCACAAGCTATACAAGGTTATTCTTAATTAGCATTATTTTGAGTTGTTACTGAGAGGCTCCACAGCTGTTTCTTATCTCATCCCTTTGGCTCAACTCCTTATCTCATCCTTGCCGTGTATGCCTTTGCTTTAGGGTCTCAATCTGCCATCTGGATGATTGATAATAAAGTTGGTGCCTCTTGACTCTTCCACTCCCTTCTTGAACATCTGGCCCAGTTGTCCTTTCTCAGTTAATGACCATACATTCTTCACTCACACCAAACAGTAAATAAGGCAATTACACCCATAAAACTTCTATCCTTCTAAGAACAAATGTTAACACAATCAGCAAAAAATAAACTCAGAACAATTTCTTCTTACTAATTTAAGGCTAGCAAAATGGAGTATAAGGCAAAATAAGAAAAATGGAGTACACTTTTACTTGAGACAATTTCTTCCCATTAGGCTTTTGTCCTACACTGCGTAGACTGCATAGACTGTCGGTCCTTCATCAATTAAGACTGAGCCAATCACAACACATATTCCAATCTCCTCTCGCTCTGGCCATCCTTCGCCATGCTTGTCCATATCTCCTTGTTAGGAAATCATCCCACCTCTTTGCAGGCTGACCACGTGGCCATTTCAGTTCTCGCGGATACCACTCAGATATAGCTGCAGTCCATCTGTTGTCACTGAGTCGGGCCATGTGTCCCGCCCACCGCATTTCGCTGAGCCTGCTTTCAACAACGACATCTCGCACTCCAGACTGCTACCTAATTATTTCATTGGGGATGTGATCGCGGAGCAAAATGCCCAAAAATGTTCGTTCCATCACCCTCTGTGTGACATACAATTGATGTTCTTCAGTCTTTGTCAGCAACCATGTTTCGCTGCCACATAGCCTACACAGCAACATTAAAATACACAAAGCATCTTTGGAACCTCACACAGCCTTCTTTACAGACAAATACTATGTGTTTGGTGTAGTGAGTTTGTCACGCCTGTAGGATTCGCTGTTAAAGACAGTGACCCCTTTACTAATTGGCATTGAAGGGATCTTAGGGTCACACTTTCACACTAAATATTAGATCACTTGGACACTGTTTAGAAGTTTGAAAGAAGCCTTGTTAATTCTAAGCTTTAAAATATAACGTGCATTATGGAAAGGGACAGCTAGGAACGGGTGTGTTTCTTTTTTGTTTTTTTACAATGTAACACATACTTGCTTTGTGACAGAACTGATTAAACTGATACCGGTTTGATATTGCCACTTAAATAACTGATCACACTCTTTTAACAAAAGTATTAAGATAACATAACTTATGTAGTGATTTTTTCCATCAAACAGCTAATGGCAAAGATACAAAGAGTGGAAATCCACCACCAGCTGGTAAATTTCAGCACACCAGAGCATAAGTTTGAAACATCTTTCTCTGTTGATGTATTTTAAAGTGTAACATAACATTGTAGTTGCATCCAATTGCCCTTAAAGCGATGTAGAGCTCATTATTCTGCAATGCAAACACTTTCTCTTTTTGCCAAGACAGAGGTGCTAGCAACTATAATGAGAGTTTCCTGTCTGGTTATGTCTGCTGCCTGGGGTGATTTCTAATAACATGGCAGCTCTTCTGCTCAGGGGTCCTTGTTTGATCACAGTAACGGGTGTGAGTTTGCCTTTTCTTACCAGGGGGTGAACATTCTGGACTATAATTAAGCCAGAAATATTATGTTCTTGTGCAATGTCCAGACAGCATTGGTTAGATGTCTCGTTTTCTTTTGTGGTTTTAATTCCCTTTTGCATTAACTGGATTTTTTGCATGTTTACCCCAATCCTTTTTAAAACCCTCAACCTCCTTGCTTGTTTTATAAGATAAATATTTGACACATCTACATCACCTTTCGTCCAGAGGATCTCAACACACTTTACAAATGTTACTTAAGACAGTCTTGCAATACCCCTAAGATGAAGGTAGGGAATCAATATGTTCTGTTGTTATAAATAAAGCAATGGAGACTTGTGATGTGCCTTTGGTGACATGATCCATGACAAAACCTGCGTGTAGACCTACCTCGCTCCAGTCTGCTGCACTAACTCACAATAGATCTGTTCCACAGCTTACTTGGGGGGAGGGATAGCTCAGTGGTTTGAGCATTGGCCTATTAAACCCAGGCTTGTAAGTTCAATCCTTGAGGGGGCCATTTAGGGATCTGGGGCAAAAATTGAGGATTGTTTTTGCTTTGTGCAGGGGGTTGGAATAGGTGACCTCCTGAGGTCCCTTCCAACCCTACCTGCTATTCTATGATAGTGCCATGGATAAGTTCTGACTGATTTAGTGAGAGGTCTGCTATAGTGAAGGATAAGACCAGCTTTCTGTTTAAAGCTCAGCTGTTCGAAGTGCTCTAATGTATGGTAAATTGGACTGTCTTGAAATGTGATGTACCTTGTGGCACACATGGTAAGATTAGTGATCCAAATCTGGGGCTATTTGACTGATACAGCTCCCATGGCAAAAAAAACCCCAAAACCAGCTTCTCATAACATTGACACATTGTGGCAATGCTTTTTAGCTCAGAGACAGAGATCAAACTAGGGCTCAGATCATTGCACCGGCATCTCAGACACTCGAGGGTTAACCCAACAGAGTGTGCGGCATCCACCAGGGAAAGCAAATTAAAACATTATTTGAAAAAGGGATTGCATCTCCAGTTAAGCACGATCAGGATTATGCTGGACATGAGCAGAGAGAAAGGCTAATTATCTAAAAAGCTAGCAGTAGAGCTGGATGGCTCTGAGATATGACAGTCACTGACGCAGAGCACCAACATCAGGCACTGTAAGTTCAAATCCAATCCATGTGAAAAGTCTGAAGGAAAAAATCAGGCATGTTGCTCCAACCCTCCTCTATGAAGTGAGGACTACTGAATGGCAACCAGACACTCTAACAAAGAGAACTTCAGTAATTATAGATCTGTCAGCTGAACTTCAATAGCTGGACAGATACGGACACAAATTATTAAACAATCACGTTGTAAGCATCTTGAGTTATAAGGAATAGGCAGCATGGATTTGTCAAGAACAAATCATGCCAAGCCAACCTCAATTCCTACTTTGACGGGTATCAGAGGGGTAGCCGTGTTAGTCTGAATCTGTAAAAAGCAACAGAGGGTCCTGTGCTTGCATCTGAAGAAGTGAGGTTCTTACCCACGAAAGCTTATGCTCCCAATACTTCTGTTAGTCTTAAAGGTGCCACAGGACCCTCTGTTGCTTTTTACTTTGACAGGGTCACTGGTCTAGTGGATAGGGGGAAAACTGTATATGTATTTTGAATTTAGTAAGTATATGTATATGTATTTTGAATTTGAATTTTGACACAGTCCCACAATATTCTATAATAAGCAAACTTGAGAAATGTGCTCTCGATGAAAATACTACAAGATGGGTGCACAACTAGTTGAAAGACCATACTTAAAGACTAGCTATCAATGACTTGATGTTAAACTGGAAGGGTGTGTCTAGTGAGATCCTGCAGGGGACAGTCCTGGGTTTGGTACTATTCAATGTTTTCATTAACGGCTTGAATAATGGAGTGGAGAGTAGGCTTATAAAATTTGTGGATGACACCGAGTTGGGAGGGGTTGCAAGTACTTTGAAGGACAGGATTAGAATTCAAAACAATCTTGAAAAATAGAAGAATTGGTCTGAATTCAACAAGATGAAATTCAGTAAAGATCAGCACAAATTACTACACTTAGGAAGCAAAACTCAAATGCACAACTACAAAATGGGCAATAACTGGCTAGGTGGGAGTACTGCTGAAAAGGATTGGGGGGTAATAATGGCTCACAAATTGAATATGAGCCAATAATGTGATGCAGGTATGAAAAAGGCTAATATGATTCTGGGCTGTATTGACAGGAGTGTTGTATGTAAGACACAGAAGGTAATTCTCCTGCTCTACTCAGCACTGGTGAGGCCTCAGCTGGAGTAATGTGTCCAGTTGTGGGTTTCACGCTTTGGGAAAGATATGAACAAATTGGAAAGAGTCCAGAGGACAACACTAAAAATGACAAACTTTTTAGTAAACCTGATCTATCAGGAAAGATTAAAAAAAATGGCCATGTTTTGTCTTGAGGAAAGAAGACTGAGGAGGCACCTGGTAACAGCCTTCAAATATTGAGGGCTGCTATAAAGGGGACTGTGAGCCATTGTTCTCCATGTCCACTGAAAGTAGGACAAGAAGTAATGGGCTTAACTTGCAGCAGGGGAGATTTAGGTTAGATATTAGGAAAAACTTTCTAATGATAAGGGTAGTTAAGCTCTGGAACAGTCTTTCAAGGGAGGTTGTGGAATCCCCATGACTGGACATTTTTTAAGAACAGGTTGGACAAATACCTTTCCAGGATGGTCTGGGTTTACTTGGTCCTGCCTCAATGCAGGGGGCTAGACTTGCTGACCTCCTGAGGTGCCTCATTTCTATGATTTTGGGGGACCGTAATGTGTATGCAGCAGAATATTGAGAAGATTTTGAAATTTTGTTTTACAAAGAAAATAAACCGCACAAGCAAATGCTCACTCGGAGGGGAGGGTGGTTGGGGGTGAACAGGGTAGGTGGGAATGTGGGAGAGGGTCAGGGGATCAGGTGTTGGGGAGGGGATAGGGATGGGGGGGTAGGAATGGAGGAGTGGGAAGGGAGAAATGGGGGTGAGTGACAGGGCGACTGGGGGGAGAATAGGGGCGGGGCTTAAAGGTTACAAGCAAAACAAAAGCATTTGGGGTTAGCACAGAGGAGTCCACAAGCCAATAAGAAATAAACAGAATAAAACGAATTGCGTCTTTCTAGACATTTTCTAATTTATGAGTAGGTTTTAGGTATGAGCTGATGATTTCCATACCTGACAAAAAGCTTTTTACAGCATAGTCCCAGCTCTGTCTTTGCTCTGTCCCCTCTCCGGAGAACAACAACAGAACAGACAAAGGGAAATTTTCCCCAATTTTAAAAAGTTCTAGCCTTCTCATTGGCTCTTTCGATCAGGTGCGCACTCCTTTCCTTCTACCTGTGGACTTTTTAACCCTTTACAGGTAAAGCAAGTAGAGAACAGCTACTAAAAGGGATTTTATAGTTAACTGGCTGGCTGGGTGCCCATAAAAGGGAGCTTCCCCCCCAACCCCACTTCATTTATCACAGAGCTATTGTTTCTGGCTGTATTAATTGCCATGGGATATTCTTTTTCAGCTGGGAATATCTAATTGAGATGAATGGGCCACTTAACACTCCCGAGCTTGCTATGCTGCTGATGCCCAGTTTTTTTAAGCTTTCCTCAGTAGGGTTGTCCTGGAGTCTCCAGAAATTAAATATTAATCTTTATTTAAAGATAATGTCATCTGATTAAACTTCCCAGGAATACATCCAACCATAATTGGCAACCCTATTCCTCAGTGGTCAGGTTTTCTAAACCTTCTATCATTTCTGCTGATGTCCTCTGGACACTCTCCAATTTGTCCACATCTTTCCCAAAGTGTGGCACCCACACCTGGGCACCATACTCCAGCTGAGGGCTCACCAATGCCGAGTAGAGTGGAACAGTTACTTCCTGTGCTTTACATACAGCACTCCTATGCCCATCCAGAACATCACGTTCAGCAAAACTCAAACATCTGAAAGCCAGGAAATACACAGGTAAGGTAAATGGCCACACAACCTTAACGCTACCCTTTTTTAATGATGGGGGCACCTCACCCATAACACTCACACACCCACTCTGCCTTTTCGTTGTAGTGGACAGGCACGACCTGCACATGTCCTACCCTAAAACAAGGAGCAAGCTTCCCAGAAACACTATACCACTTGTCAAATTAACAACCCCTTCACACATGCACAAAAGATACCACTTCCACCTATAAGAACATAAGAATGGCTGTGCTGGGTCAGACCAATGGTCCATCTAGCCCAGTAGCCTGTCTTCCAACAGTGGCCAGTGCCAGGTGCCCAAGAGGGAATGAACAGAACAAGTAATCATGTTGCGCATTCCCAGTTTCTGGCAAACAGAGGCTAGGGACACCATCCCTGCCCATCCTGGCTAATAGCCATTGAAGGACCTATCCTCCATGAATTAATCTAGTTTTTTTTAACCCTGTTAGTGTCTTGGCCTTCACAACATCCTCCGGCAAGTTGTTCCACAGGTTGACTGTGTGTTGTATGAAGAAATACTTCCTTTTGTTTGTTTTAAACCAGCTGCCTATTAATTTAATTTGATAACCCCTAGTTCTTGTGTTATGAAAAGGAGTAAGTAACACTTCCTTATTTACTTTGCCCACACCATTCATGATTTTATAGACCTCTATCCTATGCCCCCTTAGTCGTCTCTTTTCCAAACTGAAAAGTCCCAGTCTTATTAATCTCTCCTCATATAGAAGCTGTTCCAGACCCCTAATCATTTTTGTCACCCTTTCCAATTCCAATACGACTTTTTTGAGATGGAGCAACCACATCGTCATGCAATATTCAAGATGTGGGCGTACCATGGATTTATATAGAGGCAATATGATATTTTCAGTCTTATTATCTGTCCCTTTCCTATATTTTCCCTTACCAACATTAAATCCACAGGCTGCGCTCATATCCCACCTCACTACTGACAGTCCCCATGGCAAGAAGACCTCAGAGCCTTGTGACTGACACAACTTACACAGCTCTGTACTGAAAGGATGCGGGCTGGAACCTTAGTGTACACATACATCTCTTTCCTTTGACAGCACACATGTGGGGAGTCAGGGATGGAGTTGGGGCGGTGGTAGAGGGGGGTGGTCAAGCACCCACCGGTGCTATTAGAAGTCGGCACGTATGAATAAGACCATGATTTTTCAGTGTTAAGCAAAGTTATGAATTTAAGCACCCAGAATTGTCTTTTGAAGGTGTTTCACAGGTTTCCTTTGAGGACCAGCAGGACAGATATGGAGTGATTGCTTTGTGAAAAGTATTCACCCGGGGTGAAATGGTGTTTTTGTCTTTTATAATTTTTCTGTGTGAGTTTATTCAAGATCGGAGTGAGCTTGCAGGGCTGGGTAGTTCGGAAACCTACATTGTAAGTCATAAACAGAGCACTTTTGATATAAAATAATTTAAACTCAAAAATGGAAGCCCACCAGGCCATCTCTACAGGCATTTTTCAGTGTACAGATGCACTTTTTAGTAGAGGGATCCTGTATCCCCAGGCTTTCATTCAAAGGATGATAATGTAATTGATTGCCATAACTAAACTGTCTCTATTAGTCTTGTACAAATTGTTAAGCAATGTGAGGCCTACTTTGGATCTCAGATAACTTTTATCATAGACTTATAGAATATCAGCGTTGGAAGGGACCTCAGGAGGTCATCTAGTCCAAACCCCTGCTCAAAGCAGGACCAATCCCCAACTAAATCATCCCAGCCAGGGCTTTGTCAAGCCTGACCTTAAAAACCTATAAGGAAAGAAATTCCACCACCTCCCCAAGTAACCCATTCCAGTGCGTCACCACCCTCCTGTTGAAAATTTGTTGCTAATATCCAACCTAAACCTCCCCCCACTGCAACTTGAGACCATTACTCCTTGTTTTGTCATTTGGTACCACTGAGAACAGTTTAGATCCATCCTCTTTGGAACCCCCTTTCAGGTAGTTGAAAGCAGCTATCAAATTCCCCCTCATTCTTCTCTTCTCCAAACTAAATAATCCCAGTTCCCTCAGCCTCTCCTCATAAGTCATGTGATCCAGCCCCCTAATCATATTTGTTGCCCTCCGCTGGACTCTTTCCAATTTTTCCACATCCTTCTTGTAGTGTGGGGCCCAAAACTGGACACAGTATTCCAGATGAGGCCTCATCAATGCTGAATAGAGGGGAATGATCACATCCCTCGATCTGCTGGCAATGCTCCTACTTATACAGCCCAGAATGCCATTAGCCTTCTTGTCAACAAGGGCACACTGTTGACTCATATCCAACGTCTCGTCCACTGTAACCCCTAGGTCCTTTTCTGCAGAATTGCTGCCTAGCTACTCGGTCCCTAGTCTGTAGCAGTGCATGGGATTCTTCCGTCCTAAGTGCAGGACTCTGCATTTGTCGTTGTTGAACATCATCAGATTTCTTTTGGCCCAATTGTCTAGGTCCCTCTGTATCCTATCCCTACCCTCCAGCATATCTACCACTCCTCCCAGTTTACTGTCATCTGCAAACTTGCTGAGGATGCAATCCACACCATCCTCCAGATCATTAATGAAGATATTGAAAAAAACTGGCCCCAGGACCGACTCTTGGGGCACTCTGCTTGATACCAGCTGCCAACTAGACATAGAGCCATTGATCACTACCCGTTGAGCCCAATGATCTAGCCAGCTTTCTGTCCACCTTATAGTCCATTCATCCAGCCCATACTTCTTAACTTGCTGGCAAGAAAACTGTGGGAGACCGTATCAAAAGCTTTGCTAAAGTCAAGGAATAACACATCCACAGCTTTCCCCTCATCCACAGAGCCAGTTATCTCATCATACAAGGCAATTAGGTTAGTCAGGCATGTCTTGCCCTTGGTGCATCCATGTTGACTGTTCCTGATCACTTTCCTCTCCTCTAAGTGCTTCAAATTTGATTCCTTGAGGACTGGCCTGTAGTCAGGGCCGCCCGGGGGGGGGACGGGGATGGGACAAGTGAACAATTTGCCCCGGGCCCTGCAGGGGCCCCCACGAAAATATAGTATTCTATAGTATTGCAACTTTTTTTTATGGAAGCGTCCCCCGAAATTGCTTTGCCCCAGGCCCCCTGAATCCTCTGGGCGGCCCTGCCTGTAGTTCCTCGGATCCTCCTCCTTCCCTTTTTTAAAGATGGGCACTTACATTAGCCTTTTTCCAGTCATCTGGGATCTCCCCCTATCACCATGAGTTTTCAAAGATAATGGCCAATGGCTCTGCAATCACATTCGCCAACTGCTTTAGCACCCTCGGATGCAGCGCATCTGGCCACATGGACTTGTGCTCGTCCATCTTTTCTAAATAGTCCTGAACCACTTCTTTCTCCACAGAGGGCTGGTCATCTCCTCCCCATACTGTGCTGCCCAGTGCAGCAGTCTGGGAGCTGACCTTGTTCATGAAGACAGAGGCAAAAAAAGCATTGAGTACATTAGCTTTTTCCACATCCTCTGTCACTAGGTTGCCTCTCCCATGCAGTAAGGGGCCCACACTTTCCCTGACTTTCTTCTTGTTGCTAACATACCTGTAGAAACCCTTCTTGTTACTCTTAATATCCCTTGCTAGCTGCTACTCCAAGTGTGATTTGGCCTTCCTGATTTCACTCCTGCATGCCTGAGCAATATTTGTATACTCCTCCCTGGTCATTTGCAAGGATTTCACTGTTAAGCCAAGCTGGTCACCTGCCATATTTACTATTCTTTCTACACATCGAGATGGTTTGTTCCTGCAACCTCAATATGGATCCTTTAAAATACAGCCAACTCTCCTGGACTCTTTTCCCCCTCATGTTATTCTCCCAGGGGATCCTGCCCATCAGTTCCCTGAAGGAGTTAAAGTCTGCTTTTCTGAAGTCCAAGGTCCATATTCTGTTGCTCTCCTTTCTTCCTTGTGTCAGGATCCTGAACTCGACCATCTCACGGTCACTGCCTCCCAGGTTCCCATCCACTTTTGCTTCCCCTACTAATTCTTCCCGGTTTGTGAGCAGCAGGTTAGGAAGAGCTCTGCCCCTCGTTGGTTCCTCCAGCACTTGCACCAGGAAATTGTCCCCTACATTTTCCAAAAACTTACTGGATTGTCTGTACACTGCTGTGTTGCTCTCCCAGCAGATATCGGGGTGATTGAAGTCCCTCACGAGAACCAGAGCCTGCGATCTAGTTACTTCTGTTAGTTGCCTGAAGAAAGCCTCGTCCACCTCATCCCCCTGGTCTGGTGGTCTATAGCAGACTCCCACCACAACATTATCCTTGTTGCTCACACTTCTAAATTTAATCCAGAGACTCTCAGATTTTTCTGCAGTTTCATACTGGAGCTCTGAGCAGTCATACTGCTCCCTTACATACAATGCAACTCCCCCACCTTTTCTGCCCTGCCTGTCTTTCTTGAACTGTTTATATTCATCCATGACAGTACTCCAGTCATGTGAGTTATCCCACCAAGTCTCTGTTATTCCAATCACATCATAGTTCCTTGACTGTGCCAGAACTTCAAGTTCTCCCTGCTTGTTTCCCAGGCTTCTTGCATTTGTGTATAGGCACTTAAGATAATTCGCTGATCATCCTGTTTTCTCAGTATGAGCCAGGAGTCCTCCCCTCTTGCACTCGCCTGCTTGTGCTTCCTCCTGGTATCCCACTTCCCCACCAACCTCAGGGCTTTTGGTATATTGTTGTTACTCCTTTGATCAGTAGAAATACGGTCATAATCAGGCCCTGTGTTTAGTAAACACATAAGTAACTTTTCTCACAGATCAGATTTTGCAGAAGACCAAGAGTGAACAAAAAATACATTGTTAATGATCTCTTCCTAATTATTTTCTTTATTGATGCCTTTGGATTTGCTTGTGCCAAGAGCAAATTACTCAGCCTTATAAACACAGGATAGCAATTTTATTTCTGTCACTAATTTTACAGCTTTAGATAACAAAGCACCTTATATTTTCTAGAAGATTAGTAAATCAGTATAAGCAAGGTAATTTTCTAATTAAATTGATATAATGCGCACATTAAAAGGCAGTTTCTCGTCCCATAAAGCTGTTTAGATAAAGTGTTTGGCTTTATGTTTTATAGTACAGGATAAAACACCCTTTACCTTCCATGTTTTGTAAAGACCAGGTGGTGAGGTCATATCTTTATCAGACCAGCTTCTGTTGGTGAGAGAGATGAGCTTTCGAGCTTCTATGGAGCTCTTATCTTACCCTAAGCACTTAGCTCTGTGTAAGCTCGAAAGCTTGTCTCTTTCACCAGCGGAAGCTGGTCCAATAAAAAGATGTTACCTCACTCAGCTTGTCTGTTTTATATGCTGGGACTAATTCAGCTACACCACACCATCAAGAAGTTCTGTAAAGTCATTTCTGTTACAAACACTTTGTTTTCACATTTCTGGGGAACATGATGTCTAAGGGATCAATGTCCACAGTCTAGGCCGGGGTGGGCAAACTACGGCCCGCAGTCCACATCTGGCCCTTCAGCTGGCCCTCAGCTCCAGCCAGGGAGCGGGGTTGGGGGCTTGCTCCACACGGCTCCCAGGAAGCAGCCGGCATGACCCCCCTCCGGCTTCTGTGTAGTACGCGGAGGCTTAGCCAGCCGGCTCTGCGTGCTCCCGTGTCCGCAGGTGCCGCCCTTGCAGCTCCCATTGGCCGCGGTTCCCAGCCAATGGGAGCTGCAGGGGTGGCTCCTCTGGACGAGGCAGTGCACAGAGCCATCTGGCCACGCCTCGGAGCCAGAGGGGGGACATGCTTCCGGGAGCTGCTTGTGGTAAGTGCCGTCCGGAGCCTGCACCCCTGAGCCCATCCTGTACCCCAATCCCCTGTGCCCCAATCCCCTGCCACAGCCCTGATACCCCTCCCACGCTCTGAACCCCTTGGTCCCAGCCTGGAGCCCCCTCCTACACACAAAACCCTTTATCCCTGGCCCCACCCCAGAGCCTGCACTCCCCAGCCGGAGCCCTCGCACTCCTTCCCTATACCCCATAGTTACATAGTCTTAGGAGAAAGAGCTGGGTGATAGAATTGATACACAAGGAACTTTGGCATGCTACTAAATAGGTATGAGAACTGTTCTGTGTAGACTTCTCTGATCTGTGAACTATGTCAAGCTTTTATACTTGCCAACAACTCTTCATTGTCTGACACAAGAACTTATGTAATGTTTCCTGTTTTCTAAATATAGAATATTTTTTGGCAGGAGGACTGGTCACAGTTGAGGCTCATTAATTGCTCCAGTCTGAGAACAAGTAGACCACACTATATGATTACTTTGCATTCCCAGTACATTATAGCTATATATTTGGAGAGGTGGTAAGGATGGATAAAACTTTCAAAGTAATATAGGAGCCTAAATCTCATGGATTTTTATCACCTTAGTGCCTAAGAGACTTTTGAAAATGGGACTGAGATGCTTTTGTAAGTATTACCCTAATTTATATATATATTTTAAATTTATGTTCCATTTTTTCCATCCTTATTTACATTGACTTCATGAGCAGTTCTGTTAATTTCAGTGGGACTACCTGCAGATTTGCAGCCCAAACCAGTGACGCATTTAAGCGTGCACTTAACTGTAAGAACCTGAGTGATCCCATTGATCCTTTGCATGATCCAGTGGACTAGGCCACTGGAATGAGACTCAGGAGGCCTGGGCCTAGTTAGTGTAAATCATCCTAGATCCACTGAAATTACCCTTGAAGTTATTCCATTTTGCCACTAATCTGCTCTGTGACCTTGGGCAAGTCACTTCACCTCTCTGGATCTGTGTTTTCCCCTCCCGCTGCGGTCAGTTTTGTCTGTTTAGACTGTAAGCTCTTCAGGACAAAGACTGTCTCTTATTGTGTGTTTGTACAACATCTAGCATAATGGACCCCTAATCTTAGTTGGGTCTTTATTACTACTGTAATAAAATAATATTAATGTGCCTTAAATTTAAGCTTCTTCTGTGTTAAGTCAGGGCCTCTCCCAACAGTGAGATCTTAGACTGTGAAATAGGTTCCCAAGGGGAGACATGGACTCTCATTGCTTGGAGTATTTGAAACTAGACTAGTAACTGTCCAATAGGGTACAATATGCATTGGCAGGGAGATGGACTCAATGACCTAAGAGGTTTCTTCCATCTCTGGATGATGTGATTTTTGTTCCTCTGTTCCATGCATATGTGGCTGGATGGTCATTTCCAGAACTTGATATGGAATGAGCAATGCCAATTAGTTCTGGCTGTCCTAAAAAATTTAATTAACAAGGCAGCCAACACTAAAATGGCTTTTAAGTATGTTAAAACTCTTGACAACTAATTTGTTAGCAGTTGAATATGAGTTGTGTAATGCTGTCCTAATTAGATTAAATATTAAGGGTCCATTTTACCAACTGTTCGTTCAGTTGTTGAACATTGCATACAGTTAACATGGTTTGGGAAATTGCTTTAATACAAAACAAATAAAAGCAAAGTACAGTATATTGCAAAGCATCAAATTCATTTGGTATTTTGATATTAGATGGATTTGTTACATTGGAAGTGGATAGTTACAAATTGTTCTCTGTGGTAGAATAGTGAATTGGCACAAACCTTATTTAATTAGTGGGGTTTTTTTTAAATTATTTTACTTTCCCTTTTTGTAAAAGAAAAGTCCATTTATAAAGTCATAGAGTCAATTATAGGAGAAATCGGTTGGCTGAAAACAGCAGCACACAGAAGGTCTGTTCATTTAAATGGGTCATTTATTTAAATGTATTCAGCAGGGCTTTGTAGAGTTTGTTTTTGATGCTGCCTAGTTTGGTCTTCTGGGTGAAGTCAAGAAGCAGAACATTTTGTATGTTTCTTTGATGGGTCAGTTTAAATTTGATCTCTCATCCATAGCAACTAATGTAATTACAGTGCTAAAAAGAAATGTGCCTGTATTAATAAAGGCAGACTGTGAATTATTTGTAATGTATCTGATGTTGGTATTCAGTATCCCTGTTCCTAATATGGCCACCCTAAATCACTGGTGAATTGCATATACATATTAGACACCGGGGGTGAAATCCTACCCAATTAATGTCAGTGGCAAAGGTCTCGTTGATTTCAATAGAGTCACCTGCATGCAGCTATTTGACCGGTCATACAAACCAGTTTTGAATCTCTGTGAAGTTGTGAACACCATAGAGCTCAGATATTATCCCCGTTTTACAGGTTGGGAATTGAGTCACAAATGCTCAGGTTCTGGAAGCAGTCAGATGTCACAGTGATGAGCCAATATAGGAGTCTGCGTTGACAGACTGTGGTAAAATTGTTCCAAAGCCATAGTACTTGTGAAATATTCATGAATTGTTTTTTGCCTAGTATTTGGCCAGGTTTATTTATGTCAGTAAACTGAGGAACAGAGAGATTAAATGACTTTCCTATTAAATACATTGTGTAAACAGAGGGGCTGGACTGACCTTTCTGGAAAATAAAATTCTCTCCTTAGCCACTGAACATCTAGGAAATAGGAAGATTCCTCCAGTTGCTCCTAATCCAGCATGTCTCATTTCTAACCTGCGGAACACATCACACATGGCCAGTATTATACAGGATTTCAGACTAATAGATTTTAAGGCCAGAAGGGACCATAAAATCATCTTATCTAGTGCTGACAGTTCAGTGTCCAAATTCATTCAAATTTTGGCCTTGCCTAAGGATGCTAATTAGCACCAGTTGTGGTAGTGGGTTTTGGTGATGTGCACATCCAATCCGCTGGTAACTTGACTGACAATGAGCATCTCATTCCATGTAGCCCATCAAACAGCCATTAAAAAGTAACAACATTTGGTAACTAATAGGATGGGCTGGATTCATTCCTCCAGAAGAAATTTAGCTCTCCCAAATAGCATAGATAATGAAAGATAATTAAAAAAAAATAATAGCAGAGTCTGCATTTTCTCTCATCTCTCCCAAATCATCTTTTCCCCATTTGCTTCCCATCTATTTTCCCCTTTTATTTGGTCTGAAATCAACAAGATGGAATTCAATAAAGACAAGTGTAAAGTACCATGCTTCGGAAGATAAAATCAAGTATACAACTACAACATGGGGAATAACTGGGTAGACGGTAGTACTGCTGAAAAGGATCTGGGGGTTATAGTGAATCAAAGATTGAATATGAGGCAATAATGTGATGCAGTTGCAAAAAAAGCTACAATTAATCTGGGTGTATTAACAGGAATGTTGTATGTAAGACATAGGCGGTAATTGTCTCTTTCTATTCCACACTGCTGAGGCCTCAGCTGGAGTATTGTGTCCAGTTCTGGGCACCACATTTTGAAAAAGAAGTGGACATATTGGAGAGTCCAGAGGAGAGCATCAAAAATGATAAAAGACTTAGGGCTAGTCTACACTACCCGCCGGATTGGCGGGTAGAAATCGATCTCTCGGGGATCGATTTATCGCGTCTCATCTAGACGGATAAATCGATCCCCGAATCGACACGCGTACTCCCACCTCGTCAAGAGGAGTAAGCGCCATCGACTGGGGAGCCGCGGCGGTCGATTTGCTGCCATCCTCACAGTGGGGTAAGTCGAATAGGATACGTCAAATTCAGCTACGCTATTTGCGTAGCTGAATTTGCATATCTTAAATCGATTCCCCCCCCCCCCCAGTGTAGACCTAGCCTTAGAAAACCTGACCTCTGTGGAAAGGTTAAAAAAATTGGGCTTGTTTTGTCTTGGGGAAAGAAGACTGAATGGGGACTTGATATGTCTTTAAATATGATAAAGGCTGCTATAAAGGGGTCTGTGATCAATTGTTCTCCATGTCCACTGAAGGTAGGACAAGAAATAATGGACAAAAAATTAATCTGCAACAAGGAAGATTTAAGTTAGATGTTAGAAAAACTTTCTAACTGTAAGTATAGTTCAGCATTGGAATAGGTTTCCAAGGGAGATTGGAATTACCGGGGAGATTGTGAAATCCCTGACACTGCAGGTTTTGTAAGAACAGGTTAGACAAAGAACTGTCAGGGACGGTCTAAGTTTACTTGGTCCTGCCTCAGCATATGCGGCTGGACATGATGACCTGTCATGGTCTCTTCCAGCCCTACATTTCCACGATTCTAAAAGGGCTGAGATGACTTCTGTTTCTAAAGCTATCACAAGCTGCAAATACAGGTGCATTTGGAACAGGTACAGTAAAAACTTCTTGTGCCTACAAAACAAGGGGATTAAAACAACTAGTAAAGCAAAGCAATTAATTGAAAAGGTTGAGAGGTTCTTTCCCCAGGAGACTAAGGTATAATTTTACATTGGATGTGTTTGTAATTCTAGAGCAGCCATTACACTTTGAGCAAATGGGGACAGTCTGAGTCTCTCTGAGCATTTCATTTGCACAGGAGCTGCATCTTAAACAGCAATAAGCCCTTTGGAATATAAAACATTTAGCTCTTTGATCCAGGCTATCCATGCAACTGCTAGACTGGTTCAGACACTGCGGCTCTTGATTGCTAGTGCTTGTGGTGTTTGTTCTTTTCCCTTAGCTCCATTCATACTGTGTTTGCTCTGGGACTTTATCATTAACATCGTCACCTGGTCCCCCCTTAAGGGTCATAGCCTGGAAAACAGCACATGTCCCAGATAAATGCACTGAGGAGAATGCATTCAAACCAGGGGCTGCTGAAGAGCTACAATCCTCGGCCAGTTGCACACAGAGGGGCCGTGTCCACTACTGCAGCGTGTGCAGAGGATGCTTCCCAACATACTGCAGTGTGAACTTTGTGGATCCCTCTGGCCACATCTCCGACATGCCCATTCCTCGTGTTCCTCAGTGACAAGCAGAGATCTACAGGGCTCCCGGGGATGCACAGTAGCTTTGATTTCCCTGTATGAAGCTGCTTCAGTAGCATGACAGAACCACATCACTTCCGTTGCTGTAGGGCTTGTATCTACACAGACGTTGTGCCGGTTTAAGTGATTTGAGCTTAAGAACCAATCCAGTCCAACTAGCGCGAGCCCCTCTGTGAACACACCATATGCATTTATGCTTGGCTTGTAGCAGGTTAGGTTGCACCTGAAGTTTCCTGAAAGTCTCCACGCAGAGACGTGCACCGGTATCACTGAATCAGTTTAAAATCACACCTTGAGTTAAACCGATGTAATTTTTTGTGGGGGCCAGGCAGAGGAATTTGGGATTTGGGCCTCCGTGGTCAGAATTTTCCACACACATGCTAGCACCGCTGCCATGGATTTATAGTGTATTTAGTCTGAAGGGCCAGCTGCAGTACTGGCTTTGATGGGAGACATGCCCAGGGATCCTTTGGCCTGGCTGGTTAATAGGGTGGCTTGTCTGTCTGTGGTTTTTCAGCTTTCACTTAGAGCAGGAGGGTTATTCACACGAACTCAAATGGTTCCAAAGACAATGGACCACCAACGGAGCAGCAGTGACTCACTCCAGCTAAGGGTATGGCCTAATAGCCATAGACAGTCAGGGCTGGATTGTAACTCTGAGGCGCTGGGCTGAGTAGAGTAGTGTCGTATTGCCGTCCTCAAGAGATCAAATTCATAAGTCGAACCCCCCAAATCATGGGCTTGGCTAAAAAAATCATGACATTAAAAAAAAAATCATGATGTTGTTAGGTTTTTAAATCTGCCTTTCGAGTTTTGGACTCCCCCTCTGCATGTGTGACAATTAGTGGTGCCCCTTCTCCCAAATGTATTGGATAAGGTGACTTTGGTACCTGCTATGGGAGCTCTCACCCCCACATCTGCTTGACCCTTGCCCCGCAATCAGTCCTGTCCCCCTCCCCTTCAGCCTCCGTCAGTTCAGTCTCCAACCCCCCAGCCTCATCTCTGCTCCTCCTAGGCACGGGTGGCCCATGAATACCCGCTTCATGGAGGCTAGCTCTTGGCCCCACCCCTTCAGCCCAAGGCTCCGCCCCTTCTGCTCCCCTCACCCGCTGGAGGCCCCCCACCACTACAGCCAGAGGAGCCCATGCCAAACTGCCCCGATCACCAGCACACCCACCCCAGCTGCCCTGAGCCACCGGGTGGTCCAAGCACAGCCTGACTCCCCGGGCTGCTGGCCGGCCTGAGCACCAGTCCGACCCTCGGGCCGCCAGCCAGCTGAGCCCCGATCTCCAGGCCGCCAGCCTGAGCTGAGCCTTGCTGGCTTTGGGGGAGGGGGGGAGCGAGGGCAGGGCCTCGGGGCAGAGCATTGGTGAGGCCAGAGCCTGAGTTAGGGCAGGCTTAGCCTCCCCTAGCCAATTATACCCCCTGCACGTGCTCCTAGGGTTCCTTACTCCCCTCTCCCAGGCTTGGTGGGGTAGCTACAGGTGTTCTTCATCAGGTGCTGCCAGGGGGTAGGGTGGGCAGAGGCTCCATCTCTCCATTCTCTCAGGATCGGAGGGGATGGAGGGAGCGGTCTGAAGCGACTCTGCTGGCTTCTGACAGGGCTGAACTGCATGAGGGGGCTGGAGCTTCCTATGTCATCGCCAGACAAATGCCTCAGAAATCCCATCACTGGGGATAAAATCATGAGAGTTGGCAGTGCTGGGAGTGTCCACACAGTGTTGTTCTTTACAGCGATACCAGGCAACTTAGTATGGATAGGGGACAGGGCTTCACCTCTTACCAGGGGCGTTGGAACAGAGAGGGGCCAGAGGGTCATGCTCCCCCACTTGTAGGGTACTTCTGCTCCTGCTCTTACCCCACCCCTCCCCCACACTTTGGGGCAATACACAGCCTTGAGGCACCCAGAGTGGAGAAACTGGGATTTCCCCCACCGGGTGCAAGGAGCACAGGGAAGGCTCCTTGCATGCAGCTCCATGCATTAATGCAAAGGAAAAACTGAACTGGCTCCCTTTTTGTGCTTCCGTGGCTCTTATTTAAGACACTGGTGTTTGATGAGGAGCTTTCTCTCTCCCAGCTCAGTTCCTCTTCTGCTGACTGCTGTGAAATTGTAGCCCTGTAGCCAGGGGATAGTCAATTATTTTTTGTCACGGTCCAGACTCCAGAGAAAATAATAGAAACAATAATGATAATAAGTAAATAAAAAGATTTGGGGGTCTGTTCAAAAGCAACTGGGGGTCCAGATGTGGCCCATGATCCCCCTATTGACTACCCCTGCCTGCAGCCTTTTACCATAGATAATGTCCCGAGCAGAGCACTATTACCTCAGCACCTACTAGTAGCAGGAAATGTTGTGACCCATTAAGGAAGGGGCGTGTGGGAGCAGGTCAAGTTTGAGACCCACGCCAGATGCTTGTGCACAAATTGGGGGTTTCCTCACATGCACACTATTGTGTGAGCTCAGCTTTGACTGACACATAGACTTTTGGGCACTCTATGTGCACACAAACATGCTGGGGGGGGGCTTTGTGTTTGAGGTTTGGGTCCTTACGTTTATCAACATACAAACAGCTCTTTACTTAATGACTAATCAGATTTTTAACTCGATGGCCTCACAATCTGGGTCAGATCCAGAGCTGTGCTTGACCCAACACCCAAGGTGGGGACAATGGTGACTGGAAGCTACTTCCAACCTAGCCTAATCCTGGGGACAGCCAGGGCCAGTTTTACCCCTGGTGCATGTTAGAGCTGTCTCAGGGCTGCTCTAACTTGCACCTGACATACCAGCTTCTGGTGTTGGGGGTGGGATTATGCCAACATTGGATCACAGAAGATTACTACATGCTGCCCACACCCCCTTCATTCCAACATATTCCCTTTTCTGAGGGGAAGGTCAGGTTTGGTGATGCCAAGGGGATGTATTAGGGCCATGATTCCTCAGCCATGTAGACTCCTCATACATGTAGTGAATATACAGTGTAAATGTTCCCAGAGCCTGAAATCACAGGGAATTCTTTTTAAAATGACCAAAAGATGCATGTCACTATTTTCTTCTTTTATCAGGATCACATTTAAACTCCTCTCATGTTTCAGTTCAATAGGGCTTTGACTCCAGCTGTCTGCTGCCTTTGCACACCAACCACACTATACAATTGGTCCAGAATCAATTTGGATTAAATGTCAGAGAGTGGCTTGTTGAGCCTATGATATTTTTAATTGGATTTTTGAATGCTTACCCGTCCGAAATATTCTGTGCGATCACCAAACGCTCCTTAATGCTGTTTAGGGTGACCAGATGTCCAGATTTTATAGGGACAGTCCTGATATTTGAAGCTTTTTCCTATATAGGCTCCTATTACCCCCCACCCCCATCCCGATTTTTCACACTTGCTATCTGGTCACCCTAATGCTGTTCACCTGAAGAACTAAAAGCAACCTCCACATGCGGGGGGGGGGGGTTCTTTTCATCCCCATTTTGCAGAGAGGGAGGTGACATGAAGACCCATGTTTTCAAAAGCAGCCACAAGTCCATAGATAGCCAGGGGAAGCCCTGAGTGATCAGCACTGCCGAATATTGGAGTTGGCTCGGGGTCAGGATCTTTGAAAACCAGGCTCCTATGAGTGACTCTAGTTGGGCACACAAGAATGGAAGGATTGAAAATTAGCATAACTTTTGAAAATGTGGATCAAGTGACTTGCCCAGTGTCACGCAGCTAGTCTAATGCGGAGTTGGGACTAAAATCTGTGTGATGGTTCTTGCTGGGGAGGAGGGGGGGATCACACTTGAGATTGCTCAATCAGGGCAAACTGCAAAGAATGGGACAGATGATCCCCCAAACTGGTGGTTATTCTAATAATTAGATTCACCAACCCGGCCACCAAACAGCTGCTACAATACCTTACTGGTTATCAAAACATAAGTTCCATTAAAGCAATCCAGACTTGGGCTCCCACCCAGATAGCCTAGTCAAATATAAGGAGCATTACTGAAAATCTTGTTCATCATATATAAAGTTCTACCCCTGCCCAAGGGATCAGATACTTTACCCACCAGGTCAATGAATATTTCAAATCTTACCCAAATTCACACTTACACCCAATTCTCATTAATAAACTAAGATCTATTTAAAAAGAAAAGAGAGATTGTGGTTAAAGATCATTATACATAAAGATAGGAATAAAGTTCGTAGGTCTGTTCATAGTAGAGATGGTGAGCCGCTGAGTTGCAAAAAGTTCTTTCAGAGTCAGGTCCTTAGGTTATAATCCAAATAGCCAGTTCATGTGCAGAGTTTGTATAAATTCTTCCATGAGAAATACCAGGGTGATCCAGACTTGGAGCTGGAGACTTCAGTCTTGCAACTCAAGCTTCCCTTGACCAAGCTAAAGCAGATCTGAGATACAGGATTGGGGCCCTAGAGTTCTTTTCTAGATCTCTGGCAGGCTGCATTAGCCTCTTGACAGTAGTTAACGCATCAGGCATTAATTGGATGAAGAATAGGTAATATACATTATGGCTTAGAAGTCAATCCTATTTCCTGTAGTCCACGAAAGCTTATGCTCTAATAAATTTGTTAGTCTCTAAGGTGCCACAAGTACTCCTGTTCTTCTTTTTGCGGATACAGACTAACACGGCTGCTACTCTGAAACCTATTTCCTGTGTATACATAGGCAATTAGTTGCATTGATCAGCATAAGGCAATTAACCATTTCAGCAGTTCATAGATAGTTTACTACAAACTTCAAAGAGAAATATAGACAATGATATTATTACAGCCAAGTTTCATCTAAATGTTAATATTCCCTTTTGATCTCTGAATCAGTAGAATATAGTAACATTGCTAACCTCTGACAAGATATAGGTAAACACAGACAAATACAGTAACTATCTTCTTCTAATTCTCTAACAATACCAGTCTACATTTCAAAGCCCTGGTCTATCTAACATGGCTTTGTTAGCTATTTATAAGGAATGGCCCTAATTACAATGTATATACTTTTCTGATATGTTTTTAAAGGTTGAATTTGTATCATTTAGCCTACTAGCTGCTTAAGCCTTTCTGGTTTCTAGGTCTCCTGGCTCTTGCTCTGTACTGTGACCTCTAGATGCTGCCCAATATATTGGGCAGCAAGCAATATTTTTATAAATAACTTCTCCTCCCCCATCCATTGTTGGCACTTGCATAGGTCTGCAAGAACCATTCTCACAACACCTGTGCTTAGCTAACGTGAATTAACTGATCTCTGACACAGGGACACTAATCACTCATATGAAATCAACTTGAAAAATATGTTAGGATTTTAAAAGAAAGCAACGTCTGAGAACTATGCAAACATGAATGTAATTAACATGGAGTTAATTGATAAAGATTTTCACTGCCTTTAACTCACACATTTGTGATCCCAGCTGCTGTTCCATTTTCCTGGTTCTTATTATTTTTGCATTATAACGATGTTTTACGTCAAGAAAGGCAGCAAACAGACCCATTAAAACATCATCTTGTTGTGCAACTAAGATCTAATATCTCACCAATATAAAATGTGAAATTACAATGCACCACAAATAGATGCTTCTGTTATTTCATGTAGCCTTTATTTATCAGAATGGTTTAGCCTAAGTAATGTGGCAGTAGTATATTTTTAACTCTAAAAAGTTTAGCAATCCACTTCCACATTTTTATCCTCTTCCAGCACCTTTTCTCCATTCGTTCCCCCTTTCCACCTCCCCCAGGTCCCCAGATACTGTGTTGTGAATGTGAGGTGCTCAGATCGTCCAAACCTTCAGGATTTAAAGCTAATATTTAAAACACAACTCAACGACAATCCTGAGAGATTCCTAATAGAGACTAAAATTTGCCAATAAGAAATACAAGTGTTGGACAAGAGCCCTGGCCCTGACTGACTCCACATGGGCAAGCCCCTGTGCTCGTTCAAAGCCACATTGAAATCAGTGGGGATATGTGCAAATACAAGTGTCCACCTACCAGGAGACAGTTGGAGGGCTGGGATCCATATCATGGCTGCCCCTGTATGGGTGTGCTGAGGAGGAGAGGTTGAAGAAAGGCTATTTTTCCGTTCCATGCTCTCGTAATTCACTGCTTGGTGTATGTTACGCATTCTCCTCTGTGTCTGATCCCCACAGGGTGTGAGTCTGTTGCAGCCCCCAGCTACAGGGCCTGTCCCTTTAGCTCAAGCTGTGGAGACTCATGGGTGCAGCTTTAGAGGTCCTAGGTTCAGCCTGTGGTGTGTCAGCCAACTGAGAAGCCCCATGTTAGTGTTTCCCACCCATCAAGACAAACTGCTTCCCTTGTGTCCATTGCAAAATCCCAGCTAACTCCTGGGAAAATACACCACCAAATTCAAGCTCTTGCAGGCCATGTATGGGAAGGTGAGTCCTGAGATACCCTCCCCTATACTAAGCATAGAGAACTGCTGTCCTTTCACAGGTTTCAGAGGGGTAGCTGTGTTAGTCTGTATCAGCAAAAACAACGAGGAATACTTGTGGCACCTTAGGGTATGTCTACACTACGAAACTAGGTCGAATTTATAGAAGCCGGTTTTATAGAAATCGTTTTTATACAGTTGATTGTGTGTGTCCCCATATAAAATGCTCTAAGTGCATTAAGTCGGCGGACCGCGTCCACAGTAGCTAGCGTCGACTTCCGGAGCGTTGCACTGTGGGTAGCTATCTCACAGTTCCCGCAGTCTCCGCTGCCCCTTGGAATTCTGGGTTGAGATCCCAATGCCTGATGATGCAAAAACAATGTCGCGGAGGGTTCTGGGTACATGTCGTCAGGCCCCTCCCCTTCCATCACAGCAACAGCGGACTATCGATTTGCGCCTTTTTACCTGGGTTACCTGTGCACACGACGTACCACGGCAAACATGGAGCCCGCTCAGCTCAGCTCACCGTCACCATATGTCATCTGGGTGCCGGCAGACGTGGAACTGCATTGCTACACAGCAGCAGCTAATTGCCTTTTGGCAGTAGACGGTGCAGTATGACTGGTAGCCGTCATCGGCTATCTGGGTGCTGGCAGACGTGGGGCTGCATTGCTATACAGCAGCAGCTCCTTGCCTTTTGGCAGTAGATGGTGTATTATGACTGGTATCCATCATCGTCGTACTCCTCAGTGAGTTCGGTCAGAGGCACCTGGGCAGAAATATTTTGTCTCCTGGAGACTTAGTCCTGCTGGCAGTCCTATTGAACCGTCTTGACGATGATGGCTAGCAGTCACAATACAGCATTTTCTGCCAAGCACCCAGAAGATGCCGATGGCTATCAGTCATGCTGCACCATCTGCTGCCAGCCTAAGATGTAAAAGATAGATGGACCAGATTTGTTCTGTATTCCTTTGCTTCCCCCTCCCTCCGTGAAATCAATGGCCTGCTAAACCCAGGGTTTTGAGTTCAATCTTTGGGGGGGCCATTCTGTATGACAGTTGTTTGTGTTTCTCCCTGATGCACAGCCACCTTTGTTGATTTTAATTCCCTGTAAGCCATGTTGTCACTCGCCCCTCCCTCCCTCCATCAGACAATAGTTTCTCGCCTTTTTTCAGCCCAGACGCCATAGCACTGGGATCATGGAGCCCGCTCAGATCACTGCGGCAATTATGAGCACTATGAACACCACACGCATTGTCCTGGAGTATATGCAGAGCCAGAACATGCCAAAGCAAAACTAGGCAAGGAGACAATTGCAGCGATTGCAGCGCGGCGACGAGAGTGATGAGGAAATTGACAAGGACATAGACCTCTCCCAAAGTACAGGCCCCAGCAATACGCAAATCATGGTGTTACTGGGGCAGGTTCATGCCGTGGAATGCCGATTCTGAGCCTGGGAAACAAGCACAGACTGGTGGGACTGCATCGTGTTGCAGGTGTGGGACGATTCCCAATGGCTGCGAAACTTTCGCATGGGTAAGGGCACTTTCATGGAACTTTGTGACTTGCTTTCCCCTGCCCTGAAGCGCCAGAATACCAGGATGAGAGCAGCCCTCACAGTTGAGAAGCGAGTGGCGATAGCCCTGTGGAAGCTTGCAACGCCAGACAGCTACCGGTCAGTCGGGAATCAATTTGGAGTGGGCAAATCTACTGTGGGGGCTGCTGTGATCCAAGTAGCCAACGCAATCAAAGACCTGCTGATATCAAGGGTAGTGACTCTGGGAAACGTGCAGGTCATAGTGGATGGCTTTGCTGCAATGGGATTCCCAAACTGTGGTGGGGCGATAGACGGAACCCATATCCCTATCCTGTCACTGGAGCACCAAGCCACTGAGTACATAAACCGTAAGAGGTACTTTTCAATGCTGCTGCAAGCCCTGGTGGATCACAAGGGACATTTCACTAACATCAACATGGGATGGCTGGGAAAGGTACATGATGCTCGCGTCTTCAGGACCTCTGGTCTGTTTCAAAAGCTGGAGGAAGGGACTTTCTTCCCGGACTAGAAAATAACCGTTGGGGATGTTGAAATGCCAATAGTTATCCTTGGGGACCCAGCCTACCCCTTAATGCCATGGCGCATGAAGCCGTACACGGCAGCCTGGACAGTAGTCCGGACCTGTTCAACTATAGGCTGAGCAAGTGCCGAATGGTGGTAGAATGTGCATTTGGACGTTTAAAAGCGCGCTGGCACAGTTTACTGACTTAGGTAGACCTCAGTGAAGCCAATATTCCAATTGTTATTGCTGCTTGCTGTGCGCTCCACAATATCTGTGAGAGTAAGGGGGAGACATTTATGGCGGGGTGGGAGGTTGAGGCAAATCGCCTGGCCGCTGATTACGCACAGCCAGACACCAGGGTGGTTAGAAGAGTACAGCAGGGCACGGTGCGCATCAGAGAAGCTTTGAAAACCAGTTTTGTGACTGGCCAGGCTACGGTGTGAAACTTCTGTTTGTTTCTCCTTGATGAACCCTCCCCTCTCCCCGGTTCACTCTACTTCCCTGTAAACTAACCACCCTCCCCTCCCCCCTTCGAGCACCGCTTGCAGAGGCAATAAAGTCATTGTTACTTCACATTCATGCATTCTTTATTAATTCATCACACAACTAGGGGGATAATTGCCAAGGTAGCCCGGGAGGGGTGGGGTAGGAGGGAAGGAAAAGGACACACTGCAGTTTAAAAGTTTAAAACTTTAACACTTATTGAAGGCCAGCCTTCTGATGCTTGGGCAATCATCTGGGGTGGAGTGGCTGGGTGGTCGGAGGCCCCCGCACCACGTTCTTGGGCGTCTGGGTGATGAGGCTATGGAACTTGGGGAGGAGGGCTGTTGGTTACACAGGGGCTGTAGCGGCGGTCTCTGCTCCTGCTGCCTTTCCTGCAGCTCAACCATACCCTGGAGCATTTCAGTTTGATGCTCCAGCAGCCGGAGTATCAACTCTTGCCTTCTGTCAGCAAGCTGATGCCACCTATCCTCTTCAGCCCGCCACTTGCTCTCTTCAGCCCACGATTCAGCCTGCCACCTCTCCTCTCGTTCATATTGTGCTTTTTTGCACTCTGATATTGACTGCCTCCATGAATTCTGCTGTGCTCTGTCAGCGTGGGAGGACATCTGGAGCTCCGAGAACATATCATCCCGAGTCCGCCGTTTTCTCCTTCTAATCTTCACTAGCCTCTGTGAAGGAGAAACACTTGCAGCTGGTGGAGGAGAAGAGAGAGGTGGTTAAAAAAGACACATTTTAGAGAACAATGGGTACACTCTTTCACGTTAAATTTTGCTGTTCACATTACACAGCACATGTGCTTTCGTTACAAGGTCGCATTTTTCCTCTTATATTGAGGGCCTGCCGGTTTGGTGTGAGAGATCACTCACGCAGTGCCAGGCAACAGAATTCGGCTTGCAGGCAGCCATGGTAAGCCACAGTCTTTAGGCTTTTTTAACCTTCATAACATGTGGGAATGGTTTCAAACAGCAGCGCCCTCATTTCCCATACCAAGCACCCATTGGGTTGGCCATTTAAAATGAGTTTGCAATGTAAAAGGAGGGGCTGTGGTTTCCGGGTTAACATGCAGCACAAACCCAACTACCCCCCCACACACACACACAATTCTCTGGGATGATCACTTCACCCCTCCTCCCCACCGCGTGGCTAACCGCGGGGAACATTTCTGTTCAGCCGAGCAGGAATTGGCACCTCTGAATGTCCCCTTAATAAAATCACCCCATTTCAACCAGGTGTCCGTGAATGATATCAGTCTCCTGAGGATAACAAAGAGAGATAAGAAATGGATGTTGTCTGCATGCCAGCAAACACTGGGACCATATGCTGCCATGCTTTGTTATGCAATGATTCCAGACTACGTGCTACTGGCCTGGCGTGGTAAAGTGTCCTACCATGGCGGACGGGATAAGGTAGCCCTCCCCAGAAACCTTTCCCAAAGGCTTTGGGAGTACATCAAGGAGAGCTTTCTGGAGATGTCCCTGGAGGATTTCTGATCCATCCCCGTACACATTAACAGACTTTTCCAGTAGCTGTACTGGCCACGATTGCCAGGGCAAATTAATCATTAAACATGCTTGCTTTTAAACCATGTGTAATATTTACAAAGGTACATTCACCAGAGGTCCCTTGTGTGCCCTTGGGGTCTGGGAGCACGCCTTGGGTGAGTTCGGGGGTTACTGGTTCCAGGTCCAGGGTGATAAACATATCCTGGCTGTTGGGGAAACCGGTTTCTCCGCTTCCTTGCTGTGAGCTATCTTCATTGTCTTCATCATCATCTTCTCATACCCCGAACCCGCTTCTCTGTTGCGTGATTCTCCATTGATGGAGTCAAAGCACACAGTTGAGGTAGTGGTGGCTGCACCCCCTAGCATGGCATGTAGCTCTGCGTAGAAGCAGCATGTCTGCGGCTCTGCCCCGGACCTTCCGTTTGCCTCTCTGGCTTTGTGGTAGGCTTGCCTTAGCTCCTTAATTTTCACGCGGCACTGCTGTGCATCACTGTTATGGCCTCTGTCCTTCATGACCTTTGAGACTTTTTCTACTATTTTCCCATTTCGTTTACTGCTACGGAGTTCAGCTAGCACTGATTCGTCTCCCCATATGGCCAGCAGATCCCGTACCTCCCGTTCGGTCCATGCTGGAGCTCTTTTGCGATCCTGGGACTCCATCATGGTTACCTGTGCTGATGAGCTCTGCATGGTCACCTGTGCTCTCCACGCTGGGCAAACAGGAAATGAAATTCAAAAGTTTGCGGGGCTTTTCCTGTCTACCTGGCCAGTGCATCTGAGTTGGGAGTGCTGTCCAGAGCGGTCACAATGAAGCACTGTGGGATAGCTCCCGGAGGCCAATAACGTCGAATTCCGTCCACACTACCCCAAATCCGGCCCACAAAGGCTGATTTCAGCGCTAATCCCCTCGTCGGAGGTGGAGTAAAGAAACCAGTTTAAAGGGCCCTTTAAGTCAAAAAAAAGGGCTTCGTCGTGTGGATGTGTCCAGGCTTAATTCGACCTAAACTCGTAGTGTAGACCAGGTTTAGAGACTAACAAATTTATTTGGCCATAAGCTTTCCTGGGCTATAACTGATGAAGTGTGTTATAGCCCACAAAAGCTTATGCCCAAATAAATTTGTTAGTCTCTAAGGTGCCCCAAGGATGCCTCATTGTTTTTGTCCTTTCACAGATACTGCTAGGTGGTCCCTGCAGGGAAATGTTGACTGTCCAGTGGTGTCCACTGCCTTCTGCAGTCAGCAGGGAATATAGCAAGTGGATAGTAATCTGCACAGTGTGGAAATTCAGTGTGTGACATGTGCAAACAGAGCCAGGATTGGCATGCTTCTTGACACCTGAATCCTTCACTATGTCGGTATCAAGCACTGGAGTTGAAAATGTACCACTGGGCCTACCACTGGGCCATTCTACTTACCCATATTCAGTGCAGGAGAGTTATGATGTGGTGGTGTAATTCAGCCACTTTACTGTAGGAGGAAGACCTGGCTGCACTGTGCAAATCAGTATCTGAACTTCATTAGTGTTCAAGAAAGTTTGGGTACCAGGGTTTGGTTTGGGACTCTCTGTCCTTCTATCTTAAAGGGACAATGTCAATCTGAATAATGAGCACCTGCTCCTGAATTCCCTCTTTCAAGTGTTGTTTCTCTCATGCGGTTCTGGGTAAAAAAACCACCACCCAAACAACAGGGAAAAGTTCTTCAGGCCTCAATTCTGTAATGAAATCCAGAGCTGATGGCAGGATCAGGGCTTAGCTCACTACACAGGGCAAACAGGGAAACTGACTATCTACAAAGTGCTGTCAAATGCACAAAGTAAACAAATTGAAAATATCAGGGAACCATTTTTATCTTCTTTCTTTCAGTTCTAGTAACCTTAGGCTGTGCTCATAACAATTGCAGGCAGCAAATTTGTAGTCAGGTTCTGATTTTAAATGGAGGGTATCCCTCTGACTTTGTTACAGTATTGCAAAAGCCGGCTTAAGCTCTACTACCTACATCTATAGGTAGGTGTAAAATACTATTCCTTTTCCACACGTTTTTGGAGACGTCTGTGTTTAAACATACTTTCTTCTGTCCACTTGCTTCCTCATATGACAGACCCAAGTTCAGGCTTCCTGCTTCTGATGTAGAAAAGGAGCTAATGCCTGAGGAAAGGACCAGTAGGAATCATGCTCTGAACATCCTCTTATGTGATACCAAGTGTGTGGTTCTTTGTACATTGTCGAGGAGTGGAAATAAAGATCTACATGTGACCTAAAGGATGCAAGCTTATGGGGCATCTCACACTCACATTTTTAAAACCTCCAGCACAAAAGAAGAGCATAAATTTTAATTTGCATTTATTTTTTCTGTTTCCTTATCCAGGGAAGCTTTTATGTCCCTTCTGAAAACTGCATGCAGCATGCATACAAATGGCATAAGGACCTGTGTCTGCTGCTCTTGAATGCATACAGAGGGCTTCATGTGTACTACACAGTCATAATGAAAGAGATTCCAGATTTGCCACAGCTGAAGTTAGGTAAGAGAACAGACATTTTACATCTCTTAGTCTCATTTTAAACAGACCTTTTAGTAACTAAGTTTTCCAGTTTGTCATGGGATTTTAGGGGATTTTTTTCCCTGATTTTATTTTTGGGGTTTATTTTAGGGTAATCATGAGTCAGGACTGATGTAAATCGACATCACTCTACTGCAATCAGTTTATACTAGCTGAAGGTCGCATTAGTGTTTAGAAGGAATAAGTTATTATAAGTGTCCAAAAATTGTTTCTTTGAATGATATCTGGAATCGGTTGCCTTTCAAAGCCTTGAGCTCCCTATCAGGCGTGGGAGAACTTTAGGAACCAACAGCCCCATGAGCAAATATTTTTCAAATTAGGGGGGAAAACTCAATTTAAGGTAAATTTTATTAGAACATAGTCTCCAATTTCTGCTTTAGAATGTATTGCTTTTTACCACAGACACCTTGATAATAGCATAATTACTACATGCTCTTTAAAGTGTTTTCTGCTTTTCTCCCTAATTTAGCTGTTTAATAGATTCTCCCCCTGAAGCAGAAGCCACTATGGCTTTGTAGACCTTTCAAGGCACTAGTAAGGATATTGGGTCCAACGCTTCAAAGCCTAGCACTGTTGTAGGGTTGCAGGCCTGCATTCATTAATTTGTGCTCTCTCATGCTTGCAGTGGTACTGAGTAGTTAATTAGAAATGAAGAACTCCCCAAGCCAGTCTCTGTTTTCCAACCCGTTTCTTTGGATTTAGGAAGCATGGATGGCGCTTTCATATATTTTAAAAAGGCATTAGCTGGCAATATTAGGATTGCAGAGCCGATGGGAGAGACGTGCCCCATTCCACTGACCAATGGCTTAAAAAAAGAGAGAGAGAATGTCTTCCATATCGATTCTGTAGGTACTGTCGGAGCAGTCAGCTATAAAACATTGTGCTGCACATCCCACATTGGGGCTGGTTCCACCTCCTCATCCTGCTGCATTCACTGTTACGGGCCGCATGTTCCCCTCTTTCAAATAACCTGCATTCAGTTAAGAAAACTGGTTTATTTCTTTCACACAGTGAGAAAACATCCTTAAAAACAGATCCGGTACTTTAAAGTTACTGTAACCTGTCAATTAAAGCATGACAACAAAACACAGGTGTCATGCATTTTGGTTATTGGTCACATGTAGAGATTATTTGCATCACACATTGGCAGGTTTGGAAGTTGAAAGGTGCAAGGTGGTATTGCCTCTTCTGTGTTTCATCTATCACAAATATAAAAAGACCCAAAACACATACAGGTTACATTTCTGCATCCCATGGGGCAGATTTTCAGACAGTTTACGATGCATAAATACGCATTTCGTTTGCACACATACTTACTATACATGCAGATTCACTAAATGCAACTTAGCCACTTATGAATGAAATTCTCCATTCTCATTTACAAGTCTAAAATATCTGATTGCAGGTTCAGGACTTTGGGGCCCCATCAAAAGCCTGTTACAGTCACTGAGAGTCTTTTCATTAACTTCAATGGGCGTTGATTAGGCCCATGGTCTGTACATAAAAAATGTAACGATCCAGTTTCCACGTTAAGGGTATGTCTATACTACAGGGACTATACCAGCTACATTGCCATAGCTCTGCCAGCACAGCCCCCTAGTGTAGACGGAGCTTCCACTGAAGGAAGGGGTTTTTCTATTGGTGTAGGAACAATACCTCTCCAGCTGATGGTAGCTATGTCAACAGAAGCGTTCTTCCATTGATGTGGGTGCGTCTACACTGGGGGTTAGGTCAGTACAGCAACATTGGTCAAGGGGATGAATTTTTCACACTCCAGGCCAGTTAGCTATATCAGCCTAAATTTTAGGTCTGGAGCAAGCCTGAGAACCCAAGAGTGCAAATGCATGAACCAGAACATTAAAAGATGGGGTGTGGGTATGTGTGTTCATGCCCCCAGTGGTTGCACCTATGAAAATGCAAAATTGCAGTTAGACACCCTTGTGTCAATTTGTCCCTTCATGGTTACTGTGCACATTTAAATAGGAGGTGTTTTGTATGGTCTTCCCTTGGAGCCATGTGCTATATACTTGTTGTTATTAGTGATGACTCCTCCCTGCAAATTCCGCAAGCCAAAGTTCCTGAGGTTTTGTTTCAGATCTCCTGTTTTTATGACGTTTTGCAGAATGTCTCTATGACCCACACTTGGTGGGGCATAACTGCAGCATGGGATTTCCCTGGGGCCATCTCACTCGACAGCTGCAAGCTATAAAAGCTAGGTCTACACTAAGGCCCCAAAGCAAACATTTTGGTTGAGACCACCAAGCATAGAGGCAGAAAAGGAAACGAATGCAAACATTCCAAATATAGGATTTATTACTGACACTATGGCAGGGCCCAGCAGGTACCAGGGGCTTTCCAAACACAGAGGAAGGTACAATCCCTGCCCCAAAGAGCTGACAGACTTCAGACCCAGAGCTGCATAAAGATTTACAAGCCTGGCTTACCTCCTCAGATATTGGGGATGAAACAAGGTATAGGGCAACTGGCTGAAGCATTTGCTGCCCTGGAAGGCTTTTGCCAGCGCACTTAGCAGCTTGCCCTTTGTTGCTGTGTTACCTTGGCATTATAAAGTACGTAAGGGCATAATCCTGCAAGGTGCTGGGTGCCTCTGGTGCAGCGCTGAGCACTGCCAATACTACTGACCCCAATGGAAGCTGGGGATGCTCCCACACTAGTCCTAACACAGTTGCTTGCTGGGAAAGGGGTAGGGCATTTTGTAGTGTGCATACTCCCTTTCTGGTCAAGCTGCTGCTTATACCACTGGGAGTCCCATATAGGAAGAGCCAAATCTTGCACGCTTTTTTGAGGCAAGTGTCCCATTGAACTTCACTGAGGGTAGCTGCTGGAGTAAAGTGAGCAGGATTTGACCATTAAGGAAAGAATGGGGCTTTTGAGCAGAGATCTTGGGTGCAGAGGCAAGGAGACTCTTGCCAGTGGAGGGTGGAGCGTCGAGTGTTGAATGACAGCTATGAGTTAATGTGTCACTTCTCAAACTTGGTTTTTCTTTTTGTGCCCCCAGCGGAGCTCGCTGTGGAAGATACGCTATCTCAACTTTGTACCGAGCTGCAGGTATTTTCTTCAGCAGAATCAATACGTTCACACGGTTTCAAAACTCACTGAGACAACTCACTTGGGAGAAGCAAGTTCAGTGTCGGCCACCAGTCAAACAAATGTTTCTTGCACTATGACTGCAAATGCATATGGGGCCTCCTTCATTGCCATCAAATCACTGGCTGGACTGTTTTAACAAGGCCTGACACCTCCATCCCTAGGAACAGCCCCAAAGATCAGCTTAGTTAAATGGGACTGGGAGCTACCGACTCCTGGTTATAATATATGGTTTACTGCTGATTGAGTGCCAGGTATATAGGACCAAATGGTCAAACATGGGTGCCTAAAATTAAACAGGCATATAAATAGGGAAGTAGTGAGTTGGTGTAAGGAGGTGATTTTACCTCTCTGAATACAGCATCAGTGAGACCAAAACTGGATTACTGCATGCAGTTCTGGTGTCCACATTTTGGAAAGGATGTTGAAAAATGAGAGACGGTGCAGGAAAGAGCCACAAACATTATTCAAGGGCTGGAAAAAATGCCTTATAGTGAGAGATGTAACGCTCAATCTGTTTAGTTTATCAACAAGAAGACTGAGACCTGACTTTGATTACAGTGTATAAATTCCTTCCTGGGGAGAAAATGTTGGGTACTAAAGGGCTCTTTAATGTTGTGGAGAAAGGCAAAACAGGAACCAATGGGTGGAAGCCAAAACCAGACAAATTCCAATTAGCAATAAGGCATACTATTTTATTTTTTTACAGTGAGGGTAATTAACCTTTGGAACAAACTATCAAGGGACGTAGTAGATTACCCATCTCTTGATGTCAGATCAAGACCGGATGTATTTCTGGAAGCTGTGCTTCAGCTAAACACAAGTTATTGGGCTCAAGGAAGGGGTAACTGAGTGAGATGTCATGGTCTGTGATGTGAGTCTAACCCTCCTGGTTGCAGAGAAAAGTTTGAAAATATGACCCAAGTGTAACCTGACGGTTCAGAAACTAGAAGGCAAATAAAAGAACCTCAATATTTATTGTTACTTTACAAAATCTGATTTTTAAGGCAACGGTATGATTTCGGCAATGACTCATGATTTTGTGAATGTCGGGCAATTATACAGTGGATTCCAGACTTCCCTGGGCTCCTCTGGAAGTCCCAAATGAATGAATGAATATTGCAGAATTCAGATGAATTGGGAGGGACTTGGAATTGGAGGGTCCTTCTCAGCACTACCCATTGTCCGAATCCTGAGAAGTGCTGAGTACCTAAGACCAACTGGAATGGCTACCTCTCAGGACTTCTCCGACACCTGCCTAGCTCTCAGTTTGTATGACCCACTGTTATTATACAGCAAGAACATCACAATTAGAGCTTGACACTGACCTTTCCCGTTATCTCAAGCCTGCTGAAAAGGTTAAGAGCCAATGAGCTGGAAAAATAACCATCATGCTATTTAATAACCCTGGGTGTTAATGGAGCTTCTCCTTTGAAGCTTGCTCTCCGGGCCTTCCTTTACAATTTATGCAATAACTTAGGTGCTAATATTTAAAATTAAAAGTAAACAGCATTGCTGACAGTGCAAGTTATTTCTTCTTCTAAGCAAGGGGGACTAGTTATACAAAATAAGGCCCTGATCCCGCAAAGAGCACCCAGGGGGCACATGCCTCCACCCCATAGGCCCCTTTGATTTCACTATTTGAATTGGTACAGGAGGTTGCCCACACTGAACTGATTGCAGAATCAGGAATACAGCAGTGAGGGCAGTGTAAGTACAATCAGGATACCCACAGTTACACACACACATGCGCACACACACATATGCACGCAGTCCTGATTTAGATTTCAGTGCCACTAGCCTTGGGAGATTGCCTGGGAAGGACTGGGTAAAAATCAAGCAGGAACTCAGGATTCATTGTGGTGCTATGGTGAAAAGGGACTGTGACTGGCAAAGAGACTTTTTGTTGGTTTGTTTCGTTTAATTTTTTTAAGGTATAACTTGTATTATTATTATTAATTTGTATTACCTAGGGACCCGAGCCATAGATCAGGGCCCCATTGTAGTAAGGCTTTACTAACACATTTACCATAAAACATAATTACTGTCTGTGGATTCTACTGCTACTGATGCATCCGACGAAGCGGGCATTCACCCACGAAAGCTTATGCTCCAATACATCTGTTAGTCTTAAAGGTGCCACGGGACTCTCTGTTGCTATATGCTATAGAGGTTGGAGTGTATAAATACCAGTAGAATTATAAAAGAGAACTCTACAGCCTTGTATCTGTTTCTCACTCTTGTTCAAGTGCAGTAGAGAAAGGAGAAAATACACTTAAGAACATAAGAATGGCCATATTGGCTCAGACCACCAAGGTCCAGCTAGCTCAGTATCCTGTTTCTGACGGTGGCCAGTGCCAGATGCTTCTGGCAGTTGGAGATTTAGAGACACCTCGAGCATGGGGCTCCATCCCTGATCATCTTGGCTAATAGCCATTGATGGGCCTGTCCTCCGTCAACTTATCTAATTCTTTTTTGAACCCAGTTATACGTTTGGCTTTCACAATATTAGGGTTACCATATTTAACAAATTAAAAAAGAGGACCCTCCACGGGGCCCTGGCCCCGCCCACTTCCCAACCCCAGCCCCGCCCCAACTCCGCCCCTTCCCTGCCCCAACCCCGCCCTAACTCCGCCCCCTCCACTCCCAGCCACGCGAAAAGGGCTGCCCGAGCGCTACCGGCTTCACGGTTTGCCGGGCAGCCCCCAGACCCTGCGCCCCCGGCTGGTGCTTCCCCAGCGCAGCTGGAGCCCGGGAGGGGAAGTGCCCAGCCAGCGACGCAGAGTCTGGAGGCTGCCCGGCAAACCGTGAAGCCGGTAGCGCTAGGGCTTCGGGCAGCCCCTATGCCTCCGGACCCTGCGCCCCCGGCCGGGCACTTCCCCTCCTGGGCTCCGGTGGCGCAGGGTCCGGAAGCATGGGGGCTGCCCAAAGCCCCTAGCGCTCGGCTCTTAAACAGAGCCGAAGAGTCGGGGAGGAGCAGAGCCGCCGCGGCCGGAGGCTCTGCTCCTTCCCTGACTCTTCGGCTCTGTTTAAGAGCCGAGCTGCCCGAGCGCTACCAGCTTTGGGCAGCCCCCATGCCTCTGGACCCTGCGCCGCCGGAGCCTGGGAGGGGAAGTGCCCGGCCGGCGGCTGGGGTCCGGAGGCAAGGGGGCTGCCTGAAGCCCATAGCGGGCAGCTCGGCTCTTAAACAGAGCCGAAGAGTCAGGGGAGGAGCAGAGCCGCCGCGGGAGGTGAAGTGCCCGGCCGGCATTTTCCCAGACATGTTTGGCTTTTTGGCAATTCCCCCTGGACGGGGGTTTGATTGCAGAAAAGCCGGACATGTCCGGGAAAAAACGGACGTATGGTAACCCTACACAATATCCCCTGGCAATGAGTTACACAGCTTGACTGTGCGTTGTGTGAAGAAGTACTTTCTTTTGTTTGTTTTTAACCTGCTGCCTATGAATTTCATTAGGTGACCCCTAGTTTTTTTGTTGTGTGAAGGAATTTTGGAATTTTTTTTTCATACTGTACCGGGCATTAGACTTTATAAAAAAAGTCACCCAGCTAGTGCTGTGTTTTGACCTGTGTGAAAGAGATGTTCCTCTAATCAAAAGGCATCACCAAGTCTACAGAAGAGGGAGCATCATTTCGTATTCCAGAGTAAGCAGCACCATCTAGTGGATATTCTGGGACCAACAACCAATTGTCTGCATTCATTTACTTTTTACCTGCAATGAAAAATATTGGCTACGGCTGGATTGTGCCCACTCCCCACACTTCCCTTATGTCTCCATCTTAATGTGTGTTAAAATACATGTGTTGAAATAATTCTATAGTAACTGCCTGATCTGGGATGAAATAATTGATAGGAAAACAGTGTCAGCCCAGTTCTGAGACAAGGATCATTCTTTTTGTTTGCTTTTTTAAGGAAACTTAATCTAATGTACTAATTAATGCTACTGACCTAACCTCCAAACATCCTTTCCCCCCTCCAGATGTTGAACAATCCAGAGAAGATAGCAGAGCAGATAAGCAAGGACCTAGCCTGGCTTTGCTCCCACCTTTTGGCACTATGGACCCAGTTCCTGGAGACAGTGACACTCCATCCAGAAGTCACAGCCTATCTTACTCAGGAGCATCACATGCTAAGGGTAATGCTAACCAATTCATTCAGCAATGGTGATAACAACCTGATAGGAAGAGATCAAAGATGCATCCAGAGTGTGCCTTAATTAGAGTTACTGTGTGAAATTCACCCCCCCACACACATAGAGAACCAACCCAAAGCCTATATGCCACTTAAGTGATGCTTAGGTCCTTGTGCTGGCTCTCTGCTCAGGGGGGATTTTTTTGCCTAGAAAAGACCAGTTTTTAAATAATTCCTTCAACTATCAAATCCTTGCTGTCAGTTCAACAAATAGGAGCAAGTAGTGACCTTGTAGCCTGTCTTGTCTTCACCTGGCAGTGGTAGCCAGGTTTCCAGCTGGATAGCATCATGCCAAGAGGAAGGCATGTTGGAGCCTGGAGTGCATAGCTCTGAGAGATTCAGGAAGAGCTTCACAATCTGCAAGAGATGACGAAACAGGGAAACCAGGGTCTGCTTTTATAATTTTGTTTCAGCAACTTCATTGACTCCCGGTACAAACTACATTCCTTGGTGGGGCCTGCTAACAATAATCATTAATAAGTTGTTGTTACAATAGCACCAGAATTGTGCTAGGCACTTCTCAGACAAGTATAAAGGGAAGGTCTTTTCTTTGAGCAGTTTGCAAACTGAATTAGCTACGTATTTTAGCCCCAATACTATAAGTTGTTCTGCCTGGGCAGATCCATGTCTCTTAGACTTCAGCAGGGCTCTGTGTGAGTACAGAGGTCCTCCCATTTAGCTCGCTGGGTCAGGACCTTGGTGTGGATTTGAATTGGAGGCCTTAGTGACATGGATTACAAACAGACTGCTGTCCTATACAAGAGCTGCATTTCAGGACTGTACCTCTGACCATTCCTTGCCGCCTTATCAGTGTCCTGGCTTTTGGGTAGACCCCGGATATTGTGGGCCTAAAGTTTGGAAAACCCTCAACCACAATGGAAAAGAAGACCTGGTCCTTATAGAACACTGGTACTATACAGAAAACTGAGCACATTTTAAATATCAAAATACCAAATTACTCAGTTGTGGTAAAGGTTTGATTTCCCATGGTACCTTGATTGTCACAAAATGTGAAAATTCATCTGAAAAAACAGAATCATCACAGAGTCAAATAATTGAAAAATCTATCCTTCATAACTCCTTTAACACAGCTGCCACTGGAAATATAGTTCTGTTTCTTTTATTATCTCTTTATACATAAGCAGCCAGTACATTCCCGCTCCTTAGTATCACACACGCATTCTCACAGACATGCACACACGCACATATTACCATTTGGCGGCTGCCTATCTGATTATGCTGAATGCTCTAAAGCCCCACTTAAGCATGTGCTTAACTTTAACATTGACGTCAGTGGGGCTACTTGCCTGCTTAGGGAAGCATGTGCTCAAATGCAGTGCTTCAGATCAGGACTTTCTTTATTATCTAACTCCTTCAGAGGGAAATGTATAGGAAGCAGGAGGTACCTTCAACATAGCACCTAAGCTAAAGAAGCAACATGTCTAATGGCTAGAGCAGGGAACTGGGGTTCTTTGGCAAGTTACTTGACCTGTATGTGCTCAGTTTTCTTTAAAATGTGTGTGGTATTGCTTACCTGGCTACATGAAGCAGTTTGAGAGCCTCAGACATAAGGTATTATTATTATTAAACATCCTTTTTCAAGCGATGCTGATCTATTATTTTAGAAAGGCCATTTGTCAGAACACAGCTTGGAGGTTTAGGGGGATATTGTAATTTTGTTTGCATGCTTTCTGCTGCCATTCTACGATGCTGTATTTTACAAATAACAGCAGTAACATAAGGACTAGAGTCTTAATTGATTTGATTACGTATCTTGTTGGAGTGCATAGAAAGTCAAAGCTTATTTCTGAGCAGATAGCAGTACCACGTTCTTTAGGAGTGTATGTTTTCATACTAAGTGCTCTGCAAATCATTTCAAACCTGCAACTATTTCACAATCGATTGTCCATTGCTGAATTGTTCTTTCCAATGTCCATGCAAAAATTTGGAAAACTTGAATTTGCAGATATCATGGCACGCATGTATGTGTTTCTGATAATGTAGGGTTTCTTCCCCTCTGTGTACATGTGTAGGACTGGGAGTTACTGTAGATCTTTGTGCAGAAGATACCATTGATTATTGACTTTCCTCAATTAGCAACTGCGCTACTGCCCTGTCAGCTGTCGGGAAAGGGAATTAGCGACCCTAGTTTTAAAGCTACAGAGAGGACTTTTGAATTCAACAGATGTGCTGCTTCTAAACAAAGAAACAGCAGGTACATTGGAAGAGATTCCAAAATATTTCCAAGGGCTGTGTCTTCAATCCTAAGAGGCTTTGAACATCTCAGGCCATATTTACCCAGACACACTGGCTGCTTCCGGCAAAACAAAGCAGAAAGCCAACTGAATTGGCTGAGCAACCTGGGTTCCTAGCTTCCTTGTGTCACCAGAGTGATGCAAAGCAGCTGGAGCAGGTTTGCATGCACTTGGTGTCTTTAAAAGGCTTTAACGTGTAACCTTTGTGTTTCGTACCCAGGTAAGAAGATTCTCAGAAGCATTCTTTTATGCCGAGCACCAAAAGCTAGCTGTGCTGACCTTTCAGGAAAGCCTGTAAGTAATTCCTTACATCTCCCATCCCTGGCACTTGGGCCCTGCAAGCATGTGGTCTCTTAAAACCAGACCCCATGCCACCACGTTATCCTTTCCGATGCAAATCCATGCCCTTCCTCCTTGATCTTCAGGGGGCATTTGTACTCCATACAGAAGGCATCGGGTCTATTTTAATCTCACTGCAGTGTAAATCCACTGAAGTCAAGGTAAAAAATTACACAATGCAAGATCCAGATCAGGCCCCCGAGAGTTGTAATCTTCAGACACCTGTGATTGGCAGGTGGGTTTTTTTTTAAGGCTTGTGGTCTAAAGCATGATGGAGGCTGAAGTCCTGCACTGAGGCGACAGCAAGTGCCAAATGGTCAGAAAAACTCTTTTCTCCTCCCCACTGTCCCCAAGTGGGTGTAACTCTCTTGGGTGCAGCCATGGTAGTGCTGGGAGGATCTGGGAAGGCAGACAGGATAGAGCCATGAACCATTCATCAGTGGTTAACACAAAGCCTTGAACATGAGCGCTGGAGCTGGGTGACGCAGTTCAGAAACTGACGGCTCAGAATGGGCAGAATGCCGGGTTGGTGCTGGTAATAGTGGGGCTCAGAGTGGATGATAAATTGCAGGAGAATTAGCAATGGAAGGCTGTCAAAGAAAATAAATCCAGTACTGGGCTGTATTCAAAGAAGTGTGTTCTGGATAGCAAGCAAGGTCATTATTTCCCTCTGCTTGACGTTTCTGCTTAGGCCCCAACAGAATTGGGACCCCCCATGATTTTTAAAATACTTAGAGCCCAATTCTGCCCTTGGTTGCACCTGAACAACCCTGCTGCCTTCAGCTGGGTTACCTGGAGTTGACTGCAGGCAGGATTCCACTTCTTAGCTCATTTAGAGGAGAGTTCAGAGGAAAGCAACAAAAATAATAAAAGATGAGGAAACTAGGCACTGTCTGGGGAAATGTTAAGGGAGGGCCAGGCTCATTCTGCAGAAAACCAGGCAGAGAGGAGGAAATATCTGCTCGCAAACATGATCAGGGATGTTAGCGATGGAGCAGGGGGCAGTTATTTTCATTAATCAAGTGAGTCAAGAAGCAGATGCTCTGGGCTGATGCTATTGTACAGCAGGAAGGACTTAGATGAAAGATTAGTGAAAATGTTGCGGTTTTAGAAGAGTTCTGCAGTGAGACAGATTGGCCAGGGGGACTGTGAAGCCCCCATTGCTGGAATTTATCAGACTGGAGACATGTCTTTCAGAAATCGTTTAGGGATAGTGCCACAGATTGTGCCAGCATGCAGGGCCATAGATGGGGATTCCATACAAGGATGCCCTCTTCAAAGCTGTAACTAGAGACACGGGGACAGATGCAGTGCACAGTCTACCACATTGTAAAGAGGAACAGCACAAGGCAGACACAACCTCAGTCGTGCTTGGGTGGATGGTTGTATAGGGCCAGCCCAGCCTACGAAAGTGGGTAGTGCTCATCTGTGAAGGAGACACGGCCAGAGGGGCCCCAGATGTGACTGTTCAGCTCATTCTCTCATATGGAACCCCAAATATAGACTATAGCTTCCTGCTATATCAGCACCCTTGAGGGAGAACATAAGAACATAAGAACAGCCATACTGGTTCAGACCAAAGGTCCATCTAGCCCAATGTCCTGTCTTCCAACAGTGGCCAATGCCAGGTGCCCCAGAGGGAATGAACAGAACAGGTAATCATCAAGTGATCCATCCCCTGTCGCACATTCCCAGCTTCTGTCAAACAGAGGCCAGGGACACCATCCCTGCCCATCCTGGGTAATAGCCATTGATGTACCTATCATCCATGAATTTATCTAGTTCCTTTTTCAAACCTGTTATATTCTTGACCTTCACAACATCCTCTGGCAAGGAGTTCCACAGGTTGACTGTGCATTGTGTGAAAAAATACTTCCTTTTGTTTGTTTTAAACCTGCTGCTTATTAATTTCATTTGGTGGCCCCTGGTACTTGTGTTATGAGAAGGAGTAAATAAAACTTCTCCACACCAGTCATGATTTTATAGACCTCTTTCATATCCCCCATTAGTCGTCTCTTTTCCAAGCTGAAAAGTCCCAGTCTTATCAATCTCTCCACATACGGAAGCCATTCTATACCCCAATCATTTTTGTTGCCCTTTTCTGAACCTTTTCCAATTCTAATATATCTTTTTTGAGACGGGGCAACCACATCTGCACACAGTATTCAAGATATGGGTGTACCATGGATTTATATAGAGGCAATATGATATTTTCTGTCTTATTATCTATCCCTTTCTTAATGATTCCCAACATTCTGTTTGCCTTTTTGACTGCCGCTGCACATTGAGTGGATGTTTTCAGAGAACTATCCACAATGACTCCAAGGTCTCTTTCTTGATTGGTAACAGCTAAATTAGACCCCATCATTTTATATGTATAGTTGGGATTATGTTTTCCAATGTGCATTACTTTGCATTTATCAACATTGAAGGAGGCATCAACAGTAACTCTGCTCTGTCTGGGCAAACAGTCCTGGAGCAGAAGGGGAGCCGTGCTGGCACAAAGATGTTTCACTTACACTTATTGGACTGGCACCAGTGAAACTAGCCCCATTTTCTATGAAATAGAGCTAACTTCTTCCTTAACTGTCGTGGAAGCTGAGTAGAACAAGAGTTAGACTGTAGACACTCACAGTGTCTTTAATCTGTAAGCTCCTCAGGGCAGGGTCCTGTTTCCTCTATGTCTGTGAAGCATCTAGCATGTCTCTGGCACTATATACATGATGATGAATAAGGCCTGATCGTCACAGGCTTATTAGTGGCAATTTTATTATGCTAGTACCTACATGGCACAATTGAGATCAGGTCCCCCTTGTGCTAGATGCTCTACAAACATATAAAAAGAGACTGCCTCTACCCCAAAGAGCTTATGCTCTAAATAGACAAACAGACAAGGGTGGATGGGGAAACTGAGGCTCAGAGAGGCAAAGTGACTTCCTCAAGGTCACACAGCAGGTCAGTGGCAGAGTTCGGGAAAGAACCCTAGTCTCCTGATTCACAGCAACTAGACTGTGCTTTGTCTGTCAGGATTTTAAGTCTTAAGTATACTATTTCTGATATTAGCGCGGACGTGATGATTCCTAAGTTAAATACAGACTGTTGCATGGAATTCTGCTACCGACTTCGTTGTTTCTCTTACTGCTGCATGTGGCACAGATTTCAGTGCCGAAAAGGAACGCATACAGATGTTACTTTTAGATCTTTACCTTTACATGTTGCTTTCAAACACTAAGGGTAAAATCCTGGCCCCATTGAAGTCAATGGGAGTTTTGTCAGTAAATTGAATGGGGCCAGGAATTCACTCTAAAAATCAAGGACAGGGCTGGTGTGCTAGCAAGGGAAACCAGGTAGCTACTGCACATGCCCTACTTGAGTCTGGATGGCCGTCAAGTTTGTGGGTCCTTTTATTTAATTATTCTACCAGAACATACGAACGGCCATACTGGGTCAGACCAAAGGTCCATCTAGCCCAGTATCCTGTCTTCTGACCGTGACCAATGTCAGGTGCTTCAGAGGGAATGAATAGAACAGGTAATCATCAAGTGATCCACCCCCTGTCGCCCATTCCCAGCTTCTGGCAAACCAGGATTTATGAAAAAAGCAACAAAGAGTCCTGTGGCACCTTATAGACTAACAGACGTATTGGAGTATAAGCTTTCGTGGGTGAATATCCACTTTATCAGATGCATGCTCCACTATGTCTATTAGTCTATAAGGTGCCACAGGACTCTTTGTCGCTTTTTAAAGATCCAGACTAACACGGCTACCCCTCTCATACTTGACAGGATTTATGGTTGAACAGTTGGACCCAAATAATTGTGAAACAGCCAAAGTCAAGTTGAAGGGGAAATGTCAGGCATGAAAGGGCACTTGTCTGGGATACAGAGATCTCCTGCATTAGCATGAGAATATGTTTACAAGCCTGTTTACAAGTTGTTTGAGTTAGCATTTCTTCTCCCTGCCATGTACAAAGTTTGTCGTTTCCACTTATTACATGGTGATGAACTGTGTTTCCCTGAAGGAAATCTGAAATATGTGCACTTCTGCACCAGCTCTGTTCTGTGTAACCTGTCCCATATTGCTGCCAGCTAATGCCATCTCTTGAAAGCTTGTGTTGTCTTCATCTCTATTGGTTAGAATACATAGGCTAGCTAAAGAAAGATCCAAATAAACTAATCTCACATTTGAAACATGCTTTCCCGCTTGACTGGGAAGAATTTTGGCAAGGGGACATTCAGCAAAACTGAAAAGCCACCACATGTATAAGTGACAAAATGAAATACTTTTGTTCACAATGCATCACTAATTTGTGGAACTCACTGCCACAAGATCTAACCAAGGCTCAAAATTTCATATGATTCCAACAAGAATTAGGTCTTTATATGGATAATGAGAACATCCACAGCTATATTAGAGAGGATAGCAAGGAGATCCATTTCCTTGATTCTGGGCATGAAGCAATCATTAAGTTATGTGGGGAAGGAAGAGACTGCTGTGCAGAAGGGTCTTCCGAGTGCCACTCAGTGCGTGGCAAGTTAGTGTGCTCTAGATTAACACCCTGGTTTGCCACGTCCCAAAACTCTATATAGAAAACCCCTGAGACATTTTGTCTCAGTTGCTTCTAATCCTCCACCGCAGCTCTCTGGTAGTTGCCATATGAGACAAGCCAGGGATAAAACCAGTACACGGAAAATAAATTGGTTGTATTTCACCTGTTCTCCACTTCCCCTGGCAGTTGTCATGTCATTCAGCTCTGGAGCAGGAAGAGTATAATAGCCACTAGCCATTTCTGGGCCAGTTCTTCACCCCAGAGTTTCAAGAGAAGACTGACAAGGGCCCTCTGCAGGATGGGGGGAAATTCCTCTGACAGAAGAGCAGTACAGGGCCTTACACTGCCCTCTGGTGGAAGAGTTGTGCCAGGGTGGTGCTTAGAGCAGGAGGGGGCAGATCTGGGGTGGAAGGGGGTGTGCACATAGCACTCTGCACTATGGTGGATTCTGGGCTGCAGAGCAGGCAATAGGCAACTGAGTAAGATTGCCGCAAACTAGAATAGTCCTTGGAGCTTTGCAGACTGACTCCATGGGCCACACCAGTCTCTGCTGCAGGCAGAATCCTGCAGTGTCCCCAAGTACTTGAGTATGTTGGTACTTAAGTACATGTTTTGAAGTATTCCACATACTTGTAGGTAAGCACTTTAAATATTCCGTACTTAGCATTTGTATTTAAATACAGTTTAAAGGGTCTTAAAACATAAGTCACTTTTTTTTTATCTGCAAATACTTTTTCAAACTAATATTTTGAAACAATCACATTCCTCCCAACTGTCCCAGATTCTGGCTGGCCCCCAGAACCCACAGTCCTGGCTTGGGAGCTTCAGATCTGAGTTCCGGCTGCCAGAGCTTTTTCACATTGGCCCGGCTGTTGCACTAGCCAGGGAGAGTGGCGGCTCCACGCCTTTCTCTTCTGAATGGTCACTGCAATAGACAGCTAGGAGCCTCCTGAGGGGGTGGGGTGGGGGAGTCTTGCAGGGAATACAGTAGTTAAAAGTACTTGCACTCAGGGCCGGCTCCAGGCACCAGGCAAACAAGCACATGCTTGGGGCGGCACCTGGTAAGGGGCGGCCAATCTTGGGGTGGCGGGGGAGCAGCGCGGTGTGGCATTCCGCGGGGGGGGGGGGTGCTCCGGTGGCATGCGGAGGGGGGTGCTCTGGCGGCGCGGGGGGGGGCAGGCTCCGGCGGCGCAGCGCTCTGGGGGGGGGTTCTGGGGGCGCGGCACTCGGGGGGGGGGGCTCGGCGGGGCGGCACTTTTTTTGCTGCTTGGGGCAGCAAAAAAGTTAGAGCCGGCCCTGCTTGCACTTGTACTTATAAATGCATCAGTACCATTTGCACCATTTCCATGTGTATAATACTTCCATAATGGAGTGGTTGGCTCTTATACTTATGTCCCTTTTATTAGTACTTACGCCAACGCTGGAACCCAGGCAGTGGAAAGATGGCATAAAGCCTTCTTCCCCCTGTGCTGCATCTCTCCGGAGATGGTGCGCAGAATCTGTCCTTTTCCTTGCTTCCCTCACCGCAATGCAATGCAATCCATGGGCCTGCGCCTGCAGTCCTTAGAGGCAAAACTCCGATGAGGACCGGGTCCTCAGAGAGCATATGGAGGCCTTTGCCATTGTTTGCCTACACTCGCAGTTGAAAATTTCACTACGCTTTGTAATAAGTCTATTTTCTCTCATGTTTTTTCACTGAGAGTTTTTTAAAGTTAAACTTTAAGAATAGGTTAAATTAATATTAAAACAATTATAGGAATGATACTGAGAGGAGCAAGGCAATTTGGTTACAGCTTTCAGAACACCCGTATCCTGAATATCACAACTAGTGGAAGGGAACACATGGCATCGCACCCCACACAACCCAGTAGGTGACATAATACATAGGAAGGCAGTCTGCACACCTTGAAAGGAAGATGCCAGCCTTCTAGCTGCTGGGACATGAGCTCTGAGGAGACAGGGTGCCTTTCTCGAAGCCATCGTTTCTAGGAGAAGCTGAGTAGGCACCAAGTTCTGAACAAATGGAGTCGGGTCAATTTCTCTAGTGATTTTTGTGAGAAGCTATGCGAGGACTCTGGTTCCATCACAGGGAGATATTTGGAACTGATTTTCTGGAGCGTTGAGTGTCCACAACTCCAACTGAAGTCAATGAGAGTTATGGGTAATAAGCACCTCAGTAAACCAGGCCCATAATGGGTTCAGTTGCATCACTTAGCTACAGCCCTGCCAGGAAACTGGTACAGGGCCACACCACCCAGGGGAAGCTCTAGAAGGTAGTGAGGCATAATCCTCTCTGCTGTTATAGGGCATACACAGGAAGCATCCCTGGTGATGTCACAGTGTGCACCCCCTCTCTGTATATCCAAGAGGGAGCATGACCCTGCCTTTTCCCCAGTCACCTCCGTCCCTTTTGGGGTGGCTTGCTCCCCAGGAGGTGCTAGAAAGGAGGAGACACTGCAGCAGTAAGAAGAGCGCAAAGGGCTGCAAAGGTGTGGAGGCACCACAAGAAAAGGCTCCTTGCAAATCCACTCAGCTCAGCAGACAGGCTCAATATAAATAATGCAGTGTCCAATGCTAATGTTTTCTCCTGTTCAGCATGTCTGCCAAGTGCCGAACACCTCCCTCCTGTTTACTCCACAGCACTCTCCCCTTCTGTGAACGTGGTTGCTCAGCATTTCTGAATACTACCCCATTTGCTTAGTGCCTAAATATGGACTTAGGCACCTAATTTTCAGCACCTGTATTTCAAAGCATTGGCCAGTGCTTTGGTCATACTCAATCTGTTTTGCTGACTAGATGAGGTGAATGCTGGCGAGGCTGAACAGTAATTCATCCCACACTTGATTCCCTCCGTGTCTTGCTCTCAGGATTCAAAGTCACAGCCAGATTTCTACGGACGTTCGGAATTCCGAGTACCTCACCAGCATGCCCCCTCTGCCGGCCGAATGCCTGGACATTGACGGGGATGGGAACACAGTCCCTGTGATTTTTGAAGACAGATATGTGGACTTCCCTTACAAAAGTGAGTAATGCCCCTCGGGCTGTGCCCTCAGCGCATCTCACAGGCAATGCAGGGACAGGGCTGCTCCCAGGAAATTGCAAGAAGTGGTGTGGGTGGGTCGGTAGGTTCACGTACCCTTAGACGGTCCTGAACCAGTCCTCCAATGTGGTGTTAGAGGGCTTTATGGTTGCTTCAGGTTCCATCTTTTAAATGAGGCATAAAACCAAGGTTTTTCCTACTACTTTTGGTCAATAAAGATCCTATGGAACGTCTCACTAGAGTTGGGGCATGTTTTCTGGTCAGGATTCAACATGGTGTGAATGATTCTGCTTATGGTACCTAATGTCCCCTGTTGTTTCAGTAGATTATAGGGTGACCGGACAGCAAATGTGAAAAATCGGGACGGTGGTGGGGGGTAATAGGAGCCTATATAAGAAAAAGACCCAACGACTGTCCCTATAAAATCGGGACATATGGTCACCCTAGTAGATTACAATATATACACTTCCTGTTACTTAGACATTTTCTTTCTATGAGGTGTTTTTGTTATTTTTTAAGATTAACAGCTTAATTCCAAGAACTGGAGGTAAAATCGGAAACAACCCCGCCTGGAGTTTTCATTTCAGCCAAAGGGAAAATAAGGTGGTGGTTTTCATTATTAGAGTGACATCTAGTGGTAGGAAAATCCTTTGTAAAATATTTCATCTGCGGCTTACAGGAACATGAAATCTAGATAGGTTATAAAGGAAGCAATTTATTGGCACTAATACTTTTTTTTTGGTAAGGTACTAAGATCTGTGGTTTTATTTTACAAAAAGATATCTGTAATACTCAATTTTCCTCGACTTTTTACCAAGTATTTAACAGGATTTTTTTTTTAAACTATCCGTGTTGCAAGTGGTCACACTGGGGAGGTACTTAGCACTCACAGCTCTAAGTGATTTTAGTTTAACCATGTAGTGAGCATAACAGTTAACAGTGAATGCAGCTTAAAGAATGGTGATCAGGCATGTATATGTACGGTGTGGACGTGAGAGGCTGTGCATGTGTATAATCACCTACAAATATTTTGATTCCTTGTATAGGCCATGAACTTTTTTTTTTCTTTCAGGTCAAAGTGTGGATGTTTTCCCAGCTTGTGAGGTTCCTGAGATGAATGGTACACAAATGGACTTAATAAACAACAAGGAGGCTCTTGCATCAAATGATGACATTACATTAGCAAACGGAGATTTCAGGAAAGATACTCTGTTAATACATACAGATAAAATAAATGGGAATGCCTCCTGTATCTACAGCGATATTTCAGTTGATGCTTATACGGCTAAAGCTTTGACTCAGGACTCCACATCTCAGGCTTATACAGTCAAAAAGGAAGTCCAAAGGAAAAAGGATGTATCCCATGAAAATGCATCAGTTTCAAGTAAGGAAATTGTTTCTGGCTTGGGACCAGGCCTTTTAAAACACAAAGCCGAAGACTTCCAAACATCAGTGGATATTTCATTAAAAGACGATAGACTTGCTATAGGTGTTACATGCGTGGATATGAAACCTAGCAATAAGGATTCCCATGAAAGCGAACCCACATTAATCATTAGTGCTCTGGGTGACAGCGAAACTAGCGGCCTCTTACACAGCACTGAGTTAAGTAAAGCAGCTAAAACTGATAATTATGAAAATAGTCTCACTTCAGATGAACTTGCATTAAATGAACTAAACAGTCTTGAAAAACCAGTGGATCAAGACAACAAGGCTCTGTTACCGGTTTTGAAAGCGTTACCAATCAGTACTTTGGATTTATTAACCCAGACAACAAAAGATGCCCCAGAGCTGAAGTCATTTGTGAAGGAGCAAAGAGCTGAGGAATGCGAAGAGTTTACCCTGATGTCAGGGGTCATAAAGAGATCTTCGTCAATAATATCCGACTCGGGCATTGAAAGTGAACCCAGTTCGGTGGCTTGGTCCGATGCGCGTAGCCGGGCTTTGGAGTTGCCCAGTGACCGCGAGATGCTGCAGCAGCTGGTACGGAGGCACACCATACACAGAAACTCCCTAGAGGGTGGGCAAACAGAAAGCAATACAAGCTTGCCCAGTGGCATCCAAGCATCGCTGACATCAATTAGCTCATTGCCATTTGAGGAAGAAGAGCGGGAAGTGGAACTTACAAAGCTGACCAAATCCGTTTCTGCGCCACAGATCAGCAGCCCGGAGGAGCCCACAGACACGGTAGATGTTTCCAAATGCGATAAAGCAATCTTGGAAGTTGCGGAAGGGCCCTTGAAAAGCTACATGGAAGTGACGTGCAGAAGCATAGAAATAGCAGGGAACTTTTCTGATTACCAGACTGCCAGGGAAAGTGAGCGATCAGCACCGGACATCGCCACAGGAGCGCATCCTAGCGCTGCTGTCAAACGAGGTAACAGCAGCGCTGAGCGACCAGAAGAAGTGGAAGTTAAGGAAGGTTTGGAATATGCAGGACAACCTGTCAGTCTAAAGCAACACAGATGGGATACCTCTGAATGCCAGGCAGTGCAGAGTAACGAAGAGAGCAGCTTGGAAACACTGAGTGTCACCACATACTCAGATCCTAGTAGCGTGCAGTGCGGTGCATGTAGTGAGGATCTGAAAGATGCACTTAAACCCGTACTCGAGGGGTTGAAAATAGGTCAAGACTTTTATTCCAGAGTTAGCACACCAGACATCGAGAATTTCTCACGTGGCCTGAGCCAGGTACCAGATTTTTGCTACACTGTTCCAGCCTCATCGGAGACATCGACTGAATTTGGTTCAACCAGAGGAGAGTGTGGTAGCCCCGTCGCCAGTGAAACCATGATGTCATGTGAAGAAATGCAGGGCTTACAAGAAATTGAACTCGACGACGCAGCTGCACTGTTGGATTCTGCTGCAGGACCTTATTGTGCCGAATATCCTCAGGAGCTGGACAGGGTGGAGCGTCGGCTTGTGGCAAATGGCAGCACTGGCTTTCACTCTGTTGCCACAGAGGGATTGGCACTGGAGAGTCGAAAGGCCGTTGAGGTGGTTAACCTGTCTGTTTCTTGCACAGCCACGTGTCTTCCCTTTTCTTCGGTGCTCAAAGAGACTCCTGCCGTGGTTGGCTTCTCTTCAAAGCAGACTGCTTTCCCTATCACACACCAGCCTTTAGGCTCCTTCGGCGTTGTCCCCTGCAGCTCAGATGATGTGGAGGAAGAGGCCAATGAAAGGATGCTTAGGTAAGACTGTCTAATGGCTTTCTTTATTAGTGCTCCAGTCACACCTAGAGACCCCAGCTGAGGTCAGGTCCCCACTGTGCTAGTCGCTGTGCTAATACACATTAAGAGCCAATCCCCACCCTGAGGAGTTTACAGTATAACTAATCTAGACAGACAACGGATGGGAAATGGGCTGTAACATAACCCCCATTGTACAGATGAGGAACTTACAGAGAGACTAAGCAACTTGCCCAGGGTCTCGCAGGGAGTCTATAGCATTGCTGGGAACTCAGATCCCTGAATCGCAGTCTCCTGCCTTAGCCCATCTTTCCTTTCCCCCTTATTTCGGGATATTTTGCGTTGATTGCCTAGCTGACAGCACAATACTCAAACCAACACATCACAGAGGTTTCCGTTACCTTTTGTGTCCTGTGCTGTGCTGGGAGAATATGGGCACACAGGCAGTTATCTTAAAACACTGAGGCGGGTAAAGGCTAGACTCTTAAAGAGTATGTGTTCTGATTCCTGACCTTGTTTAGGTCGTTCATCAAGCTCTCTAACCCTCTGTTTAATTTTGGAGCCACATAGTGGTTGGGTTTACTGTTATGTATTGCACTGTACTCTCTGTCTTTATAGCTGTCTCTTCTGTCATCTCCTTCTCCAGGTGAACCAGGATTGTCAGGCATTTAGGCCCAGATTCAACAAAGCCCTTAAGTTTGTGCTTAAAGTTAAGCACATGCTTAATTCCTTCTCTGTTCAGCCAAGCAGTGCTTAAGTGCTTTGCTGAATCCAGGGCCTTAAATCCCATAGCGTAAGACTTAGATTGTGACCCCCTTCCTAACTTTTTGGCAAGCAAAAGTTTCTGAGCAGCCCCACTGAATTCAGTAGGATTACTTGTGTGAGTAAGTGCTCCCCAGTGAATTGAATGGTCACAGTCTTGCCCCAAGACTGAAGCTGATGTTTCTCAGCTTGGCTGTGGGACATCACCTTAGGCGCTTCCATGCATGACCTGATTCTCAGAGATGCTGAGCATCTCCCGCTGAGTCCAGCATGGACTTAAGAGCCAAACTGTGGGCCCCAGACTGGGAAATGTTAGTCTAGCTGGAGGGGCACTTACCTGCTCTTAGCTGGTTCGTGTCTGGGTCAAAGCTACTATCCCTTTTCATGGGATACAAATTTGCATCCATTTGTGCAACTGTCTGCGGGGGTAGGAGAAGGAGGTCGACTCCTTGTCTGTTTAGCTTAGATTTGTTTGTTAATGTCTGTCTATTAGCCCTGCTGGGTAGATCTGGACACCATGTTTTTTGCAATACAGCTACATAGCCTTGCCAGTCCTGATTCTCCCTGTTAGGGTGACCAGAAGATTCTTAGCAGCAAACCAGCATTGGACTCTAGCAGATGAAGTACCCCTGGGAGGATCTCTCCCACGAGAGGTAATTCATTCCCTTTTGGATCACAAGCTATTTACCCGCCCACCCCGACCTCCCTTAGTCACCCTAACCCGTAGGACAGAGTATACAGGCCTTCACCTGCAAAGTTGCAAAGGGAATGTGTTGCAAGTGCTCATTCCTAGTTTAAAGGTTTTACTGTTGAACACTCAGTTCTCCGTGTGATTAATTAGTGTATTCTCCAGTTTTTATCAGGCCAAAGAAAAGTTTAAAAAAGAACTGAAGATTGAAGGATTTCTGTACAGTGACTTATCTGTACTAGCTTCTGATATCCCATATTTTCCACCAGAGGAAGAGGAAGAAAATTTGGAAGATGGAATTCACCTGGTTGTCTGTGTCCATGGACTGGATGGTAAGGCCCGACAGAGATGCTGTGCGGAATTGCCTCATGGAGTTTATTCATATTAAAAAATACAGACGTTGAGATCCTCAGCTGGTGTAACTCAGCATAGTCCACGGGTGTCACTTACACCAGCCAAGGATCTGGCCCATAGTATGTTGGTCTGTCTAACGTTGCTGGAAAGGATCCGAGCAGAAATTCTAACATTTACTCCACAAATGCTTTTGTTACAAAATGGAGAATTTTGACAGATTTGTGCTCCCTAAACCCAGTAAAATTGTCAGCCCCTTCCTTGGCATTTCACAACCGTCTGATCATTTAGCAAAATATCATCCAGCAAAAAGAAAACTTGGTTTACATGCTGTCACTGAAGGAGAGAAGGTGGCTGGCTCTGGGGAAGGTGAGTATTCACTGCATAGCATATGCAGCAAGCAGAGACACAGGAAGGCTGGATTGTGTGTAAGTCATGGCAGACACTATGCCTCAGACTCACCTCTTGGGGTCACAATGTGTCCTAGGTGTTCCCTGTTCTGCTTGGGAATGAAAGGGAGTTATTTGCCGTCGCTCTTAAAAGAGCAGCTTATTCCCCCATCTCTGCTGGTCAGCTAATAGGGGGTGACGTGGCAGAGGTATTGGAATTCCTACTCCCTGCCAGTTCCCATCCCGTCACTTCCCGGGGAACATCTGCAGCAAAGATCTAGAGAGCCCACAGGCAGCTGCAAAGTTTGTGGGGATTCCTGTCCCACTGCTGCTCCCCTGCATGGGTGTGTCAGGGCTAACCATAATGTAGTGAGCCATCAGTCACAGCCGCACTGACCGCGACAACTCCAGGGACAGTGTTGAGATTTGAAAAGAACATAGTGAACAGAATCTGTCGTCTTTACCCAATTGTGAAATGAAATCTCTTATCAAGTGCTGTTTCTTTTTAGGAAACAGCGCAGACCTGCGACTGGTAAAGACTTTTATAGAACTGGGACTCCCCGGTGGAAAGCTGGACTTCCTAATGTCTGAAAGAAACCAGGTAATATACGGCCAGTTTCTGCACCCCTTTATGTCCCCTGCAGTCCCATTGAAGTCACTGAAACTTAGCCCTTGCAGAGCAGGTATCAGGAATTGTACATTTCAAAGGCTTAGGGCCAAAACCTACACATCTTTGGGAAAAGGCCCATTGGGAGTTTTGTGAGGGGTGCAGGATTTAGCATGGATATCCTGCATCAGCTCCCACTCAAATCAATGGTACTTTTCCCCATTGGAAGGCAGCTGTTGCTGGCCTGATCCTATCGCCACTGAAGTTAGTAGTAAACTGTCCATTGGCATCAGTGGTCCAAGGATCTGACCTTCGGAAAGGAGATAATTAAAAACATCATGTTAAATGGCAAGTACAACAGTCTGATACATCCATCTGTTGTATGATGTGCAAAATTATGCAGAACTAAAAGAAAACAGCCAGCCTGGTGATGTTAATTCTAAATGCTCAAGAGGATGCTACGGTCTGCTTGGGGGAGTCGGTACTGCTGGTTTCAGCTAAAGCATCAAACAGTTGTTTCCTTTGTGTATACTGTGATTTATTTGCTCGTATGATAAAGAAATGCCCTCCAGAAAGGTAATTCATTGCCTGTGCAATGCAGAGCAGCAGAAATGAACTCTGTGCTCTGCCCTACATGCATGTGATGCAGCGTATTTAGTTACATAAAGGGCCACATTCATAAACAGAGCAAGGATTTCAGTGTCCAGGCAAAAGCATTCATCTGTTCTACCAGGAAACTTCAGGGCAAAATGTTCTAATTTGGTTTGCAGTGCAGATCAATTATCCAAAGGCAGGTTGCAACTGAACAACCTGTGTTCTCACCCTGTTCAAGTTCCTGTTGATGTCAGTAGCCGTTCTCGGAATACAGAATGCACGGAAAGTAACATCCATGAGGATAATATTTTGCACGTTCGCCAAAGATTCTCAGTGCGCTTTACAAACGTGAAAGAGTTCAGTCTTACCGCACCTCCGTCTGCTGTTGTTCAGCGTGCGTGGTGAGGCACTATCACCCTCATTTTATAGTTTGGGAAACCGGAGCACAGCAAAGCAAGCAGCTTGCCGCAGGTCACAGAGCAAGTGCACCGCAGCACTAGGAACTGAGTTCTTGACTCCTCCCGCGATGCTTTTAGCCGCCATGTCCTCTTTCCTCCCCGCAACAGAGAGCCATATGGAGACTGTAACAGATCCGCAGTGCGAGCTGTCTAGCCAAATTTTGCCTTACAGGGAAAAATGTGAATCTATGTCATTTGGAAAGGCACTGAAGTGATATTGAGGGATGGAAACACAGACAAGTGAAATAGGAGGACTCTGTGTGTGTTGTGTCTAGGACTTACACTTGCGGTGGTGTTTTTCCACTTCTAAATAACCTACAAGATTCAAGATAATGAGCTTAGGAGGAAATCATTAATTATCGATGCAGACAAAACAAACAGGCAGGAGGTTAGTAGACTGTATTTTGTTTATGAGAACATTTATTTTAAGGCAGCACTGGAAATTGGAGATGGTCATGTTCTCCTTTGCAAGAGCTGCAATTAGTGAGATGAATTTTGTCACAGAAGCATTAATTACTAGATACGTTTTCCCTAAATATCTGTTCCAACACTTGATGATTGTTTCCCTGGCATCTCATTAGTTTTGAATTTGATTTAGAGTCCTGACACAGTTCTAAACTAAAAATACTCTCCTGCAGTTCTGTAGACTAGACAATTTATAGTTTGTTTTGTTGTATCACAAATGGCAGTATTGCCATAGGCAATAAATAACTTAAATACCTTGCTGATACTCATCATGCTACAGATTAACTGTCAAACACCACATGGTATTGTGTGATAGCAGCATAAACTTTTTTTGATAACTTTGTTAGGGTCAGTTTATAATACTATAGACTAGTCTAGCGTGATAATCCACTAAATCCTAAATGCTAAAGTTGGGGCTGGTCAACAGTAGGAACTTACATCAATATAGCTGTGTCTCTCAGGGCTGTGAAAAATCCACACCCCTGAGAGACACAGTAACACCAACCTAACCCCTGGCGTAGATAGTGATAGGGAGACGGAAGAACTCTTACTAGCTACCACCTCTCGGGAATTACCTACGCTGACTGGAGAACCCTTCCCGTTGGTGTAGGTAGCGTCTACATTTAGGTTTTGTCTACCCTAGCACTGTTGTCGGCAAACCTCTGACCGACATAAGTTTCACTGACAAAAGCACTGGTGTGGACAGTGCTGTCAGCAGGAGATGCTCTCCTGCCGACATAGCTACCACCACTCATATGGGGTGGTTTCATTAGTGTAGACATAGCCTGAAGTGCTACAGCAGCACACCTGCAGCTGTGCCAGTGTAGTAGCTTACGTGTAGACATATGCTTGGTCTCCTACATAAGTGGGCTGATATTCAGAGGGGTTGAGCATCTGCAGTCCCCTCTGATCGCAACTCAGGTCACTTTACGAACCTTAGTCTAATAATATTGGCCTAAGCAACTTGTGTGTCATCACTGTGATCCTTACGGTGTGGTTCTATTACATAAAATGACTATGTAAAAAGGGGGTTGTCTTACTCAACAAATCTGATCACTTTGTGTGTTCAGAGTCACGTCCCTTTTAGAGACTAAAATGAGTTTGTCTGCCTTTACTCCTGTTAGCCCTGCTGAGCCAATGCAGCTAGGAGAGCATGAGTTGGAATATATTCCTCCTTCTGCATCATCAACAGACTTGCTCACTACATTCCAACTAGTTACACCCATGTAAGCCCCCGATGGCAGTGGGCTTCCACAAATGTCACTATGGGCAGAATTTGGCCTATAGATCCTTCATTACTGTTAACGATGTATCCAGCCTGAGTGAGTTTGCAACATTAACCCTGAGGGGGGAAAATATCAAATCTGTTTGCTTGCAAACAGAGCATATTTAATATGGAATCATTGACAGACAATAAACATGGAACTCCTTGAAGCCGCTTTTACACTGTCACTTTTGGGAGAAGAAATGCAACTTCCAGGGGACCTAGCGAATGAGAAAAATTGGCTCTGTGCCTTTTTTCCCCCTTGCCTCTTTATGATGCATAAAGAAGTCTTGAAATGTTCTTATTTTATTGCTTGTATTTTTCCTCAGAAATATCATTTGTCTAGGTTTTTTTTGTACCGCAATGCAATACATTGACAGTTATGTCATCAGTTGACACCATTCTCTCTTCACCAGACTGATACTTTTGCTGATTTTGATTCGATGACTGACCGATTACTGGATGAAATTATTCAACATATCCAGTTGTACAACCTGTCCATCTCCCGGATAAGGTAAAACACACTGACAGTTAATTGGATGTGACAGAGCACAGTAATGTTCAATAGAATCATCTCCATTATATGGGGCCTGAGCCAAAGCCTTCATGTCAATGGGAGTTTTTCCATAGACTTAATGGGCTTCACAATGTGTATTAAGATGTTGGTTTTGTCCAGACCTGGCAGAGCAGCTGCTGAGCTGGAAATGTCATGGAGGATAAAGGAGATGGGAAAACATGACTAAAGGGCATTAATGAACAATCTTTTTGGAGGCAGAGTCAATCCACATAGAGCAAGAGAGAGCAGTGCATGCCACACGCATTTTGAAGTTAAGGAATATATAGACTGTTCTTTGTTTGTGTGTCATTTTGTCTCTTCCGACAGTTTCATTGGTCATTCCCTCGGTAACGTCATCATCCGATCAGTATTAACTCGGCCAAGGTTTCGCTATTACCTCAACAAGTTACACACCTTCCTGTCCCTCTCTGGGCCTCACCTAGGGACCCTTTACAACAACAGTACTTTGGTTAGTACAGGTAAGAGTTAATGAAAAAGGCTACGATTTGCTTTTGTGTGTAGCAGTACCTGTAAGAGACCATTGTGTGAATGGGGCAGTGGTACTGACTAGTGTTTGTGTGTGTCACTAACCAGAGCTGTGGGAAATATTCACACCAGATCTCCAACCACTTGAGTTTAGCTTTGGGTTTGTGTTTAGCTGCAATCAGAATTCCTGGATCAGGAAAGCCTGCATATGGGGGCTGAGGTTAGGTGCTTCCACCTGTGCATTGAATCTCAGCTCCCAACCCCCACTCTTCTGCCTGAATAACGTTGTTGCTGCATGAGCCCCAAGGTCAGGGAATTCCCTGACCAACAGCTGCCTCTGGAATCAGCAGTACAGTACCTGCAAAAGTAAGGGGGTAAAATAATGTAATGGGAGAATAATGTCATAGCTCTCCTAGATCCTTCTGTTCTCTGCTCATGGAAGCAGAGACTACAAAATGGCCCTGAGGTTTTCTAGCCACTGGCCACTAGCACAAGAAGAAATGTAGAGTACTGATGGGCAGTTGCCTTGGCACTTCTAGCCCAAGAATGTTCAGTCACAATTTATGAACCGTGGAAGGGATTCTTTAATTTTGGGACGTTTGGTCTGATGATTACGAATACGGTAAACCTGCACGTCAATTGTCATTCCAGGCCTATGGCTCATGCAGAAGCTGAAAAAATCAGGGTCACTTTTGCAGCTGACCTTCAGGGACAACGCAGATCTCCGCAAATGTTTCCTGTACCAGCTCAGCCAAAAAACAGGTGAGTAAATGTCTGGGTGGAGAGCAAATTCTCCAAAGTGTTGTCCCGTGCCGAGATGCTCTTCAGGAAATAAAGGAAGTCATCCGTGTTTGATCAGTGATTTTTGCTAATCGTTGGCCTCAAGAGGAGATGGGCCTGAAGCAAAACTATTTAATGGACTCCTCTGTCTGATCTAATCCATTTTACCTATGCATTTCTATTGTGGGCATCACCATGGAATGGAGTTGCCAAATGCTCCCCACCAAACTTTGGTCAATTTGCAACTGAATACAAATGCTGTAGTTCAGGCCCATCTCTATGTGCACACTCTGTAAGCAAAGACTAGTGGTGTCATTAGGTTGCTACAACCTAATTTATATTGCTAAAGGGCAAAAACTTTATTGTTTTGTTTGGCTTAGTTTGGAAGCATTCACTTAGAGTGACCAGATGTCCCGATTTAATAGGGACAGCCCTGATTTTGGGGTCTTTTTCTTATATAGGCTCCTATTACCCCCCACCCCCTGTCCCGATTTTTCACACTTGCTGTCTGGTCACCCTACTCTAGAGCTGGCTGAGAGTTGACACATAGACATTTTGGTGAAAAATGCAGATTTGATGATACTGAAGCAGTTTTAGAATTTTTGTTGGTTTTGCTGAATCGTTTCAGCCAAAAAAATCCCTAAAAAATTCCAAAAAAGTCAAAACATTTTCTCTAGACATTTTAAAAACAAACCATTTTGATTGTTTGGTTCCAAATTACTTTTTGCTTCAAAACTTTCCCTAATTTTTTTTTAAATCAAAAATGTTAAAAAGGCTCAACATCTAAATGATTTTGGGGGGGGAATAAGAGGGTAGCCAAATTAAAAAAAAAAAACGTTTTTCGTTCAACCCAAAACATTTGTTCCTTTTTTTAAAAAAAGAATTGCCAATGGACAAAAAAAATCATTATTCACACGGCCCTAATTCTCACCTCTAGGACCCAGGATGTTTGAATCTAGGTCCCCAGTGATGCTTTTATTTAAGCCCATTGCTGACACCACAGTTCAATGCCAGAGGGAGACTTATCAGCCTTCCGCTGTAATGCTAAAGAGAGGCCCCATTAGCCCCACCTCAGTCTGTCCATGATCAACTGAACTGAAGCTCTTTCAGAAAAAATTGGACCAAATCCTAGTGTCCTAGCCAGAATTCCCTCTCTCAGTAGAACATTCCTACTAATGCAGACGTCTGTATGGGAGTGGTCAAGTGCTGTACATATTTGCCTACACTGTCACTCCTGATATTTAATTCATCACCCATGAAATACTGGTCTAGGCTGCCAGAAGGAAAAGGGCTATTTGTAAAATCAAATGCTATTCTTTAATAATACTTTTCATGACAGATGTGGCGCTGATATGTCATAATGCTATGAATATTGCTGTGTAATAGTTTTATGAGGGGAAGTTGTTGTATGTTGGGATGATTCGAATTTCCTGCATGACTGTATTGATCTAATTTATATTGGTGGTAGTGGTACATTTATCATACACCTAGAATGCTTGAATTCAACTAGATCTGGAGAGGCAGACAACACAGTAGGTCCCAGATAGAACACCCAAGCACACACTTGAAAGACAATGTCATCCTTCCAGGCTGTAGGCCAAAGAGACACAGCCGTTTTGCCTGACTGGGAGGCTAGAGATTAAAAGGACTTTAAACAGTTATAAAAAGTCTTGATCCCGCGAAGGAAGTGAGTTGCTACGGGGCTGTCCAGGGAGTGTCATTGGACAGGAAGACAAGCTGACAAAGAGGCTCTGCAGAAGAGTCTACAGGGAGTTAGGTGATGGTTAGACACCTGGTAAGCAGACGTGTTTAGGCTACTCTGTTATTTATAAGACATGCTTTTTCTTAGATGCTGTTCTGCTAGATAAACGATACTTTGCTTTAAGGAAGCAGTTGGGTCACTAGTTACCACTGTCATTGCCCTGCAGGGAACAGAACTGCAGGGTCTGAGCCCAAGTCAGACCTGCTAAAGCAATCACTGCTAGCACCTGGGTCACTGCCACCCAGAACTTAATATTAAGGGAAGAATTGCATGATTCAGCCCTGAGTTCAGGTGACAGCTGGAGGCCCGAGACCTCAGAGAGGGATGCAATCGATGAGCCCAAGAGGAGTCAGAGATGTGGTTCCCCAATAACTGCGTCACTTAGTACTTGCCACCCTCAAATGCTGTGCAGATGCTAAGAACACTCCTAAGAGCTAGGTAGTTACGTACTAGTATTCTCATTTTACACATAAAGACACAGAGAAGCCAAGTGACTTGGCAAAACCACAGAGCGAGTCAGAGCTAGCAATAGAGCTCAGGAGTTCCTGAGTCTCTTGCCAGTGCTCATTCCTCTAGACCGTGCAGCCCTACTCATATTCAGGGAGATGCCCAATATCTCACAGCAAAGTCTGCAACAGTGGTAGTAAGTGAATGCAGGTCTCACCACTCCCAGGCTTGTGTTTTAACTTACAGACCACTGTCTCTCCTACCCTACCACGATCATATGCATACCTGTGTCCTTCCCCCAACTGTGTCGCTTCCTGAAATACAGCCTTGCAATCGCACCAGTCTGCAGCCTGTGAGCCTTGTCCAAAACCCACTGAAATCAAAGGAAAGACTCTCACTGACTTCACTGATTTGTGGATCCGGTCCTGACTCGACCCCTGTGCTACTCCATGAATCTTGTAGGGTGGAGCGCTATGTGTGAAGACTTCCCCTGCTTTAATGGGGGTGTGCTCAACAGGCTTTTGATTGATCCGTCACTAGCACTGTATACACAGCTGGTGTACTAGAACAAGCAGTGATTGATACTGCACACTGAATTCATCCATCTTGGCTGGTCGAGATGACTTCACAATACATTAACAGAGAAAAAAATCGTAAATTACAGCAATGCAGTCTCAACACCATGGGCTTTTAATTACTCAATAGAAAATAATGCCCAGATCCTTATTTAAAAATAAACCTACTCCAGAGTCTACAGTAAGAATATCAACGCTCATTCAGATTCCCCTTAAAAATCTCTTTTCTGCTGTCACCTCTGACAATTAAAAAAAACAAAAGACCCAAGAACAAAATCCCTAATGTAATTGAACTATCCCGCTGCTTAACCCCCTTGCTAAGTAACCATGGGATATCATTACCATGAGCCTGCACCTTTGTCTCTTTCCCACCACATTTTTGTGTTCATTTATGATGCTAATTTGTTTGCTTCGTTTCTCAATTTAGGCCCTGATCCTACAAACACTCGCACAAGAATTCCCATTGAACTGAATGGGGCAGTTCATGTTTGTAAAGCTGCTCATATGCATAGGAATTTGCAAAATCGGGAACTTAGACTGGAAGCTCTTTGGAGCAGGGGCAGTGCCGTTACTTCTTCCCGTTAAGCATCTGATCCACATGGATGTTAGAAAGAGCTAATTACATCACAGCTTACAACAGTGACATCGGTAGTTTACGCTATTACTGTACTGTTCTTTAGAAGTATGCTACATATATAATTATTCTTCCTCGACTATGTTGTACATTTTAAAACACATGCAATCATGCCATACTCCTGAAGAAGAGTCTGTCTAAACTCGAAAGCTTGTCTCTGTCACCAACAGAAGTTGGTCCAATAAAAGATATTACCCTCACCCACCTTGTCTCTCCAATACTCCTGTTAACATGTGTGTAGATTTGTTGTTTTGATAGATTGCTGAGATATACAATTTTTGATGTATTTCTTTGTTACAGGTCTTCAGTACTTCAAAAATGTTGTGTTGGTGGCATCTCCCCAGGATCGATATGTCCCATTCCATTCAGCAAGGATAGAAATGTGCAAAACCGCACTTAAAGACCGGCACACAGGTATGATAAGACCCTGCCTGTGGTCACAAAACCATTGACTTGATTGGTTGTTTGTTTAGGTCTTTTGTACAGCTGAGGATGTTGCATCAGAATGATTTTTTGCATTCACCGTTTAAAAAATAATTGAAAACTTAAGCCGGACAATTTTCTCGTCCAATAGGAAGCTATTGAAATCAATACAGGACCTATGTATAAAGCTTTTTGCGTGATGAAAACAAATTTCATTCAAGATTGTAATCAAAGGCTTCCCCCCGCCATTTCTGTTTAAAAAGCGGTGATGATTATGCTACTAAGGGAGGAAAGGATAGTTCAGTGGTTTGAGCATTGGCCTGCTAAACCCAGAGTTGTGAGTTCAACCCTTGAGGGGGCCATTTAGGGATCTGGGGCAAAAATCAGGGGGTTGGACTAGATGACCTCCCGAGGTCCCTTCCACCCCTATGAGTGTTCTATGGTAGAATTTGTTGCCAGCATTGTTGTTTACCAGCCTGCTGAATTACCACTCTTCTTTCTCCTTTGTTTCTCAGCATGAGCCTAGTCCAAAGCCCACTGAAGTCAAGGGGAGTCTTTTCTTTATTTTCAATAGACATTGGATCATAGCCCTTATGATTTAAGTCTCGGTCCCATCCGAAATCCTTTCTGGGTTTTGTAGACTTGGAGCAAATCCCTTGACATCAGAGGAGACACCTCCTCTGCTTTTACCAAGATTGTCTTTGTCCCTGCGAATTCCCTTTTATTATCAACAAACACACTGTTCATTTAGAGGCCAACGCACAGCTCCATTTTAATGGACCTGTCATAAATAATGGCAAATGCATAGCAGTCTGATTCTTCTGCCACCGGTTTCATGTGAATGATTGATTTGAATTAGGTTATTCCTGATTTACGCTGGTGTACGTGAGAAGAGACATCCATGACCAACAGGTCAAAAATGATGCCTGGTATTATCAGTCTCTCAGCTGTAGTTCTTTCCCTCTGCTTCCCCCACTGCTTTCCCCCAGCCCGGACATAAGTTGAGGAGGGAAGGACATCTTCCCACCCATTCCTCAGGCATTCCTCTCACAGGAAAACACAAGGCCCAATAGGACCCAGATCCAGATTCAATATAAATCATTCAAATCCCTACAGAGCATTACCTGCTTTCTTCACCAGCCTCCTAAAAACACCTCAAGTTAGTGTTCTGGAATAGACAGGCAGGGTGTTCTGGCCTTAGCTGGTTCCCCGTCGAGTCCCAAAGGAGCTGTATGCCCCATGCCCCATTGCTAGCCCATCTGAACTCTACCTTACAGAGAAGGAAGGGTCCAATTCTGTTACCTCTGAGAAGATAATGGGGGTTTTGTTCTTCACCTCAATGGGATCAGGCGTGAGTCCTGAGGTACTTTATACAGCGTAACACCCAGAACTTCAAACTAATAATCCTAGCAGACCCATCAGGCTGCTCTGTATGCCATGGATCCACTTCCGATTAGCAGTAATATGGCATTTGATCCATCTTCCTGATGGACTGTCCTCTAGAATCCAATGTCCTGGCACGTTTCAGGTTTCCCCATTCAGGGTGCCAGGGTATAATTGCACTGAGCGGAGAAGACCCATCACCAAGTCACTAACACTTTCACTGCCTCTTAAAATCTCTTTCAGGTCCCATTTACGCAGAGATGATAAACAACCTCCTCCAGCCTTTGGTCGGGGCAAAGGACTGCACTTTAATCAGACACAACGTGTTCCATGCGCTCCCCAACACTGCCAACACGCTGATTGGACGGGCCGCCCACATAGCCGTGCTGGACTCTGAACTTTTCCTGGAGAAGTTTTTCCTCGTGGCAGGACTCAACTACTTCAAATAGCGCCCGAAGCACTGGGTAACAAAGGAAAAGCAGAGGGTTCAATGGCGTAGAAGCCCTTAGCCAAAAGAGCGCAGTATTAGAAATGAGTAACATGCACGTGATGAGGTGGGACCCTAACACTCATCCCATTTTCATTTATGTTTCAGAGAATAAAGTGCTGTGGCTTTAAGATATTCCAACTTCCAAATATTGGTGCTTTTGGAAGACACAAATATTCATGTTCAGTTCCATGTTCTCTTTTGATTGTTCACCTAAGACAAAAGCCACTTCTGAAACAGAGAACAAAAATAAGAAGGCCAACTCTATAGATGTGACTGAACCAACATGAGTCCAACCTCTGTTAAATATCACTCGAGGGACACAGTCTTCTTTGATTTCACGCTCATGTACTTAATAAGAAAGCTATACATCTGTAGCACTTTTGTTGGGGGTAGTTAATACAAGAGAAAACAAGCATATATGAACTCAGGTTAAAACCTCCTTTTTGATGAACTGGACAATATGAAAAATATGTATGTGGTCAGAATCCTTGATAGCTTCAGTGGTTCCATTTGTCTAAAGAAAATGCACAGATGGTTCCATTATCCGTACTCATTTGTAACATTCATGCAGTCAAGGCATGGAAGAGGGGAAAAGAAATATTTAAATAAAAGGAAGGAGTCTTTATAAAGCCTTTAAAAAACTCCATTTCATGTGAAATAAATGAACTCAAGATAGAAGCAATCAAAGCAAGAGAGGTATATTGGAATAATCATGGGATTAACTCATCTTCTGTTAGCATCTCTCCTGTTTACATTTATGGACAAACATTGTTTTTGCTTGTCTTTATAACCAAGGTACATTTTTTTAAATCTTTACCTAAGTACATTGGCCCCAGTTTTAAAAAAAAGATTGGTATACTGAGCTGGTATTCAAAGTCATGCCAATTAATAGTGCCACCAAAGCAATCAAAGGCAATAGGTTGTAGCTTTTCAACAGAAGGTTGTGAAATGCTTCAAAATACAGGGCTTTATGCTATTATGCACTTTCTGAAATATGTTAGTCCCATCTGGAACACCGTATGCAGTCCTGACTACCACAGCACTAAAGCGGGTAGCAAATTTTTAAAGAGAAATTATTAAAAAATATTCAAATTGTTTCCCACTTCCAAAATTGACCCACTTTCCACTTTTTCAAGTTTTGTGTGTTTTTTATTGAAATTTTTATCAAAGATATGATCAAAATTCTAAATGCTAAATTTTGATAACTATTTCAGTAAGTTTTCCTAACGTATTTGATCAATTTTCAATAAAAAAGTCACATCATTTTTTGCAAAGAAAAATAATAAAAAATTGGAACTGTTGGGAAAAAATCAACAGCCCTTCATGAAATATTTTGTTTTTGAAAGAAGGCAACTCTGTAATGAAAACCATGGTGTTCAGAAAAATGATGAGCAGCTCTTCATACAGTAGATCTTGTAGGGTGTGCAGTGAAGAACTACAAAGATGGTAGCAGATGTCAAGAATCTAAATGATGAGTTAAGGTGAAGGAAATTATGTTCCCTGAAAGAGGAGATTTCAAAAAGCTCTAAGGGAAACTTTGAAATATTGTGACAGGTTTCAGAGGGGTAGCTGTGTTAGTCTGTATCAGCAGAAACAAGGAGTCCTTGTGGCACCTTAGAGACTAACACCTTTATTTGGGCATAAGCTTTCATGGGCTATAACTGATGAAGTGGGTTCTAGCCCATGAAAGCTTATGCCCAAATAAAGGTGTTAGTCTCTAAGGTGCCACAAGGACTCCTCGTTGTTGTTGTTGTTTTTGAAATATTGTGAAAAACAAGACGATTCACTTGAGTGGTGGAATTTAGGCAGAATATTTACTGAACAGGGTCATTAGCAAATGGAACTTCTGTGGCAAGCAACTGATGCAAAAAAATGAATAGGCTTAACACCAGTGTTTGATTCTAGATACAAAGGACAGGGCTGATGGTGCTAATAACAAGAAGGTGGAATTAAGATCAGCAGAAAGTGGGCAGGTATGCTGGGCCTGGACACCATTTTCTGTCTCTTAAAGGTCATGTTGAAATGAAATAGTAATAGTAAGCACTTATATAGCATCTTTGGAAACATTAAATATTAATCAACACTCCAGTGAGACATGTGAGTAAGTATTATCATCCTCAGGTCCTCATTATCAACTTCACAGGTGGATAGCTTAAAGCTGAGAGGTTATATGAGTTGCCCAAGGCTACAAAGGGAGTCTGTGTCAGAGCCAGGCCTGGCACTGAGGAATCCTGGCTCCCAGTTCTGTATTCAGACCACCAGATCATATCTCTGTCTCTGCAATTTTAGTGCCAGCTAAACTTATTTACCACACAATTTATCTACTTCTGCATCAATATTTGTATGAAAGTTCTAACAATAATTATAATGGTGTATATAGCATTGGGTTTCATACAGATAGAAGGTAGTCTTTTTGCATTTATTTAATTTTTATGCCAGAAAATAATTTATACAGAAAAGGAGTTGTTTAGTTCCATCTCTTATACTTGAATATTTATAACATTCTCAGTGAGTACCCTGGAGAGTAACGATTCCTACATTTAGACCAATGGTATCTGACCTTGGAACAGTTTTGCCTTGCATTTGTCCATTAGGCACGACGCCCTGCCTTTATTCTATGTGTGTGTGTGCGGGTGTGTGACACTCCTAAGCCAATGGGAGTTTTGCACAAAACGAGTGGCAAGATTGTCCCTATGTAATATTCATTAAGGGGCCTGATCCAAATCCCATGGAAGTCAATGGGAATCTTGCCATTGATTTTAATGGGAGTTGGATTAGGCCCATACAACCCGGTCCCTTGAAGAACATTACAGACAGCTGCCGTGGTTCTAAGATAAAGCCTAGAAATGTCATTCTTTTTAAATGACTGGTTGTAGATTTTATCGTCCCTGTGCTGCCAGAATGTTGTGAGAAATATTGGCAATAACAGTCCAGTTTGATGTTGATTTGAAGCTATCAGGTGTCTTGGGGTTGTTAGTTAGTTAGTTAGTTAGTTAGTTTGTTAGTTAGTTTGTTTGTTTGTTTGTTTGTTTGTTTTAATTGGGATGCTTTAATTGGGATGCTTTGTAAAGACCCTGAGTAGTGTAAAACCTATCTTACCTACAAGTATATATTAGAAATTACATGCAGCCATTATAATGTATATGACATCTTAAATGTTTGAACATCATTAAACTAATCGATTTGGACTCATTTGGAAAGGCTTTTTTATGTCAATTTCTATATATGTATATATCTATATCTATAAATCTGTACAGCAGATATTTTGCTTACTACAATGATAGTTATTAATAAGGTGATATATATTCTATATATATATATATCACCTTATTAATAACTATCATTGTAGTAAGCAAAATATCTGCAGAGCTGATTGTCTAGCATCTTGGTTACAGTGTAGACTTTGGGGGTTGTGTTTTTTCATGAAGACCCTCTTTAATATCTAGTCAGCAAAAGTATACCCCAGTATTGCCAGTTGCAATTGTTTTTTACATTCAAACCAGCCAAATCGCGCGTAGTATATTTAAACTGATATAACTGTGGAGCCACACTTGTGATCTCAGCAGTCGTACGGTTCACTACAGAGAGATGGGGGTTTCAAGAACTGGGGGAGAGGTGGAGATGAAGGGCCAGATCCTCAACTGGTGTAAATCGCCACAGCACCACTGACACCACATGAAACTATGCTATATACCAGCTAAGGATGTGGGCCAAATTCTTACTTTTGATAAGTCACTTAGGGCCTAATCCAAAACCCTCTGAAGTCAATAGCTAACTTAATTTTGTGTTCAATGAGCACTGGATCACATCCCATGTCATGTATATTGTATATCTTGACTTTAGCAAAGCTTTTGATATGGTCTCCCACAGTATTCTTGCCAGCAAGTTAAAAAAGTATGGATTGGATGAATGGACTATAAGGTGGATAGAAAGCTGGCTAGATTGTCAGACTCAATGGGTAGTGATCAATGGCTCGATGTCTAGTTGGCAGCCGGTATCAAGCGGAGTGCCCCAGATGTCGGTCCTGGGGCCGGTTTTGTTCAACATCTTTATCAGTGATCTGGATGATGGGATTAATTGCACCCTCAGCAAGTTCACAGATGACACTAAGCTGGGGGAAGAGGTAGATACGCTGGAGGATAGGGATAGGGTCCTGAGTGACCTAGACAAATTGGAGGATTGGGCCAAAAGAAATCTGATGAGGTTCAACAAGGACAAGTGCAGAGTCCTGCACTTAGGAAGGAAGAATCCCATGTACCAATACAGGCTGGGGACTGACTGGGTAAGCAGCAGTTCTGCAGAAAAGGACCTGTGGATTACAGTAGACGAGAAGCTGGATATGAGTCAGCAGTGTGCCCTTGTTGCCAAGAAGGCCAACGGCATATTGTGCTGTATTAGTAGGAACATTGCCAGCAGATCGAGGGAAGTGATTATTCCCATCTATTCGGCACTGGTGAGGCCACACCTGGAATATTGCGTCCAGTTTCATACCCCCACTACAGAAGGGATGTGGACAAATTGGAGAGAGTTCAATGGAGGGCAACAAAAATGATTAGGGGACTGAGGCACATGACTTACGAGGAGAGGCTGAGGAAACATGGGTTATTTAGTCTGCAGAAGAGAAGAGTGAAGAGGAATTTGATAGCAGCCTTCAACTACCTGAAGAGGGGTTCCAAAGAGGATGGACCTAGGCTATTTTCAGTGGTGGCATATGACAGCAGCCTTCAACTACCTGAAGAGGGGTTCCAAAGAGGATGGACCTAGGCTGTTTTCAGTGGTGGCATATGACAGAACAAGAAGCAATTGTCTCAAGTTGTAGTGGGGGAGGTCTAGGTTGGATATTAGGAAACACTACTTCACTAGGAGGGTGGTGAAGCACTGGAATGGGTTACCTAGGGAGGTGGTGGAATCTCCATCCTTAGAAGTTTTTAAGGCCCAGCTTGACAAAGCCTTGGCTGGGATGATTTAGTTGGTGTTGTTCCTGCTTTGAGCAGGGGATTGGACTAGATGACCTCCTGAGGTCTCTTCCAACCCTAATATTCTATGATTCTATATCTGATTCATCACATCGACCAAGACAATTCTTTCATTCTGCTCTGATTGGAATCACTTGGTGAAGGTTCAAGATCTAATCCTGAAATCATAGTCCGTACTGACTTCAGGGTGAGTTGTCTTGAATGAGTAATGAAGAACTGCAACATTTGGCCCTAGATATTAATTATTACCAGACCCTCATATAGCCGTGTGGCCAGCTGAACAGTTACCTGGAGATTTTCAGTCACTTCTTAAAAAGCAATCCACATGGTCACAGGCAACATTTTAGACACATCACATTCATAAAATATATATCCCAAATGCATGACGTATCCTGGGGATTTTTATATCTTGAAGTGGTTTCTGAACCATTTCGGCTATCTCCTCTTCAGTGACAGGATTTTCTAGTTCTGTGTGTGATGCCATATTATTCTGAAAGCCAAACAAAACAAACTCATAAAATTGTATGGACAGATTCATAAGAACAGCTTAATGAACTGTCTTTTTAACAAAAAATTATAATGTATAAGCAGTCTGTGGTATGAAAGCTTTGATATTAAGTATGTGGAAAAATAGGAGGCATTTTAAAACAACTATAGCATTTTGGTAGATATTATGCTCCATTAATAGCTAGGCTAAATTCCTTTCATAGCTTCTAATACAGTGCAGAGCGTCTTGCCAATTCTCTGTTTTGGATGAATTCTATCTCACTTGTGATTGTTGGCTACAGATCTCATTTTTTGCATTTCTCAGTTTTAATGCCAAGACAACTGGGACACACAAGGACTATATTTCAGCATTACAACTTGTCGGGGAAATGTTTGAATTCAAACTGCCCCTCTGGTTCATAGAAGTAAACTTAACTTCAGCTGTATGTGAGTGAACATCAGCTACCTGTATGTGGAATAGCAGCTGCCTCTAGGGCTTGGCTAGATTAATTTCAGAGGGTCATATTTTTTGTCATCCTCTTAACCCACATTGGAAACTTTCTGTATGCATGGAAAAATCGTTGCATGAGCACACTGTGTGTTTGTGCACCCGAGTACTGACTATTCAGTTTGCACATACAAGTGCAAGATTTTGCAGATACAGTGGGATGTACCAGCACATATTAAAGGGATGACTACTGAGGTCCTTTAAAGATCTGGCTGCAAGTATTCATTCTTCGGGCTTGTCGTATGTGCCCTTTTTCTCTTTTATAAAGTGATTTATCTGCAGTCAAAATTGTGCCAAACTGTTGCCTTTAATGGAAGCTGAAGGTGCTCGGCACCTCACAGGATCATGAGTTTGAGTCTGAAGAGTTTGAAATCTTAGCATGCACAGATGCCGCACGGCCTTGGAGAATTATAACCGTAATAACAATACTCAGTGCTTTTAATCTCCAAAGCACTTACAGACATTTGCTAGCCAATCCTCACAGCAGGTTTGTGTGGCGGGGAGTCAGCATTACCCCCTTTTACCAACCATGATTCGGCGGCAGAGGGATCAAACGGCATGCCCATGCTCACAGCAGGAGTTTGCGTCAAAGGGGGAATTAGAATTCATGAGCGTCTTGCTCCCAGTCCTGTATGCAGAGCAGGGCAGCTCCGCTCTCTTACAACACTACATCTGAAACAGCTGGTCTGCTCTGATATTAATGCAGTAGGAAATGGCAATTGTAATACAACCAGGTCATCTAACAGCATTGTTAGCTTCTTACCTTTCAAGGGCCAACTGAAGTCTCTAAGCCTAACTAATGCAAATATCTCATAATCATCTGTGATGTTCAAGATAGTGTGGGTCCGGATCCAGAGGTGGTATCAACAGAGCTGATATATGCCAGCTAGGCACCTGGCCCACTGTTTGTATATTTTATCTATAAACTGACTTTTCCATCAGAAGAACGGTTTCCAAGCACCATATTTCATGAGAGATGTTCTCACCCTGGGGATTCTGATACCAAGTATCATGTTCCACACACAGCAGTTTAGTCTGTGTTTTATACTGTTCCAGTTCTTACATTCAGTAGTTTTGATATTAAATATTTAGTCATAGTAAATGAGGTGAATAAACAGCATTTCTTAGCTAGGTCTCTGATATTTACAAAATTCCCCCCAGTACTTTGTCCAGTGCATGTAATATCAGGTCAGATCCTCAGCTGGAATAAGTCAGCATCGCTCCGCTGAAGTCAGAGATCAGCAGCATATTCACCTGCATGAATTCAGTGCAGCTATACCAGTTTACTCCAACAGAGGACCTGGCCACGATAGTTAAGTGCTTTGGTAAATATATGGCAGTTATCTGATTTTGAACCAGATGGTCTTTCTTTTCTTTCAGCTTTTTAAGACATCCAAACAGAAGCCTTTTCACAAGGTCCCCTGGTGCTACTGTCCCTGGCTCCCATCTCCTTAAACCCCTATCAGCATCAGCAACTATGTATAAGCTGCTGATGTATGATGTTTTGGAAGATCGGATGCTTCTTGCTAGATTACCCTTTTGGTATTTTTGTTTGCAAGGAAAAGTTGGTGGGAACAGTGAATCGAGTCTATATTTCCAGGTACAGAGTTACTTCCGCTGAGCTTTTACTACCGGACGTGTGCATTTTATATACCGGGGTGACCAAACTGTGGCTCGTGAGCCACATGCGGCTCTTTTACAGTTAAAGTGAGACTCGCTGAGCCTCCCATGCCCTCCCCATTCTCCACCTACCAGAGTAGAGGGGGGGAGCTCAGGACCTCTGCCTTGCAGCAGGGTGGTGAGGTAGGGGCTTCTATCCAGCGAGGAGGAGGTCTTGGGGCTTCAGACCCACAGGTGCACCTACTGGTGCTTGGGGCTTCAGCAGGAGCAGGGCTGAAATTGCGAGCCCCTGCAGTCATCTCCTGAGGTGCAGAAGCCCTGACTCCCGGCAGGTGCGCCACGACTCTCAAATTTCTGAAGATTGTCATATGTGGCTCGGTGGGTCAATAAGGTTGGCCACCCCTGTTATATATTTTAAGGTATACCTAATCCTGCCTGGGAAGGGGGGGAGGATTAGATGACCTCTTGAGGTCCCTTGCAGCCTTATATTTCTAGGGCTACGTCTACACTACCGCGGTAAGTCGGCCTACGCTACGCAACTCCAACTACATGAATAATGTAGCTGGAGTGGACATACCTTAGGTCGAGTCACCATGGGGTCTTCACCACAGGGGGTCGAGACGAGAAACTCTCTTGTCGACTCACCTTACTCTTCTCGTTGGGGGTAGAGTACAGGGGTCGACTGGAGAGCAATCTGCTGGCGATTTGGCGGGTCTTCACTAGACCCGCTAAATCGACTGCCAGTGGATCGATGTCAGAGCATTGATCCCGGCTGTAGTGTAGACAGAGCCTAGGATTCTAGCTTGTTTATAACAAAACAGACTCATCAGGACATAGGCTAACAATTACAAACCATAGTGCCTCATTTTAGGAGACGTGGAACACCCACAGCTTCCATTGCCTACAGCAGAGCTGTGGGTGTTGAGCATTGCTGACATTTCCATCAGGCTATTTTTATTTAGGTGTCTAAATATGGATTCTGGTGCCTAAGATAAGGTGCACAGGTTTGACGATGTTGGACATGAGGCATTTTCCTCTGTTCACATCATCACCTTTTGGAGTCGAGCATTTGGAGCATTACGTACAAGTGGCATGGAAAGGCAAAGAATTATAAAGGAGCCAGATCTTCTGCTGGTGTAAATTGGCAGCATCACAGGAAGTCACTGGAACTATGCTGATTTATACCATTTGAGAGTCTAGTCCATTAGCACTTAGAGCAGAATATCTGGAGCCAAGATGCAAAAGTCCCACAACAAGGAGGAGTCTCAGACCCCGCTGCTCCCATTCTGGAGCTCTATCTTCCATTCTTAGGTGGATATTGTCGGAGAAAAACAGAGTTCTCACTATTTGTTTAGGTATAGCAAGTCAGATGCTTTATTAACTCTCACAATTGCGCAGAGGGAGAGAGCTAAGCAGGTCTCTCAACAGGTAAACAATTACAACAAGCATTTATACCTTTTGTTACAGACAATAATGAGCAACAGTTGCATTTTGTTTATACATAGGTCATACTGATATCTTGTTTTGCTCACTAATGTAGACTCTTAGTCTACATTCCATATTATCTACACAAGGTCGCAGCAACTTCTCACACAGTTCTTTCCCACTTGCCTCACACAATCCTCGCTTCTACAAATCTCGCATTTTTAGGGTTACAGTTAGCCTAACTCTTGCTAATGAACTGTCATGCATTGCATCCCCTTCCTGTCAGTTCTTTCTCTGCTTCCACAATATCAACTGATTGGTCTGGTCTGCACCTTGGCTGCAGATTGGGCCCCATCCAGTCATTGAATCCACTCCCATCAGTAACTTGTTCTGCTTGCAGCTCTCTGTGGCATGGTCTCCAAGTGCTGCTCCTGGTGTCTGTTCGTCAGGGCTTCCCTGAATTGCTCTTTGCCCAAGCACTCATGCAGGCAGATATTTCTCAGTCTCAGTCTATAACCAAGGTCACCAAAATGTGTTACTGCCCCTCAAGATAGTTCCCTTCCTCAAATCGGTGATCCCCACCGGGGCGGCAGTCATACGTGCAGGTGAGGATGAACCCCTTCTTCCAGCTGGACTTCCCTGTGGATGCTGTGCTCCAGCAGAATGTTTGCCATGACTAAACTTAACCCTCACTGAGCTCTTGACTAGAAACTGGAAAGAAGATTCTCTAGTTCATTTCGGCTTCGTGACAGCTAGATACTTTGTCCATTTAATGCCCCACTCCTAGGCATCAGGTTGTCCTGGACTCTGCTGCACAGGGCCGGCTCCAGGCACCAGCAAAACAAGCAGGTGCTTGGGGCGGCACATTTCTAGGGGCAGCATTCTGGCAACGGCCATCATAGGCGCTGACTCCGGGCATGGGGAAAAAGTGCCCCCGCCGCCCCAGCTCACCGCCCCAGCTCGCCTCCACTCTGCCTCCGCCTGCTCCCCTGAGCGCGCTGCCGCTTCGCTTCTCCCCCCTCCCTCCCAGGCTTGCCGGGCGCAAAACAGCGCTCGGGGGAGGCGGCGGGGCTGGGGATTTGGGGAAGGGGTTCGGAAGGGGTGGAGTTGGAGCGGGGCCGGGGGTAGGGGGGCACGAAAAAAAAAGGGGAGGGGGCAGCCAAACTTTTTTTTGCTTGGGGCGGCAAAAATCCTAGAGCCGGCCCTGCTGCTGCATCATGCATCCTAGCATTGATTCTTTACATCACCACACTCTGCCACCAGTCGTGACTTACATCCCATGACTGCGCACTGTACAAACATCGTGAGATTAGCTAGATCACTGCAATGCAGGTTGTTCGGATCACTTGAACGCCAGAGACCTGAGAATTAACACACACTTCCAAAGAAAAGAACTTGACCAGTTACTTAACAAAATACAGAATGAGCCTTCTCCTGCTTACCCTGGAAGCCATGGCAACCCTGCCATTCAACCTGATGAACCTCTCACTTATACTTATTTGTCCATATACAATGCTACTACAGTATTTGGCATAATCATGCAGTTGGCCGTGTTTGCTCAAGGGAAATCCATTTCTACACTGCTGAGGTCAGGATAGAGGTGCACTGGCAGAACAATTATATATCTGCACAGCACCAGCTTCCATTACATCTGGCCCTAGGTGGCACTATCAGTCCATAAATTCACCTTATTAATTTTTCTAAAGTAAGTTCTTTCTACAGCAACCATTACCCACCCATGTTACACTCCCACTCCAAGGATGGCATGAAAATTGAGGTTTTATTAACCTTAATAAATTTATATTTTATATTTATATTTTAAAAACCCAACAACAATAAAGGCAGCCTGCATAAGCCCCACATCACCTCCATCTCCCTGGAACACAACAACCACCACCTTCCTGGGACCACATCTTTCTTTCTCGCTGTGTTCCCTTTTACCTCTTCAGCTGTGCTCTGAACCCTTAAAGGGACAGGGCACAGATAAATTAATTTTGACATTCTCTTCTGAGTGCAACACTTCCGCTTGTAAATGTAATGTTGTCCCAACATTTCAATAAACAAAATATCTAACATTCAGTCCACCATTTTGACTTAGCAGTCATCTGAGTTCCACATACTCATAAACAATTGTTCTCAGATGAGTCTTTGTCTTTCTGCTCCTTCTCCAGTTCTGATACCGATGATGTGTGACAAGTGTAGTTCCGTTATCCAACAAATTAGCCAGCTCTGAACAATTTAAATTCCCAAAGATACTCCTATCGTAGGAAATACCCATTCCCGTACAATGGCTTAGCAGTTATTGGGCATAACAAAACAACGTCTAAATAAATATAACAACAAATTACCCAGAACTATAAAACACTTGATGTAGATCAACTTCCATACCATAATTCAATATCACTGACATCAGTCTTAGATTTCAGGATAAGTTATAGAAATAGGTACTGCGTTCGGCATGTGACAAACATTAGAATAACCCCCTGGTGCATTCACCAGTCCAATAGTTGTAGTTAGACACTGATAAGTAGATGTTCCTAAGTGTTCATATGTCAGTGTCTGTGGGGCTCTTCTCTCTCTAGTTAGATGACTTCCCAGTCAGTGGGTTGTTCTGATGACCTTATACACTACTGGTTTGGGGTTCCATGGTTTCATTTAGGTTGCCATAACTTTCAACAGCTGCTGTGAATGTCACATAAGTCTGAGGAGCCTTTTCCAAGTGTACAGGATCAACAAACTCCTCATTTCCCAGTTGTGGATGAAGTGTTTCTAGCTCTGGATTCAGAGTCTCTATGTCATGGACAGTATCTAGTATCCTTACATAATGTAGTTCATCTTCCCTCTCACTATCAGAATCACAGGAGTCTAAATTCCTGTCCTCATTTTGAGCTCTTATTGCATTAGTTTTCCATGTTCTCTTTGGCTATGTCTGCACTACAAGTTAAGGGTGTGAATCCCATGGTCATGTACACATACTTACCCAATGGGTATGTACTCAACACAGTTCAGCCATGCCTCCGCTGCTTCTACCCGTGCTACTGCAGCTACACTGCCATTTATACTTGCACTAGCTAGAACTAGAATTTGAGCAGGAGCAGGGGAATCACAGCCCTCGCTGGTAGTGTACATGTAGCCTGTGTCTTCTGCTGGGGTGGTTTGGAGATCAGTAGTATATCCAAGGGTAAGAAGTTACAGCGAAGTAGAAGACTAAGGTGAAGAACTCTAAGACCTCTTTTCTATCTTCTGCTTCATAGACTGGCCTATCCCCTTTCCTTTCAAGTACAACATGAATTTTGTCTTCACAGTAAGACCTGCATTTGCTTGGTCCCCCTTTCTCTGAAAGATCCCAGACAAGACTTGGCACCATGGAGTTTTAGATCATAGTGATTCTTACAACAAGTAGCAGATTTCAGAGAACATTTTGAAGCCAGTTCGTAAGCTGCTTTGCTCTTCTGTTTCCATTTCTTGGTGTCATCTTTATGGTTGAGGTGCAGATTAAGAGTTTATAGGTTGACCAAATGCGATGTCAATGGGCAAATGTGGTGATCATCCATATAATAAATAGGAGGGTGAGAACCCTGCAGCTAAATTTCATGTACAGTTGTAGGTATAAATTATTTTATTAAGGAGTGCTTCCAGTTTTACTTCTGATCTTCTGGCAAAGCTCTCAGCATAGGCAGAAGAATTCGGTTCAGCCTTTCTGCTTGCCCATTGCCCTGTGGATCATCAGGGCTGTGCAAGACGTTTCATTTCTACGGTAGTGCTGCAACTTTTTGAGTAAATTATTTTCAATTTCTGCCCCTGGGTCATGATAATCCTTTTGGGGAAACCAAATTTTAAAACAAAGGCACCGACAATCTGGTCTGTGACGGTCTTTCCTGACTTGATGGTGGGAGGGTCGGCTGGGACAAACCTAGTGAAATGACCCACAATAACTAAGGGGTCTTCACATCCTCCTTTGCTTTTCGACTGGTAATAGCACCTTAAGACGTCCCTTAGTTTTGGAAGGCTCAGATGTGTCTTCCTCTCTGAGCTGCTCCTGAGGCTGTCGTGAGCAAACTGCTCTGCTTACAGCTTCAAGGATCTCTTCCTCAGTGGATCCCTTTTGAATCCCACTTTCAAGCTGATAAGCCAAACTAAGAAAATGTAACCAGTCATTTTGGGGGTTGTTGCCAATGTGGCCAGTTATTTTAAAATCCCATTTTTTAAACTGGTTCTGTTTTCTGGAGTGGGGATGACCACAGTTTCACAGGGATCTTGGTTTTAATTTCCTACATGCTTGCCAGGAAGTGTTCTTCAAGCAACTTTCGTTTTTCCACATACTGTTTCTGAATTGTCTTTACTGTACTGGCTTCAATCAGCTCTTTTTTCTTTTCTTAATCTCTTTCTTTCTTTCTTTTTTTTTGTAAGTGGCTTGTTATATGTTTGATTAGAGACAAATGGCTTTTTGTGCAATTTTACTGTGCTCTCTCCCAGAAATGTCCAGACAGTCACAGACTACTCATGTTCTAGATGGGATAAGAGTCCTCCTACCTCCATAAGAATGTCCTCTAGCTCTCTCCCAGCCGTAGTGCTTGCAAACAATTACATCTTCCTCTCTGCTTTCAGAGAAAACTGTCTTTCTTCAGAACCACTTTTCTGTTTTCATTGCCTTCTGACAGCTCGCCACAGAACAGTCTGCAGCAGCTTCATCTCTCAGAGAGGTCAGATCACTGCAGTTCAGTCTTGCCTGCCTGGGCTCGCCAAATGTTATATTCCCAGTCCAGGGATGGGTTTAAAACTGAGGTTTTATTAAACTTAATATAAAAAACAAATGAACAAAGGCAGCCTGCATGAGCCCCACACCAGCTCAGTGTCACCAGAACACAACATCACCACCCCTTGGGTCTACACCTTTCTTCCCCTCCATGTTCCTTTTTTACCTTTGAGCAGTGCTCCAAACCCTTAAAGAGACAGGACACCGGTAAATTAACCCCGACATTCCCTCGTGAGTGTTAAACCTAACATAGTGAAATCAGATTAGGGAGCTGTTATTCTTATTTGTTTCTTGGAGTGCCCAAGATGCACATAGGTGCTTTCCAAAGAGAAATATGGCCCGATCCCTGCCCTGAAGAGAAAAGCCTGTGTGAACAGAGTCCCACCGGTGTAAAGTTGATTTAAGTGAGAGGAGAATCAGGTCCATTGACTTAATGGTGAAGATTCAGGCCCTATACACAGTATTGATTTAATTAGTTCCTAAAGAACAGATGTGCCGCAGGTTTCATTAAAAGAAAAGTCAAGGGAGAAAATGTAGATTAACTTTCTCTAACCAAACTGCATCAGATCAATGAGGATATACTGAAGGCTTGATTTTCAGCAAGGCTTCATTAACAGTGTCACTTCTGCACATGCCACTTAGAACACTTTCGGTCTGCTTGCAGCCTTCTGGGAGCTCTAATAGCTGCATGCATAGGAGACAAATTTGCACCCACAAAGCCTCTGTCCATACATATGGGCTTTGCATAGGGTTACCATACGTCCGGATTTTCCCGGACATGTCCGGCTTTTTGGGCTCCAAATCCCCGTCCGGGGGGAAAGCCCAAAAAGCCGGACATGTCCGGGAAAATCGGGACATGCCGGGCCAGCCATGCGGGTGCTCGGGGGCCGGGCCGGGCTGGGGGTTTGGGGGCCGGGACGGGCCGGCGGAGCGGGGCCGGGCCGGGGGCTCCAGGGCCGGGCCAGCGGGGCTGGGCCGGGGGCTCGGGGGCTCCGCCGGGGCCGGGCCGGCGGGGCCGGGGGCTCGGCCAGGGGCTCGGGGGCTCCGCCGGGGCCGGGCCGGCGGGGCCGGGGGCTCGGGGGCTCCGCCGGGGCCGGGCCGGGGACTCGGGGGACGGGCCGGCAGTGCCGGGGGACGGGCTGGGGACCGGCGGTGCGGTGCCAGGGGTGCTCGGCCGGGGGCCCGGGGGACGGGACGGGGACCGCAGTGCTGGGCGGGCCGGGGGTGGTCGGCCGGGGGCCGGGCCCAGGGCCGGCACCCCAGGGCCGGGCGGCCAGCCTGGGCCGCGCCTCCTCCCCCCACACTCCCCCTTACCTGCTTCAGGCTTCCCGCAAATCAAATGTTCGCGGGAAGCAGGGGAGGGGGCGGAGACTTTGGGGGAAGGGGCGGAGTTGGGGCTGGGGGCGGGGCCGGGGCCCTGTGGAGTGTCCTCCTTTGGGAGGCACAAAATATGGTAACCCTAGCTTTGCATGCTAAAATTCTGTCACTTGTGCCCTTGGGGGGTAGTGCACCTCAAAAGCACATGTAAAGGTGCACCCTCAGAAGCAGGGTCTGGGTCTGAAAGTAAGACCTTACGTAATTAACCCAGTGAGACAGAGTAGATTTAGTAACACTGCTCACCAACAGGAGTTACAGATTCACAGACCTTTCAGGCTCTTGACTTAACACAACCAGCCCATAAAACAAAACAAACAAAACTACACCTCTCTTGAGTCCAAACCAAACTTAAACAACCCCCTCTCCTTTTCTAACTACCATGGCAATGTCACTTGATTCCATGCACTCTGTCAACACTCCACTTGGGGTTTTACAGTACATGGTGCAGCCTCCAGTGATAAAGGCCTCAATGTCAGTAGTCATAGCTTGGTCTTTATTAACTTTAGTGTAGGAAGCTTTTTATCCTTGCTTCAAAACTAGACTATTGGCCAATATCTTGATGTCCTAATTCGTGGGGGCGGGGGGGGCGGGGAAGTGGCCTGCCTGGAATACAACGGTCTTATTTCCTCTTTTTTTATGAGTGACAAGATTTATTGCAGCAAAGTTCCGGGTGGCAGGATGAAAAGGAATCACCAAGTTACTGTATCATGTGGGATAGGTACAAGTAGCTAAATAGGAATGAAGGGAGGATGAAGAAAAAAGAATGGTAGAACTTTTGCCCTGACTCGCTCCATTGACTTAGGTGGTAACGGCAGGGGAAGTAAATCAGTGCAATATGTGGCTCCCCTGTCCTTAATGCCATTACTGAATTCAGTGGTTCATAGTGAGTCGAATAATTTCCTGATCCGTATTTGTATTTTTTTCCATTGGGTATCCATCAGAGCCAGGCAGTTTGCCTCCAGGAGGCATTTCACTGGCTTCCTTTACCTCCTCTGAGCTCAGAGATTGGTTTGCACAATGAATTCTGAGCCCCTTGGCACAGTGTTGGCGGATTAATCTTATCTAAGCAGTCTTGAATTTGATATGTGTTATCTACAGCTTCTGTAGGGTATAATGGTTGATTAAAAGTATCAAATTGCACAGTCATGTGTCTGGCAGCAGGGAGCTCCTCACCATGTTTGTTTTCCTTTACATCCATCCCCTTCAGCTGAACTCTCATGTTTAAAACAGTAGGCCAACATTTTATTGGCTTTGCCACATTTCTCATAGTAGTTTAGTTTGGCCCATATCAACATGCATCCAGTTTTGGAAATAAACTCTTTCCCTTTTTATGTTATTACATTTCCTTATACAGTAGGTCAGTCGAGTTCTTATTTTCAATTTCAGTGGGCTCCTACAGTGTTTCGTTTGATATATTTTGCTTCAGTTTCTTTTCTATGGAGTTACAGAAGAAAATAGATGATCTTTTAGAGCTTCCAATTGAGTATTGTAGGATGTATTGGTAAAGGCATTAGATAAAGTTGGACCAAAACAGAACCATATACTCCTGAACTTGGAGAAAGTTCAGATCCAAATTTGGATCAAGATCTGAAATTTGTGGCTTGGGATCATTTACTAATGATGAGTTTCACCTAGACCCTCATAGCAGTTTCAGAGTCCAGTTCATCCCAGGTATTAGCTCCATTGGCTTGAGCAATGAATCATTTTATTAATGACCCATCAGAGTCATTACTAAATTGGCTCTCATAGGTTTGTGCATAAAGCTTGCCTTTAAGTAGGTCAACAATTGTTACCTCCTTTCACCTCACATTTTCTGATCAATGGAGGTCACGGATTGTCATATTGATGTAGATTGGGGCGCAGTCTGACCCAGTGACTCTATCTGGCTTCAACCATTTGCAGAAGAGGAAACCAGAAACCAGTGAATTCATGTTTGTATTTTGTGAGGACTAAACTGAAAAGTTTAATCTCTGGGTCATGGATAGAGTTTCTACCTGACATCCTACACCTGCCACAAGATCGTTTAGGGTTCTGAGGCTATGCTTAACTTCTTTATTTAGAGATGATATCTTCCAAGGTAACCATTTAAAGGAGCAACTAAAGTCTGCACAGACATTACCCAAGAGATTTGTAATCCTCTCTAAAAGTGTTGGACATAATTCTTCTTAATCAACCCTGGGGATTGAAATCCTGATATACAGCCTCCTTTCAAGTAAGATTTGGTAGGAAGAATCATTAGTATTATTTACTGAATATGTATTTATTATTATTATATATTATTACTGTAGTGCCTTGGAGCCCTAATTATGGACCAGGATCCCATAGTGCTGTACAAACACAGAACAAAAAGACAGTCTCTGCCCCAAAGAGCTTAAAGTAACAAGACAAGAGACAACAGATGGATAGAGACAGACAGATGGGGGAGTACAAGTAAACAAGCATGATAGGCAGTGGTCTCTGCATGCCAGAAGCCTAGCTGTTGTCAAATATCTTGTAGGCATTGAGGCAAAGAAGAATTTTGAGGAGGGATTTGGAGGTGGATAATGAGGTAGCTGTGCGGATGTTAATGGGGAGCGCCTCCCAAGCATGTGGGTCAGCATGGGAGAAAGCATTAAAGTGCTCGTTTGAAAATTTAACAAATAGGTAGGGGAGGCTGACATGATGAGCCAGTGGGAGGTGAGATTGACATCAGGAGAAAGGTCAAGTGCTTGAAATGGAGGTAGACAGAGTACCTGCCCTAAAGAGCTTAGAGTCTAGCTCTACCTGATTGGGCGTTTAAGTTAGACACCTGATTCCGTACTTAAGCTAAATAAATGGCCTGATTTTCAAAGGCCCCAAGCACCCACATGTCCCACCAAAGTTGATGGAACCATTAGCACCTCTGAAAATCAGGCACCTACCTTATGTCGGTACCTAAATATGTATGCAAGTGTCTAACTATAGGCACCCAAGTTAGAAACTTTGGCTTCTCTTCACAGCAACACTTTGCTGTAGGGCATGTCTTGTCTTGCTACCAGCTGTTGTCCAGTATGTATTTCACACAGGGAATAAATATGCTTTCATCCCCGGAACCTTTCTCTAAAGGCCTAATCCTGAGAATTGTTGAATCCGTGAAACACCCATTAAAGTTGGCCCGAGTTGCTACCCCTCAGCATCAGATTCTGACTTTTTAATACTAAAGTTGAACTAGATAGCTTGGATGGTGGGAGCTGATTCTCTTCTTTCATACTTTGTCTACACAGGCAGAGCACTTTATGGCAATGTGATATCCTGAGTTAATTCTCAGTTCTTTGAAATATTGATCCGAATCATTACCTTCAATGTTCCTGCACTGATGTAAGTAATTAGGCTATAGGGAACATAGGTTTGTGGGCAAGGTATCTTACCATGATAGCCAGGGATTTATGTACATACTGTTTCCACAATCTGGTAGGAAAATGCTCCCCAGATTTGAAAACCAGGTACTTTGACACTGTAGGTAGTCTGGTTTAAACACTCTTCCCATTTAGACAACACCATGAGCCCAAAAACCTAAGTTTAAAACAGAGATTGAAAAGGCTATCAAGGAAGAGGCTGAACTGTTATCAGAATAAGGATTATAAAGAATATCGTGCTTGAGTTTCTGATGATGGCTTGGATGTTAACTTGGATAATTCACTCCCTTTCTAGAAATCTTAAACATGAGGGACCTGAGTCTCCACTCCCTGGCACCTTGTGGAATCACTTACATCTTAAGCACAAAGTGGGGGTAAAATGCTGTCATTGGCATGAGTGCAGAATTCTGATTTGGTAGCATTTCACATTCACTTTGCACAGGCGGGAATGACAAAACTGGGGGCGAGACGACAGATCCGCCCCTTCATTTACATTATTTTTCCATATTCTCTCTTTAAGGTTAATTGTGCTAGGCACGTAATGTGCATGAGATATGTGTAAGAATAAGAATCTTTATATAGGCTTTCAATATATTAAGAGTCAGAGCCCAGCAATAATCTTATATGGAGGTTCATGTGCATACAAGACATTTTGAGTTAGTTTTAAACCCAGCTGTTTTTGCACTCTCTCGTCCGAATACAGGTGCATTAAGATATTGGTATGTGGCAATTGAAGTTGTACTTCTAAATTGCATAGCTTTAAATTTTGTCAGAAAACCTGCAGATTGTTTCATATCAGAAAGAAGAGGCAATAATTAGATGGTCAGAGCTTGGATAAATTGGCTTGGCTACTCTGTACTGGCTTTTAAAGAAGACAGCAAGATTTGCTTCATACATTGTATTCCATCTCTCTGTAACTCAGCTCCCCCAAATGAACATTTGGTCACCTGCCACGCATTTCAGCTGTGTTTATTTCTGTCTAACGTGAGGTCCTTTTACACTTAATTTATGCAGACAAGGAAACATGATTTTACAAAATGGAAAAACACATTTGGGTTGACTCCACTGAATTTTGGGGTAAAACCCAGATGTAAGTCAATTGTCTAGAATTTCAGTTTTGACTCGGTGGTATTCATGAGGTTTTGAATAAGGGCTTGATCCTTAGAAGAGCCAATCACCCACAACTTGCCCTTAAATACAATGAGCCTGATCCTGAAGTGGTATGAATTGGTGTGTCAATTTATACCAGCTGAGGATCTGAACAAATCGAAGATGGAAGTGTTCATTCCACCTCAGGATCACACCCTAACCGATAATAAACTCTTTGGGTTCTTTTTAAGGTCCATTTTCATATCGGTCAATTGTGTTTGTAAAAGTAATGACTTTGAAGACAAATGCAGACCTCTCTAAGGGATCAAGTCAATGGATTAGAGTGGGCAAATCATATTAGATGAAGGGAAAGGGCTTTTAAATTTTAAATGTACCACTTTGAATTGTGATCAGATGTAAGGGTTGAAGAGATTTGACGTGGTCCCTTATCTAAACAAGATCATGAATGTAAAGCTTATAATGCCACTGTGAAATTTTAATGCTCATTTATTATGGTTATAATGAAATCTGTATAATAAGATAATAATAATTAATAACGAATATTCATCCGTGTCAATATGATTCTACTATTTTTCTACATATGCTGTATCGTGGCATTTTGCGTGGCTTCTGTTCAATGTAAAGAAAAATCAATAAAAGTCTTTGCTTCCTTTTGTCTGGACTTCCTGTGATTTCTTGTGGAAGCACAGGGTCTGTGTCTTCATTTGTGCCTGCACAATGGTGAGCATGTTGTCAAATAACTAATGATAATTTCGAAGGTCAGTGGGCCATGTTTTAAGAGAGTCCCACTACCAGCAATGGGAGTTGCAGGTGCACAGCACTTCTCTGAACTTGAACCTAGGTAAGTGGAGAGAGCAGCTGGCCAAGAGGTGGGCTCGATGGGAATGAAGCAGTAGGTAGGAGGATGTCTGAAGAGGAAGAGAGAGGAGGGGTTCCTGAGGCGAAAGGGAAGGTGGCAGCAAAAGAAGAGGGAAACTTTCAGTCACACCACAAAGGTTTGCCCATTGTGCATGTTTATACCATACCAGACAACTTTGTGGGCTTAAAAATATTTTCTAATGTAAACTGATCAGTCCACAGATTGCAGCGTTCCTATTTCTCCATCCATAGAGGTTTTGCTTTGTCAATGAGTCAATCACATTGAACAGCAAATGCGTTAGCAGCAGGGAGGGGATAATTAGGGCTTTAGTTAAATGTGTTTGCTTTTCATTTCTGGAGATAATCGCAGTCAGCTCCAATTTAGGTCACACACTGGAAATGACTAGGCCTCACTTTAATCCCTACAGGTCGTTTGTCCCTATTCAGAGCCATGACAGTGTCCGGCAGAAGTTTTCATGGATTTGGTGGTATCTGCTCCAAAAGACTCCAGCTGTACCATCAGGACAGTGGTGCTTTGGTGGGATGGCTTTTGAAAGCCTGCTCAGCCCCAGCTTTCAGTGTCCCTGGCCTTGGGGGGTATAATCAGACCCTTTCATAAGCATTACATGCACCTATTTTTGTAAATCTAAATGTGCTCCCATAGGATAAGTTCCCTGCACATCAGCCATCATACTGCAGGGAAATCATACTAAGGAGTTGTTGTTGTTTCTAGTGGCGCCCAAGAGGGACTAGGCGCCAAAAAATATAAGGCACATCCTTGCCCTGCCTAGATTATTGCCTGATTTTCAGAGAGGCTGAGCACCACAGATGTCACTGCAGTCAAGGGGAGCTTCAGAAAATCAGGACATTACAATCAAAAGGCAGGGAGACAGGTGCCTGTCCTCATGGCAACGCTTTGGGCTAGACCCGCCACACCTTTTTAATGGGGATGTGACACTATTAGCTAAAATCATGTAACTCACTGAGAAACTTCAAGGTGAGTCACTAAGAGACAGGTTCTCAATGTTGTTTAGGCACCGATTAGGATCTGGGCCTAATATCTCCTAATCAGAAGAGAGAGAGGAATGAAACAGGTGTCCAGTCCCCATCAAAATCTTCTTTCATTCCCAAGAATGGTGCCCGCTGAAACTTTTTTCTCCAAGACTTGTATTAAAAACAAATGAGCAGGTCAGGGAATAGCTACTATGTATATCCTCAGGGGCCAGACTCCAGGCCATTTCTGAATGTCCCATGAGCACAGTAGGCCTGCTGCCAACATACACACTATTACGCACAACTCTGCCAGATCCAGTCTACATTTGGCTTCCAAACACCCCACTCAGGGGCTCGGTAGAGTACCAGGCTTTAGCCATCTTTTCTTGGCTCTCACATGCACGCTCGGCTGGTTTTGCTTGGCTTGGTGCTTTTCCACAGGCTCTTAGTGCAATACAGCCTCCAGCTTAATCCAATGGCTTCCCAACAACACAAAGACAATTCCTGAGATTTAGTAATCGGCCCGTGTGCCTGTACCAGCCCCGCAGTGTACCTGCACTGCTTCTGGCCATCATGTAGACTTATGTAACAAATCAATGAATTGCCCTGGGTACTAGAGGTACACTGCAAATTCGTCTGTCACCTGCTGAGTGTGTTTTCATTGGGGGAAGAAACCTTAGTGCTGCTTCACTTTTCCTGGAAGGAGGCTGGTCCTTCAAGTGACCCAAGGGTGAGAAATAGACACAACTATTTTCCACTCAATAGGACTGCTGAGGGCTTTTCTCTTTTGAAACCCTCGCTATGCTCTTTCTTACAAGAGGCTGCAGTCATTTCCTATTCATACAGCTACTTGTCAATTAAGTTACTACTCACCATAAGTAGGGGATGCAGAATCTGGCCCTTTATTAGGCCAATAATGTTTAATAGTCAGTAGATATGTGATAAATTAAGCTATTAAAAATAAAGTTTCTGGGGAAATGCATTAAGAAAAGTACAAGGCCATAGCTAGGGATCATTTAAAAAAAAAAAGATGATGCACATGAAGTCTTTGCTTGCGTCTGCATATTTATTGAATCATTTTTTATGCATGTACGGTAAGTCTGGAGCCACTTATTACAGTTTATAGTTCTCTGAGTATCGGCATGCTGGACTTCTCTTCGTAATGCACTTGCTCAGGGCGTGTGATTGTGTCTGTGACACTGCTGTATGTGGAGAGCTTTTGGGCTTTCTCAGTGAGCGCAGGTGTTAGGAGCTTTGAAAGCTTTGGTTGTGGAAGGGTCAGTCTTCACTGAGGTGCACATGGTCTGTATGGCTGCTCTCACTGTTGGGTGCTAGAGCTGGGAGAAACCTGGAGAATGGGGGGAAATCATGAACTTTTCATCTTGTCCCTGATTTTTTTTCATTGAAATTCAAAAATTTGAACTTTTTGTTGCAGATTCAAAATTTGCCCCATTTTGACTGGCTCTTTGTTGCCGATTCACGCCTCAAAAAGAGGCCCCAGTCAGCCCCTTTGCCATAGGCCAGTGCCCATTGCATTCCTTGCATTGGCAGGGTCTGCTATGCCCAGAGGGGATTAACCCAGGAACGTGGGGCCCTGTCAGTGTTTTCAATACTTCCCTCCTTTGAAGTTTCCACATGGGGAAGGCAGATTTAAGTTGCAGTCAGGGGTCCAAAGCATTTGTGCCAGCGGTGGCTGACTAGGAAGGGACTGAAAGTCTGATCACCACCAGCAGGGACTTGTGGAATTTGTGGGGCATGGATGGCCTGCCAGCATCATCTTGGCATATCTCATTTAATCAATTCCCTGCCATTGCAGGGGTCTTGAGCATTGGTGACACTTTGATTTCATGTGTTCTCTGCTTGTGGCACCCAATTCCGTCTCCTTCTGAGAAATGGAGAGCTTTGGTCTAACTGAGGTCTTTGGGCTCAGTACAGGTGAAATTTAAAGGCTTGTGATATAGAGGAGGCCAGATCAGATGGTTCCTTCTGGCCTTAAACTCTAAGGAACTATGAATCGGTGCATCATCTGGACAGTCTCAACAAAGAAATATTAGAATTGGAAAAGGTACAGAGAACGGGAACAAAATGGTGAAGGGTGTGGAACAGTTTCCATATGAGTTTTAACTTATAAGAACATAAGAACAGCCATACTGGATCAGACCAGTGGTCCATCTATCTCAGTGTCCTGAGAGGGAATTAGAGCTGGTCATCAGAAAATGCCAATTCATTGAAGCCACAACTTTTTACAGGAATGCATGTGTGGAGAAACACGTATATGTTTGTTGGAGGGAGAGTGGGGAGGGAAGGCCTTGCTTTTGCCCTGTTGCTTAACAGAAAAAAACTTTCATGGGATGGGAAAAGTGTTTCCCACTCTACTCTACTGGGAATACAGAAGATGACTTTTTTCCTTCAACTGGGCACAAGATGTCACTATTATTCCATGCAAGCACAAAGGATTGTGCATTTACCTGGACATTACTCAACATATTCTGCAGTCACTGCACCTGCAAAATTGAGAAAAGTGTCCATATTCTGTGAGGCCTGAATGGCTCAGAGCAACCTTGCTCCTCGTGGTTGCGCATTCAAAATCAACCCAAGCTGTTACTGGCGGAAAGGTTCTGCCATTAAGTTTGGTGTCCTTGGTGAAATAACGGGTGGCCTTGAGTTAGTGGAGAAATTCTATGATCATTGCAGTTATTAGTATGAGGCCATAGCATGAGTAGTGCACAAAGCCTGTGTAAGGCCTGCAGCCTGCTGGGGAAGAGGAGGGATCTGAAGGAGGATGGGGAAAGGCACTTTGTAAAGAGATTACACCAAACACGGCAGGGGGGGCTGATAGACGCGTGAAGCTGCTAGTGGCAGAAAGGCAAAAGGAGGTGGTTGGAGGGAGTGCAGCAAGCAAGTGGATTAGTATAAGGAAATGTGAGCAAAGATAAAAACAGGTGTAAAATGATGTGGTTTTTAAGACCCCAGCCCCCCCCTTCTCTCAAGAGGCCACCAAGATTATGCCTTGCCCATGCCTGCGCCCCCAAACCGCCTCTCCCCCAGAATTATCCTTACGCAACGACTTGTGGGAACTGCCCAAATCCCCTCAGTTCCTGTGTCCCTTGACAACTTCTTCTCCCAAGGCTGCTTCCCTGCAGCTCCCCTCATGCACACCTGAACCTCCTGGGAATTGGCGCAGAGGACTTTGTTTCATGTATCATGGGCTGCATAATAACATGAGATGACTCCTTGCTTGTGAAACTAAACTGGCTCTTAGTAAAGAGACCTATCTGTGGAGAACTATTTGAACACACTGCTTAGGGAAGTCGTGGAAGCTCCTTCTCTTAAGGTTTTCAAAAGGAGGCTGGATACACATCTGTCCTGGATGGTTTAGCCACAACAAATACTGCATCTTGGCAGGGGCTTAGACGAGAGGATCCTTGTGGTCCCTTCTAACCCCATGGTTCTATGAATTTGTGCTTCAGAGGTGCTTCAACTGCACTTGGCATACCAGCCATGTGCACACACACTGACTTCCTGGAGCTTCCTTCAGACTCTTCCCTACTGCAACCTGTGGTCCTCCCTCCAAGCTCCAGACAAGTTGCTACATCTTTCCTTTTAACAATTTCTATTCTTAGAGTCCAAGGCCAGAGGGACTTTTGTGATCATCTAGCCATAGTACAGGCCACAGAACTTCCCTGAAATAATTCTGAGAGCACGTGTTTTAGAAAAAAAATCTGATCTTGATTTAGAAATTGTCCGTGATGGAGACCCATTGTAAATTGTTGCAATGGTTAATTGCTCTAATCATTAAAATTTTATGCCTAATTTTCAGTCCAGCTATTGGATTGTGTTATACCTTTCTCTGCTAGACTGAAGAACCCATTATCAAATATTTGTTTCCCATGTAGATACTTACAGACTTTAGTCAAGTCACCCCTTAACCTTCTCTTTGTTAAGCTAAATAAATTGAGCTCTTTGAGTCTATCACTATAAGACAGATTTTCTAATCCTTTAAGCATTCTCATTGCTCTTCTCTGAACCTTCTTCAGTTTATCAACATCCTTCTTGAATTGTGGGCACCAGAACTGGACACAGTATTCCAGCACTGGTTGCACCAGTGCCAAATATAGAGGTAAAATAACCTCTAATCAAGATTCCTGTGTTTATGCAACCCATGATTACAATAGTGCCTTTGGTCACAGCATCTCAGTGGGTGGTCACATTCAGCTAATTATCCACCACACATATCTTTTGTGCTATCGTTCACTGACTTGTTGGGGCCAGAGGTTACAAATACCTGTCCCACCTCACGGACATGACCTTTTCCACCAGCCGATTATGTGCTGTTAAGCCTCATATTTCTCAAGCGTGGTGGTCTTTGAACCAGTCTCCCATTTCTTGTTTGTGTTATTGCTGCGGGGGTGGGGGGGGGGGACACCTGCTTCCACCATGTTGCTGCCTTCATGCCATTGGGTGGCATCTTGTTGTTCTTCTGTATTGTGATTATATCTAGTTTCTTCTGAGTGTCCTACATGAGGCCGGCAGATGGCTGAGACTCTTTAAAGTCCTCCCAATCCTGGCCATAGCCCTGTCTGTTGTGGCTGTGCTAACTCTCTGCCACTACTTCACAGCTTCATCACTATCAGGGCCGGCTCTGGCTTTTTTGCCGCCCCAGGCAAAAAAGCCTCCCGCCGCCCCCACCGAACGCGGCAGGGGAGGGCGCCAAGCCTGGCCGCGGGTCGCTCTCCCTGACCGGCCGGAGCGCCGGGGGGAGGGCAGCGAGCCGGCCAGGGCTCCGCTCTCCCCGGCGGCCAGAGCACAAGCTTGGTGGGCTGGTGCCTGGAGCCGGCCCTGATCACTATCCAAAGTCTCTGTATCTACCTCATCTGTCCTGTCTCCCACTGCATCTTGGACTGTTCCTTTTGTTGTTGCTTGGTGTGGCTATTTGATGGTTGGTGCTAGACCTGCTCACCCATTTTGCATTCTCTTAACGGCTTCTGGGTACTGACCATTGTGCGTCCATTGGGCTGCAGCAGACTACTGTATTGAGAACCAGCGTCTTGGTTCTCCAATCCATTGGTCCCTATGCTGGACTACTGTCTAGTCCCTGGGAGGGTGTATTGTGATGGTTGAACATGGCCATATAGGGATCCCTTCCTGTATGTTTTCCCTTTGCCATCATTCTCTTGGTTTTCTTTATTGCCAACTCTGCCTTCCTGCTGCATACCCAAGGGAAGATGTCTCATGTTCAAATTCCCATTTGGTACTGAATCATTTCAATTCTGCTGTAGTGTACTGTGGCCCATTGTCTGAGCATTGCATGTCACTTTCAGTTTCTTGATCACAGTTGTGGCCTGAGTGTCCTCCAGATGGTCCACCTTCCAGAAATGGGAGTAATAACTTAATAGGACAATGCCTTTCCTGTCATTATATATGAACAGGTCTCTTCCCAGGGTCAGGTTGGGATTTCATGAGGCCGCGGTGTCTCCTTCTGCTATCGATCACTATACTCTTTGCAAATCAAAACCTGTTCCATGTACTCTCAGTTGGGCATTCATCCCTGGGCAGTAACATATACTCCCTAGCTCATCATGCATTTAGGGACTAACAACATTCAATTTTGCTATAAGCCGGGGGCTCATCCGTTGGAAGAGACAGAGGAGGAGAAAGACCTGGGCATATTGATTGATTACAGGATGATTATGAGCCAGCAATGTGATGCAGCTCTGAAAAAGGCTAAAGCAGTCCTAGGATGCATCAGGTGAGGTGTTTCCAGTAGAGAAAGGGAAATGTTAGTACCATCATACGAGGCACTGGTGAGACCTCATCTGGAATACTGTGTGCAATTCTGGTCTCCCATGTTTAAGAAAGATGAATTCAAACTGGAACAGGTGCAGAGAAGGGGTACGAGGATGATCCAAGGAATGGAAAATCTACCTTATGAGAGGAGACTCAAAGAGCTTGGCTTATTTAGCCTAACTAAAAGAAGACTGAGGGGGAGATATGATCATTTTCTATAAATACATCAGAGGGATAAATACCAGGGAGGGAGGGGAGTTATTTAAGTTAAGTGCCAATGTGGACACAAGAGCAAATGGCTATAAACTGGCCATCATCAAATTTAGGCTTAAAAGTAGGCAAATGTATCTAATCACCAGAGGAGTGAAGTTCTGGAATAACCTTCCTAGCGGAGTAGAGGGGGCAAAAAAAATCGAACTAGCTTTAAGACTGACTTTGAAAAGCTTATAGAGGAGATGGTATGATGGGACTGCGTACAATGGCCCGTGACCCATTGGCAACTCCAAAAACTCAACCCCTGGCAGCACCAGTTGATGTACTGTGTAGGTAAGAGACAGGAGAGACTCCCTGGCTGAGAGATACTTGGTTTCCCTATAGGGTGGAGTGGGGGGGAAGAGTGGGGACTGGAATGGGATCCCCTATAGGGTGTGGAGGGGTAAAGACTGGAATTCATAAGAACATAAGTGTGACGGGTTGGATCACATACACCCCCTTAGGGCTGCCAACTGATGTGCCAAGAATACTCCTGCCCCTGCCTTCCCTGCCAGCGTGGGACTCCAGAACCCTGCCTAGTTGTGCCAGACATGCTTGCCGGCTACAAACACAGTCCCAGGTCTGAACCACGTCCCACAAACTGCAGGCGTAACTGAAAGCAGTGTAAGAAGTGCTCCTGTCTCTAACACTCAGATGCCCAACTCCCAATGGGGTCCAAACCCCAAATAAATCCATTTTATCCTGTATAAAGCGTATACAGGGTAAACTCATAAATTGTTCACCCTCTATAACACTGATAGAGAGATATGCACTGCTATTTGACCTCCCCCCCCCACGTATTAATACATACTCTGGGTTAAATAATAAGTAAAAAGTGATTTTATTAAATACAGAAAGTGGGATTTAAGTGGTTCCAAGTAATAACAGACAGAACAAAGTGAATTACCAAGCAAAATAAAATAAAACACGCACGTCTAAACCTAATACAGTAAGAAAACTGAATACAGATAAAACCTCACTCTCAGAGGTGTTCCAGTAAGCTTCCTTTTACAGACTAGTCTCCTTCTAGTCTGGGTCCAGCAATCACCCCCCGCTCCCCCGGTTACTGTCCTTTGTTCCAGTTTCTTTGAGGTATCATTTGGGGCTGGAGAGGCTATAACTTGAGCCAGCTGAAGACAAAATGGAGGGGTCTCCGAGGGGTTTAAATAGACTTTCTCTTGTGGGTGGACACCCCTCCCTCCCCCGTGTAGAATCCCAGCTACAAGATGGAGTGTTGGAGTCACAAGGGCAAATCACATGTCCACTCATGACTCAGAACTTAGAGGTAGCAGCCATGGTTCACATACTACCTTGAAGGTCCTCAAGTAGACTTCTTATGTGGATTGGAGCCTTCCAAGGTCCATTGTCCATTAAGTGTTTCTTGATTGGGCACTTAACTTGCACATTCCTTTCTCAAGAAGCTGACAAAATGCTTTACTAAGGCTACTTAAAATCAAGCAAGTACACAGCCAATATTCATAACTTCAAATACAAAAATGATACATGCATACAAATAGGAGGAATAGATTCAGTAGATCATAACCTTTACAGAGATATGTTACATGGCATATGTAGCAAAAACATATTCCAGTTATGTCATACATACATTCATAAGCATATTTCCATAAAGCCTTATGGGGTGCAAGGTCACCATAAGAACATACAAATGGCCCTACTGGGTCAGACCTTGGGAGTTTTGGGCAAGTAGTGCTATAGAAGTGCAAACTAGTATTACGTGAGTTAGAGCTAGAACTGGAGTAGACCTGTTACCATCGGTTGACCACTCCATACTTAGTCAATGCAGGAGAAACCCATCAGCTACCCACCTTTTAAGAAACTGCGTTGACCAGGCTGCTTCTAAAAGCTGAATTAATTCCACCGGTAGCACGCCACAGCTCAATTGAAACCATATGCTGGATACATTCTGTTAAACCTGCTTAGGTTTATAGGTTCTACATTTGCTTGTTTACAAGATGATTAACGCAGAGACCAAGATTAGCACTGCATTAAAACAACTGCATTGTAATGTTTTCTCTCCGCCTCTCCCTGCTCCCATATTTTTTCATGCTATACACTGCTAACAAACAAACACACAAACAGAAAATGCCAAATACCAAAATCCAAAATCCTCTCAAAGCTCCTCCGTAGGAGGCCAGCTGTCGAGTTGTTATAGTTAAGTAGTGAGTCTGTAGTGTACATTAATATTAGACGTTTGGCCGGATATTTGTTTGGAAACATTCCTGTGCCATCCTCTCAGGGAGCAGGAGAGCAGTGTTAGATAGCAGCTCGCTTCGCTCTCCGACCACCACACCCCACCGCTGGCTGCTCTCCAAGGGCAGATGAGCAGCTGCCTCTGTGGTCATTGCCAGGGCCTCTTTTCTGCGGCTCCTTTATTTTTATTTTTTTTAGGTGAGGGATGCTAATTAGAGATGGTTTGAAACACGAGAGCCCTGCCAAGCTGCAGAGGGGTAGAAGCCGTTTAAAAAAAAATCCAGACGCCACCACCTCTTAATTTGCGATGGACCAAACCCAGTCGTTAAAGCTCAGGGCTGGCATGTCTAGCTCTGCTGTGATTAAAAGGTGGCACGCAGCTGCTCTGTGCCAGGAACAGCCCCAAGGAGGAACCGCAAGTAAAAGGGTACATCTATCCTGGACTCATGGGACGTGACTGCAGGGTGCGTAGACATCGCTGAGCTAGCTTTAATCCAGCTAGCACAGATACTGGAGCAGTGACGCCATGGCAATACAGGATAGAAGCCTGAGTAACTACTCAGGCCCTGGGCAGATTTGTACAGGAACTCCTCACTTAACATTGTAGTTATGTTCCCGAAAAATGCGACTTTAAGTGAAACGATGTTAAGTGAATCCAATTTCCCCATAAGAATTAATGTAAATGAGGGGGTTTGGTTCCAGGGACATTTTTTTCACCAGACAAAATACACACACACACACACACACACACACACACACACACACACACACACACACACACACACACACACAGAGTATAAGTTTTAAACAAACAATTAATACTAGTGCAGTGATGATGATTGTGAAGTTTGGTTGAAGTGGAGGAGTCAGAGGGTGGGATATTTCCCAGGGAATGCCTTACTGCTAAATGAACTAGCAATTGACTGATCCCTCAAGGGTTAACTCTCACAACACTCTGCAAGGCAGCAGGAAAGGAGGGAGGGCAGAGAGAGACACACACCCTGTGTGTGAGAGAAAAAAATGTGCATTTCCTCTTTAAGTAGCTGACCCTAGGCTTAAGTACACCGCCTTGTTAATTAAATCAGCTTGCTGAGACCTGAGAGGCAGCTACTGCCTAGAAGCTCCCTCCCTCCGTCTTGTGTCCCCCCTGCTCTATGGAAGATGGGGTAAGCGGGGTGCAGGAGCAGGGGGGAGGGGGAGACACCCTGACATTAGCCCCCCTTTTGCCCCCTCCCCCCGTACAGCAAGCAGGAGTCTCTGGGAGCAGCTCCAAGGCAGAGGGCAGGAGCAGCACCTGGCAGTGGGGGGAGGGACAGCTGCTGCACAGGGAACTTAGGGGAGTGGGGAGCTGATAGGGGGATCTGATAGGGGGGCTGCTGGTTCCACCCACCCACCAGCTAGCTGCAACGGGCTGCTCTTCCTGCAAGCAGTGGACAAAACAGGTGGCTGCCAAACGACGTTAGAAGGGAGCATTGCACAACTTTAAACGAGCATGTCCCCTAATTGATCAGCAACTTAACATTGAAACAACGTTAACCGGGACGAGTTTAAGTGAGGAATACCTGTACAGCCCGTGCACCAATGCCTGGGCTAGCTGGATTAAAGCTAACTCAGGTATGTCTCCAGGCGCTGCAGCATAGAGATGCTCAAAGAGAAAGAAGTGAGTTTCTGCAGCCCTTTGGCCAACAAGCAGTGGGTAAAGCCAGATCTCTGCCCCTCTCCTTCCTTTCCCCATCTACTTGCTCATCAGGGGAATATCCAGAGCGCTGAAACTACATTCCACACAAGACCTGGGCCTGAGATCCAGGTGGGAATTACTCAACCGAGCAGGAAGTGAAAGAGGCCTTACCCCTCTGCTTGGTCAAGTAAGACAATTCCCCCCGCCCCCGCAACTTTTCCTGAGAAAAAAGATTGGTATTTTTTGACCAGCTCTAGTTAATGAAAATGTAGACGATCAGATAACTCAGAACCAGGAGATGAGTTTAAGGGAGGTTTTAAAGCTTGGGCATGGTAACGTCTAGATTCTCCCATCTTTCCTCCTTGTATAGCAATGGAAAAAACAAAGTGTAATGCAAGAGTAAAGGTATCGGATCTGGTAACTGTGGAAAGAGATTGTAACTTGAATTGAATTGTAAGTAAATGCTTCCCGTAGCTTTGAGAAGCCTGGGTTTACTGTGACTTGTCTAGCATCATTGAGAGAAATTTCAGTTTATCTCTGAAAGTAAGACAAGCAGCTTCCCGTCCGAGACATCTTTCTTTCCAGAGAAACCAACCCCTCTAGAACAACCTTGAAAAGATTTGTCTTTCCTTAAGTTTTTGGTGACACTGAGCCTCCTCCACATAAATAGACTTTATAACCTGTCTGACAATTTTTAGATGCCCTTGATTGGTTTGTTAGGAAAGACTGAGATACAGCATCTTGCACTTGGATTCGAGGACTCCAAAGTGCTTACCGCCATGAAGAGACGGATCCTAGAATACACAGTTGACCTTGAACGCTGCACATCAGATGCAAAACAAAATCAAGAATCCCATCCACTGAGGGTTGACCTGGTGGTCTTCTTGAAGTGAAAGAAGAGTTGACACCACATGTCGCCTTACATCGGGAGTGGAATAAATTGAGTGGGGAAGGAGGAAATTGATAAGCAACAGTTTAAGGTTAGGCGGGGGAAACTATTACACAAAACCATAAATCTATAGAGAGAGAAAACACTCCATTAAGGCTCTGTCGAAGGGTTTTAAAGCCTCAGACTCGTTAGTCAATGCTATTTCAGATACTGCTGCTGTGCTTACACTTCTCAGAGGAATGAAATATAGCCTCAAAGTGAGGTACTGAAAGCCCTGAGTTGGGGGGTGCAGCGGGAGGGGAACTGAAAACATACAGTTTTCACATTGCTTTAGGGTGACCAGATGTCCCGATTTTATAGGGACAGTCCTGATATTTGGGGCTTTTTCTTATATAGGCTCCCTATATATTATCCCCCACCCTCTGTCCTGATTTTTCACACTTGCTGTCTGGCCACCCTACATTGCTTTACCATCTGATGACTCTCCAACTGCCCTATTTTGAATTATTTGTTCCTATTAGATGGCAAAAGATGGCCTTCTTGTTTAATTGCTCTTAACAGTATCTCCCCAGTCAATGCAATTCTTGCCCTCCCCACACCCTTGAACACAACCAGAGGGAAAGCTGGAATGAATTGGGCACATCCTCTTGGTGGCCAGGGATATGGGAAAGGTTTTATTACACTCAGTGCCAGTGTACTAGCAAGAGCGCCAAGTGTGCTGGTAAAAGCAGCAAACACTCCCCTGGCTGCCTTGGTCTGCAATGCAAATGCTCCAGATTCCACTCATCTGTTTGGGGTTTTGAGATGATGACGATCACTATGGCCTCTAAATTGTGTATGGTACCCAGGAACTCATGGGTTAAACCAAGTGCAGTTTGGAAGAGGCCTTACATCTCCTCCAAAAATATCATGTATCCATACACCCCGCCATTCACCAAATAACCCGCTCTACCTATCTAACCTACCAGATTAGCTACAGCAGCTAAATTATTTTTTTGCTTGTTCGTTTACAGGATCAGCTATGGTGTTTGTCAAGGAGTAACTCACAAACCGAGCTTACTCTAGCGATACCATGCTCAGCACTGTGGGATTTGACTGCCATGTTAGCTGTGGTTGCCTAAAGCCATTGTTTAGGCAGGTCACTAGGGAGCCCTTTGGGCAAAGTATAAACTATTGGTTAGCAGGAACTACACTGCATTCAGCTGCTCAGCCTCACATTATTGCCCTGAGTCTCTATGCATCTCACCTGGGCTCAGAAGTGGCTGGATCCCACCCTTGAAAACAAAGCACTTATGTCCTGCACCTTGTGGCCTTGTTTGCGCTCTAATTGGGTAGTATTTTACACCCCCTTTGCAGAGGTGTAAATGACTATGCCAAATGCAAGGCTGCGGAGTCTGCCACCCAGAGTATTTAGCCATGTCCCTCTTGTCATGGTGTGTGCGTGTTTTTTAATAGACATGTTTATGTTGGTTTGGAGATGGCATACAGCCATTGTTGAAATGTCACCTCTCATGCTTCTCTCCTCCCCCCAGAAATATCAATAGTGTCTGCTCCTGGTCCATGATCCCTTGGATTGACTCATTTAGTTATTTCTCCTGCCCTGCCCTATTGCCCTTTCCACCTGGCTGAGTAGGTGCCGTCCTGCAGCCACATGGAATCCACAAGCCAGTCTTTCTTTGTTATTTGTTGTCTTCAAACTGGCTTTTAACTAGGTGCTCATTTCTGTTAAAACGTTTGGAAGAGGAATCATGCTGATGAGACTGGAGCATTAGGGCACTGGTGTTTGTACAATGGACAGTTAGTTTAACATTCATGGCTATTATTCTCTAGAATATTGTGCTGTGGTGAATGGCAAACTGTCCATGGCATCTCTTCGATGTTTGGCTCTTTTAATGCTTAACAAAAGCAAGGCATTGTGTTGCTGAGCTGGCTTGAATTCCTTGCAAATGAAATTGTACTTGAGTGGCTGGTGGTGTTTGTTCAGTTCTAGATGTCAATTGTGCAGAACGGTTGCTTCAGCAGAGCAGAATATGACTGTTGATTGATTGACTGTCGCGGCTACTTTGACCAGTAAGCAGGGTGGCTCTTGCCCACCTCCTGCTGTTAGAGTAAACACATATCGTTGTGACATTCCTTTTGCTCTATGGTCCCATCTGGCTCCCGTCCTTACTCTGCTCGCCACCTGCTTGCTGAACTCCTATTCAAAGAGTTTTGACCACTGGCAGAATGTGTAGAATGTGAGTTGGAGTGCAGAATTGACCGGGAATTTCTGGTTGACACTGAAGTATCCCCCATTGTGACACCTGCAGAACCTAAGTAGAGTAAATAACATTGTTCAAAACACAATGGTTTCCTCTTCCAAAGGAATTGCGCAAACCTTTCTCAGGGTTGTAGCTTAGGAGCGATTTCTCCTGCTGAGCTTTGAGTTCCAACAAACATCAAAGCTCATAGAAAAACAATTAATACCACCAACTTTGCCTGGATTTAGGTCCAAACGGTGAGAAACCAACAGATTTTTACCCCAAAACATCAGATCAAGCAAGGAAATCAGGTGTGGTGTGCTAGAAACTTGGTCACAGTTCACAAAACTTCCCATAGAACCCTAAGCCAAACTGCCAGAAAGGATTCTGGCCTGTTCCCACTAACATTTAAGCCCATGTATAACTTTACGCAGATGGCTAGTCTTGTTGCCTCCTGAACTGAATCAGGGCTCTCCCAGATGTACTGTTAAACAAAAGTGAAGCCAATGGGATTACTCATATGGCTAAAGTTACACACAGTGCTTAATTGTCTGCCAGATTGGGGCCGATAAGCGATAAGTCTAATAGATAATGCATGACACTGGTCTGATTGTAACAGTGCCAAAATCATCTGTAAACATAGAGGGCCAGCTGTGATCCTCTTCCTCATATTACATGATACGTTACACTGAACTCAGTGGCGTTGCTTGTGTAACAAAGAGAGTACAGGTATCATAATATGGCTCACATAGTCCATGAAAAAGCAGCATTAGCTTGTAGTAGCTCCAACTGAAAGTACAGGGGGCAAGTGTGATAATCACAGATGCCATGATGGGGTAATAGTTGGCAAATGCTGACTTGCTCATAGGGATTCCTGCATCTGTTCTCCCTGGTCCAATGTGTAACAACCCAAGAACAACAGAAGTATTTCCACAGTTGGGTCGTTTGTTTTTAATTTTCGACAAGAACAATGTATTTGGTTTTACATGGCCCCCCCACAAGTGTTTGGAATTTGGACATTGTGGTGCTCTGCTAGAAAGTAAAACATAACACGAAACAAACAGAAAACTAACATGTCTAGTTAAATTGTTGAGAGAAATGCAAGTAGAAAGATAGTTATACCGGCAGCAATGGGGAGGAGTCAATGACATTTTTGGAATTCCTCCAGGGTTGATCATTACAGGTTGTATTTATTGGTGGGGAGGGGAATAGGACACTGCCTTAGTCCCCTGTGCTGGTGTCCTGGACAGCAGGTAGCAATGAAGAGGGGGGAGCAGCATCCTTAGGGCCATGCTGTTCCTATCTGCTCATGTTCGCAGGGAGTAGGCATGCAGGACGGGGAATGGGTGGAGTCTTGCCTTCACCCCACAACACTAGCCAGTGTGCTGGTGGGATACGCGCTGCCACAGGTACAGGGCTGGCATAGGGTTGACAACCCACCCATATTGGCCAGAAGTCTACCGGACTCAGCATTGATCTCCCGGTGACTATTGAAAGCAATTAGGCCACTAAAAGTCTGGTCGGCAGTGCAGGAGTTAGCCCTCCTGCCTTAGCCGGCAGGCTCTCTACTTGCCCTGGCTCTGTGCATCTCCCAAAAGCGGACAGCATGTTCGGCTCCTCTAGGTGTAGAAGCAGCCAGGAGATCTCCACGTGTTGCCCCTGCCTGAGCACTGACTCTGCCATTCCATTGGCTGGGAACCTTGGCCAATGGGAGCTGCAGGGGTGGTGCCTGCAGGCAGGGGCAGCGTGTGGAGCCATCTGGCCACCCCTGAGCCTAGAAGCCGGAGGGACATGCCGGTTGCTCCTGTGATAAGCGCCACCCGGCCAGAGCCCGCATCCCTCATCCCCTCCTGCACCCCAACCCCCTGTCCCAGCCCTGAGCCCCATCCCACACTCCAAACCTCTAGTCCCCAGCCCGGAGCCCCTCCTGCACCCCAAATCCCTCATCCCTGGCCCCACCCCAGAGCCCACAGCTCCAGCCAGAACCCTTACCCCCTCCCACATCCCAACCCTCTGCCCCAGCCTGGAGCCCCCTCCCACACATTGAACCCCCCATTTCTGGTCCCACTCCAGAGCCCTCACACCCTCCTTTATCCCAACCCCCTGCCTGAGCCCAGTGAAAGTGAGGGAGGGTGGGGGAGAGCAAGCAATGGAAGGCACAGCCTCGGAGAAGGGGCAGAGGAGGGTTGGGGCCTTGGGGAAGGGGTGGGGAAGGGGGCAGGACAAGGGTGTTCAGTTTGTGTGATTGGAAAGTTGGCAACCCTAGGAGCCTAAGTCCCATTGACTTTCAAAGGGATTTAGGAGCCTACGTCACTTAGGTGCTTTAAAATGATTACCTTATTTGCTTTGCTCTTGCCCCAATTTCAGGGCACAGAAGCAATCACAATGTCCTGTTTGCTTGAAATGTTCCTAATACTTGGCAACCATGGAATAACAGAGATATACACTCATTGCAGTCCACAATGCAATACCATCACAGACAAGAGGCAGGCCAGGTATATGCACGTGTGATGACCACCGCTTCTGGACCAAACCAGGGAACTTCCAGAGCTAAAAGCATCATCTCTACATCTTGAGCCAACGAGCCAGGCTCTGTAGCTGGGGGCTGTAACAGACTCTGTGGATCAGGCAGAGGGGGCAGTGTAATCTATGCCTCAAGAAGAAGAGCATTCTGAAAGATTTCAAACAGTTTTACTTGTATTTATTTGTGTGACAGACCCAGACCAGTGAGGTACAAGAGTCTGGTAGAGGGCAAATATATTGGTCACTGGATGAGTAGTTTTCTGTTCCCTGAGTGACCAGAGCAGGGGCTGCACTAGAGTAATCAGGAACCTGCTAGAACCAGTTAAGGCAGGCAGGCTAATTAGGACACCTGGAGCCAATTAAGAAGAAGCTGCTAGAATCAATTAAGGCAGGCTAATCAAGGCACCTGGGTTTTAAAAAGGAGCTCACTTGGGGGGAGCTCCTCCCGGAGTAGAGGGCGGGCCCGGGTTCCCCCCAAACCTCCCAATTGACCTGGACTGTGGGTTCTTCCAGAGGGGAAGGTCTCTGGGCTGTTCCCCAACCCACATGGTGAATCTCTGAGGCAAGAAAATCCGCCAATAAGCGCAGGACCAACCAAAATAGAGGAGGAACTTTGTCACATTTGTTATTAGCTTTTAAGTACAGACGGACCCACGGTGCTCATGTAACTGGAACTCCTTCATAGCACAATGCTTAGAATCTCCTGCACTGTTGACGTTAGAGTACTCTCTGCTGGTCTCAGCCAGCTTAGGGCCCTGTTGTACAAACAGTTCCTGCCTTCCAGGGCTGCCAGTCTTCAAATCTGATCAACGGGAAAAACCAAACCCTAAAAAAATAAGTGAGCTGTGTAGAAAAACTGTCACCCTTCACATGCAATGCACACAACTGACTTACCTGCATGACGTTAATTCCACTGCCTCTGGACCCAAACAAGATGCGATCTGTGGTCTTTGAGAAAAGCCTCATCAGCTTGACTAAAAAGAAAAAAAAAAACCACTAAAAATACTGCCGAGGTTAAAGCCCTTCCACTCATGCTTAGCTTTCCAATGCCTGGGAGTGAGGAGGAACGTGTTGCTAACTGTCTAATGAGGCACAGAGTGGAAACTGCTTAAAAACCAGTGCACAGTAATGAGGGGGATTTTACCCAGTGGAGCTCCAAGAAAATTATTGTAATTGCACTTTTTAGTTATTATCAACTTGGTCTCCAGAACCTCAGAAAGGGCCATTAGACAAGTGCTCTGGGACCAGTCTCAGCTGACAGAACAGCTGCTGAATCCTTTTTTTAAAAAATCAGGAGCATGCAATGTGACGTTTACGATGGCCATGCCTAGCACAATAGGACATTATGCAGACTTTTCTTTTTATGTATGTAAATATTACTCTTCCATGTGACCCTAATGCACCTTTTCCGGGTGAGAGAGTTGGCTTTACTTCTATTCATATACAACCACTCCATCGCCCGAGTACCTGAGCAGCTCACGGATACTTAGGGTGGCTTTTTAAACAATGTAAGGGGGCTACATTAGAAATTAATAGACATTTGGCATCCATACCCCGAGCTTTCAAAATCTCACTCTGAACTTACTGATCTTCACAACACCCCATTGTATAGATAGGGAAGTGAGGCACAAAGGCCCAGTTCCTAAGCAGTATTTAGGCCCCTAATTCCCATTGAGGGGAGCCCGATCCAAAGCATGTTGAAGAGACTGGGGAGTTTTTCAAATGATTTCAGTGGGCTTTAGATCAGGCCCATAGTAACTAGCAATATTTTGGGCTCTTCCTCTGACCTATTAGTAATATAGAGCACAATCACAAAGGCCTTACTACATCAAAACGCTCAGTGAGGTCCATTGAACACAATGGGCCTAATTCTCATCTGATGCGGATTTTTCCACTGATAGGCTGACTTCAGTAAAGTTACTCCTGATATATCCTCAATGAGACAGACTAGCAAATCCATGCCTTTGTTGTGACCAACCAGGCCAACCAAGTGCAGCTGAACCAAGGAAAGCAACAGCTCTCCTGCTTGTTAACAAACTGGCCACTACCCCATCCCAGGTCATCTGCACTGCAAATACAGATCTGGAGCAACCCCTTTTGCTAGCTGGAGTAGGGGTACTTAAACTCTGGTGCAGGTTCACCACATTACACTGAAGTAGTGACTGAGTGAGGGCCACCAGCCTAAACTAGAGCTGCTAAAGATGAACATTCAGATACACCCATGATGTTAGCATAGTGGACTGTCTACCCTTGAAGATCATAAATATGCGGCAAGTAGGGGGAAGGCAGGGCAGTTGATCAAAAGTGGGGACGGCTCTGATTTTTGCTTTTGACAGTGATATTTATGGTGGGATTTATTTTTTAAACTGTAAACTCGTATATGCAATGCAATGAACAGTTTCTTGCACATCCATCCAAAAGGCCAGCAGAAGTTGGTTACCTAGTAAGATGGTCTTCAGCTAACAAGACAGCATTGGTAACCTGGAAGAAATTTGAAAGTGATTACCTAAGAGAGAGAGCATGGCCTGTTAGAACTGGTCCTGAGGTCTGGTTTCACTGTTCATATTTAAAAAAAAATGACTAATGGAAATCACAGTGAAACAACAGAACACTGAAGGCCAAGTTGCTGAATCCTCCATACTTTAACGTGAAAGAGCATATGCTAATTCTGTTAAAAATTCTAGCCACTGGAACAAATCCATCCCAGGGGTAACCCTGGTGTCTTCATCCGAGATAAACCAGGGCTGAATTTGGCCCATTGTTTCCAAAAAGCATGTGAAAAGTAACTTTAGGGTCCAGCTCTCAAGCTACAGCTGAAGAGTGCTTGGTGCAGCTGAATGAGGACGAGGTATCGAGGTAGATTCAAGTGCACCACCCAAGCCTGGAGCTGCTCTATGTTGGGCTGGTCCTCCAGCACATTTTAGACCAGTGTAGCAAGGTGTGCACTCACTGCCACGCCTCCTGCTGGTTACCTCAGAGCACCTCCTGCTGGCCAGTGTCTCTCTAATGGTACCTGCTTCCTGGTCTCCACCACTGTACTTCAGGCCCCGCAACCCTCCCAGCCCACGGTGCCCCTTCTCTTGTACTCCCACACTCAGGGTCCTCCCCGGGGACCCCCAATTTCACCTTGCCTCAGTGACCCACTGCCAGTCTTCATCTAGCCCCTTCCCTCAGGGGCAATCTGCAGTCTGAAGTGACCACTCATCATCGGCAAGGGGGTTGGATCTGTTGCCTCTTCCTCCCCTTGCTGCTTCCCCACAGCCTTAATACCTCTTCTGACCCTGACAGCAAGGCCTATGCCTGGGGGTTTGCCAGGTTGGATCTCCCCCAGCTCTTCCCCAACACTACGCTGTCCAAGGTACCCTTTACTTTTAGGCAGCCAGGTCCACCTTTCTCCAAGGCTGGCGAGAGACTGACTGCTTTCTGGCCCTGCAGACTTTTTCTAGGGCCCAGCCTGACCCTCATTGTCTGCCTCCCAGCCTTTTCTGATGAGCCCACAGTGGCTCTGTGGATCCCCGACACAGAGGCCAGTTCAAGTGACTTCAGGGCAGCTTTGTGCTGGCCAAAAGAGAGGGTGATGGTGGGGCAGCAGGATTTCGGATACACAGCTCCCTGCACTCCGGTTTGCAGAGGTTTCTTTGAGGAAGGAGCAGAACTATGAGTGCACCAGCCACTCGCCTGCTGGAAGGGAAGGACCCCAGTCTTGGGGGGTAAATGCCCCCAGGAAGCTCCCGCAGCAGTTGTGGGGTGACTCTGCTGCTGCTTCATGGCTGGAGGGGTTAAGAGAGAGATCGGACTCTCCCCTCCTGCACCTGTAGGAAATCTCAGCACCGCCAGTCCAGTTGTGGCTTCAGTTCCAGAGTCAGGGCCAAGGTACGTTTTATGGCAGGTGGGAAATGGTAACCGAGAGGTAAAGTGACTTGCCGCAGACTGAGGGTAGGTCGGTGTGAAGAGTACAGACACTGTCTGTCCATCTAGCAGGGCATAAATAGCAGTGGGAAGGGAGAGGCGTGGCTTAGGTAAGGAACGACATGCCTGACCCTCCTGGATCTGTGCTCTACCTGGCTCTCGGCATGCCCAAGCAGTGCCTCCTATGCCTACACTGCTATTTGGAGCAGCGTAATGTCCTACTGCCGGAGACTTTCTCTGCTGCTTCCCCCCTTGCTGGAGCCTTTTACTACCACGTGTAGCTACACATCGCAGTGAGTGTGGATGCAGCCTGCCTCTCACTGTGGCATGTAGCTATACACCTGTATGCCACCGCAAGTGTAGCCCGGTCAGTGTCAGGACTGGAGTCAGGCATTGAGAAAGCCAGATCCCCAGCTGAAGCAATTTAGCTTAGCTCCCTTGACGTGAATGGAGCCGCACCAATTTTCACCAGCTGAAGGCCTTGCCTTAGATGATCCCGGATGCCAGTCCTGTGCTCAGGCCAAGCCACGCTCTCACAGAGAACCAGCTTGGGTGCAAGGAAGGAATGAAACGCAGGATCCGGGAGAGAGTAGCTAATCCAAGTGCCCTACCCTGGCTCCCGTATCTCGGCGTAATGCATTCACTGTGCAGGAGTGGAATCCATCTTGGCTGCCAACCCTGCCCTTGTGAGACTCATGGTCTGAACATGCCACCTCAGAGCCTCCGTTTGATTCCACTGCGTCAATTGTGAGGGCTCCCTGGAGCACACGTGCATTGCTGACCAGTGGGGTGGAAAGGTGGAGGAAGAGAGGAATACTTCCTTCTTCCCCCTCCTCTCATGCTGAATTCAACTATTCTCTCTTGTAATGAATACACCCACTGTGATGTGCCGATAATAATAGCTGCTTCGCTGCCGGTGCGTCCAGATAGCAGCGATTTCCCTTGGTGACACACAGCAAGGCAGTTATGAAAGGAAACCTTTTCCCTTGTTGTCTCCCTACCGTACGATCATTTCCTTCCGTCTCCTTTAAAGCCAGTAACACGCTAACTAGTGTAATATAAAAGACCACGAGCAGGCCGGTGGCCTGTTGATTTCTCCTCTCTCTTCCTTTCCAGGAGGTGCTGGCTGGGAATCAAACACAAAGATGCTCTTCTTTATACTTTCAAGCTTGATGGGCAGAGAGGGAACCTTGAAAGGAAAGGGAACTGCAGAGGAGTTGGCAGCTTTTCAGCTGCAAAACAAAGCTTCCAGGGTTCTTTCCTGCGCTTTTCTCTTCACTTTCCACTTGATCAAAGAACAATCGCCACCTCCTGCATAATTTATCAAGCCAAGGTAACTAACCGCAAACTCTGGTTCTGAAAGACGGTGCGTGCGTGTGTGTGGAGGCGGGGGAGTGGAGGGGACTTTGATGTCAACATGCAGCAGTGGTCTAATGACTGCTCTTCCATTGTTTACTGCTGCACACAGCACATCGCTGCTATATCATTTCACTCGCCTGCATTTTGTTCTCTTGTTCAAAGAGGACGCTGTCCTGCATTCTGGAGGATTCCCTGGCTTCATTCACCAAGAGCATCCATTTTTTAACGGTAATCATTGCTCTGATTGGAGCCATTTGAAACCAAGCAAAAGAAAGGGACAAAGCTTCCCATAAATATTCCAACAAAAGGCTGTATCAGATGGAAAGGGGAAAAATGATTAGTGGCTCTGGCATGGGCAAGATACTATCTCAGAGGGGATGGAAACATCCTCTGCCATGCTGTAAAGAAAAGGGATTAACCCTCGGTATTAAAGCCACTGCTCATGTCAAGCTCCCCTCCTGCTTTGAAGCCCAAGTGCTGAGAAATTGAAAAGGAAACAATTGCTAATCCTGCTTTTACGATTTAGTGATTATGTCAAATCCACTTTGGTTTAAGTAGTTTGACTGATTTTTAGATGCTGTTTCCCGAGATATGAGGCTTTGCTTATATAAAAAGATCCACTTGGTTTATTGGAGAGGGGGAAATGCAGCAGGGCAAGGATGGGTTTTGATGATCATTGAACAGGGCTGCTTGTTGGTGGGGGGTTGTTAGTTTTTTTTTTTAATTTAGTGTTCTTGGTGCGAGGTGCAGGGGGTTGAATGGAGTTGCCACCCACAATCAAACCTGCTTTGTTCTGCTGCTAATTGCAAGAAAACACCAGGCTTCCTCATATGCATTCACCCCCCAAGAATTCCCCGGAAGACAGGTGTGATTCCTTTCTTCCTGTGTATTAGCTACATAGATTTGTTTCTGGGAAGGCTCAGTCAGGACTCCTAATCTTCCGCTCCCAGTCTTTACAGAGTACCTTAATCTTCTTCAAAAAGCAACATCTTATTTACTCTGTGGCACTGGTGCATGCAAACACACCCTTAAAAGAATCGCTGCATTGTAATGTAAAATAGATTCCAAAAAGTGCAGCCAGTCGTGAAGCAGTAGATTGCTATAAGAACATTGAAATGTGCCCGTAATAACAATTGACATTTAAAACAGGATGCTGTCACTATGCCACTCTTACGAGTTTGGGCAAGACACAGGAAATGCAGCTCACGATTAACGTGAATGAGAAACGTATTGGACCAAATGCACCTCTTGTTTTCAGAAGTTAATTCCACTGAAGTAAATCAGGAATAATTCTACTGAAGTCAATGGAGTTCCACCATGGGTGTGAATGAAAGGAGGTTAGAGACTATTGACTTTAAAGGAAATTTGGATGGTTAAGGAATCTAGGGTTAGGCCCAGACCTTGGCCCCTATTCTGAAATTAGAAAACATAGGGAATTAAGGTTTTTCATTCAACATGGTCAAGGATTGGGAGGGGGAGGGGGGAGAGGGGAACTAAAAACCAAAAGTTTGGAATGATCACACTGTTTACAAGAGGAGAATGCCAACATTTTAAAAATTTTGGATCTCAGAATTTGAAATGCCTTTGGAGCAAAAATTGTTTTCCATTCAGAACACATGAATTTCTTTGGAAATGAAAAATGTTATTTTCAAAGTCACAAAATAGCCCAGAATGAAGTGGTAGAAAATGTTTGTGTGAAATTTGAAGGATAAATGTGTATGCTGTCACACAGCTCCTGTGCTCAGCTATTTTCCAGCAGGCGGTCGAGTGAAATAACTCCCTTGGAAAGTCACCAGCCATGGTGCCTCACTAGAACTACAGTAGCAATAGTGAAAGATATTTTTATTTGCCTTACAGTTGCAATTACTGTATGCTGTATTATGCTGAAGTCAATGGAATTCCAGCACTTCTGAATCTGACTTAACCAGAGACCTTGAAGCTTTTGAAATCTCTCAGGGACCCAGGGCAGTATGGGGAGGTTTTTGGAGGTCTCTTTTTTTTTCAGATTTGTCTGATACGAGTCTATCTTTCCAATCTTGTTGTTATTTGTAGGATTACCATTTTTTAAATAACAAAAAGTGGACACTCCAAGGGGCCCCGCCCCCGCCTCAACTCCGCCCCCTTCTCCACCCCGGACCCACCCCAACTCCGCCCCTTTCCCAAAGTCCCCGCCCCAACTCTGCCCCCTCCGCTGAACGCTCCGCCCCTGCTCCTTCCCCTCCCCTGCTTCCTGCGAATCAAATGTTCGCGGGAAGCCCGAAACAGGGAGGCAGCCAACAGGTAAGGGGCTGGGGGGCGTGAGGAGGCACAGCCCAGTCCAGCCCCCTGGCCAAGCAGCTCAGGCCTGGCTCAGGCCCTGGGGCGCTAGCCCCAGTTCCAGCCGAGCGCCCCAGCTTCAGCCCGCCCCGGCGGTTCCAGCTTGGCTTGGGCCCCGGGGCATCAGCCCCGGCCAAGCAGCTCCGGCCCCAGCGGCTCCGACCCGGCTTGGCTCAGGCCCTGGGGTGCCGGCCCCGTTCTGGCAGAGCGCACCAGCCCCGGCCCAGCTCGGCTCGGGCCCCAGGGCACTGGCCCCGGGTGAGCAGCTCCGGCTCCGGCCCGGCTCGGCTCGGGCCCTGGTGCGCTCCGGTTCCGGCAGAGCGCGCCAGCCCCGGCCCACCCCGGCCCGCCCCGGCAGCTCCAGCTCGGCTCGGGCCTCAGGACACGGGCACCGGCCCCGGCCGAGCGGCTCCAGCCCCGCGGCTCCGGCCCTGGTTCCGGCCAAGCGCGCTGGCCCCAGCCAAGCGGCTCCGGCCCGCCCCGGCCCTGGTGGCTCCAGCTCGGCTTGGGCCCCGGGGCACGGGCACCAGCCCCAGCCGAGCGGCTCCGGCCCCAGCAACTCCAGCTCGGATCGGGCCCCGGCGACTCCAGCTCGGATCGGGCCCTGGGGCACCGGTCCGCCCAGCACCGGCCCCGGCCGAGCGGTGCCAGCCGGCGGCCAAGCACCGCTGGCCCCAGCGGCTCCAGCTCCGGCCCCAGCACGGATCCAAGCCCCACGACCCCTCCCTATTTTCCTGGACATGTCCGGCTTTTTGGAATTTCCCCCCGGACGGGGATTTGACGACCAAAAAGCCGGACATGTCCGGGAAAATCCAGACGTATGGTAACCCTATTATTTGTATTGTGGAAGCACCTACCAGCCCCATTTACGGATGAGAACTCTGTTCTGCGAGGTGCAGTACAGCCACCCACCGACACACACACACACACACACGGGATGCAAGTCACTGTCCCAAAGAGCTTCCAGGCTACACACATGAGAAGTGACTCATCAGTGTGTGCAGTGTACCTGGACAATATACTAGGCATGCCTGAAAAATCTAAGTACACACCTAAAAAATAAACCACCTCTAAACAATCACGCCCTCCGTTTCCTGAAGGCTGATTGTAAATGAATAGGGAGAATCATTCTGCTCCTGTCAGGGGACATATCTTGCTGGTTGACTGCATTTGTTTAGTAACTCAGACAGTGGTGGAAGAGATGAAAACCTGTCATTAGCGGGCAGTTCCATTTCTCTGAGGGGAGAGCACTGCTTAGGGACTGGGAAGGTACTGAAAAATTAATAGCCGTAAAGAAGATATTGGCGAAGTTCTTGGGGGGAGTTCTCATATAATTAAAAGAAATGAATAATGAATGCAGAGGCACTTGCTAACGGCGAGCCTGGAAAAGAAGGGGCTCTGGAGATTAGCTCATCAGAAAAGGCTCTCCCGTTCCTTAGCCCTCACCTCCCTCCGAAAATCAGCGATGGGTGGATGAGTGGGCAGGACAGGGCGAAGAAATGAAAGCCAATGAATTTAATTAGGAAAGCTCAAGAGGGACCTTGGGAGACAGGTCAAAGCCGTCCCGCTGGGAACAGAAGGTAGCAGGAAAGTAGGAGAAATCCTCCCTCCTGCGTTCTCCCCCTTGCTGCCTTTTGTTCTGCTTTGCTGCTGTGCAGCCCACTGTTCGGTGGGTTATGCGCCTCCCTCTCTGTGCCTCAGGGGCACCGTGGGCCTGGTCCAAAGGCTGTTGTAGTTAGTGGGGGTTAGATCTACAGAGGGATTTAGGTGTCCAACTGTCACCCTGTTCAGCCGCCACCTAATCCCATAGGCACCTGAATTCCCTAGGTGACTACGTTTCTGCCAGTGGGCATGTGCAAAGCTGCCTGACGGCTAATGCTGCCGAGCTGCATGGCACCTCAACTCACCTCACAGCCCTGCTGGGATCCTCACACTAAGGCCTGCAGGGCTCTAACTACTGGGATATTTGGTATGGGAGAGGGGAACCCCTCCTCAGTTGTGCACAGGAAAGGGCTGACCGGCCTCTGGCACCTAACTCTAGGAGAGATTCACAGCTGTTAATGGCACGTGGAGATAGAAACCTAACTGCGGCCAGAGTTAGTCCCCTAAGACCCTTTTGAGGGGTGGAGCCTAGGGTCTAGTTTCCTCCCCTCTCCTTGGCATTTCCTATTGGCTAGTTGAAGTAGTTCCCAAGTGCTTAGCTCTCCCCATGCATTGTATAGGGAGCCTGGATGCCTCGTTTGGGGCACAATGCCACTAGGCAGCAAGATGTCTGAAGTTAGGTGTTGCAACACTGAGCCTTAGCCCCCTTTTTGGATCTAGCCCTGGCAGTGTCCACAGAGTGCACTAAGCTTTGGATTAAGCCAGTGGTTCTCAACTTTCTCCACACTGTGACCCAACTTTTCCCATACCACTCTCCCGTTTAGCCACCAAGTAGCAATAGTGGAAGGGCAGAGTGGCCAGGACCTCTGCTGGCAGCCCCACTGGGAGTTAAAACCTTCAGCTCAAGAATCCCTGGGGTGGGTCCATGCTTTAGCTCTGGAGAGTCCCTGGTGAAGACAAGCAGACAGTCATTGTACCTCGGTGTTGGAACAGCTTCCCATTTCCCATGCCCCAAACACACTTCCTCACCACCTCAGGCTCACTGCTATCGTGTAGCCTGGCCATTCCCATCTCCACTGCTGTGCATTTTGTTGTATTGTGGGTGCCTCAGAGCGAGGGCCTTGCCCTTCTCTGTGTCTGCCAAGTGCCAGGTAACCTTACAGCACTACAAAAATAAAATAATAATGTTATGAGGTTGGTGGCACCTTGTTATGATTTGAGTTAAAACATTGTTCAAACTGATGTGTGAACAAGGCCTCAATGTTAAGCTAATTGTAAGAGATAGTTAAAGGGCATCAACTAAAGCAAAGTTCAATAGAGTCTGCCCAGAAACTAGCACTATGTAGGTTCGACTGGGTGTTTGTGACCAGGTGTGTGTAAGAGAGAGAACACGCAGGAACTGAGGCCAGACAAGAACAAAGAGAGAGAGGGAGAGGCAAGAAAGCCAAGCAGGAACCTGTGACCCTGGAAGGAGCTAGAGAGAGAGGTTTTGGGTCTGGTGTTGACTGAAGAGGCTTGGGGCTGCAAGCTAAGAAACTGGCCTTGGTTTCACCTGCGATGAAACACACGGGATTTTGTACGCTCCTTGTAAATGAACAAGATTGCACCAAAGACAATATCAGATGCCCTCAATTTCTGCTTTCCGCTGGAACATCCCCCTGGCCCTGAACTTTGACGAGGTGCTCGGGTCGAAATGGGGCAACAACCATAACATGGGGAGATGTATAGGGGAACATAGCCATCTGTGAGCAAAGAGAAGAGATTTCTGATGATTATCTAAAGAGTGGCCCAGTAGATGTGTCCAGTAGTTGTCACCTAACTCAACAACTGGAGAAACTAAGCAGATAAGGATTTGTGAGCCAGCCAGTTACTCGTGGAATGGAATTTAGAGGCTGCTGCGAGGAGCAAATAAATAAGAATACATAGCTCTTATCTAGAGCTTTTCATCCTCAAGGCACTTTACAAAGGAAGGTCAGTATTACTATCCCAATTGTACAGATTGGGAAACTGAGGCACGGGCAGGTAATGTGACTTGCCCAAGTTCACCCAGCAGCAGGGTCAGGAATAGACCCCCGTTCTCCTGAGGCCCGGTCCAGTGTTCTATCCATTAGGCAACACTGTAACCCCTTCTGATGAAATGCCTCTCTTCCAAATGAAAGAGCTAATTGTTAGGCTAAGTCAAAAGTTGATGCTCACTATAAAAAGTTTCACCTTCAGTTAGGCCTCGGTGCTGGGAAATGTCAACGTCTTTAATTGTTCTTACGTTTACTAGTCTTTTAAATATAATCGCAGCAAAATTGCTGTTTAATTGACATTGCTATTACTGTCGCTCAGCCAAATGGAAGGATTAAAACATCAATTGACTGGTGATTATGACATGGTCTATTTTGCAGAATCTGAAATTAAATGTTGAATAATAAAGTTAGTTGGAGGGAAGTTAATGAGGAAGTGATTTTCAGATTTAACACCTGAAGTGCTTATTATTAAACTATCCATTTTAATGTAGACGATGATGACTCATTCCCGTCTTTAACGAAAGCCTTGTGAAAGTTCTCTAGTGCATTGCTCCAGGGTGTGCTGGGTGTGCTTCTAAAATACAGCCTGGGAAATGAACTAGAGCCAAACCCAGCGAAATGTAGGTGTTCCACACAGCTAGCGAGGCAGTCCAGCCACTACTACCTGCAGATACAGTATGTAGGGGCACAGCCTGGATCCCCATTTTACCAGTCCAAACGGCAACATGAAGTGAAAAATCTGAAGGCTGAGCAAAGCATGGGGCAGGGATCTCTAGCAGGAGGGTCTCTGCCGATTGAAGTCACTAATAACAGGATTAGGGACTTCAGCAGCAGAGTCCAGGGAAGGGGTAGGGACGGTTTTATGGCCTGCAGCATGCAGGGGGTCAGACCAGATGATCATAATGGTCCCTTCTGACCTTAAAGTCTATGAGTCTATGAGTCACTAGGGGTAAAATAAGATCCCAGGCTGAGATTTCTGAAGGAGTTAGATGCCCAGCTCTTATTGGCTTTCACTGGGAGCTGGGTGGCCATTTTCTTTAGGCTACTTTGGAAATTCCAGCTCAAATTGTTATTATTATTTTTTGCACTTCCAGGTTCTGGCAGTGACTGGAAGCAGCAGTGTCAACTAGGGTTGCCAACTTTCTAATTGCAGAAAACCGAACACACTTTACCCACTCCCTGTCCCTTCCCTGAGGCCACGCCCCTTCCCCCCCTTCTCAAAGACCCCGCCCCCACTCGCTCAATCCCTCTCCCTCCGTCGCTCGCTCTCCTCCACCCTCGCTCACTCGCTCATTTTTACTGGGCTGGGGCAGGGTGTTGGGGAACAGGAGGGGGAGAGGGCTCCTGCTGGGGATACAGGCTCTGGGGTGGAGCCAGAAATGAGGGCTTTAGGATGTAGAAGGAGGCTCCGGACTGTGGCAGGGGGTTGTGGTGCAGGAGCTGAGGACTCCGGCTGGGGGTGCAGGCTCTGGGGTGGGGCTGGGGATGAGGGTTTTGGGGTGCAGGAGGGGGCTCTGGGCTGGGACAGAAGGGTTCGGAGTGCGGGAGGGAGCTCCAGGGTGGGACAGGATGGTGGGTGCAGGAGGGAGTGAGGAGTGTGGGCTCTGAGAGGGAGTTTAGGTGCGGAAGGTGGCTTAGGACTGGGGTAGAGGGTTGGGGTGCAGGAAGGGGTGAGAGGTGCGGGCTCTGGATGGCACTTACCTCAGGTGGCTCCCAGGAAGCGGCAACATGCCCTTCTGGCTCTGTGTGCTGCCCCCGCCCACAGACACCACCCCTGCAGCTCCCATTGGCCACTGTTCCCAGTGAATGGGAGCTGCAGAGACAGTGTTTGGGGCGGGGGCAGCGTTTGGAGCTCCCGTGGCTGCCCCCGAGCCGGAGGAACATGCCCTCTGCTTCCCAGGAGCTGCACAGAGCCGGGTAGAGAGCCTGCCAGCCCCACTGTGCTGCCAACTGGACGTTTAACGCCCCGGTCAGCGGTATTGACTGGAGTCGCCAGGGTCCCTTTTTGACCAGGTGTTCCGGTCAAAAACCAGACACTTGGCAACCCTAGTATCAGGACATACAAGAAAGACTGTTCCCTATGAATTTGGTAACAACCAGCCCTTGCCATCTCATTCGAGTCTGTTCCAGGAAGATTTCTGGTCCATTTGCAGATCAGACATCTAAACATGAAGCCTTTGAGGTTCACTTCTAGGTTCATTTCTAGGAGCCAATAAAATAGTTAGCAAGAGTCACCCTCTCATTGCCTTCTCTAAATCCTGATGCCACTAGGCCTTGCACTGAAAAGTGCTAATTGAAGAGGGCAGTGATGACTGGCCCCCTTCCCTCAGATACACCAGTGCAATCTCTTTAGGTGTGAGGTCAGAAGTTGGTTCTGAGTAGGTCTGAGGGAATGGCGGCGTTGGCTTGATCTGGAATCTATGCTTGGCACAGCATGGGTTTGACTATCCCCTCACTGCTAGGATGGGAGCCCTGTGTTGTTGCTTGATCCACTGTTATCTTTATTACGTGCTCCTGAGCCCTTGTGTGGGCCACTCAGTGGTTGCTGGGTCCTGGGTCTTGAAGCTTGCTTGTTCCTAGGTAGCAATGCAACTCAGGACTTGAGCCATGAAATTACTTACATATTCATTGGAGCAGGGACTGGAACCTGGATTTCCCAGGAAAGGGGCTAGCCACCAGGCACCAGAGTCTCTCTCTCTCTCTGTCCTTGGCCCAGTGGCTATGTAAGTATTCTATACAAAGTGGAACAGCTTGAACAGGAGAGATCCATGCCAGAACACCCTATATATATATCCAGGAAATCCAGGTTCCAGTCCCTGCTCCAATGAATATGTAAGTAATTTCATGGCTCAAGTCCTGAGTTCCATTGCTACCTAGGAACAAGCAAGCTTCAAGACCTTCAAGATATATATAACCTAGTGGTTAGAGCACTGAGGTAGGAGACCTGAGTTCATACAAGAAAGACTGTTCCCTATGAATTTGGTAACAACCAGCCCTTGCCATCTCATTCGAGTCTGTTCCAGGAAGATTTCTGGTCCATTTGCAGATCAGACATCTAAACATGAAGCCTTTGACGTTCACTTCTAGGTTCATTTCTAGGAGCTAATAAAATAGTTAGCAAGAGTCACCCTCTCATTGCCTTCTCTAAATCCTGATGCCACTAGGCCTTGCACTGAAAAGTGCTAATTGAAGAGGGCAGTGATGACTGGCCCCCTTCCCTCAGATACACCAGTGCAATCTCTTTAGGTGTGAGGTCAGAAGTTGGTTCTGAGTAGGTCTGAGGGAATGGCGGCGTTGGCTTGATCTGAGATCTACGCTTGGCACAGCTAGGATGGGAGCCCTGTGTTGTTGCTTGATCCACTGTTATCTTTATTAGTTCATGTCCTGGCCCTAAAGGAGGTAGAGTAGGAGCTTGATTGCAGGTCAACCACATCCTGCACTAATCACAGGGATCTTGGCTATCAGGGACAGGCGCCTCATTCTTTTGTGAGAAAGGGCTGAGCTAGCTCAGGTGTCTAACTTTCAAGTGGAGATAGATGCCTCCAGCCAAAAGTCAGGAGCTCAACTCCTTTTGAAGGACAGGGCTTAGGCCTCACCCCTCGCCCCAGCATTTCCCATCGGTAGTTTAAGCAGCTCCCTGCTCAGCTTAGGTGCCTCACTCTCCCATGTATTGTACAGGGAGCCTGGGCATCTAACTTGGGGCTGTGGATTCCACTAGGCCAGGGATCGGCAACCTTTGGCATATGGCCTGCCACGGTAAGCCCCCTGGCGGGCTGGGCCAGTTTGTTACCTGTCGCGTCCACAGGTTCGGCCGATCACGGCTCCGACTGGCCCCGGTTCACCGCTCCAGGCCAATGGGGGCTGCGGGAAGCGACGCAGGCTGAGGGATGTGCTGGCCGCCCTTCCTGCAGCCCCCATTGGCCCGGAGCGGCGAACCGCGGCCGGTGGGAGCTGCCATTGGCTGAACCTGCAGACGCGATAGGTAAACAAACTGGCCCAGCCCGCCGGGGTGCTTACCCAAAGGTTGCCGATCCCTGCACTAGGCAGCAGAATGCCTACATTAGGCATTGTAACGTTGAGTCTACGTCCCCTGTGTGGATAAAACCCTCAGAGTCTCTTTCTCTTGTAAATGTAAAACTCTCGAGTAAACGGACAAAGCATCAGCTCAGTTTTCAGAGGACTGTCACCCAGGTGCCATGATCTTTCCATCCACACTTTCCTCATTTTAATAATCTCCCATTTGAAGAGACGCTGTTCAGCTCAATTCCACCTTCCCCAGCTGCTGAGACAGCCTTCTTTGTTTAGCAGGAAAGCTTGAAAGGTGCACTGTCGCTCCATTCATTCTCAACAGAGAGCTCCAAAGCTAACTTACCTTTTCTTATCATGGTACAGTGGGCTGCTGTTTGATCAACTTCACCAGGAACCTTACAGGGAGGAAATGAAAACTTTTGTTCATCCGCGGAACCCCCAGGGTGATATTAGCTACACGGAAAATAAAAACCAGACCTGGAACTTGAATCACTTGTGCTCATGGACTCAATTTTATGCTTCTGCTGAAAGATAAGACTTCCAGCTGTAGGGCAGCCACCAGCCCATTAACGGGGCTCAAGAAACGAGCTGGAAAGAAGGTGTCACGTGCTACAGATCTGAGACCACTAAAGTGCACCTGAGGCTACTTGATTCATTAGAGTTGATCAAACAGCCATGGAGGAGCTATGCTTTCCAGCGTGTCTGACATCATAAGGGAGGAGTCTGTAATATCTGCCTGTGCTTTGAGGTCTGTTGGGGTGGGGGGCACCACGTAGATGAAAGTTGTTCAATTGTAATGGTCTGTTGTCTTTTTGTGTAGGTGGCGGGGGGGTAAGCAGCGGGTGAGAGAGGAGGAGTGAAGCTTTTTTATTAGCAGGTTTCATTCATGACAGCGGCAGCTGCCTGTGAAGTCTATGTGGTGGCTGAACTGTTTGATTAGCTTACTGAGCTCTGCAGTCTCGGAGACTGGGCTCCTACTGCATGGTGCACTGCAGCTATCCAGGAAATAGACAAAACTGATGCATGTGGGTTTTGCTCTGAGACTGCTTCTTGCCCTGCACACAGTGAAAGTCCTGCTACCAATTATGAGCCATGATTAGAGACTGAGTGAATAGGGTCCGAAATATCTTTACTACTGTAAGCGGGGGAATGGTCCTGCTATTGTGGGGAACTTTCCTGGCTTCTGCACTACCCCGGTGAAGTGGACTAGCGAAAGGATCTGAGTCCCCGCTCCCACTTCCTTTACCCAGAGGCCTCCCTGCCCTTGAGGGCTCCCCTTCCACTCTCCTGTCTGGCAGAGTCCTCATAAACCCCGACAAGGCTGGGCCCAGGATTCCTGGGGGGCTCGACCCCCAACCCTGCGGGGGTCACCCAGGACAGGGGCTAGGGTGTCCCCACTCCGGGGTACTCTCTCTGCACTGGGCACCTCCCTGACCCACTGATTATTCCATACAATTTAAAGCAAATACAAGTTGTTTAATTAACAATTAATTTTAAAAAAGAATAAGGAAAAAATGGGAAAGGTTAAAGGAAAACACATCACCCCGCTCTGTGGCAGGGAACATTACAAACAGTGTCTCTGGAACGTCAGGGCAGTTCAGTCTGTTCCTTGTAGGTCCCAGGCCTGCTTCTCAGGCCCTGTCTGTGCTGCAGGGACGCTGTGGGTTGGACACTTGCTCTGGTGGTGGCCACATGCTCTCAGGCTCTAGGTGGCAGGACCCTTCTTCCCAGCGTTGCCCCCGCCCGGTCGGGGTTATGATCCCCCTGCAAGTTTGGCCTGCAAGGCCTCTTGGCTGAGGCGTCTCCCTGTGCTGGGCCCACTGCCCAGGGTCCCCCTCACTCTCCCCAGCTGCTCACCGCACTCGGACTGCACACGGCTCCGGACTGCCCCAGCCCCAGCTCCGGACTGCTCCAGCCCCGGCTCCAGCTCCACTCTGCCTAGCACGGCTGCTGCTGCTCCTCTGCCTTCAGCTCCCTGGGCTGCTTCTCTGGCCTCTCTGGCTCTGGTTGCTGCAACTCTGCCCCCAGCACAGCTCTGCTCTGCAGGCTGCTTCTGTGACTCTGCTTCCAGCTCTGACCTGCTTCCCGGTTGCTTGTCTGGCCCCTCTGGCTCTGGTTGCTACAGCTCTGCTCCCAGGGCAGCTCTGCTCTCTCTGGGCCGTGCTCTGGCTTTGGGGCTGCCGCTCTGCTTCCAGCAGCTTAGCTCAGGCCCCTGCTCTCTCCTTAGCTCGGCCCCACTCTGTCTGTCTCAGGCCATTCCAGTTTACACAGAGGACGGGACCCCCCCGGCCTCCTGACTCCCTGATTAGCCTGCCCGCCCTGTCAATCAGGCTGATCTGGAGCATTGGCCTCTTCCCATTGTTCCTGGGGACAGTCAGTCTCAGGCTCCTGATTTGCCATCGACCCTTCCCCTTTTAGTGCTGGGAGCTAGCCAACCAAAACACCCCCACTGAGTGTTAGTAAGGGGGCAACAGTCCCCTTACACTACTTTGCTCCAGGATTGATTACCCACCCAATGAGAGCCTCACTTCAGAAATCACATCTGAGAAAGCCTAAACCAATGGATTTGAATATCAGAAAAAGGTTCTGAGTGGGATCAAGTTTATGGCACAAGTTCAGGTCAGGATAAAATCTCAGGAAGTTAGGATGGCACATAAGGAGGCTCTTGTGGTTAGGCTCTGTGCATGGCATGCAGAGGTCACCCCCAATTCAATGTGTGTTATGTGTCCTCCTCTCTGCCTGAGCCACAAAGGAGGATGTTACAGCTCCTGGAGGGATTCAGCTCTGGAAGTCCCCAGTGTCAGCTACTTGGAGCCTTAATTACAAGAATCTGCCTGGGACTCAGGAGTCCTGGTTCCCAGCTCCATCAGTGAATCTGTGTGACCCTGGGCAAGTCACAGTCTCTGTGTGCCTTAGTTCTCCATCTATAAAATGGGGATAATACTCGGAAGTAAGCCCTGGCCTGCAGGGAATGCCCCCAGTTGCAGAACGGGCTCTCTCAGCTCTGCACTGCCCACCCCGTGGAGAGGAGGTTTACCTGGGAGCGTTCTTAAACCCTGGCTGTTCTACAACTCTGTATGCCCCTGGGGAGCAAGCTAGGTCAGTCCTCAAGGCTGCTCTACTGAGCACTGAGGGACACAATGACTCCTTCAGGGGCTACTGGAAGGACTGCACAAGCCATGTCCCCTCTCCCTCTGTCCCTGCACTGGCCTGGTGTAGGGATGAATCCTGGGCACAGAACACAAGTTACGTCTTCCAGCAGTGGTTGTAATTCAGTTACTCAATTGCCTCCAGACATCCTCCCCGCCCCCCTTATCGTCAGGAAGCAGAAAATGAGTTAGTCCAGTGGTTCTCAACCAGGGGCACATGTTCCCCTGGGGATACTCTGGGGTCTCCCTGGGGGTATGTCAACTCATCTAGATATTTGCCTAGTTTTACAACAGGCTACATAAAAAGCACTAGCGAAGTCAGTACAAACTGAAATTTCATACAGACCATGACTTGTTTATACTGCTCTACATACTAGACACGCGTCTGACGAAGTGGGCATTCACCCACGAAAGCTTAGGCTCCAATACATCTGTTAGTCTATAAGGTGCCACAGGACTCTTTGTTGCTTTTTACAGATCCAGACTAACACAGCTCCCCCTCTGATACTTGATACTAGACACTGAAATGTAAGTACAATATTTATATGCCAATTGATTTATTTTATAATTATATGGTAAAAAATGAGCAAGTCAGCAATTGTTCAGTAACTGAGTGTGCTGTGACACTCTTGTATTTTTATGTCTGATTTCGTAAGCAGGTAGTTTTAAAGTGAGGGGAATCTTGGGGGCATGCAAGACAAATCAGACTCCTGCAAGGGGTACAGTAGCCTGGAAAGGTTGAGAGCCACTGAGTTAGTCGACCTGGAACTTGTGCCTGGGGCAGAGCGCAGACCCTGCTGTCTGGGTGCTCCCTCTTAGGAGCAAGTGGGCAGGTCAGGTAGGGGAAAGTGTGTCAGCTTTCCAAGGGCTGGAGTGACTTACGGCTCCCTCCCCCGCAGTGTGGGAAGGGAAGACTTGTCCCTCCCTCCCAAGCTTTTCTTGGGGCACAGCAGTGAACACAACCCTTTCCTCAGGATGGCTCCTAATGGCTCCATCTCTCCCTTAACATCTTCGCTGAGTGAGGTTTGATTAAACAACATGCAACAGGTTCGGTAGCGTGGCTTTGCCAGATGGGGCATAGGGGTGGGCGTGGCTGTGTGTGCACGTGTCTAGGAACAACCTCCAAGCAACAGAGACCTACATCTTCAAAAGGGACCCATGATTTGGGGTGTCTCCTTTCGTAGTGGCCCAGCTTGCCAGGTTTCCCAGGGCCTGCGTTTCAGACAGTGCTCAGCACCTGGCCCTTTTCAGTTGGGTACCTAAAAATGGAGACATTCAAAATCAGGCGTCACTTTTGAAAATTTAGGCCATCGTCTTTAGAGCTAAAAAATCTGGTCAGGTTCTAGCCACCCAACTCCATTTAAATTGAATCCAAGTTGTGTCTAACCCTGTACAAACACTGGGCTAGTTATTTGCAGGGGGGGTGGGGACAAGGGTGAAAGTAACTTACAGGACTTACTGGTACTGCCGGAGTCCTGAGTGGGGGTGTGGCCTCATCCGGAAGAGGCGGGGCCTACACCGGAAGAGGCAAGGCCTTTCAAGATTTAAAGGCCCTGGGGCTCCGGCTGTGGCTGGGAGCCTCAGGGCCTTTAAATCACCCCGGAGCTACCAGCTGCAGAGGTGGCTGGGAGCCCTGGGGCTCAGGGGCGAATTAAAGGGCCTGGGGCTCCAGCCGCCGCAGCGCTTTGGGCCCTTTAAATCACCGCCACAGAAACTGGTCCAGTCCAGCACGGCGTACTGGGCTCTTGCCGGTATGCCAGACTGGACCGGCTTACTTTCACCTCGGGGGGTGGGGGTGGGGGTGGGTGGGGACTAGTCGGGGCTGGGAGTTAGACAGCCACATTTGAAACTGCATGCCATCAAGAGTAGCCTGTTTCCTGGTTATTAAACCAAACGATCACGAAGTTCCAGAAAGCAAAGGAATGCCAGCATTTCAAGTCCTTCCTTTCATCACGGCACCTCTAATAAGGCCGTGATTTCCCAAGTGCTTGATGCCAACTGTAATGAAGGAGCCTCAGTTCTTGACCTCGGTTTGTGCCCGTTTCCTGCAGTACGTATCAGTTCATGATATTAACATGCAAGTCACTCTCCCTTTCTGCAAGGATATTACTACAACGATCAAAGTCTTTGTAAATTAGGACAAAGCTCTTTTCCTTCCCCCATTATAAATCTATTTGATTGCTTGGTCTCTAGATGCTTGGCTTTCTTTCAGCTAACAGACTGCTTATTACATAGAGGCCCACTGATGATTTCTTTAATTTTGTGTTGGCTTGTGTCATTCACGCTTCCCCCCCACCCGCATACACATCCCTCCCTCTCTGATTGGCTGGTTGTGTCAGCAGGGACCTGGTAGCCTGCATTCTTCAAAACGGTGTCATTGTTTCCTTGTACTCCCGCCTCTGTCTGTCTGTATCCACCTGCTGTCACCTGTCTTAGACTGTAAGCTCTTAAGGGCAAGGACTATTTTGTTGTTGTTCTGTTTGCACCTAGTGCAATAGAAGCTCAGTGCTACCGTAATAAATATAAATAACACGAAATGCTAACCCTGGATTTTGCACTGACTCACTGTGTGATCATCCACAAGTCACTGTTCCTCTTAGGCGACATTTACTCAGTGAGCAGCAGGGAGTTTCAGAGACGGGGCGACAGACTTAGGCTTGCACCAGGGGCCAAAACAATTCTGTGTGGCCTTTGCAACTCGGACTCTAAGAAGGGGGCACGTTATTAGCATCATAGCATGAGCACCATGAGCCCGAGTCTGTTAATCCAGGCGCTGAGATTTCCTGTCCTCAGGCTGTCACTCACTATGTAGAGGTACTCTGAGTGCCTCAGTTATCCAGCCAAGGAGATAGTAATATATGCCTTTCACCAGAGTGAAGCAGGAATTAGTTTTGTTTCTAAAGCACTGTGTAAACATTATGTGTTGTTACTGTAGGTCTGATTGTTTTGAAGACATGTTTCAGTATCGTCCCTTCATTAACGCAGCTGTAGTTTTCTGGATTCCACGTTTACATTGCGTTGTCTGTACTCCTTCGGCACTAGACAAAAGACAAGTAATGTGATGCTTCCCCAGAATTGTGCACCAATTCTGCGGTGATGTGATAAACTCCCTCCATATGAAATTCCACCTGCTGGGTGAATGGCTATGGTGATATGGTTCCTGCACCTCGGGCAGAAAGCAGTCATATGTTCTGAAACATTGAGATGAACACGAAGGGCAGGGGTTCTTGAGCTTTGTCTATCATGCACCACATCTACCATTGTGCACGATAGACATGGAAAAACAAATCAGTCCCTTGGCAAGCTCCTGGCATAGTCAATGAAAAAAGAGAACACTGCAGCAGCCCATTAGACTTCCCTGTAAAATAACCTGCCTTAGGGTGAAACAGTTTCACTCAAGGGCTTACATTGCAGCTGTGTGATGTCTGCAAAGCAAACATTAGGGAGACGTATTTCAACTCTCAGAACCAGGGACCCTAATAGTGAGGAAGGCCAAAACTCATGTGAAGGGTAGAGGGCAGAATGCCCAGGAGGAGCAGATGAAGCCATTCTGGGATTTTGATGACATGAACAAACCACTCATACCTCACTCTGGTGGTTCCTTCATGTCAGCCAAACCTTTCAAGGTTGTTACAACCCCTTAGGAATTTTTGAAGGATGCAATTTTTTTCACATGTTGATTCCCTGCTAGTTAGCAGGTTTCTATAGCAATACCCTGTCATCGCGCAGGAAGACATGCAAAGGGAGGCTGAGTGGTGGGGCACCAAAACGCTGCTGACTGGAAGTGTAACTGCAGTGGTCTGCCCAACATCCATGACATTAATCATGGGGAGGGAGGGACATCATCTCTGGCCGGTTTGCTTTCATTGTCAGATGGAAGAGCAACAGATGAGCAGTGTCAATGTCAAGCTTTGAAAGAGTCCTTTCAGATGAGAGAGTGGGATGTGTGTAAGTGAGACACATCCTTACATTCAGAGTAATTACCACAGGTAATCCTTAGCAGTACCATGGGGAGGAGAGGGGAGCCAAGACCTACCCAGCATTGCTACTGTAAGCCTTCTGCCAGGTGCAGTGGACAGCAACAAGGGCTGGGTTCAATATCCAGGGATCCCTCTTAACAATATAACACAGAATCGGCTTGAGCCCCACCCAGTAATCTGGGAAAATTAAACACCATCCCTTGGTGAATCCAAGAGGCAATATTTCTCCACTGGCAAGCACTGAGTCTGAGTACAGCAGAGAAAACTTTTAATAAAAGATGAAAGGAACCTGGCATTCATTTGGGAAAATGCCACAACCATGAGTTAAATACATCTGACCATGAGCAAAACTCTGGCTCCAGAGTACATTGGGCAGTGTCCTTTGCCTCCGTTTCTCACCTTGCAGTGTGAAAGTCCAACAAACAAATGTCCCTTTAACATACCACTCTCCTCTCCCTCCACCACACCCTACTCACAGCTGCGGTTCTTGGTCAGTGGAAACTCAGAGTTCAGAGGTGCATTCATGCGAGTTCACCTCGCACCGGGAGGAGGGGGGAAAAAACGTCGAGCGATGCCTTTGCTGCTTCTGCCGCCACAACTGGTTCACACTGCTGCAGTTCACTCTACGTCACTGCCTGCTGCTTCCGCTGCACCATCATTCAATCCACTACTGTCTACTCCGTTGTCAATGGCCATGCACGGTCACCTTCTGCTGCCAGGGGTAATATCCATCCTGCATTCACTGGGTCAAAGTCGAAGATGGTTCTCACAAAGGAGTTGGAAGGCACTGGGAGCAGATGACCATATCACCTTAGAGAGCACTGGGTGACTGTCTGAGACAGAGGGACCTGTTTAATTAGAAAACGGAGCTGTTCATTTGATTTGATGTTTTTGATCATTTGGAGGTACTTCTTCTGAATGGAATCCCACTTCTTGTTAATCTTGCCAGTGATAGCCCATGTTTCAGCCCCATAGGTCAGGAGACTGACCACCCAATCATTATATATCCTCAGCTTTGCCTCTTTACTTATTAGGCTATTTGGTTTGTGAAAGACATTCCAAATGAGGTGCCCCAACGCTGAAGATGTGTTTGCAGGGCAGGCTTCACATTCTTTCTTGATCCTGCTCATGTTATCAACAAGAAAGCCAAGGTATGTGAAATCACTGACAATGTAAACTGGTTGTTGATCTATTAAGATGCTAGAGTCCACAGTGGGTTCAAAATTGCTGATCAGAAGAATGTCTAAACTTCATGTCTGGTCAAGCACATAGTCTATGATAGCAGTGAAAAGTTCTGGGGCTGCAATGGATCCTTGTTGAACACCTGACATAATCTGGAGGAAACTGGTTCTTTTCCCATTTACAATAATGCAGTTTGAGGAGTCATCATATAGAAGACAGACCATTCAACAGAGCTTGCCAGGGAGACCTGTAAGTTTTCAAGAGTAGCCAAAGCAATTCCCTGTGAACAGAGTCCACAAATGCAATGTGAACAGCACACTTGAATTTGTGTGCCTTCTGAATAAGCTTATTAGCTTATTGTGAACATTTGCTCTCTCATGGACAACTGGGAGTGAAGCCAGCTTGTTGTGGTCTTCTCTGACTCCTCAAGATAGCAAGAACTTGGACCAACAAGACAGAAGCAAAAACGTTCTTGGGGACAGATAGAATAGTTATGCCACATTGCAAACCTGGTACAATTTGCTTGATCCTACGGTGGTGATACCAGGTTAAATTTGACACAGTTCTTTGTAGGCCATTTGTGATGATAGTTTAGTGCTATGGACACTCGAATGGTCTTGGGATTCATTAAATAACAAACCAGTGAATGAGAAAGGAATAAAACTTCAATCAAACAAACTGGAGAGCTTCTATAATGAGTAGCTGCATACAGCCTGCGGTGCTCCCAACCTCCGCCTCCAGGGCACATCTCCAAGCGCCCAGACTCACAACACTGTCCCTTATGAGGGAGCGTCTCCAAATCACAGGCTTTCATAAACATATCTCTACATCTTCCCTCTTGAAAAACAAATTAAGTCTGATATACATATCTATAAACAGTTAACTAGCTAATAACACACATTAAATTCTCAACCCATCTAATACATTTCCATAAACCCAATGTGTTAACTACCTAGAGAGGAGAAGTTACCAGCACATCACTCACAAATGAGTCTTTACCACTCACTTTCCCCAAATACCCCTTCTCCAGGCAGGTTAGCAAATGTCTATGAGTCTTTCAAGATGTTTAATCTCCTACTCTGATCTTCTCAGTCTCAGCCTTTCATTAGAGTCTGAGTTGTTCTCTTGTTCCTTGATAGTTTCTCCTTTGTGCGTTGATGATGGAAGTTGCAACACATCCATTTTTGGCTCTCCCCCACCTTAAGTTAGTCAAGCTATTATTGTGCTCATCAAATACATGCAAAAGTCTTGGTGCCTCTGTGTCTGGTGCTCCATGTACTTCTCTGGTGCCTCCCTTTGCCTCTGCTTTCAGTTGCAAACACAGGAGTTAACTTCAAAATGTCTGCAGTTTCTTTCTCATTCAGCTCTTCTGACATCATGCAATGAACTTGGGGTTCATTAAATAACAAGCCAGTGAATGAGAAAGGAATAAAACTTTACTAAAACAATCTGGAGAGCTTCTGTAGTGAGCTGATGCACACAGTCATGCTGTGTTCCCAATGCACGCCTTCATAGCACGTCTCCAAATTCCTACACTCACAACACTGTCCCTTATGAAGGAGCATCTCCAAAGCACAATCTTTCATAGAATCATAGAATATCAGGGTTGGAAGGGACCTCAGGAGGTCATCTAATCCAACCCCCTGCTCAAAGCAGGACCAATCCCCAACTAAATCATCCCAGCCAGGGCTTTGTCAAGTCTGACCTTAAAAACCTCTAAGGAAGGAGATTCCACCAACTCCCTAGGTAATCCATTCAAGTGCCTCACAGAACATATCTCTACAGACACCAGTCCGTTAAGCACAGAAGTGGGATAAACTGGTGATTTGACAACTCCCTGAGCAGCCAGCTCTGATATTATCTTTTGGTCAATATTTTGCTTGGGTAAATCTGAACAAGGCGAAAGGAGATATTGTTAATAGAGCGGGGTGAATGTTATTTGGCAAACAGTAGATTAGCTGAATTTTGCTGCTGTTTGTTTAAAAAACTATGATTTGGTCATTCATTTTTTGTATTATCCAAACAATCCATAGAATATAGCCCATATTTATGCCTGGTACAACTCCACAGAGTCAGACCAGGCATGAATTTGGCTGCCTACAACTGTAGCCCATCTGCCAACTGCCATTGGCAGCAACAAGAGCTGAGTTTGATCAGTTTAGCGGTCCTTTTCTAAAATAAATACAATGATAGCTCGCGCCCCCACCCAGAAGCAGATGCCTATTTCTGGCTCTGGGAAATTAACAGAAAACCTCTCTGATCAACTTTGCAGGTGTTCCCTCCCCCTCCCCCAGGCCAAGCACTCAGAGTCCTTAGGAACACGGAACACAATTATTGTTCTTACGTAGGGGAAAATGAAAAAACAGTCAAGAGAAACATAGAAATACAGGATATCTATTTGCCTACAAGAAAGTGAGCAACACAAATCAATGCATCTGGAATTTTGTAAAGCCCCCAGCCCCAAATACTAAATGTACAGTTCTTTGTCTTGCCACCAACCCTGCCCACCAAAAACTCCCCTTGTAAGTCAAGTAGTCTAAGTGGCAGTTAAGGGAGTCCAGGGGTGGCGCCCCTCTGCTGGTTTGCTCCAGTCCTCAGAGAATTGAGCACAACCACCTGGCCAGTTCTGTGTCTTCAGCTTGGTTCCTATCAGCCAGGCACTGTGAAGCTCACTACTGCAGCTCCAGACAGGCCCTTGCTGTGGCTTTAGGTTTGCTCTGCTGCCGCTAGGCCTGTCAGTCCTCACTGTCGATTCACCTCTATGATTGCTCCAGTCCCACAGATTCTTCCACACAGGACACAATACCAAACGGGACCATTAGGAAGAATTCCTATGACATTGTCCCCTTATCCAGAACAGAGCCTTTTCTCCTCTTTGTTGAGCCTGAGTTTTGTTACCCTTTTTCATAAAGTCAGGAAGTATGTCTACACGGCAAAGAAAAACCTGCAGCTGGCCCATTCCAAGCGGCTCCGGCGGCTTGGGTTTGTGGGTCTGTTTCATTGCTGTGCAGACTTCCAGGCTCGGGCTGGTGGCTGAGATCTGGGACACTTCCACCTCTTGGGGTCCTAGAGCTCGGGCTCCACACTGCACCCAGACAGCTACACAACAGTGAAACAACCCCACAGCCCAAGCCCCACAAGCCTGAGTCGACTGGCCTGGGCCAGCTGCAGGTGTCTTCTTGCTGTGTAGACATACCTAGGATGGCCCCTCATTGAGGTCATAATCGCACAATTCCTCTGCCCTTTCATGAGTATGCACTGATAACAATCTAGTATCACATTTACTCATTAAAATCTAAACAAATTCCAACCAAAACAATGAAAATCAGTAGCTGGAATTATGGGTAAACAATATTGTAACCAATGCAAATGAAGCCGGCCAGAGCTGGCTTTTTCCCTTCTCCCCACTAGAGGGAGCAGACTGCTCCATCATTCTGGATCTTCCAGCCCTTGGGCTTTCATAATTAACCGGTTATATTACTGTTTACTGACCAAGTCTATTCCAACTGAACCCTCTTGAGGTTCTGCCATTCATTTCAATGGGAGCAAATCCATGGGTAAAAACCCAGTCCCATTGAAGTCAACTATATCAAAGTGCATTATCAAGTGTTAGTGCTCATCAGCAGGGTCCACACAGACAGTTAGTCCACAGCAGGTTAGTTCAGGGTAGATTTACAGCCCAGCTTGCTGCAAACTAAGTGCTAGCATACACAAGCCCTAGGATTCAGACGAGGTGGGTTCAGTTCCCATCTGTGACTGGGAGAAAGGCACTTATTCTGTCTGTAAAATACGGCTAATAATATTTCCTTTCTCCCTCTCTCTCTGTTCTGTTCAGAATCTGAACTTTCCCCAGCGCAAGGACTATGCACGTATAGTATCTAGCACAATGGGACTCCAGTTTTAGTGGGGGTCTCTAGAGACTGATTTTTAAAGGCACGTAGATGCCTAACTCTGATAGATTTCAATGAGAATTAGGTACCTAAATACCTTTAAAGATCTGGGTCTTGGCGCTGCTGTCAAAAAAAGGTGCAAGTGAAAAACCAAGAAGCAAAGTTACAAAAGAAAACAGGTGATATGAGTTTATTTGAACTTTTGCTGATATTTCAGCTAAAAAGATAAAAAAATGCTAAGCTTAGGTATGGAGAAAATGATACTTGTCATTACCGAGAGTCAACTCAACTGCTTACCTGTATCAATTTATGCTGCTGCTTTCCATTATGTTCTTGTCTAACTGCCTATGAACCATCAGAAAACGAGTTGAATTAAGGAAGGTTTGTACCACTCTTTGACTGTAATTCTATTTGGCCACACAGCTGAAAATGTGGATTGGGATTTTATTAAAGCTGGCAAGATTTATACTGATAAATGCACATCTATTTTATGAACAGGTTAAATGTAAAGTAACTGTAGTATTAGAATTATTGAGTTATCTCAGGTGTTCCAAGCTGACAGGCATACCGTGTTTCCTCTAAAAAGCAACATTTTAGTAGAACAAATTGGATAAGTTACTGATGGCATGAACACACAAATGAATGTATTTAGCTGAATGAGATTTGAGTGCATTGGAGGTTCTTTAAAGTCAACATCCGTGGGTTTTTTTTTTCCCAAAGAGTGAGTAAAATTACAGGTATCATATTTATAATGGCACATACAATCTTAATGAGCTTGAAATGAAGGCAGCAACATTTCAGAATTTATTCTCTTCTGAATAAGCCAGGAATGTGACAAACGTGTTGCTAATTAAGGTTCCAAAGAGGTTTCTTTTGAAAATTCTCTTTCAGTGATAAAAACTTATTGCATTATTAATGAGGCCTTTCTTGTTAAAATCATGGGCAGAAAACCTCTCTTTACTCGGGTTTTAGATATTGGCGTTTTATTCATGCTCCAATCAAAGTCAGTGGGAATTGGTCAGAGTGGATGCAACCCCCTGCTCGGTGTGTGCTATGGGCTCCCAGCAGTGTGACATCCGCAAAGGACGTAAGGCTGCTATAGATGCGGTTACGTATAAAACCAAATCATAACATGCTTTCTAGCGGCTAACCTTAACTCACAAGGCATTCCCCTGTTTCCGACAAGATAGCTTGTCCCAAGTTCTTTTCCCAGCATTTCCAACCAGTTTGACTGAGACCTCTGGTCAGAAGATCAAGTCCACTGGCAGCTTGTCCTCGCAGATTGAAGGTTACCTGGGAATTCATCTATACCCCAGATATAGTTTTAACAGTTTATTATCTTACCTCAAAACAGGATGACCCTTGCTGTTGTATTTTCCTCCAGCCTCCATAATCTATTGATTAGCATTTTGCTGAGATTAGAAATGGGCCTTCATTATGAATGATACAATTCTCAATATGCATATGAACGGCCAGAGTGAGATAAGTGACTCTTCCCCCCTGCCTGCTAGGAGTATGTGGATTACCTCTGAGTGAGCTGTTTTAACTCACAGACTTAGAGAACATATTTTTAGTATATATACATAAGTCTTCTCATATTTTCTGTACACAAATCCTACAATGATTATGATGACCAGTGTGACATGTGCATTCATTAGACAACACCTTACACAATATCCTTTGGTCAACAGGGGATCCCTGTACCCCTGTGCTCTCTGCCAGTTGGCATTGACGTCCTGGAGTCACCTGGAGTCACCTATGAACCCCTATGGCCCAAATAGGGCGTCCGTGAGAAGGGCAATGGCATTTTCTTCCCAGTCATTTTATGGCTCCAGAATGGTCTGTTTCTTATGCAGAGCAAATTGTAGGTGCAAGCAGAAAATCCTATGGGATCAGGAGTCCTGGGCCATCCATGTGTAGACTCTGTGCCCCTACACCAACTTGGATCTACCGGAACTACACAGCCAATGGTTTCGGTGGACCTGAAACTCGTTTTGTGGCGAATGGACTACTGTCAACCAGCTCGAGTAATAAAGTCTCTGAGTGCATTTCACTTCCTAAGGATCTTTGCCAGAATGAGATCCACTGGCCCAGCAACCTGTACAGATGTCAAGAAGGGTCGGTGGAGTCCAGGTATTAGAATAGCTGCAGCAGTAGGAAGGGTTGCTGGATTCCATCCCATCCCAAAGGCTGGTTACTTAGCCTGAGTGTGATTTCATTTCACGCTCCTGGCCAGGAGTCAGCAGACTAATACCAGTATGCCGGGAGATCAGAATCCTGCCCAGTAGCTTAACCTATGTGTTCCTTATCTAGCTCATTTACCCACGTTGTCAGTGTGCGCTCTAAAGGCTGGGAGCAGAATTTCATTTGACAAGTTAATCCGGAGATGAGGAATAGGGGCAGAAAGATAAAGTTCTGTATTCACTGCAGAACTAAGTGAATGAAGAGGGTCAGTGTACATAAAAAGAACAGGAGGACTTGTGGCACCTTAGAGACTAACAAATTTATTAAAGCATAAGCTTTCGTGGACTACAGCCCACTTCTTCGGATGCATATAGAGTGGAATAAATATTGAGGAGATATATATACACACATACAGAGAGCAAGAACAGGTGGGAGTTGTCTTACCAACTCTGAGAGACCAATTAAGTGTACATAAAGTGTACATAAAGACACCTAAGAAACCCCAGAGCCCTTGTTCAGCGTGTGAAATAAGCAAAATCACACACAATCGAGAAACAGGTACTCTGCAATTTATTTATAGAGCAGTATCTGATTTTTAACGATAGAGGTACGTTTCAGACCCACTGTGCAAAATGCAAATGCGATTCTTAGTCAGGTGCAGGACAGGGGGACATTCTTCTTCAAAAAACCTGACATCAGTGCATTCAGAAAGACAATATACACTGGCTACTGTATCCAGACATTATACCCATAGAATCAGAACTATACTATAGTCAGCACAGATACATAGCTGACAAACTCACAGGCATCTCTCTCTCTTTGGGGATATGGCTGACGAGTCAACAGGATGTGACATCCATTCAGAAAACATATATACATTAGACAGATAATGGATCTATTACAGATCTTGATGCAATTGATAGGAATCTGGAGATGAAGGGAACGGGGGGGAGTATTCTGTTTCTGAATATACACTTATGAATTGACAGCCAAAGCGTAGAAACTGAATTGTAAAATCTGTAGGAAATGGAGTCAGACATTTAGATACACACACACACACACATCCTATAATAAGGACTGAATTGAGCAACATGTATCCAAATGATCACGACTGTCCAGATCCATAAACCCGTGAGCTTTCCAAATCAGACGCATGCACAGAAGCAAAATCTCCATTTTACAAAACCAGAGCAAATTCCACCTGACATTTTAATGTCAAGGCAGGTCAGTCAGCTTGTAATTGGCTATAATTGGTACTGGGACATTTTTTTACCTGCAGGAAAATGGTACTTACAAAGGTGTGAAATTCTTTCCTGTCTTTGAAAAAACATCAGAGAAATGGTTTCCAATCTGATCTTTACAAATTGACAGCCCCAGTGACTGACATAATGGAAAGGCAATTTTTTGATCCATGGCGCCACTAAAAACAAATTCCACTGCATAATAAATTGCAGGCACATGTGTAACTGTTGGGTCTTCTATAGAATCTTCGGAGTCTGCAGGATTGTGTTTAGCCTGTGTGAGTCCTGTATATATAATTTCCCAGCCTGACTCATGCAAAGAACTCTTACCACTCTAGCTCCCTTCTCATGTTAGGCAGATGCGTCTTTCTGAGATGAGTCTTTCAGACAAAGAGTCTTGTGGCACCTTATAGACTAACAGAAGTATTGAAGCATGCATCTGACTAAGTGGATATTCACCCACGAAAGCTTATGCTCCAATACTTCTGTTAGTCTATAAGGTGCCACAAGACTCTTTGTCACTTTTTACAGATCCAGACTAACATGGCTACCCCTCTGATACTCATCTTTCAGACAGTCTCCCGTAAGTACATCTACCTTCTACATTCTTAGACAACAAGTGGAAAGGGGAGATGCAGGAACATAGTCCCTGGATGTATTTCTCTAGGCTTTCTTTGATCATATCCTACTTTTGCAACATGATTTCAAGCTTGACTATAACAGGGTTCCACGTCCCTGGGGCCCGCTTGCTGCCCCCAATAAGGCTCAGAAAGGCTTCAGGGTTGTCAAACACCCGTGTCTTTATTTATATAAGGTTCTCCCACCACCAGTGTCTATCTATATACAAGTCTTGCAGGATTAGTCACCTCTTGTACAGGCAGAGGCATCCTTCAGCTAGGAGGTCTCCAGTTCCCTCGCTGCCTGCCTGACTTCTCCCTGCCTGCCTGCCTTCTGGCTCCCTCCCAGCTTTATAGCTCTTGGTTTGTCAGGCCAGCAGGTGTTGCCAGTCCTCAGGCCAGCATCAGGCCTTTTCCATCAGCCCCAATCTGTTTCCCCTGATTGGAGCTGACCGGGCAGGGGCTAATTAGGCGCTTTTGCACAAGCAGCCGGCTACATAGACACTGTAGCTATTTTAAGATTTAAAGAATAAATGTCATGCAAATAATATGGATGCAGTGTAGCTGTAGCTGGGAAAATAATACGAATTATGTAAACAATAGACAGAGCAAACTATACTCCTGGGAAGTTCCCAGGAGCCCCAGTTTTAATAGTTTATATTCAGAAAAGAAAGATTGCCTTTGCACCCCACATAATTTCCTTTGTAATAGGGTGGCACATGGGTTTGTAACCTGCTGCACCATTCTGATGAATAGAACGGACTATTAGCATGTAAGTTGGTATCATAACAGACTGCTTCATTGTCTCTGTTAAAACAGATACAGACCATGTTGCTATGAATGCTCTGGACTTTAAGATTAAGTCGGAGAATCCTACCACCACAAACGGCACTAAGTAGCCGCTCCTTTGTTGGTCACTCAGATGGGAGTTATAAAGGTACCCAAAGAAAGGGACAATGTTTGAATGGGCCCTGGAGAGAACCTCACCTCTCAGAACACAGTCAGGCTCAAGTCACATTGAGTGGGAGGTTGTGGGGAAAGATTTCACTGCTCCCACTAGTTCGCTGCTGTATCCATTCTGTGGATAAACAGTGTACTTCAGTCTCTATGGCAGTCAATCCTGTACCCTTCACTATGACTACACACATACACACCCAGTATAGTAGACCTGAGAAATAAAGGAAGGAATCATATCTTCTTCAAGTGTGCTGGAAAAATCCCTTGAGTGGCGATTCATAGATATAGCTCTTTATACCACAACAGTGCAAGTACTTTTGAATGAACATATATAAATGTTGTCATTGGGGGGGGTTTCTTTTTCCTTTTAAAAGGAAAAATATATAAGTGGAATGTAGCAGCCTCAGGGCACTGATGCAGAATTTTGACATTCTCTTTAAATAGACTTCTTAATTCCAAGCAGGGCCAGCTCCAGCATTTCTGCCCCCCCAAGCAAAAAAAAATCAAAAAAAAAATCTGCGATTGGCGGTGGCAGTTCAGCGGCAGGTCCTTCGCTCCTAGAGGGAGTGAGGGACCTGCCGCCCCCGAATTGCCGCCCCTCTCCCTTGGCCGCCCCAAGCACCTGCTTGTTAAGCTGGTGCCTGGAGCCGGCCCTGATTCCAAGGACAGAGGTACAGAATAAATACACAGGCCAGGATTGTCAACTTAAAGATAGGTGTACTTGTGGCACCTTGGAGACTAACAAATTTATTAGAGCATAAGCTTTTGTGGGCTACAGCTGTAGCCCACGAAAGCTTATGCTCTAATAAATTTGTTAGTCTCTAAGGTGCCACAAGTACTCCTGTTCTTTTTGCGGATACAGACTAACACGGCTGCTACTCTGAAACTTAAAGATAAACTCCTAAATCCTTATATAGATTCCTTATATAAGAGACCTGATTTTTCAAAAGTGCTGAGCATCCATTGATTACTTACTTTTCCCACCCCCACTGTGACAATCGTGAATCTGTGCTTATCTTTCTTTCTATCTTCCTTTCCCCCCACAGATGTAACCATACCACAACTACAGGATAGTAACATGCATTTAATTCTTGGAGGGAGACGATAATTCCATTCTGACAACTGACTCAGAGAAGTATGTTCTATTATGGCCAGTAGATGGCGCTGTTAATTTACACTCATCCCAGGCACTTCTACGAGCAAGATCAATTCAGAATGTCAAAACACGTCCAAATCTCCAATAGATTACTAAAAGGAATGGCTAATCTTCAACAACTATAGACAAGATACAGTAGTGGAGCTATCTGGGGAGACAAGAGTTGAAGGCATTGTAAAAACAATCTGCATTTTTAACGTCTCCACTGGATTCTAAACAGGTACACATTTTTTAAAAGGCCCAGGAACCACAACAAAAAATCCCCTGGCTAATTTGGATTTTGATCATAGGAAAGGTCTGAGTCAAAGTTTGAATCCTAGGTGGGATGGTATGATTCTCAAATAACGCCCAAGAGTTGACAGCGTGTTTGTGCCTGTGATGGGAGGATAAATGGAACATAAATCGTCTCATTAAATTGTTATTGTCCTTAAAGTCTTGCAGCCCAGGAGATCAGCCTCTGGGGCCGCTTCTTCAAAATAGTGAAAAAGTGAACGTCAGGAACATCAGAGTTACTCAAATTACGATCTGAATGAAATGGCCATTTCTCTTCTTTGGCTGGTTGATGGTAGATTAGATGGAGGAAGGAGGTGCTGGCCATCTAAGGATCTTTTGACAATGTAGGGGTGTGAATGCATAGATGCAACTGCATTCCCCAGCCCTCTCCTCCTTCCTGCTCGCATCCTTTCTGCACCAGGCCTACAGATGTACTTACTCGCTTCTGGCTCCCTCCTCCCCAGGTTTCTTTAGGCTGGATTGTGTCTAACCCCAATGCAGGGGAGGAGCAAGGTGTAAGGTATCCCCCATTAACACACACATCCTGTTTGGGCTACCTGGATCACAGCTCTGTGCGCTCAGGGGATACCCAGCCAGTGCTCTGTACCAGAAGCCAGTGGGCAGGGAAAAGGCAGCAGAGTATGGCACATTCAGTAAAAAGATGCTGCAAATTATGTCTCCCAGCACAACAGGTGAGCACAATGCCCCCATGGGTATATCTGTGCATCACCCCTTGCTAGGGGCAGTGTGTCACTAGCATGGTCTAGCTTTCTTTGTGTTGACCATTGCATCCTGCATGCTCAGAACTCCTTGTGAAGTCAAGGGGCTCATTAACTTGTGGTGCTGTCTGGGTGAGAACTGAGCAAAAACCAAGTAAAGATGCCAGGATTCAGCACGGTGGGGGCTCAGTATCTCTCAGGAGTTGATCCTAGAAGTCTTAGCAATATGGTACCCTGCAACTAAATCTGTATCGCTTGAGAGTCAATGTAGTCCAGCATACTGGGTCTCAGGAAACCTGCGTTTTATTCCTGGATTTACCGTTGCACTACAGTTCTCTCCGCTGAAAGAAGGGTACCGTAATATGGGTGGACAACGGAAGCGTTATAAGGACTTGCTGAAGGACAACCTAAAAAAATGTAATATTGACAATGATACCTGGGAGATACTTGCCCAGGATCGCTTAAAATGGAGTGAAGTCCTACATGATGGTCCCCTGCATTTTGTACTTGCTTGCCGACAAGCCGAAGAGGACAAGAGGCGCAGAGGAAGGAGAGACTGGTCTCCAGTCATGGTCAACAGCCTCTTGCTGAGCCCGAAAACATCTGCCCTCATTGTAATAGAACTTGTGGTTCAAGGACTGGCCTTATTAGCCACCTGAGGACCCATAACTCTCATGGAAGATGATCATACTCGGTAACAAGTGATCATCATCATCATTGTATGACCTTGGACAATCACTTCACCTCCTTTCCCCTCCCCACCCCCATCTTTTGTCTGTCTGCTCTGTACACAGTAAGCTCTCTGGCGCTAGGACTGTCTCTTCCTAGCAGCACCGAGCACAATGGGGCCCTGATCTGACTGGGTCATATAGGTGCTCCTGTCATCTAAATGATAACAGTACTGACAAGTGGGATGAATCCAGTGGACAAATTATGGGGTCTGCAGATTAGTGTGGTAGGAATGAATTAAGCCAGTGGATTCCCCCATACCTAAACATACAAGGAACTATATTATTCACTTTAAGGATCCTTGATCCTCCTTCATCCAAAATTTATAATGCTGGAGTGAAGAGCATTTCATGATAGCTCGTATCGTGCAGGAGCAAAAAAACCCCAAGTTTCTTATAACCAGGGGGAAAAAAACTCTTTGATTGTGAAATGCTGTAAAAGTTTTTGTGCTATTTCTGGTGAAGGCTGAAAACCACTGCTGGAACAAAGGATAGGGAAGTGTGTGGTGTGTGTGTGTGTGGGGGGGAATAATAAGCTATCAAGTGGCTTTAATAACATGTGAAAATATTGGCATGGTAAAGGCATTAACGAAATAGAAGATGGCCAATGCGTGATGGAAGATGAATGCTGTGTTGGTAATAATAACTAATTCTGAAATCTTACTGTGAAGGAAAAATGCTTTTCTTAAAAAAGACAGGGGGAAAAAAACCTCTTTCTTTACAAGAGACATGGTTAAAAAAATGCTTTAAGCAGTAGGAGGAAAGTGGCACTCACACAAAGCCATGCCGCTGTGTGTAAAAATACCAAATGTCTGTATTTTTCAGTCTTCTAATTCCCTGACACATTTTCCCACTTCTTCTTGCACTGTTATTGCAGAAGAGGCCCCATGACACTCCTGTATTGCCGTGACATCTGCCAGAAGAGGGGAAGTGGAACAAGCCTTGATCTCCCGTTACATGTGTCAAATGCCTGCTGTTCATTCAGGAGTGTGCACTTGACTCCAGTATGGGAGGACAAATCATCCTGTTTTACTTTCCTCTCCTAGGAGCGATTGCCCTCATCAGAGTTGCAGTGGCTGGCTTCAAAATTAGGCTGACTTGCGGGGTCCATTTTTCTTTGAATCGGGTCAGGTCAGAGTTGAAACTTTCAAGAGCAGAAAGTAGCGTGCGCAAGGTGAATACATGACAGTGGAATGCATTAACGCTTTGGGTTAGCACACAGCCCCGAATACTTTATTGACCAATCATTCCTACCTCAAGAGGCTGAATTACATTTCACTTTTGTGGGTTGATTGAAGATTGATTTAATAAAGCAGCTACATCATTGAAGGGACCAGATTATTTTCTTGCAGTCTTCAGAGAAAGACTTCACTGAAATGCCAAAGAATGTGTGGGAAAAAAAAAGACATTTGCATGTTAATATTTGCATCCGATCTTTCTCCCTATCAGCACTTTCTAGCATAGCATAGTTAGTAATCTTTTCTTCTTGGGCTATATAATTCCTCAGCAATAAACATGGCATAACTATCTATCTGCGGTGACACACCAAACCACAGCTGGCAGCTAACAATGTACAATGAAGGCCGAATTGAGAAGACAGTTCATGACCTTTAATTCCACAAGAAAAAGTCTCAACCCAGTGAGTTAACTGAGAAGTTGGGCAGGAAAGAGACAACCCTTTTGTGATCAATTTGAATCCAGAACCGAAGGTGCAGGATAGTTTAGTGGGTCCGGCATTGAGTGGTTTAGGAGTCAGAAGAGATGGTTTGGACCCCAGCACTAGTGCAAATTTCTGGTTTTCTTTCTAGGAGCCTCTCAGGTGCTCATCTGTAAAATGGGGATAATAGCACTGCCCGGCCTCAGAGGGGAGTTGGGAAAATAAATCCATTAATGGTAGCGTGGTGCTTAGATACTATGGTGACAAGGTTCATATATATGCAGAGAGAGAGATTTTAGTATTGTCACTACAACATGCTATGGTCACAGTGGACGAGAAGCTGGATATGAGTCAGCAGTGTGCCCTGCTTGCCAAGAAGGCTAATGGTATACTGGGCTGCATTAGTAGAAGCATTGCTAGCAGATTGGTGGAAGTGATTATTCCCCTCTATTCGGCACTGGTGAGGCCACATCTGGAGTACTGTGTCCAGTTTTGGGCCCCACACTACAAGAAGGATGTGGAAAAATTGTAAAGAGTCCAATGGAGGGCAACAAAAATGATTAGGGGGCTGGAGCACATGATTTATGAGGAGAGGCTGAGGGAACTGGGCTTATTTAGTCTGCAGAAGAGAAGAGTGAGGGGGGATTTGATAGCAGCCTTCAACTACCTGAAGGGGGGTTCCAAAGAGGATGGAGCTAGGCTGTTCTCAGTGGTGGCAGATGACAGAACAAGGAGCAATGGTCTCAAGTTGAAGTGGGGGAGGTTTAGGTTGGATATTAGGAAACACTATTTCACTCGGAGGGTGGTGAAGCACTGGAATGGGTTACATAGGGCGGTGGTGGAATCGCCATCCTTAGAGGTTTTTAAGGCACGGCTTGACGAAGCCCTGGCTGGGATGATTTAGTTGGGGGCTGGTCCTGGTTTGAGCATCTTTGAGACCTCCTGAGGTCTCTTCCAATCCTAATCTTCTATGATTCACTTAGAACATCACATCAACAGCAAAGACAAGACTCAGATACTCCTGCTCCAAAAGCACATGCTTCTACCATGTGAGGCGAAGAAGAATTTCCTTTTCTCAGTATAGGGCTTATGAGAAACACAGTTAAATATTTTGAATTTCTTCAGTTGGGGGCAGTGAACACAGGCGCCGGCTCATTATACTCTGTGCCCACAAGAACATGTAACAATACTCCATCCACTAGAGTGAACTTTCATATACATATAAACACACATTTCATCTTTCTCCTCTGCAAGGACAGTGAGTATCTACATGGGGAACAAATATTTAATAATGGGCTTGTCAATCTAGCAGAGAAAGGTATAATATGATCCAGTGGCTGGAAGTTGAGGTAGACAAATTCAGACTGGAAATAAATTGTTTATTTTTAACAGTGAGAGTAATTAACCATTGAAACAATATATAAAGAGGGTCAGGGTGGATTCTCCAGCTCTGACAATTTTAAAATCAAGATTGGATGTTTTTCTAAAAGATCTGCTCTAGGATTTGGGGGATGTTCTCTGACTTGTGTTATTCAGGAAGTCACATTACAGGATCACAATGGCCCCTTCTGGCCTTGGAATCTACCACTCCATGAATTTTCTCCTGGAGACAATGTTTTAGAATTCTAGTATCTGTGCAAGGTGTGGCCCAGCTCACCCCCTGGGGAGAGGACAAGAGAGAAAATGAGCCATACATGACAGATCACATCACTACATGCAGATACTGTGGTGATGAGCAGGGCCGGCTCCAGGCACCAGCTTGCCAAGTAGGTGCTTGGGGCGGCCCCTCCAGACGGGGCGGCACATCCAGCTATTCGGCGGCAATTCGGCGGCTGGTCCCTCACTCCGGCGTGGAGCGAAGGACCTCCCACTGAATTGCCGCCACAGATCGCGATCGCGGCTTTTTTTTTTTTTTTTTGCGCCGCTTGGGGTGGCAAAAACCCTGAAACCGGCCCTGGTGATGAGGGTGGTATAAGGACCTGTATACAATAAAATAGACCTCGAGACACCATACCCTCAGAATAGAAAGAAGCGACAGTTCACTAGCCCAATGTACCTTAACTACAATCTTTTGGTTTCCACCTATTAAAATCCACCAGGGCAGGGGGACATTGTTTCTATGCTTTGCTTTTGGCACAGCTCTTAATCCATTATATAGGTATGGAGTTAGGGCTTCTGGGGGTTATAATTAAATAGCGGACATACACCATTGTGCTTGGCCAGTAGCCAGACAGTCAATGGAGAGTAATTACCAGTAATATCAATATGAATTGCAGCAATATTTTTTATCCAAGGATCTCAGAGCACTTTGTATCTACTCCATTAGCTAACTAAGCCTCACTCTCCATAGTGCTATGAAAAAGGAATTGCTTTAAGCAATAGTGACTTGTAGCCAGCTCTGGGCAGGATGAAGCAGCTAAATGATAGTATGCAGTAACACTGCAAAGATCCCTGAAGGGAAGAAGAGTCTCTGTCCAGCTGCAACTGCAGAGGGGATTTAGATAAGCAGAATGCAATTAGCAGAACTGGAATTGGCCAGCCCACATCCCTACTCTGTATACACTGCCATGGGAGATACAACAAACAACAAATGCACAAGACTTGTATTTGACAAGACTTGCATTTGACATGTCATTATGAAGGCATAGCCCTCCAACAGCACAGAAACACCATAGTGAAGCATTGATTCTGCCTGGACTCTGAGAGATGAAGGTTACAGGCCACACCACATCTAGGTTTTCTTTGGAAGTCTCCCAGTTAAGTGCTGGGCCAGTCCAGCTCGAGTTTGCTTGAAAGAGAGAAGACCAGGCCAGACACAAGCTGATACAGCTGTAGTGATATATTGCTACTGCCCTAATGCATACCTTTGTTAACAAGCACTAAAGCAAACCCCATTTTTGTGCACACATCCTATCCTCTGTTGATATGGTGACTGATAGTCTCTTTTCAAAGTTATGTGCAGGGTTTTAGATTCCCATTGCCTTTAATGGGGTGGGAGGCCACATGAAGTCTAGAAATCAGTAAGTAGCATGTTAAAGATGCGATTTCTAGCTGTGGGTTAAGTGAAGGGCAGTGTTTTGGCATTAGCATTGAAAGCCCTTGATGTTTTAGTGGTTTAAATATTCTCAGCTGATTCTACTTTAGAACAAAATGATTTAATGGATTTCTTAATATTTCTAAATGATTGTTCATATTTTGGGAGGATTTTTTGAGCATGGAACATCTAATGTAGGATTAAGGGATTATTAGTGCAGGAACAGCTGTAATGGCTTTGTTCACCAGTCAGGAATGGCCCAGACTGTCCAGGCAATGACCTCAATCCTGGCGTGGAGCAATCCCTGTCTGCAGAGGGAGTTTGATTCTATCTAGGTGTTTGCTGACAGTAAGAATCTTTATGATTTCTTCTCCTTTCTAATATTCTGGATGCTACCAAACTCTGGCCCTGATTCAGACACACACTTAAGCACAAGCTTAAACTAAAGCAGGCAAATAGTCCCATTGAGCCCTCTCTCCTTCTCCCCTGTATTGCAGCTGTTCCCAAATCCTGCCATTGCTGCCTCTACATCATCTCTCAAGTTCCAGCCTTTCGTCTCCATCCCTATGGCCAAAATCCTTCTCTAAATCCTGGTCACCTCTCACTTTGACTACTACAACCTCCTTTTCACTGGCCTCCTGGCATCTTGCCCTGATAACAGAGAAACAGAGTTGGGAAGCCCAGGTGATTGGTAAGTGTATGTTTGTCTCTGATGCGTGCTGTAACAGATTGGGAGTATGTCTGGGTCAAACTGTGAACTCCATTTGGATGGGAACTTTCCTTGCAACCCACACTTTGCATTGTAACCTCCGTGATGGATGAAGACATCCAGAGCAGGTTGCAAACCAGCCTAATTTTGACTATGTCAGTCTGCTCTATCCACTGTTCTGTTCTTGTTAAGGGTGTGGGGCACCTCAGAGAAGACATTCAATGAGATAGCCCTCAAGGGCCACCGACTGTGATCATCTATGAACTACTGGCCCAGCCACAAGAACAGTGAACTCTCTACAGAGAAGGCTTGCTGCGGGAAGGGGCTGCATTTCCTCAGCTTGGGCAGAGGGCAAAGGTGGGCAAGACACTCTTTTAAAAAGGGAGCTGCTTCTCGAAGCAGGAGACCAGATCAATGCCACATGCAGAAGACCAGGCCAAGAGGGCAGGTTGGGTGGCCTAGTGGGAGGATGCTTAACAAATCTCAGACTCAGTGGAGGGGTGAGATGAGACCGGGGTGGGGAGCCAGAGGGGATGTGTTCAGGATTTTGTTTTTCAAAGAGATGTACCTTTCTAATGTGCTTTAAGAGTAAAGTGCCTGTGGTTGCTAAGCCTGCATTCCTTACATTCTTGCTTTGTTGCTCCTGAAGGAGTTAACTAGAAACCAGAGTTCGGACTGCTTGGTGGACTCTGGGGGGAACATATATAAGCAACTGGGACTCCGGAGGGCAGTGGCACTAGTTCCATTGTGCACTATAGGGTCCCATTGCCCAAGAGGGGTTTCAGACACAGGGTCTAAACCTGGGAGTGTGCCTAAGGTTATGCCTAAACTGCAGCTGGGAGAGAGACTCCCAGCATGGGCAGACAGACTTGCACTAGCAGGGCTTGGACTAACACACTAAATATAGCAGTGTGGACATTGTGACTTAGGCAGCAGATTGGGCTCTGAAGACCACTTGCCCCTCCTGGGTTTAAGTTTCTACCAGAGCCTCAGTGTCCATGCTGCTCTTTTTAGTGTGCTGGCTTGAGCCCCGGTAGGGTGAGTCTGTGTATTTGGGCTGGGACGCTCAGTCCCAGCTGCAGTGTGGATGCACCCCAAGAGATCCAGAGCTAGCCACCGTGATCAGTTACTACACAAACCCATGGGGTTCAGACGATCCAGAAGTTGGGTCCATTCAGAAACTGGTGTCCATCCAGACAGGGGGACTGTATCAGGGCGTGACACATCTAGTTTGCAGTAATTTATTCAATTTGCAGGGTGCACCACTTGCAAAAACACATAGGTTCTGATCCAGCAATGCACTTAACAGTGAACATGTGACATCACAAACTGACTTCAGTGTTTCTTCTGACAGCAACACAGGTGTTCTGGGCCTCAGGGCATTGTCCCTGTGTATCCTAGAGGAACATTCAGGGCTCTTACCTATCAGAGGAAAGCTAATAGCCTTATACTCGGGCAAGGATGAAAGAAAATGAGCATCTGCAACCAACAGAATGAATGTGTTGGCAACTTTAATAAGAGAAAGCGGTTTTCTACTCTCCCATGATCCCATTGCAGGGTCCCTTTGCAACAACATGTTGGAACCATGTATTCCAATTAGCCATCTCATTAACACTGTGAAAAGCACAGCAGCGTCTCAGGGCAGAACACGTCGAATAACCAGTCCCAAGGTGTGAGGAGGGTAGCGGTGAGCTCTAAGAGAGGATCCCCAGATGGAAATGAGGAACACCAGTCTGATGCAACTCTGCACGTACTGACGGCTCATGGACTGCTTAAAGTTCAGCAGGTGCTTTGCTAGACTGAGGCCTCAGTATCGACACTGGGCCGGGTTGACAGAGGTATATAGGCACCTAAGGGGGGTTTACCACATTGCCAGAGGAGATCATGTTGTTAAGTGCAGTGGAACATTGTTGGGCTCCAGCAAGGCCTACAGATTAGGCACGTAACTCCCACTGAAAGTCAGTGGGAGTTGGGGGAGGGAGGGCTGTCCTGCAGGCACTCCTGAAAGTCCCACAAGGCCCCTAACTGCCTCTGTAGACACACAAAGCCCTTTGTAAACCTGGCCCAAAGCCCTGCAGGATCCACTCAAAGGGGACCCGATTGATCCCCTGTCATTCTGCAGTCCCCCGGCACAGGCCAGAGCTCAGCAGGGTTAGAAAGGATGCAGAGGTAAAGGCAGTCTGGCACTGGCAAGCATCCATGTGACTCAGGTGTCTGGAGCAGGGCTGCTGGTGCAACACAGTTCTGCAGCTGCACAAAACCCCAGTGTTGCACTCCCAGTAGCCCCAGAAATCCGACATGTGGCAGGAAAACTCCTGTACCAGAGCACCAGGAATAGAATATGTTTCAAAGGGGTTTTGAACAAAAGGTGTGTTTATGCTGTCTCTGATCTGTTGGAGGCTATCACTGCAAGTGTTGTGAAATGGTCATTGAGGGGTTAACTGGATTACTCAGAGTATTATGGGTTGAAGCCATACTCCACCCCTTCCTGTTTAGTTAATGGGAGTTCCCTCCACCCCCCATGCTCACTCTGTTTGTTCTGTAGTTGAATAAAGCAGCAGGTTCTCAGCCTGCAGTCCTCTAAGCAGAACATGTTTCTTGTGCAGTGAGCGGTCGCCTTACGAAAGAAGACTCCTTACCAGGCCAGACCTCAATGGTTGCAAATCTTGTAGCTCCATTGACTTCAGTGGAGGGACACTGATTTACACAAGCCCCACATATCCAGTCAATCAATATTTTAACACCAGGTTCGGTTGGCTAAGTTACCGTCGAACCAAGCAGATGCAGTGACTATTTCTCCCCCAATATTATTCCCAGCTTTGTGCTATGTGAAACGATTGTGCCCCATGGAACAATCTTGGGCTGGCAGAGGGTAGCCTAATAGATCTTTTCCTACATTAACTTCTTAGCAGCCCATGAAAGGAGCTGGATAATGAATCTGGGAGAAAGGCTAAAGATGCAAGAATTTTTCCTTCTGTTTTGGCCTGTCCCTCTTCCCTGTCCTCCAGCTCCCCTCCCCACTGGCAGTTAGACACCCTTGGAAATGTTTATCATGTAAGGAGCATTGTGTAAAGTGACAGCAATGAAAAGAACAGTCAGCAGCTGCGTTGAACGCTGATGCAATTTCCTGCTTTTTGAATTCCTCGAAGGCATCAGCTTCGCGAAGGAGGAAGGCCGGTTTGCTATGCAAAGCGAGGATGGCTTCCCTGAAAAAAGAAAAAGCAAATGTGATTCCTTGGCGCCTGCTACATCAATGATGAATTCTTCTGAGCTGACATTAGCTTCCTGGGGCATTGGCCTAACAATCCGGAAGTCTGCGTAATGCACCCATGGCTGCACCCATAATGGGCTGCTCCTTTGCATGCGTTCTCTACTGGGGATGCAACTCAGGATCTTGGGCCCCCAAAATACAGGCTTCCAGTATCAGGACAGTTATCAAGTTACTATCTGGGGGGTGAGTAAAGAAATGGGATCCTTACTTAAACAGTCAGCTCTTTGGGGGAGGGACCACCTTTTGTTACATGTTTGTACAGCCCCTAATAGAGCTGAGCCGTGATCCGAGCACCTTGGTGCTACTGCAATACAAATAACAAATACTAACAATAGTAATAGTATAATGTCAGTAGAGGAGTGACTAACGCCAATACCTGGGTTAAGCGGCTAAGCATGGCCCTTGTGAATTACATGTTTTCCAGAAGCCTGAGCAGACTCAGTCTAAGCCGAGTGCTTGTTGGCTTAGCAAGAAGCACTGTGCCTTCCTTCCTGCCAAACCCGGCTCCGGTGTGCTTAATAAATGTTGCACCTACTACTTGTTGGAGTATTAGTGCTTATCCAGGCCTGCCGCTCTGTCCAGTAGAGGGTGGTGGTTCCCACAGCAACAGCCTTCTAAAGGTAAAGGGTCTGGGACAGATTAAACATGTGGTTTCCACAGACAGTGCTGGGAACAGAGCTCAAGGCCTGAGCAGTTCACATTACTTCGTGATTTTGCCTTTGGGTGTATCAGATGCAGAGAAGTATCTAGTTTGGATAGTGCAGCTAAGGGCTTGTGTACCCACAAACGTTGTACTGCCCTAACGATACTGGCATAGTTAAAGTGGTACACCTCTCTAGTGTGGAAACAGCTATACTGGAATAAATGTCCTTATATGGGATAGCTTAATCCCATAGGGAAAGGGTAATAAACTGTATCAGTATAAGCCATCTTTATACCAGTATAACGGTGTCCACACTAGGGGTTGTACCAGTCTAGCTATTTCAGTGAAAACAACAACAACAACAAAAATCACACTGCTAACTGATACAAAAATTCTGACTGTAAACGGGTGGCAAACGAGGCTCACCATGCAGTGGCCAAGACTAAACTGAATGGTGACTTCATATGGAGGAAAGTGGAGTCTCTCTTCCATATGAATTGAGTGCCAAATATAAAATGTTGTGGCAGGGGGATACTTTTATCTGCATGAATCAGCCTCGGGAATAATACTCCAAGTTTGATGCCATTCTTAGGAGCCTTGCAAGGTTGCAGCCTTGAGACTACAAAGCTGTTGTAATGAGTCTTTAAAGAACACTGACTGTCGCGCAGGAAAAGGTCAATGCAGTTCACCACACGACTTCCGTTTAGAGCCACATGGAGGCTTTCGATGAGGTGATGCCAGTTTTTACTATTGTCAAAGATTCGAGGAAAAGAAATAACCCCTTGACATTAGAAATCAGGGTTTCCCACAAGCAACCTCCCAGGTGCACTGTGCAAACATGAATAACGGGGCCACGTTGTTCCTTAGTACAAAGGCTCTCTGTTCATACATAGGCCGCCATGGCTCTCTGTCAGACTTTGCAGATGGGCTCTCTTCCTCTGTGGATGCTGTTGTCAGACGCCTCCGGTGTGGTGCTCTGCTCAGTTCAATGTTGATAACAGTTGGCTGCATGCGTGTGTTCCCTCTGCGTGCTGCCCCGGCTCTGCAGATCGCTGGCACAGCAGACCCCCAATGACCACAGACTCCAATAAGGTACGAAGGCACCCGGCCAGGTTTATTGTCAAACGAAGCACAGTAATAGTTTCCAGCAGACTCTACAGGACATACTACGAATCTGTGCCCCCGGCAATGGCCCGGCTCAGTCAGTGACGGGACACTCCACTGCCCCCTAGGGCGGACAAAAACACCGCCCCAGGGATGTATTCTTATACACAGGTACAAACAAGTTACACATCACTCCTGACGTATTGAGGTGCAACCCCTCCACGTAGCAAGGTACAACCCCTCTACGTAGTAAGGTGCCGCCTCTCACCTTGTACATGTTGGTTCGAACAAAACAACTCTATCCATGATATTACCCTTTTGCCCATCTTTAGGATGGGTCAGCCTGGTCCTTGTTATCTATGTGGACTGTGCAAGTATCCAAGTGTTCTGGTACCTGTTAGGTATGTGTATTTTTGCAACATTATCCCTTTCCTTGCCAGCTTCTGTGAGCAGGGCCTGCCTCTGGCTCACAGTTTAACTTTGCTTTATGTTAGCAAAGTCTTGACCATTACTTTAGTTCAGGCCTTAGGCCTCATACCGGGCCTCTGATACAAGGGTTTATGTTTCAGGGCCTCATCTTACAACAGATGCCACTGGGGATTAGACTGAGATGGCTGCATGGTAACAGCTTTTGGTTCCTATGAAACTAGCCTGGATTTGAACCAAAATTAGAGCTGGCCTAGTATTCCTAATCCACCTGCCTCCTCTCCAACTTCTATAGCCATTGTGATCCCTCATGCCAGTCCCAGGAAGGAAAACTGCCCTAAAAATCACAGGATGGCCTCTTTACTAAATAGTATGGGTCGTAATCGTGAAAGGAATGAAGGAGAGAAAGGTCCCTTTTAATACTTTAGGCTGGGATTTCCAAAGGAGACTAAGGCCGGGAGCCTTTGAACATCCCTTCCTTAATAAATGCATGGCTTTCCTATTCATCGGTGTTTGGAATTTGGTTGTTGTCTGCAATAGGCAATAATGCCTTGGAGTCAGTAGATGGCACTGTTGGCTTCGACTTTTAGCCCAGCCACACCTGCTGTGCTTTTGTAAGGAAGTGGGTCAAGAAGGAAGCGCTTGGTTACAGCAGCCTTTGGCTGCCTCTGTGTGTTTTAGGAGACGGAGCCTAAAGGAGAACTCCGTTTAGGGGCAGATTTTCAGGGAGGCTGAGCACCCACACCTCTCTTTGACTTTAGCTAGAGCTCAAGTGTAAAAATCAGACCCCCGGATTTCTGGCTCTGCCTGTTAACTGCTCATCAGGACAACCACTTAAGTTGTAGCGATAATCAGGGCCGGTTCCAGGGGTTTGGCCGCCCCAAGCAGCCAAACAAAAAAAAAAAAGCTGCGATCGCGATCTGCGGCGGCAATTCGGCGGGTGGTCCTTCGCTCCGAGCAGGAGTGAGGGACCGTCCGCCGAATTGCCGCCGAACAGCTGGACGTGCCGCCCCTCTCCGAAGTGGCCGCCCCAAGCACCTGCTTGGTAAGCTGGTGCCTGGAGCCGGCCCTGGTGATAATTAGCGAATTTCATGATGTCTAGAAATCTGGCACATCACAGCTATAGAACTGTATCTTCTGGGCACAGCTTTTGGATGGGGTCAGTGGGAATTATCCTATACCTCCCAGGGTTCTGGCTGCTTTACGTGTTGGTACAATCTGCCACCCACCCCTTTCTAGAAAAGACAGCCCCCAGAGGAGTATATTTTAGCAAAGCAATGTTCAGTTTTCCTGCTCTGTCCCTCCAAACATGCGATGTCAATCCAGGATTCAATTTAATGGAGTCAAAGCTTATGACACTGTTTTTCTTCCCAAATATCCCTCGGTTTTTATGATGTCTAATACAATCAGTGGCTAGATATTTACAAGTAACACTCGGGTTTAATGTAGCCATTCAGATTACTGTAAAGCAAATCAAACTCAGATGGTTTTGGCAGTTGAAATGTGGGTTTCCACAAAAAATCTGAACCCTCCACCCCTCCAAAAATGTTTGCTTTGTTCAACGTTCTTTAATTATTCACCCACAGAAAACTGATACCCCCCCATTTTTGTTTTACTTCCTTTTTCTACTCTTTTTGTTTCCCCCACTGGAAAAGGGGGAGGGAAAAAAGGAAGAGAAATGTGGGGAAAAACCCCAAAATACTAAAAACCAAACACTATTTTTTAATTTTTGTTGAATCAAAAACCAAATTGTTTTATTGAAAGGAACGGAGATTTTCTGTGAATTTTTTCAAATTGGAAAATTTGGACTGCCTTTAGACTCAGTTAGCATTTGCTCATGATACCTTCCTCTCTGAAGGTTGTCACACTTTGTGACCAGAATGAGAACCAGAATCAGAGTCTATTCCTTAGCACGGCCTAAACTCTCCCTGATTTCAATAAGGACTACTTGCAGGATATTCTCTTAGACTTTTCTGGCTTTTTAATCCACATCTGCCAGTTCTAAGGATCCAGCCACTCAGTGCATGGAACTGCTATGGACTTCCTTGGGAGTGCTGCACTTGCAACACCTGCAGAATCGAACCCTGAACCTCGATGGTGTTTTAAATATAAGGTCTTGATCTGTCAGCAACTCTAAGATGACTGCCATCAAAGTGTCAATATTTCCCTTACAATTAATGCATCATGAATCAAATTAATTCCACTTGCGGAGCTGATATCTGCTCTCGTTGAACCTCTTCTATGCCAGACTGGCTGGAAGGCCACTATGGCCCCCCGCAGAGGTTAGATAAGGTTGAGGGGGTACCCTAACGTGAGCTTAGCTGCCAGGGGCTGTTTGGCAGCCAGGAATAGCCTAGACATAGTGTCATCCCACCCATGTCCTTTTTATCCTCCAACATGGTCTGTGCACTGGGAGATCCTGTTCGGGGGAGTAGAACTGGCTATGCCAATGCTACAGTTTAGGGAACTCCACCTACATAGAGAGGGAATGCCCTGGGCAGGGGGGCTTATAATCCCTTGATGCTCGCTCCAGGGAACTGTGGGGCATTGATGACCTAGGCCCAATGTTGGTTTGTCAGTTTCAGGGCCCAGGTCAGCTTCCAGTATCGCCAGTGGCACCTTGGGAGCTGGAGCTGGCATGAAGGGAAGAAGTTTAATACCCGAGTGTCTGAAAAACCAAGAGGCATTTATATATTTACTAGCTCATCAAAGAGTTAATGTAGATGGTAGTAGATGTGTCAGCGGCACCAGGATTAGGGGAAATATTCATTGTAATTGCTCCTCACTGCAGCCTCATTTCGGGAAGAAAAGGAGATTGAAATAAACTGCTCTTGTAAGAGGCTATTCAGTGGGAGTGAAAGAGCTAATTTTGTGAGACAAGTAGCTGTCTCATCACTAGACTTTTTGTGTTTTATTTTGTCTTGGTTTTTTTATTCCTCTTCTTTCCACACACACACACCCCCTCCCGCCCCTTCCCCAAGTTTGGCAAAAGCAACGAAAAATTCCCAGCTCAGTTCCTTCTGGAATAAGCATGTCGGCTCTATCTGAGCTACGTATATTCATCACAGAGCTTTGGAAGGGTTGAAAACTATAGTCACCTCCAGAGACAGTGACAATAACTACAATCTGTCTTGCCAGTTATCAGCAAGAGATGTCACTGTTCAATGTCCTTTAAGTTTCAAGGATAAACAATATCTTCAAAAAGTAATGGGGTAGCCCCCATCTCATCTCTCCTGTAATTCAGACAGACAGATAGCTAGACAAACAGAGATCGCTAGACACAACTTACATGGCCCTGGTGACCATCACAAAAACAACACTTCCCAAATTGTAGTATGAACTGCAAATTATCTCAATTGGCTTGATGCTGTGGCTTGGAAGTCACTAAGACCCAGATCCTCCAAAGGAATTTAGGTGCCTCCTAGTGAATTCAATAGGAGCTAGACACCTAACCACCTTTGGAGGATCTGGACCTAAGATGTGCTCATACCATCACAGTAACTAGGAGACTTGAGGCCTCTAGTAAAACACATGCTTAAGTGCAGCATGAGGTTAAGTGCTTTCCTAAATAGGTGTGGACTTCAGCACAGGCTTCTGTCTTTCCTTGAATCTAGACCTGTGTGAATAATTCACATGGAATAAATTCACCTGGCAGATTCTTTTGATTTTGTGATTTTTTTAAATTGAAGTAAGTACAGACACTCCGTGAAAAATGGGAATTGCAAAGCAGCCCTTAACAGAGTTCAGTGTGGAGTCTTGGGAGGAATGCAGAGCCGATACATTTTAATTAGAAGATTATACTAATAAGGAGAGAAAATAGCAACATTTAGGCCCCGATCCTGCAAACACTTTAGCACATGCTATGAGCTCCTTGCCCCATTGAACTCACAGTGCAGTTCAACGTATGTATGCAGGATGTGGGCCTTATTCATTTATATGGACTGAGTATTTCACATAAACTTGATTTAAAAGATTGAGACTGCAGACTCCCACTCTGCTCATGAAATGTCCCTGGGCAGATCACCCGGTTTCCTCAAATGTATTTATCATTTAAACGCAAGGAACTTTTGCTGTGTCGTGGTTCCCCCCCCCACCCCCGAGTATGGGCTGAGCCAGATTGATTGCTTGATTGAAGCAGATTGCTCAGTACCTTGCAAGACTGAGACCTAAATTCATTAGCTCCCTTAAGAGTTGCTAGGATTTAAATTCTCTGTAATGGTAAGACAATTATATCTGCACATTGTTAATCAATTCATATATCTAACTTCACAAGGCCGTGATCAGAATGGTGAAATATCCATGCTTTGAACTCTATTGGTCAGATTTTTAATTACACTGGGCTCTTCCACACCACTTTTCCAGTGTAAAGGGGTCTTAAAATGGGAGTAAATTACCCTTTTACTCTGAGGTCCTTCATACTTCCAGAGCTAGAATAAATAAAAATTGGGCCTTATTTTTTCTTTAGTATAACTGTGCAGCAGCTGAAGACTCTAACACCAGCCAGCATTGTATTAGACTAACAGCAAACATTTATTCCTCTCAACTAGGTGCGCATATACCAGTCTCAAAACAGCACCTTTCATTCTTTTCCATCTAGAAATGAATTGCAGGTGTATTGTTATTAAACGGCTATTATTTTACAGCACACATGCATGCAGCTCCTGTTGAAGTCAAAGGGAACCTGAGGTCTGCATCCGAGGGCAGAATTTCACTCCAAAGGACTCAGGGCAAATTGATGCCGATGTGGATTTACTAATGGGATTGACAAGGTGATAAATTATAGAAAATTTTGGCCTCCATTTTCACAGTGAGGCTGCAATTTTTTAATGGCTTCCCCAGAGAGATTCCTCACCGTCTGGAGATATTTAAAGAATTATCTGATGTGAGGGATGGTGTAGTGCTGTTAACATACTGCATCGGTAATTTGGTTTTAACTTAACCTTAGGGGAGATGCAGGGTCACATTCTGTACTAACTCACACTCTGTGCAATCCCACTGAGCTCAATACAGTTGCATGGGAAGACGGAGGACACAAGTTGGCCTGTAACAGCTACTTTTGGGGATTTGGGAAGAGCTGTGAGAAACTCAGCCCTTTGATTCCTAGGACAGTGGTTCTCAAACTAGGGCCGCCGCTTGTTTAGGGAAAGCCCCTGGCAGGCCGGGTCGGTTTGTTTACCTGCTGCGTCTGCAGGTTCGGCCGATCGCAGCTCCCACTGGCCGCGGTTCGCCGCTCCAGGCCAATGGGGGCTGCAGGAAGTGGCACGGGCCGAGGGACGTACTGTCTGCCCTTCCTGCAGCTCCCATTGGCCTGGAGCGGCGAACCGCGGCCAGTGGGAGCTGCGATCGGCCGAACCTACGGACGCAACAGGTAAACACAAACTGACCTGGCCTGCCAGGGGCTTTCCCTGAACAAGTGGCGGCCCTAGTTTGAGAACCACTGTCCTAGGGGACCAAGCGACCCCCTTTTCTTGGTTTCAGTTCAGGCATGTTCACACCCATCTACACTTTGCTTTGAGTTTCAGGTTCAAGCAATCCTAAAAACTCTCAACAAAATTCAGCTAGTGCAGTTCAGTTTTGCTCAGGGTCAGAATTCTGCCCAAGAGCACTTGGAACTTGGCAAGTTTGGAATGAACCTGATGTGGTTTCAGGTTTAGTGAAGGGAGCTGTGAATAGCTCTAGATTCATGCTCTAACCCTTCCATCACTATAATCACTATAGCATCTCAGACAACTTTCTGACATAGGCCCCGATTCAGCAAGGTACCTGGGCACATACTAGATTGTAAGCACATGGATAACCCCACTGAAGTCAGTGGAACTGCTTACACGCTGAAAGTTAGGCTTGCACTTAAATGCTGAATCAAGGCCATAGGGATTGCTTAAATTGTGGAAGGGTTTGATGGGATTTCCTACCTTGTTTGCTACACATGGGACCTGATCCAGAGCCTATTGAAGTCAATGGGAGTCTTTCCATCTCCTTCAGTGGACTTTGGATAGGGCCCATGGTGAACAAGTTTAGGCACATATGTGTGTGTTGTCACCAAGACTAAGCAATGCCTCCCTCCCCATGTACAGTTTCACGGGCAAGTTATTCCTATTGTTAGGAGGAATACAAGGTGTGAGGGAGCGGGCTGTGTGCAGGGCTTGTCTTAACCAAGAGGTGAGTACACCACCATGCTCTCTTTGCAGCCGATTGGTACATCCAAGTGGGGGTTCGTTACTTCCGTTTCCAGGCGCCAGCCAGAATTTAGATGCATTTTTTTAATGTAAAATGGTTGCAACACAACTGTAGCAAGACCAATTTATTGCAAAGATTAAGGGGGTTGCCATGTTTCTCACTCTTCTTACAAAAAGAAGAACAGGAGTACTTGTGGCACCTTAGAGACTAACAAATTTATTAGATCATAAGCTTTCGTGGACTACAGCCCACTTCTTCGGATGCATATAGAATGGAACATATATTGAGGAGATATATATACACACATACAGAGAGCATAAACAGGTGGGAGTTGTCTTACCAACTCTGAGAGGCCAATTAATTAAGAGGAAAAAAAAACTTTTGAAGTGATTTTTTCTCTTAATTAATTGGCCTCTCAGAGTTGGTAAGACAACTCCCACCTGTTTATGCTCTCTGTATGTGTGTATATATATCTCCTCAATATATGTTTCACTCTATATGCATCCGAAGAAGTGGGCTGTAGTCCACGAAAGCTTATGCTCTAATAAATGTGTTAGTCTCTAAGGTGCCACAAGTCCTCCTGTTCTTCTTTTTGCGGATACAGACTAACATGGCTGCTACTCTGAAACTCTTCTTACAGGGACACTGGGCCTCATTCTGCTGTCAGTTACACCAGTTCAATTCCAGAGTAACTGAGGGCAGCATTTAACCCGCAGCCAATCAGATCTCACATGCTGGGCAGTATCATTACAATACCATTACATGATTGACCAGAATTGATGATTGACCAAAGTTAGCAAAGCTTCTAGCACATCTTGGACACTGCACAAAGAAGAACCACCCCCAGTTCCTACAGTAAAAAAAACTCTGCAAATTGAAAGCAATATGGTTGCTACAGTATTATGTTGTTCCAAATTCCCCCAATACATCTGCAGACAAAAAAGGGAAGAAAATCAATAATGAAGCAGACCTCAAGCCCTTAGAAAGCTTGTTTACGAAGCCATGGTATTCACAGCCCAAGTCAATGAAAGGAGGATGCCAAAAGCACAAAATTATGATGTGTCAGTTTATCTGCCCAGCAAACAGCTGCATGTAATGGGCACTCCAAGCAGAGAACACACAGATTTCAGAGCCTGAAATGAGAGCAAACAAGGAACAGCAGAAACACAGACATTGAAATGTGTTAACAAGTGAGAGGAAACTGTCACACCATACCACAGTCAGATATTCTGACTGGTGAAAACAAGTCCTGAGAAGGATTGGAGAGGGAGAAAAGCAAAGTTGCAGAAGATCTATGGGAGCTTTTAGGGGATTAGAAAAAAATGAGTGAGGGCTGAATTGTTACATTTGGGTGACTCAGGTTGGTTGGTTCACCATGGATTTAGTGTGTGGAGTGATTTTCCAAAGGTGTTGAGTGATGAGACCTCTGGCTGCTCAGGCATTCTGAAAACGACCTCACCCATTACTTTAGGTGGTGACATATGGATTTCGATATTTCACTTTCGACAGCCGAGTTGGAAGATTGTCGCCTAAGATTTGGCGAGTCCAGATTTCTACTCTCAGGTGCCCCTCTCGCTCCAGGAAGCAAGATCACAGCATCCCATTCATTTCTCTGGCACCTCCGCCAGGTCCCCATCCGTCTCTGACGAGAACTCATTTGCTTTCCTGTTTTTCAGATTGTTGCCCTGGATTTGCGGCAGCCTGTGCTCCTGGCTGTACATCCCTCAGCTCTTTTACTGAACCCAGATGTCTGGATGCCTATCCAAAGCTTTTTCTAATTACTATATCTGAACTCTGTTCTCCCTGCCTGCCCAGGTGCAGGGATGTTTCCCTTCCTCTGAGGAGGGCACCTGATGCATGTTGGGGCAGTTCTGATACACTCCTCCTCTTTTCCCCACTGATCGTAGTTATCATTGGGCTAGACTGAGCCTGAGTGAGGGATGGTTTGTAACTTCTCTGCCCAAGAAACAGCCCAAAAGGGAGCAGATGCTACGTGCTTCAGCACACTGCCAGGAAAACCTTGAGCTAGAGTCCTGGGAGTGGGGAAATGGACTGGGGCGGACACAGCGGAGGAACCAGAATTGCTTAAGGCAGGAGACGCAAGCCTTTGTGCTGGAACATATTACAACGTAAGGCGGCCAGCTTTTGCCGGTTTATGACCAATCTCAGTAATGTAACGGAGGAAGGCACATGCTGTGGGATGGGACCTTTAACAACCTGAAACTCAAAAAAGAGTCCTACAAAAAGTAGAAACTTTTAGAAAAGTAGGTCAAATTACGAAGGAAGACTATAAAAAAACAAACCCCACAAGCATGCAGGGACAAAATGAGAAAGACCGAGGCACAAAATGACAATTAAACTTGCTAAGGCCCTAAAGGGTAACAAGAAAACATGTTACAAATACATTAGAAGCAAGAAGAAGTCCAAAGACAGAGTAGGCCCATTACTCAATGAAGAGGAATCAAAATAACAGAAAACGCAGCAATGGCCAAAGTGTTAAGTACCCTTTTTGTTTCTCTTTCCACCAAAAGGGTTAGTGGTGAGCAGACAATTAAAACAGTGAACGTCAGTGTACGTAGGGTAGGATTTGAGGCTAAAATAGGGAAAGAACGAGTTAAGAATTACTTAGACAGGTTAGATGTCTTCAAGCCTGACAAAATACATCCTAGAGTACTTAAGGAACTGGCTGAAGAGATCTCTGAGCCTTTAATGATTATCTTTGAGAACTCATGGAGGATGGGAGAGATCCCAGAGGACTGGAAAAGGGCAAATATAGTATTTATGTATAAAAAGGGGAACAAGGACAACCTACAGAGTTACAGACCACTCAGCTTAATTTAGGTACCAAGAAAGATAATGGAGCAGATAATCAAACAATCAATTTATAAGCACCTAGAAGATAATAAGATAATAAGTAACAGTCAACATGAATTTGTCAAGAACTAATCATGTCAAACCAACCTATTATCCTTCTTCAAAAGGAAAACAAGGGGGGCAAGCAGTAGATATGGCATATCTTGCCTGTAGAAAGGTTTTTGATAGTGTTTCACCTGACCTTCTCATAAGCAAACTAAACACAGCCTAGACAAACCTACTAAAAAGTGCATGTACAACTGGTTGGAAAACCATACTCAGAGAGTAGTTATCAATGGTTCACAGTCATGATGGAAGGGCATATTGAGTGGGGTCCCACAGGGATCTGTCCTGGGTTTGGTTCTATTTAATATCTTCATAAATGATTTGGATAATGGCACAGAGAGTACAGTTATAAAATTTGAGGCAATATAAAGCCGGGAGGGATTGGAAGCACTTTGGAGGATAGGATTACACCTGAAAATGATCTTGACAAACTGGAGAAATGAAATAAACAGGATGAAATTCAGTAAACACAAATGAAAAGTACTCCACTTAGGAAGGAACAATCAATTGCACAAGTACAAAATGGGAAATGACTGCCTAGGAAGGAGTACTGCAGAAAAGGATCTGGGGGTTAGAGTGGATCACAAACTAAATACAAGTCAACCATGCAATACTGTTGCAAAAAAGCAAACATGGTCCTGGGTTGTATTAGCAGAAGTGTTGTAAGAAAGACACAGAAGTAATTCTTCCACTCTTCTCAGCACTGATAAGGCCTCGACTGGCACTCTCTGTCCAATTCTGGGCAGCCAATTTTGTGAAAGATGTGGACAAATTGGAGAAAGTCCAGAGAAGAGCAACAAAAATCATTAAAGGTCTAGAAAACATGACCTACAAGGAAAAGATAAAAAAAAATGTGTTTGTTTAGTCTGGAAAAGAGAAGACTGAAAGGGCAGGGCCAGCTCCAGTCACCAGCTTAACAAGCAGGTGCTTGGGGGCGGCCAAGGGAGAGGGGCGCACCTGCGGCAATTCGGGGGTGGCAGGTCCCTCACTCCCTCTAGGAGCGAAGGACCTGTCGCTGAACTGCCGCCGCCGATTGCGGCTTTCTTTTTTTCTTCCCAATTGCCGCCGCCGATTGTGATCGCGGCTTTTTTTTTTTTTTTTGCTTGGGGCGGCAGAAATGCTGGAGCCGGCCCTGTGAAAGGGGACATTGGAACAGTCTTCAAACACATAAAAAGATTGTTATAAAGAGGGGGGTGATAAATTGTTCTCCTTATCCACTAAGGACAAGACAAGAAGTACATGAGCTTAAATTGTAGCAAGGGTGATTCAGGTTAGACATTAGGAAAAACTTCCGAACTGTAAGGGTAGTTAAACATTGGAACAAATTTCCTAGGGAGGCTGAGGAATCTTCTTCATTGGAGATTTTTAAGAACCAGTTAGAGAAACACCTGTCAGAATTTGTCTAGATAATACTTAGTCCTGCCTAAGGGTAGGGGCCTGGACTAGATGACCCACTGAAGTCCCTTCCAGTCCTATATTTCTATGATTCTATGCTTTAGTCAAACCCACATTATTGGGCTCAGTATAGGAGTAACTGGATGAAATTTAATGGTCTAGATATAAAGTCAGACTAGATGAGCTAATGGTTTATTTTGGTCTTAAACTCCATGAACAGTCCAGATATCTGACCTGAATGGATCCAGAGGCAATATAATGAAAACGAGTTTTCCAAATTGTGATCTTGCTGGCACAACAAATTTTAAATTCTCATTCAGTTGTTATGTACAATTTGCTCTTCTCTGTTTACTGAGACACCAACATTAATATTTTTCTTCCTGTCTTCCTGGCACCCATACAATAAAAATCAATGTTCTACTTAGGGAAATTGTTCAGCGGGTATTAGTTTTGCTACATACAGCTCCATATCAATTTTGTGCTTTTTCAGTTGCAAATTGAAATCCAGTTGTAAAGAGTTACTGCTGTAATCAGAGTTAAGTCCACTGAGTTCTTGAAAAAAAAAGAATTGAATTACAATAATACAAACACAAATGCATAAAGTGCTGAATGCAAAATCGGAGAGGGTGTGGAGAGAGACAAAATCAAACTAATACTGCATTAAGGCTGCTCATTTTCCAGTTTGGCTCTTTGTCATGTAAACCAGACTGTGCTAGAAGAGAGGCATGAGCTGTAATGTAATCATTACTGAGCACAGCCAACAGGCCTAAGCCAAAGCTCACTGAAGTCAGTAGGAGTATTTCTGCTGAGTTCAATGAGCTTTGTTTCTGACCCAATGGAAACAGCACACATAATTGTCAGACCCCCTAGTGGAGCTGCTCCTCCAAGGACACTCACCATGCTGCTGTGTTTGGGTCCTAAGACTGGATCTGTGGACTTTTAGGATCACGTTTGGCCTGGGTAGGCTCAAAGCACTCTCTCCTTCTTTGGCGTCGAGGCTTACTCCTTGGACATAGATTGGTAGCTTTTCTCAGAAGTGGGACCTCACTGTCCAAGTGCCCTAGACTCCCAGACTAGTGCTGACTTCCCCTTTGACTCTGCAGTATCTTTAACACACCCACTCTTTCCCAGAACTTCACCCTTGTGGGCACTCTGGTTTATAGTTTACCCCTTCAAGGTCATAGGATAGTTGAAGCACATAACACACAGACTTTTCAGCACGATTTCTAAACCAGTCACTCTTTAGACAGCCCAAGACATATGAGATCCATGCAAAACAAGAAACACCCCCACACAATTTCCTGCCTCAATTTTCCCACCATTCTTGAGAGTGTTCTTTGTGATTTGGTCAGAGTGCTCTAGGGAGTCCAGGATCCTTCCTCTTTCTGTTCTCCTCCTGTGCAAGCTTGCCTTCTGGTTCTGGTCTCCCCTCTATAATAGCCAGTGAGAGACCCTTCCCTTTAAAGACTTCCATTCCTCCCCTTCCCCCCCCGCCAGGTGAACTCCCTGGTCAGCCTCAACCCCCATTTCAGGTGATCAGAATTCCCTGTCAGGGGGTCTATTGCCTGGTCACTACACATCTGGAGTCTGGATTTGAGAAACTGCTTTTCCCTGGCACTAGCCAGCTCTTTGTTCAAGGGTGCTTCAATCTGAATGGACAGTGATCAAGTTTTAATGACCCTTTGTTGCCAGTCCTCTGCTAGGTGCAAGAATTTCTCCTGACACCTCCTGTGTGCTTCAGCTCAATATGAAGGTTTCAGAGCCAAGGTGAAGGCCTCATTGGCTCTTCAAGCACTTTATGGTCAAATTGGTACTCAGAAAACAAAATGGAGTTTGTAATTTGATATAGATACATACAGAGAGTTCATGATGTCAAACAGAATTCATACCTTGTGCATAGGAATGTCCCTCCAAACTTTCACAGTAGAATAATAGAATCATAGACTTTAAGGTCAGAAGGGACCATTATGATCGCCTAGTCTGACCTCCTGCACAACGCAGGCCACAGAATCTCACCCACCCACTCCTGTATCAAACCCCTAACCTATGTCTGAGCTACTAAAGTCCTCAAATCGAGGTTTAAAGACTTCAAGGTGCAGAGAATCCTCCAGCAAGTGACCTGTTCCTCACGCTGCAGAGGAAGGCGAAAACCCCCCAGGGCCTCTGCCAATCTGCCCTGGAGGAAAATTCCTTCCCGACCCCAAATATGGTGATCAGCTAAACCTTGAGCATGTGGGCAAGACTCACCAGCCAGACACCCAGGAAAGAATTCTCTGTAGTAACTCAGATCCCACCTCATCTAACATCCCATCACAGGCCATTAGGCATATTTACCACTAATAGTCAAAGATCAACTAATTGCCAAAATTAGGCTATCCCATCATACTATCCCCTCCATAAGCTTATCAAGGTTAGTCTTGAAGCCAGATATGTCTTTTGGCCCCACTGCTCCCCTTGGAAGGCTGTTCCAGAACTTCACTCCTCTGATGGTTAGAAACCTTCATCTAATTTCAAGTCTAAACTTCCTGATGGCCAATTTATATCCATTTGTTCTTGTGTCCACATTGGTACTGAGCTTAAATAATTCCTCTCCCTCTCTGGTATTTATTCCTCTGATATATTTATAGAGAGCAATCATATCTCCCCTCAGACTTCTTTTGGTTAGGCTAAACAAGCCAAGCTCCTTGAGTCTCCTTTCATAAGACAGGTTTTCCATTCCTCGGATCATCCTAGCCCATCTCTGTACCTGTTCCAGTTTGAATTCATCCTTCTTAAATATGGGAGACCAGAACTCCACACAGTATTCCAGATGAGGTCTCACCAGTGCCCTGTATAACGGTACTAACACCTCTTTATCTCTACTGGAAATACCTCACCTGATGCATCCCAAGACCGCATTAGCTTTTTTCAAGGCCATATCACATTGGCAGCTCATAGTCATCCTGTGATCAACAATACTCCGAGGTCCTTCTCCTTCTCTGCTACTTCCAACTGATGCGTCCCCAGCTTATAACAAAAATTCTTGTTATTAATCCCTAAATGCATGACCTTGCACTTTTCAATATTAAATTTTATCCTATTACTATTACTCCAGTTTACAAGGTCATCCAGATCTTCCTGTATGATATCCTGGTCCTTCTCTGTATTGGCAATACCTTCTAGCTTTGTGTCATCTGCAAACTTTATTAGCACATTCCCACTTTTTGTGCCAAGGTCAGTAATAAAAAGATTAAATAAGATTGGTCCCAAAATGGATTCCTGAGGGACTCCACTAGAAACCTCCCTCCAGCCTGACAATTCACCTTTCAGTACGACCTGTTGTCGTCTCCCCTTTAACTAGTTCCTTGCAATTTTCATATTGATTCCCATCTTTTCCAATTTAGCTAATAATTCCCCATGTGGAACCATATCAAATGCCTTACTGAAATCGAGGTAAATTAGATCCACTGCATTTCCTTTGTCTAAAAAATCTGTTACCTTCTCAAAGAAGGAGATCAGGTTGGTTTGGCCTGATCTACCTTTTGTAAAACCATGTTGTATTTTGTCCCAATTACCACTGACCTCAATGTCTTTAACTACTTTCTCATTCAATTTTTTCCCCAAGACCTTACATACTACAGATGTCAAACAAACAGGCTTGTAGTTACCCAGATCATGTTTTTTTCCTTTCTTAAAAATAGGAACTATGTTAGCAATTCTCCAGTCATACAGTACAACTCCTGAGTTTACAAATTCATTAAAAATTCTTGCTAATGGGCTTGCAATTTCATGTGCCAGGCTATAGAACCTTTTACTATTGGTTTTAATTCCCTTTGCAAAGTCCAACTCTGCATGGCTTTTGGCTTTTCTCGCTTTATCCCTACATGTTCAGACCTCAATAAGGTTTCCTTGCTGATCACTCCCATCTTCCACTCCTTGTAGGCTTTCTGCTTTTTCTTAATCACCTCTCTGAGATGCTTGCTCATCCAGCTTGGTCTACAACTCCTGCCTATGAATTTTCCCCCTGTTTTTGGGATGCCAGCTTCTGATAGTTTCTGCAACTTTGACTTGAAATAATTCCAGGCCCCCTCCACCTTTAGATCCACAAGTTCTTCAGTTCAATCCACTTCCCTAACTAATTTCCTTAATTTTTTAAGTTAGCCCTTTTGTAATCAAAAACCCTAGTCAGAGATCTATTTTTGTTTATCCTTTCATTTAGTTTAAACTGAATTAGCTCATGATCGCTTGAATCAAGGTTGTCCCCTACAACCATTTCTTCTCTGAAGTCCTCACTACTCACCAAAACCAAATCTAAAATGGTATCCCCTCTTGTTGGTTCAGCAACTACTTGGTGAAGGAATCCATCAACTATTGCATCCAGGAAAATCTAAGCCCTATTATTACTACTAGCATTTGTCCTCTAGTCTATATCTGGGAAGCTAAAGTCTCCCATGATCACACAATTCCCATTAGTATTTACTTCATTTAAAACATTAAAGAGACCTCTATCCATATCCAAATCAGTGGTTCTTAGCACACCCCAAGCACTATCTCAGGGGAGGCTCTAGTAGCTTTCTTCCCCAATGTGATTTTTGCCCAGACACTCTGTCTTATCCATTCCATCACTTCTTATTTCTTTACAGTCTACCTCATCATTGATATACAATGCTACTCCACCGCCTTTGCCTTTATTTCTGTCTTTTCTAAACAGCACATGCTCTTCAATACCCGTACTCCAGTCGTGACTATTATTCCACCATGTTTCTGTTATCCCTATAATATCTGGTTTCACTTCCTACATCAGTAGCTCTAGTTCCTCCATTTTGTTATCTAGGCTCCTTGCATTGGTGTACAAACATCTTAATTTTTGCTGTTTGGCTTCGCTCACATTCTTTACCCAATTAGGCACAGACATTCTACCGCCAGTATCACCTATTAGATACCCTTCCTCCTTAGGTCCATTCTCCTACCCACAGCTGAATCCTTTCTTGCTTCATTTTCTTCCCTCTCAATGTTAAAATCTGGCATGGAGATTACCTGGACATCTCCCAACCATCTCCCCCCAATTCTTAGTTTAAAGCTCTCTTAATCAGTTGCGCCAGCCTCCATCCTAGAAGTCTATTTCCCTCCCTACTTAGGTGAAGTCCATCCCAAGAGAACAGTCCTCTGTCCATGAATGCCTCCCAGTGGCCATACATCCCAAAGTCCTCCTTATAGCACCACTGCCTGAGCCATCTGTTGATTGTCACCTAAGCCCTGTTAGTCCGGGAAACACAAACCAAACTACAACACCACCACCCACAGCAAAACAAACCCCCCAACGAGCACCAAAACACTGCCAGACCACCACACCCTCCCTTCACTAGCCTGTTTGTTCCTCTGCCTGCCTCTTAGTCTTCCCCGCAAACTCCCCTTGCAAACTCCCACTCAAACTCCCCTGTTTACAGCTCTGTTTGCTGGCTCCTGCGCCACTGAAGCTGTCTGTACATAGTGGAGTTCACAGTCCCTGCCCTCAGGGTCTTACAGTCCAAGGGTTATCATGGCTGTGAATGAAGTCGAGGGAGTGTTTAAGAAGCCATCTCTTGCCCCCTGAAGAAGGGGCTGTGACATTCTGCACCCCAAAGCACCCCATATTTACCATGGTAATGCAGTATGATATGTTTTGTACAAATTATGCCTTGTAAGGTATCATTCTAAAAGTCTTGATCTGTTCAACATTAATATCCTGTTTGATTGTATGTGCTCCCATTGTATAAAAAGTTATGACGCTTTACTATGTGTGTGTTACTGAAAGAAGTTTTGGAGTTGAAAACACCCACAATTAGCCTTTCAGTTGCAACAATGAAGAAGCTAGACTGTGCTAATGGCCCACCAACAAAGACAATGGACCATGGAAAGGACTTGTCCTCACCTGGGAATGCTTCAGCAAGCCTATTAATAATGGCTGCTAGGACTCAGCAAGGCATGCAAGAGCATGTGACCAGATCACATGATACTGAACTCCATTTTGGTACCTGTATTTTTCCACAAACTGGGCTGGGAACGTGGCTTGGAACAAAGAGGTTCCCGCAATATGGAGAGACTATAAAAGATGGGGAGTGATATCCTGACTTAAGCTCACTCTCCACACAAGAGAACACTTGGAAACATCTGTGGAAGAAAGATTGAACTGGGGGAAGTGCTGGTCCCAAGCTAAAGGGATTTCTATCCCTTTGAGTATGGAAGCTTGATGGACTGCTTGTACTATCTAACAGGGTGAGACACTATTTGATTCAAATCCTGTGTAGTATATTAGGCTTAGATTGCATTTTTGTTTATTTACTAGGTAATCTGCTTTGATCTGTTTGCTATCACCTATAATCACTTATCATCTCTCTTTCTGTAGTTAATCAACTTGTTTTGTTTTATCTTAACCAGTGTGTTTTTGAGTGAAGTGTTAGGAAAAATCTCAGCTCAGTTAACAAAGGCTTGTTGCGTATCTTCCCCACATTGAGGGGGGAGTGGACTAATTTAATGAGCTTGCATCATACAGATCCCTGTGCAGTGCAAGATGGCATAATTCTGGGTTTGTACTTCAGTAGGGATGTAAAGCTGAGGAGCTGGGAAATTGGCTGGGGCCTCCATTGTTAGTCCATGAGTGGCTTAGGTAAAGCACTCAGGTAACTCAGGTGGGTGTGTGACGCCACCTGGTGTTGTGTTGGGTGATAACAGGGCCTGGAGGGGCTGGCTTGATATCACCAGCAGAGCAATGTGGGAGGCCAACCCAGCTGGATGGTTTGGGGGCACAGCAGTTCCAATGGCTTTCAGGCTGTACCCTGGGGGCACATCCGGTCACAGGGGACATCCACAGCATGTCTGGGAAATGCAGAGAATGACAGGAGAAAGCAGGACCATGTCTCAGAGCAAGAGTGAGTATGTGGAGCATATTTTAAGCTGTGACAGGAAACTACAGATTCACTCGCTGTTCCTCTCCTCCTGGGAACAAGGAACCAGAGAGGATCAGACAGTCCCTCTGTTCACATAACAGTCCTCTCCTCTCTTGGTCTCCCGCATGGTGTTTTCCCCATGCATTGCCAAATTAGGGTGAATTTTTACAGGACTGGCAAAAGGCACACCCCTGACAGAAGGGTGACCCTCCTTTTAAATGTTAAGTGTCTGCTCCAAAGCATGGGGACACTACAGCTTCCCAACAAAATGGTTGTAAGAATTTTTTTAAATGGGCATTAAAAGGTATTTTCCCTAATCTCATTCCCAGGAACAGTTGAACCATTTCTCCTAAAATTAAAAATAAATAAATAGATCACCTGAGGCAGATGCTTGGCATGGAAAATTTTAGTCTGGACAGTTGGAGTTTAGAAAAGATATAAGCAACTGAAAACAGGGTCTTATAATGGTCAATATTAGTGAACCTTAACTACAGGCAGTACTACCAGTTCTGCCTATCATATCCTGATAGCCTGTTCTTTTGTAATTAGAGCAATAATGTGTGTGTGTGTGTGTGCGTGCGTGCATAGATAGCATCCATCAGTAAAGGGGTTAAAAAAAAGAAAGGGTCTCTTCTGTGTCAGATACAGCAGTGACCCACATTTTGGAGCTATGAATGATTCCCTTTTACCACCGAATCCGTCCTTATCTTTAGGGTCAGTGCTTTGGGGAAGTTACTCCCTGATTGTATATGTACAGTATTGAAAGTAGAATGAAAGTAACTCTAATGCCCTGGCTTTTACAGTCAGGTGTTGATTTGATAGACAGTGAATGTGGCACAGAAAATGTATTTAAGTCTACAGTATGCACACGATTATTTTCTCTGTCAGCTGCAGACGGTGGCAAACTAAGAGTATTTTATTCCTAACAGACAGGAGAAATCTCCAGGCATGAAAACCCCATGGATTTTGCAGCCTTTTACAGATTTTGCTGTTTTTTCAAAATTTGAGCTTTCATTAGGGCCCAAAACACAGCTGCCAGGTACTCATTAACCTGTTTAATTTCCTCTGCAGAACACAGACGAAAGCAAAAGAGCACCAGTCAAGGTGAAAATTCTTGATCATTCATCTAAATGGTGCTAGCTTTAAAACCTGGCATTGACCATTTAAATGCTAAAAGATTGGAGCCCATTCGTCTGTGTAAGGGGAACTTGGCTTTCACGACTGAAAATGAATAACAAGTTACTTCTGTTAGCCTACAAGACACCCATTTACAAACAAAACACAAAGGATGGTACACTAGGACTAAGCATTAACTGGTTAATTGCCACCACAATTAAGGATAGATTTAGACAGAGATGTAGAATTATGGATCTATTATTCTAATATATTGTAGATATTTTCACAACTAATAACAAGAACACTTTTCATTTATATAGCCCCCAAGCACTTTACAATCTATGTACCTGTATCACACCAGGTAAATGTGTGATGTCTCCTTCTCTAGCGGCTGATTTACACAGAGGATAGGCATGTACTGCTACTAACTCGTAGTTACTCCTTTTGCATGAGTGATGCAGACTTGTACTTCACAGTTCAAGGTTCTGGATTCAATCCTTGCCAATGACTGTCACCGTGCATAATTATAAACTGGTCTGTGAGCATCACGTGCCTAGTAGAAGCTTCCCCTGATGAGGAAGTATTGTCAAAGTGTGGGTCACATTCCCCTATAGCAGTGGTTCTCCACACTTGTGGGCTGCATATGCAGCTCTCTAAGTGTTATGTGGGCACAATATATCTACTATTTGTATGGCCCTGAGGATGCCACATGGGCCACAGCTATGTGCTGATTGGGCCGCAAGTGGTGGAGAACCACTGCCCTATAGTGTATAATTCACATAGAAGAAAATAGCCTATTACTGCTAGTCACTAATGGAGCTACTCCTTTACTGCGAGTGAGAGAGGCCTATGTTTTGGTGCTTGGCTCAATCCCTCCCCCACAACTTGTCCCCTATTGACAACATGTAGAGAGTCATTGAATAGACATTGTGTGTGTGTGTGTGATATATATACAATAATTAGTGATGAATGACCCTCTAAAGGTTAAACAGAATCTCAAATACAGGATGTTTATCCCAACTACTCAATCCTCTTGTGGGAACCCCCCTTATCAGCTCACAAACCCCACTCTCTCTAATTAAATCAACAGGCCTCTCTATCACCGACTTGCTGATGACTTCTTGTCTTGGTGACCTGCTACACCCCATCCATATCTAGGCTGGCATTTGGAAAGACTACCTTCCACACTGGGGTCATCGGAAAGTGCCTGGTGTCTATACAATCCCCTCCAGATTCTTCACAAGCGACCAGGTGGGACCAACCATCCAACAAGATCCTCCTTGCCAAGATCTTCTGTGGGACGGAGGGCGGTTGTTGGCCATCCCAACCCCTGGTGCTGGAGCAGTGCAATAAAGAAGCCTCTCAGTTGCTCTGCCTCTTTATGTGTTAACATCCCCATAGAGTTCGGTGTGCCCAACAGTGCACTGGAAATTCTGTTCCAGCTTAGGTTGGTACCGTTAGAACATAGATCACAAACATTATTTGTGTAAAAAACGGCCCCCCCAAAATATGAATGAGAGACATGACTTGGAACGTGAGGATGAGGAATTTAAGCTTTGTACAGCAAGGGGATGCTGCTGAAGGATCTGGTGGAATGGGTTGACCCAGCTGGAGTGACAGGAGAGGAGAAAGCTCTTAGCATCTGTGCTTCTAGATAGACTGGAGGACCCGCAATTAGTAACGTTTCATTGATTGATGCGGAGGGAGGCATCTACATGAATAGGATAAAGATTTATTTTGGGGCAAGGGGTAATTTTCATTCCCCTAAAGAGCAGCTAGCTACATATCTGCAGTTTACACACTGTGTCATAACATAATTATAATTACTGCAATTCTGGGATATGCTTATACAAGCAGATGAAGTTCTCTTCATAGCTTTGTCTCCAGATGCCACCAGCAGAGATGGGTCATGGTAAGCACATATCATTTTGGGAACACCATAGGAGCATCCTGCATCACGCCTATCGGATTCTCGTTATCACGTTTCAATAAAAGCAAGGAGAAGGCCTGCTGATCCCTACTGTGCTTTTTATTAATTATTGTTATTATTTACTATCATGCACAATTTCTAATATGGAAAAAAAGCAATAACGTTCCCTGAATCAAGTCCAGAAATGCATTTTATTATACTGTAAATAAAGATTTCTCTTGTACATGGCAGTGCATTAAAATGATGTAATTACCTTGTACCATAAGGGAAGCAGTGGAGTTCACATCTTCTGTACAAAGACCCACATCTTCCCTGCTCTTCCAGGAGGGCAATTGGCTCCTGACATTCTGGAATTGCTGCTATTTGGCAGTGCGGGACAGCAAAATACGAGGAGGCTACATACCTTGTCAGCAGGAGCGCCACCAGCTTTTCTGCCTCCCTAGGCGGCGGAAGGTCCTGCCCCGAAATGCTGCCCCCCACAGAGGTGGCGGAAGGTCCTGTCACCGAAATACCACCGCGGTTGCCACCCCCCAAATTGTAGCACCCTAGGCGACCGCCTAGTGGGTTGTGCCGGCCCTGCTTGTCAGGATTACTTCTTCTCACTCCTCTGTCCCCACTCTGGTCTCTCTGAGTGCACTCCCTCAGGTGATAGGCTCCTGGAACCTCACAATTCTCCCACTCATAGACCAGAATCGGGGTACAATACCTCCTCTGACTGGATTTCCTCCTTTCAGGAGCTAAGGACCAGTGTTATGTAGTGACCAACAGCCTTCTTAAAACAAGGAGCTTTATTTAGCAAATGGAGCCGAGCACTAGAAAAAATTATTTAAAAACAAATGACAGCCTACTTCCATCTCTAGACTCATCCAAAATTATCCTTCATTACCAGCTAAATCAGATGGGATTATCTCTTGTGTTACAGGAACAGTATAGACCCAACTTACACTCTTTCAGCAAGCCCCGGAGTTCTTGGGACCCAGCCTGGGCTCCATTTGCCATCCAGTTATGCCCAGTCCATTCCCCTCCTTTCAGGGATACTCCCCTTTCTCAAAGCCCCATCCCCACATGTGCCTGAGGCTTGTCTTCATGGTGCATGAGTCCACACCAGCTGGGATGTAAATTCAAGGGTGCAGTAGTGTGCCGTGCACTAACTGGCCTGTGTGGACCTTGCAGGTGTGCACTAAAAGTTCACGAGGGCATATAGTCCCGAACATATTGCTCAAAAATGCATTTGTTACGGGTCCTAGGTGTGAGGCCTTCCTTTTGCCAGTTGACAAGACAGGCCATCTAAGATAATGCCTCTGTGATGGTTGCTCCACTCTTAGACTTACTCATCTTCTTGGCTTTCAATCATAGGCATTGTGTCTATGGGGGCTGTGTGGTGAAAATGTCCACTCCCCCGGGCATTCTAATGCACTAACTCAGGAGTCTTGCTCAAAGACCATATTTTGGAGGACAGAACAATGTCTGTTACCAACCATGCCTCACATCCGTCACATCCTCTTGCCCATTATAGAGCTGCCCAGTTCTGTGAGGGCTCCAGCATGTCCACTTTTGGTCAATAGGGATAGCACCAAAGGATGTGTCTCTGCCTCGATTCTTTAGTTCTAACCCCCCATTTAAGAGGAAAATGAGGGCCGCAGCGGTGTTGGAGTAGTAGTTCCCCTCACACACAACACTCTGGGAGTGCAGATTCCCTGGCGTTACTCTGGCCAGGCACTGGAAAAACAATTTGAGCCAAAACAAACATGGAAACAGGATCTTTTACGCTTGTCCAAGACAGGAAAATCATCCTTGTTTTTTCCATTCTTTAGCAGTTCAAAGAACATTGTGTCAAGGAGCCAATACACAGCCCAGTTGCAGCTTCACTGCGTGGTAGTCCCAGGAGCATCTTTGGAGCCATCAAGACAACTATGCCGGATGCAGCCCATTGAGTTGCTTTAGCCTGGTCACATTGCATTAGCCATGTCACTTAAGATATTGCAACAGGGCAGACAAGATCTGATGGTTTGTGTCACAGGGCAGAGCTGGAAGAAAATTGTTCCTTGAAAACAAGGATTTTTTCCCCCTCTCTTTTTAAATAAGTTCAATAGAAATATTGTTCCTGTATCTAGCACCTTTTTTCCTGGGGATTTCCATGGCACTTGTCAAGTGCATCCATCAAGTAATCACTTCATTCATTCATTAAGTGCAACCACCTTGGATGGTGGTAGACAGCAAACAGCAACACTGCACAACTGTTTGGGGTTGAGGAGGGAATTCTGGGCCCAAGGTGCCAGGGCCACCATCTATGCTTACCACAAGCCACTATGGGACAGAACAGAGATGCCCTTGGGTTTTTTTAAGACCTCATCCAAAAGTCCTGCTTGCAGTAAACTGCATGAAACTTGCTTTTCTCCAGCACTTCAGAGCTAAACGAAAGCCTGCTGTTGTTCACACCTTTGCTTCCATGGGATCTAGGTATTTTAAACCTGATGTTAAGAACATCAAGCCTTTACCTCACCCCAACATCTTGCAGGATAACTTCTTAAATTAAGCTCATTAGTGTTCACAGGACCAATTTTCAAACCAAGGTGCCTGCATTTGGACACCTAAATCCATATTTAAGCACAGTGCTGAACATCTGCAGCTCCATAGAAAATCAAAGGGAGCTGCTGGGTGCTCAGTGCTTCTATAAATCAGGCCACTTATTTAGTTGCCTAAATATGGATTTAACTGTTCAACTTTCGACACTTAGGTTTTAAAATTTCCCCATATTTTCAGACACCTAAATGCCCATTAATTCAAATGTTGGTTGATCTTAGACACCTTGTGGCCAATAATAGTAATAATAGTGCATAAAATTAAACCTGTGCATAAATCCTTGCAGAACCAGAGCCTTAGGCTAGGTCTGCACTGGGAGGGGAGTTGACCTAAGATACGCAACTTCAGCTACGCGAATAGCATAGCTGAAGTCGGCGTATCTTAGGTCGATTTACCTGGCCGTGAGGACGGCAGCGAGTCGACCGCTGCCGCTCCCCCGTCGACTCCGCTTCCAACTCTCGCTGCGGTGGAGTTCCAGAGTCGACGGCAGAGCGATCGGGGATCGATTTTATCGCATCTACACTAGGCGCGATAAATCGATCCCTGATAGATCGATCACTACCCGCCGATCCAGTGGGTAGTGTAGACATACCATCAGACTGATAAACCCTTTGGACAGGAAGCATCTTTTAGTTAGGTGCATACAGCACCTTATACAATGGGGCTCTGATCCCAGACTAGAGCCTCTAGTGGCTACCGCCATACAAATAATAAATAACAATATAACCATTGTACAGATAGAGAGGGACTTCGCTTCTTTGTTTTCCAAGTATATGAGGCGTCTGTCCTGCCTGAGAGCAGTGACCGTAAGAGTTTAAGACTCACATCTGTGCAATGTTAGAAAAGGTGTGAGCTGGAACTGCTGTAAGGAAGTTTTGCTCTATGAACGTAACCAACTGGCCAAAATCAGGAATAGAGTCTGGAGGAGTTGTAAATAACCGGGGGTGCACATTCCCAAAAATACTCCCTCCCCCCAAAATAGAAAAGCATCAAGATTTCCATCTTAAATTACCAACATATTCCAGAGAGCTACCCACCTACCAAGTATAAACAACAACAAAAAGTGAAGCAACTGAACAGTCAGAAAATGTCTGAAATGATTAAGATCCAACATCTACCAAGGAAAAAAGATGTAGCTTTTCTTTTCTCCCTCCCTTTCTCCTAAAGAGACACAATGACAAGGTTGTCACTGCCTCTGTTGCTTTGAGGACACTTGAATTGTTATGACGAGAGCCATGCGACTGGAAACCACTCATTTAAAAGGGTGTCAGGAAGAATACATGGGAGGGGATCTCAATGTTCTATCCAGGAAAGAGATGCTTCTTCACCGATTTTGTTCTGTTCTCTATTGTCTCTCTCAGTCCAGCCCCTCCTGGTGCATTGCTGCTGTAGGCTCATGCTATTATAAATAAAATGTAAGCCTAGGAGGGAAAGGGTGTTTCCTTCCTGTCATCTCGGATTTGTGTCGTGGCTGGTACCACCTTGATAGATAGTGACAGTTCTGCACTGGGATTTGGCAGAGACTTCGACTTTCCTACTGAACCCCCGCCCAAAATAAAATTAAATTGAAAGGAAAAATCAGATTTTCCAGCTTTTGTTTGAATTTTCTTGTGCAACAGAAAACGACGGTGCAAAACAACAGGAGAGATCCTGACGAGGCAGACGCTTCTCACTCTTGTTTAACAATCGGGGCACGTTTGCCAAGCTGACAGAGCTGTGAGCATCTCAACACATCCCTTCAAGCTGGAAGAACCAGGGTTTGACTCCCGGAGAAGGCTTGCTGACCTCCCTCACACCCAATTGATTTGGGAGCATTTGAGAACTGGAACGTGTCGATAAAAGATCTCTCTGTCATGTGAAGAATATGTCACTTGTGCTACTTCCCACACTCCTGTTCTCAGTGGTAAGGACTTGGTCAAATTAACATGGGTGATGGCTTATCAGTGACCTTCCAGTCAGGATCCGGCAAAGCCAGGGGCACTAGAATGCTTTTTATAGTGGGGGTGCTGAAATCCAGCTAATGAAACTGTAGAACTGTGGTCCGCAAACTTTTTACCTCGCGTCTTCCCTTACCCCTGTCCGTGCCCCCTCCCTGTCCCCCAGAGCTGGGGCCAGGAGCAGGGCTGTGGCTTAGGGAGGGGGGCACATGGACAGGAGTAAGGGGACTGGGGCCACGGCTGGGGGTGGGTTCGGGACCAGCAGCCAGGATCTCGGGCATGGGGCCTAGGGTGACCAGACACCAAGTGTGAGAAATTGGGACAGGGGATGGAGGGTAATAGGCACCTATATAAGAAAAAACCCCAAATACAACTCTACCCTGATATAACATTGTCCTTGGGAGCCAAAAAATCTTACTGCATTATAGGTGAAACCGCGTTATATTGAACTTGCTTTGATCCGCCGGAGTGCGCAGCCCCTCTCCCCCCCCCGCCCCAGGAGCACTGCTTTACTGCATTATATCTGAATTCGTGTTATATCGGGTCACGTTATATCGGGGTAAAGGTGTATTGGGACTGTCCCTATAAAATCAGGACAGCTGGTCACTTTAGCGGGGTCAGGAGTGGAGCCTCGGGCGCAGGGCCGGCAGCCAGGAACCCCCCGCTGCAGCACCCCCTGTGCCCCTAGTTCCCATCCCTCTGGACAAAGCTGCCCCCGATTTGTCTTTTGAAATTTGTCTCTATAGGAACCTATTTTTTGCCTGTTCTTGAAACCACTGTTCTCCCTCCCCACCATACACACCTTTGTTTTGAAGGGGTAAGTACCTGTTTTTTGCTAACACTCTCTCTCCTTCCCCTTTCCTGAACATTGAGGGAGTTTGCTTAGCTCTTTCTGTTCTGGTGTTATCAGGGCCAGAGAATTGGTAGCAGGTCTCTTTGCTTAAAACAAACCAAGACTGGTCAAATCCTGTCCAGTTTGTACTCTACCCTTACTCAGGCAAAATTCCCCCCTGGGCCAAATCCTGAGATCTGTCTCCAGGCAACTCCCATATGGCTGAGAGAGAACGGTGGGTCAGATTGGGCCGGGCGCTTATGTAGGTGGGGGTGCAGGGAGGAGTGCACTGGTACAGTATGAGTCCAATCCCAATTCCAGTCTCTGTGCTCATGGGAGATGGTCTCACGTACCTTTAATTAACTAGCAATGAAAAGATGCTGGTGTTTTCTCTAGAATTGCAATTGTCCTTCAGTGAAGGCTTGCAAGGCTAGTTATCCACCACCGTTACCTTTGGCACTAATTAGCTGCCTGGCCCTGAGTTTCGGCAGAGGGCGATGGCTTGGATGGATATGGTGACCGAAGTGACCTTTCACCCCTGAAAGGGTTCCTTCCAAGGTGAGGTTAATGTACACTGAGAGCAGGAGGGCTTGGGGGGTGCTCCAGGGAAGGGTGTGTGACCTACTGTTCAGTGTGTATTATGTGTCCCCCTCTGTGCCCGATCCACAGAGGATGTGAGTCTGTTGTAGCAGCAGCTACAAAAGTTGGCTCTTTAGCTCAGGCTACAGACTCATGGTTTTAGCTCTGGATATCCCTGTTGCCGGCCAACGTGGGGGTCGGCTCGGTTGCTGCTGGTGCGACACTCTTATGGAGAAGCAGAGGACGTCAGGCTCCAAGAGCCTTCCTTCCACCCCCTCCCCGAGGATACAAGTAAGTCCCTTTGCTTTCAAAGGGAAGACAAAGGATCCCAAGGGCTGCCAACCTAGCTCCGTTCACCTCCCTTATCTAAATAAATGAACACAGCCAGCCTCGGGAGTGAAAACATTTCCAAAACTGAGTATTGCTTTAAGGATCAGTTTTGCTTAATGGATGGACGTCTGAGATTGTTATGAAGTTTTCATTCGTAAGTTTCACTGGGTGATGGTATTGGGGACACTTCCCGAAGTAAACACAGTCCACATGCTGCAGAAACGATGATTCATATTAATACGGGGCACAGAGTGAGCTTTTGAATGGAGTATCACTCCTGGGAGGGCAAAGTCTCCTCTCCTTTCAGGTCAGTGTGGTTGCACCAGTGTGACTGAGAGAAGGAAATAGATCTTTGAAACCCCTGCATGGCAGGACGGACCTGGCCCTGTTGTCCAGTGATGTGCAGATTTAAACAATTCCAGCGTTTGGCCATACAAGTGGATGAACTTTAGTGGTGGGCAAAGTGATTCCCATCATTAGAGCTTGTACAATCAGATGGGAAAGAACTCGAGAATCCATTTGGAAGAAAAGCCCTAATAATAAATGGAGCATCAATGAGGGCAAAATTTGGCCTATCATTAAAAATTCATTATCATTTTCTAGACAGTGTTCAGCAAAACGATGTCTGTCTGATATCTGATTTGCACACAAAGCATCTGGATGGGCTTCAGGCAGATATGTACCTGAGAGCAGATTTATAACAAACTCTACCGAACCAAGATGTCAAAGATTAGAAGCATTAGCGAGTCTAGCACCACACAGATCACCGTGACCTGTTACTGAAGGAGTGGGAGGGAAAAAAAGAGTGATTATCGGTGGCAGAAACACGTCTGGTACAGATTACTCAGATGCCAATGTATAGCTAAAAGACCCATGCCACCGCTGTGAAGGAGGCAAAGAGATCCTGAGTTTCTTCTGCCCGGAAGGCAGCAAACTCACGCCCAACAGAGGTAAATCACAGTAGAAGCACACACTGGGAAATATTTTGGAATTCTCCACGATGAAAGGTGCTGTGTAATTTTTTATACTCTTTTCTAGGATTTGTGAATAGGGCATCTACCGAATTATTTTGATATTAGTCACATGTGGGAACGAAGCTTTACTATATGGTTTAAAATGGCACACATGCATGTTCACATACACATACATACACCCCTCCCCTGCAGAACTGAGCATAGCGTGTTGTTTTTATTCGCCCCAGTTTTGTATTTCAGTGTTAACAACAAATTGACTGTCAATTATTATCATGCTGACAGATTTACCTAAATTACACCTTTAGCCATTTTTATGACAATGCTGACAGCGTTATTACTGAGTGGAAGAGAACACCCTGCTCAACAGTATTTTCTTGTTCTTAGCACAAAACAAAGGCAAAATTTAAAAAAATAATAGAGCTTTTTGCACATCTCTTTGGGTGATGTGCTTTTTATGCAAATGCCTCATAGTTTTCTACTGTAATGGTCCCATTAAACTCCTTGAGATTATTTGTAAGAGAAAATGTTACCTTGAGATTAAGACATAAAGTACTAAGTGCATTTTTAGGAACAGAGGAGATTTCTCTGTAAAGAAGTTAATGTTCCAAAGAAAGCTTTGTTTATTCGAAAGGTTTTATGGCTCTGCTGTTTTCTTCACTCAGCACCTTAATTCTCACAAACCATAAGGCTGTCCAGATGTTTAAAATAAAAAGCCCGTTTGGGTATTATCAGAGATTACTGAGAAAAGATATACAGACATGATGTTTAGCTTTGCAACATAAATTCCCAGAATATATGCTACCCAATAAACCTTATATCCTAGCCCCGCTGAAAGACTAACTCATAAATCATAAAAACTAGACAAAAGTTCCTGAATACAATTTACCTCTAGCCAGCTGCCATTTAAAAAAATCTACTTGCCAAAGTGATAACCTTTTCTCACTGAAGTATTATTGGGAAATACGTTTACTAGTGGCAAATATGTCTGTACCCTACCCAGTTGCAATTTTCAGATGCTTTTGCTGCTTGTAATGTCTTGAGAATAGGGTTGTCTAGTGTCTGAAATACCTGCATTCTCCTTATTACCTGAACCTTTCATCCACTCTCCTCTAGGGCTACCTAATATGCTCACCATAGCAATTATTGTTCTGCTTCAGCTAGCCTGGCCCACTTGCCGAGTTTCATTTGCTGTCAAACAGTCACAAATTACAGCATTTGCTGCAGACTACCTCTAGTTTAAAGTATCTGTTTGTGCCTGCTGAACTGGAGAACGAACGCGATGATGGATCAATGTGCATTTGCAATAATCCATCACAAGCTGATTCTCTGAAGAATGCAGTACAGCAGTAGTTTTCCCGCATTTCCTTTCATTTTAATTTGCTTATGCTATTTTGGGAAATTCTTTGCTATATGAGGCTTTGTTTTCATGATAGGGGGTTGCACTCACTTTTCTACCCTGTCCTTGTAGAGATCTTAAAAAGGGAGGGTTTTTTGATTTTACATAGCCAGCCTGCTCTTTAGCTGATATAAATCAGCATTGCTGTGTTGTGGATGCTGTTTTACACCAGCTTATTATCTAGCCCAATATTTCTACCAACCCCAAAGACTTAGGATATATCTACATTACAGCAGCTACAGCAGCCCTGCTGTGGCACTTCAGCTGTGCCACTGTGGTGTAGATGCTTCCTACATCGACGGAGGAGGTTTTTCCATCCATGAAGGTAATCCATCTCTCTGAGAGGCAGTAGCTAAACTGGCAGAAGAACTCTTCCATTGACCTAGCTATGTTTACAGCGAGGGTTGGGTCTACCTAAGTATGCTGCACAGGATGTGAAATTTTTCAGAGCCCTGAGCGATGTAGTCAGGTTGACCTAAATTTTAGGTGTACACTAGGCCTAGGGCTTTGTCTGGACTAGACATTTTCCACTGTGTTCTAACACATGCCCATTGATTGCCAGTTCGCATGTGATAACTAATACAATTATAAATTCTAATACAGACACTTTTTTTGTTCCTAGTCTCATTCAGTCCTAGGCCTGAGAAGGGTCTACATTAGAATGGACAGTTCTGTTAGCCATAGACCAGGACGCCATTAGACTAGGCACCGTACAAACACAGAACAAAAAGAAGGTCCCTACTCCAATGGGTTTACCATGTAAAACTAAACAAACCCAATTTTTTTTTAATCTTCCTGCACAGGTCATGTTTTCTAGACCTTTAATCATTTTTCTTGCTCTTCTCTGGACTTTCTCCAATTTGTCCATATCCTTCCTGAAATGTGGTGCCCAGAACTGGACACAATACTCCAGTTGAGGCCTAATCAGCGCTGAGTAGAGTGGAAGAATTACTTCTTGTGTCTTGCTTACAACACTCTTGCTAACACATCCCAGAATGATGTTCACTTTTTTTGCAACAGTGTTACACTGTTGACTCATATTTAGCTTGTGTTCCACTATGACCCCCAGATCCTTTTCCGCAGTACTCCTTCCTAGACCGTCATTTCCCATTTTGTATGTGAGCATTGTTCCTTCCTAAGTGGAGTACATTGCATTTGTCCTTATTGAATTTCATCCTATTTACTTCAGACCATTTCTCCAGTTTGTCCAGGTCATTTTGAATTTTAAACATATCCTCCAAAGCACTTGCAACCCCTCCCAGCGTGTGCAAACTTTATAAGTGTACCCTCTATGCCATTATCTAAATCACTGATGAAGATATTGAACAAAACCAGACCCAGGACTGATCCCTGCTGGACCCCACTTGTTATGCCCTTTCAGCATGACTGTGAACCACTGATAATTACTCTCTGGGACAGTTTTCCAACCAGTTTTGCATCCACCTTATAGTAATTCCATCTAGGTTGCATTTCCCTAGTTTGTTTATGAAGAATCCCATTGACTTCAAAGGGACAACTCAGATGCTTAAAATTATTATTATTTATTTGTATTACAGCAGTGCCCAGAGGTCCCACCTGAGACCAGAGCTCCTTTTTTGCCAGGTGCTGTACAAAGTAAGAGAAAGTCCTTGTCCTGAAAAACTCACCATTTGAATAGCTAAGACACATAAAGCGGTGAATTACTTGCCTGAGGTCACACAGCAGGCCAGAGGCAGAGTCAGGAATAGACCCCTAGACCTTGTCCACACCTATGCTGACTTAGCTATGTCGCTCAGGGATGTGAAAAACTAGCACTCCTGAGAGACGTAGGTAAGCTGACCTAAACTCTGGTGTAGACACCACTAGGTCAATGGATGAATTCTTCTGTTGAACTATCTCGTGCTTCTTGGTGGGGTGGTTTAATTACAGCGATAGGAAAACCCCTTCCGTCCCTGAAACAAGTGTTTACACTACAGCGCTGCAACTGTGCTGCTGTAGCACTTATAGTGTAGACCTATCCCATGTCTCCTGAGTCCCAGTCCAGTACCCTCTGCACTAGATCTCACTCCCCCTCAAATAAATGCTACTTAAAAACATGCTTAAGTGCTTTGTGGGATCAGGGCTTTGGTGCACACATACAGATGTGGTCAATTATAAAATGACTTGCCTTGTTGTTCTGATGGTATTCATTATTAGGCATTGAAAAGCCACATAGCTGCCTATCGATCTCATGTAGGTAGTTCTTCATTCAGTACCCAAGTCCCGCTCACAGCAGATTGTTTATGATCCTACAAATTCTTTAACTAAAATAATTTTGATTGCTTAAAGAAATTCAGAAACCAGTTGAAAACTATGTCAAAATAAACACCTTCTCCATGCTAATGAGGCTTTAATGTTTAATGTTAGCAGTGGGACTCAATATAAATAGTTGGATTCATCCTCCGAGATGTGAACATCATTGTTATTGCGGTATGTATAACACCTTACATTATTACAATATTCTGTGCTCTGCCTGAATGCAGATAACCTCAACTTTCCAGAGCCCACCATGTGAAGAAAGGCAAAACTGTGCCTGTAGATGTTATACATGATAGTAGACATACCAATGGGGTTGACTAGACTGGTGGCCAACTGTGACCAATCTGACCATTGACATGTATTGCTCTTGTCTTTACTGTTACCTTCCTCACCCATTTGTCTGTTTATCCACCATTTTTTCATCCTCCAAGCTTGTGAACAGTCTAGGGCAGGGACTGTCTTTGTTTGACTCATTTGTACAGCACCTAGTACTGTGGCGTCATGATCCCTGATCAGTCTCCAGTCACTACCACAATATTAAATATAATAATAATGGGTGGGTGAATACCCCACAGTGTGTCCGTGTTTAAGCAGAACTACCTAGACCTCTTGCTTCTGCAAGGCTTCTAGCCCCAGAATCTTTTCTCACAAGAGATCCTGTACTTCAGTGTCAAGATGATACAGAGCCGGAGGCATGTGACCATTAGTGAATATTTTTTTTAATAAAAAAAGTTACCTACAGTGTATTGAACCTCAGAGCTTCAGAGTGAGCTCGGGTGTGGATTTTCAGGGTGTCTTTTGTCCAAACTTGTTTTGTCTCTGCCTAAAATAGAGTCTTTGAAAAAGCAAGAAGATCATAGATCAGCTAACTCATTGGGGATTCCCTACTTGTTATTTTCCTGCACTCTGAGTGGAGGCTTCTCCAGCTGGCCCTGCTTGGACAAGTGAAAAAATAAAAGCAAAGCAAAATTAATAGACCTGCATCCTAATTCCATGTGCTTTTCCAGATGCTAATTTGACAGAAGAGCTCTTCCAGATGAAGAATACAGAGCAGCTGCTCCGGAGCTGCAGGCTATACATGGGGCATTTGTGCCCATTCCACTGTGGGCCACCAAAGCACAAGCAGCAGCACTTGACTGAATAGTCCAATAGCCACTGGGAACACTGAAGGGTTCATTCAAAAATATGGTGGATTTACTCATAGATTTTAGGGTCAGAAGGGACCATCACGATCGTCCAGTCTGACCTGCACATTGCAGGCCACAGAACCTCACCCAATCGCTCCTGGACTAGACCCCTAATTTCTGGCTAGTGCAGCGAGCTAGTGCAGAGCGGCACTTCAAAGACTCAACTGCTACACAAACTAAAGCCAAATCAGGCCTGCTCAGTATAACATCCCCCGATGGATCTTTTGATCTAAAAGCACAAGTTCCTTCTGCTTGAGCTAAAGGACTAACTCAATTAGTTGGGACCAGTAGAAGACACTTAAATGGTCCTATGTGGACCAGATAGTGCAGAACAAAGGACACACTGTATTGCTACATCAGTTTGCTGTAGACTAGCCCAGTCTAACTGTCTTTAAAAACATCTACTACTGCCCACCCTGATCTCTCTAGTGCTGAGTACACGAGCAGCCCTACCTTCTCACAATGGGTATGTTCATTTCATTACTTTCTACCACACATTTCCCACCAACAGTTTCTTTCTAAACTAATCAGATTTAGGCAATAGAAGAATGGAAAATACCAGCCTACATTAAATATTCAGGACAGAGAACAAGAAGAGAAGTTTCAGAAAGGAAGGTGTAGGAGGTCCAAAAACGGTTCCATTTCTACCTAACACCTACAGAATGCTAAAGTGGGATTTAAAAGAAACAACAATTAAAAATGTCAAAATTATCTCAGAATAACAGATGGGATTTTTTTATGTATCTACAAATCTATTTAAGGATTAGAATTACTCAAAACCAAAATGTAAGATTAAAAAAAAGAGATAAAAATCAAAGATATCATTTAATATTTCCAGAGGACACAGGTTTTACTTATTTATTAATTTATATTTCATACATCGGAAAAATATGCACGCAACCCTTGGAGGGGAACAAATTCCTCTATGTGGCCTGTGTTCCGATAGAAACAGGATAAATTATCTCAACTATAAGAGAAGAAAAAAAAGAGACATGATACACTCGAGGCAGCTATACAAATCAAGTAAAAGAGAATTATCTCAAAGACTTTGCATAAAGGCTCATAAGTATTTCACCAATTACCAAATCAGTCGACCTGGCTACAACCCAGCTGTCCCCTAACCCTGGTTATTAATGAAATTGATTTGTGCCACATGTGCATTGAAATTATCAGAAGAAAAGTTTGTTTCCTGGTCTGTTTTCTCTGGATTTTCTGTTGATGCCAGTACCCTTATCCCCATGTTCTTCCATTAGACCTCTGCTTCAAGAAAGTATGGAACCTTCCTATGATAGAGAAACCTGCTGGTGCTAAAGGATACACACACATACATATATCAGTCACACTTTATATTAAGCATCCAGTTATACAGGGAGCTTGTCTACGTGAACATTTAGTGCGTGGCAAGCTAGGGTGTGATCTACTGCACACTAGTCTGCCATGGACCAGCTGTCCGTGTGGACCCTGCTGATGCACATTAATGGCTTGTTAATGTGTTTTGATCTAGTCAAAGGGGACTAGGTCAAAGCACATTAATGAACTGTTAATGCATGTCAGCAGGGTCTACATAGACAGTTAGCCCACAGCAGGCTAGTGTGGGGTGGATCCATACCCCAGCTTGTTGTGCATTAAATGTTTATGTGCACAAGCCCATGGTTTGCAAAGAATTAAAAATGTTTGTAAGCATGTTACAGACATGAGCGGTATGGGTTATTGATGATTAAAACACATCAGTAGAAGGTATTCTGGATGGTTATAAGACATGGTGACAATATAATATAATATAATATAATATAATATAATATAATATAGTTAAAATGAAAAAGTTGTAATGAAGTGCTTCAATAAGGTTGTTTCAATATTTCCAAAATGAAATTTTTCAGAAATTTCATTTTGTAGGATATTTTGACTTTTTGTTGCAATTCAGGATGAAAAGACATTTCAAAATGCTGGAAGTTCACATGGAATAGAAATCAAAAGTTTAGACCAGCTCTAGTTACAAGCCATTGTATTGACCTACTGGACTCTATTACAATTGGTTAAACGTTTATTAAAAATATCTATTAACCTTTTCCGTTTGCAAATTGAGCCTTTGCATTTTGTGATATTTCTATCTGAGCTTGTCACCTAGGCACCATTTATTATTTTCCTTAGGTCTGATCTATGTGCCTCAGAAGCAGAAAGCAAATCATCTCTTAATCCCTGTTAGGAATTTGCAATGCTTAGTTACAATTTGGGTTGTAGCCTGTATGGGTTAAATTCGCTGCTGTATAGAGGACCAGCCAAGGGCTATGATATATCTTTTCATTCCCATTTGGGCCCTGTTTTGAGGGCGTAGGTGGGAGATAAATGGTGCATATCTGTAATCCTCTGCACAGGGAGGAATGTCAATCTATGTGAATAGAGAGACAAGGTGGGTGAAGTAATATCTTTTACTGGACCAATTTCTTTTGGTGAGAGAGACAAGTTTTTGAGCTTACACGGAGCTCCTGCGCAGTGTGTAAACTCAAAAGCATGTCTCTTTCACCAACAGAAATTTGTCCAATAGAAGATATTACTTCACCCACCTTGTCTCTCTAATATCCTGGGACCAACACGGCTACAACAACACTGCATACAACCCATGTGAATAGTTATTGATGGAACTGGACAGAAAACACTTGTAGGAAAATTCTTTTTGATTAATTTTTTTTTATTTTCGACCAAAAGTTTTCACTTTATAGGTCTTTGGTTTTCTAATGAAAATGAAAATTTGTCGAGAAAAACAAACATTTTCCACCAAAATTTTTGTTTAGTGGAAAACCCAATTTTCCATTGAAAAATATCTCAGTGGAAAATTTTCAACTGCCTCTAATTATTATACAATATTTTCTGGGCATGTCTGTTTTTTAAATGTTATATGGTATGTAATTATATATTGTATTATGTGTATTACAGTAGTCTCTAGAAGTCCTCATCTTGGATGAAGACCCCACTGTGCTGGCAACCATACAACCACAAAACAATACTAGCCCATGTTTCTAGCCACTCATTCCCATTTTTAAAAAAAATTCTTAATTAGTAGAACATCTATCTGGGTCCCGTGTAACCAGGCCAACAGCTGTCGTAACTGGTCTCCTGATTCCATTATATATGCAGTTTTGGTATGTTCCCCAAATGAGTTGGACTTTGACACAGTCTATGTATCTGGTTGACTGTACCCAAGTCCATTACAATGAGTCTGAAAAGATCTGATTCCTGACCTTATTTGGATAAAAACAGGGAGGATAAACACAAAGAAGTTATGGAAAAATGTAAAAATGCCAATTCGGGCTAAACTGTAGCATATTTTACTTATTTCTGTGTAATTCAGCTAACATGATTTGATGCAAGAAAAGGAAATCTAATGTCAGTTAGTATATCTGAACAGTACAGATATAGTGCAATGTGCCAAAAAAAGAACTTTATGGCACTTGCCTAATTAGCTAATTCTGTCTTCATGGATTTGGGCTTTCATTTAAAAAAAAATAAACCAAATGTCAAGCACATATGGGTTGGAAGGAAAACATTCAGAATGTGCCCTAATGTTGTGTTATCCTCCCAGGTCTAAAAACAGACAGACTGTAAGTCTTAGGACTTATCTATATGCAGAGGAGTTGCATTGGCTCAGCTTAAGCTGTGATTTATAATTAATTTAGTTAAACCAGTGCATATGGCTGTATGGACACTTTGATTTTGCTTTCATCCAGGCTTATTTCAGTGTAATTTAAAGACTTGTTTACACACATATTGTGACCAAAATAACTCAATCCAATTTAATTCACACCCTTAGTTATTTCAATGCAACTATGAGTGGGAACACGAGAGCTGGGTGAAAATATTCTTCTCTTTTTTTGGGGTGGAATTGTTTGGTTTGTTTTGATTTGAAAAAATGAAAATAATCAAAGGAAGGATCTGCTTTTGGAGGAAAATCTTGACTTTTTGGTGAGACCGCAAAACCCCAAAACTTTTCACCCCTAAACTGAAAACTTCTGTTTTCAGCCAAAAGCTTTTTAGTTTTTGTGTTTTTGACAAAAAGTCACAGTTTTTGAGGGGGAGGAGAAATATATTTTCTGGCCATCTCTAGTGAACACTCATATTTTGGAATAAGAGTCCCTTATTTTGACATAATTTAAATTAATAAAAAATAACCCCTGCTCCTGCCAATATCTTTTCAGAAAAAAAAACAACGTTGAAACTTTTTTCAAAGCTTTTTTTGAAATGGGACATTTGTCAAAACTGACCTGTCCCCACAGTTTCAGTTTTGATGAATCAACATTTTATGAGAAAAAAACTTTTGGTTGAAAAATTCCCAACCAGCTCTAATAATGGCTCTGATCCAGCGAGGTGCGATTACTTAAGCATGTCCTTAGGTCTTAGCTCCAGAGTAGTTCTAATGAAGTCACTGGGATTATTCATTTGTTTTAATTTAGGCACACGCGTGCGTACCACGTTGAATTAAGTCCCATTGGTTAATAATTATACAATGCTCAGATACTGCAGAGATGATTAAGTAGAAACAGGGCCGCCCAGAGGAGGGGGCAAGTGGAGCAATTTGCCCCAGACCCCGAGCCCCGCTGGGCCCCCCACGAGAGTTTTTCGGGGCCCCTGGAGCTGGGTCCTTCACTCGCTCCGGGGGCCCTGGAAAACTCTCGCGGGGCTGGGGCCCTCAGAGCTTCTTCCGCGCCGGGTCTTCGGCGGCAGTTCGGCGGCGGGGGGTCCTTCTGCTCCGGGACCTGCTGCCGAAGAGCCGGGTCTTTGGCGGCAATTCAGCAGTGGGGGCCCCTGCCGCCAAAGACCCCAGTTCCCCTGAATCCTCTGGGCGGCCCCGAGTAGAAAAAGCCTACTAGGCTACTCCTGAAAAATCAATGGTACACGTCCAGCTGATTTCACCGGGGGAAGAACAGGGCTTGTGTGCTATTCATTCTATAACTCACTGGTCAGTATGTGTGACAATTACAGCTAGGGTGACCAGACAGCAAGAGTGAAAAATCCGGACAGGGGATGGGGGGTAATAGGAGCCTATATAAGAAAAAGCCCCAAATATTGTGACTGTCCCTATAAAATTGGGACATCTGGTCACCCTAGTTACAACCCCAGGTCCAGAGGCTGTAGCTCAGGCTGCACCAGTTTATGGTTTTATCTCTGATTTGCCCTACATGGTGGACATCACAGCCCTGGCTAATTATACCCCACACTTGAACTTAGCTGCCAGCGAAGGGGAAGAGGATGGTTGCAGCTACTAGGGGAAGGGGAAGATTGAGCACAGCAGGGCGGGGTAGACATAAAACACTATCTACGGCTAATATTGATAATGCCTGCACTGTGGAGTCCGCTAATGACCGCACAAAAATAAATTGTTTTTTAAAAATCTATTGGTGCAGCAGAAAGATTGGGAAGTGAATCTTTAGCCCAATCTATCAGACCGAATAGTGGCAACCCCTGACATGTCAAAAAGTTAATGTCACTTTAATCGGTTGTAATCAGACTAATAAAGGTTATAACCGTCGCTTTAGTAGCCAGAGCCATTCAATAAAGCGATAGCTTTTATTCCTGGGACTGAAGCAGAAGTAAAGTAAAATTAGCCTTTCAAAGTGGCAGGCCATTGTTGCAGTGGATGTCAAGTGGATTGGATGCCGCACCGTTCCAAACAAGTGAAATATAGAGGCTGGGAACAGGACAGTTCTGTGCAATCTGTAACTGGACGGGATGATTCATTCAGGTGGACTCTGAACTGATCCAACGCACATCCCTAGATCTGGGGTCTGATCTACAGCTCACTGAAGTCGGCACAAAGACTCCCATCGACTTCAGTGAGCTGTAGTCCTGCACTTAAAACACTATTTTTACCTTTGCCACTGCATTAAATAGGGACTCTCTTAACATTGAGAGTCTTACTAGCACCTTGCAGGAGTGCCCAAGGCTGCAGCTGCTTTTCCTAATTATTTACACCGTCCTATTAAAACATTAATTCCGACAAGTGTAATGTTTGCTAGATCTTGAAACTTTTGCATTACATGAACAGAAATTATTTGCTGTCAAGATTTTCCAACACAAAACCATTAGCTGTTCAACATTTGTCTGCTAACCTACCTGATAAACTGATGACATCTCTCTCATTGTTTATACCACTTGGTCCTCAGAGAGGAAGCCTTGGGGAAGGGCTAAAAGTCATTCGCCAGTTTTTGTTGCAATGAAATCTGGATACATTTGGAATAAACATGTTTCCTATGTAATAATTAGGACCCAAACTTGTTAGCAATCCATGTTCAGAATTCCCATTGGTTTCCATGGGAATTCCATGCACAGAAAGCTGCTAGGATCTGGCCTTTTATCATTGCATTCTCAATAGTAATGCTAGAGCTGTGCAAAGAACAGAAATTCCATTTTGTGGAGGATTTTGAGACTTCAAAATTTGTTTTCCCGATTAGGGATGCAACCCCCAAAATCCTCTGAGAAAAGAAATCTGTTTCAGGTCTAAATGTTTCATTTTGACAAATTCATTTCACTTTGATTTTGACTTTTTATTTTACCTATACAATAAGATTCCAGGAGTTTCATTTTGTGTGTCACTCTGGTGCCTAGAATGCCTGTTGAGTCACTGTGAAGTGATTGAAATAGCTACAAGCATGGGTGAGGGCTCTTTTTGTTCAGAATATGACCAGGTTCAATAATCACTGAGATCTGTGGGCAAATAACATCCTATTGTTAAGTTCTCCGCTATTTTGATTTTACACATTACACCCATATATCTATGCCATGCCAAGAGTCCTAGACCACTGTGCTATCAGAGGTAACTCAACCAATCACCACCATTACTCTACAGCAAATTTGCATGAAACAGTTTCATTGGCTGTATGAGGGATCCTGCCCAGTGCTGCAGTTCTTCAAAACAACCCGCAAAACAATACAACCAGCTTACACAATAACTCCAAACACACATAGCCCCACACAGCAGGAAACACCCCTGATTTGCTGGACAATCAACACAAATCTCCCAGCACAAGGTATGCATTTGTTCACCCTCACTCATACTTATCATAAACCATAAAATGGAATGGCAAACCGGTGGATCCATCACTAGTAATTTATATAATATAATAGCAAGTTAAAAAAAATGAAACACAGAGTGGTTACAAAAGGAAAATATGGTTCATTCTGGAAAGGTCAAAATGTCCCATTTTGACACTGTTGGAACGTTCTTCCCCCAAAATGAAATTTTGGCAAAACCAACAGAGTTTTGAGAAGCATCTCAATTTTGACGGAACTACATTTTCCAACAGAAAATATTTCCATGGAAGTTTTTCCAACCAGCTTTAGTCAACGTATTTATCTATTATAAGAATGAAAGATCATTCAAGTAAATGTTATCTGATAAATGTTCTTTTCCACCATCATTTCTATGCCATTGAAAAGCAAAGCCACCCCAGAATAAAGCAAAGGGTGATACCTCTGAAGATGCCTTGAAAGGTCTTGTGAAGGATGGGTAAAAAACATTAACGCTTTTTTTGATACATACTGGGCACTTCTGGACCACAGCAGTTATGTTTATTCTTGAGCAAAGTTGGAAGAATAAAGGTGGATCAGTCCCACATCAATGCATAAAGAAAGTGACAGTGATCCTCTGCTTTTAGAAAGGGCTGTATTGCATGAGAAAACATCAGGGGACTGAAGGCCTTTGAAAGGCAAAAGAGTTCCGTTCATTTGAACTTTAGTTTATCTGATAGAAACACTAGCTGTCAGCTATAGTCAGCATCTCTTTCTTCCTTTCAGTGGCTCAGAGACAGGCCTTATTGAGATAAGCCTAAGAAAGAAGAGAAAAGGGCAGACAGGCAGTATAAAGTTGAGGTATTGTGTAACATAACAGAAAAGAAGAGCTGGAGAGCTCAGCTGTAAGTCAGCAGTTAATGTTTTCAATACTGTCCTTTTGTACTTAAGTGCTAGCTGAAGCGATTTCACTTTAATGACCATTCTGCTTCCAAGACATCCTGCATAAATGGAAGGCCAGGATTCTGCTCGTGCATTCAGCAAGTCTCAAGCTCAAGCCATGCCTCTGGAGGGCCAAGCTGATCAGATGGGGCTTGCTCCAATGCCTATTAAAGTCAATGGAAGTCTTTCCACTTAAATCAATGGGAGATTTTACACTAACTTGAATGGGTGGAGGATCAGGGAGAATAGAAGGAGGAGGTAAAATAATATTCTATTCAAGTTCTTATTCCATGGCCATCACCATGGTATTTCAGTACCTTCCAGAAATGCATTAATTAGAAACATGCCCCTCCTCCTAACCATCATCAGAACCAACTATGGAAAATAGCAAAGGAGAAAAGGGGAGGAAATAATTATCATGAGCCTGTAGAGTCTTCCTTTAATTTAGTGATTTTTTTTTAACAAAAGGGATTTAGAGGGGAGAGAAGAAACCAATATCGCAAAACATGGCTGCAGTGGTATTCTTCCTTAGGCAGGAGCAATAGCTAGACTCCTTCCTGCACCTCTCATTCCTGTGTGTCCAAGTTCAGATCTAACCGATAAACCTGAGCCATCCCTTCAGAAACACAATAGCAAAACAAAATTCTGTGGAAGCTCAGTGTGTGAATTACAATCGAGGCAACCATGTGATCCTATTGTTTCATTCTTCACACTCCTTTCCCTCTACCTTGCCCTGGATCAACTACTGTCAGTGGTCATGTTTTGTCTCAGCTCAGGCACCGATCCTGCAAATACCTACGCAGGTGCTTAAGCATTTTCGTGCTCTCACTGATGTAACATACTAAGCTCTTTTGAAAATCTGGCCTCTGTTGTAGGTGTTGAGCCTTTCGGGAGATTCTGGCCAGGTCCACGTGACTCAGGCTCCCCATCTGTAAAATGGGTGGGGGAGCTAATCATTCCTTTCTCTTCTCCTTTGTTAATTTAGAGGTAAGGTAATTGGCCCTAATGAAAATGGCACCCTGGGGGAACTTCAGCCCCTCCCACAACTGGGAGCGGGCCCAACTCTCTCATCTCCCTCCGTTGAGCTGGGACACCATGTGGGCCACAACGCCCCCCCCCCCTCAACTTCATCCCCTGCTCCAGCTGGAGCCAACCTGACCCATCCACCCCCTCAGGACAAAGACTGTCTCTTATTCTGTGTATGTTCAGTGCTTAGCACAATGGGGCCCTGATCTTGGTTGTGGGTTTGCGGAGCCACTGCCACACCATTCCTAAAGACAACAGCCCTTTCCCTCTGTTTCAGTAAAGCAGGCAAAAAGGTATCGACTCTTTTCTGTTGCTCTGGTTAGCAGTACATGTAGCACAGACACGGAAATGGTGAAGTGAGACAAGGTGCTTCCCTCACTCAGTTTGTCTGTGGGATACAATGACAGCTCAAAGCTTTCGGAAAAGCTGGAGAATAACAAACGATGTTGTGCAGGCAAGACTTTTTCTTCCCCACTTTCATTTCCAAGGAAACAGATGCAGGATCACTTGGCAACCTGGCATCAGTCAACATGTTTTGTTTTAAAAGAGTATTTCGTTCATTATGTGGAAAGAGTTTCATTTCTCCACAGATGTGTGGGACTAAGGTTTCATGTGACATCTATTTAATGACAATGCTGGAAAGATTCAGAGGACCTATGGCTGGGGCTTCTCATTATATTTAAGGATTGCATGGAAAGTCAGGGGGAAAGTAACAGAGGCGCATGGACGAGCAATGCTATCAACTAATTAAGCACAGAAGCTGTGCGAACCATTGATGTCTGCTGCTGATTAATGTAAATCTAAATAAAGCCTATCTGAGGAATGAACATGTTTGTTTTCTGTCTTGAGAATTGTTTGATGCTTGCTTTATCCCTGTGTTGTTTTCCTTCCATTTGCTGGTCATTATAACAAGTATTAAAATAGTCACTAATGAGGGACTCGGAGGCTCGATAATGGAGTATGAAGCTTTTCCACACTAGCCAAAATTTGGTCCAGATTGTTAGAGCCTATAGGTAATTTCTGTCCAGAGGCAGATCGATGGTTTGTGTGAAATGCACTGGTTTCCTCAGCCTAGTTTCTAATAAACAAGTGCCCATAGAATGGTAAGCAGCCTACCTGGGGCAGAATGAACCTCTAGGTAGAGCCGTATGGCACATAGCTGCATCTTCCCAGGACGAGACCCAGGAAAGAATGTGACTCAGAGTATCCAAGTATCAGGCCAAGAGGTTAAGTTTCCATAGAGTCTGAGGCCAGAAGGGACCATTATATCATCTAATCTGACCTGTAAATCATAGGCCATTCAGTTCCACCCAGTTACCCCTGTACTGAGCCCAATCACTTGTGTTTGGCTCACACATATCTTCCAGTTACTTGTCCAACGTTACAGAGAGAGGGAGTGGCACAGCAAGGATTGGGTCTTGGGAGCTCCTGGCTCATTTCTGTGCTCAGGTCAGCAGAGCACATTTCTCCCCCTAGCACTTGTCTCATTAAGGACAGAGCTTCTCATCAGAACATTGTCTAGGAGTTGGCTCACCTTCTTCTCCGCTGTTACGCAGGTAATCATCTCTTCGGTGCATGCTGGAAACCGGAGGGCGGCGTATGATGACAAGATCCTTGGGTTTAATGCGCCTGTCTGCTGAGATCATTTCCAGTGAAATGGCACATATGTGGTAATAACCCAGTGTTTCTTTTTTGAAATAACTCTTTGGATTGGTTCTTTCCCTTTTTTCCAACAGCATGTTAATTAGTGCTAGCATAATTCCATACGCCCCCATTCATACAAGATACATAGGCATAGTATAGAATCAATTCTGGCATAATTTGGATGGAAAGAAGCAGGCTTTCCCATCACATAAGGAAGACAGCTTTCTCCCCGCCACCCTGGGAGCAGAGCAGGCTGCTCCTGTCAGCTCAGGAAGTGCATGACCAAGGCCTGTGGATTCAAATCCCCTCCTGACTAGCAATTAAAATTGCTGGGCTGACGTAACAGTCCCTTTGAGCTTTGGCTTTACCATAGAGTGGACAAAAACAGGAGCCATGCATCTGAATTTCCCCCCAAAATAGACAGGAAAAGGAAAAGGTTCAGAAAAGGGCAACACAAATGATTAGGAGAATGGAACGGCTTCCGTATGAGGAGAGATTAATAAGACTGGGACTTTTCAGCTTGGAAAAGAGATGACTAAAGGGGGATATGATTGAGGTCTATAAAATCATGACTGGTGTGAAGAAAGCAAATAAGGAAATGTAATTTACTTCTTCTCATAACACAAGAACTAGGGGTCACCAAATGAAATTAATAGGCAGCAGGTTTAAAATAAACCCAAGGAAGTATTTCTTCACAGAACGCACAGTCAACCTGTGGAACTCCTTGCCAGAGGATGTTGTGAAGGCCAAGACTATAACAGGGTTCAAAAAAGAACTAGGTAAATTCATGGAGGATAGGTCCATCAATGGCTATTAGCCAGGATTGACAGGGATGGTGTCTCCAGCCTCTGTTTGCCAGAAGTTGGGAATGAGCAACAGGGAATGGATCACTTGATGATTACCTGTTCTGTTTATTCCCTCTGGGGCACCTGGCATTGGCCACTGTAAGAAGACAGGATACTGAGCTAGATGGACCTTTTGTCTGACCCAGTATGGCCATTCTTATGTTCTGATGATGCAAAGTAGCTCAGATACTTCATTCATAGTAGGCCAAGATACTGTGCTTATGGTCACATTGTACAAGAGAGAGAGGTAAAAGAAAACTAAAGAAAGAAAGGAAACAACCCAGATCTGTATTGCCCCTGGCCTGGCGTTGGAAAACTGAAGTGCAGCTGACACTAAAGCAGCACCACTCCCAGTTTCTCTCTATTTTTGCAGTCTTCCTACTAACACTTGAGTCTGAGAGGGGTACAGATCAGATGGCTCTAAAACTGCAATTGCATCTGTCATTTCTGCCCAGAGATTGAGAGTGACTGGAATGGGGATATCCTCAAAGAGGGATCCTTATAACATTTTTTTTTTAAATTCTCACTTTAATTCCGGGAATCACAAGCTAAAAGCTAGAATCCATAGCACCCGCCCAAACTTTCTGCTATCCCCAATAATAATGTTTATAGAATAATATTTATGATGCTACCTTCATATTGCACCTTTCAGCCAAAATGCTCAATGGGCTTTTCAGACATTAATTTAGTTTCACGATGGCAGCCCTAGGAGTTAGTTACGGCTTCATTTTCAGAGTGATTGAGCACTCACCACTCTCATTTACTTCAGCTGAGGTGGAGGGCTCAGGCCCCGGGAAAATCAGGCCCTTCACTCATTGAGTAAACTGTGGCACAGAGAATTGTCTATCATGCTTTGAGTCAATGCCAGACCCATGAATAGAACCCAGGAGTCCTGACACCCAGGCTTCTGCTTTAACTACTACATTCTCTGGATTAGAAAAGGAACAGAGCAGAAAATATGAGACGCTAAGGAAGTCACTAACTACAGGATGGGAAGGACAGTGGTATGTGGGGAAAAGGGAAAATTATCATGTCTCACACTCATCTCTTCAAGAAGGAATTCACGGGCACGTGATTGGACTGGAGTGGGCACCTGTTTTGGCAATGGGACTGTGGGTGAGCAAAGGGTACGAAACCCAGCTGCACAAGTGTTTACTCTGCATCCACACTTTTTTATGTATTGTGTAAGTGAGTCTTTGACAAGCTCGTATCCCACTGAAGTTTTCCCCCTCGTCACACGGATTAGATAAAGGTAGATACGCTGTATTATTCAAGTGAAATAACGAAAAGATTGGAAGGGTTTTGCAACAGATGGGAGTCTCAGCACAGATATTTTATGCAGACAGGCGGTGAGATTGGGATCAATGATGCCTAAAGAAGCCCTGAGTAATACAATCAGGATGAAATAAACAAGTGGGATTCACACATATAGGAAAAATATTTTTCTTTTATATAACAAATGCCTTATTTGGTTTGCAAAGGAAAACAGAGGGCCAATTTTTTGACATACAAAATCTCTAATGTAAGTATTTAGATTCAAAGGTATTTTCTCAGGAGGTAGGTGATGGCATAGTGGATTATTTGATTAGCATAACCAGATAGCACAGTGATGGGGTCCTTGGGAAAGGTGAACAGTACTACAAATACATAATATAATAATAAAAGTATCAAGTCTAGAAAGCTGGGTTTAAATCAGGGCTCCCATTGGTGTAAACATGATTAGCCACGAGAAATAATATTCATTTGAGAGGTGAGAAAGAAGATAGGTCTGGTGAAGGAGAGCAGAGGCGGGGGGAAAAGCAATACCTAGAGGACCAGAAATATTTGCAGACAGTGGTCTCACACCAGCAAGTGTGGGCACTACAGTTTCCCCTGTGAATGCAGAGTGCTTCAGCACTGGCTAGTAATGGAGGTTCTACTTCAGCTTAAGCGGTAGAGGTTGTCTCTAGAGGTGGAATTGACCCCTGCGCAGGAATCAAGGCCTTTGCGCCACTTAAACCCTTAGGTGAAATCTTGGCTCTGTTGAAGTCACTGGAAAGTTACCATTCATATCAATAGGGCCAGGATTTCACCCTTAGGGTTCAACTGGTACATGGATCTTGTGCCATCCCCTGAAGAGGGTAAATGTCACCTTTGGTGAAGGTGGTCCAGTGTTTTATTCCCTATGGCAAATATGAGCGGATATCTCACTGCCATGGCATGTGGAGTAGAAATCATTGTATAAGGATCTGAGACCTTGGCTGCAGAGACCAAACGTCGTCCTTCATTTGGCCATTCAGGTACAGCTCCGGACCACAGAGCTGGGGGTGGGGGAGGCAGACCAGACAGCAGCAAGCGGTGACTTAGAGCAGATTCTGCTTTCTGTGTTATGGAATGCTTGATTATAAATAATGCAATTGTTAAATAAAGGCTCTCATTACTTTGATGCAACACTCATGATGTCTTGCGCTGTGTGCACCTGTGTACAGTCCTGGAGCATTACATCATGCAGCTTCTCCAGGGCTCCAGATCATATTATGTCATCCTCTGTGGGGCTGCCGACCACTTCCTAGCATACCCCTTAGTGCTGTCATCAGCCGTTGTTTTATCTTCTGCCCCGAGCAGAGGGACAGCATGTTTTATACAGTTCCTTGGGGCTCTGGACTGGCTTCCAGAGTTCCCCCAGGACGAGAGGCTGACTAAGGCAATCTCTGTAGCCTCGGGCAGCTTGACAGCAGCAGTTAGGGCTCTGTTTTTGTTGGCCGTGGTTGATATGTTGGTGCTTTTCAGAATGCATATCCTATTTTGAAAGAGGTTTGTGCAGAAGTACTGCATGTGGGACGCCGGATTGCCAGCATTAGAGTCTGAGGGTACATACACACTGCGATAAAAAAAACCCAGGGCACAGCAGTTCAGAGCCTGGGACCTCTCACTCAGGCTCACAGGCTGCGGGGTTACATAATTGAAGTGTAGATGTTCAGGCTTAGCCTGGAGCCCGGGGTCTGAGACCCTCCCCCATCATGGCGTCTCAGAGTCCGTGCTCCACCCTGAGCCTGAATGTCTACAGTGCAATTTTATCCCCACTGCCTGAGGCCCGTGAGCCCGAATCATTTGGCCTGGGCCAGCTGCAGCCGTGCCACCGGTCATTTTTTGACAGTATAGATCCTTGAGATTCCTGAGATCCTTGAGTTAGCCAAAGAACCTGGACAACTTCTGCACACTGCCCAACCGAGATCTTAACCCTGCCGTAGAGGGACTATTTTGGGTGGGATGAAGAGGGTAGTTTATGGGTCATACCCATTCGATCCTTGGCCCCTGAACTGAGGCTGCCAATATTGGTTCCAATTACTGCCAAGTTGGATGATTATAATGCTTTTATTTGTTTATTTATTTTGCTGCTGGCCTGCCACATGTCACTGGGTTAAAGCTGCCAACTCATTTCACACTGGCCACTAAACAGCCATCAGATAGAAACAATTTTGGGGACACTCCCAACCTGTTCTGTATTTGAATTGGCAAACAATAGGTCAAAACACCCTTCTTCTATTACAGTATATAAAGTCTCCTACCCTGAAGTACAGAGAGAACCATTTCACCTTTAAGTAGAGGGGCATCTAGACCAGGTCAACAGTGCTATGGTGCAAACATAAACTCACAAGCATTATGGAAAGTCATAGTTAAGGACAATTAGACGGAATAGGGCCATTTAAAAGAGAGACATGAAAGATAAGGATACATTCCATATAATTTTTTTGTTTTTTATTTTGGTTGGTTGGAAGCTTGTCTCTCTCTCACCAACAGAAGTGGGTCACCTCCCCCACCTTGTCTCTCTCTCTCATTTTGGTTGAGGCACTTTTGTTTCTCAATGAGAAAACTTCAAATACAATGTTGAAATTTATGAAAAAAATCCATTTTTCTTCGGTGAGGAAATAAACCTCGCACTTCCCTCTTCCCCCATTTTTCTCAGTGGAAAAAAGAGTTTATAAAGTGAAAGAAAGTGTTGGTTTTCTTTCTCTACCAAAACAAAATTATTTTCAAATGAAAATTTCAGAATAGTTGATTAAAAAGAAAACCTTAACAAAAACATTTATCTGAAAATCTCAAAAAATAAAAAAGGAAAAGTTTTCATTTCTTTTTAAACTTTCCATGAACTATATTTAATTTTTTGGGGGGGTAACTCTAATAAAAAATTACTGATAACCATAACAATAGCTGTAACCCTTTGACCAGGTGTTAAAGGCAGTAGAAAAGGGTGCAAACCATCAATCTTCCATTAGGAGCCTAAATACCTTTGATGATCTGGGCCAAGATCGATAATACTGCTAGGGGCTGACATTAAAATCAATAACACCTGTGACTTGAGCCCCATCTTAGAACCTTACTCACTTCAGGTTATAGGAAAATGAAATTAAAATCCTATACATTGAAGAGTATTTTACTTCCCCTCTTGCAAGGGGCCCTGGAACAGAACTCTTTTGTTTGGGATAAACCATCTAACTAAAGATTACAGAGAAATTAAATAAAACTACAAAATGTATCAGAAGCCAGGCAGTCACCACAGGCTCAGTTATTATTCACTGCCTCCTGGACAACTGCTAAAGTACAATGCCCACCCACCTCAATCACACTCACAAGTACAGTCTGGTACCGTGGCAAACAAGTGTGCAGAAACAGTGAAGGCACCACTCAGAATGCTGTGGGCAGCTCTGGTCCGTCTCTGTGAGTCCATCCTTGACTGTTCCATTGTTGTATATTCTGTCCAACCATTGCTGCTACTACTTGCTCTGTAGCCCATAGACTTGCCTTTACTATATTCATTTCTTGCTTTCATTATATTTAGCTGCTTTCATTAGATTCAGCTGTAATGCAAGAAACCTACAGTATCCAATATCCTGTAAGACATTAGCTGAAGCATAAGCCAGCATAAGTATGGTTAAGTAGACCATAACCCATGGCATGAATGCACAGTTACCTTTAGATTTTAGGAACTAAGGAGAGTTTGCTCATTGGTAGGAGTTAGGATGTTCCTGTAAGTGCTATCTCAAGGAACATGGAAGTAATAACTGCAAATCCACTTAAGCAAGGTGTGTCAGATATGATCATGAGCTGATATGGTAGTTACATGTATCAATATACTAAACTCTAGAAGAAGGGCACCTGAGTGTTAGTAGGATGAGGAAATACAAATAAGGAAGTGGGGAAAAACCCCTCCTGAACATGCATTAGGTATAGTGGCGTCAGCGTAATATATTATAAAAGTTGCATCTCAGCCTCGGGCAGTAGGAGAGAGAGATGTAGCTCTTGGGAGGTGCCAGAATGATGGCCACTGGTGATGAGGGGGACAGTGATGGTGATGAGGAAGATTAATGGCTAACATTTCAGGTCAACCTGCAAGGGATGATGCGAGTATATGGATAGAAAGATGTACATTCTGTAGTCTCTCTACTTACCTAACTGACTTAGAATGTTTGTGACTGTGCTAAATGTATTAATAAATTATTTGTAAATATAGAAGAGTTCCTGTAATGTGAGTGTTGCAACTGTGCACATCGGGGTTCCCAACTATATAGTAATTTTAATAATACTGGGCCTGATCTTGGGACAAGAACTTGTCAACCCTCAAAGTGATATCTTGGAATTCTTAAGTAATCAATATAATTATTATATAATCTATAGATCAGGCTACAGGTCCATTCAGCTCTGGTCTACTGCTACCGCTAGAGTAAGTCAGCTCCAGTGGGATACTACAGTACAAGATTCTTAGTTGGATCCTCTCTCTCTCTCTCCCCCCCAAACAAAATAAAACCTCAGATAACATCTCTACCATCATTTTCTCCACGTTGAGCTCCATTAGCAAGTCAAAACCCACGGACCATCAGATCAGGGTGATGCACTTTCCCCATGGAATAACTCCCATCTATTCATACACTCAGATACCTTCCATGTATATGTAATTGCAAAACACATTTAATGCAATTCTTGAGACTAGAACATAAAGAAACCCCAAATACTACAACTTTAAGTACTTTATATAACTCTACTGAAGTATATGCAAATTATGACTGGAAGCAGGTAGGAAGATTCCCTCAATTTTCTCTTTTCACCTATGGAAGGAGCCAGAGAGCTTCTGTTGCAGCAAATCTCCTCGCTCTAAGGCTTACAATAATTACTGACATTAAGAGAGTGATTAGATGTAGTGATGTAGCAGTGTTAATAAAATATCTGATGAAGAACCAGTAGAAAAGAAAGCACCATAACTAATGTTTGCCTGGTATATTTAAAAATTGTATGATATGATTAGTGTAAAGTACATGCTCTGTAGCTATCTAAACTCCAAGCTCATAAAGGTGGGCCCAATACAGAGTAGTTAATAATTAAATGTTTGCTGCTGTGATACTTGGAGTTATGCCAACTTTACACAGCTATGGTTGTGGCCCAGTATCTGTAGTTATAAAAGCAGGACAAAAATTACAAAGGCTATCAAGTAAGACTGGTCAAAAATGTTCTGTTATAACCGTTTGTCAATAGGAATTGAGTTTTCAACTAAACATTTTTTTCATGCAACGTGCCTGTTTTCTGAAGAAAATTTTGATTTTTGGTGAGAAACCAAACACCTGAAAAACATAAAAGCTTTTGGCTTTAGTCTGATTTTGAAATGTCAGCACAGCGCCTCATGGGAGTTGTAGTTTGGTTTCCTCATACCCCCATATCCCTCCATGTCAGGATTCACTGATATCTCCCATGACCAGTAATTCTCATTCTCGTACTGAAATGGCTCAGCAAGAGGGAAGCCTGGTGCATCCTGGGTGATAAAGTCACCTTATGATGGATAGGGAGCTTGGCCCATAGAAGAGACTATGATACATCACCTACAACTTCCATGGAGTCTTTTCCTCATTTTCTGATTTAAAAAAACTGGATTTTAATTTTTCACTCAAATTTTCCAATTAAACCCCCCCCCCCCCGCAAATCCACTTTCCAACCAGCTCTGTTATCAGTCCTCATGCTTCCAGAAATAAACTAATCATCAGCTGTCTAATGAAAGAAATTCTATGCTCCCATCATATTATTACACAGTGAGACACCACTTATTTATGTGATACCATTTATTATTAAATAAGGTGACTTAATAAATATATTATTAAAATGAGCTGCATTTATTCATGTACAGAATGAAGTGCCCTCAACGGAGTTATGTGAGATTACTGCAGTTGAGGACGTGACCCATAAATGTTAAATCCTCTTGAAATTTTACTAAGCGATTTGTATTGATAACACCCAATGATGGCATTATAATTTTATTATAATTTTATCTGTTTCAAAATTTGATGCCCTTTCAGGTTTCATTGGCCACCCTCTTTATATGACAAGGGAATGCGTAAATGCTGTAGTAACCTGCATGGAGCAAACATTTCCTCCTGCAACCTGTGCCCCTCCCTCCAAGTTCTATGTAAGTTGGTAGAAATAGTAGTAGCAGTGCTTTTAATTAGCCTCTCACACATATATCCGTTTTATCTCCTCTTGCTTTTCTTCCTGACAATCTTCACTACTTGTTTACCTTTCAAAATCAACTCTCCTCCATATGTTAACATGACCACCTCATGTCTCTTCTTTTGGCAGGCAGCAGGTTGTTGTTTATAGCACAACTGAGCTGTAGTTTAGATAGTAATGATGTGAGATAAAGAGCTGATATTGTGAGATAAAGTATCCGGGTTTTTATACATGATGAAAGCTGGAGCGAGACGCCTGAAAGACAGAAAAAAACGAGGCACATCCAATCTCCTGTGACTGGCAGGCTTTAATGGGCACTGAAATATTTCCCCCTCAAATTGTTACATTATCTGTGGAATTCTTCTATCATGCTTGCAACAGCAGGGAAAGTTTCAATGAGATTCACTGATCAGAGTGCTTTTAAAAATAATCGTACACAGATTTATACAGCAGCTCTTCCAAAGTTTGCCTGAGTAATGCCTGAGCTAAATGCCAGCTTCTGGTTTCAGCCATTATGCTTTCAAGCAGATATTAACAGCTCATACATTTTTTTAGTCTCCTTGAAGTATTATAAGTGAAAATAATGTCTTTGTTATCCCTAAGGATTTTCTATTTTGTTTTAAAGTGAACAGGATCTTCTTTAAATGGGGGAGCACAAGATATTATGAACCTGATACAAAGGCCACTGAAGCTGATGGATGTAATTCCAGTGATTTCAAAGGGCTTTGGCCCATTTTCAGAAAGCCATCAGTTGTCAAATATCAACCCATCACTGTCCTTATTCCAACACAGAATCATAGAATACTAGGGTTGGATAGGACCTCAGGAGGTCATCTAGTCCAACCCCCTGCTAGAGGCCAGCCCCAAATGGCCCCTTCAAGTATTGAATTCACAGCCCTGGGTATAGCAGGCCAATGCTCAAACCACTGAGCTATCCCTCCCCCCAAAGCTGATGTCCAACAGCCCACTGTGAGTGGGTAGTCACAGGAGTGCTCTGAGGTCAATAAAACGACAAGGTGTACTTAGTTTAGCACAAGCTAACATTCTCAAGTGCTTTCTAGAACTGGGGTCTGAGATTCAAGCAGGAGTATTTCCTTCCTGTGCTGGTGTAATTCCACTGAAGTCAACGGAGCTACATATTCAGTGAATTTAGCCGCAAGTTCCTTTCCCATATTTCTTTGATCTTCTCATCAAACAGGAAGTTAGATGTTAGAAAATGCTCCTTCCATGCAGAGAGTAAAAGTAGAACATTACACTGAATAACAGTAAATGGACCAACACAAATCTTCTGAATTTTGGGGCAGATGCCGCATCCGACAAAGTGGGTATTCACCCACAAAAGCTCATGCTCCAATACGTCTGTTAGTCTATAAAGTGCCACAGGGCTCTTTGCTGCTTTTACAGATCCAGACTAACACGGTACCCCTCTGATATTAGATCCATGACATCTCAGAGCCTTCAGAAATGCTCTTCATAGATTCTATCCAATCTATGTAGAAAAAAGCTATTTCACATTCAGTATAAATCCGTCGCTGGAGATGTGAAGTGCGCTTCTCATTACAGTTGTAAACTTCTGATTGGAAAGTGTTAATCGGAACGATATACATTTTACTTGGGGAAAAGGATCCCAAAGTCAAGCTTTAATTGTTTTATACCTTACGAGGCATGCAAAAAAAGCAATGGCAATAAAAAACCACTGCTGAACTCAAAAATAAACACCCTATCCTGCATTAGAGTCATCGATTTATTAAATGCACTATGTTTTAAAACGTAATGTGCTTTGTCTCACCGTTCAATATTGCTGTGTAAATTTGCATATCATCTTCTTGCTCCTTTTCAGTATCCTAGACCAACAGCTGTGACTTGTCAAGACATGCTAGCAAGGGGAAAATGAAAGGGGGGGGGGGAGTTTGGAGCAGCATTGGCTTATCTTTTGCTTTCAGTAAAATGTAATTGCTGAAGATGTCATTAAGAGGTGCCGGAAAAGATGTGCAAAGGCTGCTTAAATTGTTTTTTTTCTTTAATAGCAGCGGTGTGATATCTGAGAAAGGCAGAAGCAACAGAACAGAACACGTCGTTGTGTGATCTCCTTGCAATTTGCATCCTCTCCAAGTCTCAGAGTGGTAGTGATGAGTCCTTTGTCATCGGTGTTTTATGGTGTCCTTCATCACTCCCTTAGTCTCCCACATAACCCACTTTCTCGGTCTCCTTCTTCTGGTACAGCTCCTGCACCCTGCCAATCTTCATGCGGTACACTGCGGGGCGCACACGGTCATTTTGTTCCCATCCAAGTGTGAGTGGAGGCTGCACATGTAAGGGTATCAGTAGAATTAAGCTGCAGCTGTTGCCCTCTGCACTAATTTGAAGGATATGCCCAGATACTCGCAAGGCTGCTCCATAGCTATCAAGGGTGCCGTGTAAAAAGGGGGCAGATGGGTATGGATGCGGAGACGGGTTTAGTGTGATTCCCGCCCTGCTAATGAGGCTCTTCCTTCTGGATTGACTCCTACTGCAATAAGGACAATATAGTGGCAGCGCAGCAGTGCAAATCAGTTGGCGAAGGAGTGGTGTTCCCTTCTTTTGTGCCCCCATGGTGCTAGCTGCGGACTTGGAGCCAAGAAGGCCATGTCGGAGGAAGAAAGGCCCAGATCCTCCCAGGTATTTAGGCATCAAACTCTCATTGAAATCCATGATGCTAATGGGAGTTCGGCACCTAAATATTTTTGAAGATCTGGGCCAAAGTCCCTGTGCTGTTGTAGATGGTCTATGGAATGCAGGGATGTCAGGCTGGCAGGCAGAGATGCACTAAATTAGCTATGTTTTTTTCTGACAAGTGGAACAGGATACTGTGTGTTTTCTGGCTGGCCTCGTTAAGCTTCTATAATTATCATTTTATTGATAAAATGCCTGTCCTCTGGGAGGCACTGGAGATGCTGCACAGTGGAAATGTAATTATCAGCCACAAGTAAAATAACAGGTAATGTGAAAGTCAAATAATGTACTAACAGAACAAAATTGGTACCATGGAAAAGGGATGATGGTGTGAGGCCCTGACCCAGGACTAGTATTGGAGTGGGAAATGCTTCATTTGATGCAGCAGGCAGGCAGGGTTTTAGGATGACAATCTCTACTGACCGTGCTGAGCAGTGAAGCACCCTGGCCCCGGCTTGCATTCCTGAGCCCCAGGTGCTCATCAAATTAAATCTCACCTGAAACCTGACCTTCCTGTTTCAGTTCTACTCATCACCCAGAAAACACCTGTGACAAAGAAATTGCTTTTTAAAAGTGAGTAAGGATGTGCTGAAGCAATTGCCAAGGGGCGGCTAGAAACCCATGCTCAAGGTCACCACAGGAAAGGCTGGGTCACCCATCAATCTCAGGGCACAATAATGGTGGAATCACTACAAAGGTGTGTGGTGTCAGATCGTAGGAAGCCACAAGGACAAGGCTTGAAGCTGCAGTCTCAAGAGCTGGGCAGATCCCTTCCCCTTAAGTGCTTTAAATACCAAGCGGCATGAAATCATCCTGCTACTAAACAGACAGCCAGAAAAATGGACACAGGGCAGGAGTAATTATTATTACTATTGCTACTATTTGCATGATTGCAGCACCAAGAAGCCCCAGATTGGAGCCCCCTTGTGCCAGGAATATACGCATCTATAATATGCCCCAAAGAGCATAGCGAGTCTAAATAAACTAGATCAAGAAAGGGTGGGAGAAAGAAAATTTTACTGACGGAGAAGTAAGGGATTGTCTGTCTGGCGCTGCAGTGCAAACTAGAGGGATGTGGATTGTACAATGCTCTAACTGCCCCATGTAAACCCTACTGGTGTGCTCTAAAAGGTACCTAGTTTACAGAGAGTTAGACCTAAAGAATAGAATATATGGAGATATACCTATCGCATAGAACTGGCAGGGACCCCAAAAGGTCATCAAGTCCAGCCCCCTGTCTTCACTAGCAGGACCAAGTACAGATTTTGCCCAAGATTCCTAAGTGCCCCCCCTCAAGGGCTGACCTCACAACCCTAGGTTTAGCAGGCCAATGCTCAAATCACTGAGCTATTCCTCCCCCAAACCTGACTCCATTAATGTGCACTGGATACCTTTTAGGTTGTGCCAGCGGGGTCTACATGGGGCAATTAGAGTGCAACATGTTAAAGCGGTCTACAGTCCACACCCCTCTAGTTTACACTGCAGTGCCATGTAGATAAGCCCTAAGACTCAGAAATACTGATTCTGAGGCAGCTACTCATGTTCCATAATACTTCACTCCACAGTCCAGCAAGAGGGCTGACTTCCTCCCCTATGTCAGGATCTCCCCCAGAAGCCCAAAGTGCTGGTTCCTATGTCTTCTTAGGTGAGAGAGATAACTAGTGATTGTTTGCCTCTTTCTTTTATAGCCCAGTGAACCTTTGCCATGGATTCCTCAAGCTGTGAGGAAGGCAACATGGAGTCTGGTGAAGGAAGCTCCATGCTAGTTTCCTCCCTTGCTGGTGCTTGCCAAAATGTAAATGGTTCTGTTTCCTGCAGTCTCCTCTCCTCATTACCTTGATGGCCCTGTTTACTTCTTATATGTAAACCGAGGTGAATTCACATTGCTTTGTTTAGGACAGACTTGTTAACACCTTTACCTAGGCAAGACCGACTTGTCTTGAACAGGTGCTAGTAACATCATACAGGGGGAATTAATAACTTTACATATAATTTTGATATTTCATGACAATCTTATTGATCAGCAAGCTATTAGTTTTTTTTTCCAGATGATATCTCACAAAGCATATTTTGTACAAAGATTATTACAGTCATGTGTAGGGTGCAAATACATGGGTACTTAGGGTCACAGTGCCCCAGGAGTTGCATACAATTGCTGGCTCACAGTGATTAAATCATTCATAGTCTTAATACAGTATGGTCCCCAGAGATATTGCATGTGGTTGCCATATTGATCACAATCATGAGTCCAATCAATCCTTTCCTAGTCAAAAAAGATGACCCTGCTAGAAAGTGCAATAAAGCTGTTGCATTTTAGCCTAGTCCCAGTTGGCTGGTTCACAACAGCATGTCTGACCCTAGATCTACTACTGTTGCCTTAAAGAGGCGTTCTAGAAGACTAATATTACTAAAATCCCTGGTTACCACAGATGGGAGCAAATCATGATCTATATGCCATATGGGTTTTCAACTTTAATGGCTACAAGCAATAGGGGTGGGAATCTGTGGTATTAAAATACTTTTCAACCCTTTGAAGTTCAGCAGGCAGGTATTGGGGCTTTATCCATTATATTAAATTAATTATTTTATAATAAATATTATGTAATTATAGCTTTAATAAGGATGTTGTGTTGTTACCGTCACTGTAGAACATCTCATTTATAATCTCTGCTCTAGTTCATCATTTAAAAAAAAAGTCAGGAAGTCCTTTTTAGTCCAGGATCTTTGTGCAGCTGTCGTTCAATACATGTGGCCTCAAAGAAAGTTTGATACACGGCACACACACCAGACGGTGAAGACACTTAAAACTGGAAATGGGACGGATGCTTTGCCATTGTGTGGTCTGCATTAGACAAAAGAACAGGTCCAGTGAAATGAAATGGAAGAGAACACCAGGTTAAAGGTGATATTTCCACAGTAAGGTGATTATTCTTCAGGATAGCTGGCACGAATGTAAATGAGAAAGAATGGTGCATTAGTGAGTGAAAAGCAGCGATGTGTCTAAGTGCCAGGTGTGTAGGCAAAGAGGATGCAGGAAGGCTTTGTTGCAAAGGGCTCTAGGCACACCAGAGACTAAGGAATGAGGACTAGCAATATGCATGCCTAGAGAGGGTGGAAAGCAAGAATAGCAGGCAACTAAAAAGGGATAATTAAAAAAGAGGTGGAAATGAGATAATTCTAATAATAGCTACAGATGAGCTTCCTCTTCTCAGTCTTTCAATAGGCACAGGGGTGTGAACTCAACCCTTTTCAAGTAAAAATGGCCTCACTAGGTTCCTAAGGAGAAGGTTGTCTCCATTCTCTTTTGCTACAACAGGTGAAGATTTCCTCAGTGAGAACAAGGGACGCGAGAAGGCTGCTGGCTGAATGGGGCTGCTCTTTGGTGAGAAGAATAGGTCCCAGGGTTTATTTCATGAAAAGAGGTGGAAAAGCTCGAGAGAATGAGATCAATCCAAAAGATGTCCTTCCTCTCAACCCCAGCCTGATTTCCTCTGGATACATATAATGGAAGTCATTTCTGAAATGGACTATGTGGCAGCAGTCATTCTCACTGCTAGAGCCTATCTCTCTCACAAACCAGCTGTCTCCATACCCCATCATCATAGCAGTGCTCTGTGGGGATAATAGGTCTGATGGTCCCTCCAGGGAGTAGGACTTTATCAGTGGAGTCCCCTCTTGTGTGGAATGTAAGCAGAGATCAGGATGTGCCAGAACCGGCCTGTTTTTAGGGCACAGTATAAGACTCATCTCCTTGTGCAAGGCTTCCCTCTGTAATGCGGTCCTCTTTGCAAATAGAAGCAACGCCACTCTTGACTTTATACATAGTGGATATGGACATGAGTGCATTCAAAATGCATAGGTTTGATAAGATTAGATATAAAGGGCCACAGCTTCAGATGGTGTAAATCAGTCAATGGAGCTACAGTGATTTACACTCACTGAGGATCTGGCCTGTAAACTACACGTAATCTGTTTTGCACAGCTCTGCTGGAATTCTTCCAGTTTTCCCCAGTTAAAGTGGAGCTGGCAATCAGTGTCCAGTTCTGTGAGTTGTTCTCAAAAGGCTCATCTGGGCACCACATAGTTTGGTCCTTGACTGTGACTTTCCATAGCATCAGTGAGTTTAGCATTATTTACATGGTGATGCTGTTGTTGTTGCTTTGTCTCCGAATTGCACATTGCATAGTTATGGGAATCAGCAAACAAGAACTATATCTCTTGTGGGCAAAACTAAACATCTCAATAGAGTGGAAGAAAATGTCGCTGCTGGCACATTGGAGAAATGCCAAGATAAACTACTAGCAGATAAATGGAAATGCCTCTCTGTAAACATTTGGCCTGGGACTTCATCGGCTGAAATCAGCTAATATTAGACTTGATAAATGCCTTGTTTTGTCTCAGGGCATCTGAACATGGTTTATTTATAATGTATAATGTTTTTAATGCAGAATATCATCAGAATTGTTTATTATAACATAAGTGGGTTTTTCACCCCATGTCTCTTACCGTTTCAAATCATAAATATCCAACCTGAATCTTCTGTTTTTTCCCCTTTAGTTGCTACCAGTGAAAGTAGATCAGGTAGAAACATAGCTTTTCTGTCTGACACTTTTTCCGATATAGAGCACAGACACTGTGCCCTGTGTTCCAAGTCCTGTGTTGCCATTGGTAGCCACTTGTCCCTGCCACAGATGGCCTTTTATTCTATTGCGTCCCATTTAAACTCTTGAGGGTTTATTCATTCATTTTATTTAACCCATTGCTTGAATGTCTACTACAGTGTACCTGAGTGTTTTGTAATAAAACTAAACTACTGCTCAAAATATTAACCAATCAAATAAATCACCAACGGAATCAAATGTTTGGCATGTTGTCATAAAAATTTTGAATTTCAAAGAAAAATGAAGGATAATATCTCCTTCACCCTCCTAAAAAATCATCCTGTTTTTTGATCAGCTCATCAGCAAATGGGATTTGTTTCCTACTGATCTGAACATATAGGAGGGGAACAAGGATGGAATTGGCAAATAGGATGATGCCCAAACAAGTCAAGGATAGGCCAACCAAAATAGTCAGAAGGTGAAATCCTGCCCCCATTGAAGTCAATGGGGGTTTGCTATTGAGCTCAGTGGAGCCTGGATTTCACCCAAAGCTGGTAGCATCCTTTAAAGTGACTCCAGTGGACTTAGTCTCAGAGGGGTTACCATAGCTGAGAGCCACGACTGAGAAAGTCCTTCCACCACCTGCTCCTGAGTGAGCCTGGAAAGCAGTGGCAGACGCACCTGGCCAGATCACAACTGTCAAGCATAGATTGAGAGTTTATGACTCAAATATTTGTGGTTGGGATTATAAAGGGTGACATGCACAAAGAATAATAGATGGTAGGACTGGAAAGCCTGTCTTCTTGGGTGCAGTACAACATCTAGAGTAACTGTAGGACAATCACAGTATGTGTGAAGGGTCTGGAAGATACCTGTAATATGGGATAAATGTTATATGTCCAACTGTTTGATTGTGATTGTGTTGTCTGACATAGGAGTTCAATCGCTTGGTGGTCAGTGAACTACCTAGGAAGCTTTGATAAGAGCTCAGCAAAAACTCAGGATATTATACCGCTGCTGATTTTATAGATTTCCAGGCCAAAAGGGACCACTGTGATCCTCTTGCCTCACCTCCCATATAACACAGGCCATATAGCTTCCCTGAATTAATTCCTGTTTGAATTAGAGCATCTCTCTTATAAAAAATAACCCAATTCAATCTTGATTTAGACTATTGCCAGTAATGGAAGCTCCCAAAGCCTGACCAGGTGCAAGAGGAGAGAGAAAGGCTCAGATTGAGTCCCCAGAGATGGGGGTGACTGGGATAAGCTAGGCCGAACTACTTTTTAGGTAAGAGAGAAATGTGTGTGACCATTTATTGTTTTCAAACTCCTTTTTCTCTTGTTATTTTTATTCCTCCTGTTGAGAGTAAGCAATGCCTTGTTCTGGAAAGACAGGTTTATGCTACTGTATTATCCTACTGATCACAGTTCCTGAAGGAAAGACTGGCAGGGCTCAAACCCAGTTGGGGCATCTGAGGAATCATGGTTGGTATGCAGGTTACTGAAGCCTGAGACTGGGAGAAACATGGGATTTCTCCGTGTGACAGGTGATGGTGATGGATGGGGTGGGAGGGTGCACTCGGCGAAACTAGATTGGGGTCAAAGAGGCAGCTGGCCCTGAACATGACATTATGATTCTCCTTCTATAGGACTTCTTATAAGTACATAGGGTGGGATTTTACATGAGCCCAAGGACGTTAGGGTGGGCTGACTTGGGAGCACAGATCTCATTGAAAGGCATTGAAAATTGTGCTTCTAAGTCACTTCAGTGCTTTTGAAAAATCCAGCCTTCAGGCTTCAATGGGGATGCCAACGGAATCTGGCTCTTGAAAACCACAGCCATAAACCTGCTATGACCATACAACCCCAATAATGTGATTTCACTCTCCGCCAGTTCCATTAATTAGAACTAGTGGTAACTGCTTTGCTCTTCCTCGTACACACAATCCATTCACAGGCACAATCCACCACAAGTTGCAAACCTAAGTACCTTTGCCATCCAAGGCAAAATATCTACTGAATCAATTTTACTACACATGTGGTGCACCTTTGCAGGTCCAATCTGTGCTACTGGGATTCTTTTCAATGGATGCAAAACAAAGCCCTGTGCTCAAAATACAAACTAATTGCATCCATTTTATTCCATTGCATTACTTTGTGTCCATGACGATCATATGAAACATTTTCTCTTTAACATCTGCTGTCTGCCTATAAATAATAAGCTAGATTCCAGACACAATTTCTGCAGGTAACCAGCTGTGATGCCTTGCAGCGATTCATAATAGTAAAGTGTTTATGGAGATTTTTGAATTTACATATTTATGAAGTTTGCAGTGTGACATAAGAGAAAATGATATAATTAATGGTGTATATTTTGGTGCAGTCAGGGTTCTGAGGTGCTCAGAAAAGTAAATTAACTTAGTGAACATACCACACCATACGGTGGCAAACATACACCCAACAAGACAGAACTGAGAAAAGGAGGGTGTATGCATGTGTGAGACAGGGAACGAAAGAGAAATACAGTCATCATGAAAGTCCATTAAGATATGTTACATAATGTAGTCCAATCATTTTTTTGTTTAAAAATAGAAAAATAATATTAAGAGAAAAAACTGCATGTTTTTTTTTTTCAAATTTTAAATGAAACTCATTTTGGTTTAGATTTAAACATTCCCTGCAGTGTTTGCAAGCCAATTATTGCAGCATTGTTCCAGTGTATGAGACTCAAACAGCCTAGAAACAAAAGTGAAACTTATTAGAGATGAGCTTAAAGCAAAATTTCAGATCTGGATTTGGATGCAGTTCAAGATGTAATCATTATATATGCCATGGGAGTTCTATATAAAGGAGATATATCTGTACGTATGGAGATCATTAGTTAATAGAATGAGCACCAGCTTATAGCACATAGAAATTAGTGGTAGGTTCAATAACATTGTTGTTATGCACAGGGCCAGCTCCAGAGTTTTGGCCGCCCCAAGCAGCCAAAAAACAAACAAACAAAAAAAAAGCCGCGATCGCGATCTGCGGCGGCAATTCGGCGGGAGGTCCTTTGCTCCCAGCGGGAGTGAGGGACCGTCCGCCGAATTGCCGCCGAATACCTGGACGTGCCACCCCTCTCCGGAGCGGCCGCTCCAAGCGCCTGCTTGCCAGGCTGGTGCCTGGAGCTGGCCCTGGTTATGCACTTGCACATGGCTTTCTGAGTCCAACTCTTAGTAATCTCCCAGCAAAAGGTGAGGCTGAAACCTCAGATCTGAACACAACTAGACTTGGGGGGTTAAAATATATATACTTTCCCCAAACATCTTGGTGCTCAGATTCAGCCCATGGTAGAGACAGGTTTGAGCTACGAACTCAAAGCCAAACCCTGTTCCCAAGTTTTGGTTTGGGCGTACCTCTGTGCCAGTTGAAACCAATTTTCAAATATTGAGCTAAATCCAGAGAAGGCAAGAGCTGAAATAAAATAAAAAAGAAGAGCAAATAGGTGAGGGTTAAAAGTATAAATAATTATAAAATAACAGTTAAGGCTTAAAATCACACACACACACACACGAAAATAGGGAATAAAAAAATCTCTCATGTTACAACACTTTCCCTTTTGCAGGTTGTCTAGATTAGGAAAAGAGACTGAGGTTAGATGTGGGATAGCTAACACTTACTGATGTGAATGCAGGCTTCACCGTAACCAATTTAGTTGACATCCATACTGGCTTGTATACACTAGAGCGTTAGGACGCATTAGCTAAAACATGTTAGTGTGCACCTTCTAACAACACACCTTTAAATCCTAGTCAAGGCAAACCTATTCAGGATCTGGGACCAACCTCAGCTGAATCAAGGCAAATGGTGTAACGTCCATCTATACTAGGGAATAGGTTTGATTAGGTCAGGATCTACTAACATGTGTTAGCTAACCCTGCTCTAACCTTGACCTCTTTTTCCAATATAGTCAAACTCTTCCTTTGTCTGTCTTGTCTAATTAGATTGTAAACACTTCTGGGAAAGGATTTGCTTTTTAATTAATCTGTAAGGCACCACATATACCTATGGTACTATAGAAACTGTTTCATGAATTTAATGAAGATGAATGGAGATTTTTAAAAAATCGTAAACCAAGTCTTTGTAAATCTTTACTAGGGTTGTGGAAAACCAACAGCTGATCATTGACTCAAAGGGAACATGACTGGAAACTGCCACTTGAGATACCTAGCTCAGGCCTCTTTAAACTTTAATCTACTCCCTCAAGTGTCTGAATTAGAGGGTTATTGAGGACAATATCTCAGTAACTCATTCCATTCTCTCATAGGTCACCATTTTAAAAGCTTCTTTCCCCATAAGGTCTAGCCTAAATGTTTCCTTTCAGCTTTATTGCTGATCCTATGTCATTTTAAATAATCCTGCCTCTTACCTCACTTTGTTTCCTATAAAATATTTGCTTTTATGGGAAAATCCTATAGAATTTAACAGAAAATGGCAAACAATCTGGAATTCTAGAGGAAGGTTCAAACTTCTACAGAAAAGAGACTTTTCTCTATTAAATTCCAAAGATTTTTAGAGAGAGACAAGGTGGGTGAGGTCATATCTTTTACTGGACCAACTTCTGTTGGTGTGAGAGTCCAGCTTTCCAGCTTACACAGAGCTCTTCTTCAGGTCTGGGAAACTAAGATCAGATCTACACTAAAGACCTATATCGGTATAACCTCATTACCGACCTAACCCCCGGTAGTCAGCGTCTCCCATCAACATAGCTACTGCCTCCTGCAGAGGTGGATTAACTATGCCAATGGAAGAAGTTCTTGCATTGGCATAGTAGTGTCTTCACTAAAGTGCGACAGTGGCACAGCTGTTGCACTGTGCCACTGCAGCTTTTTAAGTGTAGACTTGCCCTGACACTGAGTTAGTTTCCCAGACCTGAAGAAGAGCTCTGTGTAAGCTGGAAAGTGTCTCTCTCTCACTAACAGAAGTTGCTCCAGTAAAAGATATTCCCTCACCCACCTTGTCTCTCTAGTAACCTGGGACCAACACGGCTACAACAACACTGCATACAAACATCTCTAGTGTCTTTTGTCTAGAACTCTATGATTAAATTCTGAATAAATTCTTAAGGACTTTTCCAACAGGGTGCAAACAACATGGGGGTGATTGTTCATGGCCTGGCATCTTGTGCAGAGATAGTGAAAATGCTTCTGATTTAATAGCATTTTGTAGCCACTTTCTATTTGCTGTGCAGCGCAACACAGAATCAGCCTCCCCTCTCTCTCGAATTGTCGCTTCTTCTCAAAGCTCTGCATTCTAATTCCTCTTACTAGCTCCTGATACTGACGTGCTGTAATCCTTTTATCAGTTTGGTTGTGCTCCACTGGATTTTTTAAAAATAGTTTATCAATGCCTTCTGTGTACCCCAAGGACTAAAACTGTTCCCATTATCCCATGTACAACCATGCCAAGGAAGGAAACATAGGCACAAATCCTGCAGGCCTTACCTAAGAAGCCCCTATTCCCATGAGGAAGCCTGTGGAGTCCTTTCAGTTACATGGCCAGAAAACAAATAGGCTGACAACCAACACCTCTCATGGGTTTCTCCCAGTGAGTAATGCTTCTGATGTCACTCCTTTGCATCCAAAACTGTACTCTAACTGTATCTGTTTTAATAGAAGAAACGGTATACACTATAAACAGGAGTATGAGTAATAGAACACAGATTTATTTGGCAAATACAGTATTGCCAACTCCAGATGTTGACTGAGTCCAATCCCTCCCTGCAATCATATGTTTGGCTTAAAATCATGAGATTTTAAAAACAAAATAATAAATCTTGGGTTCTTTATATTTGCTTTCTGGCTTTTGAGCTCCACTGCATCCATGATGGCTAGATACTCCCTTTTGGTTTTAATTGAAAGCTGAGATTGTCTTGTAGTATCAGGGTTCTAATGGACGGAGCTTTACGAAACCCCCCACTAAAATATCTGAAGGTTCGTTATAAAATGACAAGTGTTGGGAACTCTGCAAAGAAGATTCTGTATTGAGAGTTCTGACTTTTATGACGACTGGTCAGCTGTGCCTTGTCCCTTTGTACTGCTCCAGTGGCCAAAGGACCTGACATTTTGCATTAACTGGATACCTTGTAATTCCTCTAACATAACAGACAATAATTACAGTGGGCTAAACTATTTTTAAAAGAATCCGACATCCATCCCTCTATCTATCCAAATGATGAGAAACAGTTTAATAACTGGTACAAATACATTATTAATGAACTCATTATGTTCTGTTTATCTGTTTTTTTCCAAAGACCCACATTCAAGGCATGAAACGGGATCCTCTCGATATGCCTTTTTTTCTGTCTTAAGAGTAGAGTCATTGTTTAATGTGTTTTAAATGGTATTAAAAACTCACCTGCAAATGCCACACACTAGTGAAGACTCCAGATGGCGTTCAAGTTATGAAGGGGTGCCCAGAAGCTTTTTAAACAACAGAAAACAGGGACATTATTACATTTCCTCCATGATGGTATACAATATCACCGTGCTCTTGTCATTTGGAGTCAGTGGATGATGTACAGCCCTAGACACACTGCAGAGCAAACGGCGGTTCCAGTGGGAGTTTTCCACAGAAAAATAAAGTCCAGATTGTTCAAACATGGGCCTGGGGAAAGCAAAGCACTATTTATGCTATCGGACAATCTGCTTTGAATGCTACCTGATGGCCACCATCCTTGTAGATACTGGGGCACAACCAGGGACCTCCACAACTAAAAGCATAAGTCTCTATAAAGAGACATTCTTGCTAGTTGGGGGCTATCTCAGACTCACTTTCTCTGTAGACTGGGCACAGACAAGGACACGTAACATACACTGATCAGTGTGTTACATTTGCACAATGGACAAATATTTTTGTCAGCCTCCTCAGAGATCATAAGACACAGCAGACATTTATGTCAGTAATATAGAGATGCTGCCCTGCTCTACTTCTCCTTTACATCAAGTTCACATGATTCTGTTCCAGTACCTAAAGAGAGATCAGCACCTGGAGAGAAATCAGGTTCCTTAAGCTAAACCTGGGGAAGACAGAAATGATGCTGTCTGGTGTTGGAGAACTCTTCGAAGAACCATGCACAACTCAAATATCACCCTGGAGCCAGGTCTACACTACAGAGTTTTGCCGGCAAAACATTGTCAGTTAGAAGTGTGAAAAAATCACACCCCTAATTGACATAACTATGCCGGCAAAACCCCATGTGCAGATTCAGTTCTTTTTGCCAGCATACATTATGCCATTTGGGGAGATGGTTTAACTTTACCAGCAAAAGAGCTCCTTTTACTAGTATAAGCTGCAGTGCTACCAATGGGCTTTGCCAGAATAACTATAGCTTCAAAGCCTTTTAAGTACAGACAAGCCCTTAGACTAGCAGGAGGGTGAGTGTCATAGGCCAGACCAGGACTATAAAGGTCTCTCCCATTAGAACTGCAAAGGACCATCATCCTTTCTGCCATGTGGATCAAATGAGATGCCCGTCTCAGTCTTCCAGCCATATGGGTGACTATAGCAACAATATGGAGAGAAGAAAATGGAAAAGGAAAAAAAAATCATCCATCCCACAACTCCCTTTCTCCACCTGCGCTAGAGATGGAAGGAAAGAATTAAGGAAAGAAAGAAGCATAACTTGCTTATCGGGCCTATCTGATGTATGGCACTCCAGTACCCAAGTGCTGAATGTGAGATGGATGGGTGGATAGACAGTGAATTTTCTGTGCTAAAAGAATGCAGGATGCAAGTCTTTATGAGTTTTTGTTTCCTCCAATAAAGCAAAAAACAAAGAAGTTCTTTAAGTACACGTTATTTTCCTTTCATGGTGTCAAGTATCAGGGGTAGCCGTGTTAGTCTGTATCCACAAAAAAAAACAACAAGGAGTCCGGTGGCACCTTAAAGACTAACAGATTTATTTGCATCTGAAGAAGTGAGGTTTTTACCCACGAAAGCTTATGCCCAAATATATCTGTTAGTCTTTAAGGTGCCACCGGACTCCTTGTTGTTATTTTCCTTTGGTTACTTTAGCTACTTATTTCATTCTGCCATTTGCATCATTCTAACTTAATCTTCTTTTTTGTGTATTTCCATCAAGCTAGAGAAGCAGAAATATGTTGGGGTTTTTTTAGGGGGGAAGGGGAGTATTGTGAGCTACAAGAAATGATCTTGCTAGAGACAGCAATCATTTTCCCGACTGGGAACTCTGAGGAAGTAGTGAACCATTGTACATATTTCAGGTGTCTGAAAAATATGTTTTAGACAAACACTGGAAAGAAAGAAAGAAAGAAAGAAAGAAAGAAAGAAAGAAAGAAAGAAAGAAAGAAAGAAAGAAAGAAAAGGATGCTGAACTATGTCCACCAAATCTACATCAATTAGATAGAGACAAAGAGAGAAATAATGTGGGGAGAAATTCTCCTGTCTGATATGCAGTCTGGATCTTTTTTGATCATGTAGATAGCTGTCCATAATCTGTACTTATAAAGGTAAAACAGTTCTGATAAAAAGTTGTCCTGTTTATGTAACACTTTAAAAATCAGCAAAAGGGTTATATAAATAAAATTTATTATAAAACAAAAGGCAAAAAAGTATTATGTACATAGTTTAGTCCTATTCAGTGTCTACTCGGCGCTTCCTGGCTTGTCTCTTGTATTCATTAAATGGAGCATTTCTTGTCACTGTCCAGCAATAGTCTGCAAGCATTGATGGGCTCCATTTGCCCTGATAGCGTTTCTCCATTGTTGCAATGTCCTGGTGAAATCGCTCGCCGTGCTCGTCGCTCACTGCGCCGCAGTTCGGTGGAAAAAAATCTAGATAAGAGTGCAAAAAATGTATCTTTAGTGACATGTTGCAACCAAGGCTTTTGTATGCCTTGAGGAGGTTTTCCACCAACAACCTGTAGTTGTCTGTCTTGTTGTTTCCGAGAAAATGTATTGCCAATAACTGGAAGGCTTTCCATGCCATCTTTTCCTTGCCACGTAGTGCATGGTCAAATGCATCATCTTGAAGAAATTCACAAATCTGAGGACCAACAAAGACACCTTCCTTTATCTTAGCTTCACTTAACCTTAGAAATTTTCCACGGAGGTACTTGAAAGCTGCTTGTGTTTTGTCAATGTTCAACTTGACAAAGTTCTTCATCAGACCCAGCTTGATGTGTAAGGGTGGTAACAAAATCTTCCTTGATTCAACAAGTGGTGAATGCTGAACACTTTTCCTCCCAGGCTTCAATGACTGTCGGAGTGGCCAATCTTTCTTGATGTAGTGGGAATCTCTTGCACGACTATCCCATTCGCAGAGAAAACAGCAGTACTTTGTGTATCCAGTCTGCAGACCAAGCAAGAGAGCAACAACCTTCAAATCGCCACAAAGCTGCCACTGATGTTGGTCATAGTTTATGCACCTCAAAAGTTGTTTCATGTTGTCATAGGTTTCCTTCATATGGACTGCATGACCAACTGGAATTGATGGCAAAACATTGCCATTATGCAGTAAAACAGCTTTAAGACTCGTCTTCGATGAATCAATGAACAGTCTCCACTCATCTGGATCGTGAACGATGTTGAGAGCTGCCATCACACCATCGATGTTGTTGCAGGCTACAAGATCACCTTCCATGAAGAAGAATGGGACAAGATCCTTTTGATGGTCACGGAACATGGAAACCCTAACATCACCTGCCAGGAGATTCCACTGCTGTAGTCTGGAGCCCAACAGCTCTGCCTTACTCTTGGGTAGTTCCAAATCCCTGACAAGGTCATTCAGTTCACCTTGTGTTATGAGGTGTGGTTCAGAGGAGGAGGATGGGAGAAAATGTGGGTCCTGTGACATTGATGGTTCAGGACCAGAAGTTTCATCCTCTTCCTCTTCCTCATCTGACTCAAGTCAGAATGATTCTGGTGCATCAGGAACCGGCAGTCCTTCTCCGTGGGGTACTGGGCGTATAGCTGATGGAATGTTTGGATAACGCACAGTCCACTTTTTCTTCTTTGACACACCTTTCCCAACTGGAGGCACCAGGCAGAAATAACAATTGCTGGTATGATCTGTTTGCTCTCTCCAAATCATTGGCACTGCAAAAGGCAGAGATTTCCTTTTCCTGTTCAACCACTGGCGAAGATTTGTTGCACAAGTGTTGCAGCATATGTGTGGGGCCCACCTCTTGTCCTGATCTCCAATTTTGCAGCCAAAATAAAGGTGATAGGCTTTTTTAACCATAGTGGTTATACTGCGCTTTTGTGATGCAAAAGTCACTTCACCACAAACATAGCAGAAGTTATCTGCACTGTTCACACAAGTACGAGGCATCTCTGCTCACTTTGGCTAAACAGAAATGTGTCCCTTTGCAAAATCAAACACTGACAAATAAGAGACCACGACACTGTATGATTTCTAGAGCTGATATAAGGCAATTTGTTCAGCAGAGTGATGTAAGCTTTGTTATGATTGCATCATCCATGACTTCTAGGAATAACATGATGCAAATCATATCATGTATGACGCAATACCAGCTTCAGATTGCATCATTCATTGTTTTGCCTAAAAAGCAAGTACTGTCCAAACCCAGTCATAGATTTATTCATAGATCCAGTCAAAGATGTATTTTAGTCGTTTCTGGTTTAAATTGAGATCCCTTCCCTTTATAACCCACTTATTCTCCGCCATTCCCAAGTCAAGGGTCGTATATACTGACCCAATAGCATATCTTGAAAACTAGAGCCAATCAACAATTTTAAGCATCATTTTCATTCTCAGTGACCCAGAATTAGTAAAGTTTGACTACATTTATTTCAGAAGCATTTTGGCTGTAGAGCAGTGTATCAGCAGTATGTGAATCAAAGTGGAGAGTGTTGTCAGCAAATTTGTAATTTGGGTATGTCAGATTGTTTTTCACACTAAAACAGCAGTATTATCATATTAAACTAAATTAAATAAATCAGGGATAATAAATAAATAAACAACAACAACAACCGTGAGCTTTCAGCAGATGGTTTATCTTTTCAAGACACTTCCTTATGTGTGTGATTGCAGGATCTAAAAGATTAAAAATCGTTTTGAACTGCTGAGAAAAACATGTACATTTTATGCAAACAGAGCTGACAGGTTTTATTCTCTTTGATGTTCAGAGATAAAGCTAGTTGTTTCTTGATTTCAATTCATTCCTAAGAAGTCAAAATAGCAACATATTGCTGGCGTGGTCCAGTCTTTTTAGTATGTGATCAGTCCAATTTTTTAAAAAAATAAACCAGTGAACTATACATCATCACTGTGTATTTGGAAAATATTTCAGTAGTTCTAAATTAAGACCAGTATGTTTGAAACATACTGTACCAGGAAAGCTACACCTGTGCATAATGCCATCTGTGTTACTTACTTGTTTTGCAAACCTGTCAAGTATTTACTAAGACAACAGATGTGCTTCTTTTGGTCTTTCCTCAAGCAAAGATCCCATGACTTCTCACTCTGATCCATCGATTCTAAACTCAGGGACCAGAATTGGTTTTTAAGAGCAGTTCAAGGAAGGAAGTTATGAAACATCTTTGGAGCACGTTGGAATTGGACCAGAAAACTGGCAATCCATAGGCTCAAATTTATTGGCATAAAGCATGGATTCTCAGCATGCGGGTCATAACCTCCTGAACACGGCTCAGGGATTACAACAACCCTGTTCTTCCCACATTCCTAAATGGAAGGGGGAATCTGGGCTAGATGGGAGAGGGTCCTGGTGGTGGTGGGAGTCACAGTATGAGAAAAGAGGTCACAGTATGGAAAAGCTTGAAAACTACTGCCATAAAGAACAAATAGCAGAGTCTGCCTATGAACCATTTGCAAACAGAAAAGAAAGCTAAAATTCACTGAGTAAATTATTTGTGTGGTGTATTGAAAATTGTGTTAAAATTACAAGCTATCCCTTTAATTTGTAAGGGGTTTCCTGGTCCTGCTTGCAAGGATAGGGGGCTTTGTAGGAAGCATGCAATCAAATTAAGTCTGCAGAGAGCCTGCCTAGCATAAGATGGAGTGAGATGTGGCACTTTGCCTTAGGGAGCAGCCTGCATTGTCTTCCTCTGTTTTTGAGTTCTTGTGTGTTATTGTTCTTTATCCTAATAAATAAAGCAGAATTACACACCAATCTTCCCGCATGAGTATTTGTTTTATCTACTTTCTCTGTGTGTGTGCCATGAAACATAAGGTAACCAGAAAACAGTTCCCCCAGTTATAGTTGCCAGTGTATTGCATGAGGTCTCACCTTAGTTCAAATTAGGCCTCGTCTACATGGGGCTCGTTTTTCTGAATTAATTCTCCCCTCTGTTGTTAATGCTAGGATAACGCTACTGGTGGGAGAACTACTACTGTGGACAAGGCACTGTGGCCACTGAAGAATTTACCCTTGTCATATAGAACGGCTCTGAGTTGGTTTAGAGGTGTGGCTCTCAACCTTTCCAGACTACTGTACCCCTTTCAGGAGTCTGATTTGTCTTGCATACCCCAAGTTTCACCTCACTACTTGCTTACAAAATCAGACATAAAATACAAAAGGTCACAGCACACTATTACTGAAAAATTGCTTACTTTCTCATGTTTACCATATAATTATAAAATAAATAAATTGGAATATAAATATTGTACTTACATTTCAGTGCATGATATATAGAGTAGTAGAAACAAGTAATTTCATGAAATTTTAGTTTGTACTGACTTTGCCAGTGCATTTTATGCAGCCTATTGTAAAACTAAGCAAATATCTAGATGCAATGATATACCTATTGGAATACCTCCGCATACCCCCGGGGCACTGGCTGAGAACCCCTGGTTTAGACAATAAGAACAGGAGTACTTGTGGCACCTTAGAGACTAACAAATTTATTAGAGCATAAGCTTTCGTGGACTACAGCCCACTTCTTCGGATGCACATAGAGTGAAACATATATTGAGGAGATATATATACACACATACAGAGAGCATGAACAGGTGGGAGTTGTCTTACCAACTCTGAGAGGCCAATTAAGTAAGAGAAAAAAAACTTTTGAAGTGATAATCAAGCTAGCCCAGTACAGACAGTTTGATAAGAAGTGTGAGAATACTTACAAGGGGAGATAGATTCAATGTTTGTAATGGCTCAGCCATTCCCAGTCCTTATTCAATCCTGAGTTGATTGTATCTAGTTTGCATATGCTTAAATACTGGTGGAAGTGTGGGCACTGATGCTTCTACTTTTGGAGCTGCACCAGAGTTAGCACCAGCAGGATCTTTTTCAGAGAAAAAGAAAGTGCCTCATATAGTCACAGTGTTATAGGAGAATTACAAAGACACATAGGAGACAATCTGGATCAGAACCTCAGCTGATATAAATCGGCACAGCCTCTTTGAAGTCAATGCACTAGACTATTCTTCCCTGGATATCAAGGACACCCCAGCATGCATGGGACTTGAAGACTGTAACTGGCCCAGCAAAAGTGTCTAATCCCGCCCAAAGCTTTGTGGTGGATTTCAGCAAAGCCAGGAAAAGGAGCCATTTGTGAGGCAAGGTAGATGGAAAACAGGAACCTCTCCAATGTTCGAAAGGGAGCTGGACCAATTTATATCCGTTGAGGATCTAGTCCTTTATTCCGCTCAAACAAACAAAACCATCTGCTTTTAAACATCAGAGGTTCTGATTTTACTGATATATTCATCACGACTGAACTATCTGCTTGTTGGGACCCATTGGAATGCCTGCAGACTGGCCCTAGCCTAAAGTTCATTGAACATGAGTCCTGTACAGCTGTCAGAGTCCCATCTAAGAACGTCCGACCTCTATACACTCACTGTCCTCTTTGAGCTGTATTATAGTTATGAAATTTTCAGAGAAAGAGCAGTGCTGGAGATGTGAATATATTTCATTTCTCTCCCAAGCAAAACAAAACCTAGCATTACCCATGCCTCGCTTAATGGAAAGAGAGTTAATGCATTAAACATAGGACATACAACAGAATTTTAATGGGAACTTTAATCCGCTGAGTTTGGACATGTAATTGTTAACATTTTGGTTTCATTAATGGCATGTTTTGTGCTCAGGATACTCCAAGAAATGAACATCTGGTATTAATAACTTTTCAACATAAAAAGCTCAACAAAATTACAACCTATTGTAGTTGGCAGATGGGTTGCAAAGCAGGAAGGAAAAAAAAAATTCACAAGACACCAGCTAGATTAATCCATTGCAATATAGATCCTGATTTAATTCAAATGATGCATAATGCATTGACTTCTAACAATAGGTGGCTATTGTGAGCAGTCTTTTCATATTTAGACATATTCAGTAATGATTATTCATGTAAACAGGCTTTTTGTTTAAAATTAATCACTGAATTGTTTTGACTGGCGTAATGGCTCTAACTTTAATCGGAGATAAAACATGCATATTGTGGCACTAAAAGTCCCAGCTAAAGCAGAAACAAATGAAAGGGCCCTCCCATCCCTGCACCATAAACTCCGTGGCATTGAATTTCTGCAGTAGCTTTGAGACGAAAAGGGCAAGAGACTGAATCATAAATCAACTCCCACCCTGATCATGGCCACTCACATCATTAGAGGAGTACAGAAAGTGGGGGAAGGCTGTTATACGGGACCATCAGAGTAGGGTAGTTGCTGTAGTCAAAGCCGGGCTGATCTGAAAGTATCTGAATCAGGAAACAGACACTGACATTGAAACTTCATAAGCTTGGTTTTCTTTTTGTCTTGGAAACGATAAGGGGCCTTATAAGACTTTCCTGTCTCGACTGGTGTGTAATTATTAACTCTGCTGCAGGGCGCGATGAGGTCGACCAGACCTGAGGCCTCCCTGAGATTGTTCACATTTGTCTTCCTAAACAGAGTGCCACTGAAAATTAGCTCGCGTGCCGCCTTCGGCACGTGTGCCATAGGTTGCCTGCCCCTGTGCTAGTAGGAAAGTCAATTGTCACTAACATGGTTTTCTTCTTTGTACTGGGTTGTGAGAAGCAGGGGAGCCCCCACATGAGTTACCCTCTATCGCTTGCTCAGTACAAGAAAAACCTACCACACTGCTCTTGAGAACAGATTCAACTGAGTGACAATGGAGCAACACGCTACCTCTTCCATCCAATTTGTGGGATTGAACTGAAAGGAGAGCTGGGCAGAATACACCCATAGCAGGTTGGAGTGTGACCCTGCAATTGGTCCTGTCCCATCCATGGGTCTATGGGAGTCTCTGCACCTTTCATCACTTGCACACCTGTGTAAGGAAGAAGCAAAATCTGTCTAAGACTCCATCTTTTCTTTACCTTCTCAGCTTGTACCTCATTTCTTTGAAGTGTTTTTGGTTGTGAAAATCCTGGCTTGTGAACTTCTTGGAGCAAACACACAAAAGAGAGCAGTGTGATGTAGAGGATAAAGCACTAGACTGGAACTCAGGAGACCTGGCCCCTCTTTGCATCTCTGCCACTGACCTGCTGTATGACCTTGGTCAAGTCACTTCACTTCTCTGTGATTGTTTCCTCATGCACTATGTGTCTATTTAGCATTAACTCTTCAGGAATGGGATTGTCTCTCATTATCTATTTGCACTCCACCTAGCGCATGAGGGTGCTGACCTCAGTTGGGGATTCTAGGTGCTACTCTAACACACATGATTAATAATTGGTAGAGCGAGTCAGAAATTTTCCAATGGAACCTTTTTCCACTGGAAAATGCTGATTCATCTAAAGCAAAACTTTTTTGCGGCGTTGTGTTGATTTTGACCCAAAAATTCTTTTGAAAGAAAAATTGAACAAAAAAGTATTTTGATAAGGTTGGAACATTCTGATTGGACCTTTTCAGAACAGAGCATTGAGACATTTTTATAAAGTCAAAATCAGAACAAAACCATCTGATGTTGTCAAAACAGAAAGTTTTGATCAACTTGAAACTTTTTGTTTAAGTTTTGTTTTGTAACAAAATTTGAAATTTGTCGTTCTCTTTCTGTTTCGGAATGGAGACATTTTGAAATCGTGAAATTCCCCATGAAATGAAAAATCCAGCTCTAAAAATAAGTGCCTTCTCTTCTTATATGTTTGGAGAGTGACAGACAAGCTGTCAGTGTCCAATAAATATATAATATTTATAAATGCCTCCCTTGTGAAATGTTTGCTCTTTGAGCCCTGCAGAAGCATTTTTGACCCTGTTAAGCTTCTATGCAGCTGTCATAGTTAAAGGATACTAGTTTGAGGACCCAGCCTGCACTCACCTAATTAACATTCCCCACCGCCGTAAGCAAATGTATGTAACTCACAGAAGCTTGGCTTCTGAGGGGATTCTTATTACAAGGATGAACTATATTGAGGGTGACAGTTTTTTTAGTGTTATCAAGGTAAATGAGGTGGTAATGGAAAGTGCAGATTATAGTAAGTTCAATAATTTATTTCATGCTTCCCATCAGGGTAGCTTTTACAAACAGCCAGCATCCTTAATTGAAATGTAAATGAATGATAAATTATGAAAAATGTATTATGGAAAGGAAAACAGGGTAAAATAAAGGAGCAAACATGAGGAGCTTAAAGCAGAGAAAATGAGTCTGCAATGTTAATTAGGTAGCACCAAAACTGGAATAAAATAAGCCAACTACATAGAGGAAGGTATAAGAGAAAGCTCTGCAGGATGCAACAGATGCATTGTGTTGATGCGCTTTTGCCAGTTGCAGTTGAGTGTCCATTGGCAATGGTTCTGTTTCCTGATGCTCCTGTCTGTCTGTCTCTGTCTTCACCTATTGCATATTGTCTTATACTTAGATTGCAAGTTCTTTGGCGCAGGGACTCTTTAGTTGCTGTTGTTTTGCGTTTGTACAGCACCTAGCACTACAGGATCCTTGCCCATGACTAGGGTTGCTATGTGCTACGGTAATATAAATAATCATAATTAATAGCAGTTGTGATACGTGCTTTGAGGTAGGGTACATATGTTTATGGGTAGACATTCTGAAAGGGCTCTCTCTCACCTGCATGGATGGTGTATCTCCTGGTTGATGAGTATATAAGTTACAGCCAAGATTTTTGGAAGTGGCTGTCAATTTTGGGCGTCTACTTTTTTCAGTGTCCAATTTGAGACACCATAAAGGGATCAGATTTTCATCAAGTGGGAGCTCATCACAGTCTGAAAGTCAGGCGCCTTTAAGGTGTGTTAAGTTGGGCATCAAAAGATGCTCAGGTCCACCAAATGACTAATCGCTACTGAAAATCTTGGCCTGTGGGTCTACTGAACTTGGTTCAAAATAATCCAAGTTTGATGGTCTGAAGGATGCACTTTTTTCTCAGGCACTTGAAAATGGGAAGAATTAAAAGGTGGGGATTTGAGTCATGATGAAGTGTATAATGGAGATGGATTTGAGTCATATTGACTTGTACCACTGCACTTCAGTTAGGTTATTTTCTATAGTGTTTGTAAGTTACAGCGAGGGTGGCTAGAGTATATGGATAGATGCCTTTTTATACTCAGAGAAGTAATATATACAGAAATAAATATATGTATATTTGGAACTTCTGCTTGCTTGTCAGATTCCCCATTCTGAGATAAGGTGTCGCAAACAAGGAGAAAAGAATACAAAGAGTCTTCTAAATGCACTAGAAATACACTGTGTTGGGATAAAACACCAGAAAACATACAGTGGGCATCAATTCTGTACAGACGTAGGCCACTGAAGTGATGAAAGCTAAACGAGCCTTTCCCCCAACAACCATACAACCCAGAGCGGTTCAGTCATTGGAACTATTCTGAATAATCACTTGCTGTGGAGAGCTCACATCAGACTTTGCAAGAAGACTGTCTGGATCAGAGGCTGTCTTGCCAATTCCAAACAGGCCCTCCATTTTCCCAAACAGTATTGGTCTTTCCACACAAGCAGAGGCCCTGGAAATCAAACATGGATGTCTAGACCACCATCCATGCCGGCTACAGCTGGTGAAAATCATTGAGGAGCACTTCGGCCCACCATTGACCGAGTCATCAAGGCTTCCTCCAGTGAAGGCAATCTACCAGCCATCCTGAAATGGGCAATAGCCCATTCTCAAGAAGGCATCATCTTATGCAAAGCATCTGGCCAAGAACTCCACCTTCCCCTTTCTGGGAAAAAATATTGTGAAAACAGCATCTATGCTGCAAAATCAAGTGTTCTTAGACACAGTGACAATCAGCACTCAGGCCAGGACATGGTATAGAGAGTGATGTTGATAGATGACGTACTTGTGGCCATGAACAAGTGAGAACAGCTATGCAGATGCCGTTGGACCTCTGATCAGCTTCTGAGCTGTTGGTCACAAAGTGCTGCTGTCACACTTTCAAAATGTAGCAGGGATCATGGAAGCATGCTGATGGCTCTAGCTTTATTGTCCAACTGGTCCATACCACAAAGGGTAACTGCTTGTCCTCTCTTTTCACCCTCAAATGGAGGGGAAGATTTTTTTCCTCATTTTAATATGTACATGCAATGTTTCTGAGAGGCTATAGAATGCTACAGGCTCCGTTGACACCAATATGCTGCAGACATCCAAATGTATGCCTCCTTCTCAGCAGCTGAAGCCAAGGCTTTGACACAAATGTCACAATGCCTGCAAGAGATAAGCAGAGGGGTGAAGAACTGCTGGCTCAAGCTAACTCAGACAACCCAGCGGGGATACTGATTGGAAGAGAAAAGCACTTGGAGAAGTTAGGCAGGGCATTAACCTCACATTGAGGACATCCACTCTCCCATTACTGAGCAGTGTCAAGGTCATGCTGGACTCTGCTGCTGACTATACAAATAAAAGCAATGGTGAGAAATTCTACCCTCTCCAGCTGGCCAGGAAGCACTGGCCTTTCTTAGTGGACCTTAGTGTGATGTGTATCTTTGTGATCTCCAGAATGAACTTCTGCAACTCACTCTAGTTGAGGATTAAAGGAGGGGCATCGTGATGGCTAAAGCTTGGGCAGCTCATGGTGGCATGATCCCCTGCCAGGAAAGACAAAACACCAGTGCTCAGTGCAGGCCATTGATTCTGATTCCAACTTATTACCCTGGTGTTAATATTCTCAGCTCCTAATGGGTTGAGCCAGGGTCTCCCGGTGACATCCTTTTCCTTCACAATCGACGGAGACAGCTATGCTCCTCTGGGATGTTGTGAGCTCTGGATAAAACATCTCACAGCTAGAGACATGCCATTCTTAGCTGAGGGCCCTTACTATAAGAGAACACCCTACCACATGGATTCTCAGCCTGGGTAGCAAACAGATTTCAAGTGGTTCAGACCATGACTAGATGGAAGGGGAATCCTGAAATTTTCTTCATGGGGCCATGGTGTGGGAACCAGTGCTCTATCAGACTGTGGCTGATTCTACTAATGCTCTAGGAAAAAATGTCAGACTAATTTTCATGCTCTGAAAGATTGAAGAGATACCCATCATCTCTCACAGCGGTAAAGATTTAAAAACAAACAAGCCTAAACTCCCACCAGCTAAAGAACTGTGGCCTTGAAAGCAGGAAGCAGAGTTCCTTTGGGGAGTTTCCTTGTGTCTCTTCACTCCTCTTTTTTCATCTGGATCTTACAGTGGTTGTAAATTTTGGCTTGTGTGTTTAGAGCTGGTTGAAATTTTGTCCCCCGTCCCCAATATTTCTGCCTGTTCCCTATCTCATACACTGAACGCTGATAAACCAGAGGCTCAAAAGCTGGTTTTTATTCATTAAACTCAACTGAAAATAAATTGTAATTTTTCAACTCCTGTTGGCTGTGTTACATGAATAAGGAGAGCAGATGTGAGACTAAGTTATAGTTCAGTTCTGCAATGTTCCTCAATAAGGAAAATTAAGCCCCAAACCTAACCAGCCTGGTTTGCAACCAGACATTCTTTGCATCCCATAAAATGGACACATCAGCATTTTCTCTCTGTCATGCCAATACCCATCTGTAGATCAATATATACAATCAGTCTCACCCCACGTTCAATTAAAAGCATCTGAAAATTGTTTTATTCAGATTTAATAGGACAGACTAATAAAATAGATGAGATTTAGTCTATTAATTAAATCCCACGCACTAAATACTGTCCCCTGCAGCAAGCACACGTAGTCTGGCTTTATTGCAGGGATGGGGTTGGTGAAGAAGAATTCTTCCCACGTTAGGTTACAAATCAACAGTGCATTCGAGGTAAAATTATTTGGGGCTCAATAGCCTAACTCACATGTAACACACTCAGGCAGTGGGAAAAACTTGAGTTCCCTATACCTTGAGCAGCTCCAGGCATCTGTTACACTGCGTTGTTATTGTCAGACCTTCTCCTGACACTTGTGTCTCTCTTCTGACAGTAGCTTTGTGAAGAAGCAGCAGATGTTCAGGGTCTTACAGGTCAGATTCCCAGTGGAGGAGAAATTAGTGACATAGAGTCTGGGTATATACCTGGTTTATTTGCATAATACCTGCCCTCGAATAAAGATGCAGGCATTGTTTCAGGAATCTCAGCCCAGCACCATTGTCTGGTTCCCAGGCTATAACATTGCCCTTCAAGAATTGACTGTAATCAGAAGACAAGACACAGAGCAATCTTTCCTGATATTTACACAAATCCCTTACACAGCACCTTGTATAACACCAAAACACAAGCATTTCTTCTAAGACTAAAAACTTGCTCACGCACTAAGAAAACAACTTGGAACACTAAGGCCTTGGCTACACTTGCGAGTTACAGCGCAGTAAAGCAGCCCCGGGTGCCCTAGCTCACTCCCCGTCCACACTGGCAAGGCACGTAGAGTGCTCTGAATCTGCGGCTACAGTGCTGCTGGTACTCCACCTCGGCGAGTGGAATAACGTTTGCTGCGCCCCCGCTGGAGCGCCGCGGCGCCAGTGTGAATGAGATGTTGCGTTACTGCGCTGTGATCAGCCTCTGGAAATGTCCCATAATCCCTTAAGTCAAGTGGCCACTCTTGTCGTTGTGAAATCGGCTGCAGGAATGTGGAAATGCCCTTTCAAAGCTCTGTTTTGGAGAAGCTGGCTGCTAATCAGCTCAGAGAAAAGCAAACATTTACTGTTTGCTTTGAATGAGTGAGAGAGAGGCGGGGGGAGGGAACAGGGGGGTCTGAATTTACAGGACAGCATACTGACACACTCTCAGCTCCCCAAAAACCCACTCTCTCTCCTCCTACATACACACAACGCACTCCCTGTCACAATCCACCCCCCCATTTGAAAAGCATGTTGCAGTCCCTTGCATGCTGGGATAGCTGCCCCTAATGCACCGCTCCCAATGCCGCTGGAAGTGCCGCAAATGTGGCCATGCCAGTGCGCTTGAAGCTGTCAGTGTGGACAGACTGCAGCGCTTTCCCTACTGCGCTCTCCGAAGGCGCTCTCCATCCGCAAGTGTAGCCATGCCCTAAGTGTCACAGCGCCTGTCATAATATTATTTTTGTTGGCTTGTTTTGGGGGAGGGCCATAGGTAGCAAAATGACCTGCCTTCTGAAGAGATGCAGGGCCTGGGATCTGTGGACCAAAGAAGCACCCTGAATAGATCAGGCTACTGCTCAGCCAAGGTTCTGCAAGACGCAGAGGGGACTACACCTCAACTACCTCCTGCAAGGTTCAGGGTGTGGTGTGTAGTTTCTTTGCACAGGTCCCAAGGGGAGTGAGTAGGAAGGGCTCAGGAGCTACTTTTAAAAGTTGTGCAAAAGATTGTAAAGTCAGTGGCTCTAGTTTCAGTCTTAAATTCTGCGTGATAATTGGAAGGGAACATCAATAAGTGAATAACAGCCTCTTCCCACTCTGTCAGATGTGGTCTCCTTTAATACCTTCCCCTCGATTTAAAATGCAACCTCCACTATTAGAATAAATCATACCAGGAAAGTGATTTGTGCTGTCTCCAGAGATGCATCTATTGTATTTCCACTGTTTCTGTGACTCGTATTAGATGTGAAATGTACAGCTAATTAGAATATAAACAAGAGCTTTTCTCTCCTCTTTTGACTCACTGATCTATTTTGGTTCTCCCAGCTCCGTCTTGTGTCTTTCCATACCTTTCCGATTCTCTTGGATCGTCCCTTGCAACTATTACTTTTGGCTCTCCATTTCACGTCAGGTGTTTCTCTCTCCTTCATTTGAGATCCATACTGGCTTCTCCATTAAGGGTCCTCTAGTCTTCTCCCACTTGTTTCACACAGTCTCTTTCCAGTGGGAACAGGCAGGAACGGAGGGAGGACTCTTTAAAAGCACTTGTTTCACTAAGCAGCACAGTTCAATGGGACTTAGGCTACTCAATCATCTAGGTGCATGAGTTGCATGGAGTGGTGCTCTTTCGGGATCTGGGCCCCAGCGTCTATAGGTCCCACTGAACTGTGCTCATCTCCTGTTAAAGTCACTGGCAACTCAGGTGGGTGCTCAATACCTCTGAACATCAGCCCACTTTTATTTAAGTGCCTAAGTATGGATTTAGGTGCCCAACTTCTGATTTTGCAGTTTGGCCAATGGAGGCATCCCAAAATTAGCGGCCACTTCTGACAACTGGGCCCCAAGCTCTGTGGCTTTTTTTCTTTTCTTCTTTCTAGTAGAGAATTGATGGTCTGAGCCCTGATCCTGCCTTGCTGCAGTCAATGGGAGCTTTAAAATGGATGTCAACAGTAGCAGGATGAGGCTTTTTGGGTGTGGGCTATTTTGCACAATGGAGTCAAGTATCAGAGGGGTAGCCGTGTTAGTCTGAATCTGTAAAAAGCAACAGAGGGTCCTGTGGCACCTTTGAGACTAACAGAAGTACTGGGAGCATAAGCTTTCGTGGGTAAGAACCTCACTTCTTCAGATGCAAGTAATGGAAATCTCCAGAGGCAGGTATATATCAGTGTGGAGATAACGAGGTTAGTTCAATCAGGGAGGGTGAGGTGCTCTGCTAGCAGTTGAGGTGTGAACAGCCAAGCACTGAGGTACAATCAGCCAAGCACTGAGGTACAATCGCATCTGCTCCAACCCCTCAGACAGACACCAACACCTACAAGATCTTCACCAAGCATTCTCAAAACTACGATACCCACACAAGGAAATAAAGAAACAAATCAACAGAGCCAGACGTGTACCCAGAAGCCTCCTGCTACAAGACAGGCCCAGAAGAGAAACCAACAGAACTCCACTGGCCATCACCTACAGTCCTCAGCTTAAACCTCTCCAACGCATCATCAGTGATCTACAACCCATCCTGGACAATGATCCCTCACTTTCACAGACCTTGGGAGGCAGGCCAGTCCTCGCCCACAGACAACCTGCCAACCTTAAGCATATTCTCACCAGCAACCACGCACCGCACCATAACAACTCTAACTCAGGAACCAACCCATGCAACAAACCTCGATGCCAACTCTGCCCACATATCTACACCAGCAACACCATCACTGGACCTAACCAGATCAGCTACAACATCACCGGCTCATTCACCTGCACGTCCACCAATGTTATATATGCCATCATATGCCAGCAATGCCCCTCTGCTATGTACATTGGCCAAACTGGACAGTCACTACGCAAGAGGATAAATGGACACAAGTCAGATATCAGGAATGGCAATATACAAAAACCTGTAGGAGAACACTTCAACCTCCCTGGCCACACAATAGCAGATGTAAAGGTAGCCATCTTACAGCAAAAAAACTTCAGGACCAGACTCCAAAGAGAAACTGCTGAGCTCCAGTTCATTTGCAAATTTGACACCATCAGATCAGGATTAAACAAAGACTGTGAATGGCTATCCAACTACAGAAACAGTTTCTCCTCCCTTGGTGTTCACACCTCAACTGGTAGCAGAGCACCTCACCCTCCCTGATTGAACTAACCTCGTTATCTCCACACTGATATATACCTGCCTCTGGAGATTTCCATTACTTGCATCTGAAGAAGTGAGGTTCTTACCCACGAAAGCTTATGCTCCCAGTACTTCTGTTAGTCTCAAAGGTGCCACAGGACCCTCTGTTGCTTTTTGCACAATGGAGTTTCCCCATGTTCTTAAGGGAGGCACTGGATATGTCTGGTTGGATCTATCCTTTTAAAGCCAAAATGTGCAGTGTATTTGGTTTTTATTGCCCAGTGCTTAGCTGCTTCTCAACAGGTGACTTGTAAATGGATTAAAAAATCAGAGAGAACCCTTGCTTTTATTCAGCTCTACCTACTTTCCAATGCTTTTATGAGACTTGCAGGCAAATTGAGGCCTGACATAAGCATTCGTGAACTGAGTGCACTGAATCTGGCCTTTAAAGTTTAATTAATTAATGTTTCTAAAGCAGTTTGTGATCCTTGGATTAAAGGGGCTATAATCCTATTGAACAGCACTATGATTCGTAACATTCTCATCCACAGTTGATGGGGGCAGCACCAGAGCTGCTCAGTATATTATAGTCCTGAACCTCAATGGCCACATTCCTCTCCACTCTAACTCCACTGACTTCACTGGTGTTGCCCCTGGACTGAATTCAGCCCCAAAAGGTTCTAGGGAGAATGAAGATGAGGGACGGCATAAACCCTTTTACATCTGCACACTTTGACTCGCAGTTTCCCCAATGATGCTGCGTGCAGTTCTGATGAAAGAATGCTGCGGATTTTCAATAACCTGGAGGGAAGGGATGCAACTTAAATGTGCAAATACGGTAATTACAAACCTCACCCAATTAGCTCATGTGCTAATCCCCGTAATGGGAGTCCTATTTCTGCATACTTTTTCCAGAGTCATTTGTAAGGCACTCTCTTCTGTCTTCTCCTCTCCCTGCAGAGATCCATCTCCCCCACAAAATTTCATTGCCTTTAATGATGCTACAAAGGCTAGTGCTCAGTGACCTCAGCAACTCCTTCATGGTGGCGTATAACTTATGCTTCCCATCCACCTTTATATGAACTACATGTCTCTGCATTCAGAACCTAATCAAAGAAATGCATCTGAGCCCAACTTATCTGAGTTTGCAGAAGCCACAGCCCAAGCTACCGCAGATTTTTTATTTCAAAAGTAACCGGTCAAATCTTCTGCTGGTGGCCACGTTTCTTTGTGTGAATTTGACCTGTGTGCCCATAGACTTATTTTAGTGATGGGGGGAAAAGTAACCTGAACCTTCACCCAAAACTCAGACCCGACCCAAATGTAACCTTTTCTTGTAGTTCATAAAGTTTAGGAGACTTCCCATTCCGTTCCATGTTTGAATTTTTCTGTGTCTCCGAATTCTGACCCACACCAGAAGTAGCAGCACTGAAATATCACCAAAGAGGCTGTTGTCATGGTATTTCCCACTTCATCGGAAGCAGGAAGTACCAGAGATCTCTTGAGGGAGTGTACCTGTTCTTGTGAGATTTTTGGCCTTATTTTGCAAGTCCCATGCTGGCTTGGATATTTCAGGCAAGTATCTGGACACCCATTTACTTATCTGAACTGAACTTCCTACACAATTTGTGATTTGCACATTTGAACCTCTTAATCTGCACTCGTGACAGGAAGAGCCTTTTGCAGTGTACTGAATTTTGCATCTTAGCGAGAAAGAAAGGTTGAAAGCAAGCCAAGGATAATGCATCAACTCCACATACCGCAGGACCATTTTAATCCCGCGAGTCCCCAAGAACAGATGCTGAGGTTTGCAGACTAGGATGTGCCGAATATATGCTGGGATACCAGCACCATGAGCTCTAGCCCAGTTTCAGAGCAGTACAGAGCTCTAGGAGGTGATGTCACCCACTGACTGACTCTGCCCCCAATCCAATGCACTCCCAAATTAATTTCTATTGTGGACTTGCAGTTGGAGCAAGATCCGCCTGTATTCCGTAGTCATAACATGCACATGGTGTTATAGATCAGCAAGCATTTCCAAAGTCATAATTACATGCTTTTAGCAAGAACCAGGAATTGAACCACAATTTGTCTCACACGACACATTTGATAGTGACTCTGAAGATCCATGCAGTATATTGGCAAATAAGAAGAATATTAGTAATTAGCCGCTCATTAATAATTACATGGCTAACAAAATCATTCCTTTATTTCTCATGCATGATTTTCCCTCCCCACAGACTCCTGCTCTGGCAAATGCTTTTAACTGATTTTTTTTTCCCTCTTAGGGCTTCCAATCTCCAATTGATTCTCTGTGGCTCAACTGCATAAAGCCTGCACTTTTCATAATGCGCCATCTGCACGTGCACTGTGGGTGTCTATGACTCTATCTGGTGCACAGAATGAGTGCAGGGCTCATCCATATAGTAACAGAGGTCCACACACTGTGTAATTTGAGAGGAGAATTTGGCCTTCAGAGGTGATTTTGAGATCGGGCTGTGTGAACGTTTCATGGCAAAGCGAGGCAAGTCCAGGGCTTCATTACAAACATAGGACCCTAAATTATGAAACTGCGCTCATTGGCAGGGGAACACTGTGCTTCATTGAAGTGAATGGCCTGGTCTACACTGGGGGAGGGGGGATCGATCTAAGATATGCAACATTAGCTATGAGAATAGCGTAGCTGAAGTCGACGTATCTTAGATCGACTTAGAATCACTTACTTCACATCCTCGCAGCGCGGGATCGACGGCCGCGGCTCCTCCGTCGACTTTGCTTCCGCCTCTTGCCGAGCTGGAGTTCAGCAGTTGACGGGAGAGTGATCGGGGATCGATTTATCGCGTCTACACTACATGCGATAAATCAATCCCTGATATATCGATCGCTACCCGCCGATCCGGCGGGTAGTGTAGACGTTCCCAATTATGCAGAATCTGGTTTAGGTGAATTTGGTACAAGTTTAAAGCCCTGAACCGGCAATTGACTCCCCAGAGGCAGATCCCCACACCTAACTGGAGCCCCGGTGAAGTCAAGAGTAAATTCTGAAACCAAGGATTTATCAATGGAGCTTGATAAGTTTATAAAAGGGATTGTATAATGGAGTTACCTGCGACAGCTGGGGGATGGACTCGATGACCTAAGAGATCCCTTCCAGTCCTGTATTCCTATGTTTTGGATGGAAACCAATGTGAAACTCAGTTTTTGCACAGTATTGACCAGAAATCAAGAGAAAAGTGGTGGGTTTGGTTGAATTTCACTTTGAACATATAGGTACATTGCTATACCCAAGTAGGACCTGTGAACTGAAACAGCTGAGTTTAAGACACCTCTGTTTGAGGGCAATGGGACTGTAAGTGCAATAATTTGCTCACTTTTCCTCTGATTCTACAATCCAGCCTACACTGCAGCAAGTACATGTAAGAGGGAGTTCTGGTTAAAGTTTAAGTAAATATAATGCGTTCACCTCTTGGTTTCTAAATCTGGATCTTCTGATACGTAAAAAGAAGAAAAGCAAATTTTTGCTCAGTGCATGGAAAGGAATACTTCTCTGGTAAATTATAAAATATAATAATAATGATTCTCAACAAATGGAAAGGAAAAAGTGCAGCAGAAGGACTATTTTTAAACACTTTGCTGATGTTGACAGTGGAATTATATTAGTGGAGACTTTGAACTTTTAGGTTGTGATCCTGCAAACATTTCCACATGTGAGTAACTATGCTCACGTGAATAGTCCCATTAGTTTCAATTAGGCTACTCATATAAGTAGCTTAAGGGTTTGCAGAATCTAGCAATGCATCAGAAGGCACTGAAGAATTCCTGCTACGAACATGAGCTGGAAAATAAATGTGTGTTGCAGTCTCTGCCCTCTCTTGTTAGCCCCATCCTCTCTTGACTACTTGTGTTCAAATCACAGGCCGTGACACTACCTGTTTTACACTATAGGTGGGGCTGGTGGTTGATTGTGGTTCTGAACAGAGACTACAACACGTGGAGGAGGGGAGCCCCAGTGCCAAGTAGGATGGTGGGCAAAGGTGTAGGGTGACCAGACAGCAAATGTGAAAATCAGGACAGGGGGATGAGGGTAATAGGTGCCTATATAAGACAAAGCCCCAAGTATCAAGACTGTCCCTATAAAATCGGGACTTCTGGTCACCCTAATAGGGGGGGCAAATTATAACTATGAACTCAGACTGCAATGTGCTTGTAAAAGGTATATTGTGTCCCCCTCTATTGCCTTGTCCACACAGAGGATAACAGTCTACTACTGCTATTAGCTGATGAAGTTACTCTTTACCTCAAGTGATAAAGATATGTGCTGCTGTAGTTCCCAGATTCAAACTCAGGTTATTTTCTGTGGTGTAGACTTGCTCTTACTGTAACTCCCTTCCCAGATGCGGTGGTGATGTGCATGTTATATGGGATACAGGTAGATAGATTCTCTTCCATATGTTCTGAACGGCATTTAACTTACAAGCCTTCTAACTCCTCTCTAGTTTATTTTATAATCTACTTCTGCTTTGCTTGGAGATATAGATTCTGATTCTCCAGTCCCACTCTCCAGTTTCCATCAGTTATCTACTTCCATGCTATGGATAGATTTGTCAGTAGCAATGTTGGGCCAGATTCTCCATTGCCCTGCACCTTGCATAGTCATTTGCATCTCTGTAAAGAGGGCATAAAATGCCTCCGTTATCATTGGATGGAGTTTTACACCTGCTTTGCCTTCACTGTGCTTAGCTCTACCTACCAAGGCAATGGAGGTGCGGGAGCCCATTGACTCCAAGCCAAATAATGTATTTACAGTCAGTTCTTGAAGTAAATTTTGACTCATTTGCTTAAACAGCTGCTAACCATTCAATTAAATATATATGTATATATATGAGAAATAGGATGTTCTATGGGCCTTAGATTGAGGGTGGGACAATGGAGTGGAGGAATCCTTTGTGGAATTCATGGACAGCCCAAGAGCCATCTAGAAAACTGACTTCTTTTTCTGTTTCTAGGAATAACTTAAAACTCTGAAACCAAGGGGGTAACCAAAGAGACGTGTAGCTGCTTCTTGAGAACTCAGGTGCCAAGCAGAGACATGGCCTACTTTTGCGACTTAAAAGTCAATACAAGAATTGCTTCCCCCCTCCCATCACTCTCTCCTTTATTAAATAAGGGGCTATTTCTTGCAGGAAGACCGAGATGTGTGATGTGTGTGGATGAAAAAAAAACCCATTTGCTAGCATGAAGCTGACCTATGCAGAGAATGTCAAAAGCCAACACAGTAATGAACTTGTTTCTATTCAGTCGATTGATTCGTGAAGCAGATCTGGAATTTAGAAAATACTGTCTCCCACTGATGAGGCTGGATCTCCCGCTCTTTTATATATTAAGGCCTGGTCTACACTGGGGGCAGGAGGGGGGCAGATCGACCTAAGATACGCAACTTCAGCTACGAGAATAGCGTAGCTGAAGTCTACGTATCTTAGTTTGACTTACCTCCCATCCTCACGGCACGAGATCGACTCTGCTGCCGCCTCTTGCTGATCCGGCGGGTAGTGAAGATGTACCCTTAGATTACTGTCATTATTATTGTGATGGGTTGGGTCACAGAAACCCCCTTGGGACTGACACCTGGTGTGCTGAGACTACCTCTGAGCGTGTTTTCCCTGCCAGCTTGGGACTTCAGTCTCTTGCCTGGTTTGAGCCAGACACTCTAGCTTGCTACAAACACAGATCCAAGTCTGAACCACATCCCCCACAAGCTGCAGGCTTCACTGAAAACAGCTTAAGACTTACTCCTGCCTCCAGCACTTAGATACCCAACTCCCAATGGGGTCAAAACCTCAAATAAATCCATTTTACCCTGTATAAAGGGTATACAGGGTAAACGCATAAATTGTTCACCCTCTATAACACTGATAGAGAGATATGCACAGCTGTTTTCCCTCCCCCCCAGGTATTAATACATACTCTGGGTTAATTAATAAGTAAAAAGTGATTTTATTAAATACAAAAAGTAGGATTTAAGTGGTTCGACGTTGCACAGACACAGTGAGAAACAGCCCCTGCCTTGGGGAGCTTACAGTCTAAATAGGCAAAGGACTCATTAGTATCTCACTTTTACAGAAAGGGAATTGAGGAACCCAGAGATACAATGATTCAACCAAGGAGACAGCAGGAATCAGTGGCAGAGCCAAGTAACGAACCTACATCTCCCAAATCGCAGTCCAGTGCTTTCTCACAAGACCATGTGCCCTCCTAGATGTCTTGGGTTTTTTTCTGGCCTGGACACCTGAACAATGAATGGGCACTTGGAAACAACTCTTTACATATAGGCCACTGAGCAGTCATCAGATTGTCACAATTCTTCGGTCATCTCCACCCAACCTGGATTCCAGCTGGGGAAGTATGCTAGAAGCTAAAGCCTTGGTCTAGCCTTGGTATTGTCAGGCCCCGACGCATCCAGTCCCCCCGTCCCCGTTTAAGTTTTACTTGCTGGTACAAATCCATCTTTGTGTCCTTGGCTATGCCTGATCGGATTTATTATTTCTTCTTCTCTCCATTAATAGAAGTATTAGTCATTTGGGGGAGGGGAAAAAATAGTATCCTGAAGACATGTCACCATTGATTATACTTCTAAACCAACTGAAATGCGCTTATTCCCAAATTCAGTTCAACGCGGTAGATTACAAGACAGCAACACACCATAAATTTCTGTATTTATGACATGTACTGCAATATATAGAGCTGGGTGCCAATTTTCTGTGACAAGTACATAGGAATTATTCAGAAAATACCACTCTCTTCAGTGCCAAATTTAGGGATAATTTATAGCTGCCTTGGTTTCCACACCTGGAGGATTGTGCCAGCTGTGTATTTCCCCAACCCTGTTACTTTTAATAACTCTTTGCCCATGGAATTAACAGCATTCACTAGCAAGGCTGTGATAAATGAAGTGTGTGTGTGGGGGGTAGATCCCTTTTATGGACACCTAGCCAGCCAGTTAGCTGTAAAATCCTTCTTGGGGGCTGTTCTCTGCTTGCTTTACCTGTAAAGGGTTAAAAAGTAAAGAAAAGGGAGTGGGCACTTGACCAAAAGAGCCAATGGGAAGGCTAGAACTTTTTAAAATTGGGAAAGAAGCTTTCTCTTTGTGTCTGCTGTGGTTCTCCGGGAAAAGAGGAGAACAGAGGGCAGCAGGAATGCTGGGTAAAGTTTGAACCCAGTATGAAAACTCATCTTCCATACCTAGAAGGATTCACTGGGACAGGGAATGTTTAGATAGATGAGATCAGGTTTATTTCTTTATTTTGGCTCATGGATTCCTCTGTGCTAACCCCAGATGCTTTTGTTTGCTTGTAACCTTTAAGATGAACCCCCAAGAAAGCTATTTTGGGTGCTTAATTTTAGGAATTGCTCTTTTAAAATCTAGCACTATCCTAAGTTCTAGATGTATTTTCTTCCTTTTTATTTTCAATAAAATGTACCTTTTTTAAGAACAGGATTGGATTTTTGGTGTCCTAAGAGGTTTGTGCAGGTTGTTTGATTAGCTGGTAGCAACAGCTAATTTCCTTAGTTTTCTTTCTCAGATCTTCCCCAGGGGGTGTGTGTGTGTGTGTGTGTGTGTGTGTGTGTGTGTGTGTGTGTAAAAGGGCATGACGGTACCCCACAGGGAGGAATTCCCAAGTGCTCCTTCCTGGGTCCAAGGGTTTGGGTTTTTTTTTTTGCATTTGGGTGGTGGCAGCTTTTACCAAGCCAAGGTCAGAGAAAAGCTGTAACCTTCAGAGTTTGATACAAGCCTGGAGTGGCCAGTATTAAATTTTAGAATCCTTGTGGGCCCCCACCTTCTGCACTCAAAGTGCCAGAGTAGGGAATCAACCTTGACAAAGGTGATTAGAAAAAAACTCTTTCAGATACTGTATATCTGCACAAAGGACTCCCATGGGACCATATGGACACACAGTAGATTGCAAGAGAGTATGAAACTCTGCTGAGCAGGGGAACAGGAAACAATGGCATACAGCTAGTGCAGCAGGAAAATCCGTATCAAAAGTTTATCAGAATCCTGGGTTCTAAACACCACAGACATTTGTACCAGAGATGGCGGACTTCCTCCATCTGTGTTTCCACTAGCATCTGAAATAGCTGTTGTAAATAATGTCACTCATGCAATAAGTCACCTTTGCAAAACTACCACCAGCAGCAGGCAGAAGTAGGGTGTGGGTGCAGGAAGAAAAGCAGTTAATCAGGCAGCTAACTATATTGGGCCACATCTTCAGATGGTACAAACTAATATGAGCGGCCAGGGTGCTAGCATGGGACTTGGGAGACTCCCTGTGTGACCTTGGCAAAGACAGTTCATCTCGACCAAATTTTTAAAGGTATTTCAGTGCCTAAAGATCCCACTGTGTACCTAGTGGCATCTTCAAAAATGCCTAGGTAAGTTAGGTGCCTAACTCCCATTGACTCCAATGGGAGTTAGGTGGCTATCCTGCTTAGGTTCTTTTGAAGAGCCCACTGAATGACTAGTTGCATCTTTAGGCACCTAAATACTTTAAAAATCGGGCACTCATTTCCCCAGCTGTCAAATGGGAATAATAGCACCTCCCTGCCTCACAGGGGTGTTATGAGGATAAATATGTCAGGCTGTCTGGAGTGGCTCACGAGCCGAGTGCCAACCTCAGGGCAGACTGTCACAAACCTCAAACTGGTTATGACTTCTATACTTAGATTTTTTCCAACCAAGTACCAAGTGTGAATTTCTCCAACACTATCACAGTCCTCTTAGGCATTCGGATCTATCTTGCCACCCAGGCAACCTTGCCTTTATGATAAGATGATCCCTTACCCCCAAAATCACAACAGTATTCGGGTTACTCTCAGTCCCAAAGGACCAGTCACTTTATCCCAGGTCAATTGCACTTCAGATATCACACCCAAGACAACAACACTTGTAACTAATTCTATCATAAACTATCTACAGCTTTATTAACTAAGAAAAAGAAATGAAAGTTATTTCCAAGGTTAAAGCAGATACACACGCACACAAATGAGTTACAGTCTTAGGTTCCAAAAGGTAATAGAAACTGCTGTGATATGAAAGCTTTCTCTATCCTCTAGTACCAACCCAAGCTAAGCAGCTTGGGGATCTCATGCTTATGCTTAGAAATATTGCCCTCTCCAGATTCCAAGCAGCGCAGTGATACAGATTCTTCTGGTCAGGGATTTTTATTACCTTTCCCCAGAGTTCAAACTGATGGGACAAGTGTTTGGGCCAGTCTCCTCTTTATGTGTGTGTGTGTGTGTGGGGGGGGGGGGGGGGGAAATGAACAAAATCTTGTCCTTTGATGTTTCACAATGGCTCATTTGGTTTGTGGGCCTTCTTGTGAGCAGGATGAGCACTTTACGTTAATTAATGCTTCTTTCCTGTTTGATGAGGTACACAATTACAGAGGGTTACAAAGCAAACATGCAACATAACTTTATACTGTGGGATACAGATGCTATAAGTGAGATCAATACATGCAGCATCCTACAAGCATTTCATAAAATCTAAACACATGCTTATAAACTTAATATCTTTTAACAATGCTAACATAGAGGTGATCCATACTGGTGTCCAGCTATGCATTTGTCAGTGTTCAATGAAGTCTAGAGCCAGCATCACAAAATACATTACTGTAGTAACTGAACCCTTCACAATCGCTAATGGGGCCCTGTTGGTACCTAAGAACAGGTCTCCACTGTGGGGCTAAGTCCACCTAAGTTATGCAACTTCAGCTACATGCTTCTCATTCCATGGGGTACTGGTGTTGACGGGAGAGCGATCGGCAGTCGATTTAGTAGGTCTTCCCTAGACCCACTAAAATCGACCCCCCTGTGGATCGATCGCCGTGCATCGATCCCCCGGTAAGTGGAGACAAGCCCTAAGATAGACCCATATAACTCCATTGATTGATTTGATTTTAATGCTACTATGCGGATTATATTTGTGTCCATAAAGGCATTGCACACCCTGATGGTACTCATACTAAACGGATCTGATTCTTCCCTGGGTTACACTGGTATAACGCCAGCGAAGGCGATGAAGTCTGATTTACACTGATGTAAGGGAGAAGAGACGTAGGCCCCATATGTTTTCTCAAATGCACATAAATCCATTGTATTTTGCTGACTATAAAGTTAACGCCAATAACGCTTCCTTTTTCTAACTTTTTTCCTAGCTGAATTTGTGGCGGAATGGGAAGCAAAACAACCTATTTCAAAGGTAACGTTATGTTTCTGAACATGTAATCAAGATACAGCTTAAGGACATTGTCTCTGACTTCATGTTGTGCTAGAATGTAAAATTATGGAACTGTCAAATCACTGTAGCATGCGTTGTTTTACATAACATTGCTACAAAGTGATGTGTGTGAGGTCATATGATCTGGATCTTTCCTGGTGAGCATAACTGAAAGATGCAGATGGTAGACCGACGGGGAATATATGTGACAACTAAAGGAAAATATATTACCCAGAAAAATCTAAGGCCATTTCTTTCCTCCAGAAAATAAATTTTCATCGCAGAATTTAGGTTAGTTAAGTTGTCTCATACAAGATTTTTCAGTATACCCGCCCCGCAACTTAAAAAGTAGGATGATTTCGGAATTTAAAGAATGGAAAAAAAGCTTGATCCACATACTCCTTGCTACCACACAGCAGGGGACTGAGATTCAGGAATCTCATTAACTTGCTATGTGGCTTTAAACAAGCTACTTAAACTCCGCCTCAGTTTCTTTATCTGTAAAATGAGACGCACTATAATTTCTTACTTTGTGGGAGGGGCAGTGTGAGTAAAACAGTGCTGAGGTATATTAGTGAAATCTCAAGGCAGACTAACCTCAAAATCTAAATGTAGGGCTAGGTTCACTAAAAGGTTTGTCAGCATTCAGGAAGAATGACTGTTCATGGTATATAGCTGGTACCAGGTTCAACAGGAGTGGAAACCCAGACACATGAATTAACGCTTCATTTGCGCTGAGCAGAGTGGTATTTTCTGAATAACTCTGGGCATCTGTCTCAGAAATTCCACATTACACTACATATTGTGGGGCAGGTCGTCAGCTGGGCTAGCAAATAGAGGCCATTTTGAATTGGTTGCCACTCAAAATGGTACAAAACATACTGGTTTCAGCTGAGTTTCACGCGGTCTTTTGGATTTTATTCCACTCTGAAACATGGAAGACTATCAGGGGATATGAACAGACAAGGGAAGGTGAAAAATAGTTCGGTGCCAGAAGTGCCAGTTTTTTACCCAGCTCCCAGCAACACAACCTGCTGGCATTCATATGTTCCAAATCTATTGGGGCTGTCTAGTGAATGCGGGGCCGGAACACACAGCTCCTACCCACCCACCAGACTCTGGTTTCTGCTTGCTTGTAGTTGTTTTCTGTAGGAGAAGCCTGTGTCTGTCTATTCCTCCTCCATTCTCTGTTGCTTTCAGGGAGTAGCTGTCTGGTTTGCTCCACCCATTTCAGGGAAGGCGGGGGTATGGCAAACAAGAGGCCCCCTCTATACTAAATTCCTATATATACAAGGTTTCCCCAACAGACCAGTGAATGCTGGAGCATCTCTCAGTCAGGCAGTGTCAACGGGACAGTGGTAGGAAAGGAGACTTTCTGATCTCACTGCTGCACGATGGGGAAAGACAGTCAGGACCATGTTGACTCCTTCTCATAAGATCAGAACTCCAATGGATTTAGTGAGGAGAGGGCCAGATGGACAACGTATAGACAGATACCCTGGTGATAAATGTGGGATAATTAAATCTACCTAGTCTATTAATTGAATGTAAGTGGACAATTAAGAAAAAATGCATTAAATAAGAGAAGAACTGAAGCTTGAGTGTGGCCCTCTTAGATGGAATCAGTGTTACTATTGGCAGTGCCTAGATGCAATGTTGAGAAGCTGGTGAGAAATGCTAAGATCAAACAATGAGGGGCAAAATAAAATAAATACAACGTATTCGAGTTAACATGACCCAAGATGAAATGACTTCCACTGGGAGACACTAACAGTGCTTTAGGAATGTCAATTTCTGCATTTCCCAACTGTAGTTTAACGGTACAGCTTTAACGTTACATTAACACAGGGTTCATAGTTTGATAGTTTTGCATTTAAGATGCTATCAAGGGACATGGCAAATTACTTGGCCCCCCGACTGAAGATCAGCCAGGTCTGGATCAGGAAAAAATGGCTATTTACGGTAAGTACCAAAACAACTAACTTTATGTTTTATTTACAGAGTGTTCTCCAGTCAATAGAATTATTATAATAATTATTTTACATTTTACATATTGTGGTAGCACCTAGGGTTCAGCTCGGTTGGAGCCCCATTGGGCACTCTACAAACAGAGGGAAATGATAGTCCCTGCCCCCAAAGAGCTTGCAATCTTAAAGATAAGGGTAACAAAAATCTGGCCCCATTGACTTCAGTGGGACCAGGCTTTCACCTGAATGTAAATAGGTGAAGGAAAGAAACAATTGAGTTGGGGTGTGGGCTGGTGGGGATAACAAGCACAGTAGGATGTGGGCAATTCTTAGGCAAATAAGGGCAATAACAGGGACTCGCCACCCACCCAGTCAATTTTACAGAACCCAGTGCAATGCAGAATATGTCTGCACTGCAATCCAAGGTCTAAGTGTAGCCTGGGTAGGCGTGCCCACGCTAGCACAGCTGAAAATAGCAGTCTAGATCAGGGGTCGGCAACTTTTCAGAAGCGGTGTGCCGAGTCTTCATTTATTCACTCTAATTTAAGTTTAAGTTTTCGTGTGCCAGCAATACATTTTAATGTTTTTAGAAGGTCTCTTTCTATAAGTCTATAATATAGAACTGAACTATTGTTGTATGTAAAGTAAATAAGGTTTTTAAAATGTTTAAGAAACCTCATTTAAAATTAAATTAAAATGCAGAGTCCCCCGGACCAGTGGCCAGGACCTGGGCAGTCTGAGTGCCACTGAAAATCAGCTCACGTGCCGCCTTCGGCACGCGTGCCATAGCTTGCCTACCCCTGGTCTAGAGGCATGGCCATGGACTACAGCATGGGCTAGCAAGGTGAGTACGTACCCAGGGCCCCTGGCAATGTGTGCAGCCTGTACTGCCTTATCTCTACTGGTATTTTTAGCTATACTAGAGCAGAGGTGGCTGCTCAAGCCACAATTACACCTTGGATTGCACTATGGTCGTAGAATAATAGAAATATAGGACTGGAAGGGATCACAAGAAATCAGCTAGTCCACTCGCTCCCCCCCTGCACTCAAGTATCCCTACAGGTTTCATTCTCAGGAATCACTTCCTCTGCCCCTGAAATGCAGCCACTCTAGATACAGAAAATGGGGTAGCAGAAAGGATGTTCTCTCCCATCAGCTATATTTTTAAGCACTCCACTGGCTGTTCTGAGCTGTATAGAATGCTCATGCCCTGCAGTGTGACATTAATAATTGAACAAATAACTTGCTCTTTTGAGAGTATTATTTTATGGAGCGTGAATGGCACTGAACCCAACGCGGAAAAAACAGCAGCATGTCTTCTGGACCAGTACCAGCAACAAGGGTTGGCAAAAGGACCGACTTAAATACCGAAGATCCAACAAGGATCAGAACGACTGTGACTTTTTCCTTTCCCCTTCATTTTCATCTTAACAAACTACAGCAGAGAGAAATTAACACGTGAGAGGAGAATCCCCAGTTGCGGCTCTGCATGCACACAGTGCTCAGTATCCCAGATAGCTTCTAAGGAAAAGAAACACAGCTCAGATCGTGAGCTGAGAGCCACATGCAATTAGAATGCTTAGACAGCCACTATAAACTGTCCAAAATGTCTCCATGCAGGCATAGAGTAAATTGCACTTTCATTATGACTGTAACATGTGCCTTAGATCACATCCCCTTAAACTCCGGAATGCCGTCCTTTTCTCTTGATCTGTTCGCAATGGGAGAAGCGGTGATATTCTTAGCCCCCAGCTCCATATTTTTCCTACCAACCTTCAAAGCATCCTCAGGTGTCCTGACTGCAAAGAGAATTTGAAGTAACTGAATAAAATAAAATATCTATATGTATTTGCAGGGCAGATTTTTAGATATCATTGAAGAGAAAATGAGATTGGAAGGCAGGAGAGAGAATGGGCTGATCCAGAATCTATGCAAACTACGTGTTGAATAAAAAAAAACAAGCCCTTAAAATAATAATTTGCTAGAAGAGGTGAATTTGATCTGGATAAGTTTTATGAACCGAAACACACTGGGCTATACCCTTCCCCCCATTAGGAGGGCTACAAAAGGCTACTTAGAGTTAACCTCAGTGGGCAGCTGGAGGTTAAAGTGTGAAGGGAGGTCAGGCCAGAATACAATGCACACTGGCAAGTTTCCTCAGTGTAATGATCTTAGCTGGCTGCCCCAAGCTGTCATAATTTAAAATAGCCTCAGCTGCACCCGGGAATTGGGGGCAGAACCTCACCTCTGTAACTCTCTTGGGGGCATGAGGGCAGCTGGCATGTTGTGAACAAAAAGAAGAGCTGGTGATGTGCTTGTAGAAAACGCAGTTCTGAAGAGGACAGCCAGTCTTTAACTGTTGCATTCTGGCAGTGCCTAGGAGCTCCAGTCGTAGAGCAGGACCCAATTGTGCTAGATGCTGTACAAACAGAACAAAAAGCAGGCCCTAGCCCAAAGAGACCTCATGCTCCCTCTTCATTGGCGTCATCACTATAGATACTCTAACCTGTACTACTGAGGCCTCCCTGGGTTATTCTGCCAGCTGCAAGATGCTGAACCCCTCCCAAAGTGTCTGACAGAGTTTCCTCTGGCCTGCTAGGCCTCTTCTGTTGCTGCCATCTTCCACCCTGGCATCCCCAGTGGAAAGCCAAGGAGCAATACTGGGAAAGTCATCACTTTCAATGTGCAGCAGCAGTCAAAAAAGCAAACAGAATGGTAGAACCATTAGGAACGGGCTAGATAAAAAGACAGAAAATATCATAATGCCACTATATAAATCCATGGTACACCCACATCTTCACTACTGTGTGCAGTTCTGGTCACCCCAGATCAATATATATATATATATTAGAATTGGAAAAGGTACAGAGAAGGGCAACACAAATGATTAAGGGTATGGAACAGCTTTCCTCTGAGGAAAGATTAACAAGACAGGGACCGTTCTGTTTGGAAAAGAGATGACTAAGGGGCGATATGCTAGAGGACTGTGAAATCATGATTGGAGTGGAGAAAAAGTGTTAGTTACTCCTTCACATAACACAGAAACCAGGGGTCACCAAATGAAATTAATGGGCAGCAGGTTAAAAAGCAAAGCAAAGAAAGTCCTTCTTCGCACAATGCAGTCAACCTGTGGAACTTGTTATCAGGGATGTGGTGAAGGCCAAAACTATAACAGGGTTCAAAAAGAATTAGATAAGTTCCTGGAGGATAGGTCCATCAATGGCTATTAGCCAATATGGTAAGAGATGCAATCCCATGCTCTGGGTGTCCCTAGCCTCTGACTGGCCGAAGCTCAGAGTGGACAACAGGGAACGGATCATTCATTAATTGCCCTGTTATGTTCATTCCATCTAAAGCATTTGGCATTGGCCACTGTTGGAAGATAGGATTCTGGGTGAGATGGATTACTGGTCTGATCCAGTATGGCCGTTGCTATGTTGTACTTTGCTCAAAGGGGGAAAACACTGGAATGCAGAGGGCTGACACGTTTACCTCAGCCTTGTGAGAAGGGGTATGTGTGCAGTGGGGAGGGGGAGTGGATGTAGTGGCTACGTGGAAGGGCCTCTATACCCCGTCATGCCCTGGAACAGGGACTTGCATCAGCTGAAATACTAGGAGTCTCAGGATCCAGTTTACGTTTTCTTATCCATTTCAGGTTCACACTGGGGAAATTCGGCTCTGTGCAGTGGGCCAGCCCCAGGTCTAAGCACCACTTTAAGTCTCCTTCAAAACAAGGCAGAGTGATGCAAAGTCCTGCACAGCGACGAATTTCACTCACAGTTACTCCCATCTCTGCCCTGTGATCCTCCTACTCTCATCTCCTTTGTTTGCCCATCTTTTTAATCTCCGCATGACAGAGCGCTGCAGTGGCTAAGGAGGGGGTCAGGTTAAAACTGTATTCAGCTTCCCTTGCACTGGATCCATTTCCAGGCTGACTTGGCTGCTACAGGGGTAGGTTAGTCCTTTAAAGTCCTCTGACTGCCCAGCGCTGTTGAAACACTTCTCGTCTACACAGAGACACCTGTCAGATTTGAAAATGACAATAGTGGCACCAACTAACAAACCCACAACACACACCTCTCTCGCTCTGCCAGTCTCGTTAATTGCCACCACGTTTAATACTTTACTTCCCTGTTAAAAGGTTATTTAGAAGAGGGCTGAAGCCAGACATGCTTCTGAGCTGATGTTTTATTTGACACACACTGGGCTGTGTGATTTCCATTCAGCCCCTCGCACTGAGGACTGGAATTTGATTCCACTTGCCCCTCATATGTTGATCTAGAACAGTATCTAGCACGATACTTGCATGAGTCTACTAGGACTTTTCCACTGCTGCCATCTTCCACCATGGCATCCCCAGTGGAAAGACCAGGAGCAATACTGGGGAAGTCATCACTTTCAATGTGCAGTCAAAAGAGTCTACAGAATGTCAGGAACCATAAGGAAAGGGACAGATAAGACAGATTCGTTTGGTTCCCCATCCTGATGCTGCTGCCCAAATTGCAGCTGAGGTTCTCTTTGGATATAGCCATGGCTTGGGGGGACGAAGAGGGAGGGCGGGTTTCACCTGCTTCTCTGGACCTAGTCAGAACTATTCACAGTTTCTACAAGTAACCAGATCAATGCACCACGAACATTTTAGATACTTTTTTTTAATGAAAAGCTATCAGTATTTATCTATGCTGTGCTCCTCGCTGTAGTATCTGAGGGCCTGTGGAATGCAGAGTTGTACTGTAACTCTGGTAGGACAGCATACAGGACAGGACCGATGGCAGTACAATACACAGGACCGGGGCCAAAATGTTCAACTTCGGTTGCTTCATCTGCATCTGTATTTGGGTACCTAAGTGAGGTCTGATTTGCAGAGATAATGAGCACCCACAGCTCCCAGGAAAAAAATCAAACCACTCTTGTTTAGGTGCCTACATACAGCATTCAATTCCCAATTTCAAGCAAGCAAGGCCTTATCCTATCTGTGCCATAGCATTCCCATCCCTAGAGTGGGGTTACTATGCCTATTGAGAGACATAATCCATTGATGTTTGTCAAGTGCTTAGAGGTCCTTGGATAGAAAAGAGCAATGTATGATCAAAGCACAGGGACTAGGACTAATAATTTGTTTGTCCCTGTGGCTTAGGGATATCTTCTCTCAGTGACAGTGGATGCAGAAACAGCATTAGCAGAAATAGTGGTATAACTGGAACCCCTCCTTTGCTCGAAGTCATGAGAGCATTAAGCTTTTATAAACAGAAAATCCCACAGACTTTTCAATAGCTGCTTATTTGGGGCTTTTAAAATTTGTTTTCTGAGCTCTCCTACTCCATAATGTTCTTAAGCCTCATCAAGGTCTAAAAAAAAGGTTATCCTTGGATTTGAAAGTACATATTGTAACAGATTTGAATAATTCCTTGCCAATAACAAACCTACATGTCACTTTTCCAAGAGACGGAGTCAGACAGGCGGGATAAAAAGGAATAGTGAGGAGTGGTTTCCCTAGCAACATGCACAACTTGAAAAGGTTTGGAACTTCCCCCACCTACACATGGATCTGTTTTTTTTTTTTTAAGTTTAGACATTCTGATTTGAAGAGGAAGCAGGGATGTGAATCAAGCAGCTGAAACCAGAATGCTCACAGCTGACAGAAGCAGGTGCATGTATTAGGTAAATTACTCATGCTGCCTGTGCTCTGGCAGGGATCTGTATTTGGCCCTTCTGAGCTGGTTTGCAGGGTCTCTGGAGAATACCAGGTTCTTATACACAGCGTGCAGGGTCAGAGCTGACTGTGCTCACTCTTGGCCTCCATCAGTCCCATGTTGTTCTGAATTTGAAACAACCTGCTTCCAGTGCAAAGGTCAATACACACCAACTATGTGGGATGGAGTAATGCTGGAGGGCCCAGTCATTATTTCACTAGGAGGGTGGTGAAGCACTGGAATGGGTTACCGAGGGAGGTGGGGGCGAAGGACCTGTCTGGTTTTAAGATTAAGCTAGATAAGTTTATGGAGGGAATGGTTTAATGGGATAATATGATTTTAGTCAAAGGATCAGCGTGCCATCACTGGTAAATAGTATAATGGCCAATGAGGGCCTGGCTGGAGAATCTTGCCTACATGCTCGGGGTTCTACTGATCGCCATATTTGGGATCGGGAAGGAATTTTCCTCCAGGGTAGATTGGCAGAGGCCCTGGAGGTTTTTCGCCTTCCTCCGCAGCATGGGGCAGGGGTCGCTAGCTGGAGGATTCTCTGCTAATTGAAGTCTCTAAACCACAGGATTTGGGGACTTCAACAGCAGTGTCAAGGGAAAGGGTTGGGACGGCTTTGTGGCCTGCATCATGCGGGAGGTCAGACTAGATGATCATAATGGTCCCTTCTGACCTTAAAGTCTATGAGTCTATGAGTCTATGAGGTGGTGGAATCTCCATCCTTAGAGGTTTTTAAGGCCCGGCTTGACAAAGCCTTGGCTGGGATGATTTAGTTGGTGTTGGTCCTGCTTTGAGCAGGGGATTGGACTAGATGACCTCATGAGGTCTCTTCCAACCCTAATATTCTATGATTCTATGACAAGAGCTAATAACCCTCAATTACCACAGACCCTCGATGGAACTGAGGGAGTCCAGCAGAACACAGGAGGCACTCAGCACCACCAATGAGCTATGGGGATGCAGGTGAGCTTCTTTTTCAGAGAGTCAGCCTCATATAAAGGAGATTCAGATTATTTATTTGTTTTATGTTAGCGCCTATAGGCTCCTACCAAGATCAGGCCCTGGTTGCTCAAGGCACCGAGCAAACACACTGAAAGAGGCACTGTCCCAAAGCATTCATGAGATGAGGGAGGGGAGAAAGGAAGCATCATCCCCATTTTACAGATGGGGAACAGACAATAAAGCCCAAATCCTAAAAGGTATTTAGGCACCTAACTCCCATTAATTTCAATGGGAGCTAGGCACCTAAATACCTTTGAGGATGTGGGCTTAAGTGAAACTGGGAATCTGTAGCAGGGCTGGGAACTGGACACAGCTCTTCTGATACCCAGTCCAGTGCCTTAACTGCAAGACCATTCTTCTGCCTTGCATTTTGTAAAAAGTGAATCTCTGAGCCCTTCTCCGGAGAGAGCCTTGGACACATAAAGCTATGCAAACTGAGTGCAAAGACTGAAGGGCATGCACAGCTGGACTCCACTTCTGCAGTATAAGATGGTAAAGATTCCTTCCCACCACTGGCCTCCAACGCTGGAGCTTTTTATATAAAGGTGTCAGTTAAATTCAGGATTAGCCTGGCAATTCATCTATCTAACCTTTGCCAGGTTCCTCACACCGATAAATGGCACCATGGCATAATGGTTGTGACCAGGGTCCCAATGGGGGCCAGCTGAGGGCACTCAATTAGGGTGAACTGCAAAGAATGGGACAGATAATCCCCAAAGCTGGTGGATATTTTCAATACTTAGATTTACCAGAAACCAACAACACAGCTCCCTTAAAGTAACCCAGCCTCAGGCCTCCATCCAGGTACCCAAGTCAAATGTGATAAAGATTTCTGAAAATTTTATTTCATCATATAAAATAAAAGGTTCTACCAATCCCAAAGGATCAGACACATTACCTTCTAGGTTAATGAATATTCCAGATCTTATCCAAATACACACTTACAGCCAATTCGTATTAACTAAACTAATATTTATTAAAAAAGAAAAGGGAGAGAGTATGGTTAAAAGATCAATATACATACAGAGATGAGTTCAGTTCTTGAGGTTCAGATACATAGCAGAGATGGTGAGCTGTGTAGTTGCCAACAGTTCCTTTAGAATTTAGTTCGTAGGTTATAATCCAATGTCCAATATAATTCCAGGGTGTACCAGCTTAACTGGGATCTCATCTTGCAACTCAAGGATCTTTTATACAATTTCAGGCCTTCTTTGACAAGTTGGAGCCCCTCGGGGAACAACAGGCACTGATTTCCTAAGCATGGTCCTTAATTATTCACCCAGATTAACATATGGCAATTTATCCATCAGGTAGTCTATCACCGGTACATAGCTATACGAATTAACATAAGACAACCCCCTGTTCCTTCACCATTCACCTATGATTTGCTACAGGTTTCAAAGAGAGATGAATATGGAGATATCCCGTGTCTACACTTCATTTAAATGCTAGGATGTTCTTTTGATCTTTGAATGATCAGAATACAGCATAGACAAGGACTGTTGATTACATTGTTGACCACTACCCATACATATGTAAATGCACAAAACCACAAACATTATCTCCCCACATGTCTTAAGGGTTGAATTTGATTCATTTATTTTGCAGGATGTTTAACCCTTTCTGGCCATGTGCCACAATAGTCAGGGTTACAAATTGGTTATATTTGTGGCGAGGGCAGCAAAAAATAATGTCACAGCCTACCCCAAATGCAAAGGCAAGCCCTGCTTTTTAAAGAGTTCAACCCCCTCCAGTTTCACCCAGCATTGGTGAAAGAGGAGCTCCGTTCCAGCATTCCCTACCAGTGCCTCCAGGAACACATAGGACACACCCACCATGAAGCCTCAGGAATCTTCTCCATCACCACATCTGCTCCAGCAAGACATGAGGAGGAGGAGAAGAGGCTAAACTTCTGCTGCAAGTCCTGTAGCTCACCTCTCCCTCCCACCCCCGCCAAGCACCAATTTGGAGTTTGGTTCTAGAAGACAGCGTAGAGCTCTATTTCTCCCCCCACCCACCCACCAAACACATACACACACCATCTAGGAGACATTGACTAGATTAGGGAGGCCTACTCCCCTAGCCCTACGCACAGTAACTACGGGTGACCTCCAGTGGAGCTCAGAGAGGATTCTTTCCTCCACCTGAGCAACCTCCTCCCAGCCAGAGGCCACAGGACAACTCTGCACTGCCTCTCCCTTTCAGCTGCTCCACAGATTAGCTTCAGCAGCAGCAGGAGAGAGGAGCATGGTAAGTTGAGAAGCACTGAGCTAACAGCTGGGGCATTGATACATTTATAGATTTGGAAGGGTATGTAATTAATATATTTGATTTTTGTAGAGGAGGAGGATATAGAATTGACTTGGGGCCAGGAGAGGGTTGTGAACAGCATGGAATGATTTTTGTGGGAGATAGGGATAGTGTACTTTCCCCCGGGAATGCCATGTGTATTGCTAACTGAGGCAAAACATTTTTTTTGCGGGGCAGGGAGGAGTCCGTTAAGATTCTGGCAGCATGTCACTGCTCAGCCCCTCCCAGGATCAGCACTTAGGCCATGTATATACTACGAAAATATGTCAACCTAACTTACATCGGCTATATCCAACACAGTTATTAAATTACTTGTATGCATGCACACCTGGCTCCTTGTGTTGGCAGTGTGCGTCCTAACCAGGAGCACTTCCATCGATTGTATTGTCAGCGTGGGGCATTGTGGGATAGCTCCTGAAGGCCAGTAGCAATCGCCGTAAGCAACACAGTGTCTTCACTGAATCAACCTAATTACATCAACTGTGACTCTACGCTGCTTGGGGATGTGGTATTACTAAATTGGCCTAGAGAGGCACTTATGTTGGGGGGAGCCAAATTTAAGTAAAAGACACTTCCACAGCTAACGTCAACCTAACCATGTAGCGTAGACTAGGCCTCAGTCTATCCTGCAACCCTTACATACAAATTAGCCTTTGTTCATCACTAAGTAGTCCATTTAGCATCACATTCTCATAGGCTTTCCCACAGCAGCCATCTCATTACTATGGGATGGACTATGCATGTAAGTAGAGTTGATTATTCACTTAAGGAAGAGCCGTGGGACCAGCCAGGCAGTGACCATCTTGCTCAACTCTGTTGTTGGCTAAACAAGGAGGGTCCAAGCCTGAAAACTGCTGACAGGCTCCTGAAGATGAACCGGGCTGTTTTCCCTCTAATGCTAGCCCCGTTTTGTGTTTTGTTTGTCAAATCCAAGGGGCTTGCCGCCTTAGTCTGAACTTTCATTGGCTTTATGATGATGCAGCAGAGTTATTCCTGATTTACAACAGCATAACTGAGACCTGGAAACGGCCTATCAAGCTCAGACAATACATAGGAGTATCTGGGGTTAAATCCTGGCCCCAGTTAAATCAATAGGATTTTGCCAGTCATTTCAATGTGGCCCAGAATTTCACACAGACTTTTATGGGTATATCAAGTTATTCCCCTTGAGTTGGCCTAGCTTCTGTGAGAGTGGCCTCACTCTGAAACAACACACAAACTGCTGTGCCCACACATGTGCTTCACTCACGTCCCATCATTTCTAGCACTGAAGTAAGATGAGTTGTGCTGTGAAGTCTTTCCCAGTGATTTGTGGGAGAACTTGCCTGTAATTTCTGAGCACATAAAGGTGCAGAACTAGTGGCACTTGCGTGGTGCTAGCCTGTAGTCTGTAGCCACAGAGAGTTAGGTTGGGTTAGCAGCTGACTTGTTGTGCTCACTATGTTCTTAGCCTATAAGAACATAAGAGTGGCCATACTGGGTCAGACCAATGGTCCATCTAGCCCAGTACCCTGTCTTCTGACAGCAGAGAGTGCCACATACTTCAGAGGGAATGAACAGAGCAGGGCAATTATCGAGTGGTCCATCCCCTGTTGTCCAGTCCCAGCTTCTGGCAGTCAGAGGTTTAGGGACACCAAGAGCATGGGGTTGTGTCCCTGATCATCTTGGCTAATAGCCATTGATGGACCTATTGTGTCATCTAATTATTTTTTGAACCCAATTATAGTTTTGGCCTTCATAACATCCCCTGGAAACAAGTTCCAAAAGTTGATTGTGTGCGGTGTGGAATACTTCCTTATGTTGGTGTCAAATCCACTGCCTATTCATTTCATTGGGTGACCCCTCGATCATGTGTTATGTGAAAGGGTAAATAATATTTCCCTATTCAGATCCTTCACCCCTTTCATGCTTTTTATACACCCTGTAGTTGTCTCTTTTCTAAGATGAACAGTGCCAGTTTTTAATCTCTCTAAGGAAGCAGTTCCGTACCCCTAAAATCATTTTTGTTGCCCTTTTCTGAACTTTTTCCAATTCTAGTCTTTTTTGAGATAGGGAGACCAGAACTGCATGCAGTATTCAGTTGTGGGTCTACAGTGGATATATATAGTAGTACTATGATATTTTCTGTCTTATTATCTAACCATTTCTTAATGGTTCCTAACATTTTTAGCTTTTTTGACTGCTGCAGCACGTTGAACAGATGTTTTCAGAGAACTATCCACAGAGACTCCAAGATCTCATTCTTGAGTGGTAACAGCTAATTTAGATCCCATCGTTTTGTATGTAATTGGGATTATGTTTTCCAGTGTGCATTATTTTCAATTTATCAACATTGAATTTCATCTTCCATTTTGTTGCCCAGTCACCCAATTTTGTGAGATCCCTTTGTAGCTCTTCACATTCAGCTTTGGAGCCAACTACTTTCTGTAATTTTGTATCATCTGCAAACTCAACTGTTTACTCCTTTTTCCAGATCATTTACGAGTATGTTGAACAGCACTGTTCCCAGTACAGATGGTTGCCTCCCCACCTCTGCTATTTACCTCTTTCCACTGTGGACACTGACCATTTGTTCCCACCCTTTGTTTCCTATCATTTATCTAGTTGCTCATGAGAACACCTTTCCTCTATCCCAGTGTTTCCCAAACTTGGGACGCCGCTTGTGTAGGGAAAGCCCCTGGCGGGCGGGGCCGGTTTGTTTACCTGCTGGGTCCGCAGGTCCGGCCGATTGCGGCTCCCACGGGCCGCGGTTCGCTGCTCCAGGCCAATGGGAGCTGCTGGAAGCGGCGGCCAGTATGTCCCTCTATCCCATCACTGCCTACTTTTCTTATGAGACTTTGGTGAAGGATATTGTCAAAAGTTATCAGAAAAATATACTATATCCACTGGATCACCTTGTCCACATGTTTGCTGACCCCCTCAAAGAATTCTAATGGATTGGTGAGGCATGTTTTCCCTTTAGAAGAACCACCACATTTCAGGGTTTTCATGTGTGGATGGGACTTGAATTTGGGGCAACATTCAAGTTATATGTCAGATTAACTTTGAAGTGAAGACAAGCTGTAAATGTTTAGTACCAAATCTTACTCAGATTTATTTGGAAGAATACAGATATTAGGGGAAATTAAGTTCAGAATGATGGCTTAATTTGAAACCCTCAATAAATCATCTACTGAGGATGAAGGGCTGATATCTCAGGGAAGAGTAGTAGGTAGCACCATTCTGAAGTTATTCAAAACTTATCTGCTCTAAGTCAACCACCAGTTTTTGAGCAGGATGTAGAATTTCACACAGTGATTCCTACAGCCTGTGTTGTGCAGAAGGTCAAACTAGATGATCTAATTGGCCCTTACACCCTCTAAAAATCTATTAAGTGAAAAGAAGGCTGTAAGATCTCAACCAACTTCCTGCTATATGTCCATGTTCAATGCTCTCTTTACTTCCCACCAATCATCTTATTGATCTCTCTCAACTTAATATGCAAGGTATCATACTAAACAATCTACAGATGACATCTTCCTCTGATTTACTTGAAAAAAAGCTTCGCTTTGCCTTTGGAAGTAATTAGGGTTTAAAAAAAATAGCTATTCTACATATTCATTTGCTTTCACAAAAATTAATTTGAACAAACTCTGGAAATATGTTTTAATACATTTGCAATTCCCATCAGAGTAAGGCAAATTGTCTCTTTTCATGGGATGCCCAATCAGAGGCTCCATCTCACTGATTAACTGGAAGCATGCAAACAGAAATCCACTGGGAACCACGCAAAGTCCCAACTTCTTATTTGTTTAACTATCATTGCATATTTATAAATTATAACAGACTTCGCTAATTAATTTTATATCATGCAAATAACATTGCTTTGTAACAACCGGCTCTATTAGCAAAACTATTGCCAGAAAACCATAGCAGGCTGCAGTCGTATTTAGTTTGAAAGGAAATGAAAGACAGCCAGAGCAGAAACTAGTTCATTGCCTCACTCATGAGAGGTAATTACTGACTCCAAAATATGAATATAAAAAGCCATTCAATAAACTGACACCTTCTGCACATGAAGTCCCCGGAATGTTTTTAAGACTGTCAAACACAAAAGACATGTACAAATAAAAACATGATCTAGACACAAGCCAACCAAAATAACAGAGTGAAGAAGCTGCAACAGCTTTCCTTATATGCCTAAGTATTGCAAGCACACATGCCCAAGGAGGGCCTATTCCTGTGCCGAGTGCTCCCTTTGGCTACACTGGTTACTCAGCATTTGGCCGGGGGAGGCTCATGTGATTTGCAGCCTGCTCAAGTCGCGGGGACATTTGCTTGAAATTCAGAAAATGTGGGTGCTATTTGCAGCTCTGGCAAGTGGCCTGCTGTGTGATCTTGGGCAAGTCACGTCCCTGCTTTGTGCTTCTGTTTCCCCCTCCCACTGTTTATCTATTTAGACAGCCAGAAATTCAGGGCAAGTACCAAGTACCTACCACAGTGGGGCTCTGATCTTGACCCGGGCCTGTGGGCAATACCATCAGTCACCTAAAGCTCCATGATGAGGACTGTGGTCAGCAACTTCACTTCTTTAGCACAATGGAACTTTCTACCACCAGGGTAAAGGTCGTCTATGCAAGAGACAGAGCTCTCTGCAGGGATGGTCCAAGACGAGCTCCCTCTGGGATGCAGGACCATCACACACACCTCACCACCTTCCTCGCCAAGTGCAAGGCTCACTTCTTCAGCCTGCCTTCTCTAGCAAAAACATAGCACATTGTGGACGGTGAGCTTCCTCCTTGGGGAGAGAGTGAGCCACACATGACCAAAGTTAGTCATGTCATATAATGCACTCCTGGAAGGCACCTGCTACTATGGCGATTAGGGTGGTAGAGGAGCCTGAATAGAATAGAATAATACTAATAACTGCTATTCTAGTGACTCTAATAATGTGTCAGAGACCAGGCCATTTGCACTGCAGATTTAGCCACTAAAGGGCTGAGTTTGGGGTTGCTATAGCTGCCTTAAAAATAGACCCAAATCTGACCTACCACAAATTGTTATAATGTGGTAGGGAAAGCCCTCTGGATTCTAAATATGCAGATGTAGACCCCCAGCAGGTGTCACTCTGCACGGCACGATTGAGGAAAAGGAGAGCTTCAACCCTGAGCCAGATCCTCAGTTGGCTTAAATCGGTATTTACATTTGCTGAGGATGTACGCCATATCATTGATATTAACATTATATTTTTACGTTAATATTCTCTTGTTAATAATAAAGGAAGCCAGTAGCTAATGCGGCACATTTCTACAAGTGTCATATATTGGATTCCAACCCTGGTGGAAAAGGGATAGACAAGCCACGCTTAGTGCTTCCTGCATTGGGAACATAGGACTTGAACAGACTGCATGGTCATCACAGGCAACCCTCTGATATCATCCCATTCATAAATTTATCAGGTCCATCTTAATGGTAGTTCAGTTGCTGGCCCCCACTACTGCTATTGGAAGGTTCTTCCAGAACCTCCATCCTCTCATGGCTAGAAACCTAATTTCCAGCCCAAGTTTATTCATGGCCAGTGTATACCCAATTTGTTCTTGTGCCAACATTGTCCTCCAACTTAGCTTTTCTCCCTCCTTGGTGGTTATCCCCCAGCACTCATATCTTCTCTGAACCTTCATTTTGGTAGGCTAAACAAGTGAAGCTTTTAGTCTTCTCTCCTAAGATATGCTCTTCATTCCAGTGATCATTTTAGTTGCCCGTCTCTGCACCTATTCCAATTTGAATTCATATTTCTTGAACTTGGGTGACCAAAACTGTACACAGTATTCCAGATGAACTCTTACGAGAGCCTTGTACAATAGCATTAATACTTCACTCTCTCTGTCTACCTCATCCGATACATCCTAGGATCACATTTTCTTTTCCACAGCCGCATCATGTTGATGGCTTATAGTCATCCTGTGATCAAACCACAGAGCCAGGTGCTTCTCCTTCTTCATTGTTTCCAACTAATGAGTCCCCAGCTTGTAGCAGAAATTCTTGTTGTTAGTCAATTTCATCCCATTTCTATGATACCCATCCTCAAGATCTCATGGTCCTCAAGATCATCCATTTTTTCCTGTATGATATTCTGAGCCTTTTCTCTATTGTGTAATCGGCAAAATGCATTAGCACACTCCTACTTTTTGTGCCAAGATCATTAATGAAAATGTTAAAACCAGTTCCAAGACAGATCCTTGAGGAACTCCACTAGCAACCTCCCTCCAACAAGATAGTTCTCCTTTAAGCACAACACATTATCACCTCCTTTAGCCCGTTCCTTACTCGCCTTACAATTCTTGTACTAATTCCCATCTTAACTGAAAATTTCCCATGTAGTAGCGAGTTAAGTGGTTTTCTGAAGTCACAGTATATTAGATCTACTGCATTTCACTTGTCTAAAAAAATCAGATATCTTAGATACCATGTTAGTCTGGAATGATCTACCTTTGATAAACCCATGTTGTACTTTATCCCATCTTCAGTTTAGCTCCATGTCTTTATTTTTCCCTTCAAAATTTATTCTAAAACCTTGTATAGTACTGAGGGAAGACAAATGGGTCTGTAGTTGCCCAGATCACATTTTTACCCATTTTTAATATAAGTACTACATTTGCTGTTCTCCACTCATGTAGTACCACCTTGGATTCAATACAATTCAATTAAAAATCCTTGCTACTGCACTTGCAGTTCCATGTGCCACATCTTTCAATATTCTGGGATGGAGATTATCTGGTCCCCTGGCTCGAATGCACTTGGAGTGTTCCTGATGCACACAGACTGGTTTTGCATTCAGGACTAACTGCCTCAGTTTTAATATGTTTGTTTACATGAAGTGCAGATTGTAATTTAATGTCAGGCATTTAATTATGCCATCATTTGTATAAATTAGAATGTTGTTGCAGGAAAAAGTGAAATAAAACACCTTTCATTTCCCTCCCAATATTATATTTGAATTAATAAATATGAAGAGACTTAAAATTATGACAATGAAGCAGCGTTAATTAATATTTCACACTCCGAAATCCTCTCAGAAGGACATACTGCGACAGAGCACTCTATTGCAGAACAGAACACTTCAGTGAAATGCCTTTATGCACACAGAACAAAAGATGAACACTGGTTCTTTAAGTGCGTGCACTGACCTCAGTGTGTTCTGGGTGCAATGCTGGATGCTTTTAACTTCATAAAGAAAGAATGAGTTATGTGAGCAACATGACATTCGGCAAGCTCAAAACAAACGAACTAGGTTTTGGAAAACATTGAGGGTGACAGATTAAGAGGAACATGGAACATTATTATGTGCATATCATTATTAAATAATCTAACATGGAGTCTTACATCCTCAAAGCACTCTATAAACATTAACATTTTACTTCCACTATGACCTAGGGAAATGTTTATTCCGATTATACAGGTATGGAAACTGAGGCATAGATAGATTAAGTGGCTTCACAGGAGTTACTGTTAAAGACAGGATGAGAACTCAGGCATTCCTGGCTCCAAGGTCCATGCACTGTCAGATAGGCCAGACAATATCCTTATTTCCTTTGGGAGGCTGATAAACAGTCTCAGACACTAAAAGAGGGAATAATCTGTCAGATTACCTAAAATACTTTACACCTAGAGTGAAGCAGCTGTGTGCACCCAGAAGCAGAAATTTAGTCATCTACGGGACTTTACGGCAAAAGTGAGGGTGCCAAGTGAGTTTAGCTGCCTAAAGGGTTAGGTGGCAGCCAAGTGGGGGTTTTGTGCATCGTAGTGTTGACTAAATGTCATATTTAGATACTTAAATCCCTTTGTAAAACTGGGCCAAACTGGAGACAATAGACTCTTACTTTTATTTATTATTGTTAATTTATTTATATTATGGTTACGATCAGAGGTCTCAATTGGGACTAAGGTTCCAGGGTGCATGGTGCTGTACAAATATATATGAAGAGACAATCCCTACTCCAAAAGGGTTAACAGTGTAAATTCTGAGCATTAATAATGTGCAAGATGAAGTGGGTTTTTAATAATGTCATTTTTTTCCTTACACAGGCAAAATTAGAGCAACTTCAATGGCAGTTTTGCTGGAATAAGGGCTTCAAGGATCAGTTGGATCTGAAAATAGTTTCAATTGCTGGTCAAATTGTTGCTTGCTCTTGCAGTTGAAGTGTCCCAATCAAACCATTACACATCTTTTCAAGTGGCTTTTGCTCATCAATATTCATGAAAGTGAAATCATTACATGTGCAAAATTAGAATGACCTAGCTGATAAGCCTGTGATAAAAAAAAATGTAGCTGACTTCAGGAATGAGTGGGTTATCGAGTATTGGAGATAAGTTGGAGGAGTCCCTCAATTAATCTATTGGCACTGGTTTGTAAGGTCCCTGGATAGATGCAGAACTTGGTTGCTTGACATTGTCTATGAAAATTGAAGAATTTAAGTTTCAATTGCTGAAGCAACTTCAAGACTAATATATTGAGTGGTAGAATGGCTTTGCCATAAATCACTTTGATCTTTAACTATTTAACAGTTCAGTTTTGGACAAGTCTTTATTTAGTACGTTCAGGTTAAATGGAATATTTTCTTTCACCTGTTTTCACTGGTTCAGACTAGAATGTCATCCTATAAATTAAAACATCCAATTCTCTTTCAATTAGGTGGCATAGTTCTTCATTATTCTTACTCGCCAATACTGGTGCCAACAGGAGATTGAAATCTTACACCAGCTATTCTCATTTGTATGATTTATACATTATAGATGAAAGGAGGCTAAACTTAATGCCCAGTGATAGCTTCTTTCCAGGGATTAAGTATAATCCAATGATTGGCACCCTAGCCTCACATTCAAGAGACCTGTGTTCCATTCCCTCCCCTACCACAGACTTCCTGTGTGACTTTGGATAAGTCACTGAGTGCCCCAGTCTGTACAATGGGGATAATGGTACTTTCCTACCTCACAGGGATGTGGTGAGAATACATTCAAAGATCATGAAGTGTCAGATACTGTGGTAATGGGGGGCCATATAAATACTACCACCAGAAGAGATAATATTTACCATTCACAAAGACTTAAAGCTTTATATTGTAACTGCCCCTGTGTTTAAGTAAAATATTTTTACTTTGTATTTGTTTAATTATAAATTCACATAAATCGACAAAGAAATAAAACTGGATACAAGATTAAGAGGAACAGGAGTGGAGAGAATTTCTTTGTTAAAGGGGTAAAAGGGAAATAAATACACTGATGTACATGACAGATGGATATAAATCATAGGGATGTCTTTTTGAATGAAAATATTTCTTCTGTTGTTATCTATGAGACAGGGCCCAGATATCAAGAGATCCTGGTACTGCCTTGATGTGTGTGCTATAAGTACCTAAATAGAAGTGCATCTATGTCTCTGTCTACACTACGAACTAGGGGTGTAACTATATGTATGCTAGCTCTCATTGGTCGAGCGTGAGTATGTGTAGCTGTGGCAGTACGGGTAGGAGCCCCAGAGGAATGGCTGAGCTGTGCCGAGAATAAGCCTGCCTGAAACCAGTGGGTATGTAGTCAGCCTGGCTCACCTGGGCTTCTATTGCTATTTATACTAACATCCGGTTAATGAAAGCAAAGGAATCACCCCCCCCAACTTGTAGTGTGGACATGGCCACACTAGCTCTGTTCTGACTTGGTGCCCTTCACTAGAGTTAGAGAGTTTTGTGTGCACTGATTAGTTGACCCTTGCAATATCACTGAAATAGTGCAGTAAAATCCCACAGTTGGTTAATAATTTTTGTGAGGAACAATTTTTTTTTTGTCAATAAATTGGTTTTGTGGAAAAAAATTTGAAGGCAAATTTTGACAAACATAAAATTGATGATTGCTAGATGAAATGTCTCATGGGCACAGATACATCCCCCAACCAGCTCTCTGGCAGCCCACTTCACAGATGAAGAATTGAAGCACAGATTTAGTGACTTACCCAGCACATCAATAGCAAAGCTGAAACTAGAACCTGGATCGCTTAATGCCCACTCTATGGCCTCACTCACAAAACCATCCTTCCACCTTGAATGGAAGGGTTATAAGCTCAGTTCTGCCACTGATTCACTTAAGCCGTATGTAATGGGTTCAGTTACAGAGATCCCTTTGGGACGGTCGCCTGATGTGCTGAAATTACTTTTGAGCCAGTTTTCCCTGCCAGCGTGGGACTCCAGAACCCTGCCTGTTTGAGCCAGACACGCTAGCCTGCTGTGACCAAGACTCAGGGTCTAGACCACTGTCATAACTATAAAGGAAAGGGTAACAGCCCTCCTGTGTACAGTACTATAAAATCCCTCCTGGCCAGAGACTCCAAAATCCTTTTCCCTGTAAAGGGTTAAGAAGCTCAGGTAACCTGGCTGGCATCTGACCCAAAGGACCAATAAGGGGACAAGATACTTTCAAATCTTGGTGGGAGGAAGGCTTTTGTTTGTGGTCTTTGTTTGGGAAGTTGTTCGCTCTTGGGACTGAGAGGGACCAGACATCAATCCAGGTTCTCCAAATCTTTCTGAACAAGTCTCTCATATTTCAAACTTGTAAGTAAACAGCCAGGCAAGGCGTGTTAGTTTATCTTTGTTTTCTCAACTTGTAAATGTACCTTTTACTAAAGTGTTTATCTCTGTTTGCTGTACTTTGAACCTAAGGCTAGAGGGGGGTCCTCTGAGCTCTTTAAGTTTGATTACCCTGTAAAGTTATTTTCCCATCCTGATTTTACAGAGAGGATTTTTACCTTTTTTCTTTAATTAAAAGCCTTCTTTTTAAGAACCTGATTGATTTTTCCTTGTTTTTAGATCCAACCCCCTGATCCACCAGGAGTTGGTGGGAGGAAGGAGGGGGGATGGTTAATTTCTCCTTGTTTTAAGATCCAAAGGGTTTGGATCTGTATTCACCAGGGAATTGGTGAAGGTCTCTCAAGGCTACCCAGGGAAGGGAACTAGCTTTGGGATGGTGGCAGCGGACCAGATCTAAGCTGGTAGTTAAGCTTAGAAGTTTTCATGCAGGCCCCCACATTTGTACCCTAAAGTTCAAAGTGGGGAAGCAGCCTTGACAACCACACTCCCAAAGCTGCAGACTAACTAAAAACAACTCAGATGGTTACCTGTCTCCAGCACCCAGAAACCCAGCTCCTAATGGAATCCAAACCCCAGATAAATCCGTTTTACTCTGTATAAAGTCTAGACAGCATACATTTGTAAATTGTTCACCCTCTATATCACTGATAGAGAGATATGCACAGCTGTTTGCCCCCCCCCCCAGGTATTAATCACTTAATGAAATCACTTTTGTTTATTAATAAAGTATAAAAAGTAGGATTTAAATGGTTTGAAGTAATAACAGCCAGAACAAAGTAAGTCACAAAGCAAATAAAACAAAACACGCAAGTCTAAGCCAGTACATTAACAAACTGATTACAGGTAATATCTCACCCTCAAAGATGTTCCAACAAGCTTCTTTCACAAACTAGACTCCTTCCTAGTCTGGGCCCAATCCTTTCCCCCTGGTACAGTCTTTGTTAAATATCTATGTTATCAGGGGGTAAACTGGTTTTTTCATGACTGGCAGCCCTCTTTGTCCTGCTCCACCTCCTTTTATAGCTTTGGCATAAGGCTGGAATCTTTTGTCTGTGCTTGTCCACACCCCCGCCTCATCAATGGAAAAGTACAAGGATTAAGATGGATTCCAGCATCACATGACATGGGCACAGGTCACTGTAAAACCCCTAGTCTCCATTCTTCCTGGGTTGGCCCAAAGGTACACAGGAAGGTTTGCAGGTAAATAAACCATTTACAACCAATTGTCTGGGTCAATGGGAGCCATCAAGATTCTAAACCACCATTAATGGCCCACACTTTGCATAATTACAATAGGACCTCAGAGTTATACTTCATATTTTGAAAAAAGAAGAACAGGAGTACTTGTGGCACCTTAGAGACTAACAAATTTATTAGAGCATAAGCTTTCGTGAACTACAGCCCACTTCTTCGGATGCAGACTTTTTGCGGATACAGACTAACACGGCTGCTACTCTGAAACCTGTTCATATTTTGAGCTTCAGATACAAGAACAATACATGCATACATATAGGAGGAATATATTCAGTAGGTTATAACCTTTGCTATGATACCTTACAAGAGAACTTTTGCATAAAGTATATTCCAGTTACATCATATTCACACTCATAAGCATATTTCCATAAAACATATGGAGTGCAACGCCACACCGTAATCTGGATGATTAAAATTAGGCCTCCAAGGCCATATTTCAGTACATAAATATAAGGCCTGATTTTCAAAGGTGTGGCACCCTCTCCAGTCCCATCATCTTCATTGAGAGTTTCATTCATTTACACTAGGGCAGAATTCAGTTCAAGCTGTATAAGCTGAGCTTTACTTCTCCCCTGCCCAGCCCCGCACTTTTGTTTCAAGATAGAAAAGAGTCCAATGAGGGGGCTCTTTTCAAAGCTCCTAGATCATGACTTTCTCTCAGCTGATAATTTTAGATGTGGATCCATATCAAAAGCCCTTGAAATTCAAAACCTATAGAACCCCATGCAGCTTCCATGTCTACTATTGGAGGAATAACTTCAAAAAGTGACTTATCTGCCTCCTCTCTCTGTAAACACTCCAGCCACCTGGAAACCTGATCCCTATCTTATGTAGCTTTTTATCTCTCTCCACAGAAAAAGAGAAACAAAACACCCCGAGTTTAACAACTGTACCAGTTTCCCAGTCTGGTCTCTGACTTCCCACTATCATTTTAAAAGACTGGAATTTTCTCTTTTATTTCCTGTCAACCACAAATATATATGGAGAAGCCCCTCTTGTTAGCTATTCAGCCAAAAGGCAAACAATACAGTGTAACTGAGTGATGAAGGATTGCACTCAGTGCCTCAAACTACTTCCCTACATGTAACAAGTGAGTGAACAAAACAAGGGGCTGGGAGGAATTTAACAAATTCATATTGAGAAGGACTTCGGTTGAACTTTTTAAAAGCGATCTCTGTGTGAATAGGCCCTTCCAGGGCCGGCTCCAGCATTTCTGCCACCCCAAGCAAAAAAAAAAAAAAAGAAAAAAAAAAAAGCCGCGATCGGCGGCGGCAGTTCAGCGGCAGGTCCTTCATTCCTAGAGGGAGTGAAGGACCTGCCGCCCCCGAATTGCCGCAGGTGCCGCCCCTCTCCTTTGGCCGCTCCAAGCACCTGCTTATTAAGCTGGTGCCTGGAGCCGGCCCTGGGCCCTTCTTCTAGTCCAGAAGTAGTCTCTGAATTTCAATAAGGAATTTTTTTTGCTCTAATTATTCATTTAATGTCTATTTAGATTTTTTTAAATATGGCTCTCCTAGTCCTGTTCTTTCCTGGACTGTTCTCCCCTGTCCTCCGCCCCCCCCCCCCCCCCCCCCCGCGCTTAAAAGCATCTTTGCATCTCTGCATTTCCATATTGGCCCTTTTAGACTTAACTAGATTCAACAAATTTGAATTGCGTTCTCTCTTTAGTTATTTCTTAGTTAGCCCAAACTTTTCAATGTGGATTATAAGACATGATCAGCATGGTTTATGAGGACAGAACAAACCTTGGCACACATGAAGGGGAGGATGTCTAGGTGGTTTTATGCCACCCTCCCCCTCAAGGATCAAACTAGCTCCCAATGCAAGCTAGATAGAACAGCCCTGAGGTTGCTCTTACACTACTGGATAATAGTTCCATCAGCCCAGATTACTCAAGCACATCTCCTGCTTCTAACTTGCCCCTTGCATGCTCACCTTCTTCCCCGGACTCTGGAGGGTGGGGTGGAATTGAGTAGAGCTGGATGGATCAGAATTTGGTCTATGGGATCATGTTAAGCCTGAGTCTTACTGTGTAATCTTGGGCAAATCACTTAGGCCAATATTTTCAAACTAGGGGTCTTCATATGTAGGGACCCAAATAGAAGCAGCTCTATTTTCAAATGTGCAGGTGACATTGAGTTTAAATGGAACAAGACTGTTGCCTAACAGACATGTGAGTGAACCGAAGGAATCAGAAAATGGAGGAAGCTCTAGTGTGAATTAGCGATGGGCCTGAATCAGATCCTTGGTCTGAATACCGCCAAATTTGGGAAATATGAGATGATATCCCAGCTCCATTGAAGTCAATGAAAGTTTTGCCAATGCCTTCAATAGGGCCAGTTTCACCCTTTAGTCTGATTGCTATTTTTGCATGTGCAAAACCAAAACCTTAGATACAACGCTACATCCGGCCACTCCCCACCTGAACGTTTCAAAAGATTGGAGGCTGTTTGAACCTCAGCAGTCCAGAGTGCTATTGGCCCAGCCTCACGAAGGAGGCTGCCACCCAAGAAAGAAATGTTGAGGTTGATTCATGACTGTCTTTTGCTTGAAAAGCCCTTGAAATTCAAAACCTATAGAACCCCATGCAGCTTCCATGTCTACTATTGGAGGAATAACTTCAAAAAGTGACTTATCTGCCTCCTCTCTCTGTAAACACTCCAGCCACCTGGAAACCTGATCCCTATCTTATGTAGCTTTTTATCTCTCTCCACAGAAAAAGAGAAACAAAACACCCCGAGTTTAACAACTGTACCAGTTTCCCAGTCTGGTCTCTGACTTCCCACTATCATTTTAAAAGACTGGAATTTTCTCTTTTATTTCCTGTCAACCACAAATATATATGGAGAAGCCCCTCTTGTTAGCTATTCAGCCAAAAGGCAAACAATACAGTGTAACTGAGTGATGAAGGATTGCACTCAGTGCCTCAAACTACTTCCCTACATGTAACAAGTGAGTGAACAAAACAAGGGGCTGGGAGGAATTTAACAAATTCATATTGAGAAGGACTTCGGTTGAACTTTTTAAAAGCGATCTCTGTGTGAATAGGCCCTTCCAGGGCCGGCTCCAGCATTTCTGCCACCCCAAGCAAAAAAAAAAAAAAAGAAAAAAAAAAAAGCCGCGATCGGCGGCGGCAGTTCAGCGGCAGGTCCTTCATTCCTAGAGGGAGTGAAGGACCTGCCGCCCCCGAATTGCCGCAGGTGCCGCCCCTCTCCTTTGGCCGCTCCAAGCACCTGCTTATTAAGCTGGTGCCTGGAGCCGGCCCTGGGCCCTTCTTCTAGTCCAGAAGTAGTCTCTGAATTTCAATAAGGAATTTTTTTTGCTCTAATTATTCATTTAATGTCTATTTAGATTTTTTTAAATATGGCTCTCCTAGTCCTGTTCTTTCCTGGACTGTTCTCCCCTGTCCTCCTACCCCCCTCCGCCCCCCCCCCCCCCCCCCGCGCTTAAAAGCATCTTTGCATCTCTGCATTTCCATATTGGCCCTTTTAGACTTAACTAGATTCAACAAATTTGAATTGCGTTCTCTCTTTAGTTATTTCTTAGTTAGCCCAAACTTTTCAATGTGGATTATAAGACATGATCAGCATGGTTTATGAGGACAGAACAAACCTTGGCACACATGAAGGGGAGGATGTCTAGGTGGTTTTATGCCACCCTCCCCCTCAAGGATCAAACTAGCTCCCAATGCAAGCTAGATAGAACAGCCCTGAGGTTGCTCTTACACTACTGGATAATAGTTCCATCAGCCCAGATTACTCAAGCACATCTCCTGCTTCTAACTTGCCCCTTGCATGCTCACCTTCTTCCCCGGACTCTGGAGGGTGGGGTGGAATTGAGTAGAGCTGGATGGATCAGAATTTGGTCTATGGGATCATGTCAAGCCTGAGTCTTACTGTGTAATCTTGGGCAAATCACTTAGGCCAATATTTTCAAACTAGGGGTCTTCATATGTAGGGACCCAAATAGAAGCAGCTCTATTTTCAAATGTGCAGGTGACATTGAGTTTAAATGGAACAAGACTGTTGCCTAACAGACATGTGAGTGAACCGAAGGAATCAGAAAATGGAGGAAGCTCTAGTGTGAATTAGCGATGGGCCTGAATCAGATCCTTGGTCTGAATACCGCCAAATTTGGGAAATATGAGATGATATCCCAGCTCCATTGAAGTCAATGAAAGTTTTGCCAATGCCTTCAATAGGGCCAGTTTCACCCTTTAGTCTGATTGCTATTTTTGCATGTGCAAAACCAAAACCTTAGATACAACGCTACATCCGGCCACTCCCCACCTGAACGTTTCAAAAGATTGGAGGCTGTTTGAACCTCAGCAGTCCAGAGTGCTATTGGCCCAGCCTCACGAAGGAGGCTGCCACCCAAGAAAGAAATGTTGAGGTTGATTCATGACTGTCTTTTGCTAACCTATTCAATCAGAAACCACATCCTGTTAAAGTTTAAAGGACCTCCTGATAACTTCATAAGAAATATGGACGCAGTTGTGCCCTGGCAGCAGGTTTAATGCTATAGTTTTCAGATTACTTCACATTCCTTGTGTTTGAACTCATGCCTTTTAATTCTTCGGTGGGTGGTCTTGAGTTGTAGACATGGAATCGCTTATAATGGGTCTACAATAAATTATTATTCCTGCCCTGGAAAAAACAACAACAGCCAGGCTAATTTCTCCGCAGCCTATTTAGCATTAATAGGCTACAATGATTCAGCCTCAGGATATCATGCATCATAATCTATCATGACCAAGAGAATTTATATCCATGTTTGCTACACTCCGGGAACTCAGTGCAAGGACAGTGATCTCAAGCAAACAGATTTACTGAAATGTACCAGAAGCAAAAGTAAAGTCCAAGGGCTCATTTACAGACCCAACATTTGGTTCCATGCGAAGGGTTTATGTATTTGCAACTTACTCTAATGAAAAAACCCGGTTGCAAAATCAGTTGTATTGAGTAAGTGGAGTGGGAATCGGTTCCAGTGATCACCAGCTGCCATGACACCTGGGCTGTGTGGATCCAAAATTACTTTTTAAAAAGCCATTTCGGTGCTGATGTGTTTACATTACAAATTAAAAATGGCGGAAACTTCTCAGGTATCTTTCCAACTCAGGAGCATTTCTTTCAGAAAGGTTTCTAGTGACTTGCATAGTCTGCTTTTACAGGTCTCAACTGATGGACTCCCACTACATCAGTGAAGGGTTTTTCTATAGTATATCCCACCACTGTACATTCATTGTACATCCTAGGTGCAGTTACTCTAGTTATATACCCTTTCACCACCCAAAACAATTCTTCTCACTCCTTGCAGTCAACTCGCTTGCACTACACAATTACCAGTTCCCTGAATTGGATTAGCCAAGCCTCATATAGTATGTGCAATTGTTTACATTTTCCTCATAAGACCATACTTTCAGCCCTTTGATTATTTCCTTTCTTTTGGTTTGCTTATAAGTTTTTGGTACTAAGGTGCCCCAGTAGAAAGTCGTATTAACTTTCGAATTACCCCATTCAAAGGGGTGATGTTTTGCTAGACACAAGAGTATATTTTATTCCTTTTTGGGCCCAATCCCACAACAATTACACACCCAAAACTCTCATTGGCTCCCATGGAGGCTTTTGCATCCATACAGGTTGCAGAATTAGAATTTGAACGGTGTCTTTTGGTATGATCTATCTACCCTTCATTGCCATAGCATCTGAGTACTTCCAATTGTTGGTAGATTTTGCGTCACCCTGTGAGACTGGTAAATTCTCTTATCCCCATTTTACAGATGGGCAGCTGAGGCACAGGGAGATTAAGGGCCATGTTTTCAAAAGAACTCAGCACATTGAAATCAGTGGGACTCTGCTCTGTGTATATAAAAGTCCACCCTTGTAGATCAGGGCCTACGTCTTCTAACCTACCCTAGAATGCACCTATACTGGGAAGAGAGCAGGAATTGGCACATAAATGGATGGTTCAAGGGATTTGGTATTGTGGATTGAGTTTAGGGGTGCGTCTCAATGTGGGAATTTGGGTCAATATTTACAAAGGTCCTAGAAGCCACAAACATTTAGTAAAGAATGGCTGAATTCACACTGTACTTGAATTTATTTTTTAGATTAAAAATGTATTTTTTTCCTTTGGAGTTGCTGAAGTAAAGTGATTACTTTAAATGTTGCCAGGAATTATCGTCTGGGTTCCATTAAGCACAAAGAACTTCTAATTTAGATTTTCTAGCATTCTTCATATACACAGATATGTATAATTGGGGGAACACAGTTGGGATTAAACTAAAAAGACGAAAAACTGAGGGGTGGGTTTCAACTATAACTATCCTTATAAGTAGCAGGTTGTTCCTAATATCTAACCTAAATCTCCCTTACTGGAGATTAAGCCCATTACTTCTTCAGTGGAAGTGCAGAAACATTGATCAGTCCCCTTTCCAGTCCTGAACATATTTGAAGACTTATCAGGTCCCCCTTCCGAAAAGAAGACTGAACATGTCAAGTTATTTTAACCTTTCCTCATAAGTGAGGTATTCTAAACCTTTTTCATTTTTGTTTCTCTGGATTCTTCCAGTTTATCCACATCTTTCTTAAAGTGTAGTGCCCAGAACTGGACACTACTCCAGCTCATGCCTCACCAGTGCCAAGGGGACAGGGATAATGATCTCCCCTGTTTTATGACAGTCCTGTTAACACCCCCCAGAATGGTGTTAGACTTTTCTGCAACTGTATCACATTGTTGGCCTATATTAAACTTGTGATTCATTATAACCCCTAGATCCTTTTCTGCAGTAATAGTGCCTAATTAGTTATTCTACATTTTGCAGTTGTGCATTTGATTTCTCCTTTCTAGGTGTAGAACTTTGCATTTATCTTTATTGAATTTCAGCTAGTTGATTTCAGACCAATTCCCTAATTTGTCAAGATTGTTTGGGATTCTAATCCTGTCCTCCAATGTGCTAGTAACCCTCCCAGCTTGATATCATCCACGCATTTTATCATACTTTCCTTTCTACTATCTAAGTTATTAATGAAAATATTGAATAGTATTGGACCCGGGATTGACCCCTGCAGGACCTCTCTAGGTATACCCTCCCAGTTTGACAGTGAACAATCAAGAACTGTTCTTTGAGTACGGTCTTTCAACTAGTTGTGCACCCACCTTATAGTACCTCATCTAGACCACATTTCTCAAGTTTGCTTATGAGAATGTCATGTGGGATTGTGTCAAAAGCCTTACTAAAAATCAAGAAATATCACACCTACAGCTTACTCCTGCCATTAAGTCAGTAACCCTGTCAGAGAAGGAAGTTAGGTTCATTTGTTCTTGGCAAAGCCATGTTGGCTAGTCCTTATAATCCTATTACTCTCTATGTGCTTACAGATTGATTGTTTAATGATTTGTTCCATTATCTTTCCAGGTATCGAAATTAGGCGGACTGGTTTATAATTCCCCAGGTCCTCTTTGTTTCTCACTTTAAAGATATGTACTATGTTTGCCCTTCTCCAGTCCTCAGGGACCTCACCCATCCTATACGAGCTCTCAAAGATAGTTGCTAATGGTTCTGAGATTGCCTCAGTTAGTTTCCTAAATACTCTTGGGTGAATTTCATCCAGCCCTGCTGAACTGAATATTATTTAACCTGTTCTTTCCCTACTTTGGCTTGTGCTCTTTCCCCCTTATTAACATGAATTGTGTTAAGTATCTGTTTACAAGTTCCCTTTTTAGTCAAGACTGAAGCAAAGTAGGCATTAAATACCTCAGCCTTCTTGATGTCATCTGTTATTCGCTCTCCTTCCTTTTCTGTTGCTCCTAGTATATTTATAAAATCTCTTATTGCCTTTTCTGTCCTTGCTAGGTATAACTTATTTTGTGCATCAGCTTCTGGGTTTGTCTCTGCATGCTTGTACTATTCTGTTGTACTCATCCTTAGCAATTGGTTCACGTTTCTACTTTCTGTAGGATTCCTTTTTGATTTTCAGGTCATTCAAGAGCTCCCAATGGAGCAATATTGCCCTATGACTATTCTTCCTATCTTTCCATTGCATCCAGATAGTTTGTGGTTGTGCTTTTAATATTTTTTCTTTAAGAAGCTGCCAGCTCTTGAACTCCTTTTTCCTTTAGGTTTTCTTCCAATAGGGACCTTGCTATCAGTTTGTTAGTCCTGTTTTTTTTTTTTTTTTTAAGTCCATTTTCCTTATTCAGCTGTTCTTACTCCTTTTCCTTAGGATCATGAAATCTATCACCCAAATTGCCTTCAGATTTGCAACCAATTCTGCCCTATTAGTCAGCATCAAGTCTAAAGCGTCTGTCACACAGATTACTTTCTTCATCTTCTGAAACAAGTTGTCCCCAGTACATGAAGAATTTATTTGAAATGTTGTGTTTTGCAATATTACTTTTCCAACAGATGTCTGGGTAGTCCCCCATTACTACCAGGTCTTGTGTTTTAGATTTGTTACTCGTTCTATAAATGCTTCATCTAACTCCTACTACTGATTTGGTGGTCTAGAATAGACCCCTTACTATGACATCTACCCTCTTTCTCCTCCCTTTCATCTGTACCCAGAGACTTTCAACTGGTCTGCCTCTCATCCCCTTCTGGACTCAGAATAAATGTATGTATACGTATACACACGATGTGCCAGGCATTTTTTGGGTGGGGGCAAATTCCATAAAATATAGAGTTGTTAACATGATACATGGATAATTTAAGTGTCTCTCACCCTCACAGGATAGGTGGCAAAGATTTGATTTGGATCCTGCTTCAGTGATCAATATTTTTGAAATGTAAAGTAGAGAGACTGCTGTTTTGCTTGGCCTTTAGGTGCTACCACAATTCAGTGTTAAATAATGTGATCTTTACCTCCAGTAACAACTTTCATCCACAACAGGGAACTATTCTTAGGAGCAGAGTTAGGTTGTCTGCTGAACTGTTCCCTTTAATATATATATTGTGTAGGCCTTCCCCCGACCCCATCTAATTTTAGATGCACCTAGCTTTCCTCACTTCCCTTCCGAGACCATTCCATAGAACTGTAGATCTTACTAATTCTTATGATAATAATCATTATTGCATAGCCAAAGCAAGGTTAAAGAGACAATCCACAGCCTAAATCTCATCTTCAGATTTTTTTTTTTTAGATTCAACCCAAATTTTTCTGTTTAATTTTAAACCAGTTACTCTTCGGGCTTTCCCAAAGGGATAGAAGAACTAATAATTGCACTCCCTCCTTATTGCCCTGAAATGCAATAGAAAAGGGAAACTTCTTTAAAAGTCTGGTATTTAGGGTCATGTTGAATGGTCTGGCTCTTAAACATTGCTGAGGTGCTGAAGGCATGCAGTCCATTGAATGGAGGTTCTAATTCAGATACTGTGCCCAACCGATGTAGCATTTCCTGGGTAGAAACAAGTAGCAGGGGCTTTGAAGCAAATGGATGCAGGACCTGCTAAATGTGTTTAATTGTCTGAGTTTAATAATTGATAATATAGCCGTATCTGACAAATTTCTCTCACAAGAAGGATAATTGTGCCTGAGTATAGCATAGTCTGAAATGAAATGTGTTAAGTGCTCCAGGGACTAGTATGTACGTGCTATGTGAGCGCGTTCTTCCTGAGCAGTGTGTTATGCTGTATGCTATACATTCTAACATAGGGTGACCAGACAGCAAATGTGAAAAATCGGGACAGGGGGTGGAGGGTAATAGGAGCCTATGTAAGAAAAAGACCCCAAAATCAGGACTGTCCCTATAAAATCGGGACATCTGGTCACCCTATTCTACCAGCTTCCTATTTATTCGATGCTATAGTACAAAAGGGCCAAATTCTTCATTGTGGTAGGTGGTGTTTTACCCCCATCATGACAGGAAGGCAGGGAGGGGTGCTGCCTCTTTCTCTACACCTCTTATGGGGGCACCCTTTTCAGCTCGGAGCATAAAAAAAATCCCTACTCTTCCGGGTTGCTACCACTCAGGGAAACAATGGCTCAGCCACTGTTGCCTCTGGGCAGCCTATAGATCAAGGGTAGTCAATAGGCAGACTGCAGGCCAAATCTGGACCACCGGATGCTTTTGGACAGATCCTGAAATCTTTTCACTCATAATTATTAGGGTTATTATTTTCTCTGGAGTCTGGACCTTAACCAAGAAATTTAGACGTTGACAAAAAATATTTGACTATTCTGCTATAGATGTTGGTTCTATGCTTCAAGCCCTGCCAGCTTCTTCCCTGAGTCACAGAGCTGGGGGGCAAGGAGAGGAGGCAGCTACCTCATAGCTCTTGCCCACCTCCCTTCCAGCATTTGAGGGAGGGAAAGGAGGATTGTCGAGGGCTGAGTGGAGTTAGGAGACACAGGGGATGAGGGGGGATGAGAGACTGTTGTGGAGGTAAGGAGGAACTAGGGAGAAGCGGAAGCAAGGGGGTGACAAGAGCCCTTGGTCAATCCACGGAAGCTGTGAGGAGAGGGAATGAAAGACCCCTAGGCAGAAAGATGGAGCCTGCAGGAAGGCGAGAGAAAGGGGTCACAGTATGCAAGGGAAGGAGAGACACAAACACCAGGTGGGCAGGAGAGGAACAAAGTAGGGCAGGGCTGGGGTTGAGAGAGAAGGGGAGAATGCAGAGGGGAGGAGTCTATGGTACTTTTAAGGCTCCCATTACTGTAGTACATGAGCCTCTCACACTCTTAATATATTTGAAAAAATGAGGAGGCCTTAGGAGGTAGGAAAATGTGCTAGGTGTAGTCTGAAGAGGGTGGGGAAGATAGAGGGAACAAGGTCTTTTGCTGGATTTCAGTGAGGATCCATGTGGATATAGGATTGGGCAGGGCCGGCTCCAGGCACCAGCCTACCAAGCATGTGCTTGGGGCGGCACCTGGAGGGGGGCGGCGCTCGGGGAGAGCGGGGCTGTGGCCGGACTCGCCGCCCTCCCCCCGGTGCTCCAGCCGGCCGGGGAGAGCGGGGCTGCCCTCCCCTGGCACTCCAGCCGGTCGGGGAGAGCGGGCCCGCGGCCGGGCTCTCCGCCCTCCTCCGGACACTCCGGCCGGTCGGGGAGAGTGGGCCCATGGCTGGGCTCTCCACCCTCCTCCCGGTGCTCCAGCTGGCTGGGGAGAGCAGGGCCGCGGCCGGGCTCCGCACCCTCCCCTGCCGCGCTCCCTGCTGGGGGGCGTGGGGCGGCGGGAGGCTTTTTTGCCTGGGGCGGCAAAAAAGCCAGAGCCGGCCCTGGGATTGGGGCCTAGTTTAAGGCAAGAAGAGAACTGTGTTTGAGAAACCATAGGAGGGCAGATGAGGGCCTCAGTGATAAGGGTGTGTGTTTGCATTGGTTAGCGTTGGGCCTGATCCAAAGCCCATTAAAGTCAAGGGGAGTCTTTCCCTTGGCTTCCGATCAATGCTATGTACATGGCTCCATGGACTTCTTAATGTAGATCTGATGGTTCTGCCAGGGGCTTGTCATGGCCCCCAAGTGATAAACCATGTGCACCTACAGCAGACAGCTTCAGTACAGGCTTGATGTTGCATCTGGCTTCTAGATGGTAAAGGCCGCAGGGCAGGGACTGTATTGATACAGGGTTGAGCACATTTATTATAGTTGGAGGTTTTCAAGAGAGACTGAGGGAGCTAAGGCCCCAAAATCCCATTTAAAAATAGTGTGACAAGGGCAGAGAAAAGAAGGGGCCAGGACATAGGTGCGTCAATACAATGCAGGAACTGGCAGAACAGAAGTCATTTTAAGGATTCATTCTCTCCCACTGAAAGTTAGGCACAGTGGCTAACCCGAGCGTGCTTGAGAGCTGAACTCGGCAAGTGGCAGCCATTAGAAGAAGTGTTTGCAGCCAATTCAGTTTCCCGGACATATGCTGGGCATAGTGTGCTTGGTGGTTAGCCATTCTGTGATATCAGCTTCCCACAGCATAGTTTGTCCTAGTGGATTGTGGGTAAAAAGAGTACCAGTTCAGGAGTGCCACACTAGGCACAGATCATCTCTCACACACATTTCTCCTGCAATCTGGTAAGAAGAAACCTTTTGAACTATAATCAAATAAAATATCTGGACAAGAAAGATTCAATAGCTATTTTTATGTAACTCTTAGTGTAAAGACAGGGAGGAAAGCCCTGCTGGCAAAACATCTATTGTTTTCTCCAATGTGCCCAAGTTGAATGTTTTTATATGGTTGAAGTCACAAGATGCAAGGCTTCCACTCTCATTCCAAAGCACAGCAGTCACTAATGTGTGTGGTCAGGTGCTTGCAATTGCTTTCTTTCACATACAGAGAATCAGCACTCCAGAAAATTAGAAATGAACTCTACCTACCAAAATAACTGTATAAAAATGATTCCATGACTGTATTTCTGAATTAAAACTGGCCTACTGTAGAGGTTAGATTCCTCCCACAAACAAATCAAAGGAACTCAGTGAAGCAAAACAAGCCACAAGCCAGAAATAAAAATAAAAAAAAATAATTTTAAATCCTGGGCAAAAGTTAACCATGAAATTAAGAAATTAGAATGAAGCAAAGGACAGTTAGTTTAAACACAAACTTGGCTGTAGAAGAGTGCTTTTCTAGTGATGAACAAATGTGTGCACAATTACAATGACGTAACAAAGGATACTATTAATTGTACAGACTCTGATAGTGGGAATAAGCATGGAAGAGGTACAAGATAGACCCCAAATCCACCATCATAACAGGGGGAAAATATGACAGTTCTTTGAAACAATGAAGATTTGCAGAAGCAAGGCAATCGTTAATATAAGACTTGAGGGGGAACGACTAGAAATATGGACCTTGCCTTGTACTAAGACACATTCAGAAATACTTCTAAGAAGAGTTAATAAATGATTAATACATGTTTGAATAAATAGTTAATCAACTCTTTCAGATTGCTACAGAATCCAGTGGTCAAGAGGTTGCTTATAACTATAGTTTATTATCCATAAATCATCTAGAAGTGCTTATAATCTAGAACACAATACACGTCTAAAATACATTGATTTATTGATCCTTCATAAATGATTCACTTTGTTCTACTTTATAAACGACATACCCTTTATATAAAGTGTGGCCAGAATGTGCCTTTAGAAAGGAATCCATTGTAATAATAATTTATCGGTAAGATGAGTGTTGTATAGGAGGCACATACGTTCATTATTAGAGATGTGATAAATACACTTGGGATTTGACAGAATGCTGAATATTTTAGTTCTGTATTTGCTGAATACCAAATTCACCAATGGCAGCTATAATGAAGACTGGGCCTGCCCAATTAATCCCATCTCCAGTGTGACTTGAGTCCATCTTCTATAGGGGATGAGGAAAGAGTAATGCTTCCCAGGCTCCTCTCTCATCATAAATGGGACATTAGACTGTGTTACACTGGAAGTCAGACTACATGATCATAAAGAACCTCACCCAATAAACTCAGCAAGCCTCTAGCTTCTGTTGTAGCTACAGAATATCTTTTAGCAACATATCCGGTCTTGATTTAAGACATGAGGAAGAGCTCTGTGTAGCTTGAAAGCTTGTGATGGAGAGTCAGCCTACTAGGTTGTTCCAATGGTTGATTAACCTCACCGTTAACATTCAACCTTATTCTTACTCTAAATTTGTCTTGCTTCAGCTTCCAGTGTTGGATCTCATTATGCCTTCCCTCCTAGATTAAAGAGCAGTCGATTTCTACTATCAAATCTTTTCCCATGTAGGTATTTTTAGACCATGATAAAGTCATTTCTTAGCCTTCTCTTGAATAAAGTAAATAGATGAGTTACTTAAGTCTCTCACTATAAGGCGGGTTTCCAAGACCAAGTCATACTTGTAGCTTTTGTGAATCCTTTTCAGTTTTTCTTACAACCTTTTTGAAGTTGTGATACCAGAACTGGATGCAGTATTCCAATAGTACTCTCATTAAGGTCATATAGAGAGCTGATACCACCTTTTACTCCTGCTTGATATTCCCTTGCTTATACATTCAAGGATCACATTTTCCCTCTTAGCTACAATACCACACTGGGAACTCATGTTCAGTTAGTTATCTGTCATTACCCCTATGTCTTTCCCTGTGACATTCCATTCCAGGAGATCATTTCCCACCTTGGAAGTGACAGAGTCCTGTGGCACCTTATAGACTAACAGACGTATTGGAGCATAAGCTTTCGTGGGTGAATACCCACTTTGTTGGATGTCTGACAAAGTGGGTATTCACCCATGAAAGCTTATGCTCCAATATGTCTGTTAGTCTATAAGGTGCCACAGGACTCTGTCACTTTTTACAGATTCAGACTAACACGGCTACCCCTCTGATACTTAACATCTTGGAAGTATAACCTCAATTCTTTATTCCTTAGATGCATGGCCTTGGATTTGGCTGTATGAAAACATTTATTCAAATAAACCAAGCTGACCAATTAATCCAGAAGACTCTATCAGCTGTGGGAGAACACTTTTCACAAAGCGATCACTCTATATTTGACCTAGCAGTCTTCATCCTCAAAGGAAGTCTGCACAACACTTTCAAAAGACGAGCCTGGGAACAAAGATTCATAAATTTGCTAGGCACTAAAAAGTCAGTCTTAATAAAGACACTGGATTTATGTCTTATTACAACAATCTGTAACCCACTATCCCCCTTTTTTGTCCGCATGACTATAGGAGTGTTAATGGACCACTTTACCTTGAATGGTCCCTTAGAATACATGCTCACTACTTATGTGATGCTAAATTGTCTGATCTTGTATTTAGCTGTGACACTCTTATTACCTTCCCCAGACATGAGGTATTGCTCTGTGTAGCTCGAAAGCTTGTCTTTCTTACCAAGAGACATTGGTCAAATAAAATATATTACCTCACCCACCTTGTGTCTCAAGCAATCCAGGTCAGTTTGTATAATTGACCTGTCTCCCTCATTCTGTACCTACCGATATTTGGTGTCATCTACAAATTTTCCAGCAAGAACTTCATATTTTCTTCACAGATAATCAATAAATATATTGAAAAGCATAGGTGCTGAGTGCATTTAGGCACCTATAGGGTTCAGTGGGAGTTCTATGTATTGTGACAGAGCCCGAACGGTCACAACCAGAGACTCAGGTGCTTAAGTACCTTAGTGGATCTGGGCCTTTGTCACTATCACTGGTCATAGGCTACTTAAGGGAAGAAAAACAGGTATCAGATCAGAACGGCATGGCCATATGCAATTGACTTAGATGAGGTGTTGACCCAGATCTTGATCTAACAACGGGAAAATAATTCCACCCAAGGGAGGTAAAGGCACAAGACCTAACTAAGGAGGTGAACTCAGAGACCAGAAAAGAGAGAGACACATTCAGCTAGCCCCATCACCATGATACCAGCCTTTAGTTTACCAGGTCATCTCATTTATGCTTTTTAAATATTGGTACAATATTAATTTTTTTTCTGGTCCTCTGGAATTTCTCCCATATTCCAAACCATGCTAAAATCAGCATTCATGATCCAGAGAGCTACTTTAACAGTTATCTTAAGAATTCTGGTGAACATCCTCCCTACTTCTACCTTTTCTGCATCAGAATTTAGATTTTTACCATCCTGACTTAGTAGTGGACCTATTCCATTGGTAGGATTTCAGGTGTTCCAAATATAAAGAATTATCTTTTTTCCCTTAATCCCACTGGCCATTGATTTTTCACTGATAGCAATTAGAACAAATCAGCAGTTAGCTTTAGCTTCCCTTACCAGTTGTCTGCATTACTTATCACTTCACCCATTTTTTCTCATTTTACATTATTTTTATTTTTAATTTCTAAGTTTACCACCCTTATTCACCAAGACAGTCTGTTTAGGTGATTGCAGAATTAAGTTTTTTTAAAACCTCTACTCTTTTTTAAACAACTCCCACCTATCACTCACATTTAGAGATTTACATTTCTCTTCCCACTCCATTTCTCATTGTTTTCAGCTGTAGAAGATTGTCCCTTTTAAAGCAAATATATAGATCACTGGTCAGGGCTATACCGTTTACACATACCAAATGAAATTAGATCATGATCACTTGCACCTGGGTAGCCAGCAAATTTCAGTTCAGGAATCATAATCTTTGATGCTCAAATGAAGTCTAGTATAGAATTGCCCCAAGTAGCTTACAATAATTGTGTTAGAAGGCTATCCCCTATAAACTTTAGATGCTCCGATGATGTTTTACTAGTGGCAGGATGAGACCTCCAGCATATGTCACCCAGATTAAAATCCTCCATGATAAACACATTTTTTTCATTCTACACATTATAGGCAGATGTTTAAGGAGCTGCTCATCTTGTTCCCTTGTCTGATTAGATTGTCTATGGCAGACCCTACCAATATCCATTCTTGTGATTTATCGGTTAGAACACTCATCTATAAGCATTCCAAGCCCTGTCCTTCTGAAGTGTCAATAACCGAAGCAGGCACTGGGGGCTAATGTACAGTGCTACCCTGCCTCCCCTTCTTTCCTAAGTAAAGGTATATGCCGTGGTTTTAACATTCCAGGCATGTCACTCATGACCCACCCCATGGCAGCAGGGCCCAGTTGTCTCTCTGCTGGTCATCACTACAGAAGCAGCATTTGAACTCTCCTGCAGTGTGCTGGGTGTGGTCAATGGGAACATTCATATGAGTAAAGTTAACCATCCGCATAAGTGCTTTCAGGATCAGGGCCTACAGTCCCTAACTGGGAGCTCTAACAGACATACCCTCTGTGGTTGCACAGTTGGGAATGATTAATCTACTCTGAACTGTAAGGCCCAGATCCACAAAGAGACTTAGATTACACCTGCAAGATGGGCTGATGGAAGAATGCAGTTCTAAATATCTCTGGCTCTGTTGCTACATGGTTGAAAGCAATAGCATTCCATTTGCATTGTTTGGCGCTAAAGCCAAACACTTTAGGCAGAGAAATTTGAAATTTATTTCTAAACTAAACAATCCCACAGCTGAACATAATCACAAATCATATGTAACTTTTTTTTTTTAAGAGATGTGCTTTAGAAATCAGCATTTTTCTCCTAGATTCATTTGTTTTTCATCAGGCACTCATCAACAGTACCAGGAGTCTTCTTAAAACCACTAGCTAGCTTTTTGTTCATTTCAGTGAACCCTACTCACTTCAAGGAGTTTTAGTTCAATCCACTTAGTCAGTGCAATTTAGCCTGTTCAATGCAAGTCGCTGGGTTTTAATTGAATCCAATTAGACACAAATCAAAAGAAGTCAATTCCAACTAATTATCCTCTATATAAATCAATAGCATTCAATTAAAATCAATAAGGATCTTATTTACTCTAATGACTGACCTGTTTTTCTCTTTAGATGGTATGAAAGGACCTCACACATAGTTCTACTCAATGACTTTTGGCAAGTGTCTCTCCTTTTAAAGGGGATATTGTACCACCCGAGGCAAACAATGTGAAACTGGATAGCGTTTCCCTGGGTTACCCTTTAAGATCATTCTCTACCAAAGCCCATTTTCTACTTTGGACCTGCAATAAAGTCATAATCTTCCATTACCTAGAGAGCAATACTCTGTGTGGGAATATACACATATGCAGACATTTGAAAACTGAGCTTTGCAGTTGCAGTAGACAAGCTCCTACATCTGCACACTTTCAACTGTTTGCTTTTATTTTGAAATTTCCCCCCAGTTTTAAGGAGGGGTTATACTCTGAAAATCAATGTAGTGTGAGTAGGATTTATTTGTGTGCTTAAAGTTAAGCATGTATTTAAATACCTTGCTGGATTGGGCCAGAGTTCTCATTGCAGGATAATGCCCACAGATCACAAGCTGTTCAGAGCTCGGACTCTCTCTCATTGTGTGTTTCTACAGGGCATAAAACAAAGGGAGCCCTGATCTTAGTTAGAGCATCTATGTGTTACTGTAAGATAAATAAATAATAGATTACAAGGTATGGCTTGCTTTCCCCACAGGAGTGTAAATGTAATTCTTAGAACCCGGTTTCTGACCCATGACTGTGAATTCAGAATCATCTTTCCATGAATAACCTTCAATATTCATTCAAAGTGTATTGATTTTGCCAGTATCATGGAATATTCGTGTTGGAAGGGACCTTAGGAGGTCATCTAGTCCAACAAAATCATTGTTTAGGACATTTGCAGACAAATACAAAACAGGTGTGAAGGTAGTTGAAACAAGAGTTCTGGAAATTTTAGAGGCTGGGATCTCCCAAAGTGGCTGAGAAAGTCAGGTGTCCAACCCCTGTTGGTAGTAAGTGAAAGTTGGGTGCCTACCTTCCCTAAGCAGTTTTGAAAAAAACCACCCTTATTTCTTAATGTTTTCCAGTTCTACTTAGTATCAGAAGGGTAGCCGTGTTAGTCTGAATCTGTAAAAAGCAACAGAGGGTCCTGTGGCACCTTTAAGACTAACAGAAGTATTGGAGCATAAACTTTCGTGGGTGAATGCCCACTTCATCAGACGCAAGTAATGGAAATTTCCAGAGGCAGGTATAAATCAGTATGGAGATAACGAGGTTAGTTCAATCAGGGGGGGTGAGGTGCTCTGCTAGCAGTTGAGATGTGAACACCAAGGGAGGAGAAACTGCTTCTGTAGTTGGATAGCCATTCACAGTCTTTTGCAATTTTGCCATTCCTTTTTCAAATTTGACACCATCCGATCAGGATTAAACAAAGACTGTGAATGGCTATCCAACTACAGAAGCAGTTTCTCCTCCCTTGGTGTTCGCACCTCAACTGCTAGCATAGCACCTCACCCCCCCTGATTGAACTAACCTCGTTATCTCCATACTGATTTATACCTGCCTCTGGAAATTTCCATTACTTGCGTCTGATGAAGTGGGCATTCACCCACGAAAGCTTATGCTCCAATACTTCGGTTAGTCTTAACGGTGCCACAGGACCCTCTGTTGCTTTTTACAGTTCTACTTAGGGAATAGTATGGAAAATCCTCCTTTGAATTAAACAGGAGATGGATGGGGCTTCTCGGGAATATGGACTTGAAGGGAATAAGGTTAAGAGAAGGTAGGGCTGAAAACAAGAGAGGTTAGAGAGTTTGACAGGTCACTGAGGAGCAAGACATGGAATGGGGAATGAGTGATAGAGAACAGCATGTAATGATGACCAATAGAGAGAATTCAGGGACAGTGGAGCGCAAACAGAACAGTACTATTCCCAAGGACATCTACTGTGTGAGTGCTAAAATACACTCCTTGAGCCTGTAGTATTGCTTTTAAAAGCAGAGTGCTATTTTTCCATTTATGCGCAGAAGCAGACAGAACTCACCAGTTTAAGATTTTGACGGAAAAAAAAAAATCAGATTTCGGCCAAGAGTCACACTGAGTTGTGGGTTCAAAGAAACTGTTTGCATTAATCCCTGTTAATTAGCTGGAAGCCTCACAGAAGTTTCCAGACAATATTAAGGTTGTCTAATGGAAGGGCATTTACACAGGGTGTGAGGCTGAGTGTAACGCAGCAGCTTCTTTCTCCATCTGGTGAACCCTGACAGCCAGTCTAACCCTCCGGTGGTCTCTCTTCCTAATTTGATCCTCTGACTAGGTCACATTTAAATCCACTTTTCTGGGACAACAGAGTCCCAGAAAGGTCCAGTATCTTCAGCCCCAACTCTGGGGCCACTGGCCCTGGCACCCTCATGATTCAGAGCTTTCAATGTTCTTATTCCCTTATATCAAAGGGGTGGAGCTTCATATCTCTTTCTCCAGTGGCTGGTACGGGAATCCAGACCAGGTTTCACCCTCGGGAAACTATAACCAGCCATGGTCCGCCATTAACTCCTTGCTGTTGCCTTCCTGACTTCTTCCTGCTTAGCCCCGCTGAGGCCTTCTCCCACTCAGCCTCTGTAGATTAATCCTTCTTTCAGGGCCAGGACTCTAAGGGTCCTCCCCTAGAATCCCCCAACAAACACCCAACCCATAAAATATAAACATAAACCTACTTCCACCCTCCTGAGGCTTGACGTGATGTCTGACTCATTTTTACCCTACTCTGTTCCACAACTGAATGCCTCCCAGGGGCTCTCCCTGCCTCTTGCCAGAGTTTCCCAACACACCCTACTCCACTCTAGTGGCTGCTCTGTGTCTCTCCTAGACTCCTGCCAGACCTCTCTATTCAGGAGAAGGTACCAGGGTTTCCTCTCCCCCGGGCTTCCTCCTTGACCCTCCTGGTTCCTTAACTCACAAATCCCAGAGTGTGACTGCAGAATTCATTTCTCTCCTTCTTACAGCCTCTTTCTGTGCTAGACTTCCTGCCTTTAAAATAACCAGCTGGGATTCATCTTTTAATTAACCCTGGCTCACCTTTCAAGTGCACCCAGATGCCTAATTCACCTGTCAGGCCCACATTAACCCTTTCGGAGACTGTGTGGGCTATCCCATTGCATAGGGAATTAAAAGTCTAGTCTTTTTCACTGATATCAACCTTGGCAACCTCAAATACCCTATTGGATTTCAGTGAGATTCACAGTATCTTCTCTGGATATTTATCTGAAAACTTGCATTCTAGCCACAATTCTTACCTGGAATCATTTGCTTGCTTGATTTATGTAAATAAATAATTATAAGGATAATAACTAACAATAATAATGCCTATTATATAGCGAGCAAAGAGGAGGCAGTCTTTCCCAGCATGTGAAGCAAGTAGTCTTCAAGATTGCTGCTCACTGCAGAAAACCATATGTTTAGCTTTCCAAAATGTAACTCAGGCCTGGTCCACACTAACACCCCGCTTCGAACTAAGGTACGCAAATTCATAGATTCATAGATTCATAGATTATAGGACTGGAAGGGACCTCGAGAGGTCATCGAGTCCAGTCCCCTGCCCGCATGGCAGGACCAAATACTGTCTAGACCATCCCTGATAGACATTTATCTAACCTACTCTTAAATATCTCCAGAGACGGAGATTCCACAACCTCCCTAGGCAATTTGTTCCAGTGTTTAACCACCCTGACAGTTAGGAACTTTTTCCTAATGTCCAACCTAGACCTCCCTTGCTGCAGTTTAAACCCATTGTTTCTGGTTCTATCCTTAGAGGCTAAGGTGAACAAGTTCTCTCCCTCCTCCTTATGACACCCTTTTAGATACCTGTAAATTGCTATCATGTCCCCTCTCAGTCTTCTCTTTTCCAAACTAAACAAACCCAATTCTTTCAGCCTTCTTTCATAGGTCATGTTCTCAAGACCTTTAATCATTCTTGTTGCTCTTCTTTGGACCCTTTCCAATTTCTCCACATCTTTTTTAAAATGCAGCGCCCAGAACTGGACACAATACTCCAGCTGAGGCCTAACCAGAGCAGAGTAGAGCGGAAGAATGACTTCTCGTGTCTTGCTCACAACACACCTGTTAATACATCCCAGAATCATGTTTGCTTTTTTTGCAACAGCATCATACTGTTGACTCATATTTAGCTTGTGGTCCACTATAACCCCTAGATCCCTTTCTGCCGTACTCCTACCTAGACAGTCTTTTCCCATTCTGTATGTGTGAAATTGATTTTTCCTTCCTAAGTGGAGCACTTTGCATTTGTCTTTGTTAAACTTCATCCTGTTTAACTCAGACCATTTCTCCAATTTGTCCAGATCATTTTGAATTATGACCCTGTCCTCCAAAGTAGTTGCAATCCCTCCCAGTTTGGTATCATCCGCAAACTTAATAAGCGTACTTTCTATGCCAATATCTAAGTCGTTGATAACGTTAATAGTCGTTAATAACGTAGCTGAATTCGAAGTACCTTAGTTCGAACTTACTGCAGGTCCAGACGCGGCAGGCAGGCTCCCCCGTCGATGCCGCGTACTCCTCTCGCCGAGCTGGAGTACCGGCGTTGATGGCGAGCACTTCCAGGATCTATCCCAGAAGATCGATTGCTTACCGCCGGACCCGGAGGTAAGTGTAGACCTACCCTTAGGCTCAGATTTTGGTAGGGTACATAAGATAGAGGGCTTGTATACATGGGGTATTATTATGGAATAGTTATTCCTGATTAACTCCCTGCGTGGATGCTTTTATTCCAGAATAGGGAATTCTTATTCCGGAATAAGAGAGTCCATACATGGAGTTAATCAGGAACAGTTAATCCACTTTATATTCACACACAACCTTACTCTGGATTAATTTTCCTGTGGAGGCAAGCCCACAGTTTTAAAGATCTACTGGCCATTCCGATTTTAACATATGTACATATTTTGGTAATGTGGCATTTTCTGAAATCACACTGGGTGCTGCTTATGTATAGCTAGCTGCCTTCATGCACCTCTCTAATGACCTTCCATAAAGATGCACTTAAATATGGAGTGATGGCACAATCCAAAATGAAATGGTCTCTGGCTACAAAAAAAAAAAAAAAAAAAAAATCAGACAAGCAGAGCTGCTCGATTCATTGCAGAAAACAAACATTCTGCTAACTTTGGCTTTTATTGTTGTATCCAATCCATTATATTTTCATTTTTTCAATTGGAAACCACTCCAATTTTTTGTTCTTGAGCAAGGGGAAAAACAATAGAAGACAGTTGGCAGTTTTTCAGAACAAACTATCCCTCTGTGTAGGAAAGATAGGAAGTCTGGCAAGAGACCACCCTGGCTTAACCAGGAGATCTTCAATTATCTAAAAATCAAAAAGAGTCCTACCAAAAGTGGAAACTAGCTCAAATCACAAAGGATGAATATAAACAAATAACATAAGTATGTAGGGAGAAAATTAGAAAGGCCAATGCACAAAAGGAGCTCAAACTAACTAGAGACATAAAGGGTAACAAGAAAACATTCTACAAATACATTAGAAGCAAGAAAAAGACCAAGGAAAGGGTAGGCCCGTTACTCAATGGGACGGGGGGGGGGGGAAATAATAACAGAAAATGTGGAAATGGCAGAGATGCTTAATGACTTCTTTGTTTCAAGGAGGTTGGTGGTGATTGGACGTCTAACGTAGTGAATGCCAGTGAAAATAAGATAGGATCAGAAGAGGATAAAATAGGAAAAGAACAAGTTAAAAATTACTTAGACAAGTTAGATGTCTTCAAGCCACCAGGACCTGATGAAATGAATCCTAGAATACTCAAAGAGCTGGCTGAGGAGATATCTGACCCATTACAGATTATTTTTGAAAAGTCATGGAAGATGGGAGAGATTCTAGAAGACTGGAAAAAGGCAAATATAGTGCCAATCTATAAAAAGGAAAATAAGGACAACCCAGGGAATTACAGACCAGTCATAGAATATCAAAGTTGGAAGGGACCTCACAGATCATCTAGTCCAACCCCCTGCTCAAAGCAGGACAAATCCCCAGACAGATGTTTTATAAAAAAAAAAACAAAAAAAAAACCTCAATTCCCTAACTGGCCCCCTTAAGGATTGAACTTACAACCCTGGGTTTAGCAGACTAATACTCAAACCACTGAGCTATCCCTCCCCCTTTAACTTCAGTACCTGGAAAGATAATGGAGCAAATAATTAAGCAATCAATTTGCAAACCTCTAGAAGATAATCAGGTGATAAGTGTCCGTCAGCATGGATTTGTCAAACACAAATCGTGTCAAATCAACATGATAGCTTTCTTTGACAGGGTAACAAGGCTTGTGGATGGGGGGGAAGAGGTAGATGTGGTATATCTTGACTTTAGTAAAGCTTTGGATACTGTCTCGCATGACCTTCTCATAAAAAACTAGGGAAATGCAACCTAGATGGAGCTAATATAACGTGGATGCAAAACTGGTTGGAAAACCATTCCCAGAGAATACTTATCAGTGGTTCAGTTGTCATGCTGGGAGGGCATAATGATTGGGGTCCCATAGGGATCAGTTCTGGGTCAGTTCTGTTCAATATCTTCATCAATGATTTAGATAATGGCATAGAGAGTACACTTATAAAGTTTGCAGGTGATACCAAGCTGGGAGGGATTGCAAGTGCTTTGGAGGACAGGATTAAAATTCAAAATGATCTGGAGAAACTGGAGAAATGATCTAAAGTAAATAGGATAAAATTCAATAAGGACAAATGCAAACTACTCCATTTAGGAAGAAACAATCAGTTGCACATATACAAAATGGGAAATGACTGCCTAGGAAGGAGTACTGTGGAAAGGGACCTGGGAGTCATGGTGGACCACAAGCTAAATATGAGTCAACAGTATAACGCTATTGCAAAAAAAAAAAAAGTGAACATCATTCTGGGATGTACTAGCAGGAGTGCTGTAAGCAAGATACGAGAAGTAATGCTTTCACTCTACTCTGCTCTGATTAGGACTCAACTGGAATATTGTGTCCAGTTCTGGGTACCACATTTCAGGAAGGACATGAACAAATTGGAGAGAGCTCAGAGAAGAGCGACAAAAATGAATAAAGGTCTAGAAAACATGACCTTTGAAGAAAGATTGAAAAAAATGGATTTGTTTAGTCTGGAAAAGAGAAGACTGATAGGGGACAAAGATGGTTTAGGTTGGACATTAGGAAAAACTTCCTAACTGTCAGGGTGGATAAGCACTGGAATAAATTGCCTGGGGAAGTTGTGCTGTCTCCATTCTTGGAGATTTTTAAGAGCAGGTTAGACAAACATCTGTCAGGGATTGTCTAGATAACACTTAGTCCTGCCACGAGTGCAGGGGACTGGACTAGATGGCCTCTCGAGGTCCCTTCCCGTTCCATGATTGTTAGGGTCAGATCATTGTAGCCTTACCCATGCTGAGTAGTTTCCTACTCCATGAGTAGTCCCATTAAAATGAGTGAGGCTGTTTGAGATGTAAGGCCTGAATGCACAAAAGCAGTCAGATGCCTAACTCCCAGTTTTGGGGCCATGACGATGCACAAAACTTCCTCTGACCCTTGTAGGCATCTAAACTCACTTAGCACCTACATTTTTGCAGTAAAGGCTCCCTATGCACCTATGTTTCTGCTTTCCAACATGTGAATTTAGAACTCCCTATGAAATTAAGAGGTGTCCAAGGCCTTTTCTAACAATGGATACAGACCCCTTTTTTGAGATCCCATTGAGGAGACTTATTTATTAAGAAAGCAGGACTCATACTTGACTCCCAGTGAATACTCAACACAATACAAGAGATATGGTCAACCTTAAATGTCAAAAATGTTTCTCCTTTTCAAGCGTAGGCAAGATTGATACGAATTTACTACCAGCCTGCAATGCGCTTGTTACAGAGGACAGCAGGATGCCTAGCCCAATGCAGATAAATGGACTCAGAGGAAAAAAATGTCTTTCCTAAACATTGTCAATAAGGAACATAATTTGAAATGACAGCTGGGCTAAAAACAAATAAAACATATTATCCCTGAATATTTTATCCACAACATGCATATGTATTTCCAAATAGATTTGTGTAACAGATAAGAAAATAACGGGGAAAAATCATGCCAATCATAATTTATTAGAATCTGAAATTAATCAAATAAATTATGAGCATTAAAGTATATACTAGCAGCCTCAACCAAGAAAAGGCTCCATTGTATTTGGTGCTGGGCACGCTCATAATAAGAGAAAGCCCACACGGGGTGGAAGGTGAAACCGAAGTAAAGTGACTTGCCCAGAGTCACCCAGCAGTTCAGTGGCAGAACCAGCAATGCAACCCAGGTTTCCTCGGTCTCAAGCGTGACCACAATCCCCTGGATTATACTAAATTTAATAAAAATTATTTGAAAATTATCTGCTGTAGATAGTGGATCCTCTACTGGCACATTTTACACATCTCTTATAGGAGAGTGAAAAGAACTAACAGAGGAATAATCAGATGGAAAATTATGATTTTCTTTATCCCACCAAGCTCTTCTTTCATACCCTCACACAACAGACACTATCTGGCATAGGCAGATCAAAGTCGGTCTTTTGACCTTTTCATCTCACTCTCTGCTTGACTGTGTTGGGAAAGTTAGCATGAGTGACTCCATTTTGGTTTGGGCCCGTCATTAGCTAGAAGCGAACACATCACGTACTGGAAAATGGGGAAAGGGAGAAAGGAACATCTGGAAACAGTAAAAGGAAGGAATGCCAGCTAATTCAGACAATCTGGCCTTGAGGAGGAGGAGGAGGAGAAGGGGCTTGTGCATGAGCTCTGGGGCTTGTAACGCTAGCCAGCACAAGGAAGATGCTTAGTTAGAATAGGTGAGAGACAAGTAAACGGCTTATTCATTGGCCAAACGTTAGGATGCATGAGGGTAGCATACACTGCTAAAAGATATATAATCTTTGTGTAACCGACAGTCTGGGTCCCCCTCCTGATTAGCAGGGGGGGCACCATGCTTGAGTGTAATAAACTTCCTATCTCTGTAATACTCTGCAGTCGTGGACTTTGTTCATGTGCCTCAGCCTAGACTTGAACTGCGTGTGACCTATAGGCATAATTCACAACAACTGGATCTCATCACTAAGCTCAACACCAGGATGCTAGGGTGAAGTTCAAATTGTGCAGAGGGTGCACAAGCCCTGTGCACCACTTAACCCCTCAGAATAGATGGGCTTTTTTCTGGCCCTCTGTGCATCAAGGATAATTTCACCTGCTGCTGCACTTAGTGGGTACATATAGTTGGGCTGACATTTCATTATCCAGGAACATAAGAACATCAGAGCAGACATAGTGGGTCATACCAGTGGTCCACATAACCCAGTATCCTGTCTCTGACCTGGCCAGTGCCAGATGCTTCAGCCTGGTCTACACTAGAAAATTAGGCTGATTTAAGTACGTTGGTCATGAGTGTGAAAAATCCACACCCTTAAGCAGTTAAGTTGTTAACTTGTTAAGTTGACTTACGTCCCCGTGTGTACAGTGCTAGGTGGATGGAAGAATTCTTCTGTTGGCCTTGCTACAGCCTCTTGGGGAGGTGGATTACCTACGCAGATGGGAGAATCCCTTCCATTGGCATAGACAGCATCTACGCGGAAGAACTAGAGAGGTGCAGCTGCAGTGGCACCACTGAGTGTTATAAGTGTTGACAAGCTCTTCAGAGGGAACAAAACAGGGTAATTTCAAGTGATCCATCCCCTATCATCCAGTCCCAGCTTCTGGCAATTGGAGGTTTAGGGACACCCAGAACATGGGGTTGCATCCTGACCATCTTGGCTAATAGCCTGTGATGGACCTATCCTCCATGAACTTAGCTAATTCTTTTTTGAACCCAGTGCCCATCACAAACTCCCCTGGCAGCAAGTTCCACAGGGCGACCGTATGTTGTGTGAAGAAGTACTTTCTTGTGTTTGTTTTAAACCCAATGTCTATTAATTTCATTAGGTGAGAGCCTAGTTCTTGTGTTATGCAAAAGGGTAAACACTTCCCTATTTCTTTCTCCATACCCTTCATGATTTTATAGACCTCTATCATATCCCCCTCTTAGTCGCCTCTTTTCTAAAATGAAGAGTCCCATTTTTTTTAATCTCTCCTATGAAAGCTGTTCCATATCCCTAATGATTTTTGTTGAACTTCTCTGTATCTTTTCCAATTCTAATGTATTTCTCTAGATGGGGCAACCACAATTGCTAACAGTTTTCTAGGTGTGGGCATACCATGGATTTATATAGGGGCATTATGATATTTTTTGTCTTATTATCTATCCCTTTCCTAATGGTTCCTAACATTCTGTTCACTTTTTTGACTGCTGCTGCACATTGAGAGGATGTTTTCAGAGAACTATCCACAATAACTTCCTGATCTCTTTCTTGAATGGTAACAGCTAATTTAGATCCCATCATTTTGTATGTGTAATTGGGGTTATGTTTTCCAGTGTGCATTATTTTGCATTTATCAACATTGAATTTAGTCTGCCATTTTGTTGCTCAGTCTCCTAGTTTTCTGAGATCCTGTGATGGTGCACATTCACCTCTCATAAGCACTTCCTGTCAACTGGGTGCGATCCTGCACACATTCCTTTTCTTACTGCCCCCTGCCAGCTGTTGCCCTCAGCATGTGGGTCTTCTCTGGCTTTGCCCTTCAGCTAAGTTACACAGCCAAACACATGAATGAACCTCTTCCCGGATGAAAGGTCCTACAGGGCCTTTCCCTGTGCCCTTGTTGGTGTCTGAAGCCCTGTCTCTGGGCTCAGTTCTCAGCCCCTTCGGGGCTAGCTTTAAGTCTGTCCCTGCCCTGGTGTGGAGCAGTGCCCCCAGGTTTTTCTTTCTGGAGACTCTTCGTCTTTAGCAGTTCTCTGGAGTCCCTTTAAGTCCTGCCCTTCATTTGGGCACTCTGAAGAAGCCTTACCCCCTTCTCACATCTTACGCCACCCTCCCAGTGGTTGGTGGGGGACCTGGGCCCACCCACTACTCTGGGTCCCAAACCAAGGACCGTACAAATAGCAGCTATGTGCTGCTTCCTTTAATTCTGCTGCTGCTGCTATTCCCTGGGTCACTTCCCACATAGCCCGTTCCTCTTCATCCTTACCTGAGGGTTCTCTATCTGTTCCCTGCTTTAGCAGGGTCTGTTCCAGGCCTCCTTACCTGGAGAGTTTCACAGTCTTCCAGTCCTTCCTTCCCTTTCTGGTCCCAGCCAGCAACTGACCTGCTCAGCCCCTGCAGCTCCTTTTAGATGAGCCTTCCGTGCTCTGATTGGCTGCTTCCCTGCAGCCTTTCTAGGCGGGCCTGGAGGACCCACCTTCACTGCTCCTTTTCAGGTGGCGGGGTGTGGTAGGACCACGAGGCCTCCAGCAGGGGGCCTCAAATGGCCTGGTACACCCCATCACAGATCCCTTTGTAACTCTTCACAGTGTGCTTTGGATTTAACTATTTTTAGTAATTTTGCATCATCTGCAAACTTTGCCACCTCACTGTTTACCCCTTTTTCCAGATGATTTATGAATATGTTGAACAGGTCCCAGTATAGATCCTTGGGGGATCCCGCCATCTATCTCTTTCCATTGTGAAAACTGTCCATCTATTTTTACCCTTTTGTTTCCTATCTTTTAAACAAATACTGATCAATGAGAGGACCTTCCCTCTTCTCCCATGACTGCTTACTTCGCTTAAGTTACTATGGTGCGGGACCTTGCCAAAGGCTTTTCTGAAACTCCAAGTACACTGTATCGAGTGGATCACCTTGGGTGACAAAACTTCCATATTCATGTAAGGCTTCCTTTTAAGAATTTTGAGGAATTGCTTCATCCACAGATCTGCTGCTCCTTTCTCTGTTAGAGGGCTCATAAAGCATGTAAAGGGATGCTACCCAATTCGATAGGGGAATGAGAGAGACAAATGGGGTCAGTTTCCTTTGTGCTCTGGAGAAAGGTAGGAGATGCAAAATAAGGAATATTTAAATAACATCTATTTGTCATTTGTGACCCACACAAGAGAAAGGATCATGGTTGAAATCCACCACTCTGCAGAGGGTCAGCTCTAAGTATAGGCAGCATCTAGGTCTGTTTAAGCAATGCTTTGAGGACTTCAGTGGAACTCAAGCGGAGCTTAGCTTTTTCCTGTCTATCTGGACAGCAGTGTCCTTCACCCTCATTGAGTAGGAGGTGAAATCCTTGACCCCTTGACATCAATGGCACAACTCCCATTCATTTCAGTGGAGCCTGGATCTCACCCTACTCATTAAAGGGGATGTGCACATAATCTTTGGAAGGAGGAAAGAGTGCATCAGCCATCCAGAATCCGCTAACCCCACTCCTCCCTAATGAAAATAAGGTGATCACTAGAAATCTCATTAATTTTCCTGACACATCCCTGAGAACCCTGAAAATGAAGGGGGAAAGAGAAAGCACCTTATAGGGCTACCTAAACATGCAGACCAATGTGCCGTCACATCTGACCTCACTGGAACTAAACTAAGAAACAAATAGTATCTTTTCTAAATCCTTCTGTGACACAGGGTATAACAGGGCTCACTACTCACCACTGTCACCTCCTCATTGCTCCTCTGGGATTAGCTTGCCCCTTGTCAGACACCCCTTCCTGCAGTCGCTCGGCTCATTGTCTCAATTTCACCATCCAGGACTCAAAGTAGCCTTCACCTTTGAGACACAGCTGCTCTCTCTTTGTGACCTGACCCTCCAGACAGGTCACTATAGTCTTCCCCTTCCAGAGTCTGTCAAAATCTCTCAGGATGAGAGGTCCCTCTGCCATTCAAGGCAGTGCTCATTCTACATTGATAGGCTCTGCCACTTGCTGAGTGACTGGTAGGGGAACCTGGTCCCACCCTCTGCTCCTGGTTCCAGTCCAGGGACCTTATGCTCCACAATTATGGTCTACTTATTCCCAGACTTGGTTGCTACTTCTCTGGGTTCTGTCCTATTCCCTCCTTCTATCCTCTGGCACCTCTGGCTTTACCACCTGTCTGAGCTTCCACTGCTCCCTGTGGCTACTTCCCCCTTTGGCTTCTTGCCGGGTCCTATAATCTGCAATCCACTCCCTCCCATCAGGGAGTGACTGCAAACTACTTTCCCTGGTGCCCCACATATGTTCTGAGCTTCCTAGCTTTATAGAACTCTGCTTGTTCCTGCCCAGGTGAGCTTCATCCTTAATTAAGCATCACTGATCCCTGTCTCCTCTCCAGGTGTAGCCTATGCATTTAATTGGCCCATCTAACCTATCTTAACCTCGTCAGGACTGGTGTGGCATAAACACCCCATCACTCAGAGCTGGTGGGCTATTTTTCTCCCTAGCAGAACAATTGAAAAGCCAGTTAAACTTCAACTCAGTGCCTTTGTGGTATTTCCAACTACCCTCTCTAAAGAGTTCTGTCGTTTTCTCACTGAGATTTTTGTGATGTGTCTGGTCTTCTATCCTAATTCCCTTTGGGGTTAAAGGTTGTTGTACCTACAGTTTGTATGTAGTCCACATTCGAGACGTGGGACTGAAATCAGAGCATATGTCTGTGAGTGGTAGGTGGAAGGTGGTAAGATAGTTAGAGATGGAGGGAGAAGCCAAGAACTCAGTATATGGTACTGGAGAAAAATTTCACTAGGTATTAGAGGTGTATGTAGAGGGAGCAGAGGCTCCTAAGAAGATGCAGGGAGACAACCTACTGGAGCAGCTGTAGGTTGCATTACTTGAGTACAGAGAGAAAATTACAGAAAGTTAATGTTCATGATAGAGCCGAAAAAGGAGAAAAACACTGAGTGAACCGCAGAGAATATTTAGCACAGCAGGAAATTCAGCGGCTCTTCGCTCCATCATGCTAGGCTGCAAACTGAACCTAGGCCATATCTCGCATTCGCTAGATCTGTCAATCAGTTTGCAGTTGTGTTAATGCACCAGACCTGTGATAGCTCACAAATGGCCACCACTAGAATCATGGCTGCTTTAAGGTCATTCGGTCACCAAAGGGAAGGCTGTGGTATGAACACCCAGATGCAGAGGACCCAGTCCTCATGTATAGCACAAGAGGCAGTGGTGCAATGCAAGTGGTTCTATATCCACTGTACACCCCCTATCCAATCCTTATGTGGGCAGTGAGGCTGGCTCAGTTCCTGGTATAGGTTAGATCAGCCTCAGAACACTTGCCTTCCCCTTCTTCCTCCCACATGGACATGTCTCCAACATGCCCCATATTTTGGGGAGCTGGGGCTGGAGGTATAGATTGGAGTCTCCTCAAGGGTGACCACCCATCCTGAATTGGGTGGGACAGTCCCGAAATGCACAGTTCAATTCCTGGTCCTGGGCTGAATGACTCCGGGACAGCATTTGACCTGGACTACCTGTTGTGTTGATCCACACACCTGCCCAAGGCTTGGGGTGGTGCTAGACTCTTCCTGGGGAGCGGGGCTGACATAGGTCTTAGCCCACCCCACCCCCCTTGCCACTAGGTCCCACCTCCTGCTCCTCCTCTTCCCAAGAGGCCCACTCCCTGGCTGGACCAGAAGCTGGAGTCGGGCAGTACAGCCCAGGGACCCTGGGCTGCTGTGAGGAGCCCCAGACACTCAAACTGCCGTCGGTGGACATGGGCCGGGGACCGCTTGAGCCCAGGGCAGGTAGAGGGTCTGGGGCAACCCAGGATCCAGATGTTTTCAAGTCACCAGGGCCTGATTAAATACATCCTAGAATACTCGAGGAGCTCACTGAGGAGATATTTGAGGCATTAGCAATTATCTTCAAAAAGTCATGGAAGACGGAAGAGATTTCAGAGGACAAGAAAAGGGCAAATATAGTGCCCATCTATAAAAAGGGAAATAAGGACAACCCAGGGAATTACAGACCAGTCAGCTTAATTTCAGTACCGGGAAAGATAATGGAGCAAATAATAAAGCAATCAATTTGCAGACACCTAGAAGATAATAAGGTGATAAGTAACAGTCAGTATGGATTTGTCAAGAACAAATTGTGTCTAACTAACCTAATAGCTTTCTTTAACAGGGTGACAAGCCTTTGTGGATAGGAGGGAAGCAGTAGACGTGGTATATCTTGACTTTAGTAAGGCTTTTGATATTGTGTCACATGACTCTCTCATAAACAAATTAGGGAAATACAACCTAGATGGAGCTACTATAACTGTGGGTGCATAACTAGTTAGAAAACTATGTGGGTGCATAACTAGTTAGAAAACCATTTCCAGAGAGTAGTTATCAGTGGTTCACAGTCATGCTGGAAGGGCATAACGAGTGGGGTCCCACCGGGATCAGTTCAGGGTCCGGTTCACTGTTCAATATCTTCATTAACGATTTAGATAATGGCATACAGAGTACACTTATAAAGTTTGCAGATGATACCAAGCTGGGAGTGGTTGCAAGTGCTTTGGAGGATAGGATTAAAATTCAAAATGATCTGGATAATCTGGAGAAATGGTCTGCAGTTAATAGGATGAAATTCAGTAAGAACAAATGCAAAGTACTCCATTTAGCAAGGAACAATCAGTTGCACACACACAAAATGGGAAATGACTGCCTAAGAGGGAGTACTGCGGAAAAGTATCTGGGGGTCATAGTGGACCACAAGCTAAATATGAGTCAACAGTGTAACACCGTTTCAAAAAAAGCAAACGTCATTCTGGGATATATTAGCAGGAGTGTTGTAAACAAGACACAAGAAGTCAATCTTCTGCTCTACTCCGAACTGATTTGGCCTCAGTTGGAGTATTGTGTCCAGTTCTGGGTGCCACATTTCAGGAAAGATGTGGACAAACTGGAGAAAATCCAGAGAAGAGGAACAAAAATGATTAAAGGTCTAGAAAACATGACCTATGAGGGAAGATTGAAAACATTGGGTTTGTTTAGTCTAGAGAAGAGAAGACTGTGAGGGGACATGATAACAGTTTTCAAGTACATAACAGGTTGTTACAAATAGCAGGGAGAAAAATTGCTCTCTAACCTCTGAGATAGAAAAGAAGCAATGGGCTTAAATTGCAGCAAGGGTGGTTTAAGTTGGACATAGGGAAAACTTCATAACTGTCAGGGTGGTTAAGCACTGGAATAAATTGCCCAGGGAGGTTTGGAATCTGCGTTATTGTCTAAGAGCAGATTAGACAAACATCTGTCAGGAATGGTCTAGATGAGTGCAGGGGACAGGACTAGAAGACCTCTTGAGGTCCCTTCCAGTCCTATGATTCTATGGTTCTATGATTCTTACCATGGGCCAGTTCTGGCTTCCAACCTGACAATGGGGCGGGGCCTGGTGGAGAAGAGGAGGAGCAGGGAGTGGGTGCTTGGGGGAAGATGAGAGGCAGGGACAGGGCTACAGAGGGAGTGGGACGCCTGCATGTGTCCCAGTTTTGGCTTTGAAAAGGTGGTCATCCTAGTCTCCTCACCTAACTAATGAGGCTGTTTTATGGCTCCTTTCTGGAGCCAGAATGTCACAAAGGGGGTGTATTGTGGGCAAGGATTGCTCCGTAGAAGGAGCTAAAAAAAAGAATAAATATATTTGTAAATTCTGCTGTTGGCAAATGGCACTGGAGGCCCTGATGCACATGGCTCAGTGCTCTAAGTGGCTGCATAATAAAGCCAGCAGGGAACTTGCAAGTAGCTAGTATCAGAGCCAGCGGTGGTGACCATGCCAGCACGGTCTAAGAGCAGCTAATTTTCCTCCCCTTCAGTGTCATATTGAATCCGAGGGCCTCATTTCATTTTCTTTATGCTTTATTTCAAAGCTAAATGGGCTGTACACATTAGTGGTCTTAATCCTTCATGGAGCTAGTGCAAATTGACATTTTCCACATCCCAGGGTGAGACAAAGATTAATTAAAAGCCTCACGCTGCCCTATTATACTCTTTCCTGATTTTTTTTTTTGCCTGTTCCCGTGAATTTTAGGCAATATAAAAACAAGGCTATTTCCAAATGTGAATAAATCCCTGTGTCAGACTCCTGAACAGGAGACACACACATGTCTTTAAGGCACATGTCCAAATGCCTGGAGCGGCAAGACTAGGAGAGCTCATGAAAGGGCCAATTCTCTGGTGATTCCCCATCCAGTGTCGCAGACTCTGGATAAAATACATATAAGCATCCAAGCTTCTAACTGCTCATCCAAACCTTTTAAGGCCTCCCTGTCACTAGCTTGTAGCTTCTGAGATTTAGAGATTAGGCATTAATTTCCAGGCTGTGATAGGCCCCATGCAGGAGAGCAGTGCACAACAGGTGACACAATGGCAGTCTAGCCAGGGCTTTCCCCCATCTGGTCTCCCATGGAGGTTGGACGGGTTAGGGAGGAGCAGGGGTGGCGCTATGTATTTTGCCGCCCCAAGCACGGCAGTCAGCCGGCTTTTGGCGGTATGCCTGCGGGAGGTCCGTCGGTCCCGCACCTTTGGCGTACCTGCCGCCGAATTGCGGCCGAATCCATGGGACCGGCGGACCTCCCGCAGACATGCCACCGAAGGCAGCCTGACTGCCGCCCTCACGGCAACCGGTACGCCGCCCCCCGCGGCTTGCCGCCCCAGGCACGTGCTTGCTGCGCTGGTGCCTGGAGCCGCCTCTGGGGAGGAGACACATCAATTGTTCTGCCACACCTCCCTCTGCAAAGTGGAACAGAGTTAGAGGGTAATACTCTGCGGGGAGAGAAAAAGGGTTGAGCATGTTGCACCCGTCTAAGATGCAGCTTCATATCATCCCCAGAGTGGGCCACAGCTTCAGCACAGAAAAATACAGGCTTCCAATGCTGTTTGTAAGATGCAATTGTTCTTATTATGAATCAGCTGATAAAGAAACACTCAAATGGAAACCAGCTTGAGAACCCAAATTCTAGATCCAAACACCTTCAAAGCTTGGGAGTGTTTGAAATCCCACCTTAAATCCTAGTTAGAATTTTGTACATGGCCCCTTTCTTTATAAGGGACCAAACTAATCATCGCTAAACAATGGGGTGTTGGAATCTCAATCCAGATCTAAATGTGGTGGCTTGATTCCTTCTTGCCTGGTTAATAGAAATTACAAATACAAATAGGTTAATAGAAATTACAAACCTGCATTCGGTTGTGAAAATCAATGGGCAACTTAAAAACATTATCACATTTAAAAAACGTGGGTAAGCAATGAGAGATGGGTCCAGATAATCATTTTTTCTCTAATTCTTTCTGTCCTACCATATTTGGCTTTTGCTCGCATGAGTGGCCTGTCATCTCGGAGTGTTACTACATTATGAAGTTATTAAAAAGCTAGAAATATTATAATTAGTTTAGAACAGAGAATGGAAGATGTAATTTTGATCACACACATATTTCTCTTGTTGTAAAACTATGTGCCGAACTAGATGGAATAATATAATTATCCCAGATTTGCAGCCATGTAATTATCCTCTCTTGACGAAAGTCAATTTTATACATCAATTTGTAGCATTTGAAAAAGTGTTTTAAAACAAATTGTTTTATTAAAAAAATTCACCACAATAAGAAAGTCACGACTGAGGCAGAGAAAGTGAACTGAATAGTTTTTTTGTTTTTTCTCTCATCTATTTTCTCTTCCTCTGTGTCCCACAAAGCATAAAATTCACCCCTGTGAATTATTCTTTACTCTTCAGGTTCCTATAGCACCCTCATTACCATGGTACTGAAGCACCTCCCAGAAGTGTATTAAGAAGTGTGCCAAGATTATTACAGGGTTCAAAAAAGACCTAGATAAGTTCATGGAGGATAGGTCCATCAATGGCTATTATCTAGGATGAGCAGGGATGATGTCCCTTGCCTCTGTTTGCCAGAAGCTGGGAATGGGCGACAGAGGATGGATCACTTGATGATTACCTGTTCTGTTCATTCCCTCTGGGGCACCTGGCATTGCCCACTGTTGGAAGACAGGATACTGAGCTAGATGGACCTTTGGTCTGTCTCAGTATGGTGGTTCTTATGTTCTGATGTTTATGCTCTTAAGCAAAGTAATTAGTGTTTGCAACGTGTGATTCTGCCTCATTTTCTCTCCAGTGGAACATCATATGAGGGTATTTGTTTGTTAATTTATTTACTTTATGTCTGCTGTGTATGAGTGTTTAATACTGAAGGCAAGGTCAAAGATGGGAGGAGAGGTACATATGCTGGAGGGTAGGGATAGGGTTCAGAGTGACTGTAGGGGTCCCTTGCTCTCCCGCTCGGAGGGAGGTCACTCCAACTGGCCCAGTCTGGCAGGGTAGCTGGGGGCCCACAATAGGGCTGGGCGATCAACTGTCGCTACCAGGCTTCGGCCTCGGCTGGGGTAGCTCAAGTGGTCAGCCCCTCAACACAGTCTATCAGGGGTGGCTACGACCTGGGCGGGGCCCAAGCAGCCCACAATCAACCAGTCTTCAAGGGCGGACCCTGGCCTGGGAGGAACCCAGGCATCCAGCAAGCAAATAGTCTTTAGAGGGGTGGCTTTAGCCTGAGTAGAGCTCAGGCAGCCAGCAAACAAACAGTCTTTACAGGTGAGTGATAAGGGAGCTCCTGTCCTGGGCTAGAGCGTCCTTGCACCGTGTAGGGGGTCAGCCACCCGGGGTGGGGTGGCAGGGGGATGCGGGCCCACCCTACTCCACCCCATCCCAGCCCAGGGCCCTGGCAGGGGCAGGATTGTCTGCCCCTGCATCGGTGGGGATCCAGCCGCAACACGCCAACTGAGCCACGCCGGGCTCTGCAGCTGGCTGCTCGGGGGCTGCCCCTGGGCTACTTTCTGCCTCTCCGGGGTTTGGTACCTGCAGCCTCTTCCGGCTCCTCTGGGTAAACTGCAGCAGGTACTCTGGGCCAGTCCTCATCCACACCTGGGGATCGGGAACAGCCAGGCGCAGGTTCCTCTCAGGACCTTTGGAGAACAGGCCGAGCATCTTCCTCCATTGCAGGCTCTCCCCCAACTGTGCTGCAGGGCCGGCCTTTTATACTTTCGGCAACGCTCCGGTCCTTCCGGCGAGGCGAGCGAGGTGATCTAGGCTCTGCCCTCCAAGGGACATGTAGGGGTCCCTCGCTCTCCCGCTCGGAGGGAGGCCACTCAGCCTCACTACAGTGACTTAGACAAATTGGAGGATTGGGCCAAAAGAAATCTGATGAGGTTCAACAAGGACAAGTGCAGAATCTTTCACTTAGGACAGAAGAATCCCATGCACTGCTATAGATTAGGGACTGAATGGCTAAGCAGCAGTTTGGCAGACAAGGACCTGGGGATTACAAGAAGCTGAATATGGATTCAACAGTATGCCCTTTTGCCAAGAAGGCTAATGGCATATTGGGCAGCATTAGTAGGAGCATTGCCAGCAGATAGAGGGAAGTGATTATTCGGCACTGGTGAGGCCACATCTGGAGTATTGCATCCAGTTTGCCCCCCCGCCTACTACAGGATGTGGACAAATTGGAGAGTCCAGTGGAAGGCAATGAAAATTATTAGGGGGTTGGGGCACATGATTTATGAGGAGAGGCTCAGGGAACTGGGCTTATTTAGTCTGCAGAAGAGAAGAGTGAAGGAGGGATTTGATAGCAGCCTTCAACTACCTGAAAGGGGGGTTCCAAAGAGGATGGATCTAGGTTGTTCTCAGTGGTGGCAGATGACAGAACAAGAAGCAATGTTTCAAGTTGCAGTGCGGGAGGTCTAGGTTGGATATTAGGAAACACTATTTCACTAGGAGGGTGGTGAAGCACTGGAATGGATTACCTAGGGAGGTGGTGGAATCTCCATCCTCAAAGGTTTTTAAAGACCAGCTTGACAAAGCCCTGTCTGGGATGATTTAGTTGGTGTTGGTCCTGCTTTGAGCGGGGGGTTGGACTAGATGACCTCCTGACGTCTCTTCCAACCCTATGAGTCTATTAAATTGGGCACCTTGCATCTGGAATGGAAAGTGGTGATGTTTGAGGGGGTTATGAGGTCCTGTGGGCCTTTGTTCCACAACCCTGGACCAGCTGTCTGAGAAACGTACATCCTACTTAAGCTTTTGAATGCTCAGGGAGCAAACACCACTGCCATGACTGTTCAGAAGTCCAGCTGCAGGTTTATGAGAGTCTTAATGGGTGTATTGGTATTGTGCTGAACCTGTGTTTAGAATTTCACCCAGGGATTAACTAGAAATAATAGGGACCACTGAAAAAAGTATTCTCTTCCCATGCATCATAGTAAAACTCTTCAGGAGATTAGGAGTAAGCTGGGAGCATGGTGATTGCAACTTTGTGGCATTGTAAATTTACGCATATGGTATTTTTCAATGTTTTAGATCTTCCAGCACAAAACTGCCTCCTTAAATGCCACCCCCCTTTCTCAACAGGTGGTGGAACTTGATGGGGCCAGCCGTGAAAGGGGACAGTCCTAGCAGCAAAGGAGGGAGGCACTTGCTGAGGGACACCAGGTAGCTCCACCCCACTTGGAATCTCTGGCACCCATTGGCCAGCTGGGGAGGAGGAGGGCTGATTGGCCAGCATTCCCCAGCTCCCAGGATTTAACATGGAATGGGAGCCATGTGGCAACTCTTTCAGTTCCATTCCAGCAGCCCCACCCTGAAGTAGGAACAAGAATCTGACCTGACAGATCACCTGTGTAGGGATCGGGAAAGAATATTTTCTGCCATGCGCCCATTGGCAGAGGACCAGGGAGCTTTTCTCCTTCCTTGCCGCACCTTCAGACCTCAATGGCTTAAGTAGGAAGGTGTTTGGTACCTAACTAAGATCTCTGGTGGAATTATTAATTCATCCCTACTTGCAGCCAGTTTACAGGGCTGTTAAATAGATCAAATGAACAGTTCCCAGAGGCAGAAGACCTGGGTTTTTAGTGATGGATCATGGGCTCATGGGATATGTTCAGACCTTTTGACTTTCATGAGCCAGGGTCAGAACTTGTGGCATTCGTGGGCCGAGGTCCTTACCCTTCTGCACCTTCTGACCCCCTTGCAGGAAGGGTGGCTGTAGGGCTGAGAAGAGTGAGTTGGGACCTTAGGGATAGGCTGAGGAGAGCCTACGCTGAGTTACTGTTATATAGTAGGAGCCCTGCAACCTTGCACTGGAACCAGCTAAATGCCTGGTATAGGAGAGTATGGGTGATTGGCAAGGAGCACCTCTCCCCAGTGCAGAGGTGACGCATCAGGGAGCATGACCCCACACGTCCTCCCAGATTTGCTGCTTGGCTTGTACTGAGCATGCCCACACTGATTAAACATGCTCAGTAACATCCGCTGAAGCCGCTGCCCTCACTCTGTCCCCTCCCCGCCATCGGCAGGTACGGGTCATCTCTGCCTCAGTGTTAATGTTTAATAAAAGTTGTGGCCTGCCACTTAAAATCCATCCATGAGTCTGTCCTCATTTTGCTATTGTGTCCAGAGCAAATCCCCAGTTCCCCTGACCTGCCATCTCATCTTCTTGGAGAGAGGGCCTGACACGTAGTGCACACCCTCCAGTGTTTAAACTAGTAATCCCTTTGAAGCTAGTTTCAAGCCACTGTAGGATTTACCTGTCCATGTAAATTTTAGGGCTGAGTATAAAGAACAGAAGAGCAATATCATTTGGGTGCTGCTGCTGTGAATAAAAATGGCAGGGCCAAGAACAACATTGGTAACATTAAAAGCATCACTATTAATCAGCGGACCTGCCTGTTAATAACTGCAAGTCACTTGTGAACTGTATAATCTAAGCAAATATTAAAGCAGGAATGTGAATTTAGCTAACGCCTTCATTCTACACATCATCATCTTAGACACAGTCACCCTTTGGTCCTTGAATGTCTTTTACATCTAAGTGCTGAAACTCTCCGTATATGGATTATTTTAATAACTACAAGACAAGGGAAGCCTTTCGGGCAATACCGAGCTTCTGTTTTCAGTTATTCCTTGCTTAGCTTTGGGAATGTGTATATACTTCACTAAAATAAACAAGATATGTTACAATATCAAAGTTGTACTGGGTGAGGCAGTGTACTCTAGTGGGTAAGATTCTAGACTAGAGGACAGGGAAGTAAATTTTGTTCCCAACTCTGCCACTGATCTGTCGTGTGACTGGGCAAGTCACTTCATCATTCTGGGGCTCTTTTTCCCTTCTCACTCTTTGCCTCTCTTGTGTATTAAATTTGTGAACTCTTCGAGGTCGTGCCAACCTTTCATTGTGTGTAAATTACTTAAGAACTAAAGTGAAAATATTCCCAAAGCTAAGGCTGCACACTCTCTTAACTCCACCCCCTTAAGAACAGATCTTAAAATACAACTTTTAACTATGCGATCACAAGCGATTTCTCAACTACAGCAGTATAATATCAGGTATGTTTTTTTGCAGCTTTAGATAAATGTGCAGTATTTTGTATTGCACGTTTAAAAATTCTTGTATTTTTTTTATTATTTTCATTGTCCCAGTGGTCCAATGTATCTTGGAGGGAAATTCCCCTCCCAACAGGAGAGAGCCAGCATGGGGGGAAAAGGAAAGGAGCGATGCCTCATCTATGTTCCCCCGTGGGACTTCAGTGAGGCATTGACCTTTGGCTGGCCCTCTGCTAGGAAGTGAATGTCACCCTTTGACTTTTTAAATGATAATCTCTCTTTGACGCATCTCACAGCCTTCCATAATTGTAGCAGTCACGGTCACTTCTGCTACAGTGAAGAGAAATAACAACATCAGGGACAGCTATATTTTGCCCAACAGTGCCCAAGATCTGGCCGCTGCGGTCACCGCCCCCCCAAATATTAGTGTCCTAGGCAACCGCCTAGGTCACCTAATGGATTGAACTGGCCCTGCTACCAGATTAGAGATGCAGAAATGGTGTTAGCCCAGCATTGTGAATCTTCACTTGTGGGATTTACTGAGTCATGTTCAAATACTTGTAAATCTAAACAATTCTGAAAATGTAACTTACAAACAGTCTTGGACAAGTAGATTTTGGACACTTACTAGGGAACTATAGACTGGAATATATTACTCTTTATAGAGCGACCTTTCCTACATCAGCAGATAAAAATTCTAGCCCAAATCTATCCTTCTGGTAACCTCACTGATTTCAGTGGTGTTACCTCTGAGATGAATTTAGCCAATTGCCTGAGGGCAGAGAGTTACTAATCCATTGCATTTGATAAAAGTCATCCCTACAGGAGAATTACTCTGGTTATGGGAAAGTTCAGATTTACAAGCATTTGATCATGAGGCAGTAAATATGACAAAATAGATTTTCTGAGAGACGTTATGATAGATCAATGCTGAAAAAAGTGTTTTCTTTATAGATGCCAAAAATGTTCATCTACAGATTTTATTAAAACTATCTAGCTGAAAACAAATAAGGTCTTAGTGGATTTCACAACTACATTTTTCTGGAAGACTGAAGCAGTTAAGAAGATTAGAATATACATAATGTTATTGGCTCCTGCCAAATCCTAAACTTCAGAATTCACTAGGGTGGATTTTCATGTAGAAGTGCTACTAATTTAGGAGCCTTAATCCTATATAAATTCTATTAATCTGATTAAAGCTATGGCCATCCTAATGATCAATCCGCACAGGTTATTGTATACATGGGAGGGACGTACAGGGCTCCACTAAGCCTCCATAACTGGGGAATGAATCTGGACAGGGCATCTGTTTTCTGTGCTGCAGCCGGGAGCAAAGGTGGGAACAGTGCAGCAGAAGGACGGAGTGGTAACTACACAGTCCACCTCTGATGTCTACAGGAGACTCTCTGTGGGGATAGCATGCAGGTGGAGTCCTGCAGACTTGGCGGGAGAAGTGGCCTGCTCCACTTTGCCTGCTGCCTTCCAAATTGAGCAGATTTGTACTTGGAAATTTGCATGGGAGTGGAAGCCCTTTGGAAGAGCATTAACTAACCCTCCAGCCCCCGCCCCTCAGGAGGAAGGCCACAGGCAATAGACAGAGCCAATAAGAATAAGGCAGTTAGAGAAAGTCAGTCCAAAGAAAACAAAGGGAAAGAGTTAATGCTCTTCTGAGGGGAGGAGTTATGCAAAAAAAAACCCAAACTCTAAACACTATTGAAAATAATTTGTTCTGGATTTTCCTTAGGGACAATAGCCCCGGATAGCCTGTTTGTATATTTAGTTCTGCATTTTCCGTAATAGATGAAATACAGAGCATTTCCAAGGAATAATAAAGAGCTAGCATCCAATCAGAAGTTATTCTGGGGTTGTGAACTATGTTTTATGCCCTTGTTTTTAGTGGTGCTCTGTACTAGGTGTTTCCCTATGTGCTCTGCAATTTCTGCTCTTCATAACATGCTTTTGGTGTGTTTGCAATAATAAGTATTAGTGGTGATTGTTGTTTTTTCTTAGCTCTGGTGTAGATTGTTAACCATTTCACTGAAACCGAGGTGTGCTTACTCCTTAGCTGTTAGTAAGACTAGTTATACAGCCTCCCACCACCACTGATACTAGTTAGTACCCTTGTTGTGGCCTCAACAGAGGCCAAAGCATAACTGGATACCTGAAGGTGATCTCTTGGGATCAGGATGGGACACTTGGGCAGGGCAGCGTGGAAAAGCCTGCCTGAAGCTGTCTGCAGTGAGTACCAACCTTAGGGCAAATTGTTAGGAAGCAAGGCACAAACCCCAAGTTGGTGGTGAGTTCTATATTGAGATTTCACCAACCAGTTACCAAGTGTAAACTCCTCGCACTATAGTAACCTTAATGTGGAATGGCAGATAGGTAGATTGGAGTACCCCAGGGGACTATCTTGCCATCCAGGTGAGCATACCTTTGTGATAGATGGTCTCTTACACCAAGAATCACAGCAATATTCAGGTTACTCCCAGTCCCGAAGGACCAATCACTTACATCTGGCCAATTGCACTTTAGATCATACACCAAAGAACTTTTGTAGCCAGTCCTATAATAAGCCATATAAAGATTTATTATGCAGGAAAAGCAAACAAGAGAGTTATTTATAAGGTGAGGGTAGGTAAACATATATGCACAAATGAGTTACAGTCTTAAGATTTAATAATAATTAATAGTAGCTACTATAATAAGCAAGCTCTAACTGTCCTTTAGGGGTCACCCAAGCTATGCACTGGAGATCTGTTGGTTATACCTAGTAAACCTTGTCCTCCAGAATCCAAGCAGCATAGAGATAATCAGTTCCTTCTGCTTGGGGTTTTTATCTCCCTCCTGCCATGTATTCCAAGCTGCATACTCAGGTGATGGGAGGAATCCACTGGCATGACTCATTTTCATGGAGAGGGGAGAGCAGAACAACAAAGTCTTTTGTCCTCTTTAATGTTCCACAATAGTTCATCTGGTGTCAACGGGCCTTTCCTGTTGCTGATCAGCACTTCACACTAGTTAATGTCTCTCTCCTGTCTGGTAATTTACATAGTCACAAAGGCTTACAATATAACCGCTCAAATATTACCTTACAATATGGGATACAGATGTTATAAGTGAGATTAATGCACGCAGTAACTCACAAGCCTTCAATAAAGTCTAAACACTGAACACATTCTTATAATTCTAATACCCATTTTAACCATACCAACACACAAGTGAGCAGACAGATCCCAGCTGTGTATTTGTCAGGGTTCCATTGAGGCATGGGGACCTTGGCATGAGCTGGCACGGCCCCTATTCTTATACTTGCTCTAGGGATAGACAAAGAAGTTAATTACCTGGGCTGAGCATGTGGCACTAAATATACACAAACAAATAAAGGACGCCAAACTACTGTCACTGATATCTGCTGGCAAATGTCTTAATAACTATGTTGTGTTTTAAGGTGCAAATAAATCCAACCCCACCTCTGCTGCTAAGGGGAGTCCTCATGCTGCGGAACTGATGTGATTCTGCTGCACAAATGGTTGCTGGATGTGGGGAAAATTGCTGTGTATCTTGAAAGCCCTGCGCCATGCCAGCCCCTCTGCAATAGCACATATGGTACAGGGTGGATAGGACATGGGTGGGCCAAGGGCTCTGCTAGTTCACAACTCTTCCTGTCCTTAGCTTCTGTGGTGGTACAGGGCTATTTAAGTGTCTGCAGAACATATTCTAGAAAGTAAAAACCGGCATTCACATTGCATTTTTGTAGCTGGCATTGCAAGGGATTTATGTGCCATATTTGCTAAACATTCATATGCCCCATCATGCTTCAGCCACCATTCCAAAGGACATACTTCCAGGCTGATGACACTTGTTAAAAAAATAATGTGTTCATTCAATTTGTGACTAAACTCCTCGGGGGAGAAGTGTATGTCCCCTGCTCTGTGTTTTACATGCATTCTGCCATATATTTCATGTTATAAAAGTCTCGGATGGTGATGCAGCACATGTTGTTCATTTTAAGAACACTTTCACTGCAAATTTGACAAAACACATAAAAGGTACCAATATAAGATTTCTAAATATACAGGTTTAAAAATCTGAAGTGCCTTCCAAAATCTGAGAGAGATGAGATGTGGACCAGGCTGTCGGAAGTCTTAAAAGAGCAACACTACAATGAAGAAACTACAGAACCTAAACCTCCAAAGAAGAAAACCAAACCTTCTGTTGGTGTAGGGTGCCAACTTTCTACTTGCACAAAACCAAACACTCTTGCACCACCCCCACCCCTCCGCTGAGGCCCCGCTCACGTCCCACCCCTTATCCGAAGCCCCGCCACCGCTCACTCCATCCCCCCTCCCTCTGTCACTCACTCTCCCCACCCTCACTCACTTACTCATTTTCACAGGGCTGGCTAAGGGGACTGGGGTGTGGGAGCAGGTGAGGGCTCTGGCTGCGGGTGTGGGCTGCGGGGTGGAGCCAGAAATTAGGAGATCAGAGGTGGGAGGAGGCTCCAGGCTGAGGCAGTAGTTTGGGATGCAAGATGGGGGTGAGGGCTCCATCTGAGGGTGTGGGCTCTGGGGTGGGGTCAGGGATGAGGGGTTTAGGATGAAGGAGGGTGCTCTGGGTTGGGACCAAGGGGCTCTGAGGGCAGGAGGGGGTTCAGGGCTGGGACAGGGGATTGGTGCTTGGGGGGAGGGCTCTGGTTGGGAGGTGCAGGCTCTGGGGTGGGGCTGGGGATGAGGGGTTTGGGGTGCAGGAGGGTGCTCTGGACTGGGATAGAGAGGTACAGAGGGTGGGAAGGGGATCATGCCTGGGGCAGGGGATTGGGGAGCAGGGGTGGTCTGAGGGGTTCAGGCTCCGGGTGATGTTTACCTCAAGCAGCTCCCGGAAGCAGCAGCATGTCCCCCCTCCAACTCCTACATGGAGGTGCGACCAGATGGCTCTGCGCGCTGCCCCATCCACAGGTGCTGACCCCGCAGCTCCCATTGGTCGCAGTTCCCAGCCAATGGGAGCTGCAAGGCTGGCGCTTGGGGTTGGGGCAATGGTTGGAACCCCCTGGCTGACCCTAAGCATAGGTGCCAGAGGGGGGACATGTTGGCTGCTTCCCGGGAGCTGCACAGCGCGGAGGCTAACAGGGAGCCTGCCAGCCCCGCTGCACGGTGCCACCAATGCCACCAGTCAACAGCCCAGTCAGCAGTGCTGATTGGAGCTGCCAGGATCCTTTTTCGACTGGGTGTTCTGTTTGAAAACTGAATATCTGGTCACCCTATGTTGGTGGCATGTGCCTCAGATGATGAAAATGAAAGTGTGTCAGGATGCATTGCTTTCGATTGTTAACGAGCAGAACCCATCATCAGCGTGGTTTCTTGTGTGAGCCTTCTGCACACAATTTTAACACTACTCACGCCAAGCACAGGTCTGGATTTGGGCCTAAAATCTTTCTCTCTATTACTCAATAGGTCTATTAATTGTGAAGTTTGTAGATCATTTTTATACGTACTGTTGCTTGGATTTCTGAAGGAATATATTCTACTTCTGATGGATGGTCATCTAATTTTATCTTTTTCCTGCATCCTGAAGTCGCTTGAGTGATGTACTTTGTTTAAATGCCATCACTGATTACAATTCAGGAAGATATGCAGTGCATGAAGACCTGCTCATATCAGTGCTTGAAGAATTAATTATGCTGGTAATGCCCATGAGTAGAAGCAGATTTAGTATTGAGGTCTTTTGCTAAGGCTATGCAGTAGTTTAAAGTGTGCAAAAGTTACCATAAAATGCATAGTGTTTGTGCTGGTTTTGCCCAATTGTTTGCATACAAAAAAGCTGGAAAAGGTGAAGCATTTTGTTTCTACATTTTCAAATGAAATGTTTCAATTTTTTATTCAAAATTTCCTTCAATTTTATTTCTATACAATTGCAAAAACAAACAAACAAAAAACCCCCAACAACTTAAAAATGCTTTACATTTACAAAGCATATCATTTTAGGTCAAACAAAACATTTAATTCAACCCTATATATGTGTGTGTGTGTAAATATATATATATATATACTTTTCTATTCACCCCAAAATCCTAAAGTTTTCATTTTCAGTTTGACACTAAACAATTCCCCCCTCCCCCAATTTCTCAGACTTGCCAGCAAACCAAAAAATCAGTTATTTGCACTGCTCTCCTTATGCATGACATTCTGATACTGTTACTCGCATTCAGTGGTATCTTACAACAAAAGTAGCCCAACTGATTTCAGCTGGGGTATCTGTGGAATAAGGTGCTACTTAGGCTCCGTCTACACTCGGAGCCAGGGGTGTGATCTCCACCTCCCGTAGACATACTAGTGCTAGCTCTCATCGCGCGTAGCTTCACTAGCACAGGCAGTGGCAGCAGAAGCAGAGATTACACACCTGCCTGGACCCTGTGGGCATGTTCTTGGCACGCCTAACCCGTGCCACCACTCACCGCTACTATTTTTAGCACACTAGCTTCACAAGAGTTAGCGTGCACATGTCTATGCGAGCTGCGAATCACACCCTCAGTTCCAAGTATAGACATAGTCTTAGTGAGAGTAAGGGAATTGGAATCTGACCCTTAGTGAATTTCATTACTTCTGAAACTTGGTGGCATTTTGCTCTTTTTTGTGTTATATAAAAATATGGTGCTTTACTATCATAGCTTAATGTCATCAGCATTTCACTTATGCATAGTACAGCTGCCAGAGCCTTTTAAGAAGGAGCTGTAAAATTTCCATGCCAAATCAGTCCTTGACCTCTCTGCTCACACTGCCATCAGTGATGCTAATTAACACCACTTACTGTGGTGGGTTTTGCAATAGGTACCCCGTTAAAAGTGTTCTTAAAACCATCCAACTTTGTACTGGACCTTGATTTTAAATGACCATCTGAACACTCATTTGCTCTTCTCTGGTACCACTGGGATCAGATCCTGGTAGTACAACTCCATTATAATTGTTTATAATAATAATCATGTCACTTTCATGTAATTAGAACCCTCCAATTTGATTTTTATAATGAGCCACAAAGAAGGCAATTTGGCTGCGCATCACTGCCTCAACTCCCTGCTTGACTGTATATTATTTCAATATCATGGTGAAGAAAATCCTCTATGCCGCTGCAATCGGCTACCATCAGCTGCCAGCCTTTTATTCCCCATCAGTCTTCATTTTTTATTTTTCAGCAAAGCAAAATTGATAAAGTGGTATCTCCCCGCGACCCTGTTATCCAGGTCCAGCATCTGGCAGTCATAGTCTTAGCCATCTTGGCTAACAGCCATTGATGGATCTATCCTCCATGAACTTAGCTAATTCTTTTCTGAAGCCAGTTCTATTTTTGGCCTTCCCAACATCCCCTGGCAATGAGTTCCACAGGTTGACTATGTGTTGCATGAAGAAGTACTTTTTGTTTGTTTGTTTTAAACCTGCTGCCTATTAATTTCATCAGGTGTCCCCTGGGTCTTTTGTCATGTGAATAGGTAATAACACTTCCTTATTCACTTTTTCCACACCATTCATGATTTTATAGACCTCTATGATATCCCCCCTTAGTCATCTCTTTTCCAAGATGAACAGTCCCAGTCTTTTAAATCTCTCCTCATATGCAAGCTGTTCCCTACCCTGGATTAATTTTGTTGCCATTTTTTATACCTTTTACAATTCTAATATACATTATTTGAGATGGGGCAATGAGAACTGGATGGAGTATTCTAGGTGTGGGCATACCATGGATTTATATAGCGGCATTATGATATTTACAGTCTTATTATCTGTCCCTTTCCTAACATTTTTTTAGCTTTTTTGATGGCTGCTGCACATTGAGCAGATGTTTTCAAAAAACTATCCACAATGACACCCAGGTCTTTTTCTTAAGTGGTAGCAGCTAATTTAAACCCCATAATTTTGTAGGTATAGTAGGGATTATGTTTCCCAACGTGCATTTCTTTTCATTTATCAACACTGAATTTCATCTGCCATTTTGTTTCCCAGTCACACAGTTTTGTGAGTCCCTTTGTAATTCTTCGCAGTTTGCTTTAGACTTAACTATCTTGAGTAATTTTGTATTGTCTGTAAACTTGGCCACTTCACTGTTTATCCCCCTTTCTAGATAATGTATAAATATGTTGAACAGCACTTGTCCCAGTATAGAACCCTGGGTGACCCTGCTATTTACCTGTCTCCATTGGGAAAACTGACCATTTATTCCTAGCCCTTGTTTCCTATATTTTAAGCAGTTACTGATCCATGAGAAGATCTTATCCCATGACAGCTTACTTTGCTTAAGATCCATTGGCGTGGGACCTTGTCAAAGGCTTTCTGAAAGTGCAAGTGCACTATATCAACTGGATCACCCGTGTCCACACGTTTTTTGCACCCTCAGAGAATTCTAATAGATTGGTGAGGCATGATTTCCCTTTACAAAAGCCATGTTACTCTTCCCCAACAAATTGTGTTCATCTATGTGGCTGATCATTCTGGTCTTTGCTGTTGCTTCAACCAATTTGCCTGGTATTGAAGTTAGACTTAATGGCCTGTAATTGCCAGGATTGCCTCTGGATCTTTTTTAAAAAAAATTGGTGTTGCATTAGCTATCCTCCAGTTATCCGGTACAAAAGCTGGTTTAAATGATAGGTTACATACCACAGTTAGTAGTTTTGCAATTTCATATTTGAGTTCCTTCAGAACTCTTGGGTGAATACCATATTATCTTGGTGTCTAACTTATCAATTTGTTCCCAAGCCTCCTTTATTGACACCTCCATCTGGGACAGTTCCTCAGATTTGTCACCTAAAAGAATGGCTCCAGTGTGGGAATCTCCCTCACATCCTCTGCAGTGAAGACCAATGCAAAGAATTCATTTAGCTTCTCAGCTACACCCTGGTCTTCACTGAGTGCTCCTTTAGCATCTTGATTGTCCAGCACCCTGCTGATTGCTTGGCAGTGTGATGGGGCGGCTGCCCCTCACTGGTAGGTAAGGGGCTAAAGCCACCTTGGGGAGGCTGCATGGGAGGCAGCCATTGAGGCTTATAGTGCCAGCCAATCAGGAGAAGCTTTATTGGAACAGCCAATCAGGGCCAGGCTGGCCCATATAAGAAGGGGCTGCTGAGCAGAGGTGGGGGCAGTCACTCCCTGAAGGGTGAGGGTGGAGGGCTGGAGCACCATGGACAGAGCAGTGCTGGGAAGAGTCAGCAGAATAGGAGAAAGCTCCAGGCTGAAAGCTGCCAGACTGAGGCCCTGAGGCAAGGGTGGAGCAGATGCTAGGGCTGCGGGGAAGTGACCCAGGGAAGGAGACGGCAGAGTTGGAGGAGGGGCAATAAGGGGCTGCCAGCTATAGGGTCCCTGGGTCGGGACCTGGAGTAGTGGCTGGGCCTGGGTTCCCCCCCCTTTACCCCCAGTTGCCACTGAGGGGAGTGGCTGGTGAATGGACTGCAGTTTGCCACTGAGGCAAGTGGTTGGACTAAGGATTGTTGGTCCCCTGGAAGGGGGGGAAGGACTGACTGGGACACTGCTGGATGGCTGTGTCCAGAAGAGGATGATGCGTTCCAGGGAGTGATGTGGGTCCCGGAGGTGGAGACAGACGAGACGACGGGTGAGACACCACCCAAGAAGGGCATACGGGCAACCCCCGAGCTAATTCCCAGGATGGCCAGCAGGAGGCGCTATGGTGGTGAATCGTGCCCCCTTACAGGCAGACTTCCTGCTTCTGATGCACTTTTTTATTTTTTGCTGTTATCTTGCATGTTATATTGTTACATTCCTTGGAAGATATCTTCCACTGCTTGCCTGATTTGGGCAACTGACATATCTCTGGCATTTCGGGCTACTGTTTGTTAGGAAGATCATCAAACAGTAACAACATCAACAACAAAAGGGAACTTTGAAATCCATTGCCAGTTTGGGGTATTTTTCTACAGACCTCCTGTGCTACCTCTCTAGGTTTCCTGTAGAGGTGGTCAAAACTTAGAATTTCCAGTCCATGGGAAATCCTGACATTCTGAAATTTGTTTTTGTTCTGAACCAGAAATGAATGACATTGAAATGTGTTGCTAAATAGTCTATGGACTCGTTTTGTTTTGACAGGCCCTAAATGTTTTGTTCGGCTTTTGACTTTTTTCCTGATATGATATATTATATTATTACATAAGTATATTATAATTTATAATTTAAATTAAATTCCAAAACAGAGTCATTTCAAAATGAAAATGTTTCTTTTTTTTTCAAAACAAAATGCTATCAAAATAAACATGGTCTCACAAAAAAGTTTTGATTATGAGGAAATAGTATTTTCTGAAAGAAAAATGTTCTGCTGGAAACTTTTTGACCAGTTGTGTGTATAAGGGGGTTATCATCTTCCTATGAGACCATACATAAAAATATAGAAAAGGCGAGATTTGGGATTTTCAGACATCAACACGCTCCTGCCTCTGTCTATCTCTTAATGGTGCTTATAATTAATAAGACCATGTTATTGCCTAGCTCTCAGCTGCTCCACCAGACAGCACCAGTACAGTGTGTTTTATAGGCTGTTATTTTCATGGTTAATTTAACTGTACCACGCTACAAAAAGCACTTCAATACCATTTTGAGAGACATCTAGTGCTTGACCCTGTGGTTGTTCTGAAAGCATGATGCTTATTGACGTCAATACGAATTCTGTGTGCAGAAATACCCATGTCTTCTCCCTCAAACACCTTTCTGCCTCCTTAACAGACACCTCTGCTATGAAGCCTTCAACGCGATGTCAGCTGGCAATGGCTAGAAGAATGGCATAACGTTGTACTGTGAGCTCATCCACATGCTACATCCCACACTTTTGTCAGTTTCGCCCAGCTGTTGAGTCTTGTCCTAGGTTAGAAGGTGAGCCATCGGATGCATATGTAACCCACACACCTCCTGGGTGGGGTGTTCTGTCCCATCTAGTGGCACCGAGACCACTGAAAGAGAAAGATAAAATGAGTCTACTCTACAGCCTTAGCTAACAGGGAGTTGGCTTTTAGCGCATGCGGTAGAGGCTCATGCACTAAGCTCCAGAGGTCCCCGATTTGCTCCCGCCTGCCGACGACCGGGGTCTGTCGGCATTACACATAGACTGTTTATTTATTTATTTTTTGGATGTACAGCATTTAGCACAGTAGGGCCCCAATCCTGATTAGGCCTCTAGGTGTTACTGCAATTAAAAATGTAGGCACCCTTTCCCAGAGGGGCCTCTGAACTTAATTCGGAGTGTTCCAGTTGGGAAGAACCTGAGTGCAGCAATCCAGCCTTGCAGAGGACAGCTCCCATGATGCCTTGGGGAAGAACTCTCTCTCTCTCTTCCCCAAGGGGGTGCAGGGACAGCAGGAAGGGAGCTCCCTTTTGGGACAGGAGCTGAGATTGCTTGTGTGGAGCTTTGTCCAAAGCAGGAGTTGTTGCTAGGAAACCAGACGTTGCTGCTGCTGGGAGCTTGCTGGGGCTTTGATCGAGCAGGGAGCCTCAGAAGCGGTTGGTGGCTTCACTGGAGCCAGGGCAGGGACTGTTGTTGTGCCTAGAGCTGACTGCGTTGGGCCTGCAATGAAGGTAGGGTGTGTAACCCTCACTCTTGTTTGGGAAAGTACTTGCAAGGGAAGGGGGACAGCAAAGAGACTTTAAGAGTTTGCCTGAGTCTGAGAAGTGGCAGAGTGATCTTCTCATCAAATCCGAACCCAGGCTTGCTGACATCAAAACAACTTCAATCTTCAGAGGGGTTGTGCAGCTTGTTGCCTTGGCTGGATTAATTCACTGGACCAACGGAGTTCTGTCTCCAGCTTCAAGGTCTTCAAACATGTCCATGCAAGCCAGTGTTTAGAACTCTGGAATCCAGCGGAGTGCACATGCTGGGGTGGGGCACATGGTGGCAGTGTAAATGCAAGTTTGATATGTTTCGTTTCCTACTGTAAACTGTCTTTGTTAATTGATTTATTGAACTGCCCCCTGCTGATTTAAATTAGTGGTGACCTTTAATCTCAGTCTGTTATAACATGTTTTCTTAAATTTGTTAAGTAAAGGTGTGTTCACTCTGATCTAAGGCCTGGTCTACACTTCGGGGGGGAGGGATCAACCTAAGATACGCAACTTCAGCTACGAGAATGGCGTAGCTGAAGTCGATGTATCTTAGGTTGACTTACCTCACGTCCTCACGGCGTGGGGTCGACTGCCGCCACTTCCCTGTCGACTCCGCTTCCACTTCTCACTGCAGTGGAGCACAGGAGTTGACAGCAGAGTGATCAGGGATCGATTTATCGCATCTACACTAGGCACAATAAATCGATCCCCGATAGATCGATCACTACCAGCCGATCCGGCAGGTACTGTAGACGTATCCTAAGTGTATATTGGGTGTATATTGTTTCTAATTAGTAGTTAGGAGTTACACCCATTGCACAGATTAGTTTAGGTTTATTCCTGGAAGTTCCCATGGCATGCCATTGAGTGTGTACAGGGCTCAGACAGGTGGCGGTACGCCAATTTGAATTTCCTTTACAAGAAAAAGGATTGCAGCAGAAGGGTGGAGAGAGAATTCCCACCTAGCCAACATCACCACTGGAATATGCAGGATCTTCTTTCCTGTCAACAATATCAGGAGCCCGGGGGCAGAGGTGAGTGTTGCCTGCTCCCAAGTAACCCAGGGAGGAAAGGAGAGTTACATAAATAATTATTAGCAATAACAAATACTAGCAATAAAGGAACAGGTTTTAAGAACATCACCAACACAAAGCTCACATTAGAGAAAGTGACCCTTCCATGTACAAAGAACACACAGGAACTGAAACAGAAAGCCTCCCAAAATCAAATGTGCTCCCTCCGTCAATTTGTGCTGTTTGCTTATTGTACTTCATGCACAGTGAGGTTCAGATTTTCAGATGCACATGCCTGTATTTCACCTTTGTGTGTGCCAACACAGAGCAAACCCCACTACTGACACTTCAGTTCAGGGTTGCTTTCGGGGTCTATTAATAGTAGACTGCTGTTGCAATTTAACAGTGTAGCCCACCCACCTCCTGGGTGGGGTGTTCTGGCCCATCTTGTGGCACTGAGACCACTGAAAGAGAAAGATAAAATGAGTCTGCTCTACCACCTTAGCTAACAGGTGGTTGTCTTTTAGTTCATGTTGTAGAGGCTCATACACTAAGCTCCAGAGGTTCTAATTTCAATCCCGCCTGCCGACGGTTCTTGGTGTTACAAGTGCAAGGTTAAACAGCCCTCCAAAAAAACTGCCTTCACAAACATTAAAACAAATACATCTTGAAAATGTTCTTTGATAACCCTCCCCGCCCCCAAAAACATCTGGGCTTAAATCTAGTTAACCCTTTCCCCCTCACTGCTATATTCCATTTGGAAAATATCCCCTCACCGTAACTATCTGTTGGTAGGTTTAGGATAGGTTGGAGAAGAGAGAGCCTGATCCCTGCATCCTAAAATGTTTAATGTAAAGTTTTCAATATGACTTTCCTTTTGAGGTGCAAATGGTTGGAAAAACCCAGTCAGTGGGTAGTTAGGATAAAGTGAACTGAAGAGACAGTGTGCTCTAGTGACTAGATTCTGGTCTCTTTTGCTAATCTGGTATGTGCCTCTAGCCAGTTTCTCACTGTGTGTATGTATAGACTGTAGTATAATGGGGCCCTGATCTCAGCCCTGAGGCACTCCTGTAATATAAGTAATAGTAATAAAGTTAATAGAGGGGTTGGGTGCGAGGGGAATTCAGGGCTGGGTCTAAGAGTGTTCCTTTCTTTCTCAGCTCATGCTGCAATATTAATAAAGTATATCTGACAGAAAGATCTACGGGAGACAGGTACAATGTAACCTTCACGTTCACTGGCTCTTAGCAACAGAATGCATGATTTAGCAAGGCAACAATTTCTATATTTGTTTTATGATTGATATGAGCCTCATGATGGATAGGGCTAGTTTGTTAATAATTTCTGTTGGCTGAAGTAATATGTTATGGCATACAGGACCAGAGTTGTCCCTATCATTAAAAGGAAAAAAAAAAGCCATCTGTTTTTTTCTTTATGATTTGCTAAAGATTACGCCATTTGCCATTATGAAGAAAATAGTTTTTGTGTGCGCGTAATTTATTGACCCAGGACAGCTCAGCTGAGATGCAGCAGCTGGTTGTTCAATGAAGTCTTGCATTTTACCCAATTTTCCAGCTGGGTTGACTAGAAAATATAAATCTAAACTTGATAGATACCAACCACTGTTCCTATGGCTGAGAAATTAATTTCCAAACTCCATTGTGAGATTGCATAGCAATCAAACACACACAAGCAGCAAAAATAATATTGGTTCCCTGTATTATACTGGCAGGAAGCAGCTCTCACCTCTAACTGTTCTGCCTAGGATTTCATCTGAGGAATATGCAAATACAAGGTTGTTAAAATAACTGATTGCAGAAATATGTAATCAGTAGGTGTGTTAGCCTTGGTGTCCTGGCTAAATTACAGTTGAGGTAATTACATTGTACCTACCTAAATTCCCCTGTTGCTTTAGTTGGACTATATTCTTCTTCACTTCTACTTAAACGATTGTGTAGAGTTATTGGTGCCATTATAATGGTTGTTACTAGCATGAATAGAGAGGCAAAGTCTTCACAGACATTCAGTAACTTCTTTATTCCCTTTTGGTGAACACTAGTGGAAGTTAAGTTTTGTTCAAATGAACATTTGCCAAGAGTGAGTCATTTCAGCCCCAAATTATTCTTTTTGGGCTAAAAGAAAAAAAAAAAACTTGTTTTGGTTAAAAGCAATTTATAGCACTTAAGTCACCCAATCAGGTAACAGGAACAATCGTCATGTGACGTAAGTGACCAGTCACCAGACTTGAATGTTGAAATGCGGTTAGTGGAGACTCAGGTTCAACTTCCCCCTCTGTATGATGCAGAGCAGGGATTTGACCATTAATCTTTCACTCCTCAGGCAAGTGCCCTAACCACTAGGCTGCAGTACTCTCAATCTCATGTTGAAGCTGCTTCATTGCGAATACATAAATATTCAGTGGTATAGGGATTGGGAGTTCCCACATCCCACGCGAGTGCCCTGCTCACTGGGCTATGGAGCCATTCTAACAGTCTTTCTGACCCAGTGCTGGATGGGAGGCTGGGCAGAAGAGATTCAGAGCTCTCTACCTCTTAGGCCCTGGAGCTGTGAGATTGGGGGGAAGCTGAGCACCCCTGCCCCTCTAGCAGGCAGGCCGGAAGGCTCTTGTCAGCTTCATAAGTGAAATTGCTAAAAGTATATGAATCTTTTATCAACGTAGCTTTAGTTTCCATATTTCATACATAATTTTCATGTTACATGTTGTCTTCATTTTTCACCACACTAATCAGATAAAATACAATAAAACCCGACCTGAGTTTTTGAGCTTGAGCAAGGTTCCAATAAAACCTATTTTCTGTGGCCTTGTTTTTAATTACCAAAGCAATCAGCTCTTTTATCCCTGGTAGATATTTTACAGTTGACTTACTTAACCTCTAGACCTCCTAATTCCAACAAAATCAACTTTTCACATTAGAATATAGAACTGCAATAAATATGAGAACTAATTGGCTTGAAAGACTGCATTAGGAATATACTATCGGGTCATTAATCGGTGCCTCAGTTACTAGAAATGCAAAAATACTCGACTGACTTGTAAACCACATATGAATAATAAATAGAGTCTTGGCTCTGCTAGGATAAAACTATCATGCACTTGCCAACCTGACATTTAAAGAATATGTCAACAATTTAAAAGCTTCCCATATAACAATGAGAGATTTATTCCTTCATGAGAATATTATAATCTAAGATGCTGACACATTTTTTATTATGCTAGTCTTCTGCAGGTTGCAGCTTCCTGTTTATCAGTTTAATCACTTTCGAGCAAAATAAGCCTGTTCTTTGCATGCAGCAAGACCTTGCATATTATTAGTGGCTAGCCTGTATTTTAAGATTTGGAACCGCTAAATTTGTCATGTTTTTGGTAATCTTTCGTCTTCCAACAGAAATCATTGTAATAAAGAGGATTAGGAGATTTCCTATCGCCAAGGTTCTGTTCTTTTTCATAGATGCTTGTATTTGGCTTGCTTGTCAAATGTAGGTGACCCAATACCCCTAACTAGTAGGTAGATGGATACCTTTTCACCATCTCGCTGTGCATTTTAAATGTCCAACTTTTAGGAACCGAATAGGATTTGCATTTTATCATTTGGAAAATGTACTGCTCAGCATACAGTCAGCCATGTTGTAATGTCCTGGCTCGTGCTGGGCAAGCTCTTTGTTCAGTTCATTTAGCTCCTCCCTGCCCCCCCACTGTTCTTGAGCTACATGTTCACATGTTTTGTTTGTACCTGTTTGCCAGAAAATGAGCTTTTGTTTTGTTTTTTTAAACTTTTGTCAAATCTGGAGTCCTTTTAATTATGGCTACAAAACCAAATGAACACACAACATAAATGTGAACATATTTCAGCCTTTGTTGTTAACTTCCACTATGTACTTAACACTACTTCAGCGCAGGGGGGCTGGACAAGATGACCTCTTCAGGGCCCTTCCAGCCCTACCTTGCTATGATTCTGTGTTTTGGACTATTCACCGTACAGGGTGTGTGACTGTTATTAATATTAATAATGAATTGTTTTGTACACTGTGGACAACTCTTGCGATTTTATCACGAATCTCATGATTGTTGGTGTTTTTTTCTTAAAGTCACAGCTGCTGGAATCAGTTGATGATCAGAGAATCTCAGCTTCTGTTAAATAAAGGAAGTTTCTAGCCCCCATGGTTGCAGATAAAAGCTTATAAGCATGAAACTTAAAGGCCCCCAAACCAGAAGCTAAATGAAAAACAAAAGACCCCAGATTTATTATTTGTAAAGTATCGTGATTTGGGGACTCCTGAATCATGATTTTTGAATCTTTGGCAATAGACTGGAGGCCCTAGCTAATCCTAGAGACCCTTTGTGCTGGGTGTTATATAAAACACAAGGGAAGAGGTTCCTTTCCCAAAGACCAAACTGATAAAGGATGGGAGGAGAAACAGGCACAGAGAGAGTAAATGGACTTGCCCAAGGTCACAGAACAGGTTAATGGCAGAACCAGGAATTGAATCCCTCTGATGCCTGACTCCCATTCCACGGCACTGTTCACTCAAGCGGGTGACTTATTACTTAGAAATCACATGCCATTCTTTCTGTTTCTAAAAGGAATGGCTAAAACGTTGTAATCAGGGGTAAGCAATACTTTCATGGATAGCACTTCCATCATTCATGTGTAAATGCCCTTGGCAGCATGTGAATACCAGCATTTGCACAAAACCCAGCCATTCAGTAGTACTGGCATGAAAGGACAAATTCACTTGGGCTATTGTTCTTGGAAAATTGCTATTATTTACTTGTATTGTGGTGGCACCAACAATGTGCTAATCACATACAAAACATATAATAAAACAGTCTGGATACCAGACAGCTTGTAGTCTAGGAAGACAATAAACATACAAAGTGTTGGGGAAAAGGATAAAACATACATTCAGTTATTTTATAAAGTTAACATTACGTATCCTCCTGCCTTTCTGCCTAACCATTATTAGTTGGCAATTTCTTGGAGGCATCACACCTGAGGTGGGGCTTTGGTAAAAGGCAGGATTATTTCAGAGAACTTTTTCCATGTGTCAGAGGAAGTGGGCAAGAAAGCCAAATGGGAGAAGTGGACAAACTGATACTCAAGGCTGGCATCACTGGTGGAATAGAAGAGGCAAGGAATAGGACACCAGGGGACTAGTCCGATGCCTACTGTAGTCAGTGGGAGTCTTTCCATTGATTTAAGTGGATTTGGATCAGGCTGTAGGAGACAAGACTGGATAGCTGGGGGCAGAGGGAAAGACTTAGAGTAAGGACAAGAAAGGATCTATAGGACAGTGATACTCAGACAGCAGTGGTTCAGGAGCCAAATTAGTGATCAACATTACCTAAAAGAGCGACAGTAGGGTGAATTCATTGTTTCATTTACTATAGTACTATAGATTCATATTTAAACAACATAAGGGGGAAATATATATAATTCTCACAGCAAAATGACTGACCAAGTATTATTATTTTATCAACTACAGTTGGTTAATACCATAGTGAATAGTAAAAACATTGTGATTGGTTAATAACTTAGATTGGTGAATAATTAAATCACACAGGGTTTTAATATCGTGTGCTGCAAAGAGCCACAGAAGACCCATTAAAGAACCATTGCAGCTCAAACGGTACAGTCTGGGTATCCCAGCTATAGGAGTATTATTACCTAGGATTAGTAAACTACCTTAAATCGATGTGTGACAGCAAAAGGGTAGGGCCAGGTTAAAATTATGAATGAAGTGTGATAATGGTGGGGTTTTTACTCATACACTTTCCTTCCCTGGGGTTTGGTAAAGCACTTTCTGTACGAACTCTGATCCTGATCCCGCTTACCTTACTCACACAAAGTCCCACTGAAGACACGCTCTATATATGGATAACTCCATATGCAGGGAGAGTGGCCATCAGCATATCAGGAAGAGGAAATTTCAGACAATGTTGCTGGTATGGCAACACCCATTTTTTCATGTTCTCTGCGTATATATATCTTCCTACTGTATTTTCCACTGCATGCATCTGATGAAGTGGGTTTAGCCCACGAAAACTTATGCCCAAATAAATTTGTTAGTCTCTAAGGTGCCACAAGTAGTCCTGTTTTTTTTGCTGATACAGACTAACACAGCTGCCACTCTGAAACCTGTCATACTGGAGAGTTTGTTGATTTGTTAATGGTCCACATCCAGCAGCTCTGGGGCTGGTATTCAGCAGGTGTAAATGGGTGTCGCTCCACTGAAGTCAACGTAATCCCATTAGTTTACACCAGCTAAAGATCGGGTGCTCCATTTTGAAAGGGTCTTATCCTCTTTTTATACCAATATAACTCACTGACTTCAAACTAACTCCTGTTTTGTACCAACGTACGTGGGGGGGGGGGGAGTTAGATCCAAGGATTTCTTTATACTAACCTACAGTCAGCTCAAATAACTTACCACAGGAGGAGAAAGGACTGGTTTGGACTCTGCCAGAATTTGAACCAGGGCTTCCGTAGAATCAGGTGGGCAAATGCTGCTCTTCTTGACTCTGCTGTAAACCCAGAGTGGCGGTGTTGGGTCTGGTCCTGTTACTTCAGAGCTAGACTGCTGCAAATCAGAGAAGATTTTGGTCCTATGTATTTCATGTCAAAACAGACATATAAATCACTGATTCAGGCTCTGTAAAGTACATAGAGAATAAACATAAGTGATAAAATAAACCAAAAGTCCTAGCAGTTTAATGAACAGTCTAAATTAAGGTCTGGAGCTGTCTTCCTAAACCTGAATCTATTTTTTCAGCTGAGAAATTCTCTAGAGTGAGGCAGGTCATCCATCACTGAAAAACTCATCCGACATAAAGCAATTAGAGAGTGGCTGTTGTCCTGAAATAATGAAGGAGACAGCAGGACTGATCATATGCATCCAGAGCTGAATAATGAAAAATAAATGGCTAAGGTGCTGGAAAAGAAAGTCGGATGATGAAGAAAAGAGCTTCCTGGCACAGCTCAAAGCAAAGGTGGTTGGCACATGGGCTCTTGCTGAATGAAAGCGACATGAAATTGTGAGTCATTGTAGCTTTGTGTTCTTGACCCCCAGGCCAGAGGAAACCTATACTCACAGATGTATTTGTTATAGGCAATGCAGGTAGCTTATGCCCTGTAGATCGTGTGAACTGAATGAGGCATAGGTTACGTGCAAAAAAATGATATGTGATTATGTATTTCAGACTGTGTTATACAGATGCTCCACGGGTTACGCAAGACCCGACTTACACAAATTCGCACTTCCGGGAAAAGTTCCATAAGCCAGAAATAAGATTTTTGAGTTGCGGAAATTTTTGCGTAACGTATGGGTATACGTTTCCAATTTAGACAAAATTTGAGTTACGCAAGGCTTTCCGGAACTGAACCAATGCATAAGTCGGTGGGGCGTCTGTAATGCATATGCAAAAGGGGGCTGAATTAAGCTGGTACAGACAACCTTAATTCTGGCACTTTGTAACTTTGTAAGGCTTCATGTTGCAGCCTTAATGTTCTTTTAACGTAGGGTTGCAGGGTGGGGGGATTGGTTTGGGTTTTTTGGGTGTGTAATTAATAATGCATTGAATTCATGTATCACTTTTCACCATGAAGGTTCCTGAAGCACATTACAAACTTGTATATCTACTGGAAACACTTGACCCACCACTGACATGCTGCCACCTCTGAAGGGAAACAAAGTAGCTGTTTAACAGCAAAACAATAATAAAAAGAACGTTTAAAGAACCTGTTCCTACAAAATGTCCAGCCCACTTCTAGACCAGAGGACTCTAGATATATTTGGCTGCTTCGGAAAATTGTTCCTCCAAACGTTTAGAGGTCTGGCCAGGCATCACTATTGATTAGGCCCTTGATTTTCTGTGATAATATATGAGGATTATGGGAAAATTTGTGAGGTGGCTATAGAATAGTTACTGTTGTCATTAAAACACAAATGATGTGGGAGGGACAAGAATGACTGTCATCAACGTCTAGAAGGTTTGATTCTAATGACTGGCTTAAGAAAAAAACTTTGTGTAAGGATCGATTTAAATTTAAAAGGGCAGATCTTCAGCTGGTGCAAAGTGACTTCAATTTACAATAGCCTGCCCCAAGAAATTGTGCATTACATATGTCTGTGTTGCACGTGCAGTGCTTGGTATGCACTATTGGAGCTTAACAATAAATAATAATAATGATATGTTTTTGGTTTATATTAGAATGTATCTACTTGGAGGCAAGGGCCCTTCTGTGGTTTCTACATGGCATTAGGTACTGATGGTATTCAGTAAATAATAAGCAACTGTCATTTTTAGATGGAAAGGGCTGCTTCCTTCCGACATGTGTGATTACAGTATGGAAGGATAGGCATTGTCTGACAGACAAAGAAAATTGACCATATGTTCCAATATTAGGAATCTGTTGCGATTTTCAAGCACTGTAGTGGCCACATGCTTTGTTAGTTTTAAAATGCAATGATTTTATTCTCATACGAGGCCACTAGGCTCTTACACAACCCCATCTCTCATGATCTGGTGAGCATGTTCTCTTTGGTACACACTGTGTAAAGTAGCATATTCTGCAATTAAGCACCTCTGAGTAGTCTTCCTTGGGGAAGACTCATCAAGGCCCCAATCCTGTAAACTTCGGTCCAAGCCCGAAGATCTACACCACAGTTGAATAGCCTGATCCCTGCAAGCCCGAGTCAGCTAGCATGGGCCAGCTGCGGGTTTTTAATTGTAGTGTGGACATATCCAGTACCCAGAGAGGTGGCAGATGTGTTATCCTATTGCAGGCAACAAAACTATCGGGCACAGAAACTCATTTCTCCCCCTATCCCCAAACATCTTCCCCTGCTTGGTTGATCAAGATCATTTCCCTCTGAGAGAACTGGGAGCCTTGGAGAAGTGTATAAATCGATTTCCTTATCTGCCTTTCTCTTGGTCCCTGTCTCTACATGGTCAATTTTGATTGGGCATCCACTAAAGAGGAAATGATCATTTTAAAAGAAATCTTGCTTCCCCTCCGCCCCCCTCCCCCCCCCCCAGATCTGCCTGTTTAATTCCTAGAACCAGTAAGCAGGAACCACTCATTTCCTTTTTGGAAACATGACTGTTTTGTTTGTTACAAACTATCATGGAGGGGCCTAATCCTGATGACCTTGCTCAGCCAAAACTTTCAATTTTAAATTCGGGTGGTAAACTACCAGGGAAGTTAAATGGCAAATTCATTGTTGGTTCCCCCTGGGTTACATGCACCTTTACGGCTCTTTCCGTTTGGGATGATTTTCTCCTTCTCCTTGAGTTTGCAGATCCCCAAACTCAGATCAAAACTCGTCCCAAACCACTTCATTTCTCCTAGTTTTTTGTACAAAAAAACAGGGCAGGTGAAGTTCACTCAACTCCTTCAACAAACCTGGTCTCACCTGCCGGATGCTAGCCTGTGCTGAGTCTATACAAGGCACAGCACAGAACTCACAGCCCAGGGCGAGGTAAAACTATGGTTGCTTTAAGCCACTGTTGAGCCCTCCCAACTCTGGGCTGCTCTGAAGGCTAGAAAGGCCCCCAGCATAACCTGGCTAGCCCTGGGAACCTGTCTAAGTTATAGCAGCTTCCCCAGTCTGTCCTGTGGACTGCAGCACTGCCTGGAATCTCTGCACTGACCCTGCCTCGGCTACCAGCTCTGGCCTTCGCACACTCACTTATGCAGGGACTTCTGAGGTGCTCCTCACGAAGCAGCTTGACAGCTGCTTGTTTGTTTTTTGTAGTGCCTGTCCCTGGAAAATTCTCCCTCAACAAGAATAGGGACTTAAAACCCCTTTAGGCTGCTCTGATCCTTTTATGTGCTGTAAAGGAGCCAGAGGGAGGGGTGAAGATTTCACCCTCAATATGTAACAATGAACAAATCATATGATTCCCCTACTGAGCCAGAGTGGTAACACGTTTAGCCCACTTTGCACTAGGCGAGGTGACTGACTAGGCAGTGAAGCGTCGGTTTGAGCAAGCTTTACAATGCAACTTTCACACAGCTCTCCCAGGTAGTCAGTGGAGGAGCCTGAAACAGGCTACAGAAGTCTGGACCCTCACGTCCTTGTTCCTTGACAACAGACAAATGTCGTAACGTATTAGAGCTGAGCACATAGCTCATGATTTAGCCGATGAAGTTTGATGTTTTTTTCTTTGCCATCTTAATTAATGATATAGCAACTAAATATACAATAATAGATATTTTTGGTGGTGCTTTTGGACAAATTAAAATTACTTTTGTGTGCTTTTCAACCATTTGTGTAGAGAATATTGTGATTCTGAACTGAAATCTTCCCAGGTAAAATGGCATCTCTCTCTCTCTTTTTTTTTAATGTGTTGATAACTGGAATGTTAATGCAATAATTTACAGTTGCATTATCTTTATGGTTGTATATTATAATAAGTTAATGGAGCAGAAATGCATTACCTGATGGACAGATAAAGGCTGTCTGTGAAAATTAGATGGAGTAGAAGCAGAATCTATTGGTGTAAAGATTGTGCTGTGCTGGTAGGTAGGAATGTTATTATGCTAGGATAAGATTTGTTTTTTTTTTCTATAGAATCTTTTATATTCCAGTGATCTCAAAATGCTTTACAAAGCAATAGGTTAGATACAGGCAATGCAGTGACTGAAGGAAAATGCAGCGATCGTTATACACTCAGCAGTAGCTCACTCAAAGTCTTAGCTATTAGCACCTGTTTTAAGGAGAGACAGAACATTCACCAGGACATCAGCATTACCCCTCCTTTTTTCAAAAAGGGCCACTGGATCTTTAACGTCCACAAGGGAAGCAGGTAGACTGTCACTTGAATGCTCATTTGACAAGATGACACAGGTAAGACCACACACAGAATACGGGGTTCACTTCTGAGCACCACTTCACTGAAACAGTCTGAGCAAAATGGAGAGTGTGGGGAACCCAATATGACTAGTGGGATGTAGAATTTATGAAAGAAGACAAAACACTATCCTATTATGGTTTGTATTGCAGTCACTCATACAAGCCCCAGCTAAGAACGGGGCCCCACTGAGCAAGGCCCCATATATACAAGGTAAGAGACTGTCCCAGTCATAAAGAGCTTCTAAGCTAAATGGATAAGACAGACAAAGGGGAAAGAGGGGCACGAAGAGGTAAAGTGACTTAGTTTAGGTCGCATTACAGGCCAGTGGCCAAACCGGGAAAAGAACGCAGGTCTCTTAAGTCCCAGTCCGGTGTCCTATCCACAGATGACAATTGCCTGTCAATGCTTCCATCTCAGCCAAAACCCTCTAAAAAACAATGACCTCCAGCTTTCTCATCTATTTGTTGCCTTCTCCAATTCATGTCTCCGTTAATTTTTCCATGCTGCCCTTATGTTTGGAATGGCCTCCCAATGCATTTTCACCAAGCCGCTAAGCTCTGTTCATTCCAATACCTGCTCAAAACCCACTTCTCCTTGGCCTACAATAAGCTGTAAAACATGTAAGCCAAACTCCAGCAGAAATGACATAAACAATGGTATGGTGTTTCCTTCTCAGAGACTTCTTAGTGCAACAGGTCTCCTACTGTATGTGCCAAATTCTGCCCTGGCATAAGGTCATACGACAATCCTCTTCCCTTGAGATCAGTGGGAGTTGTGCAGGACAGAATTTGGGCCTTTGTGTCTGTCTCTTTGACTGTAAAACCTCTCCCCTGGTTCTTGTCACACAGACAGAAAGCAGAAGACCAGAAGTCTGAGGTGCAGGCAATGTGATGTTTATTGCGGTTAGTTTCCAGCAAGCATGTCCATAACTCTGACACCACAGAGTCTTGTTTCCCAGTGTCCCATTCTCCCCACTCCATAGCAGACATAAGCATACCTGAAATGCGTGCCCCCAGTGCCACCCCTTACAATTTAGTATCATGTTTCGTTTTGGAGGGTCATTAGTCTGGGGTCTTCATCCCACCTCTTTTGTCTCCTATAGGAGGGGTAAGGAGTGAGTTTGTGCTACGGTCAGGGACAGGCATTTCTTTGGCCTTTTAGTGTTTCTTATACCTTCCCCGCTCCTCCCCCTTGCCCCTTCCTAACTGGTTGCTTGACCTTGCCTTGTGATAGGAGTTGAGGTAGTCTTAAAGTGTGTGCCTGGTAACACTTTGACTGTTATCATCTGTTCTACACTTTAACTGTTCTTATCTGTTCCCATTATACTAACAAACCCATCTGGCCAGGCAAAAACAACATACACAGTGTCTTTGCCCTTTGTTCACACATATTAGTAAGGATCCCTTTGTTCAAACATATTAGTAAGAATATGAGTGTATCAAGAATCAAATGGGCAAACAAGACCCAAAATTCTATCTATTTTATCATGGGAAAATACAGGCCTGAATCCTACATTATCACTAGCACTCTTACAGCAAGTATTGGCGTTTGCTTTGGTGTATTGTACAGCAGCAAACACACTATTAATAATGATAAACAAGGAATTGCTACTGCTACTACTAATACAGTAGACTGTAAATGTGCATACAAACATCCAGAGAAACTAGAAGCATGTACAGTCTCATTTTAGTTATATTGCAATCAAACTCTGTTGTTAGATGATACAGTAGATGTGGTATGGACATGGAGGCTATTAAACATTTCTATTCTTTTTTTTTTATAGTAACAAATCTAAAGAAGTCGAGAGATGAGACTGTCTGAAAATGTCAAAAGGAAATGCAGAAAAGTCAAGACATTTTCAACAACTCTGAATTGGTGGATTTAGAAACACTAATACTAATACTCAATAACCTCTTGTATAGCGCTCATCATCCACACAGCTCAAAGTTTATGGATTTTACAAAGGAAAGTATCATTCCCATTTTACAGATGGGAAAGTTGAGATGCCCACATTCACACAGTAGAATATGGAATCGAACTCAGGTCTAAACATTCCTAGTTCTCCACTGGAAAAGCAATGTGGGGGTGGGGAATCTATCCCTACTTTTCTTTGCAAAAATGTTTGCTCTGTGAGAAAATAAATGGATTAATCCAAACATACCATTCGCCAACCAAAAAAAAAAAAAACCAAAAAAGTCATATAACAGTTCTCAAACTTGAATAGGATGTAAATAGAAGTTTGAGAAATATGAACATTCATATATTGTTATGTTGAAAGGTGCTAATGGCTCACCATCAGGGATCTGGGATGCAAGACTGTGACGGAGTGCGTAGCCCACACTGGCTTTGAAAGGGTTAATGTGGGCCTGAGGGGCCACTTAGGGCACTTGGCTGCACCTGGCAGGAGAGCCAGGCCTAACTGAACCAGAGGCTCAGCGGGGCCAGAGTAGGTTGGATTATAAAGCCAGGGAGTTTGTAGCTGCAGGGAAAGAGTCTGCAGTCATTCTCTGGGAGTGGAGCGGAGAGAAGAGGAGAGGAGGTGAAAACCCAAGAAAAAGAATAAGCTCCAGGGTTCTAGTCTTAGTAAAAGGCTCAACCCCAGAGGAGTTGTGTAAAAAAGGAAGCCTGAGAAGAAACACAGGACAACAACAGCTGCTTATTATAGGGTCCTTGGGCTGGAACCCAGGGTAGAAGCTGGGCCTGGGTTCCCCTGCCAGCCACTGGGAAGTAGCACAGGAGCATTAGAGAGGCCAACCACACAGCTGGACTGGAGACACTTTGTTACCCCGGAAGTGGATGACTATAGTGGCGTGGCTGGAGGACTGAGTCATGAAGAAGCACCCTGAGTCTTGGAGAGAGAGAGGGGCCCTGCTCTGAGAAAGGGGGCATCTGACCTGAGTGGGGCTAATCCCCAGACATGGAGGCACCCTAGAAGTCAGTGAACCCCATGACAAAACCAATCACAGACTGCCTTAAAATGAATGTGTGTGCCCGGAGAGACAAGGTGGGTGGGGTAATATCTTTTATGGGACCAACTTTCTGTTGGTGAGAGAGACGAGCTTTTCGAGCTCATACAGAGCTCTTCATGGAAATGTATGCAGGGTGTCACAGCTAAATATAAGGTGGAACAGATTGTGTACTATAAGCAATTAACACATATTTCAAGGGTCCATTCAAGGCAATGTTAACCTGTTAACATCCCTCTAGTCATGGAGGGGGGGGAAAGGAGGAAGGCAGTTTGGGGTGGGGTGTGGGGGGTTAGTGGGTTACAGATTCTTGTAATAAGCCATAAATCCAATGTCTGTTCAGTCCATGATTTTTAGTGTGTGCCAAAACATTCTCGTTTGTGCCTAACAGTAGGGGGAGCCGAGACTCTTTTGTAGAGTTGCAAAACGGCAGGACACAGAAGAAGGGGCTGATGCCAGAAGCCAAGCCCATGAGGCAAGGTTAGTGTGAAGCTAATTGCTCTTAGATTCCAAATGCAGGGACTAGGAGCTGGTTCCAGGCTCTGTGACTGTGTGAGCAGAGGCAGCTGTATACAACCCTGAAAAGGAGCAGAGGCAGAGAAAGGCACTTCTTGTGGCCAGGGCTGAAGTGTCTTGCTTGGGTTTTCTGCGAATGCTTATTGCTGTATGTTCTTACTGATTTTCAGGGAAACAGGACTTGTGTATGTTTCTGTAAATAAACCAATTACACCAAGAATGACCCTGACTCTGTGTTACCATTTCTCATTGTGACGTTGTGCAGTCTATATGTTTTTAGAAAAATATGGTAAAAAGTGAATATAACGTAACTGGGATATGCTTCATGCAAAAGGTCTCTTGTAAGGTATCATTACAAAGCTTATAATCCACTGAGTGTGATCATCCGATTTGTATAAATGTACCACTCTTGTATCTAAAACTAGAAATATAAAATATAACTCTGAGGGCCTATTGTAATTATGTAAAGTGTTGGCCATTAATGATGGTTTGGAATCTTGATGAGTCCCATTGTCTGCAGATGGTTGTGTTTACCTGTGAGTCTTCCTGTATATGTGTGTGCTGGCAAGTGAGTAATGAAGTCTTGCAGTGACATGTGATCATGTCACCTGAACTGGAATCCATCTTTAACCTGGTGCTTTTCCAGTGAGGGGGGGTGGAAACCCAGAGGGACAAAGGGTTCCTGCATTATGCAAAAGATATATAAAGGGCTGGAAGAGAACAAAGGAGGGAGAGGAGCCATCATGAAGAATCCCCTAGCTATCACCTGAGCTGGAACAAGAGCTGTACCAGGGGAAAGAATTGTGCCCAGGCCTGGAAGGTGTCCAGTCTGAGAAAAACTTACTGAACCATCTCTGAGGGTGAGATTATCTGTATTTAGTTTGATTAGACATAGATTTGCGCATTTTATTTTATTTTGATTGGTGACTTACTTTGTTCTGTCTGTTACTACTTGGAACCACTTAAATCCTACTGTCTGTATTTAATAAAATCACTTTTTATTTAGTAATTTACTCAGAGTATGTATTAATACCTGGGGGAGCAAACAACTGTGCATATCTCTCTATCAGTGTTATAGAGGGCGAACAATTTCTGGGTTTGCCCTGCATAAGCTTTATGCAGGGTAAAATGGATTTATTTGTGTTTAGGCCCCATTGGGAGTTGGGCATCTGAGTGCTAAAGACAAGCACACTTCTGTGAGCTGTTTTCAGGTAAACTTGCAGCTTTGGAACAAGTGATTCAGACCCTGGGTCTGTGTTGCAGCAGACGGGAGTGTCTGGCTCAGCAAGACAGGGTGCTGGAGTCCTGAGCTGGCAGGGAAAACAGGAGCAGAGGTAGTCTTTGCACATCGGGTAGCAGCTCCCAAGGGGGTTTCTGTGATCCAACCCATCACACTCATCCAAACAGAAGCACCGCACAAGGCCCCAGCTTCCAGCATTCCGCTTGGCCAGAGAGGGAACTACCTAGACATTTAGCTATTGATATATGTGTATTCTTAGAATTATACCTTGTGAGAGAGTCTGGGCCATCTAGATTTAGATCATCTAATTTATGAGAGGAATGAGTAAAATGAGGTGAATTTAGCACTTAGTGAAAAGACTGTTTGTTTGTTTTTTAAACATGAACAAAATCCCTCTCTGAATGCACATGAAATCCTCCCACAGTGAGCCTTGGGCCAGGAATCAGAAAATGCAGTAGATTTCCCCGTAGACCAGCATAAAGTGTCAGAAAGCAGCAATCTCCTGGGCAAAGCACGAGACTTGGCAGGTCTTTCACACTTTTAATTTGGATTGTACCATTCTGGTAGACAGACTTATCTACTCCCACCACTGAGGCTACTACACTACATACTTACCTCGGTATAACTACAGTGCTCAGGGATGTGAAATATTTACACCTACCTACCTCCTCTCGCCGAGCTCTCTCCCGTCAGCTTACAGCGTCTTCACTGGATGCGCTACAGTGGCGCAGCCGCCTCGGTGCAGATGCACCGATGTAAATTTCTAGTGTAGACCCGCCCTGAGATGCTTCAGCTTTCCAGATGAAATGCAGCAGTACTTTTAAGAGCATACAGCAATTGACATTTTAGGGGAGGGTTTGGCGACAAGCCCCCCAAGAAACACATGGCTGGTTGCTTGAAGTTGTCCTTGCAGTTCAGTAGATGCCAGTAAAATGCATGGATGTGTTGTAAACAACAGACCCAATAACTAGATAACACTCACAACCATGTGGGCCTGGGACTAGGACCCTGCCTCATTCTTCAACTTCACAACTACAGGCCTCTTGAGCTATAGGAAAGTAGATAACTCTTAGCCAGTGGATTAGTATCGCATCTCTGTTGCTGTGAGTAGGAAATAAGTGTCAGGGCCAGATTGTGGGTGGCCTGTGGGCATGGAACACTGCTCAGTATTGGGTCTGGAGGTCAGAGATCAATCCAGGCCCAGGCCAGGTCAAAACGGCAAAGTCAGAGTCCATTACCAAATTGAGAGCATGAAGCGAGAATTGGGCTTGGGCCAGGCCGGTCTTTCACCAGGGTTAGCAGTGGCCTTAAGCCGAAGACAATTAATCAAAATCATGGTTGGGAGGTGAGTCTAGTTCTAGAGCTGGGAGTCTTGGATCAACGTGAGTGACAGCAAGAAGTGGCAAGCAGAGTGTAAGGCAGAAGCTCACGGGGTGGTGGGGGGCTGTGTTGCTCAGACAACCTCCAGAAATGGCTTCCTGATTTATATTGGGAGGGCCAGCCAGTCATGGAATCACAGAGGGCTGTCGCTCATGCCCCTGAGGGTAGGACTTCCTGTAGGGCTTAGCCCTTCAGTTCCTCTTGGAGGTAACCCTGTCTGGGTCCCTGGCAATGATGAAAAAGCAGCTCCTACCTCAGACCCTGGTTCTAGGCCCGTGGGTTCTTACAATAGCACAGTCACGTTAAGTACTTGCAGGCATTTGTAAAGGTTTAAGTGCTGACCGCTGAAATATATGTGTGCTTCACAGGGATAGATCTGTGTTAGATCTAATTAATTAATGTTTGTGAAGTGCTTTGAAGTGCACCTGAGAGCAAACATGAACTAGTGCTTACTCCACAGCAAGAATGTAATATGCTTCCAGGAAGAGGCACCACCAAGCATGTGGGCTATCACATTCTTCACCAGCTAACATTGTGAAGGGACCTACAGGTGACTCTCCAAGGAAGAGCACCCTGGCGCAGATCCCCTCATTCCACCAGCCAACTATCATGACCTATTTGCTTTTCGGATAAGGTTTCTGCCAGACTTCTTAGAGGACAGGGAAGATAGGGTTGATCTGGGGAGATTAAAAACAGGGAGCATGGAGATGATGCCTGGGGAAATATAGCTAGCAGGCTCTGTGCTTCTGAGATGTTGCTTGGATATTACTTTTTGTCTGCCTACTTCTGTTTGGCAGGATTGCCTGCTTAGATAGTAAGCTCTCTAGCACAGGGACTCTTACCCTGTTTCCTGGTATGTCTGACTTTCCTTGGGCTGAGAGGAGATTTGAACTGAAGACCTACTGAGCTAAAGAGCATAAGCCTCTTCTTCTTGAGAACCAAGTCCCTTAGTTGGAAGCAATAGCTAAATAGCAGATAAATAATCCTCTTACGTGCACCAGCCACTAGAGGGAGACAAAGAGCCACATCAGTCCAGTGTGGGTTACAGACGGGCCTCTAGGTGGTACTGTAATACGAATAAATAGTAATAATCCAGTTTTCCAGTAGGGTCTATTGGGACTCAATGCAGGCAAGAGTTTGGCCCCGCTCTGACTTCCAGTAGCCAAAAATCCCCTTTCCTCTTTGTTTCTAGTGGCTCCAGGAAACAATTTGCCAATTCTTCAAAGGCTAATAAGTAAATCACTTTATCTAGTTCACATAAAGTGATCTTCGTTAAGTGTGTTTTTCATGTGGTACTGTGGGCTCTTATGCTTTGTTCTACTATGCTATTAATGGTGGTATGGGGTCCTACAGCTGAATCGTGTGGATTTGGCTATTTTTGGTAGAATATAAGGATGCAACATGAGAATGTAGATTGGCTAGCCTGGGGAGCAGGAAGAATAAATGTTGGCTTTGTGGAAACAGCTGGATATTTCTGTTACAAAGCAGACTTTGGCACTATTATTTATTTGTATTACGGTAGCACCTAGAGGCCCCAACAGAGACTGGATCCCAAAGGTACAAGCAATGCAAGAGCCAGTTCTTTATTCCAAAAGCTTAGAACCTGAATAGACAGATAGACAAATAGAGGGGAAACCAAAGTACTTTTATCCCCATTTTGCAAGTGAGGGATAGAGAGATCATGTGACTTGCCTACGGTCACACAGGAAATCTGTGACTGAGCTATAAATTAGGCGCTTGCGAATCCGAGTCCAGTGCCTTTACCACAAGAACATCTTTCCTGAAGTGTTCTGAATAAAAAATGATGTGTTCTGCACTTGGTCATAGTGTTTTTAAAGGATGTGGGAGAACTGGCAACACAAAATAGAAGCGTTGGCTCTTAAATAATTAGGCTATTAAAATGTCTATTCATATTTGTTATTTTTTAAGTAAAAGGCATTTACTTTTTTACTGTGTAAAAGTTTGTCAGGATGGACATTTTATCTACTGAAGAAGAACAAAGAGCCTACAAGGATTTCCTTAAGAAACCCATAACCTTTATTTAAGCACAGAATGAAGACTCCAAAGAACTTGGAGTTCAAAATACTGAGTCTTACCAGCTTCCAGTTTCCACTGCTCTTTCTATGAAATCCCAGAGGGCTAGAACAGTCATTGCAACAATATAGCAAGATATCTCCAGCACTTCTACCCAATAGGAACATATGAGGCACACTGTCATCTAAGTAGCAATAGCCTGAAAGACAGTGACTTGTTTAGATACCGGTGTCAGAGTCCTGGCTGCATCCCAGTGCCTAGAGGATGGTCACCAGCGTGCAGACCCTATTTCTAACTCTGGCCCTCCAAGACACACTGCCCATTGCAAACTTCCTGTCTGGCCCCCTTCCTCACAATGTGGGACTCTGCAGTCCAACTGCCCTGGGCCCTGAAACCAGTGCTTTGATCTCCTAAACCTTCCCCGTCACTTATGCACATTTCCCAAAAATCCACCTCCATGGGTGCTCTGGATTATAGTTTAATTCTTCAGGGCTACATGGCAAGTAAATTAAAGAGCATAGGCTTTGCAAAGGAACTTTATAAACCTCCATACACGTTACTCTTGGACAACACGGGAGAATGACAGGCAAAATAATAAACATCTGAATGCAATCTCCCCCTTCCCTGCTTAGAATTCTCAACTTTCCTGCAAGTACTTGGGTTTTGCCAGTGTTCTTGGAGAAGGCAAAGCCCCTCTTGGTCCCACTCCTCCACCTGTGTCTTCTGTTTCTGGTGATGGACTGGCTTCTTTTGCTTAGAGAGCATGCCGCTTTGAAAGTAGTCTTTGACACCTTTCCCCCCTCCCCTCCTCCTGTTCTTCTGGAGGGGTTTCCCCATCAGTTGCTGAGCAGAGGGTCATTACTAGTTAACTGCTCTGCATTTAGCATTCCCATTGCCCACTCCAGGATAGAACCATTTAATGCTGAGAGCCCTGTAATGGCCCTGTTTCCGCTTCCAAGATGTAGTCTGTTCCTGCTACAAAATGGGGGTTTTAATCCACACTCAAGGTTACAATCGTGAATGACATTTCACAAAATAAGTTGACATGGACATATCCCCAACTAGTGTGAGAGAAAACAGAATTCAAAGCATATGTACTCCTGCCCGGCCTCTATATCTCCTCCTCTCCTACAGAGATTTTCAATGAATTAGCCCTGAGTTCCTGTAAAGAAGACATTCCCTTTAGGTGGCAATCAGTTTAAAGCCACAGGACCCTTTGCAAAGAGGAAACTGCTAGCAGGACAAAGCTAAAGATTTAGTAGCAAAGCAAATTTAGAGAGACATGGTGGATCTTTTATTGGACCCACTTGTGTTGGTGAAAGAGACAAGCTTTCGAGCTACACAGAACTCTTCTTCAGACCGGTCTCTGAAGGCTGGTCTCTTTCACCAACAGAAGTCGGTACCGTAAAAGATATTCCCTCACCTGCCTTGTCTCTCTAATATCCTGGGACCAACACGGCTTAACAATACTGCAAATAGCAAAGTGAATGGCTTTCTCATTCTGAGTTCTTTTCCCCACTTTGTCACAGTGTGAAAATTTCTCCTAAAAGGCTTGTAGCTCAGCAGCACCCTCAGAGGAGTTTCAGTTCCTCCAGTTCCTGAACATGCACAGTGAGAGGCCCACTCAGCCTGGCTATCTGCTAGTATTTGGCTACATCGCTCTCTGATTTGCAGTCTCTTTCTACAATCCACTTGAGGGATGTAAGCTGGAGTTAGTTCTTCACGGGAAGCAGCCTGGCTTTTAATGTCTACCTCTCAAAGGTGCGTACATGCCTGGAAGCTTGGCAGGGATACAGTGAAAAGCATGTTCCCATCACAAAACATAATCACACTATTAAACTATTTGGGAGCAAACACTACAGACGTTTTCACACTCTTCCAGTCCAGAAATCCCTACACTGGGAATCCTTTATTTTAATAACTACATGGCAGGCGTTAAGCCACTGAAAGACTGAACCCTTTCTGTGACATTGAAATTCTGCAGTAGTCAGGAGACAGGAGTACGGAGCAATAATTATACGCTGTTTCTCTCTCCTGTATTTTATTTACAATTTACCTAAATGAATTTTAATCTCCCATCTGCTGATCTCATAACATTTCAGAACTTCCGTTTGGAGAGGTGAATTTTGAACCTCCGCCTGGAAGAGCAGATAGAGAATAGAAAAAAGAAAGAATCAGAGGAATGAAAGGAAGATGAACATACGTTTTCAGCTCTCTTTTGTGTCTCTTCCTACCGCAGCTTGGGCATGGGGACAGGAACTAGGAGCAGTGCTGCTTTAAAAGCCATAACCTTTGGAATTAAAATGAGTTCCCAGCACAAACTGAGCAATAAAAAAGCAATCATATCGCTGGGCTGGTGGACCTTATTATTTTAACATCAGTATGATGGGCTTTAAAAAGCTTTTCGACATGCTGAGAAAGTTAAATACTCGTGTTCCATTTAAAAATTGACCAGCATTTAAATACGGAGGCACCTGCCACTACAAGCAATCAAGGGATTGCTCTTTCGATTTATAAATGGAATAAAACAGCTCAGTAGAATGGCATGACATCTGTGTGGATATTTGTTTAGTTGCACGTGGTGTACTTAATGTAAGGGATTGAGAGTATTAGGTTCAGACGGTACGCTGCAGACTGCACTTCCCCATGGTGACTTGTCTATTGAATGCAAGATTTAAGTAGTTGAACAAAGTGAACATTTTGTCTGGAAAAATGTAAAAGGGGAGTGTGTGAGCAGAGGTGGCTCATATTCCGGTTTTCCATTATGGCAAGGAATCCATTAGCTCTGCTAGAGGCAGAAGCGGTGCTATGCATCTATCTCCTAAAACCTTGGAGTATTTCCCCAGAAAATTATTATGAACTATTGCCTCATCAAACACTTTTCTACTGATATCACTGTCCTCTTCTTCCATACTCTGCTGCCGCCTTTCTGCCCCTTCAACAGAACTATTGCACCCAACTCTGTAGAATGTGCTTTCTCACCTTCTCCTTCATTTCCAGGGGCATCATTCATTTCAGTCCCAAAGGTACCGTGTCTCCCACTCCGCAAAAACAAACCAGGACACTGTGGTGAAAGAGTAAAAGAACTAAAACAGAGCCACCGTGGCTTAACAACCATGTAAAAGAAGCAGTGAGAGATAAAAAGACTTCCTTTAAAAAGTGGAAGTCAGATCCTAGTGAGGCAAATAGAAAGGAGCATAAACGCTGCCAAATTAAGTGCAAGAATGTAATAAGAAAAGCCAAAGAGGAGTTTGAAGAATGGCTAGCCAAAAACTCCAAAGATAATAACAAAATGTTTTTTATGTATATCAGAAGCAGGAAGACTGCTAAACAGTGGGGCCCCTTGATGATCAAGATACAAAAGGAGCGCTTAAAGATGATAAAGTCATTGCGGAGAAACTAAATGGATTCTTTGCTTCAGTCTTCACAGCTGAGGATGTTAGGGAGATTCCCAAACCTGAGCCGACTTTTGTAGGTGACAAATCTGAGGAACTGTCACAGATTGAAGTGTCACGAGAGGAGGTTTTGGAATTAATTGATAAACTTAACATTAACAAGTCACCGGGACCAGATGGCATTCACCCAAGAGTTCTGAAAGAACTCAAATGTGAAGTTGCGGAACTATTAAGTAAGGTTTGTAACCTGTCCTTTAAATTGGCTTCTGTACCCAGTGACTGGAAGTTAGCTAATGTAACGCCAATATTTAAAAAGGGCTCTAGAGGTGATCCCGGCAATTACAGACCGGTAAGTCTAACGTTGGTACCGGGCAAATTAGTTGAAACAATAGTTAAGAATAAAATTGTCAGACACATAGAAAAACATAAACTGTTGAGCAATAGTCAACATGGTTTCTGTAAAGGGAAATCGTGTCTTACTAATCTATTAGAGTTCTTTGAAGGGGTCAACAAACATGTGGAAAGGGGGATCCAGTGGACATAGTGTACTTAGATTTCCAGAAAGCCTTTGACAGGGTCCCTCACCAAAGGCTCTTAGGTAAAGTAAGTTGTCATGTGATAAAAGGGAAGGTCCTTTCATGGATTGAGAACTGGTTAAAAGACCGGGAACAAAGGGTAGGAATTAATGGTAAATTCTCAGAATGGAGAGGGGTAACTAGTGGTGTTCCCCAAGGGTCAGTCCTCGGACCAATCCTATTCAACTTATTTATAAATGATCTGGAGAAAGGGGTAAACAGTGAGGTGGCAAAGTTTGCAGATGATACTAAACTGCTCAAGGTAGTTAAGACCAAAGCAGACTGTGATGAACTTCAAAAAGCTCTCACAAAACTAAGTAATTGGGCAACAAAATGTCAAATGAAATTTAATGTGGATAAATGTAAAGTAATGCACATTGGAAAAAATAACCCCAACTATACATACAATATGATGGGGGCTAATTTAGCTACAACAAGTCAGGAAAAAGATCTTGGAGTCATCGTGGATAGTTCTCTGAAGATGTCCGTGCAGTGTGCAGAGGCGGTCAAAAAAGCAAACAGGATGTTAGGGATCATTAAAAAGGGGATAGAGAATAAGACTGAGAATATATTATTGCCCTTATATAAATTGATGGTACGCCCACATCTCGAATACTGCGTACAGATGTAGTCTCCTCATCTAAAAAAAGATATACTGGCACTAGAAAAGGTTCAGAAAAGGGCAACTAAAATGATTAGGGTTTGGAACGGGTCCCATATGAGGAGAGATTAAAGAGGCTAGGACTCTTCAGCTTGGAAAAGAGGAGACTAAGGGGGGATATGATAGAGGTATATAAAATCATGAGTGATGTGGAGAAAGTGGATAAGGAAAAGTTATTTACTTATTCCCATAATACAAGAACTAGGGGTCACCAAATGAAATTAATAGGCAGCAGGTTTAAAACAAATACAAGAAAGTTCTTCTTCACGCAGCGCACAGTCAACTTGTGGAACTCCTTACCTGAGGAGGTTGTGAAGGCTGGGACTATAACAGTGTTTAAAAGAGAACTGGATAAATTCATGGTGGTTAAGTCCATTAATAGCTATTAGCCAGGATGGGTAAGGAATGGTGTCCCTAGCCTCTGTTGGTCAGAGGATGGAGATGGATGGCAGGAGAGAGATCGCTTGATCATTGCCTGTTGGTCCACTCCCTCTGGGGCACCTGGCATTGGCCACTGTCGGTAGACAGGCTACTGGGCTAGATGAACCTTTGGTCTGACCCGGTATGGCCGTTCTTATGTTCTTATGTTCTAAGAGTTATTTACAGTAAAGGAAGAGTCTCAAGATGGCTCTGAAGGGTGGTGACCTTGCCGGGGGCAGTTTCTTGTCTGATCAGGTGCAATGAGAGGAGGGATCCATCAATGGACTCTATTAATTTGGAGAAAGCTTTGTGCTGGGTTGGGATCTTATGCACTCAAGCAAACTCCAAGTCCATAAGATTGCTGGAAGTGCCTGACTCCATTAGCACTTCCAGGTGGACCTTTGACATGGCATAGGTGGAGCGGAAGCTGGAGATGCATCAGGCACTGGTGAGATGCCACCAGAGTACAAGTGGATAAATGCAGGTGTCACAGGCAAGAGGAAGGGGAGAAATGCCAGCCCAGCCTCGACCCCTCTGTCAGGGCTGGAGGCTGGCATTTCCCAGCTGAGATGCAGATTGGGCCTTCAGAGGGTAGCCTGAATTGACTTGTCCAGGTTCCCTGCAGTATAGACATAGACCTGATGCCCAACGCTGGTTCTTCTCTGTGTCAAAGAGACAGGCCCAAGCCATGCTGAGCTGTATGGGTTCAGGCTGTAGGATGGATGCGGGAAGTTGTTTGGCTGGTGCTGTTAGGCCAGGCGGGGGTCTGGAAGCCTTCCTCCTTTCTTGGCAGCATTCCAACAGGTGGTCATCGATCTTCATACGTGGCTCGATCAAGGAATCTGGACCAGTCGGGGGCTCCCCCTGCATCAGCTCAGCTTTGACCTTGTCACTTAAGCCAAACCAGAGGTGACAGCATTGCACAGCCTCATTCCATTCAGTGTCTGCCACCAGATGCTGAAATTCAGCAGTGTAGTTAGGACAGGACAGCTTCTCTGCCTCCGTGGCTGTATGTGGCTTCTGCCACATGCGTATGACTTGGGTTGTCAAAAATCACCACCGTGGCTTGGCTCTAACTGGTCCCAGGAAGGGATTAGATATCTCCAGGAAGGGAGAGGCACAGCAGACTGAGGATAAGTCCCACTCTGGAAATGTCTACAAGTCCAATGAGAACAGGAGACTGTTAGTTTCCAAACCCACCGAACTTGTTGTGGTCCCCTTCAAATGTGTCGGGCAAAGGTTCTTTGGTTCTTGATGAGTCTGGCTCACGGGCAGCATGGCTTGTGCCTGCAGCTTTACATTCTGCACCTGCCAGGCTGTGAGCTGGGTTCTGCCAGGTGCCCACTAACTCTAGTAAGGAGATGCTAGTCTTAGTGAGATACACCCAACAGTAGAACTTGTCTCTTCTCTTATTATTTTGGTTGGCTGCTCAAACGATCAGCAACTGGGACATAGGTCCCTATTTTCATCATTTTAAAGTGTACTCAGACTTAGTAGAGCTTTTGGGGCCCATTTTCTTGCCCTGCTCTTGTTTTTGTGTTGTATACAGTGTACTGTGTGGGGTTCTTTTGGACAAGACCCTAAACCCATAGTCCTGTCTTCTACTAATGGACATTAAAGATCCCATGATCCTTTTTGTTTGTTTGTTAGAGACGAAGTTTGCCCCAGTGTCTGCCTATGGCAAAAATTCCCATTCTAGTTTGGTGTCCTGCTTGTCCAATTTGCACTCTCCACCAGAGAGTGAAGGTGGGATTACAGAGATGGAGTTGACTGCCGTTTGGTGCTGTCTGGAGTGATTGCTTTATGAACAGCATGTTCCTTGTAAAGTGCTTTGGGATCCTTTGGAATGAAAGGCCCAGCATGTGTGTCAGATAAGGATGTTTTTACAGCTGCGTGTGCAGTCTGCGTTAAAACTTCATAAAATTCATACAGAAAAAAATATCCCAGAACCGAAAACAGAGCAGTGAAAAGCTCCTTTACAATCAAAGGGCCTGACTGAACAGCCACTGAAATGGATGGAAAGACTCCCATTGCCTTCCATGGGTATTGAATCAGCTCTAACCTTGTAAATGGCTAAGAAGCGTCCCGAAAGCTGCCAGCACAGCTGCATGAGTAGCACACAAAAGCAGATACGGCTGATGAAGAAAGAGCCTTTTCAGCTTGGCACCTGGGTCCTTTGACTGTCTTTACTAAAGGAGAGGGAGGAGTACTGCAAAGTGCCATGGCAATTGACATCTTCTTCCCCCATTACAGTGCTTTTAAGATAAATGGTACTCAGCTATTTCCCCCCGCCAAACGAATACATGAGGCACTAGGATATAACTCAGGACATTTGGATGAAGAAACACAGGCCTCAAGCCAGCGAGTAAAGCAACAGCTCTGCTAACTCAGTCAGTTTAGGAAAATGATGTACAAATGAACAAGTCTGCTACTGGAGTTGGAAAAGGTTCAGAAAAGGGCAACAGAAATTATTAGGGGTATGGAACGGCTTCTGTATGAGGAGAGATTAATACGACTGGGACTTTTCAGCTTAGAAAAGAGGTGACTCAGGGGGGATATGATAGAGGTCTATAAATTCATGAGTGGTATAAAGAAAGTAAATAAGGAAGTGTTATTTACTCCTTCTCATAATACAAGAACAAAGTGCCACCACATGAAATTAATAGGAAGCAGGTTTAAAACAAACCCAAGAAAGTATTTTTTCACACAACGCACTGTCAACCACAACCCTTGCCAGAGGGTGTTGTGAAGGCCAATACTATAATGGGGTTCAAAAGGGAGCTAGATAGATTCATGGAAGATAGGTCCATCAATGGCTATTAGCCAGGATGGGCAGGAATGGTGTCCCTAGCCTCTGTTTGCCAGAAGCTGGGATTGGGTGACAGGGAATGGATCACTTGATGATAACCTGTCTGTTCATTCCCTTTGGGGCTCCTGCCATTGGACACTGTCGGTAGACAGGATACTGGTCTTGATGGACCTTTGGTCTGACCCAGTATGGCCGTTCTTATGTTCCATACAGCACATGGCATAAAATAACTACAAGCAAAGACCAGATCAGCATAGGAGCCTATTGTCTTGGCCATAACCTTCCTTTAAGCTCATTTGCTAGATTATAGGCCATAAATGCACTAATTTCTCATCCCTACAGATACTGGATGAGTATCTCTGTCAACTGGACATATCCACTCTACTGTTTGCCCACCTATCGGCAACCCCGGAGAGGACCATGTTTCAAAATCATACAAACTAGTCCCCCAGGGATTCTCTATCCCTTACTGAATGCAGAACATCTGGAAAACAATCTGACAGCTGGGCACCTACGTTCCAACTATAAAGTTCACAGTAGGTGTGCTGTAATTCTATTATCTTAAAAATGTGATTATAACATCTGACTAAATTAGTGAATCTGACTTTGCAATTAAAATGTACAGTGTTTTCCACTAAACTGCAAAACTGGATGGTGGAGAGATGGATGGCTCGGGGATAATGTGATATGGAGCCTTTCACTTCTCTGGTAAATTCTGCTTTGAATCCAGCTTGCGTTAATGGTGTCTGGGAAGCTATCATCTGATGGACTTTTCCCATCCTCTGTGAAATGATTCAGTGGTCTTGAGTCATTTCTGAATGGAGACCTGTCAAGATCACACCAAAGCCACCACAACTGGCACCTCTCGGAATCTTGGTTGGTAAAGAGATCTGCTTGAATTGTAAATTCTTTGAGGCAAGGCCTTTCTCTTACTATATGTTTGTACAGCACCTCACCTTTGTACAGGATCTCAGCTGGAGTTTCTAGGTGCTGCTGTAATGACAAACAGACCAAGTTTTGAACTGCCATGGAAAGTGAAATATGCTCCCATTCCAAGTGGGCAGCCTTCCCCTATATCACACTGTTAATGTGTCTCAATCTTGACCAAAATATACTGTTTCTATAGGATGAAAAAGTTATTCTGTCTTCATGCTCTGTCAGTCCCCGCTCTGTATAGAGTGCTAACCAGTGTGCCAGCTGTGATGGTAGGTTCTGGTGTATATTGTAGAATGTGTGAAAGTTGATATTAAAATTAAGGAATCTTTAAAAATGGAATAGATGTGAAATCTGAAAGGGGAAACCAGGGGCTTACAGAACACCCTATCATTTCAAATGATTTGCATGAATAATAAATATCATTAGCACATTTTCCATGTGCAACACCCTCCAAGCTGTTCAATTGCTATTTCTCCTTCATCTGCTTGGAGGGATGGAAGAGATTGGTGCTAATTTGTTCATATTTTATTAATGCTGTTAATTCTTAAGAGACTCCATTAATGCCATGTGAACATGCCTGAAGAGTCGGAATAAACAACCTAGGACCAATGTGCGTCCTTTGGAGTCAATTTGATCTAAGCTTTTTTATATGTAAATAGCAATTATGCAAATTAAATCAAACACTCCACTCCCACTACCAGGGCTTGCTTCTACTACCATTTCAATTGCTTAAAAGCACATAATACCTTATAGAGTAAATCTATTCAGCCCCACACTCAGAGCGATGGGTGTGGGATGTAGGGTCGCACTTTCTCATTACCATTTCTTTAGAACAGCAGGGCCTGTTTACCTAAACTGCTCTTTAGTTTTTTCCTCATCATTACCAGCAACTCTGTTCATCTTATAGTCCCTCCCTCACCCACGGGTGGCCTGAATCCCCTCCCCTCCCTTCTCTCTCACATAAGCATAATTGCACAAAGTTATACCCACATAAGTGGAGAATCAGCTCTTTTGTGAAACAGCGATAATATGCAATACAGCCCTTTTCCCAGACACCCCTTCATTAGGACTACCGCAGCCTTACTAATCCACTTCCCCTCAGGGCTGCCTTTGTATAGGAACTTTCCCCCCAGCATGTCTTTCTGAAGCTGGACAAAGCCAAACAGCTACAGATCTGAAGTGTCTATTTTGTAACTACCTGCCATTCTCTCCCTCTGTTTTTATCTTGCTGGTATGTTTCTCTTTAGCTTTTCCTTTCCTGCTCCTGAGGAGACCGTGGACTTCCACACCTCCCATTTGTCTAAAAACCCACCACACAACACTTCCAATGTGTGGCATTGGGCCTGAAATCTCATAATCTGACACCCTCTTTTCCATTCTGTCCCTGTTTTGAAATGCTTCACAGTTAAGAGTATATTTACTGTGTGACCCCACTTATCTGAAATGCTCCCTTCCCATGTAGCACTCTCCTCTTCCTCCCTACGAATCACTTCCTCTCTTTAAATCCCACCTTAAAGCTTCCCTTGCTTGCCTAGCTTATAATCAGGGGAAGGTATGGTCTCTTGTGTCTTGAGCAGTGCACAGAAAATCAGGACTTTTGAGGTAAAATCCTGGCCCTATTGAAGTCAATATTAGCTAGGGTAGCCAGCATTGTATTTAAAACATAAGGGACTGTTTTCTTAGCACCCCTGCCTCCGCCTTACTCCTGATATTATTATTATAATAAGTAATAATACATAAAAATAAGCAGTACACACCTACATTCACTACATTCTTTCTGCTTTTTGCAGCACTCAGCAACTCATGATTTTGTTGTACAGAGATGAAAAAATAAGGGACGTCCCTTGTAATAAAGGCCTGCTGGGGACCCTAAATAGTAGCTTTGCCATCAGTTTGATGAGGGCCAGCATTTCACCCCTAGGTTCTATTCCAGTTCCTGTCCCTGACTCATGATGCGACTTGCCCTTTGTCAAGTCACTTACTTAACTTTGCTGTGCCTCGGTTTGCTGATCTATAACATGGGGATACTAATGTTTACACCAAACTCGCAAAGCTACTGAGGTGATAATGAATAAATAGTTTATACTGTGCTTTGGAATCCTCAAATGTAAAGGTACACTCTGGAAAAGTAATTATTATAACTAGGTTTAGGCCCTAAATATCAATTTGGTTAAAAAGAAAATAATATATAATAAAATATGAAGAGAAGCTTTTCATGTCCTAAAAATAACAATAATACAAAAAAGATTAAGACTTTATCAGTGTGGATTTAAATCCTTTTCTCTAGTGTAGTTAATCTGAACCTTGCAGTACTGTGCTTGTACGTGAGACCCAGAAAGCAAAATAGACTAGAAATAAGTAAACAAGCCAATTCTGTTTCATTGCCTTGAATGTCGGAAGTCCACTGAGTCAATAAGCATCTTAACATTGGATGTAAACAGAGCAGGTCAAAATCCAAGGGGGGAAGTGACAACATTGTGGTAATACTTTTTCTGCTTTCTCTCCTTGCTCCCTTCATCAAAATGTGAAGCTGTGACAATTCAGCCCTAACAGAACTGTTATGAAAACTGTAATTTAAATGGCATCAAAGATGCCTAAAGTAATGGATAGAGACTCTTTTATTAACCCACATAAATGAGTTTTAAACTTTTACCTGTGTTCAAACCTGGGTTTATCTGTTTATATCTACTGACGTCAGTGAGAACTGTGAATAGACTCCTCCCCCCCCCCGCCCCCAGTCTCATAAACAAACTAGGGAAAGGTGATCTAGATGAAATTAGTATAAGGTGGGTGCACAACTGGTTGAAAGACTGTACTCAAAGAGTAGTTATCAAAGGTTTGCTGTCAAACTGGGAGGGCATATCTAGTGGGTCCTGCAAGGGTCAGTCCTGGGTCCGATACTATTCAATATTTTCATGAATGACTTGGATAATGGAGTGGAGAGTACACTTCTAAAATTTGAAGATGACACCAAGCTGGGAGGGGTTGCAAGCACTGTGGAGGACAGGTTTAAAACTCAGAACAACTTTGACAAATTGGAGAATTGGTCTGAATTCAACAAGATGAAATTCAGGAAAGACAAGTGCAAAGTACTTTACTTAGAAAGGAAAAATCAAATACACAACTACAAAATGGGGAATAACTATCTAGACCAGTTGTTCTCACCCTGCAGCCCAATCAGCACAAAGCTGTGGCCCAGGTGACATCCTCAGGGCCATAGAGGTAGTGTTGGATTCGGCCCACAATAGGAGTGTTATATGTCAGGCACAGGAAGTAACTCGGAACTGATGAGGCCCCAGCTGGAGTACTGTTTCCAGTTCTGGGCACCACAATTTAGGAAAGATGTGGGCCAATTGGAAAGAGTCCAGAGGAAAGCAACAAAAATGATAAAAGGTTTAGAACAGCAGACTTATGAGGAAAGGTTAAAAAAAACTGGGCATGATTAATATTGCAAAAAGGGGATCTGATAAAAGTCTTCCGATATATTAAGGGCTGTTATAAAGTGGATGGTGATCAATTGTTCTCCATGTCCACTGAAGGTAGGACAAGAAGTAATGTGCTTAAGCTGCAGCAAGGGAGATTTAGGTTACATATTAGGAAAAACCTTCTTACTATCGGGGTAGTTAGGCTCTGGAATAGTCTTCCTAGGGAGTTCGGGAAGTCCCTGTCATTGGAAGCTTTTAAAAACATGTTGGACAAACACCTGTCAGGGATGGTCTAGGTTTACTTGGTCCTGTCACAGTGCAGGGGGCTGGACTTCCTGATTTCTCGAGGTCCCTTCCATGCCTGTGGTTCTATTAACACCTCTCACCTCAGAGCCTGGCCAGTGAGTAGGAATAAAAGGATCAGCAAACAAGGCTTTTAAAAAGCAGCCTTCCGGCTGCTAGGAAATTACATGCAGAAAAGTTTTCAACATTTATTTTGTCTGGAGCGAGGGAGGAGGGCTGGGCAATAGTTTCTATGATTTGGTTTTTTAACCTTGAAATCAGCAGTGTATAAATACCATGAGTCATTCCTGTCTGTGTGAGGTGGGTGTGTGAAGACTTTCGCACTGAGTTCATAAATACATATATGCTTCTCTATGGAAAGCTGTGTTTGAAATTCTTTGGCTTGCAGCACGCACTGCTCCATGTTACTGCAGGGGGGACATGTTGGGATGTAGGTAGAGAGTGGAAGGGATTTATTGTGGTCGTCTATTCCAAAGCGGGCATTGCAAAGTCCTGTTCTTCTGTGCATCTTTCATTTGTGGAGATTTTTCTCTTCTGGGTGTGTTAAGTTTGTATTTTGCAAGCAAAAAGCTCGGTGGAAAAATCCTGGCCTCTGAGTATATTCTAAGTAAATGGACCCTGCAGCGGGGTGCTCTATGAGAGGTTGGGGGAGGAGGGGATTCTGGCAGTGGACTCAGCCCACTGCACCTCACCTCGGGTTTGCAGAGCGAATTGCTTTTTGGATCCCTGCTGCCTCCTTTCCCTGTCCGGCTCTTGAGCCCTCCCTGTCTCTTTTGTAGTGCTGTGAATGGTGTGCTCAGGTCAGTGGTGTGGCTGCCCCCTTCCTTTATTCAGCAGAGCTACGTCTCTTTTGTTCCATTCAGGGCCTTCTGCAGCCCTTGCATGGACCAGAAGATTTTTGCCCAATTATGATTTGCTCAAGTGAGGATTTCTTGACACATGGTCATTACCTACGTGACCTACTCTTATAACTAGATGCCTGGGATTTGGGAGACAAGTCCCAAAGGAAAACCAGCTGCAGTGAAAATGATTGCTCTGAGGGTATTCTGGTTTGTGGATTATTGATGCTGAAAGAGTCTAGACTTTATGGACTATTTTAAGGACTGGATCTGCCATTTGATTCAGAGCAGGTGGAAAGTCATGGGCCCAGCTCCTAGAGGTCTGCTGTGCCTAGAGTTTGGGTTGCTCTATACAGCACATTCTACATTAGGTCCTGGTTCTGCAGCCCTTACTCACATGGGTAGTCCCATTAAGTGCTGCACATCATGTTTAAGGGGTGCAGAATTGGACCTTTATTATTATTATTATTATTATTGTAACTCTTCTGCCAGGTGGAGCCAGCAGCAACAAGGGCTGGGTTTGGTATCTAGAGGTTCCTTTTCAACAATACAACACAAAACCGGCTCGAGCTCCCACCCAGTGACCTGGGACAATGACACACCACTCTCTGAGTGCCACAAAAAGGCAGTACTTCCCCTCTCGCAAGCACAGAGTCTGAGTGTAGCAAAACTTGTAATAAAAGGAGGGAAGTAACTCAGCATTAATTTGGGAAAACAACACGACTAGGGTTCATAAACACAAACCATGAGCAAAAGATTCACCCCCAAGTTAGTTGGGCAGTGTCCTTCTCACCTCAGGCTCTTAAGTCCAGCAACCCAAAAGTCCCTTTAACGTGCCTATCCCTTCTATGTACCCCACTCACAGTTGCTGTCCTTGGCCAGTGCAGCCCCAGAGTTCAGAGGTTCATCCGCAGAGTTCACCTCCCACCCTGTGTGGATTGGGGGTAAGGAGGCACCTTATACACTCCACTGCTCAGGCAGTCACTTGTCAACCCAATGGCCGATTGTCACGTCTCTGCGCGGCTCTGCTGGCCACTTGCCACACCTCTCCACCAGCTTCCCTGCTGGCCGTGTCTCTCCACCAGCCTTCCTGCTGGCCGCTTGTCACGCCTCTCCACCAGCTTCCCTGCTGGCCATGTCTCTCCACCAGCCACCCTGCTGGCCATTTGTTGTGCCTCTCCACCAGCTGCCCCTCTCCACCAGCTGCCCAGCTGGCCACTCACCAAGATGTCTTCAGGGTCTCCCCACTTAACACAGCTCTCAGTGATTTCAGCTGTTAGTGCAGGAGCCTCACTACTGGTGCATACTGGGCAGTCTCTTGCAATAGAGACACTATCCCTAAGTAGCTCTAATACTTAGACCTAGGTATCAGTGATTTCAGCTCTGCAGCATGTAACAAGACTCTCAATTGAATCTAAATTAGCTCTTTTATGATATCATGGAGAGAGGAAGGATCAAATGATGTCTGGGACCCTTAAACAGGGCCCACCTTTTCTCAGCTCATTGGGCGTTGGAACCCACGTCCCCTGCTCAGTGAGTGCTGTTAAGTTGAGGGTGACTCCCTCCATCAGGGTATGCCAGGTACAGTTCTGCTGCCCTCGGTTCACACAACAAGGATAACAACCCTCTATTACTCCTGCCTCAATCACAAGGAGACTGGGCATCCAACACAAGCCACAAGTGATCATTTGGGCAAGCAATCCCATCATGCTGAGCACCTAGGCTGCGTGGGTGTGTCCATGCAAACGAGATCAGCTTCTGAAGTCTTTTTCCACAGCTCACCACTAGATGTCAGGGGAGAGCTCATTCAGACTCTGCTTACATCGTTATTAAAAAAAAGTTAAAGTGCATTAGAAAATCCAATCTATGCAGCATGAGTAGCTGAACCAGCTCTTTATACATTCGAGGATATCATCTGTAAATGGTACCTGTCAAACATTCATCAAGAATCTTGGATTATCTAGACATCACGATATGTATAATCAGAAATTAATATAAATGTGGGGCACAGCCAAGGAATGCTCTGAATTGCCCATGTTGGTTCAATTGGCAAATGCATCTTATGCAGCTCCTGGAGTCTACAAAATGCTGTAAAATTCTCTGGATCTCAGTGCAGAACTGGGAACGTGGTGGGAAAATGATTCAGATCGCAGCAGGAAGACACAATAGATCACGTTATACATGCTGGAATACCAAGCTGGAACAATGCAATGTTGGGTGTTCCAGTGTATCTACTGGGCATGCTCACAATATCACAGTATAGATCTCCTACAATCAAACATGTATTTGAAATTTAGTGAGGGGATTAGCAAAGACACAAAGGGCAGTGAGGAACCCAGTTCTCCTGGACTTTCCATGGGAGTTTGGAACTTAACTGACTGCCTCTTACTGAATGATAAAGAATACGGTAATCCTTACAGGGCTACCACATCATCCCCACTCCCCATGTGCGAATTTCCAGATCCATAGAGCTCCCTGTGTACAGGGCCACCCAGAGGGGGGGCAAATGAGGCAATTTGCCCCAGGCCCCGCAGAGGCCAAAGAAGTGGGCTGTAGTCCACGAAAGCTTATGCTCCAATAAATTTGGTAGTCTCTAAGGTGCCACAAGTACTCCTGTTCTTCTTTTTGTGGATACAGACTAACACGGCTGCTACTCTGAAACATGAGAATATAGTATTCTATAGTATTGCAATTTTTTTTCTATGGAAGGGACCCCCAAAATTGCTTTGCCCCAGGACCCCTGAATCCTCTGGGCTGCCCTGCCTATGCAGTATCCTGGGACAGAGAGATTGTAAACCCTTTGGGCAGGAACCATCTTTTTATTCTGTGTTTGTGCAATGGGGTCCTGATCCATGATAAGGACTTCTAGATGTTACCACAATAGAAATAATAATAAAAAGGGAGGACAGTGCCATGGAGAACAAATGCAGGGCATTTACCCAGCATCCCAGAATATACGGTAGGTGGGTATGCATGCTGAACACAGGTCTGGCTGCTAAGAGCAGGAGGTTAGACAATAAGATGGATCTATAATCCTCCCTCCTAAAAATGTTCTGTACATTATCTCAAATCTATTTGCTCATGACAAATAATGTAAATTGAATTTTTGATATGATTTGAGATGTTAAATAAAATACTTAAATCTTAAAACAAATCTTCTTTGTAATCAGACTGTAGGAGGATTACTTTAGCAAGTACTTTAGCTATTTAGGAAATGAGAAAAATATTTGTTTTTCTTTAAAAAAAAAAAAAAACCCATGTGAATTATTTATTCAAAGTGCAACTTCCTAATGAACAGCTATGGTTGAAAACTGATACCACTTATACAACAGGCACATCATGGATACTATTTTTATTTTTATTTGCAAATTATACAGTCTAAATTATGCATTCACACACATACAGCACTTTAAAAGACAGATTGCATGACAGACAATTTAACTTTGCAAATAACACTGTAAGCAAAATCACCTTTTTGTGTGTGTATTTCCTGATTTTGTGTGATATTCTGTATATTTTTAAATGATATATTGCTGTGCACATTACTGTACAGAGAAAAATATATACAGCAGGAATGCAGATGGAAACCACAGTAGGACGTCAAAGTGACTTCTTGGGGTGCACTTTATTCACACACAGGTTTTTTTCAAACTCTGAAAACACCCATTGGGAATTTTACCACTGATTTACCAGACCCCATTGGAGAGCTAACAGATCTCTGAATTAACATGTTCATGTCCGAAATTTTTAAAAGCCAGAGTGGTTAATCATTAGAACTAACCACAAAGAGAACTGGTGGATTCTTCATCTCTTGAAATCAAGATTTTGATGTCTTTCTGGGAGGTAAGTTTTAGCCAAAAAAAAATATATATATATTGGGCTCAATACAGTGGCAACTGGGTAAAATGTAATAGCCTATGATAAATCGGACGTCAGAACAGATGATATAATGTTCCTTCTGGCCTTAAAAATCTATGAATCTCCCAGGAAAATGAAATGAAGTAGTGAGAAAGAAGACAGGAGATGAGAGAAAATGGAGGTCTGAAATCTATTTGTTAGTCAACTGCAGGAACACATTCACATCCCTCCCTGTTATACAATATGCTATTTTAAAAAAAAAGGAGATTCACCAAACTACATACATGATTAAAACAATAAGGTGGCTGGTCATGTATTTATTCAAAGTAAACCTGGCTAATTATACTGAGAATCATTTGTCATTGTACAGCATCTTTCATCTGAGGAGCTCAAAGATCTTAGTCCCGGTCAGGTAGGTAAATGAGATGTACTATGTACTAAGCTGTAATTGCAATGGGGAGTACTTGCACATGTGGGTAATATCTTACCTACTGGGGAAAAGATAAGAGAAAAAGCCTTAAGCTGCACTCACTGTAGTCGCCTCTGGAGTGGGAAACAGCACACAGCGGCACACAGCAACATTGCAAAATGGTGTACATAGGAAGTGAAGAACAATACCGCATCCAATAGAAACTACAAGGGGCAATTAGATAAAGCAGATTATATTTTCATGAGATGGGAGTCTGGAGTTCTCTCTCTTATTCTTAAAAATGCCATAAAATCTTTAATGATCACAAGGCAGGACTTTGATGTCTCATCTCTTACAAAAGATGGCACTTCCAGGAGTATAATATCCCATATACCTTACTGAGGCACCGGTTCTGAGCTTTCTCAGAGAGAAGAGTGCCACCTACTTCATCAGCATCATGGCTGTGGACAACACATTGGTGTTCCTTGGAGTTCCGTTGCTCTGCCCTGCTAAGCGTTCGAGGATGGAGAAGACCACACACGCACTCAGATATGCAGCAAGACACACACTCTACATGCCTAGATGCATTAGATAGCATAAGGCAATATGGGTACAGATGTTTTAAACCCTGGAGACACCAGTTCTAACTTTGTTTCAGTTCACAACTACATAGGGGAACCAGTTCAGAAATATGAAATGCACTGTCCTCCTCCCAACTAAAATTATCTCCCAGATCATGACCTATTATTTAGAATCAAACCTGCAAAAAAGTTCTGTAGAGCCTAGGTGGTTTGTGGCCTGAAAAGGAAATGCCAAAACGGTACAAAAAAGGCAGCTTCTTGCAAGATTTCCAGCCTGATTTTGCAGCTGTACATGAATGGCTTGTTTGGCTAACTCTCCAAACATGTGAATTCTTTTCTGAACCCAGCCTGAACTCCAACCCTTCACTGCTCACTCATCTGGGGGTGTCTTTTGTACTCCTTACAACACACTCACGCAGACTGCAATAATTCAGCATGACTGGCAGTTAAGAGAGGTTCAGGATAAGCTCAGGACTAGAACAGCAGGTCAGGATTCAGGTACATTAGTGAAGCTCTGTCAGGAAGTTGGCAGAGTGGCTATTTTCTCTGTGTGGTGCTCTTACCAATTGCCTTAATCTCTCACTTTCGTAAGCACTAAATTTATTCCAACTTTACATTTCAAAAATAGAGAAATAAAACCTGTAAATCATCTTGCTGTAAGTGACTGTACTGAGGAAGGTGACTAATTCTCAGTTCTCCCTGCCAATCCACTGCTATGGGGCCAAAAATATTTTAAAAGAAAAAAATGGACATACTAAAACAGAAAATCAAGCCGCACCATACACACATTCAGCCAGAAAGTTGGTGGACAATGGGATTGTTTTCATGTACAGAATTCTGCTACAGACTGTTCACACCTGTTTGTACTAAACTAGAGACAATACCAGGATTCAAAACTCCTTAAATTCATGGGGTTTGATGATTCAGATCCAAAAACAAACAAACAAACAAATATCGAGTCATGTTCAAGGTCTCAGCCCTTGACTTCAAAGTGCTCAAGCGTCTGGGCCCAGGATCCCTGAAAGATCAACTAAAGTTCCAGGATGAGGACTGTGGTTGACAGCTCTTCTCCTTGGGCGTAACGGATTTTTCTACTACATGGGTAAAGCTCACCTATGCAGGTGACAGAGCTTTCTTGGGGTCCAGTCCCAGATTGTGGAGTGAACTCCCCCAGGAAGTAAGGACCATCACAAGCCACAGCACTTTATGTTCCAAGTGCAATGAGCACATCTTTGACTTGCCTTCACTAACGTAAACACAGAGCACTGTAAACATATAATATAATTTATTTAAAAAAAAAACCACCAAAAGAAAAACACTCTGCTACACACATTATTTTCCCCATGAAGAGTGTCTGAGAAAAAGAACCACTCCAGATGTTAGTCATATCACTTATAACGCTCCTGGGAAAGGCTTAGATACTATGGTGGTAGTATAGGAACCTGTATAACTATTAATTTATGTGTATAAAAGTAGCACCTACAGGCTGCAAACAAAATCAGATCACTGTACAAACACTGTTAGAGTCAGTGCCTACCCTGAAAAGCTTCCAATCTGAAGGCAACACAGACTGGGAAGGGAAAACCGGTCTGAAGTGATTTGCCTAAGGTTACACAGCAGGCCAATGGCTGAGCTAATAATAGAACCTCACTCCTTTGAGTCACACTTCAGTGCCCAATCCACTGGTCCATGCAATAGCCGGAATTGACTCTATATTTGCTCATAATAGCTAATCCAAACCTTGTTCTGATTTGTCCTTAAACTCAAACCCTGAGCCAGAGCCTAAACTTAAGAAATCCAGATATACGCTACAGAAGTTTTACACCATCTCCAATTTATTTAGGACACTTGAATGTAGATTGATTATGATCTAGTTTTATCTCATGGTTTATCGACACTAATGGGCTATTGAATTATGTATTTTCAATACAGCCTCCCATACTTAAGATAACCAGATATGGTTATATTTAGATTTGTTTTCTCTCATAGTCTTTCTCAATAACATGTATTTCAGTACAATTCCTTTGATACTGGGGAGTATTTCTGAGAAATTCAAGTACCAGGCTTTGATCTTTAACATTAAAACACAATCATCTTCTTAATACTTTATTAACAGGCTGATATTGATGCACCAGGGACTTTCCCCTATTAAACTAGATCTGAATATGTTTTAAATAAATACTTTAACAAACCAAGGCTCCATCAGAGGCTAGTTATTCAATAATCTATCCAGGTTTGCTCAGTACTGCATATAATGTCATGCCTTGTAATGTTTCCCTCTTCATTAATCCCCCTCACTAACTATTGTTTATTATTATTATTTGGGTAGTGCCTACCAGAGATCAGGGCCCCATTGTGCTAGGCATTGTACAAACAGGTTAGCCAAACACGTGTCAGGGATGGTCCTGCCTCAGCATAGGAAGCTGGACTAGATAAACTCTTGAGGTCCCTTCCAGCCCTATATTTCTGTGATTCTATGAAACATAAAGACTGAGACAGCCCCTATCCTCAAGGTTTTTATCTAAACATTCAAGATGGACGAAAAGAAGTTTTTTTATCCCCACACTACAGATGGCACAGCTGGGCACAGAACCAAGGTTACCCAAGTCCCTATGAAATGCCTTAACCACAATACTAGACTGCCCCTCAGATTTACCGGGGAACCTATTTCGCTGAAGATGGTATCATAATAATCAGCCTTATAGCTATGTCACTGTGGGGATCGGCTAGAAGCCGAGGCATCAAAAGGTAGATACAAACATATTTTATTTATGTCTGTTTTTATAAATGAAGACCTTTATTTTTAGCAATTCAATAGTGTCAAGGTCAATACAATGGCTATACTAGCCATGGGCTCAATGATTACATTACATTTATATATTAGCACTTTGCCCAGTCAGAAACAGGCTTATGCAATATCTTTGAGGAACAATAGAGAGATCATTTTATGGTCAGGGAATGAGTTTGAGATCCCTGTCCATTTCCTCATTTCCTAATGTCTAGCAGAGGGTAACACTGAAATTTACATCACACGTTCCAGATTAATGTTACACAAACTGCACATGTGGCAGCGTGGATTAGCATAAAGCAGAAGGGAAGAGACAAATGCACATGTAAACATGTTTTTTGGGAGATGAGATTGCATCTGATAGATTAATTCCTGGGCCGTGTTGGTCTTGCATTGCGAGAGGGCAAGAGAGCCTTTAGTCAACACCCGGGGACCAAAATAGTAGACGGACCCACCTGCTTTGTACATCACCAAAATATCCACGGGTTATGCAGGATGCTGAGATTTTCAAAGCTGCTTTCATTGAAAGAGCTAAAAACAGGCATCAGCTCAAGTACGGGATATGCAACCTACAGAGCTCCCTCTAATCCAGGGCCCAGTGGGGGTTTGGGTCAGGATAGTGCTGTAAATAATGCAGATGTTGAGGCCCGGCTGGTGGCTCTGGAGCTGTACAGCTCCCTCCGTCAACCCTCAAACATCAAAGGAGGCATGTGGGTTCTAGAAGCAGCAGTAATATCTAGTGCAGTGCCATGGTCTCACAGGAAGTCTGGGGCATTGTTGCTCGGTGGGGAGGATTTAGTTCCCTTCCATTTTGGTACCCAGATGTTGCTGAACCACAAGTGCATGCACAGGGGCACCCCATTTTGGTTTGCTGTGAGGTCCATCCTTGTGCCTATGCGATTTTTTTTTATGAGGGTCTTAGCCCACTGGAGACAAGGCCAAGTGGTGAGATTTGTCCAAGAGTTCAGTCGAGTACTGGACGAGGGTCTCCTTTTGGTTTAGAGGAGGATCCAGGAGCAAGGGAGGAAGTTTTGCCTCCGAGAGGGAATGAAGATTTACTTAGATCGTAAACACCTTCAGGCCTGAGGCCATCTTGATATCATGTGTCTGCACAGTGCCCAGCACAATAGGGCCCTAAACCCTAATGGGAACCTCTGGGTGCTACTGTCATACCAATAAGTATTATTAATCATCATGATAATGTGAATGTTAAAAACAAAACAAAAAACTCTCAGAGTAAAATTATCAAGGATTAAAGAACAATCTGTGCTGGTTAGGCCTCAACTGGAGTACTGTGTCCAGTTCTGGGCACTGCATTTCAAGAAAGATGTGGAGAAATTGGAGAGGGTCCAGAGAAGAGCAACAAGAATGATTAAAGGTCTTGAGAACATGACCTATGAAGGAAGGCTGAAAGAATTGGGTTTGTTTAGTTTGGAAAAGAGAAGCCTGAGAGGGGACATGATAGCAGTTTTCAGGTATCTAAAAGGGTATCATAAGGAGGAGGGAGAAAACTTGTTCACCTTAGCCTCTAAGGATAGAACAAGAAGCAATGGGCTTAACCTGCAGCAAGGGAGGTTTAGGTTGGACATTAGGAAAAACTTCCTAACTGTCAGGGTGGTTAAACACTGGAATAAATTGCCTAGGGAGGTTGTGGAATCTCCATCTCTGGAGATATTTAGGAGTAGGTTAGATAGATGTCTGTCAGGGATGGTCTAGACAGTATTTGGTCCTGCCATGAGGGCAGGGGACTGGACTTGATGACCTCTCGAGGTCCCTTCCAGTCCTAGAATCTCTGAATTTATGAATCTATGAAAACCATGACTCAAAGATGAGAGTAAAAGGCATTCAAATCAAAATGAAAATGGATTACAGGGCTAAGGCCTGTCAAGTCACTTTCCTCCATCCTCCCCACCCCTGCTTTTTATTGTTTGTTTGGGGGCAGATTTTTTTCAAGCCCTTACATATGTGTTCATGATGAGGGGAGTAGAGTGTGGAATGAATCCCTTCCTCTATGAGTAGCTCCCAGGCAAGGCCCTGTCATAGTTGCACTCAAGGAAATGAAGTTATACCTCACCCATGCACCTCAACAGGGACAGGGAGAATCGGGGCTGTGGTACTGCCTGACCCATGGGCCTCACAAGGTCAAACACAAATTATTTTGGGGACGTTCTCTGGCCTGGGCTGTATAGGAGGTCACACTAGATGATCCCAATGGTCCTTCCTGGCCTTGGAATCTATGAATCTGTAAACCAGGGCATAAGGTAGGAGCAGGAATGGTGAAGCCTGCATAGGCAGGGCTGGATTAAGGTATAGGCACCACAGGCCGCAGGTCGTCAGAGTCTCAGTTTTTCATTAAAAAATAAAACAAAATTAAGTTTCTGGACCTCCTGGTTGGGAAGAAACGTTTGAAAACGTGAGTCAAGTGTAACCAACATAAAGATGTCTGTCCAAGTTGGTGGACAGCCTGAAATTATAGCTCTGAGCAGCGCATGCATATCTGTGAGGCATAAAAGTCCTAGACCAACTACTGTCTGGGGCCCTGCCAACACTATCTTAATAGAGGATGTGTGTGGCAGGAGAAGACTATGTGAGGCCTACTCAGTTTATCCAAGCAGATAGTCTGGCTGCTGGGCTAAGTGTGTGGGGGGAGGAGGGGGCATGCTTGCTGCCAGGTTAACCTCTGTGGGGGGTGGGAAGGAACCCTTGCTGCCACTCCTGAGGGTAATGGGATCCTGCTGCCATTCCTAGGAGAGAGAAGTAGGGAGCCATATTGTTGCCCCTGCCTCTGTGGACTGGGAAGAGGGACACTTCCACTATCACTCCAAGTAAGGGGAGGAGACATGGGAGGTGGGCAGATTCTTTTAATCCTGATTCTCTTAGTCCTTCTCTGTGCACTTTGCGACTTGAGGGACTGTCCCTCCCCAAGTATTCCATGGGATGGCTAAACTAGTCTCCATCCTCTGCATAAATCAGTGGCCCAGATTCTTAGAGGTATTTTGACTGCTAACTTCTATTGATTTCAGTAGAAGTTACACTCCTAAATACCTTTGAGGCTCTGGGCCTAAATGCCCCCAAATTGGCTCCTATACCACACTTCAGAGCAGGCCTACAACTCTGTAAAGCCCCATTCATGCACAGTGCTACATAAATCATTTTTGGTCACATTATTTAAAGCACAAATCTACAGTTTCAGAACTTTATCTCTTCCCCCTTCCCCCCCCCCCCCCCCAGCTTCATTTCCTTTAGAAAGACTTACCCTTCATTCCATGTTGCTCAGGTGTCACTCATTTTAATAAACACACATTTGATTATGTGGAGGCACAGGGGCCAGCTTGCCTTTGTTGATATTCTTTGTGGCATAGTTAAATGTTATTTAGATGAAGTCACTTTCCAAGAAAATTACTCTCCGCAGGGGACTGAGAGTGGCAAAGTTTAAAAAAAAAATTGGAAACCATGCAGTGTTTCTTGCATGTGAATAGCTGTGAGCAGGTGGTTATGGAATTTTAATGCTTTGATTATAACTTCTATTTTTATAAAGAAGTACAGTTACTACAGTTTGAAGTATGTTGTCATTTTTCCCCCAACTAATGGTACATGAATTCTCTTGAAACAATAATGTGCTTCAGACACTGATTTCTTACACTTAATATACAATATACCTGGGATGGAGGACATGTAAAACTTCAGAATAAGTTTTCAAAATGAAAGAAGAATATCAGTGTTAGAAGGGACCTCAGGAGGTCATCTAGTCCAACCCCCTGCTCAAAGCAGGACCAGTCCCCAAACAGATTTTTGCCCCAGATCCCTAAATGGCTCCCTCAAGGGCTGAACTCACAATTCTGGGCTTAGCAGGCCAATGCTCAACCCACTGAGCTCTCCCTCACCCTCACATAGAAATCTCAGGTTAAAACAAATGTCTGCTAGGTTGTTTTTTAATCTTTAAACGTGGACTGTAACCTGTTTTTTCATGGATTAGGAAGCAGAATGGAAAAAAACAACATCATAAGAGAAGGCAGCCATAGGACAGAGTAATGGATTTGCCATCAGTAGGTGGTAGTCTGAGCCCTATGTGGACTAGCTGTTTGATCTTGGGTCAAGAGCAACAGAGGGTCCTGTGGCACCTTTAAGACTAACAGAAGTATTGGGAGCATAAGTTTTTGTGGGTAAGAACCTCACTTCTTCAAATGCAAGTCAGATGCAAGATGCAAGGTTCTTACCCACGAAAGCTTATGCTCCCAATACTTCTGTTAGTCTTAAAGGCGCCACAGGACCCTCTGTTGCTTTTTACAGATTCAGATTAACACGGCTACCCCTCTGATACTTGATCTTGGGTCAGTCACTGCACCTGTATTCCTCCTCCCACCCTTTGTCCGTCTTCTTTCTGTACAGAGTCAGGTGTTCAGGACAGTGATGGGCTCTTTCCAGGAGTTTGTGCTGTCTCAACGCAATGGGGCGTTGGTCTTGGTTGGGGCTGTTAGGGAAGAGAGAAAATAAGCATTGAAATCTCAGTCCTCACCTTCACTGGGATACTGCTGAGATTTTCAAACAGCAGAGACTGACCTTAAAAGCTACTCCAGGTGCTGTGGTCAGGGAAGCTGGTGCTGAACAAGGTGGATGCGAGAACTTTTTTCAGAGAGTCTCCAGATTTGTCATGTTGTTTTCAACAACTGTCATGGAATACATCATAAACAGAGGCCAGCTCAGCCAGTACGTAAGCTCATTCCAGGAGAGGTGTCTGATGCTGATTGCTGTCTGCTGGGCCTGATTTCAAGGGTTTGCAGACCCAACATGCCAACCGAAGCCAAAGGGAGCTGTGAATACTCATTACCTCTGATAATCAATCCCACTGTTTGGAGAAAATCTACTCCTATTGACTTAAATGGAAATCTTTTCTTAGTTTTCAATGGGAGCTAAATGGGACCTTTGTTCTATATTAAATTTTCTTAGTCATACGAGACTTAACTGGTATCTGAAGTCTCAGGATTGATAGCAGGAGCCTCTCTCTCCTAGGAAACAAATGATCAGTTCATCAAATATAGGAAGATAATAAAGCATTGTACAGTACACTAATAGACAAGTCTTTCAGATATAACCCTAGTGAAGAATCAATAAAGAGTCCTGTGGCACCTTTAAGACTAACCGATGTATTGGAGCATAAGCTTTCGTGGGTGAATGCCCACTTCGTCAGACACATGTAATGGAAATTTCCAGAGGCAGGTATACATATGCAGGCAAGAATCAGTCTAGAGATAACGAGGTTAGTTCAATCAGGGAGGGTGAATACCTCTTCTAGCAGTTGAGGTGTGAGCACCAAGAGAGGAGAAACTGCTTTTGTAGTTGGCTAGGCATTCACAGTCTTTGTTTAATTCTGATCTGATGGTGTCAAATTTGCAAATGAACTGAAGCTCAGCAGTTTCTCTTTGAAGTCTGGTCCTGAAGTTTTTTTGCTGTAAGATGGCTACCTTTAGATTTTTGGCTTTAAGATGGCCACACAATAGCAGATGTAAAGGTAGCCATCTTACAGCAAAAAAACTTCAGGTAGTTTAGTCTTTAAGGTGCCACAGGACTCTTTATTGCTTTTTACAGATCCAGACTAACACGGCTACCTCTGATACCTAGTGAAGAATGTGGTTGCTTAAACGATGTTTCAGACAGCCCTCTATATGAATGTACAAGCTTAACTTTGTTGATCTCCCAGGCTTTCTTGGTTGCTATGGTAATTAATGGATAAAGATACAGTGGTTCAGGGCAAAACGCTACAGGAAAAAAGAGATGTATTGACTTGAATTGGATAAATGCAATTGATCTACAAACAGTGTAGCTTTAAAGGCTTTTCACTGTGGAAGTGACAGGTGAGACCTAAGAATAGGTAACTCAACAACTTCTGCTAACAAGATGCTGCAGAGATCATTTATGGTCTGGAAATGCAGGGGGGGTGGATTTTCTACTCAAGTAAGGTTGACTGAATGGAAGAAAATAATACATTTATATTTCTAGATAGGAGGTGAGAAGATCTTCCCTTTTTCTCAAAGACTTTGGAAAATACATTCTACAGGAGGACTCCTGGTGTCTAGCATAACCGTACTTTTCTGTACTAAAATCCCAAATCAGAAAAACACTTGAGCACATGAGTTATCTCCTTTACTTTGATTAAGTTACATTTAAAGATAAGCATACACTTAAGTGCTCTGCTGAATCAGGCCCTAATGTAGTTTAAATGAGATGAAATAACAAAGCTGCCATTTTCAAACGCTGGTGCCTAACATTTGTCCTGTTCAGATGCACTGTCCTGCTGGGTGAACTTGGGCAAGTCACTTAATCTCTATGCACCTCAGTTTCCTCATCTGTAAAATGGAGATAATGACCTCTTTGTAAAGCACTTTGAGATTTCCTGATGAAAGGGTTATATATGACCTAGGTATTAATTATTTTTATTATTATTAATAATAATAATGATAATTTTATTTTAATTGGGCACTTAAATATTTATTTAAGTGTCTAATATTAGAGCATTTCATTTGAAAGTTATTGGCCTATATCTTTAAATATACTTGATGGTAACTCAACTTCCACTCCCCATCCTGAAAGCCCAAAGTGAAGCATCTCTAACCACGGTATGAAAGGGAATAATAAAGGCCAATCTGGGATTTAAAATATCAGGATTGATGTAAGCTTCTGAGCAGAGCTGTACAAAAGCTTCCTACATAAAGTGAAATGATTATTAATTATGATTATTCATATTTCACACTTCTACAGCACTATTCACTCGAAATGATCCTACAGTGCTTCAGAACTATATATAGAGATTGCAGATGATGCCACCACTAAAACAGTCATCTCTGCCTTGAGCATGGCAGCCAACTGGCACAGAGTGCTGTGTGCAATAGTGGGCAGAAGGAACAAAAAATTAAACCAAGGACTCCAGGCAAATCCCTGAACACAGAAAAAGTTCCATTCGTTCTTTGATGTCCACACAGAACAGGCAAGATCTTAAACTTGTAAATGTGGGTTAACTAAAAAAGTTGCTTTAAATTAAAATCTGTACAATTGCTGAGGTTGTATCCAGATGGGAAGAGCAATTCTGGCCTGTGCGTTTACACTGCACCCCCTCCATTCAACAATCTTGAAAACTGTGATCTGTTTGATGTGATGTGCAGGGCAAAAATCCTTTGTGATGTAACACCTCGCCGGAAAGAATCCCTGACATTAGTTAGGCAGGAAATTGGGATGAGTGGAGATGTTGGCCCCCGATTCTCATTTACACACAGGCCACTTTATATCATTCTGACAATGGAAAGATCCCTTAATGTGGAGAAGATCAGAGTTTAGATGCCCTGAAGGGAGAACAGAAGGTTTAAAGCCCAAAACGAAGCAGTTAAATCAACCAATTACATACAATGTTTTTGTATAATAAAAAGATACCGAGTGAGGTCTTTTACAAAAGCTAATAATGTTCCATACTCAGTAATGCTTATGAGAAAGGAACAGACTGTGTTTATGAATTTGTTTATACAGAAAACTATGTGGGCTGGTGAAAGCCAGGGGTGGCTACCGGTGTCAGGGATCTGACCCATAGCTCCCTCGTACAATGGCCGCCAAAGTTATGGGGCAGGTAGGACAGAACTCCTTACTGGGCTGGGTGGTTCCCAAAACATCACAGGAAGTAAATTATATTTACTGTTATGGGGTGAAATTCTACCCCCATTGAACCCAATGGCAAAACCCCCATTGACTGTAGTGGAGCTGGGATTTTAGCCATAATCATGTTTATTGCTGCCACTTTCTCCTTTTCCAAGAAGTACAACAAGCAGGGAAGTCTTCTGCCTAAAATACCTGTATCATTATCAGTGGAACTGCAGTCAGAGGGTCTATATTCCCTCGAGGAACTGTTATTGTGGGGACACCAGGAAAACAGGGAATGCAGGGAGATAGGCTGGAAGTAACTGAACTTAAAGTCTAAATAGGATAAAAATAACAAAAGTTGGGTGAAAAGAAGCATTTTTGCCCCATTGTACAAATGGGTCACAGAGAGCTAAGGGTATGTTTACATTACAGCAGTGGGGTAGGGCTGAAGGCTGCTTATGTTGACATACCAGCACTAGCTCACTAAAAATAATGGCGAGAATGCAGCAGTGAGTCCTTCAGCACCAGCAAGTGTGAACCCAGGGGTTTCAGGTGGCCATGTGCAGCCCATGCTGCAGCTAGCACAAATACATCTGCATGAACAGCTATTCAGACCTCTGGCTGCAATATCGATATCCCTTAAGTGACTTGTCCAAGGTCATACACAAAGTCTGTAGCAGAGCCAGGAGTTGACTTCAGATCTCCCGAGTCTCAATCCAGTGCCTTAGCCACAAGGCCAAACTTCCTCTAGGACCATTTGGAAAAGGAAACAGTAGCAGCTGAAAACATCAGTCCATGAAGAAAAATGAAAAAGACAAGGGATTCAAATAGGGAACTAACCGAATTAAAACACAATAAAAAAATAATGGCACATTAATGCAATTATTCCCCTACGTGTCTCTCCGAGTGAGAATGGCGGTATATGTAGCCACGTCTGCTATGCAAGGATGGCAATGGATAAAGACTGCACAGACTCTTACCAAGCTCAAAGCTAACTAACAAGCAATACATGAACAACAGAAGCAAATTGCAGCTAAAGGAAGAAAGTTAGAAACTTCCACAGTTTAAAGTAAGAATAGGGAAAAACATCATTTTGAAAGAATTCAAGAAAAAGGAAGAAAATGCATCGAACAAACAAAAAGAACTGGAAAGAGACCAACATTCTCCTTAGAAGAGGACTAGAACAGAAGACATAACTACATTTACTTTTTAGAGTAGCAGCCGTGTTAGTCTGTATCCGCAAAAAGAAGAACAGGAGGACTTGTGGCACCTTAGAGACTAACAAATTTATTAGAGCATAAGCTTTCGTGGACTACAGCCCACTTCTTCGGATGCATCCGAAGAAGTGGGCTGTAGTCCACGAAAGCTTATGCTCTAATAAATTTGTTAGTCTCTAAGGTGCCACAAGTCCTCCTGTTCTTCTTTTTACATTTACTTTCTAAATCTAAACTAGCCCTTATGGTAAAACAAGGGTGGAGCGATTTTTTTGAAAGTTTTGCCAACTTCTTTTTGTCAAAATTCAAAATTTGGACAGTTTTTCATTGAAATTTCAACATTTGGAGAACTGTTGACCTGCTTTAAATGTAGTGGAACATGGAAATGTAATAAGAAGTCAAGAAGTAAGAAGAATTCAGGAATGCCAAGGAAACCTCAATGCTAACATTTGGGAAATTCATTCAATGGCTTAAAAAAATAGGAGGGAAAAAATGCTGCTAAGAAGCCCAAACAAACAACAAGAAATGTTCTAGCTGGGGTAGCTGTAGAGAAGGAGCTCGTGAAAGGAGGAGATAGGAAAAGAGAAGACAAAAAGGAAGCAAATATGGCAAAAAAAAAAGAAAACTTGTTATTCCAAAGTAAACTTGCAAAATGGGCAAAATGAGGTTGGTTGATGTCTGCAATAATGCTCAAAAAGGATGCTGATTCAAAGTCTATTGAAATCAGTAGGAGTTGTTCTCTTGATATGATGGGACTCCAGATGAGGCCCAAATATCATAGAATCATAGAATCATAGAATATCAGAGTTGGAAGGGACCTCAAGAGGTCATCTAGTCCAACCCCCTGATCAAAGCAGGACCAATTCCCAGCTAAATCATCCCAGCCAGGGCTTTGTCAAGCCGGGCCTTAAAAACCTCCAAGGAAGGAGACTCCACCACCTCCCTAGGTAACGCATTCCAGTGTTTCACCACCCTCCTAGTGAAATAGTTTTTCCTGATATCCAACCTGGACCTCCCGCACCGCAACTTGAGACCATTGCTCCTTGTTCTCTCATCTGCCACCACTGAGAACAGCCGAGCTCCATCCTCTTTGGAACCCCCCTTCAGGTAGTTGAAAGCTGCTATCAAATCCCCCCTCATTCTTCTCTTCTGGAGACTAAACAATCCCAGTTCTCTCAGCCTCTCCTCATAAGTCATGTGCTCCAGACGCCTAATCATTTTTGTTGCCCTCCGCTGGACTCTTTCCAATTTTTCCACATCCTTCTTGTAGTGTGGGGCCCAAAACTGGACACAGTATTCCAGATGAGGCCTCACCAATGTCGAATAAAGGGGAACGATCACGTTCCTCGATCTGCTGGCAATGCCCCTACTTATACAGCCCAAAATGCCGTTAGCCTTCTTGGCAACAAGAGCACACTGTTGACTCATATCCAGCTTCTCGTCCACTGTGACCCCTAGGTCCTTTTCAGCAGAACTGCTACCTAGCCATTCGGTCCCTAGTCTGTAGCAGTGCATGGGATTCTTCCGTCCTAAGTGCAGGACTCTGCACTTGTCCTTGTTGAACCTCATCAGGTTTTTTTCTGCCCAATCCTCTAATTTGTCTAGGTCCCTCTGTATCCGATCCCTACCCTCTAGTGTATCTACCACGCCTCCTAGTTTAGTGTCATCTGCAAACTTGCTGAGAGTGCAGTCCACACCATCCTCCAGATCATTAATAAAGATATTAAACAAAACCGGCCCCAGGACCGACCCTTGGGGCACTCCGCTTGAAACCGGCTGCCAACTAGACATGGAGCCATTGATCACTACCCGTTGAGCCCGACGATCTAGCCAGCTTTCTATCCACCTTACAGTCCATTCATCCAGCCCATACTTCTTTAACTTGGTGGCAAGAATACTGTGGGAGACAGTATCAAAAGCTTTGCTAAAGTCAAGAAATAACACATCCACTGCTTTCCCCTCAAATATGTGTGAGCTATCTGCAGAATAACCTTTTGCTACTGTTAGTTGTCCACTGAATCTTTTCTCTGAGGACATTATAGAATGTGGATCATCTTCAAACTGACCTCTATTGATTGGTCCCCTAAGTCACATGATCTTGCTTCTGTTCTGGATGACTGAACTGTTTTAAGCAGAAGAATTCAGAAAGACACATCACGAATAAGAAATAGCCTCATTCCGATGTGGATATTGGTGTTTGATGAATCACGGCCCCCTTGCCAACATTTCAAATGAACAGCAGCCAGTTGTCAGGATGCTCATGGAAAATTAAAATAGGAAGGGACATGGATAACACTGACTGGAAACTGGAGGCAGGATTTGCATCCGGGTCCACAGACGCATTTTCCCATGAGTAAAAAGGCAAAGATAAAAGACCCTGTATTTCCAATCTGGAGCTCAGGCTCCTAGACTACACCTCAATTTGCCTCCCTCTGCCCCCTGCACACACACACCTGTTACCATTGTATTTAAATATACTACAATGCAGTTTGTTCCATAGTCCATGTTATAGAGAGGGCCAGACTGTAACCAGCTATTGCTTTGCAGGAAGAGCAGAAGGTAAGACACAAAGATCCTTCCCTCCCCAGTCCTCCAATCTCCACGGGGCTGGGGACACTCCCTGAGCACAAGTACCAAATGTGGCCTACATTATTAGGGCAGGGAATGGAGGAAAGCAAGGCATGACGCTCCCTTTTCCCCTGCTCTGCAGCTGGCAAGTTTGGCCAATGGGGGGATGATACACTGGACCCTCGCTAAGAGTGTGCTGCAAAGATCCGTGAGACGTAATGCTCCCAGAGTTTCCATTGGGGCAGCAATGAGGCTGTGCCACACTCTCCGAATGTAGGCACAGACATATAGGGCCTCATCCAAAGACCATTAAAGTCAATAGGAACCTTTCCCTTGACTTAGTTTGGCTTCGGAACATTATTATCATTAATTATTGGTACTGCAGTGGCATCTAGGAGCCACAGACATGTGCCGGGATCCCATTGTGCTAGGTGCTGTACAAACACAGAACCAGAAGATGCTTGCTGCCTCAAAGAGCTGACAATATCAGGTCCAGAAGCCACAATGGAGTTCCAAGTTCTTGGCATTTCAGTTTCTCTGAATGTTCCGCCGTGTGGGTTATGTACATCGCTACTTCTCACGCTCCCTGTAGTGCCTTATGCAGGAAGAACAAGTGAAGCAAGTGAGCAGCATTATTGCCAATTTATGATATTACATAGCCCTTGGAATTTGAAATGTACCGAGTCAGCTCTATGCCCTGCCATGCTTCTTGAGAAGGAAAGATTTGTGTTTGTCCTTAAATATATACGTATACATAGATACATACAGACAGATAAATAGATAGATAGATAGATAGATAGATAGATAGATAATGTTCCTAATGACTTCTTTAAAATGTTGTAATTAATAGAATATTTCAGGATTTATATTCCTAGTCCTTATAAAACAAGTCAAGAATAGTATTAAACAATGAGCAAAAAGGACCAAAATCATGAAGCCAGTTTGTACAGGGCTGATATAGTATGGAAAGTATTGGGGGGAGGGATAGCTCAGTGGTTTGAGCATTGGCCTGCTAAACTCAGGGTTGTGAGTTCAATCCTTGAGGGGGCCACTTAGGGATGTGGGGCAAAATCAGTACTTGGTCCTGCTAGTGAAGGCAGGGGGCTGGACTTGATGACTTTTCAGGGTCCCTTCCAGTTCTAGGAGATGGAATATCTCCATTAATTAAAAATTAAAGAAAGAGTAAAATCATAGTTTGGAATGATGCAGTCATTTCTGGAATAATGAATTTCTTACATCTACAGCTGCCGTTTAATGCGACGGATAAAATCCCTTAAAGGCGGGGCTGTCTCTTACTATGTGTTGGTACAGCACCTCGCACAGTTAGGCCCTGCTCTTAGTCCAAGTGTCAGGGTGCTACTGAAGGCACATTTCCATTAATAAAAAAACCCCAAAACACTCGTGGCAGTGACTCAGAGCCTGGGTCAACTGATTTGGGCTCTTGAGGCTTGCGCTACAGGGTTATAAATAATAGACATTCCTGCTTGGGCTCCAAAAACTGGTGAGATGGGAGGATCTCAGAGCCCAAGCTCCAGCCCGAGCGGGAATGTCTACACTGCTATTTTTAGCCCCATAGTGTGAGCCCTGCAAGCCTGAGTCAGTTAACACAGGCTCTGAGACTTGCTACATGTTTTTTGTTTCTTTGTTTGTTTTGCAGTGTAGATGTACCCTGAAATACAGTATAGTATTAAATACCATATATTACAATATATAATAAATTATATATATATATAAATATGAATTATATATAGTGACAAATGATATAGAATACATATACTACGTATAGGAGTACTTGTGGCACCTTAGAGACTAACAAATTTATTAGAGCATAAGCTTTCATGGACTACAGCCCACTTCTTCGGATATCCGGATATTCGGAAAGCTTATGCTCTAATAAATTTGTTAGTCTCTAAGGTGCCACAAGTACTCCTGTTCTTCTTTTTGCGGATACAGACTAACACGGCTGCTACTCTGAAACCTGTCAATATACTATGTATGTATGTATAGTATACATATACGTACTATACTACATACATGTATACTATATATATAGTAATACATATAGTTTACAGTATATTACTATATAGAAATATATGGTAATAAATGTATTACAATATAGTAATAAAAACCCATGCACATTTTTGCCTCAGTAAATTCACAGGGAAAACCTGTTTGCATAATAAATGACCAAAACCAAATCAAAACAGAAAAACACCCAACCCTAGTCTTGTGCTTTTAGGGTGTCAAAGCACGTTATTAGAAGCAATTTTGCTGGTGTTGAGACAACAAAGTGGCAGAAAACAAACGCTAACAGCCACTCTCTCCAGATCAATATTAGGGAATTGTTGCAGCACCGTTATCCTGCGGCTGGCAGAAAAGAAAAAAAATCACCTGGTTTGTGCTGCCAAAATAATAAATTGAAGCAGGAGATGTGACCAGTAAGCAACAGACCTATTAGTAGGGGGTGAAAATAGCACTTTAACACATACATTCGTTCAAATGATAGCATAGCCTTGTAAGGGCTGTGTGCACCCTTGTAATTTATCACAGATGGGGCATGAAATGTTCCAATGGCCCTTAATGGTCTGGCTGAAAGTATTGTAGTATCTTACAAAATGCTGATGAAAAATACCGCATTTAGAGATTTATTTTGCCATTCATAAAGACAAAGGAAATATTGGGGTGAAAGTGATTACAGCTGACAGGCAAAACAGGAGCTTAGATGCACGAATGAGGAAAGCCAAATCAACTTCTAACTGCAGAGCCACTTCTGGATGACAGGAAGCCGCACACATAGGAAACCCAAATAAGATGGAGTTGACTTAGGTTTCAAACATCTAATAATTACAGTGTGTTGGGGGGCGGTGGGAGGGGAAGAGGAATGTTTGATGTGTTATCGGACCAGTTCTTGGAGATCAGTGCTGCTTCGGACTAAACTTGTCCCTGGGCAAATGTCAGGGCCGGCTCTGGCTTTTTTGCCGCCCCAGGCAAAAAAGCCTCCCGCCGCCCCCTCCTCTCCCCTCCCCCAGCGCGGCAGGGGAGGTTGCCGAGCCTGGCCGCGGGCCGCTCTCCCTGACCGGCCGGAGCGCCGGGGGGAGGACGGCGAGCCCGCCGCAGCTCCGCTGGCTGCCGGAGCACCGGGGGAGGGCGGCGAGCCCACTGCGGCTCCACTCTCCCCGGCGGCCGGAGCTGGAGCACCCCACCGCGCCGCCCCTCTCCAGGTGCCACCCCAAGCACAAACTTGGTGGGCTGGTGCCTGGAGCCGGCCCTGGCAACTGTGAGGAATATTAAGAATTCACAATATAGTCAATGTTTAAAAGTACATGCAGACACGGTGACCTACATTTTCTAATAACGTGGCCCTCAATTGCATCTGCAATATCGGCTTGTGCATGTGGGTGATTGTCCATGGGAAAAAAAATCTGCCACATAATGCTTTGACTGGTGGGTGATACATAATTTGTAAGGTTCTCAGGTTCCCAGCAATGGGTGCAGTGTTAAGAACTCTGACCAGATTTACAAAGATTTATAAAGGTAGTTAGGTGTCTAAAGTTACTGATAAGTACCTACTGGGATTTACAAAAGGTGCCTAAGTGAATTAGGCACTTAACTCATTAAATTTCAGTAGAACTTTGGGGTTGTAATGAGCTCTACAGGGGAGTTATGTCTAAAACTCACTATATTAAAACACACTAGAAAACCTTTAGAGCGTGCCAGCAGGGTCTACACAGATCAATTAATGCACAAAATATCAGTGCATGACAATGTACCAGTTGCAATTTTGGTTACAGTGAATTTCCACTGACAAGGAATTTTTCAGTTGAAAAATATCAACAAAATTATATAGAATGGGTCAGATCCTCAGCTGTTTTTATGGGCCTGATCCACTGCCCATTGAAACCAATGGAAAGATTTCCATTAGCTTCAGCGGGTTCTGAACCTGCAAACACACATATACTTAAATTTATTATCATGAATAGTTCTATTAATTTTACTGGGACTACTCGTGGTAATAAAGTTAAACGTTTATATAAGTGTTTGTGGGATGGGGATATAACTTGTCTCTCCTGTTACAATTATAGTTATAGCAATAGATTGACAGAGCTCAATGTATTTAACTTAAAGAGAAGGTTAATGGTTACTTGATTACAATGTGTAAGTACCTACATGGGGAACAAATATTTAATAATGAGTTCTTCAGTCTAGTGGGGAAAGGTCTAACATGATCCAGTGGCTGGAAGTTGAAGCTAGACAAATTCAGACTGGAAATAAGGCATGAATTCTTAACAGTCAGAGTAACTAACCATTGAAACCATTTACCAAGGGTCATGGTGGAGTCTCCATCACTGACAATTTTAAAATCTTTTTCTAAAAGACACGCTTTAGGAATTTTTTCATGGGAGTTCTATGGCCTGTGTTATACAGAAGGGCAGACTAAATAATCACAGTGGTCCCTTCTGGCCTTGGAATCCATGAATCTATAAGAAGCAGATCCTGGCTGGATCCCATGCAAAACTGTTAAGGTTTTTTAAAGCCATACTGAGCATAACATTCTGAAAAATTATCGACAGTTTGCAAAGCTAATAAAATATAAACCAGCTTTACAAATAAAAATCCTATAGTGCCAACTTCAGTGTTAACTTTAATCAGACATATTAAAAACCCCAATGCTTGTACTATGTAATTGCATTTAAATACCTCTGTTTGAAGTGCTAATTAATGAGGAGGATTTTCATTTCTAAAAGCAGGGTGGTTGAAGATAATGAACACATTCTTAGAGACCAAAAAAAAAAAAAAAAAAGAATCAAGAAGTTGGGAATTCAACATTTCTCAGGGACACAGTAGAAAGCTAAATGCACTGCGCATCTTTTTGTTTTTAAAGGTCTTGTTTACAGCTTTCAATCTTCCCCGCATTTAGGCCTCCATCCAGCAAAGCACTTAGGCACTTGCTTAACGTTAAGCACATGAGCAGTCTTACTGAAGTCAGTGGGACAGTTTGAAGTCAGTGGGACTTACTCACATGCTTAAAGGAAAGCACTTCAGTGCTCTGCTGTACAGGAGCCAGACCGCTCAGCATCGTGTAGGACTGAGCCAAAGTTAGTAGCTTGTTATATCATTATCACGTTTTATTCTGAGAAGTAACTTGAGATGCCGTTGAGAAATAAGGTCGCTCTTCATGCTACAAGCTATTATATACTGTCATGTTGCTAATTTCTTTTTAAAGCCTGTTATTTCCTATAGTAATAGTCACTTGTAACACAATGGCCACTGTCATGTGTAATGAAATGCTTGCTGAAGAGTTATTTTTAAAACCATAGAAAGGGATCACCTTTGCCTCAGAATGAAAACCAGGCTGCCTGATTTTTACTACTCAGCTGATGGAGGCGTTGATCCTGCCAACGCTTATGCATATGTGTAACTTTCTTTAAGTGAGTAGCCCCCCTAGAGTCAATGGAATTAGTCCTGGGGATGAAGATAGGCAGGTACATAAGCATATTTCGGATCAGGGCCCTGATCAGATGGCTAGTGAAGTATCAGTCTTCACAAGTCTTCACATGACTTATGGTAACTCCAGAAATGTAGGCAACATTTGTAATTATCCTGTGAAGTTACCCAGACCTTGACTGGGCAGCCTGTTTTAACCACCCGAAGACAACCATTCAGTTACACCTGGGCAGCATAATATAGAGCAAGGGTGTTTCTCTTCTGATGCAGCTGCCATTTAATGACTGCTGTGGATGGCCACCTGTGCCCTCTCCCACTAATTATTACTGTAAGTCTGAGGGGTGACCTTGAATTCATTAGAGTCAATGGCACACTTCCATTGACTTCAATGGGTGCAGGAAAGAGCGATAAGACATGAATTGCTATAGCATCACAGTGCCAACTGGAGCACCAATGAGTGGCATTATCCCTTTGGCAGAGAATTGTATGCCCAGCAAAATTTCAGCCCCTAAATTATAGCCCCATGAACAGGAAAAAAAATATTGTGGCTGTTTGTCATCCTATGCTTCATCACAGCAGTTAAGCCTAGCAACCTAGGACCTAGCCTAGCCTAGGACCCCATTGAGTTAGGTGATGTACTATCAAAGGTGACTGTGAAAATGGCATCCTCACATGCAGCAGATCTGCAGATTTCTGTGTAAAAGAGAAAGAGAGAGAGACAGCGTCTCTCGTGGACCGTCATCTTCTAAGACCCCATGACTGGGTTCATCGAAAATGTTTCACTCTGCACACACCATCAGGAAAAGCTCTACAGGACATGAGTGGCCAGTAGTTTTGAGAACCATTGGGTTAAAGAGATACCCGTCAGAATTCTAACTTAGATTGTAAGCTTTTGGGGACAGGAAAGGTCTCTTTTTATGTGTATGTACTGTGCCCAACATACTGGGTACAACTAAGAATAGCATCAAATTGTGACAGTTTGTTTTTCTGTTAAGTTATATCAAGTCCCTGCAGCACCTGCCAATGCAGCCTGGTCGCAATACAACCATCAGTAAAGTTGTCTGTTAAGATTTTGTCTGTGGGTGCTCCGCATTCACACAGATTTTGTTAAAAGACAAAGTCAAGTGACAAACATATCAAGCAGCAGCAGTTTGCTGTTGGCACACCATCCAGGACATGTCTTTCAAATGCCACATGCTTTCGAAGCTCAGAAGAATATCCATCAATCTACCCAGGGCTGTTTTAAGACTTGTCCTCTGTGCTCCCAGAAATGTCCTACACTTCAGATCTAACTTGATGCATATTGATTACCTGTTCTTGTTTAATAATTATTTTGACGCCCAATAGCAGCTTGATAGTCAATTCTTGTGGAGGTGGTCCACCTTTGTCAAAGGTTGATTTGATCTTGTTGTACAACTAACAGCACTATAGGTAGATGATAATGCTGTTTTGACAAAGGTGGACCACATACAGAATAAATCCATATGGGCAATATTACATATGTCCATGTAGCTTCATTGACTTTGCACAACAGTGATACTAACAGATATAACTTAGAGAATATTTTTTCACTTCACGATCCCGGAAGCAAAGACAAGGTTTTCATCTCAAGGCCAAAAGACCAAAAACATCAAGGCACTTGATCATGGCGTTGGATAGACCAAGAGACTACGGACACTTGACCAGAGCTCGGAGAGCCGAGAAGCGGTAACAACACCATTTGTATTTCATGCATTCTTCTATTGCCTAGAATTACTTGCACAGAGCACGTTCAGTACGAGATGGAGTTCATAGCAAATGCTGGATAACATTTTCTGAGCAAAAATACCTTAACAGATAGTTATTACCACTAGTATAATTGATAGATTATTGGAAACTTAAAACTGGGACTTTTATTGGAGCTATGCAACTAAAACAAACAAAAACCCCTCTCAAATCTAGTGAAAATTCACATTTTCATTAGTTTGCTAAAGAGGAGCCTCAATTTTATTGCCAAACTGAAAGCTGTTTTGTCTGTGAAAGTGGCCAATTTTACTCAAGAATGGAATTTTGCTTTTTTTGCTGCAAAGCCAAAACCAATAACTACTTGAAGTGTGATTTTTTTGTGCTGGAACAAAATCCTTAAATCCTTGTGAAAATAATCACTTTTTGCACTCAAACACTTGAAGAATAAAAAATGAGCAGATTTGCAAAACCCTGCTTGATTCATATCCCTGTGAAATAAAGAAAGTAACCCTGACTGTGATAATTTTCTAAATGAGTTTTATTTCCAAGGTAGTGCCTTTCCTGCAAAAGAACCCTAAAGGGCTGAAATGAGAGTAATAATATATTTGTTTTTATGCTGCAGGTGGAGGGCAGTAAATGTTCCCAACAGTGTGAAGCAGACATGACAATGGCAAAGGTAGTAATGTTTTCAGGGGTCCCTATGTGCATGCATTTCATCTTGCTACACCTATTGGAAAGTTTTAGGCTGTGCTCACTCCATTGCTCCTGATCCCATATGTATGTACTTATAGTTTGTGATTAAATCACCTCTCAACCTTCTCTTTGATACACTAAATAGATTGAGCTCCTTTAGTCTCTGACTGTATGGTATATTTTCCAGGTCACACGTCATTCTTTGTTTTTTTCTCTGAATCCTTTCCAATTACTCAGTATCCTTTCTAAAGTGTGGACCCCAGAACTGGACACAATAGTGGTTTTTCCAATGCTCTGTACAGAAATAATATCTGCCCCCTGCCCTTATTCAAATTGCCCTGTTCCATTCTCACCCCACTCCCTGCTACAAGTCCTCTCCATCTACTCAAGTGTGAATGTAGGAGCCCTGGGATACTCCACTTTGATAGATTAAGGAGACTAAAGGCCTTGAACTTCCTCACCTTCCCAGTTTGGACTTTTAAAGTATAATTTACGACTAACAACAAACTTTGCTTAAAGAGGCAGATAGGGAATATCATCCTGTAGAGTTTATTAACTTAATCCTCTTGGTCAATTATATGAGCAAAAGAACTTTCCAAGTAAGGGCTTTAACCTTTGTAGAGCACTTTACTCCACTTTAACTTATTTATTTTTAGAAATAAAATAGCATAATTATTTTATGAATACACTTAATTGCCAAAATGTCCTTGTATAAATAGGGAAGATGGCTTATAATTACTATCAGGTGTTCAGAAGTGAAATATCCGTGGAATCAAAAGTAGATGTTCTATCTCTTTGGGTATTTTTAATAATATGGGATGATGACGAGAGCAAGTGATTAGCAAATAGTAATAGGAAAAGGATAGTTAATCTCTTCTGTTTTGTAAGGTTATGAGACTCATTAAGTCTATTACTTAGACCTGACCCAAGGAGGTGACTGAGCTGGTACATTGTAACAGCACTTCTCTGGTGGCCCTGTCAGTTTCTGCAAATTTAAGCTTCTATTGAAAGAAAACTCTTGTTTATTATTAATTGTTATTATTCTTATTTTTTGTAGTAAAGTAGCAGTCAGAGATCCCTGCTGAAATTGAGTCCCCAGTATATTGGACACAGTATACTTCTAAAAAGAGACCATCTCTACCCCAAAAAGCTTACAATCTAAGTAGATAAGACATAAAGAGGAAATATCATCCCCATTTTACACATGGGGAACAGAAGCTCAGAGAAATTAAGTCACTTATTCAAAAAGTCACATAGGAAATCTGTGACAGAATCAGGAATTATACCAAGGTCTCCTGAGACCCAGTCCTAACCACTGTACAATTCTTCCTCTAGAATTAAGTTTCTAACAGTAAAAGATGGACGTTCAGATCCTCGCCTGGGAACTTCACTGGAGTTGTGATGGTTTATACCAGCGGAAGTTCTGCATCAAAGCTCTGAACAGGAACTACTATAGTGCTGAGACTGTAGCTGGTCAATCCTGAACAATAGTTGTAAGGACACAGTGCTCTCCCGTGCCTCTCTCTGCAGACATCAAAGGCCTTAAGTTCAGAGGAACTGGAGAGGTTCCAAAGAAGAGAAGTGCAGGCCACATAGGGGGCTTCACACAGGAGAAGCGTTATTGGAATGGCAAAGGCAGTGAAGGAAAATGGGTAGCAAATCCACATGATACAAAAAGAGAATCATAGCCTTAATGCCATTAGCAAAACTCATTTTTCCAACAGATCTTTTTTTTTTCCCCACCAGAAGATGCTGCTTTGTTGAAACCCAAACTTTCCGTGGGAACTTGCCAATTTCTGACAACATTTCATTAAAAATAATGAAACAAATAATTTTGATGAGGTCTTATATTTTTTTTTAATTTGAAAATGTCTTTTTGTTTAGAAATTTATTTGATTTAATAGTATTATAAATGATACAATTAAAAATCAAAATTGGAATGAAACATTTACATTGTATTGAACTGGAACATTTGGCCTGACCCCAATTTTTGTTTTTTAAATTATGTTTCACAGGGAGTTTCTAAAGTTCTTTGTTCCAATTTGCAATGAAATCAAATTTAGTAATCATGATGTTTCCCACAAAACAGAAATTCCAGTTCCCACACAGTTGTAGCTATTAGTACAGGAAAAGCACTTTGAGATCCCCAGAATAGTAGCAAAGAATTCAAGCAGCGAGGTTGTCTGGACTGCATTTTGCTTCTCCAGCTGTGGAGCACAGCAGTCACAGAGGGTGGTTTGAACTGGTCTAATCCAGTAGGAATTAATTCAGAGCTCTGTAGATTAGGAACAGGACTTTGAATTTTATTCTGAAGTGAACAGTGAGCTGGCACCATTTACCAAGCACACGTGTGCTAGTCTTTGTGGGGGCCTTTGTTTGATGTTGAATCAAACTCAGCCTCAGTGTGGCAATTGTATTCAGGGCCAAGTAGTTCGAGTCTACTTGGAGTAGTCTAACTTGGGAGGACTCTCGTGGCTGGGTCCCCTGTGTGAGAGGAAGGGGCCAGCTGAAGATGCAAAGAGGAATTCCAATTAACTGAAGCAATCTGCTTGTCCAGAGAAAGTGAGACATTCAGTATCACCCCAAAACTTCACACTCCATTAACAATCTGAGGCCAGCTGCTCATAACAGTGGTGAGATTGGAGTATGGGCATAGTCCTCATAGTTGTCCTTTCCCTTTTTTACCAGTCTCATTCTTGTCTTTCCTGGGTTGAGCTTGATCCAGCTACATATACATATCCACATATTTATTCCAGGCATTAGGATCTTGGTGATGGCAGCGGTTGCATTAGTGGAGAAGGATACAAATGCAACTGAGCAATATTTCACTACCAGTGGTGTAAGTCCGCAGCATCTCACAGTCACTCCAAGTGGTCTCATGCAGCATGGGATGTGTGCATTAGCATGCAGCAGCCTCATACAATATACCCTGCACAATCATGTTCTTTGTGTTCACGGGTAGCAAGTTTGCTGGATATTTTGTTGGAGTATACCAGATGTCCACAATGAACGTTAGCTGTGTATAATCTGTTCAATTCACTTCTTAAAGGTATGTTTTAATCCATGCTAAAAAAAAAATAGACTCCTCAATGAACAAAGAACTCCAGCCTAGGAAAAAACAGTGAACGGATTTTGAATCCAGCCAAGTCTCCTATTACAAATCTCAAGCGTCCGTATTTGCTGTTACAGCCCAGGTGCATTAGAGTTGGATTAACCATACTAACCAAAGAGAAACACAAGGTAGAGGGCTTTTGAACGTTATGGACTTTCCCAATAGCTCACAACCACAGACTCTCCTGTGGTAAAGACTGACTCGCTGAGAGCATTCTGCATGTTCAATAGCTCCCAAAGGTTTTCATATCTTGCCTATGGCTTGTTGGTCTAGTAGTTGTGTATTGAGCTGTAAAGTAAGTAAATGGGAAAATGGTCCTAGATCTCTTCATGGGTTTTTAGTTGTTGATTTCTTTTTGATTTTTAAACTCTGCCTGAGAGAAATCAGTGCCATTTCACTTGAAATTCTATCTATCTATCTATCTATCTATGGATACACACACTGGAATACCAAGAGTCACATCCAAAAGTAAGCACTGATGACTGAGTTTCAATTAATTGTTAAGTGGGGGTTTTATCACAGAAAGGTTGATATACCAATAATTGTATGCGGCAATGCTGGTGGGTTCCATGAAAATCCGTTAACTCTATTAGGTATGTTGTCTTTGTGTGTTTTTTTTTTCCTGTTGCCATGTGATACGGATGTCCTTGTACTGGGAGTCAGATAACCTTGCCTTCAAATTGTATATCTGGTTTGTGCTATCCTTATAAGGAGGGAAGAATAAGATATGAGAAAACAAGTTTTGATGAGATAAGTTCTGATGTCCTAACAAAAAATAAGTGTTTTAAAATCCAGATGAAATGGCATGCTGGATCCAATCAGTCTTACAGAATAATCAAAAGTATGGGCAACAGGTCATTTGTAGGGTTTTTTAATATATATATTGTCTTATGAAACATTTATAAGATTTTTGACAATATCTAGGGAAGGATTATTTGCAATTCATTTTTTTCCCTTCTGGCTTTGCTCTTCCGAAGTGTCCAGGTTGTTCGTGATTTATTACTACTGGTCTTTTAAATCAGAGACTACAGAGAAAATCAGCGATAATAATATCAATATTGTTTGTTTATTTCTTAGCTTTGGTTGTTTCTTCTTCTTCGTCTCCATTTTAGATTACATAAATCTTACAATTAAACACAGTAGCTGTCCCAAATGTGTCAACAATAATGACAAATGATCCAATAAGTGTTGAGTTTCTATCATTTTAGTGCCTTCATCCAGGCTGGCAAACTCTCTTCGGAGATGTGAGACAGTTTTCTGCCATTATACCTGATTCCTGCCTCCCCACATTTTAACACAAGATTATTTGCTATTCATTGTCATATTTTTATAACACCCTTCACCTAAGGACCTTAATTCACCTGAAATTTCTGATAAATCCCCACAGTACCCTCTTGAGGTAGGGTAACTGCTTCATGATCATTTTAGAGATGGATACACTGAGGCACCAAAGGTTAAGTGACCTCCCTAAAGTCATGCAATGAGAGAAAGGCAGAGGCCATGACTACTGAGACCACTGTAATTATGCATTTAAGAATTCACATCTCTATCTGTTATTAGTTGGCCTCGCACCATCTCTCATCAGCCTTGGGGTGGTTTATTCAGCTGTTATATGTCTAATTCCCAGACTGGGGAGGGGATATATTTGTTGTATGTTTGTATGGCGTCAAGTACAATGGGGATGTTATCCTTGTTTGAGATCCTTCTATACTAGGACAATAGAAATACGAAATAATAAATACATAAATAAATAATAGCAAAAGCGGCAGCCAGTGACCAAAGCCAGAAGTCCAGGTCCCCTTCTCCAATTATCTTACCACAGTACAATGCAATGTACTGCCTCCAAGCTCACTCCTATAAATATAATTAGAATATTAATGACTTCCAGTACCAAGCAAGAGAAAGTTGTGAGATGCCTGGAAGTTTTCCGGAAGCAAGCAGACATATGGCACCAATATTATGATCATTATGGTATCCCTTAGGAACCCTAATTGACAATGAGGGCCCTACTGTGCTAGGTACTGGACAGACATATAACCTATATCTGCTTCATGTAGTAATCTGTCCCTTTCCAATGGCATCTATCCAGCTATATATTGAGGCATCTGCTATAGCCTTAGCTCATGCAGTAGAGACATGTACAAAAAGCTTTAGAGGTCCCAGTTTCAATCCTGCCCGTTGACGACTGGGGTCTGTTGGAATCACAGACAAGCACAGTTTGTCAAAACCAAAACTGTTTGCAGGAAAGGGTCAGTTTTGACAAATTTCTTATTTTAAAATAGGTTGGGGAAAAAGTTTCGAAATTGTCAAACTGACCCATTTTGACACTTTAGAAATGAATATTGTGAAAAATGCTGACGTTTCATTTAGAAGTGTAAGCTAATTATAGTATAACATAAATATTACAAGGTTGAAACTGAAATCAGAATGAAATGTTTGAGGGACGTAAACAAACATATTTTTTTTGGATTTTCCAACTTGTAAAATTTCTGAGATTTCAACTCGTCACAATTTGGGACAGGAAAAAGTTTCAAAATCGCAACTAATTTTTGGGATGAGAAAACTGTTTCCCGCACAGCTCAAAGTCAGTCCCTGCTCCCGAGAGTTCATAATCTAGGTGTCAGAGAGGACACATCAAGTGGAGGTCAGTTGACAGGAGGTGCTAAAAATAAAACAAATAGGTTTAGTCCAAAATCAAAAGACTTAGCTCACCACTTACAGAACTAATACCAGACAGGAGTGATTTTTAGTCTTGAAGAGATGGTGATGTCCTTAATATCCTCTGAAATTTCTATAAAGAATTCCTTACTGAGGGCCAGACCATGATGCTCTTCCTTTACTTTAATGAGATGCTTGAGGAGAAAAGTGCTATTTTACAACCTTATGTGAATTAGAACAGAATTCACCCCAGAACCAAAATAAATTTAAGGCTCAGATTTTTAATACTCCCACCAGAATTTGAACCCCCCAATTCCCATTATAATTATTTTAAAAAATACCCTAAATTTAATTATTTTTTTTTAAAAATCGCAGATATTGGCTAAGTATAAAATTTTCCTTTCTTTCTCAGGTGAATTCTTCAATACCAGGACTCATGGCTTGCAATACTAATTTCCTTTCTTCTTCTTCTTGTGGAATTTTTGCCCATAAATCCCCATTAGCTCAAAGGAGAATGATCGCTGAATTGGAAAACTCCAGCGTGCAGTAGAATGGAACAGCTGGTTTTATTATCATCTTCCAGATACAAGGAGGCTAATATGAAAAACAGAAAGTTGTACATGCTAAAAGTATGCTCCTTACAGCAGTAGGTAGGTGGTCATCCTTGTTTGTAAGAAACAGCTGCATGAGACACCAGTGAAAGTCTCCTTAAGGCAGGAGAAAGATTTTGTGTTTAAATGAAGAACAGGAGTACTTGTGGCACCTTAGAGACTAACAAATTTATTAGAGCATAAGCTTTCGTGGACTACAGCCCACTTCTTCGGATGCATATAGCATACTCTGAAACCTGTGTTTAAATGGAATATTTGCAGGTTTTACTTTCTTGCATGGAGATTAAGCTTCTATGGTAATGTATATATGTCAGGGGGAAAGCTTAAACAAAGATTACAAAAGTAAATCCACAGTCATCTACCAAAGCTAAACAATTACCATGGAACATGTAGGCATCATATTTTATTAAAATATATACACTTGTAATTGTATGCAATCATTTGCTAATCTTATTTGTAATTCCTGCTTCTGTACACTTTACAGATTTTTTTTAAACTCTTGGGCAGATTCAATTACATGTGGCTCAATAATTTACAATGTACAAAAGCATGAGATAACAATTTGATAAGCAGAGTTAAACATAGCGGTGCTAGATGCTGGTGCTTTTTTATTCACCCAGGAGGAACTTCTAGCTCACCCCTGAGCTATTTTGTTGGATTAATAATACTGTTTAGTATCAGAGGGGTAGCCGTGTTAGTCTGAATCTGTAAAAAGCAACAGAGGGTCCTGTGGCACCTTTAAGACTAACAGAAGTATTGGGAGCATAAGCTTTCATGGGTAAGAACCTCACTTCTTCAGATGCAAGTAATGGAAATCTCCAGAGGCAGGTATAAATCAGTATGGAGATAACGAGGTTAGTTCAATCAGGGAGGGTGAGGTGCTCTGCTAGCAGGTGAGGTGTGAACACCAAGGGAGGAGAAACTGCTTCTGTAGTTGGATAGCCATTCACAGTCTTTGTTTAATCCTGATCTGATGGTGTCAAATTTGCAAATGAACTGGAGCTCAGCAGTTTCTCTTTGGAGCCTGGTCCTGAAGTTTTTTTGCTGGTCTATTACAGCGTGATTCACCCCCAGCTGCCAGTAGTTAGAGGTTTAGGGTTTCCATAACCATGGATTTGTGTTCCTGACCATCTTGGCTAATAGCCATTGATGCACCTATCCTCCATTAAATTATCTCATTCTTTTTTTTTAATCCAGTTCTATTTTTGGCCACAACATCCTCTGGCAATGAGTTCTGTTCTGTGTGTGAAAAAGTACTTCCTCTTGTTTGCATTAAATTAGTTGCCTATTAATTTCATTGGGTGACTCCTGTTTGTTTTGGTTTTTTTGTATTGTGTGAAAGGGTAAAGAACACTCTGTCCACTTTCTCCACACCATTCATGATTTGATAGGCCTCTATCATATTCCCCACTTTGTTGTCTCTTTTCTAAGGTGAAAAGCATTATTGTTTTTAGTCTCTGCTCATATGGAAGCCATTCCACACCCTTGATCATCTTTGTTGACCTTCTCTGAATCTTTTCCAGTTCCACTACATCCTTTTTCAGATGCAGCAACTAGAACTGAACACAGTATTTGAGGTGTGGGAGCACCATGGATCTATATAGTGGCATTATGGTATTTTTCTGTCTTATTTTCAATCTCTTTCCTAACATACTGTTAGCCATTCAGAATGCTGCTGCACATTGAACAGAAGTTTTCAGAGAACTATCCACGGTGACTGCAAGTTCTCTTTCTTGAGTGGTAACAGCTAATTTAAAACCCATTATTTTATAAGTATAGTTTGGGTTATTTTTTCCAATGTACATTAGTTGGCACTTATCAGTGTTAAATTTCATTTGCCATTTTGTTTCGCAGAAACCCAGTTTTGTGAGACAGTTTTGTAAGATCTCGCTAAACTCCTCACAGTCAGGTCAGATTTAACTATACTGAATAATTTTGTATTGTCTGCAAACTTTGCCACTTCACTGTTCACCCCCTTTTCCAGATCAGCACAGGTCCCAGGGCATATCCTTGGGGAGCCTTGCTGTGCACCTCTCTCCATTGTGAAAACAGACCATTTATTCCTACCCTTTCTTTCCTATTTTTCAACCAGTTACTGACCTATGAGAGGACCTTGCCTCTTATCCCATTACTTCTTAGTTAAGAGCCATTGGTGAGGGGCCTAGTCAAAGGCTTTCTGAAAATCCAAGAACACTTATCCAAGATCACACTTATAGACATGTTTGTTGACTCCCTCAAAGCATTCTAGTAGACTGGTGAGGCATGACTTTCGTTTACAAAATATATGTTGCCTCTTTTCCAACAACTCATGTTTATCTTTGTGTATAATTCTTCTCTTTACTATTGTTTTGGGTACTGACATTGAGACACATGAAAGAGCCTGATCTTCATTAAATACTCAGCCCACGACCTCTGAAAATTAGGCCCATTTCACGGGGAGCAAATTGGGTATTCAATATAATCAGTTACATTTGAAAATCTTCTCTTCAAAGTTGTCACCACTAAACAGCTATCTCTTTGCCAGCAGTTACGATACACTGATATCTGAGATGCTATTGTTTTATTTTCTTTACACCTGGGATAAAAACTAACTGCAGTAACTGCGTGGTACCATTCAGCAAATATTCACTTTTCAAAAGGGGGCATTCCCTGTGCATGTGTGGCAGCCACCATCTTGACTGATATATCTGGAATTGAACTGGTTAATTTAAAGAGCCAGATTCTACAGACAGGAAGTCTAGCTAACAGACTGGGAGAACAGGAAGTTGTCACCCAATTTAGCACCATGCAAATCTCTCTCTTTTGCTGAGGCAGGAGGCTTACATGGTGATCCACAGTTTTGGGTGCCCTGAGAAAGTATCACAAACACACTTTTTTTTCCCCCTAAAGAAGAAAACAACTTAGCCCAACATATCCTCAGGATCCTGTCAGAGAAAAAAGAACCCTTTTTGGGCCCCAGTTTGGAGCATGTGCCCCATCCTGCCTCACAGCATGTGAGCGCAGCATGGCCACTAGCTCTGATTTCCTCTGAACAGCTGCTGCTAGACCTCATTGCACACACAGCTTTTCTAACTGCCTCTTGGTGAGCTCAACATCTGTTTGGGTTTTTTTGCTCATCCTGTCTTTTCTGCTACCTACTCACCTTTACAGTTTTGTTCTATATCCTTTACCCAAAATAAACAAACAGAAAATATTAAAACTGTAACCTTTTCTTAGTGTCCAACCTTCTCACTTGTCAATCTCTTAAAATGTAGTTTATCAGTGCTTCAAGCATGAAGCTTAGTCAATCAGTAAACTGTATTATGTCACTGTGACACTTTTGGGGCTCATCCAGAACTATGGGTGATCTTAGCAGAAGAGAGATTTGTTGGTGTGAAACTGAGTGATAGCTCCCTGTCACCCCAGTTTGTTAGCTGGCCAAAAAAATTCCCTTGCCTTGCAGGTAACACTTGATAAGCACAAGCCTCCTGAAAGAGTGTCTCCGTCAATGGACACTCACAGAAATTACAAAGTCTGCTGTCTACAAAGAGACAATATAAACATCAGCCTGTTGGCTTGGCTGAGGAGTCACACTTTACTTTAACATATTGCACTGGAACAAACTTATAGTCAAACCAATAAGCTTATTAATAAAGAACAGAGATGTAAGTGATACTAAGCAAAGATACTACCAACAGGGTCTTCGCGCTGACACAACTAAAAGAGAAACGCAGAGAACAAAAAAAAAATAAAACCCTCTACATAGCCTTCATTGATCTCACAAAGACTTTTGACTTTCTCAGTAGAAAAGGACTATTTGCACTTCTAGAAAAGATTATATATCCCCCCAAGCTCTTAAGCATCATTTGATCCTTCTATGAAAAGATGTGCGGCACAGTCCAATATGACGGCTCAGTGTCTGAGGCTTTCCAGATTTGTAGCGGAGCCAAGCAAGGCTGTGTACTTGCCCTAACTCTGTTTGGGATCTTCTTCTCCTGGCTGTGTACTTGCCCTAACTCTGTTTGGGATCTTCTTCTCCTTGCTACTGAAACAAGCTTTTGGCTCCTCAACTGAGGGAATCCACTTGCACACCAGATCTGATGGAAAGCTGTTCAATCTTTCAAGACTCAGACCTAAAACCTAGACTTGGGAGGCCCTTATCCAACACCTTCTCTTCACTGACGATGCAGCAGTGACAACCCACACAGAAGCCCATCTCCAAAACCTCATGGACAGTTTTTCCAAAGCCTGCCAAGACTTTGGGCTCACCGTAAGCCTAATAAGGATGAACATAATGTGTCAAGGAGTTGAGGAACCAACTCCATCAAGATCAACAACTATGAACTCGAAGTGGTGAATGAGTTCACATACCTGGGGTCCATTATCACAGTCAACCTTTCATGTGAAACAGAAATCAACATCCTCATTGGAGAAGCCACCACAACAATGTCTGGACTGAACAAGAGGGTCTGGCAAAACAAAAACTGACAGAACACACAAAGATCTGCATATATTGTGCGTGTGTTATCAGCAGACTTTTGTGTGGGAGCGAGACAAGGACCTTATACTCTCATCAGGAAATGAGGCTCAACAGCTTTCATATGTGTTGCCTTCGTCAAACCTTTGGCATCTCCCGGAAGGACAGAATCACCAACACTGAGGTGCTCAAATAGGCCAGCATACCCAGCATGCAAACACTCCTCCAACAGAGATGCCTCTCCTGGCTTCAGCATGTGTGCCAAATGAATGATGGGTGCATCCCAAAGGACATCCTCTATGGCGAATTGGCATATGGAAAAAGACCCAAAGGATGCCCAAAATTGTGCTTCAAGGATGTGTGCAAGCGAGACCTCAAAGAAATGGACATGGATGTGGACAGATGGGAAGATCACACTCAAGACCTCAGCCTTTGGAAACAAGAGCTTAACAAAGGTCTCCGGCGTTATGAGAGGAAGCCATCCAGCTTAGCAGAGGAGAAAAGAGCTCGCAGAAGGCAGAGCCAAAGAGTCGAAACATCATCTTTAAATATGACAGATGTGATAGAGATGGTCTCTCTCGAGTGGGTCTCTTCAGCCACGTTCACGGCTGCCATAAAACCAACTGAGTAAATTCTTTACCTCTCAGGGGCACGTCCCCAGGGTCTCTCGAAACTGAAGGATGCCTAATACTACTAAGCAAAGATAATAGAAACAGAAATGGTTACAAATACAACTAAAATATAACATACTTCTAAGAGACCACATATAACCTTAGCAGGCTCCAGTCTTGGACTAAAGAAGGTTTTTGCACCTACAGCCACTTCTCAGCATCACCAAGCCACATGGCTGGGGATCCATGCAAAGAGGCCTGACCTATTTGTTCTCTCAGTGATGGATACCAAAATGTCTTTTTGCTTCACCTTGTATTTCCCCAAAACTCATTGCTTTGACACCAGAGACAAGACAATCTCCTATAGTCTTGGTCTCTCAGAGGGACTTCACATTCCCCCCGTCAACCTGGCTTTTCCTACAAATGGAGATTCTTTTGTGTTGATTTCCCAGTGGATTCTAAGTATCCGATTACACCTTGCATTTACTGAAGTTAGCATTTGACACAAGCAGACAGGAAACATCAAAATCAAGATACGTTTGTTCGATGTCTTAGCACAAGCTAGGGAAGTACCTTCACAGATCAGTACTTGGAATGCTGGTATCCAAAATAAAGATAAGGAAGGAACAGAACAACAGTTTAGGGAACTGGGACAAACTGATGGGTTGGATTTGAGTGGCATACAAAAGTAATGTGTAACTTGTAAAATCATATAAATAATACCAGCTGAAATGTGTAACTTGGGAAGCACGATTTCTGTGTAAGGTGAATGTAACATCGTTGTACGAAACTGGTATCCTAAAGATACTTTTTCCTTTACCCTATTAATAAACCTGACTGATGTTGGTTATTTGGTCTCCTGAGTATATTTCGTAGTGAACCAAAGTGTGATCATGGAATTGACTATATAATTTATCAACATTCATGTATCATGAATACATACATTTCAAAATGGTATTAATCCCCTAGTTTGTTACCAGCTTTCATTTGTTACTTTACAAGACACAATATAAACCCCATGTTTATGCATGTGCAATTTGGAAGGCATGCTGCAGTTCTTCAGACTGAAATGCTCTCTATATATTTAAGTTATCATGTTTATTAATAAAAATATAGTTGTGACACTGAGCCAGAAAGGGTTAAGCAACCAGGAGGCTAAGTGACCCAAGATCAACCTTTAAAAACATACTAGGGAAGTACTGAAATGGTAAACAGGGTCATTTCTTATAGATAGTTACCAAAAACATGTTAGATAGGCCACAGTGTTGGAAATGCAAACTGGTATTGTAGAGAATTAGAAATAAATACTAATTATAGTTGCCTGTGTTTATCTATGTCTTGTTAAAACAATGTGATTTTATTAACTTGTAGATAGTAAACTTCTATTCCTATATTCTGCTGATTCAGAGATCAAAATGGAATATTAGCAATTCGATAAAACATGTGGTTTAATAATATCATTGTCTTTATTTCTCTTTGAAGCTTGTAGTAAACTACCGACGAACCTTGGGATGGTTAATGGCCTTATGGTAATCAATGCAACTACTTACCTGTTTATACATAGGAAATAGGAATTGACTGTTCAAAGCAACAATGTACATGACCTAGTCTTTGTGTTACCTGCAGTCAAGAGGCTATCACAGCCTGCCAGAGATTTATAAAAGAATTTTGGGACCTGCTCCTTTTTTCATCTCACGTCTGCTTGAACCTTATCAGGGGAGGCAACCTCAGCAACCACAATCACAGTAGTCATAATCACATTATAAAAATTAAAATTCTGGTTCAGTTGTAGGCCAAAATGAGCCTATTGTTATAATATATATGTATGTTCTAAAGACATGTCAGGCTCCCTTTCCCTGGCCTGGGTAGTACTACTGACGATATGAAGAAACCATCTATCTGGTAATAGCAAGAGACTCAGTCTGCCCAACCCTCCATCTTCTCTCCCAGTCACCTCAAAACAGAGGATTTGACCCCCAGCGACCCCGGAGTATTCTATATAATAGCCATGTTGCATTATGAATCTTTGCTGTAAGTCATGAGAAATATCAGTATCCAGAAAATACCAGCTCTGAATCAGCCACTGGCGCTTGCTGAGCATCGCTCAGAACCATGTTCTCCAGTGTAGCAAACGTATTTTTCAAAGGGATTCTTTTAATTTCTCAAGACCCTCGGTGTATTCCCAGGAATGACATTCATGCTTGAATTAAGAATTATGTTCAAATTCCAATCACCCACCTGAATGACCAGAACACTCAAAGAAACAATGAAGAGTGATACAACTCATCTAAAGGAATTGAGTCACAGAAGAATCAAAGCTCCAGCAACTCCCTCATGTAGGTGATTCAAGAGGGCAGAGCACTTCTGTTCACTGATGGATTACCTTCCTGAAAATAATCTGAAGTGACAAGGCTTTGTGGTTTATCCAATTCACCTCCAATAACTATCAGGTAACAAATAGGGTTTGGGAATATGGTAGCAGAAAAGTTGATATTTTTATAGTTCAGCTTGGAAATGTTGTATTACAGTCAGTAGTTACCTTTATTTTTTTTAAGTATTTTAAAGTTTTATATTGAACCAAATTATTTCCTCACTCGGTTCCAGAATAATATGGAGTCCCAGATGTGAAAGACATTTCATCCTCCTCTCCCTGACAATGCAGGTTTATTCCTGACAGTGAATGTTCCTGTGTTTCATCCAGACTGGTTTTAAAAGTCAGAAATAGTGGAAGCTTCCATGACTTCCTTTGGGATGCCCCTCTGCATAGATGCAGATATCAGAAAGTGGTCCCTGATGTTCAGCGTAAATTTTCCTTTTCTTAATTAAATCCTATTACTTTTAGTTACACGTCCTTGTACAAAAGGAAGTAAGTTAAAGCCAAATAAATTCCAATTAGAAATAAGGCACACATTTTTTAACAGTGAGGGCAAATAACCAGTGGCAGTAACTACCAAGGGAAGTAGTGGATTTTCCATCTCTTGATGTCTTCAGATCATGACTGGATGCCTTTCTGGAAGATATGCTAGCCATACACAAGTTATTGGGCTCAATACAGGGTAACTGGGCAAAATTCTAGGGAATTTGGTATACAGGAAGTCAGGCTAGATGATCTAACCGTTCCTTACAATCTATGAGGTAAAATTTATAATATAGTCCACCGTGGTGGCTGTCCTGTGTGGCAAGTCATGGTGGGAAAAAGGGATAGGAACTTCACTATAAAAATAACTCTCTTTTCCCAGGCTGAGCAGAGTCTGAAGGAGAGAGAGTGCCAAGAGACCCTTTTGGGAACAATAAGAGCTTAACACGAGATAAACTGTGGCTCTCAAAATTTCAGTGCTGCTAGTTTCTCCTAATTTTCTTTTATTTCTGTCTCTACTTTACCAATGCTTTCTTTCTGTTTCTGTGTTATGCATATATGTCTCACTTGGTGTAAAAGGACTGCAGTTTTTGGATAGATATCATGGTTTTACTTAAATAAATATCTTCTTAATTTTCACCTACATTTCCATCTGTCTGCTCCATCCTGGGATACAAGGCATTCAGGTGACAAGTCCTGGTGTACCAGTTGAGGGAGTAACATGGGTGGAAAGTCAATGAGAGGGAGAGAAACTACTCTTGATGGCAGGAACTACACAGAGTTTGGTGCAATTGTGTGAAGGCAGTGAGAGGGTGCCTGTCTTAACTCAGATGAGGGAGCCAGGAGGCCAGTGGGTGGAGCCCAAAACTTTCTGATGAAGGCTATTGCTGCGGAAACAAGCAATTGGGAGGCAGAGAAGACATTTCAGGAAAGATTAAAAATAAAACTTCAGAAGCTTTTCTACTCACCACCTGCTTTTCTACACCACTCACCATCAGGGTGTCCTGCTCCAACAGCCAGATCAAGAGTGCAGCCTGTTTCATTCAATCTGTACCTTAATCATAGAATCATAAAATCCCAGGACTGGAAGGGACCTCAAGAGGTCATCTAGTCCTGTCTCCTGCACTTATGGCAGGACTAAGTATTATCTAGACCATCCCTGACGGTGTTTGTCTAACCTGCTCTTAAAAATCTCCAGTGATGGAGATTCCACAACCTCCCTAGGCAATTTATTTCAAGGCTTAACTACCCTGACAGTTAGGAAGTTTTTCCTACTGTTCAACCTATACTGCCCTTGCTGCAATATAAGCCCATTTTTTCTTGTCCTATCTTCAGAGGTTAAGGAAAACAATTTTTCTTCCTCCTCCTCTTAACAACCTTTTATGTACTTGAAAACTGTTATCATGTCCCCCCTAAGTCTTCTCTTCTCCAAACAAAACAAACCCATTTTTTTCCTATCTTCCCTCAGAAGTCATGTTTTCTAGACCTTTAAACATTTTGTGCTCTTCTCTGGACTTTCTGCAATTTGTCCACATCTTTCCTGAAATGTGGCACCCAGAACTTCAGTTGAGGCCATATCATCATGAAGTAGAGCAGAACATTATGTCTCGTCTCATGCTTTCTCCTGCTTACATATCCCTGAATGATGTTTTCTTTCTTTTTTGCAACAGTGTTACACTGTTGACTCATATTTAGCTTGTGATCCACTATGACCCCCAGATCCCTTTGCGCAGTAGACCTTCATAGGCAGTCATTAACCATTTTGTATGTGTGCAAATGATTGTTCCTTCCTAGGTGGAGTACTTTGCATTTGTCCTTATTGAATTTCATCCTATCGACTTCAGCCCCTTTCTCCAGTTTGTCCAGATCATTTTGAATTTTAATCCTATCCTCCAAAAGAACTTGCAACCCCCTCCCAGCTTGGTATCATCCGCAAACTTTATGAGTGTACTCTCTATGCCATTATCTAAACAATTGGTGAAGATATGGAACAGAAACAGACCCAGAACTGATCCCTGTGGGACCCCACTCGATATGGCCTTCCAGTTTGACTTTAAAATGCTGATATCTACTATCTGGGAATGGTTTTCCAACCAGTTTTGCACCCACCTTATAATAGCTCCATCTAGGTTGTATTTCCCTAGTTTGTTTATTAGAAGGTCATGTGAGACAGTAACAAAAGTCTTACTAAAGTCAAAATGTACCACATCTACTACTTCCCCTATTAATAAGGCTTGTTACCCCATCAAGGAAAGCTATTAGGTTGGCTTTACACGATTAGTTCTTGACAAATCCATGCTGACTGTTACTTTTCACCTTATTATCTTCTAGGTGTTTGCAAACTGATTGCTTAATTATTTGTTCCATTATCTTTCCGGGTATTGAAGTTAAGCTGACTGGTCTGTAATTCCCCAGGTTGTCCTTATTTCCCTTTTTATAGATTGGCACTATATTTGCCTTTTTCCAGTCATCTGGAATCTCTCCCATCTTCCATGACTTTTCGAAGATAATTGCGAATGGCTCAGATATCTCCTCAGTCAGTTCCTTGAGTATTCTAGGATGTATTTTATCAGGCCCTGGTGACTTGAACACATCTAATTTGTCTAAGTAATTTTTTACTTGTTCTTTCCATATTTTAGTTTCTGATCCTACCTCATTTTCACTGGCATTCACTATGTTAGATGTTCAGTCACTACCAACCTTTTTAATGATGCCATTATCCCTGACCAACCTAGCTTACCTAGGTCAGTGCATACCTGAGTGCTGGAAGATCATTATTCAAAAGTTTTATTACCAATCTCGCTCCATCAAACAAACAAACAAAAAAACCCTATTGTGCATAGATGAAATACAGTTTTCAAACTTTTATAAATCAACTATATCTAACCCAGCTTTCGCTAGTGTAGCTGAAAACACTTTTACACCCAATTGACTATCGACCTGCCAAATTTCAGTTTTCAACTTCAAACATTTGGGGGCTAAGCGGTCTCAAAATAAGGATGATTTATTTATTTATTTTAAAATAAGTGCATGCATTTTATAAAAGTGCATTTTCTCGTTCTCCCCTCCTCCATTCTCCTTATATTAAAAACTTGTTGAATTGTTTTTTTGCTAAAACTTTTAAAGGAAAAATTCACCCTTAGGCCGAGATGAGACCTGGGGAAAATTTCAGGCCCTTATCTTCAAAACACTTACACACATGCACAGTAGTGATCTCCTTGACTTTTCTGATGGGTCCATGGGTAAGAGATGTTAGAGCTGGAAAACATCTCCACATGGATTAGTAAATGAAGAGGTCCAGAGAAAGGGATTTTTTTTTAAACCTACCAACTCCAATTGTTTCATACATCCTTTCAGCACAGCAGATTATCCAAGAGGGAGATTCTAACTGCTAACCCTCCTGTGAGCATAAAAACCAAAAGAAAGAAAAATTGTGGGGGCTGCATTCATAAAATTCAATGAACTAGACTAAACTGAAAGGAAGCTTTCACAAACCTCCCTCTATTCATTTCCTGTCTTATTTTCTCCTTTTGTAATTCTCCTTTCTGCAGCCCTCTCTCCCCATAGACACCAGAAAACAGAATTAATTTAACACATAGAGAGGTTTTATCAAATCATAAATAACGCTGGAGCTTCCCCTTTCATGCCCCACAATTCTTTGTATCTTCCTTGTTTACTCAACAAGAACAACTTACCCTTACTAGGTCAGAGAGAGAGGGCAGCTACATTCACCCATCTGCAACTTATAACAGTCATCCTTTGTTCTGGAAGGAACATAACAGCATCTTCCTAACTTTACTCATGCTTACATAGTAGATGAAACACAGCTATGCTTATTCCCCATTGCCCGTCCCCAGATATAGTGGCAAATGATATGGGTGCTGACTGTGTAGCTCTATCTAAGGTACTTAGATATGGCCCCATCACTGTAGCATCTGAGCACTTCACAGTCTTTATGTATTTATCCTCACAACACCCCTATGAGGTAGGGAATTGCTATTATCCCCACTTTATAGATGGGGAACTGAGATACAGAGAGCATAAGTCACTTGCCCAAGGTCACACAGGGAGTCTTGGCAGAGCAAAGGTTTAGACCCAGGTGACAAGTCCTAAGCTAGCATTCTAACCATTGGACAATCCTTGCTTTCCATCCTTCCTTTCCATAGACTACTGTGGACTTACTCTTGAAACTTGTACAGTACACTATCCATGAGAGAAAACAAAACACTCAAGAAACCCTACATTTGTCTTTTTGTAAATTTACTCTGTGGCTTCTGGTTACTTCCTGCCTGAAAGACATAGCATTAGAGAGTGTGAAGGGATAAGGGATACCATTCTCTGGGGTCAGAGGCCAGCAGCTGGCTAGCTGGCTGATTAGCCCCAACTGCTGCCCCTGGGAAAAGACCTGCAGTTTAATGGGCAGATGCTCATAAAAGGAGGAACAGGAAATGGAGAGGAGCTGCAATACCTGCCGGAAGTTGGAGCTACTGCTAAGAGGAACTGTAATCACAAAGGCTCTGAGGTAAGAGCCCCCAACTTTTGGGCTGAGGAACTTACAGGGGTGATGGACAGACTTGGGGAAGTCTGATCTTGTTTTGTTGAGGAGACTTGAAAGAAACTAAAATAAACCACAACTAGTGACCCTGCTGGAAATTGCCTGTCCTGACCTGTGTGAGAAGATTCCAGACAGAATTGCCCCAGAGAACGTGCTGTCACAGCAAGAGCTAGCTTGGGTCCAGTCAGAAGAGGGGGCTATAAGACAGGGCCCACTCATTTGTAGAGTGAAAGACCAAGACATTTAAAGCCTTGACTGGTGTCACTCTTAAGGTTAATGCTGTGTTAAATTGCAGGGTGGCATTGAGAAGAAATCTCCATTTTGTTATGAATACCAGAAGAATCTGAGACTGACTTTGATACATTAATTACGTTTTTAGAATCCACGTTGCCTTATGATTGTATTCTGGGCCTGATTCAAAGCTCTCGCTGACTTCATTTGGACTCTGGAATCAGGGCCTCTGAGCAGGTTTCAAAATCCATGGGTAAAAATGTGTCTGTCTGCTATGCTTAAGTCATTGCTCTTATCTAGACTGTTGTGTGTTTTTCATCTATAAGGATGAAAGTGGTGCACGGAGAATGAGAATTCATGTTTTTCAGACCTGGCTAAAACCAGTCCAGTTATACAGAAGAAGACATCTGCACCTTAGATCATAATTTATTTCATTAGAGATTAATGTCTCTGATCTTTCCCCAGCCAAATTACAACTAATAGATGTGGACAAAATATATTCGCTTTAAATGCAAGATTGGTATTTCTCAGTGAGCAAAGTACCATGGTGATGAACATGCTATCAAAATGTAGAGAGAATGGGCAGGAAGAAAGAGATGTAGGCAGTGATAATGGGTCCGATGTTGAAGCTCTGTAATCCTCTGCTCCCTAGATCACAGTAATATGATGATGTATTTGTGTTTGGCAATATGGTCCAGTAGATAGGGCACTGTACTTGAATGAGGAAACCTGCCATCTATTCCCAGCTCTATCTCTGACCATTGGCAAGTCATGTCACTTCTCCATGCCTCTATTTCCCCTCCAACCATACATCTGTCTTGTCTAATTAGACTTAAAGATTTGTAGGTAAGGGTGGTATCTCACTGTGTGTTTGCACAATGCCTAGCACAATGGGGCTCTGATCTCACTTTGGGATTCTGAGAGCTACTGTGTTACAAAATAATACTATTTAATAAGCTAGAAGTACCAAAGGACATTGGAAGCAAGCTCCGCTATGGGACTTATTTGCAAGGTGGGTTCCTGGGATTTCTTGTGAGTGCCTTTGAGGATGTGTTTTATAAGCTCAACACAACCAATCGAGTATTAAAATGATTTAAGGTGGGATTTTCACAAGAATTCATCATTGCCCCAACTCAGCCACCAGGGAAGTCAATGGTAAAAACGCACTTGACTTTCATGGGATCAGAGTTTAAAATCCCACCCTTAAAAAGACCATCTGAAATATTTTTTTGTCAGATTCTCAGGCCTGGTCTACACTAGGCGTTTATGTCGAAGTTAGCGCCGTTAAATCGAATTAACCCTGCACCCGTCCACACTGCGATGCTATTTAGTTCGACATAGAGGTCTCTTTAATTCGACTTCTGTACTCCTCCCCGACGAGGGGAGTAGCGCTAAATTCGACATGGCCATGTCGAATTAGGCTAGGTGTGGATGGAAATCGACGCTAATAGCTCCGGGAGCTATCCCACAGTGCACCACTCTGTTGACGCTCTGGACAGCAGTGCGAGCTCGGATGCTCTGACCAGCCACACAGGAAAAGCCCCGGGAAAATTTGAATTTGAATTCCTTTTCCTGTCTGGCCAGTTTGAATCTCATTTCCTGTCTGGACATCGTGGCGAGCACAGCAGCACTGGCAACGATGCAGAGCTCTCCAGCAGTGATGGCCGTGCAGTCTGGGAATAGAAAGAGAGCCCCAGCATGGACTGATCGTGAAGTCTTGGATCTCATCGCTGTGTGGGGCGATGAGTCCGTGCTTTCCGAGCTGCGATCCAAAAGAAGGAATGCAAAGATCTACGAGAAGATCTCTAAAGACATGGCAGAGAGAGGATACAGCCGGGATGCAACGCAGTGCCGCGTGAAAATCAAGGAGCTGAGACAAGGCTACCAGAAGACCAAAGAGGCAAACGGACGCTCCGGATCCCATCCCCAGACATCCCGTTTCTACGAGGCACTGCATTCCATCCTCGGTGCTGCCGCCACCACTACCCCACCAGTGACCGTGGACTCTGAGGATGGGATACTGTCCACGGCCGGTTCCTCAGACATGTTAGGGGACGGGGAAGATGAGGAAGGAGATGAGGAGGGCGAGGCAGTTGGCAGCTCTCACAACGCTGATTTCCCCGACAGCCAGGATCTCTTCATCACCCTTACAGAGATCCCCTACGAAGCGTCCCCAGCCATTACCCCGGACACAGAATCTGGTGAAGGATCAGCCAGTAAGTGTTGTAAACATCTAAACATTTATTTTTAACAAAACAGGAATATTAACAATTAAAAGAATGGGTTGTTCATGATTAGTGTGCCCTAGGCGCTTAACGGTTTAGTAAGGGGCAGTGCAAGTTTTGAAAAGAAATCTAGCAATGTCCGGTTTTCAGTGATTGTCCTGCACAAGCCGCTCTACTGTGTATTCCCTGCTACTGCAGCTACAGTAAAATGCGGTCTATATGTGCGGGGATAGAGCAGTAATCCTCCTGGGACATCTCGATGAAGCTCTCCTGGAGGTAACTTGAAAGCCGTTGCATGAGGTTCTTGGGGAGAGCGGCCTTATTGGGTCCTCCGAAGTACGACACGTTGCCGCGCCACGAGATTATCAGGTACTCGGGGATCATTGCTCTGCACAGCAGGGCGGCATACGGCCCTGGTCTTTGGAGGCTTTCCCGGAGCATTCTCTCTTTGTCGCTCTCGGAGATCCTCATCAGGGTGATGTCGGCCATGGTGACCTGCTTTTAATTAGGTAGGGGAATGTTAGTGTTGGGACTGCTTTCCCGTTCCTTTACAGAACTGTCACCGCTGGTTTGCAGCCACGCGGTGGAGGCGGGAGAGGGGCAGCCGAAAGGGATCATTCCCGGGGACAGCCGCGAGGGGGTGGGACAGGGGCAGAGTTCCCGCTTGCCGGATTGCTGGCAGCAGGGACTGACATTGATTTAAATGTGAAATGAGGCCAGTGGTAATATAAAAGTTTTAAACTGCCACAAGTGTACGGCTTACCATGTCTGCCTGCAACAGAAATTCCGTTGTGCTGCCTCGCTTCTCAAATGTGCTGTTCAAGACCCCAGGCACAGAATGCGAAGGCCGAGAATTCGACCTTGTGCTGAGTGCGCATGTGAAAGGTGCTGTGCATGGTCTTGTTCACAGAGAAAGACTATGTTCTTTGTTCACAACTACATTTATCTTTCAGAGGAATTCACTCCCTTTTTCCCATTTCCACAGCCCCGTCTGCGACTGTCTCACAACCTAGCCTGGAATCACACTCCCAGAGGCTAGCGCGGATTAGGCGTAGGAAGAAGAGGACACGGGAGGACATGTTCTCTGAGCTTATGGCCTCTTCCCAAGCCCAGGCAGCACAGCAGACCCAGTGGCGGGAGAACTTGACCCGAATGCACCAAGCCAACATGGATCGGGAGGAGAGGTGGCGGCAGGAAGACCAGCAGGCGACTCTAACGCTGCTTGGACTACTGAGGGAGCAAACGGACACACTCCGGCGCCTTGTGGATGTTCTGCAGGAACGGAGGCAGGAGGACAGAGCCCCGCTGCAGTCCATCTCTAACCGCCCTCCCCCGCCACCAAGTCCCATACCCACCTCACCCAAAGTGCAAAGAAGGAGAGGCGGCAGAGTCCCTGCTAACTCTCACTCCACCCCTGCAGAGAGCTCTAGTAGCAGAAGGCTCTCATTTCCCAAAATTTGAAAAGTTCTTTCCTTCCCGCCTGACACAAGCCCACGTCCAAGTTTCACCTCCCAATGCCATGTGTAGTTGATAATAAAAAATTCGTTTCTGTTAACTACTGTTTCAATCATGTTCTTTTGGAGGAGGAGGGGAAAGGGGGTTGGAAATTGGACAGGACAGTCTCCTTTGGCAGGGTACATAGTCGGGGGCAGGCACAGCAGCAGGGCACATACACAGTGCAGTGATGCAGTGACTAGTTGCCCCGGTTAGTCTGGGAGGTTGTTTTGATGTAATGTTGGGGGGGGTGGGTTGCTCTGTGACTTTGTGGCGGGGGAGGGCAGTTACAGATCTTAAGCGCCGGTCCTTAGACAGGATCACAGAGCCACACAGCATGGGATCTGTAACCGTCCTCCCCCTGCCACAAAGTCAAATAGACCTCCCATACACACAGTCCCGATCAGGAGGGGTGACAGGCTCCGTTGAAACAAGCATCCCACCGCAGCGGAGCCTGTCAATCCTTGAGTTTAGAAGCTGCATTCGCATCACAACACTAGACCCGCCCCGCACCACAGTCTGCGTCCCAGTTTTAAAAAATTCCCGCTAAAACAGTATTAAAGAAAACGGTGTGCTTTAACAAAGTAGAACTATTTTTATTTCGACACGTGTGTTGGAGGGGGGGTGAAGGGGGTATGTAACTGGATAGGATAGTCAACATTACCTGGGTAAAGAAACGGGGGCAGGTTTAGCTTCTCAGTACACAAACTATAAAATCACAGGTTACCCTGCTCACTCAGGAACTTTGCTTTCAAAGCCTCCCGGATGCACAGCGCTTCCCGCTGGTCTCTTCTAATCGCCCGGCTGTCTGGCTGTGAGTAATCACCAGCCAGGCTATTTTCGTCAACCTCCCACCCCGCCATAAAGGTCTCCCCCTTGCTCTCACAGAGATTGTGGAGCACACAGCAAGCTGCTATAACAATGGGGATATTGGTTTCGCTGAGATCACAGCGAGTCAGTAAGCTTCTCCATCTCCCCTTGAGACGGCCAAAAGCACACTCCACCACCATTCTGCACTTGCTCAGCCGGTAGTTGAAGAGTTCTTTTTCAGTGTCCAGGGCGCCAGTATAGGGCTTCATGAGCCAGGGCATTAGCGGGTAGGCTGGGTCCCCGAGGATGACTATAGGCATCTCCACATCCCCAACAGTTATTTTGTGGTCCGGGAAGTAAATACCTTGTTGCAGCCGTCTAAACAGACCAGAGTTCCTGAAAACACGAGCGTCATGAACCTTGCCCGGCCATCCCACGTAGATGTTGGTAAAACGTCCCCTGTGGTCCACCAGTGCTTGCAGCACCATGGAAAAGTATCCCTTTCGGTTAATGTACTGGGTGGCCTGGTGGTCCGGTGCCAGGATAGGGATGTGAGTTCCATCTATGGCCCCACCGCAGTTTGGGAATCCCATCGCTGCGAAGCCATCTATGATCGCCTCCACGTTTCCCAGGGTCACTACCTTTGGCAGCAGTACATCAACGATTGCCTTCGCTACTTGCATCACAACAACCCCCACGGTAGATTTGCCCACCCCAAACTGGTTCGCGACTGACCGGTAGCTGTCTGGCGTTGCAAGCTTCCACAGGGCTATGGCCACTCGCTTCTGTACACTCAGTGCAGCTCGCAACCGGGTGTCACTGCGCTTCAGGGCAGGGGACAGCAACTCACAAAGTTCCAGGAAAGTTCCCTTCCGCATGCGAAAGTTTCGCAGCCACTGGGATTCATCCCAGACCTGCAGCACTATGCGGTCCCACCACTCAGTGCTTGTCTCCCGTGCCCAGAATCGCCGTTCCACGGCATCAACATGACCCATTGCCACTGTGATGTCCTCGGCGCTGGGTCGCCTGCTTTCTGACAGGTCTGTGCTACTCTCAGACTTCAGGACATCACCGCGGTGCCGTAGCCTCCTTGCCTGACTTTTCTGCATCTGCCTCAGGGAAACCTTTATGATAAGCTGCGAGACGTTGAGAGCGGCCACAACTGCAGCGATGGTCGCAGCGGGCTCCATGCTCGGAGTACAGTGGCGTCCGCGCTGTCAATGACTGGAAAAGCGCGCGAACTGTTTTCCCGCCGGCGCTTTCAGGGAGGGAGGGCGGGAGTGATGGACGGATGACGACAGTTTCCCAAAAGCACCCTCGACTCATTTTGTTACCCAGAAGGCATTGCCGGCTACACCCAGAATTCCAATGGGCAGAGGGGACTGCGGGAACTGTGGGATAGCTGACCACAGTGCACCGCTTCGAATGTCGACGCTATCACCGTTAGTGTGGACGCACAAAGTCGAATTACTGTCCTTAGTGTGGACACACACGTTCGACTTTGCAATATCGATTACAAAAATTCGATGCAAGTAAAATCGAACTACTCTCGTAGTGTAGACAAGGCCTCAGGCTGCTGTAAATCAGCATAAACTTTCATGGAGTGAGGCCCTCAGTGATTGTACTTTGTGTAATTATTTTTTGATACAACATCAATATTAAAGATTATTTTCATAGGTCTTGTGGGGTGCTTACTTCAATTAAGCATTTTTACATGGGGTTGCCTTGGGGGTACTAGAATAATTTTGAATCATTATATTCTAGCATAAACCTGCCTCCACCCTCTTTTCCTTTCTTCTCCCCTCCCCCCGCCCCCTTCATTGCTAGCATGTACCTGGGATGTTTCTTGAAGACTCTGTATTGACATATTTTTGAATTGGACAGTGGGAATATTTTCTCCTTATTCTTATTTGTCAAAAATGATCAATGGCTTAATTGATGTAATTCTCTGATGTAAATGTATAATTATATGTAATCTATCTCCCCTTCCTAGGAGTGCACCCCATTCAACTGGGGTTTTAACATTGCTTATGGTTTTGTTTTCATACTACTGAACTATACATACACACCGGTGCTGATTTTCACATTGAGTGGAGATTCAGTACCAAAAAATCCTGACTAATTTGAAATGGGGAAGAATTAAAGTGAAAATTATTCATCTTTATTAGGTGCTTTTCTGACCCCATTACCATAGTATCTCAGCACTTCACTGTCCATGATAATTAGGTCATGTTCTGTGTATTTGGTCAGAAGAAGAATTCCATTGGAATTGGTCTTGCTCCTGGACTTCCTTACCAATCATGCCATTTCAAAGCTATGACTCAGGCCCAACTTTTGCATTAAAATTGCCAAGGAGTATGAGCTTGTCATCTTTGGGTACAGCAGAGAGAATCTGGTCAAGTTTGGCATAAAATCCTTCTTTGATTTAATCAGTGTCAAGGGATGGAGTGTACACACTGATGAGTGCTGCACGCTGATTCTTGGCCAGTTTAAAGTGGAGAGTCATTAGTTGTGCATTGATGCTAACTGGTAATTTCAAGAGTTGGTTGATGATTTCATTTTTGATAACGAAACCAACGCCATAGATTTGTCATTCATCGTCACCTGCTCCTTTCCAAAAAAAGAGTGTAACCATCACCTTGTTCCTTGAGCTGTCCTTCTCCTGCATGTTGGGTCTCACTCAATGCAGCAATGCTGACGTCATGTCTCTTGGGTTCTCTTGCCACAATTGCTGTTCTTTGCTCTGGCCGATTACTTTTCAGGTTGTCCATCAGGGTTTGAATATTCCAGGTTCCAAATTTCATTGTTCGGTTTAGACTGCAGTAAAGTCATCCCTCTAATCATATCCAGTCGGTGGGAGGTAAGGCAGACTATCCTTAGGGCATCTTTTCTAGCTCTCCTCCCCATGTGAGTGAGCCGAGTGAATCCTTAGTCATGAGTGCAGAAGCTAAGTTGCACTCCTGCCTCTTTCCAAATGCAAAAACAGTCATCTGACAGCTGCCACCTGTACACTGGTCTGTGACTGGTCATCTGGTCATCACCATTCTGCTCCCTTGCCACTCACTGATCCATTGTGCTACATACTGTACAAACATAGAACAAAAGGATGGTGCATGCCCCAAAGAGCTTACACTCTAAGTGTTAGGTAAGAGAGAACAGGTAGATACAGGGAGACAGCTGGGGGGAGCACAAGGAAACAATGAGACAGTATTGTTCAGGAGGATCAGCATTACTCACAGTTCATCAGCTGAAATTCAAGTGAAGGACCTAGTATTTAGCGGGTTCTGATTCAGTGTCCCATTCCAGAGATGGCACAAATCTTGGAATTTGCATCTGGCTTTAGATTTCAAAGTTCAGAACATCCCCAAACTTTGGAGTTCCCATTAGGTTAATTATGTGGTTGAGAATTCAGATCTAGGTTGTCCATTTGGATTTTGAACCACCAGTTGCATTTGGGATAGTTCTTATTTGTGACAGGTTTCAGAGTAGCAGCCGTGTTAGTCTGTATCCGCAAAAAGAAGAACAGGAGTACTTGTGGCACCTTAGAGACTAACAAATTTATTAGAGCATAAGCTTTCGTGGACTACAGCCCACTTCTTCGGATGATATGCATACGAAGAAGTGGGCTGTAGTCCACGAAAGCTTATGCTCTAATAAATTTGTTAGTCTCTAAGGTGCCACAAGTACTCCTGTTCTTCTTATTTGTGGTTCCACTCCACAGAGATATATCCGTGTTTTGACTTGGGCCTGAGTTTTGGTTTTTGTTTCTATCTCCCCCACAATTTAGGGCCTTCAGAGTGAAAATGAAGCCTAAACTGAGGCCCAAATAAAAAATATGGTTGTACCTCTATAATTTAAGGACAAAATAAACCTCATTACCTTTCACTCCAAGTGCAGGTGCATTTATTTGACCCACTTTTTCTAATATAAACACAAAGAAGCATGTGCATATTTTTGGTAGTTTTAATATATATATATAAATATATATCACTCCATCCCACACTCAATCCTCTACTTTGGAAGAGGATGAGAAAGAAAACAAGCCACATGTGGCGTATGTTAGTCATATCACAATGCATGACTGGAAGGCACACAGAGATTTACAGTAGTGAGGGTAAAATAAGAACCTATACAGAATAGACTTCTCTTATTCCGTTACACTGATGTAAGATAAAATCAAACTCTTGCATTGAGGCCTAACGCACATATACATTAGGGAACAACGTTAAGGTTACTCTTGCATTGTTAATGTAATTTCCAGACTTTTGAGTGCTTCACTGTGCATCTTTATCATTGCACTTATACATGAAATGCAAAACAATTTGTCTGTATTTTAACCTGGGCTTTAAATAATCTTAGTTTTAACAATAAAATGTGAAAAGAATTTTCATTAATGAAACATTTTTTAGTACAAATTTTATTAGAATTGACTGCGAATTATTCAGAATTGATACCCAACAAATTCTCACTTAAAACCCACAATTTGTATTTCTAAAAATTTTATTGCACAGAAAAAAAATGAGCTGGTGAGTGACACAAGAGATTATTATTAATAGACATGAATGCTTGAGGGTTGTGTGTGTAAAATATATGCAAGGAAGAAGCTATTTGTTCATGATGTTCCAGAGCCTAGTGATGTGAGGCATGAAAATCACTGACCCTATGAAACTGAGAAGCAAGGCTAAGGTAGGTGATTATTAGCGCTGTGCAACGTTTTTTCTTCATGAAGCAAAAGCACTGGAATTTGCTGCCTTTTGTGCATGCATGAGTGTGTACTGGCTTTAAGAAGATGGTCAATCAATTCTTTTTTTACCCCCTGGAGCTTTGCATAATTCTGTGTCAGAGGAAAAGTGACCTTCACTTCTTCTGTCCTCCCCAAAAGAACTGCTTTTTGCTTAACAAAGGCTGAATTGGTGCATTGCGAGGGGAGATGGGCTGAGTTGGAATTAACGTGTTGCATCTCTTACTTCTACTTGGCCAAGTTCAGCCATACAATAAACTGATCCTGATACCAGGGCCATAGAGGTAGAACTGGTAAAAAACAAACAACAAAAAAACTTGTTTCCAGTTACTCTGTGCCCAACCACACAGTAGAGCAACACTGATGTAAGTGACTCTCTGACGAAGTTAAGGTATTTTAATGGCTCAGATAAGGTTCCCCCTTTTCCCCCTGCCCTTTCACTCCATACCAACAGAAATAAATTCATGGTAGGTCAAAAATATCAAGTCACCAGTTAAATGTAAGTCAAAATTTTGGCTCAGGATTGTAAGAAAACTAGAACCAGTTGTAAGAGTCACTGAATTTTTCATTTTGGCCAAAGTCTTTGCATTCACAGGTCTTTGGTTGGTTGTAAATAACATATGTCAGATGACATTGGTTCTGAATCTCTGATTGGTTGAGTGTGTGCCGTATGGCTAAGAGGGTTGCCATTGTGCCCATTTGTGTGAGCGGGTTCTGCTTTTCTTAGAGCTGATATAAGAAAAGGAAATGAAGGCCAGATTCTCAGCTGGTGTAAATCAGCATAGTGCCATTGACTTCTTTTTCTGCTGTCACTACGTGTAAGTATCAATATGAAGATGCACTGTCAAGGCTAGAAGCAAGTCAATGCATGAATAACGTACTATGGCAGGTACAATGCCAAATGATCGAACATTTCCTCTGCTAAATAGTTCACTCTGAAGAAAGGCAATAGATGTCACCATTTGTCTGGGGGGGGGGAAATATTGTTCTAAGGAATGCAACAAGGGACTTGCTCCATAACAAGGGAGTTCTTGATTAAAAAGAGCTGCTCTTTCAAAATAGTATGGTCTGCCTGAGACAAAGCCCAAGCAAGTCAATGGAGTGGCTCCCATTGACTTTAATGGTCTTTGGCATGGGCTGTTGATCAGGCATCTAATGAGTATACATTCCTTCAAATAGAAGAGATCAGATTGCACTCTCTGTCTCTCTCCTTTGAGATTTCCCAAGATTTTTTATCCTAATTAATTCCCCAAAGACACACTTTTGAGTTTGATGTAAATTCCGTTACGAATATATTTCCCATTGTTTTGCAGAATAACTCCCAGAAGCCAGGCAAGTCAGGAGAGGACCACCTAGAGCAGTGGCTCCCAAACTTTAGCAATCCGTGAACCCTTTTCACTAAAATGTCAAGTCTCGTGAACCGCCTACTAAAAATGAATATTTCCAGGGATTTTCTCCCTTACCTCAGCATAAATTATAAAAGCAGTGATCTTGGAAATATAAAATTTGTTTTTATGACATCCTTATTACACACTACCGTATTTTCCGGCGTATAAGACGACTGGGCGTATAAGACGACCCCCAACTTTTCCAGTTAAAATATAGAGTTTGGGATATACTTGCCGTATAAGACTACCCCTCTTCCAACGCACACCAAATAAAAATTAAAAAAACATCAGATTTGATTTCAATATGGTAATTTTAATTCAAATGCTTATGACATGCAGGTACTTAGCAGGAAAACTGTCACTTATAAACATAAGGCTGTTTGTCATCAAACATGTAAACATAAAACAGTGCAAGTGGATTAAATTTTTCCTAATTCACTCTAAAGCTGAAAGGAAGGATAAGACAATAAACCCATGGGAGCTGCCATGCTGTTTGTTTTCTAAGCTGTCAACCTAGCTGGAACTGATGATGATAGGAGGAAGATAACAAACAATAGAGAGAGAGCAAGTGCCGGGCAAGTCCCTGGTGAGTTAGCAACGCCCATCATAACTGCAAGCTATGGTATTTTTACAGGTTTTGCTGGCATGACAGTTTCCCTTTCAAAGCCTTCAAAATCCTCCTGTTCGTCATCTGATATCATAAGTACATCAATGACATCTTGTGATACATTTGTAAGGAAGTCATCGTATGGATCGAATTCCATATCAGATGGTGTGGTCTCAGCTTCAGCTTCCTCTTCATCTTGCCACAAGTAGTCGTCCTCCATACCATCTAATGAATTTGATATGCCACACTTCTTGAAAGACTTGATTACTGTTTCTGCATCAATATCATTCCAGGCTTTTATGACAAACTTGCACAAAACATCCAACTGTGGAGCACGCATGTTTCCTCCTTTTGTGAATGACTTTTCGCCGCTAACCATCCATTCATTCCACTGTTCTCGAATGCGATCTTTAAATGGCTTGTTTTGGCACACATCCAGTGGCTGTACCAATGATGTCAATCCTGCAGGAATAACTGCCACATCTGTGTTTAGTCTTGCAAGCCTTTGCTTGGTGCTGGGAGTTAAATGAGCCCTGAACATATCCCACACCAATAGACTACATTTTTGAATAAGTCCACCTGGTCGCCTGCTCCATACATTATCAAGCCATAGCTTTACCCCTTCTTCATCCAGCCAGCCTTTTTCATTCACATGTACAAAACAACCAACAGGGAACTTGAGTTTCGGCATTGTTTTTCTTTTAAAAATAATCATTGGTCTCAGTTTGGCGCCATCAGCTGTGCATCCTAGTACCACTGTAAAACTGGACTTCTCATGTCCTGTTGTTTTAATTAAAATTGTTTTTTCACCTTTTTGATGGACAGTTTTATTTCCAACCATATCAAAATTAATTGGAGTTTCATCCATATTTCCAATACTACTTAACGCGTAGCCTTGTTTAGTGCGCTGTTGTATTACGTATCAATGGAAACTATTTACTTTGCTATCAAGATCTGCAGGTAATTTTTGGGCAATTTTCGTCTTTTGCCTCAGTACCATATTATGCCTTCCCATGAATCTAGTACACCAGGATACAGTGGCCTTAAATCTGTTGCTGTGATCTGGGTTAGATTTGGCCCACTGAAGTGCAAACAAACGTATTTTATTTCGTGTCACTACATAACCGTTTTGGCGATGCTCATTCACCATGTCTGCTACATGTTTTTCAAGTTCTGGCCAATGTGGGGTGCCTCTTCTTAATGCACACTTACCCCTTGGCATACTCTTTAATGCTTTTTCATTTGCTTTCCAGTCCCGAACCATCTTTTCTGTTACTCCATATTGTCTTGCAGCAGCGCAGTTATTATGTTCCATGGCAAAGTTTACAACTTTAAGTTTGAAACTGGCTTCATATTTCTTTCTTCTTGCTGGTGGAGCCATGATGGGGTTTTGACTGTTGGAAATTTGTATACTGTACTGTATGTACTGGTGCTATACTGTATGAACAGGTACAGATACTGGTGCTGTACTGTATGTGGTACCCAGTATACAACAGCGATGTACCTTACCGGCGATTGGCTGGTTGTTGTATACAAAGCCTGCTTGGATTGGTCAGCTCTCCCTGCCTGCCCAGCCCTCCCTGTCTCCAAGACTATCAGAGTGGTAGCGCAAACACGCCTCTTTCACCCGTCTGGCCCGCCCTTGTATCCTATTACCTCCTTCTCTGCCTCTCAGATCTCGCACATGCGTGCCTGTGCTGCTTCACTGCAGTCCTCAGGAGCGAGATCTGAGAGGCAGAGAAGGAGGTAATAGGATACAAGGGCGGGCCAGACGGGTGAAAGAGGCGTGTTTGCGCTACCGCGTGTTTTTCTGGGCACAGCGCCGCTCTCTCTCTTTTTTCCATACCCCGGGCGTCCCGGACGCCTGCAGCTTGCTCCGCCCTTGCTGCTTTCATACGGTCGCCGCATACGGCGGGGATGCGGCCGCGGCCGTTTTTGAGCTCCCCCCACCATATGCGGTGACCGCAGATTCTCCAGTCCGGCTTGGAAGTTTCAGCACCCGCCCTATCAGACGACACCCGGCGTATAAGACGACCCCCGACTTTTGAGAAGATTTTCCTGGGTTACAAGGTAGTCTTATACACCAGAAAATACAGTATTTATTAATTATTATGTAGCATTACAGTATTTTTATTACATTATGGAAACAGCAACACTCTTCCAAGATCTCACTTTTGTAGCTTGTATCACTTTTGATTAAGCCTGTTATAAGATAAGGCTCCTATCAGAGGTGCCAGTAGAAAAAAGGGGTGAAGGGGCAAAGCCCCTGCGCACCCCGGTGCTCGGAGGGCACCGCTGGAAAAGTGTGGGGGGATCCATGGGGGCCACCAGAAAAAAAGGGGAGGGATCCATGGGGGGGAGGCGCGCTGACGTGGGGGCGGCATGTAACCCTCGTCATCCCCCCGCACTGGCGCCTCTGGTTTCTATGTTTCATCAAGGAGTATCAGATGTGAAACAGCATGAAGGTATTTAAGAAGCCAACTCAAAGAGTTCTTCCTACACAAACGTTCAGGTCTGGAGCAGTCCAGGCAAACAACACATGTTATAACAAAGCTTAAACTTGTTCTTCATAATAATTTAAAAACACTAGCAGCCTATTTAATTTTAAAAACAGCAAAAAATATCCACCTCCCTTTCTAGTTCTGTCAGGGTTCCTTCCCCACTCTGAACTCTGGGGTACAGATGTAGGGACCCGCATGAAAGATCCCCTAAGCTTATTTTTACCAGCTTAGCTTAAAAACTTTCCCAAGGCACAAATTCCACCTTGTCCTTGAACAGTATGCTGCCACCACCAAATGATTAAGACAAAGAATCAGGGAAAGGACCACTTGGAGTCCTATTCCCCCAAAATATTCCCCCAAGCCCTACACCCCCTTTCCTGGGGAAGGCTTGAGACTAATATCCTCACCAATTGGTACAGGTGAACACAGACCCAAAGCCTTGGATCTTAAGAACAATGAACAATCAGTCAGGCGCTTAAAAGAAGAATGTATTTAAAAAAAGATAAAAGAATCACCTCTGTAAAATCAGGATGGAAGATAACTTTACAGGGTAACAAAAAGATTCAAAACACAGAGGATTTCCCTTCCAAGCAAAACTTTAAAGTTACAAAAACAGGGATAAACCTCCCTCTTAGCACAGGGAAAATTCACAAGCTAAAACAAAAAATACTCTAACGCATTTCCTTGCTATTACTTACTATTTCTGTAATATATGATGTATCATTTCAGTGGGAGCTGGATTATTTGCTTGGTCTCTCCCTTTTTTTCCGGGGAGAACACACACAGAGCACAAAACAAAGCCTTCTTCCCCCCCCAGATTTGAAAGTATCTTTTTTCCCCATTGGTCCTTCTGGTCAGGTGCCAACCAGGTTATCTTAGCTTCTTACCCCTTTACAGGTAAGGAGGGACTTTATGCTACCCTTAGCTGTATATTTATGACAATTTCGTAAAAGGAGTCTTGAAGTTTAAATCTCCTCAGTGTGATAGATATGCTTGCTTTGATCTGCTTAGCTCTTGGAAGTCCCCAAGGCTCCGGGCTGCTGGCCCCGTGCTGCCTGGGGTCCCTATGGACAGCTCTGTCTGCCATTAGGGATGTTTTTCCCGAGAGCCCCTGTAACATTTCATGAACCCCCAGGGGTTCACGAACTCCAGTTTGGGAACCCCTGACCTAGAGTAATGAAAGGATGTGGTCTCTTTAGAGCATTTGATATAGATATCCTGAATGATTCTTCCCATGATGTGTGTGTGTGTGGGCGAGGGAAGGGATATTGCTTCTGTGAAAAGGTAATATTTGTGTCTGTCGGTCTTAAATCATTATTCCGTGAGAAATATTATGTTGCCCTCATTGCTTGGTTTATGGTTCAAAAATAGGAATGGGAAATAACTACTGATTTGTTCTGTCTTTTTATTTCTACTTCATCACATTTACATACTATGCTACTTGTATGTTCCTTCCTGGGACATTGTAAAAGTCTATGTCCATTCTCTCTCTCAACCCCAGTACAGAATTAATCAGAATGTTATACAAAACATCCCATGGTTTCAAATGGGTTCATTTCCAAGACACATCTGTGAGGAATACAAACATAAAACCCAATGGCCAGACGCTCAGCTGGTGTAAATCAGTATAGCCCTATTTACTATTGGAGCTACCTCAATTTACATCGACTGAGGATCTGGCCCAGAACCTCATCAATAACTTGTATTTCCAGCCCAGCTAAAACACCAACATTTTTGTTTATTAGGAAACAAAGGACCTTTTAACATGAACCAGACCCTTCTGAATTGGCTAGGTATAGAGAGCCAAATGCTCCTCTCACTTTGATTGGCTCACTTCAGTGGGATGATTCCAGTGTAAAAGAGAGAAGAATTTGGACCATGGTGGATTAAGCATTGAGCAAAGACTGATGGAGAAGTGTCCCAGCCCAAGGTAATCCTCTCGCTGCAGCTGACCAACTCTTCTGGCCAGGGTGGAGGAATCAGAGTCAAGGTGTTAACATATGCTAGTGAAAATGAGGCAGGATCAGAGGCTAACAGAGGGAAAGAACTAGTTAAACATTACTTAGACAAGTTAAATGTCTTCAAGTCACCAGGGCCTGGTGAAATACCTCCCAGAATACTCCATAAGCTGACTGGGGAGATATCTGAGCCATTAGTGATTATCTTCAAAAAGTCATGGAAGACGAAAGATTCCAGAGGACAGAAAAAGGACAAATATAGTGCCAATCTACAAAAAGGGGGGAAAGGACAACCCAGGGAATTACAGGCCAGTCAACTTAACCTCAGTACCCGGAAAGATAATGAAGAAAATAATTAAGCAATCAATTTGCAAACACTTAGAAGACAATAAGGTGATAAGTAACAGTAAGCATGGATTTGGCAAGAACAAATTGTGTCAAACCAATCTAATTTCTTTCTTTGACAGGATAACAAGCCTTGTGGATGGGGGAAAGTGGTAAATGTGGTAAATCTTGACTTTAGTAAGGCTTTTGATACTTTTCAGAGTAGCAGCCGTGTTAGTCTGTATCTGCAAAAAGAACAGGAGTACTTGTGGCACCTTCGAGACTAACAAATTTATTAGAGCATAAGCTTTCGTGGACTACAGCCCACTTCTTCGGATGCATATAGAGTGGAATAAATATTGAGGAGATATATATACACACATACAGAGAGCATAAACAGGTGGGAGTTATGCTCTCTGTATGTGTGTATATATATCTCCTCAATATTTATTCCACTCTATATGCATCCGAAGAAGTGGGCTGTAGTCCACGAAAGCTTATGCTCTAATAAATTTGTTAGTCTCGAAGGTGCCACAAGTACTCCTGTTCTTTTTTCTTTTGATACTGTTTCACTTGACCTTCTTATAAACAAACTAAGGAAATACAACTTAGATGGAGCTACTATAAGATGGGTGCATAACTGGTTGGAAAACTTTTCCCAGAGAGTAGTTATCAGTGGTTCACAGTCAAGCTGGAAGGACATATCAGGTGGGGTCCCACAAGGATCAGTTCTGTTCCATATCTTCATCAATGGTTTAGATAATGGCATAGAGAGTACACGTATAAAGTTTGCAGATGATACAAAGGTGGGAGGGGTTGCAAGTGATTTGGAGGATAGGATTAAAATTCAAAATGATCTGGACAGACTGGAGAAAGGGGCTGAAGTAAATAGGATGAAATTCAATAAGGAAAAATGCAACATACTCCACTTAGGAAGGAACAGTTAGTTGCACACATACAAAATGGGAAATGACTGCCTAGGAAGGAGTACTGCAGAAAGGGATCTGGGGGTCATAGGGGTTCACAAGCTAAATATGAGTCAACCGTGTAACACTGTTGCAAAAAAGACAAACATCATTCTGGGATGTACTAGCTGAAGTGTTGTAAACAAGACATGAGAAGTAATTCTTCCGCTCTATTCCAGGGCTCAACTGGATTATTGTGTCCAGTTCTGGGTGCCACATTTGAGGAAGGATGTGGACAAATTGGAGAGAGTCCAGAGAAGAGCAACAAAAATGATTAAAGGTCTAGAAAACATGACCTGTAAAGGAAGATTGAAAAAAAATGGCTTTGTTTAGTTTGGAGAAGAGAAGACTTAGGGGGGACATAATAACAGTTACAAGGAGGAGGGAGAAAAAATGTTCTTGTTAACCTCTAAGGATAAAACAAGAAGCAATGGTTTTCAGCTAACTTGAATTTACCAATTTCAGCTTCAATGGAAAATTCATCTCCAAGCCGCTGATATCTGCTAACACTGAGTAAAGGGACAAAAATAATAATGCTTTCCATTTTTATAGCACCTTCTACCCAATGACCTACATGCATTAACTAATTGAGATGCATAACATGCCAGGAGGCACAATTTACTTGTGCAATAGGTCAGTATTATGACATCAAAGTGATAGGTTAGACAAATCCCTTACTGCTTGGGAAATTGAGAGAAGTTAGGGGCCTGATTTTGAGAGGTACTGATCACCCACAGCATCCATTGACTTCAAGTGTGTGCTCAGCATCTCTGAAAAATAGTTCCTGGAGTCCAGATCCTCAAAGGTATTTAGGCAACCAGTGGAAGTTAAATGGCTAAATACCTTTGAGGCGTTCACCTTACATGACTTTCCCAAGGTCACACAGGAAATCTGTAGCAGAGCCAAGAAGAGATACCAGATCTCATGATGCTTGGTCCTGTGTTACAGTCACGAGATCTTTCGTGCAATCAGTGAAGTCAATAGGACTTTTCTTGCCTTTTTGAGGACAGAATTCAGTCCTAGGTATATAAACAAAAAGTGGCAGGTGTGAAATACTTTTAATTGAAAGAGACATAATGACAGCAAACTTTTGAGAGGCACAACCTCTTGATCTTGCTGGTGTACTTATTTTTCAAACATCAAATTCTATTTTTTTAGAGAAAAATGTAGAGAAAAGCAAGGCAATAAAGTTTATGAGGTCATATTCGTTCCAGCATCATAGCTGTTTTTTTCCTACCACCAAGTAACTATCTCAATTATCTAAAATATTTTAATAGATCAGTCAAAATAGTGGGTAATAACAATAAAGCTGAAATTGTCTTGCCTAATTAATGTCTAGCCAGATACATTAAGTTCCCTGAAAAACAAGCCAGACACATAACAACATGACATTAAAAATTTAGCATCCTCAAACAATATGGTTATTGCTTATTAATTATACTGAAGTGGTGCTACTAATTAGTTTAATAGGAAGCATCGTGTATGTAGGTATCATAAACAAATAGCTAAAATAAATCACTGTGCTACATAGTTTTCGTTCTACAGTTAAACAAAAAAGATCCATTCCAAAGTCAAAAATACACAATTATTCCTCTGGTACTAGAAAGAAGTATTGTAATTGTATCTAATTACTAAAAGACTCCTCAAACACATGTAACTTATTGTTCAATGTGTGTTAGATGTCCACCTCTGTGTCTTATCCACACTGGATATGAATCCCACTAAAAAGGGAAGTTGGCCCCTTGGCGAAAGCTGTAGAGAGCTGCGCTTCTTAGCTCTGGAGTTTCCCAGATCCTGTTCCTAATGGCGACCAAGCTAGTGGTCATTATATAAGGATATGTATCTACTGCAGCCACTAGGTGTGATTACAGCTCCTGTCAACATACCCAAGCTACCTTTAATCTAGCTAGCTCAGGTCCCAGAGCAGTGAAATTACAGCAGTGTGTTCTTCAAGGTGGGCAGTACAAGCCCACCAGACCCTGGGTAATTATTTGCAGGGCTAGCTCACACTATTGCAGTCTTCCAGTACCCGAGCTAGCTAGATTAAAGCTAGTTTGGGGATATCGACACGAGCTCCAATTTCAAACTCTGATTGCAATCTAGACATGTCCTTAGATATTCTAGCTCAGGCAGAGTGAGTTTTACATTGCATCTAACTCTGCACTCAACCCTACAATCCTTCTCCTGACAAGTAGATACACTATTCACTTTTTGGTTTAAAAAAAAAAAAAAAGTGTTTTCGTAGAAAAAAGCCTGTTTCAGAAATGAACATGTCTGTGAATTATTTTTCTTTTGTTCAAATAGTTTTGTTTTTCAAGACAAACCAAATAGATTATTTTTTTTATTTTGTTTTGCCCACCCACTTTCCCCTTTTTCAGTGGGAAAGTGAAGGAAAGAATAAAAGACAGGGAAAAGGGGGGGGGGGGGAACAGGGACTGAAGACTGACCCCCATCCAAGGTTTTCCAAACCAAGTTTATTTGTGAAAAAAATTTGAATAAACAAAAAATTGTTCCATCTCAACCTGTATAGGAAAAAAATATTTCATCATTTTTAGTTTTTTAGCAAAAAATCTTATTTTTTTCCATTCTATTCTATGTAGGTTCTTATGCCACCCTCATCACCTTAATATCTAAGGCCTTCTAGTAGTGCTTTAAGCAACATGACTGAAACTCTCATGTTTGGTTCAGTCTTTCATTCTTTCCCCAGGAGAACAGTTATTATGGAGATGTAGATTACCTATGTGAGGAGGAAGAGGGCAAAGGGCAATGCCTGATCACACCCTCATTGATGTCATAGACAAAAATCCCACTGACCTCAGTTGGAGCACAGCTAAGGGCTAGTCTAACACATGGAGTTGTTCCAGAATAACTCCATGTGTAGACACTCTTATTCCACTTTGAATATGGATCAGGTTGAACAGGAACAAAACACTTATTCCAGATTTACAGTGCAATAGTTGTTCCTGAGTTACGCCATGGGTGGACATTCTTATTCTGGAGTAAGAGTATCCAGAATAAGAATGCCCACACTTGGAGTTATCTCAGAACAGCTATTGCGCTTTAATTTCACACTCTACCTTAACCCAAGTTAACTTTCCATTGTAGACAAGTCCTAAAATTGAAGGGAGAAAATGAGTCAAGTGGTCTTAAAACATTTGTAGATGTTAAAGCTTTTGTAAATGTCCTTCTCTGGCCCAGCAGTTTGACACAGAACATTTTCTTTGTTCTTTTGGAGGTTTTTGTTGGTGCTGGTGTTTTTCTTCATGTCAGTTTTGAAGTTCTGACTTCAGTTGACGAGAGTGAAGAAATGATACTATGATGATAGGTTCAATAATAGAATGTAACTACTAGATAAAACAGAAAATCAAGATTAGATACAGTAAATGAGAACAATTAGATAGCTTATAACTGCAGCTGGGCAAACAGTTAAGAAATTCTGAGCCAATCAGAGTTTGCTATCTAATCTTGCACAGTGCAGGAACCAATCAGACCAGAGAGATTTTCAGTCACAGTATTGTAACTGAAAAATAACCAATGCCATGTCTATGCAAATACTACAGTCCTACTGGCTAATATGCTTTTTTAGTCAGTCAGATTAAACAATTTGCATATCGCATGTTTACTGAGAAATACATGTATGGTGATTATGCCAATCATACAGCCAGGGCCAATCAGAATGTAGAGAATTACATACTGGGGAAAAATTCATGGCTGTGTATAATGAGTGATGCCCACATACTTGCAGACACCATGGATTTTAGCAGGGATCAAACCTGAGAGCTTCACTACAAAAAAAGCACTAAACTCTTGGGATCAGGGACCCCGTCTTCACATGTATTTATACAACACATAGCACAATGGAGAACCAACCATGATATGGGCCCTGGGTGCTACTGCAATATAAGTATGAAATAATAACAACAAAACCCCTTACTGTATAAGCTAAATGAGTAACTCTGTTAACTGCCACTACGTCGCAGGTTGTTACAGTCACTAGAGTAGTCACTAGACGGAGACATGAACACTGAGGCCGCACATGCAACTCATGCTGAAGTCAGTTGGAAATACCCCTCATTGCGTTCAGTAGGAGATGAATTGGAAACTAAGCCACTTTATTCAATATGTTCCAGTAACTGAACAGCCTCCCTCCTCTGATTAGCACAGACAGTGCCATCCCACCATTGAGATTACTAAATCCATTAAGAGAATTTTCCCAAATTATCAAGGTATTATGACTACTCAGTTCCAATTCCTGTAAAGCATTTTTGCAGCAAACATTCACTGTGCAATGTGTTCATGGCTCTGTGACAAACTCAAAGAGTAACAGCTTAGGACACTTTAATTAATAATTTAGCAAACAATTATGATCTCTAAGTAGCATGCTGTTTGTATTTCACAAGTTAACATAAGAAAATAATCTGCTGTTTAATTTATTATGGACACATGAGCTAGATTGACACATACTCAGGTGTTGCATTCAGGCTAACCCATGTTTTCATATTTCCAAAAATAAAGGAAAACATTTATTTTTAGCCTTCATTCTCCAGGAAAACCAGGTGTTACTGTTGTGTTTAATTACTTTTTGTTATATTAATTGCTGTGCATTACATTCTAATGAAATGTTGGCAATTAATGCCAAGTAATTAACAAGCAATAGTTGTTCTCTTATGTGTCAATTGCTTATCTATGGCAATTAATTTGAAAGGTTACTTTTATAACCACCCTATACTCAGTCCCAGTAAACTTTTTGTTCTTTATTTAAAATAAAAAGGTTGGAATGTGGCTTGTATAGATAGATATGGAATCAAACTGAATGGGTACTGTGATCAAGTGAAACAATATTCCTACTTAGCATTGCCTGAATATCTTCCTCTGTTTTCTCTGTGCACAGAAGTTTAGATTATTTTTGCCATTGGTTTGTAATTAGCTCACCAGTTGCACTAGAAGGCCCATCCCCTCCATGGAGTATTGACAGATATTCTTTAGCCTGATTCTTCACCACCAAATATCTGTGATTTCCAATACCCTCTTGGCAGAGTTGTCTTCAACCTGGTCCCTCCCTCTGCTCGGGAAAAGGAGTTACTGCCCCTTTCCCAGAATTCCTTTTTTTAAAGCCTGCAAATCCCTCAGCCTTAGGAACTACAAATCCCAGCATTCCCCAAAATGATTGGGGGGTGGAGCACATGACTTATGAGGAAAGGCTGAGGGAATTGGGATTGTTTAGTCTGCATAAGAGAACAATGAGGAGGGATTTGATAGCTGCTTTCAACTACCTGAAAGGGGGTTCCAAAGAGGATGGATGTAGACTATTCTCAGTGGTAGGAGATGACAGAACAAGGAGTAATGGTTTCAAGTTGCAATGGGGGAGGTTTAGGTTGGATATTAGGAAAAACTTTTTCACTAGGAGGGTGGTGAAGCACTGGAATGGGTTACCTAGGAAGGTGGTGGAATCTTCTTCCTTAGAAGTTTTTAAGGTCAGGCTTGATGAAGCCCTGGCTGAGATGATTTAGTTGGGGAATGGTCCTGCTTTGAGCAGTGGGTTCGACTAGATGACCTCCTGAGGTCCCTTCCTAACCCTGATATTCTATGATTCTAAGCCTTGAATGCAGAGATTATCTCAAAGGGCCAGCAAACCTGATGTCTGTACTACAGCTGGTCCAAAAATGGTAAAGGTTTTTCCCAGAATATTGAAATAATTTTCATTCTGCATGTTTTGAAAAGGAATGAGTGACTTTTCTTAGTTAAAATGTTATGTGCTTATAAATTTTCATTTTCCCCCTTTCTCTTCCTTTATTCCTTTTCCCATTTTGCCATTGAAAAAGGGAGGAAAAAGGCATAAAAAGGGGGGAAAATGGACCCCCCCAATTCCTGAACCTTACTTGTTTTCAAGGTCTTTGTTGAAGAAAAAATTAATTTTTTTTTAAGTGAGATGAAAAATTTCATTGTTGAAAAATGCCCTTTTTTAACAACAACAAAAATGTTCAAAATATCTATGGGCTCTAATGGGCAGAAGTGAGAGGTTTTTTCTGTGTCAAGAGCTGAGGCAGGAGGTCTCCGTGGATACTGACAGAGTTACAAAATGGTGAAAGCACCTCCCTATTGCACCAACTTCAATCCATTATCAGGTGCACACAGATTCAGAACTTTCTTCACAAAGAAGCAAAGTGGATTGGCTTCTGTTTATTGTGCATGGTGAATGAAATGGAAATATAAAACCCCAGCACAAATGGTTAAATAAATGTCAGAGGAGTTTTGCCAACATTTCTTCAAAATTTCAACATTTCTATTAAATTTTATATACAAAAGAACTTCAAAAGCTTGTCTGTGAACATTGTTCTCCATTCTCTGAACAAGCTGTTTGGAACCACGTAATGCTGCACATTTCTATCCCATGTAACTTGGTTCAGTTATTAGTGTTACCTTCCTAATGGCTGTTAGAGTCACTTGTTTTAAACTGATACTGATTGGGACTTCTGGGCTCTACCGCATACAAATAATATAATTTTTTTTACTAATTTCTTTTATTCACAGTGGATCTGTTTTAGCAGAGAATCTGTGAACATAGGGAGCTGCATTGAGGCGGGCATGGACTCAGGAAACACCGTCATTGCGGGGAGTGAAAGACAACAAGGTCAGAGCTGTAGGTTGTGGCTGAGTGATGTCTGAGCTTGAAAGAAAGGACAAAAAGCTTGAACTAGCTGCAGATACAATGGCAGAGTTCAGATACTATCTATCCTACTTATAGATGATGTTGTAACAATTGGTCCTAAAAAATTGCCCTACTTGTGAGCTTAATTGTAAGAAGTGAGTGAAAGTTCTTAAAATGTCACAAGAACTTCTAACAATAGATGTTGATGGGAAAAGGTACAAAAGGGAGAAAATGGAATTAGTCCAAACAAAAAGACCTACAGATATAATTCAAGGATTGTGTTAGAATCCTGCCTGATAAATAAGAGAAGTGTGGGACTGGAAATTAATGGTCCATAATTGGGGTGTCAGAAACTAATCCTAATTGGTGGACAAAATAATGAGAGGCTGGGCTAGTTTGCCCACCACTTCCCTTTGGGGTTTTAAAAAGAAGGGACGTAAGCAGCAGGGGAAATTAATTAAGAAGAATAAACTGCCAACAATTGCTGTAGCAAGCTTTAATATCATGGCTGCCACTTGGCCCAGGATCCACCACAACACTGTTGGGCCCTTGTTGTCCTGAGCCTGAGAGATGTCTTGACCAGATTGGGCCAGAGAGAGGGAACCAGATGACATCCCCATCTCCACCGGTTTCAGCTAACTCCCAAATACCATCTGAGATGTGAGACTTTGTCTTGACCTCACCCCTGATTTCTTCTCTTTCCTGTCTATCTCCTTTTGCCTTCAATCCAGTAAAAGCCTGGCTTAGCCAGCCAAGGTTGTATATTTTGCAACATTGCCAGTGATTAGAAAGAGGCAGTTAAAAGCAATGACCTAAACAGCCCAAGTCTGGTACTAATGTGCCAGGTCTTGGTGTGGCTATTAAGACATTGTCCCATGCCCTGTCACGTTGGGACAAAATTGTAAAAAGTCAACACCAGAAACAGAAGTTGCGTTCTTTTATTCTGTGCTGCTCTTTTCTCTCCCCTCTTGTTTGTTTTTGTCTTGTTTTGTCTTCTGAGAAATGGGTTCTGTAAGCGTGCGGACTCACCCCTGCGGCGCCTCCTTCTGATCATCTCTGGGAATTAGCTCTCCAGTCATTGGAGCACCCTCTGCAGGCCGGTGTCCTGCTACCGCTTGGCCCCCATGTCCCTCCCGGACTCTTCCGGAGCCCTTTGCCTAACCCTGGGCTGCCCTCTGCAACCGCCAGTACCCGTTGGCCTTCTGCTAGGCCGCAGCCTGGGGCTTTCCAGGCTGGAGCTCCCCAGCTCCTCTGCCTTTCCCCAGCCCTGCTCTACTCAGGTACTCTGCTCAGGTCCCTGCAGCCACGTCCGTCTCCCTCTACAGCTAGAGAGAGAGAGTTTGCTCCTGGCCCACTGCCCTCTTATAAGGGCCAGCTGGGCCCTTATTAAGCCAGCTACAGCGGTGGCTGATTCCCAATCAGCCCAGCTTTCAGAGCTGCAGCCCTCTCCAAAGCTGCTTTTACCACTGCAGCCCTCTTTCAGGGCTGATTTCAAATCCTTCAAGGCAGGAGCGGGTGACCACCCCGCTACAGGTGCCGACACTAACAACAGCAACAACCATCACTCCAATCCATTTCACCTAACTTCTTCTCTTTTCCTCCAAAAGGACAGTTATTAGCATCTTTAATACCATCTGAAAACAGTCAAGTGGACAGAGGGATGGTTTCCTTTAAAAACTCACTCTGACTAGAGGGAATGTTGTTGAAATGTGAGCCTCATTTAATATTTTACATTTCAAATGCTTTAACTGGGGTTCCTTCTTTTCTTTATTTTTAATAAAAGGTTAAAAACATTTTTAATGGTGTGTTTGCCCCGGGGCTAAGCAGGCTGAGGTATGCCAACCCTGAACATTGTTTAAAACTGTTTAATGTTGGACGGTTACAAGTGTTCTTTTAACACCTTTGACTCTGGGCCCATTTATTCCATCTAAATTCATACACCAGCTTCCCCCGCACCAGAGTATCTGAGCACTTTACAATATGTAATAGCTTTCTCCTCCTAACTCTCCTGTGAGGCAGGATAGGGCTAGTAGCCCTATTTTACAAATGGGGCAGACAGAGATTAAGTGACTTGCCGAAGGAAACACAGAAAACCTGTGGCTGAGCAAGGGATTGAACCTACACCACGTGTAGCTACCCCACTAGCCACCAGAGCATCCCTCTTCAGTACGGATAGCTTTGTTATAAAAACCTGTACACACTACAAAGATTCAAAATAAGGTGTGAATCTGTTCAAAAGATGTTTTTTTGGGCAGTGTGCATGTTATCACCATACAACCCAACAGGCTACTGTACCAAACCACAATGAGAATACTGTCATTACAGGCAAGAAAGTTAGAATGAACTTTTAATTTCCTTTTTTTGGGTGTTGGTTTTGCATCAGCCTTAACTTTATGGTAAGTTCACTGTATGCTGTTTATGAAACAAAAGCCTTTGACCTTGAAAATGTTGACTGGTGAGCTCTGTAGGAATCAGCACAAATCCAGTCACTCTGCATTCCTCTCTGCCTGTAATTCAGCTGTTCTCTTTCTTTTTCCCAGATGTAATGGCTCCCGAGGCTAAACATAAGAGCTGCCTTATGTAAGTGTTTTCATTTTGCAAATAAGTGAGCTGCAGGCCTCTGTTAGTTTAGAGAATACACTGGAACTTGGGAGCATTCTAAAGGAGACAAACATGCAGGAGAACTAGAGAACAATATCATTTTGCTGTTATGAATAACAAAACCGACATTTATAGCCAGTGTAATAACACAGTTGAAATCTGTGTCGCCTGGATGTTCAGAAATAAACAATGAAGTGCTTACATGTAATTAGACATGGGCTTCCTAACCAGTTTATATGCTAAAATGGGGTTTTGAGAGCACACAAATTGTGTGTGCAAAATTCTGGCACAGTTTTAAAGCAGGACTGAGGTCCCTTATAAAATTGGGATTGATGACCACAACTCTTAGGTATTGTTGTATTGTATAACCAAGAGGGAGTAAATGTCAGCAAAACACACAAGCCTGTACCACTTGAGTTAAAGGAACATCTCCTTTAGCGCTGCATAAGCATCAGGTTGTTGTAGTCACTAGTCTGCTATAAAGAGTTAAGCATCAGTAGCACTAATAGGGGTTCAGCAGCTGGGACTCAAGAAGTCTGAGTTCTAATCCTGTCTCTGCCAACGTCCTGCTTTGTAACTCTGGAAAAGTCACTTTGCTTCTCTGGTCTGTTGTTTATTTAGATGTAATCTCATTGGGGCAGGGACTGACCTTTACCATGTGTTTGTACTGTGCCGTGCACAATGGGGTCCTGATTTTAGTTGGTGTGTCTGGGTGCTCTGTAACATCAATACTATAATGCTTGCATGAGCTAAGCCCGAGTATTACACTTGACTGAATCACATAAAAGTAGACCAAATAGAAGTAAATATTGCTTCATGTAGCTTATAACCTCTCTGCCATCTGAAGTTAGAGGGCCAAATACCATGCTGGAATTCAAAAAGCTAGATCTTATAAATAAAAAGTCTTTTGTCTACAAAATAATATGGTATCACCAATTAAATGTGCAACTACTATTTTAATCAAAGGTAAGTATAGTCAAATTGCAACCCTCAGGGCATATGCCGCCTCACCCCCAAACAATATATAACATTGCACGATTGACTATTCCATCTATTCTATCCAAATGACTTCTCTGGTCCTCATTCCCATAGTATGTAGGCACTTCATAGTCTTTAATGTTTCTATTCTCTCAATACCCCTGTGAGGTGAGGCAGTATTGTTATTCCTATTTAATGCAGGGCGAACAGAGGCCCAGAGGGCCTAAAAGACTTGTTGAAGGTTACAGAGGAAGCCTATAGTGGAGCAGGAAAGTGAACCCAGCTCTCCCAAGTCCTACAGTGGCACCATAACCACTGCCCCATCCTTAGGAATAGGAGCCTGACTACACACATGAGGAAAGTTATGCATATCTAACAGAAGACTATCTAGTGCGTCAGGCACTACAAGAGGCAGGATACCAGCAGTGATCTTAACCCATCTGATGTTCCAGTGTTCCTCAGTTTCAGATATTTTATGGTTAATTTAGTGTGAAAAATAATAGCTGATCCAATGGTGCAAAATTTATCTGGTGACAACATTGCGTGGTGGTGAATAATCTGATGTGGACATTACCCAAGCCTTCTGATGTTATCGAAGAGTAACATTAAATGGCAACCCAGCACTGCTGACATTGCCAAATATGAACATAAACCCCGCATCTAAAATCGAAGACCTGCAGTGCACAGTTTGATGCTTTCACGACCCAGCGATGACACAAATTCAATAAAGAGAGGTTGCTGGCAGAGTCTGTAAGAGGGCAATGAGAATACAGCGTAACTGAATCCGATGCTGGCAGCATGTTGTAATGTTTGAATGAGCTGATACCAACGCGATCCTATACTGATATGATCTGAGAGTGGTGCAGATCAGTCAAGACATGAGCTGATATCAACAACACTCAAGTCTGCACTGACAATCCCATGGCAACGTCAATGTTGGCATCAGCATGAGGCTGTGTTTGCTATACACTGGAATGATTTCAGAGTCTGTTAAAATTATCCTGCATTAACCAGCTGAAAAATGCTTTAACTCTTAAAAGAATGAAGTTTCTAAAAACATGTTATTATGAAGCAGGAGGGCTCCGAGACTGGGCATTTAGAGTTGTCTGGTATGTGCATTATTAGCATCATTATCCTGATCATCAGTGTCTGTTTGGCTCATTTACCTGTGGATATATACCCTGTGGATGTATGTGAGTAAAGTTAAAAGGTAGATCATATAAAACGGTGATTCAACCCATCCTAATGTATGGAACAGAGATCGGGCCAGCCACAAGAAAAGAAATCTGTATCCTTGCCACCACAGAAATGAAAATGTTGAGATGGTCAAATGGTAGGACACTCTGTGACAGGAAATGAAATGAGGTTGTGAGGGGCCTAATGTTGGTTGCAGCAATGGAAGATAAGTTGAGGGAGGTTAGGGAACATTGGTATGGGCATGTCCAGTGGACACCTGAGAGTTATATTGGTAGAACGTCCCTTGCAGTGTTTGTGGATGAAAGACAACCAAGGGGGAGACCAAAGATTTGGTACATGGACTGGATCTCAGCAAATGTAGAGAGACTGATTTGCATGACAGGCAAGTGTGTGAGAGTGAGTTTTGGAAGAAGGCTATAAAAGTCCCCAAACCTGAGTAGGGAAGTGGCAAGAAAGAAGAAGAGGAGGGAGAAGATATACCCTTGTGCTTATGCTACCATTCACTGAGAATACAGCAATGATCCATTGCATGGAATGCAGGAAATAGTATTTTCTCATTTTGAAACATATCTTTAAATGACCACCTCACTTCCCCACATTAGAGATACATGCAAATTGGTTTCTGAAATATTTGCCACTCAGAGGCACTGTGAACCACATTCAATTTATCTTGATTCTAATGCCACACCCATGAATGTGGTATCTGAACACCTCAAAATATTAATAATTATTATTATTTGTGTTACCATAGTGCCTAGGGGCCCTAGCCGTTGAAGAGGATCCCAACATAGAACAAAAAGATGGCGCCTGACTCAAGGAGCTTACGATCAAAAAATTGACAAGAGATAACCGAGAGATACAGACAGACATAGAAGTACAAGGGAACAATGAGACAATACCGGTCAGCATAATAGGCTGTGGTCTCTGCACACCAAGACATCATGGCAAAGGAGGATTTTGAAGTATTTAAAAAGTTGTTACAAGGAGGAGGAAGAAAAATTGTTTTTCTTAACCTCCTAGGATAGGACAAGAAGTAATGGGCTTAAATTGCAGCAAGGGTGGTTTAGGTTGGACATTAGGAAAAACTTCCTAACTGTCAGGGTGGTTAAGCATTGGAATAAATTGCCTAGGGAGGTGGTGGAATCTCCGTCATTGGGGATTTTTAAGAGCAGGTTGGACAAACACCTGTCAGGGATGGTCTAGATAATACCTAGTCCTGCCATGAGTGCAGGGGACTGGACTAGATGACCTCTCAAGGTCCCTTCCTGTTCTATGATTCTATCAATGAGTTGGAGGTGACACTCCATTTTCTAGTGGGAAGTTGTCCAAAGTTTCTGTGAAAAGGGATGGAGATTGCACTAGCCTTTTATCCCTAAGGACTGTCACACCAGGTCAGGTTTGAGGGTACACTGGCATTGCACTGAATGTGTTGCTGCCTGTGCCTGCCTACTCTTGAATACATAGCGAGTTCCATGTCTGTTTTCACCCATCCAACTCTCATGCCATTCAAAGTTATGTGGGGGGCAAATGTGGACAGATGCTTGTCCAACAAGAACTGAGCTAAGGTCACCCCTTTATTTCACACAGATTGCCAAACACTGTCGGATGGATACAACATACAGGTGATGTGTTTCATGGTACATTTACATTCCCCTTCTCCACCCACCACTAGTCACCCTTCTTAACTGCAGTTAGTAAGATCTCTAGCTCCTTGCTTTGGTTTTTGAAGGATAGTGGGAAAGGAGTCATGTGAATGAATGTTTTTCTCCCCAAAACAGCTGTCTGTGGTGCGTGCTGGATTTGACACCCTGTGTCATGACTCGATGCATTACATTGCTTCAGCTGTTTGTGAGTATGACAATCATGACACTAAAGCAATCTCTTTGCAGTGCAGAGTTGTTGTAGCCATGTTGGTCCCAGGATATTAGAGGGTCAAGGTGAGTGAGGTAATATCTTTTATTGGACCAACATCTGTTGGTCAGAGATTCAAGCTTTTGATCCAAATGGAGCTCTTCTTCAGCTCAGACCAACTCAGGTCAAACCTGAAGAAGAGCTCTATGTAGCTTGAAATCTTCTCTCTTTCAGCAACAGAAGCTGATCCAATAAACGATATTACCTCGCCCACCTACTCTCACTAAAGCAATCTATCATTTTAAGGGCCTGATTTTCTTCCCCAGTGTATCTGCATTGACCTAAATGGATTTACTCCTGATTTACATCGGTATAAGTGAGATCAGTATCAGACTCATTGGACATATGCAGATTGGCAAGTGTTATACTTTTAATAAAAATTTGGGGCCAGATTCTGCCACTGTGGCTCCAGTTAGTTAGCACCTTACTCAACAAGGTGTCCCATTCATTTCAATGAAATTACTGAAGAGTTAATAGCCTACCAGATGGACGACTAATACCCACAAAATAAAGTTTAAGTGGGACTTAAGTAATGCAAAGGACCTGTGCTGGCTCGCTGCACAGAAGGTAAATTTCACCCAGTGCAAGGATGATAGAATCAGACTCAGTTACCTCTTTTAGAATGTAGAATGTAGGGGAAATTAAATAATGGCTCTTGAAAGGTGGATGTTCTCTCATTGTTCCCAGGAAGAAGCAATTGCTGGCAGACACAGCCATTAGCACTCATCTCACTTTTTCATAGGAGTAATGTCATTGGAAAGATTGCTTTGGAGTCGCTGACAGGTTTTAGTTGGATGGGTAGATCTTTAAACACATGTTTCTGCCTACAGCTTTTCAAAAAACAGAGATAAGGCTTCATCTGCTCAAGTGTCATGCTCCTAGGAGGGTACGTTTTGGCATTCATTCATCAGAAAAGAGAAATATCATACCCGAGTGGCTGAAGTCTGAAATGTTCCACAGAAAGCAAATTAAAAGTATCTATTAAAAAAAAAAAAAAAAAAAAAAAAAAACCAGAAAACTCATCCTAAATTCCATGGAAATGTTGGGTTGGTAAAATTCCTGTGGAAAATAATAGTGATAAGTGCTGAAGAATAAAAATTTAGAATGGAGCATTTCTCCTTTAAAGTGAAAATACATATGGATGTACCAAGATGAATCTAGAAAATGTCTATAGTGTTTCCTTAAATTATGAGTTCATTGTACCCAAGAGGACTTTCGACTAGCTGCAGTGCTGACACAGGACAGTGATTAGTATTTCAGCAGCCACGAGCAGAGAGCATCGTTATGGCTCCCAATAAGAAAAGTGTTAATATATATCTGCCCCCTAATATTATATGCCCTCTATTGTCGGTGGCTGTCCTGCAAATACTTCTGGAAGATGGCTTGATTCTTCAGGGGAGTTGGGCTCAACCTTGCCTGTGACCTAGCATTTAGCCCTCACCTGATCCTGGTTTCCACACAATCGCAATTAGCAGTCCCAGCTGTGGAAAGGTCAGGAAAGACTACATGAGTTCTCAATGAGGGAGGAGATCTAGGAGACAGGACCAAGGGGAGTTCCTGTTCCCTGGGAAGGCAGGTAGGCTTGAGAGATCACAGGAAGCATGTTAGATTCCTGAGGGAGACCCTGAGTTAGGGCCTGTAAGAAACAGGGAGGTCCCTGGGAAAAGATGCCAGAGCAGTGGGAAATCCTGTTAGGAAGAAGAACCTTCAGGGAGAATGGAGCAAAGAAGGAACTCTGCAATCCTTGAGAGTAGGGATAAAAAGCAAGGAACTTCAACATAGCCTAAGCTGGGCAGAAGGATCTTCTGTTTGGATGTTGGTCTGGATTCTTTAGTTGGACTTTTGTTTGTTTGACTTTTAGTTGGATCCCAGAAGAGGACAGAACTGGAAAGAGGTGACCTGGCTAGAGGGCTGGGCCACAGAAGAGGTAGCCAGAGAAAGGCCAACGCAGGGCCAAAGGAGTGGTCAGCGGAGACATTAGAGATGAAGACCCTGCAATGCTACACTATGACACCAGGGAGTGCTACAGCAGTCGATAGGAACTGGACCAGGCCTTTTGTGCGTGGTTGTGAATACATTCACAGTGATGGGAATTGTAAGTGAAGTGTATGGGTTGCTCTCCAGTTTGTTGCATCCTAGGTATTAACTGGGAATACTTTTTCAGACAATACTCAATTAGACTGTGGAACTCATTGCCAATGGATATAATTGAGCGCAAGGGCCAAACAGGATCTAGAAAAGGAGTAGGCATTTATATGGATAACATGAGTATCCATACTTATAACAGTAAATATGTAAAAAATATAGAACACTTTTGGGAGGCATATAGCCCTCAATTGTAGGAGCATAAGCAGAGCTCTAAGTATTGGGGTTAGGAGGGAATTTTCTCTGGGTGCAAGTTACTGCAGAACTGCTTTCTGCAGGGTTTCTTTTTATGAGGCAACTAGTATTGTCCTCTGCCAGGAACAGAATACTAGACTGGGTGGACCACTAGCCTGATCAAATCTAGCAATTCCTATGCCTTTAAGTCTACTGACAAATGACAAACAGTTCTGTTTTTTAAAAGTAATCAATTAATTAAATGGAAAAAACCACAGTTATGACAAAGCAAACTAATGAGAACCTTAGCAACTGCCAACTCAAGCATTACATTAGAAGGCAAAGGAATTCAAGAAGTGAGTCAACTGACATCCCTTGGCAGTAATGTGTAAGCCAGCAGGGATATCCAGAAGGAAATAATGTCACAAATTGGCAAGGCAGTGGCTTCATTCACCAGCCTATACAATATTTGGCTATTGAAAATCTACCACTTAAAGAACCAAACTATGAAACTTCAACTCAAACGTTATTTCCAACTTAACATATGGATGTGAATGCTGGAAATCCACCAAAGGTACAGACAGATGCCTAAATGCCTTCTAAAGCAAATGCCTTAGAAAAATACTAGGTATTAAATAAAGTTAATTTATAATATATGCTGAGATTCATCAGAAAGTTCAACAATCTCTCATCTCTTATGTTACCCAGAAAAAAAGACGGAAATATCTGGGACATGAGTTAAGAATGAAGCCAGAGCACCTGTCTTGGCAGGCGTGCCATTGGATAGCTGGAGGAACATGCAAAAGAGCCGACTGAAAGCATCTGTCTGTCGAACAATACTGCGACAGGGAAAAGTTATGGGACACAACACAAATGGGACTCAACAGATGCAAGGAGCAGCCCAGGAAAGACAGGGAGGGTCTTTATTTGTGCCCATCTGACAGCATGCAAAGGGATTCAGATTCAGAATTAATTATATAAAGCTAGTCTATGGCCATTAAAAATCCCACTGGCTGTTCATTGAAAAGGTTTTTCAATTTTAATGAACATTCTCTTTACATATAGTGACAAATAGATCTGTGTGGAGGACAGAAATTCCATTTTGCAAAGGATTTCAAAATTTGTTTTCATTCCAATTCAAAATGAAATCCAAAAACCTCAGAATTCTCTGTGAAATAAAAATGTTAAAATATTCATTTTGGATCAATCAAAATGTTTCATTTGAATTCTGACTTTCGTATTTTATATTATGCAATAATAAAAATACTGAAATGAAAAGCCATCTCAAAATGAAAAAAATGAAATGTTTCTTTCCAAAAATGTTTTGACATTGTTTGAACACCATGCTTTGAGTTTGCCAGAAGCTGGGTGTGGAGGACAGACCACCTGATGATGGCCTGTACTGTTCATTCCCTCAGAGGCACCTGGCATTGGCCACTGTCAGAAGACAGGCTACTGGGCTAGATGGATCATTGGTCTGACCCAGTATGGCCGTTCTTATGTTCTTTCCAAAAAGAACTTTAGGCAAAATTGACATGATTTTGTGAAGCATTTCCATTTCAATTGAACTGCATTTTCTGACAGAAAATGGTTCTGGCAAAGTTTTTCTGAACAACCCTAGTCACATGTCTGCATTTGTTACTGCACTTTGCTGTTCATAGCAAGGAGATGGCACAGGTTACAGGGGTGAATGTTGGACCAGACACACAAAATCCAAAAACAAACATAAAATAAGGGAAACTTGGGGAAAACCAAACAATAATAGTCTTCCTCAGGTCCTCCCCCCAAAAGTTCTCGTGTCTAGCTCTCTGATTTTGTTACAGTTTTCTGTATGTGAAGGGCAAAGCATGGATTCCTCAGTCCAAGTGACAGTGCAGATTAAGGAAAACAACAGAGGAAGAAAGACCATAATCTTTGCCAATTTTTCAAAAGTGGCCATTTGACCTGGGTGTTGCAATTCAGGGAGTGTCACTTGAGACACAATAAGGACACACACAAATGGTGGCATCTAAAAACAATGAAAATTTGGCCACAAAGATTGACAGATGAGAGAGAGGCAGAAACAGGGTGCAAACCTAACCTTGTTAAAGTCAATGGAAGTTTTGTCATTGACTTCACTGGGGCCAAGATTTCACCCAAAACTCCTAGTCTGGAGAATTCTGCAGCTGAACTCCAATACAAAATAGCAGTTTCCTCGGGTGCAGACAGGGAGGATACTTTTCATTTTCATTTAAAGATGCAGTGCGCAGAATAGCAACATCTCTGCCAAGTTAAATAGCTCCATACACCACCAATATCTACCTCGATATTATTTTAGAACCAAAGATAGCCAAGGCATTTGGATGAAGAAGCTGTAGTCGCATGTAAAATGAAGACATACTAAGAAAACGGAACAACCACATATGCTGAAAATACTGACACTTAAGGATGTACTGTAGAGGCAGAGTCTGACTAACTTACAACATTAATAACTTTATTTTATTTTATTTTATTTTTATAACTCAAGCTGATGAGAGTGAAAGAGTGAGACCCTAAATGGGGTCTGGCACACTGAAGGGGTCCTCCCAGGGACTGTTCCAGAACACAGGATCTGTGATGCATGGGATTGATGTCTACTTGAGCTCCAAGCTGCCCACATTGTGGTCAGGGGGCATTTTCATGTAGATCACAGACGAGGTGATGAGCCAATAATACCTTTCTGTGCCGAGTGCTTGTGTAGCCAAATAACTGGCTTGATTCTCATTAGAACCTCAAGTATTAAGAAGCTATAAACAAAACAGTTATGGGTGTTTTATCTCCTCTGATTGGAGCATTATCTCCTTCACAGCTGGGGGTGTCAACTCCTTTTGGCTTCATTCTGCAGCTTTCTCATCTGAGTGATCCATGAAGCGACATTCCTATCAGATAAGAGGCACTCAGAATTGGACTGTACGTTGGCATTTACATCAAAAGGCAAGGGAGGGGGGAGCTATGAGCCACTCTGGCTGTGATAGAACAAGGCTGCCTTTGTTCTTGCATTGTGTTTCTTTTAACACCTGGCTGTTCTCTCCTGCCTTCGCTCTCATGGAGGAAAAATAACACTTTCTACCTATAACTGCCTCCAGGAACGTCCTGCAATTAAACATCTAAATCAATTATACCATAGCTGCCTTCACAAGAGGAAGTTCAAATTGCTCTGCAGTATCAATGTGTGAGTTAGGACTGGAAGTTAGCAAAAATAAGAGGGAAGTAGCACTACATGCATAGAGGACAGACTTGCATTGAAGTGATTAACTAGGCAAAGCCATTGAGGACCTGCAAGCAGGAAGCTCCCCCTCCCCCGTAGGCCAACAGACTGGGGATTGAGCCAGGGGCCTCCAGAGCTGAAAGTGGGAATTGACATAGCTTGACCTAGAGAGTCCAGTTTCTGTATGGTGGGGGTGTAATAACTCATATCCTCTGTGGATCAGCACACGGTGGGTCCTGTCAGTGGGTTAGAAAGGACTGCACAGTGGATTGGATTGGACCAAGGTAAATTCATTAATGAGAATAAAGAAGAAAAATATTTTTCTTCTGTTCTTTTCATTCCATTTTTAATTTCTGAATGTTCTGAAGGGCGGGCTCTCTGGGGCTGTTTCATTGAAATGATATTTATTTTGCAGGCTGTTTCATTGAAATTATATTTATCTTTGGTCCCGGGTATCAGATTATGCTCCTTGGAAAAACAAACCCCATCTATGCTTCTCCTCCTTCCTATGCCCATGCAATGAATACCACAGCTCAGCAGACCATCTGCACTGACTTAAAGTTTAGAGTAGCTAGTTTATGTGTGGAGATAGCTAAGCAAATTCTCTTCTTCCTACTCAGTGAAGGAACTGACTCCTGAGTTGCTGGTGGCTCTAGGTTGGACTGGCAGTAGCTGACAAGTATGTAACCTGACCCTGAGCTTACAAAAAGGATCAGGTTACCATAGTACCAGCATGTATCTAATGTTGCCATTTCTTCTTGGAAATGGTCTCCTGACCTCAACTTCAGTGCTGGATTTTGTGTCTTCCCCAGCCCTCATTACCCAGTGGCTAAATTTTTGGGGTCACCTGACTGTCCATCAGCCAGAAGATTTTGGTCCCTTTTCCCCAATCAACACTAAAACTCTGTCTGCTCTGACAGAGAGATATATTGTTTATTGTAATGCCCTAATATAACCGCTGGGACAGTGTGTCTGTCTGTCCTCTCTGTCTGTCTTAGCTGGCCCAGGCATCAGGGCAGAGTAATGCCAGACCTTTCTTTCAAGAAGGAATATATGACCTCCTACCTGGTTTCTGTATGGTATTGTTCTGTTGGCCTATTGATCTGTCAGATGAAGTTATAGCAGGGATGAATTTGGAAACATATTTTCATAAAGACTTTGAGTTTCCCCATGCTTTTGCTCCCACTTTATTTTTATTTATTGTTTCTGTAGTGCCATAGGTCTGCAGTATGTAGGAAACGAATGGGTTGCCTTATTCTCATGAGCTTACATTTTAGGGTATATCACTGGAGAGACAGAACAATTCACTAGAGGATCTTGGGACAGTAGGGGTCTTAATGTTTGAAGGAAAGGGTTGAAATTTCTACCATGAGCTCTAGGCTAGAACCAGAGATGATGGACACACCGTCTAGCTGTTACACTAGGGCACTGCATTGGGCAGCATCTTAGCATCATAGGGCAACAGCGATGAAACTGGTGCAAAGACCTGAAATAGCAAACTTTTTCTCTGGTGAATCTATCTATCCAATCTCACTGCGCATCTACTATACCCATCTGTATTCCTACCCTGGTTAGTCTTGGGGTGTAACAGCCACATTGCAACATGCAATAAGGGTTGTGGGGTGATGTATAGAATCATAGAATCATAGAATATCAGGGTTGGAAGGGACCTCAAGAGGTCATCTAGTCCAACCCCCTGCTCAAAGCAGGGCCAATTCCCAACTAAATCATCCCAGCCAGGGCTTTGTCAAGCCGGGACTTAAAAGCCTCCAAGGAAGGAGACTCCACCACCTCCCTAGGTAACGCATTCCAGTGTTTCACCACCCTCCTAGTGAAATAGTTTTTCCTAATATCCAACCTGGACCTCCCCCACTGCAACTTGAGACCATTGCTCCTTGTTCTGTCATCTGCCACCACTGAGAACAGCCGAGCTCCATCCTCTTTGGAACCCCCGTTCAGGTAGTTGAAGGCTGCTATCAAATCCCCCCTCATTCTTCTCTTCTGGAGACTAAACAATCCCAGTTCCCTCAGCCTCTCCTCATAAGTCATGTGCTCCAGCCCCCTAATCATTTTTGTTGCCCTCCGTTGGACTCTTTCCAATTTTTCCACATCCTTCTTGTAGTGTGGGGCCCAAAACTGGACACAGTATTCCAGATGAGGCCTCACCAATGTCGAATAAAGGGGAACGATCACGTTCCTCGATCTGCTGGCAATGCCCCTACTTATACAGCCCAAAATGCCGTTAGCCTTCTTGGCAACAAGAGCACACTGTTGACTCATATCCAGCTTCTCGTCCACTGTGACCCCTAGGTCCTTTTCTGCAGAACTGCTACCTAGCCATTCGGTCCCTAGTCTGTAGCAGTGCATGGGATTCTTCCGTCCTAAGTGCAGGACTCTGCACTTGTCCTTGTTGAACCTCATCAGGTTTTTTTTGGCTAAAAAAACACATTATAGCTAAACGTGTAACCCCCTTTATGTTGCCAGGAATCTTCTAGGCCTATGCGACATTTTCTTCATTTTCAAGTGTTTTATGTATTTATTTTTAGAATAACACGAAGGGCATTCTTGCTATATTCTCATCTTAACTGACATAGATGAAGGCATAGGGAATTGGGTATAAAGTTCTTGAGGACAAACTTGTCCCCATGGACAGTTTTTTATTTCAGTCTGTTTTGTAGCACAACGACTATTCTAAAACCAAATCCATAAAGTACAAAAAAAAAAAATCTAATCATGACTGAATATCCCCAGGGCTGTACACCAGAAAGCTGGAATATGATAGACATCAGAATCCCTGAAACTGGTTATTTGCTTTTGAGAGCTTAGCTTGAACCATGACCTTTCACTTCCAAATGCCTTGTTGCCACTTCTCATCATCCAGCTGAGTGTCATTCTCTGCAACATTTCAGTCTCTCATTATGGCAAGTGGGTGGCATGTTTGTAATGGCTTTTTATCCTCTGCATTTCCATTAGCTTCATTCTCAGGTGCATAATATTGCTAATGTTTTTGAATGGATGTTATATTTAGTGCCTTTTTAAAAAAAAAATATGGTTTTAATTAAACATTTGATTTACAAGAAAGCTTGATGATTCATGGGATTGGCAAAAAAAAAAAAAAAAAAAAAGGCTGTAGATCCTTGTGCCTCTTGGTCTCTGGTTCAAATCCAGCCTTTCTTGACAAGGACTGAAAGTTACCATCTGAAGGCTGTTTGGTGGCCTATGTCAAATGAGTTTGGAAGGTTTCAGTATAGTCCACATGACCAAAGCTACATCTGTGTTGGGGGGGTTCCAGAAAGGAGGTCCTGGAGAATAAATTCTCCTGGCACTTGGATACGTGATTGCAACATCTCATGGTTGAAGCAATGTGGAAAAAGCTGCAGTGCTGCTATCTACTCTGTGGATAAAAGGACTGCTCTAAGGCTAACTCAAGTCATAGCTTTTAGGGACAGGCGGGACCACTATGATCAGCTCCTGCATAACTCGGACCTTAGAATTTCACCCAGTAATTCCTCCATCAAGTCCATGACTTCTGGAACATATTTTATTGCATGGAGCCATAAAGTTCCCACCCCCACACTTCATCAGTACAGTTTGCTTGTTAGACCTTCAAGTCTCCAGTTAAGGCCACTTCCGTGAGACCTACAGACGTAATTATAACTGGGAATCTTGGAGCATCTTCCAATTGACTTCACAAACTTTAATTGGGCCTAGTTTGAAGGCTTGGATCTCTAGAAATGTCAGTGTAGCAACCTTCCTGAGCACTAAATTCACTACAAAACGGATGGGACGTGGGGAGATAACTTACATGTCAAATATGCCAACAGCAGAAGTTACTAATGCACACACAGACCCAGTATGCTGCAATTAAAACATCTATCATTCTTAACACACAGTGTTTGCTGAAAGAGTTGTGTGAGATGTTCCTGACTATGTGTTTTCAGAGATCTCTCTTGAGTGTAATAATGTGAGCTCTGTTTGTGTAAATGTGCTTGAAATGAATATTTATAGACTAGGTCACTTACAATTTTAAGGGCTTGATCCTGCAAAGACTGACATGCCTGAGTAACTTTGCTCATCTGAGTAGCCCCATTGACTCCCAAAGGGACAAAAGATACTGAACTGGAAGCTTCTGAGAAGAATATCCTTGAAGAATTCAGTTTGTCTTAAATTGTTATTACACTGTTATTATTTATGGACTATTTGAGTCTACATTGTTGGACTTACTTACCATATTTTCACAGCAAAAAGTCCTGTGGCACTTTATAGACTAACAGACGTATAGGAGCATGAGCTTTCGTGGGTGAATACCCACTTTTTCAGATGCATGTAGTGGAAATTTCCAGGGGCAGGTATAAATACGCAAGCAAGAGTGAGTAAGGCTAGAAGAAGTGGGTATTCACCCACGAAAGTTCATGCTCCTATACGTCTGTTAGTCTATAAAGTGCCACAGGACTCTTTGCTGCTTTTACAGATCCAGACTAACACGGCTACCTCTTTGATACATATTTACACAGTTTGGACCAAATCCTGGGCTCAGATATGCACTCACTACCACCATGACTTGGCCTGGAAAAGGCGTGGTGTGTGTAACAGAAGACAGAATTTGACCAGACATTGGTAATTCTTTCTATATATTTATCTATCCCATATCACTGCAATTTCTGAGCATCTCCCAGATCTTTAAAAATAGAAAGAACTTACTTGGGTAGATAGCAACCTACTGGGCCAGATCCTTGACGTCAGTGGTGCAACAATGATTATACCATCTAAGGATCTACTGTGCTTGGTGAACAACAATAACTGCATGTGTGGACAATACATTTGGAATATTTGGATTAATACCGGCATACGTTATTGTAGCTGCATCCATGCAGATATTTATTGTGTAGCAAAGACTTTGGTGCTGTAAAACAGAAAACAAGACAAAAGAAGAAGGGGAAAAGAACAGCAGTATTAGCACTCTCAATTATTTACCAATGATGTATGCTTCCCCACTGTGACAATGACTTATATAGTATATTGCCCAGGTTGTAGTGCACTGATAAATTCACTCTCCTTTGCTACCCTGGAATATATCTATGGTAAGAGTAATGGATTAGAACTTTATTACCATCAAATCCAGGATCTGCTCCATCCTTCACACTTTCTATGTATTTGTTTTTTCTGTTCTAACTTCTCCTCTTTCTTCCCCACCATAGAACATTTTTTCTTTGATCTCTCTTTGCTTCGTTTTTCATAGTCTCTCCTAAGTGGGTGACAAACTCAATAACATGGTCCTATGGTATCTCAATCAGTTCAAAAGTAGGCAGCATAAACTTTCACCAATTAAAATAAGTTCTCATTGCCCCAGATCATTTTCAATACTTCTCAGTGACAATCAGAACTATTAAAATAATTGCTGTGAAATTAACACTATGGAGAAAGGAATTAAAAAACCCCCAAGAACAACAACAAACGCCCATGCCTCCAGTCAACGCTTTAGCTGAAATTCCCCACTGCTTTCTATCAAACTTTCCATCCTGTCCCTGAATTTGGAAGGCGTGTAATGAGCCAGACATGAACTCTTTGTGTCCTTAACGCACAAACACCCAAGGGCTTGCTTCAAATACTCCTACTCAAATTAATAGTAATTTACTCCATGAGTGGTCCCATTGAAATCAGTCGGAGCACTCATGGAATGAATTATTACTTAACATGCGTAAGGGTATCAGTATTTGGCTTTAGAAGTGTTTAATCCTAAATTGCTTCCTCAAGCCTGCAAAGTCCTCCCTTTGCTGTTCAAATCCTTCCGCAAAATCCAGTCTTTCAAACAAACAAACAATGATCCTCTAATTCCCCTTAAACAAATAATATATGTAGTTATAAACAAGCAAACCACTGGGAAGTAACACAATGTGGATTATATAAGGAAGCCATTCTATCATCCTTATTTAGTCTGTTCTTTCATCCGTCCCCCTAACCCCATTGCCTGTTGTTATCTCCCACAGCGGTTTACCTTGTCTTTAAACATTAAGGTCCTGATCCTGAAATTTGCAACACGCTGGCGGATTCTTATGCTGTCCTGTTGCTTTCAACAATGCTCCACACAGGTACAGGGATCTCCTTGGACATTCTAAATTGTATTATCAGGGCCTTAGATTGTGAGCTGTATGGGGCAGTGACTGTGGGTGACATCCTGGCCCCAATGAAGTCGGTGGGAATTTTGCCATTGACTTCAAGGGACCAGGATTTCACCCTGTGTCTTTATTCACTATGTAAACTGCCACACACACCTATGCCTCTGGATACAAGCATTAAATAGTAATCTCCACAAATGCCTTTTGGCATAATGGTATGTAAAGTGCTTTGAGATCCTCTGATAGAAATGCAGAAGGTGTATGCAAACAGCATTTTGAGTTGTCGTGAGTGCGGAGGATAAGGAGATCCCCAAAGATTTGTGATTTAATACAAATTCATTGAAATTACTACCGTCTCCAAGATCTGTTTGCATGATTTTTCAATCCCAGAGCATTCTGTACGTTTACAACACTGAGTGAATAAAACATGCCATCTTCTTGCCCTTAGTAACAAGTCTAGCATGCTCAGTAAATGGACATTTTATTTTACCAAGATGTGAAATGCAACTGTGACTTTGCATGTATTTAAATCTGTGAATATTAGCTAATTCCTGTTAATTTGAAGCTCTAAGAAGTTTAACGTTCTGTCAACTATAGAAAGATCATCCTCAGTAATATCAGGAAACCAAAATACTGGGTGTCACCAATTTTAATATTAGGATTGTGTCATAATGAAGTACTCTTAAAATATGATAATTTAACTTTAGAAACCATATCCATGTCAACAAAAGCCTGGTAAGTAGCTTTAAGGGTCAAATTATAGGATAAGTGATCCAGTATAATCATCGTTTTTAACATACTCATAAGAAATGGCCTAACGCTTTTTCAATTTCTCCATTTGAATCCCTTGCTGTATTTAAATCTAAACTCAAAACTTTTTTTTTCGAGTTCTATTTCCACCACCACCCAGGCATAAAGAAGAAGGATTTTGATGGGTGGACACTGGTTTTATATGCCACTGGTTGATTTGTTGTAGTTCTTTTGCATTCTGTTTGATTCCATAAGACTTTCCTAATAGGGTTGCCACTTTTGTTTGGACATATTCCTGGAGATTTATTTACATGATATAATCTTTAATTAACAATTAATCTTTAATTCCTGGAGACTCCAGGCCAATCCTGAAGGATTGGCAACCCTATCCGCTAGATAAACCTCTAAAAGGCACTCAGATGTAACAGTAATGAGGACCATATAAAAACCTGCATTGGTAGTAGTAGTACAGACAGAGTGAGGATCTTATATTCTAAGTAGGCCAAACGAATAAAGGGTAGAAGAGAAAATAGGGGCACCGAGAGTGACTTGCCCCAGGTCTCACAGCAGATCAGTAGTTGAGCCTAGAATAGAATCCAGGTCTCCAGACACCTGGCCCAGTATCCTGTCCTCTAGTGTTCTGCTTCTCAACTGGGGGCCCGTGGCCCACTGGGGTCCACACGGAGGTTTCAGGAGGTCTGCCAAGGACCATGCTTCAGCCGCAGGCAGTGGGGCTTGGGCTTCAGCCCTGGGTGGTGGGGCTCAGACTCTGGCTTCAGCCCTGTGCAGTGGGGCTTGGGCTTGGGCTTCAGCCCATGTGGTGGGGCTCAGGGAGAGAAGGCCAGCTCCACCCCTGACTCACCTCTGCAGCCCACCAGCCTCTCTGGGGTTGCGGGAGGAAGAAGGAGGGGGCAAAACCAAAAATTGCAGTATCACTGCAGAAGAGAGATCTCCCCCTGCCATCAGAAGCTATTGCCTCACAGCCATTGTCTCCAGGAGCAGGCAGCAGCTAGCGAAGGAGACGCACACTACTGCTCTACCCTGCTACATCCGGGGAGCAGGGCCAAATGGAAGGCAGAAATCTGGGGGTGGGGCACGTGACCCTGCAGCCCTCCCCCAGGTCATCTTTGGTTGGGGTCTGCAGGTTTGTTTATTTAAGTTTAGGGCTCCCCGGTTGAAAAAAGGTTAAGAACCAATGCTCTAGTGCACAGATTAATCTTCACCTCCATTTTCACAGTCATTTACTGTTTTGCTCCTCCGGTAAACCAAATAACAAACAGCAGCTGGCATGTCAGCTATTGCTACGATTCCAGCTGTAGTGGCCCGGTAGCACAATTGTATAATCAGGGGTTGTGTAACCTTTATATTTAAATGTTCCCAATTAATATTAAATTGATAAAGATCAGGGTTCAAAAACTCAACTTAGTTTTCGGGTTTGAGCCTCTAGGTGGTTTACAGAACATTTATTTAGTAGCAGACCACTAAGTGGCACTTTGAATGATAAAATCAAAGCTTATTTAAAAGAAAAATGATTAGTTAAGCAAATAGGTATTAAACTACCAGTTACACTCAAAGAATGACATAGTGTATGAATGGGTGATCAGTCCACTGAAAACAGAATGAAGTATAACCTTATAATCCTGCAATCTAATGGTACCTTTTTGATGTTAATTGGAATTTTCCTGCAATTTAACAAAACTACTCCTTTTATACTCCATTATAATACTAATTAACATTAAACTGCCCCTCATCATAATTATATTTATGTCACTTCTTTACATTATCTATTATTTAAATTAACATCTGCACCAATATCCTTCACCTACTGTCATTTTAGATAGCATTTAAATAAAACTTTCCAAAATTCTCAAAACACTTATTAAAATCCTTGCTCAAACCAGTTATAACCCAAACACAGCAGTAACATAACCATGGGCCATGGCCTTGCTAACTTCAATTTTCTCACCTTACTGTCTCTAACTTCTCTCTAAGTTTCTCACCCTAGCAACTCTAGCATACTTCTACACTTAAGCTAACTTTAGGCTGAAGTCTATTTTCTACTCAACATAGGCTACAGTTGGAAATGAGATGGCACTGATGCTGAGCTCCATGGTTATGTTGAGCAGCAAAGTGGTATTAACTCAGCCAGCTCGTGGAGCTGACTAGCAAAGGGTGTACCAGGAAAAACACAGAAAAACACTGATTTTCATCAGTAGCAACTTCACTGACATTCATATCCAAAGTGTGTAAACACAGCAGTCTATACCTATAAGCTGTAAAGTAAATGGCCATTGGATAATAGCACAGCAAGGACAGTTGGTTGGAAAAGGTTGATTGTGTTTCAAGGGAAATTTTGAGTAATTTTCTTTAAAAAAAAAAGTCTCTTGCCAAAAGTGTTTTTGGGGGGGCGGTTCAAAGAAAAATTAAAACTGAAGCCCACAAATGTTTTAGCTTTTCCATTCTAACCCCTTTTTCTCCCTTTTCCCCTCCCCCCTCACTTTTTTAGATACAAATTTTTTAGATTTCAGTTTTGCAGTTTAGACCCCAAACATTTCAACTGAAAACCCTCCCCTGCAGCATCTGCCTTTGAAAAAATATTTTTAGCAGAACATTTCAGACCAATTCTAGTAACAAGTTGATACTTGTGTCATGCCCTTTGGCATCTAAAGACCATGGGTTCCACGTCAAGGCGGACTGTTCAGTACCAGTGACACTAACACAGTGCCCACCGTGGCTCTAACTCCGTAAACATGCCAGCTAACCGCACCATTTACTATCTCCCTAGGCTTTTGCCAGTCTCAGTATAGACTTTAAACATCCCCAGACCCTTTTAACATCAAGTAAGTTGATATTAAGTTGATATTAAGTACTTCTACCGTAATGTCACAGAAAATCCAAGTTCCTCTGTTCCAAAAGTATCAGACACATACCACAGGTCAGTTCCTCCTTAGATCTCCCTCCTTTACCCAACAAGGCAATGCTGAGTCTGATCCTGTAATAAACTTATGTAGGCTTTATTAATTAAATGAAAATGAAGCAAGAGATAATTTCACCATGCTAGGAACACTAAAGTCACAGACAAAGACATAAACGTACGTTAAAACTTCTGTTCAATGTAACAACATCTTAGAGGTTCAGCTTCTGTGGCTTTATCCCAGCTGTGGCAGCTAGGGGTCCTTTACCTGGCAGACAGAGTCCTTGCCTCTCAGGATCCAGTCTCGTAAAAATAACCGTGTTTCCTTCCACTAGGCAGCTTTTAGCCAAATACCCTGCCCGGTGACTGTTCTGACCCCAGGGTTCACTGATGCAAAGGTGTGGGGAAGGGGGTCCATGAGGTAATTCGTCAGTGAAGTCATCCCATGTGACTCATCCATGGGTGGAAGTTTCCCCTTCTCCATTGTCTTGTAAACTGGTTTCCACCTGCTGCATTGAGAATCAAGGACTTTCCTCTGGACATGTTGCTTTTTAATGGGTATTAATTGACCACCCTCTCTCCTAAGGGTTGTATATCCATTTCTGGCAAGACTCAGCAATGATTAATGGCCCTTGCTATCATGCAGTGTGTCCCAGCCATGTGAGAGTTAGGTAACACAAATGTACACGTGTTACTCTTTACATGAGCAATACAGACATTAGCTCATCAGTATTACAGTCATCTGGTCACCGCCATTTAGGAAAGTCCAAACACTACATAGTTTGCTGCAATTTTAACAGCTGAATTTTCATAATGTTCTACCAGCATTAAGCCTGACGGACTCTTAGTTGATACACAGGCCTAGAGTTTGCCTGTCATAGAATATCAGGGTTGGAAGGGACCTCAGGAGGTCATCTAGTCCAACCCCCTGCTCAAAGCAGGCCAATCCCCAGATATGCTTTTGCTCCAGATCCCTAGATGGCCCCCCTCAAGGACTGAACTCAAAACCCTGGGTTTAGCAGGCCAGTGCTCAAACCACTGAGCTGTCCCTCCCCCCATATGTCCCCAACGCCACAATAAGTAGAGCTGGTTGAATACTGGGGATGCAGAAGCTTCTGAAAACTTCCGTGTAGAAAGAAGAATTGTCCACAGGTGGAAAGGATGCTCAGTCCCTGGATCTCAGAAAACCAGTTCAGTCCGATGTATTAATGAAACACAACGAGAGTGCTGTAGTCATTGTAAGGGTTAAGTGCTCTTTTAATTCTAATCCTCTGTAAATGCTTGATCATTTTCATTGTTATGCAACATTGTTATTACAGTTCCTCAAAAAATGTCAATTGCTTTTCTTGGCAATTTTTTTGTTAAACAAATATTCAATTTTATTGACATTTCCCATGCATGTTTTCATCTATCTATTGTCCTTTTGTGGCCCCTATTATCAGACTGTCTGAGCCTTTCACAGGCTGGAATGTAATTACCCAACGTCCATGTGAGGTAGGGAAGTGCTATTATCCCCATTGTACAAATGGGGAACTGAGGCATAAACAGACTTAGTGTAAGTCTACAGCTATGATGCTACTGCAGCACCATAGTGCAGATGCTTCCTACACTGGAAGGGGTTTTTTAATCGCCGTAGTTAACCCACCTCCCTGAGAGGGGTAGCTAGGTTGACAGAAGAATTCTTCTGTTGACCTAACTGCGTCTGCAGTGAGGGTTAGGTCTAATGTTTATGTGTAGACCAGGCCAAAGGATATGCCTCCAATTGGAGATGTGACTGTCCAAGCTTGCCCAGGACTCTGGGGATGTATTTGAGTGGCTAGCCCATGCTGCCATCACTTCACTGCTCTTGGTATCCAAGGTAGCTAGATGAAATCTAGCTCAGGTATGTCTAAACGGGCTGCAGTCACGTCTCTGCTTGCAGCATACACATTCCCTAACTGACCTCCCCAAGGCCATACAGGAAGTCGGTAGCAGAGAAGGGAATTGAACCTAGCTTTTCTGAGTCCTAGGCTAGTGCCCTACCTACTTCCCCATCCTTCCTCCATCCACGATTAAACAGTGAATAAATCTAAGAAAACATTCTGTTAAAATTATCATGGGGACGGGGGATGTTTCTGTTGAGAAAATGCTTTTTAATGGAAAAATGTTGACCTGCCCTATTTGTTATATTTCAGCTGCAGGATTTTTCCCCTCTATGCAGCATACTTTGTATTTTATATGATGACTTTCATGAGACTCCTGTTGTTTTGCATGTACAGTGACTGATGCAGTGTGTGTGTGTGTGTGTGTGTGTGTGTGTGTGTGTGTGTGTGTGTATATATAAAATGTGACAGACCCAGACCAGTGAGGTACAGGAGTCTGGTAGAGGGCAAATATACTGGTCACTGGATGAGTAATTTTCTGTTCCCTGAGTGACCAGAGCAGGGGCTGCACTAGAGTAATCAGGAACCTGCTAGAACCAATTAAGACAGGCAGGATAATTAAGACACCTGGAGCCAATTAAAAAAACTGCTAGAATCAATTAGAACAGGCTAGCTAATCAGGGCACCTGAGTTTAAAAAGGACCTCACTTCAGTTTGTGGTGTGCATGTGAGGAGCACGGAGCACGAGGAGCTGAGAGTAAGAAGACATATTGCTGGAAGACTGAGGAATACAAGCATTATCAAACACCAGGAGAAAGGTCCTGTGGTGAAGATAAAGAAGGTGTTGAGAGGAGGCTATGGGGAAGTAGCCCAGGGAGTTGTAGCTGTCAAGCAGCTGTACCAGGAGGCACTCTAGACAGCTGCAGTCCACGGGGCCCTGGGCTGGAACCGGAGTAGAGGGTGGGCCTGGGTTCCCCCCAAACCTTCCAACTCCTGATCAGACACAGGAGGAATTGACCTGGACTGTGGCTTCTACCAGAGGGGAAGGTCTCGGGGCTGTTTCCCGACCCACATGGTGAATCTGTGAGGCGAGAAAATCCGCCAATAAGCGCAGGACCCACCAAGGTAGAGGAGGAACTTTGTCACTATATATATATATCTCAGAACAATTGTATGGTATATTTTATCATTTGAGAAATAGCATGTGATCAGATAATTAAAGACTGCCTAACAAGGAACACACATCAGGCACATATAAGGCAACTTTAAGTTTGGCATTTCTATGTAGCTATTTGTTATCATCATTATAATATCAGAATCAAAACCTTTTCTGAAGCAGAGTGATTTGGGCATTTCTTAAATGGGCGGCATTTGAAAGCTGCTTTGAATGGCAGAAGTAGTCCCGGAGGAGATATATTAGTGAGCAGGCGAAGAGGCACAATGTGCATAATAAATTAAATTTATCATATGGCTCTGCAGCGTCCTGAGTTTATCATATGGATCTCATCAACACTCATGTGGTAATCATAATCTATATCTACACCTATGATACTGACCTGTGGAAATATGTTATCACAAAGGGTATTTAGAATGGGAAACTGCATCTCAACATTAACTAAGAAAAGTCTTATGACATCTACTTTATAGTTGATTTTTGCCAAATGTCTTATGTGGGTCATTTTTTCCTGCTCTTTGGAGCATGTTTTTCCTGTGCAAAGAGTGTTAGACTTCACTTGAGGAAATTTGACAGCTTACGATAAGCCAGAGGCAGGCATCACTATTAGAAAGAACATCATTTTGGAAATTTGAATATATTAGACAAGCCAGAGCAGGCAAAGAAAGCACATGTGTATAAATAGTGAAGGGAGGGTTTAAGATGAGGGATAGCATGGGAAATGGCACTGAAATATTAAGGGTAGGTGAATGGCAGGGCATTTTCACAGCTCTCTGCAACCTTTTCTTCTCTTGCATTAACTGTTAACACCCCAGCAGGATTCTGAGGTTTTGACTGTAGTTGTCTTCAGATCTCATGTTGTCTGTAGGTCTCTTGCTATTACGGCTCCCCTTCTCTGCTTAACATTTCTTTCCAGAGCCTGCCTTTTGGCAAGACACGTGTGTCCAGTTGCAGGGGCATGGAACAGCACAGAGGAGCAAAGCTATAAAGATCATTTGTTGGTCTCTGGCATAATCAGCAAATTAAGAGCCTGCTAGAATGGTGTACACAAAGAACAGCGCTTGACAGATATCCCAGCAACACCTGTTCAGCTCTCTGTCTCTGCTGCAGAAGGGCCACCTCAGAAACAGTAAGACAGAATGATGGTCCATTCCACTTGATGAAAGAGGACCCCTGCAGTAAAATCATTTGCTTCTCCACCTTTTGTGTTCTGAATATAAACACATCCCATTATCCCAGCCCCACTTGCATAGGCTGCCCTTCTGCATAGCTGGCACTTATTAAAATTCAGCACCCTAAATAATTGTGTCACTTTATTTAGACACCCTCTCCTTTTGTTTTCTCATCCCACCTACTACAAAAATGTAGTTTGTTCTCCTACCCTGAAATAAACAAATACATATACAAATCTAATCATCTCCCATAATTAATATTCCTCAGGGGCACTGGATGATTTGCATTGACTAACAGGGCTAGAAACACTACCAAAAAAAAAAAAAAAGACAAGGTATAAAATAAATGCCATGCAGTAGTTAACCTCATATCACTTTTTGATTATCATGAGGCCAGTGTGTGATTAACTGTGAGCTACATGATAGCTTTTTTTTAATAGATGCATTTTTGATCTCCACCAAACATAGCTCTTCATTATGCAAATAAGCACTGAGGTCTTTTTTGTTTATTTGTTTGTTTATATTCCAGCTAAATTAAAGAATATTTTGGCAGGAGCTGCATGTCTTCTAGCAGTCATATGCTCTTGATTAATCATGCATAATGGGCAGACAGCATGTGAGGTAAAGTAATTTCATACCAATCACTATCCATTATTTAAGATCACTTTGACACATTGCCTTGTCTGTCTCATCTGAGATCCTGGGGCCAGGAAGAGAAAGATCATTTGGATGGATGCTCCATGAACCAGCTGGACATCACCGGCAAAAGCAAGAGCAGGACAATGTAGGTGCAGTCTGGGGACAGAAGTTTGAGTTTTCTCTCCATTGCAAGCAATGGAAATTGATGAAGCCAGGACAGTTACACAAGCAGATTGTGACTGTGTGATTGTTATTGGTATTATGGTTGTGTAACAGATTCATATCCTCAGCAGACCAGGCACAGATGGGTACTTGTAATACATACTCACCAGTGGATTACTCTGGTCAAAGGAAATTCTTCCTGAGTATCTGAGGCTCAGAGCAGTTTGAATTCCAGACAAGCCCTCACTTATACCAGAGCTATTCACCAGGGATTGAACCGGGGACTTCCAGAGCAAAATGTACACGCTACTATAGATGGGGTTGCAGGGGCGGTGCCGTGGGAGAATTGCAGGGGCTATAGTCACCACAAAATTTGCCGCAGCCCCTGCTCTCTGGCTGCCCGGTTCTGAAGGCAGAGTGGAGAGAGCGGCAGCTTCTGATCGGGTGCCCAGCACTGAAAGCAGTGCCGCCACCATCAGCAGCACAGGAGTTAGCCCAGGGGCCCTGAGAGCAGCTCCCAGCCCATGTCCACACCCACTGGAGTGCACCGCCAATGGCAGGTGAAGGGTCTGAGTCTCCCCATAACAGCCCTGACTGACCAGCTCTGAGCACGGCTCCTGGGCCCCACACCCCCGAGTCGCTGCTCCCAGAGGGCTCTGCTGGGCCCAGAGCTGGGTCCCCCAACCCGGACAGCTGTTACCTACTGCAAAAGTCAAAGGGTGGCACGGAGCTAAGGAGCAGCTGCAGCCGTAGCCCCAAGCACCAACAGTAGCAGGAGGAGGAGTCGGGGATGTGTCATGGCCGCCCACACCATGGCACCAGTCAGAGCAGCAGCTGCCCCACACTGTCCGGCTACGGCTTCCGACCTCTGACCTGACTGGTGGGGGAGAGGATGAGGTGAGGTTGGCACTTACCTGAGGAAGAGAAGGGGGCAGGGCCACAGAGAGGGGTGGGGCCTCATTGCAAGGGAGGCTGAAGCCCCTCCCAATTTTCTGGCTAGCCCACATCAGCTTCTCCATGTTGTCAGATGCCACCGGTGTGGTGCTCTGCTCTGTTCAATGTTGATAACAGTCGGCTGCGTGCGTGTGTTCCCTCCGTGTGCTGCCCCGGCTCTGACACAGCAGATCCCGAGAGAACCCCCAATGACGACAGACTCCCATAAATATGAAGGCACCCGACCAGGTTTATTGTCAAAGGAAACATAATCTCTAGCTCCCCGGATCAGATGTCTACAGTTCTGCTAGTACATATGTGCTGACAATGGACACAGCTCAGTCTGTGGCAGGACACTCCACTGCCCCCTAGGCTAGATAGAGACACCGCCCCAGGGATGTATTCTTATACACAGGTACAAACAAGTTACACATCATTCCTGACGTATTGAGGTGCAACCTTTCTACGTAACAAGGTGCAACCCTTTCACGTAGCCGCCTCTCACCTTGTACATGTTGATTCAAACAAAACAACTCTATCCATCATATTACCCTTGGCCCCCCTCTTTAGGATGGATCAGCCTGTCCCTTGTTATGTGTGTGGAATGTGCAACTATCGGAGTGTTCTGGTATCTCTAGTGTCCAGTACCTTTTAGGGATGTGTATTTTTGCAACATCAGCCCTTTCCTTGCCAGCGTGTGTGAGCAGGGCCTGCCTCTGGCTCACAGCTTAGCTTTGCTTTATATTAGCAAAGTCTTGACCATTACTTTAGCTCAGGCCTTAGGCCTCATACCGGGCCTCTCATACAAGGGTTTATGTTTCAGGTCCTCATCTTACTTCACTCCACACTGGGAAGAGACTGGGGCCACCCCTGTGGGATGTAACAGACTCATATGCTCTATAGATTGGACACAGAGGGTGATCTGTAATGCACACTCATCACTCAGAAACCCCAGTCAGGATCAGAGTCCTGGTGTGCTGTGTAAGCATTTGAGTCGGTTGAAACCTGGGGGGAAAATATTGCAAAAAAATTAGGCCACATTTCACAATTTTTCTTCCAGCCCTTACAAACTGCAGGATCTTCAGGGCAGAGACTGTCATTTCTCTGTATGTTTAATAGGGAGATTTTTAAGAGGGGAGACTGGTGCTCAACTCCCACTGACTTTCAATGAGAGTGACTTAGAAAATCTCCCCCTGAATAAAAGCGAGACATAAAAAGTGGGTGCATCACACAGTACAGGGCATAGTGGAAAGAGAGAGATAGAGGTAACAGTGATAGGAACCCATCGTTGTGTAGACACACAAGCTACATGCATAATTTGCATGTTCCCATATATATCCATTGATATGCTGGATACTGCAGAAGGTCTATCAACATGCACACTCACTGGGAGATCTCTTTCTTTTAATGAGCACATAAAGTGGCAGTGCACTGGTGTGGTGTATTGTTTATTGGCAATATGCTATGGAAAACCTTATTGGTTCCTGTTTTAGACTGTGGCTACAGAGGCCCTTCCCTGCATACTTTAATTTACTATCCCTACCCCAAAGTGATAAATGGGGGAAGATTTGTTTTTCTGCACCAGCACAAAGTTTACTTGTTGCCATTTATACTTCAATGAACTCTTAACCTTCCAGCTTTGGCAGGAGACACTGAAATCCACAGAATCCAGTTTGCCAGCTGCAGATCAGGAGCAATTTGTATCAAAAGAAGAAAATATTTAAAGAGAGAATGAGTGGGAACTAGCAGAAATGTGTCTGGCATTTCATGATCCTGCCATTGGCTAAACCTCCCCTGACAGTGTATCACAAGTGTAATCTCATTGGTGCAAAAAGCAGAAAATGTCAGAGAATACTGCAACTGCTTAGCTGAAGAATGGCAGGCAGCAGTGGTGGGGGGGAGGAAAAGGTTTGATTTAAAAGAAGTCGTCTGCGGATCCTCAGCACAACTTTGCAAAGATTTGCCTCTCACATTTTAACAACATTTTCCCTCTTCGCCTGTTTTAAACCTCTTGTCCCAGAGGTGTGTGTAATGCAGGCAGAGTTGGTGTGGGGCTGGAGAATCAGACCATGCATTTTCCTATTTAAACAAAATCATCTTCTCATAAGCGAAGCCATGGATGGAGGAAGCAAGGCTTGACAAGAGAACTTAGAGTCATCTCATTTGCTGGAAATCTTCAATTTCCTGACAAATATATCAAATAAAAAGTGAGGGTTTGGGTTGAAAAGCTGATAGTGAGATCAGAAGGAATTCTACCCCAGGAATGTAGTTGGAAAATACCAGCTTTTTGATGCAATCGGATCCATTCCAAAGGCAATACATTTATCTTCCAAAGTATATTCAGGAACCATCACCTTTTTCTTATAGGCCAGAAGGGTTAAGTTATCTCTAGCAAGGTTAGGAGCATAAGAACATAGGAAATGCCATACTCCATCAGATCAGTGGTCCATCTAGGCTGGTATCTTGTCTTCAGCTGTGGCCACGATCACATTTCAAAGAAGGTGAAAGAAGCAAAGTTTGGTTGCTAAAGGTAACTCTGTTGACTTCATATATTTAGACCTTGTATAACATTTGACTTAGTCTGGCATGACATTCTGATAAAAATATTAACACTATACAAAAATCAATGTAGCCCATCTTAAATAGACTGAAAACTGGTTAGTTGATAAATCACCCAAAATAACTGTAGATGGGGATCATCCTGTTAGCTTGTTTCTAGACGGGTCTTGCTGGGATCTATTCTCACTATTCAATATTTCAGGTTCAAAATTATGAGTTCAAATGATCCCTTTCCAAAGTTGCATAACTGGCATTTGCTAACAATGGATTTTACGTCCTGAGCATTTTGCCATGTTGAAAATTTAGCAGTTATTCCTATTCTTTGTTTACTGTCTCTGAACCAGTTTCTCTCACCCCATGACTATTTAGTTTCTGTAACAACATCTTGTGAGGGATATTTTCGCAGGCTTTTTGAAAGTCCCAATAATTTATCGGCTGGTTCACCTTCGTACATCATTTTGTTAATATGCTCAAAATAGAGCATGATTGCCCTTTACAGAACCTGCAGGAGAGTACCCTTGCCATAACTTGTTCATCCCACTGCTTTAATTCAGCCATTTAATGTGGTCCTGCAGTAAGGCCTTCTGGTTTGTAGATCCCAGGATTGCTCCAACTGATTTTAATGCTGTATCTTTTTTGTTAGCAGCTCATCTGCTTTATCCTTACGTTCCTTCCGAACTCTTGGGTGGCCTCCTGATGACTGGTAGGTTGGCACAGTAATGCAGCATCCTTGGAATAACAACACGGACACAAGAGCAGTTTAATAGCAGAGCAACATCTACTCATTATTAGAAGAGAGTACAGAGCCTGCTCCTCTCTGGCTGCTGAGGCTGCTGGTCTGAATAGGTTCGCTTTCTTCCCAAGGAAGGGAACACACACTTCAATTTCCTCTCAAAGCTACTTCCCCAGACAGGGGGCCTTCCTGTCTGGGAGGAGCTACACACTTTAGGAGTTGTCCATAGCTGTGCCAAGAAACACCCTCTCACTCAGCCAGCACAGTGACCCTGTTACAATGCCAGCTGGGCTGGTGACTTGCAGCTGTTTAGTTTATCAATTTGGTCAAGCTCCCTCCTCCTTTGACACCTACATCTTTGGCTTGGAAGGATTAGATTTTTATCCAGGGGCAGTGATATCGAAGGCCAGGGCAGGTGAGGGTGCTCAGCTCCAGCCAGTGGCCTGGAGCTCAGGCCTACTGGTGGTCAAGGGCATCCTGGAGTGGCACTTGAACCCGGACAGGGGGTCGGGTCAGGTTGGGCCAGTGAGGCTGGCTCGGTGCTGGGGTTGGTGGCCCTGGGTGGCACTTGGGGGGACCAGCGGCTTGGACCAGTGCTGCGGCCGGCCTGGGGTTTGGGGGGGTGGGGCTTAGCTTGGCCCTGGGGCTGGCACAGCGCTGGGGGGGTGACGACTCAGCTAGGCACTGGGGCCAGACCGGCATTTGGGGGCTGGCTGGCATGGCTGCGGCAGGCAGGCCAGGTGCCTCTGGTCTAGGCGGTGGGGGAGCCTCAGGGCTCCGGTATGCAGGGGGCGAGGCTTTGGGCAGAAGGGGCGGGGCCAGTGGGCTAGCCTCCCCAAAGCAGGGGGGTTCACCCGCCAACCATGCTTTTATCAGTAGATGTCGATTTCAACGTACACACACAAAACCAATAAAAATATTTCCATCGGTTACAATAGAAATTTACAGATAGGCAAAGTAGGAAAAACGCTGCTTGAGAACTTACTAAAGCCTGGTTTGAGGCTATTTCCTTTGTAGGTTTTGACATGTGATGTTGACAATTTGTGGTTTAATGGTTCTAAAGTGTTAACGTTTTTGAATCTCAGTGTCTACTGTCATTAAATAATTATTGTCTGACACCCCCACACACATATTGTTTGAAGCCCCATAATTTTGGGTAACTGTAAGCATGGAAATTGATAAAAGTAGAAAAAATGCTTAAAATAAACATTGATATTTGATTTAGTTGGGGATTGGTCCTGCTTTGAGCAGGGGGTTGGACTAGATGATCTCCTGAGGTCCCGTCCAACCCTGATATTCTATGATTCTATGATTCTATCCATCAAAATTATAAAAAAAAATAAAATTCAGTGACATTTTAGCATAGATGGAGCCTCTGATACCTCCTCCAGCACCATCACTGCAAGTCTGTACCTTGTGCAGTCCCTTATGACAATACTTCTGTGGTAGGCATTCTATGCAGCTGGCAGGGCACATTGACTTAAATTCATTATCTTTCCATAAAGTATTTTTCCTTCCGAAGAAGAAGAGCAGAATCTAGCAGTTACTGCATCACATCAGAATCGAGCAGTCCTAGATTTTAGTCTTGACTCTGTCACTGACTCACTGTGTAACCATAGCTACATCATTTATCCCATGTAAATTCACCCATCTGTAAAATGGAATCGCACCTACTGTACTTTCCCCACATGATTTTTTGGTGAGGCTTTATTAACAATAGTAAATGGCAGTGAGGTAAATCCAAAACCCCAGAACTCAGGAGGAGCATGGATCAGCGTTCACGTCGCGCTTCTCATCAGTACCCAGCCCAAACCGGGGGAGCTAATGATCCAACCAGCAGAACAAAATCAATGATGAATCTTGGTCATGTGCCACCTGAGGTACGTTGCGCATACACTACGATGACTGAAACAGGAAATCTATTTATTCAATGTGCTTGAGTGTCTCCGGGAATAGCAGAGAGCCGTGCACATGGACATTTCGGCAAGTATAAGAGTAGTACAGCAGTTGTCAGCCTGACACCTCCATCTGTGTGAATACTATATATTGTAAGATGTCCAGTTTGGTTATTCCATCTCTTTCATTGCGAGCTGCTGCTGCTGTTGACTCAGAAACAGCCAGTCAGAGCTAATGACACATTTTGAAGTCACTGGCTGCTTTCTTGAAAGGGAAGGAATCTCTGTACCACTGACCCTATGATGAGTAAAACCAAAATGAATGTGAAAGCCAGAGCAGCACAAGTGAAGATACACTAATAGGGCGTGATCCTGCTACCACTCTAGTCAGGGCGGTTTTTGTCATTAACCCAAGAGGTAACACTCTGGGTTCTAAGAGTTCTATAGATTCCTAATTAACTGACATTAAAAAAGCAGCAAGGACTGGCTGTGTTTGGGGCTTGGTAGCTAACACAGTGGATTTTCAATGATCACTGCCAACTTGTTTATACCCTCAAAATAGACCCTTCTCTAAAGGAAGAGAAATCACGTGCAGCATCCCAGGAGGAAAGAGTGTCAGATGCTGATAGCCCTACTATCACTGGGTCTTCTACTCACCACTGGAGCGCCTCCTTCTGGCCACATCTGGGGATTAGCTCTGCCAGGCCAACACCCCTTCCTGCGGTTGCACTCTGTCACTCATGCAGTCTTGCTCGCTTGGGATTTGACTGCTCCTGCTTTGTGTCTTGGCCCTCCTGTCAGGCCGCTGTGGTTTTCCCCTTCCGGGGGTGGGTTGTGTGCCCCAAAAGTCTCTTGGGACCCACTGTCCCGGGCAGTCTTTCCCTTCACTGCCCATTACCTGTTCCATTCTCCCAGTGGCTGGTAGGGGAAACCAGGTCTGCCCTCTACACTGGGTTCCAGCCCAGGAAGCCTACAACAAGCAGTCAAAGTCTACATAATCCTCAACCTTACTGCTGTATCCCTGGGCTACTTCCTCCTACCTTGCCTTCTCTCATTCTGAAAGTGACTGTAACCTCTCTCTGCAGCACCCAACTGCTTTCAGCTACAGGGCTTTATACAGGCCCCATCTGTTCCTCAACAGCTGAACCTCATCTCTAAATAGTCCTTGTTCCCTGGCTCCTCCTCCAGGTGCAGCCTAGGTAGTTAATTAGCCCCCCTGGCCAGCTTAAACACTTCAGGCCTTGTGTGGGATCGACATCCCATACCACCTACCCATGATGAGAACCTGCGTATGCTGCTAGGAGTCCTACTGAAATCACTGGGACTACATGAGGAGCCAGAATGAGTAAAGTATCAGAATCTGGCCCAGAGAGAGAGCGTGATAGATAGTCTTCAGGATGCCAAAGTTCTTGAAGTGCACATGCCATGACCAGGTGGGACAGTTCACAAAGTCACAAGTCTTTGCTGTTATCTGACTGTTTTACGGACTCAGCCACGTGAGTGTGGTTTTCACAGTGCAGCTTCCACGCCTAACAGAAGCCAGAGTCAGAATGGAAAGCACCTGTCACAACTCTGCTGTGCTATACCACGCCACTGGAGAATCTAAAACGAAGAATCACATCTCTTCTGTCTGAAGTAACACCTCTAGCCATTGTTGTTTGCTGGGCCTGTGTCAGTTTGTGCAAAACGATTAGACTTGCACAAACCGTAAACATGCGAAAATTGGATCCATACTGCTATCCGTAGGCAAATATTCATGAGAAGTACAAGAGAAATGCATTGATAGGTAGCACTTTAATTGAAGTTTGTGCAATAAGGTAGTGTTATTAACTCCAATTTAAAGCTAGAGAACCTGACACATAATTGGGAATCAACCTAGTTTTCCTGAGTTTTAGTTCTGCACTCTGACCACAGGAGAAAATAGGTCTGAGAGAAAACTCTGAAGAAGTGGTGAATATTAAATAATGGTTCACAATACAGTCCCCATTAATGAAATAATCTGAATGATCCAGCAACTTTCTTTATGGAAAACAACCCCTGAGATGAATTCCATTTGAGAAGAGAATTTAATTAAAGGAGTACAAGTAGATGCACCCTGGGATATATAGAATTGCAATTCTTAATTTTCTATATGGTGCCTAAATAGTATGGTGATATGTACCGTAGATATGCAGATTGATTGATAGAAATACATAGAAAACCCGTGGGGCAGATTCTGAAGAAATTAGTGGAGCCCTGCTGAAGTCAAGAAGAGCAACGTTTACTAATTCACATCAGCTGAAGATCTGGTTTTATATTTTCATTCTGGATTTAGTTTCCTTCTTTCATCCACTATTTTAGTTTCATGTTGACAGGTTTCCCATAAGCAGTCATAATGTGTAACTAATTTGGATAGCAATTACCTGACCCAATTTTTTGTAGTAATTATCTGGTTGAGTAACCCATCAGAAGCAGACAGTGGATATTTTAACTTCTACATGTCTTGAATATTTCTCGTTTTGTTAGAGCAAGGTAAAAAGCAACACCTTTAAGATAAAGATCAAACATTTCATCCAGCAGGGGATACGTTTTTAAGATTCAAGCTTTTAGCCAAGTTATTAAGAGCAACCTTCAGCGTAACATTATTTTCATATGACTTGATTTGTACCTGGCATCAGCACCTTCTTGCAGCATCTTTTTCTTTTAGGGATCTCACTTTCTACTTTTCTAAGCTTTTTCCTATTACACAAGTCTGATACTTATTATCTAATAGATTAAGTGTGAGATGAGCCTTTATTAGAACTTTATATGTCAAAAACATTCCATCAAAACTATTTTTGATGGAGAATTGGGGTTTTGACAAAACAAAATTCCTGACAGAAAATGTCTGCTTTCCTCATGCTTTGTTTGTTTTTCATTGATAAACCAAAAACACTAACAATGAACATTTTTAGCCGTTTTTGACTGAAAATGTTTGCAGTTGCCAAAAAGAGAAAAGTATTTGGTTTTCATTTTTTTGTCAAAAAAAATGAGAAAGAAATAATGTTCTGACCAGCTCTGCTCTTTATACTAAGTGGACATTTATACTTTAGGATATGTAAGTTAGCAACTGTAACCCTATTGCTTGAAAAGACAAAGCAGTTTATCATCATTTTATCAAGCTTTTCTTTTGACACAGAGGGGAATTAGCTCAAATAGTAGCGCGCTTACTTCGCATGCAAGAGGAAGGGGGATCGATGCCCACATTCTTCACTAGGTTTTTGTTGGGGGAGGGATAGCTCAGTGGTTTGAGCATTGGCCTGCTAAACTCTGAGTTCAATCCTTAAGGGGGCCATTTAGGGAACTGGGGTAAAAATCTGTCTGGGGATTAGTCCTGCTTTGAGCAGGAGGTTGGACTAGATGACCTCCCGAGGTCCCTTCCAACCCTAAGATTCTATGATATATTTAGTTGATCTTTCTCCTACAACTATGTGTTCTACCTAAAGTGTTACTTATATGTCTCTCTATCTTAACGTTCCTACAGCATGATTTATTATGGAAGCCAAATACATAACTGTGGTAGCTGTAAAAAGCCCCAAGGTAAGATGTGTGTGTGACATCTGTTGGGAAATTTTGCTATGTATGAACTTTTGAATGTTAGCCATCTCCAGGACAGAGAAACAGTGTAATTGTGCTGCAGTACCTTGAGCCAAATCAGAATGTTTGCAAGTGATTAGAAGACCATTTGTTTTGAAACTGTGGGTTCAAGCATCTTGAGTCTAAACCTGCATGATGCTGAGTATTGTCAACTCACTGAACATCAATGAGAATTAAGAATGCTCAGCAATTTATAGTCCTGGGGCCCCACACTGGGTATTTAGCACCTCAAGGTAATCTCTGGAATATAGCCACATCCTCTGAGTGTGTATTCATTAGTGCTGTCTAAACTTTTCTTACCAGCTCTGTGGCCTTTGTTGTTCTGTATAAGTCATGTGGTTTGTTTTCTCTGGGCTGCACCTTTAAACTTTAGAAATCTGCTAGTGACAGCTGCCATTTTGTGTTCATTGTTGATGCAGCTTGCTACAAGTAAGAAACATGCTGTTCTCTGACACACAGAGGCTTTACTTTTACTCTCTCTTCTCTTGTGGCATCCCTTCTTCTAAAGTAAAGCAATTCTGACTGATTGCTCAGTATACATCTGCTGTTTGTTCATGGAATGCATGACACACCCAAACTGCAATATGAAGCAATCATAAGCCATATGTAAGCTGTGGGTTGCTTTGAGAGAAAGTTAAAAAAATGGTGATTACCGTATATACTCGTTCAGAAGCCGAATTTTTTAGTAAAAAAGGGAAGCACCAGAGAAGGGGGTTGGCTTATGAACGGGTATAGAAAGGGAGAGGTGGGACACAGCCTTTCCCCACAACAGAGGGGGCAAGGAGAGGCAGCACAGCCAGCAGAAACAGAAGGGAAGAGGTGGGGCCAGAGTCTCTCTGCTTCTGGCCACGCTACTCTCCCCCCAGCCTCTGAAGCAGCTGCAGCTCCGGGGCTGGCAGGCTGCAGCCACGCCGCTCAGCCCTGCCCCCCAGAGCAGGCTGTGGCCACACCTCCCGGCCTGCCGGAGCACACTCCGGCCGTGCCGCTCAGCCCAGCCCAGCCCACTGGAACATGCTGTGGCCACGCCGCCCGGTCTGACCCACTGGAACATGCTGCGGCCACATCGCCTGGTCTGACCCACTGGAACATGCTGCGGCCACGCCGCCCGGTCTGACCCACTGGAACATGCTGCGGCCACATCGCCTGGTCTGACCCACTGGAACATGCTGCGGCCACATCGCCTGGTCTGACCCACTGGAACATGCTGTGGCCACGCCGCCCGGTCTGACCCACTGGAACATGCTGCGGCCACATCGCCTGGTCTGACCCACTGGAACATGCTGCGGCCACATCGCCTGGTCTGACCCACTGGAACATGCTGCGGCCACATCACCTGGTCTGACCCACTGGAACATGCTGCGGCCACATCGCCTGGTCTGACCCACTGGAGCAGGCTCCGGCCGTGCTGCCCAGTCTGCCAGAGCAGCTCCAGCCAGGCCAGAGACATCCTCCTTTGGCCCTCCCCAGATAAGGTGGGAAGGGATGGGATGGGGAGAGTGTGGGGGTCCCGGGCTAAGGGTGGGGTCCTGTGGATTGTGGTCACAGGGGTTACTACCCTGACCCCCAGCTTCTCCCCCTAAAAAACATTTCCCCACCAGTTGCTGTCCTGGCCCATCAGGGTAAGCAGCTGGCACGCCAGGACACTTTGTTTACTTAGGAGCGTGCTGGTGGATGCTCGAGGTAAACACACCATCTCAGCCCAACAGTGGCTTATCCTGAAGGCCCGGGAGCCAAAGTTTGCTGACCCCTGAATTATAGGGTCGGCTTATGAACGGGTTATAAACATTTTCCATTTTTACTTATCCGTATTGGGGGGGGGGGGGAGTCGGCTTATAAACTAACCAGCTTATGATCGAGTATATACAGTAATTCACTTCTTTAACCTAGATCTGACTAACATTCCAAAAAAAGATAAACCCTTCCTGAGGAGAACTGACTTTCAAAGGCTTCCTATCCATAATTCTGAACCCAGCATCCCTTGGAAATTATAGATACATTTGGATATGAAATTCAGAAGGAAATCTGAAACTTTGAGGAGTTTATATGAACCTTTCAGGATCTCAGCAAGGGCATTCCACCTTGTCATTGAAAGGAGTCACAGAGAACTGTAAAAGGATTAAAATGACCTAGGAATGTAAAAAAATGCATGCAAATGCATTCATTATAAAGTAATTGTGAATACATTCAGCTATATATTTTTAGTGCTTTTTTTAGAGCTTAAACAGCAGTCTGGTATTCAAAGTCTGTCTCCACTCTTGAGACATGGGTCTGCCATTGTCAGTGCCACCCACACATCTCTGACTGTGTTTTTGTATTAAATTGTCATTTTCCCTCCAGAATGAACATGCTGCATGAATGGCTTAACTGAAACCCAAAAACTTGCTTGCCACTGAAGAGCCAACAATTCTGAATGGCTCTTTTGCACGTGCGCTAGGAACGAAAGTTAACTCTGTTCTTACAATAGATTTGGGTAGTTTCCACTATATTTTTAAATGCATTTTCTTTTAATTTATTGCAGCAAAAAACATCCATGCACAGACTCTTGCCAGCTATTTAAAATGACAAAGTTAGATATAAAATTCAGTCAGTTCACCTCTTCCACTAAGCATCAGCTCTAAATACAAATATGAGCACCACAATGCACTGGTCAGTAACCAAAAAGGCCCAGCCGTATGCCAGGAAAGAGAGCAAATGTGGGTTATTTCAGATGGGGATGGCATTCTGTAGGACCAGGTCCCTTACAGACAATGTCCTGCCAGCAGCCTTTAGTCTATTTATATCAAGGTGAAGCTAACAGCTAACCTGTACTGACTGCAGCTGTGGCAGTGTATTGTAGGAAGAGTGGCGGTCAGTCAGGTGGCCCAATCTTTAGCCATTTAAGACTTTATAGGTGAAAGCCAACACCTTAACATTGATCCAGAAGCTCACAAGTAACAGTGCAAATCCCAGAGCACTGGTTTCATGGACTCTCTCTAGGTTGCTTATATATTTGAGGCTGAGTTCCAGCCATCTCAGCTGAAATTGCCCATGTTTTGGTCTCAGTCCAAAAGTAATTTTTTGGCATGTCTGTGATGCCGTCAGAAAAAATAGTTCTGGCTTTTTTTTTTTTTTTTTTGAGGAATACAGATGTGAAACACATACAAATTTCCCATAGATGCCACTTTAATTTAGGGCTAGACTGTGAATTAGAGTTAGTAATGTAGATAATTTTCCACAGTTAATTTAATTGGAGTTAATAGAAAAACTTGTATGATTAAGTGCTTACCAGTGTAAAGTGTTCACGATCTGGTTCTTTGCTCTTGCATAATTTAAAATTGCCTGAAGCAGGAAGCTTCAAACTTGGCTTGTTTTGTAGAAGTCAGTGTGATTTAAAAATCAGGTAAGTTTGAAGAAACTCAGTTTAGCAGGTTTAAAGTTTCTATTCATTAAAGACAGCAGTTCCACACATATAGATGAAAACACGTTGTCTTTTCTTGAATCTACTTTTAGGATACTTCTCTTAAGGATATCTTGAATAAGGGGTGGTCTCAACTAAAGGGCTATTACACTCTGGAAAGTGCCTGTATGTAAAGGGCATGTTACTGTCCTATTTTTATTCTCTCTCAGTGACTATCAAAGTTGCTTTGTTTACAAGAAAAAAGTATGTCCTCCACCCCTCAACTGTCATCATGGTCAATGCAATTTGGAACAGGACAGCAGAGTCGGATTATTGCATCAGTAATACAGATTCTATTCTGTATAGGTTCTTATACTGTGCTCATCACCGTGGTATCTGACTGCCTTCCAGTAGAGCGGTAAGCAACATGACCATACATCTGTGACATGAGGTTTGTTCTCTCATCCTCTCCCCAGGAGGGGAGAAGTTAGAACTTGACAACGTTGTTGATTATTTCAGAGCCAGAAAAGAATCCAGATACTTTCCCATGGTTGGATTTGCTCTGCAGGCCTGACAGGAGTAGAAAGCATTAAAAAACTTAATTTTGTCAGAAAAGCAAGCGAGCTAGCAGATCTGGCTGGAATATATGCAGAAGGAGCAGATGGGATGAGCAGGAAGGTGCTTTTTTACAATCATTTTACTGATCATAGCTAGTGAATATTTCTGGATAAAGGATGCTATAAGATCTGTTGCCAAAGACAATGGAGCTTGAAAATGCCATGAGACAGATAGGACTTACAAATTTTGGGCATGGATGAGACTTTATTTCTCACCCTTTTTAAGGGGAAGTGCACAGCTGTGCTATTGCGGGACAGATCAGGGAAAGAAATTGGGACTCAGAGTCATATTTCCTTCCTTGGCACCCGCTTTGCTTCAGGGGGGAGTAATCTGCTATTGACCTATGCCAGTAATCTGCATGTTACCTTCCCCTCCCTCACTGACTCAGCTGTGTCAGATATCTTCTCCTCTTATTTACATTTAAAACACAGGAAATTATTAATGGATATTATTATTTTAAATAACATCACTTTAACACTAATGTTGGCAGGTCAACCACTCCATACTTACTAATATCTCAGTAGTGCCTACAGGCCACATTGTCCTAGATACAGGGCAAAGTGATAGGTCTCTGCCACAAATTGCATCCACAATCTAAGATGAGAGAAAACAGGGGGACACAACAAATAGATGGGTGGAGCACACAGTTGCCAACTTTCATGCAGTAACTAAACACCCTGACTTTCACAATCAGCCAGAAATCAAGCTAATCCCATTTCAAAACAAGGCCAAAACAAGCCAATCCCTAAGAACCCCAACACTCTATGTGACTAGATTCCCCTGGCCTGCAGTCAGGGACTGCGGTGGGCTGCTGTGCACCCCTGACTCTCTTCCCCCCTTGCCCCTGCTTGCCCCTCCCTTGTCCCTGCTGATCAAAGAAAAAAAAAAGAAGCAACAAACTGCAACAAGTTACAAGCCAAACAAGCTACAAGCCAAAAACTAGCCAACAAGGAACTCACAAGCCAAATAAACCAAAAACAAGCCCAATTTCTGCGTTTTTTTCCGCAGGTTTGGCATGTCTGGTGGAGCACTATGTATCAATGAGACAATTCTGATTAGCATGATGAGAAGTGCTCCCAGCACATCAGCTGCCTAACCAGTGTGGGGGTTTAGTAGGTAACTGCAGAGGTGAGTTCTAAGGAGGAATTGTGGCTTTGTGGATTTTTACAGAGAGCTTCCTCCAAGACATAGGTTCTTATTGAAGAATTAGACAAAGGGGCAGTAAATATGGTTATTGTTGGTAGAGGCAGAGTCAACATCTCAATACTGTATAACAGGTGATAGATAGGGAAGGGAGAGATTATAACTCTACTGCTCCTCCCAGCTATTTTCCATAGCTTTTTCTTTACCGGCTTGTCAATAACCAAAGCTGCTTTGCTTTTTATACCTTAATTTTGAACATTTCCAAGCCTGGTTCAGAGTGATTGTTGAATTTTCATGCAATTGTTTGTGACCAGAGTTGATTGAAAACTGGAGTCCTTTAGATAACATTTAGATAAAAAAGTATTACCAACATTTTCAGTGAGAAATTTCAACTATTTGTGTAAAAAAAAAAAAAATCCTACAAAAATGAATGTTTTCCTGTTTTCAGACAAAGGCTTTTTGGTTTTGGGCCAAAATTATGTTTTCAGTTTTCCCATGACTCAAAAAGAATATTGAGGAAGGCAGAAACTTTCCACACAAAAAAATTGTTTTATTCAAAACACAATTTTCAATGGAAAAATAATTGATGGTAAATTGTCTAATAGCTTTATTTGTGACTTCAACACTGAATCAATTATAGGAATGTGAACGTGTTGCAGAGTATAGTATATTTTAAAGACCCTTTAGCACTGTTTCAGGGTAATTACACCTGTATTCCCCCTCCATGGTCTCTCAAGGGCAGCCACTCAAGGTTCCCAGCTGCCAGCTATCATCTCTCTTGGGTGAAGTCCCATGTCTCTCTCCATTCTGTCCAGGGATGCTTTAAGGCTGCACAGCTCCCTACCTTGCACACCTATATCCAAAGGAATCCAGTCTGCCTTAAGGCCAGCCCCTGTGCATTGCTCTCTCTCTCTCTCTCTCTCTCTGAAGGCTCTGAATAATGTATTGCCACCAGTTACAAGTTACCACATCGCTTTTTCTAAGCAAGCATCTTTATTGTTAAGGTAAAAGCATTACAGTGAAGAAATATAAAAACAATAAGTGTTCCTATATGCATGTTAAAAGCTTACCAGAACTCCAACATAAGATTCCAGTAGGCGTCAATCTTTCAAACCCCACAACAGGGTTTGCCCTCTTAGTCCCAAATTCATGACAGTTTTTAGATTGGGAACCAGATGCCCTCTGGACAGTTCACCTGTTTCTTTATGCAGATCAGGCGTTTGAGCTCCTGTCTGGAGGAACAGATAATCACCAGTCAATGGCCCTCTACTCAGGATGTAGTTCAAAAGGCTGTTTGGGGTTTTTTTGCAACAGAGGTTGTGTAATTTACATTCACCACTCCCTAGGGAATCCCCAGGAAACCCTCCTAATACTCATTGTTCCAAAAGTCTATGCCTGTCTGGCACATTTCAGTATAGTCATTTGAATTCCTTACACTTCCCAACTCTCACTTCGGTCACACCCTTCACATGGCCAGAGTGGTATAAAGGGACCTTAGTGTACATGAGAATCAGGCTCTAAGAACCCAACAAATGAAATGACTAAGAATTAGAGCTAGTCACACTTTTTCAACATTTTGACAATTTTTTGTGTGTGATTCCCCCCCTTTCCTCCCTGCCTAATTTTTCACCCAGTTTTAATAAATATAAATCCTGCCAGTGTGTCCTCAGTTTCTGGTGATGTTAGCCATTCCCTTTCAGTCCTCCTTACAATGTACAAGTTGTCAATGGACTACAGTATATAGCCCCCCGGTGGAAATCCACACTATACGTTCTTGAATAGCTCTTTGCACTGCTGCAGAAGAAGTATGCACAGCATGCCTGAGAAATCCTATTGTCATTGACTATTCTGGTTTTTCGGCAGATTTGTACTGGTAGAGATGCACAGAAGAAAATCTGGTCAATTACGTATGGCCTTTGAATCTCAATCAGCTGGCATGGCTAAGAAATTTCAGGAAGCAGTTAGCACACTGAATCCTGTACACCGTCTCAGGGGGGCCCAGGTTTGCTTGAATTCCTAGCACATGGGCACAATGATTGGCAGCTAATGATAATTCACAGTGAAACAATTCAAACATGGTTTGTTTCATTTCAAGTACTGCAGGCTGATTTGCTTTTCAAGAAAACAACCACAGGATATCAGACAAATAAAAGAACATGGCAGCCAATGTTTCAGCTCTTTTGAGCCTTCCTGAAATTTGCAATCCCAGGGCTATTCACGTGGCTTCATTCCCAGATGCAGGAAATATCACACACTCAGAACACTTCCTCAGTATTTCCCCCAACTCCTTCTGACCTGTTTAAGATGTTGCTGCTGCTTCTGTGACGATCTCTGCTTCTGTTTCCGCAAGTCCTTTTTCTTGTGTGTGTGTGTGGCAGGGAGGGGGTCTTTTCCCCAACTGGCTTAGAATCTGAGTAATAACAAGCAAAGCTCTGTTTATCAATACAATACAAGTTATTTCTGAATGGTATCATGAATACTGAAGGGTTAGGGTTAGGGTCACTGCATAACTGAGGACTCTTAAATTCAGGTCATTTACCTAGGTTTAATGCATATACAGGTCGCACTTGCACATGTCAAAGCCTGGGGGTGAAGAACATTTAAGTAGACAAGTTAATGGGGGAATTCACTGACTATACAAGAGAAATGATTGGAGGCCAAGGACAATTCTTTGGAGAGACAGTATGTATAGTTAGTATGAATCACAGAAAATGGTGTTTGGAAGCTGTCACATGGTATTCTTTGCATCGGTCTTCATAGCTAGGGTGACCAGGTGTCCCGATTTTATAGGGACAGTCCCGATTTTTGGGTCTTTTTCTTATATAGGCTCCTATTACCCCCCACCCTTGTCCCGATTTTTCACATTTGCTGTCTGGTCACCCTATTCATAGCTGAGGATGTGAGGAAGACTCCCAAACCTGAGCAATTCTTTTTAGGTGATAAATCTGAGGAACTGTCCCAGATTGAGGTGTCATTAGAAGAAGCTTGGAACAAACAATAATAAGTCACCAGAACCAGATGGTATTCACCCAAGAGTTCTGAAGGAACTCAAATGTGAAATTGCAGAACTACTAACTGTGGTATGTAAATAATCATTTAAACCAGTTCTATACCAGATGACTGGAGGATAGCTAATGTGACGCAAATTTCTTAAAAGGGCTCCAGAGGTGATCCCAGAAATTACAGGTCAGTTAGCCTAACTTCAGTACCAGGGAAATTGGTTGAAACTATAGTAAAGAACAGAATTATCAGAAACACGGATGAACATAATTTGTTGGGGAAGAGTCAACATGGTTCTTGTAAAGGGAAATCATGCCTCACCAATCTATTAGAATTCTTTGAAGGGGTCAACAAGCATGTGGATGAGGGTGATCCAGTGGATATAGTGTACTTAGATTTTCAGAAAGCCTTTGACAAGGTCCCTCACCAAAGATTCTTAAGAAAAATTAGCTGTCATGGGATAAGAGGGAAGGTCATTTAGTGGATCAGTAACTGGTTAAAAGACAGGAAACAAATGGTAGGAATAAATGGTCAGTTTTCAGAATGGACAGAAGTAAATAGTGGTGTCCCCCGGGGGTCTCTATGGGACCAGTACTGGTCAACATATTCATACATAATCTGGAAACAGGGGTAAACAGTGAGGTGGCAAAATTTGCAGATGATACAAACTCAAGATAGTTAAGGCCAAAGCAGACTGTGAAGAATTACAAAGGAATCTCACAAACCTGGATGATGGCAACAAAATGGCAGATGAAATTCAATGTTGACAAATGCAAAGTAATGCACATTGGAAAACATAAATCCATGGTGCTCCCACATCTTGAATACTGCATGCAGATCAGGTCGCCTCATCTCAAAAAAGATACATTGGAATTGGAAAAGATACAGAAAAAGGCAACAAAAATGATTAGGGGTATGGAACAGCTTCCATATGAGGAGAGATTAATAAGACTGGGATTTATCAGCTTGGAAAAGAGATGACTAAGGTAGGATATGATAGAGGTCTATAAAATCATGACTGGTTTGGAGAAAGTAAATAAAAAGTGTTATTTACTCCTTCTCCTAACATAAGAACTAGGGGGCACCAAATGAAATTAATAGGCAGCAGATTTAAAACGAACACAAGGAAGTATTTCTTCACAGAACACACAGTCAACCCATGGAACTCTTTGCCAGAGAATGTTGTGAAGGACTATAACAGGATTCAAAAAAGAACTAGATAAGTTCATGGAGTATAGGTCCATCGATGGCTATGAGCCAGGATGGGTAGGGCTGCAAAACCACACTCTGAAGTGTCCCTAGCCTCCGTTTGCCAGAAGTTTGGAATGGGCAACAAGAGATGGATCACTGGATGATTGCCTGTTCTGTTCATTCCCTCTTAAGCACCTGGCATTGGCCACTGTCAGAAGATAGGATACTGGGCTAAATGGACCATTGGCCTGACCCAATATGATCCTTCTTCTGTATGATTCTCATCTCACACTGGTGTCTGTCATGGAGTTCCTCATGGTTTACATCAGAGTGAGAGCTGCCTCAGGCCCCTGAAGAAACAAGAAAGCAACTCCAGATGGTGGGGGCTAGCATGGGAAACAGATCTACCATTCATTGTGGATAGGCAAGCAGGGAGAAGGAGGCAGATTTTCCAGGAGGCAAGAGGAATGTAGGGGTTCCCTAATCAAGCTCTGGCCATGATCGGGAGTGAAAGGATTGAAAACCTTGCCATTAAAAGTGCAGTTCTACTCTGAAAAGAGACTATGTGAATGTCTTACACTAGCAGATCTGTTCCTTTGTGTAGTCAGTCATATCTTCTGACTCCAATCTCAAACGTATTAGTACGTGGCACCTTTGCACTGCCTTTCATGCAGAGGTCTCACGCTGCTTTACAAACATTTATAGTAATAATCACCTCCGTGCACAAAATCAGCATGAGGTTTGTGTGCCCCTGGGACCCTCATACCACTCCTGTGATATAGGTCAACTTCATTAGCCTTATTTCATGGGGCAAAAATCTTAGGAACAGAAAGGTCATGTGACTTGCTTAAAGTTAGTCAGTGGAAAAACTGGGAATAGAACCGAGTTCTCCAGATTACCATTAAATCATCCTTCCCCATTGTCCATGCCTTTCAGAAAGCCCATGAAGATTTTGGAGGATGAGTAATCCCATTTCCAGCACAGTATAGGCATACAATCCTGTACACTAGTAGGGTTTGTAATCTCTAATGCTATGTCTCTAATAGTCCCAGGGTGGATTTCACTTGATCCTGACTGATTTAATTTGTCCAAACCCTCTACTGCTATTTCTATATTAATCTTATTCCCTGAGGTCCCCATTTACTTACTGCCTCTGAGTGTGTGTCTACACTCCAGCTGGGAGTGTCCCACAGCCCAGGTAGCCAGAGATTTGAGCTAGTGTGCTAAAAACATTTGCGGTGTGGATGTAGCATGTGCGGAGGCACAGACTAGCCACCCAAGTTCAGAGCCAGGGGGTGCTGTACTCGGGAGGCTAGCCTATGCCGCTGCCCATGCCATAACATACATGGTCTTATTTTTAGCCCACTAGTTCAAGCAGAGCTAGAACATGTCTATTTACAAGGGCTGGGAGGCATGTTCCCAGCTGCAGTGTAAATGTACCCTGGCAGACACTGTATCACTCTTTAATGAGAAAAGAAACCAAAAATCCCATCTAAATTGGTATCCTGTTATTTTTCTTCTTTCCTTTCTTCAATTTCGATTACTTTAGATAAAGCAACCTGTTTTCACAGTGACCTCTGCTTTAACCTGATGTAAATATGCTTTTGCTTTTCTTCCAAAGCCAACACATATTCTATTGTATTAAACATGTAATTTATTCAGTAGCGTGCAGTAAAATCCCCCCACTGGTTAAAAGGGATAGGCGAACTTACACACAAGCCTGACTAAACATAGCAGCATGCTATTTTCCCCCTATTCTGTTTAAATATTTTAAAGAGTTTCCCTGGGACATTTTGAAATGAAATAAGTTATAAAAATGGGTAAGGGTTATACATTATAAATCACCATATAGAAACCATGAAAAATAAAAGGCAAAAATATCTGCAATTCAGATCGATGCATATGAACAGGGAACAAGTGCATTGCTGTTTTATATCTTCACTGAGAAGACCAGCTTCATTAGCTGACACCCTGTTACTGGGGAAGCAGCAGAGTAAACTACTTAAACTGAGTGGAAGCCAGAGTTTCAAAACAAAGATGTAAAGTACAAAGAGTGGGCTTTCCAAACTGCTCAGTGTTAGTGGCCTAACTCTGTTCCTGTTGAAGTCAGTGCTTAATTTTCAATGGGATCTATATATAAATAACATGGAGATAGATCTCTCATAGAGATGGAAGGGACCTTGGAAGGGCATTGAGTCCAGTCCCCTGCCTTCACAGCAGGACCAAGTACTGTCCCTGACAGATTTTTGCCCCAAATCCCTAAATGGCCCCCTCAAGGATTGAGCTCACAACCTGCAGTTTAGCAGGCCAATGCTCAAACCACTGAGCTATCCCTCCCCCACATTGGATATTACTGAGCATTTTGAAAACCCCACCCCCTAATGCTGACCGACACTATAAGGATAATAATATATAGCTAGAAAAAATAATCGTGTGGTAGAAAGGTTTCATTGGTCTAAACTTGAGATGGCTGAGTGAAAAACCCAGTTATGCCGGTCACCCCAAAGAAGTGCCAAGAAAACCTTTATCCTATACCGAGCCATCATGTTTTCTGTAAGAACAATCATATAGGTATCAGAGCAACAGAGCTCTGACTCATTTAGGACCTGATCCAAACTCATTGAAATCAATGCAAAGACTTAAAGGGTCTGGGTCAGATCCTTAGTGCATATACAGTGAAGGAGGCAAGAGGCTTCTTAGGTGAGCTGGCAAGTAACATGTGCCCATGATCAAAGAACACTGACAGCGGGTCCTACACCTTCTCAGATCCTAGCAGTGGACAATTTTTAACAACACATATAGTTTCATGTATGTAAGAGAGTTTCCGTGCTCAGCTTCAGTGTCATGAGTGAAGTTTGGAAAAGTCCAACCAGTGGGTCAACATTGCCTTTAATCTAAGGATAAAAATAATATGTTATAATTGATTGATTATTGGTCTTTATTCATTTAAAATAAGTAAAGACATGGACACATTGAATTTGAATTTGAGTCTTACTAACTGCTGAATTTCAGAAGCTACTGGATGTGTGATAGATAGATAGATAGATAGATAGATCGGTGGCTTTCAAACTTTTGTAGTGGTGACCCCTTTCACACAGCAAGCCTCTGAGTGTGACCCCTCTTATATGTTAAAATGAGGGGCAGGGGTAATTTAATTTAATGGGGTCTCAGGGCTGTCAGCCCCATGGAGCTGACAGTTCGTGACCCCGAAGTAACCACCTTGCGACCCCCAGTTTGAGAACCCCTGAGATAGATAGGCCTTAAACCTCATGGATTAGAGTACCTGATTCCCCATCACTATGACACTCTGCAGTCATGTAGTGGGATAAGACTGGTTCTGTCCACTCTCACTCATACCCATATTGCTTGTGATAATATGAAAGGCAGGTTCAGTAAGGGTGCTTATTACATTCTGGGCACATACATTTCTATCAGGGGAAGTGCAGGAATCTTGTTCAGAAGAGATACCAGCTCAAGTTCCTTTTCCTTCCTCCTCCAGTAAAGGTACCATTTCAAAGTCTCGGCTTTGGTTCAATGTACAACAAGCTCTTATCTTGTTACTTGTTACTTCTCCACTTCTCACCTCCCCCACCACTACTGTTGTATTGACGCTCCTTTCATCATGTTCTCTCTTGTCCTGCCATGCGAGCTGCCTGGGGAAATCTCGTCAGAGCAAATCAATGGCTGAGTTATTGATTCACTCTGAAAACACCCTCTCATGCTGAGCCAGCTGTTTCACATGAAGAAAGCAGAGTAAAGACAAAGAGGCCAAAAGAAGTCACAGAAGAAAATGGAAGAAGTTTCAGAACAAAAAGACTCTGGGAACAACTAGAGATGAGCCTAATATGGATCGAAACTCTCCCCAAATTTGGAAGCATTTGGCACCAAAATTCTAGACCTGGCTTTCATCATCTCATATTTTGATTACTGCAACATCCTTCTCTCTGGCTTTGATAAATGCAACCTTGCCCCACTCATTTCTATTCTGAATGCTGCTGCAAAGATCATTCTCATAGCCCATCACTTTGACCATGTCACCCCTCTCTTTGCATCCCTCTGTTGGCTCCCCCTTCTCTATTGCATCCAACATGAGCTTGATGATTCTGTATGGCTTATCCCTATTATTCCTTGTTCACTGCTGAAATGTTGACTCCCACCTCTGACCTGCCCATGGTACCAGGCTCTAACATCTGCTGGTTGCATTTGGAAACGAGCACTTTGTGCTTTCTCTCATGCTGCCCCTCATGCATGGGAGGAGCTCATTATTCTCCTTCCAATCTCTCCCTAAAACCCTCCTTCATCCTGATGCTTATCATAGAATATCAGGGTTGGAAGGGACCTCAGGAGGTCATCTAGCCCAACCCCCTGTTCAAAGCAGGACCAATCCCCAACTAAATAAGCTGGAGAATATTTAAGTGAATAGTGCACTGATACCACTTCTGATGATGCTGACCTATATTGTCCCATCGTTTCATTGTACTTCCCCATCTGTCTGTGTCCATCGGTTGTTTCTTGACTTATGCTTGCATTGTAAACATTTTGGGGCACAGACTGGGTTTTTTTTGTTCTGGGATTGTACAGCTCTTAGCACAATGGGGTTTTGGTCCATGACTAGGGCTCCTGGGTACTATGGCAAAAATGATGAGGATAATAATAATTGACCGTGTCTATTCTAAAATAGGTCTAAGCCCTTGATACTCAGATCCAAACTCTCCTGAAGTTCAAGACAGTTTGACCTAATAACAGCATTTGGAAAACAAATAGGAGCAACACAGTGCCTACCATTGTCCAATGGTGCATAGGGAGCCAGGGAGATGGGAGGGCTGGATTCCACTCCCATCTCTGCCACTGATGTGTATTCTTGAGACAGGTCACATAGGCTCTGATTTTTCAAAGGGACCTCTAATTTTTTGGGTGTTCAAATTATAGACATGGGGGGGGCTGATTTTCAGGGGTGTGGAGCACCCACAGTTCTCGTGGCCCTCAGTTGGATATACGGAAGCTCAGAATCACTGAAAATTTAGTCATCGGGAGTCTAAAGCTGGCACCTGAAATAAGAAGGAACTTTTGAAAATGAGGATCTGAAAACCTTAGTTCACTATTTAAAAAACAACCACCACAAAACCCTGGATCATACTTGTCCATCTCTCGCTATCGTTGTTACAGAATATATAACAGCTCTGAAAAGTAATGCTACAGCAACATTGGCAGCTGCTCCTGGAAGCTGCAGACATATCTGAGATAATAATTCAGTCTAAGAAGAAGCCTTAAGATACAAACCGAATACCCCAGAATGTGTGTCTGCCTGCCAAATGCAATCCGAACTACATTAGCATCAAGTAATATGCTCCTTCTCCATGTGACACCATCTGTGAATTTCACTTGCTCATGTGTTAGCTCCAAGTAACTGCAAACTGTGCCTAATTTAAAGGGAGATAATGAAAAGTAGAAACAACACTTCCATTGTAATCACTGTAAGGGGCTGGTGGTATCTCCCTAAACTAATACACCATTCTACAGTGTACTGCATCAGCTTACGGCGCGGATTGGTGGAACTGTCCATTCTCTGTCTATAGCCTCTGCCAATCCAGACTCCAATACTAGGTGCAGGAGTGGGCATGTTGCCAACGCAAGCTCTGTCCTTTCTGCAGCGGGCACAGTCACTAAGTATTGTTTTCAATTATTTATTTTGTGGGGGAGGATAAGAGGGGGGGAATCCACATGTAACTTTTGGGTTTTGTAATCCACAAATTACAATGGCTAAGAATAGATTCTCCCCCTGCTCCTTGTGCACTGCGCGCCCCGTCTCATTACAGCAAATTCTGTGTTTCCTGCGCTCGCCACTGCTGCCAGATTTTTTTCATTATTTATGGGCGGCAAATGATTTTTAATTTGTACTCCGTTCAAATCAGGGAATGATTCAAACCCGGTGCATCAATGGCATGAGGAGGGCACTATAAAAGGATTGGAGTAGAGCAGATTAAATAGAGGGAAAGTAATACGGATTGGTGGATGAGTGGATTCTATACCATACTACTAAGCCTTCAGCTCGTTAGGCTGGTTCCTTTGAAAAGAGGGGATTCCTTTCTCTTTAAAACTGCCTTGTATTTAGCACAGTAAGGGTAAGGGACAGGTGAGCTGCATTTAGGGAATCAGAACCCCCTCAAACTCTCATCCATATTTAGCAACACGTTTAGAGAAATGCTTTTCAGAGTTCTGAAACGCTAAGGTAAGGTTTGTTGGGTTGCGGGGGTGGTGGTGGGGCGGAGGGTTAAACTCATATTTTCTGGTCAGACCCTACTTTTGGATGATTCCCCAAACAATTCCTGAGCCCTGTATCTTTTATTGTTCACACGTCACCATCCATGATAACTACCATTTATCATCACCATCTGTCCTAGTCTGGTAGGCACCCAGGCAGGTGTATTCTGTACATGGGAGTGTGGACTCCTGGATTCCATACATGCTGTAGTAGTTCAGTATTGTCTCATGTGTTTCATCAAGCCAGTCTCATAAGAGTTTAGGTTGGACATATTAGGTCAAACTCTGGTTGATTCTTGGGTGGCTGTACTGATGATATACTGGGGATAAGGGGTAGATTGGTCAATCCGCAACACAAGAAGCCAGGTTCCTAGTACTTACATTCCCTAGTTCTTCCAGAAACTTTTGGTCCTCAATTCCCAAACTGTAAAACGGGGATCATAGCACATTCTTTCTCCCAACCTTTATCAGCTTTGTCTATTTAAACTATAGACTTTTGGGGGCAGGAAATATCTCTTACTCTCTATTTTCACAGCACCTAGCCCATTGAGGCTCCAGTCTCAGCTGGGACTTCCAGTCACTACTGCAATACACAAGACTAATAAATTCCTGCTTCACAGTGTTTATATCACCAAAGCAGCACAGCACTCAGCACTGGCCTGCACCATTGTTGACAGCCTGACAGAGGACACAAGGACTCAGTGGCTATGGAGACTGAATTGTCCTCTCATCTTGAGAGCTGTTTCCTCTAGAGCAGCGGTGGGCAACCTGTGGCGCGGACCGCATGCGGCCCGTCAGGGTAATCCGCTGGCGGGCTGTGAGACACGTGTTTACATTGACTGTCCACAGGCACGGCCTCCCGCAGCTCCCAGTGGCTGTGGTTCACCGTTCCCAGCCAATGGGAGCTGTGGCCACCACTTCCCGCAGCTCCCATTGGCTGGGAATGGTGAACCGCGGCCACTGTAGGGTGACCAGATGTCCCTGTTTTATAGGGACAGTCCCGATATTTGGGACATTTTCTTCTATAGGCACCTATTATCCCTTGTCCCAATTTTTCACACTTGTTGTCTGGTCACCCTAGGCCACTGGGAGCTGCGGGCGGCCATGCCTGTGGACGATCAATGTAAACACTGTCTCGCAGCCCGCCAGTGGATTACCCTGGTGGGCCGCATGTAGCCCATGGGCCACAGGTTGCCCACCACTGCTCTAGAGCACAGTCGAGGCTCTTTGGCAGGCTGCATGGGGAATCTTGCACTGCTGCTCCTGCTCCTGTTCCATTTGCCATTTGGATAAAGGATTTCAGTCTCCAAGGGCATCGCACAGCATCTTCAGAGACATTAACTGGACACCTTATCCAAAGCCCATTGAAGTTTGACTTTAGTGGACTTAGGATCAGGCTTTCACTATTCGTTATTTTTAAAGAGAGGAAAACGAATAAAATTTGGTCAAAGTGTACCCAATCATAACCTCCCATTTGAGCTTAATACCCTACAGAAAGATACAGCCCTAACCGCACAATGTGCTTAGCCCACACAGATGAGATCCTTTCACCACCAGTCATGAGTACCGTTTAAAAAGCAGGGTTGACGAGAGAGAGAGAGAGAGAGAGAGAGGGAGAGGCTATTGCCAAGTCTGTGGAGTTTGACAAAGAACATGAGCTTCACCTCCAGCCCACTGGACTGTGCAACGAGCGACTTCTCATCGGCATCGGCTCCCTTACATCAGGTAATGTCTTTTCCAGGCCTTCTTGAACATCACCTGCCTCTTGCAAAAAAACATTTAGTCCAATTAAGTTAAGTGGACTCTGAAGAGGTGTCACATGATTATCCCATCAGTCTGGCTCAAAAAAACCGAGGCAACAACAGCTTAATGTTGCAATGATGAGGCAAGATAAACAGGAGGCTATTCCAGACATGCATTTGCAACTCTCCTGGCGTCTTGATTTTTAAGTCCTTGCAGCTCCTTCAGCACTCAGACGCTGATTGTGAGGATTATGATAATTTAGGTAATAAAACCAGACATGCAGGTTAATGTCACAGCAGGAGTTTGTTTCTTCCACAGAAATCAAAGAGCGTAGCTAGGCTTCCAGCCACTGGGCCCCACTTCTGAAGCAGTCCTCAGCAGACTGGGGCAATTTCATGCTTAGTAATTTATTCTTTTTATGCTGCCAGTGGACTTGTCACTGGGGAAAATCCAGCTTCTGGTACCATGGAGTTAAAGGAGAATTTAGTTTGAAAAACAAGCTCTATTTTTTTTTTATTTAAATGAACAACCAGAGATAACCCAGAGCTCCTGTCTTACTGTGGAGATTAGAATTTTATCAAACTAACCTTACCATAAAGGTGTCACTTCCCATCCCAGGAGGCTAAGGCGATCCGGAGTAGCTGGATTCAAGATGTACAGAATAAGACGGTCTTATGTGCCTGACCATGAAAGGGTCTAATCTCCTCTCAAAAGATGCTGAGCATCTGTGTGTTTAGCCCTCTCTGTATCTGAGCCGGATACATGTCAGACAGACTTTCATTGTCCTGTAGAGGGGGTGTGGGACAGAGAGAGGGTGTCTGGATTTGATTTTGCCCTTCACCCTTTCCAGCTAGAGGAACTGAATTCCAGGATGTAGCTGAGTGTCAGGAGTCTCCTGTTGCTCAACTCTGGTTCCAGCTGATGGAACCCAATAAGGAGCTGCAGGTCAAGTGCTGCTGGCCCACTGGGGCAGGCTTGACTCATTAGGCCCTGTCCGGAGTGTAATGGAAGTGGAATTCAGCCTTTGGGATGGGAACAACCGGTCCTCAGAATAAGGAAGACTAGGAGCAGCCAAAACTGGGGATAAGGATTACTCTGGGGTTCAAGTACTGTTATTTTGGAATTATCTTTGTGGTTATCAACCCATGGGGCTGTGACTTTTTGATTCCACCACTTGCCTGAACAAATGCAAGTATCAGCTTGTTCTCTGAATAAATCTGAATCTAGTTTCTTCAGTTTGAAAGTGTGTAAAAACCCTGATAAATACACACTAAAAAGTTATGCCAGGAGAGGCAGACACCTGCCTATTACTCTCTATACCTTCTCAAGGAACTGCCTCTCACATCTGCTTCTCTCCTATCCAGTTTGGAGATGTCACATTCCCTCGCTTCTGTTCTTCTGGTGTAGTCACAGCAGCCACATTCCCCACCACGGTGAGTGAGGGCATATGTCAGAACATTGCTCTTCTCTAAGTGGCAGCCTGGTCTGCCTACTCCCTGCAGTGCAGTTTGAGGGCAGCAGTCCTACTGCCCCATTTTGGAGCAGTAAATCCCAGAATCTTTTCCACAGGGCCCCAATGCTCAGACCTTTTAAACACTAAATCCCAGTTGGAGCATCACCCTCCCTTTGTGGAGACTCCAGAGTGGTTTCCACATTTTGAAAGGTGTTTAGAGACTCCAGCTCCTCCTGTCTCTCTCCTCCGCCCCTCACTGCTTACTAGAATCTGCATGAGGAAAATGAGCCATGTTGGGGCTGTGGGCGGTGACTTGTAACTACCACTGTAGGAGTAGAGTAGGGGTGACAGCCCTGACCTCAGGGGACAGAATGCCCTTTCTTTGAGCATTGGCTCCTCACAGTAGGGGGCTACCAAAGTGACGGTTCATCTGACAACCTGTGAGAAACCAGCGGGAAATAGCTAATTGGGAAAGAACCAGTTTTACTGAGTCACAGCTCCCCGATGTTTCGTTCAGTTTCGTGTCTTCACAGGAAAAGGAACAGGTGCTTGAGGACTTGGCTGCATCTCTCTGCCTCCCATGTAAGGACCTAACTAGAAGCAGGTCTTGGGCACCTAGCTTACTCTGGTGACCTAAGCAGGAGAGATAAGAAGAGGAGAAAAGGGAACAGAAAAATGAGCACAAAAAGGAAAAGCAGCAAGGGACAGCGTTTGTAATCTAGCCCAGCAATGGAAAACACCAAGCCAGGGGGAAGACTACAAGCTGGTGGGTGAAAGGATGGACTTCCAGGGGTTAGAGTGAGGCAGATGGTCACCAAGAGCAAAGTGAGTGGAGGTAGAAAATGGCCAAGCCTGGTGGGAAGTGAGTGTGAACAGCCCACATTGGTCCCAATCAGGGATAGACAAACTGCCTAGCTGCCAGTGAGAGCAGATACACCCTGTGTAGGGAAGCCAGAATTGGATAGGCCAGAAGAATTCTCTACCATTAGTAGGTCCACTCCTGGCACTCCATGAAGACCATCCCCAATGAAATTTAGATGGAATCCCCTGAATCCTTGGAGGTCAGATGTGGACTGCATATTTGTAGGGCAACTAATGATTATTACTATTTATTAACTATATCATGGTAACATCAAAGGGCTCCAGTCAGAAGGATCCGGGGCCTGATTGTGCTAGGCAATGTAGAAAAACTTATTAAAAAGTCACTCCAGAACAGCTTACAACTAAACTTGTGACTTTCTATGAATAGGGCCCTACCAAATTCATGGCCATGAAAAACACGTCATGAACTGTGAAATCTAGTCTCACCCCGTGAAATCTGGCCTTTTGCGTGCTTTTACCCTATACTATACAGATTTCAAGGGGGAGACAAGTGTTTCTCATACTGGGGGTCCTGACCCAAAAGGAAGTTGCAGGGGGGTCACAAGGTTATTTCAGGGGGGTTGCGGTATTGCCACTCTTACTTCTGCTCTGACTTCAGAGCTGGGTGGCTGGAGAGTGGCGGCTGTTGGCCAGATCTGAAGGCAGTGCCCCGCCAGCAGCAGTGCAAAAGTAAGGGTAGCAGTACTGCAACCCCCGCTACAATAAGCGTGTGACACCCCCCCCAACTCCTTTTTGGGTCAGGACCCCAACAATTACAACATCATGACATTTCAGATTTAAATTGCTGAAATCATGAAATTAACGATTTTTAAAATCCTAGGACTGTGAAATTGACCAAAATGGACTGTGAATTTGGTAAGGCTTCATTTGTCTCTATCACTGCATTGTGATGTCTGAGAAAAATGAATCATTTATAATCTTGGAACCAGCAAAGGGAGGTCAGTGAAGAAGGCTTGATTTGTAAGTAGCTTAGTTAGTACGCAACAAAAACCAGATTGAGGCCTCTTGCCTAGGAGCCAAGGAAGTGAGTTAAATATTATAAACTTAACTATGCGACATATACTAATGACTTTATATATTGGAATCCAGAGGCGGTCCAGGTATTATCGGAACACCATGAGAATAAGATACCTACACCTTAGCTAGATGTAGCTAGATGCATGTTTATCAATTCAATCTAAATGTTATACTCGAATGATAATATTTTGTCTGTTAAATAAACTGTCTGCTGTGACATGACTGTCACTTGAGTGTTCAAGCATTGTTGGAGTGGTATCAGGTTTTGCTTTGAATGGGGGTGACTAGGCAACTTGTAGAGAATTGCCCCTTATGATTTACATATTCATTTAATTTAAAGGGGTAGAGCAACAAAATGCAGTAGAAGGGGGTCGGCAACCTTTCAGAAGTGTTGTGCCGAGTCTTCATTTATTCACTCTAATTTAAAGTTTCGCGTGCCAGTAATACATTTTAATGTTTTTAGAAGGTCTCTTTCTATAAATGTATAATATATAACTAAACTATTGTTGTATGTAAAGTAAATAAGGTTTTTAAAATGTTGAAGAAGCTTCATTTAAAATTAAATTAAAATGCAGAGCCCCCCCAGACTGGTGGCCAGGACCCGGGCAGTGTGAGTGCCACTGAAAATCAGCATGCATGCCGCCTTCGGCATGCGTGCCATAGGTTGCCTACCCCTGCAGTAGAAGAATTGCTGGTTGAAAAAACAGATAAAGATTCAAGCAGTTCATATTTTCCAAACTGATTCCCCCAATCCTAGAGAAGTTAGTTTTACAATTATTTAGGTTTAACTACAATTAGGAATCTGGCATGTTGGATTCAAGTTGCTTATTTATATGTGCTAATTTTATTTAGATTACTATTATTTTATTTGTGGTGATGTCTACAAAAATCCTGACAACATGCTGCACTGAGGCCACTGCATGTCATGCCGGCAACTATTGCCTCATTGTTTCCTTGTGCTTTCCTGTCTGTATTCACCTGTTGGCTCTTATTTTAGATTTAGATTTTAAGCTTTTGGGGGGTCTTTCTGTTCTATGACTATACAGCTTCTAGCACTCTGGGGCCCTGCCCATGTCTGGGACTTCTATTGAAATAATAAAATTAATAATAATAATAATACAGTCTTTAAAAAGAGTGGCGACTATGAATGCTCTTTGGGGTGGGGCTACTCTTCAAAATTGTCTTTTCCAAGTAAACTTCTCTTTAAATCTCCTTCTGGAAAATTTATTCAAACCTTGAAAAGCAGCATTCTCTTGTGTAGCTTGAAGGTTAGATCTGTTTTGCTGAAGTGCCAGAGTTTTAATATAAAATATTTAACGGGAACTCTAGAGGCTTGGGGTGTTGTTTTAATCCTGGTGAAAAATGTTTTTAAATAAACTTAGCAAACCAGTGTGCAACATCTGTCATTACTCAGGAAACCGCTTAAAAATATTGTAACTTATTTTCAAGTGCGTAAAGATATTCAAGGGCTTTAAACTCTGCAATAAATGCCTGGAAGGTGGAGTATTCACCATATGCAGCATCCTTTTGTGTCAGGATGCGATGCTGGAAGGGGTCCTTCAGCGCCTCCTGCTGGCTGAGTCCTCTCAGTGGGTCTTCTTTGGCTCAGCCCTGTGGCCAAGTCACATAAAGTTCGGTGGTAAGGAAAGATTACAAGCTAAACATCCAAATAATAATTCTTGTGCCCCTCTCAGGCACCACTGAAGTGTTCTTAGTGGCTGTCCCTCAGCCCCAACCTCCCAGGAGCCTAACCTGCTTCTGCAGTTGTACTGGCATGTCCCTTGCTCTTAGGTTTGCCAACCCACCAGGACTGGCCTGGAGTCTCCCAGAATCAGCATCAATCTCCCGATGACTATTCAAAGCAATTCAGGAGATTTTAATAGAATATTTTAAGAAAATGACATTAGGTCATTTTGGGGGAAAAAAAATCTTCTAGAAGAGCTTCAGTCAGAGCTGACAACCCTACTTGCTCTGTGGCTGGTAGGGGAAACCCAGGCCTGCCCTGTACTCTGGGTTCTAGTGCAAGGATCCTGTATTAAGCAGCTAAGTCTGCGTCTTCAGATGTACTGCTGTTTCCCTTGGCCACTTCCTACTTCTAAGCCCCCTGGTGCTGCTCCCCCCATAGCCTGTGCTTAACATGGCCTCCCTTTGGTTCTTAAGCCTCTGGCTTCTCCCTTCTCTGCTGAACTAATAAATCTCCTGCACCCCTCAGGCTCCACTGAAGTGCTTTTACTGACCCTACCTCAGGCCTTCCACGCAGAAGTGTAACCTGCTCCTAAAGAGTTCTTTCTTTGCTTCTCCTTATCTTAGAAGGTTTTCTCTCACTGCCTCAGTTCCCCAGGGACTCTGGCAGCATCCCCTAGGGGGATCCCCCTGCTCCTTGTCAGCCCTAGCTCAGGGATCCCCCTGCAGGAGCTGACCCTGATCACTGTGATATCGCCTATCTACAGGACAGTCCTGCCTCCTTTGCAGTCTTTCCCTCCCTGAGTTTTTCATTCTGTTTGTAGTCTTTTCCTAACCCGTTCACTACTGGGGTCATTAAGTTGCCATGACACCATCAGCTGGAGGATAGCTGCTGGGTTATAGGTAAGGTTAAGCCTGGCTTGCCTTAAAGGGCCAGCCAACCTGTGACACTGCCCTATATAAAATTATACATTTTTTCCACATGAAGAGTGCACTACATTTGGCTCTGGGGCTTCTCTTATCTCCAGCATCTGACATAGACTGTAAGAGAACAATCGTAGTAAATGCTAACCAGTACTTCAAACAATGCATATCAAATGTGAGGTCATGGCACCAGGTTACCTAGAAGGAAGAAAAAGATATATCTGATCTTGGTAGGACTGCCAGTGCTGTGACTTATTAAGCTGGACATTGAAAAGAGAATTTCTGCTTCCATAGAAGGTAAAGATTCTCAATACCTATTATTTCCAGGAACACCTGCACCCGGAGAAAAAGCTATATACCTTGTTTCACATGTTGTGTGTTGAGTAATGACAAGAAGGGACACCATTTTTCTAAAACTAAGCTGGTTCTTTATTAAGAGGACCATTTACAGGGGTGCTGGAATTCTGGTTAACACAGACCGACTTCCTGGTGTCTCCTCCAAATTCTTGTTTCCTGAAAATTGTGTTCCTCCTACCAAGCATGTTGTTACAGACTCTCTGACTGATATGTGAAGAAGAAAATGTGGATCATACCATATGCCGTTGGTCTGAGGCAGCTTGCAAGGCCCAACCCCAAACAATGGTACTGGCTGAAAGCACAGAGTATCCTGGAGAAGATGTTGCCCATTCACTAGGTAATGAACCTTGAATCTCTTATGGACTGACTTTAATTGGGGTGAGTGGAGCTGCAAACCATGGGGCTGATCCCTTAGTGGTCCATAGTTAGCATCATTGACTTGAGTGGTTATGAGCACAGGGGTGAAATTCTCCCTGAGGCTGAGGGCCTGTGCAAACTCTTCTATATTACTTACGTCCTGCAGGATGACTGCACAGAGGAGCCACTGGACATACAGCTATACTGGTGGCCTCCACACCCCTTTGCTCAGGGGAGAGAGTCTGGCACCAGCCTCCCATTATCTGGTGTGGAGGGAGATGATGAGGGAATGGATCCATGGCCCTTAATAGAGCTGAAACCCCTGTTCCACCCCACGGTCTGGACTGGCAGCTGCATAAGGCCTGGAAAAAGGGAAGTATAGTGCAGTTCTCATAACTGGACCCCAAGTAAGGGGTGGATTTTACCCAGCTCACATGGACTTCTGCCTCAAAGACTGATGGCTGTTAGGCTTTATGTGGTTGATGTGTATGCAGCCATGGAGCAGCCACAGGGTTACAGCCAGTAATGTGTAATCGAATGTAGCTATTAACAAAAGAGACATTAATAATCAGATCAATGCCAGGTGTAGAGGGGTATATGCAAAGGGTAGCTCAGTGGAGAGTCATCTTGTAGATGAAGTGGAAAAAACAGAAAATAGCATAATGAGAGTCCTTGAAGGGACTCTCATCCATCATCCCCCCCAGTGATAACCTTGTGGAAGGTCCTGAATGTCCCAGAAAGACTGATTACATCCCAGGGGGCTGTTGATCAGTGCAAGGCCAAGTGATACTATTATAAGGATCACAGCTTCTCAGATAAAGATAGGGTCATCAGGAAAGCTAGACAAGTAGAATACTGTTCTTATGAAGGAAATAAGTTGGATATTAATCTCCATTCTGACTTTAAGAAAATGAATAGACTTAAAAGGAAAAGCCAGTTCCTTTCTGGCCTGAGGGAACATAATACAAACAAGGGGTTTCTATTTAAAGTGACGTGTCAACCAGAGGGTCATAATTTCACAGTAAAAAAAAATACTAGGAAGTCCTAGATGCCCTGGCACATGGAGACACGACAAGAAGATGAAGCTGAGGACATCTAGCAGCAATCAAGGAACAGGGGGGAGGCAGCCAATTCTGATGTACGGCATAAAGTGAAATGCTACAGAGGAGTCACTGGGAAATTCAGATAAAGGAGAAGAATGGCCGAGGGTGAGCTGGAGAGATCAGAGACAGACACTGATTCCTGAATCACATTAAAATATCCCTTTTATTTATATCAAAGCATTTTTTTCCAATTCTAATGGTAATCTATGTCACTGCCAAGTCACAAAGCTGTATTGCCACTTCCCATGCCTGAAAAGTTAGGTTAATACTAATTTTTGATTATGTTCTTTATAGTTAGTACAAATAATTTGGTGTATGTGGTTCAAGGGAGGAGAAAAACTGTTTTTCCACCCTATATAAAAACACAAAGGTTGTACTATTAAAAACACATTAAAACTTGTGGCATCTTTCTTTATGGGGGAAATCCTGGTATATTTTATAAAAGGAAAGTGTTACTTGATGGTATTATCTAAACTGGGATTGATTTGCATTTCTATTAATGCCAACAGACTTAATTACTTAATAAACTGATTTAATTGATGATGGACAAAGGGGACTGGATACATAAGTGCTGGAGAAAGATGGATAAATAGATGGAGGACAAGGCAACCTCATCACTGTAATATCTAAACATGGTGAAGAGTGAACAATGAGATGTTGCTCTTCTCATTCTAAACTGTTCCTCATTTGAAAGATGGTGATAAAAAAGGAAAGAGACGGTGTCTTATATTTTGATCAGAAGCCTGAGGTGCACAGTATCACTTTGGTCTACTTTACTAACATTAAACAACCTTCTTCCTCACAATCGATCTAATTCTGGTTGTTGATCTTGGTGTGAGGTGTCCGGTTGGTGGCCTGCGATATACAGAAAGTCCGATTAGATCATCTGACTCGCAGCTCTATGTGTCTATTATTTTCTGTTGGTATTAGGTTAGTGCCTGGAGAGCCCAACCAAGATTAGGGCCCTCTTGTACTAGATACCAAACAAACACATAGTGAGAAGCAATTCCTGCCCCGAAGAGTCGAAGCACATCAGACTGACGAAAAGAAAGTACACCTCTACCCCGATATAACGCTGTCCTCGGGAGCCAAAAAAATCTTACCGCATTATAGGAGAAACCGTGTTATATCGAACTTGCTTTGATCCACCGGAGTGCGTAGCCCCGCTCCCCCGGAGCACTGCTTTACTGCATTATATCCGAATTAGTGTAATATCGGGTCGCGTTATATCGGGGTAGAGGTATATTATTATCCTAGTTTTACACATGGGGAATTGTGGCACAGAGAAATTAAATAACTTGCTCAAGTGTCACACAGGAAGACAGTGATAGAGCTAGGAATTGAATGCAGATCTTCTGATTCACAATCCAGTTCCTCTACCACACAATCTTTCCTGCTATCTTCCTTCTCTCCTTCCATCCCCTAGGATGATTATTTGAATTTTCTGAGAGAGAAAACAACTCTAAACTCCTGAACTGGTACTGACAATATTATAAGATTTGACCTCGTGCCTACGTGTATGTTATTAAATCTTATAAATCAGAATTTGGTAGAAGATTATAGAGGCTCAATAACTTTCTTTATAGAGACCTTCTATAAGTGTACCTAAAATGGAAGCAAGAAGTTTAAAGAGAATCGTGGGAGGCCAAAAAATGCTGTAATGTGGGTTTCAATTAACGCAGTCATGAGGGGACCATTTATTTACACTTAACATAGCCAGGGCAGAGAAAGAGGAGTAGGCTCAAGACCCTAATATTTTCTTATCCTAGATCATCCCCCTATCAGACAAGCTCCATTAGGGAATGCCAGGCCTCACTTGGTATAAAGACAGCCTTGAAGCCAGTCAAGCCACTTAGAGAATGTAACACACTACATGCCAGAATGATGTTCAAACAAGTTGAGTGGGTCTTCCTGGGACAGATCATGCATTTGGTAGGATTCAAGCTGCAGTCTGATGAATAGATTGGAAGTTCACCAATGGCCTTTGTGAACATGAAAGTGCAGGTCCTTTCCCTTAAAAGCTTACACAGTCTAGGAACACACAACAGACCAAAAGAGGATAAATGAAAAAGGCGTGACAAGCAAGTTGAGTGGCGAGGTGGGATTAGCTACAACTGGATGAATTTACATCAAAGAAACTCATATCTCCTCCCCCCAAAAAGATCTAGTAGTCACATTCAGGTTGGCGTGTCAAAAAGAACTTTTGGGCTCCTTAGAAGAACTCTGTACTGGGCTATAACAGGAAGCATTGGTGTTTATGAGACATTTGATATTCCACTGAGAGGGTGAGAAGAACCTTATAAATAGTGTATCAGAGTAACCATCCATGAACCTAGAGAACTCGGAATGCTGCTGGCTCCACTTTTATGAGGGATTCTGTTGGGTCTAATTGGGTGTAGTAATTGGATGGCTAAGTACACCTGTCGGCTGTTTGGGTTCTGCTTGCAATTATAAAAGCTTTGTGTGAGAGCTGGGGGAGAGACAGACTTATTAGCAGGTTGTCTAAAGAGGCAGTATTCCTCAGATGCTTTTTTCTCCCTCCTTAGTAGAGAGAGACTTATTTATGGAGTAATATTTTTGATGTATTTTAAAGCCATATTCTATTTCTGCATGATTTGTAACATCTTTTGGGGACTACTCAGTTTGCTGCATGCTACATGTGCTTGATCAAACACCACCCTAGAACAAAGGACATATTTTATTTTGTATCTTATAAACTACAGTATTAGATAGGAGGGATGTTAGGAGGGATGGACTGGTTGCCTGAGCTCTAGTTTAGGGATTTAGGAGACCTGATTTCAATTTCCAGCTCAGCTGCTAACTTTCTGTGGGACCTGGACAAGTCACTTAGGTCCAGATTTTTAAAAGTTATTTAGGTGCCTAAAGATGTGGATAGGAGCCTCATAATCTTTAAGGTATTTATCCTCACACCACCCCTGTGAATTAGGACAGTACTATTATCCTGATGTGCACTGGTTTCATGGCATTGCAACTGTTCTCTGCCCAACCACACAGCACTTAATTTTGAGCTAATTGCTTGCTTTTTCCATTACTTCATGTTCCCTTCTACTATCAGAAACGGTAAGCTCTTGTGTCTGATGCTAGGTTATATGCTTTGCAACATCAGTAGTGCTATGATCACTGGGTTGCTGTCTAAACAGTTTCGCTTACAGACTGGGTAAGCAAAGAGTGGCTCCTTTAGAGCCATTTTAATAAGGGGGAAGGCATTTTTGAACACTTTCTTGTGGAGTCATCCAGTTAATTAAATGCAAGGCTGTGCTCCACAATTTAATAACAATCAGGAAAGAAGCAAGCTGTCTGCCATAGATTTGAGCTCTTGAGAACAAGTATCCTTGAAACGTGCTAGCTCATTGTCATACATCTTTAAGTCTGCCTTTACATCACCAAACAAAAACACTGTTCGTCTTCCAGGCAGCCAATGACGAGTGGAGCCTAGGAAAGCAATCTGCCCAAAAGCGCATCCATTGAGCCACCAGCAAAATCAGACTTACCCAGCTGGTAGGAGCCAAGAGACGAGCTGAAGTTGACTGATTTCAGACTGAAGACGTCACTCAGGACCTTGAGTGAATAAAGTCTCTTGGAACAGCTGGGAAGAGGAAGGTGGAGAAATAGAGAGGCCAAGTAGAACTGAGTGGATGGTAGGAGGGCTTATTATTATTTGTTTGTTTTACTGTAGCAAACCTAGGAGCTCTGACCATGGATTAGACCCCATTTTGCTAGGTGCTGTACAAATACAAAACAAAAAGACAGTCCCTATCACAAGGACTTTACAATCTAGAGTTGATTCTAGTAGGCTTCCAAAGGGAATGGCAAAAAAGCCAACGAACTAAAGGCCCTACCAGCTTTCAGAACTCAAGTGCTCATAGGAGTTCATTAGGGGTGCTGCAAAGTGATGTGATGGCCTAGGGGACAGCTGTCAATGCTCCTGTAACAGTCTATTCTTCCTAAAATATTTTATACCACTTCAGTTGATATTCGAACTACACACAGGGGTCACTTACTCTGCCACCAAAATGCACTTTTGTCTGGGTGAAACACTTTTCAAATATTGCCCAAATGCTGAACTGAAGAGTTTAGCAGCCAATTGCAATTGCAAAGGGAAGGGAGAATGCAATTACACAAGCTTAATTGTGGCCAGGATACTGAGGTTAACACTTGTGCCCCTAATGGTGAGAGTCTCCGACCAAAAGATGGCACTTTTATCACCATAATGGCCCCTACCACTTACTGCAGTGCAGGGGTCCAGAGTCAGGAAACTGTTAACGGAAGTGAACCAAGTCATAGAATATCAAGGTTAGAAGGGGCCTCAGGAGGTCATCTAGTCTAACCCTTAGCTCAAAGCAGGACCAATCCACAGACAGATTTTTGCCTCAGATCCTTAAATGCCCCCCCCCCCATTGAGCTTACAACCTTGAGTTTAGCAGGCCAATGCTCAAACCACTGAGCTATCCCTTCCTCCCCTAAACAAAGATGATTGCTCAGATAGTATATAGCCCTGTATCCCTCAGGCACAATTGCCCTTCTCTTCCTCATCGCCTCTCTCCAGTGCCACAATAGTTCTTCTCCCAACCTCCACTCTCCCTCAGGTATACCCACATCCCAGGATTTATTCCACTCTGGTTTCCTGCACAGCACAACACTCCCCACAACCTGCTTCCATTCCAGGAAGAACCAGACCCTCCCTTCCAACATCTGAAAACTCCTACACAGCCTCTCCTCTAGTCATAGGAACCCAGTGTCTCACTCACATGTCAGCCATCTGAAGTTTTATACCACACTCATTATCATGGTCTTTGAGCAACCTACTCCTCCTGTTTCATGCCACATACAGCTTCCCCATGTTCCTCTACATTGTCCCACTCTATTGCTTGCCAGGTAGCATCGCTTGTACCATCAGCTCCACACTGGGTACAAATTGCATCTCCTACAGCCTCTCCCTCAGCCCTCACACAGTATAAAACACCCCCCCTGCCGCCACCAGAGAAGGCACATTCAGTGCTGTCAGATGCAAAGGGGGCCAGTCAGCTTGCTGTGTGAGCCTGGTGAATGCTTGGCAGCACAGCAAATTACAAGCCTGATCCTGAAAGGTTCTAATCTCCTCCCCAACAATGCTGAGCTCCTCAACTCCCGCTGAAGTCAATATGATCTTAAGATGATCAACTCCTCATAGGATCAAGCTGTATATGAATGCTAGAAAGAAGCACAAGCATACAGGTTCCCTATTGCTTTCCTAGCTGCCCCTTAAGATTTACTACCTAGTGTGATAGACCTAGGCCAGTTGGGTACAGCAGAGTAGCACAAGGCAGATATACTGGCCACTGGATTAACAGTTTTCTGTTCCCTGACTGACCAGAGCTGGGGCTGCTCCAGGCTAATGAGAACATCTAGCTCCAATTAACCTGCAAAGAGTCAGGTGAGGCTATTAAGCTAATGTGACCACCTGACTCTAATTAAGGCCCCTCTGATACTATAAAAGGGCTCACTCCAGTCAGGCTGGGGAGAGCAAGTGTGGCTGGTTAATGAAGACCCCCCTCAAATCATTAGTAGGGGTGAAGAAGGGAGAAGCAGGAGAGCTGTGGGGAAGTGGCCCAGGGAAATGTAGCAACTCTGGCCGTGAAAGGTTGGCTGCCAACAGCTGCTACCATTAGGGTCCTTGGGCCAGAACGTGGAGTAGAGGGCAGGCCTGGGTTTCCCCCAACCCACCACTACAGAAACATCTCCTGGGAGGGGAAGACAGGCCCCTGTCAGGACAACAGGCTAAATTGTTTTGGTATGAGGCCATAGGAGCAACAGAGAGTGTGGGAGTTCTCTCACCAACCTCCTTGCTGGCCTATGATGAAAAGGGCTCAGTAGACTGTATCCCTGGCCCTAGAGAGAGAAGGGCTACGTAGAGGGTTGCAGTGAGCCTCTGAAGCTGGCATAAACCGCCTGGCAGCGCGGGACCCACGGGGACAAGGTTGGAGCTCTGCCACACTAGGTATTGATCTCCTTAGCTGTGCCATCTGACTCAGGACAGCAAACAGAACCACTGCACCTAGTGGTGAGGCTACAGTCTGTACAGAGTGTGTGAAGTAGTATTGCAGAGTTACTATAGTACTGCATGTAGCTCAAAGTTTGAAATAAGGACACAGCTTAAAAGGAGGCATATCTGATTGCAACAGAATCACAACAAATCTGAAATGAAGAGGAATGTCGTATCTTGGGGAAATTTGTCAAATTTAACATGTTTTCACATATTTTTCTCTTTTAAAAAGTTTTCATTTTGTATTAAAGCAAGAGTCATTTAGGAAGTAGGATGGATGTATATAGAGTATGCAGAGGAGTCCAAATATAGCATGATCTTAGTACAAGCTACTCCAAAGTAGAGAGAACTAAAGGAATGGAACATAATATGCACTAATAATAATTTGGGCACTGTGATTAAATCCACTTGATTTTCTTTCAAATAATAAGAGATCCAATGTAAATTTTCCCACGCTGGCAGATTCTCTATACTTAAACTTTTTGCTGACTTTCCCACTTCAATTTGTTTCATTTAGTAATTAATGATGATTTTTGAAGAAGCTCTTTCAAATCTTAAGATACTGAGTCTGGCAATATGCACATTCTCAGCTCACTTTGGATATTGCGCCATAGACTGATAATTAGATGTTTCAACTTCACCTGCAGTGGGAATTCAGAGGTCCTATCACAGGTCTCATACATTCTCTTTAACTGAGTGTATAGGCAGTTAGATCTTGGCAGAAGTGCTATGCTGTTGTGGTGTCATTATTTTTGGAAGCTGTGCACATCAACAGTAAAGTTTGTTCACTGCCTAAGTGTCTCTTTGACTGGAGTGATTTTCTATGTGCAGAGCTGCTGCCTACAGGACACCCATACAAAACAAAAGCATTACAGAGGGACATGGTACCTGTGTACTCTAGTCATTTTATTACATACTCCCCTAAACTCATCCTTGGGCTTCTAGGGCTAATATGAGTTTGAATCCCACTAATACACCAATGGAAGACATCCTGGGATTTCAATAGAAAGCAGTGGCTTACATTATCATGTACCAGCACGGAATAGTTTTCTGTCCATGGGCTGGCCTGCTACGTATTCCTAGGTATTCCTTCAGCTCAGATGGTAGTTACAACTTGTTATTTTGATGCTCTATTCTGTGTTATATTCATGCTGTCAATCTTGGTGTTTAAACAGTGTTACACCTTCTCAGCATAATCTACTCCAGCAGTTTTTACTTTACCAGTTCTTTAGGAAATTACCAATTTAAAAAAAATACCACAAAGACCTACTAAATATTCAATATTTTGCTTTTTGCCAAACCAGCTCAAATCTCATCTCTTGCCTGCAGTGCACAATGTTTTTTCATAGGGTCTGAACCCCATCCCCTCAGATCCAAACACCCTCAAACTTTGGTCCAGTTTGGATGTGGATCCCACTTCTACAGTTTTACACCCTTTTGAATTTGTCATACGGCTCTGCTAGATTATGGGGTTGTGGGTATTTTTAAAGGCTAGTCACATACATTTAAATCCTACCATTTTGAGATATTCTCCCTGTTCCACAAATCAGTGAAATCAAGTCAATCTGGTATCTTGTGTCTAAACCAGAGATGACACCTTGTAGCCTTTATGATGTGTTGATTTTACTCCTGTTGGGCAGCACTTTTGAAAGAAGAATTAATCATTGCACTAATGGAAGAAAAACTATAAGAAACATCTTTGTACATTCCTGTATTAATATGAGATACTAGCTGGCTCAAATGGTTTGTAATGGGATCCAGTGTCTTGCCTCTCAAGTAACTGCTTCCAATTTTCCTTGGATAACTAGTGATTGAACTTCACTATCTGAAGGGTATTCTGGGAGGTTCGTATATCTCTTTCCTCTGAAGCACTAGGAATGGCCATAACTGGAGATGAGACAGTGGGCTGGGGGGGAGGGTCAGGGCTCGAGTGTTTGGCCATCTGGTTCTTGCGTATATGATCCCATATGTAGAAGGGAAGGAAGGAATTTTCTCCCGGCCAAATTGGCAATGACCTTGCGGGAGTGGGGGGTCATTTTCCTTGGCAGCATGTGGGACACTTACCAGGATTATCTGGGCATATCTCATTTAAGCATTTCCCTGCCATTGCAGGAGCTTTGAGCACTGACACACCTGAATCCCTCTGATTCTCTGCCTGTGGCACATAATGGTCTAGTTTCCTGTGGGTCTCATTCACTTTGGTCTCATTTTGGTTGTTGGTTTAGTGTGCAGGTGCTGGGTGGTGGTGGTGGCCTGTGATACACAGGAGGTCAGACCAGATAATCCGGCCATCCCTTCTGGCCTTAAACTCTGAGTGAAGTCCCTCTGAGTCCTCTTCTCAGCTGCTCCATCCTGTGTCTGAATCCTAGTGCTGGAGCCTCAGGCAAGACATAGCCAGATCCCTGTTCTGGCCCTTGATTGCTATGACAGTGGTCTTTGTTTCCAATTAGCATTGCCAAATGGTTGCAACACAGGCCTGGAAGTTAGAGCTCTTGGGTTCTTGTCTCATCTCTGCCACTTCCTTTCGCATGATCTGTTACCATTTTCCTAACCACACTGCACCTCAGTTTCTCTATCTGCAAAATAGATTCAGTTAATTTCACAGGCGTTTTTGAAGCATAGAAATGTGAAGTATTATTATTACTGGGAGGAATGGCCCTGTAAGGAAAATTAATTTAACCATAACACTCTGTCCTCATTACTGATACGGGAACTTGCTTATCAGAGTTCTCTCCTCATACAGGAAAAGGCAGTTTAAATGTAACCCTGCAACATGGCACTGCCATTCAATAAACCACATAGAATTTCCATGTCACCCGGTGGTAGTATGAGAACAAAGCACAGCCACAGGGAAATGGGATGGTCCTCCTAGGAGGCCAAGAAAGAGAGAGGGCATTCATATTACATCATCAGTCTTTGCATTTATCAGTTTGTGTACGTGTGCTGGTCATTCCAGGATAAAGGGAAACTATTTTCTTTTAATCCTATTTAATGTCTCTTAATAATCATCCTCTTCCCAGCAAGATGGGACAGGACTCACCAGTAGATGAGTTTACTACCAAAGTCAGAAGGCCTTTACAGACATCCTAGATGCACACAGGTAATATTTTGAGCATCATCCTGATCGTGAGTGGATATGCATAGCCGGAGTGAAAGGAAATGAAAGGCATCTCTCTCTGAAATGTATTTCCTTTCCACACCATTGGCATTTTATATTATAACTCCTACAAATGCAGAGTAATAGGCAATCCAGACACAGTCATGATGTGGCTTGTAAAATTTGATTGGCTGAACATAAGATTAATAATTTGCTTTAACCTTCATTACTTTCATTCTTTGCTTTAAAGAAACAGTCAATTTTTCTCTCTCTATCTCATAAAGGCAAATCTGGCCACGACAACATACCACACAGAACACAGATGATTTTAGCCATTTCGGGTTATCAGCAAAACTCCCTGAACTAAGGTTGATCCTTTTTATTGTTTGATCATCAAATAAAAGGGTCTAGAAGAGTTAATAAGAGGAGACAATGCCTCAAGTTACAGGAACCCCAATATTTTTGGGAGACAGTGTGGTCTAACAGATGGGGGGCTGGCTTAGGTGTCAGATACACCTGAGTTCTATTCCCAGGCCTGATGTGTGGTCTTGGAAAGTTACTTCTCAGAACTACAAAGAAAGGTGATTCCACTTCATAGAGGGTTTTGAAAGTTGGCTTACTTTAGATTACCATGGAAGTCCAAGGGTTCTGGGGCTTTGTGCCTGGCAGGCTGCTCCTGACCTGTGGCTCCAGGGTCCCCAGCAGCCAGCCAGCTGCGTGGGTGAACTGGCAGCAAACCAGGCTTACTGGGTTCTAGTGGAACTTTTGTGAAATCAGACTGTCTCCGCGAAATGTTTCAGTTTTTGCCAAATTGGTGAAAGCTCTGTTACGTCCTCTCTCTGAGCCCTTGTTTTCCTTCCCACACTTTGTCTGCCTTGTCTATTGAAATGGTAAGCTCTTCAGGGCAGGAACTGTCTCTTGCTATGCATTTGTATAGCATTTAGCACAATGGCAGCCCTCATCTCACTGGGGGCCTATAGGCATATCTGCAAAACAAATAATAGACAAGAAGAGGAACGTAAGCAGATTGCACATGGTGGCCAACATTTGCAAACCTGAATGCCTAATGTTAGCCACAGAAATGAATATTTAAATAAATAAATTTATGGAGATATCTTATCTCCTAGAACTGGAAGGGACCTTGATAGGTCATCAACTCCAGCCCCCTGCCTTCACTAGCAGGACCAAGTACTGATTTTGCCCCAGATCCCTAAGTGGCCCCCTCAAGGATTGAACTCACAACCCTGGGTTTAGTAGGCCAATGCTCAAACCCCTGAGCTATCCCTTCCCCCATTTAGGCATGGAAGTAAGCAGCCTGATTTGCTGTGGTGCCGAGCACCCACAGAAGTGGCTGAGAAAATCCAGCTATTTGTTCAGGTCCCTAAATATGGGTTTTGGTGCCTCACTTTTTGCCCTCAGGTCTGAATGTGTTGGCCACAGTGTAAAATAAACAGAGGAGAGCTCAGTGTCAAGAAGATATAGAGCCATCATCCGATATGTAGGCAGGGCCTAGGTCTGTGCCATCAGCCAACGTAGGAAGAGTACTCTTAAAGGGCAGATTGTCCCAAAGATGGGCTAGAGGTGGCTGGGTTGGAACAGTATCTGCTGATCCCCACCAGTGCTTCTTCCCCTACCTCCCCGTTAAAGGAGTAGACTTCCCTTTCCACACCATGTGATGTCCTGGCTGGTAGGGATATGGCAGCAGAGGCAGTCTGGAGCCAGTTCAGTAGCTTCCAGCTTACGTTGCTGTTCCTGGTGGTGTGGCGAGAGGACACCCTTTAAGTTCAGTCCCTTCCTGAAGTTGCCTGGCTGGGCATCTAGGGCCAATTAGTCTCACTGATACACTCATATTTGGTCTAATGGCTAGGGAAGGTAGGCATCAGTACTCATTTACCCTGCCATTGGCCCATTGTGCCATTTACCCTCTCTGTGCCTCCATTTACCCATCTGTATAATGGGTATTATAAACACAGCACCGATTAAATATTTTATTGAGGTGTTGTGAGGCTGACTGACTTTTTGTAAAGTGGGAGCTCCAGAAGTGCAAAATATGATAATGTTATACATTAATTTTGTCTGTATGGCATGATGCACATCAATGGAGTAATGTTAATAGTAGTATACAATACAATATGATGAATTACCACATTGTGCAAATTATCCTATGCATAAGCTAAGTATTGCCTTATCCCATAATAATAATAATAATAATTAATAATGAGGCTTCCAATGCATATCTAAAATCTCAACTAATGCTAGATCTTTTTTTACTGCTCCTGCATATTATGTGAATGCATTAGAAGCTCTCTCACCATAATCTTAAACTAATTTACATAGCTCTGATTTCTGATGCATAGCCCTTTGAATGTAATGTTTTCTTACTGTATATTACATACAAGTGGGATCCAACCTAACCTGGCCACCTTTTTATTTGAATGAAACAAGGAAAATCCAAGGGCACTGAAATGTCTAGGATTAAGGGATATCAGGTGGATGAGATAGACAAGCACGCTGGGGTGGTGGAGATGGAATAATAACAAATAAGCATAAAATGCCGTGACAAATTCTTAGTAGTGGTGATCACAGTTCTGTACCTGCCTTGTCATTCCGAGGCTGCAGCTTACTGTATATGTTATGGCAGCAGTGAGTTTTGAGGAGAGCACAGGGATGGCTTTAGATGGAGTGTTTTCACACTGAGACAGGGAGGCTTGCGAGATAGTATGAAAGTGCTTGTCAGAGAAATGGAAAATGGGGCAATGAAGGCTATCATCATGGATAGTGCAAAGTCAGCTTCCACCTTCACTCTTAGAGTTTGAAGATAGCACAAGAGACCCTGGTTTCCTCTCTTTTTTTGCAGGAGTTGATAAGAATCGGTTTTGCCTTGTCTCATTTATAATTTGTACAGCAAATGTATGGGGCTGCGGATACCTCACATTAAACAAAATTCTACTGGGGGAAAAAATCCAAATATATTTCCCTGAGTGCTTTCCTGGTGGGCTTTATTCCCACTGAAAGCTTGCCACTGTGGGGACCACCAGAAGGCAGCTCCAAGAATCTCTGCTTATAACAGGTGACAAGGAAACATTACGCATGAACGGGCAGAGGAACTAGATGACCTTGCTCTTTTGCACGGCTCATTTCTGATGAGATGTCTCTGGTGAATGTGAGCAAACTACAACTAGGGACACCACCATTAGATTCCTGGATACCTGGCATGCTGCCAGAGCTAGTCATTGATATTCAGAGACCAGACAAATGATCGTGCTCTGGGTATCGTGATCCAAGCAGATGATACCATATGATAGTCAGATTAAGATAAAATATTGTCTAGTGCTAGAGTATCGAACACTCATCATACCAAGGCCATGAATCACGTCCAGCTCTAAATAGAAAGACCTGCTTTCATGTTTTTTAATGACCTCCAATACATTTTGGTTGTATTTAATGAAACTACTGTATGCTATTGCCAATGTGCAGATCCCGGACTTGGCTAACAGATTACAGTTTGCTTTGCATTGTCAGATCTGCTCAGTGGAAGCTTTGTCATGATTCTGCTTTGGAAGAAGTTGATGAAGAGATATTACTGCTCCTCGCCTTATCCTCCATTTTCAGTCCAAGGAAGAGCCATAGCTCTGGCAATATATTTCAAACTGGAATAAACCTTTTAAGTGCACGCACTAAATAAGAATATTGGTGTGATAAGATAGTGTGGGTAATGGGGCCTATGGGGCAGCCCAACCCTGTCATGTAAGATGGTCTTTTTAAACTTTTGGGAGCTATGAGGTGCACAAGGACCTAGAAAATAGGAGATTTTGGAAGAGAGGGCAGTCCTGGAATAAATAGCATTCGGGAAGAATACCCTTTGCTGTCACTTTAAGGGCATGGGTCCAGGAACCTTGAAGAGTGGGTGGGCAAGGCTCCCCTCTCTCCCAGAAAATTGGAATGAACTTTGGGAAGAGGAACAGCATGTATTCTGCCTCCTACCTCATAGCAAGGAGACACCAGCAGGAGAAGGCCAGACTGCCTAACTCTCCATGCTCGAGGACTAATTAGGGGAAAGGGGCCAGCTGGAGGAGTAGCTGACTAAGGCTTTACAGATGACATGAACCAAACCCCCAGCTTAATGGGGGAGAGTTAGGGCTACAACAGGAATCTCCCCAAGGATTAATCTGCTTGTTTGTATAAATATATCTTTTCTTATAAATTTGAGTATTTGATGCAATAGGATTATAGATTTATATTAAAAATAAGTTTGGCTGTAATGCAAGAGACCTACAGGCCAAAACCCTGTATGTTAAGCTAAGGCAAAGGTAGCACATTTTGGGACCCTTACCCAGAAAAGTAAAAATAGATAAAACACCCACGCAGATGTCTAGAGACCTTTTGCCTAAACCAATAGATAATGAAAGATGGCATAGGGGATTTCCTTTGTTGTACCCACAGAATTAACAAGTACACCACAAGTGCGTACATACCTAACATACTAGCCTATGGGGTAAGTGTACCCTAACATTTCTGTAGGGGAAGGATGAAATTTGGGCATAAGAGGAAGGATTTCTGACCAATGCCCTATAAAAAGGCGATTCATCTCGCCATTTGGGAGGCAATCTACCCACCTATCTACTCCTGTCTACTCTTCATTGTCTCCACCTTCAACAACGTATCGATGCTACTCATCTACGATGGCTATTAACTATTAATAGGCCGTACTTTATTTCTTTTCAAACTTTAAGTTTTAAGGGGACTAGGCTAAGCTTGGTTTCCCTACGCTTTATCTCAGTTTAAGGTTTATTAAGTTAAGTTAGAGAGTAAACCGCTTTAACAGCTCAGCATTTGCTTCCTCTGCCAGCGGTGTGAAAACGGAACTGCCACAGGCCTGGTCCCGTATCTTCCAACACCAGGTTATTAAAACAGCGTGTGAGTATTAACCAAAGTTTGCAGCGCATAATATTGTATTATCATATGTATCTCTTAAATAACAGTAATACAAGTGTAACTCTGTAATTCTGTTTTACCATTTGCTTATTGTTTCATTGATTTTAATAAAAGGTCTTTATGACTATATCTGTCTCAGTATAAGCTTCCTGTCATACCCCCGAAGGTCCTTTTATAAACTCCGTGAAGCCTGATTCAGGACGAACTTTATCTTCTGATCAAGGAAATTGGCGAGCCTAAACCCATACTAATTAATATCCATAATAATTAGTATTAATATTATTACTAATATTATTTAATTAAATGCAATTAAATTAAGTGGATAAATTAAATCAACATTACTAACACACCCCAAATCAGGCTACACTGTCTTAAGGAAAGAGAGAGACTGCCTGTCTACGTGTAACCTAGCCTCTGTCAAAAAGCCTCATCCTGACAGATACAGAGGAATTGATCACAGAACTAAAAATCAGTGATTGCTCAGGTGCAAGTAATTATTACTTGATTTTCTGTTAGCACTTAACAAATGTCAAGTCTGAACTAGAGCTGTGTGGAGGGTAGAAATTCTGCTCGACAAAGTTTTCACAATTTGGGTTCATTTCAAATTAGAGCAAAACCAAAAATACTTTAAATTCTCTGAAGAAAAAAATCCGATTTTTTTTTTCCATTTCAGGTTGATCAAAACATTGTTTTGACAAAGCTGAAATGTTTCATTCCCATGCTGACTCTTCACATTTTATATTTGATTATTTATAAATTGACCTGATTTTTTTAAAGCATTTCGATTTCAACAGAACTGCACATTCGGATGGAACATAGTTCCATCTAAGCTTGTCCAGCCAGCTCTACTCCCAACCAGAATATTTTTACTGGTGCTTTAAAAGGCCCAACTTCACAAAGCTCTCCTTTCACTGGTGGAAGGTATTGCCGTGTGAGAAGGTACAGTGTGGGCTGCCTGAAAGGCCATGGGCTGCTACTGGGACACGGCAGGCTTTGGCTTGTCCTCACTGCATTGAAAGCTCGAGCTGTAACCGAGTTTTGCCCCTAGCCTAGTGCCCATCCACATCTCTAACTCGAGTTCAGGGGGGCTTTAAGCTCAAACTAGCCGGGCTGGTGGGAAGGTGGGTTGAAACTTGAATGATACTTATCAGGGGCAGCACCAGGGTTTTTGTTGCCCTAGGCGGCAGTGGTCCTCCTCTGAGCATTTGGCGGCGGGGGTCCTTCCGCTCTGCGTCTTCGCAGCACATCGACGGCGGGTCCCGGAGCTAGTAAAGGACCCGCCGCCAAATTTCCGCCGAAGACCAGGAGCGGAAGGACCACCCGCCACCGAATTTCTGCTGAGCACCGCAAAATGCCGCCCCCCAAATCCTGCCGCCCTAAGCAACCGCCTAGGGTCGCCTAGTGGAAGCGCCGGCCCTGATACTTATGCTCAAACTGGTAATGCAATGGGGATGCGGCAGCTTGAGTTACAGCTCACCAACTGCTAATCTAATCTCTCCATAGCCTGGCTGCTGCTTTGCAATGTGGCCACCCTCACTCAGCTCTCACTAGGCTAGTTCATGTGTAGCAACTCAAGGGTACTCACTCAAGCTAAGTGGTTCAGAGGCCTGGTTCTGGGCTCTCTGCAGATGGGTTGAATTTCACTCTGAGATGATTTAAGGATAGAGTTTCAGCTTCGGAGAGTTTAGACTAGTAATTCCCATCACTCTTATGTGTATTACAGTAGCACCTAGAACCCTCAGCTGGCCACAGAGCTCCACTCTGCTCAACCAGGTACAAAAAATAGATAAAGGAGTGAGGAGGAACAGAAGGGGAAAAAGTGGGAGAAATAATAATACATAGCTCTTATGTAGTGCTGTCCATCAGTAGATCTCAAAGTGCTTTACAAATGAGGTCACTAGCATTATCCCCATTTTACAGATGGGGAAACTGAAACACAAAGAGGACTTGCCCAGGATCACCCTGTGGGCAAGTAGCAGAGTTGGGAATAGAACTGAGCCCTCCTGAGTCTAGTTGCTCTGGCCTCTTGGCCACACAGCTGCCAGACAAAGGTGATGAGTAGCTGAAAGCAAATGTGGGACTGAGAAAACAAGCTGTGGGGGTTAGGTTAGAGCTATGAAACCTCACCATCAATGATGGGGAAGAGGAGAGGGTGTTTGAAGGATGGGGGAAGGGAGATGACAGAGATCAGGGTGTGCCTTTGCAGTTTTTTTTCTTTCAAAATGTCAACAAGATCTTGCCCAGAGAAGGAAACACAGCAGGGGATGGAGCCAAAGGTAGTAAAGAAGAGGACTGGATTATGGGAGTTAATGTGGCAGCAGGAACAGGCAAGGATTATAGCAGCACTGAATGTGGAGAGAAGACATGTGGAGTGGAGGAAGTAATTGTGATGGTGGGACATTCTCCAGAGTCACTGACTGACAGAAAGGGAGGAGTAGAGGATGTGGATGTTGGAGTGAAGGGAGGAAGACTTTGCAGTGGCGGAGAGGGGAAAGAGTTGACAGCGGAGGAAAGTGTAGGGTAGAGGAATTCAACAGCCAAGTCAGATGAGGAGACTTTCAAAACATAGCAAATGGGACAAGAGGGGGAAAAAACCCATGAAAACCATCTAAATGGTGAATGTATTCATGTCCATAGTCCTGCTTCAATTGGGGGGCGGGGAACAGCAGAGAATCCTTAGGCAGTTCTACCTCATATTTGATTTCAATCACTTTCTTTAGAAACTCTCACTACCTGGCACTGAGCAAGCTTGTCCTTGTCATTTCACCTTCTTCTGTATCATGTAGCTTAATGTCTTTGGAAGGAGTACAATACTTTGATTGAAAAAGTCATCTTTACAGTGGGGACGGACTAAATGAACATGGGGGAGGATTCAGTTATGCTGAGAAGAGTAGGCAGGGGACCTTGACTGAAGTGTTGTATTTTTCCCCTCTGTATGTGGGGAGGTTAAAAGGTAGGGAGATCTTTAATGCAGAGATATGGAGTCAACATGCAAAGCTATTTTTCTGCATGCACGCTATTATGCAGTTGAGTGATGGACTTGCAAAAGGCAAATGTCTCTCAGTTGGTAGGACTGAATCCTGATCTGAACCTGAACAGCACAGATACAATGTTGTGTTTAGAATCCAAATAAGTTAGCATACAGAAATATTGTGTTATTATTATGTTTTAAATGTCAGCAGAATTACTGAAGGGCCGTATTATCATTTAAGCAAATTGTATTACAAGTTCATGCAAGGAGACATAGCCAGACATGTCTTCTGTCCTCCTCTTCAACCATCCTTAACAGAATTAGAATAGAAGAGGTGGGCTATGGTGAAGACATGAAACCAGCCATGTGGCCCACAAGCGACCACTTGATACTAAGTTATAACAGATAGATATAGGGGAGTCCCTTCGGAGCAGGATACAAGGCCAAGTAGCATTGGTTTGCCCCCCCAAAACACAACACTGAATGCAACTGAACTCAGAGTGTCTTCTCTCTAGTAGTGAAAGGCAACTACTGAACAACTCAGAGCTCCAGATCATATCAATGTGCAGAAGTCTGAATGCTCCTACAAAATTTCCCAAAATCGGATGGGTCAGTAAACTGGGTTTGCAATCTCATGACGGAGCCCCTCTCACAGGACTTCTAGTGTTTCCTGCTCCTAGCTGAGCCCAAAAGCAGCTTCTCTCACAGACCTTTCTCTCTTCTGCCTCCATTTACAGCTAGAACCCAGGCTAAAAATATAGTACTTGTGGTCTAGTTGTTACAGCTGAAACTGGGAACTAGGAGTCAGCTTTATTGAGGGTCTGGTCCGAGATTGTAGAATGACACCCAGCCACCCACCTGGAACTAAGGCTCAGCACAAACTACACCACCTTCCACTCCAAGTGCAAGGGGCACTTCTTCGATCTGTCTTCTCCCATATGCATCATGTACATATAAAAAAACCAACCAACCCACCAAAACACTGTAGTGCACACGCAATTCTTCCCTTGAGGATGAGAGAAACAATGAGCCACATGTGAAAGATGTTAGTTACATCGTTCAATTTACTACTGGAAGGCACTCCTGGAAGTTAACAGCCTAAATTCCTTTGAAAATCTGGGCCTCAGATACTGTGATGGTGAGGGTGGTACCAGTAGCATAGCTAGTGGGGTGCAGGGGAAGCAGCTGCTTCCCCTCAGCACATTTTCCAAAAGCGGGGCCCACACTCCACTCTGAAGCTTGGTCTGCCGGGCGGCACTGGGCTCCTGCAGGAAAGGGAGGGCAGCATGCCTGGAGGAGCCATGGGGAGGGGGCAGCATGGCCGGAGGAGCGAGGGGGGGCAGCATGGCGGCCTGCAACTCTTCGCCCCCCTGCAGACAACTTTGATGCGGACGGTTTGGCAGACGGGCCCCTTGGAGCGCTCCACGGTGCAGAGGCAGTGCCAGAGCCTATGCATGGTGGAGGAGTGGACGCTGCGGCTCTGCGCTGCTCATGGCAAGCTCCGCGCACAGCCCGCTCTGAGGGCGGCTCGGTGCCCACCCTGCCTCCTGCACTGACCGGGTCCCGGGGCAGGGAGGGTCTCCCCCGCCTCCTCGCGGCAGCCACACCGGGCGGACCCGTGGCCGGTCACCTCAGCAGGAGCCTCGGCACCGCCCTCGGCTCACCGGAATAAAACTCCCCCGAGGAGGGGACAGCGCTTCCCCCCTCCCGCCACGGCCTGCCAGCACGACCCGCCCACAGCCAGGCTCCACCAGCAGCCCCGGGCAGGGCAGCGCCCCGGGGCTGAGCGGGCGAGCCAGGCTGCAGCTCGCTTGGACCGCGCCTGGCGGGGCTCGCTGCCTTCTGCTCCCACCCCCCAAGGGGTAGGGCCAGCGCTGAGCCTGGGCTGGTGCTGCACGCGGTGAGCCCCTCCCAGGCAGTGACAGCGTGAGGGGCACAGTGGGAACACAATTTGCAGCCAGCCTACTCCCCCCCCCCAAGATGTGGGTTTGGAGACCGAAACTGAGTGGGGAGATGCCCCGGTGGTCCTGCTACGCAAGAGCCGCTTGCACAAGCGGGTGGGATGACACACTGCCCCCTCACCTGCACGAACACCACGATGGCTCTGTGCTCCTGGAACAGGGCCCCGAACGGGATCCTCTGCCCGTCTCCACCACCAGGCACCAGGCGGCGTCTCACAGCTCCCCCGGCTCCTGGCCGCTGAGCTGCGTGTTATCTCAGCTACCGATTTGCCATGTGATCGGGGCTGCCGGGAGATTTGCCATGGTGGGGTTTGCTCTCTGCTGCTGGCTGGGCCGGGCCTAGCGGCCGAGCCACAGAAAGAAGCAGTGGAAGGGCAGGCAGTGGACTCCCAGGCTCTCCCAGCCCCCTCTGCACGGAGAACCCCGGGGACCCCAACCCACTCCCATCCCCTGCCCGAGGCCTGGGACGGACAGGGCCGATGGGGGACACCCCAGGACAGAAGCCGGGAGGAGCACTGTGCAAGGGAGGAATCGCCTGAGAAGGACAGGTCTGAGCCGGACTCAGTATCACGGCTGCCCAGAGCTGCATGGGGCTGTGAGTACTGGGGCTTGGGACTCTGCATTGGGGACAAGGAGGGACGTTGCTAGCTAGTTAAGTGGGGAGGTGGTTGCTCTGTGTGGCTTTGCAGAGAGCAGCAGAAGAGGGCACTGGAGGGGTTTGTTGGGGAAAGTTCACTGGTGCCGAAGATGACCCGGAGCACCCAAGACTCAGCACTGGACTGGAACTTTGCTCAGGCCTCCTGGACTCTGTGTGCAGACACATTGCTCAGTGTCTGCCCTTCCAGACTGTGCTCCCACTAGGCCTGTGGGGCCTTGGTTTGGATGCAGCCCTGTTCTACTGCTCCCCCTATATTTCCCCTTGTTGTTTTTCTCCTCTCATCCCTCTGTAAATAAATATTTCCCTTTGTTATATCCATTGTACTTTTCCTGTGGGTGTGGGTGTTCACTCTGGGGGGTTTGGAACAGGTGTCCCTGGGGTGGAAGGAACTTTCCCTGCTGTGCTCCTGCGCGCGCCTTCTCTTGGCCAGGGCTGCCTGCAGAGCAGACTCCATCTTGGCCACGAGGGCGCTAAAGTTACACTCCTGACAGGAGTGATTTAAATCAACAATTTTAAACATGATTTAAATCAGCAACCAGGACACATTGATTTAAATCATCAGTTTTAATCAAGTTTTGCGTTTGTACTTTTTATTTTCCTAAAGAAATGTTCATTCTTTTTGGCTGGTAACCATTAGAACATGCTGATTTGCAACTAAATACAGCCTTTACACTAAATTTGGTCCTTCTTTTTGCTAACCAGGAGGAAACACTATCTATACACATTTATTTAAGCAATTATATAACCTGACTTATATTTATTCAGATTCATACTGTTTGCATTTTCTATTTTAGAAAATTGTGAATGATGAATTTCTTATTTAGTAGATTGATTTTTTTTTTTTTGTTAGTTGTGATTTGTGTCAAGCTCTATTTGGATGGAAATTCAGTTAAACATGCACAAAACTAGCATTTTAAGTGTTCGTTACTTGTTTTTACTAAATAAACTACCTTTAAGGTGCTGGAAACATTTAAATGTTTCATTTAATGTTTAACAAAATGTTTTTTGCATTAAAATATAATTGATTTATTAAAGAAAGGAAGTACTATTCATAATTAGTAAATTGAACTGTTTCTGGTCATCACGTCCTTTGGGTTTTTAGAACTAGTAGATCTCCTCCTCTCACACCTAGTTTTAGTTCATAGGCTGGAAGAGGAAAACAAGCTTTCCTGCTTTTTCAACTCAGAACTGGTTTGTCAATTTTGAATGAACTTGTCATTGAACTGCACTAATTGAATAAATGGAAATGAAGAAAATATTTTTCTCTGAACCTGCAGAAGTGGCTATAGCTGTCAAAAGTTGGTTCCTCACTTCAACAAGCTCTGGGTCTAGGTGCTTAGTCAGTGATTTCCATAAGTTCAATGGTTTCACTTTCTTTAAAACTTGGTAGCAAATATGTACTAAATATTGATTTTTTTGCATTTAATTTAAATTATTTTAATAGATTATAATAAGTTTAGGCCTTAGCATAGGTTGTCAATTTAATTTTAATTAGGTTTATTTTTTTTTAAATCTGCATTTAATTTAAATGTCAAAACCCTGTTTCTTTTAAGAAAAACCACTGAATTTTATCCATTCTGGTAATCTCTCATATTTACATACATGATACTTGGCATGCATTTTATACAACTTGGTTGATACTTTACTTACATTCATAATGTTTTGCACTTGTTTCCTACTCTTTTACTGAGTTAACCCCTGCAACCTGTTCACATTACTCAATATCTATTTCAGCCATGTGCTGTACAGAACTGTATTTTAGGGTACTTAATGTACATCCACGCATAAATAAAAAAGCAAACGCAATAGGATTTACTCATCACCATCGTCATTGGCTGGAGAAATAACATTTAATTGCTTCACTGGTGAAGAATACACCACTATGGAAGAAAGCCTTTGCCAGGGGAATAAAGCAGAGGAGTCGTTTCTATACACAGTTCTGTTTCTGACTCACTCTATGGGTTTGAGCAAGTCACTTTACTTCTCTGTGCTTCAGTGTCCCTATCTAGAGAACTGAACTAACCATAATACTCACCCACCTTAAAGGGACATAATCACTGAGATTCAAAACCTGAGTTAGAAATAGTTTAGGGTATTGCACCTGCCTTAGTTCCCATGCCAATTGCTGTGCTTCTGCAGTCATAGTCCCTTGTTTAGAAACATGTCATTCTCTCCCCTGTGTAAAAGACCCACACAAACAACAGGGGGGAATGACTGACTATACATGAGACACTGAGTAACCACCAAGTGCTGTCACCATGCAGAAACACATTTTTCTCTCTCTAATATTAGGTGTCACTTGTAACAATAGTAGATAAGCAATTTTCAGGCCTGGCGTGAGTATTGATTTTACAATGTCTCTTTAACTGGCCAAATCCTGCCTTTGACTTCAGTCATTTTCGCTTGAGTAAGGACTGCAGGCTTCGTGTCTGGAAAGCACATTGAGTGTTACCAGCCTATTTGTACATGTAGGGGCAGGAAACATCATGAGGTTCCCTCTCAAAGAGTTTTCTCCACATTTTCTTTCACGGCAACTCCAGGAAAGACTCCTCAAGCCAGCCTCCAAACCCCTGGATCCCCAATCTCTGCACAGACCTGCGGGGGCACAGGTCCACTACTGAGGTCCACTACTTCTGCAAGAGCTCTGACCCCATTTCCTGGCAGCTCCATTGGATCTGAGCTGTTGAGAACTCCCCTGGTGACGACCACCTCTAAAGCACTTCTTTAAGGGAATTGCTGTGCCTTTGTACTCTCTTGTGCATACTGGGTAGTGGGGACAATATGTGTCTCCCCCACAACCCTGCCCCTGGCTTATATACTCCTCCCCATTGTCTCCTTCCTCATATGGATCCTCACAGGGAATGTGGGAAACCCTGCTGGGGTGGTACCTGACTCCCATTTCCACATAGGAAATATACATGAAGAAGGTTTCCCCCGAGCATGGACTGTTGGGTCACAATCCAAGTCAGGCTGATCAGCAAGTGGCTCTCTAGTTCTTGAGTCTGTAAGCATGTGACTTACCAACCCGCACGCCCCTGCTGGTGGGTCACAGTGTCGCAGGCTCTCCTCCTTTAGCGCCCCAGCTGCTCTGGCCCCACGGTGGTCTGCTGCTTCTTGCAACTCAGTCCTCTGGCTGGATCACATCTACTGCCATCCTTTCTAGGGATAAACCATTAGTCCAACAAATAATAGTGTTTTGACCTCACACTGGGCCTTTGGTTTGACTCCACACTCACTAGTCTTTACCCCTGGTATCAGGGGCTTTCATTAGTCCTTACACCTTGTCAGGGGGGTTCTGCTCCACCTTCTCCATGGGCTGGTAGAGGAACCCAGGCCTTCCCTCTCCTCTGGGTTCTGACCCTGGGCCCCTTGAATAGGCAGGCAAGGCCTTAATACAGACCCCTTGCTGCCTCCCTGGACTACTTCCTACCTTTCCCCATCATAGACCTTTGCCATAGCCTCTTCCCAGGCTCCCAGTGTCCCAACTCCACTTCCCCTAAGTGCCTTCCATCCGCACACTGCAGAGCTTCTTAGCACTTCCTGCTACACAAGAGTTTTCTGGACTCCCCTGGCAGGGCAGTCCCTGAATCAGCAGGAGTCTAGCTGCTAAGTCTACCTTCCTTCAGGGAGGCTTTGTCTGTAAGGTCCTTCATTTTCAGTTTTGTACTGAATTTTACTTTTAAAAAGGTCCAGATTTTACAGCAGCCATAATGTGGTTTTTACTGATTTTTCACCCAAGTTTGGGACCAATCAAGTATGCTGATTATGTCTCAATGACAGACAAAGGGAGCGCGTTCTATGAACAAATAGTGCTAAGCAGAACTGCTCCTTCCCCTACCCCGCTGCTTTTTTAAAATGCTTGAGCAATATGCAAATTGGCTCGCATACCAGTGTCTGGTTTCATTTTCTCAGGTGAGTGGTGGCAGAGCAGACCATGTGCCAGGAGTACCTTCAGCCTGCTTGCAAGCCAGTTTATATCTCATAGCTGCCAGTATCTGAACTACTATAGAATGCTCTTTATATCTCCATAAGCAATGTGAAGATGAATCTATTCTACCAGGTCAATTTGAATCCGGTGTGATACCAGCAACTGAAAACACAGGACAAAAATTAGAAAGCAAGATGTCATTGATTCAAAATTAAAGGGGTGAAAGGCTTAGAAAAGTTTGGCTCATTTATGCAAATAAAGTTCCTAACTACCTCCCTCTAATGCAGGTAATTCACTGCCACTCGACTTTTCAGCACCATTAATGCCCAGTTTAAAATATCCACAAGATGGATTACTGTACTAAATACTTTACGGTAGTGGCTTTATGGTCAGGATTTAGTGGAATGTTTCCTTCTCCTATAAATCATGCTATGAATATTGATTGTGGTGCCCTCTACTTAGCTAAAAGTTTTATGTGGCTTATAAAAAATATGTAGTGAATCTCTTTCGGTAGGAAGGAGCTTTTCTTGGAAACAAATCTGAGGACGAGCTCTAATATATGCTAGTACAGTGTTTATATAGTGAAGAATGACTTTATAACAAAGTGCTGCCAGTCCAGGCCAATTTATTATGTGCTATACTGGTGTTAAACTGCCTTAAATCAATAGTTAAGAAGACAGGGGAGTGCTGGGGTGTAATAAGTCATCATTTTAATGAAATATAGATTATTCCAAGACTATTAAACAAGTGGTTGGTGTCAGAAAAATTGTTCACTTTTTCAATGCTAAACAAAATCATCTATTTTAGTGGAGTAAAATCAATAAGCAGCTGAGACCTGCCGTGTAACCTGAATGTGTAAGTAAATGTATAGCCAGAGTTGCCCATTGATAAGCAGATAGGTTACGCTTAGATGCCCTGGTTACTGAATCTGGACAAATGCCATTTATAGGGAGTTGGAGGAGGAGGGAAGTTGTGAAAGAAAACCCACTGAGAGCTAGTCCTGCATTCTGCTTGCATGGCACTTTGTATGCTCAGATAGCTGCTGAGAGAGAAGAAAAATCTAGCTTTTATAGATAACAGTTCCCCCCCCCCCAACCTATTTCAATATAAGAAATGAATTGGAGGACACTGTAGAACCTGCAGAAGAAAGTCATTTAGCTAAATTGCCTCAGGTTACAAAGAATTGGCTTTCAGTAATAAACATTGTTTTACTTAACCTTTCCAGGATTTGTTAAAGGCGAAAAGTGCTTCAGCTCCCTTGCAAGATGTAATGTTAGTCACACAGCTCTACCAGCAGCTTGGGGGGCTACCAGCCACTCAGAGAGAACTTTCTGCAGCCAAGGAGCCAGGACTCCCAATCACCTGAGGAACAGTTATGAGGCCATCAGCTGTATCTGGGCCCATAGTAACTTATTTATATCCCCACAGTGCATTGAAACCCCAATCAAGGAGCAGGGCCAATTTGAGGTAGGTGCTGTACAGGCACAGTGCCTATATCTTATGATCTATACAGACAAGAAGGAATTATTACGCCCATTTTACAGATGGGGGAACTTAGACACAGAGAAATTATGTGACATGTCCAACATCCCACAGGGTGTCTGTAGCAGTACCAGGAACGGTACCAAGCTCCCATGAGTCCCAAAGCAGTGCCTTAACCACAAGACCATTCTTCCTCTCTGAGGGATCTCTGGGGCAACTATGAATAGGGAAGATTAATACTGTCAGCCTCAAAAGTTCATAAATCATGAGTCGGACTCCAAAAAGTCATAAGCCCTCCCACCCCCCCAAATCATGAGATCTGAAAAAAAAGGTTCTATCAAACTTTCTGGTCTGTTTTGACTTTTGAACTCCCGCTGCCCCCTCCAGTGAGTGGGAGAATGGCACTGCTCGTTGCCACACAAAAATTTCTAGAGGAAGGCCCCCCCTGCTGCAGGAGCTTTCTCTGGAGCTCAGCTGAGATCACATTACACAGATATGTATAAAATGCTGGATTGAGCTGCCGGGCTTTTTCCCTGTCTCTCCAGACACTCCTGTTGGCTCCTGAGATGTGGAGGTGGTGGAATGCTACCTGCCTCCTGCAGCAGCCCTGATTGACTGCCCTTTCCCAGGTGGCAGGGAAGTGGGAAAGGCTCAGAGAGGGTTTCCCTGGGCAGGGCTGATAATCAGGTCATGAGTCACTGGCTCCATCAGGGACCAAAATCCCATCACTTGGTGAAGCAGGCAATGCTGGCAGTCTCTGGCAAAGAGCTGACTATGGGGCTCATGTCAATGAAGGACTAGGTTGTCAGTCTTGACTCAGCTGCTCAAGTGAGAGGAGTTGAAAGCCCTTTCTCCCATTTACTCCCCTGCTCAGAGACCAGAGGGCAAGGTATATTCATCCGATGCTCTCCTTTGTGAAGAGGTTAGTGGGAAGCTGCAGGGTCTTTGGCTCCACCCCCTGCACTCAACAGCCAGAGTGGCTGGCCAGCTGGCCAACATGGAGTGAAGTAACTTGCTCCTCCAACCAGAGCAGGGGCTCAGATATTATGGAGATTAGCATGCTACAAGGACCTACCTCGAACAGAGAAACAATGCAGTGGAGTTGCACCGTGTTCTGTGGTCTGCTCCTTGGCCAGTGCAGCTGTGTGCTGCCTGTTACTGTACATTTACAGTCTGGCCCCAAATGACTCCTTAACGAGGAAGGAGAGAAAAAGACACCAGGCCCGGACGTGTGCAGATCCAGAGGGCCCCTCCCCTCAGAGCTGTTAGTCCTCCTCAGACAGGTATGGTCCACGGCACAGCACTTCAAGCATTCTCGGTGCTTGGACATGGGTGGAGAAGATCAGCACAAGAAGGCTTCATGTAAGAAGAGGGTGTGAAGGAGTTTGGAAGAGGAGTGGAGTGGGGTGGTTGTGTCCCAGATAGCTGGGAGGACTGATTCTCTGTTACATAACATATGTTAACACAAGTTTTATTGATATATGCACCGTATGAGTGTAGCCTCCCAGTGCTGTTGATAGTGTTGCCAACTCCAAGTTCAAAAATCACAAGGCAGGTTCCAAAGTCATTACATTGGTGTAAAAATAATGGTTTTTTTTTTTGTAATTATACTGTTTTTTTTTTAATTTACCTTCTCGTTTCTGAGCCTTTCGTGTATACTTGGTTCATATTTTCAGGTTTTCCTTCCGAACCATGAAGGCCAGAAGCTTTTTTTTTCCAATTGAAAGCTGAGATTTTGTGAGATCATTTGACTCCATGAGCTGGGGCTTCAATAAAAACAGTAAATATCATGAGATTTGTGAAAAAAAATTCTAGGGCTGTCTACACTGTCTGTTCTACCTATAAAAGGGTGTAAAATGATACTTACGGACCTTTGCAAAGCCTATGAATGGAAAGTGCTGTATAAGTTCAAAGTATTTATTATTATTAGTTATACTCCCAGAGTCTTGCCTCAGCATATAGTGGGTTTCATCTAAAACCTGAGACGGATTCTTTGAGTGAAGAATGTTCTTGTTTGCTCCGGGGTCTTGGTCAAGAATTTGGAATGGATATCTCCAGGGTGTTGCAAGTAATAGATGCAAGGGAAACACTCTCCTTTTGCATGAAAGTCACCTTAATCCTAATGCCATGGTTTGCATATTCTAGGGTTTGAAAAAGTCAGGAAAAGAGTTTAACAAATGACAAACAAGGGCTTTGGTCCTGCAAAACGGCCCACAGAAGCAGACCCACAGTGGTGCTGTATACCGTCCTCCCCCCACCCCCACCCCCACCCCCTGCTTCTTTCTTTTGCAATTGTAGATGAAATGAACGCAAAGTGAAACCAAATAGCTTTTTCTTGTTATTTTCCTAATGATAGCACTGGATTTTGAAATTAAGCCCAGCAGGTAGGAAGATCCTGTGCAGTTTTCAAATGAGATCATTTGTCCTTCCGCTAAAACATGTTTATTTTATATTATTTCTATCTGATTTTTCAGCCCTGCTGTTTTCTGTAAGATGAGTTAAAGGTGCTTTGGAGTAAATCCTAATGACTGCATTAGCAAATACTTCCCCACATAGGCATGTGGAGTTTGGTTTTATTTTATTTTTCCTGGTGTCTGACTCCAAACAGCTTCTTCCAATACATCTGCATACCATAACATGGAATTCATTTTTCCCTTCTGAAGTGCCGTTTGCTCTCAGTCGAGGCATTAACGTGATGCTGGCTGCCTTCCACAATGATAGTGTCTTGAAAAGCAAAGATCATAAAGATACAAGGCTCTGGTCCCATTTATGGGATATAGATTGAACATAGGGGATGCAATTGTGCCAGGCCTTTAAATGAGCCATGGAAAGAAAGCAAAGCTCCTCCCCATCAAATGAAGACCCATGTAAAGACTAGGCAGAATCTAGCCAAAGGAATCAGGGTGATGATAGCCAAATGTCTCACTAAGCTCCTCGTAGCAGGGACTGGCTTTCAGTTCTGTGTTTGTACAGCACCTCGCATAATGGGGTCCTGGTCTTTCAGTTCTGTGTTTGTACAGCACCTAGCACAATGGGGTCCTGGTCTATGGCTATGGATACTAGGCTATGGATCCTAGGCACGATGGCAATACAAGTAAAAGTAATTAATTACACTGGGTGTACATTCAGCCCTAGGCTCAGCCCCGAGGCAGAGGTGACCCATAACTGCCCTGACCGGGGAGAAATTATAACGCAGAGTCACAATTCCTTTCTTGCTGCAAGAGGGAGGTAACTGCAGCTTACTTACCCCCTTGCATTTGGCCAGCAACTCCTGGAGATGTGTGCTGCCCAGTCTCCACCCTCTCCCTGCTTGTCAAGGTTGAGTGCTTGTGCTCTGCACCAGACAGGGGCTTATACTCCCTCACTCCCCTGCTGTGCAGAATAAGACAAGGCTGCAGTCTTCGCCCACCGTTGTTATTATTATTTATTGTTTCTCTGCGTGGGAGCATTATGAATCATATTCACCCCTCTACAAGGACAGGATTTCAGCAGCTCTCAGTTCTCTCCTTCCCTCCATTTGGCAGAGTATCGCTTACAATGGTACATTGGGGTGAAATATAAAGTCGGTACCAATAGTGATGCGGCTTCAATGTGTATTTCGTCCCCCTTGTTCACTGCCTGTAAGTTACATACTGTAACTGCACTTTTTATTATTAGTCTGCTTACTGGTGCTTCAGCCTGATACTGCTGATAAAATATCATAGAGCACGGAGAGACCGTGTACTGCACAGAGTGAGGCCATGTCTGCTGGTACCACAGTGGAACACCTACAGCACTGTAGCAATGCTGGTTTAACCCTGCAGTGCAGTGGCAGACTATAGCAACAGAAGGTTTTTTCCCATCGCTGTAGGAACTCCATCTCCCCAAGAGACGATAGGTACGTCTATGGAAGCATCTATCTATCAACCTAGCTGTGTCTACACCAGGGTTATGTCGGCAGAGCTATAGCAGTGGATTTTTCACACCCCTGAGAGCCACAGACATGTTGACCTAAATTTTAAGTGTAGATCACGCCTGAGAGCGAAACTCATATGAGAGAAGAAAGATTCAAGGCTAACTTGGAATATGGGAGTTTTCTGTACTGCGGCAGCACTGAGAAACTCCATGGCTCCCAGACAAAGGAGACATCATTAAGATTTCTGTACTTATATACCAGGCCCTGCATGGTCTTGCTACTTTTCACCTTTGTCACCGTCTTACCCGACACCTTCTAGGTTAGGCATTCAAGTGGGTATCTGAGAAATTGTTCTGCGTCACTGCTTTCATGACTGCACTTAGGGATAGGTGAGTTAGTTCATAGAAAATAAGAGCTGTCCTGAACTTTTAGCTGAAACTCAAATCAAACCTGAGCTGAGCCTTTTCAGAGATTCATGAAAGTCAGGATAACTTTGAGCCTCCATTATTTTTCGTCTTTGTGTGCTTTGATTGGATTGGGACCAGAAGCACAGATATAGAAATAATTATTTATTATAGATCAGATTCTGGGGCTAGGTCTACACTACCCGCCTCAATTGGCGGGTAGAAATCAATCTCTCGGGGATCGAATTGTCGCGTCTCGTGACAATCGATCCCCAAATCGACGCTCTTACTCCACCAGCAGAGGTGGGAGTAAGCGCTGTCGACGGGGAGCCGCGGAGGTAGATTTTGCTGCCGTCCTCACAGCAGGGTAAGTCGGCTCCGATAGGTCGAATTCAGCTATGCTATTCGCGTAGCTGAATTTGCGTGTCTTAAATCGACACACACACCCCCCCCCCCCCCCCGTAGTGAAGACCTGCCCTGGATGTCGCAAGCTGACCCTAAGTTTTTTTTATCACAACTGGAAGTTCCAACTATCTTCTGAGACAGTCTGTTCTCATTGGATTTCCACCCTAGCTTTGCAGACCCAAAAGCTGTGGAGAAGATTGAGAGAATCATCTGAACCTTCAACAATCATTCAGACCAGACTTCCTGAGGTTTGCGCTCACTTCTTGTATCCTTTCAGTATGTGCAGATTCCTGTTCATCTGAGGATCAGCCTCTTTGAATCCCTGCCAGAATCTACCTACAATTTAAAGCCATATTTGTTTGAGCTGCCCTCTGCTGGATTTGTTCTGATTTGTAAAGTGCTTTGAAATAGCCACATGAGAGGCACTACAGAAATTCAAGTGACTTACTGATGCCTCAGAACAACACTGCAACAGGTGCATGCCCCATAGGCTCAAGATGTGCTGTGAGGCATATTTTGACAGTTTCCTTTCTGGAGTGTGCTCTTTCCAAGGTGGCATTTTCCTTTTTAGATAAGTCAGATAAGAACATACAAATTTAACAAGGGAACTGAAGTAAAACAACAAGTGGGTTAAGTATTATTATCCAACACTCAAATAAAAGGCATGAGCAGTGAAGAATGTATATACATGAATTGCAATGATTTTTGAGAGGTAGTGTCCCAGAAATGGAACTCTGCCCATTTAGACCAGATAAAGACCCCTCCTACTGTGTGTTTTATCTCTGTGTGTCTTTTCTCCATGCCTTACGAATACATGCATCTGGTGTGTACACACACACACACACACACACACACACACACACACACACACACACACACACACACACACACGCACCTACAAACTACTAATCCATTTGACTAATATTAGAGCATGGGATTACTTTCAGAGAAGTGATTGTAAAAAAAACATGCAATTGACACCTGTAAAAACTAAATATGCCCCCTGATCCCAATAACTATGATTCTTCCTTAAATGAGAACAAGAAAATTTAGCCTGCAGAAGAGAAGAATGAGGGGGGATTTGATAGCTGCTTTCAACTACCTGAAAGGGGGTTCCAAAGAGGATGGATCTAGACTGTTCTCAGTGGTATCAGATGACAGAACAAGGAGTAATGGTCTCAAGTTGCAGTGGGGGAGGTTTAGGTTGGATATTAGGAAAAACTTTTTCACTAGGAGGGTGGTGAAGCACTGGAATGGGTTACCTAGGGAGGTGGTGGAATCTCCTTCCTTAGAGGTTTTTAAGGTCAGGCTTGACAAAGCCCTGGCTGGGATGATTTAGTTGGGGGTTGGTCCTGCTTTGAGCAGGGGGTTGGACTAGATGACCTCCTGAGGTCCCTTCCAACCCTGATATTCTATGATTCTAAGACAGAGGTGGGCAAACTATGGCCCGCGGGCCAAATCTGGCTCACGGGACCGTCCTGCCTGGCCCCTGAGCTCCCAGCCAGGGAGGCTAGCCCCCGACCCCTCCCCTGTTGTCCCCCCTCCCCCGCTGTCATCCCGCCACACGGACAGCGCTCTGGGCAGTGTGTTTGCGAGCTCCTGCAGGGCAGCGTGGCAGCATGTGCTGCTCTGAGTGGCATGGTAAGGGGGCCAGGGGGTTGGATAAGGGGTGGAGGTTTGGGGGGAGGCAGTCAGGGGATGGGGAATGGGGGGGATTGGATAAGCATGGGAGTCACGGGGGGGCCTGTCAGGGGATAGGGGTGTGGATAGGGGACAGGGAACAGGGGCGTGGACAGGTATGGGGGTCCCGGTGCCTGTCAGAGGATGTAGATAGGGGTCAGAGGTGCAGTCAGGGGACTGGAAGTAGGGGGTGTTGGATAGGGGGTGGAGTTCCAGGGGGTGGTTAGGGGTGGGGGGTCCTGGGAGGGGGCAGTTAGGGGACAAAGAGCAGGGGGGGTTGGATGGGTTGGGAGTTCAGAGGGGGGTAGTCATGGGGCAGGAAGTGGGAGGAGGCGGATAGGGGGCGGGGGCCAGGCTGTTGGGGGAGGTACAGCCTTCCTTACCCGGCCGTCCATACAAGTTTTGCAACCCCAATGTGACGCTCAGGCCAAAAAGTTTGCTCACCCCTGTTCTAAGAGCTAGTGTGGTACCACAGCCAACGTAGCATGTTAAACACTGACTCGGGAATGGAGTTCACTGTTCAGGGGTTCCACATTTACCCTTTGTGAATAGCAGTGATGTCACCTTTGCTCACTTCAAAAGTTGATTTCTTCCTAATGGCTGCTGCTGCAGATGCAAACCACCATCCCCCAGACAAGCTGTTTCTTTTGGCCTCTTAGAACGCCACCAGTAGGAAAGGTGCTTCAGCTGGATCTTACGTGGAAAACTTGAGGAATGATGCCAGTATAGACAAAGCTTCAATGACCCTACATTATTTGGTGCTTGAAATAAACACAAAGTACCTCATTCTCACTATCCCAATACAGCATGATTTTAATTAAAGTGCATGGAAGTCATGACCCTACACAGCTTTTTCTAGCTCCTTAGACATTTTCCATTGGTGATAAGAACCAGGGAAGGATGTTTATGAAATATTCCGTTTAACCTGTGCGGGTTAAATATAGACTTGCGCTTGTATGGTGCTGTGTTCCTCCTGCAGGTGCTATTCTGTTTAGTTAAGGTATTATCCCACATTCAGCATTGTGGTATCTGAATACCTGATAGCTCGGCACCCTCAACTCAAGTGGTTTGAGCGTTGGCCTGCTAAACCCAGGGTTGTGAGTTCAATCCTTGAGGGGGCCACTTGGGGATCTGGGGCAAAATCAGTACTTGGTCTTGCTAGTGAAGGCAGGGGACTGGACTCGATGACCTTTCGAGGTCCCTTCCAGCTCTATGAGATAGGTATATCTAATCGACTTCTGTGGCTGTTCGGGCCTGATCCAAACCCCCATTTAAGATAATGGAGAGACTCCCACTGCTTTCTGTGGGACTTGGCTCAGACCCCTAGATGCTTAAATTATAACTAACATTTCTAATACGGGGTCTGATCCTGCTCTCTAGACTGAGACTCAATGGAAATAGGAATGAGTCCTCTACAATGAAAAGAAATGAACACATCATATTTAAATGGTTAGGGCTTACCTGGCAGAAATACATTGATAGAGATGATGAATGAGCTGTGTTAAGTACAGATACAGTTGCACATAAAACTACATTTCGGCTCCAAATGTGAATGAAGATAATTTGAATTCTGTGATGCATGAATTGGTATATTAGTAACGTGCAAATGAATAGAAAAATTGTTCAGGCTTCAGCCTTAAAACAAAGTTAACTAGGTAGAAGGAGATATATCAGTGTAAATTGTTTAGCAACACTCATCCTCTTCAAGTGCCTGAATCACCATTCCATTGCACCAGCTTTATGCTAGGGCAGCTCCATTGAGACAAAGAGAAGACATGACCAGCCCCAAAAGCTTACAGTCCAGGACAAGACACAAGGTGAGTAACAAACAGTTGGAGGGAATGGGGAAAGGAGGGAGGTCAAAGGTAATGTTAATAAGATTTTATGGTTACATAGGTTAGCTATGTGCATAGCATGATAGTTCCAGGTCTACGGTGAGGAGGATTTCCAATCACTGCAGAATGAGGATGGAAAATGGATATAGACTACGGGGCAGGTGAATGCTGTTTATTTTACTATATGGCCCAGTTTTGCAAACTCTATGTAGTGAATAAACAGACTGGAAGTAGAGCTGACTGGGAATCTTGTTGTGGGAATTTTTTCAGTGGAAATACAGTTTCTGTGAAATGCAACTTTTTGATTTTGGTGAAAACAAATATTTTCATCAGGACATTCTAAATGAAACATTTTGTTTTGGGTCAGTTTGAGACAAATTGGAATATTTTGTTTTGTTGAACTGACCTGAATTTATTTTTGTTTTGAATCAGTTCAACAAAACATTAAATTATATTTCCCTATCCATTCATTGCCTTATGGGAATTGTAGTTTGGACCCCCATTCTCTCCTATGGGCCAGACTCCCTGGAAAACTACATCTCCTATAATGCAATATGGAGTCCCATCTGACCAAGACGCTTGGTGCATCATTGGCCTCACATGAGTCGAATATACTGGGGGATGTAGTCCAGCCAGGGGGAGAGTGTGGGCATCAGGTTCCTGAAATATATCTTCCGTGAGGCAACGCCCAACTATGGGAAAACCTAGTTTAACATTGAACTGACTTGAAATGGAGCTTCAGGTCAGCTCCACAAACCACAGTGAAACATTTTTATTTCGGCTATGTCAGTATTTTATTTTGACTGAAAAGGACAAAACTAAATGTTTCTTCATTTCTAAATCAAATTTTCCTGGACTCTCCATTTCATAGAACAATCAAAAAATTTCACTTTCCAATTTGGGCTGAAAACAAATGGTGACATTTTGGAATTTCCCAGGGGATGGAAATTCCCCTTTTCATTCAGCTCTACCTGCAAGACAGTCAGTGTGGGAGCTACCACCAATAATAAATCCACCTATGAGAAAGGCAAGACTGAAAGCAGATGTGAAAGGGAAAGGACATGTAATGAAAAATGTATTTCCTATGTTAGAGATTACACCGGTGTGTAAAAGAGGGCACGTCAACTAATATTATACTGGACACTGGGAGCCTGATTCACCACTCTGTCATACCAGTTCAACTCCAATGTGACTCCAGTGGGTTCCCTTTCAGTCTAATAGTATATTTAACACCACAGTCTCCACTCACATTTACATTGAGCACCTGATAGCATGCTCTTCCAGGTGTAATCCCCCTCCTTTCCTCCTTTGGTTACTTGGGAGCAGGCAATGTTCATCTGTGTGCCTTGGCGCCTGATGTTGTTGACACGAAAGGAGATCCTGAGTATTCCAGTGGTGATGTTGGATAGATGGGAATCCTCTATTCACCACTGTGCTGCAGTCCTTTTACTTTGAAATTAAAATTGGCGTCCCTCTAGCTGACTGAGCCCTGTACACACTCAATGGCATGCCATGGGAGCCTCCAGGAATAAACCTGAGCGAATCTGTGCAATGGGTCTAACTCCTAAATACTAATTATAAACAATATACACCCAATATACACTTAGATCAGAGTGAACACACCTTTACTTAACAATTTAAGAAAACATGTTATAACAGACTGAGATTAAAGGTCACCACTATCTTAATTAGCAGGGGGCAGTTCAACAAAGCAATTAACAAATACAGTTTGCAGGAGTAAATGAAACATATCTAACTTGCATTTACACTGCCACCATGTACCCCAACCCAGAGTGTGCACTCCGCTGGATTCCCGAGTTCTAAACACTGGCTTGCATGGATGTGCTTGGACATCTTGAAGCTGGAGACAGAACTCCGTTGGTCCAGTGAATTAATCCAGCCAAGGCAACAAGCTGCACAACCCCTCTGAAGATGGAAGTTGCCTTAACCAAATGTCAGCAAGCCTGGGTTCTGATTTGATGAGAAGGCCACTCTTCCTCTTCTCAGACTCAGACAACCTCTTAAAGTCTCTTTGCTGTCCCCCTTCCCTTGCAAGTACTTTCCCAAAAAAGGGTGGTGGGTACTCACACTGCCTTCACTGCAAGCCCAGCTCAGTCAGCTCCAGACACAGCAACAGTCTCTGCCCTGGCTCCAGTGAAGCCACCAACCACCTACGAGGCTCCCTGCTCGATCAAAGCCCCAGCTGGCTCTCAGTAGCAGCTTCTGGCTTCCTAGCAGGTGTTAGCGGCAGCTCCTGATATGGGCAGAGCTCCACACAAGCAAGCTCAGTTCTCCACAAAATGGAGCCCACCGCATGCGCCTCCTGCATTCCCTGGGAGAGGAAGACTCTCCCTTCCCTCAGACATCGTGGGAGTTGTAGTCTTCAAGGCAGGATCTCCCAACAGGGTTTTCCCAACAGGAACACTCCCAATAAAGTTCAGAGGCCCCTTTAGTAAAGGGGGCCTACACAGGTAAATCAGAACCGCGGAAATCAGAAGGGGAAAAAAACCCTACAGTGCGTTGGGTAAAACAAAAATGAGTCACCCTCCAGAATCCAAACTACACAAGTGGCTAGTGAGTGGAGATTATGAGTGGAAAAAACAGTGGAAGATGCCATTATACGAGAAAGCCAAAGCCTCTCCCACCAATGTCTCCATGGAGACCTTCTACCGTGGCTAGAGTGCACTACTTAAATAAACAGAGAAGGGCCCTTTAACAAAATGGGAGGAAATCTTTATTAGCTGTTTTTGTACAGAACCTAGCACACAGGGTTCCAATTCTGATGGGGCTACCAAATTATTATTATTATTAATAATAATGATCTACAGCTCAGCTTAACCTTTTTGTGCCAACCTCTGCAAAACGTGTAGAATGATTAGGGCTGGTAGAACTATTCATTAATAATATCTGATATAATCTTAGCCCCCTTTTCATTCAGCAAATCATTTATGAACCTGTCTCCTTTTTTTCCTGTGAATTCATTGTTCATAAAAATTCAACCAACAGTCTGAATAAATAATATTAATCCTGTGGGCTGCTGGCTTCAGCTATTCACTATTTGTGTTGCCTGTCTGGTTGCCAAAGGTACATAGTATGGTACTGTTTCCTGATTGGGTAAATGATGGTTATGAAACAAGAGAATAACAAAGAGCAAGTAATGGATAATGAGTGTAGGGTGCAAATTTTGGGATAATCTAATTTTTTGTACTAATATGCATTCAACTTTTGGGATGTGTGATCATATCATAACTGCGAGTCACAGAAAGCAAACAATATGGTCCATGAATACAGCCCACTTCTTCGGATGCATACAGAGTGGAATAAATATTGAAGAGATATATATACACACATATATATGACCAGACATCAGCCATACCATCAGGGGCTCGTTCACCTGCACATCTACCAATGTGATATATGCCATCATGTGCCAGCAATGCCCCTCTGCCATGTACATTGGCCAAACCGGACAGTCTCTACGCAAAAGAATTAATGGACACAAATCTGACATCAGGAATCATAATTCATAGATTCATAGATTATAGGACTGGAAGGGACCTCGAGAGGTCATCGAGTCCAGTCCCCTGCCCGCATGGCAGGACCAAATACTGTCTAGACCATCCCTGATAGACATTTATCTAACCTACTCTTAAATATCTCCAGAGACGGAGATTCCACAACCTCCCTAGGCAATTTGTTCCAGTGTTTAACCACCCTGACAGTTAGGAACTTTTTCCTAATGTCCAACCTAGACCTCCCTTGCTGCAGTTTAAACCCACTGTTTCTGGTTCTATCCTTAGAGGCTAAGGTGAACAAGTTCTCTCCCTCCTCCTTATGACACCCTTTTAGATACCTGTAAACTGCTATCATGTCCCCTCTCAGTCTTCTCTTTTCCAAACTAAACAAACCCAATTCTTTCAGCCTTCCTTCATAGGTCATGTTCTCAAGACCTTTAATCATTCTTGTTGCTCTTCTTTGGACCCTTTCCAATTTCTCCACATCTTTTTTAAAATGCGGCGCCCAGAACTGGACACAATACTCCAGCTGAGGCCTAACCAGAGCAGAGTAGAGCGGAAGAATGACTTCTCGTGTCTTGCTCACAACACACCTGTTAATACATCCCAGAATCATGTTTGCTTTTTTTGCAACAGCATCACACTGTTGACTCATATTTAGCTTGTGGTCCACTATAACCCCTAGATCCCTTTCTGTCGTACTCCTACCTAGACAGTCTTTTCCCATGACTCCTAGAATACTCAATAATAATACTCAAAAACCAGTGGGAGAACACTTTAACCTGTCTGGTCATTCAATGACAGACCTTTGGGTGGCTATATTACAACAGAAAAACTTCAAAAACAGACTCCAACCAGAGACTGCTGAGCTGGAATTGATATGCAAACTAGACACAATCAACAAAGGATTGAATAAGGACTGGGAATGGCTGAGCCATTACAAACATTGATTCTATCTCCCCTTGTAAGTATTCTCACACTTCTTATCAAACTGTCTGTACTGGGCTAGCTTGATTATCACTTCAAAAGTTTTTTTTCTCTTACTTAATTGGCCTCTCAGAATTGGTAAGACAACTCCCACCTGTTCATGCTCTCTGTATGTGTGTATATATATCTCCTCAATATATGTTCCATTCTATATGCACCCGAAGAAGTGGGCTGTAGTCCACGAAAGCTTATGCTCTAATAAATTTGTTAGTCTCTAAGGTGCCACAAGTCCTCCTGTTCTTCTTCCTATTTATGAAATCTCCAGCTTTGATACTGTTCCGGCTTACACCAGATTTACACTGCTGTAACTACATTGATTCCATGAAGCTACTAGTAATTTGCCCCAGTGTAAGTGAGATCATAAACATCTCGTATATTGCCATAAATGCTCATTAATATCTGGCCACGTATCTTTTATCACTTGATTCATTTTAATTTATTATGTCTTTATTAGATGAATGTATCTTCCCCTCCCTCCCCCCCACTATTCCTTTTATCTTATTAAAAAAGGAAAAAATCCAAACTTTTGAACTAAAAAAAAGAAATCCCAATCTAATTGTTTTTGTCCAGCTCTGCTGCTGATATTGACTTTAGTGATCATGAGACATAATGATGAGTCTAATTAAAATGGTAAATAAATAAACACTCTATATCGAAAGTCAAATTATAATAATGTGATTTTTTTTAGTGTAGTAGGGCAAATACACACCACACTGAACCTTTGCATGAATTATACATGAGACTTTATGGATGACTTACCTTAATTTGAACAACCCAGACAATAAAGAAAAAATCTGTAACTAGATTTCTGCAGGGGAAAAAGAAGCAAGAATCAGATTTGTGATCACTCTTTTTGACGCTGACATCCCTGCTTTGTAATCATGCTAAAAATGCTTTTGTAAACAAAGCTGTTTCTGTTTTGTTGTCCTCCTGCATGTTAACTAAACCTTGCGTTTTTTCTCTCTGTTTTCATTATAGTATGTTTATGCCAGACTCTTTGTAAGTTGCTTTGAGGAAAAGTCATTCTCTTTAATGGGAAACTGTAAAGCCATTGTGGAAACAACAAATAAAATGTGTAGAATCATGAATCCTGAAGACAAAACACAAGAGATACGTTCAGATCTAAAAATTACTGATCATGCAGAAAGAAGGCATTATCGTGACAGTCATTTCACTGTTAGAGATTTTGGCTTCAATGTGCAAAGCATTAAGGACCACATTTTATCATGAGACCTCAATCCAGATCCCCAGTGCTTGAGATATGTTCAGGAAAACAATGCACAAGGAAGCTACATAAATATTTGCATGCAGGGGCGGCCAGAACGCAGGACCAAGGGGCCATGTCCCCATCACTTTTAAAAGTGGGAGGGTTATGCCCTCCCACTTTTTACGGGCTGTAAGTGAGAGCCATGGGAGGGGAGGGGAGAGGAGAGTGGAGTGAGCAGGGGGCAGGGTCTTGGGGGGAAGAGGTGGTGCAAGGGCAGGGCCTCAGGGGGAAGAGGTGGCATGGGGGGCGGGAGCACGGTTCAGGCGCTGGTGGCCCCCCACTTTTAGGGAGCTTCCATTGCTCCTGCTTACACAGCCCCTGTGAGAGGAAAAGGAAGATAACAACTTCATGGGGCTAATGGTACTGTTAGGACAGGAGTTACCAGATAGTGCTGTTATACAGTCTTACATTTTTTTAAAATGTATGATCAGGGTACAGTTTTCAGTGAACAGTGTGGAGTTTAAAACAAACAAAAGGAAGTATTACTTCACACGCTGCACAGTCAACCTGTGGAACTCCTTGCCAGAGGATGTTGTGAAGGCCAAGACTTTAACAGGGTTAAAAGAAGAACTAGATAAATTTATGAAGGATAGGTCCATCAATGGCTATTAGCCAGGATGGGCAGGGATGTTGTCCTGCCCATCCTGTTTGCCAGAAGCTGAGAATGGGCGACAGGGAATGGATCACTTGATGATTATCTGTTCTGTTCATTCCCTCTGGGGCACCTGGCATTGGCCACTGTCAGAAAACAGGATATTGGACTAAATGTATCTTTGCCCAGTATGGCCATTCTTATGGTCCTCAAAAAAATGCTTGCTGCTTAGTTTTGTGATATGGCTTCTTTTCGGGTGAGCTGTATCAAGCAGCAAGAGAGTTTGTTTCTGCCTTAATCTCTCTGACTAAAGTCAAACCTTGAGGCTCCTTGGAAACCAGACATTGGTGGTTAAATTGAGATTAAGGGAAGAGGATATTGAATATGTGCTGTTTGTGAACACTTCTGTTCCAGGATTGGGTACATAGTGAAATAAATCAAGGTAAACTAAGAAAATACCCAGACTCCTGAATACTAATTTCTTCTCCAATAGGAAACCTAGATCACTTTGTGGGGGAATATAAAGGTCAAGTTCACTTTCAAGGTCCTCTGCGCCCTATCCCTGTTCTACGATCAATCTCAACTTTTGAGAGGTCAACCCCCAACTCTGATTGGCTCATAATGCCAACTTCCATCACCTACTTGTTAAATTTTCAAACAAGCATGTTCTTGCATTCTCCCATGCTGCCTGTCATGCATGGGAGGAGCTTCACCTAAACATCCACAAAACCAACTCATTATCCTCCTCAAAACTCTCCTTTGTTGTGATGCCTACAAAAAAGCTTGCGTATGGTCTATTGCTATGCTGTGACCATTTTTGATCATGTTGACCTGTGTTGTTTCCTTGTACTCCCTCCCCCATCTGTCTATCTGTATCCATCTGTTGCCTCATGTCTTATATTTAGGATGTAAGCTCTTTGGATCTTGAATTGTCTTTTTAGTCTGTGTCTGTACAGCACCTACCAAAATGGGGTCCCCGCCCATGACTGGGGCTCAAATAATAATTAATAATATGGGTTTGAGCATGTGGAGATTGAGATACACAGGTCTGATTGTTTTGAAAGAGGCAGCTGTAGTATAGAAATTATATGCCAGATAGAAGAATAGACACCTCTTGAAATGGCAGTTGAAGACAATGGGAATTAATTAAAGCAGGGTGCCCTAGATGGTGGAGAAAGGATCTACCATTTGCAGCTCTGAAAATATAGAAAGGGGACACACAGAGAAGTCAGATGGTCAAGGAGCACAGGGGACAAGGATGACAAATAGGGAGAGATGAGGTAGAGATGATATAGAGTGGAAGGAACACAACAGTGGATGATATCTGAGAGTGAGAGAGATTTTGTAAAATAGAGAAAGCCAGTGAAGATCTGAAGTGTGTGTGTGTGTGTGGATGAAGATGTGTTCTCACCCCAGGATCTGGGGATGAAGAGAAGGCATTATATTTAGACATATAAGGCTGTGTGGTGAAGCAGGGGAACCACCCACTAGCACACAAGGGGTTAAGGAGAGCCTTTAGCCACAGCTAGCCCCGCCTTGTTATACCTGCAGCCAATGCCTGGCCAGGAGGGGGAAGAAAAGAAGGGAGCCTGGCTCAGTTCAGGACTGACTGGTCATAAGGCAGGAGCAAGATGTCTCCTTGCCTGAAGGGATAGCGCACCGACCTGCCAGCCAGGGTAGCCACCTGGAAGCAAGCTCTGGCTCCCCAACCAAGGGAGATGGAGAAGGAACTCCCAGCACTGGAGGTAACTGACTGAGTGATCCACAAAGACATTGTAGTTCTCATCCCACCAGCTTGCAGCTGCCCCTCCTGAAGGAGCTTGGGACCGCAGCAAGGTGCCATCCAGACCCAAGAGGGAATGCTGCAGGAAGCAAACCACCCAGTAGATGAGACTAGAGGGGCTACGCCCCAAACTGAATGGACTAACAAGTGGGCTAGGACCTGTGGAGAAGGAGGGCCCAGGTCCCTTGTCCCTCTCCCCCCACAGCCTTAAAGGCTAAGGCCATTCAGCCAGCTTGGGGTTGAGAACTAGGCAATCTAACTCGTAGGCCACCCAGCCGCCCAAGCCCTGGTTACAGACTGCAAGGTGGCTCCCAAAACTATCAAAAGTTTTTGGGTGTCCCTTGAGACTTCTGGCACGTTCAGCTTCTACTGACCCTGGAATCCCCCAAATAGCTCACAAGAGCACTTTGTAGTTCCGGACAGAGACAAGCAGTAAAATCCTGTGGTAATAAACCCATACAAAAGCTTGCACGCCCGCAGCAGCAGTGTCTTTGGCTAAAGAAAATAAACAAAACTGGGAATTAAACCAAATTTCTTCTATCCTCGCTTTGACTTCCTTGTTCCAGAGGGAAATCTAAAGAGAGTAACTTTCCTCTTGTTACTGCAGGAAGGAAGATGCGAGCGAAGCATAGGAGAGGCTAGTTTTGCATTATTTTCAGCCCCCAGGCAGTTCACAGCACTGCTAGGAGGTAAGGAGAGGCCATGTGTTAGTAGGTGGCAGTAGGAGTTAGCTCTTCTGGCTACCAGTGACACACAACTTCTCAGGCAGGCCTTGTACAAGATGAAAGAGGAGATCAGAGGGGATTATCACAGGAGAAACCCTGGAGGACAGCACATTGGGTTGAAAAGGGATGGAGCAAGATATGGGTTTATGAAGCATAAAATCATGTAGATGTCAAAATATTAGCAACATCAAGCTTTAAAAAAAGACAGAGATTGAGACAGGGCAGTACAGCGAAGAGGATTTCAGCAGATCCTCTGCAGAGGAGGGGGGGGTGGCAGGGGAAGGAAGAGGAATTAAGCTGTACTGGGTGAACAGAAGAACAGCATTTGAGAAAAGGAGAATAGGGAGATGGGAGTGAACATGTCAGATCCTGTATGCCAGAGACTGGGACTTAGGTGTTCATGCCTAGTGGTTGGAGCAGTAGGCAGTAGCCAAGAATAGGAGCTCAGGGTCAGAGCTGGAGTCAGAGACCACACGCCAGAGTTGGAATTAGATGTCAGGAATCAGAGCTGAGAGTCAGAACTGGAGTCAGAGGCCAGATCCAGAGGAGACCCGAATCTGAAGCCAGAACCTGGCCCTGCAGGAGGACAACAGCAGGAAAGATACATTAGTATTTTTTACCTTATTAGAGAACAAGGCAGAAAGGTCTGCAGCGCTCTCAAGCTCATCTGCCTCAAGCCACATACCATTCCTAGGAGCCCCGGGGACCCGTTACTCTGCCAAACAGAATGAAACTGGATTGTCACAGGTTTTTCACTAGAGACCAATCCACAGAGGAAGAGCGATAGACCACTATGTTACTGCCTTATGCATATGGGCTGCTATATGCAATTTTGTTGATTTGACAGACTCTCTAATTTGGGACAGGACAGTCTGTGGCACTTGGGATCACCACCTGCAGGAATGGCAGCTCTGGGAGGGCGATCTCATGTTAAACAGATGCTTAGACAAGGGTGTCAAGAGAAAGGCGGAAAGCTCCAGAAGCCACAAGACCCGTCTGAAGTACCTGCAGTGAGACACAGCAAAGGAGAGCAGGTGGCCAGCAGTCTGCACCTATAGAGAGATACATTTACTGTGGGAGACAGCATGAGCAGGTAAAGAGACGCGCCCCACACTAGGACAGCATTGCAAGGGAAGTGGGAAGTTGGACCACTATAGCAGTGTGTGCAAGAGCAGAAGGTCTCAGAAAGATTCAGCCAGACTTATACAGGAGGGGGATGGCCCATCTGACAGCAGTGATGACATCATGACTCTCTCCTCGAGTTCAAGAGCATATCAGATTTAGGCTGTTAGGACAGGAAAGCAACAAGGACAATGCCTACCTCCGTGCATGCCCCGATGTTAAAATGGAAACACTCTGTGATTGCAGGAGGCCCAGCTATCTAGCTGAAATGTGATTCCCTGGGGTGAATTAGACTCAGATATACTCCTTACAAAGAGTAGGAACAATCTAATAATATACAATGAAAGCATAATGCAGCCCATAGCAAAATGTGCCCTCCTAGTTACTATCCTAAAAAATAACAGATGATACCGACTGGAGTTTGTGGTGGTGGGTGGTAAGCACAACAGACCCTTCTTAGGGAATAGAGAGATCATCACAGAACAGATAGACAGAGAACCACCCAGGGACCAATCCCACAGGAAGGGAGTAGACTCCACTGAGACAGTTTGCTAGACTCGGGGAAAGGTGACAGGGAGATAGAGATAGGTCACTCCCGGTGTGGTTGCCTGTTGAGGAGACCAAACTATTTGAAAGACTATGTAACCAGCAACATGTGTGGTAAAGACAAGACACCAACTCTGCTATATGATATCAACCTCTAGCCAAAGGGACATGGAGTGGGTGTCTGAGCATCAATTATTTGTGTTTATATTTAAATGTTTGTATAACAGGGAAAATGTATCATGATCAGTGGAACTGGAGTCAGAGGGCCAACTCCTCTGGAGGGGCTGTTATTGATGGGACACCAAGAAAAACAGGGAATGTGGCAAGTTATGCTGGAAGCTACACAACCCACATGGACAGTGCAGTGCATGGGATTTAATGAAGTTGCACTTGTTCAACTTAACCTGCATTCAGCTTCACTCTTTGCTAATGAAACAATTCCCACAGGCTATCACTGTTTGAAGCAATGCTGGCATATTTTTGGCTTCTTGAAAGGGTGTGGAATATTTTCTCTCTTTTTGTATAGACAATTTAATTTATAATGAGGGCTCAGTGAGTTTCCTTTCCTCTGTGCTGGATAATCCTCATTCTTCAGTTCTAGCACACTTTGCGCTGAGCCTGATTTGCATTTTTTATATAGGCAAAATCCAAACCAGGCTAGGTCACTTTCTGCAGGTTCTCTGGGTGACATGTAAGAAAAACATTGTCCTCTACTTTGCCTACATTTTTTGCATCTGCATGCATTCCTTTTGCAAGTCAAATTTACAACCTTAGAGGCAAACATCATTAAGTTTTTATACCAGATAGATAATGTAAAGCTTTCTGAGCTTAAAATTCCCCAAACCTAATCCAAACTTTGTATGCATACCTAGATTTTTGAATACATTTGTAATTACAGGTGCCTCTTTGGACTGCAGTATTTTGTCCAGTTATTTATTAAAGATGAACTATCAGCAGGTGAATGCTTTGGACTGAGTTTTGAACAGCATGGATTAGCACATGTGGCTTTGAGTTGGGAGGGCGTCAGGAAATCACATATATATTCATTTCAATTTTTGTGACTGCCCTCAACTGAAATGTGGATGAACAAGTACGTATTCTTCCATTCATCCCACTATTCATAGTTGCATTGGTTGGAGCTAGGACATTCCATTGTTCCACCACTCCTGTTCCTCCCATCCAGGGGTGGAAGAGGATTCAAGATTCCTGACCTGGGACAGCATTGCCCTCACTGGATTGCTGTGGAGAGCAAGAGAAAAACATTGCTCCCCCGCAATCCATGGAGGAGCAAGAGAGGAAAAATCTCAACCCATACTAGGCCCAGGGGACATGGGAAGAAGACACATCAGGTTGTATAAAGATGGGATAAAGATACACACGACATTCACATCCAGTTAGCATCCTCTTTGTGCACCATTACTAAAGTGCTAGTGATTGGTGAACCTGAAAGCCTGGCATTACATTTGTCTCCGATAAGCACCTAAAAGTTTGGATGCGTATCTGATACTCCCCCATCCCCCCCCTTTGTAGTCTAACCTCTTTTGTAACAAAGGCCACAGAACTTCTCTGAAGAGCGTAAACTATTATTTTTCCACCTAAACACCTGTGGATTTTTGTTTGCAGATATGCCAGCCTCAATTACTGTTTTCCATAGATAGAAATGTTGATTGATTGGAATCTCTTGAAATACCACCACTTTCTTCTTGCTTGCAGTTGTGGAACCCACAGGCTATGACACATGACTGTTTAATCTATCCATCCATTATACAATGCCTTCTTTGAAGGTTGAGAGCCCTAGTCATACTGGATGTCACATTGTGTTACCTGCTTCATTGAAAAAGGAATTAAAAAAAAAAGTCGTCTCTGTTCAGGTTTAGTTCTATAAATGGGTGGAAAGAGACGGGGAGGAGCCAGAGGGTCTAATTTTTTTTTGGAGCCAGTTCCTCCATCACCACTAAACAGCCGAGAGAAACTACATTTTTTTTTTTTGCATTTTCATTTCCCCAATATGCAGTTATCTAACTTTATGTTTCTCAACCTCATTAAGCTTGGATTTGAGCTGACTGTCTTGAGGAATATAGCGGCTCAGAATTAATGATGGCATATTGCTTAAAAAAGAAAGCAGACATATTGTTAATGATGACATATTGCTGAAAAACGTACCGCAGTTCATAAGACTGCTGAAAATTTGAAATCTACAGCAGGGTTTCAATAATTTGAGAGGGCCAAGTTCAATCCCGTGCAGGTCCACTTTGAGCTGCTCTGGGAGGCTCTGTTTCCACTATTATCATATCTGATATGCATCATTACTTTTTGCATGCTAAGGTTCAGCATCTAATGGGGCATTGTGATAACCAACCAGAATTGCAAGGAGATGCAGCTTCCTCTTTTCCCTTCGAATTGAATTTAGCTACAGAAGAGGTTAGAACAAAGATAATGAATATCTACATACCAAATCCACCCCAGAACGCTTATGCAATAAATATCTGGTTAGGAATAATATGAAGGATAGTAAGGCCCCCACAGCAGCAGAGAAGGGGTTAAGGAGATCCTTTGGGCACAGCTAGCCCCACACTGTTATCCCTGCCGCCAAGGCTCGATGGGGAATAAAGGGAGAGAGCCTAGCTCAGTTCAGGGCTAACTGGCCAGGAAGGAGGGAAAGCTCTGCCTTGAAAGAGCTTTGCTTGCCATGTTGCAGAGACAGGCCTGCTAGCCGGAGCAGTCACTGGGGAGGAACAGCGAGACCTCAAAGAGCAAACTCCACTTGAAACAGAGACTGTTTGGGAAACCAAGCCCAAAGGGGTCTTAGTCCATGGCTGGAGCACATCACTATCTCTGTGAGGGCTTTCATATCTCTCTGGTTTCATACCTAGTGAGAATGTTGGTCTTTGGGCCCTGCTCCCTTTGTGTCTCTTCAAATTCCAAGCTGAGCTGCAAGAGAGAAGCATAGTCTACCACAGCAAGTGGAACTGATCCCCAGTCCTTATTGGGCACTCTCAGCTTTCTCATCTCACTTATGAACTTGCAGGTAACTGCTCCCTTGGACTAAGCCTTAGGGAGGCCTTAATGAAACAGATATAAACCAGGAAACATCAGTAGGAGAAACATCAGGGATTTTGATGTTTCTTATTTCAGGGGAAAGCTTTCTAGGCTACTTTGGTCCTCACAGATTTCATTCATTTTTAGTCCTTTAGAAGAAAGAGAGAAACATCTTTCTGGACATTCAGTTTTCTGGAAGATGTCAGGTGTTCCCATGTACAAGGGCCCATGAACTATCCCTATGCTCATCTACCAGACAAGAACAAATAAGAAGCCAGTTCAATGACTGTCACCTGAGGACCTCTCTAACAATGTATTCATTGCTGTGTCCTTTCTTCAGAGCTTACTTTTTAAATACTATAGGCCACATGTTCCCATTGGTGCATGCTTACTTCTCCTGTTGTTGTCTTGTTGCATACCTGTATCTGAGGTCAGGATTTGTCCGCATAGTAACTGTACTTCTACCATCATGTTGTATACCAGAATGTTTTACTGCTTCTAATAATATTATTATGATTGCTGCTTGGTGCTCTGCAATACTCAGGAAGAGACAAGGGGTAAAACCTTCCAAAAAGCCTAGATACCTTTGAGGATGTGGGCCTAAGTGATTTATGAGCCAAAGTCCCATTGACTTTCTGTGAGATTTAAGGACCTAAGCCATTTTTAAAAAAATATGGGATTTAGGCACTTTTGAAATTTTACCCCAAGATCTTTGCCTCAATTAATTTAGCCTGAGGCCCATATTCTGCATCAGTTAAAGTCAGTTCCAGGACTAACACCATCTTCATCCTTATCTGCATGAAATCAAAAGTGCACCCTCACCACGGTGTGCCTTGCCACCTCACCTCATTTACTCCTCAGGGAGTGTCAAGCCACAAATTATCCCAGCAATACAACTGGGACACCAAGTGTGCTGAACGGGACCAAATTATATCAGCTCTAAGGTTCTCCATTCAAAAATGCACTTAAGCACATGCTTAACTTTAATCGTGAAAGTAGCCCTATTCAAGTCAAGATAAGTTAAGCATGTGCTTAAAGATAATATGCTCAAGTGCCTTGTTTAAACTGGGTCCTAAAGGCAGTGAAAATTTGCTGTCTGGGCCCATTTCAAAACCCACTGGAGCCAATGGGAGACTTTCCATTGATTTCAATGGGCTTTGAGTCAGATCTCAATAGTGGTGTGGGGCCTGATCTATTGAAGTAAATGGAAAAAAACGTTGACATTGGAGTCCTTGGTAAATTAAGAGATTTAGTGGAAGAAGAGGAGTCAAATGAGGAGAGGGTGTTCATTTGGTGCTCAAAGGGGGAAGGAATTTTAAGCACGAGAGGCAACACAGAGGAAGGTCTGAATACGAGAGTAGGAGATGGACATTTAAAGGGAGTTAGAAAGTCTTGGAAGCAAGTAAATAGCAAGAATAGGAGAAAGAGGGAATGGGAGTTCTGATGGGAGCGGGGACAAAGACCTGCAGAAACATGACAAGAAGATTGAACTTCATATGAAAGATCTCATGTACCTTTAATATCATTGCACATTATTTTTGTTTCATATGTACTGTGTTGTCTTACATGCTGAAAAAAATCTTCCATCAACAAAACAAATGAAGAAAAGAAAGGAATCAGACTCCTGAGACTTTTAATAACAGACCTCTTCCCCCCCAGCTTCATTTTACCATTACAAGTGACTGTTTCCTCTATTAGCAGCCTGTGATTACCTAATCAATAGTGTTGCATGAGTAATGACAAAGGTCAGCACAGCCAGCTAAGTTCCACCCACTCCGCCTAGCTTGTATTACTCAAACTTTTCTTCCTTTGTTTCCCATTGCCAGGTAAGAGGCCGTTAGTGCTCTCTGAAAATGGCAGTCTGGCTGGGTGTGCGAAGAATAGTAATAATTATTATTACAATTAGAAGCATCTTGGGTTTTGAGGCTTTCCCTGTGATATCAAAGTTTTGTTGCTATGGAGAGGTGAAATTAAGAAAAGGAACATTCCGGCTAAACATCAGGAAAAGTTAGTGAGATTTATTAGCTTGTAGAATAATCTCCCAAGTAAATGGAGGAAACCACATAGCCAGGGGCTTTTTAAATGAGACTGGATGATTTCTTTATAGTGCTAGAATGCTTTAATGCTGTCTCCTATCTCCCCCTCCGTCTACTCTTGGGAAGCAGTTCCTGTCAAAATTTGCTAAACCACCACCTTATCTTTGAAATCCATCTATAAAACCTACTTGTGCCTGGATGACTATAAGTCTGACTGTCAGCCCTTGGTTAAGTTAAGCACCACCTGTGACTACTAATTTATGCAAACACACCTGTGTCTCCTGTAACCATGTCCTCCGATTCCAATCCCCTCATTTGTTTCTCTTGCATATTGCCTAAATCCTAGACAGTGAGCTCCCCGGGGTAGGTCCTGTACAGATCCTCATAAAATAAGCCTTTAATCCCAGTTTGGAATTCCTAGGCACTACTGCAATAGAAATAATAATTAATAGGAGCAGAAGAATTACTGTATGGAACAATCCTGCCCAGTGGGGAATAATCTAGGTACTATATCCTAATGCCTTTTCCCCACCCCTAGTTTCTATGATAAGAAATGTTTCTTTACCTAGGGGAGCCTACAAAAATTGGAAGTACAGAGTATGTGAAATTCCAAATGTACAGACTAGGGGTGGGATTTTCTAAAGGGCTCCATGGTAGCCCAAATCTGCTCCCATCAAACTCAATGGCGAAACTTCCACTGACTTCAAAGGCAGCAGAGATATGCTTTGTATCTAACTCTCTGTTTCTTGTCCCTTAAGCCTGTGTAGATGGTACATTAAGGCAGTAGTTCTCAACCCTTTTTCATTTGCGGACCCCTAAACAATTTCAAGTGGAGGCGCAGAGCTCTTTGGAAATCTTACACATAGTCTGTGGACCCTCCGGGGCCTGTGGAACACAGGTTGAGAACCACTGAATTAAGGAACCTATATTCATATTTTAATACTTTATAAAGTGTTCAACGGGTCTATTTCTACATCTGTATCCCATGACATGACAGCAAACAGGCTGCAGACCTAGTTTCACATTTCCAAGTTAAGCAAACATACACCAGTGGCCTGATTTGGATCTCAAACTGGGTGGCGTTTCATTTCCAATAGAGGAGCCCCTCAAAAGACAAGTACTCACCATGGCACCATAGAAGCTACTGTACTCTGGCTGAGAAACGTGGTAAGCCATTGTGAGCCCTAAACTATAAAGACACTGACCAGGTTCAGTTTGTAAGCCATGCGTCACCATGTTCAACCAGGCTCCTTGTTCTCCATGAACAGTTCAACAAGCCCCACTTCAAACTTGTAATAAAGATTAAGTGAGCCCATCCTGTGGGAAAGGTTTTAATGTCTTTTCCCTTTCAAGGGGCAAAGTATCAAACCTGGGTGGCCACACATCTCCAAGTGCACCTTCCGTAAATGCAAAAGCTACCTGCAAAACTGAGCACATAAGTGCACACTTACACATTGGGCATCCAAATTCAGGCTTGGGCATGTGCAACAATATACACATAAAATGTTGGGGGTGCATCTAATGCCCTAAAGGAGTTGTCAAAAAGTCAGAGGAGGAGCAACAGGAAATAAAAATGATTTAATCTCTTGTGCTAAGCAGAAATGTTCGTCGCAGCCAGAACACAGGCTCATTTTACACTCACACATAATGCAGTTTAAGGTATGTCTACAGCACAGATCAGGTAGGTGTACAATTCACTAAAAACAGCAGCACAACCATGGCTGCATGGGCAGTGGCACAGGCTAGCCACCCAAGTACGTAGCACTCCATTATGTTGCCAGGATCACTGTCAGACTGACAGGCCTATAATTACCTGGGCCATACCATTTATCTTTTTTTAAGTATTGGCACAACATTCGCTTTCTGCCAGTCTTTTGGAACTTCCCCAGTTTTCCAAGACGTATACTGTTTGCACATTATAAATATGATCAAGTCATGACCACTTCAACCTAAACTACTATTCGTTTTTAGTTCTGTGATCAGTTCCTCTTCATCTGTCAAGATTAGGTCTAATAAAGAATTCCCCCATGCTGGCTGCCACACTTTTTGAGTCTGGAAATTGTCATCTATCATGTTTAGAAATTCCAAGGATGTTTTAGTACTGGCAGCATGAGACCTCCAGCATATGTCGCTCAAATTGAAGTCTACAATGATACTGCAGCTTGTCTTCCTACACATCGTAGATAGGTGCATAAGGAGCCAGTCATCCTGTTCCCTAGTTTGATTTGGTCATCTATAGGAAACACCAACTAATACCCCATCTTCTGCTTTATCTGTAAGGACACAGAGGAAAATAATCTTGAATCCGTATGGATCAGAGTTATCAGTAACCCAGAATCAGGTAATACCATTTTTGGCAGAGTGCCACTACCCCTCTCATTTTGCCTGGTTGATCCTTCCAAAATAGGTTATAGCCATTGATTTTAACATTCCAATCATGTGAATCATCCCATCAGGTTTCAGTAATACCAACTAGATTGACTTTATGCTCATAAATGAACAATTCCAATTCCTCTTTGTTTGTTACCAAGGCTCCTAGCATTGGTGTATCGGCAATTAAATAATTTCTTCTCTTCATGTTCTTTGGTTTCTTGATTAATTTTGTTCACAACATCTTGATTTTTTTGCACTGAGTGCTCATATCTTTCCTTTTTTATCATGTTTTTGTTCTTATTTTAACACTGTATTCCCTTTCCACGGAGGTGGAGGCTGTCCAAACAATACAGCCCTCAACCCCACAAAAAGAGGACCACTGTTCCACAAAACCCAAACCTTACACCCTCCACCACTTACCTAGCCAGCGGTTTCCTTCTAGAATCTTCTGCCTACTGTCTTCTTTCACTTGTGGGACTGGAAGGATCTCAGAAGCTTGTGTGGACATTCTTCAGCATGCTTCCAAGTGCTCTGAAGTAATATATTATTGCAAGATATCCCACAACACAATGTAATTAGTGCCAGTATGAACCGTCAACAATGGATTCTTGCCTGTCTCCTTCAGAAGCCCGTCCACACTCACTGACATCTCATGTCTTGGCTCTGGGAAGACAACACACTATCCTTTTGTCCCTTGAAGAGTGTTCTTTTGAGTATTGACTTTCCAGCTAGGATCATTTATCTTCCTTGCACAGTTGCAGAACTTTTTGGAGGCTAGCTCCATTTTCTTACAGTTTAGGCCAAAGTAACATCCGCATGTGTGTCCTGTGTAGCTCTCCGTTCCCTTGGAGCTGCTGGATCTTGAGAGGTATCTTCCAATTTTCACCTTGAGGACCGGGTATGGATTGGAAACTTCCAGCTGTGTGGAATCCCTCGTGGTCCTCTTCTCTCTTGTGGCCACAGCCTGCCCATCCTCATCTGACACTAGCCATGTAGAATTCCACTGTGACCTCTTGCCTCTGGTGGTTACAAACTGCCAGGGCTCCCCAACTTCCTCTCTCGTGATTCCTTGGTGGCCAGTTCCATTCTTCTTTGAACCTGGGGTACTGATGTTTCCCAAACCTGAATGTCTAGGAACTCAGCAGTGTCTCTACTGGCCCTTCCAATCCAAGAATCGTTTCTTCCACCACAGGCACCCGTTTGTATTTTGAGCACAGGAAGTCTCTTCTGGCTTCAGGCAGGAAAGAAAATGTGTGCATAACTCATCCTCTGAACCTGAGTCTACTTGAGCATAATGAGTCATCAGTTACTCAGAGAGTTCAGCCAATCCAGAGGCGATGTCCCACCCAGATGATTCCAAGGCAGGTATATAGGCTCTTAAGGGAAGCAGTCTCTCCAGTCTGTTCAACATCACTACCTAGCCAGGAACACCCCCCTTGCCAGTAATCTCAGCGTACTGCCCTTGCTTCTGCTCCAGCCAGCATCTGCTCCAGCCTCAGCTGTCCACCTAGTGATTGCAGGTCATCACCGCTTTTCCATTATTGGCCATTTTGAAATCTCATGTAGAGATTAACATGGCGGGAAAGTTTCTCACACTTCCTCCCAGCTCTCTCCAAAACTCTCCTTGTAGCTTCCCCTGTTTGTGGTTCCAAAGTTCACCTAGCAAGTGATTTTTTTCTTAATACCACATTTCCCTGCTTGGCTCAGCTCAGCTCTGTCTCCCACAATCAGGGACTTCAAACAGCAGGGCTGATCAAAGCTTCCAGGGTCAGAGCCCTGTGGCCTTTACCAAGGCAATAATAAACAGACCTGTCTCAGCAGCTTATTCAGGGGCTCACGGCCCAGTTATTCAACCCATGCACCGAGAACAAACAACCACCAGACTGACCAAATGCACCTGTCATGAAGACCTGTTTCCTCCAAGCACTGAGTCTGCAACTCTGGTCTCCAGACTCTCCTGTTAGCTGCGTCTGTTTGTGGCACTCAGACTCCCGATCTGAGCGGTTTACGGCTTGGTAATGTAGGCTGCCTCAGTGCAGACTTTGTCTCGCTTTACGTGGTTTCCCATCAACATTGCTGACAAAACTGGTCAGATTTCGACGGAGCTGGCTGTCCTCTGGGAGGAAGATCCATATCAGAAAATAGGGGCTAAATTGGGGGGAGGGGGAAAGCGGTGGTACAAGTTCCAGCCACACAATTCTCTCTGCCTGTGTGAGGTGCCACATAGTAGATTGTGCAGTTCTCTTGCTCTACTGGACTCCATGAACTTGGCTGCCCCATAGGGGCTTGAATTCACCTGCAGGCTCTGCTAGACTTCTTGTGCTTGGTTCCTTATTGATTGGGTGGGGGCAGGGAGAGGGGAAGTGGTGACATCTCCCAAACAACACTCCCTTGGAGGCTACTGATGCCAATCTGTGAGATTTTAGCCTGCTTAAAGTCTGGCAGTGCAGCAGGGTCCCTGCCTGCCCTGGCTCCATGCTGCTCCAGAAGGCAGTCAGCACGTCCCTGTGGTCCCTGGGGCGTCTCCACATGCTGCCCTGCCTACTAGCACTGTCCCCACAGTTCCCATTGGCCGGGAACAGCGGTGCTTGCAGGCAGGAGCAGCGCATGGAGTCCCCAATCCCAGCCCGGAGTCCCCTCCTGCACCCAAACTCCCTCCCAGAGCCTGTGTAATGCCAACAAACCCCAGTTGTCAGCAGGTGGGATCGAACCTGGGATCTCTGGAGCTTAGTGCATGAGCCTCTACTGCATGAGCTAAAAGCCAACTGGCTGTTAGCTAAGGCTGTAGAGCAGACTCATTTAACTCTCTCTCTCTAAGTGGTTTCAGTGCCACTATATGGGACAGAACACCACACCCAGGATGTATGTGGGTTACACCAGCACCCCGCTCCAGTTCTGTGCCCCCTCCCACAGCCAGCACTCCAAACCCCCTCCTGCACCCAAACTCCCTCCCAGAGCCTCCACTCTGCACCCCCCCTGCACCCAATCCCCTGCCCTAGCCATGAGCCCCCTCCTGCACCCAAATGCCCTCCCAGAGCTTGCACCCTGCACCCCAACCCCCTGCCCCAGACTCAGCCTGGAGTCTCCTCCCACACTCAGAACCCCTTGGCCCCAGCCCAGAGCTTGCACTCCCTCCCGCAACCCAACTCCCTGCCCCAGCCCGCTGAAAGTGAGTGAGGGTGGGAGAGAGCGAGTGACAGAGGGATGGAATGAGTGGGGCATGGTCTTAGAGAAGGGGCATGGCAGGGGTGTGGCCTCGGGGCAGGAGGTGGGTTTGTGTTTGTGTGATTAGACAGTTGGCAGCCCTAAGGGACTTGGGCCCACCTGGCTGTAGAATCACTCTCTCTCTAGCCCAAGGGATGTTTAATTATTTATACAAAGCAGAAAAGCTCCAACAGGAAAGTATGAGAAAGCACCAATTGTAAACAGCCGGAAGACTGATGGCCAGGGTGCTCACCTTAAAAGTGGTCAATGCAGGTTCAAATCTGTGCTTTTGAAAGGTCTCCTCTTTGTCCTGATGTGTAAAGGGATTTTTTTTTTTTGAAATCTTAGTAAATTTTCACAGGATGAGAAAACCATTTCCCACCCAGCTCTGGGCCAGGCCTTCGGAGAGAAGGAAACAGGAGAATCATTGTGATGATCTGGCACTGGAGCAGGTGAGGGGGGGGAGGTTAGCACTCAGAAGGGAACCAGCAACATAGCTGGAGAGCTGTCACTGTTAAATATGCCTACTCATGTTTCTCAGCATGTCCAGGCATATTTTCCAGCGCTCGTAAGCCAGCCTCTCCATATGCTTCCAAACAATAATTTTCAAATGCAAGCTTACTCACCAGGCCAGATTCCCCAAGCTCTCGGATCGCTCACAGTGTTTGCTTCATTTAAGGTGACATTTCATTAAACGACCAAGGGCAGAGCTTGTTTCGCCATAGCGTGCACATGTGTGTAATAGCTTGATAACTTGTTTTAAAAAAAAAAAAAAAAAAGGAAGAAATTAGTTTTTACCTTTTCAGACGTGACTCTTTCTTCCAGACACCAGCACTGAAGTGGCATGAATAAAAGTCATGTGACATAACAGCGGCTCTGCTGCTATCATTGAAATCCATAGCCGCAAAACAAACTCCTGCTCAATCCTTTTCCAGTTGTGTCTGAGCCAAATGGATACATTGTTGTGGGGTTACTTAGAGAGGTGATATTATTCAGTTGTCTAAGGTGACTGAAAAGTTTGAGGGTGATCACGGATATAATAGTTTATCCCAGGAACTCAAAGTATTAAATGATGTTTGTGCCCCCTCAGTGAGTAAAATAAGTAGTTTACATATAGAGAAATAGAGGCACAGAAATGTTAAGTGACTGTCCCAACACTGCACAGCACATCACTAGCATAGCTAGAACTCAGAAGTCCATTCTCAACCATTATACCATATTTCCTCACTATTGACTTCATCATCACTGAATGACCAATTGCTTTATCTGGCCACATAGAAAGTAGGGAAAAGCCACTTCTGGAGCAGTGTTCCCTCCAAACAAAGGGTTTCTTATGAATCAATCTTATGAAACAATGGGGTTTTCTGAACTCAAAACTATAGTAACTCATCTCTGTTTTCCAGGTGGTTTTAGTATATAAATCAATGAGGACACAGCTCCTCTGTCTGATAAATGGTTGGTACACACAAGAGTGCTTTCACCCCAAAATCCTTGTTTTTATTCATCCTAAAGCACGCTTCTAAAATAACTATAATCTAGAGCACCCCAGATATAGTTACCCAAAGTCTGAGATGGTGTTAAGTGGTCAGCAGCAAGTTTCCTGTCTGTTAAACCCTATCCCCAGGCTTCTCTCCACCAGACAGACCTATCTCCTATGCGGTCTTCTCCCCAACTGAGCTCCCTCAGTCTGATTAAAAGTCCACCTCATCTGGCCAGGAGATAATTAATTAAACACCCTGTAGGTGAAGAGCATGACTAATTGGGGTTCTTTCCCTTCTGTTGCAGGTGACAGGGGTAAGTCCCATCACAATGACTATGTAGGGGAGTTAAGTAGCTCTGAGTTATTTCTCTGCAGAACATCAAATTTTAAATTAATGGAGATATCCTATCTCCTAGAACTGGAAGGGACCTTGAAAGGTCATCGAGTCCAGCCCCCTGCCTTCACTATCAGTAAGAGACTCTACTTGCTTTCAGCTTATGCCCTCTTGGAGAACAAGAGAAATCCCCTGTGTGGTTTTGGAGGGCTTTTCTTCATGGGAAAAATAATCACCCATGTCTTGATTTATCCTTTATTTACTGGGGCTAAGCCAACAGGAGGGACATAAATGACATTTAATTTAGTCATGTGACTATAGAGTTCCCATTTGATTCCCTGTTGGCCAGATTCCAATCCTCTTATTCATGTTGAGTAATACTATACAATGCAAATAGCACTAATGAAGTCAATGGAAGCAATTCCGGCTCTACTGAGGTCAATGGCAGAACTCCCATTGACTTCAACACAAGACTTCTTGCAGAATAAATGACTACTCAGGCTGAGTAAGGATGACAAAATCCAGGCCTCTGTGAATTACAATAGGTAAAGGAAATATGGAAATTACTTTTAAATAGATCTGCACCAAAACACTAGTGCCCTCTCTCAATCACATACAGAGAGAGCGAGAGAGAGAGAGCACAAATCACAATGAGCTATATCAATTTGGACCATACTTTGCCTTCAGTCACATCACTGGAAATCAGAACTCACTCCCCAAAGTCAGTGTAATTCATCTACATTTACACCAATATAAGTAAGGACAGAATTTGGTCTGTTGCATTTCTTATCAATATTATTGCTTAGTAGTTTTACAGAAGCAGCTAGAGGTCCAACCAGCACTGGAGCCTCAGTCTTCTATACCCAGCATACAGAGTGAGAGATGGTCCTTGCCCTGAAGAGTTCATGGTTTAAATAGACAAGCCAGAGAAGAGCTATAGGGGAAAGAGAGAGGTGGATGGCTTGTGCACAGCAGATTAGTGGCAGAGCAGGGAATAGAACCCATGTCTCTAAGCTTCCAGTACACTAACCATTAGACAATGCTACCCCTCATGTTAGCTCTGTAACTCCTTTATCTCAAAGGATAAGTGCATTCTACAAAAACTAAACCTGCAGTACCCTTCCCTTCTGGAATGTAGCCACCATGAGCGTAGATGGCAGCTTAACCGCCAGGGAAGGGCTAAGACACCATGGAATCATTCATGTGCCAAGGGGTCTTTATAGGGTTACCATATTTCAACAAGCAAAAAAGAGGATGGGAGGAGCCCCGCCCTAGCCCCGCCCCTGCCCCTCCCACTTCCCGCCCCCCCAGAACCCCCAACCCTCCCCCCGTTCCTTGTCCCCTGACTGCCCCCTCCTGGGACCCCTGCCCCTAACTGCCCCCCGGGACTCCACTCCCTATCTAAGCCTCCTTGCCTCTTGTCCCCTGACTGCCCCAACCCTTATCCACACCCCCACCCCCAGACAGACCCCTGGGACTCCCACGCCCCATCCAACCACTCCCCACCCCCTGACAGCCCCCCCCCAGAACTCCCAACCCATCTAAACCCCTCTGCTCCCTGTCCCCAGACTGCTCCGATCCCTCTCCACACTCCTGCCCCCTGACAGCCCCCCCAGAACTCCCAACCCATCTAAACCCCTCTGCTCCCTGTCCCCTGACTGCTCCGATCCCTCTCCCCACTCCTGCCCCCTGACAGCTCCCCCCCAGAACTCCCAGCCCCCTACCCCCCGCTCCTTGTCCCCTGACTGCCCCCTCCTGGGACCCCTGCTCCTAACTGCCCTCCAGAACCCCACCCCCTACCTAAGCCTCCCTGTGCCTTGTCCCTTAACTGCCCCCTCCTAAAACCCCCCCCCAACTGCCCCCAGGACCCTACCCCCTACCTGTACCCTGACTGCCCAAAACTTTCTCCACTCCCCTCCAAAAGCCCCCCCCCCGTTTCTTGACTGCCCCCTCCAGAACCTCCCTGTCCCTTCTCCTGCCCCCCCTTACCCTGCTGCTCAGAACAGGGTGTTGGGCTCTGTGCCAGCCGGACACATGGCTGCGCTCCCCAGCACAACACAAAACCCGGTCCCTGGCCCTGCACAGGGCTGCCAGAGCGGGCTGCAGGAGGAGGAGCTGCCGGCCGGCTCAGAATGCAGGGAGGGGGGGGTGGGAGGAGGAAGCTGCTCCGGAGTCCAGCCCGGGACTTTCCTGCAGCCCTCCCAGCCGCTCGCTCTGCTGGGGGAGGGGGAAATCCCGGACATTGTGAGTGCTTTACAAATTCCCCCCGGACGCTATTTTTAGCACACAAAAGGAGGACATGTCCGGGTAAATCCGGACGAATGGTAACCCTAGGTCTTTAGAATATGTCTACATTGCAATTAAAAACCTTTGCCACCTAACTGGGGCTTCAGGGCTTGGGCTGCGGGGCTGTTTAATTGCAGTCTAGACTCCCACATGGCAGGATCCTAAAGCATGGGTGCCAATCACGGATTTAAATTAAATAGCCCCTCAGCCTGAGCTCTGTTCCCTCTCAAGCCAGCTGACACGGGCTGGCTGTGGGTGTCTAATTGCAATGAAGACATACCCTTAATGTACATGCGGACTACGTAATACTTCGGTTTTAAGGCTTCATCAAAAAAAAACTCTCTCCCCCTGTAAACTGTATATCTCACATACATACATAAACTTACAAAGGATTAAAAGTTCAGTCAACCGCACTACGTTTCAATCTTGGGGTTGCAGGGAGTTGAGTTATTTCACACCTGAATGCTTACACCACTAAGCCATCACCTTCTGGCTAGAAGCTCTAGCTTCCAGGAAGACAGCACGGCAGAGTATGTCCAAGATCACAGGTTTGATCTTATTACATTAAAAAGAACTACCTGAAAGAAGCAGCCACCTGCCACCCTGATTACATACTGTTCTGTGCTATAATTTTAAAACAAGCTGCACACATCCACATCAAAGCAATTAATTGCATGCTCACAGCAACGCATCCCCCAGTCATTCACGGTTGGCTTTAACGAAGTGAGATATACTTATAAGTTTAAATAAAAATAATAAAAAAAAAAAAATATCAAGGACTTTGAGGAAGTTAATTTAAATGGAAAGATCCATGTAAGTGAAACAACAGAGCGAGCCGTATCACCAGAAGCGAATTAGCATTGCATATTCCCTTTTGGCTGTGCAAAAGGATACCCCATGCTGAGCTTCATCGTTCAGTGGTGTAGAAACAGACAGTGAGCAGCAGGCCCGTTGAGCCGCATTGCAGGAGTGCCTTTTTTTCTACAAAGGAAAGCTGAAAAATAATTTGATGCTGCCCCACAGTCAGTTTGGCTTATTGCATTAGGGATGTATTTAAACCTGACATAGATGAAATAGTCAGATCCGGTTGATCTGAATGGGTTTTCAAACTCTGCTGCTGTCGATTCTTTGGAGTAACCTGTCTAAACGCTCAGTGATCCATAACGTCTAAAAAACTGTCCACTTAAATCCTTCAGCTAAGAAGACATATGGGGAAGGGAAGTGCTGATTAAGCAGGCATTATTTCAACACCAACAGTTGTTTTTCTACTCTACTGAGACACAACACTATAGGCATAATGCCATTAAACTAATACCTTGTGCTTATTCAACTCCTTTCCTCCAAAGATCTGAAAACTTGTACAGACGTCAGTAAATGAAACCTCACAACACCCCTGTGCACTAGACTAGATTCTTTAACTAGATACCAGGCTGAGACCTAATGGAAGGCAGAGATTACCCCACATCTGTCTGCTGTGGGCTCCTTACACCTGCCTGTGAGGCATCTGGCACTGGCTGCTGTAAAGATGCTCAACTAGATAGACCTCAGGGATGATCCATTCTGGCAATTCCTACATTCCTATTAGGGTGACCAGATAGCAACTGTGAAAAAAAGAGACGGGGTGGGGGGTAATAGGCACCTATATAAGAAAAAGTCCCCCAAAATGGGACTGTCCCTATAAAAACGGGACATCTGGTCACCCTAATTCCTATTCAGTTTGTATCTGAGGTTTTGGTTTTCTGCTTTATAAAGATAAGGACCATTCACAATGTTTGCATCTAGGTCTAGTTTTGGATTCTGAGCACCCCTACATTTTGGATGTGTTTGCATCCGTGGTTTGAAGATGGGTCCATTTGTTGTAAAAAGGAAACCCAAACCAACCAACCAATCCAAGCTAAGATTCCCCAGGCAGTGCATCATCATTGCTTTGGTGCTGGCATGGACTTATTTCAAACAATTGTGGTTCACAGAGATTGATCAAACGTTTAGCAGAAGTCAGAGCAGAGCTGCACAGGAGAGCTGTGTGAAATGTGACTGGAGAAGGTGCTCAGAGGGTGTAGCTAGTTCTCTTGGAGCTAATAGAATTATGCTGGTTTATTCCAGCTGAGAAACTGGGCAATAGTAACTAAATCTAAAAACTGCTAAAACTTCCCTGGTTTTTTGGACTTCATCACAAACACAAAATTCAGCCTGGATCTGAGCCATTCATTCCTCTTTCGATGAGCTCCCTAAATAAGTTCCTAGTTATTCTTGAAGGGCCATATCCAAAGCCCATTGAAGTCCAATTGACTTGGATTGTGGCTTTGGATTAGGCCTTTAGGTGGAAACTACAGGAAGCTTAGGACTTCCACCCAGTTTTGATTCAAAACGAGGGACCTCTCAGCAGTTTTGCTTTGAGTTTTAGGGCTGTCAAACCCTGAAACTCAAAAGTCCACAGGGCTTCATTGTGGCCTTCCTGGTAGTTGCTGTGTTAGTGACGGGTTAGCATGGGTACCACACCAGTGGTGGTATGTGAGGGCACACTTCATTTCTAGGACTATGGCAAGCAAATGTCTTCTTAGGATACTAGGGGAGTATATATGGGAACAGCAATTACTACATCTCAGATGGATCAACCATTTTTGAAATTGTTGATGACAAGTTTTTGCAAACTTTTTGCATTCCTCAGACAGCTCTCTCTTTCCTGCTATAGGAGTGCTATAAGGCACTAACCCCTGACTGCCACCTACTGCAAAAAGGGTTGATGTCTATGGTCTTGCCTTATTTAGAACTTTATTCGTTATGTAGTCCCATTGACTTTGATGAGATACTTGCAGAGTAAGGTGCTACTCCTGGTGAGTAGAGGTATCAGAATCTGGAGCTAAACAAGAGAGAGATGGTAAACAATGTACAGTAAAAGCGAGAAAGATTAAAGTATGTACACTTAAATCTTAAACAGACCACTCAAGAGACCGAGCATATCCTGTATATGTGTCAACTCATTTCTCTCCAGACAAGGCAATAAAGTACTCCTGCAGTCTAAACCATCCTAGCTACTTGCATGAGAGAAAGGATAGTCCAGGGAATTGGGCACAAACTCAGGCTTCCTAAACACCCAGTTCAATTCTCTGGTTTGCAACAGCCCTCTTATGTGACTGCTAGCAAGCCACTTTGTCTCTCTGCCTCGGTTCCCCAGCTGCAAAATAATAATAATAGCACTTTCCTTGCTTGCAGGGTGTTAAGAGAATAAATGTGTTAAAGATTCTGCAGTGTGTTCAAACACTGCAGTAATGGGGGGGCATATCAATGCTAAGGAAAAATAGATAGCCAGAACAAACATTATATTTATCGAATGACACACAACTGATGAACAATTTCATTTCTTGTTATTCACATAATATAAAACAATTGGAAACTTGATTCTAATTCTAGACTCATTTCAATATTTCAGGATTTTTTTAAAGAGTAGATATAAATATCTCCCCACATGTAGATATAAATATGCTCTGTATATACAGAATCAGTAGAACACAATGACATATAATATTCAGTCTTCAACGTTGTGTTAGGGTGAAATTAGCAAACTGTGAGATAAATGGTTTCTGAAGTCTCAATCCCTAGCAACTCTTTGGCGTATTAAAGTGTCAAGAGTATAAATCCTGCTTAATTCAAAAATTTTAATTGGTGTTTGATATATCTCAATATAAGCAGGATCACATATACCCAAGAGAGCTAAAAAAAGAAAAAACTCCTTTTCATAAGAAACATAATGGTGCAAGTGCATTGTAATTTGGGTCTGGGCTTACAGACATCTCCTGGTGGTTGTACAGTTGTTTCAGTTCAGTTGATGTCAGCACCCAACAATGTCACTCGGAGAAAAAAAAATCGCTTCACCATAGAATTTACATAATACTAGAGCTGAAGAATTGAAAAAGATCCCTCATAAAAGGAGATTAAATGTTGAATTCATAATCTTCTAAAGGATTGCATATGCATGTGCCTGCATGCCTCTGCGTGTATAAATACACATACACTGTAGAAATATATACACAAACACTGAGCTCTGTGCATGAGACAGCCTTATTTTCAGTGTTGTTCATAAACAGGTCCTAAGTGACTTAGTCCTGGGTGCACAAAAGGAGTTAGGCATGGGCGGCGTGTGAACCCCCCGTTTGGGGAGGCTCGCTCCTGGCCCTTCCCCTTCCTCACAAGGCCCCTCTCCTTCCCAACCCTGGAGCCCTGAGCCCTCCACTGTGTGGCCTGAGGAACCTCACCCCGCCCGCCTGAATCCTGACCCACCAGCTGGCCTAACTCCCAGCTGCCCTGCCCCAGCCCTGAGCCAGCAGGCCCAAGCTCCAAGCGGCCCCAGCCCTGGGCTGGCCTAGTCTAGTGAAGACCTGCTATGTCTATGGCAGAGCACTCCTCCATCGACCCCGGTAGTCCAGCTCCCCGAAAAGATTAAGGTAAGTCTCCCGTAGACGCAGCGCAGAGAAGACCCCACGGTAAGTCGACCTAGGCTACGTCAACTCCAACTACGTTATTCACATAGGTGGAGTAGTGTAATGTAGGTTGACTTACACCTGCAGTGAAGACAAGCCTTCAGGGAATATATGCAGCAACAGTTTAGCACTGCAGGATAACACTACAGTGCTTAGGACAAAGTGAGGAAACCCATATCCTGTTAAACTGCAAAGGGAATTTAGATAGGGAGAATTACCCAGGTTGGGCTTTGGCTAAGATACCAGGGGTAACTGTCCCTCATTTTGTGAAAATTACCAGTAGATCTTTAATGACTCTACATGGTCTTGGAAAACATTGGTACTACATGTCATCTAGAACAGTGGTTTTCAAGCTGTGGTCCACGGACCCTGAGGATCCGCAGACTATGTCTAAGATTTCCAAAGATCTCCATTCAAAATTTTTAGGGGACAGCAAATGAAAAAAAAAAAATTGAGAGTCTCTGATCTAGAAGGAAGTAAAATACTCTTCATCACTATGCTGGGAGGATGTTAGCTCAATGCCAATTCATAGAGAAGTGATCTCCCATGTGGCAGAATGTAGCCCATTCTCCAGCATCAAAAAAATATGGTCAGGCTTAACTGAAAGTTGCTCATTCTGTAGGTCTGGGAAACTGTTCAGAATTCACTTGGGAAACTGGACAGAATTACAAGTGACTGTGTTGATCTGGCTCTCAGAAAAAGTGGAGTGCTAAGGCAGCTTTATTTTTGAAGGTGATCTGAGATGTGCTTATTCTGGGGGTCAGTGTGGTAGGGGAGCACGTGAGTAGACGGAGACAAAGTTGCATTTGTATTTTGCATTCAGTGCTCTGGATGAGTTTGAACACCTCTTTATTTCTCTGCAAAAAGAGGCTGGCCACATATTGGCATTAAATTACTTTAATCCTCCCAGCTGCCAGCTGCCTCTACTAAGGGAGTGCTGCCACTTGCCAGTTGCGAGAAATAATTGCTGTAAATGAATTTTCTCCGGTTTTTTTTCCAAATCAGCACATGTAGCGGTAATGTGTGTACCGTGAATATTTCCAGTTCTTCTCTGTGTTCTAGGAAATAGATTTTATGCTCCCCACTATCTATGTGTCCTCATTTTAATTTTTGTTATAAAGGAACCTCACAACGGGGCCATGTGGACTAACATTTATCTTCTTGAAAACACGCTGCATTTTACCAGGAAAAGAGAGATCTGTGATGGCTCTTTCTTCCCTGAACCAATGCAAACTAGATGAATGGGTAATAACAGCACAATTTATTGTTTAAAAACTCATAGGCCTTTGACTCATGGAAGTATCCCTTACCCTGTGAAACTGATGGAACTAGTCACATGAGCAAAGGCTGCAGGTTTGAGGCCACAACCAATGAAGTCCATGGCACAACAGAAATTAATTCTGGCAAGTCTTATGTCCCATATTATACAGGAAGACCAATGAGTTGATCACAATGGCCCCTTCTGGTCTTATAATTTATAATTCATAACTTCCATTGACTTGAATGAAAACAGGATCAGGCCCCCAGAAACTATATAATGGTTTTGTCCCATTGTTAATGAAGTCCATGAAAAAACTCCTATTAACTTCAATAGGAGCTGGATCTAACCCTCTTTTTGGGACAAATTCTGCAAGCAGGTTTCCATGAAACACCAGCTGAATTCTTCTGCACGGTGTAGTGCATCAGCTGTATGTTCCTTAGAGAACAGCCAGTGTCAGTTAGGATCATAGCACAAAGTGGTCTGACTATAAAGATTCCATATGAACCTTTACAACATGATTGTCCTCTCACTTACCTTGCTTTACGCTGATGTAATTCCAAAGATGTGGTGTTACTTCTGCATTGCACCCATGAAAGTGAGAAGAGAATCAGTTCCAAAGCCTGGACAAAATTACTGAAAACTAATTTTCTTCTTTGTAGATTAAACCTTTACCAGTCCCTCTTCCAGTTTGTTAAATTTAGTTGTTTGTTTGCTGGTACAGCTGTAGAATCCAAGAGCCTGCTACAATTGATAAATGGCGCCCTGGCTTTCACTGAGCAGAGTCAGTTTGAATAACAATATGCACCATGACATGCAGCGGGAGGACAGTGGGGAGATTCTGACATTTCCCCATTAAGGTCTAGGTCCTCGATTGCAGTAAATAAGCAGAACTCTGATGACGTCCATGGAGCTACACTGATTTACACCACCTGAAGACTGAATCCTTTATTTCCATTTAAAAAAGAAAATCCAATTTCCTTGGTTTTGTTTTAAAATTGCAATATTTGTACAGCAAGCAAATTATTTTAACACTGGCCTTCACTGAGAGAAGCAGAGACGTTATTAATGCCCACAGCATCACTGAAGCCCACATCTGAATTGTCAAATTTCATGCTTTTCCGGTACAAATCTTGGATCTATTTTCAAGACAGTTGACCAGTTTCTCCAAAGATTGTTCATGGGAGCTTCTCTTGGAGCCAGCCTTAAGAATCAGTCCCTCTTTGTCAGGTCAATTCAAAATAGACAATTGTTTTTTTTATTTCAGAAGGTGGAGAAAGCTACTAGTGGAGAGGCTATTCTAGATTTGATTTTGTCAAATGGGGAGGAACTGGTTTAGAACTGGAAAGTGGAAGGCAGCTTGGGTAAAAATGATCATGAAACGATAGAGTTCATGATTCTAAGGAACGGTAAGAGGGAAAACAGCACAATAAAGAGAATGGATTTCAAGAAGGCAGACTTTAGCAAACTCAAGGATTTGTTAGGTAAGATCCCATGGGAAGCAAGACTAAGGGGAAAAACTGTTCAAGAGAGTTGCAGTTTTTCAAAGAGATTAGTAAGCAAACTATCACACTGAGTAGGAAAGATCGAAAGTACGGCAAGAGATCACCTTGGCTTAATCAGGAGCTCTTCAAAAACCAGACCCAGGACTGACCCTTGGGGCATTCCGCTTGATACCAGCTGCTAACTAGTCACTGAGCCATTGATCACTACCCGTTGAGCCCGACAATATAGCCAGCTTTCTATACACCTTATAGTCCATTCATCCAATCCATACTTTTTTTACTTGCTGGCAAGAATACTGTGGGAGACCGTATCAAAAGCTTTGCTAAAGTCAAGATATATCATGTCCACTGCTTTCCCCATATCCACAGAGCCAGTTATCTCATCATAGAAGGCAATTGGGTTGGTCAGGCATGACTTGCCCTTGATAAATCCATGTTGACTGTTCCTGATCACCTTCCTCTCCTCCAAGTGCTTCAAAATGGATTCCTTGAGGACCTGTTCCATGATTTTGCCGGGGACTGAAGTGAGGCTGATCGGTCTGTAGTTCCCTGGGTTCTCTTTCTTCCCTTTTTAAAATATGGATCATAGTATCATAGAATTGTAGGACTGGAAGGGACTCAAGAGCTCATCTAGTCCAGTCCCCTGCACTTATGGCAGGACTAAGTATTATCTAGACCATCCCTGACAGGTGGTTGTCTAACCTGTTCTTAAAAATCTCCAATGATGGAGATTCCACAACATGCTTGAGCAATTTATTCCAGTGCCTAACCACCTTAACAGATAGGAAGTTTTTCCTAATGTCCAACCTAAACGGCCCTTGCTGCAATTTAAGTTCATTGTTTCTTGTCCTATCCTCACAAGTTAATGAGAACAAATTTTCTCCCTCCTCATTGTAACAATCTTTTATGTACTTCAAAACTGTTATCATGTCCCCCTTAAGTCTTCTATTCTGCAAATTAAGCAAACCTAATTTTTTCAGTCTTTCCTCATAGGTCATGTTTTCTAGATCTTTAATAATTTGTGTTGTTCTTCTCTAAACTCTCTCCAATTTGTCCACATCCTTCCTGAAATGTGGCACAAACTGGACACAATACTCCAGTTGAGGCTGAATCAGCACCGAGTAGAGCAGAAGAATTACTTCTTGTGTCTTGCTTTCAACACACCTGCTCTAATACATCCCAGAATGATGTTTGCTTTTTTTGCAACAGTGTTACATTCTTCACTTATATTTAGCTTGTGATCCACTATGACTCCCAGATCCCTTTCCACGGTACTTCTTCCTAGGCAAGCATTTCCCATTTTGTATGTGTGCAACTGATTATTCCTTCCTAAGTGGAGTACTTTGCATTCAAACTTATTGAATTTCATCCTATTGACTTCAGACCATTTCTCCAGTTTGTTCAGATCATTTTGAATGTTAATAATAGAATCATAGAATATCAGGGTTGGAAGGGATCTCAGGAGGTCATCTAGTACAACCCCCTGCTCAAAGGATAATCCTATCCTCCAAAGCACTTACAACCCCTCCCAGCTTGGTATCATTTGCGAACATTATAAGTGTTCTCTGTATGCCATTATCTAAATCACTGATGAAGATATTAAACAGAACCAGACACAGAACCGATCCTTGTGGGACCCCACTTGATTTGCCATTCCAACTTGACTGTGAACCACTCATAACTAGTCGTGCACCCACCTTATAGTAGCTCCAGCTAGGTTCTATTTCTCTAGTTTGTTTATAAGAAACTCATGTGAGATAGTAAAAACAGCCATACTAAAATCAAGGTATACCACATCTACCACTTCTCCCCTATCCACAAGGCTTTTTACCATGTCAAAAAAAGCTATTAGGGTGATTTGACACAATTTGTTCTTGACAAATCCATGCTGTTACTTATCACCTTGTTATCTTCTAGGTGTTTGCAAATTGATTGCTTAATTATTTGCTCCATTTTCTTTCTGGGTACTGAACTTGCTCCTAAACTTTTTGGTGAAAACTGAAACAAAAGAGTCATTTAGCATTTCTACTTATTTTTTCCCCTCCTCATTGAGTAATGGGTCTATCCTGTCTTTGGCCTTCCTCTTGCTTCAAATGTATTTGTGGAATGTTTTCTTGTTACCCTTTAGGTCTCTAGCTTGTCTAATCTTGTTTTGTTCCTTGGCCTTTCTAATTTTGTCCCTACATACTTGTGTTATTTGTTTATATTCATCCTTTGTAATTTGACATAGTTCCCCACTTTTTGTAGAACTCTTTTTTGAGTTTCATATCATTTTTTTAATATATGGAGATATACCTATCTCATAGAACTGGAAGAGACCCTGAAAAGTCATTGAGTCCAGCCCCCTGCCTTCACTAGCAAGACCAAGTACTGATTTTACCCTAGATCCTTAAGTGCCCCCCTCAAGAATTGAACTCACAACCCTATGTTTAGCAGGCCAATGCTCAAACCACTGAGCTATCCCTCCCACCTCTGTGCAGCTCTGATCTTCTACACACCAGACATTGGAGTGCCCCAAGGGTCAGTCCTGGGTCTGGTTTTGTTCAACATCTTTATTAATGATCTGGATGATGGGATTAATTGTACCCTCAGCAGGTTCGCTGATGACACTAAGCTGGGAGGAGAGGTAGATATGCTGGAGGGTAGGGATAGGGTCCAGAGTGACCTAGACAAACTGGAGAATTGGGCCAAAAGAAATCTTATGAGGTTCAACAAAGACAAGTGCAGAGTCCTGCACTTAGGAAGGAAGAATCTCATGCACCACTACAGGCTGGGGACCGACTGGCTAAGCAGCAGTTCTGCAGAAAAGGACCTGGGGATTACAGTGGACGGGAAGCTGGATATGAGTCAGCAGTGTGCCTTTGTTGCCAAGAAGGCCAATGGCATATTGGGCTGTATTAGTAGGAGCATTGCCAGCAGATTGAGGGAAGTGATTATTCCCCTCTATTCGGCACCGGTGAGGCCACACCTAGAGTATTGTGTCCAGTTTTGGCCCCCCCACTACAGAAGGAATGTGGACAAATTGGAGAGAGTCCAGCAGAAGGCAATGAAAATGATTAGGGGCTGGGGCACATGAGTTATGAGGAAAGGCTGAGGGAACTGGGGTTATTTAGTCTGCAGAAGAGAAGAGTGTGTGTGTGTGTGGGGGGGGGATTTGATATCAGCCTTCAACTACCTGAAGGGGGCTTCCAAAGAGGATGGAGCTTGGCTGCTCTCAGTGGTGGCAGATGATAGTAGAAGAAGCAATGGTCTCAACTTGCAGTGTGTGTGTGGGGGGGTCTAGGTTGGATATTAGGAAACACTATTTCACTAGGAGAGTGCTGAAGCACTGGAATGAGTTACGTAGGGAGGTGATGGAATTTCCATCCTTAGAGGTTTTTAAGGCCCGGCTTGACAAAGCCCTGGCTGGGATGATTTATTTGGTGTTGGTCCTGCTTTGAGCAGGGGATTGGACTAGATGACCTCCTGAGGTCTCTTCCAACCCTAATATTCTATGATTCTATTATAGTCCCGACACTTGACGTAAAAAACCTTTCAAGGTCAGTCCATTCAAGCTGGGGCCAGTAACAGAAATTGTGCAGTGGTGATGTGCTCTCTGCAGAAACAAGTATCAAAAGGTTAAGGGGGCCTCCAATTATCTAATGGAATTCAGGAGAGATTTTGGCATCTGTTTTGCAAGACTCCCTACCCTACATGTAAGTGCAGCAGATATGGTGATAGGAGGCTAGAAAGCTTAGTATTTAGCAGCAAACCTGAGGTTTCTTTTTTCCCCTCTATCCTTTCTGCTTCACACAACTCTGTCAGAATTTCAGTTTGAATGGAATAAGAGCCAATTCAATTGATTCCCTGGTGGCTATCTAGACCGTGATTCATGTGGAGTTATTTATAGATTAGTGTCCTTTACAGAACCTCTAAATCCTATATAGGTTGATGCCTCTTATTCGTGGATTAAATCTCTGGTTTCAGCGGCTAATAGTGACACATCTCTATATAACTCATTCATTTTGGGGCACTGGTAAGCGCTAAGGGAATTATCAAGGGCTTAAAAACAAAACAACCCTTACAAGAGTTCAGATTCTGCCTTTAAAAACCTGCGCAGCTCTCCTGCATTTGTTTTGACAGAACCTAGACTTCATGCAGGTAGCAAAGCTCTGTGGGCCTTCTAGATATTTTTTGCACCATATGAAACAAGAAAGGTAAAGGGGGACACAGACTCATTCACACTGGCTTGTTCAAAGAAAGCTCAGCTGTTAACTTAAAACGCAACATATGTTCAGCCTCTCGTCTTCTGCGCCCTGATGAGAGCGACACCAACAGATTGAGTAGGGACAAATAACAGCACGAGAATTCCCAATGAAAGGCTAGGGAAGTGTATGTTACCGTACAAGACAAAATTAATGTCTGAATGGCCTTTGAATATACTGTGTGAATATTGAACTCTGTTAATATTTTGCTACTTAGTATATGCACCAATTTCCTTCCAAGAAAGTTATTGATGTCTGCTGGAGTTCCACCTTGACCCAGTTCCTTTCTTACCAAGATATTTATATAGTTCAACCAGACATGCTAGCAGTATATAGGATCAGATTGTGAGGACCTTAAATACACAAATTCATTCAGGGGTGGGGTGGAGGTGCAGGGAACAATTTAAGGCTTTGTAATTCTCTGTCTCAGCCATGGAACAGTTTAGAGCAGCCTTGGGGTAATTGAACTATATGATAGTGCATATGCACAAAGGGGTTGAATTAAGCTTGCACAGGCAATCTTAATTTGGGCATTTCTTAACTGTTGTGTGCTTGATTTCTCAACCTTGATATTCTTTTAATGTAGTTTAGTTCAGATTTAATTTCCTAATTTAAAAAAAAGAAGAAGAAATACACTCTTTTAAACCCCAACTATGGTCATCAGCAGGGTTCAGACATATCGACACACAACACAGACTTCTGCCGCTTATGTTAATTGAGTAACTGGTAGTAGTAATAGACTATTATCCTCTATGAGGACTATAGATTTCAGAGTTATTTTTTGACACCAGAGTCCCCATGCCTTCAGACTCTTTGCTCCTATGCACCAACCCTATCCTGTCTTCTGCCCTCCTTCCCCTACCTCCCTCACTTCCCTCTAACACATGCCATCCTCATCCTCCTCTGCACCTATCCAACCCCCACTCTCTGGCTGCTGCAACCCATTCTGCTCCTATTCTTCCCATGTCTCCCCTCCCACTCCACTCCTTACCCCTTTCTATTCCAGTCAGGCTGTTGATTTCTTCTCCACAGTTTATAGGCATAATCTCCCTGCTCTCAGTTCTGGTGCCCAGTGGAGCCATTTCCGGGAAAGTCCTGCTGAGTTCCTACAGTCCTGTGCTGGGGCATGCCCAGACCAGGCAGTCTTTGGAGAATTTAGCTGATAAACCCTAACCACCCTCTATTGAGCATGTGTGAACTGAGATGTTTTTGGAAGGCTTATAACGCATCAAAAGTTGGGCAAACTGACACAGCCATGGCAAAAGACACATCCCCGACATCAGGGAAACCTTGTCAAATTTTAAGTTCCTACCCCAAAACATAGAGGCACAAGACCTTCCTGATGCAATGATTGTAAACATTGTTTGAAAGGGGACCCAACAGTGTATTTCCCCCTCATCTCTTCTCAGAAACAGATGGACTCTTTCAGTTGAAACAACAACAAAAGTCAGCCTGATGCAGACACTCAGCATGGGAAATTACAGCCTGAATGGTTAAAGTTGGCAAAGTTACCAACAACTGAAAATAGGGAGCTGTCGGATACCCTTATGTATGCACCGCACTACCCCATAATAGATATAGTGTATGTATGCTCATGTGTTTGAGGCTTCTAACAAAGTCTATCTGGGGAACCTCACAAGCTGGGTTGGGGTCCCTTGCCATGCCCAATTAGCACACAGTCCAGGCCTTAGCCCCTTAGTCCTTGCAGCAGGCCCCACCCTGGCAGGCCTGCTTACTTTGTTATGGGTGGGGAAAAGCAGAAGTCCAAACTCAACAGAGAATACATTTCTCCCAGGGTCAGCGACACCACCGTACTTCTGGGGTGCCTGGGAAGCATAGGTGCTGGAACTAGGGATGCTGGGGGTGCTGCCAGTGCTCCTGGCTTGAAGCGGTTTCCATCATTTACAGGAAATTGTCCCAGCACCCCTGCTGGGAAGCAGCTTTACTGGAGTCCTTATGGCCAGGCAGCCAAGTAAGTCTCTCCCAACCAGGATTGCCCCTGCAGCTCGCTGGACTCCGAGCAGCGGAGGTGCATGTGTCTCTTACATGGGGGTTCCTCACACAGCTTCAAGAGTCATTCCCTTCTCACTTCCTTCTCAAGTCACTCCCTTCTCCCTTCTCAAGGGTTCCCACTTGCGTCAGCAGCTTCCTCCTTTTAAAGCCCTCCTCCCTACCATGCATGCTTGGCAGGGCTATCTTAGCACAAAGAACCTCCCTAGCCCTTATCAATGTGGGCTTTATACACCCCGTCACATGCCTAATGTAAAAAGTTTGGCTAAAGAGATGAATGTATCTTCAGTGGCATTACTCTTGAAAGTAACTGTTTACCATTGGGACTAAGGGGTTCACAATCTTGCCCTCATTAAATTAGCTGCAACATAGGAAAGGTGTTAGTATACAAAGCAAGCTGACTCTCTTCTGATAATTTCATTTCTACAATCTGTAGAGCTGGTCAAAAGTTCTCAATATTTTGGAAAAAAAATTGTCAGAATTTTTAATGAAAAATGGGGGAGGGAAATTGGGACTTTTTTTTCTTCCTATCTTTCCCAGAGCCCTAGTTATTTGTTCAAAATGTTTTGACACACAGTAAATATTGTAAAGTTGGTGATAAAACACCTTTGCTGAATCTTGAATTAAACATATTAACTGAACCTGATTATCTAAAATGTTCGCCTTTGGGGCTTAATTTTTCCATACTTCACCTCAGCACAGAGATTTCTTTGAATTGGGTCAAGTTTTGGATAAAATCCCCAATTCATCTGTTTTTTTAAGTAGCTCAGCTTATGAAACCAAATAAACCTTTTCACCATTGTGATCCTTCAATTGTGTCACTAGGAATTCAAAAACAGTTAGAAAAAAACAATGTAAATCTTACTAGTAATTACTGAAGTTTGGTATTTGCTAAGTTGGCGGTGGTGGGGAGGGGGGAGAAAGCAATTAAAAAAAAAGTGTGACCATTTGAAAGTCAATGGAAGTTGGGCTTCTATGTCACTTTAGGTGCATTTAAACAATGTACCCTAGGTTTGTTAGCTCCTAGGTAGTTGCTGACTCATAAACCTCCATATGTGGTTGGGCACTGGTGAGAGACAGAAAGCCTAGGTCAAGCACATGCCCATAATAATGGAACTTTCTAATGTTCATACTAATGTTTCCAATAGTCAGATCTTTGTTCAATCAAAACTATTTTTTTTCAAACTTAGCAGAGGCACTAGTCCTCAGTGAGGATTCTATCTGTGCCCCCATCATTATTCCATTTATACAGAAGCATAGGCATGCCTGGCCCTTTAACTGAAAAGATAGGACTCTGCCCGGAGGAATTTACAATCAACATTCAGTGCGACACAGCAAGGGGTGACTCGATATAAAGGGTGGCTGGACAAGTGTGGGAAATAAAGCCTTAAAACAGTGAAAGATCACGGGGTATGCTCATTACTACATCTAGAAATTGGCAGCAAGCCAAGTTTCAAGTTTACTTTGGGCCAGATGCTCAGTAAATTAGCATAGCTGATGATCTCAACACAAGCTGAGGATCTGGCCTTCAGAACCCTGTGAGCTTAACCCGTCACAGCTTCAAACACAGTGGGCCATGCTCATCACTGGGGTGCCTCCATTAAAACCTACGGATGAATTTGTCCTGATAGACTCAATTGTATGCTGACTCACGCCATTAGGTTTGAACAGCAGAGAATTTGCACAATTTTGCCCAATATTTTGAGATCTGTTCTTCTCAGAATGTCTGCATGCAGCTCTGATGGACAAACATGAGTGATGCACCAGGCAGTAACTTCTCATCAATAACAGCCATAAAGTTCTGCTGGTTTTAAGTTGGCATTAAAGTAGACTGGCAATCAAGGGTGGTCCATATCTTCTGCTACTGCTCATCTTTCAGATGGCTCTGCTGATCGAAACTGAATCTGTTGCAATAAAAGTACAAAGTCGAAGATGGAAGAAAACGGAGTTCCTAGCTATGCTGGGAATCAGTTTTCCCATTGCCTGAAGAAGTCTAAGTCACCTACAAGACAGAACTGAATGGAAACATTGTTGTATGCAGTGTTGTTGTAGCCATGTTAACATGGTTGAAAACATTGCCAGCATGTTGAAGAGCAGTGATGACCAGCTGGTGAAAGGAAGAACAACACAATGAGACTAATTCGTCAAAAAGACTTTTAAAAAATAATTCCAGGGGCTGTTGGGGGAAAATAATAAAAGAAAGAGAAGGAAAGGTGAACTGCAGGAAGTCTGGGAACAAAGTTTAATATGCTGAAGTCTGCAAAACTATTCACATGAAACTGACAAAGAAATTCATGCAGTATAACATGAAAATATTTCAAGAGGCCAAAGAGAAAAATAGAGGCAACAAAAGGATAAAAGATCATCTGAGCAACAGAAAATCCCAGGTGACAGCACTCAAGGATAAAGATGACATATATATCACTAACAGAACAAAATCGAGAAAGGAGTGGAAGAATTCAATCAAGGTCTAGTTAACAAGAAACTATATTTGCCACTGGAATCTGCTGGAGGAGTTTAAAATGGAAGTGGGGAAAAAATTCCCATGAGGTGCTATGGAAAGTCTGCTAAATATACACTTAATGGACACAGAAATTATGGTATGATAATGAGAGGAGAGTGCAGTGTTCAAAGTGAATCATTTTCAAAGGGAAACTGGGAGATTTGAAAGGGGCTGAGGAGTGGATATTGTGCCTCTGGGATTTTTAAATACAGGCTGTTTGGGGCATCTCTATAAAGTTCAAAGGAAAAAAGTAAACAAGCGGTTCTTTAGAGATCTCTTCTTCTCTGGCCTCCATCACTCTAATATCACGCCATCACCTCACAATCTTTTAATGCATTTAATCTCACAGTCCCCGTGGGGGGTAGGGAAGTATTATTATCCTCATTTTGTCCATGAAATACAGAGATAACCAACTTGCCCCAAGTAACACAGAAAGTCTGTGCTAGAGCAAGGACCTAAACTCATTTCTCCCAAATCAATGCTCTAACCACTGGACCATCCTTTCTCTCTAGCCCTTCCTAACCTCCTTTGTCCTATGAGGTGTTAACTGTCCACCTCATCTTGAATGGTCTCTTGCAACATGTGTTATCTCTTTATGCCAAACAATCTGTTCCACCTTGTATTTAGCTTTGACACTCTTTCCCAGACCTGAAGAAGAGCTCTGTGTTAGTTGAAAGCTTGTCTCTTTCATCTACAGAAGTTGGATAAGTAAAATATATTACCTCACCTAGCTTGTTTTCTCTCTAGATCAGCCTGATCCCTAGAACGGTGCATGGTAAAATTTATGGGGTTTAGAAATCTGAACCCAGAGCTGAATTCCAATATTGCAAATAAACCCCCTACCTTTATAATGTGACAAATCAAAAATCCTGTTCCAAACACCCCCAAACTCTTGCAGTTTGGGGTTCTCCCACTTGTTTAGAGGTAAATACCTATTCAAAATATGTCCCATACATCAGGCCATATAATGGATTTGTTCCATGTGCACAATCACATTCATGTCAATGAAAGTTCAGTGTGTGAATCAAGGGCATTTATGACCCACTATTTGCACTGTGCCAAATCATGCAGCTTTTAATCAAGCAAAACTTTCTTTACTCAGTGGGAGTTTTGCTAAGGAAACTACACAATCTGGCCCAGTTGCCAAACCTCGATGTATGAATTTTGTTTAGCTTTGGGCCCGTTAGAGTTCAGAGGTATAAAGGGACGTCAGGGACTTCACTAGGAATACCCTGAGACCAGAGCTTGAAGTTTTTGTTCCATGCTTTCTCAGGTCTCATTCAGGCACTCCCATTGACATCCACAGGTGTTTGCCTGAGTCAAATAATGAATAAGGGAATTCACAGTGGGAGTTTCTCCAGAGTAAAAAGTGAGTAGGAATTTGGCCCTTGGCTTAGCTACAGTAAGAACCAACCAAAACATTTAGCTCAAAACTCTATTTTTATCAACATTTGTTACTAATGCTGATTAACACTGCAATGCAATATTTCTTGAATGGGAATAAAACTACGTTCTCTTCCACCTCTGACCTGTGCATGAAGTACAATAGGTAAGACAGCTTATATGGAGATATTTGACAGTGTCATGATATAGGAAGCACAGTCCATCTTAGGCCTTATCTACCTCTTGCCTCTCTCCTGCTTGGTGGAGATGTGGTTATATAGTACAAAACTGCAAATGCTGGCAAAGTTTACTAAATTTCAGTGAAGCAAAATAAAATATGCTGGTATAAGCACTTTTATACTCTAATTGACATACCTGTGCTGATAAAACTTTTAAGTATAGTCCAGCCTTTATCACGAGGTGTTTATTAAAGGAAACAGATACTATTTCAAACACAAGCATGGTTCCACACACCTTGAATTCCAGCTTTGTTTGATTTGTTTACCAGTGACCATATCTTACACAGAGACATCTAGTGACTAAATAATATACTTCAGGCAAGCTTATCATTACAGAGGGCAGCCAGGCCAAGTTAGGTACCACGGCACTAACCTATGAGGTGGCTTACTTGTAAATACAGAGATGGAATCTTAAAATTCCAACCATCCCACAGGAAAGGTTGGGAGGTGTTTCACAGGAATTCAATGCTATGCAATGGAACTCACTCCACAGGCCTGTTGGCGTTTCAAGGCTTCAGGACTGCATATGTATAAACAGAGCCTGATCCAAAGGACACTGAAATCCAGCAGTCTTCCTCTGATTTCAATGGACTTTGTTCAGGCCCATAGAGACCAATAGCATTCAACAAACAATAAGTCTTTTTGTGTGTAAAGTACAATAGGCCTTCTACATTTTTCTCTACAGTTCTGACAAATCTATTTGTAATTCCGCAAAAGATCAGCCTAGTTTTTTGGAATGAAAGCATCTCCATGTCATTTGCTAAATCACTAGGAAATATTACTAGCTCCCGTGAACAATATTCATAGCTTGTGAAATATGAAAGAGCACCGAGGAATGATGTTCTTCTGAGCACACACATCAAGCCAAAATGATACAAACCCATGCAAATGGAACAGTACCTTTTGATATAAAAGCAGTGTCAAGGTCAGTGCTGGCAGGGTTAGAAAAATGTGACATCTTAGAGGCAAGAAAAGAACTCAACGGTATGTCAGAGACAGAAAATCTATTCAAGCTGCTTATAGTGCCATGAGAAAATTCTACTCTATTTTTACTGGGGTAAATCCAAGATCTTGTGACTGGAGCACAGGACTGGCATCCGAAGATGTAGGTCGCATTGCCTTCCCTTCCACAAGCAGGCTGTGTGAACTTGGGTGGATGATTTAATCTCTCTGTTCCTCAGTTTTCACATCCCTAGCATAGACATTAATGTTATTTATTATTTGTATTGTTGCAGCACCTCCGAGTCCCAATCCTGGACCAGGACCAATTTTGTTGGACACAGTAGAAACAAAAACAAAAAGACGTTTATAGGGGAGTTGAGAGACCTAATTTCATTAATGTTTGTAAAGCACTTTGAGATCCTCTGTCGGATGATACCAGATATCACTGTACATGACACTTGTGCTGTATTTTGTATAATTAATTCAGATCTGAATGAAGTTTGGCAATTCTGGATTTGGAGAAGAGTTCACGAATTCAAACCAGTTGTTCACATAGCCACATAACTTGCGTTAAAATTACATAGGGATTTCACTAAGCTACAAAGGGATCTCACTAACCTGGGTGACTGGGTAACAATACGGCAGATGAAATTCAATGTTGATAAAGGCCAAGTAATGCACATTGGAAAACATAATCCAAACTATATATACAGAATGATGGGGTCTAAATTAGCTGGAGTCATTGTGTCTAGTTCTCTGAAAAGATTTGCTCAATGTGCAGCGGCAGTCAAAAAAGCGAACAGAATGTTAGGAGCTATTAGGAAACAAATAGATAATAAGACAGAAAATACCTTGAGGCCATTATCTAAATCCATAGACCACCCACACCTTGAATCCCACATATAGTTCTGGTCGCCGCATTTTAAAAAAAGATATTATACTTGGAAAAAAGTACAAAGAAGGCGCAAATAAATGGTTAGGGGTATGGAACAGTTGCCACATAAGGAGAGATTACATTTTTTTTTTGATTTTCAGATTAGAAAAGAGATGATTCAGAGGGGATTTGAGAGAGGTCTGTAAAATCATGAATGGTGTGGAGAAAGTGAATAAGGACGTGTTTTTTAATCCTTCACATAACATAAGAACTAGGGGGTCACCAAATGGAATTAACAGGCAGCAGGATTAAAACAAACAAAAGTAAGTACTTCTTCACAAATGTTCATCTGTGGAACTCGTTGCCAGGGGATGTTGTGATGTCCAAAAATATAACTGGATTCAACCAAGAATTAGATAAGTTAATGGAGGATAGGTCCATCAATGGCGATTAGCCAAGTTGGCTAAGAATCTGACTTCCAGATGCTGGGACTGGACAACAGGGGATGGATCACTTGATAATTGCCCTATTTTGTGCACTCCCTCTGAAGCATCTGGCACTGGTCACTGCTGGAAGAACAACCATTGGCCTGACCCAGTATGGCCATTCTTATGTTTCTTAAAGTGTCTCTTAATACATAGGCCTGGAGTCTCCTCCCATTTACCCCAGTGTAATATTACTGAGTTCAGTGGTATCAGTCCTGATTTACCCTGATTTAAATGAGAAGATAATTGTGATCATAGATTTTGGACATAGGAAACATTCAAAAAGACCAAACATTCAAAAGGGGAATTTTGGATAACAGCACAGGTCAAATGAAAGATTTCAAGAAAATACATTTATTTACATGGCTCCATTACTGTTGTATCTGAGAACTGCACACTCTTTAATAGTCTTATCCTCACAACTCCCCTGTGAGGGAGAGCAGTGCTAACAGCTCCACTTTACCGACGGGGAACCGAGGCACCGAGAGACTAAATGACTTGCTCCAGGTCACACAAGAAGGCTGCAGCAGAGCAGGAACTTGGACTGGAACCTGGACTCCCAAGTCCTAGAGCAGTGTTCTGACCACCTTTCTTCTTTCTCCATGGCCCCATTCTGCCCTTTGCTCACTTCTAGTCCAAACTATATTTAAATGGTTAGATGTAATATAACTCCTGCTGGAAAATAAATGTAATTGTAACCTTTACTAGACAAATTCACTTTTAATACTCATCACAAAAACCCTGAGTTTGCTAATCATGTCTAGGTTTCAGTTTTATATTTCTCAAGTAACCAAAGGAGTTTTCTCTATGTGCATATATAGTCATATTGTATTTTCCCTTTCAACAAAGAAATAGTTAATAATTTTCTCTTGAAATAGAGATTATTACTCATGTCAGTATGATACGGATGTAAGAGTGTCATTACGAGATCATTACAAGAAGTTTCTTTATCTGAGCCTGTGCTAAGAGGTCTGATAATTATTATTGCAAATAAAAGTAACTGCTGTTACTTCGATTTCAAAATATAATTACATGGCAAGAATGCTTTGCTGCCATTTACGTACACAACCCATGTAATAACCATATAACTAAATTAGAAATGGATGAGGTGGATAGCAGAGATTAAATCCAAATTCACCCTTTGTAAGCACAGCATTCTCCCAGGATTGAGTGAAAGCAGCAAGAGAGAGCTCCAGATGAGAGGCCATTTGGAGTTTGCAGGGAAACATCTTTTGCAGCACTACACTGCCTAGATGATCAGAAGATGAATGGGATAGTTGCTCCCATCCGATTGGTTAATGCACACCATGTTAATTCTGAAGAAATCGCCCATATATCAGCCAGTTCACACCACTGAACCCAGCGAATCCAATCTCTGTGTGCCTGTATGTCTGGATTCATATGCACATACATATGCACAACAACCCCCCTTCTCTCTGTCCAAGCATCTTTGATGCCTGTTATTTTCTGATGTCATGATGTTATGAGGGTCACTGTCTGAGTGCTGGTTTCTTATCTTGACAGTGCTCTACTCTAATAGCAGATACATTTCTCCCATGTAAATAAACAGTTAAGGAGAGGAACCACATGATTAATCTGCACCACAGAAAGTTTATCTGAAGAGTCTGGGAAATAATAATATGATTTATTAGCTGAGTGAAGATGCCACTAGTGTGTATAAATACTATGCGGAGACAGAACACCCTTTACCTATAGTACTTAGGATGTAATAAACGTTTTCTTTTCCATGACTTATCGTGACTACTTCACCCTTAAGTGGCGGAACAGAAAGATAAAGTGAGGGCCTGATTCAATCAAAAATATATCAGGCCTCCATGACACACAAGAGCAGAAAAAATGTATTTTTTACATGGATAAAGATGAAGTTTATATAGTTCTATCATACACTATTTGTGTATCTTTTCTTTTTCTCTAGATAGAAAGATATTGATATATACATTGTAGATTATTTTGATCTCACAGAGAGAGAGAGAGAGAATTGAACTATCAGTTTCCTTCCAAGGCAAAGAGTAAGGGATTTTGAGAACCTATTTAATCCTGAAGGGAACTGAAGAAAGCCTGTAACTACAGCACAGTGCAGCTATAATGTATCAGGGACAGTTATAGGCTGGAGTTTTATTTAGTACCTTTATTAATGATCTGGAAGACATAGCACATTAATTTCGCTTTGTAGATGGTGCTAAACTGGGAGCTGTTGCAAAACACAATGGGAGGAGGGAGAAATAATTAATAGAAAGGGACTAAGAGAAATTAGAAATACAGGCAGGCAACGAGATTCAAACTGGAGAAATGCAGACTGGGGAGCAATATAGGAACTGATCTAAAGCCTTATGAAATCAGTGGGAAGAGTCCCATTGATTTCAACAGGCTCTGAAACTGATGTTTCTAAAGAGCTTTGAATTCCTTGAATTAAAGGTGCACTATTCAACAGGCCTGATCCTTTGGCAAGGAGTTTGTAATGTGACATGGTAGCAGGCAGATCCAGCAGGATTTGGGGCTCCATTTGGAGAGGTATCTTGAACCATGGAGATAACAGGCCCTTGTTTTCTGACCTTCACGTTCCTGCCAACTATTCTGTGTCGACTACAGGGGGGTTAGGTGAACGTAGAGACACTGAAAGAAACTTCAGTGGTATATGGGAAATCAGGAATTGATCATATTTGGTGCTGTATATGTGTATGAAACACAATGCTCTGTGGGGATTTGTCACAGTACTCTATGGAATGGTTCTACATTGGCCTGAGGGACAGACTATAATTAATAAGAGCTTATGTCATGTATTTCCTTTACAAAGCGTTTTACAAACATTAATAGAAAACCTAATAATCTATGCTGCCTATGCAGCATTAATATTGTTCCTGTTCATCATAAAATCATACCGTGGAGGTCTTAATTCTACAGATTCTAACTCCTCCATTTGATTTATTGAATGAACACCACAGGAAGTAGGTTGAGTCATGCACCCAACTTATTCACCCAGCTCCTCTGAACACTCGATTTTTGTAATGAAATACACACACACACAGTGGGAAAATAATCTCCAATATTAACCTAATGACTGGCTCACCTGGCTGCCTGAAAAAGGTAATTAAAACTAATTTGTTAATCTTAATTGTACTAAATGCCTAGGCGCTTATGAAGCAATATAATAATGCTGCTCTAGAAATAAGAGAACACTACAAGTTTTATTCCTTGTGCTTTTTGAATATAACTGGTCAAGAAAAAGAAAAAAAGTTCACAAAAATGGCAAAAATCTCAGTTGTTTTTGTTTCCCGGTTTTCTAAAAGGAATGATTTGTTTATATATTTGGATTTTTGGTGAAAAAAATCATTTTTTAAAATTTTAATATTTTTGGATCTTTGGGTGCTTTTTTGTCTTTTTCTGCCTCATTTTCTCCACTCGACTCCCTCCACCCCGCGTTCTTCCACCAAAAGAGGAAGAGAAAATAAAAACAGGGGGAGACAGAAAAATGATAAACCAAAGAAACAAAAAATGAAAACTGGAAAGATGGGGGAGGAAGAAAACCATTCCTTTTTCAGTTTGGCCAAAAGCCTGGAAAATTGTTTAAAACAAACAGTTTTTGTTTACGCATCTGATTTTTTTTAAAAGGTCATTTATTGACAAACGCATTTTTTATTTGAAAAATTTGCCCAGCTGTTTTAAGCAAAGCTTATTGGGAAAGTCACTTCAGTGACTTTAACAGACGTGCACTGACTGAGGATATGGACTATTGAATCGAATTAATTGTAAAAAAAACAGTGAAAGACTAAGAATGAGATGCTGTAATCTTAAGGAGAGGGTGTCTACGCTAATTTTGAATTCAGAGACTGTGTGAGCCTATTGTGCCTATACGTTTCCAGAAATCTGACCACTTATTGGTCCTACTTCATCGAACCTGCCTTCAAAATCTATGCCTCACAAAAGTTAATGGGTCTGATTCTCATTTACACTAAGGGTAGGTCTATACTTACCTCTGGGTCTGGCGGTAATCAATCGATCTTCTGGGATCGATCCCGGAAGTGCTCGCCGTCGACGCCGGTACTCCTGCTCCGCGAGAGGAGTACGCGGAGTCGACGGGGGAGCCTGCCTGCCACGTCTGGACCCGCGATAAGTTCAGACTAAGGTACTTCGACTTCAGCTACGTTATTCACATAGCTGAAGTTGCGTATCTTAGTTCGAAGTGGGGGGTTAGTGTGGACCAGGCCTCAGAGCTTATCTATACAACCAGTTGCCAAGCAGCAGGCCAGGACATGAATCTACAGCATGCCAGCTTGCTGTGCTGTAATGTCCCATGTGGATGCTGCTACAGAACTGTGGAAGTCCTGGTGTGCAACTTAGCTTACTACTCAGTAGCAGTATGTCAACCTGCACCCCGGGAAGTTCACTGCACTGAAGCAGTGTCCACATGGGACATTACTGTGCAGCAAGCCGGTGCGCAGTAGGCTCACGCTCTGGGTTGCTTTGTGACAACGTGTCACATAGGCAAGTAAGGCCACTCTACACCTCTCGGACAGCGTAAAGGGACCTAAATGTGGATCTCACTTTAAGGCCCCTTTACACTACCAGGGTAGTTGTGTAGTGGCTTTAGTGTAAATAATAATACCTAGCTCTTCTATGGTGCTTTTCATCAGTAGATCTCAAAGTGCTTTGCAAAGGCGGTCAGTATAATTATCCCCCCATTTTGCAGATGGGGAGACTGAGATACAGAGCAGGGAAGTGACTGGGTCAAAGTCACCCAGGAGGCCAGAGTCAGAGCTGAAAACAGAACCCCAGATCTCCTGAGTCCTAACCAGTGGGTGATCCACTATACCACATAGCCTCCAAATCAGGCTTAGTGTGTTTCTGATAGGCACCACTACCAGACTGGGTGCCACTCCCCTGAACGCTGTGAAGGGGCTAGGAGATGGAATGCTGAAGTTGCAGCTGTATTTTCTCAGCCGACCTTTTTTAGTGGAGGGGCCTGCTCCAGCTGAAAATCTTGTCACTGACTTCAGAGAGCAGGAGCCGGCTCAGAGAAACGGCCGAAGTAAATAGGCCATTGTAGAGCTGTGTCAATCTTGCTCAGGTGAGGCACAATAGGATGAGTAGCAGGGAGGTGGTAGGTGCTGCTTATGTAGAGGGCTGATTTTAGAACCAATATTATATTTAATGACCGTGACCTGTGAGCATTTCCCCACGTGTGGAGACACCATGGCAGTGATAACTGCAGACAAAACCATGTGAAAAAAAAAAAACAGACAAAGGAGCCCCTTGGTGTCACAGTGTAAAACCAGCATAAAATGTATTACACATCAGATGAGCGTTGTGAGGTTTAACGGATATTATTAAAGCACTTTGAATTCCTTGAATGAAAAGTGATATCAACAGCAGGCCAGATTCTGATCTTGTTGCCTCGGTGTAAATACAGAATAACTCCATTGAAATAAATGACGTAGCAATTATTCTGGATTATGCCTGGAGTAATTGAAATCAGTATCTACACAAGTGCAAAGTATTATTATTAGAATCCCACCACATGCTACAATGTCTACATATTCTGGGCCACCTATTTCCATCCATAGGGGAATAGTATATCCTGTTGCTCAAAGGCCCATTAAGTAGCACCTGACTCCATGAACAGTGCTGTTGAAACAAATGTGAATAATTACAGAGGAAGGTTTCAAAGTAGCAGCCGTGTTAGTCTGTATCCGCAAAAGGAACAGGAGCACTTGTGGCTCCTTAGGGTACGTCTATACTTACCTCCGGGTTCGGGGGCAAGCAATCAATCTTCTGGGATCGATTTATCGCGTCTTGTCTAGATGCGATAAATCAATCCCGGAAGTGCTCGCCGTCGACGCCGGTACTCCTGCTCCGCGAGAGGAGTACGCGCAGTCGACGGGGGAGCCTGCCTGCCACGTGTGGACCCGCGGTAAGTACCTTGTATTTCGAACTAAGATACTTCAACTTCAGCTACGTTATTCACGTAGCTGAAGTTGCGTATCTTAGTTCGAACTGGGGGGTTAGTGTGGACCAGCCCTTAGAGACTAACACATTAATTTGAGCATAAGCTTTCGTGGGCTACAGCCCACTTCATCGGATGCATGGACTGGAAGATACAGCAAGAAGATATGTATACATACAGAGAACATGAAAAGGTGGAAGTAGCCATACCAACTGTAAGAGGCCAATCGATTGAGATGAGCTATCATCAGCAGGAGAAAAAAAACTTTTGAAGTGATAATTGAGATGACCCATAGAAGGTGTGAGGATACTTAACAAGGGGAAACTTAAGAGTTCAGAGCAAAGTGCTGTTAAGATGAAAGGGGTATCCAAATATTTGATATTGCTTTATTGTAATTATACATACGTTAAATGCAGTTTGAACACAGGTGCTGCTGCTCTTAAGCATTTTACGTGCTTTGTGAAAGTGATTCATAGAAATGCTTTATTGAATTTAATTTTGGAGACATTGTCACCTTTATTTACACATTTTTGCTGTCTCAACAGACAGATGCAGCTATTGCCTCGCCCAGTGAGGTCTTGGGTCCATGACCATGGTGCTCTGTAATACAAATACGTAAGTCTATCTCGTTTTGGCTCTTATACACAGGAGATATGAGTTCAACACAAATCTCATTTTAAATGTTCTCAAAAACTACACACAGAAAAATCCTTCCTAGAACCCCCACCAGGCCTTGGAATCTGCCTCTTGGTAATAATGCCCTGTAATTAGGGCTGCTGATTTGTCATGTCACTTTTTATCAAAAATCCCCAGAACCGTCCTGATTAATGTTGTAAAAGTCATGGGTCTTAGGATTTTGGATAAGGAATGTTGTGACAAATGAGGCAGAGAGGCCCAGGGACAGGGGAGGGCTGGAGAGTTTGCCCATCCTGCACTCACCTTTGCAGGGTAGCTCCTGGAGCTCCTGTCCCACAAGGATGGGCCCGGCTCTGAGCATTGCAACCTGGCGCACAAGGTTGCGTGCTGCTTCGATTTGGCCCAGCTGGCCCTTCATGATGTTGATAGAGGGGGGTGGCCAGGCCAAACCGAAGCATCTCTGTGACCCTGTGTGCAGGAAGACAACAACATTCACTCAAATTCAGCCCAGTCACCCCACCTCAGCACGACAAGCAGAAAAATCACAGTATCCGTGACACTTGCCACTATGACAAAGCTCCTGGCCTTTCTGTAATGAATGAGCAACCTGTAGGCTCATCCTTTTTTAGCCTTTCTCAAACCATTCTTTTGCTGTTTGACCGAACCCATTTAAAAAAACGGTGTTTTTCCTCGCATGCCAGGTTTACTGATTTGATTGTGATGTGGTTGCTAAGGAAATGACAGTTGCTACAGTACCAATGTTATGGTTTTGAGAAACTTGCTCATTAGTTATAGCTGGTTCAATTTCTATCTTAAGAAACTTCATATGAGTGCATTTAATATTCAGCCTTTCGATTTTCTTTTTTCAGTTCATTAATTTGAACAGTAATCTCATCCATTTCAGCATCGAGCTGCTATCATGCACTGTCTGGGTAAAATATTCTACTGATAAATCCAATAAAGTCATTTTCCTTATTCTAGCTATTTCAGTTATGAAGTACACATTACCTTAACCTTCAGTGTGCTAAGATGTGCGTGCTGTGCTAGAAGCCAAACATTGACATGAATATGGACTTTCATTTTTGGACTTTCCCATGAAAATCTTCAGTTCTGACCCTGAATTCATTACTTCTCAGGCCAAACCCCCAGGAATAAGGACCTCAGATCTCAGGATTTTATTTTAAAGAAGATTGATTGTCTTGTTTATTTATATGTTACATTGTTGAGCTTTCCTAGGGTTTTCAAAAGGAGATTTTTCTCCCCTTGCCCCATCTTGGCTTCTTTTTTCTATTACATTTTTGGAAACATCTCCATTATTATGATTTGCCCAGAGAGTTTAAGGGAATTCAGTCCTATATATTAACATACACTGGTAGCTAGAAAAAGAGATGGTGCTGTAGCTAAAACACGTAACTGGAGGATCTGGGTTTATATCTTAGCTCTACCAAAAACTTCCTGTATCATCTAGGGCAAGTAGCTTAGAGTGAAATCCTGACCCTATTGAAGTCAATGACAAAGCTCTCACTGACTGCCGGGCACCAGGATTTCAGCCTTGAGTTCTCTCTGTGCCATCCAATCCCACCCCCCATCTGTAAAATGGGTATAATAAACTCCCATTCTTCACAGGATTCTTGTGAGGATACTTTTATACATCATTGTGTGGTACTCACATGTGCCTGAGGGTCTCATGGATCCATAGGATTGTATTCCGTTGGAGGATGGGACAGTGGTTATTCCATTTCCCAGCACTGAAGGATTTGACCTTTCTAAAGATATTACAGCATTTTTTGGACAATACTAGACAATACATGCCAACAGATGGACCCTACTTTTCACTGACCCTAAATACGAACAGGGCGTTTTGCATTTCAGGTGCTGAGTTTGTATTATCCCCACGATTCCCTTGTTTGGTGAGTCAAACTTAGTCTAGCAAAATAATAATTATAATATTTAGCAATCAAATAAGCCATAACATTTGTGTAGTGCTTTAAGGCTTGAAATCTCTGTACAGCCAGTGACTCCTCACAGCACTCTTGTGAGAGAGAAGTATGTAAGAACGGTATCCTTTTGGAGCTTCTCCAACCTTACAGGGCTCGGCTCACAAAGGATTTGGAAGAACTTTGGTTTGTGGGACTGGAACTGAATCAGCTTCTGCCGATTAGTTTGAGGGGGCTGAGTTAAAAAAGTGAACATCAAGAGGAATCCCTCATATCCTGCCTCAGCATATCTTCTCACACACCGCCTTCCCCCTCCCCAAAGAAAACCATTTTTATGGCCTAACGAGCCCTGAAACCCAAGAAGCTCAAGGCTTTTGGGGGAACATCTAAGGGAGCCAAAAAGTCAGTGAGATGTCAGATTCACTTCTCACATAGATCGGACAAGCCATCTCTCCTGCTGTTCCCCGTTGGGATGTGTAGATCAGCTGATTTTCTCTAGCCCAGAAATGGGCTTCACTCTCTCCTCAGCAGGAGGATGAACTCCTGCAGCTTTGGGACTGACCAGAAACTGGTAAGTCCCTTCCCCTCAGTTACTCAAATCACACTGAGGATGGCATTAGCGATGAGAGCCCTCTTGTGAAGCAGGAGAGGGACGCAGGTGGCTCTCTGGACCTGGAGGGAGAAGAAGAAGCTCTCAGAACATGGCCTAAATAAACAGCCTCTCACTTGGAGAGAAGGGGAGCTCTGAGCAGGGAGGGGACTGAGGAGAGAGGCCTCAGCCTAAGAGATTGAAGAATCCCTGTTTGGGTAGGACTTTGCTTTCAGTGTGTTTGTCTCAGAGGTGCATGGGCAACCACCGGGTGTCTGACCTAGAGCACCAGGGTCTATTGTTAGTGACTGGCTATAATTGGAGCTGTTCTTTGTGTCTATATCTGCCCATTACTTAACTCTGTTTATTGCAAATTGATTGAACTCACCCTCATTATCTAAACCAGACTGGGAGCAAAGGCCCTTGTTTATTATGTGACCCCTGCATGTGAGTGCCATGAACCCACCAAGAGTCAGATCGACGTCCTCCCGGCTGTTAAGAGTTGGAGTGCCTAGAGTGCTCTCCCTTCTGTGGTGTGGGTGTCACAGGCCTTGTCTACACTAACACTGTAAGTCGATCTAGTTTATGCTAGTTAAGTTACGTAACTTAAGTCAAAGTAACTTACATTGACTTAAAGCGCTGTCTACACTGTGCTATGTCAATGGGAGATGCTTTCCCTTCCGCCTCTCTTTGAGGTGGAGTACTGAAGTTGACAGGAGAGCGCTCTCCCACTGACTTAGCAGGACTGATGAAGACACTGCTGCACTGATGACAACGGCACTGATTTAGCGTGATAGTGAAGACAAGCCCACAGCTTATGACGTTAGCTAGTTCGCATGTTCCACTGCTCACATGGGATCAGGATGAGACCTCTTGAGGACAAGAGGGGGTGTTAGTTACAATCCTGTCATGGTTTTCAATATTGTATACGTCGACCACACTTCATTATTTTTTTGTAAAGCTGGAGCCTCACAAAATGAAAGAAAGAAGACTGAAAAATGTTACATGCAGACATTCTTCTTTGACACAGCGACTTCCATTTATGCACAAAACATCAGTTCTGAAAGTTTATAAGTCCATTGCAGTCTACGTTGCAAACTGGCAGTAAGCCACTTACAACAACTTGTTCAGTGTCTCAAATGGGCATGCCCTCTAATATTTTAACAGCGTTTGTTCATTTCATGTAGCAAATATTGGCATGGATTTTTCAGATGTTTAGCAAATAACATACACATAAGAAGTGAGTATTTTACAAAACATCTGTTTGCATATACATCTTTACATTTTGTCCTGTAAGGGGGAAAAAATGTGTTTTCTGTTCTAGACATTGAGGAAAAAAACATTAATATTGTATTAGCCATTTGAAAAAAGATTGTTGTTGGTTTTAAAGAGTTATATGGTATTTATAATTTGCTACACACAAGATGTTTTATATAGTATAGCTGCTATAAAATGCTAGTATGCTACAATAAATGTGATATCTTACTATTTTATGGTTTAATCATGTGAGGATATTGAATGCCTCCTGTGAGGATTGGGCCCACTTAATATGTTTTGTACAACACTTCAGATGTTGGTGAACTACAATGATGATGATATTTTATAGCTTAATGTTTTGATTCCACAAGGTGCTGAATACCCCTAGGATTAGACCAGTGAATATATATAATTCCTAAAGGTCCCAAAGTCATTTGAAAACTATATAAAGCAGAAAACATTTGAAATAGAAATATAGCTACATCTTCAGAGTAAAGCAGAAGCTTTTTAACAGGACCAGCCATTGTGTTCCATAATTTAGGTCTGGGAGTAAAGAGGAATGCAATATCCAATTGAAAATGCGAAGGTATTTAGATAATCAGGATGTAGTTAGTAGGGGTGGTGGGAAATTTTCCCCCAAGAGAATTTTTTTATGGAAAACTTTGTTTCCAACAAAATGATTTTTTTTCCCACAGAAAGTGTTTGCTTTCCTCAAAAAAAAAAAAAAAGATTTTTCATTAGAAAACTGAAAAACAACTTCTTTTTGGCAGAAAACTGAAACATTTCCAGCCCCCAAGCCCCCCAAAACATGACATTTGGCAGGTTCTTTGTGTTTTGAAAAAATAATTGAAATTTTCAGCTGAAGTATCAGAACCAGAGTTTTGCGTCTCCAAGGGATACCACCTCCATCAGCACAGTGCCCCCGACATGATTAGCTTAGTACTTGCCAGTACTTAGGAACACCACCTGCTGATTCACTACCACCACATCCTGTGCACAGTAACTATATTGGGTGAGGTCTATATTAGGCGCCATCAGCAGACTTTGTTAGGCTTTTTGTTAAACTACAAATTAAGCCCCCTGCCGAGGATCTTTTCAAGACTGCCAGATAATTTTCCTGTTGCACATGAAGGGAATTATTGATGGGAGTTAAATGGCCAGCCTTGAAAAGCACACATTTAAGGGTGAGATGGATGAGAGACAATAAAAAGACAGTCTAAATTTTAGTCTATCTAATTTACTCAGCTTTAATTCAGCCACACGACTATTTCATCTTAATGGCAAGATCTAGTGTAGCATTGTAGTTCTCTTGCCAAAGATTGATTAGATGAGCTCGGAGTTAAAATTATGATGAGTAGGGAAATATGGAAGAGTTTAATTTAATCAGTTCAAAAATATGCTCTTCCTCTAATAGAGTGTTACATGAAAGAGGAAACAGAGGGCTAAATTAGTTGCAGCAATTAGAGTTCAGGCCAAGAAATCAGAGTTATAGTTCTTCAAGATAGATTTCCAAAAGAAGAACGGATAGACTGAAAAGCAGACACTATTGAGCAGATATTGCAGAAACAGAGCTGATTAAAGAAGTGGCGATAAGGCAGGTAAGGACTCTTTTATTGTGGCCTTGACTTATCATTTATTCAAAGGGCAGCTGAAAGTTGCAAGGAAAATCAATTCGTCACATTCTGCTCTGCATAAGAGTTTTTGCTGTCAATGAACTTAGAGTGAAAATGCCCCACAGACAGACCCTGACAACCAGACAATTGCAGACATTCACCTTTGACTGTGCTACCTTGCTGAAATCTTGGCTTGCCTCCCCCTTCCATTTAATTCCACCTCTGTGATATCTGCCAGGTAGTTTGTGGGAATAAAAAACTGGAGTCTTATTTTTGAGGCCAAAAAGAAGGGAATAAGTGAAAGATAAAATCTGATTCATACTGTACAGTATCTTCAAATCGAGACAACTGAGTGAATCAACAACTCTGCTGGCCTCTGATTATAGTGGTTTCTGCAGGTACCACTTTAAGGAGCAGAGCTGGGTGAATTTTGTAAAATATTTTTCACTTATATTTCTTTGCATTTATAAATAAATCCACTGCATTTGTGTCCCTTTTCAGTTCTCTTTCTGTGAATGCCCTAGCAAAATGAATATGTTGGCAAGAAAGTTCACTGAAACAGTGTATTTTAAAGGGCCTTTGCCCCTTTTTGCCTCCTTATGATGGATAAAGAAAAGGTTTTTAAACTTCTTGGTTTTCTTTTAACACTAGAAATTCAGATCCTGCCTAGGCTGGAAGACTCTGATGCCTGGATAACGAGTGTTCTGTTGACAACACAAGAGCCAAGAAAGTAAAAGTTTATCTAACAAAAAGGGAAGGGATTTTTTTAGGCAGACTCACTAAAACTTTGTTTTCTGGGATTTTTATAATTAACTCCTATTCAACTTCAATGTCTAATTCACATTTTGGAAAAATGAAGCCTTTGTTAAAGATCCAAGACACTTAATTATTCAGTTAAGGTGCTACAGCTCATTATAAGCATCTATGAGTCTCCCAGCAAAGCTAGGGAAAACTAGACTTGAGTTTCGAGTTATTTCTAAGGTTAAAAAAAAAACATTTTCTTTTAAAATAAAACCTTCTGTATTAAATTAAACCTTCTCTAAAGAAGATTGTGTAGACAGAGGCAAAGGCAGGAGCAAGGCCTTGCCTTGTCCCTCAGACAATTTGGAGACCTTTTATTGTTAATCATCATGTAATTTATTGACATGGCTCTTCCTACCACCTTTACTGACTCATACACCACATCATCAACACCATTAGTGTCTCCTCAGCCCTCTTCCAAGGAGGGAAGAGGTCTTTCCACTCAGAGCCTTCTTGGGTCTGGCTCTCTGGTCCTGCCTCTCTGCCAGCATTTCCTTCCTGTGCCTTCTTCTATCCTCTCTTTTAATGGGCTAATTAGCTATTTAGTCCTCCCCAGCTCATTCTAATCTGCTCACTAGGAACAGTCAGGTCCATCGTGTGAGGATTAATTGGTGTTTAAGTGACCAGAGTGCTGGCTCAGCTATTGGGTCCCAGCATGCTGTCAGAAAGATAAAAAGGGCATAAATCCAATTTTTAAAACATCCTTTGCAAGTCATAAACAGCGCGGAATATTTGAGAAAAGTCTCCGCTCTGACCTCACCTTACACAATTAGGAAATTACACAAAATTCTAACCAAATGCATTTCCTCTCCACTCCCCCACCTGGATGTTTTGGAGAAAATACTGTCTTCCTATTGATACAAGAACATTTTATTCCAAAATGGGACAAAATGAATGGTGGTGGTGGTATATAGCTGAAAGACACAGGGAATAATCACCCCTTCATTTTTACAAGAGACGACCCTGAGCTTAATTCTCACATCCAAACTATCCTGAATTTGGAGAAAGTTTAATTTAGATGTAATTTACAATGCCCTCAATAGTTTGGGTCCTGGGTTTGAGAGAGATCAACCCGCATTATACCTTAACAGCTGACTGTAACAGGGCAGCTTGCTTTGGGCCAGTCAGTCCTGCTCAATTGACCTTATCCTGGCAAACCTGTGCTTGGCGTTGGATTTCAGAGGAAGGAAAGAAGCAGAGCAGTTGAGGGCTGTTTGGAGAGCAGAAGACTGACTGTCTGGAGCCATAGGAAAACACAGGCATGTGGGAGACCCCTGTAAGAAGGCCTGCGAGTGGCTGCTTGGTATAGAGCAAGGAGCAACCCAATGGAGCCCTGGTGGGGCTGAGAGGGAGATGGAAAGGAGCCTCGGAAGGGTGAAAGCTAAGCTCAGAGGATGTGCTTGAATTAGACAAGACAAGTCCCTTGGACCATAGGGGGTGAGCCCAGTTGGAGTCCGGGGCAAAGATTTTGGATTTTGTTTGTTTTGATAGTGCATGAGGTGGATTTTGGCCAATGGCTTAGCTGGAGGCCGAGTCACTACAACAAGTCACCTGTGTGGCTAGAGTAGGCTGGAGATTGTTGTGGGGATACAGAGGCAGAACACGGCAAGGCTGGTCTTGCTGTGAGGGGGTGCGCCGAGACTGTTAGTCTTGTAACACTGTTGCTGTGTCTTCACTACAGAGCAAGATGTGTCTCTACATCTCGAGGTAACATGCTACTAGAAGCAAAGCATTGTCATTTTACCTTGATGTAGCTACCTGAGGAAAACCTCAGGTTGGGGGCACGGGGTTGACTTCAACTAGCTACATTGAGAGTATGTTCTCTTGGAGCTGGGGTTGTGATTCCCAACTTGCGGAGAGGTAGTCCCGCTAGCTCTGATGGAGTTAGCATGCTAAAAAGAGGATGTAGCTGCAGTAGCGTGAACTAGCCCTGCCCCCGAGTGCCTGTGTCTTGGATGGGATCTTACTCAGGGTGGCTAGCCCCTTGAATTGTCACACCTACACTCTGTTTTTAGTGGGCTAGTGTGTGTATGTCTCCTCTAGCTGGGAACTGACCCCCGCCCAAGCTCAAAGCGTAGACATATCTTGAGATAAAAACTACCTGTGCCTTCTCTCCACTGAGATTTTACATTGAGATAGTGATCTCAAGTTAGCTACCTTGATCTAAAACCACTTATTTTTCCAGTGAAGACTGCCTGAGATCAAATGAGATGCTTAAAATGAAAATCCTGGTTGTTTACTTGTCACTAACCACTCTGTTTTCTTCTTGCATTTCTCTAAACAAAGCAAAAGAAAGTTGTTTCAGCCAATTTCACTTTTTAGGTCCTAGCAGGGATTTCAAACATTACAGGGAAAATTTGATTTATATGAAAAGCAACAGTTTTTAGAAGATTCCCTTTTAATTGTAGAGTTGTTTTGATGGGACTAAAGTTTTATAAAGGCCTATTAAAAATGTATGGGTCAAATCGAAGCTGACAGAGTCCTCTAAAACAGATTGTTAAGTATACATACGTCTAGAGAACACTGTTGGTTGCACAAGATAAATAAAAAACAAACAAACACATATATTAATAAATAATGTGATGATTAAAAATCTCTCTTAGTCTTCCCCCAGACTCTGTGGGAATCTCTATCAGGAACCAAATGTGGTGTCTCAGGCCTGTTTCTAAACTGTCTCAGTAAATAATTCATTCTGTTTATTAAATGATTTCTCTTTCTGTACATTCAATAGACCTGGTTTGACAGTTTTTACTTTCCCTGTGAAAATTTTCAAATGAAAAATTTACATTTTTTTCTGAAAATTTCAGGGTTTTTTCTAAAAAATAAATATTTTTGTTTTCACATTCAATTTTTCAGCTTTAATATTTCATGTGTTAATAAATACACAGATTAGTCTTGGCTTTATTGTTTTCTCTCCCTATCATAACAGTTAAAAGTATGGAACAAACATATAGGGCTGTTGATTGGAGAGCTAACAATACTAAGTGAAGATTTCACCTTTCTAAGCATGTGTCATTAGACAGATAATTATGAGGAAAGTGGAGGAGAGAGTAAGGAAGTGCTCTCTGGTGGTACACAGACCTGGGGAAGATGCAGAATGGGCAGCAGGCATTTTATGTTTTTTGTGTCAAGTTTCTACTGGGGATTTGCCTCATGACAGCCACAATATAAGCTGTAAGGCTGGTCAACATCTTTCCCAAGGTTCTTTTATGGTGAGAACATTTTTCTTCATCAAAACTGGAAACTTCTGCCAATTTATTTCTTACTTTTCCATTTTCTCGACAAAAATGTAAAACAAAACATTTAGTCTTTTTTGCAATGAACTCTAATTTTACCTTTGTTTTCCCCCTTTCTCTCCTTTTTTCCCCTTTCCCTCCACCAGCCACCCTTTTCTGTGACAAAAGAGGGATGGGGTGGGGGGCAAAAATGCAAGGAGAAAAGAAACCAAAATAACAAATAATTGAGGCTAGACATTTTTGATAAACATTTTTGTAAAAATGTTTTGAATAAAGGAAAAAAATCACCCTTTGCTAAACCGGCAAGATGAAAATGACTTTGACAGATTTTGCAAAAAACTATGTTGTGCGTTTTCCAACCATCCCTAGCAAAGCGCTGCAAGTTATGATTTGTACCAGTGCAGCTTAGGCTAAGTTCAAACAGGCATTCATGCCTCAGACGCAAGTGGAGTCTTTGCCTGTGTACAATAAGTGTTTGCACCGGTGCAGCGACACTGGTGGCTGGTCATCGATGGCTGCAACTGGTATAAAGCCCCTGTGCAGGCAGAGCCCTACTGATGGCTCTTCAAGGGAGGAACCATCTTCTACTATTCATAGATTCCAAGGCCAGAGGGGACCATTGTGATCATCTAGTCTCAGCTCCGGTATAACACAGGCCATAGAACTTCCCCAAAATAATTCCTAGAGCAGATCTTTTAGAAAAACATCCCATCTTGATCTAAAAATTGTCAGTGATGGAGCATCCACCACGATCCTTGGTAAATTGTTCCAATGGTTAATTACTCTCTCTGTTAAAAATGCATACCTTATTTCCTGTCTGAATTTGTCTAGCTTCAGCTCCCAGCCATTGGATTGCGTTACACCTTCCTCTGCTGGATTGAAGAGCCCATTATCAAATATTTGATTCCCATGTAGGTATTTATAGACTGCAATCATCCCTTACCTTTCTCTTTATTAAGCTAATGTAACTTTAGCGCCCTTGTGGCCAAGATGGAGTCTGCTCTGTAGGCAGCCCTGGCCAAGAGAAGGCGCGCGCAGGAGCACAGCAGGGAAAGTCCCTTCCACCCCAGGGGCAGCTGTTCCAACCCTCCCAGAGTGAACACACACACACAGGAAAAGTACAATGAATATAGGAAAGGAAATGTTTATTTACAGAGGGATGAAAGGAAAAAAAACAGGGGGAAACATAGGGGAGCGGTAAAACAGGGTTGCATTTAACTCAAAGCCCCACAGGCCCAGTGGTAGCACAGTCTGGAAGGGCAGACACCGAGCAATGTGTCTGCACACAGAGTTCAGGAGGCCTGAGCAAAGTTCCAGTCCAATGCTGAGTCTTGGGTGCTCCTGCTCGTCTTCGGCGCCATTGAACTTTCTCCCAACAAACCCCTCCAGTGCCCTCTTCTGCCGCTCTCTGCAAAGCCACACAGAGCGACCACCTCCCCACTTAATTACTAGCAACCTCCCTCCTTGTTCCCAATGCAAAGTCACAAGCCCCAGTACTCACAGCCCCATGCAGCTCTGGGCAGCCGTGATACTGGGTCCGGCTCCGGTCTGTTCTCGGGCAATTCCTCCCTGGCACAGTGCTCCTCCTGGCTCCTATCCTGGGGTGTCCCCGATCAGCCGCTCTGTCCCTCCCAGGCTTCAGGCAGGTTCTTGGCTGCTTCCCTCTGTGGGGATCAGCTTGCTGCAGCCCGTCTGTCTGGAGCTCCACACACACACACCCTGTTGCTATTTCACCCCTCTCTCCTCCCTCTCCCACCAATAGCACCTCCTCCTTCTGGAACAATCAGCACTTACCCCCTCAGGAAAAATATTTAAAGGGGCCATGCTCTCTGAACCCCAAAGTGGTTACTAAAGAGATTGAACACATTGAGTCTGTCACTATAAAGCATATTTTCTAATCCTTTGATGATTCTCACGGCTCTTCTCTGAGCCCTCTCCAATTTATCAACATCCTTCTTGAATAGTGGGCACCAGAACTGGACACGGTATTCCAGCAGCGGCGGCACATGTGCCAAATATAGAGTTACACTATGTAGCATAGGGTTACCATACGTCCGGATTTCCCCGGACATGTCCTCCTTTTGTGTGCTAAAAATAGCGTCCGGGGGGAATTTGTAAAGCACTCACAATGTCCGGGATTAGCAGAGCGAGTGGCTTGGAGGGCTGCAGGGAAGTCCCGGGCTGGACTCAGGAGCAGCTGTAGAGGAGCCGGATCCGCCCTGCATTCTGAGCCAGCAGCTCCCTTGCAGCCCAGTCCGGCAGCACTGTGCAGGGCCAGACCGGGTTTTGTTGTGCAGGGCCAGGGACCAAGTTTTGTTGTGCTGGAGAGCTCAGCCACGTGTCCGGCTCGGCTGCACAGAGCCCAACACTCTGTTCTGAGCAGCAGGGTAAGGAGGTCAGGGGGCAGGAAGGTTCTGGAGGTGGAGGTCAAGAAACGGGGGGGGCTTTTTGGGGGGAGTGGAGAAAGTTTTGGGCAGTCAGGGTACAGGTAGGGGGTAGGGTCCTGGGGGGCAGTTGGGGGGGGTCTAAGGAGGGGGCAGTTAGGGGACAAGGAACAGGGAGTCTTAGGTAGGGGGTGGGGTTCTGGAGGGCAGTTAGGAGCAGGGGTCCCAGGAGGGGGCAGTCAGGGGACAAGGAGCAGGGGGGGAGTGTTTGGGAGTTCTGGGGGGGGCTGTCAGGTGGCAGGGGTGGGGAGATGGATCGGAGCAGTCAGGGGACAGGGAGCAGAGAGGTTTAGATGGATCGGGAGTTCTGGGGGGGGGCTGTCAGGTGGCAGGGGTGGGGAGATGGATCGGAGCAGTCAGGGGACAGGGAGCAGAGGGGTTTAGATGGGTTGGGAGTTCTGGGGGGGGCTGTCAGGGGGTGGGGAGTGGTTGGATGGGGCGTGGGAGTCCCAGGGGTCTGTCTGGGGGTGGGGGTGTGGATAAGGGTTGGGGCAGTCAGGGGACAAGAGGCAGGGAGGCTTAGATAGGGAGTGGAGTCCTGGGGGGCAGTTAGGGGCAGGGGTCCCAGGAGGGGGCAGTCAGGGGACAAGGAACGGGGGGAGGGTTGGGGGTTCTGGGGGGGCGGGAAGTGGGAGGGGCAGGGGCGGGGCTAGGGCGGGGCTCCTCCCGTCCTCTTTTTTTCTTGCTGAAATATGGTAACCCTAATGTAGCACAATTGGAACATGATCCTGACTGGAACCTCTTGCTCCTTCTCTAATATGAATAATAATTAATAATTGACTGCTGAAAATGCAGTGGCTGAGGAACCATTGGACATCCAGTCAGATCCCAGAGGTCTAGTGACATCTGTGTGCTACCTCACTGCCTTGGCACACTTTTTATCCCTTCCAGGGCCAGACTTAGACCAAGTGGGGCCCCAGACGAGGAGTGTCTTTGGCACCCCCCTCCCTTTGTTAAACTTTTGAATATCTTTTTATTTTTTTTTGCATTTGTAGCCCATTTCATGACTTTGATGCATGATTTTCATGCATGATTCATCCCTGTCTCATAAGACGATAGATTTGCACACTAGGATCCGCAAATCTGTATTTATTCATGCCGTCTATAAGCAAATAAAATCGTTCATTTCCTCTACGCTTATAGAAACATTTTAAATGTTAAGAATAACTGAAATGTAATAACATCAATAAAACAAGGTTCATAATATTGCGGCAGTGCTCTCACATGACTTTGTTCTCGTAAATCACTGACTGACTGGTGATGCCTGCCCCTTATATACCCACTAGGGCATGGCTGGCAACAGTCTAGGAGGTTCAAGGAAAATGTAGTTCTCAGAAAAAGTCTGGATGGTTTCATGAAATTCTACAGAGCTCCAGAACATTCTAGAGGGTTAGTGGAAAATGAATCTACATACGGAATACCTGAAACATTTTACTTCAAACATTCTATTTTCCCTTTTATCGCTAACAACAAAAACAGCACCCTGAGCCTGGTGTGTCCCCCCGAAGCCCGGAACCCCAGGCAGTCGCCTGCCCCCTAAATCCAGCCTTGACCCCCTCTGTCACTCTAGCAGTATGATTGTCAGTTTCTTTGATATCACTGGTTGTCCCACTGCTTGCATTTCTATGTGATTCCCCGCTCCAGTGGGGACTCCCTGAGGACCTTAGTCAGTCAATGCCCAGTGAAATCAGTGGAAGTCAGTCGATTGATGTCAACGGGCATTGGACTGAGCCCTGAATGCCTTGTGCCAATTACAGCTGCTCGGGATTGTTTTGACTTCAGGACCTGTGATTTTCTGTTGGGAACATCTCCCACACAGCACCATATTCCATGACACCATCCCATCTGATCACTGCCCCTCTTTATTCAGGCATTGCCACGAGGCTGGCAGGTGGCTCTACAGTGTAGGGTTTAAACACAAGGTAAAGGACTCTTCCCTCAGCGTGTGCATCCAACTGAGCTGACGCACATTTGCATCGATATTGTTGCTCTCTGTGGCATGTGGTGACGGGAGACGCACGTGGCCCTCGGTTCATAATAATTAAACATGGATAAGGTGTTTTTTTAAATGTCCATATTTGTTAGTCTCAAAGCAGCTTTAACCAATCCTCCCAGTTGGTGTGCTAACGTATTTTGGGCAAACTTGTATTTGTAAGGCACGTCTGGACTGCTAGAACGCTGTTCCGGTTGTACATCAAAGGGATATCTGTGCATTAGGGAGAACAGAGTGTCAGTAATCAAGCTCTGTCATGCAGATTTGCTGGGAGAATTTTGCCTTTATTATCACACTCCTGACAAGCCAGTACCTAGCTCATATGTGCTATAAGGAGAGCTACACTTGTGCATATCCCCTGCAAATGGAAAACTAGGTCAGAAGACCTTCCAGAAGATCATGCATGATGTGCCAAATAAAAAAAAAAGCCTCTTTTCAGATTTTGCAGCTAAACTAAGGGTTTTATTTTATGTCACTTAAGTGGCTCATAACTCAACGTTCACTTAATTTAAAAGACAGAGTTATCTAATTGTTGATAATCCCCGGGGACCACCATAGGATAAAATGGCAGGGCAAAGCACTCTACGTTAGCTAATGAAAGTAAAGGTAAGGCTAAGCCAAGACTGCACGACTGCAAAGGTCTGGGGATGGGATGGTGGAAGAGGCGGATAGTTCGCAGCTTGTTTTACACGTCTCTTGTGGAGCTTGCTGCACTGTTGGTACTGTTCACACAGGGGTAGCACCCAACAGTGACAATCACAGGACAGAAAACACCAAGCTTTCCAAAACCATGAGTCAGGCCCTGAAACTTCATGAGATTGCCTTAAAAATCATGGCATTTTAAAAATAACTTGGGGGGTCTTTTTCCTGGCCTTCTGGTTTTTGAGTCGTGTTTTTTAGTGTTTCTCCACAATTACAAAGGTTAGAAACGTACTTCTTTAAAATAAACAAACAAACCAAAATCCAAAAAACAAACAAACAAACAAATAAAAACAAAACAAAACAAAACAAAAAAACCCAAAGTGGAAAGTTTCAAGGCTCCAGGATCTGGAGATTTAAGAAAAGAAGACCAAATATGGAGAGCCTTGTGATGCAATCATGGGAGTTTGTAATGCTGTCATCAGGATTGTGGCCTCATTGTGTGGGGTGGTATAAACACGCTGGTAGACACAAGCCCCTGTCCAGAACTTAGACAGCCATCTCTTGAACTGTTAACTTAGCAAACTTGCTCTAGAATCATTGGGTTAGAGTCCAGTCTACTGGATTAGTCTCAGTTCCTGCAGTGCAAATCCAGTTCGACCAATGGAATTACTCTTGGTTTATGTCAGTGTAAATGGGATCAGCATCATGGCCATTCGCTCTCTCTCTCTCTCTGTACTTCATTACCATGCTAACTGAGCACCTCACAACTTTAATGTATTTAACCTCATCCTTCCCCAGTAGGGACGTACTGTTATCCCCATTTTACTGATAAAGAAATGGGGGATCAAGAAATAAAGCTGCTTGCCTAAGGTAACACAGGAAGTTTCTGACAGAGCAGAGAATTGATCCCCCATCCCCCATCTCTAGTGCCCTAACCACTACACCAGGGGTCGGCAACCTTCGGCACGTGGCCCATCAGGGTAATCCACTGGCAGGCCGCAAGACATTTTGCTTACGTTGACCGTCCATCGGCACGGCCCCCCACAGCTCCCGCTGGCTGCAGTTCACCATACTTCAGACCTCACTTTGGAGAAATGAGAACCCACAAAATATCACCAGGACAGTGGCCTTGTGGCAGGGGAACAGCGTTGCAGCTGAGGCATGTGGTCTTAATGCAAATATTTCTGGCCACCTGCAGAACCTGGGTGTCGGCAGGGTTTCTGGGTAGATCCTGTGCTTCATTCTAGAGTGAGGAGCAATGGAACCCCATGCCTTTGACAGAAAAATTGGGGAGAACATTACTCCTCCTTTGGGATTTCCCATCAAATGGGACAATCCAGCCTGATCCTAATATGCACACACAGTGTGGAAAGGAATTTCTTACCCAAGGCCCTTCACGGAGCATTTATCTTCTGAGGGAAAGCAAGAAATGTATGGTCCTAGGGATAAATATCAGGGAGGGAGAGGAGTTATTTAAGTTAAGTGCCAAAGTGGACACAAGAACAAATGGCTATAAACTGGTCATCAACATGTCAGAATATCGTCCCTTTATGATCATTGGAGCACATCCTTGATGGCTTAATAATAACCAGCCTGCAGAGGGCAAGGTAAAGGAATAAAAGAGCTAAATAAAGATCTTTTAGGGCTGATAATTTCCTGTTTCTGGGCAATGGAAATGCAATTTAGCCTTCGGAATGGAGGGAAAAAATAAAAAATAAAACCTCCCAAACCACTCACACTCTGTGTACATTGGCAACCACTTGTTTGATCAAGTTGCATTACACAGAGCCATGTCTATATTTAGAAAAACATCTCTCTTTATACTTCCCACATGAATAATTTGCCCTCTCCTGCAATGCTTCCCTACAGGGGGGACTTGCTAGAGATGATCTCATTCTGTCAATATCAAGGCATCAGTTTCTCAGTGGAGAAGGGAGGCCTTTATAAATTGTTGTGTTGCAGTGTATTTGCAGTGCACGCCAAGAATATCGTGCAGAACTGTAAGAGGGTTGCGCTCGGAATCTAGCTACTGAGGCCTCCAGTGTATTTTATGCTTTGACATAAGTTGTTTGATCACTCCTGATTTGAATGACACATAGCATGCATTAGACTGAGCTGAGTTTGCACATTGTCTAATAGAAGTAGTGATGCATCCACGGGCATGCAGCCAGTGCAGTGATCCTGGCAGATCTCATAAGCTGCTTAGAGTTAGGCCAGCTCAGGGCTTAAAGGGTCAGACCTGCAAGGAACACCGCTGGGAAATGCTGCACACATGGGAGTTGGTGGTTCAGTAAGTAGCACTCTTCTCTCTGTCACTGCGGAAGCAGTGTCTCAGCTTGGTGATGCTTCTTTCACAGGAGATACAGAACCTGACCGCTTGTCATCTCTTGGCTTAATTTCAGTTTGGGTAATGCCATTCTACCACCAAACACCCCTGCAACTTTAGATCTTCGACGCTTCCAGTCCAGTCCTGTCCTGCCGCTGTGCACTGTGCCATCTTGCACCCCACAGATGGCTGTGCTGCAGGGGTGGGTGGAGTGATTGGTATATAGAAGGGCGGACTGTCATATGTTAGCCACTGTCAGACCCACACCAGCCATAGGGAGCTAAGATGCAGTCTATTCCTATGGCTCCCCTGCCTTCTCTGTGGCCAGCCAGCTCCCTAGGCTAGTGTACAGGAAATGGGAGGGCCATGGCTCCACCTGTCTCAATCTGTTGTGGGATGATTTCCACCTCTGGGGGCCCTCAGAGTAAGAAGTCCTTGAGATCCCGTGAGGAACATTATCTCTGGTCCTTGTGCAGCATAAACACGGTAGAAGGAAGTTTCTTTCACCTTCTCCTACCCAATCTGTGTGCCCATACAAAGGCCAAGGCCAGTCTAGCTCATGGTTAGCATGTAGCTTTGGGATACTTCAATAGCTAACATCTGTGCCCTCATCTGCACTATACGGATTCATCCCCCAATCCTTTTATATCCTAGGTGCTTATAAGGCCTCCATTACTATAGTATCGGCACACACCAGTCTTTAGTGTATTCATCCTCACAACACCCCTGTGAGGTAGGGAAATGCTATTATCCCCATTTTAAAGATGAGGAAGTGAGCCAGAAAGAGGGTAAGGCCTGGCTCAACAAAGGGATTTAGGTGCCTAGAGAATCACTGGACCAACACAGCAATCCACAAAGCTTGGGTTAGATGCCCTGGCTCCCTCTACGATGAAGGAGGAGAGAGAGGTGCCTTGTGAGCTCCACAAAAGCACCCATGGAGAGTCGCCTAACTTAGCCAATGTGTGTTCCATGCCCATCAGTGTGAAGCAGGGAAAGCAGGAATTATGACTGCTTCCCTGTAGTAAAGACCTAAGTTTTCCATAAGAACATGAAGGAGCTCTGATTGGATGCCCTTCTGTAGGAATCACAGAACCGTAAAGTTAGAAGAGACCACAAGGGTCATCTAGTCTATGTCCCTGCCCGGAAGCAGGAAGCAGCAACATGGGGAAGAGCAACCAATCATGGGACTTTCCCCATACATTGTTTTAGTCCAAAATAGTTGTGAGGTTTAATGAATTAATATCTGTAACGAACTGTGAGATCATTAAAGGAGAAGCCCCATTTAAGTACAAAGTGTTACTTTTTCCTTTTGTTCTTCTCCTTCTCTCTATTCTTCTTTCGCCTTCCCTCCACTCCCATCCTCCCATAAATTCACAGCAGATAGGGAAAACTGTAGGACTGGTAGATCTGTTCCTTGTCTCAGGGATCACCCAATAATGTGCGAGGCTCTTTCTGTAGAAAGTGGAACAATCTCTGCCTTGCGGAGCTCAAAATAAGGGGAAGGGACATAAGCAGGTTACTTACCTTTCTGGGGTTAGGTATGGCCCTTGCCTCCATTTAGCTCTTCTGTGCCTCAGTTTCCCTTGAGTGGTTGCGTACACCCAAAGACCTCTCATTAGGGGGTAAAAATGTCCAACATAAACCAGCCCTTCACCTTTTTGGTGCAGGTGTGAACAAGTAGCCCTTCACCTTTTCCAGATCACAGTTCCCTCGCTAGGTCTGGGTACTCTTCACCTCTTGGTCAGATGGGTATTACCTCCCACTGCAAGGTGGCACAACTGAGCTGTAGGGCTTACTGTGCTTTGCCTTCACCATGAGCTTCAGCCCTGAACCGTGAAGAAGCTGTTCTCTCCTTTCTCACCTATTCGTCTTCATTCTTCCCCTCACCTGAGAGCTACTTCACAGCAGGGCTTGCCTGTCAACTCGACTTTCAGGCCTCATTTGCCATCCCTTCCTCAGGATGAGGTGGTGCCTGCTCTCCAGGTTTCTCCCAGTTCTGAGGAAACAGAGTTTATGCATCGTTCTCCCTTCCCCATCATTCCTTGGTATATGTGGGCTAGGTTCCCTGTAGGCAGTAGTGTGGCTCTGAAGAAAAGATGTAAATATGGAGAAGGCTGTTCAAAGAGGGCTGAATGTTACAAGAACCGAATTTTAAAATGCTAGCCTTAGAAGTACTGTATCATGGAAGTCTATAGATTAATAGATCTCTAAGGTCAAAAGGGACATTATGGTTATCTGGTCTGCTACTCCAAGCAATTCCTGTATCAAGTCTACAACTGGTGGGTGAGCTATGGCATATTTCTTAAAAAGCTATCCAAGCTAGTTTTAAAGACTTGTGGTGGATTCTCCATCACTTCGTTGCAAGGTAATTTGTTTCCATGCTTAATTCCTTCAGTGTTAAATTCAACTTTATTACCAGCATAAAGTTTTCTAGCTTCAGCTTCCAGCCACTGGATCTTATTATATCTTTACTATCAGAAATGTTCTCTGCATGTAGGGACTTATTGACAGTAATTCAGTGACTTCTTAACTTTCTTTTTGGTAAAGCTAAATAGATTGAGTTTCTCAAATCTTTCATTGTAAGGCAGATTTTCCAGGTCTCAAGTCAGTCCTGTAGCTGTTTTCTAACCCCATTTGAATTGTTCACCATCAATTTTGCAGTGTTGACACGAGAACTAGAACCAGTGTATCAGCAGTGGTTTCACTGATGCTGAATATGAATTGGTTACAATTCCTTTAGAGGTATTAAGCTGAATGTAAATTGGAAATACTGATATTTTGCAAAGTGACTTGTTTCACTTTTATGTAACGGTGTTGCAAACTCTGGAGTAGCTATCACCAGTCAAGTATCCATGGATATGTTCAAGAGGTCAAGGGCCCATGACTATGTAATATGTCTAGTAATTACACAGATACAGTGTCAACAATACCCTTTCAAAAATGTCTGAGTAGCTGTAGCTGATTACAAAGTTCTGTGCGCAATAGACTGTGTTATATGGATTTATGGTCAAGAATTTATGCTCTGGTTCTTCTATGAGGTTTACAATCCATTAAACTCAAGTTAAATAATAACTGGTAAGATGTTGTAATGAACTATTGTAATGGTTAATGTGTATGTGTCACTCCTGCCTTCTACTGCATGGAATCAAAAATGCCAAGCTTGTGTTATAGGCCCTGTATGATTACTATACTGTTAATTGCCAGAGATAGTCCCTTAGAAGTCTCCACTGATATGTATTTGTGAATCATAGCCTTTTAACTGATCCAGAAGCTTTAAGTTATGTCCCTTGTTACATTTCACAGCACCTCTGGGAGGCAAGTAGGAAATGCTGGTGGCCAGGGAAAGCCAACGTTGTAATTGAGCATGCGCAATAGAGAAGACATGCTGAAATTGTTTTCCAAAACAGCCTAAAGTGTGCCGTGTTGCAAAGCTCTGAGAATGGGCGATTGAGTCACTAGTAAAATTGCCAGCTGCCTGAGGTGAGGAATACTATTTTGATAGCAGCTGACAACTACAGGAGGAGGGGGAAACTGTTGTGTAATTCTGATGCAGCTAGTTGCGGTGAACATGGTAGAAGCTTTGAGCAGCAGACAACCAAGAATAAGGATTATTATTTCAGCTAAAGCATTAGTAAATCTGAGGAGACATAAGAACCGAGTCACGTGCTAATCTGGGAATCTGGAGGTTCCTTGCTTTGCCACAGACTTCTTGTGTGACCTTCAGTAAATCATGTAATCACTCTGTGCCTCAGTTTCCCACCTGTAAAATGGGGATAATAGTATTTCCCTGCCTCGAGATGACAAAAGGTGGCTGCTTCCACAGATTTTTTCCCATCATCTTCACTGAGCTCAATGACAATATTAGGATATGTCTATAGTTCAAAACACAGGGGTCTGAATAGCAGTATGCACCAACGTGCTGCTCTGAAACTCCCCCCTGCAGGCACAAACTAAAATAGTCTTTGTTCATGCACTTTGTCCTATGCAGGGCTGCCCAGAGGGGGGGGGCAAGTGGGGCAATTTGCCCCAGGCCCCGGGCTCTGCAGGGGCCCCCACGAGAGTTTTTCAGGGCCCCTGGAGTAGGGTCCTTCACTCTCTCCGGGGCTCCTGGAAAACTGTTGTGGGGACCGGGCCCCCAGAGCTTCTTCCGCTCCGGGTCTTCGGCAGCAGTTCGGCGGCGGGGGGTCCTTCTGCTCTGGGACCCGCTGCCGAAGTACCCCAAAGACCCATGGCGGGGGGTCCTTCCGCCCTCGGACCCACTGCCGAAGTGCCCTGAAGACCCACAGCAGGGGGTCCTTCCGCCCTGGGACCTGCCACCAAAGTGCCGGGTCTTCAGTGGCAATTCGGTGGCGGGGGCTCCCAGCCACCAAAGACCCCAGGCCCCCTGAATCCTCCGGGCGGCCCTGGTCCTATGCACCATCTTTGATTTTCAGCACTTTTCTCTTTTTGTTTCTGAGTCATCTACTTTTACTAGCTATGGCGTATGCTGACATATTCTGCTGCTTGTTTTCTTTTGACTGAGATAAATGCAAGAGTCACCAACAAAGTCTTAGTTTCTCAAATTATCTGTCTTCTGAGATCCAGGTTGCTGTTGATGTTCCACCACTCCCATGTAGACTTTGTCTAGTGATTCAGTCTACTACAACCAGAAGCGGGAAGATGAACCCAATGTACACGTATATTATACACAAAAACATTAGAAGAATACTAAGGCCACAAAATCAAGCACTCAAAATTAGGACGTGCCAGTATTAAGGTGGCCCACACAACCTCAATTCAGCCCCCTTGTGTGTCTGCATGATGAGACAGTCTTTAATTACATAATCACAGTGCACAGGATGGACAGCACTCACTTAATGATCAGCTATTCAATATTATTTTTACCCTCATTGTCCTTATTTATTTACAGAAGACTATTAATACGCATATTGTCATCAGCAGGGTTGGAACCTTCAGGTCCACCACGCAGACCTCTGCCGCTGGAGCTAGCTGCTCTAGAAAGGAGGATCAAGATGACATGTGGCCTTTTTAGGCTGATCTTTATTTCTGTGATTGGGTAGTGTCTACGGGCTAGTCTACACTTGAAAAACTACAGCGGAACAGCAGGATTCTTCTGATGACCTAGCACTGTCTAGACTGGGGGATAGGTTGCTTAACTATGTAGCTTAGGTTGTTATCCTCTATGTGGACCAGCTCTCACCGGGAATTGGACACTTCACCAGAGGGTCTCACAAATATTTGCTGCCACAGAAGAAAGGTGAGATCCAGAAATCTTGGGGTCCATTCAAGACTCTAGATGGGAGTGTGCTTCAAGGCATTGATCCAAAGCCATCTGAAATCAATTGGAGACTTTCAGTTAATTTCAGTGAGCTCTGGGATTGGGCTTTTAGTGCAGAATGCCCTGGGTTCAAACACTGCTGATGACCCATGATGCGCAGTCCTGTACATGTTCAGCTTCAGAACTTGTGTATGGGGAAGAACCCCTGCTTGACATACCTTAAAACCACCCTCCGGGGGAACCCTACTTCTAGATGGCCAAGCTTGCCACTGGGGTAAGTGGTGCAACTCTGCTGAAATTATTGTAAAGCCGGTGGAACTTAATCTGTAACTTTATGGGTTCGCCCATCACTAGATATCTTGTACTAAATCTTTAGTCTGTGCACCCCTGATAGCTTTTAGCTGCACTTTACTCGTGCCTGCAGTAACATTAAACAGTTAGAGAATATAGCTGGAAAGACAGGGAAGTAAGCACCAAAATCAGTGTTGTTTTTTCCCCCCCTTTTTATCTGTGCTATCTCCTCCTCGGCATTATTTACCAGCTGCATCGCACTGAGCTCGGCATTTAACTGCCCACACACCTCCTGCGAGTGCTTCATTTTTTTGTAACTAAAACAAGAAGAAATGATTCTTTGTTATTGAACGGTTGAGACAGAGCCGTGTTTTAGTTGTCCAGAGGCCCAGTGCTGACTGTGAACAGGCTTCGGTAAAGAGAAAAGGCACATTTTTTTTCTGGAGAAGACCAATCTGCGGCTAAATAGTTTCAGAAACAAGTCTATTCTTTAAGCACATCCCTTGGGACAGAACATGGAATTAGTTGGTCCCTGGTGATTCCCCCCAAATAGTCACAGCTCTAGAACTAATGATGTAAAAAACCAAACCCAAACCCCACCTTTCCAACTTTAACACAGATAGCATTACCTAGAGAGCACTCTATAGGTCTCCGGGCACCATATCCCCTAGGGCTGCGGTCCCATCAGTTAAGCAAGGTTGAGACCAGTCATTACTTGATTGGGAGCCTCCTCCCCGAGATGCTGCAGAAGTTGTGCTGCTGAATTACTGGCATTCTGCATCAGAGGGGTTGGTATGCCATTTAGGCACTGTGCTGCAATGGGGCAGTGCATGGTTGCACCACCCCAGTGGGAACGCGATGGGGTAGAATGCCTCCGGGAGCTTCCTAGTACGCAAGGGGAGTGCACACACTGCTGCTAATCCCTTCAATAGGGCGGACAGTACAGCTAGCCACAGGGATAGGGAGGAGAATCACAGTTCTCCCTACTCTCTGCTCAGGCAGCCCTGGGGGAGTAATCCCTTCACTGCCTTAAATCCAAGGTCTGCATTTCTGCCTAGCCCAGGCTGCATACATGTGAAGGAGGCTCCTCCAGCCCTGTTCTCTGGCACAGCCATGCAAGGGGCAGGCGGGATCTGGTTCCAAGTCAGCATAAACGTGGTGCCAGTGATGCTGCGATGGGGTGTAGAAACTTGAAGATATGGGCTTGCTATAGTCCCCTGGCATTTTCTGCAAGAGCAGAAATGTTCGCATTGGTGGTCCTGGCCAAATTCCTGGGTGGGTACATCCTGCTAATATGCAATTGCTCCTCCTCTTTGCTAGGGTATGGTATCCTTATTCCAGCTGTCTTGGGTACTTGCATGGCCCCTGATGCCAACTGGACGCTCCGACACTATTTAGTGTGTTTATCCTCACAACACCCCCGTGAGGTAGGGCAGTGCTATTATCCTCCTGGGACAGATGGGTACCCAGGAACAGAAAGACTAAGGACCAGATTTTGAAAGGTATGTAGTTGCCTAAAAACCTGGTTTGCTCAAGATCACACAGGGAGCCTGCGAGAGTAGTTGAATCCAGGTCTGCCGAGTCCCTGGGCATGGTATTGGGATGGTGCCCAGAAGGGCTGAGCTTCCCAGACAGTCTGAATGGGGCGTTGGTCACTGAATGCCACACTCAGGTACTGCCCTAGCGTCTGGATCATCTTTCCTTGCTGATGCTCTTCCTAAACTGTTGCACTGGGTTGCTCTGTACTGTAAAACAGCTGCTGCATTTTGCCTCTGAGAAGGCTATATATCAGTGGAGTCTGAATGTGTGAGGCACTCATTAAGGCAACTACTGAAGTACCTTGCAGAATGGATGCCTGGAAGACTAAACCTTGTATAAACAGAACAATAGCTGTGGGTGTTTTTTGAGGGCTTGATTAAGTCACTTCTGGTGCAAATCTTTATGCAAACATATTTGCATGATTTGCTACCTGCAGACATCCTTGCAAACAAAAAATTGCTCGTTGGAACATTGGAAAATGGATATAAAGGGAGACTGATGCAACTGAAGTGAATTCTCAGGATTATCTGGAAGAAGAACTGTTGTTTGTTTGTTTTTGTCACCTTTGAAATCAAGATTTGAAAATATAAACCCAAACCAAAGACAATATAAACTTTGGGCCTTATCCAAAACTCACTGAGGTCAGTGGAAAGTTTCCCACTGAATTCAGTGGATTTTGGATTAGGCCCTTTCTGCTTCATTACACGGAAAGCTCAAACAAACATGATGTTTGCTCTTCCTGCCTAATAATACTCACACTTCGTAGTTTTGCTCCGTTTCCTTTTTTATCTACCATATTTTATTATTTAAAATAAATTCCCACTTCATTGAACTTAACGCACCCTCGTATTTTTCTTCATTGACAAAAAAAAAAAGGCAAGCCTGAGTACCGAACAAGATCAGTTCCTTCCAAGCGATGCTGTTGCAGACACCCAGGGAATAGATAACGATTAGCATCTTGTACAAGCATGACTCTTTTTTGACCGTCACTAAGGGACGCACAGATACAGTACAATGTCAGTTTTTATTGTTGGTTATTTAGACGGTACTCAACAGTCCTCTGTGCTATAAGAAATGGAATTTCATGAGAATGAAGAATGGGTAGTCTGGACGTATATACTAGCTGCACTAGAAAGGAGTATCAACAAGATACTTGTCTTTATTCTGCTGATCTTTAGTTCTGTGACTGGGTAGTTTTCTTACCCTACATGTATGACTGTATCTAAGGACTAGTCACTAAGGTGATGCAGCAGAATACTTCTGTTGACCTAGTGCTGTCTAGACTGGGGACTAGATTGCTTAACTATAAGAACATAAGAATGGCCGTACTGGGTCAGACCAAAGGTCCATCTAGCCCAGTATCCTGTCTACCTACAGTGGCCAATGCCAGGTGCCCCAAAGGGAGTGAATCTAACAGGCAGTGATCAAGTGATCTCTCTCCTGCCATCCATCTCCACCCTCTGACAAACAGAAGCTAGGGACACCATTCCTTACCCATCCTGGCTAATAGCCATTAATGGACATAACCTCCATGAATTTATCCAGTTCTCTTTTAAATGCTGTTATAGTCCTAGCCTTCACAACCTCCTCAGGCAAGGAGTTCTACAAGTTAACTGTGCGCTGTGTGAAGAAGACCTTCCTTTTATTTGTTTTAAACCTGCTGCCCATTAATTTCATTTGGTGGCCCCTAGTTCTTGTATTATGGGAACAAGTAAATAACTTTTCCTTATTCACTTTCTCCACATCATTCATGATTTTATAATGTTTACTATGTTGCTTAGGGGGGTGGATTTTTCACACCCCTAAGCAAAGTGGCTGGGTTGATTTAACTTTTTAGTGTAGACCTGTCCTAAGAGGAGGGGTAAAAGGTTAGGTAGGGGTTAAAAATCTAATTATCCAATAAATTATATAATGAAACCTTTTAACGGTCAGAGTAAATGGAATCCACAATTATTTCCAGTGGGTTTTTGGTGATCATTTGTTTTAAGACTCTGATTACCATTAAGATAAACTTGTCAGCTAGCTACACTAGTGGTATTATAATCTACTTCTGGAGATTATTAACAGCTACGCCCAATGCCATTTGCTCAGAATTATTGTCTACATTTGAGACAAGAAGCCACTCTGACTTTGAGCATAAATACAAGAGCAAGCTTAATAAAACAGATGAATTACATTGCAGTATAAATTAGACTAGCATTAGTTAATTAGAGGCATTAGTTATAATGCAATCCAGCACTGAATGTAGTGAAACAGAAGTCAGTGTGATTAGGTTTACTACTTGGAAAATAATAGGTGTTAATCACCCTGAACTATCCGTCCCTGTTTCTCAACCAGTATTTGCTGTCCCCTTTTTCTCACCTCTGATGGGACAATTGATTTGCTCACGGATGAGTTCTTGTTTGGGCATAGCCATGGGTAAGGGTCTGGGAGCGTATAGGAGCATAATGCCATATGTGTAAGGATGGAAAGCTCTGATTTGAGGATGGGTGGGTGGGGGAGCATGGATTGGTTCAAAATGCAGTTCACCTTGGGCCTCAGCCAACTCCCATTAAAGCCAGTAGAAAGGCTCTGATTGACTTCAGTAGGTCTTAGGTTGGGTTCCTACTGAGCAGCAAAGCCTTCACAGAAGAGATCCCCACTATCCCAAGGGATGCCTCACCCTCTGCAGTCATGAATGTCCAGTACAGTTACCTTCCCCTGGAATAACGGAATTGGCAAGCGACAAGCCTCATAATACTGGGTGCTGGAAAGAGGTTTCTTGCTACTTGGCCTATGACTGTAGAAGTCAATCCTGGAACCTTCTTCAGACTGGGGACAAGAAAGAGGGGGGAATTAAATCTGTGTGTCTTGCAGAATTTATAAGGAGCTCAGATATTATATTAATGAGAACACAACAAATGCAGTGATAGATGAGATTAGACAGAATTTGGAGGAATAACATATTTTTTGTTTTGGTTTTCACCAAAATGGTTAGTAGCGAGTGGATGTCTGACATAGTGAATGCCAGTGAAAATGAGGTAGGATCACAGGCTAAAATAGGGAAAGAACAAGTTAAAATTTACTTAGACCAGTTAGATGTCTTCAAGTAACCTGAAATATACCCTAGAATGCTCAAGGAGCTGACTGAGGAGATATCTGTAGAGATTATCTTTGAAAAGTCATAGGAGATGGGAGAGATTCCAGAGGACTGGAAAAGGGAAAATATAGTGCCCATCTATAAAAAGGGAAATAAGGACAACCCAGGGAATTACAGACCAGTCAGTTTAACTTCAGTTCCTGAAAACAGAAAGGAGCAAATAAAAGATTGTCATAAGGAGAAGGGAGATAAATTGTTCTCCTTAACCTCTGAGGATAGGACAAGAAGCAATGGGCTTATATTGCAGCAAGGGTGGTTTAGGCTGGACATTGGGAAAAACTTCCTAACTGTCAGGGTGGTTAAGCACTGGAAAAAATTGCCTAGGGAGGTTGTGGAATCTCCATCACTGGAGATTTTTAAGAGCAGGTTAAACAAATACCTGTCAGGGATGGTCTAGATAATTTTCAGTCCTGCCATGAGTGCAGGAGACTGCAGTAGATCATTTCTCAAGATTCCTTCCAGTCCTATGATTCTATAAGGTCCTGTTGAAATACATTTGACAATTATCTCTCTCCACCCCATCTCTCTCTCTCTCTCTCTCTTTCTCTCTCTCTCTGTCCCTCTCTCACACACACACCACACACACACACACAAACTACAAACATGGGAATTATACAGGAAAACCAAACGAATCCTGAGTTTGAATTATCCTCTCACAGCAGCTAGGTCATACTCCTTGATTAAAATAATATATGGGAAATCAAATCTTCTCTGACTGTTTCCTGCTTTTTAAAATGAGCAGCCTTTAACCTATTGCAGTTCTTTGCTTTCATGTTTTCAACATGGCCATGGCTTCACTATTTTGGATTTAAATAAAAATAAACAAGGAAAAACCGAGCAGGACGGGGGGGAGCTGCAATTTATATGTCTGTTTATTTGACTTTGAAAATGTTCAATTTCCCACTAAACCGTCTGAAGTTCCAGTCAAGAGAAGAAATACAAAGTTTCCTAGCTGTGTGCCTTGTATTGTAACTGCTTGCAGCAACTTTTATTAGTTATATCATACCAAGAAGCCTATCTGGTGCATTTCACCTTCAAGATCAAGAGACAATACAAAGTCAGAGGAGAATTCTGGGTAAAGGACTAAGTTGCTGACAAAGGCCAAAGTTTAAATAAAACATGTTCAGTGGAGTTGAATCAATACTTTATTTGTTAAGGAGAAGTAAAAGTACAAAAAAGCTTGTACAACTAGGCATAAAAAAGTGAGAAATCAATTCTACTTAATTCAAAATGCTTGAAGAGTCACCTATGCCATTATGTATGAATAATTCAGGAACATGAATTTATTGCAGACACATATTGTTTGGTTTGGATTTAGTTTTGCCCCTCGTTTGACCTGAATCCTGTAAAGAATGATATTCAACTAATTGAAATAACATTTTGCAAGTAAGAGAATGCCTTAGGGATATTTGAAGACTAATCCTGAAATAGAATTTGGAAGATGAAATGTCTGAAAGTTTATAGAAATAGCATTATTTTTCTGTGTCTTATCTATGGCACATGAGGGTCTTCACATCCAGGGTGCATTCACCTCTTGAGACTAAATGAGAATCTTTTCTCCCCTCCAGCCCTGTTATAATGAGTGTTAATCATGTTTAGCGAAAGTTTTGTCTTTTTTCCCCTCTGCATCTTCTATTCATAGGAGGATATTTTATAAGACCTTATTGAGATTAAGTGATTTCAACTAAAGTAATGCAAGATGCCTTCAGGTAGAATCAATAGAATCATGTTTTTTCACATATTAAGATATTGCACAAACTCAGAGCGCCACTAAAGTGGCAGATTTGATGTGTCTTCACACATGTGTATTTTAGCCTTTAAATATATGTACAACCTATGTAATCAAGATGTGCATTATGACCATTATTTATTTGTAATACAGAAGCACCTTGAGGTTCCAAAACAGATCAAGCCCTATTCTGCTAGGCAAGGTACAACCACATAGTTAGATACGGTCTCTGCCCCAAGGAGTTTAAAATGTAAGTAGACAAGAGATGGGCAGGAGAAAGAACCCATGGGGAAGCATGCAGTGCACCGGCAGGGCCACTAGGGGGCATGTGGGTGAGACTCATCCCTTGACATATGCCCATTGCAAGAAATTATTAAATTAATGGGTTGTTTGTGTGGTGTCTGACCCAAAACACAATGAAGTAAATGGGAGTCTACATTGACCCCGATCATGCTCTCAGTGAATTCACCTTGCTGCTGTGTCTCATGGAGATTTCAGCACTCCATGCAGTGGCAACCACAGCAACTCCTTTGAGAAAAACTGGGGAGAGGGGAATGTTGAGCAAAATGTTTCAAATGTTCTTGTGAACTGACACTGCAAAATGACATGTCCAAAATTATTCATTTACAAAATGGGAGAATGAACCATTTTGACATTTTTAAAATTATTTTCCCCGTTTTTATTTTGTCAGAACTATTCCACAAATTTGGCCCACTTCCACAAATAATTTTGGTCAGCTGCATTTTTTTTTTCAGTACACTTACTATGTGACTGGAACATTTAGCCCCACTCTACTCGGCAACTCGTGCCAAGATTATGCCTCTAGGCCCTGATTCAGAAAAACACTAACCAGGAGAGTCAAGGCCTCAGTCAGGATATCCTCTTAGGCTTGATACGTTTTTGTAAGGTAACAATGATACAGCATGCTGCAGAGGAGATACATAATGTGCTCTCTCCTTTGCAGACTATACTGTCTTTCTTTCTTCTGCTTTCCCCTAATCTAAACTGAAAGTCGTTCAGACTGAAAATATACTGTCTCCCTGTGTGTATGGAAAACATAGCACCAACAACTGAGCTTTAGGTCTGTCACACACTTTCATTTTAGTTTACTATCCCTAGCCTCAAGAAGCCATCTAAGACACATGGCCTGCTGCTACTACTGATTTCTTCTGAAGCTAAAAGATCTGCTTCCAGACAGCCTGAACAGTCAGGCAGCTACTGTGCTGAAACCACTGCCTATCATACTGAGCAATATTGTATGTTTCTGTGATGGATCCCCTGCCCCACACTGGGCCCTAAGGGGTTAATAGAGACCTAGGGAGACTGGGCAGGAGGCAGCCAATCAGAGAAGAGCAGAGGGGAGAAGTCAATTAGGGCCCAGCAGGCCCATAGGAGAAGAGCTGCTGGGCAGAGCAGCTTCAGTAGCTGCCTGGAGCTTGAGGAGGGAAAACCAGGCTCCTCTCAGGAGGAAGGAGTGCCAGCACCCCGGACAGAGCCGTGCTGTCAGCAGGGACCGGGGATGCTAGAGAGAACTCATGGATAGCTGCTAAGACTGGTAGGCTGAAGCCCTGAGGTAAGGGTGAAGAAGGTGCTGGGGAGGCTGTGAGGAGGTGGCCCAGAGAAATGAACTGAGGAATTGGAGGGAGTGGTTCCCAGCAAGTGGCAACCATCAATAGGGTACCTGGGCTGGGTCCCAGAGTAGTGCATGGGCCGCTCCCCGACCCCTCGCCACTGAGGAACTGGCCAAATAATCGGCTGTGGTTGCCACTGAAGGAGGTGGCTGGACAGTGGACTGAAGTTCCCCCTGGAAGGGGAGAGCACAGAGTCTGACACGGCCGGAGGACTGTGTCCTGTAGAGGACACCACAGTCCTTGGAGTGACACGGGTCCACCAGCAGAGGTGAGAGTGGGCGAGACACCACCAGAAGAGGGTACAGAGCTAATTCCCAAGACAGCCAGTAGGAGGCGCCACAGTGGTGAGGTTCACCCGGTCACAGTTTCCTTGTACTGCCCTGTCTGTATCCACAGGTGGTCTCTTTTCTCATACTTAGACTGTAGGCTCTTTGGGACAGGGACTGTCTTTTTATTCTGTGTTTGCACAGTGCCTGGCACAATGGGCTCCTGGGCTAGATTCACAAAGGAATTTAGGCATGGCGAAGCTGAGCATCACCATGCCTAGCCCACCGAGAAAATCACTGAGATTCACAGAGACTGAATTCAGCACCTCGGCTCCCTCTCTACAATGAAGAGGGGGGAGGAGGGAGAGACAGGCACCTTAGAACAGGATTCACAAAAGCCAGCTTGCTAGGTGGTTGTCAGACTAAACTAGGCCATGGAAGATACTCGGGAGAGGGGTGTGTCCTAAGCCCTGCCTCTCTGTGCTTGGGATTCTCAGCTACAAACTCTCTCTTGAGGTTAGGTGCCTATGCCATTTTTGCAAGAAGCCAGGAGAAGAGGCCCTCCCTACACTGTTTTTGAGCCCAGTGGCTAGGTTACTCATCTGGGATGTGGGAGACCCCTGGTTCAAGTGCCCCCTCCGCCTGAGGGGGGAGAAGGGAGTTGAACTGGGATCTACCACCTCTGAGGTACAAACCCTAACTACTAGAACCTAGGCTAAGAGATGTTCTATTGGGGGTGCTCTCCGTTTCCCCTCTTGAAGCTGCTCCACTGTGAATAAATACTTTTAAAAAGATACTGCAGCAGAATCCTGGGTCTTCCAACTCCCAGGGGAGGGCTTGAAGCACCAGGCTACAGAGTCATTCGCATGCCTGTGCGCTCTCTCTTTCTAGCCTAATTATTCCTTGGCTATTTATTCACAGTAGAACAGCTTCAACAGACCAGAGCCCGCTTACCAGAGCAGGCCCCAGGGGTAATTTAGGCAGAGGAACGCTTATCTTTTTCTGGCTCATGCATTGCAGTGAGGTTAGGTATCCTGACACCTGGCCCGAGGCTGCTTTGTGCATGCTCAGAGGAACATAGGCATCTAGGGAACTTTTACTGCAAAAATGTAGGCACCAAATGAGTTTAGGCACTTATAGGTTCAGAGGCAGGGACTTTGTGAATCCCAGTGGGGCCTGTTTCTGAGATTTAGATACCTAATTTAGCAGTTAGGTGCCTAAATCCCTTTATGCATCGAGCCCCTGTTCATGACTGGGGAAGAAAGAGGCTGTTGTACTGTTCCTTCATGTGTAGCTTTTCCACTGGTGCCATGGAGAGCTCTACCTGTGTAGAGAAAGCGCAACACAGAACTATTGAGCTTTCAGATCTGCTGCGCGGCCGTATTCATCCCTAGTCATTATTATGCCATAGAGAGCTCAAGCAAGATCAGAACTAGAGTTTTCACATGAACTTCGCAGCTGTGATTGCAGACAGGAAAGTTCACAATTGATGTAGTAGGAAAAGTCAGCAACAACTTAAAATAAAAAAAATATAAGCTTCAGTGAGCATGAGATAAGGGGCCTGTAAATAAAATTGTAATTATACCAAACGCTTTGTATTGAGGCATACATCATTATCCTCTGGGTAAATTATTCAGTGATTCATAGTCCAAAGTAATGTATGTAGCTTATAATTTATGAGGCAATTCCTGAAAAGCATTGTCTTCCTTTTATACATGGTGGGAAGCCCTGGCTGAATGAAATGTCCAGTTTGGGACATGCTGGCAATCAATGAACATCTGAGTTTTGTTAATCAAATGTAATGCAGGGTAACAGGCCCATGAGAACCTTGGGGAGACTAGTTGTCATTGCTGGTGTGCATCAGAGTCATTAAAGTCATCTTGTCCTGGGTGGATTTTAAAAAATCAGCAAAACACCCAGAGATTGAACTGCTGAACAGAATCAGTTTAAGCACAAACAGTTCAGTACAATTCAATGCCAATTCATCTTGAAAACCATTGCAGGTTTACCCCACATCCACACTACTGCCACTCTACACTGTTTCACCCGTATATACCCAATACCTAATTCCTAGAAGCATTGTATTCTGGGAAATTCTAAGAGGCATTGTGATAGGAGAACTATCCGGATCACTTCACTCTGAACCGTATTACTGCTGTTCATACAGACTCAAAACCAGTTCAGGGTGAAATGGGTCAGATTGAACTGGTTCTTAGATGTGCTGAAAACAAATCTAATCAGAACTAGTCTCGGAACATCTGTGAACCAGCGGGGACATTTTTGCACGTGGATGTGCCAGCAGTACAGACAATGCTTTGCGCCTCAAACCTGCAAGTTTTTGCACGGTGACCTGCAGGCTGCCCAAATGTGTTGCCCTCTAGAGCAAGAGTGATTAGAGGCTACAGGTAGTTAAACGCTAAGCATCTGGTCCACACTCCATTCAATTAAAGGGAAAGACTGCCGTTGCCATTACTGGGCTTTGCTTTTGGCTTTAGGCCACGTCCTCCATAATGAGCAGAAGTACATTTGCACACCTTGTGTGTACTCGGTCTTCTGTGTCCAGGCGTGGCGAGGGAAAATGGTGGGGGGTGACTAGAGGATGAGTCAGTCTGAGAAGCTAGGATTAAGCACAGTCCTGGGCAAAGAGGTGCTTAGCTATACATTTTTCTCTTACTCTTATGTTCTGTCTGGTGCCTGGGTATCAGCACGCTCCTGAATGTATGAACTGGGGAGTTCCCTGTGTGGCAGTTCATTGGTTTTACTTTGCACTTTCACAAGCAACACCCTGTACCTCCGTTGTGCAGGATCAAGCCTGGGAAGTGTAGCTAGTGTACTTTACGGCCATGGCTCAAAACCAAAGCCCCCGACGTCAGCAGATGAACTACTGGTTTTGTATGTTGTTGGGTTTTTCACGTGACAGTCTCTGGATCCGTTTTTGTTTCTTGCTTTAAGAAAACAATATAAATGATGTTATAACCGTATCAGTGGGGGAAAGTTACTAGAAATGGAAATAAAAGTAAAGCTTTAATCAGGTTTGAAATCCAATAACTGTGATGTGAAGCAGACATTTTGGGCTTGTCTACTCAGGGACATCCGGGAAAGTTAATCCAAATGAACTAAAGGTGTAGATTAGTTCAATGAAGTAATGAACGACCTCATTCAGAATTTAAATGGCCTTAATTTGGTTTTGCTTAATTCACTTGCAAAGCCCACATTGGGATTTAATGTGGTTTAACTAATCCACTCCAAATTCACACCTTTAGTTAATTTGGATAAATTTTACTGCATGCCCCCATATAGACAAGCCCTTTATTAACTCAGCTCCACAACCATGGGACGTTAGAGATCTTACCTTAGGCACCAGAGGGCCCTGATACTCATACAATAAAGCATGTGTGTTTTGTGCACACTGCTAGCTAAAGAAAAAAGAATGAATAAATAATGACAATCAACTTGTAGGCAGAGGATCAGCCCAATTCCCCTGCTGGGCCCAGTTTCCTCTGTGGAGGAGACAGTTATGGCTCCCTGGTTCTCCTTTAGAGAAGCTCCAAGGCTTAGCTAAAGTACTGGCTATGCCCCCCAAAGGGTTGTTGCCAGAGAACGTTATTGCTATGACGCACCGAATCCCACATGCTTCCTGTGCCAGCGGCTGTGGAGCATAAAGTGTAGTTGGGAGCTAGCTACACTAGCTCTGTGCCTGTTGGGGACTCCAATGTGCAGTCCCCACCTATGAATATGTGGTGATTTTCAAGGCACATTGCACCATTGTAACACTGGCAGACCCCAGTCATCTGCGGGCAGGGTCAAATCTGGGACCACTGTAGCTAAGTGTATGAGCCTCTACTAGATGAGCTAAAAACCACCAGTCTTGCTCTCTCACAGGGCACCACATGGCCCTACAGATTTATAGTGTGGGCAAAAGTAACCAGTGATAAACACTCCCACTTCCCAGAACCCCCTGCAGTATTCTCCCTGTAATTATTATAGTTCTACAATATCTATCTGGGACTGATAGAGTGCAAGATGTGCTGTCTCAGCTCTAAGGTCTCTAAGGTGCCACAAGTACTCCTGTTCTTTTTGCGGATACTAACCTGTCTCAGCTGCTGGGCCCTCTATGTGCTAGTGGATTTACTAAGGATTGTACGAAAGACACTCAAAGTGAAACAATACTGGGTCTTATTTGGGCTCCTGGGGGGCAGTGTAGAGGGTCAGGGTTTGCCAAGCCTAGCTCCTGAGGTGCTCTCTCCAGTCTAGTGTCTATTCAACGCAAATAGGAGTGTGCAAGTTTCCAGGCCAGGTTCAGTTAGTGGTGTGTGTCTCATTGAGGCCTCTCTGTGCTTGCCCTGTCTCTGCTGCCCCCCCACAAGTCCCACGCTCCCTGTGGCAGTCCCATCCTGTTCCACCTGCAGATCCTGCTGCAGTCAGATCTGTGCACAGTTCCTGGGTTTTTCTCCCGGCCTCGAGGGGGTCCAGCTGCTGGCTTGCCATGCCGTCACCGCCTCCCAAAAGTGCCAGGTCACTTCCTGGGTCTGGGTCTTCCCATAGAGTTTCTGCCCCTACTCCTACCCGGGGAAGGGGCTGTGCAGTGAGGAGGATGTTAATGGCAGGGAAGTTCCTTGCTTAGCTGTTTCCTCCCCCCACCATCGGCACACTCCCTGGTAGCGCTAGGCAGCCTCTGAAATATGCTTCCATTTGACCAGAAACACAAAAAGACACACAGCTCAGCAGGGTCTCAGCATACAGATAATCAATATGACACTAGCAGCATGTTGGAGAGGTCAGTCCATGAATATCAGCTTTCCAGCACACCAACGGAAAAGTCACATGGGCCCTAAAGCTTCCAGGCTCTAAAGAAATATTTTATTTTGTGTTCTCTTTAGCTTTTTTCTCTACAAAACCGAGGAGCAAAACAAAACACCAAGGTAAACATTTAATAAAAGCATAAATTGCATGGTATGTAATGGGGATTGTCAAGCTGTCAGTGACTCAAGAGCGTGAATATCACCTTCAGGGCAGATTGCTAAGAACAAAGGTACAAACTCCAAATTGGTGTGAGTTCTATACTTAGATTTCACCAACCAGCTATCCAGTGTATACTCACCGGGCACTATAACTGCCTTAACGTGGAATCACAGGCAGTCCCTTCGGGTATTCGGATCTCTCGTGCCACCCAGGTTAGTGTTCCTTTTTGATAGATGGTCCTTTACATCATGACTCAGTAATAGTCAGGATACTGAGTCCCAAAAACTTACCCCAGATCAATTGCACTATAGATCTTACACCAAAGACAATGCTTGTAGCTAATCCTATTATAAACCATCTAAATATTCCTCAGATAGGAAAAGGAAATAAGAGATATTTACAAGGTTAAGGCAGGTGAACATACACAGACAAATGAGTTACAGTCTTAAGTTTCAAAAGGTAATAGAAGCTTCTCTAATAAGCAAACTGTATATGTTCTGTAGAGCTAACCCAGGGTAAGCACTGGGGTTTTCTTGTGTATGCCTTAAAAACCTTGCCCCTCAAAGACCAAACAGCATAGAGAAAGAGTTTCTTCTTGTTAGGGGTTTGTATTCCCTTCTGCCCTTTCTCTCTGAGCTTCAAACTCAGCTGATGGGAGGAATTCACTTGCATGACTCATCTTCATGGGCGTGGAGAGAGTAATCAACAAAATCTTTTGTCCCCTTTAAGGTTTCACAAGAGATCCAGTGTTGAGGAGTCTTCCCTGATGGGCAAGACATAACACCTTGTGGAAGACCAGCATCTCCCAGGAGTGAGTCTCTCTCTCCTGTCTGTTGATTTACACAGCTTACGATACAGATGCTCCAATATTATCTTACAATATGGGATACAGCTATTGTAAGTGAGATTAATGCATGCAGCAACACCCAAGCATTCCATAAGGTCTAAACACATTCCTATAACCCTAATAGCCATTTTAACCATACCAACACACAGGTGAGCCAGACTGATCCCACCTATGTATTTGTCAGGGTTCATTGAGGCCTGGGGAGCTTGGCATGAGCAGTCACCGGGTCTGCCAGCGTCACAGGGATAACTTACATTTGCTTTTTGAAATGTGGAGTCTGCATGGACCCTTACTGGCCCCATTGAATTTACAGGGTGCACGAAGAAGGCTCCCCTTGTGGGGAGTGGCTTGGAGCCTTGCAGAGAGAGTAAAGAGCTTGGCCTCACCATACAGTGAATCCATGCCATCCACTGGGACCCTGGATATGTCCTCACCAGTTGTAGCTACTCTGGCGGGCACGGGGCAGTGGACATCAGAGCCAGGGGCCCTCCCATCTGTGCTCCCCCATCTGCTCACAGGAGAGGTACCGGCAAGTAGTTCCTGTTCTCATCACTGCCAGCAGAGGCACAATGGGAGCAGAGCCAAACAGGGCAGATTAGGCCTTGCATTAGAGAGCTGTGCTGACTTAACAAGACTGGTATAATTAAAGCGGTACACCTCCCTCCACACCCAAAGTGAGTGCAGTTCTAACAATATCAAGGTGCTTTATATTTAGGGGGACCAAATGTTCCTATTTTATAGGGACAGTCCCAATATTCAGGGCTTTGTCTTATATAGGCACCTATTATCTCCATTCCCTGTCCCGATTTTTCATACTTGCTAGCTGCTCACCCTATTTATACTGATATGTCTGTTTCCTTATGGGAAGGGGAATAAGCTATACCTGAAGGAGAGCTCTGTGTAAGCTTGAAAGCTTGTCTCTCTCACCAACAGACGTTGGTCCAATATAATATATTACCTCACCCACCTTGTCTCTCTAACACCCATGTATGACACCTTTACACCAGTCTAAAACTGCTGCATTGGTAGAACTAGGGCATAGACCAGGCCCAATTGCACAGCTGAATACAGGCTGTGACTACCTAGCCCTAAATGATTTTACCAGAGTAACACAGAGTCAGTGGCAGAGGTATGAAGAGAAGCCAGGTCTCCTGACTCTTCCCAGTCCCTGTGCTAAACACCACTTCACACGTGGATTTTCCTGTGCATAGGTTTAAGTGCAACAGACATCTGATTGCTTGTCCCATGTCAATGCCATTAACCAGCTAGTGAGAGAAGGAACGGTTACTTCTCTATCAAGAGGTTTCTTTATTTTCTGGTTGCCACTTGCTGCTGCATTCCCCTGGGAAATCAGAGAATATTGGTGGAGCTATTTTATTTTTTAAATTAAAAAGTGACCTAAAGTTCTTGGCAAAGCGGAGGCTGCAGCTTCCAGCCATCTCTCACAGATCTGCCCCGTGTGTGCAAAATGAAAGGTCTGAAGCACGTTAGCCTGTTGGATCAGTCAGCCATTTCAGCTTTGAGGAGCAAAAATGAATTACGGCTAACATAAGTGAAGGAGATCTGTGCAAATCTGTAAGAGATGTTACAGTTCTTATGATGAGAGTTAACACAATGCAGATTTTGTCCCAGGAAACTGCCAGGGATATAATATCCTTTCCAAGTGATGATCTTGAGAGAGACTTTCAATTTATTACTGTTAGTATTATTTGTGCTAGGGTAGCATTTTGAGGCTCCAACCAAAGTTGGGCTGGTCCCCATTGTGCTCGGTGCTGCGGATACAAATAGTAAGAGATGGTTCTAAACAGACAAGACAGACAAATGGTGGGTGAAAGGAAATAGTAATCCTTAGCCTATGTCTACACTACCCCGGTAAGCCAACCTATTCAACCTACGCAACCTATACTACGCTACATACCTTAGGTCGAATTACCACGGGGTCTTTCTCCCGCCGACTTACCTTACTCTTCTTGTTGCGGGTAGAGTACAGGGGTCGACCAGAAAGCAATCTGCTGTCGATTTGGCAGGTCTTCACTAGACCCACTAAATCGACTGCCGATGGATTGATCTCAGAGCGTCGATCCCAGCTGTAGTGTAGACATAGCCTTACTCTACACTGGGGAATTGAGGCATTAAGGTTACTCAGGAAGTCTATGACAGTCAGAAGTTGGACTCAGATCTTCTGAGTCCCAGTCCAGTGCCTGAACCACAAAACCATACTTCCTCATTCCATTTAGTTTCATCTTTCTTTCCAAACCCGGATACCGCAAGGAGCTAGATCTTATTATTACCAGACCAGAGGTTGGAGAGGGGGCAATAGTTGGACTATATTGGCAGCTTTTGTGATAAAAGTACAGTGGTCTTCATTCTTGGACTACAGAATGTGACAGGACCAGATCCTCAATTGGTGTAAAATGACCTAATTCCAATGAAGTCAACAGCACCAGGTTGATATACCAGCTGAGGGTCTGGCCTGTGTTTGGAGAGTAGAGATCTGCTTGGGGCTATTTTTTAAGCCCACCTGAGCACAAGAAGTTCGAGTCTTTATCCAAACTTGACCCTTCCCCCATATCTGAGGCAGCCCACTCATTCCCCAGCTCACACAGTTCAACAAGGTGGTGGTGGCCAGCCGGAGTGAGCCATATGGCTGATACCACATTGACCCCACTGGCAGGAGGTCATCAGAAGTGACCTGACCCAAGCCCAAGAGAGTATGGAGTTTTCAAGTCTGACCCAACCCAAAGCAGACATTTATAGTCAAGTCCTATTGGGTTTGGGTTAGGTTGCAGGGCTCTAGAACAGGATAATTGGTGCTTAATTGCTAAAGACTGAAACTCACCCTTCAGTAGATAGTCTGCAGAAGAAATATGCACCACACAAGTCCCATGTAAACCATGTTTTGATGACTTAAATGGTACATAGGCCTGTGTGAGTGCTCTGCATAGGAGTGAATTTCACCCTAAAGCAAACAGTCTTGAATGTAAGGAAGTCCTCAATTGAAGGAAACAAATTATAAAGGACACACTTGACTTGATAAAATTGCTCAAGTTTTCTGTTAGCAGATCAACAAGTCTTGCTGCATAAATCCACTGAAGAGAGTTGTCAGAATAGTTGCTCCTAGCAAGTACCTAGTGATAGCCAACACCTCACCTGTGAACAAAGTATTCAAAAACTCTTCAGTCTAAGTAGCAGGGCTAACACTCCTGAAATCACTTGTGTCTGATGTTGTATCATCGGAACTGAGCAGGGTCAACTAATTGGAGGATAATGGGGATGAAAAGAGGAGTATGAATAAAAAGAGAACAAGAAGCAGTAGAAAATATGTTTCCAAGGCTTTGTTTCTTTCTGATGGTTCTCCTCCTAGCTTACCTAAGGCAAAAAAGGGGAAGCATGTGCTGCAGATGCATCATAAAAGGCACACAAAGAACTGGGATTGTTTGGAACATATTTGTCTCCTTTTATGTCTGCCAGCTGGCCAGTCACTAATGCTTCTTTTGTGGGGAGCTCTGTGAAGAGAGAAAACAACGCTGCTCCTCTGGTAACTTCATTCCCCTTGTTGCAACCTTAGCCCAGACTCAGATTTTTAAGGGCAAAGCGAGAAAGGCAGATATATAGTTTGGGAAGCTTTGCAAGTCAATGTTTAAAGGAATTGTGACCTTCATTCTCTAACAAGCCAGGTTCTTTGTTCCTGAAAATCGACTGTGCTTCTTCATAGCACAGTTGGGCCATAATGGAGAGACACCAGCTGACAATGTGGCCAATTGTGTTTGTCTTCTCTTTCTTAGTCTTGTGCTTTAATGGCTAATTAGTATAGCCTGTTCTATTGTTCCCTTTTACCATTCAAGCTATTGAAGTGGGTGTATTGTTTGTATTCACATGGAAAAGATTTAATAAGCAAGGTCAAAACTGTACAGTAATGTAATTAATAAAGATGGTCCAGTAGTTTGGGTGCTTGCCTTTGATTTGGGAGACCCAGTTAAATCTTGTGCTGCCACAGGCTTCCTACGAGACCTTGGGCAAGTTACTTAGTCTCTGTATGCCTCAGCTCCCCATCTGTAAATTGGGGATTATATCACTGCCCTACCTGACAAAGGTGTTGGGAGGATAAATAAATTTCACAATTGTGAGGCACTTAGAGTATGTCTACACTACATTGTAAACCGAGTTCTGTGGGAACCGGGCTTGTGGACTTGGTGATTCCAAGCCCACACTTCCGTGTGCACACTGCGCTGTCAACTGGGTTTACAGTTGCTGGAGTCGGGTCTCAGAGATGTGCTAGCATGTCCATACTGCACTACACAAACCTTCTGACTCATGTCCACACTGCAAAATGACAGGGCTTGGATCTGAATCCAAGCAGGACTTGGGCTCTGACCCACCTTCCGTAGCAAGGCCCTAGGACCTGAGTCCTAAGTGCATGCTGCCCCAAGTCAGACTGATTTGTGTGTGGACAGAAGAGGCGGTTTGGCTCAAACCTGAGTGAGAGCCAGGCTTAGTGTGCAGTGTAGACATACTCTTAGATTAGTGGTGTGCAAACATTTCCAGTTGCGCCTCCCTTACCACTAATTAAATCTGTCCATCCCCCTCTTCATCACTGCACAGCCAAGGCTTCCTCAGCAGTGGAGCTAGGGTTGAAGGTAGAGCAGGGGGGAAAACTGGGGATGTGGGAGGATCTGGGGCTAGAGGCAGAGAAGGGTTGGGGGTGGAATGGGATTGCGGGCAGATCTGGCCTGGAGGCGGAGCTGGGCCTGGAGGCAGATCAGTAGTGGGGGCTGAACGGGGTTGAGGATAAGCTGGGCTGTGGGTGGACCAGGGCTGGAGGTGTGGTGCTCCCTGCCCGTCACCTGTGGGTGCTGGCCCGGGGCCCCCTCGAACCTTCCTCTGTGCCCCCTAGGAGGGCATGGCATACAGTTTGGGGGCTACTGCATTTGATGTTGTAGTGATGGGGACCACAGGAACAATAAGGTAGTGGAGGTTCTGCTCTTCTCTCTGAGGTAATACTGAATCAATACCTTTGTATAGTGTCCGGGGTCACTTTTTTGGTGCCAATGTGAAGATAAGACATAAAACCAAAGTCCGGACAATTGTGGTCATTAGGGAAAAAAAATCACATGGCATTTTCACAGGAGTAGGTCTGTTAGCCTTGTTGTCCTGACCAAATTTTAATTGGGATAATTAAATGTTGTTTCCCTTGCAGTTGCAAATGGATAAGTTATTCTTCACTTCCTGTCTGAAACTGTCACGTACAGTACACTGCATTGTGCAATGCCTTGTGCATCAGAGGTGGCAGCATCACAGTCTAGTGGCTAGAATGTGAGCAATGGAGAGTGACCGGGGCCTGGACTTGGAACTGCACTGGACAGTGCAACTGAGCCAGCACAGGGTTATCGTAATTTGCCGCTGGCATTAGTCAGTAGCAAATTCCTACTCCCTATAGCAAGGGAGGAGCAGGGAGAAAGGAGTGTCTCTGAGTCACTGCGTCTCCTGGGGCCACTGGCGTATCCTACCCATTTGCTCAGAAAAGTGCCTAGATGTCCTTTAGGGTCCTCTTGAATCATTTGGGATTATAGATGCTATATAAATATAACACATTGTTACCCCAAATTCCTGTGCACCATAGACTATGTGATGTTGGTTGGTTTTAAAAATTCTTCAGAGTCCCTTTAAAAATATGCTTACCTTAATTGTTTTGAAAAAGAACTCAACCAATGGCTAGGTTTTTTAAAAATCTCTCTCAGGAACTACAGCAGCTGCCGATAGAGTGGTATCATTCCTTGAACACAGCACTGGGATCCACAGATTCTAGAGCTGTCATCCTAGCTCCATGGTTGACTTGTTGGGTGGCGTTGGCCTATTTGCTTGAGGACCAACGCAGTGGGGCACTTAAGCATGGGCCTAACTTTAAGCACAAGGAAAGGCCCACTAAGCTCAAAGGGGACTGATCATATACTTACAGTTGTATAAGTGCTTACACACCTTGCTGAATTAGGGCCTTTGGAGTCAATTCTGAGCATCCTCCACACCCATGGTTCAATTCACAAATTATTTGTTCTGCTTCAGTGACCATCCATGAGAGCTGAGGGCACTCAACACTCTATTAGGCCAGGCCCTTACAGACAAATTTTCAGTCTTATGGGCGCCATAGTTAGGAACCTAAATAAATAGATTTCAAACCATATTTAGGGAATCTAAATTTGAAAGTTTTGGCCATATCGTCCATCTCAATTTCCCTGTTTGTTGAATGGGGATAATACTTACCTACCTCAAGGAAGCTTGCTGTAAGCCTCAGGGAAGTGCAAGGAGTTGACCTTTATGTAAGTTCTGAGGAGAGACCATATTAGGCCTCAATCCTGCACCTACTTAACTTTACTCATATGAGTAGTCCCTTGATGCACATGCCTAAGTGTTTGCAAGATAGAGGTCTTAGTTATGAGATTGTGAAGTGCTTTGAAGACAAAAAGTACAAGTACAAAGTAGAGTTGTTTGTATACCGGGGGAAATAGCTGATAAATAATTTATTCAACAAATATTAGATGCCCATTGAATTCTTGTATAGCATTAGTGCTTAGCATTGTTTTTAAAGTCTAGGTTGGAGATCACCAAAATCAATACGCCACCTAAAAAGCCCTTCTATGGGCAAAGTTGTGGGTTTTTTTTTAAAAGAGATATGATGATTTTGTAAGCATCTGTTCCTGTCAAGGCTCCTGTTTTAAACCACATGACCCATGGCTTTGAATTCCTCTGTGCAAAAGCACCACTGTTCCCCTCACGAGTCAATATTAATTAACAGTAAGTTATTCCCTTTATTATCTGCTTGGCAATAGATCCCCAAGGGCTCGTAGTCTGAACTCAGTGTGGAGGTTGTTTCCCTTGGAAAGTAGCCACACATTGAAACCAGTTGGCAATATTTCTGCAAATTGGAATACTGTGTTAATTCCCCCAAACTACTTCCTGCTGATGGCTTTATTTTGGCAGTGAGCCACCACACATATCAAAGGTAATCAATAGGCTGAATCAATATTTATAATGTAATTTCTGAGATGAATCTATACGTGATAGAGAAAAACCTTTAAGCAGAGAACATGGGATGAAGATGTCTCCAGACTACAGGAGTCTTAAATCTGCTTTCATATATATATGTAAATATGTATGCCATTATCAAACAACAGAGCTGGAGGCATTCGCAGTCCAACTTTGACAGAGTTGGACACTAAATATCCAGAGAAAATGAAATGTTTTGGTTGCAGGAGAACTTTCCACCTCCTGCTCCATATATGTGAGTGGGTGTCTGAGGTCCTGTGTGTAAGCGGTGCCGTTGGTAGGAACACACAAAATGAACAAAGCAATGTCTTCAAACACAGGTTGAAAGCCATCTTTTTTTCCGATCCAGCATTGCTTACTGTGATGTTTGAATGTTATTGCCAAGCAAAACAGCCTGTCAGACTTTCCCCCAAACTACGTCTGCATCCTCCTAGGAAATTTTGTTGCTAACCACAGCCAAAAACTTACCATCCTGTTTAGCTGCTGAGAATGTGGAGTGCCCATACTGTATGATTGCCCTGTCGTTGTAGCTCTGTTGGTCCCAGGATATTAGAGAGACACGGTGGGTGAGGTAATATCTTTGTGTAGCTCGAAAGCTGGTCTCTCTCACCAACATATATTGGTCCAGTAAAAGATATTACCACACCCACCCAGTCTCTCTCATATTACATGAAGTAGACCTAGTGGAGTGGCTGGCTGGAGATTTTGTTGACAGGTAAGGGGGAAAATGACGCAAGCTGAATTTCAAGGCTCGGGTAGGATCTAAACTGAAGAGCAGCAAGGAGGGTTTGCTTTTGAAACGGGCACTTAGAAAGTTTGCCAAGCCTTGTGATGTACATTTAATAAGCTGGGCAGACAATGAATTAGTTGAACTACTCACATGCTGCCAGATATCCCTATTTGTAGATGGCTACCAAAGTGATTGCCAGGTCATTTAGCACGTCTAATGTAAGTGTAGTCTTTGGCTTTCTCGTTTCAAATAAATGAGCAGTTACCCATTGATGTGCTGATTGCAAGCATCTGCCAGCTCTGCGCTCACTAGCCATATGGCACCCTCCTTTGAAGTGTGCACCTAATGCTTTCTATGGACACCGCGGTTGTGAGCTGTGTGAATGATGTTCCACTGCAGGGAAAGCGTTCTGAATGACTTAAAAGGGAAGTGATTGCAGTGTCCCCGGTCCACGTGTCATGCATAGGTATTTCACTGTATAGTTCTATTATTCATTATTATTAAATTAATATTTTGGACTCTATTATTCCCTTGACCTAGACAACCTCAGAAGGGAGCCAGGGCCCGCACACATCCCACTGCATAGAGTCCAGGTGTGGAGGAGAACAAAGGTCTGCAGGTTCAATGTTCTCTCTTGCGAGCGAGAGGAGGGGGAAGGGCAGAGAGTAGATGGCCCCAGCCTCCCCTTCACATCAGCCAGTGGAGCCGAATGGATGTGAGAGGGGGAGTGTGAAATACCACAGGCCCTGCTCCGGAAATGAGGAGCTCTAGAGAAATTGCGCTATATTGGGATCTCTCTGAGCAATAATCCCTTCCTCCTGCTGAGGTGACAAAGGAGAAAGAGGGACGCATTTGTTAACTACATTCTCCATTCTGAATTATTTGCTTACTTCTATTGCGATCTGAACATGGGAACTGCCATGAGCTGACACACCAGGGACAAAACCAGGGAATCTACAGACAACAGGCGGCTACTGTTTGAGCTAAAGAGCCAAGACTTCACAGGTAAGGTCTCTAACAGCCCATGTCCTCTGTAGTCAGGCACAGAGTGGGCACTGTAGCACACACTTACCAGTGGGTTATGTTTGCAGATGCAAGGACTCAAGACTGGAGGAGCTTGTTTGAGAGGGTGTGAATCTCTTACTAGAGTTCAAGGCCCTGGTCACAGACTTAGGGTGTGTTTACACAGGAAAAGAAAAGATGTCTTTGTGACGTTGCACTCCATATGCTTTTATGAAGGTGAATACGATGTAACTGCAATACGCTTTATGTAAAACGTCTCTTGTAAGGTATCATTACAAAGTTTATAATCTCCTGAATATATTCATCCGATTTGTTTGAATGTATCATTCTTGTATCTGAAACTAGAAATATGAAGTATATCTCTGAGGTCCTATTGTAATTATGCAAAGTGTGGGCCATTAATGGTGGTTTAGAATCTTGATGGCTCCCATTGACCAGGACAATTGACTGTAAATGGCTTATTGGAACATCTCTGAGGGTGAGATTTACCTATTATCAGTTTCTTAATGTATTAGGCTTAGACTTGCGTGTTTTGTTTAATTTTGCTTGGTAACTTACTTTGTTCTGTCTGTTATTACTTGGAACCACTTACATCCTACTTTTTATACTTAATAAAATCACTGTTATTTATTGATAAACCCAGAGTAAGAGATTAATAGCTGGGGGAGCAAACAGCTATGCATATCTCTGTATCAGTGTTACAGAGGGCCGACAATTTATGAGTTTGCCCTGTATAAGCTTTATACAGAGTCAAACAGATTTATTTGGGGTTTGGATCCAGGGCCGTCCCTAGCCATTTTGGTGCCCTATTCAGCCGTCCTGCAAGGGGGTGGGTGCTGGCCCCAGGCCTCCGTAGGGGGGCAAGAGCAGGCTTGGGGGGCAGGAGGGAAACCGCCCCCCAGCACAAGCCGGTGGAGCGGAATGGGTTGGGGCTGGGTCGCTCCACTTCCTGCAGCCCGATGATTGCAGGCCAGGCCCGACCCTGCACTCACGGGGCGGCAGGAAGTGGAGCGACCCAGCCCCAGCCTTCTCCGCTCTGCTCCCCTGACTCCCAGTCTTGGGGCTGGGGGGCAGGGGGAAACTGCCACCCAGTACTCACCAGCGCCGTGGCTGGGAGCCAGCACCGCGGAGTGGGCTCGGGCCGGGTCGCTCCACTTCCCGCCGCCCTGTGAGTGCAGGGCAGGCCTGACCCCTGCTGCAGTCTCAGGGGAAGGGGTGGAGTGGGGGCGGGGCTGAGGTGGAGCAGGGGCGGGGGCCCTGGGGAAGAGGTGGGGCAGGGGCTGGAGCAGCGTGCCCCACATTTCCTGGTGCCCTACACAGCTGCATGCTTTGTGTATGGGTAAGGACGGCCCTGTTTGGATCCCACTGGGAGCTGGGTGTCTGAGTGCTGGAGGCAGGTAACCTGCTGAGCAATTTTGGTTAAAGTCTGCAGCTTTGGGGGGCATGTTTCAGACCCTGGGGCTGTGTTGCAGAAGGCTAGTATGTCTGGCTCAATAAGACAGGGTTCTGGAGTCCCAAGCTGGCAGGGAAAATGGCCTCAGAGGTAATCTTAGCACATCAGGTGACAGTCCCAAGGGAGTCTCTGTGACCAAACCCATCATAGTCTTCTTAACTTGGATTAGTTCGCCCATGTTGGCTAACTCAGGCTAAAATAGCAGTGAAGGCACTGCAACTTGACTTTTAACTCAGGTTAGCTCTTGAGTTCAAACTCATAGGGCAGCCTGAAATTGCTATTTTAAACCTTGTTAGTTAATATGGGTTAGGTTACCTGAGTTAAGACCATATTTTTTGCAGTGTAGACATGCCCTTAGCTAATGACTTCTGAAAAAGGTTTTAGATCTGATTGTAAATGGGGAAGGGGAAATATCTGCATGATCATATCCATCTCTACTCTTCCCTTTACAGTAACCATTTCACATGCAGTATTGCAGAAATAATGGATAGTATTATGTTAAGATTGATATTTCTCAAGGCATGCGGCCTATTTAGATGAGATAATCAGAATGTGTTTTACTTCTGAGTAGCAATAGATAGAATTCAGCGAGTCAGGTTCATCATTAAATTAAGGAGATGCCATCTTTTCAATAACAAGTAAACCTTGTAGAGCGTCTAGACAGACAGGTGACATAGATAGTGACATAAAAACAGACCCTGCAGAAGATCTAGGTCCAATATTGGAAAGGGTTCACTTATTTCAGTGGGCCTTGGATCAGGTCCACAGAGAACACATGAGACTTTTGATAACCTCTGTAGTGCCGGAGTAGTTGCAGTAGCAGAGACCATAAAAACATAAGAATGGACATACGAGGACAGACCAATGGTCCATCTAGTCCAGTATCCTGTCTTCTGATAATGGCCAGTGCCAGACGCTTCACAGGGAATGAACAGAACAGGCAAACACTGAGTGATCCATTTCCTCTCAGCTTCTGGTAATCAGACTGGCTTCTCAAATCAGATTACAAACTCTGAATTAGCTGTTTATTTCACTCCTGTGGTACACTTTAGGGAAATTACTGTAATGCAAATTTTGGATGACTGGAGTCAGGTCATGATACAATGTACTAATGTAAAATGGATTTGTGCTAGTGCCCAGATGCTATGGTGATGGTCACAGTAGACAAGCTTTGGATAGTCAAGCAGATAGAAGCAGGCATTTTCAGTCTGCCTGGGTCTGAGGAGTGGAACAAAATATTCTAGCAACTTTCCACTTGGGACAAGTAGCTTCTCATGTATAGTCTCATTATTGCAAAGCTCATGTCATTTCCCCCTGCCCTTTCTTTCCACCCCCAGGCATTTGAAAATGGGAGAAATTTGTAAAAGTGGGAAATTGCTGGAAGGGGAGGACAATTTGAGCTTTTAACTTGCCTGGCTCACTAGTGCTGGGTTGTATTATATTGACTGCTGGGCTTATGGAAGGGTACTCTATTATATTTTTAAATTAGTCCAGGGCACCTAGAGTGTCTGGATAGATGCACATTTTTAGCATTTGCATCAATCTAAATAAGTAATACGTTGGACAATAGAGTGACAGGAACTTAGAATATATGAAATAGTGTAGATACTATTAGATGAGATGAGAACAAAGCTAATATATTTAGAGTAGATAAAATTAGATTAGATAGACACATAAGTGTATTTTGACTTCAGTGGAGCTGAGGTTTCACCCCAGCTGAGGATCTGTCCCACAGATTCAAGAATGAACCTTCCACCTCCATCAGAGAGGTAACACAGTAGCTTCTTGTAGTAAGATGAGGCCCTGAAACATAACTTCTTGTGTCAGAGGCCCAGTCTGAGGTCTGAAGCCTGAACCAAGTACTTGCAGGCATTGCTAAGCAAAAGCTGGGCTGTGAGCCACAGGCAGGCCCCACTCACAGAATTTGGCAAGAAGAGGGCTGCTAGAAGCAGGTGCATCTTAAAGACAGGGTCAAAAGGACAGCATGATGGATAGATCTGTTTGAAACAACATGATCAAAGGAGGAGACAGCCCCCAATGAGTCAAGGGGCTGTACTTCAATACATCAGTAGGGATGAGTAATCTGTCCTGTAACAGTATAAAAGTAGGTCCCAGAGTGCGCATCTTTGTCCAGCCTAGGGGGCAGTGGAGTGTCCCGCCACTGACAGAGCTGGTCCATTGCCAGGGGGCACATATTCGTAGTATGTCTTGTAGAGTCTATAGGAAACTATTACTGTGCTTCGTTTGACAATAAACCTGGCCGGGTGCCTTCGTACCTTTTCAGAGTCTGTGGTCATTGGGGGTTCTCTCGGGGTCTGCTGTGTCAGCGATCTGCGCAGAGCCGGGGCAGCACACAGAGGGAACACACACGCAGCCGACTGTTATAATCAAACAAGAGCAGAAGCACCACACTGGTATCTACTGACAACACTACTGAGCTCATAGATTGTGGGTGGCACTTCCCAAAGCACTCAGAACTGGCCTATTGCATTGATTTCAATGCGTGGAGGGCCAGGTCAATGTTGAGGGCTTTCCATAATTCACACTCGATTTCCGTTCCATCTCTGTGTGATCTATTTTAGAGTGACGTGCTATAGGTGTGGGAAAGTATGTGTGTTGTGGGGGGGAGACTGATACACTTCATAGGAATTATGTCGTAACTACTAGTAAATTTAAGGTAAATTTAGAGGCCATAAGTGCCTCTGCGGGTAACATTTTGTATTAGAAGATTGCTCATAAGCTGAACGATGCCTCGATAATACATTTTAGTGACTCTAGAAATGCTTAGACAGACAGAGTGGTGCTTTTCCAGTGTCAGGACTGTAAATACAAATCTCTCCCCATTCTAACAGAAGTATTTCATGCCCCACAATTTATATGGGAAAGTTTCAGACAAGCTTCTGTGGTTTCTCTGCTCATGTCAGACCGAGAGGCCCATGCCCTGTGCAGCACAGTCTGCTGACTGTAAAATAGCCTGGCCACGATTTTACAAAAGTAACTAGTTGTGAGGCATGACCAGAAAGGGTTAAGCGTCCTGCAGGATGAATGACTCAAATTCAACCCTTAAAGACCTATGGGGAGATAATGTTTGTGTTTTTGAGTATTTACATATATATTGTAGTGGTCAACAATGTAATCAACAGTCCCTGTCTATGCTGTATTCTGTTCATTCAGAAATCAAAAGAACATCTTAACATTTAAATGAATTGTAAACATAGGATGTTGCTGTATTCATCTCTCTTTGAAATGTATAGCTAATCAGCTGCAAATGGTGAAAAGACGAGCGATTGACTTATGTTAATTCGTGTAGCTAAGTACCGGTGATGGACCTACTTCAAAGTCACCCTGATTGCCTATTGTAAGCCAAGGGATTCCAACCAATCAAAGAAGGCCTGAAATTGTATAGAAGATCCTTGGGTCCTGATCCTGTCATCTCAGATCTGCTTAAGCTTCATCAGGGGGAGTTTAAATTGCAAAATTGAGATCCCAATTAAGCTGGAACACCCTGAATAGGATATTGGACATTGACTATAATCTATGGACTAAATTCTAAACAAACTCTTTGCAACTACACAGCTCACCACCTCCGCTATGAATCTGAACCTCAAGAATTAAACTCATGTCTGTATGTATATTGATGTTTTAACCATACTCTCTCTCCCTTTTCTTTTTTAATAAATTTTAGTTTAGTTAATAAGAATTGGCTGTAAGCCTGTATTTGGGTAAGATCTGGAATATTGATTAACCTGGGAGGTAATGTGTCCGATCCTTCGGGATTGGTAGAACTTTTTTGTATGATGAAAACAATTTTTATTAATCCTCATCATATCTGACTTGGGTGTTTAGGTGGAGGTCTGAGGCTGGGTTACTTTAAGGGAACTGTGTGGTTGACTCCTAAGTAACCAGTGAGGTATAATAGAAGCTAATTTGTGCTGGCTTGGTAAATCTAAGTATTGGAATATTCACCAACTTTGAGAATTGTCTGCCCCATTCTTTGCAATTCACCCTAACTGCGTGACCTCAGCTGGCTCCCCTGGGATCCCACTCACACTAGTGATTTTGGAGGACTCAATGTTTGGGTGCCCAACTTTAGACACCTTAAGGGGCCTTTCTTTCAGTAACTGCTGAGCACCCACCCTTTGCAAATTAGTCCCCTTTAAGGTGTCTCAATTTGGGCACCAAGGATGGAGGCATTCAAAATAACTAGCTGAAAATCCTGGCCAGTCTGACACTAATCTGTGTGATTGCCATGCTTTGTATCTCCTCCAGTGCAATAAACTAATGAACCAATACCAAGGCTAATACCAAACACGTATTTGTCACTTAGCCAGCACTATTCACCTAACAGAAAACACTTTAGAAATGAAGGAATTCATTTACAAACCCCTGTGTTAGGCATTTTATAAAGATGGGCAAACAGAGTTACAGAAGGTTTGATTAATTAGAATTAATAATAACAAGCCCATCTGAAACATTATCCATCTGACTATTCCATACAATTTCTATTCCCAGATGTGGCCCTCGGGCCAAAAAGTTTGTCCGCCCCTGGCCTATATCCTGCATGGAGGGCTGTAGGGGAGCCAATGTGTATGGGAGTTGCCTCTGCAGTCCGTGCATGATGTAGAGACAGACGCCTGATTTTCAAAAGTGCTGGACAGTCACTCAGTGGTGGCCTCTGGGTGCTCAGCCCTTTTGAAAATCAGGTCTTCAATATAGGGGGCCAAGTATAAGACTTAAGTTAATATTAAACACCCAGTTTTGAAATTCTTGTCCTGGGTCTCTGTGCCAACCCTGTATGGTGCAGGCCTGGGGAGGGACCATGGGATCTGAGTTTGCACACACGTAGCAGCCCTACCCCAATAAGGCCAGTCTGTTGGTTAGAGTAGCAAGTACAGGGAAGCTGTTGTGCACTCCCCAATCCTGGCCCCAGATCTTGCCTAGTTTGCCTGCATAGAGGCTGACTTCACCCTCAATGATTAAATATCACACACCCCAAGTTCAGGTGTAAAGATTCACAGGGTACGTCTTCACTGCAGCATTAACCCAGGCTCTTACTCGAGTTTTAGCCCTAACTCCTTCTACCATCCACATGTGTATCTTTAACCATCTGTTCTGCCGACTGGGGCTATAGAGTAGACACTGTGTTTTGCTTTAATTCTGGCTCAGATTTGCCCGCTGTGTAGTGTGGAAGCAGGCTGTAATCCGGTAACAGAATTCAAGTGCTGATAACCTTCCAATGCCTTCCCACAATTCCCTGGGAACCATATTTTCCTGACTTTCTCCTTACTCCCTTCTCCTGCACTGGGAGTCACTTACCACTTTAGGCACTTGGTCAGCATTTAAACCCATGTTCCATGTGACCTGCTCCATTTCTACACAGCACTCAAACGTCACCTGACTAAACAGAGATGCTGTCCAGGAGATCCTCATCACGGTGCTACCTAGCCAGAAACTCACACCAAGGTACTGGTGGACCTCTGTTGTGAGGGCAGTAAGGAGCACAATTAGGGGAGATGTAGCTGAAATCATCACCTGTACGATGACATGTCCAAGGACCTGGCAGAGAAGGGGATTCACCAGAGGGGAATTCGGTGCAGGGAAAGAATCAAAAGCCTGAAAATAGTGTACCACAAGGCAAAAGATGCCAATGGAAGTCTGGAAACTCACTGTCAACTTGCCCCTACTACAAGGAGTTTGATCATGTACTCAGCCCTGCCCTAAGCACGGAGGCCACTATCAGGTTGGACGGGCTTTTGAGACCAAAAAGGCTTATTTTTTGACAGGAGCCATAGGGACCAGAGAAGCTGGAACAGACCTCATGGGCAGAAGGACTGGAGGATGTCCTAGTCCTGAGTCCATGGATCTGTTCAGGGGACGGCCTGGGAAACAGACCAGGAAGGAAGTATCACAGCCACAGCCATACCAGTTAAGATGCCACCACCATCTTTGTTATGTTGGGGAAGGGGATTACAACATAAGATTTTTACTGATTTAGGACCAATGCAATTATCATTATGGAAGATATTGTGTGCTGTGAGGCAGCCTTTGTTTCAGTTGAGGGCAGACGCAACATCATTTCCCTGGCTCCCATTCCTCCCCCCACAACATTTCAATCCAAGATGGAGTCCAAGCAGGGTGAAATGTAAACAAGCAACTGCCGATTTATTCTAGCACACACTCTTATATGCATGCAAAACTGGGGTTACAAGGTGAGCCATGCTCATCCAGCTATATACTGCAGTGTGCTTTTTCACGCACTGGCACTAGCATGCAAGCATGGTATTTGATTGTAAGTTCCATTGTATGACCTGTGGCTGTACTGAGTGCAGATAACTTTTAAAAGTCTTTTGGTACAGTACTTACAGTATTTGGTCTCTTGGTACTGCCAGTCCACTGGGGGGGGGGGGGGGGGGTTGAGAAGGCAAGCTAATGCATCCTAATTCAGCACCCTGTTTATATTCACCTGAATCTTAATCTACTTTGGTTGATGATGCTTGAGAACTTTTCATAGAAGAGAAACTCAAGCAGGTTAATGAGATTCATGGGCATTCCACACATATGCCATCCATGACCCAGGCACAGTTCTCATAGACTTTAAGGTCAGAAGGGGCCGTCGTGATCATCCAGTCTGACCTGCACATTGCAGGCAACAGAACCTCACCCACCCACTCCTGGAATAGACCCCTAACCTCTGGCTGAGTTACTGAAGTCCTCATATCTTGATGTAAAAAGTTCAAGTTACAGAGAATTCACCATTTACACTAGTTTAAAGCTGCAAGTGACTCATGCCCTGTGCTGCAGAGGAAGGCAAAAAACCAACAACCCAAGGTCTCTGCCAATCTGACCCTGGGGGAAACTCCCTCCCAACCCCAAATATACTCATCAGCTAGACCCTGAGCATGTGGACCAGACCCACCACCCAGACATGTGGGAAAGAATTATCTTTAATAACTCAGAGCCCTCCCTATTTAGTGTCCCATCACCAGCCAATGGAGATATTTGCTGCTAGCAGTCACAGATTGGCACCTTCTCTCAAAGCCAGCTATTATTTTGGGAACATTAGCAATTGTGAAGATGAACCAGAGCAATAAGCTGTTCTACACACACAATTAGTTTGTGGCATGAATCTACCCCACACTAGCAACCTCAGACTGACCATCCGTGTGGAGTCCACTGGCATGCTTCACAGTTCATTAACGCTCTTTGATCTAGTCCTTTTGGAAATGCAACAAGATGAAAGTGTGTTAACTAAATAACGCGTGTCAGTCGGGTCCACCTGGACAGTTAGTCTGTGGCAAGCTAGTGCTGGGTAGAGTCACACCCCAGTGTGCTGCAAACTAAATGTTCGTGCAGAGAAGCCCTAAGTGGGTCTCACAGGCAGTCTAGTGCCTGGCATACGACTAACTAAACCTCAAGTGACATTCATTCTTTCACTGTATGTCACCCAAGCCACCATCCTCTACACTTTTATCAGGCTCAACTCTTGGCATCAGTGTGATCTTAGCACTGTACTACTTCCTCTCCCACCCACATTCTACAATACTTAAGGCATCACATGGCACCTGTGAAATTAGGCATCGAAAGCAAGTCCAGTCAGAGTCATGCATTCACTTCAGACCATTCTGGTTTTCTACCTTCAGCCCACGTGAAAACTGCTCATCCTTTGTTCCTCTCCTTTAAAAGCTCAGTGACCTTTCAAGCTGCACTTCAATAAGTTTCAAGGACTCTCAGGGAGACACCATTGTGTCTGATCTGCTCCAGTTTCACAAAAATCACACAAAGAACCAGTCTTTTATTTCCTTTGGTGATGCAAAGATCAGGCGAGCACACCCATACATCCTTCTGAAATCACGCCGATTCCCCCACAGCTTTCCTTTTCTGGAGAAACGAGGCTGCTGTCTGCTGCAGCAGAGTATCTGCTCGTGCTCTTAGATCCCAGATGTCTTGGCTTCAATCCCAGCAGGCCACCTATTCATTGATTCATAGATTCTAGGGCTGGAAGGGACCTCGAGAGATCATCGAGTCCAGTCCCCTGCCCTCATGGCAGGACCAAATACTGTCTAGACCATCCCTGATAGACATTTATCTAACCTATTCTTAAATATCTCCAGAGATGGAGATTCCACAACCTCCCTAGGCAGCTTATTCCAGTGTTTAACCACCCTGACAGTTAGGAACTTTTTCCTAATGTCCAACCTAGACCTCCCTTGCTGCAGTTTAAGCCCATTGCTTCTTGTTCTATCCTTAGAGACTAAGGTGAACAAGTTTTCTCCTTCCTCCTTACGATACCCTTTTAGATACCTGAAAACTGCTATCATGTCCCCTCTCAGTCTTCTCTTTTCCAAACTAAACAAACCCAATTCTTTCAGCCTTCCTTCATAGGTCATGTTCTCAAGACCTTTAATCATTCTTGTTGCTCTTCTCTGGACCCTCTCCAATTTCTCCACATCTTTCTTGAAATGTGGTGCCCAGAACTGGACACAATACTCCAGTTGAGGCCTAACCAGAGCAGAGTAGAGTGGAAGAATGACTTCTCGTGTCTTGCTCACAACACACCTATTAATGCATCCCAGAATCATGTTTGCTTTTTTTGCAACAACACCACATTGTTGACTCATATTTAGCTTGTGGTCCACTATAACCCCTAGATCCCTTTCTGCCGTACTCCTTCCTAGACAGTCTTTTCCCATTCTGTATGTGTGAAACTGATTGTTCCTTCCTAAGTGGAGCACTTTGCATTTGTCTTTATTAAACTTCATCCTGTTTACCTCAGACCATTTCTCCAATTTGTCCAGATCATTTTGAATTATGACCCTATCCTCCAAAGCAGTTGCAGTGATGTCACCATGAGTGGGAAGCATAAACATCATTGTTTGTGTGACACGTGTATAATCTCCAGGGCCGGCTCTAACTTTTTTGCCGCCCCACGCAAAAAAGAAGAGTGCCGCCCCCCCCCCCGTGAGCGCCACGCCGCGCCACCATACCCCCCAGTGCCGCCAAAATCCCCGCCCCTGCAGCACCACGCCGCCTGAATCCCCGCCCCCCAGAACTCCACGCCGCCCGAAGCCATGCCCCCTCCGAGCACCGCGCCAACCCCCGCCCCTCCTCCGAGCGCCAGCCTCTGCCACCCCAGCGCCGCGCCAACCCCCGCCCCTCCTCCAAGCGCCAGCCCCCGCCCCCCCAGCGCCGCGCCGCACCAGCCCCCGCCCCTCCTCCGAACGACAGCCCCCGCCCCCCCAGCGCCGCGCCGCGCCACCCCCCGCCCCTCCTCCGAGCACCAGCCCCCGCCCCCCCAGCGCCGCGCTGCGCCAGCCCCCGCCCCTCCTCCGAGTGCCAGCCCCCCCCCAGCGCCGCGCTGCGCCAGCCCCCGCCCCTCCTCCGAGTGCCAGCCCCCCCCCAGCGCCGCGCCAGCCCCCACCCAATAAATACATTAATAAAAACCTGAGCGCCGCCCGGGCCCAAGGTGCCGCCCCAAGCACGTGCTTGGTTGGCTGGTGCCTGGAGCCAGCCCTGATAATCTCTACTCTCAGATAGATGATGTCTAGGTAAATATAATGGCCCCCATCACTGCAATGGCTGATCATCTTCCCCACTATTCCTATTCCCACTCAAGTGATGGTCACAATGTGTCCCTTAATCATTGATTTCACTTGTGAGATAAGTTCTATAACTTCAGTATTAGTAGAACGACAAAAGACTAGAGTGGATATTGGAATGACCTTTTGGAGATTGCTCCAGGACATCTTGTAAAATCCTACTTTGTTGGCTAAAACCATGTCTGCTGCATTGCTAATATTTTTTTCATTCCCTCATGTATAGTTCAAGACAGTAATTTGGACTGACACCAGTCATAACTTTTTATGCTTCGTGGCAGCCCCCACCTAAGCTATTAATCTGGCAGCTGGTCCAAGTCCTGAAGAAGTGAGCTGTCAAGAATGTTTATAAGCTCTAACATAGAGTGCTTTCAAATAAAAAGTTTTTAGGATGATGAAATCTATACAACCCTCCCCCCAAGTTTACTTAATTATTCCTCACAGTTCAGATGCAATGAGCAATGCAGGCACTGAGTGTGTTTAGTAAACTTACTGCTCTAATCTTTGTTCATTCTTCCACTGCCAATATTTGTCTTTGTGGGCATGAAACAAAGAGTTGGTAATATTCAGTAGCTGGGACGAATCTCGTCTCAGAATGGAGTTACTGTGAAAGGACTCACATAGGTGAGATCAAGACTTGACTCACTAAATCTTTGCACTGTTTCTGAAGAAAGTATTGAGGCCAAATTGTCAAGCTTGAGGGCCTAAAGATAGACATCTAAATCATTACCTGTGCCTAAATATGCCTGAAAATGTCATCGGAGGGGGAACACTTTTGGGACAGAAAGATAGCATAGGAAATGTTAAATCTCCAGCCTTCTTCAGGGCAAGAAAGAGTATGATTACATTTGTCTATGAAGAAAGACCCCAGATTTTAAAAGAGTCAGGTCCCTTCCTGCATGAGAAAGATTAAGCCAGATTTGCTGACCTTTACTTCCAGTGTTCTCTTCACACCAAGTAATTGCATGTGTCTGCCCATGTACAATCCCGTGGCTTGATTCTGTAATGAGCTCTGTGGTTGGGGCCCCTGTGCCCACGTCTAGCCCCATTGAAGTTATTGTAGGATCAGGGCCCTGGTTGGGAAGGTTGCAACCAGATCCGTGTCTGACTTACTGAATTTTCTCTGTTCTTGGTCTCTTGCAAGGCTGTCTATCTCCCTAGCTCAAATAAAACAACACACTCTTCCATATATCGAAGTGCCTGGATTAAATCCACATGTCTCCATAGTATGTCACACACAAGTGAGATCAGTCATATACTCCAGGCGCACAGCTGTTTGATGAGGTTACCAGGCAAGGGGCCCATCTTCTACCTGTGCTGGTGATAGTGGTGCAGGCAGTGGCCTACAGCTGCTCATTGCTGTTGCTTCTCTTCCTTTTTACCTTTCTTTTTTCTCCTCCATTAAATCCTCCCTCCTTCCCCTTCCAGCGCGCAACGCACTAAGAGCTCTCAGAATGACCGGGAGAGCACTTCCATGAGTGACGACACTTGCAAATGCTTAGCCACACTTGTATTCATCAGACAGATAAAACGCCACTCACCAGATATTACAAACGACTCCTAAATCGGCCAATAGGATGACTGGGCTCGATTTGCAGGCAGAAATGTGACTAATGTTCTCTTCAAAGATGTGTAGACCATAAAGCCAGAAGGGACCACTGTGATCATTTAGCATAACCCCCTGCCAAGCACAGGCCATAGGAATTAATCCAAGGAAATCCTATTTGAACCAGAGCTTGGCTTTTAGAAAAAAAAAATCCATGCTGGGTTTAAAAAAAAAAAAATTCCCAGTGATGGACAATCCACCACAACCACGGGCAGCAGGTGAACCGGCCGATGGGGGAGGCTAGCCCCAACTCCTCCCCTTCTGCCTGAGGCCCCGCCCATCCCCCCCTTCTACCGCCTTTCCCCTGCCAGAACCCAGAGCACGCCCACCGCAGCCACTGCCCCAGCCCCGGGCCGCCTGAGCGCCCTCAGCCCCGGGCCGCCTGAGCGCCCCCAGCCCCGGAGTGCCAGGCGGGCAGCATGGCCCCAGCACCCCTGACCCCCCCCAGCAGGTGGTGCAGGCCCAGAGTCCCTGACCCCACCCCGGAGCACCGGGCAGGCGGTGCGGCCCCAGAGTCCGGGACCTCAGCTCCAGAATGACGGGCAGGTGGCTCAGCCCCAGAGCACCAAGCGGGCACTAGTCCCAGCCTCCCCGAGTTCTGGCGGTAGGCCGTCCTGTACCTAGCCCCAGCCTGAGCCATGAAAGAATGGGAACTCTGGAAGCAGGCACTCCAGGGGACAGAGAGTGGGCGGGGCCACCCCAGGCTGTTTGGGGAGGTTCAACCTCCACCAGCCTATGATACCCTCTGTCCATGACCATAACCCATGTTGAATTGTTCCAGTGGTTAATTACCCTCACTGTTAAAAATGTATGTCTTATTTCTAGTCTGAATTTGTCTCGCTTCAGCTTCTACCTCTACTCACTGTACAGCAGGGGAAAACTTATGATACACAGAGAGGTTAGTGGCTTGATCCTAGAGGGGCTGAGCACCTGCATGTGCCATGGGGACACAGAATCCAAAATAGTCTGAAGTCAAAAGAACTTGCAGGTGCTCATCTTCTCCCAGGATTGGCATCTTAGGACTCAACCCTGTAAGGTGCTGAGCAACTTCAACTCCCAGAGAAGTCAGTGGGAGCTGAACGTGTTCAACTTTTCCCAGGAGAACTGAGCCGCTTAAAGGGCTGAGGCCCCAAGTCATCAATCTGTCAGGCAAGCACTTAAGCTCATCCTTAAGTCCCACTGGCTTCAGTGGAATGCAAGAATTTGCTTAAAGTTAAGCATGTGCTTAAAGTTAAGCATATGTTTGTGCTGAACAGGCTGGGATGAAGCATGTGCTTAAATGCTTTGCTGAACTGGCACCTGATTCCTCACTGATTTGTCCAAGATTGTACTATTCATTTTATATGGTATTTGTTATATTTTGGAAACAATCCTCTGAAGACAGCAACAAATATCATTCATTAGTTTTGTGGGTTGTTGAATAGTAGTAAAATGAGAATGTGGAAACAAATAACTTTTATAGTTTTCTGGTACTTCTTGGGTCCCATGGCTGCACTAACTTTCAGCATCCCTATTACTAAAGGGTTTCTTGAAACCTTTTTGTTTTAAAAAAAATTGTTTTATGTTTCCCTCTTTCTTTTTTTGTGGCAAGGATATTTTGCATCACCCAATTCTTGATCATTTTTTTAGTTACAATCTAAACAGACAAGACAGACTGAGAAAATATCAGCACCCCCACTGTAGAGATGGGCAACTCTAGCAGAGAGAGGTTAAAAGACTTCAATCCTGCACAGGTTTATGCAGATGCTTAATTAGTGATTACTACCATTGTGTAAAGTTAAGTACACACACAAGTTTTCAAAAGTACCATTGTAAATAAAGGGCAAGCAGGATTTCCGGGTAACTACAGTACTTAGCCTGTCATCGATCCCCAGCAAAATAATGGAAAAACAGACAGAGAATTCAATTGATAAAGAATTAAAGGATAGGATGCCAGCCAATATGGTTTTATGGAAAATAGGCCTTGTCAAACAAACCTTCGATGGCATGAAAAGTTTGGTTGATACAGATACTGTATCAATGCAATATACATTGACACTTGTTCGGTATTTGACTTTCTACCACATGACATTCTGATTAAAAGTTAATCACTATACAGTACCAAAAAAGCACAGGTTGAATGGAATAAGAACTGGCTGACTGACCATATCTCAAAAAGTAGTTGCATTGGACAATCGTTTTGTTGCTCTAATGAGGAAGTTTCTACTGAGGTTCCACAGGGGTGGGTACTAGACCCAATGTTTTAAACATTTTTGCTTGATGATCTGGAAGTAAACATAAAATCACCTATAAGAAAATTTGCGGATAATACAAAGATTGGTATAATGATAAATAATGAGAAGGTCAGGGCCCAGAGAATCTGGATCACTTGTGATTGCTGGGCAAAATATGATTTGAATACAGTCAAATGCAAATGTATACATCTAGGAACAAGGAATTCAGGCCATGCCTACAGAATGGGGGACTGTATCCTGGACAGCAGTGACTCTGAGGAGGATTTAGGGGTCACAGTGAACAAACAACTCAAAGTGAGCTCCCAGTGCAGTGCTTTGACGAGAAGTGCTAATGCAATCTTTGGCTGTAAAAACAAAGGAGAAGGGAGGTGATTTGACCTCTGCATACTGTATTGGTAAGCCTGATACTGCAATACTGTGTACAGTTTGGGTGTCTACAGTGTAAAAAAAGAAATGTCAGAAAATTGGAGATGGTGCAGAAAAGAGCCAAAAGATAGATTTAAGGGGCTGGAGAAAATGCTTTACAATGAGTGACGTAGAGAGTGCAATCAGTTTAGTTTATGAAAAAGAAGATTGAGAAGTGACTTGTTGAAAGAGATGTCCAGTTCTGTTCAATATCTTGATCAGTGATTTAAATAATGGCATAGAGAGAACACTCAAAAGTTTGTGGATGATACCAAACTGGAAGGGATTGCAAGTGCTTTGGAGGATAGGATTAAAATTCAAAATGATCTGGACAAACTTGAGAAATGGTTTGCAGTAAATAGGATGAAATTCAATAGGACAAATGTAAAGTACTCCCCTTAGGAAGGAACAATCAGTTGCATGCATACAAAATGGGAAATGACTGCCTAGGAAGGAATGACCAGTGAAACACTGCTGGAAAAAAAGTGAACATCATTCTGGGATGTATTAGCAGGAGTGTTGTAAGCAGGACATGAGAAACAATTCTTCTACTGTACTCTGCACTGATTAGACCTCAACTGGAGTATTGTATCCAGTTCTGGGTGCTACATTTCAGGAAAGATGTGGACAAACTGGAGAAGAGCAACAAAATGATTAAAGGACTAGAAAACATGAACTGTGAAGGAAGATTGAAAAAAAAAATTGGTTTGCTTAGTCTGGAGAAGAGAGAACTGAAAGGGGCCATGATAACCATTTTCAAGTACATAAAAGGTCGTTACAAGGAAAATGGAGAAAAAGTGTTTTCTTTAACCTCTGAGGATAGGACAAGAAGCAATGGGCTTAAATTGCAGCAAGGGAGGTTTGGTTGAACGTTAGGAGAAACTTCCTAACTATCAGGGGAGTTAAGCACTGGAATAAATTGCCTAGGGAGGTTGTGGAATCTCCATCATTGGAGATTTTTAAGAGCAGGTTAGACAAACACCTGTGAAGAATGGTCTAGATAACACTTATTCCTGCCTTCAGTGCAGGAGATGGGATTAGATGATCTCTTGAGGTCCCTTCCAGTCCTATGATTCTAATATTCTATGCTTACCTTCATGGGGAGAAAATATACTGGGTACTAAAGGGCTTTCTAAAGGGTACTAAAGGGGAGAAAAGCATAACAAGAATTGTTGGCTGGAAATTTGAACCAGAAAAAATCAGATTAGAAATTGGGCAACTTTTCAACAGTAACATTCACTATGCATCGGAACGAACTACCAAGGGACATGGTGGATTCTCCATATCTTGATGTCTTCAAATCAAATGACTGCATGCCTTTCTGGAAGATATGCTTTAGTCTGATAAGCTATTGGTCTCAATACAGGGGGAGCTCAATGAAATTTAATTGCCTAGGATATACAGGAGGTCCAACTGGATGATCTAAGGTCTCTTCTAGCGTCTAGGTATGTCAGCATTGCAATGAAAAACCTGTGCCACCGAGTCTCAGAACCTGAGTTGGCTGTGGGGCTGTGGGGCTAAAAATACCAGTGTAAACATTCAGGCTTAGGCTGGAGCCCAGGCTCTGAGAACCATCCTCCACAGGGGGTCTCAGAGCCCAGGCTCCAGCCTGAGCCCAAAACATCTGCACTGTAATTTTATACCCCTGCAAGCCTGCGTCAGCTCTTCTGGGCCAGTCATGGCTGAACCCCGGGTCTTTTAATGAAGCATAGACATACCCTTAAACTCTATGAATCTATGAGCAGGGCCCTACTCCCTGATTCAGAGTCTCCTCCAAGACTAGTAATAATCACAAGAACATTAATTGGATAAATGATTGGCAAAATAGATCAGCCAGCTATAAGCAATAAGACCCAGTCATTTCTAATCCTTAAAAAAAAAAAATCAATGATTTTGGGTAGTCCAAGCAAATGTCAATACATAGAAAAGGGTCTGGGGTTTTCTGAGTCTGCAACCAAACAGCAATAATACTGCATGCTCCTCCATGAATTTCATCTTACTGCTGAAGCCAATTTAATTTTCACTTTGCCTTTAAAGCTGATGCAAATGTAATGTGGTTTTTTCCCCCTTCGGTCCTATAAGCTGCTACTCAGCCATAGTGTCCCTGTGATGGAAACAATTTAAAACATTTAGAGAGAAATGCTAAGGTTAACCTTTCAATTTAGACTCCAGAAAAATAATTATTCAGCCATTACCAATAGCAAAATGTTAATATAACTGCCAGGAACTGTTAAAAGAAGAACATGAGCCATTATTTTTTTAAAATCTATTTCAGAGTAAATGAAAACATATTGACCTAATTTCCTAAGATCTCTAAGGGGTGCATAAAGGAGACTTGCTGCTATAAATTATGTATTTCCCATGTCAGTAATGAAGGTAGGAATGAGGGTCTGGTGACCAACTTTCCCCCTGTTACTAATTTTTTTTTCCAGTGGCCCTTCAGTGAACCGGAAAAAATTAACCATGCCACATTATCAGCATGGAATTTAATAGTTGGATTTCTAATGAAGCAGGTGACTTCAGGGATTAAAGTAAGAGGTGAAACTGAAAACAAAGAAATAAGGGATCGTGAAAGAAAGGTAGAGAAGGCTGGTGGTTGACATAGATGTTGGACCTAGGGGTGCTGCCGCACCCCCTGGCTTGAAGTGGTTTCCATTATATAGAGGGTTTACAGCTGCTTTGTTCAATGGCTCTCAACACTAAAAAAAATTGTTCCAGCACCCCTGGTGGGTGATTGGTGTTGTGAAAGCAGGAACCTACAGTATGCTTAAAGGGCTCTACCCTGCTAGGTACTGAGTACCCTCCAATCGCACTGGAAAGTGAGGGTGCTTAGTGGCTCTCAAGTTTGATTCCTAAAGCCATTGTTTTGCAAGATACTTAGCCAGGTGCCTGACTTCAAGTATGTGAGTAGTCACAATGTCTTAAATGGGCTTGAATCATAGAATCATAGAATATCAGGGTTGGAAGGGAGCTCAGGAGGTCATCTAGTCCAACCCCCTGCTCAAAGCAGGACCAATCCCCAACTAAATCATCCCAGCCAGGGCTTTGTCAAGCCTGACCTTAAAAACCTCTAAGGAAGGAGATTCCATCACCTCCCTAGGTAACCCATTCCAGTGCTTCACCATCCTCCTAGTGAAAAAGTTTTTCCTAATATCCAACCTAAACTTCCCCCACTGCAACTTGAGGGCATTATTCTTTGTTCTGTCATCTGATACCACTGAGAACAGTCTAGATCCATCCTCTTTGGAACCCCCTTTCAGGTAGTTGAAAGCAGCTATCAAAACTCCCCTCATTCTTCTCTTCCGCAGACTAAACAATCCCAGTTCCCTCAGCCTCTCCTCATAAGTCATGTGCTCCAGCCCCCAATCATTTTTGTTGCCCTCCGCTGGACTCTTTCCAATTTTTCCTCATCCTTCTTGTAGTGTAGGGCCCAAAACTGGACATAGTACTCCAGATGAGGCATCACCAATGTTGAATAGAGGGGAATGATCACGTCCCTCGATCTGTTGGCAATGCCCCTACTTATACAGCCCAAAATGCCATTAGCCTTCTTGGCAACAAGGGCACATTGTTGACTTATATCCAGCTTTTTGTCCACTGTAACCCCTAGGTCCTTTTCTGCATAACTGCTGCCTAGCCATTCGGTCCCTAATCTATAGCAGTGCATGGACTCTTCCATCCTAAATGCAGGACGCTGCATTTGTCCTTGTTGAACCTCAGCAGATTTCTTTTTGGCCCAATCCTCTAATTTGTCTAGGTCCCTCTGTATCCTATCCCTACCCTCCAGCGTATCTATCACTCCTCCCAGTTTAGTGTCATCTGCTAACTTGCTGAGGGTGCAGTCCATGCCATCCTCCAGATCATTGATGAAGATATTGAACACAAATTCATTTGACCCCAGGACCTGGGAATTTTAAGAAAAACTGTAAATCATGAGAGCTGGCAACACTGCTTAAGTACGTTGCAGAATCAGGGCACAATTTTTAACATTGCTATGGAGCAGTATTTCTCAACCAGTGAGGGTCATGATGCTCAGGGAGTCATGAGGCGTTGAAAAAAGTATTGCAGTCTAAAGCAAAGAAAATCTTGCTTGTCCACTCCCTGCACACCCAAACTCTTCAAGGTCAAGTATTCTCTGTCAACCGCTACATACACATGCACAAATAAACTGTATGTAGTGTGACAACGTTCCTCCTCTATCTTGGTGGGTCCTGCGCTTATTGGCAGATTTTTCTTGCCTCAGAGATTCACTATGTGGGTTGGGGAACAGCCCAGAGACCTTCCCCTCTGGAAGAACCCAGTCTAGATCAATTGGGAGGTTTGGGGGGAACCTGGGCCCGCCCTCTACTCCGGGTTCCAGTCCAGGGCCCTGTGGACTGCAGCTGTCTATAGTGCCTCCTGTAACAGCTGCATGACAGCAAAAACTCCCTGGGCTACTTCCCCATGGCCTCCTCCAAACACCTTCCTTATTCTCACCACAGGGCCTTCCTCCTGGTGCCTGATAACGCTTGTGCTCCTCAGTCCTCCAGCGGCACACTCTCACCTCTTGCTCCCAGCTCCTCACACTCCCACCACAAACTGAAGTGAGCTCCTTTTAAAACCCAGGTGCCCTGATTAGCCTGCCTTAATTGATTCCAGTAGCTTCTTCCTAATTGGCTCCAGGTGTCCTAATTAGCCTGCCTGCCTTAACTGGTTCTAGCAGGTTCCTGATTACTCTAGTGCAGCCCCTGCTCTTGTCACTCAGGGAACAGAAAACTACTCATCCAGTGACCAGTATATTTGCCCTCTACCAGACTCCTGTACCCCACTGGTCTGGGTCTGTCACAATATGCTTGGCATCATTATCATTGATTCATTTTTACACTCACTTTTATAGTAAATATAAGAGGTTTTGAAAATGTTTGACTTTGAATGAGAGGTTGCCAGCTTGAAAAGGTTGAGAAACACTGCTATAGAGTAAGGGTGCCCCTGAATGCTGTTGTTATAGGCTGGTCTCTTACTCATGTAGAATCTTACATCTTTGGGCGAGTAAATTGGCCTGTAGGGTTTGGAATCTTCCAGAAGTCTAACTGGAATGTAGCTGAGAGATCACTGAAGCCAACAACCTAACACAGGGGTCGGCAACCTCTGGCACGAGGCTCGCCAGGGTAAGCACCCTGGGGGGACGGGCCAGTTTGTTTACCTGCCGTATTCGCAGGTTCAGCTGATCGTGGCTCCCACTGGCTGTGGTTCACTGCTCCAGGCCAATAGGGGTGGCGGGAAGCGGCGTGGGCTGAGGGATGTGCTGGCCGCGGCTTCTCGCAACTCCCATTGGCCTGGAGCGGCGAACTGCGGATCAGTGGGAGCCACGATCGGCCGAACGTGCAGACGTGGCAGGTAAACAAACTGGCCCGGCCCGCCAGGGTGCTTACTCTGGCGAGCCACGTGCCAGAGGTTGCCGACCCCTGACCTAACACTTTTTGAAAGGTTTATATTCTTTACTTTCACCGTTGCCTCTTTGCAAGCCACACATCCTCAGTGTTAAAGGTCCCTTGAATCTACTAATCTTGTATTACTGCTATGTTTCCCCCCCCCTACAGTGTCAATGGGATTTCATGATAGCAGTATCTGACACTACATTACATCCAGCACCACAGCTTTGTGTCCAGAGGTTGGAGCAGCAAAGTAGGAGCCAGGACTCTGGGTTCTATTTCCAATCCTTCCACTAGTTTGCTGTGTGAACATGGAAAGTGTGTTCTATACCTGTACATATGTACATAGTTGGTTCATTGGAAAGGCGGCTGTAGATGGTTCTCAACAGTATGCAATATTGTTCCAGGGGTTCATAGGATCAATGCAACTTGTTACTGGCAATCCAAATGGAATCCTCTGGCAGCTCCTTACAACAGAGGAGTCACGTAACCACTCTGTGCCTTGGTTTACCCACCTGTAAATTGAGATTAATAAATCCCTGCCACATAAAAGTGATGCAAGGCTTAATTACTTAGAGAGAGAATGTGCCTGCTGTTAGTATGGATTCAAAGTGGAGGGAGGAGTATGAAAGGAACATCTGCTGCCTAGAGAGGGTCCTGTGGCACCTTTCAGACTAACAGAAGTTTTGGGAGCATAAGCTCACGTCTTCAGATGCAAGTAATGGAAATCTCCAGAGGCCATGAGGTTGATAGATTTCCATTCCATACGGCTAAACGCAGTGCCTTGCATGGTGTCAAGTATCTGCTGCCTGTATCCCCTGCATCAGTACCAGTTCCAGTTGAAGTCCCTGTACATGGATTACAGTGACTTCTCCTTCCTAGCATATTTGGTGGCCAAAATTGTCCCAAAAGGCAAAACGTGGAGAAGTTCTCGTGTGTGGTGAGGAGGCAGACTCATGAGAGTCCCCACCCCTCTGTACCGTTCAAAGATGCCAGGTAGCTGAAGATCCTATGCAGAACATAAGATGGCGCATAAATTACAAGGTGTTTTGGATGAAAGCTACTAAACTTGTGTCACCCACATCCAGCCACTGTGTGACTCTCTCCACCACATTTACAAGCATGCAGAAGCCTTTGAACTAACAGAACCATGCGTTTTAGATCAGGCAGTTGAGGTTCATGGTTTTAGACTGAGGAGGTCCCAGGTTCGAATCCTACTGCCAATGACCCAACCAGAGCATTGAGTTATATTAGCAAAAATCATCAAAATGGTTGTTAAATCAAGAGAGTTGTGTAAATTTGAACTGCCTTCTGCTCTCCCAGCTCAGGCTTGAACAACCTGAGACTGTCACCTAAAAATACAAGCATTCCAAGCTGAATCTGTAATGGTAAGGTTTGGATCACTTCAATTCACCAAGTTCAAGTGGGTGCAGATTTCAATACAGACTGTTTCCCAAGCCTTATAATAAACACCTGCAGAAATGAGATGCCTAATTTAATTACCCCTTAGCAATTATAAATCTGCTTAGCCCAGAAATGATAAACTAATTTGTTTCATTTTCATATTTTAAAGTAATCTCAGGAGATGAAAGTCAAGATGTTTAGATTTATACACTATGCTCTCAATATATATGTCCTTTCTCACATTAAATTCCAATTGACTTTAAAAATATCAGTATTTAGCACCACTAACAGAAAGCTGCTGGCCTTAAAATTATGTCTTACTTGCTGAGAGCCTTTTAATGTGGTCTACACCATGTCTAGCACAGTGTTGGCCTCTGTAAACCAAAATGAAACAATAATAAATACTTATAATGACATAAGGAAGGTTTGTGGCGACAGTCAAAAGGCTCAGGCGAGTGTAAGTCAGCCCCTTATTCCCTTGCGCTGGCTACTTATATCATAGTGGGGAGTGGGGAGGTCCCCAGAACTGCCACATCCCTCCTCCCCCCAACACACATGGATGGAGTCGTACATAAGAACATAAGAACGGCCATACTGGATCAGACCAAAGGTCCATCGAGCTCATTATCCTGTCTTCTGACAGTGGCCAATGTCCAGTGCTTCAGAGGGAATGAACAGAACAGCTAATCCTCAAGTGATCCATCCCCATTGCCCATTCCCAGCTTCTGGTAAACAGAGGCTAGGGACACCACCACTGCCCATCCTGGCTAATGGCCATTGATGGACCTATCCTCCATGAATTTATCTAGTTCTTTTTTGAACCTTTCACAACACCCTCTTGTCTGTTACAGCTCTCCCTGCTGTTCTGTTTGTGCTGAGCGGCCGCCCCCCGCCCCCGGCCATGGAACTGACCAAAGTCACAGCCTGGCCCTGCTCATGGAAATGGCTTGTGCAGACTGATGGAGCCATCGCTCTGCTCAGGGAGGGGGGGGGGCTTTTCGCTCCTTTGTCTAGCTTCTTTGTTCGGACCCGGCTCGGTGTAGGGTGCTCTGCCCAGGTATGCGAGACCTAAAGTGGCCACATAGCTGAGCATATGAGTCATACCTGTGGCTCAGAACTTGCCCAGACATGTCCTGGGCCTACCTGCAGTTTCCCTGCCTTCTCTCCTCCCCTGGATTAAGGGGAACCAATCAAAGTTACTGGCGGGAAACTGCCTGAGTTTGCCCTTAAAACCAGACATTTTCTGATCAGACCCCCGGAGAAGGTCCTTGCTTTGCCACCTGGTCTGATCAGCTAGGGGTCTTTGGGGGGGGGGGGGGCTCTCCCCGCTCTCATTTGTTTTTGAGCGTACCCCCGTTTTTAAACTCCCCTCCCATGAACAACGAATCTGTGCCTGGAGATCTCCTGATTATTGTAAGCGAATCGAGTCCTCTCTGTGTCCTCTGATGCGGAAACTGCTGTTCCTGTTGCTGCTTTGGGGATTGGTAAGGAAAAATCTCTTGCACACTCCCCTTGTTTTACCTGCTGGCTTTCTTTCCCCAGCCGGCAGACCCAAGCTAACTCCTTGGCCTATATCTGTAATCTGCTTCTAGCTCCGCAGCGCCTTTGCTGCTAGAAATAAGCCTGTGCCTTCCTGGACTGTATCCTGGGCTGCCAGCTTGCAGCCACCCCACTGCTGCAGCCACCACTAGTTAATCCCCCCCCCCCCCTTGGAGCTGTAACCTGGGCACACACCACTCTGCCCTCTGGAACTACCCCTAGTATAAGGTGCACCCATTAGGTTAGATTTAGCTTTTAGTCTAGATAATTTGTAATTTCATTTTGCATAGTTGTGGTTAAGTTAGGTTTAGGAAATTGCTTGCATTGTACTCTGTAAGTTAGGCTTAAAGAATTGTTGCATTGTGTTTTGTTACTTGCTAATTTGTGTAGTCTTGGTTAAGTTAAATCATAGATAAGATTTTACTGTGTTCTGTATAATTGTCTCTCTGCTGTTTAAACTTACAGCCTGTGGGCTTTCTCTCTCTCTCCTTCTCTCTGCTGTTAAACTTGCAGCCTGTCTGCTCTCTGTGTCTCCCTGAGTTTAAATCTCCCTCTGCCTTTGGCCTCTGCTCCACCACAGGTTCCTCTTCCCCCATGTCCCAACCTCACTTCTCTACCACTTTCTTTCTTTCTCTCTCTCTCTCTTTTAATCCCTTCCCCCACGTGCTCACCCCGTTCCCACTGCTGCCAAACCTCAATTGTATTACTGAAGTCTAGCATAAAACCCCATTGGTTACCCCTTTTCTCTCTAACACACCTCACATTTTACATTTACACCACTGTGACACATTTTTTACCTAAAGTTGTTGGTTATTTAACACATTTTACCCATACTGTTAGTTGGTTATATGCTGCTGTGACACACCCTTTACATAGCAATTGTTAGCTACCTGTTACATTTATACTTCAGTGTTAATTGGTTACCAACTGTACTGTACCCCACTGTATTGTACCCCACTATTGAAAACCCCTATCCTATTTACTAAAAGAAACCCCTCCCCAATTGTCTACCTTAACAAACCCCATACCCCTCACTATTGAATTTTCCCTGTTTTTGCATTTTCTTAATAACGTTTATTTTGCACCCCACCAGTGCAGTAGTTGTCCCCCAAGATCCCCTACCTGCTGGCAGGGACACCTCTGACAAAGAGTTCCACAGGTTGACTGTGCATTGTGTGAAGAAATATTTTCTTTTATTTGTTTTAAACCTCCTGCCTATTAATTTCATTTGATAAACCCTAGTTCTTGTGTTATGAGAAAAATTAAATAATACTTCCTTATTTACTTTCTCCACACCAGTCATGATTTTATAGACCTCTATCATATTCCCCCTGTTACTCATCTCTTTTCCAAGCTGAAAAGTCCCAGTTTTATTAATTTCTCCTTATATGGAAGCTGTTCCATACCCCTAATCATTTTTGTTGCTCATTTCTGTACCATTTCCAATTCCAATATAGCTTTTTTGAGATGGGGCAATCAGATCTGCACACAGTATTCAAGGTGTGGGTGTACCATGGATTTATATAGAGGCATGTGCTCAATGGCATAGCTACATGGGCAAATTGTGAGTTGTATTCTGCATGAATATAGGCACAGTGGAGTTACTCCCTCTTTGAATCAACAGGGAGACCAGGAGAGAGATCATGACTCCCTGAATCACAATCCCTTTCTCCCACTGCTCCAGGAGCCTTCACTGCCCTGTGCTCATGGTGGATTATAAAATCAAGATCAAGCCCGTAACCTGTCAGTACTATCTCACTGGTTAGTTCCCCAAAGGCCAGTGGTTTTGAAGTCTACAGTAATGTTAATCAATCAGATCACGGGTTTAGTAAATAAAAGGTTCCTGATTTGCTGGAGCTGAATTCTGAGGAAAGTGCACTTACCACAGGGTGAAAGTTAATTTCTTTTCTGGATCTCTACATTCATCTCCCCTTTGGCAAGTTAGCTTAAAAAGAAACTCACATTTTGAAATCAAAGGGAAAATTTCAAAATATTCCTAATGAAGACTTCCAGACTGTACATAATAACACATGCTGTTTTGGTGGGAGTCACCAGATGACACTATTACTCAAGGTCTTACAAGTTCTTTTTCTTAGAGGCAAGTTCTTTGGTCTGTGAAGACATGCTTGCGCTATTTTGAGTTTTGTGATGTGGCATCTTTTGGGTGCTGTGGCAAGCAGCAATGATGCCTGTCTGCTGTTTGTGACGACCTGTGTTCAAGGCCTGCTGTATATATTGTAAATAAACAATTTGAACTAAAATATATACCTAGACTCTGCATCATGATTTCTCTTCCAACATGATGCTAACTTGTAAGGCCTGGACAACAGCTACTCCTTGACAGAGAGGTGATGATATATTGATTATATATTTCAGTGAACAGCAAGATCAATGGTCCCTTGAGATAAATATTTACCTTTTGGTGTATATTTAAGGTTAGATTAGGTATGCCCCATCTGCTTTGCACTACTCCAGCAATGCAAAGCAACCACAAACTAGGCAGAAGTGGCCTGTTAAACCAGGTTTATGGCTGCTTTGCATCACCAGACCGTAACAAAGCAGCCGGAGCGGACCAGCGAATATGGTCCATAAATTGCAAGATGCTCAGGGTAGGGAATCTTCTTTTCATTTACATTTTGTATAGCTCTGAGGACACTGTTCGCATATATTAAACAACAAATACGAGTGATAATAAAGCCTGACATTCACCTCGACAAAAATCAATGGCTGCTTATTGTAACTGTTTTGCTGATGGAGACATTGAGGCATAGGCAGGTGAAAGTCAAAAGTGTTCAAACCTGGGTGCTTAAAATTAGGCGTCGGAAGCCATCAAATACAAATGTGGATTTTCAGGGGTGCTCCCATTATGCAATCTATCCTTTGAAAGTCAAGCTTCCTGTATTTAGGCACCTAATTATGGATCTAGGTCTTTAACTTTAGGCACCCAGACTTGCCTAGTGCTTTGCCCAAGGTCATGCAGTGAGCTGGGGCAGGGATAAGCATAAAATGCAGAAGCCCCGGGGTCCATTTCCATTATAAATCACAAAATAGAAGTGTAATCGTTGCCTGTTCAGCAGTTCCGACGGAAATGAGAAGAAATAATAATGTTACTCACCTGGGTGCTTCCTGCGGTGTAAACGTTGCTACTTGCTTCTGTGTGCAACGCCTGGAGTTCCTGGGGCTTTGGCCTTGATACCACATAATGATGATAAATGCACACACCCCGGCATGGAGTTCTGCAGGTTCAAGCTGAAGATAATAGCGTGTGCCTGACCCAATGAGAAAATTCCATCTCAGTTATAGCAGGAGCCTGAGACGTCATTTTTCTATAAATAAACTTTTCTCTTTTTTTAAAAAAAGGGACATGCTGCCCTTTCGAATACCTTTGGTATTCCCTGATCACAGCTAGCTCAGTAGCTTGTCCCTTGAGCTTCTCTGAATCTCATCGCCACTTGTTCTCCTGGTCTCACAGCATGATGTACTATCCTAATAAAACTTGTTTTATTATTCTTACATCCACCTCCAATAAACTTTTAAGTGCTTAAACTACTCCAAGGGACACTGTCAAGGTTGGTAAGCCAATAAGAGATCATGAGCAACCTTACAATGAAAGAAGTAGTAGGTAATACCCACTCCTGGGTGACAAGATTGAGATAAAATTTCAAAATATGTATTCCAATTATGTTCTGCCTGCAGGTGCTCAATAGGGGATGAATGTAATGTACCTAAATCCACTCCATATCACTGAAACATCTAACAAATCCTTCTCTCTCCAGCAAACACCTTAGAGAAAAGGCATCATAGTCCAAGTACATATAAGTGGTTTAACCCTCAGAACACTGGATAATCCCTTGGAGTGTGTGTCACCTTGAGGATTAACGATTTGACCGCGGTTCCATCTGAGCATCTGGAGGGCATGATGCCATGGAGACTGGTTGCTAGGCAGTGGAGGAGGTTGGGACACATAGAATGAGGGAGTATCATCTACTGTTCCCCTCATGTGGGGAGCTACCACAACCCCAGGTCTGATCAGTCACTGACTTCAATGGGAGTTAGTTGCTTAAATACCTTTGAGGTTCTGGGCCTGAGTGATCACTGAACACCTCAACCCACAATCCCTCTTGGCCAGCCCATACAAAATGCAGCTGCAAAGATCACCTTGCCTCTCCATCCATCTAACAGTGTCACATGCAACTAATCAGCCATGGCCAATTCTCATCTTCATCACATTACCGGTTTCTCATTTGGGAGCATAAAGACTTCAGAACAGGGATTGGGGGCCTGGCTATGCCTGCGCAATGCTTATCATGGCTTGGGTGCTACTGTAATATAAATGATAACATATTTTCAGCTCCAAACTTTGTAGTTGGATCCCATCTTTATAAATGGCTGAAGCCAGAAGCCGAGATTCAAACCCAGCACACCAACAAATCTTTGTTAAAGTTCAGATCCAGAAGTGGATTTGCTGCTTGGACCTGATTCTGGTATCCGATCAATACTGCAACTTTGAAATAACAACCAACCAAACACACATGATAGAAGAAAAGCTATATATGGTGAGGAAACACAGATCACTCAGCTTAGAACAAAGCATGTGAGACGAAGCATTCTTTGTTGAGGGGAATCAGACTTTGGAAAGAACTTCCAGAGGAGATCAGGCAAATCCAGAGTCTGACCATCTTTAGGAAATACTGCAAAAGATTGCTCTTCCATCATTGCAACGACACACACAAAACTGACACCCTCCTCTAATCCGAAACACCAACTCTCCCTCGCCCCTGCCAAAAAAGAGTAATTTAATAAAATCTTTCAAAAACACCCGCAAAATAGTTTAATGCTTCTTTTATGTCTGAGCTGCAAATTCATGATGAAGAAGTTTGAATCAGTAGGCTACTTTGAGCTTCTTCAAAATGCTACTTTTGCTCTTCATTATGCATTCTGTTAATGACAGCAACACTGTTTTAGGGGCTCAAGGTCAGGTATGCCAGTTCTCCACTACAAATGAGACTCGGCAGTGAGTTTGCTGCTGTTATTGATTTAGCTTGTTGAAATCCGATCTGTCTCATTAAAATATTGTTAATAATTCCATGCATCTCCTAATAATTATGACAGCAGCAGTTCATTTATTCTCTGTCCCCGTGTTGGCTGTTTGTTTTGCGTGTTCTCTGGTTCACCTCACTGGCTTGCTCACCTAATGATTGAACCAGCAGCCAGCATGATAGCAGGTATCTTTTTTTATGTTCCAAATTAAACATTGATAAACGTTTTCGGGTCCTAGAGAAAAGCTGTTTGAAGCTGACGTTACATTTGCTCTTGCTTCTTTAAAGCTTATTTGTAAAGGAATGAAAGGCTGCAATCACCTTAACTGGATCATGAGGCTCCAGCTAATGCAGAATGCAAAATTATTCTTTGCCCTGGCAAGAGATGAATTTGCATGAGTGAAAAGCTGAGATGGGGGAGCCATTCACTCACAAAGCGCAGCAGGCTATAAAAACTTAAAACAGGACCTCAGTTAGGCATGGATGGCTGATCCAGGATGTTAAATTAATCAAATAGATACAGTCAATGGACATAATACCCTTGGAATTATTAAAGTTTGATGGGGATAATACAGATTAAACTCCTGTAATTGACTAGTAATTACAGAGCATTGCATTCAGATGTTCCCTTTCTCTGGCCATGTCTACACTAGAAACTTATGTTGACCTAAGTTGCATCGGCATACAGCCACCACTGTTAGTACACTGCTTGTGCACATGCATACTTGGTGCCTTGTGTCAGTGGTGTGCGTACTCACCAGGAGTGCTTAGATCAATGCAGAGTGCAGTGCACCATGGGTAGGGATCCCACTGTGCAACTCACCATCATCCAGTTGCCATGTCTTTTGGGAAGTTTTTGCAACGTCTGATAGGTCTGGAACAAGTCGCGCTGGGGTGTCTGGGGTCAACTTCTCATAATGCAGTGTGCTCCATCTCCTAATTTCATCGGCATCCCATAATTTTCAAGCCTTCTTTTCAAAATCCCACAAACCAGTGCATGCCTTCTTGCTGTCCGCCATCTCTGACAGAAGCATGGAGGTTGCACAGCTCTGCACTGTGTCATGAGAGTTGTAAGCCCAGGGAGCATGATCCTGCAGTATTTGCAGACCCGCAAGAAGAGCTGTGGGGGACAGGATGGTTCCTGGGAGGCCAGCTTGCTGTGGGACATACAAAGAAACAATTCAAGGCTGTTGGTGGTGTTCATGGAGCAACTGGAGATGGTGGAGAGCCAGTTCTGGGCCCAAGAAGCAAGCACTGGCTGGTGGGATGGCATTGTCATGCAGGTTTGGGATAATGAGCAGTAGCTGCAGAACTTTCAGATGGGCAAGGCCACATTCCTGGATCTGTGTACTGAACTCGCCCCAGCCCTTCAGCACAGGGACACCGAAATGAGAGCTGCACTTTCAGCTGAGAAGTGAGTGGCAACGGAACTGTGGAAACTTGCAATGCCAGATTGCTACCAGTCAGTCAGGAATCAACTGGGAGTTCGGAAATCTACTGCAGGGGCTGTTGTCCTGTGCGCGTGCAAGGCCACTAATTGCCTCATGCTATGCAGGACTGCGAATCTCAGCAATGCAAAGGACATAGTAGATAGATCTGCAGCAATGGGGTTCCCGAACTGTGATAGACAAAATGCATATCCCTAATTTGGCACCAAACCACCTTGCCACAGAGTACATCAGCAGAAAGGACAACTTTTCTGTGGTTATGCAGGCACTGGTGGATCACCGGGGATGCTTCACAGACCTCAACGTGGTTGGTCAGGGAAGGGGCACGATGCTTGCATCTTTAAGACCACAGAACTGTTCAGAAAGCTGCAAGCAGAGACTGCCATTCCCAATTGGCAGATGACCATTGGAAATAGTGATCCTGGGAGACCCAGCCTGCCCCTTGCTCCCCTGCCTCATGAAGCCGTACACCAGCCACCTTGACAGCACCAAGGAGCACTTCAACGACAGGCTCAGCAGCTGCAGAATGACAGCGGAATGTGCTTATGGTTGTTGGCGTTGTTCTACTCACAAGATTGGATCTCAGCAATAAAAAAATATCCCAGTGGTTATAGCTGCCTGCTGTGCCCTGCAGAATATCTGTGAAGCAAAGGGGGAAAAGTTTCTGCCAGGGTTGAGGGCAGAGGGGGCAGCTGTCTGCTGAATTTGAACAGGCAGAAAAAAGGGCAATATAGTTCAGGGAGGCTTTGAAAGACTATTTTAATAGTGAGCCAGTGTAGTGGGTTTTGCTGTAATGTGCTCTGCCTGGCCTTGCTCTTTTGCAGCCTGGTATGAATCTTGTAGTGTTTGCTGTGTATGTAGGAATATAACATTGTCAACGCACCTATTGAAATTGTTTATGAATGATGTTATGCGTTGTGTGACACAGTGCAGTAACAGGTAATTGGTTGCTTTCAGAACTGCTCAGCGCCAGCCAGCATATGTTGTGAATTAATCAAGATGAATTATGTTCCAAAAACTAGAATTTAATTCTGCAACATGAACCAGGCAATTAAAAAAAACATCTAAAACTTAATAAAACTTAAATTCAGCAAACAGAACTTATGAAAGGGAAAGAAGAGTCACGTCAATTTCAGCTACACATACACCAACCAGGGCTTTCACAGGTCAGTGTATGTGAAGCTGTGGTTGTCTTTAATGTCCCCCGGGGTGGAGTGATGGGGTAGCACACCAACCCCATAAGCCACGTGGAATGTTGAGTGGGGTATAGGGAGGTTCCGATATTGAGTTCTCAATGGGCTGCAGAGAGAGACATGCATGGGATTGTTGAACCTGCACGTCCACCATAGTCTGCAGCATCTCTGAGAAGTGCAAGCATGTCCCACTGCACATGCCTTTCCTTTTCCTGAGCCTTTATCCTCTCCACTCTGTCCTTCTCCAGGCTGTCTGCAATGGTGAGCCCCTAGACCCTCGGTTCATTCTCGCTTCTGCTTGGGATTGATTGTGTATGGCACCGGTCACAGCACCAGCCATGCGGAGTATGGCCCTCTGGAGGTTGGATAAATGAGGAGGAAATCACTTGGTTACATGATTCTAGATGTATAGTGCAATGGCACTCAATACTGGCACCATTTTGCACAGGTGGTGGTGATTTTAGCTGATATCTCACTCCTGAGGGTAACAGAGGCAGAGAAAGCACAGCTGCTGCTGGCGTCCTGAAGACACCTGGGCCCATATGCTGCTAGATTGTGTACGGCACTGGTACCTGCTGAAGTTATCACTGAATGGTATGAGAAAGTGTCCTACCACAGTGGAAGGAATAAGGAAGCCCTCCTGTAGAGGCGTGGCTGCCCCACTCCATGAGAAAAAGGGCTGGAACAGGCCAGAGAGGCTGTGCAGACCAGCAGCCAATCAGCAAAGGCCTGTGGAGAGCCCATCAGGGCAAAGAAAGAGGCAGCTGATCAGGGCCAGGCTGGGCCCTATATAAAGGCTGCCTAGCAAAGGAGAGGGCAGTCTCTCCCTGACTAGCAAGGGAGGAGGACTGGCTCCTGAGGTAAGGAGGTAGCACCTTAGACAGAGCAATGCTGGGCAGACTCCGGAAGCAGAGGAGAGCTCCGGCCCTGTTACCTGCCAGGCTGCGGCCCCTGTTAAAAAGGTCGAGAAGGTGCACGGGGCCAAAGGGGAAGTGGCCCAGGGAAGATAGGCGGACAAGAGGGGAGAGAAGGAGGGCAGAGAGAGGCTGCCGCTAGAGGGTCCCTGGGTCGGGATCCAGAGTAGTGGGTGGACCTGGGTCCCCCCCTTCCACCCCTTGCACTGCCCCTAGCCACAGAGGAGTGTGGCCGATACTGACTGTAACTTGCCCCCGGGGTGAGAGGCTAGACTTCTGTGGTTGGCCACTGAGGCAAGTGCAAGCCGAAGGCTGTCATTAACCCCCCCCCCCCCCCAGAAGGTGGTGAGAGTGGAGTAGTGGGCACTGCCAGAGGGCAGTGTCCTCAAGTGGACACTGCCGAGTGGGGAGCAATGCGGTTCCCAAATCAGCAGAGCAGACAATGGGTGAGACACCACGTGCAGAGGGCACTCCACAGCTGACAAGAGCTAATTCGTGGAGCAACCAGCAGGAGGCGCCAGCGGTGGTGAGTCCTGACCCTGTTATACTTCCCCAGAAACCTTCAGCATAGGATTGCAGAGTGAATCCATGAAAGCGAACTCCATGAAAGGTTTCATTGAGATCTCTATGGAGGATTCAGGGGACATCCTGGTGCACATAAACAAACAGCTCTGTCTGGTCCCCTCTGCTTACCTTCAGAGGGGAATGAAAAAGCAGACTCTATCTCTCTTGGTAGATCCACTACCTTTTTTAGCACAAGTGAAAATGAGTAAATCAAATGATGTGTCTTGCAACTTTGGAGGTGCCATCCCTGTAATTTCAAAGTAAACTGCATACTTACCAGAGGTTGCTTCCCCTTCATTGGGTTTGCTAGACTGGTGGGACTGGCTGGACTGTGGTGAAGTCAAAAAACGGTCCTGGCATGCTGCACAGCTGTATCCTCTGGTCCCCTGTCCTGCGTACTCCTCCTTCTCTTCCTTGTCTACCTCCTCATCCTAGCTGTTCACGGCAAGGACCTATGACTTGGGCTCCTTGGAAGTATACATGGTGCTGTTGGGGGTGGTAGTGGGGTCTCCACGGAGGATGGCTTGCAGATCTTTGTAAAAACAGCAGGTCTGTGGCTCTGCACCAGGTTGATTGTTGACCTCCCTGGCCTTCTGGTATGCCTGCCACAGCTCCTTGGCTTTCGCACAGCATTGCTGCTGGTCCCTGGGATATCCTTTCTCCTACATGCCCCAAGCAATCTGTTTGTAGATATCCATGTTTCTATGGCTGCATTGGAGCTGTGCCTACACAGCCTCTCCTCCTCAGACCCAGGAGATCCCAAACTTCCTGTCTACTCCAGGCTGGAGTATGTCTAGAGCGTATAGCCAGCATTGTCACCTGGGCAATTGCCCTCAACAATGGAGCGCTGCTAGGTGGATCTCCAAACTGGGCTATCAGGAAAAGGAATTTCAAAAATGTGTGGGGCTTTAAAGGGGACGAGGGGGCTTCTGGTCTATCAGGCCCCTGGATGGTGGAGTTCACAATCACCAGAGTGGTCAGTGTAGAGCATTGTGGGACAACTGCTGGATGCCAGTAATGGTTGATGTAAGTAACTCAGTGTCAATGCTTACATTGCATCAATGTGACTGTGACTGCCTAGGGAGGTAGTGCTGCTATTAAGTCTGCATGGCAGGGCACTTACGTCAGCAGGAGACAAATTTAAATGAAGACACATGCACAACTAGGTCATCGTAAGCTTCCTTGCGTTGACCTATCTTTGTAGTGTAGACCTAACTTTGCAGGCCTACAACCTCTCCTCCTGCATACATCCATGACCTTGTTTTCTGCAACAGCAGATGCTGCTCTCCGTCCTCCTGCCCGTGTTCTCTCTTAACTGCGTTCCGTGTGTCCTCCACCCACTATTGAGTCCATGTTTATTTTCATGGAGTACCTGCCCTAGAACCCAGCTCGACCCTGCGCAAATCCCTGTGAGCAGTCCCACGGTACGCATTGGAACTGCTTGTGTGTGTACAGTTACTCAGGTGCATATTTGCCCCCAATTCAGTGAAGTACTGGAAGACCCACTGAAGACAATGTTCAAGGTCAGGTGTTGAAGTTCATAGAATTTAAGACGAAGAGGCACTTGAGTGCCTTGCCAAACCAGAGTCCAAACACTGATACTCCTATTATTTGTACTGTATGTATATCCTTTGTCCTTTAGATTTTAGGCTCTTTAATACATGGGCTTAATCTTCTGCTGCGATATGTGGTGTTGTTTTTTAACTACTGAAAAAACCCACATCCATCTATAGCAACATATTAAACAAGAAGAAGATTAGATGAGCCCAAACCTCAAGTTTGGAAGCTGCTCCTAAACACTGCTCCTAAACTTGGGGCCCAGATTTTTAGAGGTGTTTAGGCATTGCTGCACTTGGCGTTTCAATGCCTAACTGACGTAGAAGCCTAAATCTCATTTTAAAAAGGGATTTAGGCACTTAGGAGCCAAAATCCCATTGACAGTCAATGGCCCATTGTCTAGTTCCTCTCAATTTCCCCACCCCGCTTACAGATTGTATTCTTTTCTCCATTTGTACCTCTCTGCATCTTTTTTTCTCTCCTACCTCAGAGGATATTGTGGAACTCCTTTCATGTCACAACTGAAATGCTTTGAGACCCTTGGTTGAGAAGCCCCTAGGAGCTCCCTAGAAGTGCAAAGCATTAATTTTGTACCACAGGGACTTGTGTAAAATATTTTAATTTCTCTGCAACACCATTGTGATGCAGAAACCTCATACTATGGGTAGGAAGTAGTAACTAAGTGCAAATAGGCTAGTTGTTATGGTCCAGGGCCATGCTGTGGGTAGCATTTGTCTGCTAAGACCTGTCATCAGAACTGCACTGTAATCTGCTTGTTGGCCACATGCAATCCTCCAGTTGACATCAATATTGCTCAGACAGGAAAAAACGGACCAATATGTGTTCTTTGTAAAGCATCCCCTCTCAGTTAGTGTCCTGCATGTTGCATTGCTATAAAGCCCAGCATCTTGGGCTAACTGTTGTCCTGCACTAATCTCTAACACAAACACATACTGCTAAATCTTTAAATCTGTCTCCAGGCTCAGCTGCAGAACTGTCACAAGGTGCAAAGGGAACGTGTGGAACATCATGTGACATTCCCCTCTGGTGTTATCTGGACCGGTGATCTGCTAGGTCACTCCAATCCTTGACTCTGAGAGCCAGCCTTACCCTGCTCTACTGTGAGAACCTCCACTCCTAAGCTGTTCATGCACATAAACGGTCCTCTGGTATGTAAGCTGCTCCTTGGATTGTGCAACCGAATGACACTGGACAATAACTCCAGTCCCAGACACAACCCTAGGAGCCTCCATCTTGCAGCCTCCATCTTGCAGTGTCCAGTTATGTCCACTGGACACTGCAAGCTTACATGGTTTTGTCAATTTTACAAAGAAATTGCTATGCACCAGGCTTGTTATTCCAAGGGCAGTCTCTGACACACTTTAAACCAAACGCACTGCTTCAGGTAGAATAAACAAACAGATTTATTAACCACAAAGATAGATTATAAGTGATTATAAATTAAAGCATAACAAGTCAGATTTGGTCAAATGAAATAAAAGCAAAACACATTCTAAGCTGAGCTTAACACTTTCAGTGCCCTTACAAACTTAAATGCTTCTCACCACAGGCTGGCTGGTTGCCCTTCAGCCAGGCTCTCCCCTTTGATCAGCACTTTAGTCACTGGGTGGTGATGTCTGTAGATGGAAGAGAGAGGAAGAACATGGCAAACGTCTCTCCTTTTTATCATGTTCTTTCTTCCCTCTTGGCTTTGCCTCCCCTTCAGAGTCAGGTGAGCATTACCTCATCGCCGTCCCAAACTGACCAAAGGAAGGGGGAGGGGGGTGACTCACTTGAGAGTTCAACAGATCCTTTGTTGTTGCCTAGGCCAGTGTCCTTTGTTCCTGTGAGGCTGGGCTGGGTTTGTCCCATACATGCCCTGATGAGGTGTGAACTGCCTCTCTGCTCTTGGAGAGTTTTTGTCTGGGCTGGCTTTAAGCCATGAGGACACATTCTCAGCCTCATAACTATATACATGAAATTACAAGCTATAACATCACTATAACAACAATGGTCAGAGCATCATGAGCCTTCCGAAGACACCCAACATGACAAACTTTCCATTAGATACCACACAGTCATATTATAAGGATGAACATGGGGGTGCTGGGTGTTCCCTGAGGTACAGAAGGTCACACATCACAATAATTCTTTTGTTATTTGAAATGGACCTGAGGTTGCATCCATCTAAACCATTCTTTACTCGTGTGCAGATGGGTTTCCTTTCATTATTAACATTTAAAAGTGAATTTAGCGCTCAGTTAACACCTCAGAGAATTCAACTCTCAATCTGTTTGTCCACAGAACAGATCTGTTCCTGCTGCCCTGTCACTCATCAGGCTGTCTTAGGCAAAGAACGGTTACACCACAATCAGCAGCAGAGTACACCCAAGGCCACCCAACTATATTTGTATGCACGAGAACAGGTACAACACAGGCAGCAGACTGAGTTTCCTCCCTTGTGGGGCTCCAGCCCGAGCCCAAACATCCACACTGCAATTGTATATCCCTGCAGCCCAATCCCCATGAGCCAGATGCAGGAGTTTCGCTGCAGTGTAGACGTGCCTTGGAGGTGCAGCACAGAACTTGCAGCTAATGGGGAGTGCTATGGTGGCTGGAAGCCATCTTTGTATCTGCCTCATCCTGGGCTGCTCCAGGGTCTGGTGAGGCCCCTAGTGTATTTTAGGCACCCCGGCGGGCCTGTCTAAGCAAAGGCAGCGTCCCCAGCTGCCTTATGGGCTGCAGCGCTGCCTGGAACCTCCGCAGTGCTTCAGCCTTACCCCAACCTGACCCTCACTCTCCTACAGGCATAACCCTCTACATTGGGGCGTGGGAGTGGTCCTCAGAGGGCAGCCTTACTGCTGTCTTTCTCCTTCCCCAGGAGAATCCTTTCCCGGCTGGATATGGAGCTTGTAAGGGACCCTTTGCACCACTTCAACCCTTTTATCCAGGGGATAGGAGCTTGTCTGGGTGTGAGGATCTCATTGAAAACTCAGGCCAGGGGCAATGAAGGTTTTGCTAAGGGCCAGGGACCTTTTGAGAGAGTGTGGCCACTGTTTACATGTAATTACAACCTATAACATCACTATAACAACATTGGCACTCTCACTGAAGGACTGTCTGGATATGTGGACTCCCTACTCAGATCCTACGCCACCAGCACTCCCAGCTATCTCCGTGACACCACAGATTTCCTGAGAAAACTACAATGCATTGGTGACCTCCCAGAAAACACCATCCTAGCCACCATGGATGTAGAGGCTCCCTACACAAACATCCCACACACCGATGGAATACAAGCTGTCAGGAACAGTATCCCTGATGATGACAAAGCACAACTTATTGCTGAGCTCTGTGACTTTATCCTCACACACAATTATTTCAAATTTGGTGACAATATATACCTCCAGACCAGTGGCACCGCTATGGGCACCCGCATGGCCCCACAATATGCCAACATTTTTATGGCTGACCTGGAACAACGCTTCCTCAGCTCTCGTCCACTCATGCCCCTTCTCTACCTACACTATATTGATGACATCTTCATCATCTGGACCCATGGGAAGGAGACTCTGGAAGAATTCCACCATGATTTCAACAGCTTCCACCCCACCATCAACTCAGCCTGGACCAATCTACACGGGAGGTCCACTTCCTAGACACCACCATACAAATAAGCGATGGCCACATTAACACCACCCTATACCGAAAACCCACCGACCGCTACGCCTACCTTCATGCCTCCAGCTTCCACCCCGGTCACACCACACGATCCATCGTCTACAGCCAAGCACTGAGGTACAATCGCATCTGCTCCAATCCCTCAGACAGAGACCAACACCTACAAGATCTTCACCAAGCATTCTCAAAACTATGATACCCACACAAGGAAATAAAGAAACAAATCAACAGAGCCAGATGTGTACACAGAAGCCTCCTGCTACAAGACAGGCCCAGAAGAGAAACCAACAGAACTCCACTGGCCATCACCTAGAGTCCTCAGCTTAAACCTCTCCAACGCATCATCAGTGATCTACAACCCATCCTGGACAATGATCCCTCACTTTCACAGACCTTGGGAGGCAGGCCAGTCCTCGCCCACAGACAACCTGCCAACCTTAAGCATATTCTCACCAGCAACCACGCACTGCACCATAACAACTCTAACTCAGGAACCAACCCATGCAACAAACCTCAATGCCAACTCTGCCCACATATCTACACCAGCAACACCATCACAGGACCTAACCAGATCAGCTACAACATCACCGGCTCATTCACCTGCACGTCCACCAATGTTATATATGCCATCATATGCCAGCAATGCCCCTCTGCTATGTACATTGGCCAAACTGGACAGTCACTACGCAAGAGAATAAATGGACACAAGTCAGATATCAGGAATGGCAATATACAAAAACCTGTAGGAGAACATTTCAACCTCCCTGGCCACACAATAGCAGATGTAAAGGTAGCTATCTTACAGCAAAAAAAACTTCAGGACCAGACTCCAAAGAGAAACTGCTGAGCTCCAGTTCATTTGCAAATTTGACACCATCAGATCAGGATTAAACAAAGACTGTGAATGGCTATACAACTACAGAAGCAGTTTCTCCTCCCTTGGTGTTCACACCTCAACTGATAGCAGAGCACCTCACCCTCCCTGATTGAACTAACCTCCTTATCTCCATACTGATTTATACCTGCCTCTGGAGATTTACATTACTTGCATCTGAAGAAGTGAGGTTCTTACCCATGAAAGCTTATGCTCCCAATACTTCTGTTAGTCTTAAAGGTGCCACAGGACCCTCTGTTGCTTTTCACTGTTTACAGTGAATCTATGATTATTTACATCTCTTTACTGAACTTACCCTAATCTTCAGTTTTGCATGATTTAGATGAAAACCAAGCAAACGAAAAAAGTTACATGCAGAAGCTTTGCCTGCTTTGCATTTGAGAATTGGGGGATTTGTTCAAACCCAGCTCCAAAGTGAAATTCAGCGTGCAAAAAGTGTGGTGTAATCCTGAAGAAACTTTCTGCAAGAAACCCTGCAAAGCAAAACTGCAAAGGTCCAACCGTTTCAGTCTCAACTTTAACATGAAGAGACCACTAGAGCTCAGTGAATTATTGATTTTCCTGTCTGGAGGCTGAACCGAAGAATCCAAAAAAAAAAAAAAAAAAAACCCCTAAAAAAACCCCAGTCCAGTTCAAACCAAAATTGGTGGGGGTTTTTTGTTTCTTGGAGGTTTTTTTTTAGTTTTTCTTTCTGAAGCAGAGAAAATAACATTTTTGTGGCGACAAATTAAATGGTTCATTTAAACTGAAATGTCTTTGTTCATTTACTTTTGGGTTGTTTTTAGATGTCTTTAACCGTTCAAAAACGCTAAATGAAATGTTTTAAAATGAAAAAGTCAAAACATATAATTTCAAAATGGTAAAACAAACTATTTTGAACATTTTTGAAAATGTTTCCAGGTTTTTTGTCTGAAACAATTTGTCGAATTCATCCCAAATTTGCAAACAATTTGGGTGCCCAGAAAAATGCATTTTTTTTGGCAAATTTACTACTCGCTGAATAATTTTGCTCAGCTTCATGGACAGCTTCTGAGGGAGAGGGTGAAATTCACACTAGTCAGCGCGTATACATTACAGGTCTGTCTCATCTTATGCGGGGGTTCCGTTCCACGGTTAGCGCGTAAAGTGAAAACTGCGTATAGTCAAAATTACATTGAGTTCAATGGTGGGCGGAATTGCTCACACTACACGTACAGTATTAAAATTGTTATTTTTCTCTTTTTTTGTTTTGTTTTTTGTTTTTTGTTTTGTTTTTGCCAACCGCGTAAAGATGAAATCGCACATGTTAAATGCGCGTAAGATGCAACAGACCTGTATTCATCTCCCAGTTACATCCTAAATTGAACATTTGAATAGGATTTACGGGATACATATAGGCCTTAGCTGGTCCTCTCCATTGAGAGAGGCAGCAGTCTAGTCCCTAATCCCACTGCTTTCTTGGCCTTTGCACTGACAAGGTTGTTTGTTCAGCAGTGCTTATATAGTGGATGCCTGCCAGTTGGGAACTGGACCAAAACCACCAATCATTCGAAGTGCATAGAACTCATTTCAAATCAGCTACTAAAGAACCATCAGAGAGTGCTGGTGTCTTGTCACCACACCAATGTGGTTGCCACTCTCCCAGTGCCCTAAGGACACAGCTGTGGCTACAGGAGGCATTCCTGGTGGAGTTCCTTCATGACAAACTCAAAGGAGTTGTCAGTGGCAGGTCATTCTCTGTGAAAACCCCCACCCCTTTGGAACTCACTCCCCAAACCTGCTGTACTGGAGTCTCTACTTCATAACACTCCAGGCACAATGGAAAATCTCAGTCTGTTGGGATGGGGGCAGGTTGATGATTGAAGAGACTGTGCTTGATTTTAATCATCTTATTGTATTTGCATGGAGGGCATTTGTATCAAGGTGGGACAAGCAGCCCTTTTTATTGGGTTGTTATTTGCATTGTGCATTGCAATTAATGTGATGAGCATGCAGAGCATAGGATCGCTGGCAAAGTTTAAATCAAGAATGGATGTTTCTCTAAAATATATGCTGTAATTCAAACAGGAATTATTCTGGCCTGTTATGCAGGAAGTCAAACAATATGATCACAATGGTCTCTTCTGGCCATAGAATCTGTGAATCTGAGATGGGCATCTAGATAGGCAGCTGTGGGTCATATATACTATAGTAGAAATCAGGGGCGGCTCTAGCTTTTTTGCCGCCCCAAGCACGGCAGGCAGGCTGCCTTCGGCGGCATGCCTGCGGGAGGTCCCTGGTCCCGCGGATTCAGCGGCATGCCTGCGGAAGATCCGCTGGTCCCATGGATTCGGCGTACCTGCTGCCGAATTGCCGCCGAATCCGTGGGACCAGTGGACCTCCCGCAGGCATGCCATGACTGCCGCCCTCACAGGGACCGGCAGGGCGCCCCCCACGGCTTGCCGCCCCAGGCCCGCGCTTGGAGTGCTGGTGCCTGGAGCCGCCGCTGGTAGAAATGTCCAAGAGAGTGGACAAATAGATTAAATAAATATTTTTAGATACCAGCAGATACCCAGAGAAAAGTCATCATCATTATTCTTTTATTACAGTAGCACCTGGATCAAAAACCCTGTTGTGCGAGGCACTTTACACACATCTAACAAAAGCTGGTTCGTACCCCCAAGATCTCGCAGTCTTAATATAAGACGAGAGACAACAGTTGAAGGCAGCTTACAGATGTGGAGCGCACAGGGTAACAATGAGACAGTCATCATTAGTGTCAGAAGCAGGAGTCACAACACATTAGCTGCCTTGCCATTGTCCTGTGGACACTGCTGTAGGCACTGGTGACTTTAAAGGAGAGACTTGAAAGGGAATATTATCTCCATACCTATCACCTGAGCTGCCTAGGCACCTTTGTAAGAGCTGGTCTTGACAAATGTTTGCAACAAGCGCTGGCTGATTTTCCAGGACAGGTTGCTGGGAGTTCATGACCGTTTCTTTTCAGGAGTCTTTGAGGATATGTTTCCCAGGGTTTGTCTTTCACAACGTCAATGAATTATTCATAAACATTATGTGCTCATTTTATCTGTGCAGACAATTCACGACCCTTTATTTACCTCTTTGCTACTGCCAGACTGCTCAGGGCTCAAGAACTGTTTTAACAGCATGTCATTCCAGGTACTAGACATCACAGGATATGCGATTTTTCTGAAGCGAAGGAAAGTACCAGTCACATCTCTTATATTACACCCACATGGCTGTGAAAACAGTGGTCACATTAACATGAGTGTATACTTCAGACCAGATATAAAACTACATGGTTATTAAGGGAATGATCAGAAGTATCTTGTCAAAAATATGTCCTTTAAAAAGAGTTTAAAAATCTGCTCAATATTTAACCGTCCTTTGTAATACACGGACTGGTGCATGTTTTCCACTGCCCCATTGCTTGATGTAATTATGCCTGGTATTTTTTGAGAATGTCACCCTCTAGAGACTGGAATGTGAATAGGATAAAATTTAATATTAGAGACAACTAGTAAGGAATCTGTGCTTCATGTCTGAGTTTTAACTGATGATTATGGTTTCTGAATGGGCCATAAGTTTGTAACATCTCCTGATATCATAAGAGAATTATCTCGGTGCTTAGGAGGAAAAAAAGAAGAGACTTATTAAAACAGTTCCAGCTAAGCTTAAACTCACGGACATTCTGAATCTGTGCTCTCGAGTTATAAACCCTAATTGTTCCAATTTCTCTAGATCCACCCACAGTCCCTCCCTTCCTTCCCATCAGGCTCACAAAACGCTGTCTATTTCAGTAAATAAAACTGGTGATTAAATGATGATACTCTAGTATCTCTACTCCTTATTTACATGAGAATGAAGCACAGCCGAAAATAAAAGTAATCACATTCTTGGTTGTATTCGCCAATGTATGTGTGTGTTTAATTATATAAAACAAAATCTGTCGCAAATAAAGAAAAAGGAAAAAAAAAAAGCTTTCAGTCTTCGACAGTAGTTTAGCAATGTCAGCTTCTGGATGTGAAGTGATGGCAGTTTATTGTACGGACACTCTGCTGTACATGGAACAAACACATGCGTTTTGCAGGGGGCTGTGAAACACCATTCCCACGTGAAGCACTGGAGAGGGCTACAGAGATGAAGATACATTTTTGTTTACTGGGAAAAAAAATATGACTTGAAAAGATTTGTTTTTCTTTCTGCACTTGAACCATTCCACAGATAACTGAGTTTAGAAAAAAACACCTAAGGGGTAAAAAAAACCCCGATGAAGACTCATAGCTTATACCCGTAAAGGGGGATCATATACCATTTAGAGAACTTTGCCATAGTTTGTTATTCTTCAACAGCTACAATTTCAAAGCCCGCATTTCCCCTTCTCATCGCCAGCCTGAGGCCCTGTTCCTGCAAACACTTATGGAGGCAAATAACTTTAGACACATGAGTTATACCATTGATCCGCAAGAACAAACATAACAGACCAACACACCAGGGATTGAACTAGTGACATCAACACATAGACAGCGCCCACCCTTGCTGGAGATGGTAATAGCCTATATCTTCTGTGTCTCAGCACAGAGGGGGTCTTTAACACATTCACCAGGGGGTTACACAAAGTTACTCACACAGATGTTTCCAGGATCATGGCCTGATGGTAATTGAGATACCGGTTGATTGACATCTTCAGATTGCACTAAAAAAGTCAACACAATTCATTTATTTTTCCTAAACCATCCTCAGGAATACTTTCTCCCCTTATTTTTGAGCAATTATCCATGAACCCTAGGATATTTTCTTCCTGTAAGGTCAGTTTGACTTTAGAATAGTCTTCCCAGCCTTCCCGGAAAAATTGACAAAGCTTCGTCATTGGATGCATCAGAAATTAGGTTTTTCAAAAACTTTGGGAATGTACAGTAGAAACCATCCCAAGACAGGTGGATGGATTAGAATCTAGATCAATTTAGGACTAGATCAATATAGAATCAAATTCAATAAGAAACTAGCTCAAAATAGGACTAAATCAGTATTTTGTAATCTTCTCCAGAAAATGTACCAGTTTAGCAGACTAAGATCTAGATCCTGCAAAGATTTACTCACGTCCGTAAGTTTACTGAGGTGAATATTCCTATTGACATCAAATGCGGCTGCTTATCTCGTAAAGGGAGAGCCCTGCGATTCCACGGATACCGATTTATACCCGTGGTTATCTGCATCCACTGGTATAAATTTGTCTCCACCCAGGGCTCTACATAAAGGTTATGCAGGTGTGTATGCCTTTGCAGGACTGGTTCATAGATTCCTAGATTGTGAGGACCTAAGGCACCACTGTGATCATCTAGTAGGACCTCCTGTATAACACAGGCCATAGAACTTCCCCGAAATGATTCCTCTTTGAGCCGAAGCAGATCTTTTAAAAAAAACATCCCGTTTTGATTTTAAAATTGCCGGTGATTTAGATGCCACCACAACCCTGGGTAAGTTGTTCCAATGGCTAATCACCCTCACTGTTCAAAAAAAAAAGTGCCTTATTGCCAATCTGAGTGTACCTAGTTCAGCTTCCAGCTTTTCCCAGCTCTACTCACTATCCAGCTGTGGTAAACTTCCCCTACGCCAGCTGTTTATGGCAGCCCATAACCACTGCTGGGTTCTCTGCTTGTTGCCGTATTCCCAGGGCTGCTGCTTTCTAGACTTGTAAGGGCTGCATCCTGCAAATCTTTATGCCCCCACGTAGTTCTTACACACGTGAGTAAAAAGCTAATTGTGTGAGCAAGGCTTTGCAACCATGGTTCATTGCCCAGGAGCCCTTTCAACCACATACCCCATTGAAGTGCCGCGGACTCTGGGGTAGAACACGACAGCTGAAAGCAAATGAAGACTCATCCTACATTCATTTGTAATTATTTATCAGTCATTTTCTTATTTACTGGCAATGAACTTCTAGCGAACTGAAAGATTTCCCCTAATTATGACATTTTCCCGAAGCTATTGATATTTGTATATATCAACATGCTGTAGGCTACGGGTATCTGGCTGTGTATGGGCTTGTTTGTTTTGCCATAAGCGAGTTATTACCGTAAGATTCTAGCTTCTGACTTGAAATTCATATTTTGTATTCAAGTTAAAAATAAAACCAGCAGAAAAGCTTCTCTCGTTATCCTCTCCTATTGGCTGCTGGCTTTGTGAGCTCTGTGACATCCTTCGTCAGTTGCAAGATGATTAGGGTGAAGAAGTGAAATCAATTGTTAATCATTCTGAGCTACTTGCCTCTTTCTGTTTTAAACACGCTGGGCCAGATCCTCCATTGCTGTGAACCACCCTACTTCCGCTGGCTTCAGCTGACTGATTTACAACTGATCAATGTACACCAGCTGAGGACCTGGTCCATTGAGTTTGCTGCTGGCTTGGACCCAAATGAACAACAAAACAAAATCCAAAATAATGTTCTGTTATCCACTGGGATTATTCAAACTGCCCTCAAACTGTTCTTATCACAGAGGCTTAAAGTAAAGCATATATGTGCGGAAAACATTGTTATGGAAGGCGAATAACACACAAACCTTTTTAGAGCTTTAGAGCAGCAGTTTATTGTGTGTAATGCACACATCATTATCAGAAAGCAGTGTGCAATGCCCACAGTCTGATCAGACTGAAATTAACTTCTCTGTTTCCCTTTCTTCCTCCTCTTGGCTTTCAACTTTTATGCCATTGTGACCGGGGTCCCTGTGGGGGCCATCTGAGGTCACTTAATTAGGGTGAGCTGCAAAGAATGGGGCAGATAATCCCCCAAACTGGTGGATATTTTAAATACTTAGATTTCCCAAGACAGCATAAAAAAAGCTTCTTTATTACCACACTGGTTGCCCAGAAGCCAACAACACAGTTCCCTTAAAGTAACCCAGCCTCAGGCCTCCATCCAGGTACCCAAGTCAAATATGAAGATTTGTGAAAATCTTATTTCATCATGTAGGAGAAAAGGTGCTACCAATCCGAAAGGATTGGACACATTACTTCCCAGGTTAATAAATATCCCAGATCTTTCCCAAATGCACGCTACAGCCAATTCTTATTAACTAAACTAAAATGTATTAAAAAAACAAAAGAGAGAGAGTATGGTTGCAAGACCAATATGCATACAGACATGAGTTCAATTCTTGGGGTTCAGATACATAGTAGAGATGGTGAGCTTTATAGTTGCAAAGAGTTCCTTTAGTATGTAGTCCACAGGTTAAGTCCAAAGTCCAATATCAATATCAATTCAGGGAGTACCAGCATAATTGGGATCTCAATCTGGCGACTCAAACTTCCCCTGATGAAGCTTAAGCATATTTGAGATGACAGAATCAGGACCCAACAGTCTTTTATACAGTTTTCTAGCAGCCACTTGACCATACAGTCCTGGATAAACAATAGGCTTTTGATGTACCTTCTGCTTTCTGAACACCACCAGTAATTAGTTACACACATTAACATAGGGCAATTTATCCACTAGGCAGTCTATCACAAACTTCAAAGACACATATAGACAAATGACATTTTTTCACCCAAGATTAATCTAAATGTTAACATTCCCTTTTGATCTTTGAATTAATAGTTATAGTGACAGACAGGAACTGTTCACATGGCTAGCTGCTAAGATACACACAATTAGTATCACTTCTAACTTCAAACAATATAAGTTTGCATTTCAAAGTTCTAGCCTATCTACCATGAATGGCCCTAATTACCATTTGCATACTTTTCTAACATGACTTTAAAGGTCAGTCAGGCTGCAAGCTGCTTAACCCTTTCTAGCAATGAGTTATATTTTGTACAAGATTTGCTGGAATTATATAGCAGTGGTAGCAACAATGGTTTGCATAATTATATTTTAATCAGACAATCTCACAGTCATTTAATGGCCTCATAGAAAGATTAGAGGAGAGGGAGAAGAAGAGAAGAAGACGACAACTTTGCATTTTATATGTTGGGCCTGTAACTTGGACTGCTATTAGTGTGCTGTACCTTTAAATAGAGGGAAATCTTCCTCCTTCTTCCTACTTCCTTCTGGAGTGGTAGCTGGCATTTTCTGTTGAGATGCCACCTGCTGAAATTCAGAAGAGACACGCACAGACTCGTGTTTTCTCATGGAGACTTAAGTTTTTCTTTCTTTTGCCTTTTATGTGTGACAATATAGAGCCTAAACCAAATCATGTTAAAGTCCAGTGGAATCTTTCCCCTAATTTCAGTGGTCTTTGATCAGGCTTGTAGGTCATTAGGCTCATTGATTTGTTTTTACAATGTGCAGGTGAATTAGGAAAGTATTCGTGGGCCAGATTATCAGATGGTGTAAAATGGTGTAGCTCCATTGGAGTCACTGAAGCTTTGCTGAATTAGGCTATCTGAGCACCTGGCATGGTTTCTCCATGGTACAACTGAATGGACTGATTTACAGAAGGCCTGACATGACTTACCGAGGGATACATCACTGTCCAATGAGAGAAATGGGAATTATATCATGATATTTGGAGTGAGAGGGGGAAATGGGTGGATTTATGCTGGAAGCAACTCAGCCACAAGGAGAGAGCAGGGCCCAGGGTTTAATAAAGTTCTGATTGTTCAACTTAATCTGCATTCAGCTTCACTCTAGTAAAACAGGAATATAGAACCCACAGGGAGTCTTGTTTCCCAGTTCCCCATTTTAGCCACAGGACCGTAGAAATGGAGAAGACAGGTGGTGTTTTGAAAGAACGTCTAAAATCACGAGGCTGAGATTACACAGGTTACACTAACTGCAGTGTTTGTCTAGTGCTGCACTTGTGAAAACAGTGGGGATGATGGATGAGCGAACAGGCAGGACTGAGTCACTCACAAGAGTTTGTATGAATTGCCATGATCTCGAGCCCCAGAAATCTCCAGTACCATCATAACTCTCCCAGTGAACATGGTATTTAGCAGAGGGGCAACCATAACTGACTACAGATTTGTTACACTATATAGGTCTGTTTCGTAATGAATTGGCCTTATCCCAATCCTGGTTTGGCTACTGAGGTCCTTACCATCATAACCATAATGCACTGAACTCTCTCATTCTTTGAACCAGACGCCAGCATTTTGACAAGAGCCAGTTTTAGTGCAGAGATTCAAACGTCAGTGGTGAGATGGAAATGATAGTCCTGACAGCCTTTGCAATTCATCCTCTTTGACACAAAAACATGCTTTCCACTTGACACTTAGCCATACCCAAAGACATGGTGTACTTCTCGATGTGCACACAACAAACTGCGACCTTCTGCTGAGGGACCATTACCATTTATTTACCTCCTGAGCCTTTGCTTGTCATCTCCACTTTGAATGGGCTTAAAGGAAAGTAAATCTGAGCAAGTGGATAACCTCAGGTTAATGAAGGTATGTACTCTGTCTTTGTGAAGCTTATGCTGGCTGAGTCCCAACTGAAAGCATCTGAGTAAGAGCATTAGTGACGTACCGATACCACCGGGTGAAAAAACAATTACACTTTCCCAAGGTTCTGTCAAATTACGAGGCATCAGATACCAGTATGCTGAGCTGCAAATTAACCTCTTTGTTGTTCCCTATCAATTTCCCAAGTAAAAGTTATTCTGAGAGACCAGTCACAGGGCGAAATGCTATGACAGATATTATTTCTGTAAAGGGATGGAATAGATAGACTAATAACTACTTAATCTGAAAAATCTGAAGTCTTCTGCTCTTTGCCCGGCTAGATGTTGTTGCTAAGTGATCAGCTGGTACTTCAGGATGAGAGGATTATAGCTCAGTATCAACAAGGAGTCTGGTGGCACCTTAAAGACTAACAGATTTATTTGGGCATAAGCTTTCGTGGGTAAAAAAACCCACTTCTCCATGCATCTGAAGAAGTGAGGTTTTTTACCCACAAAAGCTGATGCCCAAATAAATCTGTTTGTCTTTAAGGTGCCACCCGACTCCTCGTTGTTTGTGTGGATCCAGACTAACACGGCTACCCCTCTGATACATAGCTCAGTATGGAATTTACCTACTGGTTTATTTTATAACTTTTTGAAAATAACCTGATACAAATTTATCAGTAGAAATTTATTCTGACTTGCAGGCTTTCTGCATATCCACATTGGGCTTCATCTTTCTCTTTATAAGCCTTAGCAAGGGCAGCAAATTTTTCGGTCAGAGTAGCTGACAAAAGCAATCCATCTATCCAAGTTATCAAAGCATTTACAGGACCGTAATCACCACAGCAGTCTTATTGGAGCACCTGTACATAGATATTCTGAGCAGTTAAGCTCAGTTACTCTGTGTTTACTTCTCAGTTGGCATGAGTGTGTATATTACACTGCTCCATGCTCCTTTGATTGTGAGTGCCTTCAAGCATGGCATCACTGATTGTATGCCTGGAAAGCATCTATCATAGTATGGGTGCTACTGCAAACCATTAACAATCTAATAAAAATAACTATGCCCCTGCTATATCAGGGCACTGGGCTAGCACTAACGAATCTCTACAGTTTATTGTAATAATAGTGTGCAGCCAGCTCCCAGATTCTGCTCGTTAATTTTAGAGCCCTGAAAGAGATAGCAGAGAGTTAACTAGATGGCCCAGAAACAGTGTTCTCATGAAGTACTACATAAGAACATAAGAACAGCCATACTGGGTCAGACCAAAGGTCCATCAAGCCCATTAACCTGTCTCTGACAGTGGCCAATGGCAGGCGCCCCACAGGTTTCACCGCTCCAGGCCAATAGGGGATGCAGGAAGGGCAGCCAACACGTCCCTCAGCCTGTGCCGCTTCCTGCAGCCCCCATTGGCCTGGAGCGGCGAACCACGGCCAGTGGGGGCCCTGATCGGCCAAACCTGCAGACGCAGCAGGTAAACAAACCGGCTTGGCCCACCAGGGCCTTTCCCTGAACAAACAGCGGCTCTAGTTTGAGAACCACTGTTATAAAATACCTTGTAAGAGAGCTCTTCTGGGTTCTAGGCTCTTCTAATTCCTGAAGCTTTGGGTTTTTGGAGTGCTTTTTCCAGTTCTCCTATACTCTAGAGACTATCTTTTCATCTATCTATTCTATCTTCTATCACGCTACCAGCTTAGCTTGTGCAGTATAGTATAACTACTCAACATTCCTAACCATTGGGGAAGCCAGCACCATCGTGTAATCGGGCATGCCAGGAGTGAGGCTGATCCGTCACCTCCTATTACTAGGTCCTCAAGGAAGGGTGTGAGTAAGTTAGGTTAAAGTACTTATAATAGAAATGTACCCACAAGGTGTTTGGGAATTCTTTTACTGTTTTGCAGTTATAAGTTTTATTGCATTTCTTATTTTTATGTTAATTTCAATAAAGGTTTTATCAATTTGCCATTGTCCTCAGCCAGAAGATTTATAGGTTCTTGCCAAGCACCCCAAGAGTCCTCTCCCGATATAGAGCTGTCTGAGTTCTTGACAAGAACCTATAAATCTTCTGGTTGGATGCGATCAGTGGCGAGCCATAACAACTAACCCATCAAATTCAGGTTAACATCATTCATTTTTCATAGGAAAATTTGAAAAAAACATTCTTTTTTCCCTCAAAAATTTCCGTGACAAAATTTTCATCAAAAAACTGAAACAACGCCTCCACCTCACCCCCTCCAAAATTCAGCTTTCAAAAACCATTTTTGTTTTTTGATTAAAACATGATTTCTGAAAACCAAACCCTGAACATTTTACTGAAAATTAAACCAAAAATGACAAACCAAAGTTTTAACCGAAATATGATTTTTTCAAATCAAAATCCAAACACTTTTACAGAATTTTTTTAATGGAAAACCCAAAATGAACATTTCCCTTGAAAAAACTGCATTTTGACCAGAAAGCTAGTTTTCACTGAAAAAAAACCCATGTTGACAAATATATTTCAATCAGCTGTACTCTCATGCTTGAACTCAACTAGACTCATTGTAAAGCCAGAGTTCCATCATCTTGTTTAGCATGACTGGGGACGGCAAAGAGGGGTAAAATAATATTTTTTCACAAAGACACATTTGCTCTGGAAACCAAATTCTCATCATTCGCCATCTACACACCATGACCAGCCCATGTTCTCCATGTTCTCAAAGTGTAGATATAGATAGCTGCTTTTGAGAGGAAATGTAGCAAGGGAGGAAAGTAATGACGCAATAGAGAAACGGGAGATATGTATGGGTTCTGGGACAAGACAAAGGAGCACCCCAAACCTAATGTTGTATAATGGAGGAAAAGAGCCCACTATCTTTTGGCAGGGTGGGAAAGAGGAGAGAAGAAAAATTAGGAGAAAGAATAAACAGGCAGAATGAGTGGGTAGAAGCTTAAGAAGCAGAGACAAACCAGAAAGAAGGTGGAAGGACTTAGAATCCTAGGCTACATCTATACTTAAAATGCCACAGCAAAACACGTGCTGCACAGTTCTCCATCACTGTAGTTAATTCACCTCCCCAAGCAGGAGTCCCAGCTGGGTCGATGGAAGAATTCTTCCGTCAACGTAGCGCTGTCCACACTGAGGATTAGGTCAGCGTAGCTATGGCTCTCGGGGGTGTGAATTTACCTCAGAGAGACGTCGCTATGTCAACATAAGTTTTCAGTGTAAGGCAGCTCGTAGGCCCTTGTTCAGCAAAGCACATAAGCACGTGCTAAAGTTCCATTGATGCTATTGGGAATGAAGAACATGCCCAAAGTGAAGCACGTGCTGAAGTGCTGAATCGGGGTCCTGGATAACAGAGTGGGAAAAGTTTGATGTAAATGCAAAGGGATGGTTAAAAGAAAAGGAAAAGGAAGTTTGTGGAACAAAAAAGGGGGAGAAAGGGCTGGCTGCCTCAGCGTCAACTGCATGGGTATTGAGCACCCTTGGGCATTGCTATGGGTTGCTTCTCTGGTTTTTTTACATTGGCTTCTAAGGTCAGCTTTCCCTTCTTTATCTTAACAGCCCTAAGGTGTCAGTAGAGATATAAAAGAAGCAACAACATGCAGGCAGTGGGCTGCACAGTTATTACTATACACTGGGGCAGATTCAGAGCAGGACAGCAGCCGTACTTTGTCATGTTTTTCATGTTTTATCATTTCCCTACACAAAACTGAACAAAATCCTCCCTATTTCAGAGCAACATGGCTCATGTTGTGATAAGGCTTCATTTTACTGTATCTGAACGAATACCCACTCCTAGCTGAAAACGGCTCCTTCCTCTCCCCAGCATGCTCTTGTGCTGCCATAAAGACTAGACCAACAATTACTTAGAACATAATCATTCACGAGACAGTTCCATGACAGGATATCTTTTTTTATTAATCTTCCACTTAATTCTAACCTATTAACTCTTGGGCTTGGATTTACATGATCCCTTCGGGGAATATTGACAATGATTTTTATAGGTATTTTACTAGCAAACCAATCTAATTAACATCCCTATTAATGCTGTCTGAGTTATGCTGCTAATTAAATCACTGTTCACGCTAAACCTTGACAGACGTGACTTTTTATTATTCTCATTTGGTTTTCTTTGGCGGAAGGGCAGACAACTTAGGTCACGTCCCTGGGGCTTGATGGCTAAAAAAAATAAGTGCAAAGAGTAAGAAGGAGAAAGAAAAAGATGGAAAGAAACTGAAGACAAAGGAAGAAAGAAAAATCAGAGGGTGCTCAGGAGAGGAAAACAAGGAAGGAAGAAGATCTTGTGGTCAAGATAATGGACTGGATTTCAGGAGAGCTGGGATCAATCTACAGCTCTTCCACAGGCTCCCTGTGTGACCTTGGTCAAATCACTTAATCTCTCTATGCCTCTGTCCTTCTAATGTAAAATGGAGATTATGCTTCCCTTCCTTTCAGGATAAATTCATGACCCTATATAAGCTACTATGGTAATGAGGGTCACGTAGCTGGATGTAAGACTCTGTAGGTTTTTAAACAGAGCAATATGTATAGGGCTTGGTTACCAAGGTGAATGGTGTCTTAAATAGGCAGACAAGATAGTCTTTTTTTTTTTAATTAAACAAGGAAGAAAAGGCATTCACTGCAACACTTTTCACACATTAAAGCACCACAATTCATTTGGACTGTGAAATTAGCTGAAAATGACTCCTCTTGCTGACCTCTGCATAGGCATCTCCATGCAAATCTGGCTTTCAAGAATAGCATGCAATAAATGTGCACGCCGCACTTTGCAAAATCCTGCATTTAAAGAAGGAAAATTGCTCTGAGGCGGAAGATTCCCATCATGTATGCAACCCCTCCTGATGGTGATTTTCCCTTCTGCCAAATTAGAATGTCGCACAGGAGGGCTTGTCTATATTTACTCAATAATAAATATTGTTTAACCTGGACACGCATCCGCTGTGACCTCCTGTTAAGTGATTTACTAAACAAAACACTGGAGACTTGTTTTCTTCTTAAGACTGAAAGAATTATTCAGCCCCAGGGAGCAGTTTGGTGCATAGATTAATATTCCATCAGGTCACAGTCTGTTTACATCATGGCTCAGGCTAAACCCAGCTGAGACTGGAATGACCAAAAATCAATCTTTTCTAAAGGTTGTAAAAACCAGAAGCTTAATAATTGTGCTCGCCATTATTCAAGAAGTATACAAAAGTATGTTTCTGCATAAATCTACCATAAATCAGCACAGGATTAGGTGCCACTGTCAGCTCTTGGAAGGAAGAGAAGGACATATTTTATGAAATGACAGTGTCTTTGCTTAAATTACAGAAGAACAGGTCCTTTCAAAAGATGCGGAATAGAGTCGTACACAATATGCATACATAAAATGAAGACAGGACTGTCAGCTTCCTCATGCTAATGTTTCCCTAATGCTGCCTTTCACAGGTGCCACACAGTTCAAGAGCAAGGACAAAAAGGGGTAGAGGCCATTTTTCCTTTCACTTGCCAATTCACATCCAGTCCAGGTCAGTAATAATGAAATCTTGTTACCTTCTGATGGCTATCTGAGAGCTTAAAGAAAATGAGTTTGGAGGCCTCCATCCAGTTCCCAGTGGACAAGCGGGTCCATATCACAAAAACAACCACCAGAATTTATGTTAATCCATCCTGTATTGGAAGTCCCAATGGAATGTGCTTGGGGAAATATTGGGCTCTGCATCTCTTCTCTCTCCAACACCATCATTCCTCATCCTCTGCCGTCAAGTCAGGTTTGCTTCCTCCTCTCCATCTTGTTTGGGTGCCAGCTGGAGGGTTGTTAAAAACATATGACAGGCAGTTTCTCTGTTTTCAGTTCTGGTGCTGGACACCAAAGCAGCTCCCTAGCTGCTGGGAGGAGCAATTTCAGGGAAATTCTTGTTCAGGCCCTGCATCCCTGGGATGGTGCATGCCCAGTCACTCTGTGGGGATGGCACAGGTGCAGACTGGATAGCACTAGTTGCTGTGAGAGGCTGGGGCATTCTCAGTACAGGTGGACTCTGGATAATTTAGCTCTCAATCTCTAACATGTATGAATTGACATTTTTCTAAATTAATTTAATTTTTTTTTAATTAATGGAGATATCCCATCTCCTAGAACTGGAAGGGACCTTGAAAGGTCATTGAGTCCAGCCCCCTGCCTTCACTAGCAGGACCAAGTACTGATTTTGCCCCAGATCCCCAAGTGGCCCCCTCAAGGATTGAACTTACAACCCTGGGTTTAGCAGACTAATGCTCAAACCACTGAGTTATCTCTCCCACCCCCCCAGCTCATATCGTGACCAAATTTGGGAGGAGTTTCACAGAGACAGCAAACATCACTTCCCTGATGTTGGGGTGACCGCGTTGCCAAATTTCAATTCTCTGCACCAAAGCATGGAGATGTTAGAGCTTCTCAACACAACAACTATACGAATGATTTAACATGGGCAAAACAATGTGTTTCCCAACACTTGTTTTTGGACATGATTGAACAATTTTAGCGTACAGTTTCCCAAAACACTCAGCCTCAGGCAGCCGCTCAGTATGTACAGTTTCAACTCAAACAGCATAAGTTTGGTGATATTACAAGCCACTGAAACCTGGATCTTATAATCAAAAGTGCAGGCAACCTTAATTAAAGGTGGCCAGCTATAATAAAATGACCATCCACTGAGAAACTTTAGGATAAAATGAATGACACCCCCCCCACACACACACACACACAAAACTTGATCCACACGTCTCTGACCGGACTGCTCCCTCATGCACTGATGATCTTCCCTTCAGTGTCCTGAGGGCTTTGCCATACTCAGATTGGCCACTTTTCCCACACCTTGTTTCACCCTTGTTGTTGCCTGGGGTCTCTCATGGTCTTCCCCTACCTCCAGAAGTCTGGGGACCTCACACAGCTTCTTCCATGGCCATGTACCTCAGTCCCTTCCATTCATGTTTTGATGTAGCAGCTTGGTTACTGTAGCTTAACCACTAAACTGGCATGCCTATACGCCAATTCTCCATCACCTCCACCCAAATTAATGTGAATGGCTAGCCAACTACAAAAGCAGTTTCTCCTCCCTTGGTGTTCACACCTCAACTGCTAGAAGAGGGCCTCACCCTCCCTGATTGAACTAACCTCGTTATCTCCAGACTGATTCTTGCCTGCATATTTATACCTGCTTCTGGAAATTTCCATTACATGCGTATGACAAAGTGGGCATTCACCCATGAAAGCTTATTCTCCAATACATCTGTTAGTCTTTAAGGTGCCACAGGACTCTCTGTTGCTTTTTACAGTTCCAGACTAACATGGCTACCCCTCTGATACACTTGCATCAGATACATTTATGTTCATGTATGTGGTTGCTTTAATATAGCATTGTTCTTTGTGGCTTCAGTCGTTAGGGATTCTGGCCGCAATCAGCTCAAGAGCTGACATGTTTTTTGAGGGCATAATCTTTTTATGTGATAGTGACCAAAGGAAAGTGTGACTCAGATGTGACATGGCATTCACGTCTTAGGAAGAAAATGCTCAACTTGCAATTCAAAAAATGAGTGTTTAGAGTCTGCCAGCATGATTCCAAAAGAGAAGACAGCATCAGATAATTTCCAGGAATTTCTAAAGGGTGGATTCTCCTTGCCATACTTCACAACCTCTTTTATTAGAAATGGATCCAATCCTTGATACAAACCTCCTTAAAGTCCAAGGAAGTTCAGATCCAGAACTGAACTTTAGGGCCATTTGTGTAATAACAGTTGGTCCAAACTTCCTCAGACTTTAGGTAAGGTCAGATCCAAATCTGGACTCGGTTGCATGGGTCAGAACCATATCTAGACCATCTTTACTTACCAATGTCTTTATTAATTATTATGATTATTTATTATTAAATCCAATAGATACTTGTGCAACTGCATATTACTTAACAGCCCTCTATGCCAGTCTGGTAGGACATCTACAGTCTTAGTGCCTTAGGTGTTCCTCTGTGTACTCTCACCAAAGGTCGTCTCTGGTGTGTGGGAAGAGAAATGGCTACACATTATTGGCTCCTTGACATGTGCCACAGAAACTTAGCAGTCCTGGTGTTATTTGCATTATCCCATAACTGTGATGTCTGGACTGATTTTATGTACTCGTACTAACAAAAGTGCAAGGATGATGATCACAAGATGAAAGGATCATGCACGGAACATGCAAGAACGTTAAAAATAGGCTCCATCCTTGAATGTTTTTTGCATGGAAACCCTGAATTCTTGATCCTTGTATGTTCTATGTCACCCACATGTGACCCCTTCGCTTTTGCCAGGTAGGTTAGCTCACACTTGTGAAACCACCATGAAAACATACCAGTGATAATACAAAACCTACTCACTCGCTTTTTCCAGGATGACTCAAAAAATAATATTTTCCTTGCCTGACAAAAAACAATTATTCACCAGGGTGAGTGGGTGAATAGAATTCTGAATGGTTTGAGCAGAACAAGTGCAAAAGAATTATTTCTCCAACACTAGGAACAAGTAGGGATGGCCTATGAAGTGCAAAAAAGGAATTTATTTGAAGACCTGACAGCTTCCAACTTTGATCTTAAAGTGACCAGAAATCAGCTAGGCAAAATGGTAATTGCTATGTCCTTTCTAGGGAGAGGGGGAAAGAACCAGCATAGGATAAACAGTTTAACCTTTTAGTTAAGATGAAGGTTGTCCCCAAGAGGTGCTAAACTTCTTCCCTTGTCATCATCCTTCCATTTATGATGAAAGAAGGGAGGGTGGCAGGGTGGGCTTTTAAGTCACTGAGTATCATGGATGAGTGTTTCTGTGCAGCTTCAGTTGTATAGGAAAGTGATGTAGCATCCTCAATTTATAGTGCTAGCTATAGAAAGAGATGTGAAATCCTCTTTCAAGCCTGTCACCTTAATTATAATCTTTTGGAGGCTTTTCAGATAATAGCTCCCATTTCTTTCATACTAAATCATTGAGTATGAGAAAGCTGCATCGGTTTTCAAAGGCCCAAGACAAATAAAGCTTTGACTTTCCCTTCAGAAGCTTTGACTCTGTAAACAGAAACATGTTCAAATGAGGGACTCATTGTGCTTACATATATTGTTACATATACTGTAGGTTTTCACTTGTAGGGGAGGGGAAAAACCCCTCACACCTCCACAGAGTTTCACTTTTTGTAAACCGAGAATGATAATGCTTCATTTTGTGTACCATTCTTTTCTCTTAAAGTTATTTTACTAGTTTTCCTTGTCATAAAGCTCAGAGATTTTTTATTATTCACTGCTAGGTATTCAGTTTACTGAATTTCTGAAAACCTTCACTTCAGAGATGATGAATATATTAGCTACGCCAGCCCACTTCCCCATTGTTCTGACTGAGGTTCAGGAGACTTGGTTTAATGGTTTGATTGGTTATTAAATAAGTGCTTAAAGGTAAGCATGTGCAAATGCCTTTCCTGAATGGATGTGTTTTCGTGAACTGGACCAAAAATAGACACAGCCCCTTCCTAGGGACCTAATTTAAGACCCAGATCCTGCAACTTGTAGTGCATGACAGATTTCTGCACCTGCAAATAACCCTCATTAAAACTAATGAGGCTTTCACCTGCTTATGTGATAAGCATGATAGAATTGGGGCCCATTCATAAATTCATGTATCAATGAATCGATTTTAAGGCCAAAAGGGACCATTATGATTATTTAGCGTGATTTAAAGTGATGGAGACTCTGCCACATTGCTAGGGAAGTTGTTTCAACAGTTAATTATCCTCACTGTGAAAAATTCGCACCTGATTTCTAGTCTGAAATCATCTTACGTCAGTTTCCTGCCACTGGATCTTGTTATGCCTTTTGTCTGCTGGATTAAAGAGCCCTCTGCTATCAGAAATCATTTCCTCGTGTAGATATTTATAGACTATGATCAATTCATCTCTTAACCTTTACTTGGATAAACTGAATAGATTGAGCTTCTGTAGTCTTCCCTGTAAGGCAGATTTCCCAGATCTGGAATCATTCTTTTAACTCTTTTCTGAAGGCAAATATGGGGCTGGCAGTGGGTGGCACAAGTGTGATAGTCAATGGAAACACACAGCTATATCATACTTTGTAGGTTTTTTTTTTAAATAAGATAGGCAAAATAAAGCTCATGATAAATCATTAATAAGCCACCTACTTATTCATTGTCTTTACTAAGGCATCATGGAAGAGATTTGGAGGAGGACAGAATAATGACTGTGAAAACAGACTTGGGAAAGGCATTTCAGGAACAAGGGCTAGGATGAAAGAAGGAGCAAAGGTGGTGATGGGTTTAGTAGGCAAAAAAGGCTGTCATCCTTTGGTCTTGTCTCCACTTAATGGGGGATCGACGCTGGGGCGATCGATCCACTGGGGGTTGATTTAGCGCAGAGGTTCCCAAACTTATTTGGCCTACCGCCCCCTTTTCAGAAAAAAAATTACTCAGCGCCCCCCTTTTCAGAAAAAAAATTACTCAGCGCCCCCCTGGAAATCTACCTTCTTTAAGTGAACAAACAGAAAGATGCAGTGACAAATTTGCGTTCTTTAATGTATCTATATTTCTACCTACATCCTACAATATAGTAAAGAAAGATGTGTTATTAGAATATCGCCCATGACATCTGGTATACAGCGTTTTTTGCGTAATACGGCAAAAGACAACCAAACTAAAATACTAATGAAACTAATAAACTGGGTTTTGTTCTTTGCTCAGCAATAGATATATGTATTTGATATTAAATTGTCAAATATCAAACTAAATTTATCAAGAAATAATTTAAAAAATAATCAATATGCAATTAAAAATCAGTTAATAGTTTTAATTTAGTTTGCCCTTATTTAAATAATTGTTCCTTATTAACACATGCCTTATTTACCAATTAACACAGATGATTCGATAGATATAAATAAATGTTATAGTTAACAGTTTTTTTACGATTTCGTTCCCCTGTTTTAGTTAATATTGTAATAAAAAATATGACAAATATATTGACTATACACTTCAAATAGTACTGTACCGACACAAGCCTGCTACAATTTTATTATTAGTAAGCACTAGAGACACAGAACCGTACGGTAGATATGTACGAAAATGTATAAAAATACTCACGTGTAAATTGCTGTTTTATTGAAACAACAATAATACAATTTGCTTTGTATGTGATCCGTAATCCGTAAAGATCGAAGGTATCGAATATGAATAAAAAATTTTAAATACTTATTGCACTATTGTTAACTGCTTTTTACACAATTCAGAAACAATCTAAATTAGATTTCATACATGTCGCCTATTTATAGTATCGTATTGTAAACAAGTCATTACACGCACATATTCCTGCCGATGCATGCTGGACTTCCCGACAATGCGCGACACGCTGGCTTGCCAACACTTGCTTGTTAAGAGCTGTTGGCGGACTTGACAACTGATCGGTTATAATTTGTGAATTTATTTGGAAAATAAAGTAATCACTACAACTTTAACTCTATGTTACACAGCAGATGAAACATGTACGAACGGTTTTTCAAAATTTTCTTATATTCTCTTCTTTCTTTATGCTTCCACCGCCCCCTTATTTTTATTCAACGCCCCCCAATTGCACCCGAGGTTACTACTGCCCCCCTGGATCGTTCCAGCGCCCCCCAGGGGGCAGTATCGCCCACTTTGGGAACCTCTGATTTAGCGAGTCTAGTGAAGACCCACTAAATCGACTGCCGATCGCTCTCCTGTCGACTCCGTACTCCACCGGAACAAGAAACATAAGGTAAGTCAATGGGAGAATTTCTCCTGTTGACCCAGCGTGGTGTAGATACCGCAGTACATTGACCTCAGGTATATCAACTCCAGCTACCTTATTAACATAGGTGGAGTTGCGTAACTTAGGTCGACTTAACTCCGTATTGTAGACCTGCCCTTAGTGAGTAGAAAGGTTAGGAAACAATGCAGTGAGACAAGAGATCAGATAAGCAGAAGGGAGATAAACTGTGAAAAGTCTGCATGATGGAAAGGGCCAGAAGTTTGTGTCTGATCTATCTGAGAACCAACACGGTCTAGTGGGTAGGGCACTGGATGGAGGCCATGGAATTATTCTTGGCTGTGTCACTGACCTGCTGTATGACATTAGGCTAGTCCAATCACCTCTGTGGGTTAGCTTCACAAAGAGATGTAGGTAACATAATGCAAAGCTTTACCATGCCTAACTTTTAGGTACCTAGAAAATCACTGAGGGAAAGTCTGCACTGCAAAAAGGCCTGCAAAAGCGAAACTTAGAGCCTGGATCAACTGATTCGGGCTTGCGGGGCTCAGGCTATGGGGCTCAAAATAGCCATGTAGATTTTCCTGCTTGGACTGAAGCTTGGGGTCTGAGACCCGCACCCCTTACTGGGTTTCAGAGTCAGAGAAGGAAAGTCTGCACTGCTCCTTTTAGCCCTATAGAGCAAGCCCAAGTCAGTTGACCCAGGCTCTGAGACTCCCTGCTGTGGGGTTTTGTTTGTTTATTTTTTGCAGTGTAGAAATACATGGGACTCACCAAGCCTGAGTTCAGTGCCTTGGCTCCCTATACAATGAATGGGGAGAGATAGACACCTGAGACTGCGATTCACACTAGGAAGCTCCTTGCCTAAACCAGCCAATGGGAGATGCTAAGCCGATGTTGCCTGATCTTTAGATCAGTGGTTCTCAAACTAGGGCCACCACTTGTTCAGGAAAAGCCCCTGGTGGGCCGGGCCAGTTTGTTTACCTGCTGCGTCCCCAGGTTCGGCCGATCGTGTCTCCCACTGGCCACGGTTCGCTGCTCCAAGCCAATGGGGGCTGCAGGAAATGGTGTGGGCCGAAGGATGTGCTGGCCTTCCTGCAGCCCCCATAGGCTTGGAACGGTGAACCGCAGTCAGTGGGAACCACGATTGGCCGAACCTGCGGATGCAGCAGGTAAACAAACCGGCCCGGCCCGCCAGGGGCTTTCCCTGAACAAGCAGGGACCAGCTTTGAGAACCACTGCTTTAGATTATGTATTAATTATACTGATTACTTTAGAATCCCCAGTTATCACTTTGAGGGTTGTCAGGTTCTTTCCCCAAGATTAGGCCCAGTATTATTCAAATGATTATATACTTGGGAACCCTGATGTGCACAATTGCAACACTTACACTATAGGAACTCTTTTATATTTATAAATATAGTTTATTAATACATTTAGCACAATCACAAACACCCCAACTCAGTAAGATAGATAGAGATACTACAGAATGTACATTTGCACACCCATATACTCACACCATCCCTTGTAGAACAACTTGAAATGTTAGCCATCATCTTCCTTGTCACCATCACCTTCCCCATCATCACCAGTGGCCATCATTCTGGCACCTCCCAAGGGCTACATCTCTCTCTCCTATTGCCCTTAGGCTGTGATGCCACTTTTATAATATGTTACACTGACGCCGTTATGTTTGATGCATATTCAGTAGGGGATTTTCCCCTTCTCCTTATTTATATTTCCTCACCTTACTAATGTTGGAGTGTCTTTTTTCCTATAGGTTAGTATATTAATGATCTCAACTTATTATATACGTCCATTCATTACCATGGCCCTTTTGTGGTTAGGTATCACATTTGTTATTTTTGTCCTAACTGGTTATTTTGGTTCTTTCCAAGTTCTAAGTTGTGGTGTACCTGTTAAGTTTAAAAGGGTATGAACTTAGGAAAGCCCCTGTGCTAACCTGCTTTAACACATCCTCTATGTTAAAGGTCGCAGCCATACATGGACCTTATGCATCTATCTAGGTGAAAGGTCCCAAACATATGTATGCTAATTTTGCCTTAGCTCAACATACAGGATGTGGCCTCCAGGTCCCTTGTGTTACAGCCAAAATATACTCTAATATAGATCTATACACCTATTATAATAAAACAAATAATCAAACCCATAAGAAAATAAAACATTTATAAAATATATATATATATACACATATATATGGGATGTATCTCATGTACCTGTTTTGTACGTCACTTTGTTACCAGGACACTTCTGGGGTTGAATTATTTACCTGTGTCCAGAACTTCCCCTTATATTCTACTTTCAGCTCCCCAAATACTTGGGATTTTCTGATGGGCCGTTTATCTGTTCAAAGTTTATCTGTTCAAAGATCATAGGTCTCAAGCCTTATGCTAACTTGCTGAAGCTAATGTCTTACAGGATACAGGCCTGTAGGTTTCTTGCATTACTGCTGAATATAATGCAAAGCAGAATATAATGCAAAGCAGTGAATATAATAAAGGCAAGCTAGCCACTGGGCTACACCAAGGATGCATGCTAAGTCCCACTCCTCTCTCAGACATAGGCCTCTAAGTCCATCCTGGAGGAAGACACCTCCCTCTGCTTGGGATTCTCAACTGCAAACCCTCTCTTGGAGTTAGGCACTTATGCCATTTTGGCAAGAAGCCTGGAGAAGGGGGACCCTTCCTCCTAACTTTTAGCCCTGTGGTTGGGGTACACACCTGGTTCAAGTCCCGCCTCCACCTGAGAGGGAGAAGAGATTTAAACAGGGATCTAGCCCCTCTCAGGACCATGCTGTAACCGCTTTGCTAGGGGATATTGTGACAGGGGGCTTCAGCGAGAGAGAGAGAGAGTGTACAAGCATAAGAATGACTCTGACTCTGTAGCCTTATGGTTAGAGTCCTCTCATGGAAGACCCAGGATCCAGTCATTGTGCTTCAATTACTCTTTATTTATCCAAAGTGGAACAGCTTCAACAGGAGGGAGACCACCCCTGCCCCGCACCCCTGCCGCAGCCCAATCAGCCTATTCCATAGTCCAGCAGTTAAGGGACTTATCTAAGAGGTGGTCAACCCCAGTTCAAAACTCTTCTCTCCTCTGAGAGGATGAACCAGGGGTCTCAAACATCCCAGGTGAGCACTCTCCCTACAGGACTAACATTAGGTTTGCCAACTTTCTAATCCCACAAAACCAAACATCCTAGCCCTACCCCTTCCCCGAGGCCCTGCCCCCCACTCACGACATTCCCCCTCCCTCAGTGGCTCACTCACTTTCACTGGGCTGGGGCAGGGGGTTGGAGTGTAGGATGGTGAGGGCTCTAACTGGGAGTGAGGGGTCTGGGGTGGGGCCAGAAATGAGGGGGTCAGGGTACGGGAGGGGGCTCCAGGCTGGGGCAGGAGCAGGGCCGCCCAGAGGGGGGGGCAAGTGGGGCAATTTGCCCCAGGCCCCAGGCCCCACAGGGGCCCCCATGAGAGTTTTTCGGGGCCCCTGGAGCGGGGTCCTTCACTCGCTCCAGGGGCCCCCACGAGAGTTTTTTGGGGCCCCTGGAGGGGGGTCCTTCACTCGCTCCGAGGGCCCCGGAAAACTCTCGCAGGGCCAGGGCCCCCGGAGATTCTTCCGCTCGGGGTCTTCGGCGGCAGTTCGGTGGCAGGGGGTCCTTCTGCCCCGGGACCCGCTGCCGAAGTGCTGGGTCTTCGGCAGCAATTCAGCGGTGGGGGCCCCTGCCGCTGAAGACCCCAGACCCCCTGAATCCTCTGGGCGGCCCTGTGCAGGGGTTGGGGTGAGGGAGTGGGTGACAGCTTTGGCTGGAGGTGCGGGCTCTGGGATGGGGCTGAGGATGAGTGGCCAGGGTGTGGGAGGGGACTGCGGATTGAGGCAGAGGGTTGGGGTGCAGGGGGGGGTTGATGGGTCTGTCTGGGGGTGCGGGCTCTGGAGTGGGGCCGGGATGAGGGGTTTTGGATGTAGGAGGGGACTCCAGGCAGTGGGGTGGGGCAGAGTGGTTCAGGGTATGGGAGGGGGGCCTGGGATGGGGCAGGGGTTTGGGGTTTGGGAGGAGGTGAGGGTTCCATCTGGGAGTGCAGGCTCTGGGGTGGGGCTGGGAATGAGGGGTTTGGGGTGCAGGAGGGGGCTCTGGGTTTGGGGGGAGGACTTAGGGCTGGGGTAGGGGGTTGGGACTCGGGGTTTGGGCGTGGGCTTACTTCCGGCAGCTCCCGGTCAGTGGCACAGCGGGGGTGCTAAGGCAGGCTTTCTGCCTGTCCTGGCACTGCGGACCGCGCTGCACCCCAGAAGCGGCCAACAGCAGGTCTGGCTCCTAGGCAAAGGTGCGGCAGGCAGTTCTGCTCGCAGCGCTACTCTCACCTGCCGGCACCACCCCCACAGCTCCCATTGTCCATGGTTCCCTGCCAATGGGAGTGCAGAGCCGGTGCTTGGTGCAGGGGCAGCGCACGGAGCTCCATGTCCCCCCTGCCTAGGAGCCAGACCTGCTGCTGGCCGCTTCTGGGGCAAAGCGTGGTGCCAGGACAAGTAGGGACTAGCTTGCCTTAGCCCAGCAGCACAGCCGACCAGACTTTTAACAGCCCGGTCAGCAGTACTGACTGGAGCTGCCAGGGTCTCTTTTCGACCGGGGGTTCCAGTCAAAAACTGGACACCTGGTCACCCTAATATCCCAGCTGGTTTTGGTACAAGCTTGCCTATAGGGGCCCGATCTGGTGGGCAAGCTCTGCACACACTTACTGGCTTGGGCCCCAGAGGTGAATTCAGGGGAGGAATGACTATTGTGGATTTCTCTGGGGCTTAGGTGTCTGGCACCTAGAAGGGGCTGCACTGTGCATGCCAAGAGGCAGAAATATAGGAACCTAGGAAACTTTTTCTGCACAAATGTAGGTGCTAAGCGAATGTAGGCACCTACAGAGTTGTGGAGCAGCTGAACAGGGGTTTTGTGAATCCCAATGTGGCCTGATTCTGGGATTTAGGTGCCTGAAGTGGCAGAAAGGCACCTAAGTTCTTTCATGAAACTTGCCCTCTGTGCCTCTGGTTTTGTTCCTATGCTTTGTCAGCCTTTTCTGTCTAGATTGTAAGCTCCTCAGGACAGGAATTGTTTCTTCCTCTCTGTTTGTACAGTACCTGGCACGGCAGGGTCCTGATCTCAGTTGGTGACTCTACTCACTACTGTAATACAAAGAAACAATAATAATACAAATATGCATTTATATCTTGCTCATCACTATGGTATCCTTTCAGGCCTTACTCCGCATCTAGTTTCTAGTTGGCAGCCACGCAGCTGTTTATTATTATTATTGATCTGTTTTACAATAGCACTTTGGAGCCGTACTCAGGAACCTGCGTCCCACTGTATTTTCAATATTGCAAGTATATAATAGGATTGCCTGCTCTATTTCATGGTCTAGCTGGGGATTCTAAGGCTGCTACAAATGCTTTGTTTTAATCATTTCAGTTTAGCTGTCTGGGTAGTTTTCTAGCTCCGTGTTAACAGTCGGTTGATTTTCCTGTTGGTTGGGCATTTTGGTAGACTCCCAGAAAAGATGGTTTAATGAGAATTTTACTGGATACCTTCTTTCACCTTCAATTTCTGTTTTTTTTATTTTTCCAGTTGAATTATTTACAGACCCTTTTGGAAAATGCTGAGCTGGTGTTTCCTTGCTCATATTCCATTCATAACGTTTGGCTTTTGTAAACTGGAGTTTACATTCATTCATTCATCTGTTCCTCTCATTATTTGTCTGTGTTCACCCCTTGGACTCTTCCAAGTCTGTGTTCTCCCTTCCCTTAATTCCTGTGCTGAAAGCTATTACCTTGCTGCCCAGGGCTTGGCAGGCTCCGGTGTTTCCTTTCTGATTTGCAGAGTTTGCAGTCTGGGCATATTTTCTTTCTCCTCCTCCACTGTGGTTGCAGACCTCACTGGGCCTGCCTGTGAATCTGGGGAGTTCTGGGAGTGTAAGAGACTTATTCCTGATTGGCCCCAAAATAGACATAACTCATATGTGAATACTGCATAAGTAGCTTGTGTTTTGCATATTGGCATTATAGAAGATCACATACTATGTCACTGGCCCACATTCAAATCTGTGCTGAGATGCACTTGGGGTTGTAGTGGAGGAGGCATCAGGGAGAAAGTTTTAGCTCCCTAATTCTCGTGGTGCACGAATGCCAGCCCCACCTCCCTGACGTTGGCATTTCCTAACTTTTGAGTGCTCAGCTTTGCAACCTGAATAATGCTCTTTAAGCAAGAATTTGTCTTTTGGTTTGGTTTGGGTTTTCTGGTAATATGTACGCCCTATTGCCAGAAGCTTCCATAGGGGAAAGAGCTCTCTACTCCCTCTATTGGTGAAAAGGAAAAAGTGCTGCCCTAGAGAACTTAATTTGCATAGGCTACGGTCCAACAATTCCTCTAGTGATACTTGGGGAGTCAACATCACTTGAACTCGGATTTTGTGGGACAGTGGGCTCCCAGAGAGGCTCACACAGGGTAAGGAAGTTTGATCTTTTAGTGAAAAGTTGATTTCCAAGGAGCCAGGTTTCTGTTCAAGGTTCTTCAGTGCTCTTGGCTCTCTCTTTTCTGGTAAGAAACAATGCAGATTGAGGACTTTGCTCTGAGGACCATCAAAGAAGACAACAGCAGAGATGAGTGGACTCCAGTGAGCTTGCCCATCCAGTTGAACAAACCTGACTCCCTAAGGCCTGGTCTACACTAGGAGATTATGTCGAATTTAGCAGCGTTAAATCAAATTAACCCTGCACCCGTCCACACAACGACGCTATTTAGTTCAACATAGAGGTCTCTTAAATTTGATTTCTGTACTCCTCCCCAACGAGGGGAGTAGCGCTAAATTCGACATGGCCATGTCGAATTAGGGTAGGTGTGGATGGAATTCGACACTAATAGCTCCGGGAGCTATCCCACAGTGCACCACTCTGTTGAAGATCTGGACAGCAGTCCGAGCTCGGATGCTCTGACCAGCCACACAGGAAAAGCCCCGGGAAAATTTGAATTCCTTTTCCTGTCTGGGCAGTTTGAATCTCATTTCCTGTTTGGACATCGTGGCGAGCTCAGCAGCACTGGCAACGATGCAGAGCTCTCCAGCAGAGGTGACCATGCAATCTCAGAATAGAAAGCGGGCCCCAGCATGGACTGATCGGGAAGTCTTGGATCTGATCGCTGTGTGGGGCGAGGAGTCCATGCTTTCGGAGCTGCGATCGAAAAGACGGAATGCGAAGATCTACGAGAAGATCTCAAAAGCCATGACAGAGAGAGGATACAGCCGGGATGCAATGCAGTGCCGCGTGAAAATCAAGGAGCTGAGACAAGCATACCAGAAGACCAAAGAGTCAAACGGACACTCCGGATCCCAGCCTCAGACATGCCGTTTCTACGAGGCACTGCATTCCATTCTAGACCGTGGACTCTGAGGATGGGATATTGTCGACGGCCGCTTCCTCGGAGATGTTAGCGGATGGGGAAGATGAGGAAGGTGATGAGGAGGACGAGGCAGTCGACAGCGCTTACAACGCTGATTTCCCAGACAGCCAGGATCTGTTCATCACCCTCACAGAGATCCCCTACCAACCGTCCCCAGGCGTTAACCCGGACCCTGAATCAGGGGAAGGATCAATCGGTAAGTGTTTTAAACATGTAAACATTTATTTTGAACAGAACAGGAATATTAACAATGGGTTTTTCATGATTTGTTTGCCCTAGGCGCTTAACGTTTTAGTCCTTGGCAGTGCAACTACTGCAAAAGAATCTAACAATGTCCGGTTTATCATGATTAGTTTGCCCTAGGCGCTCTACTTTTTAGTCCTTGCCAGTGCAGCTACTGGAAAAGAAGGTCTAAATGTCCGGGGATAGAGCTGAAATCCTCATGGGACATCTCCACGAAGCTCTCCTGGAGGTAATTGGAAAGCCTTTGCATGAGGTTCCTGGGGAGAGCGGCCTTATTGTGTCCTCCGTGGTAGGAAACTTTTCCTTGCCAGGCTATCATCAAGTACTCTGGGATCATTGCCTTGCAGAGCATGGCAGCATACGGCCCTGGTTTTTGCTGGCTTTCACACAGCATATGTTCTTTCTTGGTCTCAGAAATCCTCAGCAGAGTGATGTTGCTCATGGTGACCTGCTTAGAATTAGGGGAATGTTACTATTGGGACTGCTTGCCTGTTCCTTTACAGAATGTCACCACGGTTTACAGTCACACGGTGGAGGCGGGAGAGGGGCAGCATATAGGGATCTTTCCCGGGTACAGCTGTGAGGGGGTGGGACAGGGGCAGAGTTCATGCTTACCGGATTGCCGGCAGCAGGAACTGGCCAACGATAGGAGCATTGCTTTGAACGTGAAAGGAGGGCACTGCTATAATTTAAGTTTTAAGCAGTCAAAAGTATACGGCTTACCATGTCAGCCTGCTAGCCGAATTCCGCTATCCTGCCACGCTTGTCTGATCTCCACTGCAAGACCCCAGGCACAGAATGCAAAGGCCGAAAATTCGACCTTCTCCTGAGTGCGCATGTGATAGGTGCTATGCATGGTCTTGTTCACAGAGAAAGACTATGTTCATTGTTCAAAAAAAATTATCTTTGTGAGGAATTCACTCTCTTTTTCCCATCCCACAGCTGCAACTGTCTCCCGACCTACCCTGACATCCCCCTCCCAGAGGCTGGCGCAGATTAGGCGGAGAAAGAAAAGAACACGGGACGACATGTTCTCAGAACTTATGGGCTGCTCCTGAGCCGATGCGGCCCAGCAGACCCAGTGGAGGGAGAACATATCACAATACCAGCGAGCACACAGTGAACGAGAGGAGAGGTGGCAGCAGGAAGACCAGCAGGCGACTCAAACGCTGCTTGGACTAATGAGGGAGCAAACGGACACGCTCCAGCGCCTTGTGGATGTTCTGCAGGACCGGAGGCAGGAGGACAGAGCCCCGCTGCAGTCTATCTCTAACCGCCCTCCCCCGCCACAAAGTCCCATACCCCCCTCACCCAAAGTCCCAAGAAGGAGGGGCAGCAGGGGCCGTGAAAACTGTCACTTCACCCCTGCAGACTGCTCATGTAACAGAAGGAGCAGGAGCCTGTCATTCCTCGAGTTTAGAAGCGTTCTTTCCACCACTACGCCCACTCCCCACCACAGTCTGCGTCCCAGTTTCAACACTTTACCGCGAAATCCATAATAAAGAAAATGGTGTTCATTAACAAAGTTCCATTTATTTTATTTTTAAACGTGTGTTGTAAGGTGGGGACGGGGTGAACGGGGTATGTAGCTGGAGAGGATAGTCAACAGTAAGTGGGTAAAGAAACGGGGGCAGGTTCAGCTTCTCTTTAAACAAACTTAATAGTCACAGGTTACCCTGCTCACTGAGGAACCTAGCTTTCAAAGCCTCCCGGATGCACAGCGCGTCCCGCTGGGCTCTTCTAATCGCATGGCTGTCTGGCTGGGCGTAATCAGCAGCCAGGCTATTCGCCTCAACCTCCCACCCCGCCATAAAGGTCTCCCCCTTGCTCTCACAGAGATTGTGGAGCACACAGCAAGCTGCAATAACAATGGGGATATTGGTTTCGCTGAGATCAGAGCGAGTCAGTAAGCTTCTCCATCTCCCCTTGAGACGTCCAAAAGCTCACTCCACCACCATTCTGCACTTGCTCAGACGGTAGTTGAAGAGTTCTTTTTCAATGTCCAGGGCGCCTGTATAGGGCTTCATGAGCCAGGGCATTAGCGGGTAGGTTGGGTCCCCGAGGATCACTATAGGCACATCTCCACATCCCCAACAGTTATTTTCTGGTCCGGGAAGTAAATACCTTCCTGCAGCTGTCTAAACAGACCAGAGTTCCTGAAAACACGAGCGTCATGAACCTTGCCCGGCCATCCTACGTTGATGTTTGTAAAACATCCCCTATGGTCCACCAGTGCTTGCAGCACCATTGAAAAGTAGCCCTTTCGGTTAATGAAATGGCTGGCCTGGTGGTCCGGTCGCAGGATAGGGATGTGAGTTCCATCTATAGCCCCACCGCAGTTTGGGAATCCCATCGCGGCGAAGCCATCTATGATGACCTGGACGTTTCCAAGGGTCACTACCTTTGACAGCAGTAGCTCAATGATTGCGTTGGCTACTTGCATCACAGCAACCCCCACGGTAGATTTGCCGACGCCAAAGTGATTCGCGACTGACTGGTAGCTGTCTGGCGTTGCAAGCTTCCAGAGGGCTATGGCCACTCACTTCTGGACAGTCAGGGTTGCTCGCATCCGGGTGTCCTTGTGCTTCAGGGCAGGGGACAGCAACTCACAAAGTTCAAGGAAAGTTCCCTTCCGCATCCGAAAGTTTCGCAGCCTCTGTGCGGTCCCACCAATCCATGCTTGTTTCCCAGGCCCTGAATTGCCGTTCCACAGCATTAACATGACCCAATGCCACCATGATGTTCACGGCGCGGGGTCCCGTGCTTTGTGACAGGTCTGTGCCACTCTCAGACATCATGTCCTCACCGCGCTGCCGTAGCCTCCTCGCCCGATTTCTCAGCATCTGCCTCTGGAAAAGGTAGATGATAAGGTGCGAGGTGTTGACAACGGCCATAACTGCAGTAATGGTCGCAGCGGGCTCCATGCTCGCAGTGCTGTGGCGTCTGTGCTGTCACTCACCAGAAAAGTGCGCGAACTGATTGCCCGCCGGCACTTTCAGGGAGGGAGGGCGGGAGTGACGGTTGGATGACGACAGTTACCCAAAACCACCCTCGACACATTTTTTTCCCCAGCAGGCATTGGGGGCTCGACCCAGAATTCCAATGGTCAGCGGGGACTGCGGGAACTGTGGGATAGCTGCCCACAGTTCACCGCTTCCAATGTCGATGCTTGCCCCGTTAGTGTGGACTCACAAAGTCGAATTACTGTCCTTAGTGTGGATACACACGTTCGACTTTGTAATATCGATTCCACATATTCGATTTAAGTACAATCGAACTACTCTCGTAGTGTAGACATACCCTTAGATAAGTTAGGTTCTGGTGGCTCCAGGTGGGACTGGACACAGACCTGAAAAGAGACACTTGGACTACTGCTTCTCGCTGGTCTTGACCAGGAGTGGGGTTTCGTGGATAGAGGAGGTGGTACAGCCAAAAGCATATCAGCTGTGGGATATTCTCACTGATATGTGGGAAAGGAATTAGAGAGACTATTGCCAATGTTACCAGAAGGGGGAGTTTTTTTCTCTTTATTTGTGTGTATATATATATATATATATATTATGTTGCTGTGTTTTCTGAAGTTTATGACTGTCTCTTTCCCTCATAACAGTTCCCCTGTTTGGACACCATCTCGGAGCACTTGCGAGTAGAAGTTTTGCCTGTTACATGTACCCAGGCAGGGTGAATTTAGTTTTCTCAGGTTTCCATGTGAGGGCTCAAGTCAGTTTAATTATTTACCAAGAAGGACCCTAGATATTTTGAACCGAGAGCACAAGCAGCAAACGGGGGAATTTTTGCGGTGGAGTTCTCCCAGTGAAAGAGGAGCGACTAGGTGACCCTTGGGGTGAATTTGTTGCCTGTTAGGTTGAGGCCGTGTGCCTGCTTGATTGAAGTTCATAGTGTGATCTGATTGGGAGGCTGAACATAGTGGCCTGCTAGGCAAGGCTGAGAGATTCCTAATGAAGTTCTGGCCTGTCATCCTTTGACCCCTAATCCCTTTAGGATCCCTTGACAAGGGAGCAGGGCTAACTCAGGGAGAACGGGGGTTTAAAAATCCAGCCCCTAAGCAGCCAGGGGAGCTAGTGAACAGGGGAATTTTGCGAGGGAATTTAGAGGAGCACGAAAGCCAGATACACATAACAAACATATTCTAAACCTAGGCTAATAAACTGCCCCCCCCAAAAAACCCCTACAAGTGTAAAAATAATGCAGAAAGAAGTCCATCAGCAGAGTGAGGGCTATCCAGTTTATTGCACCAAATGCAGCATATATGATTACCTGCCTGGAGGGCATATAGCATATATGTGCATTCGGTGAAGCAGCTCATGGCCCTCAGAGACCGAGTACAAAGTCTTGAAACCAGAGTGACTGAACTGGAGGAGCTAAAGGAGAAAGAGAGGGGCCTAGATGAGACCTTCCAGGGCAGCAGAGCGGTCCCACCCCCAGCCTGACAGCCTCTGTGCTGTTGAGGAGGATTGAAGTCTCAGGGAAGGAGAACATCAAACTGGAGTGGAGGGAAATGATCCCATAGCTAGAACCCTCCTTCCAGAGGATGTCATGTTATCCTCTCACACTGAGCCCAACTCTCTAGGGGAGGTGATCCCAGTTATTAGGAACAGACAGGTAATAGTAATATGGGATTTGATTAGAAATATAGATAGTTGGGTTTGTGATGACTGACAGAACTGCATGGTGAATTGTCTGCTGGCTGCAGATCTCAAGACATCTAGACAGACGTTTCTGCAGTGCTGGGGAGGAGCCGGGTGGTCGGGGTGCATGTAGGAGTCAATGACATACAGAAAGGTAGGAGAGAGGTCCTGCAGGCCAAATTTTGGCTGCTAAGTAAGAGATTAAAGTCCAGGATTTCCATAGTAGCATTTTCTGAAATGCTTCCAGTTCCACACGCAAGGCCACGTAGATAGGCACAACTGCAGAGTCTCAATGCATGCTTAAGACAATGGTGTAGGAAAAAGGGCTTTAGGTGTATTAGGAACTGAGAAATCTTTTGGGAAAGGAGGAGCCTATACAGAAAAGGATGGGATCCACTTAAACCAAAATGGAATCAAATTGCTGGCGTGTAAAATTAAAACGGTTGTAGAGGAGATTTTAAACAAAGGGCCAGAGGAAAGCCGACAGTTGCAGAGGAGCACGAAGTTCAGGTGGAGACATTGCTTAGAGGAGGATTTATTAAAAGATATGTCCTAGTAAAGAGAAGAGGATAGAAGTTGATAAAGTACAGGTAGGAGCTGAAGAGAAACAGTCACACGAAAGAGAGTTCAATTCAATTACATCACATGAAGGCCAACAACCAAATATTGACCAATTTTATAAGTGCTTCTATACAAATGCTACCAGTCTAAATACTAAGACGGGTGAACTTGAATGTCTGGTATTAAATGAGGATATTGACATAACAAGCATCACAGAAACTTGGTGGAATGATGATAATCAATGGGACACAGTAATACCAGGGTAGAAAATATATAGGAATGACACAGTAGGTTGTGCTGGTGGGGGAGTGTCGCTATATATGAAAGAAAGCATAGGGTCAAATATAGTAAAAATTGTAAATGAATCAAACTGTACCATAGAGTTCTCTATAGATAGAAATTCCATGTTTGAATAATAAGAATATAGCCATAGGAATACACTACCGACCACCTGACCAGGATCGTGACAATGATTGTGAAATGCTCAGAGAGGTTACAGGGGCTCTAAAAAAGAAAACTCAATAATAATGGGGGATTTCAACTATCCTCAAATTGATTTAGTACCTGTGACCTCAGGAGATGACACAGATTTAAAAATCTAGACATGATTAATGACAGCTCCTTGGAGCAGCTAGTTCTGGACCCCACAAGAGGAGAGGCAACTCTTAATGGCACACAGGATCTGGTCCAGAAGGTGAATATTGCTGAAGTGCTTGGTAATAGCAACCATGCTGTATTTGAATTTAACATCCTTGTAGGGGGGAAAATGCCAAAGAACCCCTCCACAGCCGCATTTAACTTCAAAAAGTGGGAACTACACAAAAATGAGGATACTGGTTAAAGAAAAATTAAAAGGAACAGTCATAAGAGTGACATGAATGCAAGCTGAATAGAAACTTTTTAAAATCACCACAAAAGAGGTTCAGATTAAATGTAGACCCAAAATGTAGGAGAACCAAAAAAATGTCACCATGACTAAACAAAAGAGTAAAAAAGGTTAGGGGCAAAAAGGCATCCTTTAAAAATTGGAAGTCAAAGCCTACAGAGGAAAAAAGAAAGGAACATCAACGCTGTCAAGTTAAGTGTAAAAGTATGATTAGGCAAGCCAAAAAAGAATTTCAAGAGCAACCATCAAAAGACACAAACAATCTAACAACTAAGTACATCAGAAGCAGGAAGCCTGCCAAACAATCAGTGGGGCCAGTGGATGATCGAGTTGCCAAAGGGGCACTCGAGGAAGACAAGGCCTTTGCAGAGAAACTAAATGAATTATTTGCATCCGTCTTCACTGCAGAGGATATGAGGGAGATTCCCACACCTGGGCCATTCTTTTTATGTGACACATCTGAGGAACTATCCCAGATTGAGGTGTTGATAGAGCAAGTTTCAGAATAAATTGATAAATTAAACATTAATAAGTCACCAGAACCAGATGGTATTCACACAAGAGTTCTGAAGGAACTCAAATATGAAATTGCAGAACTCCTAAGTGGAATAAGTAACCTATTCCTTAAATTAACCTCTGTGCCAGATGACTGGAGGATAGCTAATGTGACACTGATTTTTAAAACAGGAAGCATCTGTGGATTGGGGACGGATCCTGGCAGAAAGGAATTCAGCCAGTAAAACCGTGTGTTGAGAGAGACTTTTGCTTTGAAAACATTTAGCCTGTTAAATCAGGGGTTAGTTGTGTTTTACCTTTTATTTCTTTGTAACCAATTGCGACTCTTATGCCTCATTACTTGCAATCACTGAAAATGTACCATTCTGTAGTAAATAAACTTGTTTTATTGTTTTATCTAAATCAGTGTGCTTGGACTGAAGTGTTTAGGAAATTCCATTTGAGATCGAATGATCTTGCATATCATTTTCTATGAATAAAATGATGGATTTTATATAAGCTTGTGTTGTCTAGGAGAGGCCTGGGCAGTACAAGATGCACATATCAGGGGGAAAGTCTGGGAATGGGAATTTGCTTGTGTTGCTCCGCAGTGTAATTCAAGAGTGGCTGGCCATAGCACTCATACTCTAAGCTGGGAGTAATTTACATGCTGGAGGCTGTGTGTGAGCAGACCAGGAGTGGTTGTTGTCACAGTGAAGCACTGTAAAAGGCCCCCAGGTTGGATAATTGAGAGGACACCGCTGTTCAACAATCCAGATTATATACTGGGTAATGTCACACATAAATGGTATGGAGAAAGTGAATAAGGAAGTGCTATTTACTGCTTCACATAACACAAGAACCAGGGTCACCTGATGAAATTATTAGGCATCAAGTTTAAAAAAATTAAACGAAATAGTTCTTCATACAACACACAGCCAACCTGTGGAACTCATTGCCAGGGGAAGCTATGAGGGCCAAAAGCATAACTGGATTAAACCAAAGAATTAGTTAAGTTCATGAAGGATAGGTCCATCAATGGCTACTAGCCAAGTTGGTCAAGGATGTAACCCCGTGCTCTGGGTGTCCCTAAGTCTCTGACTGCCAGAAGCTGGCATTGGACAACATAGGGATAGATCACTGAAAAATTGCCCTGTTCTGTTAATTCTGGCCCTGGCCACTGTTAGAAGACAGGCTGCTGGGCTAGATGGACCATTCATCTGACCTAGTAAAGCCATTCTTATGAACCTGACATATATTGCTGCTCTTAACTACCAGACAGAAATGTTACCAATATATATATATGAAACACATTGGAATATTCCTCAAGGGTCATTAGATGGATGCAGATAGGATTTTTTCTGCTCCTTCAATCATTGAGATGCATCTATCAGTCCTTTGGATTGATTTCATTTAGTTTTGTATAGATTTTGATGGCTTTTAATTTTTGGAATGGAAAGGGATCTGGCTTCGGGCAGAAAACTGAGCACCTATACATTATTTGTAATCCTGTAGTTCTACAGCTTCCATCCATGATTGCCTATCCGTTGCACATAGTAAAAGATAGTCCCTGCCCCCAAAGCAATGCAGTCTAAATAGACAAGCCAGACAAACGCTGAGAGAATGGAATCATTATCCCAGCGCGATGCGCGGCGGTGCATGAAGATAAAGTGACTTGCCCGAAGTCAGAAAGGAAATCTACGGCAGAAATAGTAATTGCACCCAAATCCCGAGTCCCAGTCCGATGCATAAACAACTAAACCTTTCTTCTTCTCTGTCATAACTATAAAGGGAAGGGTAACAGCTCTCCTGTGTACAGTACTATAAAATCCCTCCTGGCCAGAGACTCCAAAATCCTTTTACCTGTAAAGGGTTAAGAAGCTCAGGTAACCTGGCTGACACCTGACCCAAAGGACCAATAAGGGGACAAGATACTTTCAAATCTTGGTGGGGGGAAGGCTTTTGTTTGTGCTCTTTGTTTGGGAAGTTGTTCACTCTTGGGACTAAGAGGGACCAGATATCAATCCAGGCTCTCCACATCTTTCTGAACAAATCTCTCATATTTCAAACTTGTAAGTAAACAGCCAGGCAAGGCATGTTAGTTTACCTTTGTTTTCTCAACTTGTAAATGTACCTTTTACTAGGGTGTTTAGCCTTAGGTTCAAAGTTACAGCAAACAGAGGTAGAGGGGATTCCTCTGGACTCTTTAAGTTTGATTACCCTGTAAAGTTAGTTTCCATCCTGATTTTACAGAGATGATTTTTACCTTTTTCTTTAATTAAAAGCCTTCTTTTTAAGAACCTGATTGATTTTTCCTTGTTTTAAGATCCAAGGGGTTTGGATCTTGATCCACCAGGAGTTGGTGGGAGAAAGGAGGGGGGATGGTTAATTTCTCCTTGTTTTAAGATCCAAGGGGTTTGGATCTGTATTCACCAGGGAATTGGTGAAGAGTCTCTCAAGGCTACCCACGGAAGGGAATTAGCTTTGGGAGTGGTGGCAGCGGACCAGATCTAAGCTGGTAGTTAAGCTTAGAAGTTTTTATGCAGGCCCCCACATTTGTACCCTAAAGTTCAAAGTGGGGAAGCAGCCTTGACATTCTCCATGCCTCAGTTTTCGTATGAGTAAGATGTGTGCTATATCACTAGACACCTGTAACTCACGAGTAAACTGAGACACAAAGAACTCACATCACATCATACTATAGTGTTACAGCAAGAAGACCAAATGCAGAACTTGCATTCCCCTGCTCCACCCGCCACACCACACTCCCTCTTGAACAGGGTGTCAGTCTGCAGCTGGTCACCTCCACATTCTATTCCTTCAACATGTTTCTCATCATGAATCTGTGTTTCCTATCACATCCTGGCTGAATGTAGGAGCTAGATGTCTGATGACTAGAACTGGCCGGAGGATGGCAATTCCAATATGGAGCAACTAACAATCTCATCCACCTTGCATTTTGCTGTGACACCGGGAGTTCCTTTCCCTCACCTGTGTGGCTCAAAAGCTTGTCTCTCTCACCAACTGAAGTTGGTCCAATAAAAAGATATTACCTCACCCACCTTGTCTCTCTAATATCCTGGGACTGACAACTACATTGCATCCAGCTCTGAAAACCATTTTGCCTTTGATAAAGCAACATATTTCATCCAAATTTCACTGAGTCGAAAATGTTCCAACTAGCTCTAATGATGCCCTTTCATCCCTTGGAAGGTCAGCGCTACCTATATATATGTTAGGCTGCTGAACAAATAGAACTCGAGTTCATGTATGCAATCGCAGGCTGAAATATGCAGAGACATCATAAGTACTTATGCAGTTAGCAAAAGCAGAACAGCTATTAGGACTTCTTTTTCTCAGTTCTTCTTGTGACGAATGATACAACTCTATGGCTTTTCGCACATTCACATCCAGGAAGCCAAAGAAGTACATTAAAAAAACAAGTGAAAGCTCCAGGCACCGGGCTTCAGGCCAATGACACAGATTGCAAAGAAAGAATCACGGCCCCAGCATCACTGTATTTGCCAGCTTTGACATATTGGTTGACAGCGTAATACATTTAGCCCTAATCTATCACATAACCCCGTTGTAATTAAAATCTAGCACATTTTACACAAGGTCACATTTAGTTTTATTGACCACTGTGACGCAGGAAAAAGATTTATGAAGATTGCTCGAAGTGCCTCAGGTGCTAAAGCAAATAGACGTAAAATATTTCCTGCTCGAAATCCCGCTGGGTAATTGTCCTTTTCTTTAGTGATGATTCTGAAGAGAGCTCTCTTTTTTCTGTTGACTGCAGTACATCAGCTAGAAGATTCTCTGTGCCTTTATCTGCAAGCGTAAGGCTTTTTAAATGGGGACTTTCATATAAGGATGAGGCAGGATATTAGAGCAAATTTTCCAAACTTCCCAGATGAACTTCATGGGTATTCTGGTAGTTTTGAGACAAACACATAGGGCAACACATGTGCGATGTGGCTGCTTTGAGTCTTCTGATGCAGTAAGCATGGGTGTGAGCAATCATTCTGTTAGCAGGCTAAATGCTCATAGAGTTCATTCCTTCTGATGCAGCTCATCCCACAAACTTGCAGAAGGGGATGAAAGGCAGATAGAGTCCGTGTTGGCCGTCCAGCTAGACTGACACTTCTGTGGTGGTTGTATTAGACTCTGGAGAAAACTAAACTTTCATTTAAAAAAAAAATACAGCCCCAGTTCTCAGGTTGGTCTGAGCTGTGATTGGTTCAGCAGCTGAGGAGGCGAGGAGGAAAAGATGGCTTTATGTCACCTCTGTGGCACTTTGATTTTAGGTTTGGTCTCAGATGTAAATTAGAGCAGCCCCAGTGCTGCTCTAATCTGCACCTAGCAGGGCTGGAGTGTAGAGATGCTCTGGCCCCCTATCCTTTTCCTCTGGCTGTGCCTGCTGTGCTGGAAATCCCAGGAGCCAAAATCTGCTGGGTTTACAGCCCCTCTGCACTGCTGGAATGATGCAAAAAGGCTGTAGCAGACACTACGTTTCTAGCTTTAATGATTGCAAAGAAAACCTTATGAGGGAATTAACCCTTCAATGACAATGGTCATCTGTGATAAGTTCCCCTGCAAAAAAGGGTCTGACTGCTAGTGTGGATGGGACAAAACCATTTTCAACACGGCTACTGAAGCTGTGACCGAGACTTGGCAAGTGCTAAGCAGAGCTGCCCAAACTCTCACGGTGAAATCTCAAATCAGGATTTTATGTCCCAGACTTGAGATAAGTAACAAACCTTGCAAACAAACCTGGGACTTTCTCATAATTCACAGTTTCAGTGTGAAAGGAAGCAAAGCCCAGTGGTTTCAACAGAGATTTCCTTTGACATGATGGGTTTGTTGGAGCCTGAAAATCCAAATGAAACTTGAGAGAGTGGGAAAGGCAAGTGAAAACCAACATGGATCAAGGCCAAGGGAAAGTTTGATGCCAGTCTAGGTGAAGAGAAACCTCCAAACTCAATACAGCTTTGACCCTAGTTTTACTGGCTATCCATCCAGGTATTATGCACCCACCACAGTAGCATCTTGGAGCCCGTCAGATCACATATATCTCCCTCAGAAGTTCTGCACAAGGCCTAGTACCTTTATTGAGCCTACTTATGTGGATGTAATCATATTGTCCTGTACTGGGTGCAGTTCACAGAGCTTGTTACAGCCCTGCAGAATGGAAGCAGGAGGGAGAAAAGAAAAGGAAGGCAAGGCTGGAGAATTAGAACAGGATTCAAAAGGAGAGAAAGAGCAGATAGGGAAAGTTACCAATGATGCTTCAAAACCCCCTCCAGACCAACATTGGTGAAATGCCTAAACCAAATGAAGGTTGGCGTTTGTGGCTCTTTTGTTTCCATAAGGAAAATGCCAGCGTTTGCCTGAATGTCTGAGGCATGTGTGTGTTATTTCCTGTTAAGGAATCACAGTACAAGGGTAACCGTGTTCGCTCCATTTGGCTGATGTCTCTATGCCCAGGTCTACTCTGCACAGATAGCCTGAGTGATTGGTACCCAGGTCTGAGCACCTGTGTTAGCCTAGCACAGATGCACGCATCCCTACAGCACATCCCTACCCAGGTGACTGTATCCTAAGTTCCCTTTAAGCTGTGCAGCTGGGCGGCCGCCCAGCAGAGGCTATCAAGTGCTGAGCACTTCAGGTGTCCATCCTCCTACTGCCATGCTGCTCCTGCCCTCTGCTTTGGAGCTGCTCCCGGGAGCCTCCTGCTTGCTATGCAGAGCGGGGGGGGGGGGGAAGAAGGGGGTGTTGTGCTGATGTCAGGGTGTACCCTGTACCCCATCTCCACAGAGCAGGGGGAGACACGACAGGGCTCAGGACAGAGGGAGCTTGCTGGCAGGTGCTGCTATGTCTGAATGTGCTGATCTACTTAAAAGGGCAGTGTTCTTAAAGTGGGGGCAGCATACTTGAAGGGGCAAGGCCTGTCTCTGTCACACACACACACACACACACACACACACACACACACACACACACACAAAATGTGTGTGTCTGTCACACACACATACACAGTGTGTGTCTCTGTCTCACACACACATGGTGTGTGTCTGTCTCTCTCTGTCTCACACACACACTCTGTCTTTCACACGTTCCTCCCAACACATACTTGTATTATTGTTGTTGTTACTTCTTGATACTTCTATGAATTTCATATTTTTTATTTCTCTCTTATGTTTTAATTCTTTGAGGAGTGAGCTCTAAAATGCCTAACGTGACCTGGCTGGAGTAATTACCCCTATGGTAACTTGTTAAAAATATATAGTATACCTTGGTTTTTGGTGTCTACTCGTGGTGCACATCCGCATATTACCTCAATATAGTGCACATGCCAAAATTCATTCCGCACACAGATGGAAAAAATTAGAGGGAACATTGACTGTGTCCTCACTGTATCTGCACTCTGACGTCTGTGTCTGGGGGCATATCCCATTGCTCTTTGTGCTGAGATGCTCCAGGATTCTTTCCTTTTCAATTGTGTCAATTGCGGGAGAATTTGTCTGTCCTTCGGAGGGAACTGTAGGAAGGCACTGAAGGGCTATTAGCAGTGGAGTGATTTTGCCTGTGTCCTCAGTGCAAAATTACCGGGTCAAGCCTGAGTTACAGCAGAGTTCAAGCTCTAACCCAGCCTCCAGCTGGGTCAGCTAGCCCCGGCTTAAAGCTTCCCCAAACTGAGGTATGAGATCTTTTAATGTGGATGGTAGGCAGGGCTGGGTTAAAACTCAGGTCAAAGCCCAGGTTAACTGTGCAGGCCAGACACATTATTCAAAAAGTGGCATTGTAAACTGGGGTGAGGTAATCTCAGCAGGATGCCATCCAGGCAGCAGGCCAAGCGGAACAACTGACACAGACTATTGCACTGTGGAGTTTCATAAGGCAGAGCCAAACGGCAGCGGTTTGTAGTTGGGGACGAGTGACAACAAGATTTACAATGCACGGCGGGTGGCATTGCTTCCTTTTAATAGGAGCGAGTCAGGAAAGAACTCAGTGGATGCAACGCGGTGGGTTTGGTGGTGGTAGGAGCTATAAAGCAGCTCCCAAGCAGGGTCCATATGGATGGTGTAATGATAATCTCTCCAGACAGGGAAAGCTGGATGGCTGCAGTAGATGTATTGTCGCATTACAGAAACCTGCCGGCAGGAAGGAAACCATAACCGCCAGCTATGAAGCATTTGGTGCTGTTAAAAAGCATTAGATACGGGGAAATTCTGCAAGAAGAGTTATGGGGGCTTGTCAAACACTAACAGCCTTGCCACGTGTCAGGTAAAACAGCGACGAGACACTTAAATGACCCCCCCCCAACAAAAATAGCTGAAAAAAAAATAGTGACAGAAGGATTGGGAAGCATTCAGGAAGCCAAATGAGTAGCGAGATTAACACCGAGCTGGGACGTGTGTGTAAATCCTTAGTGTACAACTGGCCATGGCTGGTGTGCAAAGCACTCAAAGTCTTTGTGGAAAGCGTACAATGCGGAGACTAGGGCTGGCCGGAAACATTCCGCTTCATGAAAAATGGGAGGGTTTGAAGGTTTTGTTCCGAATCAGAACAAAATGGAGATCTTTTGAATTTTTGTGTGTGAATAAATGTATGTAAGTGAGACAGAGAGACCCACCCCATAAAAACCCAAGAGCCCAGCAATTAAGGCCCTCCCTTGTACTGTAGGGCACTGAGGTTCCCTGGTGAGTGCCCTAACAACCTGACTATAGTGTAAATTGCTTCTGTTGTCTCTCTCGTTGGAGCTCTTCCACTTTTTATAAATAATTAACTATTCAGTGGGCAACAGACTGACTTAATAGCCTGGTGGGTAGGTGCTCATGAGGCGAATTGAGGCAGCTGCCTCAGGTGCCAGACTGTGGGGGGGCACCACTAGGACCCAGAGTTTCAAAGCTTTGGCCCAAGCGATGGGGCATGGAGGTGTCATTTGAGCTCCCCCCCCCCCCACGTGCCAAAATGTTGTGGGCCGGCCCTGGGTGCTCTCCTGGGCAGAGCTCTAAGGCAGGCTCACTAGGCACTCAAACCTGCCTCTCCCACACCCCAGCTGTGTGCCCGACCCAGCAGGCTATGCCAGGGTGAGTTCCTCTCTGCTTTTCAACAGAAATTCCCATCCTGGACCTGAGAAATGTTCCGTCAAAAGATTCCCGATCGGTTCTAGTTGAAACAAGTTTTGAAAGATTTGTTGTTGTTCACTTCAGTGAACTCTTGTCCACGTTGCAAAAATATAACCACCATTGCCATCAGAATGGGTACCTTTGCTGGAAGTCTCAACAGTAATATCAAGGTTTGGATGGGCATAGAGGGTCTATCCAGACAGAGTTCAGGCTCCGACATAGGTAATGTGGAGAAACCTTGCAGTGCTACTTATTGTGCTATATCTATTCGGCGGTGGAAGAGAACACTTCAGACTGCAAGGCTTCTGATGCAGGGCTGGCTCCAGGCACCAGAATTGCAAGCTGGTGTTTGGGGCGGCATATGAAAGGGGGCGGCACGTCTGGTTCTTCGGCCGCATTTCAGCGGTGGGTCCCTCGGTCCCTCTCGGTGGGAAGGACCTGCCGCCGAATTGCCGCTGAAGAATTAAGAATCGTGACGGAAGTGCCGCAAATCACGATGGCGGCTTTTTTTTTTTTTTTTGGCTGCTTGGGGCGGCAAAAACTCTGGAGCCGGCCCTGTTCTGATGTGGCAGCTTTCACAGACACTGTATTTATTTATCCTACTAATTTCATGTACTCACCAAAGAGCAGTTAAAAGATAAAGAATAATTTTTCTGTTGATGTAACTGCCCTTCTTCTTAGCCATCTGGTGCTAGCCCCTGTCAGAGACCAGACACAGGAATAAGTGGACTGGGGGTCTGATCCAGGCTGACAATTCCTATGTGACCATTTGGCCTTGCCTATATGGGAAATTAGCTCTGGTTTAATTTAAATTGGGTTTAAAATCATTTTAGTTAAACTAGTGCAGTCACCTGTGTGGATATTCTTATTTTGATTTAAGAGTGGCTTATTTGGGGTTAGCTTAAACCTGTTTCGAACTGACAAGCTAAATCAGTTTAAATTCACATCTGAGGTTAAATTGGTTCAACATTCCCATGAAGACAAGGGGTAACATTTTCAAAAGCACCTAAGTCTCATTTTCAAAAGTAACTTAGAAATTTGGAAGCCTAAGAGCAGGTCTACGCTACCGCTTAAGTCAATCTAACTTACATCACTCAGGGGGGTGAAAAAGCTCCCTCACCCCACAAGAAAGGCAAGTTTCGTGCTGTCCACACCGGTGCTATGTTGGAGGGAGACACTCTCCCACCGACATAACTTCCATTTCTCACCAAGGAGGAGTCATTATGCCGACAGGAGATTGCTTTCCAGCTGGCATGGAGTGTTTTCACCAGCTGCACTAATGCGACATAGCGGCATCGGAGCAGCTGCGCCGCTGTAGTGTAGACATGCCCTAAGTCTCTGTAACCAAAAGAGTGATTTTCTATAAGACCCAGTGTCCAAAGTGCCTAAGTCACTTTTGAAAATGAGACTTAGCGCCCAGATACTCAAGGGTATTTAGATGCTGAACTCCAATGGGGGTATGTGCCTTTGACATTTACCGAAGGATTTTGTTTCTGTCCCTTACAACTGTCCTTCTGCTCATTGAAATAGACTATTTCTGTGTATATGTTTTAATATTTGATTCATTTTTATCCAATTTTCATCCACTTCAGGCACTAAAGCAATAAAGGAAAATATTTAAATAAATAGACAGGAACAGAATGCACACTTCTCTGAAAAACTTTCATGAATCATTTCTCTCAGTTTCTAAGAGACATCAGATATGTATTGAATAGGAGATTTATTGTAACTTAAATCACATAATCTGGTTTCCTTATGACCTTACCACAGACGAGCATGCAAAGGGGCTGCATATCTGAACAATGAGCAAGGCATATATTCTGTACTGCACCTCAACTTTCCTAGCCCAGTGATTAATGCTGGAGTCAGACTGCCTATTGTTCATCCCCTATTATGGCTAGTTTATGAGCTCTCTGTCCTGGAGTCCAGTACAGTGATGTAATTGCACAATTATAGCAGGTCTTGGTATGATAGTATTGATGTGAGTTCCCAGGTAATTAATTATTTGTTTTTTATGGAGTTATCATGCAGAAAAATCGGTGGGAGTTAAATAGTGATCTCCACAAGCCATATCTAAATTTTGGATACAACCAGCCTATTTCTATCAGGGGCAAAATTAAACCTCAGCTGTGTGCACTCCTGAGCTTAGGGGTTTCAAATTTGGATCAGAATCTGAACTTTACTCAATACTGGGGTTTGCACTTGGCTTGTAGCTCTGAGCTGTAACCCAAATCTGCAGTTGATCTTGGGATTTAACTTGATATGGGTGAGGTGTCTAGTCTGAAGCACTTAACAAATCTCTCCTTTATATTGTAAGAAAGTGCCTTCATGGTATTATACATACACAACATCAGCACTGGTCACATTGGGGACCTCTCACTCTCCAACAACAAAGCTCACTTTGACATTCTATTGGTCTCCCATTCCTACCTTTGTCTGGTCCCACCCTCTATATGGTAGACCCTGAGGAGGGGACCTGAGGCACAGGGAGATTAAATGACTTTCCCAAGGTCACACAGGGAATCTGTGGCAGAGCCAGGAGCTGAACCTAGAGCTCCTGAGTCCCTCTGCAGTGCTTTAACTAATGCTGCCAAATGACTTCCTGGTCATAATTATTTATCACTCCTCCAGTTGTTGTGTCACCAGCAACTTTTATCAGCAGTGATTTTACCTGTACTTCCAGTTCATTGATGAAAATATTGGGTAACTTCAGACCTAGTACCAATTCCTACAGAGCGCCACTAGAAACACCCCCATTTGATGATAATTCCCCAATAACAACTACTTATTAAGATAGAATCATAGGACTGGAAGGGATCTCGAGAGGTGATCTAGTCCACTACCCAGGACTCATGGCAGGACGAAGTATTATCTAGACCATCCCTGACAGGTGTATGTCTAGCCTGCTCTTAAAAATTTCCAATGATGAAGATTCCAACACCACCCTAGGCAATTTATTCCAGTGCTTAACCACCCTGACAGTTAGGAAGTTTTTCCTAATGTTGAACCTAAACCGCCCTTGCGGCAATTTAAGCCCATTACTTCTTGTCCTAGCCTCAGAGATGAAGAAGATTAATTTTTCCCCTCCTCCTTGTAACAACCTTTTATGTACCTGAAAAATGTTATCATATCCCCTCTCAGTGTTCTCTTCTCCTGACTAAACAAACCCAGTTTTTTTAAGTCTTCCCTCTAGGTCATGCTTTCCAGACCTTTAATCATTTTTGTTGCTCTTCTCTGGACTTTCTCCAATTTGTCCACATCTTTCCTAAAATGTGGCACCCAGAACTGGACACAATACTCCAGTTGAGGTCTAATCAGCGCAGAGTAGAGCAGAATTACTTTGCATGTCTTGCTTACAACACACCCGCTAATACATCCCAGAATGATGTTTGCTTTTTTATTATGCAACATTTTTACACTGTTGACTCCTATTTAGCTTGTGATCCACCATGACCCCCAGATCTTTTCTGCAGTGCTCCTTCCTAGACCGTCATTTCCCATTTTGTGTTTGCAACTGATTGTTCCTTCCTACGGCCTTGTCTACACTACAGAGTTTTTTCGCCAAAAGTTATGCCACTTTAATTAAAGCGCTTTAATTAAAACTGCTGTTGCATGTTCACACTCGCTCCTTGTGTCGGCAGAGTGCATCCACACTAACAGCTCTTGCATTGACACAGAGAGCAGTGCACTGTGGGTAGCTATCCCACTATGCAACTGGCCACAGGATGCTTTGGGAAGGGTTTGCAATGCCTCATGGGGGAGGTACAGTGTCACATGATGCAGGTTTCTCAATCCCATCCTTCCAGGGGCATCCTAATAGATTGTCAGCCACTTTTTTAACTGAAGTGTGGGAGGGAGGGAGAAGAGAGGAGAATGTTGTGTCTGGGCCGGGCAAGACAGCAGGCTGACCCACCTATCCTAAGGCAGGGGGTGGGGGACATCCCCCCACATCAGTTCCCGGTTCTGCTTGGCACAGCCGTCTCTCCCAAAGTATCCCGCTCTGCCTATGGTTCTGTGATTCCCTCCGGGCTCTCTCACGGCCTCCGCAGCAGCTGGGAGCGGCACCCTGAGCAGCTCTGTGAGCTCTCCATGAGGAGGCATGTCAAAGCAGCACAGCAGCGTCCCCCCACCCCTAAAATCCCCACTCCCTGCAGCACGCTGCTGTGTTCCTAAGGCAGGGCAGAACAGGAGCATTTCATGTTCATTGTTTCTTCTTTGTTCCTGGAGCAGAGCAGCTGTCAGATACTTCCTGGCGCATGCCGGCAGGGCAGCAGAGGTCAAAGCAGTGCGCAGAGCCGTCACCGCAGGCATTGTGGGATACTGGCGGAAGCCAGTTATGTGGACAAAACAAAAAGTGGTGTCCACACTCATGCTTTGTCTCTTTAGCTTTGCCGCTTTATGCCTCTCGTTGAGGTGGTTTTATTTTGTCTGCAAAACAATGATTAAGTGAGAAATACGCAGATAATCCTTGCAAGTGACCTGCATCCCATGCTACAGAGGAAGGCAATCCCCCTCTGCCCCCAAGGTCATGGTCAGTCTGAGCTGGGGGGAAAATTCTTCCTCACCCCACATATGGTGAGCATGTGAGCAACAGCCAACCAGCCACGCACCTGAAAAAGAGAGTGCTCAGAGCCACCTCAGAGCACCAGCCCACCCTGTCCAGAGTTCCATCTCCAGCCATAGTCACCCCTGATATTTCAGAGGAAGGAGATAAAAAATGAAACAGAATACTTTTTTTTTTTTTTAGGAGTGGGAGAGGGCCCCTTCCTGACCGAAGGATGAGATTTTAGGGACATCAGACATAAACGAGAAGGGACCCCCATGGCTGTCGAGCCCTGTCTCCACCATCACAAGCAACCTCGCTTGTTCTCATTAAAACTAATGAAGTTGTTGGCCCCACAACTCCTACTGCGAGGCTGTGCTAGAACCTTACTCCTCTGATGGTTAGAAATCTTCTTCTAGTTTCCAGCCTAAATTTGTTCCCTGCCAGTTTGTTCTTGTGCCAACATTGTCCTTTAGCTTAAATAGCTCCTTACCTCCCTGGCATTTTATCCCCCTGATGTATTTATAGAGTGCAATCATATCCCCTCTCAGCCTTCATTTTCCTAGACCAAACAAGCCAAACTCTGAGTCTTCTCTCAAAAGGTAGGCCCTCCATTCCTCTAATCATCCTAGTAGCTCTTCTTTGTACGTGTTGCCTTTGGCGGGACACTACTGAGAGTATCAATTCAGGACAAATTGCTTAGAGCAGGGCAGTCACAGCCCAAGGCTGGGGGTCCTTCACTACTAAGGCAAACCAAAGCAGCTAAACAGAGAGGACTTTGGTTTACCCCACTGGCTAATCAGAAGTCATACAAGCAATTCCCTCAGACATTCCAGTTTCCCAGTATCACCACCAGCACCACTCCTTATGGAGATGAATGGTTATGAAAACCAATATCCCAGTAAAAGAAAAAAATAGGTTCTCCTGATCCCAAAGGACCCAGCCCCAGCCCCAGGTCACTATACAAGTCAGATCCTACCCACAAATCACACTGTTGCCAATCCTGTTAGAATCGAAAAATCTAAAGGTTTATTCATAAATAAGAAAGAAATATAGATGAGAGTGAAAATTGGTTAAATTGAATCAAATACATACAACAATTGAAAAGTTCTTAGTTCAGGCTTGTTTAAGGCTTGTTTCAGGCTTGATGGGATTACTGCTGATTTAAACCAATCAAGTCTCTGGAGTACAAACATCCCAACTTGGATGGATCATTAAGTCCTTTGTTCAGGGCTTCAGTTTCAAGCACAGTTCCACCAGAGGTCAGGATTGAAGACAAAATGGAGGTGTTTCCAGGGCCTTTTATATTCCCTGCCATGTGGAAGGACCCCTTTGTTCTTACTGTGGAAAATCACAGCAGCAAGATAGAGTGTGGAGTCACATGGGCAAGTCACGTGTCCATGAATGACTCAATTTGTAGGCGGCTACCTTGAACGTTCCCAGGAAGGCTCCTCAGATGTGTATTGTAGTCTCCCAAGGTCCATTGTCAGTTAAGTGTTTCTTGACTGTGCACTTACTCAGAATAGTCCTTTCTCAAGAAGCTGACCAAATGCTTCACTGATGCTACTTAGAATCAAACACATTAAGATACAAGTACATAGCCAATATTCATAACTTTAAATACAAATTTATACACACATATAGACAGCATAATCATAACCAGCAAATTACAACCTTTTCATAGACACCTCACTTGACCTCCTTTGAACAAGATTTGGTGCAACCATAGGACCTTGGTTGCAACAATGATCTATACAATCACAGTCTATGTCAATAACGTCACACCTGTTTGAATTAATCTTTCTTAATCATTGTACACAGTCTTCCAAATGAGTTTCCAATGCCTTGTACAATGACATTAATACTTCTCTATCTCTACTGGAAATGCCTTACCTGATACATTGTAGGATCACATTTGCCTTTCTCGCAGTAGCATCTGATTGGTGACTCATATTCATCCCTTGATTGACCAACACAGCAAAAATTCTAATATATTAAATCTACACAGGTATATTTATCAATAGACTTTGTAATTTCATCAAATAATGAAATCAGGTTTGTTTGACTAGACCTATTTTCCATAAAACCATTTTTGACTGGTATTAATTATATTCCTATTTTTTAATTCTTTATCCGCTGAATCCTGAATCAGCTTTTCCATTATTTTGTCTGGCACTGTAGTCAGGGTAACTGGCCGGTAGGTACCTGGGTCATCCCATTTGTCCTGTTTGAGTATTGGCACAACATTAGCACTCTTCCAGTCTTCCGGAATTTCTGTGGTAAGCTAAGTTCCCTGTAAGCTTACCGTGCGGATGCCCAGCACCCTATTTAGTGCCAGGCAAGCGTTCAGGGAACCTGCCCGGCCAGAACCTGCCACAACCAGGGGAGGGGTGCCTCTCTCCCAACCCCAACCAAGCCCCAGACCTGCCGCGGCCGGGGGAAGGGTGGCCTGAACCCAACTCTGGACCGGACCTGCCATTGCTGGGGGAGTGGCACCTATCCTGCACCCCCTGCCCTGGGGCTATGGCGAGGAGAGGTGCCTCTGACCCCCAGCCCAGGTGCTGCTGCGGGGAGAGAGAGCTGGGGGGAGTCCTCTCTCCCCGCCATAGCCCCAGAGTACACTCCTGCACCTCAAATCCCTCATCCCTGGCCCCAACCCAAAGCCCATACCCTCAGCCGGAGCCCTCAAACTCCTGCACTCCAACCCTCTGCCCCAGCCCTGTGCGCCCTCCCACACTACTAACCCGTTGGCCCCACCCCCACCACATGAATTTTGTTATGTGCACCAATGTGAAGGTGATGTGTCACACGTCACCTCCATATTGGTGCACGTAAAAAAATTCACTCTGCACATGTGTGGAAAAGATTAGAGGGAACACTTGTGGTAAGCCAAGATTAATTGAAAATTAACATCAGTGGGCCAGAGATCATCACAACCAGCTCTTTGGTGTGAGTTATTTGGGCCTGCTGATTTAAATTTTTTTTTATCCCTAATAGCTGTTTTCTCAAATTCTCTCAATTACTAATGGAATAGAAAGTACCTCATATGATATGAATACATCTTCCTCCTACTTCCCAAATACAGAAGAGAAATATTTATTGAACACTTCTGCCTTTTCTGCATCATTATTAACAATTTTACCATCTCCATCTAGTAATGGAGTACATCATCATTAGGATTTCTTTTGTTCCTAACATACTTTAAAACTCCTTCTTAGCCTGCCAGCCATGGATTTTTCCCTGGTATCTTTAGCTTCCCTTATCAGTCTTCTACACTCTAGATACACTCCAGAGCAGGGGTGCTGGAACAGTTTTTATAGTGAGGGTGCTGAAAGCCATTGAGCCAAACTGTAAAGCCTGTATATAATGGAAACCACTTCAAGCCAGGGGGTGCTGCAGCACCCCTGTTCCAGCACCTATGCTCCAGTGGGATCTTCTCTTTCCATTCCCCGTCTACAATTCTCAGTCAGTAAAGGGAGAAGGAGCTCTGATTTTCAATCGACTTGCTCTCTTCTACTCTAATGCAAGATTGGAGCAGCATCAGCTCAGACCAAAGCACCAATCCAGCACCACCTGCAAGAGGCCCATAAAAAGGACCATTTCAGCTGACCAAACCTGATTGCCTCATGGCTTTGGAGACTGTGGATCAAAGAGCATAGTGCTAACTATAAGGGAAAATCCAATAATATCCAAACCTTATAGGCCCAAGCATCATGTCAAGCTGCCAAGGGTCACAAAGGAGGCAGTGGAAAGTGCCCAACAGTCCCCAGCCAAAAAAAACAATGTTGCAATATCCCTTACTGTCAACATCTAACCACAAAAGAACAGACAGACAATAACAGGAAAGGCCTAATATGGAAGAAACTTAATTTTGCTCCAATCAGTATTAACCTTGCAATATTTTAATAAGAAATAATAAGGAAATGATGTATGTAACTTTGTGTATTAAGTTTGTGGTTTTAAGCTTTATAAGCCTGTCTGTAACCAGCTTCGGAGAGGCCATTTACAATAGCGGTCCTCCCCTGCGCGCCTATAATCAATAAAAGGCCTCCGGCTCGTCTGATTAAGAACACAATGCGTAGATCGATTTTTCCATAACATAACTCGTGGTCATCTCTGATTGCTTAAAAGGAGGAGTGAAACAATCATAGAATATCAGGGTTGGAAGGGACCTCAGGAGGTCATCTAGTCTAACCCCCTGCTCAAAGCAGGACCATGGTTAGTCACCTTTCAATAAACCGTATAAGCTAAGAGAGAAACACATGAATTTATGAATCCATTTCTCTGTAATGAGGAAGAATGAAAATCACTTTAAAACTCTTTCATTAAACCTGATCTCCTTCTGGGTCACTAGATCTCAGGAACATCTCTGATTAACATTCAGGAAATTGTAGCATAGTTATATTCGACTGAGAGTCTATTTAATCCTCAAAGAAATATCTTCCATAAACAAAGGCAGGAATGAAATTGTCCACTTAGCGCAGGCAATTGTTTTTGGAGGTTAATTGACTAGATGAAAAGCATTTCAAATTCTCCTTGAGATTTGTTCACTAATAGTAATGCACACTGATTTCAATCTGGGAAGAATAAAGATATGCAGATGTATGTATGGAATCAGAATGGTTCCCTGTATGAACTGGGACAATCCAAGTTTCTTTATACAATGTCTTGCTCAGATGACCTTTCCATTCTGATTCATTTCTCAGCCATGACAAATGAAGGCCTTTAATACTCTTGCTTACATTTACAGGAAAAGAATCTATGAACATTAGCGAGGACGGTGGCTCTCTGGCTAAGATACGGGATTGGTGCCTAGAAGCTCTGAATTTGATTCCCATTTCTACCACAGACACCATATGTGACCTTGGGCAAGTCCCTTAATCTCTTTGGCCCAGGCCATCAAATGTATTTAGGCACCTAAATCCCATTGAATTCAGGCCTTTGTGCCACAATTCTGTAAAACAGAGATAAGAATATTTGTAGTTTCTATAGCAATTGTAAACTCTTCAGGGAATGGACCATCTCTTACTGCGTTTTTGTACAGCACCTAGCACAATGAAACCTGAGTCTCGGTTGAAGAAACATCTGAGCCCTCCCATAATACAAAAACAAGTTTATATGAACAGTTGATGCCTAGATGATATTACAATAATGGGTGAGATAGAAATATGTAAATACATACCATCGCACTGGGCTGTGCCCTCATTACCTCTGACAAATAAAGGCCCCAATCCTGCAAATGCTTATGCATGTCCCCAGTGAGTGTGATTTTCAGTTCTCTTCTGTATGTATTGAGAGGCGAGAACACTCTTGAATCCGGAGCGAGTTGACGTGGTGATGTTAGCAGCCTAATTCTTGGAGCATGCTGCTGTGTGAATGTTGCCTTAATTTGCGATGTTTTTGGTCTGATGTATTTGTGTTGGTGTAAGCAAATGCACTTGAACCAGGGCCGGTTCCAGGCACCAGCCCACCAAGCATGTGCTTGGGGCGGCACCTGGAGGGGGGTGGCACGGTGCAGCGCTCCAGCCCGAGAGCAGGGCCGTGACTGGGCTCGCCGCCCTCCCCGCGGCGCTCCAGCCTCTGGGGAGAGCAGAACCGCGGCGGGCTCGCCGCCCTCCCCCGGTGCTCTGGCCGCTGGGGAGAGCAGAGCCCCAGCCGGGCTCTCCGCCCTCTCCCCGGCGCTCTGGCCGCCGGGAGAACAGAGCCCCGGCCGGGCTCTCTGCCCTCCTCCTGGCGCTCTGGCCGCCGGGGAGAGCGGAGCTGCGGCGGGCTCGGTGCCCTCCCCTGCTGTGCTCCCCGTGTGGGGGGGGCGGCGGCGGGAGGCTTTTTTGCGGTGCGGGGGAGGGCAAAAAAGCCAGAGCCGGCCCTGACTTGAACAACTTGTTACCTGTCAGCTCTGTGTTCTTGGGGAACCAGGGCACAGTATCCAGCCTGTCTGACTCACAAACGATACCCCGCAGCCTCTGCTTGAACCAAAACCAATCAGAAGAAAGACTTACAAAAAGCAATGAAAAGGCCGTGGGAGACACACCCAAACCCCTCCAGACAAGGGTGACAGGATTAAGGCAACTCCCCTGGCCTCATTTGCATCGAAGATGGGACAAGGAGGCATCTCCATTAGCATAGAGAATAGAGAACAAAGATTCCAAGGCAAGAACCGCTCTGAACTCCGGGACCAGAAAAGCCGGGAAGCACTGCACGGTGGGGGATGTCTGCTCCAGATGTTAATGAACCTATGCCTGCACACACCCAGCTCAGTAGTTATCAGACCAATTCTAGTAATAAATCCTTTATTGGTATCCAAAGTGCTGAATCTGCCTAATTGCATTGTAGGCTCCATCGGGGGAGTGCCACCCATGGCCGGGAGTGATCGGTTCCTATTGTCTAGCCTGAACAAGACAACTTTGGTGTGCTCCCTTGGGCCATCAGTTTGCCCATGGACAAATCTAGTGTTCTCCCTTAAACCATTGTTGTTTCCCTGCGGGGACCCCTGCCCACACTCAAGTAGGGGTTCTGATGCCTGGATCCAATATCTGCATGAGTTCCATTGGGACTTCATCTTCTCCTGACTGATTGTGCTGGGGGCTCTGCCTGTCTCCAGCACTCCAGACCCTCAGCTACCACCACCACTTGGGAACCCCAACCTGTTCAAGCTTCACGGAGTGGTGAGAACCCAACTCTCCGTCTCTTTCTCTCTCTCTCCGTTTGTTTCTTTTTTTACTCTAAGTATAGCTTTCTAACCCTGACTTGTGTGATCAGGTATAGTTTTCTAAACAAGACTTTTTGTAATCAAATTTAACCTAGATTTAGTATTGTAACTGTTTTCTTTGTTTGGCTCTCCTTGTATGGTTATTACCGGGCAATAAATAACTTTTATGGCTACGCTGGTTGCTTCCCTCCCTCCCTCTCTCTCTCTTTTGTGTTTTTGGCTTCCCCATTTGCTCTGCAGCAACACTCCTCTTACCTAAGCTAAGGATCCCTGTAGCACCCAAAAATCCTCTGGGGTTTGCTCATCAAGTGGGTTACTACCAGAACAAGTGTAACATGAAAGTGGGGATAGGGGCGTGCTGAACCTGTGGCATAGGAGGGTGACAGCTTGAAAGTGCTGCTCGACCCAGCCTGCTCAGGTGTACTCTATTCCGGCGCGGTGCCCATGGCATATGAAAGTGGCAGCTTGGAAGTGCTGTTCGACCTAGCCTGCTGAGTCCAGGGACATATAAGGGGTCAGCTTGGGAGTGCTGACTGACCCGGTCTGCTCAGGTGTGCTCTGTTAATGCGTGTGTGTATTCATCTGATTCTGGGGCTGGAAGAACCCAGCCCGGGGGAACCTAGGTCCTGCAGGATAGCTCCATTGGGAGGGAACTTACAGCATGGAGAAGTAGAGCTCTGTATGAGAATACAAGTGACACAAGCAGTACCTTGATAGAAGTACAGAACACCCCCCCACCCCGAAGAGTAACCCTAATTAAATGACAGGTTTCAGAGTAGCAGCCGTGTTAGTCTGTATCCGCAAAAAGAACAGGAGTACTTGTGGCACCTTAGAGACTAACAAATTTATTAGAGCATAAGCTTTCGTGGACTACAGCCCACTTCTTCGATTGTACCCCAAAGTAACGGGCAAATCTGGTAAACTTTAACATTAAATTAGCCATGTTTGGGGGGTTTGGTGGGGGAAATTATATCAGTGATTATTAATAACAGGGAGCTGAAAACGAACTTGAGCGTAATTTAAGCCATCATGTCTTTGGTACAGTTTGGCGGGATCCTACAGGGTGGGGTTTGTAGCCTATGTAAGATATTAACAGTATCCAGATAATGCAAGGGAAGACTTGTTTGGAGAAAGAGACATTCGCCATTTGGCATTATAAATGAAAGGCCTGATTGTGCCTTGGTGCTGTGTGAATGCAGAAGTGAGGGGGTGTTCAGGAGGTATCCTGTCTTCATTGAGCTCTCCTGCCCCCCTCATGCAATGACTGAGCACAGTCTCAAACCCGCAGTGCCCTGAAGTGCAGGCACTGCTACTTCCTAGCACCACCGTGGGTAGCAGAGATTAGAAAAGGTATATTCCCCCTCACCTGTCTTGGGGAGTAATTGGCTTCTATCTCCCAAATGGATGAGGGTGCCTAGCAAGTAAAAATGAGCCCCTAGAACTCAACCACAAAGCAGTAGAGCAGGCTGGGAAATGGGAAAGTCATTTCATGACACATTTACAAAGCTGAAGTTCTTTGTTTCATGTACTTTGAAATCCACCCCTTTTCCATTCTGGGGACGTTCTCGCTCTATTTCTCCTGAGATTTTCATTACAATTGTTCTCTAAATAGTTTCAGAAATTTTTTCATTTACCGAAAACCCAATTCTGAGTGAGCAAATGGCATATTTCAATAATGCTTTCTGAAATGATTTCAGTAAAAATGGTGGTAAAAAGATCAGTAAAATAATATGGCAGAAAATATGGTGAAAATTAGAAACATTTGACCATGCTGATTTCTCTGTGAAACTACTCATTTTTTTAAAAGGACAACTTTTCTACAAAAACATGTGTGAAAAATGTTGACTGGCTCTTCGCCTCAGAGCAGCATGGTTGTCTGGTGCTCACTTTATGTAGAATAAACTATAAATTCCATTAACTGCAATGAAGTGAAGGAAAAGGATGTCATGAACAATTGCCTAAAGTTCCCACCGCTTTTGAAAAAGTCATTATGATCTTTACTGAGATGTGATTCTTTTTTTTTTCTTTTCAGAAAGGTTACATCTCCCTTCCTTAATTTTCTTATCTTCCTTAATAAAGGAAAGAAGAAAATGATTAAAATCCTGGGTTTCCTTTTAATTGAGTAATCAAGAGGTTTATTGTCATAACAATATTTCCCCTGTTGAAATTATCGACTAACAGCTGGCATTATCACAGTCTCATTTAAGTGAACACATCACTTATCTTATCTCCATCTGTGACTGGTTGGAGTTTTTTGTTTTTGTTTTGTTCCTTTCTTGAATCAGGTAAGAAGAATTTATAGTTGTTCTTCTAACACCCTTCTCACACTCAATTTCCTTTCCTTTCTTTACCCTCCATATCCTCCAATCTGCTCCATTCACACTCACTGAGTCTGCCATTTTTGATTACCTCAGGCAGTACATGTTATTCTCTGGAGTTTAAGAGTGTACATATTTCTGCTCTTGGGTTACACCTGGCTAAATTTGGAGTTACTTGACACCCCCATGCTTGGGTAAACAGAAAGAAATGAGATCATTTATAATAGACTTTAATCCTTTTTCCTTAGTTGTGTTTGGCTACCAAGGTTGTCAAGGATCCTTCCCCACTCTGAACTCTAGGGTACAGACGTGGGGACCCGCATGAAAGACCCCCTAAGCTTATTTCTACCAGCTTAGGTTAACAACTCCACAAGCACAATTTCTCTCTTACCTTGGATTAAGTAATGCTGCCACCACCAAGTGATTTAAACAAACATTTAGGGAGGGCCACTTGGACCCCTACCTTCCCCAAATATCCCCCCAAGCCCCTAAACCCCTTTTCCTGGGCAGGCTGGAGAATAATATCCTCACCAATTGGTACAGGTGAACACAGACCCAAACCCTTGGAGCTTAAAACAATGAAAAATCAATCAGGTTCTTAAAAGAAGAATTTTAATTAAAGAAAAGGTAAAAGAATTACCTCTGTAAAATCGGGATGGTAAGTACTTTACAGAATAACAAAAGACTCAAGAACACAGAGGATCTCCCCTCTAGGCAAAACCTTAAAGTTACAAAACCAGGCATAAACCTCCCTCTTACACAAAGGAAAACACAAGCCAAAATAAAAGTAAACTAACTCATTTCCTTGCTAAATACTTACTAACTTTATAGGAGCTGGATTGCTTGCTTCCTTGATCTGTGTCCGGCATAAGCCCACAAAACAGACAGACAAAGCCTTCCCCCCCCAAGATTTGAAAGTATCTTGTTCCCTTGTTGGTCCTTTTGGTCAGGTGTCAGGTAGGTTACCTTAGCTTCCTAACCCTTTACAGGTAAAAGAGGAATTAACCCCTTACAGGGTAAAGAGGGATTTTATGCTAACCTTAGCTGTATGTTTATGACAAGGTGAAAGGTGCCTTGGAAATACCCTGGTTAGATTAGAAGGTTGGTCGTGTGTCTAAGAACCAAAACAGAGTCATGATGTTGGCTGGGGCTTCTAGATATTACTACAGCTTTCCTGAAGTGTGGGGTCCCTCCTGCAGGGCCAAAAAGGACTAGCCAGGGAGAGGTCTGAGCAGACCTCCTAACTGTTCTCCGGAATCTCAGCTTTCATTAAAAAAAAAAGAAGGGCCAGCTTTTTAAAGGTATTTAGGTGCCTAAAGATGCAGATAGGCACCTAGTGGGATTTTCCAAAAGCATCTAGGTACCTAACTCCCATTGGAGTGTTTAAGTACCTATAAAATGCTGGCCCTAAATGTCTAGCTGTTGTCAACAATCCTTCAAAACGACCCCAATGTAAGTGATGCAGACAAGTCTGTCTGAATCTGCTGAAAAGCTGAAACAATAGCTTGGAAGTGTGAACGCTCCCCATTATTTCAATAAGCAGTAACTCTGATGCCAGTGATGAGACTTTTTGCTAACTCTTTCACTGCTCATCAAAGCAAGTAAATAAAGAGAGGAAGAATTATATTGTGAAGATCTATGGCAGGGTATCCTAACGAGTGGGGCAGGGAAAGGACTATTTCCAGTGCAAGACATACAATAAAGATGGGTATGGCTTTAATAACATGACAGGCTTAAAGGGGATGTGATTGGGTTTAGATCCCTGAAATGGGGGACAACTTTTAAAAATGTAGGAAACATTGCACTACCAGACTACAAGTAATAATAATGAGCCTGATTCTTATTTACACGGAGGTCCCTTTGCACTGCGCTGGGCCTTAACTAAGTGTAAACGTAATGTGTGGCCATGCTAAGCCTCCAATACACTGCCAGAGTGGTGCGAACAGCCTTAATGTAAATGAGAATCTGGCCTAATCATTGTTACTGTGGAGGGTTAGATATAGCATTTCGTTTGGTTGACGATGAACATTTCCATACATTTGGGGCATTCTGTGTCTCAGTGCTTTTTTTCCCAATTTTCAATGTAGGTTAAGATATTAATTGCCTGGGTATTCATTCCATTGTTTAAGCTCAGTTCAGGACAAGAAAACACAATTAGACAGCAATTGTAATTGACCTTTGCATCTTGCATAAGATTCTAGATTGGAGAGTTATCTAGAGACTGAGTAATCCCTTATGTTAAAAGAAAGGGATTCCCCAGGTTCATCAGCATGAATATGGAAGGTAATTTATTCCAAAGGCAGGCTCACACTCCCTTTCACCACCAGCTGGGATGAAATATACATGAATAAGGTGATCAAAAGGTGTGTGCTTTTATAAATACAATAAAATTAATAATAATAATAACAACAACAATAATAAATAAATAAAATCTAAGCATCCATGTTTGCAAGGACATAATTCAATTAACTAATATAGTTTCACTTTACCAGTGGAATAGGGAAAACAGGAGCTTTTCATGACATTTTGGAAAAAACTGGCAATTTTTTGGGGGGGGAGGATCTAGGATCTGTTAAATCTGCTTTTTCCAGGAGAAAAATATTGATTTCAATATTTCATAATGCAATGAATTCCCTCGGGTGTATATGTAACACTGCCCTGGGTGTAACAGGAGCAGAACTGGGAGCTGCCAGAGCAGAGAGGAAGAATGGGCCAGGCTGTTGTGTTAGCTGGGGATTTAGGAGACCTGCAGACAGTGCGTTAGCACTCTCTGTGTGACCTTAGGCAAGTCACTTAGTCCCTCTGTGCCTCATTATGTACAATGGGGATAATAATCCTTCCCTACCGCGCCGGGCTGTTGTGAGGATAAATACACCAAAGATGATGAGGCACTTAGATGTTAGGTGATGGGCAGCCATAGAAGTCCCTCAGATAGCTACATGTGCTGCATGTCCTAGGCCCTACACATCCACACACGAGCAAATTCTCCTCTAACTCAGCTGGGAAGCGTGGAGTCTTTTGAAGAAGGAGGAATTAGGTTCTATCCCCACTTCCAGCATGAAGATATGAGTGGCTGTGGAGTGTACAGCAAAGTGACCACTGTGAAGTTGTAGGTCACCTTGGGTTGTTACACTAGACTGTCTTTATGTCGTGAAAAAATACTGTAGGGGTGGGATGGTGTCATTGTGATTTATCTTGACATCGATGTGGGTTCACTGTCACATGTCTGCACGACACTCACAGATCATAACTACACAAGCAGATGACACAGACATCAAGGCTTAAAGTAGGCTGTGTCTGAACCAGACAAGTGCAATCAATCAGCCAATCAAATAGAGAGCTCTGAGCTGCTGATGTGGGGTTTGAAGTAGCACACCCTGCCTGGCAAACAGGGGCAGATCCTTAGCTCCAGCCCCGCTGCACCCAGTGTGACATAAAGGCAGATTTAAACCACATTTACAGCTCCCTCATCTTTGGGCTGGTTTAGTGTCAATGTCCCTTGCGGCTTCATTAAATTCAGCTGGCTAGTAACATGGGAACAGCAATGAGTTCAGCCAAACACACCACCACCCTGGTCATGCCCCTTTCCCTTAGGTCATGGAGACTTACTGGACTGATACGGTAATGGAGGAGGGTAGGAGGCAGTATCTTCAGAACCTTCAGGGTCATGGTGTTTCTTCTTTTTACATTTGTAAATATTCTGAAAAGGCTTTTCAAAAAGGAATGAGGAAACTGTGGACAAAGGGTTATGTCCGGTGTCATTATATTAATTAATGCAGGATGAATCTGAAGCACTGCTGGATGCAAAGGGGCCTACCTATCACTCAGTATTTAACCAGAGCTCACGTTGTCTAGTGTAAAAATCCGATAAGCCTCCCTTTTTAAAGGGAAGTTATTTACAGTGTGTTTCCTCCTCTAGGGAATACATTTACTAGCTCTGTGCCAATAATCCTAGGCAGGAAACATTGTGATTACATGTGGAAAGAGTGTTCAGCAACAGATGAATTAGCTGTCCCCTTTGTTGGCAGATAGCTCTATTGTGTTCCTTAGCCATTGTTTCAGATGAAAAATAAGTTTTACCAATATATAAAGGATTGCATGTGCATTACTGCATATAGTTTATGGACCCAACCCTATGCAGGGCTTATCAGCCTCAACTGATTTTATGGCTGCTTTGTGCCATTCCGCTGGTGCAAAGGGGCTGTAAACCCAGTGGCTGGGAATTCCCCCAGCATGGGAGGGGGAGGAGGATCCATGGTGATGTATAAGTAGTGTCTAAACTCAATGCCACCCCTTGCCTCACAGTCCCTGGTACAGAGCAGCCCTGGGGATGTTCTACCTCTGAACCCACCCCTAGCTTGCCCCAGAACTGCAGAATCACAAAGCTGGATAAAACTGCCTTCTTCCCACGCTTCCACCCCAGGTCATGCCATCAACCACATCTCAACTATCCCCAAGAATTGGGGCTCCATCTCTGTTAGGCCGCAGATACTTCCTGAGCAGCCTTTCCCATTACATTTCAGACCTTCCACTTCCAAAGAATACAGGAGACACTCAGAAATACAGAAGACAGCACATATGAGGCCTGCAAGGTAGGCTGAACTTTGGGGTCAATTCTCATTTGATTCCACCTGGCTTGCCCGTTCCTGTCGCTGGCAGTGGGCACGACTGCCAGAAAGAATCAAATGAAATTGTCAAGAGATGGGAGTGAGTTGCATGGCTGGCTGGAGAGGGTGTCTGTTGTGTGTGTGTGTGTGTTTAGATACAGTACAAACCAAGGACCCACTCCTTCAAAGCACTTACTCGCGTGAGTAGTCCTTATTTGCAGGACTAGTCCGTTATATGGGGCTAATCGCTTTAGCCAGGAGATTGCGTGAGAAGGAGGTTCTGCAGGATTGGGCCCTAAGTGACCCCTGTGATTGCTTTCTCCTTCGAAGGAAAATGCTGTGTGAAAACAAATTGCCCAATCTCGGTTTTGTCCCCACGGTGCGCCAGTGTTTATGGATCATTTAGAACGCTCTTGTGAGCACCTTTGCGAAAGGTACTCTGAAATATCAAAATGGACATTATTTGTGTAATGAGGTTTGGGGTTTAATAGCTCCATTCGCACATGAGGAATTGCAAGCTTTTCAGACAGACATCTGTTAAACAAAGTGGTTTGCAACCTGTGATTTCGGGAGGGAAAACATTCTGTGTTATTGCCGTGGCCTCAGATGAAGCAGCAGCTGTGTAGGAGAAACGGCTTTTCATTGTAAGAAAAAGGCTAAACACAGGCGAGTTTAAAATTCCTTAGTTAGGATGATGACTGGAGGCAAATACATTTTATGATACTGCAGCAGGGAATTGGGGTACAATTTTCAAAAGCACCTAAGTGATTTGGAAGCCTGAGTCCCATTTTCAGAAGGGGCTTAGGTGCTTAGCCGCAGATTTTCAGAGGTATTTGGGCATCTATCTGCATCTTCAGGCGCCTCAAGACCTTTGAAAATCTGGCCTTTAGGAGCCTAAGGCCAGACTGTTAAAGGTATTTAGGCACCTAAAGATGCAGATGGGCACTTAGTGGGATTTTCTAGAATGCCTAAGTAGGGAAGGTGCCTCCCAAAAACAAGCATTATAGATCCAGGAAATTCTGATTTAAGGTTAAACCCAAAAGTAATAGAAACATGTTCAGGTATGGAGATGCACTCTGCCCTGGAGAGACACAAGACACTAAGCACACAAATGTATGAATACATATTAGGGTTTGTAGTTCTAGATTCAGTTAAACTATTTTTAAAGACACCTTAGATTTCCCCCCACCCCATCTTTTTGCTACAGGTCATGGTTACATAATTTATCAGGTTGACCTACAATCTATTATTATTGATCGTGTTAATTTCAGCAGTGCCTAGGAACCAACTGAGAATGGGGCCTCATTGTGCTAATACCAAATAAGTACAGAATAATGGATAGTCCCCACCCCAAAAAGCTTACAATATAAATAGATGGAATGGCTCAGGGTGGTGAAAGGGATAAAACTGTTGCCCATTTGGCCCAAGTAGTTGGCCATTACATGGGGCACTGCAAGATTGTGTTTTCATTAGGAGAAACTGATGTTATGAGTCAGGCGTTTCTTTGGTGAAATCATTGTTTATAAAGACTATACACACTACTGTTTATCTCAACACAGTAGAAACAAACAGCAGCAGGAAGTTTCCTTGCTCACAGTTTCCAAATCTGCCTTTCCAGTGAATCATGTGCCCCAAGGAGCTCTGTCCCTCTGCTTCCTCCCAGGGCTACACATACAACTGCTTCTCCCTTTTGCTGGCTTTCTGCCTAACGTACACACAGCGTGCCAAACAATCCCCTAACCCCTGCATTTGCCAGCAGTCCTAGGGAAACCCCTTAGCTCTATTGCTTTGGGCGGTGGCTTCTATTGTTCCCAGCTCTCACTATATAAAGGAGCATTGAATTTTTCCTTCTATTTAGCGTGAAAGAACGGTGCTTAGCACAACCATCAATTTCAGTCAGGTCGGTGCTTGTCTATAGATCAAAACCCTGCTCCAAGGCCACCATTAACACCTTCCAGCATAACAGAATGTACAAGCAGTATTTAGCACATGGCTAATCCATTTCAATAGAACGGTGGATGTGAATACAATTACTCATGTGTAATACAAGCCCTTACATTGTTATAAATCACGTTCAGTCCCACTGTAGTTAGAAGAATAACACTGGTGTTAAAACAGTGTAAAAGTGGGCAGGGACATGCCTAATGAGTAGTGATGTGCTTAACCTCGAGCAGATTTCAGCCATATGAAACTTTCAGTTAAAAATATGCTCTATGATGCTACAGTATGTTGTGGCTCTTCTCATACCTGTACCTGAGTTTATATAAAATAATGTGTCCAACAAGAGAGAGAAGAAGTTTTCATTAAGCCCAGGTGAGCTAGATTTCTTTTGTTTATTCAGAACCTTTCCTGGGGATCAGCTGTCATTTTTGTATCTATTTAAATAAATATCGTAGAGACTTTAAAACCCGGAGACAGGGTGTATTCCTGTGAAGACCCTACATTCAGAAGTAATCCTTTGTGGAATTGTCACATTTTTCAACCACAACTATAAAGCTAAGCAGTCTCTAATGTATGAGGGAAGCAGTTATAGAGGATTTTATATGATCTACAGTGGTGGTTTTGTCAAAGAATCAATACCTAAAACAACGGCATACCTGGCACAGCTCTATATATTTGGATTAGTTTTCTTGGTAGAGTACATAAGGCAATGGATACTAAGGGATTCTTTGTGTAAAAGAGCTGTATCATGATAGAGCTCTGTTGGCATTAGCCCACACAATCTATTCAGATATGCTAACCATGTGGGTTGGTAGCCTTCAGGGAGAGTGACCCCAGTTCACATTGGTTGAGGTTTTGGCCCAAGTTACTCAGGCGTGTATCTGCAGCTCCTCTTTGGATTGTGTATCTTTGTTAGTCTTTGCACAGGGCTAAGAGTAAACTCTGAAAAACGCCTTGTAAAAGTGGAAGATAAATCCTAATGAGGAAAATAGAAACGAGCATAAACTCTGGCAAATGAAGAGTAAAAATATAATTAGAAAGACCAAAACATAATTTGAAGAACAGCTAGCCAAAGACTCCAAAAGTAATAGCAATTTAAAAAAAAAAAATACATCAGAAGCAGAAAGCCTGCTAAGCAACCAGTGGGATTGAGTGCTAAAGGAGCACTCAAAGACAATAAGGCCATTGCGGAGAAACTAAATGAATTCTTTGCATCAGTCTTTACTGTTGAGGATGTGAGGGAGATTCCCAAACCTGAGCCATTCTATTTGGGTGACAGATCTGAGGAACTGTCCCAAATTGATGTGTCATTAGAGGAGGTTTTGGAACAAATTGATAAACTAAACAGTAATAAGTCTCCAGAACTTGATGGTATTCACCCAAGAGTTCCGAAGGAATTCAAATGTGAAATTGCAGGACTACTAACTGTCATCTGTACCAAATGACTTGAGGATAGCTAATGTGACACCAAGTAAGTGTTAATAAGGCCAGTAAGCCTCACTTCAGTACTGGGCAAATTGGATGAAACTATCATAGAATCATAGAATATCTGGGTTGGAAGGGACCTCAGGAGGTCATCTAGTCCAACCCCCTGCTCAAAGCAGGACCAATCCCCAACTAAATCATCCCAGCCAGGGCTTTGTCAAGCCTGACCTTAAAAACCTCTAAAGAACATCGTAAAGAACAAAATTCTCAGACACACCGATGAACATAATTTGTTGGGAAATAGTCAACATTGTTTTTGTAAAGGGAAATCATACCACACCAATCCACTAGAATTCTTTGAGGGGGTCAACAAGCATGCGGACAAAGGAGATCCAGTGGATATAGTGTATTTAGATTTTCAGAAAGCCTTTGACAAGGTCCCTCATCAAAGACTCTTAAGCAAAATAAGCAGTCATGCGATAAGAGGGAAGGTTCTCTCATGGATTGGTAAATGGTTAAAAGATAGGAAACAAAGGGTAGGAATAAATGTTCAGTTTTCAGAATGGAGAGAGGTAAATAGTGGTGTTCCCCAGGGATCTGTACTGGGCCCAGTCCTATTTAACATATTCATAAACGATCTGGAAAAAGGGGTAAACAGTGAGGTGGCAAAATTTGCAGATAATACAAAACTACTCAAGATAGTTTGGTCCCAGGCAGACTGTGAAGAGCTGCAGATCTCACAAAACTGGGTGACTGGGCAACAGAATGGCAGATGAAATTTAATGTTGATAAACGCAAAGTAATGCACATTGGAAAACATAATCCTAACTATACATATACAATGATGGGGTCTAAGTTAGCTGTTACCACTCAAGAAAGAGACCTTGGAGTCAATGTAGATAGTTCTCTGAAATCATCCACTCAATGTACAGCGGCAGTCAAGAAAGCAAACAGAATGTTGGGAATCATCAAGAAAGGGATAGATAATAAGACAGAAAATATCATATTGCCTCTATATAAATCCATGGTACGCCCATACTTTGAATACTGCATGCAGATGTGGTCGCCCCATCTCAAAAAAGATATATTGGAATTGGAAAAGGTTCAGAAAAGGGCAACAAAAATGATTAGGGGTATAGAACGGCTTCCATATGAGGAGAGATGAATAAAACTGGGATTTTTCAGCTTGGAAAAGAGGCGACTGGGGCGGATATGGTAGAGGTCTATAAAATCATGAGTGGTATAGAGGAAGTAAATAAGGAAGTGTTATTTACTCCTTCTCATAATACAAGAACAAGAGGCCACCAAATGAAATTAATAGGTTTAAAATAGATTTAAAACAAATACAAGAAAGTATTTTTTCATTCAATGCACTGTCAACCTCTGGAACTCCTTGCCAGAGGGTGTCGTGAAGGCCAATATTATAATGGGGTTCAAAAGGGAGCTAGATAGATTCATGGAAGATAGGTCCATCAATGGCTATTAGCCAGGATGGGCAGGAATAGTGTTCCTAGCCTCTGTTTGCCAGAAGTTGGGATTGGGTGACAGGGCATGGATCACTTGATGATAACCTGTCTGTTCATTCCCTTTGGGGCTCCTGCCATTGGCCACTGTCAGAGGACAGGATACTGGGCTTGATGGACATTTGGTGTGACATAATATGGCCATTCTTATGTTCTTATGAATATGACCGAACAATCAGACAGGAAATTCCAACCTTTGATTCTCTCCCAAACAGGACAAAAAGTTGACATTTCCAAATTTTTTGTGGAATGGAAAATTCTGAAAAGTCACTTCAGAAATGTTGAAATGAAACATTTTCATATTTGTGATCATAACAAAACTTTCAGCACTCCCCAAATATTTTATTTGTTTATCGAACTGACCTGAAATGCTTCATTTTGAGTTAGTTCAATATTATGCTCTATTTTCCCCTAGTGGTACATTGCTTCATGGGAATTGTAGCTGAGGAGACTGGGCTCCTCTATGAGCCAGGCTCCATAGCTGGACTACATTTCCTACAATGCATTTAGAATCATGTGACTTCCATGATGCACCATGTAGCTCACTGGCAGAGAAACTGAATTACATTATAGGAGATGTAGTCCTTAAGGAAAGAATAGGGGCCCTGAACTACAACTCCCATAAGGCAAATATATTGATAAGGAAATTCAGAGTAACGTTTTAGTGAAATGATTAAAAATTAAATATTTTAGCTCACTTCAAAAAAATGAAATACTCTGATTCAAATCAAACTTACCCAAAACAATATATTAATTTCCAGCAAAGGCAAAATTTTTCCATAGAAATTTTTCATTTTGTGGAAAATTAATTTTCCATTGAAAAATCATTTTGACAGAAAATTCGCAACCATGTCTAACTCTGAACATAGTCGTGAGTGATAGTAAATGTAATAATGCATCCAAAAGATATGTTAAAAGAACGTTAATGTTGCAAAGTCAAGTATTCAAAAATTAGGAAATGCTAGGATTCAGCCCTCTTGTAGGTATGCATTATCATACAGTCTTTAATTACATGATCACATAGGATTCTTGCCTCATTCAGTGCACAGGATGGACATTGCTCTGGAAATTAATCAGAGTTGTGGAGTGAATGTGGCTATTGTCTGTAGAATCCCAGCATCGTTTGTTGCTGAAGTTGGAAGATGTGTCGTGAATGAGGCAGGGGACTGCAGGAAGAGAATGGATTGTCTTAGGGCTAAGAGAGTTGAATGTCACCCTGGGTAAATGGATTCTATCCCTGCCTCTGCCATGGAGATCCTATTTGAGGCTAGGCAGGTCACATAAACTAGACTTTTCCCCAATGGCCACTAATTGTGTGTTCCTCATTTTCTAGGTGCTCAACATGAAACACTTGGGGCCTTATTTGCAGAAGTGCTGAGTGCTCACACCTGTAATGAAAGTCAACTGGATCTGTGCTTTGAATGTGAAACGTTATAAAAATACTAAGTACTCTGAAAGTATACTGAAAGTGTAGGCTCTAGGAGTGTCAAATTGGGCACTCAAAATTAGTAGACATTTTTGAAAATCAATTCCTCAGTGCATTACATGATGCAAAGGAACACCATCAATTCACACACATATGCACATAACCTTTAAACCAAAATGTTACTAGACTAGCATGACTGTGGGGAACTGATGTGCACAAATTGATCCCTGTTAAATTAAGTGTATTTCATAAATAAAATTTGGTCTTAAAGCAGGATAAAATGACAAAGGGCACTAAACCCTGTTAATATTTTTTTTGCTGTTGTATAAAAGTCATTTAGTCATTATCAGACACTTTCTCAAAATATTACCCTAGCAAAATATATTTACAGGCTTTTAGTGATTGGCATGTGGTATCAAACAGAGTTGTTTGAATGTTACAAAAACATGACTTGCAAATATTTTAACATAGTTCAGTGAGAAGAACTGGTCAACATTTTATTATGATTTTTAACAAACATTCAAAAAAGTTGCAATTTTTGGTCCTGTACATTTCAAAAAAGAATTATTTTTTTCATTTATTCAAAAACATTCACATTTTTAAATAAATATACAAATGTTCTTTGTTTTGTTTATCCTCTTTTTTTCTTTTTCTCCTTTTTCTTCATCAATCAATATTACCTTCTTTGAAATTTGTCATTGAGGAAGGAAGGAAGGAAGGAGAAAAAGAAAAAAATTGCAAAAGTGGCAAAAAGAAAAACAGAAAAAGTTTTGTTTTCAGGTTTCATTAATAATGCAAATTCATTTTTTTTTAAATCTCATTTTTGGAAAAAGGCCAGTTTTCAATTAATATTTAATTTTAAATATATTGACCAACTCTAGCAGTGGAATTGAGTTTGCTGTTATTTATGGGTTTGTATTATTTATTTGAGTATTTTGATACCTATATGATACTTGTGAAAATATTTACAAATCCACAAAGTTTCACAAATTTTAGCTCAAATTATCATTCTTACCAGAAAGTGTGTTTCTTGCTATTCTTCTGTTCTAATTCTCTTATTTTAAAAGTTTCAGTCATTTGGTCCGGGAAAAGAAACAACTTAGGTGCACAATCACACAACACAAATAATGAACAGTTGAAAAGTTTAAGTGGAAATGTGGTTTTGCACAAATTGTTTGGGTAAAGGATATGAGCAGAAAAGGTAGAAAAATGCAGTGAAAGAAAACCTTTGAAAAGCATTTATTTGAAATAGCAATTTTTTGAAAAATCAGATCTACTCTATAACCTAGTCAAAACAAAAAAAAATAATAATAATTCAAAAAAGTTTTGCCCCAAATTGTCATAAAAACTTTGAAAACTCTACCAATAAATATGTTCCTAGAAATCAGGATGAATCTGTGAACAGTTCACAAAGAAACAAAGAGTTAAATTGCAACAGATATTAATTGCAATTAATAATTCTGCCAAATCTATCTGTCTGTTTTCTATATCACACATCACTTTAGTATGTAACCATTTAACATGGAGAGGACCATTCCGTTCCTACTAGGGTAATTCCAGAAGACTGGAAGAAAGCTAACATTATGCCAATTTTAAAAAAGGGTAAATGGAATGATCCGGTTAATTATAGGCCTGTCAGTCTGACATCGATCTGTAGTAAGATAATGGAGTGAATGATATGGGACTCAACTACAAGAATTAAAGGAGGGTAATGTAATTAATGCAAATCAACATAGTGTCACGCTGTCTGGTGTGGTTCCCAATGTTAGTGGAAACCTCAGGGCAGACTGTCAAAAGCAGGGCAGACATCCCAAATTGTGCTATGTTCTATAATTAGATTTTACCAAGCCAGTAACAAATATGAACTCCCGAATTACTATAAATCTTATCATGGCGTGACTGACAGTCCCGTTGGGCTCCCCAGGCTACCTGGTCACCCAGGCAAGCTGGATTTAATGATAAATGGTCATTTAATCCCAAAATATTCAGGTTGCTCCCACTCCTAAGAGACCAGTCACTTGCCCCACGTCAATTTGAACATTAGATCTCACACCAAAAACAATGCCTGTACCAGTCCTGTAATAAACTAATTAAAGGTTTATTAACTAGGAAAAATAAATTAGAATTATTTACAGGTTAAAGCAAGCAAGCATATATATACACAAATGAGTTTCAGTCTGTGATTCAAAAGATGACAGAGATGTAGTAATCTTTCAGCACTGAATGTCTTTTTAGGGTAGGGTGACCCTGGTGGCTCCAGTCAGCACCGCGAACTGGGACTTTAAAAGTTCAGTTGGGGGTGCTGCAGGGCTAAGGCAGGCTAGTCCCTACCTGTCCTGGGTCTGCATTGCACCCTAGAAGTGGCCAGCAGGTCCAGTTCCTAGGCAGGGGGGGCCATGGGGCTCTGCGCGATGCCCACACCCCAAGCACCGGCTCTGAACTCCCATTGGCTGATTCCCAGCCAATGCGAGCTGGGGGCGGGGGGCGGGGTCTGTGCCTGCAAGCGAGAGCAGCGTGTGGAACCTCCTGCTCCCCCCCCATCTAGAAGCCAAACCTGTTGCCTGCTTCCGGGGCGCTCGCAGCGCAGTGCAAGGATGGGAAAGCAGCCTGACTTAGCCCTGATGCTGTCCACTGACCGGGAGCTGCCTGAGGTAAGCCCACAACCCAACCCCGAGCCCCAACCCCCTTCCCTAACCCTGAGCGATCCCAAACCCAGAGCACCCTCCTGCACCGCAAACCTCTCATCTCCAGCCCCACCCCAAAGCCCACACCCCCAGCCCAGAGCCCTCACCCCCCCCTGCCCCAGCCCAGAGCCTCCTCCAACACCCTGAACCCCTCATCCCTGGCCCCACTCCAGAGCCTTCACTCCCTCTTGCACCCCAACCCCCTTCCTCAACCAGCAGTCCCCTCCCACACTCCAAATCCCTTGGCACCATCCCCCCCAGCCTGGAACCCCCTCCTGCACCCCAAGCCCCCCATCCCCAGCCCAGAGCCTGCACCCCCATCTGGAGCCCTCACGCCCTCCCGGACCTCAACTCCCTTCCCCAGCCCATAGCCCCCTCCCACACTCTGAACCCCTCATTTCTGGCCCAACTCTGGAGCTCGCACCCCCAGTTAGAATCCTCACCCCCACATACACACCCCAACCCCTGTCCCAGCCCAGTGAAAGTGAGTGAGGGTGGGGGAAAGCAAGCCACTGAGGGAGGGGGAATGTACTGAGCAGGAGGGTGGGGGAAGGTGTGGGTGGGGGAAGGGGAGGGGCGGGGTGGGGCCTCGGGGAAGGGGTAGGGGTAGGGTGTTTTGTCTTGTGCGACTAGAAAGTTGGCAACCCTATTTTAGAGCTAAACTCAGGTCGACCCTGTGGAATCTCTGCTCTTTCTTTCTTAGCTCCAGCCCTTGTAAGAATGCAAACAGCAAAGTGATAAAAAATCGTCATGCCCACTATCTTTATTTCCCTTTATTTCCCTCTTCCAGTATTTAAACTGATAGGATGAGGCCTTCTGCTTGTACTTCTCCATAGGTGGATGGGGCAATCAACAAAGCTTTTGTCCTACAATGGCCCACTTAATTTTGATAGTCTTCCTGGATGGGTGTGGAGAGCCACTTTTCCCGAGTTCACAGATTCAGAGCAGGCATTTTTACAATTATAAAACAAACTTATATTTTATCTTGTGGCATATAATACGGACATTACAAGTAAGATTAATATATGGAGCACCGTACAAGCATTTCACGGAGTCTAAACACTAAACATATTTTTGCAAGCTCAGCACCTGTAATGAACAATATTAACATATAGGTGAGCTGGTCTGGTTTCCAGCTATGAACTTGTCAGCCCTCAGCTGATGCCTACAGACTTGGCAAGAGCTGGCATCTGCATCACACATGGGTTTATGGATATTTGATCCTATCAAACTAACTTGATATCTTTTTTTCATGAGATTACAGGTTTGGTTGATAAAGGTAATAGTGTGGACATAATATACTTAGACTTCCGTATGGCACCTGACTTGGTATCGCACAACATTTTGATTAAAAAACTAGAGCGATATAAAATTAATGTGGCACACATTAAATGGATTAAAAACTGGCTAACTGATAGCTCTCAAAAGGTAATTATAAATGAGAAATCATCATCGAACAGCTGTGTTTTTAGTAGGGTTCTGCAGGGAATGTTTTTTGGCTCTATGCTATTTAACATTCATATCAATGACCGGGAAGAAAACAAACTAATTACTTATAAAGTTTGCAGATGACACAAAAATTAGGGGAGTGATAAATAATAAAGAGGAGAGGTCACTGATATAGAGTAATCTGGATCGCTTGGCAAACTGGGCATAAGCAAAAATATGCATTTTAATATGGATAAATGTAAATTTATACATCTATGAAAAAAGAATGCAGTCCATACTTATATGATGGGGGACTCTATCCTGAGAAGCAGTGACTCTGAAAAAGATTTGTGGGTTGTGGTGGATAATCAGCTGAACATGAACTCCCAATGTGATTCTGTGACCAAAAAGAGCTAATGTGATCTCAAGTAAGAGTAGAGAGGTTATTTTACTTCTCTATTTGGCACTGGTGCAACCACGGCTAAAATATTGTGCCCAGTTCTGGTGCCAACAGTTCAAGAAGGAAGTTGATAAACTGGAGAAGATTCAGAGAAGAGCCACAAGGATGATTAAAGGATTAGGAAACATTCCTTGTAGCGATATAGACTCCAAGGGCATGTCTGCAATATAAGCCCAAGCTTGAGCTTGTTCTCAACCCTAACTCTCACCTTGCATCTACACTGCAATTGTGCTAACCCAGGGCTTGGACTCAGGGTCTCAGGACCTTGCAGGGTGGGAGGGTCAAAGCTCAAGTTAAGCCAGGATCCAGGGTCCAAGCCCTATTTCTTTGCAATGTAGATGCAGCTCCACCTGACTTGGGTTCCAAGAGTCAGCCGGAAGTATCCCACAATTCCATGGGGTAACTTCCTTAGCCCTCTCCATCCCAACAATCTGTAATCCACTCTATTGAAAATGGAAGCCCATTCTCTTCTGATCAGGATCTGCACACACACTGTGGCAAGGTGGCTAATGGGAACAAGGATATGGAAGTAGAGAGTACCACATCTGAGGTGGAAACCAAACTCAAACAGTTTAATGGGACCAAATCAGGGGTCCCAGATAAATCTCCATCCAAGAATATTAAAGGAATTGGCACATGAACACCAGGAAGGGAGAGGAGTTAGTTAAGTTAAGGGCCAATGCTGGCACTAGAACAAACGGATATAAATTGGCCCTCAATAAGTTTATCCTTGAAATTAGATGGTTTCTTACCATCAAAGAAGTGAAGTCCTGGAACAGCCTTCTAAGAGGAATAGGGGGGGCAAAAAACCTAACTTGTTTTAAGACAGGGTTTGATAAGTTTATGGAGCGGATGTTATGATGAGGTTGCCTACAATAGCATACAGCCCATCTGTGACTGATGTTAGCAAACATCTCCCAATAGCTATCGGTGAAACACTATCTGGGGACAGCTTTGAGCTACTACTGAAAAATTTTTCCCAGGTGTCTGGCTGGTGGGTCTTGACTATATGCTCAGGGTCTAACTGATCGTGATATTTGGGGTTGGAGGAGAATTTTCCCCAGATTGGAAGAGATCATGGTTTGTTTGTTTTTTGCCTTTCTCTGCAGTGTGGGATGTTGGTCACTTGCTGGTTTTGAACTAGAGTAAATGTTCGATTCTTTGTCACTTGAAATCTTTCAGTTAAGATTTGAGGACTTCAGTAACTCAGCCAGAGAATATGGACCTACTACAGGAGTGGGTGGATGATGTTCTGTGGCCTGCAATGTGCAGGAGGTCAGACTAGATGATCATGATGGTCCCTTTTGGACTTAAAGTCTATGAGTCTATGGATGACTTGATTATTCTATCGGTATCTACATGGGAAAGAAATATTTAATCATGGGCTTTTCATTCTAGCAGAGAAAGGTATAATGCAATCTATTGACTGAAAGCTGAAGCTAGATACATTCAGATCAGAAATTAGGTATACATTTATAACTGGGAGGGTAATTAACCATTGGTACAATTCGCCAAGGGTCATGGTGGATTCTCCATCACTGGTATTTTTTAAAATCAAGATTCTAAAAGATCTGCTCTAGGAAATATTTTGGGCCTGTGTTATACAGGAGGTCAGACTAGATGATTACAATGGTCCCTTTTGGCCTTAGAAGCTATGAATCTATTCTAGATCAGCTCTCCATCCAAATATGATTTGTAGAATCTAAGAGCTTGGTTAATCAGAATCAACACATTCTTTATGTAGCTGACACAAAAACCACTAGCTCCCTTTTTTCTTTTCCCTTTCACTGTCATTTGGGGTTCTTGTGGGTGACATTTGGTGTGAAATCCTGGCCTCATTGAAATCAATGGCAAAACTCTCATGGACTTCAATGGGGCCAGGGTTTACCCTTGTCCTTTAGTATTTCATGGCTGAGATAATGAATGACCAACTTTGGGGTTGGGGCCAAATTCTGATCTCGGATCAATGTAAATACAGAGTAACTCCTCTGAAGCCAATGGAGTTATTCTGACCAATATTAACAGACCTGGGAACTTAATATTAGGTACCTAAATAACTAGGTGTCAAGTTAGACATCCAAAAATGGAAGCCCTGGGTAGTTTATCACACTTTAGATCTGTCTTAAACCAAAAAGCAAAATACAGTCTTTGCATTAGTAGCCTGAACGAAAACGGCTTCCCACAAATAATAAACAATCACAGGTTTATAAAATGAAACAACTCTATGGTGACAATGGCATTACTCTAACATTTTTTTGGCAAATCCAATTTGGCAGAAGGGAAGGGTTAGACATGCTACCCTCAGGCAAACATACACTAAAATCAAGAGTGTGAACTGGGAATAGATCTAAGTAAACAATTTGCAACAAATCATGTATTCCTAGAGTTTCCCCTCCCTTAATGAGTTGTTTGTGAGGAGGCTGTAAAATCACCAAGTGTATTTGCTATTGAATAATGTCCACAGAATTATTCCCCTCTTTAACAGTTCATGAAAAGTTTGTTGCGAGTATTCACACTTGAAATGTGTGTTGTACTAGTGAGTTACAAAGTAGCCTGCTATGGTGCTATTGATGCTATACTTTAATTGGTTGATGTCAGTAACTAACCAATATGGTACAAACTGCAAATAACACAATTGAATATTCTATTTGAAATTCATTTTGATGGATATTCATAGATTCTTGGATGTTAAAGACAGAAGGCACCATTATGGTAATCTAGTCTGCAGCTCACCGTCCAGAGAATTTATCCAAGTATATGAGCTTTAATTGATTGGTTGGTTTTTATTTTTGCAAATTTTCTCACTAGCATAGTTTGAGTGCTTGAGGTTCTCAGAGAGTGAACTTGAAGAAGTCATAAATAGAGCTGGTTGGGAAATATATTTTTTGTTTCACAGGGAATTCTTCCGTTTCAAAATTCTTTACTATATGTAACAACAATAGAACAAAAAAATCAACGACCAAAACCAAAAGAAATGTCCTGCAAAACAAAAATTTTCCAATTTTTACTCTTTTAGATTGATAAATTTTAAACAATCGAAACAAAAAATTGTTTCAAAATAGAAAAATCAGTATGTTCTATTACACAAATGTTGAAACAGAATTTCTTCACCTTATCAAAATGCTTTTTTTCAATGTTATTTTCAAAATGAACTTTTATCATAATCAACACATGTGCGTAAAATGTTTAGCTTTCAATGAATCAGCATTTTCCAACAGAAAAAAAAAATCATAGGTAAATTTTTGACCAGCTCTAGTTATAAACTTGATTAAATTGATATTAATTTCTGCATTTGAATGATAATTTTCAGATGCATTATCCCACCATCCTCTGTAATGGAAATAAGACCTGAAGAAATAAGACCTCTGTTAATGCATGTACACCCTGGTTCTTTTTAATCATCACCTGGGCATAATTTGGCTCATAGTTTGCAATCTGTGTACATTTCTTTCTTGTATTTCTAGTTTTATGGTGGTAAAAACTGTGCAATGTAGAATCATAGGACTGGAAGGGACCTTGAGAGGTCATCTAGTCCATCCCCTGCTCTCATGGCAGGACTATTATCTAGACCATTCCTGACTGGTGCTTGTCTAACCTGCTCTTAAAAAACTCCAGTGGTGGAGATTCCACAATCTCCCTGGGCAACGTATTTCAGTACTTAACCACCCTGACAGTTAGGAAGTTTTTCCTAATGTCCAACATAAACTGAACTCGCTGCAATTTAAGCCCATTGCTTCTTGTCCTATCCTCGGAGGTTAAGAAAAACATTTTTTCTCCCTCCTCTTTGTAACAACCTTTTATGTTCTTGAAAACTGATATGTCTCCTCTCAGTCTTCTATTCTCCAGACTAAACAAATCCATTTTTTTCAGTCTTCCCTCATAGTTCATGTGTTCTAGAATTTTAATCATTTTTGTTACTCTTCTCTGGACTTTGTTCAATTTGTCCATATCTTTCCTGAAACGTAGTGCCCAGAAATGGACACAATACTCCAATTGAAGCCTAATCAGAAAGGAGTAGAGCAGAAGGATTACTTATTTGGTCTTGCTTACAACACTCCTGCTAATGCATCCCAGAATGGTGTTTACTTTTTTTGCAACAGTGTTACACTGTTGACTCCTACTTAGCTTGTGATCCACTATGACCTCCAGATCCCTTTCTGCACTGCTCCTTCCTAGGCAGTCATTTCCCATTTTGTATGTGTGCAACTGATTGTTCCTTCCTAAGTGGAGTACTTTGCATTTGTGCTTATTGAACTTCATCCTATTGACTTCAGACCATTTCTCCGGTTTGTCCAGAATTTTAATCCTATCCTCCAAAGCACTTGAAACCCCTCCTAGCTTGGTATTGTCAGCAAACTTTATAAGTGAACTCTATGCCATTATCTAAATCATTGATGAAGATATTGAACAGACCTGGACCTAAAACTGATCCCTGTGGGACATCACTTGTTATGGCCTTCCAGCTTGACTGTGAACCACTGATAACTGCTCTCTGGAAATGGTTTTCCAATCAGTTATTCTCCCATCTTATAGTAGCTCCATCTAGACTGTATTTTGCTAGTTTGTTTATGAGAAGGTCATGCAAGACAGTATCAAAAGCCTTACTAAAGTGAAGATATACCACATCTACCACTTCCCCCCATCCACAATGCTTGTTACTCTGTCAAAGGCATAACAAAGCAAAACCTTACCATCTCTTAAATCTGTCTGACTCCAGTGTACTCTATAGGATTTCAAGAGTAAATAAGGGCAAAATTTGAGCTCCCAAACTGAATGGTTTGGGAATTTTTAAATTCCACCCAGTCAGCTGAGGACTTCCTACTCTGCAGGGTAAGTTCCGCTTGACTAACCTCCCACTTCACCTCACCCCTCACTCCGCCTGTAGTACAGTTAGAATGCTACGGCTCTGTGAGTGCAGGTAATCTTCATGTCCAACAATCTGGAGACCTCTGCTTCAGTTCCAGAGGGTTTTGTTGTTTCAGAGGAATAAGTTTAGATTTACCTCGGCTCCTGCAGGAAGTGACTTCCAGACACAGACCCTCCTGGGTGCCGATTGAGTTGCAGTACTTGTTATTCCACTGCTGTAGTAAAATATAATTAATCCTTTCCTAAAGAGGCTTATTTTGATATAAATTCATAGTGCTTCAGTTGGCTGGCTACATTGTTTTTGTAAGGGGTGCTGTGCATTCAAGTAGATGCTTGGTTTGGGTAGTTTGGAAGGATCACTTAAAGGCTTTCAGCATTTAAGCCTTTAAGTGATCCTTGCAAACTACCAAACCAAGTACCTACTTGAATGTTTCAGCTTTTAAGGAACCTTTCAGTGGAGTGGGAGTCTGCATCTTATGGAACACAAGGCTGCAGTCAGCCTCATTGAGAAAGAGCAGCAGGGTAGGCGGCTTCTCCCGTAGTGCTGATAGTGGATCAATGGAGTCTTGTTTGGTTCCAGATCCAGAGATCCTCACACACTACACCATTCATTAGGCCTGGCACCAAGGATGAAGCCTCAGAGGCCTGACAGTCTAAGGCCCTGATCCTGCAAACACGTGGTATGTTATTCACCTATTTGAATCCCTCTGCTAGTTTCCTTCCATCTTCTGTAGGAGACTCAAGCATCACTGCCTTCAGAGCCCTGGACAATCATCTCCCTTATTACTTCTCTGTCTTTTTTCCTTATTAGCCCAACTCCCACTTGCTCACTTTGCTCTGCCAATGATTCTGTCTCATTTCTGTCTCTTACTCACTGTTCTTCTGTTCCGCCCCTGAAACTCTCTCCCCTGGATCTCTATGCCTACCATAGAGCATCAGGCCCTCTCCAGTTCTTCATTCAATTTCATCCTCAGAATTCACTTCCTCTGTGAAGTGCACAAACAGTAGCTACTTGGGACAGCTCTGGATGGGATAGTGTCTCCATCACTCTGAACAGTCATTGGGCTGGTGCAGCTCCACCCAACCTCCAAAGCAAACCACTGCCTGAATGGCCCCAAATATAATGGGCCAGATCAACATAGCTGCACTGAAGTCAATGGAACTATGCTAATTGGCATGCATTGAGGACCTGGCACATTATCTCCTAGGCAGGCACGTAAGCTGTTTATCACATTAAGACGACCGCCTTTCCAACTGATACATGACTCACTTGGCAGCATGTGAAATACCTGTTGAGTCATCACTGTACCTCACTCCTTCTGCATTATATATTAGTAGCACTGACTTCAGCATCACCCTGCCAACTGGAACATAGGGAGGTAGATGTTTTGACCTCTCCCTCTTACAATTTTGTGCCCATCATTCCTGTCCAGTTAAGTCAAAGGACGTTGAGTCTGCTTTAAAAGTTGCAATGCAACTATTTGTAACCACAATCTCTGTCAGTCCAAAGACCCTGGAATGTAGTTTACAATACATAGATTGCTGAGAATTGTGCAAGTCACTGGCCCCAAAGCTATTCTTCGGAATACTTTGGGTGGTGGGAGCCACCATAGTTATCAACACTGTCAATCAAAGCCCAATGCTTGTGGGAGATAGAAGCATGGAAATAGATGTCACAGACAGTTTCACAACAGTCTACCTGGCCCGCTGCGAGTGTGTGTGTATGTGTGTGTGTGTGTGGATATATATAGTCATATTTGTAATCTCTTGTTATCAGTGATGCTGAATAGGGTTCAGAAGAAGCACAACAAGGTTAAGATTTTCAAGGCTGCCCAAGGGATTCAAATGAATGGAAATTGGACGTCCAAATCCCTTAAGCATCTTTGAAGATCACAGCCTTAATGTCCTGTCCTCCATCTGAATATATAAGAGTCTACATATTTGTAATTGGTTCCATGGCCTCATTAGTGAGGGATAGAGGTTTAAGCAACAAAGTCTTTTCTAAGTATTCACCATGCCATCAGCTAGGCAAGTAGTGTGCACTTCCATACCTTTCTCACCAGTCCTATTAGAAAAGTGTCTGATATTTTTGGGCATCCTTTGTCACAGTTTCGGGAATAAGGGTTGTGAGTTGTGACTATGGCTGGTTGGAAAACAAGAATTCTATTGGTTTTGGTCTGCATCGGAACCAAAATCTTTCAATGAAAATCTTTCAATGAAAAAAATGAGTGAGTGAGATCTATGCTAGAATAACCCAGTGATTAGGTTGCTCCCATGGGATGTGGGAGATGCAGTTCAAGTCCCTGCTCTACCAGATTTGCAGCACTGGGCTACTGGATATTTTGGTGTGTAGGTCTCACTCTCATTTTGACCAGAAATTCAATCCTGGGCCAATTGAGTAGACAGCACCTCCTCCTTCTTAGTGTTTTAGAGAAATGTGCCTCAGCCAGATCAATACGGACTCCAGAAGAAGGTTAATGGCTGTGAATCCCAAGCAGAGACGGGTGCCTTAGTTAGACACCTAAGTCCTATTGAGGGGCAGAGCTTAGGCCCAACCCCTTTCTTCAGCATTTCCTATTGGTTAGACAGCTTCCCATTCAGCTTTCTGGTTTTTGTGAATCACGTTCTTAGGCACCTAACTCTCCACATGCATTGTACCGGGATCCTGGGTGTCTAACTCAGGACTGGTGGATTTCATTAGGCAGTGGGCACCTAAAAGTTAAGCGTTGCCACATTAAATCTAAGTCCCCATTGTGAACCTAGCCCTGAGCTTTTCAATGTCTGCAGAGTACAGTACAAGACAGGTGCTAGGTGATATTCAGTGTGACAAAACGGTGGGAAGGAGGACATGGATGAGAAATGTACCGCACTTGCAGAGGGATTGCTTCATGCCTGAGGGTTATTTGTCCATCTAGAAGCAGATACATTGGGAGCAGAAAAATGTCAATCTGGAAGAACAAGGAAGTGCACAAACTAATCAGTGATATGAAGAGACAGGTGTGAAATACCAGAAGTCAAGGAGATACCAGGAGGAGTGAGTCTATGGAACGGCATTAAGAGAATGAAAAGAAATGATAAGAGAAATGGAATGATAAATGGAATGAGGAGTGAATTATATATATATGTATATAATTCACTCCTCATATAAACAAATAATGCAAACAAACACTGCCATTGTTTTTTTTTCAACTCATTAAGGAGTGAAAGGTCAGCAAAGGGCTTCTGAGCTGTAAGATATTTGAATGTCAAATTAGGATGTGGACATTTCAAATGAATCTGAGGGTAGATAGGAGACTGAATGCAGAGTCTTCCTCATACAGGAACCGACATAGATGTTAATGGCTAGATTGTGCCTTTAGGTGCAGGCCTCATCAAGAGGGAGTGGCTAAGCAGCACTAACTCAGAAGACCCAGGAAGTATTGTTCCTCAGAGACACCCTGCTTCCCCTTTGTGCAAGGACTGGAGATACAGGGGGTAGGAATTTGCTGCTGGTCTAAGTGATGCTGGGAGATGGAATCAATACACTGCTCTTGCCTCATCCCTCTCTACCCTCCTGCTCTGAGGGTCAGGAGTGGGGGGATTGGTAGGCACACAGCAGCTGATACTTCTGTGTATGCAGACCCAAAATCCAGGTCGCCTGAGCAGAGGTGTCAGGGGAGTTCTTATTCCCCCTTAAGGCCCTGAGCAGATGCGGCCAAAACCACAATCTGGCCTGTCTCACCAAAACAGGCAATAGAGGAATTAGATTTAATGACAGTTCTCATGTCCCAGATGGAAATAGTGATCGAGTGCAAGATCACTTTTCCTAGAACCTCAAGAGACCAGATTGTCTATCTGTTGCTGAACCAATGGTCCCACTACTGAAAAATGGCCCAATGTCTTTTGTTTGCAATGCCATCTCAGTGTCCTGTGCTAACATGTATTCTCTCTCAGCCCATCATACAAGGAAATCTGGGTTTTTCCTTCTGTGATGCCACTGGTATAATTTGCACTGACAGGCAACTTAAACACAAGGAAATAGAGGAAAGTTTAGAAGCTCTCTAGCATTGTCCTTTGAAAATCTTTGTCTGAGTTATTTAGAGTTAGATTGTGCCTAAACACAGAGCCCAGAGCAAGGGGAAGTGCAAAAAAATGCTCTACCTCAAAAGTTGCCCAGCAGGGACAGTGATTTAAACACCATGATGGTGGCTAGACTAGAAATACAAGATTAGATTAGGATCAATGAATAAATGGTTGAGTCCATGTGTGTCCATCCCCACCCCTTATGTATAGGAGCAGAAGCATCAGGAACAAATTTGTAGTGGGGTGTTTCCCTGTCATGCGTGGGAGTGGGGGAGTATTAGCTAGTTCAGGGTTATGTTCTCCCCCTCCTATATGTACAGGATCTAGCAGCAACTGAAAAGGCTAGAAGGTAAGACACATGAACAGTAAGACCTTAATTATAGCAGTGAGTGCTAGTAGCTGTATGCTAATTGGGTGTTTGATTCACATCCCATTGAAATCAGTGGGAGTCTGTGCTTGGAGGTAGCAGGCCATGGTAAGTGGTGTGTATGGTTCCTCAGTGAGTAGTTTGTTTGTGCTCTGTGTATAGGCTGGGTTGTGGGCCCCTGAACAAGCAGCTGAGACAGCTCTCTTTATTGGTAAAGGCACAGTACTCCAGTTGAGACCTAATCAGCATGGAGTAGAGTGGAAGAATTACTTCTTGTGTCTTGTATCAGAGGGGTAGCCGTGTTAGTCTGAATCTGTAAAAAAACAACAGAGGGTCTTGCATCTGAAGAAGTGAGGTTCTTACCCACGAAAGCTTATGCTCCCAATACTTCTGTTAGTCTTAAAGGTGCCACAAGACCCTCTGTTGTTTCTTGTGTCTTGCTTGCAACATTTATGGTAATATATCCCAGAATGATATTTGCTTTTTTTGTTGAATCCTGTTTACCTTGTGATCCACTATAACCTCCAGATCCCTTTCTGCAATACTCCTATTCAGGCAATTCTTTCCCATTTTGTATGTATGCAACTGATTGTTCCTTCCTAAGTGGAATACTTTGCATTTATCCTTATTGAAGATCATCCCATTTTCTTCAGACCGTTTCTCCAGTTTGTCCAGATCATTTTGAATTTTAATCCTATCTGCCAAAGCACTTGCAACCCCTTTCAGCTTGGTATTTATAAGTGTACTCTCTATGCATTTATCTAAATCATTGATGAAGATATTGAACAGAACTGGACCCAGAACTGATTCCTGCGGGAACCCACTTGATATGGTGGTGTTTGCAAATTGATTGCTTGCTCTATTATCTTTCTGGGTACTGAAGTTAAGCTGACTGGTCTGTAATTCCCCGGGTTATCCTTATTTTCCTTTTTATAGATTGTCACTATATTTGCCCTTTTCCAGTCCTCTGGAATCCCTCTCGTTTACTGTGACTTTTCAAAGATAACGGCTAATGGCTCAGATATCTGTTCAGTTAGCTCCTTGAGTATTCTAGGATGTATTTCATCAGGCCCTGGTGATTTGTAAACATCTAACCTGTCTAAGTAATGTTTGACTTGTTCATTCCCTATGTCCAAACAATCTTTTGAGAGCCTTCTTGTCCCACATTTGAAGGAAGACAGAAGGCTGAAGATTCAGGGAATGAATCACTGGTAGGTAAGTGATGTAGTATGTAAGGTTTGGGCATTATGGAACAGTGGTCCACCTTCAATTGGAAGAAGGGGCTGTATAGTTTGGTTCCACTTGTAATGAGGTGGAGGCCATCCAATCTCCTCAGAGATATGGGTTGGCTAAAGTAATCAGGAAGGTTAAAACTTAAAATAAAAAGGGAGGGTAAAAAGAGAGAAGATATGAGCACTCAGCACACACACACACACACACACACACACACACACACTAAAAATCAAGTAACTGAGGACTAAATTAATCAAGGAAACCAAAGTACAGAAATAGAACAAAATATTTAATTGCCTGTTTGCCAATGCAACAAAAAAGAGGAATCAGAATTGCTAATTTATGAGCATAACCTTGATCTACTTAATATTAGAGAAACCTGATTGGATGATTCATATGATTAGAATATTAAAATCAATGGCTATAACCTATTCAAGAAGGATCAAGTAGACAAAATGGGAGAGGGAGAGACACTCTGTAAAAAGTGGTGTTAGCCATTGAGTTACTGACAACTCAGAAGAAAATGATCTTGAATGCTTATGGATCAATGTCATAACAGATAAAGTATAAGATGGGGTATTAATTGGTGTCTGCTACAGACCACCAAATCACACCGGGGAACACTATGAGTGTTTCCTTTTGCACCAATGTGTAATGTATACGAAGGAAAACTGCATGATCATGGGGGACTTCATTTTGAGTGACATATGCTAGAGGTCTCATGCTGCCAGTATTAAACATGCTTGGAATTTCTAAATGATGCATGACAATTTCATAACCCAGAAAGCATTGCATCCAACATGGGGGAATTCTATATTAGATCTCATCTCAACAGCTAATGAGAAACTGATGGCAGAATTAAAAAATAATGGTAGCTTAGGTTCAAGTGATCATGATACTGTGCGGTGTGACACTGAGCGGATCAAGAGTGACTACAGGACTCTGGGAGTACAGGTGAAGGAGTTTGGAGCGCAGGTGGTATTCTCTTCTATTCTTCCTGTCAAAGGTAGGGGCCTAGGCAGAGACAGATGCATCATGGAGGTGAATGCCTGGCTGCGAAGATGGTGTTGCCAGGAGGGCTTTGGCTTCCTAGACCACGGGATGCTATTTGAAGAACCTAGGCAGAGATGGCGTTCACCTTTCGAGGAGGGGAAGGACCCTATTTGGACACAGACTGGCTAACCTAGTGAGGAGGGCTTTAAACTAGGTTCGACGGGGACAGGTGAGCAAAGCCCGCAGGTAAGTGGGGAACATGGAGACCTGGGAGATGGGTTGGAAACAAGAGGGAGCGTGGGCTATATTGGCAGAGAGAAAGGAGGGTCAGGACAAAACTGGGAGGAAAGATCAAACCAGTATCTTAGATGCCTATATACAAATGCGAGAAGTATGGGTAATAAGCAGGAAGAACTGGAAGTGCTAATAAATAAATACAACTATGACATTGTTGACATCACTGAAACTTGGTGGGATAATACACATGATTGGAATGTTGGTGTGGATGGATACAGCTTGCTCAGGAAGGATAGACAGGGGAAAAAGGGAGAAGGTGTTGCCTTATATATTAAAAATGTACAGACTTGGACTGAGGTAGAGATGGACATAGGAGATGGAAGTGTTGAGAGTCTCTGGGTTAGGCTAAAAGGGGTAAAAAACAAGGGTGATGTCATGCTAGGAGTCTACTACAGGCCACCTAACCAGGTGGAAGAGGTGGATGAGGCTTTTTTTAAACAAATAACAAAATCATCCAAAGCCCAAGATTTGGTGGTGATGGGGGACTTCAACTATCCGGATATATGTTGGGAAAATAACACAGCAGGGCACAGACTATCCAACAAATTCTTGGACTGCATTGCAGACAACTTTTTATTTCAGAAGGTTGAAAAAGCTACTAGGGGGGGGAAGCTGTTCTAGACTTGATTTTAACAAATAGGGAGGAACTCGTTGAGAATTTGAAAGCAGAAGGCAGCTTGGGTGAAAGTGATCATGAAATCATAGAGTTCGCAATTCTAAGGAAGGGTAGAAGGGAGAACAGCAAAATAGAGACAATGGATTTCAGGAAGGCAGATTTTGGTGAGCTCAGAGAGCTGATAGGTAAGGTCCCATGGGAATCAAGACTGAGGGGAAAAACAACTGAGGAGAGTTGGCAGTTTTTCAAAGGGACACTATTAAGGGCCCAAAAGCAAGCTATTCCGCTGGTTAGGAAAGATAGAAAATGTGGCAAAAGACCATCTTGGCTTAACCACGAGATCTTGCATGATCTAAAAAATAAAAAGGAGTCATATAAAAAATGGAAACTAGGACAGATTACAAAGGATGAATATAGGCAAACAACACAGGAATGCAGGGGCAAGATTAGAAAGGCAAAGGCACAAAATGAGCTCAAACTAGCTACGGGAGTAAAGGGAAACAAGAAGACTTTGTATCAATACATTAGAAGCAAGAGGAAGACCAAAGACAGGGTAGGCCCACTGCTTAGTGAAGAGGGAGAAACAGTAACAGGAAACTTGGAAATGGCAGAGATGCTTAATGACTTCTTTGTTTCGGTCTTCACCAAGAAGTCTGAAGGAATGCCTAACATAGTGAATGCTAATGGGAAGGGGGTAGGTTTAGCAGATAAAATAAAAAAAGAACAAGTTAAAAATCACTTAGAAAAGTTAGATGCCTGCAAGTCAGCAGGGCCTGATGAAATGCATCCTAGAATACTCAAGGAGCTAATAGAGGAGGTATCTGAGCCTCTAGCTATTATCTTTGGAAAATCATGGGAGACGGGAGAGATTCCAGAAGACTGGAAGAAGGCAAATATAGTGCCCATCTATAAAAAGGGAAATAAAAACAACCCAGGAAACTACAGACCAGTTAGTTTAACTTTTGTGCCAGGGAAGACAATGGAGCAAGTAATTAAGGAAATCATCTGCAAACACTTGGAAGGTGGTAAGGTGATAAGGAACAGCCAGCATGGATTTGTAAAGAACAAATCATGTCAAACCAATCTGATAGCTTTCTTCGATAGGATAACGAGTCTTGTGGATAAGGGAGAAGCTGTGGATGTGGTATACCTAGACTTTAGTAAGGCATTTGACATGGTCTCGCATGATATTCTTATCGATAAACTAGGCAAATACAATTTAGATGGGGCTACTATAAGGTGGGTGCATAACTGGCTGGATAACCGTACTCAGAGAGTTGTTATTAATGGTTCCCAATCCTGCTGGAAAGGCATAATGAGTGGGGTTCCGCAGGGGTCTGTTTTGGGACCGGCTCTGTTCAATATCTTCATTAACGACTTAGATATTGGCATAGAAAGTACGCTTATTAAGTTTGTGGATGATATCAAACTGGGAGGGATTGCAACTGCTTTGGAGGACAGGGTCATAATTCAAAATGATCTGGACAAATTGGAGAAATGGTCTGAGTTAAACAGGATGAAGTTTAACAAAGACAAATGCAAAGTGCTCCACTTAGGAAGGAACAATCAGTTTCACACATACACAATGGGAAGAGACTGTCTAGGAAGGAGTACGGCAGAAAGGGATCTAGGGGTTATAGTGGACCACAAGCTAAATATGAGTCAGCAGTGTGATGCTGTTGCAAAAAAAGCAAACATGATTCTGGGATGTATTAACAGGTGTGTTGTGAGCAAAACATGAGAAGTCATTCTTCCGCTCTACTCTGCTCTGGTTAGGCCTCAGCTGGAGTATTGTGTCCAGTTCTGGGCACCGCATTTCAAGAAAGATGTGGAGAAATTGGAAAGGGTCCAGAGAAGAGCAACAAGAATGATTAAAGGTCTTGAGAACATGACCTATGAAGGAAGGCTGAAAGAATTGGGTTTGTTTAGTTTGGAAAAGAGAAGCCTGAGAGGGGACATGATAGCAGTTTTCAGGTATCTAAAAGGGTGTCATAAGGAGGAGGGAGAAAACTTGTTCACCTTAGCCTCTAAGGATAGAACAAGAAGCAATGGGCTTAAACTGCAGCAAGGGAGGTCTAGGTTGGACATTAGGAAAAAGTTCCTAACTGTCAGGGTGGTTAAACACTGGAATAAATTGCCTAGGGAGGTTGTGGAATCTCCATCTCTGGAGATATTTAAGAGTAGGTTAGATAAATGTCTATCAGGGATGGTCTAGACAGTATTTGGTCCTGCCATGCGGGCAGGGGACTGGACTCGATGACCTCTCGAGGTCCCTTCCAGTCCTAGAATCTATGAATCTATGATGTGATCACAGTTATAATATGCAAACAGAATAAAGCAATAGACACAGTTGGTGTTCTAAGAGGGCCAATTTCACAAAACTGAAAACAATTATCAGCCAAATCAGCTGGGTGGAAAAATTTAATCAGAAAAATGTGAATGATAATTGGGAATAATTTAAGAACATTTCACTAGATTCACAAAAAGCCAGAATTGAGGAAGAAGGCCATATTGGTTAAAAACTGATCTAGTTTAGAGAGGCAGTGAAAGCAGCTGTAAAAATAATTCTAAAAAATGGAAGAACAATAAATTTGTAATAATGAATATATATCAGAAACTAGGAATTGTAGAAAATTGATAAGGGAAGCAACGGGGCACAAGGAAAAATCTATAGCTAATAGTCTTAAGAATAATGAAATGGAGTTTTTCAAGTATATTAGGAACAAAAAGAATGCTGATAATGGTATTGATCCATTACTAGATGGAATTGATAAAATTGTTAATACATAATGAAGAAGAGGCATAAATATTTCTGTTCTGTATTTAGGAAGTAAATATGATGTAATCATATCAAATTAAACCATTTTCTATTCCACTAATATCTCAAAGGGATGCTAAACAGCAGCTACAAAAGTAAGACTTTTTAAAATCACCAGCTCCAGATAAGTTGCATCCAAGAGTTTTAAAAGAACTGGCAGAGGAACTCGATGGACCATTAAGTAACTCTTTTTCATTAACTCTTGGAACACTGGGGAAGATCCAGAAGACTAGCAGAAAGTTAATGTGCCAATATTTTGAAAGGGTAAATACGATGACCTAGGTAATTTTAGGCCTGTCATTTTGACGGTGCTCCCAGGAAAATAATGGAGTGGCTGATATGAATGAAGAATTAAAGAAGGGTAAGATTATTAATGGCAATCAACAGGATTTGATCAATGGCAGTCAACAGGAAACTAACATGATTTTTTTTTAAGAGTTTGGCTGATAGTGTTGACATAATACACTGAAACTTCTGTAAGGCCAGGAGATCAGACTAGATGATCCCAATTCTCCATTCTGGCCTTAGAAGCTAAGAATCTATGAATGCACCTTTGATCAAGATCCTGATAATAGATTCAGGGGTTAAGTTATAGCACTTTGGAAGTGTTGAGACCCTCAGATCTATTGTGCTGGCTTGACCAGTTGCTTTCTGGGAGAAATTTGGTAAGCCACTTCCCCTCCCTTTGCCTCAGTTTCTCCAATATATAATAAGGATAATGACCTCCTTTGCAAAGTGCTTTGAGAAATCTACTGACAAAAACTGCTATTTATTTATCACTTGCAGACCCAAAAGGAAATTGTTTTTGACACTCGTTATATTATGGATATGTCATTTCTTTAGCTGCCTGCCAAAGGGATAGACAAACCAACCAACAAACTAGTGACTGATGAATACAGTTATTCAAATGAATCACTGAGGGAATTCTCCCTGATGTGAGCAGTTTGACAAGGTTCTCAGGACTCTGAGCATTATTTCCATGGCATATATATGTATTCAAAACAGCAGAGGCTGGAAACACACAGAGCATCTGGTGATGCTGGATTTCAGAAGTATAGCTCAGAGAAGAAGCTCATCATAAAATCCAAATTAGTAAATGTTCTCTAGATTTGTAACAGGAACAGCTTCCCAGTGCTGCATTTCCAGAGCGGAGCCAAATTTTCGAATGCTCCTGTTGTCCATTTGAAATTTACAGCTACTAGATAATCACATACAAGGGAAACCTTAACTGCTGCAACTGTGTCTCCATCTCTTAATGTAATTGGCTGCCTTGCTCCTGCTACATTATTGTTATTTAATGGCCAATCAGCATGTGGCAATTTACTAGGCATTATGATGTAAAATGTCTCCTTTACAGAGATTCTGTAATGAAAGATTACACAGATTTGTTAAACACTGGAGTTCCATGGTGCTAGTTTTATGTATAGAATAATTTAAATATTTAAAGGTATTAACATGTGTAAATATTGACACTTTCTTCCTGTATCTTTTTAATTTCTACAAACTGTTATATATTCTCTTACTGCAAAGAGGAAGGAAAACCATATGGATAGACCCTAGACTGGAACTCAATTCTTTGTTCAGTCACAGGCTCCCTGTGTGACCTTGGACAAGTCACTTAATCTTCCTTGTGCCTCAGTTCCCCACCTGTAAAATGGTGATAATAGCTCTGTATGCACAGGACTGTCATGAAGATAAAATACATCATTGACTGTGAGGAATTCAGATACTCTCATGGGAATGTTTGCCACAATCTTGACTGGATGTTCCCTGCGCTATGTTGATTGGCTGTTTCCTCCAGCTCCTCCTTACAGCCTCTTCACCTCAGTCTCGCTCCACCAGCCCTTCATACCCTTCTCCTCATTTTTCAATTGAGCTAATCCCCTCTTAACAAACACACCCCATCCCCCAAAACCTCAATCCACTAATATGCCGTTTACAGCCCAGCTCACCGCTCACTCTGCTTGTATGTTGCATCTCTATCCTCTACCCTTTGTCCATCTTTTCTATTTAGATTGTAAGCTCTTCAGGGCAGGAACTGGCCACTGCTCCATAGTTGTGCCATGCCTAGTAAAATGGGGCCTCGTTCTTGGTTAGTAACTAAGCACTACTGGAATAAACATCATAATAACAGCTACTACAGTGATGAGAGTCTTACTAAGTGTGACATCATTGACATAAACTGTGACCATATAGGTCACTGTTGCAACCAATGTCATATAGTGGCACCAAATCTTGTTCAGAGGAGGTTATGTAAGGTGTCTATGACAAGGTTATGATTTGCTGGTTATGATTATGCTATCTGTATGCATGTATCATTTTTGTATTTAAAGTTATAAGTATTTGCGCTATACTGTCTGTATTTCAAACTTTTGCTATGCTTCTGGCTGACACCCCAGATAATTTGGCATCACACTGCCTAGCCTGCTTGATGGCCCATTAAGGACCATCAGCTATACAATTGACCCACTGAGAGAAGGCAGATACACCTTGTGACTCAGCAAGGCATGCAGGGAGATGCCTATGGACAGAACTCTAAGGTTTTTCCATGCCATGTGCTGGGCAGCTTGTATTTGGAACAAAGGAAGTACGAGCCACATGGCAAAAAGGACTATAAAAGGCAGCATCACCTCCTCCATCTTGTCTTCAATCCTGCTTCTCACCTCTGGAGGAACTTTGCTACACTGAAGCTCTGAACAAAGGACTGACTGACCCATCCAAGGTGTGGATGTACGCCAGAGACTTGATTTGTGCTAGCAGTTTATTCCATCACTGCTACAAGCCTGAACCAAGAACTTTGCCATATGTAATTGATTACTTTGACAAATTTTCTATATTTCTTTCTTTTTATGAATAAACCTTTAGACTTTAGATTTTAAAGGATTGGCAACAGCGTGTTTTGTGGGTAAGATCTAACTGGTATATTGACCTGGATCTGGGGCTTGGTCCTTTGGGATTGGCAAAACCTTTTTTCTTTTACTGGGGTATTGGTTTTCATAACCATTCATCCCCAAAAGGAGTGGCCCTGGTGGTGATACTGGGAAACTGGAGTGTCTAAGGGAATTGCTTGGTGACTTCTGGTTAGCCAGTGGTGTAAAACCAAAGTCGTCTCTGTTTGGCTGGTTTGGCGTGCCTTAATAGTATAGGAACTCCGCCTTTGGGCTGTAACTGCCCTGCTTTAAGCAATTTGTCCTGAATTAATACTCTCAGTAGTGTCCCAACAGAGGCCGCATTGTTACAAGACAGATTTAACAAATGGAAAGGAACAAATAATACAAGTTTAAAATAATGTACAATGATACTAACCTGATCAACTTATTAACAGGATTCTTAGCTAATAGTAGCATCCTATTTAATTTAAATAGTAAAAGTGCTGTTGTAGATCAATTGAAACTGGGTTTTCTCCTTCATCTACTCTCACAGATCTTTTTATTTTTTTTATGGCACATGCATTATGTGAATATTAGATGTCTTAACTAGACCTGGGTGAAGTTTTCCAGCCAACCCCCCCCTTTTTTTGGCAACAAAATGCACCTTGACACTGAAATGGTTTGTGCATTTGTGTCAATGCTACCAAATTGTTCATTTTGAAAAAACAAATGAAAAAAAGCACTGTTTCATTTCCAGATGGTTGAATAAAAATGTTTCAATTTTTCAGCTTGAAATGACTGTTTCAAACTTTCCATTCATTGTATTTTTTTAAAGTATTTTTAAATGGTTGAAATAGAAAAGGAATGTTTTGATTTTGTTGAAACAAAATGTTTTGGTTGACTCAAAATTAGGGCTGTCAAGTGATTAAAAAAATAATTATTAATCGCATGATTAAAATATTAACCATGATTAATCACGTGATTAATCACACTGTTAAACAATAAGAGAATACAATTTATTTAAATATTTTGGGATGTTTTCCACATTTTCAAATATATTGATTTTAATTATAACACGGAATACAATGTGAACAGTGCTCACTTTATATTTTTGATTACAGCATGTAAAAATAAGACATAATATTTTTCAATTCACCTAATACAACTACTGTAGTGCAATCTCTTTATCGTGAAAGATGAACTTACAAATGTAAAATTATGTACAAAAAATAACTGCATTCAAAACAATGTAAAACTTTAGAGCTTACAAGTCCACTCAGACCTGTTTCTTAGTCAGCCAATCACTCAGACAAACAAGTTTGTTTCCATTTGCAGGAGATAATACTTCCGCTTCTTGTTCACAATGTCACCTGAAACTAAGAACAAGTGTGCACATGGCACTGTTGTAGCCAGTGTCGCAAGATGTTTACGTGCTGGATGCACTAAAGATTCATATATCCCTTCATGCTTCAACCACCATTCCAGAGGACTTGCATCCATGCTGATGACAGGTTCTGTTCAATTACGAGCCTAAGCAGTGCAGACCAACGCATGTTCATTTTTATTATCTGAGTCAAATGCCAGCAGCAGAAAGTGAATTTTTTTTTTTTGGTGGTTCAGGTTCCATAGTCTCCGCATTGGAGTGTTGCTCTTCTAAGACTTCTGAAAGCATGCTTCACACCTCGTCCCTCTCAGATTTTGGACAGCAGTTCGGATTTTTAAATCTTGGGTTGAGTGCTATAGATATCTTTAGAAATCTCACATTGGTACCTTCTTTGCGTTTTGTAAAATCTGCAGCGAAAGTGTTCTTAGAACGAACAACATATGCTGAGTCCTCATCCGAGACTGCTGTAACATGAAATTAGGACAGAAGTATCCCCTGCACTGCTACTGACTAGGGACCAACTGGCTAGGCAGCACTTCTGCAGAAAAGGACTTAGGGGTTACAGTGGACGACAAGCTGGATATGAGTTGATAGTGTTCCCTTGTTTCCAAGAAGGCTAATGGCATTTTGGGCTGTATAAATTGGGGCATTGCCAGCAGATTGAGGGACGTGATCATTCCCCTCTGTTCAGCATTGGTGAGGCCTCATCTGGAATTTTGGGCCCCACACTGCAAGAAGGATGTGAAAAAAATGGAAAGAGTCCAGCAGAGGGCAACAAAAATGATTAGGGGGCTGGAGCACATGACTTATGAGGAGAGGCTGAGGGAACTGGGATTGTTTCGTCTGCAGAAGAGAAGAGTGAGGGGGGATTTGATAGCTGCTTTCAACTACCTGAAGGGGGGTTCCAAAGAAGATGGAGCTCGACTGTTCTCAGTGGTGGCAGATGACAGAATAAGGAGTAATGGTCTCAAGTTGCAGTGGAGGAGGTTTAGGTTGAATATTAGGAAAAACATTTTTCACTAGGAGGGTGGTGAAGCACTGGAATGGGTTACCTAGGGAGGTGGTGGAATCTCCTTCCTTAGAGGTTTTTAAGGTCAGGCTTGACAATTGGTATTCTATTATTAACATCCCCATCCCATAATATATCCAAATGACGTAAATCTGTATCTAGCTATCTACTTTGTGTCTGCAACTATCTGTTGGCATATGCAACTATGTTTTGAGCTCTGCAAACCTCAAAGCCATGCCTAAAAAAAAAAAAATCAGTCAGTCTGGGTCATTTTTGATAAAGCCATCTTTGCAACATCTTTGCTGAAAACCCAGAACCTCAGATCCAAGCACAGCACTCTAAAGCTTTGGATAAGTGTGGATCTGGATCAAATCTCAGGCTTATCTATAGTACCAGTGTGTGGCCTTGTCTACACTACAGCGTTAGGTCGACATAAGGCAGCTTACGTTGACCTAATTATGTCAGTGTATATACAGCCTTGCTCCCACTGATGTAAATACACCGATATAATAACTCCACATCCATGATAGGCATAGGGCTTATGTGAGTGTAGTTAGGGCAACACAGTGTCCCTGTAGACACTGCATTACTTACATCTATTGACTGTCATTCTTGTCTGAAGCCGTGAAATTCACAAGAAAGCCAACTCCTGGCTCCCCAGCTGCCCGGTCTCCACTCCAAGCCGGGCTGCCACGCAAGCTCCCGGCTCAGGCCACCTGGGTTCCCCACTCCCCACAGGGAACCCTGCTGCCTCCCAGAGTCTCTGTTTCCTGCTCCAATTCACGCTGCCACCTCGGCTCCCCACTGGGAGCACGGCAGCTGACTGGCCTCTAGGCACGGACCTTCCTGCTGGGAGCCCAGCTGCCACCATGGGTTCTCCACTCCCTGGCAGGAATGGGGCAGCTGATCAGACGCTGGAGAGAGGGGAGCTGAGAAGCCTGGTGCTGCTGCCCCTTCCCACGGGGCAGCAGGGAGTTGAAGGGGAGGGGGACAGCCTGGCTATCGGCAGGGAGCTGTGCATGGAGCTGAGAGCTCTGTCTCTCAGCCACGCCCCCCCCCCCCATACACACACAAACACGCACTGCCCCCTTAAGTTGGTGGAAGCGCTTCTGGGGAGGACACACCCGACTGACAGAAGAAGGACAGTGTGGACATGCACTTATAAGTTGACCTAACATAGGTCAACTTAAATTTATAGTGTAGACAGGCCCTGCAAGTCCCTTGATAATCTACATTGCATGGTACAGACATGCCCATCATCCCCTCTCTGTTAAACAGTTTCTACTGTCCAAGGCTACTGTAAGTATGAATTACTGCTATGTGCTTAAGGCGGCCAAGTTTTCCAAAACGCTCTTTTCATGACCACTTTCTAAATCATTCTGGCAAAGCCCTTTGTGATACTTTGTGTATGAAATACCACCTGATCCTATTAAAGATTCCACTGTCCTTGAGTTATGCTGCTGAGAGAGCCCAATTCAGCAAACATAAATTGGGCTTCCAAGTTGTACAAATTTGCCTAGGCCAGTGCAGAGTGGAAACCAATAGCGCCCTTGCTCATTTGGGTCGTGAACTTATTTTCAAGGACTGTTACTTCCATGATTAATGCTGAGTGAAAGGCCTATTCCCACCATTATAACCCTTGTGTGCACCACGGTCATCTAATCATCTTGATTGCTTCATGTTTCTCCTACCTGTTTGCTTCCATACTTTCCACCGCATGTTCTTTCATGCTGCTCGGTCCAGTCTTCTAGTTGTTTCCTGTTGAATGCTCTACTGTACTTTAATCCTTCCTGTGCGGTTCTTCTTATCCCTGTCTCATCGTCCCTTCTAGCCCAACTTCTTTTCCTTGTCTAAAGTTCTGGGGGCAGGGACTATCTTTTCTGTGCTCCAAAAAAGTGCCATATATATTTATGGCAATGTAGAGATGTTCATAGTTAGTGAAGTTAGCTACAATAAAGTAGCCTATGCCTGAGTCATCCTGCTCCTGATAGTTGATATATTTATATAACATCTGCCTAATGGCATGGGACCAGAACACATAATTCCTCCATCAAATCATCCTTGCTTACATGCCTGGGGGGGTTGAAGTTCTCACTGCATTATTATGCTCATAAATCAAATGGTTCTAATTCGGATCTCACTTACAACTCTGTAAACTAGAAGTAACTCCATCAAAACCACTTATGTCACAAAGTGAGAGGAGGATCAGTACCTAAATTTGTGGTATTTCAATCACTGCGACTACAGTGTGTGTTTATAATTAATGGGTTATTATTAAAACAATGATAGCGTGCTTGGTGCTGTACAAAGCACAAAGATGAAGACAGTCCGCGCCCCGAAGAGTTTACAATCTAAATCAAGGATTTTCAAAGGAGGCAGAATTTCAATGAGATTTAGGCACTTTTGCAAAGGCAGGCCTTAAAGAGCAAATGGCTCAGTTTTGCTACCCTGACTGGGACCTTCCTGAGTAGTCCCATTGATTTAAATAGTTGTACTTGCCCAAATAACATCATAATTATTGTGAGTGATGCTGGTAGAGTCTGGCCCTAGAGGACTAGACAGGGCTCATAATGGGAAGTAAAATCTGTGGCTTTACTGGTCATGCTTCAGTGGAGGTCTCAACAATGAAGGAAACCACAGAGAATGAAATCCACCCCTGTGCAGATGGCCAACACAAGGCCTATGGCCAATGCACCACTGCAATATCCCTTAAGCCTTCAGGCCTTAAACACATAACACTTGCGTCATATCTGCTCTTTCCTTGAACACTGGAACCTGCGATCTCCCTCGTGCAGTGAATTTCACACAGAGATAAAGTACTAATGAGCACTGCAATGCAGCTGCCACCACAGAATCCACCCAAACTTTCTCTTTCCTTCTAGTTCAAAAAGTCTTTTCTTTCACTTGTCTAATTCATTCAACTCTTGTACCGTGGGAACCAGTAAATAAAGCAGAAAAGTCGTGGGGGAAAGAGTTTTTAAAAATTTGTATTCAGATCCTCATCTGGTGTCAATCAACTTAGCTACATTGAGCTTAATGGAGCTATGTTTCTTTGCACCAGCTGAGGATCTAGCCCGAGAAGTGAAAAAAAAAGTTCTGGTCACATATGTACCTGCTTACACTGTAATTATGGGCCTTTCCTATCTAGGTTATTTCCAAGCTGCCTATTACCTTGACATGTAAGTGCTAATGGTCCTCTGGAGATACTGACTGGGACTTTAATCAAACCAATGGGCAGGGAGGGGGCAAAATTTTGCCAACTTTCCTTAATCGCACAAAAAAAATGGCCAAATTATGCCACTTTCTTTGACAACTAAGTTTAGGAAAGGTTGTCTGGAAATATTGTCATCATATTCATTTTGGACACGTTGCCCTAGAATCTTGACTGACCGACATTGGTAGTTTGAGCTCATGTTCTGAGTTTGCTGCTGAGGAGGCCACAATACGTGCAAAACTGAAGGTAGCAACATCTATTCTGAGTGAGCAAGAGGCGTTTCACGGAGGGTCTCAATACCATTGTGAATGACAGCAATGGGAGCTTTGCCATGGACCATAACGGGAGTGAAGGTTAGTCCTGTAGCATCATCTGTACTTGAGACAACATCTCTATGCCAGCCAAGATGTAGGCTTTGCATATTGAGCATCATGAAGGTTACAATAGTGAATGACACACCTGGACGACTCCAGTTGACATATTTAGCCCAACTGCTTTCTGGTGCTATTTCATATTCAGCAGACACTGGTAAAAATATGCATGATATTTCCATTACTGTTCACATTTTAGCTTAACATTCAGACATTTATTTTTTTTATTTAAAAAACCCAACCCATTGTGTGATTACCTAAACATGAAACATAAGCTATTTTTGTGTCTGCTTCCACTCCCATTGAAGGCAACATTCCCATCAACTTCAATATTCAGGACCAAGACCTTAGTGATTTAGGCACAGCCATAAGTCCATCCCTATTCAGGGAATCACTTAAGCACATGGTTAACTTTAAACTCATGCTCTACTTCCATACATAATGCACTGTACTTATTGAATATGATTAGATACAAGTGTCACCAATGTTGTCAGTTGGCTTGCGTGTATGTGTGGCTTTTTGGTGTGCCGTCCCAATTCTGTGCAGACAGCTAACCCAGCATACCTTAATGGTACAACCCAAAAAAGCCACGGACTTGGTTTGGTGGCAAAGGCGATTGGCCAGGTTTATTGTTAATGAAGCATGGTACTAGTGCCCTATACGTTTCATGGGTCTATTAACATATGTGTGCCCGTTACAATGAATGAGCTCAGTCAGCAACAGAACTTTTTGCTGCCCCCTAGACCGAACAAAGGGTTACGGCAGGGGTCTCAAACTCAAAAATGATCACAAGGCCACATGAGGACTAGTGGATTGGCCCGAGGGCCACATTACTGACACCCCCCCTCACTGCCCTTGGCCCCGCCCCCACTCCACCCCTTCCATGAGGCCCCGCATCTGCCCCATCTCTTCTCCACCTCCTCCTGCAAGCGGTTTTAATAAAATATATACACTCAGTAAATCCCCCCCCCCCCACTGCACTGGGCTGCACCACCACTCCACCCCTGCTCTGCCTCTTCCAGGGGTGGCAGGTTTGTAGAAATTTTGGTGGTGCCCAGAACCTGCCCCCCCTAAACTCCACCCCCACCTGCCTAAGGCTCTGGAAGGGAGTTTGGATGGGGGAGGGGGCCTGGGGTGCAGACTCTGGGATGGAGTTTGGGTGCTGGGTGCAGGCTCCGGGCTGGGGCAGGGGGTGGGGGTGCAGGCTCTGGGATGGAGTTTGGGGATAGGAGGGGTGCAGGGGTGAGGGCTGTGGATGAGGGGTTTGGGGCATTGGTGAGGCTCAGGACTAGGGCAGAAGGGCAGGGGAAGGGCAGCCTGCCCTGGCCCTAATGGAAGGGGGCACTAGGACCCTGCAGCAGCAGGTGATGCCGGAAGCCTGCAGAGTGGAGCAGAGTCAGCATGAGCTGCAGGCTCCGGGTGGCGAAGGGGCAGCAAGTGAGCCCGGGGGACACTCGGGGGAGGTGCGTGGGGGCGGCAGACGGGGCCGGGGGAGAGACCCGGCCCCAAACATTGGGGAGCAGGGCCCAGGGAGCTTAACTGCCACATAAAATAACTCGGGGGGGGGGCAAGGGTGAGGGGAGTTTGGCGGCAACAGGAAGTAACGGAGGGGGGCACGGGGAGCTTGGCAGGCTGAAGGGAAGAGCTCCGCAGGCCGCGTGTTTGAGACCCCTGGGTTACGGCAAGGTACGCTGACATTTATAAGTAAAAAAAACCTGTAATGAACAACTGACGTCTCACCTTACCCGTTTTATAACATTCATTACCGTTTTTGTTTTTAATATTTTGAACAAAACATTTTTATTATTTTGTCACACCACCTTATTTTGTACTCAATTAAAATGTATATGTACTAGCTGAAATATATGTACATAAAGATTTAGTGCCTAGTACAGTAGCAATATCTTTATGTGCTAAACAATACACTTCTAAGCATTTGCTTTAATACATGGCTTCACTTGGGTTTATAGCTTTTGGTTTAGGCCTTAAATATTGCAGCAGTGCCAGTGCTTCAGGCTCGGTCTCTTTACTACAAGAGTAACCAAATGTTCGGTGTATGTAACCTGTCCCCATCTATGATCAATTCAGATAGGATGTGAGTATGTTACACATACAATACCTTCTCTCTTAGTTCAAGGTGTTAAACAAGCATGCTTTTTGTTCAATTCCACCAGTTCAATTCCAGGTATCAACCAAGATGATGGTCATCACATAAGCATGTGTTTAAATGCTTTGGTGAATCAGGGTCTTTGATCTTTAAATACGGTCTCACAGCATCAAAATATGAACTGTGGAGGATGGTTTTTATTTAAGACTTTGCTTATCTAGGGCCCCAATCCTGAAAACAGAAACAGTTACATAGACTACTGGGTCCAACATGGACTATGGATCAGCCATGCTTTCAATAATGTTAAATAATAAAACTAAGCTATCACAAATGCATGCTCATCAGAATTCTAGAAACCTGCTCCATAAACATGTATGTCCAGCAAAACCAGCCCCAAACGTCCCAGCGACGCTACAGCTACAGAGCATCCAATTAGAAAAGAAAAAAGCTGTGGCAAGACACAAAAAATGAAATTCACCCCTGCTGCAGAGAATCAGCACAAGGACTGCACCCCACTTCACACTTATGGGTTAAATTAACCCCTGCACAGATGTTACCAGATTTGCCCATTACTTTGGGTATGCTCATTTATTTGGGTTACTCCTCTGGGGAAGGGGGTTTTGTAATCCTGTCAATGTACTGTTTGTGTCACTTGTGTTTACATATGGAGCTCTACTTCTCCCTTCTGCAAGTCCCCTCCCAATGGAGCTATCTTGCAGGACCTAGGGTCCCTAGGGCTGGGTTACTCCCACCCCAGAACCGGATGAACACCCACACACCCACATGTACATTAACAGAGCAAGTCTAAGCGGACCGGGCCAATCAGCATTGTCAAGCTGACCCCTTATAGGTCTCTGGACTCACTGGGCTGGAGGAAGCAGCACTTTCAAGCTGTCTCTCCTTATATGCCCCTGTGCTCCATGGATTGGGTCAAGCAGCACTTTCAAGCTGTTACCCTTATGCGTCCCAAATTCAGCACCTCCCTATCCTCACTCCACCAACACACTTGTACTGGCAGTAACCTACTTGATGAGCAAACCCCACAGTATTTTGGGTGCTGCGGGGATCTTTAGCTTAGGTAAAAGAAGCGTTGCTGTAGAGTGAATGGGGGAAGCTAAAAACACAAACGAGTAAAGTTCAGCAAGAGAGAGAGAGAAGCAACCAACTTAACCATAGAAGTTATTTATTGAATAATAACTACACAAGGAGGACTAAACCAACATAACATACATGATTAAAGGTTAATACCTAAGGTAGAAAGGAAAACAGAGAGAGAGAAAGAGGGGGGGTCTCACCCACTCCATGAGGCTTGAACTGGTCAGGGTTCCCAGATGATGGTGGTAGCTGAGGGTTCTGAATGCTGGAGACAGGCAGAGCGCCCAGCACGATCAGTCAGGAGATGGAGTTCCAGTGGAACTGATGCATAGTGTGGATCTAAGCATCAGAACCCTGACTAGAGGGTGAGTAGGGATTTTTGTAGAGAAATTACAACGGTTCAAGGGAGAACACTCGATTTGTATATAGGTAAGCTGATGACTCAAGGGTTTTCTTTAGACTAGACAATAGGAGCTGATCACTCTTGGCTATGGGTGGTGTTTTCTTCCAGGGAGCTCACAATGCAACTAGGCTGCTTCAGTATTTGGATATCAATTAAGGATTCATTACTAGAATTGGTCTGATAACTGCTGAGCTGGGTGTGTGTGCAGGTGTAGGTTCATTAGAGAGATTCCCAGGATGCAGTGCTTCCCTGCTTTTTCTGGTCCCAGAATTCAGTGTGGTTCTCTGTTCTCCATTCTGTATGTAAATTGAGATGTCTTCCTGTCCCATCTTTCATGTAGATGAGGCTAGGGGAGTTGTCTTTGCTCTCCATTCTGTATGCGAATGGAGATGTCTTAATCTTGTCACCCTTGTCAGGAGGGGTCTAGGTGTGTCTCCCAACACCCTTCACTGCTCTCAGCAAGTTTTCTTTTTCTGATGGGTTTTGGTTTAAGCAGAGGCTGGTGGGGGGGGGGTGTCTTTCATGAGTCTGGCTGGATACTGCACCCTGGTTCCCCAGGAACACAGAGGTGTCTGGTATCACAGAGGGTCAGAACAAGGATTACACGCCATTTAAATTGTACGTAAGCCATCAGAATAACATTCATGTGGTGCCTAGACCTCTGTTTCCGTCCACTGCACTGGGTGAATCTGACCCAAATAGAATTCCACCACCAACTTTAAACAAACAGTGTTTATTAGATAACCAAATAGGAAGCAGAAGTGATACTTATAATAAAAATATGACTAATGCTTCCATGCAAATGTGTCTGCCTAGAGCTAAAAACTATTACCCTGAGGAGGAAAAAATCTCGTTATCTAAAAGCTTCAGGTCATGAACAGGAAGAACTCACGATGCAGTCACTAATACCAATCAATGTCAGTCACCTACCTCATACAGATAATTACTATAAAGAGAGCAATTACCACTTAAGCAGTCAATTAGAAGCCACTGTACTTTGAAAAGACCAGAGCAACAACCTTTGTATAAAAGACATAATCTATTACATTAAAATTCTTTTCTTGATCAATTACCCTCCAGATGCATGAGATAACACTTGTGAAGTGAAAAATACTACTGTAGGAATCACATCTGAACAACAGAATTAATCAAAGTGCTGAAGCAATAGCACAAAGGTGAGCAGGTGTAACGGGTTTACTGCCACCAAGCATCCCACCCTGGTTGGTTCCAGCACTGCAAGCAAGCCGTACTTCAGTTTCCCTTCTCATTCCTTTATCTGTCCCAACTGCCAAACCCAAAAGGACAGATGCCATACCTCAAATCCTGCTAGACATCGGTTTCCCCCTCTGTTTTTCTTTTTCTCGTCCAATGGCAAAAATTCAGCATATTTTGCTACTTTGAGTAACCCTTTATTGGTTCTTTAACCCCCCAAATCCCCCTTCAAAGAGGTCTCATGTTATCACCAGTCCATCAGAACCACTCAATCTGGTCATCTCTCATAATCCTCCTCGGTGGGTCTCCTCCCACCTACAACCAGTCACCTCTGTTTACAGTTCAACCCTAGACCCAGGACCCTCTCCACGATCTAAAACCTTCTTGAAGTCATCTTCTGCAGCCCCTCCTGACCAGAGTGCTCTACTCCGGTCAACCTCCACTCTATTTCTAGAGACTGCCCTACTTGAAAGATTTCCCATCCTCCCTTTAATTAGGATCCTCCCATTTCCCCCCACCTCCCTGATCAGGAACCACCTAACTCACTGTGGGAGAACTGGAGTATTTATTTCTGAATAAATACATACTCTCCATTCCCATACATACTAGCTACAATTCTGTGGTCAGTGTGGATGTTCTTCTCTTCAGTACACCTATTTAGCAGAGAAGATATTTTTTCTGTGGCTTGGAGTTGTTAATGAGAAACTGGGAACCAGGATGGCATGAAGAGAGAACAGCTGAAAAAAAGTACATTGTTTGCAACATGAATCAATTTACAGCCTAATAGAAAGGGTACATGCTAGGTTCTCAGAGTTTCAGCACTAGATGCAAAAAAAATCTGTCTGGGGATTGGTCCTGCTTTGAGCACGGGGTTGAACTAGATGACTTCCCGTGGTCCCTTCTAACCCTGATATTCTATGATTCTATTGGGGGGAGGGATAGCTCAGTGGTTTGAGCATTGGCCTGCTAAACATAGGGTTGTGAGTTCAGTCCTTGAGGGGACTATTTAAGGATCTGGGGCAAAAATCTGTCTGGGGATTGGTCCCCCTTCAAGCAGGGGGTTGGACTGGATGACTTTCTGAAGTCCCAGGGCACAAGTACATAGAAAACTAAGCATACTGTTTTGGTTCACTTTTTCACATAAGGCTACACTGTGTCATCGGTGTCATCTAGCCACAGCTATTCAAAGGCACAGTGCCAAGCTCAGGGGCTGGGATCTGGATGGCCTTTAAGGAAAGGCTTACTCTGTTCCACACACTATGTTGCCATGTGAGGTCATGATCCAGTTAATATTCAGTGGGTAGTATTCAGGGTAGCAGCCGTGTTAGTCTGTATCCTCTATATGCATCCGAAGAAGTGGGCTGTAGTCCACGAAAGCTTATGCTCTAATAAATTTGTTAGTCTCTAAGGTGCCACAAGTACTCCTGTTCTTCTTTTTGCAGATACAGACTAACACGGCTGCTACTCTGAAATCTGAAAATTAAGCCTTTTATGGGCACTGAGCTGAGACCACCAAACCCATTCCTCAAAGGCCACTAAAGATAGCCATAGCTAAAGGTAGAATAGTGCCAATCTGACCTGGACTCACACTAGCAGTCTACCCCTGGGACAACCCCTCTAGTCCCCAGATTAGACCTTTAAAAAAAAATGTGGGATGATAAAAATACTCCTTAAAAACCTGACCCTGAATCCAGTGAAATCAATAGCAAAGCTCCATTCAACATCACCAGGCCTAGGATCAGTCCTTAAAAGAGAAAACAGAGACAGTGAGTAGGGCAATGCCCAGTGTCTGTTACTGAAATTAACACACTATTGACACCCTTTCCCTCAGGTAGCAGAGTTCAGAGGAGGAGAAGGTGAGAATGAAGGAAATGGCTATGAGGGGCAAATGAAGCTATAGTCTGACAAGGAAACTACAATACTGCTTAGCAGATCCCAAAGGCTGGGGAGTATCTCTTCCCAGAAGAAAGCATTCTCTTGCTTGAGCAAGGTGAGCTAGAATGAAGGCTTTTTCTTCTTTTTCTTTTCCAGGCAATGCATGTTAGGTGGAAAACATGGGATAATGAAGAAACTTGAATGAATCACTTGCTTTCTTAACACATTCTGCTGTTGCCAGCCCCAGATAGTGAAGCAAACAGCTTTTGATTAAGAAAGCAAAAGTGTTGATCCTAATTAGAACAGACAAAGGAATTTTCCATTCTGGCGCCTCTATTTAAACATTGACTTTTGGCAGGCATGTGATAGCTCAATGCACTGGTTATTAGGGCTTCACTACATGGCGATAGTACAGCAAGTTCAAAACCAGACTTCATGCCCGGAATTGAAAGGCATGCCAGAAGCAGACAGGTCACTCTCTTCAAATGATGGCACAGTAATTGCCTTCCAGAGGGAGGCTAAAATCTGTTGGCAGACCTTTCAGGGATCCCGCAGGTCTGGCTGATTATTGCTGGACTCAGAGAGAGACCTTATCAGGGTACACAGGAGTCTTTTAGTATCACACTCTACATAGATAGCAGCCATTGCTGGGGCTTTGATGCAAGTGTAAAACTTAATATCTTAAGCCCAGAAAATAAATAAAAAATCACATGTGCAAAAAAAAAAAAAGATGTTTTCTAAGTTTACCATTAAAGATCAAGAGTGCAACCTTTCTGGGAGATAATAAAAGTTGCTTTTCCGGACCTTCCCTTTTAATTTAATCTGACCTTTGGCAGCAGCTGACATTGCTGAGCACTGACATAATATCTGTCATTTTAAATTAGTGGTGGGGAAAAATGTTACTTACATTTAAAATTAAAGATCAGTCAGATTTTAACTTAACTGCTGCCCAGAGGTGTTGAGAAGCCTCCAACTACAGACATTCCTTCTCACACTTTGGTTGGTGGAGGTCAGGAACATGCCAGTGGCCAGTTTAGAGTCAATAATATTTGTCGGTATGGCTCAACTGGTGGGATGGATGGTCACCTGCGGAGCAGAGAAGTGACAATGGCCGTGCCAACCATGGTCTCGCAAGGGGCTGGTGACTCAGCCTGGTCCTGTGGAGGTGTGCCTATAACAGGATCCCTCTTGTCTGGGTAAGGCACTGTGATCTTGCTTTCATGGGATGAAAATTCAGGAAAATTCAATCTGGAGATTGGGGGAAATGTCTTAACAGTTTGTGGAATAGCTTCCCAAGTGGAAGAACCCCCATCACAGAGTCATTTAGAACTAGATCGGATACATCGCAGAAGGATGAACTACTAAATTAGTGGATCTCAAGTGTAGCCCATACAATAATCATAAGATAAAGGGGTAAGGAACTGATAGCAGAAACACAAGAGCTCTATAGGCCTAGACCTATAAAAATAGCTTAGGCAGCTAGCATAAGTATAAGGCCTTATAGCCTGAGTAGGAGTAGCTGCTCAGTAAGTTAGGGTAAGCAAACTAATGGTAACCTTAAGTCACAAGATGACATAAGTCTTTGCTTATTATTTTGTTATAATCACAAGTGTTGCAAGAAGGCAGTTTGTACCAGTTTAGAGTATTTTTGGTGGGGAACAGCAGAAGATGCCTAACTGCAGGTAACCATAGTAATCCCAATTGATGTATATGTTAATGAGCTTAACTTAATTAATATACTAACCTATGGGATAAGGACACCCCAACGTTATGAGGGTGAGGAAGTTAAGATATGGTAAAGGAGGGAAGAGCTATGCTTACATATGCATGAGGGACATTGAGACCTTTATTTATAGGAGCTGAATGTTACTCAGTGGATTCACCCTGCAACTGAAAACATCCACTCAATGTACAGGAGGGTCAAAAAAAAGCTGTCAGAATGTTAGAAACTATTAAGAAAGGGATAGATAATAAGACAGTAAATATCATAATGGCATTATATAAATCCATGGTATGCCTGCACCTTGAATACTGCATGCAGTTCTGATTGCCCCATCTCAAAAAATTATATTCGGATTGAAAAAAGTACAGGGAAGGGCAACAAAAATGATTAGGTGTATGAAATACCTTCAACATGAGGAGAGATTAAAAAAACTGGGACTGTTCATCTTGGAAAAGAGATGACTACGGGGAGATATGATAGAGTCTATAAAATCATGACTGGTGTGGAAAAAGTGAATAAGGAAATGTTATTTACGCCTTCGCCTAACACAAGAACCAATAAAACTAATAGGCAGCAGAATTAAAACAAACATAAGGAAATACTTCTTCACTCAATGCACGGTCAACCCGTAGAATTTGTTCTCAGGAGGTGTTGCGAAGGCCAAAAGTATAACTCGGTTCAAATAAGAATTAGATGCATTCATGAAGGATAGGTCCATCAATGGCTATTAGCCAAAATGGTGAGGGACACAACCCCATACTTTGGGTGTCCCTAAGCCTCTGGCTGCCAGATGCTGACCCTGAATGAAAGGGAATGGATCACTCAACAATTGTCCTATACTGTTCATTCCCTCTGAAACATCTGGCACTGGCTATTGTTAGAAGACAGGATACTGGATTAGAGGACCATTGGTCTGACACAGCATGGCCATTCTGATGTTCTTATGTGAAACATTAAGATTCCAGGGCCAAACCCTTGACCCCTTGCAATCAATGGCAAAACTTGTATGGATTTTGAGTCAATAGGATACAGCCCAAGGATTCTAAGTGTTGATCTGAGTGTCCAAGTGGGGGATTTACGCACCCTAATAAGGTTCCTTTACTTTGAAAATTGGACCTAATATACATGTTTATTCACATCTAAAACCATCTCTGTGGGTGTAAAGGATTAGGCCTATTTGATAGCACCCTCTTCTCATCAGACTAAGCCTTGTTCTTCTGGGTCATCTCACTCTGTGTGGTTCAACCAAGTTTTCTCAAGGAATCCAGGGAAGCTATTTCTAATCTGGGCTAGTTTCTTTCACTGAACAATAAAAAATTGAACAAAACATAATCAAGCCCTTGCAGACTCTTACTTCAAACTCTGTGCTAGCACAGCAGTCCTTTCCCCCAAATTAGTCTCTCACATCAGTAATTTTAGTAACCAGATTTTCTGGCTCTTACTTCAGCAATTCAGAGCTCCCAACCAGTCACCATCTCTTGTTTGTTTGTTTTTCTGGAACAATTCTCATCAGTAGTAACTCCAGTAGCAGTCCTCCTGGGCACCACCTCTAACCCCTCAGTTTCCTGCAGGGTATTACAGTTCCCACTCCTCCTCCTCCTCCATCCCCTCTTGCTGTTTTCTTTACATAATGATCAGCTAATTAAGTGCCATCTCTGTCTTAGGTGCAGCAGGTTAGGCTAATCAGACAGTCAGGCCAGCTCCAGGCCTCTGACCCTAAAGGAACGATATCACTTATTCCTTGAAAATGGGCCAGGTCCTCAACTGGTGTATATCATCTCAGGTCCATGGATTACAATAAAATTATGTTGATTGGTGGTCTGGTATATTTTCGCAAGACACCGGGCCCCAGTCTATCACACATTCCCACAGAAATCTTCTATATACAGTTATTTGATGATACATTCACCGAGCTATCAGTGATGAAATGTTTTGAAAAGTTCAGTCAGCACCTAACAAAAGACCGGAACAGAAAGTGAGAAATAATATCAAATATTTTGCCAACCAGAAATATTCATGGCTAGGAAAATGACAAGTAGCTCTGATATTTTGAAATATTCAATGCACGCATCTTTGTTTTCCAGGTTTGGTTAGAACAACCCAGTGAATAAAGAAATGAACATGTTTTATCACTTCCACAGAGAGCGTTGCCAGCATTTTGCTTTTTACTGATGCTCAGTGGCAGCATCACCTCATGCTTTTCTCCCCAAAGTGTTTCCGTTCAAGTGGGTAGTTCAGAGGTTGCAGTGGTTCTCTCTCCAAGGTGTTCTTGTGCATGATTAATCAGTAAAAGCCAGAGTCTTTAACTCCCATTTCCTGTTAAAAATTATGATTCATAGCACAGAGCAGAATAAAGTGCACTTCATCCTACACTGGAGCCTCACATTCTATATGCTGGGTTTTATAAACACACACCACTGGATTTCAGGTGTTTGGACTATACTGTAAGATCCCAGTTCAAATGGAATTCATACAGGGCTAGTTTGTACCCTTTGGGTAGTGTGTAACTTGAACTGCCCTATGAATACCTCTGGGAGACCCTAGAGAGACAAGGTGGCTGAGGTAATATCTTTTATTGGATCAACTTCTGTTGCATGGGAGAGACAAGCTTTTGAGCTACACAGAGCTCTTCTTCGGGTAAGATGCTGGGCGACGTGCTTCAGAGATTAGTTGAATTCCTCTGGGGCCCCTTTGTTGCATGGCGGATGGAGTGGGATAGCAAGGAGCAAGGGCAGCGGTGGCTCCAGGCACCAGCGCTCCAAGTGCATGCCTGGGGCGGCAAGCTGCGGGGGACACCCTGCCGGTCCCTGCTAGGGCGACAATCATGCAGCATTCGGCGGCTTGCCTGCGGGAGATACGCCGGTCCCGCGGCTTTGGTGGCAATTCGGCAGCAGGCACACCGAAGCCGAGGGACCGGCGGACTTTCCACAGGTATGCCGCCGAATCCGCGGGACCAGGGACCTCCAGCAGGCATGCCGCCGAACAGGACTGGCTCTAGGCACCAGCGAAGCAAGCACATGCTTGGGGTGGCACATTTCCAGGGGCGGCATTCCGGACATCCTTTTTTTTTCCTGGAAAAATCCACCAATGTACGGAAAAAAAAAACCCATGAAGATAAAAAAAAATCTCCAATAACCGTTATTGATTAATTAAATCAGGAATCATGATTACTTGTGTGTACTGTGCCGCCCTATCGGCACAATTCACGCCAATTTCCATGTCGTGTCAGTGCCAGTGGTCACTGAATTATTAAAAGACGATGCAAGTATAAAAACCAGAAAAATTCTGTTCATATAAATTCTTTTAATTTATGAGAAACTGGGCACACCAGAAGACTAATGTTTTTCATTACAGTGTATAGTTGAACCCAAATTGTTTGCAACTGTGATTTTGTTAAAATTAAATGAGTACACTAGTAGGAAATTGTTTTATTTCACTAACTACAAATTCTGTTTTCATTTTTTTTAAAATTTCAAACAGTGGAAAACAAACAAACAAACAAAAAAAACATTACAAAGTGCAAACGTGTAAAAGCCCAAAAAAACCCGGGGGGTGGCCAAAATTTTTTGCTTGGGGCGGCAAAAAAGCTAGAGCCGCCCCTGAGCAAGGGACCTCATCTGCTATAGCCCTTTACAGGAACTTAGACACTATGAAACATCACATGACTGGAGTACTGCCAAGGATGGATATCAACTGTTCAGGAAGGACAGGCTGGGTAGAAAAGGTGGGGGAGTTGCATTGTATGTAAGAGAGCAGTATGACTGCTCAGAGCTCCAGTATGAAACTGCAGAAAAACCTGAGAGTCTCTGGATTGAGTTTAGAAGTGTGAGCAACAAGGGTGATGTCATGGTGGGAGTCTGCTATAGACCACCAGACCAGGGCGATGAGATGGACAAGGCTTTCTTCCGGCAACTAACAGAAGTAACTAGATCGCAGGCCCTGGTTCTCATGAGGGACTTCAATCACCCCGATATCTGCTGGGAGAGCAACACAGCAGTGTACAGACAATCCAGGAAGTTTTTGGAAAATGTAGGGGACAATTTCCTGGTGCAAATGCTGGAGGAACCAACTAGGGGTAGAGTTCTTCCTAACCTGCTGCTCACAAACAGGGAAGAATTATTAGGGGAAGCAAAAGTGGATGGGAACCTGGGAGGCAATGACCATGAGATGGTCAAGTTCAGGATCCTGACACAAGGAAGAAAGAAGAGCAGCAGAATACGGACCCTGGACTTCAGGAAAGCAGACTCTGACTCCCTCAGGGAACTGATGGGCAGGATCCCCTGGGAGAACAACATGAAAGGGGAAAGGAGTCCAGGAGAGCTGGCTGTACTTTAAAGAATCCTTATTGAAGTTGCAGGAACAAACCATCCCGATGCATAGAAAGAATAGTAAATATGGCAGGTGACCAGCTTGGCTTAACAGTGAAATCCTTGCTGATCTTAAACACAAAAAAGAAGCTTACAAGAAGTAGAAGATTGGACAAATGACCAGGGAGGAGTATAAAAATATTGCTCAGGCATGCAGGAGTGAAGTCAGGAAGGCCAAATCACACTTGGAGTTGCATCTAACAAGAGATGCTATGAGTAACAAGAAGGGTTTCTACAGGTATGTTAGCAACAAGAAGAAGGTCAGGGAAAGTGTGGGCCCCTTACTGAATGGGGGAGGCAACCTAGTGACCGAGGATGTGGAAAAAGCTAATGTACTCAATGATTCTTTTGCCTCTGTCTTCACGAACAAGGTCAGCTCCCAGACTGCTGCACTGGGCAGCACAGTATGGGGAGAAGGTGACCAGCCCTCTGTGGAGAAAGAAGTGGTTCGGGACTATTTAGAAAAACTGGACGAGCACAAGTCCATGGGGCCGGATGTGCTGCATCCGAGGGTGCTAAAGGAGTTGGTGGATGTGATTGCAGAGCCATTGGCCATTATCTTTGAAAACTCATGGCGATCGGGGGAGGTCCCGAATGACTGGAAAAAGGCTAATGTAGTGCTCATCTTTAAAAAAGAGAAGAAGGAGGATCCGGGGAACTACAGGCCAATCAGCTTCACCTCAGTCCCTGGAAAAATCATGGAGCAGGTCCTCAAGGAATCAATTCTGAAGCACTTTGAGGAGAGAAAGTGATCAGGAACAGTCAGCATGACTCACCTAATTGCCTTCTATGATGAGATAACTGTCTCTGTGGATGAGGGGAAAGCAGTGGACATGTTATTTCTTGACTTTAGCAAAGCTTTTGATATGGTCTCCCACAGTATTCTTGCTGGCAAGTTAAAGAAGTATGGGCTGGATGAATGGGGTATCAGGTGGATAGAAAGCTGGCTAGATCGTTGGGCTCAACGGGTAGTGATCAATGGCTCCATGTCTAGTGGGCAGCCGGTATCAAGTGGAATGCCCCAAGGGTCGGTCCTGGAGCTAGTTTTGTTCAATATCTTCATTAATGATCTGGAGGATGGCATGGACTGCACCCTCAGCAAGTTTGCAGATGACACTAAACTGAGAGGAGTGGTAGATACGCTGGAGGGTAGGGATAGGATACAAAGTGATCTAGACTTGGAGGATTGGGCCAAAAGCAATCCGATGAGGTTCAACAAGGATAAGTGCAGAATCCTGCACTTAGGATGGAAGAATCCCATTCACTGCTACAGACTGGGGACCGAGTGGCTAGGCAGCAGTTCTGCAGAAAAGGACCTACGGGTTACAGTGGATGAGAAACTGGATATGAGTCAAAAGTGTGCCCTTGTTGCCAAGGGCTAACGGAATTTTGGACTGTATAAGTAGGAGCATTGCCAGCAGATCGAGGGTATTGATCAACCCCTTCTATTTGGCATTGGTGAGGCCTCATCTGGAGTACTGTGTCCAGTCCACACTACAAGAAGGATGTGGAAAAATTAGAAAGAATCCAGTGGAGGGCAACAAAAATGATTAGTGGGTGCAACACATGATTTATGAGGAGAGGCTGAAGGAACTGGGATTATTTAGTCTGCATAAGAGAAGAATGAGGGGGGATTTGATAGCTGCTTTCAACTACCTGAAAGGGGGTTCCAAAGAGGATGAATCTAGACTGTTCTCAGTGGTAGCAGATGACAGAACAAGGAGTAACGGTCTCAAGTTGCAGTGGGGGAGGTTTAGGTTGGATATTAGGAAAAACATTTTTCACTAGCAGGGTGGTGATGCACTGGAATGGGTTACCTAGGGAGGTGGTGGAATCTCCTTCTTTAGAGGTTTTTAAGGTCAGGTTTGATGAAGCCCTGGCTGGGATGATTTAGTTGGGGATTGGTCCTGCTTTGAGCACGGGGTTGGACTAGATGACCTCCTGAGGTTCCTTCCAACCCTGATATTCTATGAGAGATAGATTGATCTATCCACATGTGTAGCCAGTTACCTGCACCTCCTGCTCTCATGAGTAGATTTCACCCCAGGCTTTTTATGGCTCTCTCCTGCATGTCTGCTTCTGCCACTCTCACGCTGGGAGCTGCAATCCAGACTGATCTTACACTAGACATGGGAGAAGGGTGTGTAGGGGTTTACTTCCTCCTACTCAAGCATGGGCACAATCTAGCCCAGAATATGCAGGGGTGGTGCAGCCTAATTGTGGCTGCCTGCAGGGCTGGCCTAACCATGAGGCGAACTGAGGCGTCTGCCTCAGGTGCCAAACTGTGGGGGGTGCCACTAAGACCCAGAGTGTAGAAAATTGTGTCTGCTGCTGGTGCATATGTATTCTCTCTACTCTAGATGCACAGAGATGGTGGAGTGCTGTGCTGGAGGAAGGAGGGCACAAGAGACATAACAGGCAGACAGGAGAAAAGGTGAGAGGGAATAAGAGAAAGCAGCAGGAGCTGCAGGGAGAGAGAGGAGGAGGAGCCTCTTATGTACCTCTCTAGCACCCCCAGGAGCCTGGACTGATTAACACCAGCTTCTCAGGGAGCTTCCTGTTTCCTGCTGCTTTCCTGAACCCACTTGAGGAGAACAGGCAGTCAACTGAAGTAGTAGGAGCCAGTTAGGCCCTTAAGACACTGATATCTTCCCTCACTCAGGCCCTGCTACCAGCCTGCTTATCTGTCCCCTTCCATTGAGTGTTGAGAGCCACTATAGCTGGCAAAGAACAGCAGTTATGAGTGAAAGAAGAAAACGCCCCTCTGGGGCAGCATTCATAAGAAAGAAAGAAGCAAAGGAAGCTTTTCTATCTAAGCAGGAAGGAGCTCTCCTGAGATACATAGACACATGTTCATGGGGAGCCTTCTGGCCCCAGTGAGGATGTGAGTGATGAGGAGATGCCTGATATTCCAGTTAGTCAGAGTGCAGGTGACCTGGCAGCTACTGCAGCATCCATATCTCCATCTCAAATGGGTGTAACCATGCACATTCCTGAGGAAAAGTGTAGATCAGAGAAGAGTGTGGTGGAGGCACAAGGAGCAGCTGCTGCTGAGTTTAGTTCCTTAAGTCTAGATGATCCAGGACTGTGGACCCACTTGAGCAGTAGCCTGAGGGACTTCCTTGTACTGCATTAGCCACATCAAGTGAAAAACTTCATGTTCCCAAAGACAATGAAAATAGAAGTTTCCATCCAATACATTACTGGTGTGAAATCCCCAATGGTGACAAAGTGGAGACTCTTGCAAACTCTTCCAGTTTAATGTTCCAGCCACATTGAGTTCTACAGGAACAAAGGACTGGAAAAATCTGGCTAGAAATCTGACATGGCATGAGAAGGCAGCAAATCACCAGAAAGCAGTCCATAGATGGAAAGAGCTTGCAATGAGACTAAGGTTAAAGGCCACCATAGATGATCAGCATCAAGAGAAGATTGCATCAGCATCTTTTTGCTGGCAAAATGTTCTGAAAAGGCTCATTGCCATTGTGAGAATGCTTGCTACCCAAAACCTAGCATTGTGTGGCACTTCAGATCAGCTGTATGTGCCAAACAATGGAAACTTCCTTAAAATTGTGGAGCTGATAGCTGCGTTTGATGCTATATTCCAGGAGCATCTAAGAAGAGTCACCACCCAAGAAATGTACACACGCCACTATCATGGCAAAACAATTCAAAATGAGATCATACAGTTACTGGCAACAAAAGTCAAACAGAAGATTGTGGCAGATCTGAAGTCAGCAAGATATTATTCTGTTATTCTGGACTACACATCTGACATCAGCCATACGGAACAAATGACTTGAATGGTGCATTTTGTAACAACAGAACCTAATGAAAATGTCCCTGCAATGGTGACTGTCAGAGGGCATTTTCTAGAATGTATTGACATTGATGATACTATAGGAGCTGGTATGACAAACGTGCTTCTTAAAAAGCTAGAGCATATGGGAATTGCGATAGCTGACATGAGAGGTCAGGGCTACGATAATGGTGCCAACATGAGAGGAAAGAACAGAGGAGTGCAGACATGGATCCAAGAGTTAAACCCCCGAGCTTTTTTTGTCCTATGCAATTGTCATTCATTGAACTTGGTGGTCAGTGAGGCAGCATCAGCTTCTAGTGAGGCTGCTGAAATTTTTAATGTAATTCAAAGCAACTATGTATTTTTCTCTGCATCAACTCATCGATGGCAAATTTTGAAGTAACATCTGAGAACATCCTCTCTGATACTGAAACCTCTGAGTGCCACATGATGGGAAAGTCGAGTGGAGGCGATAAAGCCTATCCAACACCAAATTGGGAAGGCAGACGATGCCATAGTTGCCATTATGGAGGATAATGCTATGACAGGAACTGTTACTGAGAGAACAATGGCAGAGGGAAATGGAGTCACGAGAAACATACGTAACTTCAAATTTCTGTGTGGCTTAGTGTTGTGGCATGACATACTGTTTGAAATAAATGTTGTAAGCAAGAGATTCCAGGGTGTTGACCTTGATATATCTGGAGCAATGGAACAACTGGACAAAGCACACTTATACCTACACTCTTACCGGTCAGATGAGGGATTTCAAAATTTTCCCACCCATTCAAGAATACAAGAGTCACTGAAGAAGACGACATTTTGATTACAAGGCACTGGATAATCCCATAAGAGACCCCAAACAGCAATTCAAAGTTGAATTCTTTAACCAGGTGCTAGATTGTGCAATACAGTCAGTTGAAGAACGCTTCATGCAACTCAAGGAACACAGTAGTATATTTGGGATGTTGTATGATATTCCAAAACTCCTCACTATACCTGAAGAAGACCTACACCAGCAATGCAGGGCACTAGAGACAGTGTTGACACATGATGACACGCGCGATATTGATGTGAGTGATTTAGATGATGAACTGAAAGCCCTTTCAAGATACATTTCAGCAGGATCAACTCCAAAGGCTGTTCTGGAATATATGTGCACAAATAAGATGACCACCCTCTTTCCAAATATTTTTGTTGCTCTGCACATACTTCTAACACTTTCTGTAAGGGTTGCCAGGGGAGAATGCAGCTTCTCCAAGCTGAAGTTAATAAAAACACATCTACATTTGTCAGGGTTCCTTCCCCACTCTGAACTCTAGGGTACAGATGTGGGGACCTGCATGAAAGCCCCCTAAGCTTATTTCTACCAGCTTAGGTTAAAACCTGGTACACTGCCACCACCAAGTGATTTAACAAGAAACAGGGAAAGGACCACTTGGAGTTCCTCTTCCCCCAAAATATCCCCCTAAGCCCTTACACCCCCTTTCCTGGGAAGGCTTGAGAATAATATCCTAACCAATTGGTTACAAAGGGATCAAAGACCCAACCCCCCCCTGGTTTTTGGACAATGGAAAAATCAGTCAGGTTCTTAAAAGAAGGACTTTATTAAAAAGAAAAGGTAAAAATCATCTCTGTAAAATCAGGATGGAAAATAACTTTACAGGGTAATCAGATTCAAAGAGCCCAGAGGAACCCCCTCTAGCCTTAGTTTCAAAGTTAAGGCAAAACAGGGATACCTCCCTCTAGCAAAGGGAACATTCACAAGTTGAGAAAATAAAGATGAACTAATATGCCTTGCCTGGCTGTTACTTACAAGTTTGAAATATGAGAGACTTGTTCAGAAAGATTTGGAGAACATGGATTGATGTCTGGTCCCTCTTAGTCCCAAGAGCGAACAGCCACAGAAACAAAGAACCCAAACAAAGCCTCTCCCCCCCCCCCAGATTTGAAAGTATATTTTGTCCCCATTGGTTCCTTTAGTTAGGCGTCAACCAGGTTACTTGAGCTTCTTAACCACTTACAGGTAAGGAGGAATTTAGGCTACCCCTATGGTTATGACAACATTCTACAATGACACAGGAGAGGCTGGTCGGCCTTGCAACCATCTCATTAGAGCATGAGCTGGCCCAAACTGTGGACCTTCAGGAAGCAGTTCAAATCTTTGCAACCAAGAAGGGATGGAAAACACCACTTTGATTATTCAAACAGATAAAAATGCCAGTGTTTACTATGCAGACAAGAGAAGTTACATTTGCTGTTGAGGCATTTGAAAATATTTGAACAAGGCATTTTAAGTTGTTAGTTCTCCTTTATTGGGGTAGGTAGCAGAGCAGTACCATGTGAGGAGTAGAACAGGAAGAAGGCAGAATTGAGATCTTTCAAAGTTTTGGCCCAAGCGAGGGGGCATGGGGGTGTCATTCGAGCTCCCTGCCTCAGGTGCCAAAATGTTGTGGGCCGGCCCTGGCAGCCTGTGCTGGAGATGAGATGAAAGCACTAGAGTCATTCTTCCCTTTCAAATTACAGCCTAATTAACATATAGATCAGCGGGCTAGCATTTCCATGGAACACGTACAGTGCTTGTTATTAAAATACAAGCACTCTTTGAACTTCAGCAGTCACGTGAAAATTGTTAATTTTCTGATTCTGCCTTTGTTCGCCGGATTTTAGATAAAACACTAGACAGCCAGGGTTCTAAACCTAAGCAATCCTGTGGATACTATTAATGTTCTGGTTATGCCTCTATTTGTTTAGCAGCATATATTATGCATAAGAAATCTCTGCTGAAGGATTTATCTAAATTGAATGTGTTATAGCAGATGACAGCAAGGGGATTTCTTTCAAAATGAGCTTATGTCTTTTTAGGCAGAGTGAATTATCCCCAGCTCCCATGAAAGCATCTACAATAGCTTCTACTGGCTCTCAGCAGGAGTGGCACCTTCTGCTGAGCAGAGCCAATCAGCCAGCACAGGTTCTGTGGCTGAACCCAGACACTGCATGAGACTGGAGCCCAATGCATGAAAAATGGAATAAAATCCCGAGGGTAATGCTACTACTCAGTTTGTCACAGATTGTGGATATGCAAGTCAGGGTGTGTTTAATCCTGGTGTCACAAAAGAAATGAACATGAGCATATATGCATCCAGGTGCACAAACATTAAACAAGTGGGAGGAGAAACCGCTAGGTCTTTACTGGTTTTTTTTCCCAACTGTTTTATATAATAGAAGGCTCTAGATGCACAGTATTCACTACTGTTGTTTTATCTGCCTTGACACAGGGAAGGGAAGCATGCTGACAAAGTATTATTGAAAGGTTGTCTTGTTCATTGTAGCTTCTCTAAATAACTTTGTACAGGCTATTGATAAAGAAATGTGGTCTTGTAAATGTCTTCAGCAGAACCTCCGAATGAATTGCAATGTGCCAGTGGGGATTACTTGCAATATATTAATATTATTGTTCTTTTTGTAGATACAAAAAAATGAGGAAGTTAGTTGATGGCAATTATTTCTAACAACAGGTGAGTTGCAGGGCTTTCCCACTGCAGTTCAACAAAGCACTTAAGCAAGTTCTTTAAGTCAATGGGAGTTAAAATATACCTAAAACGAAGAATATGGTTCAGTGCTTTGCTATATCAGGGCCTCTAGCAGACATCTCAAACACCAAATAAGGGCCTGATTTTCAAAATGAATCTCCATTTTGTGGGCCCAGTTTTACCCACAATGTTGCTCACCCAGAATTGCAAAGGAAAGACATGAATGACCTGCTGGTACAAAACCGGAGGGGGAATTCATTTCAAGGACAAAACTTTACCACAAAACTGGAGGTTAGGTTTGAAACTCCTTCACCCGATTAACAGATACTGCCAAAATGTACAGCAAGGGGCTAAAATTCATCCCAGGCATTTAATTTCTGATGTTTAAGGATCATACGTTGCACTGAATATATCATTCTCTTACTTCAGCCAGTGTACAGTACTTGCGTATTTGGCTTTAGCTCTTTATTTTGGGGTTTAATCGTGATAGAAGAAGACAAATGAATGTACGTTTAGTTTTCTCATTTCATCAAATTCTCATGTAGGGCCTGATCCACAGCCCATTGAAGTCACTGGAAAGACATCCATTGACCCCACTGGGCTGTGGATGAGGCACTTAGCACAGAGCTGGAATCATGAGTAAACTTTACCCCCGACCTTTCATGGCCTTCCCCTGACTGGCTGCTTCCCTCATTCTCTTCCTAGGTTCTCTCATCCACCCTCCCTGTTGCTTTTATATCCTAGGAAACAGGTGCCCATGAAGATAGCTAGCAGCAGGAGACTGAGTAGATGATAACAGGCACATGGGGATGGAGCCCTGGTGCATTTTGGTGGAGAAAACAGCATGGGGCAGGGATCACTAGCTGGAGGATTCTCTGCTACTTGAAGTCTCTAAACCACAGGATTTGGGGACTTCAACAGCAGAGTCAAGGGAAAGGGTTGGGACGGCTTTGTGGCCTGCATCATGCGGGAGGTCAGACTAGATGATCATAATGGTCCCTTCTGACCTTAAAGTCTATGAGTCTATGAGTCTATGAGGGGTTGCCAACCTGTGGCTCTGGAGCCACATGCGGCTCTTCAGAAGTTAATATGCGGCTCCTTGTATGGGCACCGACTTCGGGCCTGGAGTTACAGGCGCCAACTTTCCAATGTGCCGGGGGGTGCTCACTGCTCAACCCCTGGCTCTGCCACAGGCCCTGCCCCCACTCCACCGCTTCCTGCCCCCTCCCCTCAGCCTGCAGTGCCCTCGATCCTCCCCCCAGAGCTTCCAACACACCACCAAACAGCTGATTGGGAGGTGCAGGGATAGAGGGGGAGACGCTGATCGGCGGGGCTGCCGGGGGGAGGCACTGGGAATGAGGGGGAGGGGAACTGATGTGGGGCTGCTGACATATTACTGTGGCTCTTTGGCAATGTACATTGGTAAATTCTGGCTCCTTGTCAGGCTCAGGTTGGCCACCCCTGGCTTAGGAAGTCTGGTGGCAGGAGAAACCCAAGAGGAGGAGAATAATTTAATACCTCATTTATGCCAATGCAAACAGTTCTGAGCTATCTTTCTGTCTCACTTTAGTGATAGTGTGCTGAAGGAACAATATTTTTTTCCCATCATTTGGTGTAAATGTCCTTTCTACTTTGATTCCAGTAGGCCCTGCATTAAAAATATAAGGGCTTAATCCCGATTATGAACCAGAAAGCCCACTAATTAATTTTTTTTTGGCCTCACCTCCACCTCCTCAACATTTTTCAGCAGGGATTGAATCCACAACGTTCAGCACTTGAAGTACAGGTCTCCACTACTTGAGCTAAAAGAGTATCGCCACTTACTAGCAGCAATAGCGAGCAGTTATCTTTTATGTGGACCACCCTCCAGAGGGAACAGAACACACATTTTACAAGTGTTTTACATAATAACACCTGACCGGGAAAGCATCTGAAGTCCACAGACTGTCAAGACTCTGCCTGGGCTCCATTTGATGGGCACCCCACCCTTATATATGACAACTGGTTTCTAAAATATCCTTCCCGTTAAGGCAGGATGGCATGACAGAACAACCCAGTGTGCTATGGCCCACTAGAGAGAGGAAGGATGGTTGAATGGTTGGGGCACTGTCTTTGGACCTAGGAGATCCTGGAGTCAATTCCATGCTCCGCTCCAGATGTCCTGTGTGACTTTGGGCAACTCACTTAGCTTCTCTGTGTCTCAGTTTCCCAGCTATAACATGGGCATAATAGCGCTGCCTTACTTCATACAGTGTTAGAGGGATAAAAATATTTAAGCCCGTGAGGTCTACTACAGTAATGGAGGCCGTATAAATACGACAAATAGACAGTATTTACCATTGGGTACAGTGTTGTAATAGTAGAATAAAACAAATAGATTTTGGTTAAAACAGCAGGTTTAAAATGAACATAAAGAAGTACTTCTTCACACAATGCAGTCAACCTGTGGAACTCATTGCCAGGGGATGTTGTGAAAGCCAAAGTATAACTGGGTTCAAGCAAGAATTAGATAAGTTCATGGAGAATGGCTCCATCAATAAGTATTAGCCAAGATGGTCACAGTGCAACCTCATGCTCTGGGTTAACCTAAACCTCTGATTGCCAGAAGCAGGCACTGGATGACAGAGGATGGATCACTTGATAATTGTCCAATTCTGTTCATTCTCTCTGAAGCATCTGGCACTGGCTACTGTGAGCAGGTATGATACTGTGTTAGTCTGCTCCAGTATGGCCATTCTTGCACACAGAGAGCTCAAGCCTGAAAGAACTGGGCACTCCTATAAGGTTCTGAGCCCCCTCAACATGTGCTGAATTCAACAGGAGAAGAGGGTGCTCAGCATCTTGAAGGAGGGAGCCTATAGGTCCTAATTCAGTATCCAGTGAAGTATGTGGAGAGCCTCTCATTGACTTCAGAAACTCATTGACTTTAAGGCCAGGAAAGACCATCATGATCATCATGACCTCCTACACATTGGAGGCCACAGAACGTCATTCACCCACTCCTGTAATAAACCCATAATCTCTCTCTGAGTTACTGATATCCACAAATCTTCATTTAAGGACTTCAAGTTACAGGGAATCCACCATTTAATCTAATTCAAACCAGCAAGTGACCTGTGCCCCACACTGCAGAGGAAGGCAAAAAACTACCAGATCCATGGGCACAGTATGAAGGAATGCACAGACATGGGAGTGGGAGAAGGAGATATAATTATTATTATACTTTTTTATCTTTTTATTGCAGAATATGAAGAAAGCAACCAGGGAAGAGCCTATACTAGATTTGATTCTGATATACAAGGAGGAACTAGTTGAGAATTTGAAGGTGGGAGGCAGCTTGGGTAAAAGTGATCGTGAAATGAGAGAGTTCATGATTCTACAGAATGATAGGAGGGAAAACAGAAGAATGAAGACAATTAACTTCAAGAAGGCAGACTTAAGCAAACTCAGAGAATTGGTAGGTAAGATCCCATGAGAAACATGGCTAAGGGAAAGAAAGAGTGCAGGAGAGTTGGCAGTGTTTAAAAGAAAATTATTAAGGGCACAAGAGCAAAATATCCCAATGTGTAGGAAAGATAGGAAGTGTGGAGACCATGGTGGCTTAACCAGGAGATCTTCAATGACCTGAAATTCAAAAAGACTCATATCAGAATAGGAAGCTAGGTCAAATTACAAAAGAATACAAAAAATTCCCCACAAAACAACAAAAGCATGTAGGAACAAAATTAGAAAGAGAAAGACAAAAAAAACTAGTTAAGGACATTAAAGGTAATAAGAAAACATTTTACAAATACATGAGAAGCAAGAGGAAGACTAAGGACATGGTACATATGTGTAACCCTTTTTCCAGTGAGAGTTGGCAGCAACAAGGGCCAGGTTCAGTATCTAGGGGTTCCTTTTCAACAATACAACAAAAAAATGGCTCGAGCCTCAACTCAGTGACCTGGGACAATTACACACCACGCCCTGAGCACCTCTCAGAGGCCATACTTCCCCTCTCGCAAGCACAGAATCTGAGTGTAGCAAAAAAAATTTAATAAAAGGAGGGAAATAATGCAGCATTAATTTGGGGAAACACTGCAAACAGAGTTTATAAACATAAACCATGATCAAAAGACCCACCACAAAGTAAATTGGGCAGTGTCCTTTTCCCCTCAGGGTCTTAAGTCCAGCAACTCAAAAGTCCTTTTAGTGTGCCCGTCCCTTCTCTGCACCCCACTCATAGTTGATGTCTTTGGACAGTGCAGACCCAGAGTTCTGAGGTGCAACTGCAGAGTTCACCTTCCACACTGGGGAGAGGGGGGCAAGGAGGTACCTTACTTGCTCCGCTGCTCAGGTGCTCACTCACTCTGTGGAATTGCGCTTTGGCACTCTCCACCAGCCAACCTGCTGGCCACGCCTCTCTGCCAGCTGCCCCTCTGGACACACCAAGATGTCTTCAGGGCCTCCCACTTGACACAGCTCTCCATGATTTCAGTTGTTAGTGGTGGAGCCTCGCTGCTGGTGCACACTGGGCAGTCTCTTGCATCAGAGACACTGTCCCAAATCAGGGCTAATACTGAGACCTAGCTATGACTGATTTCAGCTCTCCAGCATATACCAAGACTCTCAATTGAGTCTAAATTAGCTCTGTTATTACACAGTGGAAAGAGGAAGGGTCAAGTGGTGCCTGAGGCCCTTAGGTAAGGCCCACACCACCAGGTACAAACACCCATCCCCACCCTCTCTCAACTCACTGGACTTTGGAACTCATGTCCCCTGCCTGGCGAGTGTCACTTAGCTGATGGTGAGTCCCTCAATCAGGAAATGCCAAGTACAGTTCTGCTGTCCTTGGTTCACACAATAAGGATAACAACCCTTTATTACTCCTGCCCCAATAACAAGGAGACTGGGGATCCCACACCAGCCAAAAGTGATCATTTGGGCAAGCAATCCCATCATGCTGAGCACCTAGGCAGGGTGGGTGTGCCCATGCAAACGAGGTCAGCTTCTGAAGTCCTTTTCCACAGCTCATCAATAGATGTGAGGGGAGAGCTCATTCAGACTCTGTTTACGCATGTTACTCAATCAGGAGGGAATGACAATATCAGAAAATACAGCAATGACCAAAGCGTTAAATGCCTTTTTGATTCAGTTTTCACCAAAAAAGTTAGTAGTGATTGGACCACTAACTAGGGTGACCAGATAGCAAATGTGAAAAATCAGGACAGGGGAAGGGGGTTAGTAGGTGCCCATATAAGAAAATGCCCCAAATATCAGAACTGTCCCTATAAAATTGGGATATCTGGTCACCCTACTAACATGAATATACATGGGGTAGGATCTGAGGCTAAAATAGGAAAAAAAACAAGTTAAGAATTATTTAGACAAGTTAGATATTTTCAGGTTGGCAGTGCCTGATGAAATACATCCTAGAATACTTAAGAAACTGTCTGAAGAGATCTCTGAACTGTTATGATTAACTTTGAGAACTTGAGGACAGGAGAGATCCCAGAGGACTGGAAAAGGGCAAACATAGTACCTATCTATAAAATGGGAAATAAGGACTACTCAGGAAATTATAGACCAGTCACCTTAACTTCAGTGCCGGGAAAGATAAAGGATCAAATAATCAATCCATTTGAAAGCACCTCGAAGAAAATAAGGTAAGTAACAGTCAACATGGATGTGTCAAGAACAGATCATTTCAGACCAATCTAATATTCTTCTTTGACAGGGTAACAAGCCTTTCAGATAAGAGGGAAGCAGTAGATGTGATATATCTCAACTTTAGTAAGGATTTTGAACCTATTATGATGGGGGTGCACAACTGGTGGAAAACAGTACTTAGAGAGTAGTTTTCAGTGGTTCACAATCAAGCTGAAAGGGCATATAGAGTGGGGTCCCACAGGGATCCATCCTGGGCTTGGTTCTATTCAATATTTTCATAAATTATTTGGATAATGGCATCGAGAGTATACTTATAAGGTTAGCAGATGATACCAAGCTTGGAAGGGTTGTGAGTACTTTGGAGGACAGGATTATAATTCAAAATAATCTTGACAAACTGGAGAAATGGTCTAAATTAAATTGGATGAAATTCTGTAAGGACAAATATAAAGTGCTACACTTAGGAAGGAATAAGCAATTGCACAAATACAAAATGGGAAATGATTGCAGAGGAAGGAGTACGGCAGAAAAGAATCTGGGGGTTATACTGGATCACAAACTAAATATGAGTCAGCAGTGTGATACTGTTGCAAGAAAAGCGAACATTATTCTGGGATGTACTAGCAGAAGTGTTGTAAGCAAGACACGAGAAGTAATTTTTTCACTCTACTCAGCACTGATAAGGCCTCAACTGTGTATTGTGTCCAGTTTTGGGCACCACACTTTGAGAAAGATGTGGACAAACTGGACTCGATGTTCAATGAGGTCCCTTCCCATCCTACATTTCTATGATTAGGGTTTCAAGGCTGGTGGATGAGAGGAGATAAGAGACAAGGTTTGAGATGTAGAACGGGAATGGAGATGGGGAACTCCTTGAACTCCTAATGAATTACTCATGAAAAACACCAGCGTGTAGGTTAGTCAGATAAACATTCATTACCTGACCTAAACATTTCAATAAGATCACAATATGCTGTTTAGTATTCACTAGATTTTCACTAGTTGGCCTCTATTCACCAGTGCCTGCACATGTTGAGATCTCTTCACGGACATACCAGAAAAATTTCCAACAGATTCTGAAACTTGCAAAGACTCTGATTATGCTAAAGCCCACATAGCCATTTTCAAGTTAATTAAACTGTTAAGTAAGAGTAACCCAATTTTAATTCAAACACCTCCAGTGTGGATAGTCTTCAGGGTGGTGCAACTTTCAGTCTTCAATTTTTCATTCATTGTGGCTGGCACAGTGAGAGGGAAAATGTCAGTTTAAGGGTTAACAAGTCAATCTCACAGAAAATATTATCTCAGCTCTGGATTTTTTAAAAAAAAATCTATTTTTGCCCAAGGCCGCTGTGTGTTATCAAATAATTTGCCCATACTAAGGGGTCCATAAATCACTCTGAAAGAAGGCAGACTTCAAAAAGTAATTGTGGCAAAAATTCACAGCTTATAAGTTCCTAATACAAAAGAGTACACAGTACATTTACAGTTCAGTCCATTTATTTGGGTAAAAAATATGATTCATATCCTACATGTTCACAGGTGTTCTTTCATGTACATAAATAATAGATGCTAGACAATGTAGAAATCCCTCTTCTCCCTGAAACTTCTCTTTAATCGAGGAAGGGAACATGAAGTAATCACCAATTGGCCATTTGTTTTTTAAAAAATGCACTTCTCAGTGAGTTATATTCTGAAGTCTGTAAGTGAAAAACTTTTCATGACTTTATGGCAGTCTTGCTTGATTAAAGACTGCAGGATTTAGGCCCTATGTTAGCAAATGGGCTCCTAAAAAACTCTTTCAAGAGCAAGAATACAGCGGAAGATACCTACATTTTAACTAACAGAAATTTTCAGAGGTCTTCTGCAGAATTGTCTTGTGGTGAAAGCACTAGACTATCCACACATCATATTAAAGCACTTCTCAGAACTCCTGGATGAATAGTAGTGATGCCAGAAAATGTATCACTAATTAAAAAGAAGCTTGTGCTCTGTATCCATATATTCCAAGGCCAGAAGGAACAATTGTGATCATCTAGACTGACCTTCTGTATAACACGGGCCAGAGAACTTCCCCCAAATAATTCCCAGAGCATATTAGAATTAAGATGTCACAAGTGGGTGCCCTAAATACTCTACAGCAGTGCTTCTCAAAGTCGGGCCACCACTTGTTCAGGGAAAGCTCTTGGCGGTCCGGGCCGGTTTGTTTACCTGCCATGTCCGCAGGTTCGGCCTATCGCGGCTCCCACTGGCCACAGTTCGCCACTCCAGGCCAATGGGGGCTGTGGGAAGGGCGGCCAGCACATCCCTCGGCCCCTGCCACTTCCCGCAACCCCCATTGGCCTGGAACAGCGAACCGTGGCCAGTGGGAGCTGCGATTGGCCGAACCTGCGGATGCGGCAGGTAAACAAACCAGCCCGGACTGCCAGGGGGTTTCCCTGAACAAGCAGCGGACTGGCTTTGAGAAGCACTGCTCTACAGTATGTCTCTACAGTATGTGTGTCTCTCTTTTCTGTCTTTTTCACTATCTGTTTTCCTCTCTCATCTTTTTCACTAAAATGAAACATGAGCCCCTTCATTTTATAAGATGCCGAAACATTTTCCTAGATGTCCCCGCAAAAATACAATCCCATAATCAAGAAAGAAAGCCACACTGTTAAACAAACCAACCTGGCTTACAGGGGATGTGAAAGAAAGAACGAAAGAACGAAAGAACGAAAGAAAGAAAGAAAGAAAGAAAGAAAGAAAGAAAGAAAGAAAGAAAGAAAAAGTATTTTTCTAAGTATATTAGCAACAAAAGAAATCTTAGTGATATTTGTCCATTACTAGATAGAAATTGTAGAATTGTCAATACAAAAATAGGAAAGGAAGAAGTGTTCAATAAATATTTCTGTGCTGCATTTGGGAAGGAGATCAATATGTCATCATATTTTAGGATAATGATGAAATATTTTCCATTCCAAATGTAACTAAGGAGGACATTAAACAGCAATAACTAGAGCTAGACCTTTTAAAATCAGCATTCAAGAGTTTTAAAAGCACTGACCAAGTTGCTCTCTCAACTGTTAATGTTGTTTTTCATTAAGTCTTGGAACACTGGAGAAGTTTCAGAGAACCAGAAAAAAGTTAATATTGTGCCAATATTTTAAAAAGGGTAAATGGGATGCCCTGGGTAATAATTGTAGGCCTTCTTATTATTATTATTTCATATGGCTGGAGTAGAGCAGCAACTACAACTTCACCTGAAGTTGATCAAGCCAAATGGCTACATCAAGAGTAGCAAAATTTACTGCAGTAATACATCCATCATATTTATAAATTGGGTAGTAGATAGTGATATGTTTGATGGTCTGTCATGGGGAACCACATTTGCACACTGGGAAGTCCTTGATTTTCCATTTGTGTATTAGATAGCCACATCTACCATGGTTGGTTCAAATTTGGTTCAGAGTTGACCAAGATGACCATGGAAGGTCAAACCCAGGAACCTTCTACGTGGGATCTAGCATAAGGTGCTTATTTTTTAAGTTTTGTTTAGCCCAATCTGCTTTCCAAGCTTCCTTCTGATCATAGCCTGATTGCATGAGGCTAAACAAATGTTCCCAGAAAGGTTTGCGAGATTTAAGATGTTGCGGGCGGGCGTTGTCAAGGTCTTGGTGACTAGGAAGACATCTGTTTTCCTGGATTCACTGAGCTTCACTGAAAGTTGCACCAGTTCCATGTATCGGCAGAGGAGTGATGTTAGACAGGATAGCTAGCCACGGTGCTAGAGTCGACTTAAGGGTTCCCGTGATGCACCACATCACTTTATTTAGATGGGTATGCACAAGTCGTGTGTGGCTGCATCAGCGCCAATGTCAGCCTGACATTGATCCCAGGCAAAATAACAGAGTGGTGGTATGGGACTTGATTATTAAGGAACTAGAGGAAAGCAATATAATTAATGCCAATCAACATAGGTTTATGGAAAATGGACCTTGTCAAACTAACTTGATATCTTTCTTTGATGGAATTACAAGTTTAGTTGATAAATGCAATAGGGTTGATGTAATATAGATAAACGTAAGAAATTTTGATTAAGAAACTAACAAAATTATGATGCAAAATTAACATGGTACACATCAAATGGATTACAAACTGGCTAACTGACAGCTCTCAAAATGTAATCATAAACAAGGAATCATCATCAAGTGGGTGTGTTTCTAGAGGGATCCCACAGGGGTGGGTCTTGGCCCTATACTATTTAACATCAATGATGTGGAAGAAAACATGAAATTGTTAGTGATAAAGTTTGCAGATGACACAAAGATTGGGGGAATGGTAAATAAGCAATACAACATCACTGATATAGATGTATCTGGTTCACTTGGTAAAATGGTCACAAGCAAATAAGTTTCAATACTACCAAATACAAGATTATACATCTAAGTAGAAAGAACACAGGCCATACTTATAGGATGCAGGACTCTATCGTGGGAAGCAGTAACTCTGAAAGGACTTGGGGGTTATGGTGGATAATCAGCTGAATATAACTCCCATTCCCATGCTGCAGCCAAAGCAATCCTTGGATGTATACACAGGGGAATATCAAATAAGAATAGAGAAGTTATATTAACTCTTTATTTGAAACTGGTGTGATCACTACTGGTATAATCGTGTCCAGTTCTGGTGTCCACAGTTCAAGGATGTTGATAATTTAGAGAGGGTACAGAGAAGAGCCATGAGAATGATTAAAGGATTGGAAAACTGGTCTCATAGTGAAAGAGTCAAGTTGCTGAATCTGTTTAACTTAATGGACAGAAGGCTAAAGAATGATTAGATAACACTGTATAAGTACCTACATGGGGAACAGAGATTTGATAGTTGAGGGTTCTTTAGTCTCTCAGACAAAGGATTTACAAGGTCCAATGGCTGGAAGTTGAAGGTAGACAAATTCAGACCACAAATAAGGCACACATTTTTAGCAGTGAGGGTAATTAGCTGTTTGAACACATATTCTTCACTGGCACTTTTAAAATCAAAATTGGATTTTTTTTTCTAAAAAAGCATTAAAAAATGCTCTACTTCAAACAGGAATGAATTTAGGGACGTCCTGGTGCCGGTGCTATACAGAAGGTCAGACTAGCTGATCACAGTGATCCTTTCTGGTCTTATTATCTATGAATCTATGTTTCCTTTAGAGTCAAACTTTCAAACCAGTGATCAAAATGAAGCCAAATGAGTTCAGCAGACCCTAATGAAATGTACACAGTCATTTTTTTTTAAATGGAGATATTCCTGTCTCATAGAACTGGAAGGGACCTTGAAAGGTCATCAAGTCCAGTCCCCTGCCTTGGCTAGCAAGACCAAGTACTGTCCCTGACAGATTCCCCCCAATCCCTAAATGGCCCCCTTAAGGATTAAACTCACCACCCAGGGTTTAGCAGGCCAATGCTCAAACCACTGAGCCATCCCTCCCTCCGTTATTATGATTACTGGCATCACTGTTTAGTCATGACTTCTTCAGGTTTGCGGAAAGGCCACACATTTGATACTTAAAAGAACTCTTACATACATTTCTATCTAGTGAATACAAGGGTCCTTAGGGTAGTAGCACTAGGGAGGTTCAAATAAGTGTCAGGGTCATTCACAACCTTTCTGCCCTTTCCAGATGGCTAAACGGGAAGAGGGGTTCCAGTTTGGTCCTGGCTAGATAGTAGGGGTCCCAACAGGGAAAAGATTGAGAAGCATTAGAGTAATCTCACCTCTCTGTCAGTCTAAGATTTTTATATAGCATCTATCACCATCTCTGGCCGTTCAGACAGGAGAGAGAAGCTTGGATATGTGTGTGTAGGAGCATCAATTATGGGAGAAGACTTTATCGGGAAGGTGTGTTTTAAACCCGGATCAGACCGCTGTCATCTCTCAGCAGAGAAAGAGATAATAGAAACAAGGACAGGAGAGCTCCTTGAACCCTTAGACAGCCAACACCGAAATTTTCAACAGAACTGAATCAAACCAACTCAGTGCCATTCCTTTATCTCCTTAACATTCTGCAGCTGAACTCCGAGATAAATTGCCAGCTCTTTTCCTGCATGCACTGTACATTTTTGACACCTGAAGAATAGTAAGATTAATGCTCTGTTTAGGAAGTGGATAGGACTATGTCAAGAAAGTAACTCACTCTATAAATGTGTGTGAGGCCATTGGGCTGAGGTTACTTGTAGGGAAACAGTATGGTACAAGGATTGTGCATGAAGCCAACCGGCCCTCCTGAGTTATAATCCTGCCAGGGGTTTACTGTGCAGACCTCTTCACCTCTCTGTGCCTCAGTTTCACCAGCTGTAAAGTGGGAATAATATTTATCAACTTCCCTGGGATGGGATGTGCAGGGCCTGTCCCTGTGTTGGCAAGAAAGAGTTAATGCTTTTGGCCTATAAAGGACTACAGCTGGTGCAAAGTGCAAAGACACTCAGTAGGGGTCAGGGGACTATATAAGGCATTTCTCAGGGATTCAGAAAGCTCTCTACAGAGTCTGGCAGAAGGCTAGATGCCTTGAGGAAGAGAACAGGCTGTGGGTCTCTAATGTGAGCTCAGGGACTGTGATGAATTGGGATAGGAGCCTGGGGGAAGGACAAAGGCTTTTTGTTGATTTATACTAATAAATATACCCTGGAAAGGGAGATTTTCATTTGAAACACCAGTTGTGTGCTGTTTGCTTCACAAAAGAAGGGAAACTAAGGCTGGGGGTCCCCCCCCATCTGGAAAAAGTAAAGCAATGCCAGGACACCCACTCACTGAGGGTTTGTTTGTAAAGCACTTCAAACATGTTAAATACTATATGATGTTGGTACTTCCCTTAAACAATGCAGGTGGTGGTCTACTGGACTGTGAAGCAAAGCTGTATGATTGCATTCAGCACTAACCAAATAATACACCTTGTGCTATGAGTGAAGAAGAGTGACACCCCTGGGGAAGCACAGAGGTTGGGGAGCAGTAGCTTGATGATGTGTCCCCCTTTCCATGTGAAATTCTGGAAGCCCCTTCACTCCCAATTCATGGAGTCCCAGCTCCACAGGTACAGGGAGGGTATATATGGGGATGACCAGAATAATCTCCAGAGCAGCATTCCTCTCTTAAATGTAGACTTTCCTCAAGGGATAAATGGTCCTGCTCACACTACTTTGGTCACAAAGGGAGATTCTGGATCAGCTGCCTCTGGGACCCCCATGGTAGTACATTTCTGAGCCACAGCAGATGGGGAGACCTAGAGTGTTGTGTTGAGGCAATGGGCTCCTGCAGAAATATCCTTGCACTTCCCTTGTCCTGAGGTCTATGGGATCCACATCATTCAGGCTGTGAATGGATTTGGGAGGTCTTGCTCCATGCAAATGCTGTTCATGTCCCAAGCAAAGGATATGCATGAAACTGAGTGGGCCCCACTGAAGTCAATAGCAAAATTTCCATTGACTTCACTCATGCAGGATCAGGCTCAATGAGTCAAACCTCATATGCTTTTCTGATTTTTATCCAGGGTGTGGTACTACCTTACATAATAGTGGTGCCCATTTGCTGAGCATGTGCAGATGTTTGGGGCTTTGCTGGTCAGTTTCCCATTTGGATCAGAAATCGCAGTCAGATATTTCCTTAGTGTAATCTGCTTATTCACAAAATGTTCTCAAGCCTTTTTGAACCAGGATGATAACAAATGGCACAAAGGTAACCTCCCTCTTACAGATATCTCAGGTCAGGAATCATTATCCTGTCTCCTGAAGCCTCTGTCTCCAGTGCCTAACACTGTAGGGGGTCACAGTGAGAGTAACCGATGGCAGGGGGTGCCAGATGGGGAGAGAGCTAATTCCCAGACCTAGCCATAACTCAATGAACCCCTTTATAGAGCTTTTCCCTAACCAGGTAGTAGAGAACCGGACCCTCCAAATTGCAGTGATACTGAGCAAATAACACTATGAACCACTAAACAATATGGAGAAGAAGAAGAAAAAATACCTTCCTCTGGCTGGGAACTCCTAGCACTTATAGAGCCAGAAAACAGACAGAGCTGAAGGAGAGCTACCCAGGCTTTCTCTGCCACACATAAATCACTGGCAACGCTCAGTTAAAAATGAAGAGGATTAAATCATATATTTGTATGTAAGAAGTCTGCAGTCCCTCAGGTGTATTGATTGTTGGGAGGGGGAGACTAGGGACCAGATTGATCTATACATGGTAGCGACCGAGGACAGTGCTGAGGCTGATTTACTGGGGATTGGACTGTCTTGAGAATAATGGAAGTGATACCTTACTCCTCCCCTGCCCCCATTTCTGTGCTCAGCACAAAGACGGAGTCGCTGCCAATCAGGCCTCAGTGTTCTTGAGAAGCCCCAAACACCGATTGTTTTAGTTCAGATAAAATGAGTTTCTATCATTCCTTTAAGTATGCCTGTGCTTTCCATCACCAGCAATTTACATGGTCTCTTTATAGCTTCCACTCAGCTTTCTGGAGCCTCGCTCCCACTTTGGGATTTCATCCCAGGAGGGGGTTCATCTCAACATTCTGAAATGGAACAATGGGAGACTCTGAGAGCAGTCACTTCCACTGGACGAGACACCCTGTATGTTACAAATACCTAGCAACACAAATGTATCTGCTTTACAGCCAGGTGAGTGGTTGATTGCTTCTGAGAATCTTAAAATCAGTTTTAAGTCATTCTTTTGAAATCAGGAACTATTTCTTTCAAATGACAAACTACACATGAATTTTTTTTTAATTGGAATTCAAACCAATGGCTAGGAATACGTGTGACGGGAGAAAAAAACTTAGAGCCTGCAGTCTCTGATGAACCAAAAACAAGTAACTTATTGGGTGCTGCCTGCTAGCATTTTACTGTAGAATTTACTGTGTGTCAGTTGAATCTCCTTTTGAATTCTTTTTAAAGGGACACAGTCATTTAACACCTGAATTTAGGGCCTAAGAATATAACATAAATGTTTTTGCTTTACAAAAGCTATTAACAATAACATTGTAGAAGTTCCAGTCCAAATCAAGACCCAGTTGTGCATTATACAGGCCTAGTAAGAAACAGTCCCTTCCCTGGACAACTTATAAGTAGACAAAACAGACTGAGGTAGAAGGGCCTATTCTAGTACAGATGGGGAACTGAGTCACAGAGAGATTAAGTAAACTGCCCAAAATCATACAGTAATGTGTAGCAGGGCCAGGCATTGATCCCACCTATGCTGGGGCCCAGGCCAGTGGCTGGATGTTTCACCACAATGGAATTTGGGAGGTCTTGCTCCTTTCTTTCCCTGATATCCTTCTTCTGTTACAACTCCTATTTCAACAACTTGTTGGGATAAATTTTGGTTCCAGATAAAGTTCCTTCTGTACCAGATCCATATGTCTCCTTACCAGTTTTTCAGGACACTGCTGCATCGCCATCACCACTTTATCCCAAGAGAATGGAAAAAACTAGTTGGGTGGCTGAATGTATAAGTTGTTTAGTTAGTAACTTGCTATTCTAGGGCTGAATGATCCCTTGCAATGTAAGTCTGTGGTAGTCCACCCACTACTTTTAGTTAGGTTATATAGTGTTTCGTGTTAGCCATGTAAACAATAACGTATATGTGTATAGAAAGTTTTCTAAATGAGGATGGAGGACTGTGATGTCCTGTCCCTGTAAATGTTTGAGGACACCCTCCCTCCCCAGAGTAAAGCCTCATTTTCGTGTCAGTTTCAGTTTTGCATCTTGAACAATAAAGGCAAGACAACAGACAGCTGTATTTCTATCAGCTCCCTCTGGGGGAATATGGTCCCATTCAGTGCGAGTGAAAATGGTAGACTCGGGACCTCTGGAATAGGTAGGTATTGTTATGCCCATTCTACAGAGAGGGAAACTAAAGTGAGGCATAGAGAATAGGCATAGGTTTCAGCTCTGCTGTACATGGGTGCAGCATCCTTGGAGTTAATGGAAATGCTCTTGTTAATATCAGGGTTGAATTTGGCCATTAGTGAATTGCCCGAGATCAGACAGTGCTGGATTGTTCCTAGTCCTCCCACAGCTTCTCAGGCATGTAGGAAGAAATAAGGATTCCTATCCAGTTGTGGAGCCGCTTAAGGGCTACCAGCATTGCAGATGCGAGAGCTGCATCCTCAAGGAGCAACTGGATGGGGGGTGAGTTGGAAGTGGAGGGTGCATGCCAGACTGCAGAACTGGGTGGCTTCATGGGGATGGGTGGTAAAGCTCAGATAACTGTGGATCCACTTTCATTCTCTTCAACCCCTCTGAGACCAGCGGCACCCTCTTGCCGCTGCAGCAGTGACTTGGGCTATGGTCTGATACCACAGGGTGGAAGAACACCCTGATCTTCAGGGAGCTGGGCAGCATGGCTCTGTCCTTTGGGTTATCTGCTGCTGACCTCAAGATTTGCTCCACAGAGAAGCAGTTTCATTTTTCTCCCCAAAAACATGCTCACTATAAGCTTCAAAGTGCCCTATAAGTGTTAATGCAAGTCTCACAATTCTGTGCAGTAAAACAATCTATTACTTTCTCTCTGCTTCACTCCCTGCAGAATTTCATTAAAATCCACTTTTCACCAGGAGTTTGATCCAAAGCCCATTGAAGTCAATGGAGAAGGACCACAGTGCCTTTCATTTAAAGACCTGAGAGTGTTCTAATTTGGAAATGCAAAATAATAACCAATGTATTGTATTTATATAGGCTGGGATTTTGGATAAATCTGGGGAGTTAGTCACCCACTTCCACTGAGTTTGAACAGGACTTGGACACTCCCTTAGGCCACTATGAAAATCCCTTAACAAAGTGTTTATTAATAAGCCTCACAACACATGGCCAAGTCAAGGGTGATTATTCCCCTCTTTCTTCAGAGAATTTGCCCACAGTCACCTGGTGGCTGAGCCAGGCTTAGATTACCCAGCAGTCCTGACTTCCACTCCCTTGTATAACTCTTCAGCTTGGAAAAGAGGACACTAAGGGGAGATATGATGGAGGTATATAAAATCATGAGTGATGTGGAGAAAGTGGATAAGGAAAAGCTATTTACTTATTCCCATAATACAAGAACTAGGGATCATCAAATGAAATTAATGGGCAGCAGGTTTAAAACAAATAAAAGGAAGTTCTTCTTCACGCAGCGCACAGTCAACTTGTGGACCTCCTTGCCTGAGGAGGTTGTGAAGGCTAGGACTATAACAGCGTTTAAAAGAGAACTGGATAAATTCATGGTGGTTACGTCCATTAATGGCTATTAGCCAGGACGGGTAAGGAATGGTGTCCCTAGCCTCTGTCTGTCAGAGGATGGAGATGGATGGCAGGAGAGAGACCACTTGATCATTGCCTGTTAAGTTCACTCCCTCTGGGGCACCTGGCATTGGCCACTGTCGGTAGACAGGATACTGGGCTAGATGGACCTTTGGTCTGACCCGGTACGGCCTTTCTTATGTTCCTATGTTCTTATGTTAACCAAGGACAGCACTGACTGCTAAGAAAAGGTATCTAGATGAAATCCTTTATTAGATCTGACTAATGTGGTGGTATCATTTTGGGGACCAAATAGGTGCTCTGAATTCATCTAGTTTGGGCTTTGCATTTTTGTTTTCTTTAAAGTGAGATCCCAGTTCATATTCTGACAGTGCTTTACAGTCCTTGAATCCCTGATGAGTTGCAAGACTGCTCCCACACTGTTTGTAAATACATTATAGGTGATTTGAGAAATTTCCCTATAGCTCCCAACTTGTGTTGACTAAAAATGAGTAGCTCCTCTGGCATGCTCTTCCCTTTAGGTAAGTTAATGGGAGGTTGGACTGAAGCCTTTGCGGGAAAGAGGGTGCGTACTTCTGAAGCGAATGACTTGGAAATGCCCAAGGTACCTGTCAGTGTATCCTTGCAAAGGAGGTTCTAATTACTAATGTCAGTTGGTTTCTTGTATGTTTTTGTGTGCAGTCTATGCAACAAGAAGGAAGGTCTGGATTCATACACCACGCCACAGCAGATGATCTTTTTTAGGTGTTCATATGGCAGGACCTTGCAGCATTACTGTAGTGAAGTTCCATTATAAAACCCCATTTGCTAGGGGTTTAACACACAACTCTTTTAATTTTCAACAAGGTAGAATTTGGCACAAAAGTTCTCTGCCCACAGGTGATTATTTCAATTGACTTTAAATCAATTTGACCATTTTTTACACGGCGGTTGCTATAGCATTAAGCTAGCAATGATGCGGCTATGGCTGATGATGCCCTTTTGTGCTCAGGCTGTTTTCAGTTGCCTATAACTTCTGAAACCCAAGACACTTTGAGCTGAAATTTCTCATGCTTAAGCCCAGAGGTAAACAAATTTGTTTAGAACGTTTAGAAAAAAAATCCTGCAGCTATTGCTTAAGTTACCTGAGTATGGCGCAATAAGAGTTTTGGTTAACCTTCAGTGAGGGATGTGGTTTTGTTGAGTTTGGGAAAAATTGGGCTGAGAAAGGAAGAATATTAAAAGAGGGGGGAAAAAGCATGTTATTTTCCATTATGGCTTCCTATAGGCAAATCACATCTGGCTATGCCTGCATGAAATCATAGATTCATAGAAATGTAGGGACACAAGGGACCTCAGGAGGTCATCTAATCCATCCATCCACCCACCCACGCTGAGGCATGATTAAGTGCACCAGACCATCCCTGACAGATGTTTGTCTAATTTGTTCTTAAAAACCTTCAGTGACAGAGATTCCACAACACCCCTATGTACTTTAGGGCTTGTCCACCGGGGATCGATTTAGCAGGTTTAGTGAAGACCGGCTAAATCGAGTGCCGATTGCTCTCCCGTCAACTCCGGTACTCCACTGGAATGAGAAGAGCATCTCCCATTGACATAGTGTAGTGTGGATCCTGCAGTAAGTAGATCTAAGCTACGTCGTCTTGAGTTACGTTACTAACTAACGTAACTCAAATTGCATAGTTTAGATCAACTTTTCCATAGTGTAGACCTGCTCTTAGTCCAGTGCTTAACTTTCTAATGATAAGGATAGTTAATCAGTGGAACAGGTTACCTAGAGGGGTTGTGGGATCCCTGTCATTAGTGGTTTTAAACACAGGTATCCTTACTTGGTCCTGCTTCAGCACAGGAAGATGGGCTAGATGACCCTTTGAGTTCCCTTCCAGCCCTACGTTTCTATGATTTTGCATGTGTGCAGTTGCATGCTCGTCGTGTCCTTAGTCCTTAATGCAGGGGGTTTCCTCCCTCGCTGGCTGGTGTCAGTCAGCTAACTCAATGAACCGTGTTACTATATTTTTGTATTTTAGGGCTTGTCTATATGGAGAGAGTTAGTGCACAGCAGGCTGGGATTTAAATCTGGAGTGCACTGTGCTAAGCTGCTGTGTAGACCCTGATACCAAAACAACAGTAGTTCAAAGCACCCTGTGGAACTTTTAGGGTACGGTGGTTGGTCTGTGTGGTCAGTAATGCACAGCAGGCTAGTGTGCTCTAGATTGACACCCTAGCTTGCCATCTGGAGATATATCTCCATCTCTGGAGATATTTAAGAGTAGGTTAGATAAATGTCTATCAGGGATGGTCTAGACAGTATTTGGTCCTGCCATGCGGGCAGGGGACTGGACTCGATGACCTCTCGAGGTCCCTTCCAGTCCTAGCATCTATGAATCTATGAATCTATGGGCTAACTCTGCATATAGACAAGCCTACCATAGTGCTTAGAGGTCCCAACCAAGACCAAGGGTGCTGTACAAACACATGATGAGAGACAGCCTGCCCATTCCAAAAAGCTTACAGCTTAAATAAGGTAAGACAAAAGGTATGTGAAAGGAATCACTCTTCTTCCCATTTCATGGATGGGAAACTGAAGCACAAAGAACTTAAGGCCATATAGGAAATCTGTGGCAGACCTAGGAATGGAAAATGTTTTTTTTCCTGAGTCCCAGTCCTGTGCTTTAACCACAAGACCATCCTTCCTGTCTCTGTGGCATACCCAGGACATCTGCCTTGCTGAGATCAAGGAGGGATGGCCCATCAGCCTTACAATCCCCTGTTGATTCTTTCTAAACAGAATGAGGGAAGCCCCACAGTGTTACTGGGGACACCTCAGTAATGTGACAGACAGGTTCTCCGTGATCCTTCCTGGTTACATGGGACAGCAAAACAGTTCTTCCAACTCAAAGTTTGCTTGTTTGTTTATTGGCCAATGGCTGGCTGAGCAGACTCATCTTTTCCACTAGGAGTTTTACCTAGAGGTTACTCCTGTGGCCTCTGGGACAGATGTAGGATAGGGAGTGAATGGAGTGGGCCAGCAAGCTCCCTTTCTCTCCAAGAGAATTCACAACTCCCAGCCACACAAATAAGTGTTAGTTGATCCTGTGTGTAGAGAGAATCCAAGTCTTCCACAAAGTGTGCTGCTCAGAGATAGCAGGTGTTTTCTGAGGCTATTTACTGCAGGAGTTTCATTCATGTTCTAACATCCCAACAGCATAATGGGAAGTCCAGTGTTCAAAGACAGATGCCCACATCTTATATTTGAATGATTAAAATCAGTAGTTAGGTCCAAAAAACATGACCTCCAGTCTTCTAAGTAGCCAGTTAAAGGTGAGATCTATGCATCCAATGTAGCCCCCAATTTAAAAAAAAGAGCTAAACTGTCAAAGGCAGGTGATTATTTAAGAAAAAATACTTCATCTTTTTTTGGAAATTGCTTGCTGTGACCTTTAGAAAAAGAAAATATTGAAAACGACATAACATTTAGAGTCTGACTTTAATCTGTGGAAACAAGAAAATTCCACCTTGCGACCGCAAATGCAACTGTAAGTCACTTCATTGGGCCAAGGTACTTCTGGGCTCGCCAAAGATTTAGTGCCAGTTTACATAACTGTAATAACATAGGTAGACATAACAAGATGAATTAAGGACAGGGTAGCAGCTTTAATGTGGAATTTGCTTGCTTTTTGTCAGTTGAACTCAGACCCTTAATGTCATTTTAACAGAGATTGCATGTTTAACATTAAAAGTCTCTTCTGTTTCACATTAATGCATTCAGTGCATTTCTTTGAAAATGTAAGGCCCTCTCAGGTACCTATAAAGAACTAAGGCATGTTTATCAATAGAAATATAAATTTATTGGGCAGCCATTATGATCTCTTTAGCTTTATCATCCCCACAGATTATTTACATTACAAACATTTTGGTGAGGGGAGGCACAGTAATTAGCACCCTGACATCTGCTGGGAGAGCAATACAGCAGTGCACAGACAATCCAGGAAGTTTTTGGAGAGTGTTGGGGACAACTTCCTGGTGCAAATTCTGGAGGAACCAACTAGAGGCCGTGCTTCTCTTGACCTACTGCTCACAAACAGGGAAGAATTGGTAGGGGAAGTAGAAGTGGGTGGCAACGTGGGCAGCAGTAACTATGAGATGGTCAAGTGCAGGATCCTGACAAGAGGAAGAAAGAAGAGCAGCAGAATACGGACCCTGGACTTCAGAAAAGCAGACTTTGACTCCCTCAGGAAACTGATGGGCAGGATCCCCTGGGAGAATAACATGCAGAGCCGGCTCCAGGTTTTTTGCTGCCCCAAGCAAAACAAAACAAAAAAACCCGGAGTGCCGCCCCTTGAAAAGAGCCGCCCCCAAAGGGCCAGAATGCTGCCCCTTGAGAAGTGCCGCCCCAAGCACATGCTTGGAACGCTGGTGCCTAGAGCCAGCCCTGATAACATGAGGGGGAAAGGAGTCCAGGAGAGCTGGCTGTTGTGAAAAATGGGTCACCCTGCTCTCTGTTCTTCTCCCCTTCATTCTCCATCCCTGTAACAACAAGCATGGGAAGGGGGAGAAGGGGATCCCTGCTACAGCTGAGCTTCCCCCTCCTAACTCAGGCCTGGGGGAGGGGTGAAGAATCCCTTGAGCTGCCCTCTTAGGTCTGATAAGGGGTGAAAAGCCTCCATAGCTACCGGAGGAGCAGAGATGAGGGCGGACCTCCTGGCAGCTGTGGGAGCTGAAGGGGATGCACCATTGATGGGGGGGGGATGCACCAAACTGATATGGAAGCTGGCGGGGGCACAATATTGATGTAGGGGCCAAAATCATGTTATTCACTGTAAAATTGCATGTGCTGGCAGCACTGAGACTGGAAGCAGGAGAAATTAAAGAACATCAGAAGCCAGAGTAAACAACACATTTTTTTTTTAAGTTTAATGATTTTTTGGTGTCTGACTCATGATTTTTAAACTTGCGGGGTTGATAGTACTGGGAATCTGTCTAATGCTGCGTGCCAGCTCTTCCTGTGTGTATAATGAACTTTGTAATCTTGAATGAAATATTAAGTATGTTAGTCATGTTAGTCATGATCATTATGAAGAAAAATATAATATTAAAAGATACTTTGGGCCCAGTAGCTCAGACTAAACCAATATACAGGAGGGTTTAATGAACGTTCTTCGTTCAGAGCAACATTAAAGTTGTTACTTACAGCTTGTTACTTACTTTCTTGTTTACAACAAAGAAACATTTTGTAACCTCTTTTTCACTCCAGTTATTTAGTCCTCAACTTTTTTTTTTGAAAAAGAACAAGGGTTTTGGAAAACGTGAAATGACTAATAAGCCGCTGGCTGAACCAACACAAATTCAGAAATGAAATATCAACTGTCGATCAAAAGTAAAGGAGCTTGGTTTATTTATTTTTATACAGTACTTTATATTTCCATCCAAGAACATTAGGTAATGTTTCAACAATGATATTACAATTGTCATTTCTGAGACAATTCATTATGGCCCTGGTCCAGCTAGGTATTAAGTTCTTGATTTTGAGCATGTGAATAAACTTATTTGACTCCTTAGGTGCCTAAATACCTTTGAAAATCTGGTTAAATCATTGTACTCGGACGTAAGAGACATGAGCTTGGTTCCTCACTCTATCACAGATTTCCTGTGTGACCTTGGCAAAGTCATTTCATCTCTCTATGCCATCTTCTATTTGTATCTTGTATCTCTTTCTCCCACTGTTTGCCTTTCTTCATGGTCCACAGGTATAAGAGGCCAGAGGAGGCTAAGCCTCCCCAAACAGCCAGCCTGCCACCTTTGGAGCACGCCACAGCCGAAAGAGCACCCCAGCTGTGTCCCTGCCCGCGCTCCGCCCCGAGGACCCACTCCTGCTTGTCCTCTTCCCCCTCTGAGGCCCCATCCTCCCTCTGCCTCTTCCCGTCCCCACTTTGCTCACATGGGGAGGGGAAAAAGAGGCGTACACAAGCAGTGAGTGGCCAGCCGGCTGGCCGGCCAGTGGGCAGTTGGGGGCGGGGACCTGGGGAAGGGGGCAAAGAGGCATGCGTGAGTGGTGGGCGGAGGGTTGGGGGAAGGGGCGCAGAGGGGCACACGGGGGGTGAGTGGCCTACAGGCTGTCTGGGGGATTTTCGAGCAGTTGGGCAGGTGGGGGGAGTGGGACAAAGAGGTGCGAGCGGCGGGTGGGGGTGTGTGTCTTGGGGAAGAGGCATGAGGGGCCAGGCGTGGGGAGTTTCAAGGGGAAGAGGCTCAACCAGGCCAGGGGGCGGAGCATTGGTGGAGCTTTTGGGGGAGGAGGCTGAGCAGGGGCGGGCCTTGGGGCAGGACCATGTTCTGGGCACATCCAGCCTCCCCAAATGGAAGAGTCACGCACCACCCATGCCTTTCTTGTTTATTTAGATTGTAAACTCTTCAAGACAAGCGAAGTCTCCTACAATGCATTGTTACAGCCTAGCACAATGGAGACCTGAACTTGATTTGGGCCTTTATGTGCAACTGTGGAGCCCTGAACTTGGATCTCCATGTGCTACTGTAATACACACAATATTATTTCCTGCTTCCCATGGTTAATTGTTACTATCATGTTCTGAAAAAGGCAAAGGACAAAAACATTTGTTTACCATCAGCACCATGTTATGGGCTGGGGAAGGGACGCAGGGCAATTCCTACTCTGCAGGGGTCACTTCCCTGTTGCTGCTTGTAGCCTATAGGTTCCCATCCAACTAGTAATTTTAATACTGGGCCTGATCTTGGGACAGGAATCTAACCTCAGGTTGTTAACTGGGAATTCTTAAATAATCAATATAATTAATACATAATCCATAGATCAGGCAACATGCTGATCACAGGCCTGTATCAGTCAGAGGGAAGGCTGGATTGTCTGACTCCCTGAACCTCGAGTAGTGATTTACACCAGGGAAGGGTGAACCGTTCTGATCTGGTAGCATTTTACACCGACTTGGCACTGATGTCAGTGGCTACCCAAGGTGCAGAGAAGTGGAGGATCAGAGCCCGAGAAGGGACTAGTGTTTTGCTCCCTCTGCCTCCATGGAGAAAGGATTTCCTCTACTCTGCGGGCAAGGAGGTTTTCACCTCAACACAGAGCAGGGAACGTTCTCCACAAGGTCACATGCAGAAGGGCAATTATGCAGCACTGCCCAGGGAGATCAGCTATCAGGGAATTACTCATGCATGAGCCTGGCATAATGTTAGCCCTGATTATACCCATTGCATATACGGGTGACTATTCTGAGGCACAGAGAGGTTCCCAGGGATATATGCCCAACAGGGCTGGCTTTAGGATCTGCGGGGCCCGATTCCGTGGTGCAGATCTTCAGCGGCACTTCAGCGGTGGGTGGTCCGCTCCGCGTCTTCTGCGGCACTGGAGGACCCTCCCGCTACCGAAATGCCGCCGAAGACCCTGGAGCGGATCTCCACCCCCGGCGCCGAAATGCCGCCGGAGTGAACTGCCGCCAGCTTGAGCCTAAGGCACGGGGACCTCCTGGCGTGGGCGCAGGGCCCTCTTACCAGCGGGGCCCGATTCCGGGGAATCGGGGGAATCGGCCTAAAGCCAGCCCTGATGCCCAACTGCCTTACACCTTGTGTAGCTATTACAGCTGATGAAGAATGGTAGAGTTTTACATTCACTCTGCACATGGGTAATTCACTATACAAGTCACAGAGTGCACCAGGACATCACAGTGGCTGCAAAGTTAAAGTCAACAAAGTTCAAACTGGAAATAAGCTGCAGTATGTTAACGGTGTGGCTAATTAATTGTTATAACATCTTACCAAGACATAAGAGAAATCCTCTATCACCAAGACTCTCTAACTCAAAGCTGGATGCCTTTCTACAAGAGATGCTGTTAAGTCATTCCAAGATATCGAGCTAGATCAAGGGTCTCAAAGTCCTGGCCCATGGGCCATCTGCAGCCCGAGAACCTCCCCAATGTGGCCTGCGGGGCTCCAGCAATTTTGGGGACGGGTCTATCCCTTGGCCCTGCCTGCTGCCCCCGGGCGCTCACCCCATCATGCATCCCCGGGCGATTTAAAATGGCCCGGGTCCTTGCCCACCACTGGCAGCACAGCGGAGCTGAGCGGCTTCCTGCGCGCTTGCTCCACATGACTGCCAGCCCCTCCTGCAGCCCCGGGGTGGGGTAGGGCAGGCTGTGCCTCCGCACGCTCCCCGCTCCCCAAGCACCCCTTCGGCCAATGGGAAGCTGCAGGGGTGGTGCCTGGGGGCAGCAGCGCGCGGAGGCCCCCTCGCCCGCCCCACCTTGGAGCCCCAGGTAAGCATCCCCTGACCCCCTCCCAGTGTCTGCACCCCCACCTCCTCCTCACATACCCCCTCCTGCCCCCAAACTCTCTCCCAGAGCCTGCACCCCCCCTCCTGTCCCTGGCCCCCTGACCCAGCCCAGAGCCTGCACCCAGCACCCAAACTCCCTCCCAGAGCCAGCACCCTGCACCCCAATCCCCTATTCCTGAGATATGTGACTCCAGTGTGTAGAGCCAGGAATAGAACTCCCATTCCTCTGTTCTAACCATAGTCAACCTTTCTTTATATTTATATGTATAGCAACTATATAACCAAAGGATGCCCAAATCCATCAGTAGCTAAGTGAGTAACCGGAGTATTAAGCCTGTCAGTCATTACAAGCCGTATATATTGATATACCTTCTTTGACCATTACATTTCCCTCCTTCCCCTCCCTCCAGCCCAGTCCTCATAAAAACAACTTTCATTCGCTGAAGATTTCATCCTCTCAGTAACAGCTGGGCAAGTGCCAGTTTAAAACAACCACAAAAACCTGTCCCTTTTTCAAGTGCAAAGCTTTCTTCTCTAACCCTTCCCTTTCTAACACCTTTAATTAAACAAGCTGCTCCGAGCTATCAAGTAAATCCGTTCTTTAGTCTTCAATCTATAATAAGTTATCATACTGTGTAACCCATACATCACATGCACAAACATGGCCATGAAAAATATATATTTAACAAGCTGGCAGCCAGGTCTGTGACGAGTTCAGCAAAATATCCAACATCAGCTAGCCAAAGAAGAGTGAAAAATAATAGGCACCATGTGTCGATGGTAGGGTTGCCAGCCATCTGTTTTTTACCCGGACAGTCTGGTTTTTGACTTCTGTGTCCGGGTGTCATTTAGGGTTGCCAGGTGCCCAATTTTCAGGGACATGGTAATCCTAAATGGCACCTGAACCAAAAACTCTGTTATCATGGAGTGGGGGAGACATTGGGTCATTAACTTGTGCCAGCCCCTGCTCAGCTGGGTCTGTCTCCTACCTGCAGCAGGCTCTTTGAGATGATCCGGTGAGCAACAGGGGGAGGCAGAGAGAGAAGTGAGCAATGGGTGCAACACCTTGGGGGAAGAGGTGGGGAAGGGGGTGGGGTCTCAAAGGAAGAGGCAGAGAATGGGTGGGGCCTTGGGGGTCCAGTTACCAGGAATTAGAAAGGTGGCAACCCTAGTAGATGGCCTCAAATGAAACTCCTAGCTCTGAACAGCCAGAACTTTAAAGTCAGATGAAGGTCTGGATCTACAGTTTGTGGTTCTGGCCCTTCTCCATTGTGGTAAAATATTGTTATACCTGCTGCAGGATCTATTATCTAGCTCAACCACAAGGAATCACTGGGAGAAATTTCTGGCCTGAGTTATGAGGAGGTTAGACTAGAGAATCATAATGGTGCCTTCGGTGCTTGAATTAAATCTGTGGCGGGGCCCTCAAAGTTGTCACTGTCCTGCATGCTCTGGCTACTTAGAACTTTGTGGTGCTCCACAAGCAGATGCTTGAGCTAAAGGGAAATCTCCATTAACTGTTGTTACAGGACTTATGACACACAGTTCAGCAGTCTTGGTTCTGTCTAGTAGAAGGCAATGGGATACACACACACACACACACACTAGCAGATTCAAAGCAATGTGATTACCTGTGGTTAAACAGTTGGGCACCATAGCCATCAAATAAGACTTGTTGCCTAGTTTCTACAAGCTACATATAAGAAATACTTGTGATCTGCTTTACAAAGGTATAAAAGATGAAGACAGACACCTAGTAGGCTCTTCAAAAACATGTAGGCCTGTAGGTCACATAGGCCCAGATCCTCAAAGGTATTTAGGTTCCTAATGTCCATTGAAATCAAATTGGTTCATTATCAAAATGAAACATTGATTTTTGGGGGGCTGGAGTCAAACGGGGATCGTAGGTGCCATTCACAAAACTGGAGGATGGGAGGTTCCAGTTGGGATGTGGGAAACCCAGATTGATATTCCTACTTTGGAGCAAGGACTGGATCCCTGCTTTTTCCCACTTGAGGTGAAAGTGCTAACCACTAGGGTACTGTAGTGTGTGTTTCTCTCCACTTTGTATAAATAATCAGTAATTCCATTTACTGAAAGTTCTCTTCAAAATTGCTTTTGGTTTCACTCAAACCATTTTTAAAACTATTTTTCAGGGCTGCCAATGAACCTAAAACTCAGTTATATGCAGAGCTCTACCGTAGCCAACTCCGCTTTGATCTTAGGAAAATGCTATGTATTTAATACAATGTTTAGTTGTGGTCTGGCTTGATTATAAAATGAAAGGAGAGTTCCCTTTTTCTCCCAGCCACCAAATGGGAAAGAAAACCAGTGAAATCACAAGCAATTTGTGCCAGGTGTGGTTAACACATAAGTATTGACTAGTGCTGTGTGGAAATTTATGACCGTAACTTTTTCTCAACAGCGAAGTAGAGGTGGTGACACCAAACTATTTTACAAATTTCAGGGTAGCAGCCGTGTTAGTCTGTATCCTCAAAAAGAACAGGAGTACTTGTGTCTATATACATACATATAGAGAATCATAATGGTGCCTTCGCTGCTTGAATTAAATCTGTGGCGGGGCCCTCAAAGTTGTCACTGTCCTGCATGCTCTGTATGTGTGTATATATATCTCCTCAATATATGTTTCACTCTATATGCATCCGAAGAAGTGGGCTGTATCCCACGAAAGCTTATGCTCTAATAAATTTGTTAGTCTCTAAGGTGCCACAAGTACTCCTGTTATTTTACAAAGTCATCTCTGTTTAACTGATTTGTTTTGGTGAAAGACAACAACAACAACAACATTTCTGAGAAAATTAAAACATTTTGTTTAGAAAATGTCAAAATTGAAATGTTTCCATTTTTCAGTTCAAAACAACTTTGTTTCAAAATTGTCATTTGAATCTAAAAAGGTCTTTTTCCAACTTTTCAATTCCCCAACAACTTGAAAAAAAGTGGCTTTGGTTTGGCCCATATCTATTTTCCTTTTCTGACATAGCCAGCAAAATGGAAAAAATCCGTTATTCACACAGCTCTAGTATTCACCTTTCCCATGGTTCAATTTTACTATCACATCCTACTCTTCAACTGGCAAGTTGGATGGGCTCATGTAATAGTTCTGATTTTACTTTGTGACAGCATTTTGCTCCTGCAAAACAAACATAGGCTGACTAAAGTACAGCTACTGTAGGCAGCATAACATAACTTTATTGATTTAGAAATTATATACAAAATGATGTCGTGAACTGCGGAGTGTGGGCATGGACTACTTGCATCTACTGCATGGAAGCAGAACCACTCATTTGTGTGACACATTCTTTATTCCAGTAATAGCTAGTAAACATTCTCCTTTGGCTGAAATGGGAAAGTTCATGCTTCCTGAGTAAAAGGAGATATGCTTTAATTTTGATGGTTCCCAAAGCTAACTTATACCCCGGCAATTCTCTTTTGTTTCAACAAAGTATAAAGTTAGGGTAACAAAATCTAGAATTCAAGTCATTTTTCGAAAAACTTTAATTTTTTTTCTTTTCAAGGCAGGTGGAACAATACTAAATACCAACCAAAAATAAAGCTCTTATGCTGAGTATTCAGTTTGCATAAACAAATAAACAATGGCCTCTTAGTCCTTGCCAATTTTTGCTTATACAATGGAAGTTACTTTGCTAAGTCACACAAGGAAACATTTTAAAAAACAAGCGTATGATGCTTTTATAGCCCACTGCTATCACACCAAATTCAAGCAGAATAAAGCGTGTTAAAATTGTGAGGCAGAGGAGGGGGTTGGGAGGTTGTAGAAGTATGTCACTCACAGAAACCTATTGGATTTAATCAAATATACATTATCCAGTTTGATAGGTTAGGAATATAGGAACATAGGACTAGAAAGGAACCCCCGAGTCATTAAGTCCAGTTCCCTGCTATCACACCAATGATCCTTCCAACTATAGCTGTGTGATGTATTTGCAGTGAAATTCTAAATGACTGAGAGGTCAGCACTATGAGAATTCATTACAAATTCAGAATTGGTTCCCTTTTCATGACAATTATATGGTTATAATCAATCCCTTGCAATGAAAATGGGCCCATTTTTGCCCAAAATTATTGACACTATCAAAACATGTGAATATATAGCAGGGATATTACCACAATTTGTGTGTATGAAATTTTACACCAAAAATATGAAATGTCAGGAGCACCAGTGAAATGATGTTATGAAATCATTCATAAAAAATACTTGCAAAGAAGTTTTCATCACAATCCCTGAGAACATAAGAAGTGCCATAGTGGGTGAGACCAATGGTCCATCTAGCCCAGTATCCTGTCTTCCCACAGCAGCCAGTGCCAGATGCTTCAGAGATAATGAACAGAATAGGTCAATTATCGAGTGATCCATCTCCTGTCATCCAGCTTCTGGCAGTCAGACGATTAGGGACATCCAGAGATGGGGTTGCATCCCTGACCATCTTGGCTAATAATCATTGATGGACTAATCCTCCCTGAATGTATCTAATTCTTTTTTTAACACAGGTAACCTCTGGTTCTTCTGTTACGTGAAGTGGTACATAATACTTCCACATTCACTTTCTCCACACCATTAATGATTTTACAGACCTCTGTCATATCCCTCTTAGCCACCTTTTTTCTAAACTGAACGGTCCCAGTCTTTTTAATCTCTCCTTATATGGAAGATGTTCTATATCCCTAATTATTCTTGTTGTTCTTCTCTTAACTTTTTCCAATTCTAATATCTCTTTTTTGAGATGGAGAAACCAGAAATGCACACAGTAGATGTGGGTTAACCAAAATCTCTTTCTAGAGTGCTAACAGCTAATTTAGACCCCATCATTTTATATGTATAGTTGGATTATGTTTTCCAATGTGCATTACTTTGCATTTATCAACATTGAATTTCATCTACCATTTTCTTGCCCAGTCACCCAGTTTTATGAGTTCCCTTTGTAACTCTTTTGCAGTCACCTTTGGACTTAACTATCTTGAGTATTTTTGTATTGTCTGCAAACTTTGCCACCTTGTTGCTTATCCCTTTTTTCAGATCATGTATGAATACGATGAACAGCACAGGTCCCAGATTGTTGGGGGACCCCATTATTTACCTCTTTCCACTAGGAAAACTGACCATTTATTTCTACACTTTGTTTCCTATCTTTTAAGCAGTTACTGATCCATGAGATAACTTTCCCTTTTATCCCATGACTCCTTACTTTGCTTAACAGCCTTTGGTGAAGGACCTTGTCAAAGGCTTTCTGAAAGTCAAATATACTATATCCACTGGATCACCCTTGTTCACATGTTTGTTGACCCCCATACAGAATTCTAATAGATTGGTGAGGTATGATTTTCATTTACAAGAGCCATGTTTACTCTTCCCTAATAGACTGTGTTCATCTTTGAGTCTGATAATTCTGTTCTTTACTATAGTTTCAGCCAATTTGCCTGGTACTGAAGTTAGGCTTACTGGCCTTGTACTTGCCAAGATCGCCTCTGGAACCATTTTTTAAACAAAAAATGGCATTGCATTAACTATCCTCCTGTCATCTGGTACAGAGGCTGAGTTAAGCGATAAATTACATACCACAGTTAGTAGTTCTGCAATTTCATATTTGAGTCCCTTCAGAACTCTTGGATGACTAGCATCTGGTCCCGGTGACTTATTACTGTTTAATTTAGCAGTTTGTTTCAATACCTCCTCTACTCACACCTAAGCCTGGGATAGTTTCTCAGATTTGTCACCTAAAGAGGAATTGTGTTGACATCAGCTATGAAAATAAACAGTAGTTCAAAGTAGTTTGCTTTTTTAACAGATAAAAGGCGACAGCATAGATGTTATATCCATATAGATCATATTTTGGACCTGATCCTGAAAGATGCAAAGAATCGATAACTACTGCAGAAGGCAAAGGGAGTTGTCCAGAATCTCACAGAAGCAGGTATTCAGCCAAAGATTTGTGAAAAGCCCAACTCTATTACCATAGAAGTCAATGCAAAATTCCCATTAACTACAATAGTTCAGGATCAACCAAAATTAATGTGGCTAGCAAATTAAGGTTCCAATTTTGCAAACATCAACCCAGTGATCCTTCTTATGTCAGTACAGAATAGTCACATGAGTAGGTGTTTATAGTAATTAGGACTCATTGGTTTGTACTTCTGCTTGCATGTCTTTATCAACATTCACTTTAAGAATATTTTTCTAGTTATATTAAAAATAAGGAAAATGGGAAATAAAAAATATTTATATTTTCAGTGGAATTTTTGATTACATGATAGTGTTGGCAGAAGTGACATATATTTCATTTTTCCAGGTATCCTAAAATAAACACTCATTGAGATTTAAATTTGATTAATCTCAGAATCAAAACATTCCTGATTGAACACATGAAGCTACAGATACTCTCTAAAGGGAAGGAGTTAATTAAATGACTCCAGAAATTTTGTTAGGTGAGTATTATCATTCAAAGTAAGTTCTTCTGTAATACTGAATTTTTGTGACCCTCTACAATTATACCCATTCAGCTTTTATCTGAACATAGAGTAATCTTTCAAAGTTAATTTGAAAGCCAAAGAATAAAACAGAATACAGCTTTGTATTTCCATATTACAGTGTCTTTTATCCAAGAATCCCAAAGTGGTTTGAAAATATTAATTAACTCAGCCTGCCGGCACCCCTGAGTTGGATAGGGAAGAATGGTTTATTTCTCAGATGAGTAAAGTGAGGCTAAGAGAAAGATTAAAGCCTCACTGCAGGAAAACATCCCTATCCAGGACTGTGCTTAAGTATGTGCTTAATACTAAGCACACGCTTAAGTCCCACTGAAGTCAATGCACTTGCAAAAGTGCTGTCTTTAACAGAAATGGACTTAAATATGTGCTTAAGTGCTTTTGTGATTCAGAGCAATGCTGATTTGCTCAGCATCACATGGCAAGTGAGTGAGAGATACGGGCTGAGAACCCAGCAATCCTGGCCCCTGCACTAAACATGAGATTACACTGCCATAGTTTGCTTCAAAAGATAGGCTATTGTACCTGCAATATTGTATCATGAGGCTGTGCAACAAGCCTTTCATATATTCTCTAAGCCATGTTTTAAAAGAGGCTGGCAAATGATTCTCTGGTGAGCCTTCATTTGCTTTTAACTTTCTATACAAGGGCACAGGCTCTTTATTTTAATGGGCCCTTTCCGTACCTTCATGCAGAAGGTTGATTTACTCCACCTTTCTGGCCCTACAATGTAAGTTACACTCACCAATGTGTAAGCGACCACCCTCCATTTTCATCTCCTTTGAAACTGGCCTTCTGGCTCTCTGTAGTTCTATCCCTGTGTTTCAAGCATAACTCCCCCCCAGGCCAGTGGGGGAGACACATAAGGGGAAGGATGATTCATTCCAGAAGGGCACTCATGTTTGGCTAGCTGGATGCTGACTGCACCCCCATGGCTGCGGGTCCTGTCATTTCCAGTGACAGCTGTAGACCTCAGTCACTAGCCTCTAGGGAGTTGAATGGGCCTCCCAATAGACTCCTCTTTTCACTTTAAACAGATGATGAATGAAAGCATGGTAGAGTGTTCACTCACGGCAGGCCTCAACCAAGCGCTTTGTGTCCATCGTTGTGATTATTATAACAACCCAGGTCTGTCAGTTGCTGTTGCCACAGAGCAAAAGACCAAAACCCAGGAAAAAAATAAATATCAATCACTCTGAGCACAGACCAATCACTCCCGTCACATCAAACCACCAGCTCAAACCTAGAGTGACACACACAGGAATAGTGCAGCCTGCAGAATGTGCCATCTAGTGAGTCAACAGGCTCCAGTGCTCGGGGCACTAACGTATGTCCCAGAAGACTAGGGTTATATTCCTGGCTCTGCCACTGGCTACCTATTTTACCATTGGCAAGTTACTTCACCTATGTTTCCTCTCCCATCCTTTCTCTCTCCTGTCTATTTAGACTGTTCGGGACAGAGATGGCCTCTTATTGTTTGCACAGTACCTTAGCACAATGAGGACACTAGGCATTTCTGTAACAGAAATAATGGAGTAATTTTGTCCAAGATATGACAATGCATAGGGCAAACATGTCAGGGATGGAACCAATCGCTGTTGAATTTAGGTTTTGTGCTGAAAGATGGACAATCCAGGTGAGCAAGATCTGAGAATCTGCTCCATTTTCTCTGACAAGAGAGGCGAGTCAGCACTTCTTCTGCAATAACACACAGAACGGGCCACCGAGTCCGAATTAGATGCAAGCAAGCAGAGTGCATATGTTTTTTTAGATGCCTATAAAACACCTGATACGGTGTGCATGCATCTTGGGTGTTTGCAAACACCCATGCAAATGCCTGATTTCCACATCGCGCATTTGTGTGTATATATAAACATTAGACACGTGCCAAAGTAGCCATACAATTGTGTGCGCATTTCAAGCCTTGAACATCAGGCTGTTTTACATGAGGAAGAAGAATATGGTGAAAAGACTGATGGAGTAAAAGAAAAGGTAAAAGACAATAAACTTCAAAAAAGGAGATAAGATTTGTGCTTAGATACGTAACTGAGAAGACAGACAAGGCTTTGGAAATAGCTAAAGAGGTAGGTTGATAAAGTTCAGCAGCATAATGGGTCTCATCCTGCTCTGATTAAATCCAGTAGGATCCTGGACACAGGAATGGGAACAATATGGCTTGGCTGTGCAGATAAAAATGTACCTGTTCAGTAATTAGATGCTACAGCGCTGGACAATATAAATAGAAAGACGTGTCTAGTGTGTGCAATGCATTATATGAATCACAATAAGTTCAAAAAGGGATGGACAGTGTGGATCAGAATTCAGTTGTCCCCTTACAGGCATTCTGGGTGCAACAGAACAGAGTTTTTATAGCATACAGAAAAAAAAAAACCCTCAAAGCAGAATAGGAATAATGTAAACTGGTGGCAAAGCATAATGGTCACATATATCTCTATCAGATAGATGCAGTTTCCACACGGTTTTCTAGGAAGTTATGTCGGATATGTTTTCTCGAGAACATTAGAGATGCAGAGATGCCTTAAAGTTATGTTTTTGAAAGTAATTAGATTTCCTGCTTTGCCAATTATGTCTTCTAGAAGATTGTGACAAGTTTACTTTGCGGTGGTTCTTTTAATAATCTGCCTTTAAATGTCTGAATCACTAGACAAATTAAATGCTGTTTCCTGTAACAATAGCCATAATCTCAGCTGTTCATCTGGAATCCCATCAATGCTGTACATTTGGCCAGCAAATGATTCATGTCGCATTAAATTACATTTCTGCTTTCCTGTGCTGCCTCTTCACATTTTCTTGACACTTCAATTCATTAAGCAGACGGAGATGGAACATGTGACTGAAATATTTTGTTCAATAACATGTAAGTCCGTTCCCTGCAAGCTAGCACAATCTACCTCCCCCTAGAAGAAGGTTGTTTCACTTCAGCTCCCCTAATAACTGATTGAAGCCTCCGTTACAGAAATCCGTTTCTGACGACTCATGCAGAGTTGATTAAATATCTCTCTTTAACCCTCCCCCGCCTTTACTGAATAAATGCAAAGATGCTAAAACCAGAAAGATGTTGATTAAGATGATATCGGACAATTAATTATGCATTGTAATAACCTTTGTACTAAGCTAGCCCCCTCTTTTATTTTAATGAGTTGAAACTAAACGTGATCAGATCATTACAAATTCTTCTGTTCTAATCAAGCTGTGGGCAGAGAAAGGATGTCGAGAGAGAGGAAATGGAGCAGAACTTAGGAAATAAATAACAGGAAACGAAGAAAAAAAGGCGGCTCTTGAAATGGATAATTATATCATTATTTCACTTATTGTAGCATCATATCAACAAGTGGGTTCTTCCGGCAGAGGTTTTTGTGGTCAGCTGTAAGTCAGCTAATACGTGTGCAAGGAGGAGAGGTGCAGAATGGCAGTGTTAGTATCTGAATGGAAAACGAGCCCCTCAGAGAGGGAAGCTGCGGGGCCTGATTCTCCACAGCCATCTTCTGTCATGTAGACCTAGCAAATTACATTCTGTGCTGGGGACATTTTCACCCACTTTGCATATGTGCAAATGGCAAGACAAAGTGCAAGTGTGTGTGTGTGTGTGTGTGTGTGTGTGTGTGTGAAAATCAGCTTCTCCCACATTTGATATACTACAAGAGAAATGTTTATACCAGCACAACTCCCTTGATGTCAGTGGAGCTATAGATCTGGTGGCAGAAATTAAATTAAAAATCAGACTCAAACTTTTTAGTCAATGTGAGCTCTTTGGGTCTAATTCTGGTCTTGCTCTCACTGGTGTAAAACTGGCCTAACTTCACTGAACTGAGAGTGAAACAGGTAGACATGAGATCAGATTGAAGTCCTTTGAATGGACCTAGGTCACTACCAGTAATAATGGATCAGTTCCTCAGCTTGTGTAAATTGGCATTAACTTCAGCTGAGGATCTACATAAGAACATAAGAGCAGCCAGACTGGGTCAGACTAAAGGTCCATCTAGCCCGGTATCCTGTCTTCCGACAGTGGCCCATACCAAGTGCCCCAGAGGGAATGAACAGAACAGGTAATCATCAAGTGATCCATCTCCTGTCGCTCATTCCCAGCTTCCTGTTCACTCTGAGCAGAGTGTCCGGCATTGCAGTGTAGTGAGACCGGGTTACAGTGGAGCAGAGCATAGCATGACTTGGCTCCAAGACCTTGCCTACACTTATGATGGTGTGTAGGGTACATATGGCTATGTGCCACAGCAAAAGGCAGGCCACATCCACTCTTGGCACTGCAGTGCGTAGCTACATGTGACAGTGAAAGGCTCTGGCAGCTGGGCACCCATGTGGAAAAGCTCCAGAAGTGGGGAACTGCTAGAGTGTTTCCCCGATATCTCCTCCCACCCCCCGGTGCTAGAGGCTTTCACTGCGGTGGAGAAAGGCTCTGGCAGCAGGGGGACACTACACCGCTAAAAAAAGCAATGTAGATGCAGGAGGCACTGAGTGGGCGTGTAGAGAGCCGTCTAAGCCGTGCCTCGTTGTCTACACTGCTATTCATACCCAGGCTACCTGGGCACGCAGTGTCTGCACCAACATGCTGCTGTAAGTGTAGAGGTACTTTCAGAGTCACAGTTCATTTCTTGATTCCCCCCTTCCTCCACAGCGGGGAGTAATCTGCTCCTGGTCTATGCCAGTCTCAAATCACTCTACTGAGCAGCTCCCTCAGCTGTGCTGGCTGGTGCCTTGGGGGATGGAATCTAAGGCTCTGCCCACACTGGGCCCACCTGCCTTGGGCAAGTGCCAGCAGCCCTGTGGGAGGGGCCCTCCCCTCCATACCGAGAGTTGCTGTGTGCGTAGTCCGTGTTGGGCCACAAGGGGACACCCTTGTGAGCTGGAATTGATATGCAAACTAGATACAATCAACTCAGGATTGAATAAGGACTGGGAATGGCTGAGCCATTACAAACATTGAATCTATCTCCCCTTGTAAGTATTCTCACACTTCTTATCAAACTGTCTGTACTGGGCTATCTTGATTATCACTTCAAAAGTTTTTTTTCTCTTACTTAATTGGCCTCTCTGAGTTGGTAAGACAACTCCCACCTGTTCATGCTCTCTGTATGTGTGTATATATATCTCCTCAATATATGTTCCACTCTATATGCATCCGAAGAAGTGGGCTGTAGCCCACGAAAGCTTATGCTCTAATAAATTTGTTAGTCTCTAAGGTGCCACAAGTCCTCCTGTTCTTTTTAAGGGGACACCCTCGTCTCCCTTATCCCCTGAGTGGAAAAGAAAAACAAGCAACCATCTAGCCCTTCATATGCAGGAATAGCGGGGGTCCTAGCCAGCATGTTCAGATCAGAATCTGAGCACACCCAATGTTTGGGGCTGTTTAGTTCCAGGGATTTTATTTGGGCCCATCTCTGACCCCAACTCAACAAGGTTCTTAAGTATATAGCCTGACTTTAAGCACAGGAATAGTTCCATTGAATTAAATGTGATTGACTACTCACGTGCTTAGAGCAAGTGCGCTTTAGAGCTGCATGGGAAAGGTTTTTCCCATCCTGAAGTAATGTTTAAGGTTTCATTCCACCCCCAAGGCCTTTTGTAATAAAGTAGAGAGAGAAGCCTGGTGGTTAGGGCACCCACTTGGGATAGAGGCCACCCAAGTTTAAGTCCCTATTCTGAATCGGAGCAGTGATTTGAACCTGGGTGTCCCACATCCCAGATCTTTTTCTCTCTTGTGTTTTGACCAGAAATTCCATCCTGGACCTGAGAAACCTCTCCCCCCAAAAGTTTCATTGAAAAAATCCTGACCAGCCCTTGTGTGCCACAACTGGGGCCTCTGGTATCAACACAGGGTTTTCTTGCCCTAAGAGCTGCTCAGAGACTGGATAGAATGAAATCAACATAGATAGCCTGATAGAAATGTGTTGCTCCTTTCTCTGTGTTGCCATTGTGCTCTATGCTTTCGTGGAGATGGGTTTTGTTTTTTTTCTTTACGAGCATGAACAGGGCACACAAGACAACAGAACCTGAGAAGCGAGGGTGAGCTGTATTGTTCTCTCTCATTAATATCACTTCTGATCACATCATTAAGTACACAGTCCCACCATATGGGTGAGCGGTGTGTGTGTGACCTGGTGAGACAGATATTAATGAGCACTTTTTTTTTTTTTTAATCTTACTTTGATTGAACTTTTCATCACCTTTGCTGTTTGGAGAGCCTGGCATCCATTTCAGTTAAGTCCTTACCCTAGAGCTCATTTAATTTATTTTACGGGACTGACCTTTCTCACACAGGACTGGCTGTCACGAGTGAAAGAAGGGTGGGTCCAGGTTTCCGAATCGGAAGCCATCTAATTGCATAGAAGGGTATTTTGCTGGTGTATAGAAAATAGTGCCCAGTTACTCAACTCATTAAACATTTGAATATAATCCTGGAGAGTGAGATAACAAGAAATAAGCAGCTTTTCTTTGCTCTCATTTCCCCCCCCATTTAGTTTTTCTTTTTCTCAAAATGAATGTTTGTTTCAAACCAAATAAGAAACTCACATTATAATTACAGCTTGATTCGGTGTTCACTTAAACTTTGTTGACTGTCAAAGATGCCGATTTATGCCAGCAGGGGATCTGGGCCATTAACATTTATTCTCTTTGTCTAATGGGCTGTACAGTGGTCACCCTTAAAACCAGCCAATTTTACCTTAGATGAATAGATAAGATTAGTGTGGTATTTGTAAGATACTTTATACTCCAGTATAGGTAAATTAACCATACATTCGAGTTTTAGTGGGGATGTCTCAGTTTTACATGTGGTGTCTGGGTGCCACACGGAATTCTTTTAGGTCCCCTGAAATATCCCAGCTGTCATCATCCATCAAACTCTTTGGGGGTTTTGGTTTATTCAGCACATATTGCTGCACCCAGTAGCATTTCCTCTGGGTTTACCAAGAAAACAAAGTCCAGTGGAATGAGTATTCAATGTAATGAGCAGTGTTTGTACAGCCACTATCAGAGCTGTCCTTTTGCTCAAAGTGGATGTATTGACACAGCTTCAGCATTCATGATAGACATCTTCAGAACAGTAAGCAACTGGGAAAATCCTCCAGGCTGAGAAATATGCACAAGCTACTTTTGAGCCAGAAGTTGGCAGTACTGACACCAGCACACATTGTGTTTAAGTGTATTTTTGTCATGTAGGACTATTTTGAACTCTAAAAGAAAGACTCCATGAAAGTGCCCTGATTTATTTTTTATATTTTGAAAATATGATCACTTTAAGCATAGGGTATACTGCAAAACCTGAGCTATCTTTATCCATTTACTTATGAGATCTGGCACAGTTTCACTGTGCATAAGACAAGTAATAGTTTCCAAAGGTCATTCAAAGTGAATTCTTTCTAAGCTAAGATTTTCGTCTTTGTGTTTGATTGGGGATGGCTCCAAAACAAAAGCAAAGGCGAATCTAGAATTTGGAATCAGCCCATTACAGAGCGAGGAAGAGTTGCAAAGAACTGGTCTAATACAAACCTCCGTAGAGGGGGTTTCCAGATTCAGCATTTTGGCTCAGGCCAAACTCAATTTAACATAAAGATGGAAAATTAAAAATAAGAAGAGTCTCAATTTGTTCATGTCAAATATTTCTCTTCATCTTTTTCAATGGAGCTAATTCAATATTGTCCGTCAACTCATTTTCCCAACAGAAAATAGCTTTTATCAAAATGGAGATTTGCAGAGGAAATATCAATGTTCACAGAATTTTTCAGGCTTTCATTATAAAAGCCGAAAATTCAAGATGAGCAATGTGTGGGGTTTGCTACAAATTTTGCAGTTTTGGACTTTCCATTTTTCAACAGAAAAAATGATGAAAACAACATCATTGAGTGAATTGTTATAGAAAATATTTGCTGTTGAACAGTTCAACAGTATTTTCTTGCAGCTCAGTTTATAAACTATGCATATATGGCAAACGGACCCAGATCCTATTCATTTAATATGGTAGTTTGGAGTCAGAACTGTGTGCTGAAGAACCCAGATGAGTGGTCAAACACTGGAAAATCAGAACTTTTCTGGGTTTTAAATACAGACACTAACCCAGCTCTGAATGTTTCAGTGGACTCTGTTTAAGTTGTTATCCTCTTGATATGATTCATATTTTGTATAGACAGAGAGGGAAATCTAAGAACATAAGAATGGCCATACTGAGTCAGACCAATGGTCCATCTAGCCCAAGATCCTGTCCTCTGACAGTGGCCAATGCCAGGGCAAACAATCCGTCCCCTGTTGCCCATTCCCCGTTTCTGGCAAACAGAGGTTAGGTACACTTCAGACCATGGTTTTGCTTCCCGACCCATCCTAGCTAATATACTGATGGACCTATCCTCCATGAACTTATCTAATTCTTTTTTGATCCCAGTTATACTTTTGGCCATTACAACATTCTCAGGCAAAAAGTTCGTCAGGTTGACTGTAATTGTGTGAAGAAATACCTTCTTGTTTGTTTTAAGCCTGCTGTCTATTAATTTCATTTGGTGACCCCTTGTTCTTGTATTATGAGAAGCAGAAAATAACACTTTGTTTACTTTTATAGACCTCTATCATATCCCCCCTCAGTCGTCTCTTTTCCAAGCTGAAAAGTCCCAGTCTTATTAATCTTATTTTCTGTACCTTTTCCAATTCCAATATATCTTTTTTTGAGATGGGACAACCAGACCTGCCCACAGTATTCAAGATATGGGTGTACCAAGGATTTACATAGTGGCATTATGATATTTTCTTTTTTATCATCTGTCCCTTTCCCAATGGTTCCTAACATTCTGTTAGCTTTTTTGACTGCCACTGCACATTGAGCAGATGTTTTCAAAGAACTATCCACAATGACTCCAAGATCTCTTTCTTGAGTGGTAACGGCTAATTTAGACCCCATCATTTTTATGTATAATTGGGATTATAGTTTCCAGTGTGCATTACTTTGCATTTATCAACACTGAATTTCATCTGCCATTTTGTTGCCCTGTCACCCAGTTTTGTGAGATCCCTTTGTAACTCTTCACAGACTGCTTTGGTCTTAACTGTCTTGAGTAGTTTTGTATCATCTGCAAATTTTGCCACCTCACTGTTTACCCCTTTTCCCAGATGATTTATGAATATGTTGAACAGCACTGGTCCCAGTACAGACCCCTGAGGGACACCACTATTTACCTCTCTCCATTCTGAAAACTGATCATTTATTCCTACCCTTTGTTTCCTATCTTTAACCAATTACTGGTTAAAATTATCCCATGACAGCTTACTTTGCTTAAGAGCATTTGGTGAGGGACCTTGTCAAAGGCTTTCTGAAAATCTAAGTCCACTATATCCACTGGATCAAACTTGTCCACATGCTTGTTGACCCCCTCATGTCAACAAGCATGACTAGGTTAGCCAGTCTTTGGACACAGACTGGCTAACCTAGTGAGGAGGGCTTTAAACTAGGTTCGACGGGGACAGGTGAGCAAAGCCCACAGGTAAGTGGGGAACATGGAGACCGGGGAGATGGGTCGGAAATGACAGGGAGTGTGGGCTATATTGGCAGAGAGAAAGGAGGGTCAGGACAAAACTGGGAGGAAAGATCAAACCAGTATCTTAGATGCCTATATACAAATGCGAGAAGTATGGGGAATAAGCAGGAAGAACTGGAAGTGCTAATAAATAAATACAACTATGACATTGTTGGCATCACTGAAACTTGGTGGGATAATACACATGATTGGAATGTTGGTGTGGATGGGTACAGCTTGCTCAGGAAGGATAGACAGGGGAAAAAGGGAGGAGGTGTTGCCTTATATATTAAAAATGTACACACTTGGACTGAGGTAGAGATGGACATAGGAGACGGAAGTGTTGAGAGTCTCTGGGTTAGGCTAAAAGGGGTAAAAAACAAGGGAGATGTCATGCTAGGAGTCTACTACAGGCCACCTAACCAGGTGGAAGAGGTGGATGAGGCTTTTTTTAAGCAACTAACAAAATCATCTAAAGCCCAAGTTTGGTGGTGATGGGGGACTTCAACTATCCGGATATATGTTGGGAAAATAACACAGCGGGGGCACAGACTATCCAACAAATTCTTGGACTGCATTGCAGACAACTTTTTATTTCAGAAGGTTGAAAAAGCTACTAGGGGGGAAGCTGTTCTAGACTTGATTTTAACAAATAGGGAGGAACTCGTTGAGTATTTGAAAGTAGAAGGCAGCCTGGGTGAAAGTGATCATGAAATCATAGAGTTTGCAATTCTAAGGAAGGGTAGAAGGGAGAACAGCAAAATAGAGACAATGGATTTCAGGAAGGCAGATTTTGGTAAGCTCAGAGAGCTGATAGGTAAGGTCCCATGGGAATCAAGACTGAGGGGAAAAACAACTGAGGAGAGTTGGCAGTTTTTCAAAGGGACACTATTAAGGGCCCAAAAGCAAGCTATTCCGCTGGTTAGGAAAGATAGAAAATGTGGCAGAAGACCACCTTGGCTTAACCACGAGATCTTGCATGATCTAAAAAATGAAAAGGAGTCATATAAAAAATGGAAACTAGGACAGATTACAAAGGATGAATATAGGCAAACAACACAGGAATGCAGCGGCAAGATTAGAAAGGCAAGGGCACAAAATGAGCTCAAACTAGCTACAGGAATAAAGGGAAACAAGAAGACTTTTTATCAATACATTAGAAGCAAGAGGAAGACCAAAGACAGGGTAGGCCCACTGCTTAGTGAAGAGGGAGAAACAGTAACAGGAAACTTGGAAATGGCAGAGATGCTTAATGACTTCTTTGTTTCGGTCTTCACCGAGAAGTCTGAAGGAATGCCTAACATAGTGAATGCTAATGGGAAGGGGGTAGGTTTAGCAGATAAAATAAAAAAAGAACAAGTTAAAAATCACTTAGAAAAGTTAGATGCCTGCAAGTCACCAGGGCCTGATGAAATGCATCCTAGAATACTCAAGGAGCTAATAGAGGAGGTATCTGAGCCTCTAGCTATTATCTTTGGAAAGTCATGGGAGACGGGAGAGATTCCAGAAGACTGGAAAAGGGCAAATATAGTGCCCATCTATAAAAAGGGAAATAAAAACAACCCAGGAAACTACAGACCAGTTAGTTTAACTTCTGTGCCAGGGAAGATAATGGAGCAAGTAATTAAGGAAATCATCTGCAAAGACTTGTAAGGTGGTAAGGTGATAGGGAACAGCCAGCATGGATTTGTGAAGAACAAATCATGTCAAACCAATCTGATAGCTTTCTTTGATAGGATAACGAGCCTTGTGGATAAGGGTGAAGCTGTGGATGTGGTATACCTAGACTTTAGTAAGGCATTTGATACGGTCTCGCATGATATTCTTATCGATAAACTAGGCAAATACAATTTAGATGGGGCTACTATAAGGTGGGTGCATAACTGGCTGGATAACCATACTCAGAGAGTTGTTATTAATGGCTCCTAATCCTGCTGGAAAGGCATAACGAGTGGGGTACCACAGGGGTCTGTTTTGGGACCGGCTCTGTTCAATATCTTCATCAACGACTTAGATATTGGCATAGAAAGTACGCTTATTAAGTTTGCGGATGATACCAAACTGGGAGGGATTGCAACTGCTTTGGAGGACAGGGTCATAATTCAAAATGATCTGGACAAATTGGAGAAATGGTCTGAGTTAAACAGGATGAAGTTTAACAAAGACAAATGCAAAGTGCTCCACTTAGGAAGGAAAAATCAGTTTCACACATACAGAATGGGAAGAGACTGTCTAGGAAGGAGTACGGCAGAAAGGGATCTAGGGGTTATAGTGGACCACAAGCTAAATATGAGTCAACAGTGTGATGCTGTTGCAAAAAAAGCAAACATGATTCTGGGATGTATTAACAGGTGTGTTGTGAGCAAGACACGAGAAGTCATTCTTCCACTCTACTCTGCTCTGGTTAGGCCTCAGCTGGAGTATTGTGTCCAGTTCTGGGCACCGCATTTTAAAAAAGATGTGGAGAAATTGGAGAGGGACCAGAGAAGAGCAACAAGAATGATTAAAGGTCTTGAGAACATGACCTATGAAGGAAGGCTGAAAGAATTGGGTTTGTTTAGTTTGGAAAAGAGAAGACTGAGAGGGGACATGATAGCAGTTTTCAGGTATTTAAAAGGGTGTCATAAGGAGGAGGGAGAAAACTTGTTCACCTTAGCATCTAAGGATAGAGCAAGAAGCAATGGGCTTAAATTGCAGCAAGGGAGGTCTAGATTGGACATTAGGAAAAAGTTCCTAACTGTCAGGGTGGTTAAACACTGGAATAAATTGCCTAGGGAGGTTGTGGAATCTCCATCTCTGGAGATATTTAAGAGTAGGTTAGATAAATGTCTATCAGGGATGGTCTAGACAGTATTTGGTCCTGCCATGCGGGCAGGGGACTGGTCTCGATGACCTCTTGAGGTCCCTTCCAGTCCTAGATTCTATGAATCTATGTTCCATGATATTGCAGATTAAGAGTAAAGAGGCCTGATTCTCTACTGTTTTGTAGCTTTTCCAGTCACTTCCACCTGTGCAAGCTGAGTGCACAGAAGGTGTGAAATACTTCTAGGCTGATCTGATAGCCTTTTACACCTGCTCTGCATCCCTTTTGCAGAGGTATAAATGACTGCACAGAGCACAAGGTAGGGGAGAATCGCAGCCACTGAGTCTAGACTCCATGTGTTCAGGGAAATAAAAGTACCTTTCTCTCCCAGATTTTCCTAAGCCTTGCAGTAGCTGAGTAGCTGCAAGCCTTCTAGAGCATCCATGGCCACACATCTTGACGCTCTTTACCTTATGATCAAGTTGGAGGCTGTGCACACTTCCAAGATATCACTGAACCAAATCTAAATCTAGCCCTGTTGTTATTAACTCGGTGGCAGTTTATATCACCACCCAAATGAGGATTGTTTATGCATGATGTCAAGGAACATTCTGCAGCATCTTCTTAAGGAATTAGGCAACAAGCAAAGCCTATTCTTTCAAGTCTATTGGGGGGGGGGGAGGAGGGAACAGGGGGTGTTTGGATTAAAGATAATTGGAAAGAAAATAACTGACAAAAAGCCATGGAATGACATTTTTGCTGTGCCACCTCAGTGTGATACTACAGATAATAATTCACTTTTTCACAGCTGCAAGGCAGCAGGAATTAAAAACAGCAAGATTCAGCGGGATGACTTAAGTCAACTAATCATCAAAATAACTCAACTGGAAGAGTCGTACTTGGACAATAGCCAGGCAAGTAAGTTCCCATCTATGCCATTATTTTCTCACCAGAAATCTTTGGGGACACGTGTAGCACATTGAGAAGATCAAACACACTCGGACATTGGCTCGATTCATCTCTTTGGCTAATGAACCTTTTGCTACTTTTCATGCCACTGCTAAAATTAAAGCCCACACAGTCCAGGAAGCTGTATTAAAGTACATACAATATGTTAAATTCACAGTAAAGGAAATAATGAACATTTTATCCTTCAGATACTGGTCAGAGAGGCATAGATCTGTATCTCTTCTTAAAGCCAGTTTATGAATCTGCCCACTGAAAAAGGGAGATTAACTCAGTTCCCCAACCCCAGTAAATCAGGAACCACCATGTATCTGGCTCTTATCTCTCTGTTTTTGAGTTCCCAGGGCCAGATCCTCAGCTAGTTTCATACTGGTATAGTTTCACTAGTGCCAGTGGAGGAAGGGGTTCTTAGAATCACATTGACACATCCTCCATCTACATAAATAAAGTAATCGCTTTGCTCATGGGCCTTCTCCCCATCCCATAACTCTGTGGAGCGCTGCACACTGAAGTGGATGAGAGCCCTTTATGGCTCAGGCCATGGCTCTGCAAGATCTGATGGGTATCAGCACTCAGACCTCACATGCCTGGATATTTGGCTTTACTATGAAAAGGGGCAGATGGGGATTGTATTTAAACATTTCCTGTGCCAACAATACCAAATACTTCCTCCAGAAAATACTGGGGAGGGATAGCTCAGTGGTTTGAGCATTGGCCTACTAAACCCAGGATTATGAGTTCAATCCTTGAGAGGGCTACTTAGGGGTCTGGGGCAAAGATCTGTCTGGGGATTGGTCCCCCTTTGAGCAGGGGGTTGGACTAGATGATCTCCTGAGGTCCCTTCCAACCCAGATATTCTATGATAAGGGGCTCAGATGATCCACAAGTATGTTAATCCTACTGAAAGTGAAAAACAGACATTTTATTCCTGCTTTCAGTTCAAATCTGACTTGAACCTTAACAATGCTGCTGCTACTGCACTTCTATAAAACAGTGCACTAGGATGTAAGTGAACCCAGGAGAAAAGCAAACAATGAACATCCTGAGGTACCTACACAAGGTTCCCAGTGATTTCATTAGCATTTGCAGTGTTTCTTAGGCTAGAATAGAGACCAATGAGCCTTTGCCGGGCTCATTCTTGCTCTGACATTCTCTCACTCCCAAGCTTGGGTTCATTTAGTGGCTTAGCATTTCAATTTTTGTCACACAAGCCTTAAAGGAGAATAAGAACATAAGAATGGCCATACTGGGTCAGACCAATGATCCATCTACCGCAATATCCTGTCTTCTGACAGTGGCCAATGCCGGGCACCCCAGAGGGAATGAACAGAATAGGGAATCATCAAGTGATCCATCCCCTGTCACCTATTCACAGCTTCTCGCAAACAGAGGCTATGCACACCATCCTTGCCCAGCCTGGCTTATAGCCATTGATGGACCTATCCTCCATTAATTTATCTGGTTCTTTTTTGAATCCTGTTCTAGTCTTGGCCTTCACCACATCCTCTGGCAAGGAGTTCCACAGGTTGACTGTGTGTTCGATGAAGAAATACTTGCTTTTGTTTGTTTTAAACCTGCTGCCTATTAATTTCATTTGGTGCCCCCTAGTTCTTGTGTTATGAGGAGTAGTAAAGAACACTTCCCTATTTACTTTCTCCACACCATTCATGGTTTTATAGACCACTAGCATATCTCCCCTTATTCATCTCTTTTCCAAGCTGAAAAGTCCCAGCCTTTTTAATCTCTCCCCATATGGAAGCTGTTCCATGCCCCTAATCATTTTGTTGCTCTTTTCTGAACCTTTTCCAATTCCAATAGAGCAGAACATTTACCATGTGAAATAAATCTGGAGAGTACTACAGGAGTCTGAGTCCTTTGAAGCAGAGTTCAAACCTCTAGCAAAGAGCTCACTGTGACTCTCCAAAGAACTGGTATACGGAGAAATGAGCTGAACTCGTGACAACAGGATTTCCCCCAGATCATTTGCTATCCTTATGAAAGACCCTCTATTCTCAGCTATTGGCAGATTCTTTCAAAATCTAGCTGCCTGCTTTGTCTGTGGGTGAGGTGTGGTTATTTGGGAGCAATTATGGGCCTCATTCTCAAGGAGAGAAACTCACCCTTGGGGTGCCACCTTTGAGAATTTGCCAGATATTACAACTAGTGGGCCAGTTATGGTGACACATGACTCGGTAATTTCTTGACACCATGTTTTGTGAATGTCAAAAGGTATTTCCCACTGGAATTGGGATGAACCTGGAGACAGTCAACTAATCAGAGTCAGTCTTCAGCTCCTTAGCAAGGCTTTGTGTCAAGATTCTCTATAGGAGACAGCAGAATGAAATCCTCCATTGCCCACAGACTATTACTGTGACTACAGCTTCTCCCTCCTGGTTAGGGGGAGAGTTAGGGACAAAGGAGTTTGCCATTGGGAATCCATAGCTGTAGTCATATAACAAGGGGCACGGGGTCTGCCTCCATGGCCACTTCTTCTCCCGGGCAGGAGAACCGTTTCATATATGGCTATCCAGGCCCCATTGGATGGAGACAGAATTTTGACCAAAAGCAGCAGACTCAGAAAGAACTGGGACTGGCAGATTAATTGTCCATAAGGATTTTTTACTGTGTATTATTGCTGTCTTTTTAGAGCTTCAAGAAAGGGGTGGAAAGCAAATGTCTTGACTCCCAGCCTCTAGCTCTAACAAGAGGCACAAATTAGCTCCTAAATACTAGGATGGAAAGAATGAATTAGCAGTTTCTGCTTCTTCACAGCATCACTGATTTATATATCATAGCAAGTTGCCACTGCCGTGATGAGCAAGGTCAGTTACTCCTTTCCTAGGAGGATCTTCAGTTATGTGCATATGTATATCCAAAGATGCACACATATCTTTCCTAAACTTTTGAAGGCACTAGCTATAAAGAGTGTATTATGGAAAGGCAAGAACTGACATAGCCTTTTGGTCCAGCCAAACTCTGCCTTTAATATCGCACAGCAGCTATATAGCTTCAAGGAGAAACACTGACTTCTCTCCCAAGGTCTGTCCCCTGGTTTAATCAGTATTGACATTGTCACTAATGTTATAAGAGCAGTGCAGATGGTAAATTCACACCTGTCCCATGTTTTGCACCTTGTCAGAGCTTACCGCTGCATGATTTCCTCGGGAATGACAGTGTTATTAAACATCTCCTGGCAGAGGCATCTGAAATCTTCACCCGGCTCACTCCATAAAGAGCTGCAACTTTCTTTGAGAACAGAAGAACAATAAATTGTCTCTACCCTGGTACAGATTTAAAAAGGGGACAAGGCAGCCCATGGGAATTCTACTTTTTACAAGATGAAAAAGTATGTAGCGTGCATGGCAGCAAAAAGCAAGTGCTTTACGCTAGAGGAAGGAGAGAGTGGAAAATATGGATGATTAAGATTCCTAGGATAATTGTCCCAAATACTATAAGCTTTGGATCAGGTCACGCCTGTTGGAAATGGACAATGGTACAAGTCAGATAAGCACTGTCAGGACTAAGAGAATCATCCCTATCCATGGAGTATTACAGACAGAAGGACAGATTCTGATTTGACTTATCCTGTTGTGACTCCAGAGTCACTCCAGCTTCACAGCAGAGTCAGTGAGATCACAACCAGGCTGATGAGCTTGAAAACAACAGGGCCATTTCCACTGGGAAGGGGGTAAATACTTCATCTGCCAAGCATGGAGATGCACATGCTGCCAACTCAAGAGGAATCTGCTGTTAAATAAAATTGCTCTGATTTCGTAGGTGGAGTTTTAAGTAACCACATTTAAAGTGAATGTTGGTCCAAATTCAACAATCCCAACTCCCTACACAGTACCAGGCTGCCCGCTTCCATGGTGCAATCCCAAGAAGGGCACTGAGGGGAGGAAGACTCCACAGTTGCCTTTGCAGACCTTCATTCCATCTGTATGGAACCCTGTATCATTCCTTTTGGGCAGGGTGCTGTATCTCCCTCCTGCCAAACAAGCTGCAGTTTCATCTCCACACCCAGGAATCCTAAGGAATTCCCAGGAAACTTGCCATCCCCACTTCTCCCTCTCCCCTGCCCTCTCCCCCTGCACCTCCAATGGAGCTGTTTTATCAAGCCTTCCCATAACCCGCAGGAACCCTGTTAAAGGGGAATTTCCTACCATGAAGAGAGCTAGGAACACTGAATACAGCCTCAGGCTGTATTATCCTTCCCTGTAGGGCTCCATGGGCTTGAGAAATTATGTGCACTCCACAAGGTCTGTACCACCACTGCTTTCACCTCCTGCAATTATCCCAGCCCTGGGAGGGAGGCCCCCGCTATGTACATGGAGCTCTAGGAAATGATCTGGTTCACAGCCCTCCTGCCATCAATCTCCCGCTACCATTTTCCCCCTATGTAGTTTGCAGTAGCAGACACAGGAAGAAGAAAATGGTTCTTGGCAAGAAGTCAGGTTGTAAACTTGCAATCTAGGAGGGCATCATGCAGAGTTGGGCACATTGTTCTAGGAAAGGCTCCCAGGCATGGAGAAGCAGCAAGTGTCCTGGGAACTGGAAAGTTTAATGAGCCGTGCAAGATCTGTGATAGACATTGATACGGACCCCAGCACTTGTTCCTCCTTTGGCTCTTCTAAATGCCTCTAATTTTCCTTCTTTGGTCCTGTGAGTGATTTTGTTGCTCATGACAAAGGATGCTGGCTTCACATACAGCTCTTCCAATGCCCCTCCGGCTCAGACTCCGAGCTCCATGCTATTCAGGTCCTGAGCTTCTTGCCAGCAGACACCAACAGCCGTGACATGAACGAGCAAGGAATAAGCTGGGGGACAACTCATTACCACTTTTGTCTTGGGCAGGGGTCAAAAAGATACTTTCCCAAGCATCTCCCACAAAATCAGCCCCACCTACTTGAGGCACCAAAATGAGATGCCACGGTCACTAGGTAGTGTAGAGTACCACATACAATCCTGTGTACTCACTACGCTCAGCTCTCCCTAACTGGAATTGAAGCATCCATAGATTCAGCTCCCCTTGATGGGGCTCAGATGCCCCACTGGGCCCCTTAAACTTATTCCCCCCCCCCCCCCCCCCCCACCACCACCACCAATCAGGGAGGAGATAAGAGTTTTCTTCTCAATATTTTAAAGTGTCATCACTGGGATTGAGTTAATGCCCCGTGACATAAATGAGCCAGTTCACATCTCGCAGAATTATCGTTTCAGGTTCCGCATATTCAGGCAGACTTTACTGTATCAGTTGCACTCCCTTGACATGGTCAGTGTTCTCTCCACAGCCATAACTGCTAGAGATATACGGTAGTTTAAAAAAATATGAAACTGGAGTTCCTGAAAAAGAAAGCAGTGTGGGGAGGTGCTGATATGTTCTACTGCTGTTTAATGTGCCAATTTAATGCTAGTGTTGGGTAACCTTTAAATGGTACTATCTACATGTAAAAAGACTAGTGTACCATTGACTGCAGCACCCAGCCCCTAGAGTGGATGGTTCTCTAATCAATTAGTAAACATCAGGGATGAGTAATCTGAGAAAGTAGGAACTGACCCAAATTTCAACCCAGTACTCCTTCTCGCAGATTAATCCCATTTAAAGCAATGGGATTACTCACTTGAGTAATATTTTCAGGATTGGGCCCTAAAAGAGTTTGCAGGATCGGGCTAAAATAATTGCAGGATTGGGCTAATTATTTTAATAAAAGAAGCAAGTTTCATACATAAAGATCTTGCTGAAAAACCAATTATTTTTCAACAGCAGAAGACAGTTATTAAAGTTGTTTTTAATTAAAACCAACTCAAGTGCATTTGTGCACAAATGGACAGTGGAATGCTTTTAAAGTAATGACTCAGAACATTCCATATCGGCAAAAGTTCAGTTAGAGTAAATTGGATTTATTCCATCTCTCGAGATAAAAATTGTTGCTTACAGCTAGAACGTTTGTGCGGAGGGGGGGCTTTATATATGTTTTATAAATTTATTTCCATAAATGTAATAGGGGCAGAGTCTCTTCTGACCATTTTAAGTTGCTTGGGTGGTGCAAAGTTGGGAGAAATGGTCCCTACATGGCCACCTGAGAATTCTCTAAGTATAGAAAGGTTGTTGGGGGTGGGGTGGAGTACATCTACATTCTGCCAACTTTGAAGTCCAGCATGGGCCTTTATGGGCTACTGACAACTGCTCTAATATACTCAGGTATAGCGCCAGGGCAGCTTGAAAATCTTAAGAGTTTTTGCAACTCTTTGACAGCTCTTTACCCTCTGCAGCAAGCAGACCTTGGCATGGGAAAGAATCTGGACCTTTGTTTGAAATAAGGCTACTCTCTTTGCAAGATGTGTATATATAGTCATACTGCCTACAATGCTGTCAGTAACACTCTGACACTCCATCAAGCTTGCACTTCTACCTCAGATACTGAAAAGCAATGTGTAGCCAAACTTAACTTGCACTCTAATGCAAAACCTTCAGAGTGACTTGTGCAACACTAAGGAAGATTAACTTTCCAAATACTCAGAATGTGCGATAGTCAGATGTGCTGATCTGTTGATGCATGTGAGGTCACCACTAAGGTTTTGCTTTTGCATGCAAGTTTGATGAAGCTGGGGTACGTATCTGTTGGAGATGAAAGTGAAAACCTCATGGAGTGTTGGAGTGCATTAAAGAATATTGAAAACTTTCCCCTGAACTTCTTATTTCCAGGCTTTTAAGTTTGTGGTTGTGGACGGGATGTGTCCTGATGAAACCATAACCGTTACTAAATACAGTTTGCAGTTTTGTTGTAGCCATGTTGGTCCCAGAACATTACAGAGACAAGGAGGGTGAGGTAATATCTTTTATTGGACCAACTTCTGTTGGTGAAAGACACAGGTTGAGCCAATAAAGGATATTACCTCACCCACCATGTCTCATTAAATATGGTTTTATGTGTGTTAAATTTCCATAGTCTCCCTTAAAGTCCAATACACAATCCAACTGGATCTCCCTTGAAATCCAATATGCTATAATTAAGCAAATGTTGCAAAACTCCCGTTAACTTCAATGAGGCTAATAATATTTCACCCCTAAAGTATATAGATTAACATCATGTGAGTAACACTGGAAATGTTGGAATCAATGTACATTTCTTAAAAGGAAAAGAAGCCAGATTTTTTTTTAAATCTATTTTATAATTGAAATAAAGGTGTCACCTTCCAAAAAACAAAAATGTAAAAGAAAAGGGTCTAGGGTCAAACAATAATATAGTTAAAATCATAGCATGAGCCTCTGGTTCTTGTATATTATGGCTGATATATTAACAAAAGATTTAAACAGCGGTAATATTTTATGAACAAAGATAAATTAACAGGATACATTTTCCTCTGCAAATATTCTCCTCTTAACAGGATAATCTTTGTGCACTAATAAAATAAACCAGAGGTCATATTTACTCTTGGCCTTACTCTCTTACTGTAATTTAGCCAAGCTTGAGACAATATGGCAAAATCGATTAACAAAAGCATAATTTACTTTTTTTTTTCCTCCAGAGAATCAAGCTTTCTTTTTAAGGTGGTTTCAGATAGATATGATTGCTCTCAAAGTTAATGAATTCACGATAATGAATATTTAATTATTAAATTAATTAACTCCCTTCATGCATCAGAATTTTTCAAAATGCACCCATCCATTGCTCTGGAAGCACATAGATTAAAAAACAACAACCCTTAACTTCAATGGCATGGCACCAAGTCAGAGAAGCAATTAAGCACAAGCTTAAGTGCATCTGTATTCTGGACAGTAGTTAAGCACGTTGTTAAGTTCTATTCTAAATAGGGATCCTTTCCTGAACTAAGGCTTATGTCAGGAGTGAAAAATCTGTTGCCCCTTTTGAGTAGCATATTTTCCAGCACTGTCATATTAGATGATGAGACCATTCAGCGCCTGGCAAAGGCCAGCTTGGCATTTGGCAGGCTGGCCCACAGGATCTGGAGGGAGCATGGAGTCTCCCTCAGAACTAAGATAAAAATCTACTGTGCTGTTGTACTCACCTCACTCCTCTACGGCTGTGAGATGTGGATGCTCTACCAATGTCATATTAAACAGCTGGAGAGCTTCCACCGTTGCTGCCTACAATCATCTGCAACATCACGTGGCAGGACAGGAACCCTAACACTGAAGTCCTTGAGAGGTGTCAAATTCCTGGTATCGAGAGTATGCTCATAAGGGCCCAACTTCACTGGGTGGGACCCATGGTGTGCATGGAAGTTTCCCATATACTGAAAGTAGCGATCTACAGCCAGCTGAGCCCAGGAACCCTCTCTAAGGGTCAAACCATCCTCAGATACACAGGCCCCTGGAAGGCCAACCTGAAAGCATGCAAGATAGACATTAGAACCTGGGAACATGTTGCCCTCGACAGACCCAGGTGGAGAGGTCGGTGCCATGAGGCCATATCCACTTTTGAGGAGTGGCGTGTGAGGTCTTTGCAGGAGAAGAGAGCACGTCATAAGGCCAATGGTTCAAACCCTCAGCAACGATTATATTTGAAAGACATGGAACTACATTTGCAAATCCAGGATTGGACTCACTTCCCATCTGAGAAGACACAAAAACAAATAAATCCAGAACTTATGTCAATACTAGGTGAACTCTCATCCATTGAATCGATGGGAGAATCCATCATCAAAGTCATGTCCATACTAACCATGTCCATCACTGAAATTTCAGTGATGCCACCTACCACTGCGTTACTCCTGGTGCAACTCCAGTGGAGGTAGCAAAGATTGGAGCATAAGCATAGATAGGATTTTATCACTATTTTGCAGGATTTGATGATGCTGCAAAAATTATTCCTTGTCAATAGCAGTGCTCCCAACATTAATCCTACAGGGATAATTGTACTGGTAGGAAATTTCATATGTTACTGCCTTTTTGATAGTGTTCTGGCTGCCCCTATGCAGGTGAACAGAAGTTAGGGGCAGGGAGCTGAGCCCTTTCCTCGCTTTTTCCCACCTGCTGTGGGGGCAGCCAGGATACCTCTGAGCTCAAGGTGCTGGTGAATTTTAGAACCACCTAGACACATGACCCTAACAGGACTCAGATGGGTGGTGTAAACACATGACCATGGTCCTACCAGCCTTCCACACCACTAAGCCGACCAGGACTTGAGCTGGGAGAACACATGAAGCATCTCCAGAAATGTAGTGTGAGCTCGTCTCCTCAGTGTGTTCCCTAAGATGCACATAGAGGTATCCTATCTGCCTGCATATGCCTCTCTTTCCTTCCTTCCTCTTTCAAAGGCACTGAACAAGTCACCCAAATACTTGTCCCCAGGCCAGGCCCTCATCAACAGGGGGGATAGCTCAGTGGTTTGAGTGTTGGCTTACTAAGCCCAAGGTTGTGAGTTCAATCCTTGAGGGGGCCACTTAGGGATCTGGGGCAAAATCAGCACTTGGTCCTGCTAGTGAAGGTAGGGGGCTGGACTCAATGACCTTTCAGGGTCCCTTTGAGTTCTGAGATATGTATATCTCCACTGTATCAAGCATAGAGTGTTGAGGATATGGCAGCCACTTTATGGTTGAAGGGGTCTGAAATCCTACAAAGGGTGCTCATGTTATATTGATCTCAGATTGTATAAGCTTTCCATCAAATCCTGAGCAGCAACCCCCCACATCACCCCTGGCAGTTCTGGATCTGACCTGAATCCAAACCTAACAAGTTTAAGATTCTGAACCTCAACCCAGCAAAGGTTCTGAACAGTTCTAATTCAGGGTATTGATCTAGGCCAGTGTTGGGCAACCCGTAGCCTGGGCCAACGCAGGGACATGCTGGCCGCTGCTTCCCACAGCTCCCATTGGCCGGGAATGGGAGCTGAGCGGCGAACAGCAGAGGCTAACAGCAGGAGTTTGCCTGGGAGTTCGCGTGGGGAGAGCGCACTGAGGCTTTCATCTGCAGGTTTCTCCGAGTAGTTCCTGCAACAGTTGAGGAAGCTCCTAAGAGGACGGTGATATGGAAGGTGAGCGATCAGCTGTTGTAACCTGCACAGGTTGTGCCATGTTTGTCTTTCTTCCGCAGGACAGAAGTGACTTTGTCTGTACAAAGTGCAAGCTGGTCTCCATATTGGAGGAGAAGGTTCGAGGGCTGGAGAAACAAGTATCGACTCTGCGTTGCATAAGGGAAAATGAAGATTTCCTGGACAGACGTCAGGAGATGCTTCTACGGCCACAATGTTCTGAAGATTCAGAGCAGGCGCAGCAGGGACAGAAGGATTGTGAGGAGGTTTGGCAGCATGTGACCTCCAGAAGGAGAAAGAGGAGCGTCCATGCACCAGCAATGGAGATACAGGTGAGCAATCGTTTCCATGTTCTCTCTACAGGTGCTAATGCGGAGAGTGGACTAGATGGCCCATCTGAGGGAAGGGAGCAGAAGGAGACTCCACCGATTGGAAGGCAAAAGATGCACTGTCCTAGGGATGGGGGTTCCACGACCACCACTCCCAAGAGGAGGAGGAGGGTGGTGGTGGTCGGGGACTCCCTCCTCAGGGGGACTGAGTCATCTATCTGCCGCCCTGACCGGGAAAACCGAGAGGTCTGCTGCTTGCCAGGAGCTAGGATACACGATGTGACGGAGAGACTGCCGAGACTCATCAAGCCCTCGGATCGCTACCCCTTCCTGCTTCTCCACGTGGGCACCAATGATACTGCCAAGAATGACCTTGAGCGGATCACTGCAGACTACGTGGCTCTGGGAAGAAGGATAAAGGAGTTTGAGGCGCAAGTGGTGTTCTCGTCCATCCTCCCTGTGCAAGGAAAAGGCCGGGGTAGAGACCGTCGAATCGTGGAAGTCAACGAATGGCTACGCAGGTGGTGTCGGAGAGAAGGCTTTGGATTCTTCGACCATGGGATGGTGTTCCAAGAAGAAGGAGTGCTAGGCAGAGACGGGCTCCACCTAACGAAGAGAGGGAAGAGCATCTTCGCCAGCAGGCTGGCTAACCTAGTGAGGAGGGCTTTAAACTAGGTTCACCGGGGGAAGGAGACCAAAGCCCTGAGGTAAGTGGGGAAATGGGATCCTGGGAGGAAGCACAAGCAGGAGAGCGCAAGAGGGGAGGACTCCTGTCTCATGCTGAGAAAGAGGGACGATCATTGAGTTATCTTAAGTGCCTATACACAAATGCAAGAAGCCTGGGAAACAAGCAGGGAGAACTGGAAGTCCTGGCACAGTCAGGGAACTATGATGTGATTGGAATAACAGAGACTTGGTGGGATAACTCACATGACTGGAGTACTGTCATGGATGGATATAAACTGTTCAGGAAGGACAGGCAGGGCAGAAAAGGTGGGGGAGTTGCGTTGTATGTAAGAGAGGAGTATGACTGCTCAGAGCTCCGGTATGATACTGCAGAAAAACCTGAGAGTCTCTGGATAAAGTTGAGAAGTGGGAGCAACAAGGGTGATGTCGTGGTTGGAGTCTGCTATAGACCACCAGACCAGGGGGATGAGGTGGACGAGGCTTTCTTCTGGCAACTAGCAGAAGTTGCTAGATCGCAGGCCCTGGTTCTCATGGGAGACTTTAATCACCCTGATATCTGCTGGGAGAGCAATACAGCGGTGCACAGGCAATCCAGGAAATTTTTGGAAAGCGTAGGGGACAATTTCCTGGTGCAAGTGCTGGAGGAACCAACTAGGGGCAAAGCTTTTCTTGACCTGCTGCTCACAAACAGGGAAGAACTAGTAGGGGAAGCAAAAGTGGATGGGAACCTGGGAGGCAGTGACCATGAGATGGTCGAGTTCAGGATCCTGACACAAGGAAGAAAGGAGAGCAGCAGAATATGGACCCTGGACTTCAGAAAAGCAGACTTTGACTCCCTCAGGGAACAGATGGGCAGGATCCCCTGGGAGAATAACATGAAGGGCAAAGGGGTCCAGGAGAGCTGGCTGTATTTTAAAGAATCCTTATTGAGGTTGCAGGAACAAACCATCCCGATGTGTAGAAAGAATAGTAAATATGGCAGGCGACCAGCTTGGCTAAACAGTGAAATCCTTGCTGATCTTAAACGCAAAAAAGAGGCTTATAAGAAGTGGAAGATTGGACAAATGACCAGGGAGGAGTATAAAAATATTGCTCAGGCATGCAGGAGTGAAATCAGGAAGGCCAAATCACACTTGGAGTTGCAGTTAGCAAGAGATGTTAAGAGTAACAAGAAGGGTTTCTTCAGGTATGTTAGCAACAAGAAGAAAATCAAGGAAAGTGTGGGCCCCTTACTGAATGAGGGAGGCACCTAGTGACCGAGGATGTGGAAAAAGCTAATGTACTCAATGATTTTTTTGCCTCTGTCTTCACGCACAAGGTCAGCTCCCAGATTGCTGCACTGGGCAGTACAGCATGGGGAGAAGGTGACCAGCCCTCTGTGGAGAAAGAAGTGGTTCGGGACTATTTAGAAAAACTGGACGTGCACAAGTCCATGGGGCCGGATGCGCTGCATCCGAGGGTGCTAAAGGAGTTGGCGGGTGAGATTGCAGAGCCATTAGCCATTATTTTTGAAAACTCATGGCGATCGGGGGAGGTCCCAGATGACTGGAAAAAGGCTAATGTAGTGCCCATCTTTAAAAAAGGGAAGAAGGAGGATCCGGGGAACTACAGGCCAGTCAGCCTCACCTCAGTCCCTGGAAAAATTATGGAGCAGGTCCTCAAGGAATCAATTATGAAACATTTAGAGGAAAGGAAAGTGATCAGGAACAGTCAGCATGGATTCACGAAGGGGAAGTCGTGCCTGACTAACCTAATTGCCTTCTATGATGAGATAACTGGCTCTGTGGATGAGGGGAAAGCAGTGGATGTGTTATTTCTTGACTTTAGCAAAGCTTTTGATACTGTCTCCCACAGTATTCTTGCCACCAAGTTAAAGAAGTATGGGCTGGATGAATGGACTGTAAGGTGGATAGAAAGCTGGCTAGATCGTCGGGCTCAACGGGTAGTGATCAATGGCTCCATGTCTAGTTGGCAGCCGGTTTCAAGTGGAGTGCCCCAAGGGTCGGTCCTGGGGCCGGTTTTGTTTAATATCTTTATTAATGATCTGGAGGATGGTGTGGACTGCACTCTCAGCAAGTTTGCAGATGACACTAAACTAGGAGGCGTGGTAGATACACTAGAGGGTAGGGATCGGATACAGAGGGACCTAGACAAATTAGAGGATTGGGCAGAAAAAAACCTGATGAGGTTCAACAAGGACAAGTGCAGAGTCCTGCACTTAGGACGGAAGAATCCCATGCACTGCTACAGACTAGGGACCGAATGGCTAGGTAGCAGTTCTGCTGAAAAGGACCTAGGGGTCACAGTGGATGAGAAGCTGGATATGAGTCAACAGTGTGCTCTTGTTGCCAAGAAGGCTAACGGCATTTTGGGCTGTATAAGTAGGGGCATTGCCAGCAGATCGAGGAACGTGATCGTTCCCCTTTATTCGACATTGGTGAGGCCTCATCTGTAATACTGTGTCCAGTTTTGGGCCCCACACTACAAGAAGGATGTGGAAAAATTGGAAAGAGTCCAGCGGAGGGCAACAAAAATGATTAGGGGTCTGGAGCACATGACTTATGAGGAGAGGCTGAGAGAACTAGGATTGTTTAGTCTCCAGAAGAGAAGAATGAGGGGGGATTTGATAGCAGCCTTCAACTACCTGAAGGGGGGTTCCAAAGAGGATGGAGCTCGGCTGTTCTCAGTGGTGGCAGATGACAGAACAAGGAGCAATGGTCTCAAGTTGCGGTGGGGGAGGTCCAGGTTGGATATCAGGAAAAACTATTTCACTAGGAGGGTGGTGAAACACTGGAATGCGTTACCTAGGGAGGTGGTGGAGTCTCCTTCCTTGGAGGTTTTTAAGGCCCGGCTTGACAAAGCCCTGGCTGGGATGATTTAGCTGGGAATTGGTCCTGCTTTGAGCAGGGGGTTGGACTAGATGACCTCTTGAGGTCCCTTCCAACTCTGATATTCTATGATTCTATGATTCTATGAATGGCGAACCGTGGCCACTGGGAACTGCAGGTGACCATGCAAATGTAAACAAACTGTCTGGCAGTCAGCCAGTGGATTAACCTGATGAGCCTCCTGTGGGCTGCAGGTTGCCCACCACTGATCTAGGCCACCTCCAACCAACTCTCAAGTGTATTCACCCTGGTTTCTGCCCATTAGGTCCTTGGTTTAGTTTAACTCACCCAATTTAGTAGACAGAGCCACCATCTCGTTAAAATGCAGCAATCACACACTACGTTATGTCATAGGGGGTTAGTAACAACTTCCCATATGGGAATGGTCTCTACCAGCTTGGCTTGTAATGAGGTGAGGATAGAACAGGTTCCAATTTTTTCTTCTAAACAGGTGTCCCCCCCCCTTTCTCCCCAAATGAACAATTATGCTGCAAATGGACGTTAGGCAAAAATTTCCATTTTTTTTTTCAAACCAGAAAAGGAAAAGGAAAACTAACATTCACTTTTCAACTTAACATTTTGGGGTTTGAGTTTCAAAAAAAAAAAAGTTTTTATTGAAAAGGATTTTTTGAAAACTGATTTCTTTTAAGTGGAAGTCTAGAAAAAATGAATTTAAAAAAGTGTCCTGCAAAAATAACCGGCATTTTCCAACCAGTTCTACATCAGGGTCTGTGAACAGCCTTCTTGTCCAAAGCTTTTCTAAAGCATAGGCAATTTCCTTTGCCTTTTAGGCAGTATCCTGGCTCTAAATTAAAACGTTTTGAGGAGCTCTAACTAGACTCTGTGCTGCACATTTGATATTGTCTCAGCCACACTGATATGAAGCTACAGCAGAAAGAGGCTGGCACACTGAAGCCATGGGTGTGATATGCAAAAGAAAGTTTAAGAACTCCAAGCCAAATCCTCAGCTGTTGCAGAGCAATGTAGCTTGGCTGACTTCAGAGGAGCTCCACTGATTCACACCAGCTCAGGATCTAGCCCTCGATCCTTTGGGCCAGAAAGAGAAATCATGTTAGCACTTCTGCTTAAATCTACCATCTCATGATAGCACACCATGTGTCCATGTATGTGAGACGCACATGACATTGCATCTGGATGAAGAGGGGGCAGCAGGCAAGTCTCACAGATCAGTTCAGCGAGATCAGAACATCTGAGATGAAGGAAACCAGTGGATGCTTCCACCACCGCTGCCAGCTCAAAATGCACATCCCTCGCTCCCATTCTTTATGACCCCAGAACCCGAAACTGATTGACAATCCACCAGTGGCTCCAACAAAGAGATCCATCTGCCTGCCTTAGGACATGCAACAGCTGTCTCTGAAACAATCTATAGGAAGGGGTGAAAATATGACTGCACTCATCCTTTCACCAAGCAAATTACAGTATTCAGGAGCAAGAAGCAGCCCATCTGTTATCTCTCTTGATAAAGCACACAGAACGTGAACGTTTTTTTTTTTACCTTAGAAGGTAGCCGGAGAGACAATGCAGCCCACCAGCCAGCCGCTGTGCCACTTACCCAGCTCCATTCTCTCCATTCTCATTATTATATTTACTTTGTGCTCATCTGTATTCAGCTTTGGTTTTCTTTTGTCAAATGCCCACAACGCATTGTTGTGGGGGCTAGAGGAGTGGCTATATTATTTTCTTTTCAATTCCTTCATTATATTAATCTATACTCATTATTCTCCCCTTTACATTTTTCTATCACTGTGACAGCCTTTAGCGACTGGGCATATGGGAGCCTAGTGGGGAAATGAGTTGGGTTAGCTCTGTCTTAACTGGTGTTGCTGATGCTGCATATGCATGTGATTTTGTATGCTATTGATCCAATAAGGTAAGGTCTTAACTACAGTGATTGGCATGCCCTGATACAATTCTTAGAACTGATGACATCAGCTGACATGACAATGACCAACGGCCTGTTGACTTCAATGGAAATAGGATATAAGCCTTTTATATATAATATGCTATTGCCTGAATAAGTTAAGGTCCTTGCTAAATTCTATTTAAAGAGAGAGGCATTTCTCTATGGCAGCATTAGAGTTGATGACATATAACATGGTATTATGTTGCACCACTCAACCTGCATTGCGTACATGCAGCAAGAAACACGCCGTTCAGTGTTTAAAGTGCGGACAAATAAAATAAAATAAAAATCAAGCGGGGTAGCTGAGAGACGCAGTTCTGACACTGTCTTGCCAAAGTTGCTGCTCCCAGGTTATGCTAGGACCCCTCCACACACACTTTTTTCATCCACTTTAAGCGTTTTCTCATTATATGGCAAACAAGACAAGAAGACTTCATTTTAGAAGAAGGTAATTTGGCTGCCAAACATCACCTCTGAAGGAAAGAGGAAAAATTCACAAGAAATAAAAAGGCACAGTATGTAATTTCCTCCAGTTTATGAATTTCAGGCTTTGAAAAGGGAAAGCTATACCTAATGGGTTTGCACTTCTAAGAATATTCCAGATCACCATCCTGCTCTCATGTGTTACTAAATGTCTTAGATATTTGCATCTTAATGTGCAAAAGCCTGATGGTTAGTTCACTTGTTTCCAGCAATAATTAAAGGTGTTGTTTGTTTGTTTACTTTTAAAGCAAAAAAATTGATCGATGAGTTTTTTTCACATTTGCAAAAAAAAAAGTTGCATGTAAGTTTAGCCTGAGATACATTTTCTTTTGCAGCCAACTTCTTAAGGGGCATTTAATAGAAACCCTGACATAAACTTAACTATAATTACCTGAATTCCACTGCTATAATAGCAGACCTTATCCACTGAACCTGGCTGGGCTTTTCGTGGGAGCCGCAGGATATGTATTGAAATATAAATCTGATAGAGGAGGAGGAGTCACTTGTGGAGATGGTGGGGAATTAGCTGAAAATGCTGTGTTTGGTGCAAAAATGGAACTTTTTACCACCACTTTCTTGAGATAAAATTATAAGATTATATGAATCAGGTGGTTCCCACAGTGGGGCTCCCTCCTTTGAAGAAAGGTCAGCCTTTCAACTCTTGCTGTGCATTCCCTTTCAAAAGGCTGAAATTCCTAGGCTTGAGAAAATTACATAGGTTTGTCTCTCCGTTCCCCCGCCTTAAAGAGGTGTAGCAAAAACCCCTACATTATCTGGGTGTGGGAGGGACGAGCGGGTTGCTCCTTTGCCTTACATCTTTGAGTTGCCCTTTGAAACATCTTTCATCTTGCTGAATTTGTGGAGCTTAGCCTGAAGAATACAAGATGATGAAAGAGGAAGGTTAGGTCAGACTTGTCGGAAAACAACATTTGTCTTCATTAGCCGGAACAACAGTTATTGCAGAAGAGCAGGTGTGAAGAGGGGTGTTCAAAGAATAACTGCATTTCCCAGGTTCTCAAAGAGCACTCCTTGCTTTGCATTCAGCTACAGAGTCAGTTCTGGACTACCGGCTTGCCTTCCATAGACCACTCTACCAAACACATCTTGTTTTTCTATAGTCCCTTTTCTATTCCCTCCATTCTCCCACTTCTGGTCTGCTCTGTCCAGTCTCACACCCTCACAGCTGTTACAGTTAGAACTTGTTAGGGTGAGAGTATGAAGCCTTCTACTGTAGCTTCTGACCTTTTCGGAGCACTCTTCCTCTATTTACTAATACAAGGGAGGGAGAAGAATTATTCCAGCTTAGTACTAACGTGGATACAAGAACAAATGGATATAAACTGGCCGTGGGGAAGTTCAGGCTTGAAATTAGACGAAGGTTTCTGACCGTCAGAGGGGTGAAATATTGGAACAGCCTTCCGAGGGAAACGGTGGGGGCGAGGGACCTGTCTGGTTTTAAGATTAAGTTAGATAAGTTTATGGAGGGAATGGTTTAATGGTAAAACATAGTAGTCAAGGAAAACCAAGCAATGGTAGGTAAATAACATAATGGCTAACAGGGGTCAGGATGGAGACTCTTGCCTATATGCTCGGGGTCTTACTGATCGCCATATTTGGGGTCGGGAAGGAATTTTCCTCCAGGGCAGATTGGCTGAGCCGCTGGAGGTTTTTCGCCTTCCTCCGCAGCATGGGGCAGGGATCTCTAGCAGGAGGGTCTCTGCCAATTGAAGTCACTAATAACAGGATTGGGGACTTCAGCAGCAGAGTCCAGGGAAGGGGTAGGGACGGTTTTATGGCCTGCAGCATGCAGGGGGTCAGACCAGATGATCATAATGGTCCCTTCTGACCTTAAAGTCTATGAGTCTATGAGTCTATTTCTAGGACCATTAACTCTTGCAATCTCAGCTGAAGACATCTTTTCTCCGTTGCCTGTACTTGTTAATCTCTCGCCCCCTCAGCTATTATTTTCTGTTTGTTGCTGTATTGTTTATCTCTGCAATGTGTTATGAGATCCAGTTTGTATGAAAAATATTATACAAGATAAATTATTGTACTTTATTTTTTCCTGCTTGGATTGATGTTAAAATACTGTTCTGCTTGGTTTTCCTTTGGATAACTCATGTAAAAAAAGACTTGCTCTGATCTGGTAAGAAATTCACACTTAAAAAAACCCCAACAGATTTTTTTAAAAGTTGAAATTTTCGGGAAAAAAAATAAACAGCAGTTTGTTATAAAATTGCCGTGAAGTTTTGCAAAACTTTTCTGAAGTCCCACTTAGAAGACTTTTAAGGAAAAAAAGATCATCTCCTGCACTGCTTTGATTCAGAAGCTAGCAGAAACCTCCTGAGGAGCAGAAACAGCTATTTTACAAACCTCAGTACTGGCGCTGGTATTCGCCCCAGCAGAATATTGTGCAACAGTTCAAGACAGGAGGTGGCATAGTTGATTCACAGCTGAACATGGCTACCTGTTTCATTAGTGGTTGCCTTAGCCACACATTAACATCTAATTTATACGCTGGCTCACCTAGTTCCCTCAAAACTTTGGTGAGATGCCATTACCCTTAAAACTGCAAGGAGAGCTATGATGGATGGAAACAACCTTCTGCATCCAAGGCTGACAGTAATTCTAACAGGTGCAAATAAGCAGCACCACTCCCTTCTGCTTGCCTCCAGAAGAAAACACATGGAGAAGAGATGACTCAGAGGGGGGCATGATAGCAGTTTTAAAGTATATAAAAGGTTGTTACAAGGAGGAGGGAGAAAATTGTTCTCCTTAACCTCTGAGGATAGGACAAGAAGCAATGGGCTTAAATTGCAGCAAGGGAGGTTTAGGTTGGCCATTAGCAAAAACTTCCTAACTGTCAGGGTGGTTAAGCACTGGAATAAATTACCTAGGGAGGTTGTGGATTCTCCATCATTGGAGATTTTTAAGAACAAGTTAAATAAACACCTGTCAGGGATGGTCTAGATCAGGGGTAGGCAACCTATGGCACGCGTGCCGAAGGTGGCACGCGAGCTGATTTTCAGTGGCACTCACGCTGCCCGGGTCCTGGCCGTTGGTCCGGAGGACTCTGCATTTTAATGTAATTTTAAATGAAGCTTCTTAAACATTTAAAAACCTTATTTACTTTACATACGACAATAGTTTAGTTATATATTATAGACATATAGAAAGAGACCTTCTAAAAACGTTAAAATGTATTACTGGCACGTGAAACCTTAAATTAGAGTGAATAAATGAAGACTTGGCACACCACTTCTGAAAGATTGCCGACCCCTGGTCTAGATAATACTTAGTCCTGCCATGAGTGCAGGGGACTGGACTAGAAGACCTCTTGAGGTCCCTTTCAGCCCCATGATTCTGCACCTGCAGTGCCTGCTGACTTGCCATGACTGACGTTGTGACATCCTTTTGCAGTGACTTTCATGACTGCCCACCAGTGCTGCCAGCCCGGTGCCAGTTTTGGATGAATAGAGGCATATCAGGGCTGTTAGCTGTGTCCTCGGAGAGCGGCAGCAACTCTGGGACAGAGAGACAGGCATGCTGATGAATTTCAGAAGCCCTAACGTACATCCACCTGTTTGCAACCTGGGATGCAGATCCTGGACTAGACTTACCAGGCTGCTGACTGGAACAGTTGCAGTTGCTGCCACAATGCAGATCTTCAGACAGGTAGTGGAGGAGCATACAGTTAGAAGACTGTTACTTTCAATGTTCAGTCATCTAACTGTTGCATCAATCTAGATCAGAGCTTCCCAAACTTTTCTTATTGCATACTCCCTTACAGGTCTACCAGTTGCCCGTGTCCCCCTTCCAGATCTACCAGCTGCTTGTGTACCCCCTTCCAGATCTACCAGCCACCTGCATACTCCTCCCTAGTGCTTCCTTGCTGCCTCTTTATCAGCCTTGGGCTGATGGGGTAATTGGCTCCTTAGACCAGAGGTTCCCAAACTTTTCTTATTGCATACCTCCTTCCAGATATAACAGCTGCCTGCATACCTCCACCATTCTTATCACAGATACTTTGTGTGTTCTTCTTAACACTACCTGGCTTTAGCCATCTGTCCATATTTCACTGTTACATACAGATATAGTTATAGTGCGACATATACAAACAAAAAAACCTCAAACAAACCCTGATTAAGTTCTGAGCTCAGTTAGACTAGACAGTTGCTGGGCAACTGAACCTGCACTGGACAGTGATTGGAGGTGAGGGCTCTGTATATCAGCGCCTCTGTGTATCTGTGTCCTCATTGGTACATGTTGAAGTCAACTAACTACCGTATTTTATATAACAAATTTCCACGGTGTTTTAAAGATTTGTCTGGGTAGCCTATTACGAAAATGCAATAAATAAAATAATAAATAAAATCCACCATTTCACAATGTATCCTGCATACCTCCTGTGTAACACAGTTTGGGAACCCCTGATCTAAATACCGACTTGTGACACATATGAAAGAAAAAGTTGGCTGATTTCTTGTAGGCATCCATAACCATCAAACATATTGATATTTCATTCCTCTTCTCAGCTCTCCTTTCATGCAGGTCCTTTATTTGGTGAAAATTAGATATTTTCTTTGCCAGTAACTGTGATATTCAATGAAAGGTGCTGTATGGTTGGCAAAACCCTTCCAAGATGTGTATTTGCTACCAAAGACTTTTTCACTGACTATCATGCAACCAACACGCCCTGCTACATCCATAGTAGAATCATGCAGCAATAAAGTTGTGCACGCATAAGCTAAATATTTGTGAATAGAGCCCATAATATTTAGCAATTAGCAATAAATAAGCGCTGGCTAATTGCTCACCTGACTGAAGCTTCTTTTTTCCCGTTGATTAGAAATAAGCAGTTTATATTTAATAGACCCTATCAATTACTGCATCTCTGAGATTTTAGTGAACAATTAAGGTAAAGCACTAGAGACATATTATACTGTAGGGAACAATCCTGTAATGGCAGAGAGCCAATTAAATGAATAAGAAGCAGTGATAGTAGCAGATCTGAACAAGAGCTCCATGTAGCTTGAAAGTTTGTCTCTCTTACCAACAGAAGTTGGTCCAATAAAATATATTACTTCACCCATCTTGTCTCTCAAGCACCAGTGGGTCTCTTCCATCTGGGAATTCTATGAATCTATGATTAAGTTCAACTTTGGAAATAGAATTGGAGTCAAATCTCTGCTCTTAATCCTAGATCTAATCTAGATCCACAAAAGTATGGCCTATGGGCCGGATCTAAGTCCACTGAAGTCAAAGCAAAGTCTCCCACTGACTGCAATGGGCTTTGTATGAGACCTAAATGTGTCAGCAAATGTGTTACTTCTCCGGTCTGCAATGAGAAACTTCTAAGTCTGAAATAATGGAAGTCCTCAGATCTGCTTTGTTACCTTAGTCTTATGTTGGCACATTGTAATGAGATATGAAAATGTTAATTTGCTTTGTGCCGAAATCAAATACCCTGTTCTGATAGAATAAAGTAAGTTCAGAGCCAACAAATTTACATTTGAGTATAGTTTACTGAGGAAACATTTACATGACATTAATATATTAACATAATGTGACTTTCAGAGCACATGTGGCCCCAGCTAGGATCCTCCTGGTTATCACAGCTGTGAAGTGGAAAGTGCAAGACACTTATGTGCTGTTACTTTCCTAGGCTGGTGGGCATTTCTGAGCTGTCCAGTAGCAGTTCTGCCAGCAGCTATCGCTGAAATGCACAGTAGGAATCACATGGTTTCCAACTATTAAATCCCAGTGGAATTCTTGTCTCTTTGCTGATGGATCGTGTGTCATGAGCAGTGAGGGATGCTTGTCTGTTTTTAATCTCTTGCAGATTCCTGGGAGCCAAAGCTAGTTGGAGGCAATCTGGGGCTTTAGGCACACCATGATACAGGGATCACACACCACTTGGAGTGGCAGTGGCAGGGGACTCCTCTCCCCTCCCAGAGAGGCAGGAACAAAATCAATGGGCTCACTTACTCCCCAACAAAAAGGCAACAGCGGTGACTTTCTCCTGCCTGGAGAAGTAGAGGTGTCAACAGTGGGGTCCCTCGTTGCTCAGCCATGCCCATTACATTCTTCTACAATACATTGTGTTCTTGCTGAAAAGTCCTCGCTGGGGTCATATTAGCAAGGCCCCCGAGCAATGGGTCTTGGAGTTAGCACCCCACTAAGATGAGTGTGGCAGTTCTCCATTCTCAAAGCTACTGAGTACTGGACCATAGGTCTGATACAGTATGGCAATTCCTGTGGTCCTATGTGTGCATCTTACATTATTAAATGGCTCTTCTTCCCAGCTGGTTCCTCTCATTGAAGGGATTGGAGGGGAGGGGCTAATTCCTTTTGTGTTGGGTGCCTTATGGCAGCTGTGTGGGAGAGCACACAGGTGCACCTTGCAGCACACTCTGAAGGCTATGAGATTCAGGTTCAGCCTGAGCACATGTAGAAGTTTGTTCTATAATCATGAGGGTTTTACTAAGATGCTCTGCTCTCAACCTTCACACGTTAAAACTGGGATCCTGGCAGTCAAAAGCATCCCTATAGAGCAGAGCAAGCATGGTGGAAAGAGTAAACAGGTGATCCCTGAGATGACTGAGCTCTATCCCATTCAGGCTTTTGAAGATGAGGACAAGGACAAAGAACTGGACCTGGAAATCGCCTGGGAGCTAGTGCTGGGAGGAGGAATTGGCCGTAAATGTAGGATGGGGCTGAGCAGAGCCAGAAGACGAATTTAGCAAAGTAGGTGTGTGGGAAGGAATGGCATCCATCTTATTTGCTGTTCAGCAGCATTTGCGAGCAGGAAACCCAGGTGGGAGGCTATTTATCACCTCAGCCTCAAGTCAGATCTTCTGCTTACTCACACAGCCAGTATTTTTATGTGTAGCCTGTCCGGAGGGCAATGAGCAATTAAATTCCTCTTGACTGGATGAGGATTTTGGTAGCGATGGGCTGCCTGGCAACAAGATTGCTCCTGGCGTGCTGCATGGTGACTGGCAGGTCTACCTGTGATGTCACATGGCCAACAGCCAAAAGCAATCTGATTAGAACCAGTTGGATTAAAACACTAACAAGTAGTCCTGTGCTTCTGCTCTCTTCCTTGTCTAACAACCAGGCTTTTCAGTGCAATAGCCATGCAGCAGGGCACATAAATAATTGGTATCATCCATCCCTGGGGCAAATCTTTAACTCCTTCCTGGGTTGGTTAGCAGTTACTCACACAACTAATCCTATTCAGGTGTATGTGGCAAAGGAGGTTGTCACAAATCAGCACGGCCCTCAGGATTATGACATCCTGAGGCAACATTCTCTAGAGCGTGTTCATCCAGTGCCTGGCAGCTTGTGCTCTGTGTCGCACCGGAGGACCTCTGATCAGTTCCAGAACCAGGAAAACAGGAAAGGTAGTTCAGAGCCACCTCTGCGTCTTCCCCCCACCTGAGCTCTGTATCAGCACACCAATGGGCTTCAGTTCTGAGCGGACTGTGGGGACAAGAGCTCTGAACCTTCTTACTGTTCTTCCCATCCTGCAAATCTTCCTCTAGTGTAATTTAGGGCAGCTGCAGGCACAGTGTTTGCTCTCCTGCTGCAAGCACATATGTTAGCTAGAGGAGAGAGGGCACTGAATAACACAGAGCAGACTATGCCATTTTGGGCACAACCCAAAGATTCCCCTTGGGCAGGGGAGACCTCTTTAAACAGTAGCATTTTACATAGTGCCCACTTTGTGCAGCTGTAAATGATTAGGATAGGCATAGGGCCATGGAGAATTAGACCTGGTCCACACACAGATTTTGTACTAGTATAACTAGGTCGACTGGAGGGGGTAATTTTTTACTGATGCAGTTACACCTAAGGGTAGGTCTACACTTACCGCCGGACCTGGAGGTAAGCAATCGATCTTCTGGGATCGATCCCGGAAGTGCTTGCCGTCGACGCCGGTACTCTAGCTCGGCGAGAGGAGTACACGGCATCGACGGGGGAGCCTGGCTGCCGCGTCTGAACCCGCGGTAAATTCGAAGTAAGGTACTTCGAATTCAGCTACGTTACTAACGTAGCTGAATTTGCGTACCTTCGTTCGAAGTGGGGGGTTAGTGTGGACCAGGCCTAAGTGTGACACAGTTATACCGGTACAAGAGAAAGAGCTGGATTGTTATTATTTTTTGACAAATAGTAAATTTGCTGAAAAATCCATTTGTCCTCGCATTAAAACGATTAATAAATTTGGGTTGTATTCAGCAAATAGTTTTGGACAAAGAAATTCTTTTTTCTCAGAAAAAGAAGTCAAAACATTTTGTTTTGACCATTTTGAAATGATACATTTTGATTTTTCATTTTGAATTGGTATTTTACTTCAAAAATTGGCTTTTTTTTTTTTTAAGGTGAAAAAATACCTGAAAAGAATCTGAAATGAATGACTAAGAAAAATTCTCAGCTCTGTATCAAGGTGCCTTATACCGGTATAGCTTATATTTCCCCTTCTCATTTGGTACTAAACTATATTGGTACAAGCACTTTCATATCAGTATAATGCCACCACACTATAGGTTTTGTACTGCTCCAGCTACTTTTGTACGGCTTCAACTAAAGCGGTAAACTTGTGTGTTTAGACAACGGCCTCAGCATAGCCACTTCAAAAGATAGTTTGGGTGCTGTGTATTCAAACTTCCTTTTGTGTCTCAGTTTTTATGTTTCATTTGCAGAAGCTGTAGGGACTATTAACGCATTTGAGCTCTCACTTTGTGTTCTGTATCGAAAAATCGTTTGGTGGGAAATGTTTCTAATTGTAATGTTGTAATTTGGCTTTTATTTCATTGCATTAAAGAAGTTTGGATTAGGTGTCTCACTGGTCATATAGCCCTACTTCTTTTCATTATTTATGTTTGAATTTTTGTTTTATTTCGACTAACTAATCAAACTGATGCTGAATGAGTTCTATTATTTTCACTTTAGCTTAACCTCTTTTCTGCAAGATGCATCTTCAATATTGTGACAAAAATCACATTCATTCACTGTGATTTTTTTTTTCAGTTAAAACTCATGTTATTTAAGAGAGCTGGAGAGATGTTGACATCAGATTAAGGAGCCTAGAAGGTGAACACAACAAAAAAAGGATTATAAAAATTTGTCAATCAGATAATAATAAAATATTATGCACCATTCTCACTTCAATATAATCCTTGGAAAGAGTACCTAGGGCTTTTTTTCTGAGGGTAATTATCAGAGTTTATGAGACCTCTGTATTTTTCCAAGCTTTGATGAATAAAATATGGTGATTTCAGCCTGATATCATTTTTTTAGATTACTAGCTGACTAGATATTTATATTGTTCTCATCACTGTGGTATCTTAATGTAACCTACATCGCCAGTGTTTGGTTTTTTTTCTCCCTCTAGTGGCTGGTCCACATGAAGGGTTGGTGATTAGGCTGGCTGGAAATTTTCTATCAACCCTTTTTTTGACAGAAAATTGGATTTTCAACAAAAGTGGTTTTCTTCTACAGAAAAGTTTATGTTTTCTGCAGAAAAAAAGTATTTCTTTAGCATTATGAACTATTTTTATTAATTTAATTAGTTAAGCCTATATTATTAATTAATCCTATATAAAGTGAATTATTTATCCACAGTAGTACGGCTTCAGCAAGCCATCTCAGGCTACGCCATAGCTCCATGGTTAGAGCACCTCAGGAGGTCACCTAGTCTAACCCCTGCTCAAAGGGGGACCAATCCCCAACTATTTTTTTTTTTGCCCCAGACTCCTAAATGGCCCCCTCAAGGATTGAGCTCACAACCCTGGGTTTAGCAGGCCAATGCTCAAACCACTGAGCTATCCCTCCCTCTCAATAATGACTATGGGTCAATTTTCCTCCTCAGGCTCTTATGTAGGACACTATTCTTCCAGCTATCTCTAAGCACGTAGAGAAGGGGACAAATTTCATTATCTTCATTTTACGGATGGGGAAACAGGGGCGGTGAGAAGATGGGGGATGTGGCAAAATTCACAAAGCTAGGAATTGAACTAAGGACCCTCAATCCTCACCCCAATGCCTTATCCACAAGGACAGTCTTCATAGGCTCTTTATGTGGAAGCTATCTATCAATTGGTTTTCTATAGCACGCATCCCAGTATGATCTAATTCTTCATTAAGGACTCTATGAAAAATTGAATCAACTACAATGTGTGATGAGCATTCACTTTCTCTGTCCCGTATATAAGACAGTTGTTGGGAAAAAGCTTTAATAAATCATGAACCCGTAATAAATTACAAAGAAAACTCATGTTTTTCACCAATTATTGTCATGAAAATGATATGCTTGTACCATAAATAGTGTCCTAATTGTCAAAAAAGACAGCAGGCGGCAAAAAGTAATATGATTAGCTCAAGATGTAAACAAGAATATAAAAGATAGATCAAAAGCATTTAAAAGTTACAGAATCTAATAATTGGAGGGATTGGACTCATTATAATGGGAAGTGAAAATGACAAAGAAAACATTCAGCGAGTAATGATCTTTGAATAACACAAGGCACTGAACAAATGAAGTGATTTCACGGTATAGAAGGTAAACAATGGTGAAGTAAAAAATCGGTTCTCTTAAGAATGATTATAGGGAATTAGAGACCAGGGATAAAGGAAAAAGCAAAAATATTAAATAATTACTCTCCATCTGTCAATGCAAATGAGGATGGTGGAGAATAGAGATGTGCTGAAATGAAGGAGAAGATATCCAGGGAAGAGCCCCTGAGGACCTGGGAAACACAGAGACAAAACAAGTCCTGGCTAGAGACTTTTAAAGTTGTCAAAAGGTTAGTTGCTTCAAAGAATGCTAAAGTGCCAAATGCAGAGAACACTGAAAGCTACAAGTATCGGGGTTAGCCGTGTTAGTCTGTATGCACAAAAACAACAAGGAGTCCGGTGGCACCTTAAAGATTAACAGATTTATTTGGGCATAAGCTTTTGTGAGTAAAAAAACACTTCTTCCTTGTTGTTTTTCTGAATAGCTACAAGACTTTAAGGAATGTTCAGCTAAAAAAAAACAACCCCTAGATTAAAGTAGGAAATATCACAAATTCCAGCCATTCATGTACAATGCCTGTGGACTGAACTAGCTAATACAACTGCATTAAGAACAGGGTAGTGAGGACTGGAAGTGACAGACCAGCTGTTTTTCTTACTGGGGAACATTTCAGAAGTTATGTTGGATGTTGCTTGAAAAAGCACCACTGATTATTAGTTTGGGAGCTCGTGAGTAGCTGTGTGACAATCTAAAAGGATATTTATCATTCTGTTAGATGATAAGGACATTATCAGACAGCATTGGAGAGGAAGGATTGTTGTGGTAATTTGGCCTAGAAATGTACCCTAATTATGAGCATAACTTTGCGAAAGTGGATAGAAGTGCCACAATAAAATAGTGTGGGGATAGGCTATTCCACCCATCAGTTCATTTTGGGGTCCTATAAGAAAGAAACTTGGGGAGGGAAAACTGCTACTGGAGCAAGCTTCGCCATCATGGCTCCACCCCCATCCTCTCTCTCCTGAGACCCCAGACCTTCTTCATACTAACCCTGATAGAAGTCCTGACCAGACTGGGCTAGAGAGAGGGAGCCAGATGAAATCACCACCTCCACCAGCACTGCTTAAATGCCACCTATGATATCAGATTTTGTCACACACACACACACAAACATGTCCACAGTGCGTCCTATTCCTTACCTACCTTATTTCTCCTCTTTCCAACCCTCTCCTTTTTTCTTTCTGTCTAAAATAAGTCTGCCTTCGCCAGACAAGACTGCATATTTCACAATGGTGCTGTAAGCCTGTGACCAGAAAGGGGCAGATAAAACAGTGCCCTAAACTGCCTGATGCTGGTACGAGTTCTCCAGAGTAGCTAACTAGACTGTGTGCTGTGCCTGTGTTTCTCCAGCAGTGAGGCTGCATGTGAAAGCAAATACCAGAGAAAGGAGCTGCATTTTCTCTTTGCTGTTCTTTTTTCTCCTCTTTTGTGTGTTTTTGTCTTGTTTTGTCTTCTAAGAAATGGGATCGGTCTTTAACAACAACAGCAGCTCCAGACCATCTTAGCTAACTCCTTCTCTTTTCCCACAAAAGGATCATTCTTACCACCCTTAATAACATCTCAGAGATGGTCAAACATGTTTTTTTTCCCCCCTTCTAAAGACTCTCTCCAGCTAAAAGGAAAGGGAACAAGGGATGTTGTTAAAAAGAAAGCCTGACTTAATTTACATTTCAAAAGCTTTAACTGTTTCTCCTTTTTGTGTGTCTTTAATAAAAGGCTTAAAGGGATTTTTAGGGATTTCTTTTTAGGTACCTTTGTTTCTTTGAGCCCCTTTATTCAGTCTGAATTAACACAATGATGTTCTTCTGGTTAGAACACTGGATTGTGACTCAGAAGATCTGGGTCCAATTCCCAGCTCTGCTGTAGACTTCCTGTGTGACACCAGGAAAGTCATTGTTTCTCTGTGTGTGAAATCCTAGCTCCACTGAGGTCAATCAGAATTTTGCCATTCAATTCAATGGGGCCCGGATTTCCCTCTTGGGTCTCAGTTACCAGTCTGTAAAACTGTAGATAATAAATTGTGTTAATTTGTTTTTTTTCCTTCATGGTTTGTCTATTTAAGTTGTAAGCTCTTTGGGCCAGGGACTGTCTCTTATTATGTGTCTAGCACGAGTCCTCTAGGTGCTACTGTAATGGAAATAATTAGTAAAGTTCTACTGCAAGGGTTACTAAGCAAATGGCTGAATCATGAAGGTGGATGAAAAACTATATTCTGAATTAATATGGCACAGAAGAGGCAAAACACAAAATGTATTATTGTAATGCTGGCCAGTGCAAGAGAATGGGAACAAAATGTAGAAAATGTCCCTTCAATCCACAGTCAAATATATTGCTCCAGTGGAAAAAATAAACCCAATGCCGGCTTAGAGTGCTATTGGAGAATGAGATAAATCTTAGGAGGTGGTATTATTACTATGTAAGGCGCTTGTTATACCTCACCTAGAGCATTTTATGCAGCATTTGTCACAATGCCTCAGCAAGAACATAATTGCCCTTGAGCTGGTAAGGAGCAGAGCAGCAAGAATAATATCATTTGAGATGTGTCATGGAGAAAGGTTACAGGAGTTTGGTTTAGTGCACTGTAAGAGGAAACTTTGTAACAAATTAATTGAGGCTATAATCTGAGAATTAGAAAATCATGGGGACATCAAATTTTGGCATAACAGTTTAATACTGCTACTGAGCAATGAATGCCTCTAAAGCACGCTACACGCAATATGCCACATCCTCAGCTGGTATAAATTGGCATCACTCAATTAAATTCAATGGAGTTATATTAATTTATGCCAGCTGTGGGTCTGCGCTTACAACTGAGTTGCCCTCACACTGCCCTTGTTATTATTAACAGTTCAGTTTCTACATTTATAAGTGATTTCCTCAAAAGTACTCATGAAGTTAGTGGAAGACGTGTGTCTAACGTTTTTTTTCTCTTAGTCCCATTCGAGATCTGCTAAGCCATGCTACATTATTATCTCAAAAAGTCAGTATGGAATAAGGTTCTTACACCAGTCAGATAAAGTAGAGAGCATAAATATTCTCAAGGGAAAACTTCCCAGAGAGTGGAGTTGATAGACACAAGGCAGTCAAGTGATATCAGGAGAAAGTATTATGATGGACCATAAATAAATAGGAAGATGTTGTAGATCGGTTGATTTCTATGAGTCTATAACAGTGAAATTACTGCATTGAGTTTGGGGAAAATACGTTGTTGTTAAACTTTTCATCCTTTGGATCAGATATTAAACTGATCTCCTTTCTGGCAGTCTCTGGTGATTCTCCAGATGGATTGTTTGATGTGCTTCTGAAAACGGAAGAGCCAATATTGGATAATGATTATTTATCATCAAAACATGTCCTATGGTCCCATAATGGCACCTGCATTTGCCAGTGGCTAAGTCTTTATGGCAAAGTACTCCAGGATACCTAAACAAAATACATTTCTTCCCTTTCTAGATAACATTTTGGGTAAGTGCTGAGTGTTCTCCTTCCAGCAGATGGACATTTATTGATTGTAATAACCCAGTGGAGATTATCCACATGGAAGTGCACAAGTATTTAAAAGGTGAAACTACAATGGATATAGTCATGGTAAAAGCAAAAAAAAAGTGCAATGAGATAACATGATCAAAGTGATTTGCCACCATCAACATTGGCCCTGATGTCATCAAAGTAAGGAGAGATGGGGCCAGGGTAGAGTTGGAATGGCAGACCTCTAAAGGAAATCGCAGGGTGCTGGACAAATTAGAATTGGCAATTCCATAGGGATAACTCTTCCATCCATGTCAATCCAAAACCAGTGTCCCTTTATGTTATTGGAAGCCACAGTCCTTCTGGCAGAACTGCATTTACATCTCATCTGAAAGATAAGATTCTGATTAATAGTCAATAGATTCTGTAGGATGCTTTCTGCAAAAAGAAAAAAGAAAAGAAAAGAAAAAAGGATGTTAGCTCTGTTATCAAGGCCAAATTCTAATTTAGATAAATACCAGGATGTTCTGCCAACCTAAATTCCCTACCTCTCCTGCAGTTTTAAATATGTGTGGTTTTCTTCATCATTATTGTTACTATCTCTATTACTGTAGCCTCAGTGGGGATTGGGGTCTTAGTGTGCTGCCTCTGTCTAAAATATCATTGTGTCTATCTAAAATAGAAGAAAGTCCCCTCCCCAAAGAACTAGCAGTGGAATATTGGAGGATTGGGCCAAAAGAAATCTGATGAGGTTCAACAAGGACAAGTGCAGAATCCTGCACTTAGGACGGAAGAATCACATGCCCTGCTACAGGCTGGGGACCAACTGGCTAAGCGGCAGTTCGGCAGAAAAGGACCTGGGGATTACAGTGGACAAGAAACTGGATATGAGTCAACAGTTTGCCCTTGTTGCCAAGAAGACTAACTGCATATTGGGCTGCATTAGTAGCCTTGCTAGCAGATCAAGTTAAAGTGATTATTCCCCTCTATTCGGCACTAGTGAGGCCACACCTGGAGTATTATGTCCAGTTTTGGGGCCCCCATTACAGAAAGGACGTGGAGAAACTGGAGAGAGTCCAGCAGAGGGCAACGGAAATGATTAGGGGGCTGGGGCACATGACTTATGAGGAGAGGCTGGGAGAACTGATATTATTTAGTCTGCAGAAGAGAAGAGTGAGAGGAGATTTGATAGTAGCCTTCAACTACCTGAAGGGGGGTTCCAAAAAGAATGGAGCTCGGCTGTTCTCAGTGGTGGCAGATGACACAACAAGGAACAATGGTCTCAAATTGCAATGGGGGAGGTCTAGGTTGGATATTAGGAAACACTATTTCACTAGGAGGGTGGTGAAGCACTGGAATGGATTACCTAGGAAGGTGGTGGAATCTCCATCCTTAGAGGTTTTTAAGGCCCAGCTTGACAAAGCCCTGGCTGGGATGATTTAGTTGGAGTTGGTCCTGCTTTGAGCAGGGGCTTGGACCCAGATGACCTCCTGAGGTCTCTTCCAACCCTAATCTTCTATGATTCTCTTATTCTAATATAAAGTCATGATTTCTGCAGGCTGAGACTCCATAGTAGTCCTATCACTGATACATTTTCAAATCAGAATAGAATGGAACTACCATAATACAATTGTCCAGAAGAATTTAAGGCCTGTGATGAGAAAAGTAAATGGGAGATAAGTGCAAAAAACCAAACTGGAACAGTCTAGGTTTGAGGCCATCTTCTGCAAACCGCACTCACAATGGGCCAGATCCTTAGTAGACGGAAATTGGAATAGTGCCAAGGACTTGATTGAATCGATGCCAGTTTTACATTGGCTGATGATACAGCTTATTGAGTGCTGCCTTATTCCACTGAAATAAATGGAGCTACCCACAGAGAAAAAAAGCTGCCCAGTATGAGAAACGGTGGCAGAATCTACCCTTCAGATTCAGTCTTCTTATTGTTCATTCATCAATTATTTGTCTCAGTGTAGGCCTATAGTCAGATTATATAATTTACCTTCCGGTTTGGTACTTTTCTTTCTCATAAGCAAAGGATTCATACAACAACGGCTGTTTTTGCTAAGCAGGCTGAGAAAAAAAGCTAACTAAAAGATAAATGCATTTGCAAGTGAACCTGCACATCCTGTCTCCAATTTGAGAGATTCCCTTTGCTCAAAAATTAAGCTAGTGATGCAGATGGAAAGGCAATGACTCTATGGAGCTTGAATCCTTACAGGCAAGAATGAGGAAGACTGGAGCTTATTTTTTTCCCCTTGAGTAAGTGCTACTGCACAGACTAACCAAGCATTCCTAATAATTTGTATAGAACTGATGTGCTCAAAACAGATCCTGTTGAGAAGCAGAGTGCAGGGAATAGGACCCTGTACTCTGTTCATTTCAAGGAAATTCTACAATGAGATGAGTGGAATTCAGACATAAATGGAGAGATTTTGTGGATGATGGAGGGTGGGGGCGTGGGATGAAGACAGCTTTAAAAGCAGATTTCATTTCGGAAATGGGAGGTAATTGCTTCCACTTAGTTGACTCCAGTTGAAGGCTTGTAAACATACATCCTGATCAAGTCACACTGGCTATTTAAATTAAAACAAAAAAATCTCAGCCCCTTATCCCACTCTCTGACACAATTTAAACTGAACACTCAAAGAATTCCCTGGGTTCGTTTTACCAGAATCCCATATTCAAAAGACTGAGAGGTTCCAAAGTGGCTAGTGATTTGGGGTGCCCAATTTGAGACCGCTTAAAGGTGCCTGATTTTCAGAAGTGAGGTATTCACTGCTTTTTCTGAGAATTATGCCCCATGAAGATGTCTCAAGTTGAGCTCCCAAAAATTGGGGGCCACTTCAACTCACTAGCCATTCTTGAAAATCTTGGCCAGTAGAATGTAAATCCAGCAGCCTGCCTCCGTCATTTGGCCAATTCCTGAGGATTCAGGGGATGATAGGGAAAGGAGGTGCCTTTCTCCACCCCAAAATACATCCAAGTAATGATGCTAAAAGGGTGGTGGCAGGGGGCTAAGGAACTCCTTGGTTCCTGGGGTAAGCAGCATGTGTTCTGATACTTGGGTGATAATGATGATAGTGGGATTACCCCCATCTCATTCCTCTTAACGACAAATTGGTCATAAAGTTACGCAGTCCATTTCAGATGCTTACAGAGAACTGGCTATGGTAAGCCTGAGTAGGAAGATTCAGATCCATGCTCAGAGTCTGACTCTGTGCAATATGTTAATGGCGTTCAGATAGTAGGTTTTGGTTTGAACCATTTCTGTCATATAGAAGATACAATGGCTCTGAATCTGAATGTTTCAAAAGCTGAGTGGAAAAATTCCTCCCCAAAGATAAAGACTTATGACAAAAAGTAATAATAGCCAGAACCACTTTAAATGGGCATATGCCTTAAACCAAGGATCCACACGATCATATTCCTGTTATACTTACTCCCGTTTGCCCCATCCATCCTCATGCTACTGTTTGCTTCCCTTGATCATTGTGTCATGGCTGAAATGTGGATTGCAAGGGCCAGGGAGGGGATGGATATGGTAGGCACAGCGCAGCCTTTGTGTCTCTTCTGTGCAGCATAATAAAGGTTACCATTAAACATTTACCCACAGTTACCAAACAGAAATACCTCAGTATTTCCTTTTAACTAGACAGGGACACTGGAGGTAACGCAGAAACCAAAGTGAGTGAAATTCGGACCCCTTTGCAGGGCCGGCTCTAGGCACCAGCAAAACAAGCTGGTGCTTGGGGCAGCACATTTTTAGGGGCGGCATTCTGGCGCGGGCCATGCCGCCCCTAAAAATGTGCCCCGGCTGCCCTAACTCACCTCCGCTGCTGCCGCTCGCGCACCGCTGCTCGCCCTCCCTCCCAGGCTCTCAAACCCAGGAGGGAGGGGGAGATCCCGAGCGGCCACGGCGCACACACTGCTTCTCCCTCTCCCTCCCTCCCTCCTAGGCTTGAGAGCCTGGGGGGAGGAGGCAGGGCTGGGGATTTGGGGAAGGGGTGGAGTTGAGGCAGGGCTGGGGGTGGGGTAAGAAAAAAACAGTGGGGAGGGGCGGCCAAGATTGTTTTTGCTTGGGGCGGCAAAAATCCTAGAGCCGGCCCTGCCCCTTTGTAGTCTCTGGTAAAATTCCCATTGATTTCAGTGGTACCAGGGTTTCACCCGTTAACTTTTTAATGGTAATTACTGCATCCAGGGCTGGCTCTAGCGTTTTTGCTGCCCCAAGCAGCCAAAAAAAAAAAGCCGCGATCGCGATGGGAAGCAGCTCTAGCGCTGCTTCATTCTACCGTGGCAATTCGGCAGCAAGATTTTTGCTCCGAGAGGGAGTGATGGCCGCGCCGCCGAATTGCCGCCGAACGTGCCACCCCCCTCTTCATTGGCCGCCCTAGGCACCTGCTTGCTACGCTGGTGCCTGGAGCCAGCCTTGACTGCATCAAGAACCACAGATTGGGGCTTTCGATTTCTTCTACGCAGCTTTTCACAGTGACATTGTGGCCCCACGTCAAACGAACAACTCTCCCATGGGGATAATTTTAACTGCTTTTGCTTAAAGATCATATTCAAATCAACTTTCAGGGAGTCCAGGGTATATTCTCCCCTTAAAGTGCACCTTGTTTCTCTGTGTTGCTTATGAGTTGGTAGGCTTTAAATAAGTACTCATTTTGTCCATTTTAATTCACAGATCATCATTTCAGAATAACCATTCCCAAATAACAATACAGTCACCTCAATGACTCTCACAAAACTGCCTGCTATTTTTTTAAGGCTTGGAATTCCTCAAAGGACATTTGTCACCTGACTCTTAATTGCCAAAACACTACTGTATTTTATCAGGCCCATTTTAACTTTACTTTTGGTTCCACATTTTTAGAAGCGTGGGTAATGCAGTGAGACTGATCAAAGTTGGTGTCTGCTCAACAGAACAATCATCACAGGGAACATATTTGTCCCCTGATATAGCTAAAGCTATTTAAAAGAATCATGCTAAAACCCTGGATCCTTAATACATTGTTAAAACCCATCTGCAGAAGGGATTGTTTTTTTGTGTGTGTGTTTCTACAGAACTAGCAGAATGGGCCTCTGGTTCATGAGTGGGGAACTTCAGGTGCTACCACCATGTAAATAATAATAATGTAGACTTCAAAATGGAGCCACAAATTAACTGTTTCAGGGCCAGGGAACAAATGTAATTGTGTTCCCCATCACAGTTGCACTTGTGGTATAGGTGGGTCCTTAAACTGGGTGGTTTTGCTTATAGTTTTGATGGTACTGAAATATTCTGGGGTGACAATACATGGCTGATGCCTCCCAGGAGAGTCGGTTACAAAATGGACTGACTATCTCCAGTTGCTTTCTCGGAAAGCAACATTCTAAAGTGTATACCTATATTTCTCCTGCTAGCCCAGTACACTGGAGTTCTAGTCCCTGTGTGTCATTGACAAGCCTAGTTTTTCTTTCAACTTTCTCCCTGCCTTCTTGCACTGAATTGCTTTAGGTTCTTGTAAATGGAATGAGTCCTGGATATTAACCAGGGATAAAGGAGGGGGCGGACATCAGTTATAGTTACATCTCTTCAGTCCAAAGTCTCAAGCATCTCAGTGAAACCTCTTGTTTCCATTGGGCACCCCTGGGAGAATTCCTTATCTTTAAAGTTAAGTGAGCTCAGGGCACTCTGGGGGCTGCTGGAAGTGCTTTACATCACTGTTTGGGGTCCATCGTGTTTGAATCCGGAGCTCCGTTCACCATCCTCGGGACTTGCAGGAATTGGCAACACAGCCAATCGTTATTCTCAACATGCAGGAGCGAAGGAGAAAGCTGTGTGAAGCCATTACAACAGCCCCTGTTGGAAATGCGGGAAGAAAGTGGGATTCCAGATTCAGAATGGGTTTTCTCTTTAACACCAGACACGGGTGAAGCCAGTGAGGAGACATGTGGAATAGTTACGGCTGAGATGGCACAGAAGGGGCTGTCTAATGGATGAAGCAGAGGCAGATTATGCCATACCTTTTGAGGTGTTTGGCTGTTATTAGTGCAGAGGCATCTTAGAGGATGAAATACACCGACAAGATGCACCAAAATGTTGCCACTTCAGGAGTGCAGTGCTTTGAACACAGCTATTCTGGATACAAGTATAGATTTCTGTTTCCCCAGCAATTGAGCACCAGACAACTATTAACCAAATGTCTGTAGGGCTGCGAGCTGTGTAGTTCCCCAGACTGTTTGCCTGCTGACAGGTTTTCCGGCAGCCATTCCTGCCTGACCCCAGACATTTTGGAAAATACAGAGCGGGATTTAGACAACTAGGACAAGGTCTATAGCTTGAACAAAGGTCATTTGAAAATCCCACCCACAAACCATGAGGGGACACTGCCAAATAATCTATCTGCAATGTTTGCAACAAAGGAATATTCCCTGGCTACATTATATGGTGAGCTCCTGTTCCCCCCAGCAATCACATACACAGCAAAAACAGCATGAGAGGAAGCATTGATCATATCAGAATAAGAGGTAACAAGCACTTTCCTTGCATTCTGCGTGAAATTCACTCTTGTCCAGAGTGCCATTCTGCACCACTTGAAATCCCACTTCAGCTCTATGCTGACACTTGAAATGGGACTTCCGTGATATTCTAGCCCAGTCCTGGCCCTCTGCAGAGGGGAGAGTTTCATCCTATGTGACTGTGTTCAGCACTAGGACAGCTACAGGATTTCTAACATATTACTGACATACTAACTAAAAAAATTCACTTGGGGTAATTGGGAAAAAAAAGGTTCGGGGACAATCATTGAATATTAATGATAGAGTAATACGGTCAAATCCTGGACCCATTGAAGTCAATGGCAAAACTCCCATTGATTCAGTAGGGCCAGGATTTCACCCACAGAATTTAATGCCAGAAGAAAACATTAGGTTGATTTAGTCTGACCTCCTGCATAACACAGACTGTAACATTTCGCCCAGTTATTCCTGCAGAGGCAAGCCATTGGTCTGGTTTTATGACTGTCAGTCTGGGTTTTCTGAGGTTTGTCCCCTGTCCGGAACAGATGTAAAACCAAATGTGGTTTTGTCCAGTATTACACATGGAGGATGACATTTTGCAGAGTGTGCTGCCCCACCCCACAGGTGTGACCTCGCATGAGGAAGGTGCAAGGTCATACTGGTGGGAGCAGGGCAGCACATTCTGCAAAATGCGTCCTCTGGGGTGTGCGTGAAAGGTCACACACACGGGGCTGGGGTCACACAGGTGATGGTGGTGGGGACACATGAGGGCCCATGTCCTATATTCTGGGCATGCATCAGTGGCCACCCTACCTGCATACCAGCCCACACTGAATTGGTGCAGCCAGCTGCAGACCTCAAAGACATACATTCCACAATGCTGGTTTGATTGGCCACATCAATGCGATAACAAGAAGCTGTTGCATTTTCAGAATGTATCTGACTGGTTTGTTGCAACTCCAGTGAAAACAAAGTATCATAGAATCATAGAATATCAGGGTTGGAAGAGACCTCAGGAGGTCATCTAGTCCAAGCCCCTGCTCAAAGCAGGGCCAATCCCCAACTAAATCATCCCAGCCAGGGCTTTGTCAAGCCGGGCCTTAAAAACCTCTAAGGATGGAGATTCCACCACTTCCCTAGGTAACCCATTCCAGTGCTTCACCACCCTCCTTGTGAAATAGTTTCCCCTAATATCAAACCTAGACCTCCCCCACTGCAACTTGAGACCATTGCTCCTTGTTCTGTCATCTGCCACCACTGAAAACAGCCTAGCTCCATCCTCTTTGGAACCCCCCTTCAGGTAGTTGAAGGTTGCTATCAAATCCCCCCTCACTCTTCTCTTCTGCAGACTAAATAAGCCCAGTTCCCTCAGCCTCTCCTCATAAGTCACGTGCCCCAGCCCCCTTACGATTTTCGTTGCCCTCCTCTGAACTCTCTCCAATTTGTCCACATCTTTTCTGTAGTGGGGGGGCCAAAACTGGACGCAATACTCCAGGTGTGGCCTCATCAGTGCCGAATAGACGGGAATAATCACTGCCCTCGATCTGCTGGCAATGCTCCTACTAATGCAGTCCAATATACCATTAGCCTTCTTGGCAACAAGGGACACTGTTGACATATATCCAGCTTCTTATCCACTGTAATCCCCAGGCCCTTTTCTGCAGAACTGCCGCTTAGCCAGTCGGTCCCCAGCCTGTAGCGGTGCATGGGATTCTTCCGTCCTAAGTTCAGGATTCTGCACTTGTCCTTGTTGAACCTCATGAGATTTCTTTTGGTCCAATCACCAGTTGGTCACCCGGGACCCTATTCCTACACTCCAGCGTATCTACCTCTCCCCCCAGCTTAGTGTCATCCGCGAACTTGCTGAAGGTGCAATTCATCCCGTCATGTAGATCATTAATGAAGATGCTGGACAAAACCGGCCCCAGGACAGACCCCTGGGGCATGCCGTTTGATACCGGCTGCCAACTAGACATCGAGCCATTGATCACTGCCCATTGAGCCAAACAATCTAGCCAGCTTTCTATCCACCTTATAGTCCATTCATCCAATCCATACTTCTTTAGCTTGCTGGCAAGAATACTATGGGAGACCATATCAAGAGCTTCGCTAAAGTCAGGGTATATAACATCCACTGCTTTTCCCATATCCACAGAGCCAGTTATCTCATCATAGAAGGCAGTCAGGTTGGTCAGGCATGACTTGCCCTTGGTGAATCCATGTTGACTGCTCCTGATCAACTTCCTCTCCTCCAAGTGCTTCAAAATGGATTCCTTGAGGACCTACTTCATGATTTTTCCAGGGACTGAGGTGAGGTTGTCTGTAGCTCCCCGGATTCTCCGTCGTCCCTATTTTTAAAGATGGGCACTATAATTGCCTTTTTCCAATCATCCAGAACCTCCCCCGATCACCACGGGTAGTGACAGAATATTTAAAAACAACCCACTCCAACCCAGAGGCTCATTGCAAGCTGTGGGATTGGCTGGTCTAAAGATCACAGCCATTTTCAATTCAATCATTTTATACAGGCAAGGCCTGGTTTCTGTCAGGCTAGTTGTTATTATTTATTATTTGTATTGAGGTAGCACCAAGCAGCCCCAGTCATTGACCATGACCCCATTATGCTGGGCTCTGTACAAAGACTGTCCCTGGTCCCATGGAGCTTACAATCTAAGTGATGTCATGTGTAAATAAAAAAGAATTCAGTTGTAAAATAAAAGCTTTGTTTTAAGGCAAAGAATAACACAGGGAGGAGGCATGGCATGGCTGGGGTGGAGCTGCATCTTGGCGGTTCTGCACCCCGTCAAAGCACTAGAGGGCTAGTGAAGCAGCCAGAACCAGCCCCCTCTCTGTCTCTGCAATGGGATCTGCACCAGTGCAGGTATGAATCTAGCTCTTCCAGACTGACTGGTGTTTATTTTATAATAAGGACAACAGGGAAGAGCAAGTGTAAAGACTCCAGGAGAGGACACAGTCTGCACGGCCCCTTTGCAACAGGCTGCATCTGAGGGGAGCACACAGAACAGGTTCCTGCCACAGAACACCAAACTATTCCTAGGTATTTAAAGGTGCAGTACACAGGAAACACAAAGTTATAATACGCCGGTATTTGTTAATTTGAATCAAACAATTCCAGTTCAAAGGATACCTTTACTGGGAATCACTAATTAAATTAGCTCATTTCCAACTTGTGAAGGAAAACCAGTATAGCTCTTCTTGTTTTTACTCTCTCTCCGGCTTTGCATGGGATTTATATCAGACAGCTGTACCTTTAAATATGTAATGACTTGCCTTTGACTGATGCTGCAAGAGCTTTTCATGGGGGAAAGGTATCAGAAGGGTAGTTATCCGCACCTCAGTTTGAAGTGGAAAATGTAGTAGTAAGTGGCATTTACTGCTCTCTTCACTAGCAATAAGCCAACCATTGAAATGTTACTAAGATTGCTTCTTTTGACCCATTTTAACAAGATCACAAGCTTTCAGCATTTCAAGTACCCTTATCAACCAGCGCCAGCGGTGGCTTCAGGGAAGGCATTACCTGATGCTGGAAGCTTTAAGGTGCCAGAGAGAGTCAATCAGCCTCAGTGCTAAGCAATTTGTATCAGAAATCCTTTGCTCTTTACTTTGTGTGATTACTTTGTTCCCCTCCTTGTTGGTGTGGGGGGGGAAAGGTGGGAGATGGAAAAATCTAGTAAGTTATGCACAGGCTTTTTCTCTGCCCAAGTGACTCTTACAGATCCTTGGCTTGTTAAGGCTGTTTGGGTTGCGTGCCTGAAGCAAAGGCTGTTAGGACCCAATCCGGAAAGAACCTGCGCACCCTCAACTCTGATTGAAGTGGAGCTCACGCCTCTCCTCGTCAGCGGTAGTTCAGGCTTTTCGCTCTGGAGGTTCCTGGTTCAATCCCTGGTCTGACGGCTGTTGCGTTTATACAACAGTCGCTCTGCATACTACACCTCTACCCTGATATAGCGCGACACGATATAACACGAATTCGGATATAACACGGTAAAGCAGTGCTCCGGGGGGAAGGGGGGGCTGTGTGCTCTGGCGGATCAAAGCAAGTTCAATATAATGTGGTTTCACCTATAACACGGTGAGATTTTTTGGCTCCCGAGGACAGCGTTATATCGGGGTAGAGGTGTACCTCCTATAGCATGCCTCTTCTCTACTCTGGAGTGCAGTCAGGGACAAGGGATCTCTGCACTAGAAGGACAAAGGCTCATATCTGCCCTTTATCCCTCTTTTTTTTTTTTTAAGCAACCTAGCGGGCACAAAGGGTCCCTAGAACAATGATGAAGTGGGACCAAAGTATTGTTCTGCTCCTGGGGCATGGAAACCTAACCAAGCAAGGCTTGGCAGCAATCTGATGGATACAACCCCCCGGAGAGAATTGGACCATCTAAGACAGGGGTCGGCAACCTTTGGCACGCGGCCCATCAGGGAAATCTGCTGACGGGCCAGGATGGTTTGTTTACCTGCAGCGTCTATGGGTTTGGCCGATCGCAGCTCCCACCGGCCATGGTTCGCCATTCCGGGCCAATGGGGGCTGCAGGAAGTGGCATGGGCCGAGGGATGTGCTGGCCGCTGCTTCCCACAGCCCCCATTGGCCTGGAACGGCGAACCACGGCCAGTGGGAGCTGCGATCGGCTGAACCTGCGGACGCTGCAGGTAAACAAACTGTCCTGGCACACCAGCAGCTTTCCCTGATGGGCCACGTGCCAAAGGTTGCTGATCCCTAATCTAAGATTTTCTCTTTGTTACACAATTTTTTTTTTATGTTTTCATGAGGTTTATTGGGGAGGTGAGACGGAGGTATGGTGACCAAATATCCCAATTTTATAGGGACAGTCCTGATCTTTGGGTCTTTTTCTTATATAGGCTCCTATTACCCCCACCCCCATCCCGATTTTTCACACTTGCTGTCTGGTCACCCTAGTTGGAGGAGTATGCATTCAAGTTTAGGAAGTCTCCGGATTTACTTATACTTTCATCTTAGTCACTTATTAACCAATATTGTAGTAAAATAATCTTTTTTACTTTAGAAGAATCAAGAGGTTACAGCATTTCCCAGGCCTTGTTCACCATAGGTAACACTCAAAATGTAAGTAACATTTCCAAGAAACAAAAAAACAACTAAATACAGTTCAGCAAATATTACTTCAAATTGGATCATTCTAGGGTTGCAATTAAACCTTTCATGGATTTGCATTAAATAATATATTAATGAACAGCTTAATAGATATTCTGCCATTACAGTCTGTAATTAAAATTTCCCATGCAACTTTGTGATACTAATAGTAATAACTAATAAAAATTGACACCATGAAATGTGGTCAGGCTTGCAAATGCTTGGTTTAGTCTAACATTGCCTTGAAGTGATACCATCTTTTCTCAGAAACTTTTAAAGCTGACACACACTTTGTGAATAAATATTGCTGATCCTACATGGAAAATGTACATCTGAAACTTGCAGGGCCGGCTCCAAGCACCAGCCGACCAAGCATGTGCTTGGGGCGGCACCTTCTAAGGGGTGGCCAACCTTGGGGTGGTGGGGCAGTGCTCCGTTTTTTTTTTTTTGTTTTGGCGGGGTGGCGCTTGGTGTTTTTTTTTTGGTTCGGCGGGGCGGCGCTCAGGGGTTTTTGTTTTTGTTTCAGCGGGGCGGCGCTCGGGGGGGGAGGTTGTTTTGGCGGGGTGGCGCTTGGGGTTTTTTTGTTTGTTTGTTTCGGCGAGGCAGCGCTCATTTTTTTTGTGGGGGGGTTGGCTTGGGGTGGCAAAAAAGTTAGAGCAGGCCCTGGACACTTGGTCACATGTGAAAATAAGTATATAAGCAGAGATGGGTCCAAAGTTCGATACATGAGAGGAAGGATAGTCTTGTGACAAAGGCATTTGTTCAGGCTTCAAAAGATCTGCATTCTAGTCCTGACTTTGACAACTGCATCTTACATGACCTTGAGTGAGTCATTTTAATCCATTTGGTTCTGCTTTGGATGAAGCTCTTCTGTCATATCACTTTAATATGTAATTTCCAAATGGAGGTAATAATAACAATACCCTTTTTCTGCCTTGCCTGTTTACATTATTACATTACATCTGCTCCTTTTGGAGCAGAGAATTCTGAAAACGCTGCCTCTTACTATGTGCATATGCAGCACGCATCCTGATACAACCCCAGTCTCAGTTGGGGCCTAAAGGTGCTACCGTAATATAAATAATTTTGATTTTGATCTTGAATTATCTGAGGTCAGTGCTGTTAGAATGTAGGGTTTCAGCTGAGGCCCATCCCTAGTTTTAAAGTTGTGAAATAGAGTTTGTAAAACCGTGGATTCAGGTTGAGTGGTCATAATACCACTTTTTGTATCATAGCAGTTCAGTTTAGAAGAAAAAAGAAAAGCTGTTTTTTCTCTCTGCCTGCCTGCTATGCCAACTCTACTAGGACTCTGAATGCCATCCGTGGTGGGTTCATTCAGTCATACACATCACCATGAGTAAAATATCTGTTTTCATGATGGGCAAACCTTGAGAAAATCAGAGATCCAGCTTTCAAAGTAATTCAAAACTCTGGATGTTTATCTGAACTGTTTATGAACTTATCCAGACTTCTTTGTGCTTTTAGCTTGGTCGGAAATATCACGATAACAGCAACTGCTTATGCCCCCATTAGAATCAGAAAACGTGAGAAGGCATGTGAAAAAATGAAAGCAGTCAGAAATTTTCATATCTGGAAAGAAGTTCGCTTTGAGTTTTGTATGAAGCTTTTAAGTCAGTCATATCACTTTAACTTGTAATCTCCAATGAGCTGATCATCTTGCCCAATTTTAGCAGATTGCTTTGGCCTAATTACATGGAGGAAATATTTTTTATTGTGTTGATTCGAAAACACAAGAAATGAACTGGTAAAACATTTTGTCACTGTTTGTGACCAGCATATTAATTGCATTCTGCCTAGATCACTGCCCTGTCATTTCAACTGCTTCCAGTCTTGAACAGTTGTGTAGAATTGCTTCTGCACTGAGAAATGTTTTCTGGGTGAGATCCTTGTCTAGTGTATATCAATGGAGCTCCATAATGGGACAAAGGTTAGTTCCTTTGAGGAGAGGAGTGGGAAGAGGCTTGTGGAAGAGATGAAGTCATGTGGGTCATAAGGAGAGCCATGGGGACAGAGGAATCATAGGGATTCATACTTAATTCCCTGTGGACAGCTTGAGATCATGGATACTGAGGGAGGACATGGCTCCTTCTCTGTCCCTTGTACGTCTTGATATGTCCCTCCCAGCTCTTGCTGTAGGAGACATCAGGGGAACAGTGGTAACAGAGAGGAATGGGAACCGTGAGTGGGGAATACCGAAGAAGGACCATTAGGACAGAGGGGAGAGCAACACTTTTCTTAGGGGTTTATTTTACAATAAGTCAGGGGATCTCGGGGGGCTGTGTATACACTCTGGTGAATTTTAGATTAATCTCTTCCATTTTTCTAAGAAGGTGCTGACTATGTGATTGACCAGACACTACATAAATGCATTTTAGGTACACACCTTGATGATAAGAACCTTACCTGCATCGACTTTGCTGACAACATAGCGCTATTTGTCCGATCAATGGACGGACTGATTGTGGCACTTACACCCTGGAAAATTCAAAGGCAAATGTTGGTCTAACTTTTTAAAATTAAGTGAGGTAAAATAAAAAATTCTTCCAGTAGGTGATGTCAAACGCACTGCACGCTCTCGCACCGTAGAGGGTGACCAACCAGCTGAGATTGTTGGTAACTGCACCAACCTCGGTTCTGTTGCTGATAACATGGGTGGCACTGAGAAAGATCCTGAAGCCTGCACTGCCAAAGTGCTGTCAATAATGGGGCGCCTCATCAAGAAATGCTCTTTAAGGTAGTATGGCTACCTGCTTCGAATGCCTACCAACTTCCCTGCAAGAATCATTATCAGCTTTTGTCAAAAACCAGAACCTGCAGCACAGCCTGTAGCAGAGCCAGTCTCCAGACAACCTAATGAGTGCAGCTGGCCTGTAGTAGTCTGCTTGACTAGCTACACCGCTTGACTGGTGGGAAGCGTCAGCGGACCAGCTTTTAAGCCTAGCAGCTGTTTGACAGCTGCTCAAAGCATTCACCCTTGGCTGTGATGGCTCCTGCACCTGCTTGTTCCCAGCCCAGTTCTTCCCTCAGACCCAGCCCTGCCTCATTCCAGGTAACCTGGCTTGGCGCCTCAGCTCTAATTCCTGTCCTCTGACTTTGGTTCTGATCCTCTGCTCTGAGTCCTGACTTTGAACTGCAGCTCTGATATTTGGCTTCTGGCTCTGTTCCTGGGCTTCCATCCTGGCTACTGAGTCCTGTTCTAACCACTAGACATGACTGCCCGTGTCCCGGTCTCTGATAACTTTGACCCAATGAAAGGAGTATGGAAAAGACCCCCTGGAAGAGCTGAAACATAATGACTAGACAGCACCAACAGACACCTGTCGCTCACAGCCATCCTACCCCATAACACACCAGATTTGGCTCAGACTAGCACACAATGGGGGTACAAAACACATTCAGTGGTCTCCGCACTGTCCAAGCAACAACATGAGAACTAATGTAATCTAATCAACCTTGCTAAGAAGAAAATAATGCAAAATTTGCCAGGACACATACCGGACTCTCCAGTAGCTAGTCACCTTTTTACAACCTGGCCCCAACCAGCTTATTTGGAGAAGCATCCCTGGCAAAATTCATGGCATGTTGGCAACTAGTTTGGAGTAGGCTGGAAGTGATGTTTAGTAAACTACAGCTAATAAGGCTTTGACTGTATTTCTCTAGGAAGAGTTAATGAACCGCAAGGTCACAAGGTCATCAGAGATACCAGGCCAGCTCCTCAGTTCTCATGATTTAATGAAGGCAATGGAAGTAGACTGATTTACACCAGCTGAGAATCTAGTTCTCTGTGCCCAACTGGGAAATCAAATGTGAGCTAATTGCTACTGATCAATGAGTTCACCTCCGCATCATCAAGTCAATTCACCCTAATTGAACAGGGTGAGTGGGGCTGAAATCCAGAAATCAATTGCTTGATTCTGCTGTTTCTATGTGATGGTTGCTTCAGAAGGGAGTGATAAAACCAGAGCTCTCACTAAATCAAGAGGAGCTTTACTCTTATGAGTTGATTGGAAAATAATGAAAACACCCCTTGCCTCAAGCACACAGACACGCTCACCTGAGCTGCTTGTAAGCGGTACATGGTGCCTAAATGAGGATGCTAAAGCAGGTGATCTGTCAGGCCCTGATGGGAGGATTTGTTACAGAGTATACTTCTCCCGTGAATCACTGATGGAAAAGCTTTTTAGAGGATACTAAGACAAACAAAACTCAGCAAACTGATGGTTAACATGGAGGCTTCTGCTTAGTGGTGGTGGAGGAAAGGAATGACAAGTTAATGATGGCACATCTATCTGAATACTCAGATTGTTCCTGGCTCTTGCGAGAGTTCACAGAGGGAAGGCTCAAAGGCCAGGCTACACAGAAGGGACTTGGGTATTGTGATATGCCACATCACAGCACCTAGCTTTGGGAGCTAAGCCTTGCTCCTGTTTCTGAATTCAGTGCCTAAGGATAAGTTGCCAGGAGCAGGGCCGGCTCTGGCTTTTTGGCCGCCCCAAGCAAAAACAAAAACAAAAACGGGGCGGCCAGAACAGCAAAGCGCGGGTGCAGGGGGACCGGCTAGCGGGGGGGGAGGTGGAGGGAGCGGGCGGGAGAGAGAGAGAAGGGGGGTGGCCAGGGCTACAGCGGGGCGCTGCCACGCGGCCCCTCCCGCTGCACCGCGCCACCTGCCAGGAGGGCTCTGCTCCGGTCGGCGGGGAGGGAAGGATGAGGACTGCCCTGCCGGGCTTGCTGCAGGGCGCTCCCATCCTCCATGCCACCACCCCCTACAGGGCGTCCGGAGTGGAACAAACAAACAAAAAAAAGCGGCCGTGCCGCCCTAGGATTGGGCGGAATGCCGCCTCATTCAATCTGCCGCCCCAAGCACCAGCTTGCTCGGCTGGTGCCTGGAGCCGGCCCCGGCCAGGAGGCCCCCACCTCTGCTTCTGATTCACAAACGAGGGGAAGATAGGCATTCGGTTGCCTAAGTCATGTTCTGGACCTGATCAGAGGCCAGCTAGGTTACCTGAGCTTCTTAACCCTTTACAGGATTTTGTGCCTCTGGCCAGGAGGGATTTTATCGTACTATATACAGAAAGGTGGTTAGCCTTCCCTTTATATTTATGACAGTAACCCACTGGTCACTTACAGCTAAATGCATTGACTCCCACTGACCTCATTACCCAAAGATCCTGCTGTGATGAAGAGCTCCTTCATCAGAGGGTTAAAATGGCTTTAAGACCACTCGCACCACAGAACCCTGCAAAGTTACCATAACACAAAGTTGTGCTTCCAGAGGTTCTGAGGCTAAATCCAACCCAGGAGCCCAGAATATAGCTTTGGGATGCCACAGCATGTTGGTAGCTGTAAAAGTCTTGAAATGGATTGTTCCTCCATAGATTTCCTACCTTATGCATACGCACGAACGCACGCACACACACACATATTTTCCTAGAGACATAGAAAACCAAACAGAGTGTTTGTGAACTGCCTGCCAGGAACAAAGCACATGGACTTCCCAACACCATTGACACAACCTATCCAACAGACTGAGTGACAAATTGGAGGTTGTACTGATAATCACAAACAAGCTGGGGAGCTTTTGGCATTTCACATGCTCCCTGACAGGGCCGGCTCTGGCTTTTTGGCCGCCCCAAGCAAAAAAAAAAAAACAAAACGGGGCGGCCGGAGCGCGGGTGCAGGGGGACCGGCTGGGAGGGGGAGGGGGCGGCCAGGGCTACAGCCCCTCCCGCTGCGCCGCCTCCTGCCGCCTGCCGCGAGGGCTCCGCTCCGGTCGGCGGGGAGGGAAGGAAGAGGACTGCCCTGCAGGGCGCTCTGGTTCTCCACGCCGCTACCCCCTACAGGGCGGCCGGAGCGGAACAAGAACAACAACAACAACAAAAAAGCGGCCGTGCCACCCTAGGATTGGGCAGAATGTCACCTCCAACAATCTGCCGCCCCAAGCACCAACTTGCTCAGCTGGTGCCTGGAGCCGGCCCTGCTCCTTGAAGACCCATTCTGAAGACGCACACCCACTTATACACGGAATGCGTTAAAAAAGACCAGATGCTGCGGTTAATTCACTGCAAGCGGTCTGATCAGAAGTAGCACATGGCCCGTTTCTAATCCCAGCAGCTCCATTCTCCCGAGTTTTGTTTTAACAGGCATAAATGAAAACCATTGCGTTCCATAAAATGGTGTCATTATAATTAAACACCCTGCCTTTCTGCGCTTAATTGACTTCTGATTGTCTTCAAATCCTATCTTGAGACTCATTTCTTCTTCCTGGCCTAGGATACCTAATCCTTTCTCTAATAAAATTACCCCTAGGCCTCCGTGCTGAATTATTCTCCCCGTAACTTGGCCTTTGTACACTTTTTCATCCCTCGGCGCCATAACTGGCAGTTGTTAATACATGTGCTTATAAGGCTACCAAATTACTACCATGTATTGTTTATATTATTGTTTGTTTGTTTGAGGGAGCACCTGTGATGTGTAGGCACTTTCTAGATATGCAAGCAGGAATGGTCCCAGCCCCAAGGATGGGTGGATGGACAGAAAGACAGAGAGGTAGGCAGAGGTCAGGGAAGCGGAACAATAAAAGGGGTTGGATTCACTCCAGAGGACGTATGTCTGCAGGGGCTTTCACCAGGACTTTTAAGGTGGAGAAGATAGGGGCCTTGCTGAGGAGCTCAGGAGTGTCAAACTCTACATAGGGGCCATGCTGAAGAAGCCACTGAGATGACTGTTTGAGAGACTGACAGTCAGACAATATAGCAGAATATCCCCATTACTCCTCCAATGTGTCCCCGTGTTTGGTGTATGTGTATGGGGGCGAGGGGGAATCAAAGACTGTAGAAAACAGGATCTGTCTGAAGAACACTTGTGCCAGTGAGGAGTTCTCCTCCCACAGGGGAATTCTCTGTTGGCCATTTGCAGCCAGATCCCAGCCCCTTTGCACATTGCGAGTGGCACAAAAGGTGGTGTAGGAGAATCTGCTGCATTGACCAATCAAGCCTCTCAGCACCCTGAGGCATAGGTATTTTTTCTCCATTTGACACATGGGGGAAGCTGAGGCACACAGCAGCTAAGTGACTTGCCCAAGGTCACCCAGCAAATCCGCAGCAGAGTCAGAAATCGAGTGGGGCATGCTGTTTGCAATGAACGGTTCATTCAGTGAGTTCAAACATTTTCCCTGTTCACACATTGTTCACAAGCAGGATATGAATTTGCTATTTGAAAAAAAATGTTTTGTGTGAACAGATTTCAGCCTACAGATTGCTTGTGGTTCATCGCTACCCTTGTGTAGTAACCCATGTCTTATGGCACTATTTCGTTCCCTGATTAGATTATCTAACTTCTAGAAACTACTTCCACCCAGAACAAGTTTTGGTTTCTCAAGAAATGTGTTTCACGGCATGATGGCAAAGAGTTTTGGACAGGGCTTCAATGGAATTGCACCCACGTACACCAAAGTTTAAACGTGGGCTGGGTTTAAAATCAATAAGCCTTAATAACAGGTGTGAAATCACACAAGCCACAATGGGCAAACAAAAATTGCCACTTAAACCCAAGCCAAGCAAGCCCACACATTTCATGCAGCTCTGCAAAAGCCCCAAGACTGAGTTCAGTGGATAAATGCATAGCATCAGATGATCAGCTAGGGTAAACCAGCGCAGCTGCATTGATTTCAATAGGCCAGTTGAGCTTCTGGCCCAGCAATGTTTGATTGTTTAGTGAATCAGGCTAGGAGCACTCAGGGCAATCTGGAGCAAGGGAAAGCTTTGTTGGCAAGTATGCACACAACAGGTTCTGGAACTTGATTCCTCAGTCAGTGCAGGTGCAGAATGTTGCCTACGTAAACACCAGCTGAAAAGTGAGAAGCGAAACAGGGAGCACACGGGAACCTGAGCTTGGATTAGTGAGAATGCTGCTGTACAGTCACCAATTCATTCCTGTCTAGTAGTAATAGGGCTAAGAGGTGAACACAAGACTAAGGCCCACAAAGGGACTTAAGCATTGCAATTCTAAGGAAGGGTACAAGGGAGAACAGCAAAATAGAGACAATGGATTTCAGGAAGGCAGATTTTGGTAAGCTGAGAGAGCTGATAGGTAAGGTCCCATGGGAATCAAGACTGAGGGGAAAAACAACTGAGGAGAGTTGGCAGTTTTTCAAAGGGACACTATTAAGGGCCCCAAAGCAAGCTATTCCGCTGGTTAGGAAAGATAGAAAATGTGGCAAAAGACCACCTTGGCTTAACCACGAGATCTTGCATGAGCTAAGAAATAAAAAGGAGTCATATAAAAAATGGAAACTAGGACGGATTACAAAGGATGAATAGAGGCAAACAACACAGGAATGCAGGGGCAAGATTAGAAAGGCAAAGGCACAAAATGAGCTCAAACTAGCTACGGGAATAAAGGGAAACAAGAAGACTTTTTTATCAATACATTAGAAGCAAGAGGAAGACCAAAGACAGGGTAGGCCCACTGCTCAGTGAAGAGGGAGAAACAGAAACAGGAAACTTGGAAATGGCAGAGATGCTTAATGAGTTCTTTGTTTCGGTCTTCACCGAGAAGTCTGAAGGAACGCTTAACATAGTGAATGCTAATGGGAAGGGGGGTAGGTTTAGTAGATAAAATAAAAAAAGAACAAGTTAAAAATCACTTAGGCAAGTTAGATGCCTGCAAGTCACCAGGGCCTGATGAAATGCATCCTAGAATACTCAAGGAGCTAATAGAGGAGGTATCTGAGCCTCTAGCTATTATCTTTGGAAAATCATGGGAGATGGGAGAGATTCCAGAAGACTGGAAAAGGGCAAATATAGTGCCCATCTATAAAAAGGGAAATAAAAACAACCCAGGAAACTACAGACCAGTTAGTTTAACTTCTGTGCCAGGGAAGATAATGGAGCAAGTAATTAAGGAAATCATCTGCAAACACTTGGAAGGTGGTAAGGTGATTTGTAAAGAACAAATCGTGTCAAACCAATCTGATAGCTTTCTTTGATAGGATAACGAGTCTTGTGGATAAGGGAGAAGCTGTGGATGTGGTATACCTAGACTTTAGTAAGGCATTTGACACGGTCTAGCATGATATTCTTATCGATAAATAGGCAAATACAATTTAGATGGAGCTACTATAAGGTGGGTGCATAACTGGCTGGTTAACCTTACTCAAAGAGTTGTTATTAATGGTTCCCAATCCTGCTGGAAAGGTATAACAAGTGGGGTTCCGCAGGGGTCTGTTTTGGGACCGGCTCTGTTCAATATCTTCATCAACGACTTAGATATTGGCATAGAAAGTACGCTTACTACGTTTGCGGATGATACCAAACTGGGAGGGATTCCAACTGCTTTGGAGGACAGGGTCAGAATTCAAAATGATCTGGACAAATTGGAGAAATGGTCTGAGTTAAACAGGATGAAGTTTAACAAAGACAAATGCAAAGTGCTCCACTTAGGAAGGAGAAATCAGTTTCACAAATACAGAATGGGAAGAGACTGTCTAGGAAGGAGTACAGCAGAAAGGGATCTAGGGATTATAGTGGACCACAAGCTAAATATGAGTCAGCAGTGTGATGCTGTTGCAAAAAAAGCAAACGTGATTCTGGGATGTATTAACAGGTGTGTTGTGAGCAAGACACGAGAAGTCATTCTTCTGCTCTACTCTGCTCTGGTTAGGCCTCAGCTGGAGTATTGTGTCCAGTTCTGGGCACCGCATTTCAAGAAAGATGTGGAGAAATTGGAGAGGGTCCATAGAAGAGCAACAAGAATGATTAAAGGTCTTGAGAACATGACCTATGAAGGAAGGCTGAAAAAATTGGGTTTGTTTGGTTTGGAAAAGAGAAGACTGAGAGGGGACATGATAGCAGTTTTCAGGTATTTAAAAGGGTGTCATAAGGAGGAGGGAGAAAACTTGTTCACCCTAGCATCTAAGGATAGAACAAGAAGCAATGGGCTTAAACTGCAGCAAGGGAGATCTAGATTGGACATTAGGAAAAAGTTCCTAACTGTCAGGGTGGTTAAACACTGGAATAAATTGCCTAGGGAGGTTGTGGAATCTCCATCTCTGGAGATATTTAAGAGTAGGTTAGATAAATGTCTATCAGGGATGGTCTAGACAGTATTTGGTCCTGCTATGCGGGTAGGGGACAGGACTAGACCTCTCGAGGTCCCTTCCAGTCCTAGAATCTATGAATCTATGAATGCTGAGCATCACGTTGCCTAACTTTCAGGTGCCTAGAAAATCACAAGAACACATTGCAATCCACAAAGCTGATTTGGGGGCCTAGGCTCTACTATACACTCATAGACTTTAAGGTCAGAAGGGACCATTATGATCTTCTAGCCTGACCTCCTGCACAACGCAGGCCACAGAATCTCACCCACCCCGGTAACAACCCCCTGACCTATGCCTGAGCTATTGACGTCCCCAGCTTGTGGTTTAAAGACTTCAAGGTGCAGAGAATCCTCCAGCAAGTGATGAATTGGTAGAGACAGGCGCCTTAGAATGCAATCCACAAAAGCCAGCACACTAGGTGGGGCGCTGCCTAAGTAGCCAGTAGGAGATGTGGAGGAGAGGGGTGTGTGTTAATGTAACTCACACACCTCCTGGGTGGGGTGTTCTGTCCCATCTAGTGGCACTGAGACCATTTAAAGAGAGAGATAAAATGAGTCTCCTCTACAGCATTAGCTAACAGGCAGTTGGCTTTTAGCTCATGCCCCTAAGTCCAGGCTTCTGGGAGGCACCGGTCTCTGCTTGAGATCCACAAATGGGAACCGGTCAGGTGGCTTAGGCACCTAAAGAATTTCTTGGGGGAACAAGGCATTTCTGCCTCTCTCCAATAGCCAAAGGGAGGGAGGAGGGGGGAAGGGGATGGTGCCAACCCTATAACTTTTAGGCTAGTGGTTACAGCACTCACCTTAGTGGTGAGATATACCCTGTTCAAATCCTTTCCCCCCCTCCAGCTGAAGGGGGAATTGAACATGAGTCTCCCACATCCAGGTGATGCTCTACCCACTGGGCTAAACGTACTAAAACGGGCAGCACCACCTCCACGTCCTCCTTCAGCAGCCACCTTTTGAAAGGGACCCATTCTAAGAGGCCATCTCTGAGCACACCTACCAGATCAGACCCGGCACATGACTTAGGCAGCTGAACACCTATCTTTCCCTTGCTTCATGAATTGCTCTGGGGCTTAGGCAGGAGATGAGCATCCAGACACCCAGAGGGAGTCAGCAGTGTGCATGCTCAGAGGCAGAAATATAGGTGCCTAGGGAACTTACCCCGAAAACATAGGTACCAAGTGAGTTTAGGTGCCTACAGGGTTTAATGGGAGTCTTAAGGAAGACTCCATTAATGGAGCTATCCTATTTACAGCAGCTGAGGACCTGGACCACTGGTCTCCTCTCAGATACCTACTTTCTCTGACCACAGTCCACAGCGTCTTTATACCACATTCTTGCCAAAAAAGGAGCAGATCTGTAGAAAGTCAGCTTTTTACATCCACTCAGAGGGGAAAACTTAACTTTTTGCCCCCATTGAGCCTCCTCTCACATTCGCTGAGCACCCCACAAAAACATGCAGGACCAAGACCATAGGGGATGGGTCTCACATAAGAACATAAGAATGGCCATACTGGGTCAGACCAAAGGTCCATCCAGCCCAGTATCCTGTCTACCGACAGTGGCCAATGTCAGGTGTCCCAGAGGGAGTGAACCTAACAGGTAATGATCAAGAGATCTCTCTCCTGCCATCCATCTTTACCCTCTGACAAACCGAGGCTAGGGACACCATTCCTTACCCATCCTAGCTAATAGACATTAATGGACTTAACCTCCATGAATTTATTTAGTTCTCTTTTAAACCCTATGATAGTCCTAGCCTTCACAACCTCCTCCGGCAAGGAGTTCCACAGGTTGACTATGCACTGTGTGAAGAAGAACTTCCTTTTATTTGTTTTAAACCTGCTGCCCATTAATTTCATTTGGTGGCCCCTAGTTTTTATATTATGGGAACAAGTAAATAACTTTTCCTTATTCACTTTCTCCGCACCACTCATGATTTTATATACCTCTATCATATCCCCCCTTAGTCTCCTCTTTTCCAAACTGAAAAGTCCTAGCCTCTTTAATCTCTCCTCAAATGGGGCCCATTCCAAACCCCTAGTCATTTTAGTTGCCCTTCTCTGAACCTTTTCTAATGCCAGTATATCTTTTTTGAGATGAGGAGAGCACATCTGTATGCAGTATTCAAGATGTGGGAGTACCATGGATTTATGTAAGGGCAATAAGATATTCTCCGTCTTATTCTCTATCCCTTTATTAATGATTCCTAACATCCTGTTTGCTTTTTTGACTGCCGCTGCACAATTCGCTCCATGGGCCTGAAAGTTAAGGTAGCGTGAAAGTTGTTTCATTTGATAGTGTAACACATGGGCTTTTTTACTGCAGCATTTCACTGTGTTTCTTCAGGGGAGGAGATCTGGATCTTAGTCCCTGCACACAAGCAGAGAGCAGGGCAGGGCAACTCAGCTAGAAGGACCCAGTAACTTCTAGCATAGGGTGTTGCAGTTACCTGACATGCTCAGTAGTTGTTCTGAGGTTGTATATTAAGTTTTCATTGTGTGACACTCACTTGGCAGGTCTCTCACTAGTCATCCTCTGACAGGTGAGCCAATCAGAGTGCAAGGGTGGAAAGGTTATAAATACAGGTCTGACACTGGGAGACCAGGTGCCAGTTCATGCCAAGGTCCCCATGCCTGAATTGAATACTAACAAATACATAGTTGGAATCAGTCTGGCTCACCTGCGTGTTCGTATGGTTAAAATAAATCTTATAAATCTACTATAAGAGGGTGTTTAGGGTTTAAACTTTATTGAATTCTTGTGAGTTGCTGCATGCATTAATCTCAGCTGTATCCCATATTGTAAGGTAATAGTTAAGCATTTGTATTGTGAGCCTCTGTGACTGTGCAAATCACCAGACAAGAGAGCGACATTAACTAGTCTGAAGTGCTGGTCTCCAACAGAAGGTGTTACATCCTGCCCAATGGGGGGAGGCCCTTCAACACCAGATGGGCTATTGTGGGACATTAAAGGCGGCAAATGTTTTTGTTATTCTGCTTTTTCCCCAATGAAGATGAGTCATGAAAATGGATTCCCCCTATCAGCTTAATTTGCAGCTCAGAACACAAGGGGATACCCCCGGTCCTCCAGAGCTGCTTGGTCTCTGAAGGGGAAGGTTTTCTAGGCATAAACAAGAAGTCCCCAGCTGTTTAGCCTGGGTTAGCCCTAAAGGACATACAGAGCTTGCTTATTATAGAAGTTTCTGTTATCTTTTGAATTTAAGATTGTATTTCATTTGTATATCTATATTTACCCGCTTTAACCTTTTAAATAACTCTTGTTTCCTTTTTCTACTGATAAATCTGCATATAGATTATTATAGGATTGGCTACAAGTATTGTCTTCGGTGTGAGATGTAATGTGTGATTGACCTGGGATAAGTGACTGGTCTTTGAGATTGGGAGTAACCTGAATATTGCTATGATTCTTGGTGTAAGAGACCATCGGTCATGAAGGCAAGACAGGCCAGAGTATCAAATGGGGATGGTCTCTGACTCCATGTTTAGGCTGCCAGAGCACCTGAGGAGCTGACACGTGATAATTGGTCATTGAACTCTAAGTATACAGCTCACAACCAATTTGGGGTTTGTGCCCTGGTCCTTAACAGTCTGCCCTATGGTTGGTACTCATGCTCATGAGGTTCTGCAGACAGCTTGACGACAGACATTACAGACAGTCAGGTTGTGGATTCAGCCACTGATCGACATGTGTCTGCTGTGAGGGCTGGGTCCCAATCCCTGTTAGCACTTTTGATATAGGCTACAGACTTCTGTTTCACCAGCAACTGAGAGGCCCAATCAGCTATTAACCCTAGGAGTGGACTTACTAGCTGTGGAGATTCCCAGATGTTTGCTTGCTGACAGGGCTCTGAAGTGTTTGGAAGGACTCCGATGCTACCATTTCTCAAGCTCTGAGAGGCCAGCTGCCCAACACTACATACTAGGGTCATTCTATAGAGACTGAGAAATCATCTCTGAGAGAAGATCATAGGGGATGTGTTAGTGTGTGTGCAAAAGTACAGAAAATGTTATGTTGAAACCTTATATTTGAATCTTTGTAACAGAAACAAAAGGGGGAAAGTCTGCAGAAGGAATGCCGCAGATTTACTGTCTAATAGTGGCTGTTGAAAAGTTATTCAGAGTATTCCAAACACTATTTACAGTATTGTAGACTATTTACAAAGTGTTTTGTGTTCATTACATTTTTGTTTTCCTAAGAAAGGGTATAGTACTCTGTCTTTAAATAGTGACTGGAGACTATTAACATCCATTTCTCAGGGTCTTACATGCAAGACCCTGGAGGTTTAACAGTGCAACGCTTTCTGAAAAGTCCTAAGACAACAGAACCCTGGTCTGGGTGTCAGCAAAGAGTTAAGCTGAGATGCAGGAGGAAGGGGAATGTATAGTCTGCAGAATATTACCTGACCATTCCCTCCCCACTCCTCTGTACAGTAGCATTTACTTTCATGGTGAATTGAAATACCTTAAGGGATATATAAAATGCTCAGAGTATCGACTGTGATCCCCAATCACATTCTAGAACTGAATTATGTTTGAAAACAAAATTGTTTAAAATAAGTTTTCTTCCTTCATTTACCTGTCAAGACCTGGCCCTCAGGAGTCTGAATTTTCCCTGCTATTAGAAACAGGGTACGTTTTCATGAGGCCAAAGTGGATTTCTGTATTTAAGGGTAGGCAAGCCACATACAAACTCTGCTGGAAGGCAAAGTTCCTGCCAGATTGGGAGTAGCCTAGAGCAGCAGAAACTTCAGATCACTAAATCTGGAAACATCAGACTTGCAGTCTTCCCTTCATTTTTTCAGGCTATGCCTTTGCTAGAGCTGATGACACATAATGCAGTTAGGAATATACTTTTCATGCATCACTTTAGGTGTTCATGATGTGATCCCCTTGCAGGTGAAAAGCTCTTATCTGACAGTCATGAGATCAGGACTCAGCTGGTAAGAGCTTTGCAGTTTACCTTGGAAATGTCCAGTGACCTGAAACCACTGTTTGGGTGGTGCATAGGAGGAGTAGGCTGGCATGGGTGAAATTGCTGCACTGCAGCTCCATGACCTGTCTTTGGGCTGTGCGGGGATGCTTCCACTCCTCAATCCCTAGGGCTCCAATTATTCATGCCTTGTAGGTGAGGAGAGATGAATTTCACATGGCACATAGCGGCTTCTTTCACACTGTTTGCATTTGTTGTTAAAGCATGTTAGAATGGTTGCCAAAAAAAATGTCCTCGCTTTACCAGAGTACAGTGTCATTGCGTGGTACATGCTGGGAACAGGAAATACCGCTACTACATGACACAAAAGGTCAACTATGTACAGTTTAAGGTCCAACAAATAATCTGATGGTGTCCCTTGGACTGTCATTGATCTGGCTGAGATATTTTAGGTGTGACCAAGGCCCAGTAGAGAGCTGGCATCTTTGAAATAAGGTTGTAGACACTAGGAGCTAAGTTCTAGAACCATGCAAATGGGTCCCCCCAAACAGCTCCATATATACCATCAGAATGCAGCAGTACTCTAGCCCTATGATCAGCCCTGCTATATGAGTTACTCTTACCAGGAGCTCAAGAATATGTATGTGATGGTTTGTGAAGATGCCCATTTATGGTTTCCTCTCTCTTTACCTGATAGTTCCTACTATTCTGTGTTTTATACTTGCATAAACATCCAGAACAAATTCCCCAACCACCAATCCCCATTCTGGAATTCTCCTCTATTCACTGTGTCATGAGAGCCCATGGGAGGGCCGTTGCACTGGTTTGGTGGGGATTGGGCATGGCAGGGCTTTGATTGTGCCCTGAACAACATTTGAAGGCTCTGGAAGGATTCAGATTCAGTTCCATTGCTAGGCACGGGCATTCTACTGGGGCCCTATGCATTGTGCCAGCCAACATTTGGTTCAATGAGGTGTCTGAATGGGTTTTCCCAGATTTAGCAGGTGAATGTAGCAAGATGCCAAGTTCTTGTCATTACCACAATTAGCAGATTGTGTCCTGAGAGTGCCAGATATCTACTGCTTGACCAAAGCAACAGCTACTGGTCCTGCTTTTCTAAACGCAAGTCACTCTGCAGCTCTCCTCCTCACCCCTAGCCATCATAGTGGAACAGAATGAGCGAGAAAACACTCTCATGTTTGCAACACTACTGACCTTTGGCTGGATCAGACCCAGACCGCATTACAACTGCGGTTACTAAGGCCTCGTCTACACTGGGGGGATCGATCTAAGGCTGGGTCTACACTACCCGCCTAAATCGGCGGGTAGAAATCGACCTCTTGGGGATCGATTTATCGCGTCCCATCGGGACGTGACAATCGATCCCCGAATCGACGCTCTTACTCCACCAGCGGAGGTGGGAGTAAACGCCGTCGACGGGAAGCCGCGGAGGTCGATTTTGCCGCCGTCCTCACAGCGGGGTAAGTCGGCTGCGATACGTCGAATTCAGCTACGCTATTCACGTTGCTGAATTTGCGTATCTTAAATCGACTCCCCCCTGTAGTGTAGATGTAGCCTCAGATACGCAACTTCAGCTACGAGAATAGCGTAGCTGAAGTCGACGTATTTTAGATTGACTTAGAATCACTTACTTTGTGTCCTTGCGGCACGGGATCGACAGCCGCCGCTCCCCCGTCGATTTTGCTTCCACCTCTCGCCGAGCTGGAATTCAGTAGTCGACGGGAGAATGATCGGGGATTGATTTATCGTGTCTACACTACACGCGATAAATGGATCCCCGATAGATCGATCGCTACCTGCCGATCCAGTGGGTAGTGTAGACGTACCCTAAGAGGCTGAGCTGCCATTTTGGAATGGATCAATAAACTACTAGGTCAGTTTCCCTTTGTCCTCCAGGTACTAGAATAGGGGGCTCTGGAACTATGTGTCTCTTCAATAATAGAATGCAGCAGAAATATCACAAAGTGTCAGAAAATTAACCTATAATCTCGCCCTTATTTGAAGAGACAGGTATGCAGGACCTGCCACAATTAATCATCTGCTTTCTAACCAGCCTAGGTCAACCTGAGCACCCTAGGGCAAGAGTTGCCCTAATTTTGTTCAACAAAGGGATCTGTGTTCACATTCACATGCAAACCGGTGATCTGCACTGTCCGAATCCCTGTCTTTAGTACCTGGATGAAAAAGGGAAACCAACATGATGGCATATTCATCCAATCTGAAATGGCAGGGCAGAGAGCATCTCACTGCGAAGCCCATGAACTGTTTTTCCTTTGCTTCCTCATGCAGCAGTTTGGATTTGAAGATTTTTTTTCCAAATGTATGCTAACTGGTATATGTGATTATTTATATCAGAACGTTTATATAGTGCTGTAATTGCACGGAGCTTTAATACCTACATAAAGCCTTCGCCCCATCCCCCACCCACAGAAAGTCTGTGTAACTTTTCCACCCACTTTGCAGGATTTCTTGGTAATTTTGATGAGGAGAAAGAGACAAGAGCAAGAACGGCTCAATGGTGCTTCACTTACAATCTGACATGACAGAACACCAGATGCAGTAAGAGCTAAATATGATGAACCCACCGAGCAGTCAGTGGCTGGAGTCACTGAGGGTATGTTTATACTGCATTATAAACCCAGGTCTGTAGAACCAGTGGGTATGTGCCCATTGCAATAAAACACCCACGGCTGGCCCGGGTAAGCTGACTTGGGCTTGTGGGGCTCAGGCTACAGCTCTACAAAATCACAGTGTAGCTGTCTGGCCTGAGGCTGGAACCCAGGCTCTGGGACCATTCTCTTGCACGGGGTACTGGGACTCGGGTCCTGAGTGCTTGCTGATCGGAGTCGGACTGATTTGCGGGTGGGTGGAAGTGGTGCTTGGCTTCAAACGTGAGGCAGAGTCTGGGCTTAGTTTGCAGGGTAGACATACCCTTAAGGACTTGGGATGAGGGTAGGAGAAGCTATACAGGCATGACATGCCCTCAATCTTGCCCAGGAATCTGCCTTCAGACACTCCAAAAGGATCTTCTGTAGAGCTAGTGAAAAGATAGTAAGCGTATTTTGCAAAAACAATGTGAAATGGCTACTGCAGTTTATTTGTCTCCCTCATTGCCCTCTTGTTCTCGCCATATCCTTTGCCAGCTCTTGAATCTGTGGTGTCTTCCATACCACGCCAGATGCTCAGAGCAGCCTCCCAACTTGATAAATTCATAGATTCCAAGGCCAGAAGGGACCGTTGTGATCATCTAGTCTGTCCTCCTGTAGAGCACAAGTCAGAGAATGCCCCAAAATAATTCCTAGGGCATATGTTTGAGAAAAAAATCCAATCTTGATTTTAAAATGGTTAGTGATGGAGAATCCATCACCACCCTTGGTAAATGGTTCTGACTGTTAATTACTTTCACTATAAAAATATGCCTTATTTCCATTCTGAATTTGTCTAGCTTCAACTTCCAGCCATTGGATTGTGTTATATCTTTCTCTGCTATATTGAAGAGACCATTATTAATTATGTAGTACTCACAACCAATAATCAAGTCACCCCTTAAACTACTCTTTGTTAAATTAAATAGATTTAGCTCCTTGAATCTATCACTATTAGGCATGTTTTCTAATCCTTTAATTATTTTCATGGCTCTTCTCTGAAAATTCTCTCTAATTTATTAACATCCTTCTTGAATTGTGGGCACCAGACCTGGACACAGTATTACAGCAGCGGTTGCATCACTGCCAAATACAAAGGTAAAATAACCCTCCCTATTCCTACTTGAGATTCCTTGGATCGTGCGTCTGTTTAACAATCTCTATACATATAAGTGGAACGGAAAGAGCGTTAACATCCCCATATGATGAAATTATATAATCAATTTTCTCAAATACAGAACCGAAATATTTATTGAATACTTCTGCCTTTTCTGCCTTATTATTGATAATTCTACAATTTCCATCTAACAATGGACTCATACCAGTGTCAGGATTCTTTTTGTTGCTAATATGTTTTTTAAAAACCCTCCTTCTTATTCTTCTTAACTGGGCATAGATTTCTTCGTGTGTTCCTTTGCTTCCCTTATCATTTTTCTACAATTCCTAATTTGTAATTTATATTCATTTCTGTTAACTTCCCATTTGTTTTATATTGCTTTTTAATTTTTACAACTGCTTTCACCTCCCCTCTAAATCAGGTTAGCTTTTAAAGTAGCATGGCCTTCTTCCTCACTTATGGGATTGTGGCTTTTTGGACATCTGGTTAGGTGTTCTTAGATGATTCCCAATTATCATTCAGATTTTTTATGATTAAATTCTTCCTCCCAGCTGATTTGGATCATAATTGTTTTCAGCTTTGTAAAATTGGCTGTATTAAATCACCAAGTATATACATTACTGGCCTGGTTTTCATTCTGCTTCCTCATTATAAATATGATCAAGTCATGATCATATGTACCTAAGCTTCCACTAATTTTTAGTTCTGTGATCCATTTCTCTTTAGCTATTCAGACAAGATGTAATAAAGAATTTCACTATAGTGGTTGCAACCCAAGTGAGGTTGTATTTTGAGTGAGGAAATTGTCATCTATAAAGTTTAGAAATTCCAAGGATGTTTTGAGCATCAGACCTCTGAGAGCATCAGACCTCCTGTGTATGTCACTCAAATTGAAATTCCCCATGATCCTACAGCTTTTCTTCCTACACATTATTTAGTGCATAGTGATAGGTGCATAAGTAGGCGGTCATCCTGTTCCCTAGTATGATTTGGTGGTCTGTAACAGACAACACCTAATTCCCCATCTTATGCTCTATCTGTTAAGACACTGATCCATAAGCGTTCATAATCATTTTCTTCTGAGTTATCAGTGATTCAGAAACAGGTAATGCCATTTTTTGACATAGATTGCCACTCCCCCACCCGTTTTGTCCACTCGATCCTTCCTCATTAGATTACAAACATTTATTTGAACACTCCAGTTTTGTGACTCATCCCACCAGGTTTCAGGAACACCAACTAGATCAACTTGATGTTATTAATGATCAACTCCAATTCCTCTTGTTTGTTACCCAGGCTCCTAGCATTGGTGTATAGGCAAGTCAGTCATTTATTCTCTTTGTGTTCTTTGGTTTGTTGACTAATTTTGTCCTCAACATCTCAGTATTGTACTGAATGTTCATGTCTTCCCCCTTTTTACCCGCCCCTTTTGCTATCATTTTAATGCTGTCCTGACTACTTTAGCCAACCTGTCCCCAAGGAGACTGGTTCCTCCACTGCTGTGGTGGAGGCCATCCAAACTATACAGCCTTGTGATGGAGTTACAGACCCCACACTAAACCAGGGCAAGGGCTAGAGCAGTACTGACCTAGGGAGGTCCTGCCCCTCAGCAGCTGCAGGGAATGCTCCAGGTGGAGGGATAGTTTAAGAGGACCTTGGTAGCACAGGGCAAGGAGTTATAGGAAAGAAGGCTGGCACCTGGAGCTGAGAGAGGAGAGGCTACAGCATTCCTAAGGTTATTCTGAAAGCCGTGATCCAGTTTTCCCACTTCTCCCCTTCTTTGGGCAGCTGGACTCTCACAGACTGAGGCATTGTCACACTGACATACTTCTGAGGCTGTGGCCACAGCCTGGTAGGAAGTGACCCACGGGGTAGTATAACTTGGGGTGAACCAGCAAGTGATACTGTCACACCCCTCTAGGGACCTGGGTTGGGACCCAGAGGAGTGGGAGGGCCTGAGTCCTCCTAACTTTCTCCCCTATTATCTCTGCCATGACAGAACCCTAAGGGTAGTGGAAGAGAAACTCAGGAGGGCTTGAGGCTTTCTGCATATGATTTGCAGAGGGCTCTCTCTAGAATGATCAGGCCAGAAAGAATGGTGGAGCACTGCCTGAGCACTAGGCCAGCTGGCTTTCAGACTGATGCATTCAAGTAAAAAAAAAAAAGTGCAAAAAAACCAGATTGGATTTGAGGTGGTCAAAAATACTGAGTAATTAGCGCTTCCCATTGTATTTACATTGCCTTCTGAAGCACTACAAACTTAATTAAGTACAAATGATAATACACTGCATCATTTACTGCATCGTGTATTCTGTCATCTCATATTGTAAGTAAAGCACCATTAAGCAATTCTCTCTGGTCTCTTTCTCTTCATCAAAATGACCAAGGAATCCTGTAAAGTGGGTGTAAACATTACACATACGTTCTGTAATTATAACATTTGCACTTTAGTTTTGATAGATTGACACTCTATCAGAATGTCATAACAATATCCACCCTCTGCCCCCTGAAATTTAGTATCATTTATTCAGAGAATGTGTTCTGTTATCCCCTAGTGCCGCCTTTGAATAAATCATTGACTTTTGCCAACTGACTAATTGGTTTTAGGGAATTAGTTAGTAATAGTAAAATATAACTAGTTAATTAGCTAACTACTTCCCGCGTGTTGTTCCCTGGTGTGCTATTAAGACTTTGATTTGCATTTCTGGATGGACTTGCCAAATCTTGCGCTTTTTGAACAGTGCAGTTTTTGCGGGAAAACGAAAAGAAAAGACAAGCCAGGTAAGTTCAATTAAGGCATCTTAATTTTTAAACAATTTCACTGCCTGGAGCTTTATCAGCTTACATGGATCTAATTACAGTTGATAATTCTGTGAATGAGTTAAGCAGACTTCCCCTTCCCCCTTTCCTTCGTTTCCGTCCATAAAATATACCTAAATCTACCAATCATGGGCCATTTGACTTTAAGTACGTGACCAGTCCTATTTCAATCAATTGAACTGCTTGTGTGCTTAAAGTGAAGCATGTGCTCAAACACTCTGCTGGATCGGGTTTACCATGCTCAGCACCTTGCACGATTGAACCCTTTAGAGAGGAACAATCCAGCATTTGTCAGGTGGTCCATTTTAACCTTGACACCTCTGCATCCCCTCCCCCCACAAATGTCCCTTCCTCTGATTATCTGAATGAGTTATGATAACATTCTGCATTCCATCAAATGTTGCGTGCTTCTTTCCCTTTCCCCTACTGCAGGCTGTAGGAAGGAGGGGGAGGCCATGTCTGTTCAAATAGTCGGTCCTTTGTCAAACCAATGAATACACAGTTTGGCACTCCACTATGGAAAGCTGGGTGCATAATCAGACGCAGAGCTTGAGTCTTCTTTAAAAATTGATTTAAAAATAAAGGTTAGCTCCCCAGTTTGTTTCCTCGGCTCTTTACACAACAAAAACAAAGCAAAGAAACCACAGGGATTCAGCTGGTTCCCAAATAACTATTTACTAACCTCACAGAAACATAAAAGGTCTAGCTACACACTGCCACTCTGACTGCTTTCTGGTGGCTTATACAAAATAAAACATGGTGAGCCTCACTAGAGGGCTCACAAACCTTTTAAAGTGCTGCTACCTTATTTCTATACCCAGACTCTTCCGTTTGTACTCACGTGAGTGACATATAGTCTTGCAGTATTCCTATTCTAATAGAACGTCAGACAGGATGATCGCAATGGTCCCATCTGGTCTAGGAATCTATATGTTCTCAATCTAGTTGGTAGAATTTGGATGTGTTCATTTTAGGATGTGCTAATCAGACATGGGAACACCATGTTCCCCTGTTAGAACCAACCAAATGGTTAATATCTGCTAATGATAAGAAGACGTTGCTTTGATACAACACTTAGTTTTCTGCATGCAGTAACATAGCGTTGCATTCTCTCAGGGCAGAAATATAACTGTAGCATGGCAAAAAAATGGTGCATTTCTCCCATTAGCCCTTTGGGACTTCCTTCCCTTCTCCCTTAAAAGTTATTCTTTACCTAGTCTGCTTTTAAATCCAATACAAAAGCCCTTCACATTTTGAAAGGAAAATATAGGAAGCTGCTGAGACAGACGCTAGTGTAATAGCTAGAGTGGAAGAGAATTGTTAGAAGTCAGCATTAAAAGCAGGGTGTAAATTATGCTTGTTGGTAAAGTTTGCCTCTAAATGTAAGTAGTGTAGAAATAGAGCCACTTTGTTGATTTTCTTGATGTACATATTTCTGGGTGAAGACATTTTGTATCTCAGAATAAGATCATCGTGTCTCTTTTGATTATTTACACCAGAAAAACTACATGTATTTTTATAGGGCTAGAGCATCATGTTGGGAACAGAGGACTTGCCAGACTGGATCGTACCCAAGGTCTGTCTAAATCGATATCCTGCCTCTGACAAGAGACAGCAGCAGATGTTTCAGGGGAAGGTGTAAGAACCGCACAGTAAGTGCATGTAGGATAAGCTGCCCCACACGTTAAGTCTCATCCTGATCTCTAGTAGTGATTGGTTTAAGCTCTGAAGCATGAGGTTTAACATCCCTTTTGCAATAGTTGCTAGCATTAAATTAACTCCAGATATTCTTGTTATGCGTTTAAATGTCCCATCCGTTGTCGTTCTGTCCTTGGAGCAGCCCTTGACAGAGATGGTGACATTTCCCCCCCCTAGTTTTCCTACTACTTCAGGGAGGGAGTAAAATTGCACTGCATCTATACCTGTTGCAGAGTGTGATCTACAATACCCCTGTGTACCTGCACTGCTGAGTGTGTTTGAGGGGCGGAGACAAGTCCCTCCTGACCCTTCCTGCCCACATGTGTGAGCAGTGACTTAGCAGCTCTGTGGAGCCAGCTCCTCCCAATCCCCTGAGAGTGGTGGTATTACCCATCTGGATGGGGGGCCCTCTTCCTTCTTTCCTTCCTTGCATGAATGCAGGACAAGCCCCAATCCGGGTGCAGGAGGTAGGGAACAACAGCTATTGTTAGGGAAAAGTCATGACATTGAATAGAAAAGGATCACCTTGTAATAGGGTTTCTTTTTTAACCATCTTGTAGACTTTAACAGTGAATGGTATACTTACAAGAGAATTCAGTACAGATCAGCTGCTAGCTGGGGCTTGCGCCAGCACCCTCCCAACTTGTACCGGGGGCATGTTGTGAGTGGTGAGGGACATGCCTCTGCACAACAGGCTGTGGGGAGGGTGGCATAGGCACTGAATCCCCCACCTAAATTCCCACTGAAGACCCCCCTACATTGGGTATCCCTAACTAGGGGGTTGTAGCCAGTATTTGATCCCTTCATGCGGGCTGAATGGCTCGAAGGGAGAAAAAGCAGGGCAGAAAATATGTCCCAGTCATTTCCGGGGAGCAGGTCCAACAGGTTCTCAGCCCATGGAACTTCTGCTGAATCCAGTGGGAGGTCCACAATGTGGGGGCTTGCAGGACTAGTCTCTGGCCCCATTGATTTAAAGAGGAGGCTCTGCTATGAAAGAAACCAATAAGGGGCCTTGGTGGTCAGGTAGCAACGGGGAAGAGTAAATAGACATGCCATAACCCCCAGAATAGTTCATCCCTTTTCTCAGAGAAATCTGCAGGAGTCTGAAATACGACAGGGGCTTTACTTAATATCCAGTTTGAAAAGGAGGCAGGTTTCATGATTTTACGAGAGAGAGGAGGAAGAGGACCAAAACAGTCTGCAGTTCATACCACCTGACGTTTTGACTCTGCACAATATGTATACTCTCTGTGAAAAGGCTGAGAACAATAGTGAACTGTGAAAACATCCAACGATTAACGAGACTGAAGTAGAAGGGGTTGTGTTGGAAATGGGACTTTATGACCCTCTCGTCAAAAATTCCAGGAAGAGCTTTCGAAAGTCATAACTCTGACTTGTTTTATAGGTAGGGGAGGATAACTTCATCTCATGGAGTCATGGGGAGTTCAAAAGGAATTATCAAATGAAAGCAAAGTGGGTCATCGCCTCCGGTGAGTGCATCAGCAGATCAGGTATACTGATCAAATGTTTTACCAAATGAAAGGAGATGGGTCTCTTTATTTATTTATATTTTGTCTTTGCTTATCAAGATGCTGCAATTTTTTAAAAAGGAGCAGAGCTGAAGGCGAAAAAACTACCATGGGCAGGAATAGGACCGAGTCCTTGGACCATGATACGTAACCAGCATTCAGCCCTTCTTGCATTTTCTTCCTTCAACAGCTGCCGTTTCTCAGCCAGAAGCAGCTCAAATGTGGGTGGAGGTGCTAGATCAGTTTGTATAGTGGGGGTGCTGAGAGCCATTGAACGAAACTGTAAAGCCTGTATATAATGGAAACCACTTAAAGCCAGGGGGTGCGGCAGCACCCCACATCCCCCCAGTTCCAGCACCGATGGATGTGGGTCATAGAGAGTTCGAAAACAATTCTAAAAGCCAGCTTCTACATTAAACAGAAGATAAATAATTCTATGTTGGATGGAAACAGGTATGTCATATTTACCTAGCTACAGGAAATAGAAGTTAATTCTTTAATGCAAATTAATAACTTATTTGCTTAATAACATAGTAAAAGCATGCTGATTGGTTAATAATTCAATCACACAGGGTTTTAATATCATGTGCTGCAAAGAGCCGCAGGAGACACATTAAAGAGCCACTTGCAGCTCGCAAGCCTCAGTCTGAGTATCGCTGTATCAGTTGAAGAGCACTGCAGATTGGAACTGTCCACGTCCCCACCCTGTGAAGTAAGGAATTAAAATTCCCGTTCCATAGAAGGAAAATGGAAGCAAAGAGATATGTAAGGCCCAGTTCATTAAAACTCTTGACTTGGTTGAAAACATTCCAATGAAATATTTCCTGTGGGAAATTAGCTTTGTCATAATTGAAACTTTCCGTGGGAAAAATAAAATTTGGTGAAATTTTTCACTGGAAAAATCATAATGAAACTTTCTTTTTCAAATCAATTAAGAATTCATCTCTGCATCTTCCTGAGCTGCTGCAGTGCCTCATGGGAACGGAGGTTTCAGGTTCCTCATGTCCCTAAGCTCCCTATGTGTCCAACTCCCTGGCCAGATTACATCTCCCATGAGGCATTACTGTTTCTCCTTGTGGATGGCAGTCAGAAATGAAGTGTTTAGTTTCAGGAATATTGAAACATTTCCTTTTGAACAAATACATTGAAATGAAACGTTCTGCTAGTTCTGTTATATAAAAATCACTTGATATTTCAACTTTTCGTTTCAGTTTGGGATGAAAACAAATGTCAGAATATCAGAATTTCCCCATTGGATGGTGTGGCGTTGCGCTCCATATGCTTTATAAAAATATATTTATAAGTGTGAATATGATGTAACTGGAATATGCTTTATGCAAAAGGTCTCTTGTAAGGTATCATTACAAAGCTTATGATCTACTGAGTGTGTTCATCCCATTTGTTTGCATGTATTATTTCTATGTCTGGAGTTAGGAGAGTAAGATATAAACATGTTAAGTGGAAGCCCTTAAGGGTGCTTCAGAATCAATCACCTGTAAATGACTCTGTTTACTTGCAAACCTTCTGGGGTACATGCCAGCCAGCCCTGGAAGAATGGAGACTAGGGGTCTCACAGGACATGTGACCATGTCACATGATACTGAAATCTATCTTAACCCTGGTGCTTTTCCATTTAGAAGGAGGGGTGGGAACCCAGAGAGAGACAAAAGATTCCCGCCTTGTGCCAAAGCTATAAAAGGGGGTGGAACAGAACAAAGGAGGTGGCCAGTCATGATAAATCCCCTAGTTATCACCTGTGATGGAACTAACAGGGACTGTACCAGGGGAAAGGATTTGGACCAGACTAGGAAGGAGTCTAGTCTGTGAAAGAAGCTTATTGGAACATCTCTGAAGATGAGATTGACCTGTATTAAGTTTCTTAATGTATTAGGCTTAGACTTGTGTGTTTTGTTTTATTTTGCTTGGTACCTTACTTTGTTCTGTCTGATATTACTTGGAACCACTTAAATCCTACTTTTTATACTTAATAAAATCACCTTTGCTTATTAATTAACCAGAGTAAGTGATTAATAACTGGGGCAGCAAACAGCTGTGTATATCTTTCTGTCAGTGTTATAGAGAGCGGACAATTTATGAGTTTACCCTGTATAAGCTTTATATAGAGTAAAACAGATTTATTTGGTGGTTTGGATCCTATTGGGAGCTGGATCTCTGGGTGAAGGAGAGAGGAGTACTTGCTAAGCTGTTTTCAGTTAAGTCTGCAGCTTTGGGGGTGTGGTTCAGACCCTGGGTCTGTGTTGCAGCAGACTAGCATGTCTGGCTCAACAAATCAGGGTTCTGAAGTCCCAAGCTGGCAAAGAAAACGGGCTCAGAGGTACTTTCAGCACATCAGGTGACAGTCCCAAAGGGGGTCTCTGTGACCGAACCTGTCACAGATGGAAATTCTGTGTTTTGATCAGATGCACTCATAAAGAGCAATGCCCAGTGAGAAACTTAATGTGTTGAAACACTTGACTTTTCTTAATTTCCCATTGTCATACAAAACATCAGTCACAGAGACACGATTTGAGCCCATGTGTCTTGAGCCCCAGTCCACAAAACTATCCTTTTCCTGTTTGCATTAGTGATCAAGACATGATAAACCTCCTTTATAAATGTTAGCCGATTTCTTTTTAGAACAACATGCTGAAGAAAAATGGAGACCTTTTACAAGAGACATGGACCAAGGCTTTGTAGTTTGGTTTCTTTAGGAAATCAAAATTCAGACCAAATTTGCCTAAATGTTTGCTAACGTTCACAAATATGTTCAACAATCTTAGGCCCTGCTGCAACCTAGCCAAGGCCAATATATTGTAATCATGTAACAATCATGATTTTTCCCTATAGTTATGCTTGTAGGGATTAGATTTTTATCTGTAAATGTTGAGTAATGTCAATTTCATTATACACTCACACACTGATTAAAATAATTGCATTGATCATTGATATTTACACATAGGCAAAGTAAGAAAAATGCTGCTTGAGAATGTATTAGTTTGATTTAAGGATATTTACTTTGTGTATTTTGACATGTGATATAGACAACTTGTGTTTTAACAGTTGTAAAGCTTTAACTTTCTGAATTACGGTAATTAAATAATTATTCTCTGACCACACACCTTATTATCTGACCTCCCCATAATTCCCTGCAACTTTCTGAAAATGTAAGTGAATAAAAATTGAAGAAAATGCTTAAAAATAAATATTTATATTATCCATTGAAATTTAAAAGAATAAAAATGAATTAATTCTGCCAACCCCAACTAGTTTTGATCGCCACTGATCTTTTGTAGCAAGGTTATACAGCTACCAAACTCTAAGTATTGGCTTCAGTAGGTGTAGGATCACTTAAACATGGTGAGTACTAACCTGGCTCCATTGAAGTCAATTGCAAAATTGCAACTGACTTCAGTGGAGCCGTGGTTTCACACAAGGGCCTTATGAAGTGGAGAAAAATACCATAAGAGAACAAATGAGACTATTTATTTCCCTCCGGCCGAATTAACAGTTCTTTTCTAAACAGTATATGATCAGCTTTCATTCAGCTGACTCCCAGCCGTTGAAATGAAAGCCTGGTATCTAATTTTGGAAGGAAGTAAATAGGAAAACAGTGTGGGAGAGTGTTAAATTGGCCACACAACATAAGAAATTACTCTCTGCATAATGGTGTGTTCAATGTCATCCCGTCTTCCTGCAAAAACACCAAAGTGGCAACCCATTTGTTCTTTATGTGTAAACAAATATTGTTTCAGGAGCATAGATAATTATAAAACAGTCACACTTCTATGCAGGCATGATTAACTTGTTCAAATATCTAACACGTAATTATATTCTGAGAGAAATTCAAGTAATTATATTCCTTTAAAAACCAAAGTAAATTAATTCTAAAAGAAAAGTATACATTCAGTTTCTTCCATGTAACAGTTTGGGTGTAAATATTTAATACATATGTAATCTTTTGATGGCCTTTAATTGGCAAACATTCACCTGTAAGAGAAACTGACAAATTTATGAGTAACGGGAGACAAAAGAACTCATGATAGGCATGTCAGGGTTCTATTGCTTGCCCTGATCTATTGTGGGATGCTGGGGAAGTCATTTTATATCTCCCCCCACCCGCTGCTTCCAAACATTTTTGTCTGGCTGCTCTATTTAGACTGTAAAATCTTCAAGGCAGGAACTTTTTCTCACTATGTGTTTGTACAGCACCGAGCGCAATGGAGTCCTGATCTCAATTGGGGCTTCCAGCCTTTACTGTAATACAAAATAATACTGATAATATATAATAAAATAAATGCAATACCAATGTTTCTCTGTTGGAAAAGTGATGACATAGAAATGGCCCCTCCATGCTCCTCTCCCTAGGGGTTTTTCAGTCATCTCTGTTTACTTTACAGACAAATAAGTCTGCCCTCCTGTTTGCCCTGCTGATCAAACACAGCTATAGGAGCACCCAAGGGATCCTGTCCTACCTTGAACTTTCTACTCAATTTTGAAAGCAGAATTTCTAGAATAATAGGTTTTAAGGCCAGGAGGAAACATTATGATCCTGTAGTCTGATGCCTGACATAATTCAGACCATAGAATTTCACACAGAAACTTGGTTGACTTCAACTTCCATCCACTGGATATTGAAATGCTGTTCTCTGCTAGACTCAAGAGCCCTGTAGTGCCTTCTTATGTAGGTGATAGGCCAAGATTGCGTCACCTCTTAAACTTCTCCTTGATCTTTCTTCTTTGTGTTGATGTAAAAGGCAGAAAGAGAACAATGGTTTGGGTTTTTTCCTCATTCCTGGTGGTGTTTGCAAAACTGCCCAATGGCAAAATTGTCTTTTGACTGAGCAAATTTGATATGCTCACTGAGAGAATAAATGTAGTGAAAACCATCAAGTTTCACCTGTTTTCATGTCAGAATCATGTTTCGTGTGTTTGGAATACTGGGGTAAAGGGAAAAAAAATGTTCACTTGAAAATGGGCACAATATTTGGTCAAAACGTTTGAGAACCTTAACAAATCTGAGCTGAATGTCCTGTTTGTAATGAGACTAGTTTTAGATTTGGTTACAAATATTTTTCCCAGCTCTGCTATTAATGGGTTCCCTGCTATACTCCTTTATATACTGAGACAAAAATATATCCTGGCACTACTGAAGTCTGGTTCCAAGTTTAGTTCCACAAATGTTTTTGTACCCAAATAGCTGTACGAAGGAGGATGATATATGGTTGTGTGAAAGCAATGAAAAGAGAGATCTTAATAAATGTACCCCAGAGTTTGGCAAGGGTTTAAGCCCATATGTAAAAGGGCATGCCTGTCCTGTACGGCCCCTTCTGCCTGGGGTGGCTCTATCGACTCCTGCCTCTGGTTTCCCTTCTGCTCAGGGCCCCTTAGGAAGTCTAGTCCAGACATTAAAACATTCTCTTTCTGGGGTCCAATTTGTTAAGTCCTGCACACAATCTTTCAAAATAGAACTCACACATACAGTGTTCACCCCAGTTTCAAACTCCTTCTTCCCTGAGGGTCTGGCCAGGGCCGGCTCCAGGCACCAGCTAAACAAGCAGGTACTTGGGGCGGCCAAGGAGAAGGGGCAGCACGTCGGGCTCTTCAGCGGCAATTCGGCGGAGGGTCCCTCGGTCCCTCTCGGAGGGAAGGACCTGCCGCCGAAGAAGAAAGCAGTGCAGTGGAGCTGTCACGGATCGCGATCGTGGCTTTTTTTTTTTTTCCCACCGCTTGGGGCGGCAAAAACCTTGGAGCCGTCCCTGGGTCTGGTCTCTCTTTAAATATCCTTGCTTTTGCCCCAATCACGTGCTGGGCACAGCCGCTCCACCATGAGGGTCTGTCTTGCTGCTCTTCCAGCACCTTCTGACTGGAGTTTGGCCTTCTCTGCCTTTGCCCCAGGCTGCCTTCCCCATGGGTGTCTTTCCCCCCAGCTCCTGCGGAAGACTTCTTACTCTCTGCAAAGTCTGCAGGCATCTGCCAACACCCACCTGCAGCCCCTACTCTCTCCAGGCCACTTCCTTATTTATCCCAGGGCTGATTGGGTCAATTGACCCATCTGTCTCATGACCTTCATTTGCCAGCATGTCACATGTGGACTGAGGCCCCCGTCCTTAAGGAGCCAACCACCCTTTGATAATACCATGGCTAACTTCAATTATATGCTTGTGTGAAAGAAATGAATCGGGAGACCTTAAGGAATGGGGCTCAGATTTAGATTCTGATTCAGGAAAAGGCTTAACCACATGCATAATTTTAATTATACTTAAGTCCCATTGAAGCTTATAAGGTCTTGGTTGAGTCAGGGCCATAATTTCCAATTCATTCATGTAATGGAACATCCAAATTCTACCCCCCAATAGTTCTCTTCCGGATTTTTTTTATGATACAATGACTGCAGCACTTTTTAGCTTTCTTTTCATACTGCCACCTTCTGCCTTCTTTGTTGTTGGGTATTATCATATGCTGTCAATAATTTAAGTACCATCTAATAAAATGTAAAAACAAAATAAAAGACCCCCCCCCTCAAGCCCGCGAGATAATAAAATGACATGTATTTTGCTGTTTTGTGAGTTACTAACATAAATAAATAATAAATCTGTAGAAATACACTGTATTGAATTGTGTTGGCCCATTTGGGTTCATATTTAATATTGCCTTGCACTTCTTTTGTACCCTTATAAGCATTATTTAGTTAAGCTTCAAAACATCTTTGTGTTATCCTATTTTACAGATGGGAAAAATGAGGCACAAAGAAGCGAAGTGACCTTCTTGAGGTCATGCAGGAAATGCACGGTATGAACAGGAAATTCCCTAGGTTTTCTGATGCTCAGTCCCGAGTTCTAATCTCAAGACCTTTCCTCACCCTGACACATGGTGATTCCTGACCCTCTTCCATTATGTTCATTTTTCACTGACATTAAATCTATTGACTCAGTCCCATCCAGTGTCCCCAAGGGGAGTAGGGGGCTAGAGGGGCTTGTAGGATAATTGGTTAACTTTCCACCTTTTCAGAACAGAGTTCAAATGTGGACCACATGTGAATTGTGTTTGAGCTATGCAATATCAATGGAAAGAGGGAGTTAGTGGTAAGATGTGGACATCAGCTGTTCTTTTTCAGGATAGAAAGGACACACTTCTGCCGTCTTTACTAAAGAGAACAATCCTGAATCATGTGAACAGTCCCATTGAACTTTACAAAGTTCCTGAATTCCTGTGAGTAATGGTTCCAGAAGCATCACCAAAGACTACAGAATATCATTGATTACTCTTTATGCTGTTAATAAGTTCTTACAGGAAGTGGATTGAGACAATTAAATTGGGGATGGACATCGGGCGCAATCATGTATGGGAAGGGTGGATGGATTAGACCAATGTCTCTGAACTTTTCCAGACTACTGTACCCCTTTCAGGAGTCTGATTTGTCTTGTGTACCTCAAGTTTCACCTCACTTAAAAACTACCTGCTTACAAAATCAGACATAAAAATACAAAAGTGACACTGCACACCGTTACTGAAATTGCTCACTTTCTCATTTTTACCATTGTGATAGACCCGGGCCAGTTGGGTACAGCAGAATAGCAGAAGGCAGATATACTGGCCACTGGATTAACCGTTTTCTGCTCCCTGACTGACCAGAGCAGGGGCTGCTCCAGATGAGAACATCTGACTCCAATTAACCTGCAAAGAGTCAGGTGAGGCCATTAAGCTAATGTGACCACCTGACTCTCATTAAGGCCTCGCTGATACTATAAAAAGGGCTCACTCCAGTCAAGCAGAGGAGAGCTGGGGAGAGGAAGTGCGGCTGAAGGACTGGTTAATGAAGACACCCTCAAGTTATTGATAAGGGAGCCCTAAGGTAAGGGTGAAGAAGGGAGAAGCAGGAGAGCTGTGGGGAAGTGGCCCAGGGAAATGTAGCCACTCAGCCAGTGAAAGGTTGGCTGCCAACAGCTGCTACCATTAGGGTCCCTGGGACGGAACCTGGAGTAGAGGGCGGGCCCAGGTTCCCCCCAACCCACCACTACAGGAACACCTCCTGGGAGGGGAAGTCAGGCCCCTGTCAGGACAGGAGGCTAAACTGTTTTAAAACAAGCCCCTAGGGACAACAGAGACTGTGGGAATTCTCTCACCAACCTCCTTGCTGGCTTATGATGAAAAGGGCTCAGTAGACTGTAACCCTGGCCCTAGAGAGAGAAGGGCTGTGTGGAGGGTCACAAAGAGCCACTGAGGCTAGCATATACCGCCTAGAAGCACAGGAGCCCCAGGGACAAGGTCAGAGCTCTGCCACACCATGTAATTATAAAATAAAATTAGAATATAAATATTGTACTTACATGTATAGTATATAAAGCAGTATAAACAAGCCTTATATGAAATATCAGGGGTATAGCTGTGTTAGTCTGAATCTGTAAAAAGCAACAGAGGGTTCTGTGGCACCTTTAAGACTAACAGAAGTATTGGGAGCATAAGCTTTCGTGGGTAAGAACCTCACTTCTTCAGATGCAAGATGAAGAAGTGAGGTTCTTACCCACGAAAGCTTATGCTCCCAATACGTCTGTTAGTCTTAAAGGTGCCACAGGACCCTCCATTGCTTTTCATTGTATAAAATGTTTGTACTGACTTCGCTAGTGCTTTTTTATGTAACCTGTTGTAAAACTAGGCAAATATCTAGATGAGTTGATGTATCCCCTCGAAGACCTCTGCATGCCACCAGGGGTACACATACCCCTGGTTGAGAACCACTGGACTGGACCATTTTAGGAGATGTTTTCCATCTCTGATCTATACAATGCAATGATATTCTTCATGACCCTTACCTGCATATCTGGTGTCTTCTTTTAACTGCATCTTTACGGTGTGTTTCCCTGCACTGTTTCTTACCTTGCCATAATTTAAAGCTGGAGAATGAACACAAACATATAATGTACCATTTTCTGGTTCAGGCATCTCTTTGTTAAAATGTTGCCCCTTGAAGGCTTGTTGTGAAATATGAAAGCCACACGTTGTAGTGTTCTTTTGCGCTACTCTTGTTTTCTTTACTGGAGTGAAATATGCTGTATAGATTGTACGTTGCTATGCTAATCGTCAGCAGCTGTTCATAATTGTCTCTCCGTTACAGGTGCAGCAGCTTGGTACTTGTGCTGTAGGCCGGCAATATGCTCTTCCAACACAGCTCAGCAACAGAAGTTGAGTTTCCTCCTTTGCAAATAGTCTAGGAATTCATATGTAAGGGCTCCAAAGGGAGAGACAACATAATTCTCTCTGACGTCTCCCTTTGTAAGGTGAATCAGATACACGGAGTTAGGTAATAGCCAGTGCTGGTCATGATTGGCTAAGAACTGCACGCAACATATTATTTTTATCACTCATCCTGGCCAGCTTGTTGGTATCATCCACATGTTATGGCTTGTTTTGGGGCTCCAAGTCAGGAAAGTGCTGCATGGGCTTTATTGTCTCTGCTGATCAGGAAGTGGTCATAGCATGCAGCACAATGACAAGCAGGAATAACCTACAAGGACGTACCAATATGCTGTGGTAATGAGCACTTTAGAAAAATGATAGATAGCTGATATGTGTGGTCTCCAGCTCTCCAGAAATATGTGAGGTCATCTTTGATGGTAAATCCAACAGAATATTACTGACCATGTCTTTACTGTGGATTGAGTGATCCATCTGAAACTCAAGCAGGGTTCTGTGGCACACAGAGGGATTTGAACTACAGTATGACTTAGAGCAGTGGCTTTAAAACGATTTTTCTGGTGACCCAGATGAAGAAAATTGTTGATGTCCACAACCCAACGGCGCTGGGGATGAGGGGTGTGGGAGTGAGCTCAGGGCTGGGGCAGAGGGTTGGGGTGTGGGGGTGAGGGCTGCGGGGTGGGGCCAGGAATGAGGGGTTTAGGGTGTGGGAGGGGGCTCTGGGCTGGGGCAGGATGTTAGGATGTGGGAGGGGGTCAGGGTCCTGGGCTGGGGATGCAGGCTCTGGGGTGTGTCCAGGGATGAGGGGTTTGAGGTGCAGGAGGGGGCTCCGGGTTTGGTGGAGGGCTCAGGGCTAGGGCAGGGGGTTGGGGCATGGGTTTACCTCCAGCAGCTCCCAGTCAGCGGCCAGAAGGAGGTCCAGATCCTAGGCATAGGCATGCAAGTGGCTCTATGCAGCGCTCGCCTGCAGGCACACCCCCCGCCCAGCTCCCATTGGCTGGGATCCAGTGCTTGGGGTGGGAGCAGCACACAGATCCCCTTCCTCCCCCCACCTATGAGCCAGACCTGCTGCTGGATGCTTCCGGGGCGCAGCACGGTGTCAGAACACGTAGGGGCTACTAGTTTTTACTGGCCGGACGCCAGGGTCCCTGGGTACTGAGCAAGGCAACCCAGTGCCTTGCATTCCATGACCCAGTACTGGGTCACGACCCAAACTTTGAAAACCGCAGCCTTAGAGCAGGGATCAGCAATCTTTGGCACACGGCCCATCAGGGAAACCTGCTAGCGGGCCGGGCTGGTTTCTTTTCCTGCAGCATCCACAGGTTCAGCTGATCACAGCTCCCACTGGCCGCGGTTCGCATTTCCAGGCCAATGGGGGCTGCTGGAAGCAGTGCGGGCCGAGGGATGTGCTGGTCACCGCTTCCCAGAGCCCCATTGGCCTGGAATGGTGAACCACGGCCAGTGGGAGCTGCAATCGGCCAAACCTGCAGATACTGCAGGTAAAGAAACTGTCCTGGCCCGCCAGTAGATTTCCCTGACGGGCCGCGTTCCAAAGGTTGCGGATCCCTGCCTTAGAGGCTCTATGGATTGCCACCTACTGGCCAAATTAAATAATCAGAATCCTTCTTAAGATCTATTCACCCTACCTTTTACAAGCCTGTTCCTATTGAAGTTAATTGGACATGGACCTTTGTCATGGACCCGAGTGAGATGAGTCTTGGGTCCCCCCAAGTTGTTAATATGTTTTTTACTAAGGACAACTCACCCACATATACTGCACAACAACCTCCCTGCCAAATCTACTTGTGGGAGAAGGGAAGAAACTTTCATATTTAATGTAAAGATTTGTAACCTTCTGTTATTTATTTATTTATGTGGTGCAGGTTTGTGACTTTTAGTTAGTATTGTAACATTGTAAAAAATTGACCAGACTATTTCCTGCTTTTGGTGTTGGTGATAATAATAATAAACACAGGACTTTGCACCTCTGCACCCCTTTTTATCTGTGATTCTCAAGCCACTTATCAAAGAGGAATGATAGATTCAGACTCCCTGTCCGTTGCTTTCCCCAGCCTGCATTGTCAGCTCTATAGAACACACACATGCAGTCAGATTACAAGGTGCTTGTCACCAGGGCAGCTAAAATTCACGTTGCTGATTTAAATTACGGCCTGGCCTCCTATGCCCCAAGGCAGGGAGTGGGGGATGAACCTCCTCCTGCCTTCCTCCAGGGGAGGACAGATTTAACCTCCATGTTGGGGACAGCACTTGGGCACTGATAGCTGCTATTATCCAGGCTGTGCACTGAATCAGAGTAATCACTGACCACCCTACCCACACCGCCATCCATGACCACTTCAGGGGCTGTGCTGACTAACAGCTGCTTCCTTCCAGGAGCTCAACACCGCAGATGTTGTTGAGGATGTATACTGCCACAATACCCCCTCCTGGATGACTTCCCTCTTCTGGAGACCTTCCACCAGAGGCCTGTATTGACTTGCTCCAGCTTTGACCCACATATGCATCTTCCACAATAGGGCCCATTCCATTGGCTAGGGCTATAATTTTCAGCCAATTTACTCATCACCATTACTCACATCCTTAAACCTAAATCTTCCTCTCTGTCGATAAGAAGTAAAAAACTGGATTAATAGCTCAAAGAGAGGTCTAACTGCTAATAAATATTCTTCATTTCATTATCTGTCAGAGGATGGAACTGATATATTGTGGATGCCCATAAAATTACAACTACCCAATGCAGCAGCAGCAGCTTTAATGTTAGCCAGGTACCATTTAATGAGGAAGGAGGAAGAAATAATTTGAGTCTATTAGTGCCCAAAGGGCTTTATTCATTATAATACTGAAGAAAGGGAGGTATCCGAGGAGAAAGCCAAAGAAACACATAATGTTTAGAAAGAAGATGAAAATCAGCTGCCGTCTTAGAACAGGGCCAAAGCATGAGCTGGGTGAAGTGTGAGTTGCAGATTATCATTCCTCATTTATCTTTGCTTTGCCTTTTTTTTTTTATTTGCCCATGCATTTATAATTGGGCATCAAACTTCTTATAACTGGCTGCAAATTCTCTTGACATGCCAGGATTTCCTTTCAGGCACCCTGACAACATTAGAGAGAGAACATCAGACTGGATCTACAGGGTCATTAGCCATCACTGGAGGCATCATAAATAACCCCACCGTGAAAATGAGGATTAGTAATGTTTTTTTTTTCTTTTCTGAAACTTGCTGGAAACAACACAGAGAGACGGATAGGCAGGAGCAGAGGGGGAACCCAACGAGAAGTCAAAGTAATTTAAGAGATGGATAGTGTATAGGAAGTGTCATTTTAAAAATACCACAACAGCATGAAAGCCAGTCTAGGATCTAAAATTCCATCATCCATCTGTCACTAATTAAAAAGAATGTCAAAGAACATATGGCCATGGAACTATAGGGAGTTAAAAAAGAAAATTAAAGGATCTACATTAACTGTGCACCTAAACAACACTGTTTCCGGTAAGTGCTTGATAAATACTCCAAAAGAGGGGGAAATAACTTGAAAGGAAGACCACACAGATCTCTTCTGACAAGCTACCTTTATGTTCCATTCGAGGTGTAACTATATATCTTCACCTTTGACATTGTCATTATTACTCACAGAGTAACCTAATCAGATTTTTATCGGGCTCTTGTCAGCCACCCTTCTGTTGATAGAGGACTTTGGGACATTATATATAAATATTTAAGTAATGCACATTATAAATGTCCAAAATAAACTGAAGCAGCAAATAAAACCCCCTTATTAAAAACACCAGGGAGATGTGCTGGAAAGGGGTGTACTGTACATCATTGTTTTCTGTGAATATTATCCTTTTATAAATGTGTTTTGTTATTCTTCATTACCCCTAACATTGAATGAATTTCCTATTAACACAATCATAATTGCCCTTCTCTGTGTCATTCCATTAAACCCATCATTAAAGTATATGTTTACAGAAAGAGAAAACATTCTTACTTTTTCAGCAATAATAGTCTCTATGCCTTACGGATTAAACATATAGCAATAGAGAGAGTGTCTGATAATTTGGCATAATAAATAACACAATGTTGAAAGTATTAGACTAGAAATAAGAAATGAAATATTCTTTTTTATTACCACCACTTATCATTTATTGAGTCTAATTCAATAGCCACCTATAATGTTTTGTTTTTGAGTACTTTGCATAATGTTTGTACATCATAATCATATCTTCATCATAATTCAATCATATTGCGTTGTGACAATGCTCTGCAGTTTATCTGTTTTTGCTTTGCCTCCTCAGATTTATTGTCGCTATCGGCCTTATCCTACACTTATTAAATACTCCTTCCCAGATCCTACCTCTGATTCTCATTGATGCTGAGTTCTCTATACACTGCCAGAGTGATGTAAAGGGGCCTTCATGTAAATAAAAATGAGGGCCCCATAGGGCCTCCTGCCTAGCACATGCCAGAGATTTCACACTGTGATTCCTGCTTCTAGCCCAATAGCTTGTGGATGAACTAGAAGGTATATTTTAGAAAGCCATCCAAAGGCTCCAAGCGATGGGGAATTTACCAAATCTTTCTGTAAGCTGTTTCAGTAGTTAATCACCCTCACTGCAAAAAATATGCATTTTATTTCCAACTTCAGCTTTCCAGCCACTGGATCTTGGTATATCTTTGCCAACTAGATTACAAAAATCTCTGGTACTAGGTATCTTCTTTCTATGCAGACCAGGATCAAGTTGACTCAACATTCTTTTCAATATGCTAAATAAATTGAGCTCCTTTTGTTTCTTATTGTGAGGAATGTTTCCCCAAACACAAATCGTTCTTGTAACTCTTCTCTGAACCTCCCCCCTTACTCATACACAATTTTGGTAAATTGGGAGTGTTTGCTGAATGAGGAAGGCAAGATTGTTTAAGCAGACTTCACAAATTGGGTGAAATCCTGGCCCCATGGAAATCAATGGGAAAACTGCCACTGAATTCAGTGGACCAGGATTTCACTCAGTGGGTACGTCTACACTGCAGTGTAAAGCCAGGGTCACCGGAACTTGAGTCAGTGGGTCCTGGGGTAGAGATCCCAGGGCTGGATTCTCTACACTGATTGTAAACCCTAGGTTAAGAATTTTGTAACCCAATCCCAATCCCAGGGGTCTAGCATCCACGCTGCAATATGAAGACCCGAGTCCAACCACCCATATCTCAGACTTCCTAGCACCTTCCCAAAATGTGGTTGCTGTAACCCTTTGTTTTTGGTTCAATGTGAGAAAACTTGACAGTCCATCCTGCATGTTACAGGAAGTTTGAACCGCCCACCAACCTTCCTACTGAGCTGTCATTTTGGTCTGCACGCTCCCGGCAACTGGAGGCAACAACATGGAAGAGATGCCATTTGAAGAATTTCTCTCGCTTGCGCTTTCAGTCCTGTTTCAGGGAACGGGCAGAGCTTCCATGAGACACTAGTGGAGATTTCCGTGGTGGCACTTTCTCACCCCTGATCAGAGCTAATGATGGAAATAGACACAGACATGGCAGACTCAGACTGGCTGTTGCTGCTCATGAAACTTGGTACACTGTTTTGCTGGCCTTAGACCACAGATTAATCAAAATCTGGCTGTGCTCTCGCTACCATGACACAGTGTGCTTTGTAAAGTATTCCTCCTCGTCAGTCTCCATTGCAAACGCAGATGGTTCTCTGAAGGTGTGTTTGCAGCTTGGTGGCGAGAATAAAATGAAAGGGTTAAACTCTGACTTGCTATACTACATGAAGGGGGATTGCTTCTCTTTCCCGGGCAATTCTTCCGAGAGAGAGGACAAAGGAAGTCAGCCCATGGAATTGTGGGATTCCTTTGGTGGACTCCCAGGACCCAAATGCGAGGGGGCTGCATCTACACTGCAAAGCAATAAGGTTTAAACCCTCAGTGTCAGCTTGATTTGGGCTGAAACCTTCCACCCTCGTGAGGTCCTAGGAGAGCCAAGTCTGAATCTGAGAAATTTGTGTGTGGAAGGAAGCAGGGTTTGGGCTCAAGCCTGAGTCTGAGCCTGGGTTTACAATGCAGTGTAGACATACCCATTGTGTTTTAAATCATAGCCAGACCTTGATCCTCCACTGAAATTTGAGGGAGTGGAGCCCCATTTTCTTCACAATAGAATCAAGCCCTAGAGTCTCATATATGCTTCAGTATATGGCAGTGTGTGAGCTGCTTGAAAGTTTTCAGATTTTGTTCTTGTGCCTGAATCAAAAATGAAAATTTCATGAAAATAATTTCCACCCCCCAGCATTTTCGTTTTCTTAAAAAAAAATAATAATAATATGACTGAAAAAAGTCAGTTTTCAGTTTTTTGTTTTACATTTTCCTTTCTCTCCTTCCCCACTTTTAGTGGCAAAATAGGAAAAATGAAAAAGGAGGTATGTGGTGACAAAGGGGGGGGGGGATTAAATATTTTTAAACCAAAAATGTCCAGTAAGCATTTTTACAAAACATTTCAAAATCAATTCTGGAACATTTAGAAATAAAAACCTGTTTGCAATATTTTAATATTTTCACATTTCTACCCAGTTTTTTGGCCACCTGTCTACACACCCACGTTACAGACTTCAAATGGCTAAATGAGAGACATACAGGCTGGAAATTTAACTAGTGTCCTGAAAAAGTGATCAGTCCACAAATTGAACAATAGATCTCTGCAATGCAACGGAATAAGTAACATTTTGTTCAGAACATTAAGATTGAGCATCTGAAACTGGTTACATGAATAATAAATGTCTGTATACAGCCACCACACCCACACTGCCCACTACCCTCTAATATTAAATCCCCACCTCTTGTTTAAAAAGACCTAATTTTCCACCTGTCTACCACCTTGCCATCAAAATTAACACACTGTTGATTTAAAAACCCAACCCAAACAGGTTCTGCTTACCCGGAAACTTGAAGCCTACTTAATGTGCGTTATTATGGAGTGCAAAAAGTGGCACAATGCAAGACCACTACCCCTCTACTACAAATACCCTCCCAGAAGTTCAGTCCTGAAGACAGACACCAAGTCTACTTACAGGCCATAAAAATTTTCTTGCAATCAATCCTCAGACTGAGCAACATCATATTTTTGCTAACGAGCCACAACTCTTGATTTTACTCCCTTTTGCTTATCAGTTGGCAGTTGAGTTGAGTTGGCAACCTTTCAGTTAAGGGGGAGAAACCTGATCAATATGCATTGTCTGCTGGTGTTGCCTGATCTTTTGATTATGTGTTAGACTGATTATATAAAAATCCCAGTTAACATTCTGAGGTTTGATTGGTTCTCTTCCCAAGATCCAGCCCAGCATTATTAGAATTCCCATTTAATTGGGAACACCAATGTGCATAGTTGCAATACTCAGACTTAGGAAAAGCCTTCTGTAATTGTACTACTTTTATTAACACAGTTAGCAAAGTTACAAACACTCCAACCCAGCAATGTAGGTAGAGATAATACAGAATGAGTTGAGCCGCCTTCTACTCACACCATACCTTACAGAACAACCTGAAGTGTTAGTTATTATCTTTCTCATCACCATCATCAGTGGTCGTCATCCGGCACCTCCCAAGAGCTGTATCTCCCAAGGCACACAGGCTGGGATACAATTTTTTTATGTGTCACACTGATGCTACTATGCCTACTGCATATTCAGTAGGGCGGTTTCTCCTTTTCATAATTTGTAGTTCTCACCTTACTAACGTTGGGCTTACCTTCTCCCAGAGGTTACTAGTCTATTTACCTCAAGCTTATTAAAATAGTAATCAATTAGTTACCACGGCACTCTTATGGTCAGACATCAGCTGATGTTCCTAACTTAAAATGTCCCAAGTTGATATAAACTAGCATCTTGTGGTTACCTGTCACCAGTGTAGTCTTAAGAGGATTCTATCTTGTGATATCTTATGACCTAGGGTTACTCTTGGTTAGCTACTTACGGTAAGGCTTTTGGGACATTATGTCTTGAGTAGTTTAGCTAAGCTATAGTCTTACAGGCATTGAGGCCTGTAGGTTTATTGCATTACTGCCCTAACTTATACCTATGCACATACCTATGCATCTATACTAGGCTACACTGTTGAAGTAACAAATCTATATGCTACAGACAACAGATGTTCGATTACTAGACAACACAGACACTGAACTGCACAGCTTTGGACTAGAACCCTGGTCATTCAGCTCCAAAAAACATAGGCCTCTACTAGCCCAGCTAAAGGAGACCAGCTCGTAGAAAATATGTTCCCTGTGAGGTAGTCACTAGAACATCCTTTTTATAGTTTGGAGGTAGTAGAAGAAGGTGGCTTTATAAATAGACAAGGGACTTTCTGAGCAAGGGCAGTGGACACCAAGGGGAGAAGAAACATTTTGCAGCTACGTTGTTTGCCTGATTGTATCGTTTAAGTGTTGTCCACATGCCCAGGTATCCTAAAAGGGATTATAATAAACGAATAGAAACCAAGAGGCAGATCCTCCCTTGGCATGAATCAGCCTGGCCCCATTGAAAACAGTGGAGCCATGTTGATTTACACAAGCTGAGGGTCTGGGTTGACGCATCTGTAAGCCTCAATTCCCTTTTCATCCTTTGCTCGCCCTATCAGGAGTTTCATGTGAAGAGCTTTACATCCCCAAGCTGCCGGTTGTATTTTCAATGCCTGGCTGTGAAATACAGCTCACCTGCTCACACACAAATGTTCCACAATCAGCATAAAACAAAGTTAATTTCCAAATTCTCCCAATCACCATGGTAACTCACATTCACAGGAGCTGAACTGAAAAACAGACAAAATCGCCCAGAATCCCATCTATAAAGCAAAGGCCCCGTTGTGTTCTCAACATGCAGGTGTCGCTGGTGTTATATGCTCTCAGGACTTGGCTCTGGAAATGTTATCCACATCACAGTAACCAGTATGACATCTGCTACAGCCCAAGTCCCTTCCCCTTCCGATGCTCTCCAGACCTGACATATGAGATCTGCCTGTTCATGAAATATCAGCAAGATTTATTAATGTTGAGTGATAATCTGACCTGGGATTATCGCCCGCATGGGATTATATGGGAGCATCAGATGCCCCCCCCCCCAGCACACAATTTATGTGCTTGTGCAGGTGTAACGCCATCTCCTTATTCCCCCCGCAGAGTAAGTGAGCAAGCCAGGGTGGGGAATAGGAAAGGGTTGACATTGGCTGTGTTTCCACACTGATCCGTCCAGGAGAACTGAACGGGTGCATGACCGTGAGCAGGGGTTTAGTACTTTACCGCTTAGTGAAGGACAGCTGCAAAATATTTCTCCTAGATCAAGATGGGGACAAAAAGGAAATTAGAGCTTTTCTTAGGGATGCACTATTCCTCCCTGGGGTTGCTCTTGGGGCAGATAAGCAGCACATACCCTTTACCACATATGGAGTGTGTCTATGGGAGCCCTTTGTGTTAATTAAAGGCTGATTTCCCCACCTCCTTTGCACCCCCCCCCCAACTCACATTGAATAGGCTGGACTCTCTTCAGAAACAAAATATTGGAGGTGTCCGTGCCAAGCAAAGCCTGAGAATGCTTCACACATTCTTTCTGTGTGCCTGAAGGGTGAAGAAATACCCCAGACATTTGCAAAGATGCTGCCAGAGCTCTTGCTCTTCTGGCGTTTGCTCCCGCAGCTACAGTTTGCATACTGGGCCTTGTGGAGCATAACTTGCATCTCAACTCATTAGCCTCTAAGTAGGGATCTGGTGCCTTAACCGCTGCCAAAATGGTAGCGTTCAATAAATAAATTAAATAAACAGCAAAAAACCTTTTGCTTCTAGCTTAAAGTTAAAATTGAATTCAACCAGTCACAAAGCAAGCCCCCCATATTAGAATGGACAAGTCCCAATGCCGGACTGAAGCTCCCACTGAACTAAAGGGGTGATCTGTTAGAAATACCATCTTTCAGACAAGACATTATTCTTTCTGCCTCAATATTTCAAGCCTGAGTAGTGATTTGGGAGCCTCGATATTGGGGTGTCCCACTTAAGTGGGATATGATTTTCAGAAAGGATAGTTTTCAGAAAGAGAAGACACTCACCTTAGGTCCTATAGAATATTCCCTCTTCCATTAAATCTGGTTCTCCTGTTCCATGTCTGAATGACCCAAAGAAGAGCTCCGTCTTTGAGCTCCGTCTCTTTCACCAACAGAAGTTGGTCCAATACAAGATATTACCCTCAAGATTTTTCTCAAGATTTTTCTTTTCTAAAGCTCTGTGCGGCAGAGCAAAACAAAATGGTTGGCCAAATTCACTATTATCTTTTTGATGGAGAAAGTCTCATTTGCTGAAAGGAACAAAGGAAGTGTATATGGAAATAAATCGGATCTCATGTTGAGTTAACTGAGGCTATTATATAAGCCTTCACGCTCTGTTTCCCCCAACCCCATAGTCTGTAGGCCACTAAACGTATGAAAATGTTATTGGTTGATTTCTTCTCCTTTTAGCAAGTCCATGTGGCAGGAGCTTCCCTGGGGTCTGGGGAAGGAGTAGGGAGGCTATGGAGGTGCCTACTTTCTCTCTTCCATTGCTTCACATGGGTACAGTACCACAGCCACTAGAGCAAGACTCCATGACAATCCCATAACAATCTCGGGACATTCGGAACCCTCGGGAGAGTTTTCTTTTTTCTGAGGGCTGGCTGGAAGTGCTTCATGTGCTATCGATGTGCAGCTGTGCATCAAATTTGCATGCAGCTCCCGGCATGTGAGGATTTAGGTGCAGCTTCTACATTTAACGGAGAAGGTTTTCACATGACACTCCTGACACATCAGGGTTCTTGTGCAACAGCTGATGGTGCTATGACAAAGTTCCTCCTCTATCTTGGTGGGTCCTGCACTTATTGGCGGATTTTCTTGCCTCAAAGATTCACCATGTGGGTTGTGGAACAGCCCAGAGATCTTCCCCTCTGGGAGAACCCACAGTCCAGGTCAATTGGGAGGTTTGGAGGGAACCCAGGCCCGCCCTCTACTCCGGGTTCCAGCCCAGGGCCTTGTGGACTGCAGCTGTCTATAGTGCCTCCTGTAACAGCTGCATGACAGTGACAACTCCCTGGGCTACTTCCCCATGGCCTCCTCCAAACACCTTCCTTATTCTCACCACAGGGCCTTCCTCCTGGTGTCTGATAACACTTGTGCTCCTCAGTCCTCCAGCAGCACACCCTCTCACTCCCTGCACCTCTCACTCACACCACAAACTGAAGTGAGCTCCTTTTTAAAACCCAGGTGCCCTGATTAGCCTGCCTTAATTGATTCTAGAAGCTTCTTCTTAATTGGCTCCAGGTGTCCTAATTAGCCTGCCTGCCTTAACTGGTTCTAGCAGGTTCCTGATTACTCTAGTGCAGCCCCTGCTCTGGTCACTCAGGGAACAGAAAACTACTCATCCAGTGACCAGTATATTTGCCCTCTACCAGACTCCTGTACCCCACTGGTCTGGGTCTGTGTCACAGTGCATAAAAATTACCCCTTCAGCAGCTGTAGTTACACCAACGCTGCTTGTCTGCCCCCTCTTTTCATGCACTGAAAAGCTCTCAATTGAGCATTAAAAAGTAGGAAATTAAGATATACATAATTCTTTGGGGTGCAGCAGAGTTGCTACACAAATGACATACTGTGTAGTGTAAATGTAACCCACTGGTGAATGAGAATTCTAGGTCCCATGCTGTGCCACTCCACACCGCATATGGGTTGTTAGAGACAATACCTACAGAAGCTTGGCTCCAGCTCACTGAGCTGCAGATTATACTTTTAGCTCTAGAGGTCCCTGATTGAAACCCTGATGTGTTAGCCAAGATGAGGACCATCACCTAGAGAAATAGCTTTTTGATTCATCTGTGAGCCATCGAGTAACACTAACTGTCTTCTCCATATTAGAAGTTGCCAAAAACCTGCTAGAGCGGCAGTATTTGTGTAGTTAGATCTTGTATGTTGTGTATACTTACTATGTGATTACTTGTGCCCAAGCGGCCTTGTTGTATTAATTTTGCTGTGTAAAGAGCAAAAGACACAACACATACCAGACTCAACTCTCCTCCCCCACACCCCCAAAAAACCCCAAGGAAATGAAAAGTTAAGGAAGAGAATACAATCACTTTTAAGAGGGGTGTTTTTTTTTTTTTCATTTCCTTGCATGAAGAATTTCTATTCAATTTGAATTTCTTTCGTGGGTTAGGGAGAGCAGAGAAATACCCAAGGGGTGGAGGGCAGGAAATACGACTCACTTAAGTGCTTTTCTTGCCAAGATTTATTAATTTTTCTTACATCTGACACCCATCAGGCAGAGCAGCAGATATCAGAGAACCTGAAACAGAACAGCACACTAAGTGTTTCATATATCTCCCCCCCACACCCCTCCAACGCTTCTTTGCAGATGTGCTTTGTTACACTTCTCAAACCTATCAGGGAGAACGGAAAGCAGAAAAGACTCTGCAGCCATGTGCAACAGAAATTGTGATGAGGGAAAAATCTCTGTGCCATTAGTAGTTCCATGTTTAAAGCAAAGAAAACAAGTTACAGAAGCACTCTGGCAAAGTGATAGGAAAAGAGTGGCTTGTTAGAGGGAAAACGAGGATGCTCTGAAGCAAACTGTCAGGAGTTAGGCCAGCAACAAGGCAATGATTCCTGTACTTGTTAATAGACACATGCAGCAGTGGAGCTATGCAGGGATGCTGTCTGCATTTATTTTAGCTGCTTGGGGCTAGTTTTTTGAGATCCAAATGAGCCAAACCCTGGTCCCACTGGACTCCTCTGCCACACTGTTCCTGATTTCTGCCTATTGAATGTGATACGCAGAAGTCAAGACAATGAAACATGTGGCTAGCATTGTTATTTTTTATTTATTATTCATACTGCAGGCCCTAGGATACCTAGTCATGGACTAGGACCCCCTTGTGCTAGGCGCTGTACACACCGAGGAGAAAAAGATGACCCCTGCCCCAAGAACCTAGGGCTAACCCCACAAAGAGACTTGGGTGTTGTGCCAAATATTGAAATTTCACAATCTGAAATGAAATTTTAAAATACCAACACCAAACTGGATTGTTTTGGAATTTCCAGTTTACTGGGAATTAAAAAAAAAATCATTCCAAAACTTTAAAAATTTCCCATCAACTGGAAATTCTGAGTTTCAGCCCACCCTGGGTATAATCATCACCATATCAGAAAATGTACTCTCAGCCTATTACCCTCCCTTCCATCAAATGCCTTCTCAAGACCCACCTCAGGAGCAGATCTGCAGCTGGTCTACATGCAGGTACATGCACTGTGTCCATGGAACTCCCATCATGCATTGCAACAGTTCAGCAGAAGGGGAGACCGCAATGCATCATAAGAGATGTGGTTCATCCAGGGAGTCAGGCCCATACAGGAGAATGGGGGCATGAGGCACCCAGACTACATCTCCCATGAGGCATCATGGTGGTATTTCCAAATTAATATGTTTGGTTTTCAGGTGAAACTTTTTGTTTTTTGATTATTTGCCAAAATATTGAAATTTTCCACAGTGAAAAACAAAAACAAAAACATTTGCAGACCAGCTCTACTCAGTCACAAACTCAGTCACACATGTACAATAGACGTTAATGACATTAACTATGAAAAATCTGGAGGTCAGTAAAGAACGCTATGAAAGGTCCCAACGGGTATTTTCCCCCACCTCCTCCCTGGGCAAATTGAATCCTATGACAGCAAAACTGGTGTAGTTCTGCTGATTTGGAATGGAAACAGGGGCGTACACAAAGGGGACAAGCAGGGGCATGGACTCCCCCAATAAAGGGCAGGGGTACAGAACTCCTCTGGCCCCGGGGCTGCAGCAGGAGCTGACAATTCCCCAGGGCCACTGCCGGGGCACAGAACATGCCCCTACAAAAGTGGTCAAATTTAAATTCCCGATCATGCCCCTGAATGGAAATAATGGGCACATACTTTGCACTACTATAAATAACTACAAAAGAGTCAGAGCAACAGACAATCAGTCCAGGTATCTGTATTGTTGCTCATCCAATAGATATTCTGCCTTAATTTTCACAAGTCACAAGTGATTTTCAGTGTCTCCATGTTTGGCAGTTAGGATACTTTAAATGGGCCCGATTATTAAGGATTATTTCAGCACTTTCTGAAAACCAGGCCCCTTTAAGGTGTCTCACGTCGGGCTCCCCAAATCACTCTCTTTTCCCAAATGGATGAAAATAATATGAGCTGCATTTGATAATTTGCTTTCAAATTCTACCTGAATGGAATTGCAAGTACCTAAGTGAGGGAAGAATTTAGTCTTTAATAAGAAAAACATTTTTTCCCCCAGATCCCTGGTAATTCAAGAACATTTTTCAAAAGATCTTAGTTCCTTTTCTGTTTTTCTGTTTTCCCCTTTTATCTTCTAATTTTGCCCAAAACATATCCGTTACCTGAAACTGTCATCCAAGCTGCCTTCTGACAGCATTTTATTTTTTCTATTCCTTTTTTTTTTCTTTCTGAAGTGATTCTAGTGCTTTTGAAAGCAGCTAGATTGACAATCCTGGAGAACAAAGCCCTCTATTTAGCCACAGGAAAGGTTCTGTATACTACAGGCCATGGCAGTTCAAGCCTTCTCGGATAGCGCTGCCAGCAGGCATCACTGCTATCTTGGGAGGGGACATTTCTAGGGGTCAGAGGATTGTGGGTGGGTGGGAGGGGACACACCTCAGTAAGAGCCCAGGCTAACTCTGCTGCGAAGCCCTACCCTTAGAACAAACTCTAACCCCTGAGTCCTGACCTGCAACAGAGAGTTGTGAACGAGTTTGTTCATAGTGAAGATAAATAACTCCATAGCTTATCTCCAGGTGCCTTTCTCATAATAAAAATGCTTGGCTGAGACCATTTACATTTGCTATCTACGGAGCAAGACATGTTTAAAGTCCCTATAATGAGACAGAGTGGCCTCATTACGGTAGAGAGGGGGTTAATTCATCATGCTGGGCTCAGCTAACCCCGCCCCATCCCCCTTTCAGGAAGTGCACAGGTGGGGCAGGAAGTATAAAAGTAGGGCCCTGAGCTCAGTTGGAGCCAGACAAGGGAAGGAGCCACATGTCCTTCCCAGTTAGCTGAACCACCAGTGGAGCCTGCCCATAATACGCTGTGGCGGGTGATGACTCCCCTGAGCCAGCCTGGAAAGAAGGCCAGCTGCTACCCTGGGAGACTGAGAAACCCAGGGAGGAAGCAGAGCGTGAGCCACTTGACAAGAAGACTCGGAATCAGGCCCCAGACGCCGGTAGGAAGTAGCCCAGGTATAGGAGACATTGGGCCTGTTGTGTTTCTAGAAGGCGAGGCAGTCACACCACGTTTCCCCAACAATCCTGCGATGGGATCACCTGTCACTTTGAGAGCCCTGGGCTAGGACCCACTGGAGCTAGTGGGCCTGGGTGCCCCTACCCCTGGCCATGCACTGAAGGCTGGATGAGCACTAAGGCTTAGCTCAGGAGACCTGAGCTATGGGCCGTTTGCCTGCTCAGTCATCACCCCAACCGCCTGAGCTACCAACTGTTTATTTGCTCAACTCTTCATCCCGGAGGCCTGAGCTATCACTTTCTTGGTTGCCCAACCGCAAGTTAGGATGCCTGATAGACCAATCCGTTGTGAGCGCTGATTCCCTGCCACCACAGAAGGGAGTGTCCTGGTCCTGAGATGCAGTAAGCTTACAGTCTAAAACCTGTACTTTCTCCTCTGGCCCAGACAAATCCAATATTTGATTACATCACCACCCTGTTATGATGAGCTGTTGATATCTCTGTGGCATTGTAGGTTCCACCAAGATCTGTAAAATAAGCCCACATGGTTTGGTATTGATTTTATATGAGGAAGTCACACAAGCTTCAACAGAAATGATTTAGCTTATGTGAGCCCAAAGGAGGTGACAATCTGGAAGCACAATAATCAAATTCTTTGACAGCCAAATATTAATTGGCACCATAACCCTGACTCTTTCTTTTGTTACCATTTTTGTTTTGTAACAAATGCCAAAAAGTTGATTTAACTTCCAGGCCCATTGAAAGCTACAAGCCAAAATGTCATAGGTCACTTCCCAATGTCCATTGTGAGTTTTAAAGCCAGGATGAAAATGGAACACTGGTGTATTGTCAATAGGAAATAAAGGATATTCAGCAACATCGCTCCACCTTATACTTTGATAAACCCTAAGTCTTAAGGGTGCATGTGGTCCCAGAGACATAGACAGAGTCACTGGGAAGATGTGCATTTCTTTATCCTATTTAAATAAAAGAATTAGCTTCATATATATCTAAGTCCATGGTACATCCACATCTTGAATACTGCATACAGATGTGGTCTCCTCATCTCAAAAAAGATATACTGGTATTAGAAAAGGTTCAAAGAAGGGCAACTAAAATGATTAGGGGTTTGGAACGGGTCCCATATGAGGAGAGATTAAAGAGGCTAGGACTTTTCTGCTTGGAAAAGAGGAGATTAAGGGGGATATGATAGAGGGATATAAAATCATGAGTGGTGTGAAGAAAGTGAATAAGGAAAAGTTATTTACTTCTTCCCATAATATAAGAACTAGGGGCTACCAAATGAAATTAATGGGCAGCAGGTTTAAAACAAATAAAAGGAAGTTCTTCTTCACACAGCGCACAGTCAACCTGTGGAACTTCTTGCCTGAAGAGGTTGTGAAGTCTAGGACTATAACAGGGTTTAAAAGAGAACTAGATAAATTCATGGAGGTTAAGTCCATTAATGGCTATGGGTAAGGAATGGTGTCCCTAGCCTCTGTTTGTCAGAGGGTGGAGATGGCTGGCTGGAGAGAGATCACTTGATCATTACCTGTTAGGTTCACTCCCTCGGGGGCACCTGACATTGGCCACTGTCAGCAGACAGGATACTGGGCTGGATGGACCTTTGGTCTGACCCAGTATGGCCATTCTCATGTTCTTATAGCAATTAACTACAATACAACACTGGCTGTTTTCTCCCATCATGCACTTCTCTCCAGTAATGGTAATTAGCAGTAATACATATGAAGTCTCATCACCTATTTCTTCTCCCAGATTTATCAGATTTTTGCCAGGTTGAAGCATGCTTTTCTCCTGATTTAATGTCGTAAGATGTCGTAGTAAATTGATCTACCATTGGCCATTAGTGAATGGATCAGAGTGAATTCCCACTGCACATTGTGTGTGCACTTACTACAGGTCAGCATTTATACTTCATCCCTTCTAGAAAGGTCCTCTCTCTTTCTCCATGTCTTTTTCTGACTACATGCTGTATCGACAATAAACCAAACAAGAGACTTGATGCTACTTGTTGTTAATTACCTATCACTCAGGAACTACTGCCCATCTATTAAATGATTCAGCCATGGCACAGATACATTTTACAGGATCACTCTTCTTCATTTGATATTCTGAAGAATAAACGTTAAGCTTTATCCACAGAAATTGAAATTCTAAATTCGTGCTTAAGGCTACAAAGCTTAGATGCTCTATCATTAGAGTTAAATATGGCAGACAATTTTGTTGAAACCAATTATCTTCCAGTGTTTCTACATGGAAATTAGCCAGAAAAAGTTAATGTTTTGCCCAGGGAAAGAGAAGAGGGTCTGAGTTAACTTACTGAAAAAATTCCCAGCAATGGGAAAATGTGAAACCAGGTGCTTCTGGCTACTTAGATCATTATCTTCACTTACAAGGATATCGGGGGTGAAATCCCAGCCCTAATGAATCAATGTGAGCGTTTCTATTGACTTCAGTGGAGCCAGGTTTTCACCCAAGAACTTCCAAAGACCTGACATTTCCCATGGTTAGTAAAAAGCATTTGAAATGAGCCCTCAATCTGCCTGCTGAACAAAGACACCTGTTTCCTGTCATCCCGTGCATTGCAAAGGAGAATGAAGTACACATTTCAAACTTTGTTATCTCAAAGACAAGGGCCCAGTCCTGTCATACTTACTCATGAGAATAAGGTCAGGTGAAGATTCCAGGATTGGGCCCCGTATTGAAAAAGTTCAGGTGACATAACAATGGGCCTAAATCTTCACCCAGCACTTGAATTAACAAATATTTTGGAGACATAACGTGATTCCTTCTGTGCCCCTCTTCCCAGGGCTGGGAGCGGAAAAGCTGAAATGCCATAAGAAATACTGTTCTTGGGATTTTCCAAGACAAGAAATCTTCCACAAATGCCTGCTCTTGTGAGACTCCCAGAAAAAAAGTCCCTATACTGCAGGCAGAACCACATGACTAGAAGGGCCTGGATCTCATTTCAGGATCTGTGTACAAGAGAGGAAAGTTTGGTTCCTCCTTAGAGATTCGTCGGGACATCTGAAGTGAAGCAAAGCTCTGAAATGTAAACGTTTGTCAAGCTCTCATCAATTAAAGCTGAAAAGGACTCTTGGAGTGTATGTCAAATGACTTGTAGATGATAGTAATTCTAAGACCATGTGGAAGTGAAGCTTATTTAGGGTGGAAATGAAGGGCATTGTTTGCTGTTTCCCTGTATAGCTATGCAAATTCATTTCTCTCCTGACCTTTAGCATGTCCTGCTTTTCTCCTCTGGGGCAGTCTGGAGCCTTGTCTGATGATCATGCCGTGGTTTTGTGATATGAACAACTGAGGATTATGATGTGACCAGCAAACCAATTTTATTTGATCCTCCTGAGTATGGTTTTGAACTGAAGTCTCCAGCAACAAAAGGCTAATGCATTCAGGCCTCAGAAAAGGACTTCAGTGAAACCACTTATAGGCTTAAAGATAGGTACATGCTTCAGTGCCTTCCTGAACAGGGCTTCAGAGAAGAAAGATGGTCTAACGGTACAGGCACTGGACTGGGACTCTGGAGATTAGATTCTTGTTATTGCTGCCACAGGCCCCGTATGTGACCCTGAGGGACTCATTTAAACTCTCTTTACCACTGTGCCCCATCTGTAAAATGGGGATCATAATACTTCTTTTCCCTGAAACCTGTTGCTGGCCTTCTTGATTTAGACGGTATGTACAGCACCTACTACAATGTAGCCCTGATCTCAGCTGGGGCCACTAAGTGCTATTGTCATTTACAAAACAACAGAAAGAATAAAAAATGGACTACAAAATCAGGTATGGGAAACATCCTTGATGTGTATAGAATACACCAGATCACTATGTGGATTTTTTTTTTAATGAATGATTGAAGATTGGTTTAGAAAAAGCAATGCTGCTTTTTATAAACAGCTGTCAACTTCCTTGACTGCTCATAGGGTATCAGGGTAGCTTGTGATGCCTTTGCGGACTCTGAGCTGTCAGTCACATAGAGGCTGGGTGAAGGCACAGTCACATCAGGAATAGTCTAGATTATTACAATCATATGATGTGACCATTTCCCTGCTAATGTTGCTGATATTGTGGTGACATGCATTATCATCCCAGCTGCCAACATGTCTCCAGAGACAGAGAAGGGGAAAAACAAACAAACAGTCCCCTTTCTTTCACTTTCACACACACACACACACACACACGCACACACGCACACACGCACACACACATTTCTTCCTGGAACTGGAAGTTTTTCTCCTTGCTTTATTCCCAGCTGAATAAAGCAGGCAGTTTGGCTTTCATCAGCAATTTCATCTTTGCTCATAGACACTTGCCACATGGAATCCATGAGTAAATAATTAAGGTTCAGATTCTATACTGGATAAGTTTCCCATTAGCTAGATTGTGCCTGTAGGCACAGCCCTGAGCAAGGGGGAGTGGGCAAGGCACACCACACAAAGAGGAGCTCTAGGAAAGCCCTGTGTCCCAACAACACCCAGAATTGCTGCTCAAAAAATCATATTTTTGGCTTAAGCTTGGTTATTTTTAAGGAACAATAATAATTTTTGTGTTCTTTTTATTACTCTCCTTCTGGTTTTAGAGCCTAGAACTGGGCCAACGTATTTTCATTGAAGAATGCAGATTCAGCAGCACCAAGACACTTTCAGAATCCAGTTTTGCCAAATTGTTCGCCTCAAAAAATGAACACAAACAATTTCTGAAAAGGCAAAATGTCCTGTTATCATAGTTTCTAAATTAAACAGCTTTTCTTTTGGAAATGTATTTCAATTTTATTTTTAAAATGTAAAAAATCAAATCAAAGTGTTTCCGTCAACATTAAATTAATTTCTTTTTTTTTTTACTTCTTGATTTGTTGATAATTTCAACGCAAATTCAGTCTTGGGATAACTTGAAACACTTTTGTTTATTAATATTTTTTTCAGATTTGCCAGCCAAAAAATCTGCTATTTGCACAGCTTTCTTTGAGCCTTCAGAGCACATTTGCTTCATGTTTTCAAGTTTTTTCTCTGCAACCATAAGGGCTAGAAGCTTGCTTGCTTTCTTTAAATGAAAGCTGAGATTCTCAGGTTATCACGTGAATCTGGGATCTGGGACTTTCAGAAACACACCAAATATCATGAAACCTGTAGGAGTTGGCAATACTGGACACCCCACTGAGGCTACTGACCCCTTTCTCTGTTGGGGGGGAAAGGGTAATAATGTTCCGCTGTCCTATGCTATGCTGACTGGCACACTGGTAGAATGGACTCCAATCTCCCCCTTTCCTGCCTCTCATCACCCACTCTCCACTCACCTGCAACTAGTGCCTGCTCGGAAACTCCTGCACGCCCAGTCCCCAACACTCAGTAGCCTTTGCCGTGGTGTAAAATCAGGAGGTTATTATTCCCTTTTCCTTCCCTAAGTGGGCAAATCACAACCTGACCCATTAGGACTACTTGCAGAGTAAGGTACTACTCAGCGAGTACAGGCCCTAAGTGAAATGCTATGAATTGAACATTTGTTCTTCCTCTGTCCAGCTCACAGCGCTACCCTCGTAACGTTATCTTCTTACCCTCACTTGACTCAAAATAGTCTGTATCGTGCATGCAGGAGAAAATGGAGACATGAGCCTGTCGAAAAGTACACAGTGTCGGTGCTAAATTTGTGGATCTGGGTAGCATCTTGTCAGTACAAACACCCACCCGGCCATCTCCGTACTCTCTCAATCCCAGGGTGCGTTCCAAGGAGAAGAAAAGGTGGTATTTTTAGTGCTGCTATACGTCATGTAAGAAAAGAAAAAATAGTGTCTTTCAGGATCTCTGCTGCCCTGATCTCTCTGATTTTCAGTCCTTCTGTGCATTACATTAATAAAGAAAGCAACAGGGAGGGGAATTCTTCACTCACCACAGAGGAAGAGAAGGGTGGTGGGTGGGGTAAAGAAAAAGAGAGGGGAAATGAGAGGGAGCTATTTCAAGCTTTTTTTAAAAAAGAAGCATACATACATATTTTCCTCTTTGAAGTCATAATAATAAATATCTCAGTCTCTACAATGTAAAGAAATCTATGAAATAAGACGAGCAAACTACTATAACTGCTTTTGATGATTTTAATAATCTTTTAATGAGATGGTCGATGAAGGTAATAGTGGTGATGTGATATACGTAGACTTCTGTAGGGTGTTTAACTCGGTACGGCACAACATTTTGAAACTAGAACAATACAAAATCAGCATAGCAAATACTGAATAGATTAAAAACTAGCAATCAGGTCTCAAAATGGAATCATAAATGGGGAGTCATTCTCAAGCATGGATTAGTTCTTGGCCCTACACTATTCAGCATTTTTATCAATGATCTGGAAGAAAACATAAAATTAACGCCGATAGAGTTTGCAGATGGCACAAAGATAGTAGGGCTGATAAATAATGAAGAGGGCAGATCACTGATACGGAGCGATCTGGATCACTTGGTAAACTGGGCAGAAGCAAACAATATGCATTTCAGTATGGCTAAATGTAAAATCATCAGAACATACATCTAGGAACGGTGAATCTCGGCCACTGGGAGCTGTGGGGGGCCGTGCCCACGGATGGTCAACGTCTGCAAAATGTCTCATGGTCTGCAATCAGCTTATCCTGATGGGCTCCATGTGGCCTGCGGGTCGCAGGTTGTCCACCACCGGTCTACACTGAAGCAATACAGTTGTGCAGCTGCAGTGTTTTAAGTGTACATAAGCCCAGAGTCTGAAGGGTCAGCACTGTGCCCAGAGGGGCTAGGTACTTGGACAACAGGTTACAACACTTGGGGAGGGGAGTTCAAATAGAAGCTCTGTGCCCTGAAAGTGTGCTGAGGGACCCCAAGTTTGGGGCAGTGGCTGGATTCCATTCTGGCTCCAGGATCTTGAAACACCCCGAGAATCCCTGAGCACAGAGGCTTAGATGCCCATCACACCAATCCCACTGGACTGCAGGAACGGCCACCAGCTAGAATCTGTCATTTAGTGATGCCAGAAATTGTGGGTGGGAGTCTGAGCCAGTGATATTTGTCATTTTTAGGAGGGACCTCTACCTGTTTGAATCCAGCCCTTGTTGCTGCGACAAAACATGGCAGAAAGGTTAGGTAGGTATGCCTGTCTGTTGTTATATACTCATCATGGCTTGGGGGTTATCTCCACCTCTGTTCCCTGTTGTTTCTCTCTGACAGCACCCATGGCCTCTTGCCCCTCCCAGTTTCATGCTTGAATGTCTTAATTTTTCCACTCTTAACCAGGTACAGGACTCTGTGAATGCCGACTGCTTATCACCCTGCAGATGCACTTGCCTTTCCTCCCTTTGGAGTGATATTGACCAATAGTCTTCTTAAAACAAAGTGTGTTTATTTAGCCATTGGAACAAAGCATTAGAGAAAGGATTTTAAAACAACAAACAGCCTGCATGCATATTTAATCTCATCTAATCTTACCCTTCACTACAAGCTCACTTAGACAGTCTTTCCTCTTCAGTCACTTGAACAGACTAAAACCAGTTTACATTCTCCAGGTCCTGCTGGGTGTCAGAGTGACACTTTAAATATCACTGATCCCAAAATCTTCCCTGCATCAATATTAAACATTTGACAGTTTCCTTCTCTTCTACCTTCCAAGTGATGCTGTGTCTTCTTAGTAATCTCTTCTCTGCAGGGGCCACCTACTTCTAAGGCCCTGATACCAAAAGCTCCTTCGCATGGCAGAAGCTTTACCCCAACAAGAAGATGCACTGAAATCAATGGAGTTCTTTGTGGACACATGGAGCTTACTGCAGAATCAGGATCTATGCTTTTTCACGGATGTTAAGGACAGAAGAGATTATTAGATCATCTAGTTTGACCTCCTGTATAGCACGGACCATAGAATTTCATCCAGTTACACATATATTGAGCCCAGTAACTTGTGTCTGGATAAAGCATATCTTCCAGAAAGACATCCAGTCTTGATCTGAAGAAATCAAGTGATGGAGAATCCACCACTATCCTTGGCACTTTCTTCCAATGGTTAATCATCATCATTGTGAAATTCAAATTAGAAATAAGACACACATTTTTGTCTAGCATTAACTTCCAGCCATTGGTTCTTGTTATTTCTTTCTACATTAAAGAAAGACTTGTTCAAGGCTTAATTAGAACAGGGTCCCTGAGAGCACTAGTGTAATATGCATAATAATGGTGTCCTCCCATTTCTTCCCTCTCTCTGTAATTCTGAGCCAATCTCCTTTGTTCTAGGCATAGACTTCTAGGAAACTTATGTTGTATATTTGTATTTTGTTCCTTTGTTTTTACTCTGTGCTGTTTTTCAGGTAGTTCTTCTGCTTCATCTGGTCTAAGCAAATTGCATCTGATAATTAAGAAATACTTCCTTAGGAGTTTCCTTTGTGGATTGATCCATGAAATAAAGGAAAGTTTGCAATACAATTTTCTACCCTCACATTTCCCACACATACTTTTAAGTGTCAGCTGGAAGCATTCTGCTAATCCATTGGATACCGGGCAATATGCAGCTGATCTTGCATCTTCTACTGGAAGGAAGCAGGAAAATCTGAAATTCCTTAGAATCAAACTGAGGGCCATAATTTGAAGCTGTGTGAGGAACATGGTCCACAGTGCCTCAATACAATATGAGCTGAAGTGTTTGTCATATGTTCCACTTCTGGCCATCTGAATTAACATCAACTATGGCTAAGTACATTTGTTTATTCTCTGCAAGAATCCATATGCAGTCTTTGCCAAGATGATATATTCTATTTCCATGCAGTGTTTTGTGGCATGTTTGACGACCATTAAAGAGTTCATTTTGACTCATTTCTCCATCAATTTCTTGGTCTATTCCTGGCCATGAAAAGTAACAAGCTTGGGCCAGAGCTGGGTCTACTACACAGGTTTTCTCAAATGACCCCATCCATCTTGTCTCTTTAGGTGACCAGCTTCTCAATCCTATTTTTCTTAACAATGTGAGAGATTCAGAGGGCGTGTGTGTGTACCTGTGGTGGGGGGGATCTGCTAGAACGCAAAAGATGGATACCCCAGCTGTGCTAATGTATTCTACTGCAGTGGCAACAGAATGCATCTCAATAAGGATAAACAGCAACATCTGTACTGATGATTAGATATTATGCAAACGGTGCCAAATATCTGCTGCTGAAGCAGCTGCAATCCATGCTAAGGTACTTGTACTTTGCCTGCTAGATAAAAACACCAAGATGTCCTTTCTACAGGTGTTTGGCAGCAGTTACCATAGGGAGAAAAGAGCAGAATTAATTGGGTTTTTTTTCCAGACGGCCTTCTCACTCGATAATAATTAAAATAGACAAGTCTGTGACATGCACTATGCATTCTTCTCCATCATGGGATCTTCCATTTGGCAGCACAACACATCGTGATAAATAAACCATTAAAGTGTCTATGCTTAAAAATAAAATCTACCACCATGGTTCTCTCAGGTTACATTGTACATTCTTGTTTACAGAGGTGTTTTGGATTACACCTGGCTGCATACGGACTTTGTAATATGATGAATCCCAGGCAGCAACTGGAGGATGAGGTGGAGAGAAGAGGGCACACACAGATTAGTAACAGTCTACACACATTGATTAGAGCACCCTGGGGGAATGCTCCACATGGTAACATTCCTGGGAGTCACCAGATGCTGTTTAACCAACTGTATAGGAAAAGAACGCTTGAGAAATTGTACATTGTCAGTCATGATGCAATTCTTTTTTTAAGGATATGCACAGAGTCAATTTTATTCACGGCCTGATCATCTCTGTCCAAATCAATGCAGAGGAACAGAACTACTGGCTTCAAGATACCAATAAAAATAATAGGGTTACATGGTATTGAAAACACTATGCACAATATCCTCTTTGCTGGGTTCATGTGACATTTTTACCATGTGTTTTAAGGGTTCTTCTTGCAGCTGTTTTGCCCCTCCTCTTGCCCTCATCCTCCCTTCTGCCAATGTAGTCATGAGCTCTATACATTTCAGCAATCCCCAGCAGTAAATGAGAGAGAGACTCCCAGGAATATGTGGTTGTGTGTGTCTGATCCCATTGTGTGCCTTAAAGGCAGAATGCACTCCGGTCAGAGATGTTAATGGCAGCAGTACAGAACTGCTGTTGTGTGCTCTGTGTAGAGTGATTTTGTGTGCAACTTTGGTGCCTTCGTGGCCAACGTGGAGTCTGTTCTGCAGGCATCTCTGGCCAAGAGAAGACGCGTGCAGGAATGCAGCAGGGAAATCCCAGGGACACCTGTTCCAACCCTCCCACAGTGAACACAGACACACCGGAAAAGTACAATGAATATAGAAAAGAGAAATGTTTATTTACAGAGGGACAAAAGGAGAAAAACAACAGGGGGAAATATAAGGGGAGTGGTAAGCCAGGGTTGCAGTCACCCCTGGCCCAGTCGTACCACAGTCTGAAAGGGCAGACACTGAGCAATATGGACCTGGCAGAGCCCAGCTCGCACATAGAAGACACTGCTGGGGGGAGAGGGAGGAAGCTAGAGGGCTCCAGCAGCTGCAGTTCCCCGCACGCCCTGAGGGAAGGCATGCAGAAAACTCCATACAAGCTCAGGACCCAGCATCAAGCTGTTTCTCCCTCTGGATCCCTGGGCTCTGAAGGGTAGGGGTGCGGGAGTTTGGGATGGGGGGGCATGGCTGGGCTCGGGTGGGGAGTGCAGGTATGTGGTCTGGGGAGCCCTGTAGCTTGGCTCTGGGAGGGTAGGGGGTTTGAGTGTATTGGCTGGTGGGGGTCTGCAGCTGTACTCTGGGGGGAAGGGATGGTGGGTATCTGGCCTCCCGGCTGGGTTCTGGAGGCGGAGAGGGGACAGAGAAATGGAAACTGGATTTTCATAGGGGTTTCTTTAACTCTCTACTCCTGGGAGAATTTTTGTGCGTGTCTGTATCACTACAGACAAACTTACTGACAGGTATTTTGAAATACCAAAATAATTGAAACGGGCATGATTATGTAGTGTTATTTTGACAAATAAAATTGTCAGAATTTTGCGGAATTTTAAAATATTCTGTGCAAAATTTTTAATTTTCTGGTGCAGAATTCCCTCAGGAGCAGTCATATGCCATGCACTGTCTAGCAACTTTCATATGCAAAAATAAAAATGATTAAATATGGTATTGTAACATGTTTATGGCTCCGATTGGGACTCGATACCTCTCTCCTGTGCAGTGTTACTATTGAGCCACGAATGGACACAACCAAGCAAGTCTTACTCTTTTTTGTTCCTGAATAATGTTTCTTTGGACAGTTGCCACCATTTCATTGCTTCATAGCTGAACGGCTGAACCCAGTGGTCACTGCCTAGGTCAAGAAATGAAGAACAAACCAAAAAGCATGTAAAAAAAAAACCAAACCCAACAGCAATGAAAATAGCACTCATCCAATATATCAGAGAGCAAAACAGCAGCCTGGAAAAAGCCAGGGCTGATGGGGATTGTTATTACGGCAAATATAAAGAGCTGCTAATGGCCCCATAAGAACATACTCTGAGGAGTCTTTGATGATTCATGGGGAAAACAGAATTTCAACTTACTGTGCAAATGATTTACTGTGCTGCTTGTCAATGCAGCGCAGTAAATCATTCATGTACTTCCCTGAATTCTGCAGGTGCAGTAATCAGGAACAACACGTGGCTGTGCAGCCCTGTGTACTTTATAGTCTATTACAGTAGTGGTGCTGCACCTTCAAAGATGTGACAGGCCTTAAGGAAACGTGTCCTTTTGCAGACGGCTGGCCGTCTGCTGTAGCGGTTCTATTGCTGAGCAGGAAATGGGTTTCCCCTCCCCCATGAATATTTTCATGAGTTCTAAGTGTTTCCCCATCTCGACTCAGGACCAAAAGTCAACATCTCCAAATGAACCGTGAACTCCAACATTTTAACATTTGTTTTTGGGTTGGAATCATAGACTATCAGGGTTGGAAGGGACCTCAGGAGGTCATCTAGTCCAAACTCCTGCTCAAAGCAGGACCAATCCTGCACTAAATCCCCAAATGGCCCCCTCAAGGATTGAACTCACAACCCTGGGTTTAGCAGGCCAATGCTCAAACTGAAAACTTTTATTTAGATCATTTTGAAATGATTCATTTCAATTTCAACAGTTTCCCATTTTGGTCAGGAATCCGGGCCTGCAGCAGAACCAGTCTCTGGGCAACTGAATGAGAGTAGCTGCTATGTAATAGGCTGCCTGATTGGCTACACCACCTCATTAGGTGGAAGTGCCAGCAGGTCAGCTCTTAAGCCCAGCAGCAGCAGCTGTTCAAAGCATTGGCTGATGGCTGCAATGGCGCCTGCTTGTTCTTACCTTTGCTCCTGTTCCATCCCCTCTCCTGTCTTGGACCCAGCCTTGCATGTGACCTGCATTATTCCAGGTAGCCTCGTTCTGACTCTCGGCTCTGATTCCTGATCTCTGACTTTGGTTCTGCCATCTGGCCTCCAACTGTCCAGAATACTCTGGTTCCTGGCTGCTGACTCTGGCTTTGACCCTAGCTCTCTGGCATCTGGCCTTTGACTCCAGCTCTGACCTGGGCTCCCACTCCTGGCTACTGATTCCTGTTCTAACCACTAAGCTGGACTCCTGCTCCAACCATCAGGTGCAATTACTCATGTCCTGGTCACTGATATGTTTTTTCCCCAAATCCAGTGGGCTTAATTTTGAAACAAAAAGACATTTTGGATTGTAAAACTGGATTTTTTTTTAAATTTACAAATATTGAAACAAAGCATTTTGACAATTTTGAAACTTTTTTTCTTGACTTTTTTGAGGTGGGAAAATTCGTCAAACCCAACCCTGTTTTGCCAACAGTCCCAGTTGGGAGAATTCGGAATTTTTTTTTTTTAAAAGAAGATTCATTGCAAAATTCCCCTGTAAGCAGTTCCTCTTTGGAACACAAGACACCTTGTGCAGTCAATGATGAATCCAGGAGCTCTCGCTTTAGTCTGGCCTGCTGAAATCATGTCTCCTGGTTCACATAGGCGCTGACTCCGTGGGTGCTCCGGCGCTGGAGCACCCACGGGAAAAAATTGGTGGGTGCTCTGCACCCACCGGCAGCTCCCCATCCTACCTAAGCTCACCTCCGCTTCCTCCCCTGAGCAGGCCGCTTCTCCCCCTAGCTCCCAGCGCTTCCCGCTGGGGGAACGCAGCACGTTCAGGGAAGAGGCAGGGCCAAGGCGGGGATTTGGGGAAGGAGTCCAATAGGGGCAGGGACTTTGGGGAAGCGGTTGGAATGGGGGCGGGGCAGAAGCAAGGGTGGAGTCGGGGGGGCGGGGGCGGGCGCAAGCTCCCACCAGCGCCGGGAAAAGTTGGTGCCTATGCTGGTTCATATCTCTGATTAATGGATGCTGTCCCAGAGCCTTACAATTCCACATACCCTGAAGGAACAGACTGCTGTATTTTAAACAGGAACCCATCGTTAATCAATGGAATTGACTCTTCCGGGCTGGGATTTCCAGGCCCTTGAGCTGTTTGTTATCTCAAGAGAAGATAAGATTGCTTTCTACCACAAATTAATACCCTTGATTGAGAAGTTAGGCTCAATGTCTGGATTCCAAATCAATCTCGTGAAACCTGACACATGAAATAGACAAGATGAGAAGCCTCTTACTGAATGTAGAGAGACCTCCAAAGATGTGGTGGTGGTTCAGTTTCAATAAATACCCAAGAATAGGGGTGCTGACACAAACTTCCCAATTATTTACATGTCTGCTAAGTCAGGAGGGAAATCTCTTGAGAACTGACTTTCCTGTGAAATGTTTTACAAATGTCACTTCTCGCAGTGTTGTGCATTCAACAATAGCTGTCTTTCTCCTGGTGGTTAAGCACTTCTATTTCTGTATGGAGACTCAAGGAGAGGGTTGCAGAATAGTGGTCTCACGGATGAGCAAGGGCCCTTCATTTTCAAGTTTTATTTTGTTTAAAGTTTCCTAGGAATTGATAAGTGTTTCTCACCCAAATAAATAAATAAATAAATAAATAAACTGATGAAATTCAGGGGAAAAAATTAACTTTACAGTTTTCTGGGAAAATGTCCGGGTCAATATTGGGAGATGAGAGGACAGAAAAAAAGCAACAAAAAGCAGCAGCTTAATGCTGCCATTTATTTCATGAACTGTACAATCATAGTACGTAAACACAGGGCCGGCTCCAGGCACCAGCTTCTCAAGCGGCAGGTCCAGGTATTCGGCGGCAATTCGGCGGACGGTCCCTCACTCCAGCTCGGAGTGAAGGACCTCCCGCCGAATTGCCGCCGCAGATCGCGATCGTGGCTTTTTTTAGATCGCGATCGCGGCTTTTTTTTTTTTTGGTTTTGGCTGCTTGGGGCGGCCAAAACGCTGGAGCCAGCCCTGCGTACACATACGCACTCGCATATTGCTTTGCTTTCTACTACCTCGCTTTATTTTAACAGAAAGACTCACAATTCCCCTTTTAGATTCATTTATTATTAACACAAACACATCTACCGAATGTAATGGATTTTCTTAACACAATCAGTATTTTCATGCATTTGAGTGGTCCAAAATTCAGCTTCAAATCAGTAAAAACAGAATATTTTTTGTAAAACCAGGGACATTTTCAGTAAAAATCGGTAAATACTGAAAACGAAATACCTTATGGGTGAGGCACTGGACTGTGAGTTTGGAGACTTTAGTTCTAGCCTAGGCTCTGCCGCTGATCTCTTCACCTCTCAGTGCCTGTTTCTCCTCCCACCCTGTGTGTGTTTTGTCTATTTAGAGTGTAAAGTCTTTGGAACAATGAGTTTCTCTAATGGTTTGTATATACAGCACCTGGCACAATGGGCACTGGTTCTCCAGGGCCTACTGTAATACACATAATAATAAACAGTGAAAACATTAAAACTATTTAACAATTTAACTTTTCTGAGTTTCCTCATGAGTCCTTCATTCAGTTTCTTTCTATGTTTCTACTACAAGATCACTGTTACAAGTACTCCTGTTCTTCTTTTTGCGGATACAGTCTAACACGGCTGCTACTCTGAAAGATCACTGTTGATTCCCTTTCCCTTCCCAATGAATGAGAAATAAATTACAGCTTTTAAATTGGCCCTGAGGAGGTGAAACAGCTCAATAAAATCTATGTAGACACATTGGGTAGAGCTAGTTGGAATTTTTTTTTTCCTACTACTTTTCATTGAAAAACTAAAAACCCGAACACAAAAATATTTTCAATTCTCGGGAATCCAAAATATTCATTCCAAAGGTACAAACAATATTCAGCCAAAAACAAAATTTGCTTTTATGATTTTAGTTTTTTGATGGAAAAAACTAGTATTTTTTTTGAGGGAAAACTGACACTTTCTGTGAAAATGTCCATTTTGTCAAAACCCCCATTTTTTTATTGAAAAAAAATTCTGAGGAAAATTTTCAACATACTAACTATGGGACAGATCTGATTTCAACTAGCTTGTTGGAGGCAAGGAGAGAGTGGGGGTAAGTGTAAGATATATATCCAGCTGTAACAATATACTATTTTTAGGTCCAATATTCAGGTTGCCATAACAACTTGATACAGTTCTAATAATCCTATTTTTATTACAAAGCTTTAAGTAGACAGAAAAAGATGTATTTGTTCCCAATAAAGCAGCTACAACTCAGTCAGTCAGAGGAGAAATTGTTCTTTAATTAGACACAATGTGCCTGATTCACATCTCAGTTTCAGCAGCATATATCTAAGGTAACCCCAGTGGCATCAGCTGAGTTACTTGGTTTTTCTACAGGTGTAACTGAGCTCTGAGTGTGGCCCAATGAGAACAACACTAAAAAAAACCCTTTATGGTACAGATCTGAAAGGCTGAAAATTACCTGAAAGGCTCAAAAAGGAGCAAATCACAGCAATGCCGAGAATTAACTTGGGGACGGTAACAAGAGATGCAAGCAGGAGGAAGGATGATCTTGAATTTAAGGCACTCAGGAGACATGAGTTATATTCCCAGTTCTGCAACAGACTTTCTGTGTGACCTGGGGGAAGTCGTTTTATCTGTCTGTGCCTTGATTCCCTGTCTGTAAAGTACAGTTGCCAGGCATCCGGTTTTCAACCGGAATGTCCGGTCGGCAGTGCCAACTGGACCATTAAAAGTCCAGTCGGCAGCACAGCGGGGGCCGGGACTAAGGCAGGCTTCCTACCTGCACCCCAACCCCCTGCCTGAGCCTGGAGTCCCCTCCCATACCCAAACTCCCTCCTGGAGCCCGCACCCCCCACCCCTCAACCCCAGTCCCTTGCCCTAGGTCTGAGCCCCCTCCTGCACCCCAAAACCCTCATCCCTGGCCCCACCCCAGAGTCCACACCCCCAGCCAGAGCCTTCACCCCCCCACATGCACCCCAATCCCCTGCCGCAGCCTGGAGCCCTCTCCTGTACCCCAAATCCCTCATCCCCGGCCCCACCGCAGAGCCCACACCCCCAGCCGGAGCCCTCGGGCTGGGGCAGGGGGCTGAGGTGCAGGAGGGGGGGGGTCACATCTCAGGCTGGGGGTGTGGGCTCTGCGGTGGGGCCGGAGATGAGGGATTTGGGATACAGGAGAGGGCTCCAGGCTGCGGCAGGGGATTAACCCTTGCTATCTGGTCACCCTACATGCACCCCAATTCCCTGCCGCAGCCTGGAGCCCTCTCCTGTACCCCAAATCCCTCCATTCTCCCTCCCTCTGTTGCTCGCTCTCCCCCACTCTCACTCACTTTCACCGGGCTGGGGCAAGGGTGTGGGGTGTGTGGGGGGGGTGACGTCTCAGGCTGGGGGTGTGGGCTCTGCGGTGGGGCCGGGGATGAGGGATTTGGGGTACAGGAGAAGGCTCCAGGATGTGGCAGGGGATTAACCCTTGCTATCTGGTCACCCTACATGCACCCCACCCTCCTGCCCCAGCCCGGTGAAAGTGAGTGAGAGTGGGGGAGAGCGAGCAACAGAGGGAGGGGGAATGGTGCAAGCGGGGCAGGGTGTCAGAGAAGGGGTGTGGCCTTGGGGAGGGAAGGGCAAGGCCTCGGGGAGGGGGCAGGGCAGGAGTTTTCAGTTTTGTACGACTAGAAAGTTGGCAACCCTACTGTGAAGTGAGGATAATAACTCTTCCTTTCCCGTCTTGCCCATTTAGATAGCAAGCTCCTACAGTCAGGCACTTTGTTTGTATAGCACCTAGCACCATGGGGCCCTGATCTTGGCTGGGACCCTTCTGAGCCACTGGATTACAAATAGTGGTAAATAGGCTGTGTAGAAAATGTAAAAGTATAAAGCAAATAGAAGGGGGAAGAAGCAACGTGGAGAAGAAACTGTGGAAACTACTCAGTGAGGAATTCAATGTATCTAAGCACCAGGACAAGTGTGGATTGAATTGTTTTGATTGTGCTGTGCATTCATTAAAAAAAAAAAAAGGGAGAGAGATCAAAGCATACAAGTAGATCACTAGTCTTGTTCGCTGAACAATGTAAAATGTCTTAAAATGAGGGCTTGCATTTCCTATGATCTACATTGTCCCCTGGGCTAATCAGGTAAACATCCTGCTCTTTTCACCAGTAAGATAGTTACAGCATTAGCCTTCACAGAGAAAATGGTACAAAATATTGGTGCATATCCCAGACGCTGGACTCTGGCAAAGAAGGGGCTGATCCTCAGCTGGTGTAAGTCAGCATTGCTCCATTTAAGTCAAAGGAACTATGCTGATCTACACTGTTTGTAAAAACGGTTCTAATGGCCTTCATTGCATTGCCCAGGCTGAAGGGGAAAACATAATTAACAAAGCTTGCTGGAAAAAACCCCATATTGCTATGCAGAGAATGAGTTACACTAATGCAGCTTCAAACGAATGCTAACAGGTTGTCTGCTTAAAAAAACAAAACAACAAGGACGTAAAAAGCAAGTTGTTTGTGTTTCCTTCCCTTTGAAGAAACTCCGTGTGTTGGGTAAGAACATTAAACAATACACGGTGTGTGAACTTTGAGATGCTACATTAAAATAACTCATCAGAACCGAGGGAAACAGAACAAAATAAAAGTGTGTTATTAGGGAGAAAAATACCTGGGTGTGGTGTCAGGCAAGCCTCTGATGGTTGGGCCACCCATGTTACCTGGCTGGGCCCAGCCCGAAAGGGCAATGTGGCCATGTCTCATGGCCCATCAGCCGTAAGGCAAAGGGGGGAGGGGTTGGGTGCTATGCCAGAATGGCAGCAAGGATGAACAACGACGGATTGGCTCTCCACAATGGAAACTGACTCTAGGGATGTGGAATGTCACCTCACTGGCAGGGAAGGAGCCAGAGTTGGTGGAAGAGGTGGAAAGGTACCGACTAGATATAGTCAGCTTTTCCTCCTCCAGAGCATTGGCTCTGGAAACATACTTGTTGATCGAGAGTGGTCTCTTTCCTACTCAGGAGTGGCCCCACATGAGAGGCCCTGGGTGGGTGTGGAGATACTCACAAGTCCCCGGCTGGGTGCTGCGCAGTTGGGGGTTGTCCCAGTAGATGAGATGGTTGCCCTAATGAGACTTCGGGTCTCAGAGAGGAAAACCCTGACTGTTGTTTTTGCCTATGCGCCTAGTAGCAGTTCAGAGTATTCGGGCTTTTTGGAGATGATGGGATCGGTGTTCAATAGAGTGTCACCTACTGACTCTGTAATTCTACTGGGGGACTTCAATGCTCACATGGGGAACGATGGAGATACCTGGAGGGGAGTGATTGGGAGGCGCGGCCTCCCTGGTCTGGACCCGAGAGGTGAGCTATTATTGGACTTCTGTGCTAGTCATGGATTGTCCATAACAAATACCATGTTCAAACACGAGGTTGATCATAAATGTACTTAGTACCCGAGCACCTTGGGATGAAGATCGATGATCAACTTCATAGTTGTCTGATCAGACCTTAGGCCATATGTTCAGGACCTTGTGTGAAGAGAGGGGCAGAGCTGGCAACCAATCACTGCTTGGTGGTGAGTTGGATCCAACACACGGGATGCTGGCCAGATAGACACGGGAGGCTCAAACTATCAGTGAGAGTCACTTGCGAATGTCTGGTGGAGGACCCCGTATGGAAAGACTTCAGTTCCCACCTATGGAAGAACTTCTGCTTTCCAGGTGATGTCTTGGACATTGAGTCCAAGTGACCATGTTCAGGGCCTCAATTGTTGAGGCAACCATGAAAAGTTGTGGCCTGAAGGTGGTTGGTGCCTGTCATGGTGGTAGCCCTAGGGCCTGCTGGTGGATTCAAGTAATGAGAGAAGCTGCCAAGTCGAAGAAGGAGGCCTTCCGAGTAATGCTGGTAAACCAGATTCCTGATACGGCTGAGAGGTACCGGCTTACTAAGAGGACTGCAACTGGGGTGGTCGTTGAAATGAAAGCCCAGGCTTGGGAGGAATTTGGAGAGATGATGGAGAACGATTACTGGATGGCCTCAAAAGTGTTCTGGCAAACCATTCGTCACCTTAAGAGGGATCAGCGAGACATTGCCCAGGCTGTACTCAGCAAGGGGCGATGAAATGCTGACCTTGACTGAGGGGATCGTCAAGAGGTGGAAGGAGCACTTTGAGGAACTCCTCAACCTGATGGACAAGCCCTCTTTCAGGAGCCAGCTCCGGAAACCTCCAGTGAGATTGGATCTATTTCTGATGCTGAGATCAATACAGTGGTAACGTTCCTTAGTAGTGATGAGGCAGCAGGGGTGGCCAAGATTTGTCCAAAGATGTTGAAAGCACTGGACAATGTAGGAGTTTCATGGTTAACACTCTTCTTCAATGTTGCGTGGAAGATGGTGCAGCACCTCTGGGTAGTGGTCCGGATCTTTAAGAAAGGAGACCAGAGGGTGTGTTCCAACTATAGGGGGAATCACAATCCTCAGCCTACCCGGCAAAGTCTCTGCCAGTGTGCTTGAGAAAAGTTATGCCCATTAGTTGAACCTTGGATTCAGGAGGAACAATGTGGATTCCGTCCCGGCTGTGGAACAACAGATAATTCTTTGCTCTCTCACAGATACGCGAGGGGTCATGGGAGTTTGCTAATCTGGTTTTCCTTTGTTTTTTAGATCAGAGGAAGGCATATGACCGCATTCCCCAAGATGTCTTGTAGGAAGTGCTGTGGGAGTGTGAGGTGACAGTGCTGTTTTTGCGTGCTACCCAATCCCTCTATTCTCAGAGTTAGAGTTGTGTTCATATTCTTGGCATTAAGTCAAGTCTATTCAAGGTAGTGTTGGACTCCTCCAAGGGTGAGTCTTGTCCCTACTCCTCTTTGTGATTTTCCTAGACAGGATATCAAGGCGCAGCTGAGCTGTGGAGTGGATCCAGTACGGGGACTCGGAGGTGGCATCTCTGCTGTTTGCTGTTGATGTTGTCCTTCTTGCTTCTTCAGACTGTTATTTCCAAAGCGCATGTGGAAATTTTGCTGCTGAGTGTGAAGAGGGGAGGGATAGCTCAGTGGTTTGAGCATTGGCTTGCTAAACCCAGGGTTGTGAGCTGAATCCTTGAGGGGGCCACTTAGGGATCTGGGGCAAAATCAATACTTGGTTCTTCTAGTGAAGGCAGGTTCTGGACTCGATGACCTTCCAGGGTCCCTTCCAGTTCTATGAGATAGGTATAATCTCCATATATATATAAAGGGATGAGAATCAGCACCTCCAAATCAGAGGCTGTGTGCCTTTCTTGGATGAAAGTGGACTGCTCTCTCCAGGTCAGGGGGGAGAAGCTGCCCTTAATGGAAGAGTTCAAGTATCTAGGGTCTTGTTCATGAGTGTTGGTAAGAGGGAGCGGGAGACTGACTGGTAGATTGGTGTGGCGCTGGCAGTAATGCTGGTGCTGTACCGATCCATGGTGGTGAAGTGGGAGCTGTTTCTCAGATGAAGCTCTCGGTTTACTGGTCGCTCTACATCCCCATCCATGGTAATGACTGAAAAGATGAGATTGTGGGTACAAGTGGAAGAAATGAGGTTTCTTTGCAGGGTGGCTGGGTTTACTCTCTGAGACCGGGGGAGCTCGGCTATTCGGGAGGCCTTGGAGTAGAGCTGCTACTCCTCTGGATTGAGAGGAGCCAATTGAGGTGGTTCAGGCACCTGATAAGGATGCTCCCTGGGAGGCTTCCCTTTGAACTATACTGGGCACTATACTGATGCTGACCCAGGACACGCTGGAAGGATTATATCTCACGGCTGACTTGGGAACGCTGGGGAATCCCCCAGGAGGAGCTGGAACCTGTGCTGGAGGAAAAGCAGCGTAAAGGAGGAGGAAGAAGAAGATCCTAGCCAGCATTTGTTTTTCCTAATATTGCCTACAATATCTTTGGCTGTATTAGACTGTGGTTTCAGATCCATGGCTGATGAGCTGATAGCTATGCTGTGCAGATTGTTGTATTTCAGTCCTGATGTATGGTTCTTCTGAGGGTAAAGGGCCTATTGAAATATTGTGTGCAGTGTGTGAAATGTTCTGTCTAAAATCCAGGCAGAACTATGGCACATAATGAACAAAGTACTCCAGTGCCCTGCACCCTATGGAGTCATTGAGACTTGTACAATGGGCGTGCTGAGTACTGCCATTCTGATCTGATGGCATTTGACTCAGCTGTAAATGACTATACATATAACAATCGGCAGCCTGGGTCATTGGTGGGACTTTTGCTGGGGACTTTCTGTACTAAAATCCTGGGACTCCCTCACCTAAGCTTTGTTACTGGTGGCAGAAGTAGGCTGTTCTCCTCAACTGGACCAGATGCTGGAGAGAATAATATGCCCATCTACACACACTGAGGACTCGGTGCCTGGGTTCTATGCCGGTCTGAGCTGCAGAATTTGGGTGTGACCTTGAAAAACCCAATTAACCTCTCTATCAGGAGACGAGTAAATACTTCCAGAGTTCCATAAACACTCACATTTAAAATGATTCCCTTCTACCTCTTTTGCATTTGCTTTCCCAGATTGCTGAAGTCAATGCAAATATGCCCAATTTGCCCCTAGCTGAGGATCTGGGCCTGAGTCTATTGACTTTCAATCGTATGCCTTAATCAAAAGACTGTTTTTCCTCCTCATTTTGCATGTATTCTATAGGTGTCTAAATTGGTTGGAGTTATCTGTTAACATGAGAGGGCAGATGATGGTGTACTGCCTTCAGTAATACCTATTAGCTTGAAAAGGGGCCATGCATACACGTAAGGAATGATTCTCTAGGTTATACGTTAAAAAAATAATCCACTCCATAAGGATTTAAAGTAGAGCTAGCTGAAATTCCTTGCATGAAAATTTAATTAATCAAAAACTTCCCTTTCCCCCCCAAATGACACAATTTTATAAAACAAAAAATTGTCAATGTTGTACTTTTTTGGGTTTTGCAAAAATATATTATGCCTTTAAAATGTTTTGAATTGAAAGGTATTATCAGACTGGTTATTGCAATGTTTAATTTCCAAAAAAATCCTCGGGTCTAATAAAACCAACTAACAAAAAACCAATCATTTCCTCTCCAGAGTGTTGTTTTGGTGGGAAAAAATGAAAATTGTTAACGATTTCAATAAGGCTTTCAATAAAAACTTCAGACTTTTTATATTCAAGTCATATAAAAACGATTATTATTTTTTTAAATGAAAACAAGTTTGAAATGCTGAAAATTTTCACAAAACTACTTTTGGATTTTTCTGCAACCTCTGGTTGTAAGCCCTATTTTTTTAAAAGAAATTTCTGAAAGCAGAACAAACCTCACAAGAGCTGTCATTTAGATGTTATTTTCAAATTGTTCATTGTGATGGCATTGGCATTTCAATGCCAACTGACTCCTCAGAGACTCCAAACAAAATAGCATTTTTCATATTTCATGACACTTTTAGAATGACTTTTCTTAAACCAATGGGTAGGGGGTATCAATATCATGGTGCGCTGTACATTTTGGTTTAGTAACATCAGAAGAAACAGGGTTTAAAGGAGCTGCTATTTTTTCCAAAGATGACGTCACTTTTTCTCTCCAGTGCTTATAGAAAATATGTTTAGTGTTTCTTGCATTAAAAGAAAAGCAAACAAACAAAATAATTATTTTCCTTTAAAAGCAGGCTTTGGTTCAGATCCTCGGTTGGTGTAAATCACTGCTCTGCCCTCCAATTTTATATCTGCTATGGATCTAGCCCAATATGTCTCTCTTAATTAGTGGAGCCAGTTTTCTAGCAATGGCACAGCGGGGGAGTTGTTGGGGGGGGACCACAATGGGTCATTGACTGTACCACCTTAAGCTATACCTATTGTCTGGAAAAGATGCCATACATACACCTAAAGGCTGCAATGCGGGGAGGGTCGGCCTCTGTGTCTCTCGTATTAGCTCCATTACTGCCTCTTTTCTTAACTATATGCTAAAGCTGTCCTGGAAATCTGTCACTTTCAAACAGAGCTGTAATAATGCAAACTAGGTACCTTTTCGTATGCGCCAGCAGTGCCCATACGGAGCAAGCAGAACACAACTCCTCGGCGTGCCCTGCAGTTACACACGTCCATAGTCTGCACTGTGGCACAGTGAGGACAATCCATATCTCTGGTGCCAAAAAGGAGCAGAGGGCTCTGTTAAAAATCAGGCCCCAAGTGATTTCCCAATGTCCCATGGGAAGTCAGTCGTAGAACTGGAAATTAAACCCGCTGCCTTGACACACTATACCAGCCTTCCTCACCTTCCTTTCCCCCCATCCCCCAATTAGTAAAATAAAACCTCACGTGCTTATCAACTTTTCTCCTTGGTTTGTAGGTTGTTTTTCTTCCTCGTCAACTTATTTGGCATGCGAAATAAGCTGCCAGCTGCATTGTGTCTTCTCGGGGCAGTCATCAGAAACTAGTACGGATACCACCTGTCTGATTACTCATCTAGTCATGCCAGTTCTGATTCCACTTGAACGTGTCCTGAGCAGAACAAAAAAAAAATCCCCACAATGTTCTGCTTTTATACAAAGCAAAATTAGCTCCAGCAAATGTCCAGACTTAAAGGAGCTATGATCAAAACTGCTTATAGTACCTAACCATCAGACTCCTGGTCTCTGATTAGTATCTTCATAATGCTTTACTTTTATCCCATTCCTCCCCCACAAACTGGGCATTTTATTTAGTTGTATTAGGATCATAAGGCAGATATACATTCAGCAGTGCTCCTGGGAGAAGAGGAAATTAGTGTGGGCTGAATAGTCCTACTTACGTGTAGGGACTGCTCCAAAGTCATGCGGTGCTCTGTGTGGAATACCATGGTATAGGGTGACCAGATGTCCCAATTTTATAGGGACAGGCCTGATTTTTGGGTCTTTTTCTTACATAGGCTCCTATTACCCCCCACCCCCTGTCCTGATTTTTCACACTTGCTGTCTGGTCACCCTACCAGGGTATTGGGTGCAGACTCAGAGATTAAACGTGTATAAATAGTTCACTTACAAGTTTAGTGGTGAAATCCTGTTCCCATGGAATTTGAAGAGAGGGTTGCTATTGACTTCCATGGGGCCAGGACTTCACTCTAGATGCTTTGCACAACTAGATAGAAAATGTCATGTCAACAGACTTTCGGGTGACATTTCCAGTGATTCCCACTTCTGGCAGAGCCAGAAATAAAACAATAGTCTTTCGAAGTAGTATGGGTCATTTTTGTTTCCAGTCTCATTTAGGACACTGTAACGTTCCCCTCTGGTGTTATCTGGACTGGTGATCTGCTAGGTCACTCTAATCCTTGACTCTGGGAGCCAGCCTTACCCTGCTGTACTGAACCCCCACTCCCGGGCTGTTCACGCACAGCCTCTGGCATGTAAGCTGCGCCCAGCTACTTGCAACCAAATGACACAGTCTGGGGGCTGATGAACCAATTAGCCATCAGCTGAGGGCTACAAAAAGACACAGGAAAGGGGAGAGGATTGGGTTAGGTGAGGCCTGTATGCGCTGAGTACCCAGGGAAGGGAGATCTCTGTTCCTCTCTTGCCCTGTGCGAAAGTGCAAGAAACCATTGCAAATACTTGGCTACACAAGACTGTATGGGTGTTGTTGGTGGGATTAGAGTCAGAGGTTTCTGGGCATCAGAGTACAGGGATGGCATGCACCCCATCACAGGGATGATAGCCCATGCTTTTTAACTTCAAAAATTGGTTCAGATTTGGTTATTGGCCCAGATTCTGGGAGGAAGATTTCTTTGCTTAAGTCAGTCCAGTTTGCCTTTTCCTGGAGGAATGCAGCTCAGGATCATTGATGAGAGATGCACATATCATTTGATATGCATCTGGGTCCTGACAATCTACCACTAATTATAGGGGGCATTAAACCAATTAATAATTCAAACAGTTTTATTGAGAGTTAATCAACCACTGCCTGTGGCTCTTTACTGTATGTAACTTTTACTTTGTGTAGTTGTCACTGTTCACACATGTTTGTGATAACTATTTTACACTAGCTACTATAGCATTTTACAATTTAAATGAGGTCCATCTGTGAGATGATTAAATGTCTAACAAGTGTTTCTAATGAAATGACCACAGTAAGGCATAAAAAACACAACATGATTTTAATACCTCTTAACGGACATTAAAAACATGAAATGTTTTGTCAGTTTTAGCTCTTATAGAAACACAAGACAGCATTCAGTACAGAAAAGAATAAAAGTTAGGACTTCTGAAAAGCACTACAGGTCAATTTCTGCCCTCAGATTAGTCAAACTCAGTCATGCTGGGTCAGAGATGGTTTTCTAATCCCACAAATATTTGTGAGAGTTCAAAATTGTTTACCATCCCAAACTGGGACAAAAAGTCAAAATCTCAATGTCCACAAAATCAAAATGTGAAAACCAACTAACCAAAACAAAAATATCAATTGCAGCATTTTGTTTGGATATTTTTAAATGCTTTTTTTTTCTTCCATTTTTCCTTTTTTCCCCCTTAAATAGCAAAACAAAAAGTCATTTCAAATCAGATTTTTTTTGTTTTGTTTTCAAAAATGGCCAAATGAATTGCTACAGCAATTTCAAAACTGTTTTTTTTTCTCAATCCTTTTTGAGTCACGAGAACTGTCAAAATCCACCCTTGTTTCTCACATAGTTTTGGTTTCAATGAAACATCATCAGACACAAAAAAAAAAAAAAAAAACAAGTAGCAGAAACCTTTCCAACCAATTCTAAGCTCTTTGGGAGTAAGGTGAATCTTTTTCTTTGTGAGTGCACATAATGGGGCCTCAGCCTCTGACACTTACCAAAATACTCCAGCTATGAATGTGCTACTCTACTGAATTCAAAGTAAATGTGTTCGTCTTATTTCTCAAAGATTATTCTGAAGTCTTTGGCTTCTGTTTTTCTATTAAGCACTTAGCAAACAGGTGCAATAGAGGTACTGATCTGTCCTTAAAGCCTTTCTATGTTGAGATGCCTACAAAATGCTTAGCATTGGCTAGATAGCAGGTGTGCTATGACTGCTTATTATATTAATTACAATCATCTTGCTGATGCCCTGTTACATTTGTTGTAGTCACCTGTTATCATATACTTGGAATGTAAATTTCTGGTGGCATGGACTGTCATTTTGTTATTTGGGGCCTTAAGACATTACTGAAACACCAATGTTAAAGAAGTAGAGGTACTAGAATTACAGTCTGTTACTAGATTCTGTACTTCATTTTGTACTTCAAATGATTCACCGCTGCGTTAAGATGGCAATGCAAGTCCAGTGAGAGAGGAGTCTATTTATGCTACGCCCTGAGAGCAATGTGGTATGTATACACAGATTGGAGCCATATGGCAGATTAAAGTAGCAGACTAGCCTAAGCACTGCTGCTTTCCCACAGCTAGTGTTGAAATATTTATTTCTGCAGGGTGTTATAAAAAGGCATCAATATTGCACTTGACAGAATAACAGTAGCATGGCCCCAGTATACTAGGTGGCATGATAAAACCCGAGGGGCTAGGAAGCAGTCAAAGCAGAATAGAGTCAAAAACAGCAGAGAGGAGAGGACAGTGTAAACTGAAAGGCATCTTTAAAGACTAGAAGGGCAAGAAAGATCAACCAAGACTATGCACAGAACATGAGGGCTAGGCAAAGGCACCAATCTTGACAGCACGTTGTGGGAACTTGGATCGTTAAGGGTATGTCTACACTGCAAAGCTCTGACTCAGGTTTGAGCCCAAGCCCCCTTTTCATCCACACACAAGTCAGTCTGACTTGGGTGAGCAAGTGTAACCCATGCCTCTTTGGTGTGGGGCTCTGTCCCACTCTAGTGGCACCTAGACCACCTAGAGATTGATGAGTCCTTTACAGCCTTAGTTAAGATCCATGTGCCTTTTAGCTCATGCAGTCATGGCTCATATATTAATCTACAGAGGTCCCAGATTCGTTCCCACCTGCTGACAACCAGGGCCTGTTGGAATTCAACAAGCACTCACAACCTGGGTCCGAGGGCCCTGCTAGGGGAGTAGGCCAGAGCCCGATCCCCCTGTAATTCAGGTCCAATCCCTGTCACTTTGCAGTGTGGATGCAGATTAAGCCACAAACCAAGTGAGAAGGTCTTCAAAGTGCAGAAGGGATGTGTTTAGCATGGCTGTGAGACCCAGTTGTAAGCCCAGTTTACAAGGCAGTGTGAACACTCAAGCATGGGCTTGGAAACACTGAGTCCACAGGCACAGGTTTACAATGTAGAGTAAACATACCCTCAGACTTGTACAACCATGTTTTATTTACAAAAGTTTGGTGCCAGAGGCAATTCCTGAACTTTCTTATGGAGTCAGTGTCTGTCAGGTTAGTCTGTAAAAATCATTTAACTTGAATCCTTCATGGTAATGTCTGTCTATAGTAATGCTGGCCAACAATGAACTAGAGACCAGGCAGTGGGCCAATTTGTGGTGATGGTCAAAGTTTATGTGCACCCTGTGCATGAGGACTTTTCCAGGCTAGTGTTCCCGAAGGGAAGTTGTATTTAGAATCAGGGCCTTGTCTGTCTGTCCATCTACCAGCAGGGCTCTTACCTAACCAAGTCCTCACATTAGACATCAGGGATCAGCAACCTTTGGCACGTGGCCCATCAGGGAAATCTGCTGGCGGGCCGGAACGGTTTGTTTACCCGCAGTGTCCACAGGTTCGGCCGTTCACAACTCCCACTAGCCGCGGTTCGCTGTTCCAGGCCAATGGGGGCTGCGGGAAGTGGTGCAAGCCGAGGGATGTGCTGGCCACTGCTTCCCGCAGCCCCCATTGGCCTGGAACAGCGAACCACGGCCAGTGGACGCTGTGATCGGCCGAACCTGAAGACACTGCAGGTAAACAACCGGCCCGGCCCACCAGCGGATTTTCCTGATGGGCCGCGTCCCAAAGGATGCCAATCCCCGCCTTAGCCTTTTGTTGCCTAGTGTGGGGCTTGTACACCTCATCACAGTCATCCACACATTTTATCAGCAATAAGTGTGTATTTACATCCAGATCACTGATGAAAATATTGCATACCGGCTTCTTCTTCTTCTTTTAGCATTCTCAAACAGATAAGTTAATTAAATTAATCTCATTGGAGAGGTTCAGAGAAGAACAGCAAACTATTAGGGGCATGAAAAAACTCTCATGTGAAGAGAGACTGAAAAGATTGGAATTATTCACTTTAGAAAGATGAATAAGGGATGATAAAAGTATATAAAATAATGTTATAGAAAAGCTAAATCAGGAGTATCTGTTCTTCCTGTCTCATAACTAAGACTACATTTTAATCATGGGTATTTTTAGTAAAAGTCAGAGAGGTCACGGGCAGTAAAAAAAATTCATGGCTCATGACCTGTTCATGACTTTTACTATATACCCCTAACTAAAACTTGGAGGGGCTGCCGGGGGACACAGCGGGTGCTGGAGGAGGGCAGCCCGGGTGCTGGGGGGAGAGGGCAGGCGGCAGTGCGCGTCCTGGGATGCCCGCTGTAGCTCGGGGCGGCCGGCTGGCGGCGCATGGCCCGGGACCCCCACTGGTGCTGGGGCAGGGTTTGGCGGGGCCAGCAGGCTCCCTACCTGGCTCCGCACCTCCCCCGCACCAGCAGCAGCAGAGTTTGGATGTGGGAGGGGGTAGTGGGCTGGGACATGGGACGGGGTGAGGCAGACTCTGGGCGGCACTTACCTAGGGGGCTCCCCGGAAGTGGCAATATCTGCCTCGCTCAGCTCCTAGGCAGAGGTGTGGCCAGGCAGCTCTGCGCACTGTCTCCACCCAGAACGCTGGCTTCACAGCTCCTATTGGCCAGGAACCGCGGCCAATGGGAGCTGCAGGAATGGTGCCCTGGGTGGAGGCAGCGCACAGACCTGCCTGGTCATGCCTCCATCTAGCAGCTGAGTGAGGGGGATGTTACCACTTCCAGGGTAAGCGCCGCCCAGAGCCCACTTCACCTCATCCCGTGCCCCAACCCCCCGCCCCCTTCCACACTCAAACTCTGCTGCTGGTGGCGGGGGCGCAGTGGCCTGAGACTGACCCATCAGCGGCTGGTATGACTGGCGCAGGGGCTGCCTGAGCTGCTCCTGAGTCAGGTGCACCGGCTGCTGCAAAAGTCACAGAGGTCACAGAAAGTCACAGAATCCATAACTTCCGTGACCTCTGTGACAAACTTGCAGCCTTACTCATAACATAAGAAGAAGGAGATAAACAATGAAACGGAAAGCGGCAACCTCAAACTGATAAAGCAATACTTTTTCACAGGAAGCACCAATAACCTGCAGAACTCATTGCCATACGATGTTGTTGCGGTGGAAAACTTAGCAAGAATCAAATAGGTATTGGATATTTATACGAATAACAAGAGTATCCAGTTGTAATAGTTAATGCTAACAAATTTTTGAAGAGATAGTAAACCTCATGTTTCTGGTCTTAATCCTATTAAGGTGAAGACCTAATATGGAGGCAGATTATCCCACAGCTGTCTAAAGCAAGGTTTCTTTGACCTGCCTCTGAAGTATCTGAAGCTGGCCACTGTTGGAGACAGGATACTGGAGAATAACTGGACCCTGGGTCTGATCCAGTTGCTATGAATGAACAGTCTCACAGAACTACATTAGGGATCAAACTGGCCCATTAAGCTTTAGTAGCCTGATACAGGTTTGAACAGCTCACATTTCTTTTGTGCTAGAGGCAAAATTATGTTTTGATCTCTCTTATTATAGAGAAAGTGGATGATAAACCTCCTAACAGAACTCAGTATATTTCATACTCTCAGAACTTTGACAATGCCTTTATTTCCAGTACAAACAGGGAACTTGCTTTCCACCTCCACTCCCGGTTTTTGTCTTCTAGCTAGAGTATTTAATTCCAAAGATAAATTGAGCAAATTAATGTTATTGACCAGAACAGGGATAAGTTATAAAGTTCCTAATTTTAATCAACATAGAACATTTTATGAGCTATAGAAACAAGACTTTCAAGCAGCTTTATTTATCCATTTTCTCAATCAGTGGAGTAACTGGGCAGGTTGTCCTTCACAATTGTTGAAACAAGGTTAAGTAGCATAACATACTTTTCTATATTTTCTACTCTTCCCAGAGATTAATTTATGGGATGTAGTAAATACATATGGCACCATTTCAATCTGTTTTATATCATTTGCTTTTGTGTTTTATTGCAAAAAGAAAGTGGCTACTAATGTATTCATATTACACTAATACCTGGAAACAATCAACCATATAATTCAGTCATTACACAGTGAGTAATAAATATCAATGCAATTTTTAAAGTGGAGAAATAAATCTGTCTAGCTAATATTTTTCTAAGATGTGTAGAGATTTCGGGTGTCAGTATGTATATCTCCACCCTGACTGAAATCTATCTTTAGTGGATGAACAGGCAATCTGAACTGTTATGCAAATGTGACCTTCAAGAAAGTTGAGATAGGAAAAAAAAAAAAAAAAGATATCATCTGTCCAAAAGTATCTTGCAAATGCTTCTGATTTTTAAACAAAGGGGTTACTTTTAGGCTGTATGAGCTAAAGATTAATCATCAAAACAATCTTTTTGAACTTTTTGTAACATAAAAGGCATACTGAAAAATGCCATTCCTGGCCTGTAACTTTCAATTCTGAGAAGAAACCAAGTAAGTTGAGAATTCCTAAGGCACAATTGATATGCTTTAATATTTGAAGGCTTTCATGGATAGCTCATGGTTTGCAAGTCGTATAATCCAAAGACCAATACTCCAGCAGAATAACCTTGTCAGTCAAAGCGTTTTTTCTTTTGAATATCTGTACAAATTGTACATTGACTACCGAGATTCTGTAAGCCAACTCCGTACACAATGTTCTGACTCAAACAAATATATAAAATGTGTGAGATGAGCACTGAATTAACTGTATTCCCAGCAATTTGCAGAAATGTGACTCATCTACAAGTTATAAGGTGCCTGGAGTAACTGCTGCTGTGGGCAAAATGCATTACAGTTCTATAGTGGTGTTTTATGCCACTATACAGTACACTCCAGACACTAAAGATTAAGAGCTTCATTCGTGTACATCTTCATTACATCCAAGTACTCTTTTTCACTTTTGTTTCAGATGCACTAACCAAGAATTTGGCGGCTCTAACGGGAACATAGTCAAATTTGGGGCCTACCAAGTTTGACCAATTCTCATAGGGCCTAATCCAGAGACCTTTGAAGTTGATAGGACTGGAAGAGTCCTTTCAACCAATTCAATAGATTTTGGATTGGACCCACAGTTCCCACTCCTTCTCATATTCAATTTAGTAGGAAGGTTCTGACCTCGGTGGTATAAAATTGAACACTTTGTTTTTAGATTTGTTTGTAACAGCCCTTCACCACTTTCCTGGCTCATCTCGGACCTTTATTTTCTTTATTATTGGTTGTTGTTTGTATTCTGGTAGCACCTGTTCTTCGTATTTAAACTACAGAACTGCCTAAAGGCCCCAGTCAAAATCAGAGGCCTATTGTGCTAGGCCAGGGATTGGCAACCTTTGGCACGCGGCCCATCGGGAAATCCGCTGGTGGGCCGGGATGGTTTATTTACCTACAGCGTCCACAGGTTCGGCCGATTGCAGCTCCCACTGGCCACTGTTTGCCGGGGGTTGTGGGAAGTGGCGGCCAGCATATCCCTCGGCCCGTGCCGCTTCCTGCAGCTCCCACTGGCCTGGAACAGCGAACCGTGGCCAGTGGAAACTGCGATCGGCCGAACCTGCGGATGCTGTAGTTAAACAAACCGTCCCAGCCTGCCAGCGGATTTCCCTGATGGGCCACATGCCAAAGGTTGCCGATCCCTGTGTTAGGCACTGTACAAACATAGATTAAGAGACAGTCCCTGTCCCAAAGAGTTTACCATCTACATAGGCAAGATAAAGGAAAAAATAAGCACACAAAGGTGAAATGACTTGCTCAAGGTCACACAGCAGAACAGTGGCAGAGATTGCCATAGAACACAAGTCTCCTGAATTCCAGGCCACTGCCATATCATCTGGACGTCACTGCCCATAGACCTCAGTGGAGATCAGAGCACCATTGTGCTGGGTGCTGTACACACACAGAGTAAGAGACTAGAGTTAGTCAAAAATAAAAATTTCCATCATGTGGGAAATGCCAATATTTTGACATTTGTTTTTGTCCTCATTTGGGGGGAAAAAGTCAATACCCAATTTTGCATACAATGGAAAAATTAATTTTGACATTCCCAAATGGAAACTTTTATTTTCATCGCAATTAAACACTGAATTGTGCCCACCTGAGCCTCATTGGAGTTGTAGTACAGATACCTCATATCCCTATTTTCCTCAGTGTGTGGGGCTTCCTAATCAGTCTACATCTCCCATGATGCACTGCAATCACTGGACTCTCATTATGTATCACAGCAATTCAACAAAAGGGGAGCCCATGGTGCATGATGGGAAATGTAGTCCAGCCATGAATCCTCTGCCATGAGGAGAATGGATCATGAGGTACCTGAACTAAAACTCCCATGAGGCACTATAGCAGCTCAGGGAAACCCAGATTAATATTGAATTATCCTGAAGTAGAACATATTAGTTTGGTTGAACAAACCAGAATGTTTTAATTTGGATCAATCTGAGCCAAACTTTCCCCCCCTACACCCCCCACCCCGTTGTTGTTTTTCTTTTAGATTTTGCCAATAGAAAATCAAAACTGTTTGGCAAATTCAACATCTTCCTGTGAAACAATTTAAATGTGTAGAAACTGCATTTTCTAAAAAACAAAACAAATAAACAAAAACAATGGACAATTCCCTGTCCTGAAGTGCTTACAATATAAATAGACAAGATGGACAAAGGGTGAGCGATATTATTCCCATTTTATAGATAGGGGACTGAGGCATAGAAATTAAACAACTTACTGAACCTCTCCAAGGAAGAGTGTGGCAGAGTCAGGAATTGAACTCACATCTTCTGAGACCCAGTTGAGGGCTTTACTCAGAAGAAGAACAGGAGTACTTGTGGCACCTTAGAGACTAACAAATTTATTAGAGCATAAGCTTTCATGGGCTACAACCCACTTCTTCGGATGCATCCGAAGAAGTGGGTTGTAGCTCACGAAAGCTTATGCTCTAATAAATTTGTTAGGCCAGGTCTACACTACCCCCCTAATTCGAACTAAGGTACGCAACTTCAGCTACGTGAATAACGTAGCTGAAGTTCGAAGTACCTTAGTTCGAACTTACCTTGGTCCACACTCGGCAGGCAGGCTCCCCCGTCGACTCCGCGGTACTCCTCTCGCCGAGCTAAAGTACCGCAGTCGACGGCGAACACTTCCAGGTTCGACTTATCGCGTCCAGACTAGGCGCAATAAGTCGAACCCAGAAGTTCGATCGCTCGCCGCCGAACTACCGGGTAAGTGTAGCCAAGGCACTAGTCTCTAAGGTGCCACAAGTACTCTTGTTCTTTTTGAGGATACAGGCTAACACGGCTGCTACTCTGAAACCTGTTACTCAGAAGATCCATTTTCCTCTCTGGCTTGTCGCTTGGAGTAAGGACCTTTTACTCTGGAGCTTCTGCCATCATCAAGAGTCTTCGTTTATTTTTCCTTCTCAACTCTCATCACAAACAGCCTTTTTCCCTCCACCCCCCTGCCCTCACCCTTATTTATTATGTTGCTATAACTGTATTACCAAACTCCGTAAAACAATGCAGTTTGTAGAAAAGATGCTATAAACTATGGGCCCAATCCCGGAAGCTTTACAAACCTCAAACTCCGGCTGCAACTGTGGGGCCCAGCTCTCACAATGACCCCTATCATTTCACTGGGAGTCTTCATAGATATTGTTCTTTAAAGCAAATGCATAATGGATCAGGGTGCTGTATTTCTGAAAACGAACAAAGCCAATACCTGCAGCCCAGCCCTTGCGAGCAGCCCTAAAATAACAAATCATGTTATGCATCACAGAGAGGAGGAGTTGTTCAGGAAACAGATTTTGGGTTCAGCTTCCTAGGCATTATTACAAACCAACAGTGAATTAAAAAAAACACATTAGGAAACAATCTTGGCAAATAACTTGATAGCATGTTTTATGCTGGGCATTAATTTATACCAAGTTCTGAGAGAAATCTCCTATGCCATTACATAGCTCATTCAATAGTGAATGAATTCAGCGTGATTAACATTATTACAGTGATTTGCAAAGGAAGTAATAACAACTTGCCATTTATTATAAAGCCTTCCCAGAAAATGCAGAGATCTGTCACATCATCCACTGACAGCATCTACACACAGCACAGGCTGTAGCAGCCAACAGAGGGGCTGGACGGGTACAGAGCTTCTGTGGGCTCTAATTAATGTGTGGAGCATGGGTAAATCTTCAGTTTGATCCATAGGGTAGAGGACTGTGGCCATACAACTCCCATTGGGCTCAGTTATGAGCTGGCTGTGTGCTTGGACAGGGGAGTAAGGAGCTTTCAGGATCCTCACTTAACTGTACTCCCCATGTGGCTACTTGCATCACCAGACCTGGCGCAGGGGCAGAGAGCAGCTGCCAACAGGATACTAATCCCCCCCACACAGGTGGGAGGGGAGTGGACTAGTTGGGGTGCAAAGTAAGTGTAGCCATAGTTCCATGCCCTCAATGCACTGGCCACCACAGCTGGGTCAATGCAGAGGAGGAAGTGGGCTAACACAGCTTAATTTCCTCTTGGAGCAAGAGGGCAGCAGGAACTAGATTGTGACTCCGAAACCCCGGGACAGTGCAGTTGTGCACTGCCCCTTCCTCAGGAAAGACTGTAGGACGATAGTCTACCCCATTGTTGTGAAGCTGAAGGTGTTCTGAATGGTTAAACTCTAGCAAAGGCATTGAGATACTTTGAATTATCTGGATTTTGCCAGTTAGTTCTTGATCGAAAGCAAAACCTCTTGTAACTCCATCCGTCGAGAGTACAGTCAACAACAGGGGACGACAACCTTTCAGAAGTGGTGTGCTGAATCTTCATTTATTCACGCTAATTTAAGGTTTCGCGTGCCATACATTTTAACATTTTTAGACGGTCTCTTTCCATAAGTCTTTAATATATAACTAAACTATTGTTGTATGTAAAATAAATAAGGTTTTTTAAATGTTTAAGAAGCTTCATTTAAAATTAAATTAAAATGCAGAGCCCCCCCGGACCGGTGGCCCGGACCCGGGCAGTGTGAGTGCCACTGAAAATCAGCTCGCGTGCCGCCTTTGACACACGTGCCATATGTTGCCTACCCCTGGTCTACAACATGCTGGACACACATGCTGGGAAACAAACAGAGTAACAAGGAAAAGGTATGTTGCCACTGTACAGTGGATCCTTTTTATAGTAAATTCAGAAAGGTGTAGAATGATCAGCGATTTGATGCTTTGCAATATTCCTATTGCAAATCTGGTTGTAAGCAACCTTTGCTTTTTAGGGCCTGATCCAAAGCCCATTGAAGCCAGTGGAAAGACTACCCTTGATTTCAACAGCACAAGCTCATACAAAATTAGTGGGGAGAAAATAATGACTACTTTCTGGAGTAAGCCTCTGCAGTGAAAGGATCTTGCCTCCAGCAGAACAGAAGTGGTTCTGCTGCCTCCTGGCTGCTGCAGAGACCTGTTATTGGAGGGCCCTTCCATAGTGCATCAGAGAGGGCTTTGGAGAGTGAGGCTGGCGGGTCTACACTAAATAGTGGAAGGGGTCGGGACTTTGAACACAGTACAGCATGGGGATGGATTCCTTCCCGCAAACAGGCGTACACGCAGCTATGTAAGGCCTGGTCTACAGTAACCCCCCAATTCGAACTAAGGTACGCAACTTCAGCTACGTGACTAACGTAGCTGAAGTCGACGTACCTTAGTTCGAACTTACCGCGGTCCAGACGCAGCAGGCAGGCTCCCTCGTCGATTCCGCATACTTCTCGCGCCGAGCAGGATTACCGGAGTCGACGGGGAGCACTTCTGGGTTCGATTTATCGCGTCCAGACAAGACGTGATAAATCGAACCCAGAAGTTCGATTGCCTGCCGCCGAACCAGCGCGTAAGTATAGACAAGCCCGTGTGACTTTTCTGTGACCTGCACCTTTAAACGCTGACGGCTGGAGGGCAACAGACATTTTGTGAGGCAGAGCTGACACAGCACATCAAGGAGATATACGCACTCCCAGTTGATGTAACATGGTACAAAGATATACACTCTCTGTGCTCGGCAGCTACTTTTGTTCTTTCTCAATTGTTTCCTTTAAAATAAAGCTCATTTTAGCCTGGACGCGCATGGCTACTCTTTGTTTATGGAGAAACATACGTAATTCCCCACCTCAGTCCTCAGTACATGGGACGTGTTCCAGGGCTTTGACCTGATCAGATAGTCCTTCGCCATTCAGTTTTCTGACAGAGAAGGGATTTGTTTTGTAACAATGCGGAAATAATAAAGCAGAATGATGGTAGACTTTTTATGCAGCCTCCACTGTTTTTTGAATTTCGCATCATTGCTGCCGAAGTGGCTTGTGTTACTTGTCACATCACCATCTCACTTCTGCAGGCTGCTCACAAAATATTGAAAAATTACACAACAGGCTGATGTTTATTGGCATGACTGTTTCATTTGCTTCAAGCATAAATATTTATGATCAGCGCATGGCTAGCACTGTGACAAGGCTCTTCTCAAATACAACATAGTGTCATGTACTTTGAAGAGAAGGGGCCATCTCCTCTACAGTGACTGTATCTAAACCTTTCTCACACTGCTAGTGCAATCTGTGTAGACAAAGGTTTGGAATCTTGACACTAGATGGTACCCCATTACAGAAAGTAGCTTTCTGTTTGGGAATTAAGCTCAAGAACATCATTAATATTGTTCACTCATCATAAATGAACATTTGACAAGGAAATCCATGTGAATTATATATTCATATGAGTTAATGAATAGGCAACTTTTTTACATGCTCTAACACTAGTTACATATTGTATTAGTTGTAGTTATTTCTATTACAGTAGTCCCTAGAGGCTCCAACTGAGTTCAAGGCCACATTGTGCTAGAAATACATAGTAAGAAATGGTCCCTGACTCATAGAATTTACAGTTTAAATAGATAAGATAGACAAGGGGTGGCAGAATTTTCCACAGGTTCCAGCCCTGCTTTAACCATTAGAAGACCTGCCTTTTATATGATGCTTACAAGAGTAAAACAAACCAAGGCTTGGTTTTACCTTGGATGGTTCATTAAGATGCTGCAGATGTATCACTGGTGATTGTGAAATGTGAAAAGAAAAATAGTTAATATGAATTTTTGCAGCCTTAAAACATCTACTTATTCGATGAGGTAGAACTGGATGACTTTTTTATCTCCTGATTATTATTTGGTAATGAAAACTGGTTCTGTTCCAAAAAGTCGTTTTTGTGATAAAATTTCCGTTTTTGTTGGCCTTTTTCAGTTGAATTGACAAATATTTGACTTTTGGTATTTGGAAACCAAAACAAGATCATTTGTCAGGTTTTCAACAAAAAGCCCAAAAAATCCATGAAATGAAATTTATCACAGAAAATAAAATACATTTTCCTAAGACATCCAGAAAGGAGTTCTCAGCATCAGTGACTAACAATTAGCTAGTGTATACAAAAAATGTCCTTTTTACAGAACAAGAAATATTCAAAAAGTGCCAGGAGTATAGCTAGTCTGGATTGCTGCTGCTTTATTGTGACTCTCAATTTTCTATTTCTTTCTTTGGATTGATCATGATGGTCCCTTCTGGCCTTAAAACTCAATGAATCTATGGGAACAGAATTTAACTACAGCCAGGGCCGGTGCAAGGATATTTTGCGCCCTAGGTGAAACTTCCATCTTGTAAGGGCTTCGCTTATTATAAACTTTTAAAAATGAATACTGTATAATGTGGCATTGTTCATTAGAATTAATACACATTCAGCTTGAAACGTTATTAATTTCATTATTTAGACTACATATTTAATGAAAATAAATGAATAACTTGACAGGGTGTGGGGCTAGCTGGCTTCGGGCAGGGGGGTGCGGCAGGAGTTGGCTGGAGACAGGTGGGTGTGGGGCTGGCTGGCTATGGGCAGGGGGGTGCGGCAGAGGTTGGCTGGAGACGGGAGTGCGGGGCTGGCTTGGAGGGCAGGGGGGAACTACCCCGCAGCACTCACTGGCGGCGCAGCTGGGGCCGGGTCTCTGTACTTCCTGCCGCAGGTTAGTGCAGCCCCGGCCCTGCTGCAGAGCTCAGGGGAGTGGGGGCGGGGTGGGGCTGAGCAGGGGCGGGGCCCTGGGGAGGAGCCAGAGCAGCAGGGAGCAGCGCAGTGCCCCCGGAGGCCAGAGGAGGAATGACATCACTTCCTGGCCGGACGGAGCTGATCAAAGCTGCAGCACCCCCTCGCACAGTGGCGGGAAGAGGGTTACATGTTTAGCCGGCGCCGGGTGAGCATCCCAGACACTTTGGGCACCACTTTTTGGCGCCCTCAAATCTTGGCGCCCTAGGCGGCTGCCTAGTTTGCCTAGTGGTTGCACCAGCCCTGACTACAGCAATGTAACCCCCATGTGGAGTTTGGAGCTCCAATCTGAGCATCAAGGGGGCCCTATCAAAAGGCCTATGACTACGATGGCTGTCATATTCTTCTGACCACATTCCCAGCATGCTTGGAATGATGGGTGGGGACAGAAGAAACTAAAAACACTGCTGGGGCCAATAGGGAGGCTTCTGCTGGATGAGCAGTCCACTGGACCAATGAAAAGCCAGGGTTGAACAGCTCCCAGTGCATTAACGGGGGAAGGGGCAGCCAGACTTTACAAAAAAGAGTTTGAAAGCTGGGAGAGAAACAGTGGAACTTAGGGAGATCCTGCTAAATCCCCCTGTCTTCCAAAGGGAGCTTTTGCATTGTTCTGAGCCTGGATCAAGGGAATAGGCAGTTCCAGCACTGCAGTGACCAGCATCCAGAGAGAGAGATTTGACCTGGCTACCGACAGCCAGCTGCGACCCCAGGAGGATTCCAGACCAAGGAGCCAGTGAGCTGAGTTGGAGTCAGAGGACCCTGCCCCACCCAGGGATGAAGAAGAAGTAAGCCAGCCATTGCAATAGCGCTGCAAAACTCCATCTCACGACACATGACCCTCGCTAAGCTAACTACCCTGTGAAGGTGCCATAGAGGGAGCTGGGGTTGGAGTCTGTGAGTGTGAGGAAGTGGAGAATTGACTTATTTATTAATGTTTGTTACTTATAAGCTAACCTGAACCCTTCCTTCTCAGATCCTATTTTCCTGTTCCTAATAAAGGCTCCTCGTCTGTTATGCTGTTATTACAAGGGTGTTATTTCTTCGCTGGGATTTGCTTTATTTACCTTATTGTCCCTTGGGATTTACACTCCGTGCCAGCTAGTAGGAGTATCACTGGAAATCCCATCCTTGTGTGTGTGTTTGGTGGCTGCTGCACAGACCTCTGCACAGATGACATTTGCACCTGGTAGGGACAGTCTCCACGGAGGGACTACATAAAGGGACATGGTCATTCATGGAAACTGCTTTTGCAGCCTATCGCTAAATCCTCAGTAATGGCAATAGCTCCACAGAGCTCCAATCAGGGGGTGCATGAAGCCGGTTTAACCTCCTGGTTTGTAATGCCCTGGCGCTATTCTCTCTCCCTTCCCCCTCACGCTGTGTTAGAGAAGCACTCTGAGCATTCTAATTTATACTGGCCTTTAGTAGCCAAAAGTGGCTGAAAACCTAGTCCAGGATCACTGTGGAATAGGAGCAATGAGATCACATTCCGTTTTCTCTAACCAGGTGCCCCCTTGTCCTGCTATGCAGGCAGCAAGCACAGCATACGGAACACAAGTCCCTGCCACATCTGTATGCTGTTGCAGGATCAGTCTGGAATGATGATGATTATTTATTCGTATTACCTCAGCCCCTAGGAGCCCGAGTCATGGACCAGGTCCTCATTGTGGCAGGTGCTGTATGAATGATCCTCCCTGGGCTAGTTACGCAGGTCTTGTGGGCAAGGTACATCATAACCATTCCATGCCCAAGGTTCTGCCCCTGTAGGGTCACTACTATGGTAAGTTGGACATGGCCCTGCATGAACAAATTTGGTTAAGAGAGATCAGCCAGATCCTGAGCTGGTGTAAATCGACATATCTCCATTTACTTTATTGGACCTAAGTCAAGTTGAACCACATGAAGATCTGGCCCATTGACTTAACTGGAACTACACCCACTTGCCCCAGCCAAGTATCTGACCCATTGACTTCAATGGACCTATGCTGATTTGCACCCCTTGAGTGTTTGGCCCACTGACTTCAGTGGGGCTACAATGATTTGCACCAGTTAAGGATCTGGTCGATGGACTTTAATGGAACTGGGTTGATTTGCCCTACCTGAGTGTCTGGCCTACGGACTTGAGTGGAACTACATTCCTTCGCGCCATCTGAGGTCTCCGGATGTGAATGGCAGTATACTGATTAGCACCACCTGTACTGCAATTCAGAAGTTCCTAATTGAGAGCCAGGCCTTCTTATGAGCTCACCCTCCTCTGCTCAGCAGAAACAACCTCATGCTTGAAGTGCCAGGTGATGAGTGCTTTTGGCAGGCTTGTCATCCACAAGGAAATGACTTGGAAAACATTAATAACCCTAGAAAACAACCACTTTGACTGTATTTGATCTTCCATTCAGACACATAGGAGAAACTGGCAGAGAATGAACACACAGGCCTATTGCGTGGAGACAGATAGCAAGGCAAATTAGCTTTGATGTCCAAAGTGAGTCAAAGATCTTTATAGGAAGAGCTTTTCATGAGCTCATATATTACTATATCACATGAAACATGTCTGCTAAGAGCAAGCACAGTAGGTTAGATATGAGCACATCACAGATGGAAGTCTACAGGAAATGTACATATTGAAGAAGTTTCCTCTGCCAAACATTATAGGTGGGATTTTCAGAAATGCAAATATTGGCTTAGACACTCCCTCAGAAGACAATGAGAATTTACTGTCAATGGAAGCAGAATTAGGCCAATGCCGTGCTCTTTTAAAAATCCCACCCAGTGTTTCCAAAGGGCTTTTGTTAACACTCCAGCATTCAGGCTCACCAGAGAAGCCAAAGACTGAATGTCATGTAGACTGAACCAACCTTTCACTGTAGAAGTAATGCCTTCAGATCTGCCTTAAGACATATGGGTGAGGAAGCTTGCAAACTTCCCAGTCTGCCAACCTGGCACCGTTTAGCAGCACTGAAATTCATCAGTAGCAATTAATTTTAATTGCATGCTTAATTCCTCATAATTTGTGAAAGAAAGAGAATGTGGTATGGTGAGCTCAGCACAGGAGCCAGAACCTCCCAAGTTCTAACTCTGGCACCGGTTGTGGACTTCAATAGGCCCCTCCTCTGTAACTTCTTGTTGAGATGCTGGCTGCACTGTTCCCTGCACCTTTTACTTCATTCACATCTGATCTGTGGTCCTGCAATGTCCAGGGAGCTCCTCATCGACCTCCTCCTGGTATTGGCCAAAACAGCCATTCATCAGACCAGGAATGGGACATCAGACATGGCAGGTTCTCTGCAGCCTGTTTTTTTTGGCACTTTTACACTCATGTATCTGGGCAGAATTCCTTTGGGCAATGTCTACAGTCTCCCTGTGTTCTTTCTTGGAGCGGTGAGCATTGCCTGGGGTTCGCTTCTAGGTGCCCCGTTCTGGCTCCCTCATTTTGACCCTAGCAAATTCAGTCTCCTTCCTGTTTTTTGTATTATTTGGCTACCATAATTAATTGAACCTTGGATTTTTGTAGCTCCTCCCTATACACCCGCTTTCTTGTTGAGGGGCAGCTACTTACGTTCCATTTAGACAAAAGGAGTTCGACCTGTTCCTGGAGGGATCAAATTGGTTGGCATCATTAAGCAGCCCTCATATTCACGAGGTGCTTTTATTTTCAACTCCATGATTTGTGACTGAGAGAGAAGTGTGGGCTATTGGGCGGGTCACAGGACAGGGAGTGAAGATGTCTGTTAGGGGGCTTTCCCTTCACTTCTCCTCTGGTTCTTGTCATGGAGACAGAAAGCAGAAGACTGGAAGTCCGAAGTGCAGGTAATGCGGTGTTTATTGGGGTTAGTTTCAAGCACGCACATGCATAGCTCTAATGCCACAGAGCCTTAACCCATGTCGCCATTTTGTATTCCCGCTTCCTCCTTCTTAACAGGCCCAAATATACCTGCAGTGCACATCTCTGGTCCCACCCCTTACAACTTATGGTCATGTTCCGTTTTGGAGGATCATGAGTCTGGGGTCTTGGTGCCACCTCTTTTGTATCCCATGGGAGGGGTAAGGAATGAGGTTGTGTTCTGGCCAAGGCCATGCCTTTCTTTGGCTTTTAGTGTTTTTTATGCTTCTCTCTCTCCCTCCCCCCCATTCCATCTTGCCCCTCCTAACTGGTTGCTTGATCTTGTCTTGAGAGAGGAACCAGGCTGTCTTCCAGTGTATGCTTGTATATTACACTCCCACCATACCCAGTAACACTTTTAACTCTATCCTTTATCTTTTCTCATTATACTAACAAACCCATCTGGCTGGGCAGAGGCAACACACAGCGTCTTTGTTCTTTGCTAGTAAGGATATAACAGTATCAAAAATCAGACTCAAAATTCTATCTCAGGCTAACAAACAAGCCTATATACTAACAACCTCCCGAGTTCTAATCCCAGCATCTCTGTGGCCTGAACCAAGTGTTTTGGTGGTGAGTTCCAGGTGAGACTGAGGGTGTGAGAGCCCAAACTGATGAGACAGTGTGTTAAAGGAATCTGAGGGGCGTGTACATTCTCATATGGTTCCTCTACAGGAAGAGGAGATCAGCTCTGCCATTGCAACAATGTGTGACTGGAAACAGCCCCTCTGTTTACTATTGTGCCTAAGAATGGCCTTGCCTGAGTGAGAGAAAAGGAGAGAAAGTTTTATTTTGATTGCTTTGTCTGAGGGTGAGCCTTTGGGGTCTGACCCAAAGTTGCTGGGAATTTTGCCACTGGCCCTTTAATCAGAAAATGTTTCTAGTTAATAATCCTGAGGGGTATACTGTGGGCTGGATTTCCAGCCAACCAGAGGGTTTTTATGTTTTCCTCATCCCACAATTCTACTTCCCGTGGCTGTCTTTCTCTGTTAACACAGCTGCTTCTTCTCTGTGAATCACTACATCACAGCCATCCCTTCACATTTTTGGACAGTGTAGTGATAGAGCTGGAGAAAGGGAGAGGGAGCGTGTCATTAAAATATGGGCCTGGGCATTAGGCTTTTGAACAGAAATACATGGTTTGAGGTAGATAAGGCCTATTTTTTTTCCACATGGGCAAAGCTCAGAGAGGGAGGAGACTTGGTCACCTCACTTATCATGAGATGACAGCAGCCCACAGGCAGGATTTTCAAGTGTTTCACAGGTAACACTAGAAAGTGTTACACTGCAGAAAAAGATTCCTGTGTCACTATGTCAGTTTGTGTCCAGGTTACCACAGGAATGTTACGGAGTTGGGGGGACAATTGATTTAGGAGCTGGCTACACAGCTTTATAAGCCCCCTATGCTGAGGGAATTCTCTGCTAGATGGGTAAGGCCAGATTCCAGCCACTGCATCAGCATCATATAGTAGCTGGAACAGAGGAGAGAATCTAACCCTATATTTCTTGCTTGGACCTACCTCACAGGGGTGTTATTGGGTTTGGTTAGTTAATATTTGCACTTTGAGAGCCTGAGAGGTGCAATATCAGTGCAATATATGGACATTTTTAACGGAGTCCTTTTCTCTTTTTCGTTCAGTAAATAGTTAAAGAGAGAGATGGACTGTGGCCGCAGTTTATTTGAGATTGGATTATTTGTGTCTTGGATTGTATATCAGGTGCCGGATTTCGTTTCAGGTTCCGGCTTATTTAAAAATCAGAACATCTGCCCCCGAATTCAGTCACTCTTCCTTCTAAGGTCAGAATGAAAAGCCTTTTTTTCCCCCCGGTTACTGTCTGACAGTGACTCATCTCTGCTATTTCTGTCTCTCTGCCCTCCTTTCTCTCTCAGCTGGAATTAAGCAAACGCTGATATATATACACTTCATACTAGACAAGCAGTCTGCACTTAAAGATTTGCTTCGCTCCCCGCTCCACCCCACCCCTTGCCCTTTACATGAGTTTTGTATTTGAAAAAGTGAATCCTGGCAGTGCCTTAGGAATGTCTCCCCAGACTTAATGAAGTCCTGGAGAGGGTCACCAGATCAGCTGCTTCCCTTGACCTCACCTTTCCTGTGCCAAGATAGTGTTGGATAGTTTGACGCACTGCAGAGCTAAAACCTGACACTTTCAAAGAGCCCCACGAATGATTAGGGCAAAGAATAAAGATCACGGGGCAGAGCCTCGGCGGGTGCAAACTGTCACAGCACCACTGCCTTAAGTGACAATTTACACCAGTGTGAGGGGCTGGGCCCATCATTTTTAATGTATTCAATTGATTTAACCATTTCTAAACAAGCCTACAATTGTGCAAGGCCCTGAAAATTACCCTGATCAAAGAGCAGCGGGCGCGCTTTCAGCCCCAAACTCTATCAGACTCTATTTTCCTCTCCCTGTTCCTGCTATCTGTCATTCACCAAACTTCTTGCCAACCCCCTTCTCCTCCCATCAGCCTGGAACAAAAGTGGTAGCTGTTCCCCCTTCTCCTTCCCTATTCCCTAACGGGAAGGCAAAGGTTTGGGGGAACATACCACTTCACCAATTCATAACTGGCACATGATTCTATAGGACCATAACCAGATGGTGTAATTTAGATTGGCGCCTAAGCTGTTCTAACTTAGGCAACTGACCAGGACTGGCACAGATGTATTAACAGGAATTCATATGTAAGGAATGGGAGGTAATTGTCCTGTTCTACTTGGCACTGGTACAGCCTCAGCTGGAGTATTGTATCCAGTTTTGGCACTGCACTGCACTTTGAGAAAGCTATCTCCAGGGGAGATCAACAAAAATGATGAAAGGTTTAGAAAACATGACCTATGAGAAAAGGTTAAAAAAAAGTGGGTGTCAACGCTCCTTCCCCACTCTGAACTTTAGGTTACAGATGTGGGGGCCTGCATGAAAACTTCTAAGCTTAACTACCAGCTTAGATCTGGTCCGCTGCCACCACTCCCAATGTGCTAATTCCCTTCCCTGGGTAGCCTTGAGAGACTCTTCACCAATTCCCTGGTAAATACAGATCCAAACCCCTTGGATCTTAAAACAAGGAGAAATTAACCATCCCCCCTCCTTTCTCCCACCAACTCCTGGTGGATCAAGATCCAACCCCCTTGGATCTAAAAACAAGGAAAAATCAATCAGGTTCTTAAAAAGAAGGCTTTTAATTAAAGAAAAAGGTAAAAATCATCTCTGTAAAATCAGGATGGAAAATAACTTTACAGGGTAATCAAACTTAAAGAGCCCAGAGGAATCCCCTCTAGCCTTAGGTTCAAAGTTACAGCAAACAGAGGTAAACACCCTAGTAAAAGGTACATTTACAAGTTGAGAAAACAAAGATAAAACTAACACGCCTTGCCTAGCTGTTTACTTACAAGTTTGAAATATGAGAGACTTGTTCAGAAAGATTTGGAGAGCCTGGATTGATGTCTGGTCCCTCTCAGTCCCAAGAGCGAACAACCCCCAAAACAAAGTGCACAAACAAAAGCCTTCCCCCACCAAGATTTGAAAGTATTTTGTCCCCTTATTGGTCCTTTGGGTCAGGTGTCAGCCAGGTTACCTGAGCTTCTTAACCCTTTACAGGTAAAAGGATTTTGGTGTCTCTGGCCAGGAGGGATTATAGTATGGTACACAGGAGGGCTGTTACCCTTCCCTTTATAGTTATGACAGTGGGCATGTTTAGTCTTGAGAAAACAAAACTGAAGGGGGGACCTAATAACAGTCCTCCAATATGTTAAGGGTCATCATAAAGAAGACCTGATCAATTGTTCTCTATGTCCACTGACTGTAGGACAAGAAGAATTGGCTTAATATGCATAAAGGGAAATTACTTTAGATATTAAGAAGAACTTTCTGAGTATAACGATAGTTAAACACTGGAATAGACTTCCAAGAGAGGCTGTGGAATCCCCATCATTGGAGATTTTTAAGAAGAGGTTAGGTAGGGATGGTCTAGGCCAGTGGTCCTCAAGCTTTTTTGTCCATGCCCCCCTAGGAGCCACGGTCAGGAGCCAGGGCTGGGAGCGTGGCCGTGGTCGGGAGTAGGGCTGGCACTGCAGTGGAGTCTCGGCTGGGAGTGGGGCTGCAGTCAGAGCAGGGGCCATGTCTGGGAGTGGACCCTCTGTAGGGGCTGGGAGCCGGGGCCACAGCTGGAAGCAGGGCTGGGGTCAGGGCTGGGAGCAGGGCTATGGTTGAGGCCAGGAGCCGCAGCTGGGAGGGGGCCGGGAGCCAGTGGCTGAAGCCAGGGCGGGGGTTGGACCTGCGGCTGGGGCTGGGTGCAGGGCTACAGTGAAGCTGGGGACAGAGTGGGGCTGAGTGGTGCTCTGTCCACGCCCCGCATGGGGGCTGGCCTGGGCCCCACCACGCCCCCATGAATGTTCCTCCACATCCTCCTATGGGGGTGCGCATCACTCTTTGGGGACCAATGGTCTAGGTGTATTTGGTCCTGCCTCAGATCTCAGCACAGGAGAGCATCTGGGCCAAAATATCCATTTCACAGCCCAAATGAGTCAATACAATGTCATGACATCCTTCTGTACTGAGGTCTATATCAAAGCAAGACAGAATTGTTGTTTTGAATGAGATGTACATGGTCTGGCAGATGCTTGGGTAGTAGATATAGGAAGTGCAACGGGATGCCGTAACCTAAAGCTTTGTGTTGTCAGAGCATCCTTCCAGCCTCATCTTTCTCCTTGGGGTAGACATGGCGTCAGATTTCACCCTCAGGACACAGTTCAAGCAATGTTGCCCACACATTTGCTTCCACTTCGAGCCATTCTGCTGTTTATGGACACAGTACTCCAGGATGTCTGAACCTGTGTGTGAGAGATCTCCTCACCTAACAGCATTGTTGGCTGGCTTCCATGCTGAACAAATAGCAGGTAAATGCAAACACATCCTGCCTTTCTCTTCTTCTCTCTCTAAGCCTTGGAGAGAACTAGCGTGCTGTGTGACCCCGATGGCCTCCTTCAGGACACATCTTAAAGAAGTCCCCTAGGAGCACATAGCACTGGCACTTCTCTCTGCTACGTATTTCCATGCTTCAGGGGCACACAATGCAAACAAGTCACTCAGGGAGGGAAATGCAGACGTTACAGTTTTGTTATTTTTTCTTATTAAAAGAAAAGTGAATGTAGGTGAAAGGTGCTGGCGAGAAAGCTCATTTAGTTGCACATAGGATGGATGCAGCACTCACCTCAGCGAGGTGAGGACAATGCTGGGTTTTAGAGCTTGCTCAATAAGTGAATTTTTTTCCCTTTGTGAAAAATTTTGATAAAAACGAAAGTATTTTATGCATTTTAAGGTGTTTGGGTTATTCTCAGAAAAATGAAAACTCCAAACAGAAAATGTGTTGTTTTTTTCAACAAAACACCTACATTTTTTTAATGCAAACAGAATATTTTTCACTAAAATTGCCATTTAATCAAAAAACCGGTTTTCATTAAAAAATAATGTTGATGAAAAAGCTTTGACCAGCTCAACCGTTTTTCAATTAACGAGAGGCATCCAGATATTGATGCTGGCCATTGTGAGAACATTAGTGGCTGGAGAGAGGGAGGGATAGCTTCCCCATGCTATCTGAATCCTGGTCTTCAGCCAGAAATATCAGGATAGGTCAGTCACCGTGTCCCAGTCAGTCCTTGGTCTTTGTGACTGCAAGATACTCATTAGTGCCATCCATCATCACCATTTTAGCACTTTCAAGGAAGTACATGGCCGTGCTACCTGTTGGGCCTGGGTTCTCACTGCACCTTGCATCATCATTTACAGCTGTGCAAAGCTGGTGCAAAGCACCTCCATTCTCATTTCCTAGCATCACACAGCCTCTTTGTTCTCACATAAGGAGAATCAGGACGAGCGTATCTTATCACTCTAAGAGAGCCACACCCACAACCCTCTCAGAGGGCCAGATCTCAGGTTCCATGCAGCTTCTTAGCAGCACAATGCCTGCAGATTCTGCCCATAAACCCAATGCAACTGGGCATTGGATGATCACCCTACTGCAAGGGGGAACCTTCCAGTGGAATGAGGCCATCACCGAGTCTCCTGTAACACCACTGCTGCCAGCAGGAGGACATATCTTCAGCAAAGGGGGATCCCCAGATGGTGTTACAGTACCTTAAGTCATGGCCATTGACAACCAATGTAATTTACAGCAGCCTCCAGTCTGCTCTGACTTATATTGGGGTACTGGCCCAATACTAAGTAGGCTCAGGATCAAGGGAACATAAAGGTGAAAGTTTTGACCTTCTTGTGCCCTGAGTTGTGCTGTAGGCATTTTGGCCAGAGCACAGGATCTGGTCCTAAATAGCAATAAATACTAAGAAACAGTAATGATAGAGATAAAGATGGGGGAGGAGGGGTGTGATCAAGGTCTTTAAAATCATGAATGGTGTTGAGAGTGTGAATAAGGAAATAAACAGAACACAGGAACCAGGGGTCACCCAATGAAATGAATAGGCAGCAGATTTAAAACAAACATAAGGACTGTACACACAGTGTACAGTCAACCTCTGGAACCTGTTGGCAGGGGATATTTTGAAGGTCAAAAGTATAACTGGCTTCATAGAAGAATTAGATAAGTTCATGGAGGATAGGTCCATCAATAGCTATTAGCCGAGATAGTCAGGGATGCAACTCCTTGCTCTCGGTGTCCCTAAACCTCCAACTGCCAGAAGTTGGGTGTAGACGATGATCAGTCGAAATTGTATTGTTCTGTTCATTCACTCTGAAGCACCTGGCATTGGCCACTGTCAGAGGCAGGGTACTGGACTATATGCACCAATGGTCTGACACAATATGGCTGTTCTTATATGTGAACAGCTAGCTCTGTTAAGATCATAAAAGTGACAGGGCTAAGGAGAGCCTAAGAGTTGTTATGGCAGACTGGCCAGGCTTGGGGAGAAGAAAGAGTCAAATGCAAGTGGATATGAGTAACAAGACCAAAGAAGCCAGTGAGTTTACTGTAATCTGTCTTGTTTGTTTTCTCCTACAATGGCTCTGGCTTTTGCAACCCTTGCTGTGTCATCTCTCTTTTCTCTGCTGCTTTTTCTGTATCTGTGCAGATAGCTCAGTGGTCATGGGGTGTACCGTAGATAATATGCCAAGGAGGGAACAGGACAAGAGACTGCGGTATCAGAGGAAAAGGTCACCGAACACTGTCGATTTCTGTTTGGGCCTGTGGCTTTACTAAACAGCACAGCATGTAGAACAAGTTTCTACATATTGTAAATAGGTTGAACTACAGGGGAGGCTGAATTAAAGTACACATGGAAGAATTTCTGGCAGTCAAGGGAGAAGGGTAAGCCTGGGAAACTAATAAAATAGAGAAAAACTGAATCAGCAGAGATTGCCTGAGGGGTAGCTACACTGAGCGAGATGAGGAGATGGAACAGTGGCAATGTGGCCATTTTGGGCCAATGTGTCTTCCCATTTACACTAGTGTCAGCGTTTGAGTAACGCCAGTGAAACCAATGGAAGTGACTCCGGGTTTGCACAGTGTAGCTGAATGCAGAAGGTGTCCAAAGAATGCACCAGTATGATAAATTATGACATTGCTCTGGGAAGTGGCTTTACAGCAGACACCTGTTGGTTCCACGCTCATTATCTTTCAGGCCTTGTCTTCACTAGGAAAAAAAAGGTGTATTCTCAATTTGAGTTAACCCACTTATGTGAAAGCTGCAAACTGCCTTGGTCTTAACTAGGATTTTACTTTGAGTTTAACTCAGTTTAGCAAATTCAAGTTAAGAACACACCAGCTCTCTACTGAGGACACAGCCAAAATGACACCCTCAGCATGTTTGCTAGGTTTACAAGTTGCAAGATGATTTTTTTCTAAACTGGCCAATTGAGCCTGGGAGCTGAAAATCAAGCTGGGTGCTTTAATCATCTTTGCCTATAAAGATCCTGAACCAAAAACTCAGACTGAAATTTTCAAGGTGGACTGTGAGATTTAGCAGCAAATCTCCAACTCAGCTTTGGAGATCTCCATCTGAATCCAATCTCTATTTCCAGTCTGTCTTTACTTAAGCAAATTTCCAGTGGTTGGCACTGCCAGAATCAAAGTAAAAAGAGAGTAACAACCTCAGTCATTGTTCTTTTGCAACTACAATTTAGCTGCCAATTTTGTTGATGACTAGAGCTGACTGAGAAGCAGAATTTAGGTCCCACAGAAAATCCTGCTATTGGCATATTTGTTTGTGTCCTGGATAGGGAAAAGTAATTGTGTGTGTGTAAAAAAAAAATTATTTGGGCAGTGCCAAGTTCTTAGTAGTCAAACTTTTACTGGAAATCCAAAGCAGGAATAGACTGACAATGTACACCTCTACCTCGATATAACGCGACCCAATATAACATGAATTCGGATATAACACGGTAATACAGCGTTCCGCTGGGGTGGGGCTGTGTGCTCTGGCAGATCAAAGCAAGTTCGATATAACGTGGTTTCACCTATAACACGGTAAGATTTTTTGGCTCCTGAGGACAGTGTTATATCGGGGTAGAGGTGTACCAGCAAAATATCAAAGGAGCACAACTTATTAACAACTTTTTATTGCCCCAAACCACCTCACAATCATTCCCCTGCCTCCAGGTGCCCCTCCAATCTGCTGTGTCATTGCTGATCTTGCGTGCCCACCTTTCACTCTGCTCATGCCACAGTAGTTCAAACTCAGTCTGGTAGGAAAGAAAAATTTAATTATAGCTAATGTTTAAAATCAAATTTACACAACTTAAGAAGGAAGATACTGTGCATCTGGGGTCAGTCTTAAGTTATGAGAGGTTACAAGTATCGGTTACAAGGTTCAAAAGATACATACATAGCACATAACCAGCATAGACCCAGATTGGGGTGTGGGAGTTTTTAAAGAGTCAGTGAATAAGTGATCTCGGGTATGCCACCCATAGAATGTATTTAGAGTCTAAGTCAGTGTTGTTATAGCGAATAGGTACATGGGTTGGGTGTGTCCCTTGGTTCGGCAGGGAAGGAAGTGGGTTATTTTCCCTGACCAGTGGTCTTGTTTACTAGTCCTAGTACTGACAGTGTCCCATGATGTGCTCCGTGTAGTTGTCTCTGGACCACCTGATGGTGTCGGACACTATGAACGGTCTCATGAGCCGGGCGTAGTGCTGACTGACTCCGCATGCTCTCAGCACTGGCTCGCTGTGGGGGTCCCACACGCCCAAGGCTCCCACAACCAGACTAGCCAAGTGTTCTATGGCAGCTCCTGGCAGGGTGTCTTAAGGGACAGGGATAGGTGAGCCACATAGCCTGTTCCTGTCCCCAATCCATTGTCCCCACACAAGTAACTTCCTGCCACTCTCTCAACCCTGGCAGAGGGTGTAGAGATATGTTTGTAGAAAATTATAATTTAGAGACACTCCCTCAGAAGGGACAGTATTATGAACATAGGAATCTGGAGCTGTGTCCTGGAGGCTGGGTTGGGCAGACCTCATGGCGGTGTGCAGTTCACCAGAGAGGCTCTCCAGTTTGTTTTATTAAAGTTTTATTACTTTCTCATTCACTGGTTTGTTATTTAATGAATTCCATGATTGTTACATGGTGTCAGTAGTGCTGAACGAGAAGGAAACTGCAGACATTTTAAAATTAACTCCTGTGTTTGCAGCTGAAAGCAGAGACAAGGGGAGGCACCATGGAAGCACGTGGAGCACCAGGCACTGAGACTTTTGCATGTGTCTGGTGAGCACAATAGTAGCTTGACTAACTTAAGAAGGGGAAAGAAGCCAAATATGGATGTGTTGCAACAACTATCCAGTGTGCAATTGTCAGGCAATGTTGCAGAGGACTGGGAAAAAATTCAGACAGAGATTTGAATTGTATTTAGCAGCCATGGGGGCAGAAGAGAAAAATGATAAAAATGAAATCATCAATCTTTTTGTATGTTGTTGGGGAGGAAGCATTGAACATTTATTACAACTTTAAGTTTGAAGAAGGTGAAAACATGAAGTTAAGTAAAATGCTGACTAAATTTGAGGAACTTTGCATGCCAAAAAGGAGTGAAACCTTTAAGAGAGAGACACATTTTTACATGCATGCAAAAAACTGATGACACCATAGAGAAATGTGTCACAGAATTAAGAAAACTCAGTAAAACCTGTGACTGTGGTGAGCTGACTGAGTCTCTGATCAGAGAGAGAATCATTTGTGACATTAAAGACAATGTGTTAAGAGAGAGACGGCTCGGTGAAGGAGACTTAACTTTCAGAACAAGCTCTCCAAATATGCAGGGCAGCATGAACTGTGAAAGCAAAAGCAAAAGAACTGAATTCACCAGAAGGAATTATTCTTGTACTAAGTACAAAAGATCAGGGCCGGCTCCAGGGTTTTGGCCGCCCCAAGCAGCCAAACAAACGAACAAAAATGCTGCGATCGCGATCTGTGGCGGCAATTCGGCGGGAGGTCCTTTGCTCCGAGCAGGAGTGAGGGACCATCCGCCGAATTGCCGCCGAACAGCTGGACGTGCTGCCCCTCTCCGAAGTGGCTGCCCCAAGCACCTGCTTGGTAAGCTGGTGCCTGGAGCTGGCCCTGAAAAGAATATAGCCAGAATAGGTCAAATCAAAGAGTGGAACCACTCGCTATGAAAACTACTGCTAGAGGGAAGACTGGGTACAGATGGCCATGTGGAAAGTGTGGATCACAGCATAGCTCCAAACACTGTGTTGCCTTTGGGAAACTCTATCATAAATGTGTGATTTAAAAAAAATACTGAAGATCCCAGATGCAGCGAAGGCAAGTGCATTCAGTTAAAGACAATCTGGTTGAGGAGTTTTTTATAGATGTACTGGGATCTAGCAAGCCTGATAAGAGGGATTGGATACTGCCTACGACAATGAATGGAACAATTATTCCACTGAAACTGGATGCAGGAGCTCAAATTAATATTCTGTCTGAACATGATTATGAGAGACTGAAAACAAGACCAAACCTGGGACAAACAAAAATAAAAGAGAAGACTTTAGAGCCAGAGATGCAAGTCTATGTAGATCTGATGGTAAAGCCAATGTCCATAGCTAACAGGAAACTGCAACAAATAAGAAAGGAAATGGAGAAAAATGAATCATCTGGAATTTTTAAAGAAGTGATAATTAAAGAGTGACCTGAAGAAATAAGCATTTGCTGTCCAAGTATAAGAGACTATTGAAACTGCAGACATGAACTTACTGTGAGATAAATGGGGTGATTTTTCAAGGGCAGTAAGGTTGTAATTCCAATGAGCCTCCAAAAAGAAATGCTACAGAAGATCCACGAGGGTCATTTAGGAATTGAGAAGTGCAAACAACGAGCACAAGAGATGCTGTATTGGCTGCGGATCAATCACAACATCACTAATGTGGTAGAAAACTGCTTTTCATGCTTGGAATACAAGCCATGCCAACAGACAGAGCCACTGAGACCTCATCCAGTTCCACAAAGCCCTTATGAGAAGGTCGGCACTGATTTATTTACCTGGCAATCAATTTAATAGTCACAGATGATTATTCTCTATATCCAGAAATTTGCACACTGCACAGTATTGATAGTAAGTCAGTGATAGCTGGCATGAAGGGCATCTTCTCCAGACATGGAATTCCAGATGAAGTCTTTAGTGATAATGGGCCACAATTTTCCAGTGCAGATTTTAGGCAATTTGCCATAGATTGGGATTTTCATCACAAAATATCGAGTCCAAATTACCCCAAATTAAATGGACTTGTGGAAAGGTCTATACAGAAAGTAAAGAACCTTATGCAAAAGACTTTTGAAAGTGGGGGTGATTTGTATAAAGTGTTACTGGTTTACTGAAGTATACCTCTGGAGAATGGCTTTTCTCCAGCTCAGCTGTTAATGGGAAGAAGGATCAGATGTAATTTACCAATTACTGATAATTTACTGAAATCTCATAAGGATGAAACCATATGAAAGATGAAAGAAAATCAGAAGTGGAAGCAGAAATATTATTTTGACAAAAGGGCCCGTGATTTCCCATCTCTTAACCCAGGTGATAGAGTGTTCCTGAGGAATCACACATCCAATACTTGGGGCCAAAGGGGGACAATTAAAGAACAGCTGCATCCAAGGATTTATATAGTCCAGAAAGACCAAGGGGACACATTTCAACATAATTGAGGGGATCTACGAGTAATCCCAGAAAGCTCCAACACATTGACAGCTGAGGTGGACTCTGGCATTTCCCATCTGACTGATGCTTTATCATCAATGCACAAAAGAGAAACTGTCAAGGAACAAGAGAACAACTCAGACTCTAATGAAAGGCTGAGACCGAGAAGATCAGAATGGGAGATTAAATGTCCTGAAAGACTTACTAACCTGCCTGGAGAAGGGGTATTTGCGGAAAGTGAGTGGTAAGGACTCACTCAAGAGTGATGTGCTGGTAATCTCTCCTCTCTAGGCACCTGACACATTGGATTTATGGAAATGTATTACGTGGGTTGAGAATTCAGTGTATGTTTTATTAGATAGTTGTTAGCTCTCTTTGTGTGTATATGTATATATATATATATATATATATATATATATATATATATATATATATATATATATATATAGTGACAAAGTTCTGTCCTTGACTCTATGGGTCCTGCGTTTCCTGACGGATTTTGCTAGCCTCAGAGGCTCACTGTGACCCTCCACATAGCCCTTCTCTCTCTAGAGGCAAGGGTCACAGTCTACTGAGCCATTTTCATCATAAGCCAGCAAGGGAGGTGAGGAGAAACAACCCTCCCTCACACAGTCTCTGTTGTCTCCCAGTATCAGTGATTAATCAGGTAGGGGAGGAGGCAGCCCAGGCCCACCCTCTACTCCAGGCTCCAGCCCAGGGACCCTAACCTTAGCAGCTATGAAAGCTGACTTTTGGAAATAGAGCATGTACAATTCCCTGGGTTCTTCCCCACAGCAACCTCCACTCAATATCTTCTTCACAATTACCTCAGGGCCACCTTCCTTGCACCTGATATGGCTTCATACTACTTCACTCCTCCAACAGCACAGCTCCCTCCTATAGCTCCTGACACCCACACCACAATGACTAACTGGGAGGCTTTTAACTAGTTCCAGCCAGTCCTTAATTGGCTTCAGGTGTCCCAATCAATCTAGCTGTCTCTCCTGCCTTCTAGAAGGATCTTAATTGGCCCCAGGTGTCTTGATTAACCTGGAGCAACTGCCATTTCGTTACCATGGTTCCAGGGATTTGTTTAGCCTGGGGCTAACATACCTGTTCCTCACTACTTTACTGTAACCATCTGGCCTTGCCCCATCACAATATATATATATATATATATGAGTTAATTTGTTAATTTGTTTTTATTTAAGAGGAAAGATGTGGAGATATGGTTGTAGAAGACTATAATTTAGAGACACTCCCTCATAAGAGACAGTATTATAAACATAGGAATTTGGAGAGGTGCTCTAGAGGCGGGGCTTGGGAACACCACATGAGTGTGTGCAGAAGCTCACTACAGAGGCTCTCCAGATTGTTTTATTAAAGTTTTATTCCTTTCTCATTCTCTGGTTTGTTATTTAATGAACCCCAAGATGGTTACAGAGGTGATACATAGAGGCAATAAGGGAAGACAGCATTAAAATACGAAAGGGGTTCCAGGTGGTAGGTGCTCTGCCAATGCAGGCTGCTGTGTCAGGTACACAGAATCAAGGTATACACCTAATCATACCCCCTCCCCTGCGAGAACCACCCATTTGGTGACTGCACCACAGACTGGGCAGAAGAGAGCTTGTGGGAACTTCCTGTCACCACCGTCTGCTCCCTGGTGGAATTCCCACCATAGGGGCTCAGTCCGGAGCACAGCAGCTGTTGCGGAAGTCTGTACAGACTAGGGAGTGGACCCAGTTTGCTATGTATGAGAAGTGAGGCTGTATTAAAACTGCACTAAATCAAAACATTCAAATTAGATGTGAAAGGTAGAGATCAAATGTGGCCATAAATGCAAATGAGGTACACTTCATCCGAACTTCAATGTGTAGCTGTGGTAAACGCCATAAGTAGAAAAACTGGGTAGCTCTTTGTACCAAGCACTGGTATTTTTGCCAGCAAGAAAAAATAAGGCCACATCATAATCTGGTGTAAATTAGCATAGCACTATTGAGGTCAATGGTGCTACTCCAGTTCACACCAGCTAAGGATTTTGCTCATAATATCTACTTTCCACCTACAGTATACTATGTATAATTTTATGATTGGTTAACATGAGGTTCCATTGCTGATGAGATTCAAGAAGATTTATCCTAATATGAAGTTCATTGGGATATCCTTGTTTCAGCTCAGTGTGAAAATGAACTTGGAACTTAGAGTTAAATTAAAAAAGGCTTCTGCGTGTTTTATGCCATTCAGTAACTAACTGTATTGCACACTAGAGACTTGCTATATTAAAAAGCACTGAAATTACTTCTATCAATTAACAATATTATACTTAAACTCCAGATAAATTATTAAGAGACATTTCTTGCTACTGTGGGAAAATCTAAATTGAATAAGAAAATGCAATCGCCATCACTTCTTTGGAAATGGCTGCAACTAAGGTTCCCTCTTGGGTAAGATCCATCACGATCCAGATGCAAACTGACTTGCATTCACTCCAGCTGCTGAGGACTTAACTCATATTCTGTATGTTCTGAAACAAGAGCAAACAAGTAGGGATATACGAGCAGATCTGGAAAAATAAGAATGGACCTGAACCAAATCTACCAGAAAACTCAAAGTGAACCCAAGACTTTTTTTTTCTTTTGACATTCAAAAAAATTCTGAAATTGTATGCGCCTCTCAGGTTTAGGATGGAGCTAGAAACAGTGGCCCAAGTACTTCTTAAAGCACAGTGGCATCAATAATGAAATATCTCTTGAACTAGTGTTCAAAATGCTTAACTGCATTACAGCTGCACGGATGTTCCTTGCAGCAAATGTCATACCACACCTCTTGGAGTCATGCTGTGGTTTTAACCTCTGTAGATTGCTTGTGGTATGCGGTGGCATAGCGAGACTGCAATTACAGAACACAGATTCATTGGTGACCTTCTGCTTTTGTTCCTTTATTTGTGTGTAATTTCTCAATGTTATTAAATACAGGTTAGCTCCTATCTATCTATCTATTTATATACATACATATCAATAGATAGATACAGATATTTGCCACTAGCTTTCAGGTCATATATCTAGTTTTAAAGAAATTGTATGGGCCAAATTCACTTTTAGTGTAAGCAATGACAGTTCTATAGAACTCTGGATTTACCACATGCCAGGAATAATATAAGAACTAGTCACCACTTAGGTCTTCAGTAGTTAATTTGAAAAAATGTAAGGGAACTTCTTCTGTACAGAAGCACTGGTCATGCCTACACCCAAAACTTCTGGATGTTCTGAAATGTTCAGTTATGTGGCCTCTAAATGGTTATCACTTCTGAGCATCTTTGCACCTTCAAGGTTTCAGTTGGAACCTGCTGAAACTGTAGTGGAAAGAAACAAACAAACTGTTCATGTGATATTTCAGCTAATACATATAGTAAGAAGTCTGAGGAATCTCATGAGAATTCCATCCCGCTTTTGAAGACTCAAGAAGGCCAGAAAGTTTGAGTAAGCATCCAAACTGTTGGCTGTTTGTCAGAACTGCATTCAAATGGGGCATCTTTTAAGGTTCAAACATCCCTACTGTAAGTTAAGGGCCAGACTGTGGCTGACCTCTGGCTGGCTGCTCATGGAAGGAGAAGGGCACCAGGAATTTTCCCATTCCTTTTAACCTTAGTCCAATGACCATCCCCAGTAACTCCCCTGAGAATAGTGATTTGTCTTGCTAATGCCATCTAAAACTCAGGCCACCTAGGAAGTGTCAGGAAGATGTAAGCAATATGTGGACACATGGTCCCAACCTGTCCCATTCCAACCAAGCAGAGTTGACTAGGTACACAAGGCAGCATATGCTACGGTCTTGTAGCATCAGGCACCTTCCTTCATGAACCAAGGAGCTGTGGGTAAAACAATGCTCCCCATGGCTCCTCAGCCCCTCATAAGCAAAGGTGTGGCTGAAAGAAACAATACAGTCATTAATATTGGCAGAGTCACATATCTTTCAGGTGCAACCCTAAGATCTCTGGATAGCAAGCAACCAAGAAGGAAAGACTCTGTTAAGCTCTAGTGATGTAGATTCTTCACTGAATAGGAGGACACAGCTTCTCTTACATGCTTTAAACAGACTGGCTGATATGAACATAACATATGATCTTTAAAAAAAAATCTGGAGAAATACTACAACTTTATTTATTAAATGTTTTATTGCACATAGGTGGGTAAACAATGTCTATCCACAAAGAAATAAAAATGACAAAGTTAGGTACAATCTAAGTCCTCTCCATCAAATAATTTTTTTTTACACTTGTCGATGGCTTTGGGCCAGCTGTCGTAAATCCTTTGAAGTCAGTTTATACCAGATAATGATCCTGTCCATTATTTAAAAGCAAGGAGTAAAGAGAAACAAGTTGTTGGAATTGTAGGAATATGACATTCAGGAAACTGACTCAGTTGAAAATGTCATTAGTCCATAACTGTCTATGACACTGCTTCGGCAGGATCATCAACAGATTGCCTCAATACATATCACCATTCCACAATAAAGTGCACAGATACTGTGGTGATGGGCACCAGTATAAAACCCAAAGGTAAACAGCAATGTGTTTGTCGGTGGAAAATGTCTAACATAAGACCAAGTGTCATTAAATCTGTGAACTCTTTCCTACTTTTCTATGCTATTCTTTCAAGGGCTGCCTTGCAACTGTCCTACCTTGCTGTGTTGGGAGACGTAGGTCATTTCCAGCGTCCTGATATCAGATGCTTTTCTACCAATGAATTTAAAAGGAACCAGAGTTCTCATGAATCAGGAAGTGCAAATTCCAGTTGGTGAGCTCATTATGAACACTGTCTGGAACATAAAAGAAATATTGAGTTAATTCTAACCTGTACCTTGTCCCAAAATTTCCTAACATTTGGATCTCTCCATCATATTTGCTCAGTATGTTCCAAAAGTATGAAAGTGTTTCATTGAGTTCGCTTTCATAAGGATAGGGAATGAATATTTTAAAAATAAAAGACCCCATTGGTGTCATCTAGTCAGACATCCTGCATAATACAGGACACAGGACACCCTGTGATTCCTGTAGTGAAATGAATGACTTTTCCCTACCACTTAGGTGGAAAGGCTGGATCCCGCTCTCAGTAAAGTCACTAAATGAGAGCAAAGTTTAGCTTAGTAACACAATACGCCACTAAAGGTCATCCATAGGGGCTGGACTTGGGACAACCATCTCCCAGGGCTAGCACTCTATTACTCAAGCTAAAGAAAGAACTTTGGGCCAGATCCTCAGATGGTGTAAATTGGCATCGCTATTCTTGCCAATAGAGCTGTACCGATCTACACTGAGCTAAGCATCTGGCCCATAATCTCTGGAACTGGCTCATCTCGTAGTTCTGGACATTTTTAAGTGTATTGATGGTAGGTGAGAAGTAGGAAACTCTTTCCATCTCTAAAAGTAATGTGTATCTTTAGGGCTCTCTTCGGACCTGTACGTTGGAGCCCAGAGCATGTGGCCGGTTGGAGAGGGATCATTATTGAGAACTTTTTTGTATTATTTCCATAATATTTCCCAATTCTTGGAAACAGGTTTGTTCTAATTAATTCTCTAAATAAATGTCAGAGTCCATGCCTCATGTTTAGTGTTGCGCTGTGGCTGCCCAATCACTGTGCTCTCATTGGATATGACACAAATTAGAAGGGAAGGGAAGCTACAAAGTACCTGAAGGAGTTATTATAAATCTAAGGGACAGTTGTCTAAGATTATTATTGCAAGGAATTGTAAGCCACCTATGGCCATGGATTTGCAGTGATGAGATCCACCTTCGGCTGCCCTCATTATCCTTCAAGTTAAGTTTAAAAATATGCTGTGAATATAGCATATGATTTCAGTGGACTTCATAATTCACTTAGACTTAGGTACTCATTGGTCCTTAGAGTGTTTCATAGCATATTAACTTCAGTCTGGGACATGGTAATTATAAAATATACTACTAAATGGATACAATGTCTATTTTGATCATACCCTCTCTTCCCATTTGTTAGGGAAAGTGTCTGTCTACTACTGTTTTCTCTATAGTAACCATCACTGTAGTTCTAAGCACTTAGAGGTCCCAGAGGTAAAAGCCCAGTGTTATAACACAATGAAGTACAAATCTTCTAGCTCATTTTGAGGAGCATGTAATGTAATTACAAAGATGCCACAGAAAAGAAATCATTTTTTCATTAAATTCTCTAGTATAATTAAGAGTTTCATGAGATGATATGCGTGAATACTGAATGCCAGTGTGAATGATTAGAGTTGGTTGAATAGTAAAATAAATAAATACATAAAATCCTGGTTTGCTGAGATTCATGGTGCGGTATTATCCATTATTCACAGTTTTCAGACAGCAGCTGTGTTCTCTGTGTTACATTTCAATCTCAAAAATTTCACAAGTTTTAGAACAAATGATCACTTGAATGGCCATACCAGAAATACTGTTATTCTGGAACCATCTCCCAATAGAAGTTGTGGGGGCAAACAACTTAATTAGTTTTTAAGACAGAGTAGTTTATGAGTGCAATTGTATGATGGGGTTGCTTTCAGTGTTGGGGGGCAGGGCTCAATAGTCCTGAGGCTCACTTCTGGTTTAGCTGTTATGTTCCTAAAGCTCATGCTTCAGGGTTTCAGCCACCCACATGCAAGGGTCAGGAAGAGATTCCCCCCCCCCCCCCAGTGTATTCTGGGAGGTTTTTTATCATCTTCCTCTGAAGCATAAGGGATGGACAAAGCTGGAGATGATACATTGGGTGGGGTTGGTCAGAGCTCTGATATGGCATTGAGCATTCTCTCCTTCTGGTGCTTGGCTGCTAGTTCTTGTTCAAATGCTCAGGACCTAACTGATTGCCATATGTGGGCTGGAGAAGGAATTTTCCCCCCAGGTCAGATAGGCAGTGCCCTAGGAAGTGTTTATTTATTTTATTTTTTTGTCTTTCTCTGCAACATGTGGATTATCTGGATATATCTCATTTATTCATTGCAGGGGCCTTGAGCACCGGTGCACCTCAGTCCATCCTATTGTCTGCCTTTGGCATATAATGGTCTAGTCTCTTGTGGGTCTCATTTACTTTGGTCTCATTTCCATTGTTGGGTCTGGTATGTGGGTGGTATTCATGGCCTGTGCTATACAAGAGGTCAGACTAGGCAAACTAGTGGTCCCTTCTGGCTTTAAACTCCCTGACTCATTATTAGCAATTCCTTGATCTCCTGTTTATAATTTTTCAGTCATCCAATCTGGGAGCAGAATGCTTAGTGACTGACCACATGACTTGATTAACAAATAGCAAGGTAAAGCTAACAGGTAAAGCAGAGTTCGAGAACAGCCCCTAGTTTGAAAATGATTCATCCAAACTAGAGCTACTAAAAAAAATGGAAATGTCTGATTCCCTAAAAACAAAACAAACAATAATTAGTCTGCATAAAAGAAGACTGAGGGGGGATTTGATAGCGGCCTTCAACTATCTGAAGGGGGGTTCCAAAGAGGATGGAGCTCGTCTGTTCTTAGTGGTGGCAGATGACAGAACAAGGTCTCAAGTTGCAGTGGGGGAGGTCTAGTTTGGATATTAGGAAAAACTATTTCACTAGGAAGGTGGTGAAGCATTGGAATGGGTTACCAAGGGAGATGGTGGAATCCTTATCCTTAGAGGTTTTTAAGACTCAGCTTGACAAAACTCTTGCTTGGCTGATTTAGTTGGGGTTGGTCCTAATTTGAGCAGGGGGTTGAAGTAGATGACCTCCCGAGGTCTCATCCAACCCTAATCTTCTATGATTCTATGACTGCATCATACAAAAAATATTAATTCAAATTTAGAAAAAATGTGACTGTGCTATAGTCCAAACTGTGGTTTCATTAACTAAAAAAATCAGATTGAATGCATACTTTGGTAATTAATGACACAACCAGCCATGTGAATGATAAAGGTAAAATGGACTTCAATATCTTGTGGTAGCATTAGTGCTTCATTCTGCATCTGCTGAAGCCAGTGGAAAAGCTCCCATTGAGTTGAATGGTACAAGAACAAGCACTTAGGGCTTGTCTTCACTACCAGGGAGATTGACGCTGCTGTAATCAATGCAGGGGGTGTCGATTTAGCGGGTCTACTGAAGACCCGCTAAATCGAAGGCAGAGTGCTCCCCTGTCAACTTCGGTACTCCTGCTCCCCAAGAAGTGTAAGGTAAGTCAACCGGAGAGCATCTCCCGTGGACGCAACTCAGTGAGGACACAGGGGTAAGTCGACCTAAGCTACATCGACTCCACCTACGTTATTCACTTAGCTGGAGTAGCGTAACTTAGGTTGACTTACCCCGGTAGTGAAGACAAGCCCTTAGTTAGGAGGCCAAAAGGAAGGGCCTTAAGAGATGTTCCACTGGGGAAGGTATCTTCTCCACAAGGCTCCCAAGCTGAATTAGTGCAGGGACACTGCTGCCCAAACACTGCTCTTCACTCTCCTGCATGTAGCCTATCAGTGGAGGGGGGTGGACAGGAAGTTATCTTGAGGAAATAACTCTAAAATTTCAGATAGGGTGTTAATTATTATTTTTCCTTCTGTGAAAGAGAAGGGTCAAATTATGGATGTGGTCAGCAAGGACATTTATTTCCAGGTTAAATAGATTTTTTTCCATCAGTTTCATGGAGACCTCTTGGCATGGAAGGCACTTGAAAGAGCTGAAAAACAAGATCACAGTTCTCTTGTCAGAACTTTTGCGAAGTTAAGACTAATATGTAGACTAAGGAGTGGTATGGAGAGGGCCAAACATTGTAAGTGCTTGATCCACATTTTAAGTCTGAAGTCCCCCATTGGATCAGCCCTTAAATGATCTGGATGATGTACTATGTTTTAAAGGGCACGATACTACAAGATGCTGGCACCCTCAAGTTCCACTGAATTTGTTGGGAGACAATCGAGAGAAGCCCTTAAGCCCATGAGCCACTGAAGTCAATGGGATTTAAGTATGTAAAGTCAGTGAAACTTAAGAATGTGCTTACAGTTAGGAATGAGGTCCCATTAGGTAATATAATGAACACTGAGATCATGGTTTCTAATCCTGTTCTGGTGCTGAATAGGGCAGGATGACATTTTGTGGCCAAAACTTTTTTCGGTGAAAAGTGCAGATTGGGCAATACCAAAAGGTCTAACAAATTCATGTCCGTTTCACCAAATTGTTTGTGTAGGGGGAAAAAAGAAAACAAAAAAGTCAAAATATTTCATTTCAACATTTTTGAAATGAAACATTGCAATATTTTGACTCAAAATGAAATTGTTTTGAAATTTTCTTCAATTCCATTTTTTGAAAAGGTAACAGACACTGAAAACTGAAATGAGACATTTCATTTTGACTTGAAAAAAATGTTTCATTTGACCCCAAATTATTTTTTTAAATTTTCAATTTGCTAAAATTTTTGAAAAAAATAAGTTTTGGGTCAATTCAAAGCATACTTTAAAAAAAAAACCCTGAAATCTGAATTGACAGCAAGCAACAAAATCAGTTGTTCACCCAGCTCTACTGCTGAAACATCAGAGTGCTGATTAGAATGTCCTGTTCTTAATTATTTTTTGCCCTCATTTTTCCTTTTTTAGTGTTTCGGTGCAATATAAACAGCTAAGGCATTATAATCATGGAACAGCACATTATTATCATGACTTGTGACTAACTGAATACAACTCAGATGTGCAACAGTAATGAATTATTCCCTTGCCCTTTTCCTTCTGACTTTTCATGATAATATATTTGTTACATTTATTTATGAATTGGAAAAAAGTAACTATTTCAGTGTGTGTTTTCCCTTTTTCTTTTTTATTGGGACCAGACCTAAAGTTCACAGAAGTTAGTGGAAAGCTTCCCATTGATTTCAATGAGCTTTGCATTAAGCCCTAGATGACTATTTCCTTATGTTTTATTTCTTCTATAAGTAAAATTCACCCCTAGACTAATAATAATAATAATATTTTGCACTTCTGCAGTGCCTCCTATTAGATGATCTCCAAGAGCACTTACAAATATTAAGGATTTCAACCACACAGCGCCCCTGTGAAGTAGGGATGTGTTACTGTCCACATTTAATAACAGATTGTGATAGTACACTTACCACCACATCTCAGAAAGATGGCCCTTGTTGCAAAGAGATAATAATATAAGACAAGAAATGGACATGGAAGAACACAAGGTAACTGTGAGAAGATACTGGCCATCATGATAAGCAGCTGTCGCATACCAGGGCCCAGATCCTCAAAGGTATTTAGTTGTCTAATGTCCATTGAAGTCAATATTAATTAGATGCCTAAGGACCTTTGAGAATCTGGGCCCAGTGACCTACCCATTCATGTTGTTTTTGTAGGCATCATGGCAGAGGAGAGTTTTAAGGAGGGGCTCCCATTCCTATGCTTTAGCCACAGACCCATCCTCCCTCCCTTATCACGTATTTATGCACTTTAAATGCTCACTGGGACAGACACTCCTGCTGTTCCACTGACTACAATGAAGTTGGGCTAATTTACATGAGCTGAAAATCCAGCCCATCACCTTGGCTGTCAAAATATTCACTCTGACAAAAGCTGTGAGAAACCGGGTGGTGAGTTTAACAGGAACTTTCATACTCCTGAAATTTACTATGAGTTTCAGGTTCTAACAAACTTAATGCAACACTCAGCTAAAACTGGAATGCTTTGAGCTTGAAAATATGAGAGACCATTGAGTTTCTGATGGTTCCTAAACCAGAATAGCCCATATTCTCTTGAATTGGATTTTTCAGCTTGGAGCCAAACTCAAAGCTAGATGAGTTTTCCTTGTTTTGTTGTAAAAGTCTCACACAGCTCTAGTCACTTACATGGTCTTGTTTTCATGTCCTTCCATTTAGGATCATTTTCATGGTTACCTAAACATCAAATGTTTCCTGGTGTAATTGTGCATTCACATGAATGGCTGAAAACATGTTTTTCCTTGACTTCTGCCATGAGAATCTGAAGTGATGGGAAATCATGTTAGCAACCTGTTCTGCAGGAGGGAGAGAACGCACCTTTCTAAGTATAATTTAGCACATTTAAAACATGACCTACTTTCTGGTAAACTATCGCATATTTAAAAACCCTCAGGGAAGCTTGGAAAATTTATTCAGATTCAGCAGATTTCAGAGTTTACCATTGTAACTAAAAGCAGCATTTGGTCAACTCTGTTCAATGGATGTAATTGAGGGGCCTGCCGCTGGAGTTTACTATAGTTATTCCATCTGTAAAATAAGGTACACATTCTCTATTTCAAAAAAGACACCTGATCTAATTTAAATAGTTAGACAAAGCAATTAGTCTTCATTGAGAACTGACTAATCACCTGCAAATCTGTACTACTCACAATGCATCAGTTCATGGGTTCAGCTAACTTCAGCTAACTGATCCTGTTTAGAGTTCTATACAGGGCCAGATTTTCCAAAGAGCTCAGAGCCAACAATTGAGACCAGATTTTCAGAGAAGCTCGGATCTCATTTAGGTACCCAAATTAAGAGCCTAGATTTTCAAAAGAACTTTGCACCTAGCGGCACGCTGAGAACAGAGTTTGCTGCTGAGTGCTGGCCACTTGAGTCAGTTGCCTTAATAGGAGCTGAACTCTGTATTTAAAGTCAACTAGCCACTTATTTAGGTGTGCACACGGTGGATTCTGTTTTTTATTTTTTTAACAAATCTGTCCCATAGTATCCATCCATGTGTTGCCAATGTTCCTGATAAGAAACGTCACTTTGTTTATACACGTACTGAGTTCTGGGGATCCACCACTCCATTGGGGAGGCAAATGTGAATCACACAGTATTCAAATGCTGGAAAGAGATGTGACTCCTAATACAAAAGCCGACAGTCCAGCTGTTCTGTCTGTATCTCTGGCTCTCTCTAGCTCTTCCTTCCTCGCCTCACTCTCCCTGTGCTTCTGTCTCTTGTTTTGATGGATGAAAGTTCAAGCAGTGAAACACACTGTCAGACTAGAACCATTTGTCACAGAAGGCTGGCACTGGTCTGCTCACAGATACCAGGTCTGAGTCATGTCTTTTCTTCTGACAAGGATGTCAGGGCTATTTGTCACAGTCTTGTTTATCTGCCAGATCAGAATGCCATTTTGCTACCGGGATCACAGCATAGGGCAAGGAGCTCGCCTCCAGTAACACTATCAAATTACCCTTAGTATAAAGACACTGGGGCTGGCGTCTTTGTATTTTTTAACTCCAACTAAACAGCATTAGGTAATACACTTTGCCAGACCCTGGAGAGCTTTGCACTATGCCAGGACAACTCTCCCATTAAAAGTACAAAAGAATCCATGGAGAAAATATGGAGATGGATTTTTTTTTAAATGGTTTTAATCTTTATTTCAAACAAGAGCTATAAGAAATGACCATTTTTATCGTTCCTATACTCTTAACATGTTGGTATAGCCTCTGATCAAAGAATGCATTGGCTACTGAAAGTATATGAAGCTAAACACTGGCTCTTTGGGCTAGAAATTAATCCCTGCTTTAATCTTCATGTTAGCAGAGAACTCAATTGCAAATGTAGCCATAAATGGTTGGAATTTGTCCCATTATTGGGTTTACAAACATTAATGTGCGGATTTTTTTATCTACAGATTGAAGGATTTGGGAAGGGATTTGTGTAGCTCTCTTGTTCTCTGAAATCTTTTATGGCTTTTCAGATGTGAATTACACAGACAAGTCAAAAGACATCAGAAAAAAAACCCTGAAAAGTAGTAATACAAATGCTGCATTTGAGCCTGGAAAGGCAGATTAATATGCTAATACATACAAAGGGTAGATAAACTAAATATTTCAAATCCATCCGATGGCTCTTGCTAAGTACTATTATTGGAAAAGATTAGTTTCATTTGTAAATATACTGTGGCTGTTGTTCAGAACCAGAGCTTTAAAAGTTTTCGAAAGAGCTTCTCTATGTACTTGGGAGGGAAATGATCTATCCAGGCTGGTCTGGGTGAACTGGATCAGACAAAATAACAAACTCTCCCCAGATCATCCCGACCTTTGTCCATTTCTGGAACCCAATCTGAACCAAAACTTTGCGAAGGCTCTAAAATGTTCACTGTGTTTCTTTCCCGTTATCTTTCACTTTCCATGCACTGTCGCATTTCTATGCCTGTGATGGGATGTCCACCACACACAAGACGTGAAGGGGTTCAAGTGACCAGGTGGACCAGTTAACTCCCCAGGCTGCACCTGGAGGAGGAGACAGGGAACAGGGATTGATTAAATGAGGCTTAGCTGGTCAAGAACAGGAGGGGCCTGTGTAAAGCCCAGGAGCGGAGAGCAGCTAGGGGCTGCAGGGAAGGAATCTGCAGTCAGTCCTTGGGTGAAGAGAAGTGTGTTGGCGCTATAGGTACTCTACACTTATTCCCTGGGAGGAGGGAGTTTGGGCTGGTAAATCCAGAGAAGGGTTATCTCTTGAGTGCAAAAACAGAGTTTGCACGTATTAGAAATTAAAGCTGAACATTGGGCTGGCTGAGAGGATTTGTAATAGACCTTAGAGACTGGCTTTATGGGTAATGAGTGATAGAAGTTTCTATCTTTGCATTTTGGTTCAAATCCAGCCCAGATTGCAGAGACTATTGACATCTGTTTCATTGCCTATGTGATATAAACTGGTGGTCTCAGTCCTACCAGGCCAGTTTCCATGTCATAAAGCCTCCCAAAGCTGGCATTCTTCTGGGCAGTCTCAGCAAAGCAACCAGGGATTGAATGGGCCATGAAAACTGAGTTACGCTCTCATCTCTAGAGGGCTCCCCAGTTCATGGCTCAGGATCACCCATGTGCCAGCGTAGAGAAAACTTGCAGAGCCTTTAATATAAATGATCTGGCAATAAGGAAAGGATTTCATTCTCCTGAGTTAGTGAAGCTGGTACCTTTCATGAGAACCATATTTACTCCAAACAAAGCATAACATAAAGGGCCCAAGCCTCCATTTCTCCAGCACATCTCCTATTTAAGTCAGTTGAGGTGGTGCATGAGTAAGAACTACAGGACTTGAGCCCAGGAATTTAGTTTTAGTAATAGTAAGGCAAAGACAGTAACTCATAAGGCCAACAACATCAGCTTGAATGGGTGGGCTATCTACAAGAGGCAGCATCACATGATTGACCAAGACAGTCAGAGCCAAAAAGCTACAAGTTCTAATCTTATCCTTTTTGCCATATTATTCAACGGCCTTCCTCAAGTTCTTTCATTTTTGTTTGCACGCTTCATATGTATCCTCCACTTTGCAGACGAGGAAACAAAATATTGTTAATATCAGAGTGCTTTGACAAACTCAGGTAGGTTTTTTTCTCTCTCTATTACCAGTAATTGCTACAGAGAGTTGGAGAGATTTGTCCAAGATCACAAGAAGTCATGGGAAGGGACAGGATGAGAATCCAAAAGTGTCCTGATCTCTGGCCCTGCAGCTTTTACTTAAGGGATTAGTGCTTCTCCATTAACAGACACTTAAGAAAAAACAAGGAGGTCCACTCTGCCTTGAAATGTTTGAAACAAACTGATTATTTCACTACAGCCACCAAGGAAACCCTCTAAAGAACTCCTTGCTATGCACAGAGCCAGTAGTTGAGAGTAGTGCTATAACAAACATCATGGGCTGCCTCTGTTTATAGCTGAGCTGTCCCATTGACTTTCCTGATTTGTGGGGTTTATTTTTCTGACGTTCACTGATTAATTTTATGTGAGCTCTGGAACATTTTAGGAGTAAAGCACAGGTGAGGTGGTATCTATGCTATTTTTCCTTTCTTGAATTTTTATTATTTTTTTCTTTCTTCATGGGACCCTTTAAAGTTCCATGATCCCATTGTGGAGCTTCCAATCTGCACATTGACTCTTGCCATAAACTGTTTTCAGCAAACAGAAAATGATACAGTTGACATAGCTGCAAATAATAAAGTATGCTCAAGTTTTGCTTTGGCTATGGTTTATCAGTTTTGACTTAAAGCCAGAATCCCTAATGATTCTTGGGAATGGGCCAGAGCCACAAAGCTTGGATCTGGATTCAATCTTCCCCTAAATTCTCAACAGCCCTGTGATACAGAGGCCTACTGGTGATTCACTGCTGTGTGACAGCAATGGCTATCAGGCCTGACAAACTCCCTGCACTTAACACACTTTTTTTATATACAAAAAAATGTCTTGTAAGGTATCGAATGAAATCGAGTGACACACTGGTTACTAGTATCATTGGGAAATGTACATATTAATGCTATATGAGGAATTATGCATACTTACTGATGTTATGCTCTAAAGTCTGTAACCAAACACAGGGAAAACAGGTTTTCTTCCAGAGGAGGGAAGCTAGTTATTTCACTGCCTCTAATGTAAATTAAGCACTGGGAAACCAACCCAAAGGAAGCTGCATTTGCATGTAAGCCAATAGGAAAAGCCAGGTTCACTGGAAGGAATATGAAATCATCCTGGGAAGACACCAGAGACTAAAGCCTTAGGCCTGGTCTACACTAACCCCCCAATTCGAACTAAGGTACGCAACTTCAGCTACGTGAATAACGTAGCTGAAGTTCGAAGTACCTTAGTTCGAACTTACCTCGGTCCAGACGTGGCAGGCAGGCTCCCCCGTCGACTTCGCGTACTCCTCTCGCCGAGCTGGAGTACCGCAGTCGACGGCGAGCACTTCCGGGTTCGACTTATCTCGTCCAGACAAGACGCGATAAGTCGAACCCAGAAGTTCGATTTGCTTGCCGCCGAACTACCGGGTAAGTGTAGACTTACCCTTAGATTGTGGCACTACAGAAACGACAGAATATTGCCCAGACCATGTTACACCAGAGATACTTAATCAGTACCGTTGTGTGGCACTTATGGGTTGCTGCTGACTGTTGCAGGGAGCAGTTCATATTAGCAGTGAGTGGCTTCATGTGATGTGATGGGGTTGGTCAGTCATTTCTGTGTCAGAAGGAGCTGTTCCCTGTCTGTGTCATTTAATATAAGCGATGAGCCTGTTTAACTGTGAGATAGACCATGTCAATTTTTGCGGCCAGTTACCAAGTATTGTCTGCTTCTCCAGGCAAGATACTAGACTCAACAGACCTATGATCTGATCCATGATTATCAGTCAGGGCCACACTTCTGTAAACATAGCCTTGTCTTATACACGTTACCAAAGCTTTCTGTGTTCCATGAATCAGGCTGGACTCTTCTTTCTATCTGATTAAGGGGAAAACTTTGTTGAAATCGAAGTCCCATGTTCTTGTCAGGCCTTTTCTGATACTTATGGCAAGACAGATGCCCTTCTGGTGTTTTGTTAATCTGAGTGGAATATTCTGTTTATCTCCTCCTGCTTGGGTAGAGTAGAATTTATTGAAGCATTAGTTGTGGTGTCTCCACTGCGGTGAGTCAATGGCTGACACTCCCCCGTTGACTCTGCCTGTGCCTCTCGCTCCGGTGGAGTACCCGAGTCGATGGGAGAGCGCTCGGCGGTCGATTTGTCGCATCTAGACTAGACACGATAAATCGACCCCTGCTGGATCGATCGCTGCCCGCTGATCCTGTGGGTAATGTAGACAAGCCCTGAGTAAATCTTGAGTAATGCCACTAGAATTAAATAACTTGGGATTTACACCAGCATAGCTGAGAGTTGGATCTGACCCTGAGATATGCTGTAACGTACCTGGAGATCCTTCTGACTCAAAGGCTGTGTAGTATTATCATCATTTCGGCATTCAAGTCCTAGTTGATGATTATGGAATCGGTGGGACTCATTCATTTCTGGTATAAATCCACTGAAGTCAAGGAAATTACACCAGGGATGAATACGAGCCATAAAAATCATAGCTATTCGAGATGGGAAAGAAGTATGAGGTCATATACTCCCCATCCTTCTTCTAAAGCAGGATAGTTCAGCCTATCAGAAAACATATGCATACACAAAATAGCTCCTTTGTCTGCATTCAGTGTTTGGATAGATAGGCTTGTTAAGAGAATAGAGCTCCACATGAACTTCAGGAAGAAATCAGTAGCTTTTGAGGAACACACAAAACACTGTGGCATTTTGTCTGTAAGGCGAGTGAGAAGAAACTGGATCTTCTTCCCAGAATCAGCTCACATTTAGGGATGTTCCATGAGTCATGAAGCAGCGGTGTGTTATTTCAAAGTCAAGTTGTCTGGTTCTTGCTATCCATGCTTAGCCGGAATTTTGCCTCCATGCTCTGCAGTCCTTAGAGAGCAGTAGATGGATTCAGTCAGTCAGCACTAGTAAAACAGAACAATGGTTTTATGGGATAATACATATATATCAATGTTTATTTGTTGCTGGAGGATCTACATAGCCATCACTCCTGTCAGGCTATTTACCAGCAAAGGTCAAAGCAGTAACTACTAGTATGTTTACAATCACACAGTGTAGTGAAGCTGGGGGAGGGTAGTGTTCAATAGACACACGATGGGCCAGATTCTCTTCTCATGCCCCTTGGTGCAGATAAGTAGGTACTCCACTGAAGAAAATGGGCCTGAATCTTCATTGCCTTGAGCCGCAAGGAGTCATTTGCACCTGTGCAAAGTGACTGTAAGGCCTGGTCTACACTACGAGTTTAATTCGAATTTAGCAGCGTTAAATTGAATTAACCCTGCACCCATCCACACAACGAAGCCATTTATTTCGAAATAAAGGGCTCTTAAAATCGATTTCTGTACTCCTCCCCAGCGAGCGGAGTAGCGCCGAAATCGATATTGTCATTTCGAATTAGGGTTAGTGTGGCCGCAATTCAATGGTATTGACCTCCGGGAGCTATCCCATAGTGCACCATTGTGACCGCTCTGGACAGCAATCTGAACTTGGATGCACTGGCCAGGTAGACAGGAAAAGCCCCGCGAACATTTGAATTTTATTTCCTGTTTGCCCAGCACAGGAGAGCACAGGTAACCACAGAGAGCTCATCAGCACAGGTAACCATGCAGGCCGATAATCGAAAAAGAGCACCAGCATGGACCGTACGGGAGAGGATTCAGTGCTAACAGGACTTCATTCGAAAAGACGAAATGCCAAAACTTTTGAAAAAATCTCCAAGGGCATGATGGAGAGAGGCCACAATAGGGACTCAGAGCAGTGCTGTGTGAAAGTCAAGGAGCTCAGACAAGCCTATCAGAAAACAAAGAAGGCAAATGGTCGCTCCGGGTCAGAGCCGCAGACATGCCGCTTCTACACTGAGCTGCATGCAATTCTAGGGGGGGCCGCCACCACTACCCCACCTCTGATCGTGGATTATGAGGCGGGGGTAATCTCATCAGCCACACCTGAGGATTCTGCGGACGGGGAAGAGGAGGAGGAGGAGAGGACGAGCTTGCGGAGAGCACACAGCACTCCGTTCTCCCCAACAGCCAGGATCTTTTTCTCAGCCTGACTGAAGTACCCTCCCAAGCCAGTACCCAAGACCATGACCCCATGGAAGGGACCTCAGGTGAGTTTACCTTTTAAAATATAAAACATGGTTTAAAAGCAAGCGTTTTTTAATGATTAATTTGCCCTGAGGACTTGGGATGCATTCGCGGCAAGTACAGCTACTGGAAAAGTCAGTTAATGTGTCTGGGGATGGAGCGGAAATCCTCCAGGGACATCTCCATGAAGCGCTCCTGGAGATACTCCAAAAGCCTTTGCAGAAGGTTTCTGGGCCTTTGCAGAAGCCTTATTCTGTCCTCCATGGTAGGACACTTGACCATGCCATGCTAGTAGCAAATAATCTGGTATCATTGCATGACAAAGCCTGGCAGCGTATGGTCCCGGTGTTTGCTGGCATTCAAGCAACATCCGTTCTTTATCTCGCTGTATAATCCTCAGAAGAGTGATATCGCTCATGGTAACCTGGTTGAAATACGGGAATTTAATTAAGGGGACAGAGGTGGCCATTCCTACTGGGCTGTTTGCCTGTGGCTGAAAAGAAATCCTTCCCTGCAGTTAGCCAAGCGCGGGGAGGTGTGTGGGGAGAATTGGCTCTGAGCTTTTCGCGTTTGGCTAGCAGGGATCTTCTCTGATACTAGCCACGCGGTGGGGGGAGGGGTACAGCGATCATCCCAGATAATCATGGCGGGGAGGGGGGTTAGTTTGGTTTCTGCAGGGCTCTTCCCTGATACCAGCCACGCAGTGCGGGGAGGGATAAAACGATCATCCCAGAGAATTGGATGCGGGGGGGGGGGGGTAGTTTGTTTTCTGCTGCTGAAGGTTAACAGGAAAACCACAGCACTCAATGGGCTTTGCTTGGTATGTGGGAAAGGAAGGCGCAGAAGCCGAAAGACAATGGCTTACCATGGCCGCATGCAAGCCGAATTCTGTTGCCCGGACCTGCGTCTGTGATCTCTAACACCAAAGCCACAGGCACTCAATATTAAGATGCAAAATGCGACCTTGTACTGAAATCACATGTGCTATGTCATGTGAATAGTGTTGTTCACCGTGAAAGAGTATAAGCATTGTTCTGTAAAATGTATCTTTTTAAAAACTTCTCTCCTTTTTTCCATCCCTCCAGCAGCTGCTAATTTGTCAAGCCTCCCTCCTCTGTCCCGGAGGCTATCTCAGATAAGGTGGCGGAGAAAGAGGATGCGAGACGAGATGTTCTCGGAAATAATGGAATGCACCCGCAATGAAAGAGCTCATTTGAATGAGTGGGAGGACACGGTATCTAAGTACAGGAAAGATGCCAGTGAACGTGAGGTCATGAGGGACGCTCAAGATGAGAGGTGGCAGGCTGCAACGCTGGGGCTGCTGCATGATCAAACGGACATGCTCCGGCGTCTGGTGGAGCTTCAGGAATGGCAGCAGAATAACAGAGTGCCACTGCAGCCGCTGTATAACCTCCCTCCCCCCTCAACATGTTCCATAGCCTCCTCACCCGGACGTGTAAGAATGGGGGGGGAGGCTCCGTGCACACTCCCAGTCCACCCCAGTGGACAGCCCAACCAAATGGCTGTCATTATATTGAATTTTTTCAGTGGCCTTTTACTTCCCTCCTATCCTCCTCCCAACCTCCCCCCCCCCCCGGGCTACCTTGTCGGTTCTCTCCCTATGTTTATAATCAATTAATAAAGAATACATGATTTTTAAATGATAGTGACTTTATTTCCTTTAAAAGCAAGCTGTGATTTAAGGGGTGGAGGGTGGTTTGCTTACAGGGAATGAGTCAATCAAGGGGGCGGGTTTTCAACAAACAGAACTTTCACACCATAGCCTGGCCAGTCATGAAACTGGTTTTCAAAGATTCTCTGATGCGCAGCGCTTCCTGGTGTGATCTTCTAATCGCCCTGGTGTCTGGCTGCGCATAATCAGCAGCCAGGCGATTTGCCTCAGCCTCCCACCCCGCCATAAAGGTCTCCCCCTTACTCTCACAGAGATTGTGGAGCACACAGCAAGCAGCAATAACAATGGGGATATTGGTTTGTCTGAGGTCTGACCGAGTCAGTAACGAGCTCCAGCGACCTTTTAAACGTCCAAATGCACATTCTACCACCATTCTGCACTTGCTTAGCCTGTAGTTGAACAGCTCCTGACTCCTGTCCAGGCTGCCTGTGTATGGCTTCATGAGCCATGGCATTAAGGTGTAGGCTGGGTCCCCAAGGATAACTATAGGCATTTGAACATACCCAACGGTTATTTTCTGGTCTGGGAAGTAAGTCCCTGGCTGCAGCCATTTAAACAGAGTAGTGTTCCTGAAGACGTGAGCATCATGAACCCTTCCCGCCCATCCCACGTTGATGTTGGTGAAACGTCCCTTGTGATCCACCAGTGCTTGCAGCACCATTGAAAAGTACCCCTTGTGGTTTATGTACTGGGTACCCTGGTGCTCCAGTGCCAAGATAGGGATATGGGTTCCATCTATCGCCCCACCACAGTTAGGGAATCCCATTGCAGCAAAGCCATCCACTATGACCTGCACATTTCCCGGAGTCACTACCTTTGGTAGCAGCAGCTCAGCGATTGCTTTGGCTACATGGATCACAGCAGCCCCCACAGTAGATTTGCCCACTCCAAATTGATTCCCGACTGACCGGTAGCTGTCTGGCGTTGCAAGCTTCCACAGGGTTATCGCCACTCGCTTCTCAACTGTGAGGGCTGCTCTCATCTTGGTATTCTGGCGCGTCAGGGCAGGGGAAAGAAAGTCACAAAGTTCCATGAAAGTGCCCTTACGCATGCGAAGGTTTTGCAGCCACTGGGAATCATCCCACACCTGCAACATGATGCGGTCCCACCAGTCTGTGCTTGTTTCCCAGGCCCAGAATCGGCGTTCCACTGCTATAACCTGCCCCATTAACAGCATGATCTCCAAAGTGCTGGGGCCCGCGGTTTGATAGAATTCCATGTCCATGTCCTCATCACTCTCGCTGCCGCGCTGCCATAGCCTACTCCTCGCTGCCTGGTTTTGCAGGTTCTGGTTCAGCATAAATGGCACGATAACGCGCGAGGTGTCTACAATGTTCATGACCGTTGTCTTGAGCTGAGTGGGCTCCATGCTTGCCGTGGTATGGCGTCTGCACTGTTCACCCAGGAAAAAGGCGCAAAACGGTTGTCTGCCGTTGCTTCCCTGGAAAGAGGGGGAGAATGTACCCAGAATCACCCGCGACAATGTTTTTGGCCCCATCAGGCATTGGGATCTCAACCCAGAATTCCAATGGGCGGAGGAGACTGCGGGAACTATGGGATAGCTACCCACAGTGCAACGCTCCAGAAATCGATGCTAGCCCCGGTACATGGACGCACACCGCCGAATTAATGTGCTTAGTGTGGCTGCATACATTCGACTTTATACAATCTGTTTCCAAAATTCGAAATCTGTAAATTTGGATTAATCCCGTAGTGTAGACATACCCTAAGATTCTACAATTCTAATATGGTTTCCAGGTGCACAAGATTACCTTAGGTGCAATAGCAGTGGAGAATTGGATCCCATGGAGTTAGATTGGTGAATAACAAGTCCTCCTCTCTATTTTTTTCCTATTAAGTCCAATTGAATTTTGCTTGGATCAGGTTCTCAAAAATGTTAATACTTCAAAGCTCACATGGTTCAGCCACTTGCATCTTTAAACACATTTCTATTTTTTCACCCATAAATGTTTAAAGGGGAGCATGGGTTCTGAGATCACTTGCAACGGTGTAAATTGGGAGTCATTCTATTGAAATCAATGCACAGTTGTTGCAAGTGAGTGCAGAAAAAGGTCCCACAGTCCGGCTTTGTCATTTAAATGTGAAAAATTCAGTGCATGCCAGTTCCTTGCTTTCTGCTCAGTAAATCTCTCTTTGTTCATCAGTCCATGAGGCATATTTCTCAAGGGAAGTGCTTTCAACTCTAAAACAATAAACATATTGACCATTGCATAGACACTTGTAATACGATTTGTACTACATAAGCAAGCCATGACTTTCCATGCCCGGTGTCATGGTTAACATGTAGCCTATGTGAAATGTCTGAGTAGATAAGATGGCATCCCATTGTTTCTTTGGGTTGTAGCACACACAAACATCTTTTTTTGCAGATGAGATCACTTCCTCCCAGACTGAGCTGTCTATCTCTAGTAGTGGAACTGAATGGTGAGTATGTTACCTGTTGCAGCATCCCCTTCCCCACATGCTGATCCAAAGAGGATGCAAGTCTATTTCATCCCAAGGTAGGAAGCCTTAACATAAGCTGTAGCAGCTCCTGCTTTAAGCTCTGGAGATCCCTGGTTCAGACACTCATGTGTCAGCTAAGATGACAACCATCGCCATAGCAGAGTTTTGCCTTGAGGAGGGATAAGCAGTCTTCTCTGTTTGAACGTCAGCTACTCACTGAGAATCTAGGGCTCATGTGTGCTGTAACTTATGAACATAAGAACACAAGAACGGCCATACTGGGTCAGACCCAAGGTCCATCTAGCCCAGTATCCTGTCTTCTGACAGTGGCCAATGCCAGGTGCCCCAGTGGGAATAACAGAACAGGTAATCATCAAGTGATATATCCCCTGTTACCCATTCTCAGCTTCTGGCAAACAGAGGCTAGGGACACCATCGCTGCCCATCCTGGCTAATAGCCATTGATGGACTTATCCTCCGTGAACTTATCTAGTTCTTTTTTTAACCCTGTTATAGTCTTGGCCTTCACAACATTTTCTGGCAAGGAGTTCCACAGGTTGACTGTGTGTTGTGTGAAAAAAAAAATACTTCCTTTTGTTTGTTTTAAACCTGCTGCCTATTATTTTCATTTGGTGAACCCTAGTTCTTGTGTTATGAGAACAGGTAATAAAACTTTGTTATTTACTTTCTCCACATCAGTCATGATTTTATAGACCTGTATCAGATGCCCCCTTAGTCATCTCTTTTCCAAGCTGAAAAGTCCCTCTTGGCGGGGGAGGGATAGCTGAGTGGTTTGAGCATTGGCCTGCTAAACCCAGGGTTGTAAGTTCAGTCCTTGAGGGGACCACTTGGGGGATCTGAAGCAAAATCAGTACTTGGTCCTCCTAGTGAAGGCAGGGGGCTGGACTTGATGACCTTTCAAGGTCCCTTCCAGTTCTAGGAGATAGGATATCTCCATTAATTTATGATTTTTTTATTTATTTTATGGGAGCTGTTCCATACCTCTGATCATTTTATTGCCCTTTTCTGAACCTTTTCCAATTCCAATATATCTTTTTTGAGATGGGGAGAGACCACATTTGCACACAATATTCAAGATGTGGGCATACTATAGATTTATGGAGTGGCAATAGGATATTTTCTGTCTTATTATCTATCCCTTTTCTTAATGATTCCCAACATTCTGTTTGCTTTTTTGACTCCCGCTGCACATTGAGTGGATGTTTTCAGAGAACTCTCCACAATGACTCCAAGATCTCTTTCTTGAATGGTAACTCCTAATTTAGACCCCCATCATTTTATATGTATGTATCTTCATTTTATATGAATAAGGTTCATGTCCCCCTCAACTGAAGAAATCCAGTAGAAAGATGTGGTGGCAATGACTGGAGTTAATTGTTAATGCCTCTCTGTGGGAGCATTGCATGTGAGCTTTTATTATAAATGGAATTATCAGCCCTTGCTCAAGAAACCCTTGCTTGATGCTGACAATTTCTACATTTTCCCTGTTTTCATTTCACCTTCTCTCAAATCTTCTCTTTCTGGTGGGAGATCAAGATGTTGACAAGAGACCTTAAATAATCCTTGGATTCTTCATTCTGGTCTTCAGGCTTCTTTGATCTTGCTTGATTAGGTTTTATGTCTGGATAAGGTATGGAGATTCTGTTCATGGTGTTGACTGATGGACTTTTCGTAAATCAATTGTCCACTTTGATTCAGTTCAGTTTACCTGCTGCCTTCAATACCAGAGTGGCTCTGTTCGTTTCTTTCTCAGTGATCCTAGTGGGCAAATTGCCCATCTGACCCCAAAACTTTTATATGGGTTTCCACAGGATTCCATTTTTCTATCAGATACAAAGCCACTCAAAAATTACTCTTGCTAGGGCAGGTCAATGTTATTAAAGGCAGGTGCTAGACTTAAAAGAAACAGAACTGATATCTGGTTTATGTCCATCACTATGAGAAGAGAAATAACCTTCAGATAAAATATATATTAGGTGCTCAGATACCGTGGTTAAGAGCACTGTATTAAAAAACTCAACCTTTTTCATAGTAACTAAACATTTTGTGCTAAAAACAAAGCACCTCTAAAACCCATTTTTTCATTGAAAAACAATTTTGATTCACATCTCTCCAAAAATCCATGAATGGGAACAATTGTGTCCTGCATACAAAGAGACAGATGATGCAGGATATTTTTATTACTTTTGAGAGGCTGTGTGTGATTCATGAGATTCCTGAGGAGAAGAAAATGCCCACTTTGGTTGCAAAGTTAACTGGTAAAGGATTGAATATGTTCAATGAAATGCCAATTCAAGATGCTTTATATTATTCTAAATTCAAAGAAATGGTTTTAAAACAATTTCAGATTATCCCTGAAACATATAAGGTGAAATTTAGGAATTTTAAGAGAAATGTTGGTGAGAGTAATGGAGAATATATAAACAGGATGAAAGCTCTGATGGGAAAATGGGTGAGGGGGAAAGGGATTGCAAGCTTTGAAGAAATGTTTGACCTTGTTGCACAGGAGCATTTCCTAAGCATATGTAAAGATGATGTGAAACAATGTCTATGGGACAAAAATGTGAAAACTGTGGATGAGATGGCTTCTCTAGCGGATGCCTTTGAGCAGACCCCCATATCTATTGAAAGTAAATTGAAAGCAGGGTTCCCGTTGTACCCCTGGGAAAAAGAGGGTGGCTGGGATGCTGGGCACTCACTTCCCCCAAACCATTTCTCTAATCCCCCTCCCAAATCTCCTTTGAAAACAGAAGAGTCCAAAAGGTGCTATCACTTTAATATGACTGATCACCCGGGGAATAAATGCCCTGGGCTGGGAGGAAGCAGACAACAAATTGCTCATGTTAATTCTGCTGTCTTCAACACAGAAACCTTTCAGGCAACTGAGACTTATCATACTGGTGTTGTGGGATTAGCCTCTGCAGAACCAACCATGGAGTACATAAAAGTTGTCAAGATTAATGGCAAGGAATACTTAGGGTGGGAGGATACAGGTGCAGATATTTCTGTGGTTACGCATAGTGTAATTCAAGAAGGTGCCATATTGCCAGGAAAAAAGGCAGAGCTTTTATTAGGAGGAGGTTACAGGATTCTTGTGCCTTTGACCAAAATGCATATAGAAACTCATGGTTTAGAAAGTATATTGACAGTGGAAATAGTAGACCATATTCCCATTGACATGCTTATTGGGAATGATATTTTTCAGTATAGCTCAGGCTGCTAAGGTATTTGCCCACAACAAGGAGGAGTATTATGCTGGGATGGGGGGGGGGAGAGATAGCTCAGTGGTTTGAGAATTGGCCTGCTAAACCCACGGTTGTGAGTTCAATACTTGAGGGGGCCATTTAGGGAACTGGGGTAAAAAACTGTCTGGGGATTGGTCCTGCTTTGAGCAGGGGGTTGGACTAGATGACCTCCTGTGGTCTCTTCCAACTCTGAGATTCTATGATTCCCTAGATTTCTATGACCCCAGAGGTAAAGGGTAAAGTTCCAGGAACTGATGAAGGAAAAGGGGAAAGTCTCCTTGATTCCTCTGCAGCAGGGGGAAGCAGCCTACTTGCAGGTGTGGGGGAGATTGAGACTGGCTCCTACACTGCAGCTGAAGGCAATATCTCTTCGGGAAGGGCGGGGGCGGGAGGGGGGGTGACTGTCAGTGAGAGAACTGTCTAGGTTGTTAGCTACCAACTTGTAGTGTAACAAGGACTAGATCCCACATTAGAGAGCATAGAGAGATGTGTCTTAGAGTCGGCCCAGAAAAGAAAACTGGAGAAGGAATAGTGAGAGTATATAAAGTGTCCTCACTGGTCACTTGGGAGAGGATGACCAGGATAGAATGGCTGAGTCAGCATTTGTGCAAGCAGGCACTCAGGTTTTGAGAGGGAACTATGGAACTGACCTTTCAGAGGGGAGCAGTCAAACAGCTGACTTCTCAGGGATAGAGAAAGTGTCGACGGAGGCTACCCCAATCCAAGTCCCAGTTTTTCAGGACACCTGTCTTCTGATATGTTTGTGGAAATGAACAGGATTTCAGGATCTTTAACACAGGATGCAAATTCTACTGAAGAAATCATTGTCTGTGAGAATGCAAATGACCCAGCTGGCAGAGGGGAGGATGGCTTTCCTCAGGCTGATGAGAAACAAAAAGTAGCTGAAGGAGAGCTGCTGGGAAAAGGTGCATCTTACTCTTAACACAGAGAGCCCAGATCACAACCCGCTAGGGAAAGTCCCAGGGCCTGGAAGGGGATCACAGGGCAACTCCAAGAGGGGAGATGGATTTTTTGTATGTGAATAACCCTGGGGTTGGCAGACAACTCCACAAAGGGCCAGCCAATATACAGAATTCCCCTACATCCTTACCTCCCCAGTCCTTGGGGTACCAAAGTCCCCAAAATATGATTGTATTGGGAACCCATACTGAAAGAGACACTGAAGGGAAAGAAAAAAAAAACAGTAACTGAGCACGTGTTGGGGATCAGGAAGGAGTTGGAAGACACAATGTGTACTGAACGAACCAGACTGTCTAAACAGAAGGCGTGGTATGATAAAAATACTTGGAAACACCTATCTGTGATGAAGGATTTGGTGTTACTGTTAAATCTCATGATAAAAGGTTTGATGTTACTGGTAAATCTTATGACAAAGAATTCGATACTGATGGTAAATCCTATGAAAGGGTGTAATACACACAATTTTGGGGAAAAGCTTTTGGACATGCTAAGAGTGGTAAATAAGAACACATCTTGTGTTAAGAGGCCCTGTGGTAATGCTGCTTCTCTGCTAATACCTGTAAACAGGCTTGAAGCTTGTCACAGCAATGAAACCATAACAAACCTGGTCTGCAGTGTGGAAGGGAAAACTGAGACACACCACCTCATGGCACTGATCGCTAAATGCCAAAATACCTATGCTCTAGAAAACATTAATATCTGTTTTGATTTAACACCTTTTGGAAAGGCAGAAGGGTTAACAATGCTGCACAGATACAAAGCAATGCTTTCTAGTAACCCAGAGAAGACACACTTGCTAACTTTTGAGATCACCAGACTGATCCACAGTGTTAAAAGATACACCAAACTTGGCAGAAACACATGGGGGTAGCACTACAATGTTTAGCAATGCTTGGGAGTTGTATTGTCAAAACCTAAAGAGGAGCTTGGGCACTTTGCCTCCGCATTTGTCAGTGACTAACACTCCTGCAGTAAACTACATGGGGAGGTGTGACACTCTGTCCCTCAAAGTAGAACCCCGGAACCCCCATTTTCACCACTGTGATATGATTATGATGTGTTTTGTACAATGCATGCCTTGTGAGGTATCATTTGAAAAGACCATCTGTTGAACATTTATATCCTCTTGGATTGTATGTACTATGATTATATGTGAAGTTATTAAGTATTGCAATATGTGTTACTGAAATATGTTGTGAGGTTGGGAGACAACAACCTTTCAGTGGCAACAAAGGACCAGCCAGACATGTGCTGATGGCCCATTAAAAGGGAGTCCACTCTCCCAGTGGCCATTCCAGAGATTTCTCAGAGAGAGCACAGGTGCAGTGGAGACTGCTTGACCAATGGGGACTGCCTGATCCGCACGTCACAGCAAGGATCTTTCCAGCAAGCTCGAAGAAAGCATAAAAGAGGGGAAAGTGACATCATCACTTGGCCTCTCTCCCCCCTCCCCCGATCTCAACACCTGGAAGAACATCTGGAAGACACAGACTTTGAACTTGGGTACGGTGGTCCTAGGCTGGACTGGAAGTCCAGTCTGTATATTGAGGAACTGTAACCTTCTTTTACCATCTGTCAGGGTAAGACATTGTTTGATTCAACAAAAGTTTAGGATTTAGAATGCATGTTTACTTTTCATTTTCTAAAGGTCTGAGCTTTGTGGCTACCACTTATAATCATTTAAAATGTACCTTTCTCTAGTTAATAAACCTGTTTTATATTTTACCTAAAACTGTGTTTTGGTTGAAGTGCTTGGGAAATCTCAGCTCAGTTTACACAGGCTAGCATGTGTGCTAATGAACTTGCACTGCCCAGGGGATCCTTGTGCAGTGTAATACGGTACAATCCTGGGGTGTAGGGCTGGAGCTGGGGGGGGATTGCCGGGAGCTTCTCTATTGATGGTTCATGAGTGACTGGGAAATCATTCATGTAAATCAGTTGGGTGAGTCCCTCCCTGTGGACGTCCGTGTAAATGCAATTCCTGTCAGAGGCTTGAATCTTGACATCAGCATCACAATATCAGGGGCAGTCCAGGTTGGTGCGTTCAGAGGGCTCAGCTGTCTCACAGTCCAGGTTGCACCCTGGGGGCCTAGTCACACTTGACAAGCAGTCTCTTCTTTCAGTTGTAGACCTCATCATCACATTGGGTGGGATGACTAGAATAGTCTCTGTACAGGGGTATGACTTTAAACCAGTCAGAAACTACAGAGAGTGGAGAAGCAGAGGCCTGTTTAGCAAGCAGTATTTTCCCAATAGAGCACATTACTTTTAGTTGGGCTCTTTCTGGGTGCAAACTAAAGTTTTGTTATCAACAAGTAAAATCCTTAAATAGTCTTGATCCTGGTGTGTGTGCGTGTGTGAGATAGCAGTGCTCTCTGATTGGAGTCATTATTGTGACTCTATATAATGTATATTCTTTTTCTCCCATTGTTCTTTGGGCCTGAAACTGCTTTGTGATCACAACTGCAGAAAACTAAAAGCACTTGGAATGTGTGGAGCTGGGAATAAAGGGTTTTAACAGATAATTTACTCTGCAGGATGGATCCATTTTAAATATTACTGTTATTATGACCTTCTGATGCTCTGATGTGTGCATCAGCCCCAGAACAGTTAAAGTTTCTTTAAATTATGTTAAAGTGTTCATACCTAGTGAATTATTCCTCCCATGAGTACATGTGCATGAAATCAGAAAAAAAGATTGCAGAGGAGAATCGCACTTCATACATATTCTAATTTACTCACAAAATAGGCACTCTCCCAAATGCATTGATATTATTTGTTTTAAAAACACGAAAGAAAAAAATAACAATCCCATGAGCACTATTACATTCAAAATACTGTTTCCTTCATTATTATGATTTCTGTAAAAGAGCATAAGGGTTTAGCATACCTTCTCCCACCACAGTGTATGCACACAACTGATACAGGAGACGCCGAGTAGCAGGTGGAAATGGGGTCAATCCAAACTTCTGATCTGGACATACTAAGACTTTGGAAAAGTGTTGTGGCTTTGCACTCTATGGCTTGGTTCGGATATAGCAAGACATGATCCCACAGATGTTGTTTGCTGTATGCTAAGCTAGAAAAATATTAGTAATATGTTATTGCCTAGATGTCGCAGTTAAGATCAGGGCCCCATTGTGCTAGGCACTGTGCAACAAGCACAGACACTCTCTGCTCTGAAGAGATTACAGCCTAAATAGGAAAGACAGACAAAAATGGAAGGGGAAACAGAGAAAGTGTCTTGCCCAAGCGCTCACAACAAATCAGTGGCGGATCCAGGACCCTGCTCTCCTGATTCCCAGGCCAGTGCTCTGTCCACTAGCTCATGTTGCCTCTAAAATAAGATGTGGTAAGTGTGTTACTTTGGGGTCTATCTCCTGTCCTTGAAAGGAAAGAGACCCATCAATGACAGCTGGGTGAAATATTCTTAGTGAAAAGTTCCCACTATGAAATTTGCTTATTCTTGCATTTTAAGAAGGCAGCATTTTAGGGCTATTTCACTGTTCAAAGATCTTTGACATATATTTTTCACTGGTTGTTGAATGAGAATTGCATGACTTTGCCTGAGGTGCAGTGAACTATAAGGCACTGTAGTTTCTATTTTTTTCCTGGAAATCAGGAGAGCTGGGTTCTAATCCCGTTTCATATAACCAAAAGGGAACATTATGATCATTTAGTCTGACCTCCTACCTAACACAGGCCATGCAACATCACCCAGCAATTCTTGAATCTAGTCCCACAACTTGGGGTTGTGATGCTGTGTTTCTATGTGAACTTGGACAAATCACTTCAAGTCTTTTAGCCTCAGTAAAATGTGGACAGTGATGCTGACCTGCTTCATGCTGGTGTTGTGAGGTACCACAAAATGAGGTTTGTTCAAAGTAATAAAATCAATCAGAGGTGGGAAGAGAACTTGTGGATTTCTGGCTTCTTGTCTGTGCTGAATTCATTAGACTGTTCTGCCTACAAAGACTCAAGCCATGCTGAAAATTCACACATGAGGATTTTTCACTCATACTGGCTCTTCAGTTTTCTGTGGGTTTCTGTACTAAAAACAAAAACAACATATAAACAAAACAAAACCCCGAAAACAAATAAAAAATGCCCAGCTTCCCTAAATGACAAAGCTATAAAAATACATGAAACACATTAATAAAACAAGGTCAATGAAAATTCATGCAAAAATTGTCATCAGTTCCACTCGTCTATTGATCTCAAAGGAATCTTCCGTCCCTAACTACTAAGATCTTATTACCATAATATGATTTTAAAAATATTTATATAATAGTATATTGTGTGCAACTGTTAATCACATGTAGGAGCCATATGGGCACAAGGGCATTGGCCTTTGGCTAGAGTAGTGAACACCCAGCAATTCTGCTGCTGTGGCGTCTCTCTGGCATTTGGCACATCCATCCGTACCTTGCACTTGCAGAGTTCCAGCATGGGTAATGGGAGCAGACCTCAAGGCTATATAAGTCTAATATTCATTGTATACAAAAATCATTTAGACTCTGATCCCCCCAAGGGGGATGGACCGGTTAAGCAGGGAACTACATCTGCCATCATCTCCCTCCCCACTGCACATCGCTTCCTCTGGCCAGGTGGGGGGGAAGGACCGTGAACCAGGGCATGCATGGGCTATGTCTTTGGGGAAGCGGTGGCCCCAGGGCTGGTCAGGAATAGCAGATGAGAAATCCCCAGGAATTGTATGCAGAGCTGAACGAGGAACAGGCTGAGAGTGCCAGATGTGACAGCAAGGTGCAGCTCTAGGTGGGACTTATGGGGAAGCAGCAGCAGCTGGGCAAGGAACCAGTGCTGAGGGGACCCACTGAGAGACGCTAACTGAGCATGGCTTGGAAACCTGCAAGCGCCTGTTTGTTAAATAGAGACTGGACTGGAGAGAGCACCCCAGGCACTAGGCCCAAAAAGCCATGACTGACTCAGGGCCCCCCACCAGAACCGTGGACCCAATGATGGTACAGAAGTAAGGATCTGCATGGGGAGATCCCTGCGCAGAATGGGGGAGGGAGCTGAATCTGGAGATGTACTGGTACTCGCTGAGAGCTGTTCAGTTATTATTCAGTTATTATTGTTAATTATATTATTTTTATCATAGCGGCCAGAGGGCTAAATCAGGCCCTTGTGATAACATCACGAGAGTTGGCAACGTTGCTGTACACAAGCCACTAGTGAGTTAAAGCTAGTCAAGCTTCTTTCGTGTGTTATGTTCATGCTTGGCCAACCTGACTTTTTTCTCTTGTTCTAATGGACATTTGGTGGGACAGGTACCTCCCAGCTCTGTCTAAGTAACGGCAAGGGTGACCGAGGAGCACGTTCAGGAAGCTGCTATTTAATCTGATTTGTTTATTTTTTTTAAAAAAACCTTAGCAATGAAAAGCTCAATCCACAGTACAATTGCTTCCCTTGCGCCTGTACCTGACCCTTCTTCAAACAAATAGTCTATTAACCCAGCACTCTTAATTCTAATGCTATGTTCAGGGAACTGAGCAGCTGGTGATCAGAACACATTTTACTAAGGCCATCCACTCAGACTGTCATAAAAGGCCAGGCAAGAACTTCCACCCCAGTGCCACTTGTAATGCGTTTCAAATGGATTGCTTTTGAAGTTAGCTATTTAATGCGTTTATTTTATTTTTAAAAAATGCTACGCTTGCTTAACACAGTTACTTTGTGACCAGGTAGCATAAGTCAACATGATACATAATTCAATAAAACAAAATGTGATCTTCACTGTGTGGTTGTTTTCATAGTTTTGCTGTGATTCCACTCTCGTGGCAATGAAAACTGGTGTTTACCATCCTGTAAGCCAGGCAGATAAAGGGGAAAGAAAATAAGATGTAGCTGATGTATTTTAGTTCTGATCTGGTGCTGGTATTTTTTCGCTCCTGCATTTGCTGGCTTTCCAGACATAGCAGCTGAGATTCTAGGCCATGCCTGTTAAAAGTGCAGCACACAACTTGCAGCCCTTGGGGTGGAAGGTCTTTCTGCCTCTATTGCAACCTGTCAATTCTGGACTGTTCTGGGAACCATATATGTTAGGCAGCTGCTTTAAATGAAAGCAGGCCATCCGAGGCTGCTCATAGGTTGCAGCACCGCCCAGGCATCCTGTTGCCCTCTGCATATATACCTCCTGCCTAGCCTCTCTCCCAGTAGACTGGGTGTTTGTGACAGGGGCCTACGCAGGGCAGCTGATAGCTGTCCTATGCAATGCCTGTACTAGGAAATTATTCCTCAGCTGTCTATAGGGCCATAACGGGAAAGAATCCTTCCCAATGTGCTTTGTAGGAAAGGGTTACAAACAGAAGACTAACAGAATGCTGCTGAGACAAGGTGTGTGAGGCAATATTTTTTACTGGACCAACTTCTGTTGGTGTAAGGTAAAAGCTACACCGGGCTCTTCTTCTGTACGATCCCACGCATACAGTGCATACATTACAAACTAATACTTTGTTTGATTTGCTTGTAGCTCAAATTCAGAGAACACAGTCCCAGGAAAGCAGAACCGTCTCCAGGAGTGTGTGTGTTCTTTGTAAGTGTCTGCTTTGAAATGAGCACAAAATGGCCACCAGCCTCTGCAGCCCACAAGGTCCTTTAGGGTTGCCAGGCATCCGGTTTTCGACAGGAACACCTGGTCGAAAAGGGAGCCTGGTGGCTCCAGGTGGCACTGCCGACCGAGCTGTTAAACGTCCAGTCGATAGCACAGCGGGGGTCCGGGGCTAAGGCAGGCTCCCTGCCTGCCCTAACTCCGCATGGTGCCTGGAAGCGGCCACCAGGTCCCTGCAGCCCCTAGGTGCATGGGCGGCCAAGGAGGCTCCACACACTGCCCTCGCCCCCAGTGCTGGCTCCGCAGCTCTCATTGGACAGGACCACGACCAATGGGAGCTGCGGGGCGGAGTCTGTGGGCGCGAGGGCAGCGCGTAGAGCCTCCTTGGCTTCCCCTCTGCCTAGAAGCTGCACGGACCTGGCAGTTCTCTTCTGGGAGTCATGGTAAGCCCCGCTGGGACCCACCCCAACCCCGTGCCACAGCCCGGAGTCCCCTCCCACACCCAAACTCCCTCACGGAGCCTGCACCCTGCCCCCCCAAAGACCCTGCCCCAGCATTGAGCCCCTTCCTCACCCCAAAACCCTCATCCCCAGTCCCACCCCAGGACCTGCACACACACACACACCCCAGCCCAGAGCCCCCTCCTATACCCCAAACCCTTCATCCTCAGCCCCACCCCAAAGCCCTCCTCCCCAGACAGAGCCCTCACTCCCCTCCCACACACCAACCCCAGGCCCCAGCCCAGTGAAAGTGAGTGAGGGTGTGGGAGAGCAAGCAACGGAGGGAGGGGGGATGGAGTGAGCAGGGGCGGGGCCTCAGAGAAGGAGCAGGGGTGGGGCCTCGGGGAAGGGGCGGGTTCAGGTGTTTGGTTTTGTGTCATTCGAAAGTTGGCAACCCTAAGATCCTTAAGGATATGAAGATGGAGGGTGAGGTTTTCAAAGGCACAAGGCACTTAGGCACCTAGATTCTACAGACTTTCAATGGAACAGGTGTCTATCTGTCCTTTTGTGCATCTGAAAATCTAATCTGTAGTATACAGAGAGACTTAAGAGTTACACAGCTACATATACCAAAGTTTTCCACTAAAGTTCATATGGCAACATGTTAAATTGGCATCAGTCATTTGGCTTCATCAGGAAAGTGTAAAGCAGTAGAATGAACTTTAGCTAGGTTACCCAGTAATTACTAACCACTCTATACGCTCCCTCCATTTACCCATGATGATTATTTTACTTACTGTAGTTCTTGTTCCTTTTTTCTGCCTCTCATAGGCATGGTAGAGGAAAACACCATGAAAATGATTTTATGGGTGGATTTAGACAATGGAAACTAGTCATTGCTGCATTCTTTGCACATGCCAAATTTCCATTGTCTTTACTGGGGTTAAACGCACATATGGGCTGCGTGATTAAGCCTTTCCTGAAGAATTGTTTCTGTCAGTTTTATAAGAATTGAAATATTTTGTAGCTTTGCATTAAAATGTTCACTGTTTTTCACAGCTGGAAAAGCGATTTCAGTGCCTTCATGCATGAAGGGGCACAGAATGAACCTGCTGCTGTTTTCCCAGGTTAACTCAGAGTCCTGCACCTGGTGAAATCCTATATTTTTCTGGGCTTATTCTTTGGTATTTGAAACTAACAGAATGGGAGAGGGCAGCTAGGAGAATAGACAATGAAATATAGAACCAGTTTACTACATTTATAGCTATCAATATTTCTAATTATTGAATCACACTTCTCACAATAGTCTGTTTTACTATTTTATCTGCATCTCCTGGAATTATCTTTTCAGTGCCTGAGGAAAGATAAGCTTCATCTACCCCTGTCATGGCAGATAGAGTTGGGACAGGTCTATATGTCATAATTACAACTTAGTCTAGTAACCCAGATTTACCAGTCTGTTGCAAGTAGGATGACCAGATATCCCAATTTTATAGGGACAGTCCCGATTTTTGGGTCTTTTTTCTGATATAGGCTCCTATTACCCCCTACCTCCTGCCCCAATTTTTCACATTTTCTGACTGGTCACCCTAGTTGCAAGTAGACCCAGTCTCTGGGACCCATATACTTCAAAGCCAACTGTGTTGGGGTATAGTCTAGTCCCTGTTTCTAGCTCTGGGACTCCAAGACATGATCCTAATCTCAGACATCTCGTCTGATTTCTGTCCTGGGGACATGGGATGCCATCATGCAGACCCCAAAGCCAGTGGTTCAGCCCCTCCTCCCAAGCCCCTGAGTATCTTACATATGCTCCTTCAGCGCTCCAGGTAGGCTGTGGGCACTCTAGGCTTCTAGATCAGGGGTGGCCAACCTGAGCCTGAGAAGGAGCCAGAATTTACCAATGTACATTGCCAAAAAGCCACAGTAATACGTCAGCAGCCCCCCATCAGCTCCCCTGCCCTGCTCCCAGTGCCTCCTGCCCACCAGCAGCCCCGCTAATCAGCACCTTCCCTGCCCTCCCTGCACCTCCCAATCAGCTGTTTCATGGCATGCAGGAGGCTCTGGGGGCAGGCGGGAGGAGCGAAGGCACGGCAGGCTCAGGGGAGGGGATGGGAAGGGGTGGAGTGGGGGCAGGGCCTGTAGCAGAGCCAGGGGTTGAGCATTGAACACCCCCAGGCACATTGGAAAGTTGGCACTTGTAACTCCAGCCCCAGAGTCGGTGCCTATACAAGGAGCCGCATATTAACTTCTGAAGAGCCGCATGTGGCTTCAGAGCCACAGGTTGGCCACCCCTGCTCTAGATGAACCCTTTCAAACACAAAGTGGTAGGAAAGCAAAGAGGGATTTCGTAACCCCGGTAACTTTACTCTTAAAGCACTCCAGAGTTTCAGATCTTAGAAAATAACAAAAGAGCAAGGCCGCCCCCGCCCTTCCTCTGAGCTCATTCCTTCTGTGCGTTCATGATTTATCAATGCTTCAGGCTGGGCAGAATCTACCATTCCCTCTCTCTCCTGGAAGCCTGTCTTATGTGTGGTGATGGTCGGCCACTGCATAGAGCACAGGCCCATTGTAAAGCAGGGCCACAGTTTCCGTCCCATGTGCTCACGCTGAAAAGCTCCTGACAAACCAGACATACTTGCCCCTCTCCACCTTGCAAACCACTGCCTGGCAAGACGATTGTTCCATGGAGTGGCCCAAGAGATTCAGTCAAAGCTGATAGCCCTTGATGGCTCTCAATGATGGTCCTTCAGTGAGGAGTAAAGCCTTACCCAGGCATGGCAGCTGTCTGGAATGCAGCGTAACAGTCTGCCTTTAGGCTAGTCCGAACTAACACGACCACAGTGCCAGTATTTGAGCACAGATACAAAACAGATTTCACAGTGTGATAAGTCATATGCCATTCCATCACAGACATCTAGTCCAGCATCTCTCAAGTGTAGAATTGTTCCCTATAGAATACTTCTTAATGCTTTGTAAAGCCTGGTATTAAAAGCAACAGATTCTACTCGCATTAAAGTCAATGGGAGCAAGATTAGGTACAATGTCTCTCGGTAAAGTATCAGGGGGTAGCTGTGTTAGTCTGTATCTACAAAAACAACAAGGAGTCTGGTGGCACCTTAAAGACTAACAGATTTATTTGGGCATAAGCTTTCGTGGGTAAAAATCTCACTTCTTCAGATGCATAGAGTGAAAGTTACAGATGCAGGCATGATATGGTGTCAGTATATAATGCCTGCATCTGCAACTTTCACTCTATGCATCTGAAGAAGTGAGATTTTTACCCACGAAAGCTTATGCCCAAATAAATCTGTTAGTCTTTAAGGTGCCACCGGACTCCTTGTTGTTTTTGTCTCTAGGTAACTTTTTTCAGAAATGCCTAAATGACTTAGGAGCCTAAGACCTGGAAAAATGTTACCCTGTATTTTAGCCTTCCTTTTTCTATACAGCCTTTTAGCAACAAATCAAAAAAGAAGTTTCTTACTTAATTAAAAATATGAACTCTAAAGTTTTCCAGTACAATACTTTGCATTTCTATAACATCAAGGGATCTCAAAGCACTTCACAAAGTTAGGGAATAGATTATATCTATTTAATAGATGGGAAAACTGAGGCTCAGATAGTTCGATCTGATCTCACTGGGAGTCATGGGTGCTCTAAAAATCAGGCCACTTATACTTAGGTGTACAGATTTGTGTTTCATTTTAGTCACCCAACTTTGAAAATGTTGGCCTACAACAGTGGCTCTCAACCTTCCCAGACTACTGTACCCCTTTCAGGAGTCTGATTTGTCTTGAGTACCCCAATTTTCACCTCACCTAAAAACTACTTGTTTACAAAATCAGACATAAAAGTACAAAAGTGTCACAGCACGCTGTTACTGAAAAATTGCTTCCTTTCTCATTTTTACCATATAATTACAAAATAAATCAAATTGGAATATAAATATTGTATTTCATTTCAGTGTATAGTGTATAAAGCAGTATAAACAAGTCATTGCCTGTGTGCAATTTTAGTTTGTACTGACTTCGCTAATGCTTTTAATGTAACCTGTTGTAAAAGTTGGTAAATATCTAGACGAGTTGATGTACCTCCTGGAAGACCTCTGTGTACCGCTGGTTGAGAACCACTGGCCTACATGACCTGCCCAAACGAACACAGCCAGTCAGTGGCAGAGAAACCCAGCAGTCCTGACTAGAGGTGAGTGAATAATTGATTTTTCTGGGTTATCTTTTTATTTGTCTAAATTTGAATTCAAAACACTATTTAAAAATGAAAACTCAAAATGAAAGTTTTCAATTTTTTACCATTTTTTTTTCATATTTTTTTCTTGGCCAAAACTATTCATGAAATTTGACCAGAGTTTGGGAATACTTTTGGAGCACCGAAAATGCATTTTTTAATAAAAAGTATTTTACAAAAAAGAAAAGAAAACTGCCCAGCTCTACTCCTGACTTCGAGTCCTCAGCTCCAAGCAACAGAAAAGACTTTCACATTTTTAGAAGCATACAGACTAATAAAGCAACACTGACTGCTTCTGTGTCATTTATGGTGTGGTAAAAGTATGCAACTACCTTTTATTTTTTAAAAGAAATTAAATAAACCCCTTTGTTACCATCAAACTAAAATTAACTCCAGCATGTCACAGGCATCCAAGTAAGGCATACAATTATACAATGTAAGGCTATAATGATATTAAGGAAGGTTTGTATCATTTCCCAGGCTCCTTGCAATCATTATCTTCAGAATGGATTCATTTGGTAGCATTTTATGTTCCCACTACAATCTTTGCCATGAGAAAGTATCAGAATTTTAATAGCCGGTACACTCTGTTAAAAACTATATACTCCTAATGGACTTATAAACACAGATTTTAACTTTTAAATATTCTGTATCCATTCCAGCTCTCTCTCCTTACAGAGTGTGGAAGAGGTAAATGGGGGACAATGAGAATGGCAAAAGCAAGAAGCCAAGCACTTTAAAGGAAGGACGTGTGTCTGGAGATTCGGCCTCAGGAGACCTGGATTCCACTGCTTATTTCTGCCACTGACTGACTTTGTGACCATAGAAAAGTCTCTTAGACCAGCATTGTCAATTTGAATTAGACATTTAAATTCATATTTGAGGCACCTAAGTAAAAGTGACCTGGATTTTGCATCTCTCATTGTGATCAGGTCATTCAACCTCTCTGGGAGACATATTTACTTCAAAATGATTTTGCAATGAAAAATGGCTTTTGCTTTTGCGTTTCTTTTTTTGTGAAAATGGGTATTTCTGTCACAAGAGTCTGTTTTCAATTATATTTTTGAGGTTTTCATCAAAGAATCAGAAAACTCGTAAACCTGACTTTGTTGTTGTTTTGTTTAGCTTTTGTTTGTTTCAGCAGCCCAAATATCAAAAAATTGACATCCCCCTCCTTCTTCCCCTCCCCCCCCCAAAAAGGGAAAATGTTCACTATTTCATTTTTGGATGAAAGCCCAAAATCTTTTGATGAACATTTTCAATAAAACCAAAAGCATTGTCAAGGTTGTAAAAATTATGAGAACAAAAAACCGTCCATGACCAGTTCTATCTGTGTCTCAGAATCAAAGGGGAATATTTACCTACGACTACACAAGGCAGTCTAGAGATTATCCTAGAATGGCTTGTAGATTTTTGAGATCTTCAAATTAAAGCTGCTACGAATGTGAAAATCAGCATCACATTATTATTGTTATATAAGAGCATATAGCTACTAAAGATGCTTTACATTATTTATGAGAAATGTGGATAGTGGAATAGTGAGTGCCTGATTGCTAACGGTCGGTGTTTCAACATTTTCCCCTGTTTGTGTTTCCTGGGTATAGAAGGAATTAAAGGATTCAACTCAACTCAGCCTAAGAAAGTCACTAATTTAAAAACAAACAAACCTGAAACTGATTTAATTTAGGTTTTCTAAATACATTCTTCTGCGAGTAGTTTTAGAGATTTTCTCCATTGACTTCAGCACCACATAGGGATGCTCATCCTAAGAGCCATAAACAAAAGAAGACAGATGTGTGGAACATGTGCATGTGAAGGTGGTAGTCTCCATAGCAACAATAACCATGCCAAAGCTCTCAGAACACTGGCCTTGTACACAGGCATGCTGCTTAGTCATTCATGGAAGTTGAGATGGAGAATCTGATCAGAATTTATTGCAATGGGTGAAAACAGGCCAGATGTTGACAAAACCCATCCCTTTTGTTCAGCTTGCCAGCCACCTCAATTGTGTTGGAAGAGTTGACTGCATTTCTGGATGGGGTTTAAAAGTTGAAAATAGATCAGTTCTCAAGTTTTCTTGACAGCAGCTTTGCTATGGAGTCAATCTCAGTTCTGAAAGTAAAAGAAAAAGAAAAAAAAACCCTGGAAAGTCTTCTAGTATAAATAAGGTTGTTATAAAGAGGGGATGGGGTTGATAAATTGTTCTCCTTATCCACTAAGGACTACTGGGCTTAAATTGCAGCAAGGGAGGTTTAGTTTGGATGTTAGTCAAAACTTCCTAACACTAAGGCTAGTTAAGCACTGGAACAAATTACCTAGGGAGGTTGTGGAATCTCCATCAACGGAGGATTTTAAAAACAAGTTAGACAAACATCCGTCAAACATGGTCTAGATAATACTTAGTCCTGTCTCAGTGCAGGGGACTGGACTAGATGACCTATCAAGGTTCCTTCCAGTCCTACGATTCTATGATTTGCTCTTTAAATACAAGGTGTTAAGGGATGCAAATAAATATGGTGGTTGAGTTTTTCCAAAGCAGTCTAAGGGCTTGTCTACATTGGCACTTTACAGCGCTGCAACTTTCTCGCTCAGGGGTGTGAAAAAACATCCCCCTGAGCACAGCAAGTTTCAGCGTTGTAAAGCACCAGTGTAAACAGTGCACCAGCACTGGGAGCTACCCTTCTCGTGGAGGTGGGTTTTTTAGAGCACTGGGAGAACTCTCTCGCACTGGGAGAACTCTCTCCCAGCACTCTGCTGCAACTACACAAGCCATGTTAAAGTGCTGCTGCAAAAGCTTTGCTAAAGTCAAGGAATAACACATCCACTGCTTTCCCCTCATCCACAGAGCCAGTTATCTCATCATAGATAAGATGGACAGTGTAGACTAGCCCTAAGAGACTAAACAGATCTTTCATTAGAATTAATGGAAGATAGGAGTCTAAGTCCTCTAGGAATGCTTTGGAAGTTCCAAATGGTAAATCAGCAAGGCATCTTCAGAAACTGGTGTGATGATATGATCTTACCAACATGATCCTAAATAACCAGCATTTGCAATTAATGCATAGATGGGGAACATATAATGGATAGAGAGCCGGTCTATATTTTTTTACCAACATATTTTCATGTTGAAAATGTGGTAGTGTTAAAACCAACGTTTTCCATGGCAAAATGACCATTTTGATTTAATATTTTGAGTTTTCCACCCAAAAAGTCGAAAACAAAAATCTCATTGTGAATTGACAGTTTGAAGTGAAATGACGGGGGTTTTAATTTCAAATTGACATTCATACATGAAATTTTTGTCTTGATTTAAAAGGTCATTGGTTCAGTCCGTTCTGAACTGAATTTTTCACAGCATTTTGTTCTGTGAAAATATTTGATGTTTTGACATTGCATTCTGATTCCGAATCAATCAGAATCAAATGTCGGAAGGTCGGAATTTTCCAGGGGACAGAAATTCTGTTTTCCAAACAGCTGTAGTATATAGTTATACTGTAGGAAATGGCAGCCAAAAGAATCCTTATGTCAGAAAGAATGTTGTAACTAGATCAAGACAAATATTCATAAGGAAAAAATATTCAATTAATTTTGCTTCTTTCAGTCCGAGCTGATTGATGCAAACGTGAAAAATTATCGGCTGGAAATATTTGTAATGTTTACCAATCTCTTGGTATGAGCCAAAGCCTTTCCAAAAATGGATAGAAAGCTTTAAAAGAAGTTATAGTAGCAACAGGTTCATTTGGCACATAGACCTGATGTTCTTAGCTAGAGCTCTGACCCCAAATTTGAGGTAAACCACACACGATAGGGGACCATCCCTGCTAAGAGACATTTGTTCAAACACAAATTTTATAGTGAGGATCGGATCTGGGATAGTAGTGTGGCTACAGATCAGGATGGAGCTGTATTTGTAGGGTTCTACAGGGAAGTTTAATAGCCTATTCCAGGGGTGGCCAAACTTACCCTCTGAATCACATACAACAATCTTCAAAAGTTTGAGAGCTAGGACGTGGCTTCAGTCCTAGAGGAGGCACCTCCCTAGGGTCGGGGCTTCAGCTCTGTGGGGAGGGAGGTTTCAGGGCTTCAGCCCCGTAGGAGGTCCCTGCCTGGCTCAGAGCTTCAGCCCCGCTCCTGCTGAAGCTCTGAGACCCAGCAAGCAAGCCCTGTGGGGCTGAAGCCCTGAGACCCCTCTCCCCGCTGGGAAGAAGCTTGAGGCAATGCATGGGGGGGGATACGTGGGATCACGTCCCCCCTCCCCCCCGATTTTTGCCAGGGATTGCTGGTCCCGCTCAGTCACACGGTGCCACTGGGCCCTCTCCCTGCACGGCAGCTGCTGGAGCCAGCAAGATGGAATCTGTGGCCCTGGGGAGAGGCAGTGACAAACAGCTGGGAGCTGCAGGGAGAGCCTCTTAGGATAAGAGGGGGTGTCTGCCTGGGGTGGCATGACTCATGCTGTTGGGGGGAGCAAACCTTTAAATTGTGCCCCCCCCCACCCCTCCGCAGGGACCAGTCATCTGTGGCATCATCCCTTAGCCTCACCACCTCACCGCAGGGCAGAAACCCTGAGCTCCCTGCCTCCCTGTCTGGTAGGTAGAGAATGTGGGTGGCCTGGGGGGCTCCGCGTGCTGCACTTTACCTGTAAAAGAGCCGCATGCGGCTTACAAGCCATAGTTTGGCCACCCCTGGCCTATTCGTTCATAAACAGAGATGTTAGTTGTAGCTGCAAGGGACTTTTTGCAGGGTGGCCAAGTCTTGTGCAATTGTATAACAAGTCGCACAATAGTTGGTGTTTTGCGAACATTCCAGCTCCTGGAGATCAGTGATGATGCAAGGAAGGTCTCATGATTTTCAAAGCAGTTTCATGATTTTGGGGACCTGACTCATGATTTGTGAATACTTGGGGTTGGCAATACTGCTGATGGGATCACTTAGAAAGGTGGGGTGTGATGGAACCACTCACTTAAATGTTTGAGACCTGAACCTGCTGTTGATCCTTACTCAAAAATTAGGAGTTACAAGGGAATGTGTGAATTCTGCAGGTGGAATGAGGATGAGGCAGGACCCTTAAGATGCATGAACAACATAATTTAGTTTCTGAATTCTGATAAGTGGGTAGTTAGTGATCTTCAAATAGTTAGAGTGATAGAGTTTAATGCCAGAAGCAACCAGCAGATCATCTAGTCTGACCACCTACCTATCACCGGCCACCAATACCACCCCACACCTGCACATTAAACCCATGGCATGGAATTGATTAAATGAGATATACCTAAATGATCCTAGATGACCTTTGCCACATGCTGCAAAGGAAGATGAAACCCATCCCCAAGGTCACTGCCAATCTGACCAGCAGAACAATCCTCTCCAGCTCCACATATGGCCATCAGTTAGACCTGAGCATGTGAGCAAGACCCACCAACCAAGCACCTGAAAGAGCAAATTCCCAATACTACCGCAGACCACTGTTCAACTCCCATCCAGTGTTCCATCTGCAGCTGTGGCCATCTCTGATGCTTTAGAGGTGTAGTTCTTAACCTGGGATTCACGCACTCCCTGTGAGTGCGAGATGCCCTTTCTGAGGGTGTGAGACATGCCAGATTTTTTTAGAAGGTAAATAATCTAAAATACAAATTAAGCACAGGCACGGAAGTACAACTAATTTGTTTCATCAAACCTATGTATTTATTAAACCTAGATACATATTTTTGTTTGTATATTACAGTAATCATTAAAAATGTATAATGTTAAGGGGTGCGAAATATATATTTTTAGGTTTAAGGGGTGCGAAAACATATTTCGATTTTTGATAAGGGGTGCGAGAACATATTTTGAGAACCAAAGTGGTGCAGGCTGCAGTAAAGGTTAAGGACCACTGCTTTAGAGGAAGGAGAATACATTGGGGGGTAGGCGAGGAACCCCTTCCTGACCCCGGCAGGTGATCAGATGAAGCCCTGAAGCATGAGATTTTAGGAACATAAGGCATGAACCAGAAGGGACAGTGATAGTGTACAGAACTCGTCTACCTGAAGAAACACCATACTGAAAGGTATCAGAGCTACCCACTTTCCATTCTACTGCTGTGCCTCCGTTCAATCAAAATCAATCGGCCTGTGTGAGAATGTCTGCACTGTTCCTTTAAATTTATAGCAGGAAGCCGAGATGGATGGGACTTGGGAAGGTTGTTTGCATGTGTTCTACAATGAAATAGAGGAGCTTTACAGATAACACCATATTTTTTATTTTAATAAAGTCACTTGTTCAGTGTTAAAAGAAAACAGTTTCCCCTTCTCTCTCTCTCTCTCTCTTTCCTTATTATTGTGCCATGGCAGCCTATTCTTAAACAAGTATCAGTTTGGACATGTAGGAAGGACTGGGCTGAAGTGAGTTAAACACGTTACTTGCAAATTCTACAGTTATGAAAGTGATGCTGGACATTAACTCATTAATAAAAATATAATAAAGAGGCAGAAGCAGAGGGTATTGATGTCCACATCTTGTTAATTAGATTTCTGAAAGCCATTGCCGGCCTTTTAAGGAATGGACCTCTTTTCTGGCTCAGTCTGTTATCAGCACCTCTAGGGTCCAATACAAAGAGATTTTGGTGCCTAATTGAATATTAATAGAGGGAAGTCAAAGCTATTTTTGACAGCTGGAACTACGATAAAATATTATCTGTCATTAAAGAATTTTAAGGTGCAGGAGCAATTTGCAAGAATAGTAAGCTCTGTTTAGCACAAGTTCAAATAACTGTGACTATACATCCGGTTTTGGCCTGTTTTTTTAAGCCCTGTCTCGGCTGTCCCGGCTTTTTTGGCAAAAATGGGCATTTGTCCCGTTTGCTCTTGCATGTGTGTGGGGGGGGTGGGGGTGGGGGAGGGCGATACCAGCCTGCACAGTGGGGAGGAGGCAGTAAATGCCTTGAGTGAGCAGCAATGCCAGCCTTGCGCAGGGGTGTGGGGGTGTGTGGAAGGGCTTTGGGCTAGCCCCACGCAGTGCCCATTTTCCCTTTGGGCAATATGGGCACCCTACCAACAGCTTATTTCCTCTGTTTAACCATAGAAGGTATAATAATTAATACACAGGGCCTGACAATCAGGGTGGTGGGTCGCATAGCCTGGGGGATGCTGTGCCTCCCGAAACGGCCAGGCATTGCCCCACCCCCTGCTTACCAACGCTCCCTGTGTACGGCAGCTCCAGTCCTGCTCCAGCCGCCCAGTGCTCCAGCTGGGGAGGTTTAGGCCATGTGCCACCCACCTTCCTGGTGCTCCGGAGCTGGGGAGGCTGGGACCACATGCCGCCCACAATCCTGCGTTCTGGGGCTGGGGAGGCTGGGGCCATGCGTCACCCACCCCCCTGGTGCTCCGGGGTTGGGGGCTAGTCTGGGTTGGGGATGAGCCAGTGGCTGCAGTGGGGCGGGGGGCTCTGAGCTCTGGCAGGGGGTGGAAGGGGCAGAGCTTCGGGCAGAAGGGGCAGGGCTGGGGCTAGCCTCCCTCAGCCCACGGTTGAGGGCTCTACCAAATTCATGGTCCATTTTAGTCAATTTCACAGTCATAGGATTCTTAAAATAGTCAATTTCATGGTTTCAGATGTCTGCATCAGACATTTCAGTGTTGTAACCATGGGGTCCTGACCCAAAAGGGGTCATGGGGGGGGTCGCAAAGCTATTGCAGAGGGGTTGCAGGGTATGGGACGGTTGTCACTTTTTTTGGGGGGGGGGCAGGGCCAGTCTTACAGATGGGCAACCACCCAGGGCCCCATTGTCAGGGGGCACCGTGGTCCATTCCCCCACTCAAAGCCAGCCCAAGGCCCCTTTAATCCCCCGAGCACTGGGCCCGAAGTTGGGGAGGGACAGGCCTGGGGGCGCCCCAACCGGGGGCTCCTACTGTGCACCTTGCTCTAGCTGCTAGTCATGGTGGGGCTAGGGAGGGACGGGATTTCCTCTTCCTCTACAGGGACTGCTCCTGGGGTCGGGACGGGTCCTAAACTACAAGAGTGTAAATTAGGAGTAGCTCCATAGACACGAAGGGAATTAAACCAGTGTGCAAATGACAATCAGGCCTGAAAATAAGACTGATGGGGAAAGTACTTTATGGAATCATAGAAATGTAGGGCTGGAAAGGACCTTAAGAATTTATCAAGTCCAGCCCCCTGCACTGTTGCAGGACCAGGTTAACCTAATGTAGTAAAGAACCAATATTCATATGTTCATCTTAATGTGAAGAAGAAGACATATAATCTGTCATAAATATGCTTAAATGAACTAAAAAGTATTGCACTTGCCAAGACCTGGACTGAGGATTTTGTGGTTTTCTTGCAACAGATATTTAACCCAATCTTGCTCCCTTGGAAATTAACAGAAACACCCTCAACTCCAAATGACCCCCCACTAGAGTTGTGGGTACTCAGCAGCTTATAGGATCAAGCCCAGTGGCCCTAATTCAACAAAGCACTTAAGCACATTCTTGAATCCATCCCTATTCAGCAAAGCACTTAAGCACATCCCTTGCTAGCTGCAACTCCAGTTGCGTTTTGGCCTTCCTGATCAGGGCCGGCTCCTGGGTTTTTGCCGCCCCAAGCGGCGGGAAGAAAAAAAAAAAAAGCCGTGATTGCGATCGGCTTCATTCTTCAGTGGCAATTCGGCGGCAGGTCCTTCCTCCGAGAGGGAGTGAGGGACGCGCCGCTGAATTGCCGATGAAGAGCCGGACGTGCCGCCCCTTCCCCATTGGCCGCTCCAGGCACCTGCTTGCTGCGGTGGTGCCTGGAGCTGGCCCTGTTCCTGATTACACCCCTGCATGCTCGAGCAATATTTTTATTCTCCTCCGTAGTCATCTGTTCAACTTTCCACTTCTGTAAGCTTCCATTTTGTGTTTAAGCTCACTGAAGATTTCACTGTTAAGTCAATTCTTACCTTTGTTTTTAAAGTGAGTCACAGATTTTTGTGACGTTGTGCAGTCTATATGGTTTTATAAAAACTTGATAATAAGTCAATATAATGTAACTGAGATTGTTTTAGAGAAAATACGGTAATAAGTGAATGTAAGTAACTGGGATATGCCTCACGCAAAAGGTCTCTTGTAAGGTATCATTACAAAGCTTATAATCTACTGAGTGTGATCATCTGATTTGTATAAATGTACCACTCTTGTATCTAAAACTAGAAATATAAAATGTAACTCTGAGGGCCTATTGTAATTGTGTAAAGTGTGGACCATTAATGATGGTTTGGAATCTTGATGACTCCCATTGTCTGCAGATGGCTGTATTTACCTGTGAGTCTTCCTGTATATGTGTGTGCTGGCAAGTGAGTAATGAAGTCTTGCAGTGACATGTGATCATGTCACCTGAACTGGAATCCATCTTTAACCTGGTGCTTTTCCAGTGAGGGGGGGTGGAAACCCAGAGAGACAAAGAGTTCCCGCCTTATGCAAAAGATATATAAAGGGGGGGAAGAGAACAGAGAGGAGGAAGAAGCCATCATGAAGAATCCCCTAGCTACCACCTGAGCTGCAACAAGAGCTGTACCAGGGGAAAGAATTGTGCCCAGGCCTGGAAGGTGTCCAGTCTGAGAAAAACTTACTGAAACATCTCTGAGGGTGAGATTATCTGTATTTAGTTTGATTAGGCATAGATTTGCGCATTTTATTTTATTTTGCTTGGCGACTTACTTTGTTCTGTCTGTTACTACTTTGAACCACTTAAATCCTACTGTCTGTATTTAATAAAATCACTTTCTATTTAAAAGTTTCAGAGTAGCAGCCGTGTTAGTCTGTATCCGCAAAAAGAAGAACAGGAGGACTTGTGGCACCTTAGAGACTAACAAATTTGTTAGTCTCTAAGGTGCCACAAGTCCTCCTGTTCTTCTTTTTACTTTCTATTTAGTAATTTACTCAGAGTATGTATTAATACCTGGGGGAGCAAACAACTGTGCATATCTCTCTATCAGTGTTATAGAGGGCGAACAATTTATGAGTTTGCCCTGCATAAACTTTATGCAGGATAAAACGGATTTATCTGGGTTTAGACCCCATTGGGAGTTGGGCATCTGAGTGCTAAAGACAAGCACGCTACTGCGAGCTGTTTTCAGGTAAACTTGCAGCTTTGGGACAAGTGATTCAGACCCTGGGTCTGTGTCTGGAGCCAGACGGGAGTGTCTGGCTCAGCAAGACAGGGTGCTGGAGTTCTGAGCTGGCAGGGAAAACAGAAGCAGGGGTAGTCTTTGCACATCGGGTGGCAGCTCCCAAGGGGGTTTCTGTGATCCAACCCGTCACAAAGCTCACTGAAGATTTCACTGTTAAGTCAATTCTTACCTTTGTTTTTAAAGTGAGTCACAGATTTTATGGCCAGAAGGGACTATTTATGATCATCTAGTCTGACCTCTTATATACTGCGTGCCAAAGAAACTCACCCACTAATCCTGGCAGCAAACCCATAATGTATAATACTTCAGCAGGGTGCACCAGATCTAATAACTGGGACAGATTCACAGCTAGTGTAAATTGACCTACTTCCATGCAAGTTCACCAGCTGAGCATCTGACCCAGTATCTCCATCAACTCTTTTGGCAGGTGTGTGTACCTGTAGCAAGCCATTTCAAAAAATCTTTGCACATACATTCATGAATTAATAATATAACATTCACTTGCCATCAATTACACAGTGAATCTATCCTTTCAGAGGAGGCAAAAGCCCAGGTATAATCAGGGCTGGCTCCAGACACTAGCTTGGCAAGCAGGTGCTTGGGGCGGCCACTCCGGAGAGGGGCGGCAGGTCCAACTATTCTGCGGCAATTCGGCGGACGGTCCCTTACTCCCGCTCGGAGCGAAGGACCTTCCGCCGAATTGCCGCCGCAGATCACGATCGCGGCTTTTTTTTTTTTTTTTTTGGCTGCTTGGGGCAGCCAAAACCCTGGAGCCAGCCCTGGGTATAATGCCCTGATTACTTGGCCTGGTGATTGTTGCAAATGGTGCAATAACAAACGAGTAATAATTTACATTTCCTGCTTAAATATTCTTGGGTTGGTAGAAAATAAAATGAGAGCGATAATGGGCCAACATTTTCTCTGGTGCAATTCCATTGAGGCCAACAACATTACATCAGGGATAAATTTGACCCAATATGTGCACGGGTTATAACAATTTGATATTACAGTGCCTGGTCACGAGCTGCCTGTCAAGCTGTGGATACACTGGATATCTTGGTACCTCAACAGCATGTCTGTCTGTCTTAGGATCTTATCTGGCCCCCATTACTGTAGTATTTATTCTCACAACAGACACATGAGGTAAGGGCAGTGCTACGATCCCCATTTCAGTAATAGGGAACTTGTATGGGGAGATTTTGGCAAACCAGTAAAGTGCCTGAACCCACCTTTGCTTATTGCTTAGAGCAGCCAAGTCAGCAGGCTTAGCTTAACTAAGGCAGGAGGGGAGGGGTTTTTGGGTGCCACAGAAAGGGCAGCTTGACCTGGTGTCCTTCCTGATCAGAATTGTGTTGAAGTTGCTGATACCTGCATTTTAGAAGAGCAGGATGTGCCCCAGGAATGTCTATTGGGGCCTCAAGGCTCAAACACTGGAAAAACCCCACACCTGGTTAATCAATAATCAGAAGGAACCTCTTGTTTGACCATTGAAACTGCTTACTTAACAAGTTTTCTTTAAGGGACATGTCATTCTATTACTAATGTATAAATAAGGAGAGAAAGTTTGAGGAAGTTGAACTCGTTTGGACTCTCTCTCTGAATACATCTTGCGGTCCCCACTGGCAGACAGAATATTTGGCCACCGGCAGCCTGCCGCTGTGTCACTCAAGAGCCATACTCAACTTTGGTAATTATCAAGGGTTGGGGGCGTTTTACTAACCTGTTGCGATGTGTGTAAGTGTTTAAGACTAAGTAAAGTTTAGCTTTAAGTGAAAGCACTCTTGTGTTGTCCTGTTTGTGCCAGCCGTCTATCGGTCGGACCGCCGTGTCTCCCCTGATTTATTTTCTGACGCCACCTCGCGCAGAGTAAAAGTTACCAAGAGCTTTGGGTTGAAAGAACTCTGGGTAACAAACTGAGGCAGAGAGAGACTAAGTAACTTGCAGGAAGTCTGTGAAGAGCAGGAAGTAGAACCCAAGTCTCCTGTGTCTCCGGCCAAGCCAGTCCCCTCTCCACTGAACCATCCTTTCTCATATATAAGATGCCACATTCCTTTATAAAAATGCCTAATGCCAGATGTGATGCGATTTGCATATTGCTTTGTTGACTGAGTTCAGGCTAGTCAATGATTTCACGCCAGGTTGCAAACCATTTATTCAAACGGATAAGCACTTACTCACTACTGTAGTGAATGAGACCACTCAGTTAAGTATCTCTTCACAGATGTCAATAATGAAGTTCCAGTTGGTTCTTTTATACATCATCATTACCTCTACATGTAGTTTGAAGCAAAAGGTGCACCCTTGACCCTATTAATAGGAGTTTGACCATTGACTTCAACAGGGCCAGAATTTCACCCAAAATGTTTACCTGGGTTATCTTGGCTGCTTATTGTTAACTACACAACACTTCCTTTAAAAGAGCTATTTAAAAAACAAACAATGAAAAAACACTATGTATTTCTAAGTGGCTACAGACCCCACATCATACCGGGCCTGATTTTCAAAGTTTCAGAGCACTCACAGTGATTTGATTTTAACGGGAACTGCAGATGCTCAACAGCTGTGAAAATCAGGGCCCCAATGGAAAAACACTCCCAGGACATCCTTTTTTGTATCATTTTGCTTGTTCTGGTAAGAATCCATTCACTTTCTTTGAATGTGGCCCACGGAAGCCCAACTAAATGCATGTTGAATCACAGGAAACATTTCCCAACAGATTGTGTTAGACTGTGGGATGTTCTCCCATGGGAAGATGTTTAAACTCTATCACTGGATGCATTGAAAACTGGACTAGACAGAGCATTCCAGGACAAACTGCAGGGAAGCTTGCATCTGAAGAAGTGAGGTTCTTACCCATGAAAGCTTATGCTCCCAATACTTCTGTTAGTCTTAAAGTGCCACAGGACCCTCTGTTGCTACAACAGTTGTGTTTGCAAGGGGACTACTCTTGTTACTAAGCAAAACTGTGTGAATAACAAATGCTTTGGTTTGCTGGCAGTTACAACAAAACCCCAGGAATAAAAGTTGGGGTTCAAACAAACAAACAAAAAAAGATTTTTAAATTTCCGATGAACCAAACAGTAAAAAAAAATGTTTTGGGTGGAACTAAACATTTCATTTTAATTTTGAATAAATGTTTAAATAAAATGAAAGGAAATTTAAAAACAAAGAAGTCATTGTACATCAGAACATCAATATGGTTCATTCTGAAAATGTCAAAATGAAAAGTTTCAGTTTTGTTTTAAATTGCTTGTAAGGGTCCCCGCCTCCCCCAAAAAGAGACAATTCAGCAAAATCAACACTAATTCACAGAATGTTTGGGGGTCACTAAATCTGCATTTTTAGTCAAAGAAAAGTTTCAGTCAAAAAATGTCACCCAGTTCTTTTAATAAGCACTATGCTTACTAGTTCTTATTTGCAGAATAAGGACTTTTAAACTGAGAACACATCAGGGCAGGGGGTACCATTATTTTGTGTGCTGCACAAATGATACTAATACTGAAATCCAGGCTCTGCACTGGAACTGGCATCATGAAATGCATTAGGGAGCAGAAACTAAACCACATGACTTAGGCAACCAGTCCCATACCTTTAGTACAGGATCAGGTTGTCAGTATATGCTGGCAACATTTTCACAAGGGACTTTCTCAGAAGTGTTCCACGTTGGTCAGTGGTGAATGCAACATTGCCTGGGCAAAATCCCCTCCCATTCCAATCCATCAGCAAAATCTATCACTCTTCCTCCATGCCTACAAAAAAATCTCCACGGAGCCATAACTTTTTACTTTCTCAAAGAATCCATCAATTCTACAGGCCTCCCTTTCCCAAATCCCTCAGTCCCTCTGCCACCCCTCCACCTAGTGGAGTGAGGGCACATTTCTCCTCAGTCTGATGGAAGGACAACAGCTCTTGAGGGTCCCTCCTCAGTACCAGCCATTTAGACCTCACCCCTGGGCCCGAGCAGGGAAAGGGAGAGGAGAGAGGTGAGCTGCAGTGCCTTCAGACTTTTTACTTTTTGCAACTGAATCTTAGGGTACGTCTACACTACTCGCCGGATTGGCGGGTAGCGATCAATCTATCGGGGACTGATTTATAGCGTGTAGTGTAGACGCAATAAATCGATCCCCGATCGCTCTCCCTTCGACAGCAGAACTCCAGTAGCGTGCGAGGCGGAAGCAAAGTCGACGGGGGAGCCGCAGCTGTCGATCCAGCCCTGCGAGGATGCGAAGTAAGTAATTTTAATTCGATCTAAGATACATCGACTTCAGCTACGCTATTCTCGTAGCTGAAGTTGCGTATCTTATATTGATCCCCCCCCCACCCCCAGTGTAGACCAGGCCTTAACTTTGTCTTTATGCTCCTTCCTCCTCATGCACTGGAGGAGGTCTGTTGAATGTACTGCAGGGAGTATCCAGTACAATTCCCCCAGGTGGGAGACACCAGAACGGAGATCTTCTTGCAGCAGCTGATGATATTGGGTGAACTCAGAGGGTGCTGAGCAAGCTGCGCCAGGCTTAGCATCTTGAGGCAGGTTGTGAAACAATGTTTTGTTTCCTCGCCAGCCCAGGTATAATGAATTTGTGCCCACGACCCTCACACCACTGTGCCCGTTGTCAGCCTAGGGATTCCAGAGAGGTGTGGTAAGAGAGTTATTTGAGCCAGACCCAAACCTAACAGGTTTATGAGACATTGTACACAAAAATAATGGGCTCCGGAGGTTGGGGTTTCTTAGATCCCCCAGGCTTCTGCTGCAGATGTGGAGCCCGGCTGCAAACTGTTTTCAGTCTTTGCAATCGATTTTTATCTGTTTGCATTTTCTAGCCGATCTTCACAAGGGGCTAGAGGTGGGAAATTGGAGATTGACTTTTACAGGGATTAAAAGGTGCCTCCGTGAATAAGACTTTCCAGCTAGCCCCTGCAAGCCCCTTGCACTTCATCTGCAGGTATATTCAAAGGGATGCTGTAGCGGAGCCAGAAGTTATGGGACTTGCTGCAAGAACTGCGGAATGGAATTGTTTGGCCCTCATTCTGCAGGAGGTCAGAGGAAATGGCCATAATCATTCCCTTTGGGCTTAAAATCTATGAATCTACAGAAACTATGAACACCTATGAATCTACAGCAAGCAGTCTCTAAGCAATCCATAGCTCTACATTCCGTCTGAATAACTATCCCCTGCATAATTTAATATGGCAAATGTATTTAAAAAAAAACAAGCCAGTTTGCAGATAGTCAAGGGGGAAAGGCTAAATTAGCAGAATAAATTGTCTGCTATTATTTATACTTAAGGAGCACCATATGACCTGGGGACCTGTGTGTGCTAGGTTCTGTACAAACACGTAGGGAGAGACCCCAAACATTTACAGTATAAACAAGACAGGTAATGGGTGGAAGGGAAAATAAAGGCAAAGAAAGAGAAAGTGATTCACCCAAAGTCACAAAGCAGATCACTGGCAGAGCCAGGAAGAGAAACGGTCCCAGTCCAGTGCTCTGTCATTGCTACACTGCTTCTCACATAGTTTACCTTGATCTACTCTGTGGTGGAATACAACAGGTTAGGCTAGGAAGCAACAATATCCAACAGAATCTGCCGTGGTTAATACAGACAGAGAGACTGTAGCTGCCAGGGCTGGGATTTAGACAGGATTGAGGCTATCTATGAATGATATCTCTAATAACCACAAGTGATCAGGGCCTTCATTTTAAATCTTATCTGTAAGGAAGCAGCCCAGTAGCGAGTATCATTTTGTGGGGGCATTGGTTCAATATTGATTCAGGAAGAAAAGTGCCACCTACTGAATCACCAACACCCTTTTCCCCCCCCTTACACATCCAACACCCTAGAGCTAATTTAGTCTGATCCTGGTTAGCTTGTGAGGTCTGCTGTAATCAGACCATTAGGCAGCTGGGCTGCAAAGGGAGGGGAAGGTAAATCTAACCCCTTTCCACCCAAACACAAAGACACCCTTATCTAGATGGGGCAGATTGCCTGTCTTTAAAATAAAGTAATCAGGGTGAGTGGTCTCAACCGCATGCAGCTAACTGCAGGGTCCATTCACTCTTTGCCTCTAGTAGAGGGGAGAATCATAGAATCATAGAATATCAGGGTTGGAAGGGACCTCAGGAGGTCATCTAGTCCAACTCCTTGCTCAAAGCAGGACCAATCCCCAACTAAATCATCCCACCCAGGGCTTTGTCAAGCCTGACCTTAAAAACCTCTAAGGAAGGAGATTCCACCACCTCCCTAGGTAACCCATTCCAATGCTTCACCACCCTCCTAGTGAAAAAGTTTTTCCTAATATCCAACCTAAACCTCTCCCACTGCAACTTGAGACCTTTACTCCTTGTTCTGTCATATGGTACCACTGAGAACAGTCTAGATCCATCCTCTTTGGAACCCCCTTTCAGGTAGTTGAAAGCAGCTATCAAATCCCCCCTCATTCTTCTCTTCTGCAGACTAAACAATCCCAGTTCCCTCAGCTTCTCCTCATAAGTCATGTGCTCCAGCCCCCTAATCATTTTTGTTGCCCTCCGCTGGACTCTTTCCAATTTTTCCACATCCTTCTTGTACTGTGGGGCCCAAAACTGGACACAGAACTCCAAATGAGGTCTCACCAATGTTGATTAGAGGGGAACGATCATGTCCCTCGATCTGCTGACAATGCCCCTACTTATACAGCACAAAATGCCGTTAGCCTTCTTGGCAACAAGGGCACACTGTTGACTCATATCCAGCTTCTCGTCTACTGTAACCCCTTGGTCCTTTTCTGCAGAACTGCTGCCTAGCCATTCGGTCCCTATTCTGTAGCAGTGCATGGGACTCTTCCGCCCTAAGTGCAGGACTCTGCACTTGTCCTTGTTGAACCTCATCAGATATCATTTTGGCCCAGTCCTCTAATTTGTCTAGGTCCCTCTGTATCCTATCCCTACCCTCCAGCATATCTACCACTCCTCCCAGTTTAGTGTCATCTGCAAACTTGCTGAGGGTGCAGTCCACGCCATCCTCTGGATCGTTAATGAAGATATTGAACAAAACCGGCCTTCATTTAAGAAGTATTTTGCATTTCAGCTGTGCCCTAGCACCTGTCTGACTGGAAATCCTACAATATACTGAGCTCTAGAATTTCTGCTGCAGGAATAGAGGGCTCCGTCCTCAATGTAATAAAAATCTGAATAATTAACGACAAAGGAATTATTGTAATAAGTTTTTAAGGAAGAGTGAATAGTAAGTTATCTTGACTTTAAGAAGCTACTTCTTCACAACTCACCTGTTTAATATCATTCTCTTTTCTCCCCACACCCAGCATTTAGCATTTCAATTGTTTTCTGTGAGTTTTATTGGGGAACTTTTCTTCCATTGCAAAGTGCAGTTCAAAGTTTCCTGATAATAAAACATGTAGGAAATAAATAATTATGTAGATATCTAATCAAGAAAGAGGTGATCCCCCCGCCCCCAGTATGAGACCTTCTGTTCCTGAACAAGCTTATAGAGAAGGTAGACATAAGTCAACTACAAGCTCATCTAATTCAAGCAAATATCCTAGACCTGGCACGCTCGGGATTCAGGCCAGGATATGGGGTGGAAACAGTTTTAGGGTATTGATGGCTGATCTCCTGATGTCAAGGAATGCTTGGCAGTCATTCATTCTCACCCTCCTGAATCTTTCTGTAGTATTCAGCACTGTCAATCATGAGATACCGCTGTGCTATCTGAGAGATGTCTTAAAATGGGCTAAAATGGTTGAAGTCCTTCCCAAAGAGAGGCACCCAAATAATAGTGATGGGAATGCAACCTCTACCACTGGACCCAGTGCCATAGCAACCAACCCTGTGGCTGCAGGGGGGCTCATGTCCAAAGGGATCCTCAGATCCAGTCTGTAGTTTAAAGGCTATTTTGATTGACTGTGCAAAGGGCCACATAAATGCCAAGTATCCCATAATTGCACTACATTTATTCTGCTCTGCATCAAAGTGCTACTGCAGACATAAAGTAAACAGAATAAGAGAGGATAAACCATGGTTGAACTCCCCAGAAACATACATTGTATCCCCTAAAGAGATGGTATATTTCCTAGCCATGACTGGTTGGGAACCCCTCCCTCATGTATGTGTGCGCGCACACACACACACACACACACACACACACACTCACTCACTCTCTTCCTTAGAGATAGTATATTCCCTGGAATGAATATATCTGTTATGTGTTGTGTTGCTGATCAACATTAGGTGCACAGTGCATTTGAATGCTCTTTGATTGTACAGACTAACAATCTCAAAAAGGATGTTTCTTATTTATGGGAGGGATTACAGAGCTCTGAGACCCAGTCAAGATCACTAGATCAGGGAGGGTGAAAATGTTGCCTTTCAGTTCAATATACCTATTGCCTTTCAATTTTGTTGAATATCCCCTTGTTTTAGTATTATGATGAGAAAAAGTAAACAAGAGGGTGTGTGTGTACGCTCATGCGCATGTGTCAGAGAGAGAGCTGGATGTGGCCGTCTATGCATCACCTCCCTCCCATTTTTACCCTCTAGCTTTGTACCTTTGCACATCTGGGCCCTGTTCCACAAAATGTCGGGAGGTTTTAGAAAATTTACATCAGTTGCGGCAAAGAAGAAGTAACAAAGAGAAAGAGAGGCACAGGTTAAGAGGCAAAGATGCACTTGAGAGGTTTTTGGCTCCTGGCACCTCTTTGAATGTAGAATCAGTTTAGGAAGCTGTAGCGGGGCGACAATTCAAGGGCACAGCACCTCCTGCTGGTCGTCCTGGGAATTAGCTCTTCCAGCCCAGAACACCCTCTGCAGGCTGGTATTTCACCTGCTGCTGGCCCCCGTGTCCCTCCCGGTCCCCGGTGCCCTTTCTCTTGGTGTTCTGCCCTCTGCAGTACCACTGCAGTCTCTGGGTCTCCCCACCCAGGGGAGACAACCCTCTATCTTCCCCTTGCCTCAATGTCTGCTGCCAGTCATCATCTAGCCCCCGCTCCCTGGGACAGACGGCAGTCTATAAACCACTCATCAGCAAGGGGGGTTGGACCAGCTGCTTCTGTCTATCTCTGGGCTGCCCCTCTGCAGCCCTGGTACCCTTTTGTGGGCCCTTAACTAGGCCTGCAGCCTGGGGTTTTGCTAGGCTGGAGCTCCCCAGCTCCCTCTGCCCTTCCCCAGCACTGCTCCACCCTAGGTACCCTTCTCAGCTTCCCAGGCAGCCAGGTCCTTCTCTCTCAATGAAGCTAAAGAGAGTGTCTAGCTTACAGCCCTTTTATAGGGCCAGCTGTGGCCTGATTGGGGAAGCAACCACAGCTGGGGCCATGCCCCAATCAGCCTAGCCTTTTTCTCAGCTGCAGCCCTCTCTAAGGCTGCTATTAACCCCTCTTAGCTGGAGCGGGGTAACTGCCCCGCTACAGAAGCCAATCAATAAAGAAAGTTTAGAGGTGCATGAAGAAACTAAGGAGCAAGAAACATTGTCTGACAGTTATGCTGCTATATCACAACAAGTGGAAGAGAGTAGCGACAACTCAGAAGACATTCTCCTAATTACATTATCCCTTTTTAACATCAATGATCCTTCAAGAAGGCCCAATTCTATAGCTGACAAAACAAGAATAAACATAGTGAAACATGGACCATTGCAAGTTAAAGGTAAAAGTTTCCGAATAATGGTGGAAGAAGGTTTACATAAGAAAATTATATAAGAAAATTGAAAAATGAAGAAATTGTACCAAGACACTGTCTCATATATTCTGGTGGAGAGAAATTGAACAACGACTGAAACTAAATCTGCAGTTGACCAGTCTTGACAATCATTGCTTGAAATTGAGAGTTAACACTTGTATATTTGAAAGAATTATGGCCATTGTTCTTCGTTTAGCTGAATGGACCCTAGCATTTTGTGGATGTCTGGAAAAACTTAACGCGTGTGAAAATGGAAACTTTAGGCCAAATCAAATTAATGACCAAATCTGAGCCTGTGATGAAGGAATACGTAAGATGGTTCTTTGCTAAAGAAGACTGACACCATTACTTAAGCTCTACAATACAAAATGATATCATTTTGAAGTTATATCAAAAGGTAACGGGTACTACTATTAATGACATAAACAAGATGAAGTATTACTCCATTATTTCGGATTGCATATCTGATATCAGTCAGGAGGAATAAATGTCTGTCATTTTGAGGTATGTTAAGATCCAAGAGACAGAAGTCAACACTGAAGAGCACTTCCTATCATTTCTGAATGTGCAGGAAACTACCAGAAAGACTGTCATATGAGATACTTCAGGAGTTAACCAGACATGGTCTGATATTCGATAATTATAGAGGACAGGAATAGGATAACGGTGTTAATATGAGAGGACAGCACCAAGGTGTGCAACTTGTATAAAACGAGATCAGAAAAGGCCTTTTTTGTTCCTTGAGGATGCTATTCCTTAAATCTAGTGTTGAGTGACACAGCAAATTCCTCAAACTGGTCAAAAACTTTTTTCAGTGTTCTTCAACAAAAGTACACTATATTTGCAGTTTCTACAAGTAGGTGGACAGTTCAGAAATCCTGTGTGAAAACAATATAAAAGCCTCTCTCTGACACAAGATGGGAGAGCAAAATTGAAAGTGTCAAAGTTCTACAGTTTCAGACAGAGTGTACAATCAGGACTCTTGAAATTGAAAGAAACAACAAAAGATAATAGAGTATCTGGAGAAGCTGGATCACTTGTGGATGAACTCTCCTCATTTGGGTTCATCATCTCACTTGAGTTTTGGCACAACTTATTGTTTAAAATTAATATTGGAGGCAAAAAAATTGCAGAGGTCAATGCTTGGTCATGATGATGTCAGCAAATTAGTTGCAGCTACTTGAGAGAAATACAGAATTACTGTGAAAATGTATTTGAAAATGCAATTAATTTCTAAACAGATAGCAGAAGAAATATCAGTGCTTGTGGAACTAGCTGAAACACGAGTCTGCAAAAAAAAATTGTTCAGCTACGAAACAGAGGATCAAGCCATTGGCGATGCAGAAAAGAGATTTACATTTGACTTCTTAAATATTGCTATAGATGTTGCTTTCATGAAGCTGGGAGAACATTTTGAATTATTACGAGAGCACAAAAATGGGTTTAGGTTCCTGTGTGATGTGAAAAACATTGCAAACTTTTTTTCCAACAAGTGCATTAGAAAAATTGTGCAGTAACCTGGAAATCGCTCTGATGAGTTCTGATGGCAGTATTCTGGATATAGATGAGTAAGACCGGGCACATGAACTCCAGAGTCTTTCTGGTGTTTTGCCACAGACAGTAGATATCCTTAAGACATTTCAATTCATTTTCAGGAGCAGTTTGTCCATGATGCACTCAAATACGTATACTGCTCTATGAGTGCTTCTCACAGATCCAATCTCTGTGGCAGCTGCAGAAGGAAGTTTCTCAAAGCTTAAGTTAATAAAAATTTATTTGAAGTCTACCATGTTTCAAGAATGTTTGGTAGTACTGGCTGCATTGTCCATAGAAAGTGACATTTAAAAGACATTGGCCTTGAAGGATGGGATAGAAAAACTAGTCAATAGAGCACTTCATTACTCAAAATATACAAGGTAAGAAAAACATTCATATTTTTTTCCAATAGCTAGCCACTGATCAGTAAAATGCAACAAGAAATTAATTAATTAATTAAGCTTTGAAGGTATTCCCAAACAATAACTAGTTATGTATTTCTATATGTCGTTATTTGTATACTTTGATGACATTGATAATGGAATATTATTAATGGAAAGGAGCCCGCCAAGGTTCTCTCATAGGAGGCCTCCAAATTTATTGCTGTGGCACTGACTGGACCCTTTACTTGCAGAATCCCACAAGGATTAATTCTCTCTTTGATCCCTTTCAACATCTCCGTGCAAGCGCTAGGTACACTGGCATGATGATATGGACTCAAGTACCTGCAATAGGCAGATCATACATAGCTCTCTCCATCCTTCGCCCCATATGACTATAGTACTACCACCAAGCTAGCCCACTGCTTGGAGGAGGTGAATTTATGGATGAACAGCAGCTGGTGGAAGCTGAATCCAAGCGAGACAGGTGATGCAGGTGAGCAAAGGGAAGCACTTTGAAGAGTGTGCAGGCACAGTACAATCTTCTCTGGCTGAAGGCACACACCCACAATTGGTCAGTTCAGTCTGTAGCTTAGAAGTACTCTTGGATTCCTCACTGACACTAAGCTCTCACATAGCAGCAACTTTGAGTAACACTTTCTGCTACCATCAGTTGGCTAGTACATTCCTGTCGAACAAAGACGTGGCATCAATTATACACACATTTACCCTCTCTCACCTGGCCTACAGCAGTGCAATATACCTGGGCATCAAGTTATCATCACCCCTTAGGAAATTCCAATTCGCGCAGCAGAGACTCTCCACAGGAACAGAGGATACCGCAAGCACATCATACCTTTCCTCCATCCTTTGCACTAGCTTCCCATCGAGTAGTGGGGTAAGTTCAAGGTCTTGCCCTATATCTTCAAGATGCCCAAAAGTCTGGGTCCAGCATATCTAAAAGTCCACCTGAAGCTCCAGGATGCAGGTTGTGAATGACAACTGCTGCTCCTCAAGCACAATGGAACTGTCTAGCACAAGGGTGGAGCTTTCCCAGGGGCCAACCCAAGACTGTGGAATGAACTAAAGACCATCATAAACCATTCCCCCTTCTGCTCCAATGGCCAGATACATTTTTCTAATATGAACTAGAGCAGTGTGTACACACAAAAAAACCCACTTTACAATGACTGCATCATTCTTCCTCCGGGAAGAGGCTGAGAGAAAGAATGAACCACATACATGGCAGATGTTATTCACATCACTTAATGCTCTACTGGAAGGTGTTTAGATATTACAGTGATGAGAGAGGTATATGAACCTATACAGAATAGAATAGAAATTGCTAAGAATGGGAAGAGGGGGAAGATTGTGAATAGGACTAGATTTATTTTATCAACTACGCAGCAGTCAAAGCTCGTTCAATGAAGATAAATGAAGAGCTCCATCATCTCACTTTGTAGACTTATTTAACCAACAAACTGTCTGTTATATGATTTGTGATGGCTTTACCCATTAGAAACTAACTGAGATATATCATGGCTGTCAAATCCTAGTATTCCAGTGGGTTTCACATACAGTACAATAGAACCACTTTCATTATCTTTGTGTTACAGATAATGGATAATAAACCATCTAACAGTACCCAAAGGAGAGACTCCTGGAGCCTCGAAACACTCCTAATACAAGGGCTATATTTTAAACCTCTTTTTTTCTGAAATGCCTTTGAATCAATATGAAGATGGCTTTATTTTTTAAAAACCTTAATCATTTTTTCCCCAAAGTCTTTGGACTGAAGGGATCCCTAAACTATCACTCTAGGACTAACTATGTAGTTATTCTTCCTTCCATGGTACAGAGTGAGGGTTTATGGAAGTGTGAACCCCCAAATCAGTGGACATTTCTAATTTTCAACAGCCTCAGCTGGTTCACTGTTGCCACCATCTGATTTTCGGCTCCCTACCTTCCCTGACCATGTAATGTGCATTAATCTTCCTGATCCTTGCCCCTCTCCTCTCCCTTCACTTCTCTAGGACTGATCCCTGCCCACCACCCATTTCCATCTCTCCATCCCTCCCTGCCTCATGTGCCCTCTTGACATCTCCCTCTCAACTTCTAAATATCTCTTAATGGAACCATCAGGTTGTGCTCACAATAGATCAGATACATCCTTGTGCGGGTGTCAATGTAGGGTTAGAGGAAAAACAGTTTGCACCTCCTCTACTCAGGGATAGCTGGGGGCTAGTTCAGCCCTCCAAGCTCAGCCATGTGGGCCACTGCACCATTGCAGAATAGCCAGGACATAAGAATTCCCTGGCCCAATCTCCTCCAATGCCAAATCTGCTCCTTCTCTCCTCTGCCCTGCCCTCATCCCACCTTATCCCCACCCTGCCCTGGAACTCCTCCTGCACCATGGGGTCTGCTGCAGAGGCAGAGCTGGTTTTGTATTCAGGCATAGTGGCCTTGGGATCACGCCTACCTGAGAGCCCTTCGTATCGACCTATCTGGTGCCAAGGGACCACAGGCAAAGCTGAATCAGGTCCATCAAGTCTGTAATACGATTACCCAGACCCTCCCTTCCCCATCCCATTAATTACTATTTGTTTGCCCCGTGGAAGTGCCTAGGAGCGCCCGTCATGTGCTGTACAAACACATAGCAAAGAGACGTCCCCTGCCCCAGAGAGCTTATTGTCTAAGTGGCAATTAAAACTCCTTCCTATTGTTTGTTACATTCACTTATGGTGCATTGTCTAAAATTAGCTTATCAGCTCTTCAGGGCACAGATAGCATCTTATGTGTTTGAGTGGTGCATAGCACAATGTTGGCTACTAGGTTCGTATAATAATAATAAAAACAATTAATGCGCACATTGGCCTGTTCATTACTGTACACATACAATGTAGTCTTATTTAGTAAATACTTAACTATCTCCTATATTATAATTAATGACAATAGTTTTCCTTCTCAAAGTCCTTCTGTAAAGGCTACCTAGAAGTTTTATGTGCTGACCATAAAAAAAAAATCTGCTTTTCAGAAAAGAAAGCTATGGTAGAAAGCGCTGTCTCTTTGCACTGTAATCCAGCCCCACAACATACGTTTGCTTATAGTTGGTGATGATTTGCTTGACCATGGTAAGAGGACAAAAGGAAGGTCAATTAGTTAGGAGGCTGAGGAGGCAGAGAGACGTTTTAAACAAGTTCAGAGGTGCGGTTTGAATTCTTATCCAAGTTCATCTCGAAAGCAGCATAATCCAGCGACTAGGGTACTGGTTGGGTGTCTGGAGCCCTGGCTTCTACTCCCAGCTTGCCTAATGAGCTGCCGTGTCACTTTGGGGAAGTCCTTTCACCTTTCTGTGCTGCAGTTTCACCATCTCTATAGGAGTGATAATATTGCTTACCTGCCTCTGCAAAACGCTTTGAGATCTGTACATTAGCTACACAATCCCAGACTCAGAGTGTATAAAGGTGGGTTATAGCAAACAGACCCAAACTCCAAGTTGCACTCAGACATAGCCTAGGATTTGGTCACCTAAATATTGATTTAGGCACTTTGGTCCATATCCTCAAAGGCTCCTAAATACCTTTTAGGTTCTCAGGCTAGGTCTATACTACCCGCCTGAATCGGCGGGTAGAAATCGACCTCTCGGGGATTGATTTATCGCGTCCCGTTGGGACGCGACAATCGATCCCCCAATCGGCGCTCTTACTCCACCAGCAGAGGTGGTAGTAAGCGCCGCCGACAGAGAGCCGCAGAAGTCGATTTTGCCGCCGTCCTCACAACGGGGTAAGTCGGCTGCGATACCCCGAATTCAGCTACGCTATTCACGTAGCTGAATTTGCGTATCTTAAATCGACTCCCCCGTGTAGTGTAGATGTACCCTCAGTCTGTGACTAATCCAAATCCCAATAAGTGACTGGAAAATCGCTCATTGATCACATTGGACCCTTAAATAGGGATGTGTGTTCTATTAGCATGGGCAGATCTGGATCGGGTCAGTTATTCTATTTTCAAGCTTTGGTGTTTAACCAACAATGTGGATATAGTTGGTTCACTCAAAGTACTCATGTTTCAAACTGCAGGCTAATGCATTTTATTTATTAAGTGTCCTTTTCTCTTCCTTGCTGAACCACTTAGGGCACTGAAGCAAAACAGTAACATCAACATTACAATGAAAATATGCAGCTTCTTAACACATGTAAAGAGAATCAATGAACAATGTTGGGAGCTCGGCGTATTCAGATTCTTTTCTTGATTATAGCTGATGAGATGAAAAAGCAAGACTCCAGGTGTTTGACAAACAGGTTTTTAAAAAAAAAAAAACAACAACATCCCACTGTAAACTAACTGCCTAGGAGGCTCTACAATAAAGATATGATTTAAATAAGTGCCTTCCGCAAGTGTAACTCACTATCTCATTACATAAGCCCAGTGGAGGGAACTGGAAATTAATCTAAAATTAGATGATAATTAGAATTGTGTGTAAAATGATGTGCTCTACTGTAGATATCAAGCCATTCAACATGAAGGGTTAGACGGAAACTCAGCACAGCTCTGAGCAAGGACTGGTGCAGAAGCTGCTAGGAGACATAGTATCTCTGAGATTCCCAGTTTCTTCCCTTCATACGTTACGCTCCAAGCGAGACGTCATCTGCTCTTGGCCTATACCAGTCATAAATTACTACTTTTACCCCACACTGAATCAACTGTGCAGGCCACAGAGTAATAGGAGATGGACTCAAGGTTAAATTCAGTGTTGTCAACTCTCGTGATTTTATCATCAGTCTTGACATCACTGAGAGCCCCAGCTCCTTTAGCCAAGGGATTGTGTAAGAATATATATTTTTTTTTTTTTACTATAACTCTGGCCATCATGGTGGTGGAGAAAATGACAATGTGGCCCAACTGCCCCCTAAACCCTAAGAGCCCAACATTTATTATATTTTTTAAATATTTTCTTGATTTTAAGTAGGGCATCTCAATTAATCACAGTTAGTCCACATGATTAACTCAAAAAATTAATCGCTATTCATCACAGTTTTAAATCGCACTGTTAAACAATAGAATACCAATTGAAATTTATTAAATATGTTAGATGTTTTTCTACATTTTCCTATATATATTCTATTTTGTGTTGTAATTGAAATCAAAGTGTATATTATTTTTATTACAAATATTTGCACTGTAAAAATGATAAACCAAAAAATAATATTTTTCAATGCACCTCATACAAGTACTGTAGTGCAATCTCTTTGTCGTGAAAGTGAAATTTACAAATGTAACTGCACTCGAAAAAAAAACAATGAAAAAATTCCAAGCCTACTAGTCCACTCAGTCCTACTTCTTGTTCAGCCAATCGCTAAGACAAACAAGTTTGTTTACATTTGCTAGAAATAATGCTGTCCTCTTCTTATTTATAAAGTCACCAGAAAGTGAGAACAGGCATTTGAATGGCACTTTTGTGGCCGACATTGCAAGGTATTTACGTGCCAGATATGCTAAACATTCGCATGCCCCTTCATGCTTCAGCCACCATTCCAGAGGACTTGCTTCCATGCTAATGACACTCGTTAAAAAAAGAATGCATTAATTAAATTTGTGACTGGACTCCTTGTGTGAGAATTGCATGTCCCCAGCTCTTCTTTACCCACATATGCCATATACAGCAACTCCCCACTTAACGTCGTCTCGCTTAACGTTATTTCGATCTTACATCCCTGCTCAATTACAGAACATGCTCCATTTAAAGTTGTGCAATGCTTCACTATAACATTGTTGGCTGCCTGCTTTGTCCACAGCCGGCAGCCCCCCTAGCAGCTCCCCTAGGCCCCCCTCCAGCGCCTCCCGTCCACCGGCAGACCCCACGGATCAGCGCCTTCCCCCTCCTCCCCCCACCTCTTGCCCATGGCAATCAGCTGGCTTGTGGTGTTCAGGAGGGAGGGGGAAGGAGCGAGGACACGGCGCACAGGCTCCCCCTCCCTCCCGAATGCCACAAGCCAGCTGATTGCCCCAGGCAGCAGGCAGCTGAGGGAGCGGGGAGGAGCGAGGATGCGGCATGCGGAGTAAAGGGGAAGGAGGGGGAAGAAGAGGCAGGTTAAGGGTGGGGGCTTGGGGGAAAGGATGGTGAGGGCAGGCCGAGGGTTGAGCCCCCAGCCCCTGGTGCTTGCAGAGTAGGGGAAGCTGCCACTGCGCAAAGCACTTCTCCTAACCTACAGCACCTTCAGTCTCCTTGCCTGCCTCATTGTCTGCAGTGCCAGTGGGCTGTGCCTGTGTGGGGTAAGGCGGGGGCATCTCCCAGCTATAGTACTGTACTGTATGGCAAAAAAAAAATTCCCGGGAACCTAACCCCCCCATTTACATTCATTCTTATGGGGAAATTGGATTCTCTTAACATCATTTCACTTAAAGTCTCATTTTTCAGGAACATAACTACAATGTTAAATGAGGAATGACTGTATTTCATGTTATAGCAGTTTCAGATGATGACCCAGCACATGTTGTACATTTTAAGAACACCTTCACTGCAGATTTCAGAAAATGCAAAGAAGGTACCACTGTGAGATTTCTAAAGATGGCTACAGCATTTGACCCAAAATATAAGAATCTGAAGTGTCTTCCAAAATCTGAGAGGGGCGAGGTGTGGAGCATGTTTTCAAAAGTCTTAAAAGAGCAACGCTCCGATCCAGAAACTACAGAACCCGAACCACCATAAAAGCAAATCAACCTTCTGCTGGGGCATCTGACTCCAATAATGAAAATGAACATGTGTCGGACTGCACTGCTTTGGATTGTTATCGAGCAGAACCCGTCATTGCATGGAGGCATGTTCCCTGGAATGGTGGTTGAAGCATGAAGAGACATATGAATCTTTAGCGCATCTGACACATAAATATCTTGTGACACTGACTACAACAGTACTTGTTTGCCTGTTCTCACTTTCAGCTGACATTGTAAACAAGAAGCGAGCAGCATTATCTCCTGCAAATGTAAACAAACTTGTTTGTCTGAGTGATTGGCTGAACAAGAAGTAGGACTGAGTGGACTTGCAGGATCTAAAATTTTACATGGCTTTATTTTTTAACATAGTTTTTTGTACATAATTCTACATTTGTAAGTTCAAATTTCATGACAAAGATTTCACCTCATGCAAGTACTGTAGTGCATTGAAAAATACTATTTATTTTGTTTTTTACAGTGCAAATACTTGTAATAAAAAATAAATATAAAGTGAGCACTGTACACTTTGTATTCTGTGTTGTAATTGAAATCAATATATTTGAAAATGGAGAAAACATCCAAAATATTTAAATAAATGGTATTCTATTATTAACAGTGCAATTAATCGCTCAATTAATTTGTTTTAATCACACGATTAATTTTTTTAATCGCTCGACGGCCCGAATTTTAAGCCAATGATTTTTAAGACAATTTCATGAGTTTGAGGTGTATGTGTCTGAGACATGAATATGAACAACTAGGAATGGTGACACTTCACCCACTCCATCTCCATCCATCTACTCCCGAGACAGGAGTACCTGAGCATTAATGTCTTGACTTTGTTCAACACCACAGTGATGAGTGACATAGCAGAGCCTGGAAAGAGGGGTAACCACCATTCCCATCAAATGACCACCTTTGAAGTAGTGTGTACCTAAACATCTCACCTACACTCATCTCTGCAAGGCAGATCAAGTGTGGCAGAACACTTGGAAACCTCTCTTTGGACAAAAGTAGCAACCTACATTCACAGTTTTTATTTTAAAAATCATTTTTTTATTTTAAAATTCATCATGAACGGCATTTCTCTGCCCAAGTGGCACCCCAAACATGAAGCAACATTGTGTGGTCAGATTTGAAGAAATCCTGTTTTACTTTACTGGGGAAACCTGCTTAAGAATTGGTGTCACAATCTGGCTCCGTTACTATCTTTACTTATAAATGGGCAATGATCAATTGAGAAATTTTGCAGTGAAGCAGGGGGCTGTCTTCACCACAGTAAGGTATATTCCAGAAAGTAAACGCTCTCTCTTTCTTCCCCTTGCTCAGAAAATATCTTTGCACATATCACAATGCTTTAGTGTTACATGCATTTTGTATGAGTGTCAAGTTCTGCCTTCTTGCATCAAAAAGCTAATGGGAAAAAAACATTCCTTAAGTGTCTAAGATGCAAACAAATTATAGCCCTGGAAGGGATGATCCAGATATAGTTTCCCTGTTGGGCTTTCAGGATGAGATATTCAAATCACCTAGGGGCTTTGGATACCCAATCACTATTAAAATTAATGAGAGTTGGGCATGCAAAGCCCCTAAGTGTCTTTGAATATCTCATCCTCAAATTCCAGACTAGTCAATAGTAGTAAACGGCTTTCTGCTAGCGAGCTTATATCTTATCTATTTTATCTAATTTTTCTGTTTCTAATACACCTATCACCACAGTGTCTTTTGGTGGGGAATTTGCCAAAAGGCCACTAACATACCATTAGCTACTGAAACAGCTAACAGCCAGGACTTCTGATTGATCAGCCAGTGTCTGTATACATGTTCCAGCCATCAAGTACCAGATTAATACCTAGATCACTAGCCCCAGTATTTCAAACATTGTTCATTGAAGTATTTTCAAAAACATAAATGGAGTTGATAAAGTCTAATAAAGTACTAATCATTCTCCACTTAGAGGATCATTCACATCTTGATGGACAGGGCTTTTGGCACAGATCTCCCATTAACTCTAATGCCTTGTGAATTCTCTAAAACGCGTTGAGTGGCTACAGCCCCCTGAATGAAAAGCCTCCTGCCTTGAAATGATATTCCTGAATGTGATTATTTAATCAGTTTATTAAACAAGCCCTGATGGTATTTCTGATACATCAGCACCACTCAGGCGGAGCCCATGGTAGAATGGTACTGGCTCTATTTAAAACAACACCACATTTGCTTTCTTCTTTTCTTTCTTTCATACATCTGAACAGATCCATAGATGTGAGTATTAATACCAAGAGCAAATAGGTGAAATACAGGACCAAATACTGCCCCGAGTTTCACCTGTGTAAATCTGGAGTAATGCTATCTACTTGCGTGCAGTTGCTTCACCTGTACATCAGTGTGCTTTCTCCCCTGCTGCCCCACATGCTTGGGAGGAGCTCCCTGTAAACAATCACAAACCAACTCCTTATCCTCCTTCAAAACTCTCCTTTCCCAGGCAGCCTATAAAAAACTTGACAGGGGTTCTGCTACTGGTGTGCAGAAAGCACTGTCCATCATGCTGTCTCATCGCTTCTTTGTACTGCCTCATTGGTCTCTCTGTATCCATTTGTTGTCTCATGTCTTATATCTTGATTGTAAGCTCTTTGTCTTTTTGTTTTTCTACATGGCACAGTGGTGCCTTGATCCATGCCTGAGTTTCCTAGGGAAAACAACAACAACAGTGTGAATTATTACTATAATGTATTCATTTATTCCATGTATTATGGTAGCAATATGAGGCTGCAACTGAAATCTGCACATGCTGGCCTGCTGCGAAATCTCTCATACCAGCCCTCTGATCCAAATTGCATTGTAGTTCATGGGAAGATACCCATGAACTTCAGTGGGCTTTGGGTAACACCCTATGTAGATAAGACAGAAAAGGGTGGGGAAAAGATGTGGTAATGGAAGCTTTCCAGAATTCTTGTAATATTTATACCATCACACAATTTTATTTTGAAACTGTTATCTGCCCCCTTTGCCATTTTCCTGTACAAATCACAGAATGGGGCCAATTCCACAAAATATTTTGAGTGAGTATTTGTTTGAATTTTTAAGTGGATTTGGTTTGGTTGGGCTAATATTCCTTTTAGCAGATATTGGAGTAGCTGAGTTTACTCCCACATTTCTCACTAAAAATGAATTGCAAATTCACATCAGCGAGTCCCCATGCAAAGAAGCCAATTTTATCTCTGCACGGCTGAGCACTCACACCAGCACTGCTCGCTCTTGATGAAATTCACCCCATTCAAAAAGCCAGCACGAGACCTGTACGTCACTGAAGTCCCACATAAATTGCTCACCAAAAGCATGTGCATAGCACAGTGGAGTAGCTCATTACACATCTTTGTTGACTTGCTTCTTGTGAGCACAGTAGTACAAGTGAGTCTTCCGGGGACTTGAATGGGGAGAGGGTAGTGGCCTGGCTAATGATAATCTGTACACAGTGGGATCTCAGAAGCTAAAAGGAGTAAACGCTCATCTGCATCACTAAAATCAGCAATATTAACCCCAGAACACTCAGTGAAAAGAGATATTGCATTAGAAGGAGACATTTCACAGTTGACCATTAGGAGGACAACAATATTTCTACATTCCAACTTTCAGCTTCCTAAAAAGTCTCTTTTCTTATCTTTATCTTCAAAATCTTTAGAGCAGAGTGTATCACGAGCTGCTTATTGATTGGAAATGTTAGCCTCCGTTTTGTGTGATGGAAAGCCTGATCCAGAACCCATTAACTCAAAGGAAAGACTCCCATTGACTTCATTGGATTTTGTTTCAGGCCTGGAGTGCTGATGAGAAAACTGTGATTTCCTTATGAGTGTGTTTTCTCACAGGTTTTGTTCTTTTTCTGAACAGTCTGTGGCAAGTATTAGAGATTCAAAATTCAAGCTGTGCTGGTGAGCAGCAATTGGTCACATAATTCAAGTGGGGTTATTTGTGATCCCTGATTAGATGAGTGTAGCTCTTACAGCGTGAACTTCACTGCTGTGCAGGGGGCCCTAGCACAAAGCCGATGCAAATCCCACCTAACCCCTATTTGGAGGATTTATGTGGGACTTAAGTGATGCACAGCTCTTGTGCCGTCTTTTTGAATGGAGCGAATTTCACCCACAGCGAGTAACACTGGCATGAGCGCTCAGACGTGCAGAGTTAAAATTGGCTTCTTTGCATGGGGACTCGCTGATGTGTTGATAAACAAATACTCAATCAAGTCCTGCAGCTACGGACAGATCTCAGAGCTGTTTTACAGTGCAGAATTACCCCAAGGCTACATGAACAGAGGGAATGATCCAGGGGAAAATATACCAAGAGAATTTCACTTCACTTATCGCATTCCTTGGTGTGTAACTGGTTCCTCCCTCACCTTCTCATTCTGCTGGTTTCCTTCCATGCCCTAGAGAATGTTACTTCATTATAAATTCTACCAATCAGTTTCCTGTACAGATCATTTGACTCGACCTAGAGTCACAAGAACAATACGTCTCTTAATGGAAATATTCATGACCAAACACAAGGCAATTTTCCCCCCTTGTATTGCACTCTCCATTGTGAACCCCCCCCCCCACATACACTTCTAAGGGCCTGCTCTAGTTCTCATTGAAATCAATGGTGTGATTCCCATTGATGGGTGGCCATTGACTTCAACAGGGCCATGATTTCACCTCTAGACTTCAGTGAGACTAGACCCACAGAACGTTCTCACTATGATGTCACATGCTGCCATAGCATACAAAGCATGTTAGAGCCTGTGAGCAAAAATAGCACCACAGATTTCCCACGGTTTTACTACATTTTATGTCATGTGCAGTGCAGGGGCTGCAGCTGGCCACACTGTTCAAAGACCCTACAGAAGATTAATTCTTCCTGAGCATACCATAGGGATCAGGTCACAGACCTGCTCTGGTTCTGCCTGGGAAGACAGGCCCCCCTCCTCCTCAGAAGGCATGACACTGTGTGATGCAAAGGTGAGGAAAACAAGGTCAGCATCCAAAGGGCATTAACTCTACGTCTGATGACGTAGTTCACGGGCAGTGGAATGCAGTTTACTAGAACTGAATATAGCTAGCTTGAGTGGGCTGGGATTTGTACCAGGGCCTGTTCTCCAACTTTAAATTCATTGCCAGTGTGACTCAAGACAAGCTTTGTTTAATTAGATAAATGAAGGTGCTGGTAAGACTTCGTTGTTTAAAAGCCAATCGTGCAATTTTACATTGTCCCTTAACTGGGGCTCAGGTTCCAACATTCAGTTCCGGATCCAAATCTTGACGATTCTAAGAGGTGTTTGGATCTAAGTTTACCGATTAGCTCATTTTTAAAACAGGGGAAATATGCAAAATGTGGATCTGGGTTCAGATTTCAAACACACCTCCCCTCAAAGTCTGGGGGTGTTGGTTCAGATCCTTTGCGACTGTTAACGTCAGTATAGAGTGATAGGGTTAAAAATTGTCAGTGAAAGTCTTGCAGAGTTTGGTTCTTGACCAAGAGAAATGTGAGGTTTTGGGTGATAATTCAAGAGGAAAAGGTCTTATTTACAGCACCAAGGTAGCTTTTCCAATATAACTGTACTGGCATGAAACCTCAGCAGGGGTGTACATCACCCAACATAAAAAGTTGCATGCACAGTATGGCTTACCCTAGTTTATCCACTGTATACACACACCCTAAAATATCTTCTGGCCTTTTCCTTGCAGACCTTGGGAACCTGGGTTTATATCATTCTTTTTGTGGTGGATACACCAAGATATACGTGTTTTGTTTCATTATCCAAATGCCAAGGATGCTCAAAAGTAAATGAGTCTAGCTGCAGAGAAGCAGACCTGTGAGTGCCTTTCATTTGGTATTTCTTGTAAGTGAAATATACATGTGCTACATTCCCCACTAGAGATTACTGATTTTATAGCTAGCTCTAACAAAAAACTAGCTTGCTAAAGACTGGGAAAGATACAACATTTGAAAAGCCTCTTGAGAAAAACGGCAAAGTGATGGCAGTAAAAAAAAAATCACACTGAACCACAGATAATTTGAGCAACTCAACAGCAGAGTTGTTCTAAAGCTATCACTGACAGGTGCTACAGACAGCACATTTACAAAGTATCCAAACATATCAGTGATTGGCTCTCTCTAGAGAGAACCAGTCTTATCTGAGCTAGAGCTGATGCCCAGAAAGGTTATTCAGCTAAGATAATCAAGAATAGCATCCTGTTGGCCACCATCACGCCTCCTGTGAGTCCGGAATGCCAGCAGCGAGCAGGAAACCAGGCCATGGCGAGTAAAATAGCAACAAGTTTCTTTCCCAGCATTAATCCCTGCTTCTGCATTCACACCATGCAACAGATAGAGGTAGTTGCATTGTCAAGCTCCTATTCTTTTTATCTCTGAATGGGACCAGAGTAGTGGAACATATGTTGCTTGAAGCATTGGAAGACAGTGGGTGCTGGTGGAGGGCACTAAATAAGTCATAGATTCATAGATTCATAGATTATAGGACTGGAAGGGACCTCGAGAGGTCATCGAGTCCAGTCCCCTGCCCGCATGGCAGGACCAAATACTGTCTAGACCATCCCTGATAGACATTTATCTAACCTACTCTTAAATATCTCCAGAGACGGAGATTCCACAACCTCCCTAGGCAATTTGTTCCAGTGTTTAACCACCCTGACAGTTAGGAACTTTTTCCTAATGTCCAACCTAGACCTCCCTTGCTGCAGTTTAAACCCATTGTTTCTGGTTCTATCCTTAGAGGCTAAGGTGAACAAGTTCTCTCCCTCCTCCTTATGACACCCTTTTAGATACCTGTAAACTGCTATCATGTCCCCTCTCAGTCTTCTCTTTTCCAAACTAAACAAACCCAATTCTTTCAGCCTTCCTTCATAGGTCATGTTCTCAAGACCTTTAATCATTCTTGTTGCTCTTCTTTGGACCCTTTCCAATTTCTCCACATCTTTTTTAAAATGCGGCGCCCAGAACTGGACACAATACTCCAGCTGAGGCCTAACCAGAGCAGAGTAGTGCGGAAGAATGACTTCTCGTGTCTTGCTCACAACACACCTGTTAATACATCCCAGAATCATCAGGAACAGTGTGTTTTATTTTTGGCTCTATCACTGATTTCCTGTGTGACCCTGGCCAAGTCACTTCTCTCTCCCTCTGTTTTCCTCCCACTTTTTGTCTGTCTTGTCTACTTCGATTGCAAGCCTTTTGGGAGAAGGGACAGTCCCTGCCCATGTATACATACAGTGCCTAGCACAATGGAGCCCCAATCTCGGCTGGGGCATCTGGGCATGACCGTACTCCATAACAATAATAAAAGTAAACTGCTAAAGCCTCACAGAGAGATGATATCTTCCTATAAGCTATGGATGTTAACAAGCCTCTGTTGTCTGATGTTTAGATCCAGCTGCAGAGAGAGAGGACTTTGTTCTGCTCCGAGCTCTTCCACTGACTTGCATATTAACTTGGACAAATCCGTTAACCTCACTCATTTCCTAAGGTGTTTTGTGGGTTTTAATTAATAGATGGCTATGAAGCATTTTGAAGACCTCGGATGCGGGTAAGTGAAGTTACTGGCATACAGTTTCACCCTTCCTACAGCCATGTTAGTGGGGTTACTGCTACCTAAGGCTTTTAGTCTGTATTAGAATCCCTGCCTGCATGCAGAGTCCACTTAAACTCAACAGGACACCCCAGAATCTCAGGCATCCAATCCAGTGTCTATCTAAGGGACTTTTATGGCACCCATCACCATAGTATCTGAGCACCTCATGAACCTTAGTGTATTTATCCTCAAAACACCCCAATGAGGTAGGGCTGCACTGTTATCCCCATTGTACAGATGGGGAACTGAGGCACAGGGAGGCTAAGTGACTTGCCTAAGGTCATACAGAAAGTCTGTGGCATGGCAGTGACATATCCCAGCTCTCCCAACTTGTAGTTCTAGCAGTCTAATTATTGGACCATCTTTTCTCTAGTACATCCAAGATCAGGCCTTAAATATGAATTTGCTCTTCTCTCCTACAGGACACCTCTTGATCAAGAGGACTGAGCCCTATGGTTAAGGTAGAGAATTGGCTCCTAGCCCTGCCTATGCCACAGAGACCTTACACGATGCTGGGGGACTCCCTTAATCCTTTCACAGGCGGTCACTAATTGTGCGTTCAGCCGTGTGAGAGTGCCCAACTTGATACTTCAGGATCTGGTTTTCAGAAGTGCTGAGCACTCACAGTCCTCTGACCCCTGCTTCATTCAGTGCACTCTTGGTCTGCTCAGGGCACAGCTCCCATGGACTTCATTTGCAGCTATTAACTACACGCCTTCCAACTTGTGCAAAAAAATAAGGCAAGGGTCTGTGATGTTCCCCTCTGGTGTTATCCAGACCAGTGATCTGCTGGGTCACTCCAATCCTTGATTCTGGGAGCCAGCCTTACCCTGTTTTGCTGTGATAACCACCACTCCTGGGCTGCTCACGCACAGCCTCTGGCATGTAAGCTGCTCCCAGCTACTTGCAACCGAATGACACTAGCCAATATCTCCAGTCCCAGACACAACCCTAGGAACCTCCATCTTGCAGTGTCCAGTTATGCCTGCGGGACGCTGCAAGCTTATATGAGTTCATCAATTTAACAAAGAAATTGATATGTCCCAGGCTTGTTATCCCAAGGGGAGCCTCTGACACACTTCAAACCAAACACACTGCTTCAGGTAGAATAAACAAACAGATTTATTAACTATAAAGATAGATTTTAAGTGATTATAAGTCAAAACATAACAAGTCAGATTTGGTCAAATGAAATAAAAGCAAAATGCATTCTAAGCTGATCTTAACACTTTCAATGTCCTTACAAACATAGATGCTTCTCACCACAGGCTGGCTGGTTGCTCTTCAGTCAGGCTCTCCCCTTTAATCAGCACTTCAGTCACTGGGTATGGTGTTTGTAGATGGAGGTGGAAGAGAGAGAGACCATGGCAAACGTCTCTCCCTTTTATCATGTCCTTTCTTCCCTCTTGGCTTTGCCCCACCCCTTTTAGAGTCAGGTGAGCATTACCTCATCGCAGTTCCAAACTAACCAAAGGAAGAGGGGTGACTCACTCAAGAGTCTAACAGATTCTTTTGTTGCTGCCTAGGCCAGTGTCTTTTGTTCCTGTGAGGCTGGGCTGGGTTTGTCCCATACCTGCCCTGATGAGGTGTGAACTGCCTCTCTGCCCTTGGAGAGTTTTTGTCTGGGCTTGCTTTAAGCCATAAGGATACATTTTCAGCCTCATAACTATATACATGAAATTATAACCTATAAGAACAATGCTCAGTACATCATGAACCTTCTGAAAACACCCGTCTTAACAAACTTTGCATTGGATACCACACAATCATTTTACAGGGATGAACATGGGGGTGCTGGGTGTTCCCCCGAGGTACAGAGCATCACAGGGTCCTACAAGCAACAGCTGCCTTTACAACACAACCCTGATTCATCCCCAGAGCAGGCCCTCCTGTGCACTGAAAAAGGCAGGGATGGAAAAAACTCGTATGTGATCAAGTAATTAGACAGTTTCATAATGCGTATACACAAGGGCGGAGGACAAATTCAAGTTGTGCAGGCATCTTAATTCTGGCTTTTCCTAACTTTCACGTGCTTGACGTTGTACCCTTAATAGCATTTTTTCCACGTAGTTTTTGGGCACGTAATTATATATTTTGACTATGTTTTTTATTCCTCTTCTTGCTTTTCTTTTAAAGGCCTGAACAAAGCCCAGTGAAGTCAACAGGAGTTTTTGCATTGATTTCAACAGGCTTTGGATCAGGCTCTTAAATTGTTATCCTTTGTGCTTAGCGAGCACCAAGCACACCGGGGACACGCCCAGCCTATGACTTCTACATTATGACCATATCAAGGTTGCATTATTTGTCCTTGAAAGCATCCTGATGGGCAGAAGGGGCACAGGAAGATGTCAGAATTTGCCCTAACAGAGACAAAAGATCACGGCAGATTGGGACAGATTGAAAGTTCTTGAATTCCAGCAGACAAAAAAAGTCCCCCCCCCCTTCACATTTAGGGAGAATAGTTTTAAACTGGGGGGAGAGGGGAGGGGCAAGAAAAAGTCCCAAATTTACAGACTTGGTGGCTAGATTTTCAGAGGTGCCGAGAACAGGTCGCTCTCAGGCTGTTTGTACTCAGGTATCCAAATATGGGTTTAGGTGCCAAACTGCAGACACCCAAGCTTAAATATGTCAGTGTGCAGGTTTTGCTTATTGCAGGGGTCATTAACTGCACAGAAGAAAGCCAGAGACACAGCTAGCACACAAGCACTATATTCTACAGGCAGGCTACCTTCCTTCATGACCACTGTAGCCAGAACCTTCCCCTCCAAACACTGATATCTGACAGCTCTTATCAGGGATTGCATAATTATAAATACTATTCAGTCTTTTATAAAAATACCACCACAATATTTGACTTGATGACCTCCAGCAATAGCCAAAGTTGCAGGTTAATTATTTCCTTGTTTGTATTCTTTGTTCCAAATATCAAAGTATTCTAAGTATCCATCATTTTATTATGCTCTTTGGTTTCGGGGTCATGCACTCTATCACCCTGCATCCATTTATCGGTTGTCACTTTCCCGATTATCTAGATCAGTAGATGGGAGAGGGGACGTTCATTTTGTACCTTCTCTTTTAACAATTTAAGCAAATAACAGAAAGCCAGACACAAAAAGTGATCCACAGAAAAAAAGAGATGTTCACATAGCTGATTAGAACGCCAGCATGGACAGTGGTTTCATTTAAACAAGATCTTTACATTCATCTACCCTTGTTGGGTAAAAAAGGCAGCAAACAAACAAATCACAAAGTGTGGATTCAGCGCCTATAAGCTCCCCGTCACTGGTTACTTAATGAGAAGAACACAGTTGCTTCCTGATGTATTGTTGGTGGTTTCTGAGACAATGAGATATATACCTGCTGAACACAGATATACAAATGAAAGGAAATGGTGTCTCTGTTTGTATTGCCCTCCTAAAAATTCTCATCTCATCCCACCTTTGCTCATGTAATCTCATGGTGCGGTAGTGGGGAGCTAACAGCAGCATTTGATCCAAATCTGTTGATGCTGAGGAACAGTACAAAGAATGTTTTCCCCCCACAAACCACCATCTCAGCGTCCCCTTCAAACACAATGACTTTCCATTCATCATCCCACAACGTTCAGCTGAGACGGTTTTTGCTCAATTTTCTTTAGCGCTCTTCATTGCCACGGGTTTCCCTTGATCATCTGTCGATCTCAGCTATGAAATAAGGTGGTGGATGTTATTGCTGATGTTTGGGATAACAAGATCAGCAAGGAGATAGCAATAATTACACAGAACAGTGCCAGAGATGTGTAGATATTTTATTATCTAGGTACTCACAACCCCAATGCACATTCCCAGTTGTACGATATCGGTTTCCATTATAATTAATTTTACTTTTATTTCACTATGGGGGTTGATTCTGGGGAAGTAAATAATCCTTTCTTAATAGCACATGCAGCATTTGGCATCTGGGTTTCATCCAGTCCATGTAGCTAATAGGTCACATGTTATACTTACATAACCATTTATAATTAACCTCACTTGCTACTCTGCTTCAGTGTCATCTTGACACTGAACAGTTGCTGAAGACTCACATTCCCATGTCTTAGAACAGGGATCGGCAACCTTTGGCCCGCGGCCCACCAGGGAAAGCCACTGGTGGGCTGGGCCGGTTTGTTTACCTGCAGCATCTGCAGGTTCGGCCGATTGCAGCTCTCACTGGCCATGGTTCGCCGTCCCAGACCAATGGGGGCTGTGGAACGGGCGGCCAGCACATCCCTCAGCCCACACCACTTCCCGCAGCCCCCATTGGCCTGGAACGGCGAACCGCGGCCAGTGGGTGCTGCGATCAGCCGAACCTGCAGACGCTGCAGGTAAACAAACCAGCCTGGCCCGCCAGGGGCTTTCCCTGGCGGTCAACGGGCCAAAGGTTGCTGATCCCTGTCCTAGAAAGTGCTATGCTCTGCCATTTCCAGCACCTTCCATCAAATGCCAAATTTATCACTTCATTAGCAAAGACAATGAAGCACTAATTGTGTGTGCTAACACCTAAATACCCAGAGAGAACTTGCTTCAATACAGAAATAAAACCCTCTCCAACCGTACACTCCTACTTGTCACCTACCACCACACTCTGGAACCCTTACGGGGTATCATCAAACAACTACCAGCCATACTCAATGGGGACCCCATCCTGAAAGAAATCTTTCCTGAACCCCTTCTTCTGGCTTTCAAATAACTGCCAAGCTCATCATCAGAAGCAAGCTCTCCACAGACCAGAAGACACCAACTCAACAGATGCAAAACCGTATCTCCACTGCTATAATGATCAACAGCCCCCACAACACACCTTTCAAGATGCATGGGTCCTACGCATGCCTATCACAACATGTGGTGTACCTCATCCAGTGCACTAAATGCTCCAATAACTATGTGGGTGAAACAAGACAATCACTACACTATCAAATGAACTCCCACAGGAAAATGATAGAAGACAAAAACACCCCATCATCTGTGACTAAACTCTTTTCACAAACCCATCACTCTCTATCTGACCTATCAGTCCTCATCCTCAAAGGAAACCTGTGCAACAATTTCAAAAGATGAGCCTGGAAGCTTATATTCATAACTTTGCTAGACACTAAAAATCAAGGTCTTGATGAAGACACTAGATTTGTGGCTTATTACAACAATCTGACTCTCCCACCATCCTTTTTCTCCTGTGACTACTGGGGTGTTGACGGGCCACTCCATCTTGAATGGTCCCTTAGAATATGTGCTAACTATCCGGCCAGTCTCTCCGCAAAAGAATTAATGGACACAAATCTGACATCAGGAATCATAATACTCAAAAACCAGTGGGAGAACACTTTAACCTGTCTGGTCATTCTATGACAGACCTGCGGGTGGCTATTTTACAACAGAAAAACTTCAAAAACAAACTCCAACGAGAGACTGCTGAGCTGGAATTGATATGCAAACTAGATACAATCAACTCAGGATTGAATAAGGACTGGGAATGGCTGAGCCATTACAAACATTGAATCTATCTCCCCTTGTAAGTATTCTCACACTTCTTATCAAACTGTCTGTACTGGGCTAGCTTGATTATCACTTCAAAAGTTTTTTTCTCTTACTTAATTGGCCTCTCAGAGTTGGTAAGACAATTCCCACCTGTTCATGCTCTCTGTATGTGTGTATATATATCTCCTCAATATATGTTTCACTCTATATGCATCCGAAGAAGTGGGCTGTAGTCCACGAAAGCTTATGCTCTAATAAATTTGTTAGTCTCTAAGATGCCACAAGTACTCCTGTTCTTTTTGTGGATACAGACTAACACGGCTGCTACTCTGAAACCTAACTATTTATGCTAAACTATCTATTCGACCTTATATTTAGCTATGACACTCTTTCCCAGACCTGAAGAAGAGCTCTTTATGTCTTGAAAGCTTGTCTCTCTCTCACTAACAGAAGTTGGTTCAATAATGATATTACCTCACCCACCTTGTCTCTCTGATATCCTGGGATTGATGTGGCTATAACAACACTGCATGTAACAATGAGTGGCGGGGGCAGCGTTTGGTATCTGCAAATATCCACAATAAGAGATGGTGTAGTGTTCCCTTTCAAATTCCCAGTCCCACTTTGTGGGAGAGGAGTAGACTCATGCCATTCATAGTTATACCACACTTATTAATGCTAGTGACCAGGCAGCTCGGATCAAGTTAATCCTTTCACAAAAACTACTGTTCCCACCCCAGGATTAAAAAAATCCCCCATAAGCTACTGTGTGTTAGGTATGGCGGCTACAATAGGCCTTATAGAATCAGCCCTGCCAGTGAAGTCCTGGAATGGATGCACAGGTAAGACAGCGCAGTCTCAGTACCCCCTTCCAAGAAAGAAATGATCCAGTCCAGACTTCTTGCGTGACATTCTCAGCAAAAGATAAGCACAGAGAATGGTAACAATAAGCCTCGTTGAAATGGTTGTTGATACAGTGGAGGTAAGGTCGCTTTCCCAGTCCCTGGGGTGAGAGCAACTGTGCCTCCTTACAGGGCCGGCTCTAGGATTTTTGCCGCCCCAAGCAAAAACAATTTTGGCCGCCCCCCCCCCCCTGTTTTTTTCTTACCCCACCCCCGGCCCCGCCTCAACTCCGCCCCTTCCCCAAATCCCCAGCCCTGCCTCCTCCTCCCAGGCTCTCAAGCCTAGGAGGAAGGGAGGGAGAGGGAGAAGCAGTGCGTGCGCTGCGGCCACTCGTGGTCTCCCCCTCCCTCCCAGGCTCTCAAACCTGGGAGGGAGGGGGAGATCCCGAGCGGCCGCGGTATGCGAAACAGCTGATTCGTGCGCCGCTGCTCCCTCTCCCTCCCAGGCTCTCAAACCCGGGAGGGAGGGCGAGATCCCGAGCGGCCGCGGCGCGCGAATCAGCTGTTTCGCGCGCCGCGGCTGCTCGGGATCTCCCACTCCCTCCCGGGTTTGAGAGCTTGGGAGGGAGGGCGAGCAGCGGCGCGCGAGCGGCAGCAGCGGAGGTGAGTTAGGGTGGCCGGGGCACATTTTTAGGGTTGGCATGGCCCGCGCCAGAATGCTGCCCCTAAAAATGTGTCGCCCCAAGCACCAGCTTGTTTTGCTGGTGCCTAGAGCCAGCCCTGCCTCCTTAACACTCTTCATCTCTTTTCAACCCCATCTATCTAACACAGTGATGGACTTAAGTCCCTCTGTGGTCCCATTTGGATCAGAGCAGCCAGTGCATTTTAATGTCAGGCAGTGACTATGGAAGGCTTGGGGATTGTAGCTCTGCTCTATCAAGCGCCTGTAGAGACAGGGAGCAGCCAGCCCTCTTCTAAGGAGAAGTCTGGCAAACAGTCATCAGGAGTCAGCTGATCAGGAGAAACAGCAGCTATTGTTTGGCTCTGGTTCCCAGATGGAAGATAGAACTAAGGACCCAGCTCTGTCAGACAGGGAGAGCTAAGAGAGACAAACACTTCAGTTAGTACTAGCAGCCACTGCTGCTGCCGCCCCTCTTACTGGCTGGCCCTGTGGTTCTCCATGAGCCTTGAGCTACTGGAAGGGCAGAGGACTCTGTAGTATCAGTCCAGGCCAGGACTATCAGTTCTGTTACTTTTCCACATTTCTTGTGTTTGTTTTAGCCTGCAAGCTCCTTTATTCTTCTGCAACACAGAGTTGGGTGTGGCTGACTGTTTTATCCCCAAGCTGGTGGACAGGCCCACCAGACTACAGGGATACATAATGTTTATTTGTTTAATAGCTGCTAGAGATGTATCAGTTTTTGAAGGAGCAGATACGAGTTAGAGAGGAGCAATGACATATTGACTTGCAAAATATAATTCAACCACTAAATGTCTCTATGCGCTGTATTGAATTTCAAAACAGGGCATAGTTCCTGGTAAACAAGTCAGGCAAAGCTGGAACTGGAGCTGTGTAGAAATGTGAGTGTATCTGTATTGTGAAACTATTTATGTAATAAATACTCTTATTTAAGAAGGACTCTGTCCCAATAATTTCATATAACCATGAAAGAAGAGAAATCAAATCTGATTACTGGCAAATATCAGTGCAGAGAATTGCAGACGCTTGACAGTTGTAAGATGAGGGGGAAGAAACTGACTAGTAATTGCAATTGTAGCTGAAGGTCAAGATTTGGGCTTCTTCGATTAGTAAGTTAGAACCAAGCTTATTGGACTCACATTAATTGCTTTATAATTAGAGACAGACTCAGGATTTAATGTTGAAATCTTGATAAGGGCTAGGTTTGGGTTTCAGGTCTGAGGCCATGGTTTGAGGGTTAGGTTTGTGGATGAGAATTGGTTAGTAGCCTATTGAAATAGTTGAGAAGCCCTTGAGTGGGACTCCTTGTCTTGTATTGCAGAAGTCACCAGAACCTAATAGAATAGCAGTGTGTGTCTATAGTTAAGCCTTGCATGTGTATATGAGACACATCATATCCTTAATGTTGTGTAGCGAGCAAAGCCACAAGAGTAAGGTTCAGAATAGACAGTGCTGAAGTCTCAAGAGCTGTTTCTTGGGAGATTTGAGGCTGCTTCTGAATAGGACCATGATGGTAGCTGGTGTCCTGCCATATGTCCTGCCTCCATGGGAGTGAACGCAACATCAAGGAGTCACAACCTCAGAGCTGGGTGAAAAAGCCAACAACTCCCCACAACTAAGGAAGGTGATGAAGCGACACTGGGTGTCACTCAGGAGGGAGAAAAGAAGATCTGAGCCACAGTAAAGACTGTTTAACCGGCCCCTTGTTTAATAAAAATGCGCCTAAGAGAAATGGCCATTTGACTGAGTGACAGTGTTTGATGGAACGATTGCGTGTGCGTGTGTGTGTCTAAAGACTGTTGGATTTGTGGAGCAGTTGCCATTACTCTCCCTGTCTGATGAGGTTTAGCAACTGTACCTGCCTCCTGACAGCTCACGAGGCAAAGAAAAAGGAGCAATTTCACCTTCAGCGACAACGACAGAAACAGCCAGGGCTCAGATCAGTCCTTTCCCTGACAGCCGTGCAGCAAAATGGCAGCAATTTGTACATTTACAAATCAACCTCAATGACAATTGCACACATCACGAGCATTCATGCCGTACGTTGCCCCAGTGAAAATTGGCCTCCGCTAAATGCAGATGATGCTCCGACGTCTGTCATTCTTTCCATCGCTCTGCTCCGGCAGAGATGACGCTATTCATTCAAGAGGAAAAAAAGGGAAGGGGAAGAAAATAGAAAAGGGTGGCATTTTTATTTTATTGGGGAGTGATTATAGCACTACATGATGTGCAATTTGTGCTCGGGTTACCAAGGGGTGAGCTCTCCTGCAGGCCCTATTCAAAAGGCAAACAAAAATTAAAAAAAAACCCTCTGTGAATTCAACATCACAGTTTTTGCCTACACTCCAGGAGCCCAATTGTGGAATCTATTATGGCTACTTTGTGCCATTTTGATGGTCCACAGCGTCTATAAAACCAGTTAAACCAGCCAGTAGACGATGCCCCCTGCCTAGGGGAATCCTGGGGTAGTGTGGGAGCTGCCCTAAAGGTCCCTCTGCCTCTTGGCTCTCAGGGCAGGAAACAAAGTTGGAGAGAAGGATGCACGTCCTGAGCACTGATATATCCCAGTGATCCCTGGAGTGCAGCTGACATTACAGTACTTTGCATTGGGCACCAGCCTGGCACAGAGCTGCTCTAAATTTGCGGGGGAGTGGGGGGAGGTATAAATATGGTTTAAAGCCATATTTGCACCATCCCCTCTTGAGCAGCAGTGAGTGCAGTTCAGTCACTTCCACAATCTGGGCCTCGAACGTTAATGAGAAAAATGGATGGACTGCACACAGTAAGCAAGGACGCCATAATTATCAAATGAGTGAAGGGAAACTGAGTTGACTAGCACATGTGACTGGGGCATCAGACTCCTGGGTTCTATTCCAGGCACTGCCATTAGCTCTGACCCCCTATTACCATAGTGTCGGAGTACCTCACAATCTACAAGGTTTTTATGCGCTCCAAACCCCTGTGAATAAGGGCAGTGCTATACACCCATTTTGCAGAAGGGGAACTGAGGCACAGAGAGATTAAATGACTTACCCCAGGAAGTGTGGACTTAAACCTGGGTCTCCCACACCCCAGACTAGTTCTAAGCACAGGGCATCTTGATACTGACTTACGCGAAGGCCAAAAAATAATCTCTCTCATACTCCATTTACCAATGGATATAATAATCATAATATGCCCATATCTCACAGCAAAGTTGTGTGGCTTTGTTGTTATTTAAAATTTTGTAAAGTATTTTGATATCCTTGGGCAAGCCATATAACTAGGAGGTACATTTAAGTGCTAATATTATTACGACGTCACTTTCATGGTGCTGGACAGATTGTTGGAGCCTCTTTGGGGGAAACTGAGGCTTGGGGTAACTGAGTGGCTGAAATTCTTTGTTGTGCTTTAAAGAAGAAACTGTGTGCACCCCTCTAGAGGCTTTATCAGCAGTCGCTGGGTTTAAGAAGTGTTGTGCCTTATGCCTGTTACACTTGTATTCCTCCTCCCTTCCTTTAGTGTGTTACATCCATTTGTTGTTGTGTTTTGTCCTAGTTTAGGTTGTGTAACCTCTTTGGGACAGTATCTGAGTGGTGCCTGGCACCGTTTAGTCTAGTGCTTGATTGGATTCTCTGGATGCTGTAATAATTATTAATAGCGAGACAAGGTGGGTGAGGGAATATCTTTTACTGGACACACTTCTGTTAGAGAAACAAGCTTTTGAATTACACAAAGTTCTTCGAGTAGTGTAGCTCAAAGGCTTGTGTCTCTCACCAACAGAAGCTGGCCCCGTAAAAGATATTCCCTCACCCACCTTGTCTCTCTAACATCCTGGGACCAACACGGCTACAACACTGCAAACAATAACCATAGATTGTTCGCAGGGAGGAATTTTTGATGGCTCCAAAGTCTAGTCAGGTGCCTGTAGGGGATCTTCCCAGGAAATTATATCCTTTACTGCATCCACTACATGGCTACTGGGAGTAAAGTGTTACCAGCCGGGTCTGACTCAGAAATACTAGCAGCTGAAATCTTCAGAGAGACGGGGAAGAAATCTGAACGCATTCATTAGTGCTCACCAGGGCAAGGCCGCATGCAGCAAGAAGAGCATCCTTCTGCAGCACCCTAGAGCTACAAACTGGCTTGGAGTGAAGTGACCTGCGTTAATTACCGCCTGTTCTCAAATATCAGTGGGCACTAATGCAGAAACTCCTCGGCAAGCACACTCAGGAAAACCCCATCCCTGCAGCATGGGGGCAAGAGATGGAGACCTGATAATGTGCTGGCGTTCATCTGAAGTCAGTAACACTTATCATCAGGATTAGAGCGAGTGCAGTGAGCTGCTTGTGGGAAAGGCATGCCGCGAAGAACAAATACAAGCTGTCCTGAGCTTCAGGTGTTTAACCCAGTGATCTGATTGCTATTGCCCTGTCCAGTGCGTATCCACTTGTCACTACCATGCTAGTGCTTTACACTTCCACTTCCAGCTGGAGATCTCAACACAAACGGTTTAAATTTCACTCCACTCCATGAGCTAGGAATTTTTTTTTTGTTGGTGTTAATTCTATTTACATCTTAACTGAGCTCTCTTCAAGGTAGGAATTGTCATTTCATGTTTGTAAAGCTATTAGCACACTTTTGACGCTGTACAAATAGTCATTTTACAGATAGGGAAAACCAAGGCTCAAAGGATATAAGTAACTTGCCCATGGGTCACTGGTAGACCTGGAAACAGAACACAGACTGCTTGACTCCTATTTGAACCATTATAACTTGCTCCCTTCTTTTTTCTGTGTATACATTGTCAGACCAGCAAAAACATTGCATATAATTTAAATCCTTTTGTGCTTCATTGCAAGAGAAAATTAAATGCAAAGAATGCCCTTGAAGGACCAAATACAGATGCAATGGTTTTTTACTTCTCCACCTACATCAAGATACGATACAAGGTATAGCTTACTCCAGCCATGTCCAAAATAGGGCTTATTTGAACAATAAGATATTTTCCTCCAGGGTGCAGCCTTTTCATATAGTTATTCTGATCCACCATAATTCATCTTCCCTAACTTAACCTGGAGATGGAGAAGGTGTCTGATGTAGGCTAATTCCTAGAACTCATAAGAAAGGATATGAGTGAGACCCTACAATATCAAGAGTAGGATGTTATTTCATGCACATGGGGCAACGTAGAGAAAAGCACAGTCAGTGGAGTAGGAGAAAGAAAGGTGTAGGATAGAATTAAAGTCAGACTAGATGATTGTGATAATCCCTTCTGACTTTACAGTCTATGAATCATTAAAACAGCTCCTCGTAAGAGTGATCTTAGACTACGTTCTGAATGGGATGAAGACACCTATGTCCAATATTTAGCCACCCCTGCTCAGCTGCTGCCTAATCCTCTCAGAAGAAAGGCTAACTCCACTCCAGGAGAGGGTTCAGAGCTGTGAATCCCAAGAAGAGAGAGGTACCTCCCTACAGAGAGGTGAGGCACCTATATCCCTGCATGGATCTGGGCCCTAAACCCTCCTGTTCCTTTCATCTGCATTTCACTGCTGGTTAATTTAGGCAGATAGCCCTCATCTTAGGAGCTTCTGTATATCTATTTCTTAGGCACCTAGTTCTTCTCATAGAATGCACAGAGCTCCTGAATGGCTACTTTAGAGCTAAGGATCCATTGAGTAGCAGAGCACTTAAAGGTCAGGCATTATAATACAAAGCACTGCAAACCCTAAATCCATTTGTGGATCTGACACTAAAACCCCCAAGTCACTAAACAGGATATAAAAAACTAGGAACAAAAGGCATAAATATTCTCTAGAAATACATAAATTCTATCTTAGACACAATCTAGAATAACTACAACACACTAAGCACCTACTTGTCAGACCAACTGGGTCTAGTTTTAAAAGGAATCTTGTTTGGCCTAATTGGAGTAGAGTAACAAGAGGACTTGGTTCAGCTGTGAGCGCCTTACATGCTGCCTGAGGTTATAAAAGCCTCACTTTAGGCATCAGGTAGAGACAATCATCAGGGATTTAGGCTGGACAGTCTCAGATCCTCAAAGGTATTTAGGTCCCTAATTTCAATTGATTTTAGTTAGGTGTGTTCCCTAGAAGCAGTCTGTCTTGTAGGGATTGGATTCTAAAAAATATTCTTTCTTGTGAAAATTCTGCAGGGTAAGATATGTTCTCCCTTCTAGGGACTTTGTCTGGAAAGAGATTCATTTGCCAGAGATATGGGTTTTTTTCTCTGCACTTGAGGGATTTTTTTTTATGGTATGTAATCTTCTATGGGTTTTAAAGCTAGAACCTAGTCTTGTAGGAGTAATGACATACCTTACACCCCACTCCCCTCCAAAAAAACCCCAAAAAACCCAGACTTCAGTGCAGAAGGTTGTAGCTTTTGGATTGCCTGTCTCACCCCATCCCCCAGATAGAATCTAGTTGAAAGAGGAGAGCTGGATACAGAAGTACATAAGGAAGCTGTCACTGGGAGGCAGAAATCTTTGAAGCTGCATAGGGGCTTTGAAACTGGCTAGACAATTTAGTGGCCAACTTATCAGAAAGGCTAGCCATTTATACAACTCAAATAAAAAATGTGGATAGTATTTTTCATAACGTTTTCCATACCCTCCATGTTCCTGTATAGAAGCCAATTATCCCTAATCAAAGATCCAGAGATCTTTTTTCATATAGCTGGATGTCTATCTAAAAGAGAGACTATGGACCAGATGGAAGTCATGGACCTGATGTGGGTGAAATTCTGTTTCCTGTGTATGTAGGAGGTCAGGCTAGATGACCATAATGATCCCCTCCAGCCTTAAAATCTATGAATCATTTCATTCTGTGCTAGTATATCAATGCTATTGTCATAAAAATATTTAACAAGTGGGCACTGTGTTCTGTCTCCTTGGAGGCTTCTCTGACTAACAGGGAGTTGCAGTGCCTAATCTGGCTGTAAATTGCCACTCCTGCTTTGTTACACTGTACGCTTGTAGGGGATGAGTACCAAGACCTTTCCTGCTGGGATTTGGGTTGGGCCATAGCAACCTGCTGGAACAAGGACATATTGCAGAGCTAGAGGGGTTCAGAGAGGAACAATAATGATCAAGTATCAGAGGGGTAGCCATGTTAGTCTGAATCTGTAAAAAGCAACAGAGGGTCCTGTGGCACCTTTAAGACTAACAGAAGTATTGGGAATATAAGCTTTCGTGGGTAAGAACCTCAGATGCACATCTGAAGAAGTGAGGTTCTCACCCACGAAAGCTTATGCTCCCAATACTTCTGTTAGTCTTAAAGGTGCCACAGGACCCTCTGTTGCAATAATGATCAAGGGTCAGAAAAAGATCTATGCAGAGACACTGTAAAGCTTGGGATTATTTACCTTAGAAAGGGACCAAATAAAAGGGGATATGATAAAATGAATGGTCTAGAGAAAGCAGAATCAGGAGCTTCTTGTTCCCCCGTCTCCTACTCCAAGAGCGAGGGGATATTCAATGACATTATGTTGCAGGAAATTCAAAACTGATAAAAGGAAATGCTTTCTCCACGATATGCAGTTAAACTGTGAAACTCATTGCCACAGGAAGTGATTGAGGCCAAGAATTTAAAAAAAGATTTGAAAAAGGATTGGATTTGTATGTAGATATTTAAAATGTCTAAGGTTACAAAAATATTTATTGTCCTTAATTAAGGTAAGATTGGCTTAAACCCCGATGCATAATGTTTAATAATCTCTAACTATTAGAGACCCAGATGACTCCTAATGTGGGAAGCACATTATCCTACAGCTGCATAGTGTAAGATTCTTACACCTTCCCTTGAAGCAACTGGTGCTGGTCATTGCCAGGGATATGATGATGGACTAGATGGACTTGAGGTCTTATCCAGTCTGGCAATTCTGATGGGCCCTAGCACCCTCAATAATACTGCAAAAATTACATTCTTTTCACCTTGCCACCCTGTTCATTTCCTCTTTTAGTTTTCTTCCTCTGTTCCGTTTGTACCCTCTTCCCCCACTGCCTACATTGATGTGTTTTCTTCTTCCCTTCCTCAGAGAGCTCTGTCTGTACATCCCCACTCCTGATCCAAACCTTAGGGACTGGAGTAGCCAATCTCTTTCACCCTGTTTTCCAAAAGGTGAGATTAATCATGTTGATGCACTTCTGCAGTCACCCTTGCTAGACTCTAAGTGATCTGGGTCTCTGAGGTCAATTCTGTTCATGAACTTTAATGGAGGCATATGGGGTCCAAGACTTTCAAAGTTAAATAGGCTGGAATCAAGTATCTGCCCAGGATAGACTTCACAGTAGCACGCATCTACTTGTCTTGGTCCATTGGAAGCTAGTCGTCACAATATTATGAAGTTATTTCTGCTTTTTAATATATATATGTATATACATATATATATGGAGATATACCTATCTCATAGAACTGGAAGGATCTTGAAAGGTCATCAAGTCCAGTCCCCTACCTTCACTAGCAGGACCAATTTTTTTGCCCCAGATCCGTAAATGGCCCCCTCAAAGATTGAACTTATAACCCTGGGTTTTAGCAGGTCAATGTGCAAACCACTGAGCTATCCCTCCCCCTGAAAATACTGATTTTTGTCCCAGATCCTTAAGTGGTCCACTCAAGGTTTGCACTCACAACCCTGGGTTTAGCAGGCTAATGCTCAAACCACTGAGCTATCCCTCCCCTAATGAGTGAAATGATGCTCCCTGACAGCTGAACAGAGGGAAGGAGCATGGTTTAGTGGTTACTTATTAGCACTCATGGTCAAGAGAGCTGGGTTCTATCTGAAACTGAGTTCCTGAGTAACTTTGGGAAAGTCACTTATATACACCCATGGTGCCTCAGTTCACCCATACAGTAAATGGAGCTAGAAGTAATGAACTACTTAACAGGGGTGTTGAAGCTACATTAATACTTTCAACATGTTTTGAGATAGTCACATCCTGGCAAATACGACTGTATACAAATGGAGAGGAAGCTCAGCCCCCACATTAGTCCTGAAAACAAGATTCCACGTTTTGAAGATCATTTTAACATGTAATATTGTCTCTTGAATTAAATGTACCCGCTAAGTCAACTAAATAGCGAATACAGGAGAACTACTAGTTATTATGCATTTGGACTCTCAAAAGGCTATTAACAATGTCCCTCACAAGAGGCTCTGAAGGAAATTACACAGTTATATTGTGAGTGTAAATCCTAGTAATCGACTAAAAAGTGGCTCAAAAGCAGAGAGCAAAGAGTCATAATAAATGTTCAGTTTTCCACATAGAAAAAAATAACCAGAGTTGCTTAATATATTAATGATCTGTCAGAGAGTGAACAGTGAGCTAGCAAAGTGTGCAGAGGAAACAAAATTATTAGTATAGTCCAGATTAGAGAAAGGTGTGAGGAACTTCACAGGAACCTAACAAAGCTATGTGAATGGTCACCAACAAGGCAGATGGAATTCATTGTTGACAATGCAGGATAAAGCAAAATTGGACAGAATCATTTGAACTACTCAGACACACTGATGGTGTTTAAGTTACCTATGACCTCATAAGAGACATACCTATGGATCACTGTAGCCTGCTCCTTGAAAATGGTAAGTACACTGCAGTAGTAATAACTAATTAACTAAATAAAATGCTAGGATGCGTAAAGAATGGGATGGAATATAATGTTGAAAAAAATATCATACCATTCTATAAAGCAACATGACACCATAACTGAATATTTGGCTCGCTTCTGATTCCTCCAAATCTAAAAGGATAGCAGAAGTTGAAGCAGTTCAGAGACCGGCAATTAAAATATTCAGAGGCACAGAAAATCATATCAGGAAAAGCTGGAATAATTGGGATTGTTTGCAAAGAGAGACAAATGAAAGCAGACATCTTACAAATTGTACAGACATGATACATTGGTATTTCTATTTATAGTCTAACTTTATAGAAGAACGAAGTGACACACTGTGTAACTGAATTTGCAACTGACAAATGGAAATGCATTTTACACAATGCATATGTAATCTGTGGAACCCACTGCCACAAGATGTCATTGAGTCAAAGGGTCTGGTAGGATCCAAAAAAATAAGTTAAATAAGAATGACCACAGTTACATTGAAAAGGCTAAAAAAGGAATATAAACCACATCCTTCAGACCACAAACCACGTGAGGTAAGAGAGAAACTTCCTTTATTGGCCAGTTACTCCATAATTGTCCATTACAAGGATTTTTGGCTCTGTTTTGGAAGCATCTTCTACTAACCATTGTCAGGGTACTCAGCTAAGTCAGCTTGTCTGATGTTGTGGCAATTTCTATTATTCAAATATAGAGCACATACCTTTAAAATGCATGTCAAAGACCAAAAGTGAATAGCACAGAAGGAAGCTAGGAATGCTGCAGGAATGAAAGGAATAGAATATTTTCTCTCACCCTGTCCCCACAATTCTTCTCTTTTAGTGTTATGATCAAGGCACCTACTTCCCTCCCTTTTGTGCTGGTCAGGTGCCCACTCCACATAGAACAGCAGATAGGGAATCTGAGGTGTGAAATCAATCTTCTCTTTCAAGGTTATTATTTTTACTGTTATAAAGTTGCTTTTTTGCTCTCATTTTCTCTTCATTCACCTTCTTGTTTCAGTCAGGGTGTTGCCACGTGCATATATTTTGGTTGTCAAGGTATTGAAAATAGAACCTACTCTCCCTTCCGCCCAGAAAGAGATTCCCCATTCATCTCTTGAAGAGTTTTATGTTGCCACAAACACCAATTGAGAATCATTCAATGTCCCCTTCTTTCTAGAAATGATACATAGAGTCATGCCTGATAGAATCATACAACCATAGGATTAGAAGGAACCACAAGGGTCATCTAGTCTAGTGGTTCTCAAACTAGGGGCGCCGCTTGTTCAGGGATAGCCCCTGGCGTGCTGGGCCGATTTGTTTACCTGCCGCGTTTGCAGGTTTGGCCGACCGCGGCTCCCACTGGCCACGGTTCGCCGCTCCAGGCCAACAGGGGCTGCAGGAAGTGGCGCGGGCCAAGGGACGTGCTGGATGTCTTCCTTCGAGACATCTAGATAAACTTTTGTATAGTGCTGGGGAGCAGCTAGTGGTCATAGTACAAGTAGGTACCAATGACATGGGGAAGGATAGAAGAGAGGTCCTGGTGGCCAAATTTTGGCTGCTAGGTAAGAGATTGAAGTCCAGGATCTCCATGGTAGCATTCTCTGAAATGCTTCCAGTTCCACACACTGGGCCAGTTAGGCAGAACTGCAGGGTCTCAATGCGTGGATGAGACAATTGTGTAGGGAGGAGGCGTTAAGATGTATTAGGAACTAGGGAAACTTTTGGGAAAGGGGACACCTATACAAGAAGGATGGGCTACACCTAAACCAAAATGGTCGTAGAGCAGTTTTTAAACTAAGGGTTGGGGGAAAGCTAACAGGAGGAGTGTGTGGTTTGGACAGAGACATCGCTTATGGGAGGATCTATTAATGGAGATTCTCTATGTCCTAGTAAGGAGGAGAGGATGGAAGATGATAAAATACAGGTAGGATCTGATGAGAAACAGTCAAATGAAAGAGTCCTATTCAATTACATCATGTAATGGCAGACAGATAAAAAGTGAAAAGTTTTTAAAGTGCTTATATACAAATACAAGAAGTCTAATAGGATGGGTGAACTAGAGTGGCTTGTATTAAACGAGGAGCTTGATATAATAGGCATCACAGAAACTTGGTGGAATGAGGATAATCAATGGGACACATTTCAGAATAGCAGCCATGTTAGTCTGTATCCGCAAAAAGAACAGGAGTACTTGTGGCACCTTAGAGACTAACAAATTTATTAGAGCATAAGCTTTCGTGGACTACAGCCCACTTCTGCATCCGAAGAAGTGGGCTGTAGTCCACGAAAGCTTATGCTCTAATAAATTTGTTAGTCTCTAAGGTGCCACAAGTACTCCTGTTCTTTTTTCAGTGGAACACAATAATACCGGGGTACAAAAGATATTGGAAGGACAGAACAGGTTGTGCTGGTGGGGGACTAGCACTATATGTGAAAGAAAGCATAGAATCAAATGAAGTAAAAATCTTAAATAAACCAAACTGTACCATAGAACTTCTATGGATAGTAATTCCATGCTTGAATAATAAGAATATAGCAGTAGGGATATATTACCGACCACCTGACCAGGATGGTGATAGTGACTGTGAAATGCTCATGGGGATTAGAAACAATAAAAACCTCAATAATCATGGGGGATTTCAACGACTAGGTACATATCACCATACCACGGGATGCAGAGATAAAGTTTCTTGAGACATTAAATGACTGTTTCTTGGAGCAGCTAGTCCTGGAACCCACAAGAGGAAAGGCAATTCTTGATTTAGTCCTAAGTGGAGCACCGGATCTGGTTCAAGAGGTGAATATAGCTGGACCGCTTGGTAGGAGTGACCATAATATAATTAAATTTAACAACACTGTGGCGGGGAAAATGCCACAGCAGCCCAACACGGTAGCATTTCATTTCAAAAAGAGGGACTACACAAAAATGAGGAAATTTGTTAAACAGAAATTAAAAGGTACAGTGCCAAAAGTGAAATCCCTGCAAGCTGCATGGAAACTTTTTAAGGACACCATAATAGAGGCTCAATTTAAATGTATACCCCAAATTAAAAAACATAGAGAACCAAAAAAGTGCCACAGTGGCTAAACAACAAAGTAATAGAAGCAGAGAGAGACAAAAAGGCATCCTTTAAAAAGTGGAAGTTAAATCCTAGTGAGGAAAATAGAAGGGAGCATAAACTCTGGCAAATTAAGTGTAAAAGTATATTTAGGAAGGCCAAACAAGAATTTAAAGAACAGCTAGCAAAAGACTTAAAAAGGAACAGCAAAATTTATTTATGTACATCAGAAGCAGGATGCCTGCTAAACAACCAGTGGGGCTAGTGGACGCCTGAGATACTAAAGGAGCACTCAAGGACGATAAGGCCATTGCAGAGAAACTAAATGAATTATTTGTATCGGTCTTCACAGCTGAGGATGTAAGGGAGATTCTCAAACCTGAGCCATTCTTTTTAGGTGACAAATCTGAGGAACTGACCCAGATTGATGTATCATTAGTGGAGGTTTTGGAACAAACTGATAAACTAAACAATAATAAGTCAGGACCAGATGGTATTCACCCAAGAGTTCTGAAGGAACTCAAATGTGAAATTGCAGAATTCGATAAATTCAATGGCCATTAGTCAGGATGGGCATGGATGGTGTCCCTAGCCTCTGTTTGCCAGAAGCTGGGAATGGGCAACAGGGGATGGATCACTTGATCATTACCGGTTAGGTTCATTCCTTCTGGAGCACCTGGCATTGGCCACTGTCAGAAGACTGGGCGAGATGGCCCTTTGGTTTGACCCAGGATGGCCATTCTTATGTATTGTGAAGGGAGTTATATAAATACATGGATAGATGCTGTGCATGTCAATTCCCCTTAAGATAAAAAGAGAACAACTTACTTCATCCCAGTGTGGGTAGATGTGACCTTTCTAGCATCACTACTAAATGTGACTGGTCTGTTAACCCATCCATCCATATGGCACAGTGAATTAGATTTCCAAAGAGTGTGAGCCATCATTGGAAAGGACTTGTGGGTAATAGTAAGATCACCCAGGCTTATCCAATGAAACTGAGGATCTGAAAAGTGCGGCTATAGAGTTGGATTTTCGTATAATTCTTTTGCTTGTTCTTCTGTGGTCTAAGCTTTTTTTTAAGCACTGTTGTATATTGAATCTCCCACACCTGTTAGTTATCACATTTTTGTATTTTTAACTAATTTGAACTATGTTTAAACAGGACTAAACCCATAGACCATTTGTTCAAAGACAGACACCAGTGCTTATTGAAGGAGGTATCATCTATATTTCAGTCAGAGGTTTTCTGATTATGGTGAGCCCTTTACGAATTGTTTTAACTTGGTAACATCAGGATAGTGATTCTGTGAAACTTTAGTGTTTCCTTCCTTCTTCCTTATTTCCTCTCCTTCTAATGTCCCCTGCTTGTTACAGGTATCCCCAAACTGCACTGAGGAACAACGTTGTGGTTAAAAAATAACAAACAAACAAAAAAAAACAAACACATTTAAATTCAAGCATTTTAAATACTTTTTAAAAGCTTCTAAATTAAAGGAAATTCCTAAACAAAAAGTTTTAATATGAACAATTTGGCAAAACTGGCAAGAATTTATTAAATGTTTTGGTGTCATTGAATCTCCATTTATTTATTTATTTATTTATTTATTTTGCTGGAAGAAACTTCAGCTAAAAAATTTGCCCAGCTCTGCTGAGGATCTGTTTTAAGTTCCTTAGGCCTCTCATTCCTCACTTATGATCTGATGTAAAGTCCAACTGAAGTGAATGGAAAGACTGTTGATTTGGCCCCTACAGTGTTCCTCTTCAGTGACATCTGATTGCTCCTCCCTTCAACAGAGTGAGCCCCTTCCACACACCCCATGTGTCTGATTCCCTCAGCCTTGGAATGCAATAACTAGGGAAAAATTAATTTGGCACTTAGTAAGAGCCTCGGCCTTTTCCTTGCTGCCAGAAACTCTCCCTGATCTAAACTCATGTACTTATGCAGCCAGCTTCAGCCTTGGAACCAGGTCCCAGATATTATACATCTGGCAAGTAGGTAGCTTTCTAGGGTTAGTAGGAGTGTAACCTTCCCCTGGCTTCCCTTCTCTATCACATCAAACATAAGAGACTTGTCTTCACTATCAAAGTGCTTCATGGCTTATCCCCATCCCACTTATCTCTTTTTTACTACCAAGATACCAATTCCTGTCTCTAGTTGGCCAATAATGGCAACCCTCATCAAATAAGCACATTTGTGTTTTCTCCAATCCTTCCCTCAGTCTAGGGAGGAGCTCCACAAAGCTCCATTTTCCTCCTTCAAAACTCTTGTCAATACTCCCCTTTGGCAGACAGCTGAAGTGCTGAGAACCCTTGCCTATCATGCTGACCAGTGTTGTCTCCTGGTATTCTTTCATCATCTGTGTCCATCTGTTGTCTCTTGTCCTATTATTAGATTGTAAACTCCTTGGGGCAGGGACCATCTTTTTGTTCTGTATTGTAGAGTACCTAACACAATGGGATCCTGGTCCTCGACTGAGGCTCCCTAGGCACTACCTTAATACAAATATATCCTATTAATAATAAATAGTTTTTCTAGAGACTCCCTGAATTGCTATTCTGTCAGAGACATCACAACTAAAAGAAACAGGAAGCAATGAATCTTTCACTTACAGAAATATTGTACATCTTATGTGCAACAGGAGGACTCTTGATTGAAATGCTTAGGTTTCTGCTTTTATTATTATGGCCAATGGCATGAGAACTTTTATAAATCTCAGGGATGACCCCATTGGACCAAAGGAAGAGTATGTGTTTTTGTTTAATGCCTGTTACCTCATAATTATTCCAATGCTGCGTGTCTCTATATCCTATCTTGACTGATTATTCAAAGAAATAGGCAAATTCATGTTGCTGAAAGAGAACGTTGGTAACACAGTTTTTTTAAGAAGTTAGTGAAACATCTGAGTCCGAAATATTACTCTTCATTATATTGTTCACCACACAATAAGCACTGTACAGGATGTAGGGGGTGTGACAAGGGAAATCAATTTGATACTGATAAAAATGTAATCGGTTGTCATGCGGTAGGGTGTATGTCCATGAACTACTGTGATGGTCAAGAATTTCCCTTCCCCATGCTGAACATTGTAAAACTGATTCAAAGTCCATTGAAGTGAATTGAGAGACTCCAGTTGACTTCAGTGGGCTGTGGATGAGGCCCTAGAGGCATTATAAGAGGTTATCACCTTCCTCTGAAGAATCGGGTATTGGCCATCACTTGGATGCAGATGAGCAAACTAGATGGACCAGTAGTCTGATATGTCATGATGTGCCAGCCATCACTTGTTTTTTTTTTCCTCTTCCCTTCCCATTGCATCTCCTCTTTCTAATCTATCTTCCTCAGGAAAAAAAACCTCTATCACAGTCATGGTACCAAATCTTAAATTACATTCCCATGACAGTGGCTTAATTTTTTCATCCAAAAGTTTCCTTTCTCTGTGTTCTTCCTATTTGCCTTTTTATTCAACTCTGTTAAAAAAAAGCAAGTCTTCATCGTAGTTTTAAATGCATGTGGGAAATAAGCTGCCAAGCTGCTCATTTTCATATGATTAACTTGTTTTTCTTCACAGGTGATCCTGGAGAAGAAAGTAATTTTGTTGGTACAGCATCTGTAGCCTGTCTGGTAAGCCTGGTTCATTCTTGGTTCATCTCCTGTTTTGAACATAACACACTCATTACAAGAACATGAATGGTGTCCCCCAGTGCAGTCTGTGGTGCTCATAAAATTCTACTGATTAAACAACTGTTAATTATTTAGATTCTTTTAAACTGTCTCTCCATATTTGGTAAGTACAGTACTTGGGACTCTTGAGTTATTCTATATTTTGCTCCTAGGTAATGCTTGTCTTGCATTCTTTCATTTCCATTTAAAATAGCTTCTTCCTGAGCTGTTCCAGCTAAGAGCCTCAAGGGTTTCCTCCATCCCCATCAAATTAAATTTATTTAAACTTTGAACATAAAGAAAACACAGACCATAAACAAGGGCTAAGCTGTCAACCTCACTCATTAGTTACAGTTAATGGGCTAAACTGGGTACTGTGACCAATCTGCAAAACATCGAGGAGTTCAGCTACATGGAGACTGGACAGATTTTAGGGTGAACAACTTTTCTCTTCAAAATGCACATTTTTTCTATTTAATGAAGTCATATAATGCTCCTGAAAAGTGTTTCTAGCTATCCACATGGCCACCATATTGTCTGTCACTATGCCTAAATCATAGTGGGAAGGGACTCTCTCTAGAGGTGAATGGATAGTCCAGTCTACCTAGTCATACTATCCGTGGCCTTGATGCTGGGATTGTCCACATATGAGAATTATCTGTGGCACGAGGAAGTAGAGTCTCAATCCACTAACTCATTTCACTCAGACCACCTGATGGCCATAGAATGGAAAGAACTTTTGATCACTACTCAGCTGGAGAAGATTTAAAGGAGCAGCTGGGGCATTAACAAAAATGAGTAGTGTGGAATACCAGTCATCTGTGTCATTCAGTGATTGGTTTTGCTCAGAAACATTCCATTGGCTTCATTCTCTATGCCCTTGATAGCAATGACTGCACACATTTTTATTGGCCTTAACTGATTGTGTTGCTGTCATGCACTGAAATTACAAAGAGTGTTAAAGCTCTATTTAGACAAATATATCAGGTATCATGATATCAGAAGAATTCTTTTCCCCTCGAGCTATGATTCTGATTCTATTCAATGGAGTCTTTTAGTTAATTTCAGTGGGCTTTGGTTAAGGCCACGTGTGTACAAGATTTTTCTCAGCCACGAGGCTCTCGCGTAGTTATTAAATACTGTGCCTACTTTTTAAAGTGAGATTTTCTAAAATTTTGATTGCTGATTGTTTTGATATCATAAAGAATATTTTAATGAGGTCAGGAAAGTCATCCAGGGCTAGGCTGCGTTTAAGGCATGGCCCTTTTTGGAGAAACACAACCTTGTTGTGAAGCACTCACAATGCATCAGGTGGCTGTAGGAGAATGTAGACCAGAAAACACTTACTATACCTTTTCCATGGGGGCATCATAAATCTCTGCTGTGCTGATACAACTCACTGTGATGGGTTTAAGTCCATGGTCTTGCTCTTCCCCATCCTTTTTAGGGAGGGTAGCACCCACTGTCAGCACTAGCCTCAAGCAGTCCTTGAAGTCAGAGAGAATTTGTGCAGAGACGCAAGGTGGATGAAGGCTCCTTGGCACTTTGACCATCCCCTTGACCCCCTTGTACACCTCTGAAAGGTCTGACTCAGCCTGGCCCATACTGTATAACAGCTGCAGTTTCTGATGCCTGCGTCTACACTGGGGGGAGGGGGGGAATCGATCTAAGTTACGCATCTCCAGCTATATGAATAACGTAGCTGAAGTCGACATACTTAGATTGACTTATTGTGGTGTCTTCACCGCTGTGAGTCGACTGCTGCCACTCCCCCTTTGACTCTGCCAGCGCCTCTCGCAGCGCTGGAGTATAGGAGTTGACGGGAGAGCGCTCAGGGATCGATTTATCGCATCTAGACTAGACGCAATAAATCGATCCCCACTGGATCGATCGCTGCCCGCCGATCCGGCCAGTAGTGAAGACATACCCTGAGACAACTCCTGTGGGGTTTTTCCAAGATGATAATGAACTAGTCCTTTCAGGAAACACAAGAAAACATGCCTGAGCTTCTGATAATGACAGTCTATTACTAAAGAAAAAGTCGTCTTTGTATGTAGCCATAATGACATCCATTAGTGGATGGAATCTATCACAGATGTTTATGTATGTATTCCTCTAGAAAAACCCAAGCCATGCTGTACTTTCTTTAAGAGGCTTAGCCAGAATTGGAATTGAATAGTGGCTGTGCACAGAGGTTGAAAATACATCCTTTCCTTTTCCCCAATGACAAACAATGTTGCTTTTCTTTTAATTAAAAATCACAACAAGCTCGAGTGTTTAGCCATATTTAATCACCCTGTTCCCTACTGGCAGGTAAATGAACAAGCACTCCTTGGGAGAAGGAATTATGATGAAATTCCTTCATGTTCTCCCCACTTTGTCCAGCCAACTGCTTTGGAGAGCTAATGCTCTTCCTTGACGCAGAACATTGAAACACAAAACGTCTCTGCCTATCGAATTGGTGATAATCATTCTTGCTATCAGTTGGCAGCGGAAGGCATCTCCTGTTGTGTTCATGAGCACACAGATATCTTTCATCTGGACTCAAAAAGTGAAGGGGGGTGGGTGAAATAGTTCTCTGAAAATAAGGTGTGTGATGTGTGGGTGTCATTAAATTTGGTCCATGGACACACTCTCCCCATGCATGAAAAGTATCCCATTGATTTAACTGGATTTGGGATTGTAGCGAGGCGGTGTGGTTCCCTACTGCCCCGGAGAGGGATGAGCCCCTCCCAACACCAGAGTGGGTGGAGCCAGCGAGTTCTGTGCCCACCCCCCAGCAGTCAAGGTGCAGGGCAGGAAGTATGAAAGCCCACCCCCAGAACTCACTCAGGTGGCAGGTGCCGGAAAGGCCAGCCGCCTCCGGCCTAGCTCCTTGTTGGAAGACCTACCCGAGGACTGGCCTGACTTGCCGACACCTGATGCCGACCAGAGCCCCGAGGAGCTGCCCAGCCTACTCCTTGCCAGATACCCAGAGGAGCCCATGGTGCTTGACACCGCCCCCCGCCCCGGAGGACACCATCCGGACCCACATACCTCCAGAGGGGGAGTTCGGAAGTAGCCCGTGAGCCGCCGACCCTAGTCTAGCTGCAGCACTGCCAGAGCCTATGTCAGTGTGTTGCAGCCAGGATCCTCACTGACTCAACAGCAGGCCTTCTGCCGCTGCCAGGGCCCCAGGCTGGGATGCAGCAGAGTGGGTGGGCCTGGCTCCCCCCTGCCACCCAGCTTGTGAGTGGCAGTCTCCCCCTCTCCCAGGCCCCCCTGAGCCTAGGGCCTGGGCTTGTTGTTTACCTGCCTTTGCTCAGCCCCTGCCTGAGGGCCTGAGTCACTGACTCTTTGCTGACCCGCCCCGACTCAGGCCCTGGGCCTGCTAATTGTATAAACTGTTGCTCGGCTCCTGCCTGAGGGCCCGAGCCCTTGACTCGCTATTGCCCATCGACCATGGGCTGGGTGCGAATAACTGTCTGTGTTTGCCTCTATTGCTGCCACGGCGAGAGACTACCACAGTCAGGCTAATTCCCCATCAGCAACTGGAAGGAAGTAGTGAGGCGGTGTGGTTCCCCGCTGCCCCGGAGAGGGACGAGCCCCAGCCAAACCCTTCTACAGGGATCAAGCCCTAAATGAAGGCCAAAGACAAAAGCATTCCACAACCAATGAGTTCAGACAACAAGCAATGTCCATCAGGGGAGATTTAATTACAAAAAAACATTAGGCTCATTTTTGTACTATATGTATTAAGAGTTTATTTTGTACTTAAAATTTTTGTTTTGATGTGTATGAAGATAAAGTATGGCTCTCTGGTTCCTGGTAGGTTAGCAGTGTTGTTCTTGATTCGTCCTCTGCCATCATAGTATCAAAACTGGTCTGGACTTTCACCCATCCCTATTTATTCAAATTGAATTTCTTTCAGATTCAATTCAGAAAACTACCCACGCATGCACCCTGCAGTGAATGGGATCACCTGCCCGTAAGCACCATCTTTCTGTGCATGGGCTGCTGATCCTGTGGAGAAAGGAGTAGCTTGCTCAAAAGGACACTGTGATGCAGAGGTGGAAAGCTCAGAAAAGTGCCAGGTTTAAAAGAGGGTAACTGCCCGGCTCATTGAAGCTGCTGGGCCACATTTGAAAGTGGAGCTAGCTATTGGGAATAATAGGTCAGGGACTTGATTATGGAAGGAGGTGGCTGACCAGGCAAGGTTAATTTGCCACGGGTGAACAGATGGAGTCATTGAGTGAGTCAGCTGAAGCTGTGTTGGGGAGGTTAGGAAGGGCATTCGCATATGCAAAAATTCATCTGCCCTGTTGGACATTACTCAACTTGTGAAGCTCTTGATGTTGGCCCATCAATTATAATCACTTACAACAGGCAACAAAAGGTCCTTTTCTGAATTCAAAGGACTATATTAATATTAACATCCCAGCACTTAATTATGTTTTATATTAAGTGATAAATTTAAAGTTGGAAGTGTTAACAGAAACTGGGAATTGTTAAGGATGTCCTACTGAATGCCCCTAAAAGCCATGATTGATTCCACATGCACACACAAAAGTTATTGATCAAAAAAGGTCTTAGTTAATAGGAGATGTGAGGGCAGCACTAAATCATAAAAAAGTAAATATATAAACATGGAAAAATGAGGAACTTAATAGAAATAAATGCAAGTTGAAAATGTAAGTGACTTAAGGTTGAAGAAAACAATGAAATATCAATGCTAATAGGGTTAAAGACAATAAAGCCTTTTAAAAACACATTAGGAACAACAACAAAATAGGTCCATTGTTAGTTGCAGAAGGAAAACCATATATAGCGATGCAGACAAAGCAGAAATATTTCTGCTCTGAATTTGGAACGAAACAGGAGGAAGTAGCTATCCCACATGATGATGTGGCTGGAATAGAAAATTTACCATCTGTAACAAAGGAAAGATGTGAGACAATGTCTTCAAAAATTAAATATTTTCAAATCAATAGGCATGGATAACTTATACCCAAGAGACATAAAGGAAGTAGCTGAGGCGCTCTCTGAACTAGAAATGTTAATTTTTAACAAATCTTGAAAAACTGAAGAATTCCAAAGGATTGGAAGAGTGCCAACATAGGGAAATATGGACTTGGGGGAGGGATAGCTCAGTGGTTTGAGCATGGGCCTGCTAAACCCAGGGTTCTGAGTTCAATCCTTGAGGGGGCCACTCTAGGGATCTGGGGCAAAATCAGTACTTGGTCCTGCTAGTGAAGGCAGGGGGCTGAACTTAATGACCTTTTGAGGTCCCTTCCAGTTCTAGGATATCTCCATTAATTTAGTTTTTATTTAGTTAGCCTGATGTCAATCCCAGGCAAATTAATCATTAATTTGGGCTCTATCAACAAAGAATTCAAGGCTAAAAATTAATGCCAGGCAATATCGCTTCAGTTGCCTTTTTTTGACAGGATTATGGGTCTGGCTGATAAAGGTAACTGTCTTGGGCTTAGTATACTTGGATTTGTTTTAGTATCACATGGCGCTTTGATTTAAAAACTGACTAGGGTGACCAGATGTCCCAATTTTATAGGGACAGTCCCGATTTTTGGATGTTTTTCTTATATAGTCTCCTATTTCCCCCCACCCCCGTCCTGATTTTTCACATTTGTTGTCTGGTCACCCTAAAACTGACAGATATCAAAATGTAGCTGTGAATGGGTAGACATCAATGCGTGGGTTTAGTGGTTTAGCAGCAGCGTTCCGCCCCCTCCGGGTCCGTGGGAGGCCACTCCGTCTCGCCTGTCATGGGGAATTAGCGGTGCAACAGGAGTCTATAGCTCAGGTCTGTGTTCCGAGCCGAGCAGCAAACACAGGCAGTTCGCCCAGACCCTAAGTCAGGGCAGGGCAATGAGAGCCGATAGCCCGGGCCTGTGGTCTGGGCCAAGCAACAGAAACAGTCAGGTAACCCAGGCCCTTAGTCAGGGCGGAGCAATGAGGCTATAGCTCGCGCCTGTGGTCAGGGTCGAGCAACAAGGTGTTCAGGCATCCTGGCTCCGGCAGATGGCTGACAAGCACTGGCTTCTTGGCCTAGAGAGGGGAGAGAGGGGGTTGGGTGGCAGGGGGGACGCTGGTCCACCCACTCCACTGCGTCCTGGCCCAGGGCTCTAAGAGTGGTAGAGCGGTCTGCCACAGGGTCAGCGGGGATCCTAACTGCAACACGCTGACCTAAGCTCAGGCAGTGCTTCAGCCAGACTAGGGTCTGCTGCCCCAGGTCCACTTCCTAACTCCTCCTTGGGTTATACCTGTGTCTGTAGAGGGCCCCCCAGATCATCAGGGTAGAAGGCCTGGGGCAGTCCTGGCATCTCTTCCATGGGCTGGTCAGCATACGGCTCTGGCAGCCCTGGCCCATCCTCAGCTCCCCAGGGGCTGGCAGCAGTCTCCCAGCTTAGGAGCAGGCAGGAGGCGTCTGGCTCCTCTGGCAGCTGCAGCCCAACTGAGCTCCCTATCCACCTTTTCTACTTCCTGTCCTGTGCACTGACTTCCGGGGGGAGCAGTGCGCACATCCTGGCTTTCCCCACCAGGGTTCAGTGAGGGGTTCGTCCCCCTCTAGATCCGTGGCAGGCCACTCCCCCTCACTACAGTGGGGCGGCAACTAGCGGTGTCATGGGAGATTGGTTCTTGTTCTAACGCTAACATTTTAATCAACTATCTAGATGATAACATAAAATCTTTGCTGGCAAAGTTTTCAGATGGCGCAGAGTTTAGTGGGGTAGCAAATAATGAGGATAGACCACTATTATTATCTGAATAATCTGATAATGGTCACAAGCCAACAAAATGCATTGTAATACAGCCAAATGCAAGTCATTGATCTGGAAACAGAGAATGCAGGTTGTACCTATAGGATGGGAAATTGTCTTGGGAAGCAGTGACTCAGAAAAGTACTTGGGGTTATTGTGAATAATCACATCAACATGAGCTCTCAGTGCAATGTTGTGCCAAAAAAGGCTAATGCAATCCTTGGATATATAAGAACAGGAGTACCAAGTAGAAGTAGGGACATAATAGCTTTTCCTAAAGTTTAAGGCAATAAGGGACTGTTACCTGGGGTTCTTTCAACCCAAAGCTCTTGGTAACTTTACTCTGTGCAAGGAGGTGTCAGGAAATAAATCAGGGGAGACACGGCCGTCCAACCGATAGATGGCTGGCACAAACAGGACAACACGAGTGCTTTCACTTAAAGCTAAACTTTACTAAGGTACGTCTTCACTTACCGGAGGGTCCGGAGGCAGGAAATCGATGTTCTGGGATCGATTTATCGCGTCTGGTTAAGACGCAATAAATCAATCCCGGATCGATCCCGGAAGTGCTCGCCGTCGACGCCGGTACTCCAGCTCGCCGAGAGGAGTACGCGGCATCGACGGGGGGAGCCTTCCTGCCGCGTCTGGACCCGCGGTAAGTTCGGACTAAGGTACTTCGAATTCAGCTACGTTATTAACGTAGCTGAATTTGCGTACCTTAGTCCGAAGTGGGGGCTTAGTGGGGACCAGGCCCTAGTCTCAAGGTCTTACACACGTCCACAACAAGATTAGTAAAACACCCCCAACCCTTGATAATTACTAAAGCTGAGTGTGGCTTTCGAGTGGCACAGTGGCAGCCCGTCTGCTGGTGGGGAACACAAGATGCATCCAGAGGGAGACACCAGTCCTGAAGAGTCCCCCCATCTCAAGCTTTTCCCCCTTATTTATACACTAGTAATAGAATGACATGTCCCTTAAAGAAACCTTGTTAAATAAGCAGTTTCAAGCAAGAGGTTCCTTCTGATTATTGATTAACCAGGTGTGGGTTTTTCCAGAGTCTGCAGCTCTGAGACCCCAATAGACATTCCTGCTCTTTTAAAATGCATGTATCAGCAACTTCAACACAATTCTTATCTGGAAGGATGTGGGGTCAAGCTGCCCCTTCCGTAGCACCCCAAAACCCTCTCCCCTCCGGCCTTGGTCAAGCTGAGACTTCTTTACAGCCTGCTGACTAGGTTGCTTTTTAACAATAAGCCGTAGTGGTTTCAAGCACTTTACTGGTTTGCCAAAGTCTCCCCGTACAGGACCATTAGATTATCTAGTCTGGCCTCATGTATATCACACACCATTACATTTCACTCAGTTACCCATGTGGAACCCAATAATTTTGGCTAGCCTAAAGCATTTCAGTCCTCAGGAGACTAAACTTTTGTGTGCAACTGGCAGAAAACAGGAGAGACCAAGTGCTGCTGAAACCAGTGCCTCTGCAATATCAGGAAACTGATTACATGAATATGCCCAAGATGATTCCACCTGGCGATCCATGCTACATGCTGCATATGAAGGCAAAGCAAAGCAAGTCCCAGTCAGTCTGTTCTGGGAAAAAATTCTTCCTGTCTCTAAACCTAGGTGGTCACCTGGACCCTTAGTGTGTGAGCAATACATACCAGATAGCCATCTAAGAAAATACCATCTCCAATCACTTGTCAACCCTGTCTACTGTGCTATCTCTAGCTATGGCCAGTCTCTGATTCTTCAGAGGAAGGTGGGAACAAAACAAAACACCATGTAGTGGTCCCTCTGCTTCAGGTGTGGAGAGAGGCCACTCTGACTAACTGCATCAGGCAACATTCAACAGTCAATTAGCAGTTTATTTAGCTCAGGCCCTCTGAGTGGGGCTGAGCAGTAAGCAGACTCTAGCCCAAGACTCCTGGCTTGGGCAGACAGCAATCACAGTGTATGGTTCTGGCCCTCGGTGCAGGGCAGAGCAATAAGAAAGGTTGCGGGCCTTTGGGCCTAAGGGAAGCATGTGGCCAATTGCCAGCTGTGAGGTTGGCAGCAAGGTGGAGTAGGGAGACCCGGGCCCTCCCTACTCCACCAGGTTCCAGCCCAGGGCCCCCCACACTGCCTCTCATCCTGGCAGCACAACTCAACCAAAGTCTGATTCCCTTGGGCTATTTCCTACCACCCTCTGTTGGCATGGCTCTGTAGTCAATGAGTCCTCAGTCGCTTCTGGGTAGACGGCTTACAGCAGCCCTAGTAACTCCTCTCCACTTTTGGTCTCCTCTGGTGGCAGGGCGTGGCATGGCTTGGTGCCTGTTCTGGAGTCCTGCAGAGGGTTTGAGATGTCTGCCTTCTTCCCTGGCTTGGCCCCACCTGAGCTGTAGGGCCCTTCCTTAATACTTCCTGTCCTGCCCCTGCACTTCTGGTGTGGGCGGCAGGGCTGATTTGGCTCTGCCTACAAGAGGGAGTCTGGTGGTCCCTCAGGCTTGGAGGTAGGCCATTCTGCCTCATGGCAAGCCACATAATAAATCTAGTGTATGAATTGAAAATAATCCTTCCTGTTCACTGCAGCCAACCAGCTGAAGCCATGAAGCATGAGATTTCATTTTAGTCATTGCCTTCACGAAGAGCTACAAATGTTATGATCATGTTGAGAGCCATGCACAGCTAAGCTCCCCATGGCCCGACGGGAGGGAATAAATAGGGGGAAATAATAGACTGCAATGCTGAGCCATTACATTACATTACTACTGATGTTACAATGTGTGGGAGTCAGTATATGAGGCCCAAGGACTGTTTCAGTATAAAGGGCTAATCCAAACAATATAGTCTCAAGTGTTCCAGTTTTATGTCTCCTGCACTGAAGCCATCAGCTTGTACTTTGTGAGCATACTCCTCACTCCAATAGATTTAATTTCAGAATGTATTTTTCCCCCTGAAATTCAGCCTAGCTTTTCTTTTCTCCTTCATATCCCATAATAACTAGTTATCCTTACTAATTAAGTCCTCTCCATTCCTGGCGATTACATCTTCAATATTGGTAGACTGTTATATGTCACCTTAGTGACTTATCCAACTTAGTGATTGCTTATCCAAGTAAAATATATTTCTTTGTTAATCTTTCCTCAAAAGTCAAACCCTCCTACCCAACTCCTCCATTACTGAACTTCCTCTAAGTTGCCCAGAAGTGAACTTCAACCACAAGATGCAGAAATTACTGAGTGAGAGTCCATGGCTTGTGTTATAAAAGAGTTCAGACTAGATGATCAGAGCAACTTTAAAATCTAGGAAGCCAAGAACACTACAGATGTGGCCTTACCAGATGCCTGTTTGGTTTGTGCTGTGATGCCTCGGAGTATGTAGCCCCAAACCACATAAGCCTTTTTAATTTTAGTTGCCATATTGTTATGCACACTAAACAAAATGATCTAATTTGCTGTCCGTTACCAGCTCTTTCAACATTCAGGATTCTTATTGAAGAGTATCCTCCTCACTTGTTTTAGCTTGCATTTTCCTCGAGATGAATGCAATGTTATTTCCTCTGCATTCTTCTAACCCATCTATGACCCGCCGCATTATTTCTCTATCTTCACTGCTGTTTGCAACATCTCTCAATATTGGACCATCCATTAATTCCTATAGTGTTATTTACCTTTAGTTCTATATAGTTAATGAAGTTGTCCCACAAAAATGGACTTACAAGCAACCTACCAACCACTTTCCAGCAACTTGATACATTGTCACTTCTTATCCATTTTTATGGTCCTTTGCATGCATGTGAGAATGTCCTTACGCCAGCTGATTTTGTGAGTAAGATCCCAGGAGACGTTAAATAAAATGTGCACTGTCCTATGAAGCAATCTAGTGCATTCCCCAAGCTTTATTTAAGTGCGGTGAATGTATAATAGTCTGAATACTATGCAGATACTCTTGAAGCTTTCGAGCATGCATTGACATACTAATTGCTTTATTTATCTGAAGTGGTGGCAAAGTGGATTTGCAGTGCTTTATTTTATATTATAGCGCTGTGCTCCTGAGATCTACTATTGACTATTGCATGCTGTCCTCACATAAATACAATCATTGTCCTGGGTAAAGCAGGTTAGCCGTTATATATATATTTTTAATTCCACAGAATAATGGTGGTCCAAATAAAAAGCTCCACTGACGTAGTAAAATAACTGTGGTACATAAAATTCTAGTCATTATCATGTAAGTGAATCATAATAATGCGGTTGCATTGTAGCATTTCCCATGGCCTTCTCAATAACTGTTGCAAAGTTTACCCAGAAGCACCCTATAAAAGCCATAAACATTTTTCAAAGGAGTCAGATAGTGTTGAAAGCTTTGTTTTGTGTGTGCGCCTTTTTGTTTTTGTTTTTTACTAACGCTCGTAAAATGAATAATGAATTGTGCATAAAAAAGCCACTCACAAAGTGGCAGAAGAATAATATCAAAATCATTGCAGGAGTGTTAGATGTCTGAATTTTTGCATTTACAGGATATTTAAGTTGTGCTGTAGAAGCAGGAAATAAACATGCCAGTATTCATCACAAAAGCTGTATTTAATCTCAGAGAAAGTACAATGCAACGCTCTACAGATCATATTCTTTGGAAGTTTATTTTGTAAACTTCAACTTTTCCAGAATCTGCTTCCTTGCTGGTTTTACTTTTGATGTGAATTTGTGCTGTTCTTTGGAAGGTGCCATGTGCACTTAACGGAAGCACAGTGAATCTGATGTAAAATATGTGCTCCCGTAATACACACTGCATACTTGTTGCCACTTAAATCAAATCTCGGCAACATTTACTGCTGCCCTGAAATTGCTTTACTAACAGTTAGTTTTATTGCTTATTATTAGAGTCTGAATTACTTTCCCTGTGTTCATTCTGTATTGCAGCATAAATACCAGTGGTCAGTGGTAGTATTCAAGAAGCTTGCCCATTGCCTTGAGGAAAGCAAGGTCCCTATTTTATTTTGGTTAGATCTAGCCGCAAGGACACAGATCTTAGTAAGGAGCAGCTTTCTACTGTAGAGCTGCAAAAGCATCCCAGTGGCTCAGCAGGTTTCCTCTTGTTCCATCTTGGCTCCCAGAGGGCTGGTCCACACTAACCCCCCAGTTCGAACTAAGATACACAACTTCAGCTACCTGAATAACGTAGCTGAAGTCGAAGTACCTTAGTTTGAGCTACAACGTACTTACCGCGGGTCCACACCCGTCAGGAAGGCTCCCCCGTCGACTCCGCGTACTCCTCTCGCGGAGCAGGAGTACCGGCGTTGATGGCGAGCACTTCTGGGATCAATTTATCGCGTCTAGACAAGACGTGATAAATCGATCCCAGAAGATCAGTTGCTTACCGCCGAACCTGGAGGTAAGTATAGACGTACCCAGAGATAGGCCTGTATTAGCAATAAGGCCGCAGGCCAGGAAAGGACTGAAGCTCGTGTGTAACTCTATCCATTGACTGCAATGGGATTAGTCATATGCTTATAGAAAAGCATGGACTTTGGTGGTACGGAGTAATTATCTACCACGATGCTGGCTCAGCTGCTCTGGCCAGTAAAGTGATGGGGGGGAATAGAGACAAAGCAGCACCCATTCCTGCACCCAGATTCAAGCTTCAGATACTCTGCATAGGAGTCTACGGGGCGGGGCGGGGGGGGGGTGGGGGGTTCTTTCTTGCCTTTTGTGCAGGAATAAAAGGCAACCCACCATCTAGCCCCATGTTGCCAGCCTCAAGCAGGGTTTCATGTCATCACAGGACTTTAAGTATTTGTGGAAATAGAATTCCATTTGCTCATATATGAGGAATTCTGAAATCTTCCTGTGTATCCACTGCAGCAGAAACAGCCCCTACTTTCATTCTTCTTGGACACATTTCACCTACCCCAAGAAGTGTAAGAGGCTGCTCTCATCTAGCTCTCAATCCACTTGGACAGCTGGGCAGTCAGGTACCAGATACAGTCTGTGGAATAATACCTGGTTCTTTTCAGCCATAGAGCTCAAAGCACTTGACAAAGGAGGTCGGTATCATTATTGCCATTTTTCAAATGGGAAAACTGAGGCAGAGAGTGACTTGCTAAAGGTCACCTAACAAACTAGTAGCAGAGCTAGTAATAGAACTCAGGTCTCCTACATCCAGGATGGTGTATAAACCACTAGACAATACTGTGACATTCTATACCTTGGGAGAGCGTACTGTAATCTCCATATTCCTCATTTTCATATAATCGTGATCTTACATATAACCCATGCCTTGTAAGGTATCAGGGGAAAGGTCATGATCTGCTGAAAGTCATTTCTCTATCCATATAGGTGCATCATTAATGCATATGAAGTTATGAGAATTGTGTTGTATGGTGGTCACTGAAACATGCTGTAAGTTGGGAAATAAGCCAGATGTTAGCTCCCCAGAGGCAACAGCAAGGGAAGTAACCAGCGCCCAGGTGGGGTGTGAAACAATCCATCAACAGCCATTGTCCAGCAAGGGAGCTACAATGCAATGACTCACCTACATGAGGCCACACCAGGGGAATTGCTCAACCTTGATTGGGGAGACTCAGCAATGCCCCACAGACATGCCTAGACTTGTGTTCTTCAAGCACTTGGACAGAGACTATAAAATAGACAGAGTGGACACATACTAGGCCTTTTTCCTGCCCCCACCTATGTTTCAAGCAACCAAGACACTGAAAAGAAGACAAGACTCCAGCACAGGAGATTGGCCCAGGTTTAAGGCACAAACCTGTATATCAAGGACTGCAATATCCAGTGGGGTGAGAAAAACTGATTAATCTAGATGTTGCCCAGTCTAATAGAGTTGAGAGTTTAGACTGCGTGCTTATATTTCATTTTATTTTGGTAACTAACTCTGACCTTTGACTTATAATCACTTAAAACCTATTTTTATAGTTAATAAATCTGTTTGTTTATTCTACCTGAAGCAGTGCGTTTGGTTTGAAGTGTGTGAGAAGCTCCCCCTGGGATAACAAGCCTGGTACATATCAATTTCTTTGTTGAATTGATGAACTCATATAAGCTTGCAGCGTCCAGCGGGCATAACTGGACACTGCAAGATGGAGGTTCCTAGGGTTGTATCTGGGACCAGAGATATTGGCTAGTGTCATTTGGTTGCAAGTGTGTGAACAGCCCAGGAGTGGGGGTTCTCACAGCAGAGCAGGGTAAGACTGGCTCCCAGAGTCAAACATTGGAGTGACCTAGCAGATCACCAGTCTAGATAACACCAGAGGGGAACGTCACAAATACTTCCACCTTTCAGGCACTGCCTCCATTCACCCCTAGCCTTCTGTTTGCTACTGTAAGTGAGAATGAGGGGAATATATTGTTCCAGATTGTTGCACTGATTGGGGTGCCAGGAATTTTTTAAGAAGACTCATGCCAAAATGTATGTATGTAGGAATTTGTTTAATATTTTAGGTTTAATGCATAATATTATAATCCCTTTATTGGGTGCATGGGTAGCATGCTCTTAACTGTTACAATTTAGTATCTGCTCATTAAGTGAAGGCTGCTTTGTTTTGCTCCTGCTAATTCTTGCGTCCTCCACACCAGGGTGCACCAGCTGAAAAGTTCTGGGTCTTTTGTGGAGTTGTGTTCTGAAAACTGGAGAAGCCCGTGATGTGGCTTCTCAGCTGGCACAATTTCCCCTGATTTTCAGTCAGGACAGCACTTTATTCTTAGAAAATAATTAAAAAAAAAAAAGTCTAATCAATATACATGCATCGTGCCCCTTAAGTGGCAAAAGCCCTGATCACACAACAAAGCAAAAACCACTCGGACAAGAGCAATATTGTGTGCAAGAGATGTATTCTACTGTCCACTTAGTTCAAATGAAACAGACAAAGATAGTTCTGACCATGACAAGCACAGGTGGATGATTCCTTCTGCTTCAAAGTACATTACTTCTGAGTTGAGATGCAACGAGATCTATTATTATCCTACAAAACAGACTTTCTCTTCCCCCATCCTCCTTCACATGTTGCTTATCTCTGCTCATGAACAGACAGTGATTACACTTACACTGCATTAGAGCAAGCAGCATTAGGACCAATTACGTAAAAATATTCATGCTGTTCTCTCAAATAAGGATTTCACTGTCACATGGATTTGTAGACTTTGATAGAACCCAGTATTGATCTCTCTCCTCTCTTCAGACCACTACAAACCAAAGGAAAGGGATATAGACACAGACACATTAAAAAAGAGCGAATAACCTTTTTTGTAGAGACAACAAAACACATCAATATTTGAATGCTCAATATTTGATTGTACCCATGTAGGTAACTGGAGCTATTAATAGACAGTGCTTTAGTTCTGTGTTTGAGCATCAACATAGGTGTTTTTTCCAATAATGCTATTTTGTTATGTTTATATGGTATTATTTAATATATCTCTCGGGCAGCAATGATCAGCGTTCTCGTTGCACGACCTGTCAGTACCCGGCACAGTCCGGGAAGCGAATGATCCTCCTAACAAACCAAATTCTACACGTTCATACTTGATGAATCCTGATTTTGCCGGTTTCGGTAATCCTAAGAATGTGCAATCCTGCGGCTTCTATACCATTGGGCCCACACTCCGTGTCCTTCAACTCAATGTTGAGGGTTAATCGACAGCCAAAAGACACTTAACCGGCTTTCTTGCTCATCAACATGCTATCAATGCTATCTGCATACAAGAAACTCAGATTTCATCTAACGAAGTTGGCCAGTACAAGATTGACAGCTTCAACCTGCTTCAACCTGCCACGCTGCACACTGGAAGCACGGCCGTGCCACATATGAGTGGGCTACCATTTCAGATGCAGTCTGTCTGTCATCCACTGAATACTGTGATGTCATCAAGATTGGTGCATTTTGGATAGCAAATATCTACAAGCCTCCTAGCGTTAGCTGGGCTGAACAGATCCATGCTTACCACACCCAGCTGTTTACAGACAGCCGTCATACAGACAGTGGCTATAACGTGGCTGATGCCAGAGGTGAGCAACTTGTGGACTGGCCTCATGAAATGATCTTGCCCTTGTTCATAGTCCAAAACAGCTCAGGACATTCCATTTTTCTAGATGGAACAGCAACTACTCCCCTGACTACTCCGAGCATCATGCCAAATCTTGCACAACTTTCCACGCAGCCAGCACCGACCGTCACTGATCCATATTGGTTTTCAGCTACCAATTGTCATGAACACAAAGAAGTAGTGGTGGAACCTGTGCAAAGCCAACTGGAGAAACACAACGAGGCATGGGAATGCAGTGGTGTAATGATACTGCTCCGCCACCTCCCGATAGAGCAGGCTTATGGGTGTAGAGCCACCTACAAAGTAGCCACCAGAGCCATTCCACGTGGATGTCACCTGTGTACATCCCCTACCTGGAAGAGGAGTGTACCGCTCTACTCAAGCAGTACAAATCAAGTGGTGAACCAAATGTGGCCAACCACTTAATCTAAGATCTGAGCTACGCTCTCCAAGCCAGATGGGAGGAAAAGACCAAGAATCTGGACTTACTCATTCCAGCTGCAAATGCTGGAGTTTACTTTGTCACCTTGGAATAGCCCAGCAACCACTGACCCCAAGTTGATTATATGTGAGTACTAACCAAGTAGCCAGTTACCTGCTTCACATGGGAAAGACACCCCTGGGGAAAGCAGTGAAGAGTCAAGTCCAGAACAAGTGGAGGGTCTTCTGCAGGCAACACAAATACAGAGCTTACCCTGAACCTTTCAGAGCTGGAGAGAGTGTTGTATAACATCAAGTCTGGCACTACCGCCAGCTATGACAACATAGTTCCAGAGTTCCTGAAACATCTTGGTCCATGTGCCCTCTCCTGGCTGGCTCAATTCTTCACAAGTGTCACCAATGAAGGAAGACTGCCAAAAGTCTGGTGCATGTGAAAAGTTATCAGCCACCTCAAACCTGGTACAGACCTAAACCAGGCATCAAGCTACCACTTGATATCACTGCTTTCTGTGTGTTTTACAGTTCTAGAGTGCCTAATTTTACAGCGAATAATATCAGAGGTTAAAAACGTCTTGAATGTCGAGAAAATAGGTTTTCTACAAAGTTGAAGCACATGCAACGAAGTACTTGCACTAAACACATTAATCGAAAATGGTTTCCAAAGAAATCTGAAAACAGGCACTATTTTCATTGACTTCACTGCAGCGTATGGTACGGTGTGGCACACAGGTTTGCTTGTTAAAATATGAAGAGTCCTCCCACCATGGGTTACTGATGCCATTGAACTGCTACCCTGAGACAGATGGTTCAGGGAGCACGTGGGTAAGAAAACAAGTGCTGGGGAAAAAATGAACGGACTACCCCAGGGGTCTGTTCTAGCCCCAGCCTTGTTCAACCTATAAATGACCTGCCATCAACTCAATCATATATGTTCATCTATATGGATGACATTTGCTGCAGGCTACAGCTCCGACTTGCTCTGAGTTGGAGAAGACCTGAGTGACGACATTGCAAAGCGGCCCGACTACTGCAATACATGGCGCCTTCAGCCTAGCCCAAGCAAGACGGTCTCTAGCACATTCCATCTCCACCATGTCAATGCTAAGAGGGAACTAAACATCATAATGAATGGCCAGAGACTGAAGTATACCCAATTTACTTAGGCATGACCCTTGATCGAACACTGACGTACAAAAGCCACTTGAGTAAGATAGCAGTAAAAGTCAAGAAATGTAACTGACTCTTAGCAAACTGGCAAGTTCTTCATGGGGAGTGGATGCTCCAACCCTAAGGAACTCAGCACCCACCATCTTATACTCAATAGCAGACAGGGACGGCTCCAGGCACCAGCTAAAGAAGCAGGTACTTGGGACAGCCAATACTAAGGGGCAGCACTCCGGCCACTATTGGGGCAGCATGTCCGGGTCTTCGGCGGCAATTCGGCGGCGGGTCCCTCAGTCCCTCTCGGAGCGAAGGACCTGCTGCTGAATTGCCACCAAAGAGTGGAGCGGCGCGATTGCACTGCCGCTGCTTTTTTTTTTTTTTTTTGCCACTTGGGGTGGCAGAAAACGTGGCGCTAGCCCTGATAGCAGAGTACTGTGCAACAGTATGAAATCGGTCGGCACACACCAAACTTGTTGATATGCAATTCGGCTCGACAATGAGCATCATCAAGGAACTCTCTGACAGACTTATCTTCCATGGCTTCCAGTTCTGAGCCACATTGCTCCCTCTCACATCAGGAGGAAGACTGCAGCCTATATAAGGAAAGTATATGGCCCCTATTTTTGTAGCATGTCACACTATTACTGTACCCACCCACACAGCTCTCCTGTGGTGCAGAGCAGTGCTATTATCCCCATTGTACAGATGAGGAATGTAGGCACAGAGTGAGTAACAGCCAGGTTTTTAAAGGCATTTACACACCTAAAGATGCTGATGCCTAGTGCTAATTTCAAATGTGCCAAGGGCACATAACTCCCACAGGTATCTCTTTGCCTTTAAAAACCTGACCCAAGGTCACATAGGCAGTCTATGGCAGAGCAGGGAGGGAACCCATTCCTCAAGAGTTTGGGGCTAGCACCCTAACTACTGGCTCATACTTCCTCAGGCAACACATCTAATAAGAGTTTCAGGTGGTGGCGGGGATGGAATTAGCTGAGGGCCTGTACTACAGAGAAGGCTAGCCCACATGCATGTAGGTTATGATATGGCCCAGTGTTGTTATAAGTTGCATCCAAATGTCATCACACACTGTGCATATCTTTACATATTCACATAGCCTCTGTAATCCAAAGCCATGCTGGCTGCATGTGGGATCACCCAGACAGGGTGACAGCCCCCTCTGAGAGGGTTCCTCCCCACACCTCTCAGTGCTGGTCTTCCTGTGCAGAGATTGTACCCTGTATACACAGCCACTAATGCTATGCCTGACAGCACACTGATATGAACAGTGAGCAGTAAACTGAAGACTCAGTGAACAGTCAGAAGGGTGCGATAGTGGTTTGAGAGAAGTGAGTTTTAGCCAGAGCTGGGCTTAGGGAAAATGGCTCCCTTGCAAACTTGTATTTTGGTGCCTTTTCTTTGAGTTTAAGTACAGATAAAGAGGATGGTCACACACCTTGAGTTTACTGGAGAAGTTTTAAGTTATGGTAGGGGACTGTGTGCACCACCAACAGAGACTACTGCAAACGGCACAGGTAGCCCGTATGCTCAGCACTGCATCACTGTAGTACATGAATCTCTGGCACCAGCAGCAAGAACGCCGGGTTGGCAACCATGCCAAGTGCCAGAGGGATGGCAGTGCTGTGAGGAACAAACTGAAGCCCAGCACAGCACGCGCCCAGCACGGGGTCTGTTTCCCCGAGCTGCCAAGAACCTGCCCTGGGAGCCCCGTTGCCTCTGCTTCTCAGTGCTGTCCAACTTCAGACACCACTGTGTGCCCCCAGGAGCACTTGCCATTAGCTTGGGAGTCCCCCATCCTTCCCTGATCCATGGAATTTGGGGGTGAATGAGTAGTTACCCTGGCGGACAGGCGGGCTGGGCCAGGCAACCTGGGGTGAATGCAGGAGACACCGGATGGAAGCAGCTCTCCCCCTGGTGCACTCCTCAACCCCCAGCCCACTGCAGACTGGCACATGACACAGCCCTGGGGGCTAGGCCAGCCCTGGCCCCAGCCCGTCCTCCAGAGTGCTCTCCTGGGCCCACTGGGGCTCACGCAGCTTGCCTCCGGGTCAGACCCTTCCCACCTTCAAGTTGCAAGAACACCCCATGCAACTTAAGCGCCTTTCCTGGCTAGAAGTCAGCCTGACCCGCCCACCCCCTCCACCGAGCCCACACACTGCATGGACCAACAAAGCCACCCACAAGTGGGGAGAGGAGCCCAGTGGGCGGGCACTCATCTCTTATCCTGCCCGGGTGCTGGCCCTCGCTTGACCATGGAGCCCCCCTGACCATGGTACCCTGGACAGTCACCCACAATGCTCACCCTTAAGGCCACCCCTGGTTTTATCTGTGGCAGTTTCAGAGGTTCTTTTGATGAGTATGTACCGAGCTGTAATTTTATGTGTGAGGCAGCTGGAATATTGCTAGACAGATGCATTGGATAAACAGTAAAATAATAATTGAATCATATTAAATAAGTATTAGGTGTTATTTCCCTCTTGGGGACAACCACTTGAAGAAAAGATGTTGACCTATGCTTGAGCAGTCTGACACATCCAGTAGAGGGCAACGATTTGCATAAAACACTAGCCATTGTTCTTCTGATAGAGTCATCTGGGGACTCATGAGGATGGCAGAGGTGCTAGGTCTTTTGGGGGAAGGACACCATAAAGGGGGTTCTGAGATGAAGATGGGACTCTGAACTTACACTCACCTGATCTTCACCAGCACACCCCATCCCAAATCTAAATTCCCATCTTGGCAGCAGCAACACAGCAAGCTGTCACTTTCATTTAATTAAATTGTATTCTGTTAGAGCAACCTTCAAGGAGTGGGATGCAGTGCAGCAGGTTGTGAAACACATATATTAATTATATTTCCAATGACCAAAGCAAGAACATATCACAAATCGTTTACTGCTATTTGCATGCTCAGCTTACTTATGCTATTGGGTCAGTTTCTTTTTACTTTTCATTACACATCCACAGCCCTCTTAAAATATTTGCATATTTTATCTTAGCCTCTGTTTTCCCATGCTCCTGATAAGTTATTTCTAGAACTACTGATGTTCATTTCAGTTTGGCATTAATGTTGTCTCCAAAGTGCCTGTATATTTGTTCCTGGTCTCCTAAAGTAGTCATCAGATTACATTTTTTTTAAGAGAGTCTTCAAAATTGGTAAAACGACTTCCCTAATGAAATTTCAAAACCCTCTCACAGAATCACATAATTATGTTTCTCTTGAGCTCTGCAGTACTTCATTAACAGATACAAGGCAGGGAAATGGCCTTTCTTGTCCAAGTGATGTCCAATTTTAGGATCAGAGTCTAATAAATTAAACCATAAGAAGTCGAGGGACCTCTCTTAGCACTATTTACCAAGACATTACTTGCATTTGAGCATTCAAGGAGATGGGCAGGAGAGGCCAGGCAAACTACGGACAGACAGTGACATGTTCAACCAGGGAAATGCAAAAGGAAACCTCACGCAGCTTGGTTCCTTCATTTGTGTCTTTAATGCCGAGAATAAAAGGTTCAGAGCAGAGACAAATAAGTACAAAAGATTAAAGGCCAGAGGCAGTGTTTTAATAAATGGTTTCACCAAACGCAGCCTTCTTGACTGCGATGAAAATCTTTATTCATGTTTTGCCTCCGGGGTTCTTATTCTTTCATTTTTATTTTATTTGTGCCCCTGGATAATTTCCCTTGAACTAAAGATACCAGCCCGATCCTATTGTTAGGCCAAGTTCACTGCTGGAGGGACTCCACCAACTTCAGTGGAATTACACAAGGGACAAAATTGGTCCCCCATGCCTTTTTCTTATGGCTTTATTGGTTAATTGGGTAGTCTTTATGAGGTTTGTTTTGTTTTTTGTTTTTCCCTGGATTCAATTTTGCTTTCTGAGTTTCAGTACACGCAAGGTGACTTTACACTTTAAACTTCCAAATTGGGGTATTGGAATTCAGCCTTTTAGGCAATTCCTCCAGTGCTAATTGAAAAGGGAGTTGGAGTCATCAAAATATTAAAAATACAAACCTTATCCCAAGCTGAGTTTTAACCCCAAAAAAGGAAGACGTGCCAGAGATTCCATGAAGACCACTAAGGACTAGTGACTTTGCTATTGTTATTGATTTTTACATGGAAGGGTCTCCGATACTACAGTGATAGGCAGCAGTATAAAAACCCAAGACAAATATTTGAGAAATGGAAACAGAGGCGGATGCTGATTCAAAATCATACATGTAAACTTTCATTGCGATAAAATACAGACACTACAATTCTTCTGTGTGGAGAGATGTTGCAATAGATCCTGTAGTGACATCTTCACAAAACAGCTGACATTTTGGAGTGTAATGTTTTATGCCCATAGAAACCGCGGGCCATACAGATACACACATTATAATTATTCTTATTTTAGTATCACACATTTAATTCAGAAATACCTATTAGAGATGAGTTCAAGTTAAAAATTTGGATACTGATGTGGATTCCAAAGATCCCAAAATTCAACGGTATTTGGTTCTGAGGTTCTTGTTCAACTCATTATAATAACAGGACACTGGCCAAATTCCATCCAGATCTAGGTTCAGATGACAAACTCCCACCCCTCTTCAGCCCTTCTCTACATCAGATCAGTGAAATTGAGCCGATATCAGATCATCAACTCTGTATATTTTCAATTCTTTCTAAGGCCAGAAAGAGAAGCCAGAGGATCAGTATGTGATCCTTGTAATTTGAGAAGTGCATTTTACATAAATATCTCCACACTACATCCAGTGTTTTTGTGGACAATCCTTCTTAAGTAATATAATTAACTGAGCCATATATGAAATGAGAAGTACATCCAGGTATCTCTATCCCTTCCCGTATTCCCTATTTGCAAGTGATAAAAATTGTCTCAAGTGTTCTCTTTGGCTTAAAGTACTGAAATGTTCTTACAGTATTTCTCTTACATGAAATAAGCCAATAATTAAATTAATGCCAGAGTGGCTGCAGGCAAAACAGTCATTGGATGTCTAGTGCCACAGGTGTTTGCATGGAGTGATAACAATAGTCGCAATCAATGAAAAGTCAGGGGACAATGAATTGGTATTCACAATGCATCCCCTGTAAGTACCCACCTGCAGCTTGTCTGCAGTCTGGAGAAACGGACGATATAACTAGCAGATTGAATTCAAGGATTGCCACGAATCTCAGTCAACCAGTCAAACAGGTTCCAGATGACGATTTTCTAATCATAGGTCCAACACTTAAAGTACTCCAACGACTATATTGCATATTCTTTCAGGCACACTCAAATCTACTTCTCTAAGGCTTGGTCCACACTAAGCCCCCACTTCGAACTAAGATACGCAACTTCAGGTACGTGAATAACGTAGCTGAAGTCGAAGTACCTTAGTTCGACCTTATCGCGGGTCCAGACGTGGCAGGCAGGCTCCCCCGTCAACTCCGCGTACTCTTCTCATGGAGCAGGAGTACCGGCGTCAACGGCGAGCACTTCCGGGATTGATCCGGGATCGTTTTATCGCATCTAGACAAGACACGATAAATCGATCCCAGAAGATCGATTGCTTACCGCCGGACCCAGAGGTAAGTATAGACCTAACCTAATATGGTTACTGGTCCTCTGCAATATTGCTCCACCCAGTGTTTGCAAAGAGGAAAGCGTAGCAAAGCTCATGACGAAACTGCATGATATGCCACATCTACCATTAATTAAAGACTTGTTTAATCCACCACATAGTCGTCTACCTCTCGGCGCCCATTGAGGATAAGTTTACTGGGTGAGGGATTTACGGTAGAGGATGTGTGGGGAGCTTCGTGGTCCACAGATAAAGTTACAAATAATTATCTTGTCTCAGACCCCACTCAACATCAACCAGGTTTTGATTTGCCATGAAGGCAATAGAGCCTTCTGAACCAGTTTCGTACCGGACATGGAATTTGTGCTGCAGTGAAATTTTGGTGGCATTTTAGAGACTGTCCACTATATTGATGTGGGGAGCCACAAACCATGACATATTGGCGAGAACTTCAAAATGACTCAACTTCCTGGAGGTCTTCATGCCTTGAATATCATGGATAAAAATGCTGTGACTTGGCTTGACCGGACTGCATACTCCAAATAATGAAAAAACGCAGAAGGCCAAACATTTCATTTAAAGATATCCTTAACCACCTCCACTTTTCTAAACTGGGTAGCTGCTATGCACACCCAACCCAACAAGCCAAAGGCTGCATCTTAGCTTAGCTTACATTTAAATGATACGTTTCATGCTAAAGGGATCCCAAAGCAATTTACAAAAAATGTACAAACTTACACTGATATGCAAGCTATATCTAGGAACCACCTTAATGCACCATAAAAATGCAGCCTCCTGCAGGGTGGAAATGAGCAACTGCTGAACAAAGCAGCAATCCTGCCCAATAATTTAGGATAGGAAGGATTGCAGTTAAACTGCAAAGGAATCTTAGAGCTATTCTGGCAACTTTACATCACACTATGTAGTATCCTCTCACCTCCTCAGCAGCCCCCAGTTTAGGGAGTGGGTCAGGGAATGAGGAGGACTCAGCCAGAGTATTCTATCGATTCTTGGCTGTGAAATGGCCATAAGGCCATTGCATCTGAACCTGTATTCCTATTTATTGATTTTGTGTCCCTTCAAAGGTATTGGCTGCTCAAACTTACACTGGTGATTGGATACGGCCGAATGTGAGCGGTGCAAAAGTAGCTCAAAGCCACCTTTGTCCATCCATGTCTCTCAATCAAGGACAGCTAAGCCAGGACAAAGCCTCTAACCTAAACGTGCTGAGCAGAACATGTCTGTCCTGCAACCACCTCTTCTTTCTCTTTGAAGCAATCCCTGCAGCTGCTCTGCAATCATTCCTTTGGTTCCCAGCCCTTAAGGAATTACAGGGGCTACACGTACAATCAAAAGGAAATCAGCATGGAGGCAAATACATCATCTCTGTGGGTCAGTGAGAGATGGCAGCTGATCGAGAAACATGAGCTCTGTTGTAATGGGAGCCTCCTTCATCTGAGCTCCTGAACTGGGACATTTATATCCAGATTGGCTTTGAGGCGTTTGGGGGGTGAATAGAATTTTCCACGCTCTGTGGAACCAACACCTCTTCAATCTCAATATCACAAATCACAGCTGCCTGGTTTCCCAAATTAAGCGAGATCCTTGATACTCTCTCCATACTCTCTCCAAACCCCATTGAAGTCAGTGGAAAGACTCCCACCGACATCCAAGAACATTACATTAGGTCTCATCAACACTCCCCGGACCTCATCCAGAAGCAGGCAATGGCAAAATAATGTGACGATGAGGCTCTGAGACCAGGGCCTGAATTCACTGTGTAGTGGTGAAAGACTGAAAAAGAAGACAGTTGATGTAGTGATTAGTAGATCTGGGTTTGGTCCCCTGCTACACCTCATACTACTTTTGCACATAGTGGGATCCGAGTAGGCACGTGTCTGCATCTTTAGGTGCCTAAATACCTTTAAAAATCTGGCCCTTATTCTCTCTGTGCCTTGGATTCGTAAAATGAATGTGACAGTACTTCCTGGCCTCACAGGGCTGCTTTCAGGCTGAACATATGAAAGATTGGGAAGCCCTCTGATATTATGGCAATGGGGGCTGTAGATAGTTAACTGATACCTTAACCTTGCATCCCTTATATGGTGAATGCTTAGTGTCTGATTTTCAATGAGACTGAGACTCCCAGTGAAATCAATGGGAGCTTTGGTTCCTCAGCACCTCTGGCAAGCAGACCACTAGACTATAAGTCCAGATTTATAGAGCCACTAGTTATGATACAAAACCCGTTGACTTCACTGGCAACTGGATCACACCCTAAAGGTATCTTTTTAGGTACTGCTACCACTCTACCTGTCCTCCAATGTATTCATAAGGTCCGAAGACAGCCCTTTAAACAGAGGGCAGCTGATCAAAACTATCAGTCCGCTCAAACACACCTTTGAAACTTATCAAACTAGAAGCTATCCTGTCCTTTCAAGCACCAGCTGTTTTTGTGTTTTTTGATGTTAACACCTTTTTGCAAAGTTTAATATTGATGCTTCATTTAAAAAGTTATTTATTTTAGCATTATGCAGCATATATGCCAGTTGAAAGTAAGAATTGGCCATCGCTTATTGAAACATACGGTGAGGTATTTCAATGATCTTATTTCCATGCTTGCAGAAATATTAAAAATCTGCCATATATTGCACTTACACATGCACAGCACAGTATAATTTGAATAAATCTGCTCTCATAATTAATTTACTTTAATTAGAATAGGGTGTCAGATCAATTGCTTTTCTTTCACGATGGCTTACAAAGTCTATATTTAATCTCCCTATTGTTAGGTATAGTTCTCTCATTATCTAGCTCTATAAAAACCTATAGTTATTCTCCTTTGTAAATTTTAAGAACAATAGATTATCTCTGTGTTTAAGAAATAGGTAATTCTGTTTATTTGCAGGAAATAAATACGTTCTGGGTAAGAGCCACAGCTGGTGCAAATCCATGTAGCCGCACTGATTTTAATGGTGCTACACTGACTTGCACTAGCTGCGCATCTGGGTCTTTATCTTTGAGGAATAACCACTGTAAATATGTTCTAATCTCCCACATATAAGTGCATATTGCCTCCTCACCCTCTTTGCTGAACCCTTCATATGAAAAACATATTGATGCACAAAAAGAATTGTAGGTGTGTCAGACACCAAGACATGACCAGTGAAGTAGGATCTATTTTGTGGGTCTATTTTGCGGACTGTGTTGTACAAAGAGACATCCTTAGAAGAGCTGGGTGAATTTTTTTGGTCGCAACTGTTTGGGGTTAAAAAGTGCAGATACAGTAAAAGTGAAGCATTTCACACAAGTGTGTCAATTTGGCCAAATTGTTTCCAGGAAAAAAAAATAAATTCTGAAAAACTCTGAACATCTTGTGTCAACATTTTCAAAATGAAACATTAGATTTTGTAAATTCAAAATAAATGTTTTGTTTAATTTTATTTTTAAATGTTAAAACATGTCTGAAATTGAAATGAAATATTTGGTTTCAGGTTGAACAAAATATTTGTTTGACAAAATATTTTAGTTTTACTTTTTGATTCACCAAACTTTAAAAAAAAATCAATTTTTGGCTTGATCCAAAACAAACTTTTTTTCTGATGTTTTCAGAATTAAAAATCTCTTATTCACCCAGCCCTATAATACAGTGTTGTATCTTTCTTCTCTACACAACATTAATAGAGTATTTTGGTGGGGATTGGTCCTGCTTTGAGCAGGGGGTTGGACTAGATGACTTCCTGCGGTCCCATCCAATCCTGATATTCTATGATTCTAGGGGGAAACCACACAGAGCCACCTTGGTTCCATATAGCCATGTCTCAAACTATATACAAACATACAGGACCTAACTATATATGCCACTGCTCTGTTCATATCTGGTGGCCTCTACAATACAACACGGGGAGGACCCATTTAAAGGGCTGCCAAGCGGCTATTTAAAAGGATACCACCCAAATCCTTTACACTGCATATAGGTATCTAGAATAATAGATGTAATTAACACAGAAAAACTAGGCAACAAAGTGAAATTAATTTAAAAATTTTTAGGCCTAATTCTCAAATGAGACTCAAACCTAGCAGCTAAAATTTCACTTGCAATTACGTGTGCACTGTTTTGCAAGTGCAAATCAGATATTGCACATTGTAGTATTTAGATGTCTTGCTGCTTGATTAGCTGCCTAAACTACATTATTTGCTGTGAAAGTGACTGCATGACCAGTCACTCTGGGAGAATGTGGTCTTTGTCCCCTTCCAGTTGCTAACCTACATAATAGGATAAGCATCTACTAGAGCTGCCAGCTGGAGAAGTCACTCCTTTAATTCAAGCTATGGAAATACTCTTAGTGCTGGATGTTCCTGCTGATGAACCCTAGTTGGAGGCTGAGGGTATCTAAAAAATTAAGATGATTTTTTTTGTAACTTAACCCTTTGATTTCACTCTCAAGTTGTCTGGCTACTGGATTTCCAGAGTCCTTGATCATGAATAATATTTTTTTTTGCTGTTCCCAACTGGCAAGCCATTTTTTTGCTTCCTTGCATTTCTGAGGGAGCTGAAATTCCCATGGCTGGTTTTGTCTGTCTGTTTACTTCTCATGTCGGTGTACTGGCCTGAGTGAAGACACGAGCAGAGCTCCAGCGGGGCATGGTGTTTATTAGTTAACTGTGGCAAGTGACCAGTGTTCTGTAGATGTTGAATTTCTCCAGAAATGATCTTTGATTGTAAAGCTTCTAATGAAAGAAGACCAAGATCACATTAAAAGCAAGTCATGTTCTATACTTACACCTAGAGACTTTGATTCAATCCTTTAGTCTCTCATAAGACTGCTGCTAAACAGGATGCCGCTGAAACCAGGCAATGCGGAGGAAGCTTTGAACACGGTAAGATGCAAATATCAAAAGTTCAAGTCATGGATAAGAGATGCTATCTTCCATCTGATTGAAACAACAATGAAATGCCAGACTTAATGGGGACATGCTCCAAAGCATCTGAGGAGGAAAGACTTGAAGGCCCTTAGGCAGAAACAGCTGAACATGAAGGTTAGAGTTCACAAAGAAGTTGCAAAGAAGCATGAGCTTTTAATTCTTAAGAAAAGCTCAATGTTTACTAGAGAGAGTGCCCAGAGATTGCCTGATCTACATACACAGCAACTGATGCTTCAAGCTGGAATCCAGCGCCCAAACTAGATGAAGTGCTATGTCAATATTTCTCTAGAAATTCCAAAGTACATAATCCTTTAGGAACAGTCTTACCTTGCCGGGCTCTCCTAGTGTGGGGGAATTCTGACTTGGTGCTTTTCCCCTGTGAGTTGTTCCATATACTCACAGAAATCAGGGAGAGAGAGAAAATACCTACTAGCTAATCTGACCCATTTCCTGACACTTTAGGATTGATCCCTACAGTATATCTCTTATTGCTTTATTCCGATTAGCTTTCAACATCACAATTGCTGGGGCTTCCATCACTTCCCTTAAGCACCTATTACAGAGTCTAATAAAGCACTTTTCTGGAATAGGATTCTTTCCTAATATTCAGCCTAACATTTCCCTTTTGTAATTTCATCTTGTGACGCACCCATGTACAGAACAGCTTAGTTAGATAGGTGCACTGGGGGTGTTTTCTGCATTCCTCTGAAGCATCTTAAAACATGCAAATGGACCGATGATCTAGTGTGCTATGGGAGTTCCACCAGTTGAGAATGGCTTATAAAAAAATTAATGCATGCCAGCAGACATATCTTATTGGTGTAAGTGTAGCTGCTCAATACATTTACTCCTCATTCTACTGCTATTGGGCAGTGCTCTTGGGGTTACATTCTTTCCTCAGATAGCATGCATAATAATTTGCATCTCTATAGTGCATTTCATACATGGGTCTTCTGGAGCCCCCCCACTCCACAGATCAGCGGCAGTGCTGTGATAGCTAGGTTGTCTCCTGACTGACAACGGGGAATGAGGAAACAAAGGAAGTTGGCCTTTGCAGCCTCCCAGAGCTCTGGTTGGCTATAGAGCTGGCAGAAAATCTCACCCCGATCACCTGCTGCAGCAGGAGCTATGTGGGCGGCTGGAGGGGCCACGGGCGGTAGCTGCTGGGACACAGCTGTCCGAGTGTCAGAGCTCCAGGCCGAGAGACAGGCCCAAGGAGCAGCCTGAGTGTGTGGCCCCTGTGAGAGCCTGCACCACACACAAGAATCAGCCAGAGCCCAACGGGAAGGAGGCTCCTGATGGGCGACTGGGGGCACTGAGATGCTGTGTTCGCTGATAAAAGTGACTGTTACTGATACAGCAGAGTGGTTGTTACTGATGGTGGTGCAGGGGTGATTTGTGGGTGAATTCTCACCTTGCCAAAGGCTGTAGGAGGGGTCTCCAGCCCAAGGACAAAGAATGGTCATTGGGAACTGACTACTGGCAAGGGGAGTGCCCTCCACCTTCTCAAAAGGCTTTACATACCCCGGGACAAAGTTGTGCCTGTCCCTTCTGCAATGGGGCTGAGTGCACAAGGAATCTCCCCTCCTTATTCCATGGTTCTCTTCACCTGATCAGTGCTGGTCACAATCCCGGCCCCTGTCACTGCCCCCTGCCTAGCCCTCCCTGAGACAGAAGCCAGGCCAAAGGGGAAAAGGAAGAGGGAAGGGCATGTCCCTGCCCTCCCCTCCACAATAGCAAGCTCTGGGGAGTGGAGCAGCAGGTGCTCCTATTGCATCATGCTGCCTAGTGCAGCTCCACTCTGCCTCTGATGCAGGGCTGTGGGCTAAAACCCCACACCAGCCCGCTAACAAATTAGGCCACAACACCCCTGCAGGGCAAGTAGGTATTTCAGCTGAGTCATTTGCAGCACAAAGAGGTTCAGAACTTTGCCCAGGGTGGTAGTGGTGGAGCTGGAAATGGATGCCAGGAGTCCGGCCTGCTGGGTACCTGCTCTGACAATTAAGCAAAGGCGATCTCCATGCTCTTAGCTGCCGTCCTCTAATAGCACACGGGTAGCCAACTAACTGCTCGTTGAAAGGTAACCATTCTAAAGCTGTTCAAGACACACAAACATGCGCTCCCTTGAAGTTTGGGGGAGCGTCCTGTTGTTTTACCCTACATACGGTGATGGTGAAGCCCTCAGAGGAAATCTCAATGTGAATTAAGCAGGGAGGAAACCAATCTCTAAAAGAAAGCGACATTTTTTTGGCATTCCAGGAACAAAACAAAACACAGGGGGAAAAATGCTGCCAAGCCGGATCAAATTGCCCTGCTTTCAGAGACAAGCAAACGGCTTGCGACAAAGCTTGAGGAAGAGCACATTGTGTCTCGAAAACACCGCGAGCAGGCTGGCTACATTCCCAACCCCGGTGCTGCCAAGCAGACCTTTTCTGTCAGATAAATAATAGAGGAGGCCAGAGAGTTTAGACATGCACCATATCAAAGAATTGTGAGTTCTAAAGTTGCTCAGAAGGAACTCGCTGCTCAGTAGATTTTGAATCTGAGCAGGTGATCTAGCCACTTTTTTCATTATTCTGGGGCTATCCCTAGAATCATAGAATTGTAGGACTGGAAGGGACCTTGAGAGGTCATCTAGTCCAGTCCCCTGCACTCAAGGCAGGACTAAGTATTATCCAGACCGTCCCTGACAGGTGTTTCTCCAACCTGGTCTTGGAAATCTCCAATGATGGAGATTCCACAGCCTCCCTAGGTAATTTATTCCAGTGCTTAACTACCCTGACAATTAGGAAGTTTTTCCTAATTCACAACCTAAACTGCCTCGCTGCTGCGATTTAAGCCCATTGCTTCTTGTCCTATCGTCAGAGGTTAAAAAGAACAATTTTTCTCCCTCTTCTTTGTGGCAACCTTTTATGTACTTGAAAACCGTTTTCATGTCCCCTCTCGGTCTTCTCTTCTCCAGATTCAACAAACCCATTTTTTTTCAATCTTCCCTCATAAGTCATGTTTTCTAGACCTTTAATAATTTTTGTTGCTCTTTGGGTGTGCATTGGGGATAATACACACCCACCAGCTTCTATTATGCATTTTCATCTGATATTCTTGGCAAGATACTAACATGAAAGGGACAGACAGGGACTCACTATTCATCATGCCTGGGTCAGTCTTATTTATTGTACAGAAAGTTGTAAACACGGCTTTTTCCAAGTCACAAGCGTGTTGTAACCTCATTATGAATATTAACGAATGAAAGCCTCATGACACTTAGCGTGAGAGCAGTACTGGGCATACGGGCTGGCTGGGGGGGAAAAACAATTCCTTTTCATAAAAATTTTGAGGCTTCAAAATGTGGTTTCATTCTGATGTGGAATGAAAACAAGATTTAAAAAAATGTGAAAGATAAGGGAAGCCCAAAATGGTTGGCACCCAGTGGTTAGGGCATTTAACGGGGATGTGGTAAGCCCAGGTTCAAGTCCCTGCTCTTTCTGAGTCAATCATTTGTTCAAGTTTGCCTTTTGTAGTGGTTCTATTTTGTTTAAATAAGAGGGGGGTAAATAGCAACTGACTCTATTGCCCAGGGAGTCAGGTTCAAATCCCTATTGCAGGCAGAGCAGCAACTTGCAGCGGCTTCATTTTCCTGAGTGCCCGAACCCCTGAAGTATTCTTTCTCTTTCTCCTGTTCTGATTAGAAATTCCATCCTGGAGCTGAAAAACCGACCCAATTAAATTGTTCATTGAAACCGATATGCTTATATGAAACATTTTGGTTGTGATGAAACAGCATTTTTCAAAAGAAAAGGGTTTTGTCTAACATTTTCCAACCGGCTGTGGTTGGGAACCTCTCCTTCATTATATACCTCATCACCTTCAGCTCCAAGTGCAAGGCACAATTCATCAATCTACCTTCTCTAATCTAAACACAGAGGGTAGGTGTGTGTGGAAAAAAAACCCAAACAAGACTACGCTGCATACACAATTGTCCCCCTGGGAAGAGAGTGAGCGAGAGAGCAAATCACACATGACAGATGTTAGTCACACTGCTTAATGGTTCTACTGGAAGGCACCAGGATATTACAGGGATGATGGTGATATAACAGTCTGTATAGAACAGAGTGGAATAGAATTTCCTGATTTTTCCTTCTGCCCCCGCAGTTTTTACAGTGGTTTTGTCTATGCAAAGATGTTGTACTGGTTCAACTAACAATGTCATGTTGCACCTGTTTAGTTAAACTGGTCCAATTTAATGTGTGAACTTGCTGCATCAGTTTAAACCTGGGCTACATTAATTTTGCTGTAAAATTTACAGGAGCAAGCTAACCGGCCATAAGCCAGGTTTAAACAGATATAAGTGTCCACAAATTAAGTAAGCATCAATTTCACTAACAATGCAACGTTCAACCTTTAGTTAAACCACTTAAACTTTGTGCATAGACCAGGCCTCAGCTGCGTGACCTTTAAATTTCTTGTCATATGTAAGGTGTCTATTCATGTAATAGGCACCATGGAAACTTAGTGGAATGAGGATATCCAACGGAACATGGTAATAGCAGGATACAAAATATAAAGAAACGACAGAGTAGGTCATGCTGGTCGGGGAGTGGCACTATATGTGAGAGAAAGCATAGAGTCAAAGAAAGTACAAATCTTAAATGAATGAAACTCTACCATAGTTTCTATGGATCGCAATTCCATGCTTTAAGAATATAGCAAGAGGAATATACTACGGACCATAAGATCAGGATGGTGACAGTGACTGTGAAATGTTCAGTGAGATTAGAGAGGCTGCAAAGGCAGAAAATGCAATAATAATGGTGGATTTCAACTAGCCCCATATTGACTGGGTACACGTCATCTCAGGATAGGATATAGAGATAAAATTTATAGACAACATAAATGACTGCTTCTTGGAGTACCTTCTCCTGGAACTACAAGGGGAGAGACAATTCTTGATTTAGTCCTAAGTGGCACAAACAGGATCTGATTCAGGGGGTGAATATAGGTGAACTGCTTGGTAATAGCAACCATGCTGTATTTAAATTTAACTTCCTTGTAGTGGGAAAATGCCAAAGAAACCCTCCACAGTAGCATTTACCTTCCAAAAGGGGAACTACAAAAAATGAGGATGCTAATTTAATTGGAATTAAAAAGAATAGTCACAAGAATGAAATGTCTGCAAGCTGCATGGACACTGTTTAAAAACACCATAACAGAGGTTCAAACTAAATGTATTCCCCAAATAATAATATCATAAAAAAAAAGTAAGAGAACCAAAACAATGCCAACATGCTAACCACCTCTTTTACTCTCCAAAGCAGAGTAAAACAGGTGGTTACAACAAAATGGCATCCTTTAAAAATTGGAAGACAAATCCTACTGAGGAAAATAAGAAGGAGCATAAACTCTGGCAAGTCAAGTGTAAAAGTATAATAAGGTAGGCCAAGAAAGAATGCGAGGAGCAACAAAAAGTAATGGCATTTTTTTTTAAAGTCCGTCAGAAGCAGGAAGCCTGCCAAACAGTCAGTGTGGACACTGGACAATTGAAGTGCTAAAGGAGCTTTTAAAGATGACAAGGACATTGCAGAGAAGCTAAATGAATTCCTTGCATTGGTCTTCATGGCAAAGGATGCGGGTGAGATCCCCAGACTCGATTAATTATTTTTAGGTGACAAATCTGAGAAACTATTCCAGATCGAGGTGCTCAATAAAAGAGGTTTTGGAACAAATTGATAAATTTAACTGTAATAAGTCACCAGGACCAGATAGTATTCACTCAAGAGTTCTGAAGGAACTTAAATACGAAGTAGTAGAACTACTAACTGTGGTATGTACCCTATTACTTAAATCAGCCTCTGTTCCAGATGACTGGAGGATAGCAAATGTAACACCAATTTTTTTTTTTTAAAAGGCTCCAGTAACGATCCTGGCAACTACAGGCCAGTAAGACTAACTTCAATTCCAGGCAAATTGGTTGAAACTACAGTAAAATGCAAAATTATGAGACACATAGTTAAACATGATATGGTGGGGAGGAGACAACATGGCTCTTGTCAAGGGAAAATAGACCTCACCAAACTAGTAGAATTCTTTGAAGGTTTTAATAAACTTGTTGACAAGGGTGATCCAGTTGATACTGTGTACTTGGATTTTTAGAAAGTCTTGGACAATGTCCCACACCAAAGAATCTTATGCAAACTAAATAGTCCTGGGAAAAATCATGCATCAATAACTTTTTAAAAGATAGGAAACAGAGAAGAATCCCATACACGGCTACAGACACTAGGGACCGAGTGGCTAGGCAGCAGTTCTGCAGAAAAGGACCTAGGGGCTACAGTGCACGAGAAGTTGGATATGAGTCAACAGTGTGCCCTTGTTGCCAAGAAGGCTAACAGTATTTTGGGCTGTATAAGTAGGAGCATTGCCAGCAGATCGAGGGATATGATCGTTCCCCTCTATTTGGCATTGGTGAGGTCTCATCTGGAGTACTGTGTCCAGTTTTGGGCCCCACACTACAAGAATGATGTGGAAAAATTGGAAAGAGTCTAGCAGAGGGCAACAAAAACGATTAGGGGTCTGGAGCACATGACTTATGAGGAGAGGCTGAGGGAACTGGGATTGTTTAGTCTGCAGAAGAGAAGAATGAGGGGGGATTTGATAGCTGCTTTCAACTACCTGAAAGGGGGCTCCAAAGAGGATGGATCTAGACTGTTCTCAGTGGTACCAGATGAGACAACAAGGAGTAATGGTCTCAAGTTGCATTGGGGGAGGTTTCGGTTGGATATTACGAAAAACTTTTCCACTAGGAGGGTGCTGAAGCACTGGAATGGGTTACCTAGAGAGGTGGTGGAATCTCCTTCCTTAGAGGTTTTTAAGGTCAGGCTTGACAAAGCCCTGGCTGGGATGATTTAGTAGGGAATTGGTCCTGCTTTGAGCAGGGGGTTGGACTAGATGACCTTGTGAGGTCCTTTCCAACCCTGATATTCTATGATTCTATGAAAGGGTAGGATACATAATTAGTTTTCACATGTTCAACGTATTCATAAACTGTCTAGAAAAAGGGGTCAACAGTGAGGTGGCAAAATTTGCAGATGATACAAAATTATTCAAGATAGTTAAGTCCAAAGTGTTGTGCATGGAATTACAAAGGTAACTCACAAAATTGGGTGACTGGGTGACAAAATGGCAGATGAAATTCAGTGTTGGTAAGTGCAAAGTAATGCACATTGAAAAACATAATCCCAACTATAAGTATAAAATGATGGGATCTAAATTAGCTGTTACCACTCAAGAAAGAGATCTTGGAGTCATCATGGATAGTTCTCTCTGAAAACATCTGCTCAGTGTGCAGCGGCAGTCAAAAAAGCGAACAGAATGTTAGGAACCATTAGGAAAATGATAGATAATTAAACAGAAAACATCCCAATGCTACTATATAAATCCATGGTATGCCCATACCTTGCAAACTGCATGCTGTTCTGGTTGTGCCATCTCTCTCTCTCTCTCTCTCCACACACACACACACACACATGCACGCATTGGAAAAGGTGCAGAGAAGGGCAATGAAAATTATTAGGGCTATGGAACATCTTCCATATGAAGAGAGATTAAAAAGACTGGAGTGGTTCAGTTTAGAAAAGAGACAACTAAGGGGGGGATAGGACAGAGATCTATAAAACCATAAAAGGTATGAAGAAAGTGAATAATAGGGAAGTGTTATTTACTCCTTCACATAATACAAGTACCAGGGGTCACCCAGTGATATTAATAGTCAGCAGGTTGAAAACAAACATAAGGAAGTACTTCTTCACACAATGCACAGTCAACATGTGGAACTCATTGCCATGGGATGTTGTGAAGACCAAAAATATAACTGGGTTAAAAAAAGAATTAGATAAGTTCATGGAGGATAGGTCCATCAATGGCTATTAGCCAAGATGGTCAGGGACACAACTCCTTGCTCCAGATATCCCTAAACCTCCAACTGCCAGAAGCATCTGGCATTGGCCACTGTCAGAGACAGAATACTGGGCTAGATGGAATTGTGATCATTCTTCTGACACTAAAAGCCAAATTGTACTTTAAGTATACAGCCTCACCTCCTACTGATATTAGTGGAAGTTGCTTGGGCATATATGAGGGCAGTATTTATCACTAAAGGTGAACAAATGTGTAAAAGTTTGGGTCACTCTAAACTAGAATTAAGGTATCTGCGTACTTGTAGGCAAGGTTAATATTTCAAGCACCACCTAGTTGTTCCAATTCTCCAGTGGCATGATGGTCCTGTATCAGAATTTCATATGAAACTGATGATTGAAATGGCTAAGATCTCTCTATTTATTCTCCATGCATGGCGTAGGTCCAAAATGTTTCATTTCATACATCATTTACTACTTGCCACAGTCATTTTATAAAGTCATCTTTTGCCTTCTCTGGAAATGAAGAGAAAATAATTTCTAAGTTTGGAAATTTCTGTGGACAACATATTGTGTTAGATCCTCAATGGGTGTAAATCAGCAGAGAACCACTGAGTTGAAGGTTGTGCTGCCTATTTATGCCTACTAGGCCTGACTCAAAAGTCAATGGAGCTCCACCAATAACCAGTGCATGTGAGACCAGCAGTAAATCTCTTGTCTCTAATTGGCACCTTGGTCAATGATTAATGTGCATTTACAGCAGGAGATTTGAGCTTTGTCCATCCATGTAGATCCAAGTTAAATCTACCTCAAGAGCGAATCAACCATATATCTATGTCATTTAACATTTTCATACCCTTTTCCTACTGTTCACAATGCTGCACCCCTGTGAAGACCCTTCCCACCGGCTCAGAGATTAAATCACCTGACACCAAACTCAGTCTCCAGACGCTGACACACATAGTAATAGAGAAAGCATAGTCATCCACTAACTTACACTTCACACAGGGTGTTCAGCTCCAGGTTTTTATTCAGGCTCATTCCTAATTAATTCACCGTCCCTCCCTTATTCCCAAAATTGAGTTCCTTGCCTTTAAGCCTGAATCAACACGCATCTCTTTCTTATATTTGGAGCAGGATGGGAATACCATCTGCTGACATACGCTGTCAGGAGTGAGGCCAGCTCTACACTAAAAAGCTAGGTTGACCCAGCTATGTCACTCAACGGTGTGAAAAATCCACAACCCGGAGTGATATCGTTAAAATGACCTCACCCCCAGGGTAGACAGCACTAGGTTGATTGAAGAATTCTTTCATCGACCTACCTATCATTGCTCAGGGAGTTGGATTAACTACAGTAATGGAAGAGCCCCTCCCATCCCTGTAGTGAGTGTCTACACTCACGCTATTGCTGTGCTGCACTACCTGTGTATGGGTAGATATAGCCTGAGAGATAAGCCCCTTTATGTCAGTGGAATTACTCATTGAGTCAATTATTGTTCAAGGGAGTTAAGGTGATAGAATCCGGCTCTAACCATTCATAGGTGCCACATGACCTGGAAACCACTTCCTGGGATGTTGTTTCCCACCCTAGCCCAGTAAACAAATACCATTGGTGCTATTTGGGATGCAGGTGTCCATCAGAGTAAATGAACTTGGATACTTTGGAATGCCAGTTTTTAAACCTGAAGCTTGATTCCTTGGGCATTTAATGACACTAGAAGCAACAGAACGCTTGTAAACACCTCTTCATTACTCAAGACAGTGTGAGAACTGGAAGGGAATGAATGGTCATTCTTGCTATGTTCCTAGCACACACACAGAGATATAGAGGAAAACATAAATATTCTTTCTAGCAAGTAACATTACTTTATTTTCAGATACCTAACACACAACAACCAAGAAAACAGAGACAGACAAAGCAGGCTGCTCCCTAAGACAGAGAGGCACCATCAACCCACTTCGCTGAAGGCTGGCTCTTTTCACATTCCCCCTGAGGACCCAGATCACACAGCTTCCCCATAGATTCCTCTAGCCTGCAAGGTGGACCAAAAAAACCCTTATAATTTAAAGTGATACCTTGTAATTTTAACACAGTTTTCAATACACCATTCTCTGAAACAAAACAGAACCCTTAATCAGCTGAGCATTCTTCCCTAATTGGCCTTGGTTCACTCTGCCTATGCTCACCACTCCTAAGAGTGAAGAAGATGAAGAAAATATAAAAAAGAGGAAGGCCAAGCTCAGAGTCTTCTCAAGCACAAGTGTGTCTGTTTGTCTGCGGCAAGCGACACGGTGTGAACCAGAAAACAGTAAGTATTGTAGCAAATCCTCCATCTGCTCAGGCTTGAAATAAGGACATTGCAGAGCTCATCTGCAGACGGATGTTGCTAGTTAATGTGATTTCCAACAAACCATTCATTAAATTCATAGCTGCACCTGACACGCATTAATGTGTTCCTGCTTACAAGTTTGTCTCAAAATAGGCTATTCTGCAACTTTCGGAAGTTGTGCACACCAGATTATAGCAAACAGCAGGAAATGGGGTGGAGAAGGGTAGATGGAGATTAGGTACATTTACTGTGGACATGTGAAGCCGCATTGAGATGCTGATTCCATGAATCCCCAGCACAACAAAGTAGAAATCCAGTCTTCTAAGTCGCTCTAAACTTCTCATCCAAACAAACTTCGGGGCAGATCCTGAGATACTCACAGGAGAAGGGATGCAGAAGTAGGAATGTTGTGCGTAAACAGCAGCACTGTAGTTTAAATGAGCTGACATAGACTAGAATCTGATCAGCCATCTGCAGGGAATTACAGAAGCAATCTGAAGAGAGGTTTTTATAAGACCTGTACAAATTTTGGCAGTTTTAATTTGAAGGCCTGAGCAAACCTCTGTTGTTGTTTTTTGGGGGCGGGTGGATTTCATTCACTTCATGATATTATTAATTTTGATACTGAACCAAACCAAAATCCCAAAGCAATTTCAAGCTGAAAATATCAACTTTGGTTTGGTTTCGTGTCAAGCCCATACAAAAAGAGTGACCATGTTCACATTGTCTCCACCCAAAAATACATTGATGACGGTTCATTTGAGCCTGACATTGGACTTGCTGAAAAATTCACTATACCTAGGTAAGCCTTTGGGTGTAGCTAACCCAGGTTTTATAACAAATATACAAGCCAGGCCTGTTTGTCTTGGCTTTGTTCCAAATGTTTCACAGTGATTTTAGTGAGAGTTTAGCACTGGAAAGAGATCAAACAAAATCGTTTGCATCGATACCAACTTCTCTTCTCAGAGCTCTGAGGTCATCTTTGATTGTATAAAGACTTTCTGCACAATGGTCAATTGTCTCAACATGGACTATCATTAATGTGAGATCCCTAGCATTTCTAGGGTATCTTGCAGCCTTCTTGTGTCCTTTTAAGGGCATGATGATCAACCAATATTCATTCAGAGTCCCTCTGGCTGATGTACCTAGATATCCCAAAAGTGAACGTTGGTGAATGGAATTTCTGTGGAACCAGGTAGACTCTTTAATCCTCTCACCTGCAGCTTCAGTTAAGTGAAGACAAAACTTTTAATTAACTTCTACTTTGCCTTCAGACAATTACATACCTTGGCCACGATTTTCAAAATTGTTGAGCACCCAGAGGATCGCATTGAACTCAGCAGTGCTGGTTGGTATTGAAAATCAGACCACTTATTTCGATGTCTATATATGGTTGTAGGAGCCTAACTTTAGGGTCTTGGTTTTGAAAGTCACGGCCCCTTACTCCAAACGCTGACATGGCAGAGGTTATTGCTGATGCCTGGGAGTCAGTATGGGCCATACTGGAAAAAGGCTATAGCTACAGAAATCACTCTATCTTTACAAGCTGCTTCACTGAGACAGCAAAAGCATCTGGTGCTTTGTCAGTGATACTCTCCATAACTACAGGGCTTTTCAGCTACCTTGATAGCCTAGATGGTAGGTTAAGACTGAGACTAGCAATCAGGTGGCCAGGCTGACAGGAGTCATGGATTGCTTGTTTCTGCAACATTTGTAATTAAAAGGAGTCAATAATACAGCTCTCGTTCTTCCAGGCCACTAATCTTGGAGAATAAGTAGATCACTAACCCCCTACCCTTCCAAATTGAATGACGCTGGCAGTGTGAACCCCTACTCCAGAGCTGAGAAAAGTCATTGGACTGACCTCAGCTCAAAAATGTTCTATTAAACTGCGAAAAGAAGAGTGAAAGGAAATTGGTTCAGATCAAAATTGTTATAACGGGGCACAAAGGGTGTCCTTGATGAAACATTATTGCTCTTTGAGGCATCAGATCTGTACCAGGGTGGATGCCCTGTCATCTGGGCAATGCTCCAGAAGTTATAGATATAGATATAGATATAGTATTTTGAATTTGCCACAAGTGATTTTAGGATGGTTCAGACAATTCTTCTGGGTGCGTACATCGTTTTGCTATTGGCATAACCATTTTCTAAGCTTGTAGGCCCTAATTTGGCGAGGTGCATAATTACACACCTAACTTCAAGCATGAGAGTGGTCTCACTGATGTTGCTGGAACTGCTCACTTGCTTAAAGTTCAGCAAATGGCTCTGTACCTTCCTGAATCACAATTTTTTTTATTAGTGTGTATTACCCGTGTTTTACCATTTATGGATCTTCCATTTGTACTGATTTACCTTTGTTGTGCTTACATAATACTTGTGCAGTGGCACCAGGAGATGCCTGAGCAGTAAATAATGAACCTGAAGGCAAGTGAAATTCACCCTATTTTGGGTTTTGATACAGACCCACAACTCAGCTCAAGTTTTCCACCCTTTGCCAGCGCTCAGAAACCTCACAGCAAACTTAACCTAAGTTTTGATTCAAAGGAATGTGTGCCACAAACTTATTGATTTACACAGAGGAAGTTGGGAAAACTTTACATTCAGATCTATATTCAGACTTTGTCTCGGTTCCATTTCTAGTTTTCCTAGGTTTTGATCCTAAAAAAGATCTTGTTTTCATATGTTCCTTCAGATTAATTTTGCTTTGAGTGTTCAGGGTTTGTTCAAAGTCAGAACTCTACCTGATATGAACAAGTATGGACCTGTGTGTGTAAAAACCAAGACCAAAAAAAAGAGGTTTCTATGAAACACTATCCCTTTCGCACAGCTCATATAATATTATACTATTTTGTATAGCAAGTTTCAGACAACCTGTATCCCAAAATCTTTAACTGAGTTAAATACTATGAGAGAGGGAGAGTAGGTGAGGTAATATCTTTTTTTGGACCTAATTCAATTGGTGAGAGAGACAAGTTTTTGAGTTTACACATAGCTCTTCTTCTGGACCTGAAGAAGGTAAAAGTTTCCGAGTAATGATGGAAGAAGGTTTACATAAGAAATTTATATAAGAAAATTGAAAAATGAAGAAATTGTACAAAGACACTGTCTCATATATTCTGGTAAAGTGGATGCAGTGTTCTGTTTTTGTTACAAAATATTTGGTGTTGTCAAGCATAGTCTCATTGGTGGTGGTTCTCAAGTGGTTCTCAACTTGAAAGCTTGTTTCTCTCACCAGCAGAAGCTGGTCTAATAAAAGTTGCTACCTCACCCACCTTGTGTTTCTAATATTCTGGGACCAACACGGCTACAAGAATGCTGCAAACAATACTGAATACTATAAGACAGCAAAGGGGGACAGTGAAGGGGAATATGGTGTTAATATTGAACTCTTCTGTCCTCCCAGATACTCTCAGGTACCACCAAAGTTAAACTATTTGCAACAACCCCCCAAATTATAGGTTAAATAGCTGTGTGATGCCTGATTGTGCACGCAGTTACCCATTTGAACATTCAGCGACATATTTTACACATGGAACTTTCTCTTTGAACTTTTATAGGGATATTCTGGGGGTGGGGGTGCAAGACAGCTTCTAACTTTGAAAATGTGACCCTCACATCCAAATCATTAAAGTAGCTGTAAAACCAACAGAGGAAATGAGACCACTGATGTCAAGCTTCCATCTTCGAGCTCTGCATCCATCTTACTCACCACAGTTTCTCTTTCCTCCATATTGCAACATATAATGAACACGCACCCCTAGAATCTTCAAAGCTACATTCTGGAATGTTACCAAGTCCAGCTCTTTTTTTTTTTTTCTGAGAGTGATGAAGAGAGAAGGCTGGCTGTACCAAATGCAACGATGACTGTGTTGGATGGCTGGATACAGACTGAAATCTGTGTGCATCTCTTTTGCGGAGTATCTATCTATCTATCTATCTATCTATCTATCTATCTATCTATCTATCTATCTATCACCATGAGAGTAACATTTTCAAATAATCTGAGTGAGTTAGCAGCCTCTGTCCCATTGAAAATGTTACCCCGAGTGCTTCTGTAGTATTTGGGGATAGAAGCCTATGGAGCCTGGTATCACCACCGCAGAAGGCTCTCTAAGCTTTGGTCTGAGTAGCTCCAAATATCCAGGACTCTGGAAAGTTCATTCCTAATGTGAGTCCAAATTTAGCAGTTTAAGCTTATCTTTAAAGTGATGACACACTGAAAGAAATATTTGCCAGTACTTAGTGTTTATTGATTTCCAGTGTAGTAGTGCCCAGAGGTCTCTATAAGGACCAAGGACCAATAGGGTAGGCTCTGTCCAAACACATGCAAAAACATGGTCCCTGCCAGGGAGAGTTTACAATCTAAGATTTATATTATGATTAATAATATTCATTTTCATTCTTCTGGTGCCCACACTTTGCAAGGGTCTGTCTACACCTGTAAAAGGGTATAGTCCCCAAAGAGATGAATCTATGGGGCTGCTACTTAATAAGAATGGGAGGGGCAGATTCAAGCCCTAAAAAAGTTATAAAACAAGTTATTTTCAGCTCTCCTATCAGATACTTATGTAATTCTGAGTATTTCTGTAAAGGGCTCTGGGCTTTCTTTGCTGTTCCTGATCTATATCTCACCAGGAGTGTGTCCCTGTGGGTGGCTTTGAGCACAGCTTGTTCTTCGCCCCCCTGCACGCAAGAACTCTGCCAACCCAGCTGAGCTATCACTTCACAGTGGCAGGGACAGAACATGCTGCACCTCTTTGCAATGTAACGAACATTAGCATTTTCACATACCGTAGCAGCAATTCAGGGGGTGCCACTCATGAATACACCAGACTGCTTCCCCCTAAGGCCTTTACATTAAAAATTCCTGCAGCGAGGGGGGGGAGGGAGTTCTGATACTTCCACACAAATTCTTGACCACCCTTACCACCTATGGCCTGGAAACACCACTCATAAACAGTATGTGTGGCTGTCTGTCTGTCTGTCTCCCCCCCAGATAATGCAATTAACCCTTGCTCCATCAAAGTGTTAAAATCCCAGATAGTTGAGTCACCAACTGTTCGCTAACAGTTCATTTGCTGTTAATAATGACTTTATAGCAGCTGATGTGCACAGCTCTCTATACACATTAATTACCCTCTGGTATTGGCAAGTATTATCATCCCCATTTCACAGATGTGGAAACTTGAGGCACAGAGAGATTAAGTGAGCTGTCCAATTTCATGGCAAAAGTCATTGGTCAAGCTGAGAATACCCGTGATCCAAGCATGATCATGATATATTTATTTGTATTATAGTAGTGCCTTGAGGTCCCATTGTGCTAGAACCTGCATATACATGTAGCAAAAGTTCTTCCCCCAAAGAGCTTAAAAACCAAAGAGGTGAGGCAAGCACAGAGAGGTGAACTGACTTGCCTAAGGTCACAAATCAAGTCAGCAGTAGAACAGGGAATAGAACCGAAGTGTGTAGTTTCCTAATCCAGGAATCTAACCACTAGGATCTGCTGCCTCTCATGCATGCAGCTGTATTCCCCTCAGTGAGCTTGCCGCAGCTTTCTGCTTCATTTTATGCTGTGATTACGGGCAAAGAAAACATGTTTCAAAACCTAACGCTCTCTGTCATTTATTTCAGAAATACTGTATTCCAGCCACCGATTAGCCTGAAGAAAAATGTAGGCATTACAAGCTTGTTTTTGTTCTGAATTGTTTATTTAATATACAACTCTGCTGCAGCGTGGTTATCAGAATTTAGTACACCACCTGCAATTGCTTCAGCTTAACGATCTGAGTCTAGTCTGACTTTACACCAGTGTTACTCCGGAATAACCAAATTGGTTTCAATGGTGTTACTCCTCGTTTACACCAGTATAGGTGAGAAGAGGATCAGACCAGTATGTTTATGGAGCAGGCTTACGACTATTGCCTTTCAATACGTGTAATAAATCCATCTTCAGGACTATTCTCTTTGATTAAGATTAAATCGTGGATACAAGTTAAATGTTGGCCATCAGAGCTCATTTCAGAGCTATATTAAGGAATTTATGGGGCTGTTTCCCCATGGAAAATATTGCATAAGAAATCCTGTCTCATACTCAGCACTACAGCATCTTAGTTTGCTTTTTTCGCCCATTGATCTCACCACACAGTTGCTGCAGCTTTTGGGCACCTGGGAGATGAGAGAGGAGAGACAGGGTGCCATCCACCCCTTGCAATATTTCTCCTTTAGGGTTTGGGCAGAAATCACCTCAGAAGTTATTGCCGTGAAACAAACTGCAATGCCCCTCCATAGCTTCAACAAGAGAGGACTAGGGCTTAGCCAGTAGAGGGGGGCAAACTATGGCCCGCAGGCCGCATCCGGCCGGCAGGACCTTTCCCTCTGGCCCCCAGGCTCCTGCCAGGGAGCGGGATCAGGACAGGCTTGCGGAGGAGCCAGCCCAACTCCCCGGCAGCGTGGTGAATGGGATGGAGGCTAGCCCCTGGCCCCTCCCCTTCTGCTCCCCTCCCTCCCTGACTCCCTTGCAGTCACAGTTCCCCCAGCGCCTGGGCAGCGTGGCTGCAGCTCCGGCCCGGCGGCATGGCTATAGCGCTGCCAGACATGGTGCTCCAGGGCGGTGCGGTCAGGGGTCAGGGAGCAGGGGGAGTTCTAGGAGGACTGCAGGGGGCGGTCAAGGGCCCTGGGCCCTGCTGCCGGGGACAGGGGCAGAGCAAGCCAGGGCCCCCCTCCACCCCCAGCACGTTTGGCCCCTGTCCCCAGCAGCCAAGCCCAGACAGGGAGCGAGCCCTGCCCGACTGCCAGGGAGAGCAGCCAAATGAGCAGGGGAAATGCACAAGGAAAGGACTGAGCCCCCATTTCCCCCATCCCACAGGTAAAGTGGGTGGGGCGAGCAGGGAAGGTTGGATAGGGGGTGGAGGGCCCCAGGAGGACGGTCAGGGGGTGGGAAGCAGGGGAGATCGGATGGGACAGGGGTTCCGCGGGTGGTCAGGGGTGGGGAGCAGCGGGGGTTGGATTGAGGGGGGGGATTCTGGGGGGCTGGATAGGGGGCAGGTGCCAGGCCATGCCTCGCTGTTTGGGGAGGCATAGCCTCCCCCAGCCTTCCCTACCTGGCCCTCCGTACAATTTCTGTACCTGATGTGGCCCTAGGGCCAAAATGTTTGCCCACCCCTGCCCTAAAGACTATGCACCACGAGCTAGAAAGGCCAGGGAACTTGGTTGAGCAGGCGGTACTCTGCATGATGATCTCTGAGCTCTGTTCCCTGAGCTCCCCACAGATTTGCCCTATTTCAAAGGACCTACCAATGTCTTCATCCATGCGGAGCCAAACATTCCCCCTTGATGAGGGTGCTACAATAATTTCCATAGTTTTGGGCACATCTTTTACCCTCCCGTGGGTTTCTTGACAGAAGGTTGGCATTTAGTGCTGTATCTAGAGGACTCATGATCTGATTATTTGAAAAAATCCCTTTTTACAAAAAACCTGGGTGCTGAAAGGTATAGAGTTAAAGAAAAAAAGTTTTGTTTTTCACTAGGGCTGTCAAGCGAATAAAAAAATTAATGGCAATTAATCACACGATTAAAAAAATAAATTGCAATTAATTGCACGATTAAGCACACTGTTAAATAATAATATAATACCATTTATTTAAATATTTTTGGATATTTTCTACATTTTTAAATATATTGATTTCCATTACAACACAGAATACAAAGTGGACAGTGCTCACTTTATATTTATTTTTGGTTACAAGGATTTGCACTATAAAAAACCCCAAAGAAATAGTATTTTTCAATTCACATAATACAAGTACTGTAGTGCAATCTCTTTTTCATGAAAGTTGAACTTACAAATGTAGAATTATGTACAAAAAAACTGCATTCAAAAATAAAACAGTGTAAAATTGTAGAGCCTGCAAGTCCGCTCAGTCCTACTTCTTGTTCAACCAGTCGCTCAGACAAACAAGTTTGTTTACATTTGCAGGAGCTAATGCTGCCCGCTTCTTGTTTACAATGTCACCTGAAAGTGAGAACAGGCATTTGCATGGCACTGTTTTAGCCGGCGTTACAAGTTATTTACGTGTCAGATGCGCTCAAGATTCATATATCCCTTCTGGCTTGAACCACCATTCCAGGAGACATGCTGATGACGGATTTTGCTCAATAACAATCCAAAGCAGTGGGGACCGACGCATGTTCATTTTCATTATGAGAGTCAGATGCCACCAGCAGAAGGTTAATTTTCTTTTTTGGTGGTTCAGGTTCTGTAGTTTCTGCATTGGAGTGTTGCTCTTTTAAGACTTCTGAAAGCATGCTCCACACTTCATCCCTCTCAGATTTTGGAAGGCACTTCAGATTCTTAAATCTTGGGTCGAGTGCTGTAGCCATCTTTAGAAATCTCACATTAGCACCTTCTTTGCGTTTTGTCAAATCTTCAGTGAAAGTGTTCTTAAAATGAACAACATGTGCTGGGTCATCATCTGAGACGGCTGTAACATGAAATATATGGCAGAATGTGGGTCAAACAAAGAGCAGGGGACATACAATTCTCCCCAAAGGAGTTCAGTCACAAATTTAATTAATGCATTTTTTTTTTAATGAGCGTCATCAGCATGGAAGCATTTCCTCTAGAATGGTGCTGTGGTAAAAAGGTGCTGCGTTCTTCGGATGTATAAAAGGGAGTAGTGAGTAGGAGCAGGGAGGAGATTTCATCTCCATATATGGCATTGGTCAGACTGATTCTAGAACACTACATCCAGTTCTGGAGTCCACATTTTAAGAAGAATGTTGAAAAATTGGAGGAGGGTGCAGAAAAGAGCCACACACACACAAAAAAGATTTGTGGGTGAGAGAAAATGGTCTTATAATGAGAGACTTAAAGAGCTTAGTCTGTTTAGTTATCAGAAAGAAGATTGAGAGGTGACTGATTCAAGTGAATAAGTACCTTCACAGGGAGAAAATACAGGGTACTTAAAGGGCTTTCCATTTGAGTGGAGAAAGGCATAACAAGAAGCAATGACTGGAAATTAGAGAAATTCAGATTAGAAGTAAGGTACACATTTGTAACAGTGAAGGTAATTAACCATTGGAACAAACTACGAAAGGAAACATTGGATTCTCCATCTCTTGATGTCTTCAAATCAAGACTGGGCACCTTTCTGGAGGATATGGTTTGGTCAAAAACAACTTATCTGGAATGTGATAATACTCAATACAATATAAACAACAGTCCATTGCTAACTTTGCCCTGGGTTTCCCTGAAGCAATTTAGTACTCATCTCTGTCATGGTTTTTTTTACTTCACTGGCTTTGTTGGTGCACCAGGTACTCAATTCAATGCAAGACAGAGAGGGGATCAGAGTCAAAACCAAATGCATGCATGACATGGAGAAAGCCTTGTGGCCCTGCACAATAATAGTGCCCTCTGTAGGAGGGTCTAGATGGATTGCTCAGAGGAATGGAGCTACCGCAGATAACGAGAACCCCTCCTCTGGTCTTCAGACTTTATAAGGGGGGAATGAATATATACATATATTTCAAAATGTGTGTCATTAAATCCCTCAGGCAAATTGCTTAAAAACCATCAGAATGAATCCATCTAAAGCTACCTACAGCAGCTCCTCTAAAAACACAAAGGAAACAACTAACTAAAGACATCTATAAATAAAATCTTTCCATGGAAAACAAAATGAAAATGACATAATGTGACAGCTCTGGATTTACTGTGGTATTGTTCAGGGTAATAGCTCTACTGCTGTGATGATGAAGGTTCAGGGACATCCTGAAATGCTAAAGGATTGTGATATTTTGTCCTCACAGTTTCTGTAAAAGAATATTGTGCTACTTAAATAGTAGGTGTGTAACCAACAGCCACCAAAGTAATAATATCTAAGGCTGTGAGGAGCTTTTGTTCTGAAACCATGTGAAACCCCATCTCTTTTTGTGGGAGGGGGTTGGGACAAAACTGAAACCTGGCACAGATTGCATTTCAAGCAAACCCAATACCTCCCCAGTAGTTTAATGGAGGGATTCATGGCAGCATGCAATACCAGTGCTTTCACATGGTTTCCTCCCCAAAGCAGCCAAAACATGGTTGCCCTGGGTATTATTTTAAGTTTTCCCGATTGTTAAAGAAAGAACTCAAAGACTGGGCTAGACAATTGGTATGCTATGACAGCCATTTATAATAGTTTCCAAGTTCCCTTAATAGAGTCATAGCTTTTAATGCCAGAAAGGACCATTAAATCATCTAGTGCAACTTCCTGTATAGCATAGGCCATATAATTTTTACCCGTTACCCTTCTATTGAACCCAATAATGTGTGTTTGGCTGAAACACATCCCCCAGAAAGACATCCAGTCTTGATCTGAAGCCTTCAAGAGATGGAGAATGTACCACTTTCCCACAGTAGTTTGTTCTAATGGTTAATCACCACACTGCCTTATTTCTACTTTGAATTTGTCTGGTTTTATGTTCCAGCCATTGCTTCTTCAAATGCTTTTATGCATTAGATTAAACAGTCCATTATTGCCTGGTATTTTCTCCCCATGGAGGTACTTATAAACCATAATACTGATGGTAAGTAATACTTGTATAAAACAATCACCTATCAATCTTCTTTTTGATAAATGGAACAGACTGAGCTCACTAGATTTGTTTGATTTGTTACTTCTTGTGTCTCAGCATATGCTTAGACTGTAAACTCTTTGAAGCAGGGACCATCTCTTTGTTACATGTATGTACAGCCCCTAGCACAGGGGAGTCTCAATCCATATTCCAGTGTCTCATTGATTCAATTAATACTTCATTTTCCATCGTTCACATCTTTCCATGTGTGCAATACATTTATTATGATTGAATCACTCTCCATCCTAGTCCTTTACAAAATTAATTTCCTAATACTTTTTTCCAATATAAATTAGATTTTAAAAACATCTTTGTGTAATTTTTTTAATGCTGTTGTCTTGTGTGAATGAGAGGTGTTTTTAAAGGCACAGAGCTCCTGAACTGATATTCTTTGACCTTCACTTGGACATTCTAGTAACCATAAGTGAACCTGTGTACTGTGTGCCTTGGAAAACTTGGGTTCAATGGCAAATGGACAAAGAGAATGTAGAGGATCAGATCCGCAGCTGGTGTAAATTAAATTCCATGGAAATCCATGGACCTATCTCAAGTTACACAAGATGAAGGTTGTAAAAAGCAACAGAAGGTCCTGTGGCACCTTTAAGACTAACAGAAGTATTGGAGCATAAGCTTTCGTGGGTGAATGCCCACTTCATCAGACGCAAGTAATGGAAATTTCCAGAGGCAGGTATAAATCAGTATGGAGATAACGAGGTTAGTTCAATCAGGGAGGGTGAGGTGCTCTGCAAGCAGTTGAGGTGTGAACACCAAGGGAGGAGAAACTGCTTCTGTAGTTGGATAGCCATTCTCAGTCTTTGTTTAATCCTGATCTGATGGTGTCAAATTTGCAAATGAACTGGAGCTCAGCAGTTTCTCTTTGGAGTCTGGTCCTGAAGTTTTTTTGCTGTAAGATGGCTACCTTTACATCTGATATTGTGTGGCCAGGGAGGTTGAAGGACATCCACAGCCTCAGAAACCACCCTGATATTATCATCAAAGAGGCTGATAAAGGAGGTTCTGTTGTCATCATGAACAGGTCTGACTACCAGAAGGAGGCTGCCAGAAAACTCTGCAATACCAAATTCTATAGGCCACTTTCCTCAGATCCCACTGAGGAATACACTAAGAAACTGCACCATCTACTCAGGACACTCCCTACACTAACACAGGAACAAATCAACATACCCTTAGAGCCCCAACCGGGGTTATTCTATCTACTACCCAAGATCCACAAACCTGGAAATCCTGGACGCCCCATCATCTCGGGCATTGGCACTCTCACTGAAGGACTGTCTGGATATGTGGACTCCCTACTCAGACCCTACGCCACCAGCACTCCCAGCCATCTCCGTGACACCACTGATTTTCTGAGAAAACTACAATGCATGGTGACCTCCCAGAAAACACCATCCTAGCCACCATGGATGTAGAGGCTCTCTACACAAACATCCCACACACAGATGGAATACAAGCTGTCAGGAACAGTATCCCTGATGATGACACAGCACAACTTGTTGCTGAGCTCTGTGACTTTATCCTCACGCACAATTACTTCAAATTTGGTGACAATATATACCTCCAGACCAGTGTACCACCATGGGCACCCACATGGCCCCACAATATGCCAACATTTTTATGGCTGACCTGGAACAACGCTTCCTCAGCTCTCGTCACTCACGCCCCTTCTCTACCTACGCTATATTGATGACATCTTCATCATCTGGACCCATGGGAAGGAGACCCTGGAAGAATTCCACCATGATTTCAACAGCTTCCACCCCACCATCAACCTCAGCCTGGACCAATCTACACGGGAGGTCCACTTCCTAGACACCACAGTACAAATAAGTGATGGCCACATTAACACCACCCTATACCGAAAACCCACCGACCGCTATGCCTACCTTCATGCCTCCAGCTTCCACCCCGGACACACCACACGATCCATCACCTACAGCCAAGTTCTGAGGTACAATCGCCTCTGCTCCAACACCTCAGACAGAGACCAACACCTACAAGATCTTCACCAAGCATTCTCAAAACTACGATACCCACACAAGGAAATAAAGAAACAAATCAACAGAGCCAGACGTGTACCCAGAAGCCTCCTGCTACAAGACAGGCCCAAAAAAGAAACCAACAGAACTCCACTGGCCATCACCTACAGTCCTTAGCTTAAGCCTCTCCAATGCATCATCAGTGATCTACAACCCATCCTGGACAATGATCCCTCACTTTCACAGACCTTGGGAGGCAGGCCAGTTCTTGCCCACAGACAACCTGCCAACCTTAAGCATATTCTCACCAGCAACCACGCACCACACCATAACAACTCTAACTCAGGAACCAACCCATGCAACAAACCTCGATGCCAACTCTGCCCACATATCTACACCAGCAACACCATCACAGGACCTAACCAGATCAGCTACAACATCACCGGTTCATTCACCTGCACGTCCACCAATGTTATATATGCCATCATGTGCCAGCAATGCCCCTCAGCTATGTACTTTGGCCAAACTGGACAGTCACTACGCAAGAGGATAAATGGACACAAGTCAGATATCAGGAATGGCAATATACAAAAACCTGTAGGAGAACACTTCAACCTCCCTGGCCACACAATATCAGATGTAAAGGTAGCCATCTTACAGCAAAAAAACTTCAGGACCAGACTCCAAAGAGAAACTGCTGAGCTCCAGTTCATTTGCAAATTTGACACCATCAGATCAGGATTAAACAAAGACTGTGAATGGCTATCCAACTTACAGAATCAGTTTCTCCTCCCTTGGTGTTCACACCTCAACTGCTAGCAGAGCACCTCACCCTCCCTGATTGAACTAACCTCGTTATCTCCATACTGATTTATACCTGCCTCTGGAAATTTCCATTACTTGCGTCTGATGAAGTGGGCATTCACCCACGAAAGCTTATGCTCCAATACTTCTGTTAGTCTTAAAGGTGCCACAGGACCCTCCGTTGTTTTTTACAGATTCAGACTAACACGGCTACCCCTCTGATAAGATGAAGGTTGATCAGGATAGTGGAAGAAATCTGAAATGTCTTTTCCTGGTATCTTTCTAATACCTGCTCCTTGCTGGAGATCTTTTCAGTTTAAAAGAAATGTTTTATTATTTTTATTACACTCACCCAGATCTAGGTCCCATTGTGCTCGGTGCAGTACGTACATATTGGAAGAGACAATCCCTGCCCCAAAAAGCTTGGAATCTAAATAGACAGTAAAAAGGAAGCATCCCCAAAGTTGCAGATGGGAAATGGAGACAGACATTGTGACTGGTGTAAACTGGGAGTCTGGGACAGAGACAGAAATTGAACCAGATTTCCTAAATCCCAATTTAGTACCATAACCACAAAACCATCCATCCTCTAATTTTTCTTTCGAACCCAGCTTCGCCTCTTAGTCCTGAAGTGATATCAGAGTCCTATATTTATGACACCATCCTACCATATTGCCAAGGAAACTCAAGGCAGGCCCAGAGCAAAACTCTGGACCCTTCCACCTATTTCCTCAACTGTGGGGAAGCTGAAATTTTGATTTTGAACAGGATCTGAAGTTTGCAGCAGCCTCCTAACCCTACAATGATAAACTAAAACCCAGCATCTAAACAGCCTAATACACTGGAGAAGTTTGGATCCATATTCTAACATAGAGGCAAATGTTGGCTCCTATCTCTCTTCCAAGCTAAACCAAAACCTCATGTCTGAAGAGTAAACATTATAGGAGTCGTAATCCAGATGATCTGAACTTCGAATCTCAGGTCTGTCTCTAAATGCCACAAATTCATTATCAGTGAAACAGAACAACATTCAGCAATTTTCTTCATCAGAGTCTGTGCAAGCATTCACTTTGGTTTTGTTCTGAACTCCCAATTTTCATTTTGAGTTTGACATCCAAATGGACCGCACAATTTAAGCAAAATCCATCAATCTCATGAGTTGTAGCTCTGCTTTTGTTAAAATTATGTGACATTTTGAGACCATCATGTTCCCTTAGTTACAACTGGACCCACAGCCACTTGAAAGGTTTGTGAACTGTAGTGAATATTTGGATAAGCCTGGGCACCGTACGTTATGAACCAGAAACCAAAACTTGCTCTCAGTAAGAAAACCTTGTACATCTCTAGTTACAACATCAGTGCCTGATCAACGGGGAAGAGAAAATGGGCTGTGATGGAAGTAATGCTTGTTTTGCACATAACTAGCCATAGGACCTAAATATTCAAAAAGGATCCATGATTCTGCAGGCCTCCATTTTTAGGTGTCCAACACGTGTCACTTTAAAGGGTTTGTTTTAGATGGGCTAAGTGCTCAGCACTTTCTGAACATCAGAGCCTGTCAAGATATCTCAATCTGGGCGCCCAAAAATTGAGACATTGGAAATCGGTAGTCACTTTTGAAACTCTTGGCCAGTTATGAACAAACCAGGAACCCAGTCCTGCCCGTGTAAAGCTCATGGACTTCAGTGACAGTTCTATACATCGTGTTCATGCTGGATCAGTCCCAGAGCAAACCATTATATAAGAAAACAGGGAAAGGGTTTTTCTTGGCTGCTATATCTGTTAGCGTTTTCTTCCCAAATGAATTTAGGTTAGCCAAACCAACCATGATTAAAAGCTAGAAGGAGGCAAAAGGAGAATGAGTGAGATGGGGCTGCTGGGAAGCTTAGCTGTGCAGCTGAAACAAAGCCTTCGAAAGAAATGTTGAATTGCAGAAGCAATTGAAATCTATGGTTCAGGTAGCATCCCATATACCAGTTGGCATTTACTGTTCCTTGACTAATAAAATAAAACTCATGGCTTTATTGTTTTACTTTTTCAAGCAGAAGCTTTGTCAAAAAGGGTACTTTGTGATATTTTTGAGTGCATTATGCATTGTTTTGGAGAAGGCCTAAAACGTACACTTTCATAATGTTCTCTTTTTAAACCTAGCTCTTGAAATTGTCTTTAAGAACCTCTTTCAGAAACAAACAAACAAACAAAAGATTCCTCCAACTACTGTGTCTTGTGGACTAGTGTCTTCCTAAGTCTGCAGCTTCCCGCAATTAAAAACAAAAAGATGTCTTTTGCTAAATGATCTGTAATTGAAAGTTAAGTGTTTGTATGAATTTAATGAATGAGAAAAGAGCTGAATGAATCCTACCAGGTTCATTCGGAGAGTTTGGTGGGGGACAATGGCAATGGCAGACTTGGGGGGCAGACTTGGGGCCTGGTTCTCCTCACACTTGCGCTGGTGTCAATAAGGAGTAACGCCAATGAAGTCAGAGGATGGATGATCTCATAGATAGGACCCTGGCCTCCAGGCATTTCTACACACAGTTTCTGTACCATTTAAAGTAGATCAGTTTGAAATCAGTATAGCTAGAGATACAGCTCCCTACTGGGAATGCAGTTATACCCGTTTAAAAGTGCCTTATGCCACTATAGCTTATGCCCATCAATATAAGTGAATAAGTTATATTGGCATAAAGCCCTTTTATACCAGTATAACTATTGTTCACAGTATTGTGCCAGTTGTAATCCTGTCAAATAATAAAACTGCAAAATCATCACATTTATTGATGATCACAGGTTCTTCCCAAATTGGCTACACGGTGGGGACTGACATGACTCACAACAGATATAGATAAATCTTTCATCCTCAACTAAGTCCACTCATTAATATAACTAAACAGCATAGAGCAACAAACAAAGCAATTGCGTTAAACATGGAAAAGGAAGATGGAAGGAATCAGTCCGTGGAGCATGTCAGAAGAGTCTGTCCTAGTTGACACTGTTTCAGGAACCCAACACCCCCAAAGGTACAGGAAAACATCCAGATCTTTTATACCCTCACGTTATACGTTCCATGCAGCTCCATGGCAACATTTGACCTTTTTCATGTCCATAGATTAACCTTCCCTTTGTCCATGTGTGGCATTCCAGGAAACCCTAATTTCTTAACAAATCACATGTGTCAATACAGTTTAACTGCCTACTTACTGTATTGCCAAGGACGCCAAAACCCTCTGATTGCAAAATTACGTCAGCGATAAAGTACCTATTTGTTTATGGCCACTTGTTTGTCTCTCATCATGAGAGTGCATCATCTGTGCTCTGAGGTTACATGCTTAGGCCTACTTTAGCTAACTCAAAATCAAGCCTTATCACAAGCATATCAGACAGGTCTCTCACTACTAAAATAGCCTTTCTGCTATAGCAAAACCCAACAGCCAGTTATTTGTGTTATTCTACTTGGCCTCATCATATTCCAATCTAATCAGCATTATAAATCTATCTATATTGTACTCCTTAGTGTCACTACTAAATTCTAAATCCTTCTACCGGTCAACACAGTTTAATATTTCAGTAAAAACCAATATCCCTAACTGAACTAGTTAAACTGGTGCAAAATTTGTGTAGCCCAGGCCTAAGACTCAGGAGATCTTGGTTTAGTCTTAGGCTCTGATCCTGGGCAGGTCACTTAAGCTCTTTGTGACTCAGCTCCCCATTTGTGAAATAGAGATAATAGTGTTATTCTATTCTGTGTAGGTTCTCACACCGCCCTCACCACCAGAGTATGTGAGCCCCTTCCAGTTGTGCATTAAGTATGTAACTATCATATAGAATCATAGCAATACGGGGCTGAAAGAGGTAATCTATTCCATCTTCCTGTGCCAAGGAATATGCTTAGACTATCCCTGACATGTGGTTGGTCCTCCCTTGTCCTCTTCCCAGCGAAAGATTTGTGTCTGTGTGTTGGAGTGTTGGTTTGTTTTGGTAGGGGCTTTTTTTTCTATTTAGATTGCAGGTTCTTTCAGCCAGCAAATGTCTCTTACTATTTATCTATAGAATTCCTAGTGCAACGCAGGTCCAGTCTTTGCTGGGGCATCTATGCGCAACTGTAATTTGTAGCGCCTTGGTGTCTACAAAATGTAGACTCCCTACAGCCCCTAGCCCTCTTCATCTTTACAGTGGCTTCCTTTAGGGATAGCTCAGTAGTTTGAGCCTTGGCTTGCTAAACGCAGGGTTGTGAGTTCAATCCTTGAGGGGGCCATTTAGGGATCTAGGACAAAAATCTGTCTGGGGGCTGGTCCTGCTTTGAGCTATGACCTCCTGAGGTCCCTTCCTACCCTGATATTCTATGCTTGTCTCATCTATGTTTTTGCATATCATAAAACCACCAGCAGGCATCGTTTGCTCAGGAGTGGCCCAGGACTGAATCTGCCAAGGCTACTTAGAGGTCATAGCTGGCCATGCTAAAGTAGTGTGATGAGTGGGCCTGTATTTGCATTGCTTTACTCAATCCAGAACAGAGGCCCTTCCATTTCTGAGCACTGCATTTCACTCACAGATTGTTTTTAGTCTTTTTGTTTTTGTTTTCCCCAAGAATCTGAAGACAAAAGATGGTGCTGGCAGGAGCTGAATTCTTGCTTATGTTTTAGTTTCTAGTTACACATGAGTGGGTGGCAAAGGCCCAATTATTTTGCTCCTTTGATATTTTTTATTTCAGACATTTGTTTTTTTAAAGCCCTACTGGGATCAGAACGAAAGCATTGAAGTACAATTTTCTTTTCAGATTCTGTTTGTTCCTTTTATCTATCTTCCCAATTTGGCTAGCTTTCCGTCTGCTCTAGCTTATATCTAGGAATGTTAGCTCTAAGACTGGGGTGGTTTTTAAAGCCACCTTTGCCTTCACTACACCACCTCCAAATGTGCACCAAGTGCCACTCAGCCAGCCTATAAATTACAACACCACTCGGATCATTATTTCTACTGTGGTAGTGTTTCCAGTAGTAGGAAGGAACCCAGTCAAGAATCAGGGCTCCATTGCACAAGGCACTGTATAAATGAATAACACAGAGAACTCACAGTCTAGGATTTAGATAACACACAGCAGGTGAATAAAAAGACAAATGGGTGAGGGAAAAGGCGGGAGTGGGAGGGCCAGGTAAGAGTACATGCAGCAGTGTAGCCAATGCTCATGATCTTATCATAAGTCTCACGTTTGGTGTTTTTCTTAAAGCTGCAGCTCCTGGAGTCATGGGATTATGTGGGAATATCAACTCTGATTGTTTTTAATTAAATTTCTAGCTTTCACGGTTGCATAGAAAAATCTTGAAAATGTGACCTGAAGATGCCCTTAAAGGTTCAAAATCAGAAGAGAGTTGTGTGTGTGTGTGTGTGAATAATCTTGCAATATTTATGTCAGTTTCAATATTTTGTGGGGCCTGACTCCTGATTTTTGAATGCTCGAGACTGGCAATGCTGCAGGTGCGTTAGGTCAAGAATTTGGGCCTAAATCTGTCAAGTATCAGGGGTAGCCGTGTTAGTCTGTATCTACAAAAACAACATGGAGTCTGGTGGCACCTTAAAGACTAACAGATTTATTTGGGCATAAGCTTTCGTGAGTAAAAACCTCACTTCTTCGGATCCATAGAGTGAAAGTTACAGATGCAGTTACAGATGCAGGCATTATAATGAATTATAATGCCTGCATCTGTAACTTTCACTCTATGGATCCGAAGAAGTGAGGTTTTTACTCACGAAAGCTTATGCCCAAATAAATCTGTTAGTCTTTAAGGTGCCACCAGACTCCTTGTTGGCCTAAATCTGGAATCCATTCTTTGCATGGTAAAATAAGATATCCCATCTTTAGTACAATACAGACTAATCTATACCACCCCTAGTCATGAAACACATTGTTTAGTCAAATAGTTGCAGTCAGGACGATATATAGAGCTCATTCTCTTACCAATATAGAGTGAACTGATTTTTGAGCCACGTGTTTACTTATTTAGTTGTGTTGCACAAAATCAATGACAAAACTCTCATTGACTTCAGTGGGGCCAAGATTTCACACAAGGAGTTTATTTGAGAGAGAAGGGGATCTATGGAAGATGTGGGAAGAAGTTCAAGGTGTCCAGGAACTGGGCTAGGAGTATGCCTGTTCAATCCTAAAACTTTTAGGGGGTCCCAAAATATATTTTGTAAGGGAGTCTGACGTGTGGTAGGTCCAGAATGACTTGAGCTTTACCCCCCTCCTAGCCTTTATATGTCTGTTTTAATTCTGAGCCCTATAGTTCTCAGTGCACGTAGAACCAGTTGCAATTTAATTTAACACAGCTTTGTAGTAGCTATGTTCTTCCATTGCAGGGACCCCTTTCCCCAACCTTGTCCTATCCCCAGTGCACAGTGGTGGTCAGAGGAGAGGGGCATACCTTTTCCTGTTCACAGAGAAATATCAAATTTAGGAGATAGTATTTCAGTGGAGGAAGCTTATCCAAATCCCATTGGAAGTAGACCAAGAAAGCTGAAACTTTGCCTATGAGAAGGCCATATTAGCTGTTCACCCAACGCTTCAAGGTCATACTTAGTTTCCACGAAATTGAGCAATATAGAGATAAGGGCCTGTTGTGACTACAGATCCCAGCATGCATTGCTTCTTCTTGCACTGAGGCTGAGTTTTGCTTATCTCAAGTAGCAATGCTACTGACTTGGACCAAGCAATACCATAGACCACTTCTCCAAGTAAAGACAAATTTAGCCACATTGTAGAATTTTGTTGCCCCTGCTTGGGCCGTGCCCCTTAACAAGATAATCTTTCAGTTCATGAAGCAAAGTACAAATGAAATAACAAGTAACACTGAACCAAGAAAGTTCATCCTTCCCTGATCCATTGATGAATTATTCAGTAAAACAGATAAATCATTTCTGAGCCTGCCAGCTCTTGTTTTTCTCCAGCATGTTCTTTCTCACACTCTGAGAAACTGTCACAATGTCTTGGTCACTTTCCATTAGTGTCTTTTCCTGGGTTCCACAACATCATTGTCCTGCGCTACTTTACTGAAGCTGACAATTCTCATTCAAAAATATTTATCGGAGATCTTCAGCTCAGTGGTTAGGGTACGCACCTCGGACGTGGATAGCCAGGTTCAAATTCCTGCTGTGCCTGATTCAGAGCAGGGAGCTGAACATTCTCACATCCCAGGGGCGTGCTCTGACATGCCTTTTTACAAAAAAATTGAAAGGTTTCAGTTTTGTTCAGATATGGAATGACATCAATTTCTGAAACCTCAAATTTGTTGTGAAATGGAAATGTTTCTGGCCAGTCCTGGTAACAGCTCATATCCTCTGTGGGTAGGAAAAGAGAGAGACCTGTAAACACACATACACTCATCAGTGGGTTATACTTAGAATCCACACTGATCAGTGCACTAATAGGCTGAGAGAGACAGAGATAGACATACGATTGGACGAAGGCATTTGGCTATTATGATTAAAGATGTTTGAAAATACCCTGTAAAATATTAATGGGAACTTTTCAGAAGAACTTAGTGGTTTTTTTTTTTTCTAACAAATGTCAACCATTTGAACTTTCCATGAAAAGTTGACATTGATTTCAGTGGGCTTTAGATCAGGCTAATATTTCTCACATAGGGTAGTTTGGCTTTCCCATATAACGGTTAACTGATCTATCATTTATTTAATTTACTGTTTATGTGGTACAAATAAGGAATTAAGTTCCTTTATAGCCATTTAAGTAGGTATTTTACTTGAGGAAAATTATGATTTCAAGTTTTTGTTTAGGGTTTAAAAAAAATATAATTTTATTTTTTTAAATCTTTGGTCTTTAAAAGCCCAAGGAGAATCACAGATTCTAGAGATTTGAACCAACCTTTTCAATATTCGAGTCTGTCTCCCTTGCCAATGCAGAATTGTTCCCTACTGTTTTGTGCCCAGTCTAATTTTTAGTATGTCAAGCAACTGGGCTTCAGTTACTTTCTTAGGTGCTCTGATACCATTCTAAAGGGTGAAGTATAAGAACATGAATAAAATCAGTGGGAGATTATTCTGCAGGTTAGTATGCCTCACAAAAAGAGAGTTCCCCCCCCCCCCGATATTTAGCTTACTCCTTTTAATTCCACCCCATCGCTCCTAATTATACCTCTATTGTTATGTTAAATTATTCCTTTCCCTTCTTGGAGCTTACACCATTCAAATATTTGTAGGGAATTGCTTATCTTGCCCTCCCTCAGCCAAAATACATACATTTAACTAAATGTTTCTTTTTAAACCAATCCCTCCAGCCTCCCGATCAATTCTGTTGTTCTCTGAACTCCCTCCAATATATTTATGGTACCAACTTGCCCAGAAATGAATGCCCATAGGGGCCTGATCAAAAAGGCCACCAAAGTCAAGGGGAGTCTTTTGACAGACAGACCAAATTCCAAGTTCATTTGGGCCAGAGACATATAGAAGAGGGACAATTGCCTTCCCATCCAGAGGCATGTTACCTCGGTGCATGCAGGCCAAAACACCATTGGTCTTTTTTGTTTCTGTATTTCATTCCAAGCTCATGCCCAGTTTGTGGTCCATTAGCATCCTGTAAGTGATGCTTTCTTTCAGCATTACTGCAGGTTTCTCTCTTGAAAGGTCTGATCAAATTTCCACTGACTTCAAGGAGCTCTGGATCAGTCCCCAGCTGAATATTTTATTTTGGACTATTTTCCCTGAGATATATACCTTGAAGATGACTTTCCTTGTGTTACATGAGGAGTATGAATGGTGCACCTGACCTGACCATGAGTGAACCATGAAAAAAGCAGGCTCACAAAAGAGTGACTGAGCATTTAAGAATATAAGAACGGCCATATTTGGTCACGCCAGTCGTCCATCTAGCCCAGTATCCTGTCTTCCGACAGTGGACAATGCCAGGTGCTACGGGGGAAAGAACAGAACAGGTAATCATCAAGTGATCCATCCCCGGTTGCCAAATTCTGGCAAACAAAGACTAGGGACACTTCAGAGCATAGTTTTGCATCCCTGTTCATCCTGGCTAATAGCCATTGATGGACCTATCCTTCATGAATGTATCTAGTTCTTTTATGAGCCCTGTTATAGTCTTGGCCTTCACAACATCCTCTGGCAAAGAGTTCCACAGGTTGACCGTGCGTTGTGTGAAGAAATACTTCCTTTTGTTTGTTTTAAACCTGCTGCCTATTAATTTGGGGACCCCTAGTTCTTGTGTTATGAGAAGAAGTAAATAACATTTCCTGATTTACTTTCTCCACACCAGTCATGATTTTATAGACCTCGATCATATTCCCCCTGCCCTTCGTTGTCTCTTTTCCAAGCTGAACAGTCCCAGTTTTATTAATCTGTCCTCATATGGAAGCTGTTCCCTACCCCTAATCATTTGGTTGCAAGCAGAGCTCAGATTCATTCACATTAGAATAATTAGGCTATTAATAATAATAATGATTATTAGTATTACTATTATTATGTATTTATTGCTATATCTTGCTATACATTCACAAACACATACCGCTTTGGCACTTGTCTGCAATCCATCCAGCATTTTCCTTGCTCTCCAAGTTATTGTGACTCACTAGTGTAATCCACAGCTTTTGGGCTGCTAGCTAAAATCACACACTTTGTACCCTGCCTGGCTGCAAGGGCAAAGCCACACATTTCTTTGCCTGGATAGAGCAATAATTTTACAGATAAGGTGGGTGTGATTTCAAAATACCAAGTTCTACAGAATAAAAATGCTAGTTTGCGCTGTTAGGTTCCACTAGCTGAGGTCCACTCATGTGACAGGGCGTAATCAATAAATCACGTGCCAGTTGCAGTTATTCTGCATGTCAGGTCATATCTCTACATATCAGCTGCCAGTCTCTTACAGACTATTCGTTTGCTTTCTAATGTCGTACCTTTCCACCTCCTCAGTGTCAATTTAAGGGTTGTTATTTTTGGTTCAGAGTAATTGGGAAAAAAATGATATTCCATCTGTTAGCTCCAAAACATGGAAATGGAATGAGGGGAGTAGACAAATCCTCTGGCTAAACTCCACTCACTGGTGTATAGTTAGAGGGCCAGATGCTCAGCTGGTGTAAACCAATGCAGTTCTACTGAAGCAATGCTGATTTATTTCAGCTGAGGGTCTGGCCCATGAAGGCCACAGACCACTATGATCATCTTGTCTGAACTCATTCGTAACACAGGCTACAAAATTTCACTCAGTAATTCCTGCAGTGGAGGGACATGTTCTTCACTACTACATAAGTGAACACTTAATAAATTGACTGGTTGAACACACATGACTTTTGTAAGGAAACTCATGATTCAGCTGGTTGCATGAAACAAAATGCCTTCCTCACATGCAATCCATGTGACCTATATTAGTCATGTTCCTTAATCACCCTGTGACCAGTGGGAGAAGCCAAAACATTTTTGACATCTACTGATTAGTCGTTCATCTGTGTGTAACATATCCACATCCATTTTTCGGAAACAATGTTTCTAGATTGACAAGCAGACATGGCAAGCCGCATGAATGACCCACACAAACCAAACACTGAGGTCTAATCCTTGCCCCAAATTCTAATCCTTAGCTCCCATGTTCTTCCCTGGCCCTGCAATGCACTTGCTGTGTGACTCTCAGCAAGTCCCAACATTTCAGTGCCTCAAGTCGCCAGGTGTCTTCACATGTATTGCCAGGAAGGCTTCGGCTTCCTTGACCATGGGATGTGCTTCCAGGAAGAAGGACTGCTAAGTAGAGATGGGGTCCACCTATTGAGGAAGGGGAAGAGCATATTTAGATCCAGATTGGCTAACCTACTGAGGAGGGCTTTAAACAAGATTTGAAGAGGGCAGATGACCAAAGTAAGTCAAAAGGTTTGAAGAAGGCAGATGACCAAAGTAAATCAAAAACATGGAGACCTGGGAGAAGGGTTGGAATTGGGGGGGGCGCACCGGCTGTTATAGCAAGGATAAGGGAGAGACAAGACAGAACTGGAGGGGGGGGGAAATCAAATCAGTATCTTAGGCTAGGTCTATACTACCCGCCTGAATCGGCGGGTAGAAATCGACCTCTCGGGGATCGATTTATCGCGTCCCGTTGGGACGCGACAAATCGATCCCCGAATCGGCGCTCTGACTCCACCAGCAGAGGTGGTAGTAAGCGCCGCCGACAGAAAGCCGCAGAGGTCGATTTTGCCGCCGTCCTCACAACGGGGTAAGTCGGCTGCGATACGTCGAATTCAGCTACGCTATTCACGTAGCTGAATTTGCGTATCTTAAATCGACTCCCCCCCATAGTGTAGATGTACCCTCTGATGTCTGTATACTAATGCAAGAAGTATGGGGAATAAGTAGGAAGAACTCAAAATGCTAGTAAATAAACAAAACTATGACATAGTTGGCATCACAGACACTTGGCGGGTTAAGACACATGACTGGAATATTGGTATAGAAAGGTACAGCTTTCTCAGGAAGGACCGGCAGGGAAAAAAGGGAGGAGGTGTTCCCTTATACATTAAAAATGTATGCACTTGGACTGAGGTTGAGATGGAAATAGGAGACAGATTTGTTGAAAGTCTCTGGGTAAGGATAAAAGGGGTAAAAAACAAAGATGGTAGGGGTCTACTACAGACCATGTAACCAGGAAGAAGAGGCGATGAGGCTTTTTTTAAACAACTAACAAAATCATCCAAAGCACAGGACTTGGTAGTAATGGGGGACTTCAAGTACTCAGACATCTCTTGGGAAAATAACACAGCAGGGCACAGATTATCCAACAAATTCTTGGACTGTATTGGAAACCATTTTTTAATTCAGAAGGTGGAGAAAGGTACCAGGGGAGAGGCTGTTCTAGATTTGATTTTGATGAATAGGGATGAACTGGTTGAGAATTTGAAAGTGGAAACCCAAGTGGGTGAAAGTGGTCATGAAATGGTAGAGTTCATGGTTTTAAGGAATGGTTGGAGAGAGAACAGCAAAATAAAGACAATGGATTTCAAGAAGGTAGACTTTAGCAAACTCAGGGAGTTGGTAGGTAAGATCCCATGGGAAGCAAAACTAAGGGGAAAACAATTGAAGACAGTTGGCAGTTTTTCAAAGAGACACTGTTAAGGACACAAGACCAAACTACTTCACTGCATAGGAGAAATAGGAAGTATGGCAAGAGACCACCCTGGCTTAACCAGGAGATCTTCAGTGACCTAAAAATCAAAAAAAGAGTCCTACAAAAAGTGTAAACTAGGTCAAATTACAAAGAATGAATATAAACAAATAAAATAATTATGTAGGGACAAAATTAGAAAGGGCAAGGCACAAAACAAGATCATGCTAGCTAGAGATATAACGGGTAACAAGAAAACATTCTACAAATATATTAGAAGCAATAAGATGACCCAGGACAGGATAAGCCCATTACTCAATGAGGGGAAAAACTATAACAGAAAATGTGGAAATGGTAGAGGTTCTTAATGACTTCTTTGTTTCGGTTTTCACCAAGGAGTTTTGTGGTGATTGGTTGTCTAACATAGTGAATAACAGTGAAAATGAGGTGGTATCGGAGGCTAAAATAGGGAAAGAACAAGTTAGAAATTACTTGGACAAATTAGATGTTTTCAAGTCACCAGGGACTGATGAAATACATCCTAAAATACTCATGGAGCTGACTGAGGAGATATTTGAGCCTTTAGTGATTATCTTTGAAAAGTCATGGAAGATGGGAGAGATTTCAGAAGACTGGGAAAGGGCAAATATAGTGCCAATCTATAAAAAGGGAAATAAGGACAACCCGAGGAATTACAGACCAGTCAGTTTAACTTCGGTACACAGAAAGAAAATGAAGCAAATAATTAAGCAGTCGATTTGCAAACGTCTAAAAGGTAATAAGGTGATAAGTAACAGTCAGAATTGATTTGTCAAGAACAAATCATGTCCAACCAACATGATAGGGTAACAAACCTTGTGAATAGGGAGGAAGCGGTAGACATGGTTGACTTTAGTAAAGCTTTTGAAATTGTCTCACATGACCTTCTCATAAATCAACTAGGGAAATGCAACCTAGATGGAGCTACTATAAGGTGGGTGCATAACTGGTTGGGAAACCATTTCCAGAGAGTAGTTATCAGTGGTTCACAGTCATGCTGAAAGGACATAATGAGTGGGATCCCACTGGGATCAGTTCTGGGTCTGGTTCTGTTCAATATCTTCATCAATGATTTAGATAATGGCATAGAGAATACCCTTATAAAGTTTTGCAGACGATACCAAACTGGAAGGGATTGCAAGTGCTTTGGAGGACAGGATTAAAATTCAAAATGATCTGCACAAGCGGGAGAAATGGTCTGAAAGTAAAAAGGATGAAATTCAATAAGGACAAATGCAAAGTACTCCACATAGGAAGGTACAATCAGTTGCACACATACAAAATGGGAAATGTAGGAAGGAGTACTGCGGAAAGAGATCTGGGGGTCATAGTGAACCACAAGCTAAATATGAGTCAACAATGTAACACTGTTCCAAAAAAAGTGAACGTCATTCTGGGATGTATTAGCAGGAGTGTTGTAAGCAAGACACGAGAAGTAATCTTCCACTCTACTCTGTGCTGATTAGGCCTCAACTGGAGTATTGTGTCCAGTTCTGGGCACCACATTTCAGGAAAGATGTGGACAAATTGGAGAAAGTCCAGAGAAGAGCAACAAAAGTGATTAAAGGTCTAGAAAACATGACCTATGTGGGAAGATTGAAAAAAATTGGTTTGTTTAGTCTTGAGAAGAGAAGACTCAGAGAGGATATAACAGTTTTCAGCTACATAAAAAGTTGTTACATGGAGGATGGTAAAAAATTGTTGTTCTTATCCTCTGAGGATAGGACAAGAAGCAATGGGCTAAAATTGCATTAAGGGAGGTTTAGCCTGAACATTAGGAAAAAACTTCCTAACTGTCAGGGTGGTTAAGCACTGAACTAAATTGCCTAGCGAGGTTGTGGAATCTCCATCATTGGAGATTTTTAAGAGCAGGTTAGACAAACTCCTGTCAGGGATGGTCTAGATAATACTTAGTCCTGCCATAAGTGCAGGAGACAGGACTAGGTGATCTTTCAGGGTCCCTTCCAGTCCTACGATTCTATGATTCTAAGTTTCAGACATGTAAAGAGGGATGTTAACAATTACCTACATCAGAGAAGTGTTATGATGTTTAGTTAATGTTTGTGAAGCTTTTTGAAGACATGAAACTATACACATGTACACATGCTGTAATTGCCACGTATGTCAGCTTCTCAGAGACAGTGTCAAAGACACAACAGCAGACTATCCCCATGCAAAGGAAAGAGATCAATACAGCTGTGTCAGGAGCTTTTAATGACCTGAATATCAAAAAGAAATCCTACAAAATGTGGAACCACAGACAAATTATTAAGGAGGAGTACAAAAGAAGAGCACAAGCATATTGGGACAAAACCAGAAGGCCTAAGGCACACAATGAGTTACACTAACATGGGGCATAAAAGGCAATACGATGAAGTTCTATAAATACATTAGCAGAAAAAGAAAGAAAAAGGAAAGTGAGTAGATCCACAACTCAGCAGGGAAGGAGTGCTAATAGCAGATTACAGCAAGAAGGCTGTGGTGTTTAATGTTTATTTTGCTTCAGTCTTCAGTAAAAAGGTAAATTCCTTGACGCAATTAATATTGACAAGAAGGGTGGAGGAATGCAAGCAGAATAGGGAAAGAACATGTTAAAGAATAGTTAGATAAGTTAGATGTATTCAGGTTGGCAAGTCCTGACAAAATTCACATTAGGTTACCTAAGGAAGTACCTGAAGCAATTTTGGAAGCATTAGTGACTATCTTCAAGAGCTCATGGAAGACAGGTGACATCCAAGAGGAATGGAGAAAGGCAACATAGTACCTATCTTTCAAAAAGAATAACAAAGAGGACCCAGGGAATTATAGACCAATAAGCCTAACTTCAGTTCCTGGAAAGTTACTGGATCAAATGATCAAATACTCAATTTGTAAATATGTAGAGTATAATAAGGTGATAAGTAATATCCAACATGGATTTGTCAAGAAAAAATCATGCCAAACAACCTAATTTCATTCTTTGACAGAGTTATTGGCCTAACAGATAAAGGCAAAGCAACAGACATGATATATGTTGATTTTTGTAAGGCTTTCGACACAATCCCACATGATATTATCACACATAAACTAGGGAAAAGTAATTTAGATGAAATTACTATAAGGTGGTTATACAACTGGTGGAAAATACTCCAAGTAGTTATCAGTGGTTGACTGTCAAACTGCAAGGATGTATCTAGCAGTGTCCCACAAGGGGTCTGTCTTGGGTCTGGTACTATTCAGTATTGCCATTAATTATTTGTATAATACAGTGAAAAGTATGCTTATCAAATGTGTGGATAACACCAAACTGGCAAGCACTTTGGATGACAGAATCAAAATTCAAAATAATATTGATAAATTGGACAACTGTCTGAAATCAACAAGATGAAATTCAGTAAAGACAAATGCAAAGTACTATTGGTATAGTACTTAGGAAGGAAAAATCGAATGCACAGCTGCAAATGGAGAATAACTGGCTAGGTGATAGTACTGCTGAAAAAATCTTAGGATTACAGTAGATCACAAACTGAAAATGACCCAACAATGTGATGCAGCTGTGAAAAAGGCTAATATAATTCTGGTGTGTATTAACAAGTGTTGTATGCAAAACATGGGAGGTAATTGTCCCCCTATACTCAGCACTGGTGAGGCCTCTGCTGGAGTACTGCATTGAACTCAGGGTGCTGCACTTTATGAAAGATATGTACAAACTAGACAGAAACAAGAGAAAAAGCAACAAAAATGATAAAAGGCTTAGAACCTGACCTATGAGGAAAAATAAAATAAAAAAACAACAACCCAAAACATGTTTAATCTTGAGAAAAAATGACTGAGGGGGCACCTGATCACTGTCTTCAAATATGTTAAGGGCTCTTATAAAGAGAATGGTGATCAGTTGTTCTCCGTGTCCATTAAAGGTAGAACAATAAATAATCAGCTTAATCTTCAGCAAGGGAGATTTAGGTTAGATATAGGGGGGAAATGTCTAACTATAAGGAAAGTTAAGTACTGAAATAGGCTTCCAAGAGAGGCTGTGGAATCCCCATCAATGGAGGTTCTGAAGAACAGGTTAGACCAGTTAGGGATGGTCTAGCTATATTTGGTCCTGCCTCAGAGCAGGGGCATGGACTAGAGCACTAGATGACCTCTCAAGGCCCTACATTTCTGTGGTTCTAAGATTATTACTAGACGAGGCATTCTTGAAATCATTAGTCTGTGGTCTACGTAAAGATAATATTTTATTGTAGTTAATCCTGCGTATCATTCTAAATGAAGGTTCCCAACAGTGACTGCCATGTTTAGATGTGCTTTTTATTTTTTTCCTGGGTCCTTCACGGGATTTTCTTCATTGGACGATACTATATAATAAATGACACTGAAACACTCCGTTACAATGATCCCAAGTGACTGTGATGGCTCAATGCGTAACTGACAAAGGAGCAGATTTGTGGCCACCAAGCTATTTATTATCCCAGTGCTGCTTGAAGCTCAATCTACATATCAGCTCATGTAGCTTGAGGCTTACTCTGACCCCATCTCATTCATTCCACTTGCTCTTTCCAGCCTACAAAGCACAGGCCACTTCACCAGGCTCTGTCTTATTTGGCAGGATTTGATTCCAAGCTCCCAACGCTTAAGAAATCTCCTTTTTTTCCAGCAAAGGCAGCTGCCATACTGAGCTCAGTACTGTAGCTCTGTCTTTGGAGTCTCTGATGTTATCTATTAAGCAGAAGGAAATAGCACATTTATTTTTTGTTAATGGTTGCAAAGAAGTTTCTGTGAAGTCTGTTTCTTTAGCACACATAACAAGAGTCTCTCTATTGTCACCAAGGGATGTTAGAGCAGCTGTGCTAATTGTTCAGATATTAAGCTCTTATTTCTCCAAACAATCACAAGTCCTCTTTTTTTTTTTTTAGCATATTTTGCCCCAGCTGTTTAGGAAGAGGAAATGCAGGTGTAGGACCACTTATTATGAGATGCTAGAGAGGAGAAAGACCCCCCAGAGCTCCAAATATCTGCCTACACAGATGCCTGAGAATTGAACACCCTGTGTAGTGATGGACAAAACGTTTGATTGCCAGGACAACCAACTGCAGGTCCATATGGCTGGCACTGCTCAAACATATGACTGACCAAAGAAAGACAGTGTTGGGGGGACCGGAGATGGATGCAAGGAGTTGGCTTCCAGGAACAGAAGGACATGCAACCCTACAATTGTTCTTGAAGCAAAGGTGTTCAGAGAATGCAGCACCCCTGGTCCCACGGTGAGCCACTGAGAAGGGAGGAATCAATGGAATCCTCCACTTTTGGGTGCCCCAGGAGGAAGACAAATATAATTTCCTAGTTCCAGACAGTTTACATCCAGAAGGAGCCATTAGATCATCCTGTCTGTGGCTGCCTGTATATCGCCAGTCATTAAATTTCGCCCAGGTTCCCTTCTGTTGAGTCTAGTGACTTCAATTAAACTAAAGCATTTAAATCCTCAGGAAATGAAACTGCTGGGTCCCACAGGCAGAACACAGGAGAGGCTGAGGCATCAGCAATGTCTGAGACCCCTCAATGGTAGGTAATTGATTTGGTTGAGATACGGCTAGATTGTCCTAGTGGGTGATCTGTGCTCCATGCTGCAGAGGAAGGTGAAAAACAATGGGGGTGTTCTGGTTGGGAATAGCCTGAGTGGTTCCATCCAACCTTGGACACTCCCATGATACCTTGGGGAACAGAGCGACTTCTGCTTCCAGAGATGTGGGGAGCCTCAGTTTGGAGGCAGAGGTATTATGAAGTGGCCTTCATTTTGTGAGGGCTTAGAAAAGAGTAGCTGCTGAGCGGCTATAAGCCATGGGAGCTGACTTTTCATTTTGCTGGTGGGTGCCCTACACCAGCTCCACCCCCTCCCCGATACCTCATCCCCTGAGCACCTTCAGCGAGTGGCGGGGCAGCCCCGCTCAACCGCTAATCATCAGGACAGCAGCTGAGCACCCACAGAGTCAGCGCCCATGCTATAAGCCTTGTCTGAGTTCTGTTCAAGAGGGACACCAGCTGCAATTGCCTCTTCTGACTCGGGAGCTGAGACTGTTACCAGGCCATTGATCTGGGGACGGGATTGCTTTCTGGAGACCTTTCCAAGCCAGAAATTACTGCTAAACTGCTGCTAGAAAGCCAGAAGCTGCTGCTGAGAAAGGTTTCGACCAAATGGGGAGCCAAGGAAGCTATTGCTGGGCTTCATCAGAGCCAGGGCAAAGACTGTTGCTGTGACCAGAACTGACTGAGGTTGGCATGCCGTCAGGGCAGTGTGAGAAACCACCGCTTTTGTTGTTTAGGAAAGTGCTTTCAGGGGACGGGGGATAGTGGAGGGACTTGAAGGGGTTTCTTTGAGCCTGAGAAGTGGTCGTATTGTCTAACCAGGATCCAGGGTTACTGACCTCTGCTTCTAACTCCCATCACCAGAGGGATTGTGCAGCTTGGAATGAGCCCAGTTTAGACGAGCTCTGCCCCTTGTTGCATTAGCTGGGCTGTTTTACTGGACCAACAGAGTGCTGCCCCCAGCTTCGAGATCTTCAAGTGAGCCCACGCGAGCAAGGATCTAGAACTCTGAAATCCAGAGTCCGCACTCACGGGAGAGGTAACTGGTGCCAGTATAAATGTAAGTTGGTTATGTTTTATTTACTACTCTAAACTGCATTTATTAATTGCTTTATTGAAGTGCTCCCTTCTGACTTAAAATGGTTGTGACACTTTAATTAATCTCAATCTGTTATATCGTCGTTTTCTAAATTGTTAAGTAAAGATTGTAATCTAAGAGTACATGATTTGTGTAGGGTTTATGATTGGTACTTTTGGGTTATACCCGTTGCATAGATTAGCTCAGATTTATTCCTGGAGGCTCCCAAGGCACACCAGGGTGCAGGTATAGAGACCACCCAGGTGGAGGCACTGCCAAAATTAATTTTCCTTATAAATAAAAGGACTGCAGCAGAGGGGTAAGTAGAGGATTCCCTCCTAGCCAACATCACCACTCAGAATCTCCTTTACTTTTGACAGTATCAGGTGTCCAGTTACTCCTGATCTTGAGTAACCTGGGAAGGAAAGGGAGATTACACGCCCAAGGTCCCTGCCAATCTGACCTGGGGGGAAACTGCTTCCCAATCCCAAATGTGGAGATTAACTTGACTCTGGACATATGAGCAAGACTCACCAGCTGGGCATCTCAGGGTAGGTCTATACAGCAGCTGGAAGGTGTGACCCACAATGCTACTAGACAGACTCGGGCTAGCTCTGGTAGAGCTACATGCTAAAAATAGCCGTGTGGCTGTTGCGGCATGGGCAGCAGTTCAGGTTAGCCAGAGTCCAAGCTCACCCGACTCCCTGGGTGTGAGCTCGGGCACCTAACCCAAGCCACTGCCTGTGCCGCAACACCCACCCTTCTATTTTTAGTCTGCTAACTCAAGCAGGGCTAGTGCAAGTCTGGAAATCACACCTCCCAGCAGCAGCGTAGTCATACTCTAAGACAGAGGATTCTCTGTCACCACAGAGCACTAGTCTACCACACCCAGCATCCCATCTCTAACTGTGGTAGGACTCTGATGCTTCAGAGGAAAGCAAAAAAAATAAAAATAAAACCTAACAGATTACAGTTGTGCATAATATAAGCCACCCCTCCATTTCTCTGATTCAGGGAGAAAGAGGAGTGTACTCAGCGAACTCCCTACTCCAGATAAGGAAATACAGAAAATTGTTCATAAGAGACAGCCTCCTCTAGGTCTCAGCTCACTTGGGGAGTCCTACCATGAGAAGCTGTTACCTGTAAGAGGTTTGTGTTCCAAAATGTGTATATGGGCGTCAGAGGGGAAAACAAAAAGAAGACAAACCTGTTTGTGTCTGGGTAGGGGAGAAATGAGTGTGTGAAAAAACTTCTGCCTCTAAGGGCCCCATTGCAGGTAACATGCTTTGGTGGCAGGGGAGGAAGCGTGATCTCACAGTGTCTCTGAATGAGACTGGATTCAATTCTCCGCTCAGTCATGGACTTTCTATATGATCTTGGTAAGTAACCTTAGGCCTGATCTTCAGAAGTGCTGAACATCCACTATTCACCCTGTAGAGCTTCAGGAGCTTAGTCCCTCTGAAGATCAGGCCTTTAATCTCTGACTCGTATTCAGTGAAGTACCTAAGCACGTGCCTAACTTTAATCACATTGAGCAATCCCATTGAAATCTGTTTCCCAGCTGTAAAATGGAGCTAAGGATACTTCCCTGTCACATGTGAGCCCCGTGAGGATGCATTCATTAGTTTGCCAGGTCCTCTGACCATGTGGTGTTGGGGGCAGATATGTGGCTCTATACCTCCTTTTGCAGAGCTTGTTTGATTTCTTTCCTGAGACATCACTGCACTTTCTCCCTCTATCTTCGTCCTCCTCAGCTGGTGATTACAATCACTCGGAATGTGATCTTCTTGTGGTATCACTTCTGTACTTGGCGGATCCACAACAAATGTGCAGGGGACAAATGAGTCTCCGCGCATACTTGAGGCTGCCCATAAACCACATCGTGTAAATGGTCTTCTCAGCCTGAACAATATTCGCTTTGAGCTCACGTCACATTTGGGGGTGGAAACAAGCTGCTGTATTCGATTGAGTATAATTCCCCAGACTGCTATGCGAGATCTCTATTTTCAACACAAGCCATTTAAAGTTCAAGAAAAATCTGTGTGCTGCATGCGTTTTTCAATGTGTACATCTCTTTGCTGGTCTTAAAGCTAGTACCTAAATTCTCCCCAGCACTTTCACATTGCAACACACAAAGCCTTTTGTTTGGGAGCTAGGAATACATTTTGTCCATTGTAAAAGAAATTAAGTAGCACTTCCTCTTCCTCATATCAAAGCTTTTTCCATATACGAGAGCCCTGGAGTGCTAAGCAATAGAAAAGCAGACTGAGTGACCCAAGAGTCTTTTAATTATATTTGCAGAACCTTGGACATGCATAAGCATCTTCATATTAACAGAGTAATTTAGAATGAGTCTATATGTATGAAATAAAAAATTATAATATCCAAGCAGAGATGCTCAGTTATTTCACATTTTCACTAAGCCAAAGAAAAAAGGATATTAGTTTAATTTTTAACATTTAAATTTTACAAAATGTAATCAACCCCAGCATGCCATGTAACATACAATGTATACCCAATATGGTTGATTTTTAGTACTATATATGACCATTGAACACGAATCACCACATTATTATTACGTATATGTACTACAGTTGTGCCTAAAGGCCTTCAATGAAACTGAGGCCTAAATGTGTGACATGCTGTATATACACATAAGAAACAGCCTCTGCCCTATAGCATAGCAATGCATCCCTGTATTGCAGACAACTGTGAATTATGAGAGATATTTTATACACCTGGGGAGTTGGAATTGGACTCCCAGACCTTCAAGCACCAAGATCACCGTCCTCTATTACTTGACCTAAACGAAATCCATTTTAGGTCTGTTATTGTCTCCAAGGACCCATTGCTGGATGGCAATGTTACACACAAGAAGCAAACATGTTACTAGAACTCGTCAAAGTTTTCCAGCAGAAAAGTGTTCTGTTGGGAAATGGTGATTTGAAATAATTGATATGTCTTGTGGGAATTTATTCCGTTGAATTTTGTCGTCGGAAATTACTGAAAGGTTTTCATAAGGTCAAAATCTTTCATTCTGAGACGTCACAAATATTTTGATAAACTATAATATAAAAGTCAAAATGATAAAGTGCAAACAAAATATTTTGACAAGGTCAAAACAAAATATTTTCAGAATATTTTGTTTTATGAAAAATTCTAAGATTTCAACCTTTTGTCTGAATTTGGGATGAAACCGAATTTCAAAATGTCAGAATTTCCCATGTGGCAGAAATTCCAAATTTGCACTATCTCTACACATTACATGATGGCTTAAGTGGGTGCCAAATGAAACACAATAGTTTCTAACACATTTAGGCAAAACTCATCCATTTTAACTTAGTGTCACTTTGAGCTTTTAGGTTTGTCTGAACCAAAACTCAATGCACAATACCAGAGGTGCAAACTCACACTATTCAAAACCAAGTAAACTGACAAGGAAAACATTGTTTTTATTTTGAGAGTGAGGTTAAAAATTACCACCACACAATACTTTCTGGTAAAGAATGGCATTATACATTGCCCTTCCATTTCCCTTTTATCACTTGTAACCTTGGGCCTAATCTAAAGCCCATTGAGGTGAAATCATTCACTTCAATGATCATTGGATCAGGCTCCTTGTGAGTTTTTCAGGTTTCATAATCAAAAGGCTCTCAAAGACAATCGGCGTACATCTTTGGTCAATGGACAGTGAAAGTTCTAGTCTAAATTTTCAAAATGACCACCAGTGACTTTGAGTATTTTGGGGTAGCCAAGAATAGACTCTTCAAAAGCGTCTGATTTTCAGAAAGTGGGTGCTCAGATCTTTTCTGAAAATCAGGCCCCTTTATGGTATCTCTAATAAGCACCCCAAATCAGTAGGCACTTTGAAATCAGTAGGCCCTTTTGAAAATGTAGGTCCTCACATCTCTGGTAAAGTATGGTACAGCTGTAGAATTAGCCACTCAGCTAGTGTAAACTGGCATAACTCCGATGAATTCAGCTGAGCTGTGCTAATTCACACCCGCTGAAATCTAATCCTTAATTCTAATATTCTGTACTGTAGAAGACTAGGTTTTCTGTGAACTTTCTATTATTCAAAAATGAATATCTTCTGTTTTCTACTCATAATAAAAACATAAGAATATGGAACATGTTCTTATTTTCCCCCTACTATTATAATAACAAAAGAACTTTCTCTGTGATGAGCATTACTTTGTAAATCACTTTTTGCCATTCACACAGCCTGAATGCGGAGTTATCTGAGATGATTATAATCTTCCAAAAATGCAAATGGCCCTTTTTTTCACATTATCTGTGTTACAAACACAAATCAAAACTTTATGACACTTGGAGGGCATTTTTATTGGTCTCTATGAAGAGGTACTGTAAGAGAGCTGAAATCTCATTTGTCCATGTAAATGAGCCAAACAACAAACAGACTTGAGTTCCTTTAGTACATCTGAAGCTGCAAAGGAATAAATCAACATCAAATAAGATTGGTATTAGAAGTGGGTACTAAGGAAGAATACGTTGGTTAATGAGAACACAACATCCCACAAATGAAAAATAATTACAAAACGTCGTAAGTCTGATTTTTATGAGATTTGATTGAGATGAAATTTCGAGTTTTAAGAATGACATTTGGGAAGAACTGATCTATAATTAGAGTTTTCTAAAATATGCAGTTCAAATGGTACATGGAGATACGAGACAAATAAACTGACTTACTGGGATATATTAAATGTTTTAGATAGAATAGATGCTTTTAAAATGAAAGTACTGTTCTGAGAAAGAAAATTGTGATTTAGGAGAGCAATTTATGAACCAATATAAGTGCTTGATCCTCTAACCATTGAAATCTATGGCAAAGGCCACATTAATTCAGTGGTGAAGAATTAGGCCATAAGGCCCTGGTTCTGGAAAGCATTTAAGCATGTGATTAAGTCCTACTGATTAAAGCATTTCCATGGGATTCCATGATTTCTGTGGGAGTTAAGTGCCTAGGTGCTTTTGAAAATCCTGCTAGGTGCTTATTTGCACATTTAGGTCCCTAAATACCTCTAAAATCTGGCCTGAAGTGAACTGTCCAAGGTCACAGGTAGTCTGTGGCAGAGCTGGGATATGAATCCAGATCTCTTGAGGCCCACTCTAGTGTCTGAACAGCAAGACCAACCTACCTGTACTTGTTTCCTAAACAATTGTATTCTTCATAGTTTATCCTTCTCAGTCATTTTAGGAGCAAAGCATATGAGGGGCAGTGTAGCCCAGGGGCTTATGAACCAGATCCTGAGTTCTAATCCTGGCTTTGACCTGGACCTCCTGTGTGGTCTTGAGCTAGTCACTTAATCTCACTGCCTCAGTCTCTCCATCTGTAAAGTGTGGATAATAATTCTTATAATTACCTACCACAAAGACTGTTGTGAGGATTAGCTAATGTCTGCAAAGGGCTTTGTGCATGCAAAGCATGGTAGCGCATAGTAAGTAAATGTCTGATAATGGGAAAATACCTGTCAAATCAACATATGAGACAGTTTCTTCTATCACTTAGAGAAATGGGGCTGTACTGAACACACAAAGTCATGTTATCAAAGGAGAGTTATCAAAGAGTTAAGTCTTCCGCAGTGCTAGCCAACATATATCAGCTGCAGTAAACTTTCAAATCAGGGGTGTATGTGGGAGGGGGAACAACCCCCCCACATTTGCAGGTACATTCAAAGAAGTAATTGCAATCAGTGAGCAATTAGTAGGGCTGGACAGAAAACAAGAATTCCATTTAGTGAAAAACAGTGTTTCTAAAATTTATTTTTGTCTTTCATTGGAATGAAATGAAGACCTCTCCAAATGAGTGAGTGGGACAGACAGACAGACATCTGAGTATAGCACAGCAGTCTAGAGCACTCACCTGGGATGTGGGACACTCAGGTTCCAGGCCCTGCTCTACATCAGATAGAGTAGGACCTTGATCCTGCATTTCCTATGTCCCAGATGAGAGCTCTCACCACCACGTTATTGGCTATCCTGGAGTAAGGGTGCTCTCCCTCTCTGCCATTGATTATAAATCCCAACCTGGATCTGAGAAACCTTCCTGACAAAACATTGTCAAAACAAAAACATTTCACGGAAATGAGTCAGTTTCAAAGAATTGTCATTTTCTGATGGAAAAAAAACATTTTGTCACAAAAATTCCCCAACCAGCTCTAGCAATTAGCTGATTTTTGCATGTGCATGCTATGTTTTGGGGACACTGCTAGTGCAAGACCAGTGTTATGGGTGAACTCATTGTGCGATATTTTGGAAAATCTGCTCCAGATTATAATCTGAAATTAGACCCCAGTTCACAACCTTCTCTAGAAACCAGACTAATCTTCAAATATCAGAAATGTTACTTTTTCCTTTGCAAAACATCAATGGCCAATAGACAGGGAGAAATTGGGCACCATATTTCCAATAAATCAAAGAATCAGGACTGTGATTTCCCCAGTCCTAATATCCAGGAGGGATTAATATATAAAAATCTCCAACAAGATAAGCACACGTTTTACATTTGCAATTCTACACACCACTTCAGGTTCATGGTGACAAGCCTAAAATACAAGAAAAGTGAACTACATGCACCAAACATAATCAAAATAACTAGTTCCTGCGACGCTCTCTCTGAATCTTATAAATTGCTTGTGGAAATAATATTAAGCACCTCTACCTCTATAAACATGGCCCTACATTATAAGCAATTTTCCTGTAATAAGAATGTCAAGAAACAGCACTGGGGCTTCATAAAATAGCTTAGCTGCTATTAATGTGCAATCCTTTTCTTTAAACATTGCTGCCTCAAAGGGGTAAGGATAAGGAACTTATTTAAAAGTCCCAAAGTCACTCAAGGGCTTCCCTCTAAGGTAAAAATACTCTGTGGGCCAAAGCCTCAGCAGTTGTAAATTTGATGTAGCTCCACTGAAATCAATGGAAACATGACATCTTACGCCGGCTGAGGATTTTGTCCTGTGGCTAACATTTTCAAGTGTCCACTAATTTCCAGTGCCTAAGCTTTTGGGTGCCTAACCTGAGACACTCGGATTGTGATTTTCAAAGGTGTGATCATCTGCTGTTCTTGACTTTAATAGGAGCCATGCATGCCCATCAGCTCAGAAATTGAGGCTTCTTTAAAGTGCATCAAGGTGGGCAACCAAACATGGAGACACCGAACATAAGTGGACCCATTTGAAATTTGGGTCTATGTGATTTAACTACAATGTTAACGGCTAACTACAGAGTACTGTAAAAGAGAGTAATCACTACAGCGCATCTAATAGTATATAAAAATGAGTTAAATATAATTTAAAAGAATAATTAACAATGACAAACAAAATTTCCCATTCTGGCCGTTTAGTGATGTAGAATAGTTCTCAGGGAATACTGGAAGCCTTTAAAGTTGTTACAAAATGAAAGCTCTTAAATAAGTCCTTTCTATGAAAGCAACAGGAGTTAACCAACAAAGCTTTTGCAATTAATATAACTCTGTTATGGGCTCTGATCCTTCAGTATGTTGTAAATAGAGCTTTGTGGGAAATGATTTTCCTACCCCATGAGAATTTTCAGGATTACAAGATTTTTTCCATCCCAGATCAGAACATTCAAATTTTCATGAATTGAAAATCTGAAAAAAATTCCGGATCAGGTCAATCAAAATGTGCCAGTTCAATAATATTGAAATATTTTGTTTCAATTTGTTCCTTTTAAAATATTTTACTTTGGTGGTTTTTTGGTTTGTTTTTACTATGAATTAACTTAAATTTCAAGGCAAAAAGTCATATTGACCCAGAAAATGAACTTCTTAGTTTTGAAAATGTTGCAATGGGAAATCAGTTGAAACCGACGCTTTCCAGAGACCTGTTTCGGTTTTGACAAATCAGCATTTTCCAATGTAAAAACCATTTCATTGAAAAATTCCCTACCTCCTCGAGTAATAAGGTGATAATTGCCTGAACCCATCATATCCAAAAATTCACCTAAAGCTCCAGGGTGAAGACCATGGGTGGCTGCTCCACTCCTTCATCACAATGAAACTGTCTAACATATGTAGATAGTTCATTGGTGCAGCAGATAGAGATTTCTCAGTGACCGGTGTGAGACACTGGAAAGAACTCCCCCAGGAATCAAGCACCATCATAACTCCAGGGCCGGTGCTACCATTAAGACAAACTAGGCAGTTGCCTAGGGTGCCAAGATTTGGGGGCGCCAAAAAGTGGTGCCCCCAATTTTTTTTTTACAGCATTCCTGGGCTGGGCTGCCGGCGGCGCGCTGACACATGCGCCCCAGACTCCCTCTCCCAACGCAGCGGCCGCTCCACTTCTCCCGCCTCCCAGGCTTTCGGTGCCAATCAGCTGTTTGGTGCCGCAAGCCTGGGAGGGGAGGAGAATTAGAGCGGGGGCAGCATGCTCGGGGAGGAGGCGGAGCAGAGGTGAGCTGGGGTGGGGAGCTGCCGCACAACTCCCCAGGCCGGGGGGGTGGGGAGCTGCCGCGGGCGGGGGGGTTGCCTCAGGACAGGGGAGCTGCCACAGGGCTCCCCACCCCAGCTCACCTCTGTTACGCCCCCTCCCCGAGCACGCTGTCGCTGCTTCACTTCTCCAGTCTCCCAGGCTTGCAGCGCCAATCAGCTGTTTGGCGCTGCAAGCCTGGGAGGGGAGGAGAATTAGAGCAGCGTGCTCGGGGAGGAGGCGGAGCAGAGGTGAGCTGGGGTGGGGAGCTGCCGCACGGCTCCCTGGAGGGGGAGCTGCTGCAGGGTGGGTGCCTCAGGGCAGGGAGGGGGAGCTGCTGTGGGGGGGGGAGCGCCTCAGGGCAGACGGGGGCTGGGAGCTGCTGCAGGGCTGGCGGGGGAGCACAAGGTGGAAGTTTAGCCTAGGGCGTGAAACTTCCTTGCACCGGCCCTGCATAACTCTCACCACTTTCTGCCCCAAGTGCAAGTCTAACCTTTGGGTGGTCTAGAGTTCACTTCATTGCCCTTCTCCAGTGACTAAAAAAACCCAACTCCCATAGAAAGCAGCTGGAGACCCAGAATTCAGTCTCTAAGGATTTTCAGCAAGGATTGCACAGGGTCAACCTCCCCACCTTCAAGTCCCAAAAGGAACTAAAGAAATTAATTTAATCAAATAACTTTCTAAAATCTTATGATAAAGAAACCAATAATAATCTAATTTTTACAGCCTAACCTGGCTATTTTATAATCCACAGACATTATCTTCACAGTTATACATAAACATAAATGATGAAAACAAATTAAGATCTGAACAGTGCAGTCCCCACAGAAACACAGTGAGAAGAGACTGAGAGTTCCCAAAAGCTCAGGTTGAGTTCACTTAAGTCTCAATTAGAGTCTTTGATCACCAATTCTATCCAGCCTGCTGAGTCTAAAACAACATCTTCCCTCCACGTGCTTGTAGGAATCTTCAGCTCGAATCCATGCAGACTCTTCTTCTGCTGAAATCACTGCTAGCCAGCCAGCTAACGGATTGACCAATCACTCAGCAAAATCTATAGCTTTAAAGAAAACCCTGTTACAAGAAAATACAAAACTGAGCGTAGAAAATAGAAAAGTGGGTGAATTGCACTAGTCGAGACAATTTAGCTAGAACAGTTTGGCTAAAATCAAAACGACATTCAAAGCATACAATTAAAATAGAAGTTATTTCCCCTCCCAATTTCCCCTGGCTATAATTAGCATTGCCCAAGCTGCCCTGTTAGAGGTTAACAATATCACTAACCTGCTGCAAAAAGCTTCAGCATTAGGAACTGCCGGCTTCCTGCTCCTGGCCTCAGCTTCTTCCAACTCACACAGGGCACATGGCCCCATGCAAACTGCTCGCCCTCATCGAGTCTGACCCCAGCAACAGGGAACCTATTGGAGCAGACCCAAAACTACCACACCCAATTCCAGCAGCTTCTGGATGTGGATTGCTTAATCTGCCTAGCAACAGTGACCCAGACACAACTCACTCCTACCTCCCCCACCCGGGTCTCAAAGATAGTTCCCTATTAGGCACATGGGTTACACAAGAAATATTTCTTCAACTTGTTTTCTGTCATACGAACACAGAGCAGAATGTTCATTAGAAACAAAAATAATAATAATAAAGGATTGAAACACAAATACGGCACTGCACACAATTTGCCCCCGTGGCAAGAGGAGGAGAGAGAGAGAGAGAATGAACCATGTTGCCATTGTTCGTCAGCCACTATGGTGATAAGGGCAGTAGAAGAACATGTATAGAATAGTGATAAGTCCTTTAGAAATGTGATAGATTCTGTGGGGACAATGGAGGTTGGACCTGGGCAGAGTCATGGACCAAGCAGTGGGGAAACATTCTGAGAACAACGGGCCCACAGATTTCCCTCAAAGCAACTGTGCCCTGTTTCTTGGCATTCCTAGAGTCTAAATATTATTAAAAAGTCAAACCTGTCAATCACAATGAAGCACCTCAATCTGATTTTTGGTAACTGGTTATTTCATAGGGTACAAATCAAACTCAAATGGTCTCTTGTAGCGATGCGGGACTCACCCCTGTGGCGCCTCCTGGTGGTCCAGTATGGGAATTAGCTCTCCAGCCTTGGAGCGCCCTCTGCAGGCCAATGTCCTACTGTCACTGGCTCCGCGTCCCTCCCGGACCCCGGTGCCCCTCTCCCTTGGGTGCTGCCTCCTGGCAGTACCCCCACTCTCTGGGCTCCCCTCCCAGGGTAATCCACCCCCTCTATCCCCACCTTGCCTCAGTGTTCACTGCCAGTCGTCATCTAGCCCCCACACACTGGAGCAGACTGCACCTCTGCAACCTCAGTACCTTTTCAGGCCTTGGGCTAGGCCTGCAGCCTGGGGGTTTTCCAGGCAGGAGTTCCCCGGCTCCCTTGCCCTATTCCCCAGCTCTACTCCGGTACCTTACTCCAGTTCCAGGCAGCCAGGCCCTTCTCTCTCTGCTCCTAGAGAGAGACTGCCTGTGCCCACATCCCCTTTATAGGGCCAGCTATGGCCTGATTGGGGTGTGGCCCAGCTGTGGCTACTTTCCCAATCAGCCCAGGTTTTCCCCTACCACAGCCCTCTCCCAGGGCTGTTCTCAGCCCTTCAGGGCAGGAGCGGGTGGCCACCCCGCTACATTTCTACTTATAATTTTATAGTAATTGCTTCTATATCACTTGCCAGTTTTTTTCCATAATAAACTTCATGCATAATTAGAATATAATCTTCAGGCATAAATAACACCCTAATTAGTCTGTAATCTATAATTATAATGTATTTACCGACTAGTTGTATGCTTGTTTGGACTCTATAAAATAAAATATCTTTATTAAAGAAATTGAAGGAGAATTATATAAATTTTGTGTGAGGAGCTCATTCTTGGGGCTGTCAGGACAAAGGAAACAAAGTTATAACAAATAGTTATTCTCCTTAATCTAAATCGGGGTCGGCAACCTTTCAGAAGTGGTGTGCCGAGTCTTCATTTATTTACTCTAATTCAAGGTTTTGCATGCCAGTAATACATTTTAACATAATTAGAAAGTCTCTTTCTATAAGTCTATAATATATAACTAAACTATTGATGCATGTAAAGTAAACAAGGTTTTTAAAATGTTTAAGAAGCTTCATTTAAAATTAAATTAAAATGCAGAGCCCTCCAGACCGATGGCCAGGACCCAGGCAGCCACTGAAAATCAGCTCGCGTGCTGCCTTTGGTACGCGTGCCATAGGTTGCCTACCGCTGATCTAAGTAATGGAGTGATACTAGGGGAGAGATAGCAATCAATACACATCACTGCTGCATTTTTAAAGGCAAAGCCAAGTTTTCCCTGAACGTTTAAGGATGGAGGCAAAAGGAATAATACTATTTAATAGTCAATCAGAGAAACACCCTGCTGTCAAGAAATGTACGAGCAATCACATCTGGAGAAGATGAAGGCTCCAGATGGAAAGATTTAGTCACAAATTACATACATTAGAGAACAACAAAGTTTGGATAAAAGATCTGGCAAATGACATCCAAGGAGGATAATGTAATTACAGCCTTAAAACTGTGACAATATTAGGTTAATTCCATAGTATCTTGACTTCCCCTTAGAATTGTTTTTCAGAACTGTGGATATGTTTGTGATGCAGTCATGTACAGTAACTTTCTGCTAAAGTCTGAAGAGTATGCTTTACAATCAACATGCTCTGTAGCACTTACGTTTTCATTCTGAAGTACAAATGATTCCATATGGACACTGGTATGTGTTCTTTCTCACAACTTTTATTAGTATGGTTTGCAATACAGTAGCACCAAGAGGTCCCAGCTCAGATCACAGCACTATTGTATGAGTTTCTGTACAAACGCACAGTGAGAGACAGTCTCTGCTCTGAAGAGCAAACTCTATATTAGAGTTGGGCTGAAAAAAGGCAATTCCTTTCTGTGAAACATTTCTCAATTTGTTTTTGCTTAGAAAGCTGTTCGGGTGGGGGGGGGGAATTGCAGACAGCTCTCTTCTTAACAGACAATATAGATGTGGAGGGGGAGGCGGGGGGGATCAAGACTCAAAGGGTGTATCTACACAGCAGCTGGGAGGTGAGTCCCAGCACAGGTAGACAGACTTCCGCTAGCTCTGCTTGAGACAGTCTGCTATCACTATCAATGTGGATGTTGCAGCACTGACGGCAGCTCTGAATAGGACCCAGGGGGGTCAGGCATGCCTGGCCTTGGGCAGCTAGCCCAAGCCACCACCTGTGCAACAACATTTACACTGCTATTTTTAGCATGCTAGCTCAAATCTGTCTACCACGCTGGGAATCACACCTCCCAGCAGATGTGTAAACATAAAGTGACTTGAGCATCAATGGGGAAGCAAAGTCAGTATTTGGACCGATGATTCCTGAGTCCCTGTGGCGGTGTATGCATGCCCTGTCTCCTGTTGAAGCAGACGGTAGATGTACTGACACCACAGTTACAGTCTACCCAGCTGTTTCAGGACTCTGCACGATAAGGCACAATGGTCAGATTCAAAAGGGGGGCCCCTTGAGTTCAGGGCAGTGAGGCCTAGTGACCAGCCTCAGTACCATGGCCCTTGAGTCCAGGGCTGTGCGGCCTAGTGGCCGGAGTCAGTACAATGGCCCTTGGGGTCAGGGCTGTACAGCATTTGGAGCATGCCCAGTCTGGTCCAAGGGATGGGACTTCCATCCCCCATAGGGTGGGATTAACCCTTTCCTGCCTAGTGAGGGGTATGCACACCCCATTACAGTCCCACTTTAGTGCTCTATCTTCTTGGCCACGTTACCTTGCAAATTTGAGTGTGATGTGAGTGTCTGTGATATTCTAACACTCTCTTTCTCTTATTTGGTTTCCTTTTACTACATAGGATGGTTCTAACATGAAAGCAGATTAAGTGTCCTGTTGACTGTCCTCTGTAAGATGCCGGTGGGTGACATTTAATAGCTGAGGTTGTAATTATTGTTTATTTGTTGTTGTTAGAGCTGCTTGGGGGGGGGAAATGAAATTTCCCATCCTGTGGGAAATTCCGAGATTTTGACATTTGCTTTTGTCCTAAATCAGGATGAAAAATCGAAATCCTGGATTTGTTTTGTGAAATTAACTATTTTGATAAGGTCAAAATGTTATTTTGTCTTTATCTTTGCATATTATAGTCAAACATATTGACTTTTATAATATAATCAATAGAATAGAATCAATAGACTAGAATAGCCTCATAGACTTTAAGGCCAGAAGGGACCATCCTTATTATCTAGTCTGACCTCCTGCACATCACAGGCCACAGAACCTCGCCCACCCACTCCTGAAATGTTTTGACGTTATTGAAACAAAACATTCTGCTAGTTTCCCATTGAAAAATTGATACAATGTACACTTTCCTGTCAAATATTGATATTTTGTTAAATCAGCATTTTCAAAATCACTATGTTGGAAAATTTCCTGCCAGCTTTAGTAGTTATTATATTACTGTGAGTCATTTGTGACCCACACTTCCATTGTATTCGTACATAGTAGTTGTATAATTTTACTGCATTTTATTCTTCTGCGACTCAAAAAAGTAAAATGTAGAGAAGTGAGAAAGGAAGAAATCCAATTATTTTTGTGTATGGCACCTACAGGAATGAGAGCTTTATAAATGCTATATAGCTAGAGGATGATTCTTAGCCCCTTTGAAGCTGTATATCGCCATTTATTCTATATTGTTATACTGTCCCGCATGAGGTGAAATCCTAAGAAATGAGTTTCAGTGGCATCATCTATAATCCAAATCTGTTCTTTATTCTTCTTACGTAAACACACCTAGATGTAACACTACTGTATAGGCTAGCTCTTTGCACCTGTAGACCAATTCCCAGGAGCCCTCAAGAGAAGCAGGGCTTTAGGTAGATGTAGTTTTCATGATTATGTGTGCACTTACAGTCCTGGACTGCTGCAAAGGTTCGTTTCAGTGTTGGGCAAAATCTCCACAAAGCATTGAGCTGGGTCAATTGATTCCAGTCAGCTCTGTGTTTTTGGGGAACCAGGGCACAGTGTCTGGCCTGTCTGACTCATGAGGGACACCTCTCCCTTTCCCCCGCCAATCTCTGCTTGAACCAAGAGTGATCAGAGAAATGGCTTGCAGAGAGCAGTGAAGGGTGTTGGGAGACACACCTATACCCCTCCTGACAAGGGTGACAAGATTAAGACATCTCCATTTGCATACAGAATGGAGAGCAGAGAACCACATTGAACTCTGGGACCAGAAAAAGCCAGGAAACACTGCATCATGGGAATCTCTGCTCCAGATGTTAATGAACCTACACCTGCCCACACCCAGCTCAGCAGTTATCAGACCAATTCTAGTAATGAATCCTTGATTGATATCCAAAATACTGAAGCAGCCTAGCTGCATTGTGAGCTCCCTGGAAGAAAACATCACCCATAGCCAAGAGTGATTAGCTTCTATTGTCCAGCCCAAAGAAAACCCTTGAGTCATCAGTTTACCCATAAACAAATCTAGTGTTCTACCTTAAACCATTGTTGTTTCTCTACAAAAACCCCTACCCATGTTCAAGTAAGTTTTCTGATGCTTAGATCCAAACTATGCATCACTTCCACTGGGACTCCATCTTCTCCTGACTGATCGTGCTGGGGGTCTGCCTGTCTCCAGCACTCAGGACTCTGAGCTACCACCATCACCTGGGAACCCCTACCAGTTCAAGCCTCATGGAGTGGGTGAGATCCCCCCCCCCTCTCTGTTTTTCTTTCTACCTTAGGCCATGTCTACACTACCCGCCAGATCGGTGGGTAGTAATTGATGTATTGGGGATCGATTTATCATGTCTCATCTAGATGCAATAAATCGATCCCCGAATCAACGCCCGCACTCCACCTCGGCAGGAGGAGTAAGGTGAGTCGACGGGGGAGCCGCGGCGGTTGATTTGCCGCCGTGAGGACGGCCAGGTAAGTCAAACTAAGATACTTGGACTTCAGCTACGCGAATAGTGTAGCTGAAGTTGCATATCTTAGATCAATCCCCCCCTCTCCCCAGTGTAGACCAGCCCTTAGATATTAACCTTTAATAATGTATGTTATGTTGGTTTAGCCTTCATTGTGTAGTTATCACTATTATTCAATAAATAACTTCTATGGTTAATCTGGTTACTTCTCTCTCTCTCTCTCTAAACTTTACTCTTTTGTGTTTTTAGTTTCCCCCATTTACTCTGCAGCAACACTTCTTCTACCTAAGCTAAAGATCCCTGTAGCATCCAAAATACTGTGGGGTTTGCTCATCAAGAGGTTACTACCAGTACAATTGTGGTGTGAGAGTGGGGATAGGGATATGCTGAATCTGGGACACATAAGGGTGGCAGCTTGAAAGTGCTGCTTGACCCAGTCCACTCAGACTGGCTCTGTTAATGCGTGTGTGTGTGTTCATACGGTTCTGGGGCTGGAGGAACCCAGCCCTGGGGAACCTAGGTCCTGCAGGATAGCTCCACTGGGAGGGGACTTGCAGAAGGGAGCAGTAGAGCTCCATATGAAAACACACGTGACACAAGCAGTACATTGATAGAATTACAGAACCCCCTGCCTCCCAGAAGAGTAACCCGAATAAATGAGTGTACCCCAAAGTAACGGGCAAATCTGGTAACAACTTAATAGCTACAAAACAGGGTCTGCTTTTTCCTGCTTTGAGTCCATAAATGAAAATGCCAGCTCCTATTCTCCTTACTGTCCTGTAAGTGAGTCAAACGGGACTTGACCTAAAATCTATATATCTCATTCCTAAAAGCCTAAACACTTACCTACTCCAAATAGTGCCTACGCGTAGAAGGAGACCCACTGGCTTCAATGGGGTTGTGTGTGCAATAAGGTACTATTCAGTGTTAATAAGGTTGGCAGATTCTGGCTCTGAGAGGACCAGTGAAGGCCATTACCAAACTAAGTCATCCTTTCCACAATAGGAAAAAATAACAGTCCCCAGAACCAGTTACAAACTTTCTCTTCACTTCTTATTTTAATGTGACCATTGTAATTTAAAACACACAGCGATATTTTGTAGCTAAGATATGCCCATCATTTTCAATCCGATCTGAACAGGGCATGGAAGACGGTGGATTCTTGAATTCTTCTCTTGTTTTCCCCTGAAACACTTCTCAGAAAGATTTGAATTGTATTCCTGTGCTTGTTTTTTCTCTGAAGCTTTCTTAGCACCAAACATTGTAACTAGCAACCCCCCCACCTGTCAGCTTTTTTACACGTGTGGCTTTTATGTTCCCTGAAACACTATCCTCTTGTCATAAAAAAACAAACCCACAAACCTTCCTCTTTGCAAAATCACTACATCCCTATGTAACCATAATAAATAAACACTAATAAAGAATGAATCCATGGCTGGAAGGGAAATTGTGTGTAAGGAAAGGAATAACTGCTGGTGGATGAAATGGAGAAGCATTGGGCAGTCTGAGGAATTTCCATTGGAGCTTTATTACAATAAGGGATTGGGGGAATTTGAAAACCTAAGTTTACCAGCAACCAGTAAGGAAGGAGCAGAGAAAAACTCTAAAAAAACCGAACATGGAATAGAATGGATAAATTGATGAATTTATAAAACAGGGTAAAAAGTATTTGTTGATTGTCTTCATCTGAATGAGCTCTGGGATGAAGTTGTATTGGATGGGGACAAATATGTATAAATAAGGAGGCCAGTGATTTTGTTTAGCTCTGCCCTCGGCTGAATGGAATTTGACATGCTCAAACACTATTCTTGCCTCCTAGTGAGTGGTCTTCAAAGGGAAACCCTAATTCTTCTCATATATAATGCAGGGACGCCTGAATATGTTCATAGTGTTGAATGCATGTGAACAGAGAAGTCATCCCATGGACACCTCCCCATCCTATTAAAGATCAGCCAAACCACCTCTCCCCCTGTTCATAAATTCCCAACAGTGGGAACTACAGCAATTTTTTAAAGTCCTATTTTGGCCAATCATTTATAGATGCAGGTTGAGATCCAGGTAGACTGCACTTATGACCGTGTTGTTGGAACACCTTACAAATTCTAAAGAAAACACAATATAAACTCTCTTTCCTGCCCCCTGTATGACAATGGTTTGTTTATTTATTTATTTATTTATTTTAATTTTTTGTTTCAGTATTTTGTCTATAATTATTGTGGGAAGCTTTTCTGAACAAGTCTCTCTTCCATTTTGTTCTGAAAGTAAGTTTAATTCATAAACATCTTCATTCCTTCCAGGAATGAGTTCCACAGTCATGGGCCAGCTATTGAGAGACTCAGACTCCATCATCAACTAGTTTATTTCTTTTGATTGAGGAGTTCTGTTGTTCCCATGGAATGTGGTGAGCAGGCATAATTGTGGAGGTTTAAGGAGGTCTCAGGTAGGCTGGGTCACTTGCATGGAAGTCCATCAACATCATGAGCAAAGGTTTTAACTCAGTACTCAATGAGGTATACAATTATCCGATCATCATCCAATTCTCCACCACATCAGTTCTGCTCTTCAATAAATATTTTATTGTCTCAGAGATATTCCTTCATCTTCCACATGGGGAATCTTGCTCGCTACCAATAGTTATAACATTCCCATCCCCCAAGTATATAAATAGATATCAGGGCATCAGAGAGTTGTGTGTGATCCATTGAGAGAAAAAAAAAAAGGTCCAAGAGATCAAGCCGAATCTCAATGGAAAAATCAAAAATTTGTGTCACTGACCCCCAAATCTGCCAGCTAATTTGAAACCTCCAGCATTTTAGATCAGCTTAACATGTGACTGGACTTGGAGGCTACTTCATCCCAAAATGGTATTTAAAGATGTCTATGACTGGAGCTCCAGAACTCAGAGATTTAAAGGGGTGATCATGAACCAGCTGTTCATCCTGCTATTTCCAAGAACCACATTTCAAATGATCCATGCTTTCATTTAAAGTTGAAAGCCCCAGAATAAATATGCCTTGTAGGCTAACCAAAAAGTTAATTTGCTTTCAGTTTCCAAGGCAGCCACTTGCCAACTCTCCCAGTTTAAGCGAAATGCTGGGCAAAGCCAGTAACAAAGCCAAGGGGGGAGAAGAAATGTGAACCGTGAACAACACAGCCGAAGAGAAGAGCTCAATTTAAAAAGAGATCATAGTACTAATCCATCAATAAGAAATGTAGGAGTTTTAAAAACCCTTTGGAGTCTCATTTATATACAGTTGCGTAGAATATCTCTAATTATATTCACTATTAGAACACCTATCTTTAGCAGAGAGACAAACTGTTAAAACGTATAATGGAAGCCACAGTACAAGGAGTGACAACTAGATCAATGAACTGCAGGAAGAAAACCTTTATTTGAAATTAGAGAAGATGAACGAGTGAGAGAGAAAGAGATGTAGCTAATAACACTGTAAAAAGACCAAATCCACACTCCAAATTGTAGCGGAGGAGGTGCTGTTTGCATAGAATCAGACCACGCAACTGGGCCAGGCAGGATGAGACCACAAGAGCCAGGGCAAGAATAGACACACCATATATGGGCAGAAGGAGGTTCCCAAGAAGCATCCCAGAAGAGAGGCACTATGGGGTTTGTCATGCTGTCTGGAGTGGCTCATGAGTCTATCAACCGCAGGGAAGACTGTTAAGAAGCAGGGCATAAACCCCACACTGGTTATGAGTTCTACACTGAGGCCTGGTCCCCACTAAGCCCCCACTTCGGACTAAGGTACGCAAATTCAGCTACATTAATAAAGTAGCTGAATTCGAAGTACCTTAGTCCGAACTTACCGCGGGTCCAGACGCAGCAGGAAGGCTCCCCCGTCGATGCCGCGTACTCCTCTCGCCGAGCTGGAGTATTGGCGTCGACGGCGAGCACTTCCAGGATTGATCCGGGATCGATTTATCGCGTCTAAACCAGACGTGATAAATCGATCCCAGAACATCGATTGCCTGCCGCCGGACCCTCCAGTAAGTGTAGACGTACCCTGAGATTACACTTGCTACTTGGTTGGTGAAAACTCCTCAGACACTATACAGTCTTAACATGTAGTCACAGACAGTCCCTTTGGGCATTCTGGTCTATCTTGCTACGCAGGCAAACTTTATGCTGTGATAGCCACTTTACACTGAAGAGCCACAAAATATTCAGGTTACTCCCAGTCCCAAAGGACCAGTCACTTACCCCAGGTCAATTTGCACCTTAGATCTTGCACCAAAGACAACGCTTGTAGCCAGTCCAACTAAGGGCTTATTATCTAATAGAAAGAAATGAATTATTTACAAGGTTAAAACTGGAAAACAAACACACACCAGTGAATTGCCATGTTAGGTTTCAGATAGTGATAGAGCTGCTGAAATAGGTCATCTCCATAAATCCTTTAGGGCTAGCTCAGGCTAATCTTGGAGATCTGTTGCTTATGTTTAGGAATCTTTTCCCCTTAGAGTCCAAACAGCATAAAAAGACCCTACTATCTTCTGGTTAGGGATTTTCATCCCCATCTCCCTAGAGTCCAAGTTGAGGGCTTCTACATGTCTCTCTCTTCACGGGTGTACTGGGAGCAATCAACAAAGTCTGTGTTCTTTGATGACTTCCAGTGGCCCATTTGGATTCAATAAGCCTTTCTGATGGGCCAGAGATAACCTCTCCTCCTGGATGAAAACCTGTATTTCATGGTTGGTGACTTTTCTTTCCTGACTGGAATTACAGTTTCAGAGCAAACACTTTTATAGTTACAGAACAAGCACAAGTATTACCTTAGAGAATTGGTAACAGCTATTATAAGTAGGATTAATGAATGCAACAATTTACAAGCATTTCATAAAGTCTAAACACACTAAATACATGGTTACGAGTCTAATACCTATTTTCGTAATACTAACATACAGGTGAGTCGGACTCCTTTCCAGCTATGCATTCAGTAGTGCTCACTTGAGGTCTAGGAACGTTGGCATGAGCTGGCACTTGGTCTACCAGCATCACATGTTCATCATGGTAAGCTCTGGTTTGGCGTGCAGTGCTCAGTCACCTTGTATGCACTGGAAAACTGAAGTATTAGGAACTGACCTGGTGGGATAGCATCAGTCTAAGTACCAAATGGCCATGCTGTTTTGGGTGCAGGTCAGTTGTACTACACCACTTCAGCTGAATTGCCCCCTGGGTGCTTATCTCTCAGTTCCCAGTACTGCTTCCTGAAGCAATGGTATCTGGGATATTTCAAAAGGCTTCAAGGAGCCCAAATGCACTGAGAGCTCTGAGGTTAAACTCCGATATACATCCCAAGAAAATCCCATAATGTGGTGAGTCTTCTGTCATTGATATCGCATTTACCCTGTATGTGTTAGTCCAAAGAGGTATAAGTCTTGGATGTGATACTAAATTCATCATGCCACATGAAATTGTAGTCAACAAGGAAAGATATGATCAATGCAAATAAATATAAACCACATATGTTGATGTATAATAATAATTAGGGGAGATATCCCATCTCCTAGACCTGGAAGGGACCTTGAAAGGTCATTGAGTCCAGCCCCCTGCCTTCAGTAGCAGGACCAAGTACTGATTTTGCCCCAGATCCCCAAGTAGCCCTCTCAAGGATTGAACTCACAATCCTGGGTTTAGCAGGCCACCACTCAAACCACTGAGCTATCCCTCCCCCCATCCAAAAGCTCCTGATACAAATGTTCTCAAATTCTTGTGGAGAACTTACTTTCATCTCTCATCCTGCACCTGCATGTAATATTGTCATATAGAAAAGAAGGGAAAGCATGATTAGGGTTATCACACAGGAGACATTAGCAATGAGTCAGCAAGTATCATGGCATGATACTTTGGTGATACCTTTCTAAGAGCCATTGTGGCATGATAAATCCACAACCATACGACAGAACAGTTACATGAGTGTGCCACTGTGACATTATCTGATAAACTATGACCATGTAGGTCATTCTTGCTACCACTGTTATATAATTTCAACAAATCTTGTACAAAATATGCAAAGTAAGGTGTCTATGGAAAGGTTATGATTTGCTGAATACAATTATGTTATTTGTATGCATGTATCATTTTTATCTGAAGTTATGAATATTAACTATGTGCCTGTATTTCAAATGTTTGCTCATGTGGTAACAACAAGGTAATTAGCCTGCACATCTTGAAGGGACTATTCGAGTTAAATGGCTTATTAAGGAAGACTTAACTCACAATGGAGCATGGAAGATGCCTATCTACATCTAATGGACTTTCCTGTGATGGACTTTGCTATGACTAAGTGAAATCATGCATGGACATGTGACTTGCCCATGTGACTCAAAACAGCATCTTGTTACCTGTAATTTTCCACAGTGAGAACAATGAGTTTCCCTTCAATTGGCAGAAGCTATAAAAGGCCCTAAAAACATCTCCATTTTGCCTCTTTCCTGCCTCAAACCTCTGGACTATGAACTTATACTAATGGGAACATTCTAACTAAGGGACTGAGGACCTTCCAATGAAACTTAACAAGCCAGTAGTTTATTCCATCACTGCTACAAGCCTGATCCAAGAAGTTTGCGTTTATTGTATGTATTTGATTCTTTAATCAATTTTAACTCTCCCCTTTCTTTCTTTCTTTTTATAAATGAACCTTTAGATTTTAGATACTAAAGGATTGGCAACAGTGTGATTATTGGGTAAGATCTGAGTTATGTATTGATCTGGGTAAGTGGCTGGTCCTTTGGGCTCAGAAGAACCCTTTTGTTTGATGAAATTGGTTTTAAATAACCATTCATCTTTAAGTCTAGTTTCTGGGTGTTGAATCCAGGATTGGAATGCCTAAGGAGACTGCTTTTCTGACTTCTTGTTAGCCACTGTGGTGAAACAGAAGTTTACTTTTGTTGCTGGATTGGTATATTATATGAGAGACTAGCCATCAACTTTGAGGTGTGTCTGCCCTATTTCTCAGCAGTTTGTCCTGAATTGGGTATTCTCAGTTGTGACCCACAGAGGCACGGTTAGAGCCACACACAAAAAATTGTTGCAGTCACAAAAATGATGCAAGCAATTATTGCCAATGCCTTACTGCCAGGAGGAATCAGTGTGCGTGTTCCTATCTAGGTCACCTTCCAAGTGCAACAGAGAAACAGCTGTTGCTGCTGGTGATCATCATGAAATCCTTGTAAGCTAAGTTACAGTGGCTCCCTTGCCTGAAGTCATTGACATAACAAATATACCAGACTAGGATCTACTGAGATGGCAGAATCTCCTGCCACAATCATTGGATAATCCCATAAACCTTTATGTTTGTGATGTCAGCAATATGCAATTTGTTGGCCCCAGAACAATAATCAGGGTCAAAGGCCTCTGCAATAGCTCTCCTAGTTAAAGTATTTTTGGATGAAAAGGCATTTCACCATCTGACTACACTGTTCACCCCCATGACCCCTAATAGGTGGCAACATTTCTCATGTGTAAACACTGAGGCAGACACACTGTTTGGGAAGATGGGGGAGGGATAGCTCAGTGGTTTGAGCATTGGCCTGTTAAACCCAGAGTTATGAGTTCAATCCTTAAGGGAGCCATTTAGGGATCTGGGGCAAAAATCTGTCAGGGATGGTACTTGGTCCTGCTGTGAAGGCAGGGGACTGGACTCAATGACCTTTCAAAGTTCCTTCCAGTTCTAAAATTAAAAACAATACTTCGGATTCACTAAGCGGTATTCTGCTCTGGCCTGCAATGGTCGTTGGGATTGAAATCCATGTTGAAGCAGAGACTAGGCCCTGATTGAGAATGTCCACAATACAGCCACCAAATGTTGAAGCAGGGATTGTTCCTTGCATACTTAAACAGCACCTGGCTAACACACATGTGAAGACCATATTTCCTGGGGGATGGTGGCATTGTAATGCTTCAGCCAACTCTCTAGATACTTAAAATGAATATAGTTAAAGCAGCTACTCAAGTTGTTGGGTTTAACATGCAGATACTAAGTATGTTGGTGGCCTTTGATATGCAGGACGTCACACTAGATGATGTGGTGATCCTTTTTGGCCTTAAACTCTTACTCTTTTATGAAAATTAAAATGAATATAAAGCACCAAAATCGTAATTGAAACTGGAAGCTAAAGGGAGGGAGGTGACTACTGCATATATTTCATATACATTCCACTTCACCTCAGACAGCTGAAGCTTCTAAAGATATATAATTGGGCAATTATGACACAGAGAAAGGAATGATCATTTTTGTGAGTGTTATAGAACAATGATAAGCCATTAATTGAAACTCTAATTACCTCTTATAAGTGTTTGACAAAGTAGATGGTTTTTAGCACAGTGCTAGAAGCAACACTTAGGGTATGATTTCCAGCAAAGCTTTTGGATTAAATTGCACAATTGTTTGGAGCTACTATCTTCATCTTTGAACAATGTGCCATTCTGAATCTTCGGTTTTATGACCAACTTGCCCTTTTTATACTGTGCTTGATGCTATATAATGTAGAGGTTAAATTCTGCCACAAGAGCTCACATTGATTAGTAACTCACTCTGCTAATAGTTCTATTTGGTTTGATTGTCATAGATTCATAGATTGTAATGCCAGGAGGTACCACTGTGATCATGCCTTTTGACTTCCTCCATTACAGAGGCCATACAGTATTTTGGAACCCTCAGTCACATTTGAGGAGCGCTTATCCCTATGAGTAGTCCCATTGAAGACGATGAGATTGCTTTCATGAGTAGCCCTTCCCCTTGGAGCTGTATTTAATAGTGATCTAACATGGGAACATTTGTAGAACATGATGGACAGGAGGATAAATGCAGAGAAGGCAGGCTCTCCATTATACTGAGCCCACTCCCATCAACTGCACTGGACAGGGGCACAGTCTGCCTAAACAAATAGCTAGCTCCTTCAAGAGACTCTGAGGACAGCTGGTGTCTTACCACTTTGAAGTGTGGGAGGTTACCACTAGCCCCTCCTCCACTGGGAAGCCGAGGGGTAAGGAGTCATTAGGGAACTTTCAGCAGTATCCATCTCAGACTTACTGGTTATTCGCTCAGAAAAGATTGCCCAAACATTGTGGAAAGCCTTTCCATTGATGGGATAGCTGTGGAGGAAGATATGGGAAAGCAATGACTATCTAGATAGGAGATGGAATTCTACTGAAGAAGAGGCTCTCCTACCATATAAAGATGACCTCCCCTGAAGGAATAGATAGTCCAGGGTACCTCTACTGCTAAATGGAGATTGTCTCCTGACACGATTTGTTTGATGGAAGCCAAAGGAGTTGATGAGTGTTGGTCTCAGTTTATGTGGTCTCAGTGACCTCATCCATGGTGACCCAGTTAACTGAAAATCAGCACAACAGTCAATCTGGAGCTGAAACAAAGGAGTCTGTGGGAGCAGGGTCTTCATCCACAGAGCAGAGGAAGTCTGCTTGGAGGGTAAAACCAACATGAAATGCAACAGAAGAGCCTGCTGTGGGAGTGAGGCATGAGTCATCCATGTGGCCATTTGTCTGAGTGTCAACTGATGGAAAGTGGAGGGGAGGCTAAGCCCTAGATGTATGGGACTAAAACAGCTCTTGGTCTCTGGTATAGAAGTAACCCTCACACACTTGCCAGTACTAGAATGTGAAGGCCCAGTAATGAAATGAAATCTGGCTTTATTTCACAATGATAAAGACATAAGATCAGATTGTGTGCTCATCCTCCGGGATCCACAGCCCAGAAGGTGCAGTCCAAAAAGAGTAGAGTGGGTAATGGGTGGTCTTAAGAGCTGAGCTGCGGGGACAATGTGGGGGCACCTAGGGCAGCAATTCTCCCCCATCCCCTGGTAGGCTGTTTATGGGCCCATGTGTCTCCAGAAGGACCTATAGGAACCAGAGTAGGGGGATGGAATCCTTGCCCCCATTTGGGATTGGTATTTTCAAGTGTTGTAGAACATGAGGGCCAACTTCTGCTTGGGTTACTCATATGAGTTAATCATTAGTGATCATTGGGAGTACTTGGGTGAGCAAGGCAAGCCAGATTTGGCTCTTAGTTTATTGGCAATAAAACCCCAAAATGAAACTAATATTTACAAGGAAACAGCTATGATGTCCTGTCCTTTTGCGCTGATCACTACACCCAGGCTTTCAATTAACACTGCACTATCACACCTCCCACATCACAGCTTCAATTAGGGTCCCATCCTGTGGTGTACTGAGCTCCACCAGCTCTTAGTAAAGCCAGTGGGAAATGAGGACACTCAGCACCACACAGGACAGCACCTGGCAGAATCAGGTCTTTCATAGGGAAAGTGCAGAAGCGAAAAAAAAAAAGGGAGCTTGAAGCGTCTTAAAATAAAAGGTGTAGGCAGCTCTAGAAAACAATTGTCTAACATGCCTCTGCTGAATCAGGGAGCCACAAGAGGCTCATTTGTGGTCTTCTATTCCCAGCAGAAACTGGTTGCCACAGAAAAGCCCTATACAGATGCCGTACCTACCCAGTTAAATTCCTGATTTCAGCGTCTGAGCTCTGCACTTGCCAAGGAAACATCTTCATTCCCAAAGGCTGTGATGAGCTGGAGCTCACATGACAGGAGTTGAAAGAGAGGAAGAAAAAGCACAATGAATCAACAGCCTCATCAGTAACGGGAGGAAGACAGAGACAGAGAATTACATGTTTCTGTCAGCTCTGCTTTTCAAATGGCTTTGCTAATTAGTAGTCAAACGAAAATTACAGGCTTTGATTTTTGCCACTTTCCCCCTTTTTTCCATTTACTCCTCATATGTTACAATTGTATGGTGCCATTCTTGCCTGTCTCCCACCTAGATAAATGGGGAAAGCTGCCACCCACCATGCTAATTCGGAGCAGAGGGAGAGGCTAAGGACAGTAATAATAAGAGCTGAATAAATCTGTGGTGTGCCAGGGTTGATAGGAGAGGGAGGCCGGGAAGATGGGAGAAGGAAAAAAAAATACAATACATAAAGGACAAGAAAAATTAATAGACTGAAAGGCTAGAAGGGACCATTATGATCATTGAGTCTGATGTCCTGAATAACACAGGCCATAGAATTTCACCCGATAATTCTAAAAGAGATGCTGTAATTCAACCAGAAGTCATTGAGTTTGACTCAGGAATTACTGGGTAAAATGCTACGGCCTAAGTGTTGGAGAATTTATCATGCCTTTTAATTTAAATAAAAAAAAAAGAGAAAGGTAGAAAAGCAAAGGAAACAACACTGCAGTGTTGGGGAAAGTGCTCATTAGAATGGGGATCAGAATGGGCCACCCAGGGAAGTGGCAAAATTGAGTTTTATTGCTGATGCATGTTGCGGAAGAATGCACATCCATACAAGGCCAGACTCTGAAACAGCCAGGTGTGATGGGTTGGATCACAGAAACCCCCTTGGACTGCCAACTGATGTGCCAAGACTACTCCTTCCCTCCAGCTTGGGACTCCAGAACCCTGCCTGGTTGTGCCAGACATGCTTGCCGTCTACAAACACAGACCCAGGTCTGAACCACGTCCCACAAACTGCAGACTTAAGTGAAAGCAGCGTAAGAAGTGTTCCTGTCTAACACTCAGATGCCCAACTCCCAATGGGTTCAAACTGCAAATAAATCCCCTTTACCCTGTATAAAGCTCATAAATTGTTCACCCTCTATAACATTGATAGAGAGATATGCACAGCTGTTTGCCCCCCCCCCCCCCTCCCCAGGTATTAATATATACTCTGGGTTAAATAATAAGTAAAAAGTGATTTTATTAAATACAGAAAGTAGGATTTAAGTGGTTTCAAGTAGTAACAGACAGAACAAAGTGAATTACCAAGCAAAATAAAATAGAAACACGCAAGTCTATGCCCAATACAGTAAGAAAACTGAATACAGATAAAACCTCACCCTCAGAGGTGTTCCAATAAGCTTCTTTTTACAGACTAGTCTCCTTCTAGTCTGGATCCAGCAATCACTCACACCCCCGGTAGTTACTGTCCTTTGTCCCAGTTTCTTTCAGGTATCCTTTGGGTGGAGAGGCTATTTCTTGAGCCAGCTGAAGACAAAATGGAGGGGGTCTCCCAGGGGTTTAAATAGACTTCCTCTTGTGGGTGGACACCCCTCCCTCCCTCCCCCTGTGTAGAATCCAGCTACAAAATTGAGATTTGGAGTCACATGTCCATGCATGACTCAGAACTTACAGGTAGCAGCCATGGTTCGCATGCTACCTTGAACGTCCTCAGGTAGACTTCTTATGTGGATTGGAGCCTTCCAAGAGCCATTGTCCGTTAAGTGTTTCTTGACTGGGCACTTAACTTGCACATTTCTCTCCAAAGAAGCTGACCAAATGCCTTACTAAGGCTACTTAAAATCAAACAAGTATACAGCCAATATTCCTAACTTTGAATACAGCAATGACACATGCATACAAATAGGATGAATATATTCAGTAGATCATAACCTTTACATAGATAAGTTACATGGCATATGTAGCATAAAACATATTCCATTTATGTCATATATACATTCATAAGCATATTCCCATAAAGCATTCCGGAGTGCAACGTCACACCGGGCATCTGTTCTTGCCCCCTCCCCCATAAAGCTACTATATGTGCCACCAGGTAATTGTGTTACATAGCCTGCTGATGTGCACCCCAAATGGGAAACTGAACAAGTCACCATAGTCACACAAAGGATTATTAATTTGTCTCTGCAGTCACCTGGCTACATGTGCATTTGTGAGTGGCATGTGCATGGGTAGTGTACCTTCTGAAAAATGAGGTTTGATGACAACAGGCAGGAGTAGGCAGTAGGTTTAAAACAAACAAAAGGAAGTATTTCTTCACACAACGCACAGTCAACCTGTGGAACTCTTTGCCAGAGGATGTTGTGAAGGCCAAGACGATAACAGGGTTCAAAAAAGAGCTAGATAAGTTCATGGAGGATAGGTCCATCAATGGCTACTAGCCAGGATGGGCAGGGATGGTGTCCCTAGTCTCTGTTTGCCAGAAGCTGGGACTGGGAGACAGGGAATGGATCAATTGATGATTCCCTGTTCTATTAATTCTCTCTAGGGCACTGGGCATTGGTCAATGTCAGAAGACAGGATACTGGGCTAGATGGACCATTGGACTAATGAAGTGGCTGTTCTTATGTTGAGTGTGGAACAAGTGGTGCAAAGGCAGTCTCTGGAGTTCTTCAACATATTCCCCCCAAAAAGCTGAAACCACATTAAACTAGCTTGATCTGGGTGACTGGAAATGTGGGGCCTGAATCATCAACCTTTGCATGAGTAGTTCTTCCGCATGTGAGCTGATTTCAGTCTGACCCCTCTCCTGAACTAATCCTCTGACTCAGCTTGTAGGAGTAGACACTTGAAACTCAGGCCAGTTTAATCAAAACTCTCTCAAAACTAAGCTGGTTTCTTGGTGTAGTGACAGGATCATGCAGAATTTGTGGCCTTGAGCAGCTCTGATGTGAAACTCAGCAGTTTTAGCTGAACTCTGTTTTGATATTCTAGAAATCTAAAGTGTAACTTCATTAGGTGCAAACCCACATGGATTAAAACTGCATGAACAATTTGCCTGGAGCCCTATGAAGCCCCAGATTTCCATGGTCTGGCCAGCTGTTCTCTGTTGCGATGCTCACTCCATGATGCCATTAAAGCACATTAAAGCCTGATTAAGGTTGGTATAAGCAGAAATGTTTGTATTTAAAAAAAAAGAAACTATACTAAAATTAGACACAAAGCATTGAGCTCAGGTTTTTATATTTGAAAAAGGATCAGGTTTTATCTTTGAATCAGTTACAGAGAAAGAAGGATACTATTGTTGAAGCCACACCACTACATTTTGGGAAGAAAAGCTGCACATAGGCAGTGGCTTAACAGTGGCAAATAGCTGCTTGTGTTTTTGACACTCAGTCTGTTCCTATAATTTTCATGTGATTTACCAATACATACTCTTGTTTTAAATAAAAGGAGCAAATAGAGCACAGAAGATCACATAAAACGATGTCTGAGAGAACGATCTTCCTTCTGAAGTTCCTAAAGAACTGCTCTTCCAAGGAACTCACTAGCACAGCTGCCACCAACAGAGGAGAATTTGCTGTGATGGCTGCTGTGCATGAAACTACATCCATTATGATTACTGTGCTGGCACAGCCCTTTGTGGGTGGGGTGTCAACCACCCAAGTGGGAGCTCTGGGAGGCATTAGGTTTTCACCTCTTCAGAAAGTGCATGCTCGGCCAACGAGGAAGGGGATCTGAACCCACCCTCTTTGGAATGATTAAGGCTGCTAGTTCCATGTGGTACTTTATCTAAGTTACTTATAGGGCCCACATTACCCTAATATCAGAGCACCTCACCCTTTGTAATTGATTTTTCATCACAACACCTCTGTTAGAATTATCATCCCCGTGTTATAGATGAGGAACTGAGGCTTAATAACTCACCCAAGGTCACATAGAAACATGTGGTAGAGCATAGATTTGAACTGAGGTCTCCCAAGTGCTAAGGCAGTGCTCTAACTACTGACCCATCCTTCCTCTATGCTTCTGGAAGCCATTTTGAAGAGGCCTGATTTTCAGAGGGCTTATGGGCAGCACTTTCTGAAAATACAAACGGGGCAAAAACAGAAGCACCCCACATCACTAGTCATGTGAAAAGATGAAGCTGTGCCTCTGGTCTCATCCCTATAAGACCAGAGACTACTGGCAAGCCAGGCGCAACTGCAAGGGGAAACTCACTCCTTGAAATAGGCCACCAATATTATTCGTTCGGACAATATTTTGCGGTTTCTGTCACTGTGGTACTTAGATTGGGTCCCAGGTATTGAAAGCCACAGACCTGTGGGTGGAACGTTACAAAATTAAATGACCATCATTCAAGCTGCCAAGTATCTGAGCAGCTAGTGCTTTATGTAGCACTGTGCAAGTGCCTTTCATGGCTGCACAGCAGCTGGCTAAAATGGCATCACTGTGCTTTAAACTGAAAAAAAAAAGGGGGGGGGGACATCCTTCTTTTGAAAGAAGGGAAGCAAACTGAAAGGTGGGTTTTGTGCAGAAATACTGACTCTTGAGTCAGAGCATGAAAATTAGTTCAGCTGGAGGGAAAATATTCCCTATTCAACCATTGTGCTCACTGTACTTTCCTTTTTCCCATTTCTAATCTGACCATGCCCCTTTATGCAAACAGGGGCCTTTCTAGCATACCATTTAGTCTTGCAAATGTCAACCGCTTGCCTGGATTCATTTTATCAATCTTTTAATCATACTTTCTTACTCCACCATAAGAAGAAATCTGAATCCAATCCCATTCTTCAAAACATATAGTCTGTATAGCTGAATGGAACATGTGGTATTGAGCTGGCTAGTATGTAAGTGAAGAAAGCAGTCCAATCAGGACTGCTGCTCTACTGTTTAACATAGCTCCTATACTGCTAATAGCCAAGAGAGATTTTCCTTTCAGCCCAAGTGACAAGCACCTGTGCTTTTAGGAGCAGGAGGATCTGAGTTCTATCTCTACTACTTCCTTAAAATTAAAGAATCTACATGATGATGGCAGGTTTCTTGCTACCCTCTCAGGGGGAATGCCGTTATCTGAAAACCTGGCCTTGTATTTACAGTATTACCCCTTACCTCTGTCATAAAACAAGCCTCTTCCTATTATAAACTGTCAGCACAGTTTTTGCCCCACTCTGTCCTCGATTCTCTATTTCATTTCCTTCCCCTTATTTTTCATGGAGCCTGTCTGAGAGCCAGAATTTCTTGGCGCTTTGTTATATTGCTTTGTATTTTCAGGTGTGCTATCAGTGCCTCAGGCCTAGCGCTGCAACAGAGTTCAGGTAGTTTTGAAGTTTGCCCAGCAGAGAGGCTTGGACATGTTTTGTAGTTTGGGGAAGTGATATGGGAGCAGCTGGGCATATTTCTGCTATCTTGCCTTGGGCACTGGCTTTCAGTTCAGGGGTTCTCCTGCATGGGCAATGCTCAGGGGGGACCATAATGTATCTATTTTAGGTACTTATATGCCCTCCCCATTACCACAGTGTGTGAGTAAAAAAAAATATTGTTCAGAAACCAAAATCTGAACATTTTAAATGAAAAATGAACTGAAAAAAAAAAGATTTGTTTTACCGAACAATAAAAATAGCTACTGAAAACAAGGGAAAGATTCCCATTGACTTCAATGAACTTTGGATCAAGCCTTAAATTTCCAAAAGTTGCATTCGTCTTTAGCCATGTGACCCCACCATAGTAAATGGGAGTTTATAATGTGAGTCACTCTCCCCAACAACCAGACATTTTTTTTTTTAAACTTGGCCCACTAATCACCACAAAATAGTGAAATCTCTATTATGTAATTTCTCAATGCTAGCACCGGCATACTGACTACCTTGCAACCGTCTAGTGCCAAGTCATGTTCCCAACGTCCGTGTTCTCTGCTGAAGTCAGTGGAGTTACTTTCAGTTACACTGGTGTAACTGAGAGGGAAAAAAAGGGCCCAATTATTGTCTCAGAGACTCAGCTGGAAATACTGTCTGGTTAGCAGTTTCACAAACAGCCTCCCAATGCCTGATATTCCTTAGTGTTCTCAGGCTCCCCTGCAACCTCCATGCTTATGTATTTTTATTTAAAGAAAACTTGTGATTAGTGAGGGTCCCCAAACAGTTTGATGCTCATTTTTCCTTCCTTAATTGTTTTTTATTTCACTTGCTTTCGCTTTTTTTTCCCCTTCTTCAAAACGTACCCGAACTTCCCCTGTCATATCTTTTAAGTAGTTCAGAGTTTCCCCATCTTAGGCTAGGTCTACACTACGGGGGGGGGGTCGACCTAAGATACGCAACTTCAGCTACGTGAATAGCGTAGCTGAAGTGGCGTATTTTAGGTCGACTTACCTGGCTGTGAGGACGGCGGCGAGTCGACCGCTGCCGCGCCAACGTTGACTCCGCTTCCGCCTCTTGCCGGGGTGGATTTCTGGAGTTGACGGAAGAGCCATCGGGGATCGATTTTATCGCGTCTTCACTAGACGTGATAAGTCGATCCCCAATAGATCAATTACTACCCGCCGATTTGGTGGGTAGTGAAGACGTGCCCTTAGACAATGGTCTCTTCAAAGACATTTTGTGTCAGCTCTTCCACACCACGGACTGCTGGCCGTCTTCTCTTCAGGTATGCTCAGGAATATAGGGTCACAGATCCCACAATCCCAGGGTCCTACTTCCAACAGTAGCCAATCTCAGGTAGAAGCTGATCTCCTGTGGACATCGGACACTGTGAGAGGCCTTTTCTAATAAGAGAGGGAAAGGGGGTGTAATTTTCCTGTTGAAAATTTTGACTATTTAAAAAAGTCATCAACATTTACTACAAAATTTTTTGAATTTTAGTCAAAAAAATGCCTCTTTTGGGGGGGGGGGGGGTTGTTTTCAGATGAAAACTTTTCGGAGTGAGTTTTAGTTAAAAAAAAAGTTGACATTCTCCCTGGAAAGCAAGCACTTTGCACACCAATTCCCGTTTCATGAAAAAAAAAAAACAATTTTCCACCAAAAACCAGTTTCAACTGAAAATATTTGACCAGCCCCTAACTGGCATAGACAGTGTGATCATATCTCCCTCTATTGGATGGCCGTAGCATCTACACATTCACAGGTAACAGTTGCTCTGTTAGATCATGTGGTTGGGCTTTTGGAATCAGTCCCCTCTGATGACTGTGGTGTCCACATTTATAAAGCCATGAGTTTATTGTTAGCACGATACATAAATGGAAGGAATGATTTCCTGGCCCTTAAGATGAAATCTAAACCTAAAACTGCAAGCAAAGCTCAGGCAAAGGGGAGCGTCCCCCAGAACAAATGTTTACACAAACCTTGTCAAGCCAAACAGCAGAGTCTTGCACAGCTCTAATCTTTGTCTAGAGCCGGGGTGGCCAACCTGTGGCTCCGGAGCCACATGCGGCTCTTCAGAAGTTAATATGCGGCTCCTCGTATAGGCACCGACTCTGGAGCTGGAGATACAGGTGCCAACTTTCCCATGTGCCGGGGGGTGCTCACTGCTCAACCCCTGGCTCTGCCACAGGCCCTGCCCCCACTCCACCCCTTCCTGCCCCCTCCCCTGAGCCTGCAGTGCCCTCGCTCCTCCCCCCCCCAAGTCTTCTGCACACCTCGAAACAGCTGATTGGGAGGTGTGGGGAGGTGCTGATCAGCAGGGCTGCCGGTGGGTGGGAGGCTCTGGAAGTGGGGGCGGGGGAGCTGATGGGGGCCTGCTGACATATTACTGTGGCTCTTTGACAATGTACATTGGTAAATTCTGGCTCCTTCTCTGGCTCAGGTTGGCCACTCCTGGTCTATAACATAGAAGGAACTAGATTGTAATAACATCATCAAGGTTTCATTTCAAGTCCACTAACCCAGTGAAATTCTGATTTAAGATTCCCTCAGCACCATCAACTCAGCTTGATTACATAGTACAGTTACGAGGGCACAGTCGGCTAGAGCATCATGGGAAATACCTCACAGTTCTTCCGATCAACATATTGTAGATTAGCCCCATCACCGCCACACCTGGATATTTTAAATGTCCCCTTGAAAACACTGTGGCTGGTAGAAAGTCCGTTAAAGGGGAAGTATGCCTGAATGCATTCCAAGGCAACCAAGGATAACATATACAAGTTAAAAAAAAAGGGGGGGTAGTAGGCTAGCACACAATTCTTTACTATGTTTCAAACAATATTTGATATATGTAATATACTTTGTAGGTAAGGTAAATGGCCCACGGTCTAACATACACAAATATCAGGGATTCGGGGAAGGCTAGTGGCAATATTTGAAAGTCAGCAGGCCAAAATGACCAAATACAAGTAAACTCAAAGCATGCTTACCAAAGCAGGTCAAAATCACACTGGACCTAACTTGAAACAGGGTGGACAAAGTTTAATCTTCTCCCAGTGCTGGCTAATCACAAATATTAGTCATGGAGAACGGAGCTCCTGGTTGGGTGTTTCGATACTTGCCTTCCTTTAAAGTTAATGAAAGATACAGCTCTCAATCTACTAGACCCACGGCTTTGAAAATCTTAATCCGCATGTTTCATATCAACTAAAACAGGTGTCTACCAGTCAAAGCCCAGCTTTACAATTTGATTGCCTTCAATTAAGCTGCTATAGCCATATAGTACGTAGGCAACTAAGCACCAGTTTTAGGCACTTGTGTGCTGATTTAGTTGACTAAGTTAGCATTGGGGTGTCTATAATGAGTATTTACTGGTCTACATATGGATGTAAGTGCCTCCATTTAGTTACTGAAATTTAAGAATTGGGCTGCAGCACTGTTTTTGATCCCTGACTGGATGAGCATCCACATTTCTGGCAGAAATACTCATGCTTTTGAATTTAAGTCCAGTTTCTGTGAACACTAGCATACATGACTTTGAAATTCATTCTCCATGAACATTTGTGCTAGTGCCTTTAAGGGAACAGGGTGGAACAAGGCTATGGCTACTGCTCCAGAATCCAACATGGCAGCTCTGTGTCTTTGCAGTGAAGTGGAGATTAATTTCAGCTACTAGTCTCAGCCACACTATCTCTGAAAAGAACCTGGTTACTCTTATGTTATGCAGAACTGGATTTCAGCAAGTAAGCACTAGCCCTTCCTTGCCACCCATATTCACAGGAGCACTCTTACTGCATTCAGATGGGGTGAATCACTAGGCCATAGCTCTCTGCAGCTAATTAAACACAACTGAATGTCATGGTAACTTTCTGCAAAATGTCACTTTGAGAAAACAAGTCCTTGCACATCTGGAGCTGCTTAAAATCAATTTTCTTTTCCTCTTATTTTTTCTGCTCTATAACTAAAATGAGCCTAAACATTTTACATCTTTTTTTGCAATAAATAAATAAATGCCATCTGGTCTAACAACTCAGTTGCCAATTATGAGCCTGGAGCAATCTGAAACTGCCAGATATTCAGCCCCCAAAATATGGTTTCCAATAGAAATGCTAAGAGAACCTTTGTGATGGCTTGGTGCCAAGCTATGGTGCCATGCAAGCATTTCCTGCTACATCACAGCAATTTGCAACAAATCAGTGCAATCTGCCTTACACGAGAATTAATGCATTATGGTAACTTGCTTCATAGAATCTCAGTTCAGTACTTACTCTTTTATCTTCTTTTAATCGCAAATGAAAATTTTTTTGCAAGCTAGCTATATTCCTGCTGATCAAATCTTTGAGAATTATATCCTAGTTAAAAACCATGTCTAGAAGTTTGCAACAATTGCAAGAAAAAGTGTCCACTTGAAATAAGTAGTCCAGACCTTTGTAAAGTCAAGGTGTTACCGTGGTCTATTAAACCTCTTAAGATGTGGGTTGAAAATATGTCTAAGAGTGGGTGAATCATCACAAAACCAATGAGGTTTTTTGCATCGAATTCCAAACAGCTGTTCAGTTTGACCCTGTTTTCCCATCTTTTATTCACAATTACTGAACAATCATGAATAGGGGTTTTTTCAACACATGTCTGGAGACAGGCTATTCTTCATATGCAGAACAGTATGTATAAGTGAACATACAGTTATGCAAGACATGAAAATTCATTCTTTGCCATTTACCTATTTATAACATTTCAGTCAACCAGTTAGGAAGCAGAAGCAGCAGCATGTGCTGTCTGTGACCACTCACCTGCCACTCACCTGAGCATTGAAAATTGGTCATCCAAATCATTCACTGAATACTTACAAACAGCAAAGACATTCACAGGAATCAGGGTTGGTTTGGGAACAAATCATGAACAGAAATAAGGGATACATACACCTGAGAAATTATTTACAATGAATAACTGAACCAACTCTAGATGGGAGTGCAACCTATGCCCTGATCCAGCAACATTTTTTCATGTGAATCATTCCACAAGGCAGATTTGTACATGTGAGTATAAAAATACTCCAGGGACAAGTCAGAAGAGGGTAAAGCAAAAGACAGCGAGAAGCCTGATTTTAGGCTTAAGGCACTGGAGTGGGCCTCAGGAGATATTTCCCACCTCTGCCATAGGTTCCCTCAGTGACCCCAGGCAGGTGATTCTTTCTGTGCCTTGGTTCCCCATTTGTAAAATGGGGAGAATAGCATTTCCTTTGTACAATGGCAGGGGCTGTCCCTTGTTATCTATAAGTACTGTTCACACAACGGGGGCCCCATTCTTTGCTGGGACCTGCAGGTGCTATTTTTACATATATGATTAATAACACTGAGATTTCAGTGGGACTGTACCTATGAGTAAGGGCTTTAGGATCTGGCCCTGAGTTCGTTGTTTTCAGCCAAATCACTGACTCATCCTTGCATAAACTGGGCATGATTATGAGACTTTCCTTTTAAGGGGGCCAGGAAAGGATTAGCCAGGGTTTTGGAGGTGATCTTTACGTTCCTTTAGCACAGCTATAAGGAGAAGTGGAATAATCCTTGCCTGGTGCTACAAGATATACTACTTTGAAATTCCGGGATAAAGAGAAGAGTTGGTTGAACTACAAATGGCATGCAGTAGTAACACAGCAGTGCCTAGCATCTACTGAGATGAGGGGTCTGTTGTGCAAGGCACAGTAGCTGCATATAGTAAGAGAAAATCCCTGAATCTAAGAGCTTGAAATCTACATAGACAAGACAGACAAAGGGTGGAAAAAGAGGGCTAGCGAGGTGAGGAGACTTGCCCAAGGTCACACAGCAGGTCAGTGGCACAGCTCAGAGTAAAACCTCTTGACTGAGTCCAGTGATCCATCCATTATAGCATGATGTATCTCCCCCCATCCTCCAAAATGGTTCTCACATTGTCTGGAATGAGTGCCTACTCAGGGCAGACAATCAAAAGCAGGGCAGAAACCTCAAACAGGTGGTATGCTCTATAATTAGATGTCACCAAGCCAGTAACAAATCTGAACTCCTGAATCATCCCAGTCTCACTGGGGAGTCAGACAATCCTATTCCATTCTCTGGTCTATCTTGCCACCGGGATAAACTGGACTTAGTGAAAAAAGGATAATTTACATGAAAAATCACACCACATTCAGGTTGCTCCCATTCCCAAGAGGCCAATCACTTACCCCAGTTCCATTGGTACACGAGCTCTTACACCAAAGACAGCACTTGTAGCCAATCCTGTTATAAACTATTTAAAGGTTTATTAACAAGAAAAGAGAAATCAGTGCGTTCTTTACAGGTTAAAGCGAGCGAACGTATGTACAAATGAGTTGCAAGCTAAATCCTAAGAGTGACAGAGTTCTAGTGATCTGCCAGTTGAACACGTCTTTCAGGGCGGACGCTGGAGTCAGCCTCTGGAGATCTCTGGCTTCAGTTTGGTGTCTCTGGCCCTGTGAGAGTGCAAACAGCAAAGAGATGAAAAATCTTACCAACTATTTTCTTTTCCCCTCTTCCTGCATTCAAAAACGATGGGACTAGGCCTTCTGCACGTATTTCTCCAGAGGTGGATGGGGTAATTGACAAAGCTTTTGTTTTATAATGTCCCTCTTAAATTTTGATAGTCCTGGATGGGTGTGTGAGCGATGATTCCCATCCCTGGATTCAGGAGTTCAAAGCAAACATTTTCAAAGTTATAAAGCAAAACTTACCTATGTTCCTATAGCATAGAACACGGGCATTACAAGTGAGATTAACGCATGCAGCAATTTGCAAGCATTTCATAGAGTCTAAACATTAAATATGTTCTTATAACACTAATACCTATTTTGATCAAAACAAATATATAGGTGAACTGGTCTGGTCTCAAGTTATGAGTTTGTCAGTTCTTAACTAAAGCCTGCAGCCTTGGCAAGAGCTGGCACCTGGCTTGCCAGCATCACAATGGTTACAGTTAGTACCTTTGAAAAGGAGACCAGACCACCCTTCTTTAAAACTTACCCTTCAAAATGAACCTACATTTGCAATACGCACAGAGAGAAGCACACCTGATGATGTAACATTCTGGGTGACTTTTGTTCCATTTACAGGAACACCTGGATCAGTGCTGGAGGTCCAGTGTTTGAGTGATCTACATTTTTCTTAAATCAACTTCTCAGTTCCATTTGTCGTTGTTGTTGGTTTTCGTATGTTTGCTTGGTTTTGTGTTTAGAAATGTGATTAACTATCTTCGGGCTAAAATCCTTAGCTATGTGAGGTGACACACCTGAGCACCATGGTGCTTCCAAGCCCTTGTATATGAAACCCAGAATAGCCATGGGTACCAACACAATGTGGTGGGGGTATTGCACCACGTAGTGGCTGCTTCCCGCCTTCCCTGCTACCTGGTTCGGCTTTGCTGTGATCTGTGGGCCTTTGCTCCCCTGTGTATTGGAGGAGAACATTTGTCCAAGCTTACTCTGTGTGGAGTCCCCACAATTGGGACTAAGGCCTTCAACAGGCACATGAAACGAACCAAAGCGGATGAGATCTTTGGTCAGTACCTTATGCTACATAGGCCAGCAAAAGAAAAAACATACGATAGATCTGCCCAGGGGACTGATCAAACCCACTGAAGTCAATAGAAAAAACACTGATTGTCTTCGGTGGGCTTTGGCTCATGTTCCAGTTGTGCAATAGTGCGGCGCAAGGTAGGATGAATCCCCAACCTTACGATGCCTTGAAGCGGTGACTTCGATTATCTTCATTTGAACCTGATTGGCTTCCAGAGACAGTGCCTCTGTAATTAGCCACTCTCTTGTATGGACCCAGGGTCCCACCACAGGGTTTTAGTCACCGACTGCACTTGAGAGCGTAATGCACAACTTGAACACACAAACAGCTAGAGGACTCCATTCTCACGACTGGATCTGGGTTGGTTTTTACCCCTGTCTGCATTCCTATTGGAGCCCTGAGGAACCACCCTATTCCCTTCATTTTGCACCCCCCAACCCAGGTCCTGCTTCCCCACACAATTAGGGCCTTTCTTTGGGCATACAGAGTGAGGCAGCAATATGAAGCCTCTTCTGCCCCTCAATAGAAATTCTCAGTGAAGATCTTTAAGATATTCTGCTGTTATAAGATTGAGAGGGCAAATTCCAGATTGCAAATTTTAACCAGTCTATAGTATGTTTTATGAAGGGATCTTTGTGGCCTTTGGTAAACATCCTCAATAGCTATAAGAGCCAAGCAACATTTCCTGATAAACGAGAAGACTCTGACACTGAAACTTTCTGTTGAAAGTATTTTTTTTTGTTTGCATTTCAATACACTTCTCAACAGAACATTCTATTCTGCTAAGTCTCCTACAATTAACAGTGGATAATACAGTAACTCCTCACTTAAAGTCATCACAGTTAACGTTGTTTCGTTGTTGATCAATTAGAGAACATGCTTATTTAAAGTTGTGCAATGCTCCCTTCTAATGTTGTTTGGCAGCCGCCTGCTTTGTCCACTGCTTGCAGGAAGAGCAGCCCGTTGGAGCTAGCTGGTGGGGGCTTGGAACCAGGGTGGATCAGCAGCAGGGCCGGCTCCAGGCACCAGCCTGGCAAGCAGGTGCTTGGGGCGGCCGCTCCGGAGAGGGGCGGCACGTCCAGGTATTCGGCGGCAATTCGGCGGACGGTCCCTCACTCCCGCTGGGAGCAAAGGACCTCCCGCCGAATTGCCTCCGCAGATCGCGATCACAGCTTGTTTTTTTTTTTTTTTTTTTTTTTTGGCTGCTTGGGGCGGCCAAAACCCTGGAGCCGGCCCTGACCAGCAGCCCCCCTATCAGCTCCCTGCTCCCCTAAGTTCCCTATGCAGCAGCCACCCAGTGGGCTACCAATTGCTGGCAATTCAGCTGTCCCTCCCCCCACTGCCATGTGCTGCTCCTGCCCTCTGCCTTGGAGCTGCTCCTGGGAGAACACGCACACACAGACAGAGTCCGCAATGTGCTCTGGAGAGTCAAGTGAGTATCCAGGCACAGGTCTGTGCAATTCAAGTAGTGTAAATCCAAACAGCTGCAGGACAAGTTTCAAACAAATGTTCTGCCTGGTCAGCTGCTCCCAGCACCTTTTTTAATGCTATCTTAATGCCCTTACAGTTAGCACATTGGAATTTTTATATCCCACTTATTCCTCTGATGGCAACCGCAGTTAAAAACATAACATAGTCTTGAAAGTGTCAGTTTATCACTAGTGACTCCGTGCTAGAGCCCCGGAGCGCCATCCTGTGAGGTGCTGTGCACTCTGGCCTCTGATCCAGCCAAGCACTTACATGCCTAACTTTAAGCATGTGCATAGTCCCACTGAGGGCCATAAGCACATGCTTAGGTGCTTTGATGGATCGGGGCCGGAGTGCTCAGCACCTTGCAGGATCAAGCCCTTTCCTCAAATGAGAGTTTTATCCAAGATGCTTTGTCCTGGAAACTTTGAATTTTCACATTGCAAAACATCTTTTTTTTAGCATCTGTAATTGATAATGGGTGCAAACATGGAGCCAGATTGTTCCAGGTCCTTGCATCCTAGGGGAGACAGCACACAAGCCTCAGTCACCCCCACTGCACAACCTGCTAAAAGGGTAGGGATGCTTGTCGGTTTTGTGCCTAGGACAGCCCAGGCACTGTTCCATTGATGGGTCCATGGAGGAGCCATCCGCCCCAAAGGACTGATGAGGATGCAGAGCTATTCCCCTGGCCCCATCGCCTCCACCCTGGATTGCGATGTTGAGGAGCAGGCTGTACTGTTGCTCTCAGAGCTCCCACTAAGGCGTTTTTGCTCTATACTTCACCCCAGCACAGGTGAGGACACAATCTGTCCCATTAATACTTGAATCTGAATGACCAACAACTTGGTATGAAGATCACAGAGCAGGTAACAAGCCATCCAGTTGTTATTTACACTCACAACCCATTTTCAGGAAATTCAGGAGCAATCCCGATAGCTCACCTTGTGCCTGCCAAATACAAGATAGGTTGAGGCCTAGCTGAATACACAGTGCCCAAAGACCTGATGAATATTAATGTCTCAGTATGAAAATATTCCCATAGGAAGACAAATGCCATGAAAACTCTTGCATAACAAATTGACGTGTCTCTGAAAGGTGGTAGACTACCCCCTGCACAAATGAAACTGTCTTCTGTTTTATTAGCCTGGGAGCATTCAGCCACCAAGAGCAATTTTGAATTCAGAGTGAAATGGATAAATCACAGGACACCCTCCCCTCCTGCTTAGACTATATTGTTTCCATCAGAAGAACCACCAGGGGGAATTATTTCTTCATTTACCAGGATATCTCCAGTTAAGCTTCCTCAGCTGCTGTGATCAACCTGTATTGTCTGGACCCATAGGATATCTGAGAGATTATTTTTAGTAACCTTCTCCGGCTGAATCTCAGATACTCAGCTTACCCAGAGTTTTCAAGCAAAATCTGGGGAGGACTCTTGTTTCACTGGACTGGAGTGACAAACTCTGGCATGAATGATTTCTCCACAGGGCTGCAGTCAATACATTGAATTGGCTGGAGTTTATTTTTATTTCCCCGAAGATGCCCTGATTGATAAGTCAACAACAGGTTAGTTCAAACTTAGTGCAGAAATCACTGGGTGAAATTGTATGGGCCTTGTTTTGCAGGTCAGAGGTTATGGGTTTCACTGGGTTAGGCTTTTCCTTTGCCTCTTGCTCTCAGGCCCTGTTCGGCAAAGCATTTAAAGGGGGAATTTTCAAAATCTGTCAACATTGTCCTAACTCTGCTCCCATTGAAGCCAATAGGAGTTTTGTCCTTTATTTCAATGGGAGTAGAATTAGGCTTCTGCTGAGTATTTTTGAAAATTGCACATTTAAGTACATGCTTAACTTTAAACAAGTGCTGAAGTCCATCCTGATTCAGCAAAGCATTTAGCGCCACATGCGCTTAACTTAAGCACGTGCTTAAGTGTTTTGCTGAATCAGGGCGGTAGTGCCTCAAATCAGGAGCAAAGCTGATTAAAGATGCACACTCAGAAATCTTTGCTACTATGGGAGTTGATGGTACCGTGCATCCTTCCCGGATCAGGCCCTGCATTTTCAGTCTTAGCGGAAAGATCCTTGCAAAAGCAGAAACAATAATAATAATTAATAAGAAGAAATCCAAAGGGCTATTTTGACTCTCCGCTTGTAAGCTCTGGACATATTGTTTAATACCAGTCACACTGAGAATAAAGAAAAAACCCTCGTGCTGCATACACCAAATGTCAGAAGAATCACTTTGTACCAGACATGGAACCTTTAACCACATTTAATAAATCTATTGCTAATTCCACTGAGATTACATGAATTAGCCTTTCCTTAATTGGTAGTTCCAAAATAGTCTCCACAGGAACATTTCCTCTAACAGAAGATTTAAAATTCCATTAGTGGCAATGACAGCATTGTAGCTGAGTGAAGGTAGGGATTGTCTGATCTTTTGTCTAAAATATTCAGGATAATTGATGATAAAAATGGAGAAACCATTAGCTGAATGATTGATACTGGTCCCTTTCTAATTACATCAGCCCTTTCCAGTAGAGACAGGTCATAGAACTTATAGATCTACAACTACAGGTTTAAGAGTTTTTGACAAATAACCATAATTTAAAACACAATTATTAAAAGATAAGACAGATGCTATACAACTTTTTGCACATGTAGGGCAGCCAGGGAAATGCAGGGCTTTTTCTCCTGTTCTGAATGCAACAAGGGTTATACTTAGAGCTGTGATACCCCACAATAAAAAGAAATTGCTCTGATCTTAGAAAAATGAAAAGCTTTACAAAGAACTGACTGAGCGGGTGCATGTCATCCTCTAAAATGGTAAGGAGTGAGAAGATATGTGTAGCAGTTTCATAGCCTGGTATTATATTTGATTTCAAACAGGACTCCTGTAAAATCGGTGTTTTGGTTTTCATGCACACATCTATACAGTACATAGACAGCCATGCCAGACAAAACCATTTTACTGAGAGTTGCACTAGTGATATAGTGGGCGGGGATCAAATTATTCAACCAAGGGGGCCTTATTTTTGGAGATGTTAATCTTCCTTTGATTTCAATTTGAAGTGTAGGTGCTCAGCACATTTGAAAGTCAGGACCTGGGCTCCAAATGTTAAGTTGTGAACATAGATTTAGTTACTTAAGTAAGCGGACAGCTTTTCAGAGATTCTAAGCACCGACAACTCCAGTTAAAGTCAGGGGACAGTAGTTGATTGACCATTAAAGTAGGCACTCAGCATTTTCTAGAATGAGGCCACATAAGAGCTTAACTTTAGGCACTAATGTTAAAACATTCGGCCTTTGCCACAGGGTTATTCTTTAAGATCATTTGCAGGAGCTTTCAGACTTTCCTCAGCTTTACCCATTTAGACTGTTGGTGGAGATTGTGTTGAAGATGGCAAAAGACAACTTATAGAGTTGGCCAGAACATGGCAAGTATTTAGTGTGAAATATTCTAAAAGAAATGAATACCCACACACACACACAATTTCTTGGAAATGTTCTGATTTTTCAATGAAAAACTACAAATAAGATTTTTTTTCTTTTAAAAAGCTACAAGCAACCTAGATTTCTATTTTTTTGTTTCCATATGTTTTTGAAAATGTAAAACAACCATTTTAGTTTTGGTTTTTGTTGAGAAGTTGGACAAAAAATGAAAGAAATATTTCCACGGGAATTTTCGTTTTTGAAAAAAAAAAGTTATTTCTGTCCCAACTGAACTGAAAATGTTGAACCGATCTAACACACAAGTGAACACTCAAGGAGCCCGTAATGATGCTGCCCACACTACATGAACATGTGTAAAATAAGACAGGTCAAAGCAACCTCCTACCAGTATGTAGGTCTGCATGGGTGCAAGGATTAAACCACTCAAGACAGTATTCCCAAGGAGAGCGCAAAGTACACCTTGACCCTTTCACCCTGAATGCTTTACTGCCATGTACAAAACATGCCAGGCATGTGACTCTTGTGGATTGGAATTCATGTTTCTGCACCGACTTCCAGTGGCTGATAGTTCCAGAAGCAATAGTCCAGTACCAGGAATAAATCCTGAAGAATATTACATTTTAAATAGCTCAACATGACAGGCAGAAGCTACCCATTTGTCAGGACTACTTGAGAAAAGCAAAAAAAAAAAATTCCCTTATACTTTTTAAATCCAGGACCACAAGCCAAAAAGAATGTGCATCTTTGAATACTACTAGGGTTGCCCATCCCTCACTCAATTATACTTACTGCCATTCTCTTTATAAACACATGCCTCATTTATTTCCAATGTCCACTCTCTTGGGCTGTTAATGAGCTTTCTTTGATATCTGCTACTATTTTATTTTCTCCTTTCCTGTACTTGCTGGAGCATTGGCCCTTTGATTAGAAGAATGGGTGCTGCTGCCTGGCTGTCTTTACTGTATAGTGAATACCTTCTAACAGTGAGCGATCTATAAATAGTTTACACACTTAATGTTACACTAAACACAAACTAGTCCTAAGCCACTAAAAGAAGGTGTTACAGCTGCCCCCCAACCACCACCAAAAATACCCCAAAACACAGCACTCACAGTATGAACTTGGCCAATCCAATCTCTTTGCTGTGTGATTGTACAGTGCCTAGCATGATGGGGTCCTGATCCATGACTGGGGACCTACATGCCCCCACAGTACAAATGAGAAATAGCAATGGCAATAGTTCTCACTGCTATTTCATTGATAATCCCTCAGTCTCAGAGTGCAGTCTCTAAAACAGGACCCTGGACAGCTCCTACAAACTGGCAGCTGACACCTCTTATTGGAGCCAAGGCGCCCCTTGCTATTAATGTTAAGGAACAGAATGGGGTCCTTGAGACCAAACGTTGATCACCCTACTAAAAGCAACGTGCAGCCAGCCAGTGTTGAAGCCGCCCTCCTTTTGTGGAAGGGGAGGGTAGAGGCAGTAGCACCACCCTCGCCAAGCCTTCCTCAGGTGAACTGCCCTTCCGGCACAGCTCTGCAAATTGCACCCACGGGAGTGAATGAAGCCCAAGCTATCCATTCTGTGCCAAGTGCTTTTACAGCAGCCTTTATTTAAAGACCACCCCTCTGACAGACGGCTTTTTCTCTGCCCATCGAATAGCCAGTTAACAGAGCTTTTGCTGTGAAGTGATGGGACTCCAAAGGAGTTAATGAAGTTGATGGCTGCCTCAGGAAAAGCAACTTCCCTGTACCATTCAATTCAATGCCACTGCACCTGGAATACAGGGTTCCACACACCTCCATACCACAAGGATGTAGACAAACTGGAGGGAGTTCAGGGAAAAGCAACAAGCATTCTCTGGGAGACTGGAAAGTTTGAACTATAAGGAAAGAATAAAAGCTCAGCAGAGACCATAATTTTCAAGCCTGTGCTTTAATTCAGGAGGACCTATAAAATCTCTCTTTAGGCTACTGTATAAGAGAGGACTAACTTTCAAAGGTATTGAGTACCCACAACTCCCACTGATTTCATGGCATTTTTAATATGTTGGTATAAATATGTATTATGAGGCTAAGCAGTAATCAGAGGTAGGGTCACGATGATATCCTACAAGTATTTGAAGGTTATGCATGCTAATTAGAGAGAAGAATTGGATAATTTACATTGGACATGTGAGAAAACAGTTCTTGTAGACTCTGGGCTCACTTTCTGAAGTATATGGTGGAAGCTCTATTGTTGGAGACATTTAAGCCTTGACAGGACAAGAACAGTACCCAGTGTAATCATGTAAGGAACAATCTTCTTTAGCAAGGGGATGGAGTAATGTCTCCATACCTATCTTTTATGATTTCAAGTCAAGTTTCCTTTCAAATGATCACAAACACATTTGGTACTTGACAAGTTAAGTACTTTGGTCCAGAACATAGGAAAGAAAGAGGCACACAAAACCCTCATAGAAATGTCCTTTTTTCATGCATTTCTATGTATTGGACTTCTGCCTTTACAGTGCTAGACCTGTGTATTGATTCACCCAAGCTTCCTCATGTACTCTCTCGCACCTGACATGTAGATAAATGAGACTCAGAAAGACTAGGGCCCAAGCATGCATCAAAATTTTCTAAACAGACTAACTGCCGGTTCCCAACACTCTCACAGAAATTTGGACTTGTGTGTGAAATTCTAATGCTTGTAAAAGTGAGATAGGCGTTTGGCAATTCCCAGCATTAGAGTGTATCATTTTAATCCCTTTAAATAGCTTCTGCATTCTATCTCCCTCTATTAGACATATGCCACACAGCAGCCAACTTCCAGTCGGATTATGAATATACAAATCAACCCAAAGAATGAAATTCTGAGCAGAGAGCTCTGAGCTTTTTATTCTCCCCTCCACACATTGTGTCACTGGTAATCCTGGGTTGAAGCCTCGCACAGGGAGGTAATAGAATTTCTCCCAGTCACACTCATTTGCATCTTCTTCCTAGCAAAAAAACCACCGAGCTTGACCAGAAGCTGATCCTGAAATATACCAGTTGGAAGAAAGAGTGGAGCAGCTCAGAATAAACATAATGCAATAAAATTGACACGCTGAAGAAGATGAATGCAGAACCAAATCTGTATATGGGCTACGACACATCGCGTATATCATTTAACTTAACTATCCTGAAGCATTTGAAGTCCGTCCATAGCCTGGTTTATTTTTAGTCATTTATCTCTTTTCTTAAACACAATAATCCAGCAGTGTGTATTTATACAGCATCTTTCAATGGAGAATCTCAAAGCACTTTCAAAAACATTCATTAATTAAGCCTGGAATTCCCCTGTGAGAAAGGTAAATATCATTGTACTATTTTACAGTGGATTAATTAAGCACCAGAGTGTTAGGGGGCTGGTGTGGAGCCCTCAGTGCCCCTTAAATCCTACAGTGGGATAGGGTGAGTCTCTAACTCTGTATATTACAGCGGGTCTTGTATTATCTCCCACATAGTCTGGTGCCACAGGAGGAGTTGGGGCCAAGTCAGTGGTTGGACTGGGGATCCACAACATCTACAATTGAGTTGTTCCAGAGAACCTAACATCCTGGGCAAGCGATGTGATGGGGCTGTGGCCACTCTATCAGCCCATAGGCTGGAGTCTCAAACATGAGAAAGGAAAGAAAACTGAGCTGCAGCCTTGACCTGGCACTCAGGTTGAGCTGAGAGCTTCCAGCCTTCATTACTTACCTGGATTAGGTAGGGTGACCAGATGTCCTGATTTTATAGGGACAGTCCCGATTTTGGGGTCTTTTTCTTATATAGGCTCCTATTACCCCCAAAACCCGTCCTGATTTTTCACCCTTGCTGTCTGGTCACCCTAGGATTAGGTGAAGAGAGAAGAACAGTCGACAGGAGTGACTAAGTTGTCAGTTTCCCAGGGTCTTCATGCCTCCTGATTAGAACTTGGTTTGGAAGTCTCCAGGTTCTATCACCTTCCTGGACACAGAGCAGAGAGGAAGAACATTTCCTCTTTCATTCTGAAAGCCTCTAAGCTACTTTCCCTTCTTGTCTATGTACCTGCCTTGATGAGTCAAGCTGGGTGTCCTCTCTTTCAAGTCAACAGGCTGAACAGCTTCTCCAGTGATCCCTCAGTCTGGCTCCCTTTTGAAGGGAGTTAACCCCATTTCCTGTCTGATTCAGTGTGAAGTGTGTGCACCCTAACACACCTACATAAATATTCAGACTTTATTGGTGATGAATTTCATCCACAAAAACCCAAACATTATGGCGTGGCCTAGGGTGACCAGATCACCCAAGCCAAATATCGGGACGCGGGGGGGGGGGGGGGGGCACGTGGCGGGGGGCGTGGCAAAAAAAAAAAAAAAAAAAAACACCTTCCTCTGCAAGCGCTGGAGGGAGGCCCGGGAGACTCAGGGGAAGCGCGGGGCCGGGGTGAGTAACAGTCCGGCCTGGCCCCGAGCAGGCAGGACTCAGTTGGGAGGTAGGGCGAGGAGGGGGGCGGCCCGCGGGGCCAGGCGGCGGCTGTTCTCCCCCCCGGGCAGCGGGACTCGGGAGCAGCCGCTGCTGCAGCTCCCACTGCCGCGGGGGAGGAAGCGGCCATGGCGCTCCGCGGCTGCAGCTCTGGCGCCCCCGAACCCCCCGAGCCGGGGCCTGCTGCGGGGACCCAGCAGCCCGTACGCTGGGCCCAGCCCTTGGCCAGTCGTGTCTGGGCTGCTGCCCAGCTGGTGCTATCCCGCGGCGGCCCCGGAGCAGGGGCAGCAGGCCCCAGCCCCCCCGTCCCGCAGGGGAACGAACGGGGCTGGGCTGCCGATGCCTCCGCCCCGGGGCCGCCGCGGGATAGCACTAGCTGGGCAGCAGCCCAGACACGACTGGCCAAGGGCTGGGCCCAGCGTACGGGCTGCTGGGTCCCTGCAGCAGTCCCCGGCTCGGGGGGTTCGGAGGCGCCGCAGCCGCGGAGCGCCATGGCCGCTTCCTCCCCCGCGGCAATGGGAGCTGCAGCAGCGGCTGCTCCCGAGTCCCGCTGCCCGGGGGGACAACAACAGCCGCCGCCTGGCCCCGCGGGCCGCCCCCCTCCTCTCCCTACGGCCAGGCCGGACTGTTACTCACCCCGGCCCCGTGCTTCCCCTGCGTCTCCCGGGCCTCCCTCCAGCGCTTGCGGAGGGAGGGGGAATGGTGAGCCCGGGGAAGAGGCGGGGATTCGGGGAGGGAGCCAATCGGGGGAGGAGGGGGCGGAGTCGGGGCAGGGGGGGGGGGGGCGCGAGCACTTCCGGGCTCTAGGCTCCGGGGCATTTCCTTGTTTGTCCGGTTGTCCCGACCGCACGTCGGTCGGGACGCGGGACAAACAAGGAAATATCGGGACGGTCCCGATAAAATCGGGACGTCTGGTCACCCTAGCGTGGCCACTCATTTTAATTTAGGGGTGCCTAAATTCAGAAAACTTTCATTTGAATGCCTGGATATGGATTTAAACTTTAGTCACTCAAGTCTGAAAATGTTGCTTTACCTGTACGTCAAAAAAATGAGGCACTGAGAATTAAAAAGAAGAACAGGAGGACTTGTGGCACCTTAGAGACTAACAAATTTATTAGAGCATAAGCTTTCGTGGACTACAGCCCACTTCTTCGGATGCATATAGAATGGAACATATATTGAGGAGATATATATACACACATACAGAGAGCATAAACAGGTGGGAGTTGTCTTACCACCTCTGAGAGGCCAATTAATTAAGAGAAAAAAAACTTTTGAAGTGATAATCAAGCTAGCCCAGTACAGACAGACAGTTAGATAACAAGTGTGAGAATTAAAGACCACTTTTGAAACTGTGGCCATAAGCCATTGTCACACAGTGATTCCATGGCAAAGCTGGGAAGGAAACATCGACTCCCCTCTTGCACCAGCAAGGCCATATTGTCCTCCTATTAACTGGCATCTGGCTGTAGACCCTAGGCTGCTGTTCAGACATATCTATTCGTAAATAATTGACCACATAGTATTCAAATCTATGTTATGTTCACAGAATGCACACAACAAACAGTCTTGCTGGAAGTTTGCAGTGTAACAATACTTTATTTCTTAGAGTTCAGAACACACAAGAACTGAAAACAGGGAGAGATGAAGCAGGCTGCTCCATAAAGCAGAGAGGAACAATTCACACCCCTCACCCCCTTGTTCTAGATTGGGTTTTTCGAGACTGACTGAATGCACATTTAAGTACAGAGCCTACTAATTTCTAAGACCAGAAAACCACCCCCTACACACACACACGCACACACACGAAGTGATAGTTCACAATTCCAACACAGTCTTCAATATGCCACACTTTAATGTTAGCTTGATTTTGTGGAGTGGGGGGGGGTATTTAAAATTATCTGTGCATCACTGACATATGAATTATACTTTATGAATTAGAATTTTGTATTAAATCCTATTGTTCCCCCTTCAGTACCATCAATACCTTTTTGGATATAACTATAAGCTAGAATTTGCTTGCCACTATGCCAGATGGTTTAGTTTTTGAATATCTGACTGTTGTATTAAGACTGATTATCATCTGTCTTGCCACGTTCCAAGATTCAAAATCCTAAACACCCAGAAAGATCAGTTAGTAATTTTGACACTTTTCACAACAGTATTAACATGTTGCTCTTTAAAATCTATTATAGACTCAGAAAAGAAAAATATAAAAATTCATAATCTGGCAGTATTGTGCCACTTTTCCCTATTTTTTCTTTTAAATGACTATCATGTGAAAGGCAAGAACACCACCACTGGCTACAGAACTCCTCTCCTTAGTCAAAGAATAGACACAGCACTATAACTTCAAAAGCACTTTGAACAGGCTAAAGTATGAACTGCATTCAGAAAATTGGGTACAGATTCTGATCTCATTTATACTAGTGTAAGAAGATGTAACTCCATTGGTTTAAATGAAGTGTAAGTAACATCAGATAATAGCCCCAAACTATTAACCATATTTCTGAACTAAATGAGTATTTATCACTGGCATACAAATTAGCCATAGGGATTTCTTTATGGCTTCTATCTTGGGGCTGGTCTACACTGGGGGGGGGGGGGATTGATCCAAGATACACAACTTCAGCTACGCGAATAGCGTTGCTGAAGTCAAAGTATCTTGGATCAAATTACCTGGGGTCCAGACGGCGCGGGATTGACGGCCGCGGCTCTCCCGTTGACTGCGCTACCGCCGCTCGCTCTGGTGGAGTTCCGGAGTCGACGGTGAGCGCATTCGGGGATCGATATATCACGTCTTAACGAGACGCGATATATCGATCCCGGATAAATCGATTGCTACCCGCCGATACAGCGGGTAGTGAAGACGTACCCTTGGATTCATTTATTCAAGACAACCAGTTCCAGCAGCAACTAGTTTTCAATCCTTAAAAACTTTAGTTTTGACTTGAGAAATATATGATCAAGTATGCACTTCCAATCAAACATACAGAATGTTTAATAATTATTGGGGTTAAACAGCCTCACATAACAGAGGGGTGAATCCAGAATGCAGGCTAGGATTTGATGAGCTTCATGGAATCATGCAAAAACTTCTTGTTTTCTCCATACCGTTCTATCATACTTTTTCTAGCAATAGCACTAGACAAACCCTGGAAGTATCAGCTTTCACACACTATGGCTCTGTCTTCTTCTGAAGGAATCAATACCTTTAAGAGCAGTGGTTCACAACTTTTCCAGGAAACTCTACCAATTTACCAGTCTAAGGGAACAGAGGGGAAACTTTCAAAACCAAACACAAAAGTCAGAAGCACCCAGTGTTGGTACAAACAAAAGCACCACTGTTCTTCAACATGCTTATAAATATAATGGCTTTGAGTCTCCTTTCACACCAGTTTTACATTGGAGTAACTCCACTGACTTTTGGAGAGTCACTTCTGATTTATACCATCTTAAGTGAGATGCAAATGAGGTGCATTAACTGATAGAAGAAATGATAAATGTGGGATGGGTTCTTCTAATATTTATTTTTTAGAAATTAAAGTAAACACCATGCTAAGGGTCATATTCTGCTGTCGTAGGAAGAGCTAGCACATATCCCAAGGCCCTAACTTCATAAAACCAGAATCAACGTTAACTTGAACATGCAATATTCAGATTATGCAAAAATGCAGGGTCTATTCGCCAGTCAATTCCACCCATTTTACATTGGTTTAATTCCACTGAGCTATTCCTGATTGACACCAGCTTTAGCAAGAGGAAAATCAGGTGCATATTGAAAACTGTAGCTAAAAATCAGCCTTTATCCAAGTAAGATTGGGTGTATATGTAAGAGGTGTGAAGTGAGCTACAGTAATCAAATATTATTGCTAATAAAGCCCTTTCTATATTTAAGCCACATTAATTAAACTCTCAGCATTGTAAAAATAGCTCAGTTTTCATTGACTTAAAGTAAAATGACCTGTTAATCCTGCGAGAAGAAGCTTTCACTACTGTCATTACCTCCCGTTGAAAGATGGGAATTAGTTGAAGGCAGAAGAGGGTTCCAACTGCAATTAAGTAACAACTAGCCGGTCATTTCCCCCATATTCAAGGAGATCTCTGGAGAAGGAAACAAAGACACATTCTAACTGATCCTAGACACCTGGTTCTTTGCAAAAGAGACAGGTTGAACTATTCTTGTCCATTTGCAGAGACCCAGAGGAACTTGGAAATTATCTGATCATCTAAGTGAATGATTTATAACTCCCTTTTGGTCCCATGCAAGGATTTGCCCTGTACCATTAATCTTGCTGGATGTAATTGGAGGTAAAATTAAGGCTATATTACACCTCAATTCATGGGGATGAACTGGGTCTGGACATTAGTAGTTGCTTCAGGTAACACATCCATTAACAACAGCATGGAATATTGTGTTTTGCTATCCAAAAAGGAAAAGGGGGGGAAATAGCACAGATAACAACCTGTTATTAGGAAATCAATACCTCCCAGCCACAGGGTTTTAACTTATCTGACAAAGGCTTCAGCAGCAATTATGTGCTACTGGTAAAATGAAGCTATGCTAAACCCCATAGGTATACACGACATTGTAATATAATGAGGGATGCTAATGTCTACTCATAACCCAATACCCGCCAAGAATCAGTTAGCTCTGTAATGCTTGGAATATATTGGTATGTGGAGCCAGAGCCGGTTCCATAGTCCTGCCCACAAACTGGAGACCCTTTTTCTGCAGAAGAAAAATCTCTTCTTGGTTAAGAGGCCTGATTATTCATTTGTAGAGAACCGACACACAGAAAAAGTTCTTTCATAATGACCTAGAACCTTCAGCTGTTTTTCTTTTTTTTTCAAAATGAGGTTCTGCTACACAAGACAGACAATAGGATGTGCATTTGGAACAACCTCTTGAGAAATGGAGCTCCGTTTTCTCCTAGATTGTCGCCGCCTTCCCTTTGGAGGATAGATGCATTGTGGTTAAGACACTAGATTGGGACTCAGAAGTTCTGAATTCATTTCCCAGCTCTGCCACAGACTTTGTGTGTGATCTCAGTCAAGTCACTTAGGCTGGATTCTGTTCCCATACTCCTACTGAATAGCACCTTACTCCATGAGAAGGACCAATTGATTTCAGGTGGGACTACTTGAAGATAAATTATTTCTCAGAGTAAATAATGTTTTGTCAGCATCTGATCATTAGTCTCTCTGTTCAGTTCCCTATCTGCAAAATAGGGATAACAATATTTCCCCAACATCGTAAGCATGCTGTGAAGAATACGTTCCTTAACATTAGTGAGTCTCTCAACTTTTTTGATGATGAGGGCCTATAAGTGCATAAATTGAATTTGCCTCCTTTGTTAGGGAAACTGGGACTTGGGGAAATCATGACCATAAACTGTCCATCATGGAATACTTTGCTTTTCATACAGTGTTACTGTCTGAACAATTAACAGCCCCATATGCAATTGCTTGGAAGCAGAATAGAACATTCTGCTGTAACTTGTTATTGTGTGTTACATAATTAAAGGATCTTTCTCCTCACACTGTTTCTTCTTCCTCCTGTTTTTGCATATTCAGAAGCCACATCACCTCTTGGGTTTCAGATGCACCATAATCTCTTTTTCCCTCTGTCGTGTGTTTTCAGTGCAGAATGCCATCCATGAGGAATAGACTGTTAAATGAACCTGCTGTTGACACTATATCTTCTGCTTTATGCTAAGACAATACAAGCTCCTGCTGTGTTGTTTGAGCTAAGGAATAGAAACACCAAATGCAAAAGTGAAGGGGATGGAGGTTTCAAGTTTGCAATAAACCTTCACACCACTGGTCAGCCTCAGATGCAATCCAGCTAATTAAATTATTGTTGTTATAATAGTTCTAGAGGCAGCAAACAAGATCAAGGACCCATTGTGCAAGGCACTGTAAACACAGATGGCAAGGGACAGGGCTTTTCTGGTGGAATTTACAATCCAAGTAGACAAGATGAAGAGTTACCTAAAACCCCCATGAGATTTGAACTCTTGAACCCTGGCAGAGAAAGCCAGTGCACACTTAAGTTAGAGGCTTCCTGAAAAATGGCATTTGCCCAGTGACTTATGTGGGATGAATAGGTGTGCTCAGTCAAGTAACTTTCTTGTGAACTCAGCCTCACAGAAACCACCACCATAACTAACACCTCTGTTGTCAGTCTCAGCAGAGAGGTCAAAGATTGAATGGGAACTGAGATAAAGTTCTTCTCTCACCATAAGAACTATGTCCTTCCAGGTGAGCTGGAAGGGGAAAGCAATCCTGGCTGTTACCTGTGATGAAGATCGGTAGGACATCAATCAGAAGCTATTAAAATAAAATAAAAAACACACAAATGCGCAGATGCACGCAGGCACACATAGATACACATACACAGCCACCACCCTTCCCTGCATTGCAGAAGCACCTATGGACCACCCCATTGTGCCAGATTCTGTACATTAAATCCCTGATCCTGCAAAGGCTGAGGTCCATATCTGAGTAGTTCTATTTAAGTCAATGGGCCTACTCACATGTAGAAAGTTAAGCACATGTATAAGCCTTTGCAGGATCGGGTATAAGTGATTTGCCCCAGGTTACACAGGAAGTCTTTGGCAGAGCCAACAACTGAACCCACATCTCGTGAAGGCCCAAAGTAGTGCCCTTACAGACAATTTTTTCTCTGTCAGTTTCATAACTGGTAGAACATAATAACATAATTTTATTGAGCTGCACAAATTAAAATCTCCAAACTTCCACGGGATCTACTACCAACACTTCCTAGACCCCTGTCCACCACAGGCAAGTAGATAGTTTCTGGGATGCATGTGTCTTTCAAAGGAAGAAATTTATGGACCAGTCCTTCAAGGATTTCATACTAAAAAGTCCACAAGGTAAATAAGACACCTTTGCTCAGAAGAGCAACTGAATTAAAGGAAGATCTACCTAATACATTTAGCTTTTCCTTTAATGCTCCAACAATGAAAGATTATAGTAAGGCTTTACCAAATAATGAAGACATAAGACATAAGGGAATGAAAGCTCCTCAAATTGTCAACACATTTTGTTTTGCTGTTCAGTATAAATCTTTTCTTTGCAGATGCAGATGTTATTCATTATGTTGTAGATAAATTCAGAAATGTGGTTTACACTGATTTAGCATTGTACTTAATTTGTTTTAAATCTAATGCATTGAAATAAGCCTTAAGTGCTACTTTGCTGTGAAATTTAAAACAAAGTAGTACTGTAATTTTGCTTTGGTTGGATTTTTCTGGAAACAAATATACTTCCAGAGTTTCACCAGGGGAATAAAAATTCTCCTTAAAATAAAATACTGTATTTTTTAATGATCGGGACTTCTAAAAATCCACATCCCAGGCTTAGAGTATTCTTGGGCTGAAGGTTTGTGCAACAGACAATATAGCAAATCTGGAATCATGACATTTAGAATTTATCTCCTAATAATACAAACAGCACCAGACTATCAGCAAGTGACAGCTGGTGCATCAGAGTGAAGACCACCTTAAAAAGGCTCACAAATATAGCAGATTTGTGGCAGAATTGAACACTGAACCAAGAGCTGTACAAATAACTGACTTCTTGGTTTGCTGGCCAAACTGAAAAAGGGGAAAAAATTCATTTTGGGTTGTACAAAATGTTTTGTTCATCACAAACTGAAATTGTGTGTTTCACTTTGCGGGTGGTGGTGGCGGTGGTAAATGTTTTATTTCAAAAAATTGAGATAAATTCTGACATGAAATGTCTTTCTGCAACAAAAATGCAAAATGTTTCATTTCAGAAATGCCAAAAAGAACTGTTTCAATATTTAATATATTTTTTGTACTGAAACAATTAGCTGAACTCATCCTGAATCTGAAAATTGCTTCAGTTGACCTGAATCTGCATTTTTCATTAAAAAAAAAAAAAGGTTTTGCGTGAAAAAATTCATCCAGCTCTACTACTGAGTTCCAATCCAGTGCCGTAAGAACAATTTCTTATTCTCAATATTCTTCCTTTCCATAATAAGTATCCTAACCACTGACTAAAAATTAGGAGGGAGAGCCCCCTCTTCTCTCTCTCCCAGCCATTTTGGGTAAACTCACCAATGGGGGCCCGATCCAGTAGGCAAGCTCTGAGCATGCTCACCATATTGGGCCCAACAGACAAGTTAGGTGGAGAAATCTCAATCTTCCTCTAGTTCCTGCATTGCTCTAGGTCTTAGGCATCTCAGTGCCTGGCATGGGGTTGCCCTGTGCATGCCCAGAGGTAGAAACATGGGCACCTAGGGAACTTTTGCTGCAATAATTTAACTGCTGAGCAAGCTTAGGCACCTACAGGGCTCAGGGGCAACTGAGCTTTGTGAATCCCACTGGGCCTGATTCTGGGATGTAGGTGCCTAAAATGGCAATTAGGTACCTCAGGCCTTTTGTGACTCAAGCCCCATGTGACTTAGGAGACCAATCACAAAGCAAAACTAGCGAATCATCAAAGCAAACTCTGCAGAACACTGAATGAGTAGCAGCCCAACTGGACATAGGCCAGAGACAAAAAAAATTGTTCCCTGACTTCAGGGGTATTTGGACCGGTGGTAAAATCCTGTCTCCATTTAAGTTAATGGAGCTTTGCCATTAACTTCAATAGGGCCAGGATTTCACCTCTGGACTTTAGGTTTGGGACCATCACAACTTACAACCGCTGTACAGCAAAGGTGAATTGTGTTTTCTTTTCTTCAGGTCTAGTCTCCTCTTGAGATGTGGGAAACTCGCTTATGGCAAAGATTTCCACAATGGATGTTAATGCAGTAAAAGAAAATGGATATAGATGTTATGTGAAATGATAGAAGCTTTTAAAACAGGGAGCTATGAGTCCCTAATGATGAGGGTTAGTTTCAAAGGGGTCATAGGATCTTATGCAGATCCTTAGAAGGTCTTGTGATGGGTTGAGAGACATAATGCTAATATATCTATTGGAAAGAGTGGCTTCTAGCTGCAGTAACTCACATTAATATGCAATACACCCATTGCTACCTCTTGTGATAGGGATGAAATTAACTCACCACTATTTTATTATAAAAAACATTACATTGTGATCCATTGGATAATCATTGTGACACTTTGATATGTTCCTTTTACAGTACATCCTTTAGCACTGCTCCTTTTACAGTACATCATTTCACTGCAGTTCTTACAAAATAATGTCTTAGCAAGGTGTCTACACCTTTCCCTCAACAGGCATTTTAAAGACTGCACAAGGATAGTCTGATAGGTGTAAAGAGAATGTTTTCAGAATATAATGCAATGCTTGTCAGCTCCAAGAGATCTAATTATTAAGGGCTTCAGTAACAAAAACTAAGGAAACCTAGACTCGTTTTAAAACTCCTGTAAAGGCATGGTGAATTTTTTTGAATTCAGATGTGAAGCCTGCCATTTGTATTAGTAACAGGACAGATCATCATATTAATTCAGATGCCACAAAAATCTTGTTTGTTGAAACTGAAGGCAGCTTTGAAAGGACACAGAACAGTAGAGATATCCCAAGCGTCCAGTCAATGCCCTTAGTTCTGACCTTTGACCTAGATCCTTCTCTCGAAGACAAACACGTAAACCTGGGGCAGCTGATCACTGGAACCTGATTTCAGTGAGCTTTGGATCAGACCTTAGGGGCCTCTGGGGTTAAGCCTCCCCAATAACACTATCTATTAGCAAAGACATAGATACTGGGTAGGCCGGCAGATGTGCTGCAGAATGGAGTCCCATCTGCTGCTTCTGGATGTTGCTGAATCGTTGGCTGACATTGAGAACTCTCCGCATGGGTCCTTCCAGTTCATGGACTGCAGGGACCAGAGGGAAGAGGCACGGAGCAGGGAATAAAGGTTTTCGTGGGGCTAATTAAGATCAGGGTGCCCCTTTTTATTCCCTGTCTGCCCCCTTCCTCACGCACCTCGATAATCTCCCACCAACACAGCCTCAACTACGGTGTCTACATTTGGAGAATATGATCAAGCTGCTGGGTAGCATAGGGTGGGGGGGTAGTTTGGGGTTCCCAGCCTGTAAACTGCAGGCCCACCACTTCCAGACCCTCCACTTACCCAGGTAGTAACGGCCACCCAGCCAAGTGAATCTTGTAGTGCCTACAAATCACGCCAGTGGAGCTGGGGTGATTTGGATTGACAATCCATCACGGTGATGGTTATCTCAGCATTTCCTCTTAACTTTCCTTGTGCTTATAGGAGGAGTGAACCTGAACTCTACAAATACACCTCTACCCCAATATAACGCTATCCTCGGGAGCCAAAAAAATCTTACTGCGTTATAGGTGAAACCGCGTTATATTGAACTTGCTCTGATCTGCCGGAGTGTGCAGCCCTGGCCCCCTGGAGCGCTGCTTTACCGAGTTATATCCAAATTCGTGTTATGTTGGGTTGCATTATATTGGGGTAGGGGTGTATGCAGAGTAACTAACTACAGATCTGTTATTTAGTCACTGAAGGCAATGTTTTAAAGCAGTACTATTGCACCTGAGCTCTGTTAGTAGGTTCCTTATACACCATGGACTTACATTTTTGGATGAGTTGCCGTAGTTTAAGGGATAGTCTCCTACAGAGAAGTTGGAATCTACCCTTTGAATTTGCACATTAATTTTGTTGTGGCTACTGAATATTTGGGCAAAATCCTGAACACCAGGTCTGAAGCAAACCTTCCTGTAATGTCAATGGGCCAAATCCAAAGGAAATGTCCTATTTCAACCCCCAAAAAATCATGTTTTAGTTAAAATCCCAAATTGAAAAGATTCAACCAAAGAAAGAATATGTTTTGGTTGCCATGTTTTTGGTCTCTCAATGGGAAAAAAAACCAAACTCTTTTGAAGAAAGTGTTGCACAAAACTTTTTTCATCTAAACCCTTTGCAGGAAAAAACATCCTGATAGTCTATCACAAAATCTATTGTTAACAAAAACACAGTATAAATCACTTTTGAACCTCCCCAGTACATGAGCATCCAAAACACCGGCTGAAGTCATTGGGAACTGCAGGTGCTCACCACATCTGCTAATCCAACCCATAAGTCCTGCAGTCTAAACATTCCAATTATCCTGCAGGGAAGAAGTGACTTTTTACAGAATCTCACCCTGTTGAGGCCAAGAAATCCCCTGGACTGGTGGACTTTCATATCTCTATGTTTCTGCACACCTGGCTTGAGGCAAGATTTATCCCAGAACATTACAGTAAGGGAAACAATGAATCTCCTATATGAATGAGGCTAGATTCAAATACTCTTATTATTCACACAGAATATTCCTTTATTCTGGGATTGGTCCCACTGAAGTCCATGAGAATTTCCCCAAAGTAAGGTACTATTCAATATAAAGGTGTCTGGCCCATGTTGTCTAGGACCGGTTATTTAATACAATCAAATCTTATTATATTCTTGTGACAGTAGCCGATGTGTGTTAGACAATAGAAGATTCATAAGGTGTGTGCAATCACATAGTAAAAGTGGATTGAACTGTGATTGTGAGATGGGAATAAAATGGATTTTTACAAATCAAACCAGATTGAAGCTTGATCCAAAGTGCTTGCCTATCAAAATGCAAAATGTGGATCACCAGAAACATGTGAGTTACCTAAGGGAGCTCATTAGTTAAAACACGTTGCCTATAATGTGCCTGGCTTCAAGATTCACATTTGCATGTTTCAAAGGTTTATAAATACAAAGGCAACTGTAACACTCACCCTAATTTATATGTAAACCTCACTGATCTGTTGCAGAGTGATCATCACTCTGTGTAACAGCTGTTGGGAGAAACATATAAAGCTATATAGGAAAAGTGTGAATTAGATGCGGCCCACTTGCTTAAAAAATATAATCCAAAAATACATGGACTTTAACTAATATAGCAGAGAGCAGAGCTGCTCTTTATTATATAAAATGCAGCCGTGTTTGAAAGAGCCCCCATGAAGTCTTCAGTACAGAAGCTGTGCTAAGAACCCAGTTTCGTGATATTATTTTACCCCATAAAACAACTAAAAGGAAAAATAAATATTTCAATTCTAAGGCAGTGGAAATGAGCAAAGGATTTATTGACATAGGGTGTCTGGCCCTTTGTCTGGAGCGGCTAGACTTTACACGGAAGGTTAAGAGTTTGAAAGTATAGTCCTTCAGCTCAAACAGTAGCAACTCAGGCTTTTAGATATGAAGGTCCTGGATTCAATCCCCCCTCCCCCCAATAACCCATCAGGCTGTGTTGTTACCATTGCAATATGCCACAGGTGTGCTATCACTCATTCTCACTACCTTGTCTGCTGTGTGCACAAACCTCTGACTTGGAGCATGGCAGTATTGCTGCTTATGGGTAGTAAGTAATAAGGCCCTGACTCAGAAAGCTATTTGAGAATTTATGCAAATTGATCTCTGTGGGATTGCTCACATGATTAATGTTACATCTGTGCTGAAGTGGGGCCTATGTGCCAAACTTGCTGCTAATCCTTTCAGGAACACTGCTCAAGAGAAGGAAATCCAGCTCAGCTCTCAACACCCGCACCTTCTCCCCCAAATAATTGTAGCTTTTGAGCATGGATGCATTATTCTAAAGAGGTTTTTCATCTCATCTCATGCAGGGGGATCAATCCTGCCTGAGTCAAGCTGTGTCTGAGTGAGTGAATAAGAGAACTGAACTCCAAAGCAGGTGTTCGAGGTGGGCTCAGGAAAGGTGAACTCCCCATCCCATACAGTCTCCATCACCACGGGAATGATCTAGCTCCCACGGAAGTCCATGCCCACACATGGAACGGACATTGGCTCTCCCTCTCAGAATCACTGTCATGGAATCTGAAAGAAAAGGGGCGTACGTGTCTTGGAGGAAATGGACTGACACCAGCCCCCAAGCTTTGTAAACAATAGTGGTAGCCATTATGACTCCTGCCCTAGAGAAGGAGTGAGGTTCTTGTTCAGGTCTCAGATGGCAGGAATGGTTCCGGGTAATGTGAATGTCACATGCCAACAGAATGCCACACTTAGGGTAGGTCTACACTACCCGGTAGTTCGGCGGCAAGCAAATTGAACTTCTGGGTTCGACTTATCGCGTCTTGTCTGGACGAGATAAGTCGAACCCGGAAGTGCTCGCCATCGACTGCGGTACTCCAGCTCGGCGAGAGGAGTACCGCGAAGTCGACGGGGGAGCCTGCCTGCCGCGTCTGGACCGAGGTAAGTTCGAACTAATGTACTTCGAACTTCAGCTACGTTATTGCGTACCTTAGTTCGAATTGGGGGGTTAGTGTAGACCTGCCCTTAGAGACATATTTCCCTACCCTTGGCTTCCCCTCACTTCAAGTTGCTTTGTGAATCCAATGTGGTGTACTAGTCCCCTACCCATTAGCAGAGAATGCTCCATCTACCTGGTCTCCAGTAACCAGGAGCCTGTCCTGCTAACCACTCGCTAAGCGCCAAATCCTGAGTCCGTCCTGCCTACCTACAGCACAGTTATCGAGCTGATTCATAGCGGCTGCTGTAACCCCATGGATGGACTAGCTTCCATGACCCCTTAGGGATGAACACTGTGTAGCAGCTGCACAGCTCCCCCAAGCCATTCACCCCCACCAGCACTGGCTCTCTGACAGCTGTACAAGGAGAACCTATAGAGTGAGGCTTCATATCACACTGGGAATATACAGAGTCCTTGCATGTCCCCAAATTCTCCTCCCCACCTTGGGCAGAAGAACCTAATTAGCTCCATTGTCACACTGTTCAGCTACTCAGGCAAGCTGAGGATTTGTTCCTGAGGGTAAGCCCATCTTCTAATGAAGGCAACGGCAACACTGCCCATGAGGAGCATAATTAAGCCTCGAAGTAGTAACTGAAAAATTAGCCCCATATCTGGGGCTGGTGATTGGAGTGAGCATCTTCTTCTACCTTGCCAGCCCACCTATAGCTAGACACCCTCCCCCTCCCCAATGAGTATCTGCTTGTTATGTTCTATCCAGAGGGAAGCACAGAGATAGGAATTCCTAGCTGAGCAGAGTTTTCTTTGCTCACAGCAATAAGCCTTAACCGTTTTTCAAAGTGCAGGATCCGGCTCTAACTGGTCTCTATTTAGGGCCACATTCTGCTTCCCTGACACACTTGAGTAGTGGAATTGAAGTCAGTGGAAATGCTCATGTGAATGAGTGTTCTACAAATTGGACTGCCAGGAAAAGCAATGATACAGTTTGTGATATTTATTTTGTCTAATATAATATTGAGTCAAAATAAACCTGTTGTTGAGTGTGTGCCTGTACTTGACACCTGAGCAGGCTGCACTTGTACTGGGCATAAAAATGTCTCCATTTAAAATTTATGCAATATCATCCGAGTGTAGAAGACAGAGTTGTCAAGGGGGAGCTTTTAATGTATCACACTGAGATAATTCACACACTAGACTATTCTAAGCAGTTCTCCTTTCTCTGTCCCAGAAGCTGTTCCATAGATAGTATGGTACAAAAGGCACGTACAGTGAGCAGCAATGTGGCTGATATCTTACTAACTGAGAGGAAGGCTGGCCTGATGGTTAAGGTACCTCAAGTGACACCGTGTACCCCATCTGTATGCCATGTTCACCACTTTTGGATGGTTCTGATATATTTGGTACAAAGCATGCCTTGTGAGGTATCATTTGAACACTCATGATCTACTGAACATCATCGTCCCTGCTGACATTGTGTGTACCATCATTGTATATGGAGTTATGAGATTTTGCTACAGGTTTGTTACTGAAACATGTTGAGAGTCTGGGGAGAATGCCACAGACTAGGTCCTTAAAGATGACAAAAGTCCTGTAAGCAAAGGCCTTGCATGTCATCTCCAAAGACGCCTCAAATATCACGTGCACAGAAGGTCTGAGCAAGAAATTTACACTGTATCTGAAAGATGCCTTGAATCTTATGTACACCACAGACTGATTGACTGCACCCGAGCGGGGCGGGGGCCGGGGAGCAGAATTACTCTTGGATAGCAGGAGGGACTAAAATAAGATACAATGGCTTCCTCACTTACCTCTCCTGCCCCACCTCAGCACATAGAAACTAGATCATTTGGAAGACAAAGAGAAGCATCATTGAACTGTGGGAAGGGTGGCCCCAGGCTGTAAGGAGACAGCCTGTGAAATGTGTTGAAGCTTATGGTGAGACAACCTGTTTTGCTTTTAGAACTGTTGGCCTTGGTAAAGTTTAGGAAATAGCTTGCGTGCTTATTTCTTTTGTACCCAATTCTGACTTGTATGCCTTTATGACATATAATCACTTAAAATCAATCCTTCTCTAGTTAATAAACTTGTATTATTTTATCTAAGTCAGTGTGTTTAAGCTGAAGTGTTTGGGGGACCTCTACTCAGGTCAACAAAGGCTGATGCATATTCATTACCCTTTGATGGAATGATGCACTTATAATGAGCTTACCCTGTCCAAGGTGGTCTTGAGCAGTGTAAGATGCCCATTTCTGGGGTGCAAGCAGGGCCGGTGCAAGGAAGTTTTGCGCCCTAGGCGAAACTTCCACCTTGCGCCTCCCCCCACCCAGCCCTGCGGCAGCTCCTCGCCCGCCCCCCTCCGCCCTGAGGCGCTCCCCCCCACCGCGGCAGCTTCCCTCCCCCCTGCCCTGAGGCACCCCCCCCCCCCAGCAGCTCTCTCTCTCCCCCGGGAGCCGTGTGACAGCTCCCCACCCCAGCTCACCTCTGCTATGCCTCCTCCCCAAGCATGCCGCCCCCACTATAATTCTCCTCCCCTCCTAGGCTTGTGGCGCCAAACAGCCGATTGGCGCTGCAAGCCTGGGAGGCGGGAGAAGTGGAGCGGCGACCGCGTGCTCGGGGAGGGGGCGTAGGAACGATGTAAAAAAAAATTGGGGGCACCGCTTTTTGGCACCCCCAAATCTTGGCGCCCTAGGCAACCGCCTAGTTTGCCTAAATGGTAGCACCAGCCCTGGGTGCAAGGCTGGTGCTGAGGGATATGTGGGTGTCACCCTATATCAGTTTAGGAGTGCCCGGGAGAGCCTGGGTGTCACTTTACTGGGTTTGTATTTGCATACTAATGGCTGTGTAAACAAAGCCTGGAGAGGCTGCTTTTCACTAACAGAACAGTGTAAGAGACAGTCTGAGCTGGAGGATTAAGGGGACAGTGCTGTTCAAAAGCCCAGGTTGTATCTTGGAGGATGTCACAAAGGTACTGCACCTTGAGTATGCAGAAAAGCTGGGTTAAATTCCCACCTCTTCTGTAGACTCCCTGTATTGGTCAGTTAGTCTTTCTGCCCCTCAATTCCCCATCTGTAAAATGGAGGAATTACTTTCTTTGTCTGCCTCGTCTATTTAGAGTGAGGCAAAGATTGCCTCTTACTGTGCAGTTCTACAACGCACAATGGGACCCCATCTTTTGTGGGAGTTCTAGGCACTTAGTAACACACACATGGATAGAGCATGATTCAATCTCGGTGTAAATGGGATGGAAAGAGGCTATGACACTGTTCTCCTCGCGACGATCGATTTGGAATTTTTGCAGGGTTGTAGCATGTACTGGGAAAGTTTACACCCCCTCCTCCTCTGCACTGTAAAACCACTCTAGTTTTTAACCCTATCAGGGCACTATCATGTTGCAACCAGGTGCCCAGAGGTGTTAAGCATGACAGTGGAGATAGGAGCAAAGACTCTGGATCCCTGTGGCCGGATCTTCATCTAGTGGAAATCAGCTTTTGACTTCGGTAGAGCTACCCCAATTTACAGCATTTGAGGATGTGGCCTCTGATGTCTGCTGCCTTTCCTTCCCACTAACCCTTTTGAGAGTACCTTGGTTGCCCTGAGTGCATTTTGCCGGACTACATTTAGCAGGGACCCATTTTGATGCAGGTGGGATAACAGTACAGACCCATTTTTCTTTATTTCTGGGATTACTGCTAATTGTCTGAGGCCAGGCCCTTCTCCGTGCCTCAGGTTGTGCTTCCTGAAGCTTAAAATAAGGATGACTGGATACTGCTAATGAGTACACTAGCAATCTTCGTGTGCTTAGCTTTCCAATTTAGGGGTGAGACATGCTTTAGTTGCAAAAAGAAAATCCATAACAGAGATAATAATTGCCAATTGTGCAGAGAAACCACCATGTATTTTTTTTTGCAACACACAAAAAACCACTTAAGAAATCTAAACATTTGCAAGTTCAGGACTAATCATTTTCCAGTCTCCCTGCCTCCTATTGTGCAGCCCACCGGGATGCTTACAATGCGTCTTGTACAAAATTAGTCACTGATGGGCCTAGCCATTTTGCAGTGCCGGTTTAGTGTATGAGCTCTGTGGGGCAGGGATCATGCCCTTCTGGAGAGGCACAAAGCCAATCTTTGAGTGATAAAGTATAATGCAAAATAAATGCAACAACTGAAAATTCCAACATGTAGGGCCAGCTTTTTAGCACACGGAAATCCATGTAGCTTCAACAGAATTATGGTATCAAATATCAGGGGGTAGCCGTGTTAGTCTGTATCTACAAAAACAACAAGGAGTCTGGTGGCACCTTAAAGACTAACAGATTTATTTGGGCATAAGCTTTAGTGGGTAAATACCACACTTCTTCAGATGCATAGAGTGAAAGTTACAGATGCAGGCATTATATACTGACACATGGAGAGAAGGGAGTTACTTCGCAAGTGGAGAACCAGTGTTGACAGGGCCAATTCAATCAGGGTGGATGTAGTCCACTCCCAATAATAGATGAGGAGGTGTCAATTCCAGGAGAGGAAAAGCTGCTTCTGTAATGAGCCAGCCACTTCCAGTCCCTATTCAAGCCCAGATTAATGGTGTTCAATTTGCAAATGAATTTTAGTTCTGCTGTCTCTCTTTGAAGTCTGCAAAAAGAACAAGAGTACTTGTGGCACCTTAGAGACAAAAATTTATTATGGCATAAGCTTTCGTGGACTGCAGCCCACTTCTTCGGATGCATATAGAGTGGAACTTATATTGAGGAGATATATATACACACATACAGAGAGCATGAACAGGTGGGAGTTGTCTTACCAACTCTGAAACAAACAAAACTTCAAAAACAGACTCCAACGAGAGACTGCTGAGCTGGAATTGATATGCAAACTAGATACAATCAACTCAGGATTGAATAAGGACTGGGAATGGCTGAGCCATTACAAACATTGAATCTATCTCCCCTTGTAAATATTCTCACACTTCTAATCAAACTGTCTGTCCAAGGCTATCTTGATTATCACTTCAAAAGTTTTTTTCTCTTACTTAATTGGCCTCTCAGAGTTGGTAAGACAACTCCCACCAGACTCCTTGTTGTTTTTTAACAGAATTATGCTAATTTACCCCATAGAATGTAAAGACCTGATCATGTTCATAACTCCACAGCTGGGTCTCTCAACCTCCATACAAGGATGGGGAGATCATCCCACTCCACAGTGGCATTCCTCTTCATCCTACAACTCCCTCTTCCCCCAGGGCTCTCCATGGAATCCAGGGAGAGGCATGGAAACAAGGAGTGGTGAGTGGATCCAGGGAATCACAGTTCATTGTACTACAAGCTCTGTGGAGATTGCATACAGCCAGTGGCTGCCTCACTTTTCAGTGTCCCTTCCTGCCCAGCTCCATATTGGGAACTAAAGTTCAACTTGAAGTGAAACTAGCAGCATGGCACAACAGGAATTGCAGTGCTGATGGGAGGTATTGGAGATCTACAGCCACTATGGGGAGATGCTCAGATGCCCCTGTGTGCTCCCCTGGATGTATGTGATCTCTGTGGCTCTTGATGATTTTGGGGCAAGATCTTCACCTTTTTTTCTGTGAGGGCCAAGATGCCCCCCCACACACACACACACACTGGAAGGATACAAGCAAAACTCCTGGAAATGAGCCCCATGGAGTTTTTCCAGTCCCCTGCTGTATAATTACACATAGGGAGACAAACAGGGTGTCAAAATACAAATCCAGAGGTTTTGTTTTGCCATATAATGGGTGAAACTGAAGTGCAGAAGTTGATAACCCAGAGATTTGTGAGGTTCAAAATGCACATCTGGATTTTGCAACTCAGCTCCATTTTATATGAGAACACAACCAGTACTTAGAGAGACACAGACAGTCAGCATCCACAGGCCCAGCTGAAATGATGAAATCTTAGAATATTAGGGTTAGAAGGGACCTCAGGAAGTCATGTAGTCCAACCCCCTGCTCCCGCCAGTTCCCTAAATGGCCCTGTTTAAGGATTAAACTCACAATGCTGGGTTTAGCAGACCAATGCTCAAACCACTGAGCTATCCCTCTCCTGTCTGTAAAAACCTCCGCACCTCTGCAAAAACAGGCATTTGGAGAATGGGGTGAAGGATACTGCAACAGTTAGGGTGCCTGCATAGGACTCAGGAGCTGTAGCAGCAGATTCAGATGGATGTAGCCATGGTCACGTGTAGAATGGATTTTCACCTTGAACCGTCCCTTGCAAGTCTTCCTTTGGCAAGAGTCAATATGGGAGGATTTAGGGTTCTTAAATCCCTCAAAATTGCATCTTCCCATCTCATTCATGGTTGGCCTCATGCTCTGCTGCCTTTGACCTCAGCTCTAAAAACCTTCTGTAGAAACATACCCTCTTTTGCCCATTGGGCATGACGCAATATTGCCGTTCTCTTGTTCTCAGCTGGAGAAAGACTGCCATTTGCTGGGATTGTCTATGTAGCTCCTCATTGGTGACAAAACCAAATCAATGGATGTTAAGAATCTGCCTTAACTTTTGAGTCCAAAAACTTAAGTTTCCTGTCCTCATCTGTTTTTAACAGCCTGGTTTCTGTTCCATATATCAGAGTTGTCAGCATTACCGCACTGAATACTTATATCTTAGTGATCACACAGACTTCACACTGCCCAAACACAGGCCTTTGATGATGCTGAAATGCCACTGACACAGGACCGATGCCACTTGTGACTACTTTGGCTAAAGAATAGAATTCAGGAGCTCTTGGTTTAATTCCCTGCTCCACCACAGACCTCTTGTCTTGTGTGACTTTGTCATTTAGCTTCTTTGTGCCTCAGTACCTCATTCCTAAAATGGGGATTATAGCACTGTGTAGCCCAGTGGCTCTCAATCTTTCCAGACTACTGTACCCCTTTCAAGAGTCTGATTTGTCTTGCATACCCCAAGTTTTACCTCACTTAAAAACTACGTGCTTACAAAATCAGACATAAAAATACAAAAGCATCACAGCACACTGTTACTGAAAAATTGCTGACTTTCTCATTTTTACCATATAATTATAAAATAAATGAACTGGAACATAAATATTGTACTTACATTTCAGTGTATAGTATATAGAGCAGCGTAAACAAGTCATTGTCTGTATGAAATTTTAGTTTGTACTGACTTCGCTAGTGCTTTTTATGTAGCCTGTTGTAAAACTAGGCAAATATCTAGATGAGTTGATGTACCCCCTGGAAGATCTCTGAGTACCCCCAGGGATATGCGTACCCCTGTATGAGAATGATTGGATTGTAGCCAATTAGTTGATTTTATCATTTAAATGTCACAGTTAACTCATATATTATTTCATATGTAATCAGCATGTGGTGAATAAATATTAGTAGGATAGCATTATAGGCATATAGAACTGATAAGTATTTAGGAGTGATGAGTATGTATTTGGTATATAAGTAAAGCAAAGCTGTTATTCAAGGCCTACAGGCTAAGGCCTGTAAGATTTCAGCCTAGATACACTAGGCCTCAGGGTCAAGGAGACTAGACATGAATGAGTGTCCCAAGAATGACTCTGTGCCAGTAGAGTTACAAGATTACTCTAAAGGATGTGCCAATAAGTGACGTTCTGGGAAAATCTGTTGCAATGTACCTGTCTAGACGGCAGTGGACCCGTCTAGACCACAAGACAACTGATTGTAACATCATGGAACATTTTGCTCTGACAGCAGGTTACTATGGGAACATGTTTATGGAAATGTTAGTGAGATGTTAACAAAAATAAGGGGAATTAAGAGGACAATGTATGAAAAGCAGGGCATCCCAAGATTTATAGGGTGTGGTAATACAGATAAGGAAAAGAATGTTGGCCCTCTCATGCATACGCCTAAGGTAATAGGCATGATCATAATGACAAGATCAGAGGGTTCCCTGCTGTGGATAGGGTGAGAAGACCCTGAGGGAAGACCCCAACAGGAATCACTCCTTCATCAATGACCACCTGTTGAGAGATCCACCAGACTCTATAAAAGGTGTGGCCAAACCATGGCTTGTGAGCCCCATGCGGCTCTTTTACAATTAAATTGCAGCTCACAGAGCCCCCCATGCCCCGCCTTTTCCACCTACCAGCCTTGGGGGCGGAGCTTGGGACCTTTGCCTTGCTGTGGGTGGTGGGGTATGGGCTTCTGCCCAGCGGGGAGGGGGGTCTAGGGGCTTCAGCAGGAGTGGAGCTGAAACCCTGAGCCCCAACAGGTGTCCCGGACTCTTGAACTTCTGAAGATTGTCGTATGCGGCTCAGCAGGAAAGTGAGTTTGGCCACCTCTGCTCTACAGTATCTTTGGGTATGTGAGTATGAATACGGCATTGGCTATAACTTGGGTTCTCTCAGGTTGTGTTGATGGGTATGTGAGTGTAACTTATAACGCAAACAAGATTTTTTTTACTTGTAATTGTGTTTGTGGTCACTGTATTCATTCTTCGGAGGCTCCTAAGAATCTCCCAATCTAAAAAAACTGTAAAGGGTAACCTTCACCCTATTGATCTGAAAACTGAGAGACCACAGGAGCCGAGCTCACTCCCTAGGAACCCTATAGTTTAACACAGAACTATCAATTCAATCTTAGATAGACACTACAACTGCCCTACCTCACAGGGGGAATTGGGAGGATAAATAGGTTGAAGACTGTGAGATGCTCACATTCTATACCAACGGGGGGCATGCAAGTGTGATAGATAGATAGATATTAACCTCCTGGAAACTGTGTCGAGCGCACTTTGACTGTCCTTTACCTTTTTTGTAGAGTGTCACTAACTAGAAAAGAATGGGAAGATTCTACAAGAGGTAAGGGCTCTCTTCCTGTACAATTTCACTCATTGTAAGTGACTGTTATCAAGCTAGTGTGCGATAAAATAGATAAATAAAGGTCTGGAACCAGATTTTTTTTTTAAGTGTGTCCTGTTTATAGCTCAAAAAGAGATTCAACCCAATATTTACTTTTTTAAATTGAAGAAAGTTTCATCTGGACTGACAAGGTATATTTCAAGTTTCAACTCAATGCAATTTGAAATGGCCATGGTATTATATCCTAGAAATTGGAGTTCATGATAGAATTGCTGACACACAGTCTTATTTTAGAGTGGTTTGAGTGACGCAGCTGTCATAAAGGTAGGATCCCTGTCATTTTGGACACTGCATTCATCTCCATTTATCTTTTACCTGCCATGTAATTAAGGTGGCTTGTTTGCAAATAATTCTTACCTGGCTGCTCACGATTTCATGGTTCTGAAGACTGTTCATTCCATTTGGAGCTGCACTTGAATATAGGGGCCAGATCATCAGGGTGTAAAAGAGCACAGTTCCAGTTGTAAGGTGTATAGACATTAAAATATGCCTTGAAAATGTTTTAACAACTCCAAGTGTCTCTCTCTCTCGGCTCTTTTAACTAGGTGGTGGCAATCGGCCTTGTGCATATGCCAAACCTTAGCTTCCTCTTGGAGCTAAAGACAATGAGAGTCAATAGGCTTATTCCAACAGGTAGGACATCTTGTCCGGGGAGTATTAATTAAGCTAAAGCTAAAATACACAGTTCCTGGGAAAAGAAAGCTTTGATGCTCGATAAGAAATTTTCCAACTATCGTTAGTTTCCCAACCTAAGGACTCCCATAATTTACTTACGGATGAGACTCCCATCTCTCTTATTCTAGCTAAGGAGAATTCCTGCCAGGCAACAGACAAGAGCAGCTGCCACTTTCCTGTGCAGAGTATCCCGTTGTCTCCTATCGACTAATTATGAGCCAGAGGAGAGGAAAAACTAAAAGTAGGTTTAAACCCGTTAGGAATAGCTTGCTAATGACCACAGAACCAGAAAGTTCCAGAGGCCAAACCTCCTGATACCTCAAGAAGTCTTTCTATATCTTTCATTCCATTTTGGAAACTATGTATCTTGTGTGCTTGACAAATCAGATATATATTTCTATATGTGCATAATTTGTCCTGTTCCTCCAGTGTAATTTTTCATATACTATGATGAGCCTCAAAAAAAAATGTGAAGTGAAATATAATAAAAGAATATATGGATTGTTTCCACTGGATTTAGGGGAAGGTATATAAAACTTAGATCACCACATGGAACTGTGTTGGGGTGTCCAAACTGTCAGGAAAGGAGCTAGGGAAGATAGGTCCATCAGTGGCTATTAGCCAAGGTGGTCAGGGATGCAATCCCATGATTTGGGTGTCTCTAAGCCTCTGACTGCCAGATGCTGGGACTGGACAACAAGGGATGGGTTGCTTGCTGATTTCCCTGTTCTATTCATTACCTTTTGAAGCATCTGGCACTGGTCACTGTTGGAAGACCGGATACTGAGCTAGATGGACCATTCGTTTGACCAAGTATGGCCATTCTTATGTGTGCTAAGGAAGTCCCATCCCTGCCAGTCATGCATGATAGGGAGGAAGGCTTTAAAAGGAGGAAGCTGCTGTCAGCAAGGGTAAAGCCCTGAAAAGGGAGCTGCTGGAGGGGTGCCTAAAGCAGAAGGAGGAATCACAGCTGTGAGGAGCCTAGTGAACTCCAGGGGCAATCCTGGTAGGAAGAGACTGACTCAGCTACCTGACCATAAGGACTCCAGTAAAGCTACTTCCCAGGCACCCCTGAAGCAAGGTGATATCACTGACCTTTTTGTTGAATATGCAAGAGGCTTGTTCTCTGATGAGTCTGAACTTTTGCTTTTCCCCAACCCCTAAACAAAGTAAGCTGGGCTGCAAGGGTGGGGCCCACTGCAAGGACTAAAGGGTTGGGACCTGGACTAGGTAAAGCCAGTGGTAGTAACTGGGCATGGCAAGGGCCATCGACCCAGCCAGGGAGTTGACCCAGAGAGACTTTTTTGTAGGAACACTCAAGCTTCGTGATCTCCAGTGTACCAGCCATTCCACAGTAAACGGGATAAGAAGAGGTGAAATTCCATTTCAAAGATTTTATTTCCCTTTCTGTTCTTATATATCTATAACTGAAGGTTGTCTTGTCGCCTTCTTTAAGGAGGCTTCAAGTAACCATATCTTAGATTTTAACTCATGCCCTCCTTTATAAGTCAAGAGTGGCCCAAAAAAGATTGAAAACAATTTTAAGCAATTGCTTTTGATATTCTGAACCTGTCCCTTTTGGACCAATCCATTCAAACATCAGGCACCACACTCCAAAAGGTGTTTTAAAGACACATGCATCCTTACGCCTTCAAGAAATCTTTGAAATGTGATAAATGTGTTAGGTTCTAAAGAAAAGATAAGTGATGGTCATAATTACATGTTATAAGAAATCTCAGTTACTTTAGCTTTACCCCTAGTCTATAACAATTGTTTGCAAGACTGTATAGGCATATGCAGTTTATACCTGGTCATGTCTACACTTGAGTGGTGAACTCTTGATTGTATATTAATGTGGTGCTGGGTGAATTAAATTGTTTATTGGTTCAGAGTAACCAAAGTGTCTTGATTTGAGAAATAATGTTCAAGATAGAAATTGACCTGAAAATAATCTAGTGTTAAATTAGTAAGCTAGCACTACTTGGACTTAAGACAAAAGGGCTATCCTATTAGATTCCATTTCAATACTGGTCATAACACTTATCCAATTGGTAAATCTAATTTGTTAGATTTCAGATTTGAAAAATAACTGGCACCTCGGCAAATTCATGAAATTGCCCCCTGTCATACTTCCATTCTGAAATCAGTTATTTCAATGGAGCTATGTTGATTTGTGCCAGATGAGGATCTGGCCTCTTGATGTGCAAACCTCAAAAGGTTTGGAGTTTGTGTTTGGTTTGGATGCATATCTGACCTCTTGACTACAAAACAGGGCTGGCTCTTCAGATTTTGGTCACAGTTATTCAAGCTGGGGCGTTTAAGGGACTGATGGAATTAGGTGCTGGTTGCCTATTTAATTTTGGCCCCTTTGGAAATCCCACACTGAACCAAAAGGGAAAGAAACCTACTGGAATCTAAAACCAAATTTCAGTTCTGGAACCGGGTACAGGTTTGAGGGGATGCATTTTCCCTACACCGTGTTCCCCCCCTATGAGTTTGCCCTATTCACTCAACACCCTAGGGATCTTCCCATACACCTCATTTTCCTCTCTAACTCTGCCCACTTGCAGGGCTTGCATTCCAGCTGCCAGCTGGACACTCTCTGAAGCCGAATAATCAGACACAGGGGAGCACTGTGATACAGTAGCACTGCCTGCCTGATGATCCACTGTCTGAACATCGAACTGCCAGCATGTCTCCTGTTCTGTTGAACCCATGTTGGTGCCCATTCTATTCGTTTGGATTCTACTCCATAACCCCCACCAATGGCCTTGAGCAAAGGGTCAGTATATGACTGCCTAGTGCACCCTGTGTTAGTTGGGTACTGAGATGTACTGGGATAGTAGTGGGGATGCCATACAAATTGGTTCACTCTGCTGATGCTGTGGAGAGTTGAGAGGTTTCAGAGTAGCAGCCGTGTTAGTCTGTATCCGCAAAAAGAAGAACAGGAGTACTTGTGGCACCTTAGAGACTAACAAATTTATTAGAGCATAAGCTTTCATGGACTACAGCCCACTTCTTCGGATGCATATAGAATGGAACATATGCATCCGAAGAAGTGGGCTGTAGTCCACAAAAGCTTATGCTCTAATAAATTTGTTAGTCTCTAAGGTGCCACAAGTACTCCTGTTCTTCTTTTTGTGGAGAGTTGGGTGCTCTCGTTCCAGTGGAGTTACAGCTCTGTATAATTGCAGATAGAATGGGGGATCCCTGAGTTAAAAGCATCTCAGATTTCAAAGCTTTTTGAACCGAATAATCTCAACCCTTCTGCCAAAAAGCAAAACAAACAAACCAACAACAACCCACAAACCTCTCTCTCTCTTCGAAACACAAACAAACGTAGAGGTTCTTAAAATATATAGAGAGACATACGCCCACACCCTGGTATTGGGCCCACTGAGAGTGGAGAGAACACAATATTTAAAGCATATAATATAACAATATCAATTATTTACTGTATAAAATACAAAGTATAAATATTTCAATTCATGTCAACAAACGCATGACATGTAAAAGACAAATGCTTAAGTTTTCTTCTTAGGGATTCAGACATGACAGGCTGGATACTAAAAGTTATATTCATATATATTTCCATTAGTGCAAAAAAAAAACCCCATAATCTCGAATGTTTTGACTCAAACCCACAAAAGCACAGCAATTCGGAGTTAAAGCTCCCTCAATGCTCTTAACTCAATCCCCTTCTGCCGAGGTATTACAACATAAAGTGCCATCTACCAAATCAAGACACTTTTGGTTACTCTTAACCAATAAAAAAAATAATAATTCACCCAGCGCCACATTAATATGCAATCAAGAGTTCGCCACTCAAGTGTAGACACAGCCAGTGATCTAAGTATGAATTCCATATGCCCATACAGCCTGTTCAGCACCAGGCACTGTTACGTGGCCTTACAGGGAATGTTAGAGCAGCAAAAGTACAGGGGATAATAGATAACACATTACAAGTATGGGCACAATGTGACTTGCCAGCCTCCTCTGGAAAAGCATAAACTACAGCACATTGTTCTTCGGTCTAATTCTCCGTTATGTCATTTAGCGTATTTTCTCCATATGACTTCCTGCCTGCTGCATTCGGCACCTTCTTTCAAATCTGCAGGCCAGAATTCATTCTCATGCCTCTTTCCTACTCTCTCTGTGCGGCCTTGTCTACACTAGGGATGTGCCCTGATTTCACCCATCGGCGGCTGGTGATCGGTGTAGTTGCACAAAGGCCCAGCCCAGCCTAGATAACTCTTCAGAGCTGGCAGCTCCTTCAGCTAGTGAGCCATCATGAGCTAAGACTCCCCCTTTCCATTCCCTCAGCACGCTCCGTTTAGCCAGACCCCTAGTATACTATTGTCAACCCAACCCTTCAGTCCCTTTCCCCCAAACACACTGTCATGTTCCCACCACTTCACACGCTGGAAATGCCCCCCATTCCAACTCCACAGAGCCTCAGCTACTGATCCAGCTGTGGGCCATTAGCACAGACGCCACTGCTTGGCCCCATTAACTCCCTCTCAGTATCCCCATACGCCCAGCCATGATATATTCTCCTTCCCGCTTCATTAATGCTCCCAGGTCCAGCCACAGCTTTCCCTCCCCACCCCCAAAATGGCAAATAAAAGTCTGGGCCATTCTTATGAATAAGGTACGCTGCTATGCACTAGGGCTATTCAGTAGGGTTAGTCAAGCTGACTAGGAGACTCTTAGTGATGTTTTTACAGCTCCAATACATGTGTTGACACCATAGCATCTCCTCTGAATTCATCACAACATCCAGTCAAAACAGTGTCAGCAAAAAAAACCCCACTGGTTCTGTGCAAGTACCCCCTTCTACTTCTTCTTCTGCTTTGCATTACGGAAGCACCCACATGAGACTGGGGCTCCATGGTGCTAGGTGCTGCACAAATAACTAGTGGAAGAGTCTCTGTCCCCAACGATCTTACAATCAAAATAGACAAGGCAGACCCAGGCAATCAGAGAAAGTCACTTGTCCAAGGTCACACAGGAGACCTGCCTATTTTGGGACAGATCTGTCTGGCCCTAATAGTGGGGCGGGCCCAAGGAACTCACTTCATCTACTTTGTCTGGCCTACATAAGGGCCTGGCATAATTGTAGCCCCTGAACTCTGAGGAGCCACGGGGCGGTGTTCCATCCTTACTGCTACCCGCTTATAGGATTGCAGTTTATACCCTCTGCACAGCTGGACAGGTCTCCTGACCCCCTACCAGAGTCATGGCACCTACCTCCACTTAGCCCCTTTGGACTCTGTATCACCGGACATCAGACACCTGGAAGACATTTTTGACTGCCTGATGCAGAGTGCATCCCGCTGCTCCCCCTGGCATGGTAGAGGCCTGTCCTTCCCCAACAATGGGCTCTGTCAAAGTGGCACAATCTAACCCTCAGCTTTGACTCTTTCAGGCCACCATTCAGCAAAGCACTTCATCCTGTGATTATAGGAACTTGCCTAAATCCCAGCAAAGCCAAAGGGATTTACGCACGCACTGAAAGCTAAGCACCTGCTTAAGTGCTTTGCAGAATCAGAGACATAGTTCAATAAAGATTTTGGTCTCAATGTTTAAAAAAAAAAATCAAACCAAATATTTCCTAGCTTGTGTGACTAGATAAATTCAATGTGTTTTTTTCTTTGATAATTGTAAAATCAAGGCTGACTTAATTTACTTTTTGTTGACAGTTGTTACCCAGAGAGCAATCTCTTTGTTTATGCAGAGGAGAATTACTATAAAGACATTGATCCTGGAGCGCTTTACCTTACACAGAAGCACCTTGTTGTTTCCATAAATATCTCCTTTGAGCTGCTAAATGACACATCCATTGATATCAAACTGACACTGCCACTGGCATTCTTCTGAGAGCTGGAAACTGTCATTGATAATCTAAATGGAGGGCACTCACTCAGGTGAAATCATAAGAGCTCCTGCAGCAACGGAAGTGTGTGAGCCATTTCTATTGACAGTATAATAGCATTTGGGTCAGCATCATGCCAGTTGTAGCACATGTTCCCAAGCCCATAGTCCTTGAGACACTTCTGCTGACAATACGACCGTATGCGGCCTCCCAGCAATTGAGCTATTACATTACTGGTGGAAATGTCTGGATATTTCCGACAGCACTGGGAGTTGGCACGGGTGAACCAGCTTTTAAAACTCTCTGCATCTCAGCTTGATTCCAAAACCAAACCTTTTGTTTGTAAAATATTTAGCTGCATACCCTCTTTTCCTTTGCCCAGTCCCCAAAGGGTATCTGAACTTGGCTGAATTCAGCAGCAAAAGCATTGTGATAGTTCTGCTGGAATGTTCATACTGCTTTGGGATCATAAAAGTCCTGTTTCTTTAGGATGAAGTCCTACCCCCACAGAAGTCAATGGAAAACTCCCATTGACTTCAGTGAGGTGAGGAGCTCACCCTAAATGTTCACTAAGGGCCTGAGCCGATGCCCATTGATGTCAAAGGGAATCTCCCTACTGACAAGTCAAAGCTGGATCAAATCTCCAGTTTTCTATTAGTGACTCTGGTATCTTTTGGTCCAAGTGTACATTTGTGCATATTTTCCAAGCACTGTCATCTGCACATGCAGAGGGCTGTGTCTGGAAATGGCATGCCCAAGCGTTTGGGTGTGCAGCTTTGCATACTCACAAAAGCAGATCACATGGGGTCACATTTTCAAAGGAGCCTCAAAATGTCTATATGAGATGGTGAAATCAAACAACATTTACTAAACAGTCACATAGCATGGGAGTCAGAGCCTTCTGGGTCCCTGTTATTAGGGTAGGCTTGCAGAGAGAGGACGCGCACACCACCTTTTTTTAAGTTGCCTCACATCCATTATTAATACAAGAAACAAAAACAAAAAATATGGGTTACATCTTCCCAAAACTTTGAGTGCTTTGGCTTGTGAGGCTGTGCTGAAGCCTTTTTTCAGACTGTCCTACCTCTTGGGAGCTCTTTGCTAAAGCAAATCTTAAATCCTTCATTCAAAAGCACTTCAGAGCAAGGTCTGTCCTTCTTAAGTGCCTGGAAAGTGTGGAGCACTGAGTGGGCATGACTCCAAATAAACAAACAAATAATAATGAGAAGGTGAAGCAGTAGTTATTACTTCAAGGGTTTACACAGCAGAATTTTTTCACACTGACTCATTCCTTCTGACTTCATCTGATTCTTTAAACTAGCTCCACGGTGTCCTTAATGTCAGTGCATAATCAGGAGAGCGGCTGATTGCTCAGCCGATCCAGATCTTCTCTGGCTCAATCTAGAGAGAGGGAGGTGTTGCCTCCACAGCTTTGGGCTGACAAAAGGGAAAATTGATTAACTAAGCTAAGGCCTTTCCCTATCTCCCTTCCCAAGTTTTGCTATGCTGCAGCTACATTGCACTAGTCCGTTATCTGCTTCCAGCCCTTAAAGAGGAAAAGTAGATAAAGAAGGGACAGATTTCTCTCTACTTTGGGCCAGGGGAGCTGGCAAGACACTGCGGCAGTTCAGAGCAGAGGAGGAAGCAAAGGATAATTAAATGTCACCCCTAAGCTGTTTGTATCGGAGATATGTGCACATGAGGAAAATGATTCCCAGGGCAGAAGTGCCTAGGGACAGCCGTAACTTCAGGGTGAAATCCTGGCCCCGTTGAATTAAGGCAAAACTCCCATTGATTTCAAGGGGGGGAAAAATTCACCCTTAGTAGGAAGAAGGGAAAAGATGAAGCTCTCTCCCGTCTGCTCTTTGGGTTCAATGAACAAACATGTGAACATGGAAGGCATCTTTGCAATGGAAGTTCCCTTCCTTTCAACTTTGACCCTTAGGGTCCCTCCCCCAAACCCCATGATAGTCATTTAAACAAGGGCAAATCACAGATTCAAACTACTATACATTAGTATATGAGAGAGGCACAGGCCGTGTCCACACTGGAGATTTTCCCTGCTTCTAACAGTTGGTGGCCAGCCCTTGATGTAGCTGTACCACCAACGTAGACAAGGAAAGTCATGGTTTGCCCCACCAACCTGAGTACATACTTAGAGTCCCCCAGCAGGCTTGCACTGAGGCACCTAACCTATGCTGAACCCTGCGCCGCTCCAATTATTACCCGTGCCAGCTAAATTAAAGCTAGCGCAGATGTATTTACCCACACGGCAATCACAGTTTCATTTGTGACGTGAATGTATCCTTAGTGGAGCTTACCAAGGTGGCAATTGAGCTCTGCCAGTGCAAATTGCGGCTTCCCTCATCTAGGGATGGATCCACACTGAGCTTCCATCAATATCACCCCCCCACCCCTTTCCCCGGCCCCCAGGAAACGTAACTAGATAGCACAACTGCAGAACAATTAAGGAGCTTTTGTGTGTGCGGGCATAAGTCACGGAATATCCATGCTAGGGAACCAACTCCATGAACCACAACAAATTTGTCTAGCACAGACCAGGCATAAGGACCCAATCCACCAGCTTCAATGGAAGGCTTGCTGGCATGTGGTCAGGCAATTACAGTGAGTTTACCACAAGGTTGCGTTGAATGTCCCGCTTTAAATGTGCTTCTTTTTCCACGGGTAAAGATTTACCAGTGTATTATCTGCTGTTTGAAAGGCAGGGAATCCTTTGTGCATTGTAGCAACAAAGAGGGACTGGATTGGATTGAACACATTCCTAACTGAAGCAGACTGATGTTTCTTTCCCCCAGCAATTGCAAGCTGCTTACAAGCCACCCCTTTTCAAATGCAAAACCATTATCTGCCACAGTTTTCTCAGTCAGTTCAAAGGGAGGAAATAACAGAGTGGTTTACTGCATCGTCCAACACCTGGCTGATGTTTTATTAATGATTTCTTTTACACCCTGCATACGCTTGGCGTGAATTATGTTATTTTTTTTCCTTTCGCCTGGTTCAAATCAGGTATCAGAATGGTGGGAGAGGAAATGTCATTTCTTTAAACGTGCACAGGGCTGCCTCAGACAGAACACGCTCATTACAAAAAACAAGACACAAAGGGAAGAAGAGAAGAGCATGACACACAAGCACCCTGGAAGTCTGAGCAGAGTACATTTCTGCCTGTCCCATGCGATTATGCCGGGCACAAATCCTAATTAACACAATCTGAAGGTTCAGATTTGTGACTTTGAATGTGTGAGGAACATGCTGCCTCTGGCTGCTTTTATTCTATATGTATTTTATCCACAATGATGCTGCAAGGAAATTGTACATTGTGACCCCTATTCCTCCTTCCCTCAAAAGCAGGCGGTAATGATTATGTCCTGAAGTTCCCTGTCAGATAATCCCATCTGCTGGCTCTACGAGCCGTTCCCCTGGAATGTAATTTATGTCAGCCAACTTGGAGGTTGTGCTTCAATGTTTCTGTGCTACCGAAGGACATTTTTATTTCTGTATGCTGTTCAAAACATTTGTGCCAATGATAATAATAACCATAGTGTCTGCGAGCCGTAGTGATGGACCCAGACTCCATTATTGTCTTGCAATAGATGAAAAAGGACAACACAACTTTATTTTGTAAAGCAGTTCCATACTGACTGTGTCTTTATACTCCCTGAAATCCACTAGCAACTTTGTGAATTCAATCAATTTCACATGGGAGGCGCTTAGATATGAGGGTGATGTCTGATCAGATCTATTTCAGGGTTTTATACTAAAATGCTTTACATGGTTAACTGAAAAAGAGCAGAGGGAGGGAGAAAGTTAGAAGATGGAAGTGAGAAAATACATGATTTTTACCTTTGGGTTTGCAGAGATATGAGGCCCAGTCCTGTCACACTGAAGTCAATAGTTGCTTTGGCATTGATTTCTATGGGTTAAATCAGTGTTTCTCATCCAGTGGGGCGTGACTGCAGGATGGTCAGGAAAGACAATCGGGGGGCTGTGAAGCGTTGAGAATTTTGTTACAATCTAAAGCAAAGAAAATCTCGCTGCCACACACCCTGACCTTTCGGAGTCAAGGATTCTCTGTTAGCCTCTGGAAACACACACAAGTCAATTCCGTAGGATTATCGGTGTCATCACTGACAGATTCCTTAGTTTTGCAGTTCATGGAAGGGGGTCATGACATTTTTTGACTTTGAATAAAGACTCACCTACCTGAAAAGGTTCAGAAACACTGGGCTATATTTCGCCTTTACACGCACCCTTGAGCAAGGGGTGATTGCTAACCTGAACCACCCCAGGAGTAGCATTAGGGGGTGGGGTGACTCAGAAACACCCCTCTGAGGCATAATTCCCTCCCATACTCCGCTTTCCTTAGGGGAATAGTTATTTTCTGCTGGCCTGCACCAGCATGCCCAGTTACTCAAGGCCTGGGTAGCCTATGCAGAGGCATGGCTCTGACCCTTCCCTGGATGGGCGTGCAGTCCAAGTCTATCCCTATGTGAGCAGAATTGGCCCCAGAGAGGTAAGGAACAGATCGACAAAAGGAGGAGCTTGCAGGCGCATCAGAGGAAAAACAACATTGTAAAGACTTACTGAAAAGGCAGGCAAGAGGTTGGCCTTATGGAGAAGGGAGGACAGTGAGAGAAGAGGATCTGGATTAGTGAGTGGAGTCCAGCTTCTTTGGATGGTAGAATCATAGAATATCAGGGTTGGAAGGGACCTCAGGAGGTCATCTAGTCCAACCCCCTGCTCAAAGCAGGACCAATTCCCAACAAAATCATCCCAGCCAGGGCTTTGTCAAGCCAGGCCTTAAAAACCTCCAAGGAAGGAGATTCCACCACCTCCCTAGGTAACGCATTCCAGTGCTTCACCACCCTCCTAGTGAAATAGTGTTTCCTAATATCCAACCTGGACCTCCCCCTTTGCAACTTGAGACCATTGTTCCTTGTTCTGTCATCTGCCACCACTGAGAACAGCCGAGCTCCATCCTCTTTGGAACCCCCCTTCAGGTAGTTGAAAGCAGCTATCAAATCCCCCCTCATTCTTCTCTTCTGGAGACTAAATAATCCCAGTTCCCTCAGCCTCTCCTCATAAGTCATGTGCTCCAGACCCCTAATAATTTTTGTTGCCCTCTGCTGGACTCTTTCCAATATTTCCACATCCTTCTTGTAGTGTGGTGCCCAAAACTGGACACAGTACTCCAGATGAGGCCTCACCAATGTTGAATAAAGGGGATAAATCACGTTCCTCGATCTGCTGGCAATGCCCCTACTTATACAGCCCAAAATGCCGTTAGCCTTCTTGGCAACAAGAGCACACTGTTGACTCATATCCAGCTTCTTGTCTACTGTGACCCCTAGGTCCTTTTCTGCAGAACTGCTACCTAGCCATTCGGTCCCTAGTCTGTAGCAGTGCATAGGATTCTTCCGTCCTAAGTGCAGGACTCTGCACTTGTCCTTGTTGAACCTCATCAGGTTTTTTTTGGCCCAATCCTCTAATTTGTCTAGGTCCCTCTATATCTGATCCCTACCCTGCAGCGTATCTACCACGCCTCCCAGTTTAGTGTCATCTGCAAACTTGCTGAGAGTGCAGTCCACACCATCCTCCAGATCATTAATAAAGATATTAAACAAAACTGGCCCCAGGACCGACCCTTGGGGCACTCCGCTTGAAACCGGCTGCCAACTAGACATGGAGCCATGGGTGGTACAGGTTATTTTAATGTATTAATTTGTATTGTAATAGAGCCTAAGAGCCCTGGTCCTGGACCAAGCCCCCATTACGCTCGGCAGTCTACAAACAGAACAAAAAGATATCCCTGCGCCAGAGAACTTCCAGTCTAAGTGTAGAGCTAAAATAACAGTTGTCCTGCCTGACCCCTCACCCTTGCACTTTCAGCCCCTACTTCCAACGTAGGAGGCATTGCTGGAGCAAAGGGGACTGTGACAGAGTGATGGGAATCAACAACTGAGCTAGCCACTGTGTACCCAGTTTGGTCCCCATAGAGGGCCTGATCGAGGAGAGGAGTGCCTGATTCCCAGATGAGATTGGGGCAAGGAAACTAATGAGCTAATTAGCCCGTTAACAAGAAGGCTGGATAAAAGAGCACAGGAAGGAAGTGCCGGGGGGAGAGAGAGAAGCTATTGGGGCCTGGTGAAAGGGAGTTCTCTGGGAAGAGACACCTTTTCTCCCCCCACCTTTGGAGAAGGGGTATTACCACTGGAGGACATTGTAAATACTGTGACTACACCAGCATGCAGCAGGTGGTGGAGTGAAACATGTAAACAAGCTGCATGGGGGTGTCTATGAGACGGGAGATCTCTGAGCAGTCTGTCTGAAGCAGAGGATGGGAACAGTGGGTGCCCCACCTCACAGACACAGCTAGGGCTTTCCTACACCCCAAAAATGCTTGACTATTGATTCACCCCTATAGGGCCATAGGACACTGGGTTAAATTGGAGGAGACTTTGTGTTATTCTATTACGCCAGGGACTGACCCAAGGTAAAATGAGTGCTGTTACCCAAGATGGACAGGGATGGTATCCCCAGGGCTGGTGCAACCACTAGGCAAACTAGGCAGTCGCCTAGGGCACCAAGTGGTTGGGGAGTGTCCGGGATTTTTCCTCCCTCCCCTTCCTTCCCCTCACGCTGATTGGGCGCCTGGGCCTGATTTAGCTGTTCCCATTGGCCTCCAGCAGGCAGAGCCTCTCCCCCGCTCTCCTCCTCCCCCTGCCTCAGCATCGCCTTGCCAGCATGCTGCGGGGAGGGGCTGTGGGCTCCACAGCCTGTTTGGTTTCGTTCCAGGTGGAGCCAGCTTCTGACTGGCCTGGGCATGGTAAGGGGAGTCCTGGGGAGGCTGTCAGGGAGCAGGAGGAGGGTTGGATGGGTCAGGAGTTCTGGGGGGGGGCTGTCAGGGGGCGGGAGGAGGGTCAGATGAGTTGGGAGTCCCAGGGGGGCTTTTAGGGGGCGGGGGGAGGAGCGGATGAGTTGGGAGTCCCAGGGGGGCTCTCAGGGGGCGGGGGGAGGGTTGGATGAGTTGGGAGTTCGGGGGGAACTGTCAGGGGGCAGGGGGAGGGTTGGATGAGTTGGGAGTTCTGGGGGTCCTGTCGGGAGGCGGGGAGCGGTTGGATGGGGTGTGGGAGTCCCGGGGGTCTGTCTGGGGGCGGGCGTGTGGATAAGGGTTGGGGCAGCCAGGCGACAGGTAGGGCATAGGGTCCTAGGAAGGCAGTTAGGGTGGGGGAGTCTCAGGAGGGGGCAGTCAGGGGACAAGGAGCAGGGAGGCTTAGGTAGAAGGTGGGGTCCCAGGAGGGTGTAGTCGGGGACAAGGAGCAGGGGGGGTTGGGGGTTCTGAGGGAGACGGGAAGTGGGAGAGAATGGATGGGGGTGGGACTCAGGTGGGGCTCTACCCCCCCCCCCGTCCTCTTTTTTGATTGATGAAATATGATAACCCTAAAAAACCAATGCCCTGGGTTGGCAGGGAGAAGCCGCCTTCCGGAGGCACCGGAGAGCCAGAGCGTCGACTTGTGGGTGTGGCAAGCCCCAGCCATGGAGGAGCCAGCACGGTACAGGGGGGCAGCAGCCCTGCAAAGGCAGCGGCATGGCTAGCGGGGAGCAGCCGCGCCCCCTGCCCCTCCTGCCGCTGCAAGCAGGATGCTCTAGCTCTCCGGTGCCTCCGTAAGGTGGCTCCTCCCTGCCGAGCTGCTGCAGCGGCCCAAGCCTGGCAAACCCAGTGAGTGGACTCGGGGCAGGGGCTGCCGGGGTGGGGTGGGCTCGCGGGGGGGTGGGGTGGCTGTACACCCTCCAGGGGAGTTCAGGTGGTGGGGAAGGGGGAATCTGGTCTGGGGAGCAGCCCCTGGGCATGGCTGGCCCCTGGGGTCTACAAAGGCTCATTGGGATTTGTCCCTCAGTGAACCGATGGAGGGGAGGGCGCAAGGTGGATGTTTCGCCTAGGGTGCAAAATATCCTTGCACCGGCCCTGGGTATCCCTAGCCTCTGTTTGCCAGAATCTGGGAACGGGCGACAGGGGATGGATCACTTGATCATTACCTGTTCTGTTCATTCCCTCTGGGGCACCTGGCATTGGCCACTGTCAGAAGACAGGATACTGGGCTAGATGGACCTTTGGTCTGACCCAGTATGGCCGTTTTTTTGTTCTTATGTTATGTTCTCCTATGAGCTCGAGTTGTTCCTTGGCAATAGCCAATGATCAGTCCCCAGGCATGTGTTTAAGGGAGAGTGTGATGAGGCAGCCCCGCCCCGCACTAGCCCCAGCGGCATCAGACCAGTAGCTCTGATGGAGGAAGTCCTGCCCCGTTCGTACTGGGCATGCTCCAGATGCTCATTGAGTATAAAAGGAGGGAACTCAGCTCAGTCGGGGCTGGCGGCTGCAGGGGAAGGACCTAACTGGGAAGCTCCTGCAGAAGACCAGCCGACGCTCTTGAAGCTGCCAGGCACAGAGGCTTCTACAGGCCGGCACGAACCCCTACTGCGGGAGGAACCAGAGGAGGCGACGGATCCGGAGACTCACGGAGAACCCTGGGATCCGTGGGAGACCCCCAACTCCCAAGCCAGTAGGAAGCGACCCGTGGGAGGTGACGGACTGGTACCTTGACCCTGGTAAGCCTCAGCGTGTTTTGGTAGGACCCCCTCGCTGAGCCAGTATTAAGTTCCTACGGCCCTGTAACGAGGGCTTGTTATATGGGCTCTGGCCACTAGACCATGCTGCCCTGCAACCAGGGGTGGTTATATGGACTCTGGCCACTAGGCCGTGCTGCTCTGTAACGAGTGGCATAAACCCTCACAGAGAGGAAAGAGACAAATTCATCCCTGGTATGTTGTGGCCTTTAAGCCCATTGGAATCCTTCAGAATGAAAGGTGCTATATAAATATCATTTTATTGTTATTATTATAACTGTCTATAGCCCTGAGCTCCCACCTTCAATTTCCAATGCTACTATCCCTTTTAGGGCCAGATCCAAAGTGCATTGAAATCAAAAGGAGTCTTCCATGACTTCACTAGGCTTTGGATAAAGCTTTTCCTTCCCCAGCCTGTGCTGGGAAGCCGTCCTATCATAGGCTCCTTTTTCTCAGATTTGTGGTGGCGTCTGCTTCATAGTGAACATGGAAAGACTGAAAGAATCCCAACAGCGAGCTAACTCTCTGAATCTGAATCTGGGGAGGGAAGGATAGCTCAGTGGTTTGAGCATTGGCCTGCTAAACCCAGGGTTGTGAGTTCAATCCTTGAGGGGGCCACTTAGGGATCTGGGGCAAAAACAGTACTTGGTCCTGCTAGTGAAGGCAGGGGGCTGGACTCAATGACCTTTCAGTTCTAGGAGATAGGATATCTCCATATTATATTATTGCAACTGTATGGCAAAGAACGTGACACATCCCCACTCTGATGTCCCATTTCCATGACAAAGAGATTAATGCGAAAGAAAAGAAAAGGCCTGACAGGAATCCATTCCATTGACACCAGCTGCAACCAGGGAGGTGGCTGACTCAGAATTAATGAGTTACTGTAACCCTTTGACATGTTATGTAAGCTGCACTGCACACTGTTACGTGGCTTTACCGTGAGCTCATCTTGAGCAGCTTGGTCTAGGTGGCAGCCCCGGGTTCTGGCCTTCAAAGAGTCAAAGTAATGTTGCTCAGAAAAAATGATTGAAACAGAGGATGACTTGGCGTTCAGTGTGAATCCACCCTCTCTACTGAGTCTACGCACTTTTTTTTCCAGCTATTTGCATGACTGTTTACATTAGCTGCTTCAACTGTTGCCCTCAATAGTTGATTCCGCTTATTAATAATGCACCGCTCTCGGTGGACAGAAACTCACACTAAGTTTCTTTAAGGCACTATTCACTTTAATTCTTTCTGCCTAGTTCTCATACTCGATGCAATGTCAAATAGTCCCATCCCCATCTATTTCAGGAAAAGTGCATTAGCAGCCATCTCTTGATTCAGATCAGATACTGGAAAGATCTCAACCCCTTTCTCCCATCTATTATAGAAAAAGATTTAAAAAAAAGGTTAGCTAAGAGCAAATACCAATCTTGCATATGTGCATATCCCTTTGAAGTTAATGGGGCCCCTTCAATCCCACATTCAAGAGCCAAATTTGGCCAAATTTTGCATTTTCAAGAAGAGATTGTATGGACACTTGCAAATTCTCTGCTCTAGCCAGCACTCTAGAAAACTGACATCCATAATATTTCCGGCTCTGCTGAGAACTTACGTGTTGGGCTGGCTTCAGATCTCATTTGCTTATAACAGAGTTTAAAAGAGAACTAGACAAATTCATGGAGGTTAGGTCCATTAATGGCTATTAGCCAGGATGGGTAAGGAATGGTGTCCCTAGACTCTGTTTGTCAGATGGTGGAGACGGATGGCAGGAGAGAGATCACTTGATCATTAACTGTTAGGTTCACTCCCTCTGGGGCACCTGGCATTAGCAACTGTCGGTAGATAGGATACTGGGTTGGATGGACCTTTGGTCTGACCCAGTATGGCCGTTCTTATGTTCTTGACATAGATTGCTCAAGATATCAGCAAAGCAAAAAGGATGCTTATGGTAGAAAAGGATACATTGGACTCGGTCTGAGACAGATGGTTAAACAAAGAGAGGGACTGGGAAGCGAGAGGAAAGAAGAATATCAGGGAAGAATGAAGATTCAAGAGAAAGTATATCCATATGACATGGAATCAGCTAGAAAGCTGATTACTGTATGAGGGACGGTTGGGAGCAGGGTCCGAAGACTTGGGAAGGAAAGAAAGAATTGGGTCAGTGGAAGGGAGATACACCTGGCTGGAAGGAAGTGGGGGTGAGGGACTGGATATAGAGAAATGCTAAGGGACCGCTACAGTTTTGGATAAATTCATCAGTGTTTGGCAACTTAGCTGAATGTCTTCGTTTGCTCAGTCTGCAGTACTAGTTAATCCTAGTAAATAAAACAACTGAATTCTTGTTGTTTTCTGGACCGTACTTTTATCTCACCCTTTAATACCCTTTTCTAATAACTCAGTGGGATGTGGTCTCACCACTAATGCCACAGGATGTGCTAGAATAATGTCCTGATTTCCTTCCATAAAACCTTTAGCTTTCCCACTTATTTCTAAGAATTGTACCAAAGGCTTTTGAGCTCTTCTCTCTGCCAAAGCCCTTTTATCGTCACCACAATCTAGTATTGTACTATGCGCCCTGGAAGATATATTCCCTTTTGACAATATTTACTCATAGGCTCACTACTTTATGTTGCTCAGGTCTCTGAATTCCTTAATCCTCTGTCCTTCCTCCACTGCTGTTCCAAACGACTCAATGTCGTTTCCCCAGCTGCTTTATATTAAATGTTTCACCCACCAGCTTTACATAGTCACCTTGCTGCACAATTCTTCGCTGGTGTCAAAACAGGACTTCCGGACTGTTAATGATCCCCGTAATGGCTTGGGCAGCAATTTAGCGCCAGCTCTTTCCATCTTAAATTATCTTCAGACACTAATGCCCTTTGTCTTCAGACACCAAGCCAATCTGCAGCTCCCCTGGAAAGTGGAATATTTGCTGACCTGTTTATTCAGTTTAGTGTAGTACACCGCTGGGCCTGGACTTGAACTCCATATAAATTATGTCCACAGAGCTCCCTCTCCCCTATCATCTCTGCATTTCTAGGCAGTTTCCACAGGCTGTTGAAACATGAAGTTTCACCAGTTTTCAAAATGATTATTTATTCTTATTAATCATTTGTATCATTATGTGCCTTACTTAGGTCAGGGCCCCATAGGGCTAGGTGCTATACACCCATAGTAAGAGACAGTCCCTGCCCTGACAAACTTATAGTCTAATAACACAGACAAAGAAAGGCAGTATTATTATCCGCATTGTACAGGTAACAAACTGAGGCACAGAGAGATCTGAAGTGGGTTGCCCACTGTTACACACACAGTCTGTAGCAGACCTGGGAAATGAAACCGCGTCTCCTGAGTCTCAGCTCATTGTCTTAACCATAGACCAGCCTGCCTCTAAATCTTCAGCAGAATTGTTTCCAGTTGTTTAATAAAAGCTAAAGACAGGTTGAGTGTAGTGGAAGTTGGGGTAACAGAACTACTCTGCTACAACCAGATTCAATTTGGTTAATCTAGTCAATGCCTGGGGGACTAGTAGGTTCTCGTGTTGTCCTCCTGTCTTCATGTCTCATGCTCATATACACTTCAAGCCCCAAGAGTAAAACAAGTCCTTCATTTTAGTAGCTGAATCAACAAACTCAGTGGGGGCTAGTCCATTCTATGTCAAAATGGCCCAGCTCTTCTCAACTTTGATTTTTTTTCTTGAACAACGTAGAAGTAACCAGTCCTTGTTATTTCCCAATAAAACTAAAAATAACCAGCTTCTTACGTTGCTAGCTCTTCTTCTGAATCTAATCAAACCACCATGATTTGCTCTAAATGCTCTCGGGTCCTGTCTCTGATTAGTATTGCCAGTGGTTTCCCAGCTGTTAAGGGTCAGTGTTAGAAGCTTGAAGGTGACAGATTTAACTTCATCAGCTTCTCTTGAACACTTAAGTAATGTGACTGCCTCTAAGAGCACTTTTGGAACTCCCCTTAACTAACTTCATTGTCAAGTCTACTTCTCTGGCTCCAGGTACTTTTGCAATCAGCATTAAATAGATTTTTTTTTTAAATCATCTCTCCTGGGCTTAACCAAAGAAGTGGAGTCCTCATCCAGTGGCTGGACTTGAGGTATGTCATTCTTGTACCTTGTCACAGCCAAGGCTTAAACTGGACCCATTGTGTTCCACGGGCAAAATCTTCTGCATGAGCTAAACTCTTTGTCTGAGCCAGTGGGAGGTGTCTCAGCTGGAAGGCATTTCTTGCAGTTCCTGAAAGATCCATCCTTGAAACCACTAAGCAATAACAAACACCGGGTTGCAAAACTAACGACCTCCTAGGCATCTCCAGGAGGGGGCCTCGTTCCCAGTGAAACAGCATCTGCCTCTCCCTCTCGGTTACATCTCTATAGCAGATACAGAAGCAGCAACAGTGTCTATGGCTGTACCCCATCTCTGGGCCCAGTAGCATTGGTTCATGGTGATTTCTTAACCTAGCTTGTAAAGCCATGAGGCAGTAGAGCAGATTCCTGATCGGAAAAGGAAATATTTCTTCTAAGCACAACCCAGCCATTGGTTTTTTTAAAGCTTTTGATACGATACAATATATCCATCCTGCCTTTTTCTCTATAGAGCCGGAGGGATCTTCCTGCCCTTGAAATGGCGTGGCTCCTTTGCCTACAGGTTCCCTACAGGGTCGGTGTGTCTCTGTGCTGCAGAGATTTAGGGCAGGCTGAGGTGGGAATGGTGGACCCACTATTATGCAGATTAGACAGCCACTCCCTCCTAGCCATTTAGGAAGCCAGAGACACAGTAGCCCTGAAGGTTACTCCAGCCTTGGGTTTGGCGTAGCCACTGTGGAATGGTGCCACTATCATTTTGTAGCCTAGAGGAACAACTCTTTCCCCCAGTTCAGAAGGAATACCGCAGCACACAGCAAGCTGCTGAAACTGTCCACTGGAGACAGGATTTGGGCATATTTAACTGAGATTCAGTAATACCCAGTTGCTAGTGAAATAGATTGAAAAGCCCTGTATTGTTCCAGTACATTGCAATGTTCCAATTGTGATTCCATTTGTAAATTAACATCAGCTAAGAGTAAATGTTTCAGTGTCAATGAAAATAAAACACTTACCTTCACTAGGCGAGGTTTGGTCCCATAGGATTGTACTTCATAGATCATTTGGGTATATTTTAACTCAGTGTGTTGGAAGAGAAACACATACTGCCAGCTTGTAATAAAAATAGCCAAAGGGGACAGATGTACTATGGCATATAATGGGATAAGCACAGAGCCAGCATGGAAAGAAAGTGGGAGATCCTCCTTTAACAGGGATGCTGCTTAGAAACTTAAGGTTCCACCATGGCTGGAATTTTAATCACAACAAGATGGCATGATTGGGAATTTTCCAACAAAACTGGTTTTTTTTAGTCCAGGATGGAATATCTGGTCTGAGAGCGAGCGAGCAACAGGGACCTCCACCCACCCTAGAAGAGCCAATGGGCCAATGGCTGGGTACTTACCCAGGTTGTGGGAGAACCAGCATTAGGGCTAGGCTATGGGCAGCTTCCAGGCATGGAGTGAGCTGCTCATTATCAGGGCTAGAGGTCAGAGACCAACCCAGGGCCAGGCCAGGTCAGACAACATTACCAAACTGAGCGTATGAGGCAAGAATCAAGGTCTGGCCAGGGTCAGCAGTGATATTAAGCCGAAGATGGCAAACCAGGATCAGGGTTGGGAGCCAAGCCTAGGTTAGGAGCCAGGAGTCTGGGATCAAGTCAAAACGGGGTCAAAGGCAGAAGGACATCAAAGGCATGTGTTGCTAAGACAATTCCCAGAAATGTCTTCCTGGTTTATGTGGGGAGTGCCAGCCACCCAGAGAATCATGGAGGCCTGTCGTTAAGGCAGGACTTAACCTCCCAGTACCTCTTGGTGTCAGCTTTGCCTGAGCCCCTAGTTGCAGTAAGGAAACAGCACCCACTTCAAGCCCTGTAGACCATGGATCTAAGCCTGTAGGGTCTTACAAGTCCTTGTTAATAATTACACAGATCAGAGACTTGAACATGCAGCTCTCAAATGCTGAGTGGGTGTCTTAACCATCTAGCAATTGACTGTGCTGGGACCTCTCTCCTTTTTTTCATGAAAGATATCAAAAGGCCTTGGTTTCATTCCGATGTGGAAGGAAAACCAGTGGTGAAACTCAAAAAATTTCATGGAATAGAATTCCTGTTTTCTGGCCAGCTTTAATGGCAACAGTTACAGAGGGCCTGATCATAGGCAGTGCTGAGATCACCCTCAACTCAGATTAACTACACAAACAACCCAACTTCACCACATCCAGGGTCCAAACCAGTTCCAATATAAGTCAATGAGGTGTTTTGGTCCAATGCTTTCACAACCAGAATAGCCTTCTTCATCAGCCTTTGTTTTAACAGTGATTTATCCATTCTGGTTTTAGTACTCAGTGTGCATGTGTCCATAGCTCTAACCTCACCCCGTCCCTCCACACCTGTCATTAGTCTAACACTGCTATTGTAGTTAGAGTCTCTCCATCACTGGGCGCTGTCCAGGACTGCTGTTGTTATCAGTGGCTTTTGTGAAGGTGTGTGAAGAGGGGGATGGATTCTCATGCACCTGTATGCAACCTCCCTCCCTCTGCCTCACTTATGCTGCAAAATGGAGGCGACAAAACCTACCCCCCTTTCAAAAGTCCTGTGGGATCTATGGTTGAAAAGCACTACACATATGCAGAGTATTGTTATTCTCGAAGGAAACACCAATGATATAACTGGCAAAACAACTATAAACCTGCTGCTTCTCCTTTCAATCTTCTGCAACTCTTGCGACTGGCAGTCAAAATATGCTTATGCTTTGGTTACTGTGATAAATTAATGCAGTCCTGTGTACGATTTTAATTTAAGGCACCTCAGAAGGGAATGGGGATTTATAATTGATTAGAAAATCTTATTGCAACTGGGCAAGTCAAAGCAGGTTCTGTGACTAATAAGCTTGCAGGAATCATGCCATCTGATTGAAGTTCATTATAAAATAATGATGCGCACAGAGTAAGAAAATAACAAGCCAGTTCTGTTGGTCTCTTGTACTTCCCACAAGCCAATCACTGTGCAAAGGAACTGCTCTCCAGCAGAGGATGAGGAGAATGCTAACCATTAACATCCCGTTTTCAGCATCCCTTGAGACTTATTACCAATAATTCCTATAGATCGTCACTCCATCTGATGCAATCATTCACTCTGGATCATCACCATTTCATAGGAAGCCATGGAAACTACTTGAAATGGCATCGGTTGGAGCTGTCGCAAAGCACCGCATGGGTGGATCCTACCAGACCTTTATTTTTCTAATCTAGCTCAGCCTCTGGCTAGTCTTGTAAGGCACATTTCTTCCCTTTTCCACCCTATTTAAAATTCCTGTTAAAGCATCCGACTGGAGAAATGCTCTCCTATTCTTGCTAGAGTGTTATTAGCGGCTTATTAGCCTCTTAATGTGGTAGAAGCTGACTAGTTGAGTTTTAGCATGCTATTTTGCTTGGTAATGTCTTGTTAGAATTCTTGCTAATGTCAAACTTAATCAGGCCCTGTACTTTTATGCCATAGAAGGTGATTATCATTGAATTTTCATATTGGAAATTTTAAGTACTTAATTTTAGATCTATTTTTAAACTCTTACTTTCAGTGGGAGGCCATTTTACTCATTGTAGCCTAATCCAGCAAAGCACATTTACCGGATATAGCAGTTTTATAAGGCTGACTGAGGAAAAGCCATATTGTTCATATCAGAATTTCTATCTGAGCCTCCACACAAAATTATTCCTGGACTCGGTACATGGGCAGCTTCTCTTCAATACTATAAAATGATCTGTAATGTGTGCTCAGCTGATGGCCAAACATGTAACCCAGTTTAATCAATTAGCAGTGTCTCCATCCAGTGGCCAGACTTGGTGTAAGTGTGAAACTTGTATATTACCTTTAAGCCAGGAATTGGATCGTCACCTGCATGATACAAAAACAGCTGTTCTACTACGTAAGTCCAGATGAGAATCTTAAATTCTTTTAGAAGTAATAGTGGTCTCTCAACAACTTAGAAGACATAGAAAGACGTCTCTCTTGACATAGCTTCTGTTTATAGCACAAAGGCGAGGAAGATGAGGGAGAGGAAGGTGGAAATAGTGTGTGTGTTACAATAATTCAGAACAAAAGAGCTATAAGAAAAGGAAGCAAATGGAGGAGGTTAGAACTGTGCACAATTTTCACAATCAAACACAAAATCAGAGGCAAAACTTTGCCAGATTTCCTGTTTTGATTAAAAATGCAAAATTAGGGCCAAGTTCACCCTGGATCCACAAAGCTTTGGAGTAAATCTCAGCAGAGTTATGTGTGCCTGGGCCAGGTTTCAAGTGAATCTGGGCCAATGTATTATTGTGGGTGGTTTTGCATGATTTCAGCTCAAAAACTGGGCAGAACTTTGGTTGTTTTGGCTGAGCCTTGCTTTGAGACTTTGGGTTTAACTCAAAGCTACATTTACAGGGTGTGCAAATTCAATCAGGTCATAACCAATCAACTAGATTTGCACAGGTCACTGCAAAACAAACCACTGGGCCGTATGCACATGTTACAACTGCAAAACCCCTTACCTCCAAAGAATGGTGAAGATAACAATATTTGAGAAATAAAAACCAAGACATGAGAGTTGGGAGTCAGCCTGCTGATGTGACTTAAAAATCAAATTAGGGGAAAAACCACATATGTCTGCAGATTCTTTAGTTCATATGGACCCTTTTGTCCAAAAAAAACCTCACACCAGTGATTATTATTGGTTAGCTATGAAAATAAATCATTGCAATATTAGTGATATAATACTACAGCTGTTTGGCAAATAGACGTCAGTTATTTTTTATTTATTTATTTATTTTGCTGAAAACTCGTAATGTTTCTAGGAAAGTAAACATGAAAATTTTCCATGAAAATCAGCATTTAGCTGAAAACCTAATTCTGTCAAAATAGTTTCAATGGAAAACTTTCAAGATCTGTTTATTTCTATTACTAATGCATTAGTACACCCTCCTAATTAGTAATTATTAACAAAGGACCTTCTGATGTGAACAGAAAATGCACAAAGAAAGGCAGGTGGATGGAGTCAATGGAATGCAGGGTGATGGAATGGTGAATTTAACTATGCATCTTGCGAATTCAAAGATTCTTTTGTGTTTGTTTGCAAATTTCAGTCGACAGATAGCTCATGCTTGCGTGTGTGTGTGTGTGTGTGTGTGTGTGTGTGATCTAATAGCTAAACTCTGTTTGAAAGAGGTTTATTTTAAAGAGGAAGGTGTTGGGGCCATGTCAGACTGAATCAGGAAAGGGATTATAGAAATAATTGTGACCATCCCTAGGGATAGGCAGTGTGATCAGCAGGTGGGCCATCCTCATAGTCTGGGATGGAAACTAGAGAGGAGTCATTGACTCATTTTCATTGTAAATGAAGCTTGACAGACAATGTCAGATGCTCACTCTCAATATGTCAGTGCAAATCACCAGGCCATAACTGGGCTTCTATTAGCTAGAGCTCAGCTCTGCTATTAAATACGATAATGCTTCATTACATGATGAGGTGGAAGTGGCAATACTGGAAGCAGGGCCATCATTCCATTTCTGGAAGCAACCCGTTCCATGATTTGTGGCATCTGAAAGATAAAGGTATTAGGTGAGCCCCAAAAGCTTGGGTTCATTTTGAGGAATTCCAAAACTGAGTTTAGCTGAACTGATTTGGTATGAAGATCTTGTGGCAATCGCTTGTGAGATTTCCAGTGCTTCCTGCTTTCTGTGGGTAAGAAGAAAAGTTGGACCAAATGCAGCTTTTTTGTTTTGCAGAACTTTGTGCAAAACATGGGCCAGATACTAATCATAGGATGAATTCAGTGGAGCTATGTTGATTTACAGCAGCTAAGGATCTGGTCCTTTGTCTTTGTTTCAAGCATCACATGCTGGGTAATAACATAAGACAGTTCCCTGTTTCTAAAATTAAAAATAGGTCTTTATTACAAGAACTATTTATAGAACTGTTGCAACTGCAGCGGGCATTGCAGCCATGAGCACACAGCACATGGTGCCTCCTCGAAATTCTTTACCCAGGTTCCTCTACCCCTAGTAGGGCTGCTGGTGAGTATTTCCAACAAAAAAATCTTCAAAAGAAATGAAAAATATATGGTTACACCTTACAAACAAATAATAAAGACAAGCCTCTTAATTTTCAGCATGTGTTTAAGTTCCATTGAAGTCAATCATATCTAAAGCAAAAAATAAACATGTGTTGAAGTATTTTCCTGAATTGGGACCATATCCTAGACAGGTCACAAACTAGGATCTAGACAATAGTCAACAGGTGAATAAATAGGCAAACTGGGGAGATGGTGGAAGGACAAAGTAGCAGTAGGGACAGGTACATTAGCTCAAGTTAGTAAAAAGTATTTTGAGATGTGTATTTTAGAGCTGAATGTCACAGCTTGCACGGGATCCACTCTGCAATTTTTCCTCCTCTCTGACTGATTCCCCCAGCCATCATTTGCTTTCCAAACACCTCTGCACTTTGACTTCACCTCTGCCCTTGTGCATTTGGCAAAGACACCTCGATTCCCAGATGCTAAAAAGATAAAATAAAAAGCAAATGATATCTCAGCAACCTTGACTTTTTTTATCACTTGAGGCATAAACTTTCTTTGTGAATCACGAATGAAACACTCAAGTCCCCTTTGTTGGAGACAAAAGAAAAAAAAATCCTTTTTGTTTTAAAGTCAGTTTCATGCCAGTGAAAGGTTCGGTGTGACAGCCCTGAAGACTGAAGTCCTCTGGTTATCCTCACAGGAGGTACAGCACACATAGAGGAGCATTGCAAACTTCCCCTGTATCGCCTCATCAATGTACCTGAAGAATGAGTTCTGGAGGAATCATTTCTGAAGGGGACACACTAGGTCAGTTTCCATGGCTCATTTGGTCCTTGGCCTCTTACCCATAGAAATAATGTACTTATAATAACTTACAATTAGGAAATGTAGACCCTAATCCATCAAGGTACTTAAGCATGTACATACCGTTAACCTTTTGAGCTCAATGGGATTTCTCTGAGCTGAAAGTTATGCACGAACTTAAACACTGTGCTGAATCAGGGCCTTAATATCTTCGGAATAGTAAAATGGGTCTGCAAAAAGAACAGGAGTACTTGTGGCACCTTAGAGACTAACAAATTTATTAGAGCATAAGCTTTCGTGGACTACAGCCCACTTCTTCGGATGCATATATGCTCTAATTTGTTAGTCTCTAAGAGGACAAAAGCTTATGCTCTAATAAATTTGTTAGTCTCTAAGGTGCCACAAGTACTCCTGTTCTTTTTGTGGATACAGACTAACACGGCTGCTACTCTGAAACCTGTTAAAATGGGTCTGTAATTTTTAGCAAGATTTAGTAATTTCTAGTAATTCAGTATCAAGTTACTGATTGCCTTAGTCTTGTTGTTGTTTTTTTCACCATAGCAATTGAATTACATCATACTTAGCTACAACAAATTGCTGAGACAGTTGGTAACTTAATAAAAATAAGCACAATAGAAGATGCAAGTTGGAAGCAAGACTTGCCCCATAGGAACTGAGAGTAACAACATATCAATCAAGCAGAGTTATTAAGGAATAAGGTATCCCCTTCTCTAAGGGCAGAGAAGGACAGGAAAACTCCATGAAATGAACTTCACCATGGGACATAGATTATCATCAGTATTTAAGCAAAAGTCTGCAGTAGCACAACATGGCCTTGAATTTCCAGGTGCTAGAAGCTTAGGTAGGCATGAAGTGGACACAGGGTTTGGCTTCCCAGTCACACACCTCCTGGGAATCTAGAAGGAAGGAGGTCTCCAAATGGGCAGAGGCAGAGAGGTAGGTGTAACGGCCACTTAGAGGGCCCAAATGATCACGGGCTGCAAAACAATAGGTCATAGTAAGGCATGAGTTATTCTTCCATCAATGGGCCAGATCTGCGCATTCCATTGACTTCAATGGATCTATGCTAGTTAATACCAGCCAAGGGACCCTAAATCTTTAGCCTTGCATTTCAAATGCAGGTATTCAATCTGGATCCATTACGTATGAGCCATCCTGCTATGAAGAAGACCCCCAGCGAAAGGCTGAATAGGAGCCCTAATGTACATCATTCTCTTTTATGCAACATTTACCTGCATAGTTAACGTTATGCAGCTAATTCATAGATGCAGTAAACTATATATTATTTCTTTTAACTGAAAGATCCATTTATCCAACACATTTCCTACTGCCACTGCTAACTATTCACAGCTTATAAAATGTTGTGTTATGAGGTGGGGGGGTTGTTTCTTCACACTCTTATTGCAGTCATTGAGATTTCCCTTTGAAGAACATAGTGATTTGCAAAAGTATAAAGATGTAGTGGGATAGGGATGGGAGATGTTGCCTGAAAGTAGGTGCAAATTAACTGCCATTTTGAACTCTGATGCTTCTGGGCAGTTCACAGTCAGAGTGCTGATCTATATTTAGGCTGTAATGAGGGACCAACTGAAGTTCAGTGCCTCTAAGCATAAAAAAGCAGTTGTGTGAAAAGAAAGACAAAGGTTACAAAAATCCCTAGGTGGGAATATAGAGAAAGGCATTGTTCCTGCTGAGGAACAATGGGGAGGGATAGCTCAGTGGTTTGAGCATTGGCTTGCTAAGTCTAGGGTTATGAGTTCAATCCTTGAGGGGGCCATTTAGGGATCTGGGGCAAAAATCTATCTGAGGATTGGTCCTGCTTTGAGCAGGGGGTTGGACTAGATGACCTCCTGAGGTCCCTTCCAACCCTGATATTCTTTAAAAAAAAAAAAAAAAAGGAATGAGAGGGCAAAAGATGTGGGTTGGCTGAGAGCCAGCCTTTTCATCTAGGGGTGAAAAACAGTTATATAAGTACTCCATCCCCAAATGTTGCTAGCTCTTTTCAGTCACAGTCACTCACTATGAGCAGACCCGGCCTCAGGATCTATAAAAGAATTATGACAGGGCAGGGCTCTCCAGGCCACCACCAGCCACCTGCTGCTGGTGATACAGTGCTCAACTGCTTGTCCTGGTCTCAAAGCGTAATTTCTAATGTCTATAGGAAGGTTTACCAGTGATGGCTGTCCAGTGGCTGAGTCACCAGCCACTGGCCAATTTTGTGTCCATGTTCTGGTTAATTTTAGCACTTCCTTAGCAACATCAACTAATTAACTGTCACCATTGTCACCCCTGTGAGGATGACTTGTCCCAGAGAGTTAGTGTCACAGCAGGAGTCACAATCCAACAGTCCCTTGTTGTCACTCATCTAGACTAGGTTCTCTTCCATGCTAATGAACTGCCCCTAGCTATGGCCAGACTCATATGAGTGGCTCAGGACTGGAGCTGGATTAGCTGCAAGCAGGCAGGGAGGGAGAAATCTTGTGGTGTCACCTACTTCAGACAGAGGGACACTGCCCCTCTCAGCCACAAATTATATCAAGGCCCACCCAGAACTAAGGAATTAGTTTCCCAGTCCCAAAGATCAGCCTGGGTGCCTGTAGGGTGGGCCATGTAGCATAATAGCACCCAGAGACCCAGTGAGGATCGGGACCCCTAGTGGTGGGAGCTGTGCAAACATATACCCCCAAAGAATTTTTAGATGAAATCTGAGACGCTCCTTTATGTTCATAGGTCTCCAAAATCAGGCAGCAGCTTCTTGGGTCCCAAAGGCCTCAGCATTCCAGGCCAAAGTGGCACTTTGAGTGAGGGGCTCCTTTAATGATCAAAGGATCAAATCATACAAGTGCCTTCTGAATGCAGCATTGTATCTTTAAGAGGAAAGGAGCATGAAAATCCAGACGTTTGAGGTTTCTGCTAGGAAAGGTGTTTGCTAACTTTTACTGCCCTATAGGGGTAAATCCTCTCTCTCTGAGAAATGCTGAGCACCCACGACTCCCACTGATGTCAACTCACCCTGCCCCTTAGCCAGCAACCCATGCCCCCTCTTGTGGCTATGGTACATTAGCCAGTCACTTTCCCAGGGTGTCTGTTGAGCTCTAGGTAGGAATCTTGACCTCCCATTGTGTAGCTGATAGGAAGGTTTCCCTATGCCCTTCTCCCACTGTCATGTGACTTGGCAACACAGAACAAACTTGATCCCTTCTTCATATCTCTCCTTAAATTCCTCTCTCTCTCCTCTATAAAACTCTCACCTATGCATAGGCAGCTGGTGTGCTGTGACTGGTGCCTATCACACTGATCACTAAGGCTAAGAATTTGTCAGGGTTATTTTTAGTGAAAGACACGGACAAGTCATGGGCAATAAACAAAAATTCTCAGAAGCTGTGACCTGTCTGTGACTTTTGCTGCTGCGGCTCCATGAGCTCCCCTGCCACCGTGGTGACTGGGAGCTGCGGGGTCCGTTCCCCCTCTGCCCACAGCAGCTGGAAGCTGTAGGGGAGCTGCTCTACCTCCCGCCCACGGCAGCTGGGACCTGCAGGGTGACCATATTTCCCAAAGAGAAAATGGGACACCCCCAGCTGCTTGCCTGAGGCATCCCCCTCCCCCCCTTCCCATTCCCCCACACGAGGCTGTTGCCTGTCGCTGGAACCCTGAGGAGGGCCCCCTCAGAAGTCTGTCACCTGTCACTGGAACCTTGCAGGGAGTCCTCTGTGGCTGCTGTCGCCTGTTGCTGGAACCATGCCAGGGCCACGCTGGCTGCCAGCTGCAACCCCTGGGCCTGAAGTAGAGAATGCCATGGATGTCTCTGGAATTCAGGTAACTTCCATGACCTCTGTGACATAAACATAGCCTTACTGATCATCACTGTCTCCCCATTCCCTTGTGCTCCCACCGTCTGTTTGGCACACCCACCTGTTGTCTTATATGGAGATTGCAAAATCTATAAGGTTGGGTCTGTGACTTTGCAATATGGTCGTACAGCACCTGGCAGGATGGGAGTTCTTGGTGCTACTGCAGTGCCAATATAATATTAATAGTCAGTAATAATAAGTAATCTCAGAGTTTTAAGCAATATGAAAAACAACTGTTTGCAACTGGTAATGTTTTCTGAGAGGGATCAGGCTGTTCCTAAACCTGATAGAAATGATGGCGTGTGAGAGAACTAATCCCTTTCTGTAGCCTTGATAAAGAAAAAAGTATTCCAGTTGGAAATAAAATTTGAAAAGGAGTGGTTTGAGTGGCTGCACTGGCACGTTATCGCAGCTGGAAGCGCCGGTTTTGCTTTCCTTTCCCCCCAACAATATCAGAATGTCGGACACATTCAATGTGTAATATCCCTTTCCCCTGCTACTCTTTAATAACTCTTGCTATATAGCTTTCTCTCTGGATAGAATGAGTAATTCCGCTGTCCATCAAACAAGGATGTAACTGCATGTAGAGAAAATAAAAGTGTTGGTGTTACAGATATATCCTTGGTCGTACTTACTCCCTACAATGTCAATTCTCCCTTCCCACACCCCCCAGCAAGAGGTGTTATTATCAAACTATTTAATTAAACACTAAACAGAAATTAGATATCTAGTTCCCTAAGACTTTCTGGTTCTACTATAGTTACCGTACACTCCATGCCTTGTCATTCTGGTGCTATTGTAGTTGCCAGACTTTCAATATCTCTTCACTATATTCAATTGACGTAATTGTCAAATTGCATTCATCTCTGCAATGCTTAGTTGCTTCTTAATAATCAGAGATCTGCAAATATATAGAAAACGCACTGGAGTAAAGAATAGGAACCCAAACAAGACTATTATGAGTCGGGTTACTCATTGTAGTAAGAGACCTAGAGATGGTAATGGGCAGCAGATTAGACATGAGCATACAATATGACAGAACAAAAAAGGCAATGAAATTATGGGCTGCAGACCTAGCGACATGGAACAGGAAGTTGATAGTCAATCTAAGCATCAATAGTCAAAAGACAAATAGAATCCTGTGCTCTCTGCTGGGCACCTCAGTACCAGAAAATTGTTAACCTTGTAGAATTTGGAGAAAAACAACAAATGATTAAGGATCTGGAGGTATTGATTTATAAAGGAAGATAGACTGAACTAACTATATAATTTGGCTAAATAATACTTGAGACTTATACAGCACTTTTCATCCAGAGATGTGTACAAAGGTGGTAAAGTATCCTCTTTTCCAGTTTACGAATAATGAAATGGAGGCATGGAGAGGTTGTGTGGCATGCCCACATTCACCCAGCAAGGCAGAGCCAGTCATACAAATGTCCAGGCTCCCAGTCCCAAAGTCCTTTTTACTGCATTACACTGCTTCATTGCCCGATAAACATCCCCATGTGTTAGAAGGTTCTCAACACCGTCTAAAAACAAAAAAATAGTATTAAGGGCAAAATGGTATGAAGCTGAGGTGAGGAGAAGTTAGGCTCAACAGCAAGAAAAAAATCTACCCAAACTGATGATTGTCTATGATGGAAACCAGCTCATTTGGGTTTCTTAAACCCGGGTTGATCAAAGTATTGTATATAATGTAGGGAACAATCCTGCACTGGCAATTAGACAACAATGGATTTTTCCTTGTTCTGCTTTCTCTGATTCCACCCTGTGTCAGGTTTCTTGCCATCTCTCTCTGTTGGGAGGTGCAAGGTCTTTGCAGTTACACTTAAAATGCTGCTATAAGCAGTATCTCTCTTAAGGCAATCAAATGTCTAGCTGAAAAAGTGCATTGTTAATAAAGCAAAGGGTTAGTACATTGATTTTGTTAAGGCTTACTTGGTCCTGGAGTCAGGATAAAAGCACCTGTTTTTTTTTTCCATATTGTGGGGAAAATAATAAAGCCAAAATTCTCTTCTATTCTAGTCTATTCCATGTAGGTTTTTATACTCCACTCCTCACTGTAATATCTGTGCCTCCTCCAACTGTGCATTAAGCGACATAACTACACATTTTTCATGTGTGGTTTGTTCTCTCCTCCTCTGCCCAGAGGGAGAAGCATGTGAAGTGGAATGTCTTGGTTTGGATTTTGGGGGAAGAGGAAATGGGAGTTATGTTAAATATACCGGTTGCTATGTGTTTATATTAGAGAAGGCATGTCAACGCAACATGCCTTGCAGTGGAGAGGAAAGTACTGAGGTTTGTGATAGTTCTGAGTTCCTGGGGGAGTTCATTCTTTACCCTTGGAGAAGGTTCTGCCTCCCACACTTTACGAGCTTTATGATACTTTAGAGCATGTCTCTGCCACCTTTATTCACAAATGGCTTGATCTAATGCCCAATGAAGTCAACAGGAGTCTTTCCATTGATTTCAGTGAGTAATGGATCAGGCCTACAGAGCAGTACCTTACTATGCAATCAGTCCTATTGATTCCAGGCGCGCTCTCCCGCTTATGGCCACAGTCGTTTTAATTTATAAAGGCTGGTGTGACATGTTCATCTGGAGGATTACTATCTAGAGTCAGACTCAGACAGGGCATCAGCAGGTTTAAATCCCAATGGAAGTTGCATCTGCCTTGGCCAGGACTGAATTTGTCCCCGCACAATTCCTGAAATATCTAAAATAAAAATAAAAGGGTCCCCCTGCATGTTTCTGCCCCCTCACTGCTTGCATCTCTTCCCTCCATCCCTTCACCCGCTTGCTGCTCTCTCCACCCATTGTGTTGTTTGTTTATATTAAACTGCAGTTCCTTGGCAGAGCTTGCTCTCACTTTCAGCCTGTAAAGCACCACATACAACCATGGGCCCAAGCCTGCATACTTTGTGCAACTACATTGACTTCAGTGGGAGCTTCAGGTGCGTAGGGAACCCAGGACACGCTGAGGCCTAAATAAGAACTTTCTGTCTGGGGAGAGAACATGTACTCAGGTAAGGGCTTGGTTGCAAACTCAGAACAAGGCCTTTTGTTATAATTAATGGAAACATCCCATCTCCTAGAACTGGAAGGGACCTTGAAAGGTCATTGAGTCCAGCCCCTGCCTTCACTAGCAGGACCAAGTACTGATTTTGCCCCAGATCCCCAAGTGGCCCCCTCAAGGATTGAACTCACAACCCTGGGTTTAGCAGGCCAATGCGCAAACCACTGAACTATCCCTCCCCCCATGTTTTGTTTTTGTTTTGTTTTTTGTTTTTTTAAAGCAGGGTGGTCAGTGGGTAGAACGATCAAAAGTGGGCCATTTTGAAAATTTGCACTGAAAACTAAACAGTTTGCATTTGTTTCTCTTTGAGATCTTGCATATATTTAAACCAAAAACTCAAGCTGAAACTCATCTGGGCTGGGTGGGGGTTAAAACTTTGCACGGAGCTGAAGAAACTGTTCACAGTCCTGAGAAAGCTGAAACTGCCAAGTGTCAGGAGGCATCAGAAAAATAAACACCCTCCCACAGCCTCTCAGTGGATTAGCAGTTCGCTAAGTACAGTTAAGAATATTTATGCCTTGAAACCAAATGCACCACCGCTGGCCCTTTGCCTTTCTGAAATATTTAGCAATTCCTAGAGGATCCCAATCAGAAAAGCAGTGAGTGAAATTGTGAATTCCCCTGGCGCAGCAGAGGTGCTACATACTACTAAAAATTTATGAAAAACCTCCTTTAAGCATCTGAGACTTTAGGAGCACTTCATCCAGGGCCCTGCTACCAATACCTTTTTATGTATTTCCCCCCTCCTTTATTAACTTTTACCAACATTTTTAAATATGACACAGTTGATAAGTGAAACTATAAATAAGCCTTTTTTTTCCTTCCTGGGTGCAAATACAGTAGATTAGGTCTGAAGCCATCATTTCTGTTTTGCATAATTGACATCATTATCTGTCAGGTTGCTCGGCTCAGCCTGACAGTCATTATGAGATCATTAGAAAAAGGGTTGTAATAAGTTCAGAAGGCCAGTCGGCTGTATTCTAATCACTGGAGAGGAGAGTGCTGATGGGGGCCTCGGGGAGAAAGTATTGAAGCAACTAGAGGATTTTTAATGACCAAATCAAGTTAGGAAAATCACCACCTGTGCCTCACCGAACAGGATAATTTCAGCTTGGAGTGAGGGCGCGCGTAGAATGGATGTGTAATCACTTTTTTCTTCTTTCCGTCCTTATGGCTGATTGTGCAGTCGGTGAGCAGAGAATCAAAAAATCTCCAAGCAGGGAAAGGAGTAGCAAAGGAAAATGAAAATAAAATACAGTTTTCAATAAGAAATGATTTGGAGAGGGGACCAGAGGCATTGCAAACTCATTTAAGTGTCAAGCTGTTCAGAAGCCAGGCAGGATAGTCTCGTGGTTAAGTGGCTGGAGATCTAGGGTCAATTCTTAGCTCTGACACAGAATCCCTGTGTGACCATGTCACTTTAACTATGTATGCCTCAGTTCTCCATCTATAAAGGACATGGTTTCTCCCTCATTTGAAAACCTGTCTTTCTACAAAGTTCACTGGATGTCCTATTTCAACAAGTCCTATTACCAGGAGTCCATTTACTCTGTAGCCAACAGAAATATAAAGGGATAGTGGGGAAAATTTAGAGAGAGAAACAGATAATGCTCGAGAATGACTGACTGCGTTGCTCAGTAGTGCTGAATAACACCGCTTCGATCACCTAAAGTATGCAGTTCCAGTAACCTCCCTAAACCCAGGCATCACTATGGAGACTGGTGCTAAAAGACAGTATTAGGTAAAGATTTTTTTTTCCAGTGGAAACCTTTGACTTTAACTATTGTAGAGTTCAACAAAGGAGGTGATTTAAAACAGAAGACAGATGGTGACACCGCTCCTCCAACTCTCAAATGTTTTAAGGCTCCTGATTTATTTTGTTCAAAAATAGGTTATAGACTGCCCAAGAGCAGGCTATCTTGTGTAAAATCAATACATAAAAATAGCCAGCACCTACTTGTTTTCATGGAGATGGGATTTTGTTTCCACAAAAATAAAATATGGATCTGAAGATCCGCCACCACAGGGTAGCCCTATGTGGAGCGCCCTCCAGTGGCTGCAGCAGAACAGGCATGCCTACTTCAGTTTCCCTCCTTTAGAGTCCCCACCAACTCCACACATGCTTTCTTGCCTTAGTAAGACCCCTCCATGGGGCCAGTTCATTACAAAAACATTGTCGGAATAGTCCAACACCAAAGTCCCCAAACCTAGTCCATTTATCATCCCAGTGCCTGTACTCTTTAAAGTCACAACATCTAGTCCCTTGATGCCCCTCATAACATACTCTGGCATCTTCCACCCCACCTGCCCTCTTCATCAGTCCTCTCCTGTCCTTCTGCCAGAACAGCCCACCCAGCCCTTCCAGCGGGAGTGCAACTCTGCTCTTCGCCGTGGGAATCCCCACAGACTCTCTGCGGGGTGTTCCTCCTCACAAGAGGATCATCCCTCACTTCCTCAGCACTCTCCGGCCCTCTGGCTCCAGCTGTCCATCATGGAGATGTCAATGGGTAACCCCCCTCCAGCCTCCTGCCCCTAACTCTGACTTTGGGAGGTCAGCTGGGAAACCCTTCTTGCTGCTCTCCTGCCTTCATCCTTCCCCCAGGAACCACCTACAACTTCTTTCAGGGACCTCCTACAGTATCCTGGTCTCTGGAATTTATCACCAGCCCATCTCTCACGCCCAGGCAGCTCTCACCTGCCCTTTTCCTGACAGACCCTCCATAGTCACCGGCATCTCCCCATTTATGTGGCCCAAATGCCTTCTTTTAATCTCAATTAGGCAGTGGCTGATGAGTTACAGGTACACTGGCCTCTTCCTTAAAGGGCCAGTGTCACCCTGTGACACCCCCCACCCGCTCATTTTTCCCCTATAACCAAAGGAATCAAAAGATTCTTTAGCTGAATTTCATGGTGAGGAGTGGAGGCAGATTCGCCACTATGAAAGTCGAGTAGAACTCTGTTTACTGTAGGTGAAGTAAAACACAGCCTCCAGGAACTGTAGAACTATTTGGCTATAACTGGAGTCACTGAAAGATATAGGATTTATTTGTCCTAGTTTTGGGAAGACTGCCGCAGTTATTTTTGTTGACTGTATTTTTTTTTAAATATATGGCAAAGTTGCTTGCAGCCTTGGCTAGCTGATTTTTTGTCTATGACGATTCCTCCATCATCTTTGCATGGATTGAACCAAGGATCTTCAGTACCAAGTGTGTTATTCTCCGTATTAATACAAGGAGGCCTGGTGAGAAACAAATATGTCCCCTTATTTATAATTGCACATCATCTGACAGCACACAGAGCCTATTCCTGGCTGCACTGTTCCGATCAGCATTCAGAACCCTACATTGCCATGTGATGAGTGACCCTTTGAACTCTGATGTCACACCCTTACCTGAGAACATCTGCTGCTCCACACACTTAGGACCTGATCCAAAGTTCATTAAGGTCTGTGGAAAGGTTAAAATTAATGGGTGTTAGGTGTCTAAATTACTTTGAACAATTTGGCCCTAACTCTCTTAGCAACGGTCTATAATAGGCTCTTCTCCTCTTATAGGGCCCCTACAACTAGAAGAGAGACGTAGCACATGCCAGAGCAGTGGGTGATATTTACATCTAAATTAATTAATTAACAATAAATAAACCACAGCCCAGCACGGCACTGAAACACCTGCCTTGTTATGACAAAAGAGTTTGCACATGGATGCATCTGTATGAAGAAAATATTGCCAAGCAAATGACAAGATGCAGCATCATGCTTTTTTCTTATTTCCCTTTCAGCTCCTGTTGTAGCTCAGGCCCCAACTTCCAGTCAGCTTGGCCTTGAAGTTTATGCTGGCATTTCTGCCCAAGCAGCTTCCTGTATTCCTGCAAAACATGTCTGTTCATGCTGGCAATGTTTGCTCACCACTAAAAACATGCAGAGACCCTCTGATGAGAGCAGTTACTCAAGTGTAAATTTCTAACGGTATGGGGCTAAATTCTGCTACCTTTCCTCATGCTGAGGAATACCTCACTTCCAAAGCAACTTCTCTGCAATTGGTGGACCTGATACTGCCATCCTTACGTTCATCGAGCCATAGATTCTAATGCCAGAAGGGACCACTGATCATCTAGTCTAACTTCCTGTACAAAAGGACTTCCCCGAAATAGTTTCTGTTTGAACTAGAGCAGATTTTTTAGAACAATGGTCCCCAACCCTAGGGTAACACAAAGGAACTTTTGGGGGTCACTCCCTCTCTGTTCCCCCCGGAGGCTGGCCCGGGCGCCAACTGTGCCCCCTCCCCGAAGGTTCCTTTGTGTTACCCTAGGGTTGGGGACCATTGTTCTAAAGGATCTGCTCTAGTTCAAACAGAAACTATTTCGGGGAAGTCCTTTTGTACAGGAAGTTAGACTAGATGATCACAGTGGCCCCTTCTGGCATTAGAATCTATGGCTCGATGAACGTACGGATGGAGGAATCAGGTCCACCGATTGTATCAGGTCCACCAATTGCAGAGAGGTTGCTTTGGAAGTGAGGTATTCCTCAGCATGACGAAAGGTAGCAGAATTTAGCCCCATACCATTAGAAATTTACACTTGAGTAACTGCTCTCATCGGAGGGTCTCCACATGGTTTTCAGTGGTGAGCAAACATTGCCAGCATGAACAGACATGCTTTGCAGGAATACAGGAAGCTGTGGGCCCTGGCTGCCAGCCCCATGCCTGAGGATCTGGCTGTCGTTCTTATGGTTGGGGCTTTGCTTCCAGCCATGGTTGCCGGGACCATGCCTGGCAATCTGGCTACCGGCCCTATGCCTGGGGATCTGCTCCCGGCCGCAGCTGCCAGCCCCGCCCTTGGGGCTCCAGCTGCTGGACAAGGCCCCTGGCTGAGGCTCTGTTCCCACCCGCACTCCCAGATGTGGCCCCAGCCTCGGCCCCCTTACCTGGTCATGTCCCCCCTTCCAAGAGCTGTGGCCCCATGCCTGGCCCTGCTCCGGCTCTGGGGAGTGGGGGGCATGGACACGGGTAAGGGGGAGCGTGAGGTAAAAAGTTTTTACCTGCTTTAGCACATCCAATCTTGATTTTAAAATTGCCAGTGATGGAGAATCCACCACACCCCTTGATAAATTGTTCTAATGGATTATTACCCTCACGACATTGCGTAGTACCTTTTGCTGCAAATAGACTCCTCCGACAAGATTCTGCCATGCTTACTCACATTAATAAGTACCTTACTAAGTACATAAGTTCATTGATTTCAATCAGGCTAACCATTAAAAAGATACCGCTCAGTGTCAGTATGAGTAACAGAATAGGGCCCATAGTTATTATTGATATACATGGTAACAACTGCAACATTTTCCTTTTCATTTTAAATGCTCTGTGTTTCTTTATTAAAAGTAAATAGATTTTCTGATATTTGCTTTGAAAATACAGTGTTTCTTTCAAATATCAGCAATGGTCTTGGGAACCCTTCCTTGCCTTTGAACTGCACAGAGAGGAGTATTAATCTGATAACTGCAATTTGCATAATTATGATTCTCTTCTCTAAAGAATCAGTTTACTGCAGAAGTGGACAAATAAGTTCACATTTCTGTTGACAAGTATGGACTTGTTATGTGGTTCTTCATGATATGGTTATATTATTCATCTACTTAAGTCTGCTTTCACATTTACCTTTGCTGAGAGCAGTATAAACACAGCAAGGGAACAATGAAAACATATTGGTCATCGGTTTTAAGTTACCTCCTTCAGATGTCTTTCTTTCTCCCTTTTAATGGCACAGTGCATCCATTTTATTTTTACAGACAAATGCACATGGTTAGCTATTTCCTCTGGATTTAAAATCACTTGGTCCAGAGATGTAAAGGGGCTGGTGTCATTTATCAATAGAAACTTTCTGAAAGTTTGTATTCCTCAACTGGAGAAGCCACTTTGGATCGATTTATGCCCAGTGTATCCATCCCATATTGATTTCCTTCTGAGCAGATGGTCCTTGTTGCCAAAGGGAAGTCAATGTAGCAGAATTTTAAAGCCAGCTTAATGGCTGATTGATGTTTAAAAGTAAAAACAAAAACAACAAAAAACCCCACACCCAAGAACCATATTATATCTTCCATAAAAGCAACCCCCTTTTTCCTTCTTTTATCTACTAAGAATGTTGTCTTCCAAATTCTCTTCTTTATTTAAAAAAGGCCCTTCTTGCAGCAATTCCTGATTGCACACAGTTGGTAAAAGGGTTATTCTTCAAATGCAATTTACTTCTGTGTAGCCTTCATCATGCAGATGATATGAATGACACCTGGAGGAACCACTTAAGAGGCACAGGGTTGGGAGTGATGTAAATGAAGTTTATCTTTAGCAGAAAGAACAATTGGGAGTCTACCATAGACATCCGAATACTGCCATTCTGGATCAGATCAGTATGGAGCAATGGGTTAATCTAGTCTAGCACCCTGTCTCCCACAGCCGCTAGAATGGATTTTTCGGTTTGTTGGCAACTCTGAAAAATTAGGGGGGAAAATATTTTGGGTCAAACAGAAAACTGTTTTTGAAACCCGGTGAATCCAAATGTTGAAAACAAATATTTTGTTCATCCTCAAATGAAACATTTTTATTTCAACCTTTAAATTTTTTTTTTTTTAATTTTTTTTTTTTTTAAACCAAAACTATTTTGGTTAAATTGAGAAAACATACACAAGTTTTGGTGTTGCCAAATCTTCATTCTTCACGGACAAAATGTTTTATGCAACAAATTTCACCTAGCTGTAGTGGATAGTACCTGCTCCTTCAGAGGCAGAAATCCTGCAGTAGGCTATTATGGGGTACATCACAGAATGCTCCCTCCTAACCTCCAGTAGCTAGAGGTCAGTTTATGCCCCAAAGCTTGAGAATTTATATCCCAAAATTCTTTTTTGTAATATTTGCTGTTATACTTCTACATATACTTGTTATCCATATAAATATCCAGTCCTTTTTCAATCTGGCAAAGCTCTTGGCATCCATCACATCTTGTGGCAATGAGTTCCATGGGTGAGTTGTGCATTTTGTGGAAAAATATTTCCTCTCTCTGATATCACTTGACATGCACTTGTATCTGGTATCATACTCTCATCCTAGCACAATGGAGACCCTACCACTATCAGAATGAAATAAATTGGCCTTCACCTCATTTCCACTCCCCATTCGCAGTTATTGCTATTTTAACTTTTCCCAATGATAGATCCTTGTGGAGCAGCTGCTATATTGTAAGTGAATATCTCAGTGGACCCAAAAGCAGCAGCAGAACTTCATTGACCTGCCTGCCAGTCACTAGGCAGCACAGAGGGACACTGTCAAACAGTGAATGAATATCTTCATATAGATCCAAGATGAGTTATGGCACCCATTTTCAATTGTTGTCCTTGAACCGCTATGCTCCCTGAATTTTTTCTTACCAGCAGAGTGTGCTCATGAGTCAGTGTTGCCCGATGTTGCTCAGAATTTCACTAGAACTCTGCATATTGTTCTTTCAGGAACAAAGGAGTTACCATATCTGACCAAATCAATTGTCTCTCCAGTTTGGTACCCTACCTTCAGCAGCAGCCTACAACTTCAGAGGAAGGTAAAATCAGACGTAAAGGCATTTAAACAGCTATCCAGAACTATATCATGAGGAATTGCAATTGACCACCAGGTTATTCTTTAAAGCACAAAAACTGTTAGATTCTATAGTATTTATCCTAGCTTGAATAATTGCATGTGTTATCCCAATTTCTACAGTAGATACCTAATCCTTTCTTTGAGTTCTCTTATGCCTGAATTTACTAACGAGCAATCTCCCGTGTGGCAGATTTATGCCTTATGCCTAATTCGCTTTTCAGTTTTTTTCATGGTGTATGTCTCTATTGTGCCTCGTGTTTCAGAAAACTAGAAATAAAGTGGAAGAAAGAACAAGTAATCTTCAGCTTTCCTCCCCATAGACATCCCAGACCAGATGCACTGTTTTTATCGAGTCAGTCCTCAGAAAGGATTATCTTTAAAATACTTCAAAATCATAATAATTAAATGCATGATGTATTTAATGCGATAGTCTGCAATTTGACGCTCCAGTTTTCCTAAGGAGCATTCAGGTTCCAGATGGAATCATTAGAGAACAAATTATTCTATTTATCTTCTAAACAGGTATAGCATGGGCAGGAGAGATGCAAGTTTCTTAGGGCTTGATTAACAAAGGGACTTCGATACCTAAGTGCCATTTGAGGCACTTAAACCCCAGAATCAGGCCCCTCTGAGATTCACAAAATCCACACTCATCTGTCACCAAACCCTGTAGGTACCTAAACTCGCTCGGCCCTAAATTTTTGCTGTAAGCATTCCCTGGGTGCCTATGTTTCTGTCTCTGAGCATACACATTGCTTCCTTCCTCTAAGTGTCCTGATGTCTAGCCCCTGGAGCAATTCACATCCTGTGAGAAAATCTTTGTTCCTCCATTGAACTCACCTTTGGGACTTGACCCAGTAAACATGCTCTGACCTCACCTACTGGGTCTGCCCCATAGGTAAGCTACTACAAAACAGCAAAGATGGAGGAAGCTGTCCATCATAACTTCTAACCTAGTGGTCAGGCTACTCAGCTGGGGTGGGAAGACCCCTGGTTCAAGTCCCTGCTCCATCTGAGAAGGAGAAAGGGATTTCCCACATCTTATGTGAGTGCCCCAACCACCAGCCTAGAGGATATCCTGGTGTTGGGGTCTCTCCTGTTGAAGCCTGTTCCACTGTGAACAAATAATGAAGGAATCACTGGGTCAGAGAGAGAGCAAGCAGGAGTGACTCTGTAGCCTGATGGTTCAAGCACTCACCTGGGTGGTGGGAGATCTTGGTCCAATGACTTTTTACAATGATTTATTCACAGTGGAACAGCTTCCACTGAGCGGAGGGAGGGAGGAAGCTGCCCCCCTCCCCGTCACAATATCCTGATGCCCAGTGGCTAAGGCATGCAGCTGAGAGGTGGCAGATCCCTGTTCAAATCCCTTCTGTCCCTCAGGAGAAAGACTTGAACTGGATATCTGCATCCCAGGTGAGTACCCCAATCACTGGGCTAAAAATTTCAAGGGAGGGCCTCCTGCTTCTCCCCTGGCCTGGCCTCTTGCTGAAACAGCACAGACACCTAACCCCAAGAGAGGCTTTGCAGCAGAGAATTCCAGGCAGAGAGAAACACCTCCCTGTGTCTATCTCCGTGAGAGAGGCAGGGCTTAGCACACACCCCTCAGCTTGGCGCCTCCCATTGGCAAGACAGAGAAAGGACAGGAGGAGAAACAGCCATAGAGATGTGAACAGACAATGGCAGAGCTGCAGAGGGCAGCCCAGTCTCTGAGTCTCTAATTTAGTGCTGTTCAGAAACAGAATTTCTACTTCATGGGAAATTCTGATATCTTTAGGGTGACCAGATGTCCTGTTTTTAAAGGGACAGTCCCATTTTCAGGACTTTTTCTTATATAGGCACCTATTACCCTCCCACCCCCCATCCCGTTTTTTCACAGTTGCTATCTGGTAACCCTAAATATTTTGACATTTGTTACTAACCCAAACCAGGACAGAAAGCTCAGGTATCAACAACTGGCACAGGATGAAAGGTTCTGAAATGTTTTGATTTGGCAAAGTCGCCATGCAAAATGTTGATATTTTCAACAGAAACCAAACATTTCATATCAATTTGAAAGTAATCTTATTGAAAAGTCAGCATTTTTGACATTTTCAACATTTTGAAACTGAACATTTCATTTTGAATTTTCCCATTATAAAAATCAGAAAATGTCATCCAAAAATCAGCATTTTCCCATGAAAATCTCAATGTCTACAGAACCTCATATTTTGTCAGGAAAATGTATGGTTTCAGTGTTTTGACCGGCTTCTGTCCTAATTGAGCAACTATCCTCTAGACCATACTGCCTCTCAAACATCAGACCTCAAACTTCTCATTGACTTGTGGGAGAGAAACCTACACAAACTCCAGGTTCTGGTATTATCACACAGGGCTGGTCTTCCACATATTTTGAAGAAGAGCAGGTACCACTTATCGGGAAAGGTAGTTTTCTCAATTTCCCTAATTTCTCACCTGCCCCCACATGAAATTTTCCATACTCAATCCCTGATCAGAATGTTGGTACTAACTTCACCCCCAATGTATCTTAGTGGTTACAGCACTGGACTGGGACACAGGAGACCTGGATTAAATTCCTGGTTCTGCCATTGGTCTGCTATGTAACGTTGGGCAAGTCACTTCTGTTGCTGTGCTTTGGTTTTCCCATCTATAAAATGAAGATACTGATGCCGGCCTCCTTTGTAAAGCACTTTGAAATACACAGATAAAATGCTGTATTTAAGAGCTAAGTACTACTATTCCGATAGAAAGAAAGAAAAATATATACTCTGAGCTATTCTCAGTCCCAGAACTTTCATTGCCAAGTAAATACACCTGATAAGGGGGAACTATATATTTTTCATATTGCTAGGACTAATTTTGTCCCTAGGTGAAAGTATAAGCAAAGTTTAAGAGCTCAGAATTGAGCAAGGAAATCTCAGCCTGATATCATCTCTGATTCTTGCTTCAAGCCCTGCTACTTTCACTACCTGTATGTGCTTTGCCAGCTGAACACCTAACACACCCAAGTGGGCATGACCTTTCTGTTCAGACACATGCTATCATCAACAAGGACAATAGAAAATGGCAAGTGGTAATTTTTGATATATATTCTGTATGCTTGGTGGGTTGGCTATGGCCCATTTTACTTCTCAATGAAATAAGTGGTCCTGAACACACATTCATTTCTGGTAATTGCTTTCTGTTTGCATCACTGAGCTGGAGGAGGTATTTTTTGTTTGTTTTTCTGCTGAAGTTTATAAGGCTGCCTAATGGAGTTGTTTCTCTTTCTTTTTACTTAACTTAAGGTTTTGGGCATTGTTCTAGCAGAAGGAGCTGAATAGATGGTGTATCACCATGTCCAGGTTACACCTGAGTGGACAGCTGGAAGCATGATGCATTTTGGGAGAGGTAGCAGTTTCCATGTCAGAGTCAAACCTACGAACTTCTCACTAGTATTAATCGTGCTTATTACAGTAGAGGCCAGGACCAACCCAGAATGGCATCCCATTGTGCAAACACAAAGTAGTAGACAGTCCCTGCCCGGAAGAGTTTCGAGGTAAATAGACAAGACAAACAAAGGGTATGGGGAAAAGGCTAGACCACACTGACTAGTATCACAGGTTCTGTTTTCAAAGGTTTAGATTCTGACTTTGGGTACATACCAGAGCCAGGGGTAAACTGTACTACCTTAGCAGGCTTTGCATCTGAGACACAACTGTGAGACACAATTCCCTCCCTGTTCCCCCCCTTCTCAGGGGAGTCAGTTATTTCACCTTCTGTAGAGCTGTTTATTCATGCCTCTGCACCCAAGCAGCAAGTAGGGGAAGGTGGAGCCAGGCGCCTCCCACTCTTCTCCCCCCACTTCAGCTTTCTCGCTCTTAGTGATGACTGCCCTTCCTCTCTCTACCCTGGCTGGAGTCAAAATCTGAGTCAGTGCATAAGTGTTTATGGTGGGGAAGGACATCTCCATCACATTCCTCGTCACATCCAAGGCTTGTGACCATCTAGCCCAAAGAGGGTAGAAAAGGTGATCCCCTTGCAACACCTAATTTGAAGAATCGTTTTCATAGTCTTCAGGAAACCCTTGGTCTGTAACGTTATTGGGCTACAACCCAAAGTCTTTATTCAGCTTTTTCCTCTGTATAAGGATTGCAGGATTTGGTGCACATAATGGTAATACTAGACCTGTTTCATATGTGTATAGCAACTTTAATCCTTTCAAGGGTACTCTGGAATATGAGTCACTTTACCCGTCTGTCAAATGCAGTTTCTGTTTGGTGGGTCTCAGTAAAGCTAAGCAAAAAATGAAGAAGAATACTATAGTCAACAAAATCTGCAGGATAGTTCTCATTAGCAGAATGTAATGGTGGCACTTGTATTTTACCCAGAACCCTGAAGTTATGGCTGGATCTCTTGATAGTAGTGATGTGGGGTCCTTAATGGCTTTGATCTTGGTAGGTTTCTCTATATTCCATTCAAAGTATGATGCCTCTGGTAGCTTTTAGCACTCTCTCCAGATCTGAAAGTGGATCTTTCATTCACATTCTGACCTACCATGTCCCTACTTAGCTCAGCTCCATAGCAAGTGATTTTAGCATTTTTACCTGAAAGATCCATAGTGCTCTGACTCCATCTGCCATGGGCTGTACAGAACCCACTGACAGATGCAATAAACAAAAACATTAATTAGTTCATTGGTGCACATCATATTATTTTCTCAGTTAACCTCTAGTGTTTCCAAGTCCAAAGTGAAGACATAGCTGATGTAGCCCCTTTAAAAGAAACTGCCTCCACAAACTCAGAAACCACTGATCCATGTCCTATGTCGCAAGGTATTCCAAATAAAAACCAAAGGTGTCTAATTCAACATACAGCATAAATAGTTCTCTACTGTGAAACAAGCGTCCTCATACCAGAAGACTTTTTTATTGTTTTGGCTGACTGGTGAAAATTTCTCCTCTCAAAGGAATAATTGTGATGTACTGAGATACATCTGTATGATTGATTCTCACTAAATGCCTGATCCAAATTCCACTGAAGTCAAAAGTATGTGAGGTGCTGAGGTAACTTGGCACAGAGATTGCCCTTTCATGTGTATACAGCACCCTAGCACAAAGGACAGCCAATCCCAGCTTGTGTTCCCAAGGGAGTTCAGAGGAAAAGGATAGTGAGTCTGGACCAAAAGTCCATAGATTCCCTTACAAATATCATATAACTGAGATGGATACAAGGTAATATGATACAAGGTAATTCTGCACTATTTATCTGCCTGAATGAAGACCAGGTAAAATACATCTCCCTCACAGGCAAGGTAGGTTCCCTTCCAGACATAAAGGTACATGGGCTTGAGCAGTAATTGAAGTCACTGTGGAAAACCAAGGGAGCAAAACTGAATGAAACATAAAAGGAAGGAAAAGTCACACATCAAGGGCTGACATAATGAATGGTGTAGTTGAAGGGAAGTCATATGGAAGAATGCAGCAGCTAAGAAAATAGAAAGATCAGCAGAAGGCAAAACATCTAAGGTGCCTTTCAACTTAATGATATCTAAGGTACTGATGTAGCCCTCATTACTGTAGTATCTGGGTACCTCACAATACCCCACTTGGTAGGGAAGCTCTATTATCCCCATTTTACAGATGAGGAACTGAGAGGCAAAGTGACTTACCCAACATCACACAGGAAGTCTTTGGTGAAAAAGGGAATTAAACCCACTTTTCCTCATGTGCTAGGCTACTCCCTAGCCACCAGACCAATTTTCTTCTCTGAAACTGACCCCCACCCACTGTTATTTCAATACACAGCCTCCCCTTCTGTAGTTAGTTACATTACTGTTGCACCAGGAGGTTGCTGGAGCTTGCTTATTCATGGATTTGGTGAGCGTAGCGGGGCAGTTACCCCGCTCCTAGAAAAAAAGGCTAGGCTGATTGGGGAAGCAGCCACAGCTGGGGACATGCCCAAATCAGGCCACACCTGGCCCTGTTATAAGGGCTCAGGGAGGAGCTGAGAGTCTCTCTCTAGCTGTGCAGAGAGAAGAATCTAACTGCTGGGGAGAAAAGGGTACCTGGAGCAGAGCAGGGCTGGGGAAAGGCCAGAGGAGCTGGGGAGCTCCAGCCTGGCAACTCCCCAGTCTGAGGCCTTGGTAAAGGTCTATGCAGGTACAGGGGCTGGGAGGTGCAGCCCAGAGATAGGCAGAGGCCGCTGGTCCAACCTCCTTGCCAATGATGAGTGGCCATGACAAATTGAAGTTTGCCCCAGTGAGTGGGGGCTAGATGATGACTGGTAGTAGCTGCTGAGACAAGGTGGGTGAGAGGGTTGGGGGTTCCCCTGGGAGGGGAGACCCAGAGCATGGTGGGGTACTGCTGGGACGACACCCCAAGGTAAAGGGCACCAGGGTATGGGAGGGACACGGGGGCCAGCGGCAGGGGGGACACCAGCCAGTAGGAGGTGTTCCATATGCTGGAGAGCTAATTCCCGAGATGACCAGCAGGAGGCGCCGTGGCAGTGAGTCAAGCTTTGCTGCAGTGAGGAAAGTCCTAGGTAGTCCCACTGCTCCAGTGCAGCGTCTCGCGTGCCTAGAATAAGCACATACATAAATGCTTGCATGACTGGGCCTAAGTTGCTATATTGTGTGCACATCTATTCTGAGCTAGATCATGCTCACATTACTGACACTCATATTACCCATCCGCATTCCCCATTGCCCTGTGACAAAGTCAGGCCAAGCAGCTCCCAGACAGTGGTGGTATACTAGTCCTGGAGTGCTAAAGGCCCTTTTCCCTGTGACCTGATAAGAGGTAAGCTCAGGTCAACAAGGGACACTCGAGTCCAATTAGGGTCTGCCTGTGACCTTTAACTGCCCCCCTTTCTAGTGAGAGAGAAGGAGAGATAAGCTGCAGCAGGGCTAGGAGCAGTATGGGGAAAAGGCTTCTCCTGGGAGGAGGCTACTCTTCTCCTTCCAGAAGAAGCAACTGAACGAATGGACTGTTTGGGAAAGGACTAGCACCCAAAGGCCAGCATTACAAGCCAACACCTTGGAGAGGGGGCAGGGAGAAGTATTTTCTTTTTGTGTTATGAATTTGTTTCTTTTTGTTTGGCTGAAGAGTACTGCTTGGGCCTACCCCGAGGTCCACCTTCTACACACTGCAAAATAAAACCCGACTGGGGAATAAAAACTCTCCAGAGTGGGAATGATTTGCTCCAGGCCCCTCCACCACCAGAGGGAGAAACACTGAGCCTGGCAAGGTGGTGGAGACTCCTTGCCACAGCCCCCATCTGTTTATTCTTTCATTCATGTATTCATGTTGTTAGTTACCAAGATTGTAAGCTCTTTGGGGCATAGAGTGTCTTTTTCACTACATGTGGGTATAGCACAGGGGTTCTCAAACTGGGGGTTGGAACCCCTGAGGGGGTCGTGAGGTTATTACATGGGGGGTTGCGAGCTGTCAGCCTCCACCCCAAGCCCTGCTTTGCCTCCAGCATTTATAATGGTGTTAAATATATTAAAAAGTGTTTTTGATTTATAAGGAGGGGGTCGCACTCAGAGGCTTGCTATGTGAAAGGGGTCACCAGTACAAAAGTTTGAGAACCACTGGTATAGCACCTAGCCCAATAGTGTCCTGATTTCTTATTACAGTCTCTAGAGTCTATTCTAATACTCAAAATAAATAACAGTGATTATAACAACAATACGTTTTCTGCTTTAGGGGATGAAGCAGATGAGAGCAATGTTGGTCCAACCAATGACCAAGAAATGAGTGATAGGGAGCCTCTTAAAGAAAGGAAGATCTGATAGTAACTTGTAGATGAGAAATCTGAGCTGAGGCGCGAGGAGCCTAATCATTGTAATGGGAATTCACAAAACAATTCTCTGTTTCTGTGTTCAATATTGTTTTATCCTGAACGTTTTGCTAGTAGGAAGAAGCCCTTTTCCTTGATAGCAACATCGCACACAACTGGCCCAAGTGAGTATGCCGAAGGGAGAATTGTTCAGCTAACACTGGAAGTTCAAGTTTTAGCTGTCAGAAGAAAAATCAATGCTGGGCCAGACTTTTGCTTTGTCAAAGTGAAAGTCCCTTCTTGTGTTGCAACATGAGAGATAGTAATAATGACTAGTTTAGAAAGAATACAGCCCTGGGCACTAAATAGCACAGAACAAATACATTCTGTCTCTAGAGACCAGTTGAGCTCATAAGTAACCTAGTTTTGTTAGTATTCGATTCAGACTTTAACAGAGGCCTTAATGTCATACCACTTTTACAGTAAAAAGCCAGCGTTAGGTATCTGGCAAATCACATCTTTGGTCCTTAGTTTAAGGGATCCTTCTAACTACAGCAAGCTGACCATACTCCCTGCTCTGATCTCAGAGAACTCTAAATGAGGGAGAATCACTTACTGCTTTAATCAATTTCTATGCCAGATATGGTTAAAGCAAAGTAGGTGGTACTTTTGAAGCTCCCAATGGAATCTATGGGTGCTCAGAACCCCTAAAAATCAGACCATGGATTTAGATGACTGTAACAACTTTCGTTGGGCCAACTTCTTGTTGGTGAGTGAGACAAGCTCTTACCAACAGAAGTTGATGCAATAAAAGATATTACCTCACCCACTTTGTTTCTCTAATACCCTGGGACCCACATGGCTACAACTACACTGCATGTAATGACTTTAGGCACCCACGTTTGAAAGTTTGGGTTTTGATTTCTCTGTACAATTGTCTCATCTGTGAAAGGGAGTAATTATATTTACTCACTTTTGTAATGTGCTTTAATGGAAAACTCTAAATGGAAAGAATAATAATTATTATTATTATTTGATTCCAGTAGGAATTTTGCCTCAGAAAAGAGTTCAGGGTTGGATCCCAAGTATGCATATCATGGTATAGTTTCATACCATGTACTATACAAGACACTTGTGTACATGTCAGTTCTATTTTGCAGTCCTGCACAGTACATTTGGACACGTATATGTAAAAGTAAAGTGAGTGTTTATTTTCCTCCAAACGAGTTAGTGTTCCCGTGCTTCAGGGTGAGTGCTTCTGCATTTCTCTCTTTTATAGCATTGCTAGCTCTCTAACATCAGTCTCCATACGCTGAGGAGGGACATGCTGAGTGTTCGCGCTTGCAATTGTGGCAGGTGCACAGCTCTCACAAAAGAAAATAACTGATCGAAAAAGGAAATATGAAGCCTTTTGTGGCAGGAGAAAATCGAGGACACAGAGAAGCAGATGACTCAGTGGTGACAAATTCAGCCCTGTCTTAAAACAATCTGTCACTCCATCAAGAACAATCCCTCACAAACCCAGTGCAAAACTTCTAATCACAGGGGGACCTTTCAGCGGTGATGGGAATGTAATGAAGTATCTGCTGTGTTGAACGTACCATAAGATAAAGCTAGAGCTAAAAAGAAAATGTGCAGGGAGATGCTAAAAACCATCTAGCAATAAGCACACTGTAAAACTAACTACTGGCTCACAGAATGTAAAACAAACACCTCAGGTTACCTGTGCCACTACCTAGAAGAACTAGGACTTTAGATTCTATTACATCCAGCAGGGGATATTTTAATGGACTAATTACACATATTAGCCACTAGATCTACAGTAGGACTCAGACCTATTGTACTGAGCAGGATTGAGGGAGGGGAGGGCTGGCTGCCTCTAATTTACTCCATTAGTATAAAACCAGATTGGTACAAAGTGGCCTTAGTATAAATGTGAAAGAAGGCCTAATTTTTGTGGCTCAGGCCCTTCTCTACTTTTCATTTAAGCCACTCAAAAGCAAGAGTAACTCTGCTGTAAGCTCTTTGGGGCAGAGGCCATCGATTTTGTTCTACGTTTGTGCAGCACCTAGCGTAAGCAGAACCTAGTCTATGACTGGGGCTCCTAGGAATTACAGTAATAGCAATAATAAATAGCAGCAAAACCAGGCACTCAGTGCTTCAATTTAAGACTATTTCAGTAACCTGGCTTATCGCATCCACCACACTACAGAATACATGTCCATACATTGGCATACAGTTTGATACTGCAAAATAATAGAGCTTGTGGCAATGTAGGGCTTTTTTCACCCACCATCTTGCATTTGAATGTACTCTTTTTTTTTTTTCATTTTGGTATTAATTTACCTAGGGGAAGGGAGCAAAAGGCAAAATAAAATATACTACTTCTGTGTTTACATGTATCAGACTAGATTACCCAGCACTTAACTGGTGATTTATTCAAGACATGGTCCAGACAGGTGCCATGAAGTTGCAATAGGAAAAACAAGAAGGCAGCCTCAGACTGGTGCGAGACATAATGACTAAGAAAGGGAAACTTCAGAACTGTATTGAGAAGGAATGGTATCAGAGTTAGATCAGCCGCTGGAAAGTTATCAGTCATGACTGGTACTTACAGCGCTTGACAGATACTCAATGTTTTGATTTACTTTGGTAATATTACAGAAGGAATCCTTTTGCAAATATGGCCTTTCCTTCCATTTACAATGACCCAGGCTATCCAAATATGCTCATTTGACACTGATGAGCCAACATATTCCAATTGTGTCCTAGGCAGAAAAATTCTTTCCTTCAGCACTACACAGAGAATGACACATTTCCTTGTGCCTTCATGGTTTTAGGGTAAAAAGTGTAACCTTGCAAAAAGTGCAGATTCAAAAATGGGATATGCAAAACCAGTTTTGTAAAACTGTGAAACACCCCAGCCTGTCTGTCTTAGTACCCCACTATCATGTATCTAAGAGCCTTGCAATCTTTAACATATTTCTCCTCACAATGCACCTATGAGGTAGGGAAGTGCTATTATCCCCATTGCTCAGATGAGGAACTGAGAGGCCAAGTGACTTGCCTAAGGGCACACAGGGAATCAGTGTCAGAGTAGTGAACTGGACCCAGGTCTCCCAAGTCCCAGACTAACAACCTAGCCACTGATTTTATTTCCTATAGGAAGAACTGAATCTAGTTGTTATAGGGGCAAAGCTATGGGTGATGAAGGGAATCTTACCATTTTAAAATCTAGATTAGGTGCTTTTCTAAAAGATCTGCTCTAGGAATTATTCTGAGGACATTCTCTAGCCTGTGCGATATAGGAGGTCAGACTAGAGGATCACAATGGTCCCTTCTGGCCTTGGGATCTATGAAACTGAGTGGTGTCACACACCGTCCATCACAGTTTTGTTGCCACACCAGTGATTATGTTAACCCAGAGAAACTTTCCAGACCCAGTGGAAAATGAAGTGTTTACATTTCAAAATTTGGCAGAAATCTATGTTTGCTGGGCTTTGTGGAATCACTATCCTGAAAAAATGGATCAGGACCCTTTTTGTCTGACCCCTACTCCACTCCACAAAGTCTATCTGTGCTGACGAGAGATGGGCAAAATTTTTCATCTGAAACTTCTCTTCAGCTAAAAATGCAGATTTGGGTTGACACCTTCAGATGCCTCCTTAAACTCTCCCCAACTAATATGCCCCCATCCACTCTCTTTGCTCAGGGTCACACTGACTTAAAAAAACCCCATCTAAATGAATAGTGCCTTCCTTGAGTCAATCCTGTCTGTCTCTCTCCCCCCGCCCCCGCTCAAATGAGTGTAGAGGGGTCCTCACTCTATGTACTGTCTATTTTAAGGGTAGGACAAATTGCAGAGCAGCCAGTGAGGGCCTATTGCTTGAGCATCATAACTAAGGCTAAGATTTTGTCATGAATATTTTTAGTAAAAGTCACGGACAGGTCATGGGCAATAAACAAAAGTTCACGGACGCCGTGACCTGTCCGTGACTTTTGCTGCTGCAGCTCCATGGTTTCTCCTGCCACAATGGTGGCTGGGAACTGCAGGATTCTCTCCCCGTGAGGCTGTCGCCTGTCACTGGAATCCTGCGGGAGGGCCCCTGAGGAGGCTGTCACCTGTCCCTGGAACCCTGTGGGAGCCTCACTGGCTGCCAGCTCCAGCCCCTGGGCCCCAGAGGCTGAAGAAGAAAATGTCACAGGGATTTCTGGAAGTCATGGATTCCGTGACTTCCGTGACATAAACGTAGACTTAATCAAACCTCATGGCTTCTGACGAGACTAATTTTTCAGCTCCTGGAGCAACTCTTGAGCACCTCAGGACACTTCTGAAAAGGCTATTTGAATAGTCACCTAACAGACCATTCTTAGAGCCACTCCCTTGAAATGCTCAAGTCACTAGTTCCTCAGACAACTTGACGCATCCAAACACCAGCTTGGTAAATTCCCTGGGCCTCCAACTTCAACATGAGCCTTTAGATGGGAGCCCAAGTTCACCTGACCAGGATCTCAAAAGAGGTGGCCTTAATCTCTTTGTACCTCAGCCACTCATCTACATTTGAGGGACAGAAATACTTCCTCAGATTGGCAGTGTGTTTGAGACATGCAAATGAAAAACATCTTGTGGGTCTGATTTTCAGAAGTGCTGACAATCTGCCGCTCCTGCTAACATCGACTGGAATGATGGGTGCCCAGCCCTTCTTAAAAATGAAGCCCAATAAAGGAAGAGTTTTGTTGTTAAAATTTTAACTTTCTAGAAGTGTCCACAGGTGGCTGTTAGTTACCTGACCCACCAGGGGGTTCTTTCTTACTTAGATAATAACATCCACGATATAGTACCAAACATCATTCTTCTTCATATGAGTGTTGCAGTAATAAAATGGGTGTATCTTTGGAGCTTTTATGAGGTACCACATGCCATCTCCATCTCAGTCAATGGAGCTACCATGCTACCTGCATTTGTTTCAGGTGAGGTGATGTCTCTGCCTTGTAGTGCTATTTTTGCAGGTTTTCATAATTTATACTATATTCTCAATTAAGCTTTATGGTAAACAGCTGTAGCTAAATCCCATTTGTTCATATTTCATATTCTCTCTTATCATTTTAGAGAAAAAAGCTTCTGTTGAGTGTTGACAGTGACAGTAATAAAATGAGATGAGATTCATACTGTATATAACAGTACCTTTTATGCTGGTCTCTAGCACTGTGTCATATGCACACTGGAGGAAAGCAGCGTGAGAGGAGAGTTCAGGCTGGAAAGGAACATTTGAGGAAGACTTTCTAAAAAAAACCAGATATCAAATCAAGGGAAATAACCCCTGAAATTGCTTTTGCATTATCAGAGGAAATGTCAAACCTAAGTTATAATAGTAAAAACGTTTTGGTTAAGGCTGATCAAAAAGTTGCCATTAAAAAACTGCTTTTTGGCAGAAAAATGGGGTTTCAACTACACTCCTCCCCCCCACCACAAAACTGCTTTCTGCAGAACCCCCCACCCCTTTTTCTTTTTTTTTTTTTTTGCCAAAATGCAAACTATTTTAATTCAGATATTCCACCGTGGAATCTAATTGGAGTTGTAGTTAGATTACCTCATATCTTCAGACATCATCTCCCATGGTGCACCATGGTCATGGGTCTCCCTTAGTGCATTACTTCCCTTCATCAAGAGGGGAGACTCTAATGCATCATAGGAGATGTAGCCTGACCTGGGAGACCTGCCAATAGAGGTGAATGGGAGCATGAGGCACCATGGTGCCATTTCCTAATCTAACTACAGGTATTTCATTTTTTGGCCAAAATAGTTCAGTTATTGATTTTTCACTAAAAAGTCACAGAGTGGTAGCTGTGTTAGTCTTTATCAGCAAAAAGAACGAGGAGTCCTTGTGGCACCTTAGAGACTAACAAATTTAGTTGAGCATAAGCTTTCGTGGGTTCAAACCCACTTCATTGGATGCATGCAATGGAAAATACAGTAGGAAGATATATATACACAGAGGACATGAAAAAATGGGTGTTACCATACTAACTATAACGAGAGTAATCAGTTAAGGTGGGCTATTATCAGCAGGAGAAAAAAAAACTTTTGTAGTGATAATCAGGATGGCCCATTTCCAACAGTTGACAAAAAGGTGTGAGTAACAGTAGGGGGAAAAATAGCATGGGGATATAGGTTTTACTTTCTATAGTGACCCATCCACTCCCAGTCTTTATTCAAGCCTAATTTAATGGCGTCCAGTTTGCAAATTAATTCCAATTCTGAAGTTTCTCATTGGAGTCTATTTTTGAAGTTTTTTGGTTGGAGTATTGCAACTTTGAGGTCTGTAATCGAGTGGCAACATCGATTTTTTCATGTCCTCTGTGTATATATATTTTCCTACTGTATTTTCCACTACATGCATCCGATGAAGTGGGTTTTAGCCCACAAAAGTTTATGCTCAAATACATTTGTTAGTCTCTAAGGTGCCACAAGTACTCATTGTTTTTACTAAAAAGTCAAAATCTGGGGGGAGGAGGGGTGGCAATTCTGACCAACTCTCATTTTGGTTAATTGGTTCAAAGCAAAGCAAAACCTAGATTTTTCACAATGAGTTAGGTTTATTGATTTATTGCTGAATCATGCTGACATACCTCATCAGTTGCATCTTTGGGAACCGATCCAAAAGAGTTTTTTCGCTGACTCCAAAAGTCTTTGGATCAGGCTCATATTGTTCAGGGTTTGTTCAGGGGTCTGGACATGCTTCAGATAGAAGGAGGCATGGTTCACATCTATCTTGCTTGTTGGAGTGCCAAAAACCTGTAGAGTTCTCTGGGCCAATTAGGAAAAATGGCTTTTTTTTTTAAGAGTAGAAATAATTTAAAGCCAAACTATTTTGCAGAAGTTGAAAGTAAGCTTGTATTGTATGCAACCCTAAAAACAAGCATCTAGTAAATTTCAATGAGTTAATTAATTGTTATAAATTGGGAATGGCTATTTTATTTTGGCAGTTCAACAAACAATCCACTATTGGAGAGAATATTGTCCAGTGGATAGGCCTGGGGACTGCAAGTCAGGACTTCTGGGTTTTATTCCATCTTTTCTCATTAGATTAGCATGTAATCTTCGGCATGTGCCTCTACTTACTCATCTATGAAATAGAGATAATAGTACTCACTTTGTCACTGGGTGTACATAATCAGTGTTAATAAAGGACAATATTTTAAGTTTGTCTAAAGTTAGGCACCTAAATCCATATTTAGGCACCGAAAAGTCTTTAGGTAGACAAGCCTGGAAAATCTGGCCTAAAGTGACAGGCCTATATTCACACATGAAGTTGGGATCTCAGAACCCAGATCTTCCAACTCCGAGACCTGTGCTTCATCCTTCCTTCATAGTATTGACACTGTGACTTTATAGAATCATAGAGTCATAGACTTGAAGGTCAGAAGGGACCGTTATGATCATCTAGTCTGAACTCCTGCACAACGCAGGCCACAGAATCTCACCCATCCACTCCCGCAACAAAGCCCTAACCCATGTCTGAGCCATTGAAGTCCTCAAATCATGGTTTAAAGACTTCAAGGTGCAGAGAATCCTCCAGCAAGTGACCCATGTCCCACGCTGCCGAGGAAGGTGAAAAACCCCCAGTCTGCCCTGGAGGAAAATTTCTTCCCGACCCCAAATATGGCGATCAGCTAAACCCTGAGCATGTGGGCAGACACCCAGGAAAGAATTCTCTGTAGTAACTCAGATCCTATCCCATCTAACATCCCATCACAGATCACTGGGCATATTTACCGCTAATAGTCAAAGATTAATTAATTGCCAAAATTAGGCTATCCCATCATACCATCCCCTCCATAAACGTATCAAGCTTAGTCTTGAAGCCATATGTCTTTTGCCCCCACTATCGGTTACCTATTAAAAGCAGGTAATGGTAAGTGCTTCCCATATACAATTTGTGAAACACATCGTTCTTCTTATTCAGACCTATAACAGAAGCATGATGATACATGCTGAGCTTCAGCTTGTTCCCAAGAGCAACAATATCCTCTGGCTCCTATGGTCTGGCATGACTGCACGTCACATGGTGTTGCACAAGAGAGCAGCATGAGACACCACTGTACTCAGAACCCATGTCTTTTCCCTACCCCTGCTTCGGAGACCCTTTCTTAAGCATAGTCTCCCTGAGAACGTTCAGCCCATTTAGAGCAATAGCTGCTACTTGCAGGCTTTAATCATTCATGAGGGACCATTATCTTAAGGTATAATTAATTATGAACTATGCAATTACTTGAGCAGGTCATTGCAATTTCAGAATGCAGGGCCTGATTCAGCAACTCTCACCTCTGTGATTAGTTCCTACGCATATGAATAAAACTCACAAGATCCTTCTCCTAGTTGGGATCAATACATAGTAATTTAATACAATGGTCCTAGAGTCCTATTTAGCTTATGGAAGTATATGAACATTGGAGTATACTGTAGGCATTGGTTATTGGCAGATCATTTAAACAGAAGTGTCAAACTCAATCTGTAAAGATGGCCAAATTGCAATCTTTTAACTGTGGACAATAGCCTAGGTCTACATACACTATCCTTCAGCCACAAAGGGCATCCCAATGTTAACCAATAGAGCTTTGAGCAAAGACTGAATATCTTTCCAACTTCAATACATCTGAATAGAGCTATAGATTACTAACCAGTAGTTCAGAATGTCTTGGTTTAATTAAAAATGGGGGGGGGGGGGAATCTATATTTTTCTACTGAAAAGTTTTGGTTTTCTTCCAGAAAGTGTTTAACCAATTAAAAACGATTTTCTGTTGTTGTTTCAAAACAACATTTTGATTAAATTGCCATTTAGTTTCATGTTTTTAAACTTAAAATATTTGTTTTGTTTTGAAATGTTAATTAGAAATGAAAAGTTTACATGAAGTATTTTTAAAATAATCTTGGTCAATCTACCATTTCCACAATAACTTTAAAAGAACAAAAAAACATATTACAGACACTAGTAGTGTTGCCTATTGTTAAGGCTGCCTGACATTTCCCATTATAAGACCCTGTTTTCAGTTGCTTATAACTTTGCCAGACATCAACCATTTGGCTGGAATTTTCCATGCCAGGTGTCTGCCTCAAATGGGTTATTTTTTTTAGCCAAAAGAGTTCATCTGTTTCCATGATCGGGGCTAGGGAAAAAACACATTGGTGACCTTTCTTTTAAAAAGTTCTAGAAGCCCATGCTTTGCAGGAAGAATGCGAAATTTGTCAGGGGGAGAGGGAAAAGAAGGGAGTGGCCTTTTGCCATTCCCATGAAAAATGGCCAAAATTTGGCCAATTTATAAGCTTTTGAAAAAAATATTGCAGTTTGCACATGCTCAGTAGAGAATTCTTTGATTTACAGTAGGTAAATCTCTGAAGAGATTGGTCTCACTGAATATGCTTGAGCCTCTCACAGCTCCTAGTGTTGACCAGACTGTGCATGTACTATCTGGACAGAGTAACTTTGGGCACGTCTTCGCTACCCGCCAGATCGGCGGGTAGCGATCGATCTATTGGGGATCGACTTATCGCGTCTAGTGAAGACGCGATAAAATCGATCTCCGATGGCTCTGCCGTCGACTCTGGAAATCCACCGCGGCAAGAAGCGGAAGCAGAGTCGACGGCGGTGCAGCAGCGGTCGACTCGCCGCCGTCCTCACAGACAGGTAAGTCGACCTAAAATACGCAACTTCAGCTACGCTATTCACGTAGCTGAAGTTGCGTATCTTAGGTCGACACCCTGCCTCCCCGTAGCGTAGACCTAGCCTGAGTGTGCGCTAGCTGAGGGCTACAGAGGCAAAGAAGCTGGACTTCCCCTCTAATGGCTGCTCCGAGCCAGCGTGGTGCTGGACACCAGAAATGAGCACAGTGAGTCTGTCTGTTGTGTGCTCTCAATGACCCTCTGCTGGCTCCCATGGAGCCTGGAGGAGGAAGGTGCCTGATTCCAAAGAAAGTGGATAAAAGCTAGATCAGGTGGAAAGAAGTAACTTGAAACCAAGAGTCTGGTGAGACTGGGACTGGAGGGAGAGGAGATTTGAGATTTGGAAATGGACTGGCACTTGCTTGGCAAGGCAACTAGGACTCGAGGCTGGGACTAGTTGGCCAAGGTGACTGGAACTGGGAGTGGTGAAAGAAACTTGGGAGACATTTGGGAGCCAGTTTGCAGGGAGGAGGGAATACTGAGATCGTACAAGGAACTGAGTGAGGGGGAATCTTGGAATGTCTAGACAAGGAGATGGGACTAGGATCCAGTGAGGAGGTGGGAAATGAGGTAGGAAGGGAAGAGATCTGACAAGGAGCTGGGGTGCAGGGTAAGATCTGAGGCTGTCTGGGCAAGGAGACTGGGGTGAAGAGGTGGGAGTAGATTGAAATTGGATGAGAAGCCCTGGAAGAGAGCCCTGGGCATGGGAGTTAGGTGGGGAGGTGGGAATAGGAGAGAGATGAGATGAGGAGCTTGTAGGGGGGAAACTGGGACAAGTGGGGAAAAGACATGTTAGAATAGATGGGACAGAAGGGGTCATGTTTGGGGGGAATGGGCTGAAGATTATATCCCCCTAGAGACACTCCCCTCCAGAGCCTGGAATGGAACCCAAGATTGCTGACTCTGACCATTCATCTTCTGTCAGCAAATATCTGTAAAACCCACTAGCAAAGTGTGTGTCTCACCACACTGTTGCTTGTTCACATAAAGGATGCCAATCTATTATTGCTAGCAGTTAGTCCATTAGCTCAGGTGGCAGCAGTCTGTGAAGTGGATCTAAAGGTTCTATGCTGATAAGCCAAGTGGGTGTCCATATAATGTCACATGATGGAATTTCCATTATTCAAAAACTAGGAAATTACACAGGCAAACTATGTTAAAAGAACATTAAGGTTGCAAAGTCAAGAATTCCAAAGTTTGGCAACGCCAGACAAAGGAGGATTAGGGTTTTGTGGGGCCCTGGACCAGAGCAAGTGGGGGCCCTCCCTATTCCATCCACCTGCAGTCCCCACACCCCACTCCTCCCCGGCACTCCTGCTGGGGAGCAGGGTCAGGGTGTGGGGTCTTCCCGCACTCCCCAACAGGAGCGCCGGGCAGGTGAATGGAATGGGTCAGGGCATGGGGGCATGCATTTTTTCCAGGGCCCCCCTATTGTCCAGGGACTCTGGGCACAGGCCCCGTTGGCCCAGTGACTAATCCACCACTGATGCCAGAATTAAAGTTGTCCATGCAACCTTAATTCAATTCCCTTCTGTGTCTGCATTATTTAATTACATGATCACACACTATTTTTTTTTCCACAGGACCCCTCTTTCTGCCTCTTTCTGTGTAAAGGTTGGACCTGCTCTGGGGATGAATCAAGGTTGTTTAGTAAAGGAAGTTCCCGTGTGATACTTCACAAGTCACATAAACCAAACTTCTCACAGATGATCACTAATTGTGTGTTCCTCATTTTCTGGGTGCCGGACTTGAAATCCTGGCATCTGATTTGCAGAAGTACTGAGCACTGACAGCTGCAACTGAAGTCAATGGAAGCTGTGTTTTGAACATATAAAGTACTATATAATACTAAGTACTCTGAAAAAATAAGGGTCTAGAGGTCTCAAATTAGGTCCCAAACATTAGTGGATATTTTTTCCCTCCTCTCTGTTCCCCATCTGTAAAATGGGAATAATATCATACACCCCCAGCCTCAATGGGGTGTTGTGAAGATAAATTCATTAATGCTTGTGAAACACTCGGACACTCTAATGATGAGCGCCACAGGTAATCCCATGATCAAATGTTTTCTGTTTTCACAGAATGGTTCGAACAGTGCACAGTATAAAAGGTCTATTGCCACACATTGAACCATGAGAAGAAAACAACGTATCAAATAGCTGTTCATTAAGTGATTGCTCTTCATCCTGTGGCCTGAATGAGGCAGGAGTCCTGTGGAAAATATAGTATGTGATTATTTAATGAAAGACTATATCATCAAGCAGACACACAAGGAGTGTGTGTGTGTGTGGGGGGGGTGAATTAGGTTCACACGGGCAGCCTTAATTATGGCATTTCTTAGCTTTTGAGTGATTGACTTTGCATTCTTAACAATGTTCTTTTAATGTAGTCGTTGGTGTAATTAATATGTGTATGTACAGATATAGACATGTCATACCCATATCGGCAAGGTCTAATCCTGCAAGGTGCTGAACATTCTTGGGCATTGAGAAGTGTCCTCAGTAACCATGGTGCCAATGAGAGTTGAGGGTGCTCAGTATAGTGCAAGATGAGGCCTCATATCTAAGGATCCCAAAGCATTTTGCCAGCTTTAATTCCCTGCAACATACCAACATGTGATTAGATATTATTATCCCCATGTTATGGATGAATAGAGTGAGTGTGACGCAGGAAGCCCCTCAATGTCAACTGGCAGAGGGCATGCCCTACCGTAACTCACATCAGGTCTGACACACACATAGCCCCAACTCACTGCTGTCATAATCTGTATCTGAAAGGTGTCGTGGAAGGTGTCATATGCAAACTGGTCACACACTGCTCATTAATATTGTTGCATCAACTATGTACAGGTGGTGTGTAAAGAATTATAGGTGTGTGCTGGAAATGTGTTCCTAAAATGTATTTGGTAGGCAGCTCCGGTTCAAGACAAAGGAATGTTGTTGTGGGGGTTTGTCAGTGTCTCCAATGTAAACTAAGCCAGATGAGACCAAAGACAATGAAAAGGACATTTACATGTAAGGTAAACAAAGCCAACAGGAAGCAAGCGGGGAAAGAGGGCAACTTAACAGGGGATGGAGGCTGCACAGAAGCCTTCCTGCCTCTTGAAACAGGATCAATTAACTTTGGGAAGATATAGGCAGAAGCAAAAAGCCATTTTGTGATCCATCACCTATGGGATGAGGGGGAGCAGCACCCTTCAAGATCACGAGAAATGGATCATTGTGCCTGAAAACCAAGAGTATCTGGAACTGACTTTACGTGAGAAACCTGCTTAGACAAAGAACATAATTTGCTGAAGTTAAATTTTAGTCCCTAGAAAACGTGTTTTATTTTGTTTTGATTGTAACCATATCTGCGTGTTCTACTCTTAGTGATTATCACTTAAATATCTATTCTTTGTCAATAAACTGTCTCTTGTTTTATTACAAAACCATCTCAGTGCTGCGTATTAAACTGAAAAGTGAAGACCTCAGCTAAACTAAGCAGCTGACATGTGCTCTGTCTCTTTGGAGGCAGAGAACTTACTAGCTTCTTTGAGTACCCAGTGAGAGGGGCTGGAGATTGCAGAGAGATGTCTCCGGGGAAATCAGGGATTGGAACTCACAGATTGTTATCTTCAAGGCAGAGTTTGAACTGGCAGAGTCTTGAGAAGTTTGCTAGCAAGACAGACAAGCTGACTCCTAGCTTAGCAGCACCAAAGTTCAGTCTCACTGAGGCAGAGCACTAACACAGTGGCTTGCAGCTCTGGGTGACCTGAGCAAGGCATCACACGAAGGCACAGAGAATTAAGTGTTTTACCCAAGTTCAGACAGCTAGTTTGTGGCAGAGCTAGGAAGAGACTCCAGAAATCCTCATTCCCAGTTGCTGCTGACCCTAGATAGCACTCCCTTCCCTCCCAAGTGAACCCTCTGAATAGACATGTATGTGTCTGTATGTGTCCAGTTGTTCCAGTTATTTAAAGATCACTAAAATACCTACAAGTGAGTAGGCAGTAGCTCCCCTTTCAGCCCTGGTGAACCCCCATTGCTCCACTGCAAATATATGCAAATGCACATCAGTGCACAGGCAATGCAACTGCCTCTGCTGCCTGTTATACTCTCTAAGGGTACATCTATACCCAATCTGGAAGGTGTAGCTGGCTGGTAGTCGTAGTCACCTTGGCTTTGTTTGAGCTACTGTGCTGCGTGATAACTGGGCCTACAAATTTACCGTAGCTGTGAGCTCAACTGTAAAAAGTGAGTGTAACGTCATAGTATGTCACCATAACCTGCAACAACATACACTGATAGGAAAAGGCGCAAAAGTGAGAGACTGAATTAATCCAAACATAAAGGTCTCCTGATGTAACTCAAGCAATGTATTCAGACCATGCCTGGTACACAAGAAAAGTGTGGGACCAGAAATCAGTGAATCAAAATTGGTGTGTCAAAAACTAGTCCCAGCTGGTGAACAAAACATTGATGATGGGATATTCTACCCACCACTGCCTTTCGGGGTCCTTAAGAAAGAGACTTTGGGAGAAAAATTGGGTACTGGAGTGAGTTTCACCAGCATGGCTGCCACCACACCATCTCCTGAAACCCCCGGCCTTCATCATCCTGATCCTGAGAGATAACCTGACTAGACCATGCCAGAGAGAGAGAGAGAGATCCAGATGACATCACCATTTCTACCACTCCATCTGAATCCCAATCACACCTGGGATTTCAGACTATGCCATAACCCCCTTTCCCATTTGTTTCCTTTTCCTTCCCTACCTTATTTATTCTCTTTCCTCTCTCTCTCTCTTTTCCTTCTACCTAATAAGGTCTGGTCTATACTACCCGCCTGAATCGGCGGGTAGAAATCGACCTCTCGGGGATCGATTTATCGCGTCCCGTTGGGACGCGACAATCGATCCCCGAATCGGCGCTCTAACTCCACCAGCGGAGGTGGGAGTAAGCGCTGCCGACAAAAAGCCGCAGAAGTCGATTTTGCCGCCGTCCTCACAACGGGGTAAGTCGGCTGCAATACGTCGAATTCAGCTACACTATTCACGTAGCTGAATTTGCGTATCTTAAATCGACTCCCCGCTGTAGTGTAGATGTACCCTAAGAGTCTGACTTAGCTGGCCAAGACTGTGTATTTCACAACACTGCTGTAAGCCTGTGATCAGAAAGAGCTAAAATCAAAGCCTTACGCAAGCCAGTGCTAATACAAGTTTGCCAGGTCTCCGAATGGCTGATAAGACTGTGTGCTGTGCCTCTGTTTCTCCAGCAGAGAGGTTGCAAATGAAAATCAACTCCAGAGACAGAAGCTGAGTTTTCTACCTTTGTTATTCTTTTCTCTCCCCTTTTGTATATGTTTGTCTTGTTTTGTCTTGTAGGAAACAGCTGTCCTGCTGTCTGGAGTGGCTCATGTCTGTGAATGCCTACCTCAGGGCAGACCGTCATAAACAGGTCGGACACCCCAAATTGGTGGGGTGTTCTGTTAGATTTCACCAAGCCAGTAACGGATGTTAACACCTGGATAACTATAACCTTCATACCACAGTGTCACAGATATTCTCCAATCTATCTTGTCACCCAGGCAAACTGGACTTTGTGATAAATGATCACTTACATCAAAAATCACACCTCAATCAGGTTGCTTCCAGTCCCAAGAGACCAGTCACTAGATTTTACACCAAAGACAATACATGTAGCCAATCCTATAATAAACTATCTAAAGGTTTATTAACTAGGAAAAAGAAATGGGAGTTATTTACAGGTTAAAATAAGCAAACATACACTCAAATGAGTGACCATCTAAATCCTGAGAGGGATAGAGTTGTAGCGATCTTTCAGGGCGGACCTAGAAGGCAGCCCCTGTGGAGCTCTGGCTTCAGTTTGGTGGCTTTGGTCCTGTAAGAGTTCAAACAGATGGAAGAGATGGAAAATTTTCCCGTGGCTTTGTTTTATTTCCTTCATTCAACTTTCAAGTCCACAGGATGAACTTCCAAGGTGTGATAGAGCCATTAACCATTGCTATGTTCCTTGATGGCCAATCTGATTTTGATAGTCCTTCTAGATGGGATGGGGGAACACCTGGGTTCACAAGTTCAAAGCAAACATTTTCAAAGTTATAAAGCAAAACTTACATAGTTTCTTATAGCTTGGAAGACAGACATTGCAAGTGAGATTAATACATGCAACATTTTACAAGCACTTCACAGGGTCTAAGCTCTAAATACATTCTTATAAGACTAATACTTATTTTGAGCAAAACTAACATACAGCTGAACTGGTCTGGTCTCCAGCTATGAGTTTGTCAGTTCTTAGCTAATGCCTGCAGCCTGGGCGGGAGCTGGCATTTGGCCTGCGAGCATCACAGCAGGGTTGAACTTTAACAAAAACAACAGCTCTAGCTCATCTCAACTAGAGTCTTTTCTTTCCCCCCAAAAGGACAGTTATTACCATATTTAATACCAGCTAAAAGACTGTCAAACAAGAGGGATTTTCCCTTCTAAAAACTCTCAAGAGAAGGGGGACAAGGGATTTTGTTAAAATGAAAGCCTTACTTAATTCCTGTTTTCAGTGTTGTTGTAGCCATGGTGGTCCCAGGGCATTAGAGAGACAAGATGGATGAGATAATTTCTTTTATTGCACCAACTTCTGTTGGTGACAGAGACAAGCTTGCGAGCTACACCGAGCTTGACAGAAGAGCTCTGCGTAGCTCGAAAGCTTCTCTCTTTCTCCAGCCGAATTTGATCCAGTACAAGGTATTACCTCACCCACCTTGCCTTACTTAATAACCTTACATTTCAAATGCTTTAGCTATTTTTCCTTCTTGTCGGTATCGTTAATAAAAGGGTAAAACGATTTTGAATGGTGTGTTTGCCACGGTACTACGCAGTCTGTGGTCTCTGTATATCAACCCCCAAACCCTGTTTAAAACTATTTAATGTTGGAGAGTGACTGGGTTATGTTAACATCGTTCCCATTCATTCCATCTAAATTAACACATCTGTTAACAATAGCAGTGTATCTGCAAGCCGAGACAGAGGCTAGCTGTCCCAAGTACAATCCCACACGGGACCCTTGGTACACACTTGGGCAGCCAGCCTGTCCCATCGTGTGTGTCACCATGGCTACGCTTCAATCAAAACTAGTGTGAATACATCTTCCTGAGCTAGAAATAACAGCTCCAGTGTCAATTTACCCTTATTGATACCCGTCTCCCCCCTTATAGTTTTTTTTTTTTGTCTTTCACCCATTCCCAAATGTGTTCCTTCTTCCGCATACTTTGGAAACAACCAGTGACAAACACTTTTCTAGCTAACTGTTCCACCCGCAGAATCCATGTGTTCTGTAAGTCACCCCAGCTGCAATAGCAACTAGCAATCAGCACTGGCCTAACCGTTCCAATGGGAAATTTCCTATTGACTTCAGTGGGAACAGAGTTAGGCGAATGCCGAGTATGCTTGAAAATCCCACCCAGCAAACTTGTTTTCGAACGTATTGGTCTGCAATTGTAACTGCTTGTGCCTTTATATTGTAAAGTTCCCAGGGGAAGGGATTCTGTCCTGTGGCACATTCTGCTCATTATGAAGAGTGATGCATGCTTATCGCAAAGCAGAGGAAAGCACTTTAAGGAGTTTGCAGCCACGGTGCAGTCTCCTTTGGTCAAAGAGGCCCAACCATAAACGGTCAGTTCAGACTGCAGTTCAGGTGTGCTCCCAGATTCTTCGCTAATGCTAACATCTCAGATAGCAGCATCTGTAAACAACATATTCTACCATCTGTCTAGGAAACTCCGCCCCACCTGGGCAGTTAATAACCTAGCCTGAGGTACACACACCTTTGTCACTTCCCACCTGGACTCAATCAATTCCAATGGGCTTTGAACGAGGCCATATGCAGATAAATAACACACCTTCAGACTCTGAAATGCTTCACCGTGAATCTCTTTCTTAGCAAACATCTCAGTTTGAAGAGTGGGCTGCTTCTCAGGGTGCCAATTAAGTGGCTCGTATTGTACTCCAAACATATGGTAGCTCAATGCAGCATAGAAAATAGACTGTACAGCTCCAGGCTCTATGCAGTTCTCATTTCAGGACCACCTCCTAGCACATATTTCAAGGTATGCAAAGTCACATTAGGAGGGTTTACTAAATAACCTGCTGATTCCTAGCCAAGATGAACAGCCCTTTATAATTCCTCCTCCCTTAGCAGTGTCTGGATGTGCAGCCGTGTCAGGCACCATTTGGTGACCATGATTATATATCTATTTTCATCCATGCAGCCATATGCCATATAGAGAAGATAGAGGATTATTCTGTATCTGGCTCCAAACAGAATCCAGGGCCATTTAATCGCATCCATCATTGTCTGGCAAGGATTATGTCACTGATACCAAAAGTAAACACCCATCAATTTATTCCAGGGATCCAGTACACTTAAAAAATTTATGGGAGATACTGTATTTGCAGTCAAAATCAAATAATTGATCTCTGTGTAAGTTGCATTTGGTTCACTTCCCGTGAATCAAATTCACCCAGCAATAAACAAGTTGATTAACCAGCTGAGGATTATTAGAGAGTTCACCTGAATATTAAATAAAGAATTTGCATTTTATAAGTATGATGGCTTTGTCCTTCCTGTGTAAATGTGACTCATTATATATTTATTACATAGCTATGTCGATTCTTGGCAAAAATATCTTACTAGCAAGACTTTACTGAGCTTTAATTTTTCTTCTCATCAGGAAAGATTTTATTTTACAAATGCCTTCATTTTCAGCTTGGAAAACCAAAGTTTCTCTCCAATTAAAGTTAACTCTTCAGCAGTTACGATAGTAGTACAGAGACTGCGAATAAGATTAGGGCCCCATTATGCTAGTATACTGTAAAAAACACATAGTAAGACACAAGGTCCTTGCACGGAGTAGTTTACAATGTAAATAGACAAAAGACAAAAGGAGACAGAGACAAATGCTCAAGGTAACACAGTAGTCAGTGGCAGAGAATAAATCCCAGCAGTAAATTCACTGAAACACAGTGAGTATTTCCATCTTATTGGAAATACATTCTGAAATTTGGATTTGACAACATTATTTCACAGTACAAAATGATGTCCACTGAGTAATGCTGCAGGCAGAAGACTGTCCAAGGTTAATACAATCATAAACCATTACAGAACTTAGGATGCTGCAGAAATCATATTGTCTGACAACTCTATAATTTTAATGGTGGCCTCACTGTAAGACAACCCTCTCCCATACAAACAGACATCACCTAGTCACATCTCAGTACCATCAGAGGTGACTGCTGCTCAACTTAAGGCCACTGAAATCATCCTGAACCAATAGCTGCACCCATTGCTGAGAGAGAAAGTACACAGTGGACCTAGTATCAGGCTGGCAGGAAGGAATATGTCAGTTCTGATCTAGGGTCTGCCACTGAGTCTGTGTGGCCTTTAGGCAAGTCTTTTAGAAGGAAGCACTCAGCTCAAAATTTTCCATCCTAAGCACCTAAATCTACCTCAAACAATGGCTTGAGTTCCAGAGGTGCTGAACACTCATTGTTCCAACTAATATTAGCATCTCTGAGAACCTGGCCACTTAGGACAGGCCTAAATATGGATTTAGGGACCTAACTTCAGGCTCTCAAGTTTTCGCCCTCATCTTGGAATGGGTTCTGAGGAGAAGGCACATGGTGTAGTAGACTGGCAGAGCATGAAGTGGGAGCTGGAGACCTAGGAAAGTTAGAGAAGGTGCTTGGAAGTGGGGTAGGAGACTCAGATCATAGAGGAGGTGCTAGGGGCTGAAGGTGATATGGATGGGGCTAAGTAGAGGACCAGGGAAGAGCATGGAAAAGAGATGGAAGGTATGGAAATAGAGCAGGAAATTGGATGGAGTGCAGCATTCTGGGGAGCTAGAAGAGGTCAAGGAAAGGGGCAGGGAATGGAGCAAGGCACAAATAGGGTCATGCAGGGCAATAGGGCCTCTGTCTTCATCACATTTTCTTGTTTAACGATCAATTGTGCCACTACAGAATAAAGATAATGATTTCAGTTCCACTTTCTATCCATACTAACTCTGCTGAAATCAATGCAGTTACTTTGCACTTAGAGTGGTGTAACTAAGGGTTTGATCCAATGTCCAGTGGATTTTGGATTGGGCCCTAATTGCAAAATTCAGCCTTGTTTTTTCCGATGGGAAATGAACTTTAGGAACAGATCCACAACTGGCATAGAAGGATGCAGCTTCATTAGAATGAACGGAGCTACACCCATTTACAACAACTGAAAATGTGGTTCAAAAATGGGGGCTAAATGGGGGCTATAGGGCTAAATTCTCATCTCATTTACACTAGTATAAAGACAGAGTAACTACATGGCAATCAACATAGTTTCTGTAGATTTTCAAGCCCACAGAGCAAATCCATCACAAAGTGGTGCATTTCTTTTGAGGTCAATTTTGACCATAGAACTTAGTAATGAATATCATAGGTTCTTTTATCAGTCAAACACCTTTAAGAAGCCACTCACAAGAAAAAAGCAGAAAATATCGAATTTTCTATATAGACACAATTGACTCAAAATACATTTTCCCCCATCAGTTTCCTAGAAGATTTCAACAGCTTGTCAGTCAGTAGATCTGGGCTTCAAATTGTCAGTTTCATTTTTCAAAGAGAGCAAGGAAGATTGCAAACAGACACCTGACAATAACTCTTTCAGATGTTATTACTACTGATGCTTAATGGGGCTCTGAAGGGAACGGAGGTTTTAACAACAGGGCACAATAATGTACCAGGAAGGTGTTCATTACCTGGCAAAATTTTGCAGCAAGCAATGATTTTTTTTTTCCAAGTGCGAGTGAACTTTTTGATGTTCCTGCAATGCCTAGTTTCTTGCTCTGTGCACAGTGCTTCTATATATACTGTATAACCTGTCAGTGTGATTTGTTCCAGGGTAAATGAACTAAACCTCACTCTAGCACAGCAGCACTTAAACATATTACTATTAAAATGTAGCCCAAACCAAAAGTAGGTTCGTGAATTCTTCCGATGGATGTTTCATCAAGTGAATAAAAATAATGTTATTTAATTGAAGCAGAAGCGAATGGCCTGCTGCCAAACTGGATTCAAATACTACTATGAAAATGTTAAAAAGTTATGACAGGAGAGCTTCTTTGGGTTAAAAAATTAATTGTTTCAGACAAGTTGTCAAGCAGTTAACGTTAACATGCCCTGAATCTAAAAAATTATATACCCGCAGTCCCAAATTCACACTTGATTCTACCTGACTAAGAGGTTCTCAATTCTGTAATGATTTGTGGCATTGGAAATATGCCTGCAAGGTTCAAACACTTTAGAGGAAAATTGTCTGGCAGATTCTATGCAGGCTTGTTTGATTACAAGATCAGAGTGAATTGACTATAGATGTTAGGAAGCAGTTTTTGGTCCTCCTTTTAGAAACTTTGAGAACATACTGTGAAACCTTATGAGCAAGTGATAAAATACCACTGGCTACATATCCCATTGTCCTGAAGAATAGAGAATTGAGCCATAAAGGGAATCTTTGCTATGAACCCCCAAATGCTTTAGGCATTCAAATAAAATGGGATTATATCCACTGCATTCATGGTTATGATTCTGCAAAAACCAAAAGCCATACCTGTTTTTGCCCATCTCAAGGGGGAAATTCATTTGTGGGAATGCCATTTCTAAAGCAGGATTAGAATGTCAAAAGACAAGACATGTCCACTAGGGATAAGTAAACTGGCTTGGACAAAATAAGAAAAAACCTGGGCTTTTGCCCTCAATGTAAATGGAACTGAAATCAAACTTTTTGTAAGGTTAAAAAAAGTTCAGTTAATGTACTTCCTGTCTCATGCTGTCCTTGTAGTATATCTGGACTGGCCAGAAGCAAAAAATTGTAAACTTTATAAATGGCCTATTGTCATGAGATTTCTTGCCTAGTTTTGTAGGCCCAAGAGATTCCAACATGAAGCTAATTTGCTTCGTGACTGCCCACAATGGAATAATGCTCCTAACCTAATTCCTTGTTTCTCCCTTCTGCAGAAATTCACACATAAATAAACCTTTCCTAAAGACTTGGGTACGTCCTTAACACTGGTTCAGAGACATTTTTATCTTCACGGGCATACATACAACTAGAACTATGAAAATAATTAACTTTTTGGTTTGATGGCTGAACCAAAAAAAAAAACAAGATTTTTTTTCCAGATAGTTACTAGATGATTTTTTTTTCCAGCCAGATAAAAAGGTAAAAAATAAATTGGATGGAGGGACTTGGGGAAAAAATTGTTCAACCAAAACCAAAATGTTTTGTGTTGTTTAAGAGTTTTTTTCTATATTTTTAATAAAATGGAAGTAAAATTCTAAACAAAAAGTCGTTTCAAACTGAAACATTTAGTTTAGAAAATGTTTAAATGGAGTGTTTCAATTTTTTCAGCTTTGTCTGTCAAAACAATTTGATGAATTAGATCTGAATTTTTCAATTGACCCAAATATACATTTTTTGGGTGAAAAAACAAATTGTGTCTGAATTTTTTCCCCAGCTTTACATGCAACATGGCAGAGCTGTAGATAGAAACTTCTTGTCCACATTGCACCTCACAGAAGGCTCTGTTGAGGGCTAGCTACAGCACTGTGTTGGGAACAGTGCAGAGTTGTCACAGTCCAGCAGGATCACTGGGAAATAACATGTTCAAGGGAGCACAATACCTTCCAGTGCTCCTTTCTGCAAGTGGTTATTTTCAAACCCCCATACCCTGTCCAAATCAAAACCAAATTACCCTGTATAACAAATGCAAAGCCACACTCCTAAGTGGGTTGTTAATGGCAGTGAATCAAACCTAAGATCTTTGCATCTAAACACAAGTCTTCTACCACCTGAATTAAGAGACCCAAATCTGCCATCCAGCACTGTTGCAGGTTCATCAACCTCTACATGTGGCTCAGCCACCACTAGAGGGGGACAGAACACCACAGTGAGTGGGCGTGGCTTAGACCTCACTAAAAGCGATGTGTATCTTCTTCCACATTTTAGCTTTCTAGCTCCAGCCATTTTGGCAGTGAAAGGCAAAGGCTACAAAATGCATTTGTTTTTTTTATAATTCAAAAAGTGCATAAATCCACCCCAGACCATTCTGCTCATCATCAAAAAATGACTGAAAAAATTACCTATAGGCAAATAACAGATCTGGTAAACTTCAGCTTGAAATGGGAAACTTTTGAAAAGTCGAGTGACTGAAAACATGATGTTATAATGGAAATCTCTTGGACGGCCTTAACTCTACAGTAGCTGTTGCTAGCACTTCAGCTATAACACAGATACTTGCAACAGGCTGCTGGCTGACTGACACAATTAGTGTCTGCATAAAATATCATTAAAGACACACCAATGGAATTTGTGTAGATATTTAGGTTGCTCGGATGCCTGTGAATATAATAACGAGTGCACTATAATTAACAGAATTACCATACAAATTAATAATGCTATGCCACTTATTGTAAATAGTTGACACTTTAAAACAGTCATGTGGAGCCCAAGCCAACGGATCCGGAACAGGAGATGAGGCACTTAGAAACAGAAATAGCCTTAGTAGGGACAAAGTAAAATGTTGAGTGTAAAAGATTCTAAATGAAAGGATATTGCATTTCTGGTGATTTGTCAAGGACGACCTCTCTGATTTAATGAATACCGAGTCCCATGATGCTTTTCACTTCCACAAGCAGTGAATAGCAGAAGCCGGTATAGGGGTAAGCTCAGAAGGGGAAAGTATTGTTATCTTGGCATCATCCCTTTTACCCTGACCCTGTGGAGTCTCAGTATGGATTGTCCATGAGAATTGCGCATAGAGTGGGGAAGGGAAGGCCTGAGGTGGAAGAGACTATGGATAGAAAGAACAACTGCAATATTGCCAAACCCAGTCATTCCAAAAATCATGAGTCAGACCTGACAAAAGTATAAGACTGAGTTAAAAATCATGATATTTTTAAAAAATAGACAGCTTTTTTTTTTGCCTTCTATTTTTTGAACCTTTGGGGCTAGAGTTTTTAAATCTTTTCTCTGTGATTGTGAGGGCTAGAAACTAACTATTTTATAAAAGAGGAAAGCTGATGTTCTCACTTAATCACATGACTCCAGGATCTGATGCTTTAAGAAAAGATGCCATATATTACAAAACTCACAATAAAATCACAAGGGTTCACAACATGGCAAAGTATGTTAGTTCCATCAGTGCAATGTCAATAGTTCAGGAATGACTGGACATATGCTCATGGAGGTATTTGCTTTCAGGGTCTGATTTATGGTCCAGCTTCTAAGCCTCCCCTTACATGGTAACAAAGTCTCTCCAGACCACCTGTATGGTTGGCATCTCCAACACTCCTGTGCCATTTCCCAGTGGCTGGTAGGGGAACCTAGGCCCGCCCTCTACACTGGATTCCAGCACACAACCCTATCAGGAGCAGCCACGGTCTTCACAGTCCTACTCCTTGTTGCTATTTCCTTGGGCTTCTTCCTACCTAATCCTCTCAAGCTTCCCCACAACTCTTCTGAGTTTGACACTTCGTTCAGGGATAGAATCCCTGGGCTTGTTTTCCCTTGGGTTTTCTCCTTCCCCGCTCTCTTCTCCCAGAGATTGACTGCACACTCTCTTCCTGCCACCCCTTTGCAAACTTCCTGGCTTTGCTTGTCGACTCCTGCCCAGCTGGGCTTCTTGTTCAGTTAGGCCTGGCTTTTCCTCTAGGTGTAGTCAGGTAGCCTAATTAGCCCCTCGGGCCCACATCCCATTACAAGGCTGATCCTGTGTTACATACTGACGATGTTACTCCCGGAGATGGGCATGTAGAGACTCCAGCAGGCTGTTGTGAAAGGAGATTGGATCACTGGAAATGCTGATAGCTGGGTATGTGGTGTCCATAACAACTATCCAGTGACTTGCCTACTGGTGTATCTGACAAGACATCCAGCCAAACGTCCAGGGAGTGCTCAGAGGAATTCATGGTCTGAGTACATAGCTGTACCAATCACACAGGGAACTCTAAGAAAGAGAAGTTGAAAGGGATACTTAGATTTCGAGGAAAGAAGCTTAGGCCAGGTCCTCTCTGGCAACTTTCCAGTTCCACATGCAGGGACAGTTAGACAAGGGAACATCAGAGGCTCAGTGTGGATGAGAGGATAGTGCAAGGAGAAGGGATTGAAATGTATTAGTGTCTTGGGAAATTTTTAGGGAAGGGAGAGCAATGCCAAAATGGAGGGCTCTGCCTTAAACAAAGTGGAACCAGGCTGCTGGCACTAACAAGCCTTAGGGAGATTATTTAAGACAAGAAATAAGAGGAAGGAGCCCTCGGGTCAGACTAAAGGCTAGTCTATGCTACAAAGTTTTGCTGGCATATTTAAGTCAGGGAGGGATGTGAAAACCCCCACCCCTGACTGATATAGCAATGTTAGCCAAAAAAACAAACAAATGTATAATTTGAGCTCTACCGGCCAATACAGTTTATATTGTTCAGGAAGGTGGTTTACTTATAGCAACAAAACATCGCCTTATGCCTGCATAGGCTGCGTCTCCATTTGAGGGCTCTGCTGGTATAACTATACCAGTATAGCCATATTTCTAGTCTAGACTAGCTCAAACATCTGAAAGAGAACTCAGTAACACAAGGGTGGTTAGGAAAAAGCCCCTGCTATGGGTACATTGTTCTCTACTTGTCCACAATGGGGTTTCTTCTTCTTCTCCTTCCTCTGAAGAATCTAGCACTAGTCACTATCAGAACCAGGATCCTGGCTGATCCAGTGTAACAATTTCTACATATTCGTCCGCTTACCTTTTACAGCAGTGTGAATGGCACTTGTTCAACCAATGGCGTGTTAACGATGAATTCAAGTAATGCCCACTTTAACTAATGGCACTTTACCTGAAACATTCAGCCACTCGGGGATCATGGGCAGTTCCGCCGCTTTCCAGCTCATCTTCTCCCCAGTTTCATCGCTTCAGAATTAGGAAACGGAATTTTCTGTCTGCCAAAGTCAGAGCAAACACAAACAAAGAGAAAGCAATAACATTTTGTTTTCCTGTCTTTGGATGAAGAAGTAGGTTGATGTGAAGAGATCCAAAAATGAAGAACAATTGTGAATTTTAAACTGATTGCAAAAACAAAATTAGACCAACGTACTCCGGGTTAGACGGCTTTATGTAATTTTATTATACATATTATAATATTAATATTATTGTAACCCTTCTGCCAGTCAGCATTGGCAGCAACAGGGGCCAGGTTTCATATCTAGGGTTTCCTTTTCAACAATTCAACACAAAACTGGCTCAAGCCCCCACCCAGTGACAATTACACACCACCCCCTGGGTGCCTCTAAGGGGCAATACTTCCCCTCTCGCAAGCACAGAGTCTTGAGTGTAGCGAAGAAACTTTTAATAAAAGGGGGGAACTAACTTGGCATTCATTTGGGGAAACACCGCAAACAGGATTCATAAACATAAATCATGAGCAAAAGACCCACCCCCAAATAAGTTGAGCAGTGTCCTTTTCCATCAGGTTCTTAAGTCCAGCAACTAAAAGTCCCTTTAACGTGCCCATCCCTTCTCTGCGCCCCACTCACAGTTGCTGTCCTTGGTCAGTGCAGACCCAGAGTTCAGAGATGCAACTGCAGAGTTCACCTACCACCCTGGGTGGAGCGGAGGGGGGGGTAAAAAGGCACCTTACTCACTCTGATGCCTCGGTACTCGCTCGCTGCTCCTCTCCACCAGCAGCCCTGCTAGCCGATCACCGTGCCTCTCTGTAAGGCTCTGCTCCAGTCCTCTCTACTAGCCACCCTGCTGGCTGATCACCACACCTTTCTGCTGGCTGCCCTGCCAGCTGGTCACCGATCCACCAGGATGTCTTCAGATCCCACCAATTAACACAGCTCTCAGTGATTTCACACTGGGCAGTCTTTTGCATTAGAGAATCACTGTCCCAAAGCATGTCTAACACTTATACCTAGGTATCAGTGATTTCAGATCTGCAGTGTGTAACAAGTATCAGAGTGACAGCCGTGTTAGTCTGGATCTGTAAAAAGCAACAGAGAGTCCTGTGGCATGTGTCTGACGAAGTGGGTATTCACCCCCGAAAGCTTATGCTCCAATACATCTGTTAGTCTTAAAGGTACCACAGGACTCTCAATTGGGTCTAAATTAGCTATTTTATTACACAGTGGAGAGAAAAATGGTCAAACTGTGTTTAAAATCCTTAAGCCAGGCCCACACCACCCAATGCAAATACCTATCCCCACCCTCTCAACTCACTGGGCTTTGGAACCCATCTCCCCTGCCTAGTGAGTGCCATTTAATTGAGGGCGAGTCCCTCAATCACGGTATGCCAAGCACTGTTCTGTATGCCCTTGATGCATACAACAAAAATAACAACCCTTTATTACTCCTTCCCCAATAACAAGGAGCCTGGGGGATCCAACACCAGCCACAAGTGATCATTTGGGCAAACAATCCCATCATCCTGCGCACGTAGGCAGGGTGGGTGTTAGGGTGACCAGATGTCCCGATTTTATAGGGACAGTCCTGATTTTGGGGTCTTTTTCTTATAGAGGCTCCTATTACCCCCCACCTCCTGTCCCGATTTTTCACATTTGCTGTCTGGTCACCCTAGTGGGTGTGCCCATGTAAATGAGATCAACTCCTGAAGTTCTCTGCCACAGCTCATCACTAGATGTCAGGGGAGAGCTCATTCAGACCCTGCTTACATGATTATTGTTGCTAAATATTTAACAATGCTGCTGCCAGCCTTTATTTTCTCTCTCCTTCTTAAACATTTGCATTTGAAGGAAAGAAGCAAACATGATAGTCTACTTAGTGTGCTGGGGACTCAGTACAAAAGAGAACTTGGAACACTTATTGTATCCTTAGTTGCTGTCACCTATCCACTGTATCACTTGAGATGGAAAAAACTATAATAAAAAACGAAGAGCAGCTTTTCCATTTGAAAAGAGGTGTTTATTGCTTTATATTTTCCGTGGGAGCTGGACTGTTATTACAGTGTCTGAGGGACATTGCAGAATAAGAAGTCTCAATAATCCATTGAGGCTGAGGAAATAAAATTCAACCTATTTCTGACTTTCATTTACAAACTTTAACTAGTGGCTACATGCCCTCTCCCACCACGAAATAAATAAAAAGTAATAACTACAAATACATCCAGCTGTTCTGATTAACACTGCTTGCTTCTATTGCTGCTTTTTATTTTTAAGTGTCAATTTCAAATGCTCTTTGACGAAAGTAATTAAGTTTGAATTCCTTCTAGGTCTCCACATCATCACCATTTTCTCCTTCCCCATACACACCAATGCAGCCCATGTTTTTAAATTAGGCCTCTTGCACACTAGAAAGGGTTAGCTACTATAGCTTAGACCAGTACCTTGAACAAAATATGCTATTCAGACTAAAGGAATTGTTTGCTGATATAACTGCATCTACACTAAGGTTTTCTTTGGCATAATGACATCAGTTAGGGACAGGATTTTTTCACATTCTTAACAGGCATAGTTAGGTTGAAAAAATTTAAAATGTGGACCGGGTTTAAGGTAAGAGGCAACCGGGAAGGGGACACAGGATGAAAAGAGAACAGGGGAGTAACTAGAATCAATTTAGTGTAAGTAAGTGTAGTAGAGTCAAGCACCTCCCTGTACCCCCTCATTGCTGGGGTGCCTTGGCAGTGCCCTACTAAAAAAATTCTGCCCTCTTCAGAGCTCTCCCACTACATTTCCACCAAACAAACAGTCTTCAGGCTCTTCTGGCCAAGCTTTGTGTTCCTTGTTCATTTTTCCGAATATAACAAACCAAAATCGAAAATAACAAGACGGCCACTACCATGCTGCTCTGAGGCTCTGTCCTCCAAGGTATTCTTCCACCACTCACTGACAGGCCTCCCATCTCTGACAGTCTCAGCAATGCTCACATCCCCCTTCACTGCAGCATCCTGCTGGTCACAGAGTGGAACCACCTGATCCAACCCAGGTGTGGCTCCTTCCTAATCAGAGTTGGCTAGCCCTACGCTCTCCAGCCCTTGAGAGCAAGCCACCCTATTACATTAGGAACCTCCAGTCCTGTGTACTAAATAACAAAGAAAATAGATCAGAGCCTGTTGCAGGACAGACCTTCAACCCAGTTCTGGCAACCAAGAGCCAGCTGATACTCTTGGGGAAAGAGAAGGACTTGAAGCATCCAGAACCAGAACTCCTCCTGAAGAGAACAAACTGAATTATGGTGGAACTGTCCCCGATACAATAATTCTTCTTCTTCCTTGTGTTAATCCCATCAAATGGGGTCTGCTCTGAGTCCTCCCTTCCAAAGTGCTCTGTTCAGTGGTATGTCCTCTATCACACCACATATTAACATGTCTTCCTTTATAACATCCCACCACTTCTTCTTGAGTCATCCTCTCTGTCTTCTTCCTTCAATATTGATCGGTCAGACTCTATTATTCACCTAATTGTCATCGCTGCACTTTACATGACCAAACCTTCTGATCCTCTGCTCCCTCTTTTTTTTTTCATTTATGGGTGTTACTTTGAGCACGTCTCTAACATACCTATGCCTCACGTGATCTTTCTTGCTTACATCACTCATCTATCTCAACATTCGCATTTCTGTAGAACAGATCATTTGCCCGGGTTCCATCTTTGTTTCCCAACACTCAGTGCCATACGCTAAAACTAGATGGACTTCCCCTTTAAATCATAGTGGTATCTTCCTGTCACATGCCACACCACTCATCTTTCTCCATTTGAGCCAGGCATTTATTATCCTAGTTCTAATTCACCTTCTTAGATTCTGGAACTCAGATATTTGAAACTTTGTGTTTTCAGTACTGTCTTCCCATCTGGTTTCAAGAATAATTCTTCTGTACTCACATTACTGAAATTACATACTATATACTCAGTTTTTCCTCTGCTTATTTTGAGCCCATGTCTCTCCAACACATCTCTCCATTACCAGGATCCTCTTCTAGACTATCTTTCTCCTCACTGCATAGAAAGAGAGCATCTGTGAAAAACACGCACCAAGAAGCCTCCTTCTCTGTGTTCTAAGTGAGGGTATCCAGGACAAGGATAAACAAGAAAGGGCTCCGTGCGGATGCCTGATATACTCCCACCTTTACCGATAGTTCATCTTTTTCACCACTAGATGTTCTGACTATTGATGTTGCACCTAGACATGTGGCCTGAACAAGCCACACATGAAGTTCCAGTTCCATTTTCTCCCTCACACACCACCAGGTGACTTTTCTTGGAACTCGTCCCTTTGCAGATCAATGAACACTATGTGAATATTTTTCTCCTTTTCTCTCTAAATTTTTCCACTAGCTGCCTCAATGCAAAAATAGCATCTATTGGCGACCTTCTTGGCATGAAGCCACATTGATTTGCGTTAATATCTACTTCACTTCTTAGTCTTTTTATTGATGACTCTCTCGCACAGTTTCATTGTATGATTCATCAGCTTTAAACTTGATATAATAATTAGATAGTATAAAACAATATTCAATAGTTATTATTTTTTAACTGTAGCTCCCTTCCCCATGCTCAATAAAAAAAATTGTCTATGCCCCTGCCTTATGTATAGAAAGAGCTCTGGAAGTCCTACCTGTTATTCAGGCTTGTCCATGACAGCTTTGAGATTAGAACTCAGATGTTCCTATTGCCTGGACTTATATGCAGTGTATTATACAATGGGACCTCGAGGAGTCATCTTATTGCTTCAGTCTAAAAAGTCACTGATGCAAATTTTGGAGTGAAAGTAAATTTTTGAATTTTCAATGATACAAAATGTCTAGGCTTCTTCCCCTCCCTCCTCACGCCACAATAAAATAAACCATCAAGGCTGCAAAACCACCCAAGATGAATTAGAGAAAAAACTCCCACTCATTTTCAAGAAAATCTTGGACCAGTTTCACCTAGTTGCTATGATTAGGCAGGTGGATGATGTGACAAATGTTTATCATGATGATCATAATCATGTTATCTTGCACTCCCACAGTCTGCTTGTTGTACCCACCTGTTGTCTTCTGTCTTACACTTAGATTATAAAAAATTTGGAGTTGGGACTATCGTTTTATGACCTGTTTAGACAGCACCTTGCCTAATGGGATCCCTGATCAGGGCCTCTACGTGCTGCTGCAATACAAATAAAATAAATAATAATAATTAACTCGATTACTGACTTGAGGGGGAAAGGCAGAGACTAAACAACCAGTACTTGTTATCTAAAATAATATATAAGAAAGAGTGATGAATGGGAAAATGCAAGTGTCAAGGCTCTGCTGACATCATACGTTAATGGTGTCACCAGAACTGATCCAATCATGTCAACTCATAGACTCATATACTCAAGACAGCTGCAGCGGCACAGAAGCCAGAAAACAGAGCTGTAAACAGGGGAGTTTGAGTGGGAGTTTGCAAGGGGAGTTTGGGGGGGAAGACTAAGAAAGCCAGGCAGAGGAACAGACAGGGTAGTGAAGGGAGTGTGTGGTGGTCTGGCAGTGTTTTGGTGCTCGTTGGGGGTTTGTTTTTCTGTGCGTGGTGGTGTTTTGGTTTGGTTTGTGTTTCCCGGACTAACAGGACTTAGGTGAGAAGGCTCTGACAGATACAGAGCCAGTAGTGGTAGCGACCCAAGCAGTGGAAGACACAATGAAGATGACTGGATGTGGAAGCTGCAGCAGGTACATGATCCTGGAGGGGTACCTGAAAAGAGTTTCATCTGCATGAAGTGCCGCCTGATAGCGCTGATGGAAGAAAAGATTTGAGGATTGGAGATACAGGTGGAAACTCTGGTTGAGTTTAGAAGGGGGTTCGAACAATGATGGAGCAAATACATGAGGAGGCTGAAGGGAAAAGCTCAGACTTGCAGATGGAAGCAGGACCAAAGAACTCTGAGGGGAGACTGCTGGGTGAGGAAAGTGGACAGTGGAGGCATGTGACTAAGTGAACCGGGCAGAGGAAAAGATGGGCTAGTGAAGGAGAAATAGAGCTCAGGAACAAGCAACAGAGGGTCCTGTGGCACCTTTAAGACTAACAGAAGTATTGGGAGCATAAGCTTTCGTGGGTAAGAACCTCACTTCTTCAGATACAAGAGAACAGGTTTTTGGAGTTGGAAAATGAAGAAGGGGCACAGCAGGTGGTCACTGAAGGTGAGAGGGCAAGGAAGAAGAGAAGAGCAGCTAGTCCTATAGGAAGAGGGGAAGAGTCAATGGAGATAACACCAAATATAAGCCTCAGGAGGATACGGGATGGTTTGCAGAGGATTGCAGGGGACAATAGGAATCGAGAGGACTTGCAGCCAGAGAGAACAGGGGATAGACCAAAGAATCACACCATCACCAGGAAAAGGCAGGTCTACATGATTGGCAACTCCTTACTGAGAAGAATAGACAGGCCTGTAACAAGAGCTGATCCAGAGAACAGAAGGGTGTGCTGTCTGCCGGGTGCTAAGATACGGGATGTGGACCTGAGGCTGAAGAGGATCCTAACAGGAGCGGGAAAGAATCCACTGATTGTCCTTCATGTGGGAATGAATGATACGGCTAGAACGTATCAAGAGAGACTATGCCAGACTGGGGAACGTATCAAGAGAGACTATGCCAGACTGGGGAAAACGCTTAAGGAAATCGAGGCTCAGGTGATCTTCAGTGGGATTCTGCCTGTTCCTAGAGAAGGGCAACAAAGGTGTGACAAGATTATGATGTTCAACAGATGGCTCAGGCAGTGGTGCTATAAAGAGGGCTTTGGGATGTATGGCCACTGGGAGGCATTCATGGACAGAGGACTGTTCTCTCGGGATGGACTTCACCTGAGTAGGGAGGGAAATAGATTTCTAGGATGGAGGCTGGCACAACTGATTAAGAGAGCTTTAAACTAGGAATTGGGGGGAGATGGTTGGGAGATGTCCAGGTAATCTCCATGCCAGAATTTAACATTGAAAGGGAAGAAAATGAAGGAAGAAAGGATACAGCTGTGGGTATGAGAATGGACATAAGGAGGAAGGGTAGTGTAGATAGCAGTCTAATAGGTGATACTGGCAGTTGAATGTCTGTGCCTAATCGGGTAAAGAATGTGAAAGAAGCCAAACAGCAAAAATTAAGAAGTGTGTACACTAATGCGAGGAGCCTAGGTAACAAAATGGAGAAACTGGAGCTATTGGTGCAGGAAGTGAAACTAGATATTATAGGGATAACAGAAACATGGTGGAATAGTAGTCATGACTGAAGTACAGGTATTGAAGGGCATGTGCTGTTTAGGAAAGACAGAAATAAAGGCAAAGGCGGTGTAGTAGCATTGTATATCAATGATGAGGTAGACTGTAAAGAAATAAGAAGTGATGGAATGGATAAGACAGAGTGTCTGGGCAAAAATCCCATTTGGGGAGAAAGCTACTACAGCCTCCCCTGGGATAGTGCTTGGGGTGTGCTATAGACTGCCGGGATCTGATTTGGATATGGATAGAGACCTCTTTAATGTTTTCATTGAAGTAAATACTAATGGGAATTGTGTGATCATGGGAGACTTTAACTTTCCAGATACAGACTGGAGGACAAGTGCTAGTAATAATAATAGGGCTCAGATTTTCCTGGATGTGATAGCTGATGGAGTCCTTCACCAAGTAGTTGCTGAACCAACAAGAGGGGATGCCATTTTAGATTTGGTTTTGGTGAGTAGTGAGGACCTCATAGATGAAATGGTTGTAAGGGACAACCTTGTTTTGAGTGATCATGAGCTAATTCAGTTGAAACTAAATGGAAGGATAAACAAAAAGATATCTGTGACTAGCGTTTTTTACTTCAAAAGGGCTAACTTTAAAAAATTAAGAAAAATTAGTTAGGAAAATGGATTGGATTGAAGAACTTGTGGATCTAAAGGCAGAGGAGGCCTGGAATTACTTCAAGTCAAGGTTGCAGAAACTATCAGAAGCCTGCATCCCAAGAAAGGGGAAAAAACTCATAGGCAGGAGTTGCAGACCAAGCTGGATGAGCAAGCATCTCACAGAGGTGATTAAGAAAAAAGCAGAAAGCCTACAAGGAGTGGAAGATCGGAGGGATCAGCAAGGAAAGCTACCTTATTGAGGTCAGAACATATAGGGATAAAGTGAGAAAGGCCAAACACCATGTAGAGTTGGACCTTGCAAAGGGAATTAAAACCAATAGTAAAAGGTTCTATAGCCATATAAATAAGAAGAAAACAAAGAAGGAAGTGGGACCGCTAAACACTGAGGATGGAGTAGAGGTTAAGGATAATCTAGGCATGGCCCAATATCTAAACAAATTCTTTGCCTCAGTCTTTAATGAGGCTAATGAGGATCTTAGGGATAATGGCAGGATGACAAATGGGAATGAGGATATGGAGGTAGATATTACCACATCCAAGGTAGAAGCCAAACTCGAACAGCTTAATGGGACTAAATCAGGGGGCCAGATAATCTTCATCCAAGAATATTAAAGGACCTGGCACATGAAATTGCAAGCCCATTAGCAAGAATTTTTAATGAATCTGTAAACTCAGGGGTTGTACCGTATGACTGTAGAATTGCTAACATAGTTCCTACTTTTAAGAAAGGGAAAAAAAAGTGATCCGAGTAACTACAGGCCTATTAGTTTGACATCTATAGTCTGCAAGTTCTTGGAAAAAATTTTGAAGGAGAAAGTAGTTAAGGACATTGAGGTCAATGGTAATTGGGACAAAATACAACATGGTTTTACAAAAGGTAGATCATGCCAAACCAACCTGATCTCCTTCTTTGAGAAGGTAACAGATTTTTTAGACAAAGGAAACATAGTGGATCTAATTTACCTGGATTTCAGTAAGGCATTTGATACGGTTCCACATGGGAATTATTAGCTAAACTGGAAAAGATGGGGATCAATATGAAAATTGAAAGGTGGATAAGGAACTGGTTAAAGGGGAGACTACAATGGGTCATACTGAACTGTCAGGCTGGAAGCATGTTACTAGTGGAGTTTCTCAGGGATCGGTTTTGGGACCAATCTTATTTAATCTTTTTATTACTGACCTTGGCAAAAAAGTGGGAATGTGCTAATAAAGTTTGCGGATGATACGAAGCTGGGGGGTATTGCCAATACAGAGAGGGACCGAGATATCATACAGGAAGATCTGGATGATGCTGTAAACTGGAGTAATAGTAATAGGATGAAATTTAATAGTGAAAAGTGCAAAGTCTTGCATTTAGGAATTAATAACAAGAATTTTTGTTATAAACTGGGAATGCATCACTTGGAAGTAAAAGAGGAGGAGAAGGACCTTGGAGTATTGGTTGATCACAAGATGACTATGAGTTGCCAATTGATATGGCTGTGAAAAAAGCTAATGTGGTCTTGGGATGAATCAGGCAAGGTATTTCCAGTACAGATAAGGAGGTGTTAGTACCGTTATACAAGGCACTGGTGAGACCTCGTCTGGAATATTGTGTGCAATTCTGGTCTCCCATGTTTAAGAAAGATGAATTCAAACTGGAACAGGTTCAAAGAAGGGCTACTAGGATGAGCCAAGGAATGGAAAACCTGTCTTTTGAAAGGAGACTCAAAGAGCTTGGCTTGTTTATCCTAACCAAAAGAAGGCTGAGGGGAGATATGATTGCTCTCTATAAATATATCAGAGGGATAAATACCAGGGAGGGAGAGGAATTATTTAAGCTCAGTACCAATGTGAACACAAGGACCAATGGATATAAACTGGCCATCAGGAAGTTTAGACTTGAAATTAGATGAAGGTTTCTAACCATCAGAGGAGTGAAGTTCTGGAACAGACTTCCAAGGGGAGCAAGGGAGGCAAAAGACATATCTGGCTTCAAGATTAAGCTTGATAGGTTTATGGAGGGGATGGTATGATGAGATAGCCTAATTTTGGCAATTAATTGATCTTTTACTATTAGCAGTAAATACGCCCAATGGCCTGTGACACTAGATAGGGTGGGATTTGAGTTGCTATAGAGAATTCTTTCCTGGGTGTCTGGCTGGTGAGTCTTGCCCACATCCTCAGGGTTTATCTCAGGGATTGGCAACCTTTGGCACGCGGCTCGCCAGGGTAAGCACCCTGGCAGGCCGGGCCGGTTTGTTTACCTACAGCGTCTGCAGCTTTGACCAATTGCGGGTCCCACTGGCCGCGGTTCACTGCTTCAGGCCAATGGGGGCTGCGGGAAGCGGTGGCCAACACATCCCCCGGCCCCCATTGGCCTGGAGCAGCGAACCGCGGCCAGTGGGATCTGCGATTGGCCAAACCTGCAGACGCGGCAGGTAAACAAAACGGCCCGGCCCACCAGGGTGCTTACCCTGGCGGGCCGTGTGCCAAAAGTTGCCAATCCCTGGTTTAGCTGATCACCATATTTGGGGTTGGGAAGTTTAGACTTGAAATTAGATGAAGGTTTCTAACCATCAGAGGAGTGAAGTTCTAGAATAGCCTTCCAAGGGGAGTAATGAGGGCAAAAGACATATCTGGCTTCAAGACTAAGCTTGAAAGGTTTATGGAGGGGATGGTATGATGGGATAGTCTAATTTTGGCAATTAACTGATGTTTGACTATTAGCGGTAAATATGCACAATGGCCTGTGATGGGATGTTAGATGAGGTAGGATCTGAGTTACTACAGAGAATTCTTTCCTGGGTGTCTGGCTGGTGAATCTTGTCCAAATGCTCAGGGTTTAGCTGATCACCATATTTGGGCCTCGGGAAGGAATTTTCCTCCAGGGCAGATTGGCAAAGGCCCTGGGGGTTTTTCACCTTCCTCTGCAGTGTGGGGCATGGGTCACTTGCTGGAAGGTTCTCTGCACCTTGAAGTCTTTAAACAATGATTTGAGGACTTCAATATCTCAGACATAGGTCAGGGGTTTGTTACAGGAGTGGGTGGGTGAGATTCTGTGGCCTGCGTTGTGCAGGAGGTCAGACTAGATGATCATAATGGTCCCATCTGACCTTAAAGTCTATGAGTCTATGAGAGATTAAGGTTAAAAATTATGAGAGATTAAGATTAAGGTTAAAAATATCCACTAATTTTGAGTCCCCAATGTGAGACATCGAAGACCTGATTTTCCGGAGTACTCAGCATTATACGGCTCTTTATATATTGAAAGCTCTGCCCATAGTGACTTCAATTGTAGCAGTAAATTCACAGCACTTCTGCAAATCAGACCTCTGGGTCTCAAGTCAGACCCCCAGAAAATGAGGAATACACGGTTAGTGAACACCAGTGAAAAGTTTGGAATGCTGAGCCAGAATTTTTTAAGATGGGCAAAACAAATTTTCTCTAACCTCATTCTTGGAAACAGCTGAACAATTTTCACTAAAAATTTCCAGAAAGTTTTAGCTTCAGGCAGACACCTAGCACCGAAAATTTCAGCTTGAATGGTTAATCCTGGGCAAACTGTCAGGCAACGTTAATAGGTTGTGGTATGGCCCCACATATAATAAATATATTTTGATATGTATGACACAGTAGTTGAAAGGAAAAATAACCCATTAATACTGACATTTTCAACACTGATATACATGCATGTAGATTAATATTCCTTCCTTAATCATCTAATAAATCCTTCTTTGAAGAAAACAAAATTATTTTCAAATTCTCCACAGGACGATATTAACCTACATGTATTTTTTTTATTTCTTTTAAGAAGTAACTTTTAAGAAGTAACTTTTAAGAAGTAAAAGCTTCCCTAAATGCCCAAATATCCTTCTTTCATCTTGCAAAATAGAAATGAATTCATTTCCCTGCTCCTAGGAGGTTTCGAGGACGAGAGCTTGGCTATTTTACATAGATGTCTACCGCTCACTACTGCACACATCTCTGTGAAAGCAATGTGAGAAAAACAACTAATTAAATCCATCCTAGATCATTTCCTTAGTTACCACAGAAAGCTTTGGATTGCGCAGAGTGGATGTAACTGCAGCACCACAGAGAACACTGTAGTGGTTTCATGGCATTTTATATGTCTGGAATATCAAAAAATATTTAGATTAATCAAGCCTAGTGAGGAAATTCAGAGAGACCTAGCCAAGCCAGGGGAGCGCACTTCAGCACAGCAGATGGAATTCAGTTTTGACAAAGGGAAACTCATGCACATTGGAAGGAGTAATTTGAGCTGTTCGTTGACATTGCTGGACCCTAAACTAGCTATAACTGCCCAAGGAGAAAAGACCTGGGCACTGCAGTGGACAACTCAATTAAACCACTGTTCAGTCTGTAGGAGTAGTCTGTTAAGATACATGAAGAATGGGATAGAAAATAATACTGAGCGTATTGTAATGCCATTATATAAATCAGTGGCACATCCTGACATGGATTTCTGTGTTCAGTTCTGGTCACCATGGGCCACATTTCCATTAGGTGCCTAAAGATGCAGATAAACACCTAAGTCGGTTAGGTGTTTTTGAAAATCTAAGTAGGTGCTTATCTGCATCTCAAAGCATCTTAATACCTTTGAAGATCTGGGCCTATACCTAATAAAGATTGAGCAGGAGGAGAGGGGGTTCAGAGAAGGACTCTGAGACTGATTAGAGACCTGGAGAGACTTCCATATCACATGAAGCTAAAAAAGACTAGCACCTCTGAGTTTAGGGAGGAGATGAATACAATGGGATATGACCAAGGCATAATCAAATGGATCAATGATATCGAAAAGGTAATTGGACTTTCCTGTTTATCCTCTCTCAAGCTAAGTGAATAAGGGAATATATGATGAAATTGAAAAGTAACAAATGTTAAACTGATGAGAGGAAAAACATTTTTTGCATATCACAGTTAATCAGTGGAACTCACTGCTACAAAATATCACTGAAGCCAGTGGCTTCATAGGTGTTAAAAATACACAGTTAAAATAGATATGAGACAAAATAGGAAGGATATACATCTGCCTCTTTTATGGCATATACTAATCACTAACCTATGGGTGTAAGGACAAAACTTCCCCTCTGGGCAGGTTATTCTATGACTGTCTACTGTGGGGTTTCTTGCATTTTCCTCTGGTGCAAGTATTTGGTTCTAGCTGTTGTAAGAGAGAGAATAGTGGCTAGATGGACTATTGCTGGTCTGTTCCAGTAGGGCAATCTTATGTGGACAAGATCATTTATTTGTAGTCATACCCAGCAATATGCTAGAGGACACAGACATCAAGAGAGTCCTGACCTCTAAATCTTTACAATCTAACAGGGCCACCACCCACAAATGGAGCATACAGCTCCTAATATAGAAATGATGGAAATGTTACAAAGGGAGCACTATTGAAATGTATAGCGATCTGCTCTAATGAGCTGAGCCCATGACTAGACACCCCTACATTCCGGAGGGTTAGACCCAGTGCTGACAGTGACTTCCTTTGTGGCTTTGGGTAAGGCACTGATCCTGTTTGCCTTATCCTGTCTGACAGTACATCTGTCAGCCTCCTAGGTTGTTGTGAGGATTAAGCAGTTAATACTCTGCTTCCCTGAATTCCCATTATTGCTTTCCATACGTTCTGCTCATCTGTCTTCCCATGGCTCCGTCTGCCTCCCCATGATTTCCCTACATGCTCACCGGGACAGCCTCTCTCTTTCTGCCACATCTGTCAGCCCCCAGTTTCTGCACCCAGCTGCCCTGCTTCTGCTGTCCCTCTTTTTCTTAACACTTAATGCCACTTGAGGAGGGTGGGGGCTGCTACTACATGAGGCCTGCTAGCTGATTGCTTCCCCCTACCTCTGTGATTAGAGAGCAGTCTACAGTGGAAGGGCATGGGGGTAGGAGGCCAGCATTGATTAATAAATCACACCTTGCTGTGGCAGGGGGATCACAGACATGGGCCAGGAGTGTCCCTTCTCTGAATGAATTAAAAAAATTCAGGGGTAGCCTTAGCCACCAAACATGTCCGCCTGGGCTATCACCTCAATCCTTAGGTATAGGCTTCTCCAATGTATTTCCATTTCTGCATCTCAAGTAGCCGCTCTTAAGAATTTCAGTCCAAATTCAACAGTAAGGTATTTCAATGGGAAGTAGGTGCCTAAATAACTTTGAGGATTTCTTGCTATGGGGCTTGATCTGCCTGTGATTTCTAGTCCTACCTCATTATCTTCCTCTGAGCTCCTGTGAAGAGAAACCAGGCTGATGTTAAGCCCTGCCAGCCACCTGTAATCAGGTGTTCTGCATTTTCTGTTGGGTTGCTGTACACGGTTAAAGAGCTCTTCCATGTCACCCAGGTGGTTGCCTTGTGGGGGCGGGTGAAGCAACCCCTGTGTGTCATTTGCATGAAGGTCATTAGGATGGAAGGTGTTCTATACAGGAAAGAGCATTTACTGTGGGATAAGCCTTGATGTGGTGTTCTTTCGGGGTTTTCTAAGCCCTCCGGCAGCCTGCTCCCAGACGCTCCCTGTGTCTGCTCCGTGCTATTAGCTAGAGATGACTGGAAAACTTTTGCAGCAGGCAGAAGCCGCAGAGCTGCATTTAGAAATCCTCCCACTCTCATTAGTGCTGCTTCATTTCGGATTACCTGGGAATGTCTGTGCAGGTTATTAGCACTATTCCGGGAACAGATAAGCCACTCACATCAGAGACACGACTGCACAAAAAACTACCCTTTCAGTGAAACTAGGGTCACCTAGGATGTTTTCAAGGCTGCTATCAGCCAGTGTGTAAATTCCAGCTTGATTTACAGATCCTTCCCCTAGTACTCTCCTCTTGTTGATATTATCTTCAATTATTCCTGTACAATATTCAGGCAATGAAAAACCCAATCCAAAGCAAAGCAGCTAGAAGGTCTAACTTTTACAATGCTGTGATGAAAATTAAATAACCATTCTCCTCCCTCCCTCCCATTCTCCCAACCTCCAACTCAACAGGTAGCAAAAGCGACAAAGCACTGATAAAAAAATACCATTCAAAGAAGAATAATCTCTATAATAGAAGAGGAAAGATGTGAATTGTCTCCATTTTTGCACTCTTCTAGAAATGCATTTACTGCTCTTGAAATGACATGTACATTCATGTATGTCATCACAGCTTTGATGTCCTCGAACATAATGCACTGTAAATATGTACACAATACAAAGTATTATCAGAGAGCTACTGCGGCACCCCACAATTACTTACAAAGGGGTTGTTATTGTTATGCTTTGTCGGCTCACAGGGACTCATTATTCTTACAGGTGCCTGCTCTATTTGCATAAAAACTTGATGACCATGATTCTTTTTTTATTTTTAGGAGGGAGAGGGATGGTGTAGTCAAGAAGAATATGGAGTTTAGTTTAGGTTAGTTTACCCACTTGTTTTTTTACACCTGTTCTGCTGAACAGGGTCATCCCCCAAACGTCATGGTTTCTTCCTCCCAGCACCATTCTACAATACAAAGACCCAGGTGATGAAATCTCAGCTTATGTGGCGATAGTGTACTGTTTCTTTAAAAAGGTAGCAGAGACCAAGTTGGGAGGAGTGGGGGAGATGTACAAGGCTGTAGGCAGAAACTGCACAGTGCAGGAGGAAGATAGAATGGGCCAGAAACTCATCTACTGTGTGTCAGTGACTTCACTGGAGCTATGCCTGTTTAAACGAGCTGAGGATCTGGCCAACAGCCTTTACAGATGATGCTGTTTTCCTTATTCTGATGAAGTTCCTTGCTGAGCATCAGAAGAAAGCAACTATTTCAGTAGCTCTTTATCATGGTCAGATGACCTCCTTCTGGTGGCACTGGGCTGGATGCTGCTTCCTTTGGAGCTATTCCAGCAGGCCACTAGGGATGGATGCAGAGTTTTCTGTTCTCCCACTGAACCTTTTCCAGGCTGGAGAGTAAAGTAATAAGAGCAACAGCAACCTAAATGCACCTATTAAGACGAGGGACACATTACTATTTAGAACCGACAGTAGAAAATATCCCCATTGAATTAATGAGCAAATTATATCTTTCAAATTAATAAGGGCCAGATTGTTCCACTCTACCCCCTTTGAGCAGCACCCCACTCAGCAAGCCGCCCCACTGCTGTCCGTGGGACCTTTCAGTGACATAGGTTGTATTCAACATGGGTAAATGTAGCAGAATCTATCCCTAAACTTTTCTGAATTGGCCCACAAGTGTCTGACAATGATTTCTGGTGTCAAAATCTAAGCAATAGGGACGCAAAGAGAAGAAACTAAAAAGGTCCAGAGGCGTTCTGAAGATTTGGGGTAAAGCTTTATAAGTCAAGGCCGGTGGGTCATCCTAATAGGGAGTAGGGTCAGAGTTGGATTGAAGACTTCGGTCCCAAATCTTTCCCCCCTAAACAACTCCCATCCTAAGGTAATTCTCATTGTCCTCTTTCTAAAAACAGCCAGCCAGCAAGCCTGAGGGTCTTTTTTTTTTCAGCTCAGTTGTTGTTTCATCTGTCCCTTTATCGGTTCTCAGTTACGTTCACTGGAATTAGAACTAAAATAAAGTACTATTTTCTTTCATCTTCTGTAACAGGGATGAGTCCCTTTCATGTCTACGCTGTTCAGTTTCTTCCACATTCAGCTAACTTTCCTAAAGACACATGATTTTGGCACCATTTGCTTCAAGGGTTCGTTACTGATTAGAAATTCCTTTCTGTCCAGTGTAGGCAAGCTGGCAAATGGCAGGCAAACTGGTGGAGAGATTCCACAGAGTGGGGATCTGTGTAACATCTGCTTTGCTGATCTCGTTATTACCAGGATGCTCTGTCCTAGCCTTTTGTTGTTCCAGAAATCTTTCAAGCATATAATAGGTAAAGTTCTAGCATGTCAGAACCTCCAGCTTCAGCTGACATCTTGGTAATTTGTTTCCCATAGCAACTCATTCAGAATTCCTGACCTTGATAGAGTGGCTAATGTGTCCACTCCTAATGCATTTTCAACACCCTGGTTAGGTCGCAAGTAAACAATGACAAGTACATTTGCTGTCCAGATTGTTTTTGTCCTGATTTCTTTCTCTTATTGATCCTTGTCTGCTATGCTCCACTACTGGTACCGGCCAACAATGGCTTTCTTTTGGTCCACTCCTTTTTTAGAAAAAAGCTGTGGTATGCTGACACAACAGCGTGGTAAACCATACAAATGACTACATAGCACCTGTATGGACTAGATCCTCAGCTAGGATGGAAAAAAATATTTTTCATGTAAACAGGAGCAGCTCCATAGTCCTTTTTATCCATAGAGTTGGTAAGCATTACTAGCCTCATTTCATAGATGAGGGAACAGAGAATAGGGTGCAGCTGAGGCACTTGAAAATGGAGTCTTAAGAGTCTTATCCAAGGTGACAAAGTGAGTAAGCTGCACTTTAGATCCCCTCTTGTCTCTACAAGGAAGTAGAATTGTCTGGGGGAAAGCTGGACTAAATCAACACATTAAATTCCACAAGTGAAATTCTAGACCCATTGACGTGAATGGGAGCTTTGCCACTGACTTCAATGGGGCCAGGATTTTACCTATGTGTAACTTAATTAGGGCTGCTTGGAAATTTACTGTCAACCATTTTTAATAAAAAATGGTGGCTTGACTAAATAATATTTTTCATGAAAACTGTCTGCTTTTGTGGAAAATTTCAGGTTTTCACCCCCAAACTGCACACCTGGAAACTGAAAAGTTTGGGGTTTTTTTGCTGAAAACCAGAAAATCTTAATTCAGAAATGGTGCTTTGCTGCTTTCATGGAGTTGTAGTTCATATGCCTCATGCCCCCATTCACCTCCATGGAATAAAGTCTTCAGATGGACTACAGCTCCCATGATGCACCGCAGTGAGGGACTCCTATTATATATTGTGAAGGCTCAGCAAGAGAGGAGACCTTGGTGCACCATGGGAGATATAATCTGGCCAAGGAGCCTGGCCCATGGAGGAGAATGCAAACCTGAAGCACTTGAACTACAGCTCCAGAGACACCACCATGGTGTCTTTGAATCAAAGTTTTCAGCTGAAAGTTTTCAGTTTTTGATTTTTCACCAAAAAGTCAATATTTGCCATGAGAAAAATAAAATGCCACCCATCTCTAAACTTAATATTGTTCAGTTATTGCTACTCAAAATAGTGAACATGCAAAATCCTTTATTTGATGAATATGGTTTTTTTTAAATAAAAAAATGTATGTTGAATGGCGGGAAGCATCTTCTTTCCTCTCCTCTAGTACTGTGTATGAATCTGGTGATCAGGGATAAAGGGGTTTGTGTGAATAACAAAGCTGAGAGTAAATAATGTCAGATTTATTCAGTTTTGGGATTGTTGATATTTTTTTAAAAACTGAATCCCTGGACCATCATTAGTGGTCAGTAAAATAGCCGAGCCATTCTCCTATGTAAAGACCCAGGCAGTAGAACTCCTTTGCAATTTAAATTTAAATGTTCAGTTTGCCAAAAGAAACTATTGTGCAACATCCAAACATATTATAAAAATCTGCTAGAATCTTATGAATATTAATCATACTACAAACTCAGGGCAGGGCAGCTACAATGAGAAACCCAATAAACAATCATTCTGCTAGGAAAGGCAATATGCAATAATTAAGCTATGAGTAACTAATACACTAACCTCAACAAGGACAAGTGCAGAGTCCTGCACTTAGGACGGAAGAATCCCATTCACTGTTACAGACTAGGGACCGAATGGCTAGGAAGCAGTTCTGCAGAAAAGGACCTAGGGGTTACAATGGACGAGAAGCTGGATATGAGTCAACAGTGTGCCCTTGTTGCCAAGAAGGCTAACGGCATTTTGGGCTGTATAAGTAGGGGCACTGCCAGCAGATTGAGGGACGTGAGCATTCCCCTCTATTTGACATTGGTGAGGCCTCATCTAGAGTACTGTGTCCAGTTTTGGGCCCCACACTACAAGAAGGATGTGGAAATATTGGAAAGAGTCCATCAGAGGGCAACAAAAATGATTAGGGGTCTGGAGCACATGACTTATGAGGAGAGGCTGAGGGAACTGGGATTGTTTAGTCTGCAGAAGAGAAGAATGAGAGGGGATTTGATAGCTGCTTTCAACTACCTGAAAGGGGGTTCCAAAGAGGATGGATCTAGACTGTTCTCAGTGGTGCCAGATGACAGAACAAGGAGTAATGGTCTCAAGTTGCAGTGGCGGAGGTTTAGGTTGGATATTAGGAAAAACTTTTTCACGAGGAGGGTGGTGAAGAACTGGAATGGGTTACCTAGGGAGGTGGTGGAATCTCCTTCCATAGAGGTTTTTAAGGTCAGGCTTGACAAAGCCCTTGCTGGGATGATTTAGTTGGGAATTGGTCCTGCTTTGAGCAGGGGGTTGGACTAGATGACCTCCTGAGGTCCCTTCCAACCCTGATATTCTATGATACTATAGTTTATACCAGGGATTGGCAACCTTTGGCATGTGGCTCGCCAGGCTAAGCACCCTGGCAGGCCGGGGTGGTTTGTTTACCTGCCGCGTTCAGACAACCGTGGCACCCATTGGCCGCGGTTAACCACTCCAGGCCAGCAAGGGCTGCGGGAAGCGGCGCGGGCCTAAGGATGTGCTGGCCGCTGATTCCCACAGCCCCCATTGCCTGGAGCGGCAAACCACGGCCAGTAGGAGCCGTGATCGGCCAAACCTGCGGACGCTACAGGTAAACAAACTGGCCCAACCCACCAGGGGGCTTACCCTGGCGAGCCACGTGCCAAAGGTTGCCGATCCCTGGTTTATACCTTAGTCCTGTGATTCTGTGAGGAAAGCTCAACAAGATTTTAAGCCTTCCTGGGCCTTCTGTAACTGCTACCTTTATTTAATGAACAAAAGAGTGTATGAGACTGCAGAGTCTTTTGCTTACAAAGCAAAAATGCCTATCCAGCTGATTTGCAAATAGAAGAACAAAATGTCATCATCCTTAGCAACATAATAATGATAATATCATATATTTATTTAGTACCTTTCAACCTAGAGGGAGTTAACATCCATATATAAGCGACTGCTGACTTGATTCAGACTTTACACCAGCATAAATCAGGAATAACTCCACTACCAGCAGAATAACCCAGATCAGAATCCATCCCAAAGTCTGCAGGTTATTATTGTTTTTTTTATTCTCCAAGAATTCCCATTTTCTTAAGCCACAAAGCTCCCTATGGTTGCTGTCCTTTCTGCTGGCTATGAATCTTATGACAATGCAGGGTTAGCTGTATACAATCACTGTCACACAAAAAAGACACAGCTAGGAAATATGCCTGCATGTTTTGAAAAACGCTATGCCGTGTGCGCAATTCAAGTAGGTGCAGGTGAGCCGTAAACAAACCTCACCGCTAAGCAGCTTCTCGGCTTTTCACGCCCTTAGCAGATGGGCCTGCAGTACACAGAAGGGCTATTGTTACACTTTAATCTCTTTTCAGTATAGGGAGCTACTGTTCTCTCTACTGATAAAACATAAATTGCTTATTCTACAAAGCAGCCTTCATCTGACCACTGTCTGCACGCCCCTCTCGCTGGGCTCCTGCTAATCTCTCTCCACTTCCTTTTAGTCTGTGCTCTGTTTAGAAGCTTGAGGGATTTCTTTATAAGGCCACATGGCCTTATACAGAAGTGGGATTAGGGTGAGTGTGTGTGGGGAGGGGGAGTTCCTTTCCTTTCCTGCCTGTGTGATGAAACCCCATAGGGAAAAAAATGGGGTGGGGAGGGGAGAAATGTGCAGCCTGTTATCAAGGCCAGTAAAATTTCAAACCCAGATGATGTGTTCGATTTCATAGTGAGTGTGCACATCAATAGTCCTGTAGACTCGTCAGCCAAGTCTCCATGTTATATTGGAATTATGGCAATCCCTAGAGATTAATGATCGGGGGGAAGATTCTCAGCTGATGTAAACTGGCAATGCTCCATTGACTTCAACAGAGTTCCAGTTGAGAATCTCCCCCCCAGATTTGTAGGTGTCCTGACCACCTACAACTCCACCTGAAGTCATTTGGGAGTTGCCAGTGCTCAACATCTCTGGAAAATCAGGCCTCCTATTTTATTTATGGAGTTAGACTGTAATAAGAAGGAGATAAAGGATAACACAGAAACACTGTTGTGCTAGCATAGAAGTCAGCGGGGCACCCTGGCCTTGAATTCTGTGCGAGCGTCTGGTCCAATGGGGCAGAGAGCAAACAGAAAAAGTCCAGGGAAATGTAACAAAAACTATTATGAGGACTTGGTGAGAGGTTAAATAGAGCAAGATTCTTTCGGAAGGAAAGGAGAGGATTAAAAATGAGGCCCAGAGATAAGGAATGTAGTGCAGGGTATAGAAAAGGCCGGTCAGGTTTGCCCTTTCCTATCAGAGCAAGGAGACACTGGAAAAAAATTGAAATGTAAAACATAAAATGACCAAAAGGAAATACTTTTGAATGTAAAGTGTGCCACATGATTGAGATCCTATGATTATAGAGGAGGAAGCAAGTAGCCTGTATTATACCCATATAGCAGGGGTGGCCAAACTTACTGATCCTCCGAGCCACACAGGAAAATCTTCTAGAGCCAGGGTGCAGGGCTTCAGCCCCGCTCCTGCTGAAGCCCTGAGACCCCGCTTCCTGCTGGGCAGAAACCCTGAGACCCTCCTCCCCACAGGGCAGAAGCCCCTATCTCACTTCCCCGTTGCAAGGCAGAAGACCCAAGCTCCTCGCCCCGCATCTGGTACGTGGAGAATGGGGGGTGAGGGGCTCTGAGAGCTGCACTTTAATAGTAAAAGAGCCGCTTGTGGCTCGTGAGCCACAATTTGGCTACCCCTGCTATATAATGTAGGAAAAATAAAAACCAGGATCAGAGTTCAGTGGGGCTCCACACTTACTTACAGTTAAGAGTCTGGCTGGCTTGAAGCCTCGATAACCTGCTCAAAGTCACAAAGTAATTAGTGGAAGAACTAGGAACACAGCCTAGGAATTCTATTTCCCTACCTCCCCCCCCCCCCCCCGCCACTCCCATTCAGAGGCCTGTGTTCTCACCAGCAGACACTACTTCTTCATCATAATTAATACACATTGTATTTACACCTCAAGATTTGCCTGGGGAAACTATCTTTCCATTATCCTTTTTGATTAACGATTCTCATGGCATGAAAACATCCAGGGGGAAAGTATCTTCTTGTCTGATTCTCAGTCAATGTTTGTCTGTTCTTAGATCGTACACATCAGTAAAATCAGCCAACCCTCTTTTGAAATATTTGCAGTAAAGCCATCAAAGGCATTTCCATAAGGACTGGATTCTGCCAAATACATCCCCAAGTACCCAAAGAGGGCAATACCATGGTCTGAGATTTTAGGGTGGACTAAGGGAACTGAATCAAAGGAGTAAGGGGGATGAAATTAAGCAAGGGTGAATTCAGCCTAAATACCAGCCGTCAATTTCCCAGCAGTGAGGGGTATTAGACTATCAAATAACTTCATTAGTTGCGGGAGCCCAATCTCCTGAGTCATTTAAAACTAGGCTGACAAATCACTGAAATGAAAACTGAAAATTAGGGACCAATCTTGCAATGGCAGAAGGATGAACTAGATCACATTAGAGAAGGAAAACCCCTGTTGTGTTAACAGTCCTAGGACAGGGGAAACACCATCCACCTCTGGGCATCACAATTTACCCATGAGGATGCCACCAATTTTCTTGACATCTCTGATCTCAAAATACCACCCTCCATAGGGTGATGCCTTGGAAACCGGCATTACAGTGTCAGAAACATTGATTTGCTAGCCCCACATATTTGTTCTTAGAAGCAGAAAGCTATAAGTGCTTTGGGTCCCCCCCTGCCTTCCCATAAGCATCAGAACACCCATGTAGTTTTCATTTTGTGATCATCTCATCGGAGACAGAAAAGGGATTTCTTATTTATTCTAGGTACTTTTGTTGATGACATACTCATGGCCATAAAAGCTGGAAAGTCAGATCAATTTTATGAGCAATTAAATAGGGTCTATTCAAAGGTAATTAATTTTATAGTGGAGGTTGAACAAGGTGATAGTATAACATTTTTACATGCATTGATGATAGAGGGAAATGATGGCTCACTGATTATTAAATGGTTCCAAACGTTCACACTGCAGGTCATTATTATTATTTTAGGTCTGTTCGCCCTATTGCTATGAAAAAAGTTCTCATCTCCTGGCTGGTTTTTAAAAAGCAATTTATGCACGCTCTAATGAATACTATGTATGTCAGTTTTTATGAAAATTAGCTCTTCACTTTATTGATTGTGGATATCTTATGCTCATTTGCGATGTGACCAACACTTCGATGTATACCAGTGAAGATAATAGTTCCTTCTGATTTCTAGAGAAGCAAATAGAGGAAAGGCATGTATTGAGCAACATTAGAGGTTATGTTCCTTGCTTCCATTGGGGTTGCTTATGTGAAATTTAGAATGCAGTTAACAACTTGCACATAGCACTACAAGAGCTTGCTCAGGGAAGTGAAAAATCATCACCCTCCAGTACTGAGAGTGGGAGGTCCAAGCCAATGCTAGGAACACAGAAATTGCCATGTTGGATCAGACTCAAGGTCCATCTATCTCAGTATCTTGTCATTGGCAGTGGCTGGCACCAGATGCTTCAGAGGAAGGTGTAAGAAACCTGCAGTAGGCAAATGTGGGATAATCTGCCCCTCACATAGGTCTCATCCTGATTTCTAATAGATATTGGATCAGGCCATGAAGCATGAGGGAAGGCTAAGCTCTTCCATGGTCCACTGTCTTTGCTGATGGGCCATCTGCACTGTCTAGCTTCTTCATTGTTGCACCTGAAATGCTAGCTGTGGGTATTATCCAGAGTAAGCACATTTGAAATACAGATACATAGTCAATATTCATAACTCCACATACAAAAATGATACATGCCTACAAATAGGATAATCATATTTGGCAAATCATAACTTTTCCATAGACACATCACATGACACATGTTATTCAAAATGCATCATAATTATGTCATAATCATATCATAATCATACCACTGTGATGAATATGGGGTGTAGTTTCACAAATGTAACACTGTTGCAAAAAAAAGCAAACATTATTCTGGGATGAATTAGCAGGACTGTTGTAAGTTTAAGAGTTTCATTGACAGAGGAGGGTTGATTTCTCAGTCCAACTCTCTTATCCACCAAGGCTGCCATTGTCCAGCCTTGTTCATCAACCACCTCTGCAGACAATTAAAAAGTGGCATGGATGGACCTTTAAGGGATACTTATCAGTGCTTGGTGTTGGCTAAGATTCATGACATTCTGACAACAGAAAATGTGACTTATTCAATGTTCTAGAAACACTCCCTGTGAGTGGACTCCAATTTCATTGACACAATAAGACTCAATAGAAGCTGTTTTAAAATAATGAATTATTATGGCTTTGGGAGTACTTGGCTCATGGATCATCACAATGGTATGCTATATATCTTAATCATGCCTTACACTGTCAATATGTGCTTTATTTAAGGATCCTATCTTTACAGGTGGCCAGAGAGTGAATTTCACCCTGTGCAATGGTCCAGAACAAGATGTATGCATCACTTACATCCCACATGAGCCCTCATATATATTTCTTAACAGATACATATGTGGCACATAGGGCTTGTGCTGGTCCTTTTCAAAGGGGTGAATTTCACCCATATGCACCTATCATAAATGTCAACATTAATCAGATGATTTAAAACCTACTTTATCTGTCATACCTGGATATGCACTTGCAGAGTCACTCTGGGTATAAAATTGCAATGAGAAATAATTGCTGCAAATGCATAGCACTAGTGATGATTTTTGTCAATTAAATAACTGGGCTCACTTAACTTAAAATCAGATGACTCAGCAGCAGACCTCCACATCCCAAATGAATAGCCTGAAAATTAAACTTCACGTAACAATTTCTATTAGATACTTAACATCAACACTTTTTAAAAATCCTACTCAGTAATTAGTCATGAGAGGTCCATGACATCTGGTGTATGCATCACCACTTGAACCATGACCCAAGAATGGAAAGATTTTGGGAGGCACAGAATGGAAGCAAGCTGCGAGAGTTATCGTTGCGTGGTGCCTGAACCATAATGACCAATGACCTGTTCAAACCCAGTTCGCAGGGAGCCACTAACTACATTTAGGTCACCCAGGATCACGAGATTATCATGTGGAGGGACTGTGCATACTAGATGCTCCAATTCATTGTAGAAATGATCTTTAACTGAGTCAACAGATTCTTCTGTTGGTGCATAGACTACTATGACAGTGAAGTAACTGTGCCGATGTTTAAGATGGGCAAAAAGTAAATGAGGAGACACGGGCGTCCAGGTTGTCAGGGAGGACTTGGCCTCGCCTTGTAGTAGTAGTTCTACCCCATGTAAATGGTTGGGGCTGCCAGAATACAGAGGTATCTTCCACCTTGTGACATCCATGATCTATGAGCCTTGCTTCTGTTACTCCTGCGTTTCATATACCCAGACAGACCATTTCACTTCAGACAGTGACCTGATGACCATGCCTGTCAAGAGTTGCAACATTCCAAGTTGCAATTTTGGTGGACTGTCAGAGATCCCAGATACAATTGGATACATTGTCACAATGTACTGCAGACGTGACTGCTGACATCAGAGGATGCACATCCCTAAGGGGGCTTTAGGCACAAACCCATCATGTTTGCCCCGAGGGGAGATAACACCGACAAGGCACCTACAGCTGGAAGTGAGGCAGAGGCTTTAACCCTGGTGTTGAATACTAGGTTATTCATGTTTTGCTGGCACACCTGGAGCCTTTGCTACATCGGAAGCATCATCCCCAACAGGTCCACATTAAATGCCTTCGTTGTCTGAGATACATTACGAGTTCAGGAAGCCTCTGCACATAGCATATGTTGATCTTAAGGCTGCATTTGATTCAGTAAACCATGTCGCATTATGGAAGGCCTTAGAGGATGTAGGTGTCCCTACCACTCTGCTGGATTGATTAGAGAGCTGCGTAATGGAACCACTGCCCATGTTCATCTGGGGAACCAGATGTCAGCACCTTTTAAATCAGTAGCTGGTGTTAGGCAGGGTTGCGTTTTGGCCCCTGCACTCTTTTGTCAGGCAATGGATTTCATAATGCAGCATTCCGTCAGGTCCATAGGCATTAAGATCGGTGAGCTCTTGCTCACAGACCTTGACTACGCTGATGACGTTGTTCTTTTAGTACAGAGCCCCGACATGTTTCGTGAGGCACTCCAGCATATAGAGGAGGAGTTAGCTAAGGTTGATCTCCATGTTTCAAGGTCAATGACAAAACTGCAAAATCTAGGACCATGAGCACTGCTAAAATATTAAATAACATATTATTTTCTTTTTCTCGGTTCATCAGAACTAGTATATTCCCCTTTTGGAAAGCATGAAGTGTCATGAAGTGGTAAGTTTGCCATTTACATTTACTGTGCGGTGTGGGACTACTTGCAGAGGAAGATACTGTTTCATGCAAGGGTGGCAGATTCTGGCCCAAATATTTTGTAGTTATACAGTTTCTCTCCTCTGATGACTCCAAAGAGTTCCATTTATCCTTTGCAGGACTATAGGTCACTTAGTTCCCATGTAAGTCCTCAGAATTTTCACTCAGAGTGCTTTACAAATATTGATAAATCAGGATTTGAGGCACCCAAGTTTGTATATTTCAGCCTATGTGGAAGAGTGGGGAATATAGCCCAAGATTTTTCACTTCCAGCCTCCGGTTCTAGCCACTGAAACACATTTCCCCATATATGTCCACCAGACAATGAAATCTTAAACAGTAAAGCTATCCAGAGGAATGGGATACTCCAGGAATCACAGTTAATAGAAAAGGAAATGCACAAGATGAACTCTTCTTAGCTCTTCCATTATATTCCGTATGATGTGAGACAGTAGCCACTTCCCAGCACGACCCTTAGGCACTTGTGAATCTTAGAAGGACATAACACAAACTAAGTTCTGTCTTTGTGACCAGGTTTGGAAAAAAACAGCAGGCTGCTTACATTACTACAGCCAAACTATGCCTCACGAAATAAGTTTTTCAAGTCCATTAAAAATGAAAAGGGCCATGAATGTATTAATAATGGATTTATGAATTACCATGAATCATTTCCCCCCTCAAATTTATCAATGCGTAAGGAAGACAAGCTCTTTTTTTTTTTTTTTCCTCAGAATACATTTACGGTGTCTCAACTCAATGAGAGGCAGTGGGACTATTGTACGTGGCATAGTATATGCGTATAGATCTTCCAGCTCTTTCTGTGCTATCTTTCCTCAAATTCATTACAGATAATGAAGCTCCTCTTGTCATCCAGGCAAGAGTCTTGGACACACAGAATAACATAGGAAGAAATCAAATCTGCCCCATTTCTTTCAGTATAGAATGGAAAAGCAGCAGCTGAAATAAAGTCTTAAGCCAAATTCTTTAAGACTTGGAGGAACTGTTAGAATCAGTAACCGATTCCAGTCTTGCTTCTAAAACTTGATTCTCTCCAAGGTATTTGGATTCTTGACTGTAGAAAACTCGATTGAACTGAATCTCCACTTATACTATGAGAACTGCGTGCCATCCTAGAGGGTCTTCTGTTTAAGGGACAAGAGACTGGGATATTCTTCTCTGGACATACATGGACCTCCTATGTGCTCTGGGGCAAGTCACTTAAGATTTCTGTCTCAGTCTCTCCATCTGTAAAAATGAAATAGTAACAATACTGACCTACCTCACAGGCAGTGGCCAGGACTCATTCATCGTTGTTCCATATTTGCTTTGAGACTTTTCAATGACAATTACCATTAAAGGATCAGATTAAGCTGTTCCCTCTCTATTGAATTAAAAGCTCAACACTTGGCTTCAAACCCATACGATTCCATTGATTTCAGATTATTGGTGCTCAGTGACACAGCATTTTGGCTCAATATCTGTTGATTGTCCCAAAGGATAGATTCACCCTCTATTTTACTGCACTCCCTGCTGTCTGGTCAAATATTGCACTAGTAATGTGTGTACAATATTCTTACTCACTTGCACCTGAGGGTGAGCTGATCACTACTGCATTTTGTGTGTGTTTGTAGAGACGATTTATTACTTTGATTCTGCCCTTATCCTTACTAATGCTACTCTTTTAATCTCTCTCACTGCAAATGGAAAGTTTGGTTTTAGAACTGAATTCTTTCAAAGCTGGTAAAACTTAAGTGAAATTAGCTGCTGTGTTGAAAGGCACCAGGATTGAGAGCCATGGTAATGTCCGTTTCTCAATGTAAATGGTATGGCACAGCATAGAGAGCAGAGCAAGGTGCTCCTCTACTAGTGGGCTTCAACCCAGGTTTGAGTGACCACCTCTAGTTATGAGAGAGTGGTGTTTTTCTCCAACCTCATTCAAGGTCTCATCCAAATCCTACTGAAGTGTTCCCCTTGAATCCAGTGGGGGTTGGATTAGGTTCTCGGTTTTTGGCCTTTGTATTGAGAGTGCTATCCGTCTTGCTAATTAGCATTGGTGGTTCAGATGATGGGACATTGGGAACATGACTGGAAACGATAAACTCACTATGTATCTTTCATATGTAATGCCTTCTGGTTACTACCAACCTGTGGCCAAGTTTGAATCAGTGAGGTGGAGCAGAAAAGTTCCATAGGTTCTTGCCAATCTCTTGAAACAAACAGACTCATGCCAACCTAACTTTTTTGTTCAGAAGTGTCACATTTGTTTGAAGTTACCTCAAAGCTGTCCATATATTGACATTTGTTTTCATACGTATAGAGGAGTAAGCTAAGAGTTTGTTAGGTTTTTTTTTTTTTTTTTTTTTTTTTGGTTATATAACAAAAGTTAGTATACTAGAAAAAAAAGTAGTTCTGACATAAGTACTGAAACAAAGTAAACCAAGTGATACTAATTATCATAATTGCCTCCCATGCTGCTAATTTAAGGTTCTATTGTGATGTAAAGACATTGACAAGAAATAGGCACATATTGTGAAAACTAGTCTGAATGAGAAAAAAGTTAGGCAAAACAAAGTATGTTTCCTGCATGAAAATGTGAACATGAGAGGGACAGAGACTGTGTCTCCACTCCATTTACACCAGATTTGCATGGAAAATTGGTGTAATGGAGTGCAGAATCATTATTATTTAATTAATGTATTACAGTAGCACCTAGAGGTCCCAACTAAGATTGGAGCTCCCTTGTGCTGGGCACTGTATGAACACAGTAAAAGGCAGTCTCTGCTTACAAACTAAATAGACAAGGCAGACAAACAGTGTGAAACAGGAAGTAGTATTGTGCCCATTTTATAGATGGGAAACCGAGGCACAGACCAATTAAGTGATTTGCCCAAGGTCACACTGAGATGGAGCTGAAAATTGAATCCAGGTTTTGTTCAATGCTTCATCTACAGGACCAACCTGCCTCCATCAAAAATCAACCCTATTATAGCAAAGTATCACTTGCTAAAACAGAGCCTGATTCCCCACTGCCTCACACCTTGTGTAGTCATATACACCTGTGCAAAGTGGTACTATTTGTAGCACTTTACATGCATCTTGTCAACTTTGCTCAGGTCTGTGGGTCTACACCAGGTGCAAGGCAGCAGAAAATCAGGACCAGGGGAAAAAAACGAGGAGAGGATCTGTCCTTGCAAAGGAAATGCTGAATCTGCCAGAGTTAGACAGAGTCTCACCAATGCTGAACAACAGGTGTTAACGTTAAAGGGAAGAATCATCCTCCAGTTTGTGGAAGATGTTGCTCTTCTCTTAGATCAGAAAACTGGCTCCTCACCTATTGCTCCACTTCAGAGCTCCTGAATAGGCTTCACGGTAGATGCTCTTCTTGTCTGCAAGCGAGGTGAGACTATTTCTGTAGTCGTTTCTCTTTTCTTGCAGGTCTACATCTTCCCCAGGCTTCTCTCCTCCATCTTCTATTTTTATCTTCCTACCTTCTGTCTATGACTTTTTCTTCTCTCAATTTTTCATCCTCCTCTCAGCCCCCTTCACTACATCTCTCCCAAACCCTTTGTCATTCTCCTCCCCCATCTAATGCATCTCCCTTTTCATTCCTCACCCCTCTCCCTCTTAAGCACCTCTAGTCTCCAACACTGGTAGCCACTCAAATGACTAACAGCACTAGCATAGTTAGCATTAGCCACCATTTCTGCCGAACCTACACAGCATGCAAAACTGATTCAGAGGGATTGAAATGTCAAAATATCTGCCATGGCCCATGGAGCAACCCTGTGGGCTGAAATGAATCCTGCGAAGGGGCTGAATAACTGTCCATCCTAAAATAATTGAGGAATGGAAAAAAATGCCTGTGGAATGCACCTTGTCTGTATGACACATGAAGCTCTCAAATCGCTGGAAGCAAAGAAAAAGGCAAAATGACTAAGTGGCGTTTTGGCTGGGAGAATTCAGAGGGAAGATCCAGGGTTGGACAGAGAAGTTCAGATAAAAAACGTGATCTGAACTTTTGCCGCAGTCTTGAACTTTTTGGCGTGGGGGAGGGGAGGAGAGAATTATGCTGTTGAATTTTTATATCACTTTTTGCATTCTTACCTCCCTCTGTATTTCCTTGTTTTGGCTGGAAATGGAAACACCACGATACCATGAGGGGAAAAGGCTGGGAAGGCTCTTGGTTCAGACTGCAAGCTTTTCAGGACAGGTACTGTCTCTCCTTGTGTGTGTAGGTTGTGTCCCTCCTCTGTACCTGAGTCTATTACCGCGCTCAGTTACACAGCCTGGCTCTTTAGCTCAGGCTGCAGCATCTTGTGCCTTTATGTCTGACCAAAACGTAGAGGATTAGCACAATGGGGTCTAAATTATGGCCTGTGGACACCACTGTAATACAAATAATACTAACTGACCATTCTTCTGATGGAAGTCTCAAAAGGAACTCATTCGTGACCAGTTCTGTAAACTGAGGAGGTTCTGAACATTTTCAGAAAATCAACCAACTTACCTGCCCCAAACCTTTTGTGGGTTTGCTCTTCATTAACATTCACCTGTCATGATGACCGGTGACAGATCCAGTTAACCACTGGAGATCCTACCCATCCCAAATTATTCTCTGATGTAAGAAACTGCCGGTTATCACCTTAGCTTTTCAAAGACAGCCAGGATCTGGAGTCTAATGAGAACAGGTAATGTAATGTGCTGTGCTAATAATACAGCTAATCTGTCATACTCAAAACATTTAAGGCCTGACTTCCAGCTCTGTGTCTACACTGCAATCAGAGCGGTGGCCGCAGCACATGTACACATATCTGAGCTAGCTTTGATCTAACTAGCTTAAATAATAACAACAGTGAGGCTGCGGCAGCATGAGTTAGCTGCTCATGCGTATATCCAGGGTCTTGGGTGGGCTTGTAAAGCACCTGCTGCTGTAGCGTCACTATTCTTATTCAAGTCAGCTAGATCAAAGCTAGCTCAGGACTGTCTACACATGTGAAGCCACGCCTCTGGCTGCAGTGTAGACATTCCCAAAGGTCATCTGCCTCTTAGGGTGTCACATTTGTCACATGCATTTTTCACTGCACATGCAAATGTGGAATTTGCCTGTGTACGTAGCTAGGGCTTGTACTCAGCCAAAAGTACTCAGGGTGCTGTGGCCACGGGGAAGTGGCTCAGGAAAATGCAACAATAGGCGAGGCAAAGGAATGCAGAAAGTGACTGTGGCTAGGTGGTCCCTGGGCTAGAACCCAGAGTAGTGGGTGGACCTGGGTCCACCTACTGGCCACTGGGGAAGTGGCTGGACTAGGAGCTAAATTCCCATGTAATGGGGGATCATGGATAATGACACTGCTGGAGGGCGGAGCCACCAAGAGGATGCTGCAGTTCTTGACACTATGAGAGGGGTTGAATGTGGACTGTGGAGAAGGAGTGATTGGGGGTGCAGACTGTGGATGGGATATTGGCCTTGAGCTAATCCTCAGTGACCAGGAGGAGGCACCAGTCCTGTGGTGAGTGATGCAGCCTGTGACACAGGAACAACACTGAGATTCACAAAGCCTGAGTTAGGTGCCCAGGCTCCCTGTGCAATAAATGAGGTGGTCCACTCACTGCTTGGTGGCACCTCCTTAGTTCTCTAGATGAGCCACAGCTCTGCCACCAGGTATGAAACTCCTTACAGTGGTTATTCAGTCTGTCGTTCTCCTCCATTACTCCTGGGCTTCTCATGCACCAGGAGCATCAGTGCTGTCTTCTTCATACCTTAGCCCTCCGGCTAAGTCACATTAAAATTCTCCCCCGTTCCAGGGTATCGCAAGTCCTCTGAGGCGAACTGTCCCAGGTGGTCCACTCCCCACTGCCTGGTCTATACCACTCATCCAGTGGCTGGTAGGGAAATTGGCCCTGCCCTCTACACCGGGTTCCAGTTCAGGGACCTTCAACCCAGCAGCTCAGGGCTTTTCCTCTCCTCTGACAATGTCCCATAACAGATGCTTTTGGGAAAGGTCAGACCTCTTCCTCTTCTACCTAGGTAACTGTGCAAGACTGAACATGAGGTGAGGCTAGAATTCTTGTCTGATACGCTCACTGATTAGTTGATGCCCTGAGATTTGATTACTTTTTAAGGTATTTATATAGGGCCTGCTAATATGGTTTCTTAGTGTCTATAACCCTGTCTTAGCATGCAAATATCAGTGGCACAGCATGATCATCCCCCCCACACCGCACTGAAAATCTAGACATTATATTTAACTCTGACCATTTGAGGTAGCAAATGACACAGAATGGCCATGTGCTGTGGGAAGAAATATTTCCTTTTATTGGTTTTAAACTCATCTGCCATTAATTTTGAGTGACCCCTTGCTCCTCCATTCTGGGATAGAATCATAGAACTGGAAGGGACCTCGAGAGGTCACCTAGTCCAGTCCCCTGCACTCATGGCAGGACTAAGTATTATCTAGACCATGGCACATAAAGGAGGGAGTAATCAGTTTTTAATATGTCCTCCTAATCTTATTAAATATCTCAATCAAACCCTCCTGTGCTGTTCTCCTTTCCAGGCTAAATAATCAATTCGGTCTCTCCTATATATAGGTCTCAACTCATCACCTTTCTCACCCTTCTCTAGAACATTACATTTCTATTTCAGCTGCTTCCTTAAAAGGGAAGGTGATACAGTATTTCATTTGATTCTTAATGTGCCACATTCTAACAAGTGCTGTAGCAAGATTTCCCTGGTACTTACAGAATACATTATACACCCTGGACAAATTCTGATCCAGATTACAAATAACCCCCAGTTCTGGGTGTTTGGATGCTTGGGTTTTGGTTCATCTCTAGTATAACTGTTTTTAAAGAACACAACCATTCATCTGTCATTAGAAATGTGTGTGGCCAGGGGAGAAAATCCCACCCGATCCCACTGCTAATCAAGCGTTATCATTGCTCAAGCTCTTTTTTGATAAACTCCCTGGTGGCTGGAAAGAAATCCCCAAACAGGAGGCCTAAAGTCAAAGCAGACAGGCAGGTGGGGAGCACTGAAAGAAATGCACCTGCAGCCTTGTAGTGAAGGGTTTCCAGAGCAGTTAAAGTCATTTCACTGAGAGTAGGTGGGGTAAGGCCTTGGGGAAGGAAAGGAATGAGCCTCATAAAAGGTTAAGGGCCAAATTAGGTACTTGTGAGACTCTGGGACAATTGAGCTGTAAGGGTGGAGAAAGCAATTGTAGCACTCCAGCAGTGATAGATGTGGACGTGATTCTCCACAGCCTTCCACCCTGAAGCAATTTATACCAGTGCAAAAGAAGTGTAAAGTACGGCTGGTTGAAATTTTTCTTTTGAAACTGGTTTTTGGCAGAAGATGGGGCAGGAGACTTGAAAATTATATTATATAAAAGTGATAAGTGTCTGCTTTCTATCAAAAAATCTTGGGTTTTTTTTGTTTGTTTGTTTGTTTTTTGAAAACTCATCTCCCCCAAAAACCAACATATTTTTGTTGAAAATCAAAATATTTCAATTTGGAAATGCTGCCACAGTGCCTCACAGGTGTACTAGCTGAATTACCTCATATCCCTATTCTCCATTATGGGTCAAGCTTCCCGCTTAGGCTATAGCTCCCATGATCCATGGACTTCCAAGGAGAAGAACTGCTTCTCTCCAAGATGGGAGACTGTGGTGTATTGTGGGAGATGTAGTCTATCTGCAGAGATCTGTCCATAGCGAAGAATAGGAACATGAGGCATTTGAATTGCAACTCCCATGAGGTATCATGGCTACATTTCTAAATCAAAATCTTTTCATTGTTGTCATTACAACTGCTGACATGTCATGAAATAAGGTAAAAATACTTAAGTAATAGAGAAACAAAATACAATGTTTGAAACAACAAATTTTGAAATAATTTTAAATACATTTTGGGAGGAATTTCCATAGCAAACGATATTTTGAAAATATTTGCTTGTTGTTCCAAATTGGAATAAAAAACAAATTTTGACATGTCAAAATTTCCTGTCAAATGGAAATTCCACGTTTGGACCCACTCTGCCCACCACTGAAGTGCAGTGTCCTTCAGATGGAATGTGACAGCAGATTAACAGGATGGTAGAATATTAAACACAGGTGTAGAACACAGAGCAGAAAACTGTCGTGCCTACTTAAAAACACAGGGTGAAATTTAGATAGGTGAAATATAGTAACTAGAGCAGGAATCGGCAACCTTTGGCACGCAGCCTGTCAGGGAAATCTGCTGGTGGGCCGGGACGGTTTGTTTACCTGCAGCGTCCGCAGGTTCGGCCAATTGCAGCTCCCACTGGCCGCGGTTCACCGCTCCAGGCCAATGGGGGCTGCAGGAGGTGGTATGGGAAGAGGGATGTGCTGGCCGCGGCTTCCCACAGCCCCCATTGGCCTGGAGCGGTGAACCGCGGCCAGTGGGAGCTGTGATTGGCTGAACCTGTGGATGCTGCAGGTAAACAAACCGTCCCGGCCTGCCAGCGGATTTCCCTGACGGGCTGCATGCCAAAGGTTGTCAATCCCTGAACTAGAGTTAGAATTTAGCCACGATTTTTGGGCTGATATCACTATGCTTTTGAAAAGTATTATGGGTCTTTTAATTACCATATAGCCAGAAGCTTGGTTTTATTTATTTCCTTCTCTCAAAGACAGCAACTCTATTAATGAAGTGCCCCTGAATCCCAAGCTGGGGCAGTGGTTCAATATAAATTCAAAGGGAAGAGCACTCCCTCCTAAATCACTTTCTGCAGTACCTTGAAAAATAGATGCATTGGTTAGGTAATATGCCCTGTGATACTTGTGCCGGTGATCTTTACCAACAGATCCCAGACATTTCTGAACCAGTCCTGTCCTCTCTCTCTTTTTTTTTAATAGCATATTATCACTGAACCCATTTGCAGAACAATAATATATTTGTATAAATACCTGAGATACTTTTTTTTTAAATTGTCTGATTTTATAGCCATTTGTCCAGGCACAGGGGGAGAAAAAAAGGATAAAAGCCTTACTTTTTAGTTGCAAAATGAGGCTGACAAGCAGCAACTAACAGATGTGTATATATATATATATATATATATATATATATATATATATATATATATATATATATATATATATATATTTTAAAAAGCTGTTTTGCCAAAAAGGACAAAAATATAAACATGGGTAAAAATTGTCCAAATCAGGTGCTTAAAATTCATCCAGGATTTTTTAAAGTGACAAGTGATCTGTGGTGTGTCTGGTTTTGGATACCCAATTTGAGACATCTCAAAGGGACCTGATTTTTCAGAAAAAGGTGAGCATCCATCCACTAAATCAGTTAACCAGAAACTGACCTACCCAGAATTACTTGTCACGTTTGAAAATCTTAGCCTGGGCACCTACGCATGTGAACCGATTTTCTGAGACCTGATGTTAAGTGACTAGCACAAGGTCATACAGTATGTCTGTGGCAGTGCTAGAGGCAGAACTTAGTTTTCCTGATTCCCCACCTTAACAAAAAGGCCAGCCTTTCTCCTTTTTTCGTGGCTTCCCGTGAGTCTCAAACTCAAAGGCAAGGGGGTGAAATCCTGACTCCATTGAAATCAATGGCAAACCTTGCATTGACTAGACTGGTTCCAGGATTTCACCAGGGGTGCAAATGCCCACACATCAAAGCCTGAAAAGTTATTGGTTGAACCCCATGTCCACTGAAACAGCTGAGCTCCATTCAGACTTTAAAATGTACTATAGCAGCGTGGCTGTTTTCTCTGGGTTGTTTTGCTGATTACTGTTCATATGTTCCTTGCCACTTCACAAGCAGAGCTTGACACATTTGTGGACTTAAATCCCAACGGAAAGTTCCCCAGATCCTCACTATTGTATCCCTTAGAGGAAAATCTCCAAAACAAAATGGACCCAGACAAGTGATGCCTCCTCCAGTGCTAATCTCCGGGGTGCCATTTTCTGCAGCTTAATTATCAGGTACAGCAACTACCACACAAGCATGAAAAAGTTCAATGTGTGTTATCCTGATCTTAATTGATGCCTACAATAAATTACGAGTTTGCCTAATTGCAGCTGCCTTCTGCCAGCAAGAAGGGCGGGCGGGAGGGTGAAATGACAATGTATTTCCAAAAATAGATACTGAATAGATCACTAATTTATTAAAAATATTGTCAAAGCCTTGAGCTGGTGCTAAAGGCTTCAGGTAGAGCTGGAATACAAGCAGCATACTACTGACAAGGTGGGCTTGCATTCAGGCACTCTTTGGGTATGTCTACACTGCAATTAAAAACCCGCATCTGGCCTGTACCAGCTGATTTGGGCTTGCAGGGTTCGGGCTGTGGGGCTATTTCATTGCGGTGTAGACATTTGGGCTTGGGCTGGAGCCCATGCTCTAGGACCTTGCAAGATGGGGGGGTCCCAGAGCTTGGGCAGCAGCCAGAGTCTGCATGCCTGCACCACAGTTAAATAGCCCCTTAGCCCAAGCCCCATGAGCCCAAGTCAGCTGGCATGGGCCAGCCACAGGTGTCTAATTGCTGAGCCATTCACTCGAGGATAGAGCTGGTTGGAACATCATATGCTATTTTGTTTTTGTGATTGAATTATGCTATTTCGCCAAAACGGAGATGTTGTGCCGAGATCTATTTCGATGTAAAATTTTCTCAGGTCCAAGGTGGACTCTCTGGCTATTTCCAACCTTGCATAGTAAAGCAACATTCTATTGCTGGTCTTAGGGGCTACAAAGGAGATGCTAAATTAAAATAGACCAGTGGCCAACATCAGTCATTGCCAAGAAAGATTTAAACCCTTCATAAATACATTTGGTGCAATACTATATGATGGAGAGAGATCTCTTTCTAAGACTGGTTGGTGATCACCTTTATGCCTTGCAACCTGACAGCAGGTAGCCTGTGAAGGGCCTGATTCCTACACAAGCACTGAAGTCATTACCTGTTTGTGAGAGGGTGTTGGAGATTGCACCCATAGCATGTCAGTTAGCTACAATAGGTGTGCTCTGTATTCATGTAGAGATTAAATTCACTTTTGTAAATGCAGTGAGTCAGTTAAATCCTAATTAAGCCCTTAGAATAGGTCTGAACTGGGATTTATCCAATACACAGGCTTTTTTGCTGGCCTCCTACACAGGGATGCATTTCAATGTAAGACTCTAATCCTGTTTTGAGCTTGCTAAACTTTTCACTTCAACAATATCTCGTGGCAGCAAGTTCCACAGGATGTTGGCTATTTTTTTCTGCCTTTTAGTTTTGAACCAGCGTTTTAATTTTCCTTTAAACTTCCCAAAGCCGATATGAATTCACAATAGATAGCAGCAAAAAAGACCAATGCAATCTGATGCGGCACATGCAGAAGCATCCTGTCACAGATAAGGCTGGGGACAGCCTTTCTCTCTACCAGACATGCACTACTGCAGTCTGCCTTCTGCAGAAAGATAGTGAAACTTCACAAAACCTTTACACGCCATACACTTTTCTTGCTAGCTCACTTATGTAGCAAAGGCTCCAGGTGTGCCAGCAAGGCTGTTGAAATTAAGTTAATGTGCCTCGCCTGCCTGTGTGATAACTGAAGGATTAATTCTGCCTCCAGATATGCACACACAGCTCTTAGGCCTGGACCCAGAGGTACATAGGAGCCTAAATCCTGGTTTTAGGCTCCACTGTGATCCTGAGAACTCCTGCTTGGCTGCCACCTAACACTGCAAGCGTCTAAATTCACTCAACACCTAAGTTTTAGAGGTAAAAATTTCTTAGGCTCTTATGTTTCTGCCTCTGGGCATGTGTGTTGCTGCCTCCCTCTAAGCACCCAGACACCTATCTCCTGCCTAAGCCCCAGAGCAATCCAGAAAGCAGGAGAAGACAGGTGCCTCTCTGCTTAAATCACAGGTGGGGCCAGGACCGGCTCTACCATTTTTGCCGCCCGAAGCAAAAAAAAAAGCCACTCGGACTTCCGCCCGAACTGCCGAAGCAAAAAAAAAGCCGCCCGGACTGTGCCACCCCAAGGATGGATGGAATGCCGCCCCTTAGCATGTGCCACCCCAGGCACGTGTTTCCTCTGTTGGTGCCTGGAGCCAGCCCTGGGTGAGGCCTGATCTGGTAGATGTGCTCACTCCAAGACAAAGCAGATGAGAGAGAAAGTGAGGCTGTGCTTGCTCAGAGCCTTTAGCTCAGTGGTTAGAACACCCAGCTGGGATTTAGAAAAACCTCCTATTTAAGTTGTCCCACCTTAATTGAATGATTAAATATGAATTGGGCCAGAGCAAATGAGTGACTCTATAGCCCAGTGGTTAGGGCACTTACCTAAGAGATGGGAGAGCCCTGTTTGATCCCTTCTCCTAATTACCAGTTCCAGTCCACCCTTTGCATGGTATCCCATATGAGGGTTCTACCCAGGGAGCTAAAGGCTATAAAAGAGGTCTTTTCCCCTGCATGCTGAGTGGAGCTTGCACACCTGTCAGGCCACACACACCACTTAGGCAGAAGAGCATCTAATTTCCTCTGCTTTGTGGACCACTAGCAGTGATAGGCACCTACTCATGGCTTGGATTTAGGTGCTTATCTCCATGAGAGGGATGAGGCTTAAGACACAGTGTCTGACATTGACTAGCATAGGCAGGCCCCTGCCTAGAGTGCTGGTTTTCTGGGCTATATTCTAAGGTGCTTATTTTTCCTCATTCATTATACAGGGAACCCAGGCACCTAATTCAGGCTTTGCATATCAAAGTGTTATTCCTGTGATTTTCTAGACACCTAACAATTAGGTGTTGCAACACCCAAGTCCCTTTGTGCTAGGCCTTACTGACATTACTGGGAGCTGTACAGGTGTATTTTTATTTATTTATTTTGTATTTATTTATTTAATGGCAGAATTTTCTCTTCTCCATCTTATGCACCTGAAACCTCATACTAAACAAACAAACAAAAACCAGTCAGCATAGTACTGAAATAAGACATCTCAGTTAACGGAGATAAGAAAGTCTTTTCCACTGATTCACCTGGATCTGGGTCTAAATCTTTGGTAAGGAGGTCAGAAATCTTAGACCGAGTGGTACACAAGGACCACTCCAGAGAGATGAAGGGCAAGAGCTTCTGCTTTGTAACATATCTTCTCTTCCCGTGGGAGCTGCTGTGCTGTTGCCTCTCATTCTGCACCTGTGACTCCTGTCGGAAGATGGTGTTTTTCTCCAGCTGTCTGCAGGAGCATCTCTCTTGAGAACTCTCCAAGGACACTCATGCTCCAAAGCTGTTCTTGTGCTAAAAGGAGCCTCTCTGTTGTCAGGAATGAATTGGCTGATGACATACCTGCTTTTCAGGTGACATCTGTGTAAAGCTAAATCTCCAATCTTGTGCTGCCTAAGCTTTTGAGATCTGATGTGATCCCAGAGCAAAAGGGCATAGCTGCAGACCTTGAATAGAGCGACAGTTTTGTGGAACTGGTTCCTAAACACAGGTGGCCTTCTGCACAGCAGATGGAAAAATGTAGGGGAAAAGAGGAAGATTACTTGGAGTGGGAGTTCTTCAGGACAGGGACTGTCATTGTCCTGTGTTAGTACAACACCAAGCACAATGGGATCCTCGTCCATGAGTGGGGCTTCTAGGTGCTACCACAGTACAAACAACAGATCAAAATAAGGAAGATATGAGAACCAGGAATCCTTGACTCCCGCTTATCCTTACTCTAGCTTGCTGAGTTGGAGTTGTATTGCATTAGGAAACACAATGCACACATTTGATCAGCACATTGATGAGGTGTATATATTCATTGTGATTCATATATCCATGTAATATGTTATAGGTCATTGAGGCCTGGTATGAATGACGCGTGCTTGACATGAATTCATGCATTGCAAGTTGGCAACCAAAGCAAGAACTTAAGGTCAAGAACTATTTGTGCAAAAACAATCTTATGTTCCGGGAAAAATATAGAGAATCATCAGAAAATTAAACAACTCCAGCTGGACTGATACAAAATTGTATAAAAATTGGAGGAAATGGCACACCTTGGATCATGGCAGCCTGCCTAGGATTGTCTCTTTGGAATTGTGTGGGTAGAAGGCCTAGTAAACAAAGGCAAAGAACTGATGACACGACGGAACGGACCATAAATGGTTGCCTATGATTTCTGCAAATTGGCGTCGTTTATTGATCCAGAGCCCCGTGTGGATATAGATGTGTTTTTTGCTGGCTCCCCACATCTGATGATCAGAAGGAACCTTGACTGGCCCTGAGGACCACTCTGACCTTTAGACTCTGGTATAGTATGTTTGAGGTGTGAATGTGAGTGAGTAAGGCTTGTTTTGTAATCAATAAAGAGCATTTAGAGCAGTGGTTCTTAACCTGGGGTGCATGCACCCCGTGGGGGTGTGAGATGCACTTTCTGGGGGTGCGAGACATGCCAGATTTTTTTAGAAGGTAAATCATCGAAACACAAATTAAGCACAGGCACGTAAGTACAACTACTTTGTTTCATCAAACCTATGTATTTATTATCATTATAATTTTTTTAACAATTACTATACTATACAAACAAAAATATATCTAAGTTTAAAGAATTGACCTACTTCAATGATTTTTGATAAAGGGTGCAAGAATTTGAGAACCAAAGGGATGCAGGCTATAGTAAAGGTTAAGAACCACTGATTTAGGGTATTATATACCAACACTGTGTCCGGTATCTGTCTGCTCCCCATCCCATAGGGAGACCTCTATTGTGAGTCCAACAACATGACTTCTGAGTCCTGCATCATATTTTGCCAGCAGTCACAGCCATGCTACTTACTCTTTTTTACCACTGATTAGCAGTTAGTTGATTGACAAAAGTATACAGAACAGACAATGACATCCAGAAAGTCAATCGCCCAGGTCCCTCACTGGTGCTGGCAACAAGACTATTTTCCATGCAGTGCAACCCGTGGATGGCCTACTGCTTGCTGTATGTACGTTATAATAGCTTCTGGGGTTGCATGCTTCATAGTGTGCCTGTTCTTTGACTCTACTTTCTCTCTCTCTCTCTCTCTACCCGGATGCACCATCTAATCGAAGTTTCAAAATATAGGCACCATCTGCATACCCACAATGACACAGAAACAGAACTGGTTTCTCTTCCTCTGGCCCCTTCATGGTTTTGCTCACCCTCTCTCCCATGCTGAAAATGGAGGGGGAATCCTGTATTTCCCTCCCCAGTGCATTGTATACCCCTCTGAATCTATTCATAGGCTGTAGTCTTGGAGAGCCTGTTGACCACTGCCACAATGAAAGCTTAGCTGCAGCCTACACCGGGATGTATTTTTCATGGATTAGGATATCCAAGTTCCTCTCCTCACTTGAAGTGCTGAGAGAGGACACTCCTTGCAACATTTGTGTAGCTGTTTCAACACTTTGAATCTCCTCCTCACTGGAATTCTGTTTCACTGGTTTCCCCTTAGCTGCTGAGGACCTGACCCAGAATGAGTTCAAGTCTCCACAGGGCATGAGTCCAGTATCACCGGATAAGAAAAATTGGATCTGTGTAAAGTTTTCTTTATATTCTTCTTCTGGATTGGAGTCAGATCCAGTGGTAAATGCCCGTGAATAGTTGGTTGTGAATATGAAGAGTGATTGACAAAAGCTGCTTAGGTTGGAGGGCCATCAAAGAGTTTTGAGACACATTCATTCACAAATGCAAGTTATTCTCCAAATCTGAATGATTTTCAGGCACATTCTACCTTCCTAAAGTCCTAGCCTGTGGCTAATAAAAGAGGAACTGATGGGGTTTTTCAGATACCTGGACTTGGAGTATGAAAGGCAGTACCTTTTTGATGTGACCACCTCTCATTTAACCCACATGGTTTACATAGATCATGTACTCCCTAAAGTATTCAGTGCTGGCAATAGCCTTTTAGAATAACTAGTCTTTCCCCCATGCCAATGCAAGAGTGTTCTCTATATCACAGACTGCAGTGCTTTTTCCAGTCTAGTATTAAATGACACAAGCCATGATACTTCCTGCCCTACATGGGAGAGACTAGATCTCACCCTTACGAAATTTCTTCTAATAGACAAAAGAAGAGACATACATTGCTCTGAAGAGCTTAGTCATTGTCCCTGTTTGGGACTTCCTGGGCCTACTCTTAGGGTTGCCAACCCTCCTGGTTTCACCAGGAGTCAAGCTCTATCTCCCGGAGGCTATTGAAGGCAATCCAAGAGATTTTAGACTAAAAGTCTAGCGGGGCTAAGTCAGGCTCCCTGCCTGCCCTGGCTGGCCTTGTGCCACTCCTGGAAGCAGCCAGCACATCCCTGCGACCCCTCGGGGAGGCAGGGGGTCTCCGCAAGCTGCCCCTGCCCCGAGTGCTGACTCCATAGCTTTCGTTGGCAGGGAACTGCAGCCAGGCAGCGCACAGAGCCCCCTGTCCCCTTCCCCCCTCCCAGGGGCTGCTGGGATGTGGAGGGGAGAGATTCCTCAGAGAAAGTGAGGGACTCTCAAAGTCATTCCAGTAGCAAGGGTTAATGCTGGGAGGTAACCTCAGACAGACCAGTCATAGTACAATGTGTATATTTGTAAATAATTAAGGCGCTAAAGAGAGATTTACATAGAGAGCGTAAGATGAGCACGTTCGGTGTATAAAACTATTTCTTTAATACTTCCTGCTCTGTGTTAGATTGTATTTGTTCTTAGAGTAATAAATAAGATACTTTACTTTCACTAAGACTAAGCCTCAGATGGGCTACTAAGTCATTTAGACACCACACTGCTGCTTCTCTAAGTGGTGCTACATAATAATTACCACAAGCTAGAGTGTATTTCTGAATTTCCAGTTCCTAGGGAGAGAAAAAATTAAAATCTTGACCATCTCAGGTCTGTTCTACACTACAGACCTATATTTTTATAACTACATCACGCAGCGGTGTACAAAATCCACACCCCTGAGCAACATAGTTACAACGACCTAACACACACACACACACGTGCAGACAGTGGTAGGTGGGTTAACTAAACCTACAGGAGAGCTCTCTCCTGTTGGCTTAGAGCGTCTTCATTAAAACACGATGGCAGTGCAGCTGCGCCGATGCAGCATTATAACTGTAGACTTGCCTTAAGTCTAAACAAGACAAGGAATGAATACTGGAGCATGACAGCGAAGGTACTAGGTAAAGAGTCACCAAGGAGATATGTGTATATGTGGTACTTGTTCATTGGGGGGAGCAGGTTCCTCTCCTGGTATATTTATTGCTGCAATGCATCTGTAACGTGTTGTACAGTTAGATCTCATTTTGATATCAAGCTGTACAGCTAGATATCATTTTCCTAAGAAACCAAAAATAATTGGCCCAGGATTGCTGACAGTTTTGAAAAGTTTTGACTGAGTTTCAGTCAACCTGCGCCACATTCCAAGCACATTTCTGGGCCAAATTTTGCTTGAAACTCATCCAGGAAAGGGCATACCTTAAAGGGCTTTCTAGTGCCATAGGTAAGCAAGGCTGGTTGGTTTCATATAGTTATGACTCCAACGCAGGCCAAATTCAGAAGTTTTATCTGAGCTGTGCTTTGAGTTCTTTCAAAAGTGAAACTCAGCTCAAAAGACATAGGGAGTGGACCCAGAGGACTTGAACCAAAACAATAATGGAATGTCCTCTAGACACTCTGTGATCCAAATCCTCTGTTTCATAGAGCTCTAATGATAACAAGAAGAAGCTGGATGTGTAATGCCTGTATTTCATAAGGCTGCATTTTTCTGAGAACCGCTATAAGTCACCTTTTCCCTTTGTCTCTCCTTTTCACAGTAAGTAAGTTTAGGGATTTTTTTAAAATACAAGCTTGCGTATTTCTTTGCCTATTCTACAATTTCAAGAAGATCCCTTGAGACAGGTGCAGTTAGCTAGAAAGTGGAGGAAGAAATTCCAAATGGAAACAGAATGGTCCCTTTGTCTGACATGTCTCCTCAAATTCTTATAAATGCTACACTAGATTATCTGCACACAATAGGCTAATGAGCAAGATTGTAAACAAGCATCAGATAAGTCAGATGCAATCCAAATTTCTGATAGCATATGCCACAGATAGGTCACTGTATATATATAGCATTTCATTAAGACAACAGAGCCATTAAAATACTTAAATGGATTAAATACATAGAGGAAGGAGAATTGTCTAATGTGGTAATAAAAGGTATAACCAGGATTAATGGAATCAAATCAATAATGATGTATCTAAATTGAATATTGGGGAAAACTTGCTAACAACAATTGGCCTTATTTAGTTCAGTGAGGTTTCATGGATCTAAATGAAGGCAGAATTTGGCCCATTGTCTAAATAATGAAAGAGAGTTGGTTGAGTTATATATATATATATATATATATATACACACACACACACACATACACACACTCTTCCTCATTTAGTAGGTCTATTTTCTTTTCTATATATATTGGGATAAAAGTAATAACTACTTTGTTAATTTACATCTGACTTACACAACAAAATAAATTATCCCTTGTAAAAACAAGTAGAGAAAAATCTTACATTTGAATAAACCCCAAATCAGCAAGTTTGTATGATGTGCATCCTGGGGTTGCTAAGGCGTTAACTAACAAACCTACAGAACTAGCATGTTAACAGTCATATTTAAAAATGTTATGAAGAGGTTCCAGGGAATTAAATGTGGTACCAATCTTCAAGAGTGTAACCCTGGCAATTACTACCTCGTAAATCTAAATTCCATCCCTAGTGAAATCAAAGAATGACAATTATGGGGGACGTTTAAAAAATATCCAAGCTCCTAGGGATAACAGAACCAATAGGCAGCATAAGTTCATAGAAAAATAAATCATGCGAGCAAAACTTGATTGCTTTTATTGAGCAATTAGTGGACAAAAAGAACATACAAGATATATCTGGATTACACTAAAGCATTGGCAACAGTGTCACAGGAAATTTTAATTTTCAAATTAAATTCAGATTGGCTGGAATGTGGCAATTGTCCGATGAAGTGAAACCTGGCTGCAGGACCACAAAAAAGATAAGGATGATAATGGCAAGTTATAAAATTAAGGAGCTGTGTGCGAGGTACTACAGGAACCCTAGCATTAGCTATAGCCTTATTAACATCTTCATTGGTGATATGAGAAAAGGAGGTAAACGGCATGTGGAGGTGACTTGAACAGGATATTGATGTGGGAGGTGCGGCACACAGCCAGAGAGGAAACAAATATAATAGAAAGGGAGTCTTAGGCTACCCTCCCAACTTATGGCAGTATAAAAATATCACTCAAGGGTGTGGAGACATAGTTATACTGATCTAACCCCCAGTGTAGCCAGCACTATGTCAACAGGAGGGCTTCTCCCACCAACATAGCCACCACGTCTCGGGGTGGTTGAGTACCTATGCCAGCGGAAGAAGCTCTCATCTTAGCGTCTTTACTTAGCACTACAGAGGCACTGTAAGTGAAGACAAGCCCATAGACACAGCAGTTAGACAGGCAGGCAGCCAATAATTAACTGAGATCACCTTAAAAAAGATAATTCATTGGGGCAAAACAATCAAAAATAATTAGTAATTGAACAAGAAGATACAGTGGGTCAGGCACTGGACTGGGAGTCAGGGGATTTGAGTTCTGTTCCTGTTTCTGCCACTGTCCTTCTGTCTGAGCTGGGGCTAGTCACTTCACCAATCTGTTTCTCTTCCCACCCTTTGTCTGTTTTAAGTACTTAGACTGTAAGTTATTCAAGGCAGGGATTGTCTCACAGTCTGTATGGTGCCTAGCACATTAGAGCCCCAGTCTTGGTGGCAGCCTCTGTGTGTTACTATAATACAAATAGCAGGTGACAGCTGAAGGAGGAGACAAAGGCAGATGACTGAGATCTACTCCAGGATTCTCCTGGGGAAGGGATGTCATTTACATTATGTCCCTACTCCACCCCAGGCATCTGCACACATCATGCTCCCATGTTGCATATTACCATTACCCCCAGTTTTGTGCACCTAGGACCAGTCATTTACCCAGCAGTCTGGGATTCACACACCATTTGTGACAAAAAAAAAAAAAAAAAAACAGAGGAGAAGTTTTGTCTTCTAGGGAAGAACATGTTTTCCTGCTTTCCACATACTTGCCACCACTTAGCAATAACTTGCCAAGAACCTAGCACAATTCAGAAAGGGATGGATTGGTTATTTATATGGACGTATGCAGAGTTATGAGAGTTAATGCTAACAAAAATTTTGGACTGACTATTAAAACTGATGGGACAGGGCCTGAGCCAATCTTTAGCTATTAGAGTTCTGGATGAGACCTTCACCGACATCTACCCACTGCACAGTTCTTACAAATTCCTCTGAAGGACTATTGGCCACTATTGGAGACATATACTGTACCTGATGGACATGGGGTCTGATTCTTTATGTTAATTCTTATGTTACACCTCAAATAGAGTTTTACACTGAAACCTTCATATAAAGAAGAAACAACAGGGACACATAGATGCAAATGGTAAACAGCAGTACTCCATTCAAACAAATAGCATTTACAAAATCATGTGAATTCCTTGAACCCAACAGTGACTAAATACAGGGAGTACATCTATTAGCTGTAAGTGAATAAAACAGTATTTATAAAATGGGTAATTTGGATGTGATTAATGTTTATAAATGCGTTTACATATGAATTGGATATTAACCTATAGCTCTAAATGGTTTAATTAGCCTTGGAATACTGTCTCAGTGTACAATGAAAAATAACTAATTCACAAAGGAAAATGAAAAGGAAATCTGCAAGCCCAAATGAGGTCAATTAATTAAGCAATTTGCATAAATTTGAATGGTTATTTTCAGGGCACTTTTGACATTTTGCACTTCCTATTCCCATCACACCAACAAAATACTTTTCTGTCACCCCATTTATGCAATACATCAATCATCCAACAGGCTCACCGACTAGCCACATGCACTGCAGCTAGTTTCCAGAACCATGCACAATCTAGCATCCCATTTACAGCTGTACTATCTTATCACCAGCAGATGCATTTACAGACGGCTATAGCTTCATTCTTACCACCAAATGGAGAAAAGGATCTGAAATCTGACTTTATCGACAATGCATTTTCACATCGTGAATCCCACACAGATGGTAACAATTACAGAGGGGTAGACATTTTTCACACAAAGGGCCAAACGCTGCATATTTCACCAGATGAAATCTAGAGTAACTCATTTAATTTAACTGGAGTTTCTACATATTCAGACTGATGAAAGTGAGAGCAGTGAGAGCCCAATATCCATGGTCACCAGTGGAACCCTGAAAAACACCAGAGTAGTTTTCTGTGTTTAACGCTGCAGCTACCCCATGGTTACCACAGTTATTTCCAATTATAATTATAGGGGAAAGTTTGGTGTCTCAAATACCACTGGATAGTAACTTGTTGGCAAATGGAGACTCCTTAGTGACAACCATTGTGTACGCTTGTTCCCCAAACCAATCTCTAGTACTGTAGCACTCTGCTCCACTACAGACACTGCCCTGCAGATAAGGTTGTTCTGTGTACTTGTGGAAATGTAATGAGCATGATGAGAAAGACCTTGATTCTGCAATTGACAGTGAGCAAGTGGACTGCTTCCTGACTGCAGTGGGGCTTTGAAATCATCCTTATGCTGTTGACTGCAGAATTGCGGCCTAAAGCTGTAACCTCTGAGCAGTCTGTTCTCTGTTACTGTTGTCCTTTTGCTAAATAAGCGCACACACAATGCTGTCGATCCTGCAACTGGGGATTTGTTAGGTTTTGCACTAATTGAGCTGGGTTTTGGTTTTGCAAAACATTTGACTGGGAAATAATGGCTTCATTCTCCACTGGTGTGATTCACACAATCTCATTATGTTTGTAACAGGGTAAAATCTTGGCCCCAATGAAGTCAAAGGGAATTTTGCCATTGACTTCAATGGGGCCAGGATTTCACCTCTCAGAGCTAGCAGCTATCCCATAGATGAGTTGGAAAAAATAATAAGTTATTTTCGTTAAGGATTAAATTGAGTGCCATGAGCAAGACAGTTGGAGTACTCAGATTGCCTTACAACTAAAGCTGGTCAGAACCTATTCGGCAAAATGTATTTTCCTTGAAATACACTGTTTCGAAGCCGAAGCATTTAGCAGCGACATACCAATTTTGATGAAGTTTTCAATGGGAAAGTGTCTGAGGTCCAGGGCTTGCTGGTCAGGGAAAAAACAAGAGAGAGAATCAAAAACCTGAGCTTTTCATACCATAAATGGCTATTTCAAGACAAATCTGTTTCCTCAGTAACATTGGAAAGATTCTTTTTTTAATTTCAGTGCATAACGAAAACAACTGTTAAAACTGTGAACGTTGTTATGGCTACTCTAAAGGGAAAAGTCGATTTAAGCTACGCAATTTGAGTTACGTGAATAGCGTAACTCAAATCGACGTCCCTTAGATCTACTTACCGCAGGGTCCACACTACACGACATCGACGGGGAAACACTCTCCCGTCGACTCCCCTTACTCTTCTCGATAAAGTGGAGTACAGGAGTCGACGGGAGAGCGATCAGTGGTCGATTTAGCGGGTCTTCACTAGACCCACTAAATCGACTACCGATGCATCGATTGCCACAGCGACGCTCCTCCAGTAAGTGTAGACAAGCCCTGAATTGTCATCCTCTGGCCTTCTCCACCTGAAACCCTCCACCCACACAACTCTCTTGGCAGGATATTAGGCAACAACATGCAGAAATGTAAAATAAAAGCATTGCATCCTCAGACCAATCTTTCATTGGCTGGTTAGTTATCCTAAGGACAGAACCTGGTTACCTAGCATCTTCTGAGAACTGATTAACCCGTTCATTGGTGTTACAACCATCCCAGAAAGGCTCAGTTATTTTTACCTTGCATCAGTGTTTTATAGCTGATGCCCTCCGAAGTGGAAGACATGTATCAGGAAAGGATAAAACTGCTCAAATAAATGAAAACACAGTCTGAACTTTGCCCAGCATAATCAGTTTCATGATTTACTCCCCACCCAGAATCACAGCAGAGCTTCAGGATTTATCAAATGCAGTCTTAAAGGACTCTTAAAGGAGGAGATCACATCTACGAGAAGACACAGAGTAAATGTGTGGTCCTCTCTCTTCTCCTTCTTCATCCCCACAAACAGCCAGCTGTTAGAATACAGCAGGAGCCACAAAGCACAGCCAGGCTGCATTATGTACTAAAACTAAATTATGGTTGCCACTTTATTTTCCCCAACTTTTATTCTGTTCTAAATGTTCTGACACAGATTCTGTAAACTTGGGCAATAAAATGGGAATAATTATGCTAGCCTGCTTCATAACTTCAGTAATGATTTTAAAGCACTATAGACAGGTGAAATATATTAAGGCCAGACAATGGCAAGGCTGGCTTTCCTATTATTTATTTATTTGTTTATTTAAATTCTGACCTGTGACTCTGAATGCATCCCTCTGGCTTATTTTCTGTTTAGATCAGATTAATACTTGGTATTTATCACCTCCTGCAACATGATATTAATTCTCCTGGAAACTACAAGTCAGAATATTTGTACTTTACTTCACATGTTATCAACAACAGTGATCTTATGTACCCAACGGTACCATTAGTGAGTGCAGTATGTGATATATTTAAATCCTCTTCTTTTCTTTTCTTTTCTTTTCTTTTCATGTATTTAGCATACTTAGAAGTCACCTGTCAAAAGGCATTGTTATTAACTTATATAGTAACCGATGGGCCAGATCTTCAGCTGCAATAAATCAGAATAGCTCCATGATGACACCAGAGCTACACTGATTTACACCAGATGAGAATCTGGCCCACAGAGTCTTTTACAGGCAGAGTGCAGTGTATGAGGTCTTAGCACAGGGTAGTGGTTTTTTGTTTTGTTTTGTTTTGTTTTTAAAGATCAGCTCCCAAATAATACAAAGTAGAAGGGAAAACAAGTTCCTTCGTCTTACTTATCACATCTCTTCTCTTATGCATAATTGCAAAACTTTATCAAACAATAGAACTACCAGGCAGCCTACGCTGTCTGTCACAGCTCATGACTAACTGGGACTCTGGCTTCATTCTGCGGCTAAGTACCTTAACATCTTTAGAGGGGCAATTGTAAATATATTATCCCAGTCACTAAAACATAGTAGAAGGGGAAGCAACTTCCAGAGCTTTCACATATCACTGCATTTCCCTAGAGATGCTGCTTGTAGCAGCCTTGTCTATAGTTATTGATTATTTTAATTAATTACCCACCCTAATGGGAGGGTTTATGCATATTTAATTTGTGAGGGTTCGGCCACAAGACTGACCATAGTAGGTTATTAACAGAAGGCAAGTGCTATGGGGCACGACAGGGACAACTCAGTGCTCTTTTTGTACTTTTTTATTAGCTCACCAAACAACACCACACACACTGCACTCTGCTAAAGGAGAGAGAAAACAATTCTGAACATCTAGCATTTATGTTACTCACACTATCCTAAGCGGAGAACCCCAAAGTGTCAGTCATCCTCCTCCTCCTCATTCCAACCATCATCATCCTCCCAAATGGTCATCATCCCGGCATTTGCCCAAGGCGTGCAGGCTGGGACACAGCTCCTCTAATGTGTTACTCTGACACCCACGGGGGTTTAACATATTTAGGAAGGTTTTAACCCTTTTTACTTATTTGAACTTCCACAGACCACTACTTTTGGGGTGCCCCATTTTTCATTAGTTCCCCATATACTCATTAATGTTTACGTTACTTAATCACCATAACAATTGGTGGCTAGCACAGCGGTGACACCACTCATCTGCAAAATTCCAAAAATACTCTAACCAGCTTTAACTGGTACATTACAATATCTATTTCCTAAATATTAGCCTTTAACATACTCCACATGCAACATTCTTGTGATATACGGTCACTTGCTGGTCATGAAGTTTACTTTCTTGCTCATGGCAAGTCTTTCTTTAGACCTGAGGCCTTGTTTGTCTAAGCTAAATACCTTACAGGACTGAGGCCTGTAGGCTATGGGTTACTGTATTCATTAATACTTATATTTCACCTCTATGTTCTGATATCTTATGTCCTTGGCTACATTGTTGGGTATCCACCATAGCTGTCAGGGAAATAATACTTCTGATGAGCCTAAAAGAAAAAGATACATTAAAATAAATAAATAATAAGAGCAACAAAAACAATTGGCAGGTAGTAAAAGGTTTGCAGAGGGAAATAAGGGGCAACACATGGCAGAATCAGGTCAAGTCTGTACCAGGCCCCGATGCAGCACTTCCCATTTCATTTGTGGTCCTCTCTAGTATACAATAGAATCTGAAGTACTTACAACGCCAGGAGGCCTCCGGTGCACTTTGTAGCCTGCCCTGGGGAGCTACTCATACCCTGCTGTGAGAGAACAGAATCCCTGGATTGTGATACAGGCCAGAGTGCACCAAAATTCAACCAAGAGGCATTAGGCTCAGGAAAAGAGGCACACACACAAGCCCCAAGTTCACTTCTGAAAATTGACAGTGCTTGAAGTGCTGTGGTAGGTTGCCAGGAAGCTATAGGTCATCTTGGTCAATGGAAAACACTTAGGGGCAAATTTTTAAAGGTTGGGAGTTAGGTGCCTAGGCATTTTTGAAAATTCTGCTAAGTGCCTATCTGGATCTTTAGGAGCCTAAATGCCTTTAAAAATCTGGCCATTAGTGCCTAATCCAAAGCCTATTGTAGTCAATAGAAAGATTCCCATTGATTTCAATGGCTTTAGATCAGGTATTTTCTGGCTGGGGAGCTGGTGATGTTGTTTGATTGCCAGCGTCTCCTTCTCACAATGATATTCACCCCAGTGCAGGTGATCAGTACCAGCCTTGGGAATGCTGTACTGTGCAAGTCCCATTCAAACCCGTTCAAGCCCTGAGGATTAAAGTGAAATTTAAATGGTGCATAGGCCTGGGGATGTACCTCCACACTGGGATGTGTGATATGATATAGATCCCATGTTTGAAAAGTACAACATTTGCTCCTGGGCCTCTGGCTACTAGCAGCTTCGTACCTGGGTATAATTTAACAAACATACCTGTAAAAAAGGAAAAGAAATAGGTGAACTGCAACCCACCACATACATTCACACTAGAACATCTGTAGGCCCAATTGTAGAAATCTTACTCATGGGAGTAGCCCCTCTAAAGTTAGTGAGACAATATGAAGGGGTCAGAGATCAGGCCCTATAAGTTTCAAAAGTATCTGGCCAGATCCTTTTAACTCTGTGAATAATAAACTTTCACCCAAGGACCAGAAAGCTCTTTATAAGCATTCATTGAATCTCCCAACATCCTGATGAGAAAGGTACATCTTGCAATACCCATTCTGCAGATAGGTAAAGTGAACGATTCAGTAACTTTCCCAAGGTTACACAGCAAGGACTAGACGCAGGGCTAGAACACCCAGTTCCCTAGTCTAACCACTAGAGAGAACGCTGCCTCCAACACAACGTATTGGGGGCTAAAATTTGCAAACTTGGGTGCCTAAAGTTAGGCACCTAAGTCCATATTTATTCAGGTAAGTAAGTAGCTGTTTTTCAGAAGGATTTTGCACCTGCAGCTCTGAGGGACTTCAGTGGGAAGAGGGATTCCTTAACACAGCTGCAAATAGTCACTTAAAAAATAAACCCCTCCCCCACCACAGATTTGGACTGTTTTATATTGTCTAACAGACCAAAAGATGGTCCAAAGCTGAGGGCATTTAGCAAGTTATACCAAGCCATATCCTCCACCCCTGTAAATTTCCATCGTTCCATTGAAATCCAAGATGCCGGGCCAATTTACACTACCTGAGAATCTGGTCCATTTTCTTTAATCTCTTAAACTGCTTTTTTTTAAACAGACAAGAGAAAATGATGCAATCTTCTGCCAAAAAGAATCTGTCTTTTTTGTTTTGTTTCTTTCTTTTTAAAATAGTTGGGTTCAAAAGAACCCCTCAAGGGTGTTCCAATACTTTAACCTGAACAGTGGCTAAGCATGAAATGGATGCTGTTGGACTAATGGCCTCTGGGTAGGTATTCTGTGCTAATGGAATAGCATTCAAAAGCTTAGAGAAGGGGAAAAAAATGCTGAGTGAGTTTTGTGTGATTTATGGGTGAAATACCTACATTTGCAGCAGGGCTAGGGAGTTCCATAAAGGTCTGTAGTAAGGAATTATAATGCTTCAAGCTAATTATAATGCAAACTAAAGAAATACACATTGAGAAGGGAAGAAAGATACATTTCTTAATTGGAAATGTATAGAACATTTACTGTCAAGCGGAAGAGAGGTTATTTTTATCTGAGAGCTATTCCTCGACAGATTTGTGAATATACAGGGCCACTGTGCTACCGTTGTTGTCATTATAGACCTTTGTTACTAACAATTGCATCAGCTGAGCCCCCCTAATTTATATTCAAAAAATCATTATTTATTGGTGTAATATATGCATCAGCATTATCGGACAGACTCATCAATCTCAGCGACTCCACCAGCCATTCCCTCACTGGGCTCATCTTCTCAAACTCTGCCTGAATTCTAAACCTGTGTGGCACTGAATACATTCTATAAGATGGCTGTGGTAGCGTCTCTGTGAAATTTGGTGAAAGAGAAGAAGCTGGTTAAATTGGTGAAGTTATAGTTAAATTGCTGAAAATGAAACCTGTAAGCACTGCTTCCTAGAAAAAGGAGGGAGGTTTTCTAATGGCTAGAACAATAAACCAGAAGTTAGGCCTGCTGGATTCTCACTAGTTTGCTGTGTGGCCTACTGGGAGGCACATAGGCCAAAATTTTCAAACCTGGGACTTAAAGTTAAAAGCTTCAGTGCGTATTTAGGCACCTAAATAAATGCCCTCTGATTTTCAGAGGCACTGCGAATCCAACTTTCCCATTGTAGGGTCAAGTTTCAGGAGTGACCTAAGCCATGTCTACACTACAAAATTATGTCAGCACACAGCCACTGTTATAAAATCGCTTGTGTGTGTGCACACTTGGCTCCTTATGTGGGTGGTGTGTGTCCTCACCAGGAATGCTTTTATCGATTGTATTGTCAGTGTAGAACATTGTGGGACAGCTCCTGAAAGCCAATAACCGTTGATGTAAACAATGCAGTGGGTAGACCTAATTACATGAACTGTGACTCTACGTTGCTTGGGGAGAAGGTGTGGTTACTAAATTGGCATAGAGAGGGAGACAAATTTAAGTGAAGACATTTCTACAGCTAGGTCGATGCAAGGCATCATACATCTCTCTAACCCTGTAGACCATGTCCAAGTTTGTGGTGGCACCAGGGAATTTCATCCTGTCTCTTGAGAGCCCTCACACTCAAACTCTAGGGCCTCATCATGTAACACTGGCTGTTAATATCTCCCCTACCCTTCTGCCTGCCTGTGTATCACTCATTGTTAATGAAAACACTGAACATCAGACCATTCCTCTAGTTGCCAAACTATGGATTACATGCCTAGCTTTGGGCCCTCTAATTGGAAAATGTTTGCTTTAACCCCTATTTCTATTTACCTGGCTTTAAAATTAATATAATATTTACTGTTGTGAGGCTTAGTTGCTCAATGTTTGTAAAGTTCTCTGAGATCAGAAAGATGATGTGGGAGAAATTTGGCTATAGTGGCTCCCATTGATTTTGGCAGTAGTCTCACATGGGCATCTGAAGGGAGAATTTATCATTATGTAGGTATAATAAGCCAAACACCTAATTTCTCCAACTAGCTGGCTTAAAGGTGTTTTCGTTTAAAATCAGTTATAGTTTGGTTAAGAAGGTTTGTTGTCAACTGAATGGCCATTTGTTTGAGACAGTGATTAATTTGGTTCTAAAAATGATGTTTTAAAAACGTTTGTCCCATCTCAAATTGTATTGAATTTTACAACGTTAGCTGTAGCTAGAGGCCTGACTTCATACTCCAGGTGCAGCTCCATCGCAACGGAGTAGCAATGATACTTTGTATGAAATCTATAATAGGTATCACAAAAGCTATGACCCAGGCAGGTAGAAATCTCAGACATCGGATCAGATCCTCAGCTGTTGTAAATGAGCATTGCTCTATTCAGATCAATAGAGCTATGCCAATTTATAGCAGGTGCGGCGCTACCCTTTAATTGTACATACTGAGGGCCAATTTCAAGCATACAGCTTGCACCGTAGTTAATGGGAGCAGTGCCTGTGAAGCATGTGACCTTTGACTTAGGAGAGACAATGTTTTATGATCTTCTCCTGGCGGGATACACCAATAAAAGTTATTGGAGATATTTAAAAGTAAAACACATCTATGATTTCATCTCTGTTGTGCCTGACGGGGGAGTTTTCCACTTGATTTTCTGACATTTAATAACAAATATTTAACTACAGCATAAACCAGTGAGACCCTTATCTGAAAAAAATGCTGATGACATGCCTTAGCTTCTATATATTGCTGGCTTTATTAGCTTTCAGAGGAACTGTCGTGTCAGATGATTAGCTGATCCATTTCCCAAGCTAGGTTATAAATTCAATGGGATGTGTTTGCATTCAATGGTGTAACCACACTTGGCACAGCTCCATCTTAAGGCCTGTTTGTTTCTAGTATGGAAGCAATAAAGTTTCCTCATAGAACAGAAGCCATTGGGTCCTCTGGGGTCATCCGCTCCATGGATTTTGGATTAAGTAGATGAGCTGGTCTGTACAGCGATCTCTAGCACACTAGTAACTACCATTAAATACATATTAAAATGCACAAGAAATTTCAGGAAAAAATATAAAAATGTTGAAATCTGAACTTCATTAAGGGAACTCTACTCCCCACCCCATCCCCAGGGATGAATAGCTGACGAGAACTCTGGAAGACCAAAAATTAAACACCACCAGCTTTAAGGCCCCAGTTCACCAAAATAGTTAATCTATATGAACAGTGTGTTTATAGGTTACTCTTCAAACTTTGATCAAGAAGAGAATCTTATGAGATCATGAAGCAAACCAAAAGACACAATCTGAAAATCATGGCACCAAAATCACTCCTGTTGGTCTTGGGTCAGACTTTTGTAGCACTTGATAGTATCTGGGCATCATATATGAACAAAACCAGGCAAACTAGAGGCAGTGGTGCATTGCAGAACTCTAGGTAAATCAGAGATGTGTAGGAGCACCTTTCCCTTTGGAAGCTAAACAAATATGGACTCCAGCCAAATTCCTCACTCAGGATGCAGGGCCGTCTATAACTTTTTTGCTGCCCCAAGCAAAAAAAAAGAGCACTGCCCCGACGTAACACCCCCCCCAGCGCCACGCCGCCCCACCAAAACACCCTCCCGAGTGCCGCGCTGCCTGCCCCGCCAAAACACCCCCCGAGCGCCACGCCACCGAAACACCCCCCCCAGTGCTGCGCTGCCCCGCTGAAACACCCCCCCGAGCGCTGTGCCGCCAAAACACCCCCCCCCACCGAGTGCCGCACTGCCCCGCCGAAACACCCCCCAAGCCCTGCGCCGCCGAAATACACACCCCCAGCACTGCGGCACACTGCCAAAACAAAAACAACACCCCCCCCGAGCACCGCCCCGTGCCACCCCACCGAAACACCCCCCCGAGCACTGCACCACCAAAATACCCCCCCCGAGCGCTGCGCCACCCTGCTGAAACCCCCCCCGAGCACTGCGCCACCAAAACACACACCCCGAGCGCCGCGCCACCCCGCTGAAACACCCCCCCGAGCACTGCCCCACCAAAACACCCCCCCACCGAGCGCTGCGCCACCCCGCTGAAACACCCTTCTGAGCGCCGCGCCGCCAAAACACACACCCCGAGCGCCACACCACCGAAACACCCCCCCGAGCGCCGTTGCACCAAAATACCCCCCAGCGCCACGCCGCCAAAACACCCCCCCAGCACCACGCCATGCCGCCGAAACAAAAACAACCCACCCCCCCGTGCGCCGCCGAGCCGAACCAAAAACAACAACAACAACAACAAAACCCAAGCGCCCCCCGCCACCCCAAGATTGGCTGCCCCTTACAAGGTGCCGCTCCAAGCACGTGCTTGGTCGGCTGGTGCCTGGAGCCAGCCCTGTCAGGATGAAAAGTGCAACAACCTTTCTCCTCTACCCAGTCTGGAGAAACACCAAGATTCAGGGAAGAGAAAGTCAGAGCTTGAGAAAGAGAAAGGCAGAGACAAAGCAAACACGATGGTATGATGTGTTATTGGTGCTCAAACACTATTGTAATGGGGGGCATCTGAATATCTAGATATAGTATTTATCAGCTTGAATCTGGAACAGCCACATTACCCATGAGCAGCAAAGCTAGGAATGAGTTATCCAGGTCATCTGGCATGAGCGACAGCAACATTATCTAAGCTGTATTATACATATGTAGCATTTTCTATTTCTGTTTTGATGTTAAAGTTGCAGCTTAGTACATGACAGTTTAGACTGTAAAATATAAACCAAAAAAAAAAGAGAGAGAGTGAAGAATGCTCCAAAGGGCCAAGTTGATATGGCTACTGGAAGCTTATTTTCCTGGCTTCTTCTTTTTTGTGACCGTGCATCCATAAAATTGAATATCTTGTGTGTGTAAGAGAGAGAGACACAGACAGACAGACCGTCAGAGAGTTATAAAAACACTCAAACATTTCTGAAGCTTGGTAGTAGGTTTCTTTTCTTTATTCAAAATGTGAACGCCCTGCATTTCCGAGCCAACGGGACACCCTCTTTGAAATATATGTCTGCTCCCTTTTATGTCTATCTTTCCCCCCTCACAATTCCATGATTATAAATAGCAGGATAATAAATTGCTTAGATAAGGCACATTTTTAACCCAAGGAAATATATGCTTTCGTTACGGATGGGCAAACAGGTTTGAATAAAGTAATAATTCTCTGAAACTCTAGTCAAAACATGGATCTATTGTATCATTTGAATTGAAAAGAACTTGAATGCTTCAGAAACCAGACAGCTCTTTAAAGATGCTTTAAAACATCAACTAAGGCAAGGGCAAAGGTCATTATTTTTCACATTTGTGCATATCTCCATTCTGCCCAGGAGCAATAACATAGGACTATTATAACAAACCTGACCTTGGCTGTATGCAGGGTATGATCCCATGACCTTCAGCACAGACCTGCTCGTACAGCTTCTGATAGTGCCACTCCATGGATTCTGGATTAAGTAGATGAGCTGGTCTGGACAGAGATCCCTAGCACACTAGTAACTACCATTAAATACATTTTAAAATGCACTAGATATTTCAGGAAAAAATATGAAAATGTTGAAATCTGAACTTCAGTAAGGGAACTCTACTCCCCACCCCATCCCTAGGGATGAATGGCTGAAGAGAACTCTGGAAGATCAAAAATTAAACTCCACCAGCTTTAAGGCCCCAATTCAGCAAAGCAGTTAATCCCATTGCTTAACATTAAGTATATAAGTACTGGCTTCCCCATTCATCAAAGTGTTTAAGCATAGACCTTAAAGTTAACCATGCACTTAGGTACTTTGCTGAATTGGGGCCTACGTAAATACAAAGTCTATTGTTTCTCTTTTGGTATGTCTAAATATCCCCTCCTAACTAACAGAAATACCAAAAATATTATCTGCCACTTACCCTTTGCCATAGCATGCTAGCATATGCTTTTGGGCAGTAAGAAGCAGCATACCTTAGAGTATAGACTCATTATAAGTACAGACTCATTATAATGGCTTGCAATGCTTAATATGTAAAATATGAGATTAACAGAATGCCAATTTGCCCAACGAGGAAAAGGTAACGAAAGGTGGGTTTCTATGTTGCTTCCCCCCGCCTCCAAGTGTCAACGATTTAATTCCAAAATGCAAATCATAGGTTTATTGTTAATACAGTTCTAAAAGCAATCTCGGCTTTATCGTTGTTAACTAAATATAGAGTGAACTATTTTAAACAATTTCTGTCAGAAAAATGCCTTTGTTTTGTATGGCTCTATTTTAGTTCCATGGCTCAATCCAAAAAAGGAATCGACGTCTCAGCTTCTGCAACTTCCTAACTTGGAAATCAAAGATGATGACTAAATTTTGGCTTAATTCCGATCCTTGAATCAAGATTATATTTCCAGAAGCAGGTGCAGAAAGATCCGGTGCTATAATTAAAGTAGGAAGGATTTGATTTTAAAAAGTAATTGACAGTAATTGTCAGTTGGCTTTTAAAGAGGAAGGGTGAGGTCTTCAAAAGCCATTTAAGGGGATATAGATGCACAGTTCCCATCAAAATGAATAGCGCTTGTACATCTATATCCCCTATACAGATCCATACAGGTCAATGCACCTTCAAATTCTCCTGGTGTTTTAAGTGTCTCAGGGTGTAAATACAATGCTACATAGCATTCCCCCTGAAAGGAGGAAGGGGGAAATGCATCCAGTCTGCCCAAAAAGTGATGAAAAATACTTTCCATAGTTAGTAACTGAATTGTACAGCATTGGAAAGTTCAAAAGCATATGTTCCACAGTTTATTCTGTCACTATTAATTCTCTGTGGCCATCAACCAATTAATAAGATGTTAATATTACAAAATGTTAAAAAGTATTATCAACTATATCGAAGTCATCATGAGTCTGGATTTCACCAGCCATTACATTTTCTAACAATAACAATTAGTATCTAATGTTATTCAATTGCCTGATAATACAAGAAATTAAAGTGATCTAGATATAGAGTTGGAAATCAATAGGACTCATCAGATTTCATAACATTAAAAATCTAATCTATCCAAGCCAAATTGTTTAATCGTGAGGATTGAGACCACACAGTGTTTGGCCTGAATAAGGACTGCAGGATCAAAGTCTAATTAATGAAGTTGTCCCTTTTTAGCTTTGCCCGGATGATTCTTCACCTCTTCCTAACTCTGACTACGGTTCTGCAAGAAGGCTGAATTACTGCTGAAAAAGGTCAAGAGACAGAAAAAATTAGTTCATGTAGCTTACAAGTAACATTTCAGCTGAAAAAAGTCTTAAATTGTTTGTTTTTAAAATTGAATACATAGGAAAAAGGTGGCTTGCAAAAAACTTGCACTATTTATGAATGATGCTCTTGTTTAAAAGAAACAAAGGAAATGGCTATTATTGTATGCAATCCAGTGTAAATATATCTATATAAATGTATGAATTCAGTATAACTCTCAATCATTCCTCATTTTCCACAGACTTTTCAATCCATACAAACAGTTTGTCCATCTGCTTTCATTTTACTTTTCCAAGCATGTGGCCTATATTCCATTGGATGTATGCCGTTTGAGGTGTCTGTAGACTGTTTAATTGAGGTAATGTTAAGATTTCAGTGTCTATTCATCATACAGACATTTTACATACAACTTTGTCTTTTTCCACTTCGTTCATTTCATTTCCATTTTTATTTCTTGATTTTCCTGTAGGGAATAGATATTTTGCCACACGGCTATCTGGACTGTTCAGATGAACTATAAAACTTCAGAGCCAGATGCTGGCCAGACAATGTGTGGGTATGCAAGGTGGAGAGACCCAATGTGTTCTTCCCTTTGTGCAGCCTTGCTAGACTAAATCCCATACTTATTGATCCCCCAGCAAAGCTAGGAGGAAATCAGAAGAGCTCTGGTCCCATTTAGGCACTGTGAAGGAACGGGAGCTACTCTCATAACAGTTTTCAAGTACATAAAAGGTTGTTACAAGGAGGAGGGTGAAAAAAAGTTCTTGTTAAACTCTGAGGACAGGGACAAGAAGCAATGGGCTTAAATGGTAGCAAGGCCAGCTTAGGTTGGACGTTAGGAAAAGCTTCCTAACTGTCAGTAGTTAAGCACTGGAACAAATTGCCTAGGGATCTCCATCACTGGAGGTTTTTAAGAGCAGGTTACACAAACACCTGTCAGGGATGGCCTAGTTATTACGCAGTCCTGCAGGAGACTCAATTAGATGAGCTCTCGAGGCCTCTCCAGTTCTATATTAATATGATTCTATGAGTACTGTATTTTGGCCTAAATATGGGGTGTTTACTGCATGAATAAATGGGTTTAGTTTTCCACTTAGCAAAATCTGGAATGGCTGTTCAGCAGGAAATCTGACTTGTCAGCATTGGTTTTCATCCCAGAAAGGGATGAAAAATCAAAAGTTCAAAATTTTTCACAGAATGGAAGTGAAATTAAAAAAAAATTAATTCAAAAACGTTAACATGTTTTGTTTCAATAGGTTTCGCTAAAACTAAACAAAAATGCACCTTTGTAAAACTGAAATGTTTTGTTTCATTTTGCTGAACTGACCTGAAACATTGTTTTTTGAGTAAAACAGCATTTCTCTTAACCTATATGAGTTAGAGTTTGGGCCACCTTTGTCTCGTATGGGCCATGCTCCTTGGATGACTATATCTTCCATAATGCAATGCAGACCCGTCTGACCAAGCTCTCTAGTACATAAGGGGAGTCAAATGGCTCAGGTTGCATCATGACAGACATGACCCAGCCTAACCCCTGGACTATTTCAGGATCCCTGGCTCTACAGCCGATCTTTGAAAGACCTTGGTTATTAAATGTACCCGTGCCTCAGTTTCTCTGTAAAATGGGGATGATTATAGTTCCTCATCTCACAGGGGTACTGTGAGGCTTAATTGAAATATTTGAAGATCACTTTAAGCCATATTCTCCTCTCAGTTGCTCTAGCATGGCTCCATTTTAATACAATAGGATTCTGTGCGTTAGGGTCCTATGCCTGAGGATCTGATTGCAGTGTCAGTCTTTTGGCTCAATTCAATATAAAGATAGAGGCCATTTGCAAATGTCCTATCTAGGTTCAGATTTACATCCCCAAAGTTCCAGGGTCTTTGGTTCTGCAGTTGTGGACCAGAGCTGCTTTACTCCTGGTGATGTCATTCACCAAGTTGTTTAGCAAACTGGGAAAAGTTGTAGACACAGATGGATAAGCTTATCTATCTAAAGTACTTACCCCATCACCACTGTATCTGAGCACTTCACAACAATTAGTGTGTTTCATCATTACAACACCTCCATGAGATAGGGAAGTGCTATTATCTCGTCTCTGAAGCACAGAGAGGCTGAGGATTTTTTAAAAGGTATTTAGGTGCCTTAAGATGCAGGTGTCTAGAGGGATTTGATTTGCAAAAGCACTTAGGCACCTTGTCATAAACAGACAGTTTAGGGTTAATGCCTCTTTTACCTGTAAAGGGTTAAAAAGTTCACCTATCCTAGCTGACACCTGACCAGAGGAACCAATGGGGGAACAAGATGTTTCAAAAGGAAGGAGGGAAGTTCCCTTTGTCTTAGTTCAGTTTCAGTTTTGGCCTGAGTGGAAAAGATCAAGGAATCAGCCTCTGATCAGAGTAGTGAGTATTAGAAAAGGAATAAATAGGTTTATGTTTATTTTCTTTTGTAACTTGTCTGGTGCATTAGGGGAATAATCAAATTGGGTACTCTTTTGTGTAACTAAGGGTTTTGCCCAGGGGAACATCCTTTGTGTTTTGAATCTGTTGTCTGTGAGATCAGCTTGTAAGCTATCTCCCAGAGGATTTTCTTTTACCTTTCTTTTCAAGAACCTGATTGATTTTTCCTTGTTTTAAGATCCAAGGGGGTTGGATCTGGACTCACCAGGAATTGGTGCGGGAAAGGAGGGGGAATGGTTAATTTCTCCTTGTTTTAAGATCCAAGGGTTTGGATCAGTGTTCACCAGGAAATTGGTGGAGAAATCTCTCAAGGCTACCCAGGGAAAGGTTATAGTACTTGGGAGGGAAATATTCTGGGGGGGAGGTAGACAGAGTTTCCCAAATGACTCATAAATAATGTGGGTGGTGGCAGCAAAACCAGATTTAAGCTGGTAGTTAAGCTTAGAGGTTCTCATGCAGGCCCCCACATCTATACCCTAAAGTTCAGAGTGGAGAAGGAACCTTGACACACCTATTTGCATCTTTTGGTGCCTAACACCTTTAAATACCTGGCCCTAGGTGACTTACCCACAGGGAGTCTGGGGTGAAGCGGGTACCTGAATGTCTCCCAAGTACTGGGCAAATGCCCTAACCACTGGACCCCTCCCCTTTTGAGAATCTGCATCGGCTTCAGTGGGGCTGCGCAGGGTGTCATTCGGTGCAGAATTTGGTTCCGCATCAGCAATGACCTTTGAGATATAATGACCAGGGCTGCGTATCAATCCTCAAACTTACAAGTGTAAGTGGAGCTCTAGTTCCATTGGGAAGAAGGGAGAAATAGAACGAATAATAATGGCCCTTATCAAGCACTTCACAATGTCAAAATGCCCCAAAAAACATTTCAGGCTGGGACTTTCAGCCCTTAGTCCCCATTTCTACTCACACAACCTTGCCCACTCATGTTCTTGCACCTGCAAGTGTAAACACCTGCAAATACACTAGCTCTTTGTAGAAGGGATGGTCTTTGTGTTGTGTGTTCATACAGTGCCTAGCACAATAGGGTCCTGGTCCACACTGGGGCTTCCTAGGTGCTACCACAATATAACTAATAAGTACTACTTCACTAATCCTTGTGAGTATCCTTTCAATAGTCTAACACCTGTGAAAACAAGTGGGCAGCATTTGTATCTACAAAAAAATTACACAACAACATAGGAATTGCCATATTGTATCAGACCAGGGTCCTCCTAGACCAGGATCATCTCTCTGTCAATGGCCAGCATCTGACGCTTCAGAGGAAGGTGGAAGAAACCTCACAGTAGGAAGACACCAGGTAACCTATCCTCCATGAAGGTTTCATCCTAATCCCAAATAGAGATTAGTTTAAACCCTGAAGTTTAAGGTTTCATATCCTTTCAAAATGTTTGCCGTTGACTTGTATAATTCTGGATATTCTTGGTGTCCATACAGATGTCCATTCATCTCAATGACTTTTGCAGAAACAGATAGATGCCAATACTTGCATGCACTTGTTAGGGCCATATGCAAGTATCGGAATTTTAGCACATGCTTGCAGGTACAAAGCCTAGGCTTGTGTGTGTGTGTGTGTGTGTGTGTGTGTGTGTGTGTGTGTGTGTGTGTGTGTGTGTGCAGGAACAAACAATGAGGCCAAGAAGATTCCCACAGAAAAAATTACTATTTATCACTTACTTACTATGGTGCATAAATAGGTGCATGATACGCATAGGAGGGTTCGCTTTTCTCTGAAACTTCTGGTACTATCGGAGGACACAATCCTGCATCAGGATCAGCTAGAGAGAACCCAGTGCCTGGGTTGAACCCAGTTCTACTGTATCCAGAGCGCTACTGTATCCAAGTACAAAACTGGAGCCAAAACCAGACTAGACAAAGCACTGCTCCATGTCGTTATCATGATTTCCGTGTTTCTCTGCTATTGAATCACACCCTGTTTAAATGTCTTCGGATTAAAATGAATATGCCTGGAAAGAAATGTGATACCGTCTGCTGTGGTTTGCAAAAAGAATGTCAAATTACTTTCTGAATGATTCAGCCAAAAGTTCTAAATGACTTGCAGTCACACAATCCACAGAGCTTATAATTAAAAATATGCAGGTGCATGGATATGGGTGCATTTTTCTCAGATATGCTTCTGAGATCTATAAAAGCCTCAGACATTACTAGGAATGTGCCGAATTAACCATAAATAATTCAGGTAGCCAGAGAACCTCTGCATCTGCTGTTTTGAAGAGAATCTGCACACACTGTCATTATCTTTGCTTCCATCCACTATTGTTCTGACTTGCTATTTGAATGTAGGTTAGATATTTGAAGAAAAGGCCACTTTTAAAACAAAAATCCAGATGTGTTATGCCGAGTTATACTCAGTTGTGTCAATACATTATTTCAGTGTCACTGACTGATGTTATGCGACTCAAAGTGTCAAATATTGGAGAAAAAAATAAATTACTTCTCAGCTCTGGATGCTTGTTGTCTGTTCCTATACTCAACAGCCTATCTAAATTCTTGATTGCTTTATAAAAGATCATGCCCCTAATAAAAGCACTTCTCCCTCTGCATCTTTTATTACTGCTCTTTTTTTCTTCCTTCACCTTCTCTTCCTTTCTCCCCACCCCCACCTACCTGCTATAAAATTGGTTCCGGAAGCAAACTTATTTATTCTAAAATAATAGCTGTGGGGAATAAGTAAGAGCATTAATAGAACAGAGTAAAGCATTATGACCCCAAAGGAAAAAAGAATCTGAGATCTGAAAAAGAAGCTGAGTCTGTTGTCCTGGGTCCATGAATAGGGTGTAAAAACTCTTTTGAGTGCCCACCCTGGCTCCATCTGGGTCCTTTGAGCCAGTCAAAACCCAGTTACGTTTCAATGAGGATCAGGAGAACTTTTATTTACCCCATCGAGGTGTTAAAAATATTCAGGAGAGGAAGAACAGTCCTGGGTGAGATACTGACCTGGGCCCTAGAAGATCTGAATTCAATTCCTACCTCTGCTGCAGGCTTCCTCGGAGACGCCTTTTCCTCACTCTGTGCCATCTAGCCCAGTATCCTGTCTTCCGACAGTGACCAATGCCAGGTGCCCCAGAGGGAATGAACAGAACAGGTAATCATCAAGTGATCCATCCCCTGTCACCCATTCCCAGCTTCTGGCAAACAGAAGCTAGGGACACCATCCCTGCCCATCCTGGCTAATAGCCATGGCTGGACCTATCCTCCATGATTTTATATAGTTCTTTTTTAACCCTGTTATGGTCTTGGCCTTCACAACATCCTTTGGCAAAAAGTTCCACAGGTTGACTGTGTGTTGGGTGAAGAAATACTTCCTTTTGGTTGTTTTAAACCTGCTGCCTATTAATTTCATTTGGTGACCCCTAGTTCTTGTGTTATGAGAAGGAATAAATAACATTTCCTTATTTACTTTCTCCATACCAGTCATGATGTTATAGACCTCTATCATATCCCCCGTTAGTCGTCTCTTTTCTAAGCTGCCACTTCTCTGGCAGTTCAAAAATAAAAGTAAAATTTGCAAATCAACCAGCTGTAAAAAATGTCATTTTGATTGAACTAAGTGTTTTGTTTAGACAACACAAAACCCCCGCAAAGGCTAATATTTTAAATAAAGTGGTAAGAAATTTTGAAACAAGATGTCATTTCAAACAGAAAAATCAAAACATTTCCTTTCAGCAGGCCTACATTTCCACCGATAATAACTCCCATTAATTTATTCAACTTCCTCACTCTCTTCTTACTGGTCAGCATCCCTCAAATTATTTTGCCCTCTCCCATGCAATGCTGATATCCACTGATGGATTCATTTGTTTACAAAGACTGCAGCTGAACAGATTTGGAAAACTGCTCCAATTTGGAAGTTAATTGTTCGTTTCCCAGCTCACAGGAGGCCAGGATTAAAATGCTCTTTACCTTGAGACCATCCCCAGGAACATAAGGCTCCAAAACTAGTTTGCAAAATTATATCTGAGGCACAAACAGAGCATACAATAACAAGAAAATGTATTGCCTATCTTTTAAACACTTAGGGAAACGTTTGGGATTGACACTGATATGTAGGTATGTGAGACACTTACAAAGCAGAGCATTTTGGAAAACATTTTGATAGATGATACTTCCTTCCAACAATCGGTCTGCAATGGAAGCTGTGTCACTTTCTAAGTGCATCTAAATTGCCCAGGACTATTAAGAAGTCATTTTAAGCTCTGGCAATGTTTTGTCTGGTTCTGAAATTGAGCACTTAAAAATGTATGCCTTGTCCAAACACATAATGAAAACATTATTTTTTCCTTTCTTTCTAAGCCAACCCGCCCCACACATCCCAAATAATCAAAATAATAAATAACTGAGGACACATCACAGCAAAAGTGAGTGAAATAGGAGCCATCACCGTCCAGTTTGAGAGCTTTCTTCTAGGACTGAGAGTGATATTAAAATCAGAAGATCCTTTTTACCACTTTATCTGATCCATGATTTAAAAGCAGTATCTACAGACTTCACCGGCCAGAGAAAAGCAATTCTAGATGAAGACAGAGAAATGCTGACTAGGCAGAAAGCTGTTCTGATTAAACAAAGCAGCCAAGTGAAGGGGAGTAAAGAAACTCAAGTCAAATACCACCTCGGTAGAAGAACAAATAAAATAATTATTAAGCATCTATAGTATAGTGAAGAAGGCAGGGCTTCTGTGGCCCTTACCAGATGCCCCTCATAAGACTGCAGAGGTTAAAACAATAGATGTTCTTCAGCACAGGGAGTGCCTGTTCCTACCCGTTTGTTCAGCCACTAGTGTAGCCCATAGGGCTAGCTTGACTATACTGTATTCACTGCCTTTCCCTTGTTATTCTGCCTTTATTATATTCAGCAGTAATGCAAGGAACCTACAGGCCTGTATCTTGTAAGACATTGGCTTCAGCAGTTGGCATAAGGCTTGATGCCTAAGAACTTGGGCACAGATAAATGGGCCAACGGTAAACTCCCTCCTAAGTTTTGAGGGACTGGATATAGACTGTAAAGGAGAATTTTGTCCATAATGACATCAGCCAATCACAGAAACATGAGCTAACATCAGCTTCTGGAAAGAACATCCAACCATGGCAATGAATTGACGAGTATGATAAGAAGTTGAAATCATAAATGGTTTTATATCATAAATTATTTAACCTCTAGAGGAAGGACACCTCACCATTAGTAAGGGGAGGAAATACAGATAAGGAAGAGGGGAGAACTCCCTACTGAATATGTATTAGACATGGTAGCATCAGCATAACATATTATCAAAGTGGCATCCCAGCCTGTGGGCAGGGGGAGAGAGAGATGTAGCCCTTGGGAGGTACCAGAATCATAGAATCATAGAGTTGGAAGAGACCTGAGGAGGTCATCAACTCCAAGCCCCTGCTCAAAGCAGGACCAAGACCAACTAAATCATCCCAGCCAGGGCTTTGTCGAGCCGGGCCTTAAAAACCTCTAAGGATGCAGATTCCACAACTTCCCTATCTAACCCATGTGAGTGCTTCACTACCCTCCTATTCAAATGGTTTTTCCTAATATCCAACCTAAATCTCCCCCACTGCAACTTGAGACCATTGCTCCTTGTTCTGCCATCTGCCACTACTGAGAACAGCCGAGCTCCATCCTCTTTGGAACTCCCCTTTAGGTAGTTGAAGGCTGCTATCAAATCCTAAGAGGGGTAACATTATCCCCATTTTACAAATGGGGAAACTGATGCACACAGCAGCAATTCATTTATCTAAGGTCAGTCAGCAGGGTAGTGGTAAAGCCAGGAACTGAACCAACAGCTCCTGAATCCTAATCTAGTGCCCTATCCATTAGGCTATGCTGCTTCTTCCGCTAGCCTATGGTGGCCACTGATGAAGATGAGGAAGGTGACAGTGATGAGGAAGATAATGGCTAACATTTCAGGTTGTTATGCAAGGGATAATGGGAATATGGATGCTCAGATGTACTGTCTGTATTATCTCTATCTACCGTACTGAGTTGGAGTGTTTGTGACTGTGCTAAATGTATTGATAAATTATTTGTAAATATAGAAGAGTTCCTATAGTGTGAGTGTTGCAGCTGCACCTCGGGGTTCCCAACTATATAGTAATGTTGATAATACTGGGCCTGATCTTGGGAAAAGAACCTGTCCACCCGCAAAGTGATAACTGGGAATTCTTATACATAATCTATAATCCAGGCTACCCTAGAACAATGGTGATCATCTGGGCACTTAATAGTACTACTGTGTTATTTGAGAAGTGTCGTGAGCTAATGTAGTAAAGTACTGTGAAACACAGTGAATGCAGTAACTGCTGCATGCAGAGGGCCAGATCCTCAGCTGGTATAAATGGGAGCTTTTCCATTGACTTTTACACCAACTGAGGACCTGACCCAGCCTTCTGTCTTCTCTATTATCAGAATGTCCTTGTTGCTGATGTGCTACTTGATTGTTCCAGCTTGGATAATAGGTTAGTGATGGTGGGAGGCTGGAACCATGTGGTCACTTTAATTGCTACAGTATATCAAAACTGCATTTTGTTGTTAAAGATCTTCCTGTCCACAACAAAGCACTTCCATAACATTCATTTGATATATCAATTAATTTGATAATTTAAGGCCCCAATTCTGCAAATTGACTTAATGATGAGAAAGAGTGTAGAATAGATAAAACACAGGCATTGTTTGGCTTTAACAACAGTACACTAGATGATTTAGATTGCCAACTCTCCTGAGTGACAGCTCAACCAACATGCAAGCAAAGACTGCAAGTGTGTACAGCGTTGCAAAAAAGGTTAATAATTATTTATGATAAAAAAGTATATCTAATGAGAACCTAAGGAGCCCCAATCTCAAGCATTATGTTAGAAGGCCAAAGGAATACAAGAAGTGAGTCAATTCACATATCATGGTACTAACATGCAAGCCAATGGGGATATCCAGAAGGAAATTATGACACAAATTGTCTAAGTTGGAGCTGCATTCACCAACTTAAACAAGATATGGCTGTCAAAAATCTGCAGCTTAAAAACCCAACTACAAGTCTTCAACTCAAATGTTATTTCTACATTAACAGATGGACATGAATGCTGGAAATCCACCAAAGACACAGACGGATGTCCAAGTGCCTTTGAAACCAAATGCCTTAGGAAAATATTAGGTATTTATAACAAATAGCAAGATTTGTCAGAGTTCAACAGTTCCTTATCTCCAAAGTTATCCAGAAAAGAAGATGGAAATAGCTGGGATATGCATTGAGAAGAAAGCCAGAACATCTGTCGTGACAGACATTCCATTGGAAGCTGGAGGAACACATAAAGCAGCCAACTGAAAAAAATCCCTTCGAACAATACTTAGGGAAAATGTATGGGACTCAGTAACACAGGGGATATGAAAAGAGCTGCCCAGAATAGACAGGGATGGATGTTAGTGCCCTAAGCAATTTCTAATAGTGCAGAAAGTATTCTAAATCAGAATTCAGGAAAGCCATTACAGCAGGACATGCTTACAGTTCAGCATGTGTTGAATCAAGGCCTATGTCCTTGAGCAGCTGCTGGAATGACAGAAGGCTACAGTCTGCATAAATCATTGTGTGTCCTCGTATCAGATGATTAAGACTGGCATTGTCCTGCTGACCTCCATGATGTGAATGCTCAAGGACCCCTTTTCTAGCCATCACCTTGACAGCACACCTATTTATGGTGACCACTGTGGAAATTACAGATAATTACAACTCTTTAAGAAAAGCATTTCAGTAAGTCACTGTTTTTTGCTACAAAAGCTTTTGCGATACTCATGCATGAAAGATGCACTTCAAAAATAACACTTGATGTAATGCAATACAGTTTGAAACAGCACTGTACGGTATTTGTGTTGCGTGGGTATTCTTGTACTGAATTGCAGTGAAACTGAGAATCAGCCCTAATTATCCATTTGAAATAAGAACTATGAGTTGACCTGTAAAGGAGACATTTTATTAAATAAAGAGGGCTTATTATATTGTTGGATAACAATCATACCTAATTTCCAGTGGTTTATTAGCAATTCAATTTAGGATTGGATTCATCCCAGAAGGTTTCAATATCTGATCTACTCTAAAGCACAATACTGAAACAATGAATAGAGTAAATCAATACGCTATCACTGTGATACAGTGAGCCAAATTCAGCATTGATGTATAAGGTGGTACAATTTAGACCCCATTGTACCAGTTTAAGCATCTTTAGACCTACTCACACTCAGCTTATTGATAGGGAAGTCAACCAATAACTCAGGATGTGAAAGAAAATGATCAAGGAGCCACTATCACATTCCACCAAAAGAGTGACTGGTGTGAAAATGTCAGAAAATCCAGACATTAGTACCTCTGTCCACAGAATTTTAATTCCAATTACAAACTCTGATTGCTCGCAGTAGATTCAAGATCATAAGAAATACCAGATTCAAATTATTATTATTTTTTATTTATATAATCATAGCACCTAACAATCCCAGTTGTGGACCAGAACTCCATTGCGCTAGGTGCTGTACAAACACAGAACAAAGAGGCACAACATCAATTACTTGTATAGAAATCCAGCAGCGCTGAAGGGATACTTATGGAATCACTCAGCTAGTGAGCCATAAAAAAAAATACAGATAGCACAGCCCCATGTACCCAACACGTCGTCCCAGTACACTGATTGGTCAATACTCCTTCAAAATGCAGCTAGTGACTGAAGAGTTTGTCAAAAAGCTTCCAGTCTGAGCATTTGTGAGACAGAATGAGAAACAAAAAGAGACACAAAGAAGCATTTCTTGGGAGTTTTTCCTCAGTCTATTATTCTGATTCACCTAGAGGAAAGTACAGTGGACCTAACAGTCACTATTAGACGATTTAATGAAATTTTTAATATTCACAAACATGGGTCCACCTGAACAACAGATCCCAAACTGGATTTCTGACCCAAGATTGCTTGTTTTGTCTTTCATAACATTTTACTTCATTCTCAGAAATATTCTTATGCTGATGCATGTATCGACAAAGCATTAAAACTGGAGCTGGATTTGTACCATTTTATTGTTAATCACCTAAAAATCTCAGATTTGAGAAAACTGTTACAGCACATGATTATATGGATTAGAAACACCGGTATGAAGCTTAGCATGCACTGAGATACTACTTGGTTTCAGGATCACCTTGAAACTTCAGTGCTAAAGGCAATACCTGATAACTGTGAGGATGTGTAGGGTTTTTTAAATCTGTAGCAGGAAGACAGGCAGGACTGAACAGGATGGTTCCAGGCAGAAGCTCTCCAGTGAAGCAATGAGAGAATGAGAGAACTGTCTTAGGAGTCATAATGTTTTCTAGTGAAGTTGCTTGTTCAGTGTTAAAGGAAAGCTCCTCATTCGGTGATTCTTTACAATGCTGCATGATCCTCGCTAAAGTGATGAGAAAACGCTTTTAAAAATTTTACTTAAATCAAGCAGACAGAACTATCAGGAGCTTTTTGAAAGCCATTTCACCTCTCTATACGTGAGTTTCCACTGCTTCAAAATGGGAATAATGCTATTGACCTGGGTTCTGCATTGTGAGATCTATTGATGAAAAGTGCTTTATCAGAGCTAGGTGTTTTTATGATAGTGGCACAGGAGCACCACTCTAGTTAAGGTTGTGTCATGATGAAATGCAGACAAGACCCCAGTCATTGGTGGGAAAGTTCGAACCTGGGACCTCTGAAGCTTAGGGTGTGACCCTCTTCTGCATGAGCTAAAAGCCATGTGGTCCTGAACTAAGGCTGTAACAGACTCATCACTCTCTAGATGGTCTAGGTACCACTAGAAGGGGACAGAGCACCACACTAAACAGGCATGGATTACAATTACATCTGTTTAAAGGTCAACCTTCCTAAGGCCAGGTCTAGATGACAAACTTACTCCAGTATAATTACATCACTCAGGGGTGTGAAAAATCCACCCCCCTGAGTGACACAGTTATACCAAGCTAACCCCTGCTGTAGACAGCACTACATCAATGGGAGAGCTTCTCATGTCAACATAACTGCCTCTTCTCCTGGAGGTGGATTTACTATGGTGAAAGGAGAAACGCTTCACTAAAGTGGCTCAGCTGCACCAGTGCAGCATTGTGGGTGTAAACAAGCCCTAAGTCCTCTAAAAGTTACATGCTTAGTTGCATTTTTTTTTAAATTTGGTGATCCTCAGGAAGGTGACGTTTAGGGTCAATGATCCAACATCTGAGTCATTCAAGTGTGGGTTCCCGAGATATAAGCCTGGAAAAAATAGTCATTTAACTTTCGGGGCGGTTGCCCACAGTTAGACATGACACTATTGAAGTGATCTGAGTCACAATGGTCTCAATCCGTTGAGCTTTATCCAAGGTAGTGTATGGCACTCACTAAGTCTGTGGGGGACCCGAAGTGTGAATGGTATTTAAGAACACGTTCATTTCTTTGCTTGCATAGTTTTGCAGTCAGAGGGATCACAGGGTGCATGCACCAGTAAAGAAAAAATCCATGAGAGGATTTCTAAGCAACCACTTTATGTTTGCCTGCTGCCATTGCCCCAGTGGGGTTTTCCAAGGCCTAGCCTACCACCTCAATCACTAGACCATGCTTCTTCAAAGCACATATGCTTACTATTCTTTTAAGGTTCAATCCTATGCTCTGACCAAGATTCTGAGGTGCATTTAAACACATGCTTTCTTTAAGTACATGTATAGCTCCATCTCTTTTTAAGCATGTGCTTGAGTCACGTTGATTTCAGTGAGATCCAAGCATGTGCTTAGAGTCAAGCTTGGCTTGTAGTGATTCACTGAATAGGGAAGGGCTTGAACATGTGCTTAAAGATAAGCACATGCTTAAGTGTTTGCTGTGTCAGGGTCAGATTGTGTGGCATCATTCATGGTGGAGCCCTTAATGTGTCTCATTATTTACAGACCATCAGAAGTCACTCCTGTCAGAGACAAAGGAAGACAAAAAAATCCAGAAGAACTTGTTGACCCTGATGAGGGCAAATCTGCTAGAAGATCCAAATTCAGAATGGAGTTATAAAGATGGGAGGGGGTCCTTTGTGCCAAGACCTGCTATTTGTCTCTCCCTGATCTGTGGATGTTTTTCCTTTGGGCCTAGTTCTTCACTGTCACCTTTCTGCCTCCTGCCAAGAATAAAATGTATGGCAGATGTCACATTTCTTTAATATCAAAAAGCATCCATCTCCTGCAGTGAACTTCCAGGGTGGTGTTTAATAGATTTGAACAATACAAGGGAAACACAAGAAAGGATGTTACAGCTCTTTGCTGTACATAATCAAAGAAAGCCTCTTGAAATTGATTTCCATTGTTTGTCTTGTTCTTACCTGAGAAAAGACAGGGCCACCTGGATGTAGATAAAGAAGAGGGAAATAAGCCTTTCTCTCTCTCTCTTTTATTTTAAGAGCTAGCACTGTCTTTTTAAGCCAAAATTCTCTAGGGAAGTGACAGTGACTTGGCTGCATTTGCTTTACTCCTACCAAACTTGATTCATAGGAATGTCCCAACGCAACAAACGACAGCGGAACTACAAAGAGGCGCTGGATAAAAGCATTAAACCTCTCTCATTTTGATCAGGTTGCAACACTCCACAGAAGTATGAATTGTTGAATCTATTGACTCAAAGATTAAGCCTCAGAATTTTATGACAGAATTTAATAGCGATTGCCAATTCCAGGAAGGAAGAAGAATGCTTTTTTTTTTTTTTTTTTTTTTTTCCAATTTATGGGCTCAATTCTGGAAGGTGATAAGCACTATGGCCCCAATCCACTTACATACATGTTTATCTTCAAACATGTCTTAAATCCCATTGACTGTTCTGAATAGAAGTGCTTTCCTTAATCAAGGCTATTGAGTTTAATGGATTACTCATGGGCTTAAAGTAAAGTGTCTGGCTGGGTTGGGACTTCAGAGCTCAGCACCGTGCAGCATTATTTACAGTGGTGAACCTTTGCAAAAGCTGGCATTTTGAATAGCATTACACACCATTAGCAAAACAGAACATTTTAAGGGGAAAAAAACTAAGGAAATATATAAAAGGCTGAACCTAAATGAAGGGTAAATGTTTATAAAGCAATTTAAAATAAAAACCTCTCCAGTGCCTAGGCTGTTGATATTATTGCAGCTTGGCAAAATGGTAATTAAAATTTAATGAACATAAAATCTGATTGCTCACATAATTTACCACAATGATTGATGATAAAAAAATAAACAATATCTTACTCATGCATCTACATAAACAGATAAATGACCCATCGTAGGAGAATGGGTGGGTAGCAGTTACCAAAGCTTTTTTATTAGTAGACCTTAGTCGAAAAATGGTGCAATTTTTTTTTTGCGGAAGGGGGCGGGGGACTAAAAATGTTGTGAGGGGAAAAAATTGTCAGAATTTCAAGTATTTTTTTTAAACTTCATCTCCAGACTTACAGCGATGTATGGGCGTGGTCCGAGGGAAATCAGTTTCCATCTTTTCAGCCCAATTTTGAAAATTCAGCCAACTCTAACTGCTGGTAATCGGAATAATGCTAATACTGAATGTTAAGGGGAGAAGAAACAATTTTGGATAAAATAAGAATCCTCTCCCCATACACCTACACCAGAATATGAGCTGGACCCAAGCCAACGTTGTACTAAAGCTTGGAAGGGTCTGAGTAATTTTTTAGTCATTTTTCATGTAAGGGCATCTAGGTTGCCATCAGGACTGGAAGTGAAAATGTTGGAGTCCCAGGAGAGAGGATGTTATTACACGCTTTCCAGCCCTGTTTTGCCCATCCAAGAATTCTAAATAACCATCACCCAGGTAAGTATTAAAATCTTTGGGTGCTTACCTCAGTTCAACTGAACAGATCTTCCAAATGTTAGCAGGTTTAGTCAGTCCTAGCAAAACTGGCTCTCTGTGTTTTCCCCCTGATTTCTACTAAAGAACAATATCAAAGGGGCAGATTGCTCCCTGCCTCCCATATTAATAGTGATACACAGGCATTAATTTGTCTTTCATTTGCCTCCTTTCAGGTGTTAACATTGAATGAGTCCCTACAACCACTGGGGTGGAGGGGTGCCTAAACTGTTTGGAAATCTGGCCCTTAAACTGGGGGGAAAGCTTCCTAATTTGACAATTAGATGTCAGGTCATTGATCATCTCAGAAAGAATCACATTGAATGTACAAATCACTAAATATGGATTTAAGACATAATTCAGCAAAGCATCTTAGTACATGATGAACTTTAGACACTTATTTTAGGTACTCATATGTCCTGTATCACCATAGTATCTGAGTGCCTCACAATTTTTAACATATGCATCCTCATAACTAACCTGTGAAATGCTATTTTCCCCATTTTCTAGTTAGGGAACTGAGACACACAGGCACTAATTAACTGGCCTAAGGTCACATAGGAAGTCTGTGGTGGAGTAAGGAATTGAACCTGAGTCTTTCAGGTTCCAGACTAATTTAAGAACAGCTATACTGAGTCAGACTAATGGTCCATCCAGCCCAATAACATGTGTTCTGACAGTGGTCAACAGAACAGGGCAATTATGGAGTGATCCATCCCCTGATGTCCAGTCCCAGCATCTGGCTGTCAGTGGCTTAGGGACAGCCAAAGCATGGGGTTGCATCCCTGATCATCTTGGCTAATAGCCATTGATGGACCTATCCTCAAGGAATTTATCTAGTTCTTTTTTGAGCCCAGTTATACTTTTGGCCTTCACAACATCCCCTGGCAACAAATTCCATAGGTTTACTATGCATTTTGTGAAGAAGTACTTCCTTATGTGTGTTTCAAACCTGCTCCCTATTAATTTCATTTGATGATCCCTGGTTCATGTTTTATGAGTAGTGAATAACATTTCTTTATTCACTTTAACGCTATTCCTGATTTTATAGATGTCTATCACATCTCCCCTGAGTCATCTCTTTTCCGAACAGTCCCAGTCTTATTAATGTCTCCTCATATGGCAGTCGTTCCATACACCTAATCGCTTTTGTTGCTTTTCTCAGTACTTTTTCCAATTCTAATTTACCTTTTCTGAGATGAGGTGACCAGCACAGCATGCAGTATTCAAGGTGTGAGTGTACCATAGATTTATACAGTGGTATTATGATTTTTCTGTCTTATTATCTATCCCTTTTCTAATGATTCCTAACATTGTTAGCTTTTTTGACTGCTACTGTACATATGAGTGGATGTTTTCAGAGAACTATCCACAATGACTCCAAGATCTCTTTCTTGAGTGGTAACAGCTAATTTAGAACCCTCATTTTGTATGTATAGTTGGGATTATGTTTTCCAATGTGCATTACTCGCATTTGCCAATATTGAATTTCATCTGCTATTTTGTTGCCCAGTCACTCAGTGTAGTGAGATCCCTCTGCAACTCTTTGCAATCAGCTATGGACTTAACTATCTAGAGCAGTCGTTCTCAACTAGGGGTCTGGTGCCCCCTCAGGGGCCGTGAGCAGATTTCAGGGGGTCCGTCAATCATGGCCAGCCTTAGACTCGCTAGGGCCCAGGGCAGAAAGCCGAAGTCCTGCTGCATGGGACTGAAGCCTGGAGCACCAAGCCCCACCACCCAGGGCTGAAGGCAAAGCCTGAGCAACTTAGTTTCCCCCTGGTGTGGAGCCCCAGGCAATTGTCCTGCTTGCTACCCCCTAATGCCAGCCCTGGCTTTATATGCAGAAAAACAATTGTTGTGGCACAGCTGAGCCATGGAGTTTTATAGAATGGTGGTGGTGTGGGGGAGGACTCAGAAAGAAAAAGTTTGAGAACCCCAGATCTAGAGTCATTTTGTATAATCTGCAAAAAAAAAAAATCCAGATAATTTATGAATATGTTGAACAGCATTGGTCCCAATACAGATCCTTGGGAGATCCTGCTATTTATCCCTCTCCACTGTGAAAACTGACCATTTATTCCTACTGTTTTTTTCCTATCTTACAACCAGTTACTGATCCATGAGAGGACCTTCCCTCTTATTCCATGACTGCTTACTTTGCTTAAGAGCCTTTGGTGAGGGACCTTGTCACAGGCTTTCTGAAAGTCCAAGTACAATATAAGAACATTAGAACGTAAGAATGGCCAGACTGGACCAATGCCAGGTGCTTCTGAGGAATGAACAGAACTGATAATCATCAGGTGATCCATCCCATGTTGCCCATTTCCAGCTTCTGGCAAACAAAGGCTAGGGACACTTCAGAGCCTGGTTTTGCATCCCTGCTCATTCTGGCTAATAGGCTTGATGGACCTATCTTCCATGATACAATATCCTAACCACTAGATTATCCTTCTGCTTGCAATGTGCTCTACAAGTACCCAAGATTGTGAGATACCTCACCACCATCTCCCTTTAGCATGAGGAAGTCTTCTCTGTGCCTTTTGTGGATCAGTCCCCTGGAGCGACCAGCCTCTAGCAGCACAAGCACTGCCTTCCAGGCCTTCACAGACACACAAAAACCCCTGAGTCCTCAGAGTGGTCCCTACAGTTTCCAGCCCCTTATCCACTGAACACTCCCAGAATTACCAGGCCTGCTGTTCCCAAAGGAACAGTATGCACCAACTTACGAGATTCAACTCAGGACTATCCCTTTGCTTAACAGCATACCACTTACATACATTTATAGTGAAAACAAAAAGATGTTTATTAGTGAAGAATAGGATTCAAGTGGCAGTGAGTAACAAAGGGTTACACATGAAACAATGCCATAACCCACTTTCTAGAGACTAAACTTAACAAAGAATCTGATCTCACACAAAGTTCTCCACAGTGTTTTCAGCCAAGCCTGGCTGAGACCCCTTTTTCATGAAGCAAAACAACTGTCCTTTTATTTCCTTAGTGAAGGGTAATATTCTGTCTTCTTTGTCCCCCCAAATATAGCAGAGCAAACCTTTGATGTGCACCTGCAGACAGGGTTCTCTCCCCTCCCCTCTACCCCATTCCCAGGCTGTGTTTCTTTTTCTGTTAGTTTCTTTCTTTGAAACTTTTGCAATCCTTCATTTGCATTCAGTTCAGACTAGTGATAGGAGACCCATTGTGAACTATACAGTACTTAATTTACATGTAAACAGCTAGCTAGCTAAACATTTCTTGTCTGACAAAAAACCTGTTTTTCACCTTTGCTCGTGACTCTAGACACAGAATATAATTTTCAGTGTACACACAACTCCTTATACAACTTCAGTACATGAGTTTTGCAATGATATTGATGACCAGTGGCACACCAGCTTTTATTTGAGACATTTGGTGAACGAGAATCCATATACCAGACTCAGGAGATGCCTGTAACCTCTGTGCACCGCTCTCTGTGCCCCTTGTTGGCTATTACTAAGAGGTTCCTTGGTCAAACCTCTCTCCAGTGCTTAATACCCACTGAAGTTAGGACATGCTTAAGTGCTTTGTTGAATCAGACAGTTAATCTTTTACAGTGTTTGGGGAGAGAGGCCTAGCTTTGTTTTATAATATTCTAATAACATGAGTGAACATATTGATCATGAAAGGTTTGGAGGCTGAAGTCTTCCTTTTCATCCACACAAGCAGTACAGCATGGAGGGCAGACTCCGCCAGTTTAGTCAAAATGAGCGGCACCTTATTTGTCAAGTAGGTGCCTTGGAGTAAGGTGCTACTCATGATGATTTTTAAACCAGGTCGAGAGAGTGGCAATACAAGCTTCTACAGCTTTTCCCACAGTGTCTCTGGTTCATAGCCACACTGTTCACATGTACTAGGGGAGAAGCTGACACACAGCATCTGTGTACTCGTGCACACCCAAATTTAAGGTCCAGGTAGCCTACTCAGGGATGTGAGGGGGATTGTTACTCACCCTTATGCATGTAGTCCAGGTCACAGTCGAAATGTCTACCAGCCACGTTACCAGTCATGAGGACAACAATTTCTTGGAGACACCTCTTGATTAGAAATTAAAGAGGAATCAGCAATTCATTTCACACAGACTACCAGCTCCTCACTGCTCTAATTTAATTCCAGCCATATACTCCAGACAGATTTAAACCAGTGACTTCGAGCAGAAAGCTCTGTGTCCTATTGCCCAACCCCCTGAGTCATCCGGTTCCATTCGGCTTGTCATAAATATAAAGAGAAGGCTAACAACCTTTATGTATGCAGTAATATAAAATCCCTCCTGGCCAGAGGTACAGAATCACTTACCTGTAATGGGTTAATCAGTTCAATTAACCTGGTTGGCACCTGACCAGAAGGACCAATGGGGAAAGAAGATATTTTCAAATCTGGGGTGGGGGGGCTGTGGTTTTGTTTGTGCTCTCTTTGTTGAGTTCCCTCTCGGGACAAAGAGAAAGACCAAGCAGGTACCTAGCTCCTGAAAAGATCCTGAACTGATACATCTAAAATTACAAACATTGTAAGTAATAGCAAGTAAATGTGTTAGATCATCTTTTGTTTTAGCTTGTGAGGGAGGTTTATTCCTGTTTTTGTAACTTTGAGTTGAGCCCAGAGGGGAATCCTCTGTGTTTTAAATCTTTTATTTTCCCTGTAAAGTTACCTTTCATCCTGATTTTACAGGTGTGATTCTTTCACTTTTTTTAAATAAAATTCTTCTTTTAAGAATCTGATGGATTTTCAGTGTCATAAAACCAGGAATTTGGGATGTGCTCACTTTGTTAACCTATTGGTTAGTATATTATTCTCAAGCCTCCCTAGGAAAGGGTGTGAAGGGACTTGGGGGAATATTTTGGGGGGGATAGGGCTCCAAGTGGCCCCTCCCTAAATGTTTGTTTAAAACACTTGGTGGTGGCAGCAATACCGTCCAAGGACAAGGAAAGGAATTTGTGCCTTAGAGAAATTTTTAACCTAAGCTGGTGGAATATAAGTTTAGGGGGTCTTTCATGCGAGTCCCCACATCTGTACCCCAGAATTCAGAGTGGGGAGGGAATCCTGACAAGGCTTCTAAATGAAAAGTCAGGGGTTTTCTTTCACCACTTGGTTTTATGGCAATGAAATATAGTTATGTCTGGGAAACTCCTGACCTTTGCCACATCTTTTTCAGAACTGCCCTGCTAATGAACATTCACATTTACGGAGAAACACGTTTTAATATCATTCTTGGTTCTTCGCTGTTCAGCCCCCTGTTAATATTGCCCCCTCATCAAAAGAATTTAAAAGTGGACTCAGTACATTGTAACATTATTATAGTGAATATTTTACTAAGATTAGTATCTGTTCTCTGCCAATGCCATATAATGCACCTTAATGTACCCTGTTATAATCTCCTTTACAGAAGGTTTTCCTGCTTTGTTGAAATTGTTGCATCAACAACATATTGACCCAGACCCTCAGTGGATGTAAATCAGCATAACTCTATGCTAATTTGAGGATCTGGCTCGTTATGTTTAGTTCTCGGGGTTTTTTTGATCTATGCCTTTAGACAGGCCAGAGGCAGAAACTATCCACACTCAGTATACATTAGTTACACACTATTTAAATTCTGAAGAAGCAAATCTGCTAAACAATGTTAGTGATAGGGTTTTTCAACACTTTGTTCAGATTTTTTTCCTGGGGGGTTTATTTGTTTTTTAACTTTAACATCTGAGTAACAGCTAGAGATGGAACCCAACAAAAACTCTGTATCCAAACTCTGTCTCCCAGTCAGGGCCAGCTCCAGGCACCAGCGGAGGAAGCACGTGCCTGGGGCGGCACATGCTAAGGGGCGGCATTCCGTCCATTCTCGGGGCGGCACAGTCTGGCCAGCTTTTTTTTTTTTTTTTTGCCTCGGCAGTTCGGGCGGCGGTCTGAGCGGCTTTTTTTTGCTTCGGGAGTTTGGGCGGCGGTCCGAGCAGCTTTTTTTTTGCTTGGGGCGGCAAAAATGGTAGAGCTGGCCCTGCTCCCAATCCAGTCCAGCTCTGAAATGCACAGCTAACATGTAGGTACGTATAAAGCAGGCTGATGCAGTGGAGCTGTTTACCCCCTCTAAAGGCAAGCCCATTAGTATTCTGCCACCTGTAAGCTAATGGACCTGGTCCTGATCGTTTGCTTCAAGAAATAGTAACTCATGTTTTAGATGCAAAGGCCATGGGTTCAGTCCTTGCAGCCAGCTCTGCCAGAAGTGTGATTACATATAGAATAGGCCAAACCACAATCCTGAATCCAAACTGCTACAGACCAAGAGTTATTAAAAATTGACTTCCAGATACACATTTTGAAACATAAGCTCATGTCTACCAACAGCCCTCACAGAAGGGAGATATATGGGAGGAGCTGTTACCAGTAGTGTTGGGGAAAGTGCCACCGTTGCCCTGACAGATTTGTTCCCTGGCTGTTTAAATAGCACACTTTCTTTTCAATATTAATTGAGGAAGGAGCCAGGAATAGCGAATAGAGATTCCATTCCATAAATCAGTTTGATGTACTGTGGCTCAGTTGAAATATATATATTGGTGGTCATCAGGAAATTAATTCAGATGAGGGAAAGGAAATGAAAAGGGAAGAAATCCTGGAAGAGTTAAGATTTGCAAAGAGTGATATTAGCAAAAGTTATATTTCTGCTGAAAGTTCTTATTTTCTGCCATCTTTCTTCAGCACTTGTTAATGGGGCAAGGGAATTGGGAGTTTATAAATAGAGGCATTTAAAACACACCTATAGACTGAGCTGCTGATCGGTGCAGGACCAAAAACTGTTCTCTGTGAGGGCTGTTTCCCAATCCCTGTACTAGGCCAGTGCTCTTCCAGCTTTATTTACTAGGGAAGCCCTGCATTAGGATAAGGTTTGGCCCACCACAGTGTATATGACTTGAATACATTGGCCCATATCCTCAGCGGGTGGAAATCAATGTAGTTCCACTAGAGTAAACGGAGTCAATGGAGCCACAGCAGTTTGCACTACGTGAAGATCTGGCCTGCATTTACATTGGTGTACTGAAGAGCAGAACTTGGCTCATGCTGCCTTGATGAATTTGAGCCTCCATTTGTATTCCTTTCTCAGGGTTAGATCACATGATATACTATAGGGATTTTCCCTGACTTAGGCGCACATGACAAGCACTTTGTCATAGGTACCACATATTGTGAGAAACAATAGCTTCTCGTATAAACCTGTGTAAAGAAACTCTGAGTTCTTTGCAGCATCCCTGGGTTTATGGTTGGCCGAGGAATGGAAATATTTGCAGGTTCACAGAGAATCTAGCAAGATGCCAGCAGGTATGAGGTTTAGCATGTGTCCCCACATGTATGCCAATTCCCACTCTGCCCCCAGAATGGTGACTAGGGTATATCCTGCCAGCTGGGTTGCATACAATGAAATCTTCCTATGCAGCTTCAGAACAGCTACTGAGCACATCTGGTAACTACCACGCCCTGTTTTGGAAATTTCTGGGTCTTTATAACTGAGTTGCCCTGCCCTGCTCCCTGTACAGGTGCAAAGCAATGGAGTATCCAACTAAGATCTTTGGCTCCTCCCACTGCTTCCAGTCCCCTGGAGAAACAAGGTCAAATGTGGCAGTATAAAGCATGTGGGTTACATTAGCACATCTACACCAATTGTAAGCCCAGTTGTAGGAAAGTGAGTGCATGTTCATAACATATTACTTACGGTAAACAAGGGGCAAAGGGAATCGGAAATCAATGGACCAAAATTACTTTGTTGGAAATGAGGCCTCAGTGGTGAACAAAATAATGAGGGGATGGTCTATTCCAGTTCCCATCCTCCTTTCTGAAGCTTTAAAAAGGGAGACTTGGGGGACTAAAATAGTGGACTGGAGGATTCCTTAAGGAAAGGCTGACAGGCCTCTGCTTTGCTCCAGAGACTCTGCCTTTTGTGAGTAAGCCTTGATCACCAGGGCATCTAGACCAGCATGCTGGTGAGGAAACCTGACCATCACCACTGGACCAATGAGGTCCTAGCCTGATACACCTGAGATCCTGCTCCATTTTCCTCTCTATTGAGTGTTCCTGTCTTTCCCCACACTATTTTCTTCTTGTCCTCTCTCTCTGGCTTTGCATCTGATTCTGAGATCAACTGCACTGTGTGGCACCAGCAAGGACTGAAAAAGGAGAGAGATCTGGCCCAACCAACCAGATGGCATCTCAAACTAGGGGAGCAAGGTAGGGTCCACAACAACAGCTGTCACGGACAGTTCAGAGCATCCATCCATAACTGACCAAGCTAACTGGTATGCTGAGAATGCCAACAAAAGCTGTATTTCATCTATACTATCCATCTCTTCTCCCTGTTTTATTTGAGCATAAGCTTTCGTGGGCTAAAACCCACTTCATCGGATGCATGCACTGCACTGCATGTATTGCACTGCACTGCATGCATTCCACTGCATGCATCCGATGAAGTGGGTTTTAGCCCACGAAAGCTGATGCTCAAATACATTTGTTAATCTCTAAGGAGCCACAAGTACTCCTTGTTCTTCTTGCTGATACAGACTAACACAGCTAACACTCTGAAACCTGTCTCCCTGTTTTGTGTCTGACTGTTTTGTTAAAAGCAGGAAAACTAATCCCTATTCACAGTGGTCGGCTCAAAATTCAACAGGACTACGCCGTTCTTCCCAGTGAAGGAGGATTACTGTTTAGAAGCTTTTATCCTGTTAAATATCCTCTCACAAAGTTTTGATTGATTGTTTTGCATAACCACTCAATTTCCAATTGTTTTTTTGTTTCTGATTCTTTTTCTCATGTGAATTCTGATTAATAAATTTCCAAACTCTGGCACAAATTTTCTGGTGTGTTTGCCATGGGCCTAAACATGCCAAGGTCTCTGTACTCAGAACCGTGAATCATGCTTAAACATTTAGTGTGATGAGGTCATGTTAACACCTTTGATTCTTTGTGCCCACTTATTCCACCAAAATTAAGAGAGATGTGGTTCCAAACTGGATCACTGGGGGCGCTCTTCATTGTCACCTGCCTGGTAGACCAGCATTGCCCAGGGCTAGAGGGGATGTGGGGATATGATTAGGCCCTTCACTCTAGTTGGGGGGCACTTTTACTCTTGGATAAGTTCCTGGGACAGCAGAGGAACCCAATCCAAAGGCATTTCATGGGGGAATATAAATCAAGGCTGGGAAAATCTGTGTATAGAGTGAACGAACTACTCTAGGTAGCTAAGAATGAACCAGAAGTTACAATAAGTGGATGTTTTATTCTTACTACAATAAGGTAAGTGAGCCTGTATGCCATACCCAACTCTCCCTTCCATTCAGACTGCAACGCTGGAAGTGGTGATTTCCTTTTGCTGGTGGGTGAAGATAGCCGGAACAGTTTAAAGCTGCAAGGTATTTATTATTATTTCTGATTTACTGGGGGGTTATGTCTACAAGGTGCAAGACCCAACTAAGAAACCTTGTAATAATTTTTACAAATTATACCTTTACCCCGATATAACGCTGTCCTCGGGAGCCAAAAAATCTTACCGTGTTAAAGGTGAAACCACGTTATATCGAATTTGCTTTGATCTACCGGAGTGCGCAGCCCCACGTCCCCCTCCTCCCCCCCCCCGAGCACTGCTTTACCGCTTTATATCCGAATTCGTGTTATCTCGGGTCGCGTTATATCGGGATAGAGGTGTACATAATATGTTAAGTTTATCTTGTAGATAAGAAGCAAACAAAGATAAGGGGAGAGCATCTAGTATCCCACCATAAGGTTAGTACTACGGGCTTGTCTACATAGTGAGTTGAAGCACAGCAAGCCAGGGTGTGAATCTACAGCATACCAACTTGCTGTGCACTAACTCATTATGTAGACACTGCTACAGCATAGTGAAAATTCTGGCACGTGATCACTGAAACAAGTTATCAAAGTATGTGGCAGCGTCTCCATCGGTAGCCTTTTAATCAAGTTTAGCTCCATTTCTAAAAGAGATGCTCTAGCTCAACCACATGTTACTGTGCTCAAGGCAGGAATCACTGGGTGCAGTACTGTAGCCTATTGTTCAGAAGATGTCACAACCAGGGCATAGGCAGTCTGATTTAGTGGTCAGAGCAGGAGTCTGGCCAGATCTGAGACCAGGAGCTCAGAGTCCAAGATAGATCCGAGGGCAAACCATGGTCAGGAGCCAGGCAGAGTCAGGTTACCAGGAGATCAGCAGGAGGAGCAAGTATTGCAGGAAAAGCCTTGCAAAGCAGGGAGAGCCCAGTTACATGGACAACTTCCTGTTCTTGGGTTTGGTTTATATAGAAGCTGTGAACCAATCACAACCCCCAACATTCTGCCAATCGGAGTCCAGGACTGGGGTCCTCTGCTGGAGTTCAGCTTCTATTCTGATAACTGTGAGCAGGTCACTGGCCAAAGAGCTCTGGGGGCCACTGTTCAAGATCTGCAGTCCCTGACAGTGGGTCAGTCTAGATCATCATAGAGGCTTTAAAATCTGGCTTTTGGTTTAACTAATATAGACAAGCAGAAGGTTAAATGCATGACTAAATTACTTATCACTACCCCCCCCCCCTTCATTTCATCATTAATACAAGCATGTTTAAAATCCAGTTACATGAACTCCATTGTACTTTTACATTCGTTCTTGTAGTCAACATTCTGGTTATGTGAATTAATCATCATTACAATTTGCAAATTAGTGGGGGCTGATGCTTTTAGACGACCATGTTACAGCAGTGGTCAGGATGGCTTTTTCCCATTTGTGCCTAGCCAGGACGTCTTGATTCTGTTTCAGACATCGACTCTACTGCTCAGATCCATACCTTTGCTGCTTATGAATAGTGCACTCTATGTGGGGCTACACACAATGTCAACTGGGAAGCTGATGCAGATGGCAGCTGCTTACTAATTAAATGTAATAGCTCACCATGAGAATATCATTGTACCAGACCTGCACGGAATGCCTAACTTTCTCCTGATGGAGTTAAAGCTGATTTCGACCTTTAAATCCATATGTGGCTCTGGACTTTCTTGGCAGGGGCTTGCCTACCAACACCTCCTTGTGTGATGTTGCCATAGCTGCTGTCAGTGATGGTTCTTTAGCCAAAGCCCCTTTGGCACGGGGCATAGGGGGATCATGACAAGCCATTCTTCAGAACGGCCCTTCAGGAACTATTCCCCCACCTTGGCCCATTGTTCTTCAAGGCACACTGCAAAGCCCATCTGTTTGTGGTGGTTTGGGGGGAGAGACAATTCAGAGTGGAAATAAGGTGTAAATTTTTAACAGTGAAGTAATTAACCTCTGGAACAACTTACCAAGGGTCGTGTATTCTCCATCCCTGATAATTTTTAAATCAAGGAATTATTTTGGAGAAGTTCTACGGCCTGTATTATACAGCAGGTCAGACTAGGTGATCACAATAGTGTCTTTTAGTTTCGAAATCTATCAATCTATGAGTCCTGGGTGGGCTGGTGTTCATGTTGCTTCTTTGAATCACTAATTGGTTGCCCTACTTTACTTTTGTTGTGTGTGAACTCTCTGATGATGCCAGGTGGTTACTTCTGCATAGGTTGGGATTCTAAATAATTTTCAGGGCACGCTGGATAGGAATCCATTAGATTTAAATAAATAGCCATTCACTGGAAAGTTTCCATTTCCTTCGCTTGCAGACAGATCTAATGTTACTTCCTGGACTTATTTATGGACTATTGTGTTTTTTTGCTGAGTGACACAGTGCCTATTAGAAATCAGAGCTGACTGTACCTGATACAAATAAAAAAAAGATATAACTATGGTTTAGGAAGGGAGGGCAGCGGTAACCACATGTTCAGACAATGCAAATTAGGGTCCTTGCTGTGTGTTATTGACCATTTCAATGACTGTATTAATAGCTAAGAGTAGGTGCTGGGAACTGAAGCTGACAGGGTCATTGAGGGATTCTCTGCTGGTGAATATAATAAGGAAGGCTTGACGCAGTCAGCTGAGAAAAGTAATGATGTGTGTGTGGGTGTGCATGTGCGTGTGTGTGTGCACGCACGCGCATGTGTATGCATGCAACATAGAGGGAAAGATATGTGTTGCTGATATTTACGCCAATAGGCAACGTTGTAGTTGGACTTAAACAATTTAAACTCTAAATGATGGAGCAAAGATGTCATTTCATACTTGGAATTCAAAAACAAAGGAGTAAATGGCTGAATTCTCAGCTGGTGTAAATTGTCATAGTTCCCCTGAAATCAGTGGAGCGATATCAATTTACACCAGCTGAGCATCTGGCCCAAAATGTTGCTTTCTGTGCTGTTAATTATTACACAGCCTGTGATTTAATTGACAGTTATTTGGAAAGCAATTCACCACATTTCACTAGATTTAGTGATAAGCTTTGGGGATCTCTTCTCCCTCTCCACACAAATGAAAACCCTAATTAATGTCAAAGGGACTTCCGCAGAGGTAGGGAGAACAGAGACCTCCCTAGAGAGGAGCTGTCACAAATGTAGAGACTGTTGGTCCGATATTGTCCTAGATCTCTTGGTCTGGATGGGGGCCGCCTACTCCTCTCAAAAAAGAGTTGTGTTTGTGAAGCTAGGGTAGAATATGGCTCTTGGATATTATTCCAAACAGTGAGATTAAATATTATGGCAAAAATGAATCCAATTTAGTCTATAAACAAAGTTTTCTTAAATTAGAGAAAGTTACTAACATTTTTAACAAAGAAAATCACAACTCGTCATTAAAAATCCATATTTTGTGAACTAGAAAGGAAAGAGATGCATCAAGGCCAATGATTTTCAAATGAACCAAAGGGCGCTCAACTCCCACTGAATTTCAATGGGATTTTGGTGTTTCATTTCCTTAAGTCTTTTTGAAAATCCTTGCCTAATGGGTTCCATGCTGAATGCCCATGGCTACAATTGGCTTGGTTGAGAAATCATTGTTTTTCTGTACTTTCTGTCAGAGAAATTACTTAATGGCTGGATTCTTATCCCCTTGTTGCTTCAAAATCCCATAATCTTAAATGGGGTGATATTCCCAGATATGCATCATGGACCTAACTCAACGCCTACTGGAATCAACTGGAATGATTTCAGTGAGCATTGCCTTAGGCCTTATTTGTAAGTAAATGTTCCCTGTCTATCTAAATAAATTCCACATCCGCAGTTCTTGTTCGGTAAAGAAGGTTCTACTATAGTGCTATAATTTATGTCTTCAAATGTTTGCAGGGAACAATCATCCAGGTGGGAGGACAAGATTTCTAAATAGGGTTTTTTTCTTTCTCTAATTTCTAAAATTCTCTTATTCCCAAGAATAAGATTTCTTGTCAGGGTGATAAAAGGTGAGCACGTTTGGACAAAAGAGGAGGGTCATTCATTCCTTTAGGGGAGATTGAGAATGTATAGTAGACACATGGTTATTAAATTACATTAATCTACTTCTATTTACAAATGTACAATTCTCACAGCTAGGCTTTGAACAGAATGGATTTTAACAGCATAATCAGCAAATTTCAAGCTGGCACAGACAGCCTTACAGCAATGATTCCTGACAGTGGTTTGTGTGCATGAATGCACTGATTTCATTTAGTACTAAATTATAGGGACTAATTTATACTTGCAACATCCCTGTGAAGCAGGCAACTATTTATTATCCCCATTTACATCTGGTAAAACTGAGGCAAACAGGATTTTTTCACAAAGCCACAAAGAGAAACAACTGGAACTCATGAGTTCCTGTTTCCTTATTTTGTCCTCAGATCACTTCTCACACTCACCACTGGTAACAGTAATATTCCTTATTATAGCCAACAAAGTTCCTTGCACTGATTGAACACTATCCCCAGTATATCTGATTGTTTTTAAAAAAACTGTCTTCTTTGATACAATTTAATTTTTAATTAAAAGAGAGTCTGAGCTTGGTATCGTGCTCCGCTTCAGTCGGCTGATAAAGAGACGCTAATCCTTGAAAGCTTGGTAACTATTTTGTTATATTTTCTTTCAGTTAGTCCAATCAAAAAAAAATCCCCTACAATTTTTGTTTGTTTGTCACATTATTCTTTTGAGACTATTCTCCAGGGACTACTGGAGAAAAAAATGCCAAGGAAATACTTTGTACATAATTGCCTATTAGATCAAAATCTATTATATAGCTAGCAATATAAAACAAACATAGTTCATATTAAAATCAATACTCATTGACTTTTCAATGCAAAGCAGTCTCAAGCTAGAGAATTTTGGTCTCCTTTATTTCTTGCCTTATCATGAATGGACATTTTCCAGTTAGCAGTTGGCATTTTTTTAATAACACGTCTCTAGTATATTTTAATTTCTGTTTATCTAGCACTAATCATCCAAGGATAACTAAATGATTTGCAGACAGTGACTATATAAGCAGTGTTTCTACTCTCTGAAAAGTGACTGTAAAAATGACTCCTTCTTACTGAATGGTTCTGCTACTTTTTTACTGACATGCACAAGTTTTTACCTCCTATTCACCTTGCAGAAGCCACACAAGAGAGGCACAGGGATCACTGTGGAACCTTTAATATGGCCGATAAATCATGAAAAAGAAAGACCACAGCTTGACTCTCAAATCCTGGACTAAATTTATAGGGCTGGCATCCAGAAAAATCATATCTTTTTATTATTAGTTGCATTATAGTATCTCCTTGAGCCTCCAACCAAGATAAGGACCCCATTATGCTAGGCAATATACAAACAGTGACAATCCCTGTTCTGAAGAGTTTACAATCTAAATAGAAAATATAAAGATGGTGCTGTTATCCACATTTTGCAGATGGGAAATGGAGGCACAGACTGATAAAGTAACTGTCAGCTAGGTGACACAGGAAGTCTGTGGCAGAGCCAGGATTTGAACCTATGTCTATCAGAAGGCCACCCCGTCTCTTTACATAAAAAAGTGAGCACATTTTTGCTGGATCTCATTATAACAAAATAAAAGTGGAACCTGTGACGACAATTGTATGGCAACCTTTCAGAGTGGAATCACCCTTTGAAGATGAAAAGTGTTTAAAAAAAGTGCTAAGTGTGATCATTAATGAACATCTTGCAAGCCCGTTTAGGCAAGGTAATTATTATTGTAACATTCCTCAGAAAAATCCTGACTCATGATTAGCTGCAAACGGACATGTGATGAGTTAATAATACATTCCTATTCTTTACCTTTTCACAAGTAAATTATACTACAACGTGAGCCACAAGACTGGAATCCAAATTTGACAAGCACCAAAGTTCAAGTCTGTTCAGATCTGGAATTTGGCTTCAGTCCATTCTAAAGCTAGGGACCAGTTATAAAATTAATTGCAGAACTGGATGCAAAGTTACATCCATTTTCAGGAATGTCTGAATTCAAGGTTTTGCTTCAGGCCTATCTGTAATAAACATTGATTTGTTGAGGTGAATATCAATGTTTATTGGCCCTTAAGGTAATTACTGAGCTTGTTCTCACCTTTGGTCAATATTTACTTCTTAGCTCAATAAATCATGACAAATTAATTTGACTTAATGGGATTAGTTCCAGAGTAAAGGTTGCTACTCACTATAAGGGTGACAGAATCCAGCCATCAGTATTTAGCTGAACCAAAACCTCAGATCGGAACTTTGAGATATCTGAAATCTGGACCCAGTTTTGGAAGCTTCCGTCCATCTCTCCATAAAATCCAAATGTAATGTATCTTTAGGTCTAAAATAGTATGAACAAATTTCTAAGTTAGTGCACCGAGTTGTGATGGGCAAACCTCACAAAGTGTGGATGTTGTTTTTCAGTTTGGATGAATCCTGCCATATTCAGTGTTTAACAAACCTCACAGGTCTCAATTCCTAGTCACACCTGAGACCAATCTCTCACTAACCCCCATTCTAATATTTCCCATCCTTCTAACTCGCCAAGCCTTCCCCTTCTCGAGTACAATCAGACTGGTGCTGGAATCACACCTCCAACAGAAGTCAGCAACTTCACTTTCCCTTTGCTGTATGCTTTTATTTTCCCTTCCTCTCTTGACCCAATCCAAGGCCTAATTCTGCCATTACAGAGGAAGGAAGCCTTCTGGTTAAGGCACTGGAGTGAGACGTGGATTTCAATTCTTGGCTCTATCACAGGCTCCCTGCGTGACCTTGTCCATCTATTTCTCTCAGCTGCAGATCCCCATTTGTAAAAATAAATACTTCCTTTCTCTCACCTTTTCTCTATTTACATGAGGAGCTCTTTGGGGCAGGGACTATCTCTTACTATGTGTTTGTGCTGCACCCAGGACAATGGGCATCCAAATGCAACTGCAATACAAATAATAACTAAGGACATTATTGATATATTATCAGGTCATTTAACCTCCTATAATCAATTTTCCCCAGGAAATATACATATATATGGGAGTGTCAGGATCGAATGTCCTCAGCCCTGCACTGAGCTAGTCTTATCAGAACACATCCTGCTCCACAGAAGCTCAAGAGCAAGTGATATTTGGAGACAGCACCCCTCAGAGTAGACTCATGGAGACCTCATAGTGCATTCTGCAAGTTAGGTCAGCTTGGGTGGGAAGAATGCTAGAGCCCCTTAGAACCCAACCATGGTAGCACAGGCAAGAGGGGTGTCATCTCTTACAGAGGGAGATTGGAGCCATTCATAATTCAAAAAGTTTTGTGATGCCCCGGATGGGAAGCTAGAGTATACGAAAACAGGCGTCCCTAGTTCTGACACTGTCATCAGCAAAGGTCACTTTAGGGTACAGAAGAACTTGGATCTGGTAGGGAGCAATGTATATGAATACAGTATTGCCAACCCTTAGCATTCAAGAGTCATGAGTCAACCCCACCCCACCCCTCCAAAAAAAACCATGAGACTGGTGTAAAAATGATGAGATTTTTTTTTAAAATACAGTTTTTATTTTCCTGGTTTTTAAACCTTTCAGGTACACAAGAGTATGACACACCCAGGGTACAATCCAAACTAATGAGTAGCTGTGTCAGCCCTGCCCTCAAACCTGGGACACCCTTTACAATGCTTTGTTGCTGTAGCCTCCAGTCTGGACTGCTCACCAACAGCCTCCAGCATGCAAGTCACTCCCAGCTATGTCTGTGTGTGTCCTGCAGCCAGCCACAGCTTGGTTCTTACCAGCCTGGGTTATGCTTCAGGGTGACCCCAACACACACCCAGTCTTAGATATTCCCCGAACCCGCTCCTAGACAATACAAATTAATATAAAGTCTATATTTCTTTAATAGAAATAATGTGCACACACCTTGTTACCTCAAACGGAGTTTCCCAGACACTTCAATTGATACACACTGCATTAGATAAAACAATAAAACCAGTTTATTGACTACAAAGAGCTAGATTTAGTAATGAGTCATGAAAGTCAGAAATGGTTAAAAGGAAAAATAAAAATAAAATGCAACTGATGCCTAACTTAACAGACTATGTTAAAGTCAAAGCATAGTTTTTTTCTCACCACATACTCGCTGCAGGCTTACTGACCAAACTTCTTAGGCCAGGGCTCCTTTCCCAGTTCAATGACTGTTTCCTTTTTCCCTTCTGGTGCAATGAATCAATGGACAGAGAGAGAAAGAGGAGGGGTGCCTGGGGGTGTTTGCCACTCCTTATTATATTGTCAGTCTCCCTCTTGGAAAACATTTCCAGCTGAGATTCTGGAGACAAAAAGTCTATGGAGAAGGATGTACCCTGCTGCTCTTCCTCACCACTTTGAGGGTTCTTTGTCTACCCTTTCTGCTTAATGACTCTATTTACCACTTAAATGCAAATTAAGGAGAGCACACCTTCCTTTGTTTGAGACTGTTTTGTTTGCCAAGTTCTGCTGTGGTTTGCAATGTGTGTTAATAACATTATCCAGGGGAATCTTATAACTTCACATACAATGTTGCCACACATATTTTATCAGGACAATCTTGACCAGCAAATTATGAGTTTTCAGATGATACCTCACAAGACATACTTTGTACAAAGATTCTTACAACAATGTGCAGGGTGTGGACAAAGGGGTACAGTCTGTGACAGTTGGGCACATTTTGAAGTTTGTCAGCATGACTATGGGGACTAGAAACTTACTTTAAAAAAATCAAAGCTCAGAGTCTCACATATTCACATGATTCCAGGAGCTGGGGCTTCAGGAAGAACATGAAACTTCATGATACTCATCATAAAATCATTGGAACTGCCAATACTGTGACCACTCAAAACAGCCTGAGTTCAGGTTGGTAATCGACCTGAGGTCTTGAGTAAACTGTGGTGTGTTATATTAATTTTGATGGAATAGATGGACTCAAAGCATAGAAGGTGTTAACATAAACCCAGTCACTGTCCCAACATTAAACAGTGTCAAACAATGTTCATGGTTTGGGGTATACAGTGACCTCAGCCTACTTAGGACCATGAAGACACATCATTAAAAATCTTTTAAACATTTTATTACAGATACTAAAAAGAAAGAAAATCAGTTAAAGCATTTGAAACATACAATATTAAGTAAGGCTTTTATTCTAACAACATCCTGTGTTTCCTTTCTCTTTAACTATAGAGAGTTTTTAGAAGGAAAAGCCCCCTACTTTGACAGCATCTAGAAGGTAATATCTATCTTTCTGGGGGAAAAGAGAAGAAGTTAGTTGAGATGGGCTGGAGCTGTCATTGCTATTATTGTCAAAGTCTGATCCTGTTTCCTAAAAAAACAAGCACACAAACGAGGGGAAAGAAGAGAAAACCAAAGATAGAAAATGAAGTGTCTCTGGTGCTGACTCACTTGCAACCTCACTGCTGAAGAAACAGAGGCATGGCACACGGTCTGATCACACACTCCAAGACCTGGCAAACTCATCTAGCATCAGGTTGTAAGGCCTTGCTTTTATCTCCCTTTTTGTTCATAGACTCAGAGCAGTGCTGCAAAATATACAGTCTTGGCTGGCTAAGCCCGCCTCTTATTAGAAAGAAGGAAAAAGGAGAGAGATGGGAAAGAGAAGAAATAAGTAGGGGAAGGAAAAGAATCATAGATTATCAGGCTTGGAAGGGACCTCAGGAGGTCATCTAGTCCAACTCCCTGCTCAAAGCAGGACCAATCCCCAGATAGATTTTTGCCCCAGATCCCTATATGGCCCCCTCAAGGATTGGACTTTCAATTCTGGGTTTAGCAGGCCAATGCTCAAACCACTGAGCTATCCCTCCCCCCCAAAAAAATTGGTGGTGAAGGAGGGAAACAAAGTCTTATATCCCAGGTGATGGGATTTAGCTGGAGTCAGTGGAGGTAGCAGTATCATCTGTGTCAGTCTCTCTAGCCTGGTCTGGTCAGGACACCTCTCGGGATTTGGACATAGAAGATCTGGGGTCTCAGGAGATGAGGTGGCAGCCATAATGGTGAAGCTTGCTCTTTCAGTCAGCAATTGTGCTGGCCAGCCATTTCCTCCAAATTCTCTTTTTGAGGGCCCCAAAAGGGAGTGATGGACAGACTACCACATCCCCTCTTTGTTTTACCTCTCAGGCTTAATTTCGGACACATCAGTTTTGGTTCACTGATTTTTCGACTCACAATTTTCTTGTTTACCAGGCATTGTCTTAACACAGTCCTTGAATTATATCAGAAGACCTTTTAGTTTAAACTAATTCTGTTTTTGTTGTTGTTTCCCTTTTGCACCTTTTCCCATCAACATTGATTGGTATAGATTATTGTGACACTTTATAAACTTTCACTCACTTTTTACAGTTGAGATCACAATTAGGGTAAATGTGTAGGCCCAGTTATCACAATTGGTGTTGAACTGGTGCGCTTATATCAAATTATAGATGCTGTTCTTTCCTGCACATGCCGCAGATGAGGAGGCAACTCTCTCACTCCATCTGCATATTTTTACAAATCTTACTAGGTCTGAAAAGCAAATCTTACACTTTTGAATACATGTTCCCAGACTAAATGAATAATCCCTCTTAAAAGTGTGTGGGCAGCATCACTTCCAAGGTGAGTCCTAACACACATGACAGTTCTCTGTAATCGATGTTAAACACTTGCAAGAAGGTTCTTAAATGAACTGATTTGTTCACCAAACATTCAGTTTAGCAATTCAAAGCTCAGAAAATTAAAAATATAAAAGATTAAATGGTATGTGTGTGATGTTTGAGCTCTGCATTAGTATCAAATCTACCAAGGAATTATTGAAGAGAGAAAAACTACAAAACAGCAAAACAAATTTCACTGGACTTGCTTAGCACTTACCAGACCATAGTTTTCCTCACCCATCAATCAGGCCTTTACAGACTTCCTTTCTGAGACTCAGAGTCTGACATGGCTAACTTATCTGTTTTGAAGAGGAAGGGTGACCCTGTTGTTAAGGTAGTGAACTAGCACTTAAGACACCTGGGGACACGTCCTACTTCTCCTACAGACTTCCTTCGGTAAGTCATTGAATCTCTGTGTCTTGGTTCCCAATCTTTAATAATATTTCTCTACGTCATGGGGCATTGTGACAATAAATTCATTGTTTGTAAGTGCAGGACTGTAGGCCTGCCCTGACATAAGTAATTGAATATGGGGGAGGCCTCATTTCTTGGAAGACAGGGGTAGGGAGGTAAATTGATTAGCAGGCTGAAAATGGAATATTTGTGCTAACTGCGATAAGTAAATGGGTCAGTAAGATAAGAGACAGAATGTCTGAGCAAGCCAAAATAAGAGGCAGAACACCCATGGAACCATTTACCATGAACAAGATAACAATGGACAAGATAAATCACAAATGTAAAGACGAGGTAAGGAGTAGATCGAGCATGGACTGTGCATGAATTTGCATGATGTACAGGGATTGGTTCCTACAGAGTAACCAAGCCAATCCAAAAATGTGCGATGCAATGTATAGTAAATGCAATGAGATGTGTAAATGTATATAAAGGAAGCAGTTTGCTTTGTAACTTTGGATATGTGGTACCCCGTATACCCACCCCCTATGCTTAAGTATGATCAACTCACTGCAGCTTTGCTGTATGTCAAAGGAAACTGAGCCCTGGTCTACACTACGAGGTTAGGTCCAATTTAGCCGCATTAGGTCGATTTTGTAAGCAATGCATCTACACAACCAACCCACTTCCGTCAACCTAAAGGGCTCTTAAAATCGACTTCTGTACTTCTCCCCGGCGAGGGAAGTAGAGCTAAAATCGACCTTGCTGGGTCAAATTTGGGGTAGTGTAGATGCAATTCAACAGTATTGGCCTCCGGGAGCTATCCCAGAGTGCTCCAATGTGACCACTCTGGACAGCACTTTCAACTCTGATGCACTAACCAGGTACACAGGAAAAGCCCCAGGAAATTTTGAATTTCATTTCCTGTTTGGTCAGCATGGCAAGCTCAGCATCACTCAGCAGCACAGGTGACCATGCAGTCCCAGAATCGTAAACGAGGTCCAGCATGGACGGAACGGGAGACCCTGGATCTGATTGCTGTATGGGGAGAAAAATCTGTGCTGGCCGAACTCCAATCAAAACGAAGAAATGCTAATATATATGCCAAAATCCCACAGGGCCTGGTGGAGAGAGGCTACAACAGGGATGCACAGCAGTGCGCGTGAAAGTTAAGGAGCTCAGGCAAGCCTACCAAAAGACAAAGGAGGTAAATGGTTGCTCCGGGCCAAAGCCTCATACATGCCGCTTCTATGATCAGCTGCATGGCATTCTAGGGGGGACCCTACCACTACCCCACCACTGTCCGTGGACACCTGCAATGGGGGAGTCTCACGCAACAAGGAGGAGGATTTTGTGGATGAGGAAGAGGAGGAGAAGGAAGAGGAGAATGCGCAGCAGGCAAGTGGTGAATCCGTTTTCTCTGGCAGCCAGGACCTTTTCATCACCCTGGAGCCAATACCCTCCCAAGGCGGGTTCCTGGACCCTGAAGCCGGAGAAGGCACCTCTAGTGAGTGCACATTTGTAACTACACTACAGGGTTTAAAAGCAATAGTGTTTAATGTTTGATTTGCCCTGAAGAATCGGGATGCATTCGCTGCCAGTACAGCTACAGGAAAAGTCTGTTAATGTGTCTGGGGATGGAGCGGGAATCCTCCAGGGACATGTCCATGAAGCTCTCCTGGAGGTACTCTGAGACCCTTTGCAGAAGGTTTCTGGGGAGGGCTGCCTTATTTTGTCCTACACAGTAGGACACTTTACCACACCAAGCCAATAGCAAGTAGTCTGGAATCATTGCAGCACAAAGCATGGCAGCAAATGATCCTGGGTTTTGGTCACATTCAAGCAACATTTGGTCTATATCTTTCTGTGTTAGCCTGAGGAGAGTGATATGATTCATGGTCACCTGGCTGAAATAGGGGGATTTTTGTAAGGGAACAGTAAAAGGACCCCATTCATGCTGGGCTGTTTGCACTTGGCTAAAAGGGATCAGCCCAGAGAATAGCCACATGGTGGGGTGCGGGGAGGGGTGTGCCGCACATCCACCCGAAAACCGCAGCCCCTCCTTTTAAATGGCAAACCCAACTGGCATTGCTTGCTATGGGGAAGAAGGGCATTGCAGTTTGAAACCTTTCCCACATGTTATGAAGGTGGAAGAAGCCAACCCCGTGTACCCTTTGGCTTACCATGGCTGCCTGGAAACCGAATTCTGTTGACCAGCCGTGTGTGATGTGTCACCATACCGGCAGGTGCTCAATATAAAAGACAAAATGTGACCTTGTACCTAAAGCACATGTGCTGACTGCTGTGAATTGCTTGATTCACTGTGAAAGAGTCTCCCTTTTGTTCTCAGAAATGTATCTTCTTAAATTCTACTCTCCCTTTTTAATCCCTCCGCAGGTGCAAATGTTTCTATGCTCCCCCTATCATCTCCGTCCCTGAGGTTATAGCAGATTAGAAGGCAAAAAAAATGCACTCACGATGACATGTTTTCTGAACTCATGTAGTCCTCCCGCACTGATAGGGCACAGCTGAATGCATGGAGGCATTCAGTGACAGAGGCCAGGAAAGCATTAAATGAGCGCAATGAGAAGAGGCAGGAAGTGCTGCTGAGGCTAATGGGGGAGCAAACAGACATGATCAAGCATCTGATGGAGCTGCAGGAAAGGCAACAAGAGCACAGACTGCCACTGCATCCACTATATAACCACCTGCCCGCCTCCCCAAGTTCCATATCCTCCTCACCCAGACACCCAAGAATGTAGAGGGGGAGGCTCCTGGCACCCAGCCACTCCACTCCAGAGGATGGCCCAAGCAACAGAAGGCTGTCATTCAAACAGTTTTGATTTGTAGTATTGGCTACAATAAGCAATGTGGCCTTGTCCTTCCCTCCTCTCCCACCCCACCCGGGCTACCTTGTCAGTTATCTTCACTTTTTTTTTAATTAAAAAAGAAAGAATGCATGGTTTCAAACAATAGTGACTTTATTTCCATTGCCAGCTGTGATCGAAGTGGGGAGAGTAGTTGGCTTACAGGGAATTAAAATCAACAAAGGGGGCGGGTTTTGCATCAAGAAGAAAGACACGCAACTGTCACACTGTAGCCTGGCCAGTCATGAAACTGGTTTTCAAAGCCTCTCTGATGCGCATTGCGCCTCGCTGTGCTCTTCTAATCACCCTGGTGTCTGGCCCGCTCAAAATCAGCCACCAGCTGATTTGCCTCAACCTCCTACCCCGTCATAAACATCTCCCCCTTACTCTCACAGATATTATGGAGCACACAGCAAGCAGCAATAACAATGGGAATTTTGGTTGTGCTGAGGTCTAACCTAGTCATCAAACAGCGCCCCAGCTCGAGCATTTAAACGTCCAAAGGCACATTCTACCACCATTCTGCACTTGCTCAGCCTATAGTTGAACTGCTCCTTACTACTGTCCAGGCTGCCAGTGTATGGCTTCATGAGCCATGGGAGCAAGGGGTAGTCTGGGTCCCAAGGATAACTACTGCATTTCAACATCCCCAACAGCAATTTTCTGGTCTGGGAAGTAAGTCCCTTCTTGAAGCTACTTGAACAGCCCAGAGTTCCTAAAGATTGCGAGCGTCATGCACCTTTCCTGTCCATCCCATGTTTATGTCGGTGAAACATCCTTTGTGATCCTCCAGTGCTTGCAGCACATTGAGAAGTACCCCTTGTGGTTTACATACTGGTTGGCAAGGTGGTCAGTGCCAGGATAGGGATATGCGTTCCGTCTATCGCCCACCACAGTGAGGGAAACCCATTGCAGCAAAGCCATCCAGTATGACCTGCACATTTTCCCAGAGTCACTACTCTTGATAGCAGAAGGTCAGTGATTGCCTTGGCTACTTGGATCACAGCAGCCCCCACAGTAGATTTTCCACTCCAATTGATTCCCGACTGACCTGTAGCAGTCAGGCATTGCAAGCTTCCACAGAGCTATCGCCACTCGCTTCTCAACTGTCAGGGCAGCTCTCATCTTGGTATTCCTGCACTTCAGAGCAGGAGAAAGCAACTCACAAAGTTCCAGGAAAGTGGCCTTACGCATGCGAAAGTTTCGCAGCCACTGGGAATCATCCCATACCTGCCAACACTATGCAGTCCCACCAGTCTGTGCTTGTTTGCTGGGCCCAGAATCAACGTTCCACTGTATCAATCTGCCCTACTGCAGCCATGATGTCCCAATTGCTACATCCCGTGCTTTCAGGAACATCTGTGTCCATGTGCACAATCGTTCTCGTGCTGGTGGCCTCCTGCCAGGTTCTGCACATACTGCGGGATAATGCACGAGGTGTTTACAATGCTCACAGCAGCAGTGGTGAGCTGAGTGGGCTCCATGCTTGCCGTGCTATGGCGTCTGCATGGGTAACCCAGAAAAAAAGGCACAAAATGATTGTCTGCCATTGCTTTCACAGAGGGAGGGGAGACTGACAACATGTACCCAAAACCACCCGCAACAATTTTTTTTCCCCATCAGGCATTAGAAGCTTAAGCCAGAAATCCAATGGGCAGCAGAGACTGCGGGGACTGTGGGATAGCTACCCACAGTGCACCGCTCCATGAGTTGATGCTAGCCATAGTATGGAGGATGCACTCCACCGACTTAATGCGCTTAGTGGGGACATATGCAATCGACTGTATAAAGTCGCTTTCTAAAGATCGACTTCTATAAATTGACCTAATTTCATAGTGTAGACATATCATAAACTGAGTTATGAGATGGGGAGTCAAACTGACTTCTTGAGGAGCCAAGTAGAAAAAGTCTCAGGGGAATCCCAACAGTAAGGTGCTCTCAGTTACCATGATAATGGGGGGGGGGCATATAAAGCACCTAGATTGATACTATAGTTCTTAACAGGTTGCAAACCAGTGGTCAATTCAACATCAAGTTACAGATTGTAGAAACTACCAGCCCATAACTCTTGGTCATAGGTGAGAAAACTATTTAGTCATGTGCAACTTGATAATCATGTGTGCCTGATCCCCCATACACTACTCTGACAATGTGCAGTATCCCAGTTGCATAGGCCTATTGATCTCTTCAGGTTCTATTCCAGCACCTGTTACCGTAATGTCTGGTGCAGAATACAGCATTACTCAACATGAGGAAGGATGACAGAATCATTTTCTACAATGGCTAATTCAATGGGGTCCTGACCTCCAGATGCTACCGCAAAACAAATAATGAATAAATAAGAGGATGGTTCAAGCCCAGGAAAACAAGAGGAGACAGGGATATGATCAGATCATTTACAATTTGTACATTGGCATTTTAAAAATAAAGTTATTTTCATAAATAGATAAAGTTAATGCCTATTATCCTTATCTGCCCCTCATATTACTATCAGCTAATCAGGTGCTTCTCCATAAACGTTGGGGTAGATGCAAGTCTTGAAGAGATATTGAAAAGTTCGTTAACATATTAATTCAAAAGAAACTCCTGCTCAACACAAACATTTAGCCAGACATTGTTTCGTTACTCTACAGGCTCCTCTCTGGGAAGGTTGCAAGTGATTTGGAGGATAGGATTAAAATTCAAAATGATCTGGACAAACTGGAGAAATGGGCTGAAGTAAATAAGATGAAATTCAATAATGAGAAATTCAAAGTACTCCACATAGGAAGGAACAATCAATTGCACACATACAAAATGGGAAATGACTGCCTAGGATGGAATACTGCAGAAAGAGATCTGGGAGCTATAGTGGATCACAAAGTAAATATGAGTCAACAATATAACACTGTTGCAAAAAAAGCAAAAATCATACTGGGATGCATCAACAGGAGTGTTGTAAGCAAGACACAAGAAATAATTCTTCCACTCTACTCTGCACTGATTAGGCCTCAACTGGAGTATTGTGTCCAGTTCTGGGTACCACATTTCAGGAAAGATGTGGACAAATTGGAGAAAGTCTAGAGGAAAGCAACATAAATGTTTAAATGTCTAGAAAATGTGACCTATGAGGAAAGATTGAAAAAAAAATTGTTTAGTCTGGAGAAGAGAAGACTGAGAGGGGACATGATAACAGTTTTCAAGTACATAAACGTTGTTACAAGGAAGAGGGTGAAAAATTGTTCTCCTTAACGACCAAGGACAGGGAAAGAAGCAATGGGCTTAAATGCAGCAAGAGAGATTTAGTTTGACATTAGGAAAAACATTCTAATTGTCAGGGTAGTTAAGCACTGGAACAAATTGCCTAGAGAAGATGTGTAATCTCCATCATTGGAGGTTTTTAAGAGCAGGTTAGACAAACACCTGTCAGGAATGGTCTAGTTATTACTTAGTCCTGCCTTGAGTGCAGGGGACTAGACTAGATGACCTATTGAGGTCCCTTCCAGTCCTACACTTCTCTGAGTCTAACTCTTCCCTTTGCAAACCTGCATCCATTTAGGTCTTCATCCTAACCTCTCCAGAATAAGATAGGACTATAAAGTCTATGAATGGGGTAGCACAGCACTGTCGCTCTCACATACTCTGGGTTATGGTTTGTTGTAGGCAGCATTTTGCTTTTTAGGGCATCCCCCAAAAAACACAGTTGATACTGAACAATAGCAACTGCTAATAGAAAGAGTTGAATGAATCTTATCAGCTGTTTATTGGTTTATATATTTAAAAGAAATAGCAATCATCCCTTGAATAACTGTTTTAATATTGCTAAATTAACTACAGATTCAGGAAGCTGCATAGAAAGTGTTACTGACTAGACACCCATGTATTTCCTGGTAGTCAAAGGAAAAGACAGTAGAAACTATATTTTGACAGTTAATATCTAGTGATTAGGCCATGAGATTGGCAGTCAGGACCCTTACATCTTCCCTGACTGCTGCTGATTCACTGTCGTTTAACTTTTTCATGTCTCAGTTTACTAATCTATCAAATAGAATAATAAAGTCTACATTGCAGGTGCATCATGAAGGTCAATAAACTAATGTATTTAAAAGATTTTGAGGTACTTTGATGGGTCTCACTCCTGCAATGTGCTGAGGACCATAGCTCTGATCCAGCCAAGCACATAAGTGCATGCTTAATTTGAAGTGAATGGGACTATTTGTGTGTTTAAAGTTAATCATATACTTAAGTGCTTGGCTGGATCAAAACCAGAATTCTCAGCAGTACCTTGCAGAACTGAGCCTTTACAAAAGTAAGGTGTCATTCCTTTTTTCCAAAAACTTGCTGGGCCAAATCATATCGTATAAGTCTACCACTTTCATTCACATTCAGTAGCAACTTACTCTGTGAGTAGACCCATTGATAGAAATTCTGAGACCCTTGCTCACCTTACAGCATGAATGCTCCCACTGGAGTCAATAGGACCAATGCACGGAATAGTCTACTTAATGAGTTAGGGTATCAAAATCTGACCCTCAATTTGTATTCACTCCTGACTCAGGGAAAAATTCTATTGACACTACAGGGAATTTCACCTGAGAAAGAACTAAGCAAACACAAGTGGCCAAATTCTGCTCTGTTACAATGATGTAAATCCAGAATAACCCCACTGAAATCAATGGAGTTACTCTGTGTTTGCACCGGTATAAATGACAGCACCACCTGGCTCTGAGTCAGTACCTTGGGAGTTGGCCCTTAATTATTGCATGATACCGTTTCAGTCCCTCTTCCTATCCCTTCGGTCCCTGGGGGAAATATTACTAATAATCATGATGAAGGTGAGGGCAAAAACATTAACTGCTATTATCATACATATCTACAAGGGAAAGTGCATTATGATTCTACATCGAAACTCCCTAGTAGAGACCACAAGCAAACAAGCAATTTCTCCCTAGCACATACATTCTGAAGGCGATGGCATTAAGGAAAAAATGTCAGATCAGAATATAATTACACTCAGTCATCATCAGCACACTCTCCCCCATCCCAAGCGAGAAAGACTCCACTCTGCTTACTGAGTGCATTTGATTTAGGGGGACATAAACATACACAATACTGCTCGTTTCAGAATTCTAATGGATGTCATCCTGCCCTCCGGCTAACACTAATCCAGTAGGGAACTAGCCAACACAAGTACTTACAAATATGCCTAATCCTTTTACACACAAGGCATTTGTCAGACCACAGACACTGGGCTTTCAATTCCACCAGGAAATGCGCTAGCAATTCAAGTGCATAAACAGTGTAATGTGGAGCCATTATCCGGCTACATCGGTTGCTGAGCAGCTCCAGACTTAATGTGTCAAATGTAATTGTGTGGATCTGTGATGTGTGTAGATTTTTCGACACCATCTCAGTTGTTACATTGATTAAACCATTTCAGCTATTTGGGTCACCAGCACAGAGTACCAAGTCATTGATTTCATTGTACAAGGGTAGGGAAGGGAAACAATCATCTTTCTTTTTTTTAACCAAATGATTTAATGCTTTCTGTATATGCAGGATGCAGAGATCTTTGCATGCAAGAAAAAATTGGAGAGAAGAATGTTAAGTAGTTGAAATTCATTATCTGTCTCAAATACACAGCATTGCAAAATAACCTAGTACCCTTGGGGCAAGTTGCTTTCTCTCTGGAAGAAATGAACAGTAAACTAAATTGGTACATTAGTTTACATCCAATACTTCTGGAATCATTACATTGATCAATGGAGGCAGAAATCTGGCTTAATTTCACATCTGATTGTATTTCCAATGTTTGGACAGAAGTGTAACAGAAGCTCATGTTAAAAATGAATAAGTTTGTTTGAAAAAATTAACTAATGGCTTGGTGTTTGCTGAAAATATACAGATGTTGTGACCCTAAATCAACTAATGCCATTAGACAGAATAATGCACAGAATCATCTTTTTTCCCCTTTCATATCTATACACAACCAAATACCCAAGAGTCAGAGAATGATGAGAACATAAAAGCATAGGGTTCCCATCTATGCCATTTGAAGTTCATGGCAAAACTCCCATTTACTGGTAGAACTGTAGCTGTCTTTCTTAGCTTAAGCCTCAAAAGGTGTTGATACAATATAGTGAGAGGTACCAAATGGATGCTATGAAAAGAAAAGAAGAAGAAATAAACAGTAAATGGGACATAATTTTAGAGTAAACTGATGCAGCTCCATCAATTTCAGTGGAGCTGTAACCTTCTATATCAACTGAGAACTGGCCTTTGAAGCCAGTCCAGCTGAAGAGCAGAGATAGTCATACCATGTGGACAAGGGGGATCCAGTGGACATAGTGGACTTAGATTTACAGAAAGCCTTTGACAAGGTCCCTCACCAAAGGCTCTTATGTAAATTAAGTTGTTATGGGATAAGAGGGAAGCTCCTTTCATGGATTGAGAGCTGGTTAAAAGACAGGGAACAAAGGGTAGGAATGAATAGTAAATTCTCAGAATGGAGAGGGGTAACTAGTGGTGTTCCCCAAGGGTCAGTCCTTGGACCAATCCTATTCAACTTATTCATAAATGATCTGGAGAAAGGGGTAAGCAGTGAGGTGGCAAAGTTTGCAGATGATACTAAAGTGCTCAAAATAGTTAAGACCAAAGCAGACTGTGAAGAACTTCAAAAAGATCTCCCCAAACTAAGTGATTGGGCAACAAAATGGCAAATGAAATTTAATGTGAAGAAATGTAAAGTAATGCACATTGGAAAAAAATAACCCCAACTATACATAATTTAGCTACAACTAATCAGGAAAGAGATCTTGGAGTCATCGTGGATAGTTCTCTGAAGATGTCCATGCAGTGTGCAGCAGCAGTCAAAAAAGCAAACACAATGTTAGGAATCATTAAAAAAGGGATAGAGAATAAGACGGAGAATATCTTATTGCCCTTATATAAATCCATAGTACGCCCTCATCTTGAATACTGCATACAGCTGTAGTCTCCTCATCTCAAAAAAGATATACTGGCATTAGAAAAAGTTCAGAAAAGGGCAACTAAAATGATTAGGGGTTTGGAACGGGTCCCATATGAGGGGAGATTAAAGAGGCTAGGACTTTTCAGCTTGGAAAAGAGGAGACTAAGGGGGGATATGATAGAGGTCTATAAAATCATGAGTGGTGTGGAGAAAGTGAATAAGGAAAAGTTATTTACTTGTTCCCATAATATAAGAACTAGGGGACACCAAATGAAATTAATGGGTTTAAAACAAATATAAGGAACTTCTTCTTCACACAGTGCACAGTCAACCTGTGGAACTCCTTGCCTGAGGAGGTTGTGAAGGCTAGGACTATAACGGGGTTTAAAAGAGAACTAGATAAATTCATGGAGGTTAAGTCCATTAATGGCTATTAGCCAGGATGGGTAAGGAATGGTGTCCCTAGACTCTGTTTGTCAGAGGGTGGAGATGGACGGCAGGAGAGAGATCACTCTGTCAGGTTCATTCCTTCTGGGGCACCTGGCATTGGCCACTGTTGGTAGACAGGATACTGGGCTGGATGGACCTTTGGTCTGACCCAGTATGGCCATTCTTATGTTCTTATGTTCTCATAAAACCTATCCCACATCTGGCTATATTGTTGAATTACCTTCTCACATAGAGGTGAGCTGTTGAGGTCAGGGATTAAGCCTGTTGATGAGGCTGTGTAAGGAGGTACTTTCTTTTGCTATCCATGCTGTATCTCTAGAAACATTGTTGGACGTCTGGACTGTCAGACTAGCACCTTCGTATTGTCAACCCATTCTTATTATCATGGGCAGAATGGATGCACCACTGTAGTATCTGAGAGCCTAAAAATCTTTTTAAATGCATTTATTCTCATCACACCCCTGTGTGGCAGGGCAGTGCTATTATCCCTATTTTGGAGGAACAGATGGGAAACTGAGGCACAGAGAGGCTATGTGACTTGCCCAAGGTCATGCAGGAAGGCTGTGATAGAGCACAGAATTGAATGCTGCTCCCTTAAGTCCCAGGCCAACACCATAACTGTCTGTTGCGATAACTGGGCCAACAAATTTACGCTAATTTTAAGCTCAACTGGTGAAAAGTGGGTAAAGGTTCATTAATAGTCACAATGATCTTTTATCTATATCTGTGTTAAGATTATGACTAGTTAACAAGAGGAGCAGAGAATTGGAAATCAAGGAACCAAAATAGGTGTATTGGAAAGTAGGCCTAACTAGTGAACAAAATAATGAGAGGATGGATTATTCCACCCATAGCCTGCTCGGGGCTCTTAAAAAGAGACTTTGGGGAAGAACACGGCAAGAATTTTTACCATCACCCCGGCTGCAGTGGAAGGGTCATTGCTGCAACGACAGACCTTGGCTAGGGATGCTTGATTGTCATCACTGCACTAGTGAGGACTCCAGCCTGATACTTGTGAGATCCTGCTCTGTCTTCCCCTCCCACATATGCTCCTTGCTGCCCCCTGTCTTCCTCCTGTCCTCTCTCTCTCTTTCTCTCAGCTTTTCTCCTGATCCTCAACTCAACTGCACCAACACGGTGAGATGAAACAGCCTATCCAGCTCAGGCTGACCTAAGAAGGACAAGTGAATGAGAGGGACCCGACTAAACTAACTAACCTCTCCAGCGCATCATCAGAGATCTACAACCTATCCTGAAAGATGATCCTTTACTCTCACAGATCTTGGGAGACAGACCTGTCCTCGCTTACAGGCAACCCCCCAACCTAAAGCAAATACTCACCAGCAACCACACATCACTGAACAAAAACACTGACCCAGGAACCTATCCTTGTAACAAAGCCCGATGCCAACTCTGTCCACATATCTATTCAAGTGACATCATCATAGGACCTAATCACATCAGCCATACCATCAGGGGCTTGTTCACCTGCACATCTACCAATGTGATATATGCCATCATGTGCCAGCAATGCCCCTCTGCCATGTAAATTGGCCAAACCGGATAGTCTCTACGCAAAAGAACTAATGGACACAAATCTGACATCAGGAATCATAATACTCAAAAACCAGTGGGAGAACACTTTAACCTGTCTGGCCATTCAATGACAGACCTGTGGGTGGCTATCTTACAACAGAAAAACTGCAAAAACAGACTCCAACGAGAGACTGCTGAGCTGGAATTGATATGCAAACTAGATACAATCAACTCAGGACTGAATAAGGACTGGGAATGGCTGAGCCATTACAAACATTGAATCTATCTCCCCTTGTAAGTATTCTCACACTTCTTATCAAACTGTCTGTACTGGGCTAGCTTGATTATCACTTCAAAAACATTTTTTCTCTTACTTAATTGGCCTCTCAGAGTTGGTAAGACAACTCCCACCTGTTCATGCTCTCTGTATGTGTGTATATATATCTCCTCAATATATGTTCCACTCTATATGCATCCGAAGAAGTGGGCAGTAGCCCACGAAAGCTTATGCTCTAATAAATTCGTTAGTCTCTAAGGTGCCACAAGTACTCCTGTTCTTTTTGCGGATACAGACTAACACAGCTGCAACTCTGAAACCTAACTAGATGATGTCCCTGACTGGGGTGGTGAGCTGGGGTTCAGAGCAACAGCTGTCATGGCCAACACGCCAACCCAAAGCATCCATCTGTGACTGACCACCTGCACTGTATACTAAGTATTTCAACAAAAGCCATATTTTCCCCATTTTCCCTCTCTTCTCACCCTTCTGTGTCTGCCTGCTTTGTCTAACGCAGCAAAGCGACTATCATTTTCAGTTCAGAATTGAACAATAGAACTAACTCTTTCTTCCCCACCAAGAAGGACAGTCTGACTGAATAATACACATCCAATATTCACTGTCTCCAAAAGAGACTTCAATAGGTTTTAATTAAGTTTTTTTTTGCATAAGCAATCAATCAGTTTCAGTGCTCTTTACCTTATTTTGATTCTTTTCCTTTTGTGTATTTCAATTTATAAGTTTCTAATCTTCGGTTTGAATTTTATAGTTAGTCGTGGTATTAATCAGGCTAAGGTTTCCTTATATCAACCCCCAAACCTTGTTTAACGCTGTTTAAATGTTGGACAGTGATTGAATTGTGTTAACACCTTTGGCCCATACATTACATCTAAATCAATACAGTGAATCTTCCCTCATCTTGTAAGATATTTTGAGCTAGGTTAAGAATACGATACATATTTAGGTCTAATGGATAGGGTGCTCTCCTGGGGCTCAGAACTGGGTTCAATTCCCAGCTCAGCCCCACATGACTTGTGTGACCTTAGACAGGTTAATTAAACTACTTTTAGCCTCAGTTTCTCATTGTACAAATAGGGATGGCATTTCTCTGTGGCTCAGAGGAGTTGTGAAGATAAAATCCATGAATGATTGTGAAGTGCTCAGATACTACTGAGATAGGTTCCTGACCTTTTTTTTTTTTAAAACACTGTGAAACAGATCTACAGAAAGTATTTTTGTCAAGAAAATTAAAAAGGGTCTCTTTGTGGGTAGATATGATATAAAAGGATGAAGATTTCTGGAATGTTACATTCAGTGTACCATGAAGTGTATTTTGCTGCCATGGACAACATTAACAAAAACCTTTTTAAATACACTTTTATCCCCATCAGAAAATTAGTGGTGCAACAAAGAGATGTTGTGCTATGATCAGAATATGAAAAAGAGTCAGGGGCGATAAACTAATCCCATCTTCCTGCCATTTCCCCACAACTTTTATATGAGAGTTTAGTGAATGCAGGGAAAAACTGGATATTCGTTTGAATTAGAAAGTGAGGGCTAGATTTTCAAAGGGACTTTTACTACTACTTGCCACTTAAGGCACCTAAATCTCAGAATCAGGACTCTATTGGGATTCACAAAACCCCGCTCAGCTGCCCTGAACCCTTGAGCCTAAACTCACTTGGCACCTAAATTTTTGCCGTAATATTTCACTACATACTTCTGGGCATGCGCAGTGCAGTCTCATGCCGGGCATCCAGATGTCTAAATCCCAAAGCAATGCACAAACCGAGAGAAGATGACATTCCTCTGCCAAACTCACCTGTGGGGCCTGAGTTTGATTTGGTAAGCATGCTCAGACTTCACTTAGCAGAACGGGCCCCTACAGGAAAGCTTATACAAAATGGCCAGGGAGAGCAGAAGGGAGGTGCTCCTTCATAACGTTTAGTCAAATGGTTAGGGCACTACCTTGACATGTAGGGGGCCATATAATCCCTACACAGATTCCCAGTGGGCTGGATTGTCACCTAAATTATCTTCACAAGGAACGCAGAAAACATTATACCACTAAAGGTGCTAACACACCTGGCACAAATGATGAGTACTGGCAACAAACTGTTCACCAAACCAAGAATAATGTACTGAAGAACTAACAAGCAAACTAGAGAATTTTGTAATCTGTTCATGAACCGGGAGAGGAGAAAGAAAAAGATCATAAGAAATTATTTGTTGCAAATTATTACCTCAGATCTATTTTTAATCCCCTTTTTAGAAATAATTCTGTGTCCCTTGAGCTAGTTTATACTCTTTGCTTCAATATACTTGCCCAGTTATGTGTCCTATACGTTAATCAGCTTTTGCATGAATCACTACTAAATTAATTTGGTATCTAAAATCATAGTTTCCTGGCATACTATTTAGAGTAGAACGCATAATGATAATCTGGCAGGATTATCCTATTTTGATTCAGCGGGAGAGTGGGGAAGGTTAATTGATTTACACCATTTGCTTGGTTCCTAATGTTTTCACAGATTCTGGTAGTGCCAACAAACTAAACAGTTGTTCTTCTGCGACGCTATCTTAACTCTCATGCCCTTGCTGTTTTATAGCCTCGGGAATTTTCACCAGTGCTGCACTATTAGTTCCAGATCTTTCAGTGCGTTCTCACAGGCAACAAGTCTAGCTGTCCTATCATTCCCCAGTGCCTTGCCCATCAGAGACAATTTTTTTCCACATCCTGCTGCAAGTGTCTATTTTTTGTGAGACATCTAGTCCAATAAATGAACTTTTTAGATACATTTTGTCTGGGGGTTTATTCTCCGGTTGTCTATTTTTCTTGACATTTTCAGTACTGGACGGTTTCCCTGCAAATTATTGAGACATTTAATTCAGGAAACTCTATTCATCTCCTCTGCCTTTTAGCTACTTCCAAGATGCTGCCTTCCATTAGCTTCAGCCTTCTTTCAAGGGAAATGCTTTTAAAAAGCAGAATATTTAGTACCTATATGCAGCTCCTTTTAGATGGATTGTTCTTTGGAGACTATATTATATAGAAATCTAATAATTTCAAATACATCAGGATCACCTTCTCTTCCATTTAATCGCTATTCGATTGTTTTAGCATGTCAAAGTGATAGGGAGCCATTCACAAAACTGAAGCAATACAGACTGGCTGCACTCTTTCTCTGTTTTTTCACCCACTTGACAAGTGAGTCTATTTGTAAAGCCTGGCTATTATCTAAAAAGGAAGATGCTAAGGTTCTCCTTAAAATAGGCCATAGAAATCAGAGATAGAAAAACCTAGTAGATTATGTAGTCCATCCCACTCCAGAGCAGCACTGTGCCATATAGTATATACATTTTGTCCAGTCTAGTTTTAAATGGCTCATGTGGCTTCCACTAAAATGATAGTATGAGAGTGTGGAAAACCAAGTATGGTCCTGATGAAAGAAGTTTAATCAGCAAATAAGATACTTGCATCGACGTTACACGTTACTTTTCATAGTGCCAAGAAAGAAACTCTGAAAAGTTTGCCAGACACAACCAACCTTTAACAGAGTAGGAGACTCAGATAGAATCTTCAGGGCTGTCTTCACTACACTACCCTAGACTGTACCAGCCTGGGTACAGTGCCAGAGCTATGCTGGCATAACTCCACAGTGCCCAGCTACCTGTTCTGACACCGCACTGCACCCCGGAAGCGGCCAGCAGCAGGTCTGGCTCTTAGGTGCGGGGAGGGCCACGGGGCTCCCTGCAGTGCCCCCACCCCAAGCACCAGCTCTGCACTCCCATTGGCTGGTTCCTGGCCAATGGGTGCTGGGGGGGGGAGGGTGTGACGGGTTGGATCACAGAACCCCCCTTGGGAGCTGCCAACTGATGTGCCAAGACTACTTCTGCCCCTGCTTTCCTGCCCTGTCAGCTTAGGACTTCAGTGCCCTGCCTGGTTTGAGCCAGACTCGCTAGCCTGCTGCATATCCAGGCCCAGGTCTGAATCACGTCCCCTAACAGCTGTAGGCTTACCTGAAAGCAGCTAACATAAGTGTTCTTCTCTTTAACACTCAGATCCCCAACTCCCAATGGGGTCTAAACCCAAATAAATTTGTTTTACCCTGTATAAAGCTTAGACAGGGTAAACTCATAAATTGTTCACCCTCTAGAACACTGATAGAGAGATCATAGAATCATAGAATCATAGAATCATAGAATATCAGAGTTGGAAGGGACCTCAAGAGGTCATCTAGTCCAACCCCCTGCTCAAAGCAGGACCAATTCCCAGCTAAATCGTCCCAGCCAGGGCTTTGTCAAGCCGGGCCTTAAAAACCTCCAAGGAAGGAGACTCCACCACCTCCCTAGGTAACGCATTCCAGTGTTTCACCACCCTCCTAGTGAAATAGTTTTTCCTGATATCCAACCTGGACTTCCCCCACCGCAACTTGAGACCATTGCTCCTTGTTCTGTCATCTGCCACCACTGAGAACAGCCGAGCTCCATCCTCTTTGGAACCCCCCTTCAGGTAGTTGAAGGCTGCTATCAAATCCCCCCTCATTCTTCTCTTCTGGAGACTAAACAATCCCAGTTCTCTCAGCCTCTCCTCATAAGTCATATGCTCCAGACCCCTAATCATTTTTGTTGCCCTCCGCTGGACTCTTTCCAATTTTTCCACATTCTTCTTGTAGTGTGGGGCCCAAAACTGGACACAGTATTCCAGATGAGGCCTCACCAATGTCGAATAAAGGGGAACGATCACGTCGTTATGCACAGCTGTTTGCTCCCCAGGTATTAATACATACTCTGAGTTAATTAATAAGTAAAAAGTGACTTTATTAAATACAGAAAGTAGGATTTAAGTAGTTCCAAGTAGTAACAGACAGAACAAAGTAAATCCCCAAGCAAAATAAAATAAAACACGCAAGTCTATGTCTAATCAAACTGAATACAGATAATCTCACCGTTAGAGATGCTTCAGTAAGTTTTTTCCTCAGACTGGACACCTTCCAGGCCTGGGCACAATTCTTTCCCCTGGTACAGTTCTTGTTTCAGCTCAGGTGGTAGCTAGGGGATTCTTCATGATGGCTCTCCACTTTGTTTTGATCCACCCATTTATATATCTTTTGCATAAGGCGGGAATCCTTTGTCCCTCTGGGTTCCCCCCACCCCCACCCCCTTCTCAATGGAAAAGCACTAGGTTAAAAATGGATTTCAGTTCAGGTGACATGATCACATGTCACTCTAAGACAGTGGTTCCCAAACTGGGGTTCGTGAACCCCCAGGGGTTCACGAAATGTTACAGGGGGTTCTCGGGAAAAAATTCCCTAATGGCGGACAGAGCTGTCCCTAGGGATCCCGGCACGGGGCCAGCAGCCCGGAGCCCCTGGACTTCCAAAAGCTAAGCAGATCAAAGCAAGCATATCTATCACACTGAGGAGATTTAAACTTCAAGACTCCTTATAAGAAATGGAAAGGGAGGTGGATATTTTTTGCTTTTTAAAATTAAATAGGCAGCTAGCATTGTTTTTAAAATTATTATGAAGAACAAGTTTAAGCTTTGTTGTAACGTGCGTTGTTTGCCTGGACTGCTCAAGACCTGAATGCTTGTGTAGGAGGAACTCTTTGAGTTGGCTTCTTAAATATCTTCATGCTGTTTCACATCTGATACTCCTTGATGAAACATAAGAGCCTTGTCTTATAACAGGCTTATTCAAAGTGATACAAGCTACGAAAGTGAGATCTTGGAAGAGTGTTGCCGTTTTCATAATGTAATAAAAATACTGTAATGATAAATAATAATAAATAGTGTGTAATAAGCATGTCATAAAAACAAATTTTATATTTCCAAGATCACTGCTTTTATAATTTATACTCAGGTAAAGGAGAAAATCCCTGGAAATATTCATTTTTAGGAGAGGGTTCGCGAGACTTGACATTTTTGTGAAAGGGGTTCACTGGCTGTAAAAGTTTGGGAACCACTGCTCTAAGACTTCATTACCCGTTGCCAGCACCCATGTATACAGGAAGACTTACAGGTAAAACAGAGCCTTCTGCAGTCAATTGTCCTGGTTAATGGGAGTCATCAAGATTCCAAACCACCATTAATGGCCCACACTTTGCAAAATTACAATAGGCCCTCAGAGTTATATTTCATATTTCTAGTTTCAGATACAAGAGTGGTACATTTATACAAATAGGATGATCACACTAGGTAGATTATGAGCTTTGTAATGATACCTTACAAAAGACCTTTTGCATGAAGCATATTCCAGTTACATTAGCATATTTTCATAAAATCATATAGAGTGCAACATCACAGAGGGTGGTGCCTGCGGGCGAGAGCCACGCAGAGCCACTTGTGTGCCTCTGCCTAGGAGCTGGACAAGCGCAGCATGGTCCGCAGTACCAAGATGCATGGTAAGCCTGCCTCTGCACCCCAGCTCCACTGCTGACTGGGAGTCGCCGGAGGTACGTCCGCACCCCAACCCCACACCCCAATCCTCTGTCCCAGCCCTGAGCCCCCCCAAACCCAGAACCCCTTCCTGTACCCCAAACCCCTCATCCCTGGCCCACCCAAGAGCCTACACCCCTAGCCCAGAGCCCTGATCCCCTCCCACACCTCAACCCCCAGCCCTGAGCCCTCCCAAACCCAGAACCCCCTCCAGCATCCCAAACCCCTCATCCCTGGCTCCACCCCCAGAGCCTACACCCCCAGATCAGACCCCCAAACCCCTCCGGCACCCAACTCCCTGCCCCAACCCTGAGCTCCCCCCCAAACCCAAAGCCCCTCCTGCACCTGAAACACTTCATCCCCGACCCCACCCCAGAGTCTGCACCCCCAGTCCAGAGCCCTGACCCCCTCCTGCACCCCAACCCCCGCCCCAGCCCAGAGCCCCCTTCTACACCCTGAACCCCTCATTCCCGGCCCCACCCTGCAGCCCTCACCCCCACATCCCAACCCTCTGGCCCAGCCCTGAGCCTCTCTCACACCCCAAACCCCTCATTCCCAGCTCTGTTGGGTCACAGGCATCAACAATTTTCTTCAACTGGGTCCCCAGAAAAAAGTTTGAAAACCACTGATGCAATATACACTGTTTTATAGTGGGGGCTCTGTAAGAGATCCATGATTTAGCTATTGTCTCCAAGTTAAAAGAGCTAGTCCTTTAACTCATGCAGGAGAGGCTTGTGCCTTTGGATCCAGAGGTTCTGTATTCATTCCTGATGTGGAACTGTCCAGACTCCAGAGGCAATAATCTAGATGCATCTCAGCTACATTGTCTTCCAGCCCTTCAACAGTAGCTTTGCCTGTTGATAGAAGTTGCTGATGTATTTCTTTATATACATCTTTCTTTTTTTCATGTCGCCAAGTACTAAGAACTTGTTTGGATGTAGAAAGTAAGGTTAATCTTGACGTCAATTTTAACCACTCCCTACCCGTGTGAGTCAGATGTAGTGTGGAAATGGTTTTCAGTTGTGGAATTTGTACACGGTCCCTTATTTATGCAGTGATGATCAGCCTACATTAATTCCCTCCCCACCAGGCTTCTGTGCCATTGTCAGCGTGTTCAGAACACAGCAGTGTATGTTTGTTCACTGGTTTGTATGAGTTGATTTCATCCCATTACAACGCGTTATTTGCAATGGTGGCCATTGAAATGATGAGTGGACTTTAAAATCGATCCTCTTGATTTTTAGAGACATACACAGTGCAGATCTTGGTTGTATCCAGGGCTTCCTCATTGTGTCTCATCACCACAAATATCTGCACTGAGGTGCCACCTGGTTTTTTAAAGTTTCATTTTAGGTTGGCAAGTAACTGTACCTTGGCTGTAGGCCGGAGAATATGGAGGTCGGTCCCCTATCATGTCTCATGCACTTTTAACAAACCCCATTTTCTGTGGGCCAAATTCTTGAATTTTCAAAGGAGCCTAAGTAAAGTTAGGCATCCAGTTCCCATTGTAGTTCAATAGGAACTTGCATGGCTAACACTTGTAGGCTTGTTTGGAAATCTGACTCACTGTCCTTACTTAGTCAAAACCCTCCCTCCAATCCCTGGGAGTTGTAATGCAGTGTAAAAATGAAGTAAAACCCTCAGGATTTGGCCGCCCGTGTTTTCTATTTCAAAATTTGTGGTTGGTTGTTGGTTTTTTTATGACCATTTTTATCCCTATGTTTATTACTTTTCTCTACCCATCCCACTTGCCAGTCTCTCCCTTTGGTGGCATCGACTTGTTCCCATTTTAAGTGGATTGTATTGTAGCTGTAGCGCACAATGAGCACATCAGTGGGGATGGGGTGGGGGGAGGGGGGAGCGAGAATTACTTTTTAAGGCATTGACAGAGATTTTCAAAGGCCGGCGCCTCACTCCCGCTGAAAGTTAGGCATCTAAGCACCATTTGTGCTTTTGAAAATCTGCCCCATTCACATTCGGGCAGCCCTCAAGGTATGTCTACACTCCAGTAAAAATCCACGGCTGACCAGTGCCAGCCGACTTGGGCTAAGGGGCTGTTTAATTGCTGAAGCTTGGTTCTAGGACACTGCAAGGTGGGAGAGGCCCGGAGCTCAGGCTGCAGCCCAAGCCCAAACATCTACGCCGCAATTAAACAGCCCCTTAGCCCGCGCCTCACAAGCTCAAGTCAGCTGGCACAGGCCAGCCACAGGTATCTAATTGCAGCATAGACAAACTTTCAGAGGCCCCAGTCAGGAATGAGGCTCCATTGTGCTGGGTGGTGTAGAAACATAGTGGGAATCATGGTTCCTGCCCCGAACAGCTTCCAGTCAAAGGTGAGCAAAATCTGAACAATAACTTAGAGATGCATTGTTGTCTAGTGGCTAAGCTATTGGTTTATGACTTAAGTGACCTGGGTTCTTGCCCCAGTCTAGTGACTTCTTCTGTTTGTTTCCCCTCTGTCTTGCCCCAGTCTAGTGACTTCTTCTGTTTGTTTCCCCTTTCTGACCCTTTGTCTTGTCTATGTAGATTATAAACTCATCTGGCCAGTGTCTGTTTCATACCATGTGTTTGTAGAATGCTTAGCACAAGAGGGTCCAGATCTCAACTGGTACATCTAGGTGCTATTGTAATTCAAACAATTAATAGTATACACACCCCGTGCTATGCCTCAGTCTCCTGCTCTAACTGCCCCCAGCCCAGCCATTAAACACTGGGCCCAATCCTGAAAGGGCTTAAATTCCCAGGAGGTCCTCAACACGTCATACATTTGGGCCTTAAATTATTATCAGTAGTAATAATAGAAATAGTATGGATTGCAAGCAGAAATTCATGGACTTTTAAGAGTTGGGTCCAGTACAGCTCCTATTGAAGTCAATTGGCAGATCAGTGGCTTAGCTGGGAGGATGCTAGGGCGATGTTTATTAAAGCAAATTTCATCAGACCTATTTAATTCATTTTTGGAGGAGGCACCTTATTTAAGATTAATTGCAGGCAGTTTTTTCCAATCTGGATGTAAGTTTTTGCAGTGCCTTCAATGACACATTTAAAGTATTGCTCAGAATGTTTCCAGAGTTCACCCAGTAAACTGGTCTGGACTAATAGCCCTGATTCTTATTTCAACTATCTTTTACATTAATATTCAGCAACATGTTTTTGTAAAAATACAAAGCAACAACATCACACTATCCAGAGCTGTTTCATGACTTCAGTCCATACCTGACACCAAGTAACTGACTTACCACAAATTTGCATAGGGAAAAAGTAGCCCCAGGTAATTCAGTCTATCTCATTAATTCTGAGGTAAAAGTTTAGATTATAGAGTCATAAAATGTAAATTAGTTAAGTGTTCCCCTGCATCAGTCCTCTAAAGAAAAGGAAGTTGGTCATTCTTGGTTTATTTCACTAGGGAATTATTTGCCTGGATTACTTCAACATTTAATTAAATTGTCATATAACACATATAAAATACCAAATAAAATGGACTTTTGCTGCGTCATTACATTAATTTCCTGTCACCAAAAGTGTTTAGCTTGTTAGCTATCTAACTTAAACCTGCTCAGTGGCAATTAAGCGTTATATTTGAATATGTTTAGACCATTTACAGTCCTCTTTTTACTGCACTCCTGTTAAACTTTTAATTTTCTTTTGGTTGTAATTAGCATTTGGGGAGTTCAGTTCCTCTAATAGGTTCTGCATAATTTACATGTTATGTTATTCTGCTTGTTTGTCAGGGAAGCAGTGAAGAAACACAGGGAAATTGATGCATAAAAATGATTGCATCAAAACTAAACACTTCTGTGAAACATTTTTTCTGCAATCAGTATGTGATCTGAATTCTTCAGAATTTGCCAACTTACCGTAATGGAAAACCGGGTGTATTTCTTTACAATAATGTATGTAATTGATTCATCAAGAGTATGGTCCAAAATTAGCATAGGAAGACTGGCCGTCAGGACTCCTGGGTTCTGTTCCCATATCTAACACTGTATTTTTATATGACTTTGGACAAGCTCCTTTTGCTTTCTGTTCTTCAGTTTATTCATCCATAAAATGGTTGTAATAATAGGGGCTGGTGTGGCTTAATATCTGTAATGTGTTTTTTGAGATCCTTGGATTAAAGGTGCCTTATATATACCAAGTAGTATTGGCCTAATCCTTAGGGGTGTGTCTACACTGCAATCAGAGGTATCACTGCAGTAGATGTTGATGTACCCCAAGCTTTTATCTGGCTACTTTGAATAACAATAGCAGTGAAGACACAGCAGCACAGGCTGTACAAGCCCACATGGGGACGCTAGGTATATACTTGAGTGACTAGCCTGTGCTGCTTCTGATCCACTGCTATTGGTATTCAATCAAAACTAGCTTGGGTTTGCTTACATGCGCTACAGTCACACTCCTGATTGCAGTGGAGACACACCCTATGTCATTATTGAGGCAAACCCATCAGAAAATGTCTATATTGCTTGAGTAAACCTGGCAGCAGTTGGTCCAATATCGTAAATTATCCCAGTAGCCAAAGCACTTGAGTACTTGCCCGCTTTAATTTGCCAGATAACATTTGGAGAGAAATTGAGTAACTTCCTCCCTTCCCAGACACCCGGCAGGCTAGAAATCCAATTTACTCACTGCCGTCCACTAATTACATCCAGACGCTTAGATCACGTCTACACTTAAAACACTGCATTGGTGCAGCTGCACTGCTGTGGTGCTTTAATGAAGATGTACTAAGCCAACAGGAGAGAGCTCTCCCATTAGCGTAGTTAATTCACCTCCCCGAGGTGAAGAATGTCGGCGGAAGAAGCTCTCCTGCTAACACAGCGCTGTCTACATGGGGAGTTAAGTCGGTATAACTATGTTGCTCGGGGGTGTGGATTTGTCAAACTCCTGAGTGAAGTAGTTATACCAATATAGTTCTGTAGTGTAGGCCAGACCTTAGGCTGAGTAGTTACTGAGATCCATTGTTTACTTGACCGCATCTAGTTCCTCAGTTGTCAGTGGTGTCCCAAGTCAAAATCAGTGTCAAAGTAATCGCTTCCAAACTGAGGGGAAGATAGCAAGGCAGCTTGCACTGTGGAGCCATCAGAATGCAGCTGACACTCGGCTCTGACTCTCTTTTTCATTGGCACAGGCTAGCACGGTGCCTGTTTCCCCAACACCTGTCTGAAGTGCACTTGGCTGACAGAGTCCCTTGTAACTTATTCTAGATAAGATGGAAGTAATGGAAATTGATTCAAAAGCATAAGTGGCCTGCTCCCATTCCACTGAAACAAATGGGACTCTTGCCTTTCACCTCAATAGGGGCAGGATCTAGTGTATAGCGAGACAACAGGATGATGCTTACCCTCATGAGTGGCGGGGGGGGAGGGGTCTGCCCATCCCCTGTCAATGAGTTCCACAATTCAGGAGTGCTTCGAGTGCTTTCAGTTGTGTTTAGCATGACGATTGCAACAGTTACTTAGTGATATCAACCTAGCCAGCCCCTGTCCCTGCCTCTCGATCCTCCAGATCAAACTATTGCAATGGGACTGCTCTTAAAGATCTTTCAGCTAGTACAGGAAACATAGTCTTGGCAGAATTCAATTTTTATATTTTTTTTATAATTTCAACAGATAATATCAATGGTTATTTTTAAGCATATTTTTCAATTATCGATTTAAGTTTTCACAGTTGTGCAAAATTATTAATTCCAAGCACTTTGTAAAGTTTATTTAAATTTTTACAGTCGTGAGAAATTATGGGGGGCAGGCAATGGGGGATAGATAATTATTCAATTACAATAAATGTTAAGCTTCAAAAAGTTAAAGCTTTATAACAGTTAAAACACAAATTGTCAACATCACATGTCAAAATATACAAAGTTTCTTTAACTCGCATGTTAGTTGTCAAGCAGCATTTTTCTTACTTTGTCTATCTGTAAATTTCTATTATCACTGATGGAAACAGAGTCATTCTCATTCTCTCTGTCCCAATTAATATTTAATTAAAGTGGAAGAACTTCACTTGGAGAGATTGAGGTAAGTCCATCTCCAACTATTCCAGTACCATCTAATTAGCTAGAGTGGGAACTTGAACTTGGTATACTTCACATCCTGGATGAGTTACCTTAGCCACTGTGCTAAAGGTCACAAGGGAGACCCACTTTCTCATCTCCGACTCCAACCCCCTGTCTGTTTTACTGGAACTCAGCTGCAGGACCCAATCTAGTAAGCAGCCTCTGAGCACACCTACCACATTGTGCCCTGCACGCAAGTTAGGTAGCTAAACACTTATCTTCCCCTGGTTCATGACTTGCTCTGGGACTTACGTGGGAGATAGGGGCCCAGACACCTAGAGTGAGGCAGCAGTGTGCTTGCCCAGAGGCAGAAACATAGGTGCCTAGTGCACTTTTACTGCAAAAACTTAGATGTTGAGCTCTTTGAGGCTCCTACAAGGGTAGGTGGCAGCCGAGTGGGAGTTTTTTGGATCACAGTGGCACCTACAAATAGCATTTATATGTGTCTCAATGCCTTTGCGGCTCCCACCAATAGCCTCTGTGCTCATTTAATCCTCACCTGGAAATCCGAGATGCCCATCGATTTGCCTGTTTTTCTTATTTGATCTGTAGTCTGATAAGTCATGAAAGTTTGCAGTCAAGAGCTTTCCTTGATGATGGAATGAGAATGATGGTTACTGCTAATTATCAGTGCAGCCATCTGCAAAAGTCCAAGACGGAGAGAGACCAGCTTGAGAAAGGACAGTGTTTCAGAGAAAAAATCAGCAAATGAAACAAGGGCAGATTATGAGGCGGGCCACTACAGGGATGGTTTGAGTTACTGAGCATCTGTAACACAGTGCTGAATTACTACAGCTAATTCACTAACCAAGGGGCTAATCCATCAGCCTTTTTCCACCCGAGCAAACCTTAACCAAGTGGTAAATTCCATTGGAATGCAAGGGATTACCCACCTGAGAGAGGATTATTCCCATGAGTAAAGGTTGCAGGATCTGATTCGGGCTAAGATTCCCATGTTTGTTGTAACTCAGCTGCAGAGGTTTGAAATAACTAATGAGAGGTAGAGTTCCCTCAGACTGAAAGGTCACTGAGTCATAATGAGCCACCTGGCCCCAGGGTTTCTTTGCAGATGCCAGTTATTGTTACTTACGTATTAGTGCTCTCAATGTATCAGAAATACATTGCTATATTGAAAAAAGCCTGTCCATGGATCTGGCATCTTTGCCAAAAATTAAAAATCAAATCAAAATGAAAGCAAGCAGCTGCCTCTTGGCCTCATGCCAAAAAAATAGCCAACCACAATATAAGTCCAAACAACACCCTCATGTCATACAAATATCCGTCCTTATCTTGCAGTAAGCCCAGAAGGTCAGAGCAAGGCCACAGAAAGTCTGATGAAGAGCAATTGCCCAACTCAACTCTCTGCAAATCCTCAGCAAGGTAAGAATAGACCCACCTCCCTCTTCCGCTATTGTCTGCCAGCAAGTTAACAATACCTCAGGATCAATAGTATTGAAGGCAACTGATGAATCTAATAATGTCAATATGGACATCCAATCTTCATACATAACCATTCAGAGTTTGATATTAATACAGGAGGACTGCAGGCCGAACCCTTCAAGGTGTTGATACAGTAGAAGGTCACAGTTACGAACACCAGAGTTACAAACTCAACCACACACCTCATCTGGAACAATTAGGCAGCAGAAGAGACAGAAGCAAAAAGCAAACGCAGTACAGTACTGTGTTAAATGTAAACTACTAAAAAAAAAGGGAAAGCAGCATTTTTCTTCTGCATAGTAAAGTTTCAAAGCTGTATTAAGTCAATGCTCAGTTGTAAATTTCTGAAAGAATAACCATAACATTTTGTTCAGCGTTACAAACATTTCAGAGTTACAACAACCTCCATTCCTGAGGTGTTCATAACTCTGAGGTTCTACTGTATCTTGTTGCAATGAGTCCCACAGGCAAACTGTGCATAGAGTCGGAAAAATATTTATTTTTGTATCAATTTTAAATTTGCTTGCTTTTAGTTTTATTGAATGTCCCCTTGTTTTCATCCTATGATGAAGGATAAATAGCAGTGTCTGATCTCTATACCATTTACTGTTTTGTATATTTTTTGCATGCCCTCTCTTATTCACCTACTGAAATACAAAGTATCGTCTCTGACCCCAGCTTTGATTACATAAAAAAGAAAATAACTAAAATAATTATTTCTAAAAAAATCTTTCATACTAAAGTTCATGAAACTTTCAGGATTCTCAAACACTTTCTCAAATGCCCAGCAGTGTTTTGAATACTCATAAATAGCATCATGAGTGATATTTTCAAAAGCCATTTGACAACAAAAAATTCAACAAGACTTTTGCTCCTAAGTCACTTATGTTCTTTAAAAAAAAATCTCACTCAATATGTCTTCCTGGATCATCCAGGATGATCACTTTTATTTATGAAAATATTTGCAAATTAGTTTTACTATTTAGACTGCAAGCTCTTCAGGGCTGGGACTGTCTCTCACTATGTGTTTGTACAGACCCTAGCACAACAGGGTCTCTGATTTCAGTTGGGGGCCTTTAGACAGGATAGTAAAACAAAAAAATAATTCCTATAGCATAAAAAGTTATTTAAAGTTAGCTAAGATTGCACTGATCAACTTCAATAACATTTTCTTCAGGCGCTGAAAAGTTAGCAAATACATTATTGAAGGTCAATAACCATACTTCCTTTTTCTCTACCTAAGCCAATAAAAGTCTGATCAACAGTTACCTATTGCCATCCTTCTTCCATAATGTATTGATAACACCCAAGGTTGCATAAACTACCACACAGCTCTAATGCTGTCAAATTTTTAACATATGGATGTTTCCTGTATGTATCTAAGTGCTGCTTCAATGCATATAACAATCATTTTCTTTGACCAGCTCTATTTAGGAGTAAACTGTGCTTCTAATCAATTTTCCATTTCATTTTGAAATGATGCATCCAGGGATACACAACCAACCACCACTACATAGTGTTTGTATATTGCATGTGCCACTCCTGAAATGTATATCAAATGATTAACAGTAATAGGGCTTGGAGGTACAACATTTAGGGACTGAGAGAGGCAATCACAGAGCTACTGGCAAGAGAGATCCTGATCTGGTGATAATCCAAATGAATCTTGGGTTTTTTTAACTTGTTGAAAGATTATCTGCATATAAATCTCCAATGGATTTAGTGCCAGCACTCTTCCAAATTTCCCAATGGAATAAATGATCATTAGCTTTTTAGCTTCTGCTCATTCCCCTTGAGAGGAAAGTATTTAGGTAAATATCACACTGCTACTCAATAAACCATGAGCCAGATCCCAAATTTCCTTGTTTTTCAAAACTGTGTTCTTGAGCTGCTTGGATCCTATCCCTAGGCATGAGTGAGCGTCATTTCTCTTAGATTTTTATTTTCTCATATTCAGTCATAGTGAGATTTCATAATTAAACAAAGACCATAACCACGATGTAGATTCAAACTAGGGAAATTTAAACATCCTGCTAATTTCCCCCCCAATGTAGAATTTTAATTTTACTCTTTTTTTTTCACCTCCCCTCGCGCTTGTTTTTGCACCTGTTAATCACCCGTAAGAGACGTTTACTGCAAATATAATCACCAAGGCTTGCTCTTACAAAACCATTGGCAAAACTACTGTTCACTTCAATGCAAGCAGTGGACTCAATATCGATTTGTATTCAACGCTCCACGGGCCCTAATCCTCAGAGGTGATGAGCACCCTCAGCTCCCACTGACATCAAGATGTCAGAGTGATAGGTACCACATAAAAAATAAATATACTCTAGGTACATCACTACATTAGATAGAGATACCACACAAAATCAGATCCATACTTTGTTGTCCCCCGATCCTGCTCCCACTGACTTAAAGGAGAACACAGCATGGCCCTCAAGATCAAGTCATACAACCTTTACTTATGCAGTGTGGCATCTTGTCCAGAGTATTGGGGTGGGACTCAGCACACCTGGGCTCTGCCACCCACCTGCGGTGTGACCTTGGACAAGTCACTTTACTCCGCTTCCATTCTTTGTCTTGCCCATTTCTCAATTTTGTAGAGCTCACCCAGTGCTCTGGTTCTGAGGTCATTGGGGCAAGAACTTTCTCTTACTACACCTCTACCCTGATATAACACGACCCAATATAACATGAATTCTGATATAACGTGGTAAAGCAGTGCTCCGGTGTAGCGGGGCTGCGCACTCCGGTGGATCAAAGCAAGTTCAATATAATGCGGTTTCACCTATAACATGGTAAGATTTTTTGGCTCCCGAGGACAGCATTATATTGAGGTAGAGGTGTATGTGTATCAAATGTACATCTCCTAGCACTGTCGGTTAGATCTCCAATATAAATAATAATATTCCTTACTCAGACAAGTTGTATCATCAGGCCCATAATTAGATGCATCCTCTTTCTGATGTACTATGACATTGCTCATTGATTGTACAAGGGAGACTGAAGCTAATTTATACCTCTAGTTATCCTTTGAAACTGCCAGTGAAAACGTATTGTGCACTGAGAGAATGGTGGATAATTTAAATAGGATCTGACATGGATATCACCAGTTCTTCTCACCAAACCTTTTTTGAAGTTCAGCTAGGCTTGGAAAGAACTTTTTTTCCCTCTCCCTCTCTCCCTTCATGTGCCTCTGTGTTCCCTGGTTTATGGTTATTGAAATGCTACAAGAAATGCTATGCTTGGGATCTTTCCCACATCCCTGCTGAGACCACAAAGTGCTAGAAATCTATTCGGAAAAACAGGGCTTTCAAGATTCCCCTGCACCCTCCACAAACCTCATTTTCTGCTGCGATTTCTCTGGCACCCCTGAGTCAATTCTGGGAAAGGCAGGGGGAGGCGGTGTAGTTCTCTGGGTGGCATAGGCAATGGATAGAATCATGTCAGATTAGCATGCAACTGATCTCCTTTCAGCAGAGTTTGAATAGGGGACCAGACAGCCCTAACAGCAGTTAGGGAATACATATATTATATGGCACAGAAACACAGGCGGAAAGAATACTGCAGCAGTGGCAGCTTGAGGCACAGAAATCACCCAATCCCTTCCTAGCTCCCGCTGCAGAAAGGATGTGGGGGGAGGAGTCTGCCTTTGTTATTTGCACCTCCTCAAAATAAATATTGTGTGTGCTCATCAGGATTCTCTCCATAAAGCAGACAGAATGGAACAACGCCGCAACCTCGCTGCAGCTCTCTCTCCGAAAGCCAGTGCACAGCCATGCTCTTGTTTTGCTTAGGACTGGTTTTAATTTGAATGTTTCAAAAATCAGACTCATTCTCTCTGTGGCTGATGTGCCAAGCAAACTAGGATGGGACCCCGGGACCTCAGTTCACATAGACACCCAATGGCTTGGCAGCTGGTTTTCTTAAATGACCAATGCTAATATATATGAGCAAACCCCTTCTTCCCCACCACCACCACTCAGTTATGTTGTGTCAAGGGGATATTCATCAATGTTCACCAATTACTGCTAAATAAGCATCTCCGTCGTGAGCTTCCACAAAGCCAGATTCCTCTGAGCCTAATTTAGCATCTATAGGTTCCAGAAAGGGCAAGAAATTAAATCTCAGGTCCTGCTCCATTCAGTCCCCCATTGAGTGTGCTGGGCTGTACAGAGAGATGAGCAGGAAACGCCTTCCTTTATATTAAAATTTGTTCGGTAGGTGTCAAGGAATCAGCGCTTCAGTTGTTGCACATCAGTGTAGCTGAGGATCTGGCCCAAAGACACACATTTTCAAATGCGGATATAGTAGGAAGAGAGCCTGAGACATAAGCCCTTGTATCAGAGGCCTGGTATTAGTCCTGAGGCCTGGGCTAAAGTTGTAGTTAAAGCTTTACTGATATAAAGCAAAGACAAGTTGTGAGCAAGAGTCAGGGCCTGCTCACAGAATCTGGCAAGAACAGGGCTGATATTGCAGAAATACACATTTCTAAGTGCTAAGCACAGAGTACTCACGCAAATACATCCCGTTATCAAGGATGGTACAAAAGCATTCCCCAATGATAACAGGAACACACTGACCCCTCCTAAAAGATAAGGTCAGGATAACAGTACGTAACAGATAGGTTTTGATTGACCCAACATGTACAAGATGATAGGTGATAACTAGCCATGTCAAGGGGCAGTAACTAACTATGGCAGAGGGGTAGTACATAACTTGTTTGTATTGGGATATAAAGATGTATCTCAGAGGGAGTATCTTTGTCCAGCCAAGGTGGAAATGGAAAGTCCCGCCATTCACTGAGCCTCATCCATTGTTACAGGCATACATGTATTAGTATCCTCGTAGAGTCTGCCAGGTGCTATTACCGTGCTTTATTGACAATAAACCTGGCCCGGCGCCTTCTTATCTTAACAGAACTTGTGGTCATTGGGCGGTTCGCTGAAGGTCTGCTGTGCCAGCTGTCTGCACAAAGCTGGGGCAGCAAACAGGGAGAACACAGAGAAAACACACATAGGCAGCCGAATATCTAACCACACTGGTGACCCATGACCGCTGATCTGGTAAGTAAGCGAGCCCGTCCTCACATTGGGGTCACCACGTGTTCTTGCCAGATTCTGTAAGTAGGTCCTGCCTCCTGCTCATAGCTTGTCTTTGCTTTATATCAGTAAAGCTTTGACTACTACTTTAGCCCAGGCCTCTGGCCTCATTCCAGGCCTCTAATACAAAGGCTTATGTCTCAGGCTCTCTTCGTACTACTCTTCCTACACCTATGTCTGTGTGTCCAGTTCAGTGTATATTAGAATTTAGTGTCAAACATCTCTTGCGGACATCAATGCTGAATTTCCCAAAGCTTAAAAACAGAGCTTTGAACCACCTAAAAATGGTAAACTCCCAGAAACTGCCCACCAATATAGTGATAGGTGCTAGTAAAAGCAGGCAACTAAAGGTACATCTACACTTCTGGTAGCATGTAGTACCAACACTGCACACCCAGCTAGCCTGGGCATAAATAGTAGTGGAGATGGTGAGGCATAGCTTAGGTGATTACAGTGGAGTGCCCTATGTACCTGAACCCCAAGGTATGTACCCTACATGGGCTCTCTACACACCCAAGCAGTGCTTTCCACATCTAATCTGCTATTTTTAGCAGCATGGTGTCCCCTTGCCATCGCACTGCTGGAGCCTTTCCCCACCGCAGTGAAAGGCTCTGGAAATGGAGAAAGGCTGAGGCAGAGGGGAAAGGCGCTGGCAGCAGAAATCTGCTGGAGCCTTTTTGATCTGCCTCCTGGTTTCATCTCCCCTGGAAGAGCCTTTCACTGTGGCATATAGCTACTTGTGTAGTGCCTATAGTTTACGCGTTGCTATAAGAGTCAACATAGCCTAAGGCAGGGATTGGCAACCTTTGGCACATGGCCCAACAGGGAAAGCTGCTGGTGGCCCAGGACGGTTTGTTTACCTGCAGCGTCTGCAGGTTCAGCCGATCGTAGCTCCCACTGGCCACGGTTCACCGTTCCAGGCCAATGGGGGCTGTGGGAAGCAGCGTGGGCTGCATGCCAAAAGTTGCCGATCCCTGGCCTAAGACCACGAGTTAGTGCCTTTGGGAGTGGTGCAGTAGTGGTGCACCCAGCATACCCTTAGATTGTTCCCCCAAATTTCCAGAAATCCTCTAGCTGCCATGGAAAATCCCCAGCACACTGATCTTAACATCATGGGGTAAGGAAAGGGCCCACTCCCTGGCATGGGGAAGCACTGCTCTCTAACACCCCACTCTTCCATGGATGCTGAGAGGAGGCATCACTAGGTCATCTGATCTCAGGTGGGGCAGCATGAGAAGTGGGAGTTTCTGGTGTTTGCAGCCTTCCATCCAGCAGGTGGGTTAGCAGTAGCACCCAACAGCTGTTCCAGCTCGGAGATTTTATGCACCTCACCCCTGCTCACACCTCCTTCCTGATTAATCTGATTAATGCAGATACTAGTGAGCAGGAGAAAAAAGGCCCATCTCTAATGTGAATGTGAAGCTTCATGCCATGAAGTACACAGTAGGATCAGTTGCAATGGCAAAAAATGGCAAATGTTTTCCACACTGAAAATTCCTTTTCAACCAAAATGAAAATTAAAAAGGTCAATTTTTTAAAAATTTTCAGTGAAAACTTGCAATTTAAAAAATGTTGACCTTTTTAGATTTGTTTTGAAATTTTTCAATTTGTTTTGGTGGGAAACTGTGGTCTATTTCACTCCTCTCCGTTCCCCCCAGACATAACAAAATTAAAGTAGTGAGAGAGAGTGGTGGAGAAGGGAAACAAGTTTCTCAGTAAAATGAAATTAAATTATCAAAATATTTTGCAAATTTTCAAAAAGTTTGCTGTAAATTTACCATTTTCCATTTTTAATGATTTTTTAAATAAAGTTCAAAAAATCCATTTCTTTCACAAGTATTCCTGAACTATTCTTACCTTTTTCAGCCAGCTCTGCTAGTTGAATGCTACTCTGATGCTGTGATTGCCAAAACCTGCCATTCTCACATCACATTCTCCATATGGTAGATTGTGTGTTCATTCTATATAGGAGTTAAATAATAATTAAGATGGACAAACAGCTGTCTGGTAAGTAGAAAATAGAGGGTCAAAGTTAAGGGTGGCTCAGTACGGACCCTGAGACCCTTTCATGGTTTTATTAAGTATTTAGTAAAGACTATAATATGTAAGTTCTTTGAAAATGCAGAGAACATTAAAACAGGCAGGATAATTAAGACACTGAGGGATGTGCTTCTTTCACAGGATAATCCTGACATATTAGATGAATGGGCTCCAAAATAGAATATGAAATTTAATGGGCCATGATGCGAATGCAGTTACCCCAGGGATGAGTTTGGGCCAAAGAGGTATATTAGGAAATAAATAGTACCACAAGAGAGTTATATTGAAATGAATTGAATTAATTAAATTGCAGAGAAGAAGGACCTGGGTTTACTGAGAAGCTCAGCATTAAAAATTCTTGGGCCAATGTGTAACAGCACTGAAGAAGGTTAGTAGGATGTTTGCTTGTTCATAAGGCCATCACTTTCCAAATGAGTGTGTGGAGGGCAGGACTCAGTTCTGGACACCTCACTGAAGCTAGCTGTCCAGGTATGACAGTATACAGCATGGGACCACGAGGATGAAGTATAAAGGGGATGGAGGGGATTACATAGGTGAAGACAATTTTGGACACCTGCATTCAGCCAAAGCCACCTGTTGAGACTCTTCTGTATTTAACATAAACCGCTGGAAGGAAAGACCCTAATACTCAGCATCACATAAATACTGCTGTTTTGCAGGGCATGTCTACACTGCAATAAAGACCACATGGCACCAAGTCTCAGAGCCCGAGTCAACTGACTTGGGCTCACAGGACTCAGGCTGTGGGGTTAAAAATATAGTGTAGGCATCCAAACTCAGGCTGGAGCCCAGGCTCTGAAACCTAAGGGTCTCAGAAAGTGGGCTCCTGTCTGAGCCTGAACACTTCCACTGCTATTTTTAGCCCCATGAGTCCAAGACAGTTGACCTGGTCTCTGAGACTCAGTGCCATAGAGCTGTTATTGCATTGTAGACATACCATAGGTACAACTGTTTTCAACTTCACATTGTGCTATAGAAATCACCTGCGTGAGTTCATTTGCCTACCGTAGGATTAAACCGGTAAGTCTGAAGACTCTGTAAGGCTCAGCTGACAGAAATTCTTCAGTCTCAAATGTAATTGAACACTAAACGTAAAGAGTTTTTCCTCTTCCATCTATCTTGCGTTTGTTAACTGCTAAATACAGTTGCACAGCTGGAAAATCTGACATAGAAAGCCACCAGGACGGCACATAAGTGAGAATCCCACAGAGTCATGGTGGTGCTTTTTTATACCGGCTTTGAAAAGTGAACAATTAGAATAAGCACTTGCATTCATGTTAAATCTAATTATGATTGTTCAGGTTTCATGTCATTTAATCTCGTTCAGTTTAAACGGCTTATCCCCTCTTCATCCTTTGATATTAAAAATGTGTTAGCAAAAGAAAGGCCTGCGTCATTAATAACAAGAAAGTACCAAGAAGTGATAGCACAAGAGATAAGAAAGAATCCAGAGCTCCAGGCTTTGGTTTTACTTCCTTCAAAAAAAAAACCAAAAAAACCACCCATGAAAAATTATGTTGGTTATTGCAGCAAACGTAACTGCAGGGAAATGTTATTCTAACCCAGTTCATTCCTGTTAGGAATAAAGGTCAAACATTAGTTCCTGCTGAGATCCTATTGGGTAATTATATTAAGCTCAGCAAACATTCCAAAGAAGATACTGGAACAAGTTATTCTGCCTGATTCATCAAAGAAACCATCTACATTCTCCCCCCCCGCCCCCACACACACCATTGGAATGGTTGCCCTATCTGTTTGAGTGACACTTCAAGTAGAGAGAGTCAGGAATTTCCCATCAAAATGATTTTTTGACAGAAAATGCAGTTTCTGCACAAATTTTTTTTCCTTGGAAAAAAATAGATTTTACTGATTTTTTTTAAATCAACTTTGCATTGGGAAATTCACAATCAGATATTTTGTTTCCAGTTGGTTCAAGCCAAATCAAAATATTTCAGTTTGTCAGAATGAAACAAGACATTTAGGTTTGAGTCAGTTGGACATTAAACTTAGGCCTAGTCTTCACTTACCGGCTGGTCCGGCGGCACGCCATCGATGTTCTGGGATCGATTTATCGCGTCTGGTTAAGACGCGATAAATCGATCCCGGATCGATCCCGGAAGTGCTCACAGTCGGCGCCGGTACTCCAGCTCGCCGAGAGGAGTACGCGGCATCGACGGGGGGAGACTTCCTGCCGCGTCTGGACCGCGGTAAGTTCGGACTAAGGTACTTCGAATTCAGCTACGTTATTAACGTAGCTGAATTTGCGTACCTTAGTCCGATTTGGGGACTTAGTGGGGACCAGGCCTTAATCTCCTATGGTGCTTCAGTGCCTTATGGCAGAAGTAGTTCAGATGCCTCATGCCCCCGTTCTTTCCTATGAGCCAGGTTCCCTCTCCAGACTACATCTCCCATGATGAACCATGGACTCCCCTCTTCCTAAGTTATGTGATGAATCATGGGAATCACATGGCTGCAGTGCATTTTGAGAGATGTAGTCCAGCCTTTGCGAAGACTAGGCACATATGAAGCACACTAACTCCACTCCCAAAAGTAACCATGGCATACAAGGCAGATGCAATTAATGTCAAACTGAGTCAAAATGTTTCAATTAGATTTAACATATTGAAAAAAAAATGTTTCAATTCAGGCATGTCAAAACATCAGAATTTGGTCAATAACAATCAAATGTTTGGTTTCAACATTTCCAAATCAAATTTTTTCCAAAGTTTTCATTGTTTCAGTGTTGAAATATCAGAATTTCCCACTGGATGAAAATTCTGATTTTCACTCAGCTCTACTTGCAGGTTCTTCAGGACCAGGATCATACTTTAGTCAGTGTTTTGTAAAGCACAATGTGCATGTATTGCACTAGAAAAATGCCCCTTTTTGAAGGTGAAACAAGACTCTCATGGGTGGTTTTGGTCCATATTACTTTTCAAGAATGTTAGGGTTAAAACAAAACACAAACAACTCTGGAACCCAAGAAAGGCAGAGTTACAGCAGAGATTCTCAAACAGGGCACCCAAATTTCAGAAACATTGAAACAAACCATTTTGTTTTGAATCAACATTTGAAATGTTTCATTCAACCTGAATGAATGTCTTCCAAGTTTTCTTGTTTCGGTGGGAAACGCCAAAACTTTCACCACCTCTAAAGTGCACACACAATCATAGATTTTTTTTTTAAAGAGAGAATGTCCATTTCTACTGTTGGAATCTATGCAATAGTAATTCATTATGTTAGTTCTTTCATTTTTGTCTCACTTAAGTTAATGGGAGCTTTGCTATTTATGTCAATAAGACTATGATTGGGTCCTAATGGAATATTTATCAGTATAGCAGTTTGGTTTTTAGCATTATTCAGAAAGCTGGCAGCAGAATCATGGTAATTTAAAAAAAAAACAATTCTTGTGAAAGGTTGTTTCAGTTATGAACAATGTACTCCAACCACTTGCTTCCCATTTAATTCTAGATAATTTATTTGTGAAATGCATTGTCAGAACATTATCTTTCTGGAGGACATCTACGCACGTAGGGTTTAGAAAATTCTGAATAGAAAATTAAATACTGTCATTGAGCAGCTCTGTAACATTTAAGATATCAGAGTGAGTCTATTAAAGGATGAAAATCCATTTTTAGAGCGACATGACATTTAAAAAAATGGCTGTCGCCATCAATTTCCCTTTAAACCTTTCAAAGTACAATCAAGCAACAAAAGAGTCCGGGAAGCAGGTCAATATCTCTTCAGTGTCATTACACAAATGGTTGGTTGCACTTTTACATGGAAAACTCCAATTTCAGTTTTATTTCAGTTTAAGGAAGCATACTCGGAAATTGTTCTAGATGGGAGCAAACATGGAAGCAAACATTTCCAAACTCACTTGGATGTCAGTTTACTCACTAACCAAGCTGACTTTTGGATCTCCTAGGACCAAAGTTGGAAGATGGAATTTTTGTTGACTTTGATAGTACTGTTAAATCAATATTGTTAACTATCTCATGGCATGTAAGTGTAAACAACTAGTGAGTGTGTTACAGGTCCCCTCTGAGCCAAGTTTACAGAGATTATAAGTGTGTTACAACTCCATGTAGCCAGGTTTATCTCAAGGGCTAACGTGTTGTGTTTTTAGCTCTTGAGGTCCCTGGTTCAGTTCCTGTGTTAGTCAAAATAACAGCCATCACATTAGAAAAGAGAAGGACAATCATATTATCAAGATCTGTGCAAGCTACTCTGAGTGACAGCTCCTTTTGGTAGGTTTATGAGAAATTACCATTTGTGTTTTCTTCTTCAATGCACGAGCTGAGTTTGCATCCTACCAAGGAGCCTAGAAGACCCCACTGGTGAATTTGAACCCAAATGAGGGGAAGCTTAACCGAAAGACCATGCACAATCATATCTTTAACATCTGCACAAGGTGCTGAGTCATCTCAGTTTGCCATCTCGAGTGAGTGAGGCTTATTCTGTGGGTGGAACTTGAAAGAGTAGCATTGCATTTTCTCCCACCCCTAATTATTTGTATTAAAATAGTGCCCAGAGGTCCCAACAGATTGGGGCCCCAGATTGCAATGTGCTGAACAAGCACATAGTAAGAGACAGTCCTTCTCCCTAAGACCTTACCATCTAAGGCCCCAAATGTGCATGTGCTTCACTTCACACATGAGCTATCAAACAAGCTCAAACAAAATTGTTTGCATCAATGAGGGCCTAAGTTTAAAGACCACACAAAACAATTGGTTGTAACAAAAAGATATAGGTGTGGGAGAGACAACAGTAACTGTGATATGAACACGTTTTGCACTTGTCTAGCCAGGTGCGCAATCTGTAGATGCTGATTTTTTTTTTTAAAAATAAGATAAATAAAAATATTAGTAGCACAAGTCCTAGCTGACCACCAACCTCATCCCCTGGCAGTGTGCTAGAGGCATTGCAGGTAAAGTGTGTGTGAGGAGGGGTTTTAAAGAGGAGACCGCAGTGGCACCATAGATTACTTTGAGGAGGGCATTCCGATCTTAAGGGGTGGCATGGAAGACTCTTGTGTGAAAACAGGATAAATGGGTATGTGAAGCTGGTGCCATGGACAGAGGAAAGGGATGGCTGAGGTGCAATAAGGACATTTATTAGGAATGAGGTCAACTCTTTTCTCCAACACTGTTTCCAAATTAACCCCTGTCCCTGATCAGGATAGCACCTAGGTTAGCGATTCTTAACCTCTCACTACTCTTTTCTGTACAGGGACCTATCCAGGACCCTTCTTCCATCTAGCTATGACCCTCCACCCTCAATAATAATACATAGCTTTTATAAGTGTTTTTCATCAGTAGGTCACAAAGCACTTTACAAAGGATGTCAGTATCATTATCATCTTTTTATAGATGGGGAAAGTGAGGCATAGAGCCTCACCCAAGATGTATGTATATAATTGTATTATTGTGCTAAGTGAAGAGATGAAATTAAATCACAGAGGTGTGAAACAAAGGAATTTTAGCTCTATGTTATGTACAGATCCACAGTGCCACCATGGCATCAATATCAATACCTCCATAATTATAGGATTACTGGTTCTTACTGGCCAGCCCTAAAGTTAACATTTCATCTTTTGTGCAAATACAGGTACTTATGTTTTCTTGCAATTTACTCAAATTTAAACAACAAAGGATCTGGGATACAGCTCCAAACTCCAGGGGTGAAATCCTGGCTCCAATGAAGTCAAGGGGAGTTTTGTCATTGACTCTACTGGGGGAAGAGTTTCACCCTGGAGGCCTGACCTGAGGAGATTGTATCGATCTCTGACAAATACCCTTTTGTTTCGTCTCTTTTATATTCTGGCAACACTTGTAGAACTTGTCAGATCAACAAAGTTTTATTGAATTGCATGATGCCATTGAACTAAGCTTCTACAGTGCCAGAGATTTCTAGCACCATTGATGATAGCAACAATGGTTTCTCATTTCTAAAACCCCTCCTTTGACATGTAGTGAGCGTGGTTCTTCCCTTTCCCAAGCTTGCAACACCACTCACTCCATAACTTGTCATGCCCCCTTTCTTTGCATTGATTGTCACATAGAAACGCTGGTATGACTCTTTATGTAGCACTGATGACAGTATTTCTCTTGTATTGTAAAACACTGAATGTAGAGGAGTGTCTACAGTGCAAGACAAAATAGCTCTTAGAAATCCAGTTTGGCTTTTAAACAAACAATCAAAGCATTTTAGCAATTTGGAGAAAGCTTTTATTCCGAGCTCTCCCACTTGCCACCCAGACCGATGATGTGAAGTAGAATGTAAAGCACCACTTGAAAGTGCCGCTTGATTTCCTAAAGAGAGACTTCTGAAAAGCATTTGACTTTTCCTCCCCCCTCACTGCTGTGTGTTTCTTACTATTTATATTCTTTTTTTTCACAGAGGTTTGCAGGTCAGATGAGTAACATTCTGAACAAGATTGGATCACACAGAAAGGAGAAATGCAACTACAAGGACTCTCTGCAATGCCTCTTCTGCCTCTGTTTTTCAAATCAGTTCAAACATTCTCCAGCTTTTTTTTTTTTTTTCAGATAAGCTTCAAGGAATATTTACAGAAAGGCTTTTACCTTTCTTTAAGCAGAAAGATTAACAGTCTCTTACTCATCTGAATGAAAGGCACCTATGTTCTTTCATCTCTCTGTGGTTTTGGACAGGGTTTCCTGATTCTGGGCTTTAATCCAAGCTCATATATATACCCACATATGCTGTGATACACGTGGCACTGCTGGGAAGAGGTGCTAGGTCAGACATTCATTTCATCATTACATTCCATGAGTTTGTTAAGTTGTAGAGGCATTGCCCTCTGCTGACCAGGGTTGCCAACTGTCCGGGTTTTCACAAGAGGTTCCCTTTTTTGAGGTAGCTGTAGGGATAGGAGGTGTGGGTAGTCAGGTCTCCTGGTTAGAGTCAGGAGCCTGGACCCAGAGCTGGGGTCAGAGTCAGGTGCCAAGTCAAAGGTCAGAGCCAGAGGTCAAAGCCAGACTCAGCGTGAGGGGTAGGGGGTCGAAGCAGGGACCAGGAGCAGATGGGAGTCTGGGATGAGGAGGGCAGGAACAGGCTGGGAGGCAGGAATCAAGAGTCAGTTAAGTAGGCAGGGTCCATAGTAGCAGCCAGCCAGGGATTCACCTAGTTACTCAGACAACTTCCTGGGCCTCTTTCTGGCTTAGGTAACACATCCCAGACAATCGGTGGGGCTGGAGATCTCCCCCAACAAGGAGCTCCAGAGGTGGGGCTGTTTGCGAGCTAGTGCTTCACTAGTCCCTTTCTCCAGTGGCTCAGATGAGCACTAATTGTGGGTCTGGGTTTGAGGCCTATAATCCCTTGTAGTAGCTTTCCTGGGAAATCTGTAAGCATGCTCACTGCTAGCTGTCCAGCTTCATGGACTCAGGACCATCCCAGATGTCCTGGCTTTTTGTACCTGAGAGGTGGCAACCCTGAGGGTGGGTTTTTTTTCCAGAGTCTATTATAGCACAACTCCCACTAAAATCATTGGGAGCAGTGTGGCTTAAGCTTTTGGTTAGGTTTGGAAATCTCAGCCTGAAGGTGTAGAAAGTGGGGTTAGTGGTAGTAAGGGGTTGCAGTTTTTGCTGCTAGGAGCTGGTGATCACAAGGCTGTTGCTAACGGCTACCTTATGATGATTATTCTCTCGCTTAAGTAGTAGCACTGTAGATTTGGGATCTGAATGTCCTTGCGTCAAGTCCTGGCATGGAAGGATTCCTGGGAGTGCTATATGAAATCCCAGAAATGGTGATCTGAGGTTTTACAGCAGTCATCCTCTAGGGCTTAGCACTAATTATATATCCCATGTACAACAGCAGCATTAGCCTGGGAAGGAGAAAAGCTGGGGTGGACATGACTGGTTTGATGGAAAATTACGAAGGGTGTAGTGAGAAACGAGCTAATGTCCCTACCTGTGACCTCATATCTACAGAATTCATTTAGGATGTTCTACAGTCATTCCATCTACCCACCTCATCTGCAACTACCATCAGTTCCTCTTGTCATAAGAGTCTCTCTCTGTCTACACTGTCTGCAATTCAGCAAATCACTCTGCCTGCTATTGATTCTTTTAAATGTCCACATTCTCATGTCTCCCTGAAAGGTTTTTAACTCTTGGCCATACACTGGTCAGTGGAATCCCTTGGCTTCTGAAGACATACACGGCTTCTTATTTTTCCTTTTGTTTAAATTTGTAGGTCATGTTCCTTTTCGAGATTCAGTATGAATCAAATTTTCTCATTATATTAGCCAGATTCAGGTCACCACCTTCCTCAAATTGAAAATTATTGTAGATGTGCCTCACACTTTCTCTCTGCTGCCCAGGAAAGAAAATAGAGCTCTTTTCTTTGTCTTTTGTCTGTCTCAACTGCTGAAAGAAGGAACTAGAATTTGCTGCTGTAATTCTCTCATTTGCTAATCACAATAACAGCTAATAAAGAAAGTGAGGCACCTGCTGAATACCTTTCACCCAGAGAGTGTCAAAGAACTTTGTAAACACAAGTTAATACTTAAAACATCCAAGGGCAGTAAATTGTATGTATGTTTTGCAGATGGACAAACTAAGACACAGAACTAAAGGGCCTGATTTTCAGAGGTGTGTAAATCTTGTCTGTAGAAGAGTGCACTCACCACGGGCAAGCCCCCTCATGGCTGGGCCTGGCATATCAACTCACTCATCACCTAGCGCCTCCTGCCAACACTTGCTCCGGTGGTCTTCTCATGGCTCAGCCCTCCTGCCAGGTCACTTTACCCTGCCGGAGTATGAACATCTCACAGAGACACAGGGCCGGCTCCAGGTACCAGCTGAGCAAGCTGGTGCTTGGGGCGGCAGATTGTTGGAGGTGGCATTCTGCCCAATCCTAGGGCGGTATGGACGCTTTTTGTTGTTGTTGTTGTTGTTCTTGTTCCACTCCGGCCGCTCTTCCTTCCTCCCTGCCGACCGGAGCAGAGCCCTCGCGGCAGGCGGCAGGAGGCGGCGCAGTGGGAGGGGCCGCGTGGCAGCGCCCCTGCTGTAGCTCTGGCTGCCCCCTTACTGCCCGCTCCCTCCCCCTCCCCCCCAGCTGGTCCCCCTGCACCCGTGCTCTGGCCGCGCCGCAGGTTTTTGTTTTTTTGTTTTTTGCTTGGGGCGGCCAAAAAGCCAGAGCCGGCCCTGCAGAGACAGTGTCCCACACAACACTAGGTATCAATCTGCCATCTTCCCACCCCTCCAGGTCTCTTTTTCCATTCCATGCCTCAGTCAGAACAGTGGCCCAGGGCTTCTCCCAGGAGACTGTCAACCAAACTCAAAAGTGAAACAAAACACACCAAAAGCAACTTCTACCCCTTCCCTGGGCTTGAGCTTTTAATCCATCCCCTACCTAGCTACAGCACTGTACGGATCTCTGCCAATGCTATGGCTTAATAACAAGAAAAGCTCTTCAAGGCAAGAATGTCAAGAATGTAAGTGATCTTCCTATGACACTGTATAAATAACAATAAGATCTCTCGAGTGTGTTACATTTCAGCTTATTCACCCATTTAAAGAGATGCCGATCGTCACATTCTGCCTGTGCAAATCACATAAATTAAAGCTGGAAAGGACCCATTAGGTCTTTTAGCCCAGGCTAATGTCGGACTGCACCCCAGAGTGGATCTTCCAGCCCTATTGTAGATGGTAAGCTGTAGAGCTTCTATCACTTTCCTTGGGAAACTATTGCACATTCGAACAAACAACACTGTTATGATTTCTGACCTGGGGAACAAATAGCCACTGTACATGTATTCCATTATTCCAACGACATTAGTGGTGGGAGTCTTTAAAGTATCTGGAGCGATGAGATGTCTGCATGCTGCTATGTGTTGGCCCCATCTCAATTACCAAACCATTCATAAGTGTCCAGGGCTTTCATTCCTGAAGCGTTCAGGTGGCATGTTCACATGACAGCTTAGTTACGACAATGGTTCTTCTTCCAATGGTGATGCTTATTCACTAGAATCTGGGTTGAGACCACCAATTTAATACACAGAGGCCACCAACTGGCTTCCAGAGGGTAATGGCTTTTGGTCATTACACATCAAGGCTGTATTTGAAACTAGCTAACCTAGAGGTTAAAAGACTTCACCATCTGTAACCAACCCCCTGAACCATCCTATGCCCTAGAGGTTTGAGGGTTGTTTGTTTTGTATTGTTTTTCGTATGTACAATAGCTAGTTCTTCTTGGTTTTATAGTAATATAAAGCATGGCACTGAAACTTGTGCCATCTGCAGCAATGAATTTAACCGGTGTCTGCTTTATTTCCCGGTAGTGTAATGTATATTAGAAATATGAAGCAGAACTCACTGTGACCAGCCCTGGAATTAGATAAAAATACACCAGCGGGGACACTAGATAGCATAAAGCTGGCATTCTACAGGATAACACATATTTTCTTTATCGCTTTTATAGGCAGTTTTCTGTTATTAATGTCAAATGATATAAACATGTTTACTAAGCCCGGCTGTATAGCTAACTCTCCGTCACTCACCACATCTTATTGTATTCTCCAACTCTTTCTCTGGGACGGGAGCAGGCGGAATGTCTCCTTCTCCCTCTTGCACCTTAATGTCTGTCCTCCTGCTTATGTCTGTAGGTCTCAGCAACCTCATAGCTGGTGTCATGCAGTTATCAATTCATGGTTGTACCTACATTTATGTCTCTCTCCAACCCTCTCTCACACCTCCCTCCCTCTTTTACTGTACATTAACATTTTTCTTTTCAGGCACTTTTCTCTCTATAGCCTGTATTTACAAGTCTTTCTTCTTTCATTGATCCCTCCCCTGTTTTTTCACTTATGTTTTCTTCATTTTCTCTGTCCTTCTGCTTCAATATCTCAATCTTTTTGCCTTTTCTCTCTCTCCAATATCACTTTTGCAACTATTAATCCTCTCAATTTTTGACTCCCCGCCCCTCTTCTGAGATGCTATTTGCTCGAGCAAGGACAAAATATAGAAATGTCTTCACCCAATCTACGTCCTCCCCAGCCTACTCTTCAGGTCCCAGCCAATTTTCTCCATCCCTGTGCACACTTCCCCAGAGGGCTCATTGGCATAGACAATGAATGAACATAATTTGGTTTCCTTAGTGTTGTCCAGATGATTTTTCACCATCATGCAGTGCTGCCTTGCTAGTTTAGGGCCACTTGCTGCAACCTACTGGGTATTTTGTCTTCATCAGTGTCAGGGTTCCTTCCCCACTCTGAACTCTAGGGTACAGATGTGGGGACCCGCATGAAAGCCCCCTAAGCTTATTTCTACCAGATTAGGTTAAAACCTGGTACGCTGCCACTACCAAGAGATTTAACAAGAAACAGGGAAAGGACCATTTGGAGTTCCTCTTCCCCCAAAATATCCCCCCAAGCCCTTACACCCTCTTTCCTGGGGAGGCTTGAGAATAATATCCTAACCAATTGGTTACAAAGTGATCAAAGACCCAAACTTCTGGGTCTTTGGACAATGGAAAAATCAGTCAGGTTCTTAAAAGAAGAATTTTATTAAAAAGAAAATGTAAAAAAATCATCTCTGTAAAATCAGGATGGAAAATAACTTTACAAGGTAATCAGATTCAAAGAGCCCAGAGGAACCCCCTCTAGCCTTAGTTTCAAAGTTACAACAAAACAGGGATACCTCCCTCTAGCAAAGGTAAAATTCACAAGTTGAGAAAACACAGATAAACTAATATGCCTTGCCTGGCTGTTACTTACAAGTTTGACATATGAGAGACTTGTTCAGAAAGATTTGGAGAACATGGATTGACGTCTGGTCCCTCTTAGTCCCAAGGCGAACACCACCAAAACAAAGAGCACAAACAAAAGCCTTCCCCCCGCCCCTCCAAGGTTTGAAAGTATCTTGTCCCCTTATTGCTCCTTTGGGTCAGGTGTCAGCCAGGTTCCAGGTGAAGAAAATGCAAGATAATTCTCTAACTACTTCAGACTGGTGCTCTGTTCTTCCTCACACTTCAGTAATATTATATCCAAGATGTTCTCTTCCTCTCCTGGTTCTCTTGTTCTCTGTAGAGAGTGAGGCTTTGCATTAGGCTCACTTCCTTTGTGCTACAAACAGATATTTCCTTCTGCATGGCACAGACCATCTATTCTTTTTAGGCGCCTCTTTTTTAGGCTGCTCATCATTGTAGTATCTGAGCACCTTCCTCGTTCCTATCCTAAATATGGAATGGGCCTCCTATGTTGTGGTCCCTGGGTATGCAGCCTTGTTTCAGTTTCTATACTGACTTATTTTGTATCATCAGAAGTCCTTGGAGGGTAGACCTTCAAAAGAATTTAGTGTCCATAATTGGAGCCAGATTTTCAGAAGAACTTTGCTCTCCATTTAACATAAAAAAGTGCCCCGATTTAAAAAAAAAAAAAAAAAAGCTTAGTGTGTTGGGAGAGGAGATCTTTTAAAACCTGGCCCCAATTATGGGTGCTGAGCACTTGAAAAATCTAGCTGTGTGGACTTACTAAAGACTCTACCTCAAAAGCCAAGGATTCATAGATTTTAAGAGCAGAAAGGACTATTAGATCATACAGTCTGACCTCCTGCATAACACAGGCCAAAGAGTTTCACACAATTACCCAATCATTTGTGTTTGACTAAAGCCGATAATTCATAGATTCATAGATTGTAAGGCCAGAAGGGACCACTGTGATCATCTAACCTGACCTCCTGCGTAACACAGGTCATAGAACGTCACTGAAATAATTCTTGTTTGAACAGGAGCAGCTCTTTCAGAAAGGCTTGCAATCTTGATTTGAAAACATTGGGAGATGTAGACTCCACCACTGCCCTTGGTAGTTTGTTCTGGGGGTAAACACCCCTCCCTGTTAAAAATGTCTGCCTTTTTTCTAACTTGAATTTGCCTGAATAGAACTAAAATTTAAATATACCAGTGTATGAAGAAAGAGGTTATCCAAAACATCCCCACAAGCAGTATGAGAGAAAGCCAAAATCATATTGAAAAGGCCCACCACACAGTGCCTAAATATAACAGTGAAGTGCAAACAAGCAAAAATGTATAAATATACAATCATGTTCCTGAGCGCTGATTTTTTTGAAGGCTCATTATATCTGATTTTAACTTAACAGGAATGCGCAGACGGCTTGTGCTCAGCCTATAATTAAGAGACCCCACTTCACAAACTTGAAACTGCATGAAGAAATATGATTTTGTGAAATGTTCACAGAGCAGCTTTCTATGTCAATTAAAATGGTTAAATCTGCATTACCTGCTTCTTCATTAATATGATGTAATGTGTTCTTCTTGGACCTAATTATCTATTTGCTAAATAATTGCCTGTTCTCTCATTCATGTAATTCAGATGGTTTGCTGGGTAGAAAATTGTGGGCCTGATTCTCAGTTACACGCAGGCACCTTTATGCCCCTCTGGCAGCATAAAGTAGGGTTACCATACGTCCGGATTTCCCCGACATGTCCGGCTTTTTGGTGCTCAAATCCCCGTCCGGGGGGAATTGCCAAAGAGCCGGACATGTCCGGGGAAATAGGGAGGCATAAGCCAGGGTCCGCCCAGCACGATCCGCCGGGTCCGCAGCGCAGCCCAGCTGCCCCAGCTACAATGCTCAGGCGGGGAACGGGGGGGGGCTCGGGCTTCCCTCGCGGGCGGGGGTCCCCCGGCCACTGGGGGACCCTTCCTGTGGCCCCATTGCCCCGCACAGCTTGGAACCCGGCATCGCGGGAGCTGTTTCCGACGGGGACAGACAGGCTGGGGAACGTGCTCGGCGGCAGGAAGGAAGCTGAGGCCGGGGCTGCAGGGACCCGCGCTGCTGAGCGTCTGAAGTCCTCAGCAGGCAGAGGCTGCCGGGGGAGCGGGGGCGCAGGGGCAGGGTAGGCTGGGGGCTGCAGGGGCTGCAGGGTGAGTGAGGAGCAGGGGTCACAGAGGCTGCAGGGGCGGAGGGGCTGCAGGGCGAGTGGGGAGCAGGGAAGCACTTAGCAACCCCCAACCAAGATCAGAGCGGGAGGGAAGAGGGGGAATGCAGGGTGCTCAGAGGAGGGGCCAGAGTTGGGGAAGGGGCGGGGTTAGGGCGGGGCTGGGGCAGAGTTGGGGCGGGGCCGGGGGTGGGGAAGGAACGGAATTGGGGCAGGGCCAGGCCCCCGTGGAGTGTCCTCTTTTTTCAGTGTTGAAATATGGTAACCCTACATAAAGGGGCCTTCAAGTGAGCAAACGCAGCCTATTGGGAATACTTGTGTATCTCCATGACAGTTGTGGAGCTGATATGGGGTTTAACTCTGGTTCCACACTGCCAGCCCCCAGTGTAAAGAGTATATAGACAGGTATGACTAGAGTGCACTGCACAGCAGCTATTCTTTGCTTTCCAGATTCCATGGGGGAGGCGCATGGGGAACAGAGTAAGTTAGAGCAACCTTGAGGCTGCTGTAACTTATACCGGGGTTGAGCAGGACCCTGGACTGCCCAAGAAGAGGAAATAAACAATACTGGCTTAAAGCTACCTTGGGCTCCCTACCTCCTCTGATCTCTGCCACCAGAGAAGGAATGGCATGATGAGAATCAGTCCCAAGATGCTTACATTAGGGCTAGGTGAATGGTGGTGATGAAAATTCCCCATGTGTGTATGTGTATGTATATATATATGGGAAATTTTCATTGTCAACATTCATCCAGCCCTAATATAGTTTATTTTTCATGTAACTATATATATATAGTGTTCCATAGTAATAGAGAGGAAAACAATCCAGTGGTTGGGGGCTAGCCTATGACTTAGGAGACCATGGTTCAATTCCCCGCTCTGTTACAGATTTCCTGTATAACCCCAGGCAAGTCATCTAGGCCTGGATCCACAAAGTTATTTAGTCTCCCAACTTGCATTGATTTCCATGGAAACTAGGAGTCTATATACCTTTGAGAATCTGGACTTCAATTCCCACAGGAATGCTGTGATTAAAATTACATTAAAGATGGTGAGGAGCTGTAGGCATGGGGGCCAAAGGAGGACCTAAGGCCTTGGCTACACTCGGGACTTCACAGCGCTGCCGTGGCAGCGCTGTGAAGCGCAAGTGTAGTCATGCCACCAGCGCTGCGAGGGAGCGTGCAGCACTGCAGGCTCTGCTTACACTGGTGTTTTACAGCACTGCGCTCGGGGGGGGGGGCGTTTTCACACCCCTGAGCGCAGCAAGTTGCAGCGCTGTACAGCGCCAGTGTAGCCAAGGCCTTAGATTCAAGCAATCTGCGTGAAAGCCCAAACCCAGATTACCTCCAGCAAGCTGGCTGCTTCTCTGAATAGTCTGCCCTCTGGGAGCTTTTCCATGCAACACAGACTGCAACAGAGCCGTGTCCTGGAGCACTCTGCACTCAGTGAAGCCAGTCCCAGAAACTAGATTTGAGGAGAGGAATTTGTCTGCCGAGAAGAACGGTTGCTCTGGGAACTCCTTCTCAGAATGAAACTCCTTGTTGCTGCAGAGATGGCTGTGGCCCATCCTGGGACGGAGACAACCACAGACTTTGGGAATGTTTGTACCAAGAACTGGAGGCATGTTGCATAGCTGCTGAATAGTGAGCAGAACCATATACCTTGATCTAAACTCGCCCAAAGTCTGAGACACTTTGGATCAAGGGATCCAGGTATTGGTAACATTATCTGCTGTAGCAAGGGAAAGGTGAAGCCCTGATCACTGCATAGCAGAAGGCAGTGGCACTATCTTGCCCCCCATCAACAGTGGGTTTACATTAGTTCAGCTTTCTCACCTGCTCACAGGTGCCCAAGGGAAGGACAGTAAGTTGGCTGCTTGAGAGAGACTATGCCTTTGAAAAGGCTGGGCTTCACATCCAAGGTATTAGACTGGTTTGAATCCTAAGTAGGATTCTTTTCACATCCTTTTCTGCTCCTGTTAACTTATTTTGCATCCTTGTCATAAGCGACATCCCCTGCAGAAGAGACCTTACCAGCTGCCTCTATATTTTTACCCCACACAGTCATTTAATCAGGTTACAGATAGATTAGAATGAACTGAGGATTCAGCAGGTAAATAGCTCTCCAGTTTATTTTTCATGTAACTAACATGAACCTAGAAAACAGTAGGAAGAAATCAAGGTTCAGGCTGAATATTTTTCTCTTTACATGGGATATTGGGCATGTTAGAGGGCTTATTTCTTCACCCTCTTACTTCCCTAGTCCTCCTCGCATGAACAGAGAGCAACAATACCTGAAGTCCGAAGGTGCAAACAATTTGATGTTTATTGGGGTGAACTTCCAACAAGCATGATTTCAGTTTCCTTCCTCAGTGTCCCCCTTCCCAGCTCTGACACCACAGAGCCTTGCCTGTGTCCATGTTCCCATTCCCCCCCCACTAGCAAAACATGATTCCAATTCCCCCACCCCCATTCCCTGTTCCCATTCCCCCCTTACTTCCTGATTGACTGCAGACTATATAGTAAAACTTGAGTTCTGCTTAGCTATACCCTAACCACATATTTTACTGAAATGTAACTAACCAATTCTAACATATTGTAACATGATTATTTAACCAATTATATCCCACCACCTTAATTGGTTTACACACAACAAAATTAATTATACAGAAGACAGAAACAATCACAGAGCCAGACAGAGATTATACAGACAAACAATAGGGAAGTTAAAACTACAGTGATAGAACAATACAGAAAAGAGGATTTCACACCCCAGCTATTGCTAAGTGAGTTCTTGCCAGACAGGATGCTATCAAACTAAGTTTTCTTTAAAGCTTTTAGGCTCTTCTCTTTCTCTGGAGGTGATAGAGCGGATCCCCTTTCTAACAGCCCCAGATGGCCTTATTTCAGTGTGATTGGTTTGGGATGTGAGGATGTGACCATTCACTTCCCAGCTCATGGCTGCCCCTGCTGCTTAGCCGAAGGCCTTACTAAGCCTAAGAACAGGGCCTTAGACTGTCCCAGTGAGAAAAGGCCCTTACACCGGCAGACAGTGATTTTGATTCATTCTTTTATACCTCTATAACTAGCTAAGTGATAAGAATACACCTACATTCTTAAAGTATAGGGCTTTGTAGACAGGCCTGAATATCTATATCCTAACAGGGCACCAAGAGGTGTCTCCGAAAAAAAAAAAATAAAACAAAAAACAAAAACCACCTCTGTAATTTTCTACTATGGCAAGTTTGGCTTCCAAGATACCATCTGCCAGGTGAATGTATACTAGGGACCCAAGTGCAACTGGCGATGAATGTGACATGGACAGAGGGTCAACAACCTTTCTCCCTCAAATATTCTTCCCCTTTCTTGTCGTTTACTTCTGGGGCATGTGAACAATCCAAAATCTGAAAATAACATTTCAGCACCAGTGGACTGAAGATGGGTGTAATATTTCTTAACCAGTTACTTTGCTGTAGAAACTTAGAAAAATGTTCATCTGGGAGAAGAACTGACTGCTAACATCAGCACCAGAACATAGGCATGGCCCTGGGGAAGAGTGTGTGCGTTTGGGGGTATTGTACATGGGCCACCACAGTATTCCAATATTTAATGGGCTCAGAAGTTACAGGCTAAGGAATTACGCCCCATGGAAGCTTCTTGAGGGACACATTATGGTGCTTTCCAGTCCTGTTTGAGTTTTCTGCACAGATCATTGTGGCCTAGTCTGTGACCCAGCCTTCCATAGATGGCCAGTCTTGGGCCCAGTGTCTCCAGAGTCCAGTGACTAACAGAAAGGCTGTTCTCATAGCTCCTATGCCACTCACCTTAAATCTCAACCAATGGGCTCAATCTCACTGAAATGGGAAAACTTGATTGATTTCAGTGGGAGCAGGAGCAGACCCATTCAGTTTGAGAAAGACCTGCTAGGTCCATGCTTTTGAACAAAGAGTGGATTTCCTCCACTCTAGTCCCTCGAGTCTTTGGCTGACTTATTTTCTGACAGCTCTACTTTGAAGGCTTCAATGCATGTAATTCCTCGGGTAGCTACAAGTAGCTTCCAGGGTAGTTTGTTCCAGTGCCTAACAGATGGTAGACAAGAGTTTTTTTCTTGATGTTTAGCAGAAAGGTTTCATTTTTACTTTACAGAAGCAATTGTTACTGGTTATGCCATTCCTGGCAACAGAACCTCACCTCCTTTCTATCATTATCCCTCAGGCATTTGTAGACAGTTTTAATTGTCTCTATTTGTTGCCTTTTCTCTCAGACGGATGACCCAGTAGTTAGGGTGTTAGCCAGAGACTTGGAAGACTTGGCTTTAATTCCCTACTCTGCCAACAGGCTTCCTATATAACCTTGGGCAAATCACTTAGTTTCTCTGTGTTTCAGTTCATTGTTCATACAATGGGGATAATAGGGCTTCTCTACCTGATAGAGGTGTTGTGAGAATAAACACATTAGTGATTGTGAGATGCTCAGAGACCGTAGCAATGGGGTAATACCTACAATAGACAGGTTGCCCATATGAAATTTCACCTTTAGCTAGGGTAGTGGCATGATCTACTGGGGCTCTAGGAGTCAGGAGGTCTGAGTTCTATGCCAAGCTATCGCTGACTTCCTGTGGACTTTGCATGTTACTTTACCTACAGTTTCCTCATGTATAAATGAAGATAATCAAACCCAACTTTCTAAAAGAGCAGCGAAATAGTGAGATGTATAAAGAAGCGCTTTGAGAGTTTCAGTGTTGTGACTAAATCTCCTGGCTGGCTTCAAAAGTCTCAACCATGATTAGATCCCTCATGCAACAAGTGGTAACCTTAAATACATGTGCCAGAATATTACTTATTATTACTATATTATTACGTAGTGCTACCAGTTTGCAAGGTGCTTACAGCCCACGCTGAAGACAATGACCATGTTTATGAGCCCAACAAAAACGTATATTTGGGTATTTTTATGATACAGCCAAGGTACCTGTGGTCAATCCATGGACTACATCTGTAGACCAGGTCCTCTGTCAAGCCAAGGCATGTCTTTAACGCTCATCACAGCAGCACTGTGATAAGGTATCAAATGGTTAAAAAAATACATAGATACCCTTGAGTGATGATGAGAGAGTGAAAATGAAACGTCTCAAGTTCTCAATAACCTTCAAAATTACAACCTAAGAATAGTTTTCAAGACAGAAAAGCAATCAGTGATCAGACCATTCAAATCCCAGCTGGGAGGGCCTTTTAATAGTTACACCAAAGTGCTGGTGATTTGAAGCAAAGAATGATTGCGGTTGCTGGACTTTAAGAGGAAAGAATTCACCAGAGATATTGGATGGTTCTTGTACCAAGGATTAAAGAGACCAATTAGATCTAGAGCAGGGGTTCTCAAACTGGGGGTCAGGAGGACCCCTCAAGGGCTCGCGAGGTTATTACATGGAGGGTTGCGAGTTGTCAGCTTCCACTCCAAGCCCCACTTTGCCTCCAGCATTTATAATGGTGCTAAATATATAAAAACGTGTTTTTAATTCATAAGAGGTGCGGGGTCACACTCAGGCTTGCTATGTGAAAGGGGTCACCAGTAAAAAAGTTTGAGAACCACTGATCCAGAGCTACAATGATCAACCTACTTGTGGGCGTGCATGTGAAGATATATTGAGCCAGATCGCCAGCAGGTGTATATTGGTGTAGCTCCATTGATGTCAATGCAGATTTGCACCAGCTGAGGATCTGACCCCATGGTTTTTGCAAGGAAAAACAACAGTTGTGACACTAAGGTCCTTGCCCCTCATTGGTCAGTGGTCGCCTCCAGCAGAGTCTAATAGCTTTTCACTTACTCACTATCCTAAAACAAAGCTATCCCAGAGGAGGTCACTTTGAACTAATTTTCCTGTGCGAGTGAGAAACAGCTTCCTCTGCTCTGCAGATTGATTTCGTATGGAACTCTCATTCCCTTCTTGGGTTTGGACCTTTTGTGCTGAGCTGTGATAGAAACTTGCATCATTTAGTCACAGAATTGATGGGCCAACGTTGCACCCAGAATCTGGCCCCAGTGGGAGGTCAGGGAGGGTCTGGGCTACCCCGGGCAGCCTAGTGTGCATGATGACTGTGCAAAGTGCATCTTCCTTCAGGGTCAGAGTGTGTCTGGTCCTTGCACAAGTGCATGGGGGTGGAAAGCCCTGCAAGGGGAACATCCCCCACTTCACACAAAGGTTTAAGGAGCACAGGGACTGATGCATCCCTGGGGTCTCATGCACCCTAAAGGGAATGGGAAGAGGTGTAGTGCTGTCAGGGTGCTTCAGAGGTAGCATCTGGCTGGTGCAGCCTGAGAGTCCTCCTGCATCCCAGGTCATTCGGGGAGACACTGTGCACCTGAAGTGCATCCCACTCCTCCTTCTTCTCACGTGGCTGCAGCTGCACATTGCACCCTGCAGGGGCCATGATTAGGTCCTTAGGACAGTGCAATCAGCTCCCCTGCAATATATCAGACCCCACTCTGATCCAGTGCAAGGTGTTGCGAGCTGAGGCCCTGCTTTCTCTCTGCTTTTCCACACACATCCCCATCACTGTGTGCCACAGGCAGGGCCGACGAGAGCGGGGGGAAGCCGGTACAAATTACCGGAGCCCGGAGGTCAGGAAGGGGGCCCGGGGCCTGGCTTCTCCCCCCCCACCCCCCATCAGCCCTGCTTAGCCGGTCCGCCCTTGCTGGGGGGCCCCCAAATTTTTTTTCACCGGGGCCCGAACCCGTTCTCGGCAGCCCTGGCCATAGGGTTGCACCGAGAAAGCAGTCCTGCCCTCTTGTGAGCACAGGGACTTCAACTGTGACTTGGAGTGAAGGACACCCAACGGAGGGGGGAGCATCTTTGCTTGCTCCCTCACAAGAGCCAGGCATGTACACACACACACACAATTAACATCCATTCAGTGAGTTCCACACAAGGGATCTTACAGTTCTTTGCAAACCATATACAGGCTAGAATCTTTTCACTCCAGACTTATCTGCAGCTATCTCTGGGGTGGAACATGGCATCTGTTTAAAAGCAACACTCCCTAGCTGTTTAGAAAAGAGCGTGAAGAAGAAGTGAGTTTCCATTTGAAACTGCGTGGGAAACTGGACTCTCACCAGTGCAGTGAGGCTGCCACCGCTAACACTTGTGAAATGTGCCATGGGCTCTTTAACTCTTTAAGAGCTCCGTTCTAGGCATTTTAGACTTTTCTTGTGGTGTTTTATTTGCCCAGAGACCAATTGCCTTTCACTCTCAGGGAAGGTCTATACAGTATTTTGGAGAGAGCCTCATGCTCACACTAGCACTCTAAATACAGCTTTATAGAATATGCTTTGAGATGCAGCTTGGGCTGGGGCTTGGGCTCTGAAGCCCATCGCCCTTCCGAGACTTCAGAGCTCAAGCTCCAGCCCGAGCCACAATTTCAAAATGCAATCTATATGGCTGGTCTCAGAGCAGTAGCACAGGCCCCGCTAGCCCTAGTCTGTCCACCCAGGTTGGGAGGCCTCTCCAAAATGCTGTGAAGACATGCCCTCAGGGTTCTGATGACTGAGTTACTTAGAAATATTAGGAAGTCTGTCCATCCTTTTACGCAGTCCAGGAATGGATTATGTTCTTAGGCCAACTGCCAAAATACTTGGGATTCTAAGGAGAATTTTTTTGCCCCACTCTGTAAAAAGTAGACATGCAGAAATGTGAAAGGAGACGTCAATAAATCAAGAAGCAGCTAAAAGAACAGACATCTTTCTTGATGGGCATTAGCCTTTATTTTTCTCTGGTCATTAGCACTGGAGAGCTGACTGTGCATGAATTTGTACAGAAGAATTAATGGGCCACATCTGAAAAAGACAATAGCTGGGCTGTTGTGGATAAAAAGAACTGCAAGGAAGAGCAGGGAATGCTGAGGAAAGATGAGGCCGGAAAATGCTGCACCATGCAATATATAACAAATGATTTGCTTAAGTATCAATTTACATTTCTAGAGCCCCTTTGCTTTGCAAGGCTCCCAGAGTGCTTTAGTTCAAGAATCATTTCACTCACTGCAATAATGACAGTGGAAGGTGTCGGTTACATCATTACACAACAATATAAGACAATGTGAAAAATACCATATTCAAACTGCAAGTTGAATTTAGTCGGCAGAATGCAATAACCCCAATGAAAACTTGGCAAAGACACTGAAACTAAACATCTAGCATGTGACAGATTAGAGACTAACAAATTTATTAGAGCATAAGCTTTCGTGGACTACAGCCCACTTCTTCAGATGCAAGGTGCCACAAGTACTCCTGTTCTTTTTGTGGATACAGACTAACACGGCTGCTACTCTGAAATGTGACAGATGTTAGTCATGCCACTTAATGCACTATTGGAAGGGGCTCAAACACTGTGGCGCTGAGGGTTGTATAAGAATCTATATAGAATCAAATTATTTACATAAATTGTCATTTAAATTGCTATTTAAGACTGCTTATAGTCATCTGTACAGATAAAATACTTAAGTATGCAGGTTCAAAGTGTGGAATTATATACGGGAAAAACATAGGTACTTGGTGCAGTATTGTTTTATATAAGAATATACAAAATTGCCATATGCAAGTACATAGACAATATTTGATGCAATGTTGTTATACACCAAGAAGTCCCCAAGCACTGAAATTTGCAGAAGTCTCTCTTATGTAGGTAGGAACATGCTTAATTGGTGCAGAATTCTTTTGCTTTGTTAGCTATGTGCATATTACTTATTGAGAAGTGTGTATTCCTGAACTCAGTGAGAGCTCTGCCTGTGTAAATAAACAATTTAGCTCTTTCGAGATATCACTTAAGCACCTGCTTAAGTATTGTACTGAATAGGGAAACACTTCAGGAAAGCACATAAGAATATGTTGAAGTCTGGGCCATGGTGAAATTTTGTTTGAGCTCATGCTCATCGCTGTGACTTGCACTTCACAATAACACATTGGCTAAAATTGCAGTATTTTTCATGACTATAATGACAACCATTTCGTCCTGAAGAATGGGGAAAAAATCATATAAGGGTGGTATGGAAGGTTAATCAAAACAGTCCAGTAGAAGAATAAAATACAAACATATACAATATTTTTAAAAATCCCACAATGCATGAACCAGAAACAGAAGTTTATTAAAAAACAAAAAACTAAACCAAAACCAAAAAAAAAAAGGAAAAGGAAACCCAACAACAACAAAGAGCTTTCTAGAATCTGCCTTTTCACTGGCCATAGAAATAGAAAAGGAAATAACATTTTATGGGCTCTGTAACTTGCCCTGCTACCCTTTCATTAGGGTTTTCTGAAGTTTCCTACATGGCATAGACGAAAACAAGCTCAGAGAGTGAAGATTTAAATATAGACGTTCCCTGACCTTTTCCTTTCCATATGTATCCTGATGTTCTGTGGAATCTGCTCTGTCACTACTTTATGGAACATGAACAACCAACTGCCTCAGTTCCTTTACCATCCTAGAGGTTAGAGGAAGTGACAGTGAGTTAAGAAGACTCCTCTGTTCTATCCTCCAGCTCCATCATTGACGTGCACATAACCTTTAGCACAGGGGTTCTCAAATCTGATTGCACTGTGACCCCGTTCTGACAACAAAAATTATTACACAACCCCAGGATGGGGGAATGAAGCCTGAGCCTGCCCAAGCCCTGCTGCCCTGGAAGTGGGGTGGACAATTCCAAAGCCTGATGGGGCCAAAACTGGAGCCCAAGGGCTTCTGCCCCAGGAGAGGGGCCTGTAACCTGTTCCCTGACACCCAAGGCTGAAGCCCTCGGGCTTTGGCTTTGGCTTTGACCCCAGGTGGTGGGACTTGGGCTTTGGCCCTGGGCGGTGGGGTCTGGGCTTTGGCTCTGGTCCCGGGCCCCAGCAAGTCTAATGCCAGCCCTGGTGACCCCATTAAAATGGGGTTGTGACCCACTTTGGAGTCCTGACCCACAGTTTGAGAATGCTTAGCGGGACATTTAGGGCCAAATTTTAAAGCACTCAGCAGCTCCCATTGTGACACTTAAGGTCACATTTTTAAAAGCAATCAGTACTAGAGATGGTGAAAATTGCTATTTGGCAGAAAATTGGGTTTTCTACACAATTAATTTTTTTTGGCAAAAAATGTCCGCTTTCCATGGAGAAATGTTTTTTTCCACCAGAAAATTTCAGCCAGAAAATAGAAGACTTCAGCCAAAAAAAGGGATTTGTGCTATGCTTCTCCTGTCCTCATTCTCCTTCATGGGAAGGATCCCCAATTGGAATGCTTCTCCCATAATGCATCATTATCTCCCTTGATAAGCAGTTGTGTACCTGACTGTAGTGCATTATAGGAGATGTAGTCCAATTGGTGATCCTAGCCCATAGAGGGGAAATGGGACATGAAGAGAAAGCTACAACTCCCGTGAGGTGCTCCTACTCCCAGTTTTCAGCCAAAATATTTTGGTTTTTGAGTTTGAGGAAAATCTGAAGATATCTGTGTAAAAGCACACCTGCCTCAAAGAGGTGTTATGGGAATTAATTAATGTACTCATCTCAAAGCGTTCAGAGATGCTATGATAATAAATGCTACATTAGTGCTAAGTGCTATTAATTTATTGTTATGTATTACTGATGTTACCTTGCCATGTCACACATGGAAAGAAATCTGACACTGAAAGCCTGATTCTCTAGATTGAATCCTGTTTTGTTTACACCTCACACTATTGGCTTTTGCAGATGCACTGCATTGATTTGTAGGCACAAAGGAATTGTCACATAGAAACAGATCAATGGACCATCTAATGTAATCCCCAGACTCTGACAGTGGCCAATGCCAGATGCTTCAGAGAAAGGTGTAAAACCACCATAATGAATCTAATTATGCAGTATAGTACACTAGGGCACAATTCTTCCTGACCTTAGCTGATCACACTATACTGTGAAAATGAGGATGGATAGCCATCATAATTGTATTCTAGTTATTATAATAGCTGTTGCTATTCTTGTTTACATCAAGGTTTAATCCTTTTCTTAAAATCTACTAAGCTCCTTGGCCCAATACTTTCCTGTAGCAGTGAGTTACACAGGCTAGTTATCCAGAATATTACATTCAAGGGCACATTGTTGTATCCAGATTTTATTTATAGTATGGACAGGGATAAACAAGAGAACCCGAATGACCTTCAAATACCAACCGCTATATCACATTCCTATACATTACCTCCTGATGCAATTTTCCTCTGTCAGTGAAATGGTTCCAGATTGTTTGTTTTTAATCTCTTCTTGTACAGCATCTTGCTCAGTGTATGAACTCAGCAGAATACTGAAGTCTGCTCAGATGAAAGGCTTTCAAGTGCTAGCTGTTTCCCTGGAGTTCACACCATACAGGTAGTTTACAACACTTGTAAGGATTCCCTTCCTCGTTAATAAACAGGTGGTGAAAATAGCTCATCACAAACTACTCTTCTCTGGCAGAAAAGAGGAAGTGGAACCAAGATGAGGAAGTGGGCATGTATGTATGTTTAAATGAGACATGCTGAACTTTAGGCCCTGATTCCGAACTGGCATTCATTTGACAGTGGCATAACTCTATCAACGTCAGTGGATTTACTTTTGATTTACACTGGTGCGAGATGAGAATTAGGCTTCAATTAAGCAGACCAAAAAAAAATCTAGCTCAGGGTTGTCTTATTTTAAAATTGAGTAATATTATACAGCAGGTCTGTAGTCTACTGTAGTATGTTTCTATAAGGGGCATCACACAATGTGTGTGTCTTGGTGATGCTTTCTCTGGACTAACAGATCGGATCTACAGAATATAGGTCACTTAAGGGTCTTATCTGAAAGGAAAGGAAAAAGACATTCACAAAATACATACAGGTAAGGCAAGGCTAAACATATTACTGATAGGCTTAGTACTCTTGTTCCCATCCGTCTGACTCCCCAGCCTTTAGAAGGGAGTGCTAATGGAAAAACAACAGGCCACCTGAATGCTTTCTTTGCTCAGACCACTGCTAATGTTAAAACTTTAAGGGCAGCTCTCCTTTTCTCTCTTCCTTAAATGTTGAGAGAGAACTGTCAGTTCTCAAAGTAGAACATTGATAACACTTGCTAGAAACAAGAACTGGAGTAGTGCATTTGCAAACATCTCCCACTCATCTCTACCAATGCACTTAAATCCAGCACCAAGCAGCTTCCGTCCCAGACCTCTGGTGAACAGAGACTGTTAATTGCCTTGAACTGCTGTGCTGCACAGCAGTTTCATGATGCAGACAAACTCACCAGAGAAAAGTAGTCTGCCATGCCAAACTGAGTTCATCTGAGCCAGATGTGAACCCCAGTCTCCTGGGGTGACAGTTGAGTGCATTAGCTTAGTCTCAATAGAGCTCTCATATCAAACATTTCTTCAACCATGTGGAACACATCTGATGCCTACCAATTTAATATTCGCGAAAGTTTTTCATAGAACCTCGAGATGTTAGCCTCACCTAAGCTCACCTCACTAGAGGAAAGTGCCAGTATGCTCTTTTTATGACAGCCTATGATACTCCTAATCTAACTTTCCTTTTAAAGTCACTTCCCATGCATCTCTTTGTATCTTCTCCCTTTATTCCATATCCAGCTTGATAGCTGCACAGATTCGTCCACTGTCCTTCCCTTCTATCCGTCTCTCATTCTTCTCCATATTCTTCTTCATACGACAGGTGTGGAGGCCATTGCAGTTACAGTTCATCTGTCTAAAGATGAATTGCTTAAATGTGTCCCCAGGCAAAGTCACTTTAATGGCATAAGCACAGCAATACATTATCATGGGAATGGTCCTTTGATAATGTATTGGAGCAATACATCAGAGGGATGCAAAATGGCAGAAAAGCTCTCCATGTGGTCACCCTCATGAATGTAAACTAATAGGGCCAGACCTTCAGCTGATGGAAATTGGGGTAGCTCCACTAATTTACACCGTTAAAGATTTTTGTCTAATTATAGTGTTTCTCGGAGTTTTCCATGCTCTAAGTAAAAGAGTTCCAAGTCAGCCTTTGGAACAGTTTATCTAGGGAGTTATAAGGCACAGTCACAACAAACATTCAAGGAGCCATTGGGGGGAAGGATAGCTCAGCAGTTTGATCATTGGCCTACTAAACCCAGGGTTATGAGTTCAATCCTTAAGGGGGCCACTTAGGGATCTGGAGCAAAATCAGTACTTGGTCCTGCTAGTGAAGGAAGGGGGCTGGACTCAATAACCTTTCAGGATCCCTTCCAGCTCTATGAGATAGGTATATCTCCATATATTACTTTATTATTAAATGCAATTATGGAAATAGCAGTATAGAGTCCTTCCTATATTCCTAGATGAAGGAGACCAGACAAGACAGTTCAAGAGGTCTATGTTACCTTTGGGTCAGATTCCGATGCTCTCACTCACATTGAATAGTAGTTCCTTATTCAATGTGAACACTCAAGGAGTAAGGTACTAGTCAGTGTAAGTCAGGGTATCAAAACTGGCCCTATATTAGAGCTGTTATTCCGTTATTCATTGCATTCCCATGGGTTATCTAAAATAATTCTTCTGTTCTTCATCATTATTGTGCCTGATCCAGATCATCTTTACTCGGTGAAAATCAGATGCACTTCCTTTAAAGTCAATGGAGGTGTACCAGAGTAAAACCAGTGAGAGATTAGAATCAGCCTGGCCATTTGTAGCCTTCAGATCATTGTAGAAAGGTTCCTGTAATAGTTCAAGATAGTCTACCTGATCCTGCTTGTTGTATTTAAAGCTTTTTTCAACGGTTACAACAGAATAATTGTTGAATCTATTCAACCTATGAAAGCGGCTAGAGTGACTTCTGGTATCATAAGAGTATTTACTTACAATACTAAGATAACCAATTGCTTTTTATCGTTCCAATAAGAACATAAGAACAGCCGTACTGGATCAGACCAAAGGTCCATCTAGCCCAGTATCCTGTCTACCGACAGTGGCCAATGCCAGGTGCCCCAGAGGGAGTGAACCCAACAGGCAATGATCAAGTAATCTCTCTCCTGCCATCCATCTCCACCCTCTGACAAACAGAGGCTAGGGACACCATTCCTTACCCATCCTGGCTAAGAGCCATTAACGAACTTAACCTCCATGAATTTATCCAGGTCTCTTTTAAACGCTGTTATAGTCCTAGCCTTCACAACCTCCTCAGCCAAGGAGTTCCACAAGTTGACTGTGCGCTGTGTGAAGAAGAACTTCCTTTTATTTGTCTTAAACCTGCTGCCCATTAATTTCATTTGGTGTCCCCTAGTTCTTGTATTATGGGAACAAGTAAATAACTTTTCCTTATTTACTTTCTCTACATCACGCATGATTTTATATACCTCTATCATATCCTCCCTTAGTCTCCTCTTTTCCAAGCTGAAAAGTCCTAGCCTCTTTAATTTCTTCTCATATGGGAACCGTTCCAACCCCCTAATCATTTTAGTTGCCCTTCTCTGAACCTTTTCTAATGCCAGTATATGTTTTTTGAGATGAGGAGACCACATCTGTACACAGTATTCAGGATGTGGGCATAACATGGATTTATACAAGGGCAATAAAATATTTTCCATCTTATTTTCTATCCCCTTTTTAATGATTCCTAACATCCTGTTTGCTTTTTTGACCGCCGCTGCACACTGCGTGGACGTTTTCAGAGAACTATTCACAATGACTCCAAGATCTTTTTCCTGATTAGTTGTAGCTAAATTAGTCCCCATCATATTGTATGAATAGTTGGGGTTATTTCTTCCAATGTGCATTACTTTACATTTATCCACATTACATTTCATTTGCCATGTTGTTGCCCAATCACTTAGTTTTGGGAGATTTTTTTGAAGTTCTTCACAGTCTGCTTTGGTCTTAATTATCTTGAGCAATTTAGTATCATCTGCAAACTTTGCCACCTCACTGTTTTCCCCTTTCTCCAGATCATTTATGAATAAGATGAGTAGGATTGGTCCTAGGACTAACCCTTGGGGAACACCACTACTTACCCCTTTCCATTCTGAGAATTCACCATTTATTCCTACCCTTTGTTCCCTGTCTTTTAACCAGTTCTCAATCTATGAAAGGACCTTCCCTCTTATCCCATGACAACTTAATTTACCTAAGAGCCTTTGGTGAGGGACCTTGTCAAAGACTTTCTGGAAATGTAAGTACATTATGTCCACTGGATCCCCCTTGTCTACATGTTTGTTGACCCCTTCAAAGAACTCTATTTTTTTAGTAAGACACAATTTCCCTTTACAGAAACCATGTTGACTTTTGCCCAACAATTTATGTTCTTCTATATGTCTGACAATTTTATTCTTTACTATTGTTTCAACTAATTTGCCTGGTACTGACATTAGACTTACTGGTCTGTAATTGCTGGGATCACCTCTAGAGCCTTTTTTTAAATATTGGCGTTACATTAGCTATCTTTCAGTCATTGAGTGGAGAAGCCGATTTAAAGGACAGGTTACAAACCATAGTTAATAGCTCAGAAACTTCACATTTGAGTTCTTTCAAAACTCTTGGGTGAATGCCATCTGGTCCCGGTGGACTTGTTACTGTTAAGTTTATCAATTAATTCCAAAATCTCCTCTAGTGACACCTCAATCTGTGATAATTCCTCCAATTTGTCACCTACAAAAGCCAGCTCAGGTTTGGGAATCTCCCTAACATCCTCAGCCATGAAGACTGAAACAAAAAATCCATTTAGTTTCTCCACAATGACTTTATCGTCTTTAAGCTCTCCTTTTGTAGCTTGATTGTCCAGAGGCTCCACTGGTTGTTTAGCAGGCTTCCTGCTTCTGATGTACTTAAAAAACATTTTGTTATTACCTTCTGAGTTTTTGGCTAGCTGTTCTTCAAACTCCTCTTTGGCTTTTCTTATTACATTTTTACACTTAATTAGGCAGTGTTTATGTTCCTTTCTATTTACCTCACTAGGATTTGACTTCCACTTTGTAAAAGATACCTTTTTATCTCTCACTGCTATATGGTTTTTAAGCCACGGTGGCTCTTTTTTAGTTCTTTTACTGTGTTTTTTAATTTGGGATATACATTTAAGTTGGGCCTCTATTATGGTGTCTTTGAACAGCATCCATGCAGCTTGCAGGTATTTCACTTTAGTCACTGTACCTTTTAATTTCTGTTTAACTAATCCCTTCATTTTTGCATAGTTCCCCTTTCTGAAATTAAATGCCACAGTGTTGGACTGTTGAGGTGTTCTTCTCACCACAGGGATGTTAAATGTTATTATATTATGGTCACTATTTCCAAGCAGTCCTGTTATAGTTACCTCTTGGACCAGCTCCTGCACTCCACTCAGGACTAAATCGAGAGTTGCCTCTCCCCTTGTGGGTTCCCATACCAGCTGCTCCAAGAAGCAGTCATTTAAAGTATCGAGAAATTTTGTCTCTGCATTTCGTCCTGAGGTGACACATTCCCAGTCAATATGGGGTTAGTTGAAATCCCCCATTATTATTGAGTTCTTTATTTTGATAGCCTCTCTAATTTCCCTTAGCATTTCATTGTCACTATCACTGTCCTGGTCAGGTGGTCGATAATAGATCCCTAATGTTATATTCTTATTAGAGCATGAAATTACTATCCATAGAGATTCTATGGAACATGTGGATTCACTTAACATTTTTACTTCATTTGATTCTACATTTTCTTTCACATATATTGCCACTCCCCCTCCCCACCCCCCAGCACGACCTGTTCTGTCCTTCTGATATATTTTGTACCCTGGAATAATTGTGTCCCATTGATTGTCCTCACTCCACCAGGTTTCTGTGATGCCTATTATATCAATATCCTCCTTTATCACAAGGCACTCTAGTTCACCCATCTTATTATTTAGACTTCTAGCATTTATATACAAGCACTTACTTCTAGCATTTATATACAAGCATTTTAAAAATTGTCACTGTTTATTTGTCTGCCCTTTTCTGATGTGTCAGATTCTTTTTTATGTGAATGTTTCTCATCTGATCTGACCCCTAGATTATCCTCTTCCATCCTCTCCTCCTGACTAAAACCTAGAGAATCTCTATCAATACACTCTCCTCTAAGAGAAATCTCCTCTAAGAGAAGTCATATGCTCCTCTGCAGCAGTCGGTTTTCGTGCATCTCTTAGTTTAAAACCTTTTCTGCAACCTTTTTAATGTTAAGTGCCAGTAGTCTGGTTCCACTTTGGTTTAGGTGGGGCCCATCTCTCCTGTATAGGTTCCCCCTATCCCAAAAGTTTCCCCAGTTCCTAATGAATCTAAACCCCTCCTCTCTACACCATCGTCTCATCCATGCATTGAGACTCTGAAGCTCTGCCTGCCTACCTTGCCCTGTGCGTGGAACAGGAAGAATTTCTGAGAATGCCACCATAGAGGTCCTGGATTTCAGTATCTTCCCTAGCAGCCTAAATGTGGCCTCCAGAACGTCTCTCCTACCCATCCGTATGTCATTGGTACCTACATGTACCACGACCACCGGCTCCTCCCCAGCACTACACATAAGTCTATCTAGATGCCTCAAGAGATCCGCAACCTTCGCACCAGGCAGGCAAGTCACCATATGGTTCTCCCGGTCATCACAAACCCAGCTATCTATGTTTCTAATGATTGAATCTCCCATTACTAATACCTGCCTTTTCCTAGTGACTGGAGTTCCCTCCCCCGGAGAGGTAACCTCAGTGCGAGAGGATTCCCTGACACCATCTGGAAGGAGGGTCCCAACCATGGCCGGCTTTAGCAAGAGCGGGGCCGGATTCCTGGGGGCGGGGCTTGCTGCAAGCCCCGCCCCCAGGAATCGAGCCGCGCTCCGGCCGGGGTTGCCGGGCTTGGGTCCGACCCGGAGCGCGCCGCGGGGGCCGAGCCGAGCCAGAGCCGGGCCGCGCCGCGGGGGCCGGGCTGGAGCCAAGCCGGGCCAGAGCTGCTGGGGCCTGCGGGAACGGGCCGCGCCTCCCCGGAGCCCTTCTCGCACCCCCACCACCCCAGCTTACCTTGTGCTGCCGGCCCGCCCCTGCTTCTTTTCAGCCTTCCCGCGAATCTCTGATTCGTGGGAAGCAGGGGAGGGGGCGGAAAGTTCAGGGGAGGGGAGGAGGGGGAAGTGAGCTGGGGGCGGGGTGGAGAGCTGCAGCGCGGGGCCCTCTTGGCGCGGGGCCCAATTCAGCCGAATCGGCTGAATCGGCCTAAAGCCGGCCCTGGTCCCAACTATGGGAAGGTTTCCCTCTGCTCCCGTTGACTGCTCTACTTCCATGGACCTTTCATCCTCCTCAACAGTGCAGGGGCTGTCTGACTGGACGTGGGACAATTCTACAGTGTCCCGGAAAGCCTCATCTCTCTGTGAAAGCAACTCTCTGTGACTAGGAACTTCACATGCACATGCAGAAAATGGCCACTTTCAACTTTTGCATAAATAGGTGTTAGTGCACATTTTGCACAAACACAAACATTGGATCCTACTGTGGGGCCAGTAGTGTAAGTATTTCACTTGCCTCAATTTCAAATTACAGCCCCACATTTAAGTACATCCAGGCACACCCAAAGCCAAAGTCGGGAGAGCCAGATCCTCAGTGGTGGTAACCAGGTGTCATTCAATTGGCTTCAATGCGGCTATGCCAATATACACAAGCTGAGGACCTGGTCTTCTGTCCCATATATTTTGAATGTCCAAAACTTATTCCCCATCTATTATTTCCTCCCCTTCATGTATTACTTTTCAAGAGCTAATGGATTAACAAAGAAGCAGAACATTCTCTGTTACCATACTACAAATAATAAATAATAATAATGATACTTATTATTATTATTATTATTATTATTATTATTACTAAAGTTGATGGAAAAACAAGAGTCCTTCCAAAACTCTGAGAAGAGACCATAATAAACTAGTGGATTATGAAAACTTTCATACTTATCATTTCAGTTGCTAACAAAACAGCAGGTTCAAAATGGGGTTCATTTTATGCAGCTTCAGTATTCTGCTAGTATAAATCATCAGGTTTAAGTATTACAGTTCAAACCATTTGCACCAGTCCTAAAAGAGATCCATCATTTTTAACTGCATTTTTCTTATTTCCCAGGGGAATACATTAGTCCCGAAACAGATATTTTCCTACTAATTACAAGTGTCCATCCAAAGGCAAGGAGCAAACGTACTGGTTATCTATTAGCAAATTCATTTTGTCAGGTTATCATTGGCTTAAAGACAGCTATATTTATCTAACTCATGCTTCCTTTTCACTGAGAGACAAAATCAGCTTTGGACAGAAAGTAGTTGATAAGGTTTTAAGCCAGCAGAATTGATACTAAAACCTTTCTTGGCTGAATCACAGCTGAGAGTCACCAGCTTGTGTTTGGTTTGGTATGGGATTGCGTTGCCTCAGGGAGAGCTCTGTGCTACCTCAGGGAGTTAGAATGACTTTGAGCATCCTCACATGCTACAGGCTGGTCCCATTTGGCAGGTCAGTACAGGGGAGTGGTGAATTGGCCTTGTCCCACTTGGGGTTCCATTTCACCCTAGCACAGGGAATGCAGTTGTGATCGGCCTTCTCATGGGATGAGCAAGTGGGGAGGGGAAATTCTTTGTGAGCTACCCAACACACACCAACTTTACATTTCTTAAAATTTTACTCATTTACCCCAGGTATAAGAGGACAGCAGAGATGCAATGTGGAGTAACCAGAGACATTAGGTAGCCATGGATTTTGGCATATTTTCCCCTCAAATGCCATTAGGGGTCCTAGTAATTCAAGCAAGTACATCTGGTTTTGATTTATTTATACTTAATGTAATATTGCATTACCTGTCACAAAGGGCAACGTAATGTTGCATCTTAAATGGATCTGCAAGAAAAACGTTTTTACAAAATCGTGAAGTGTCGATAGCTTCCTTTAGAAAAGCTGACATCTGGAATTTTAATAGAACAGTATGTTACCTACAGTATTTGCATAATGGTCTTCTTTGAATACTAGAATGGACATGTCATGTTAAGACTAACTGCATCAATTAACCTCCATGTTCGAGGGAAAGTCCTTAGTGTGCAGCTAAAGTAGTGAATTTACAGTGGCTGTTAGGTTCTGTTCATTCACTCTGAAGCAACTGGCATTGGCCACTGTCAGAAAACAGGATTCTGGGCTAGGTGGACCATTGGTCTGATGCAGTATGGCTGTTCTTACGTATTCTGTAACAATCTCTGATATATTATTTTATTTTCAAAATGTTTGGCTGGTGTGAGCCTGTGACTCAAAGGCAGCATCAAACTGGAGGAACATTGGTAAACCATGAATGGACTCTACATGTTTTTTGAACATCAGGGCTGTTCAGGCAAAGACCCCTTACTTTCCCAGGCATTAAAGTCCGTGGGGAAAGACTGTGAGAGATGCCTTGTCATTGAGGGATTCTGCCCAGGGGTGAACATATGTGATTCTAAAATGGCCAAATTAATTTTTCAGGTAAGAAAAAAGAATGGACTCTATCATGGAGCACAAGCCAGTAAGTAGCCTCAGGGTGCATTTCTGGATATACGTCAAGCCACAGCACACAAAAAATCCTTGAACATTTCATCTGCTATAATAAAAAAAAAATACATTGCCAAAATGTCATCTTGAACTTGTTGACAATATCCAAGCACTCATCCAGGCAATAACTAAACACCTCACAAATGTTAATGAATTCAAACTCATAACATACCTGGGAGGTACGGAAGTATTATTATCTCAATTTTAATTATGGAAAATTGAGGCACAGAGAATATATGATGTGCCCAACATCACACTGGCAATCAGGAACTGAATCCAGGGTCTTCTGCAGCCTAGTCTAACGCCTTAACATGAAGTCTATCCTTACCAAAAAAACGTGAAAGGGTAAAGTCTAGCTGCTCTTTTCAGAAGTGGATACTGAATCTATATATATTGTTTTCATTGTCTCATTCAAATATATTTGTACTTCCACTTGTATTTTACTTTTAAGACAATAAGGCAAAATATAGATCTCTGATTTGATTTTTTCTTATAAAGGTATGTTAAAAACGAGAGATTTCTGACAGCAGTTATTCATTCATCCCAGTTTGTCTTAAAAAGATCACGTCTTCCCTGAACCAGGAGAATTAAATGCATAAACCCTTTCATAGCAAGATATGCTGGAGATTAAAGAAATAACTATCTTTCATAATTCACATATAGTGGGGTGAAAAAAAATCTGTTATTATCTAGAGCAACGAAAGAGTAATTTATAGCCAGTAATGAAAACTTAATCATTAGACCAAGTGATGTTGCCCATATTAATACAGCCAAAATAAACCAGTCTTTAAACCTACTGCAGTCCTTAACATAAAACAAAGATAAATCAACTATGCTTGCCACTGAAAAATCTGTCTGTTGTATAGAATTAGTAAGAAATAATTGCTCTCAGGAAGTAACCCAGTAATAATGTTGAAAAGGAGTGTTAGTTTGCTTTTCAAAAGGCAAATATGTTCCACGGGGTTTCATAATGCCCATTAGACCCCAGAGTGAGCCAAAGATCACATTTTGCTTATATTTTTCCATACCAAATGCCTTTGGGACTCAAGTGATAAAGCACTGTCTTCTAAGCTGTTAGAGTTCCATTAAACATGATTGTTAATGGGCTAGATAAAGCAGAGTACAGGGCCTTCAGTGCCAGCCTAGACTAAAGAAGCTATGTGCTGCCTGATGCCCGGTCATGCAGACATATACCCCACAGGCTACCAGGAAGACTGCATGATTAAGGCAGCAGGGCAATTTGTTGACTCGTGTTTAAATACATCCCATGAAGAGGGCCTGCACAAGGCCAATGCACAACTTAAGCTCTGTGTTGAGTGGCAGATGGTCCCTTTGCATAGGTGTGAATGTGAATGTCTGCCTCGATGCATCCCCTTAGCAGATCCCTCTGATGAAGCTACTATGGAGCCACCAAGGGGAATGAAGACTATGCCTGGCCTCCTTGAATGCAGAGAGCAGTGGAAACACTTTGCCCTTCCCTAGGGATGAATCACATCTGAGGCAGGCAAGCTGGAGACCTGCTGTGGATATGTTCATTTAACTAAAAAGTCACCCCAAACCTTGGTCCCTACAAATTACGTCCACACGTAGTCTGTGTAAAAAGGTGGTCATAAGTATTGCATGCACTTGTTGAATCTGGTTTAAAAATTAGCTTATAAGATCTTGTAGCAGGGACTGTCTCTTATGATGTGAGAATGAGCTAGAACTGCTGCCAAATATAGCCTGTCTGCTGTCCTCTGGTCACATGCCAACCACAGCTAGGTCAGATTGGAGAATATCACCTAGATGCTGATCAAGTGGCTGATCTTTAAATTTCAGTTACTTGACCAAATGCCTGGACTTTTCATCCACTAAGTCAAACCACATTGGCAGAGTTCTATGTGTCAAATATGTAAAGAGATACAAACACAGAGGACTTTTTTCTTTAACTTTTTGTGTGAAAATTAACTCAATAACAAGTTCTGGTTTGTTTGTTTGTTTGTTTGTTTGTTCATTTTTTAAATTCTAATTTAGCTCTAGTGGAAGGTGCTGGATTGACATCTCTGGAAAGTGAAAAGTGCTAGTATTTAATCACAGAACAGGGACAACATGGATAATACCAGTGTAAGCGTTCCTCACAGTACATCAACATGCCTTCACCATGACCTGCAGGGGTGAAAACTTGGGGTGATTCATTCTTTATGTCCATTCAGTATTTGGCCTCTCTGCTGAGGCTGAGTGCCAGTCAAGGGTGCCAGTCATCTTTTTGTTATGTGTTTGTACAGCAACTAGGACAACAGGGTCCTGGTCCATGATGGGGCTTCTAACCACTCCTGAAATACAGGTACATAATAATATAGAGTTCTTCTCCCCTAGAAACTGAAGTGTGGCCAGCAGCCCATTTCACAGAGCTGATTGTATATACTTTTGGTCATTACTTATGAACCGTCATTCTTTAAAAAAAAATAATCACTTATGAGAAATACCATCTCAGCTTCCAAGGTCACCCTGTCACACTTGTCAGCATCATCAGTGGATATAAGTCTTTTTTTTTCAGTGTGATAGTACCTACTTAGAAATACAACTGTGAAAATTTAGGCAACTAGGAACCTTGGTGCCTATGGTCAAGTCACCCAATAGGAGACGAGTATCCAATGAGCATTTGGAAGTTTACCTGAACTATGCAAACCTGTGAGACTTCCACCAGGCCATTGGACTATTCCAGTTAGCATGGGTATCAAACCTTCTTGAAGTAAAACTCTGTGACCTATATTACCCTTCTCGTGGCATGTCTCATTTTCAGGGATGCAGGAGAGTCTTTAACCAAACTTTCCCTAAACAACCGAAAAAGATGGTGGAAATCTCCTAAGGCTCCTATTTTAACCTAACCAGGTAGCCTTCATAATTGCCCATATATCTCTAGTGCTAATAAAACTATTTGGATACATTAATTAAATAGTCCATTTTTTATCTAAGGAAGCCACAGAGACTTCATCGCTCTAAGCCTAAATTCTATGGTTGCATCTAGCAAAGTAAGGAGAAACCCTTTTGTGAATTTCCCATGAGAAATAGTCAGAAAAGCAGAAGTGCAAGCAAATTAGGATAAATGCCCCTTTTATTTTTTAAAAGAAATATCCAAGTAGGAAAAAAATCTATTTCTTTTAAGCTAAACTCCATTTCATTAAGTGATCTCCTGATGGAGACTGAAAAAAAGTACAAGGTCTTCAGATTAAAGTGATGAGAAAGGACAGAGTCTTCAAAATACTCTCATTTAATTTAAGTCAAAGAAATACATTTACTAATGAGAACTTCTTTTGGGATGAGATTGTTGAAAGGAAGATTAGAAGAGTCTAGAAGATCTCCATTAATGGGACACTGCCACATGGTTAAGACCCACAAGTTAGGTTTTATTTTTTCATATAATAGTTAGGATTTGTACACTATTTTATCTTTGTTATGCACCATACAAAACATAATGATGCTTCTTCAGTATTTTGATAGTGAACAGTACTCTGTATGGATTACCAGAAAAACCCTCTCATGAGGTCACAAAGTATAATGTGACCAGCAAAGCTTTATTATTTCATTGAATTAATTGTTAGACTTTACATTTTCTCTGCAGCACTGGGAACATAACAAAAGAATGGCCATACTGGGTCAGACCAACAACGGTCCATCTAGCCCAGTATCCTGTCTTCTGACAGTGGCCAATGCCAGGTGCTTCAGAGGGAATGAGAAGACCAGGTAATCATCAAGTGATCCATCCCCTGTCGCCCATTCCCAGCTTCTGGCAAACGGAGGCTAGGGATACTTCAGAGCATGATTTTGCCTCCCGGCCAATCCTGGACCTATCCTCCATGAACTTTTCTAGTTCTTTTTTGAACCCTGTTATAGTCTTGACATTCACAACATCCTCAGGCAAAGAGTTCCACAGGTTGACTGTGCACTGTGTGAAGAAATACTTTCTTTTGTTCGTTTTAAACCTGCTGCCTATTCATTTCATTTGGTGACCCCTAATTCTTGTGTTATGAGAAGGAGTAAATAACACTTCCGTATTTGCTTTCTCCATCCCAGTCATGATTTTATAGACCTCTATCATATCTCCCCTTAGTCATCTCTTTTCCAAACTGAAAAGTCCCAGTCCTCATATGGAAGCTGTTCCATACCCCTAATCATTTTTGTTGCCCTTTTCTGTATCTTTTCCAATTCCAATATATCTTTTTCTAGATGGGGTGACCAGATCTGCACGCTTTATTCAAGCTGTGGGTGTACCATGGATTTATATAGAGGCAATATGACATTTTCAATCTTATTATCTATCCCTTGCCTAATGATTCGCAACATTCTGTTAGCAATTTTGACTGCCGCTGAACATTGAGTGGATTTTTTCAGAGAACTATCCGCAATGACTCCAAGAGCTAATTTAGATCCCATCACTGTATACATATAGTTGGGATTATGTTTCCCAATGTGTATTTATCAACACTGAATTTCATCTGCCCAGCCACCATGTTTTGTGAGATCCCTGTGTAACTCTTCACAGCCTGCTTTGGACTGTTTGGATTTGTTTGGAACCCAAAAAACAAACAAACAAAAAAACTCCACCCTGGTGCTAATGTATGAGAACAAGGAAGTGAACGTGACTGCAACAGAGTTATGCCAAGTTATGCAGCCCAACCTGAAGAAAATGCAGGAGGTTAAACAAAGAACATAACCAAAAACCATAAATATTTAAAAGCAAATTAGGTTTTTACTGTGTTCTATTTTGATCATCAGCATAGGTAGTGTCTTCACTGAAGCGCAAGAGCCATGCAGCTGCAGCGATTTAAGGCGATGTCTACATTACCGCTTATGTCAGCAGAATTTATGTCACTCAGGGGTGTGAATGAACCACCCCCTAAGCAACATGAGTTACACCGACGTAAGTGCCAGTGCAGACAACGCTATGCCGACGGGAGAGTTCTCTCCCGTCGGCATAGAGAGTCTTCATCAGACACACTGCATCGATGCAGCTGTGCCAATACAGTGCTGTACGTATAGACATGCCCTAACCATAGAATCACGGAATCACAGAGGATAAGTGTAGACAAGCCCCCAGAGTGTCACAGCTAAATACAAGGTGGAACAGGTCGTTTAGTATAAGTAGTTAACATGTATTCTAAGTCATTCTATATGAAGTGGCCTGTTAATACCACTGCAGTCATAGGACAAAAAAGGGGTGTTAGTGGGTCGCAGATTCTTGTAATAAGCCATAAATCCAGTGTCTTTATTAAGACAAGAATTTTTAGTGTCTAGCAAAGATATGAATTTTAAGCTCCCAGGCTCCTCTTTTGAAGATGCTGTGCTTTGAGAATGAGGCTGGAGCAGTCAGATATCCAGTGATCGTTCTGTGAAAAGTGTCCACACATGGGCGATATGATGGTTTTGTCTTTTATCATTTTTCTGGGTAAGTTCATTCAAGAGCATTGTGCTTGTCTGGTTTCACCCACAGAGTTGTTGTTGTTGAGGCAGTTAGGGCACTAAAGGAGGTACACCACATGTTGTGATAGGCATGTATAGGACCCATGGATCTTGAAAAATATGCTGTGGCGGGTATTGATCATTGTAGCTGTGGAGATATGTCAGTAGTGTTTGCCTCTGCTGTTCTGGCAGGAAAAGGTGCTGCTTTAAGTAGGGGGTCTTGGTCTGTGAGGAGCTTGCTCCCGATGATGAGGTTGGCAATAACAATAACAACAAAAAACTGGCAAATGATGAAAAAATCAAAGCCTTTGGCAAAAGCTCTGAATTTTGAAAAAAGGATATTTTGGAATTTAAAAAAATGAAGAATTTTGACCCTTCTGCCACTGATGCTCTCCATGCTCCTACAAAAGGGAGCAGAGAGACATGTTCAGGGTACAAGTGAAGGCCACTTCTGGGCTGGAAGCTCCAACATAGAACAAGCTCTAGAACTGTTGCATCGACTGAGGTAAGAAACGCTGTGCTTTTGTCCTTTTTTATGTGTAATGCCATTTGGAGAACTTGGTTTGTTTGGCTTGTTCCTTAAAGGGTCAGAACACAGCTGAGGTTTCAGAATAAATGCCTGAATGCCTTGTCCAGTTTCCCATTTTATTGCCCCAACCTCAGTGTTTGGGCCTCACACATCTTCCAGCCGCTGAGCTGAATCTCCGGGTTTCACCTAGAGGAAATTTTTGCACCAAACACTTTTGCACCTATTTTTGTTTACCAGCTATTCTAAGCAGCAAAGAAGTGATGTATGTTCAGAACTATTTTGTGCAGACCCTCCTCCTTTCTTCCCACCCCCATTTCCCAATACGGCTGTGATATACAGCACTCCAAATAGCCGCTCCTCCCCTTCTTCTTCTGCATTGTCATTTACAAAGGCAACCACCACCATGTTCCTTGCTGGCAGCTGAAGACAGAAGCACTCTCCAGAGGGTCTGAGAAGTGTGGTGATCCAGACACAGCAAAAGCACTATTCCAGTCATTGGACTCTACCCACCTAAAGTGATGGAATGAGACAGGGGAAGGTCTTGACTTCATTCATTCCAGCCATAAAGTCTGGTGACTCCTCTGTAGGGTTGGGGTTGCTGACCCGTTAAAACATCTTCAACTGAAAATGGCGGCCAATGCTTTCACCTCACACCTTTTCCGTAATTTGAAAACCAATACTGACAAGCGGACTAGACAGATGGTTGAGAAAGAGCTCTTCCTAACATCTGGACAACACTACAGACCTATATTGGTATAACTACATCACTCAGGAGTGTGAAAAATCCACACCCCTTAGTGATGTAGTTACACTGACCTAACCACCCCATGTAGACAGCGTTATGTCAGCAAAAGAGCTTCTCCCACCAATCTAAATACCATTTTTCGGGAGGTGGATGAACTACGCCGAAGGCAGAGCTCTCTCCCATCAGCTTAGAGCAGGGGGTCACGAGGTTATTACATGGGGGGGGGGGTTATGAGCTGTCAGCCTCCACTCTAAACCCTGCTTTGCAGCCCAGAATTTATAAGGGTGTTAAATATATAAAAGCATGTTTTTAATTTATAAGGGGGGGTCGCACTCAAAGGCTTGCTATATGAAAGGGGTCACCAATACAAAAGTTTGAGAACCACTGGCTTAGAGCACCTTCACTAAATCACGACCAATGCAGCATTCTAAGCGTGGGTGTGCCCTAAACATCCAACAAAGCCCCTCCCCACTTCACCCCATGTGCTACAGAAGCAATATACCAGGCACTTATGGCCACTAAAAGCAGAAAAGCTGTTTGCAAGGACGGCATTTTATCCTGAATTCCTCAAGAATTAGGGGCCAAAGGGAGAAGCATGGTTGGCAGACCTATTTACTGCCATACATTAAAAGGGGAAAATGTGCACTCCTCAAACATGGGAGACCACCAAGTGATGCCACCAGCTATTGCCCAGTATCACTCCTCTCCACAATTCACATGTTAATGGACAGGGTTCTACTGGCCTTTCTCACCCCTATTTTTGTGGCTATCCTGCCCAAGGAAGAGGCCAATTGCAGGCTGGGAGGCAGTTGCAGGGACCACATTTTTTAATTAAAGGAGATATCCTATCTCCTAGAACTGGAAGGGACCTTGAAAGGTCATCAAGTCCAGCCCACTGCCTTCACTAGCAGGACCAAGTACTGATTTTGCCCCAGCTCCCTAAGTGGCCCCCTCAAGGATTGAGCTCACAACACTGGGTTTAGCAGGCCAATGCTCAAACCACTGAGCTATCCCTCCCCCTGGGATTCTTGTAATTCTTGCCATTACTAGTCGAACTGAGCCTGGTTTCAAGCAGAATCTAGAAACAGGAACCGTCTTGATAGATTTATCTGTTAAGGGCTTTAAAGTGAGTAGAAACAGTCCCATGAGAATCCCCCCTGGGTAGACAGCCTCTCCAACTGCTGTGAGAGCTGGTACCCCGGCCCTGCTTCCAGCCTCCACCACAGTGATGGCTTGGAGCAGGTGAACTATGGATTTTCTCTAATGCCCTGGGGGGCAGGAGAAGCACAGTGTATGTTAGAACAGCCCGATGACTGCTCTGTTTTATACCAGGGTCCAGGTAGGCCCCTGTATGGCCCCCCAAATACCTGGAGTGCTAAACCATTTACTCCACCCTCCCACCACGACCACCACCATCCCCATCTCCATCCCTGCTGCAAGCATAGGAACATAGCAACTGAGTATCAGTCCTCTCAGGACAAATTCTGTGCTGAGGTATCTATAATGAACTCATTGATTTCAATGGGAATCCTGGGGATGTGTCGAAGATCAGAAATTGGCTTGCTGTGTGTGCATGAACATGTATGTCTGCACCCAGGTTATATCTGGTATCGCTGTGGTTCCCAGGTAGTATCGGTTCAGCCAGATGAGCCAAGGGAAATTGTTTTCTTGCAAAGCCACTATGATCTATGCTGAGATTCTCTGCCAGGAGCTAGCCTGGTATCCATCTCACAGTTTGCCTAGAGCACAATGATAGTTTAGTCACAGGCTACAGCACCTGCCTTAGCTTCCGACCTAAAAATAAAATCTGGACGTGTTACCAGATTCTAATGACCTATCCCTTCTTTCCTCTTTGATTTATGCATTACAGCAGTGCTGGGAACAGCGAACCACGGCCACTGGGACCTGCAGGCAGCCGTGCCTGTGGACGATCAATGTAAACAAACGGTCTCGCGGCCCGCCAGTGGCTTACCTTGATGGGCTGCGTGTGGCCCACAGACCGCAGGTTGCCCACCACCGCATTAGAGGATGGAGCCAGTGATGGAGATTAATGGACTGTTATGCCGCAGCTTGCCAAAAATCTGGCTCTTGACATACTTTTTGAACTGGAGTAAAACAAGTGCCAGAGATCTGTGTAAAATAATCAGGCGAGAGTACCAGACATATAGATTACGTGAGGTGGAATGAGGGAAGATAGTGGGGAAAAGGTGAGGTGGGGGGATGGATCTCTGATCTCATTCAGTGTGTGGACAGCAGAAGGGGGTTAACCACATGGGCAAAAAAAAAATTGAGGAAGAGAGAGAATTATTTTATTGATTTTGGTGAGTTGATCAATTTCCGTCTTTCCAGGGTCTGTCCCTCCTCCTCCGAGCCTGTCCCTCGATCCGCCCTGGCCTAATATATGGCAGCATTCTAAGTTAATAGCACAAGAGGACATTTTTATTTCTATGCACCGTAACAAATCAGCATGCTTATAAACAACTAAAAAAAATTGTAAATTTAGCCACACTGGGTCTGCTCAATCTTTACAGAGCAGCCATCAAATTCTGATTAACTGTGATACAGAACTAATCTTTTCAATTAATGGAAATGAGCTGCACTTTTATGTAGTCTATTACCAGAGGGCATTCAATGATATTTTTATTCACCACATTTGACCTTAAAAATGTTTTGTAGTCGTCAAGGATACAATTTTTCACACAGTGGGGATGTAGGAACAGCTAATTAAGTGGTGTTTAATGACATTTGTTCCTTAAAGGAGGGCTGATTAAATGTAGCATGTAATTTTTTACCAAATCAAGCAATTCAGCCAATTTTCAAATGTGCTTAATAAGCCAGGCCAAAATAATTAGACAACTTCTGTAGTAGTGCCACAGTCACAATGATTTGTGGTTTGGTGTGTTTAATGTGGCTTATTTGCATGTCTTTATAGGCTAGAATTCAGAATTCTGACCTACTCCCTCTCTCCCCAAATTTAGTCCCACCAAGAAATAAAAGAAACAAGGTCAGATTTAGAAAATCAACTGCACTGAAAGCAATTTATTAAATTCACTTATGCAGCAATCTGGAAAATATTTCAGAGAGTGACCTGGACTTTCACATAACATGGTGAGCAGTACAGTATAAGTATGTAGATTATTATTGACATTAAAATCGCACCTAAGGATCCCAAACTGTGTCAGGGCCTCCTTGTGCTGGGCAGCGGCGGCTCCAGGCACCAGCGCAGCAAGCGCGTGCCTGGGGCGGCAAGCCGCGGGGGGTGCCCTGCCGGTCTCTGTGAGGGCGGCAGTCAGGCAGCCTTCGGCAGCTTGCCTGCGGGAGGTCCGCCGGTCCCGCAGATTCGGCGGCAATTCGTACGCCGAAGCCACAGGACCGGCGGACTTCCCCCAGGCATGCCGCCGAATCCGCGGGACCGGGGACCTCCCGCAGGCATGCCGCCGAATCCGTGGGACCAGGGACCTCCCGCAGGCATGCCGCCAAAGGCTGCCTCACTGCCGTGCTTGGGGCAGCAAAAAAAGCTAGAGTCGCCCCCGGTGCTGGGTGATGCACACACACAGACCCTGAATCTGTATTGTGTAGCAAACATATGGAGTGCTGATCCTGCAGCAGTGCAATAGCTTGCCCACAAGCTACACAATGCTATCTGCAATAGACCTTACTCGTTTAACATGCCTGAAATCCTCCTTTTCTGCCACTCAGATCAAGAGCATCACAGTTAGTGAAGGAAGCAGGGGAACAAATTGTGACATTTTAATCCCATTTGTTGAAATTTGAGATTTTACATTTTTGATCAGGTCTAAGATTTACATAAAAAGTACATAACAGGTTGGTACAAGGAGGAGGGAGAAACATTGTTCTCCTTAACTTCTGAGAATAGGACAATGGGCTTAAATTGCAGCAAGGGCAGCTTAGGTTGGACATTAGAAAAAACTTCTCCACTGTCAGGGTGGTTACGCACTGGGTAAATTGCCTAGGGAGGTTGTGGAATCTTCATCATTGGAGATTGTTAAGAGCAGGTTAGACAAACACTTGTCAGGATTGGTCCAGATAATACTTAGTCCTGCCAGGAGTGCAGGAGACTGGACTAGGTCACTCTCAAGGTCCCTTCCAGTCCTATGATTCTATTATGATTCTATTACGATGATTTACTAAGTAGATGGGACAAATATTTTTCCACCTGTGGGTTGCTATCAAACTATTCACTTCCATTATTCGCTTTATTACTCATAGTGCAAGATTGGCACCTCAATCACATGGTATTGTTTTTGCTGCCTGATTGGATGATTCTTAAACAGGTGACTAGGGAAAACTCATGTGGCTAGTACATGTTCCTCCATCACTTGTAGGTGACCAAACACCCATATCTGGGGATGTTTATGACCAGAAAAAGGCATAATCAGGCTCAGACTGAACTTCCATGCAGGACATGAATGGATTTTTGCAAATAATTTCTGCAGCTCTAACCGATACATAACAATCAAATACATGTATAAAGGCATACGCTATATTTAAATAACAAGGGCTAGATTCACAAAGGAATTTGGCCAGCATCCCCACGCCTAACTTCTAGCACCTAGAAAATCACTGGGCTTCACAAGGCCTGAGTTGAATGCCCTGGCTCCCCACACAATGAATGGGGAGAAATAGGGGCCTTGGAATGGGATTCAAAAAAGCCGGCATTCTAGGCGGCTCCTCACCTTAGCTGTCCAATGGGAGGTGCCAGGGATCAGGGTGTGGGCTAAGCCCCTCCCTTATCTCGGAGATAGGCACCTAAGTCTGGGCTGCAATAAAGTGCTTCCCTTTGCTTGAGCTGCTCAGCTGTAAACTCTTGTTTGGCGTTAGGTGCCTGAGCCATTTTTGCAAGGAGGTGGCAATGGCAGCAGCCCTCCTTCATAAATTCTAGCCAGCGGTTGGGAGGTGGGAGAGCTTTGGTTCAAGTCTGCCGCCCACCTGAGGGGGAGAAGGAATTTGAAGTGAGATCTTCCACCTGTCCAGTTTGTGCCCCACACCCCTCTGTTTTTTTGAACTCGCCTACAGAGTCCTGAGCCAGTAGGCAAGGTCTGCGCACACTTAACATGTTGCGCTTCGCATGCAACTTAGGCTACGTCTACACTACAGCCGAGATCGACACTCTGAGATCGATCCACCGGCGGGTGATTTAGCGGGTCTAGTGAAGACCCACCAAATCGACAGCATATCACTCTCCAGTCGACCCCTGTATGCTGTCCCCGATGAGAAGAGTAAGGTAAGTTGACGGAAGAGTTTCTCCTGTCAACCTTCCACAGTGTATACCCTGCGGTAACTCGACATAAGGTACGTCCACTCCAGCTACATTGTTCACATAGCTGGAGTTGCGTAGCGTAGCTTGACTTACAGCCGTAGTGTAGACATAGCGTTGGGCAGAGGAACATTTATCTTCCCCCAGCTCCTGCACTGCTCTGGAACTTAGGCATCTGGATACCTGTTGCCTGGGGCTGTACTGCGCATTCTCAAAGGCAGAAACACAGGCGCCCAGGGAACTTTCACGGCACAAACTTAGGTGCTGAGCCATTTTCGGTGCCTTCCGGGTTTGAGGGCAGCAGAGCAGGGGCTTTGTGAATCCCAGTGGGGCCTGATTCTGTGATTTAGGTGGCTAACGTGGCAGTTAGGCACCTAGGCCTTTTGTGAGTTGGAAAGATTTAACACCTCTGCTGGACTTCAGTCCTTCTACCACTGGTGGCTGCTAGCAACCGGCCTTTTAGGGATGACATTGAACCTTGAATTTTGGCAGAGCAGGGTTCTCTAGTCTGACTTTGGGATGTACCAAATGGCAGATATTAAGGTATATATATTCTGAAGTTTGGGGTGGAGGTTAGGTTACACTCCTGCTTTGCTCCCATTTGGCCCTTTCCCTTCCTTTTGGGATCCCATTGAACTGATTTTATTCTCTCTCCCTTCTTCGGGTATTCACAAAGAGGTAAACAGATTAGGGAGTGGTCAAAAGGTACCTGGGTCCCTTTGAAATGGTCAGTTGGGCCCTGACCTTCCCTCTTCTCCCACCAACGTTTTTTGTCATAGTCTTAAGGGAAACTGGAAAATAAAATCTTCCCATACTGTTTTTGTACCTTCCCCATTTTGCAAACACTTTTGTACCCCTCTTGTGTCTCAGCTGGGTGCATATGTCACAGCACAGGTCTGAAATATGACTGGTTTTCCACTGAGTGGCAGTGGAATTTTTGCTATATCCATTAACTAGTGACATATTTATAGCCTTCAAATATATGTGTGGGGAAAAACAAGGCAGGAAAGTTGTAAATATAATCACAGAAGACAGAGATTGGGAGAGCCCTTGTAGGTCAGCCAGTCTATCTACCTGCCAAGGGAACATTGCTCTCTAGAGTATGTTTTCCTAGTGTTTTGTCCACTCTCCTCTTGAAATGTCTCAAGCAATAACTTTTCTACCACCTTCCTTGTAAGATCATTCCACATTGCAATAGATCTTGATGTTAGAAACTTCATCCTGCTATTCAGATGAAATTTACTTGTTTTCTGATGATTTGTAGAAACTTCTCACGTGCACTGTTTGTGTAAAGTGATGGACTATATCAAGTTGCTGAGCTAGTACATACCTACAGAGGGAGGGGGTTCTATGTATTATTGCCATTCTTCTTTTTTATTTCCTGTTATTCTTCACTTCCCATCTTTATTTTATTTATTGTGTCTTTGTCTCTTTCGTTCTCTTTACTGTACTTTTATTCATGGGCTCCTTTGCCACAACAATCTAGACAGCAAAATTAACATTACCAGCTATATCACATTTACGTGGCCCATGAACTATCTTTAGAGGTTTGTATTTCCTAATCAGTGTTGAAGAAGGATGGACATGGGGTTAAGGCACGGGCTGGAGATTCTACAGATCTAGTTTCTAGGCCCAGAGCTGGGATTTAGAACCACCTCTGTCATATGCTTCCTGTGTAACCTTGGGCAAATGAGATATAACTTCTTCTGTTCCTCTCCTGTAAAATAGGAATAATCCTTCCTGTGTCTGTTTTGTCTATTTAAACTAAACTTTTCAGAGAAGAAACTTTTTCTTGGTGTGTTTGTAGAAAATGGGGCCACTGTCAGTGTTAAATCTTGTCTATTATTGCTATTTCATCTGCAGTATTGGCATCTTCTGGTAGAAGAATTACTGGATTATAGAATTCAGAGCCAAAATATTTGGGGGGGGGGATTCTTGTGTTTTTTATGGTGCATCTGACATCCAAATGTTGTTGTTTTATAAATACAGCAAGTAATAGCAGAACATTTCTTATTTTATATCACATTTCTAGGCACACCCCTTGGGCAACCCTACACAATTAATCTCTCTCTTTCGAAAGTGGTCCCCCGGACCACATTAGCACATTCCGACAGAGAACGGCATCCAAGATCACCAATTTCCACTACAATTAGAATAGAAATAATGAGGGTAACTGTGTGGTGTCTATTGGCAAAAGCAGACCATAATATTTGAAAGGTACACGGGTCTCTATTTATAGACACAGGTATCATATACTCCCTTAGTCACCAGCTAGGGAAGGCATTCAGTTGATTTGCTGTCTTGGTAAATCAATGTCTCTGGCTATATACACACATCAGGGGTCTGATGTCAACACTAGAGCTAGAGGAATTCTGCAAGAACAGTGTTTGGCCATGTTTGTTCCTATGCCAGCCTGGAAGCAGAAACTCTGCGTGGCTGAGGTGACAATCACACCATGGAGAGTGACTATTCCATGTGAACCCGTCACAGACGCTCCACACGCTGCCGTCTGATTTCTCATCTAGACTGCAAACTCTTTCAGGCAGGCACTGTCTCTTATCATGTGTATGTACAGCCCCTAGCACAACTGCAGCCCCAAGACAAAGTGACTAAGCTCTTATTCCCCCAAAGTCAAGCCAAATTGAAGCACATACCCTCCAGGGCTGGGGGCCTTTAGAAAGCTGCCAGCCCATCATATCCTTCATTGAGAAAGCACCACTGTGGAAGAGCAGAGAGTGTTGCCATGGTTCCTAGCAAAGGCAAAGACACAAAAGAAATGGCAGTCCCTGCAGATATGCAGGGTATCTCACTGGATCCATAACGCTGCCTCCTCCCCCCACTCCCCGTATACCCCGGCTGCCATTGGCTGGTCTCCCACCTCCCGTGCAGTCACACAGGGAATTTAAAACATTTGCTTGGCATGGCATGTCCTCCTTTCAGATTATATGAGTGCTACCCCATCTCCTGGCCTCGTCTCCTCTACTACTCAGAACTCAGATCCCAGCTAGTAGCCATCAGTGGCCCAGAGGCAGATTCCTCCCACTCATCTACCTGTGTACCTTTTGAACATGTTTTGCTACTTGAGCTCTGTGTTATTTTACTGTCACTTCAAGAGGTGAACTTTCTTAGGAGGAAAAAGAAGAACAGGAGTACTTGTGGCACCTTAGAGACTAACAAATTTATTAGAGCATAAGCTTTCTTCGGAAGTGGGCTGTAGTCCACGAAAGCTTATGCTCTAATAAATTTGTTAGTCTCTAAGGTGCCACAAGTACTCCTGTTCTTCTTTTTGCGGATACAGACTAACACGGCTGTTACTCTGAAACCTTTCTTAGGAGGGATTGCAGAATGTGCTTCCAGGACATTCGGGAGCAGATGGAGGCAGAGAAGGAGAAAACCAAGGCATCAGCTGGGAGTAAAGAAGCCAGACTTTGACATGCAGGAAGCTGTTGTCCAATACACTGAGGCACGTTCTGCCTGGCTTGACAGGCAGCAATTCTGCTATATGGAGCTTTAAATACTTATACCCCCGTCCATTCCTAAGAGCACCTGACAACAGATTCATACACATCACAGTCCGCTCTCAACTGATGCCCTGTTCCTCTCCCTTTCCAGCTGTCCCTATCTGAACCTTCCTCCTCCCCATCAGCACTACCAAAATCGTTCCTCTCAGTACAACAGTAGCTGAATGCACCAGCAACATGCTGATGAAGCATCTCTCAGGCTCATGCCAATACTTTGAGTAACATCCATGACCAAGTTCGCTACTTCCAAGACATTTTTGCTTCATTCCCTTATCCATAGCTGTAGAGCTATTCCCAGCAGGGAAACCTCTTTCTTATAAGAGAGATCCTGCGTATATTGTAGTGTTTCTCTTCCCCTCCCCTCACCCTAAATTTAACAGCGATCGTCACCTATGAAAGCCTATGGACACAGGTGTTTAATGTCATTCTGGGCACAACTGAGGTCTGGGATTGCCTTAATAGATTCCTCTCTCTTTTTCAACAGGTGGCTGAGCAGGATAACTTGACTTAATGATGCTGTTTCAGCACCGACTTCTCCGGCAGCAATTGTAAACAGTTTCAGGATAGGAAACAGGTGTTCCAACATGCTTCATTGGGCAGAATGCAGAACAGTGCCCTCCCAGATGTCATTGTACATGATGTATTCAATGATTGCTACTTTCTGACCAAGAGTACCTTCACTCTCACACCAGGTAGCTTTGTAATCTGGAATGAGCTGCTGACGTGGGGAATGGGGAGGAAGCCTCTGGAGAATCTCACAAGCAGGGGTGGGTGAATGTGTTTTGCTTAATTTCTAACCCAGCTGAACGTGGGAAATTTGACTGACTTGAATGTTATCACGCTGACTTTCCACGAAGGAGGGGTGTGTATAGGTGGAAGGGGAACCAGCCGAAATATTCTAATAATATTTTTTTAAAGTCATTTCTATAGGCCAGATCTTCAGCTAGTGTCAATCACTGTAGCATCATTGACATCACTGGAGCGATATTGGTTTATACCAGCTCAGGCTTGGGTTCCATAACATGAAACCCATTTGTGACAGTCTAGCTTTACATTCCTCTATCCGTAACACCATAGTTACAGGTAAAACACTGCCCCTTTCAACACTGCATCTGAAATACAGTTTTCCTGTTCTAAATATAGAGCGATACTGCAGTATCTTAGATACCATCATGAGGTAACTGTTGGCAAATGTTTCCTTTTATTCATAGTGACCACTGCACATAGGATAGGATTTGCATAAGCTAGAAAAAAAACCTTTTTTAAAAGTTGAATCAGCTTGGAAGAGGAGGGGAATGGATTTAAGTGTGTACAGCACCAAACACAATGGGTCTAGGTCCATGACTTGGGGCTCCTAGGTGCTATCACAATACTAATAGGGGAAAGAGGCTTGTAAACCTGCATTTTGTGAACACAGCAAACCCACAAAGTAGTTTGCAAGGGTCACAAAATTTCACACTCCATGGAGCTGGCCCCAAACTAGTAAGTTTTGGTATGTGTTGTTTAGAATGTCCATATATCCTACCAACCTGCCCATCACCTGAGAGTCAGTAGCAAAATAAATATCCTGGAGTGGGTGATGTAGTGAGTGTAGCTATGTGCTTTTTATGACATTGCTTTGTTCTGTAATGTACCTTTACATTTCTGTGGAATTTGCCTGTTCAAAGAGGTAATTTGATAGGCAGCATTGATGCATGGATAAGACAAAGACTTCATTTTTGCTTTCTTTGGTTCAATTGTTTCCTGTAGCGGGGCGGTCACCCCGCTCTGGCTCTAAAAGGGTTAAAAGCCAGCCCTTGGGGAGGGCTGGGGCTGAGAGTCAATCAGGAAAAGGCGGGAGGCAGCCAATCGGAGCTGGCCAAGCCGGTATAAAAGAGGGCAGAGCAAGAGAGGGACCTGGCTGCCTGAAAGAGCAAAGAGTCCCTTGGACAGCGCAGTGCTGGGGAAGGGCAGGAGAAGCTGAGGTAACTCCAGCCTGGCAACCCCCCAGGCTGAGGCCTTGCTGTCAGGACTGGAAGAGCTATTAGGGCTGTGGGGAGGCAGCCAGGGGAGGAAGAGGCAACAGGTCCAACCCCCTGGTTGATGATGAGTGGCCACTTCAGACTGCAGTTTGCCCCTGAGGGAAGGGGCTAGATGAAGACTGGCAGTGAGTCACTGAGATGAGGTGGGATTAGGGGATTGGGGTTCCCCAGGGAGGGGAGGACCCTGAGTGTGGGGGCACTGCTGTGGGGCAGTACCCAAGAGAAAGGGCACTGTGGGCCGGTGAGGGATGCGGGGCCTGAAGTACAGTGGTGGAGATCGACTAGAAAGTAAGTACTGGTAGGGAGACACCAGCCAGCAGGAGGTGCTCTGAGGCTGGGATGAGCTAATTCCTGATGTAACCAGCAGGAGGCGCCGCACTGGTGAGTGCATACTGTGTTACATTTCCCATTATCCCTAACAAGGCATTCGTACTGGCACTTTGCACTTTGCATATGGAAAAATGTGCCAGTCAAAGCAACTGTAGTGCGTTACACCACAATGTGCTCTTATGTAATAGTAGAGATGCTGCTTGGGAGGGGATTAACAAGATGTTCTGTCTGATGTGGAAGATTCTCAACTACCCGTATTTGTAGGAAAAGTGAAACTCTGCATCCAGCTGTGAACTGGAGCTGGAAGCAAAGCAGTGTGTGGGGGGCAGGTGGGACCTGTAGGCAGAAGTTCTGCAGTGAAGCAAAAAGAGAGAGACGGTGAAATTTCAAAATCAGTATCTCCTCTGATTTACTTATTCTAATCAAGCTCCTTGTTCAGTGTTAAAAGTGACTCTTTCTGTGATTCTTTACCATTGTCGTAGGAAAGCTATGAGCTCCAGTAATTTGTTACCACTGCTCTACTGACACCTGCCTTTATGCTCACCAACTCAGTGTCATGTTGTCTCACTACAGAAACTGAAGTGAGACGGGAAATGTGTGACACCAGGTTTGCTGTTGTTGTAGATTTTGCCTCCAGAGGATGGAGTAAAGAATAACACCCCTTTTTTTCAAAAGGAGGGGAAGTTTGGGAGAGTATCAAGAGGGATACATGCCCTACAAGATATTGTTTAATATGGTTTTGTGGAGAACATGGGAAATTTCTGTATTATTTTATGAAAAGCTTGCGTGACTCGGTTTCCCCACTCACTTTTGAATTGTTACGAGAGCTGGATGAATAACTGATTACTGGGTTTGCTCACAGTTCCAAAAACAAAACAAAACAATTTGGTTCAACCTGAATTGAAATTTTTTAGCAAATTGAAAAAATCAAGAAAAAATTCACTTAGGGTCAAACAAAATGTTTTTATTTGACTCAAAATGAAATGTTTCATTTCTCGGTATTTTTAAACCATCTTTTTAAATAAAAGCAAAGGAAATGAAGGGCTAAGTTAACAGAGGACAAGGGCTGGTACCTCCTTATATCCAACAACCCAGCAGTTAGGGTACTCACTTGGAGATCTGCATTCAAGTCCTTACTCCAGAGGCTTTGAACCTGGGTCTCCTGCATCCCATGTAAGTGATGTAATCACTGGGCTACTGGCAAAAAAGGGGACATGGCATCACCTCCTCCTCTGGTTGTTTTGTTCATGGCATCTAAATCCCCTTGTGAATCTAGCTTTAAAAAAATTGTCCAAAACTATTTGGAGAATTAGAGTCAAGTTCACAAATAGTCTTGTTCAACCCAAACCTGCATTTTTCAGCAAATGTCCAAAAAATGTGTCCAGCTCTAATTGTTCTCCACAGGGGATAAATTCTTACCTGGTTCAGAGGGTAAACAGTGAAGCGACAGGGGCTGAGTGTCAAGTAAGTATAATGGGGGTTGGGGGATCTGAATGGTTTTATAAAGAACTGTCAGCGTATGAATGGAGTAACCTTGAAGCTGCAATGGAAAACCACCAACCAGGCCCTTAACATGTAATAACTGATGGCCAAGGGGGCAGGACATGTGAAAACAGCATGATTGGAGTGGACTTCTGTAAGAGCCAGCTGCACAAAGGCAGGGGCTGCTGAATGCTGGACAATTGGGCGAGGCAGGCAGTGATGCAAGCCGGCACAGGCATGTAGGCTTTGCTTTACCATTCTAACTCGGTGTCCCTAAATACGATATTCCAGTTGACTAACAAACGCTGGCTTGTTTCGTAAAGGCTGTCTTGGGTCGCTGCAAACATCTCCTGGCTGCCTAGCTCCCAAGAGAGTATGTCTCCAAGAGGAGTTCAGGCTTCTTTGGGCCTGCTGAAGGAGCCACCCTGAGAATCAGAGATGCTGAAGCTAGGGAGTCATCTCACAGCAGCAGAGCTATGGGGTTGCCCCTTGCAAGAAGGGGAGGCCCAGGGTCTGGCAGCAAGAAGGATACATGCCCTGAATACAACACAAAAAAACACCAACAATTTTAAGCAAACCTATGGAAAAAATATTTGACAGGCTGTTCTTGTATCAATCTAGGAGGCATTTGGATCAAAACAGACCCTTCGGGCCACCCTGGAACGTTCTCACCACTGCTTTCTGCAGTCTTGTTTAAGAACAGAACACTCTTTTCCCTGGCCTTACCCAATTCACAAACCTTGCTGATAAACTCCAGCTATCTGATCCAAAGCTCATTGAAGTCAATAGAAAGACTCCTCTAGACTGCAGTGGGGCTTTGGCCCAGGTCCTAACAGAGAATTAAGAATGAAATGATCGAACCCTATATTAACACATCACTGAATTTAACATTTGGTGTCCTCAAGATACTGATTCGATATTAAACAGTTTTGTGACATGTACAAAACACTGAAAATACCCAGTGCCCATTGAAGTCAATGGGAGTTTTACCACTGACTCTATTAGCAGCACAATTGGGCTGTTAACCTTTAATTAGTTTATTTATCCTATCCTCAGTGCACACAGAATCGAGTGATTAAGGCATTAATGGCTTGTAAATTTCTTCCAGAAAAATCACTAGTTACTCTTCATTAAACAAAAGTTTACTTTGTCCTTCTGTTTTTTTACAGTCTAGTACAATTGCCTTGCAAGGAAGAGGAACATTCTGTTTCATAATTTATGAAGATTTTATTGTAGAATAAATTTGGCTAAAGAGATAAGAGGAGATGACTTCAGATTAAAAATTTAATCTCTGAGAACAGCAACAGCAGTGGAAAAAAATATTCACAAGCCATTTGGTTTCCACAGTTCCTTTCCTGTCAGCTCTTCATCTCATACTAATACATGTTTGTCAGTGCTGAGCTTGTTAAATATGGCAGGAAATCTGGAAGTATGATATGTGGTATAATTTATTTCCATTGCATATTGCAGTCAGCGTGATTTTATCCTTGCACATCATATTTTGCTTTAAAAACAAAACAAAAATCCTAATATGAAGATGTTTTCTCCACTAAAGCTAATGTAGGGTGTGGAAGCAGAGAAAGAACTGACAGGAAGGGGAATCCAATCAGGCTTCTTGCACTGCTCCTTATGAAACCAAAAGAGCATAAATGGTGTGTGTCAGGGGGATCTTTTGTGTATATTCATGAAGACATCCTCAGCTATTCTGGTGTATAACTAATGAAATTTGCATTGTGTTTACAGTAGCTTTTTATTGATATAAATGAGCAATTGAAAATGAATTACTGAGATGTTGATTTTCTTCCTGTTTCAGGTTGGCTTACCCACACCTTCCAAAAGGGAGGTCTCCGTACTAGTCAAGCCAGACACTCTTTAGGGTAAGTAAAATATGAAGAGTGACACATTTTATTTAGTTATCAGTTCTCTGAATGGAAAGGGAAAATGTTCATTCTCACCATTTCTTCTCTTAACTGTATCTATCTTTTGGTCTCTCCTCACTCTGACCTATAGAGTCTGTGTGGCACCATTGCATTGTGCCAGTAGATACAGTTTTTTAAATAAAACAACTTGATGCTTCATTTGTAGAAAAATTAAATACATATAACTGGGCCCCGATGTAGAGAAAGCAGACTAGAAATAACAGAAGGTGGTCAGGAGGGCTGGGCAGAAAAGGTGTATTCCCCATTTGAATTTGTTTTGTTTTTTAATTATTTTCAGTAAAAGCTTCTGGTACAAAGTTTAGGTTTTTTTCATCCATAAAAGAAAGTGTTTCCCCTCCCCCACTGCCTTCGCCCAGAAAGAGCTGGGGGAGAGATGTAAAGAGGAAGGGAGAAAAAATGCCAATAGACATGAAAGTTTTGTGTAAACACCTGCTCCCTCCAAAAAGCCATCTCATCCCCCCACCCCCACACACATACACACATACATTCACTCTGTAACAGGACACAGAGGCAGAATACAGTATAGTCCAGGCTTTACAGTAGTGTGTTTGTTGTGAGATCTGTCACACACACCAACCTCCACTTAGTTTTACCGCGAAGGAGCCATTTGTACAAGGTGCTGAGGGAGTTCTGTCCCTCACAGGATCTGGCCCTAAGATTCTAAGAGCTCATGTTGTCTCACATTATGCTTGCCGCTTATGGTAAATAGGCTAAAGGAGACTCTCTAGTGAGCAAGTGCAAGAGTTTTAAAACTGGGTGCATGAAGCTAGTCCATTATTTTGAGATTTGAATACAAGTGTTGAGCACCCAGCAGCTCCCACCCAAGTTCATGGGTGTCCGGCAATTTGAAAAAAAGAGACCACTTATTTAAAAGACTAACTTCAAGCACCAATTTTTGAGTATCTCTGCCCTGAGAGATTGGAGAAGCACAAAATGACCAAACAGCAATCAAGAGAGAAACTCAAAAAGTCACTCAGCAACAATGGGATGAACAGAAACCGAAAAGCATCTGAAAGAAGGCTGTTTCCGGATAATTCATAACTAAGTCCAGGCCTATTTAAAATCTAAACCTAAATGCCTTGTGCTCTTAGTCAGCTGATTCTAAATATGTCTTTCACTGCAAAATTTCTCAAATTGAGTATTTTTGTCAGATAGAGCTTTCAATATTTACTCAGAATTTGATTTGTCTGTCAAAAAGGAAAAACATGCCTTATTTTAGGCAGTCGCTTAGGGTTTTTTCCAAGGTGTGGTGGAATGAGAGGAGCATAATAGAAGTTTACGCTGCTATGCACGGCAGTGCTGTAGAGGTTACAAAGCACCCGGCTGGAGATGGGTCACGGGGGCAAAGGGAGGATGGGAAGATACATAAAAGTATGGGCAATAGATTCCAGAAGATGAAAAGAGGCATTAAAGTAACTTGGCTTCTCATTTAACTCTTTTTATGTTGAGTTGTAATTGTGTCCCTGAACGGAGGTTCGCTTTGCTTTTTCTTTTTCTTTTTCTTTTTTTTTTTTAAGTGGCTGATCAAAATAAGCAAAGGATTACACTGTCAGTCGTTTATTACACCAGACTAACTGGGTATGTATGTACTACACAAACTTTACACTATGATAGCCATGGTCACATCTAGAGAAGCAAATAGGAAATAATCTAATTAAGCTACAAATGGTTCAAGGAGGCAATATTCAGACCCAGTTTTGAGTTACACTGAAGTCTGGAGCTCCTGTTTGACAGGGAAGAATGGGTAAGGTTTAGGTTCAGATTTGAGAGTGCCAAAAATCTCAAGAGCATTCCTTGCACCATTCTTACTGACCTCATCTCCATCCAAACTAGCTTAAAGAAATAGGCCCCTTCTGGAACCAGAGACACGGGGCGAGTTTGGATACTGATTCTAATCTGCCTTCCTTGAAATTTGAAGGTCTTGGACCATTCTCTGATTTGGCCATATTGTAACTTACCGAGAGGTACATTAGCTATAAACTCTATTCTAAATTAGTAGCATCAGAGCTTTATGCCCACCGTCCCCATGAAGTTCTGATGGAGCATGGCATGCAGCATAGAAACACCTGTGAAGTCCTACATGAACAGATTTGTGACAAGGAATGGCTCTTCTCAAAATGTGAGATTTCAGTTTCCATGAACTGAAGGCTTCTTAAAGCCCTTATTTGAAGAGAAGAATGACAGGAAGATGGGAGAAGCCATGGTCAGTGAACTTCTTAAATTCCTTTGCAGAAGTTCTTGATCCCAAAATAAACACATTTCATAATGAAGGGGCCCGATCCTGTAATCTTTTAACAGTATAAGCAAAGGTTTTCACAATGGCATCTTAGGTATGAAAGGAGCAAAGACAGGATGGCACTACAGGGCAGGATATGGTGGTTTGAATGGCTTATCTGTAAATGTTCCTGTTTTTACATATTTGGGTTTCTTTTAAACTCTTTTTAACTCTGAATTTCCTGTGTTTCTAATGTTATTTCTAAAAATAACATTAATAAATAAAAATAAAGGATTCTACAGAATCCTTGTGGGATCTTTTATCTGACACTCAACTTTAAGTCCCTCTTAATGTGTTTGTTTTGGAAGCTATAGTATATACAGATTAATTACACCGTAATTATGATGGAAAATTCATACTTCATAAAAGACCCTCATAGCCTCCAAAACCTACCCTGGACAGATTTTTTACTCTCTGTCTTTGGTTACATCATCAAACCATGCCGTGATAAAAGAGTTATTGAAACCGAAGACTGGCTTTAAAACACACTGTAGTATTTTACAGCAGTGATCCAAGACATCACAGGAACTCTTGTGAACTAGATAATTTTGGATGATTTCTGCAGAGCAAGAATCGTTTTAGAGGGTAGGGGCACATTAAGAGGCATCAACACAGCTTTTCCCTTTCAAAAATGAAAATTTAAGAACATCCCTCATTCTGTCCCCTTCAAATAAAAAAAGTATTCCAGATGTAACTAAGTCACTGTCTGAAACACCACTGATGTACAAAAAATGCTTTGCTCTTTCATCTCCCACCAATTCAAAGCATTGCCCAAGGTTAGCTTCAGGGTGAGATGGCTCCAGGAGACTCCATCATGTTGTGGTCTCAGCATTTCTTAATACCACACGTTAGTGGAAATTCACATCCCATACTATTCATTATAAAGCCTGGGGACTCCCAGACCTGACAGTTGAGTGGTGTGTTATCTGCACTTATACACAATGGATATGGATCTCCGAGACCATCTAAACTCAATTTTCCCGTAACATCTTATATCCAGTTAGTTGTCATCCTCTGGCTAGATTTCCACCTTGTTTCCTCTCGGGGTAAAAGCTGCCTCCCCTAGAGAGTGTATTATTATTTCATTTCACCTTCCACACTTTCTTTCACAGCAGCCAGGAGAAACTGAACCATGCTTAATTTTAAGATCTCTATGTGACTATTTAAATGTTGTGATGACAGAAAGAAATTTCATCAGTTCCTAGTGTTTTTTGTACCCTGCCCAGCACCAGAATTGGTTTCAGAGTCTGAAATGCCTCACTCAAAGCAGCAATGTTCCTTCACTTATCAAAATAAGGTGATCTACTGTGTAAATGTAATACGTCATGAACACATATATATAACCATCACAGTCGTCAGTGGGGACAGAACTGAGGGCTTTTTTAACCTACCAAAAGCACAACCCGCTACCATTTGAGCAATTCCATTAGCAGCGAGAAGGGAGCAGGCTGCTATATTTGATAGAGGAAGAGAAGATCACACTTCCTAAGTCCACATATTACATACAGAAATGCTTCTATTTCTCATAATTAAAATTATAGACAGGCAAACTGGTTCCAGGAAGTGGGGGTAGGGGGGAGAGGGAGAACAATACATGTTTGGAGGGCCTTACTGGTGTCCAATGGAGGGGGAATGTGGAGGCAGCTACCCTACTTCTGGCCAGGACCAGAGTATCTGCCCATGGAAAACCCTCTGCATGCAGATCTGGTGGGGGTGATCCAGACCAATATTACTAGCAGAATTGGGCCTGTTGCTAACACCCCCACACCTTTAGGGACTGTGCATCTGAATTCAAACTTCGAAACTCAGGCTCATCTCTAATAGTGCCCCGAACATGCCGCTAGGAGCTGGGAATTTACCCCTGAATTCTAAGCCCAGTCTCAAACTATTAGGGGTGAAGATAAAACCAAAGGTGGCATCATTTCCCCATCTGATAAATGGAGACGGTTGCATGTGTAACCCTTCTGCCAGGTGGTGTCAGCAGCAACTATGGCCAGGTTCAATATCTAGGGGTTATTCTAAATATTACAAAACAGAACCATCTCAAGCCCCCACCCAGAAATCTGGGGAAACTGAATACCCCCCTTGGGAGCCCCTAAGAGGCAGAATCGCCTCTCACACAAGCACGGAGTCTGTGTATAACTTGTATGAAAAGGGCGAGGGAACACAGCATTAGTTTGGGAAAACACTGAAACAATTATTCAAACCATACACCCTTTGCCACAATGTCCCACCTGGCAGTGTGAGAGTCCGGTGGATAGTTGTTCCTTTATCACAGGACTCCTCTTTCTCTCTGCTGCACCCCACTCACGGTGGGTTGTCCAAAGACAGCGAAGTCCCAGAATTCAGGGATGGATTCACATGCGTGTACCTTCCAGCCCTGATGGGGGGCGGGTGAAGGGGGCTGAGCAATGCCGCTGCTTCTGTTGCTGCTCATTACTGCAGCTGCTGTCTCTACCACTGCTTGTCACTCACTGCTACCTCTGCCTCTGGCTGCAATACCATGGTCTGAGGTTCTACACTTACCCCACTTCTTAGCGACATCAGCTCCTAGTGATTTCACCAGGTGTAGGGGAACCTCACTGCTACCTCTGTATTGTCTTTCACAGCAACACTGTCACCCTATGAGGGCTAAGGCTCTACCCCCTAGACCTGCACATCAATTATTTCAGCTCTAGTGAGAACCAAACAGAAACAAGGACTCTGAATTGCCTCTATCTTGAAACACTGGAAAAAGATGATCAAATAGTAGCTATAACTCTATAAACAGAGTCCACACTGTGACAGTGTACCCCATAAGGCTTTATGGGGAGGGGGTGCTTATAAATGTATGTATGACATAACTGGAATGTTTTGTGCTGCCTGTGCCATGTAACATATCTCCGTAAAGGTTATGATCTACTATATCTATTCATCCTATTTGTACGTATATATCATTTTCTACTCGAGCTTAAGAATATGGGCTGTATGCTTGCCTGATTTCTAAAGTAAGCTTTGTGAGGCATTTGGTCAGCTTCTTTAGGAAGGAATTCGCCAGGTTAAGTACCTGATCAGGAAACACTTGGGGAACAATGCATCTTGGAATGCTCCAATCCACATGAGAAGTCTTCCTGGAGACATGCAAGATGCCATGTGGACAATGGCATCGGCCTGCAAAGACTGAGTCATGCAGGGGCGTGTGACTTGCCCAGGTGACTCCAAAACTCCATCTTGGAGCTGGGCTTTGCATAGGAGGGAGGAGGGGGGTCTCCACCCACAAGAGAGAGTCTATTTAAACCTGTGGGAGACCCCTCCATTTTGTCTTCAGCTGGCTAAAGAAGGAGCCTCTACACCCCCACCCCCCCCAGGATACTTGAAGGAGACTGAAACAAAGGACAGTAACTACAGGGGGTGTGAGTGATAGCTGGACCCAGGCTAAAAGGAGATTAGCCTGTAAAAGGGAGCACTCTGGAACTGGTGAGGAAATTATCTGTATTCAGTTTGATTAGGCATAGATCTGCGCATTTTATTTTATTTTGCTTGGTGACTTACTTTGTTCTGTCTGTTACTACTTTGAACCACTTAAATCCTACTGTCTGTATTTAATAAAATCACTTTCTATTTAGTAATTCACTCAGAGTATGTATTAATGCCTGGGGGAGCAAACAATTGTGCATATCTCTCTATCAGTGTTATAGAGGGCGAACAATTTATGAGTTTGCCCTGCATAAGCTTTATGCAGGGCAAAACGGATTTATTTGGGTTTAGACCCCATTGGGAGTTGAGCATCTGAGTGCTAAAGACAAGCGCACTTCTGTGAGCTGTCTTCAGGTAAACCTGCAGCTTTGGGACAGGAGATTCAGACCCTGGATCTGTGTTTGGAGCCAAACGGGAGTGTCTGGCTCAGCAAGACAGGGTGCTGGAGTCCTGAGCTGGCAGGGAAAACAGAAGCAGGAGTAGTCTTTGCACATCGGGTGGCAGCTCCCAAGGGGGTTTCTGTGATCCAACCCGTCACACACACCACCTACTAGAAACACCTATCCCCAGGCCCTACCACTTTCAATTGGATTGGGCATTACTATCACTTGCTTAGCAAGTGAGTTTCAATTTAGGGTGACCCCCTCAATTAGGGCATGTTAAATATAGTTCTGCTGCCTTTTAGTCATACAATAGGGATAACAACATTTCATTACCCCTGTGTTCAAAACTAAAGGGAATTTTAACCCCAAAAAGCCAAAATTTATCGTTCTCTGCTGATCATCTAGGGAAAGTAGGTGTGTTTATGCAAATATACTCACCTTATATGGTCTTTCCCCTTGTTCATTAATAGATGGCAAGGGAGAGCTCGGCATTCAGACCATGGTTCACACAGGGATGTATTAGCAAAATCTTTGTATAGTACAATTTAAGTGCTCGCTGTTGTTATAATTCAGGGGGGAGATTTTGAGATCCTACTCACAATTATTAGCACTTTACTTCAGAGCCCCCCCCCCCCCCCCCCCACACACACACACACACATTGACTTCAATGGGACTGTTTATAATGTAAGGTACTATTAAAAAATAAATCAGTAATTGTATCATAATCTGGCCCTTACTTTGTTCCGATAATTCAGTTAAAATACAAGTTGAAACAGCCACGTATTGCAAAATGCTGTGAATCTTGGCCATCAGAAGTAACATCAATGAAGGCTGAAAAAGTAGAAATATCTAAATCTAAATCACCCCAGGAATACAGCAAAACTCAGTTTCTGAACATTGATTTAAAAAAAAAAGTCAAAGAGAGGCTTCCCATTTCTTACATTATTTCACTTTTACATTCTCAGCCATTAATTCTGAATTGCTTTCATTTGTGTGAAGTGCTGTTTTTTAGCCCCAGTCTGAAGCAAGACTTGCTGGTGTCAGCTATTGCTTGGGGGAAATCACATTTCAGGTAAACTGGGTCATTTCCATTCGTTTTTTACCATTAAGAAATAATTTCATTGCTGCTATTTAAAATAGTTTTATGTAAATTAACTAGATCACAAAAGGGAAAACATGAACAGCAGTTAGTTGTAGCCAGGGAATGACTATGAACTGTGCCCATAATATGCCACTATTATTACTTATATAGGAACCCATGATCAGTGCCCTATTATGGGAGGCAGTACATGGACAAGAAAATCCCTGCACCTCTCCTAATTTAGAAATGCTTCCCAAGCAATTACAATGAAGAACGTTAATTTGCTAATATCAGGCAAAATTATGCACAGCTGTGTTCAGGCAATACCCCTAATGAATTCAGGAGAGGATGAACAGGTATAACAATCCCTCATCTTACCCACTGATGTTAGCTGAATTATTAACTGTTAATAATTTGACCACTAATTTATAGGAGTTCTTTGTACAGTGCCTGTTACAGTGACATTAATTGTAATATTTTACATGATTGAACAGTGTCATAAAATTATGTATTACTTTCACTGTAAATTTAACTCTGTAGCCAGCATAAGCCCTGATTGTTATATTTGATGTGTTAGTCACAGTACATCATTTTGTTTATCCCTTGTGGTTCAAACTGTCGCTAATATTTCTTTTATAGCCTTGTAGGGAACATTTTTCATTCTCAAGTTTCTTGAAAGTTACTGAAAATGTGATACTTATATCCATGTGCACATACGTGCATTGGGGATGGTCAGCTAATACAAAAGTAAGCAACAAACAAATACAGTGAGTTCACTTGGGTATTATGTGATCATTATTCATAGAGGGTCTAATTCAGCAGAGAGCCTATCTTTTAACTCGAGTAGTCCCATTGAGATGTCAGTTTTCTGCAGTCTGACAGGGAGAAAAACTGTCCTGGATCATTTAAAGAGATCGATAGCATCAAAGAACCCTAAATTTACTGAATTTATTTATATTCATTGTACTGATTGAAAAATAGCAGTGAAAATTCCTTCACACATACAAGTATTTTCTTCTACCCTTATATGAAGATGGTTAAATTCTACTGGAACAACTCAGTGATATCTGAGGTTAGAGAAGAATTTGGCCCATGTTTTCCATGTGCAATTTTTTTTCTTTCTAAATCCAGAGGCAATTTATTGGCTTCACACTATGTGAAATTCTAGATTTGCGAATTCTTTAAAAAACAAAACCTACGTGAGGAGACAAAACGCTCGTGGGTAACGAACTAGAGAAGCACTCCACAGATTGGCTTTGTGTCTTGGACCTGCCATAAGCTTCCTGTGTGATCCTGAGCAGTTCATATAGGGCCAAATTGTGATCTTATTACTCATACTGAATAAAACCGTAGATCACAAATGCTCTCACAGAAGTCAATGTACTATCTGTGAATGGCTCATACTGTGTTTGGTGAACCAGTCTGTCACTTTCATGGAAAGTGAATTCACTCACATTTTTAAGAGGAAAAGGAAACCTCACAGTTTGATGCTTTTGGTAGCTCAGTTGTTCTTCTCTGAGCACTTATAGCGTAAAATGGGTCTCATATTTACTGCTTAGGGTCCCTCACCCATTTCCTTTGGAGACTCTTTGCAGTCTAATACACCTCACTGTTATTAATGATAGCAATATTTTCTAAACATTGACATAGTGTAATCAGTGTGCTCACCAGCTTACAAAATGTAGAATAAGACAGTGGAGCAGTGACTTATTCCTTCTTCATGGTGAAACCGCCATTCCCTCAGTGATTGTGCAGTTCAACCATACAATCAAACTCCAAAAGTCTTCTCCTTCAGGTTAAAGGACAAGTCCAAAACTGGTTTCAGAGTAGCAGCCGTGTTAGTCTGTATCCGCAAAAAGAAGAACAGGAGTACTTGTGGCACCTTAGAGACTAACAAATTTATTAGAGCATAAGCTTTCTGTCACCCCTCCATGAAGAGACTCACCACCCTCAGTTCAGGGGCTCACAAGTGGCCCATTTACCACTTAAGCTTCTTCACACAGCTCATGCTCTCACTAGGTCTCCCAAACAGGCTTTCTATCCCCAATGTCCCTTCATCAACATATTTTCCTCACTTCCTTGGTTGTCTCTCTAGGCATCTTCCCAGGCTCTCTCAAATTGACTGAGACCCAAGAGCAGGCCATATTCCATCCAGGTAGATAGCTCCTCAATAGGTCTTGTTTCTTCCCTGGCCAAGCTCTTATTCTGGAGCAGGGAGCTCATTATTTTGCTAATACAACCTTTCCCGGTGTGCACTATTTCCAAGCCTACAATTCTCCTAGTCTCTCTGGACTAAAAGTCCCAGTACGCCTTGTCTCGGGTATGAACCAGGAACAGCTCTGAACCTTGAACCCCTCAGATAGCCAACTCCACAAGGGCATGCTGTGAAGAGGTTACACCCTACGACAGATAAGGCAAGATACAAGAGAATCAATCAAATGGAGGAAGGTGTGGAGATTTCATTGGTAAAGAAACAAACAGCAAGTATTTGTGAAAGAGAGGTTTTAAAGTGAACTTAAGTGCAGAGTTTTTCATTAGCAAACAGTGAAGCTGAACACAGGTTAAGCTCAACAAATGGAACTTGTTGTGCCAGCAATGCCCCTCTGCCATGTACATTGGCCAAACCGGACAGTCCCTCCGCAAAAGAATGAATGGATACAAATCGGACATCAGGAATGGTAACATACATAAGCCAGTAAGTGAACACTTCAATCTCCCTGGACATTCTATAACGGATTTAAAAGTCACTATCGTTGAACAAAAAAACTTCAGAAACAGACTTCAAAGAGAAACAGCAGAACTAAAATTCATTTGCAAATTTAACACCATTAATCTGGGCTTGCATAGGGACTGGGAGTGGCTGGCTCATTACAGAAGCAGCTTTTCCTCTCCTGGAATTGACACCTCCTCATCTATTATTGGGAGTGGACTACATCCACCCTGATTGAATTGGCCCTGTCAACACTGGTTCTCCACTTGTGAAGTAACTCCCTGCCCTCCGTGTGTCAGTATATAATGCCTGCATCTGTAACTTTCACTCTATGCATCGGAAGAAGTGAGGTTTTTTTACCCACGAAAGCTTATGCCCAAATAAATCTGTTAGTCTTTAAGGTGCCAACAGACTCCTTGTTGTTTTTGTAGATACAGACTAACACGGCTACCCCCTGATAAGTGGAACTTTGTTAAACAACATGCACTGCTCTGTCCATGTGGCTCAGTTGCTTCTAACTTAACTCCCTGTGTTCCCTGTTTTCCTGGAGTCCCCTCAATAACATTCCCTCCAGGGAACATGGACCCTCTGACTCCAGTTTTATTGTTCATGTTACAGGGAGATGGGGCACTTGGAAGAAGACATTGGCAGTTGTGCCAAGCGTAGCCACCAGCATGAAGGGAGAAGATGTTGTTAAGTTCATGCTATACAAACAGAAGTTAGATAAAAATATAAAATAGTATTGCTGGAAGATTGCAGTATATAGTTCCTTTAATTCAGAGAATCCAGAACAATAACACACAGTAACCAAACCCAGAGTGAGAGAAAGCAGACTGCTCCCTTAGGCAGAGAAGCAGACCCTCACCCCACTCTGTTCTAGACTGGCTCTTTCCAGACTGACTCTGATCACATGCATCCCTACAGAGCTCTGTTGCCTGCAAGCAGGGATAGGACCACCCTTTCCCCTTCTTAAACTGATAGCTTGCAATTACAGCACAGTCTTAAATACACCATAGGTGAAAAGCTGAAAGATGCATAAGAGAGGAGCAGAAAAGTGAGAAGATGGGGACGAGCATGAGGGGGAGTGTAAGAAAATGATATCACAGATGTAGGCAGTTTGGTGGGATCCTTAGGATGAGGACTTGGAATCTAGACACAGGAGGCATGGGAAGGAATTCACACAAGGTGGCATTGGAAAAGAAGATGACAGAATGTTGAACAACATAGACAGTGGAGGAGTAAGAAGCTGGGAGTCCAGCAAGAAGGCCAGCTAAGCAGGAACGTACCATTCCCTCCCCACTGATCTATGAGCCTCCAGGGAAGACACACAACACATCCCCTTCCCCTGGCCAGTAGGGGCAGAAACACTATGGAATACTACGGCTCAGGAAGTAACCTCACACCTGGAGAAGCAGTACCCTCATGGCAAACGGAGCAGTAAGGATATCGAATACAGGGGAGACTGTCAGTGAACCACAGGCAGAGCCCAAACCATGCATCAACAGCCTGTGACTGGCAAACATCATAAAGGCAGTCAGGTCTGTGCAGAACCTGTGGTGAAGCAGCAGAGACTGGTCAAGGAACCAGTGCAGAGGGGCCTCAAGAAGATGCACCACTAACTGATCCTAGCCTGGAAACCTGCAAGCTCCTATTTATCTCTAGCAGAGACTGGAGTGGAGAGGGCACCCCGGGCACTTGGCCTGAGGAGCCCTAACCCTCTGCTGGACTGTCCTCCCTAAAGGCCCAAATAGGAACTGTCATTGTTTCACCTTAAATGTCAACTACTTAGGTCACCTCCACTTTCTGCCAGCCCAATAACATACCCCTTCATTTAGCCATGTGTCTTTCAGTGCTTGCCATTACGCCGTGGTACTCCTGGTGTCCTGCTAGTACTTTAGATGTCTGGGGTGCCACCGTACTGAGCAGCTGGAATAGTTACAGATTTTTTCCTTCCTAATCAGCCTAGATTTTCCTGTTCTCAATGGATACTGAAAGACACAGTTACAGAACCAGGCCCAGAATCCCAATTGGTGAAAAGCAGCATTGCTTCATTTAAAAAAACCACATGCACCATGGAATAACACCAACTGACACCATCGGAGGATCTGACCCACAAACTCTTCTGCTATGTAGCCCAGCATTACTTTGGAACAATCGTTATCTACTATTTGATCAGCTTACTTGTTGCCGGTAGATGCCATTCCATCATGCTGACTCAAAATATTGTCCACTGGCTGTCTTAAAAGCTGCTTTTGCAATTCTCTAGCACTTATCAGTTTTGTTGACGTTAGTATGGGGATGATTAACATGCCACTCTTTGTCCTTAAGCATGATAGACCTACTCCAATTTGGGGCAGGGGGGCAGGCAGAAAAGGAAGGCAGCCCAACAAGGCAAAATACCCTCGGCTCCTAGACATATCTACTGCGGACGGTGACTGTCTGGGAGCTACAACTTTATGAGGCTCTGTGACTAGGAAATGGGAGCACAGAAATACTATCTCCTGGGTAATGTTGTGAACCAAGGCAAATGAATGCATTTTCCATTTTCTAAATTGTCATTTTCCCAGATGGGTTTTTAAAGGTACTTTGCAATCTGAAAAAGTAAAAGAGATTCAGTGGGCTTCAAAGGTCAATGATATTAAAAAATGCTGAATCCTTCTACATTAATTCCTTAATTGTTTTTATTGCAGGGTTTCCACTCAGACATCAAACTCAATCTCTGCTTTTCCACTCTTAGGTCACAGATGTTTAATATTCCTGACTAAGACATAACGAACCTTTTTTATTTCCTTCTAATATTTAGTCTCTTTAAAACATGATTAGCTTCATCTTTTATGCAACGGGAGGATGACTAAACATTTTGGTGATGGGTTTCCATTAGGTGCATGTTACTACCAAGTCATGCTGAAGAGAAAATTAAACCAGGCTGTAGCATTCAATGATCAGAAAGCACTACCAGCCCACCTGATGTCTTGTGGAGCTGTATGTAAAGCTTAAAAGCTTGTCTCGCTCACCAACGGAAGTTAGTCCAATAAAAGATATTCCCTCACCCACCTTGTCTCTCTAAGTCAAAAGTGTCTCTTTTCCTCATTGTTTGGAATTTTTTTTGGCTTTTGCTTTGAGAGTCTATTTTCCTTCCATTAATAGAGAATATGATTTGCCAATGGAATTTTATACATTTTTTCTTTGAAAGTTACCTGCTTTCCAGAATTGCGAATGTTAGACGACAGCACGTGTTAAAGCATAAGAGTGAAGTTTCAGCTGAGGTAACGAGGGCGAAGCATCCTGATATTGAGCATTGTTAAAGAGAAGGCTTCAGCCTTTTAGAAGAAGAGAGATGACTGCAACACTGAGAGTCATCACTCAGCATCCTCAAGGAAAGAGGCAGCACTTGTGCTTTTACAACCACCACGCCGAAAGCATCTGAAGAACTTCAGTTGTGAAAAGCCCCTCCTTCCTTAGGAATTTTCTACAGCTCAGTTTGCTGCTCTGATGCTCTTTTTTACCACTCAGATACACTCAAAAGGATAAAAGCACATAGGAGAGAGGACAAAAGAAAGTAGAACAGAGAGATGCTCAACTATCTGAAAATAATTCAGGAGGCAATGAACTATGGATTGCAGAATTCACCAAGTCACACATACCAAGGACACTTAGCCCATATACACATAGTACTTTATGCTGGCACTTCTGTTTTCTGGTTGTTTGACATGGCAGACACCATCCAATCCTCTTGTTCAGGACGCGTTCTCCTTGTTGTATGTCAGCCCTGGAGTCCTGTTATTTTCCCCAGAATGTTCACATTTAGGAGTAGGAGTCCCATTCTCTCATTCAGTATTCCATTTGGCTATGAAAACCAAGCAGGCTTCTGTTCCAAACACACCGATTGTCATAACAAACAGCTACTATCAATTAAAAGAAAATGTCATTAGCAGTACCCAGCTGGAGCATCTCAATGAGCTTCCTGAAGAGACTCAGAGCATTTGGAACTAGAGCCAAGTTTTTGGTTCATTGGTAATTCTCGGCGGGAAAAAATCTTTTGGGGTCACATTGAAAATGAAAATTTTCAGTGAATCAGAAAGTAAAAATTCGTATCTGGTCCAATGAAACGTCATTTGACCAAAAACTAAATCTTCTTTTCCAGTTTCAAGCATTTTTAATGTTTTGATCTTTTAAAAATGAAATTGAAAGAATTGTTTTTAAACCAAAAGCAGTTTTGAACTGAAATATTGAAACACTTCATTTTCTCAGAATTGTGTTTTGTTTTCTACCTGAACAATTCAGCGAGGCTGACAAATTTGTGAAGTTTTTCAGTATTACATTTTTCACTGAAAATTTTTTCAGTCAAAATTTTTTTGCCCAGTTCTATGTCTTACCATCTGATGGTTGTTTAGTGAGGTATGTGGAAGGAGACACTGAACTTAGTGGACGTGAGATCAGTTCCGTTACTCCCAGTGGAATCTGTCCATTGACTTCATTGGGAGTTGCAATGTGCCCCAAGGACAGGATTTTCCAAAGCACTCAGCATTGGTCTAGCTCTGCTTCCATGGAAGTCAAAGGTAAAACTCCCATTTTATTGACTGAAAAGGAGCAGAATAAAGCTAATATTGAGTGTTTTTTGCAAATCCTACCCCAAGTCTCCACATAACAGAAACTCCACCACTGCTGGCTCTGGTTTGTACCCTTATGGACAGTCTCAGCACAAAAGCTAAAATCTAGGGTGCCCAATGGTCACTGAATTCTGCTCACCGCACTAAAAATTATGCCTTTGGTCATGATACAGGCACATGAGCAGGGCAGTTTGGTAGGACTTGAATTACTACTGTACATGCTGTACCTGTTTTGTGAATGAAGAACAGAATCCAGTCTTTGGGGCTGTCAGGCCAGCATTTTTCATGAGCATTGAATGTGCTTTTGAAAAGGAAAAAGAAGGAGAGAGAGAGAAAATGTACAAGTTAAAAAGTTACAATTCCTAAAACATATATTGCATTGAAGTTAAAACATAGTGGGCTTGCGAGACACTGTGGGATAGGGCTTGGAGGGCAATGCACAGTTCCTGCATTGCCCTATTGTTGCAATACTCATCCAATAGATCAGGACCTCTAAGAGGAGAGCTCCCATTGGGTAGTCCTAATCCCTAGAAGTAGCTCTTGAGTTGGATGGCTGAAATCCAACAGAGTTGTTTATACCAGCATACATGGTGGGAAAGGGACCTTTCCAAGTCTGCCCTCCATCCCAGGCAGAAATGAAAATGCCCCTCCTTCCAGCACAGAGTCTCACTGAATGTTCATGCATCGCATTTGCCACATGTCGTAAGTGTCATTAGTGTACATTAGACATTAATTTATTCACAAAGTCTTTGGCAAATTACTTGCCTGTGTGATGGCTGCCATTTTGCCTGACACACTGCGGACTGAACTCCGGAGCTTGAGAGCAAACAGCATGTGCTGCTACAGCGTGAGCTAATGAGCCAACATTCTGTAGTTGGTGGCTATAACAACTCACATCCTTCTTTGGTCACAACAGAAGGGGACCTGTAAACTGACCCCCCCCACACACACACATACACACACACACACACAGTCACATCTGCTCATCAAGGAAGGAAATGGGCTTACTGCAGTGTGGTTCCTTAAAAGCTTTCATGCCATTTGCTTACTGTACTAACAGTCCTCAAGAGGCTTTCGCCATCAGCAAAAAAATCTAACTGGGCATCTTTGTTTTGGTTACTTGCCACATATCCATTAATCTGACAAAAGACTGAGGAGTGACTGGCACTGTCTAGAGTCAGGCATTGTGTCCCCCAGCGGATACTGCCTAGCATTCTGCTCACACACTTCGGCCTTGAATGGGCAAAATCCTGCTGTCCCTTTCACCTGTCATGGCTGCAGCTTCAGAAAGCTGAAGATGTTATGCAAACAGTGCAGTGTCATATTTTGCATATACATGAATATTAATCGCCTTGTTTACATACATCCTGCCATCAGATCCTTCAATTCCTCTCTCTTCCTCCCAGTCAAATCCATTATTTGCCCTCCTCTTGTTTCCCCTGCATTCAATTCCCCTTTCCTTGCTTGTTCAGGTTTCCTCCACACCCCTCCCCCACAAATTTCCTCTGTCCCCTTCTGAAGTCTGGCTCCTCCTTTAGTTTCTCCTTGTTTCCTTCTCAAGTTTGACCTCTTTCCACTTCCACCTGTCTCTCCTTTACCTTCTCCCTTTGAGCTTCCCCCCAGGCCTGACCCTCTCTCTGTCATTCTCTCCCTCCAAGCTTCCCCTGCCCAGAGCACAGTTCCCAATCTTCCTGCAGCCACAGAGATATAGCTAGCATGACACCCCACATCACACTCCTTAGCATTGGTCTACGCATCGTAAAGAAAGACAGAATTGGATCCCGTAGCAGGACTGATACTAACATTGCACTAGCTCTTTCAAAAGCCTGTTTTGAGCAATATGATTCTCAAGCTAATACTGTGTTTCTGCAACACTGTGCAAAAGATGTCAGCATTAAATATTAAGCTCGGTGGATACTGATCAGATCCAAGGCCACTAAATATCACAGAATCACAGAAGGCAGAGATGGAAAAAAACTATTAACTGTTTCAGTCTCTCATTTTCACAATGCAGAATTGTTCCCTACGATTTTGTCCTGTCTCATTTTTAATGTGCCAAGTACTGTCCAGTAAATACCAGGAAGTTTTCCTGATGCTCAGTTTGATTTTTTTCCCTTTTTTTTAGTTTCATCACATTTCATTCAACAAATTAATGTAACCAGATTCAATTAAGCAGAACTCTGCCATCTGATTGGCTGTTACCGGGATTTGCACATTGCAGTTTTCTGATTGTACATATATCTCAATTATGCAATCATAGTGCAGTGTATTGGTTAACTAGGGGCTTGGTTCTGCCCCCACTGAAATCAACAGGAGTTTTGACATCAACTTCAATTGGAGCAGGATTGGATCCCAGGGTGAGGAAAAACTGTAGCGAATCCACAGCAACCCAACAGTCTAAGAAGCTGAGAATGGCATTTCTGCATATTCCTTGTCACATAACCCCTTGTAATATCTTAAATAATTCCTCTCCCTCTTGGTGCTTGCAATCTGCAGACAGTTGTAGCCTGTTATCTGTATTGAGAATTTTTCAAGTAGGGTACAATGAATGATGACAGGCCAAGGCTAACATATTTGCATACCTGGGTGCCTAAAGTGAAGCACCTAACTCCACATTTTGGACCCTCAATACATGGTCCAATTTTGAGAGCACCGGCACTTCTCATTAGAGTTAAATAAATAGGAGCTTGGAATAGAAATCAGGACAGGAACTGTTTATATTTGTACATCACCTAGCACAATGGGTCCCACCTGTTTGCGGTCTTTAGATGCTGGTGTGATATAAATGTTTATTACTACAAATTATTATCAACATTAGCCCAAATCTCTCAGGCTTGTCTACACCGGTGGTACCATCTAGGGTACGTGTAGCCACACATGGCAGCGAAAAGCAAGCTGTGTCCACACTGGAGCGTGTAGCTACATGCGGCAGTGAAAGGCACCAGCAGTGGGGGAAGCTCCCCTCTGCCAGAGCCTGTGGCAGTGGGACACTACCCTGCTAAAAATAACAGTTGGATGGGGAAGGCGCTGCTTGGGTGTGTAGAGAGCCTAGTAAGGTACATACCCTAAGGATTCAGGAATGTTTTTACTCTACTTGCCCCTAGCAGTGCCTCACCGTCTACACTTCTATTTATATCTGTGCAAGGGGCATGCAGTGTACATATTCTACACACCGCTATAAGTGTTGATATAGCTAAATGTAAGGACTCTAGCATTTGACCCTCTGCATTTTCACATGATATCTGTGTATGTCAATTAATATTGAATTTACCTACTGTAGCATTTGGGGTACCTATAGAAACGAATAAGAACTCAAGTAAAATGAGATTAGGCTAGTGAGCACATGTTCCATTTTTCAGAACGTGCAAAAAAACTAGACCCAGGCAGTGATAATGGACCATGCGGCTTTTGGTATACATCGTGAAAGTCATCAAATCCTATATTCTCCATGTGGAAAAATGTTTTCATTCCTTGCATTTCTTTCAATACATTATGTGGCTTTTATTCCAGGTCAGTTTCCTTATTTTAAAACAGATATTTGAGCTTCTTTTTCATATTAGATGCTCTTTTGTTGGCGGTATTTTTGACAATTGTTAGACAAGAACCTAATTCACATACTGGGGCAGTGGTTCTCAACCCGCAGCCCGCGGGCCACGTGCAGTCCAATCAGCAGACAGCTGAGGCCGAGCTCAGCTGTGTGCTAAAGGCTAGTCCACGTGCCGGGGTCCGCCAAGCTCAGCTGCCCGGCACAGAGGGGTGCGGGCTGCAGGCCAGTAGGGTTGCCAATCCTCCAGGATTGGCCTGGAGTCTCCTGGAATCAGCATTGATCTTCCGGTGACTATTGAAAGCATTCCGGGAGATTTTAATAGTCTATTTTAAGAAAATGACATTACGTCATGTTGGGGGAAAAAAATCTCTCAGAATAGCTTCAGTCAGAGTTGGCAACCTACTGGCTGGCCTTGCAAGCTCCGGGGTCCACGTAGCGGGGGTCTGGGGTGGGCAGCCATCCAGCCCCGCACAGCGGGGTCTGGGGTCAGGGTCTGGGCTGCTGCTGCCCTGCCACCCATTCCCTACAGCCCAGGTAACACATTGTAGGCTGCATATGTGGCCCACAATCTATAGTAAGTTGAGAACCACAGTATTGGGGTATAAGTTTTACACTCAAATGCATTGTATACCATATTCAGTATTCTAATTTGCTCTTTTTCATCATAGCCTTCTCTAAAACTCTCTTTCTCTCTGCAATGGGGCCTCTGGTCTCTTTACAAAGAGACAGAAAACCCATTATCTGAAAAGCGAGTTCCAATCTTAACTACCTATGGGCTGCCAGAGAATGTTTCAGACGTCCACATAGGTTGGGGCAAGTGGTGGTCAGGTCACCTTCCCGTAATTGTAAGAAGGCAGGGGTGTAAACCAGTGACATATGGCAAAGGGATGTGATCTTGAAGAGGGCACTGGTATAAAGAATTACTCAAGTATGCACCACTAGTCTTTGACCTTCACACAGCGGGAGACAATGAAGCAAAAGTCTTTGATTTAAGAGAGAGATAAAAAAAAAATTAGATAGTTTATGAATCATAGAGGGTCTTGATTGTGACTAGAACTGCATGGGTGCACAAGAGAAGAGACACTGTAAGGAGAGATTCTCTTTGCCTTCTCAGTCTTGGTTGCTGAGCTCTCAGACATCTAAAACTGGGCGCGGGGTTAGGTATATAGTAGCAATAGACACCCCAAAGGAAGCAGTTCAATTTACTTCCTGCACCAGCCAGCAGAGCAAGGCCAGTATTGGAGGAAGAGCATACGTATGTTGTGAAAGAGTGTCACATAGTTACTGCTTTGAGAATACTCCTGGAGGGAAATTTCTCCAGGGTCTGCCTCTATGGTGGAATGTCTTCAGATTCCGCTCTACTCCCCCACACAGGTAATATCGGTAAAAGCCAGAACAGAAGCCTTTGTTTGCATTAAAACTTAATGAAAATGTATAAAACTCCTTCACACACACAGTTATACATTTTCTATCTCTCCACTGGGAGAGAGAAGTCTGTTACTCCAGCTACAAGCAAAGGATGGTCATCATCAGCAACATTTATTTAAAGTCAGCCCTACAGGGGTGAGTTAAACCCACCATAATGTCACCATTAAGGCTGACACACTATCCTAAGCCATACTGTGGCTAGCAACCAGTTAGTGATCTTATATACTGTAGTCTCTGGCCAGAATCAGCCCATTAGCTCCATTACTGTGGTATCCTTCCTTAGCTGTGGTCAATACTTTGTGACTCAGGTGAACCTTACTCATAAAAGGCCTAGGTAATTGTGCAGTGCTGTGTACGGGGGAGCTGTGGGTTGGATTCCTTTCTGAGTGTCTGCAGACAGTGTTTGGCACCCTGACATATGAGGTATCCTCATTATTTTACCTAGCACAGTTACACATGCTGCTTTAATGGCCACAGCTTTACCCAGACTTTAATATCCAGCCACAGTATTTGACTCGTTGACCTCTCCCTGCAAAGAATTCCACTGGTTGATAAACTCTGAATTTCTTAACCTTTATGGTGCAGCTCAGACCCTTAACATCATGTGAACATAGGTTTGCACTGGTTGTGTCAGTGCTGGTTTAAAACTGGACGTGGAAAGCCTGCCGCTGAATGCTCCAACACTCCTTCCCCTTTGGTTCTTAAACACAGCCATAAACAACCCAGCACATCCAAAATGCTGCAGTCAGAGAAAAGCATATAAATATTTCATCATGCATTAGCTCTTAGAAAAAATTGAGCAAATTACAAATGCCACGTCTCGCTCTCAAGATCTGTATTTTATCTCCTCTCTATTAAGAAAAAATAATAATCAGAGAGATGCTGTAAACTAACACGAGGACGCCTGAGCAACATGCAGCTTGTCATTAGTCTGCTATTTATATCACAGATGTGGCCCCAGAAGTCACAGTGTAAGGAAAGGGTGTGCAATAATTAGTGCCGGTAGAGTACTGAGGTCACCATGCAAATGAAACAAGTACTAAGCATCCATATGGTGTCAGTGCTCAAGAGCTGCAGTCTGACTTGGGACTATTTTGCTGATTTTCATTCCTTCCCAGGCATGCCATGGAAAAATAAAGGCAGAAGATGAAGAGGCACTACAGTGCAATCTGTTACTGTTAATGATTTGTATTATGGTGGTACCAAGAAGCCACAGGAGAGATCAGGACCCCCTTGTGCTAGACACTGTACAAACCAAGTAAGAGACAGTCCCAGACCTGGGCAAGAGGAGAAGGAAGGCAAAATTACTTGGCCAAGGTCACACACATGTAGAGCCAGGCTCTTCTAAGTCCCAGTCTATCGCACTATCCACCGGACTACGCTATAATTCCAATGTTCACTGCTTATTATTAGTTATACTGCAGTAGCACCTATGAGCCTGCAATGGTCTGGCTGGGACAGCACCCCCTTGTGGACTTTCCAGGTCCCCCAGTGTGGCTGCAGGTCTCCTAGGAGGGTGGGGAGGAAGTCTGTCTCCAGGGTCTACGGAGGCAGGATCTGGCCCTCTAGCAACTAGTCCCACCAGTTTTATCCCCTTCTAGGCAGGGGTGAGGGGCTCAGCCCCAAAGTGTTCTACAAAGCAAACATAACTCATTACTAGCCCAGCCCCAGCCATCCGGGGACAAGGGGGCATTCCTGCCCTTTCCTTAGCCTTGGTTCCCAAACAGTCTCTGCTTTGAGTATGGCTTGCTCCTTGGGCTCTCGCTGCCTCTCCCCAGCAGCTGCTCCAGCTATCAGGTGTTTCTCCACATGAGCCATTTCCTTCAGGCAGAATTCCATCCTATTTCCCGGCCAGCCAGCCCTGAACTGAACCAGGCCCTGTCTTTCTATTCCACCCCCAGGCTTGGAATTGGCTGCACATATAGCAGGGAGGGGTTATCGGGGCCCAGAGGCTCTCCTTAACCCCTGTCTGCTGGCATGGGGCCTCTCTGTCCCATCACAGTGCCCTTGTCATGGACCAGGACCCCGTTGTGTTAGGTGCTGTACGAACACAGAACAAATATGGGACCTGCTCCAAGATGCTTAAAATCTAAGTATAAGACAAGAGAGAACAGACAGAATGATATGGAGTATAAGGAAATAAAATGACAATATTAGTCAGCATGGTAGGCAACGGTGTACATAATCTGCTGTCATTCTCCCCTGCTCCTCTTCCCATCCCCTATACTCTTCCCAGTCTTCTTGCGTTGCTTTTCTCTTCATCTTCATGCCCCATGCTCTGCTCCTTTCCTGCTGCTTGGAGTTCCTAGAAGAGTTTCCCAATTCTCATCCACCAGACTCCCTCCCTCTGCTTTCAAAATCTCTTCTTAAAACAGCACTCCTTCACGCAATTCTTCCGACCATGCGTAACCCCCAGAGCCATTGCAATTTATAGAATAATAAATAACAGTCAATATGGTCAAATTCTGCCCTCAGAAACAAGCATGCATCCAGCTTTGCGCAGGGGGTTGGACTAGATGACCTCCTGAGGTCCCTTCCAACCCTGAGATTCTATGATTCTACGATTCTGCTGCAGACAGGGAGGTTACCCAGACTTAAATGAAGGTACAATTTAGTCCATTGCATTATATATTCAAGCCCTTTAACAATAGATCTAGACATATTACACCTTACAGTGATATCATCGCATCAGCAAAATGTAATGCATAGAGGAATCCGAACAGGGTTTCCAAGGGCGAAGGATATCCAGCCATGCATTACAAGCTTTACTTCTTTCAGTGTGTCTTGGTGACATCATAAACCAGGATGATGGAGCTTAAGAGTTTGTCAAAAGAACAGCAGCATGGAATTGCATTGTCAATAATTGCATAGCAGGCTTGCCTTATCTTCCCTAAATATAAAGTTAAGTTGGTTTTATTTGAAAATTCTCCGCCTGGATTCTATATTTTAGTTAAGCTAGATACGTACGATAATTGCACCATAACAATGAGGAGTGCATATGTAGCCCAGTCCTGAATTCCTATGCAAGCAGAATTCCCATAAATGCCAATGAGAGTCCTGGCCTTTTTTTCAGCTGGAAGACTAGGCAATTGAGATTAAAAAAAAAAAAATAAACTGCTGTTAGAGGTATTATGAAAACTCTACAGTGGATGAGCAGGGGCTTGGCTGAGGCGTTGTGCAATTTGTGGTCTTCAAAGCCATTTCTTAGAAGCTTTTAAAGGGTTCACATTTTAATTTATTCCTGGAAAACAGGCCTGAATTGCTGGGGTGTTTCTACATGGCCTGCTTGTTGTCCCTCAGGCGCTGCCTAGTCTAGGGAACAAGGTGTTTATTTAGAATGTGTTAGCTAACTTGTTTTAAATGAGTGTTGCTCGTAAGTGTGGTACTGCACAGTGTAGCTGTAATTCCCCAGTCACTGTGTGTCTCCCTCTGTGCTTTACCCACACAGAATATGGCTCTGTTAGCACTGCACAGCCTAGGTTCTGAGCACTAGCTGTAGAGACTCTTGCTTTAAGGACCCTGGCTCAATCACGGGAACTGGACAAGTTGGCAGCCATCGTGGGAGTTAACTGCTGGTTGTGGTGAATCTTAAGACTCTCCCCTGGGGTTGACCATGACCAATTAACATGCTTTTAAAGGTGTTAAAAAACCCTTCCTACACTTACTACCAAGTGGTGTTTGAAAGTGTGTCAATGAAAATGTCTTAGCTGACACGTTTTAAACAAGCTCATTTTTTCCCAAGGGTACATCTCCACTGTAGGTGAGAAGAGTAATTGCCAACTTGGGTAGCTTATATGTGCTAGCTGTGCTCAAGGTATCACCCTAAGAATAACAGCGTGGCTGCAGTGGCGTAGGGTAGCCATCCAAGTGCATACGTAGGACCTGGGATGCGATTGTATACACGTGGCTAGCCCAAGTCTCCACCTGTCCTGCTGCAGTCACATTGCTATTTTTAGAGCCCTTGTTCAAGCAGAGTAGATAGTGCCTCGATGTTTTATCAGCTAAGGGCTTTGCTTCTGGCCTTCAACCCTTGTGCGCAGCACAGGTCCTGTTGATCTTCCTTCAGCACAGGAAGATGGAAACACCAAACTCGCTTGCACAAAATTCAGTACACACAAAAACAAGCATATCCAGGCCAGATCCTCCACCGGTGTTCAACAGCGAATCTCCATTAACGTCAGAGTCGACTTTCATTGACAGCAGCTGAGATCTAACCTACTAAATTTGAGGCTGCCCACTCTCATCTGTATGAGACCCGGCGTTCGTCAAATTGAGGGGTGCTTCTCATTCACAGAGGGAAACCGAGTTTGTATGACCCCTAGCTATGCATGCGACACAGTATTAAAAGGAAGCCAACTCTAAGAGGACACCGTGCCCAGAGAGAGTTACGGGATTGGGGGTGGTAGGACCAGGCTGTTGGTGCACACTGGTCAGTTACCAAGTTGCAGTGGGGTGTGTAGTGGAGTTGGGGTCGAGCTGGGGCAGGATACCAGGAAGTGGGAGTCAGGCACTGAGTTGCAGGCAGGAGAAGAGTCGCAGAGTCAGGGTCGAGCCATCAGGATATCAAGAAGTTAGGGTGAGGCAGCAGGTTACAGACAGGATGCAAGTACTGGAGTCAGGGGCAAAGTGGCATCAGAAGCCAGAGTCTAATGTTCACAGTAAGGCAAGGTCTGGAGCAGAAGCAAGCAGATAGTCTGCATCATTGCTCAGACAGCTCCCTGTAATGTGTCCCTGGTTTACATACTGGCATGAGCTAATCAGTAGCCACTCGGGCCCCACTGCGCAGTAACTCCTGCAGGCTCTAGCTTTGCAGGGCTCCCCAGTGGAAACCCAGCCTAGAATCCAGGTGGTGATGCCGAAGCATCAGCAGCCCAAACCTTCTACCGTCATAGGCTTGAGTCCTTCAGGTGCTTACGGGGAAAGTGGGGAAGAACTGACCAACAGAGTCTATGTAGGCTGATGCTGTTAATTAGCAGTACAGTGAACTGTTCACCTATCACCAAGCCCAGGAACACAAAAGCCCTGCAAGCTACCCCGTTTACTACCCTTCACCCAGGGAGATTATTCTCCATTGCCAAGCCTCACTGCTCCCCTTATGCAGGTTGGGCTGATCACACAAAGGGCTAAGTCCCCTCAGGTCCCTTTGGGATCTGAGGGTACTTGGCTCCACACATGGTGAGTTCTGTATTGAAGAGCAAAAAGTTTGGGAGGAAAACATAACTCTATCTGCCCGAGGGCTGATCATTTGCAAGCGCAGGACCAAATAGAGCCACCAGAAGAACTCTAGGATGGAGATCATTGTGTCGTGACAAGGTCCATGCTCAAGAGGTGAGAGCACTGAATAGACATTAGCATTCCTAAGCTCTTTTTCCCACCCTGCTGTACGGGGAGACTTTGGAAAACCAGTAAAGTGCTTGAAACCACTATGGCTTATTGTTAAAAAGCAAGACTCAGCTTGACCAAGGCAGGAGGGGAGGGGGGTTTAGGGTGCCACAGAAAGGGCAGCTTGACCCCGTGTCCTTCCTGATAAGAATTGTGTTGAAGTTGCTGATACATTTTAGAAGAGCAGGATGTACCCTCAGGAATGTCTATTGGGGTCTCAAGGCTGCAAACGCTGGAAAGACCCACACCTGGTTAATCAATAATCAGAAGGAGCCTCTTGCTTGCCCATTGGAACTGTTTGCTTGACAAGTTTTCTTTAAGGGACATGTCATTGTATTACTAATTTATAAATAAGGGGAAAAAGCTTGAGATAGGGGGGACTCTTTGGGACTGGCCTCTCCCACTGGATGCATCTTGTGTTCCCCAGTGGCAGACAGGCTGCCGCTGTGTCACTCAAAAGCCACACTCAGCTTGGTAATTATCAAGGGTTGGGGGTGTTTTACTAATCTTGTTGTGGACATGTATAAGTGCTTGAGATTAAGTAAAGTTTAGCTTTACATGAAAGCACTTTTGTGTTGTCCTGTTTGTGCCAGCCATCTATCGGTCGTATGGCCAATGTGTCTCCCCTGATGTATTTCCTGACACCTCCTCACACAGAGTAAAAGTTACCAAGAGCTTTGGGTTGAAAGAACCCTGAGTAACACTGCCACTGGCTTTCTGTATGCCCTTTGGCAAGTCACGTGCCCACTCTGTGCCTTCGTTTCCCCATCTGTTTAATGGGGATAATGCTTACCTAGCTCTTCAATGTGCTTTGGGATCATGGAGTGAAAGGAGCCACCCACAATTGCTCCCCTCTGCCAGAGAGATGAGACGAATGAGCTGGGCTGGTTTAGCTTAGCACAATGAAGGTTAGGAGGGAATATGATTGCTCACTGTAAATACATCGGGGGTGGGAGGGAGTTGAACACCAGGAAGGGCAATGAGCTATTTAAGCTAGAGGACAATGTTAGCACAAGAACTAATTGGTATACACTGACCATGAGTACATTTAAGTTGGAAATTAGGTTCTAACCATCAGAGGAGGGAGATTCTGGAACAGACTGCCAATAGGAGTAGTGGGGGCAAACATCTGAACTAGCATGAAGCTGGCACATGATAACATTTACGAATGGGATTATATGATAGGGCTGCCTATTACAGGAGAGGACTGGACTTGATGACCCAGGAGCTCCATTCCAGTTCTGCATCCCCATGACCTGAGGTTCAGAAGAGCTCATCTTCCCTTAGTACTTGTTGTCCTCACTCATGAAGTTAGCAAACAGCGGAATGGCACTGGGCATGGCCCAATATCTCACTCCCACTTTCTTTTTGACCATGTGGCACTTTCATTGTTTTGAACCTTTGTGTGCCAAGAGCAGGAAATCAGTGGGAAGTAGGATTTTCTTTTAATGTTTGTTCAGGCAACAAGATGCCTATACAGATGGCAGAGAAGCTTGTTTGCACGGAGTGTGCCGGAGATATTGATAAAGGACAGATCCACCCCCCTTGTGAATAACACCCTCTCTCTTGGAATCTTCAGCTGGCACCAGGAGTCCCACTCCATAGACAGCTTTGACCTGCATGCAACTGACTCTCTGAAACACACATATCAGCTGTGGGTTTGAAACCATTATTAATTATTATTATTATTTTGATTCATTATGCTTTTCTTGGCTTCCCACAACCCACCAAATATCAGATCTCTAGCCTGGTGCTGCCCAAGCGACAGATTCTCTGTTTCAGGCAGTGTCACATTTGTGCTAAATCTCCTTCAAAAGGTGGGCTTTCCCACCTCCCATCCCACCCAAGGAGTCACATCCTAAGCCCCCACTGCAAACCACTCCTCAAAGTCCACCTGGTCCATGACCTACTCCAGCCAGAAAGACCTCACAAGTGTCTGATCTATTAATATATTGCAGCTGTCTGAACCTGCATGTGCCTTTATACTTTATGCTGCATTGCGGGGCGATGGCCCTGGGCGATGCCCAGATACCCAGGTGAGGGGCATATGAGAAATACAATGGATGGGGAGATATTGGTTTAGCATAGTTACCCTCAGGCACAGTGTACTGTACATTGACATCACTAGGCTAATAACGATCAGGAAACATGTACAAATTACATCAATTTGGACTGTATGTCCTTGCACCACAAACACATTAAAGCAGAAGAAGATCAAGATACCATCTTTTTCACTGGCCCCCAAACCTCTAGTCACTGCCCCCTGATCCAGAACGAGCTATAATGGCTGGAATCAGGGACATACAAGCAGATTTACCAGTTAATGCCTACTTCCCCAGGAGTCCTGACTCACAGTGCATTTGCTGTCCCTGTCTTAGGACCTTACTTAAGGAGAGATCTTCACTCTTGCCAAATTGTGTGATTGGTCCGTCCTCTGGCTTCCCCACTTCATGCATGATTCTGTTCAAACTGGTAACGGATCAAAGCCAGGCTCGTACTGACAAGACATGGAAGGTTTGTAGAAGCACCCTGCACACTAGTGACAAACCATGAGTAATTCACAAGAAATAAGGGCAAGAATGTGGCTTCACCACACACCCTGATTGAGCACAGGGCAGTGCATAGCCGTGCTGCCCAGGAGCAGATCTGGAACCAGAACCCAGGGTGGCCAGTTCCCAGCCTTCAGGAGGGAGAGCAGAGATCCCAGGGAGGCTGTACTCTCCCTGGTGCAGAGAGTGCCAGTGTGGATAGCCTGAATCAGGGAGTGAGCGGTACCTTACACCACCTTGATTCCTGGTGTGAGCATGTAAAATGGCTCAACACTGAGCCCCAAATGCTAACAGTAAGAGCAGTCTGCCTTCCTCACTAAGATCCCGATGGATAAGTGGCATTGGTGAAGGAGCAGAGGCTTATAGAGCCCTGGTTTGTAATGCTATTGCCATAGGCATTATTAGCAGCAGCTTGCACTCCTGCAGCACTTCCGTCCTTTCCATATGAGGAGAGATTAATAAGACTGGGACTTTTCAGTTTGGAAAAGAAACAATTAAGGATGGATATGATAGAGGTTTATAGCATCATGATGGGTATGGAGAAAGAAAATAAGGAAGTGTTATTTACTCCTTCTCATAACACAAGAACTAGGGGCACCAAATGAAATTAATAGTCAACAGGTTTAAAACAAACAAAAGGAAGTATTTCTTCACACAACGTACAGTCAACCTGTGGAACTCTTTGCCAGAGGATGTTGTGAAGGCCAAGACTATAAAAGGATTAAAAAAAGAACTAGATAAGTTCATGGAGGGTAGGTTCATCAATGGCTATTAGCAAGGATGGGCAGGGATGTGTCTCTACCTCAGTTTTGCCAGAAGCTGGGAATGGGTGACTGGGGATGGATCCCTTGATGATTGCCTATTCTTCTCCTATCCTCTGAAGCACCTGGCATTGACCACAGTCAGAAGATAGGATACTGATCTAAATGGTCCTTTGGTTTGACCCAGTATGACCATTCTTATGTTCTTTCACCACATGACTGAATGAAGCCCTTTCAAGCCCTATTTGCAACAGACAAGTAGTGTTAGGCCCATTTTCTGTCCATGTGTGTAGTGTTTGGTCCGGTAGATCTTCCTTCTTAACAGATAGAGCCACTGAGGCAGAGAAGTTAGGTGACTTGCCCCAGACTGCACACGCAGCAAACCAGTGTCAGATGGAACACATCTAGAGTCTAGACCAAGGTTTCCTTTCTGTTGTCCTGATATGAAATCCACTGAAGTCCATGGGAGTCTTTCCATTTGTTCCCATGGGTTCCCAGGCCCTCTGGAAATCTCAGTTTTTAACAATTAACACAAAGGGAGGAAAACAATCTGTATTGCTAACAAGTTAAGTAAATTGGATTTTCCACCTTAGTGAACAGATTTTTACAACTCCCCGGCTTTTTATGTTCCAACTGTTGGCATCACTGCGGAGCTTCTGCTTTGAATCATTCTGGGGCATAAATGCAAGAAACTGAAGCTCCCCAAGGAAATGTTTGGTCCTCATGTGATATAGCAAAATGACATCCTTTGGGGTATTTAGCAAAGAGCATTTATCATGAGAATTTTGCTTTGCTCTGCAGGGCTCATAGTGATCTGGAGAGTCATCCTAATGGAATTCATTACTGTCGCTATGCATGTGTATTTAGAAAGCACCTAGGGCAGGTCTTCACTACAGGGGGGAGTCGATTTAAGATACGCAAATTCAGCTACGTGAATAGCATAGCTGAATTCGACCTATCAGAGCCGACTTACCCCGCTGTGAGGACGGCAGCAAAATCGACCTCCGTGGCTCCCCGTCGATGGCGCTTACTCCCACGTCCACTGGTGGAGTAAGAGCGTCGATTCGGGGATCGATTGTCGCGTCCTGACGAGATGTGATAATTCGATCCCCGAGAGATCGATTTCTACCCGCCAATTCAGGCGGGTAGTGTAGACCTAGCCCTAGACACCTAACTCATTAAGTCATCAGGAGTTAGTGTGTCCATACAAAGACACTCAACCCTGGTCTACACTGGGGGGGGGATCAATCTAAGTTACGCAACTTAAGCTACGTGAATAACGTAGCTGAAGTCGACATACTTAGATCGACTTACCGTGGTGTCTTCACTGTGGCGAGTCGACTGCTGCCGCTCCCCCGTCGATTCTGCTTGCGCCTCTTGCGGTGCTGGAGTACAGAAGTCGAGGGAGAGTGCGCTGGGGTCGATTTATCACGTCTAGACTAGACGCGATAAATCAATCCCCGCTGGATCGATCGCTGCCCTCCAATCCGGCAGGTAGTGAAGACATACCCTCAGGAAAATTAATCCAAACAAACTAAAAAGTGTGAATTTAAAGTGGATTAGTTAAACTGCATTAACCCCCTGTGTGGACACTCTCCTTCAGAATTAAAGTCGCCTTAATTTGGTTCAGTTTAATTCACTTGCAAAGTGAATTAAAGTAAACCAAATTAAGCCATTTTACTTCTGAAGGAGAGTTTCCACATAGGGGGTTAATGCAGTTTAACTAATTCACTTTATTCACAACTTTAGTTAATATAGCTTAGCTTTCCTAAGTTTCCATGTGTAGAGAAGCCCTTAGACACCTAGATGCAACTGAAAATCTTACTAGGTTCTATCTGCATCCTTAAGAACCTAAATGCATTAAATAATCTTGCCCTGGAACAGTCTATGTTCACAATTCACAATTATATTTCTCATGGAAACTCTGATGCTAAAATCCAATGTTTCTATGAATACCGTAAATTGGAGCTGAGGGTCTCCATTGGTTGAGAAGGCCGAAGAAAATCCCAAGCCTGTTTTATCAATATAGCAAGCAATACAAACTTATCCACAAGTGTGAAAGTGGAGCAATGTACTTATAGGCCCTCATTTATTCTCATGGGCCCTGGTGGTACAAAGTCCAACAGTGGGAGCTGTACAAGTGCTTAGATGGATAGTTCTGTGTGTGTGTGTGTGTGTGTGTGTGTGTGTGTGTGTGTGTGTGTGTGTGTGTGTGTGTGTGTGTGTGTGTGTGTACACTTGCTAAGGGTGAAATCCTGCCCCAGTGAAGTTAGTTGCAAAACTCCCATTTCAGTGATTCCAGGAAAATCTCTCTTTATGAGAGTGATTCCATGCACCTACATCTTTTAGGATGGTGTTAATAGTTTGGAAAGGAGAAGAGGGGATTTAATAAGGGCAGATTAAACAATGAAGGGTTAGGGGAGAGCCCACTTGACACACACCTTTTTATTCCATGCAACAATACAAGTGGTTCTCAAACAGACAAACACCTAGAACAGGTGAAGAGAAACTCTCCTTCTGATCATTTTTCACCCAGCACTAAAGCATGTGACACTCCCCACCTGAGTGGTGAGGGACCAAGCCCTGCTTGAAATTCCCTTAGGTCTCCCATTTAAAGCTATTAAGAACAACTAGGTGCTGGGTGCACAGCTCAGATTAAGACAGTACAAGGCAACACAATGCACCATTGTCTTTCCAAAGCTGCTTTCTTGTTCTCCACAATCTCAGCTTTTGTTTTTTTTAAAAGGACGTCTGTATCTGTTATGGATGTGAAGAAAACTTCAAAAATGTTAACCAAGTGTAACTAATGTCTATGGGAGTCTGCAAAGAGCCTGGAACAATAGCTCTGGACTGCCTCATTCATCTCAGGGAGGCATTAACTCAGGTGCCTAGTGATTATCAGTTAAATGTCAGCACTGTCAACCATTTCATTCCACCTATCAGAAAGAAAAGGGAGGCTCACAGCTTTGCACCGTTTACGGTGAATGACGTCTCCTTTCGGTGTCAAAGGTGGGTGGTGTTTGGGAGATGACACTTCTGACGGGGTGTACCAGGCACTTTGAGGACCTCTGCTGGAGGCCCCAGGGTACTACGACACACCGCCCCAGGCAGAAGCAGCAGAGTTGAGGCCTCCAGGAAGCAGCAAATCAGGAGCCCAGCAGGCTCAGATAAAAGGAGTTGCAGGGCCTGAGCAGGTCAGTGCCTGGCTGGGGCTAGAGAGACAAGGAAGGTGCTCTGTACTAGCCGAAGTGATCCCAATGGGCTGCATTAGCTAAACCTCAGAACCAGAGGAGCTGAGAACTTTAGCCCTAAGGCAATGGAAAGAGATGAAGACGCTCAGGGAATGCAGCAGCCACTAAATAAAGGAAGCAGTATGTGACTGATGTTTAGAGGGTCTCTGGGTTGGGACCTGGAGTAGTGGGCTAAGGAGTGCTGGAGTGGCCTAAGCCCTGAAGAAAGGGGGGCTTGGCTAGTTTAAAAGCCAAGGTAAAGGCCTGGAGATTAAAGGGCCCAGACACAGGACTGAAGACCCTAGTCAGGGCAGACAGTTTTATTGAACTCTTTGCAACCCTGGAAGGGAACTGAACTCAAGAGGTGACCTGGCTGAAGAGCTGGGGCAGTGAGAACCTGTGAAGATAAAGAGTCTCCAGGGAGAAAGTCTTGGGGGCAGTGCTCAGCGCTGCAGGGCCCAGGAGCAGGGGCAAAGAGCTGGGAACGTCAGTAAATCATGGACTGCAAGAGGGACTCCAGGGAAAGCAGCCTGGGAGTACGTTCTCTATTAAAGGGCAGGCAGGGACTTAAAGTTAATTCAGAAGTGGCTGAGAACTGAGCCTAGAAAGCACACTGAAGAGTAAGCCAAGAGGAAAAGAAGAATCATTTGTTTGGATGTTTGTCTAGACTTTCAGCTGGACTTTTGTTATCCCAGAAGGGGTTTGTCCTTTGTAGACTGTCACCTGGTTGGAGGGCCGAGCCACTGAAGACCTACCAAGCAAGGTCAACAACCTACAGGGGATGCAGCACCGCACCCAGCCAACAGGAGGCACTGATGATAGGTGAGTGCCCTGTAATACCGCCACTTAAATGTTTCCCTCACTCAAGAAAGAGCTGATCCCAAGAAGCCTAGCAAGGATCACGCGCAAACTCAGGCCCCAGTGAGCTACAGCCAAGCTCAAGTTGGTGGAACTCTTATGTGGGTGGAGTTTATTTTGTGGGTGGAGCTTAGAAGAGTACCAACAACTCCCCCCGCCCCCCAATTCTACCCCTGACCAGGGTGGTGCGGGGGAAAGAGTAAATTGAGAGAATTCAGAGGGTCCTCCGTAGGAAATACAGAAAAGCTACAGTGCCAAATATATCATAAAAGGTCATTTGGAAAAAAACTAAAGCCTCTCCACAGAAGTGCATTTTATAATAGGCATTTCAAAGATATAAGGACTAAAGGAAAATATTTCTCTCTTAAGTACACTCATCTCTCAAATGACCAGTCAGCATATGCAGACAGAATATTCAGTTACTGTAATTTAGTAGACTACAGAACATAGAGTTCTAAGAAGCAGAAGTCAATAAGAATATTTAATAAACAAGAGCAGCACAGGAAGAATACACTGAATTATTGCCAGCTTGTTATCCTTAAGGGTCCTATTCCATCCAATTTACTCTCCTTAAAAACTAATTTTCCTTTATTTCGGTTAGGCACTCAACCTTCTCCACTGTTCACAACAATCACCTCTTCGGAGAAGAGACAGGGGAAATATACAAAAACATAGTTAGGCGGAGGAGGAATAACGTAGCTGAAATGAAGGCTGAAATTACAGAAATGGAGATAGAACCACTCAGCCTTAGATCACTGTGTACCACTGAAGTGTTTTCGGTGTGATTCCATTGCTTGCAGCATTCTTTGCTCTGTAGATTTTTCTGATGGGTTAACGGTAAAGCAGAAATATCCACGCCTTCCCCTTCTCCTTGCAACTTTTCTTCCGTTATAATTGACTTTTCTCCATGCTGTAGTCTTTAGGCCTTTAAGTACATCATTATTGTGCTAACGGCTAAGGGTCAGGGTAGGACCAGGAAAGAAGATCCATGCAACATGAAATAATTGGGGGAGAAGATGAAGGATAATAATTTGGACCTGTCCCGATAGGTCAGCTCCACAATGTCAGTTTCTCAGGTAGTATGTTCTCCCTAGGGAGTCAATGTTCATTAGAGATGAGGACTCAGGAACTTGCTGCTAATCACAGTTGGGATTTCCAATCTCACTGACAGAACAAGAGGTCATGCAGCAGACCTCAAGTACCATCTGTTGCAGTCTGTGTTTGTATTAGAAAAGCAGACAGAGGCTTTTGTGAATCCAACAGTTCTTGATCTCCAGCATGCCCACTCTCTTCATCACTCCTTGCCCTCTGGAGGGTTAGTCAACTCTTTAATAGACACCTGTAGTGGATATGTCAAATTGAAATTGCAAGACAACTTTTACTTGCTTGCCTGAAGGTCAAGCTACTTAGCTGGTTCTTTCTGTTACTCCATTCTTTTCTGTGTCTCCATTCCATTCCTTTCTATTACTCCATTTCTTTCCCCTCCAACTTATGCTAAATCAGGTTGGAAAAGTCAAATATATTATAAAAAAAAGTCATCCCCAATTCTCCAAGCTTGCTACTTAAGAATGCACAGGCTTGAACAAATCACACATTTTCACCTACAAAATGGGGAAGTGCACATACAAGCAGGAATTTGTGCAAATTGGTACCACTTAAATAAATGTGCCTTGTGGAGCCACAGCCAGTTCCCTGTTATCCAGAGTTGCCAGCCCTTTCTTGCTGTGGCAACCACAGCACAACTACTCTTCTAAGCAGCCTGGCAAATAGTACCTGACTGCGTTCACGAGTGCACACCTTGCACCTACAGTTGTGCAATGACTATTGTGGCAATGCATTTACGTTTTTGTGGATGCAACTTCATTGCAAAATGGTGAAAATATGGCCATTAGAGTTCAATGTCCAGGACAGGTTTGGCAATTCTCCACCAAAAATGTTATGCTTATAAGAAGCACACGGGATCTTTTTCAGGGGAAAAGGCAATATGCCGTATTTATTGAAGACACAACAATTAGCATATGCATTCAATCACATCACACGCACACACTGTCCCGACCATCGATGTTATAGTTACCAGTTCAGAGTCCGGATCAATTTAGTGGCCAGCTAGGTTGATCACGGGTAGGGGAGGCCGAGTTCCATCAGTCACGATACGATGCTCTGGGGAACTCTTGGCAGGATGAACCCAAAGTTTCATGGCAAGACACCCTGTTTATGAAGTGATTTTCTTTCATTGGGACCAATAAGTTCTGCACCGTCATTCTGTGATCAATTCTTGTTTGATGAGTGCTTGGTTTTTTAAAATTGTTTTTCTTATTTTTTATTTTGGTTTTTTAATTACCGTTTATACGTGTTCCTAAGCCGAATTTTTTTATTAAAAAAAGGAAGCACCAGAGAAGGGGGTCGGCTTATGAACGGGGATAGAAAGGGAGAGGTGGGACACAGCCCCTCCCCCCAACAGAGGGGGCAAGGAGAGGCAGCACAGCCAGCAGAAACAGAAGGGAAGAGGTGGGGCCAGAGTCTCTCCACTTCTGGCCACGCTGCTCTCCCCCCAGCCTCCGAAGCAGCTGCAGCTCCAGGGCTGGCAGGCTGCAGCCGTGCCGCTCAGCCCCGCCCCCCAAGGCAGGCTGTGGCCGGGCCACCCGGCCCGCATGTTGTGGACGTGCTGCCGAGCCCAGCCCGCTGGAACATGCTGCGGCCACGCCGCCCAGTCTGGCCCGCCGGAGCAGGCTGCGGCCGCGCTGCCCAGCCTGCCGGAGCAGCTCCAGCCAGGTCAGAGACATCCTCCCCTGGCCCTCCCCAGATAAGGTGGGAAAGGATGGGATGGGGAGAGTGTGGGGTCATGTGGGGGGGGTCACAGGGGTTACTCCCCTGACCCCCAGCTTCTCCTCCCCCAAAAAATTTCCCCACCAGTTGCTGTCCCGGCCCGTCAGGTTAAGCATCTGGTGTGCCAAGACACTTTGTTTACTTAAGTTTACCTCCATGCTTGCGGATGCTCGAGGTAAACAAACCATCTTGGACCACCAGCGGCTTATCCTGAAGGCCCGGGAGCCAAAGTTTGCTGACCCCTGAATTATAGGGTCGGCTTATGAACAGGTTATAAAAAATTTCCATTTTTACTTATCCATCTTCAGGGGGTCGGCTTATAAATGAACCAGCTCATGATCGAGTATATACGGTAAGTTTTTTAGGGAATTATCACATGCTGGTTTTGATCAAAGCTATTTTGTTCCCATTGACAGGTGCCTGTCTTATTTTTAGAGTCATTAATTTGCCCTTTTTATGACATTTCAATAGGGGCGTGTTGCAGCCTCCTGGTGCCCTTGTGTCTGTCTTCGGTTCCTCCCTTGTACATCTGGTTCAGCGATGGCCTTCACACTTATCTCTTAACACCTACATTCCTCATTCGCACACAAAACAGAATTCATTTACACAGAACATTTTGAACAGGAAGATCAAATTGCAATGCAAAAGAAAAACAATCATGGCATTCTTTTACTTATTTTAAAATGCTAAACCTACAACAAAGTGGTGACCTCAAAGGTCTATTACTGAACACATGCTACATTATTATCCATTATTCTTTATTTTTTATTCTAAATTATACACAATACGAACAATAAATTCTACTACTACAGGTGAATGATCCCTCCCACAAATATCAATTTCTCTCCTGGAAATAGAGGGGATGGTATGTTTCAATGTGCATTTCCTGGAAGGGAAAAACGTCCAGTAAAGATAATTTTCCTCTCTGAATTCTCTGAGCTTATCACAACCTGCTGAATATCTAGCAAAGAAACTACAATCAATACAGTTTTCACGGGCAATGGGGAGAGTTCATTATGTATCCTGGGCTAAATTCAGCCAGGATTGGGGGTCTACATCCTGATACTGCCCGTGGCAAATAGGGTTTAACCAGTAACTTCAGTGGGTCTATAAATCCACCTCCTTATGTCTCTCACAGCTGAACATCATCCATTAGTGCAAGTAGTAGGGGCCTGGGCTTTCAGAGTAGGTGGATTTGAGGTCTATCCCTTGGGTTGCCAGGAGGTCCCAGTGACTGTAGTTGTTGTACAGTGTGAGCCATGAACTCCTGTGTTATAGAGACACACAAGCCTATTTGTGTGTAGAGAGAGGGATAGATGAAAAATGTTTGTGGTAAGAAAATCCTCACCTTCCCCCTGACTCACTTCACCTCCTCATGCTGCCACTTTGGTCCCGTAAGTATTTTCTTATTGGTTTTTCTTCCCCCACACCCTCCCCCTTTCTCTTTTTAATGGCATGGAGTGTTTTCCCATTACTTTTCCTGGAATTGTCACAGAGGTTTTTCTAGCCCATTGCCCTGGGTGACCCTAGATAAAAAGTGAGCTATGCTGTATGTCAGGACACCAACTGACTGCTAATGGCACAGCCACGAGAAACCACCTCACACAGAATTGCTCTGTTGCCTCAGGAGGAAACAGGTCACCTTATTCTCCCCCTCCCCAGCTCTACCATGTTATAAACTATTATCAAAAATCAACCCTCACATAAGCAGGCACAACTTCTCTGACGTTTATGGAGATGCATGTCCTGACACCAGGGCTGATTTTTGCTTCATCCGCTCTCTCAACGGACCAAATAGTTTTGTTGACATCAGTGGAGTTACACCAGCAGAGAAAGTTGCCCTATGTACTCCAGTGTGTCTAGTCACCATAGTGTTTAGGGGCAATGAGCATCTCCTAAATGGTTCGCTATAAAATGCCAAAGCTTACATGGGCTGGGAAGAGAACATCAGAGTAAATCATAGGGTTAGAAGGGACCACAAGGGTCAGCTAGTCTAATCCCCAGCCAAGATGCAGGATTTGTTGTGTCTAAACCGTCTAAGACAGAAAAGAGAAGCAGCAGCTTAAATTTTTGTACTAGTTGGTCAAAGAGAAGCAGTACACCCCTACCAAAAATGGGATTCAAACCTGCAGAGGCTCACACCTATGGGGGCTTAAGGCCAATGTTTTAACCACTTGACTATTCTAGAAGGAGCCATTAGTGGATTAAATAACCTCTGTTCTTAATGCATAGCCCCTATTAAAGTTAATGGGAAATGTGTACACACATAGTTAAGGATACATCATCTAAGAACCAACTGATTGCATTTGAGGTTGATAGATAGCATCCTTTTAAGTTCTGGCAATAATGGGGCAACCCCCTACTAAATGCTCCATGGACCTGCGTTGCAGAGAGTTACATTAGAGCATGTGAAGGAAACAGGCACTCGGACCAATTTTTATTTTTTAACTGGGACTTGGCAACCATGCCACGAACTGGGGGGGTCTAGATCTTTGCCCTAATTAGGACCAAACTGATTGGTAACTTGCTAGGACTGCACATACATTACATAAATGGAGCAGATTGCAGCCACTTGCATCCTTATTATGAAGGTGCATCCAACAGAGACTACACACAGCAGTACATGCTGCTCCATTGTGATCCAAGTGCCCTCAGGTTATTCCCTATGGGCTTTATCAGGGTCGTCTAAATGAGGGCAGCCATATTTCAAAACTCTGTGGGGCACATTTGGCCATGCTCCCCACAGGCACTTTGGCCATCCCTGCTTTAGAATGATTAAAACCACATCTGCCAACATCCAAATGCTATAAACACTGTAGGAGGAAGACAGGGATCTGCTTTCCAGCTCCATTGATTCCGAGAGCTTCCAGGAAGGACAGAATGGAAAGGAAATAAACACCACTAGGGCTACTTCAAAGTAGACACTCGTGCTGCAATTACCACAAAGAGGGTCCCAAAGCCCTATGCTGATGCTACTTCTACTGCTCCAGCAAATGTAGAACTGGTACCTAGATACCATGGGGGCCCAGCAGCAAGGGGGGAGGAGGAAGAGGGAGAGAAGAAAAATGCAAGAGAAAGAGAGAGCACACAGCAACTCATTTAACTTAGGGCTCTATCCAGTGACTATTGGAGTCAATGGAAAGATTCCCATTCACTTCAATAGGCTTTGAATCAGACCCGTTTTATGTTTTTAAAAAATAGGACCTATCCAACATGCATCAAAGTGTCATTCAATTTTCTCACTGATGGCAGGTAGAAAGAAATTTCTGCCTATTGGACAGCCCTCTCCTAACTGCCCAACAGGTAGGCCTTTGCACCTGAAGCATTTGGTAGTGATCACTGGAGACAGGGTATCAGGCTAAAGGGGCCACTGATCTGAACTGGTCTGGCCTTTCCTATGTTCCTGCAATAAATAGCAGGCGCTGTGGGGAAGGTTGTCCTACATGGTAAATCGCATTGGTACATGTTTTTAAATTAATGCTCTATTGAGAATGAGGACCAGCTTTTATGCAACTGATAAATCCCCTTCATTTCTCCATCCTTCAAAGCCAAATGGTTTGGTGAAAGGGAGGCTTCTTTGTTGCTTGGGGGGTCGGGAGGATTTGTTCCTCCTCCCTCCCCCACCACAACACCCTGGGAATTTGAGTTTCATTATATGAGAAAATGTATTTTTTATGAGAGGTGCATTGTACTGTCATGTTCCGGACAACAATGAAGCACCTCGTGCCTCCTGTGAAAATGCGAGTTAAATAGCACTCAGCCTCTGAACAGAATTACCAACTTCACTTTGAAAGGCTGACCTACATTTGAGAATGCAAACGGGGGGGTGGGGGTGGGGATATAGATCAGGGAATATTAAGAAACCCAAGCCGTGCTTTATACAGTGATAAAAATGCCAAAATAATGGCTTTAATAACTTTCATTTTTTTCTCCTGCCATATTTTTTTTCATTTTGTGTAAAAATCAAGGAAGAACAGTTGCAATTTTGAGGTTTGACTTATTAAAAGCTCTTAGACTTTGTTTTAAACCCTGTTTCACGGAAACTCATTCCAAGATAAAAGTCAGTCAACGGAGAATGAGTATTACAGCAGACTTAATCGATTCTGATATAATCAGACTTCTTTTTTTACCCCTTTTCTAATCCCACAAAGCTTTATTAAAAGCCTTTTTGGAGTCAGCATTAGGTGTATTGTACTTGGGCTCTGGCAAATGAGAAACTTTATCTCTTAACTTCTCTTTGTCTGCATACCTCTGAAAGGAATCATCATTTAATGGCAATGGATGAAAATTGTTGCAGAATGAAAAGGTTTTCCTGGGCCATTCCCAACACAGGATTTGTGAATCCAAAGAACTGGAGAAAGAGAGACTTAAAGGCTGTTTGAAAATCATTCATGATTTAACCATGCACAAGTGAAAAAATAAATGGTTTCCTAGCATAACAGACAAACTGACAGTTTTATATTGGATAGGAGATGAGACTAGCTCTGCAGTAAGTTGAATAGATGCAAACAAATGCTACCAAACTCTATCGCTATACACAGGGATATGTAGAAATATATAGATAATCACAAATAAATGCATGCTTTAGAGGGCCAAATCCTAACATTCTTTGCTTCTGTCCCCCTCCCCTTCCCACAATGGTTTCATGTTAACACAGGAAGACCAATTTATCCATATTCTGGCTGGCTCTGGTTCCTGCATGGTTTACTTCAGGCAGGGATAGGACTACAAAGGTACATTGGGTAACAATTTCAAATATGTCTAAGTGATTTAGGAGCCTAAGTCCCAATCCTCCCCCCCAACCTGAATGATTTAGGAGTTTAACTTTAATTTACTTTCAAGGCACCTACACTCCTAAGTCCCTTTTGAAAAGAGCATTTAGGCACTGTGACAGGGCATATAAACTTCATTCCAGCATAGAGGGGCTAAGGTGATGCTTTGGCCTGGAGTGGCATCACCCCTCTGCACCTGTAAACCATGCCAGGGTTGGAGAAGATAAAAGGAGAGAACTCCACTCAGAATCAGGTGGGGCAATCCTGGGAAGGGAGCAGACTGTTGAGCTCCCCAGCTCCCAAAGAGAGGTCTGACAGCCCACAGAGCCTCTTGCCCTAGCAAAAGGAAGTCACAGAGAGCTTGCCCCTGAGTGTAAGAAGGAGAAAGAGACTGAGACTTGAACTGGAGACCCAGTGAACTTTGATACTACCAAGACCCTCTGATGTAACAGAGCCCACTATCCTGAGAGAAAACCTGTAGGCAGCTTCATTCTTTTCCTTTGTGCTTTTCTTTAACCTCATTTGCTGACTGTGGTCAGAGGGTTGAGCCCCAGCTTCACTAGATTGTCACACCCTGCAGTGCTCAAGGAGTTGGGGGCAATTGGACCCACACACTTGATCTTCCCCACAGAGCTCCTAAAGGGGTTGCTTTGCCAAGGACAGTTTTGCAGTCGTCACTTTTTGAACATTTTACCCATTGTGGCGGCAGGTTCTTTCCATGATGACCAGACTCTACTTGGTTCACCTTGTGCTCCTTTAATTACATTCTCATCGGTGGTGTTTCCCCATGACATCATCAAATGCCTCATCCAGCCAATCAGAATGCTCACACTTACTACTACCTGCCTACTTCATAGGGTGTTGTAAGGCTTACATAACATTTGTTAAGCCATTTGAGACCTTGGGGTGAATGGTGCTAAATAGAACTCTCTGAAAAATGTTTGGGGGAAAGTGTGTTTTTGTGTGTGTCTGTGTTTGTTTGTTTTTGTTTTGACAAATGGGATTTCATCAAAAACAGCTTTTTTCACACACAAAAATGATTCTCACGTTAAAAACATTCTAAAATTTTTGGGAAAACTCTCTCAAGATTTTCAAAACAATTTCATTTCAAATTGTGGAAAAATAGCCACCTGCCCTCCACTTTTTTACTTTTATTCCCTTGAAAAGTGTGTGGAGGAGAGGGGGGAATTAAAAAGAGAGAAGGTAATGTTTTGCTTTATAAAAGAGTTACTTTTCTTTTTTAGAAGTCACATTTTCACCTTTAAGTGCCAACACCTAAAAGTGAAAGTGTTTAACGTACGTCACTGGCATGAGATCCCAGCGGGACTTGCAGGTTGTGAAGAATCATGCAGAGCAATGCCTTTCTCTGCCCATGCCCCCTTTCCAACATGCCGCCTCCTCCTCCTCCAGTCTTTATACAGCAGATATGCACAGGCTGTGGCACAGCCAGCTTTATGCCAGTGGAGACTTCCCCTGCACAGGAGGAATTCTCAGTCCTGATCTCTGTTATTTTAAGTTCAGTTTACACCGCATAACCAGCAGAAAGTAAATTTGGCAGACCAGAGCATCTGGCACTTAAAATATAAGGAGGCAATAGGAAAGAGGATTAGATGAATATCTTTAATTTCAAATGCTTGGTAGGAATTTTTTCTTATCACTATTGCAAGTTTCAAAGCATTATTACAGTGTAGTTCTAATCACCTCTCATCTACTTACAATTGGGGTAAATGTTACTGCTACTGTTTTGTCGCTATGAATATTATACTGTAACTTACATTAGCACCTGTTATTCTGAAGGATCCCAGAGTGCTCATCGCAGTATAAAATACACATTCATGGGTTATTTCAGCCTAGAGGATATATAAAACGATTATTTCAGTTCAGCGGTTGCTAAAATGCAGCTCTCTCTGGGCAGGATTGGATAATTCCGCAAGACAGTGCTTTTCATCCTTATTAACAACATTTTGTTAGGAAAGACTTGAATAATAACTTGTCCAATTGAAACAAAGATGACAGGCAGGTAGGAAGAGTGTAAATGCATACGACTTTAGACATGCTGCTTCAGCGTACCTCATTAAAATATATGCCACTCATTTTTACTCCTAAATTTATCAGAAACCCTGTGTTGTCTCAGTTATAACTATGATTTATTGACTTTTTTCATAATGATCTTTTTTATTATTACATAAATTAATAATACTAAATGTATGTAATAGAAGAAACTATTCCATTTAAGAGCTAGTACTGGAACTCGGGAGTTCCTGGCTCCTAACTCTGTGCACAGATCCCCACTAAGGATTTATATACACTGAGCAAAAATACTATAGAGCTGTTTAGACTCCAGGCCTCCTCATCAGACTGTCAGTAAAGGTAAGTGCTGATTGTGATAATGAATGCCTGTATATCGCACTGTTCAGCATGTGTTACATATCCCCTATTGTGCTTCATTCAGAGCTTGAGTTGGCTACTGTTGCTATATGGGAGGACTTTGGCATTTAGCTCAAACCATAAAAAGTTACACTTTCAGCTCTACAGGTTCCAGATTCAATCTTCAATAGAAAGAAGGTGTCTTGACACAAGTATCAAACTCTCATCTCAATCCCAGGTGGGCTGGGTTTTTGGGGAGCAGCTTTGGCTGTCCTACCATACCAGTGTTAGAGTACCAGGGAATTCACAAACTTGGGAGGGCCAGTTTCCAGGGTTCCACAACCTGTTTCCTGATTGGCAACATGGTCTTGACCCGGATTGGTTGGTGACTATATATAAACTTCCTACTTCAGTGCTTTTCTTGTCTGAGCAGCAGTTAGTTAGTACATGGATGCATTGACCCTGTCTTCCTGCCCTGCCACCTCACCTGACCACACCAGCTGCCTTACCATATTTTCCCTAGCATTGGATCCCCTGCCAATCAGACCCCTTATGTGAACTCTGACCATGGATTGGGGCTGCCCTTTGACCCGCCTGACTCCTGGACATTACACCTGGGGTGAAATCCTAGTTCCACTGAAGTCAATGGGAACCTTGTCATTGAATTTCATCAGGTGAAGATTTATCCCAGGAGCTGGCTGAGAAACAGGAACACAATTTCACCCCCCCAAAAATTAATAATAATAATACTGACTTCTTATGTAGTGCTTTGCATCAGTTCCCAAGGCTCTTTACAATGGAGGTCTGTATCATAATGCATATTTACAAAAGGGGAAACTGAGGCACAGGGAATTATGTGACTTTCTAACTATCACCCAGCAGTAGAGCCAGCAATTGAACTGAGGTCTCCTGTGCTACAACTCAGGGCTCTATCCACCAGGCAATAATGCTTTCCTTTTTGCAGGGCTCAAAACGGAACTATATATATTTTTTAAATTGAACATTCAGTCACAGGCACTGTCAGCCTGATTTTGTCTCGCAAAGGACTCTCTAGACTCGTTGCAGTCCCCTGAGCTATCCAACCAGTGCATGCTTCTAAGCTTTGATTTTAAGCATCGTGCTGGGTTTGATTCCACCCCATTTTGATGAAACTGCAGGCTATGGGAAATGAAATTGTTTTAGTTCATTAGCTATCAGCATTAAAGGAGAGGTTTTGCTGGAATACCAACTAGGAATAGGAGACAAAGCTAAAAATGAGCCATTAAATCCTCAGATGGGGCCAGAACATCTGCTGCTGTTGCTGGAGCTATGAAATTTTACACCAGCTAAAGAGGTGTCCCTATGGTTGTTTCAGTCACAGGGTTCAAAAGATACCAAAACATCTTATCTATCAATAATTTGGAAGGGCTAACGCTCTACAGGAAACAAGAGTTATGGATTCTGAGATTATTAATAATACTGGACACTTCCATAGACTCTCCATCTAAGGATCTCAAAGCACTTAACAACCCTGAATGCATGAAGCAAGTTTCACAACGCTCCTATGAGCTGTATAATTACTATGACCTCTGTAGTTTAGCCAGTTGAGAATTTTTCTACAAATTGTTCTTTTCATCGAAAAACGTTGACTCTTCTAAACCAAAACTGCAAAACAGGGATGGGTTCCACAAACTTCCTGACCAAAAAAAAAGGAGTAAAACAAAAGTTTCAAAGTTGTCAAAACAAAGTGATTTGACATTTTAAAAATGAAATATTTTGGTTTTCCAGTGTGAAATGACTTTTTGTTTCAAAATTTAAGCTAATTAGGCTGAAGGGGTTAAAGGAAGAGAGGATGAAACTGAAACGAAACATCTCCAAACTATCTAAAAAAAATCTTTTTTTTTTTTTGGTTTGCAAATATTTTTGAGATTTTGAATTTTCAACCCAATTTAAGATGAGGGGGGGGAGGGCGGGAATTGATTGCCCAAAAATATTCACAGGACCAGAAATCCATTTCCACCCAGCTCTACTTCATAGTACTCATAGGGAAACTGAGGCACAAAGCAGGTCTTGCTCTAGGCTCCATATTGAATTAGAGGCAGAGCTAGGACTGGAATCTACATCTCTTGGCTCCTAAACCTGCTAGTCACAAGACCATCCTTTCTTCCTTAACCAGAGGAGTTAAATAGCAAAGTATTATTGTTAGAGCTATTGGATGTTGCTAGGATGGGTAGGTAGGACTTTATTTAATAAACTCCTCTCCAAATGGGTCACTGCCTTTCAAGGTGTTGAATTAGATCCTGCTCTCTGGAACACCAGTTTAACTGTGGTGATGTCAATGTAACAGAGGGGAGAACTAAACCAATCATGTTGGGGATATTGGCAAGTGTCAGAGTCCCAGATGTTGTGAAGATTTGGCTGCCAGCCTGCACCACTTCCCTAATGCTGTAGGTAATCTGAGTAGTGCAGGAATTCTTAACAGGGGTGTTGTGACCGAGTGTCAGGGGCCGGCATTCAGCCTTCCCTTACCATATGGGTTAAATAAGAAGGGAGTCCCTAGATGGAAGGGAGAGAGGTCTTAAGATGGAGGAGGGATGATATGAAAAAGGCTGAGAACCACTGGAGTGATAATTGTCCCCCACTAGAAGCCCAGGTTTCAGAGTGGTAGCCGTGTTAGTCTGTATCAGCAAAAACAACGAGGAGTCCTTGTGGCACCTTAGAGACTAACAAATGTATTTGGGCCTAAGATTTCGTGGGCTAGAACCCACTTCATCAGATGCATGGAGTGGAAAGTACAGTAGCAGGTATAAATACACAGCACATGAAAAGATGGAGTTGCCTTACCAAGTGGGAGGTCAATCTAACGAACCAATTCAATTAACAGTAGAAGCCCAGCATTTCCTACCTTTGTTTCATCCCATTGTGACTGAATATACAGGCATCCACAGAGACAGGCAGCGCTGGAAGTTTCTTACTGGAATCTGTATTGTTCCATTCAGCCAGGCAAAGTCATATCATAAACAATTGTTCCAGCCATCAATTTCCTCTCACCATACTGTACAAGAAGCTGGCAATTCCTATGGGCTGAGTATACTGCACTGTCATCTGCCACCTCGCAGCCTTTCTGGGAGTAGGGTAAAGCCTCAGCTATTTACTCAAATACTATGCTATAATGTGATAGTACTCGGAGGACCCAATCAGGAATCTGAGTCCCATTGAGCTAGGCACATAGGAAAACACCGTCCCTGCCCCAAAGATCTTACACTCTACTCTAAGGCATGACACAACAAGGAAGCATAACAAATAGGAGGGAAGAGAGGTGGGAGGGCAGGGAAATGAGGATATATTTGCAAGGTTGTATAGGCTAGTTATGGGCATGATCCAATGACCACTTATGAGTGAGAGGGACCTGTGGATCAGGTCCTATGGGCCCAGCTAGATGGTTCCAGAAACATTTTGTACCCTTCAGCTCTTTTAATATCCCTTTAAGATCCTCTTATCAGCTCATGTTTACACCTTTATGCTTACACCGGTTTATGCTTTTGGCCCTGAAGGTCCCCAGTCCAATTTCCCAGCGTGCTATTTCTGTGACTACAGTCACATTTTGTCCCAAAGTGCCCGCCCAAGACCCAGGGACCAACAGAGAGCGCACAGGGCAGGAGTTGTCCTCTCTACCGAACCTGCAGAGCGGCTGCTTCCCAGGCTGCCTTCAAGAGCATCTTTACAAAGGAGTAATCCAGGGCTGGACTTACATACAGGAGCCATAGTTCACGTTCTACAGACAACTTGGTGTCGTTTATCCCTAGTAGGGATAACTGGGCCAAATTCTTGCCTCTTGTAATTCAGTGTCACTCCACTGAGTTCATTGCCCGGTGACTTCAATGGAGCTAAGTCGATATACACCAGCTGTGGATTCAAAGTTCACAGGGCATTCATACTCATGGGGTACCTGCCACCCCTAGTGATGGTGCACTGGACTGCTGCCTTTCCAGTGTGCATGTGCCTATTTAGAAGGGTTGCTGTAGGGTCCTGAGACTGTGTGTTTGGTTGTTCATTAGCATTCTACAATAGCAATCCTGGAAAGATGGAATAAGGAACCTTCAAAAAACACTGACAAAGAAGGCGAGGGCATGTGAGCTTTTTAAAATGAGAATGTTGAGTGACTTATTATTGCCAGTAATATAGCTACCAGCTCATTGCTTTATTATTATTATTACTACTCCTGTGTTTATTGGTCCAAATGTTTCTCTCTCTCACAGGTGTCAATTTGGAGTAAATTCAGTGAATTCAATGGAGTTATAGTGCCTAACGAAGAGCAGAATTTGGCCCATTATAATTGCTTTTTGACATTTTTCTCTTATTTTTAATTACAAATGATAAAGTCAAGCAACTTTCATTAAATCCTTATTTATGAAAACTGCTGCAAACCATGCACACGAAAACACTGGATGAATGTTCATTTTGCCATGGTTATGAATACTGCATTCAATTAAATGTGACATAGAGTAGCCAGAAATTTAGGAAAATTAGCAAAACGAAAAGAGTCTGGGGAACAAGGGGAAAAGGGTCTGAGATGGTAACAAAAGTTTAAAAAGAGAGAGTAACAGAGGAAATAAAACACTGAACATTTTAAAAACAAAGCAGGAAGTCTGAAACTAATATAATGCTCAACATTTATTTTCTTATATGGTTAGATTATAAAACATCAAAGCACAGCACAGCTGAAGAATCAATGGATGCAACACACAACACGTATTGCAAAATAAAAACCTACAAACAAAAGCACTGTATTGCATAGCTTTCAAGGTTTAGAGGTTCCCTTCCCCCCGTTAATTTTGAAAACCCTTCCTCAGATCAATAAAGCATGTGGAGCTAAGTAAGGCGGAATACTAGTTGTTGCAAGCACATTGCTAACAGAAGGGTAGATGCAAAGAAATCCGCAGTCTATCAGGGCTGTATACTCTTTGGGGCCTTCTGTAAAGTCAGCTTTTTATTTATGATTGAGGTAGTGGGTAATTTGCCTTGTACTGGAAATTAAATAACAATTGTTTAAAAAAAAGAGCCAGGATTTACGTATTTAAAAACTGAACCATATTTTGTAATTCTCTGATTAGTTTTCACTTTGATTTTTCCAGAATAAATGCATATGTAAAAGGCCCTGTTTCCACTCAGTGCTGCTACCCGTAGCTGAAAGCAAGTCATTCAATCAATTTATGAGGATAAATGCTTAATGGATAGATAGACTCCCTCTTGACCCAACTATTACTTTATAATTTTGCTGCTTCAAATGTCAGAAAAAAAGTAATTATTCTTTAATTGTGTACTATCCTGATACAACATATCCATCATCATGTTACAAAGAGTTGAAAAAATGAGTAACAAAAGACATACGAATACGTGCAGGTCATTAAACAAGATACCTCCTCCAAAGCCAAATAGGAGGATTCTATGATTTCTGAACGGTGCTTAAAAATATAACGGCCAATGTGTGAGCTGGTGGAAATCATTGCAGCTCAAAGGAAATAATCAGGGGAAGGATGGTCTAGTGAACAACTCACTGGCCACGGAGTCAGGAAACCTGAGTTCAATTTCTAACTCATCCACAGAGTAGGTGTGTGAGCTTGTGCAAATCATTTTGCCTGCCCTGCACCTCGATCTGTCATCTATAACCTTGGGATGATGCTCCCCGACCTCACAGGAGTAGCGTGAGGCTAAACTCCAGCGATGATTGGGAGGCGATCAAATCTTACAGTGATGAGAGTCATATGAGCAGATTTGCAGATTAGAAGGGACCACTGTGATCATCTCATCTGACCTCCTGCATAACGCAGGCTGTAGAACTTCCCTGAACTAATTCTTGTTTGAACTAGATCACATCTTCCAGCGGGGGGAAAATCCAGCCTTGATTTAAAAATTGCCAGTGATGGAGAGTCCACCACAACCCTTGGCAAGTTTTTCCAGTGGTTATTTGCCCTCACTGTTAATTTTCACCTTATTTCCAGTCTGAATATGTCTAGCTTCAACTTCCAGCCATTTGATCTTGTAGATAAATACATCATGTTAACTATATGTCATCCCTAAAAAGCCAGCATTGACCACTGATTATCTTACAGAAGCAAATAAACTACTACATCTTCTTCCCTGTACACTGGTGATACTGGAAAATGTATAATTTTAGCTGAGATACATTTATATGGTTACCCCAGTATCTGCAGTGTTCCACTGAACAGCCCTGTACTTACTATTGGAAATGCCTTGATAATGCCTAATCTCTGTATTTATAGCAATAGGTGAATACCAAGTCTGATTCTCTTCTTGCTTATGCTGGCTTTCCGCCATTGTAACTGCATTGAGTTCAGAGGGCTTACTCCTGCTTTACACCAGCGGGACGAAAATCAGGTCCTTTGTTTAGGATCCGATTCTATCCTGCAAAGTAGTACTTTTCTCTGTGAGCTGACGTAAATTGAGATATAGCTCCATTGACTTCAATGAAATTACCCTGATTTACACCAGCTGAGGATCTGACCCAGTGGCTGAGATTTTCAAAAGCACTTAAGGGAGTGCGATGCCCAGTGCCCATTGACCTACTGTGGGACTTGAGTGCTTAACTTCATTATGCTTTTGAAAATCCCATCAGGGATGCAACCCCATGCTCTAGATGATCCCAAGCCTCTGAGTGCCAGAAACTGGGACTTGACGATAGGGGATGGATCACTCAGTAATTGCCCTGTTCTGTTCATTCTCTCTCAAGCATCTGGCATCAGCACTGATGGAAGACAGGATACTGGGCTAGATGGGCCATTGGTCTGACCCAGTATGGCTGTTCTTCTGTTCTTATCCATTGTCCTTTTTTTAACAGTGACTGCCCTTATCTCATTGATGTAATGGGAATTACCATGGATGTATTTAACTATGATGCAGGTCACTGTTACGTAGGAGGTGTTTATAATAGACATGACAGCCTTATCCATGTGGCTTCGTTCTGATAACTTTTTTAGTGTGCATTTTATCTACAAAGAGCTATTTCAACTTACTGGATCAAGAATCAGCAAACTCCAATTCCATTCAGATTATGTGGGTAACTATACATGGTTCTCAGCTTTATTGGAGGCATGCTGATAACAAGTGGATTTCAAGCCATGAATAATGTGGATTGACTTGGCTAACATTGACTGAAATTTCAAGACTTTTTTGTAGAAAACAAAGCATGAAGCATATCATGGACTAATATATATATATATGGGGCTTGAGCAAAATCCTCTGATTTTTCTACTGCTCCTACAAAACATCAGCCTTTGCAGGGTGTCAGTCTGGTGAAAATACGAGCATATGTATGAAATTGATTTAGTGCCAGCTAAAGGAACATTAATCTAGCCACAAACTTTCACTGCAGGGACGTGACGCAGTAAATTTCTGCTACTCTAACACCAGTGTTGATACCACATGATATATGATACTTCCATTTAGAAAAGAAAACTTTTCTTTCAAACTTTAATTGACCGTCATATTTTTCTAGTTACAAAGTGTTAGTAGATAATAAAGACACTAACTAGAGAAATTATTTACTTATTTTTCAGACACGGAAAGATACCAAGTTAAGCTATGCAGATGACTGTATTCTCTTCATTCCTTTTATAATATCTTGAGTAAAGATTTCCTATATGAGCTATTCTCTTTACTAATACACAAGCAGAAAAAAAGAATTATAATTACTGTAATCCTCAAGATCCTCAAATATAAACTTATTTTCTTACCAGAATGTACTGTAAAAATTCCAGGACAAAAGGGGTCACCATATTGCACTGAACTTTCCCGGAGTGTATTCTCCCATCATGTTAATTAAGGATTATGTACCATGGTGGCAACTGTACATACAGGAATCCTTTTATAAGAGACAAACCTTACTTGAGCAAGTAATCGCATTCACTTCGAAATGCACATGACATGTCCACAGGTAAAAAATTCATATCAAAATATATAACTATGCACTAAATCGTACTGAGGAATAAGATCTTCAATCCACTAGACAGGGCTGTCCCTAGGGGGGGGTGGGGCCCGGGTCGGAAATGATGTCACTTAGGGGACCGACCATGCTGGGGACGGTGCCTGCCCAAAGACCCAGGTGTGGCCCTGCCCACAGTCCACCCCCACCCAGGGCCCCAATTCGGTGGTGCCACTTGGCTCGAGAGGGCTGGGGTCAGGGCACCTGCCTTCCCGGGGCTGGGGAGGCTGCAGCGACAACGACATGCACTCTCCTTCCCGGCGCACTCTCCCTTGGGTGGAAGGGTCAGGGTTAGGGGTAGCCTCCCCCAGCCAGTGGTTCACTTACCACCCATGTGACCCCGGCCAATTGCGCTGGCCCGCGGGGCCCCCCAAACCATGGGCGGTCGCCCCGATTCGCCATCCCCTAAGGACGGCTCTGCCAAAGGTACTGCCTTGCTCAGACAGTGAGTCCAACCCTGGAGAGAATTACACTTGCTCAGTCTTTCCTCTCCCCTCCCCACTTACTGGTCACAGTAGTTGTTGAGGTATAGAATCATAGAATCATAGAATATCAGGGTTGGAAGGGACCTCAAGAGATCATCTAGTCCAACCCCCTGCTTAAAGCAGGACCAATCCCCAACTTAATCATCCCAGCCAGGGCTTCGTCAAGCTTGACCTTAAAAACCTCTAAGGAAGGAGATTCCACCACCTCCCTAGGTAACCCATTCCAGTGCTTCAGCACCCTCCTAGTGAAAAAGTTTTTCCTAATATCCAACCTAAACCTCCCCCACTGCAACTTGAGACCATTACTCCTTGTTCTGTCATCTGCTACCACTGAGAACAGTCTAGATTCATCCTCTTTGGAACCCCCTTTCAGGTAGTTAAAAGCAGCTATCAAATCCCCCCTCATTCTTCTCTTCTGGAGACTAAACAATCCCAGTTCCCTCAGCCTCTCCTCATAAGTCATGTGCTCCAGCCCCCTAATCATTTTTGTTGCCCTCCGCTGGACTCTTTCCAATTTTTCCACATCCTTCTTGTAGTGTGGGGCCCAAAACTGGACACAGTACTCCAGATGAGGCCTCAACAATGCCGAATAGAGGGGAATGATCACGTCCCTCGATCTGCTGGCAATGCTCCTACTTATACAGCCCAAAATGCCGTTAGCCTTCTTGGCAACAAGGGCACACTGTCGACTCATATCCAGCTTCTTGTCCACTGTAACCCCTAGGTCCTTTTCTGCAGAACTGCTGCCTAACCACTCGGACCCTAGTAGGGTGATCAGACGTCACAATTTTACAGGGACAGTCCCAATATTTGGGGCTTTTTCTTATATAGGCTCCTATTACCTCCCACCCCCTGTCCCAATTTTTCATACTTGCTGTCTGGTCACCCTAGTCGCTAGTCTGTAGCGGTGCATGGGAATCTTCTGTCCTAAGTGCAGAACTCTGCACTTGACCTTGTTGAACCTCATCAGATTTCTTTTGGCCCAATCCTCCAATTTATCTAGGTCCCTCTGTATCCTATCTCTACCCTCCAGCGTATCTACCACTGGGAGGGGAGTAAGATGCTCCATGAAAAGGGAAGCAACTTGATTCCTTCCCAGAGGAAATGGGAGTGTAATTGTGACTCCAGGACAATAATGTCTTTCAAGTTCCAAATAATAATGTCCTCCATTTGTATGAAAGCAAATATAATGACCCCCAAAAGCGCGTCTTTCCTTTCTGGGATTTCCCTTCAGTCCACCTCTCCAACAACGATAGAGTCCAAACCATAAATGCCATTGGAGCTATCTCAACTACACTGGGTTTTCTAGTTTCAGCCTTTCCTCTGCCTCTCTGTCCTTCTCTCAAGGCATTGACTCACAGGGCTGCTTCCCTTGAATGCTGCTCCTTGGCAGGGCCCGGCCCCCTACAGGAGCTAGTCCTAGCTCCTGCATACCTCCTTTTCTCCTTTTCCTGAGTCCTTGTCCAGCATCTCCTCCCAGGAGAGGACTTCTACCCATCTTCTCCACTGGGTCTGCTCCCTTGACTGTCCTGCAGTCTTTCTTCTGGTTCCTCCCTCCACTTGGCCATGTCTTCTCCGGGAAGTACCAGGTGATGGTAATGGAGCTCTCAGGGTCCCTGTCACTCTTTTTGGGCCTGGACGGGGTTCTTACACCCACCAGACTGTTACCACGAGAGGCCCGATCTGAGAGGTGAATGAAGGGTAAGGTTTGTGCTCAGAGGTGTACGCTTGGTAACTTGCTTGTCATGTAAATCAATGAAGTCAGTGTTGCCCACCAAATTCCGCCTCATCTTTGTATAGAATCACAGGGCTATCTCATTTCCCACACTGGGCAGCACACATGGGATAAAAGGGGCAGCCCACCCCACAACTGTCAGAAAGGCAAGAAGTGTGTGACTCTGGCTGCCTCGCACCAGGCCTACAGAAACTCTTCTGCATGAACATGTAGGCACGGAGTGATTGCCTCAGGCTGGAGGGAGTGGAGCCAAGAGGAAAAGCTGTTGAATACAGCTTTGCCCTGTGAAATTTCTATCAGTTCTAATGGTGGCTAATGCAGCTCACAGCATCATAAACCTAGCCTGAAGTAGGAGGTAGGATGGGGGAGCCAGTAGCAGCATGATTCCCGAGTGAGTGATGAAATAATGTGGAAGAGGTCTACTGAGAGCAGGTGACCTGAGATCAATAAGGGACAGAATTCCTGGTTTCTGGGCACCCTTCACAACACTGGGTATTGCTAGTGTTAGGCAGGAGGTTAGACTAGACAATCATAATGGTCAGTTTTGGCTTTAAAATCTATGAATATCCTTAAAAATGCACATACAAATAAACTGATCCCATCCCTTATATCCATATCCCAATACCTCAGCAATAGCAAACACAGCAAAAATGTAATGTTAATATCTCTTCCCCTTCCCCCAATTAATTATGCTCTTAGTAGAAGAAACTAAATGAGAATAAACCCAATTTTCACTTTTAATTTCTTTCATACCTTTACTCTTTCTATTTTATTATTATTAAGTCCCGAAAGTAGGATTTATAGTAAACATTTGAAAACAGCTTTTAGGACAGTGCATGTTATAAATGTGATCAGTGTGTAACAAAACTGTCCGAAGCCGTTCTGATCTTCAATTTAAAAAAAAGTTTGTTTGTTTAAAAACAAAACAAAAATCAATTTGAATGTCTGTTACTTTCATTTGTAACATCCATAGCACTGATCCCATAAACAATGAAGCACGTGCATAACTGTAGCCTCCTTACCGACTACTCACATCTGTAAAGTTGCACAGAGGCTTCCATGCTAGCCGGATCAGGGCCCATAAGCATTCTGATCTTACCCTCATGTGAGTCAACTGGAGTCTTGTCATTGGATGCAATGGGTACAGGATTGGGCCCAGGGACAGAGGGCACTTCAATGTCCAGGTTGACACACCCTCAGGGTCTGCTTGTCAAAAAAGTACCGAGCATCCACCCACCTTCTGAAAATAAGACCCTTTTAGGGTCTCTCAAGTTGAGCTCCTGAAAATGGAGGCAGGCAAAATCACTAGTCACTTTGGAAAACCTCAGCTTAAGTGGCTCCTCCTTCACACTGGAAAAACTGTTGTGTTTCCTTCCTATTGTGCTTGTTGAAGTGTTTAATATTTCACATTTGAGGATGTGAGGGGCAGGAATGGTTGGTCTTTTTATTCCTCCTTTTCCTTCTCCATTTGGGATATAAAGCATAATGACTTATTTGTTTAATTGTTATTTTCCTTAATTAAATTTTAAGGCACCCAGGGACCTTAGTACTTATGGTAAGAAGACTACCCTACAGCTCTAACATACTGAGAAATAAAAATGATGGCTGGGGTGTCAAAGCAGGGTGGAGGGATAGCTCAGTGGTTTGAGCATTGGCCTGCTAAACCCAGGGTTGTGAGTTCAATCCTTGAGGGGGCCACTTAGGGATCTAGGGCAAAATTAGTACTTGGTACTGCTAGCAAAGGCAGGGGGCTAGACTTGAGGACCTTTCAAGATCCCTTCCAGTTCTAGGCAATAGGATATCTCCTTTAATTTATTTATAAATTTAGCAGGTGAATGGCTGAGAACCTTTTAGACTGGTCTTATTAATGGCCCACAGCAGAGAGACTCTTTACAATGGAAGTAGCTTGTGTCCATGGTTTCTGTGAACCCTTTTCATGCTATGCAAAGACACAACCAAAATAACTGTTTATTAAGCTTGTCTTCTCATTATTCCCTATCTCCCCCCTCCCCTAATACCCCAATATCAATGCGAAAGGACTGATTGTTTTTTGTTTTCCTTTTCATCATCCGTCTGCTGTGAATATATCTGAAATTCCCAGCTCCATCGGCTGAAATATACTCTGCAACTCCACATTTGTGTCCTCCTCTAATTATCCTTTTAATTTGCTTCTGCTCAACTCCCACTCCTCCGCCCCCTTGCCAGATTGTTTATATTATTTGAAAGGGCGGCTGACTGTTGCTTATCCTGCTCTTTCCAACCCCCGCTTCACCATTTGGACTCTCTTGCCCTTGTTCCTGTTTTGACAGCTACAGGGTGGGTTTGGATTGCAGCCTCTCCAGCTATTTCTCAGATATTCTCCCCTGGTGCTCCACAGGCACCTATCACAGAGCCCCCTATTCTGTCTGCATGCATAGGGTAGATTCACTCTACTGCAGTCAGGTTTGATATAATTCAATAAGGAAACAGATAATATTTTGTCTCCTTGCAGCATCTTTCATCCAAGTGCTTTACAGACAGTTATCAGTTCACAGCCCCCATGTTAGGTATTTTACAGAGGAGGAAATTGAGGCACAGAGCGTTAGCATGACTTCTCCAGGGAGAAAAATGTTTATGTCAGACGTACGAGTAGAATCCACGTTTCGCAGTTCCCAGGCCCATACTTTAGCCACAAGATTCCCCTTTGTCCTTGAATGAGCTGGCTGTAAAGTTATCACCAGGATTATCTTCCACGTAACTAAAGGAAGGAGTGGCTAAGTGGTCTAAATGCATGTCTGAAATACCTTGATTCTCAGGGACCAATGGCTTGAAACCTGACAGGACTGTCTCAGTTCTTCATCTTTGTCCCACCTCTGCATCCTCGTCACCGAGGGGTTGGGTCTCCCTAAATCTGTAAATCTCCAAGAGCAGAATGGATCGTCTGTCGAGGCCAAGGCTAGCCACGCAGAAGCCTGGTGCTTCTGCACTGTTTATATCCTTTATGCCTTTCATAACCATGGTGTCATTGCTTCCTGCCCTTCCCAACCACCAAGGCACCCTGTCTCCATAAAAAGCAATGTAACAGAGAGTTCCCATGATCCTGATTGCATCTCTTTCCATGCATGGAGCCTGATAGCCCACTGAGAGTGCACATTGGCGATCTGCAGGATCAAGGAAAGGGCACAAAACAGTGGAGACAGCATCCCTTTCCTGGTCCCCCAAACCAGATCTGCCCGGTCTAACTCCCCTTTGCTCATCAGAGTGTTGGAGATCATTACATTTCTTCTTTACCCTCCTGCACCCTCCTGCACCCTTCTGCCATTTATTTTGGTCTTGTCTGCTCTGTTCAGGCTTCTGAGTGTCATGTTGATGGATTTGGCCACTTTCTCTATTGTTCTGAATAATGTTTCCTTAGGCCACCCTCTTTTTCTCTTTCCAGTGGTGTCCATATTACCACTCGCCATGGAAGTTGTGTTGGTGGCATCCTTGAAGCGTGTCCTAAATATGTTTAGTGACACATGTACAACTATGTTCGCAAGGGATGTCAATCAGTGTAATGCCCTTGATTTCAACCAGCTGAGTCTCTCACTCTTAATTAGGATAATCGGCCACTGAGGGGTGTCGATAAAGAAGTGTGTGCTGTAGGGACAGTGGGTAGATTGCCCACTTTCCCGAAGCAGATTTCTCAAATATTACAAATTCCTCAGGGAGGTTTATATACCACTTGCTGTACTCTTAGCAGAGATGCTGCTCTCTCCTTACTAACTGTGGCATCCTTCAGGGCGGTCTTGCCCGAGCCACTCCAAGCATCATTTTCATTTGCGCAAGAAAGGCACAAATATAGGCCAGTCTACCCAGCACATTGTTTTGCTCTTGTGGAGCCACAACAACTGCTCCCAACTTTCCACTGATGTTCGTTAAGCAGCTTGTTCTTTATTCCAGCATTTGTGCCTGGGAAACAATTAACTAAGGCGTTTCTTGCTGTTACTATTTTTCTGCGGGTGGAATAGTGCCCTTCCAACATAGCTACTGATATGCAATAATGGAAGCACCAAAGGGTGTATGTATATGGGTCCTTCTTTTAAAAAACACATCAGAGGAAATAGCTCTCCTCCTAAACACCACATGATGCCCACTTTGGGCCTCAATCTGTTCCCACTGAAGTCAAAAAACCTAATGTAAAGAGAATAGGACCAAGACTTTAGTTCTCCCCGGAACAAATTATTCTTTTCTGCTAACCACTGAGGAAGGCCCAGATCTTTGCTGCTTCTGCTGTATCAGGGCTATGGGACATACTCAGCCATGAGTGACAATAAGCCATCTCTGTGTCACAGACGTAGAGAGGTATTAAATACATCTGGTCAGAAAATGGCTTTTTCCCGCCCTCCAGATATTTTTGATTTTTCATCACAAACACCAAAACTTTCGTCTGAAAGCTAAAACTTTCCATTAGGAAAACAGAAACATAATATTTGATGGTCAACCCACAACCAAAAAGTTCAGCTTGTGGAACCAAAATGAAACATTTTGTTTCAGGGCAGTTGAATGTTAAATTGCATCCACCGACATTGCCGCATTGCCTCATCGGCATTGTAGTTTGGTTGTTTCACACCCCTATTCTTGTCATTTGGGCCGGGCTCCCTGACCAGACTACATCTCCCATTCTGCACGAGGATCTCCCACTGGCTGAGCTGTCGGGGTGATTCATGGTTGTCACACGTTTTGATAGTTCTGAATTGAAAGTTTTGATTTTTGACCAAAACATTTAAGTTTTCATGGGATTCCTCTTTCAACAAGAAGTTGAAATTTTCCACCAAAAGCAGACGTCTTTTACAAAAAGTGTTGTTTAATCTTGAACCCAATTTTCTATTGAAAAACAGTTTGGATGGAAAATTGTTGACCAGCCCTAGCGTTCAAGTGCAGGGCTGTATTTTGCTGTTATAAATGCAAAGTAACTCTATTGACTTCCATTGCCTTAATCCAGAGTTACGCCAGTGTCACAGAGAGCAAAATATGGCAGCTTACAAAAGGCAAAAATGATCCTGCTTGCTACGGAAAGCAGTGTGTGTATAGGGGAAGGGATGACTGAGCTCTTAAAGGAACGGCAAGGGGAGGCTTTGGAAGAGGAAGAAGCAATGTGGCAGCTGAGACTGCTGCCAAGTTTTATTACAGTCTAACTGACCCTGAATCCTCCAGCCAGCCAGGACTGCTGCAGCCACAGAATTTCAGCACAGGAGGGATCCTGACTGCACAGTTAATCAAAGAGGCCATCAATCAAGTGATTCACATTATGTACTTAAACCTCCTGCCCAATGTCAAGGTATAATTCATGTGGCTGACAACCTCCCAAAGCAGCTGCGTTCCACTCAGACATAAAGCGGAGACTGCAAAGGGAGATGAAGCAGCAATAAAAGGATCTGTCTATTTGGTAATACACATCAGTGTGGTTTTCCCTCACCATTTGGTGTGGCACAAGCACCTACTAAAACCATCGATATGAGCATTTCCAACTAGCTCAGTCATGCATTTGTACTCATGCAAGACACACAGAGTTATTAAAGAGAGGGTTAGACTTGGAAATTGCTGACTGTGCGAATAGCATGCAATCAGCATAGGTTTAAAGTGGAAGGAAGTCATGTCCTCTAGTGTGAAGGACAGAGCATTATTGTTATTATTTTTGCTCTCTGGAACCAGATAAATACGACTGGGTGTTGGCCGGTTGACTCTCCTCACGGGGACTTTAAAGGAGTGTTTCATACTAGATAGCTATCATCTTCCATTGTGAAAGCATCACAGAAGCTTTGATTTGGCTGTGACCGATTCATGGAAGTGATGGACCTTAGCCATGTTTATCTGCTTTATGATGGGTGAGAAGCTATTAAGAATGCCCAATTAGCCACAAGCCTGGTACAAATTTCAGTTATCTGTGAAACAGTAAAAAATCATGAGCTACTCGGCCAAATTGTGGTATTAGAGAGCAAGATTCACTGGGGTCATTGCAAATCTTTCTGTGGACTTCAGTGGACATTGCAGCTGGCTCAATGTAAATCCAGAGTAAATTGATTTGCGTGATATTACACCAGATGTACATCACTGTCACCAAATCAGAACTGGGCTCCATATGTACAAACCAGGCTCAGACCAGAAACTTCTCATCTGCAAGAAGGGTTGGGGCACAAGGATATTTAAATTGAAGCTGGGAATTAGCATGGGAGGAAGGGGAAAGGGCTGAAATATGGAGGGAGGAGGATGGAGGAGGAGATCTTAGTGTGCTTAAGTTTTAAATCAATGAAAAAAACTCCACCAAACAAGTAACTAGCAAGCCATGTGCCTGTCTTCATCCATGTTCCTTTGGCCCCAATCCAGCAAAGCACTTAGGCATGTGCTTAACTTTAAACATATGGGAATTCCCACTGATGATGCACTGACTACTGATTGAAAATTACATAGCACTGCCCATCAATAGATTTCAAAGGACTGTACAAAGGAAGTCAGTGTTATTAGCCCTATTTTACAGATGGAGAAACTGAGGCACAAAGAGACCCATGACTTGGCCACATTCACCCAACAGGCCCATGGCAGACCCTGGCCTACAACACCCAGACTTCTGAGTCCTACCCCACTATGTTACCAATTATCAACAGGATAATTCATGTGCTTAAAGTTACATACATACCTAAGTGCTTTGGTGGACCAGGACATTTATGTGTATGTTTTATCCCTTTTCCTCCCAGCCGTAATCTGTCTGTCATTTTAGAGTGTATACTCCTCCGGGCAGGGGTTTTGCCTTCCTCTATGTTTAGAAAGCTGATAGCACATTTGGAGTGTTTCAGCAATATAAAGAATAACTGCTATTATCTACAATGGGAATAGCACCTGGTCTGGTTGCTAGGCGTCTGTGCCTAGCAAAAAGAGACATTAACCTGCTGCAGAAATATGTGTGTGTGTCAGTGTTCTGAGGGTTCTACTGTACCGGTCCCAGGGAATGGGACAGGCTTAGTGGAAGAGGGTAAAAGGATGGTATGGTGATTGGGGTACTAGCCAAGAGATCCAGCTTCGGTTCTCTGCTCTGCCACAGACTTCCTCAGCGACTGTGGCCAAGTCACTTTAGTCTCTCTGTGCCTCAGTTCCCCATCTATAAAATAGGGACATGGCTCTGCCTGGCCTCACAGGGGAGTTGTGAGGATAAATAGATCATGAGGTGATCAGATATTAGAGTGATTCAGGCAGGCTATAAAAATACCATAAAGAGCAGACTGCAGTGTTGAATAGAGAGGATATTTTATATATAGTTATACAAGTGCTTTCTGTATAAATAAAATACCTAATTCTACAGTCCCCACTACATTTGTAGTCAGTCCTTCAATTTCTGGGCTCGGATTCTGTGCTCTGCCTCCAGGAGGTGTAGCACAGAGGGACACTCCAGGGGAAATATAACTTGAAGACACCTTTGTGACATCCCAATACTGGGGCTGCTCTGGGAGCTGAAACAGTGCCTGGCGTAGCTTGAGCAGCCTGCAAGGCTGCTCTAAGTTATGTCAGCCTGCCCAGGGCTGCTTCTGGGCTGCAGCACAGTCCAGAATAGCTGTAGCAGCAAGTACTACAGCCATGCCTCATTCGGCTCCTGACACATCCCCAACATGCCATCTACACAAGAGGTGGTGAGGTAGGGGCAGTGTAAGACTGCCTATGGCAGCCCATCGTGGTGCCTTTACTGGGGGATCTTAACCCTTATGAGCTATTTGTGTCATCAGATGAGGCTGCAAGGGTGCAGGTGTGTAGGAAGGATGGTTTAGTGTAGCAGTTCTCAACCAGAGGTCTGGGCCCCTCTGGGGGGCCGCAGGCAGGTTTCAGGGGGTTCGCCAAGCAGGGCTGGCATTGGACTCACTGGGGCCCAGGGCAGAAAGCCAAAGCCAAAGCCCAGGGCCCCGAGTCCTGCCACCTGGGGCTGAAGCCGAAGCCTGAGCAATTTAGCTTTGGGGGGCCCCCTGTGGCATGGGGCCCTAGGCAATTCCCCTGTTTACTACCCCCTAATGCCGGCCCTGGCTTTTATATGCAGACAAACAGTTGTTGTGGCACAGGTGGGCTGTGGAGTTTTTATAGCATGTTGGGGGGGAGGGGGCTCAGAAAGAAAAAGGCTGAGAACCCCTGGTCTACTCAATAGGGGTCAAACTGGAGTTTGAGAAACTTGGTTTTATGTCTTGACTCAGACTTAGATATCCTGTGTAATCTTGGACAAATGACTGAATCTACCCTGTGTCTGAGTACTTCATCTATCAACTGGGGATGTTCCAGCAATGAGGGTCAGATAAGTACCTAGACAGATAAATGGGGTGGGGGAAGGGGAAACCCCCTCCCTTTGAGAGTTTCCCTGAATGAAAACTGAGTACAGACTTCAGGAGTTTGATATTCTGTTCCTAGGTCCAGTAGGCACAATACATCAGGACTGGATATCTGCCTAAACTGATAAGACCTATCACATCCAAAATAAAGTTTACTTTTAAGTACTGGTGGTCATATCAGATCCTATCACTGTGTCAACACTGGGCTGCCAGCTGTCATTAAATGTATTAGATGCCAGTGAAAAAGAGAACCCATCAAAATTGGTTGTCAGGAAAAGTCAGTGGGAAAAAATGTATATGTCAGTAAAGATGATAAGATAATTTGGAGGTGGAGGGAGGCATTTTGCCCTTACTCTGGTTTAAATTCCAGGACTAGATGAATATTTTTAAAATGTAATCTGGATTTACAAGCTTTTTTGATGGTTCAAACAGTAGAATGTGCACAAACTGGCATATACTGTTTCATCATAAAGAGAGGTGAAAATCCAAAATTGCTTTCAGAGTGTAATTTTCTAGGCTGTATAAGTACCATTTAATGTAGGATTTGTATTTATTGTCATTTTATGATGTCTGAAATTTTGTCAGGAAAAAAAGTTGGAGTGCAAATCAAAAACAACAACCCAAAAGTGAATTTGGTCAGGAAATGGGCTTTGATGTTGTGTTTGGAATCACTGGGACTGAGACTTTTCTTCTACTTCCTGTAACTCAGAAGTAACTCAGATCAATTCAGTGGAGATGCAGGAATCTATCATTGGTGTAAGTCTTCAAAGCCATCTTTGGTGTACCACGTGGTGTGCTGACACATTTATTAAAAGATCTAAGCAAGTTAAAGCTATGTCCCCATACTAAACATTAATAATACGTTGCATCTATAATACCTTTCCTCTAAGGAGTTTAAGACACTTTAGACATCTGGGTAAGCACTGTGTGATAAGCCCCATTTTATAGATAGGGAAACTGAGTTATGGAAAGGTTAAAGAGAGATTTTTAAGAGCATCGAAGTGATTTGTCTACAGCAGTAGAGTTGTGAATAGAACTCAGGGCTCCTGACTCCACAGTTCCCTGCTTCCTAAATAATGAGGGGTTAGTACATTCTTTGAGAACCAGAATTGAATGGATAAGGGGAGATAAATCTATTCATCAATCTTTCTCACTAATTGTTCATCTCTTTCCTTGCTTTTATGGCTGTCTAGATTAGAGAGGGGCATTCACAGAGCTATCTGGTTTTTTACAAAATATCTTTAAGGCTGTGATGTTCAAAGTTCCACAAAAATCCCATGCTTTGCCAGACGCTGGGAGTGAGCGACAGGGGATGGATCACTTGATGATGACCTGTTCTGTTCATTCCCTCTGAGGCACCCGGCATTGGACACTGTCAGAAGACAGGCTACTGGGCTAGATGGACCTTTGGTCTGACCCAGTATGGCCGTTCTTATGTTCTTATGTAGTGTTTAACTGCTGGGCAGGTGTGGATGAACACATCATGAGCACAGTATTATCACTATGTGCATGAGACATTGCTCTTAGATAAAAATTAGTTTTGACTAGATACAGTCCTAGCCCTTTACAATCCTGACCGTCTTGCAGGGGATTTTTTGCCCTGCATAGTGAATTCCATTAAGGGATATTGAGCTCCTGTAAAATACAGGCATCCCCTTCCTGTAAGTCAGGTGGGATGTCAAAGGGTCAGGATTGTAGGTAGGAAGACAAATATGAGTCGGACGTGGAGTAAATCTGACGGTTGAGAACTGTACCTACATTAAAAGAACAGAAGTACTTGTGGCACCTTAGAGACTAACAAATTTATTAGAGCATAAGCTTTCGTGGACTACAGCCCACTTCTTCAGATGCATTGCACATGATAAGTCCCCTGGCTAAAATACAGTGACATATAAAGGAGAACGCTGACCAGTCACCCAATATACACACAGGCAAATGAAAACCTTTGGCCCACTGGCTAATTTCTAAATTCATTCCCTAGCACAGACCCTGCTGAAGGGCATCCACCATAGGAAGTCTGGGACTCTGCAAGGTGACTGAAATCTCCCCACCACGAAGGCAACCAGCCTGGTTTGAAAACTGGGCACTGCTGGCTGGGGACCGGACCATCTGGGGGGATGCTCTGTTTCGCCTATTTTGAAGTAGCACCTAGATACCCCAACTGAGATCAGGGTCCCTGTTATTAGGCCCTAACAAACGCACAGTGAGAGACAGTCCCTTCCTCATGCAATCTAAGAGATGAAGTGGCTTACCTCACGTCACGGGCATAGCTGGGAATGACACCCGGGTCCCTGGGTCCAAGTCACACTGACTCAGCCTCAATGCATGGAGACATGACATGAGTCCCTGGGGGAACGAATCCACCTGTGTCTCCACTGGCACCTCCCTTTGCCACTCAGGGTGAAAAGTACCCAAGTTCAGGGGGGAAAAAATCCAGGAATGTTTCATAAATCCACATAGTTCAATGCTGTGACATGTCCTGTTGAGAGAGAGACTGCAACTTGGATCGATGTCATATAAACCATCTGTTTTCATATGCCCTGTGTAGTTCTGGGGCATTTTGATCCATTTTTAATACCCATCTCATGTTTCCTTACTTCTAAATTGCAGGAACTTTGCTTAGCAAGTTCTCCTTAATTGGTTTGGATAGGCCAAGAAATACTTGTCTCTTCTCCTTTCAGTCTGAGTCCCATTTGACTGCGTAAGCACAGGTTTCTTGTGTGTTGTGTTAGTTTTCAAAAAATGCTGTCTCTCTCTTTTACTGATCCTGAAATCACCTAGGAGAATGAATCTACAGCTAATTTCAGGTGAGGTATTTTTGATGTCCTTTTGTATAAATGCATTTAAAAAATCATTTCAAATTTAATCTACTTTCTTGTCAGTTGCAACTTCCTTTTCAATTCCCTACTTTAATGCCCTAATTTCCTTCTTGGTTGATTGTTTGAGTCCTTTTGTTATTGTTGGTCCCTTTGTTATATGAGGAAGTTCTGCAGTCAAATAAGAAGTGTTACAAAGTCATATAAGTTGGTGGAATTCAGTCTGGGGACATCTTGTGATCATCCTATTAAGTCAACAGCTCACAGCATTGAAATCTAAAAAGGTGAAACATTGGAAAGTTGATCACCCAGGAAACTCTCACTGCCAGAAACACACAATGAAGGCAACTGTATGAGCAATTGCACACAAGACTGTCTCTGATTTGTAAATCCCCATGAGATGCTGAGTGCCTTCAAACGCCACTGAGTACGGCAACTTGAAGGACTGGGCCTGTTAATGTAATTTGCTTGGAACCAGTTTTTATGTAATAAATTAATGGAGATATGCTATCTCCTAGAACTGGAAAGGACCTTGAAAGGTCATCAAGTCCAGCCCCCTGCCTTCACTAGCAGGACCAAGTACTGATTTTGCCCCAGATCCCTAAGTGGCCCCCTCAAGGATTGAATTCACAACCCTGGGTTGAGCAGGCCAATGCACAAACCACTGAGCTATCCCTCCCCCATTGAAGAATGTGCCAGTGGAACTCATTGCCACAATATATTATTGAGGCCAAGAGATTAGCAGGATTCAAAAAAGGATTAGAGATGTATGAGAACAACATGATTATGTAGAGTTATAACAGTATAGGTTTTTTTCCAAACATGAGTTTTAGAAGGGATGTAAACTATAGCGCTGGTTGGAAAAAGAAGTTTCCATCCTGCAAAAAAAATTCAAGAGTTCAACATCTTTTTCATCCCAAATTGGGATGAAAAAAAATCCTTTTTTTTGTTTTGTTTTTGTGAAAAAATAATGTTAGGTTAATTGAAATGCTTTGTTTAGCTTTCTAGCCTTTTCCTTTTAATTTTTTTAAATATAAAATTAAGTAAATGAAATGAAAAATTAAAACTTCTTGTTCTGAAAATGTCAGAATTGGTTTAATCAAAATGGTATTTTCTGATGGAAAACTGTTTCAAGAAAAGTTTTCTGACCAGAAATAATGTAAATTTATTTACATACCAAAGAAACCCACCACAGTAGCATTGAACTTCAAAAAATGTAGAAACTAGTTAAATGAATATTAAAAAGAACAGTCATAAAAATGAAATGCCTGCAACCTGCATGGAAACTATTTAAAAACACAATAACGGAGACGTAAACAAAATGTATACCCCAAAACAAAACAGAAAATATGCCACCATGGCTAAACAGGAGAGTAAAAGAGGAAATTAGAGCCAAAAGGCATCCTTTAATTTTTAAAGTCAAATCCTACTGAGGAAAATAGAAAGGAGCATAAACTCTGTCAAGCCAAGTGTAAAAGTATAATTAGGCAGTCGAAAAAAGAATTTCAAGAGCAACTAGCAAAAGACCCAAAAACTAATAGCAAAAAAAAAAAAAAAATCAGAAGCAGGAAAATTGCCAAACAATCAGTGGGGCCACTGGATGATCAAAGTGCTAAAGAAGCATTCAAGAAAGACAAGCAGAGAAGCTAAATGAATTCTTTCCATCGGTCTTCACTACAGAAGATGTGAAGAAAATTTGAACATCTGAGCCATTCTTTTTAGGTGAAAATCTGAGGAACTGTCCTATATAGAGGTGTCAGTAAAGAAGGTTGTGGAACAAATTGATAAACTGAATAGTAATAAATCACCAGGACCAGATGGTATTCATCAAAGTTCTAGAAGAACTCAAATATGACATTGGAGAACTACTCATTATGATATGTAACTGATCACTTAAATCAGTTTCTCTAACAAATGACTGGAGAATAGCTAATATTATGCCTTTAAAAAAAAAAAGGCTCCAGAGGAGATTCTGGCATAACTTCAGTACCAGGCAAATTGGTTGAAACTATAGTAAAGAACAGAATGATCAGACACACAGATAAACATGATTTGTTGGGGAAGAGTCAACACAACTTTTGTAAAGGGAAGTCATGCTTCACCAATCTATTAGAATTCTTTGAGGGGGGTCAACAAACATGTGGACAAAGGTGATTCAGTGGTTACCATGTACTTGGACTTTTAGAAAGCTTTTGGCAAGGTTCCACACTAAAGAAAAAGTAAGTGGCCAGGGGATAAGAGGTGGAATTATCTGGAAAAGGGTAAATATTGAGATGGAAAAGTTTGCAGATGATACTAAATTACTCGAGATAGTTAAATCCAAAGCAGACTGTGAAGAGTTACAAAGGGATCTCACAAAACTGGATGACTGGGCCACAAAATAGCAAATACAATTCAATGTTGACAAGTGCAAAATAATTCACATTGGGAAAAATAATCCCAACTATATATATATATATATATATATATATATATATATATATAAAGAGGGGGTCTAAATTAGCTGTTACCACTCAAGAAAACAATCTTGGAGTCATTGTGGATAGTTCTCTGAAAACATCTGCTAATTGTGCAGTAGCAGTCAAAAAAGTGAACAGAATGTTAAGAATAATTAGGAAGGGGATAAATAATACAATGGAAAATATCATAATGCCACTATACAGATCCATGGTACGCCCACACCTTGAAGGCTGCATGCAGTTCTTGTCACCCTATTGCAAAAAAAAGATATATTAGAATTGGAAAAGGTACAGAGAAGGGTAACAGAAATTATTAGGGGGTATGGAACAACTTCCACTCAAGGAGAGATTAAAAAGATGGACTATTCATCTTAGAAAAGAAAAGATTAAGAGTGGATATGACAGAGATCTATACAATCATGAATGATGTGGAGAAAGTGAATAAGGAAGTGTTATTTATGCCTTCACATAACACAAGGACTGGGGTCACACTATGAAATTAATAGGCAGAACATTTAAAACAAACATAAGGAAGTACTTCTTCACACAACACACAGTCAACCTGTGGAACTAGTTTGCGGGAGATGTTGTGAAGACCAAAAGTATAACTAGATTAAAAAAAATTAGCTAAATTCATGGCGGATAGGTCCATCAATGGCTATTAGCCAAGATGGTCAGGGATGCAACCCCATGCTCTGGGTGTCCCTAGCATCTGTTTACCAGAATCTGGGCATGGACAACAGGGGATGGATCACTTGCTACATGCCCTGTTCTGTTCATTCCTTCTGAAGCATCGAGCACTTGCCACTGCTGGAAGACAGAATACTAGGCTAGATGGACCATTGGTCTGGCCACTATTGTCGTTCTTATGTTCTTCAACTGTCATTCATCATGCCATAAACCAACCTTTGAATAATGGAAATTTGGAGGAATCTTTATCTGGAGATAAGTTATCCCATAACTGCCTACTGCAGAGTTCTTGCACATCCTCTGAAGAGTCTGGCACTCTTGAGGACAGGATACCAGGCTAGATAGACCTTGGTCTGATTTAGTACGGAAATTGCTGTGTGTTTTCTTCTGAGGCTGCTAACTATAGTTAAGGTTGCCTAGTTCTTTCATTATTGATTCCAGCCACTCACAATTCTCTGAATCTTTCACTTATGATTAAAATTTCTGAGGTTTGCTCTCTCTACCAGAAAGTGAAATGTTGGGGGTTGCCAAACAAGTTCAGCTATTTTTATGTACAAAGTGTAAGTGCAGAATATATAGAGACATTGCATCTGTTTTATCCATCCTCTCTTCTAGCATTATTTATTGTGGCTTCATGTGAGGTAGCCGCCATTATTTATGGTTGTATAAACTTTTTGTCTTCATCTGCCCACACAAGCCTTTTTACTAAACTGCTCTGTGTGAAGTCTTACATTTTTGCCCTGTTTCTATTCCATTCTCTGTTTAAGATCAAAGCCAATTTGATCATATTTGTGTAGCCCCTGGGCTTTGGCTCAATTCCTTTTAAAATTTGTTTATCTCCATCTCATGGTGATAGGCTTACATCAAATTTTAGCATGGACCATTCCCAGCCAAGTTCCAGCATTTGTTGTTCAGAGCCCACTTATTTATGACATTCTTGTTGACTTCATGGCACAGATGCAAATGGTGCCACTTCATCCAGAGGACGGCTGAAAATTGCCTGGAAAAAAAATCACTGCTTGGAAAAAAGGGGTAACTACATGGAAAATATGTTCATAGGATGTACGAATTGTCCTATTAGATCAGACCAGAAGTTCATTTACTATAGAACGCTACCTCCATTGGTGACAATTTCAAAGTCTCCAGTTGCTGGTTCAGGAATCTCTGTAGTGGACAACAATGGGATAATCTTCCCATAGGCGAAGTTTCTTTCTAACCTCCTTCAGGTAATGATTGGTTTATGCCTAGAAGCTTTTTTGGTTTATACTTTTTATTCTTCTAGGATAGATTGTTTTTTTTTTCTTCATTTATTTATTTTTTAAATCTATCTGTTGAAAGGGTGAAAACATTAAGGTTGCAAAGTCAAGCACTCAGAAGTTGGGAGATGGCAGAATTAAGGTTGCATTTGTAATCTTGTGTGTCTGCATTATGATACAGTTGAAGCCCCTCTCTCGAGGTGTGGCACTAGCCTCCTGCCTGGTGCTTGCTACTTAGAGTAGCGTCTCCCCTCCCCTCTTCCAGGTTGGGTCCTGGGTTCTTTTTTGTGAGGCCTGGTGCCTCCACCCAAGGTGACTCCTCATAGTGTCTGAGACACAAGGATGCTGTCCCTTGGGAAAATGAATAATACTGCCACTGCTGGCAAGTAGTATAAAACCCAGCACAGAAGAAACAATAAAGTACATCAACATAAACTCTAGCAAATAAATGGCACATCCCAAACTAGCAATATAACAAAGAGGGACTTTATTGGGAACAGGAAAATAGGATCTGGGTAAGGAAGCACATCAACAAATCAATCAATTCCTCACCTGCCAACATGCACAACTCTTCCCCATCCCCTGCCCTCTCCCTGACACATTTCCAGGCAGATGGGATGCTGAGGGTGAGCCCTGTGATGAGTGTTTCAGTGCTGAGAATGTTGGCTGGCTGAAACAAAAACAAGGTTCCTCTTACAACATCTGTGCCCCTGAATGGGACAGGGCCCTCTCCTGGCTAGCTGGTCCGGAGTCCTGTGGGTGTCTCAGCTGGCTCTCAGTAGCTGGGTCTCGGTCGGGTCTCTTCCGCTCTGGACACTGCTCTCTGCTTGGCTGGGACTGCCTAATCCATGCTCTAGATCCCACAGCAGGTCACAAACTCCCTCTATGGGAGTTAATCAGAAACCCCCTGAGGTATTCTGCTTCTCTCTCAGCTCCCAAACTCACGCAGCTGAAATTGAAACTAGTCTCATTTTCTCAGAGTCAGGCCATTTTCTCAGAGTCAGGCTGTCCCCTCCCACTGAAAGGCTGGGCAGCCCGGCCTCATCATTAGAGCCCTGCCCGGATACAAAATATATATCCGCAACCAATCCATGAGCCGCAAACCTGGTCCGCGGATATAAAGCAGATATCAACAGATTTGCAGAGCTTTAGATATACAATTTGGATCCACATCCATCCACAAGCCACAAACCTGTCCGTGGTTATAAAGCAGATATCCACAGATTTCTAGGGCTTTACTCATCATTGGCCTAGCAAACTGTTTGTCCATCTCACCTCATGCTGAAGCCTCCCTGATGGCCTCAGCGGGAGTTTCTGGACCATTCTGCCCCCATCTTTGACTCTAAGCATGCTGGGAAATGGTGTCAGAAGGCTCTGGTAGCCATTACTATTGTAGTTAATAGGGTAGGACTCTCAGAAGCTTAGTCCAGAATTCCAGAAGATGGCAAACTCCAAGTTGGGGTTATGCCGTTTTTAACTACATGATCACATACTACTTTTTGACAGGATCCTTGCCTCATTCAGTGCGCAGGGTAGACTGTTATCTGCAGGTGAGTCAGAGTTGTTTAATGAAGGAGGCTGTTGTTGGTAGGACTCCTAACCTCATCTAGAAGGGGTGTACTGAGTAATGGGGGCAGGGGAGGAAGAGAAAGCTGTGTTAAAGCGGAATAACTTCCCAAATGGATGGAATGTGTGATAGACAGTTGCGCTGCTCTGTTGATATAATCAATAAGAAAGCATATGAGGTCGTTCTGAAAATGTTTACATTAGAGGGCAAGTTTGATGAAGCTGGGATTTGTACTGCTTTTTGGTCTGTGCTGGAGATGGATGTGAAAGCTGCATGGAGTGTTGGACTGCATTCGTGGCAGTGTCATGGGCAAAATGAAGGTGGAAAGGAATGCACAAGTCTTTCATCTTAACTTATTACCATGCTTCTAATGTCTTTGGGTGGATGGGATGTGTCCTGCTGCAACCTTCACTGCCACTAAATGTAGCTTTTGTTTCCAATATACATAAAATACGGAGCGAATCTGTGCTCACACAGGTGAACAGTTGTGAGAATGGGCTAAAGGCATCTCAGACAAAACGCTTGGTTAGTGTTATTGCTGAAGATATTTAATGTTGTCTTCAAGAATGAGTGACTGCTGCTGCTTCTGCAGAGGCCTGTTATTCTCACAGTGTTGCCTCGTGGGGAACACACCACAAAGAAGGGTTCTTGCCTGCAATGGGAAAAAATAATCAGCCCAAGGAAACCAGACTACTCTTCTATTGAAATTACAGTAGTCAAGATGCAGCCAGGATGTTCAAATAATGAGAAGGATGATTTGGACGTAGACCTTGCTACACCACTTCACTTGTGGATGTAGACCTTGCCACACCTATTTTTGGTGCACGGCATTAGATGGTTTTGATGCAATCTAAACCTTGGGACCATTCAGAGGCCAAAGTTACTCAATGGCATCCTGCTTATTAAGCAGAACATTATGTTGGGACCTCTTAAAAATGGTGCTCCATGAGCTGCACTGGTTACTTGTAAGCCTCTGCAGGGAATCCAAGTAGTTGGTATTGGCCTTCAAAATAAATGTGTTACTTGAGAGACCGTCTGTCATGCTCGACCCTGTTCTGCAGCCGCGCTCAGCAATGGCACTAAGTAGAAGTTCCCCTGATATAAAAGACAAGGGTTGGCTAGCTGGGCATCTCTGTGCGGGCTGCTTGACGCTGGAGCAGTTTCCTTGCTTTGTCTACAAGATTTACTCACCTCTAGGACATACTGGACAATTACTGGACAGGGCACCCTCTCACAAATAATCTACAAAAGAAGATATCAGTGGCTGGGACACATGCTGAGAATGGAAAAGGAGTGCTTACCAAATACCGCCCTTGAATGGAAGCCAGATAACGCAAGAAGAAAGAGAGGAAGACCGCGAATAATATGGAAACAAACAGTTCTGAATGACATAAAGCACCTCAACATGAAATGGGAAGATTTGGAGGGAAGGGCAGTTGACAGACAAGGATGGCAAATGTGGGTAGCCCAATGAGCAGCAAAGCACGGAATGGACTAAGGTCTAAGGACATACTACAAAGTTCATCATTGGTCCTCGGCATTTGAGGAGGGGCAAGATGATGTTAAGTTCGAGTTACATATTAGCATGTAGGAAGGACGTTTTTGGGACCAGAGTCACTTCCATTGTCAGACAGCGACAAACACCTACAAGATCTTTACCAAGCAGTCTTAAAACTACAATACCTACCTGGGGAAGTGAGGAAACAGACTGACAGAGCAAGACAGGTACCCAGAAATCACCTACTACAGGACAGGCCCAACAAGGACAATAACAGAACACCACTGGCCATCACATACAGCCCCCAGCTAAAACATCTCCAGCGCATTATCAATGATGTACAACCTATCCTGGAAAACGATCACTCACTCTCACAGACCTTGTGAGGCAGCCCAGTCCTCACTTACAGACAACCTCCCAACCTGAAACAAATACTCACCAGCAACTATACACCACACCACAGAAACACCAACCCAGGAATCATTCCCTGTAGCAAACCTCGTTGCCTATTCTGTCCCCAGATCTACTCTAGTGACACCATCAGAGGACCCTACCACACCATCAAGGGCTCATTCACCTGCACGTCTACTAATGTGATATATGTCATCATGTGCCAGCAATGCCCCTCTGCCATGTACATTGGCCAAACCGGACAGTCCCTACGTAAAAGAATAAATGGACACAAATCGGACATCAGGAATGGTAACGTACAAAAGCCAGTAGGTGAACACTTCAATCTCCCTGGACATTCTATAACAGATTTAAAAGTAACTATTCTTGAACAAAGAAAACTTCAGAAACAGACTTCAAAGAGAAACAGCAGAACTAAAATTCACTTGCAAATTTAACACCATTAATTTGGGCCCAAATAGGGACTGGGAGTGGCTGGTTCATTACAAAAGCAGCTTTGCCTCTCCTGGAATTGACACCTCCTTATCTATTATTAGGAGTGGACCACATCCACCCTGATCAAATTGGCCCTGTCAACACTGGTTCTCCACTTGAGAGGTAACTCCCTTCTCTTCATGTGTCATTATATAATACCTCCATCTGTAACTTTCACTCCATGCATCGGAAGAAGTGAGGTTTTTTACCCACGAAAGCTTATGCCCAAATAAATGTGTTAGTCTTTAAGGTGCCACCGGACTCCTTGTTGCATACAGACTAACACGGCTACCTCCTGATACTTGTGACTGTGAGGCACTAGCAGAATATTTATATGGTTTGATATGTGTGTGTGTGTGGGGGGGGGGTTATTGTTATGAATTGTCAGCGTGATCAGAGCCACCCAAAGCTTGGAGTGGGCACAGCTCACCTCAATTTTTATAAATATAAATAAATAAATGACTGTCCCGCTCGAAGCCTGGCTTAGTCCCTTACTGACTGCCCCTTTGTTCAATTCCTGGCAGGGGTGAAACATTCTTAGGGATGTCAGTCACTTCTTGAATTATGCAGTAATTGTTGTATTTGTCCAGGCACAGAAACAACAGATCATGGTATTGACACTTACAGGAAATGCCTTCCAGAGTACAAGCAAATTACCTTCCCTTAATGACCACCTCACCAGGATGCCTTTTTTTCTTGTAATTTTTCTTTTTTTGTGTGGGTGTCAGCTTAGTGCTGGTGAACAGTGCCCGCTTCATTGCCTTGGAGACTGAAGTCCTTTGCCCCATGACCAGGTGAAGTAGGGTAGTGGCACTGCAAGGACTATGCTCAGGAGATAGAAGACAGTTTGTTTTAGGGGTAGGACTTTACAGGAAGCTGTCCAGAGGCCCAAGTCCTGAACTCCCAAAACTGTCAGAAGAAAGCCAGAGTGACGTGCTCCAGGATGGTAAGCCTGCTACACACGCCTTTCCACAATTCAATCACTTCACCTCAAAGAATTTGATTCCATGATACATTAGAACCCGTATCACCAGCTCAACTAATTGGATGAGGGAAATGGAACTGCTACAGTAGAAATGTAACTGTAAAAAAAGAACTCAATGAAAAATTTTGACTCATCAAGTTTAAGTCCATTTCAATTAAGCTGCAATAAGTTCAGTCTCTCTTAGTTCATTTCCACTTACATCTGCATGGCTGAGCGGTACCAGGAGATTATTCATAGCAGGGTGCTCTCTGAATGTTTTGGTTCTCCGTATAGATAAGGAATCTTTGCTAACTGCAGTGCTGCCTATCAGTTTATTGTCACAAGCACAGCAGACTCGGCTGTCCTCACAAATTTTTGAATTCCCTGTCTTCAACTTCTGACTTTTCAAAAGATGCTGAAAGGTGTATAATTAATTCAGCACCAATAATTATTAATGTAAGTGGAGGAGTTGACACATGCTCCTCTATTTCCCTCCAGGGAGGTGTTGATTCATGAGCCACAAATCACAACTATTATAGGAAAGCCAACTCGGGGGAGGGAGGGGTGTTGTGTGTCAACTGCTCTCTCTTAGGCTCTAGATACATGCACAGATAGCTGGGATTTAAAGGCCTGAAAATCAATGGCCACTGAATAAAGTAAAAATAACATGTGAAATGAGTGCAGAGAAATTGTACTGTAGCAATCAGTGTTAAGATGAAGGGGGCTGATCACATTAGAAGGCTGCCGTTTAGACAGACAGCAGGTGCTTCAATGGTGAAGGACTGTAGAAACTACTACATTGTGGCAGCAGCAGCCAGTGCTGCCCTTGCTGTTGTGTAAGAGACAGAGACAAGAAAGAGGAACAAGTGTGGAGAGGGAATGCGGTGTTATTTGCAGAAGAGGTTCCTTAGCAACCATTTTGCAGCAGATGGGTACCACAGAGGATGTGAAAGTAACACCACGTCGCTCTAAGTGGGGAGGGAGCAGTTAGAACATCTCCATGGGCAGGAGAGCAGAAGTCTATCAAATAGTCCTTCTCAAAATAGAATAGACATTTATAGGTATCAGAAGATCATCCACATGGGTGCCAGGGGATTGAAATTCATGAGGGACATAAAGCCTTATGCTTGAGGGCATAAACCAACCACTAACTCCGTCAGGTGAGGAAGAGGTTTCTCAGTTAGAGTAGTTGTTATGTAATTGTGTGTTATGGGGTCTCTTGCACCTTCTTCAGCAGCATCTGGTAAAGGCCTTTGTCCAAGATGGGGCTCTTGACTAGACCAGCCACTGACCCAGTTAAATATGCATGAATCACCTTACACAGTACTATCCCTGCTGGCCTTCTGCCCTCCCTGTTAATATCTTCTTGGCTGTCAATGAAACTCCATATCTTATTCCAAGAATTAAATCCAGGAAGGGGCCTGAGTAATCAGGAGTTGTGGGAGTATCTCAACGATTGTGGAGCATCCTTGTGGTCCAGCTCTCATCTGCAAAAGCGGACAGAAGCTTGCTAATGTATTCTTGTGAATCCAACTTACCCACACAGGTGGGTTCTTACCCCTGTGTCTCCATTCCCTTCTGTTAATATAAACTCTGAGAGACATTTTAATCATTAATGTAGGTGAAACAAATTATTAGAAAAGGGAAAACTATAGATGAACCTGAATTTGCTCCCATGCAAGTCAATAGTTTTTTTTCTCCCATTGATTTCAATAAGTGTATTATGAATAGTAATGGTGTTTAACATTTATATTGCAGTAGCACCTAGATGCTTCAACCAGACCCCACTGAACTGGCTACTATACAAACATAAGAAATGACATCTCCTGCCTCGAATACCTTATAACCTAAAAGGTGAGACATGACAGGGTGGATGAAACGTAGCCTCTGTGTAGACAGAGAAATTGCACTGGTTTAACTTAAACCAATTTAGTTAAGCGAGTGCGAACCCCTGTAAGGACACACACACACTCTGGTGTAAGAATGATTTATTTTGATTTAGCTTGAACCTGTTTCTAACTGATGTAAGCTAGCCTGAAACAAACCCTGGTTTAAACTAAAATAAGAGTGCCACCCCCCCGCCCCGGGATGTGCACTAGTTTAACTAACTCGGTATATAAACATATCTTAGCTTGAACCAGTGCCTCTTCTGCATGTAGACATGCCTAAGGCAGGAGGCAGGTACTGGAAGGAGGGAGGAACAAAAACAGCAGGATGTTTTTAGCGCGGACCAGCTGCGTGTGCCATTTTTAGCAAATCGGTAGCAGCAAACACAACTTACCACCTGCCTAGCCATTATCAGATGGCAATTTTCTAAATGCATTATGGGCAGAGATGTGGAGGGGAGTAGGCAATACCTATATACAATATCCTTGTTTAGCTACTGCTGTTGCCAAGGAATCTATTTTTTTGTTTTTTTGTATTTAATGCTTCAATGTCAATTTCTCCCACCTCCCAGGAATAAGCTGCTACTGACATTTCCAAGGGGAAATTATATTTTTGGTGTTATTTGTGGTGTTTTTTTTCCCCTCTGTCTCAGTCAATTCATTTAGCTGGTAGGAAGACCAAGCCCACATTTCAGATAATATGCTTTTTTTTTTTTTTTTAATGTCAGGCATTAGCAGGAATGCCGTTTCAGCACTGATCTGGAGAAAAAAGCCACTGCAAAGTGTCTTTATGGTGCGAGGAATCCAGTGTAGCATGAATAGAAGCATTTCCACCACATTTCCGTTCTGATTACACACCTCCTCAGAAATCGAGATAACTCGTTTAACTCATCAATCTACTGGGTGCAGTGCCACGGATATTACAAGGAAGCTGTGCAAGACCTTCTGTGCTGTATCACATTGTACGGCTTGGCATACTTATCGGTTGTGGGGGGACGTTTGAATGTCACGTTTCTGTATGGCTCATACTGTAACTCCTCCAAAGCTGACTTTCAACCTTCAGTGCACCTGATTCAAACATAGTGATTTTCAAAAGGATTTTTTCCCCTTCCTCCAGTAGTAAATCTTGCCTTTCAGAAAATAAAGGTTCTCTGTCTTATTAATAAGTTTTGGGATAGAGTCCAGCGCTGCCTGCTACACTGGCAATATCCCACCATAAAGTGGGAAAAGTGGTGGGAGGGCTGAATTTCTCGGTTTGGCTTTTGCTATTTCTTAGTAATGCTATGGTTTTCAGTTAAGGCCGTTTAACAGTAAAGGGAAAATGTAGCTATAATAGTACTGGCAGTCATCAGACAGCGCTATGAAAAGATCGCTGTACACATTCCCTTTCACTGCCTAGTGAAGCAGCTAGAGCTTGGAAAAAGACTTGCTCTTAGTGGTGGTGAAGTTATTTTTGTCACCCCCAAAGTTGGAGATGTTTTTTTGCTGTGAGTCTTTTCTCGACTAGACGCCTTAAGTGCAGAGCTGCTGCTTACAGGTTATGCTCACTCAAGCCCACACAACCACAACGTGATATCAAAGTCATCCCTATTGTTAGTTTTCAGGACGGGCTTGGGAATTGTGATACACGTTTTAAATGCTCAGACACTTAAAAATATTGGGGGGGGGAGAGAGGGATGAAGATAGCTTTGTCAGTGTTGGGGTCCATTTTAAATAGAGTTTTTCAAAAACAAGGGGGAAACCTCACAAACGTCCTCTGGAAATTTTCTTGCCCCTTTTATTATGAAACAGTGAAAATGTCAAATTTTAAAAGTTCAGTCAATCTCACTCAGCTCTATGGATGGTCAAAACCAGGGAACATCTTTTGCAAAAACAATACAAACATCTTGAAATTTTTCCCAATTTTTCCCTTCAAATTTCAAAATTTCAGCATGCCGTCAACTCCAGGCAGCAAGAGCAAAAAAGCAGCTGGTCCCAAAGGCCCGGTCTGACAATGCCCTCTTTCTTGCAGGACCCATTTGACGGCCACCATAAAGTCAACAGCTCATTCAGTGTGTGGTGTGGTCTTCAAGGAGATACTGCATTGGAAAGGTGGTTTCCAGGGAACCTGCATCTGCTCTGAATGTCCAAGAGTCTCTGTTCCAGGCAAGACAAAGCTGTCCTTGCTGACAGCTGTGCTCTAGTCAGGTGTGTAACACCTGGCCTAGAAGTTCTCTAATGGCCTGAAGACCACACTTAAGGAATAGCAGGTAGTGCTAAGATTGTAGATGGGATTGTAGATGAGATATGATATGCAGTTTTCCTCTTCTGATCATTGGCTCACATCCAGATCAGGTTTGTATCAGACAGTTTTCCAGTGATCTCTCTGCAATGCAAAAGTCAGTATGGTTTCCTTAGGAAATCCCACTTGGAGCAGATCAATAATTCCTGTCTCATTAGAAACTCAGCTGAGAGGTCAAAGATTGAATGGGCTAGAAGAATGAACCATCCTCTCCCTCTAGAGTTGGGCATTCCCGATCAAGATCCAGATGAAGAGTGAGACCTGAGAGAAGCTTGGTCTGCTGCTGCCCGTGTTGTGTCTAGCATACGTGCATAAACTATCCCAGTCTCCAGAGCTGTCTGTCAGACTTTCCACCAGGAATAAGGTCACTTTTAAAAATAAACAAAGCTTCTCCTTGGTAGACGAAAGTGACTTTTATTGCATGTCTAAGTAAACGGTATCTAAACAACAGTAAGATTGTGACACAAGCTAACCGAAAATGGCAAATATAGGCTGACACTTTGTCCTTAACTTGAACTGTTCAGCAAGACAGCCTACATTTAAAGCAGAGATTTGGCCTTAACTTGCAATCTCCTGGGCTTTGTCACTTTGTTACATGCTTAATGCATTTTAAGGCAGTTTCCGAATTGTTTTTTTAGCACCACAGGGGTTAAAGATGAGACAGAACCATTCGTTATTATTGGTATAACAGGTACCCCATCAGAGCTTCATAGAGCTAGGTATTGTACAAACAAATCGAAAAGACCAATCTTTACCCAGACAGTTCAGAATATACATGTCCAACAGGACAAATCAGACAAATAGGAGGGGAGTGAGTGGAAGAACGTGCTAACAAAACAAACCAGGCTGAATAGAAAACCTTTACAGATTTTGACAGGAAGTTTTACCCGTACATGGGAGGCAGTGTGTGAGAAATCATAGAAGTGCTTAAAGGATGAACATACAGGCAGATTAGGTCACTTGCTCCATCATTAATGATCTAGGATTGTTCCCTGGTGTATATTGCTTTGTCTAGTCAATTCAGTTTGAAACAGAGGTGGGCCTGAACTAAAATCATGGATCTAAACACCTCAAAAGTATTGGAAAATTCCGCTCCAAATCCAGAATTGGTGGCTCAAACCCATCTCTGACTAGTTTTAGATCATTCAGGTGATGAGTCTTCTACAAGAGATGCTCTCGAGGTCAGCCTAGCGGCTTGTAGTTTCATGCAGAAATCACTGGTAGACGGTCTAAGGTCTTTATTACGCAGGTCAGACTAGAGGATTCTAATGGCTCCTTCTGGGCCCAACTGTATTAAGACCTTGAGCCCAGTTTGAGGTAGGAGTTGTGTTCTGAATATTTTTATGTTTGCCTTTCAATAGCATTACTCATTATCCATCTAGCGCTCAGATCTATCATATTTTATTATCATTATTATTAATTTTATTAATATAGTCCCTAGGACTCCAGTCATGGACCTGAATTCCATGGCGCTAGGTGCTGTGCAAACCCTGAACAAAGACTGTCCCTGTCCCAAGCGCTGACAATCTAAATATAAGGTAGGGAAGTACAAGGAAACAATGAGACAATACTGGTCAGCATGATACTTTAACAGAGGAAGTTGGCATTCTGGACTGATCGACTGTTGGAGTCGACATCTTGATAGTGTCTGAAGGGTGAGAGGTAGGATGAGCTAAGCCAGGAATGGCCTTGAACAGGAAGATCTGCAGTTTATGTTTGATAAGATAAAGAGTGAGCCGGTGCAGCGATGCAAAGAGAGGGTTGACATGGTCAAAGTGACAAGCTACGAAAATGATCTTCCCGGCAGCACTCTGCCTGGATACAGGTGGGGCAAGATTGCATTTGCCAAGGTCAGAGGAGGATGTTGCAGTAATCGAGACGTCAGATGATGAGCATGGATGGGAACTGTAGCTGTGTGGATGAACAGGAAAAGCCAGATCTTAGAGATGCTATGTAGAAAGAATCTGCAAGATTTAGACATAGCCTGGATGTGAGGACCCCGGAGTATTGACCTCAGTGTGTCAATGTGAAAAATTAAATCTGAACAGCCTTTTAGGAGGGTAGAATTTTATTCTGCTCTCCTTCTGAATGTGCTGGGCATTTTATTAAACAGCGTACACTCTCATTAAAATTATTGTCAAAAGTAGTGTCATTTTAGACCGATGCAACAAAACAAGCCAATCTGTAGGTAAATTCTCCTGTGAATCACTAATACCTACAGGCTCTTTTATTTTCTTTTGGTTGAACAAGAAATTATGGCTATTCACTGGAAGTAATTTTCTGTCCATTTTGGTCCCTTTGAGTTGTATTCGGATTGTAAGATGCTGAGCAATATTATGTGTCCCCACATAATAACACTAAAACTAAGTGGCATTCAAGAACACCAAAGGTAGCATCTCTCTCCCTGATTGAGCCCACAGGGTTACCTGTGCAGAGCATGATTACAAGGACCCAAGCAAAACACGGTTAGCTAACGAGTGCCAGTTCTGAACCCCATGAAAAATGCACCCCGTGATTTCACAAAGGGGGACACAAGCTCATTAAGGGTGTTGTTTCCTTAAGAGTCAGCAGAATCGGGAAGGAAACTAATTCCAGTAAAGGTGGGCCTTGTATACAACTTCATTTGATCTGACAGGAACAGACACACCAAATTGATTGTACAGCTGCTCTTGCCAGAGACAGACTCCCTCGAGCCCCTAGCCCTGGAGAGAAATTTAACTCCTAGCCAGAAGTGCCTATGCTGTGCTTCATAGGCCATTGGTGATCCCTGGAGCACGTGAAGAACAGGTTGGTCACATAGTGTGCCCTCCTTATTTCCAGCTGCTAAGTAGCATTAAAAGACAACTAAAAACACATTAAACACTTCCCTGCTGCTATCCAGCCCTCAAAGCAATCGCTGCAGAAGCCACAAGGATGTTACGCAATCTGAAAGAGAAAGGGCCTGGGGCCAGAGCCTCAGCTAGGGTATATCAGCCTAACTCCGTCAGCGTCAATGGGGATCTGGCCCATTAACTCCAATGGAGCTATGCTGATTTACTCCATCTGGGGATCTGGCCTGTAATGTGCTGTCTTGTCCCCAGCCGACAAAGGACTCGCAGCCACTCCCAGAGTCTCTTTCCAAGCAGTTTTATGTCCCTAACATATGCAAAACCACAAGATAGTTCTTCAGCCCACCCTGGGCTAGTGCTCCTGGGGAATTTTCCCCTTTGCCTTTCAGTCCCTCCTACGTCAAGGCCTATGGCAGGATTCTTGTGCCCTTTTTTCGCTGAGTGCGGCTTTCTCCCTGGAGGCCCTTTTCCTAGCCACTCTGTGACATGGCCCATTTATTCCAATGGAGCTGCATGGATCTAAACCAGCTGGGGGTCTGACCCACTGACTGCAATGGAGCCACACCCATTTACACCCCCATAGGGATGGTGGGTCATGGGAGAAGAGGTGCCTACGGGACAATTGGTGTATTAAAAAGGGGTCTATTGCATTATGCAAGTCCGCTGCTGCAAGGTGGAGCTTGGCTATCAACCCCGAGCCTGTAGCTAATCATAAGAACAAGAGGCTGGTCTCTCTCCCCAAGTGGCTAGGGAAGGGGGGTATATAAAAAAATCTTTGTTTCAAAGATATGAAAAGGAGGAAAAAATGGGTAACCACAAAAGACGATCACAACTTGTTTGAAAGGGATTTGGGGGCTAGGGTGGCATGGAAGGGGACATGGGCAGGAGGAGGATTCTGTAAACTGGCTGCAGTGAACCAGGGGTGGGGACAGAAAGAGGCATAGAGGGATGCATAGGAAGGGGAAAGGCAGTGCAGGGTACTGGGGTAGCCTCGAGTGGTGCATGAAAAGGGATAAGGGACATGGAGGTGGGGGAACTTGAGAGTCATGAACTTTGCCAATCTGGTCCCTGTGCCAGCCTCCCTTCAGCCCTAACCTCTGCAGCTGAAATGAGCTCCCTGCCCCCTGCACCATCCCGATTCAGTCAGAGGATTCAGGGCAAAGCAGGGGGGTTGCTACTGAACCTCCACTATTTCCCTCTGTGCAAAGGTTCACTCATGGAGTCAGAGAAGAAGATAGTGTCCTCTGACTCAGGTGACCAATCCCATGCCAGGGGTCAAAGAGCCAAAGAGAACTCCCACTAGGCGAGAAGTTGTCAGGGAGAAAGGGGCTGCATGCACTGGATAGCTCCATCTGACTTGGCTAAGTTCAACACCACAGCTTCCGATGCTCTGGTTGAACAGCTGCAAGGCAGCGTAACTAACTAACTAACTCAAAAGCCCTTTTGCAAACATGAAACCCAAAATGTGTTTAATTCCGAGTTCATTGTTTCTTTCTTCTCCCCACAAGTACTGGGCCACTGTAAGATATGAAGAAGCATCGACTCTATTAGGTTTTAGCTATTCACCGTATTAATCATAATCCAGCTCACCTCTCAAAAAGTAAATAACATCTTTAAGATGATCAGACTCAGTTTCGAGCAACATTTTTCTTATTAAACAAGCACACCAGGCTGGGAAAAATCAATTGGAGAGTTAGACTGGGCTGAGCGTAGAAGGTGTTTGTTATCACCCGTGTAGTCACTGCAAAAGATGACAAAGCTGCCACATTATGAGCAAAAGTAATTTTGCAGGGCTCAGGGTGGATTCAGGTTTCCATCTTCTTCCCTTTTGTAAGGGAGTGCGCGGTGCATTCACATCCCTTCCCAGCAAAATTCAGCTGCTTTCGTGTCAGAACTCTGTGCAGTGTCCGTGTGTCATATGCTGTACCTACCACATCTTCCCTGAGAGCCTTAAATAGTCTAAGCACTGTGGCTCTTTACTTAATCACCGGAGAAATGCACAGCTCTATATGAAAGCTACAAACCCTACACATATTCCCCCTGTCCAGCACACCTTTCCTTTGGGAGTCCTTGGGGAACCATCTGAGTTGAGGTAGGCCCCACCCCGCCCAAGCTCAGCCAACTGCTACAGCAGCTTCCCTTGTCTTAAGCTGGCAAATTAAAAAAAAAAGCCAAAAAGAGAGAAAAATAGAGCAGCTACTGCCCTTCATAACCTTCCAGTTTCTTAGGTGCCTCAACAACAGAATTCCTCAAGGGGGCTTTGTTGCTAGGCAACGTCTCCCTGCTAAACCAGTTCTCTAAGATAGGCGGCAGTCTATTGTCCAGGACATTTGTAGTTCAATAGAGGAACATCCAAATGTAATGACCTATTGTCAGCTCCATACCACTACTCTGTGGGAATTTCAGTCCAACATGGAGGTAAAGAGGCAACAGAGAAGGTAAAGAACCTCCCTTCCAAAATGAAATCTTCCGTCTGACACAGCTACATATAATGCACCCACAATAGCTAATAGGATTCCTAAGTTGTACAGACAGTTCCCAAAACCATCACAGTCTGTCATTTTTACTATTTAGTTGTACTGCAGTGGAGCTTACTGGGTACAACCACAAATGGGACCTCGGAGTGCCAGGATGCGTACAAAGACCTGGTAAGTGACGGCTTTTTCCCAAAGGGTGTGTGGGGAACAGAAACACAGAGCGGTAACGTGAGTTGCCCAAGGTCACAGAGCAGATCAGGGTCGAAACCAGGAACAGAATCCAGGACTTCTGATGCCTATCCATTGGACCATGTATTCCTAATGCAAGCTAGTCAAAGTCAGTGCAGGGCTGAACCTCACAACCCAGCTTTTGGTACCCAAAACTCATCAATATCTATTTCACTAAATGTTGTAAATAAATTTGAAAAAAAATCCAATTAAAATTTTCCACTTTTTTTTTTCCCATGTGAAAACTGGCTTCTTTGTAACCCTGTGAAATGAAAACAACTTGGAAATTACAGAACTTTTTGCAAAACTAGTTTTCCTTATTTTGGCCACAGCTGCTCAGGATACTGAACGCGTCAGCAGGAACGCTCCAAGTATCAGTTTCACATATCCCCCAAACCCACTGCTGCAGGCTTCTCTCCCTCTTTATGGCTAATTCGTGGCCAGAATAAAACAGTGCTCTATTAGTGACTTTGAAATATACACTAAGCTTAGCAGTCTATTGCTGTTACTTAGATTAATGTGCTATTATTTTCCATATTTGATTTACTCTCCTTGTTAATCCTGATGCAATATTTAGGCACTAAGGATCAATAGGGCCTCTAATAGCCACATATTTACATTATTATAATGTGTAAGTCCTGCACAGAACTCTCGGTATTCAGTTGACTTTGTTTGATGTCTTCTCTAGGCAATTTCAGAACCTTCACCTGGCCTCTGCATGTGATCTGATAACTAGTATCAAGTGAATATTTATAGTGAATATTTGAATGTAATCTGTTTAATTAAATTAATCAATAACACTGTTATCCTTGCTATTGATTTTTAGAGATATTTAGTTGCATATTGCTGGCTCATAGAGTTATTTTAATATCAGAGATACTATTAGTTGACCTCTACAATAAATTAAAAGTGATGCTCAGACGTTTCTTTGCAGAGAGAGTTGAAATGAAGCCATTATATTATAGGTTTCTTGTGATCTAGTGGCAAATTTTGTAACTCTCTTCAATACGGTATGCATTGTCGTCCTTGTCACTATAGAAGAATTTCTGGCCCCATTGAAGGCAATGGGAGTTATCACTCATTTTAGCTGAGTTAGGATTTTACCCTATCTTTTTAATGGCATTCAGATTTTGCTGATCTTTAATCACAGGATCTGAAATCTCTACCCAGCACTTACTCAAAATAATTATTAATTCAAAACTACTTATGCCTGTGAAATTTTAGTTATTAGCAGCGCTTTCTCAATGTTGAAGTCAAGTTCGAGGTATCTTCACAAGGATTGCTAGTGCGGGGAATAATATCTATGCAAGATATAAAAAAATTGGAAAGAGTCCAGCGGAGGGCAACAAAAATGATTAGGGGGCTGGAGCACATGACTTATGAGGAGAGGCTGAGGGAACTGGGATTATTTAGTCTGCAGAAGAGAAGAATGAGGAGGGATTTGATAGCTGCTTTCGACTATCTGAAAGGGGGTTCCAAAGAGGATGGATCTAGACTGTTCTCAGTGGTACCAGATGACAGAACAAGGAGTAATGGTCTCAAGTTGCAGTGGGGGAGGTTTAGGTTGGATATTAGGAAAAACTTTTTCACTAGGAGGGTGGTGGAGCACTCTGATGGGTTACCTAGGGAGGTGATGGAATCTCCTTTCTTCGAGGTTTTTAAGGCCTGGCTTGACAAAGCCCTGGCTGGGATGATTAAGTTGGGGATTGGTCTTGCTTTGAGCAGGGAGTTGGACTAGATGACCTCCTGAGGTCCCTTCCAACCCTCATATTCTATGATTCTAAGACCAATATAAACCAAATTTTCTATGTGGACCATAAATTGCCTCACAAAGGGTATGGCTGCTGCATTATTGCCCACAAATACAGGGTTTGTGGGTGCATTCAAATGTGTGTGGGAAGGGGGGTTGTTGTTGGTTTTTTTTTGTAAGCATCTCTTATCCAGGGATGAAAATGGGGTCACCTCGAAAACAATCATTGGGTTGACTTTGTCCATTTGGAAACTGGGGTTATTACTTAAGTGCCAACTGCATGCTTGGCTCTGTCTCGGCTAGCTACGGAAGAAGATATGATCCATACCGGTAGAGCTTCCAATCTAAACAGATGGAGAACACATCCTACTGGAAGAACTAGAAGAGGATGCTAACTTAGGCCCTGTCCAATGAAGTCAATGAAAGCTGTGCTATGTATTGAAGTTATAGTGGGGGTAAGTCCTTTAATGACGTTATTTATTGGCTGTGTAGGAAGCAAAAGCTTTTGTTGAGGTTTGCCAACCTTAACTGATTGGGTTGAAATTTTCCATGCTGGGTTTCTGCCTCGGAGTGACTTTTATTTAATTTATTTATTTATTTATTTTTGAAAGTTGCAAGATAAAGCAGAAGTTTCCCTGCTATTGCTCTTCCCGTCTGCCAGGGGCCACTGTGTGGCATCAGAACTGAGATCAGGGAGACCGTCTGTCCTGTGGCCTCGGTCTGGTGTCCTGGCAGCATGGAGGAGAAGGTTGGAGAAGGTTGAAATAACATTACTGAAGTGCAGAGTGTGAGGAGTTGGACCTGGGGAATGTCATGGGGGAGGAGGGTTAGACAAGGGGTGGGGATAACTGAGACAAAAAGTTTGGTGCAGGGAGGAGCCGAGGGGGAAATTGGGATGAGGGGGCAAGGGAGCAGGAGGATGAGGGAACGGGACAAGAAGTCCAGGGGGGAGGAGAAGAAGACATACCTGCAACGCGGAGAGGGGGTGGGGACGGGGAACTGCGATGCGGAGCCAAGAGGGGATGGGGACTAAGACAGGGATGAGCAGCTGAAGCAGATGTCAGTGATGTGAGACTGTGACTGGAAGTTCAACAAGGCTAGGCTGAAAGGGACTGGGGCAGAAGGGTATATAACCACTAGACTTCACTCCCCTCAGAACCCGGACTGGAGCCAGAGTTCCTGAGACACAGCATTCCTCTGCTGTCAGCAAATATCCAAGAAATCCTCTGGCAAAGTGTGTGCCTCATTTCCCTCTAGTGGCTGGCCCACATAGAGGATGACAACCTACTACTGCTATTATTTACTTTGTTAGCTCAAGTGGCAGAGCTCTATGCTGTGGATCTAATGGTTCTAACCTCTATCCACCTATGTGACTTGCCCAGCATCACATAGAAACTCTGCACTGGGGAAGGTATACATTTGTCATTGAGGCATTCAGCTGCCTAACCCAAGAGACCCCCCACCCTGCCTCATTCAATACACACCTTCCAACTTGTGCAACAAAAAGATGCCTCCTATAGATAACAGCCTCCTTCACAACCTGATTTGGTCACACAACAGGTTCATCTTGTTCACTGAAAAAGGCAAGGGGCCCTGCAGAAACAACAGTATGTGATTATGTAATTAAAGGCTGTATCCTAATGCAGACACACAAGGGGATTGAATTAAGGTTGCACGGGCACCCTTGGTTCTGGTATTTCCTAATAGTTGAGTGCTTAACTTTGCAACTTTAATGATATTCTTTTAAAGCAGTTTTCTTTTTGGATGCAATATACATCTTTACTAAATACAGCAGACGGAGATAGCAATTCAGTGACAGCGTTTTTATTACCATATGTTGGCATTTGCAGGCTTTGCAGAAAAGATGAGTCTTAAGGAAAGATCTGAAAGATACATTGGCCTAGGAAGATCATCTCCGGCATAAGGGTAGCAAATGGGAAGCAGCTTTCATTAGCAAAGATGGGGGCTATGGTAAGAGAGGAAAGATGCAAGCAGGGCCAGAGTTAAATATAAATCAAAAAGGAATATAGGAACGTGCTAGTACATAGATGTGCTAGGAAGCTTCTCAGAAATGTCCTTCCTACATGGTATTGGACAGGAGACCAAACCATCATCTGACTATTCTAGTTGCAGATGCAGACAGAGATGTGATGCAGTTTAGAGGGACCAGCACCCTGGCAGTGGGCCCTTGAACCAGTTATTGCTGTTTTGATTCATTGTGAGATTTATTCATAGGCAATAAAAGCATAACATTTTGAAGGCAAGCAGTTGGCCGAAGCTATTCCCAAGCTGATCTGACTCACCAGGCTAAACAGGACAATTCTGAAGTATACAAGCACAAAAGCCCCAGGTGAATACCATCCCAGTTACACTCATTGGAAAATGGTATATATTTCTCCCCCCAAAATATTGAGTGCAGTCAAACATTTATTTTGTTCCAAAAAAGTCTGGTTTTATGATGGAACAAAAGCAGAATATTAATTAGTTTAAACTTTTTTTTCCCCATTCTCCTCTTTTTTTTTTCCACTGGAAAAGAAATGGAAGGAAAAAATAACCCTTTGGATTTCAAAAAGTAGTTGTCCCCCCCCCTCCGGTTTTTTGGGCGGGTTGTCAAAAAATATCAGAATATCTGAACAGAAACAAAAATGTTCATTCTGTCAAAAAGCGATTCCTCTCCCCCCCCCCCCCCCCCCAAAAAAAAGCCATCCAACCAACCAACCACTGTTTGGATGAGAAAATTTCAACCAGCTCAACCTCCTTCCCGTGGCTGCCAAACCTTCATACGCAAGGGACACCTGGGTCATGGGAGGACCCATCCCACCAGGAACTGGGCAAAATGTTTATGTGAAGATGCTTCTGTTCCTGGCTCTGTGCTCAGGGTGTGGACCATGAGTTGTGTTGTGATAACTTGAGCCCCCACTTTCGAGGCTCTGGTTAGTAACGGAAAGTTCACAGATGGACAAACACCCAGGCTTCTTAGCGGAGGAGCAGACTCCATGTTTGTCTGTTCCATGAACCAGCCCTTTACCCACAATGCACTCTCGCCCTTGAGTCCTTCCCTAGAGCCAAGATATCTGCATGGCCTTCCAGATCACCGCAGCTCTTCTCCCAGTAGCAGGCAGCTCCTCCTGTAGCTATCTGGGAAGTTCCTTTCCCTTGGGAGCCTCCTCTCTCCAGGAGCACTCTCCCATAACTGAGCTCTGGTAAGCTTTTAGTAGCTTTGGTAGCCACTTAGCTGTCCACCAGCTACCTAGGCAATTAATTACTTATGGGTGGGACAAGACCACCCTTGTTCTCCTTAAAGAAGCCCTCACTCCCCTTAGAGGGGCTATCCACCCCATGACACACATCCTCCTGGTTCCCTATCTTTCTGATCCCCTAATGTTCTCCTTAAATGCAGCCCAGTTCTGGAGAGATGCCCATTGTACACCCTTGCTCCCCAGGTGTAACACATTTCTCCACCATAGAATTTTGGGGGAGATGGAAGGAAACTTGGTTGCACATTGAATGTTGTTATTTTCTACTTGGGGTGGGGACAAGATATACTTGAAATGGCCCCTCGCTTAGCTCTCCAGGCTCACCCATACCTCTTGTTTTAGGGAGAAGCTGCAGCAAGGTGATATATATCCCCCGTTAGCTATTACCAAGTTCGACACATTAAATTGTAGCTGAATAAAGGTCAGTGCTAGGCTGAGAAAACAGACTAAATTACACAAGCCACCTAAGTAAAGAAAGACATTATGATGTGGCATTAAGTAGTACATTAAATTAACTCTAGCTTGGGAAGTTCATCACAGACTGTGTGGCAAAACCAGCCCCATGAAAACATTGACTTCCAACAGTCATTGCTGGCCCAACCTTAGGGGGTGCTGGGTGCCTCGTGGAAAGACTGAACACCATCAACTCCCAATTAAATCTGTGGTCTCTGTCCTGCACTGTGGATGTCAGTGGACTGGAGTCGAGAGACCTGAGTTCTATTTTTGGCTCTGCCACTGAGTTCCTGCATGGCCTTAGCCCAAGTTACTTAATATCTCTGGGTCTCTCGGCTGTAAAATTAGGGTAAAACTTGCTTCCCTTTGCAAGGCGCTGTGAGATGCATAGCTGAAAAGGGCTATGTAAGTGTCATTATCCATCACTGGAGGCAGGCCCACCGACAGCAATTCCGGGCCCCAGGGCAGAACAGTCAATGCGCTGCCACTGTGCACCGTACAGGGCAGGCTGGAGCCAGGCCCCACGCTGCTGCTGGCCCGACATGGCGTCACCACATGGGCACGGAGCTGGACCACGTGCGGCGGCTGGTGCGTGCACATACAAGCCGGGCCCACATGGACACGGTCTGCCTGACATTTGGGCGGTGCTGTGCTGCTGGGTGTGTTCTTCCAGCACGGACAGGGCTTCCACATGCCCGCCCGCCTGCCTTCACCGCCGCCACCGGTACCAACCCGTGCACGCCTAGGAACCCTGTGGCCCACCCAGGCGATTGAAAAGCAGCAGCTGGGGGCCCTCAGGCCCCTTTAAATCATCCAGGCCCCTGGGCAATTGCCCTCTTTGTCCCCCGCCCCCCAGTCGGCAGGCCTGACTGGAGGCAGGACCAAGCCAGTGGTGTTGTGGGTAGTTGGTCCTCACAAGATGGAGCCCTGAATTAGTCAGTCAGCGGATGCACAATATCTGCGATTCACTCCTATGGGAATTGGGAGAGGAGGGGTCCTACTAATATTCCAATCGTATTACAGCACAAGCAAAATATGCAGAATGGGACTGATTCCTAATGGCCCCCTTGGAAGCTGGTAGATTAGTGTTAGCTTACAAAGTCCATGTGAGGTGCTAAATTAGGGCCCTATCTGGCCGCACTTGAGAGGAAGCAGACATAAGGCACCATACTGCTCTCCTGCATGGCTATCGAGGCCTTAAGCTAATTCTGAGCATGGAGGTGGGGGAAGGGGAGAGCAGAGGTTGTGGATGCCCGATACTCCTCTCCTGCAAGTAAGTGGGAGCAAAGGACATGAGATGGCAGGAGGATGGTGTGGGGGGTAATGGGCCAACACAATGTACGCCCTCGTTCCCCATCTCCACAGGCGATTGGGAGGATTTATGACTCAGGGGTACGTCTGAGTCATAAGTCCTTCCTGGAGCACCTGTTGGGTTGATGTAGCTACATGCACTGCCCCTTCCCCGGGGATGAGAGCAAACTCTACATCGGGGCAGAGAGTTGTATGGGCCCATGGTGCCCGTGCTCCAGGAATATTTGGGCCAGGTCTCTCCCTGAGCCCTGCCTGCCGCCCCCACATGCCTCCCCTGGAGCACCTCCCAGCCCCGCCTGCCACACCCAGGCGATTTAAAAGGGCCTGCAGACCCCCGCCACCACCACTGGCAGCGAAGTGGGGCGAAAGTGTCTTCGTGCCCACCCTCACTCCCCTTGGCGTGTCACCCTTGGAAGCGGCCAGCATGTCCCTGCGGCCCCTTGGGGGAGGGTTTTTCTCCGCGTGCTGCCCCCGCCATTGGAACTGCAGCCAATGGGAGCTGCGGGGGCGGTTCCTGTGGGCAGCGGCGCACAGAGAGCCCTGGCCCCCCTGCCTAGAAGCCGCTGCCAGAGGGATGTGCGGGTTGCTTTCGGGAGCCACCCAAGGTAAGCGCCTCACCCCCTTCCGCATCCCAAAACCCTGCTCCAGCCCAGAGCCCACAGCCAAACTCCCTCCCAGAGCCTGATCCCACCTCGCATACCAACTCCCTCCCAAGCCTGCACCTCCTCTCACATCCAAATTCCCTCCCAGGGCCTGCAGATCCTCCCAGAGCCTGCACCCCAACCCCCTCCCAGAGCCTTAGGCAGGTGTGGGGGCGGAGGTGGGACTTGGATCCATTCTGGGCACCACTAAAAATTATACAGATCTGCCGCCCCTGCTCTCCATCTAGCCTTCTGTATCCCGGTTCCTTTTTGAAGTCAAGCCACTTTACAAATCCATCTCCCATTTGCAGATACATGCATTATGCAGCATATGATCAACATAATAAATGGCATGAAAAGGTTTCGCATAATGCACTGTTACAAAATGTTGCTATGCAAAATTTTAGGGGAGCAGGGCTTCGTCTTTATTTTCTTTTTAAAACCCAACCCACTCTGGCCAAGGAAATCCTGAATGAAGGGGGGGGAAATGGATAATTGAGGAGGACGTGGGGATTAGAACTTTGGAATGACAGACTGACTGGCTCATGGTAACGAGCAGCTGTGGCAAAGAACTTAGTATGGCAAAAGAACACTAGTGAATTTCTGCTTTAGTCATTCCCTGGAATGAGTCAGGGAAGCCGGCTCACTGGTGTAAAGCTATCTCTAGCATGTAGAAATGGCTGGGCTCTGTGGAAGGGAAGAAGCCAGAAGTTAAAGCTGGAGATTCTCTTAACCCCTTATTTGTTTCAGAAATGATCTTTCCAGGGAACAAAGAAAAACTTCTGCTTTTGACTCAAAATGACTCTTCTGGAGGCTTTCAGGATGTTGGGTGATGTAACCATTTATGTTTAACACGTGGCAGCCTTGCATAAAAGCCCAAATTAAATTAAAATAAATAAATAAAAAACGACAGCCAAACAAGCAAAACAAGCGCCACTGTTTAAAAGGAACAGAGGGAAAAAAGACGTCTCATCCTAATGCAATCTTAGCTGCTTTTGTCAGATTGAAAGGATTTTATCCAATTTTCCCATTAATCAGCTGATAAAGGGGCCCCACAGCCTGACACCAAGCATAAGATAATGTCAATGTTATTTGCAAACTGCTGCATTATAGTGACAGCCTAATGTTTATTACTGTCAAATTACTGTCATTTTATTAAAAGGACCCAAAGAATTGGCTTTGCTAAGTACAGCTTTCAGTCCCACTGAAAGGAAAAGCGAGCGATTCTGCTCTCTCTCTCTCTCTGCCGCGCTGTTCTCCGTGACTTGAACACAACATATCTATTAGTTTGTGCAGATGTCTCTGTGAACATGCTAACTAATGAACAATGCCTGGAATTTTAAAGAGGGGGAAACCTTTTCATCTGGAGCCCTCCTTCGATTATTTTTGCAGAGATCTTCATTGAAAGTAGCAGAGTAGTGCATGTCCTAAACTTTTTTTTTTCTGGAATGCTTATGCTGTTAGGGCTAGTTTCTGCTATCCTTACTCAGGGTGAATAGTAGGTCACTCTGCGAAGTCAATGGGACCACTTGGAGAGTCAGGTGCTACTCAGTCTGAGTCAGGGTATCAGAACCTGGCCCACCAGGTTTGTACCTAGAGGATAGCCAGGCTCTCCCGGTCACTAGGGCAAAACATTTCCAAAGTAGCCACTGATTTGGTGTAGCTCAATTGTTGGGTGCCCAGCTTGGCACATTTTGGACCCAAGCATGCAGCACTCCAGATGAGGTGAGTGTAGGGTGACCAGATAACAAGTGCGAAAAATTGGGAGAGGAAGCGAGGCAGTAATAGGCCCCTATATATATATATATAAAAGCCCTGAATATTGGGACTGTCCCTATAAAATCAGGACATCCGGTCAGCTTAGGTCAGCGGGAGCTGCTGGCGCTCAGCACCTCTGAATATCAGGCTCACGGTGTTCCAAATTGGAAACCTGAAAATGGAGGCATCCAAAATCTGCTGCCCGATCCTGCGACGTTCTGAGCACCCCCTACAAGGAGCTGAGCGCCCTCAACTCATGGGAACTGAGGGCATTTAGCGTCCTTACATAGATGGAAGGACACAGGACTGGGTAACAAATACTATTACTAGAGTACTGAAAGAGCTGCCGAGGCAGGCTCCTGAATGCCAAAACAGGGAGGCACAGAGCCTTCCGCGGGTGGGAATGCTGCCCCAGAGGCACAGTGCAGCATGCTCTGTGCAGGAAGGGTACCGGCAATCACACTGATTTCATCCCCTCTTGGTGGATCAGAGCTGCTGCAGGCGGGTTCCTAGTGCCATGAGGTGCAGAAAAGCTGGAACTTGGAAAAGGGAACTTGGGATTTTCAGCAGTTGCTCAAATGTGTCATTTCCTTGGGACACAATCAGCCAGGGAGTTCGTAATGTTACATTTGCACCTTTGTGTCCTTTGAGTGTGGGCACCTGTGAGCTCCTGCTGCTGGGTCGTTCCTGGGAAGTCTCTGGTTGTGCACTCCAGCTGAGCATTTATTCCACTCAAGAGTTTTTTGTTTGTTTGTTTGTTTTTAATTCTCTTTGGACTCTAGATTGCAGTTTCTCTAAATATAAGACAAGACCGTCTCTGTTCTATTATGTTCTACTTTTTTCATTTCCACTGTATCATTCTGACTGATTGGGCTACTAGTCAAGGGTCGTTTTTACACCTAGTGATGGGAAAATTACAAACTATTCAGAGTTCCCTCAGATAAGTATCCAAAATGATTACTGAAAACTTTTCAGAACAACTGAAAGAGACTCATGATGTCCTCTCATCCCAGAGATGAACAGGGCTTAGAAGTGTACATTTATTTGGCAAATCTCCAAAGCGACATCCCAAAAATGGATGAGAAACACAATGGACCCAATGTTGTAAATAGGAGTGGAAGGAGACGCAACAGGGAAGTTTCTTGTCCTAGCTGTTGGAGTTAGCAGGGGATGAAACATCTATAATAGAAACCTGGTTGCAGATTTCATAGCCTCAGTCCAGCTAGGGTCTGGCCTGGAAGCCATGTAGAATTCAGCTAACTGCGTTTCACTTGGAATCTTTCAAATCCCAAATCTAGGAAAGTGGGATAAACCACCACAGACCAAAAGCAAAAGAAGCATCAACATTAGCAAAGAAGGAAACCTTGGCATTCTCGCACTGCTCTTCTGTCTGCTTCTACTTCCAAAGTGAATTAAAATCAACTGAATAGAGGCCACTTTCTTTGGGAATGGATGTCCACACAGGAATGAGTGTCCACAAATGTGGTTTAACTAATTCACTTTAAAGTCACAATTTGTTAATTTGGATTAACTTTCTTGAGTGTCCCCATGTAGCAAGCCCTCAATCTCCTTCTCCAAAGCCAAATATTACCACATAAAGACTCCCAAATCTGGTTTCTGAGGCATAACCCACTTGGCATGAGCTGAACTAGCTAAAATTATGGACATAGTTGCTACCCCTCCAAAGACAGTTCCTGGGTGCTACAGAGATGGTCTTCTCATGTGGAAGGGTGGTGATGAAGATTATAGAGTAGGAAGGACAACCCAATGTGCGTAGAGATTCCCTTGACAAGAATCTTCTGGGCTGAGTAGTGTGTGTGTCTAAGAAATGCATTCCTGATAGCTTGGTTGAATGCAGAGTTCCACCAGCTCTGGTAACTGAGGCCTGGTCTACACTACGGGTTTAGGTCGACTTTAGCAGCGTTAAACCGAATTAAGCCTGGACACGTCCACACAACGAGGCCCTTTCTTTCGACTTAAAGGGCCCTTTAAACCAGTTTCTTTACACCACCTCCGACGAGGGGATTAGCGATAAAACCGGCCTTTGCGGGTCGGAATTGGGGTAGTGTGGACGGAATTCGATGTTATTGGCCTCCGGGAGCTATCCCACAGTGCTTCATTGTGACCGCTCTGGACAGCGCTCTCAACTCAGATGCACTGACCAGGTAGACAGGAAAAGACCCGCGAAGGTTTGAATTTCATTTCCTGTTTGCCCAGCGTGGAGAGCACAGGTGACCACGCAGAGCTCATCAGCACAGGTAACCGTCATGGAGTCCTCCCAGGATCGCAAAAGAGCTCCAGCATGGACCGAACGGGAGGTACGAGATCTGCTCGCCATATGGGGAGATGAAGCAGTGATAGCTGAACTCCGTAGCAGTAAAAGAAATGGAAAAGTATTAGAAAAGATCTCCAAGGCCATGAAGGACCGAGGCCATAACAGGGACACACAGCAGTGCCGCGTGAAAATTAAGGAGCTACGGCAAGCCTACCACAAAGCCAGAGAAGCAAACGGAAGGTCCGGGGCAGAGCCGCAAACTTGCCGCTACTACGCGGAGCTGCATGCGATCCTAGGGGGTGCAGCCACCACTACCCCAACCGTGTGCTATGACTCTCTCACTGGAGAAACACACAGGGAAGACGGTTCGGGGAACGAGGAAGATGACAATGGAGGTACTGTAGGTAGCTCACAGCAGCAAGGAAGTGGAGAAACCGTTTTCCCCAACAGCCAGGATATGTTTGTGACCCTGGACCTGGAACCAGTAACCCCCGAACTCACCCAAGACCCTCAGGGCACACAGGAGACCTCTGGTGAGTGTAACTTTGTAAATATTTGTAAACATTACAAAAAAAAAGCAAGCAAGTCTGTTAACGTGTATGGGGATGGAGCGGAAATCCTCCAGGGACATCTCCAGAAAGCTCTCCTGGTTGAAATGGGGTGATTTTATTAAGGGGGACATTCAGAGGCGCCCGTTCCTGCTATTCTCACCAGAAATGTTCCCCGCTGTTAACCACGCGGTGGGGGGGAGGGGTGAAGTGATCATCCCAGAGAATCGTGTGTGTGTGGGGGGGGGGGGGGCTTTACTTGTGTTTGTGCCGCATGTTAACCGGGAAACCGCAGCCCCCTCCTTTTACATTGAAACCCCATTTTAAATGGACAACCCAATTCATCCTTGATATGGGAAATGCGCTGCTGTTTGCAACCTTTCCCGCATGCTAAGAAGGTTAAAATAGCCAAAACACTGTGGCCTACGATGGCTGCCTGCAAGCCGAAATATGCGACCTTGTAATGAAAGAGTGTACCCATTGTTCCCTAAAATGTGTCTTTTTTAACCACCTCTCCCTTCTCCTCCACCAGCTGCAAATGTTTCTCCTTCGCAGAGGCTCGTGAACATTAGAAAGAGAAAACGTAAGACGAGGGACGAGATGTTCACGGAGCTGCAGATGTCCTCCCACGCTGATAGAGCACAGCAGAACGCGTGGAGGCAGTCAATGTCGGAGATGAGAAAAGCCCAACATGAACGAGAGGAGAGGTGGCGGGCTGAAGACGATAGGTGGCGTCAGCTTGCAGACAGACGGCAAGAGGCAATGCTCCGTCTGCTGGAGCATCAAAGTGATATGCTCGAGCGTATGGTTGAGTTGCAGGAAAGGCAGCAGGAGCAGAGACCGCCGCTACAGCCCCTGTGTAACCAACAGCCCTCCTCCCCAAGTTCCATAGCCTCCTCACCCAGACGCCCAAGAACACGGTGGGGGGGCCTCCGTCCACCCAGTCACTCCACCCCAGATGATCGCCCAAGCATCAGAAGGCTGGGCTTCAATAAGAGTTAAAGTTTTAAAATGCAGTATGTCCTTTTCCATCCCTCCTCCCCCACCCATCCCAGCTACCTTGGCAATTATCCCCCTACCTCTGTAAGGAACTAATAAAGAATGCATGAATGTGAAAAAAACAATGACTTTATTGCCTCTGCAAGCGGGAGGGGAGGGGAGGGTGGGGTGGGGTGGTTGGTTTACAGGGAAGTAGAGTGAACCGGGTCGGGGGGGGGGTTGGAGGGTTCATCAAGGAGAAACAAACAGAAGTTTCACACAGTAGCCTGGCCAGTCACAAAACTCGTTTTCAAAGCTTCTCTGATGCGCACCGCGCCCTGCTGTGCTCCTCTAACCGCCCTGGTGTCTGGCTGCGCGTAATCAGCGGCCAGGCGAGTTGCCTCAACCTCCCACCCCACCATAAAGGTCTCCCCCTTACTCTCACAGATATTGTGGAGCGCACAGCAAGCAGCAATAACAATGGGGATATTCTTTTCGCTGAGGTCTGAGCGAGTCAGTAAACTGCGCCAGCGCGCTTTTAAACGTCCAAATGCACATTCCACCACCATTCGGCACTTGCTCAGCCTGTAGTTGAACAGGTCCTGACTCCTGTCCAGGCTGCCTGTGTACGGCTTCATGAGCCATGGCATTAAGGGGTAGGCTGGGTCCCCAAGGATCACGATAGGCATTTCAACATCCCCAATGGTCACTTTCTGGTCCGGGAAGAAAGTCCCTTCCTCCAGCTTTCGAAACAGAGCAGAGTTCCTGAAGACGCGAGCATCATGTACCTTTCCCGGCCATCCCACGTTGATGTTGGTGAAACGTCCCTTGTGATCCACCAGGGCTTGCAGCAGCATTGAAAAGTACCCCTTGCGGTTTACGTAGTCGGTGGCTTGGTGCTCCGGTGACAAGATAGGGATATGGGTTCCGTCTATGGCCCCGCCACAGTTTGGGAATCCCATTTCAGCAAAACCATCCACTATTGACTGCACGTTGCCCAGAGTCACTACCCTTGCTATCACCAGGTCTTTCATTGCCCTGGCAAATTGGATCACAGCAGCCCCCACAGTAGATTTGCCCACTCCAAATTGATTCCCGACTGACCGGTAGCTGTCTGGCGTTGCAAGCTTCCACAGGGCTATCGCCACTCGCTTCTCAACTGTGAGGGCTGCTCTCATCTTGGTATCCTGGCGTTTCAGGGCAGGGGAAAGCAAGTCACAAAGTTCCATGAAAGTGCCCTTACGCATGCGAAAGTTTCGCAGCCACTGGGAATCGTCCCATACCTGCAGCACGATGCGGTCCCACCAGTCTGTGCTTGTTTCCCGGGCCCAGAATCGGCGTTCCACGGTATCAACCTGCCCCAGTAACACCATGATTTCCACATTGCTGGGGCCTGTGCCTTGTGAGAGGTCTATGGCCATGTCAATTTCCTCATCACTCTCGTCGCCGCGCTGCAATCGCCTCTTCGCCTGGTCCGGGTTTCGCCTTGGCATGTTCTGGCTCTGCATATACTCCAGGACAATGCGCGTGGTGTTCATAGTGCTCATAATTGCCGCGGTGATCTGAGCGGGCTCCATGATCCCAGTGCTAGCTATGGCGCCTGGTCAGAAAAAAGGCGCGAAAGTAGTATCTGATGGACCAGGAGAAGGAGGGCGGGAGGGAGGGAGGGAGGGCCGAGTGACGACATGGCCTACAGGTACAGGAACAGGGAGAAACACAAACAACTGTCACACAGAATGGTGCCCCCAAAGATTAAACTGGAAACCCTGGGCTTAGCAGGCCGTTGATTTCACGGAGGAAGGGGAAGCAAATGAACACAGAACAAATCTATTTTTTACATCTTAAGGTGGCAGCCGACGCTGCAGCATGAGTGACAGCCATACCAATATGACGATGACGGTTACCAATCATAAAATACCATCATCTGCCAAAAGGCAAGGGGCTGCTGCTGTGTAGCAATGCAGCCCCACGTCTGCCAGCCCCACGTCCGCCAGCACCCAGCATCGCCCTCGGCCTCTTCTGGGTGCTTAGCAGACAATACTGGGCAATTGGCAGAAAATAGTATATTATGACTGGTAACCGTCATCATCAAAACAGTAGCATGTCTGCCCAGGTGGCCATGATTGACAGCCATACCAGTATGACGACGATGGGTACCAATCATAAAATACCATCATCTGCCAAAAGGCAAGGGGCTGCTGCTGTGTAGCAATGCAGCCCCACGTCTGCCAGCCCCACGTCCGCCAGCACCCAGCATCGCCCTCGGCCTCTTCTGGGTGCTTAGCAGACAATACTGGGCAATTGGCAGAAAATAGTATATTATGACTGGTAACCGTCATCATCAAAACAGTAGCATGTCTGCCCAGGTGGCCATGATTGACAGCCACACCAGTACGACGACGATGGGTACCAGTCATAATATACCATCGCCTGGAAGGGGCTGGTGCAATGCAGCACTACGGCTGCCAGCCCCACGGCTATCACTCATGCTACACTGTCTACCGCCAAAAGGCAGTTAGCAGCTGCTGCTGTGTAGCAATGCAGTCCCACGTCTGCCGGCACCCAGAGGACATATGGTGACGGTGAGCTCAGCTGAGCTGAGCGGGCTCCATGCTTGCCGTGGTATGTTGTCTGCACAGGTAACCCAGGTAAATAGGCGCGAATCTATTGTCTGCCGTTGCTGTGACGAGGGGGGAGGGGCCTGACGACATGTACCCAGAACCGCCCGCGACACTGTTTTGCATCATCCGGGCATTGGGATCTCAACCCAGAATTCAAAGAAAAGGCGCGAACCGCTTCTCGGCTCGAGCTGTGGCGCAAACGTAGTATCTGACGGCCTAGGGGAAGGAGGGAGGGGGGCCGAGTGACGACATGGCGTACAGGCACAGGGAATTAAAATAAAGAACGGTGGCTGTGCATCAGGGAGAGACACAAACAACTGTCACAGAATGGTCCCCCCCAAAGATTAAACTGAAAACCCTGGGTTTAGCAGGCCGTTGATTTGACGGAGGGAGGGGGAAGCAAATGAATACAGAGAAAATCTATTTTTTTACATCTTAAGACGACGGTGCAGCGTGACTGATAGCCCTCGGCATCTTTCTGGGTGCTTGGCAGCAAATACGGGGCGGTGTATGACGATGGTCTTCAGGCCTATTGCACAATCGGCTGCTCGGGGAAGACTCTGCTAACGTGCGATGACCCGACTTGTAATAGGCCGGCTAACAGTCATAATACACCATTTACTGCCAAAAGGCAAGCCCCACGGCTGCCAGCACCCAGATCGCCGATGAAGGCTACCAGTCTACTGCACCGTCTACCGCCAAAAGGCAGTTAGCAGCTGCTGCTGTGTAGCAATGCAGTCCCACGTCTGCCGGCACCAAGAGGACATATGGTGACGGTGAGCTCAGCTGTGCTGAGCGGGCTCCATGTTGTCTGCACAGGTAACCCAGGTAACCCAGATAAAAAGGCGCGAATCTATTGTCTGCCGTTGCTGTGACGGGGGAGGGAGGGGCCTGACGACATGTACCCAGAACCGCCCGCGACACTGTTTTGCATCATCCGGGCATTGGGATCTCAACCCAGAATTCCAAGGGGCGGCGGAGACTGTGGGAACTGTGGGATAGCTGTGGGATAGCTACCCATAGTGCAATGCTCCGGAAGTCGACGCTAGCCTCGTACTGTGGACGCGGTCTGCCGACTAGAGCATCTAGAGCATTTTATGTGTGGACATACACAATCGGCTGTATACAACCGATTTCAATAAAACCGGCTTCTATAAATTCGAACTAATTTCGTAGTGTAGACATACCCTTAGTGTCTAGTGAGATTTGCAAAAAGGAAAATAAATAACTCAAGAGACATAACTATCTGAGCCAGCAGTGCAGAAGTGAAATAATGCAGACAGCTCACCACTGGGCCAGTTCCTATGCCAGCAGGGGACAACCTGGAGGGTGCCTGCTCAGTACCGGATTTACCATGGTGCCACTGGCACCATGCCCATGGTCCAAAGGGGCCCTGCCCAGCCCGCTGTTCTCCGCCCCTGCCCAATGCGTTCTCCTGCGGGGGCAGTGGGCAGAAGCTGGGTCCTGTTGGCTCCTGCTGCAGGGCAGGCTCCGACGGCAGCCAAGCTCTCCCTCCCCTGCCTCTTCCCCCAAGCATGCCGCGTTCCTGCCCCTCCATCTCCCCCTCCCTTCCCAGCACTTCCCCCACAACCATAACCCCAGCCCACACCCCCAGCCCTCTGCCCTGACTCCTACACCCCCTCACACACACCCAGCCCCCTGCCCTGACTCCTGCACCCCCCCACATACCCAGCCCCACCCCACCCCATGCCCTGACTCCTGCACCCCCCGCCCACATCCCCACCCCCACCCTGAGCACTAAACAGGAGCTCCTGCACTCCCTCCCACATTCCCACCTGCACCCCTCACACCAAATGGGAGCTTCCCCAGGTAAGTGCTCCACACCCCAACCTCCTGCCCCAACCCTGAGCCCCCTCCCTCACCCTAGCTCCTGGCCAGACCCTGCACCCCAACCCCCAGCCTGCTCCTGCACCCTAATTCCCTCCCAGACCTGCACCCTCAGCTCTGTGCTCAGTGCACCCCCACCTTCAGCTCAGTGCAGAGAGAGACAAAGAGAATGGGCTAGAACCAGGGAGAAGGGGTAAGAGGACCCCCCCGCCCCTCCTGAGCCCTGCTGCACTTGCAGTTTACCTCCCCCCCCCCCCCCCCGTCCCTCCCTTGCTCCAGGAACCAACCCTTGCTCCTGCCCCGCTGTGCTTTTGCCCCCGGCCCCTGCCTTGCCTCCAGTCATCAGGGACTAATCCTCCCACCATGCCCCACTGTACTCATCTTGCCCCTGGCCCCTGCCTCGCTCCAGCTGGGGACCAATCCTCCCCACCCACACACCATGCCCCACTCTCAGAGTGGATACAAATCAATGACTTTTTAAAAAAAATAAAAAAAATCTGATTTTTTTTTTATTTCAATCGGATTTTTGAGGAAAACACCTATCTAAAGATAGTTTTAATTAAGATACATTATATCTCATCATGGAATAGGGATTATAAATTCTAATTCTATAGTATGAGACAATATATTCATGTAATGTTTAAGAAAAGTTTTGTAAATGAGTTCCAATAGTTCATGGATTAGGGACCCAAATTTATGGGGTTCCACAGGCTTCTGTATAGATTATTTAGGTCAATCTTTCTATCTACCCAATGGGACTCAGTGCTCAGTCTAGAAGATACCATCAGAGATGCTTAGTTTTCCAGTTTCTCAGACTGTGGATTTGTGTCTCCAGAGGTAACATGCTTGTTAACAGCAACAATGTTTTAAAATAAATAAATAATATATAGAGGTGAGAAATAACAGACCTCAACTCTATTGTCCCTCTGCACATTTGTGTACACAGAGTCAATCCCTTACCTCTCTTTAAAAGTGAAAAGTTTCAAAAAGTTCAATGCATAGAAGATTGTTGGGGGTGGAATAGATCTGAACAAGGAGAAGAAGTCTGGAGATAAATGTGAGAAGCGAGGGACATATGCTTTTTTGTTAAAATATTATGTTGGCTGTTGCAGAAAAAAATCCAGAATACTTAACATTGTTATTTTAGTTAAATAAAACAATTTAAATGTCTGTCGGGTGATGTTCTCCTAATACAGCCTGGCAAGAAAATCCTCCAAATATTAACATTGTTATTTTAGTTAAATAAAACAATTTAAATGTCTGTCAGATGATGTTCTCCTAATACAGCCTGGCAAGAAAATCCTCCAAATATTAATGATTAACCTTTTGAATTGGACCTAGTTCACTTCCCAATGACTTCATAAATATCTACTTCAATTACCTTTGGTAAAAGAAATAACCAGACAATCATTCATTTTCCGATATAGCTGTAAAACTCATCTGAAAAGTTTTCAAAATAAATCACTGTTTAAAAATGTATAGTGTGTACCTTCTAAAAATGAAACCTACATCTATCTCTGAGTTGTAAAGAATATGTATTAAGGTTATAACAACCAACAAGAATGCACTTTTATGTAGAAAACCATTATTAAATCGAGTCTTCCTGACTAGTGATTTAAATCAAATCCACCCTGCCCACTGTGCTCTTGCCCCTGACCCCTTCATTCCCAAGGGGGGCCCACAAATACATTTGGCACCGGGCCCACAAAAAGTTAATCTGGCCCTATGCCTGCTCATTGCCAATTCAGTATGGGCCATCTGTGTCATTGCCCTGATCCCATAGCAAGTGCAAGCGGTGGACTGTCATGGCAGTAATTCTGCACTCATTGGCCGGCAGACACATTGTTTGAGAAAGTCATTTGCGTTGTATAATGTGTGCGCATTATACAGTAAGGGACAGATGGATCCACAACTGGTGGAAATCCGGATAGCTCCACCAATGTCCAAGGAGCTACACCATCTAAAAATCTGGCCTTTTTGTTTCAAAATAAAAATAATAAAAGGCAAATTCAAATTAAACATATGGCACCCTACTGCTAAGCATAGGCAGAATGAGTCATTTCCAAGACATCTGGGAAACTACAAGTATTTGAGTTGTTGTAATCAACAAGAACTTAATTGCATATACTATTGACCTGTAGTACATAGAGATGAATTTAGTATCAAACATTCACAATGGGATTTGGTAGCAATAAAAATCTCATGCAAAAGAGATTGCTAAATGCTTTTGGGGAACTGGTCATCTGTGAAGATATAATATTTTGCGGATAATCCCAACCTATAGCCAAGTCAAGGCTCGTCAATCTGCAGACAGGAGAGAAAAGGAATTTTAAAGCCCTAGGGACTGACAAGAGCTCGTCACTCCAATGGATCTCAAAGGCTTGAGAACCAGGAACTGCTACAGCCACTGCAGAACTGCAGCCATCCCTGGGGCGGAACGCAGCAACTGTTGACCAGCACACAGCAGTGCCATGTAAGAGTTTGACAGGAAGTGAAAAATAACTTCTGCTGTTGGAACTGCAGCAGGAATTTCACCAGAAAAAATGCATAGTAATGACCCCAAGTTGGAGTTTCTGAACAGATGGGAGCTAAGTTCCCTGTTCTTGTGAAAGTGCCATGGGATCTTTCAAATCCACAAGTGGTGAGGTCTTTGGTTTTGTGTCTTACTTGAAAGATGGCCGCAGTTCCCCTATACTCTGCTTTTGCTGCAGCGAGTGCGGTTCTGGTGTCAAAACTGCTGCTACCTTTTTTGTTTGTTTGTTTGTTTGTTTGTTTTGGAGCTACATTTGGTCCAAGCTGAGCTTTCCAGAGCTAATAATCTGGGTTGTTTCCAAAAACAGAAGGACAATGATCCAAATATGAATCAAGAGCTGTGCAACCCACTGAGGTAACAGAGACTTCAACCAGGCTCATAAATGCTGGCCTCTAGATGGACATTAAACGGTTGAACAATACGGTTCATTTGCTTTTCAAAGGGCAAAGCCTGGGGTCAGGGATGAGTGCAGTTATAGGAAAACCCCAAAGGCAAATAACTCATCTTGCCAGAGGACTCAGTAGGTGATGGGTCCTAACATGAGGGAATTCAGATACAGCTGATTAATTCATCAGCTAATGTAAAAGACGAGAGGGAATATCTAAGCAGCGCTTGCCTAGATCCAGAAATCACTGTGATAAACAAAAGTCAGGCCATTCATAACCATCTACTATAGATTTGAATGGATCGAAAGGGTGCTCATTTTCCCACCATTGTACTTTGCATGCCCTGTTCTGATGCTCAGTAGTATTCTGTTGCTCCGGTGATAACCCAGCCTGCAGAATATTCAGTGGCAAAATGGCTTTGACTTTGGACGCTTAGGTCCAAATCTAGGATTTGGTGTCAGGTGAAAATTGGCTTGCAGGTCCCTCCTCAGGCCCCATTTATGCATATGACAAAACCTCTGTTCATGGCTGTATTGCATAATTGGCATCCTGTGCTAATGAGAGGGCCAAGACTGGACTTTCACTGGTGCTGGGTTGAGGTTCGGCACCTGACAACATTCTGTCTGGCTCTGATCAGCACTTGCAGTCCTTAGGTTTCATAGGCACTGAAGTCACACACATGGATTTCTTATTAAACGCAGCCACAATTTTTAAAAAGCACTCTCCGCCCCCTGCCTCCCCCTCCAAATACCTTGAAGTAAAAGGCAGCTTTTGAAAATAAACCATGAGCACTGGTGACTAATTCCATCCCATTGCACCCACCAAGATCCATCCAGAGACCAGTGCTGAGGTTTGATCAGCATAAGAATCCCATTAAAAGAACCCTGAAGTCATGTAACTTTTCTTGAACACGTTAAATGTATAAAGTGCAGCTTCACAATGATATCTAGGGCTTCTGTTGATTAGGGTTTATTTTAGCAATGTTTGAATTCTATGTAAATATCCCAAAATTGGGGGAGCTTACTTTTTGTGTATACACATAATCCTATTTCAAACACCACTAGTTTGAAGCGCACTAGGGAACCTTTATCGCACACCAGCAGGGTCTTCACAGACCAATTAATACACAACACGTTAGTGCATTTTAGAAATAATCTCCGCTCCCGTATTCCACATTACTGCCCTGAGTAGACAAGCCTTTAGATACAAGCCAGGGGGCAGGGACATTGCTTCTGTAAACAAACTGCACTGGGAAAGGGGTGAAGCCCGCGTGACCTGCATAACCATTCCCAATGTTTTCCCTGCAGTTATTGGATAAACAACAGATTACGTTTTCTGTATCAGGCGTGTTTTATCAGTGTCGATCGGTTAAAACCTAAAATCAGAGGCCCTAATTACAACTAATGCCAGAATACAAGGCATGTACAAATGACACTAAAAGGCATTGTCAACTCTCTTAACTCTCTCTTGTCCCTTGACAGAACAAGGAGCAATGGTCTCAAGTTGCAGTGGGGGAGGTCCAGGTTGGATATTAGGAAAAACTATTTCATCAGGAGGGTGGTGAAACACTGGAATGCATTACCTAGGGAGGTGGTGGAGTCTCCTTCCTTGGAGGTTTTTAAGGCCCGGCTTGACAAAGCCCTGGCTGGGATGATTTAGTTGGGAATTGGTCCTGCTTTGAGCAGGGGGTTGGACTAGATGACCTCTTGAGGTCCCTTCCAACCCTGATATTCTATGATTCTATGATTAACGAATCCATAATCTGAAAGCATTTACCTGATTTTTGGGAAGGGCTGCAAAATAATAGGTGATTGGGTGGGATTTTCAATCACACCTAGGTGAGTTACAAACTCAAGACCTATTGAAAGTCATGGGACTGGCATGTTCTGGGGTGCAATCCAGACCAGTGAGGGGTTGTGTCACCACCTGCCCTGTAACCCCAGGTGCCTTAAATGCTCTGTTGCTGTGGCTCACAGCCTGGAGCCAGCAGGCAAGCATACACTGAGTGTCTGTACCTTAAGCAGTTCTGGCTCAGTGCTCAGACTCCAGTCGCCAGCTTGTTACACCCCAGCCACACACTGGTATCCACCAGCCTTGGTTACTACAAGTCAAGTGACTCCAACACACTCCCATTTCCGAATTTTCCCCAAATTTAGACCCCATTATTTTTATGTATAGTTGGGAATATGTTTTCCAGTGTTCATTACTTTGCATTTATCAATATGAATTTCATCTGCCATTTTGTTGCCTAGTCATCCAGTTTTGTGAGATCCCTTTGTAACTCTTCACAGTCTGCTTTGAACTTAACTATCTTGAGTAATTTTGTATTGTCTGCAAACTTGCCATCCCACTGTCCACGCTGGGGACACCACTGTTTACCTCTTCTCATTCTGAAAACTGACCATTTATTCTACCCTTTGTTTCTTGTCTCTTAACCAGCTACTGATCCATGAGAGGACCTTTCCTCTTACCCATGACAGCTTACTTTACTTAAGAGCCTTTGGTGAGGAAGCTTGTCAAAGGCTTTCTGAAAGTCCAAGTACACTATATCCACCAGATCCCCATTGTGCATGTTTGCTGACTCCCCGTCACAGAATTCTAATAGATTGGTGTGGCATGATTTCCCTTTACACAAGCCGTATTGACTTTTCCCCAACAAATCATGTTCATCTTCGTGTCTGATAATTCTGTCCTTCATTATAGGTTCAACCAATTTGCCTGGTACTAAAGTTAGGCTTACTGGCCTGTAATTGCCAGGATCACCTCTGGAGCCTTTTTAAAAAATTGGCATCACATTAGCTATCCTCCAGTCATCTGGTACATAAGTTGATTTAAGTGACAGATTACATGCCACAGTTAGTAGTTTTGCAATTTTAGATTTGAGTTCCTTCAGAACTCTTGGGTGAATACCATCTGGTCCTGGTAACTTATTACTGTTTAACTTATCAATTTGTTCCAAAACCTCGTCTATGGACACCTCAATCTGGGACAGTTCCTCAGATTTGTCACTTAAAAAGAATGCTCAGGTGTGAGAATCTCCCTAACACCCTCTTCAGTGATGACTAATGCAAAGAATTCATTTAGTTTCTCTGCAATGGCCTTATCTTCCTTGAATGCTCCTTCGGTACCTCAATCATCCAGTGGCAGGCTTCCTGATTTGCATGTACTTCCCCCTCCCCCCTTTTTTTTACTATTAGTTTTTGTCCTTTTCTTTAGGTAGTTTCTCTTCAAATTATTTTTTGGCCTGGCTATTTACACTTTTACACTTGACTTGCCAAAGTTTATGTTCCTGTCTATTTTTCTCACTAGGATTTGACTTCCAGGTTTTAAAGGATGCCTTTTTGCCTCTAACCGCTTCTTTTACCCTAATCAGACCACAATACATACAGGCAGGTACTTAAAATTCTGACCATTGTTGAAAGATACAGATGGATCAGGAAGCCTGTCTTAAAATACAGCCGAGGCTTTTTAAATTTTAAAGCCTATTACATAGAGCTAATGGGAACAATACATTTACAGATACATGAAATAAGGTGGCGCTCTGTTCTGCCCAGAGAATGTGAAATGTTGCAGGTACTCAAAGGAGAGTAAATAATACATTGCAGTTGGCTGGGGGGTTTAATAGTAAAAAACTCATTGAAAAATAAATGTCTGGGTGTAATTGAAAATGCTGCCTGCTCTCTACGACGTATCTGCAATAGACCAAAAGAGCTGCAGATTAATAAGCACCACCGTTTATCGAGGAGCCATTTGATTAGCGGCATGCCCACATACACTGTGCTCCATTTGGCTTATCAAAAGAGAACTCTTGTGTTATGCCAGTGTTGTTGGGCAGGGGGGGTGGATACAGAGGGATCATCTCTCTCCTATTAAAATTTATTGCATATAAGCCGTATATTTGTTATCGTGGGTGTGTTTGTTGGGGAAGGGGTTGTTGTTTTTTATTTAGTAACATGTAAGCGGTGGGAGGGAATGAAGCGAACGTCAATTCATGCAGGCTAGTAAGGAAAGTCCCGACTGAGGAAAGCACTTAGGCATGTGCTTAACTTTAAGCACATGTTTAAGTCCCATTGATTTCCCTGGGACATAGGTATGCCGGATGGGGTTTTTGAAAGCATCTAAGTGACTGCGGAGCACAAGTCTTATTGAAAAATCAATGGGGCTTGTGCCTCTAAGTCACCTGGGCACTTCTGAAACCCCAACCCAAGCTTGAAGTTAAGAACATACTTAAGTGCTCTTGCTGAACACGGATGCTGTGCCGAGCAAGGTGTCTCAGTATGTGAATGCAGGTGGAAACTCAAGTACATACATGTTGCTAAGAGAGAAAATTGAGATGCTTAAGCAATTGTGTCCACTCTCCCTCACCTGGTGATGCCTATTGCTGTAGAACATCTATTTACAAACCAGGTCAGACACGCAGAGCCTGCGAAGTAAAAATAGAAAAGCTATTACAGAGCAGACAGGGTCTGAGACGCGCGTTTCACTGCAAGGGTCAGGGCCACGGATTTGGGTTTTTCTCCTATAAAGTGAGATCATGTGTAAGCGACGTGCCTCAGAGCTGTGGGGGAAGGGGGAGAAACCAAAAGCCTTTCTATAGTCACCGTTTAAGCAGCTTGTCAGCAGCTGCAAGGTGCAGATCCTTCGGGCTGCCGTCAGCCTTGCCCGGGAGTGATCAGTCTCTGGATGTGAGGTGCAGGCCACTGCTGAGAGCCAGAGCTCTGGAGTTCTGCTCAATGCTAAGTTGGCTGAGGAACATATTAATCAGGCTTTCCCAGCTGGCACTTTATAACCTGAAGAATCTCGTTAGAAGCTTCTTGGAGTCTTTCCCAGGCTGCGACCTGAACTGTCTCTTCAGGTCGCAGACTCTGTTACATTAAAAGTGTGTGGATCCCACTTGGACTATTGTCTGATTTAGCTACTCTTGTAACTTACTGCAGGGCCTGCTTGGCAGAATATTTACCCGAGACAAGGTCTCAGGGCACATCTCTTCAGTGTTTAACTTGCACCGTGTGACACCATATCGACTCGACCACTTGTTTATAGAGCCCTATTGGGCCTGGGGCCATCTGAAGTGGTGGATCACCTACCTGTATTCATTGAACAGGTAGTGTCAGTGGAGTTCTGTCCTTTGCTTGAGCGATATTGCTGTGCCACTATGCCACCTTGGGCTGTGATCACATCCGATCGCAAAATCAGTGCTCGGGACCCAGTAGGCTGAAGGAAACAGGAGGTGAATAAGGAGGTGATTCTCATCCCCTTGTCAGCATCGATCCAGCAGCCAACCATGGTTCTACAGGCTTGTGTTGGAGGGGGCACCTAATAGATAAGATTACAAACAGAAGTTCCGATCCCCTGCATTATGTTTTGATTGGATACAGTATTCTGTACTCTTCCTAGATTCCAGTGTACTGTTGCTTTGCGCTTGTAAACAGCTGCTGTGTTCCACCCCAGAGCTGGCTGCAGTTCAGGGAACTCCTTTACAAAGTGCTTTAGGAATATGAACTATTCTTATCACATTTCTTATATAGCTCATCTTGGTAGCCTAAGATCAATAGTCAGTATTCTAATATAGCTAGACAAACGTACCTTGGAGAGGTGTAATAATTCCATGACAAATCCCTACAACTGAGTACCCCTTCTTGTCACCTTGTGGTGCCACTCTGCTTTTGTGTCTTACAGTCTGACTCCCTTCCCAATGCTGATCTTAACAAGTAGCAGAGAGTTTGCCAGCATAACCAAGCAACAGCAGCCTTGCCCCCGAAGAGTATCCTTTATCCTAGTTAAAAGTGACAGCATCACATTATTACAATCCGCTAGCCTTAGAATAATTACAGCATGGGTAGTGGGTACTTACTTGCCAGTGGGCCTCAATAATCTCCTACATAGACCTTCCGTAGCCTATTCCTTTGCTTCTAAAATTGTAGCTATTTGGATGGTGGTCCCTGTCCTCTAAGAATTACATGGGGATCACCAACTCTTTGGAGTGTAAGTTCTAAGGCAAGGACTTTCTGTATAGCTGTAAAGAACCATGCAACCAACGGCATTTGCGTGCTCTGGTGGCACTTCTTAATACGAAAGGAACTCTTGGAGGAAACAGTGAGTGATGCAAAAGCAGACAATGAGCTTTCAGGTAACAGAATTCAACTCTGGGGCAGATAGTGGCCCACAGTCACACCACTAAATTGAGTGGGATTGCACAGGAGTTAGCTCTGTTGGGTGAGCTTGCTTCTCATCTTAAGAAACAATATCATTGTACCAAATTCAGCGTCTGCAGCTTTCTCTACAGCTGCACACCCACTCCCACCCGAGGTTCCCGTACTGCAGGTACCATGTTGTCATTCATTACTAGGGCCCTTTTGTGTGCTCTTACCCTATGCTATATTGATTTCACAGGGGAGACCAGTGGTTCTCAAATTGGGAGTGCTGACCCAAAAGGGAGTTGCCAGGTTATTTTATGGCGGTCACGGTTTTGCCACCCTTACTTCTGCGCTGCCTTCAGAGCTGGGCGGCTGGAGAGCGGTGGTTGTTAGCCGGGTGCCCGGCTCTGAAGGCAGAGCCACTGCCAGCAACAGCGCAGAAGTAAGAGTGGGAATATCATCCAATGCCACCCTTATTTCTGCGCTGCTGCCTTCAGAGCTGGGGGGCCGGAGAGTGGCGGCTGCTGACCGAGGGCCCAGCTCTGCAGGCAGCAGTGCAGAAGTAAAGGTGACAATACCATACCATGGCATCCTTATTTCTGTGCTGCTGCCGGCTGCGGCACTGCCTTCAGAGCTGGGCCCCTGGCCAGCAGCCGCCACTTTCCAGCTGCCCAGCTCTGCGCTGCAGAAGTAAGGGTAGCAGTACCGCAACCCCCGCCCCCAATAACTTTGCCCTCCCCCTGCAACTCCTTTTTCGGGCAGGATTCCTACAATTACAACACTGTGAAATTTCAGATTTAAATAGCAGAAATCATGACATTTATGATTTTTAAAATCCTATGACCGTGAAAGTGACCAAAATGGACCGTGAATTTCGTAGGGCCCTATTCATTACTTCCCATCCTGGGTCTACTACTGATGGGGAATTCTCTGGTTGAGTCTTGAGCCTATAGCTACCTAACTGCTGAGTACTATGTAGCTTGATTAGGTCATTCATAGTAATGACCTATTACACTTACAGGACTTTCCCACTGTCCTTCCCAAGGCATAACGCTCACAAACACTGTACACATTCCTGTTAATGTGCTACACAAAACAAAACTAGACAACTAAGCTTTAAATTTCTGGGGTTGAACTACAGGGCCTTAACCTCCTGACTGTCTTTATGGCATACTACAGCAGTTCATGGACTTATGTAACTTAGCAGTCATCGTTTGTGCTAGCCACTTGTCACATTACAATGGCAATACAGAAAACTGCAGGCTATGCAAAGGTTCTAATGTCAGAGTTTTTCCCATTGCCTTTTAAATCCCTTTTGAGTGGCTTATAAACAGTTGAACAATGCAAATGAGCTTATCCTTTCAAATACTGAAAAGGCAAGTCTTGAGAGTGGTTGCAGCAGCGTTAATTGAAAGACCTTGGCTGTTTCGATCGCCTTGAAAGTTGAGCTGAGTTTTCTGCGCTCTCTTCTCAACTGCTTTGGAAAATAACAGACTCAGGTTTTTAAATCAGAGTATTATATCCCTCCCATATTCTCTTTAATCTAATGGAACTTCTAAAAAACAGCAACTCCAAAACCCTAAATTTGGATTTGAAAAATTTGCATCATACAAGAGACTTGAATGTCTTTTGAGTAATCTCTTGATAGGACACACGGACACACATCCTATTAAGTGGCCTATTTAACAACATGGGCTAATTATGGATTTGCACTGCAAATGCGTCATCTGAACTCTGGGCCTGTTTCTTAGTTACTCCATTCCTGTGATTGGGGATTTGGTAGATTTAAGCCTCCTTTGCACTCTCCAAATTACAGGGCCATGTAGACACTGGCCTGGCAGTCAGTGAAAGTTAGAGCAGCCTCAAGGCTATTCTAACGTACGCTTTGTTCCATAAGTCCTCAGAGAAGCAAAGAATAGCTGTAGTGTAGCACACTCTGGCCACACTATCACATGCCCTTGGTACACCCTGTAGGCATGGGACTATGAGAAAGACTGGTACAGAGCCTTTGTACCAGCTGAACACTGGCCAGGAATAGCCTCTGTACAACAGCTAATCTCAAGAAGGCATTTCTGCCTACTTTAATGCTGCTAGAATGGCATAAATGAACCTTAGAGTAACTGGGAATCAGCCCTTCTCGGTCTTTGATGAAACCAAGATCCTGACAACTTGTATTCATTAGAGAGCCCATGGCACTCTCTCCAAATAGGGTGTTAATGCTGGGACATTGCCCAGATCCAATTAAAGGTAATTACATCATGCCTGCCTAAATACCCTCTGCAGTTTCAATTACTTTTCCTGTCCTGAACTTGTGCAGTGTTGCTGGGCACTGTAATACAGCTGCTGACTTCCAACCTGGAGCTGGCTGCCTTCCAGTAGGTCCAAATGTATTACCATTGACTTACTTCAAAAGTCTTTTGGGAAGGTTAGTGAGATCCTCAAATGATAAGCCCTGTGTAAATGTAAAGTCTCCAGTTCCCATTGGCAGCAGTGTTATGTCACGATAGCACTGAATTTACTCTGGACACCAAGTAGGCAGTGCATCCAGCTAGTGCCTAGATAACTGGGCTTTCCCTCGAAGGACTGACTCTGGGATAATGGCACACCAAAAATGGGCTATTACTTACTCAGCTATACAGAACAGCACAATTGGCTAGGTATATTGAGGGGGTTTCCCTTTTGTCTGATGTGACACGTATTGGCCACTGTTGGGGGTAGGCCGCCAGACCTGATGGACCAGTGGTATAATCTGAAATGGCAAATCGCTCAAATACTTTTTTTTTTGGCACTTCCGAAAGGTACTTATCAAAATAAGTTTTTTAAAAAGTAGATAAACATTAGTCAGAAGTTCATACCACGATTTTTCAACGGGGCCTCAATTGTGGCACTTCTAAATGTTTCAGTGTATGCCTTACACCATACTGAATGAGTTATTGTTCTAATGCAAGTGGCCCTGATGACATGTAGCCCTGAGCTACAGAGAAAGAGATTAAAATGCCAACCTAGGACTTTGAAGATCTCAGTTCAAGTCCCTGCACTGCTACAAACCTCCCCTTGACTTTAGCCAAGTCACTGAGCCTCTCAATCCTCCATGTGCAAAATGGGGGTAATAGTACTTCCCAACCTCACTGGGGTGTTGTGATGATCAATAGATTAAAGAATGTGAGGTGCTCAGATACCATGATAATGGGTGCCCTATAAGTACCTAAATAGATACCAACACATAATGCTGACAAATGATCTTACTAGACAGATGGTAACAAGAGGGCTGACACTTTGAAAATGAGCAGCTATCATGTGGTTGCCCAAGAAAATCTGTTAATTTAAATAAAATAAATATATAAAACCATTGTCTAAAGGGACTAGAGAGCTCAGGAATTTGTATTGTGATGCAGAGCCTTTTTCCATTCCAGAGCAGACCCATGGTAAACAAGGGTTGTTAGAACCTAATGATTTGGGGAGGGGGAGTGACCTATGAAAAGGATATGACGGTGTTTTTCTCCTTTAATTTCTTCAAAGACACCATGATTTTTTTTTACAAAACCAGTTTTAAAATGCCAGTCATGATCAATTAAAAATTAAGGTCCAAATTACAATCACAAAAAACAACAAGAAACTTCCCCACAGTTCCTGACATGCATCTTGCTGTTCACTGAAATGGAATAACTCACTCAGGCATATGTACTCTCCTCCCTCAATATACTCTTTCATCAACCTTCAGATGCTTTCCGTTTATTAAGTAGCAATCTTTTGCTAGTCAGCTGAATCAGTAGATGTTGTCCTGTAATTTACTAATGGGTAGAATACTTCTGAGGTCCCCCAGTAGAAAAAATGTAGTGTCCAAAGGAATATCACTGCTCAAAACCTATTAGCTTTTTGATATACTTCAGGCCAAATTCTCAGTAGGTGTAAAAAGCTGAAACATCAGAGGAGCCAAGTTAATTTTCACAAGCTGACAATCTGGCGCATCATCTCAGAATGTACATACAAATGACCATTCTCAAAATGCATACAGCAAGGTAGCACTCAGCTCATTTTAGACTTGTCATTTGCGTTGAACTCTATATTTAGGCACTCCGAATGGAATTCTTAAACAAATAGACCAAAATATTGCCATCCAAACACGGCAGCAAAAACCACAAATGGTAATCTGGCTTCAGGTAATATTTTGATGCCCTAGCAGCTGCATGCATGGGAGACAGAAATGAGTGATCTTAAGCAAGAATAGTTAGTTTACATAAGGAAAGGATTGTTGAGCAGGCCACATGTGGTCATGCCATGGGGAAATACGTAACTAAACCAGGAACCATTCTATTCATCATTCATAAGAAGCCAATATGGTTCTCAAGGAGATGCCGTGTATACAGGTCTATCTCATCTTATGCGGGGGTTCCGTTCCGCGGTTAGCGCGTAAAGCGAAAACCGCGTATAGCCAAAATCCCATTGAGTTCAATGGAGGGCGAAATTGCCCACACTACAGGTATAGTATTAAAATTGTTATTTTTCTCTTTTTATTTTTGCCGACCGCGTAAAGTTGAAATCGTGCATGTTAAATGCGCATAAGATGCGACAGACCTGTATCTTGTCTCCTACTAACACAGGACAGGATGCTACCACTATAATTCTTAATTCTTAATTCAACAGATAATGAGGAAATATAACACAGAAGGGAAAAATGTGAAATTAATTACCCCAAGGAAGATTTGGGAATGAAGACACCGACTTGGGGTTCTTTCAACAAACAAATCATCACTAATAGGACAAACTGCTATCAACCAGATCACTCAGCACTTTGCAAGAGATGGAAGCTAATTACTAATAAGTCAGTAGGTTCTCTTAATTGGGCTATTCTGTATACAGTAGTTAGTAATTTAAGTTCAAGAGTGAGATTCTGGCCCCATTGAAGTTAATGGTAAAACTTCCATTGACTTCATTGGGGCCAGGATTTCACCCTAAATATTTTATTTGCCTAAATTACATCTCACTGTCCTTTAAAATCACTAGCCTATATTTGTGTTCCACACATCTATGTAATACTATTAATATAATAAAAACAATCTGGGATAAAAAATGGTCAGGTTTGCAATAGCACAAACTGACCTGTACAAATTGATTGAAGTTCGATTTTTGCCTCTGACTGGCAGAAATAAAACAGAAGCTTCTTTAGCTAGTATAAGGAGTCTATGGTAACTTTCTATCTTGAAAGGACAAGAGTCATTTTCACTGTTTAATATACTAAAAGAGAGTTCTGATAATTTTTTGGCATAAGCCTTCATTAAACTAAATTATTTTGATCCTACAAGGCGTTTGGCATAAGCCTTCATTAAACTAAATTATTTTGATCCTACAAGGCGTTTGGCAGAAGATTTGAGGTGTCTGTTAAACCCATTCCATAATTTGCCATGTTTATTAACACTGTGTCATTGTGCCATACATTCTTAACGTTTTCCAGTGCACAATTTGGTAGTTCAGAGTAAAACTACATATTGAGTCAGTTTTATGTTTGCTGTCGGCTACCGTTTCTACACATTTTTAAAATAAGGGTTTGTCAATATCCTCTCAACTCCCAGTTTGCAAAAAGTCTGCCTGAGCCTATGGCCAAATTTCTTGGATGATCATTGTCATGGGCGCTTCTATTTTAAGATAGCCAGTTTAGTACAAAATAATGGTGAGCAAGGTGTAAGATCCTAAGCAGAACAGAAAGAGAGGGGGAAAAAGGAGGAGGGGGAAAATAGGAGGGCAGAGAAGAATTTTTCATTTTACTAAATTTATTTTCCCTTGTAAAGAGTATAATCTACTCCCAACTATCAAAGTCAAATTCGATCTGATTTATTATTGCACATAGATCCATTTTATCCCTTTTTTTCCTGAATATATAATTGCTTCAGCTGTACAGATTAAGAGCTCCAAATTGAAAAGCAGTAATAGCTATGACTTCAGGCTTATCCTAGTTCACATGGTCACTGGAAATTAGTATTAAATCTATTAATGATGCTCAAATTTCCAGGAGTTGTTTCTTGTGGCTCAGTTATAAACATCATGAGCATCAGCCCCTAATGGGGAGATGCTCACCTCAGAAAAACCACCAGCATAATTACTGACAAGATAACATGGAGACTGAAACATCCACTGCTAGAGATGGTCAGGTTCTCCACTCTCTTATACCACCTTTATGTTTCCCCACTGAGATGTGGTATAAAACTGGTTAACAGGACAGCAACTCAGGCCCTCTGTCTCTTGGTGAGAGTTAAAGCAGTCCCAAGCGCACTGCAGCTGCCCATACACATGTATAACCTCTTGTGAAACACACATTGGGCCCAAAGGGATTAAGGTGCCTAAATCCAAAATTTAGAACCTCAACCCCCTTGTACAGCTGCCACCTAACCCTGTCGGTGCCTAAAATCGGCCAGCGGGCATGTGCACAGCTGCCTATGTCCTGACACCCAGCTCACATCTAAGCCCCAGTGGGATCCTCAAAATCGGCATTCCCCAACAGACCCCAATCTGGTAAACATGCTCAGAGGCCACCCTAGAAAACAGCAACTGGATGAGGCTTGGCACAAAACATAGCTAGAGGAGGTGGTGCTCCTCTTTGCGCAGTGGTAAGACCACTTGCACTAAACACAAGAAACCTAGGTTCAAATCCCCACACTACCTGATATGTGGGAGAGCTTGATTCAAGTCCCTGTGCTATGAGTACCCTAGGCACTAATGGGTGAAGAGGAGGAGTAGTAGCGGTGGCTGCTCCTTTTGATTTGTAAGAAATGGCCAACTTGGCTGACATACCTAACTCCAGGAGAGGGTCCACTGCAGTGAATCCCAGTTGGGGATAGGCGCCTAAGTCCCAGAGGGGGAAGTGGCGGTTTAGGCTACACTCCTCTCTTCAATTTCCTATTGGCTAATCTTGGACTGCTCTGAGCTCAGCATGCTGGCGTTTTGTGGATCCCGTTCTCAGGCCCCTGCTTTCCCCATGCATTGCGTAAGGAGACTGGCACCTAACTTGGGGCTGTGGATTCCAGTAGGCAGCAGGGAATCTAAAGTTAAGCATTCCAAGGGTGAGCCTAAATCCCATGTATGGATCTAGCCCCAAGGATGAAATCCTGGCCCCACTGACATCAATGGCAAAATGCTCATTGCCATCTCTGGGGCCAGAATTTAACACAAGAAGTTTGTCTCACAAATATGGAAGTCTACTTGGTATGTAGATATAGGTATTAAATTTAGGACAATCTTAACCAAGTTGCCTGTGTGCATATGAATTACATAGCCTGCAGTCAGACCATCTTGTGTTGTGATCAGATTCCTCAAGGTTAGGCCAGGCCAGTACTTATATAGGAAATACTAAGAAAATACCAGAGATGCTGGAAATAGCTTTGGTAATTTAGTACTGGACTCTTTTCCCTCTGAGTCAGTGCTAACGTCATTTCCCACCATGATATTTGGAAGCTGTGCTGTTACAGATGCAGTTTAATTAGATAAGACTTAGAACTGAAAATCTGATACCTTATTTGTAAGAGATCAGTGTGTGACTAATCCCAGTGTCCTCCTGACCAAATTACAATTAAAGAAATTGTCCTCTGCTCTCTAAATTCCCTCTGCAGAGTCAGAGAAATGTATTCATTTTCCAGTCTTACATACCTGGGTAGAGTTTGCTATGAAAAGTTAAACAGTTGCTATTTCACACCAGAGATGCCTGCATTTTGGTGTGATGTGAACTCATCCCTATGCAGTGATTACCTACTTCATTTGAAGTGCTTGAGGCTTGTTTATTTTTAAATCACTTGTAAGTCTTCTGGAAGGAGCTACGGCAGTGCAGTTGTAGTAGAGTGAAACAGAGTAAAAGGGAAAATTCTTGGAAGATGTAAAATATAATTTTGAATAACTGAAACTTTATGGTGATATAGCTAAGTGGTAAAGAAGAAACAGGAAGACTATCCTTTTTGACTACACCTGAAGCTCCATCCAAACCACCAAAGGAGAAAAGAACTAAATGATTCTCCTTTTGCTTAAGGTAGCTTTAAGAAATCAACGTGAAGAATAATCTAAGATCTGAAATCAATTTTCCCACCTCCCTATAAAAACCCTTAAAGACAGTCTTCAACAGCCATTAAATGGTAATAAAACATCGCAATGTGCATTGATGGAGATGAGTTTGAACAGAAGACACTTATGTTTAGTGATATTCCTTTATTTTGCAAAAAAAGTAATAGTTTGCCTTGAAAATATACACTTAGCTAAAAAAGAAAAGTCTGGCCTCAGTATCGAAATGGATTAATCAGTATGCACACTGGCTGAATTTGTTGAGTTTCAATAACTATCAGAAAGGAAAATGCATCTGATGGAAGTAAATTTCTGAAGCATGGGTGGAAAGCATTTGGATTTGCAGTCAACTTTGCAGTAAGAAAAGGTTAAATTACCAGAAGTTTATTTATGTTACAAATTATCACAATAAGGACTAATATAAAAATGAAAAAGCATTGAGGAAACAGGTCTACCAGGTACAAGAGTGCAAATTTATCAAGACATAAAAACTAGCTTGAAATTCCTTTCACTGGAAAACATGTGACCTTATATTATAAGAGTAGAAAAGATACTTCTGTAGATGTAAAATTATAATCACAATAATACCATGGAGTAAGTGAAAGAGAATGAACAATATAATACAAAAACAACGAGGAGTCCTTGTGGCACCTTAGAGACTAACAAATGTATTTGGGCATAAGCTTTCATGGGTTAGAACCCACTTCATCAGATGCACTGATGCATCTGATGAAGTGGGTTCTAGTCCACAAAAGCTTATGCCCAGAAACATTTGTTAGTCTCTAAGGTGCCACAAGGACTCCTCATTGTTTCTGCAATACAGACTAACACGGCTACCACTCTGAAACCAATATAATACAGTCCACAGTGATTATGACCTTTATGTTTTATAAACAACTTACTGAAGGAAATTGAAATTGGGTTTTTCTCTCTCTACTAATCAGTCTTGCTTCAGACACATCTGTTTACACTTAGCCTATGAGCAATACAATAGCTTCTGTGTAACACACTTATTTTCATGTTTACTTTTCCATGCCGCACATACAGTAGCTCAACCACTTCCAAAAGTGAACTATGGGTCTAGTCATAAAACTCCACACAAGGTTCACTCATAGCTGCTGTGTAGGAATTACAAAGTCACTGAAGGAACATAAGGATGCATTATTGCTTTGTTCTGGAGATTTAAATGGAGATTCTTTATTGACTTCTACATAAATAACATTGTTAGGTCATTAAACAATTAAGGGCTTTTATAGCAGTTGTTAAAAATAAAGGATAGAATATGATACACTTTAGTACTACAGTACATAAAATACTGGAAGAGAAACAGAACTGCATTTTCAAATTCCAAAGCTGATTTCATCGTTGACTAGGCACATTGGTGAATATAATAGTCTAAGCAGTCCATAATAATCACGACAGAAGTCCCTGGAAAAGAGGAAAACAAAATACGTTTATGTACATCAGGAAACAAACAATTATTACTGACTCTCTGGAGACTGTCAGATTACAGGCAGCGGAAACAGATAATTGGAAATACAATAAATGTATGTAGATTTATGGAAAAGAATGCAAAAAAGGAGCTAATTGTTTAAATTTAGTACACAGATGACAATAAAGCCTGCGTGCAATATGGAAAAATTAATAATTATATGATTAATCAATTGTTAAGATATTATTCACTTATGCTGTTGGATTTGACTCTAGTGATATGTAGTGATTGACCAAGAGATGTGAGAACCTAAAATTCTACACTGAATGAACGAGCTCTTCTTAGTAATTAAGTTTGTCACAGTGAAACAGGATTATCTAATATCTAAACTACCTTCCTTGGTAGGTTATTCCATTATTCCAAAGAAAGCTGGAGATATAATAGAGGAAAATAAGGTCAAAGTGTGCTATTTTAGAAAGTAATGAGAAAAGATTTATACTGCAAATACTGAACCTATAAAAGGGTCTAAAATTCTGCTTCAATGTAGTTTCAATTTTTTGTTTTTGACAAAAAAAGATGCGCAATCAAATCCTTGCAGAAAGATCAAAAATATGGACATAAATTATAAAAATATTCCCTGTCCAAATATTTTTAAAATATAGTGATGCTACGGTCACTATTCACAAGGGTTCTTCTGTGTAGAAGCCTGTGTAGATTTAGATAAAGTCATAATAAGAACTATTAACTAAAATTGGCCTGAAGTGTGTAAGGGCTGCAGTTTTCATTTGATTGGTTCAAAAATTGCATATGGATTAACATCAGACTTTTTATGCAACCTTAACTCTTACACTGAAACTATTTTTTTAAAAGCTATTTTGAGGATATGGACAAAAACATGTTAATGTAGTAATTAAGTGTTTGACCCAGAAAGTTATGAACTTTCAGAGAAGACAGCTTCAACATACCCCCACTCTATTGTGCCTAGATATGGCAGCAGCTGTAAGAGTCAGCCTTGCTCACTAATTTTCGATCTCTGTAATTATTCTGGCCAAGGCAGATAGAAGTCTCAGCTGAACTTTTTAACGTGTACAAGTCTTATGGGACCTTTTGGCTAAATCTTAAACTAAGTCTTGAATTTGTTCCAGCAAACTTTACATGTGCAAATGCAGGTTTTGTATATGCAAATGAAGAGACCTCCTAATGTTACTATGTTAAACAGTAACTATGTATGCATTATTTAAAAATATATAGCTCCATTTATACTACAAATTGCAAATTAAAGACACCAAATTGCTGAAAGCTCCAGGAGCCATTTATTAATCAATTAACCTGGAATTTAAATGTTTCTTATGGGCTTAGTATCTAGAACTACCATTCAAAGTAGGAAATAAACCCCTCAAAAGTTAAAAGTTTCTGTCCTAGTTTCTGTCATTTTTTTTTTATAGCACAGCACATAAATCTGGGTGAATTATTTTTTAACCTAGTATCTGACTAACCTCATTAGAAACAGTAATCCACAGCAAACATGCACACAAGCAGTAGATTCAAGCTCTGTAAATACATTTTTAAGGGATTTGACTTTCCCCTTCACCAGTATTCAACATGTTTCTTGTGCAGAAATGTTCATTTTGGTTCACCAAGTCATCCTGTACCAATTTTTTTTCCTATCAAACTATTCTCCACAAAGTTGTTCTCAGAAAAATTATAGATTGGGACCTCTCTGATAGAATCTGTCAACATGACTTTCTATCAGGATTGAAGTTCTCTGTGGGGGACTGATGGCATAAAATTATACTCATTTCCTTCTACGTTCCTCTATTAGATCAGCAACTCCTTTACCTAGTTAGCTGAAATTGATATTTCAAAGTTAATTCTTAATCCGAAGAATAGAAAGAATCCAACAACAACTAGGGGAACAATGGGACAGTTCAATATATTAAGCTTTACATGTCAGACTGCCTGAAAAAAGGTACTTTTCTTTTTGGCAGACTCTTAAAGTAACTTCAGAATTCAAAACAATCACTGCCCTTAGTGATTATTTAAGGATTAACCCAGAGCCTCGCTAAGTCATTGGCAGTCTTTCCATTGGTTTCAATGGGTTTTGAATTAGGCCCTTAAAATGCTTTTCTCTGGTACATCATTGATCAGAGAGTTTAAAATATATGAATAGGTACATACCAAAGCATCAACAGATTTAGGTTTTTGTTCTCTTGGCTCCCCAAGACGTTTAGCGTTTCCTGACAAGAGAAAAGATCTGTTTACTAAATACAGAAGAAGACTTTAAAATATAAACTACAAACAAACAATTCAAATTAAACTATAATTAAAAAGACAAACTGAATCTTCAAGGAAAAGCTTTTGAAAACATTTGTAATGTTTAAGCACTGTTCTCAGTTACTAGAATTTATGGAAAAATAAGGTATTACAAACTACTAGTTATGAGGTTTTACATTTGTTTAATAGGGAATAGTTTGTCCAAATTAAACTGACTGAGCTAAGGCTTTTTAGATTACTAAAACAAATTAAACTTTTTAAAATGAGAATTTAGGTGAGCTTAAAGCCTTTCTAAAATCTAAACTGAAACTTTCTAATTTGTATCCTCCCTGATTTTATTGGTTATATTAAGATAAATTAAGTGAGATTAAAATCTTATTTGATTTATTTACCTTTGCAAATGAAGACCGTTTTAAGGGTTACACATCCTCTGCCTCTGACGAAAGCGACCTCAATTAGTCAAGTCAGAAAGTCTTTAAAAGCTTTGTGTTTATTGCTTCCAGCACGGAGCGAGGTGGTCATTAAGGTACCAAAATTCTCATAAAAATTCCAAAGTTGCACTAGTGAAAAAATGCTCAACAAGATGAAAACTAGTCACATCTTTTTCAGAAAATTCATTAGCTATTTTAAACCATTTTTAACCAAGATTATTTGTTTTATATGTGGCATTCAAGCAGATCCATACCATTTGGATATTTAACCAGCATTTAAATCTATCGTGAGTATATAAATGTACATTTAGGTTTATACCATTTTTAAAAAAAAAAGCTGTACAGTGTTTAGTATGAGCGTTTTATGTTGATCATTGTTAGATGAATTTCTCCCTGTTTACTACTATTTATGAAGGTTTATTATAAAATAAACTAAAGCATAAAATTACTCTCACACACACTGATTTTCTTTCAAAAGTTTATTTAGTATCAAGCAAGAGTAAATTTTGCTTAACACTACAGAACATTTCAAGACTTGAGTTACAAAATACCACATTATTTGCATTTGTAATTTGCTTCCCTTTTTACGCATGTTTGCAAGAGAAAAAACTAGCAAAATGGTTGAAAAATAAAACTAAAAGAACTAAATTGCTGAAAAACCTTTAAAATAAAAGGTTACGCTTATGTTAAAAGAATGGATTAACATATTTAGTAAACCTAGTTTTTGTTTAACACTAGTTAATCAGAGGTTATTTTTTTTGATCACCTATTTTTCAAATACAGTCTGGAAATAACAAAGTTCCTTGTTTTACATATCTTTCTGTCCAGGTTGTTCTTTCAACAAAATAGTTTAAGTTCAGTCCAGCCGTTCAATTTTTAAGCACTTTGATTTACTAAAAAGGGATTGTTTATAGAAAAAAATTACTTGGAACAGTATACAGGACTGGTGGAGATTGGATATTTCACAACATCAGACAGTACAATCAGTATCTGGCATATGGCTGGTCTCTGTAGATTCCCTTTGTTGTCCTTGCTGAAGGTGCCTTGTGTCTTGAGTTGGTCCATTCTTCTTGCCCTGAAACGAAGAAAAGCAATTATAATTAGACCTTTCCTAATGATCATTGTGGCAGTGTTTGTTTTTACTTATAATTTTTTTAGTTTAATTTTGGAGTTCAGTGCTTTTGCACTGACAGTTGTAGCGAATGAAGTCTAATATTTAACCAAAGAACTGGTGAACTTCCCCATACTGCTCTTCCACCATGCCTCAGTTCTGATTCGGATTAGCTGGGGGTGAGAATGTGTTTAGGCACCTATGAAAAGTTTCATAATTCCACTATGAACACCTGTGGCTTCCCTTCTGAAAACACAACCTAACACAACATTTCAGATAACAGTGGATTTCACAGAAACAAATACATTTCCTGTAAAGCGCAAGATCTACAGAGCTGGATTTTTTTTTAATAATCTTCAAAGAGCAAAGGAAATTGCTTGCCTCGCTTGTAACAACAAAATGAATAAACACACAAATAAAGATTTTCACAACACACACTGAACTGTATTATTAACAATAATAATGGACTGAATCAGAGTTCTAATGTGTTAGACATAGAAACACATAGGAAGACAGGGTTCCCCCCCCCCCCAAGGTGCTAACAATCTTACTGCAAATCTCGAAATATGATGAGGTACAATTAGCATTTTGTACTAAACTTCTGGTAAACAAGTTTGCCCTGACAAATAACAAGCTATCAGTTTTAAGTAACAAAAGATTTAATGAGAAAATTTTAATTTTTTTACCTTAAATATTGTAATGCTACAAAATGTTACATCTTGTGTCCTGCATTAGGCAGGTTGTAAGCTTTATCACTATCGATTTTTCCCTTAGTGAGATACTCTGAGAAATCAGACCCCTACTGTCAAACAGTTAACTTTAATGCTGAAATATACAATGATTTAAGCAATGCAGTCCACAGAGACCAATTTAAAGAACTGTGAGGGGCAAAAATTGGTTGAAGTGACCTCCTCTTTTGATGCACTCATCTAATCAATTACTTTCCCTCAAGTTACTTGCATCAATTCCCGTAGATGACATGTGGCAAACCTATATGTTCAAAGTGTTTCTTATGACAAACAAATCTTAGCTGTGGTCATCATTGCTTCAGGGAGGAGACATCGTAAAATGCACTTCAAAAGATACACCAGGAAATGGTTTTCAGTTATGTTCTAAAAAATGTCATAACATCCATTAACCACAGTCATGATTCACTTGCACCAGTCACTGGCAATTCATGAGTTTTTGAGCTTCCTGACTGATCGAAAACTGCATTTCTCTGATCTCTAGCCAGAGGTATGAAGTAAAGGTGCCTTTTAACATGCTTTATGCTTCTAATCCATAACAGATTCCTTTAATTAAACCTGTCACTGCTGCACTTCTGATTTGAAAAAAATTAATCCTATCGTGGCATATGCTTTTTGCTTTATTATGTGCTGTCTTGCCTTCATACAAGTACTCCAGTACCCTTGTGTCTATTACATACCTAAAATACTTTATAGCTTTTATATAATTACTACCTGCTTGAGTTTACAGAACTGGAGCTTGGAAATTAATTTATACACCAAAAGACCATAAACTAAGTGTGCAATGTGCTCAATTCAGCCCTGATTCAGCAAAGAATTTAAGCATATGCTCAAGTCCCACTGACTTCAATGAGTCTTAAGCACATGCTTTACATTAAGCATATGCTTAGGTACTCTGCTGAATTGAGGTTTTATGGCCCAATTCTTTGCCATCCTTACTCACACTAAATATTATTGTACGCTGAAAATAATCCCATTGATTTGGGGGAATGTAATAAATAGGAGTAAGGGTGGAAAATCTAGCCCTTAGTGCTTATTTTTACTGTTATATGGCAAAGATAGCAAACAAAATTACAAAAAACAACAACCCCCCCCCCAAACAAACATGTCTCAGTAACCATAAATCTTCAATGTCTATAACAATGGGACTCCAGACCAGCACAAGAGTTGATGCAAGTGGATCCCGATGCAGGATTGCAGCATTCTTGATAAACATTTTTTTTGGTTTAAATTGTTTTTTTTTCAAAATTCTTTAAAATACACTGATAATTCCACTTACAAAGCTACTCACCATAAGAATCATATGTTTCCTCACTAAGTCCATGTCCATAATCATAGTAATCTGTTCCACTGTATGAAAAAAAAGACAGACAACGTAAGTAATGCCGTTAGAAATGTAGTGTTAAGCAACATGTCTTAAATCATGATGGACTAGATTCACAAGGGACTTAGGCACTTTGCCTTTTTAGGTGCCAAAGTCCCTCATTTAGGTGGCAGTGACATTCAAAAAACCATTGTTTAGCTGCCACCTGATGCTGTCGGTGCCTAAGTTTCTGCCAGAAGGCATGCAAAATCATCTAAATCTTGACACTGCACAGCTGCTCGGTGCCCTAGCTTATTTTACAGGGACAACATCCCACAATGTTTTTATGGTCCATACGTTCATAACTATGTATAACCTTTTGTATGATTATTGCTTTAAAAAATATTTTACATGTGATCAAATGCCTACGGCAGGGGTAGGCAATCTATGGCACATGTGCCCAAGGCGGCACGCGAGCTGATTTTCAGTGGTACTCACATTGCCCGGGTCCTGGCCACTGGTCTGGGGGGCTCTGCATTTTAATTTAATTTTAAATGAAGCTTCTTAAACATTTAAGAAACCTTATTTACTTTACAGACAAAAATATTTTAATTATTTGTTATAGACTTATAGAAAGAGACCTAAAAATGTTAAAATGTATTACTGGCACACGAAACCTTAAATCAGAGTGAATAAATGAAGACTCAGCACACCACTTCTGAAAGGTTACTGACCCCTGGCCTATGGGATATTTGCAGGACACTAAGCAACAAATAAGAAACACCATTTAAAATACAAAATGGGTGATTGTGGTAGTTTGGTATCCAGTAGCCAGATAAATCCAGAGCCAGTGTGGAACACATGGCTATTTGGAAAGTAACTAAATTACAAACTGCTACAACCAAAGCCTTGTCTTCACTAGGAAAAAAGGCTGTGTTCTTATCTTATGTTGGCTAACAAGTGCTAACTAACACAAAGTAAAATCCAAGTCAAGACAACACAATTTGTAGTTTTAACAGGAGTTCGCAGGTAGAGGTAAACGCCAGGCTCTCACATAATCTTTTTATGTACAGAGTAAACAATACATGTATTGCAGTTGCATTTAACTTGCAGAAAGAACTACAGAGCTGAGACAGGTAATGAAATAGAGTTGTCAAATTTGGAAAATACCTGGGGCAAAAGTGTAAAAATTCTGACATGCAAATACAAAACAATAAGAGCAGTGAATGAGTCTCTGTTATTGCCAGTCTAAAGCTGCCTGAACTAAAAATTCTACTAGTGTCTGCACTGTAAAATTCTGAAGACCTATATAAGAGCTAAAATTCTCATCTATGGTTTGTCAGCCCACGTGATACGGACCTGTATATTAAGGACAAAAATGTGAAGCATACAAAGTAGCATAAATTTGTCCTGCAACAGTTCAGTGATAAAACAATCTTAGTTTTGACAATCAAGAACTTTAAATTGACATTTTCTATCATTTCACACAGCATCAGATTATTTATTGTAAGACTGTCATCAAGTCTAGAGGTCTATAGCAGCTGAGCCCCATCCCTGTGCCTGTCAATCCTGTCAGAATTACTTTTGCAGTGTTTCATTTCACAGACCTAAAATGTCTATTAAACAAAAAATGACTCACATTTTATGGCATGTAAACTGCAAAACCAATAAACACTGGAAGGGAGAAAATCACTTATTTGCATTATAAGTACATCAAAATTTAACTTTATTACCTGACACACTGTTCAGCATTAATAATCAGGTCAAATAATAATGTAAAGTGCTCAAAGTTGCTTAAGGAAGTGCAATGCTCTCTCTCTCTTCCCTGCACCCTCTCCTCTCAGGCTCTATAACAAAGTAATGCTGCTAAGCCCTTGCATGACTGACTTCTGTCTGAACTTGAGAGTCTATAAACAAATATGAAATTTTTACACAAGAGGGCAATGGAATGTTTGTAACACAGTGAACATATTTTGTGTAAATGGTTGTAGGGAGGACTGAGGAAAGGAGCAAATATAAAAAACGGTAAGACTACCTATATATCACAGGCCTTCCTATAATTGGAGCCATGTAAAATTCTTTTATTTTTAGAATTTTTTCATTTTATTTTTTGGGAATTTCGCGTTATTTTGTTTTATCCCCAAGCCCTCACGATCCACGCCCCCTTACCCTCTGTTGTAATAACTGGGCCTACCCATTTACACGCATTGTAAACTTAATTGTAAGACATGACAGTTTATAAAATGTCATGTTAACTTATAACGACAAATGGAAAAAAAGGTGCAAAAGGAACACAAAAAGACTAAATTAGTCCAAACAAAAAGGCCTATTGATATAACTCAAGGACTGAGTTAACATCATGTCTGGTAAACAAGAGAAGTGTTGGGACCAGAAATCAATGAACAATATGAGGTCTAATTAATGAACAAAATAATGAGAGAATGGGCTATTCCACCTATTCATTTGTTTTTGTTAAAAGAAAAATACTTTTTGGGGAAAATTAAGGGAAGAACAGAAGCAAATGCTGGCTGACTGAAGAACTAGAAAAGGGAAGGAGGGAGCTTCACCATGACAACTGTCACTCCCACAGTTTCATTGGACCCCTGATCTTCTTTGTCCTAATCCTGAGAAATGTCCTGACCAGGCTGGGCCAGAGAGAGGGAGCCAAATTTCATTGTCACTCCACTGGCTCCGGCTAAGTCTCCAAACACCATCTGGGCAGTGAGACTTTGCCATCCCCCTCTCCATGTGTCCTTTTTCCTTCCCCACCTTATTTCTTTTCTTTCCTATCTCTCCTTTTCCTTGTGTCTAAGAGGAGTCTGGCTTAGCTGGCCAAGACTGTATATTTTGCAACACTGCTGTGAGCCTTTGACCAGAAAAAGGCAGCTAAATGCAATTCCCTGAACAGCCCAACATTGGTACAAGTTTGCCAGGTCTCAATATGGCTAATAAGATCACATGCTGTGCTTCTCCAGCAGTGAGGCTGCAAGTGAGTCAGCACCAGAGACAGAGGCTGCATTTTCTATCTTTGCTGTTCTCTTCTTTCCCCTCTTGTGTGTGTTTGTCTTGCTTTGTCTTCTAGAAAACAGGACTGGACTTCAAATAACAACAGCAACAATGATAGCTCCAGCCCATTTCTACTAATTTTTTCTCATTTCCCTAGAAAGGACAGTTATTGCCATTTTAAATACCACAAAAAGACTACAATATGGTGTAGGGTGAGGGGAGGGTTTCCTTTTAAAAACTCTTTCCAGCTAAAGGGAAATGGAACACGGGTTGTTAGAATAAAATTTATTTAATACTCTAACTGTTTTTCTCTCTTTTCTGTATCTTTAATTAAAGATTAAAAGGAATTTTAATGGTGTGTTTGTCAATGGTTCTAAGCAGGCTGAGGGCTCTGTATACAAAATCCTGAATCTTGTTTAACACTGTTAATGTTGGACATTGACAGGGTCATGGTAACACCTTTGACTCCTTGGGCCTCTTTATAACATCTACATTAATATAATAGCTCTCCCCCCAACAACCCTGACTCCACCTGCCCCCCCAACCCTTGCCCCTCTGAGCCTTAGACATCCCTCCCCTGCCTGCCTCGACTCCTCCAACCTCTGCCTGAGGTCCAGGCACCATCGTCTCAATACCCAACCCGTGTCCTGACTCCTCTGCAGTGATGCCTAGTGCCCAGCCAGGACTCATCACTCCATCCCATGGAAGGAGGGGAAAATGCAGTGCCACGACTCCCTTGATGGTCGTGCTCAGGAGAGGTTGAGCACCCGCTCTCCCTAGCTCCCTCACCACAATGGCTGCCTCACTCAGGTGTCTGTCTCTCTCCTGCACTCTTCATGCGGCTGCCAAATCCTCCTGCCAGCCCTGCCTCAGTACGCACAGTACACATGCACCACGAATGCATGTGAATGCATGTGATCCCGGCAGGCCCTTCCCCAGGCTGGTGCACTCCGAAAAGTGATCTATTAGCTCACTGTTTGTACCTGTGGGTGCTGACACTGGCCACTGAATCTCCCACGGTTAATAAGAAGCTTTGTCTTTTTGTTTTTTGTTTTCATTTTATATGTAGTTTTTTTGTTTTATTTCTGGTTATTGTGTATTTGAGAAAAATATGGGGCTCTACCTCTATAACTGCAGAATCTAAGCAATGCTTGAATTCAAAAGCTAACACCCCGTATTTTCTTGGATTAATTAGTATATATCCATCATCTTTGGAAGCATCTCATATAAAATATGAAGGTACTAAAATCACCTACAGAAGAACTGTCTCATCCAGGAGCGAAAGATTTAGTTTTTGATAACTTTCCTTTTATAGATATTTACTTATAGATCAGGGGTCGGCAACCTACGGCACGCGTGCCAAAGTTGGCATGCGAGCCGATTTTTCCTGGCACGCGGCGTGGGCTGCCGGCTCCTGCCAGCTAGGGTCCCGCCACGGGTTCAACTCAGCACCTGCTGCTGGCCTGGGGTTCCTTCCCCCAGGCTAGCAGCGAGCTGAGATCCCAGCTGGCAGGAGCCTGCAGTCGAAACCCCAGAGCGGGGGTCGGGCTGAGCCGCTCAGCCCGCCCCGCTCTGGAGTTCCCGCTGCCGGCTCCTGCCAGCGTGGTCCCCGCTGGTCCAACTCAGCACCCGCTGCTGGCCTGGGGAGAAGGAACCCCAGGCTGGCAGTGGGCTGAGATCCCAGCTGGCAGGAGCCGCTCAGCCCGCCCCGCTCTGGAGTTCCCGCTGCTGGTCCAACTCAGCACCCACTGCCGGCCTGAGTGAAGGAACCCCAGGCTGGCAGTGGGCTGAGACCTCAGCTGGCAGGAGCTGGGGGCAGAAATCCCACAGTGGCCGCAGGCCAAGCCAGTCGCTGCTCTGGGGTTCTGGCTGCTGGCCCCTCGCCAGCAGGGGTCTCTACCGCGCAGCTCCACTCACCTTGCTTCCGGTTGGAGGCTCCCTTGCAGACAGGGTCCAGGCCTCCAGCCCTGCTCAGGCCTACCAGCCACCTACTCCACTCACCTCAGCTTCCAATCTTGGTTTCCAGCCCTTGCTCAGCCTGCTTTCGGGCCTGGAGTCCCAGCAGGCCACCCTGGGCTCTGCTCCTGGCCTTGGCTCAGTCCTCTTCAGCCTCCCTGTTGTGGCCCACTGTCCCAGGCTGGGACAGTGAGGGTTGCACGCCAGGCCAGAGGGGGTGCAGCTCAGCACCCCATCTTAAAATTGCTTATCTTAGACCACACTGCCTTGGACCTTGTGCCTGCCTTCTATTGCCATTTTTTTCCCCACTGAGTTGAAGGAAATATTTGACAAAATGGCAGCTCCTAAGAAAGCGAAGCTAGATGTCCTATCATTTCAGCCTGCTTGGACAGATGCATTTGGATTTATTGAAAAGAAGGACCGTGCTATTTGTGCTTTCTGTTATGAAGGTGTTGTCTGTCACACATCAAGTGTTCGATGACATTTTGAAACGAAACAGGGAAAACCTTTCTTGATGAAGCAGACAAGACTGAATCAATCAAAAAGGCAGTAGCAGCCTATGAGAAGCAAAGCAGTGTTTTTAAAAGCTTAAGTGTAAGTAAAAATCAAGCTACAGAGGGAAGTTACAAGATTGCACAGTGCATTGCAAAAAACGGAAAGCCGTTTACAGATGGGGAATATATAAAAGAAGTTTTTCTCAGCAGTTCAGAGATTTTGTTCAATGATTTGCCAAATAAAGATACAATCACATCTAGAATAAAAGAACTGCCCATCTCTGCCAGAACAGTTGAGATACGCATAAGTGAAATGGCAGTAAACATTAAGGAAAAGCAGACGACTGCATTGAAAGACACAGCAGTGTTTAGTGTTGCAGTTGATGAGAGCGTGGATATAAACGATGTTCCACGTTTGGCAATTGTTGCAAGATACTGTGCTTCGGATGAAATCCAAGAGGAACTTTGTTGCCTAAAACCCCTGCATGGCACAACAAAGGGGGAAGATATACTGGAAAGTTTTGTAAACCATTTTGAAGAATGAGGAGTTGACATCAGAAAAATATTTTGTGTGACAACAGATGGTGCTCCTGCCATGGTTGGAAAACAGAAGGGATTCGTAAAGTTACTTGAAGATCAAATTGGTCATCCGACAGTCAAATTTCACTGTATCATCCATTAAGAAAACCTGTGTGCAAAAATTTCTAATTCAGAGCTTAATAATGTGATGAATACAGTGGTGTGAATTGTGAATTTCCTTGTTGCTCGATCTGCTTTGACTCACAGACAATTTCAAGCACTGCTAGAAGAGATGGACAGTGCTTATAACGACATCCCACTTCACAGCAACATTCGGTGGCTAAGTCGTGACAAGGTTTTGGTGCGCTTTGTAAACAGTTTTGAGGCAATCAAGGCCTTGTTGTCAGAAAAAGAACAAAACTACCCCGAACTGGATGATGACAATTGGCTGTGTAAGCTCATGTTCCTAACTGATATCACTGCTCACCTGAACGAACTCAACCCCTGTCTCCAGGGCACAGGGCAAACAGTTCTGGATCTTTATGAAGCCTGGAAAGCATTTGTTGTGAAACTAGCAGTTTTTTCTAGGGTTATTCAAACTTCTACTTTCTGGTACTTCCAACACATAAAAGAGCTATCGACACGTTGCACTGTCAGTGTCGATGAGATTGGAAAGTACATGCAAGAACTGGAATCAGAATTTTCTGACAGATTTCAAGATTTCCAGCAATTTGGCTCAATGCTTTCTTTTTTAATTAAACCTGAAAAGTTCAACGAAAGCGACTTGGATTTGTCTGTATTTCAGTGGATGGGTGTTGAAGATTTCGAAATGCAACTCATTCAGTTAAAAAGCTCAGAATTGTGGACATCAAAGTTTGTGGATCGCGGAGCGCACTTGAAGCTACCGAGAGAGATCATGGGGCCTCTATTCTGACCTGCTGGACGTCCCTGCCAGTGAAATTTAACTGTTTGAAGAAAATTGCATTTGCAATGCTTTCAGCATTTGGATCCACATACCTGTGTGAACAGGTATTTTCACACATGAAATCTGTCCTCTGTCCCTCTCGGAACCAGTTAACAACTGATCACTCAGAAGCCTGTGTGCAGCTTAAAGTATCCAAATATGTGCCAGACATTGGAAAACTCAGCAAGGAAAAGCAAGGGCCAGGATCACACTAAACTGATAAGATCTGCATTTTAATTTAATTTTAAATAAAGCTTCTGAAACATTTTGAAAACCTTGTTTACTTTACATATAACAGTAGTTTGGTTATATATTATAGACTTATAGAGAGACCTTCTAAAAAGCGTTAAAATGTATTACCGGCACACGAAGCCTTAAATTCGAGTGTATAAATGAAGATTCGGCACACCACTGCTGAAAGGTTGCCGACCCGTTATAGATATTTACTATTGACAGAGCTGAGCGCATTTCACAAAGAGTCTGCTCTATTATAACTTAAGGTTCCTTTCAAATTAAATGTTTTAATTCATTAGCTGAAACAATCAAGTAATTTCTATTTTTATGGCCATCAGATTCCTCACAACGGGTATAATTTACACCTATGCAGAGGACCCATGGTATGCCTGTTATGCGAATAAAGGGACCTTTGGTTTCCAAAACTCTCAAACACTTTCAAAAGCATTAAAATATAAAATAATTAACTAAATAAAAAGTTTAATTCTCTGAATTTGTAAACAACCTGGATGCACATCTTTTTCACATGTTAGAGCAACAAGTGCGTCGGCATTTAAAGATGCTGGTCAAAGATTGCCTAAAGTTTATATTTGTTTTTAAATGGTCTAAATCAAGAGCATTGGAATGGGAGGGGGAAATCTGAAACCCGCTTTGTCAATATTTCAGTATTGCTGAATAATTTTTAAAATACAAAAATTTTCTTTCCTGACTATTTTCTTTCTGAGATTTTCTGTGCTGCCCAGATGTCTGAGAATAGCTCCTTCCTACCAGCAGATGGAGACAGTACTCTGAAACTTTTTTGGTGATGTCTGCTCTGATTATGAATAGGGCCCTACCAAATTCTCGGCCATGAAAAACATGTCACAGACTGTGAAATCTGGTCTCCCGCCATTAAATCTGGTCTTTTGTGCGCTTTTACCCTATACTATACAGATTTCACAGGGGAGGCCAGTGTTTCTCAAATTGGGACCTGACCTAAAAGGGGGTTGCAGGGAGGTTGCAAGGTTATTTTAGGGGGGGAGGGGCATGGTATTGCCTCCCTTATTTCTGCGCTGCCTTCAGAGCTGGGCACCCAGCTCTGAAGGCAGCTCCCCACCAACAGCAGTGCAGAAGTAAGGGTGGCAATACCATACCATGCCATCCTTCCTTCTGCACTGCTGCTGGAGGCGGCTCTGCCTTCAGAGCTGGGATCCAAGCCAGCAGCTGCCGCTCTCCAGCTCTGAAGGCAGCACTACTGCCAGCAGCAGCACAGAAGTAAGGGTAGCAGTTCTGCAATCCCCCCTACAATAACCTTGTGATCCTTCCATAACTCCTTTTTGGGTCAGGACCCCTACAATTACAAGACTGTGACATTTCAGATTTAAATAGTTGAAATCATGAAATTTATGATTTTTTAAAATCCTATGACTGTGAAATTGACCAAAATGGACTGTGAATTTGGTAGGGCCCTATTTATAAATATATTGCTCACCCATGTTGGCTGAAGCTTTGAAAGCACTAAGGCCATATTTTCTCAACAATATGTAACTTCATGTAATTGGGGAAGGGATAGCTCAGTGGGTTAAGCATTGGCCTGCTAAACTCAGGGTTGTGAGCTCAATCCTTGAGGGGGCCATTTAGGGATCTGGGACAAAAATCTGTCTGGGGATTGGTCCTGCTTTGAGCAGGGGGTTAGACTAGATGACCTCCTGAGGTCCCTTCTAACCTTGATATTCTATGAACTTTAATTCTGAATCTAGTCTGACTGCCATTAGAATTGTAACTATCTACCAGATGCTTCTGTACATTCATATATCTAATATCTACATCTGTTTGTGTGTATGTAACTACCAGGATTTTGATAGTACAAGTGTAGTATCTTAGGCTGAAGGGAAGGGAGAGCCTGAAATATAGTAAGGAAAATTAAATTATTAGGTAGGAAAAAAATCCCATTCTCTTTGATTTTCTGTGCCAACCTAAAAACTTGGATCACCACAAAGCAGTATGTACACAACAGTATGAAGGGATTAGCAGCCAACAATAGACTTCAGTATGCTGCTCCTAATTGCTGAGGTCTGGACATTAATCCTATAATGCTTAGAGAGAGTGTGAAGTGAGACCCAAGTAAGTAGTTTACATATTGCCAAGAGGGTAGTGTCTAATTTCTCTGTTTAAGAAGTCACCACTGATCAAGGAGAGTGAGCTTTGAGAGATTCTGTCGCTTCCTTATCACCACACAAGTAAGCCACTTGGATGAACTGTTTTATCCAAGTAAACAACATGGTGCATAATGTGGACCTGCAATAGCCTCTCCTTTCCTGGTGCAGTGTGAAAAATGTGTCTCTAATGAACTGAATTTATAAGTGTATAAGATTGTGTAGAACAGGGCCTAAGTTCTCCAATTCTTTTTGCTGTGCAGACTGCTTCTAAAAATAAAACTTTGGTAGACCATAGCTACAGAGTGATTTTTCATTCAGATACAAACAACAGTTTAGTAAAAAGCAACTGAGGGTCCTGTGGCACCTTTAAGACTAACAGAGGTATTGGAGCATAAGCTTTCGTGGGTGAATGCCCACTTCATCAACAGTTTAGTAAGGGCTTTCAGTACCAAGCTCATGCCTCAAAGAGAAATGGCAGCTTGATTGCTGGCTTTAACTACAGCCTGTTATTGCTGGAGATGGGTGGATGTTCCCTGACAGTTATCTCCAGGAGAGTGGATTTATAAAGGGCTGGCATTCATTCCCAAGTCCAGCCCATCTTGTAAGGATATTTGCTATCTGGACAATCAGAGGATAAGTACATTTACATCAACACCAGACAGTGAACATATTCCATATTTTTGCATAGTGTACATGGGTGTACTCTAAAAATATACTATTGTATATACATATACAACTATGGTTGTTTGGTTTTTTACAGGCTTTGAGGCTGACTCCTTTGGGGAGAGGTCAGGATAGCTTTAGAAAGAGTAGTTGAGGAAAGCCAGTGGCAGGGAAATTTTAATTTGTTTTTGAAAAGAGCTTTATGGGTTATTTCCAGTAAATTCCTGCTCAAGGAGACATACCCGCACTAGCACTGACTGAGCTAACTTGCTGAAAATAGAATGCAGCCACAGAAGTGCAAGTGGCTGGAAGAGCTAGCCACCTGAGTATGGGCCTAGCATCTTGGACAGGTATGTATCTGGGGGGCTACCACTGCCACTTGCACCACTGTGGCTACACTCAATTTTTATCACTTTAGCTTGATCAGAGTGGGTCTTGCTCATAGGTATGTCTCCTTGAGCTGAAATGTATACCTCTATGCTGGAGTGTAGACATACTCTATGTATGTGGACTCTTTTGTTTGGCCTGCTACAGACTGATAGCACAGAACAAGCGAACTAGGGAACAAATGGCCTGTCAAAACAATTGTCTTATTTGTTCTGCCACCACTGTTACGACGATGTCTGACAAACCCTCTTCCCATGTCTTGCCCTCTCAATAGTTATGTCCTAAACCTAAAGTGAGTTAGATCTTCCTGTGTGAGTGGTCCTTATATTAAGAGATTTTCCCAGCAGTGAATTGTGAGAAATGTGTCCTGGATTTCCCTCTGGGGGGAATCCTCACATCTCATTTACTGCCTTGAACATTCTAGGGTTGAGCTCCTTCTGGAGCTTCTTGTGTTCTTCTAGATCATCAGTGCCTCTTATGGACACTGCAACCAGACATGTATGTGGTAGTGTGTTCTGTCATAAAGGTAGGATCAGGCAGATGAGAGGTACCATTTTTTTATGTCTTCTGTGTTAAAGATATAATGTTTTCCATCTGCTGGAGTGAGAAATGACTGCCCAGGTTAAACCAACTCGCCTGTCATACAAACAAGATGACATCACTGAAAATATTTCAGCATATTGTCTTTATCTGCTGACAGAGATGAACTGTAGCCAAGCATGTGGACTGGTACAGATGATCAATGATAGCTGCTGGTTCATGACTCATTAAAAATAGAGTTTAGATACTATTAACCCCCTCTTAATTCCCCCCCGCCTTGCCATGTTGAAAAAAATTAAGGTTGCAAAGTCAAGCACTCAAAAATTTAGGAAATGTGAGAATTAAGGTTGTTTCTGGAAAACTTAGTTCAGGCCCATGTCCATATGCATTTTCACAGTCTTGAATTACATGATCGCATACTATTTTTACCAAAGGACCCCGGCTTGCTTTCTTCAGTGCCGACGATAGACCTGCTCTGGGACTGAATCAGAGCCTTGCAATGGAAATTTATTTTTCCTTACTCTCATTCTTGGAAACAGCTGAACTGTTTTATCTGAAAATTTTCAAAATAATTTAGCCTGACACGCCCTCAGCATGGAAAATTTCAATCCAAACTGTTAAAGTTTGGCAGCGTCATAAGGAACTGAAAACAGGGTCTTATAATGCGAAGTGTCAGACAACCTTGGTGATAGGCGGTGCCACCAGTCTTGCCTTTAATAACCATTGTGGCCTTAACAAATTTATTGTTCAGCATAGTATATGAAGTCCAGGATTTTTAATACTTGACTATTAATTACAGTCGTCAGATGCTGCTATTAAAAATTTTGTGAGTTAAAATACACACAAAACACATCTAACAGTGTAGGCTGTTAGATCTTGAAGAAATGCTATATTGTTATTGGATGCAACTATTTTAGAAATTTTTGAATATAGCACTAAAATTTGTGCTCTCCCTTGGTTTCTGACTAGAGCCACAGAACTGCTGCCCTACAGTGATGCCCACAAATATCAGAAAGTGAACATTAAAAGGCTTTCATTTTTTTCTTCAGCCGCTGTAGATAAGGTGCTCCTACTTGGGAGTCTTATTTCCCACTGCAAAATATTAATGCTGTACAAAATGTTGAGAAGGGCAGCAGAAAGGACATATGAAGTAGAGGTGATTGACACTAATCCCTATCACACTGCCAATAGGCAACTGGCTTTATAAGTGTCCCATGCTGCAGAGGAAGACGTACCATGACCAAATTCTTCCCTCAGTAGCAGCCTTCTCTCCTACTGTGTGTGTCAGTCACAGGACATCTATACATGCTGGTGACCTGAGGAAGCTAAACCAGGAAGGAGGTAATGAGGAGCTACTGAATCGACAGCTAAGCATACAAGATCATTGTAAAGGCCGACCAAGCTATCAATATTTTTGCTTATAGCAATCTGCCATTCTGGTTCCATTAGACTCTGAAGGGAGACAACTAAAATAGGTCATTTGTTCTAAAGGGTAATAATGGCTGACACTGCTCTGTTATCCACACATAACTTCTGATAATACATGTGTTACGTGGGCAGTGCAGGATGGTGGGTTTTGCCATTTACCCATCTTTGCATGTTATCTAAAATTGATCGTGAGGTTATTCCCACTTGGACAGCATCCATTTTGAATAGAATATTGACCAGGGCAATAGGCGCTGTGGCCACTTTAGCCCCTTTGTTATCACTATTTGGCATTGTACACGGTCTAAAAGTTGCAGTTGCAGATATTGGTGAGGCTTCCCTCCATTAAAATATTCCATAAACAGAAACTATGCCATCAAAATTGGTTAAGCATAACATGTACCCAATACAAATTCATAAAAGAAAGGAAATGCCAAGTTTTGGACACCACTTAGCTGTACCTAATGTGCATTACATGAGTGATAAACCAAGGTTTGAACCTTGGACCTACAGCACCACAGCACAGACCTCTACCACTAGAGCTAACTTAAGGAGAAACTCGGTAGCCTGTTATTCTTTAGTGAGCCAGCCATTACAGAGGGACTGAACATGCACTTTTGCAATGAGTTACACTGTCATCTCACATGATCCATCTATTGTAAAGCGAATAAACCCCTTGAGGGCACTATGACACACTTCCCCTATTAGATTAATATAATGGTCTTCTCTGCACCCTTTGATCCCAGCTCAAAAGAGAGTAAATTTTGTGTGTATAAACTATATAATGTTTTTAACTCTCTCTCAACTCCCAGACTTTCAACCATTTGCTTAACAACCCATAAAAGACAATTTCCCAAAGACGACATAAACCAGCTCTGCCTCTGCTCATAAGTGAAGTTTCATATTTTTTTTTATAGCTATGGCAACTCCTCCAGCCCTTTCCAATTTGCTGTTTTTTTCCTCCCAAATGAAAGTTTACTTGAATCACTGCATCTAAAAAGAGACTCGACTATTTCCGAAAAGAAAGTGTTCAAAAGGGTCAGAAAGTAAAACTGCAAAATTTCACCCAGCTCTAGTGAAAACCATCAACATGTTGAATGTGAATATGCAAACTACTTTATCTTTGAGAAAATGTGGTCTTGGTAGAAATTCTGGTGCATTTTTTGTAGCATTTAGAGATTGAACTGAACTTCTAGATTCAGCACTTTTTTCTTCCATAGGGCAGCATCTGGTGCTTGAAGTTGAGAAAGTTAAATTGCACACTTTACTTTTAATATAGAATCACTTTATTGGGAACACACAAACTTTCAAAGAACAGGAATAGGCAGATGGCGCATTAAAGCCCGTTCTTATAACCATTATTTGTTATTCCTATAACAAGTCAACCAATCATTTTAACATCAAGCAGTACATTTTTGAAGAGATGTGCAGAGAGAGATTTAGTCAAATAATTCCCTCTGATAGTGGGAGTTGTATAGCTCAATCTCTGCACAATGGTTTGAAAACTTACCCAAAAACAACTGTCTAGGCGATCACAACCATAGTATCCAAAGTCCAGATCCACAAATGGAATCAGACTTTTAAGCCCCAGTTTTAGGCACCACTGCAATCCAGAAAACTGCTTGGCTGCTGTGTAGCCCAGTAGACATGCAAATTCACTTGTGCCTAAATTTTCATTGTAAAAGTTCCCTAGTCACTTAAGTTTCTGCTTCTGGGCGTGCATGCTGCTGCCTCACTCTAGGTTTCTGGATGCCTCTCTCACACCTGAGCCCCAGCGCGATCCACAAATCAGGAAAAGACAGGCATTCACCCATGTATCTTGCCTGAGAGGCCCAATTTGGTGGGCATGCTTACAGCCCCATTCAAAATCCAGGTGGAAATGCAGGTAATGGCACCTCCCTTATAATTTTTAGCTCTGTGCTTAGGTCACTCACCCAGGCAGTGGGAGAGAGAGGTTCAATTTCCACTTCTGCCTGATAGGGAGAAAGGTTTTGAACACGGGGATCTCAGCTCTCAGGCGAGTGCCCAAACCACTGGGCAATGCCATATTCTGCCGTGGAGACCCTCAGTTTCTCCTGTTGATGATATTCCCTTTTGGACAAAGAATTAGAGTCACTGGAGCAGAGACACTGGAACTCCCACATGGGTGTCCTAACCCCAGTCTATACAGTCATTCATTCTCTCTCTCTCCCTGGCCCAATGACTAAGTATGCCCCGACTCAGGCACATAACTCCTTGATAGGGGTGTGGCTTAGGACACCCCTTCTGGTCAGCATCTCCTATTGGCTAGTTTAGGGATCACCCTGCCTAGTGTGCTCGCTTTTGTGGATCCCACCCTTATGTGCCTATTTCTTCTTTTCATTGTATAGGGAGCCTAGGCACCTAATCTAGCCTTTGTGGGTCCCATTATTGTTCCAGTGATTTTCTAGGCACTTAAGACCTTTTGTGGTTCCGGGCTCATGTGCCTAAAGAAAAGCTATACTCCAAGATTTCTCTCTTCAAAAAAGTGTCCTGTTACTTGTTGAACTGAAAATTACTTGCTCTAGATTCATCTTTGGCAGTTTTCTAAACTTCTGCTATCTTATCTTTTGTGTCAAAATGTTTTGCATTTAGTTCAAGTTGTTTATGTAACTAAAGATATTTTTAATCGACAGTGCTTTTTTTAATGAGTTACTATTATAAATATCTGCAATGTATAAGTCCTGAAGATCTCACATTTTAAGATTATTAGCTTATTAACATCTTTCTTAAATAGAGGTCACACTTCACCTATCCTTTCCTAACGATTTCAGCTCTCCAGTAAGCAAAGGAGAAATTCTTATGTCCTATTGATTCTCTTCCACCTTACCTGCATGGTGATAATTCAGACAGAGGTTCAAAAAACTATATCTGGGCAAAACTGAAGAATTTGTGCAATATGAATGAGTTAAGTTTGCAATCAGAACTTTTTTTTTGCATTTCCTGAATACTTAAAATATGACCGTAATGTTCTTGTAATTGTATTATAATTATAGCAAATAAAAAAATCTATAGCAGTTCTCCAAACTGATTTATTTTATTTATTTTCAGATATATCCTAAAACAAAGTTCAGGGAGTATTACTTAAATCATTTATCGCATACAGGCTAGATTTTGTTTTTTTTCCAACAGTTGAATTTTCAGGCTTATAAAACAGTCTATTCAGTATCACTAATGCTAACTAAAAATACTCCTAATATTTATTTTATTTAGTAGCTCCCTGATTTGCACCTTGGACTACCATTTGTTTGATTACCCCTCATTTGCTTTCTCCTATTTTCTGAAATATCATATGGTGTGTTAGCCTCACGATTTCCATTATCATTAGTCTCTGCTAACTTCCTATGCAATAATTTGGAAGTTTATCCCTTTGTACCATTCCAACTGCTCTACATTTTATAATGTTTACTAAATTTGCAGACTAATCATTTTGCAAAGCATCAAACACTTTTCTTAACCTCAAATTATTTGCTAGATTTGGGGCAAAATTTTCAAAAGCACATAAGTTATTTACAAGCCTATGGCTAGATCCACAGAAAGGTATTTAGGTGTCTACTCCATCATCTAGGCACCACTGCCATTCTCAAAACCACAGTCCATCTGCCACTATTGTTGTATGTAAAGAAGATAAAGTTTTTAAAATGTTTAAGAAGCTCCATTTAAAATTAAATTAAAATGCAGAGCCCCCCGGACCGGTGGCCAGGACCCGGGAAGTGTGAGTGCCACTGAAAATCAGCTCGCATGCCATAGGTTGCCTACCCCTGAGTTAGGACATGCTCCTGGGAAGTGGTAAACCCAAGTTCAAATCCCTGCTCTCCTTGATTTAGAACAAGGTCTTGGAATCCAGCTCTCAAACATCCAGGTGAATGCCCAAACCATCAGTTTATTGAGTATTCTGGAAGGTGGCCTCTCAATTCCCCCTGTTGAAACTGTTCCACTTTACATAAATCATTAACTATTCATTAGACTAAAAAGTGACTGACACTATAGCCTAGTAGTTAGGGTGTTCAGCAGAGATGTGGATTCAAGGCCCTGCTCCAAATCTGGCACAGCAAGGGTTTGAAATCAGGTCTTGCACATCTGAGATGAGAGTCCTAACCACTAGGCTATTGTCTATAATGGAAATGGGGTGGGGAGGGGGATGTTTCTTTGCAAGAAAGGTCTGGGATTTTGGCTGCTAAGGCATGGGTTTTCTAAGCAACTCACCTGGCTTAGGTGCTTAACTCCAGGAAAGTGATTTCTTTCCTCTGCATTTCACTACTAGCTAGCTTGGACAGCTCCCCACTTAGTCTGTAAGGATCCCGTCCTTCAGTGCCTAACTCTCCTCATGCATTGTATGGGGAGCATGGATGCCTAACTTAGGGTTCAGAGTAGCAGCCGTGTTAGTCTGTATCCGCAAAAAGAAGAACAGGAGTACTTGTGGCACCTTAGAGACTAACAAATTTCTTAGAGCATAAGCTTTCGTGGACTACAGCCCACTTCCGATATGCATCCGAAGAAGTGGGCTGTAGTCCACGAAAGCTTATGCTCTAATAAATTTGTTAGTCTCTAAGGTGCCACAAGTACTCCTGTTCTTCTTCTTAACTTAGGGTTGAGGATTCCACTAGGTGGCAGCCTAGGGATTAGGTGATGCTACACCTAACTACCTTTGGGGATCTGAAAGTCAACAGAACTTAGATTTCAAAGGCATGTCTGAATATTTTAATTTTTGTCATTATCTTCAAAGGTTATATGATTGAAACAAGTATCCTTATACTTTTTAAGTATAAAAGTTGTATGTGGAAGACAGCACTACATAAATAATAGCCTTTTTATAGACTAGACAAAATAAGAATTAAGGGTACGTCTAAAGTTCAAGTTAGGGCTGTGGTATCAAGGTTGAGGAGACATATTTGTGCTAGCTCTCATTGAGCTAGTCAGCTAAAAATGTAGTATAGCCGCAGTAATGCCCTTGAGTAAGTGCCTCTGGTGTCAGATGGGCACGAGTTAGGGTGGCTAGCACGGCTTGCAGCTATTAGCTCAACGAGAGCTAGAGCAAGTATTTGTCCTCGAGTTCAAAGTGCATACATACCCTTAAAAGCAAGTCACAAGACACAGCAGACTCATTTTCAATTAGAAGCTACAGTACTATCCATGAACATAAGAACGGCCATACTGGGTCAGACCAAAGGTCCATCCAGCCCAGTATCCTGTCTACCGACAGTGACCAATGTCAGGTGTCCCAGAGGGAGTGAACCTAACAGGTAATGATCAAGTGATCGCTCTCCTGCCATCCATCTCCACCCTCTGACAAACAGAGGCTAGGACACCATTCCTTACCCATCCTGGCTAATAGCCATTAATGGACTTAACCTTTATGAATTTATCTAGTTCTCTTTTGAACTCTGTTATAGTCCTAGCCTTCACAACCTCCTCAGGCAAAGAGTTCCACAGGTTGACTGTGCGCTGTGTGAAGAAGAACTTCCTTTTATTTGTTTTAAACCTGCTGCCCATTAATTTCATTTGGTGGCCCCTAATTCTTATATTATGAGAACAAGTAAATAACTTTTCCTTATTTACTTCTTCCACACCACTCATGATTTTATATACCTCTATCATATCCCCCCTTAGTCTCCTCTTTTCCAAGCTGAAAAGTCCTAGCCTCTAATCTCTCCTCATAGGGGACCCGTTCCAAACCCCTAATCATTTTAGTTGCCCTTCTCTGAACCTTTTCTAATGCCAGTATATCTTTTTTGAGATAAGGAGACCACATCTGTATGCAGTATTCAAGATGTGGGCGTACCATGGATTTATATAAGGGCAATAAGATATTCTCCGTCTTATTCTCTATGCCTTTTTGAATGATTCCTAACACCCTGTTTGCTTTTTTGACTGCCACTTTACACTGGGTGGACATCTTCAGAGAACTATCCACGATGACTCCAAGATCCCTTTCCTGATTTGTTGTAGCTAAATTAGCCCCCATCATATTGTATGTATAGTTGGGGTTATTTTTTCCAATGTGCATTACTTTACATTTCTCCACATTAAATTTCATTTGCCGTTTTGTTGCTCAATCACTTAGTTTTGGGAGATCTTTTTGAAGTTCTTCAGTCTGCTTTGGTCTTAACTATCTTGAGCAGTTTGGTATCATTTGCAAACTTTGCCACCTCACTGTTTATCCCTTTCTCCAGATCATTTATGAATATGAATTGGAATGGTCCTAGGACTGACCCTTGGGGTACACCACTAGTTACCCCTCTCCGGTCTGAAAATTTACAATTTATTCCTACCCTTTGTTCCCTGTCTTTTAACCAGTTCTCAATCCATGAAAGGATCTTCCCTCTTATCCCATGACAACTTAATTTACGTAAGAGCCTTTGGAGAGGGACCTTGCAAAGGCTTTCTGTAAATCTAAGTACACTATGTCTACTGGATCCCCCATTTGTCCATTTTGTTGACCTCTTCAAAGAACTCCAATAGATTAGTAAGACATGATTTCCCTTTACAGAAACCATGTTGACTTTTGCCCAACAATTTATGTTTTTCTATTCTTTACTATTGTTTCAACTAATTTGCCCGGTACTGACGTTAGACTTACCAGTCTGTAATTGCAGGGATCACCTCTATTTCCCTTTTAAATATTGGCGTTAGATTAGCGATCTTCCAGTCATTGGGTACAGAAGCTGATTTAAAGGACAGTTTACAAATTATAGTTAATAGTTCCACAATTTCACATTTGAGTTCTTTCAGAACTCTTGGGTGAATGCCATCTGGTCCAGGAGACTTGTTACTGTTAAGTTTATTAATTAATTCCAAAATCTCCTCTAGTGACACTTCAATCTGTGACAATTCCTCAGATTTGTCACCTACAAAGGATGGCTCAGGTTTGGAAATCTCCCTAACATCCTCAGCCGTGAAGACTGAAGCAAAGAATTCATTTAGTTTCTCCACAATTACTTTATCGTCTTTAAGTGCTCCTTTTGTATCTCGATCGTCCAGGGGCCCCACTGGTTGTTTAGCAGGCTTCCTGCTTCTGATATACTTAAAAAACATTTTGTTATTACCTTTTGAGTTTTTGGCTAGCTGTTCTTCAAACTCCTTTTTGGCTTTTCTTATTATATTTTTACACTTAATTTGGCAGTGTTTATGCTCCTTTCTATTTACCTCACTAGGATCTGAGTTCTACTTTTTAAATATGCCTTTTTATCTCTCACTGCTTCTTTTACATGGTTGTTAAGCCACAGTGGCTCTATTTTAGTTCTTTTACTGTGTTTTTTAATTTGGGGATATACATTTAAGTTGGGCCTCTATGATGGTGTCTTTGAAAAGTGTCCATGCAGCTTGCAGGGATTTCACTCTAGTCACTGTACCTTTTAATTTCTGTTTAACTAACCTCCTCCTTTTTGCATAATTCCCCTTTCTGAAATTAAATGTCACAGTGTTGGGCTGTTGAGGTGTTCTTCCCACCACAGGAATGTTAAATGTTATTATATTATGGTCACTATTTCCAAGTGGTCCTGTTATAGTTACCTCTTGGACCAGCTCCTGTGCTCCACTCAGGACTAAATTGAGAATTGCCTCTCCCCTTGTGGATTCCTGTACCAGCTGCTCCAAGAAGCAGTCATTTAAAGTATCGAGAAATTTTGTCTCTGCATTTCGTCCTGAGGTGACATGTACCTGGTCAATATGGGAATAATTAAAATCCCCCACTATTATTGAGTTCTTTATTTTGATAGCCTCTCTAATCTCCCTTAGCATTTCATCGTCACTATCACTGTCCTGGTCGCGTGGTCGATAATAGATTTCTACTGTTATATTCTTATTAGAGCATGGAATTACTATCCATAGAGATTCTATGGAACATGTGGATTCATTTAAGATTTTTACTTCATTTGATTCTACATTATCTTTCACATATAGTGCCACTCCCCTCCCCTGCACGACCTGTTCTGTCCTGCTGATATATTTTGTACCCCAGAATGATTGTGTCCCATTGATTGTCTCCACTCCACCAGGTTTCTATGATGCCTATTATATCAATATCCTCCTTTAAAATAGGCACTCTAATTCACCCATCTTATTATTTAGACTTCTAGCATTTGTGTACAAACATTTTAAAAACTTGTCACTGTTTATTGGTCTGCCCTTTTCTGATGTGTCAGATTCTTTTTTATGTGAATGTTTCTCATCTGGTCTGGCCCAAACTTTATCCTCTTCCATCCTCTCTTCCTGACTAAAACCTAGAGAATCTCTATCAATATGCTCTCCTCTAAGAGAAGTCTCTGTCTGACCCACGTGCTCCTCTGCAGCAATCGGCTTTCCCCCATCTCTTAGTTTAAAAACGGCTCTGCAACCTTTTTAATGTTAAGTGCCAGCAGTCTGGATCCACTTTGGTTTAGGTGGAGCCCATCCTTCCTGTATAGGCTCCCCCTATCCCAAAAGTTTCCCCAGTTCCTAATCAATCTAAACCCCTCCTCTCTACACCATAGTGTCATCCACGCATTGAGACTCTGAAACTCTGCCTGCCTACCTGGCCCTGCATGTGGAACAGGAAGCATTTCTGAGAATGCTACCACAGAGGTCCTGGATTTCAATCTCTTTCCTAGCAGCCTAAATTTGGCCTCCAGAATGTCTTTCCTACCCTTCCCTATGTCATTGGTACCTACATGTACCACGACCACCGGCTCCTCCCCAAAACTACACACAAGTCTATCTAGATGCCTCGAGAGAGCTACAACCTTTGCACCAGGCAGGCAAGTCACCATACGGTTCTCCCAGTCATCACAAACCCAGCTAGCTATGTTTCTAATGATCGAATCTCCCATTACTAACACCTGCCTTTTCTAATGACTGGAGTTCCCTCCCCCGGAGAGATAACCTCAGTGCGAGAGGATATCCCAACATCATCCGGAAGGAAGGTCCCAACTATGGGAAGGTTTCCCTCTGCTTCTGTTGACTGCTCTTTTTCCCTGAGCCTTTCAATCTCCTTAACAGCACAGGGGCTGTCTGACTGGAGGTGGGACAAATCTACAGTGTCCTGGAAAGCCTCATCAACATACCTCTCTGCCTCCCTTAGTTCCTCCAGTTCTGCCACCCTGACCTCCAAAGCCCATATGTGGTATGCTTGTGATAATTCTTTTAGAGGGTAGCTTTGTAATAAATTATGTACTTCCAATAAATAAATGTGTCCCAGGTGCTCCGTAATCAACAATTTGCAAGATACTAGCCATTTAACCTATCACAGGAAATCAAACTGTTATAGATAGGATCGATCGATTCCTGAATACATCAGAGACTGAAACATATTCTGCTACCAGCAGTAAAATGCAGAAAATTACACGTTGAAAAGCTGTAACAGACACTGTTTTGCATATAATCCATATTTATACACCCTGAAAATGCATGATTGCTAAGATGCCTAACAATGTAAATTTAAAACATTGAGCCCCACAAACAAAATGTCAGCAATTAAATTTTAGTACAACTTTGAAATACCATCATCTGCAAATCAATGCATTAATGAAACTTTAAAATTAAAATTCCCATAATACAAAGACACTGCTGCTTACCAGCCTAAGAAACTTTTTTTCTGATTGTATGCTTAGTGGCAGCTATGGATTCAAGTACAGAGTATCAGGAAAAATCTTCCTGACGTATATTAAGTTGTAAAATTGTTTCTAAGGACATTCCAATGGTTGAGGTGAAAACTATAGCTGGTCAGGAAAAAAACCTTTGATAGAATCATTTTCTGAGGTAAAATGCAATTCCATTGAAATAAAAATGCCTTGGAAAGTCATGCCAATTTTACCAAAATTTCATTTAGGAAAAATAAAAAGAAATTTCCAACAATGTCAAAACATCCCGTTTTGACACTGTCTAAATGAAACATTTTGATTGTTCAGTTTGAAATGACTTTTCATTTCATTTTTTTAATATTTTGCATTGTATATTATAACACATTTTAAAAAGTCAAAATCAAATAAAAATGTTCCCATCATTCTTATACATTTTTTGAGTTGTCCTTAGAGGGGAATTTCAAAATGTTCAGGTTTCATTCCAATCTGAAATGAAGCAAATTTTTAAATCTTATAAACCTTAGTGAAATGGAATGTTCACCCTCTGAGCAGTTCATGAAGTATGGACATTTAAAAGCAGACTGAAAAGTACGGTAGTAAACATACCGGATGGTACGATCATTCAAAGGATGAATATAGGCAAACAATACAGGAATGCAGGGGCAAGATTAGAAAGGCAAAGGCACAAAATGAGCTCAAACGAGCTACAGGAATAAAGGGAAACAAGAAAACTTTTTATCAATACATTAGAAGCAAGAGGAAGACCAAAGACAGGGTAGGTCCACTGCTCAGTGAAGAGGGAGAAACAGTAACAGGAAACTTGGAAATGGCAGAGATGCTTAATGACTTCTTTGTTTTGGTCTTCACCGAAAAGTCTGAAGAAATGCCTAACAGAGTGAATGCTAATGGGAAGGGGGTAGGTTTAACAGATAAAATAAAAAAAGAACAAGTTAAAAATCACTTAGAAAAATTAGATGCCTGCAAGTAACCAGGGCCTGATGAAATTCATCCTAGAATACTCAAGGAGCTAATAGAGGAGGTATCTGAGCCTCTAGCTATTATCTTTGGAAAATCACGGAAGACGGGAGAGATTCCAGAAGACTGGAAAAGGGCAAATATAGTGCCCATCTATAAAAAGGGAAATAAAAACAACCCAGGAAACTACAGACCAGTTAGTTTAACTTCTGTGCCAGGGAAGATAATGGAGCAAGAAATTAAGGAAATCATCTGCAAACACTTGGAAGGTGGTAAGGTGATAGGGAATAGCCAGCATGGATTTGTAAAGAACAAATTGTGTCAAACCAATCTGATAGCTTTCTTTGGTAGGATAACGAGCCTTGTGGATAAGGGAGAAGCTGTGGATGTGGTATACCTAGACTTTAGTAAGGCATTTGATACGGTCTCGCATGATATTCTTATTGATAAACTAGGCAAATACAACTTAGATGGGGCTACTATAAGGTGGGTGCATAACTGGCTGGATAACCGTACTCAGAGAGTTGTTATTATTGGTTCCCAATCCTGCTGGAAAGGCATAACAAGTGGGGTTCCGCAGGGGTCTGTTCTGGGACTAGCTCTGTTCAATATCTTCATTAACGACTTAGATATTGGCATAGAAAGTACGCTTATTAAGTTTGCGGATGATAACAAACTGGGAGGGATTGCAACTGCTTTGGAGGACAGGGTCATAATTCAAAATGATCTGGACAAATTGGAGAAATGGTCTGAGGTAAACAGGATGAAGTTTAACAAAGACAAATGCAAAAGTGCTCCATTTAGGAAGGAAAAATCAGTTTCACACATACAGAATGGGAAGAGATTGTCTAGGAAGGAGTACGGCAGAAAGGGATCTAGGGAAAAGCAACAGAGGGTCCTGTGGCACCTTTGAGACTAACAGAAGTACTGGGAGCATAAGCTTTCGTGGGTAAGAACCTCACTTCTTCAGATGCAAGAAGTGAGGTTCTTACCCACGAAAGCTTATGCTCCCAGTACTTCTGTTAGGCCTTGGCTACACTTACCCGGTAGTTCGGCGGCGAGTGATCGAACTTCTGGGTTCGACTTATCGCGTCTAGTCTGGACGCGATAAGTTGAACCCGGAAGTGCTCGCCGTCGACTGCGGTACTCCAGCTCGGCGAGAGGAGTACCGCGAAGTCGACAGGGGAGCCTGCCTGCCGAGTGTGGACCAAGGTAAGTTCGAACTAAGGTACTTCGAACTTCAGCTATGTTATTCACGTAGCTGAAGTTGCATACCTTAGTTCGAATTAGGGGGGTAGTGTAGACCTGGCCTGAGTCTCAAAGGTGCCACAGGACCCTCTGTTGCTTTTTACAGATTCAGACTAACACGGCTACCCCTCTGATATAGGGATCTAGGGGTTATAGTGGACCACAAGCTAAATACGAGTCAACAGTGTGATGCTGTTGCAAAAAAAGCGAACGTGATTCTGGGATGTATTAACAGGTGTGTTGTAAGCAAGACACGAGAAGTCATTCTTCCGCTCTACTCTGCGCTGGTTAGACCTCAACTGGAGTACTGTGTCCAGTTCTGGGCACCGCATTTCAAGAAAGATGTGGAGAAATTGGAGAGGGTCCAGAGAAGAGCAACAAGAATGATTAAAGGTCTTGAGAACATGACCTATGAAGGAAGGCTGAAAGAATTGGGTTTGTTTAGTTTGGAAAAGAGAAGACTGAGAGGGGACTTGATAGCAGTTTTCAGGTATCTAAAAAGGTGTCATGAGGAGGAGGGAGAAAACTTGTTCACCTTAGCCTCTAAGGATAGAACAAGAAGCAATGGGCTTAAACTGCAGCAAGGGAGGTCTAGGTTGGACATTAGGAAAAAGTTCCTAACTGTCAGGGTGGTTAAACACTGGAATAAATTGCCTAGGGAGGTTGTGGAATCTCCATCTCTGGAGATATTTAAGAGTAGGTTAGATAAATGTCTATCAGGGATGGTCTAGACAGTATTTGGTCCTGCCATGAGGGCAGGGGACTGGACTCGATGATCTCTCGAGGTCCCTTCCAGTCCTAGAATCTATGAATCTATGAATCCTATATCAGCAGGGAAATGAAAAGGATGATTTACATTTCTAATATCTAAATCTACTAGATGAAGATGGGGGGGCAGGGAGGGAAGAGGCTACTGCTTAAGGCAAGGATGCTGAAACATTTTCATCGCATGGACTATATTACTTTACTTTTCAATTTAAGCAAATGCTGTAGTTGCTATATGCATGCTAAGTGGTCATAAACTGAATGGAAGGAGGTCTGCAAGACTGTGATTTGGTGGTGGTGGGAATGTGGTCTGCCAGACTCTCTCTATAAAGATGTGGACCACACTATAAAATCATCACTGATAAAGTTTGCAGGGAACACAAAAATTAAGGGAGTGGTAAAGAAGGAAGAAGAAGAAATAATGATTCAGAGAAATATGGATTGCTTGGTAAACTGGGCTGAAGCAAGCAATATGTATTATTATTATTATGACAGTCATACTTACAGGATGGGGCGACTGTATCCTGGGAAGCAGTGACTCTGAAAAAGATTTGGGGGTCATGGTGGATAATGAACCACACAGAAGCTCCCAGTGCAACACTGTGGCCAAAAGGGATAATGCTATCCTGGGATGCATAAACAGGGTAATCTCAGTAGAAGATTAGAGAGGTTGTTTTACCTCTGTATTTGGCACTGGTGAGACTGCTGCTGGAACACTGTGTCCAGTTCCAGTGCTCACAATTCAAGAGGGTCCAGAGAAGACCCACAAAAATAATTAAAGGATTAGAAAACAAAGTGACAGATTCAAAGAACTCAATCTATTTAAAATAAGAATGTAAGAATGGCAAGTGGTCTATCTAGCCCAGTATCCTGTCTTCCAAAAGTGGCTGGTGCCAGGTTCTTCACAGGGCATTAACAGAATAGGGCAATTAAAGTGATCCATCCCCTGTAATCCAGTCACATGGTCTGCCAGTCAGAGGTTTAGGGACACCCAAAGCATGGGGTTGCATCCCTGACTATCTTGGTTAATAGCCACTGATGGACCTATCCTCCAGGAACTTACCTAATTCTTTTTTTAATCCATTTATATTTTTGATCTTCACAACATCCCATGACAATGAGTTCCACAGGTTGATTTGGGCTGTCTGAGTAAGTACTTTCTTATGTTTGTTTTAAACCTACTGCCTATTAATTTCATTGGGTGACCCCTAGTTCCTGTGCTATGGAAGGAGTAAAAAACACTTTCTTATTCACCTTCTCCACACCATTCACCATTTTACAGACCTCTATCATACCCCCTTAGTCATCTCTTCTCTAATATGAATAGTCCCAGTCTTTTTAAGCACTTCTCATACGCAAGCTGTTCCATACCCCTAATAATTTTTGTTGCCCTTCTCTGTACTTTTTCTACTTCTAATATATCTTTCTTTAGATGGGGCGACCAAAACTGTGTGCAGGATTCAAGACGTGGGCATACCATGGATTTGTATAGTGGAATTATGATATTTTTTGTCTATTTTCTAACCCTTTCCTAATATTTCCTAACATTCTGTTAGGGTTTTTTGTGTGTGTGTGTGTTTGTTTTTTGACTGCTGCTGCACATTAAGTGGATGTTTTCAAAGATCTATCCACAATGACTCCAAGATCTCTTTCTTAAGTGGTAACAGCCAAGTAGGCCCCATCATTTTGTATGTATAGTTGGGATTATGTTTTCCAATGTGTATTACTTGCACTTATCAACACTGAATTTTAGCTGCCATTTTGTTGCCCCATCACCCAGTGAGATCCCTTTGTAACTCTTCACATTTAGCTTTGAACTTAATTTTGTATCATTTGCAAACTTTGTCAACTCACTTTTCCCATTAATTTTTAGTTGCTTTTAATTATTTTGACACTGTATTCACTACTATTCTTCATGTCATTTAATCCTACCATCTCTTCTATTTCTTTCTCTCCTCCTCACAGCTGTACATTTCTCTGCCAACTAATGCCCCTTTCTCCTCTTGCACATACTTTCCTACTGCTTTGTTCCAATCTCTCCTAGGCAGCAAGGCAATGCGTGAAATTCCATTTTCACCTGTTCCCCTGGTTGTTCCTTGGTGACTGGCAGCTCCAATACCACTGGTGGCTCCAGTCCCCAAGAGTAGGTCACATTTCCTTCCTATTACATAGCAGTAGCCCCTTACAGCTTACAGAATCAACTGGGACTGGCTCCACTCCTTGTTTTTGACTGCTGTTGTAGGCCTCCAAGCTTTTATTAGCAATGAACACCTTTGGCAGCTGTAGAAGTAGCTGGAAATAAGGACAACAGTAGCACATGATAAGACAATTCTCCAATAACAAGTACACAGGAAGACCACAGTTTTAGAAACACTTTCCTAAAGAGTGGCATCACATTTTAGTGTGGCTACTCAGCTTAGATTCTCATACCACCTGCTAGACAAGACATATCCTCTTAGGCACTTACAAATATGTGAGCAACCCACAATCTTTAGTATATTATCCTGCAAAAGTCCTGTGAGGTAAGGAAGTGCTATCATCCCCATTTTTGCAGATGAGGAACTGAGTACTCTCCCGCAAGCACAAACATAATGCAGAACATTGACAGAACTAGACTGAGCCAACAATTAAATTTGGGGCTGACACTCCCCCTTTTATTTCAACATCTAGCTTAAGTATAGTTTTTGCATTCCCAGCAATGGTGCAATTGTATGTCAGAAAAGGTGTGTATGAACAGCTACCTAATTTTATTTTTCTCCTTAATCTTATTCTAAGACTGAGAAATATATTTATATATTTAAAGCACAATCAAATATTGAGTAAAATACTGCATCACAAATAACTTTATTAATTGGTAAAGCAATTATTACTATACACTGCTTTGTCTATAAACAACTTTCGTTCCAATAGAGACTGTCAAGTGCTGAGGCCCAGAAGTTTTTTTTAATTTACGTTGTTTTAAAGATGATGTTACTTTTTATTTTTCAAACTGATCCTTCAAGTTGCTAAATCTAAAGAAAAAAAATCATGAAGTTTGGTCCATTCTCCAAAATGCAATGCTGTATAGACACAGCAGTAGCTGCTATCTGTGTAGTATCTACCATCAGAATGAAATAAAGCATTATGGTGAAAGACAGAATATGATACATTCTTTCTTAAAAATGTCCTTGTGGCTTGAAGGACTGATTTGAAGACATTAACATTTACTGGGAATCTAGGATCTAAGATCTACTACATTTACAACATTTGTAAAACTGGTAAAATATCATGCCTGGCCATCTTATGTCCTTTTAAGACAACAAAATCCAAGGATTTGAAATTTAAAAGTAAATTAACATTTCTTCTCGTTGAATACATTTTAGTTGTATTTTTTAAATGTTTCAGTGCCTGCATGCAGTTGCATAGTTCAAAAGGATCTGGACGAACTGGAGAAATGGTCTGAAGTAAATAGGATGAAATTCATTAAGTACAAATGCAAGTACTCCACTTAGGAAGGAACAATCAGTTGCACACATAGAAAATGGGAAATGACTGCCTAGGAAGGAGTACTGCGGAAAGGGATCTGGGGGGTCATAGTGAATCACAAGCTAAATATGAGTCAACAGTGTAACACTGTTGCAAAAAAAGCGAACATCATTCTGTGATGTATTAGCAGGAGTGTTGTAAGCAAGACACTAGAAGTAATTCTTCCGCTCTACTCCGCGCTGATTAGGCCTCAACTGGAGTATTGTGTCCAGTTCTGGGCACCACATTTCAGGAAAGATGTGGGCAAATTGGAGAAAGTCCAGAGTAGAGCAACAAAAACAATTAAAAGTCTAGAAAACATGACCTATGAGGGAAGATTGAAAAAATTGGGTTTGTTTAGTCTGGAAAAAAGAAGACACAGGGGACATAACAGTTTTCAGGTACATACAAGGTTGTTACAAGGACAGAGAAAAATTGTTCTTAACCACTGAGGATAACACAAGAAGCAATGGGCTTCAATTGAAGCAAGGGAGGTTTCGGCTGGACATTAGGAAAAACTTCCTAACTGTCCAGGGAGTTAAGCACTGGAATAAATTGCTTAGGGAAGTTGTAGAATCTCCATCATTGGAGATTTTTAAGAGCATGTTAGACAAACACCTGTCAGGGATGGTCTAGATAATACTTAGTCTTGCCATGAGTGCAGGGGACTGGACTAGATGACCTCTCAAGATCCCTTCCAATCCTATGATTCTATGAAAAAAACATATGGCATGTAGGTTTATGCAAATTAGTTTACTCTCCATGGCTTTCACAGTTTAAATTATTAACTCTTTTCTTGACAAACCTCCATCACTGGTTGGAATACTATGGATATAGCACCCAAGAGGAAAAAATCACTGTGTCCATATCACATATATCAACAAACGATTCTAGAAATACTTTTTTTTGAAGTTTCTAGGAGACGTGGGGAAAATTGAAATAGTTCTATAAATTTTTAAGAGCTTTGAAATCTGAGAAAAATTAAGCATTTTGTTTTGTTTGCAAGCATTAATCATTCTCTCTTGACAGAAAACTTTAAAGTAGATACTAAACCTTTAGTGCTGTTGGACAGGTAACAAACATATCCTTTTTCAGCAATCTTGTCACATAATCTGAATTTTAGTAACAAACTTCATTCTCAGGCATGTTAATTCTCTGCAGCATCTGTCACTGCTATGAATGGTTGATCATAAGTACCTCTGTAGTCATCTCAATGCTATTAAGCAGATGGCAGCGCTAAATCTGAATGATGTAGTACATCTCCCTAGTGGACTTTGTTTCCATATACTACCATTATTCTACAATTCCTCAGTGATAAATCTTATGTATTCTAGAGAACATTAAATAGTGAGCTGACAGTGGCAATTGATTTATTACCAGTAGTTTGCCTTTGCCCTATTATTGTCTTCGCAAACACTTGTGTAGCTCATGTATGAAGCTTCCAAGGCATAAAGGCCATTGGCCTAATTTTTTCTGTAGTGTTTTAGAGATTTAATATTTTAATGTAATTTGTCTTCAGAATGAACATGTTTAAACTCTGGTCTACAGATCTGAAATAATTCCCTGTTAAAATTCTCCTTTTTCCTCTATTATATTCTAATCTGTGGATTTTCATGATAAAATGTTCTAGTATTAACATTAGGCCATTAAAACAGCAACTTCTTTTGACCATAAATCCAAGTAAAAGATTATTGCCTGATGTATGGTTTTGAGAAGTATTATTTGTAATTCAACTTTGTTTCATAAATATCATACACACACACACACACACACACACACACGAGTGAAGTTGGTAAAAAAGGCACTTGTGTGCCAAGAACAAATGAATACAATAATATGGGGGGTTATTGTTTTAGCAGTATTTAACTTCTGCAGTTCAATTTATATTTAAACAGATCATTTGTGCTATATACAGCAGTATATGTTAAATTATTATGTATCTATGTAGTGCAGCTTTCATGAAGAAATTACTGAATGCATAATGCAAAAGCTGCCTGCAGAAAAGCTATATTGCATGGCATATGGCAACATTAATTTTAGTCTTTTTGCTTTCCTTAGCTTGGCATTGAAAATCTACCATGAGCGTTCATAGCTTTTGACAGTTTCCATTATACTCTGGTTTTTAGGTGGAGCTGGCTGACTGACAATTTCACAAATGTTTACTATTCTCAATTTTCAAAAGCTAAGCAATAATGTTTCACAAACTCATTTTATCTTTCTTACTATGACTGGACTGCTTTAGCATTATTTGTTCAATTAGACTTACTGATTTGTATGGGTGTAATTTCTATCTAATATTATCCCCTAAATGTTAAGTGCTGCATGGGAATTTAATCACGTCTCCCACAGAAGTCAATGGAGCTGGCTGGCTAAAACCAGCACACTTCAGAGTTATCTATTTGAAGACTATCATGACTGCCAAAGATAGTTCCTTTGAAAGCCCACCAAAATGCACTCTATTTGTGGATTTACTCTATGAACAAATTATTTGTAGACGATGCAACATTTTAGTATTCAAAATGGAAACACTCCCCACAGATATTGTACTTGCTTGCTGGGACAATACCATGTGTAAGAATTGGAGAGAAATCTCAAATTTAGTCTTCTCCTCTCTGGTATTAGAGTGAAAGGTTTTTAAATAAAACCCAAGGTTGATAGGTACCAGGAGTCATGCAAAAGTGATTCTCAGTGATGACATCTGAATACCAAACAAAATGCCATTAATAAAACTTAAAATGAGCATCACTTTCAGTCTCCTAGTTGGATGTTGGCTACTATATTACAATATTGGTTGCTGGAGAGAAGGGGAGGTTAGGTTGTATAGAGAGGAAGAGCAGCTTTTCATGAAGACAAGTGAAGATTCAAGTACCCATCCACCCACAATATTTAGACCATGGTATCTGAATGTCATATCATTCCCTTCAACCGCTATCAGCTACAGATATCCTGGGGAGACAGTAAGGAGGATGTGAAAGTATCATATGGTGCCATGCTAGAGAAGAGCTCTATCCAGTTGTACTGGATGCCCCAAAATGGAGAACAAACTACAAAAATTTACTACTGCACTTCACATTTGAGATGTACTTGGGTGGGACAGTGAGCTATTCATTCCACTGCAAGAACATTCTCTTTAACTAGCACTGTACTATTTTGATTCACATAAGAAAACTATCGGACTCAGCCTAGAATACCAAAAATACCGCTACTCTGAGATGTACAACAAATACGCTAAAAAAATCATTATTTTGCAAATCAGGAATCCTAAGACTGAACAACAGCAAATAGATGAAGCATCTGTAACTTCCCTTGAGTAGTAGAAGTACACATACAGTGGAGTACACTTCAAAACTTTAGTCTGTTTCTAGAGATAGTTCCAGTTCTAGTGGCATTCCTCATTTTAAGTACACAGAATATCTCTGAAATCTGCAATATTTTTAAATCAGTATGAACTTTTTAAGCATTCCACGTACCCACAGTACTAGAAAAAAGGAAAATGTAGCCCTAACTGTTGACTGAGTTTAAAGAGGCCGATTAACCTAATATTTGCTTTAACATTATTTTAGGGGTACTTAAAACAAGCAAAACTTGCTTTTACATGCTAATCAAAAAGTGACCCATTTTAAACATGTGGACCTCTTCTTCATTCAAATACATCAAGTTTTTTTCCCCTTATAATGAGGGAAAGTATCAAAAAAAAATTAAGATACTATAGCATCACAATTCTCTTTTGTTTCACATAACTTGTGTAACACCAAAGACATTTAGATATATTCCAGTGTTACAAGCATCTCTCAGTAGGTACAAATGACATTACAATATGTGCTACTCTTTGATCATCAGATTAAAAATTGTTCTGTGTTGCTCAGATGGTTTGGTTACAGCTATTAGTTTTAGCCTGCTAATGCAATTCTGAAATATCTTTGCAAAAAATGTGAGCCGGAATTGTGTGAGCAATATTTCATTGAGCAAATTCATACCCCCTTCCCTTTCACCATGAACTACCCCTATTGTTTATAAAAACAGCAAAATAAGCAAGTGAATAAGTCATTCTTTTAAAAAGTTTATCAAATATGTCTAGTGAACATAACTGGAACTATTTTTGCTCATCACCATTCAGAGGACCACCAAAATTTGTAAAAGATAAAAAAAAAGTTCATAACAGGTCTTGTTTAAAACCTGACAAAAAGGAAAAACAAATTCAAATAATCATTTTTAAGTTTTAGTCTAGTCCAGTATTTTCATTGTGCTATCTGGAAGCATAGCCTGCAACCGCAAATAAAACCTATTACTAACATTAAAAGCAACAAAGCAAAATAGAACTGCCAATATTAAAAGTAAAAATTCTAAGACTTTTTTGAACAGTATCTTTACTAAAAAAATCATGTTAACTGCTGCTATTTTCTAAAGGTAGTATGCAAGGTACACACGTCCTCCAGAGTTCTTAATGCTTCTGGTGTGCACATCAGTTTTTAGAAATTTACAAAACCTTTTCAGGTGGGAGACACCATGAATAAAGACTACTCTTTTCTGGTTGTCAAAAATGTCATAAAAAAACAATCTCAGTGAAAACAGTGAAATTAAAACTTTCCATTGATTTTTCACTTTGAGCAGTTTGCCTGGTTTTGAGAGCTTTCTTCCCTCACAAAGACTTAAATCATTCCTGACAAACAGAATGGCAAAATATTCCTCAGTTGCCAGCTGGGAAAGTGTTTTTCCTCCTCAACCGTGTTGTGAAATCAGGGTTCTTTAGTTTTTCAGATTTTGCTGCAAAGCTACAATGCGTTTAAGTAAAAGTTGTCTTTAACTTGTTTACTGGTGGATGAGATATATTGTCAGTTTGAGCAGCACACTCCCTATCCTTAGAGATATTGTAAAGGGCATCTTACCCATGAGAAAAATAGTAAGAGAAATCTTTTAAAGTGAATAACCATGGATAATGAATGCAGGAACATAAAACCAGAATATCTGCATACTCAGCATGGTCAGTAAAATGAGCTCAACCAAATAAACCAATCAATCAAATATAAAGTCCCCTAAAATTCTTTTATCAAAATCTATTTGTACTGAACAAGTTACACATTATCCTTTGATTCTTGAAATTTTTCGAAGTCAAGTTCCAACAAGCTAAAAAGTGAGTGAAAATTCCTTTTCTTTCAAATACATACAGTTCAGGCACTTTAGAATGCCACTGTCAACCAAGTTTCTGAATAATGTCATCTAGTAAAATCTGCCATTCTTTCAATACCTCTTCTCCTTGTTTACTGGGTTCCTTTCAACCCCTTTTGGTGGCATTTTGTCTTTTATACATACCTGATAGCAGAGAAGTATATACGACTGCAGATTGTTGCTAACAATCCTTTTGCATAATATTTATGCTGTTTAAGATTAGATATAAAAGGAATTCATCGGTACTGAAAGTAAAATTAGCTACTTGACTGTAGGAGTTTTCTGCTATAAATACAGTGGGACATGATACTTACCTTTGTGCCTGGGTGCTATAGCTGTTGTCATAGGAGTCGTAGCCCTGCTCATCATAAGCAGTGCCATATCCATCATCATACTCCTGAAAAATATAATAGAAAAGTAATGTTAAAATTTAAAGGACACAATTCAGAACCTGAAAGAAATACATTAATAATTATAAATGTGAACAACACTATCAACTGAAATCTAAATTCATGCAACAAGATGTAAACCATGGAACTATAAAATCTTAATTTACTCAATACACACCAATTCTATCTGAGAGGCAACATAAATCTAAGATCTAAGATTTATGTAGTTACTTTGGATTTAAGTTTGAGATCTTGGTGGCAACCTATTTTGCACTTTTAAGAGACTAGCATGTTGAATAAAAATGGCTACTTACCACAAAGTAACTGTGGTTCTTCAAGGGTGCTGCCTCTGCATATTCACACCTGTGGTATGTCTGGAGCCACAGACCTTCAAGAAAGCAGTGTCAGTTCGGGACCTTTTGTGGCAACAAACTTTGGACCCAAGGTTATAAAAAGGCTATGCAAATCCAGTTGCCTTAGTTCTTTCCCCTAAACTCAAGAATCCTGTAAGAGTATAATTCTGAAGAAGAGAGAGGCTGACAGGCAGTGCAATTATGCAGAGACAACACCCTTAAGAACCAGAGTTACTAACATAAGTAACCATTTGTACTTCTTGAAGTAGCCTCTGCATAGTCCCACTTGTGGGAATTTAGTAAATGGCATAACCCCATGAAGGAGGGCAGAGATCTAATTAAACAAGAATTGTAGAACTGTCCTCCCAAAACCAGCATCAGACCTAGATCCCAAATTGAGAGAACAGTGTTGTATGAAGGTTTATACAGAAGTCCAGGCAGGACCCTTCCAGATGTTTATAATGAAAAGAATATAGAGGTACCCCCGTGATATTCGTTTATGCATGGTAGAGTGAAATTAGAACTGTAAAGAACTGACACCTTAGATAATTTACAACATGACTCAATGCAAAGCCTAATCCATTTAAACAGATGCTGACTGGAAATGACATTCCCTTCACATTGATCCCCCGAAGTTAAAAAAAATTGTTGACATTCTAAAGGCCTCAATTTTACTCAAATAACTCAAAGACCTCTCTTGCCATAGAAGGTATACAAGCCTAGTTCCCCCAGGTAAGAAAGAAGCTTTGAAAAGATACTTGGGAGACTGATGATCTGATTCAGATGAAATTAAGACATCAGATTTGGAATAAATTTGAGATAAAAATACAGGGTAACTCTCTTGTAGATGTAATTGTGACTAAAAATGGTGCTTTTAGTGTCAAGTGGAATAAAGAACACTGTCATAAGATCTCCAACTGTACAATCTTGTCTGCACAACACTAAGGTTCCTTGATGGAATAGGTTCTCAACTCTGATGGGAAAACACCAGACCCTTTCAGGAATCTTTTGATGACTGAAATCAATAGAAACATCCACTGGGAGATAATATAGTAAGATTATAGATAGATGTACCTTGATAGAATACAATACAAGGGAAGACAAACACCAAGTACAATAAATATTTCAAAATCAATTATATGGGCATGGGTCATGGAGACATTATCTGATTACCTTTGAGAAAACATCTTCTGAGATGAACAATTCAACACAGATGGCTTTAGAGAATGTAGCAGAGCCTCCTCTATTTCCACAGAGCATTCCACATCAGAAGTAGTCAATGTCTTATGATCAAAGCAATGGAGATGAAGTAACTCCAGGTTGGTAAAATAGAGAAAATAGTCTTCCTGTGATAGCAGGTCTGATGATGAATGTTGAAGACCAAGGAACTTCATGTACCAATACTGTCTAGCTCAACTAGGGCAACTAGTATGATTTTGGAGAACGTCTTGTATCTTTTTATTACCAGTGGAATTGTTGGAAAGGCATCAAAGAATCCCTTGCTCCAGTTCAGCAAGAATGTGTCTGTGTTAGTCTATCCATCACTGTCTGTTTCAAGGAACACTCACACTGTTCCTGCAGCCAGCGACTGAGAGTCTGTTGCCATATTCTCTGTCAGTCAGATCTGCTGAGTTGCATTTGATGAGCCAGACTCCCATCTGACACAGCCATTATTTCCTGGCATTATTGTTAACTAGCACCTCATTATTTATTAATGTAATATTTAGCTATTATGTTAACAACATAGCCCTTATTCAATGCCAGAAAGGATTTGAGGCAACCTAATAGTTTTGGTCCACTACATGTATATGGCACTTGGTTTCCTCCCCCAGATTCCACCAATTTTGAACTCTCAGCTTCGGAGATAAGTTTTCAAACCCAAACTGGATGCATTTGTGATGATCACAATGGCTGGGGATAGAGGATCAAAATGAACTTCCTATATTATATTGGTTGGGAGCTTCCACCAATGGAAAGTCCTAAGGAATTTTGGAAGTCGACTCAGATAACCCATATTGGCTACATTAGGAGGGAATGTTTTGCTGAACAGTTGGCCCTGAGGGGCGTGGGGGAAAAGAAGGGTCATAAGACAAAGAAAAGAAAAGTGTCTTTTGCTTGAGACCCAGCATATCTAAACCTTCTTAAAAGGAACAATGCCAAAATGTGCTCCAAGTAGGAAAGAGTGCTAGCAAACTGACTCCACCACAAGGGAGACAGAATGCTGGATAAGTATGGCAGGTTCAACTTAGAGTACAGAGAGAGGATTGTTCCATAAGTTGCTAGCCCAATTGCCTTAATAGGGTGTAACTGGCATAGCCAATACTACCGTTTCCTGTCCCATCCTGGTTGGCAGCTCTGTGTGTTACTATATTTAGTATCTGGATAACTTCTCTTTAAATATAATCTTCTTCCAAAAAGTTAGTATATTATTTAGTAGCTTTGGGTTTCATTGAACTTTCCAGTCTCTGAACAGGTATTGGACTATTCTGTTTTGATGTGTTCACTTTATAGCATGCAAAGAATGATAAATGAAGGTTACTTCCCTATAACTCACAGTTCTTTGAGATGATTACATATTCACACTTACAGATATTGTACCACCGGGTGGTGCCTAACCGAAGAACCTCCTCCAAGCAGTGCGCGTTAAAGAGCACATGCCTTGCCTCTTTCCCTTGGCATTTCCAAAAGCTTTACAAGGTGACGCTGGCCCTCTACAGTCTCAATTCCTTCCATTGTTAACTCAGAGTGACCATTATAGGACTCTGAGAAAGAGGGGGAGATAGGAGGGAAGTGTGAATATGCAATCATATTGAAGAACTTGTGTTACAACAAAGTAACCTTCATTTCTTCTTCGAGTGGCTCTGCATATTATCTGCTATGGGCAGTTTGACAAGCAGTGCTGAAAACCCAGGAGGTGGGACCAAAGTCAAAATTAAATAATGACTGAAGCACTGCTATACCAAATTTGGCGTTCACTCTTGAAGCCAGATCCAGAGCATAACATTTAGTGAATGCGTTCACTGACTTCCAGATAGCAGCCAGGTAGCAGTTCCTAGCTGGAACATGTTTAAGAAAAGCAAAAGATGCCTCTACCGCCATGCAGAATGAGACCATACAACACAGAAAGCACAGGATTTTCTGCTAATTTGTAGCACTAAATGACACATTGTTTAACCCATCTGGAAATAGTCTGAGCAGACACACACTGATCCCTATTTTTCTTAGCATAACAAACAAAAACCTAGATGAACTCTGAAAACTCTGTTATATTTAAATAACATGGAAGAACACTTCTAGCATATAAAGTACATAACACAGATTTCCCTTTATTAGTGTGAGGTTTTTGGGAAAAAAACACTAGTAAAATTGTCTGGTTGATAGGAAACTTGGACACCACTTTTGGTAAAACATAGGGATCAGGTCTAAGAGCTATCTTATCTTTACGAAAAACTATAACTGGCATGTCAGACGTCAGGGATGGAATTTGCTCACCCTTCTGGCTGACATTATAACAATAATGAAGATCTCTTTAATAGATACACAAAATAAAGAACACTCTACCAGAGGTTAAAAAGGTACCCTCATAAACGTAGATAAAACCAGATTAAGATCCCAGCATGCTTTAAAGGCCGATACACATTAAATATCCCTTCATAAACCTTTTAACAGAATAACATGCAAAGAGTGATCTACCATCAATCAAAGTATAGTAAAATGAAACAGCTTCCATGTGAACTTTTAAGGAAGAATCAGATAATCCTTCAGATTTTAAGTACATTCAATATTCCAAAATACACGGTATGGAAGATGAAACTGGACAATCAAATTTTCCTGCATTCATGCAACAAAATCTAGCCCATTTCAAATAGTAACATTTCTAGTAGACAATTTTCTAGAATTAAGCAGTACATTTTGAACCAAAGAGGAATATGACTTTTCAAGACTAGCCAAGGTCCAATAGCAGGTAGTAAGATGAGGATCTGGATGAAGGATCCTGCCTAGTTGCTATGATAAGAGATCTGGAGCCAGAGGAAGATACAGGTACAGTCTAACTAATAGCTCAAGAAAAAGCTTATGCTACTGCTGTCTCGGCTAAGTTGTGGCAATCAATTATCATTTTTGCCCTGTCCTGACGTTTCCTCTGCACCACTTTCTGAATCAATGGAAAGGGGGGAAGGGCATACTCTTACCCTGTGTAGAAGGACTCTCCCTCTCTGCTCTTGAACAGAGGAGAGGAAACTTTTTATTGATCCTTGTAGCAAACAGGTCTACATCAGGCCGATCCCAACAGGAAAAGATGTCTCATGTTACTCAATCCTTTGGGGACCACTCATGAATTTGAGAACTGTTCCTGCTGACAATCTGCTAGCACATTGCTTTCCCCTCCTAAATTCAGGACAACCAGATAGATCTCAAAGCATGCATAAATCCCATAATTTGACTGTTTCACAACATAACTGGAAAGAATGAGACTCCTCTGGTTTGTTCATGTATTGTCTGTTGATTGTATTGTCTGTTGATACATGAACAACCTTTTCTTTTATATGAAGGAAAGATATGAAGGCCAAACGAATAGTTCTTAATACCAACACGTTATGAACAAGCTCTTTTCATGAAAATACCAGTGACTCTGGATTGTAATCCAGCCTCAAAATGGGCTCCCAATCCACTGTTGGATGCATCTGACATTGTGCTGATCAATGGAAGGGGGACTGAACAGAACACCTCAAATAACATGATTTGTCTGTTTACAAATTCAGTGAATTCAGAATCCATAAGACTTTGGAAGGCAATCACTTTGTAGGATTGGCAGGCTCAAATTTGGAAAACCACTTGTTCTATTTGTAGAAACCTGTCCTCTGGAAGAAAAGCCTTCCCTGCTACTGTCTCTAGTTTAGAACCTATAAAAAGAATTCTCTGAGTTGGACAGAGATATGATAGGATGACATTGAGAAGCAGACCCAGATGCGAAAAGAGGGAGATTGTAAATGTGATGTAGCAGCTTTTAGCCACCAATCATCCAAATATGGGTAAACAAAAATACCCTGTTTTCTTAGATGTATCACTACCATGAAAAGGCACTTTGAAAAGATTCTTGGTGCTGTGGAGAGGCCAAGTAGCAGCACTTTGTATTGGAAATGGCATCCCAACACCATGAAATGCAGGTATTGTCAATGACTGTGTCGGACACAGATGAAAATAAGCATCCTTTAAACAGAGAGTGACAAACCAATCCATAATTGTAAACGAAGGAATTATGGAGGTCAGGTTTAACATACGTAATCGGAATGTCCGGGAGGATCAGTTAAGTTTACTTAAATCTAAAATTAGACAGAAACCCCCACCTTTTTTTTTCTACACCAGGAAATATCTTGAATGTAACCCTGACCCCACAAATGTTTGGTTACCTCTTTAACAGCTCCTGTCCGGAGCAGCTTTTGAACTTCCATATGTAGAATAACTTTGTGAGAAGGTTACCTGAAAAGGGAAGGATAGGGACAGCCATGCAAACTGAATAGCATAGCCGCTGTCTGTAATTTTAGTACCCATACATTCTATGTAATCAGCCTCTGATGAACTGCTGATGAATTGGGCTAGCCTGTCCCCAAATAAAAGAAGAGATGGATACTTGCTCATAGGACCATGACTGTCAATCCTCACATCAAATGTGAGATCTGGTGTTAAAGGAAGATGAAGAGGGAACAGATTGCCTCATAGGTCTACATCTGAAAGGCCTCATTTTATGCTTGGTCTCAAATAAAGATGGAGGTTGCTGGTGCAGTTGCCGACATCAGATTTGTAGAAAAATAAACAGATGACGGAGAGTAATATTTCTACTGATATTGAAAAAAAGAAGCAGAAGGTCTTCTGATTGAGGGCTAAAGACCTAGAAAACGAGCAGTGGCTCTAGAGTCCTTTAAACAACAGTACATTAGTCTTATTGCAGAAAAGACAATTCCCTTTGAAGTGGACATCTTCCACTTTAATTCTAGTGTCTGCTGCCAGAGAAGAGGAATCGAGCCAAGCATGCTTCCTCAAGGTAACTACAGACACCAATGCTCTGCCGGAAGAGAGTAATGCATCAAACAATGCTTTAAAGACATGCTTTGCCATGTTCTGTCCTTCTGTCAAAATGGCATTAGACAAGCCTTTTTTTAATCTTGAACAAAGAAAATCATCCTTTCGCACAGATAGAATTCATAATGGGCCATCACTGCCTGGTAATTAGCCACTCTATTTTGAGATGCTGAGAACAAAATTAATCAAGGAACCAAAGGACACAAAGAGAAGAAATTCTTAAATTGCTCGTACATTAATACTAGGAGCCTGGGCAACAAACATGAGGACCTGGAAGTTCTCATTTATGACCATAAAGTTGATTTAGTCATATTACTGAAAGCTGATGGGATGATTTGCACGAGTGGAATGTTAAAATCAATGAGTATAAGCTATTTAGGAATGACTGAGTGGGGGAAAGGGAGGGGGCATGGCATTCTAGGTCAAAAACAGCATTCTACTAACGTCTCAGGAGGATGTTAAACAGAAGTTACTAAAGTTAGACATTTTAAAATCAGCAAGTCCAGACAACTTGCATCCAAGAGTTTCAAAAAGCTGGCTAAGGAGCTTGCTGGGCCGTTAATATTGATTTTCAACATGTCTTGGAGCACTGAGGAAGTTCCAGAAGACTGGAAGAAAACTATTGCTGTGCCAATTTGTAAAAAGAGAAATGGGATGACACAGGTAGTTATAGACCTGTGAGCCTGACATTGATCCTGAGCAAAATAATGCAGCAGCTGATATGGGACTTGATTAATAACGAATTAAAGGAGGGTAATGTATTTAATGCAAGTCAACATGGATTTATGGAAAATAGATCCTGTCAAACTAACTTGGTATCTTTTTTTGATGAGATTACAAGTTTGGTTAATAAAGGTAATATGTTGACAAAATACACTTAGACGTCTTTAAGGGGTTTGACTTGGTACCGTATGACATTTTGATTAAGAAACTAGAATATAAAATTAGCATGGCACACATTAAATGAATTCAAAAAATGTAAATGGTGAATTGTCATCAAGCGGGTCTATTTCCAGTGGGGTCAGTTCTTGGCCCTATGCTGTTTAACATCTTTATCAATGAGCTGGTAGAACACACAAAATCATCACTGATAAGGTTTGCAGATGACACAAAAACTGGGAGAGTGGTAAATAACAAAGAGGACAAGTCACTGATTCAGAGTGCATCAATATTTCTCTTTTCTCTATAAGCAGGAGTGAAGTGAGTTTGGCCAGACCTAAGCTTATTACTGGAAGCAGCCACAACCAACAAATTTGGCACAGCATGCATATAAAAGAAAGAAAACCCTTCACGGAGAAGCTGATACAGTTTGTCTGCTTTCTTGGAAATTGGTCAACTCCTGCTTCCTTTCAGCCTAACAGTCTTAGGAGGCTGCAAAAAACCATTCAGGATAGGAAGTGACAGCCTATTGGTGGAGGTAGCCCCAAGAAAATCAAATGGATGGGAGGCTGCATCCGCAGTCACCAAAAGTAAGTTTAATGTGGCTACCATGTGATCTATGAGGTCATAGAATTGCAAAGCATCCTCAGAAGGGGAAGAAGCAGAAGCTACACCTAACATGCTCATCTGGTGACAAATCAGGATTAAAGTCAGTATCCATTTGTATCTCCTCATCCACTTCTTCAGAAAGCATATCAGGTACGACTACCTGAGCTGCTGATGGATCTGGAGGAAATAGATCCAAAGACTGTTAAGCCACCAGATCCTTATTGGATGAAACATCACCTCTCTATCTATAAGGAGGATAACCCAAAAATTCTTGTGGTGGAACCCAACAGGTCTCTTTAGTAGCTAGAATCTGGAAACATTTCCACAGGAGGAGAAGCAAAAGCATAATGAGGCATAACCTGGGACAAAACAAGTTTCCTTCCTCTAGCCTCCTCTAAAATGGGATGTGACCTCAGATCTGCTATGTATCACACCAGACACAGCTACGTAACCACAGGGTGAAAACAGACATAAGGTGAGAAAGATCTACCTGAAGATCCTGTTGGAATTGGAGGAGGAGGCAGCGGCACAGATGGTTCCAGGAGAAAAACTAACCATCTTCTCTGCTCTTCTCCTCTTTGCAGGTGAAGAAGTAGACCACAGAACTGAAGAAGATTGCCTCTTCCTCATTACAAACTTCCTGTCAGTTGGACCTGAGGAATGCACAGATGCAGGAAGATGCACCTTAGCCACCATTGTTAACATCCTCTTTGGATCTAAGGACTGTCCCTGAACAGGAGTGGAGGATGGAACTGGCATCACAGGCCTGAAAGGCACCAGACTTTGAAGCAGAGCCCAATTTGGATTTCGAAGTTGGAACCATAGAAGCTATGGCAGAAGTGGACGGATCCAATAAGTCTTTCATACAGGATCTGGCACTGCTAACAGTGACCGCCTTCTCCCTCAGCTGCTTCTTTTGAACCAATACAGTTGGAACCGAAATGGGTCTAGGTTCCTAAGCAGTCAGCCCTTTTCTACCAATGGTGCCTTCAGAGCCTTGACAACATTTTCTGAAGGACTGAGAGCTGGCACTGGCAAAGATACCAATGACTGGGAAGCCTTAGACAATTTAACCTTGCTGGAGAAAGCCACCAGATTAGAAACACTTTGTCTTCGTATCCGATGACCCTCCAGATCTGGATAGCTTAGTGGCAAGAACTTCTTTAAGCAAAAGCACAGAGGTCTGTTCTGCCTGGCTTTGTGTGTTCTGGGCATGAAAGTCCAGCAAACAGAACATCCAGAAGGAGAGTGGCCTTGTCCCAGGCACTTAAAACACCTAATGTTTTCGTCCAATGCCAGGAAGACCATTGGTCATGAAACATCTTTTAAAGCCTGGCTTCTTTTGTGGTACTACCATCACATGGCACCAACCTCACAAACTACATTAAACTATTTACGCTTATTACTATGTTTAAGACTATCTTTATACCAAAAACTGTGTTAAGAACAACCATTATAAACTATCAATGCACTATAAATGGAGAAGAACCCTGGTGCAACAGTTGAAAAGAATTTAGGCGGTAGAGGGCACAGACTTGCCCTCAGAACATTCAGAAACACTGAGGAGGAGTACAAGGGTGGTGCACATGTACTCTAATGGGCACTGCAGAAGCTTCTATTGTTAGGCTCCACCAGTTGGCCCTATACCCATAAACGGGAATATGCAGAACCCCTCGAAGAACTGCCGCTTCACTGGAATGCTTTTGCACTTTCAAAAAACAAATCTATCCTCTGCAAAGTAAAAATATGATTCTTTGACTTTGTGATGTAATTCAAAGGTAGAATTACAGTGGCCTATGTACTTACAGTGAGATGAAAATTAAAAACAGCTGTTGTACTGTGATTGCTGTCTGATGTATTGTTAATATTTTAAATATGCAGTAGTGGATATCAGGATGACAAAATTAATAGTTTAAATAGAATTTTCAAGTCATGAAATTGGGTACTTGATTTCAGTCACTCTCAAAAGTGTACAAAGAGTCTTAGGGGAAAAAAATCTATTGTTTTTTTCTCTTTCCAAAATATTGTGTCCACCAAATGATTTTATCATGCACAAAAGTTTCTTTGGACTATTTTGCAATATGATACTTGCAAATAGAAAATAGTGCCTTCCATATGTCCATAAAATGCTGCCTCAGTTCCTTGTTGTTGTTGGATATCCCCTTCTACTGGATTCAGATCAGGTGACTGATGGCCAAAGCACAAAATAATTAATGTTCTTCAAATTTCTAACTTTTTGTGTACTTTGGGTTATTTCTTGTTGAAAAATTGTCTTAAGGTTTATTCTCTAAAGGAATAGTTGTGGATAGTAATATCCCTTTATGTGCTGCTTTGTCCATTATGCCATCAATGAAATATAGTTTTCAGAACAATCATCCAATGCCTTCATACTACAGTACCTTCATCATGCTTACTTATTGGAACCTTGAATATTAAAATCTTTCTAACACTATGGAGCATTTTAATCACCCCATAAAACTGTGTTTTAACACTTCACCCTTTCCAGTTGTCGGGAGCAGAGTTTAATTTTACTGCTTTACAGTATTATGATTTCCTACAGGCCATATTTTCATTGAAGCAGTCACTCCTTATTGCTTATCAGTTCTTCCATTCACATCAGTAATACTGTGTTCCTTAGCTCTTTTATATTTTTAGTAGTATACCCTCCTTTCTTACTGGAAATATCAATATTGCTTTTTCCATTTCATACTGGTAGCCCCTTTCTGGTTTAACAGCATACAACCTGTTTTGTTGCATTCTCCATAATCTATTTAGATAATGTGTCACCAGTTCCTCATTTGCAGCCTAGTATTTAAATTTATCAAATAAATTACCTTGAAAACCAACTAACAAGATAACTCATTCTACAAAAATAGAAGATGTCTAAGAACTACTCAGAATGGATTATAGCACCAACAGAAGGTAAGACATTCAAATCCTACAAATTCTCTTACAACCCATGATTCCCTTTAAACAGCAATCTGGCATGGGTGGTTCAAGTATGTTTTAAAGCTTGCCCTTAATTAGATTTGACTTCTTCGTGTTAGTATTTTGTGTTAGGAGAGCTTTTAAATGCTGAATATTTATCTTGGGCCATCTGGCATGTAAATTTATAGCTTTAATTTTAGATAAATTTCCACAAATTTGAATATATAGAAAAATTAGACCACCATTTGTTTCCAAAATAGAGACTTCTTGTGGCTCTGCACAATGTCCTCTTTAATCATATTTATAACATCAGTGAGCAATACCCATTGCCATTTGGCAACCTGCATTATTGTAAAATTTCATAATAATTTAAATAAAAGATATGTAAGCACCATTTTGCTGCATTATACAATTAAAAAAACTACTGAAGCGATAACTTTGCTGCAAGAGATCTGTATACTTTGAAGTTCTCTTTGTAAGAAGGTATTATTTACGAGGGTTGTTATATTAAATATTTTATTATAATATACAGAAAATATATTCGTAACAGATGTTATCTTTCATGTTATTTTGTATTGAGTTTATTTACACATACAATTTAACTGTTTGCTTCAGGAAACTTCAGTGTATTCCATATTTTTTGATTTGGTGCATGGAAACCATTTTTGAGTAGTAGGTGGTTTTGAGTTCCCTCTGAGCCACAAAGAAGATGATATTTCCAACTTACATTTGCCTCCCTCTATACCTTTTTGTCTAGCCAAGGAAGGTGCTACGTTTCCTTTTGGAGCCAATCAATGCTACTCCAGAAACGGCCAAAGAGTTTGCTTCAGAATCACTAGTTACTCCCACCATATCAGAGGCAAAGAATCGCAGTCTCTTATCTTGTATCCTCTAAATCAGTGGTTCTTAACCTGGGGTGCACACACTAATTGCCATTAGTCTATCAGGCCAGCCTAGAAAATCTACTTTCACCAATTTTATTCCTATAAACAGAAGATCATTTTAAAGTGTACTGCACTGCATACATCCCCAAAACAAGTAAATACTAATCTGTAAGTAGTACAACCATCTTAAAAACTTTTGTGTATTTTGGATGTCAAACCAGGAACTGGAAAAGTAACAGAATAATTATTGGCTAATTTTCTGTAAATTTCAATCTTTAGAATGATTTCCTGTAAAAGAATCACTTCTCAATGCAGAGTATCTTAGAATTCCAAGATGGGAGATTTTCTGAGACGAGACCAGGCAGCTCTTCTCACATAAGGCATCTCTGAAGCATACTTAATATCCATTTCTTTGGAACGGATTCATATTAGTCAGTTGGCCAATGTACTTGTAGTTGAGGCAAGAACAAAGGTCAGGAAGTGGTATTGGTAACAGCAACTGTCCATTGCAAAGAATAAATGTTTCTAATTGGTTCAAGCAACAAAGATGTGTAAATAAGCACCATTCAACTCTATAAACATCAAGTGATTCCTCTGAGTCAGTGGCTAATAGGGTGGTGGAGGGAATCTCATCCAAAACTTCTGTTGTTTCACAAAGTAGTTACACCATTTTAAATCCAGAAGAGAGTAGCTCTCCTCAACTTCTTCCTTATGATGAAGTAATTTCAATTCACTCTTTGACCCTGCTGATCTTGGGGAAAAGAAATTATAGCCTTAACTTTTGAAACATGGGCAATGGTAGATCAATAATTGGCTCTTTTCTTAAGGGGGAGGGCACAAGTGTTTGGGAGAGAATGAATACAGGAGCACAGGGAAAAGGGAAGGGAGAAAGAATGCAAAAATAGCTGCTCGCTTTCAGCAAAGGAACTTTTGTTTTGTTTTGTTTTGGAGTGTTGAAAGTTCCTGGGGTGTGTAAGGAATCAATTCCCTTCCAATCCAACTCCACAAATTATGTAAGGGCCAACCCCAGGATGTCAGAAAGCATTACAGCTAGACAGATCTGAGCTTGTTGCCTGGTTTATGAAAGGAATGGGTGTTCTCCTGAAATGAATACTTCAGCCAGTACTTTACCATGAAATGCTGAGAACTATGCCTTCTTTTAGATAAGACATTGTGGTTGAGATAACTTGAGGCACACAGATTGAAAATCTTGTAAATGGAGAGAGGACTTCACAGACAAATCTGTGGGTAGAATTAAGCACACCCTTGGAAATGTAGGAGCCTTGAAGTGAAGGAACAGACATTTTCTGCTCTGAAGACATCCCCTTCCCACAGTAAGACTTTTGTCAGTCCCACATGACATTCTCGTAAGCAAAGTAGGGGAATGTGGTCTAGATGTAATTACTATAAGGTGGGTCACTAATAGTTGAAAGAAGAGTTACCAATGGTTCACTATCAAACTGCGAGGGCATAACTATGGGTCCCGCAGGCGTCAGCCATGGGTCTGATACTACTCAATATTTTCATTAATGACTTGGATATTGGAGTAGAGAGTATGCTTATAAAACTAGTGGATGATACCAAGCTAGCAGGGGTTGTATGCACTTTGGAGGAGAGGATTAGAATTCAAAACAACCTTGAAAATTAGAGAATTGGTCTGAAATCAACAATATGAAATTCTAGTGCAAAGTGCTTCACTTTTAGGAAGGAAAAATCAAATACACAACAACAAAATGGGGGATAACTGGCTAGGTTGTAGTATTGGTGAAAAGGAAGTGGGAGTTATAATGGATCACAAACTGAATATAAGTCAACAGAGTGATGCAGCTGTGAAAAAGGCTAATATTGTTCCAGGGTGTATTAACAGGATTGTCGTATGTAAGACATGGGAAGCAACTGTCCTGCTCTACTTCAGCACTGGTGAGGCTTCAGCTGGAGTACTGTGTCCAATTTTGGGCATCACAATTTAGGAAGGATGTGGACAAACTGGAAAAAGTCTAGAGGAGAGCAACAAAAATGATAAAAGGTTTAGAAAACCTGACCTGTAAGGAAAGGTTGAAAAAACTGGGTAAGTTTAGTCTTGAGAAAAGAAAACTGAGGGGGGACCTGATAACATTATTCAAATATGTTAAGGGCTGTTATAAAGAAGATGGTGATTAATTGTTTCCATGTCCACTGAAGACAGGACAAGAAGTAGTGGGATTAATCTGCAGCAAGGGAAATTGAGGTTAGATATTAGGAAAATCTTTCTAAATATAAGGGTATATTAGTTGTGGAACAGGCTTCCAAGGGAGATCATGGAATGTCCATCATTCAGGGTTTTTAAGAACAATTTGGACAAACACTTGTCAGGGATGGATAGTCTAGGTTAACTTGCTCCTGCCTCAGTGCAGGGGGCTGGCCTAGATGACCTCTTGAGGTCCCTTCCAGCCCTATATTTCTATGATTTTTAAAGTTTAACCCAGAGAGCACTCCATGCAACTGCAAAACTACTAAGGATGTTGGCCAGTATCTAAGGCCAACCTCAGTCACATCATTAAGGGTATCAGAGGGGTAGTCGTGTTAGTCTGGATCTGTAAAAAGCAGCAGAGAGTCCTATGGCACATTTAAGACTAACTGATGTATTGGAGCATAAGCTTTCGTGGGTAGCTGATCTGGTTAGGTCCTGTGATGGTGTTGTTGGTGTAGATATGTAGGCAGAGTTGGCATTGAGGATTGTTGCATGGATTGGTTCCTGAGTTAGAGTTGTTATGGTGCGGTGTGTGGTTGCTGGTGAGAATATGCTTAAGGTTGGCAGGTTGTCTGTGGGCGAGGACTGGCCTGCTTCCCAAGGTCTGTGAAAGAGAGGGATCATTGTCCAGGATGGGTTGTAGATCACTGATGATGCGTTGGAGAGGTTTAAGCTGAGGAATGTAGGTGATGGCCAGTGGAGTTCTGTTGGTTTCTTTCTTGGGCTTGTCTTGTAGCAGGAGGCTTCTGGGTACATGTCTGGCTCTGTTGATTTGTTTTCTTATTTCATTGTGCGGGTATCGTAGTTTTGAGAATGCTAGGTGAAGATCTTGTAGGTGTTGGTCTCTGTCTGAGGGGACCATCACAGGACCTAACCAGATCAGCTACAACATCACCGGTTCATTCACCTGCACGTCCACCAATGTTATATATGCCATCATGTGCCAGCAATGCCCCTCTGCTATGTACATTGGCCAAACTGGACAGTCACTACGTAAAAGGATAAATGGACACAAGTCAGATATCAGGAATGGCAATATACAAATACCTGTAGGAGAACACTTCAACCTCCCTGGCCACACAATAGCAGATGTAAAGGTAGCCATCTTACAGCAAAAAAACTTCAGTACCAGACTCCAAAGAGAAACTGCTGAGCTTCAGTTCATTTGCAAATTTGACACCATCAGATCAGGATTAAACAAAGACTGTGAATGGCTAGCCAACTACAGAAGCAGTCTCTCCTCCCTTGGTGTTCACACTTCAACTGCAAGCAGAGGACCTCACCCTCCCTGATTGAACTAACCTCGTTATCTCCAGACTGATTCTTGCCAGCATATTTATACCTGCCCCTGGAAATTTCCATTACATGCATCAGACGAAGCGGGCATTCACCCACGAAAGCTTATGCTCCAATACATCTGTTAGTCTTAAAGGTGCCACAGGACTCTCTGTTGATCATTAAGGGTGTTAGTGGCCAAAATACACTTAGATTGTAGGCTCTTTGTTGCAGAGTTCATGTCTCTTTTTTCCACCTCTAGTCTAGTACACTTTTGATTGGGATGTAAGTAATACATAAAACTTTTCTTGACTGAGTTAGGGAGAGAAACACAAAGTGTTTTTTCTCCAGCTTTACCTCTGTAAGCCAAAAAATGGCTGATTGAGAAATATAGCAGTGGGCAACCATTGTAAACTGAGCCATCTTGAGGTCAAAGAACACCCATTACTTCTCTATTTATTTGGACACAGAGAGAAATATTAGACTCAAGAGAAGGACATGTGTCCATACCATAAATACAGAATGTACTTTTTTTGGGGGGAGAACACCAAGCCATTTGCTGGAAAAGCTGGATGAGAAGCTAATATGGTTTGGAGGTTATTGTTGTTGTTTTTTAGATGAATCAATTTAAAAAATGCAAAACAGCACTGGCAGTCATGAGTTTCTGTACAAACAGGTGGAGAAGTAAAGCTTTTCCTTGGACTTTACTCACACAGACATGTTGCAGTCCTTAAAAATCCAACTTTTCTTTGTGCTCACTCAACTTCATGGCCACAAATAAGAGTTTAATAAGGCATCTTAAGTCCTCCTGAGAAACTGTGTGGGGAGGTTTTAAAAATCCTATTTTCCTGGCCCAAATATGAATTAGTTTACACTCTGAGAAAGGTCAAGAGAGGAGAGACAGGCCGAAGGCATTAGAACCACAGCCTACATATCTGCGATGTCTACTGGGGGACCACGGCAAAAAGTACATTGGATGCCACAGAAAAAATGGTCTATTGAAAAAGTGGGAATCTCCTGCTCAAGGGGTGATCGGAGGAGATGATATTTGGCAGAGTAGGGCCTCCATCCTTCTGTAGGCAGCCAGATAGCACATTTAGAACTAATAGAGTAGGACATACAAGAGAGAGGGAGTCTGAAATCCTTTACCAGTCCCAAGGTCTAGTTTCTCATACCATTCACTGAATCTATATCTCCTTCTCTGCGGTCTGCCGCTAGATCTCATGGACTACTCTGTATGCTGCAATCCCACAGCACTGAGACTACAGTACTTCTGTAGGAGCTTCCATTAAGGGATCTGCTGAGAACTACTGCTGTGGGAGTGGGAGCTGCTCATACTGTGAACAGTGAAGTATGGAGCTAGTAATTGGTAAGCCTTTTTTTCATTGGTCTAAACTCATTTTGAGCTGAGAAGCAAAAATGTAGGCCTAAAAACAATTGCAGTTGCTGAACCAACTTCTTGCCACACTATATGCTGTATCAAGACAGGAAGAAGACTGGGGGTTACAGTGTTCATTCATGTGGAAAGAGGCAGAACTGGAGGAACAAAGAAACAATGTGATTGAGATAACCTCCTCCTCATGGAAACACAGGCAGGTCAAAGTCTTTTCCAGGAGACTAAGTTTGAAAATCCTGTACAGTAAAAACATGGTTAGAACTCTGTTGTGATTGAATCAGAAAACTACCAATGTTTGGCTGGCCAATGAGAATGAGGCTAAACAAAACTCCATGAAAACAATGTTCTTATAATAATTTTAATGCAAGTTACTTTAAAATCGGTAATGCTTACATTTATATTAATGGAAACTGCTGAAGACTCAGCAATTCTGAAAATCAGGTCACATATTTAGGTGCCTAAGTATGGACATAGGAACCTAACTTCAGGCACTTAAAACAAAACAAAACAAAACAAAACAAAACAAAACTTCAACAACCTTGGCCCAGAATTGTAAAATAGTTCAAAGGATTTGTAGAAATATTACCTTTTATTTAAAATTAGAAAGGATCCCTAAACCTCTATCTAGTATACTCTCCATCTTAATTAAATTTCCTATTACGGAAACCAAGCTAATTGAAGCATCTTAGAGATTAGTTAACTGTCAGAAATTATGCAATTAGGCACTGCATTAGGAAAATCTGCCATCAGCGCAAACCTTGTCTGAAGGCTAACACAAAAAGCATCAATAAAATAGCCAGACACATAATTAAAGCTCTGTCACTAATTTTCACAGACTGGAAGGAACCCTTAGAACTAATCATTGGCTTCCACAGTGGTCTTAAAGAAAGACTACATTTAAAATAAAATTACAACACTCTGACTGTGGTTTGCAGGACTTCTGGGATTCTCTCATTTACAGTGCAGAATTTCCCTACACTCATGAACCACTGGTTCTAAGTTTAAATTCAAAACCCAATCCGTAATTACCACTTGTCTAAAAACAAAACATTATCTTGAATGTATATCCTGTCCATTTCAACAAATACGAGTAGTGCTTAGAATAGTCACTTGCCATGCAAGCATTATATAAAGTCTTTATATAATTCTTGAAGTCAAATATTTCATTTGCAATAAATCATTTTAAAAATTCTATAAATCAGAACATCAGTAACATTTAAAATCTATTCTCAAAACAATGGCACTTGGGTATAGTCCCTTCCAAATTATTAGTGAAGAGGTTTAGAAAATCTTTAAATATTGTGGGAAGGGAATAATGGCATAAAAGGTAGTAAACCCTGATTATTTATAAGAAAAGTAAATTATGGTAAACATGTAAGTTTATTTCTATACCCACAGTCATTGTTTCAGAGAGAACTAAATGGTATGAAAACAATGAGTTATAGGTATATTGCTATGAAATATCTATCTTCTGCTTATTGAGAGAAGTCTAGAAAAATATGAAATCATCTCCATTCCATTAGCTATTTATTAGAAATAATTACTGTTTTATTATTATAATGGAATAAAGTCAGTTGACTAAATCACATGCGCACACAAACACACGTGCACACACATAATGTCTTGATTTTTTATCAGCTTAATTTGGCCCAGTGTTCTGGAGAATATTCTTTTCCTCAGTAAACAAGCATAAACATCTTTATTAAGTGGCTTAGAAAGAGGTTACTCTAACTTACTAATTGAAGCAGTGTTCCAGCTAAAGTCTTTTGCCATCCTCCAGTTAAGAAATCATGAACAGAACATGTTTGGATTGTAGTTATAGGAAAGTGCATATTGCTTTTCTGTAACTCTGTACCTCCTAAAGATGCAAGTCTTAAACAGATTGTCTGTCACTTGGAGGCCATATATGTCAATAAATTAATTTAGTAGTTAGGGTTGTGGTTGAAACTATGTATATAGTATATACTTGCTCATATATACACAATTTCATTTTAGATTGCCTTTTTTGAGAAAAACAACTATCTAGAGAAGTTTATAGAATCACAGAAATGTAAGGTTGGAAGGGATCTCAAGAGGCCATCTAGTCCAGCCCCCTAGAGCCAAGTATACCTAGAATGGCTTAGTATTTTGGATAAAGTAAGCTTTTACTTAAAGATCCATCCCTTTCACCCCTTCTCATAAGCTGTTCAAAAACTCATGAATAACCTGTCTTTTGACCTCCCTCGGTATGTCTACACTGCAATAGAAGACCCACAGGCATGGCCACAGTTGGCCTGGGTTATCTGACTCAGGCTTGCAGGGCTCAGGCTAAAGTGTAACAAAATTGTAGCAGGGCGAGAAAGTCTCAGAGTACATCTACACTGCAATAAAAAAAATGTAGCACCATATCTCAGAGACGGGGGTCAGCTGACTTGGGCTAGCAGGGATCGGGCTGCGGGTCTAAAAATTGCATTGCAGATGTTCAGGCTTGGGCTGGAACCCGGGCTCTGAGACTCAGAAGGGAGGGTCTTAGAGGATGGGGTCCAGCCCAAGCCTGAACGTATACACTGCAATATTATAGCTCTACACCCCAAACCTCGCAAGCCTGAGTCAGCTGACCTGGGTCCTGAGACTTGGTGCCATGGGTTTTTTATCATAGTATAGACATACCCCGAGGCCTTGCTGCAAAATCTTTCTGCATCAAGAAGAAAAAAGACACAATGCACTTAAAAAAAAAATTCTTTGCAAGTTACATAACTGCTTTAGGTAACTGATCTCTTATCCTCTGGTAATGTACAAAAGCTCCTTCCCTTAAAAACTGACCCATTATATAACACATTAACCTCCTTGAGATAGTGGCAGTTAAACATTGTCCCAGTTCCTAGAAGCTCCTTGAACATCCAAAAGAAATGACCTTCTTCCCATCCACATCTTGTAGATCTCCAACCCCAGGTGATTGTGTGTGTCTATTATAAAAAATCTTGTAAGGACTGCAAGGGCACAGCCACACTCCCTTCCCAGCACAGCTAGTATAATATGCACATCTGTAGCAGTAGAGTGTTCACATCTTCACCATAAGGACTTGGGGTCATCCAGTTCTGCCTACACTAGGGTGTTACTAACCTCCGATATAAATGAGATCCTCTGATTTCTCGCCCTTATGCTGTTCCAAATCTATACTATTCCTTATAGGGGAACATATCTGACTTTCCCCACCCACTATTCAGACTGCTGGTACTTAACATTAAAAAGGTTGCAGAGAAGTTTTTAAACTAGGAGATGGGGGAAAGCCAACTGCTGCAGAGGAGCATGTGGATCGGACAGAGACTTCTCGTAGAGGAGAGTCTATTGATAGAGATTCTCTAAGCTTTACTCAGGAGGAGAGGATGGAAGAGGATAATGTAAGGGCCAGATCCGACGAGAAACATTCACATAAAAAAAAAATTGGACACATCAGAAAAGGGCAGACAAATAAACAGTGACAAGTTTTTAAAGTGCTTGTATATAAATGCTAGAAGTCTAAATAATAAGATGGGTGAACTAGAGTGCCTCATGATAAAGGAGAATATTGATATAATAGTCATCACAGAAACCTGGTGGACTGAGGACAATCAGACACTGCAGGGGTTATATCTCATTGCCACAGGCAGTAAGAAGGAACCAAGGGATGACTGACCTGCTGTTTTTTATGCCCTATGATGGGGCACCTAGGCCCTAGGCACAGTCCCAGCAGATATCGCTCGTCAAAAGAATCTAATCTCACACATGGGGCATATGCACCCAGAAGCAGAATCCATGTGGACTATCACTTGAAGAGGATGGAGATAAGGTTAAGTATATAGCAGTAAATAAAGGGTAAAACATTACAGGGATGTTGTAATTATCTCAAAAAGAAACATTAGCAATTCAAAGTCAGGTGTAAAATGCACAGTTAAGAAACACCAACCTTTACTTCTATCTGCACTAACGCCAAGAGGAAAAAAAAGTGACGCATCTTCAATTTAACCTAATATTGGACTACAAACACTAAAATGTACTAAACATAATTGCAACTATATTGCATGGTGTCACTACATGACAGAGTTAAGGCTGTTTGAGCACCTTAACTGTGCATTTCTATTCCTTAATATGTTTTCATTTCTTTTAAGTTTATCCTTAACGCTGAAGTTCCTGGGTTTGTAAATCATGGTTTTGGCATAACAGAACAGTTCTCAAATGTTTTTACCCTGGAGCTACAGATATGTAATCAACTGTAACTTCATCATATCACAGTTTATGTCTGGGAATATATTGTAATGTTAAAAATGAAACAGCGGGCTCTATTGTATAAAATATGGTTTTAAATGGTGTTTCCATTCTAGCTCAAACATTTTCTATTGTAAAACAAATGATATAGATTTGGAGAACATTTCATTTAAAAGTTACTTTGTGTCTTATTCATTTTCTTTGTTATTGTTTCCTAAGAATTCTCTTTTAAAAGTTAGGTGTACCTCAGTATACTGACAACCCTACCAATCATTACCATACTATATGCAGCTACAGATAAAGGCAATAGGTACATATTAATTAACAAACACCAATTTATTTTCTAACATATATTGCCAACAGCAATGAAGAGTATGCCTTTGGAATAGTTTGTGAGAACAGATTTAATGAGGAACATTTAAAAGACATTATAAGTTACTGAATACATTCATTGCTCTCTTTGACACAATCAATCTTCAGTTAGGTATTATCAGGTATGGCAACAGGACATACTTTGTTATATGGGCTAATTAACTATATTAATCTATTAAGAATCCTTTTTGTTGATCACTCAATTGATCCTAAACCAATGCCTACATTCAACTCTCTTTCTTTACACAGGCCTAAGAAAATTACAAGAAACTACAGGCACATATTTATGATTATGTGATATAAAGGAGGGTTTTTTGCGGGGGGTGGAGGAAAAGGGGGGCAAGGGTGATATAGACTGAAGATCTAATCCATCAGACATGCTGTGTCTAGCAAAGCAAGACCATATGAGACTCCCACTACAGGGAGGTCACTTGTGAGGTATAAAACACTCACATCCTCAGACCAGTCTGTAGACCTGAACTCAGATATCACCTAATATATCATCATCAGAGTGCCAAAGCTTTTCATAAACAAACAAATCCTTTGACCTATCTACCTGCAAATTTCTGTAATGTCTTTAATACTGAACCCATTTTTATTTCTACAGTTAATGGATTAATGAGCTATTTTTTTCAAACCATTAGCTTTGTGTATTAGTCAAAATTAAGTTTGTTCTTTAACAGTTTTTGCCATGCAACTGTTGAATACTACATTAAAAATAAACTAATTTAGAATATGCCTGAAATCAAACCTCTATCTTTTATTTAAAATGTTTAATGCCTATACTGTAAACAAATTAAAACATTATTTTCTCATGGAACATGTGAGACTTATAACTCAGCTTTCAAGAGCCAAAATTCTTTTAAATCTCATATAAGAATTTTATATTATATTTTCAACATATGGAAGTTTTTCAACTGCTTAAACATAACACAACGTGATTCCTATAAATAAGGAAAAAGACGTATATGGCTGACTGCATGGTTTTTAAACCACTTGCATTGGAACCTAAAATTTAACATTTTTCTTAAAGCTTATTAAGTAAAACTTCATTAATTCACACTTACAACTAGACAACTGACCCATTACATAGTTTTGAGTGTTATAGGTTAATAAAAACAAGAAAAAAGCGGGTAATTCATTAAAAGAATAATTTTATTCATTTGTCAACTGCAGGTTAGATTTATTTATATGTTAAGGTATGACAGCAAAATGTAATATACTAAAGATACTAAAATTTGTAAAGATACTAAAATTTAAGAATATGATATCCAGTACACTGTTAAATGTTTGTAAAAGTGCTGAGAGACCACCAAATCTGGTGCAGATTTCAGGCGTGGGGTTCAGTAAAGTGCAGATTAAAGACGTTTTACTGAATTCTAAAATGACACTCACAATCATCTGTTACTAGAATAATGAAGATTATGCTTGGTGGTACCAACAGGTAGGTGAAAGGTTTCACTTACATATTCTCCATATGTCTCCTGCGCTGGAGGTGGTGGCAGAGGCCGGTATCCTGCAGGTGGAGGTACTCCTCTTGCTCGGGGGGCTAGAAGTCCACGACCACGACTGACTGGACCTCTACTGGGAAGTACTCCCCTGGGAGCTGGTGCCCCTCTTGGTACACCTGCTGCTGGGGGTGGCACTCCTCCACGGCCCCTATGAACAAGAAGATAATTTTATTAAATACCATATTCTTACTCTTGGTCTTCCCTCTGCAAGGTTTTTCCCAGTAACTTGTCAATTTTGCTCCAATGATTACTTCTACAGCTCGCTAAGAAGAATGTTTAAAGGTTCTTTACAAAAGAGGTAATTTAGAGTTTGGCATTTGTATTTCACATTTTGATTCAGTTACGCTTAGTATGACAGTACTACCAAAGGCAAAAATTGCATGTAGGCGATTTTTTACTAATGTCTTGTGAAGGTTTCTGCTGATAGTGTACGTGGAAGCCTCCTAGTGAAATTATAGTAATCAGTCAATTGCACAACAAATTTAACTTGAGATGTGGAAATACCATCCCAAGAAATAAAGGATTATCTTGAAGTTATTATTGGTTACATCATATCCCTTAGATCCATGCACAGAGAGATCACACCCATCTCCCTTCAGAACCTGTAAAGACTTAGAATCATAGAATATTAGGGTTGGAAGAGACCTCAGGAGGTCATCTAGTCCAATCTCCTGCTCAAAGCAGGACCAACACCAACTAAATCATCCCAGCCAAGGCTTTGTCAAGACTGGCCTTAAAAACCTCTAAGGATGGACATTCCACCACCTCCCTAGGTAACCTATTCCAGTGCTTCACCACTCTCCTAGTGGAATAGTGTTTTCTAATATCCACTTCTCTGCATGGTTCATGGAACATGATGAAAGGAGAGACTAGGTGGGGACAGCAGTTGATTTTCTTCCCTTTCTGGCCCTATGGAAACTACATTAAAAGATATAGCCATAGCTGTACACTTGTACTGTGGTGAGAGCTATAGAAACACATTAAACTTGCAAAACACAGCCACCTACTTGATTATCAGTGCTTCAAGTGGGAAACATATAACATCCCTACTTCAAGAGTTTTATAAGATTGCTATATAAAATTCAGGTGGTATTCAAGGTGCTGGTTTTAACCTATAAAGCCTTTGGGGTATGAGGAGTGGTAACATTAGAGAATACACTTGCCCACATGTGTGGTTTATGGTAGTGGTAAGATGTTTGCTGATGTGTGGAGGAGTACAGATATGTATTGCTTGGTGGCTTACCTTTTCATTTCCTTGCTTTTGTGATTTAGTGTCTGGCATGTGTTTAATTGTTCAAGTGGAGTGAATGAGGGTGGGAGAAGTTACCCAGAGCTTTGTCACAGAAGTGTAGCTGCTGACACAGAAGCTGCACTTCTGTGGCAAATAAAACCTTCTCCATTGTAGGATTAGGGTGACCAGATGTCCCGATTTTATAGGGACAGTCCCGATTTTTGGGTCTTTTTCTTATATAGGTTTCTATTACCCCCCCACACACACACACCACCTGTCCCGATTTTTCACACTTGCTGTCTGGTCACCCTATGTAGGATAAAATCCAACAGAAAAACATAGTTGCTGAAGGTAAAGATGTTATGATTGTGCTGAATAAACAATCAATAGGTGTGAAATACAGATAGCAAGTCAATTCTTCAGAAGTACTTAATCTACACACAAAGCTTTAGTCAAACTCCTTTTCTTGTTCTATAGGCTTTATATTTGAGGATATGATGCAAGAGCAAAACAAATGAGGAAAAACCTATATAAAAATCTGTATGTCTCTTAAATGTAAAAAAAACCAAAAAAGATAGTGGTTAGCTTACAAACTATACCTTCTTTGCTTAGTTTGTGTTTTAAAATCGATGATGGATGACCTTTGAAATGCTAGCAGAAAGACCTAGACAAACAACTTATTTCTTCCACAGAAAGGATTTAAAATGTGCACTTGGTATTCTGATTCACTTATCTACTTGCCCACATCTTGTAATACATCTAAAGTAACATCAACAAAACATTCCATTCTCTACCAGAGAGATAAATATACTCTGTAATTCATCCAAAAGAAGTAGAGAAGCAAGAGTGACCCTTGCAATTACAACCAGGCTATTAGAGAGAATACATTCTAGACAAGTCTGACTTGGGCAGAAAGGTTTAGACTCATCTGATATGATATAAAATAAGGAGGGCCAGGCTTGTCTTGTGGATAACATATTGGTGATGGGATCTATACACACTTTCTGTGTAACCTTGATTAAACCACAGAACCACTCTGCACCTCCCTTTTCTTATCTGTACAATTGTTTTAATATTGCCTTACATCACTGCTGAATATATTAATGTATGAAAAATTGTGGCACTGGCTGAGAAACATAGAAGTGCAAAGTTTGATCATAACAGAGCAGATACATATGAAATTACTCATAATAATTCATCAAAATATCAAAGGGCAAAACATTTTGAACAAGAGGATGAACAGTATGATTAACTGCTAGCTGAAGCTCCTACTTTATAGCTGCTTTTACAGGGTTTGCAGTGATGTGTCTGACTACCTGCAGAAGTGGCATTAAAGGAGAAAAAGCAAACCTAGCACTTTCCACTAAGGGATGCAAAGAAAGGGAGAAGAGCTTGAGGTCACCAGCAGGGTCAGTGCCAGGAGATATCAGCAGATATAGACCAAGAGCCAGCTGCAGTGCCAGACCCAGAAGTTTCAGGAGAGAGAAGTACTCAGGGGTGCAAGAGACCAGGCAGATACATGCAGGGAAGTGGAGGTGGTGGATGGGGAGAGGAAAAAAAAAACCTACAGGATTCTTTGATGAGAAAGTTACCTATTTAAAAAGTTTATTAATTGACCAAATGTTACAGTTGTCACAAATGCCTCATACACCTTGCCTTCCTGTTCTGGTAGTCTAGAGTAGACCCCCCACCATGACATCACTCCTATTTTAACCCTTTTATCTTTACCCAGAGACTCTCAACTGGTCTGTCGCTCATCTCCTTGTGGACCTCATGAGAAGTGTATCTATTCTTTATGTATAATGCAACCAACTCCTCCCTTTTTCCCCTGCCTGTCCTTTCTGAACTAGCCATACCCCTCTATATCAATACTCCAGTCATGAGACTTATCTCGCCAAGTCTCTGTGATGACAATTAAATCATAATTTAGCTTATGTACTAATACATCAAGTTCTTCCTGTTTATTCCCCATACTCCTTGCATTTGTATATAGGCATCTAAAACATTAATCAGATTCTCCCACTCATTTCCTTCTTGTTCTCCCTTCAACTCTATTGTAATTTTCCATGTCCCCCCCCCGCCCCCCGCATCTAACCCTCCGTTAAGATCATTTTTTATACTTATCTGTGGGCTTTTGTCACCTACCCCCATTGAACCTAATTTAAAGCCATCCTCGTTATGTTGGCTAGCTGGTGCGCAAAAATGTTCTTCCTCTTCTTGGTGAAGGGGGCCCAATCTCTTCACAGCAGAACTTCTTCCCAGAATGGCATTCCATGGTCAAAGAAGCATGTCAGCATGCCCTTTGGAGGATTCTCTCCATCCTCCCTACCAATTTTCTATGGGGGTTCTACAGGTCTTTGTCTTTGGTCCCCTTCCTCCAACTCTCCCTCTACACCTTTTTCTTGGGTAATCTCATCCCAAACACAAATTCAACTACCATCGCTGTTGACTCATATCCAGTTTCTCGTCCACTGTAATCCCCTCCTTTTCTGCACAATTATCGCTTAGCAAGAAAAGGACCTGGGGATTACAGTGGATCAGAAGTTGGACATGAGTCAACAGTGTGCCCTTGTTGCCCTTGTTGCCGAGAAGGCTAACAGCATATCAGGCTGCATTAGTAGGAGCACTGCTAGCAGATCAAGGGAAGTGATTATTCCCCTGTATTCAGCACTGGTGAGGCCACACCTGGAGTATTGCGTCCAGTTTGGGGAAGGATGTGGATGTAAATAAGAAAGAATGTGGATGAACTGGAGAGAGTCCAGCAGAGGGCAACGAAAACGATTAGGGGGCTGGGGCACATGACTTACGAGGAGAGGCTGAGGGAACTGGGCTTATTTAGTCTGTAGAAGAGATGAGTGAGGGGAGATTTGATAGCAACCTTCAACTACCTGAAGGGAGGTTCCAAAAAGGATGGAGCTAGGTTGTTCTCAGTGGTGGCAGATGACAGAACAAGGAGCAGTGGTCTCAAGTTGCAGTTGGGGAGGTCTAGGTTGAATATTCGGAAAAACTATTTCACTAGGAGGGTGATGAAACACTGGAATGGGTTACCTAGAGAGGTGGTGGAAAAACCTCCTTAGAGGTTTTTAAGGCCCAGCTTGACAAAGCCCTTGCTGGAATGATTTAGTTGAGGTTGGTCCTGCTTTGAGCAGGGGGTTGGATTAGATGACCTCCTGAGGTCTCTTCCAACCCTAATATTCTATGATTCCATGAAAACTAAAATCTTGGCCTATCTCTCTGGTATCTTCTTGCAGAGGTCTAGCCATCAGTTCAAGTTCAACATGGCTAAAACAGAGCTCTTAATCTTTCCTCTCTTTTCCCCTCTATCTCCTTTCTTGATCACTGTTGAAATACCACCATCGTGCCTGTCAGTCAGGCCCATAATCTGAATATCATCTTTGACTCAGACCTCTCTCTAGGTCAGCCGACCTGTGGAACTCTTTTCCTGAGGATGTTGTGAAGGCCAAGACTATAACAGGGTTAAAAAAAGAACTAGATAAATTCATGGAGGATAGGCACATCAATGGCTGTTGGCCAGGATGGGCAGGGATGGTGTCCCTAGCCTCTACAATGAGGAGCCCTTGCGGCACCTTAAAGATTAACAAATGTATTTGGGCATAAGTTTTCATGGGCTAAAACCCACTTCGTCAGATGCATGAAGTGGAAAATATAGCAGGGATGTATAATTACACAGCATATGAAAAGATGGGAGTTGCCTTACCAAGTGGGGGATGGGGGGGCAGTGCTAACAAGCCAATTCAATTGAGGTGGAAGTGGGCTATTCTCAACAGTTGACAAGAAGGGATGGAAATCACGTTGGTAGTGCTAATGAGGCCAATGTAAACAAGGTGGACCATTTCAAACAGTTGACAAAGTGTGAGTATCAGCAGGGGAAAATTAGTTTTTGTAGTGACCCATCCACTCCCAGTCTTTATTCAGGCCTAACTTGATGGTGTCTAGTTTGCAAATTAATTACAGTTCTGCAGTTTCTCGCTGGAGTCTGTTTTTGAAGTTTTTGTTGTTGAAGAATTGCCACTTTTAAGTCTGTTATTGAGTGTCCAGGGAGATTGAAGTGTTCTCCAACTGGTTTTTGAATGTTATAATTCCTGATGTCAGATTTGTGTTCATTCATTCTTTTGCATAGAGACTGTCCAGTTTGGCCAATGTACATGGCATAGGAGCATTGGGAATGGGGGATGGATCACTCAATGATTACCTGTTCTGTTCATTCCCTCTGGGGCACCTGGCATTGGCCACTGTCAGAAGACAGGATACTGGGCTAGATGGACCTTTGGTTTGACCCAGTAAGACCGTTCTGATGTTCTTCACATCTAGACTATGTCTCAATCTTGCAGATGGCTTCTGCATAATATCTCTAAAATACGAATTTTCCTATCCACTCACACAGTTTAAATTCTTGTCCAGGCTCTCATCATCTCACATCTTGATTACTTTAACATCCTTTTCTCTGGCTGTGACAAATGTAATCTTGCTCCACTCAAATCAATTCAGAATCCTGCTGCAGAGATCATTCTCCTACCCATCTCTTTGAACATGGGCAAACCTCTCTTTGCATCCCTTCATCAGCTCCCTCTTCTTTCTCTCTTTAAACAAACTGCTTGTCTTCACTTTCAAGGCCCTTCACGGCCTAATCCAACCATATCTATCATGTCTCATTCGCTATCAAAACCTTGACTCTGACCTCTGATCAGCCTATGACATAGGTCTCCACTGCCCCCTTATTAAATTTTCAAAAAAGCTGTGTTGTGCTTTCTCTCATTCCACCCCACACCTTTGGGAAGAGCTCCTAGTCCAGTGACTCTCAACCTTTCCAGACTACTGTACCCTTTCAGCAGTCTGATTTGTCTTGGGTACCCCCAAATTTCACATCACTTAAAAAGGACTTGCTCACAAAATCAGACATAAAAATACAGAAAAGTGTCACAGAACACTATTACTGAAAAATTGCTTACTTTCTCATTTTTACCTTATAATTGTAAAATAAATCAATTGGAATATAAATATTTCACTTACATTTCAGTGTATAGTATATAGATCAGTACAAACAAGTCACTGTCTGTATGAAATTTTAGTTTGTATTGACTTCACTAGTGCTTTTTATGTAGCCTGTTGTAAAACTAGGCAAATATCTAGATGAGTTGATGTACTCCTTGGAAGACCACTGCGTACCCCCAGGGGTTCACATATCCCTGGTTGAGAATCACTGTCCTCGTAAACACCTGCAGAGATACCTCATTATCCTCCTTCAAATTCTCCTTTGCCATGAGGCCTACAAAAATATGTACAACTGTTAAACTGCTGCTATCACTGCTTATCACACTGACCAATACTGTCTCATTGTTCCCTTGTATCTATCTGTCTATATCCATCTGTTGTCTCTTGTCTTAGATTGTAAACTCTTTGGGGTAGGAACCATCATTTTTGTTCTGTGCTTGTACAGCACTTAGCACAATGGGGTCCTGGTCAATGACCCCCATTATTATTTGTCTAGTAATTCAAACAAATAATAATATTTGTATAATCCTCATCATTCTAGTACCTGAGCACTTCATAATCATTAATGGATTTCTATCTTCACAACATCCCGATGGAAGAAGAGAAGTCCTTTTCCCTAAGCGACTTGCCCAAAGTCACACAAAGCTTGCGTTGGGGGGGAGGGGGACCCAGACCTGAGTCCCAGCACAGCACCCTGTCAATTAAACCATCCTTCCTATTGAATGCAATTATAGAAGCTATCTTTAGGAAGGAATTGAAAAATGTACTCAATACATGGTAACTTGTAAGCTTGAGCTGCTTCCCCAGTCCACTCCAGACAATGCTTGCCCCTCCTGATTCTGGGGTCTGGTTCAATGACAACAAAACTACTGACTCCCTAAAAAGTAGCACTCATGGAATATCTGGTTTAAGCAAATCTAAAACAGAAAAAAATGCATACATTTACACAGGACAACCCTGATGTCCAAGCCTTCTCCTCAGGCATGGTTAACCATCGAGTTTCAGATTCTCCATAAGCACCTACAACAGCTCTGGCTCTTCTCCTTACTGGAAAGATCCACCAGCAACCCCTTTCATTCTCCACGTGTTCTCTGTAGAAAGACCCACAAGCAGCTACTATTCCCTTCATGCCAAAGCAAAGCTGTACCCTGACCCTCACTTAAAAGGGCCAGCAGGCCTTATGACATCTCTAAAATGAAGTACATCTGTTTCACCTCTTCCCTGGTACACCAAGTCTCTTGCAATTAAACAGAGAAACGGCTATGTACTTTTTAAAGTGAACTGTATTTTATTTGTATATTTTTGAAAATTTATCAAATAGCAGTTGATTGACAATGTAATTAATACTAGATCTGACTGAACAACAGAGATAAATATCTGGTAAATGTATTAAATGCATTTCAAAAGTTGTAGAACAACATAATTGCCAAGTAGTATCTAACTATGAATTAAAAACTCAGACATTATTCAACAAATACCAGAGAAAAAATCATTTACATTTTTGCTGAATATTATTTGACAAGCCCTATTACATTTCTTTTGATTTTGTTATACCTTCCCTTTCTTTTTAGCTTCATCTCCAGTCTGCATGTGCTCATAGCTATTCATGGGCCTACACACTGGGGCTGTAAATTTTACCAGATACTTAATAGCCAAGACCAATTCTAGGCATGGTCAAGCAAAGCAGTCACCCTGGGTGCCTTCTTCCAAGTGGCATTGTACTGCCCAGCTGTTTCTCTTGTTTTCTGGGGGTTGGCGCCACACTGATTAGCCAGCTTCCCCCCTCCCCTTGGCCATTCAATGGAGGGAACACAAGGTCCATGTGAAAACATCTTCTGTCCTGGCTTGCAAAATGGCTAGGGCCACTCCTTAGGAGAACTAAACCTAACAGTCACAGACTTATATGAATGATGAGAGAACCCTCACAGTACAGTGGCAATGCAATTGCTAGAACAGGGAGTGTGCTGTATTTGCTACGAGGATGCTGTCCCTGGACTGCTCATGAGCACATTCTTTTATACCAACCTCCAGGAATTTGATAAACTTGAAGAAGTCCACTAGAGTCTTCTGGCTAAGAAGCAGCATTCTGTCTTTTGCTCTTCTAGAACTTCCCAGCGGCAGCAAGGAAAGTTCTCCATTACTGGGATCTCCATTATTCTACTTCTTCCATTTTTGAGCAGTGAATCACCTCCTTTAGTATAGGTACACCCTGTCTCCTCAGTATGCCCAGCTAGTTCTGCAAGCTCCACTCCCTTTGTCATGCTCTACAACCCCTGGAAGCACCGCTGCTGCCTCTTGAATTCAAGGACTATGTGATTGTTGCCAAAAGTTTTCAATAAAAAGTTACATTTTAAAACTATAGTGTTGAATGTCCATTAAGAAGAATATTAGAAGCTAATAAACTGAATATTTGTCTGCTATTTTTTTAAATAAAAACAGAACAAATGTTATATTTGCAAATAGCCATAAAATAATGTCATGAAGGTAAATTAACCATGTTAGAATAAGGTACATTTTATTTGGAATTAGTATGCAAATACCACTAATGAGTCTCTAGAAATACATACTTAATTTCAACAACTGCAATTATCATCAATAACTATTTATTTGTTCTCTAACTGAAGCTGATAGCTGATTAACTCTCAAGTGTATGAATTACAGTAGAAAAAAACAAAATTAAAGAGAGTCTTTCCCACAAATAAAATTAGAACACTTTACCAGAAATACAAGACGTTTTCTACATATTTGTTATTTACTCTAATGCTGAGGATATTTGCCTGAATTTATTTAAATACATCTCCTATCAACTAAAGAGACAAGAAAAACCTAAAAAGTAGGGCTGTCGATTAACCGCAGTTAACTCACGCAATTAACTCAAAAAAAGTAATCGAGATTTAAAAAAAATAATCGCTATTAATAACAGTTTTAATCGCACTGTGCAATAGAATACCAATTGAAATTTATAAAATATTTTTGAATTTTTTTTTAAATGTTCAAATATATTGATTTCTATTACAACACAGAACACAAAGCGTATAGTGCTCACAATCATTTTTACAGTGTAAATATTTATAACAAAAAATATAAAAAATATTATTTTTCAATTCACCTCATACAAGTACCACAGTGCAATTTCTTTATCATGAAAGTGCAACTTACAAATGTATTTTTGTTACATAACTGCACTCAAAAACAAAACAATATAAAACTTTAGAGTCTACAGGTCCACTTAGTCCTGCTTCTTGTTCATCCAATCGCTAAGACAAACAAGTTTGTTTACATTTACAGGAGATAATGTTGCCCGCTTCTTATTTACAATGTCACCAGAAAGTGAGAAAAGGCGTTTGCATGGCACTTGTGTAGCTGGCGTTGCAAGGTATTTACGTGCCAGATATGCTAAATATTCGTATACCCCTTCATGCTTCGGCCACCATTTCAGAGGACATGCTTCCATGTTGACGATGCTCGTTAAAAAATTGTGTTAATTAAATTTTTGACTGTACTCCTTGGGGGAGAATGGTATGTCTCCTGCTCTGTTTTACTCACATTCTGCCATATATTTCGTGTTATAGCAGTCTCGAATGATGACCCAGCACATGTTGCTCGTTTTAAGAATACTTTCTCTGCAGATTTGACAAAACGCAAAGAAGGTACCAATGTAAGATTTCTAAAGCTAGCTACAGCACTCGACCCAAGGTTTAAGAATCTGAAGTGCCTTCCAAAATCTGAGAGGGATGAGGTGTGGAGCATGCTTTCAGAGTCTTAAAAGAGCAACGCTCTGATGTGGAAACTACAGAACCCGAACCACCAAAAAAGAAAATGAACCTTCTGCTGGTAGGCTCTAAAGTTTTACATTGTTTTATTTTTGAATGCAGTTATTTTTTGTACATAATTTTACATTTGTAAGTTCAACTTTCATGGTAAAGTGATTACATTACAGTACTTGTATGAGTTGAATTGAAAAATATTATTTTTTTGTTTTTTACAGTACAAATAATTGTAATAAAAATAAATATAAAGTGAGCACTGTACACTTTATATCCGGTGTTGTAATTGAAATCTATATATTTGAAAATGTAGAAAGCATCCAAAAATATTTAAACAATGGTATTCTATTATTGTTTAACAGCATGATTAATCACGATTAATTTATTTAATTGCTTGACAGTCCTACCAAAAAGGCATTTCAGATTTCAGCATAGTATATTTTTCACTGGATCAAAAATTACACAATATTAGTATTACATATCAGGATTACTCCTGAAAGCACTGTTAATGCTGAAATGTCATCCTTAGCTTTTGTACCCAGCTATTGCAGTACCTTACATCTGATCATATATGTTCTAAGAGTCCTGTAATTACTAGTCACAACATGAGTCCAATAGATTTACCTAATTTTCTTTAGTTCTGCAAATTCAACCAGACCTTCAACATTACTTTTAAAGATTTTTTCTTTACGTTTGTGGTAGTTTAACTATTAGGTTGACCCAGTGGTACAACTTTTGGAGGCCGACTAAAGAATGACTCCTCTTAAACTCATCTCGGGATGGATGTTGTATTGGTAAGGGGTTTTATTTCCGTGGGATATGTTTTTTAGTTACTGACTGAAGTTTAAAGGCAAGTTTTATTAAAGTTCACTGTCTTCTCTATTTAATTTGCACTCAGGAATGAGGAGGTTACTTACCTGTAACTAGAGGTTTTTTACAAAAAACAACAAGAAGTCTGGTGGCACCTTAAAGACTAACAGATTTATTTGGGCATAAGCTTTGGTGGGTAAAAACCTTTGGCTCACCTCAGGGTTTCGACCGAGGTGATAAAGGGCGGGGCTGACCAACAGTGTCTCAAGTTCCTTCGCCACTGCAAATCCAACAGACCTGCAGCAGAGGGGAAGGAGGGCAGGAAGTGGAATACAGATAGGGACCACATAGCTTGAAGAGCCTCCAATTACAGGTAAGTAACCTCCTCTTATTATTTGAGTGATGTATTCCACTGAAGATGATTAACAAGCAGTACCTCAGTAGGAAGAGGGTATGAGGATGAAGATGGAATGGTTGAGCAGAGGACAGTTGCGCTGAAGGAGGCACCCGCTACTGAGACATAATGCATAGCAAAGGTATGTACTGAACTCCATGTGGCCACTCTACATATGTCCCGGAGTGGCACATCATGGAGGAAGGCGATGGTCCAAGCCTAGGCTCTTGTAGAATGGGTCCACACCCAGAGGGTTAAGGCAATCCCAATAACTGATGGAGTGTAAAATTCACTTGGAGATTCTGTGTGTGGAGGTTGCCTAACCTATAACACTTTCAGCTACTATAACAAACAGTTGAGGACATTTCCTGATCAGTCTTGTCCTCTGCAGGTAGAAGGACAAGGCCCGATGGACATCGAGGGAGTGGAGTCGTCGTTCCTATTCCGAGGCATCCAGCTTTGGAAAGAAAGCAGGTAAGTGAATGGGCTGATTGGAGCGGCGAACAGCAGAAGCTAACAGAGGGAGTTTGCCTGGGATCTGTCCGAGAGGAGGTACGCTAAGTGCTGCATTAGGGGGGCTGTGTTAGTGAGTATCTGAGTGTCCGTTGCAGGGACAGTTTGTCAGTTTGACCGTGTGCTTGATTGTTTGTTTGAAAAGTGGGAATTGGGAGTGCTTTGTTCCAGGTGGGCCCTGAGTGGGCCTGACTGTTATAAAAAGGCAGTCAGCAGCGAACCAGCTGAGCGGTGAACAGCGGAGGCTAACAGAGGGAGTTCGCCTGGGGAGAGCCCACTGAGGCTTTCATCTTGTGGGCTTCTGTGAGTTGCTGCAGTAGCTGAGGAAGCTCTTAGAAGGAAGAAATTATGGAAGGTGAGCGTTCAGCTGTTGTAACCTGCACAGGTTGTGCCATGTTTGTCTTTCTTCCACAGGACAGAAGCGACTTTGTCTGTACCAAGAGCAAGCTGGTCTCCATATTGGAAGAGAAGGTTCGAGGTCTGGAGAAACAAGTATCGAGCCTGCGTTGCATAAGAGAAAATGAAGATTTCCTGGACAGACGTCAGGATATGCTTTTATGGGCACAACGTTCTGAAGAATCAGAGCAGGCTGCACAGAGGGGACAGAGGGACGCTGAAGAAATTTGGCAGCATGTGACCTCCAGAAGAAGAAAGAGGAGCGCCCATGTACCAGCAATGGAGATACAGGTGAGCAACCGTTTTCATGTTCTCTCCACAGGCACTAATGTCGAGAGTGGACTAGATGATACATCTGAGGGAAGGGAGCAGAAGGAGACTCCACCGATTGGAAGGCATGAGATGCACTGTCCTAGGGGGTTCCACGACCACCGCTCTCAAGAGAAGGAGGTGGGTGGTGGTGGTCGGGGACTCCCTCCTCAAGGGGACTGAGTCATCTATCTGCCGCTCTGACCGAGAAAACCGAGAGGTCTGCTGCTTGCCGGGAGCTAGGATTCACGATGTGATGGACAGACTGCCGAGACTCATCAAGCCCTCGGATCTCTACGCCTTCCTGCTTCTCCACGTGGGCATCAATGATACTGCCAAGAATGACCTTGAGCGGATCACCGCAGACTACGTGGCTCTGGGAAGAAGGATAAAGGAGTTTGAGGCACAAGTGGTGTTCTCGTCCATCCTCCCTGTGCAGGGAAAAGGCCTGGGTAGAGATCGTTGAATTGTGGAAGTCAACGAATGGCTACACAGCTGGTGTCGGAGAGAAGGCTTTGGATTCTTCGACCATGGGATGGTGTTCCAAGAAGGAGGAATGCTAGGCAGAGACGGGCTCCACCTAACAAAGAGAGGGAAGAGCATCTTCGCAAGCAGGCTGGCTAACCTAGTGAGGAGGGCTTTAAACTAGGTTCACTGGGGGAAGGAGACCAAAGCCCTGAGGTAAGTGTGGAAATGGGATACCGGGAGGAAGCACGAGCAGGAGTGTGCAAGAGAGGAGGACTCCTGCTTCATACTGAGAAAGTGGGACAATCAGCGAGTTATCTTAATTGCCTATACACAAATGCAAGAAGCCTGGAAAACAAGCAGGGAGAACTGGAAGTCCTGGCGCAGTCAAGGAACTATGATGTGATTGGAATAACAGAGACTTGGTGGGATAACTCACATGACTGGAGTACTGTCATGGATGGATATAAACTGTTCAGGAAGGACAGGCAGGGCAGAAAAGGTGGGGGAGTTGCATTATATGTAAGAGAGGAGTATGACTGCTCAGAGCTCCGGTATGAAACTGCAGAAAAACCTGAGTGTCTCTGGATTAAGTTTAGAAGTGTGAGCAACAAGGGTGATGTCGTGGTAGGAATCTGCAATAGACCACCAGACCAGGGGGATGAGGTAGATGAGGTTTTCTTCCGGCAACTAGCAGAAGTTACTAGATCTCAGGCCCTGGTTCTCATGGGAGACTTTAATCACCCTGATATCTGCTGGGAGAGCAATACAGCAGTGCACAGACAATCCAGGAAGTTTTTGGAAAGTGTAGGGGATAATTTCCTGGTGCAAGTGCTGGAGGAACCAACTAGGGGCAGAGCTCTTCTAGACCTGCTGCTCAAAAACTGGGAAGAATTAGTAGGGGAAGCAAAAGTGGATGGGAACCTGGGAGGCAGTGACAATGAGATGGTCGAGTTCAGGATCCTGACACAAGGAAGAAAGGAGAGCAGCAGAATATGGATATTCTATGATTGAGATCATACTGGGAGACAACCTTTGGCAGAAATTTCAGATGCAGGTGCAAGGAAACTATCTTTATGGAATCAAGTATCAGAGGGGTAGCCGTGTTAGTCTGAATCTGTAAAAAGCAACAGAGGGTCCTGTGGCACCTTTGAGACTAACAGAAGTATTGGGAGCATAAGCTTTCGTGGGTAAGAACCTCACGTCTTGCATCTGAAGAAGTGAGGTTCTTACCCACGAAAGCTTATGCTCCCAATACTTCTGTTAGTCTCAAAGGTGCCACAGGACCCTCTGTTGTCTGTCTTTATGGAAAGTGGTGAAAGAAAGGTCCGCCATCATGGCCCCAAGTTCACCTACCCTTCTCTCCAAAGCGACAACAAGGAAGGTGACTTTCATTGAAAAGAGGGACAGAGAGCACAAAGTCAAGCTTGAATGGTGGATTTTGTTAATGCTGAGACAAAAAGGTAGAGGTCTCACTGGGGAGTGATGGGTTGAACGGGTGGACAGGTTCTGATGAGGCCTTTTCAAAACCTAGCAATCAGTGTATGTGTAAAGACAGAATGTCCTTCTGGGGATAGTGGAAGGTGCTAATTGTTGCCAGGTGCACCTTAAGAGAGTACAATAAAAGACCCGATGTCTTCAATGACAGATAGTTTTAAAGGAGGGGAATCTCCATTGCTTTTGGAGAAAACCCATTCTGTTGGACCCAGGAGACTAAGCGTTTTCATTCGCCCCAGTAGGAATGCCTCGTGGACTCTTTCCTGCTGCTCAAGAGATTGTTTTGTACTTCTGATGAACATGCCTGTTCTAGAGAAGATGCCCATCCAAATACTATGCTCTGAAGTGAAGCATCTGGGCTTCGGGATAGATCCTGCCATTGTGCTGCAGCAGTAGCTTGTGGAAAATAGGGATGGGAATTGGGGGATGGGTGGACATACAGAGGAGTTTGGGAAACGAGAACTTTCTGGGCCAGTAGGGGGCAATCAGGATGACTGTCACTCAGTCTCGTCTGATCTTGTGGAGTACTCAAGGCAGGAGTTGAAGAGGATGACATCACACGCAAAAGGACACTAATAGTTCTGACCTAGACCATGCGGCACTGAGAAGGAATTGGAGACACGGTTGGGTCCATCCCACCCTTTATCACCTCGGGTGAAACCATGAAGTGAGCCAAGGTGCATACACGGATCAACAGTCACTATCTACTTTCAAAATCTCCAGTTCTGCGCGCATGTGTAAACCCTCAGTGGAATACAATAAGGACCACCACATGAAGAAGAACATGTTCTTAAATAAAACCATATAAGCTGGATACAGGATTGTCATTTAACACCCATCACACTGCATCATATGTGAAAGTGTGACAAATAGGAAGAAACCAGCATCTTCATTATTATCTTAATTGAAAAGAAACCTCTTCTGGGAACCATTTTTGCGGGACGCTTATTCTTTACATATTATCGTTTCTTGATTATATTTCCTATTTTGTTTTACTAGATTTGAAGGGTAATGAAAAAATGGGAAAAAGTATTACGTTCAAAATTGTTTTGAAGGTCACAGACTAGTTCCACTCATTTATACAATTCAGTAACTTTTTAAACTGACATCAATAAACATATTAAAGAGGAAGGGTGGGATTTTTTGTACAAAATATTGAAAGACAACTACAATATGGATTCTAAGGCTTGGTCTACACTACCCCCCCTAATTCGAACTAAGGTACGCAACTTCAGCTACGTGAATAACGTAGCTGAAGTTCGAAGTACCTTATTTCGAATTAGTTCAAACTTACCTTGGTCCACACTCGGCAGGCAGGCTCCCCCGTCGACTCCGCGGTACTCCTCTCGGCGAGCTGGAGTACCGCAGTCGACGGCGAGCACTTCCGGGTTCGACTTATCGCGTCCAGACTAGACGCGATAAGTCGAACCCAGAAGTTCGATTTCCAGCCGTCGAACTTGCCGGTAAGTGTAGCCAAGGCCTAAGTAGTATTCAAAGTGCAAAGTATTCAAGTACCATTAATTATATGAACAATAGAAAGCAAAAAGATCTTTAATCGGATACGGACACAAAAAGAAGGAATAGTACTATATAAAGACTTATTTTTGTACTTATTGCTTCCCCCCACTGTTTATATGAAGAGTATTTCTAACACTTTGAAAGACATTCTTAGTAAATATAGTCTCTCTCTCAGCACCACGTTATACTGTTTACTAGGGTTAGAGATGAAATAAAATTAGGTCCATCCCAGTCTACGTTTCATTAGCTGAAAAGAGTATTTTCATTGCTATGGAGCAGCAAAAAAGGGGCAAGATGCACTTTTCTTTTGTTCCCATTCTTCTCAGCTTCTTTATGCACTAGAGGATAAACTGATTTGTCTGAAGTATTTGCTTCTCACAAATGAGATTTTTCGGTGCATTTAATATTTTTCTCCTGTTTTATTTAGTCTCCTGGAGGAATTTAGCCCTTTTCTAATTGGGGCAGATAGCTTTGGGAACTATTCTGATTTTCTTGAAACACTTTATTTGATAGGATCAATTCCTGATATGTATTGCCCTTCCTTTTTCAAATCTGCACTGGCTCTTTTTAGAAACTGTTCTCAGCAAGAATCTGCCACCAGGAACATATAGCCTGGATAAAGAATATTCTACCCATACAATGAGAGAAATGAAATTAATAGATACAACCTAAATATCCCCTTCTGTTTCAATTGGCTGCAATAGATACCAACTGTCTACTTAGGAGGGAAAGTCCAAATTTTTACAATTTACTTGTTCTGTACCACAAAAAAATCCATTTATTCCAATGAATTAAAAGTGTACCCTATTTTTTCCCCTTCAAATATCCCTATTAATAGTTCTCAATTGTTGACACCTATGACTATGTACTATTTACTTCCAGGCCTAAACTGTTGTGCATTACTGAACTGTACCGTTAAACCATTATAGATTAAATTTATAACTGAGATCTCAGAACAGCTTCTCCTGATATCACAAGATGCTATTTTCATGAGAAATAATAGCAAAGATGCACTAACTTTTAATATAACCATTGAAATCCCATTATGGGAATAAAATATGGACAGCCATTGTTAAACTATTACCAGCTGCCACAGCATTATTACAAATAGCTTTAAGCCAGAAGTTTTGTCAATGTGTTCTATTTAATATTATGAATTATATTCATAATAGTCAAACCTTGCTTAATTAATTCAAAGAGGCATATTCCCTCCCAAAGCACTAAGAGGGATAAATCCTTCCCTGCATAATTTCTAATGCATGTCAGTTCAAATGAGTCTAAGATTATCTGGCACCCAGGGGCTCTTCCAATAGTTCCTTATCCAATTAATGCCCCTAGTTCAAAATATCCAATCCTACCAAGCCATTCTACCTTGCCCACACTCTGGAATTGCTGCCACTTTTGCAGTTCCTAGCTGAAAATCAGTATGTCTTACATGTTCATGTTACAAAGGTGTTCATGCCCAATACATGGAAATGGTAAATTCTCCATGTCTTGACGTCTTTAAATTAAGAATAGATGCCTTTCTGGAAAAAGATATGCTTTAGTCAAATAAAATATTGAGCTCAATACAGGGGTAACTGGGTGAAATGTAATGGCCTGGGATTTACAGAAGGTCAGACTACATGATCTAATGGTCTATTCTGATATCATACTCTGTGATCTATATGTAGAGTCCTCCCACAGCCCCAGATATCTCTAATTTATCATCTTCAAGAAGCACAGCACATTCTTCAGATGTCGTTTTCAACTGCGCTCTCAGGTTTCAAAAAGAAACACAGCCACCTTACTGTTAGTAGCCAAAACTTCTGGGGCCACAACCTACCAGAAGCCCGTGGAAGAAAGGGAGCCTTACCATACCTAAAAAAAGAACAGGAGTACTTGTGGCACCTTAGAGACTAACAAATTTATTAGAGCATAAGCTTTCGTGGACTACAGCCCACTTCTTCGGATGCATAAGTTTGTGTGGAAGGTTGGTTTCTTATGAGAGTATCCAGTTCTGAGAGCTCATTCTTAATCTTTCCCTGTTTGCTGTATAGGATGCTGATCAGGTGGTTTCGCAGTTTCTTTGAGAGTGTGTGACACAGTCTCTCAGCATAGTCTGTGTGATATGTAGATTGTAATGAATTTTTTACCTTTAGTCCTTTTGGTATGATGTCCATCTGCTTGCATTTGGAAAGGAAGATGATGTCTGTCTGTATCTGTACGAGTTTTTTCATGAGGTTGATGGATTTCCACTCCATACGGCTAAATGCAGTGCCTTGCATAATGACAGGTATCAGAGTAGCAGCCGTGTTAGTCTGTATCCGCAAAAGCTTATGCTCTAATAAATTTGTTAGTCTCTAAGGTGCCACAAGTACTCCTGTTCTTTTTGCGGATACAGACTAACACGGCTGCTACTCTGATACTTACCATACCTAGGGGACAATTCATTTGAGTTCCTTTTTTGTGTGTGTTGACAACACTTAAACATCATTTATATAACAGACAATTCTAAATACTTATAACCAGACTGTTAACTAAACTTACTAACGTTTGTTTAATTTCTGAGGAGTCTTGCATTGTTGCTTGGACTTGTGGGTCTCCTTTGAATTATCAGTACTACTGTCAGGGGGCAGTGAGTCCATTTGCTCTGGCAGTGTTATGTCCTGGGGCCAGATGTCAGAGACCAAGTGAGGGCAAAGGCCTGGGCTGGTCCCTAAGGTGAATCCGGGCAAGGAAAATGGAGCGAAAACTCCTTAGACATTTTGTGCTTATCTAAACTAAGAAAGGAGATTAACCCCTCTTTCTGAAACAATCTAATTGATCGGACTTATTCAATCATTTGCAGGTAAAATTTAAGGGCTCAGACCAGCTGAGACGAATGCAGGTTCATTTCTTTGTCACATTTTGGGTTGAGGCAGGAAAAAACCAGGGATACTACTTGATTAATGTGAAGGCTAGAATTTTTCTTTGGAACAAACTTTAGGCAGAAATCTCAGGACCACTTTGTCAAGGTGAAAGGAAATTAATGGAAATTTGCAATAAACAGTTGATTTCTCCTACTCTTTCTGGTTGAGGTAACTCCAATGAAAAAATGCCAACATGGATGAAAGAAAATTTAAGGTAGCAGCTATCAAGTTTCATAATTCTTAAAGACATTCTTCTGCTGTGTTTTTTTTTAACCTAAGAAATATTAGAAATACTCCCAGATATTTTCTGGATAACCTCTTATATATCTCAGAGCAAGCTTACTGTAAGTTATCAGATCTTATCTTACAGGGAAGGGGTGTTCAATATACTCAGTAGCCTCCTTTATTCAAACTCTCAGTTACTGAAGTTAAAGAATTGTTAAAGTTTAATTTAGTGAAATTAAAAATTACTTCCCCACAAATTCCATCTCATCTCTTTTTGAAGAAGGTTGGTGGTGAGGCACGAGACTGACACTCAGGGGATATGAGTTCTGATACAAGTTTTCAGACTTCCTTTGGGCAAGTGGTTTGATTTCCCTCTGCCTCAGTCCCCTATCTACAAAATAGGAATAAAAAAGCCTTAACTCACTGGCATTTAGTGGGAATAAATTAATAAATTGAAAGTGGAGATTGATGCCATTCTTTGACTTTCTCCAATCATCACAGACTTCCTGGACAGATAAGACTTTACTGTCTCATAAATGTAAACTTTCAGGGGAAAATCATAATCTGGTTTAAAAGAAGTCCCATTTACATCAAAGAAGCAGAAGCCTTTTTTCCCCCCTGTATGCAAATCACGTAAGTGGCTGCTGTTCTGGGCATTAAAATTCTTCAGCGAGGTGTCCTCAGAATCAATCTGATCTAAAGAGGATGAAAACATTTCCCCTTCTTCAGAAATCTCAGAGAGATGTACTTTCTGACCTACTGGGAGAGGAAACCAAATCAAATTTCTTATCATGAGCGTGGGATTCTTTGTCTGGTGTTTGGCAGAGCTTTCTCTTAATGAGTTGTGTATTCCACTTAGGTTCTTCTACTGTACCCATCACTGTGGCTTTTTCAGCTTCATAGAGTTTAATGCCAGAAGAGACCATTAGAACAGTGTTTCTCAAACCTGATCACCTAGTACAACCTCCTGTGTATCATAAGTAAGACTATGTTTTAGTCATAGGTATTTTTAGTAAAAGTCATGGACAGGTCATGGGTAGTAAACAAAAATTCACGGCCCATGACCTGTCCGTGACTTGTACTAAATACCCTTAACTAAAACTTGGTCCAGAGGGCCGCGGCCTGGGTGCTGGAGGGGTGGCCCAGGACCCCCACTAGTGCTGGGGGAGAGTGGCCCAGGACCCCCTCTGGTGCTGGGGGGTAGAGGATTGGAACGGCTGGCAGGCTCCCTACCCAGCTCCGCGTGGCTCCCTGGAAGCATCCGGCATATCCCTGCAGCTCCTAGGGGGAGGAAAGGCCAGGGGAGCTCCGCACACTGCCCCTGCCACGAGTACCAGCTCCACAGTGGGGGCAGCCCTGGCCTCTTCAACTAGGAGCTGCAGAGACATGTCAGCTGCTTCTGGGGAGCTCCCCTGAGGTAAGTACCAACCCCCAACTCTCTACCCCAGCCCTGCGTCCCCTTCCACACCCAAACTACTGCTGCTGCTTTGGGGGGGGGCACACAGTGGTCTGCGACTGCCCCAGCAGCTTGGGCAGCCCCTGGGCCAGCCGCACCGGCTGCTGCTGGGCAGTCTCAGGCCACTCTGCGGGCCCCCCTGCAGCAGCTGGCCCATGGGCTACCCATGCTGCTCGGGCAACCCCAGAGCCAGCCACACTGGCCACTGCAGAAGTCACAGAGGTCACAGAATCTGTGACTCCTGTGATCTCTGTGACAGGCATGCAGCCTTAATCATAGGCCATTATGTTTCACCCAGCTACACCTATATTGAGTCCAATAACTTGTGTTTGACTAAAGTAGATCTTAGAACTTCCAGAAAGACATCCAGTCTTGATTCAAACACATCAAGAGATGAGAATTCACCATTTCCCTTGTTGGTTTGTTCCTATGATTAATCAACTTCATTGATAAAAATCTGAGACTAAATTCCAATTTGAATTTGTTTGGCTTGTTACCCCTTTCTTTGCTACATTAAAGAGCCTTTTAGGACCCTGTATTTTCTTCCCATAAAAGGTACTTATACACTGTAACCAAGTCACCTCTCAACCTTCTTTTTCATAGCTAAACAGATTGAGCTCTTTAAGTTTCTCATTGTTTAGCCATTTCTTGAACCCTCAAATCATTTTGTGCACCCTCACCAGTTTTTCAACATCCTTATTAAACCCCAACTGTATGGAATATTCCAGTATTGTCTCACCAATATCATACACCAGTGGTTCTCAACCTATTTACTACTGTGGACCGCATATGCAGTTCTCTATATATTATGTGGGCTGCATCCACGCAATATATATACAACCCTTCCTGCTTTGGCTGGCCAGTCGGGCACATTCCTTTATGCCTGCGCCCAGACAGTCAGGTGCAGAGGTGATCCCACCCCGTGAGCCATGAGAAGCTGCCCACGTGACAAATTTACACCCCGCAACAGCTCTCCACCCAGTGACAGGTAGCCTCCTGCTCTGGCTGTGAGCTCTGGATCTGAACATGGCCAGCAGGGGATGGGCTGGAGGGTGCTGTCTGTTGCAGGCATTCCAGAATACGCTGCAGCCTGGAGCATGGTCATCCCCCCGAGAGGCGACATGTAGCTGTTGTGGGGCAGGGGGGGGGGACCATGTACCTCCCCCCCATTTTTCCAGATGCCTCTGGCACGGACAGCCAAAAGCGAGGAGGCAGTCCCCCAGCGATGGCACTCGGTCATCCTCTTTTCTTCCCCCTGCCCCATTCCCCTACTCCTTTTCGTCTCCCCACTATCCCCTGCTCCATCCCTCCCCCCTGTCCACCTCCCCTCCATCTTCCCACCCCAACCCCTTTCCTCTCCACACTGTCCTCTGCTCCTCCCTCCTACCCTATTCCCTCATCCCCTTCATAGAATCATAGAATCATAGAATATCAGGGTTGGAAGGGACCTCAAGAGGTCATCTAGTCCAACCCCCTGCTCAAAGCAGGACCAATTCCCAACTAAATCATCCCAGCCAGAGCTTTGTCAAGCCGGGCCTTAAAAATCTCCAAGGAAGGAGACTCCACCACCTCCCTAGGTAACGCATTCCAGTGCTTCACTACCCTCCTAGTGAAATAGTGTTTCCTAATATCCAACCTGGACCTCCCCCACTGCAACTTGAGACCATTGCTCCTTGTTCTGTCATCTGCCACCACTGAGAACAGCCGAGCTCCATCCTCTTTGGAACCCCCCTTCAGGTAGTTGAAGGCTGCTATCAAATCCCCCCTCATTCTTCTCTTCTGGAGACTAAACAATCCCAGTTCCCTCAGCCTCTCCTCATAAGTCATGTGCTCCAGATCCCTAATCATTTTTATTGCCCTCCGCTGGACTCTCTCCAATTTTTCCACATCCTTCTTGTAGCGTGGGGCCCAAAACTGGACACAGTATTCCAGATGAGGCCTCACCTTCTCTTCCCCCTGCCCTATCCCATCCCTCATCCTTCTTCACTGCCTTGCCCTGCCCCACACGGGCACTCACCACTGTACAGAAACAGGACTCAGCACACATAGAAGAGGACAACGATGGGTACTTGGACCCAGGAGGCAGTATCCTGGAGCTGCCAATTCAGTCTGGGGGAGGCACTAAGTGAGCTGGCATAGCTTCGGAAGGACAGAATATCCTTCCTCCAAGACAGGCTGAGCAGAGCAAACCCTGCTCAGTGCTCGCAGAAAATGGGGGTGGGGAGCAATGCCCCCAAAACTACACCCATGGCTGGTGTGGGTTGATGATCCAGCGCCTCCCCCCAACCTGGCAACCCTACAGTGTACCACTGCAGTGTGGGAGCTCCTCCCCCACCACAGCGAGCTGCTTCACCTTCCCTGCTGGTAGGGAGCACTCCAGCAGGGCTCCATGGCACCATCTCCCTCCTCAGCCATCTCCACCCCTCCCAGGACCAGGAAGCAGCAAATTTTGATTATTTTTTTTAAAGCACACAGCTGAGCTCTAATTGGGCCACAAGCAGCCCGCAGGCCACATGTTGAGAACCTCTGCCATTCACAGAAGTAAACTCACCTCCTTATTCCTACTCACTATTTCCATGTTTATACATCCAAGGATCATATTATCCTTCTTTCCCCATAGCTTATGTTTAATTGCTTGTCCATTATGATCCCTAAATCCTTTTTAAATTCACTGCTTTTCAGGATACACACATTCCCTTTTGTAGCTATGGCCTGAATTCCATGTTCCTAGATGTATTACTTTGTATTTACTTGTATTAAAATGCATTTAGTTTGAATGGCCCACAGTTTACCAAGCAATCTAGATCACTCTCTATTATCATCATTTACCACTCCACTAACAGGCCTATAGTTATCTGACTCATCCAACCTGCCCTTTTTGAATATAGACACAACATTAGCACATTTCCAGTCATCTGAAAATTGCCAGCATTCCAAGATTTATTGAAAATTAACTTCAGGAGGCCAGATATCCTCAGCCAACTCTTTTAGGACTTTTGGATGCAAGTTATGTGGGTCTCCTGCTGAGGATTTAAAAATATTTATCACTAGTATATATTATTTAACATGCTCTTACTAATGGACCAGAAAAATATTTCATCATCCTCACATAAGTACATCATCCTGCTTATTTCCAAAAAGATACCAGAAATATTTTGACCATCTGTCTTTTCTGCAATATTCAAAATTTTACCACTCCCATCTAGTAATGGGCCTATGTTATGCTTACGATTTCTTTTGTCCTAATATACTTTTAAAAAACCATATTGTCCTTAGCCCTGCTAGTCATTGATTTTTCCCTTTTGTCTTTAGCTTCCCTTATCAGTTTTCTACATTTCATAACTTCCAATTTATACTGATTGCTCTCTATTTCTCTTTTCCCCCCAATTTTTATATATATATATATTTTATTTCTAATTGCTGACTTTGTTTCACTACTGAACCAGGATGGGCTTTTAGCTAACTTTGTTCTCTTTCTTGATGGCTTTTGGCCATCCAATTAACTCTTCTTAAAGAGCTCCGAATTTTCATTCACATTTTTGTCTGCGCTCTCCCTTCAAATCAATTTTGCTCATAGATTTTCTTAACTTTATAAATAAATAAATAAATAAATGGAGATATACCTATCCATAGAACTGGAAGGGACCCCGAAAAGGTCATTAAGTCCAGTCCCCTGCATTCACTAGCAGACCAAGAACTGATTTTGCCCCTGATCCCTAGGTGGTCCTGTCAAGGCTGCTTCCCCACTCTGAACTTTAGGGTACAAATGTGGGGGCCTGCATGAAAACTTCTAAGCTTAACTACCAGCTTAGATCTGGTCCGCTGCCACCACTCTCGATGCTAATTCCCTTCCCTGGGTAGCCTTGAGAGACTCTTCACCAATTCCCTGGTGAATACAGATCCAAACCCCTTGGATCTTAAAACAAGGAGAAATTAACCATCCCCCCTCCTTCCTCCCACCAACTCCTGGTGGATCAAGATCCAACCCCCTTGGATCTAAAAACAAGGAAAAATCAATCAGGTTCTTAAAAAGAAGGCTTTTAATTAAAGAAAAAGGTAAAAATCATCACTGTAAAATCAGGATGGAAAATAACTTTACAGGGTAATCAAACTTAAAGAGCCCAGAGGACCCTCCTCTAGCCTTAGGTTCAAAGTACAGCAAACAGAGATAAACACTCTAGCAAAAGGTACCTTTACAAGTTGAGAAAACAAAGAGAAACTAACACGCCTTGGCTGGCTGTTTACTTACAAGTTTGAAATATGAGAGACTTATTCAGAAAGATTTGGAGAGTCCCAAGAGTGAACAACTTCCCAAACAAAGAGCACAAACAAAAGCCTCCCCCCCCGCCCAAGATTTGAAAGTATCTTGTCTCCTTATTGGTCCTTTGGGTCAGGTGTCAGCCAGGTTACCTGAGCTTCTTAACCCTTTACAGGTAAAAGGATTTTGGAGTCTCTGGCCAGGAGGGATTTTATAGTACTGTACACAGGAGAGCTGTTACCCTTCCCTTTATAGTTATGACAGGTCCCCTCAAGGATTGAACTCACAACCCTGGGTTTAGCAGGCCAATGCTCAAACCACTGAGCTATCCCTCCCCTCCACTTTACTAGACTCAGCAGCGGATTGCATGTTGAGCTGGAGGTCTCACCTCACATAATTCAGACACAAAATATGCCATCGCTGGAAGCAGGCAAATGCAGACATTAGCTGGCAAAGACCCTCTTAATTCAACATTTTACATTTTTTTTCTTCCATCTACTGAATTAAAAAGAAGGTTCTTTGGGGAAGGGCTATACAATAGCTCCTTTCTGAGGTGGAATGGAAACTGGTTCTTCTATGGTTAGGAGCAGCAAGCCGTTGTGGAAAGAGACTTTTCTTTTTTGGCCATCTGCTTGTCAATCATAGGTGGATGCATCTCCCTTAGTAAAGATTGTGTGACTTATTCATGGTAAAAATACCATGAACCGTACCACTGCCCCCAATACCTACACAGCCCAATGGTACAATTACATGACAATAGTGTTTTTCAAATATAGAACTCTTTTCCTACAACCCTTATATACATGAATATAACATTTTGTAATACCTTTTATCATTCTTGTATAGCTACATAACATTCATTTTTATAAATGTAAAATATGTCTTTAGTGATTTAGACTTACATGATAAATTCTATTTTTTTAAGTATGGCTTTAGTGATTTCCTTTCTACAAAAACTATGTTTCTCTTCTATAGGCACAGACACAAATCTTATTTTTGTAGTAGGTCAGAAACTGAACCTCAGAGAAATGTAACTATAGAGGTGGCATTTAGTAAATATATTAATATTTAATTCTCTCATCACATTCTTCAGCAACGTTGATATCTTAGCACCTTGCTATCCACGTGCCAAAAACAAGTAGGTAATTAGCATCTCTGCCTTCCCATTTTGTTTTGTTTTAAATACATGTCATTGCTGAAATAAAAACTATCAAAAAGGTGGCCTTCATTTTGAGCTGAACACAGTTAGGCTCATACTCAGTCTCTCGTCCTCCGGTAACTGCAATAAAGCCATAGAGAACACACTGCCCCACAGCTCCTGAATCTTCTCTCTCAAGCTTCAACATCCCTATGGAGTACACTGCCTCAGTGGATTGTGGACAAAAAGGCAGTCTTTATAATTTCCAATTAATTCAGAGTATTATAGATTAGGACTGGGAGTTTAAATTTGGTCTGGAAATTAATGAGGAATTTGTGAGCACATTATAGGAGTGACAAGATCCTATGTCAATTATGACTGAGGCAGGCTGCAGCATTCTAAACTAGCTGTAGAATTTGTGTGACTGTTATATTTAGCTCCAGACCGAGTTGCAGTAATGAAGCCTTGAGGACCCCAGTCTGCACACAAAGGTAAGTAACAGGGTTTTAACAACATATATGAATAGAGCTTCTGATCTATATTAATTGGAAACTTGTTTCATTTTTCCAAATAAGCTATCCCAAAACATAAGGACACTATAAGGCAGGCTAAGAAAAGGCATTATATGGGGTGAAAAGATTTGATAATAGCTGCATTCTTAGACGCCACGATTCTAGGAATTTTCTGTTGTAGGACCAACATAACTCCTGCAAGCACATAATTCCATCAAGGAACTGGAGCCACTGAATTGTAGGTGGATAATTTTGGAGATTTTCTACATGATATTAATACTCCAAAGGAGGAAAGAAAGTATAAAAATTGGAAGTCACAATGTTTCTTCATATACCACAATTGCACAAAAGTTACTGTATGCTAGTCCACCTTTAAGCAATACTTGAAATGACCACTTATATTCTCCAGGGGAATATTAGTCAGAGTAGTTTCTGGTGGTCTTGTATGAGATCCTCAAAACCCAATTAAATATTCTACTGTAACTCCCATCAGTTGCTTGCATGAATTCCTCAAGTATTAGAATTTTGACTGCAAATTTGATCAAAATAAGTAGAAAGAAACCAAAGGGCTAAATGGATTATTGGTGGGTACAAGCATTCAACATAGGTGAAATTACTCAACCCCACCAGAAAACCAGGTGAGTCATAAAAACAATTCTCTTAGCATCAACATCAAGAGCTTAAAAAAAAAAAAAAAAGAATCAGGGCAAAAGGTAAATTCCTTCACTCAGGTAAATTGAGAAGTAGTGTCAGTAAAGTTATATTTTTCCAATATTTTTGGGTTAGGAAATTTGTCAGGAATCTGATTAATTCTGAAGAGTCATGTTTTAAGTTTAAAATAAACTAATTACTTTACACTTGGAAAAATAAATAAATAAAAAGAAATGCAGTTTTCAGGTTTGCAAAAGGCCCTTGGAGAGAGACACTAGCTAGAGTCCATGAGACTATCAACATTACTCACTACACACTTATAAAAATTGTATCTTCAATTTATATTATCATTGTTAATGCATGCATTTTTAAATAAGAAGATACCGAAAATCATATTGATTCCAAGGGAGATGTTACAATTAGAGTGTGCGCGGATACAAAATTTGTATTCACATCTGATCTGCAAAAATGATCCATGGATATCTGCAGGTGTACAGGGCTTTAAATATAAAATCCACATCCACATCCATCTGCACTCTGCAAAAATAGTCTGCTGATATCCGCATCTGCAGATGTGGATATCTGCAGATATAAAGCGGACATCCAAGGATTTGCAGGGCTCTAGTTACAATCACGTGAATTAATACAACTGTAGGGAATTGAAATTGGCCCACTCACCGTTGAATAATTTTGAAATTTTAGAGCTTGTTGGGTTCCCGGAGGTGGGTAGGTGTGGGGATAGAGGAAGGGAAGGATGACAGAGTCCCTTTGTCCCTTCCTTTCTGATGCATACTCAGAATAGATGTATAATATCTAAAGGGTAAGAGATGTTTATCAATGTAAGCCCCACCACTTTGTAGTACTGCTTCCTTCCTCCTGTCATTATCAGGAAGGCAGAGAAACAAGAGTGTGTGTGTGTGTGTGTGTATGTGGGGTGGGGGGGGGGGAGAACACAAGAAAAAGCAAGTAGCACTAGACTCAAGATCAACGGAAGGAAGGAAAGTGAATACCTAAAAGCTCAAGTTGGGAAGGGAGGCAAATTCTTCTGTGACAATTAACTCTTATTTTCTATTTCCTCTTTTTCTCCCTCAGGAGGAGTAGGCAAGCTTTCTGTACAAAGCCACAATAGGAAGGGAGGGATCTCTCTCTTTCATATATTATATATAAATATGAAATACATATACACACACACACACAAATGTACACACACACACACATTATAAAAACCTATATAGAATATACAAGATCAGAGGCAAGATGACTGGGAGAGTCCTAGTTCTAAGCAAAAGAATGCTCTATGAAAAAAGAACAGGAGTACTTGTGGCACCTTAGAGACTAACAAATTTATTAGAGCATAAGCTTTCGTGGACTACAGCCCACTTCTTCGGATGCATGTTCCATTCTATATGCATCCGAAGAAGTGGGCTGTAGTCCACGAAAGCTTATGCTCTAATAAATTTGTTAGTCTCTAAGGTGCCACAAGTACTCCTGTTCTTCTTTTTGCGGATACAGACTAACACGGCTGCTACTCTGAAACCTGTCTCTATGAAAAAAGTACTCTTGTCAAGGAAGTTATAAGGAACCTAACTGACATAAATTTATGACAATATAATGTCTGGCAATTTACAAGAGATAACAAATGTACTGATCTCTATATTCTGAAACTTCTGTATAAAGTGTATACAGGAATTTTATATATGTACGAAAAGGCTCTTTTGACAAGCTATATTGTCTGCCGGATTTAGAATATAAAGTCCATAAGGAAAAAATTAGATCTTTCCCTGTGCAGCACTCAAGCACACAGTTGGTATCTAATAAATAAAAATGTGACCAATTACCAGGTACTGTACAACAGGTATAGATAAAGTACAGAAATTGAAAAAGAACAAGGCATTCTGTCATGTCCTTAAAATGAAACAGTGAATAAGATTCATAGATTCTAGGACTGGAAGGGACCTCGAGAGATCATCGAATCCAGTCCCCTGCCCACATGGCAGGACCAAATACTGTCTAGACCATCCCTGATAGACATTTATCTAACCTACTCTTAAATATCTCCAGAGATGGAGATTCCACAACCTCCCTAGGCAATTTATTCCAGTGTTTAACCACCCTGACAGTTAGGAACTTTTTCCTAATGTCCAACCTAGACCTCCCTTGCTGCAGTTTAAGCCCATTGCTTCTGGTTCTATCCTTAGAGGCTAAGATGAACAAGTTTTCTCCCTCCTCCTCATGACACCTTTTTAGATACCTGAAAACTGCTATCATGTCCCCTCTCAGTCTTCTCTTTTCCAAACTAAACAAACCCAATTCTTTCAGCCTTCCTTCATAGGTCATGTTCTCAAGACCTTTAATCATTCTTGTTGCTCTTCTCTGGACCCTCTCCAATTTCTCCACCTCTTTTTTTGAAATGCGGTGCCCAGAACTGGACACAATACTCCAGCTGAGGCCTAACCAGAGCAGAGTAGAGCGGAAGAATGACTTCTCGTGTCTTGCTCACAACACACCTGTTAATACATCCCAGAATCATGTTTGCTTTTTTTGCAACAGCATCACACTGTTGACTCATATTTAGCTTGTTGTCCACTATAACCCCTAGATCCCTTTCTCCCATACTCCTTCCTAGACAGTCTCTTCCCATTCTGTGTGTGTGAAACTGATTTTTCCTTCCTAAGTGGAGCACTTTGCATTTGTCTTTGTTAAACTTCATCCTGTTTAACTCAGACCATTTCTCCAATTTGTCCAGATCATTTTGAATTATGACCCTGTCCTTCAAAGCAGTTGCAATCCCTCCCAGTTTGGTATCATCCACAAACTTAATAAGCGTACTTTCTATGCCAATATCTAAGTCGTTAATGAAGATATTGAACAGAGCCGGTCCCAAAACAGACCCCTGCGGAACCCCACTTGTTATGCCTTGTTATGTTATAAGGAGAGAGAATTCCACCATGTGGAGAAAATATAACAGGTGAAAACCCAATATTTTAACCTGTAAATAGGAAAATAAACATAAGCAAAGGAATTGAAAAAAGATTCTGTGCAGAAAGGCGTTTGTTATATCATATTACATAAAGAGGTTACTGAATGAAGGCAGAGGAAGCGTTTGAGATATTATATCCACAATGGATTTAAAAGTATTGGAATTGTAATCTTCTTGTCTTTTATGAGGTATATGACTGAAAGGTGGTTTTTTTTAAATCATTAACTTTTCTGCTTCTATGTTTTCTTAGAAATATCAGGAATGTCATTTTTTGTCTTCTCTGCTTTTGTTGGAAAACCTCCGGGAGATCTCAGGGATGCTTGTTTGTTTGTTCAAACATCATTATTTATGGGGCTGGATGTTAAAGCCTTTAACAAAGGCTTCCTTAAATCAAAATGTTAGACATTTCAAGTTAAACAGGTAGGCGCGCTCTCTCACAGGGTTTATAGAAAGTCTGAGTAAAAGTCTCTTGCCCTCACAATTGTTCAATTTACATTCTCTTGACTACTGTGATATTACCATTTCATAGATTCTCAAGCCATCAGCTGAGACAAGACTTCAATTTTTAATGTAAAAACAAACACACACAACTTTAAAACAACTTAAACAACAAAAAAAAAAGGAACTCATTTTAGGGCTTCTTTATATCATACATCAAAAAAGGAATAGAAGACACAAACTCCATTTTTTCCCTTGGCAGATCACCTTTAAGTTGATCTCAAACTCAGAGATATCTAGCAGACATTTAAACAGAATTGCATGGCTGTTAAAAGAATTTAAAAAAGATTGGAGGATTGCAAATTGGAAAGGATAGAAGCTTACAGAAAAATGGTAACTAAAGATCTCTTAAAAATCAATACAAAAACAGAAACAAATTAGTCCAAGTTAATGATCAAATTCTGTATCCCAGAAAAAGGTGTTCTAAGGTAAATGAAAATTTTCTCTCTAAATATTAGTAGAGTAGAAAAGCACATGACAGAACCAAAAGTCTTTGTGATGAGAACTAAGTTTAGTGTGCACTTGTTAGGGGTGTCACTGAGAAATGTAGAGACAGACCCTGAGAAGTATAAACCTAAGTTATCTACAAATAACCAAACATGATGTTTGTAGGAATTAGCACACAAAAACCTTTCAGATGCAAATATAAGTGGATCTAAATCTGAACACTATGGAACACCCATCAATAGATCATATGAAGAAAAACTTAGAGAAGCACATTAGCTGGAGAAAAGAATGAAAGATATAACCCAAACAAGGGGGAAATTCCTGACAATCAGAATAATATTGCAAGAAAGATCTACAGGATAACCAAGATGTTTGCAACTGGTACCTTAATTTTATAATAACAATTCAAATATATTTTATAGAAATAGAAATATCATTGTTAAAACTTCAGCAAAAACATGTGTTATCTAAGCCTTTATCAAAGGATTTTCATGCTAACACATTGATTGATCTATCTAAAATATACACTTAAAATACTGTAATGAAAATATTACACACGCCGAATGGAGGGATGTAGAGGCTCCTTTCTTTTAAAATAAAAAGTGAATGGATTTAGCAGCATGGATTTCTTAATCCTGGTGAATAACATGGACAATGCTAAGGAAGTGGGACATCATGATAGTTTTATCACTGTTTGAATAATCTTTAAATTGAAACAGCAAAGTAGACCATATGTATCTTGCAATAGATAATTTAGCAAACTGTACAAAAGCAAATCATTCCTCCAATATAATAAGCCAGAACAGAGAACAAAACTATAACCTTGAAGGAACAAGGCTCTGATACAGAATACCACCATTCTAGATCATGTAAATGCTTAAAAATTGACAGACTCAATCTGCATTGTTAAATGAGATGAATAATTTGGTCATCTTTCCAGATTGTCCCAGTTCTCCTGACATTTTTTCCCCAAAAACCATCAGTTTACATGAGTTAGGTTAGCCTCAGGATTGTATTTTGAACTTAATTTTGAAGCTAACCTGTGAGTTAGGATTTACCGTAAATAAACATGACAGATCTGGTAGAAGGAAAATGGCTTAATTTACACAGTAGCAACAGTTTTCTCCATAGAAACTAAGATCTGTGTTATAATGTAAATGTCCTGTACTACTTTTTTTACCCCCTCCACCACCCAACACACACTAGGGTTTTAAAGGACTTGGAGTTAAAAAACCTGAGCTGTCACTTCTGTACTTCAAGAAATGGGTATGCAGAGGGTTAATAACGAAGGCATAAAACTGTTCTTGTAGCAGAGGAGAGTACTATAGAAGAGGAAGCATATTTCCCCCCTTTTCTCCATTTAACAAAAATGCTTGTTAAATACTCGAATTCAATCTGAAGGATTTGGACATGTGGCTTTTTTTAAAGTGAGAGATGGGTCCAAACCCAAACAGAAGCTTCAAAACACCTATGTGAACTTATATTTTTAGCTTCTGATCATGCTGAGTTATCACAATAATGTTAAAATTAAAAATTTAGTACATCTTATAAACCAGTTTAAGAGTTAAAGCAAATTAGTCTTAAATTCAGGACTCAACAAAGGGAAGCCAGACCATTAATTGTTTATCTAAGAAATGTGTCCCAAAAAGCCAATATATAGCAGCTAAAACAACCGAAACATCAGAAGTATCATTGTGGGAGTAAAGATGCAGACCACTTGTATCAGTGACTGCAGTTACTTGAAAAGTTAACTGAAGAAACTTAAGGAAGGAAGGAAGGAAGGAAGGATGACACACTGTGGTGTTGTGGCTAGTGAATGAGACTAGAAATCAGGAGGCCTGGACGCTAATCCTAGATGTGCCAATGAGCTCCTTTGCGACCTTTGGCAAGATTAACTTTTCTGTGCTTCAGAGAGTTTCTTATTTGTACAATGGGGAAAATACATACACTATTCTTACCTAATAGTGTAATCAATTAAAGTATTGATTGCAAAACCCTTAGCATTTTATAACCCCTCCTATCTGAATATCTATCTATTAAGCACATTGTAACTAGGGCTGCTGTTTTTCAGGGTTTATTAGTTTAGTTGGGGGGAGGGGTGTATTTTAGTAAATTTTGAGTTTTATGTAGGTGCCCAAAAATTGGGGGGTGGGAATTGAGGCCCTCTCTTTGTATATACATTACTCATTACAGTAATATATACCATAATAAGTAATCTCATTGTGAAGTTCCCTAGTGCACTTTAACGTAATACTGTTTCAAACAGCATTACTTTGAATCAGGATAGGGAACCTTTCATGTGCACCATCAGGGCCTACTCAGATCAATTAATGTGCAACACATTAGTGTAGTTCAGAAATCAAACCCCCCACACTCTGCAGTACAATTCAGTATATACAAATTACAAGTAACCATTTCCAGTGCTATACTGGCCTTCATTGGCTAAACACCTTTTTTATTTTGGATAAGAGGCGTTTTATTAGTAAAATGAAAAATCAGAAGTCCTATTTATAAATAAAACAAAACTTGATTGGTCCCCTATGTAACTGAACATCCAGGGTAACACTCAGTATTGCAGAGTTATCTTTTCTCAACACTGGCATCATGTCACTCTTGCTAAGAGTTCATAAGACATATGCTTGCTAATTCAAACCACAATGTGTGTATATCAACATGTGTAATCAAGAAGGCCAAAGCACAATTGGAGTTGCAGCAAGCAAGAGATGTGAAGGATAACAAGAAGGGTTTCTACAGGTATGTTAGCAACAAGAAGATCAGGGAAAGTGTGAGACCCTCATGGGGTGGGGTCTCATGGAAAGGGCGGAGTGGGGGCGGGGCCGGGGGGTTGAGCACCCAGGGGAAGAGGGGAAGTCAACGCCAATGCTGGTGATTAAAACGGGCAAGAAGCTGGATACAAGTCAACAGTGTGCCCTTGTTGCCAAGAAGGCTAACGGCATATTGGGCTCCATTAGTAGGAGCATTGCCAACAGATCGAGGGAAGTGATTATTCCCCTCTATTCAGCACTGGTGAGGCCACATCTGGAGTACTGTGTCCAGTTTTGGGCCCCCCCCACAGAAAGGATGTGGACAAATTGGAGAGAGTCCACCGGAGGGCAATGAAAATGATTAGGGGGCTGGGGCACATGACTTATGAGTAGAGGCTAAGGGAACTGGGCTTATTTAGTCTGCAGAAGAGAAGAATGAGGGGGGATTTGATAGCAGCCTTCAACTACCTGAAGGGTATCAGAGGGGTAGCCTTGTTAGTCTGAATCTGTAAAAAGCAACAGAGGGTCCTGGGGCACCTTTAAGACTAACAGAAATGTCTGGTAGTCTTAAAGGTGCCACAGGACCCTCTGTTGCTTTTTACCTGAAGGGGGGTTCCAAAGAGGATGGATTTAGGCTGTTCTCAGGCTGGGTCTACACTACCCGCCTGAATCGGCGGGTAGAAATCAACCTCTCGGGGATCGACGCTCTTACTCCACCAGCGGAGGTGGGAGTAAGCGCCGTCGATGGGAAGCCGCAGAGGTCGATTTTGCCGCCGTCCTCACAGCGGGGTAAGTCGGCTGCGATACGTCGAATTCAGCTACGCTATTCATGTAGCTGAATTTGCGTATCTTAAATCGACTCCCCCTGTAGTGTAGATGTAGCCTCAGTGGTGGCAGAGGACAGAACAAGGAGCAATGGTCTCAAGTTGCAGTGGGGGAGGTCTAGGTTGGATATTAGAAAAAACTATTTCACTAGGAAGGTGGTAAAGCACTGGAATGGGTTACCTAGGGAGGTGGTGGAATCTCCATCCTTAGAGGTTTTTAAGGCCCGGCTTGACAAAGCCCTGTCTGAGATGATTTAGTTGGTGTTGGTCCTGCTTTGAGCAGGGGCTTGGACTAGATGACTTCCTGAGGTCTCTTCCAACCCTAATCTTCTATGATTCTATGAACCAATGTGAATCTTTCTGCAGAACCAAGACAATTTCCTCACATTTTGGTACCCATGTAAACAGAAATCATATGGCACAGAGTTGCTTTGCCATTCTTGTTTTTCTTACATAATACCTTCCCATATGCTCTGGACAGTCAGACTTGATTCAAGACTGAGCCAAAATGTACATGTTTAAATAAAACGGTGCAGCATTTTGAAGTACCTACCTGGCCAAAGCAGGGACTGGTACTCCTCGTGCTCGTATTGGTGGTTTTCCACGAACAACTGGAACTTCTGCATTTTCTGAACCACCATTCAAATATGTTAACTCTTGAAGCTGTGCCTGTCTGATTTCATCATTGTAGTCCTAGACAGAAGGGAGGAGTGGAAAGCTATTCAACCAACACAGAAAAATACTTATCACAAGAACTGCTTCTAAAAAAATATTTTTCATAATATTCTAGATTAATTTTTTGTTGAAAATCCTTTAGAAACAATACAGAAAAATGCTGCAATAGGAACTCCAATGTAACCTAAAATATGATTAGAACCTTCAAATAAAACATGATATTTTTATTATATTTTGGCTCAAATCCTGTTTTCCTCTCCGAGGTTGCCCATTACCTCCAGCATATTTTCCATTAAAAATAAATAAATAAATAAGGGGTGGGGTGTTTACTGACTAGCGAAAATAAATTACCAGTACTTAAAACACTATATATGCCTCTTGACAATTTAGAATGAGTATCAGGCAAGATCCGACGGTGGAATCACATTCCATTGCAAAGTGGTGAAAATCCCATCACTTCATTTCAGCTTGTAAGATCTGATGAATTTTCAGCCCAAGGCATTTTGACTGCAGGGCCATGTGCCACAGGGAGAAATTCTGTGCTGGTGGAGGGTAGATTAAATGACCTGCCCCAATAGTTCATTTCCATCCTTAAGTTCTGATTCTATGAATTTCTTCCATATATATGAGTAATTTTATCCAAATAATAAACATAGTGACTGCTGAAAATATTTTCCTTTGAAAAATCTAAAATAGACTTGTATAAGTAAACTGAAGACACTGTAGATTTATTTGCTCTCCTCAACAGAGCTACTCATAGGAAGACTGCAGAATTCACAACAGTTATTTATGCAGAGTTAGTAGAATATTTTTCAAACACATGCAGACCTTGAAATACTATAAGCTATCCTCCAAATCCTGTATGCTATATAGGAATGAAACGTTGTGAGCTAATGTGAACTCAGAGCTGAATTTCTTTATCATCAAATTCCATTTAGTATAAATGAACAAAGGATTGCAGTTTTAGTGTAAACCAAGAAAAAGATTGTATTCAAAACGGACTATTTTTAACAGGCTTCTCCATATACCAGTAATAAGTGCTGGTTCTCACATCATTTCACTCTTGTTTAGTTCAAGAAACAACTACATTGTGTCTATTCCTTTTCCACCAAAGTGGAAGAGTTTTATTCAAACACTGTCAATAGTTACAATTCTAATTAAGGAAGAAAGGAAATCTAGCTCATGATGGAAGTGGAATTTTAACCCATCTATCAATGTGAATGGAACCAAAGAAATATCAAATGTTGCCTCATGTATTTTACTATGAAGCACAGAAACTGAACGAACAAAAGGATTAATGCTACTCTAAGAACACTGGCACTCATCTGTCAGACTTTGTGCCTCCCCTCAATTGTAAAGGGTTTTTTTTAAACAAAAGAAGGCTTGGATTTTCCCTCATACTTCATTCCAGAAGGCAGCCTTTTGGTTGAAACACAGGTACTAAACAGCAATGTTACCTATTAAGCATCTTTGTACACCCTTGGGATGTTAATTCAGAGAGGATAGGTTGCAGTTCACTCTCCATTCAGGCACGAAGGCTGCAACAACCAATCAGTAAGTAAGGCTAGGTCTACACTAGAGAGCTTACAGCGATGCAGCTGTACCGATGCAATAAGATCTCTCGCGTAGCCGCTCTATGCCGACCGGAGAGAGTAATCCTGTCGACATAATTAATTCACCCCCACCCCCACCAAGCGGCGACATAGCTCTCCCGCCGTTATAGCGCTGTGGACTCTAGTGCTTATGCCGATGTAATATATGCTGCTCAGGCGGGTAGAATATTCACACCCCGAGAGACAAAAGTTTTGCCAACGTAAGTGGTAGTGTAGACATAGTTAAAGACAAACCTTTTTGTGCCCTTTCATAGACGCCCTCTGTGACATAGTTTTATTTCCAGGACCTTGTTCTTTCTAAAGCAACTGCTTCAGTAAACTGTTAATACTTTAAACTTGTGTAAGCAGCAAAGATTTTACTGCAATAAAATCTTAGATTAATACCCACATTTCAATTATTTCCATGGGGTGAGCGGTGTTTCATTCTGATTGACAGAGTACAGAAAGACAATTCGAACATAACATGTCTATTTCTGACATGCCAAGTCATGATGGATGGGAATTGTATATAGGAATCCCTTAGCTACAAAATACCAAATTATACACAAGGTGGACAATGAAGAACATTAAGGAACCACTGGATGAGCACAATAAGTAGGATGCACTGGCCAAAGTCCCCCACTGAGGAAAGCAGAGGTGACTAGTCTGCAGAGTTTTGATAAGGCATAGGTTACGGATGCCATATATAACTCCTATCCATATGCATCTCTGAACCAGAAATTGCCAAAGCCCCAGACAAAATAGCTTTGACTCCTAGGGGATGTGGCGGATTAGACTTTTAGTAAGTTTTTTTAAAATATATCTTTATTCATTAGGCTGGAGCAGACCTGATCCAGTAGACCCTGATCTGGATTCTTCCATTAAAACTAACAGACATTCTGATTTATGAACTGCAGCCATTAGAATTTAGGAGAATAGCATGCTTTTCCAGTCACATTTGGGAGATGGTTAGAAGGTATACAAGAATATCTTCTGTTTAACCTGGAAATCAGAAGGGGTGGGGGGGATTTCAGACTGCTCTCATCTCTAAGAAGATGAGACTGACTGTCAGCCAGATACTTTGACAAGTTTTAAGTAGGTGAACTTCCCTGCCTAGGAGACTGGCATTCCTTATGAATGTTGTCCATTCTGGCTACCTTATCTCCATTCTTCTAAGCAGTTTGACATGCTATAACCATGGAGGACAGTACTGGACAACATCCTAAGGAGGCTGACCTTCTTGGGGTCTCTAGTCACAGAAAAGCAAGAGAACTGAATAGTAGCCTGGCACAGGAGCCTTGAGTATGCTGGCATGTCTCTCTCAGGTATTAATCTGACATTTTTTTAGGGACTTGGGGAACCAAAAGGACCTCAAGCATATTAGAAATATTGAGATTTTGGAGCAAAAACTTATGTATTTCTATCATCTATGGGCATACAGTGTATTATCTTGGAGATCAATATATGTTAGATAATCCTGGATGATTGATAGAATCTATCTTATTATTATTAATAAAATAATATTTATAAAGCACCATCACCCTGGAAAAATGCTCATAGTGTTGAACAATCATAAAAAAAACAATCTCTCATTCATTAAAAACACTCTGACCTCAAAGTTACAAACAAGGTGGATAAATAAAACACACTGATTTTTAAATTTTTTTTTTAATTATATTTTTTTATTTGCAAATTGGATCCATAAATCCACTATGAATTGTATCCCTCCTCACATCTTCTGGACAATATATTTATGATCCTTTCTATCTCTGTCTGATTTAGACATTGTAATTGCTGATCTTATGAACAAGAGATATTGTATTTTGGACTTTGAGATCGGGTATGCCACTTTTCTGGATAGAGGGGGAGACCTGTACAAAGCATGCAGTAACTCATGTGAAATACTGATATCACCATCTGTCCACTTTTATTTATACTTAGCATTTCCAATACCATAACAGATCTCCTCCAACAGAGATGAGCTGGTGAATTTGGTGTCAGCCAATCAGAAGAATTCATGGGGATTTATTTCAGAGGCCAGGATGGGAGAGGAACAGAATTTCATAATAGATTCTTCTCCTAACCCCTTGAAAAAGTGAAATGAATATACAAAAGATTTGACTCAGAGGATATGTCCTTTCTGCCATTGTTACAAGTGGAAACCTAGTTTTCAGATCTCTGAATTATCAGATCCTTTCACAGCATCTAAATACACAGATGGTTGTATTCAAAATACATTCAACGGAGAGATAGTACATAGCTTTGTGTTGACATAAATATTTTGGATGGTGGTGAGCTACTATCATAGAAGCTGTATAAGCTTGGCCTCCTTTTAAAAAATTGGAGCATTATCAGGCAGGAAAATAAGTTATTTAGCAGGCCTTGATATTTCAGCCTCATGGGAATAGGAGCTGAAAAATCTCTCTCTCAATGGAAGTCTAATAAAACACAAAAGACTTATAACATATGAAGGAAGCAGTACACATGAAGCTGTGCCTTGTGAAGACAAGCATTTTGACAGACAGGCAACCCTGATGGAGGTCCTTTTACTCTTTAGTAAGACCTATCAAACTTGTTCCAAGCAAGTTTGTTCTCTGGGATTTAGCCATGGAGCTTCTAGACCATTATTAACACTCAACTATTTACAATAAAATACCAGAATACAGTCAACTGAGAGTACTTGCAAAAGCAAGGAGAACAGTTCCAGTGACCGTCACGGGCAGTAAGAAGGAACTGAGGGGGCTAAGGGTCAGATGGGCCTTTTATACTGATGCCAATGGCATGTAGCATGCAGCACCAGCAGGTGCCCTAGCTGCCCCCAGCAGGTATTGTTGAGGGAAAATTTCCGGCCACTGTGAAGGGGGGAACACATTCACCAGTAGTGAACTGCACATGTACAATCACTCAAAGAAGAACTTGAAATTTATGCTGCAAAAAGAGAATAAAAAGTATCAGTAATATTTTTGTTCCAATGAAACTAATGGTACAAGAATCACCACTCTGCTCTGTCAACCATGCTGGCCCCAAATACCTGTCTGCTTTGTATAGGAAGAACAATTAGTTGTGCAATTTGTGGTTAAATAGTTTATCTTAGAAGCCTTCTTCAAAAATCCTGTTCACTTCTTGTTTTATCAACTCTTCAGTGGTGTTGTATTTAAAAGTTACCTTGTCTACCACAACGTTTTATTTTTCAAAAGAGGAAAGAAAGAATAGGTGCTGCTCTTTCCTGCTGGTTAATACAGTACATTATTGACTGAACAATTTTTTCCCCCTCAAACTAATCTCTGTATCTGTAACCATGGGAGTTCTGTGCCAGGTATATATCTTGAACATTTAAGACTGACCTGATCTCTTGGAATTTCTAATGAAAGTGTTTCCTCAAGGAACAGTTCCCTAGGGGTATTTAGCTTCTGAGTGAAAGGCTCACCGAATTGTTTGATCATATCTAATATGAAAATACTTCTGAATCAAGGATTTGAAATCAAACTTTGATCAGATTTTATATTAATTCTCCTCTAGACATAGATTCTCTTCATACAACTAACATCTCTAGCGTCTCTTCAACTGTCAATCATTTTTGGTGTTGGGTTTGGCTATCTGTTAAAGATCATTGAATCAAATCAGAGAAGAGAATGAGTTACTCCTTAAGCACTTGTCTAATGTGCAGAAAGAAAAATTATGTTACTGGTATTTTAATTTGGGATAAATATGCTGGCGATCTCATGCAGAAATGGTATGGCACACAACACAAGGGTAACTCTTATGGATCTCATTATGACAGATAAAGATGAATTAATCACTAGACTAGAAGTTGGTAGTGGTTGCCTAGGGACCAGTGATCATTACCAGATTACATCAATATAGGCAAAAAGAGGACAGTCATAACTAGTAATTATATATTGTGACAGACCCAGACCAGTGGGGTATAGGAGTCTGGTAGAGGGCAAATATACTGGTCACTGGATGGGATGAGTAGTTTTCTGTTCCCTGAGTGACCAGAGAAGGGGCTGCACTAGAGTAAAAAGGAACCTGCTAGAACCAGTTAAGGCAGGCAGGCTAATTAGGACACCTGGAGCCAATTAAGAAGAAGCTGCTAGAATCAATTAAGGCAGGCTAATCAGGGCACCTGGGTTTTAAAAGGAGCTCACTTCAGTTTGTGGTGTGAGTGTGAGGAGCTGGGAGCAAGAGGCGCAAGGAGCTGAGAGGGAGGAAAAAGCGTGAGAGTGAGAAATGTACATGTTGGCAAAGAAAAAGATAGAAGTTCCCATCCCAGAGACTTTCTTTCTCCTCAACCCAGGGGTTGGCAATGTGTCTGTACACAGACACAAGTGTCTGTTGTAAAAATTTGAGGTCCACGGCATGGGGGACACTCACCGCGGACAGCTCAGCTCCCTGCAAGCGGCTCCCCATCCCTGTTGTTGCTGGCGGAGGGGAGGCATGGCCAGGCAGCTCTGCAGGCACACTACCAGCTCTGTTTGCTTCAAGCGCCACCCCTTGAAGCTCCCATTGGCCATGGTTCCTGGCCCATGAGCTGTGGAGTAAGCACTTGGCGGGGGGGGAGGCAGCATCACTAGTCACAGGGCAGAGTCACCCATGGAAGCAGTATCACTAGTCGCTGGGCAGTACGCTGCCAGCTCAGTCTGCTGCAGGCACTGCTGGGAGCCGCGGAGTCAATGCTCAGGGAAGAGGGACGGAGGCAGCGTCACTAGTCGCCAGGCAGGGTAAGCCAGGATGGCATGAGGGAGTGAGGGAAAAAGGCAGGAAATGGGCTGGGAGGTGGCATGAGGCTCCCACGGCCACTGATAGCGCGAGGGTGCACGCTGCCTCTGTCACCCCTCCCCAAACACTTACTCCACAGCCCATGGGAGCTGCGGGGGGCGGTGCCTGTGGATAGAGGTAGTGTGCCTGCAGAGTTGTCTGGCCGCACCTCGCCCCCGCCAGCAACACCAGGGAGCCACTTGCGGGGACAGGGAGCTGCCCGAGGTGCTGGAAAAAGGTGAAGAAGAAAGAGGTTCTTTCGAACTGTTGGCACTGCAAGTCTCTGTAATGAAATGGGTCCTTGCAAAAGTATCTGCTTTTACCCACTGTCGCATGTTGGTAGGTATGTAGAACGGGCCATCTCAGCGGGAACACCAGGAGACACTGAACCTGATGGGAGCATAATCCCAGACACACAGGGTTAAAACACCCCAGCCCCATCCCTTCAGGGTAGTAGCCATGCTCCTCACCTCCTGCATCTGAGCAGTGGGCAGGCCATGACCCTGCCTCCTCCTCAGCCCCTTTTGTGCCCAAGGTGGCCCAGCCCAGCAAGGCCCCGCTGTCAGCAGAGCATGGAATATGGGAAAGTGGAGCAGGAACTGCATCAAGGTAGGATGGTCTTAGTGAAGGTGCTTTGGGGTCCCTGACAGACCAGGTTTGTATTCTTGGCACTGCCCCTGCCACTGATTTCCTGTGTGACCTTGGGTAAGGCCTCAGTTCCCCAGCTGTCACAGGGATAATAATAACCCATTGTGCAGTAATGAGGGCCATAAATAAATATTTGGAAAGAGCATGAAAGTCTGATGCAAAAAAAAGATTCAAAAGTTGGGGAAGGAGAATTTCTAGTACCTTCCCCTTCCCCCGCCCCCACACAGCTGAGCATCCATGCAGGGCCTAGGAGCAATCTGGCCCATAGTTTTTATTAGTGAACTGTTACTGCTGTACAGATCACAGAACTTTGATTTTCTGTGGACCCTGTAAAAAGTAGTTATTTGTAAAAAGTACTCATAATTCAAAAGAATTTCCTCCATATTTAATAACTTTATAAACAGTTTTTAGTAATTGCAAGCCCAATAAAATGCAGCGGGGCATTTTATTTATTTCATATGATGTTTTGATACCAAGCAAACCCATGCACAGCTATAGCAGGCTTTAATCTACTGATCTACCTACCTATATATCCACACAACAATTGACTACACATGGGATACATAACATTTCTGAGTGCCATCAGCTTCAGTTAAAGTTAGTTAGCCCAGTCCTGAAAGGTCCCGAGTATCTTGAACTCACACTGCAGTCAATGGCTGTTGAGGGCCCTCAGAAGCTCATAGCAGCTGCTCAGCACCTTGCAGTATCAGGACTTCATTCTCTTTCGAAACATCTCCCTAGGTACTTACATGGAACTCAGTAACACAGTATTTGAGTGCATCATAAACAATGAATTTAGCCTCATGAAACCTTTTTGAGGTCTCCCTATGTCTGCCTCTATGTATGCTATTATAGCCCAAATCTATAGCAAGGAGCAGCCCTGGCAACAACTTACATGGCACTGGTTCTCATTTTCAATCTTAGTTTCTCTCATTGTCTCTGGAACCTTTGATTTACCGCTATGCCCCCTTTTTTGGGGGAGGGGGGGGGGTGTTACTTATCCACTAGTGCTATATTATAGAAGCAGGACAGAACTAAAGCTAAAGAACTGCATTTATAATGAATTCCCAGCACCTGTAGTTTTGCACTTAACTTGTTTGGGGTATTTTCCCTACATTATGAAAGTAACTATTCCACAGTAAGGGCCAAAATCTGTCCTTAGAGTTGTGTGTAGGAAGAATTGTACTTCAGCAACAGCTGTATGAAAAGGATGACGGTAATAAAGAATAAATACAGAACACTGGGAAAGTCTGATTAACATAGTGTTAAACTGTTTCATATTGAAATGAGACGACATGGGGATAGGGCATCCATTTCTGATGCTTGTTTCCTGTATGTATGTATGTCCGCACTATGTTAGGTCAATCAATCCCACCATGACACGTTTTCCCTTCTTAGGGTCTTTTACTAATATGGTACTTCCTGATCATAGCTTGTGAATACAGATCTACATTACATGAAATTGGTTCTGCCTTTTCTTAGTGGAATCCAAATGTTCTCCATTTTAGTTAACTCCTCAATTTCTCTTTTGTTTCCCCTACCGCGGATGAGCATTACATTTAAAAAAATATATTCTAACAGAGATGTCACAAAAAAGACAGTTATATTGAAAATGGGTTGCCAAACCCTAGGAAGCTCTGTCAAAATACTTCTCATTTCTCCAAATACTTGTAAAGATTTCATGAAGTTTGGTGGCCTTCTTGAGCCCCCGCAACAAATTGTTCTCAAGGGCTCAATCATGCAAAACTCCCAAAAAGGAATTTAAGAACAGGCCCTAATTATTATAAACCCTCAGTAACATACAGTATGTAGCATTATTTATATACATCTGAAAATATCCCACGAAAAGCTGTTGAAATAAATTTTCAAGCCATATTTTTCAGGGTGCTGTTTTTCCTGTAGCTCCTACTATTTTTTCCATCGTTGTTCAAATTTATGCTATTACAGTTTTCAAGTTAATTTAATATACTGATCCTACAGCCATTGAATTCAGTGAGTTTTGCCCTTAACATCAATGGACGCAGGATCAGGCCTTTCACTGAATGTATCTGAACTGAGTTTCTGTGTTTTTTTTTTTAAGTACATCTTAAAAATAACACTTGATATGAACATGAAAATGTAAGTCCAAGAACAATAAAAAAGTAGTGACAACAATGCACTGGATATATGGTTTTAGGATATTTATTTAAATACCCCATCCTACAAAAAATATTGACTTTCATTTTTTTAACAAAAAACCCATACTGGAATTTACAGAAAATAGAATATGCACTGATAAAACAGAATAAAAAAATGGGGGTATTCCATGTTTTTGCCTCACCATGTCAGACTGAGCTTTATCTTGAAAGTTAATGAATTACCATTCCCATACTACGTGTGTCAGTAGCAGCATGATAGTAGAGTTTTGCTTCACTGATTAGAATGAAGTAAAATAAGTTCCTCTAGAATCTTGATGACACATAACAAGAGGCTTTGTTATCCAATCAGACAAAGTATTAGCCACGTTCAATCAACGTTGTGTGCGTTTTTTCCCCACAGATTGTTTTATGGAGTGTGCAAGATGTGGCCAAGTAATGAAACAGCTCAAGTCAACTGTAGCTCGCGACCATGCTGAGAAGTGGTGCAAAAAAACGTCCAAGGCTTCAAACAACTCAAGTGTAGAGAAGAACAAATTCATTGAGGAGGCCGCATCAAAGAGAGGATAAGAGGTAAAGTCAATGACCAACTTTCTTAACTGGGATTTCAAAGATGCACAGAATGATGTTTGCCTTGCCTACAGTTTAGCAAAAGCCAAATTGCCATTTACAGCCGGCGTTGTCTTCAAAGAAATTGCCAAAAAAATTGACCCAAAATGTGCTCCCTTTCAAAGACTGCACTGCAGTGCCAGGACTGTAGCAAGAAACACTGAGGATTTAGGTGACTACCTTTACAATGTAACTGTTAAAGCAGCAGTAAATGCTCCGTTTGTTAACTTAATGTGTGACGAGAGTACCGACCACAGTCACAAGAGTCAGCTTATTATTTACCATCGTTTTGTGAATGTTGACACAAGTGAAATTCGCTTCGAGTTTTTGAGCTTAATTGAAATAGCTGAACGCTGTAATGCTGAAAATCTGAATGCAACCATCGTTGGTTGCTTGGAAAAGGACCAAAACAAGTATCCTATGGAGAAAACTGTGGCATTTACATTGGACAGGGCGTCTGTAATGCTAGCCCAACGTGAAAGCGTTTTAAAGCGACTGAAAGATCACTATGGTGATTTTTTTCATCCAGCACTGTATGACCCATCACCAAGCCTTAATGGCTAGAGACGCTGAATCAGTCGTACCTGACTTTGTGGAAGATATGATCAAAACGACACAGACATTTCAGTGGGGCTGCGAGAAAAAAGGAGTTTAGATAGATCTGTGAGCTGAATGAAGAGGAATATTCAAATCTGGTTAGCTACAAAAAAATTCGTTAGTTAAGTTTAGCTGCCTGAGTTGAGAGGTTCGAGCTACTGTGCGATTCTCTAGTGCAATACTTTGAGAGAGTGTCATTTGGGAATGGGTTGCTAAATTATACAACAAGTTGCCAGAATATCTATGACATGCTACAGTCTCCTAAATTCATTCTGTTTCTGTTTCGTTTCTTGAATCGGGTTTTGCCACTTCTCGCAGCAATGAATTTGGCACTGCAGAAAGAGAACTCTGATCTGTACAATGCATACTGCTCTCTGGAGAGCACTGCAAGGTCATTTTGAAGCCGCTTAAAGAACCTTCAAATGAGGATTCTATGCTGGAATCTTTCGTATCTCCAAGCAACCTGTCTATACTTAGTGCCAAGGTCACAGAGATGCTCATGGAGTGTGAGGAGCAGCACTAGTCATCAGAAACAGAGATTGCTCAGGTAAAAGCAATGTTAATCTAATATACAAAGAAACTTGAACAGGTATTCAAGGCCAGGTTTCCTGAAATACATGCTTTACTTGTACCCCTGCAATCAAAAGCCACCACTCTCAGAAATTCAAAAACTTTCAGCAAAATTTACAAAGCACATTGACTCCAGCAAGGTTGAAATGCAGTATACACTGTACTGTGAGGATGACACGGTCAAGACGCTTTTCAACTCAGACCGCTGTGGCAATAACGTTATCAAATTATGGTATCTTTTATTTAAGTCAAGTGAAAGTGACTACAGTTACCTGGCAAGGCTTTCACTTATTTTACTGACACTGCGCCCTGACACATGTTGCTGTGAATGAGGCTTCAGCCACATGAGCTTTATCAAAACATCCACAAGGAATCGTTTTGAGAACTGTCAGGTTGATGCCGGTCTCATTTTGCAACTTCAACAATGAGCACAAAGGACTTCAATGTAGGTGCGGCGGCGAAGTACATTAAAAAACACTAAAGTGAGTTAAATTTATTGTTGTTGTTGTTATTATTATTAGCTAGCTAGGTTATTGTTGTTGTTTCTTTTTCAGTGTGGAAAATTATGTGCGCTATTTTACAGGTTGAATGACTGAATGACATAAACCCCCGCCAATGTCCGTTACTAAGTCTGGTAATTTTGTCAAGTGTCTGTCGCACAACATGGTGGTGCTGACCCCTGCCTGAACTCCAGCTGGGGATGATTCTCAAAGAGGAGGAAAATGATAAAAATGAGGAACAGACTCCCCAAATGATCGCTCCCTTCATCTCTACTCATGGCATCAACACCACCTAAGGACAAGGAAATCAATACTAAACCGGAGGAGGGATCCCGGCTGAAAGGATTCCAGCCAATAAGACTGTTTAGCATGTGGTGAGAGAAATCTTTGATTTGAATACACTTGCTTGTTAAGTTAGGCATTTTATGTGTTCTTACCTTTTATTTCTTTGTATACAATCCTGAGCTTGTATTGTCCTGGAGGGTACTGGGCAGTACAAGACACACATTTCTGGGGGGAAAGTCTGGGACTGGAATTTGCTGGTGCTGTTCTGTAATGTAGTTCATGGCTGGCTGGCTATAGTACTTATACAGTCTAGCTGGAAGTGATTTACAAGCTGGAGGCTGTATGAGGGCAGACTAGGAACAGTTCCGCTCACAGCGAAGCCCTGTAAAGGGCACCCCAGATAGGAGAATAGAGGGGACATAGTTGTCAATCCGTCCAGATCGTACCTTGGGTAATATCACCTTCTGTGTGTGTACATATACACACGCTCATGCACACACAGTACTCCAAAAGGGATAATTCCCCAAGCTGAGGAAAATTCTGTGCAAATTGAGAAGGAAGGTGTAAATAGAAGTGTAAATTAAAATATGAAGTTCTTTACGAACAAGTTTATTAGGTGGACAAAAAGCTATGATTTTACAATCAAAAATGAGAACAACTTTGGCTAAAAGTCCAGACTAGTTCATTAATAAAGTGAAGTCAGCAATTAGAAATCAAAAGAATATTATATAACAAGTAGGTGAAAAGGGGAAAACAAAAAAATCAGTATCAATTAGAAGCTGCAGTTAGAAAATTGATAAGGGAAGCTAAAGACATCAGGGAAAAAATCGTGGCTGGCAGAGCTAAGAACAATCAGTTCTTTTTAAAATATATTGGGAATAAAGAAATCCTAGCAATGGTATAGGCTCATTACTAGATAGAGAGGGTAAAATTGTTCATAATGATGCAGAAAAGGTAGAAAGAAGTATTTAATTTCAAGTGTTCAGATAACCTGCTGACATGGGTAATTGTAGGCTGATTAGCTTGACATAAATCCTGGACAAAATAATGGAAAAACTGATATGGGATTCAGTTGATAAACAGTAGGACTATAAGTAATGCCAGCAAACAAACAGATCTTATCAAACAAACCCAATTTTATTCTTTGAGATTATGTTTGGCTGATGAAGATAACTGCATAGCTGTACTACAGTTTATAGTACTGCACAATATTCAGGTTAAAATATTAGCACTACACATTATCAATAAAGCACACTAAAACAGGTCAAGATAGATTTAGAACTGACAGATCTCAAAGTAGTCAATGGAGAACCATCATCAAATGGGAATGTTTCTAGTGGGGCACTGTTGGGATTGACACCAGGTCCAATGCTTTTCAAAATTTTCAGTAGTAAAGTAAATATAAAACTACTGCTGATAAAATTTCAGAGGACACAAAGACCTCCCATCATACAGAAAGATCTGGACCGCTTGGTAAACTGAGCCATTCAAACAAAATAAATTTTAATATGGCCAAATATAAAGTTGTACAACTAGGAACAAGGAATGCAGACCATAGCTACAGAATAAGGAACTGTATCCTGGAAAGCAGTGACTGAAAAGGATTTAGGGATTATAGTGGACAAGTAACTCAACATGCACTCCCAGTGCAATGCTGTGGCAAAAAGGGATAATGTGATCCTTGGATGTATAAACAGAGAAGAAGTGAATAGGAAAAAGGATATTATTTTACCTCTGTGTACAGGATTGGTGAGACAATACTGGAATACTATGTACACAGTTATGGTTTTATGGATATCGAAACATTGGAGAGGGTGTAGAAAGTGATTGGGTTGGACAATTGCCTTACAGTGAGAGGCTTAAAGAGCTCAAAGCTGTTTAGCTATCAAAAAGAAGGTTGGGAGGTGACTTGATTACAGCATATAAGTTCCTTCACAGGGAGAAAAGAGTTCTTTAATGTAGCAAAGAAAAGCGTAACAAGAATCTATAACTGGAAGTGAAGCCAGACAAATTCAAATTAGGCACAGATTTTAAACAATTAGGGTGATTAATTATTGGAATAAACTAACAAGGGAAATGGTGGAATTCTCCATCTCTTGATGTCTTCAAATCAAGACCGGAGGCCTTTCAGGAAGAAGTTATTGGGCTCAATTCAGGTGTAACTGGGAGGGAAGATTGGCCTGTAGTATGCAGGCCAGACTCACTAGATGATCTAATGTTCCCTTTTGGCTTTGATTCAATGGATCTATCATTGTTTTTTTAGAGACTTTATTCTGGAAACAAAACAAGAATCATGGGTATACTTGTGTATGTAGGACGTTCTCTATAGTCCATTTATTTTAAAAGGCAAATTGAAAGGGTAAGATACTAATCTATAATCTGTTTTTTTAATTATATTTCACAGGACTCTCTTTCTTGGTTCTTGTATTTTCAACATAAGAGAAGATTATAATTCACATTCTTAATCCACCAAGGCACTGATAGATGAGCATAAGGCTCCCATATTAATCCTTCCAAATGTCAGTGCCTTTAAAGTAAAAAATAATAATGAAGAGGCGGTAGCCTGTACCAATGCCACTGCCTCCTAAACAGCTTTCAGTCAGTTCTTGAAAGTGCAGTAAAAAAGGTGAACTGAAATCTTCAAAGAAGCAGAACTACAAGTATACAAATTTTCATTTTTTTAAATAAGATACCATCTACACTATTAACTGTACTCCTGGAGAGTAGATATCTCAAATGATACCTCAAAATATAAAGCATAATGATTAATAGCGCAGCTGGCAGAGACAGAATGAAGGGCAATACCTTACATTATGCAACAAAGACTGAGAAGAATCCTCCTGTGAGCTACAGTAATACAAATAATGAAATAGGCACTCTTTGCTTGCTCAGATAACATTATCAGGTTTCTTTTCTGCCTGACAAAGACATGAAGAAATGCTGGGAGTGGGATAAGTGATAACAGGCACAAAGATACTGCCCTCCCAGTCAGGGTGGAGGGAGATCAGAGCAATTGAGTGGGAAAGAAGAAAAGAGATCTCAGCTGCTAAGAGAAGGGGAATGAGAAGACACGAGCAGAGCAGAAGAAGGAGAAGACACTATTGGTACAATAGTCCAAAGCCTCAAGTCAGAGGGGAATGAATTAGGCCTTGATTTCAGCCACAAAGACAATTTCTGGGGAGAAAGTGTTGAAACTATGGAGATGTATATTGCTGATTATGCTTAGCCCTCTGTACCAGAATGAAAAGTAAGCAATTTATTTTTCCAGCCAAGCCAGAATAGTCTACTTAGCAACTTCTAGAGCCTTGCAAACTTAGCACCAGCAGCTACAGTTGTTGCAAGCCAGAGTTTGATTTGATTTTAAAAAAGAGAATGTTTGCAAGCTATAGGTTATAACCAGAGCGTCTGAAGGCAATTATTTTTCCTGAAAGACAAGTGATAGCTCAATTTGCCAAGAAACACACTAGGCTTTGTAGCAAATAAACTACAATTAGGTTATTCACTGCTGCTGAAAAAAACAAACTTGATTGGATTTTAGGAGGTGGACAGCTTCTCTCTTGTACTACCCAAAATGACTACTCAGTTTTTAAAATGTAGATTTTTAGTCCTTCTGGTAGACTCCTTTTGAAAAGTCAAGAGGATTTAAGACAACATGGGATTGACCCTGGATCTAACAAAAAGGTCATTTTGTACTACCTGAGCTCAGCACAGGCCAGGTTCAATCCCATCCCTTGCAATATGAGATGAAACAAAATAAACCATGTAATTAGGGAGGAAAGGAGAAAGGTTGCTCTGGTTCTCAGTCTTCATCTTTCCATACTCAGCATGATAGGATCAGCCACTGCTGAGTTGAGAAGCATCAGTCTCATCCCTTAAGGTGCTAGTAGAATCACAGAATAACTTCTCCACTGAGGTTAATTAATGCCTTTGCACCAGATGTACCAGTGGGACATACCTTCATCGCCAGTGGATGGAAATCGTGTTTCTCATCAAGCAGTCTTCTGTTGGTGCCAGGTGCAAATAGTTTCTTGTTCATTAGATTAGTCAACAGTATCTACCTCCATTGTCTCCCACTCGAAGAATATTTCATCCATCACTACCTGATTAAAGAAACAGGGTTTATCATCTGTTGACTAAATGTAATTATGTTCTTATGTTTGGATTAGTGGCAATCCAAAATACCTTGCGAGTATGGCCTATCTGTATGACTTTCTGACACAGGGAGGTTATAATCTGGTGCCTTCTTATTTATCTAGAACATGATGTTTAGGTTGTTCATTTAGACAAGATCTGTTTAGGACAGCCAGGCCAGTCAGCCTCACCTCAGTCCCTGGAAAAATCATGGAGCAGGTCCTCAAGGAATCAATTATGAAACATTTAGAGGAGAGGAAAGTGATCAGGAACAGTCAGCATGGATTCACGAAGGGGAAGTCGTGCCTGACTAACCTAATTGCCTTCTATGATGAGATAACTGGCTCTGTGGATGAGGGGAAAGCAGTGGATGTGTTATTCCTTGACTTTAGCAAAGCTTTTGATACGGTCTCCCACAGTATTCTTGCCGCCAAGTTAAAGAAGTATGGGCTGGATGAATGGACTGTAAGGTGGATAGAAAGCTGGCTAGATCGTCGGGCTCAACGGGTAGTGATCAATGGCTCCATGTCTAGTTGGCAGCCGGTTTCAAGCAGAGTGCCCCAAGGGTCGGTCCTGGGGCCGGTTTTGTTTAATATCTTTATTAATGATCTGGAGGATGGTGTGGACTGCACTCTCAGCAAGTTTGCAGATGACACTAAACTAGGAGGCGTGGTAGATACACTAGAGGGTAGGGATCGGATACAGAGGGACCTAGACAAATTAGAGGATTGGGCCAAAAAAAACCTGATGAGGTTCAACAAGGACAAGTGCAGAGTCCTGCACTTAGGACGGAAGAATCCCATGCACTGCTACAGACTAGGGACCGAATGGCTAGGTAGCAGTTCTGCAGAAAAGGACCTAGGGGTCACAGTGGACGAGAAGCTGGATATGAGTCAACAGTGTGCTCTTGTTGCCAAGAAGGCTAACGGCATTTTGGGCTGTATAAGTAGGGGCATTGCCAGCAGATCGAGGAACGTGATCATTCCCCTTTATTCGACATTGGTGAGGCCTCATCTGGAATACTGTGTCCAGTTTTGGGCCCCACACTACAAGAAGGATGTGGAAAAATTGGAAAGAGTCCACCGGAGGACAACAAAAATGATTAGGAGGCTGGAGCACATGACTTATGAGGAGAGGCTGAGGGAACTGGGATTGTTTAGTCTCCAGAAGAGAAGAATGAGGGGGGATTTGATAGCAGCCTTCAACTACCTGAAGGGGGGTTCCAAAGAGGATGGAGCTCGGCTGTTCTCAGTGGTGGCAGACGACAGAACAAGGAGCAATGGTCTCAAGTTGCAGTGGGGGAGGTCCAGGTTGGATATCAGGAAAAACTATTTCACTAGGAGGGTGGTGAAACACTGGAATGCGTTACCTAGGGAGGTGGTGGAGTCTCCTTCCTTGGAGGTTTTTAAGGCCCGGCTTGACAAAGCCCTGGCTGGGATGATTTAGCTGGGAATTGGTCCTGCTTTGAGCAGGGGGTTGGACTAGATGACCTCTTGAGGTCCCTTCCAACTCTGATATTCTATGACTGATTGCTCTCATCTCTGGAATATTCAAGAGTAGCTGTTCTTGGAGAGAGCAAACTCTCTAAGTGCAAAGTTCCGCTGTGTGGTCTCCTATTCATTCAAGATTTGACGCAAGTTTAGTACAGTGCTTAGACACAGTGGTGATAAGGTACTTTATAAATACCTACAGATAAATCCAAGTGGTTCCTTCCATACTGGTGTGCCTGATCAGCCAGCCATCAAGATAAGAAACCATGTGCACTCCCAGCCCATGCAGGCAGGCTGCCATTACAGCTAAGGATTTCACAAGTATACACAATGCTATTGTAGCGCTGCTGAGGTACAGTCCTTTATAGAGTCTGAACTTTTGGAGTCGCCAGATGCAGAATCTCTAACATACTGGAAGACTGCCAAAGTTCAAAGAGAGTCTCTCACCTTAGAAACCTATGGAAGGGCACGCACAGGAAGGTACTGCCAACCAAGAGAAACAGATGCTCCAAGGAGTACCTCACATTTAGAGCATCGAACTGCCGCCAGTTATTTCTATAGATATACAGACATATGCTAGGCAAGGTATAGGCATGGAGTAAGGTACTACCACAAACAATAGCTTAGCTAAACTAACTGAGGCCTAAAGTCTAAAGATTTGACATAATCAACTAACCAGTAAGTGACCCTATATCGTAAGTTGTCACAAGATACAGTGCTGAATTAAATAATTGATCCTAAACTGCTGACAGGTAACCACAACATACCTGTTTGGACCAGCTTTTAATATTTTAAATCAGAAGCATCAGCAGATAATAATGCCATGGTAACTAAACATACATGCTAATAAGCTTGAGGTAAATGGCCTAGTAACCTATGGGAGAAGAGCACCCCAACATTAGTAGGGTGAGGTAGTACAGGTAAGGAAAAGAGGTTGAAATCCCTATTGCATATGCATGAGGAATAGGGAGTGTTGTCATAACTTATTGTAAAGTTAGTACTCTACCTGTGTACCCCTGTGAGATTTCCGGGAACCTACAAGTCCAAGGGCAACTTGTGGGTCATCTCACCTACTATTAGGCTCCCCACAAAGAATGATGCGAGTACATGAATGCTGAGGTGAGTACATGAATGCTGAATTCTGCATTATCTATTTTGCTGAGTTGTAGTGTTTGTGATATTGCTCATTGTGCTAATAAAACTATTACAAAATCAGAAATTGTTTTCCCTACGTGCGAGTCCCTCTCTGATACACCAGGGCCCTCACTCTAATGTTGTGACCGATCTAGAGGTAGTTGACCAGCGAAATAACACATCATGTTAAATTGCAAACTCTAAATAATACCTAACCAATAGACAACAAAAGTAAACTGGAAACTAGATGCTGCTCCATATACCCAGTGACATCCATGCTGCATCTAGGCCTTACGTGACAAAAAACAAATCTCCTCCACACCAGAGGCACTTCAAGGTATGGATCCGCTGCTGAGTTGTACCAATTTCAAAGACACTGAATTTTCATTTCTTTTTGCACATGGTGCCTCCACCAGGGTATGTCACCAACGTACTGTTACCCAGGGTTTTCAGAACCCAAAGCAGTGGTAACTTCACTGTTTCACTCCAGGTGGTATCAGGAATAAATCAATGGGAACACAGCGCTTCCGGATGATGAAAAATTGATACAAGTAAGGGTGCTCTGATCTAAAACTACTATTTATTAGATTTAAGCACACACAGACACAAGGAATAAGTTTAGAACATCCCAAGCAATTACACAGAATCTGAGATGGTACTGAGTAGATAGCAGCAGGTCCGTGATGGCTGGTAGCTTCCCCACCAGGGAGTATGGTGTCAGGAAAGTCTCTCAAGATAGCTTCAGAGAGCTCGCTCTAAAGTACACTCTATTATCTAGTCTTTTGATAACTAATTTTTACAAAACACATACCTCCTAGTGACGCCGACTGGGTCATCAGTTCTCCTAACTTTAACAAACTACTTATCAACAAAACATTCCTAACAATCTTAGTCATAATAAGCTTCTATATCAAAGGCGCCCTAACTCAAGGTCCCCATCCACTTATTTTATTTCAGTCTCAATTTGTTCAGTCTCCTCCCATTCTGATTAGTGAAAACTGCAACCCTGAGCTACTTTTGACCTTGCCTCCAGAAGCCCTGCTTATTCAAATTAAACCTTAACTATGTAGTGTTCTATATTTCATTAATTCATGGTGGCTGAAATGCACACAATATGGTTGCAATTAGCTTGGTCAAATTCTGGGGTAACAAAACCACTCCATTCTGGAGCAACAGTACAACCTCCCCAACTCCAGGCACCACCAGTGTGTCTCTGACATTTAAGATGTTCACTCTGCTTCAGGTAATGGTATTCTGCTGTGGCTCTAAGTTCCAATAGAGCACTGGAATTTGTGCTTGTACCCCAATGGTCCAGAAGAGAGAGAACTACTGAGATACACAGACCTGCTTGAATGACTCCTTTCAAGCTTCATAATCATAACCATTAAACATAACATCCACCAGAAGCCAACTTTTGTCAGAGTAGCTCATCAATTTAGACAGGCAAAGAGCTTATCTCCACTATGTGGTGGCAGTGAGTCACTCACATTGTAAAGTTTGTCTTCTACATGCATCACAGAACACTAACACTCTCTATGAACTTTAGATATGCACAGTTTCAGTAGCATCCCTATCATAACAGGCTCAATGAAAAAAAAGACACCATGTAGGTGTATCAAACCTCAATGCTGAGGACTGAAAGTGGGAGCAAACTGCCTCAGCTGCACTTAAGAACAAAATCAAATACATAACAATAGCAAGTGATGAAACTTCAAGGAAGACTCTCAGTGATGACAAATAAATTAAGTTCCCATAGCTCACACTTGGAAAAAAAATCCAAGAGTAAGAATGCTGTGTGGGTAGTATCTTTAAAGAAGGCTCTTTATCTACTAAGATCTGATGTAAGAGTTCAGTGTTTTCCTGCAACAGCTCAGGTACTCTCTAACACATAACACAATCATCTGTACCAAAGAAAACATCACCTGAATTAAGATCTTAGCAGGCAAGTAAAGGAGAGGAACTCATTTTTTCAAAATATTTTGTCTTGTAATTATTTGAAAACAAAGTTCATGCATATGTTTACGGAAAGCGAGTATAGCTTAACTTAAACATAATTTGATCTAGCAAAATAATAACAATGTTTAGACAAATAACCCTCTTATCATCTAGCTACTATTATCTATGGCATTTTACTTATAACTGTTAATATTGTATCCTTATTTGCAGATAAGGTAACCATGTCTAATTTGCCTTCACCCAGTTGTCATTTGAAATTGGAGAATATTTTTTTCTATGGTTCCCACTTTTTGAATTATAATGCAAATTTGCTCGCACTTGCATCTTACCCCACCTAAAAGCAAGCAAAATCATAGGTCTGCATATTTCCCATACTTTCTAAGGACTTCCTTAACAGCCTACATGAAGAAACCCAAGTTACCAGGGCCATTTGAATCTCCTTGTGTTTTACTACTAAGAAACCAAAAGTTCCTTTAAAACTATATTGCCAAATCTGATTATAAAACTGAAGTTTAAAAATCAATTCAATGTCTACCTAATTTGTTTTGACAATGTATTTTTGATAATTAGCTAACTCCAAATTATATTCAATTTTAAAACAGAAGTAGCTAAATCAAAAATATAATTAGGATGAGTTATTGGGAAACAGGCATACCACCAGTGATAAATAACTTAGCTCACATATAACGGTTTTCATCCATACATCTAAAAGTGCTTTTCAAAGGAAGGTATCAGTCCCTGTTTTACATATGGGGAAACTGAGGCACAGTGAGCTGGTCTGACTTGACCAAAGTCACACAGCACATTGAAGTCAGAGCCAGGAATAGAATCCAGGTTTCCTGATTGCCAGTCCAGTGTCCTACCCACTAATGATCATGCTGCCTTCCTATTAATATACACATATTAAAATGTTTTATTTTACATGGGAATATCACAATTTAAAGATTTTCATTCACATCTAGTGCAAATGATCTCTCAAATGAGTTAGGTACACATCCTTCAAAACCTAAGAGAGAGGTTTAGGTTAGATTGCACATTAAAGAGGCAGAATTAGTAAATAACAGTATAAGATTACAATACTAACAGGGATAAGAAACTTCTTGATTTCTTCCAAAGCATGTCCCATTCTGGCATATGCCTCTGCTGGTGGGGCAAATACTTCAATTAGAACATGCAGATCATCATTTAGGTGAAAGTATTTTGCTTCCCCACTTTTTCTCAACTCTTCTTCCTGGAAAGGACAGAAAATTTCACTGTAACAAATATAATCATAAAAAGAGAACAATAAAAGTAAAATGAATTTGTGTTTGAGATGTTTGCCATGTACATACAGTTCATTCACTTTTTGCTTCACATACTAAATGGACACAACTGGAAGTTATAAATTAATATTTTCTACTGTTCTCAAAGTCAATGAAACTTAACAATATTGCTATTTTGACTATAAAAGAATGTTTTATGAAGTATATATTACTCAAGAGAAAATTAATAGATAAGATTTCTACCTTGAGACAATGACTGGTTCCTCTAACAGACAGAATTGTTTCCATTGTTTTGCCTTGATTGAAATAAACTCTCAGTATTTGTGAGCAACATGGAAAAAAAATCTTTGTCCTATTTACTGTTTCAACATTGGGGGTTTTGTTCTATTTAGTCCTCTTGCTCCAACCTAATTCTGCGCTGGCTGAAGAGAGTGCATAATCTTCATTAAGTGGATGAGCACTCAGTTCAATCTGTGTATGCTCACATTTCTGGAAACAGAAATTTCTGGAAATGCTTAGAGGCTTAAAGGACGTCATCGATTTAAAAATCATAATTATGCCTGAAATTTGTTTTGATGACTTTTTAATAAGCATTGGAAAAACAACAATGTGTTTTAAAATCCCAACACAAATAGCACTGCTAACAGCCTATGTATGGTTTCATTGTGCTATTAGACAAGCAGTAAAACATTCTGCTAATCTAAGTATTCAATATAATTTGATTTGAAAGTTTTTCTGTCAAATATCTGAGGCTCTAAAAAGTATGCTATTCCTGATATTTATTCCATTTAAACAAGCAATGAATAGTGCTCGAACATCTCTTTTTTAATAGGTCCACAAATAGTAGTTTTAATGAGAGATTAAAGCTTTCTTATTTGTTCCTTCAGGGTCATAATTATAAGTTAAAGTTATGACAATCAGTTCTAGCTTATTGTAGGTAATCTTTTTGTTGTCAGATTTACACAATATATGAATATTGCAAAATTGGTTGGAAAAGCAAAGCAATCCGATTATTGATAGAGCGTTCAGAGCAGGAAAATTAACACATCATAATTAGCTGGCTGAATCTTGTCAGCCTTAACCATCAGCTTGTCAATACAAATGATGAATGAACCACAAAAATAGAAAGTAAAAACCTCCCTCAATGAATACAACATTCTAGCTAAGAACTTTAAAAAAGGGGGGTGGGGGAGTCCTCTTAAGCTAGTTTAACAAATCAAACTGCTCAAAATGCTAAAGGAAATTTCTGCTTAAGAGTCATTTAGCATGGTCCAAAGGGTACAGGTGAGAGCATATGAATTAAATTAAAAATTGAGAAATGTAAGCTGGATATCACAAACAAACTTAACTGAGAACGATTAGACTGTATACTAGTCTCCCTCGGGAAACAGCAGAAGCTCTTGAATAATTTAAGAGTGAACATACCACTGGAAAATATATGATAGTGAATAATCCTGCATAACACTATATGACTTAACAGAAGAAAGATGGACAATATCTAGGATTCTTTGGGTGGTATCAGGTTAAAAGTACAAAACAAAAGGGATTTAATCAGCCTAATTTTAATAATGTGATTAAGTAGATTTCAACAAAGTTTGTTTAAAATCACAATAAGCAAAGTTTGCTCATACAGAGAGCTCATATGCTAAATTTCATCCCTAGGAAACTTGTTGGCTAAAGGGTTTAAAAACCTAATAATCAGAGCTGATAACAGTAGTGTGCACAGCGCTTGGTTGTATTAGACCTTTCAGAAAAACATAATTGATGTATTAGACCCTTAAAATAAAACAACCTACATTGCTCCGATCAGGACTATAACCACTCACACACTGCTAAGTGCTTTTTCCTTGCACACAATGTAATCTGTATTTTTAAATTATACCTAAGAAAAATAAAAATGTAATCTCAGAAGTTAACATCTTCCTCTTGCAGATATCTTAAATTCAATGCAGATTTCATAATCAATCTTTACTATTTAATCTCTTCAGCGTTGTCAATACTGCCCATTGGTTATTGGATGAGAGCAGTGTATTACAGTTAATATACAAAATATTTAAAATTGTAAACACTGAAGTCATTAATCTGATTGTTAAAAACAAATTGGTTTAGCACATAACACTTCTAGTGCTTTTCATCCACAGATTTTAAAATACTTTACAAAGCAAGGTAAATATTATTTTACCCTCCTTTAAAAACAACAAACAACAACAAAAAAACACAAGAACAGATTTAAGGATCTTCCACCTTTAGTCCACCATTATTTGACAGGTTGGAAAGTTGTGATCAGCAGCAAAAGGTCCAAAAATTCTGACTTCAGTAATATACTACCATGGAAAGCATTTAGGTAAAAATTGCCATCCCACCAGCTGATCTTTCAGAACACTCTACTCAACAAAAAGTATGTACTTTTGTTAAATTTATGTAATATTGCTAAACATCATGAATGTCTAAGAAACGAGAGCAAAACTCCTACTTTTGACCTCCAAGACTTTGTTATCAGTGATAGAATACACACATACTTGATTTTTTTTCATTTGAATTTGCTGATCATGAAAATGAAACTCTAGTACCTCTAGCTAGTGGCATCATTAGTAGGAATACTACTATACAGGAATTGCCAGACCATGTCTGGATGATGATTATCTGACAGCAACCAACAGCAGATGATTCAGACCAACAAGAACTATTGTGTTTGTGGTCATATTTTTGGAATGCAACTCCCTATGTGACACTCATTTACTAAATGACACCTCTATAGTTACATTTCTCTGAGAATCAGTTTCTGACCTACTACAAAAATCGGATTTGTATCTATGCCCAAAGAAGGGAAACATTGTTTTTGTAGAAAGGAAATCACTAAAACCATACCATTTAAAAAAAAAAAAAAGAATTTATCATGCAAGTCTAAATCACTAAAAAGACATATTGTACACTTATAAAAATGAATGCTATGTAAGTATACAAGAATGATAAAATGTATTACAAAATGCTATATTCATGTATATAAGGGTTGTACCAGCATAATGGCCTGTTGAAATACAACTGTACAACTTTATATTTTAAGTGCTTTAGCTGTTTTTCCTTCTTCTCTATATCTTTAATAAAGGTTACATGGATTTTTAATGGTGTGTTTGCCATGATACTAAGCAGGTTGAGGTCTTTGTATACCAAACTCCTCATCTTATTTAACACTGTTTAATATTGGACAGCGACTGGGTTATGTGAACACTTTTGGCACATATATTCCATCTAAATTAATATAACAGGCCCTGACCCTGGATATCTAGATTCTAAATATCATTTTTTCTTAAAATAGAAATGAGCCTGAACTAAATGCCTGATTCAGACATCCTTCCCACAAACTCGGAGATATAATTTTGGATCTGAACCTTTTGGCTTAGGCCTTTCCCTTTACAACAAAAAAAACAAATTGCTTTTGCTGTGAAATTAACCAAAATGACCTTTGTACATATAAGACCAACAATATTTTTGTTGTAACAATGTAAAGCCAGGAGAGGGAATTATAGGTCAGCTAAACCTTGCCCCAGGAAATCTGTTGATGTTATAATACTGGTACACCACAAAAAATGCACAAACCAATGAACAAAAAGAATGCCAAGATGGCATCTGTTCCATCAGAAAATGGAGAGAGAGAGAGAATGAAGAAAATTTGCCAAATGTCAGAACCAAATCAGTAAGCCAATATTTTAATCCATATTTTCCTAGTAAACTTGGCCTCACCCTTTCATTCATCTCCCCACACCCATTTGTCTCATCCATCTGTTACATTTTGACATAGCTAAATTTTGAACTTTTTGAGATAGAGAATGTATTTTACTGCACATTTGCACAGTACATTTAATAAATAAGATACTAATAAGAAGCCACACATCTTAAAGTGCTGCTGTAATAAAAACTATACATAATATAACCCCTGCAAATAAAATGCATCAAAAGTTGTATTTAAACAGACTGTGCAAACTATATTGTGTGGGAATATGAATATTTTACACATTGCTTTTTTTTTTATGAGAGAAAGATGTTCCTAACAGGCAACCCTAACAACCACACTTAACTGTAGTTGACATCACCTTCTACCTATGCACTTCTGAAGGCCATCATCATAGTATCTAATTATTTTCTTGGGAGGCACTCCATCACAATATGCCAGTGGTCTAATTTTCCTCCCTGCATTCTTTGAGACAGTTTGATTTTAAATAACTTCCCCCTTTTCTCTTCTACTGTTACATTTGTTTATCATGAAATAAATGTCTTTATTTCAAATGCCTCTGAATGGCTATTCACGCTACAAGTTTTAGGTCTGTCTGTGATTAAATTATTTCCTCAGACATTTAACATTCTGGAAAGTTCATGACTTATGCCCCAATACTGAGATGAGTTTTGTGGTGGGCAGACCCACAAGCCCGTGCTGAGCCCCACTGACTTCACTATCTTCACACGTTTAGAGGTTTGCTTGCATAGAGTTCACTGCAGAATCTGAGGGTTCATATGGAAAAACAGACCACATTTGAATCTGGTCCACACATGCTTAGTTTTATATTCATTTTCTGGTTCTTCTGGGCTTTTTCCACTTTCCCAAACCGTGCCGGGAAGACTAAAGGAAGCCACATACCATGGTATGCAACACACTAAAATGTTTCAGCTATTTGATTTACCTTGGCTTTGTCCCTCATGGAGCCTTTTCCCAGTATAGACATTTTTGTCAATGTTTCTTCCTGTAAACGTTTCAGTGAATTGCCACGTGGACCCAAAAGTTTTCCCACAAAGTTGAACTGTAAGGAAACAACCAAAACACAATAAAAATATTAGTCTCTAAGGTGCCACAAGTACTCCTTGTTCTTTTTGCTGATACAGACTAACATGGCTACCACTCAGAAATAAAAATATTGTAGCACTGAGGAACTGTCATCATGTAAAATTCCAACAAGGTATGAAATGTTGCTTAAGCAGCATTTTGATGTCGCTGCGAACAAAACAATATATTAGGTCATAACTTTTATAGCATTAAATAAACATATGTGGAATAGATACCACCACTTCAATAACTTCTCCCATTGTACAGAAACCTACAAACATCAATATATAAAAACTTTCAAATACTATAAAGAGAACTCAGTTCAGTTCAACTATATTATTTTAGATTTAGGACAGAAAAAGATGCCAACCCTTAAGCCCTAAGTACCTCTGGCCACTGCCTAAAAGCCCAGTTCAGTATAAAAATAAAACCAGAAGCTAGCTCAACCATATAGAGAAGCAACCAATCAAGTCTTTTTATTTCTTAAAATAAAAAGTAGCTCATGCTCCTTAAAAATTACACTGCTCTACAGCCAAAATGCTTCTGAAATAAATGTAGTCAAACTTTACTAATTCTGGGTCACTGAGAATGAAAATGATGCTTAAAATTGTTGATTGGCTCTAGTTTTCAAGATATGCTATTGGGTCAGTATATACGACCCTTGACTTGGGAATGGCGGAGGATAAGTGAGTTATAAAGGGAAGGGATCTCAATTTAAACCAGAAATGACTTAAATACATCTTTGACTGGATCTATGAATAAATCTATGACTGGGTTTGGACAGTACTTGCTTTTTAGGCAAAACAATGAATGATGCAAGCTGGTATTGCGTCATACATGATATGAATTGCATCATGTTATTCCTAGAAGTCATGGATGATGCAATCATAACGAAGCTTACATCACTCTGCTGAACAAATTGCCCTAGATCAGCTCTAGAAATCATACAGTGTCGTGCTCTCTTATTTGTCAGTGTTTGATTTTGCAAAGGGACACATTTCTGTTTAGCCAAAGTGAGCAGAGATGCCTTGTACTTGTGTGAACAGTGCAGATAACTTCTGCTATGTTTGTGGTGAAGTGACTTTTGCATCACAAAAGCGCAGTATAACCACTATGGTTAAGAAAGCCTACCACCTTTATTTTGGCTGCAAAATTGGAGATCAGGACAAGAGGTGGGCCCCACACATATGCTGCAACACTTGTGCAACAAATCTTCACCAGTGGTTGAACAGGAAAAGGAAATCTATGCCTTTTGCAGTGCCAATGATTTGGAGAGAGCCAACAGATCATACCAGCAATTGTTACTTCTGCATGGTGCCTCCACTTGGGAAAGGTGTGTCAAAGAAGAAAAAGTGGACTGTGCATTATCCAAATATTCCATCAGCTATACGCCCAGTACCCCACGGAGAAGGACTGCCAGTTCCTGATGCACCAGAATCACTCTCACTTTAGTCAGACGAGGAAGAGGATGACACTTCTGGTCCTGAACCATCCATGTCACAGGACCCACATTTTCTCCCATCCTCCTCCTCTGAACCACACCTCATAACACAAGGTGAACTGAATGACCTTGTCAGGGATTTGGAACTACCCAAGAGTAAGGCAGAGCTGTTGGGCTCCAGACTACAGCAGTGGAATCTCCTGGCAGGTGATGTTAGGGTTTCCATGTTCCGTGACCGTCAAAAGGATCTTGTCCCATTCTTCTTCATGGAAGGTGATCTTGTAGCCTGCAACAACATCGATGGTGTGATGGCAGCCCTCAACATTGTTCACGATCCATATGAGTGGAGACTGTTCATTGATTCATCCAAGATGAGTCTTAAAGCTGTTTTACTGCATAATGGCAATGTTTTGCCATCAATTCCAGTTGGTCATGCAGTCCATATGAAGGAAACCTATGACAACATGAAACAACTTTTGAGGTGCATAAACTATGACCAATATCAGTGGTAGCTTTGTGGCGATTTGAAGGTTGTTGCGCTCTTGCTTGGTCTGCAGACTGGATACACAAAGTACTGCTGTTTTCTCTGTGAATGGGATAGTCGTGCAAGAAATTCCCACTACATCAAGAAAGATTGGCCACTCCGACAGTCATTGGAGCCTGGGAGGAAAAGTGTTCAGCATCCACCACTTGTTGAATCAAGGAAGATTTTGTTACCACCCTTACACATCAAGCTGGGTCTGATAAAGAACTTTGTCAAGGCCATTGACAAAACACAAGCAGCTTTCAAGTACCTCTGAGGAAAATTTCCAAGGTTAAGTGAAGCTAAGATAAAGGAAGGTGTCTTTGTTGGTCCTCAGATTCGTGAACTTCTTCGAGATGATGCATTAGACCACGCACTGCATGGCAAGGAAAAGACGGTATGGAAAGCCTTCCAGTTAGTGGCAATAAATTTTCTCGGAAACAACAAGGCAGACAACTACAGGTTGTTGGTGGAAAACCTCTTCAAGGCATACAAAAGCCTTGGTTGCAACATGTCACTAAAGATACATTTTTTGCACTCTCATCTAGATTTTTTTCCACCGAACTGCGGAGCAGTGAGCGACGAGCACGGCGAGCAATTTCACCAGGACATTGCAACAATGGAGAAATGCTATCAGGGCAAATGGAGCCCATCAATGCTTGCAGACTATTGCTGGAGAGTGACAAGAGATGCTCCATTTAATGAATACAAGAGACAAGCCAAGAAGTGCCGAGTAGACACTGAATAGGACTAAACTATGTACATAATAGTTTTTTGCCTTTTGTTTCATAATAAATTTTATTTAGATAACCCTTTTGCTGATTTTTAAAGTGTTACATAAACAGGACAGGTGAAATATTATCATGTAAAGCAACCATAAACACATGAAAAGACCTAGGTTTACAATTTATGATTAAAACTCTATCTACACAATATACATAGACATAAAATGTAAAAACTTAAATATCTTAGAAACAGTAGCCAATCAGTTGTTTTAATTGTCATATTTGAATTCAGCACATCAAAATACATAATAAATAGCACATTTTATCTCTGAAGCAGAGATAAAACTGGTCTCAAAAATTGTAGACCAGTGTTATCTGTGAAGGAATATGCCACTCTTCCCCACCCCTCCGCCCCTCTAAAAAAAACAAACAAACCCTCCCTAAGAAGATGAGCACTTATGATTAAGGCTGCCAATTTGTCACGGAAGTCACAGAAGTCACGGATTCCGTAACTTTCCAGGACTTCTGCAGCGGCCAGTACACCTGGTGCAGGGGCAGCTCAGGCAGCCCCCGCACCAGTCACACTGGCCACTGGGGCAGTCTTGGGCCCCTGCCCTCTCCCCTCCCCAGCAGAGTTTGGGTGTGGGAGGGGGAAGGGGATTGGGGCACAGGATGGGGAGAGGCGGGCTCTGGGCAGAGCTTACCTGGGGGGCTCCCCAGAAGCGGTGACATCCCCCTCGCTCAGATGCTAGGCGGAGGCATGGCCAGGCAGCTTTGTGCGCTGACTCCAACCCCCGGGCAGCCCCATGCAAGTTTTAGTCACTGGTATTTTTAGTAAAAGTCATGGACAGGTCACAGCTGGTGAATTTTTGTTTACTGCCCATGACGTGTCCGTGACTTTTACTACAAATACCTGTGACTAAAATGTAGCCTTACTTATGATCAACAGATTTAAACAATATCAGATCAAGGTCAGAAGCCATTTCCAAAGATCAAGGAGCTGTTATGGAGAACATCCTATCGGCAGCTCCCACTTGTTGATACCAAGGTGCTCAAGCACCTAGGTTGATCTCAACTGCGATCTGTCAGAAAAAGAAAGGAGATACAATAGCATAATGATAAAAATTCCTATATTTTCTATATGCCTGAGTGTCTGTCTGGAGAGGTAATACTGAAAGGTAATCTATTGCAGGAGTTATTTTCTCAGACACGGACCATAATACCTTTTTGATCCCATGATTAACAAGAATTAGAACATCAGTTCTAACAGAAAGATTAGAAAAAACAGTTACCTACCTTTTGTAACTGTTGTTTTTCGAGATGCGTTGCTCACGTCCATTACACATTAGGTGCGCGCACGGATGTTGGAAACTTTTTCCCTTAGCGGCTCCCGTTGGGTCGGCAGGGGAGCCCCCAGATTGGCACCTCCATGCTGGTGCATATATACCCCTGCCGACCCGACCCCCCTTCAGTTCCTTCTTGCCGGAGACTCCGACAGAGAGGAAGGAGGGTGGGAAGTGTAATGGACGTGAACAACACATCTCGAAGAACAACAGTTACGAAAGGTAGGTAACCATTTTTTCTTTTCGAGTGCTTGTTCACATCCCTTCCACATTACGTGACTCACAAGCTTACCATAGGAGGAGGGTAGGAGTCATGGAACAATTGATTGAAGAACAGCCCTGCCAACCACCGCATCATCTCTGGCTTGCTGGTTGTCTGCATAGTGGGCTGTGAATGTGTGCACCGACTAGATGGCTGCTTTACAGATCTCCTGGATCGGGACGTGTGCCAGGAAAGCTGTTGAGGATGTTCGTGCCCTCGTCGAGTCAGCTGTGATCGCCGGGGCTGGAACCTTGGCAAGCTCATAGCAAGTAAGGATGCAGTCCGCAATCCACAATGATATACATTGCGCCGAGACTGGAAGCCCTTTCATTCTATCGACTATGGCGACAAACAACTGTGTCGACTTGCGGAAAGGTTTAGTTCGCTCCAAATAGAATGGCAGGGCCCTTCGGACATCCAGAGTGTGCAGGCTACGGTGACCGGTGTGGTTTAGGAAAGAACACTGGCAAACAAATGTCCTGTCCCATATGAAATTGTGAGACTATCTTAGAGAGGAATTTTGGGTGTGGCCTGAGTTGCATTTTGTCCCTAGAGAAAAATGTATAAGGAGGCTCCAAGGTTAGGTCTCTCAACTCGGACACCTTCCTCGCCTACGTAATGGCCACCAGGAACACCACCTTCCAGGAGAGGTGAAGGAGAGAGCAAGAGGCCAGGGGCTTGAACGGTGGCCCCCATGAGCTTGGAAAGGACCAGATTAAGGTTCCAGGGAGGGACCGGCGGGCGTGAGTAAGGGAACACTCTCTCCAGTCCCTTGAGGAACCGCACCACCATGGGGTTAGAGAACACAGAGCATCCGGATTCCCCCGGGTGGGGGGAACGCTGAAATGGCAGCTAGATGTACTCTGAGGAAGGAGTGAGACCCTGATGCTTGAGGTGCAGGAGGTATTCTAAGATGACTGGAATAGTGGCCTGGAGTGGCTGTATCTGCTTAGGCTCACACCAGCAAGAAAATCTTTTCCACTTAGCTAGGTAAGCTGCCCTAGTGGAAGGCTTCCTACTGCCAAGGAGAATCTGCTGTACTGGAACAGAGCACTGGCTCTCCATAGCGTTTAGCCAGAGTGCTTCCATGCCATGAGATGCAGAGACTGCAGATCCGGGTGGAGCAGGCGCCCGTGGTCCTGCATGATGAGGTCCCGGTATAGGGGCAGGGCAATCAGGGTGGCCACTGACAGCTCTAACAGGGTTGTAAACCGGTGCTGACAAGGCCAAGCTGGGGAGATCAAAATTATCATTGCCTTGTCCCTGCGAACTTTGAGGACTCTGTGGATGAGCGGGAGCAGAGGGAAGGCGTACTTCAGATTCCTGCTCCAAGGGATCGCGAATGCATCTGCGACTGAGCCCGGACTGTGGTTCTGGAATGAACAAAACTGCGGACATTGGCTGTTGTCCTTAGTGACAAAGAGGTCCATTGAGGGAAACCTCCTCTTCTGGAAGACTGACTGCAAGATGTCTGATCTCATCGACCACTCGTGCACATGGTATGACCTGCTGAGGCTGTCCGCTAGCTTGTTTCATTCTCCCGGGAGATATAACGCTACGAGATGGATGGAGCGGGCTCTACAAAAGTCCCACAGGAGAAGGGCCTCTCAGCAGAAGGGAGAGGAGTGGGCTCCGCCCTGCTTGTTTTATATAAACATGGCGGTAGTGTTGTCTGTCAGAACTGTCATGCTGTGACCTTCCAGAGTAGGGTGAAAGGTTTGGCAGGCTAGACAAACCGCCCTGAGCTCCTTCACATTGATATGGAGCAACATCTCGGCTTTGGACCACAAACCCTGTGTCCTTAGGTCCCTTAAGTGAGCTCCCCAGCCGAAGTCTGATGTGTCTGTCACCAGCGTCAGAGCAGACTGCAGTGCGGCGAATGGGATACCCTCGCATACTACTGGCCAACTGGGCCACCAGCACAGGGAGTCCAACACCTGGGCCGGAACCGTCACAACAAGGTTTAGGGGATCTCTGCCTGGGCGATACGACCGGGCAACCCACACTTGTAAAGTCCTGAGCCGTAGTCGAGCGTATTTGACTACGTGAGTGCACGCTGCCATGTGCCCTAGGAGCTGCAGGCAGCATCTAGCTGTGATAGTGGGGAATCTTAGCATCGAGTCTATGACCCACTGGATGGCCAGGAACCTGGATTCCGGAAGGCTCGCTCATGCTGGACCGAGTCCAGCACTGCACCGATGAACTCCAGCATTTGGGTTGGTATCAGGGAAGACCTGGGCATGTTGAGAGAAGACCCAGCTTGCAGAATGCATCTAGGGCCACCGTCAGATGGAAGCAAACCTCCTCTTCGGACTGACCCGCGAGGAGCCAATCATCAAGGTATGGGTATACCCGTATTCTCCTCTTTCGCAGAAAGGCTGCCACTACTGACATGCATTTCGTGAACATACGGGGGAGGACCGTAAACTGGTAATGGCGCTGGTTTATGGTGAACCGCAGGAACCGCCGATGAGCGGGGTGAATAGGAATGTGAAAGTACACATCTTTCATATCGAGGGCAGCGTACCAATCCCCCGGATCCAGGGACGAGATTATAGTGCCTAGGGAGACCATGTGGAAGCGGACCTTGACTAAGAACTCGTTGAGCCTGCGAAGGCCTAAAATGGGCCGAAGGCCCCCCCTTTGCCTTTGGGATGAGAAAATAGCAGGAGTAAAACCCCTTCCCCCTTAGTTCCCGAGGGACTTCCTCCACCGCCCCCGCCTCTAGGAGCAACTGTACCTCCTGCATAAGGAGTTGCTCGTGAGAAGGGTCCCTGAAGAGGGACAGGGAAGGGGGCTGGGTTGGAAGGAAGGAAGGAGAACTGTATCATGTAACCCACTTGTACCATGTGTAAGACCCAACGGTCCAACGTTATACAGGACCACACCTGGAAGAAGTGGGACAAGCGATCCAAGAAACATGGGGAAGGATCCAGGAGCTGGGTTGGTACGCTGTCCTCGAGCGTACCTTCAAAACCTCTGCTTGTTGCCACGGTTGGGGCTTGAATGGCTTCCTCTGAGTTGCCAGGATGTGCATGCCTAATGACTTGAGGGTTGCCCGGGAGTCTTTAAGGCTATGCAGCCTGGTATCTGTCTGGTCGGAAAAGAGGCCAGACGCTTCAACAGGGAGGTCCTGGATGGTGTTCTGGACCTCTGGCGGAAGGCCTGAAGCCACGCCGAACACCTCATCACCACACCTGAGGCGATTGTTCTGGCTGCTATGTCTGCTGAGTCCAGAGAGGCCTGTAAAGAGGTCTTGGCAACTGCCTTTCCCTCTTCCATGAGGGCCGTGAGTTCAGGCTGAGAGCCCTGGGGCAATGAGTCTTTAAATTTGGAAATTGCTGCCCAGGAATTAAAATTGTGCCTGTTTAGGATCGCCTGCTGGTTACCAATCTGTAATTGGAGGCCCCCAGAGGAGTAGACCTTCCTTCTGAAGAGTTCCAAACGTTTAGCCTACTTGGCCTTGCGGGCCGGGACTTGCTGGCCATGACGCTCCCGTTCATTTATGGCTGAGATGACCAGCGAACAGGGGGCAGGATGAGAAAAAAGGAAATCGTATCCCTTGGAAGTGGCGAAGTACTTCCTCTCTACCCCCTTTGCCGTCGGTGTGCTGGAGGCTGGGGTTTGCCAGACCGTCTTGTAGTTAGACTGAATGGTCTTTATGAGCAGGAGCACAATTCTGGAGGGGCCTTCAGGGCTTAGTATGTCCACCATAGGATCCTCCTGCTCCACCACTTCCTCTGCCTGTAGGCCCAAGTTCTGGGCGACCCTGCAGAGCAGCTCCAGATGTGCCCTCTGGTAAATCAGGGGAGGCCCTGACACCGCCGTACCCGCCACAGCTTCGTCTGGGGCCTGCTGTGCTTCCTCTGTCTGCTCTTCCTGCCCCTCATCATAGGCCGGGGGCACGTCCGAGCCCTGCCTGGTTGATTGTCCCCAGGATGGCCCCAGACTCGGCGTCGCTTCCACTCGCCAGTGTTCCGGAGAAGCATCTGGTGCCCTGGATACTGTAGCCTCCTTGGGTGCGGAGGGGTGCCTGCATAGGGACTGGGACCGATGCACTGAATAGCCGGACCTCGAAGCTCTAGAGGAGGTTCCTTGCTGATGATGATAGGCCCACGGTGTCCAAAAGGGCCGTTGTCCTGGCGGGCCCCATTCGGGATGCCACATGGTCTGGGGCTCCCTGCTAGCCGGTATCCTGTGGGCATAGCTGGAGTGGCCTGAGTCGACCTCGGATTCTGAGGACGCTAACCTCGAATGTCAAGCTAGTGCCGTGGCACGGTGCCGTCAGGAGGCTGGAGAGCGGCTCCTCACCGACCGGGACCAGGATCGGTACCGATGCTCCCGGGACCGGGGATTGCGGCCTTATATCCCCTCGGTGCCGGCTTAGTGACGGTGCCAGGGAGCGGTGCACCAACGGAGCCGGTGCGGTGTGCTGGCTCAGTTCCGGTGCCATCAAGTCCCGCTGAGTCAAAGGTAGCCAGCAGTCCACAGAGGCTGAGCTCGACCGGGACCGGCGCCGGGAGCGGTGCCTGGGTGGTGACCTCGAGCGGCGCACCATTGCCGGCTTGCTTCTGGACGGCACTCCTTGAGAGGGAGGGGACTTGCCGCCGACAGCTTGATGAGGTCTTTTGCTGCCTCAGAAGTGTCTGGAGTGGAGGGCTGTTCTAGGATGTCCTCCAGCCTTTCTTCCGCACTCAACCCACTTAGCCCGGGGCTCAACGGGCCCTGCGGTATCGGAGCCACCGGTGCTGGTGCATGTCCTGGTGCCGCACTGCCCTTTTGAGTGCTCGGTCCCTTGGGAGGCGCCACCTTCTTATGTGGGGAGCACCCTCTATCGCCTTTCGGGTGCCCCTTCGACTGTACTGGAGAGGTCGAGTGGTGCCAGGGCTTGTCCTGTTGCCTCGGTGCCACATACTTGCAGTGCCCCACTGGTGCCGGATCACGGACTGATGCAGGGGCACTCCACACCGAGGACGCTGGCACCAAAGCCTGCTGGTCCGAGGCCGCAGTTTGCAGCGTGCCCTCCATGAGCAACTGCTTGAGGTGAAATTCTCTTTCTTTCTTGGTTCTTGGCGTAAAGGCCTTACAGATTTTGCAGCGCTCAGTCTGGTGCGCTTCCCCCAAACAACGGAGAGACATGTCGTGGGGATCACTGATCGGCATAGGCTTGCGCCACGTGGCACAAGCCTTAAACCCTTGGCCCTGCAGCATGCCCCGCAGCCCAGGGATGGTGCTGGAAACGACTTCCAGACACATAAACAAAGGAAGCTTAACCATCTACTATTAAGAAGTGCTAACTACTGATAACTATTAACTACAGATAACTGCTAATTAGTGATAACTGCTACAAACTGTGCTAAGGGATCACTCGCAAGCGAGAGACGAGTTATTCCAACACCGCCACAGACGGTAAGAAGGAACTGAAGGGGGGTCGGGTCGGCAGGGGTATATATGCACCAGCTTGGAGGCGCCACTCTGGGGGCTCCCCTGCCGACCCGACGGGAGTCGCTAAGGGAAAAAGTTTCCGATGTCCGTGCACGCACCTAATGTGGAATGGACGTGAACAAGCACTCGAAGAAGAACCCAATATTGGAGTGGTCAATGAACATTTAAGCATAATATACAAAAATATTAAATCTTTCTTTCAGGAGGGGATCAATCTTAGCTAGAAATTAATGTGAAATAAAATCTTACCAGATAGCTTAATCTGTCTCTAGTTAGGATTTCCACGAATTCTTTATTAAGATGTTACAAAATTTTCAATAGCCTTAAGCTTCCAGTCTTCTACACATTATATATTTAAACAGACTGCTAGTTAGTTGATCCCCTCCTTATAGATTTAATGGTTTTGGTTAATCATCATTGCTTACAAACAGTAGCCTTATATTTAACATGTACACAAGGCTATTTCTGTAGAAACAGAACCGCTAGAAACACAGAGTCAGGTAAGCTATTAGAGGAAGTAATAGAAAGAAATCTTCAATGCATACATAAAGGAGGATAATTCATTATAGTAAACAATGCTGAAATGTATTTCAGAATGTCAAGTGCTTATTTTATTACATAAATCAGAAGACAGAACTTTAATACTTATCCAAAATATCAATTAGAAATATTTAGCTTCAATTCTTCTCTCAATGCCATTTGATAAAAGTAGTTTATAAAAACAAAATTGTTTTTCATAGTCTTCCCACATAACCCTATACAGTAAATACTATTTACAAAATTAAAATAAATTTAATGTATAATTAATTACAGTTGCTGAACTTCACTTCCCTTTGAAAACAAAAAGCCTTTCCAATTCATTTTAACTACTAGGCTCTCCTAACTAGCAGGCATTAGATTCAAAAGAACAAAAACAAAACACAGTACACACTTTATCCTGAGGGAAGTAAAATCCACCTCAAATACACCACTCTCAAATCTCTGCAATATTCACATAGGAGAAAACAAGCAGAACAAACCAGAACTCACGTAACTAAAAATAATTTAGCTTCACCAATCAATTACAAAATGCCTGAAGGTAGAAGCTAGTCATCATGTGCAAGCTAAGTAGATGACATCTTCTAGTCAACACATCATTTAGTGAACAAGGAACTGTGTTAGCTATGCCCTTATGTCAGATCAAGAACTGCTCTCTGTGCTCTGATTTCAGAGTAGCAGCTGTGTTAGTCTGTATCCGCAAAAAGAAGAACAGGAGTACTTGTGGCACCTTAGAGACTAACAAAATTTATTAGAGCATAAGCTTTCGTGGACTACAGCCCACTTCTTCGGATGCATATAGAATGGAACATATATTGAGGAGATATATATACACACATACAGAGAGCATGAACAGGTGGGAGTTGTCTTACCAACTCTGAGAGGCCAATTAATTAAGAGAAAAAAAACTTTTGAAGTGATAATCAAGTTAGCCCAGTACAGACAGTTTGATAAGAAGTGTGAGAATACTTACAAGGGGAGACAGATTCAATGTTTGTAATGGCTCAGCCATTCCCAGTCCTTATTCAAACCGGAGTTGATTGTGTCTAGTTTGCATATCAATTCTAGCTCAGCAGTCTCTCGTTGGAGTCTGTTTTTGAAGTTTTTCTGTTGTAATATAGCCACCCGCAGGTCTGTCACTGAATGACCAGACAGGTTAAAGTGTTCTCCCACTGGTTTTTGAGTATTTTGATTCCTGATGTCAGATTTGTGTCCATTAATTCTTTTGCGTAGAGACTGTCCGGTTTGGCCAATGTACATGGCAGAGGGGCATTGCTGGCACATGATGGCATATATCACATTGGTATATGTGCAGGTGAACGAGCCCCTGATGGTATGGCTGATGTGATTAGGTCCTATGATGATGTCACTTGAATAGATATGTGGACAGAGTTGGCATCGGGATTTGTTACAAGGATAGGTTCCTGGGTTAGTGGTTTTGTTCAGTGATGTGTGGTTGCTGGTTGTAGATCTACAACCTATCCTGAAAGATGATCCTTTACTCTCACAGATCTTGGGAGACAGACCTGTCCTCGCTTACAGACAACCCCCCAACCTAAAGCAAATACTCACCAGCAACCACACATCACTGAACAAAACCACTAACCCAGGAACCTATCCTTGTAACAAACCCCGATGCCAACTCTGTCCACATATCTATTCAAGTGACATCATCATAGGACCTAATAAGTTTTACAACAGAAAAACTTCAAAAACAGACTCCAACGAGAGACTGCTGAGCTAGAATTGATATGCAAACTAGACACAATCAACTCCGGTTTGAATAAGGACTGGGAATGGCTGAGCCATTACAAACATTGAATCTATCTCCCCTTGTAAGTATTCTCACACTTCTTATCAAACTGTCTGTACTGGGCTAGCTTGATTATCACTTCAAAAGGTTTTTTTCTCTTAATTAATTGGCCTCTCAGAGTTGGTAAGACAACTCCCACCTGTTCATGCTCTCTGTATGTGTGTATATATATCTCCTCAATATATGTTCCATTCTATATGCATCCGAAGAAGTGGGCTGTAGTCCACGAAAGCTTATGCTCTAATAAATTTTGTTAGTCTCTAAGGTGCCACAAGTACTCCTGTTCTTCTTTCTGTGCTCTGAGAAGCTCTAAATACATTATAACTCTCATATTTCAAAACTGTCAAATCCATGCTGCAAATCTTTAAAGTTTTGATGGTTTGAAGATATAACAGCTGGAGCCAGCTTAAAACCCTGAAAAAAATTGAAGATTAGTACAAGGGTGACTAACATAGGGTTCACAAGCCAGATTCAGTCTCAAGGACCCCTTCCTGCAACATTCTCCAAAGACCAAGTGTAGAATACACAGATTATATCTCTCTCTATATATAGATATATATTTTAAATCTAGTTTGCTGCCCTGTTCATATAAAAAGAAAAAAAACCTACAAACTAGAAAAGGTAGGAAGTAAACCCCCTACAAAAGTTTGCTTTGAGCAGGGGTTGGACTAGATGACCTCCTGAGGTCTCTTCTAACCCTAATCTTCTATGATTCTAAAAATGGATAAAAACATGGGAAAAGAACATTTGCCCCAAATGGGGATTTGATTTCCCAAACTAAACTATTGTTTCAGCTCCTATTCAAGTTAAACGCCTGAGAAACACTCGATTGGAAAGAGTTCTTTGTTTGAGATTCAATACAAGATATGAACCCACATATTCCAAAGCATAAATCAACCAATAACGGATTATTATTTATATTGCTGTAGTTTCAAATGCCCAAATCAAAGTCAGGGCCCCTCATGCATGGTGCTGTACAAACTTCTTGTAAGAGAAGCTGAAGCCATCTTTGACCCTACTCTAAATTATAGTGGGGACTGAATTCCCCCTCAAGAGCCCTTGTGAAACAGGGGAACACAAAATGATTTAAACCCACCTTTGTGCTCGGATACCCAGCTACGCTGAGCAGAGCTCCAGTGTAGCAGAGGATCTGGGCAAAAGACTCTGGTTTTAGTTGTTATTCAATTAAATGCCTGAAAAACACTCAAGAAAAAAAGAGGTCTTGGTTAAACATACAAAACACCTGTCCCTACAATTAAGAGATTAAAAAAAAATTCACAACGTAAATTTTAGACCTCCAAGACTTCCAGCAAAACCAGAGAGAACTAGATTTGACCTTTCCTGATATTTCCGAGATTAAAAATCCAAAAATACGGACAATTATTTTTTAAACCTTTCAGACCTTTCTGCTACACATTATAAAGAAGCAAAAAGGAACACAAATCATTTTCACCCCACTTTGAAAGTCACCTTTAACTGGAGGATAATTTTATTTAAAATTTATGTAGAGTGGTAAAAAACATAAGAAGATTGTTCATTTTAGGTAATGAAGAACAGTTAAAAATAATCCTATCCACTGACAACATTACTTCAAAAGAAACATTTCCATTTGAAATTTTTCTGTGTTAAATATATTCAATAATTGGTATTTTGAAAAACAAGTCTTAGCACTAATATAGTGCATCAGTTTAACCTAATCATTGTACAGATTTATTTCCTACACAACCCCCAAATTTAAAGTGTGCCTAGTTATATATACACAGGATTAAAGATCTCTTTTTATCCTACCACAACATCCCATTAATAGGAAAATGTATCAGTGTCTTACCTGAACATTTCCTTTCTTGGAATAATGAGGTCCACATATCCTTGACACTGGGTGCACTGCTGAATGCAGCCTTGAAGGCAGACCAAAACCTGTCAGTCAGAGGCAGGGGAGGTGTGACTCCACCACTGAGAAACCACCATTTGAGACATTTACACAGCATTTGAAAAACTAAGCACTCTATCAATAAGGAAAATTAGGCATTAAGACTAAACAGAACAATCCTCCTGCGGAGTAAGAAATTCAGCGAATGATAAACTTGAGTGCCATTTAATAATTTGATATTTTTCCCAGTTAACAGCCCATTCAGGTTGGGTTGGACCAATGGACCTCATTACTCCAAGTAAGGAAATTTTCAGTTAAGACACACATATATTTTCCTATTTTCTTATTCATAATGAGGTCCACAGGTCCATGACATTGGGATTTTCATACCAGCATCTACTCAGGGGAACTTTACACAGTTGTGTACAGATGCTAAATATAATCCTTTTCTAATAGTTACTGGGATACTAAAGCAAGGGGCACCCATCTATTGAAGGCCAGATCAGATGATGACTGTAGAATTTGAAAGTGGCATGAAGAGTTAGCCACGTGGCTGTTTTCCACATTTCCTCTTATGAGAATGATCTTTCTGCCCATAAAGCTCCCACAAGTCTGAGAGATTGAGCTCTGATACTAGAAAACACAGTTATGCTTCTTTGACTCCTGTATTCTGAGATACAATATCTCAGCCACCTGGAAATGGAGAATTCCAAAGCCTTCTTTCCCTCTGGCACAAGATAAAACACAAACAAAACATTTGCCTTTCTGACCTGAGCTGTGTGGTGAATATATACTTTTTCAGCTCAGCAGACATCCTAAAGTAAGCCACACTTTCTCTTTGGGAGATTTGCTGAAGGATGGAAGAATAATTTCCTGTGCTCTCTAGAGAGTGGAGTTTATCTTTGGTATGAAGACAAGGTCGAATCTTGAGCATCACTTCAGCTTTACGCAAGGTACAATATTGAGTTTTCAGAAAACCAGCTCCCAACTCAAGACACTGAATAGCCATGACTGCAATCAGAAAGGCCATTTCAATGGTTAGAAAGTAATAGGCCACCTTCATGACAGGTTCAAATGGAAGGCCTGTAATGGCATGGAGAACCAGGTAAGATCCCACAAAGGAACTTTAGGCATCTCAAGAGGATGTAGAAGAGATACTGCTCTCATAAGAAGAATGCTGGATATTTGGGTAAGATGAAATTCACTACTTGTCTATTGCAATAAGGATGTTAGACAAAACAGCAACTTGACCTCAGTGTTTGAACAGTCAGGCTTATCACCTGGAGTCCATCCGGAAGAAACTTGAGAATCTGCAGTAACAATGCAAATGGAGGCGTGAGACCCTTCCTGGTGGTAATGGGTAAACCTCAACCAGTCCCATGAATATGTGGAGTTGTGGATTTATTTCTGGAATCTAGAATTGTGGATATTACCACTCTGAATAACCTCTTTGGCTTAAGAGGCTCTATTCAAGAACCATACACCCAGGTTCATTCTGTCTGGATTCTGATGCATGCTTGGCCCTTGTAATAAATCACATCACTTCTGGATGGAAAGCAGATGAGAGATCTTTGTACCATGTCAAGGCAGTCAGAGAATCATGCATTGCCAGAATTACCAATGATGTTTCTCTACTGATCTTCAGTAACATTCTGGTGAGGATATGAAAAGGGATGGAAGGCATACGAGTCCCTCTTTTTGCCATATTTGCAACAAGCCATCTGTTGCTTTGACTTTGATTCCACTGTCAAGAGAATACCACTGAAACCTAGTGATTCATATGGGAGGCAAACAGATCTGTTGCTGTGAGATTAAATTCCTTAACCAAGGGATGCAACTCCTCTGGCTCTAGTTCCCATTTTTGATGATCTAACTTTTGCCTACTAAGCTAGTCAGCCACAACATTGACTTTTCCTCGGATGCAAAGGCAGCAAGTTGTCCTTTGGCCAAGTCATCAGGAGGTGAGCTTCTCTTTCAAGGATTGCAGACCTTGTTCCCCTTTGTTTCTTGATGTATGATATGGCTGAGAAGTTATCTATCATGATCAGCATTGAGGGCAGTCCAGATGAGAGAGCAAAGCCTTGAGACCAACTGGACTGCCCTGAGCTCTAGCCAGTTTATGCTGTGCTTCCTCTCTTGTTTGGACCAGATCCCCTGGACAGTCCTTTATATAGGGTGAGAACCCCTTCTCCTCAGGCTTGCATTTGTGGAGATGACTATCCTGAATGGTTCCCCTATTGGAAACATCTAACCTGAGTCTACTTGGATTCATCCACCACCTGATTGACCTGAGAATCTTCTTGGGGTGAGACACCTTCACTGAGGGGTAGATAAGACAGTTGAAGGAGGAATAAGAGGTAAGTCTGTAGTGACTTCATGTGAGCACTGGCACACTATGAATATCCACACAGGATACCACTGATTCCCAGAAGAGACAGAAGCATATGAATGGGTATTCCCCTTGAGATGTTGACTATTTGGTAAGATTTTTCAGCTTCTCCAGTCTTTCCTGCAATAACGAATTTTATAGAGGATAATGACTTCTCCCACTCAGAGAGATTGAGAATATGTTGAAACTGTTAACTGATTCTTTCACAAAACCATAGCTCAGCAGCATCCTTGCTGTTTGGGTAATACAATTTATGACTGACTCTAGATGAGGCTTGAATAAGGAGGTTACCCAGGAAGGGACAGACAGAGATCTTTCTGTCTGAGAGCTGCTATTAACAATACCATCACTTTCATAAACACTTGCAGTGTTGTTGCTAAACGAAAAAGGGCAAGGAAGAAGAGGAAAGTTTAGGAAGCATCTATGAGACTCTTAGTTGTGATATAGACATAGGCACCCTTCAAATCTACTTGAAGTCATGCAGTCCCCTTCGCTGATGGCAGCTAGTGTGGATTTTAAGGTCTCTATCTTCAATTTTTAATTCTTCATAGATCTGTTAAGATAATTGATGTCAATAACTGCTCTGCAGCGTTGTTTTTGGTGGGATTTTTTTTGGCATGACTATGAGCAATATGCAGTGATGTCTCTGGAAACGAGGAACAGGTCCTACTGCTCCCATTTATAGAAGATCTAGGACAGCTGTCTGCTTACCCAGATTCCTCCTCTTCCTCAAGAAGGCCTAAGGCTTTGCAATTTATTTATAGGTTGAGGGGGATCATACTTGCAATACTGTCCACATATGTAAGCATTGCTTGTGAAAGTCTGCGGAGGCACTTAGAATGTCAGATGACAGTTCTTTTTTATTTATGTATTCTTGTTGGCCTGTTGTCCTGGATAGATTTCATGCCATAAAGAGGGGGCTGAGATTATGGCTGCCTGGATTTAGCTGCTTGTGAAGGGCCTGTATAGTGAGGAGGCCATGTGACATTACCCAGGGTACAATCTGGACTGTTGAACAGCAATGTCCCCTTAACTTTATAACCTGAAGTGCTTTTTACACTGCTTTGCTGTCAGAACAGCTATTACTGACCTGCTCACACAGCCTTCAGCATGCAAATTCACTTTCAGATAAATACATGAGCACTCTGACCACTCGCTCATGAATTAAACTGTAGAGCAACATCAGCAAGTTCCCTAGTCCAGACTTTCCCCCCAGAAATGTGTGTCTTGTACTGTCCAGCACACTAGTAAACAATGCAAGCTCCTAGAAAGTCCGTCATTTCATCAAAGGAAGTGATATATGCTCCAACCTTGTTATTCCTAATGGTGTTTCCCCACACACTTTAATCCAAACACACTCATTAAGATAAAACAATAAGATAAGTTTCATAACTACAGAAAGATAGATTTTAAGTGATTACAAGTAATGATGCATAAAAATCAGGATTAGTTACAAAACAAAATAAAAGAGTAATATACAAGCTAATCTAACTTAACAAGATAAATGAAATTAAAAGCAAAAGGTTTTCCTCACCATGTTCTGCTGTACATTTTACAGCCTGGGTCCCCTTTCAGTCTGGGACCACCCCCCTCCTTTAGTTGTATCCTTTATGTATTCACTGATGTCAAAAACAGAGAGATGTGGGGAGGAGAGGTGAGTTGGAGGTTACTATCGCTCACTCTTATATCCCGCTCCCTTCTTCAAGGATTAACCCCAGCTGGGGTGCAGATGACAAGCAGTCTCCTGAGGACATGAGAATGGCCATTTAAGCTTCTGTTTTTTAACACCTGGCTGGGGTCAGTGTGTCTGTCTCTGAAAAACTGGTTTGTAGGTGTTACTGAAATATGTTATAATTCTGGGTAACAATATACAGCAGATTCTCATAACCTGACGTATAGTATTACTACACATATTTCAATAGGATAATAATGTTCAGCAGATTGTGACTTTTCAAATGATACCTCAAGGCATACTTTGTACAACATTTGTCATAATCTTGTAAAAGTGGTGAACATAATGGCATAGACTGTCACAGTCACTCTTTCAGATAAAAATCTCTCCCCGTTAGAAACGAGTCCCTGACCATCAAAGAAAAGGGCACATTTATCTATGGCAGTGATGATAGGATAAATTTTGACGGGTGCACACCAAGGAATCCTCTGGCCTGTAAAATGGAGGCCTAGGAGGAAGCATGGAGTAGAAAGAAAGACGCCCCTTACTGCCTGCCAGCACTTCCACATGTGGGCTGCTATCCCTCATCACTCCAGAGTTGATGGGGGAAGGAGGTGGAGATGGTAGAAAGGCATGTGGCAACCTGCAACAGAAGCTGGAAGCAAAAACCAGGATGGCAGGGCCTGGTGACCTACAGTGGCAGCTGAGGATGACAGCCTGATGCTTTCCCAGACTATTAGGTGTGACAATAATACACTGGGAAATTAGAGCTATTAGGTATCCCACTATTTTACACACACACACACACACACACACACACACACACACAGAGTGCATGAGGGATATACAGCTATAGCTTGTCTAAGGCATCTTTATACCTCATAACTGTAGTTTACATTTCTCAAAATATTCAGTGCACTCTGCCCTGAAAGTCTAAGTCTATCCTGTGTGTGTGGTGGGCTTTTGTTGTTTAAAATACTTTATCTGAGTCTCTAGTTCTGATCTGGAGTATTGGCATTTCTCCCCTAAGTAGGGAGATTCCCTGAGGGGAGTGCAGGATATGCACGCTTAGAGGAGACAGCACCTATTTATGGCCAGGTCTTTTCTGCACTGATTTGCCATGCTGCATTCTGGGAAGGTGGGCAGAGGACCCCAGCATTGACTATTATAGCTCATACTGCACTCCGTGAAAATGAACAGGGTACACAGGCATTGAGGCATCTGCCCTGGTGCACTCCGGGGAGGTAAGCAGGGGAGCCATGTGCTGAGAATACCTGTCCTGCTCCATTTTGCTGGTGTATGCAACTGAGGAGAAACAGATTCCACTTTGTGGCTCTTAGAGTGCCTCCTAGAGGAATCCCCTGAATCAGATTCTTCCAAAGATAGAGCTTGGGGACTCTCTTTTGTGTGCCCATGGTTTATGCTGGGGAGACCTGAAGGGTCTGAATGTCAAAGACCTTTTTCTTCTACCTACCCTTGATCTGTCTCCTCCCCAGAAGGAGAGAGTGTAATTCCATTATGACAGTACCCTGGAAGGGAAGGACCTTGTGGTTACTCTTTTCAGCAACCTTCCTGTCCTGAGAAATAGAAGATTCAGACTGAAGGTGTTGCTGGACTGGGTGCAGAAGAGAGATTCCCAAGTTCCCAAGCTTTGTTCAAGGGAAATTCCTGGACATGGCCTGAACACAGGCTGACCTCACCCCAGAAGCACCAGGCTCCAGTCCTGGAGGTTCAAAGGGAGTCCCCCTTGGCCCACTTACTGCACTAGGAGACAGCGCTGGGCTGACATTGCTGGCAGCGAGTAGCCCTGAGCCATTGCAGGGCTGGGGAGGGGGCATGGTGCAGAATGAATGAAAGGGTTGGGCCTGACTTAGAATACTCTCCTTGTTTTGTCCCAGATGCCTTTCCTTAGCTCCCTGTCACTGCCATAGCTGCAGGGGAGGAGCTGGGCAGCTGCTCTGCAGTCAATAGTCTTGACTGTGAGCACTGGCTCCAACAGCTGGGTGGGAAACTTCCTTGACCCTTTAATACTGTACTTCAAACTATATTCTCCCCATGTGGGGGGAATGAGGGAATCACCACTTGCTGGCCCCAGGTCTAGGGGATGTTGCTGTTTAGGTGCTGCCAGAGCTTCCTGGGAGCTCTCTTGGCTGCTTGGGGACTGAGGTTACAGGAACCCTTGCCCCTGCCTGAGTACTTGAGATGGGGATGGGGCTTCAGAGAACAGGCTCACATCTTCATGCAGGTACTTAATCAGCAGGAGAGGTGCAGGAAACAGTGTCTGGCTCTCTCCTCCCCATTTAGCTTTCTCATCCATGAGCACTCCCCATGGGCGAGATGCTGGCACAGAGTTCCAGTAACTGAGAGGAAAGGGAATCCTTTCTTTCAATAAAGGCAGGCCCTGACAACCTGGAGATTAAGCCTCTCCCCACCCCCTTTTCCTGCAGCAGCAGCAGCAGCTAGTCTGCTTGCAGTTGGAGAGGAAGATGAGGTTGGATTTTTCAAGTGGAGCCACACCTCCCCTGCCTCTGACTGGCAGGTATGGTCTGCCTCCAAATCTGTATAAAACAAAGTACCCAATGTCTTGGATCTGTGGACCTTATTAGGAATCAGAAACAGATTTTTTTTTCCAGATTTATGTTCAGACTACAAAGGACATTCCTTTCCTAGGCATTTAATCTGCTGTATGAGTTTCCGCTAGAAAAGAATTAATATCAATGCTAAATCAAGTTTAAACATATAAATTACGGGGTAGAGGGGATACATAATAAGACAAGTAATCCTTCTTTATCCCCACCAAGACAAATCTGCAGAGAATGCTATATATCCAGCTTAAATGCTTAGTGAAAGTACGGTATAAACACTTGACCAAATGGTCTATTTGCAAAGCTCTAACAAGCCAATTTCAAAGCTACACGAAGCTTTCTGGCATATTAGGTCATCTGCTAGGGGGTTCTGTCATTTGGGATCCCTGAAACAGAGTATGGTTGTAATTTGTTTATTGAGCATTGGGAAGTCATTGTTCCTAAACAGTCTGATACCAGAAAACCCTGAGAGAATTTCCTCTGCCTCTTGCAAGAAATGCAAGCCTTCCACGGCAAAAATGTCTTTCCATTTCAAGCACCCAGTTTGTATCACACAATATTAGCCCCCTTCACTTGGGGTATCAGGTCACCATAGCTTTAAATACAACAACAGATCTTCAAGCAATGTTATCAACTTTAGATGTAATCAATTACAAAAATTCCAAAGCAGTTTCCAGTACTACACCTGTCCCTGATTCCCTGTACCAATTTTTGTCGCTTTATAACCATCTTTTCCTGTTTTAAAAAAAACCATTTATTTCTCCTTCCTCTTTTTGTCTGTGTTAAATATCCATGCAGGAGACACTGACTTGTGAAACAGATTAAGTAATGTCAAATGTGCAAAATGAATACATTGATAGAGGAAAAGGTTACACTAATCTTTGGTTTACTTGTAACAGTAGACAAAATGCGTATAGATTGAAATGTAATTTTTAAGTAAACAGTAGCAATTTAACTTGGGGATAAATCCACAATATGGGCTCTGACAGCTGACGGTAAATAATTTAGATTAATTCTTAAGGGAATACAATACGTAGATTGCTCACAGTTTTATATCTATTTACTCAGTCATTCTCAAAAGTCAATATGAAACAATCTTTAAATGCCAACTTATCTTAGAAGGGGAGTAACTGCCCCCAAAGTTATGACGAATCTCTTCAGAAAACTGGTTTATTATTGACTGAAGCCATTTTTTCCCATATCCATTCTAATGCCAAAGCAAAGTCAGGTTTCTGAGAAGATGAACTGGCTCAACAAACTACTTACCCATAAAATGGAAAAGAATAGTTACTTAACAGTAACTCACGATGTCCTGTTAACAAGGATTCCACTTCTGGTGTGTATGCATCCCATGCGCATGAGATTGGGTTCTTTTGGGCAGTGATGTCTGTTGGAGCCACACCTGCACCCTGGATGCTCATGGGCCTATCCCGTAAATAGGACATAAAGGACAGATTGGGCCCAACCATCCTTTAGCTTCTTCACCAATACAAAACCCCCAGAGCTACAAGGCTCTGCAGAAGTAGGGAAGGACAGGTCATGGCTTCCATGAGAACAATACATCTCAAAGAACAACAGTTACTGTAAAGTAAGTAGCAGTTCTTTCAAGTAATTGTCCCTAGGGATCCCATTTCTGGTGACTAGCAAGCAGTTACACTCCCTAGTTTGGAGGTAAATGCTAGGAGTCCTATTTAACAAAGGATTGCAGGACAGCTCTACCAAAGTGGAAATCCAATCTGGAAACCTCAACTAAGGAATAGGGCTTGGAGAACATGTTGATTGATCTCCTTGTATCCTGCAATGGATGTATCTTAAGGAAGCAGTAGAGGCTGCCCGAACCAGCTGGACTAAATTATAATCTAGACAGGTGGCTCTAACCAGGTTAACTTGCAGAAGGATCTTACGAAGAGTTACCCATGCCTTTTACTGCTCAGAGAACAGTGTCCTAAGTTCCTCTCTAATAACCACAGAGGAGAAGGGAGATGAACAGTAGATGACTATTTATTTGTAAAGACATAGAAGATGAAAAGGAGTACATGCCCAGCAGCAGTGGGGCTACTTTTTCTGGCATGCTATGGTGCCCTTGCCTCTCTTTTATCTGGGAAGGAGGAAGGCATTGGTACAGACATCACAGTTCCTACATATGGGACAGTGATGATAACAGTACCAAGGAGCTCGGTACCAGTGTCAGATACTGCTCTGTGTTTCAATATTGAAGAGTCTGTGTTGGAGGAAATGTGACCTGTTGATTTAGCCAGTACCACATGCACTTGTTTTATGGTTAATACAGAGGCCCTTGGGGGACCCATTTTATGGCACAGGTTATCCTTTGACTGGGGAGCCAAGCCTGAACCAAGTCTAATATATGATGACTCACGTCTTGTTTTCATAGACACCTACATCTCAGCTCTAGAGGAGGACTTCATTGCTCTGCCACCCTCCTTCAATTTCTCCCGCTGAAGCTGTTCTACTTGGGATAAATAATTAATGAATCATTAGGCCACACAAACAGCATGCATGAGAATGGCTGTATATGCGAACCATAGGATCCAATCCCCCTGCTCTAACAAGAGGCCAGACTGAGGGAGACAGACATCAAAATATCCCATAGCCCAGTGATTAGAGCACTCCCCAATGAGGTAGAAGATATTTGTTCAATATCTCTTATCCCCCTCAGGTGGAGGGGTAACTTGAACCAGGATCTCCCAGATCTCAGGTGAATACCCCAACCACTGGGCTAAAAGTTACAAGGGAAATCCTTCTCCCCCTCTACCCATAGCTTCTTGCAAGAAACACCTTTAGCACCTAACTTAAAGTAAGGGTTCACAGCTCCCTGCAGCCCAGATTTAGGCATCAAACCCTCTGAGAGGGGCAGGGATCAGGACACATTCTTATCCTTAGCATCTTCCATTGGCTATTAGCATGCTGATTTTTGTGAATCCCATTCTTAGGTGCCTAACTTCCTCCATTCATTGTATAAAAAGCCTGAGCACCTAACTCAGATTTTGTGAATCCCAGTGATCTTTTAGGCACCTAGAAGTTAGGCATTCCAACGCCTATGTCCCTTTGTGAATCTAACACTGGATTGCTGTACTGTCAGCTGGATGCTCTGCAAACGTTTGCACATGGCAACATTTATTCCATTTTGATACTCAAAATGGAATCAATGGGGGATACTTTTGACCCCTCCTTTCCCTAGAACAGAGTGTATAATTTAGAAGGGGTCCAGAGAACATCTTAATAATGAGAGAGGGTGGGTTAGTAAATGAATTGGGCAGAACACCCTTCAACAACTTCATACTGATTAAAGCATGAAAAAGATTTAGTTAAGAAGTAGAAGTATAGTTTAAGTAACCAAATAATTTGGTAGAGTGGTATTTCTTAAATTGCATTTTTGCCTGAGACAGAGAGGTTCAAAGTGCAGAGTCACCATCAATACCCCAAAATGCAATCTGCTTTCTTTACAGTTCTAGAGCGGCAGGTACTTAGGGTTTTCTCTAGAGTTTCTATAGAGTTGCTCAGTCTATTAACTGACAGCAATGTGAAAGCTTTTTGTTAAAACTGTTGGCAGGACTATATTAACTTTTAAACAGGGTTGACGCAAAACTTTTATGCTCAATTATTCTGAGCAGAAACAACCCTATTTTAGGCACTCGCTGCTGTAAACCATTAATCACACCATCTCCAAGCAATGGTTCTCTCAGCAGGCTACTCAAAAAGTTAGGCTGGTAACAAAATGGCATTCTGTATCTTATCTGCAATCATAACAGACTTGATCACCAAAAATCAGAATCCATATTAAATATAAATCACTGACAACTTTCCATTTCATACCAACATGAACACAAACAGAGAGTGTCTAAGAAAAATAATGTAGTATAATAAGCAAAATATAATAATGGAGGAGAGGGGATTTCATGCATTAAGGACAAAAGCACTTAGGGCTTTTCTATACGGAGTGTTAGTGTGCAGAAAGCTGAAACAGCAATAGGTCCAAGTGCACTACAGATCTTTTATCATGTGGTAGCAGGGCTCACATGACCTGTTACTGCACAGCATGCTAGAGCGCTGTAGATTTACACCACAGTTTGCCATGTACTAACTCTCTGCATAGACATGACTTTACTTTATCAGCAGACAGTCCCTAGGATTTTAGTGGTTTTAACTACATATAGATATCTTAATAGGAAATTCAAACCTTTAAAGTAAAACCAATATGTACTGTCCAAAATGCAGAGTACTACAGGTCAGAGTGAAAAAATCAAATACACAAATACAAAATGAGCAACAACTGGCTAGCCAGTTGAAAAGGATCTGGGGGTTAGAGTGGATCACAAATTGAGTGTGAGCCAACAATGTGATGCAGGTGCAAAAAGGCTAATATCATTCCAGGAGGTAACTGTCCCGCTCTACTCGGCACCACTAGGGCCTCAGAACTGTATCTCATTTTGGGCACCACACCTCAAGTAAGATTTTGACAAACTGGAGAAAGTCCAGATGTGAGCAACAAAAATGATTAAAGGTCTAGAAAATATGACCTATGAGGAAAGATTTAAAAAACTGGGCATGTTTAGTCTTGAAAAAAGAAGACCGATGGGGAACCTGATAAGTTTTCAAATATGTTAAGGTTTGTTATAAAGAGAACAGTGATAAATTGTTGTCCATGTCCACAGAAGGAAGGATAATCAGTAATTAGTTTAGTCTTCAGTAAAGGATATTTAAGTTAGATGTTAGACATTTTTTCCTAACCATCTGAATAGTTAAGCACCGGAATAGGCTTCCCTGTCACTGAAGGTTTTTAACAACAGGTTAAACAAACACTGGTCAGGGATGGTCTATGTATACTTAGAATCATAAAACTGGAAGGGACCTCGAGAGGTCATCTAGTCCAGTCCCCTGTACCCAAAGCAGGACTAACTATTATCTAGACCATCCCTGTCAGGTGTTTGTCTAACCTGCTCTTGAAAATCCCCAATGATGGAGATTCCACAACCGCCCTAGGCAATTTAGTCCACTGCTTAACCACTCTGACGGGTTAGGAAGTTTTTCCTAATGTCCAACCCACACCACCCTTGCTGCAATTTAAGCCCATTGCTTCTTGTCCTATTCTCAGAGGTTAAGAACAATTTTTCTTCCTTCTCCGTTTAACAACCTTTTACGTACTTGAAAACTATTATGTCCCCTCTCAGTCTTCTCTTCTACAGACCAAACAAACCCATTTTTTTTCAATCTTCCCTCAGAGGTCATATTTTCTAGAACTTTAATCATTTTTGTCGCTCTTCTCTGGACTTTCTCCAATTTCTCCACATCTTTCCTGAAATGTGGTGCCCAGAACTGGACACAATACTCCATCTGAAGCCTAATCAACGCGGAGTAGAGCAGAAGAATTACTTCTTGTCTCTTGATTACAATACTCCTGCTAATACATCCCAGAATGATTTTTTTGCAACAGTGTTACACTGTTGACTCATTTAGCTTGTGATCCACTATGAACCCCATATCCCTTTCCACAGTACACCCTCCTAGGCAGTCACTTCCCATTTTGTATGTGTGCAACTGATTGTTCCTTCCTAAGTGGAGTCCTTTGCATTTGTCCTTATTGAATTTCATCCTATTTACCTCAGACCATTTCTCCAGTTTGTCCAGATCATTTTGAATTTTAATCCTATTCCCCCAAAGCATTTGCGACCCCTCCCAGCTTGGTGTCATCCGCAAACTTTATAAGTGTACTCTCTATGCCATTATCTAAATCATTGATGAAGATATTGAACAGAACCAGACCCAGAACCAATCCCTGTGGGACCCCACTGATTATGCCCTTCCAGCATGACTGGACCACTGATAACTACTTGCTGGGAACGATTTTCCACCCAGTTATGCACCCACCTTATAGTAGCTCCATTTAGGTTGTATTTCCCTAACTTGTTTATGAGAAGGTCATGCAAGACAGTACCAAAAGCCTTACTAAAGTCAAGATATACCACATCTACCACTTCTCCCCTATCCACAAGGCTTGTTACCCTGTCAAAGAAAGCTATCAGGTTGGTTTGACATGATTTGTTCTTGACAAATCCATGCTGACAGTTATTTATCATCTTCTAGGTGTTTGCAAATCAATTGCTTAATTATTTGCTCCATTATCTTTTGGGGTACAGAAGTTAAGTTGACTGGTCTGTAATTCCCTGGGTTGTCCTTATTTCCCTTTTTATAGATTGACACTATATTTGCCCTTTTCCAGTCTTCTGGAATGTCTCCCTTCTTCCGTGACTTTTCAAAGATAATTTCTAATGGCTCAGATATCTCCTCAATCAGTTCCTTGAGTATTCTAGGATGCATTTCATCAGGCCCTGGTGATTTGAAGACATCTAACCTGCCTAAGTAATTTTTTTTACTTGTTCTTTTCCTATTTTAGACTCTGATCCTACATCATTTTCACTGGCATTCATTATGTTAGACATCCAATCACCATCAACCTTCTTGGTGAAAACCGAAACAAAGAAGTCATTAAGCACCTCTGTCATTTCCACATTTTCTGTTATTGTCTTTCTCTCCCTCATTGCGTAATGGGCCTACTCTGTCCTTGGTCTTCCTCTTGCTTCTAATGTATTTGTAGAATGTTTTCTTGTTACCTTTTATGTCCCTAGCTAGTTTGATCTCGTTTTGTGCGTTGGCTTTTCTAACTTTGTCTCTACATACTTGTGTTATTTGTTTATATTCATCCTTTGTAATTTGACCGAGTTTCCACTTTTTGTAGGACTCTTTTTTGAGTTTTAGATCATTGAAGATCTCCTGGTTAAGCCAGGGTGGGCTCTTGCCATACTTCAAACTATCCCACTGCCCTTAATAATGTCTCTTTGAAAAACTGCCAACTGTCTTCAATTGTTTTTCCCCTTTGACTTGCTTCCCATGGGATGTTACCTACAACTCCCTGAGTTTGCTCAAGTCTGCCTTCTTGAAATCCATTCTCTTTATTGTGCTGTTCTCCCTCATACCATTCCTTAGAATCATGAACTCTTTCATGATCACTTTCACCCAGGTTGCCTTCCATTTTCAAATTCACAACCAGTTCCTTCCTATTTGTCAAAATCAAATCTAGAACAGCCTCAGACTTGGTCCTGCCTCAGAGCACAGAGCTGGACTAGTTAACGTATCCAAATCTCTTCCAGCCCTATATTTGTGTGATTTTATATTAATTTATTAATGTCATTTTGTTAACCATCTAGGCAACAATATCCAGTGGGTAGTGTACAGGACCAGGAGACAGGAGGCCCAAATTCTAATCCCAGCTCTGCCACCTAATCATTGTGCAACCTTAGGCAAGTCACTTCATTTTTTTTGTGCCCTTGGTTTCCCCACCTGTAAAAAACAGTATAATAATGCTTACGTACTTTTGAAAATTGCTTTGAGGTCTATGGATTAAAGTCACTATAAGTATTATTTTATTCTTTTTTTATTATTTTTTATTAGAGGTTACAGAACAGTTGCAATATCCTGGAGGTTTTGGTTATGTGCTAGTTTCAATATACTACAAAAATATTTCCTTTTTCTACTGCTTGAAATGAGGGTTACAAGTAGTCTTCCCTTCACACAAGTAGACATAGGTATAGCTTTAAATCTAAAGTTCATAGAAAATGTATCTGGAACAGTATGGTGAGGAAGCCGGTATGAGAACGATATATAATAAATTAAGAATAGCATGAGCAATAGTAGATAATACTGTCTTAGGTTTAGGAACAATCTTTTGTTGCTTAAACAACTGGATATATTTTGCTATCACATTCTTACAGTTTTAAATTTCAGACAAATTAACTTACCTTAGGGAATTGTTTTACTGGAATTAATACTTTCTGCCCCAGCTTCATATTTTTATTTATCACTACATCAATATACTTTTCTTCTTCTTTTCCTTCCCCTTTTTGGAATTTTTCAATTTCTGTAAAGAAAAGTACAAAAATCTGTTACTGATTTTTTTAAACTTGATATCATGTTCTCAAGTAAATGAATAACTTTTATATCGGCATAAATTCCAAAACCAGAGTGTAACTTGTAAAACAGATTGATTTCTCTCCTAGGCTGCAATTTACAACTACATATTTGAGTCATAAGAACAGCCACATTGGGTCAGACCAAAGGTCCATCAAGCCCAGTATCTTGTCCTCTGACCGTGGCCAACAGCAGGTTCCCCAAAGGGAATGAACAGACAGGTTATCATCAAGTGATCCATGTCCTGTCACCCAATCCCAGCTTCTGGCAAACAGAGGCTAGGGACACAATTCCTGCCCATCCTGGCTAATAGCCATTGATGGACCTATCTTCCATGAATCTATCTAGCTCCCTTTTGAACCCCATTATAGTATTGGCCTTCACAACACCCTCTGGCAAGGAGTTCCAGAATTTCACAGTGCATTGCGTGAAAAAAATACTTTCTTGTGTTTGTTTTAATCCTGCTACCTATTAATTTCATTTGGTGGCCCCTTGTTCTTGTATTATGAGAAGGAGTAAATAACACTTCCTTGATTACTTTCTTTATACCACTCATGATTTTATAAACCTCTATCATATCCCACCTTAGTCGCCTCTTTTCCAAGCTGAAAAGTTCCAGTCTTATTAATCTCACCTCATACGGAAGCCGTTCCACACCCCTAATAATTTTTGTTGCCCTTTTCTGAACCTTTTCCAATTCCAATATATCTTTTCTTGAGATGGGGCGACCACATCTGCATGCAGTATTCAAGGTGTGGGTGTACCATGAATTTATATAGAGGCAATATGATATTTTCTGTCTTATTATCTATCCCTTTCTTGACGATTCCCAACATTCTGTTCACTTTTTTGACTGCCGCTGCACATTGAGTGGATGTTTTCAGAGAACTATCCACAATGACACCAAGATCTCTTTCTTGGGTGGTAACAGCTAATTTAGACCCCATCATTGTATATGTATAGTTAGGATTATGTTTTCCAGTGTGCATGACTTTGCATTTATCAACATTAAATTTCATCTGCCATTTTGTTGCCCAGTCACCCAGTTTTGTGAGATTCTTTTGTAGCTCTTCGCAGTCTGCCTGGGACTTAACTATCTTGAGTAGTTTTGTATCATCTGCAAATTTTGCCACCTCACTGTTTACCCCTTTTTCCAGATCATTTATGAATATGTTAAATAGGACTGGGCCCGGTACAGATTCCTGGAGGACACCATTATGTACCTCTCTCCATTCTGAAAACTGACCATTTATTCCTACCCTTTGTTTCCTATCTTTTAACCAGTTACCAGTCCAGAGAGAACCTTCTCTCTTATCCCATGACTGCTTATTTTGCTTAGGAGCCTTTAGTGAGGGACCCTGTCAAAGGCTTTCGGAAAATCTAAATATACTATATCCACTGGATCTCCTCTGTCAGCATGCTTGTTGACCCCTCAAAGAATTCTAGTAGATTGGTGAGGCATGTTTTCCCTTTACAAAAAACATGTTGACTATTTCCCAACAAATTATGTTCATCTATGTGTCTGAGAATTTTGTTCTTTATGATAGTTTCAACCAATTTGCCCGGTACTGAAGTGAGGCTTACTGGCTCTGGAGCCCTTTTGAAAAAATGGCGTCACATTAGCTATCCTCCAGTCATTTGGTACAGAAGCTGATTTAAATGATAGGTTACAGATGACAGTTAGTAATCCTGCAATTTCACATTTGAGTTCCTTCAGAGCTCTTGGGTGAATACCATCAGGTCCTGGATTCTTATTACTGTTTAGTTCATCAATTTGTTCCAAAACCTCCTCTAATGACACCTCAATTTGGGACAGTTCCTCAGATCTGTCACCCAAAAAGAATGGCTCAGGTTTGGGACTCTCCCTCACAACCTCAACAGTGAAGACCAATGCAAAGAATTCATTTAGTTTCTCCGCAACGGCCTTATCATCTTTGAGTGCTCCTTTAGCATCTCGATTGTCCAGTGGCCCCACTGGTTGTTTATCAGGCTTTCTGCTTCTGATGTATTTAAAAAAAAAATTGCTATTACTTTTTGAGTCGTTGGCTAGCTGTTCTACAAATTAGTTTTTGGTCTTTCTAATTATATTTTTACACTTCATTTGCCAGAGTTTATGTTCTTTTCTATTTTCCTCATTAGGATTTATCTTCCACTTTTTAAAGTATGCCTTTTTGCCTCTCACTGCTTCTTTTACTTTGTTGTTTAACCATGGTGGCACTTTTTTTGGTTCTCTATTTTTTTTTTTAATTGGGGTATACATTTAAGTTAAGCCTCTATTATGGTGTCTTTAAAAAGTCAAGGAATTTTTTTAAAATACTTTATCTGTTACTATCAGCACTTTGGACTACTACTGACATTTAAGAAAATATAATTTATACTACACACTGGATCATTTATGAGACTTTTTTATATAGTTTACTCAGGTTGGACAATGAACTGTCTGTACTATCATTTTAGGGGGTTCTCCCACATTTGCCCTATGCTGTTGCATGTTTGAGCTTCCAAAACTTCAAGAGAACATTTTAAATAAAAATAAATCATCCATTGAAAATTCAAGAGTTCATGAGAACATTTCTATTTGATTTTATAAAACCCGTGAATTAACAATAAAACTTAAATCTTGTAGCTTAAGCACAAAACAGTTGCTTTGAAAACTCTTTAAAAAGCTTTAATTTTTTGTAAAATAGATATGCGATGGTGTGTACCTAGACCTTCCTTGACCGTATGGCTACTACACCCTGCTCTAGAAAGGAGTGGCAAAGGTGGGTCCTCCAGGCCTGCCCAGAGAGGCCTTGTGGAATCAGCCAATCAGAACTCAGCAAGCTCAGCTAAAAGGAGCTGCAGGGCCTTAGCTGGTCAGTTCCTGGCTAGGGCTAGAGGGGCAAGGGAGGGTGCTCCGTTCTAGACAGAAGAGCTTGATGGGCTGTTTGCACTAAATCTGGGAGTGACAGGACCTGAGAACACTAACCCTAAGGTAAACAGGTAGAGGTAAAGGGACCAGGTAGGAAGAGGCCCAGAGACTGCAACAGCAACTAATTAAATGAAGCATTATGTGTGTCTGCCTGGGTTGGAACTTGAAGTAGCGGGTGGACCCAGGTTCCCGCACCAGCCACTAGCAAAGTGGCCTAAGCCCCAAGAAGGGGACAAGGGTCCATTAAAAGAATGAGAGAAGAGCTGGATTTAAAGGGCCCAAAGATAGGGGGTGAAGACCCTGGTGAAGACAGTTTGGCAAATGCTTTGCTACCCCAGAAGAGCTCCATTTTGATGGTGTGACTTGGCCACAGGACTGAACCACTGAAGACATGCTTAGTGAGGTTGGCAACCAACAGGGGGCTCCAGAAGTAGGGGAAACAGTTACAGCACCACACCTAGCTGCTAGGGCATACTTGAGGTGAATGCCCCATTACAATATTGTATATATTTCAAGTTTAATTCTCTTCTCCCTCCATAATCCACTTTCTATTCCCAATATACATTTTAACAAGAGTTGTAATGGAGTCATATCCTCCACTGTATAAGTGTGACATCTACTTAAACACATTACTGTTAACCTCCAGATGAAGTAAAAACAATCTTTCCAATGTTTAAAGCTACAAAATAGCAAAACAAATAACTACATGCCAAGTCCAAAAGTCTAGGATTGAAGTTCATGTACAGATGGTAACATTCCTGTGGATGATGCTTAGAAACACATTCACTCTTCATGTTTTTTAACATCCTGAGGATGTTATTTCCGCATCCAGATCTATGGTCTCTCATTACATTTTCCACGTTACTTTAGCACAGTCTTCTTTAAAACAAACAAAATGTAAAGCTTTGCATATGCTTAAATCTTTGCAGTACTAGAGCCCTAAACCCTTATCCTGCAATACGTTAACCAGATGTGGAGTCCTGTGCCCACACAGAGCCCAGCTGATTTTAGAGTGCTCCATATAGGCATAGGGTCACCCTCCCCCATGATGTCATATTAAAGGATCAGGGGCCTTTGTCAGTTAACCCCTCTGCAAACTGATGGACATTACCATAACTTTTGTTTGTCAACAGGAAGAAAATGTATCAAAAGACCTGTTAAAAGACCTGTTCAATATAGGCTTGATCCTACACTCACTGAATTAAATAGCAAAGCTTCTAATGACATCAGTCATGCAGAATCAGAGTCTTGTTTATTCCTCACATTTTTGCTTTGAGTCAACATAAAACCCTGAATTATTTAAAAAACTAGTAAGAGAACCAGAGCGTCTTCAAGGTACAGTCTCACAGACTAATTTGTTTGAGTGATTTCTCTCTTTTACTGCTAACAGAAAAAAAAATTAGAAGGAGTCATTTTCGTTCATCACTGCAATAAAATTTGAGGGACAGCTAAAATAGATTAATCAGCTCACATTTTTCTTCACTACTGAAATTTCACTGTGCTTTTTTATTTTTAGAATACACTTTCACATAGCAAATACACAAAGTAGGAAATAAATACTCTTATGCTTATTATCTATATTAATTTCTTATCGTGATCTTACAAATTAAACAAAAACATGATTCACAAATGAAGACAAAAATTTCTGGTAGGGTGTGCTTCTAAAGTTTAAAATTTATTTTAGTAGCCAAAATGTTAATAAATGCAAAACAAAACAAAACAAAAACCCTATTTTTAGATGTCACAAATAGCTATTGGCCACCTCTTTACTTCTAAAGACCTAGTGCATTTTGACAATTGAGTCAAATGTAAAGTTACCTTGAAATTTACTTTCAGGTGAAATTGACAAGAGTGCGCATACAACAACGAGGAATTTAGGTTATAGGAAGATTAAAGTTTAATGATCCATTTAAAGTTCTAAAACTTTTGCTTTTTACAGCTTTTGATCTCCAGATTTACATGTCGAGTGTAGTACTCTCTATAATGCCCTTGTTCCAAGCAAGGTAAATTTCATTATCATCATCTACATTAGATATCACTCAGCTAATAAGGTCAGCTTATTACAAAACTTTTTAAGAGGTTGTTTACTCAATTAAAATAAATTCTGCAATCAGGGCTGGCTCCAGACACCAGGCACCCAAGCACATGCTTGGGGCAGCATCTGGTAAGGGGCGGCGGGGGGAGCGCGGCGCGGCATTCCGCGGGGGGGGTGCTCCGGCGGCGCAGCGCGGCGCTGGGGGGGGGGGGCTCCGGTTGCACGGAGCTCGGCGAGGGGGCGGCGCAGGCGCGGCGCTGGAGGGGGGTTCCGGCGGCGCTCGGCGGGGGGCGGGGGGCGGCGCAGTGCTCGGCGCTCGGGGGGGAGTTTCGGGCGGCGCTCGGCACAGGGGGTGGGCGGGCTCCGACGCTCGGCGGGGAGGCTCGGGGGCAGCGCTTTTTTTTGCTGCTTGGGGCAGCAAAAAAGCTAGAGCCGGCCCTGTCTGCAATATTTAATATGGAAAAAGTGGGAGGAAATGTGTGGCCTGTGTGTTAATTGCAACATCAACGACAACATATTAAAGATACATAAACTGCAGATTCAAACCCAAAGCTTTCTTATCATTTAAAAGACTTCAGTTATTCAAATCTGGTCCCATTTTACTGATATAACATCTCATGAAAGAGAGGACAACACGTTGTATATTAATTGTTTGTAATATAATCTTTTGCCTATGCATTTATTGCCTGTGACTGAAACAAATTAACTACAATAATAGAAATAATATATAAACCTCAGATTTGATTATTTACCCTCCTTTGCATAACAATTTTTACTAGAAATTGCTTATGGGTGGTAAGTAAAACAAAAGGTATCCAATGTACAGTTCTACTTGTTTTTTTTTGTTTGTTTCACTGAGATAAAAGCGCCAGTCAAAATTGAGACGTCTGGACATGTACTGTGCAGGAGTAAGTTAAATTTGCAGTGACTTCTGATTATGAAACTGATGTATTAATAGATGATATGTAAGAAACACATTCAAAGACATACTTTAATTCATAGAATAATTTATTTTCTAGTAAACCTAACTTATCTGATGTTTATCTCTGCAGGTGAGCTAACCTGTAAACAGTCATGTTTTTCTTGATATTAAAAAGGTTACTCATCTCAGCATAAACAAATAAAAACTGAGGTTTGTTTTCTTCTACTAATTAAAGCTGAAGTCATGCACTGTTGCACCCAATTGAACAGATGACATGAGATTTATTCTTCTTTTCCCAGGGCAACAAGCAAATTTAACTAGTTCAAAACCAAATCAGAAAGGACTTGTATTAAAACTGTAAAATCTACTTTTGCAATGAATGCTGGTTCACTCTAGGCTTTTATGTACACTGATGGCAAACAACAACAAAAATCACACAACTGAAAATAACCAGCAGTCTGACCAAGAGCTGCTTACAGGATTAAGGTACATTGGATGATAGGTAAAAATAAAAGCTCTCACAATACCTATATTTGCTATTCAACAGACATTGGGATTAGTTCCCTACCATCATGAGCACTGTGTAAAATATGGTATTTTCTTAAAATGAGATTTTACTCTACAAAATGAAGAGTAATGAATATATATTAACTCAGTATTCTTAAGTACTCACTTTAACAACAATCAATCCACTTAATACTCGTTGACATGTAATTTATATTGTAATTAGTTCTACTTCAAATATTTTAAATTTCTAAATTAGATTTAAGTTGATACGAGTAAAAATATGTATTATCTGGGACCTAAAATGCTATAAAAACAGGTAGCTTTAAGATATTGTATTTATTCACCAATGACACATATTTTGAATTAATTTTGATCTGTCATAGATAAGTAAAAATAAATTCATTGATTCGTCTGAATATTAGCATTTCTGCCCAGAGCAGGGCATATCAATGTACATTTTATTAACTAGCCATTTGACATATCCTACCTGTCCTGCTTTCCCAATGTTTTTCAAGCTTTTTCTTAGCCTCAATAAAACTATTTTGTAAACCCATAAAGGGCCACTCATAACTTGATGGTAAATAACAGATGTCTTTTAAAATTGCCATAGTCAGGTTTTTTCCTAAAATGAATTACTCTTCTTCCAGTAATAGTAAACCTTCCCCCAATAGTCAGCATGTTAGTACTAAAAACAACAAACCACGAAAGACTTCTCCTATTGCTCTGTTTTAACAGATTAATAATAAACTGCTGTTCCAAGAGTTGTGCTAGTTCATGTTAACATCATAAAATTAAATCTGATTCTGAAAGAGCATTAAAAAAAAAAAGTCCTGTTGGCTGTTGTATCACTAAAGAAACAGAGACAACATTTTTATTATGTATGCCAGAGCCAGTTTATTTTTACCTCTATCTTTTCTTCTCTTTCTGTTCATTTCTTCCCACTCCCAACTCCTTTCAGGAAATCATGAACACCAAGAGTTTTAGCATCAGAGTATACACTCATAAAATATACAAGACTCATTTGACAAATATCATTCATGTATATCAAGCTTAACTTAATTGGGGAAAACTATGCCAGTCCAAGAGCAAATCCAATCAGATTTCCAGGTCGAACAGATAGGAGGATTTGCCTTTCCCTAATCCCAAGATTACATTCTGTACTACTCGGCTTTGTATGACAGTGCAGTCTCCTTGTTCAGAAATAATAAATGAACATGTGATTAAGGCTTCTGATAATGCCAAGGGATTAAAATCCCATGTTCTCAGGCCATAGATGTAGCATTTGCATTAGTCTAGGAATTCAGCTAAATGAATAATTATGTGTGTTTTTTTATCCACAGCAGAGGAGGCTAAGCAATGATTGCTTGCCGATTAACCCATATGACACAATATAACATTATTGAATATATTAGATAATGGCAAAGTAGACTTCTTTAACTTTAATCTCAAGCTAGAATTAATCTTCTTATCAGAGAACTACAATAGTCAGACATGTTATTTCCAATTTAAATGGTCTGCAATACTTAAAAGTCTAAGCAATATTAAAAATGATGCTCTGCCTTTATCTGTTTAATTGTCATCATGATCCTCAGTCTGAGGCCAAAATGTCAAACTCAAATCTGAAGTAGATATTGCTATAATCTGTTCTTTTGTGGGCAGTTTGGTCAAACAATATTGCACAAAACTGAATTCCCAATGCAATGTTTTCCAACTCACTTATAATATTATAGCACCTAAGCAAGATCCAAAAGATGTTTCCGCCCCTAGTACCACGAGGACTATTTGTTTCAACATGACAAATGCAAGGGTGAGAGCTAAAATGTGTCTCCTCATCTAAAAGGGATGTTCTTACAGCAATAAACTGAAGTTTTCATGCAGTCTCTCTAACATTTGTTCAACAACCATATATATGTGCCGTATTCATCTTAGTTACCAGAAAGAGTCTTTAGGCTTAATGAGATGCTGAATACATGCAATTGCCAACTCTGCTCTCTTACATGAAAAAGCATAACAATACTTGCTCCTGGACCTTGGTAAGATGTGAATCAGTGTGAGCTTCACAAGAGACTTATGTCAAGGTTTTCTAAAACTACCGGTGCTGTGGTTACAGCTCAATTATGAATAACAAAAATAATTGTGAGAAAAAGTTTTGTATCTGCAAGCCTGGAAAAAAGAAACCACATCACTATTATTTTCAAACAACAGGTACAGTGGCCATAAAATACAAGACTCTTCAACAAACTTCTATTGCACAAAACCTAAGCACTTTACATAATGTAAAAAGTCAGCAGGGCTAGTACTCTTTTTTTTTAAAAAAACACTGTGAATTCAGAGCTTCTAAAAGGAAATGACTGAAAGTTTGTTAACAAATTATAGCAATGGACCTGACTAAACACTCTAAAATGGACAAGAGAGTATGGGATAGTCAACAGTTTAAGGAAATACTGAAAAAAAATGTAATTTGAGTGACAATTATAACTATTAATTGGTCCAGTCCCACATTTCAGCACTTCAGGATCCGATCCAGAAACAAAATAAGTACTTTTTTAAATATCTTCTGTCCACTGACCCCAAAGCACTTTACAATTAATACCCAAGTGATATATATATATATCACTTGGGTATTATATATATATATAATATAAATGTGGGACTTAAGTTAGTTTTAACAAAGATATTAGAAGGGTCCTTGATGTCACTGAATGCGCACCATCCAGCTTTTTTTCTGCACGACAGTTCGCCTTTCTGATTGTGGCGCATGTGACTTCCTGGCCCAAATAAACGTATTTATCAACCTCTTGGATCTGCTCTCCTCCAAGAGTTACTTACTCTTAAAATGCTGAGGCTGTGAACTGTACTACAGCGGACAAGCACTCCACTAGGGCTGTAGGGCAAGCTCAGATCAGGACACAATGGATCAAATTTTCAAGTCCTATGAGGAGTCAGTTTCCTGGAGGTGAATGCCTGACAGTGAAGATGGTGTCACCTGGAGGACTTCGGCTTCCTGGACCACAGGATATTGTTCAGGGAAGAAGGACTGCTATCATGGAAGGGGAAGAACATCTTTGCATACAAACTGGCTAACCTAGTGAGGAGGGCTTTAAACTAGGTTAGATGGGAGCAGAAGACAAAAGTCCCCAGGAAAGTCAGTCAAAAAGAGAAGGGTCAGAATCTGGGGGGAGGATGGGACGTCATAGCAGCGACAAGAGAAAGACAAGAGAGAACATAGGGGAAAATCAAATCACTATATTAGATATCTGCATCCTAAATGCGAGAAGTATGGGGAATAAGCAGGAATAACCAGAAATGCTAGTTAATAAACACAACTGACATCGTTGGCAACACAGAATTGATGGGATAATACACAAGACTCGAATATTGGTATAAAAAGATACAACTTGCTCAGGAAGGACAGGCAGGGAAAAAAGGGAGGAGGTGTTGCCTTATATATCAAAAATGTATACACTTGGACTTAAGTTCAGATGGAAATAGGAGACAGACTTGCTGAAAGTCCCTGGATAAGGATAAAAGGGGGGAAAAAACAAGGGTGATATCATGGTAGGGGTCTATTACAGACCACCTAACCAGGCAGAGCAGGTGGATGAGGCTTTTTATAAACAAAATCATCCAAAGCACTGGACTTGGTGGTAATGGGGGACTTCAACTACCCAGACATCTGTTCAGAAAATAAAACAGCAGGGCACAGATTATCCAATATGTTTTGGGAATATATTGGAGATAATTTTCATTTCAGAGAGGAGAGAAAGACACTAAGAGAGAAGCTGTTCTAGATTTGATTTTGACAAATAGGAAAGAACTGGCTGAGAATTTGAAAGTGGAAGGCAGCTTCGGGGAAAATGATCATGAAACGATATAGTTGTTCAGGATTCTAAGGAATGAGAGGAAGGAAAACAGCACAATAAAGAGAATGGATTTCAAGAAGGCAGACTTTAACAAACTCAGGGAGTTGGTAAATAAGATCTCATGGGAAGGAAGCCTAAGGAGAAAAACAGTTCAAGAGAGTTGGCAGTTTTTCAAAAATGAGACATTATTAAGGGCACAAAGCAAACTGTCCCACTGCATAGGAAAGATATAAAGTATGGCAAGAGACCACCTGCCTTAATAGGAGATCTTCAATGATCTGAAACTCAAAAGAGAGTCCTACAAAAAGTGGAAACTAGGTCAAATTACAAAGAATAAATATAAACAAATAACACAAGTGCATAGGGACAAAAATAGAAAGGCCAAGGCACAAAATGAGATTCAACTAGCTAGAGACACAAAATAACAAGAAAACATTCTACAAATACATTAGAAGCAAGAGGAAAACCAAGGAAAGGTTAGGCCAGTTACTCAATGAGGGGAGAAAAAGAATAACAGAAAATGTAAAAATGGCAGAAGTGCTAAATGACTTTTTTGTTTCAGTTTTCACCAAAAAGTTTAGTAGGAATTGGACATTTAACTTAAAGAATGCCAATGAAAATGAGGTAGGATCAGAGGCTCAAATAGGGAAAGAACAACTTAAAAATTATTTAAACAACTTAGATGTCTTCAAGTCACCAGGGCCTGATGAAATACATCCTAGAATAATCAAGGAACTGACTGAGGAGATATCTGAGCCATTAGGATTATCTCTGAAAAGTCCTGGAAGATGGGAGAGATTCCAAAGGACTGGAAAAGGACAAATATAGTGTCAATCTATTAAAAGGGAAATAAGGACAACCCAGACCTGTCAGCTTAACTTCAGTACCCAAAAAGATAATGAAGCAAATAATTAAGCAATCAATTTGCGAACAACTAGAAGCGAATAAGGTGATAAGTAACAGTTCAGCATGGATTTGTCAAGAACAAATCATGACAAACCAACCTAATAGCTTTCTTTGACAGGGTAAAAAGTCTTATGGAGAGGGGGAACGCTTTTGATACTGTCTCACATGACCTTCTCATAAACAAATTAGGGAAATACAACCTAGATGGAGCTACTATAAGATGGGTGCATAACCAGTTGGAAAACCATTCGGAGTAGTTATCAGTGGCCCAGTCAAGCTGGAAGGGCATATCAAGGGGGTCCTGCAGGGATCAGTTCTGGCTCCAGGTCTGTTCAATATTTCCATCAATGATTTAATAATGGCATAGAGAGCACACTTATAAAGTTTGCCAGTGATAGCAAACTAGCAGGGGCTGAGAATGCTTTGGAGGGTAGGCTTAAAATTCAAAATGATCTGGACAAACTGGAGAAATGGTCTGAAGTAAATAGGATGAAATTCAATTAGGACAAATGCAAAGTACTCCACTTAGTAAGAAACCACCAGTTGCACACATACAAAATAGGAAATGATTGCCTAGAAAGGAGTACTGCAGAAAGGGATCTGGGAGACATAGTGGATCACAAGCTAAATATGAGTCAACAGTGCAACACTGCTGCAAAAAAAGTGAACATTATTCTGGGATGTATTAGCAGGAGTGTTGTAAGCAAGACACAAGAAGTAATTCTTCCACTCTACTCCACGCTGGTTAGGCCTCAACTGGAGTATTGGTGTTCAGTTCTGGGTGCCACATTTCAGGAAAGATGAAGACAAACTGGACAAAGTCTAGAGAAGAGCAATAACAATTACTAAAGGTCTAGAAAACATTACCTATGAGGGAAGATTTAAGAAACTGGGTTTGTTTAGTGTGGAGAAGTGCAGACTGAGGGGGGACATGCTAACAGTTTAAGTACATAAAAGGGTGTTACAAGGACGAGGGAGAAAAATTGTTCTTGTTAATCTCTGAGGATAGGACAAGAAGCAATGGGCTTAATTTGCAGCCAGGGCAGTTTAGATCGGATATTAGGAAAAACGTCCTTACTGTCAGGGTAGTTAAGCACTGGAATAAATTGCCTAGGGTGGTTGTGGAATCTCCATCATTGGAGATTTGTAAGAACAGGTTAGACAAACGTCTGTCAGGGATGGTCTAGATGATCTTGTCATGAGTGCAGGGGACTGGGCTAGAAAACCTCTCAAGATGCCTTCCAGTCCTTCGGTTCTATGATTCCTCTGAACACACAGGAGCTGAACCTGTAGGTCTTGAGATGGGGGTACTAGCAAAATCATTGCTGGCTTGCCTCTAGACACTCCACAGAGGTGCCACAAGAGTAGAAGCAGTCAGTACTGATCGGTGCTCTGGGGCTGGAATTGAGACTGCAGGAGCACGTGGTTCCAATGTCAGTACCATGTGAAGCTCTTGCATCGCAGGAGAAGCCAAGTTACTCCCTATCTGCCTCAAACACCTCGGGTGTCGACAGCACCAGAAGGGGTCTTGAATCTGTGGTTCCAAGAGGTGTGTTGATGCTTCAGAGATTTATATCAATGGACCATTCCTGGGTTCTGGAGTCATCAATCCTTTGTGGCTCATATATTGCTCTGGAGGGTGCAACTTTTTAGGGTGCATCAGCGAGTCATTTTGAGACTTGGTGCCTTCCTCTTGGAAGGTCCCAGTACTGATTCCTAAGGAGACTTACACAATCTCTTCTTAGGCACTGGTGATGTACATCTGGCTGATGACTCTTAGAAGAGGAGGAGCATTTCTTATAACCTCTGAAGTGCTCAGTACCCGTTTAGAGCAGGTGGGTTCCAATGGTGGACCAAATGCAGACTCTGAGCAGATACTTAAGTCTGGCAGCCCTGTTCTTTTTTCAAACAGAGTTTGAACTCCCTACGAATGTGACATTTGTCACTCAAATGTGCCTTAAGGCAACTGGGATGAGGATCGTTCACTGGCACAGACCCGTTACATGAATGACAGGCCTTGAAGCAAGGAGAATGGGGCTTCAATATGATACCAATCCCGGTACCCAACCCTGGCACCGGTAATCACATACTAAGGAGATAGGTATAAGTTTACATTATAACAACTATGTGTAGAACTACTATACAAGACTAAAACTAGCACTGCAGTTACTATAGATACTAAGGGAAGGAAGATATGCAGAAATAAAGATAACAGGTCTTTAATTACTGTGATCTTGCTTAAAAATATTCCTTACTCAAAACACTTATGTTGGTGACTGAACGGTTTCTTTTCAGACCAGCAACCACTCTCTTTAGTGGAAAAAATACTCTACAATACACAAGTGGTAGGAAACTGAACTTTTAACACTACTTGGATTAAATGTAAATGGTGAAGCGTGTTTTGTTAGCACTTCCTGACTTACACTGGCTGGTACATGGATCAAACTGAAAACAAAACATGTTCTACAAAAATTACTGAATTACGTTGTAGCTGAAGAACTCATATCAAATTAATATTAAGAACCATGTTGAAGATGAACACTGGAAGCAAACCATGACAGAACCAAAAAGAAAACTCACTTTAGTATTCTCATTCACTTCCCCTACTTACATACATTACTTGCAGCACTTTTACACAGCATTGTGAACTCCTGTTTGTCGCATGAGAGACATATATATAGTTATACTTTTAAAGTTGTACTTAAAGGTAAACCTAAAACAGATAAAAGTAACTAGTCTATTATCATTTAGATGGCATGTACTGTTAAAGTATACACCTCAGCAATAAGATATTTGGGTATTTAAAGATTACTGAAGCTATAACAATGTATAAAAACATATTTGTGGAGGAACACTAATGGATATGGTCTTTAATCTAGTTTCAGGTTATTAAAACTATTTTTGAGGACATTTGAATTAAAGTATACAGACAAGATGCAATATCTGAATTATACTTCTTTAACTGGACTAGTTTTTATCAGTCTGCCCACAAATCAAATTACTGAAGACCTGAAAAATTAGATACAGTGAATAGCTCAGTGTACATTTTTGAAGACCCAAAGGGTTTATCAGACAAGTTTATCATAACTACAAGTTGAAAAAAAAATCAGCAGTTTAAGTTAATATCTCCCTAAACTAGTGAGTTTTGGGGGGAGTAAAGTGTGTAGATTATTAAAGTCTCAATAATGAAAACAAAGTCAACTCTTCAGCTAAATCAGCAGAAGGGTTAAGCTACATTTTTCACTTTTAATTGCAAAGGCCATTTAGATATACTGCAAAAGATCAGCTATCTTATACAATTATCAGGCTCTGGAGGTCACCAATTAGAACCCTGCAAGGATTTGAATTAAAAAAGGCTTTGTGATTAGGTGAAGTAATGATCCAAGAAAGAGATTAGTTCTGTTCAGACTGCACTCATTATAAAACCTATTTCCTTTGTGCGAAGATTCAGTGTCTCTCACATTTATCCTGCTGGCGTTATCACACTACGAGACAGAAATATGACTGTACTAATACATTCTGTAAGAGGCATAAGAGCATTTAACTCCCTATTTTATCACTAGATGTGAAAATAGACAACGCTGTATTTTTCCCTATTGACTAGGTACAAGTATGTCACAAAACTTAAGCCACAGTAAGAGCCACAATGGCAGGTAAGTCTAAGGAAAAATTAAACTATTCATTTCTGGTCTTGGGTATTGTTTCTTTGACTAGTAGCTGGCTGTGGGTTTGGGGGCGGGGGGGAGGGGGAGGGTGTTTGTTTTTGTTGGGCTAAACATGAAACAGGTACTATAATGTACATGTCAGCACAGATAAAGTGTGTAGAGAAACTGATACCTTAGAAAGGTTATTTTAGAGGTAATTCATGTACCTGGGACTATTACTCTTAAATCCAGATGGATTTTAAATTTGAAAGATTCTAATTAAATTCCAAAAGAAAAAAACATTTTCAATTTATGTATAAATTGTATGGGCAAAAATCCAGAACTGTTGAATGACCTTGGAAGTGCCAAAAGTTATCTGAGGGCAAGGGAGACGCCGAAGCCACTGCAGCATCTGGTGAGGATGATGGGAATCACTCCTGCCCTGGCAATACTGGTGGAACCAGACTGAGTGGCTCTTCCTCCATCAGCTCAGAGCATCTACTAGAGGGCATTTGAGACAGGGAGAGAGGCAAAGTTTCCCTTGTAGAACAGGTGTGTACCAAGGTTAGTTATTGTGGCCAGGGTCCCCAACAAGGCCAGCATGACAGATCTGGAGGGTGTTGTGGCAGGCCCCACAACATGAAGACCCAGTGGCTCCTTGTCAGTTGAACTGGAGGATATTGCCACGATGTAGACAACCTCTTGGAGTATTTGTAGTTGGGAGGTCCTTGCCCTTCATCCAACTCCTCCGAAGATGAAAACACAAACAGCAGTTCCATTGGCAGTACCGTTGGAGCCGGTAGAAGCGTATAGACCATCAGAGCAGGGGGTGAAGGGTGCCTTGGCTGTGGCATGCCCTGAGGGAGAGATCTGGCCTGCCTGGAGGTGGAAGATATCAGAAGGCATGGAGACCTGGGGTCTCCCAGGGCAAACACTTTCTAGGGCTCTGGGGCTTTTCCCAACCTTCCTGATGTTAAGGGTACTCTTTCCATACCTGAAACCGGTAGCAGAGCAGTGGACTTCCCCGGAGTGGGCAGATCTTGCACCTTATGGGGGTCTGATGTTAAGCACAGTTCGGTAACTGGTACAGGCAGTTCCGTCGACTTGTTGGTTTCTTCTCATGTTTATGTGCTTTAGAGCGTACTCCCTCCCCATGACTAGAGTTCATGGAAGGGGTATCCCCTTTCTTAGATTTGGAGGAGGGCATATTGCCATGCTTATGTGCATGCTTCCTTACCTCCCAGCTAGGCCCCAGGTGTAGGGCACATAGTGGTGGTACTGCCGATGCCAGACTCAGACTCCATAGCCGGAGGTGCACTCTTGGCTATCTCAGGCTAATGTACAGCAGGGGAGGGGGAGATTCCCCAACCTGTGTCTGAATAAGGTCTCGTGGCAATTTCCATGAGATGCTCCTGGAGGCAGAGAGTCCAGCCTTCTCAGGTACATCTGGGGGAAGGACTGGCAGATACTGCACTCCGATGCAATGTGGGCTTCTCCCAAACAGTAGAGGTAGCATTGATATTCGTTGCCAACCAAAAAGGAGCACAGGCAGGAGGTGCATATTTTGAAGTCTTGAGCCTCCAGCATAGTCCAGTACCTGCATGTGGATACTGTGGGGAGTTAACAAGGAAACAAAACTCCCAAAGTTCCAATTCTACTCTAAAAACCTATCTAAGACAGTAAAAACAGCATCTGCTCCAACCCCTCAGACAGAGACCAACACCTACAAGATCTTCACCAAGCATTCTCAAAACTACGATACCCACACAAGGAAATAAAGAAACAAATCAACAGAGCCAGACGTGTACCCAGAAGACTCCTGCTACAAGACAGGCCCAGAAGAGAAACCAACAGAACTCCACTGGCCATCACCTATAGTCCTCAGCTTAAACCTCTCCAACGCATCATCAGTGATCTACAACCCATCCTGGACAATGATCCCTCACTTTCACAGACCTTGGGAGGCAGGCCAGTCCTCGCCCACAGACAACCTGCCAATCTTAAGCATATTCTCACCAGCAACCACGCATCGCACCATAACAACTCTAACTCAGGAACCAACCCATGCAACAAACCTCGATGCCAACTCTGCCCACATATCTACACCAGCAACACCATCACTGGACCTAACCAGATCAGCTACAACATCACCGGCTCATTCACCTGCACGTCCACCAATGTTATATATGCCATCATATGCCAGCAATGCCCCTCTGCTATGTACATTGGCCAAACTGGACAGTCACTACGCAAGAGGATAAATGGACACAAGTCAGATATCAGGAATGGCAATATACAAAAACCTGTAGGAGAACACTTCAACCTCCCTGGCCACACAATAGCAGATGTTAAGGTAGCCATCTTACAGCAAAAAAACTTCAGGACCAGACTCCAAAGAGAAACTGCTGAGCTTCAGTTCATCTGCAAATTTGACACCATCAGATCAGGATTAAACAAAGACTGTGAATGGCTATCCAACTACAGAAACAGTTTCTCCTCCCTTGGTGTTCACACCTCAACTGCTAGCAGAGCACCTCACCCTCCCTGATTGAACTAACCTCGTTATCTCCACACTGATATATACCTGCCTCTGGAGATTTCCATTACTTGCATCTGAAGAAGTGAGGTTCTGACCCACGAAAGCTTATGCTCCCAGTACTTCTGTTAGTCTCAAAGGTGCCACAGGACCCTCTGTTGCTTTTTACAGATTCAGACTAACACGGCTACCCCTCTGATAGCAAAAATACTGTTGTTAAAAAAAAACTATATACAACTATACTCTTTTAAAGGTGCACCACATGCAAGCGAACACTAATAGATCCGACACAGACCATGCAGGGGAGAGAAGGAACTGGAGATGCTGTTGATCCATCCTGCCCTTGGACAAAACCATGAGGCGAGTCAGGGTGCACGCACAGACCAATGGACACTACTATTTTCAGCTTCTCTGGCTCCAGACACATGGTGCACATACTCAGTGGAATACAAGAGGGCCCACACTTGAAGAAGAAAGTGTGCCTACTATAGTGTATTTCTCCCCCACGTCCAATTCAGCTCTAAGTATACGTATATTGACATAGCTGATTAGTCAGATAATATGTAAACACACAAAAAAATCTTCCATATCTGCAGTAAACTGCAAACAAAGTTTACATTTTATTAAATTAGATTTGATGAAGGCTCTAAAATGTATTTAATGAAGTCAGTCAGTTTATACACTAGCCACATAGTGGGGAGAGGAAGGGGGGAGGGGCAGTGGGGAGTGGGGCAGGGAGATGGGATGGGGAAGAGAAGGGGATAGGGGAATCGTGGGGTGCAGCAGGAGCCCATCATGCAGCATTCCCTCAGCAGCAGCAGCAGGGGCTCTCCCATTAAGTAGGCCCATCAAACGCCCATCCTGATGAGGTTCACCCCCTCTCGCCCCTGGACCACCCCAATGAGACCTGTGCATCCATATCCCGCACTAAGCCGCCCGCATCCAGAATGCCCCACACAAAACCCTCTCACCTGGATCCCCCCACACTTGGACCCTGCTGGGCTGAGCCTGCCTGCCCACACCTGGTGTGCCTGGTACAGAGTGGCCGGGCCCCAGGGTGTTTCTGGGGCAGACCCAGCCCTTGCTGTGTGTCAGGCTCAGGTGCAACCTCACCGCCGAGTCCCTATCCCAGGGGGAGGGGGGAGCTGCAGGATGATTCCCCACCTCCATGCAGCCAGATGCCTGTGCTTCCCAATGCCATGATGGAGCCTCCACATTTATGTATTAACAAATAAAATTTCCAGAATTTTAAAATATTGTGTGCAGAATTTTTATTTTTTCGGCACAGAATTCCCTCAGGAGTACACAGTGTATGTGATACATTGAAAGGCGGTATTAAATGGAAGCCCTTTTAACTTTCCTTAAATTCTGCAATAAGAGCTCAAGTGTTTGAATTACTTACGTATTGCATTTTCTCTTCTGACACTACTGCCGCATTTAGATAGAATCCTCCTTTTATACATGTAAATTATGCCTCCTTGATCTAATCCAGCATATTTTATGTTGCGGCTAATTAATGCTCCTTTCCCCTACTCCTTCCCTGAGTCACTTAAAGAAGGAGAGATAAATGAGTGCTCTACAGTATGTTAAACAATTTGATATCTAATATTGACCTTGTGAAGTCTGCAGCGGGGTTGTGTGTCCCAGTGCAAGTGTGGTGAATGTGGTATTTGTACTGTGTTTTGTATATGTTGGAGATATATGGTTCTTAGTTGTGAAGGGGTGCAGTCTGTCAGCAAGAGAGGTTAATATATGGATACAAGAGCGGTAAGATATGTTATAAAAGTATCCCTCAACTTGACTTTATGTTGCTTTTAAGAGTTTGCTCAAAGGCAACCCCCCACTCAGTCTTAACTGGCTGTTAATGAAGTTTCTTTATGGTAATTGTGTGGGTCTTTTCAATCAAGGCACGTATAGTAGAACAGAGGTGGAACTGACATTTTTTGAGGCAAAGATCTTTGTTAACTGAGCTATAAATTTGGTCCTCCCAATGATATATTATAAACCAACATGGTCCAAGAAGTTTGAAACCAGGGAAGATACTTACATTTAGTGAACATAGCAATTTAACTTCAGTGGAACATGACAATTATGTCTGAAAATATGCCTGGACAGAATAGTTATTCCTCATTTTCTTAAATGGGTCTATCATCTACAAAATATTTACTATACCAAGAACTCATTAAGTTTACAAACAGTGTTGTGAATAAGAGAAGGCAATATATGCATAAAGCACTTTGTTAATTATTCAACTGACAAGGCAATAACACTACAGGTATTACATAAAAATACTTCATTACAGCCAGGTCCACTAAAGTCAGAGACATCGCAGCAGTGGAACAAAACAAGACAGCACTTGGAACATAAATCACAGATTTCAAAGCATTACTCCTCCCCCACCAAATAATCAACAATGCACTACAAATTCTATACCAGTCTGCTAGCAAATGAGAAGTGGGTAAATTTTACTTTTAAAAAGGAATGAAACTAACAGCAGACAAGAGAGACTTTTCATAGAAAGCTTGTCTATCACTGATATAGACACTGACCACTTTGTCTCTTTCCTTAGGATTTTGTGGGGTAATTTTTAACTGCTCTTATAATGCATGATATTTCAAAACATCAGAACTGACAACTTGTCTAAAGCTGTAGAAGCTAGAAATGAGACGCCTATTTGGTCATCCAGTTCATCTCCCTACGAACGCTGGATTCCTCTCTATACTATGTTTTCTAGTGATTTGTAGAGTGTATTTTAAATATCCCAAATAGAATGGTTATCCCCACGGTAACTATAGTTCTTTAAGAGTGGAATCCACATGAACAACGTATCTTGGACAACCCACATGAGAGAGATCAGATTATTTTGGTCAACAGTGTCCGCCCCTGTGCTTTTGATATCCTCCCCCACTTCCAGTTGAGAGCATAGAAGGCAGAGTGGGCCTAACCAACAGTCAGGAGCAGCTTCAGCACTGTGGTTTCAAGACAAATGCACCTCTCCTCCTCCCTGAATTGGGGAGCTATCCCTTGAGTTACACCAAAGCTGTAATAAAAAAATAACCCAGGAAAATAACAAACTTATGTTTAGTGACAATTAAATTTGCATCAAGGACATATTCTGTCCACCCAAAACCTTAGATCATGGAAATAAATTAATGGGAAAGACTTCTTCACTTCTTTCCATCTTCACATTGCCTTCAACACACCTTAAATATTCTTATTTCCATCTTCAAGGGATACATAAACAAATTGCACTCTAATGCAAAGTATAACAGTGAATCAGCAGCGTTAAGGCAGACAAACTTTCCAGTTGCATGGAATGTGAAGCAATCGCCAGCGGTTCTCAAATTTCATTGCACCGTGACCCCCTTCTGACAACAAAAGTTACTACGTGACCCCAGGAGGGGGGAAATCGAAGCCTGAACCTGCATGAGTCCTTCAGCCCCAAGCAGAGGGGCTGTCCTGACCCACAGTTTGAGAACCGCTGATCTGATCTGTTGATATAAAAGCATATGAGATCAACGTTAAGATTTTGTTAAGTTTGATAAAGTTTCAGGCATATCTTGCTTTTTGATACCTGTGGAACATGGGTGGTATTCTGATGCAACCTAAAGTGTAACTAAATGTAGTTTTTGTTTGTTAATGTAGCTTTGAGCACCAATTTAAAGTATTCCCAGAGAAACCAACTTGTGAACGAGAAAATTGCCTGCAAAAGTAGCCACAAAACAACGTAATGTTTCAGGTGCAGTGCTCAAGTGTGGGAGTGACATTTAGATCTACTGAAAAGTAGATTTTTTTCTACCTTTTGGAGAACTGAAAATGAGAGGGAATTTTCAATGTTTACATTTTGCTCAGCCAATGTTGGTTAGACAGAATTGATAAAATTGTAATTGATGGGAATTGTTGTAATTGCATTTTTTATATTGCCAAGAGCCCCTAGAGTGACATATTAGTGCTCTTTCTTCACCCCTCACCTAATATAAACTGAAGGGAAAAGAAATAATAAATAAGCCTAATCAGGTAGCTCCTATGCACTGAGAATATTTGCTTGAAAATATTTCTGCTGCTCTGTCCCCTTCTATATCTCAAGAAACTTCATGTGGGGGAGTGGCTTGTGGTTAAGGCACTGGACTGGGACTCAAGGTATGTCAGTTCAGTTATTGGCTCTATCGTGGACTTCTTAGGTAAGGCATTTAACATCTCCATGCCTCGGCTCCCCACTTGTAAAACAGGGATAATTCTGCCTTTCTCCCTTTCTTTGTCTATAATGGTGCCTGTTTAGAATAAGGTTGCCAAAACCCTCCAGGATTGTCTTGGAGTTTCCAGGAATAAAAGATTAATCTTTAATTAAAGATATTGTGTGATGAAACCTGCAGGAATACAGCCAACCAAAACTGGCAACCCTACACATAAGAACATAAGAACGGCCGTACTGGGTCAGACCAAAGGTCCATCTAGCCCAGTATCCTGTCTAACGACAGTGGCCAATGCCAGGTGCCCCAGGGAGAGTGAACCTAATAGGTAATGATCAAGTGATCACTCTCCTGCCATCCATCTCCACCCTCTGACAAACAGAAGCTAGGGACACCATTCCTTCCCATCCTGGCTAATAGCCATTAAGGGACTTAACCTCCATGAATTTATCCAGTTCTCTTTTCAATGCTGTTATAGTCCTAGTTTAGAGTATAAGCTCTTAAGAGAAGAGACTGTCTCTTACTACATATATGTACAGTGCTCAGTACAATAAGGCTTCAACTTTGATTGGAACCTCTAGGCACCAAGTAATACAAATGAATACAATTCCATTTCTCTTGACTCCACTAGAGGGGCAATGAGGTCCTTGGCAAACCAGGACTAGAAAAGGTGCCATTTTTCTTCTTCCACCTTTGATAGGGAAGAAAAGGAGACTGAATCAATCGTGAAGTGTGATTTGGATGCCAGATGTGCCCTATATGGGTGTACATTATTTACAGTGCATCATCAGCTATATTGTCTTTCTAGGGGATGATGTTGGATGGAAACAAGTTTATTGCATAGCTGCAGGTAGTCCATTGGTGACACTGTCACCTGCTTGCAGCCAGTTAGGGCCTTTGGGCCAGTTGTAAAAGACTGAGCAATTTTTGAAATTTCCCACATTTTTTATGGTATTCTCTGGGCTTACCTCATATACTAGACTTAAAACTATGAAACGGAGTTTACTAGAGGATAGATATAATGTCTCAAATTTAGGAAGCACCTTTAATATAGTATTTATACAATCATAACTTTCACCCAGACATTTGACAATGTATTTATATCATGTAGTAATATGTTTAAAATCGGAAAGCTTATGCTCAAATAAATGTTAGTCTCTAAGGTGCCACAAGTACTCCTGTTCTTTTTGAGGATTTACAAAGTTAAAAATGCCAAAGCAGAGTCATTTTGTGGCTCAGTCATTCACAGCACTTCTCCTCCTACACTCCACACACAGATCACAGCCCTGCTTTCACCTTGATTCACTCCCCTCTCCACCTCCCATTCAGCCAGGCACTCACTCCATCCTCACACAGACAGGTGTCAATCCTCAATTCAACAATATTTCATTGGCATGATTATCTACACAACTATTGCTAAAGTGTAAACTACAGAGAACATTCAAGCCTCTGGGAGAAATAGGTAAAACCTGCCTATTGCAAAAGAAATATTTAAGTTATCCAGTAAGAGCACATACCTTCTCATTAACAAGTTCAATTATCAAATTTACAAGATTATGGAATATTGTATTTTATGTGGCCCTTCAATTCCCAATAAAACTGTCTTCTTTACATAAAGTGGAATCTAAAAATCACATTTCACAGTTTAAATGAGGTGTATGAAAGATTTTTGTTTAAGTTTTGTCAGAGTGTATTTGAGATTCTTCGGGTAGACTTCCTGACCAAAAAACTGGGGTGTTGGGAGGGGGAAGAGTTCTACCACAAAAAACTTTCAGCATAAGCACAAATCAGAAATGACAATTAATGTATAACAACCTTTACTCTAGCCATATACTCTCACACTGTTTACAACACCACTTCTTGTAGTATTTTTGTTTAAGAGGTGTTTGTTAAATACACTGTTAAGATATTATCCTAATAGGTTTACTACAATCTAACAGTATTTATGTAGTGACCGGGGGAGGTGGAAGATTGAAATACATTTAGTTCAGATAGTCTCTTTAAAGAGACTAAAAAACTTGTTAAACATGGCCACAAATGATTGTCTATTTCCTTGCACTGTCAGTAATTGTTTTGTGTAGTAACTTAATATATTGGTACATGAAAATACTATATTACTTCAGTGCAATTTTATTTTACATAAACACATACGTTTACAGGTCTTCTAACTTGTAAATGTACAATTTATAAGATAGTGGGGGGAGAGTTTCAGAAATTGCCTGAACACACTAAGTATATAAATATATTTATGTATTGAAAAGCTGAACTGACCTGTTCTCAGGGAATGGTGCCATATGAACTTTGATTATTTCTTATTCATAATTGGACTATATTGATTAAACTATTTCTCCTGAAAGATAAAGTTATTTCTAGCGTTTATGGAAGATGTCCTGCAATCTTTAATATTTGTATTATGGAGGAATGGGCATCAGCAAGCTAAACTCTGTGGTAAAGCAGTTGTGTATGTTTTCATTCCAACCTCATTTACCATAAAATGTAATTTTACCTACACAAGAAATCTGACTATTTTGAAAACATATTTAACGAGTGCAACTGGTTTGATGCAATGATATATAATTTAAAGGATTTATCTCAGAACAGAGCCTTAAGCCTGATATCCTTAAAATCAAACAGTGCTGTTTTCACACTTGTAAGCAACATTGTCAATTAACTAGTTGTCCTACACATTGATTGATGTGGGTTCTTTTTGTCGACAGGAATGTATGTTGATTTTATGTGCAGTATACAGTTTGCAAGTAGAAGCAGAAAATATCCACTGATCATGAGGAAAGTTAGTCCTTTCTTGTCCAAACTAACTGTAAAAAGAGATCTTGCTTTTTTTGGTAGAGAGATTAATGTCCACTGCATCTTGTATAATGATCCCTTCATTTCTTTTAGCGAGAGAACACTGAAATAAGTAGATTAGTGATAGCTATTTGCAGTAATGAAGAATATAAATAAAACAGAAGTGTCACCAAAAGCACACAAAAAAAAACACAAAGTTCATTTCTACTGACAAAAATTAGACTAAATGCTCCAGCAGCTGCAATAGTAGATGCTATACTATAGACAGTACACATGCATTTTTAATCACAATGTTGTCTAACTGTTCAGGAACACCAATCCATTGACCAAAAAAAGTTGTAATAGCAGTGGAACGCTCCGTAATGGAACTGGTACTCTAGCAGCTTCGTTGCATGAATTCTAGAATGTCAAAATAGAGACAAGTCTATTTTTCCATGTCTCGCACCAGAAGAGAGCTTTTCCATTCTCTCGAACAGGCAAGGGAAGTATATGTACATAATATTTATTGCCCGAGATTAGATTTTTTGTTTGCTTTTCCATTGCCAGTTTAATGGTTGCCAACTGCTATTGTTCTTAATGGGGCAGATGCTACAGCTGCCGTCAGGTAAGATGCTTTCTTTTAAAATGCCCACTACCTCCTACTACTGTTCAGGAAAGATGTTTAAGTGTCAAGACTGAGAATACTTGGAAACTGTATGGTAGACAATAGTTTACAATCTCACACAGCCAGATTCCTACACCTTAAAGTAGCATATTTATGCTTCAGTGAGCTTTACAAACTGTACTCACTATCAGTGATCCTAAAGACTGAAGTTATCCTGTACATTTAACACCATAAGCCATGTTCCAAGCTGCTCAAGGAAGTTCATGAAATATATTTTTAAAATGTTGGCATATTTTTAAATGTCAAACACTGTCAGATTGTCAAATTGGAAAAAGTTGTGAAGGTTTCATATATTTTTCACTGATAAAGCCAAAAATTAACTTTTAATCTAAAAAGAAAGGCTGATGTTTAATGGACAACTGTTGAGAAAAATTGTGGCCTTCCCAAAAGCTGGAGCTAAGTCCCAATTGGTATGAGAAATATAGTGGGAAAATGTTTGTTTCCTTCCTGTTACTCAAAAGTACTCTTGTGAAGAAGAATCATATGCAAATTTTCTTCCTATTGATTTTGTTTGATAAACAAAATAGGTATTATCTCCATCCGTTAGCATAGTTATTTTAGCATGCATTTTAAAGAAAAAAATGTTTATTTTACAATACGAGTACACTGAATGCTGTATATAAAGTACAGTAACAGAACTGTGAAAAATTATATAATTTATTATCACATCTGATAATCTGAACTGTCCTTAATTCTGTGTTACCACATAGCACTGCTTTGCTGCCTGAAAGTGTAAAAGGTCAAATCTATTCATAAAATGTAAGCTAGATATCAACTTCTTCCTGTAGTTCATTTTAATTGTGTTGGCTTGACCTATTGTTCACAGTGTTCTTACACAGTTTGCTAATTTTGAAAGGTTTACAAGTTCTGTGGGCCTTTGATGTCTGTCACTGTCACCAGAGACTCCAGAGCCCTTATGTATGACACCTCCGGTTTATTAAAGTGAAAGCCACAGAAGAAGTGCACACAAGCCATGTAAGTTAATAAGACAAAATTTGTATGCAAGGAGAGCAATAAACCAAGATGACCATTGTAAATTCTTTAAGAAATGCATGCACATTTTTTTAAACGGACATAAGAACAGTATTCTGCATGGTTTGCTTGTTTGTTTTTGGTTCATTTGATCCATAAAACAAGATGATAGCATAAGAACTTAGAAATTGGTTTTTAATGTGTTCTAGGAAAGTATGAGAATATTCTACCTGTCACTACAACAAATTCATCTGAAGATCTTAAAGGGCATCTCCATTTCACAGATACAGAAACTGAGGTAGGAAGGTTAATTGACTTGTGCATGATAACAAGAACAGAATACAGTCAGGATATCGAAGTCTGGCACTCGATCCACTGGATCACCCTGACTCTCTTCCTTCCAAGAGGGCATTACTCCCAAAAATCAGATCCTGGAGACAAGAAGGAAGCTGAAAAACTTACAGGAAGCAGACTGGATGTGTTACATTTCTTATTACCACCAAAGAACTCATTTGTTCTTTAAGTAGGTCCAGACATTAGTAATAAGAACTTATCTTAGCCAAAAATGAACAACAGCATACAAAAAATTGACCAGCTACCTGGCATTGTACCTAGCAATTCTTAATAGTGTTCCATTGCATGGGATAAGCCAGATATGACCCGAATCTCAGTTCCCACAGCATACTGGAACAAGGAAAGAAAACAAGTCACTGGACTTCTGATCTAAACCCTCTTGCCACAAGAAAAAAAAATGTTGTGTACTATGAATGTGTGCAAGGAGCACAAGATGTCTACGTTGCAGAGTTCTTCAACGGAATCCCCATTTTTTTCTGTGCAAGAAGCTGTGATATAGCCCTACTAGAATGGGTGCAGCTATTCACTTGAAAAAGATTACTTGTTTTCCAGGACCCAAATACAGGCTAGGATCCAGGTTTTAATTATCACCTTTTCTTAATGAAAAGCCAAAAAAACAGAGGGAGTAAAGCAGGACAGGGCAGCCAGATCTTCCACCCTCCTAGCCATCATGAGAACCAAAACGGACCTCTTTCACGAAATAATTGATACAAGATCTAAAACAGATGAAGATCTTATAAAATCATGAGATGCAGCCCCCATGGGAATGTCCCTGGAGGTCTGAGGAAAAATTACTGCCCTTAAGAAACAAAAAATGGCAAAGGGAACCCAGTCTATGCCTCTTTTTGAGATACAAATACTTTAGGTATAGTCAGGTGCACATCCTGACAAGACAGCATTAGCCCAAACATTCTATCAGGGAAGATACTGAAAAGTATTCCAAGAATGTTCCACAAATGGAAGACCAGTTTATATAACAGCACCAGACAGAAATTCCAGCTAGAATCTATTAGAAACCTCAAGTCCACAAGAGAATTAGAGTGGTTAAAAAAAATGATCTTTTCTTGGTCCCCACCCCATCGTGTTAACTGAAACCCATGTTTTACTATAAAAGCTATTGCTTCTGCTTCCAGAACAAAACGGGCATGGATAAGCCAGTCATCCAGGCACACACCATTGCAATGGGACCATATGTTTAGTTGCTTATTCACTATAACCCCTAAATCCTTTTCAGAGTCACTAGTTTCAAGGATGCAATCCTCTATTCTATAGGTCTGGCCTGCATCCCTGGTTCCTAGACATATCATTTTGCATTTGACTGTATTAAAACACATTTGCTTGCATGGGCCCATCTTACCAAGTGATCCAGCCTGTTGTATAACTACCCTCTCGTTATTCCACCAATTGTTGTCATCTGCAAGTGATCAACACTGATTTTATTTTTACTTCCAGATCACTGATAATATAGATGTCAGGCCTAATATCAATTCCCATTAGAAATACCCCATACAATGTTTGAGCACAGCTAAAATGTTGCACACTAGTTGTTTCATGTAGACCCTTCTGAGGCACATTAAAAGCTCCCTTGTGCACTTCAAGGTAGTGTGAAAGTAGTAAGCAGAACTCAACTAGGTACAAGATAGCAATGGCAAACAACAAGTGCATGTAGCAGATGGTATCTTGCACGGGTGCTGGAACAAATTTGTATAGTTGGTGTGCTCAGAGCCTTTGAACCAAACTAAACCCTGTATATAATGGAAACCAGCAGCACCCTTAGCACCTCTAGTTCCAGCCTCTATGGTATCTTGGAAATATGCAGCTCCTTGGAGGGAGATGTTCTAATGTTCACTAGTTCTAGAGAGAAGCAACGAAGGCTAGCATCAAATGCCTGCGTGACCTGTAAGGCCTCGAGAAACTAAGCTTCCCAAGATATACTCAGCTGTGTAAGGACTGCAAGTGTTGTTTCTTCATAAGAAAGAAAGGGTTTCTATATATTTAAAATTAGTTGCCATGTTAACAAATTAAGAATAGGAGTTATATGTTGATTTTTCTCTGTTCCACATCTAACCCCCACTTGCTCCATAGGACTTGATGTATAAGAATGCCTCACTTCATCCAAACATATGATTTGTTATTTTTCCTTAAATAATACACCTCTACCCCAATATAATGCAACCCGATATAATATGAATTCGGATATAACGCAGTAAAGCAGTGCTCCGGGGGAAGGAGGGGCTGCGCGCTCCAGCGGATCAAAGCAAGTTCGATATAACGCGGTTTCACCTATAATGTGGTAAGATTTTTTGGCTCCCGAGGACAGCGTTATATCGGGATAGAGGTGTACAAGATAAAATCTTTAGTGGCCTTCCAGGGGATGCATTTAAATAGCACATGAGAAATACAGGTGTTCTACTCTCCCCTGAACAGCTTCATACCTAAAACATTTACACACACACAACCCTCACCACCATCACGGAAAGAACTCTACACTCTTCACAAGGACCAGTGACTGACTTAGTTCCATCAAGCAGCCAGAGGTGCCACTGAAAACAATCCACAACTGAACTGTCAATGCTATGCTAGCTCAAAGCAGCAGGGATTAACATTACCCAACATTACTTATAAGACCTCAAAATGTACTTCAGGAAGCACCATTCTGGCATGCTGCCAATGTTTAATAGCCACTCCCTAATTATTGGAAATATGACAGGGAATTTAAAGATTCCTCAAAGATACAAAGCTCAATGTGTCTGTTTTGGCATACATGCTATACCTCTATCCCGATATAACGCTGTCCTCAGAAGCCAAAAAATCTTACCGCATTATAGGTGAAACTGCGTTATACCGAACTTGCTTTGATCCACCCCCCTCGTAGCACTGCTTTACCGCATTATATCCAAATTCGTGTTATATCGGGTCGCGTTATATCGGGGTAGAGGTGTATTTTAAAAGAATATACTGTAATGGCAACTCTAAAGGAAGGGATTCTCAATTAATACACATTCACAGCTGTATTCATACAATCTCCCTTTTCTCTAATGCTTGGCACATCACTTTTCAAAACAGCATGCATTTTGCACTGTACTTTGTGAGATGCACTGTATTTAAAAGGCTATTCATTGTTTTAATTTAATATATTCATGCCTTTTTTTTAAAAAAGGAGAAGTATCAGAATCTTCCTGAATTCGACAGAAAGGGAAAAGGATAGAGCTGGAAAGCTCTAGGTCATTTTTCTGCTTTTCATTAAAGTCATAGAGCTCGCTATAAATTTCTATCCTACTCACATAATCACTAGCAATTGGCAGTACCTCTTGACAAGAGACAAGGGATTAACTCTGTAGCTGGCCAGGAGTGTCTATTCTCTTTAATCTATTTTTCTGAAGGGGCCATCTGCTCCTATTTCTTAATTTCATGCCCTAGCTCCAAATTACATTCACCATTCGGTCTGATTTCAATTAATTACATGTAAAAGTTTCTTCCATTTCAGGATAACTGGCTTGATTGAGGATCAAAGCATATAGGGCAGAGTTTTTACTATAGTAACCTGATTCCCCAAACTTTAATAACTGATTTTATTGGTGGCTCAAATAACTGATTAGCCACCAATAAAATGAAGCAGAGAAAATAATCCCCTCTTTAATAACATTTGTTTTATTATGCCACAACCTGACATAAGTTACAAACCAATGTAACCAGCCATATCGTCTATTTATCCAGCTACACACTCAACCCAGCAGAAGAGTCTGTCCTATCTCGGGGACTCTCCTTTTGCCCCAGCACCCCCACGAACATGATACAGTTCTGTGGTGATCTGGTAGCCTACTTTCGCCGCCTCCGACTCAAAGAATACTTTCAAGATACACTGAACAGCGCACTGATACACAGATACCCTCCCACCAACAACACAGGAAGAAGAACTCCACATGGACTCCTCCTGAGGGTCGAAATGACAGTCTGGACCTATACATAGAATGCTTCCGCCGACGTGCACAGGCAGAAATTGTGGAAAAACAACATCGCTTGCCTCATAACCTAAGTCGTGCAGAATGCAATGCCATCCACAGCCTCAGAAACCACCCTGACATTATCATCTAAGAGGCTGATAAAGGAGGTGCTGTTGTCATCATGAACAGGTCTGACTACCAGACGGAGGCTGCCAGACAACTCTCCAATACCAAATTCTACAGGCCACTTTCCTCAGATCCCACTGAGGAATACACTAAGAAACTGCACCATCTACTCAGGACACTCCCTAAACTAACACAGGAACAAATCAACATACCCTTAGAGCCCCGACCGGGGTTATTCTATCTACTACCTAAGATCCACAAACCTGGAAATCCTGGACGCCCCATCATCTCGGGCATTGGCACTCTCACTGAAGGACTGTCTGGATATGTGGACTCCCTACTCAGACCCTACGCCACCAGCACTCCCAGCTATCTCCGTGACACCACAGATTTCCTGAGAAAACTACAATGCATTGGTGACCTCCCAGAAAACACCATCCTAGCCACCATGGATGTAGAGGCTCTCTACACAAACATCCCACATACAGATGGAATACAAGCTGTCAGGAACAGTATCCCTGATGATGACACAGCACAACTTATTGCTGAGCTCTGTGACTTTATCCTCACGCACAATTATTTCAAATTTGGTGACAATATATACCTCCAGACCAGTGGCACCGCTATGGGCACCCGCATGGCCCCACAATATGCCAACATTTTTATGGCTGATCTGGAACAAGGCTTCCTCAGCTCTCGTCCACTCATGCCCCTTCTCTACCTACGCTATATTGATGACATCTTCATCATCTGGACCCATGGGAAGGAGACCCTGGAAGAATTCCACCATGCTTTCAACAGCTTCCACCCCACCATCAACCTCAGCCTGGACCAATCTACACGGGAGGTCCACTTCCTAGACACCACCGTACAAATAAGCGATGGCTACATTAACACCACCCTATACCGAAAACCCACCGACCACTACGCCTACCTTCATGCCTCCAACTTCCACCCCGGTCACACCACATGATCCATCGTCTACAGCCAAGCACTGAGGTACAATCGCATCTGCTCCAACCCCTCAGACAGAGACCAACACCTACAAGATCTTCACCAAGCATTCTCAAAACTACGATACCCACACTAGGAAATAAAGAAACAAATCAACAGAGCCAAACGTGTACCCAGAAGCCTCCTGCTACAAGACAGGCCCAGAAGAGAAACCAACAGAACTCCACTGGCCATCACCTACAGTCCTCAGCTTAAACCTCTCCAACGCATCATCAGTGATCTACAACCCATCCTGGACAATGATCCCTCACTTTCACAGACCTTGGGAGGCAGGCCAGTCCTCGCCCACAGACAACCTGCCAACCTTAAGCATATTCTCACCAGCAACCACGCACCGCACCATAACAACTCCTCTAACTCAGGAACCAACCCATGCAACAAACCTCAATGCCAACTCTGCCCACATATCTACACCAGCAACACCATCACTGGACCTAACCAGATCAGCTACAACATCACCGGCTCATTCACCTGCATGTCCACCAATGTTATATATGCCATCATATGCCAGCAATGCCCCTCTGCTATGTACATTGGCCAAACTGGACAGTCACTACGCAAGAGGATAAATGGACACAAGTCAGATATCAGGAATGGCAATATACAAAAACACTTCAACCTCCCTGGCCACACAATAGCAGATGTAAAGGTAGCCATCTTACAGCAAAAAAACTTCAGGACCAGACTCCAAAGAGAAACTGCTGAGCTCCAGTTCATTTGCAAATTTGACACCATCAGATCAGGATTAAACAAAGACTGTGAATGGCTATCCAACTACAGAAACAGTTTCTCCTCCCTTGGTGTTCACACCTCAACTGCTAGCAGAGCACCTCACCCTCCCTGATTGAACTAACCTCGTTATCTCCACACTGATTTATACCTGCCTCTGGAGATTTCCATTACTTGCATCTGAAGAAGTGAGGTTCTTACCCACGAAAGCTTATGCTCCCAATACTTCTGTTAGTCTCAAAGGTGCCACAGGACCCTCTGTTGCTTTTTACAGATTCAGACTAACACGGCTACCCCTCTGATACTTGAAACCAATGTGGGCAGCCATGTTTTTGAAAAACCACAACACTGAACTTGAATAGGAAAGGGACCATTATCCATGTTTTCTATGGCCAACCATGCTCACTGGTCACACAATGACAGCCCAGCAGTGTAGGGAATCTGCCTTGAGAGCAACACTGACTATGTACCCTCCAAATAAAGATACTAGAGGAGCAGACTTCACAGAAAGATCTGTGCCACCATCAATATAAGCATTTCCCTTGCAGGTTCAAATTCTGCTGATTTTTTGTTAATGCAACTTAAGGTGCCATATCTTCTCCTCTCCCCTCTCCTCCCTCCCCCCTACACTCTGTATTACCTCTCCATGGTCCCTTAACGGCACCCACTCTAGGCACCCCTCCCTTCATCTGTCACCTCTCTTGGGCAGAAACCTCTTTCCCCCACTCCTGACTAGCAGTTTTCCAGGCTGCACAGTCCCCCTGCCTACACTGTGATATTCTTAGGCCTGGTCTACAGTAGGAGGTTATGTTGAATTTAGCAGCGTTAACTCGAATTAACCCTGCACCCGTCCACACAACAAAGCTATTTATTTCGACATAGTCTCTTTAAATCGATTTCTGTACTCCTCCCCCACGAGGGGAGTAGCGCTAAATTCAACATGGCCAGGTAGGTGTGGATGGAATTCGACGCTAATAGCTCCGGGAGCTATCCCACAGTGCACCACTCTGTTGACACTCTGGACAGCAGTCCGAGCTCGGATGCTCTGACCAGCCACACAGGAAAAGCCCTGGGAAAATTTGAATTCCTTTTCCTGTCTGGCCAGTTTGAATCTCATTTCCTGTTTGGACATCGTGGCAAGAACAGCAGCACTGGCAACGATGCAGAGCTCTCCAGCAGAGGTGACCATGCAATCACAGAATAGAAAGAGAGCCCCAGCATGGACTGATCGGGAAGTCTTGGATCTGATTGCTGTGTGGGGCGATGAGTCCATGCTTTCGGAGCTGTGATCCGGAATGCGAAGATCTACGAGAAGATCTCAAAAGCCATGACGGAGAGAGGATACAGCCGGGATGCAACGCAGTGCCGCGTGACAATCAAGGAGCTGAGACAAGGGTACCAAAAGACCAAAGAGTCAAACGGACGCTCCAGATCCCAGCCCCAGACATGCCTTTTCCAAAAGGCACTGCATTGCATTCTAGGTGCGGCTGCCACCACTACCCCACCACCGTCCGTGGACTCTGACAATGGGGTATTGTCGACGGCCGCTTCCTCGGAGATGTTCGCGGACAGGGAAGATGAGGAAGGAGATGAGGAGGACGAGGCAGTCAACAGCGCTTTCAACGTTGATTTCCCCAACAGCCAGGATCTCTTCATCACCCTCACCAAGATCCCCTACCAACCCTCCCAAGGCAGTAATCCGGACCGTGAATCAGGGGAAGGATTAGTAGGTAAGTGTTTTAAACATTTATTTTGAACAGAATAGGAATGGTATCTTAACAATGGGTTTTTCATGATTAGTTTGCCCTAGGCGCTTTCGTTTTTAGTCCTTGCCAGTGCAGCTACTGGAAAATTCTGTCAATATGTCCGGGGATAGAGCAGAAATCCTCCTGGGACATCTCCACGAAGGTCTCCTGGAGGTATTGTGAAAGCCTTTGCATCAGGTTCCTGGGGAGAGAGGCCTTATTGCGTCCTCCATGGTATTTTGTTTTTTTTGTTTTGTTTTGTTTTTATGTTGTTTTTTTTTATAATGGAGATATCCCATCTCCTAGAACTGGAAGGGACCCTGAAAGGTCATCGAGTCCAGCCCCCTGCCTTCACTAGCAGGACCAAGTACTGATTTTTGCCCCAGATCCCTAAGTGGCCCCCTCAAGGATTGAACTCACAACCCTGGGTTTGAGCAATGCTCAAACCACTGAGCTATCCCTCCTCCCTACTAGCCTGGCGCGGAAAAGTAGGAAACTTTTCCACGCCAGGCTAGTAGCAAGTACTCCGGGATCATTGCCTCGCAAAGCATGGCGGCATACAGTCCTGGTGCTTGCTGGCATTCACGCAGCATGCGGTCTTTCTCTGTCTCCGAAATCCTCATCAGAGTGATATCACTCATGGTGACCTGCTTTGAATTAGGGGAATGTTAGTATTGGGACTGATTGCCTGTTCCTTTACAGAACTGTAATCGGCTGTTTACAGCCACGTGGTGGAGGCGTGACAGGGGCAGCATGCAGGGATCTTTCCCGGGGACAGCCGCGAGGGGGGTGGGACAGGGGCAGAGTTCATGCTGGACGGATTGCCGGCAGTAGGAACTGGCCAACGCTAGGAGCATTGCTTGGAACGTGAAAGGAGGGCACTGCTATAAATTAAGCTTTAAGCAGCCAAAAGTCTACGGCTTACCATGTCCGCCTGCTAGCCGAATTCCGTTGTCCGGCCCCACTTGTGTATCTGTACAGCAAGACCCCAGGCACTCAATGGGAAGGCCGAAAATTCGACCTTGTACTGAGTGCGCATGTGATAGGTGCTGTGCATGGTCTTGTTCACAGAGAAAGACTATATTCATTGTTCGCAAAACTGTATCTTTGTGAGGAATTCACTCCCTTTTTCCCATCCCACAGCTGCGAGTGTCTCCCGAGCTACCCCGGCATCCCCCTCCCAGAGGCTGGCGCAGATCAGGCGACGAAAGAGAAGGACACGGGACGAGATGTTCTCAGAACTTATGGGCTGCTCCCGAGCTGAGGCGGCACAGCAGACCCAATGGAAGGAGAACATGTCGCAATACCAGCGTTCACACAGCGAACGGGAGGACAGGTGGCGGCAGGAAGACCAGCAGGCGACTCAAACGCTGCTTGGACTAATGAGGGAGCAAACGGACACGCTCCGGCGCCTTGTAGATGTTCTGCAGGACTGAAGGCAGGAGGACAGAGCCCCGCTGCATTCTATCTCTAACCCCCCTCAACCAAAGTCCCAAGAAGGAGGGGCGGCAGGGGCCGTGAAAACTGTCACTCCACCCCTGCAGACTGCTCAAGTAGCAGAACACTCTCATTCCCAAAGATTTGATAAGTCCTTTCCTTCACTCCAAAAGCACCTCACCCAAGCCCCCGTCCCAGTTTCATCCCCTAACTGTGTAGTTGTTAATAAAAAATACGTTTCTGTTAATTACTGTGTCCGTCATGTTCTTTTAGAGGAGAGTGTGTTTGAAGGGGGGGGAGGGGGTTGGTAATTGGAGAGGACAGTCACCTTTACCAGGGTACAGACACGGGGGCAGGTTCAGCAGAAGGTCACACACACACATTGCAGTCACTAGGCACCCTGGTCAGTCTGGGAGGTGGTTTTCATGTTCTTGTGGGGGGGCTATGTGAGTTTATGGCGGGGGAGGGCGGTTACAGCCATAACTGCAGCGATGATCGCAGCGGGCTCCATGCTTGCAGTGCTGTGGTGTCCGCGCTGTCAATCACCATAAAAGTGCGCGAACTGATTGCCCTCCGGCACTTTCATGGAGGGAGGGCAGGAGTGAGGGTTGAATGACGACAGTTACCCAAAACCACCCTCGACACATTTTTTTGCCCCAGCAGGCATTGGGGGCTCGACCCAGAATTCCAATGGGCAGCGGGGACTGCAGGGACTGTGGGATAGCTGCCCACGGTGCACCGTTTCCAATGTCGACGCTTGCCCCGTTAGTGTGGACTCACAAAGTTGAATTACTGTCCTTAGTGTGGATACACACGTTCGACTTTGTAATATCGGTTCCACAAATTTGCTTTAAGTAAAATCGAGCTACTCTCGTAGTGTAGACATATCCTTAGAAAGCCAGACTGCCTCAACATGCCAGCATCTGCACTTTGTTTTCTCTCCAGAGGCTATCAACAACATAAATGCCTGTAGTTATAAGTTACCATACAACTCTTTATAAGCAAGCACTTTTATTCTTAAGGTGAAAGCATAAAATAGAAAACACTAAAAAATAATTAAAAAGCTACAATACATGCTAAAAAGCTTACAAAGGCTATCCTTTCTAGACAAGCTAGATGTCTTCAAGAAACCAGGCCCTGATGAAATACATTCTAGAATACTCAAGGAGCTGACTGAGGATATATCTAAGTCATTAGCAATTGTCTTTGAAAAGTCACAGAAAACAGAAGAAACTCCAGAGGACTGGAAAAGGGCAAATATTTTGCCAATCTATAAAAATGGAAAAAAGGACAACTTGGGGAATTACAGACCTATCAGCTTAACTTCAGCACCCGGAAATATAATGGAGCAAATAAATAAATAAGCAATTTGTAAACACCCAGTAGAGAATAAGAAGATAAATAACAGTCAGCATAGAACAAATCATGACAAACCAACCCAATAGCTTTCTTTCACAGGGTAACGAGCCTGGGGGGGGGGGGGGAGAGGGAAGAGTGGTAGATGTGGTATATCTTGACTTCAAGTAAGGTTTTTAATACTGCTTCACATAACCTTCTCATAAACAAACTAGGAAAACAGAACCTAGATGGAGCTATTTATAAAATGAGTGCTTGACTGGTTGTAAAACCACTCTCAGAGAGTAGTTATCAGTGGTTCAGAGTCAAATTAGAAGGGCATATCAAGTGGAATCCCACAGGGATTAGTTTTGGTTCCAATTCTGTTTAATATCTTCATCAATGATTTAGAGAATGGCATAGAGAGTACACCTATAAAGTTTGCAGACGATATAAAGCTAGGAGGGGTTGAGAGTGCTTTGGCATATAGACTTAAAATTCAAAATGATCTGGACAAACTGGAAAAAGGGTCTGAAGTAAATAGCATAAAATTCAATCAAGACAAATACAAAGTATTCCATTTAGGGAGGAACTATCAATTGCACACATACAAAATGGGAAATGACCGCCTAGGAAGGAGTATTGGAGAAGGAATCTGGGGGTCATAGTGGATCACAAGCTAAATATGAGTCCACGGTAACACTGTTGCAAAAAAAGTGAATCTCATTCTGGGATGCATTAGCAGGAGTATTGTAAGCAAGACACAAGAAGTAATTCTTCCGCTGTACTCCACGCAGATTAGGCCTCAACTGCAGTATTGCGTCCAGTTCTGGATCCACATTTCAGGAAAGATGTGGACAAACTGGAGAAGTCTAGAGAAGAGCAACAACAATGATTAAAGTTCTAAAACATGATCTCTGAGGGAAGACTGAAAAAAATGGGTTTGTTTAGTCTGGAGAAGAGAAGACTGAGAGGGCACATGATAGTTTTCAAATACGTAAAAAACTGTTACAAGGAGGAAGGAGAAAAATTGTCTCCTCCTCAGTGGTTAAGGAGAACAAGAAGCAATGGGCTTATATTGCAGTAAGGCAGTTTAGGTTGGCAATTAGGAAAAACTTCCTATCAGGGTAGATAATTACTGAAATAAATTGCCTAGGGAGGTTGCTCTTAAAAATCCCCAGTGATGAAGAAGATTCCACAGTTTAAACAAACATCTATCAGGGATGGTCTAGAGAATATTTATTCCTGCCATGAGTGCCGGGGACTGGACTAGATGACCTCTCGAGGTCTCTTCCAGTCCTACAATTCTATTATGATTCTATGATGATGATTTACTAAGTAGATGGGACAAATATTTTTCTACAATTCTATTATTCCAACTTCAACCTCAGGCTCTGTTAGGTGTTAGTCCTTCGAAACCCACAAATGGGTTTTCCCCATGGTTACAAGGTCACAACTGTCTCAGATTCAGAACCCAAAACAACCATGAATAGTTCATTCTTTCCTTTATAGAGCTTGGGCCTTTGATCTCAGCCTCATGTAACAGTTGATCAACAGACAAAGGCCCATCCCTGAAAACACAGGTTCAAAAGGCTGGTCTTTTGCATAACCACAGACAGGAAAGTTGCATTCACCTCCCCTTAGATATTCCTCAGGAAAAGTACTTAACACTTAATATTTTTTGTACCAACAGTCCATTCTTGTCTGGCACATTATTCAATATAGTCCTTTGACTCTCCAGGTCTCACATCAAGGGATATGCACAATCCTGGACCACAATAATAAATAGGCTACTGATCTAATACAATGGACCCGAAGAGAAAAAACTCAATTCAATAAGGTCTCTTAAGGAGACTGCAGGAAATTGCCACATCTGTCACACATTTAGAATCTTTAAAAAAAAAAAAACACCACCACCACTACATACAGTTTGGTGCAGTGTTTCTCATTGAAAAGTTCATTCAGTGAATATCAAATGGGATTGACTGCATTAGAAAATGAAGTCATATATCAGCAGAAGGGCTAAAGCATAAATAGAAGCAATATTAACTTCAACCAACATGCTCCAACTATGTCTGGAAACCCCAACTCTATAGATAAGATGGTCTAGTCTCAGTTGGGATGCTCATTCTATCCTTAAGTCTGAGCTTCCCACCAAGGATACTGACTCTAATGAGAGTGATTGAGATAGATACCTAGCTAGCCTATATGAAATAAGGTGGTAGAGAAGGCCGACTAACTGTTTTGCCATACAAACACCGCTAAATTTCAAATTGGCCAGTTATAGATGAAGTCTGCACAGTTTTAACTTTGGCATCTTTCATATTCATACAGAGTGTAGCCACCTATACCTGAAAAGCATCTTCCATATGTTTTAATTTAAAATTAAGACCCCAGATTCAAAAGTTGACAAAAAATGTTCCTCCAATGGACATTTCGAGGAGGGGGGCCAAAAGGAAGGAATGCAAAAGTATTCCAACGGCATCATCTCTCTTAATACATCTCACCCTAAAAGTCACTAAACTATTACACGTTAAGCATGAAGAGAAGCTCTAAATATACTGAACAATTTTCTTCAGCTTCCACAATAATAGCTCCCAAATTTCCTCATTAAAGGCAAAATTAATTCCCTATAATTTTATCTTTGCTAATTATCTGCTACATCTCTTGTCCAGTACTGATAGGGTTTCTGCCTTTGTTGCACACATCGGGAGGTAGACAATATCCTTCTGAGTCTCTCGTCAGGCTTAATGCCAGCTCCCCCAGCTGGCATGCTTCTGGTACTCTAGCTACATACCAGCTCTACCATACTTCCTCTACTGAAGAAAGACAATATCCAAAAATGATCTCAGAAAAGGTTGTCCAGGAAGGAACAAAATTAAACCAATAGCAAACAACAACAAAGTCCAAAATCTAGATTCTGAGGGGAACACCTAATGGGTGCCTTTTGGGGGGGGTGGGGAGGGGGGGGGAGGACGGAGTCCAAGAACAGTTCTTGCAGAAGACCACGAGCATATTGGAGGACTCTTTATCCAAAAGCATGTTGGATAAGTCTAAACAACTGTGAAAGCAATTAGTATATACACCTCTACCCCGATATAACGCTGTCCTTGGGAGCCAAAAAATCTTACCACATTATAGATGAAACCGCGTTATATCGAACTTGCTTTCATCCGCCGGAGTGTGCGCTGCTGTACCGCGTTATATTCGAATTCATGTTATACCGGGTCGCGTTATATCGGGGTAGAGATGTACATGATTGAGACCAAGTTGCCCTAAAGAAGATATCATTGCAGACATTACATACTGCTCTCCCCTTGACGTAGCCAGGTTGAGTGATCCCCTCAGCTACACTTCTGAGGGTTTGCAATGGGTGGTTAAACAGTAGACACGAAGTGCTGCAGGAGTACGGACATTTATGAAAGCTTTCAGTCCTGCTAGGATACACTTACCACCACCAATGGAGAGAAGAGAGAACAAAGGAAAACTGAGGTAAAGGGAAACGCCAGCCAGTCTTCAAATCCTGTGTCTCGATATAGGCTGAAAATTGGGTTTAAAGTGGCATACTGCTGCCAGATATCAATCATCCTCCTGCATTTTTGTGGTTGCTTCACTTCCCCTTACCATAAGAATCTCTAGTTGACTCCTAGGAATAGCAATCAAGATACAAATGAGGAGAGGAATCACTAATCAATACATGTGTCCTCCTAGCACAATTTAGGCCGGGGTCAGCAACCTTTCAGAAGTGGTGTGCCGAGTCTTCATTTATTCATCTAATTTAAGGTTTCGCATGCCAGTCATAAATTTAAACGTTTTTAGAAGAGCTCTTTCTATAAGTCTATAATATATAACTAAACTATTGTTGTATGTAAAGTAAATAAGGTTTTTAAAATGTTTAAGAAGCTTCATTTAAAATTAAATTAAAATGCAGAGCCCCCCGGACCGGTGGCCATGACCCGGTAAGTGTGAATGCCACTGAAAATCAGCTCGAGTGCCGCCTTTGGCACGCATGCCATAGGTTGCCTACCCCTGATTTAGGCAAAAGGAAAGTTATAGAAGCAGTCTGAAGTTCCTGCATTTGGGATATTTCCTTCACCTCTGACATGTTTCTTGATCTTGCAGCTATGTTCAATTTTGAAGCACTTCGAGGAGAGGACAGTGATCAGGAACAGTCAGCATGGATTCACCGAGTGCAAGTCATGCCTGACTAACCTAATTGCCTTCTATGATGAGATAACTGGCCCTATGGATGAAGGGAAAGCAGTGGATGTGTTATTCCTTGACTTTAACAAAGCTTTTGATACTGTCTCCCACAGTATTCTTGCCAGCAAGTTAAAGTAGTATGGGCTGGTTGAATGGACTATAACAGGGATCGGCAACCTTTGGCACGCGGCCCACCAGGGTAAGCACCCGGTTTGTTTACCTGCAGCATCCGCAGGTTCAGCTAATGGTGGCTCCCACTGGCCGCGGTTTGCCGCTCCAGGCCAATGGGGGCTGCGTGAAGCAGTGGCCAACACATCCCTCGGCCCACGCTGCTTTCCGCAGCCCCCATTGGCCTGGAGTGGCAAACCGCGGCCAGTGGGAGCCACCATTAGTGAACCTGCGGATGCTGCAGGTAAACAAACCGGCCCGGCCCACCAGGGTGCTTACCCTGGCAGGCCGCGAGCCAAAGGTTGTCGATCCCTAGACTATAAGGTGGATAGAAAGCTGGCTAGATCGTCGGGCTCAATGGGTAGTGATCAATGGCTCCATGTCTAGTTGGCAGCCGGTATCAAGCAAAGTGCCCCAAGGGTCGGTAATGGGGCCGGTTTTGTTCAATATCTTCATTAATGACCTGGAGGATGGTGTGAATTGCACCCTCAGCAAGTTTGCAGATTACACTAAACTGGGAGGAGTGGTAGATATGCTGGAGGGTAGGGATAGACAAATTACAGGATTGGGCCAAAAGAAATCTGATGAGGTTCAACAAGGACAAGTGCAGAGTCCTGCACTTAGGAAGGAAGAATCTCATGCACTGCTACAGACTAGGGACCGAGTGGCTAGGCAGCAGTTCTGCAGAAAAGGACCTAGGGGTTATGGTGGACGAGAAGCTGGACATGAGTCAACAGTGTGCCCTTGTTGCCAAGAAAGCTAATGGCATTTTGGGCTGTATAAGTAGTAGCATTGCCAGCAGATCGAGGGACGTGATCATTCCCCTCTATTCGGCATTGATGAGGCCTCATCTGGAGTACTGTGTCCAGTTTTGGGCCCCACACTACAAGAAGGATAAGGAAAAATTGAAAAGAGTCTAGCGGAGGGCAACAAAAATGATTAGGGGGCTGGAGTACATGACTTATGAGGAGAGGCTGAGGGAACTGGGATCATTTAGTCTGCAGAAGAGAAGAATGAGGGGGGATTTGATAGCTGCTTTCAACTACCTGAAAGGGGGTTCCAAAGAGGATGGATCTAGACTGTTGCAATGCGGGAGGTTTAGGTTGGATATTAGGAAAAACTTTTTCACTAGGAGAGTGGGGAAGCACTGGAATAGGTTACCTAGGGAGGTGATGGAATCTCCTTCGTTAGAGGTTTTTAAGGTCAGGCTTGACAAAGCCCTGGCTGGGATGATTTAGTTGGGGATTAGGTCCTGCTTTGAGCAGGGGGTTGGACTAGATGACCTCCTGAGGTCCCTTCCAACCCTGATATTCTATGATTCATTATTATCTGGAAGAAGCAGCAGGAGATAAATTGGCTGTGAACATCTAAAGCAGTGGTTCTCAAACTTTTGTTTCTGTGGATCACTTGAAAATTGCTGAGCGTCTCAGCGGATCACTTAATGATCTTTCTAAATGTTGTTTGTATTGTTAGCTAACAATTGTAAAGCGCTTTGGATAAAAGTGCTATATAAAAAAACCTTAATAAATTTTTGTTTTACAAATAAAAGCACACAACTCATATTTTAATATCAGTAGTCTTACTTTTCTAATGCGATGGCTGTGCCCTCTCTCCCCCACCGCGGCATCCCCCGAGCTGGGGCTGGGAAGGAAGGCAGTCTCTGCCCAGCAGCCGCAGCCCTGGAGCTGGGGAAAGTCGCCTCTTTCTTTGGCCGCCACAGCCCTGCACATCCCAAATTCCCCCCACCCCCTCTTCTGACCCCACTGACCCCTCCCCAACAACCCTCTCTTCCCCCCAGCCACCACCTCACCTTACATGTGCATCTTCTCCAGGGTCCAAGCACCTAATTAGTGGAGCCATGCCTGCATGCCTCCACTAATAAGGTGGGTGGCCCTTCATTCTCTCGTGTGTGGCTGCCCAGGCGCGCATCTTAGAGGGAACTATCTGCGGACCACCTGAATGGAGCTCGCGGACCACAATTTGAGAACCTCTGATCTAAAGCATCTGCTTTATATTCATGGAATATCAGGGTAGGAAGGGACCTCAGGAGGTCATCTAGTCCAACCCCTGCTCAAAGCAGGATCAATCCCAAGACAGATTTTTACCCCAATTCCCTAAATGGCCCCCTCAAGGACTGAACTCACAACCCTGGGTTTATCAGGCCAATGCTCAAACCACTGAGCTATCCCTCCCCCTTTAAACTTTCCCCAAATCACCCAAGACAATTGTTACCAGCATTGCTGTTGAGTGGGAGAGGTAAGAGATGCATCCCAAAGCACAGAATGAATGCAGAAAGCCCATGAATACTGAACTAATTGTAGCAGCAGTCATCCAAACAAGAAAAAAGGGGCTGTGTGTGTAACTCATGCACATATCCCACATTTTTCTAAGACGTCTTTTTCCTACTCACAGTTCCTCTTGCTGTATGATTCAAATAAGTTAAAATGAGAGAAATTCTCACTGAAATTGAGGGGTATATAGAATTTTAAAGGATTCATGGGCAGCCACAAGTCATCACTGTCACTCCATCATACCAATACTTCCATTGTGGATAAAAAAGATAACCCAGAAGAAAACTGATACAAAGCTTCATATTAATGCACACACAACAGCAAGAGTTTATTGAAAAGGTTTTAGCCCAAGGTTTCACAGATGGAATTTCTCTATAAAAAGAAAACCAAGAAAGGAAAAGTCCACCCAAGAGTTGTATAAAAACTTCCTATATGCTCACCAAGAGAGCCTAAAAGATTTACCAACCGCTAATGTTAGACTGGCATTTGTTTGCTGCCTTGTAGCTTCGCTCCTTGTAGCTGCTAGCTGAAGCTGAAAATCTGATAAAGACATCAAATGCAAGAGATGGAAAGCAGCCAGTGATATAGCAGCAACTGGAAGTGGAGAATAGTAGGTGAAGCAAAACTCACTTAACTTCCCAGTTTCCTATTAATTTTATACTTGACATAAAAAAAGAAATGTGATGAAAGAAGGCAGTTGAAAAACACAGAAGACAAGCAATGGGAAGAGAGCACCAAGGAGAACAGCATACATGAAAAGAAATTCTATTTAAAGGGATGGATCTGAAAGGGGAATCTATGCAAGGAATAAACAGAGCATTACACAACCAGCGAGACACCCCAATGCGGAAAGAAAATTATGTTTTAGCCTCTTACAAGTTACAGTACATGGATATTTGTTCCCTTCCTCCTCTTCCTTCCCCAGTCTTCATGGCCTGCTCCTTTCCTCGAAGATCATATAGTCTATATATTAAAGACCATCACACATCATCCAGTTACTCTTGTATTGAGCCTGATAACCTAGTTGATTAAAGCATAAATTCTAGACAAGCACAGTCTTGATAGAAGTGGATAGAGAATCCACCACTTCCCTTGGTAGTTTGTGCCAATGGGTGATCACCTTCCGTTACAAATCTGTGCCTTATTTCTAATTTGAATTTGTTTGGCTTCATCTTCCAGACACTGATTCCTATTATCTTTCTCTGACAGATTAAATGACTCTTTAGCACTCAATATTTTCTACTTGTGAAGGTACTTACACCCTTGTATCAGTCATCTATCAATATTCTTTTTGATAAATTAAAGAGATTGAACTCTAAGTCTCACTGCAAGGCATTTTCTTCAGACCACGAATCATTTTTGTGGCTCTTCTGTACACTCTCATTTTTCAACATTCTTCTTAAAATGTGAAAATCAGAACCTTACACAGTATTCCCGTATTTTTTCCACCAATGTCGTATACAGAGAATCACCTTCCTATTCCTACTCCCTTTGTTTATTCATCCAAGGATCACAATAGCACTTTTTGTCACATCACACTATTTAGTTGATTGCTCACTGCCCCCAAGTCCTTTTAAGAGTCACTGCTTTCCAGGATGTAATCACGCAGTCTGTACATTTGGGCTACCTTCCCTGTTCCTAGATGTATACTTTTGCACTTGGCTATACTAAAATACATTTTGTTTGAATGGGCACAGCTTACCAAGCAATCCAGATCACTCTATACTAGAGGTTCTTAAATTAGGGCGCAGGTCCCCTTGAGGGGGCACAGAATGTATTCTGGGGGGTGACATGAGAACCCACATCAATGAATAATTAGCAAAGTGGATTCCTCAAGATATATCCAGTCCTCAGATGGCGCTGTGCATTAGACTCTAGATGGCACGGTGTATTTTGACGGATTTCTGTTACGCTTGCATAGCCTTATACAAAGTTGTTGTCATCTGTACGCTAATCCATTTGCTACAGTGCAGTGTGAATATTTAATTGTAAACATCGACCACAAGTGCAGTTTTGCTTTTGCTCTTATTACAATGGATCATTTGCTCTGTCTGAATCAATGCCAGGGCCGGCTCCAGGCACCAGCTTCTCAAGCAGGTGCTTGGGGCGGCCGCTCCGGAGAGGGGCGGCAGGTCCAGGTATTCGGCGGCAATCCGGCGGACGGTCCCTCACTCCACCTGGGAGTGAAGGACCTCCCACCGAATTGCTGTCGCAGATTGCGATCGCAGCTTTTTTTAGATCGCGATCGCGCCTTTTTTTTTATTTTTTTTTTTGGCTCCTTGGGGCGGCCAAAACCCTGGAGCCGGCCCTGATCCATGCTTTACCGTTTTTAATATGTAGTGAGGTTTATACGGGTTGTTTTTTTAAAATCGGTATATGTACTTGCGTTGGGGGGGGGGGTGGCGGCGTAAACTATGACAGATACAAAGAAGGGGGACACAATCAAAAATGTTTGAGAATTAAAAAAAAAACACAGTACGGGGGGAAATTCCAGAGAGGGCATAGAAAAGGTTGCATATGTAGAATTTAAGAGTACATGCAAGTCAAGTCAAACAAGACCAGGCTTAGAGCAGACAGTCAGTGCTCGGTGACCTTCTTACTGACTTCTCCAGTAAAGTGCTCAGAAGGTTACAGTTTTAATTTGCACGGCTGGTGTTAATGAGGACTGGAAGTGACAAACCATATCAATTTAAATTTGAAACCTTTATATTCGATCACTCTCATTGACTGCCAAAGTAAGTGTGCAACTGAATTAGAAGTCAATTTAGACTAGATGAGATCATCAGTGAGTGGTTGCAGGCTGGAGTCATGCTTCAGAGCAGAGGAGTCCAGGGTGAAGCACAGTGTGAATAGCTTAAGTTGTATTTTACAGCATCCCTGTTAACTACTTGCTACATAAAGTATTCTACTCATGTTCGCTTTAAAAAAGTCAGAGGAACAATTGCAGAGTCCACAAATTTGACATTTGAGGTTCTTAGAAGTTTCATATAGCTATTCCAAACCCAGTTTTATTGGGGGAGGGATCACAAAACCAGTCTTTTCAAGAAATGTCTAACTACCCAACCAATCCTATTACTGAAAGTTTTAACCAGTGAAGTCTTATTTATTGGAGGTATAAATCATATGAGTGGGTGAGGAGTAGTATTCAAACACTAAATGATTTCTAATGTATCTGCAACCCATTGCCTACTACTGCAGTAATAAACTAATGGGGGGGGGGGGAGAAGAACCAAAGCAGCTCTTAGTTATTTGTTTTTTGTGAAGCTATTAGAAAACCATGTCCAGTCATATAGCTACTTCTGTTTTCCATAAAATCTGCTAACTAATCTATCTTTGCATAAATCTTTTCATGGTCTGACAGTATCTGATTAAAATATGACCATATAGATCATTGTTTCAACCACTGTTATATATGTGCAACAAATCTTTTACAAAATGTGGCTTGTAAGAGGTCTATGGAAAGGTTATGATTTGCTGAATAGGATTATTCTATTTGTATGTATGTATCATTTTTGTATTTTAAGTTTGAGTATTGGCTCTATACCTGGATTTCAAATGTTTGGTCCTGGGGTAATGTACACAAGGTAGTTAGTGAGCACATCTTGGAGGGACTGTTCACATTGAGTGGCCCATCAAAACTCACAATGAACCATGGGAGACCTCCATCTAAACTGAATAGACTTTCCTGTGGATGTTCCATCTGAAGTATAGGTAATGGCTTCCTGCTATGACTAAGCAAAATTGGGCATGGACAGGTGACTTGCCCACATGACTCCAAACTCCCATCTTTTACCTGTAATTTTCCACTAGCTGTGCTGAGGGCTTTGTTTGAAACAATGGGTTTCCCTCATTATGGCAGAAGCTATAAAAGCCCCTGGAAACACTTTCATTTTGCCTCTTTGCTGCTCAAACCTATGGACTATAGACTTACACTAATGGGAGCATTCTAACCAAGAGACTGAGGTCCTTCTAATGATTTGGAAGCAACCAGAGACTTAAGCCAGCAGTTTATTCCATCATTGCTACAAGTTTGAGCCAAGAACTTTGCATGAATTGTATGTATTTGATTCCTTTAACCAATTTTAACTCTTCTTTTTATGAATAAACCTTTAGATTTTAGACACTAAAGGATTGGCAACAGTGTGATTTTGGAGCAAAATCTGAGTTATATATTGACCTGGGTGTGTGGCTGGTCCTTTGGGATCAGAAGAACCTTTTATTTGACAAGGCTGGTTGTAAAGGACCACTCATCTTTAAATCCAGTGTTTTTGGGCATGATACAAGGACTGGAATACGTAAGGAAACTGCTTTTATAACTTCTTGTTAGTCTGTGGTGAGACAGAAGTTTACTTGGGTTACTGATTTGGTATATCTTATGGAGGAATGACCAGGTTGGGGTGTGTCTGCCCTATTTCTCAGCAGTTTGTCCTGAATTTGGTATTCTCAGTTGTGACCCACAGAAGCACGCTTACACATGGAATAATGATAATGGCAAAAGACTGAAAGATCCATCAAGAAAACCATTGCCCATTCCCAAATAAACAGACATTACTTTCTAATTCAGTTCTGGGGAGGACAATTTACTCAGGGTATGTCTACACTAAGAAATTAGGTTGATTTTATAGAAGTTGGTTTTTAAAAATTGATTTTATACAGTCAATTGTTTGTGTCCCCACTAAGCGCATTAAGTCGGCAGAGTGCATCCGCGCTACCGTGGCTAGCATCGACTCACGAAGCATTGCACTGTGGGAAGCTATCCTGCAGTCTCTGCTGCCCATTGGAATTCTGGGTTAAGCTCCCAATGCCTGATGGGGCAAAAATATTGTCATGGGTGGTTTTGGGTACATGTTGTCAGTCTCCCCTGCCTCCCTCCGTGAAAGGAACTGCAGACAATCATTTCATGCCCTTTTTTCCTGGGTTACCTGTGCAGACACCATAGCACAGCAAACATGGAGCCTACAATGCTCACAAGAGCAGCAGTGAGCTGAGCAAACACCTCACACATTATACTGCAGTATGTGCAGAATCTGGCTAAGAGCAGCACCACAAGGACGCTTGTGAGGAGGACATGGACACGCATGTTCCTGAAAGCATAGGGTGTGGCAATTGGGACATCATGGCGGCAGTAGGGCAGGTTGATATAGTGGAGCGCCGATTTGGGGCCCGGCAAACAAGCACAGACTGGTGGTACCGCACAGTGTTGCGAGTATGGGATGATTCCCAGTGGCTGCAAAACTTCCACATGTGTAAGGCCACTTTCCTGGAACTCCGTGAGTTGCTTTTCCCCACACCCTGAAGTGTAGGAATACCAAGATGAGAGCTGCCCTGACAGTTGAGAAGTGAGTGGCGATAGCCCTGTGGAATCTTGCAATGCCTGGACTGCAACCAGTCAGTCGGGAATCAATTTGGAATGGGTAAATCTACCGTGGGGACTGCTGTGATTCAAGTAGCCAATGCAATCACTGATGTTCTGCTATCAAGGGTAGCAACTCTGGGAAATGTGCAGGTCATAGTGGATGGCTTTGCTGCAATGGGTTTCCCTAACAGTGGTGGGGCAACAGCCGGAATGCATAACCCTATCTTGGCACCAGATCATTTGCCAACCAGTACATAAACTGCAAGAGGTACTTCTCAATGGTGCTACAAGCACTGGTGGATCACAAGGGACATTTCACCAACATCATGGGATGGCTGGGAAAGGTGCATAACGCTCACATCTTTAGGAACTTTGGGCTGTTTGAGCTGCAAGAAGGGACTTACCAGACCAGAAAATTACTGTTGGGGATGTTGAAATGCCAATAGTTATCCTTGGAGACCCAGCCTAACCCTTGCTCCCTGGCTCATGAAGCCATACACAGGCAGCCTCAACAGTAGTAAGGAGCAGTTCAACTATAGGCTAAGCAAGTGCAGAATGGTGGTAGAATGTGTCTTTGGATGTTTAAAAGCTCGCTGGGGCTGTTTGCTGACTAGGTTAGACCTCAGCGCAACCAATATTCCCATTGTTATTACTGCTTGCTGTGTGCTACATAATATCTGAGAGAGTAAGGGGGAGATGTTTATGGAGGGGTGGGAGGTTGAGGCAAATCGCCTGGCTGCCAATTTTGAATAGCCAGACACCAGGGTGATTAGAAGAGCACAGGAAGGCGCGCTGCATATCAGAGAGGCTTTGAAAAACAGCTTCATAACTGGCCAGGCTATGGTATGACAATTGTGTTTTCTCCTTGATACAAACCCACCCCCTTTGCTGATTTTAATACCTTGGAAGCCAACCACCTTTGATCACAGCTGGCAAAGGAAATAAAGTCACTATTGTTTTGAAACCATGCATTCTCTATTAATTTTAAATAAAGTGAGATAACTGACAAGGTAGCCCAGGAGGGAACGACAAGGCCACATTGCTTATTCTAGCCACACTACAAATCAAAACTGTTTGAATGACAGCCTTCTGTTGCTTGGGCCATCCTCTGGAGTGGAGTGGCTGGGTGCCTAGAGCCTCCTCCCACCCCCCGTTCTTGGGCATCTGGGTGAGAAGGATATGGAACTTGGGGAGGAGGGCAGGCGGTTGTACAGTGGATGAAGCAGCGGTCTGTGCTCTCGTTGGCTTTCCTGCAGCTCCACCAGATGCCTGAGCATGTCTGTTTGCTCCCCCGTTAGCCTCAGCATTGCATCCTGCCTCTTCTCATCATGCTCACTTAATGCTTTCCTGGACTCTGCCATGGAATGCCTCCATGCATTCAGCTGTGCCCTATCACTGCAGGAGGACTGCATGAGTTCAGAAAACATGTCATTGCAAGTGTGTTTTTTTCGCCTTCTAATCTGCGATAACCTCAGGGATCGAGATGATAGGGGGAGCATAGAAACATTAGCACCTGCGGGGGGATAAAAAGGGAGAGCAAATTTTAAAGAGGATACGTTTGAGAACAAAAGGGAGACTTTCACAGTGAATCAATCAATTCACAGCAGACAGCACATGTACTTTAGGTACAAGGTCACATTTTGCCTTTTATATTGAGCTCCTGCTGGTATGGTGACACATCACACACGACTGGGCAACAGAATTCGGTTTCCAGGCAGACATGGTAAGCCAAAGGGTACACAGGTTTGGCTTCTAACACCTTCATAACATGTGGGAAGGTTTTCAAACTGCAGCACACTCCTTTCCTATAGCAAGCAATGCCAATTGCATTTGCCATTTAAAAGGAAGGTCTGCGGTTTTCGGGTGGAGGTGCAACACCTCCCTCTACCCCTTTGCATGGCTATTTGGGATGATCCCTTCACCCCTCCCCCTGCCACATGGCTATTCTCAGGAATGATCCCTTTTAGCCAAGTGCAAACAGCCCAGCATGAATGGGGTCCTTTTACTGTTCCCTTACAAAAATTCTCCTATTTCAACCAGGTGACCATGAATGATATCACTCTCCTGAGGCTAACATACAGAAAGATATAGACCAATGCTGCTTGAATGCGACCAAAACCCAGGACCATTCGCTGCCATGCTTTGTGCTGCAATGATTCCAGAATACTTGCTACTGGCTTGGCGTGGTAAAGTGTCCTACTGTGGAGGACTAAATAAGGCAGCCCTCCCCAGAAACCTTCTGCAAAGGCTTTCAGACTACCTCCAGGAGAGCTTCATGGCCATTTCCCTGGAGGATTCCCACTCCATCTCCAGACATGTTAGCAGACTTTTCCAGTAGCTTTACTGGCTACGAATGCATTCCAAGTCTTCATGGCAAATCAAACATTAAAACATTATTGCTTTTAAACCCTATAGTGTAGTTACTAATGTGCACTCACCAGAGGTGCCTTCTCTGCCGTCAGGGTCGGGGATCCCGCCTTGGGAGGGTATTGGCTTCAGGGTGATGAAAAGATCCTGGCTACCAGGGAGAACAGATTAACCGCTTGCCTACTGCGCATTCTCATCAATCATCCTCCTCCACAAAATCATCCTCCCTGTTGCGTGATACGCCCCTCTTGCAGGTGTCCACAGACAGTAGTGGTAGGGTCCCCCCCTAGAATGCCATGCAGCTGATCATAGAAGCAGCATGTATGGGGTTCTGACCCAGAGTGACTGTTTGCCTCCTTTGTCTTTTGGTAGGCTTGCCTGAGCTCCCTAACTTTCATGCGGCACTGCTGTGTGTCCCTGTTGTAGCCTCTGTCCATCATGCCCTGTGCGATTTTGGCATATATATTAGCATTTCTTCTTTTTGATCAGAGTTCTGCCTGCGCAGATTCTTCTCCCCATACAGAAATCAGATCCAGGGTCTCCCGTTTGGTCCATGCTGGAGCTAGTTTGTGATTCGGGGGTGTGGGGGAGAAAGACGACTGTATGGTCACCTGTGCTGCTGAACTCGCCACGCTGACCAAACAAGAAATGAAATTCAAAAGTTCCCAAGGCTTTTCCTGTGTACCTGGCTAGTGCATCGGAGTTCAAAGTGCTGTCCAAAGCGGTGACATTGGAGCACTCCTGGATAGCTCCCAGAGGCCAACATCAATTTGGGTCCGCACTACCCCAAATTCAACCCAGCAAGGTAGATTTTAAGCACTACTCCCCTCACTGGGGAGGAGTACAGAAGTTGATTTTAAGAGCCCTTTAGGGAGACCGAACAGGGTTGCTTGTGTAGACGCATTCATTATAAAAATTGACCTAACACGGTTAAATTCAACCCAACCCTGTAGTGTAGGCCAGGGCTCAGAGTGACTCATTGGCTTAAGCAAGCCTCTCTCATTATGGATCAGTTATTTTCAACTGATTAGATGAAGCATACAGCCCATGAATGGTTTGGTACATGTTATTAACTTACTGTCCTCATCTGAGGAATTTTCCTTATCTACATTTTTAGGTAAAAAATATCTACTCTTACAAAGCAATTTGATAGCCACTCAGAAGAAAACACTTATACAAGTCAGTGCTGTGCCTCCTCCTCAATCAAAAGAAATAGATGCTGTGATAGCAGAAGATAGATTAGAGGTTATGCAGTAATAAAATGGTGGCCCCAGAATGACAGTTTAAGGAGAGATCATCGTTTTCCCTCCACCTGGTCACACTCCCAGTCACCACAAACAAAAATCACTCCCAAAGATAATTAATATATAAAAAGACTGCTTCTCTCCTGAGGAAAGGTCTAAGGACATCTGGCCATGTCAATGGAAATTGAGAGTGGAACTGCAAACTAATTCGACAACTCTGTGTAGGATGAGAGACAGGGTTTTGTGTCAAGAACTTGCATTTGTGGACCTCTTCCCTTCAACATACATAGAAATACAAATCCCAGCTTATTACAGAAAGATGCAATATTTTTTTTTTGGTTTGTTTGCATCTCTAATGCTTTTAGATTTATATAGCCCTTCTATTCCAAGCAGTTAACCTAAATACAGTACATCGCCTTAGTGGGTGGTATGGGTTGAGTTTGTTTCTTTTGAGGGGGTAAGGTTCCCATATGCCTTTTGTAATGAGCAGCTACAAATGAAATGTGATTAACAGGTTTTATTTGTATTAATTTCTTTACTTTGATCTTAACATATTTCAACAGGCATTTACAAGAGCTAGTTACATATGTTGTTAGTTTGCAGTTCTACTCTTGATTTCCATAGACATGGCCAGATATAAAGCAGCAATAGACCTTTCCTCAGGAGAGAAGCCTTTTTTATATATTAACTATATTTTGATCCATTTTATTGAATGGGCAGCTGGTACTGATCACAGAACAGGCCTGCTGGTTCTTATGTACAAATTCCTTGGAGTAGCAATGAAATAAAACTCAACTAAAGATCTTGTCAACTAAATTTTGTCCCTGAAATACTTCAGGGATGAAGTAAGCTATTGGCTTTTATTCAATTCATTTCCTCCACAAATTAGTAAGTAGCACTGATTAAATTTTATTGTGCTATTAAAGAATTGGGTATTTGAAGCTGTAATAAATGAGATTTTTGACCTTTTTCAGCATTCTGTGTGTTTACAGCCTAGCCTACACTACAGAGTTAGGTTGAAGGAAGTCGCCTTAAGTTGACCTGTTAATGTATTTGTTTACACTTCCGGGTCCTTTACGTTGACCTAAGTCACCTCTCATGTCGACTTCTGTAATCCACCTCTGTGAGAGGCGGAGCACTTAGTTCAATTTTCATGGGCTGACTGAGGTAGTGCAGACGCAGCATTGTGTATTTTGACTTAATTGGCCTCCAGGTGGTGTCCCACAATTCTCATCTGTGACCTCTGGAGATCACTCTCAACTCTGCTGCACTGCAGCCAGGTACACAGGAAGCAGCCCCTCCCCTGCTAGAGCCCCGGGAAATTTTGATTTCCCATTTGATCAGCATTGGGAGCGTGCCAGTTTAAGCACAGCTGACCATGGAGACTACATGCCCCAAACATGCTCCAGCCTGGTCTGCACAGGAGGTGGTGGAACTCACTGTGTGGGGAGAAGTCCGTGCAGGCAAAGCTCGGATCCAGCAGAAGAAATGCTGACATCTAGCAAAGATCACTTGTGGAATGGGGGGAAAAAAGGGCTACATGAGGGACACACAGCAGTGCCGTATTGAAATAAAAACTTCACCAGGCGTAGCAGAAGGCAAGGGAGGTGAACAGTTGTTCTGGTGCTAAACCCCACACACGGTGGTTCTACAACAAGCTGCATGTGATTCTTGGGGGTGAGGGTGACCCTACAAGCACCCCCACAAGCAATGTGGATACCTCACAGGTGTGAGGGATACCAGAGAATGATATAGTGGTGGTATAGGAGGAGGAGAATGGGAGACAGGCGAGTGGTGGATCCATTCTCCCCGAGAGCCAGAAAATATTTAACCCCAGAGCTCTGTGGGTTGCAGGACTGTGATGCTGGGGAAGATGCCTCTCATTGTAATTGTATACTCAAAAGTCCGGTTAAACTTTAGCAGGTGCACACATTTGATGGTATTGCATGTTTACAGTGAAGAAAAAGTGAGGTGCTGTGGTTCTCTGCTTACAAGAGGCTGCTCCAGCTATGCATAAAATGACTGCTTATGTGGACTGAGATATCCATGGAGGATTCCCAGGCTCTCTCTAGGAAACTTTCATGGAGGTATTCTGCAATCCTTTGCAGAAGCTTTCTGGGCAGGGCAGTCTCATCTCTTCCACCATGGTAGGACACTTTCCCCACACCACTCCTGAATTAATTCTGCTGACATCATTGCGGTACACAGCATAGGGAGCGGGTTTATACCCAGATGCTTGCAGCATCTCCTTCCTTTCCGCCTCTGTTACCCTCAGGAGACTGATATCACATAGGGTAGCCTGGGGAAAACAGTGGAGGTCATAATTAAAAGTGCTATTACACAGAAAATAAAGGCATGTAGATCCATTCCACCCACCCACCCCCCCACATTCTGGATTGCCAAACCACACAGCCACTAATGTGCCTTTACTGTGCTTGGCATGGATCAGCAAATAATTTAAAGTGGCTGATAGGGGACTGGGGCCCCACATGAGAGATTCCACAATTTGGAAGTGAAAACGTTTGCCCCTGCCCCATTCGTAAACAGCTTCCCATGGTTCTATGGGAAAGAACCATTGTTCGACTAGCTACCTGCGCTCCTGACTTGAGCCTGCCATAAAACTTCATTAAAAGTGCAGTGACCTGGGGGGGCCCCCCATATGCCCCACGGCTGGAACAGCAAAACGGCACAGTGAACGGTTATGGATTCTGATTAGGTTATGGTTTGCACCTAATGTAACAATGGATTTTATTGTTTTTTTCATGAAAATGGCCTTGCTATGGAAATATTTTATTCATATACAATGGCTCCTTTATGTTCCCCCCCCCCCCCCCCCCCCCCCCCCCCCCCGACAACTGGAAATGTGTCCTTTGGCAGGTCATCAACACCTAATCACTGAAAGTCTGCTTTCAGAAGGAGAAAACATGGGAGGACAGGTTCACTGAGATAATGAATGCCTCTGGGGCTGCTGACACAGAGCTGAGAGCATGGAGGATTTCATTGTCTGAGAAGCTAGACATGGAGAGCAGGAAAGCACCCAATGAGCAAGCGTGTGTGGCACAGGATAAGATGCTTTGTATTATGAGGAACGAAGCAGACACATTGAGGCATCTGGTTGAACTGCAGGAACAGAAGCAGGAGGGTAGAGTCCCTCTGCACACCCTGATGGACAGCCAGCATTGCCTGATGCAGAATCACCCTCCCCCAAGCATTCCATGAGGCATGGGCAAAATGTCCATAATCCCTTTCACTTAACGTGGGGGTTGGGGGGGGAAAGGGGGGAAGGGTACAAGGAAAAGGCGGCGCCCATTCACAGACCTTTGATGGTCTGGAATGTGGTGGTATGTTACACAGCTGAAAATGTTTCTGCCGTTTCAACTTTACAACCCCTTTTCCCCCATGGTTAGCTTCTCTCTCTTCTCCCTCCTTACTTATGTTTGTTAAATAAAGTAAATGGATTTGAGAAATAAATGTTCTTTATGGAGTAGAATCAGTGGGCTTGGGTCGGGGGTTGGCTTTACAGGTACAGTGATACAAGCCAGGTGAAGGTTTGGGAAAGCACAATGAAGACAAGCAGCTCACATTACTGTGACTCATTACTGAAACAGCTTTTCAAAGCCTCACAGATACACAGCAGCCCTTGCTGTGCTCTTATTGCCCTGGTGTCTGGCTGCTCAAAAATGGCTGCCATGCAATTTGTCTCAACTGCCCACTGCTGCAGAAAATTTTCCCCCTTTTTCCCCCCTGCTCCCACAGATATTATGGAGCACACAGCAGGCAGCTATAACCATGGAGATGTTCTCCTCACTAAGGTCCAACCTTGTTAGTAAACTTCTCTAGTGTCCTTTCAAATGACCAAAGGCACATTCAACTACCATTCTGCACTTGCTGAGCCTATTGTTGAACTGTTCCTTATTGCTGTCCAGACAGCCAGTGTATGGCTTTATGAGCCATGGGAGCAAGGGGTAGGCTGAGTCACCCAGGCTAACTATAAGCATTTCAATGTCACCAATGTTAATTCTGTGGTCTGGAAAGAAAGTCCCAGATTGCAGCTTTTTGAACAGACCCAAGTTCCTAAAGATGCGTCATGAGCCTTTCCCGACCATCCTATATTGATGATGGTGAAATACCCCCTGTGATCCACCAGTGCTTGCAACACCATTGAAAAGTATCCCTTTTGGTTTATGTACTCTTTGGCAAGGTGGTCTGATACCAAGATGGGGATGTGTGCCATCTATCACCCCACTGCAATTAGGGAACCCCATCATGGCAAAGCCATCCACTATGTCCTTCACATTTCCCAGACTCACTACCTTTCGTAGCAGAAGTTGACTAATGGCCCTGCACACACTTGGAGCACAGCAGCTCCCATGGTTGATTTACCGACTCCAAATTGATTCCCCACTGACCGGTAACTGTCTGGTGTTGCAAGCTTCCAAATAGCAACCACCTCTCATTTCTCCACTGTCAGAACAGCTCATTTTTGTGTTGTTGAACTGCAGGGCATTTGAAAGTTCTGCAGCCACTGCTTGTCATCCCATACCTGCAAAAGATGCAGTCCCACCAGCAGTCAGTGCTTGTTTCATGGGACCAGAAACCATGCTCAGAGTGCAGCTGCTCTGGACTGCCAGCAGCAACTGGGAATTGTTTTTTCCAAATGGCTTACAGCAGCACTGCTTGCAGGACATTGCTATGTTTCACGTAGCAGGCCCGACTTCGGCTCTGGAAATACTGCAGGAGAAGGCGCGAGGTGTTTGAGATGCTCACAGTAAGAGTGCACAACTGAGCAGGCTCCATGCTTCTGGGGTTATGGCGTACGCACAGTGGTTTTAAGGCGCGAAAACCACTGAGTTGTTTGCTGTTGATATGAGGAAGGGAGCACAGTGCATCATGGGATGCTGACACAATGTTCCCATTCTCCTCTGCAACAATATTTTGGTCTCATGAGGCATTACACAAACTTCCCAAAACACACTGTGGCAAATTGCACTTTGGGATAGCAACCCACGATGCACTGCTTTGTGCATGGATGCAGGTGCTGCTTCTCATTGCTCCATCGAGACAATGAGCATGGCGTGGCCACGCACAATCGACTTCATTAATTTGGGGGCTAGAGGTCAAATTAGATAAAGTTGTCTAAACTACAAAATTAAGTTAAGCCCTAGTTACTGAACTACCAAATAGTTCAATAGGTATTATGTCAGCCCCTCTAGTATTTACATTCACAAATATATATTATGTATAATCTGAAAGACAGTCAGCCTTGCAAACACAACACCCCGCTTGATAAAGGGCACTGAATTGTACATCAAGAAAGAGTAGTTGAACTTTTGACAACAGTGACATGTCTAGAGGTAGAAAACAAGTTAGGCAACCTAATCTAAAAAGCACTAGATTCAAATTGTACAGCTTTAAGAAAGTATTTCTAGTAGTAGATGTAAAATTAATTCCAAAAACCTGGTGATAAATTCAACTATGAAGCCTATGAAAGTTCACCCTCACTTCAGAAAATAATTGCTATAAATCTTCACACCTTCAAGTGCATTGCTTTGCTATAGAGAGATTTTATTTTAACGAGTAGCAACTTACTGCTGCAGTCTTCAACTCAATCTGTTTCCATATGTGGTAAGGAGCAGATGTAACCATTGCATATTAAAGTTGTTCTACCCGCAAAGTTTTAGTACAATGACTGACAAGTCACTTATGCTACAGAGATTTTAAATAACACTTCCCTCTGCGTGATAAGCTATTGCCATGGTAAGATTAAAGATGAAAGCTATATCTAATGCCTTTGATTATGGCGATTGTAAAAATCAATTTCTAGGAAACTTTTCTTGAAAATTTCAGCTTCTAAATCCAAAAATGTATTTCATTTCTCTATCAAAATAGCAGTTCCCAAACGCTACAAACATGGAAAAAATGCATAACTGAGTTGCATGCTCTTACTTGGGGGTAGGAGATTCCCACCACCTTGATTCTCCCCACGTGATCTAACCTCCATGGGAAAGGCACCAGAGGCCTTCCTTGAGAATAAGAGCTACTATATGTAGGTTAGAACTAGCCAGAATGTTTTATTCCTGGTACTTAACAGCTACATATTAATTCTTTCAGAACTGTCAATTTATTAAGTATATGAAAACCTCACCTATGTGTCTGACTCTTGTCACAAACTTAACTATGTTTATAGAAAGAAAGCTAATTGTATTACAGTAAACAGGCTTAATATGTTTTGCTCAAGTAAATAAAGATCTGATTCAGAGCAGAACTGCGACAATATATTCTCATTACCTCCTGGAGAAGGACCCCTACTGTTCTACCAAATTTAAGCAGTAGTGGATTGCTCCAATACTAGTTTAACACAGCACTTCAACAATAACCTTTTTTTCCATTTATATTTGTGAAAATTCTGTTAAAGCCATTGGAGGCCTCACATTTTGGGGGAAACAATCTGAGAAGATTACTGCTTTATAGCAATTGAAAGTAGCAAGCAATGAAGTTAATGAGTATGTAGGTAGGCAACAAATACATAGGTGCTCATTTCAATTCCATCAGTATGCTCAATGCGAGCAAATGCTTTTTGCCAAGCAAACATTAATTCTGAAATACTACAGAGAAACAAAGTTTAGTACTCCCCCCGCCCCCAATCCCAATGTTCATTATGCTCTGTAGTTTACTGAGTTCTGTAACTAAATCTTGAGACCAAGAAAGCATACATAGTTTCTGTATGGTTTATGATTTTTCATCTGCCACTAGAAAAATCTCAGTATACTATTGTGTATTACCATGTAGAGACTAATTGGCAGATATTGAAAGTACGGGCACAGGGAAGCTTCTCAATTGCCTCTTGATACTCAATTTCAACATGGCAAGACATTTGTGAATATTATTGTGCTCTCGTATGTACTGAAAAAAATAGCACTTATTTCAGCCCTTCTGAGCTTTGTTTGGTGATTTTTCCAATATTGATTGACTGATGCTGCTCAGTAAGTCTCAAGAAGTGATCCCAAAAGTTTTAGGTACATTGGCTTTATCCATCAAAATATGTTTGCCTTTCCACACAGTGGAGCGTATTCATAAGACAACACAATCTTTGATGTTGATTTGGCAAAACTTAAAATTACAAATGTTTTACAATAGTTAAACTAGTTAAGTTATTGTATAGTTCATTTTTGCAACCCAAATCCCAATTTTGATTATTGCACCATTGGGAAAAAAAATAAAAAAATCAGTGTTACTGAATGGGTAAGAATTAAACTTCTATTACTTTCAAATAAGCAAAAATAATGACCTGTTTAGATTTTATGATTCCTGAACAATTGCAAGAAAGGGAAGTTAACTCAGCTTCTCAACATAAGTAGTACAAACCACCAAAATTATAAGTTCAGGTAGACAAAAGAAAACCTTCCATTTTACCAAGATCATAGCTTGCTATAATTGAGAAAAATAGGTTAAAGAGCTATTAACTTCTGAAGTCACTGTAATAATAGGATTTTTTTTATATTACTTTAAGACAAGCAGATACCCTACATATTACATTTGTTTTAGTCAGCAGCAGCTTCAAAACACTAGATTATACAACTGTCTGTGAGGCCGGCCATCAACTCAGATAATTTTAAATGGCTAAGGTTACATAAACCAGATTTTAAATTGGAGCAGTAAATTGGTAGTTATGCTTTTATTTTAGGAGTTTACATTTCAAAAGATAAATGGATAGAACATCTCTAAGTCTTTGTGACTTTAACAGCACAGAAATTAAATCTGAAGCCAAACAACAAAAATCTACATAAATATAAGATACAATACTAACAAATGTCCTACTGAGAACACCATCCATGTTTTAGTGGTATGAGCTAAAAGAGCACCGGGTATATATAGATACTAAAACTACTGTACCAGCAAAAAATGATTAGAAATAGATGTGACCCTGGTAATCAATAAAAACATACCAAGGGGCAAGCCCTAGGTATTAATTCTAGTTAGTTAATTTACTTTGTCATCAAACTTCAGACCCACAGTTAAGTACGTTAGTTAAAGATCCTTATAACTTCAGAAAAAGGATCAGTTATATATACATACAGACTTATAAAATCTGGAAGATACTCTATTCTCAATCTTTGCTCAGAAGTCTAACTGAAAAGTGAATAACTGTCATGATGTTGGAGGATAGTATATAGTTGTAAGTTTTATCAACTTCTATCAGTTGATAAAATAAAATAAAATTTAAGCACATATTTAACAACAATACTTAGTCACAGTATCGGAAAACTTGATTTACATTAAGATTTTCCTTCTCAAATGATTTTACCTTAAATTCACAGGAAACATTTTACAAAGAAAAAAATTCCTTCAAATAAGATTGTTTTTTGGGGGCAAATTTTCCATTATTTTAGCGTATCAAGCTGAAAATATCATGGCATTTGCATTTTGCAATTGAGATTATGTGCATTAGTCAACACTTTGTTAGTCCTTAAATTTAAAAGGAGAAATTATTTCCTAGCACACTGCAAGACAAGCTATGCCAATCTTTAACATTTGTAACTTGGATATATATCAATGAATGTAATGAAGCAAATACCAGTATAGCCTTCCAATAATTTCAGCAATGAGATTAAGGTGCATACTCTATTTTCATTTTTAAAAGTTAACTAGTGAATTGATTTAGTAATAAATCTGGACTACCACAATGCGTGAATTTTGTACCATATTACCTCCGCATATTTTATGAATGTTTTAAAGTCATCTACCCATCATAAAGCAGTTCACCATTCAGACATTTGCCCAGAATTATGGCTGAACACACACTGCATAATTTACACTATACTTTCTTCTTTAATATTTAGGCAATAGATATTTCTGAAAATACTAGTGACCATTTTAAACAGATTATTTTTCAATTTACTGTTGCTAATTGACTTTATTTGATGCTTAGAAATCACTTTTTTCAATCACCACTGATTGCCTAAAGCAGAATTTTATGCAATTAAAATTTTGCATAAAATTGACTTTAAGAGCCATTTTCAATTTCTGAAGTTACTTGCAACGGTATACATGACTTCCTGTGGGAAAAACTTAGTTTGAAGACCACTTCTTGAAGAAAAATAAATATGAACATAATATTTAGTTTTGCTGGCATACTGGACAGCTCCTAGAGATTAACAAACATTCTCAACAGGAGAACAATTTGTGTGGAATAGCCAAGGCTATTTTGAGATAAATGATGCACATGCAGCTGAATCTATTCTCACTAGACATGAATACATAACCTAACCATGGACTGTTTGTAGCCTAAACTAACAGACATGTATGCCCAATAATCCCAAAGCAACACTTCACATAGCAGTGGCAATATGAAAAATCTGGAATCATGACTACATGTCTTATGCATACAAACTTAAACAATTCTTCTCATTCTGCTAGTTAAATGGATGTCATTTTGCTGAATAATGAAGATTATACTTTGTTTTATTATTCTTTGACTTTGTAACTCCAGTCCTCCTTAACTCCACTGATCACACTGTATAATTCAAATTCTCACACAGCAGCCTGCACAATAGGTAACAATGGAAAACATAGTTCATTAGACACAAGAGCAAGCCCAATCAGGAATGTAAACAGAAAAAAGAAAAAAAAAAAAAACCACACAGCACACACGAACAATGTATTCTAAATGGATCAAGAATAGAAACTGCAGTAATTAATTTACATGACCATCTTCATCTGCTCATCATTAATCCAACAGAAGTAAAACAGGAAAATGTGGTGATTAATTGTAGTTCAAATAAAAGCTAAGTGGGTGTGTTTGACAATTCTATACTATCTGCTCACTAAAAGGGTTATATTTTCCTTCTAAAAAGCCTACTCTTTACATAATTTGGGTATTTAAGGGAACTTCACTGCATCAGTCTCTGCCAAGATGCAAAGCGAGGAATTACAATATGCATTGTTCTCTGGGGCCAATTTTTTCTTTTTTGTTACTTTACACAAAGTCGTCAGGCTTCCTTCTCCTAGCAGACATGTACATCAGTATTAAGATCAATTGAAAGCGACAACATCAAACCCACAAGTGTCAACAGACCGGGACAACGCTTCAGGTCCCAAGCACACCACAGAGAGACGCGACCCGGCTTCCTCCCCACCCCTAGTACCAGACACATCCTATTGAGAGCGATCACAAGAGGCTCCCGAGCTGAAGTCACCCCCCGCCCGCCTGGACAGCGTCTGGACAGAGATTTTACATCCCTGGCAGGTGCGTCTCCTCCCACCGCGTCCCCCGGGGTGCGATGTGCCAAGGCACCAGCCACCCTCTCTCCGCTGCACGCCACGCCCGCTGGGGACCGTGTCTCGCCGGGCGACAGCGACCCAGCCGCCAAACCCCAGAGAGCGAGCGGGGCTTGCCCCCCGGAGTAACTTTCACCTGGCAGCCGCGGAGCAGTAGCCGGTGCCCCTGGCAGGCAGCCCGTGCGGGGAGCGAAGGAGCCGGAGAGACCAGGCTCCGCACCTGGCTGCCAGCCGCCGAGAGGAGCAGGACCAGGCAGCCCCGCCGGAACTCAGCCCGCGCCTCACGGACCCAGCGAGCCCCGGTCCCCAACTAAGGGCCACCCCTTCCCACGCCTCGGGGGTCCCCCCTCCAGCACCCCTGCCCCGGGGTCGCCCACCTTGGTTCACCAGCCGCAGCGCATGGGTGAAGGACGGGTCCAGCGAGTCCTTCTCCGCCATCAGCTCGGGCAGGTACTTCTCGTCCATCTCCGCTTCCCGCGCGCCGGGGGGACCTGCACACACGGCAGGGGGCGGCGGCGGCGGCACCGGCGCCAGGCGGAGTCCGAGACGTAGTAAATCCTCTTAGGCAGCGGCGAGGCGACGCTTCCCTCCGGCCCCCTCCTGCCCGGGGCTCCGGGAGCGCATCCAACGGGTACCACAGACCCACACGCCCGCCCTACAAGAGGGGGGACCCCGCCTCCCCCACCCGCCGAACCGCAGAAGCCCGCCCCTGCTGCGGAGGAAGGGGACAGCCACGGGATGAGGAACCCGCGCGCACAACCGTTATCCAAAGCGGCCTCCGCCGAGGCCACAACACCTGCAACGGCTCCGCGCCGACTCAGCGGCTGAGGTTGGGAGCAGCAGGTTTAAATAGGGTCCACTAGGCCACGCCCATCGCCAAGCAAAGGCCACGCCCACGTCCCTTCAAACCACGCCCCCCGTGCGGTTTAGCCGCGCCCCCGCGATCCTCCCAGCGGGCGGTGCCGTTCACCCTCCTCAACGATGGTCCTGCCCTTCTTTTAAGATGCCTCCCATTGGGTAGGCTCGCCTGTCAGTCAGCTACTTTCTGCGGTTTCTGATTGGCTGATTCTCTTCAGCGCCGGCTTGTTTGGGTTGGATCCCTAGGCGGCCCGGGAGTGGGAGCGCGTGCGGGCGGGAGTAACCGTTAGAGGCTCTTCTCCTGCTCCCTGAGAGCACCTGAGGCGGTGTTGGTGGCAACAGAGTCTCAGCCTGTCTTCCTTACCCAGCGCTCCAGGCAGGGCCTGGGTGAGTGTGAGGGGACAAAGTAAACGAGGGAGGGTTTACGTGCCTCATCGAAACACACAGCAAAATCTTTCTTCACCCTTCAGCTCCCCCCCCCCAGTCACCTCCATATGCACACACCCCACTCTAGGAGGGTGGGCTCCAGCTAACCCTCCCTCCCAGATGCAGAAGTCCCAGCCCAATATGGAAATAGCATCACTTCTGCCTCCCAATGTCACCACCTGACATTTCCCAAAAGCCCATTATTTAAAAAAATAAAAAAAAAATTGGGAGCTGTAGCTATCCCCACTCACTCATCCCTCCCCACCTGTGGGCAGTCTTGTTATCAACCATCCTGATTGTATCAGGAGTCTCATAATATTTGAGATTTCATTTAAAGTCCCAGCTGCTGAAGACAAGTAATTGTGGGAATCACAGCTTTCCATTAGAAAATGCTTCTTGCTTTCGTGGTTGCAAAGAAAAGATTCAACATATGACCTGAGTGCACCCTAAAAGCTCAGAAATGAGAATGTCAATTAAAAAAGCAATTTTTTTTTTAAATCTCATGATTTTTTGGGTACTTATGATATTTTTTTAAACACTTGTGGTTGGCTGTAGTGAAATGCCCCACTAAAATTCGGCTCTCTTGCAGTACTTAATACTGAGCACTCACATGTCTCTCCAGACTGAGATTTAAAGCTCTTTACAAAGGTTTGCTAAATAATTCTCACAACAGACCTATGATGTAGGGAGATAGCTTAGTATCATTGTACAGATGGGGAAACATAGGATAAATAAGTTGTTCAAGATCACCTAGCAAGCCTGTCACACTTTCCACGTTTTTTCTGTTGGTAAACATATTAGAAACAGGGGTCGGCAACCTTTCAGAAGTGGTGTGCCGAGTCTTCATTTATTCACTCTAATTTAAGGTTTTGCGTGCCAGTAATACATTTTAACATTTTTAGAAGGTCTCCTTCTATAAGTCTACAATATATAACTAAACTATTGTAGTATGTAAAGTAAATAAGGTTTTAGAAATGTTTAAGAAGCTTCATTTAAAATTAAATTAAAATGCAGAGCCCCCCGGACCAGTGGCCAGGACCCGGGCAATGAGAGTGCCAATGAAAATCAGCTCGGGTGCCGCCTTCGGCACATGTGCCAGCGGTTGCCCACCCCTGTATTAGAAGATTGTTTACCTTGATCTGTGTAACTTTGTGACATTGTCAAGTACCAGAGGGGTAACCATGTTAGTCTGGATCTGTAAAAGGCGACGAAGAGTCCTGTGGCACCTTATAGACTAACAGATGTATTGCAGCATAAGCTTTCGTGGGTGAATACCCACTTCGTCATGTGTCTGACGAAGTGGGTATTCACCCACGAAAGCTTATGCTCCAATTCTTCTGTTAGTCCATAAGGTGCCACAGGACTTTTTGTGACATTGTGTGGCTTCCTGCTTGGCCTTCAGGAATTTCACCAATGAATCCTTGTTGATAACCCAAGAGGAGAGAGAAAAAAATCTGCTCCCCAGTGGGCATGAGAAACACAGACAACCTATTTTGCTAAAGCCTTGACAAGAAACTGCCATAGTGCTAGAGGAATATTTTAATTTCAAAGTTTATGTTTATTGAAACAAAATCAATATAGAGGCTAACAAGTGATCAACAACAGTTAAAAGATCAGTGGAAAAATACAAAATATATGGTGATAATCAGATAACTTTATATTTATATAGTACATTTCATTCAAAAGTGTTTTGCAAAATAAATACATCAGACATGTGCGTATAATATTAATACAAAAAGAGAGAGACTAATATTAATATTATGGTTGAGAAAACCATGCACTCAAAAGTTAGGAAGTACAGAATTAAGACTGAGCTCTGAGCATTTCATATGCTCTTTTTTGTACTAAATATAAAAAGATTATGTTTTAAAGCATATGCATCAAATATTACAACATATAATACAAACTGGAATTTCTTGTGAACCTTTTCACATGCTAAGTTACTGTATATAAATAACAAAGTCATCAAACTTGACTTGATTAGATCCCTTATATGATTTACAGAATAAACCCGATTCAAAGCTATTTAGTTCAATAACCCCAGAACCAATCTATATTTGGCTAAGAAGTTCCAAAAGCAATCCATCATTAAGCAAGGACTCCGATCCAGCAAAAAGAAATTTTGAACATACTGTTAAGGTAGTTCCATTTTGGGACAGTTGTCCCCATATGTATACCTAAGTTTACCAGACTGATTTTATTTTAACTTTGCTTAATACTCAGATCTTTTAATGAGATCCATTCGTATATGGCTTGTTTTATAAAGATAACATTTTTATAGTTATGAACAATCAGTCAGCAAATGGATTTAGAACAAAATACTTTAAAAGAACCAGAACAGTTCTAATACATATACATTTAAGTTGTTCAAAGCTGTTGAGGAAGACCAAATAGCAAGGTTTGATAGACAGACACAGATAGTACCTGGGATAGCCAAAGCCAAGAGATCAATCCCTAACAGTGTTCTTAGGGTCCAGAGAAGACATGGGAAAATGTCTGTTCTAGAAGCAGAGCTGAGAAAGGAAGAGCAGCCCAGTAGATATTAGTATTACTGTCCCCAAGACTTCAGAGAAAACGAGTCAGATTAAAAAAAACAAAAACATCATTAATTTTCTTCTGCCTTCTGATTTGAGTCTTAGCCCTGGTCTACACTACGAGTTTAGGTCGAATTTAGAAGCGTTAGATTGATTTAACCCAGCACCCATCCACACGACAAAGCCATTTTTGTCGACTTAAAGGGCTCTTAAAATCGATTTCTGTACTCCTACCCGACGAGGGGATTAGCGCTGAAATTGACCCTGCTGGGTCGAATTTGGGGTAGTGTGGATGCAATTTGACGGTATTGGCCTCTGGGAGCTATCCCAGAGTACTCCATTGTGACCGCTCTGGACAGCGTTCTCAACTCAGATGCACTGGCCTGGTAGAGAGGAAAAGCCCCGCGAACTTTTGAATTTCATTTCCTGTTTGCCAGCGTAGCGAGCTGATCAGCACAGGTGACCATGCAGAGCTCATCAGCACAGGTGACAATGGAGTCCCAGAATTGCAAAAGAGCTCCAGCATGGACAGAACGGGAGGTACTGCATCTGATCACTGTATGGAGAGACGAATCCGTGCTATCCGAACTCCGTTCCAAAAGACGAAATGCCGGAATATTTGAAAAAATCTCCAAGGGCATGAAGGACAGAGGTTATAACAGGGACCCGCAGCAGTGCCGCATGAAGCCTACTAAAGAACCAGAGATGCAAACGGCCACTCCGGGTCAGAACTCAGATATGCCGCTTCTATGATGAGCTGCATACCATTCTAGGGGGTGCCCCTACAACTGCCCCACCCCTGTGCTTCCCTCTTCCCCCACCCCTCCCAGGCTACGTTGGCAGTTATCCCCCCATTTGTGTGACCAATTAATAAAGAATGCATGAATTTGAAACAACAATGACTTTATTGCCTCTGCAAGCGGAGATAAAAGGGGGGAGGGGATGGCGGTTGGCTTACAGGGAAGTAGAGTGAACGAAGGGGGCGGGTTTTCATCAAGGAGAAACAAACAGAACTTTCACAACGTAGCCTGGCCAGTTATGAAACTGGTTTTCAAAGCTTCTCTGATGCACAGCACACGCTGCTGTGCTCTTCTAACCACCCTGGTGTCTGGCTGCGCGTAATCAGCGGCCAGGCGATTTGCCTCAACCTCCCACCCCGCCATAAATGTCTCCCCCTTACAGGGCCGGCCTTAGCAAGAGCGGGGTCCGATTCCTGGGGGCGGGGCTTGCCGGCGGCAAGCCCCGCCCCCAGGAATCAGGCCCCGCTCAGGCTGGGGTCGCGGGGTTTGGGTCCGGGCCGGAGTCGCTGGGGCCGGGGCTAGGCCAGAGTCGCTCGGCCCGGGGCTGAGCCGGCGTGCCGGGGCCCAAGCCAGAGCCGCCGGGGCCCGAGGGGCTCGGGCAGGGGCCGCTTGGGCCAGGGCCCGAGCCGGGCCGGGGGTGCTCGGCCGGGGCCAGAGCCGTGGGGCCCGAGCCGGGCCGGGGGTGCTCGGCCGGGGCCGGAGCCGTGGGGCCCGAGCCGGGCCGGGGGTGCTCGGCCGGGGCCGGAGCCGTGGGGCCCGAGCCGGGCCGGGGGTGCTCAGCCGGCACCGCTCGGCTGGGGCTGGGGCCGGCGCCCCGGGGCCTGAGCCAGAGCCGCCGGGGCCTGAGCCATAGGTGTTCGGGCCGGGGCCAGGCCGGCGCCCCGGGGCCCGAGCCGAGTCCGGGGGTGCTCGGCCAGGGCCGGAGCCGTGGGGCCGTACCGGGGGTGCTCGGCCGGAACTGGGGCCGCTGCCCCAGGGCCCGTGCCGGGCTGGAGCCAAAGCCACCAGGGCCGGACTGGGCCACGCCGCGCCTCCCAGGAGCCCTCCTCGCACCCCCCCCCTTACCTGTTGCTGCCGCCGCCTGCCCCTTTTCAGACTTCCCGTGAACATCTGATTCGCGGGAAGCAGGGGAGGGGGAGGAACAAGGGGCGGAGCATTCAGGGGAGGGGAGGAGGGGGAAGTGAGCTGGGGGCGGAGTGGAGAGCTGCGAGGCCCTCTTAGGCGCAGGGCCCAATTCAGCTGAATCGGCTTAAAGCCGGCCCTGCCCCCTTACTCTCACAGATATTGTGGAGCACATAGCAAGGAGTAATAACGATGGGAATATTGGTTTCGCTGAGGTCTAACCGTGTCAGTAAACTGCGCCAGTGTGCTTTTAAACATCCAAAGCACATTCTACCACCATTCTGCACTTGCTCAGCCTATAGTTGAACTGCTCCTTACTACTGTCCAGGCTTCATGAGCCATGGGAGCAAGGGGTAGGCTGGGGTAGGTACAACCACGCAGTGCTGCCAACTGGGAGAACAGCTTGAGGCAGAAGCCTCCAGCTGGCATGATATTTCAGGCAGGACTGAATCTCCATTAGACGAAACTTAAAGAAGAGAATGACCTGGAGTCATTCCCATTTTTGTCCAGGCATCCCCAACCGACCTCACCGAGGCCGGCCAGGCGCCCCCAACCAACCTAACTGAGGTCAGCCAGGAGCACCCAGGGGATGACGACGGCTAGCAGTCCTATTGTACCATCTGCCGTCTGCAAGGCAAGGCAAGGGGATGCTGCTGTGTAGCACTGCAGTACCACGTCTGCCAGCAGCACCCATGAGACATACAGTGACAGTGAGCTGAGCGGGCTCCATGCTTGCTGTGGTATGTCGTCTGCACGGGTAACCCAGGAAAAAAGGCGAGAAACAATTTTTTGCCGTTGCTTTCATGGAAGAAGGGAGGGGGGCCTGACGACATGTACCCAGAACCACCCGCGACAATGTTTTTGCCCCATCAGACATTGGGAGCTCAACACAGAATTCCAATGGGCAGCGGAGACTGCGGGAACTGTGGGATAGCTACCACAGTGCAACGCTCCGAAAGTTGACGCTAGCCTCAGTACTGTGGACGCACACCGCCAACTTAATGTGCTTAGTGGAGACACACACAATCGACTGTATCAAATCGATTTCTAAAAAAAATCGACTTCTATTAAATCGACCTAATTTCATAGTGTAGACATACCCTTAGTGGTTAAGCAACGCCCCTCCATTTTGTGCATGATTATTTCAGTTTCAAAATTTAATCCCAAAATCATATGAACAGATGAGCCTCCTGCTCAGATGGGGATTCTACTTACCCTCTAACTCTTGTTGTCAGGGGGAAAGACAGCCATTCTATACATCTTCTTGTATTATCCCACCTCTCTTCTAGTCTTTTGCCCCACTAGCATTCTCCCTCCACATTCTACCAGTCTTTAGTCCTCCATGTTTACCCCACATTCTCACACCCTCCCCATGTCCCTATTCTGTACATCATCGTAGTCTCTTACCTGCCCCCAGCTAATAACTTGTCCCCCTCACAATTTTCCTAACCACATTGCCATATTCCAGTCTATCTTCCTTGAAGGCTGTTTGACTTCACTCTCACCAAAAACAATGGGAGATGGTATCCTTCTTTACTATGAATAACCTTGCTGCCACTGGCAGTCACTGTGGGAACAGTGACAATCTAGCCTGACAGCAGCCTGTGGCTTCAGTCCTGTTGGAAGAGATGGAAAATGATGCCCATTTTGAATCCGAGCAATGATTCATGGGAACAGTGCAGATGATCATAAGAAGCCAAACACCACAGGAAAAATAGTGAGACTTGCAAGAAAAATTGGAAAAGATGGCAATTCTGAGGTTTGCAACCATGAAGCCATCTGGTGGTGTTGGAAGAGCCCCAGGGGAACCACTGAAGACCGGGTACTGTAACCAGTTCTACCACTCCTTTCTTTTGGGATGTGAGTGTCCTAATTTTATTAGTTCCAAGTACAATGTATGGCAGAGGATAAACCTCCCACAAAAGAGGTGAAGAGCTTTCTACAGAATTTAGATGCTCCAGTTTCTGCTCTGCATGAAACATATAAGCAGAGCAATGAGTGCAAAGCTGATTTCATAAGTGCTTCTATTCTGCTTGATGCTCATCAACCAGAGCATGGTGTTCCTGACAGTTTGTGCTGCCTTTGTGTTCAATGACAGGGTTGCACTCATGTATTTGTGAAATTCACTCAATATTGCTGAGCAGTCTGGCACATTTTCATATCTAGCTCGAAATAGTAAAGAATTTTTGCATGTTTATACAAATTTCAAAGGACCATATCCCCAGGTCACCCCCCCCCAAAACCTCTTTCCATTTGCAATACTGGTCTGGGTGGTAACTATTCGTTCACCACCCTGACAGTGACAGATTTTACTCTCTATAGTGTGGCATCACCAAATGAGTCAGGCAGTGAGTCTAAGGCAATTGTTTTGAAGAAAAGTTCAGTTTACACACATCTTGGTAATTGTTGATGATGGATAAATAAAAATACTACATGATGGTTAAGGCAGAGCTTTGTTAGAGATGCTGTGTATAAAGTCTCTCTTTTTACAATGGCTCTTTAAATCCATTATAGGTTAGGTCAATAGAAAATCAGGCCCAAATTCAAATGTGATGCAACTCTTACACCAATGTAAGTGCTCGCTTTCCTTCCTCTCCCCTCCCCCGAACTTTCTTATCTATATTACAGACATACACGTTTATAATTGAAATAATTTTTAAAATATTTTTCTCTATATTTTGAGGGGAGGAAATGTACTTTTGTATACAACAGAAATTATCTTATTAATAATGTTTATTATTATTAATTAATAATCTAATGTTAGCATTAAATAAATAATATTCAGATTATATATTTGGGCATTTCCTGCTTTGGATAATGAAAATAGACTAGGAAATTTCCATTTTTTTGCCAATCTAATTTCACCACTAGATTTTATTGCCATAGTTGCAATCCAATGTTTGTATTGCATGCTCTGCAAAACAGTTTTAGTTAAATACCATCAATTTTTTCCAAACATTTCTGTTAGTCTTAGTTTTTATTAAAACTTATTTTTACTAAACCTATATTTTAGGCTACATTTGAACTTTTAATGTCACTAATACAGAACCATTCATTTGAACATATACATTATTACATGTTTAAAATTATTTGGATGTTTCAGACTCTTCATCATCTGTCTCAGTGTAGGAGGTAAAGGAGTGGGGGCAGCAGGCCCCAGCCCCCACCGTCCCGCTCGGGTCCCGCAGGATTGCACCAGTTGGACAACCAGCCCAGACGCGACTGGCCAGGGACTAGATGCAGCGTGCGCAACAGGCCCGGGCTCAGGGTATTCGGGCCCGGGTGCCAGAGCCGTAGCTGCCGAGCGTCATGGCCGCTTCCTCCAGCTGTGGCAGTAGGAGCTGTAGCAGCGGCTGCTCCCGAGTCCTGCTGTCCAGGTGGGGAGAACAGCCACCGCCTGGTCCCGCGGGCTGCCCCCCTACTCTCCCTCCAGGTACCGCCCGACTGAGTCCTGCCTGCACTCGGGGCCAGGCCGGACTCTCACTCACCCTGGCCCCGTGCTCCCACTGCTTCTCCGGGGCCTCCCTCCAGCGCTTGTGGAGGGAGGAGGAATGGCATGCTTGGGGAAGAGGTGGGGATTTGGGGAGGGAGCCAATGGGGGAAGGAGAGGGCGGAGTCGGGGCAGGGGGGGCTGAACCCTTCTGGGCTCCAGAGCCTTTGCTTGTTTGTCCAGTGTCCCGACCTAAGATTGGTCGGGGCGCGGGACAAACAAGCAAATATCGGGACAGTCCCAATAAAATCGGGACGTCTGATCACCCTACCTGGATAGTTTATTGAAGAGATGGGTTGCCACAATAATAGGTAACGTTGCAGGAACGGGTAACACAGCTATCACATTAATAGTTCAAAATGTTATGGTTTTAAAGTTATAAATGCCTGGCTAGCTGTGTTAAATATACAGCCTCCCTTACCATACCTGATTCTAGTACTATTTAAAATCTTACAAGATTAAAAGCAGTATAAACTGCCAAGGACAGGGAAAAAAACAAGTAACAAGAATGCTTACAAAAAGCATGTGTTAAAACTTAACTGATGGGATTTCCCAGTGATAGTAAAGGGATGAAATAACAACAACAACCCTTCCAATTATATTTTTGAGAAGTAAAAGAATACAAATCAAAAAAGCATTCACCCATCCTAATGGTAAGTGCTATGAGATTCTGTACTATGCAGCTGTACCATTGAGAGAGTGGTCTTGAGAGCATAAAGAGAAATGCTCATACTAATCATGGATTCAGAGAAGTGACGGTGAACTGTTCGAGAGGAGCTATAGTGAGTGCTGCATTAGGGGGTCTGTGTTGTGAGCTGGTGGGGTGAATATCCAAGTGTCTGTCTGCTGTGACCATTTGTTTGACTTGAGCTAGTTGCAGGGACTGTTTGACTGTGTGGTTGTTTGAAAAGTGTGAATTGGGAGTGCTTTGTTCCTGGTGGGCCTTGAGTGGTTGACTGAGAAGGCTTTGAGCCAGGCCAACTCAACTCAACTCAACTCAGAAATGGGGGGGTAGCTCAGTTGTTTGAGCATTGGCCTGCTAAACCCAGGGTTGTGAGTTCAATCCTTGAGGGGGCCACTTAGGGATCTAGGGCAAAAATCAGTACTTGGTCCTGCTAGTGAAGGCAGGGGGCTGGACTCAATGATCTTTCAGGGTCCCTTCCAGTTCTATGAGATAGATATATCTCCATATATTATTATTATTATGTAACCCTTCTGCCCATCTAAGTTGGCAGCAACAAGGGCCAGATTCTGTATCTAGGGGTTCCGTTTCAATAATGCAATGCAAAACCAGCTCGAACCCCCACCCAGTGACCTGGGACAATTACATACCACCCCCTGGGCGCCTCTAAGAGGCAATACTTCCCCTCTCGCAAGCACGGAGTCTGAGTGTAGCAGAAAATGTTTAATAACATGAGGAAAATGACATCAGCATTAAATTGGAAAAACACCACAAACAGGATTCATAACACAAACCATGAGCAAAAGACCCACCCCAGCAAACTGGGCTGTGTCCTTTCCCTTTGGTTCTTGAATCCAGCAACCCAAAAATCACCCGGAGTCCCCAAAGTCCAACAACCCCCAAAGTCTCTGTCCCTGGTCAGTGCAGCCCCAGAGTAAAAGGGGGGGCACGCAGGGTGTTAAGGGGCACCTTACGTGATCCGAGGCCGGCCGTCTCTCCGTGGGGTTCCGCCGCAGCCTTCACCATGAGCCAGTCCACTTCCTGCCGTCCCACGAACTGCTCTGCTCTACAAGCTGCTCCGCTCACCGGCCTGTGAGCCACTCCAGCCGTCCCCACAAATGGCTCTGCTCACCGTTCCTTGGGCCGCTCCAACTGTCCCCGCAAAGCTCTGCACCGCTCGCTGCTGCTCCTCCAGATGTCCCCGCAAACTGCTCCGCCAGCCACTTAGCAATATAGCTTCAGTCTCCCCCACTATTTAACACAGCACTCAGTGATCTCCGCTCTTAATAACTTTAGCTCTTTTGTGATTTCAGCTCATAGTAGGGGAGCCCCAGTGCTGGTGCACCATTGGCCCAAAGTGAATTCAGCTCAGCAGCCTGTAAGTAGGCTCCTAATGGAATCAAAGTTAGCTCTGACATTCAACAGTGGAGAGAGAAGGTAGTGCAATTGGTGTTTCAAGCCCTCAAGGGGGGGGGGGGGGGGGCCCATACTATCAGGTACAAATATCTATCCCCATCCTCTCTCAATTCACTGGGTTGTGGAACCCATGTCCCTTGTCTAGCGAGTGCTACTTAGGTGATGGTGAGACACTCTGTCATAAAACACTTTCATTGTCCTTGATTCACATAATCAGGGTAACAACACTTTATTCCTCCTGCCCCAATAACAGAGAAACTGGGGATCCCACCCCATCCAAAGTAACCACCATCAGTTGCTGTTGTCTCATGCCAGGCGGGTGGGTGTGCCTATGCAAACAAGATCAGCCTCTGGAGTTCTTTTCCACACTCGCCATAATTCACCACCAGATGTCAGGGTAGCGCTCATCCTGACTCTGCTTACAATTATAACTGCTTCAAGCCAGCAGCCTTATAAAAAAGCAGCCAGTTGCGAACCGAGTGAGCGGCAAACAGAGGACAGGCACACATAGGGAATTTGCCTGGGGGGAGTTCTCACAGAGGTTTATTTGCCTTTCAGGCTTCTCTGAGCAGTAAATACAACAGCTTCAGAGGCTCTTAGAAGGAAGATATTATGAATAGTGAGCGATCAGCTGATGTGACCTGCACAGGATGTGCCATGTTTGTCTTTCTCCCAGACAATAGAAGCAACTTCATCTGTACGAAGTGCAAGCTGGTCTCTATATTGGAGGAGAAGGTTAAAGGACTAGAGAACCAAGTATCAACCCTGCATTGCATCAGAGAAAATGAAGGCTTTCTGGATAGAAGTCAGCATTTGGTACTGCAGGCACAGCATGCTGAAGAAACAGAGAGGGCAGTGCAGAATGGGGAAGAAAATTGGCAGCATATGACCTCCAGAAGAAGAAAGAGGAGAACTCATGTATCCCCAATGCAGATAGAGGTAAGAAACGGTTTTCAGGCTCTCTGCACAGTACTACATCGGAGAATGGTTTGGAAGAGTCAGCTGAGGGAAGGGATCAGAAGGAGACCCCATCGACCAGAAGGCACATGATACATTGTCCTAGGGATGGGGATTCCACGACCACCACTCCCAAGAGAAGGAGACGGATGGTGGTGGTCGGAGACTCCCTCCAAAGGGGGATAGAGTCATCCATCTGCCGTCCAGACCAGGAGACTCGTGAAGTGTGCTGCTTGCCTGGAGCTAAAATTCAGAATGTGACGGAGTGTCTGCCGAGACTGATCAAGCCCTCGGACCGCTACCCCTTCCTACTTCTCCACGTGGGCACCAATGATACTGCTAACAGTGATCTTGAGCAAGTCACTGCAGACTACGTGGCTCTGGGAAGAAGGATAAAGGAGTTTGAGGTGCAAGTTGTGTTCTCGTTCATCCTCCCTGTTGAAGGAAAAGGCCCAGGTAGGGACCATCGAATTGTGGAGGTAAATGTGTGGTTATGCAGCTGGTGTCAGAGAGAGGGCTTTGGATTCTTCAACCATGGGATGTTGTTCCAGGAAGAAGGATTGCTAGGAAGAGATGGGAGCCACCTAATGAAGAGAGGGAATAGCATCTTCGCAGGCAGGCTAGCTAAACTAGTGACGAGGGCTTTAAACTATGTTAGCCGGGGGATGGTGACCTAAGCCCGGAGATAAGTGGGGAAGTGGGATACCGGGAGGAAATATAAGAAGGAGGGTGCAAAAGGGAAGGCCTCCTGATTCATACTTAGAAAGTAAGGCAATCGGCTAGTTATCTTAGGTGCCTGTACACGACCGCAAGAAGCCTGAGAAACAAGCAGGAAGAATTGGAAGTCCTGGCATAGTCAAGGAACTATGATGTGATTGGAATAACAGAGACTTGGTGGGATACTCACATGACTGGAGCAGTGTCATGGATGGCTATAAACTGTTCAGGAAGGACAGGTGAGGGAGAAAAGGTGGAGGAGTTGCATTGTATGTAAAAGAGCAAAATGATTGCTCAGAGCTCCAGTATGAAATTGGAGAAAAGCCTGTTGAGAGTCTTTGGGTTAAGTTTAGAGGTGAGAGCAACAAGGGTGATATCGTGGTGGGTGTCTGCTATAGACCACCAGACCAGGAGGATGAGATAGACGACACTTTCTTCAGACAATTAACAGAAGTTTCCAGATCACAGGCCCTGGTTCTCATGGGGGACTTCAGTCACCCTGATATCTGCTGGGAGAGCAATACAGCAGTGCACAGACAATCCAGGAGGGCGTTGGGAACAAATTCCTCGTGCAAGTGCCAACTAGGAGGAACCAACTAGGAGCCATGCTCCTCTTGACCTGCTCCTTGCAAACAGGAAAGAATTGGTAGGGGAAGTAGAAGTGGGTGTCAACCTGGGCAGCAGTGACCATTACATGGTCAAGTTCAGGATCCTGACAAAAGGAAGAAAGGAGAGCAGCAGAATACAGACCCTGGACTTCAGAAAAGCAGACTTTGACTCCCTTAGGGAACGGATGGGCAGGATCCCCTGGGAGGATAATATGAGGGGGAAAGGAGTCCAGGAGAGCTGGCTGTATTTTAAAGAAGCCTTATTGAGGGTGCAGGAACAAACCATCCCGATGCCAGAAAGAACAATAAATATGGCAGGCAACCAGCTTAGCTTAACAAAGAAATCTTCGGTGAGCTTAAACACAAAAAGGAAGCTTACAAGAAGTGAAAACTTGGACAGATGACTAGGGAGGAGTATAAAAATACTGCTCGAGCATGCAGGGGTGTAATCAGGAAAGCCAAAGCACAATTGGTGTTGCAGCTAGCAAGAGATATGAAGGGTAACAAGAAGGGTTTCTACACGTATGTTAGCAATAAGAAGGTGGTCAGGGAAAGTGTGGAACCCTTACTGAATGGGGGAGGCAACCTAGTGATAGATGATGTGGAAAAAGCAGAAGTACCCAATGCTTTTTTTGCCTCGGTCTTCACAGACCAGGACAGCTCCCAGATTGCTGCACTGGGCAGCACAGTATGGGGAGGAGGTGAGCAGCCCTCAGTGGTGAAAGAACAGGTTAAGGACTAGTTAGAAAAGCTGGACATGCACAAGTCCCTGGGTCCGGATCTAATGCATCCAAGGATGCTGAGGGAGTTGGCTGATGTGACTGCAGAGCCATTGGCCATTATCTTTGAAAACTCTTGGTGATCGGGGGAGGTCCTGGACAACTGGAAAAAGGCAAATATAGTGCCCATCTTTAAAAAAGGGAAGAAGGAGAATCTGGGGAACTACAAACCGGTCAGCCTCACCTCAGTCCCTGGAAAAATCATTGAGCAGATCCTCAAGGAATCCATTCTGAAGCACTTGGAGGAGAGGATGGTGATCAAGAACAGTCAACATGGATTCACCAAGGGAAAGTCATGCCTGACCAACCCAGAGCTTTTCGCGTTTGGCTAGCAGGAATCTTCCCTGATACCAGCCACGCGGTGTGGGGAGGGGTAAAGCGATCATCCCAGAGAATTCATGGCGGGGTGGGAGGTGTTAGTTTGGTTCCTGCAGGGATCTTCTCTGATACCAGCCACGCGCTGGGGGGAGGGATAAAGCGATCATCCAGAGAATTGGATGGGGGGGGGTTAGTTTGTTTTCTGCTGCTGAAGGTTAACAGGAAAACCGCAGCACTCAATGGGCTTTGCTTGGTATGTGGGAAAGGAGGGCGCAGAAGCCGAAAGACAATGGCTTACCATGGCCACATGCAAGCCGAATTCTGTTGCCCGGACCTGTGTCTGTGATCTCTATCAGCAAAGCCACAGGCACTCAATATTAAGAGGCAAAATGCGACCTTGCACAGAAATCACATGTGCTATGTAATGTGAATAGTGTTGGTCACCGTGAAAGAGTATAAGCATTGTTCTGCAAAATGTATCTTTTTAAAAAATTCTCTCCTTTTTTCCCTCCCTCCAGCAGCTGCAAATTCTTCAAGCCTCCCTCCTCCGTCCCAAAGGCTATCTCAGATAAGGCATCGGAAAAAGAAGACGCGAGACGAGATGTTCGCAGAAATCATGGAATCTACCTGCAGTGAAAGAGCTCATCTGAATGAGTGGAAGGACACGGTTTCAAAGTATAGGAAAGAAGCCAGTGAACATGAGGACAGGAGGGACCAACGTGAGGACATGAGGGACCAACGTGAGGAGAGGAGAGACGCTCGAGATGAGAGGTGGTAGCAGGAAGATCAGAGGAGGCAGGATGCAATGCTGGGGCTGCTGCGTGAGCAAACAGACATGCTCCGGCGTCTGGTGGAGCTTCAGGAACGGCAGCAGGATAACAGAGTGCTGCTACAGCCCCTGTATAACCCCCCTCCTCCCTCACCATGTTCCATAGCCTCCTCACCCAGACGTGTAAGAACGCGGGGGCTGGAGGCTCCGTACTCCCTCCCATTCCACCCCAGTGGACAGCCCAAGCAAAAGGCTGTCATTTTTTTAACCTTTTTTTAGTGGCCTTTTCCTTCCCGCCGATCCTCCTCCCAAACCCCACCCGGGTTCTCTCCCTCTTTTTATAATCAGTTAATAAAGAATAAATTATTTTTAAACGATAGTGACTTTATTTCCTTTGAAAGCAAGCTGGGGGAAGGGGGAGGGTGGGTTCCTTACAGAGAATGAGTCAATAAAGGGGTCGGGTTTTCATGAAGGAGAAACAAACAGAAATTTCACACTGTAGCCTGGCCAGTCATGAAACTGGTTTTCAAAGCTTCTCTGATGCACAGCGCTTCCTGGTGTGCTCTTCTAATCGCCCTGGTGTCTGGCTGCGCGTAATCAGCAGCCAGGTGATTTGCCTCAGCCTCCCACCCCGCCATAAACGTCTCCCCCTTACTTTCACAGAGATTATGGAGCACACAGCAAGCAGAAATAACACTGGGGATATTGGTTTGGCTGAGGTCTGAGCAAGTCAGTAACGATCGCCAGCGATCTTTTAAACTGCCAAATGCACATTCTACCACCATTCTGCTCTTGCTCAGCCTGTAGTTGAACAGCTCCTGACTCCTGTCCAGGCTGCCTGTGTATGGCTTCATGAGCCATGGTATTAAGGAGTAGGCTGGGTCCCCAAGAATAACTATTGGCATTTCAACATCCCCAACGGTTATTTTCTGGTCCGGAAAGTAAGTCCCTTGCTGCAGCCGTTTAAACAGAGTAGTGTTCCTGAAGACGCGAGCATCATGAACCCTTCCCGGCCAGCCCACGTTGATGTTGGTGAAATGTCCCTTGTGATCCATCAGTGCTTGCAGCACCATTGAAAAGTACCCCTTGTGGTTTATGTACTGGGTACCCTGGTGCTCCGGTGCCAAGATAGGGATATGGGTTCCATCTATCGCCCCACCACAGTTAGGGAATCCCATTGCAGCAAAGCCATCCACTATGACCTGCACATTTCCCAGAGTCACTACCTTTCGTAGCAGCACCTCAGTGATTGCTTTGGCTACTTGCATCACAGCAGCCCCCACAGTAGATTTGCCCACTCCAAATTGATTCCCGACTGACCGGTAGCTGTCTGGCATTGCAAGCTTCCACAGGGCTATCGTCACTTGCTTCTCAACTGTGAGGGCTGCTCTCATCTTGGTATTCTGGCATTTCAGGGCAGGGGACAGCAAATCACAAAGTTCCATGAAAGTGCCCTTACGCATGCGAAAGTTTCGCAGCCACTGGGAATCGTCCCACACCTGCAACACTGTGCGGTCCCACCAGTCTGTGCTTGTTTCCCGGGCCCAGAATCGGCGTCCCATGGATAGAACCTGCCCCATTAACAACATGATCTCCAAAGCACCGGGGCCCGCGGTTTGAGAGAATTCTGTGTCCATGTCCATGTCCTCATCACGCTTGTCGCTGCACTGCCGTCGCCGCCGCTTCCTCGCCTTGTTTTTCTGGTCCTGGCTCAGCATAAACTGCACGAGAACGCGCGAGGTGTTTACAATGTTCATGACTGCTGTCTTGAGCTGAGCGGGCTCCATGCTTGCCGTGGTTTGGAGTCTGCAGTGTTCACCCAGGAAAAAAGGCGCGAAATGGTTGTCTGCCGTTGCTTTCATGGAGGGAGGGGAGAAGCTGTACCCAGAACCACCTGCGACAATGTTTTTTGCCCCATCAGGCACTGGGATCTCAACCCAGAATTCCAATGGGTGGGGGAGACTGCGGGAACTATGGGATAGCTACCCACAGTGCAACGCTCCGGAAATCGACGCTAGCTCCGGTACATGGATGCACACCGCCGAATTAATGTGCTTAGTGTGGCTGCATACATTCGACTTTATACAATCTGTTTCCAAAATTCGAATTATATAAATTCGGATTAATCCTGTAGTGTAGACATACCCGAAGAAACCACAAAGGAGGGTCAGAACAATGTAAGAAGAGTGAGAAAAACTGGTAATTTGGAGTTGGGAAGTGTTGGTTATGAGAGAAGAAATGAGAGTCAACAGCTACTTATATAAAATAAAAACTAAGATAGGTAACTTGTTACCTGGGTTTTGTATGTACTGATGACCTGATTTCAACTTTTAATTTAAGACTCAGATCTTAACTAGGAACCAACATTCATTTCCTCTGTCCTAGCCATATCATCACAAACATAACAGCATTTATCTCCATATATTTTTATTAAAATGATAGAAGATATAAAAAGAGCAAAGTAGTAATCATATAGAACTGTATAAACTGAAAAATGTTAAAACAAAAATCTTTTTTTCTCCTAGAAGGATTTCAATCAAGTAAAGTTTAAGTTTGTGTCTTTTCCATGAAAGCAGCAAACAGAGCTGTTAAAATCTGAGTAGTATTCTGTTAAAGTTTTTTTTTCTTGTGCCAATTAGGAGCATATCTATAAGACAGATCTTTTTAAGATTATTTCCAATGAATTCATTCTTTTTGTAAGCCCTGCAGCCTGAAGCTCTAGATGTGAAGAAGCTCTCTGCCCCATGTATGGGTTAACAGAGGGAAGTACAGCTACAGAGGGAGTTTTATTTACATAACCTTTTTACCTAGAATTCCTTCAGTGACATTGTGGGAACCACCCTAACTGTACACCAACTCAGATTTGGTTGGGCAGTACTACTGTATCGCAAGGACTCTGCTCAAAAATCTCATATGCCTCTCATACCCCTCTCCTGTGGAAAGAGTTGACGCAGACTGAGAATTTCACTGCAAGAGCTGTTGCGGAAGTGTCTCCTTGACGCGAGATGACACAGAGGCAGTTCATTGATGGGGTGCAAAGCAGAGAGAGCTCTTCAATGAAGCCACAGAAGACACTTACAGACTTGAATGAAGTTCAGTGAGGCCCTTCGTACCCAACCACTGAATAAAGTTGAAATCACTATAGCTGGCTGGATTATGTGGTGGAGTCTCACAATGGGACCACGCAGCACTTCCGAAGATACTGGAACAGGTCTGCCAGAGTTCATCTCAGGACTCCGGACTACTCTACCCACTGACAAACAGGACATTCTCACTAGCAGTTGGGAACAGAATAAACAGACTATTGCCATAGTTACCATAAGGGAGGGAAGGAAGGAATAGAAGTGATTTACGTATTCATTTAGCTACACTGTTGCTGTGTTTCCCAGTTTGATTCAGAGAAGGAATCTTTCCACCCTCTTTCAAAATGCAGTAGTCTGACCAACACAGAAGAAACCCACACAGGATGCTTCAGTTCCAGCCAACTATCACCCTGTGTCATAGGTCCCATTCCTGAGCAAGTTCTTAGAGAAGTCAGCAAAAAGCCAATAGCAAGGTCATCTAAATTAAGCTAAAATTTTAGACCCAGGACAGTTTGATTTCAGGCCTGGATGCAGAATCGAAACTGCCTTAGTGGTACTGATGGATGATCTCCTCCGGTCAATGGATAGAGGACAGATATCCATTCTCATTGTCCTGGACTTCTCTGCAGAGCCATGGTCAACTACTGTTGACCATGAGATTCTGCTGCCTCACCTGGGAGAGGTGGCAGGGGTCCAGGGTAATGCACTAAAATGGTTTTAGTCCTTCCTGGGAGGATGCTCCCAACAAGTGGTGCAGTCTCTATTGGTTGAAGATACACACCCACAGTTGGTCAATTCAGTCTATAGTCTAGGAGTACTCTTTGATTCCTCACTGACACTAAGCCGTCACATAGCAGCATCTGTAAGTAATGCTTTCTACCATCGCTGGCTAGCTAACAGATTCTGTCCCATCCTAGTGGACAAAGACCTGGACTCAGTTATTCATGTCTTTGTCACTTTTCGGCTTGACTACAGCAATGCAGTATACCTGGGCATGAAGCCTTCAGCACTTAGGAAACGCCAACTAATACAGAACACTGCAGTACATCATCTTAGAAATACGGGCTACCATGAACATATCAAACCTGTCCTCTGCTCTCTACGCATGTTTCCTATAGAATTTCTTGTGTGTACAGGAGATAGAACTTTCTCTGGTGGCAGTCAAAGACTATAGAATGAACTGTTCCAAGAACCAAGGCCATAACAAACCTTACAAATTTCTACTTCAAGTCTAAGGCACATTTATTTGGTCTTGCCTTCTCTAATAGAAACACATAGGAGCAAGTATATTTACATAACAAAACAAAAAACTCACTAACAAACCAAGTATCTGAGCTGGAAGCAGCTCAGATACAACAGTAATAAGTATAGTATAAGAACCAATAGAACTGAATAGAATTCTGTTTTCCCTTTCCCTCATTAAAATTTTCCTTGTTTCATATACAGACTCAGTGCTTGTGAGTGGGAAAGTATTGCCTATTAGAGTGCCCAGAAAATATTCAGTGATCTCAGAAATTCTGGATAGGGACTTGAGCTGGTGGTGTTTGTTAGTGTTTAAAAGGGACCCCCAATTTGAATCTGGGCCTTGTGGATGCTGACAACACCTGGCAGAAGAGGTGCATTATAACTTCTTTACTGTTATCTCCCAGACATTTCAAACTGATATTAAAGGGCAGGTCTACACTACCACTTAAGTTGATCTAACTTACGTCACTCAGGAGTATGGAAAAGACATCCCCGAATGATGCAAGTTAGAGTGACCTAAGTTGTGTTCACACTGGCGCTATGTCAGCAGGATATGCTCTCCCTCCAACATAGCTTCTGTCTCTCGCCAACAGGAGAGCATTTTCCCATTGGCATAGAGTGTCTTCACCAAATGTGCTACAGCTGCACTGATGTAGCTGCGCCGATGTAGCCCTTCTAGTGTAGACCTGCACAAAGAATCCTTTATGCTACCTAAGCACAAAACTTTAATAATAATAAGGCTTATACCTTTTCCCTTCCAATTTAGGATCCTTTAATGTACTCCAGTTGCTTTACTTACCTATTTCTGAGGTTGGGTCTTAGAAGTAGGTTCCCCTCTTCCAGACAACTGGCATGGTTGGAGACAACCTTTCAAACAAGTGGTAAAAGTCCAGAATAGGAAGCAATTCTTCTAACTCCATTTCCCATGCAAAGACAATGCCAAACATTTTTGGAAAACATGGATTAATTCAAAATTCAAACAAAAATGCTATCTTAAAGTTGAAGATAAAGAATTAATTGTTTTAATTGGCATGCTAAAAACCAGCAGTTAGAGATTTCTGGCTGTTTTCCTCTAGTTACCAATTAATGTAACAATAGCACAGAATATCCTGCCAGTCCATATTTTAAAGTAGTCTCAACTCATTTAAAGCAGTCATGATAATATGTGCAAGAAAGGGTTAGAGGGCTACAGATTGTTATGGCTTATACAACAATCTGTAACCCGCTAACCCTCTCTTTTTTGTCCTATGACTGCAGGGGTATTAGCAGGCCACTCTACTTTGAATGGTCCCTTAGAATATGTGCTAACTACTTATGCTAAACAATCTTTTCCACCTTGCTTTTAGCTGTGATGCTCAAAGTACCTTTCCCAGACCTGAAGAAGAGCTTTGTGAAGCTTGAAAGCTGGTCTCTCTCACCAACAGGAGTTGGTCCAGTAAAAAAAAAAAAAAATCCTACCTCACCACTTTGTCTCTCTAACATCCTGGGTCCAACACAGCTACAACTACTCTATATACAGCATATTTTAAGTCACTTTCAAAGCCAAATACTACTTCTTAATTATAGATTTGTACAGCTATCGTTCAGCTCAAGACTAACAATTCAACCAAAGTTTGATACATTGATTAGGACAGTTCTAACATTAGTCTGATTGTCCTCTGCTCTCATTGTTACTCTCTCCCCCTTTCCCACCACTCTTTGCATATTTTCTGTCTTTTTAAATTACAGTAACTCCTCGCTTAACGTTGTAGTTATGTTCCTGAAAAATGCGATTTCAAGCGAAACGATGTTAAGTGAATCCAATTTCCCCATAAGAATTAATGTAAATAGTGGGGGTTCCAGGGAATTTTTTTTTCACCAGACAAAAGACTATACATATATATATACATACATATACACACACACACACAGACAGTATAAGTTTTAAACAAATTTAACACTGTACACAGCAATGATGATTGTGAAGCTTGGTTGAGGTGGTGAAGTCAGAGGGTGGGATATTTCTCAGGGAATGCCTTACTGCTAAATGATGAACTTGAACAGCTGAGCCCTCAAAGGTTAACACCTTGTTAATGTAGCCTCACACTCTACAAGGTAGCACAAATGGAGGGAGGGGAGACAGCATGGCAGACAGAGACACACACCCTGTGTGTGAGAGAGAGAGAGATGTGCATTGCCCCTTTAAGTACACTGACCGCATTCTAAGTACATTGCCTTTTTAAGTAGATCAGCAAGTTGAGACAGCAGCTGCAGCCAGCAAGCTCCTTCCATCCTGAGCCTTGCCGTGTACCCCCCCCCCCCCGCTTTATGGAGATGGGGTAAGCAGGGGGCAGGAGCAGGGGGGGAGGGGGACACCCTGACATTAGCCCCTTTCTTCCCCCACCCCCATTGCATAGGAAGCAGGAGGCTCCCGGGAGCAGCTCCAAGGCAGAGGGCAGGAGCAGCACAGGGCAGTGGGGGGAGGGACAGCGGAACTGCCCGGCAATTGATAGCCTGCTGGGCGGCTGCCACACAGGGAACTTAGGGGAGGGGGGAGCTGATAGGGGGGCTGCCGGTCCACCCTGGTTCCAAGCCCCCACCAGCTAGTTCCAACAGGCTGCTCTGCAAGCAGTGAACAAAGCCGGCGGCTGCCAAACAACATCAGGGAGCATTGCACAACTTTAAACAAGCATGTTCCCTAATTGATCAGCACCGTAACAACGTTAGCCGGGACGACTTTAAGTGAGGAGTTACTGTATAAACTCTTCGAGGCAGGAACATTTTTCTTCTTACAGATCTATACAGTGTTTAGTACATTTTGACCGGTATTATAAACAAAATGGTTTATGATGTCGTCTGAAGGCCTTTGATATATTTTCTTGTAATTGTTGTAATTAACAGTTGGCTGTCATTTGTGCTTTATAAATGTATAGTTATGGTATAACCATTAATGATATAATTGAGGGATTTATTCTGGTATTTTTGAAATATATGTGCATATGTAACCCACATTAGGAAAGTATGAGTCTTAGTCCCCCTCCAGTGACCAATGCATAGGAGGTTTAGGACTCTGCTACTGTTGCCAGCTGAAAAAACTGTCTTTCGTGCTTTTAGCACTGAAGGTCCCGAGTTCAAACACAGCTGTCAGTCCAGGGGCCATTCACAAGCTAAGACAAGGTCAACACTACAAAGTTTTTTCAGGATAGCTATATCAGTCAGGGTTGCAAGCAAAACCCCCAGCATGAATGCAGCTATGCCAACAGAAGAATGATTCTATCGGCATAGCTTATATCAGGGATCGGCAACGTTTGGCACACAGCCCTCCAGGGTAAGCCCCTGGTGGGCCGGGCCAGTTTGTTTACCTGCTGCGTCCACACGTTCGGCCGATCGCAGCTCCCACTGGCTGTGGTTCACCGCTGCAGGCCAATGGGGGCTGCGGGAAGCCGCAGCCAGCACATCCCTCATCCCGCGCTGCTTCTCGCAGCCCACATTGGCCTGGAGCGGCAAACCGTGGCCAGTGGGAGCTGCAATTGGCCAAACCTGCAAACGTGGCAAGTAAACAAACCGGCCCGGCCCACCACGGGGCTAACCCTGGCAGGCTGGGGGCCAAACGTTGCCGACCCCTGGCTTATATTATTTGGGGATGCGGTGTTACTATGCAGACAGAAAAACTCCTCCTGTTAGCATATGCAGTATCTGCGTTAGGGAGGCTCTATATCAGTTTATCTGGATCACCAAAGCACTATAGTGCTTGTATGAGGTGAATTGAAAAATACTATTTCTTTTATCTTTTTACAGTGTAAATATTTGTAATAAAAATAATAATATAAAGTGAACACTGTACACTTTGTATTCTGTGTTGTAACTGAAATCATTTTAAAATGTCGAAAAACATCCAAAAATATTTAAATAGTATTCTATTATTGTTTAACAGTGCAATTAAAACTGCAATTGATCACGACTATTTTTTATCTTGTGATTAATCAATTAATTTTAATGGTCTATTCACAGCAGAATTCATTTGGGGCAGGGATTGTCTCCCACTGTGTGTTTGTACAGCACCTAGGACAATGAGGCCCTAATTTTGGCTGGGGCCAATAGGCAATATTGTAATACATAATAGTATCTGTGTTTAAATTTAATCTGGTCCTCACTCCAGTTATAATGTTTTAACTTATCACATGTAATACATATGTATATGGAATGTTGGAATAAACAATTACAACATTTATTAACAAACACAACATAAGGATATATGGAGATGAGCAAAGCCTTCACTGACCTTGTACCAAATTTAAGATTATGGATTAATGGTTTCTGATACTGTACAAAATATATAGACTATGGGCATGGCCTTATATATATGTTGACATGATTGTGGGAAAGTTGGTACTGTCTTTGTCCCAAAACCTGGAAACATTGATACACGTGAAAAGTCCCATTAGTGCAATGTTGAAGATAATGTGAATGTAGTCTACTCAAGATTGAGAGAGTTTGGTAATACAAAAGAAAACAAAAAGGGGCAAAAAAATGTAATGGTGCCTAAGGGCTACTATAAGTTAAACAAAAATAAACCTTTTTTGGTACACATCTATGTAATATTGCTAGAAAAATGCTCTACACACAGCTGATAAAATTGTATATAGTATTTTGTCTGATGAAATATATTTTAAAATAAAAGTTTAACAAAGCAAATGCAAAAAAAATGGTAACCGAATGACAAAGTAATGCAATTAAAAATCACACTAGATCAGGAAATGGAAGAGTTAAGACCCCAGTCCTGAAACTAGATGCACACAGGTGCACTCCTGCATTAACTTCAATGTGGCATCTTGAAGACAAATCATTTTGGGGAAGTTCTATGGCTGTGTTATACAGGAGATTGGATTAGATGATCGCAATGGTCTCTTCTGGCCTTGGAATCTATGACACAAGGATCTGCCTCTGTTGATATAATTTCAAGATCAGGGCCTAAGTTTTCAACAGCAATTTCCCCTATCCACATGCACATATGGAGTACTTTTTATTCCTGTTTACCTCATTAGAATGTGTAATTTACTGTATTAATGTTAAATTGTGTATTGTAATATACATGATATACAATATGGTCACGTTAACATTGCTGCTGGAACCTTTCCTTTTGTTCCTGACTTTCTGATTTTAACTCTGCAACTTTATCATTGCATTGTCTTTTTAAAAATAATTTATCATACTGTTCCTGAGTGGAGCAGCTGAATTTTTTGTCTACATATTGATAAAATTAACACTGAATACCATATGAGAGAATTTTCCCCACTATCATGAAACTGCTTTAAGAAACATTCTAGTGCTTGTCTTAATGGAATTACAAGATGCCCAAACTGTAGTCATGGTTGGGTGATGAGATCTTCTCCATTTTTTTTTTTGAGTTTGAATAAATCAAGTTTCTGTTGTCCTAACTAGTTTTATTAAGTCAGTGACCATTTCTGAGCTTATTTTCTATCACCTGAGTATAAACCTATAAAACGAGTTAAGAAAAGTATTAGTGTCACGAGAAAAAATAACCTACTGAAAACAATACATTGAGTTTTACTGACGTATTTCCAAGCAATATTTTTGTATGTATGCAACAAGTACCAGGGAGCTATGCTTGAGAGTGAAATATTAATAATTATATCTAATCAGATCTCACTAAAAGAAGCTTCCCTAAAAATTGTAAAATAATTGGCTTATATCTTAAATCCCCATACTCTTTGTGATCGTAAAAAAAAAAAAAAAATCTGACTAGCCAGTTGTCAGATAATTAGAACATAATACTTCCCCAAGAAATAACTGCAGTTTTCTTAAAGATGCTGTTAAGTTTTATAGACTTTCGAATAGTTTACCTCTTATGAAGTTCAAGCAGAAGTGCAACGCTTGAAAAATAGTGAAAAAAGTGAGCCTTTTAAATTATCTTGAGACACTAAGGATATTTGTATAGCATTAGTAGTTAGTAATTGATGCATTCATCCTGATTTCCAGCTTTGCTGTTGCAGCAAGTCCCAAAAATTAGCATAACAATCCCAAAAACAAATGGGTCCCTAGTTGCAAGTTTCTGTGCTTTTTATGTTTTAATTCATTACTGTGACTTTTGTCTGGTGTTTCGCCACAGATATTTTGTTCGCATGAGAATACACATTTACAATTCTCTTATTTTAGACTTGTTTTTCTAGCAATTGAATGTGTAGCTCTAATGTAAAACTAATAAAAATGCTATAAATGACACCTCTCATTAGTTTCAGAGTAACAGCCGTGTTAGTCTGTATCCGCAAAAAGAAGAACAGGAGTACTTGTGGCACCTTAGAGACTAACAAATTTATTAGAGCATAAGCTTTCGTGGACTACAGCCCACTTCTTCGGATGCATATAGAATGGAACATATAATGAGGAGATATATATACACACATACAGAGAGCATAAACAGGTGGGAGTTGTCTTACCAACTCTGAGAGGCCAATTAATTAAGAGAAAAAAAACTTTTGAAGTGATAATCAAGCTAGCCGAGTACAGACAGTGTGATAAGAAGTGTGAGAGTACTTACAAGGGGAGATAGAGTCAATGTTTGTAATGGCTCAGGACTGGGAATGGCTGAGCCATTACAAACATTGACTCTATTTCCCCTTGTAAGTATTCTCACACTTCTTATCACACTGTCTGTACTCGGCTAGCTTGATTATCACTTCAAAAGTTTTTTTTCTCTTAATTAATTGGCCTCTCAGAGTTGGTAAGACAACACCCACCTGTTTATGCTCTCTGTATGTGTGTATATATATCTCCTCATTATATGTTCCATTCTATATGCATCCGAAGAAGTGGGCTGTAGTCCACGAAAGCTTATGCTCTAATAAATTTGTTAGTCTCTAAGGTGCCACAAGTACTCCTGTACCTCTCATTAGGCTCTTTTAATGATATTTTTAAATTCTTATTTTACTTCTTGAGACCCTGCATTATGGTTGCAGGAATAACAATTTTATGGTCTCTTTTCTTCTATATTGTACGAGAAAGATTTCCATAGTAGCTTGTGAAACACAATTCTAAAAATATCTAAATACATTTCTGCTTTATTTTTACACTATATAAATAGCACAAACATAATTTTATAGTAGTAACAAACATCTAAGAGCTAAGAATTAAGGTGGCAAAGTGTGAAACAAATGTGTTGATTTCATTTTGCAGTATCTAAATATTGCAACACTAAAACCATGCTGTTTTTCATATAGTGACAAATTGGAACATGAAAGTTTCTGTATCAGAAGATATGTATAAGGCTCCAGTGGTCAACAGTAGTCTTATAAATGAAAGTTTACGTAGAAGGCATAAGTCTCACTTTATACAGAAATAGACCGCAGAGTGAAATTTCTTCTTGACCTCATTTAGGCCCCAATCCTGCAAATTAACTCCATGTCAGCAGACTCTGGGACCCAAAAAGAGCCCGAAGAGGGCAGGGGTGGGGGGAAAAAGAGGTCTGCCTGTAGCTCACTTCGGGATTGATGTCTAGCATGATCAGTTCTTACCCTAAAGCATGAGGATTGATAATCCTTGTAATTTTTTATCCTGGCTGTTTTAATTACAGAGGCTATTCTTATTAATGTAGTGTCTGATCCTTATTAATATTTATCTGTCCCCAGAGGAGTGTTAAGGATTAGGTAAAGTTTGTAAAGTGCTTTGAACATGTTAAGGCTCTATAAAAGTGCTAATTATTATTATTTTTTAAATTGAGCACGTTAATTGTATGCCTCAATTTTGCCTTTCATTAATTAAACACAAATCTGTTTACAACAGAGCAAGGTATAAACCTTTTTAAGGCTAATTTAATGCCATCACTAAATTGAAGTCTTATTTATCCACTGAACATATACACCACAGGCAGAAAAAGTACATGATTGTCTCATGCTGATCCATCAATATGCTTCAACCCTGAAATGGAACCACCATCGGTAGGGGAAGATCTATGTTCAAGTCCATTTAATTGTTGCACTCAGACTGCCCACAAGAATGCAAATCATGTGATATGCACACCTGTCCCATTAGAAAAAGGTATGAGAATACCAGAGCTATTTGGATAAGCACTTTTTTGGGGGGGGGGGGTCTATAGAATTAAAAATAAGATAGTGTTGCATAGGAAACATATGTATCTGTCTATAAGATCACAGGAATTTTCACTCTGCTGATTTTCATTTCAGTCACAGACTGCAATATGCTCCGTGTGGGTAGAGCCCTATACTCACAGGGAACCCCACTGACTTTATTGGAATGGCATATAGGCACAGAGGTCTATCCACAGTGTTGTTTGTAGGAGTAGGATGCTAGAAATGAAAGCCTCTGCAATGCCATTCCCCAACACTCAACAGGATAAATTCATTCCTAAATTCTCCATTGATTTCTTAGATTGCATGATCTGATCCATCCATTCCCCTATATACAACTAAAGCTTTGGTCTAAACCAGCTACAGTAGGAAAATTCAGAATTATGGCTAACAATACAGGATGACAATATACCTTAATTTTATACCACTCAGCCAAAGTACTGCAGGAACCTTTTAATAGTGTGATTTTTCATATACACCTCAATATAACGTGACCCGATATAACACGAATTCGGATATAACGTGGTAAAGCAGTGCTACGGGGGGACGGGGCTGCGCACTCTGGTGGATCAAAGCAAGTTCAATATAACGCGGTTTCACCTATAACACGGTAAGGTTTTTTTGGCTCCCGAGGACAGCGTTATATTGAGGTAGAGGTGTACTATGCAGCCAAGCTACTGCACAAATCTGTTAATAGTGTAATTTTGCATACACTATACAGCACAATTCTTAGGCATAATTATGAGACACATTAAGGACAGAGCTTCAGCTATGAACTTTCTCTTTTAAGAGTCTTGTCCCAGAATGAGATGTGAAAGAATTTTTTTTTTTACACTGAAATCCATAAAGGTGTTTTCAATCGAGATCAGAACAATATTAGTTCAAACTAAACTGGAAAACCCAAAAGGAGCATGATCTTTAACAGGGTTCTGGTTTAGGTCTTTTTTTTTTTTTGCCATATGTGGTGTTCAAATCAGTGGTGCTAGCATGGTGTATCTTTTTAAGATCAGGGAGCCCAGGCTATAATATTAAAGCTTTGTGCTCCCAGTTTTCAACAACTTGGTGCTGCCTTCTGATTAGTGAACTGTAGAAGTAGCGTGAGTCAAATGTTATAAGAATGGAAAACAAGGAAACTCTAAAAACACTTCTCACATTCACTTAAAATTGACTAAACCTTTTTCAGAAAAAAACTTTCAGGCCTTGACCTTGTAATATGGCATGTTTTACCCCAAACCTAATTTTTGCAGCTGAATTTTATAAGGCACTGATACCATGGCATTATAATATAGACACTGAAACAGCATCAGTTATGATGGTGCTAATAGCACCACTATCACCCAATTAAATTGGTTTCAGCCTATGTGATTGGTAGATATCTGATTTCTTATTTAAGAGCCACTGTGACAATGTTGTCGCAGACTAATGGTCTTTTCTACTTCTGGGTAGATGTCAAGGTCAAATGAAGGTATTTGTGGAAAAGTTACCATAAAAGTTATGGGCTTTTGGAGAAAGCTGAGTCAAGCAAATGCTCTGAGATCAGCATTGTTACATTCTTTATAATTAAGACCATCATGTTTAGGTCAACCTCATCATACTTCTGTGCACTGCATTATGGGACACAAGAGGCTCAGAAATAATATTTGCTTTCAAAGTCCCTCAGATGGCCAGAATTTAGGAAATCTGTTTGCAAAAATATATAATCCAAAATTAGATGCATAAAATGGTAATAATAAATGAAAACAAGAGGCTCTCAGACTCATTCATTGAAAGATAGATTTTTAAAAATAAAAGCACCCTTTGTAAGTTTTATAGAAGTTGGTGCCATGGGAGAAAAGGAAAAGCTATAATTTGAGGAACAAGCATTTGTTTTCTTTTTAAAAGAGAGAAAATCAAATCTATCCACTATCTTTGGCCCTGATCTTGCAAGCTGGTTTGTCCATATGGAACAGTGTACAAGATCTTGACCCCAGGCACTTCCTTTCCAAGATTATTTTGCTCACAAAAGAAAAAAAGTGATGTTCTTTTTCTGGAAGGAAAATATCAGCTCAACCTTTTCAGGAACAATAAAATGCATTTATATAGTGCCTTACCCAATGATACAAAATCACTTTAAAATTGTGAAGTTTCACAGCAACCCTGTGAGAGATAGGAAAAGAGATGGACTAAATTGTATACTAATTTGGTATTTAACTAACCTGTTTATGAGCCATCTTCTTCTCATTTAAAACTTGAACAGGGCCCTAAACTATTCAAGTTTTTTGTTTGTTTGTTTTACATTTCCACACAATTCTGCATGGCCTGCTTTCATCCACAAGCTAAAGTGATGACACCACAACAGCCCACTCTGGAGTCATTTCAAGTCTAACTCAAACCACGAAAAACATACTAGTCTAGTGAGATTTCTAGCTTAATTTTTAGACAGCAGTTCAGAATGGATCTGAAATTTTAGATGCTAACCTACAAGCTGTAATACATGTGTTAAACTTAGCCAAACATTTTAAAATGGCAGTTCATTTGCATATGTATTAACACAATAGGGAAGACTAATAGGGATAGAGGGAAAGGATAGGGAAGAAAAATAGTTTTAGGGAAACAGAGTCACTCATATTAACAAGCCCATTTGTTTTCTCAGATATATTTTTCCCAAGCCCTGAAATTGGAGCTCCATCAGTGTATTTTAGGATTTCTTATAACACTTATCATTTAGCTATCCCACGCAAATTAGATCTTTACAAGAGGTCCCTAGTGGACTTTCCAAAGTCTTCTGCTTTTCTTCAGAGTTAAAAGAAGCTATTGTTGGAGTACATAAATGCACGTAAAGGCATCTGTGCCACTGTGGTAGAGAGTAGGTAAGTTATCTATAAACAAAGCACCACCGTAACAATTTTTCTTTATTTATCTGCTAGCACATAACCAGGAGTTGCGAACAGTTAAACAGTTCCTGTTTGTGTTGTAGTTGGCTCTATTCAATCCTAGAATCCAGTTCCCCAGAAAGGTTAAGGAAAAGAGTAAATCAAACTAACCAAAAGAATTCACTTGTAATTAAAATACTACAGCATGGGACTTGATGATAGTCAATTGGAAATGGTTGAAGCTAGTGGTTTCCCACTGCCTCTATTTAACACTGAGGATTTGTGAGGCAGACTGGGAAATGTAGTTCCTCCAATAGGTGGCAATTTTGGAAGACTGACCATTCTGCAGTAGCATCCTGGGAAATCGGGAGGAGCCTGGGGCCCTTTATAAAAAGGACCTCTTAATAGCAAAAAAGAGGATGTGTTACCAAGACTGAATTAGGCTGATGAAATAATGCCTGTTAGTATTCCCTTTGGCTCTGTTCAGGGTTTGTAGGGTTTACAAGTGTTTTATTTAGGGGCAGAGAGGCTTTCTGTTTGAGTATAGTACAGAGGTGATTTTTTTTAAATGCCATTTGTTTTAATAAAGGGCACAGAATCTGTCTAAAACTGTCAGGATACAATTTGCTAACAGTAATTGAATGAGTGAATGATGCTGCACTCAGCAACATCCTGACAAAGTGATGTGTGGTGTCTGTTTATACCGTGGCTCATTGTTTTTATCAGTACAGCTTAACTGGTAGCTCTTTGACCTCTGCAATAGCAGGTTGAGTTGCCTTCATCCAAAGCATGCACATGGACATCATAGTGCACTAGGAGTTACTGCGCTGTTGGAGGACCCTTTACCCCATCTTGTGCCTGTAAGAGTGGATGATCCTAAGACTCTTTCAGAAAAGTGAAGCTGATTGTCCTAGTGCTCAGAGGAATGTTCTCTCGTCCATTAAAGGGAGCAATTAGTGCTGGTCAGATACTATAAAACAAAGCCAGTGAATAGCCAGTAGAATCTTTTAGCGAATTCATTTTGACTTTGTTGTCATCCCTTTTGTTTTTGCTTTATATGACTATCCTTGTTACTGGCTGAAATATTCACAAAGGCAGCACATTTTATGTGATTTGGGAAGACATTGGTACAAAGTTAAATTTGAAATTGTGACTGGAAATATATTCCAAAACCATCATTTCAAAGATTATGCTCATTCAGTCTGTGGAAGGAAACATACTAGGTAATCTGTGTCCATTGGCCTGGAGCAGCGAACCGTGGCAAATGGGAGCCACGATTGGCTGGACCTGCGGACACGGCAGGTAAACAAACTAGCCCAGCCTGCCAGGGGCTTTCCCTACACAAGTGGTGTCCCAAGTTTGGGAAACACTGACTTAGAGCTTTGAGTGCCCTTCCTTTATTCTGATCATTCAGCTGATTTTTTTTAAGACCTCTCTGGAGACTATCTATTTATCTTAGGTAATTGTATGTACCCCATTACCATAATATCTGAACACCTCACACCCTTTAATGTATATAGCCTTATAACTCCCCTGGAGAGTAGAGAAGTCCTTTTCCAAATGGAGGACTTAGGCTCAGAGACACAGAATGACTCGCCCAAGGTCACACAGACAGTCCGTGATAGAGCGAGTAATTGAATCTAGGTCTCCCTAACCACCGGACCATATTTCTTCTCTGGTAGTCTCGCCAGGGGTGCTGGAACAATTTGTATAGTGGGGGTGCTGAGAGCCATTGAACCAAACTGTCAACCCTTTATATGATGGAAACCACTTCAAGCCAGGGGATGAAGCAGCACCCCCAGCACTACTTGTTCCAGCACCAATGAGTCTCGCTGGATGATTCCAGTGCCAACCATCTTCCACATGTCGCCAAAGAAATAACCTTTTGTATGCATCATATTGCTTTAACTTTAAAACCTCTAATCTAAAGGGATATTTGTTTTGGGGTGTGTGCCGTTATTCCTCCCCCCAATTATTCTACTGAATGTAGAAATAAAATAATACAAAAACTAGGATGTGCCTTAAATAGTCCAATTATGGTTCTTTACTGATTTCTCATAATATCAGCAAAACTTGATGGGTTAATTTTCTTTGAGTGCTGTGGGGAGTTGCATACACAACCTCCAGTAACAATAATTGGAAGTGCATGAACCTTTCTCTATGTGACAGAAGGCATGCATTATGTGGATATCAGCAGGGTCTGAATGAGCTGTCCCCTGACATCTATTGATGACCTGGGGGGAAAGACTTCAGGAGCAGACCGTATTTGCATGGCACCGACTCTTCCTCGGTGTTCAGCAGACAAAGCAGCTATGCCAGAGTGATCAGTTTGGGCTGGTTTTGAGTTACAATTCACGTTCGTATTGAATGCCGGGGTAATGAAATGTTCTCTTGACTATATGAGTAAGGGGCAGCAGAACTACTTAGCACACCCTGACTGAGGGGGTCACCCTAAACTGAGCCTCACTTGCTAAGCAGGTGGTAGGGATGCCAAATCCCACTGCAAATGAGAGGGGGTGGGAAAAGGTGTCTTTACTGTATGGTGTGGACTCTGCCTAAAGAGCCCTAGACACCATTTGACTCCCCTCTCCAGACAGAGCTGATTGGACTCACTTGAGAGTCCTTGTTTCTGTTCAGGGATTACTAAAGCTAAAATCTCTGATGAGCAGGTCTACAGGGTAAGCCTTAGACTGGGAGAGAGACAGTGTGCAGTGACATGAAGAGGGAGCAGCAGTGAGGTTCCCCATTACAGTCAGTGAGAGCTGAAATCATTACGAGCTGGGCTAAGTGGTGGAACCTCAGAATACAGCATCGCAGAAGTGGCAGTGAGTGGCAAGCAGCTGTGGCACAGGTGGCTGCAGGCGGCCAGTGGCAGCAGAGGTAATGGTGGCAGAGAGCCAGTCGCAGAGGCAGCAGCAGAGACATTGCTCAGGACTCCCCCCACCCCCCCCCCGGCCCCATTTTCAGGGGTGGTTGGTGAACCTGCATGAATGCACCTCTGAACTCTGGGTCTTTGCTGACCAGCAATAACCATTGTGAGTGGGATGCAGCAGCAGGAGAGGGGAGTGGCATGTTAAAGGGCCATTCGTTCATTGGACTTTCACACTGCAAGATGTGAAACTGAGGCAAAGGACACTGCCCAGTATACTGTTGGGTGGGTGTTTGCTTATGGTTACATACTTTTGAATTGCGGTAATGGTGTTTTCCCAAATTAGTGTTGGTTTCCCTTTCCCTTCTAATAAAAGTTTTCTTCTGTTATACGCAGACTCAGTGGTTGTGAGTGGGGAAGTATTCCCTCTTAAAGGCGCCTGGGGTGGTGTTTAATTTTCCCAGATTACGGGGTGGTGGCTTGAGTGAGTCCTATGTTGTATTGTTAAAAGGAACCCCTAGATATTGAACTCTGGCCTTGTAGTTGCTGACTCTACCTGGCAGAAGGGTCTGAATGCAGGCTGTCATGTGGGTAACAGAGGAAAAGGAAAAGTGCTGTTGGTATGGCCAATTTGAGGAGCAAAATGTTCATGTGACCATATGGGTTAATAGAGATTTGAAGCCATCATTTGAAAAGCATTTTGCCATTTTTACGTGTATCAGCTGTTCCTGCGTTTTACCAAATTCACAGCGACCGGGTAAACCTTGGCAGAAAAATGTAAAATTTCATTGGTAAATGGGAGCCTGCTCTGAGTGCAGCACTGTGATTGAGGGTCACAATTATTTTGAGTGAATGGCTTCAGAATTATAGAAGTTAGAGATAGAAAAGACCTGTGAGATCACCTAGTCCATCTTCCTGCCCCTGAAGGATTATTTACTGTGCTCCAAAACTGAATCTAGCTCAGTGTGTCTGCTACAATTTCCCCTTATTTATACATGACTTAGAATAGTAATGAAATGTTGGATAATAAAGGCATGTTCGATTAGCTAGACAATGCATTTTGGACTTCTGACTTTGATCTTTAAAAAATTCACCACACACATCTCTTTATCATTTAATAGGAGCCAGTAGTCAACAGGGATGATGGGTAAAGCCTTGAAACCATAAGAAAACACAAATTTAAATAGGTCATCCCAAGGAAGAATCACATTAAATCACTTAACTCAGTTTATTTTTTACACAGCAGTTTGTGCTTTTAGAGGAAGAATAATCACTGTATAGAAACGCCATAATTTCTCCCTTACAAAGGAGCCCTTTTCTGAGCACGTAAAGTGCCAGTTTGTACAGTATGACCTCTGCTTTCATTATATCAAGGTTGTATCTGATTAGATATAAGACAGATGAAGGGGATGCTGTACCAAAAAGAAAAAAAGAAGTTTTAGTCTTGGGTCACTTGCAGAAGTGGTTCATCACTTTTATTGGAAATGTTTTCAATACCATTCAAGATAGGTTCAAATACATCAGCCTCTAAAGATCTGTATGTGATATATTTTCTGCACTTTGATGTGCTTATTTGGAAGTTGAGCCGCATACAGTACTACTACACGCTGCTTTTCAGTGTTCTGAGGACATAGGACAGAAGGAGATTGGAGCTCTGACAGCCCTACTTGTAAAGTGACAATACTGCCTCCCAGTGGCTTCGTGTATCATTCATTACTGGCTTATTGAAATTTAAAACTGTTTGACTGTACTGAATCATTTTTCCTTTTTCATTAAGAGCTAAATAAATAAAAATATATTTTCAGCTGCATTCTTTGATTTGTATAATAATAAAGTAATAGAGATTTAAAAATTATTTAAGTGAACTGGCCTGGTGTAGACAAACCATAGGAAAAATAATAAGTATTTTTATACATTAATTTTGGTATGTCTTTAAATCACAGAATTATCACACAGAAACTCTTGCTATATGATTTTTTCTGCCTGTTGAGCTGGAAACATTTTAAGAGAGCACATAGATGTGTCTTTAAACAGTCAAATGTGGGCACAAAATAATTCCCTTTCCAATGTGTAGTGCAAAATTTGTAGGGGTGTCAAATGATTAAAAAAAATTAAGTCACGATTAATTGTAGTTTTGTTGTATCCACCAAGCAAAGTATTAACAACTTCAACAGAACTTTATTTATGGTGGAAGTCTCTTTTCCAAGCTGTAGCTGCACACTCTGTAACTCTCCCAGCCTCCTCAACTCCTCCCCCCTCCTTCCTGTTTCCTGTCCTTTCAGACTCCCAACAGCCAGTGCTCCCAGTTCTAATAATCACATGCAGCACCTAAACATCACAAGTTTTAATGGCACAGTTAAACAATAATAGAATCCCATTTATTTAAAGATTTTTGGATGTTTTCTACATTTTCAAATATATTGATTTCAATTACAATCCAGAATACCAAGTGTACAGTGCTCACTTTATATTATTATTTTTATTACAAATATTTTCACTGTAAAAAGATAAACAAAAGAAATTGTATTTTTCATTTCGCCTCATACAAGTACTCTAATGCAATCTCTTTATTGTGAAAGTGCAACTTACAAATGTAGAATTATTTTTTTACATAATTGTACTCAAAAGCAAAACAATGTAAAAGTTTAGGGCTGACAAGTCCACTCAGTCCTACTTCTTGTTTGTCTTAGCAATTGGCTAAACAAATTTGTTTACATTTATGGGAGATAATGCTGCCTGCTTCTTATTTACGTCACCCGGAAGTGAGAAGATGCGTTCGCATGGCACTGTTGTAGTTGGCATTGCAAGGTATTTATGTGCCAGATATGTTAAACATTCTTATGACCCTTCATGCTTCGAACACTATTCCAGAGGACATGCTTCCATGCTGATGAGACTCATTAAAATAACATGTTAATTACATTTGTAACTGAAGTCCTAGGGCAGTAGTTTTCAAACTTTTGTATTGGTGACCCCTTTCACACAGCAAGCCTCTGACAGAAACCCCTCTTATAAATTGAAAACACATTTTTTTAAATTTAACAGTATTAGAAATACTGGAGTTAAAGGAGGGTTTGGGGGTGGAGGCTGACAGCTCACAACCCCCATGTAATAACCTGAGGGATCACGACCACCACTTTAGAACCCATGTCCTAGGAGAAAATTGTGTGTCTCCTGCTCCTTGGTTTTACTCATATTCTGCCATATATTTTATGTTATCTGAGTCTCTGATGACACAGCAAATGTTGTTCAATTTAAGAACAGTTTCACTGCAGATTTGACAAAACACAAAAGGTATCAATATGAGATAGCTAAATATAAGATTTCTAAAGATAGCTACAGCACTCGACCCAAGGTTTAAGAATCTGAAGTGCCTTCCAAAATCTGAGAAGAACAAGGTGAGGAAAATGCTGTCAATAGTCTTAAAAAAGCAATACTCCAATGCAGAAACTACAGAACTTGAACACCAAAAAAGAAAATGAACCTTCTGCTGGTGGCATCTGACTCAGATGATGAAAATGAATGAGCATTTGTCCACACTGCTTTGGATCATTATAGAGGAGAACTTGTCCTCTGGAATGGTGATCGAAGCATGAAGGGACATGTGAATGTTTAGCATATCTGGCACCTGAATACCTTGCAACACCAGCTACAACAGTGTCATGTGAAAGCCTGTTCTCACTTTCAGGTGACATTGTAAATAAGAAGCGGGCAGCATTATCTCCAGCAAATGTAAACAAGCTTGTTTGTCTTAGTGATTGGCTGAACGAGAAGTAGGACTGAGTGGACATGTAGGCTCTAAAGTTTTACATTGTTTTGTTTTTGAGTGCAGTTATGTTAAAAATATCTCTATATTTGTAAGTTGAACTTTCACAATAAAGAGATTTCACTACAGTTCTTGTATGAGGTGAACTGAAAAATACTATTTATTTTGTTTCTTTTTTACAGTGCAAATATTTGTAATAAAAATAATATAAAGTGAGCACTGTACACTTTGTATTCTGTATTGTAATTGACGTCAATATACAGTAAAAGCTGTTTTATCTGGCATGTTGGAGGAGTGGGGAATGCTGGTAAGTGAAAAATGCCAGTTAACTAAGAGGGAGGGAGTTTGGGTGCGGGAGGGGGTGCAGGGCGCAGGCTCTGGGAGAGAGTTTGGATGTAGGAGAGGGCTCGGGGCAGCGGGTTAGGGCGCGAGAGGGAGTGCGGGGTACCGGATCTGGGGGACGCTCACCTTGTGCGGTTCCCTGCAAGTGCAACCTGTCCCGGCTGTTCCTAGGCGGAGGCATGGCAGGCAGCTTTGTGCGCTGCCTCTGCCCGCAGGCACCACCCCCTCAGCTCCCATTGGCCATGGTTCCCAGCCAATGGGAGCTCTGGAACTAGCACTCGGGGCCAGGCGGAGGCAACGTGCAGAGCCTCCTCCTGCACCCAAACTCCCTCCCAGAGCCCGTATTTGAAAATGTAGAAAAACATCCAAAATATTTATAATATATTAAAATTGGTATTCTATTATTGCTTAATAGTACAATTAAAGCTGCAATTAATTGTGACTAATTTATTTAATCTAATTAATTTGTTTTGTATTAATTGCTTGAGTTAATTGCAATTAATTGACCACCTTAAAAATTTGTCTGCTGTTTTGAAGAATGCAAACACTACCTGGTGTTCAGGTAGGACATCAGCAACCTTCTACTGATCAACTATGTGCTATGAGTGTCTGTCTGCATTCTTTAAGGCTATATCTGAGAACCTGAATCTGTTTGGGATATATGCATAAGGAAGGCTGAGGGCTAGAATTTTAAGCACTCGACACCCACAAATGAGACCAAATTTTCAGAACAGGTCAGCTCTCATTTAGACACCAAAAGCAAGGCCAGCTTGTCAAATGTGTTTGGCACCTAGAAGCTCCCCCTGGGATGTTTATGGCCAGCTTTTCAAAGAGCACTCAATGTTCTGAACACTTTTAAAATTTTGACCCTGATTATAGGTGCCAAGCACTTTAAAATCTGTCATTAAAAGTGCATGTGTTCAGGCATGGGGGTGTTATCTGTATCTATGAATATACAGGTGGCACAACATATACGGTGCTGAAACTGTTAGTTTGTATAATGAAACATAGAGGCTAGCATACAGTGAGATCTTGCAATCTAAAACTCACTCAGGGTGTTTCAAGTGGGCATCCCAGAAAGTTGACTGAGAGAGGTTAGGAAAGAATAGGAGCTACACCTTGGACAACGTAGGCAAGAATGTCTCTTTGGCACACACACTGAAATCTTTCCAAAATCTTCTATCTTAATATCAAGAACAGGGTGAAAAATTAAGTTTGTAATAATGCACAGTAGGCTTTAGGTTTTTAAGATTTAATTTTAAAATAAGTTTCTATATTTTGTCAGGTACAGACATTATTACAAGAGTAGTAGCTGAAGGTCCATGGTGTGGCACCTGTGTAATTTGAAAAATTTTGTATAAAAAAAAGCCAAAAATGACTGAGTACTTAAAAACTGGATGGTAACAGACTGCAAATCCCAGTGATGGTTGAACCTGCTGATATTCTAAGCTCTCAACCATGCTTGCAGTTATTTCCATCACTTCAGATGGACTCAACAGATATTCTAGGCTTCAGGATGATGCTGGGTTTGTTTTGTGTGCTCTTGTTTTGGACTGGGAATGTTGTGTTGATTTGTGTAGGTGGCAAATGAGGGGTATGTACCGCAATGAGGGACTATGTATGTTTGGGAATATGATGTATGTTGGTTGTGTTGTGTGGCTGGTTTTGAAGAATGGTGGCAGTTGGGCCAAGTAATTCATCTTCTGTGCAGTCTGCCTCATACAACCAATGAAATTGTTGCATGCAAATTAGCTGTAGAGTAAGGGGGGTGACTCATAGTTACATCTGATATCACAATGATTTAGGACTCTTGGCATGGCATAAATACATGCCTTACTGTAGCTTTAGACCTCATGGGTATAATTCGTAAAGGCAAAATGGCTGAGAACTGAAACATTGGACAGTATCAGACCTTGAATCCCAATGATGATTCAACCTGGTGATATTCTGAACAATAAGAGATGTCAACCATAGTTGTAGCTGTTTTCATCACTCCACACTGACTCAACAGACATTCTAGGCTTCAAATTGACACAGTGACAATCCTGGAATTCTATTATATAGATAAATAGATGTGCGTCTGCTTTATTAATTAACACAACTTTGCCAAAAGCTTGTAGAGGTAGAAATTTACTTCTCTTCCACCTATTTTTCTTCAACGGCTCGTGAACTTCAAAGCCTCATTGGGATCAATTAAATGTCAACATTATTAAATAAGTAATTTATCTTTTCCCTTTTTCTTAAAAAATAAAACGAACAAGGAAACTAGATGCAGAAACTATACTAATGTCATATTTATGTTACACAGTTGAATATCTCTTGAGAAATGCAAACGTTAACATTCCCATTGAAGCCAATGTCTGTCTTTTTTCTGGATTTCTTTCATAACAAGATTTGGCCTAAATTTTTCTTACCACAATGATAAACTGTCCTCACATTATCCAGGCCCTATAAACTCTAGAACCTGTAAACATTTAGGTTTACATTTTCAAAAGTAACTAGTGATTTTTGAGTACCCAACTTTAGGCATCTAAAAGAGCTATGATTGTCAAGGGCAGAGGCACTTTCTGAAAATCAAGTCTGTCGGGTGTCTCATGTTGGGCACCCAAAACCGAGTCACCTAATCAGTAGTGACTTCTGAAAATGTAGGCCTTTGATTATGACATATTAAGCAACAGCTAAAGATTTACAATAGCATGGAAATGCAGGAAAAGAATGTGATATATATATGCAACAAAGATGAGTTAATGCTATAGGAAAACTAGTTTTTTCCTGTTCCTGGAATTGTGATTTTTACCTTTAATTTTTATGCTGTATTAACATATTTGCATGTAATACCTATATTTATTAATTGCATATATAGGTATGTAAGTACCACAAATACAGGAGTGCACTCAGTGTACCTGATTCTCCACTGCCCTGTTCACTCATTTACATCTGTGCAAAGCTGGGTGTAAAATATGTATGTCAGAAGTCTCCTTTCCTTTAAACCCACGTTAGCATTTCATACTCCCTTTGCACAAAGGGACATAAGTACACAGTGTGTGAGGCAGTTGAGAGTCAGGCCCTATATCTTCAGGTTACTATTAAGACAAGACTTAATAAGAAGATAAGTTGTCATGTTGACTGGTCTCTCTTTGAACATCATCAGTCTACTCACTGTTTCCTAACACTAGATTTTTATGTCCTAGCGTTTATTTTGTTTGTCGTCTGCCTCATACGGGAAGCTCCCTTATAATTCTCAAATATGTAGGGAGAGGACAAGTGATCCCTTTTATGTAACCACTTCTTTTTCCTTACCCTGGAGATCATCTCTCACACATTCAATTCGCTAGTCCCCTGCAGGTAAGTACATATTTCCTAACAAGACAGCTCTCTTTGGTAAGTGCAGCTTTTTTGTACACTCCTGCTAACTTAGCTTTTGGGGGGGAAATCAAAAGCCTTCAATTACAGACATGTTATGAAGGCTTAATATGTTATAGCACCTCCAGTGCTACTTGAAGGACAAAGCTGGCTTTGTGTTTTGCTGGCAGGCAACAGCTCACTCTAAGGAGGACGTTGCACAGATGTAATTACAAAGTGCCACTTACAGATTTAGGAATTTATTCAGTATCACCTAGTACTCCCTGACTCCATTCTATTAGCTCATAAAGGTAAGCCTGTAGATCAGAGCAAATGACCTCAGTGTGTTCAACAGCAGTGGCAAGAGTGAGAAGTCCATGTAAGGTATGAATCTCTCTGGTTTGTGCTCCATAGCACCTGAATCCTGTTTCCAAGGGGGTTATAGGAGAACTCCTTATTCAGTTCCTGCTCTCAGTAGTTATATAGAATTATCATGGTCGTCTGTTCTTATTTATTTTTTTAAAGAAAGAAAAACAACTTCTATGTTGCACTCCAAAGTTGCTAAAAGTTTTTCACCATACAGTGTCATTATATGATCATTGTTCGTAGCATACACTGTTTATTTACAAAGAATGCACAAAGTCTTGTTTCCCTGAACACAGTAGGAATCAAATAAGACTGTTTTTTCTCTGCTCTCAATTCCAAACCTCTTTCCAGCCAGTATTCTGATCAAAAGGCTCTCTTGGGGTTTTTTCCATAGCTCCCTGCACCTAGTGCTCATTCTAGCTGGCTCCTGGGATTTCTGCTGCTTCTGAGTTTCTCTCACACATACACACATGTATAAGCAAATGCATCCCCTGCCCCTGAGTATGTTACCAGATCATAGTGGAACCCCTCAGGATGTATGGCCCAACTCATATTCCAGCTTTGCATATGCCTGTGTTTTGGGCAGAGGCCCCTATTGTATTAGCTATCTGTTCCATAAATGAGCATGTTACATGGTGGACTGAGCCCTTTTACACGGAGCTGGTCCAGCCTACTTGTGCCTTGTTAACTGCCTTGCTATGGGGCCTGGTAGAGGGCAGATGGTCTCTTAAAATAAAAAAGCCCGAAGAAAAGAAGAAATAGAGAAAAAGCTGTGGCAGAGACTGCAGAACAGCAGCAGTGAGCAGGAGGTTCCTAGACCATAAGAACAGGGTGTTGTGGAGTTCATTACGGAGCCCTGAGGAGGGAACACAGAAACAGGGTGCTGCAGAGCCACTGTTGGCCGTGAGAGAGTGTTCAGAAAGCAGCTGGCCCTATTACAGACCTCAACTGCTTCTTACATTTATCCTAAATGAAAGGCAGCTGTTACACCCACCAGCTTAAACGAGGGTTAACCCAACCCATAACAAGACTATATGTTGTCTGGAGGGGCTTGTCATTTGTAATTCTGTTAAGCATATTGAAATGCTGTTTGTAAGAAAATACTTATATAAAATCAAGCTGTAGTGTACTCAAGGGACACACTCTGAGTACTGTAATTAGTTACCAATTGAACACTAAAGAATTCCACCAGGTTAGCAGTTCCCACAGGGTAACTTGTAGACTACTGTTGGTCTGTGGAAACTTACTGGTGGTTTGTAAAGAGCTGGCTGGTCACATGGTGCTGCATCTGAAGGGTTTCCATCTTCTTTTACGTGTCTCTGTTTTCATCACAAATGAGAGCATGAAAGCCTGTAAAAGCACTCGGATAGAAGGAAGAGAAGCCAAACTAGCTGCCTCTGCTATGAACAGTTACCACATAGGAACAAGAGAAGTTACTCTCAGGAACTGCAGTGGTCAGTCACTGCAGGGAAAGGAACAAAGCAGCCAGGCAGTATTCTCCAGAGGAGCGGGGGAAGAAGAGATCCAGGTGGATGGACAGTGTGTCCAATGAGAAAGAAACCAAAGGGCATTGAAGCATGTGCAGGGGAAAGGAGCAACAGGCAAACATGTGCAGGACTTGGGGAGGAAAAAAAGGATCAGGTGGTAGAGATGTATGTTCAGGGGGAAGGGGAAGGGGAAGGGGAAGAGGGAGAAATAGAAGAGATCGAAGAAAGAGATAATGTACTAAACAAAAATGGAGAAAGTGGTTGTACTCTTATTGCATTAAAGACAATTAAATATATACAAATCTTTTTGCAATATTTTCCATGTGAGCAATTGCTGCAGGTGCCATGGGGGGGGGGTCTATGAGAATGTCTGAAATGTGGTGTGTAGTCTGAAAAACTTTTTGTGAATCCCTTAACTATAGGATATAAAAGGCTTCATTCACTTCTGAGCAGAATAAAAACTCTGAAGCATCTTGATATTATTGTTGAATTCCAGTATTTCTGTAATTCTTTGAAGTTGGGTATACAGCCTTGAATCATTCAAGTATGGGATTTGATAAATGGCAGTTAGAATATAGTATATAGTTAGCATAATAGCTCTTAATAATTACAACAAACAATCTTAGATAAATAGAATAGTGCTGCACCACACTACCCAAGAACGTGTTTCCAAAGTCACTACAGACCCATTCCTAAAGCTCTCATTCCATGGTGCACCTATTAGTTGCTGACTTGCAGTTCTAGAAGATGACAATATAAATCAAAAGGGGTGGTTCTGTGGTTGAACAATGTAGTACTTATGTCAGGAAGGGAGTGTAGTCTAATGATTACAGCAGGAAATGGGCAATAGGGGCTCCTGGTTTCTTTTTTTCCTGGTTCTGCTACTTATTTCGTGTATGTCCTTAGAAAAATTAACTATGTTATGCCTCAGTTTACCTGTTACAGTTATAACTAAGGCTACGATTTAGTCATGGGTATTTTTAGTAAAAATCATGGACAGGTCACGGTCAATAAACAAAAATTCATGGCCTGTGACCTGTCCATGATTTATACTAAAAATACCTGTGATTAAATCTTGGGGCAGGCGGGGACACGCTGCTGGGGGGGAATACTGGGGTAGCTGCTACTGTGGGGGGGCGCCTGTGCACCAGCTGTTAGGGGCCACAAACTGAGGCTGCTCTGGCTGGCTGGCCACCACCGACGCAGACCACGACAGCTCCGGCCGGCCGGGGACTGCTACTGGGGCTGTGTACTGCGGCTTCTCCAGGGCCAGCGCAACCCATTAGGCGACCTAGGCGGTCACCTAGGGCACTGCAATTTGGGGGGCGGTGACTGCAGCGGTATCTCCGCGGCAGGACCTTCTGCCGCCTCTGTGGGGGGACGGCATTTCGGGGCAGGACCTTCTGCCGCCTCTGGGGGGGGCGGCATTTCGGGGCGGGACCTTCCACTGCCTAGGGCGGCGGAAAAGCTGGCAGTGCTCCTGGGCTTCTCCGGCCGGCCGGCCAGCTAGGGACCACTGCCCAGGGCTGTGGACTGCAGCTGCTCCGTCCATTCAAGGACTGCTGCCACACTGACCCCTGCAGAAGTCAGAAAGGTTGCGGAAAGTCACGGAATCCATGACTCCTGTGACGTGTGTGACAGACACGGAGCCCTAGTTATAATACCCCTCAAGGATGCTGTGAGAATTGATTAATATTTATAAATCTCTTTGAAATACTTTTAGGAAAAGTGGTACTGCATAAAGGTGCAAAATTGAATTCTATATGTATAATATCGTGAAGAAAATTATAACTTATTAGAAGACAGCAGCATATACTGTTAGGCCCAGATTTGTATAGGTATTTAGGCACTGCTGCACTCAGCATTGCAATGCCTAACTGACTTAGGAGTCTAAGGTCTTGTCTACGTTGCTCTACAGTGCAGATTATGGTGTGGCAGGGGGGAGAAGTGAATTGCAGAGTGCACCAAAATGTTGTGATCTGATTGCCCTGTGTGGACAATGCCATCACAAGCTAAAAGACACCTAGTTCATGTTAATGTAACCTGGTGGGATTTTGCTTTCAGAGCAACGTCTAACCCTTAGGCAACTTGCCTCAAAATGGAACATTCAGTCCTGAGTTAGGTGTCTCTGTGCTGCCCAGGCTCCCTGTGGAAGGCCTGGGGATAGTTAAGCACCTAAGAAAGGTATTTTCAGAAGCTGGCCAGCTGAGCAGGGAGTTACCTGAGCAAGCCAGGACTGAAATGTCGAGGAGAAGGGTGGGGAGAGGAGCATTGCTTAGGCACCTAATGGTCTGTCTACACTTTAATGTAAGCCCAGGGTTAGTAGCACTTGAGTTAACAGACCCTGGGTTTGTTAATCTAGGGTTTGAATGTCTACAGTCACTTGTCTACAGTTCAGGTTAGGATTGTTGAATGCTGGGTTCCGGTGCCTACCCTGCATTATGCTGGCCTGAGACCAACCACCCATATCCCAGACTTCCTAGCTGCCCATGCTAGGCCTTTATTCATGGTGCAGTGTGAGAAAACTTGATTTCCCTCCAAACTTGACTGTCCAGAGAACTAAGAAAGTCAGCCCATGGGAGTGTGGAATTCTTTTGCTGGATCCCAGTGGTGCTGCATCCTATGCTGCAAAGCAATAGGACTTGAACTGTGGGTCACAGCTTGACTCAGGCTTGGACCCTCTACTCTTGTGGGATTCTGCGACCCTGGGTCCATGGCCTGAGTTAGCCCAATTTGTGTGTAGATTTCCATTGCAGTTTAGACATACCATAAGAAACTGACTTCATGCTCCTGGCTGAGAGGCCAGAAATAGTCACCTCCCTCCGCTGAGGATCTTCAGCCATGAACCCTCTCTTGGAGTTAGGCCAATAAACCAGGTCAGCCGAGTGAAGCAACACTTAAATGTCTTTGAAAATCTCTGCCTTAGAGTCCAGTCCTTCATCCTTCTACTCTCATAAGTTCCACAAATGTCTATGGGACTAGTTGCATGAATAAGGGATGCAAGATTAACCCTTTCCTTAGGCTCATTATGAGAGCTACGTTTGTGCTTACTGGTGATAATGGACTGATTGAGCCAATAAGGAGACCTAAGTTAAATATGTATGGCATGAAACAGGGAGTTAAGGCAAAACCAATTTTTCTTAGCAAATATATGGATACAACAAATGGGTGGTAAAGTAAGAACAGTTGTGTTCAGTGCACAATTGGATGACTTTTCTAAAGAAAGTATAGAAAATATAGAACAAATCAGCGAAGGAAGTTAAGAAAGTAAGTGTGCTCAAACACCTTTCCCCTTTCCTGGAATTTCCAATGTTCTCACAATAGATAGTCACACAATATATTGCCTATCTTTGCAAAACTGTGGGGAAGAATTCAGTGATGCAGAGGATGACATCCAAGCACCTGTTTCATAGACAGTAAAGTAAACCAGTAATTTAGGTTTCTATGATTTATAGAGAAACAACCAGACCACATATTGGAATTGCCTCTAGGCAGGGACAACTCATTCAGTGTTCTCTTAATAGTAATAACTTAGATATATGGAGTGTCTTTCATCCCCAAAGATCCTGAAGCATTTTATTAACTCAACCAACTACTGTGTACATAAAGGAAATGCTTGACTCATGAAGAAAATGCAACTACTTCTGGGGCAAAAAGCAACAGTTGCTTAATATCACTATACAACAGTTTAGGACAGGAAGTGAAGAAAGAAACTATATCAAATTAAAATTGTAGGTGGAATTTGATTAGATAGAATATAATTAAATCTAACTACTGGAATTGGAATGTGGCCAGCATACAGCATACAATACATCTCCACTAGAGAAAAATTTCTTTTTTTTTTTCTAAAGTCTCATTTGAAATTAGCAGAGTGTCCCTCAATACTACATTGGAACATAGTTTCAATGCTGTCTTAGCCCCTTATCCTGCGAGCTGTTTTGTGTGGGTGGACCTTTGTGTCTGCATGCAGCCTTACTGCAGTGGTGCTCTTCATGAGTACAGGACTTGGTCCACGTAGAACAGCTTGAAGAATCGGGACCTTGGAGAGAAGAATACAATACCACTTCTTACTGCACTTTGGGGTTTCCTGAGAGGTCTACTATCCAAAACCTGACCACGTTCAACCCTTCTTCGTGACATTGGAGAGGACTGCTGTAGTTTCAGTTTCCTTGGAAATATTTAAGTGGGTGCATGTGGGTGAAAGGAATATATGTTTTTATCATTTATATATCATTTATATTCCAGAATCACCCAAAATATGAGGTGCTGTACAGACTCTACAGGGAGACACTGTCTTGGCCCCAAGGAATTCACAGTCTAAACAGACACAACAAAAGACATGGGAATAGGATGGATGCACAAGAAAAACTATTTGATGTGCTGTTATGGCAGTAACAAGTAGTGGATTTGACAGTGTTTTCTGTCCATTACCTCCTTCCTTCATGCTTTGCATGTGTTCTGCTATTCCAAACTAGTTGCTCCCCCATGTGCGATTCTCAGTTACAGTAAGCCCCCTTCCTAACTTACTTCATAGACTAGGAATTTAGTGTGGGAGATAAAAATGCAAAATAATCAGACAGTAAGAAGGTGTTTCTGTTTTAAACATATTGGGCCAAAATCTCATCAGACTTGCACTTTGTTCAAATCAATAGGATCACTTGGAGTGTAAATCAGGACACCATTTGGTCCATTGTTTACTTGTTTTAATACAATGTTTTTATTATTCATGCATCTGAGAAGGCAATGGCAATTTTGAATTCCTTTCTCTGCCCTTTTTAGTCGACAGGGCGTCTGAAGAGAATGCCTACAGTGAAACATTTATTTGCAGACAAGTGAAGAGAGGTTTATTGAGTAGTGAAAATATGGTCTTATTTGGTTGCTGTCTTTCCCATTTTTTTTTGAGAGAAAGAGAGATTAACTTGTACAAGAAAAGCATCTTAATGGAACATAACTGTTTTATGAATAGAGCGCAAAGATCTCCATGCAATATTTATATACTGTCTCAATTACCATTGCAAATAGATTTGATGATTCAGCAGATAGGAGTTTTAACAGGATCTTCAGTAATTCCTTTCTCCATTAAGTTCTCCAAAGGAGAACCCAAATCTACACTGTAGCCTGGTCTTGTATTCCGTTTAAGTCACACATTTCAGTGCAGTAAGAGATAATGTAATCTGTTGTAAACCAGAAATGCAGACAAGCTAGTGAAGCAGAGCCGAATGGAATGCTGATATTCTGTAGCAACATAAGTTTCCAGGAAGCTTTCTTTAATATAAGATTCTTTGAGGTAAATGTGTCTGGCTTCTGATCACATTGAAATGTGTTGGGGACGTGTGTGTGTGTGTGGGGGGAAATGTACACTTATAGTAACACACACACTCTGTACGGAAGCATTCTAGAAAGAAGCGAATGTGTCACTTCCAAATTTTGTTCACTTTACTGCACAAAACAAAGGCATACATTTTTATGGTCTCCAAAGGGGAAAGTCAGTGAGTTATGAGAAGTGAAGAAACCCAGGGCAGAAACTTGGAGGAATTAGCACACGGCACTGTGTGAGAGATCTTACAAAGGACTTTTTTTTTTTCCCCCTTTACCAATGTCAGAATGCTTGCTGTCTTTTTAAAGCATCATCAGGGGAGTAGAGAGCAAGTGCCACTCGCCCAGGAATACATGAAGAACGGCTGGTAAGAATATTGTGACAAGTTATATGAAGCACCAAGGGATATTCCAGACTTTATCAAGAGTGAGGCAATCATTTTCACAGTCATAAAAGTACCTTGGCAGGCAGACTGCAAATGTAATAAAAGGACGGAGAGCAGGGGGGTATGTTGTCTATGCTCATAAAAGGGGATGGTGATTGTGTAGTTACAGTCCTTCATAAAATCCTTCAAGTTAGATGGAGGGAAGGAAATTAGGTCAGAAGACTGGTACAAAGCAACCTACATGATGTTAGCTAAAATAAAGGTGACTAGCAGGATCGAAAACAGCAAAACAATCTCATTATTCCAATACATAAGGGGCTTCTACATGTCATTCTAGATCAAGAACAGACAGGACAAGGTAGATGCTTAGGAAGAGAAGAGAACTGTGTCAGATTTCTTCTCTGGAAAGCTGTGAGGGAAGAGGCAAGGGATTGTAATCAATTACTCTTCTCAATGGGATTCGTTAATTGCGCAAAGATTTTTAATGTCCAATCCTTTGGGAACTTGAATGGTTACAGGTTTCCCTTTTGGCCTAAATGGATTTATTCAGAACCAAATAAAGGAATGCAGTGGATTGTCAGCACGTTACAAGACTGTAGAATTACTCAAGAAAGGGCTTTGCAACAATAAACTTCCTTTTTATCTCTTTTGAGAAAATTATAGTGAGTGGTTTTGAGGATGTAGTGCAGACACCTGATAGGCAATTGGAAACGTGAAGTTCAGTATGGTTTTCTTTTTCATATGTATCAGACAGCAACTGAGACAGTCTTTTGGCAGATATTTTGTGGCCTGTACTGTGGCATCTTTCTGGCTATTTAAGACACCAAGGCCATGGTAACAGAGCTAAAAATACATAGATTTGGAACAAGAGGTTTGCTTCAGTCATTTAGGCTTAGTGATTAATGAGAACTGTGATATGAACTTCCAGAGAGCTAAGAGACCATTAATGACTGGTTCATTTATAAATGATAAAGATCTCTCAACATCAAAGTACTTGAAAAGGACAATAAATAGGGGGAATTTTGAACTTTGCTGAGATCTGGACAGTGGTGCAATATAATTGTCACCTAGTTAGTGTGACTTCTGAAAGGATAGATTTATCAAGAAGATAAGTTTCCATGTTTTTTCTCCAAAAATTTTGTTTTCTTCTTCTTATGCTTCACATATCAACCTACCAATACAAGGTGGTACATGTTTCAAACAGCTGTGAATCTCTCCAGAACGCCCATCAAATCCCAAAGCATGCACATAAATAACATCTACAAATTCAGTTTACAAGTTTTAATGAATAAATAGCCTTCCTATTTGTTATACAATATATCTACTTTCAAATTTTAATCCTACCCATGTACTTCAATATATAATGAAATTTGATCAAATATGTATGGTAAATAAAAGCACAATTTGATATTTACAAGATATTTTTCTATAAATAGATAAATATAGTAGTTATTTCAGTGAATACTTTTAGAAAGAATGAGTAAGAGAAGCAAACGTGATCCAGTGTTTAGGGCACTCATCTGGGAGTCAAGGTTAACAGGCTATTTTCCCAAATCTGTTCCTGACTTCTCAAATCTTGGCCAAGAAATTTAGGCTGAATTTTTAGAACTGTGTGTGCAGCTGGTTATTCATGTAATCCCTCTGTGCCTCCATTTCCTCCTGTAAAGTTGGCATAATACTTATTTCACAAGAATATTGTGATGCTTCATTGATGTCTGTATAGTATTTTAAGACCCTTGAATAAAATCCTATGTAAATGCTGTATCTTTTGTGACAAAATTCCTCCTCTATCTTGGTGGGTCCTGCACTTATTGGTAGATTTTCTTGCCTCAGAGATTCACCATGTGGGTGGGGGAACAGCCCAGAGACCTTCCCTTCTGGAAGACCCCACAGTCCAGGTCAATTGAGAGGTTTGGGGGGAACCCAGGCCCGCCCTCTACTCCAGGTTCCAGCCCAGGACCCTGTGGACTACAGCTGTCTATATAGCCTCCTGTAACAGCTGCATGACAGCTACAACTCCCTGGGCTATTTCCCTATGGCCTCCTCCAAACACCTTCCTTATTCTCACCACAGGACCTTCCTCCTGGTGTCTGATAACCCTCGTGCACCTCAGTCCTCCAGCAGCAGCACTCACTCTCAGCTCCTTGCACCTCTTGCTCCCAGCTCCTCATACTCACAACACAACTGAAGTGAGCTCCTTTTTCAAACCCAGGTGCCCTGATTAGCCTGCCTTAATTGATTCTAGAAGCTTCTTCTTAATTGGCTCCAGGTGTCTTAATTAGCCTGCCTGCCTTAACTGGTTCTAGCAGATTCCTGATTACTCTAGTACAGCCCCTGCTCTGGTCACTCAGGGAACAGAAAACTACTCATCCAGTGACCAGTATATTTGCCCTCTACCAGACTCCTGTACCCCACTGGTCTGGGTCTGTCACACTTCATTATTATTTATTATTAAATTCCCTTACAGTATAAGAAGGCCACATATTCAATGCAATTTTGAAAAATAACTCTCTCACCATTGTTTCTTATTTGTGATCCATTCTTGTTCCCATTGAGTTCGGTGGGGTCAGGGGCCCGCCTGCAGCAGAGCTAGTCTCCTGGCAACCTAATGAGCATAGCTGGTCCTCATAGAAGCTGTCTGTTTCACTGCACCACCTGATTGGTTGCAGGAGTCAGCAGGCTGATACTTAAGCTCAGTAGCCGCAACACTCCCATGGCTGCTCAATGCATTCTTAGCCCGCAGCTTTGCTTGGGTCCTGACCTTGCTGCTGTCTCTAGCCTTGCCCCTGTCTGTACTCATTCCCATTCTTCCAGCTTCTTCCTGACTTCTGACTCTTGGTTCAGACCCTTGGCTCTGCCTTCTGACTGTGACTCTGGTTCACCCTTGGGTTTAGGCTTTGGTTTCTAGCTCCTGGCTCTGAGCCTTGGCTTTACTCTCAGACCCACCTGGTCTGGATCCAGCCCTAACTCGTAGTCTGGACTCTTGTGCCAACCATTAGGTAAGACCACCCATAATCCAGTTGCTGACAAGTGGCCGAACTCCCATTAACCTCAGTGCTGCAGGGTCAAGTTCACAGTTCTCACTGATCAGTAGTAATATCTGCCATCATAACTGTATCAGTAGCTGGAGATGCAAACTTTGGGTCAAGACCTGAAATGTGTTGAGTGCCTGCAACCTCTATTGAATTCCATGGGAATTATAAATGCTCAGAACCTCTCAGGAGTGTCCCAATATTGTGAAAGATCAGCCTGAGGTGTGAACTTGTGTCCTGTGTAGAGAGCAAATGGTAGTTCAGCAAAAATATTGCTATAGGCTCAAATGCTCATAAAATCAATTAGCAATTCAACTGAGCTAAGACTGATGAAGCAAGATCTCTTTTGTACACTCTATATTTTTAGTGTAGCATACTGGAGTGTTGACTGTTTTGCCTATTACTTCCATCTAAAAGTTACTACAGATCTGAATAAGAATGAAAATCCTTTGCAAAAATATGAATCTTCATTTAATATTGTCCTCTGATAATGGTAAGGCAGGTAAGAAGTAATTCTAGCTATAGACTAGCTAAAAATTGTACACTCAACTCATTTGTACTAAAATACTCTATTGTTTTTACTATCCACTTGTTTGCCTCATTCAGCTGTTATGTCTTGTCATTTACACTGTAAGTTTGTGAGATCAGGGACTCTCCTTTACTATATATTTATATAGCACTTAGCACAATGAGATTCCAACTGCCCTGAGACCTTTATGCACTTTCAGAATATAAAACTTAAATAAGTAATTTTGCACTATATTGGTGGTGTTAATTTGAAATAACAATGGTAAAAATGTGAGATGCTCTAAAAAGCAAGCCACACATTTAATAATTGATTGTAAGGTTTACCTTTCCAGGCTCTGGCACTGTTTATTTATTCCAAACCTTGCAAGCTCCTGTTTTTAAGTTAATGACAATAATACCTTTTACTTACACAGCACCTTTCATCCAAGGTCCTTGAAGCCCTCTACAAAGGCCAATAAGTATCATTCTCTCCACATTACAGACTAGGAAATGGAAGTATAGACAGTTGAAGTGGTTTGCCTGAAGTCACACAATAAGCAATTGACAAAGTGGAGAAAAGATCCCAGATCCCTTGACTGACAGTCTCTTACATACCATCAAGCAATGTAACTTTTGAAATATCAGGCCAATCAAATGTTACTATGCTAATTTCTTTGTCAGAATGTTAGCAGGAGTCCTTGTCTTCATATTACTAGTCTTATTTTGCAATGGATCATAGGTCTATGAGGAAGGAACCTTTTGTATTACTCCAAGTGACAGGATGGAAAACAGCATCACACTTTTTTTTTACCTGATGTGGCATTCACCTAGGATTTACCCTCTGAAAGCCAAATAATTAGCTGCATGAATGCGTGTTTCAAAGCCTCCTTATACAAGAACAGAAACTTATAGTGGGTTTCCCAGGTCAATGTAACCTATAATACATATTACAGGCAAGAAAATCCAATAGTGTAAAGTTTGTTGTGGGTGCATTTGGGCCAGATTCTGCTTTCAGTGATGCCAGCGTAACTCTATTGACTTTAAAGGGGAAGACTGGAGTCTTCTGATGCCCACCTTGTAATCACAGGAAATCCGTTGTGTTGGATCTGATTTTAACAGACACATTCTGTCTTAACTCCCACATTCAATCTACTAGAGACAAAGGAAAAAATCCAAATCCTTGACAATATGATGTATATGAAATTTCCTTCCCAGTCCCAAACTGGTTATACAATTAACATCTGGCAAGCCACAAATCACTATGGTTAAGTATCTAATTCCATTTGTACCTTTAAGACCATTTGTGTCTGAATAAGTCTGGATCTTGCAAAGACTTAAGCATATGCTTAACTTTATGTACTGTGAGTAATCCATTTATTTCAATGGGACTACTCACGGTGCTTAAAGGTAAGCATGTGAGTAGTCTTTGCAGGATTGGGGGCCTTAGACTGTAAACACATTGGGAACTATCTAATACTGTATATCACCAAGCTCATTGTCACTTTTCAACAAATAATCACTGTTACCCTGAGATATCACTGATGTCCAACCATTTTCTTAAATCCTATTCATGTGGATTATTTAGAATGATGAAATATACCTTTTATTATAATGATTGTCACTCGTATTCAAATATGACTATAGGTCAATGTTCCCTCTAATTTTTTACATCCATGTGTGAAATGAATTTTGTTATGTGCACCAATATGGAGGTGATGTGTGGCAGGGTGGGACCGAGGGGTTTGGAGTGTGTGTGTGTGGGGGGAGGCTCAGGGCTGGGGCAGAGGGTTGAGTTGCAGGTAGGGGGTGAAGACTCTGGCTGGGGGTGCAGGTTCTGAGGTGGGGCTGGGGATGAGGAGTTTGCTGTATGGAAGGGGGCTAAGGGCCAGAGGGTTGAGGTGCGAGGGGGGGAGGTGATGGCTCTGGCTGGGGGTGTGGGCTCTGGGGTGGGGCTGGGGTGAGAGGTTTGGGGGGCAGGCTGTCCCAGGGCTCTGGCAGGGAGAGAGGACTTAGGTTGGGGGAGATTTAGGTTGGATGGGGGAGGTTTAGGGTGGATATTAGGAAAAACTTTTCACTGGGAGGGTGGTGAAGCACTGGAATGGGTTACCTAGGGAAGTGGTGGAATCTCTTTCGTTAGAGGTTTTTAAGGCCCGGCTTGACAAAGCCCTGGCTGGGATTATTTAGTTGGGGATTGGTCCTTCTTTGAGCAGGGGACTGGACTAGATGACCTCCTGAGGTCCCTTCCAACCCTGATATTCTATGTCTCCCCACAGCACTTTTCGCCCAGGGAGGGGAACCTCTCCCCAGCCGCGGCATCTCCGGGGCTGGAGCTGGGGGAGGGGCCCTTCTCTCTGGCTGCCACAGCTCTGAGGCTGGAGCTGGGGGAGGGGTGCCTCTCCCCATCCGTGCAATCCTTGATAGCCTGCTGCACAGCTATGCAGCTTAGAGGGAACTTAGATTATGACTGGAAATCAGTTCCCACTTGTAGCGTTCAGGAGATGTGCCAGGGCAAGTTGGTGTCTACATTCCTTCCTACTGTAGGCCAAGGTGGCACAACAATATTCTATTTTGCTTGTTCTGCTTTCTTTGTAGCAGAGTGCCAAGCTCGCCTGTCATGGGCTCTATCCTCCCAGGTCATTAAGTCCAGCCCACCAGACTGCATATGCCGCTTGATGCAATCCTCATAACGGAGTTTGGGATGGCCAACCTTCCTACTGCCTTTTTCAAGTTCACTTAGGCAGTTGATTGTTATCCATACGTATAACATGGCTGATCCAGGTCATTTGCCTCTGTACTAACATGGCTTCCAGTCTCAGCATGGCTGCCAGCTGTAGCATTCCATTGTTGGTGATTTTGTCAGATCATTTGATTCCCATTATGCTGTGCAGGTAGGTGGCGTTATATCAGACAGTAAAGTTTTTGAATATGGCAACAATAATGGGAAGAGGTCTCTAATGAGTGTAGAAGAAAAGGCCACACAACAGCTCTGAAAACTTGGTATTTTGTGGACACTTTGACCCCCTGTCTTGTCCATAGCTTTTGTTATACTAATAGGTTTGAAGTTTTCCTTCTTACCTTATTAATACAATATTGTAGATCTAATACAGCATGTGAGTTATTTAGAGGGGAATAACGTGGTGCAGTTAACATGAGAAGGAGGTAGTATGCATAGACTTCAACACTCAGTGAAGTGAGAGGTTATGGAGCAACAGAGCAGCACTAATATTCTTTAAGTTGAGAAATCTTAAAGGAACAAGTCAACTTTCTTATGTTGACTTTACCTAAAAGTTGACCCATCATCCGTTTAATGCTCAGTCTTATACAGTAAATGGGTCATATTAAACATATATGGCTTGAAGAACCTGATGAGTTAAGGGGCAAGTGATAGTATATGGAGCCTTTCACCTTACAGTCAGTGGTTATAACACTGCTCTGGTCAGAGGTGAGTTTGGTAGTCTCAGACCAGTTTCTAGCGGACAAGTGTCCGCTTATAAAAAGTGACTACAACACTTTTAAAACACTTATAAAAAGTGACCCTCATTGCCCCTCTCCTTGGCTCAGTTTCAGCAGACAAGGCAAGGACTGACTTGGCATGGAGAAGGAATTGATCTCTCTAACCTTAAAAGGTGGAGGCATATTTACAGAGCAGGGTGAAGTAGTTTGCATTGCCTATACCTGTGCTTTGTCTGATCTGTGGATAAACTGTGGACTTCAGTTTCCAGGAATGCCAAGCCAGCACCTTTCAAGAAAAATAAATTCAGTTTTTAAAAAAGTTATACTATGGCCTTAGTTATTCAATGGCAGCATCTGGCATTTTAATCAATAGAAGGGGACCAGGAGAAGAAATGTTCTGCTGTTCTACTGGTTTGTTCTACTGGTTTTTATCCTTGGGTATTTTTGAAACATTTTAGACTTTCTCTTCCTCCATCCCTTTACTCATCTTACTTCCCATTCCCTCTCTACACAAAGGTACAGCTACATTTTCAATAGCATTGCACCCTTACTGGATCAGATTCTATGCTAGCTTAAACCCTGTGAAACCCCACTAAGGGAACCAAATGACATGGCATACAAATCAGTCCAGGATTTGAGTACTCAATTTGTTTCACCTTTTTATGTGTAGGATGTTTTAAAAAAATTTATTTAGCTTTTTTTAAATATACCTATTATAGTGGAAATGTATTAAGGGCTCAATTTTGATATTTTCCCACCTTTGCAATGGTATTATGCTGAATTCAATGGAGTTACTCCTAACTTTTAAGAAGTGAAAATAGTTGTAGTTGCTCAATTCAATGGCCACATTCTGGTCTGGCTTTATGCAGTCCCACTATTGGAGAGAAAAATGGGTCAGGTGAGTGAATAAGTTCACAGTAAAGATGGGTAGGTTTGCATACATGGGTAGTCTCAGGGGTCACAGATGACTACCAGCCACAGCCCTGACATCTGATTCATGCAGGTGAACCACTATGCTCACACAGAGCTTCATAAAATTCAATGGGATTTTGTGTGGGCAGAAGGGTCTGCTTGATCAGATGAGATTTAATGTCAGGACTTTAGAGTGTACAAATCTCTGGGTACAGACTGTGTTCCTCTGTGCATGGTCGACTGCTTTCAATGGCGTCCTTAATATCTTGTACTAATGGCTACCAAAATAGAAATACAATGATTGCTGTAGGCGTGCCTCTTCACTCACTCACTCACACACACACACACACACACACACACTTTTCTCTATTGGCTCAAATGCTTAGCGCTAACTTCTTGATCAACATGCAATTGCCCCCTAAACAGATGCAGATACTTCGCAAAAGCAGCATTAATATGTGCTTGTAATGTTGCTGGCATCAGTCCCTCATGCAGATTACTCCTGGTAAAAGCATAAATAATCTGCACAGTTGTATGATGCACAGGGTCAGGTCAGGGTGTGTATGTATATAAACATGAGGAGCAAGGCCCCTTGACTCTTGTTCCCCTGCTGTGCAGCTCCATCATCGAAGGCCTACTGTGTTGTCTCTCCATGGAGCTGTGGGAAGCGAGTAATGGAGTGGTCAACATATGCCTTACACACCTGCTGCTTCGTGTTTTTTTTTCCTAGCGTCTGCCCATGCAATGCACCTACCAGAATGTGACCTTATAACATATGTAATTATCGTATTAGTTGTAAGATGCACAGGTCCAAATGTAGTCCAGAATTACAGCCTTTAGCACTAGATGTATAAAAAAAATCCCTCATGGTAGTTTTATTTAAATTATAACATCTGAAGTTTCTTATACTTCCAGCTAACAATTGTGTGAAGTAGCTTGTTCACCCACACTGGAGTAACTCTAACTCAGAGTTTAGTTATTTTCTTCTCATGGCTTACCGAAGAGGGGAAAATATTCATGTGAATTTAGCTTAGCAGAGAAGCTGCTTTTGGGTAATCTCCCTGCAGTGCTCTGGAGCTGAAATCAAGAATCTGAAAAATATCATTTATTTTAAATGGCTCTGTAGACCACTTGATATTTGTTTAGTCTCGTGGTCTGATGCTGGAACGAGATGCAATGGACTTGTTTCACAACAGCCTTACTTTCTTTTTGAATGGATAGAGGCTATGTATAATTCTTTACCACATTTAACTGTGTTTCAGCCGGTTCAGTTTTGAGGCTGTTTAAATATATTTATTTATATTTAATTTCTGACATATATGCTGAAATACTAATAGAAATGGTGTTGCAGGTGCTGGCGACTACGTAAGATGCACTCTTCATGGTCTGTTAGTAACGAACCAATATAATATGCAGCATGTACAACGTTTTGGAATTCTTCCAGATACAAGGTGCTATCTAGTGGCATAGTATTTATTTATTAACATATTTCCCAGAAAATACTGTGGTGGAAATGCTGTCTTTTAGATGAGACATATAACGGACTCTATACAAATGGCATCATAAGATTCCTTACTTATTGTGTCTCAGTGATTCAGTATTAAATCTGCTCACTCTTAATTTCCTGTCCAAAGCTGGTGAGTAAGGATGCTGTGACCACTTGGGGGACTTATCCAAAGTCCATAGAAGTCAATGGAATATGTTAGTCTTTAAACAGTGAATGCATTTTTGAGGTGGATTAAGTACTTTTGGTTAAAACTCAGTATATAAATGTAAGTTATCATTAAAGTACTATTTTACTTAACTGCTATTAGTTTAACTATAGACATTGGGCCAGGTTCTGATCTTGGTTACACTGATGTAAATCCAGAGTAACTCCATTGACTTAAGTCATTGGAATTAAAATGAACTCTACTGGTATAACTCAGATTAAAATATGGGTCCATTACCATTACTCCACTTATTAGCATCTAAACTGCAGTTTTCATTTCATTTCCATTTACTAGCTCTCCCTTAGGCATTTTTAGACTATTCAACAATAGCAAAACCCACCAATTCTTTCATAAATATGATCTATATGGTAAATGTGCTTTGTTTTGCATTTCTTTATTTTTTCCTCAGAGAAAAAACTGGTGATCCCAATGTAATTGTCCAGTTATTTTTTTAACCCTTCCTCTGACTTACATCATGGGTTTTCTTAAGGAACTACACAAGTATTGGGGTTTCCTATAACTTCCTTTCAAAAGGGTACGGGAAAATGTAATCCCGCATTTGCAGTGACAATACATTTCTTGTTTGTTTTCCCTAACAGAATCCAGTCAAAATTGTATTTCCCCAGGCAGGTCTGTATGTGCATAAATAATAGGATTTGTAAACAAGTGTACCTATCCATATGGTCACCCAGCTGGTTTTGAAAAATCCCTAGGGGGACACCAATTAGTGGTAGCACAAACATAAATTAATGAATAGTTGCAAAGGTGATGTTCTTTGTACAGTTTACAAATTATGATAGAACTAGTTACAGCAGCAATAACATGTATGTTTATAAAGTGCCTTTTATCTTACAATCCCCTTAGCACTTTGTCAGGCTGACTTGTAAATATAATTGAATGATGGGTCTTTGACTTACACAGCCATAAAAAGTAGAACTTTATGGGCAAATGAGCAAGTAATAGGTACAAAGGTGTGCTGCCTTTCAAATAAGTGAAAGACTTAAATACTGATGGTCTTTCCTTTCTGGCCCCTTGTGCATCTGAATGTATACATCAGGTGGAAGGGGAAGTTTGCACGGCCGTTTCCTCTGGAAGGATACACACGTTTGCTGAGCTCCTGCAGCAGGATTTGACATCTCTTCCATGGCATGCCTGCTTGCTTACCTGTTTAGCTTTTTGTAGGCTGATGTAGATACTGCAACCCTCCACAAAAACAAGCACATCCCTCATTCAGTCATCCTGATTATGACAGGGCTTGGATTTAGGCATGTTTCACAGGGTGACTGGGCCTTGCAAGAAAGGGAGCAGGGTCCAGTGCACATGGACTGATTGCCTGCTGTCTAGCTGGGCTTAATGGAAGGCAGATGGGCCTTACTGTGGGGGAGACAGCTATAAGTGAGGTGCTAGATGCCTGCAGACACAGCAGGGGGTAAGAAGGCTTCTGTAGAGCCCTGAGTTAGCAGAAGGAAGACAGCAGCAGGGTGATGGCAAGAGGTGCTGAGAGACCAGGAAGACAGACCCTCAGGGAGGATGCGTTGGGTCCAGTTTGGAGCTGGAGCAGAAGAGTGTTTGAATTGTGAGGGGCAAACAGACCCTCAGAGAGGAGGGGCTGGGCCCAGCTGAAAGTGGGAGGAAGATTATGTAAGTTTGAGTTGTATTTTGAAAGACTTTCTGCCGGGCTCAATAAACTGGACCCCAGAAGGGGGGGATGTTTTGAATATCGGGAGTGTGTGAACTTCTTAAGGGAGCCTGAGTTAAAGATCAGAGGGGTAGCCGTGTTAGTCTGGATCTGTAAAAAGCAACAAAGAGTCCTGTGGCACCTTATAGACTAACAGATGTATTGGAGCATAAGCTTTCGTGGGTGAATACCCACTTCATCGGACGCTTGAGTTAAAGAGAAACTGAAGCTGGCATCAGCAGAGCCACTTTTTGCCAGAAGGGGGTGCTACAGGGCGGGCTACCCTTTGACAGCAGGACGTGTGGGGATGGCATACCAGCGCTTCTTTTTAGCTGCTATTTTGTTTTCCAGAATCTTAGCTTTTATTTCTGTAAAAAAAAGTTTCTAGCTGTTATGGTTGTGGAGAAAATGTTAACACTGTAACCCAGGGATTGGCAACCTTTGGCATGCGGGCTGTCATGGACATTCGCTGGCAGGCTAGGACGGTTTGTTTACCTGCAGCATCCGCAGGTTCGGCCGATCACAGCTCCCACTGGCCGCAGTTTGCCATTCCAGGCCAATGGGGGCTGTGGGAAGCGGCGGCCAGCACATCCCTCAGCCCACGCTGCTTCCCACAGCCCCCATTGGCCTGGAATGGTGAACCACGGCCAATGGGAGCTGTGATCGGCCGAACCTGCGGACGCTGCAGGTAAACAAACCACCCTAGCCTGCCAGCGGATTTCCCTGAGAGGCCACGTGCCAAAGATTGCTGATCCCTGCTGTAACCCAATGCATAAATGAGAGTTAGCAGAGAGTCACTGCTAACTGAATGCCCAGCTTTCTCAATGAGGTGTTCACTCAGTTGCCCAGTGCAAGACAGTGCAAAGGGGGTCCAGTGGCACTGGGCCTGGGCCCATCAGGGATATGTAAAGGGCTGTGGGTTTTTTATTTCTCATTGTTTTCTTCCATTGTGGAGGTCTTAGTCTTCTATGCTTATGGCCCCATATGGACCATTCAGGGCCCCATTTCATACCTTGTACATTTCATTGATATGCACACCAAAACAGAGGAGGTATAATGGAGGTTGTGATGGGTTGGATCACAGAAACCCCCTTGGGAGCTGCCACCCGATGTGCAAAGACTACCCCTGCTTCTGTTTTCCCTGCCAGTTCAGGACTCCAGCACCCTGTCTTGCTGAGCCAGACACTCCTGTTTGGCTCCAGACACAGATCCAGGGTCTGAATCACTAGTCCCAAAGCTGCAAGTTTACCTGAAAACAGCTCACAGTATAGTGCTTGTCTTTAGCACTCAGATGCCCAGCTCCCAGTGGGGTCTAAACCCAGATAAATCCGTTTTACCCTGCATAAAGCTTATGCAGGGCAAACTCATAAATTGTTCGCCCTCTATAACACTGATAGAGAGATATGCACAGTTGTTTGCTCCCTCAAGTATTAATACATACTCCGAGTAAATTACTAAATAAAAAGTGATTTTATTAAATACAGACAGTAAGATTTAAGTGGTTCAAAGTAGTAACAGACAGAACAAAGTAAGTCACCAAGCAAAATAAAATAAAATGCGCGAATCTATGCCTAATCAAACTGAATACAGATAATTTCCTCACCAGTTCCAGAGTGCTCCCTTTTACAGGCTAATCTCCTTTTAGCCTGGGTCCAGCAATCACTCACACCCCCTGCAGTTACTGTCCTTTGTTTCAGTCTCCTTCAAGTATCCTGGGGGGGGGTGGAGAGGCTCCTTCTTTAGCCAGCTGAAGACAAAATGGAGGGGTCTCCCCTGGGTTTAAATAGACTCTCTCTTGTGGGTGGAGACCCCCCTCCTCCCTCCTATGCAAAGTCCAGCTCCAAGATGGAGTTTTGGAGTCACCTGGGCAAGTCACATGCCCCTGCATGACTCAGTCTTTGCAGGCCCACGCCATTGCTCACATGGCATCTTGCATGTCTCCAGGAAGACTTTTCATGTGGATTGGAGCATTCCAAGATGCATTGTTCCTCAAGTGTCTCCTGATCAGGTACTTAACCTGGCGAATTCCTTCCTAAAGAAGCTGACCAAATGCCTTACAAAGCTTACTTAGAAATCAGGCAAGCATACAGCCCATATTCTTAACCTCGAGTAGAAAATGATATATATGTACAAATAGGATGAATAGATATAGTAGACCATAACCTTTACGGAGATATGTTACATGGCACAGGCAGCACAAAACATATTCCAGTTATGTCATACATACATTTATAAGCACCCGCTCCCCATAAAGCCTTATGGGGTACACTGTCACAGAGGTTATGTTAGAGAAGCTGAAAAAAGACAGTTTAGATATGGCTAATTGCAGGAGACAAAGCTATGACAATGGAGCTAACATGGCTGCATCAGACAAAGGTGTTTATAATCGAATTCAGCAGTTAAATCAGTATGTGTCTTTTGTCCCATGTGCTGCCCATTCACTGAATCATGTTGGAGAAGCTCCGGCAATTGTTCAAGTTGTGCTGTTTTTTGGAATTGTTGAGAGATTGTATATCCTGTTTTTCTGCTTCTGCTAGTCGTTGGGATGTGTTGAAAAAGCATGTTCGCATTATATGAAAATGTCAAAGCACCGCAGGATGGTCAGCAAAGGTAGAGGCAATCTGTCCACTACAAAATCAGGTTGAGAATGTTCTTGCTGCTTTAGATGAGATCAAGACTTCACACAATCTTACACCAGAACTTAATTCAGAAGCTGATAGCTTGCAAAGGAACACTTCAGATTTTTTTGTTTCTTGTTTTGGCCGAGATGTGATGTACTATCTTATCAAAAATTAATGATGTGAGCAAAAAATTAGAGTTCGGATCTTGATGTTCAAATGACTCACAGTTTACTGCACGGCTTTTGAGATGCTTTAATGGTATTATGGTCTTCTGGGTTCACTACATCTAAGGAAACTGCTGCTTCATGGGCTGAAATGTTAGAAATATCCACACATCTCAAAGACAAATGATGTCAAAAGAGGAAAGTAATGCCAGTAAAACCATCAAAGGATGAAAAGTCATCAGATACTGTAAGTTTTTGAACGGGACATTTTTAACCCCATCTTAGACACAACATTAACACAATTGGATGACAGGATATGTAAGTACAATAAAGTCAGACAAAGGTTTGCTTTTTTGATGGGCTGGAAACTGAAAAGTATCAGCAGCAAGGACCTAAAGAGGCACGCTCGAAATTGAGCAAGTACCTACCCTGAGGTTTTAAACTTGGAGTTTTGAGAACAAGATTGAGCTCTTTGCCAGTTTTTACAAGTGAATCTTTAAGCATGCCGTTGGCAACAAAGGTGCCTATTGATCTACATTCATGATAAGTCTTTAGATGCAAGTTTACCTAAAATCAGTGTATTTTTTGCTGTCTTCCTATAACCATGGCCACTAATGAAAGGAGTTTCAGCAAGCTAAAACTAATCAAGACCTATCTAGGAATATCCATGGGGCAAGAAAGATTATGTGATCTGGCAGTTCTTTCTATAGAGAATTCAGAAGCAAGGTGAATGGACTGGGGTGAGCTAATTAATGAGATTACTTCAGAGGAGACTAAGAAGGGAAAGTTCTTTTGTAAAAGTACTTAGTGATGATTGCAGTTTTTTGTGATAGGGAGATCGGGGGCCCCAGATTTGAGTCTTAAAATGGGCCTGGAACACCCTTGGCATGGCACTAGCCCTGTGATAATTTAAATGTCAACATTGTAAACAATTTCATTCATCCTGTAAATTAAAAAGAAAAAGAGGGTGACAGATCTGCACTCTCAGTTTGGTGGCATAAGTAGATGGTGTTTGGGAGATGCTACCACTCAATTTCTTCCCCAGCATTGGGCATATTCAAACCACACCTTATAATTTGTTGTGTTTTATTTGTTTAATTTATTTGAAATTAAGACCTTCACAAATGATCCAGTCATAACACATTTTCATGCCTAGAATAAAGTTTTAACATATAAAAAATACATTTTGAAGTATCTCCCTTATGACCATTGCATAATAATTCTAGATTGCTTAGCATATTTAGGTTTTCCTTTTTTAAACTTTGGGAAGAAAAAGGCACCATAAAGGGAATGGATCTCTTTCCATTAAGAGAGGGAATATTAACATATTTTTCAATGGCAAATGTAGGATATTCCAACTAATCATTTCTGCTGATTTTTATTGCTCAAGCCCTATTTCAATGTGATTTTGGGAAATTAACTAACTGAAAGAGCCTCAGCTGAATATTTTGGAACCTAGAATGATTAGTCCTCCAACAAGATCTTAAAGAATTTATAATTTTATATGTTTTGATTGGTAGTCATGAGGGATATTTACAAAGGTCAAGAGAGAAATGGAATGCAGAATTATCCAGGGGAAGATTGGAGGCTGATGTATAAACAGGTTACATTTACATCAAATCTAAAGAGAGGTTGAATTTAATTTTTCAGCACAGCAGATCAAATAAATATAACGTATAATGCCAAATCACAGCAGTATATTAAATGAACAGTAGAGATGAGGGAGTTAATGCAAGTGGCTTAGGAATGTGAAATAATGCTAAATTTTGGGCAGCAATTGAGTGAATGCAAGAATTTCTGGGCGCAATTAGTTTATTTCATCCAAACATCGGCATTTTAAATAATTAAGTTATATTAAAGTGCATTTCTGTTCTGAATGATGGCTGTAAAAGCTATATCATGGGATTCCTTATCTTTGGGCTTCAGTGGCTTCTAGTCAAATGCACTTACTTTACAAGTAAAAAGCTGTTTCTTTTTTTCCTAACAACCAGCCCTGCAAACTCAACCTCTCTCTGACAATCAAGCTGTGCTCTGTCCTACTTGCACTTCATTGCCAGGAACAACAATTTTGCGAGACAAGTTATACCCTCTGGGACACCTGTGCAACCATATTGTCTTATGCTTATCCTCTCTATTACACGTGGGCAAACAGTGCATTGTTGATAATGGGGTTTCACTGGTGTAAATGAGCACAATTTTGAAGATAATGGGGTTATACAAGTGTAACTGAGGACATAATCTGAAAATGGGAGGGTGGCACCGATTGAAATGAGGGTAGATTTTGAGCTGCAGAGTCACTCTTTGCAGTGGTGGTATAGAAGAAGGAAAGAACCCAGCTTGACTGAGAGTCTGAGTTTGCAGGGCTGGCAGTTAGGAAAAAAAATCATTTAACTTTTAAGATGAGCACATCTGATATGGAAATCACTGAGATGCAAGATGCCTGGCACCCCACAATGCCATCTTCACAGTCACTTCTCAGAGCAGAACCATATTATAAATAGCTATCAAAGAAAACTTATGGGACTAGCATAATGTGTAGCAAGAACATGTATAATGAGGCATTGGACAAAGGAATCTGTGCTTTCAGTGTCAGAATGGATGAAGAATATGACTGCATGTATCCCACTCAAATATATTACTTATCAACTCAGAAGACATCTAGAGACATTTAAGTAGATACGGCATCCAAAGTTCATCTTACATTTGGTATAAATTATTTCTAAATGTGACTGTTATAATGTAGCTTCTTTTGAGTTTTTTTATTTTAGTCATTTGAGTATGACCCTTTTTGACACTGACGCTGCTAAGCAAAGTGTCCCCTGTTCTTTGCAAACAACTCTCACCTCAGTGCAAATTCACACAAAACATGTTTTATAGGATATTTATCCATAAAGAGTAACATGGAAGGTATCTACAGAAAGTTTGTAATTTGTCAAGATTCAGAATCATTGTAAGATGTAGACACAGAAAACACTTAGGGACTAATGCATTTATATTGAAAGTATTATTTATGGACATGGAGTAAAAATTATTCACCAGGGGGATAATGTGATGGGCCAGTCAGGTAGGAGGGAGTTGTCACCCTGCCCTGTTAGTCGGTGTTGCAGTGCAAGGCTTGATTATTTAGTCTTGCTCAGTCCCAAGGCTTTCAATGGAAAATCAGCAGAAGCAACTGCAAACAATCAAAACCATTTGAAAGTAAAAGACAAGGGTTTGTCCTCTTTATGAATAGAAACAAAAGACTGTTTCAGTATAACATAGACGAGGGAGAGGGCCTTTGAATCCTTTCACTGAGGCGTCATCTTGAGGAGCCGTCTTGAGGAGCAAGATGTTCTCATGAAAAATTGGAATCTGGTTCCTGTGAAGGCTGCCAGCTCTGTAACAGACTGAAATTTGTGGGGAAAACTTACTTCATTAGACAGGAAAGGTAACTGTTAATATGTATAGACCCAAGTTTGCATTTTATGATTTCCTTTTGTATTTTAACCATTTGTTTCCATCATATTCTCTTGTTTTTAGTTAAATCTTTATTCTTTCTTTTGTTTTATTACAAGTGCTCTCGAGTGCTGTGTGGTTTATAGGAGTAGTGAACTGAGGCACACTGCTCTTTTGGGAGCAGAGGATCTGGAGTTTCTGTGAGTAGCTAGTGTCAGGGGCTGGACATGGCGGGGGAACAATTCAAAGGGACTCAGGGACTAGGGTGCACCTATTGATAACCTGCAAGGCAAAACCAGCACTGGCATAGCCCAGAGGACCGTGTTTGAGTGGCTGGAAGGTTTGGGGTGATAGGGAAGTGACACCCAGCCAGGCACAGGCAAGAGTCCTCATGCTGGAGGGGTGACTTTCAGTCCTAGGTACCCTGAGAACCGTCTAACTCTCATATTTACATATAATTATGTTTTATGAGGTATATACTGTGGTTGTTTAAGGAATTATATATATACACATGCAAACTGATTTGAAGAAGCTATTGGTATCCATTGCTCACAGCCCCTGAAGGGAAGTGTAGATTAGGGGCCAAACCCAACTGGACCTGCTGAGGACACCTGGTTGGTAAAAGGGGGTGCTTCAGCCTGGAGACCCAGTCTAAGAGTAGGCAGAATCATGGGATTCCACTCTGAGAGAAGGGCAGGCACTGGGTCTGTCACTTGAAAGAGGTTGAGTGAAGGGTCAAAGGTACAACTAACTGAAAGTCTATGGGAGTAACAGGGGGAAAGCCTATAGATGTTGACTACTCTACACCCCCCTCAAGGGTTGACAGCACAGCTGACTCAGGGGGGAGAATGTGATTGTGGGTAAAACTCTATTCTTGAGTCTGCACTAATTTTCTATATGAAGTTAGTCAAGTCATTGACATTCCCACTGTCTCAATTTCTCAATCTATAAAACGGTGATGAATATTTTTCTGCCATCCAGAATCGCTTGGAGGTAGAAGTGGGTGTGCAATGGTTTTCCTGTCCTGTGAAAATTTTTAGGACTTCAAAAAAAAATCTTTCCAGTCTGCATGCAGATGAAATCAAGAAATTTTGAATGTTTTCATGAAAAGAAAGATTGAAAGAGAGACTAACCCACCCTAGAAAAGCTTGGTGGGTAGGACACTTACCTGGGATGTGGGAGATCCATGTCATTAGTGAGTGCCCTAACCACTGAGCTCTTCTGGACTGAGTCTGTCTTGACCAGAAATTCCATCCTGGAGCTGAGAAACCTTTCTCAATGAAAGTATAGTTGACACTGATATGTTTTTGCATTTCAGTTTTGATGCATTGGCATTTTCCAATGAAAAACCAAATTGTCAAAAACTTCCTGACCAGCTCTACTTTTTGTTCTTCATTGTTGTCTTCTTTTAGCCTTAGTCCCATCTAGACGGAGCCAGTTCTTCAAGTCCTTGTTCCCCAGTGCAGTCCATCTTGCAGCATTTCCTCAGAAACTCCACAGCTAATCAAATCCTTTTGTATGAAATCCATCCATCTAGTTTTGTCTTCCAACCCTTCTCTTAACCTCCACTTTTAAGTTTAACACCCTGTTTCCTATATATTCTTCCAGTCTTTTTTTCTCAGGCCCAAAACATCTAAGTCTGGATTTTCTCACTTTTCTATAATTGGTACCACCTTCACACTTCCTCTAATTCATTTGTTCCAAACACTGCCCATTCTAGTAACTCCAAACATCCATCTTAGCATTTTCATTTCCACTGTATTCAAGATCTGCTCCTGTCTCTTCCTCAGTGCCCAGCATTAAAAGTCATACAAAAGTGCAGACCTAATTACCGTCTTCTTATGATTCTTATTTTTCAATTTGATAGGCATTCTCTTATCGCAGATCACTCCATTCACTTCATAGAATCATAGAATCATAGAATATCAGAGTTGGAAGGGACCTCAAGAGGTCATCTAGTCCAACCCCCTGCTCAAAGCAGGACCAATTCCCAGCTAAATCATCCCAGCCAGGGCTTTGTCAAGCCGGGCCTTAAAAACCTCCAAGGAAGGAGACTCCACCACCTCCCTAGGTAACGCATTCCAGTGTTTCACCACCCTCCTAGTGAAATAGTTTTTCCTGATATCCAACCTGGACCTCCCCCACCGCAACTTGAGACCATTGCTCCTTGTTCTGTCATCTGCCACCACTGAGAACAGCCGAGCTCCATCCTCTTTGGAACCCCCCTTCAGGTAGTTGAAGGCTGCTATCAAATCCCCCCTCATTCTTCTCTTCTGGAGACTAAACAATCCCAGTTCTCTCAGCCTCTCCTCATAAGTCATGTGCTCCAGACCCCTAATCATTTTTGTTGCCCTCCGCTGGACTCTTTCCAATTTTTCCACATCCTTCTTGTAGTGTGGGGCCCAAAACTGGACACAGTATTCCAGATGAGGCCTCACCAATGTTGAATAAAGGGGAACGATCACGTTCCTCGATCTGCTGGCAATGCCCCTACTTATACAGCCCAAAATGCCGTTAGCCTTCTTGGCAACAAGAGCACACTGTTGACTCATATCCAGCTTCTCGTCCACTGTGACTCCTAGGTCCTTTTCAGCAGAACTGCTACCTAGCCATTCGGTCCCTAGTCTGTAGCAGTGCATGGGATTCTTCCGTCCTAAGTGCAGGACTCTGCACTTGTCCTTGTTGAACCTCATCAGGTTTTTTTCTGCCCAATCCTCTAATTTGTCTAGGTCCCTCTGTATCCGATCCCTACCCTCTAGTGTATCTACCACGCCTCCTAGTTTAGTGTCATCTGCAAACTTGCTGAGAGTGCAGTCCACACCATCCTCCAGATCATTAATAAAGATATTAAACAAAACCGGCCCCAGGACCGACCCTTGGGGCACTCCACTTGAAACCGGCTGCCAACTAGACATGGAGCCATTGATCACTACCCGTTGAGCCCGACGATCTAGCCAGCTTTCTATCCACCTTACAGTCCATTCATCCAGCCCATACTTCTTTAACTTGGTGGCAAGAATACTGTGGGAGACAGTATCAAAAGCTTTGCTAAAGTCAAGAAATAACACATCCACTGCTTTCCCCTCATCCACAGAGCCAGTTATCTCATCATAGAAGGCAATTAGGTTAGTCAGGCACGACTTCCCCTTCGTGAATCCATGCTGACTGTTCCTGATCACTTTCCTTTCCTCTAAATGTTTCATAATTGATTCCTTGAGGACCTGCTCCATAATTTTTCCAGGGACTGAGGTGAGGCTGACTGGCCTGTAGTTCCCCGGATCCTCCTTCTTCCCTTTTTTAAAGATGGGCACTACATTAGCCTTTTTCCAGTCATCTGGGACCTCCCCCGATCGCCATGAGTTTTCAAAAATAATGGCTAATGGCTCTGCAATCTCACCCGCCAACTCCTTTAGCACCCTCGGATGCAGCGCATCCGGCCCCATGGACTTGTGCACGTCCAGTTTTTCTAAATAGTCCCGAACCACTTCTTTCTCCACAGAGGGCTGGTCACCTTCTCCCCATGCTGTACTGCCCAGTGCAGCAATCTGGGAGCTGACCTTGTGCGTGAAGACAGAGGCAAAAAAATCATTGAGTACATTAGCTTTTTCCACATCCTCGGTCACTAGGTTGCCTCCCTCATTCAGTAAGGGGCCCACACTTTCCTTGATTTTCTTCTTGTTGCTAACATACCTGAAGAAACCCTTCTTGTTACTCTTAACAGCTCTTGCTAACTGCAACTCCAAGTGTGATTTGGCCTTCCTGATTTCACTCCTGCACGCCTGAGCAATATTTTTATACTCCTCCCTGGTCATTTGTCCAATCTTCCACTTCTTATAAGCCTCTTTTTTGCGTTTAAGATCAGCAAGGATTTCACTGTTTAGCCAAGTTGGTCGCCTGCCATATTTACTATTCTTTCTACACATCGGGATGGTTTGTTCCTGCAACCTCAATAAGGATTCTTTAAAATACAGCCAGCTCTCCTGGACCCCTTTGCCCTTCATGTTATTCTCCCAGGGGATCCTGCCCATCTGTTCCCTGAGGGAGTCAAAGTCTGCTTTTCTGAAGTCCAGGGTCCATATTCTGCTGCTCTCCTTTCTTCCTTGTGTCAGGATCCTGAACTCTACCATCTCATGGTCACTGCCTCCCAGGTTCCCATCCACTTTTGCTTCCCCTACTAGTTCTTCCCTGTTTGTGAGCAGCAGGTCAAGAAAAGCTTTGCCCCTAGTTGGTTCCTCCAGCACTTGCACCAGGAAATTGTCCCCTACGCTTTCCAAAAATTTCCTGGATTGCCTGTGCACCGCTGTATTGCTCTCCCAGCAGATATCAGGGTGATTAAAGTCTCCCATGAGAACCAGGGCCTGCGATCTAGCAACTTCTGCTAGTTGCCAGAAGAAAGCCTCGTCCACCTCATCCCCCTGGTCTGGTGGTCTATAGCAGACTCCAACCACGACATCACCCTTGTTGCTCCCACTTCTCAACTTTATCCAGAGACTCTCAGGTTTTTCTGCAGTATCATACCGGAGCTCTGAGCAGTCATACTCCTCTCTTACATACAACGCAACTCCCCCACCTTTTCTGCCCTGCCTGTCCTTCCTGAACAGTTTATATCCATCCATGACAGTATTCCAGTCATGTGAGTTATCCCACCAAGTCTCTGTTATTCCAATCACATCATAGTTCCCTGACTGTGCCAGGACTTCCAGTTCTCCCTGCTTGTTTCCCAGGCTTCTTGCATTTGTGTATAGGCACTTAAGATAACTCAATGATCGTCCCTCTTTCTCAGCATGAGACAGGAGTCCTCCCCTCTTGCGCTCTCCTGCTTGTGCTTCCTCCTGGTATCCCATTTCCCCACTTACCACTTCTCTCCATTTAGTCCACGCCTTTCCTGTTCTGCTTATAAGTTCATTGTTGAGTTCACCATTATTTTGTACTATTGAATCTAGATACTTGAACTGCTATACCTTTTGTAGTGGCTGCCCCACTGCCCCTCCCCCTCACCGCATCTTAAAGTCCCACTGTCTTCATGCAAGCTCTCACTGAATCTATAGATCAAATACTCTGTTTTATATCTGTTGATTTTAATGCTGTTTCTTTCAAGTGTGCATCTCCGGTTCTTTAAATTTTCCCCCACTTCCTCTTTGCTCTCCCCCATGAGCACTACATCATCTGCAAAGAGCATGCACCAGGATGCCACTCTCTGGATGTTCTGTAAATGCACTGAACGCCAACATCCTGACTAGCTATAGTATGTACAATCAATGTTTGTAAAGCATTTTGACATCCTTGAGTGGTAAGTGCTAGAAGTATGCAAAGCATCATTATTATTGTCTCATCTTCTACCTGCTGGATCAGCAATTTCCATATATGATATGTCAAAGCTATACAGGGAAAGTAATCAGAACAGCAATAACTTATGATCCAAAGTTATACTGCTTTCAGAGAACAACATGATGCACAGAGTGGTTCTTCTATCTCCTCCTTCTCAGGCTACCTCGATCCTTCTGGTTGCATAAAATGGAGGTCACATGTTATGGCAACAGAGAGGCTATAGAGAGCTCCACAGAAGGAGAACGTTTAATGTTGCCCTTCTCCATGTGGAATCCTGATTCACTTTTATTAGGATTTCCAGTCATGCTGCATGACAGAAAGGAAATGACACATAGCTTCATGTTTCCTTCCCTTCTGACCCTGCTGGTTTAGGGGGGCAGCTTATCCAGTGTCTAACAGTTTGGGTCATGGATGTGGGGTACTTAGCTTGATCCAGGGAGCCCTTCAGTGCCAACTGGCAGAGAGCACACCTTATCATAGAGACCCGACACACTCATAGCCCCAACCCGCTGTTGTCATAATCTGTACCTAGAAGGTGTTATGTAAGATGTCATACGAAAACTGGTAACATACTGGCCATTAATATCACTGCAGTATCTGTGTACGGGTGAGGTATAAAGAATTATAGGTGTATGTTGGAAATATATTCCTAAAATGTGTTTGGCAGGCAATGCCTAGCCTGTCCTAGACAAAGGAGTCTTGTTTTGCTGGCTTGACTGTGTCTTCAATGTAAATTAAGCCAGGTGACAATGACAATGAAAAGCACATATAAGGTAAACAAAGCCATCAGGTGAGCAAGTGGGGGAAGATGGCCACTTAACAATTCCAATTGGGGCTGGGGACTGCATCCCCGGGAAAGCCTTCCTGCCTTTTCAGACAGGGTCAATGAACTTTGGGAAGATATAAGTAGAGGCAAGAAACCATTTTGTTACCTATCACCTTGGGGACATAGGGGTGCAGCGCCATTTGAGCTCATGAAAAGTGGATCCGCTTGACCCAGGCAGCAAGAGTATCTGGAAAATGACTATAGGTGAGAATCCTGCTTAGCCAGAGATTGTAACTTGCTGAAGTTAAGTTTTATTAATTAGAAAGTGTCTTAGTTTTGCTTGTAACTGTATTACTTAAATCTCTGTTCTCTGTTAATAAACATATTCTTGTCTTATTACAAAACCATCTCCATGCAGTGGACCAAACTGAAGGGTAAAATCCTCATCCAAAGTAACAGGCTGGTGTGTGTTCTGTCTCTTGGGAGACAGTAAACTTGGTAACTTCTGCGATGGTCCCAGGGGAGGGACTGGACACTGCAAGGGGACGGTTCTGGGGAGACTCGGGACTGGAAGAGCTGTTGGTGTCACACTGGAAGGAGTAACCAGGCTGGTGGAAGTCAGGGTGAGGCCATTGTGCTGTAAACAGGCTGCTGGTGTCAGGGCTCTGAGCCAAAGCTGCACAGCACAGAAGCACTCAGGGTTATTGGGCAGGTGGTGACACAGCCCCTTATTGGTCTGGGTGAACCCCAGGTTTTCTCACTGGCTGAAACTCAACCCAGATAATACCAAGATCGATCTCACAGGATTGGCAAAAGAGGAGGACTTGGTGGAAGTTACATAAGGACCACTCAATTTGTTGGGTGTGCTTGCTGTTTTGGTTTTAAGGTTCATAAGGCAGGGCACTTGCTGGATCCCCAGCTAATTCTATAGATCTAAACAGTGGTTGCCAAGGGTGCTTTCTGTCACCTGTGCTTGGCAAGATGGCTGTGCCCTTTTCTCTCAAAGGTGAACTTGTCCAAGGTTGTCCATGTATTTTTCACCTAGAGGTAAGATTATTGCAACAGAGCTCTCTGTGAGCCTACCCCTACATTCAGCAATTGCTGCCAGCTCAGAATGCAGCAGGCCACTAATTCAATGGCATTTTTGACTCAGAGCACAATATACCTATGGTCTACATTGCCTTCCAGACAGGGACATGTGCAAGGGGGGGCAAGCAGGGGCATGCCCCCCATGAGCAAGGGCACATAACTCCCCTGGGGCCAGGGCAGGGGGAGTGAGCTCCTTCAGCGCTGGGCCAGGGCGGGAGATGAAAGCTTCTCCAGCCACAAGGGGAGTTGGAGAAAGCCAGCTCCTCGGGAGGCACACAAAGTGCCTCCCCCCCCCCAAGCATCCACATTTTTATTCCTGTGCAGGCCCCTGCTTTTGGATGTTTTGCAGGCAGAGTGTAGGTGTTGGCTTTGAGCTTATAAAGCTATGAATGGCTTGGGACCTGACTACTTAGGAGACCAACTCCCTTTTGCATGTGATAACACAGCTGTTGCAATCCTCCAAGGTGTCTGAAGTAATAGATCTGATCTAAATAAGACGGGGCTGGGAGCAATTTGTCTGTGGTTAGAATCTTGATTCTGGAAGTCGCTTATTGTCTTGACTCACCAGAGCCCATGTATGGTGACTTTCAGGGCATGCTGTAAGACTCTCATGCTTTCCTAGGTCTGGAGGAGGAGATTTAGGATTCTCTGGGGGTGGGAAGATTTTTTTATTTTTTTTTAAATTTATTTAAGATTTTTATTTATTTTTATAAAAGTGTGTGTGTTTAAATTATGGACTGTTTCTACAGTACGTGATTTAGATATACATCAAAATATAGCAGGATTAACAATTCATTAAAAGTGTCAATTTCCTTGTTAATATTAACGAAGAATTTGTTTAAAAGCCGAACTCAACACCACAATTATCAGCCTATTGTGAATTGTCACATCAGAAGCTTCCTGCTAACATGCTCCGCCGTGTGATATTCCATTCAAGAGGATAGATTTGTTTGATAGAATAAGGCTGCAAATACTAAATATTTCTGTAACATTGTAACAGCGTGTCGCAGGGCCCGCTTGGCTCCTGCCTAGGGTGACCAGATGTCCTGATTTTATAGGGACAGTCCTGATTTTTGGGTCTTTTTCTTACATAGGTTCCTATTACCCCCCACCCCCATCCCGATTTTTCACATTTGCTGTCTGGTCACCCTACTCCTGCCCCTGCTGTGCTGACAAAGTCACTCAGAGACCCTGGCGTTCAGTAGCCACTGGTGCTGTTTATTTACAGGTTGTGCTCCCATCCCCTATTCACCACACAGCTTGGGTGATTGCTCTGTTTCCACTCCTCACTCACCTTCCCAGCTCCCTTCCACCCACCCTTTTATATAGCCCCAGGCTAATTGGGTGGGCAGCTGTCTCCCATTCACCAATTAGGAGCAGGTTTTCTCTAGCCAGCTTCAATTTGCTTCCCTTAATAGGAGCTGGCATGCCAGAGGGCTGAGGCAGCAGTCCTTGCCCAGCACCCTGTCACACATATAGACACAGTAAGTCAGATCCTCAGCTGATGTAAATCAGCATAGCTCCCTTTGAATTAACAGAGCTACACTGATTTTTACACACACACACACACACACCTAGCTATCTATAAAAGAGCCTACCCTGGCCACTGCAGCCACACACAAACTCCCAGTTAAGGCCCCATTTTGATAAGGTACTTAGGTAGGGTTACCATATTTCAGCGAGCAAAAAAGAGGACAGGAGGAGCCCCGCCCTAGCCCCGCCCCTGCCCCTCCCACTTCCCGCCCCCCCCTGACCTCCCAACCCTCCCCCCGTTCCTTGTCCCCTGACTACCCCCTCCTGGGACCCCTGCCCCTAACTGCCCCCCAGGACTATCTAAGCCTCCCTGCCTCTTGTCCCCTGACTGCCCCAACCTTTATCCACACTCCCACCCCCAGACAGACCCCTGGGACTCCCACGCCCCATCCAACCACTCCCCACCCCCTGACAGCCCCCCCCCAGAACTCCCAACCCATCTAAACCCCTCTGCTCCCTGTCCCCTGACTGCTCCGATCCCTCTCCGCACTCCTGCCCCCTGACAGCCCCCCCCAGAACTCCCAACCCATCTAAACCCCTCTGCTCCCTGTCCCCTGACTGCTCCGATCCCTCTCCCCACTCCTGCCCCCTGACAGCTCCCCCCCAGAACTCCCAGCCCCCTACCCCCCCCGCTCCTTGTCCCCTGACTGCCCCTCCTGGGACCCCTGCTCCTAACTGCCCTCCAGAACCCCACCCCCTACCTAAGACTCCCTGTTCCTTGTCCCCTAACTGCCCCCTCCTAAGACCCCCCCCAACTGCCCACCAGGACCCTACCCCCTACCTGTACCCTGACTGCCCAAAACTTTCTCCACTCCCCCCAAAAAGCCCCCCCCCGTTTCTTGACTGCCCCCTCCAGAACCTCCCTGCCCCTTCTCCTGCCCCCCTTACCCTGCTGCTCAGAACAGGGTGTTGGGCTCTGTGCGAGCCGGACACGTGGCTAAGCTCCCCAGCACAACAAAACCCGGTCCCTGGCCCTGCACAACAAAACCCGGTCCCTGGTCCGGACCGGGTTGCAGGGGAGAGCTGCCCTTGTATCAGCACAAAGTGCTCTCGCTCCCGTTTTGCTACGCTGCATGGCAGAAACCGCTCCCAGTTGCAAAAGGGGAGGGCTGCACTTTGTGCTGAGACACTTGCTCAGAATGCAGGGCGGAGCTCCTCTCCAGCTGCTCCGGAGTCCAGCCCGGGACTTTCCTGCAGCCCTCCCAGCCGCTCGCTCTGCTGTGCCGGGGGAGGGGGAAATCCCGGACATTGTGAGTGCTTTACAAATTCCCCCCGGACGCTATTTTTAGCACAAAAAGGAGGACATGTCCGGGTAAATCCGGACGAATGGTAACCCTAACTTAGGCGTCAGGGCCGGTGCAACCACTAGGCAAACTAGGCAGCTGCCTAGGGCACCCAGATTTGGGGGCGCCACTGCCAATCAAGACGCTGGCTGCAGATCGCAGACTGGAGGGAGGGAGGACGTATATGATAAGAACCCCGCTCCCAGTGAATTGCTCTCCTGCCATTTAGAAAGCCAGCGAAGGCCTTTGATTGTGAATCAGTACAGACAGGTACATTTACACAGTGATAGCTCCTTTGTCTTGTCGATTGCACAGCAGCCAGAAGGAGAGTGGAGCAGCTGGCTGCAGGAAGTGTAAGACCCCTGCTGGGGCTGAGCTGTGCTGCCAGTGAGGTGCAGCCGGGGCCGGCTTGCATGGCATGCTCGGAGACAGGCTGCAGGATTTGCAGGCAGAGGAGGCTCTGCTCCCTGGGGAGAGAAGGGAGGGATGCCGCAGCTTTGCGGGCTCTCTCGTGTGGAGGGGCGGTTAAGCCGCTTTAACCCACCTCCCTGCACCCCAGCTTTCTACCCTCCCGACCCTGCTTTGGCGTGAGGGCCGCGTACTCTCTGCCTCACAGTCCTGCCTGCCCCACGCCCCCCTGCCGGAGCGAGAGCCCAGCATTCAACTCCCCAGCCCGGGTGCAGGACGGACTCGTGAAGGCAAAGCAGGCGACACGCTCCCATTGCCCTGTTGCAATTGGCTCGCTGCTGCATGCCAGGGACTGGAGAGAAGAGCGCCCATTTCACCTTGTGGCTCTTTGAATCCTACCCCGCCTCCCAGCCAAACCCAGATTGCACCCTCTCCCCGCTCCATACCCGAACCTGGTCTGCTTCCCTTCCCCTCCCCAGCCAAACCCGATCCTCCCAGACAGTGACCGAACCCTGTCTGCATCGTCTGCTCCCCTTGCACTCCCGAGCCAAACCTGAACCCCCACTGACCGAATCCGGTCTGCTTCCCTTCCCCATCTAACCCGATACCCCACTGACTCAACCCGGTCTGCTTCCCTTCCCCACCAAACCCAATCCCCCAGTATGACAGAGAATCCGCCATTCTAATTTTATAAAAACAACAAGGAGTCCTTGTTTATAAAAACAAGGAGGCACCTTAAAGACTAACAGATTTATTTGGGCATAAGCTTTGGTGGTAAAAAAAACCCACTTCTTCAGATGCATGGAGTGAAAGTTACAGATGCAGGCATTATATAATGACACATGAAGAGAAGGGAGTTACCTCACAAGTGGAGAACCAGTGTTGACAGGGCCAATTCGATCAGGGTGGATGTAGTCCACTCCCAATAATGGATGAGGAGGTGTCAATTCCAGGAGAGGCAAAGCTGTTTCTGTAATGAGCCAGCCACTCCCAGTCCCTATTCAAACCCAAATTAATGGTGTTAAATTTGCAAATGAATTTTAGTTCTGCTGTTTTTCTTTGAAGTCTGTTTCTGAAGTTTTTTTGTTCAAGATTAGTTACTTTTAAATCTGTTATAGAATGACCAGGGAGACTGAAGTGTTCTCCTACTGGCTTTTGTATGTTACCATTCCTGATGTCCGATTTGTGTCCATTTATTCTTTTATGTAGGGACTGTCTGGTTTGGCCAATGTACATGGCAGAGGGGCATTGCTGGCACATGATGGCATATATCACAGTAGTAGACGTGCAGGTGAATGAGCCCTTGATGGTGTGGCTGATGTGGTTGGGTCCTCTGATGGTGTCACCAGAGTAGATATGGGGATAGAGAGAAGGCAACGAGGTTTGCTACAGGGATTGGTTTCTGGGTTAGTGTTTCTGTGGTGTGGTGTGTAGTTGCTGGCGGACTCCTTGTTGTTTTTGTGGATACAGACTAACACGGATACTCCCTGATACTTGATACCATGCAAGGCTCTAATTTTATAAATTTTATTTCTAACAATAATTGGATATTATAAAGGTAGAATAAAATGTAGTAGACTTTGATATGAAAGAATGAAGGAAGGAAGTGACAGTGTATTGTGTATAATGTATGTGATTTATTTTAAGATCCATGCTGTGCAAAGTGAAAACAATAACAATGTCAACACTGTCAGGTTATTCATTTATTTTTATTAAATATGTAGACTAAATAATGAAATTAATAAATTTTCAAGCCGAACGTGTATTAATTCTAATGAACAATGCCACAATATGCAGTATTCATTTTTGAAAGTTTATAATAAGTGATGCTCCGTGGGGCGGGGAGGGGGGAGTTGGGCGCAAGGTGGAAGTTTCACCTAGGGCGCAAAATATCCTTGCACCAGCCCTGTTAGGCGTGTCTAAATTTAAGCAGGTGAATAATTCAATTGATTTCAGTGGGACTGCTCATGTTCTTAAACGTAGCGTGTGCTTAAGTACCGTAGTGAATTAGGACCTTAGGATAAGAGATCAGTGATACCGTTTTTAGTATTCAAATCCACCTGTCTCCAAACACTGAAACATTCTGATATCCATTTGTTCTTTTCTCCAAATACAGTGGAAAGAGCTGAAAAGTTGCAACTTCCCTGCAGAGCCCACAGTGAAGGATGTGCAGAGTCTGCAGATTCCCCTTCATCCCTTGCACTGCCGTGTGGTACCTTCACTTTTCAGCTGCCTTCCCTGTACCTTTGCTTTGTCTCTTGACCTCCTTTTTTTCCCTTCACCAATTGTGCTTGAAAAAGGCCTCCTGCTCAAAACATTGTCAAGAACTGTACTTTCTATTTTCAGCCTGAATTTATATGGTCTTTTACATTTGCAGTCCTCCAGTCTCCCTTGTGACTGTTTGTGTTCATACAAGAGAGATCTAATTCCAAATCACAACAATCCTGATATAACAATCCTTATAGCACTAGGTGATTTTAAAAAATAAATAAATAAATGAAATATGGTGCCAGATTGTTTTAAATTACATTTGAATTAAGACATTTAAGGAAATGATATAAAGCATAGAAGTGACACACAGAAATAACGGTGGATGAAGTTCTGCCCAGAACTTATTTGCTAATTACAGAGGCCATAGCCAAGCTGCACCATGACCCAGCAACACAGTTACTGGCATGGTACAGAAACATCCCATAATTAGGTTCATTATAGGTTATATCTGGCCAAGACTCACTGGCTAGCATGTACCGTGTAAATTAAAATAAAGAAAACATAACATTAACAAAATATTGTGTGGGTTAATCCTGAGGCCCTTGCTCATTTTATATATGTGTGTGTCGTCCACCTATAGATCTACTAATGGTTGCCAGACTTTGTCATGTACATGTAATTTAATCAATTTATTGAATGTTATTTTCTCACTATTTCTATTCTTCAGTAGCTCCCCATGTGGGCATTCTTATTCAGGAATAAGCTTGTCCATACACAGATTCCAAGGCCAAAAAGGACCACTGTGATCATCTAGTCAGACCTCTGGTATAACACAGGCTGGAGAACTTCCCCAAAATAATTACTAGAGCAAAGCTTTTAGAAAAAACATCTGATCTTTAAAAATTGTCAGTGATGGAGAATCCACCACAACCCTTAGTGAATTTGTTCCAATGGCTAATTACCCTCTCTGTCTAACATGCACCCCTTGCAATAGGAAGAAAGCCTGAAACATAAGCCCTTGTATTAGAGGCCTGGTATGAGGCAGGACTTGCTCACAGAATCTGGCAAGAATCGTGCTGATATTGCAGAAATACACATTCCTGAGAAGTGCTAGTCACAAAGTGCTCACGCAAACACATCCCGATATCAAGTGGTACCAAAATATCCCGATATCAAGGATATTGCAAAAACATTCCCCAAGGATAACAGGAACACACTGACCCCTCCTAAAAGATAAGGTCAGGATAACAGTATGTAATAAAAATGTTTGAATCAAACCAACATGTACAAGTTAATGGGTAATAACTAATCATGTCAGGGGGCAGTAACTATGTCAGAAGGGCAGTACTAATTTGTTTGTATTGGGGTATAAAGATGTATCTCAGAGGGAGTGTCTTTGTCTAGCCTAGGGAGGAACGTAAAGTCCTGCTGTTCACTGAGCTGGTCCATTGTTACGGGCATACATGTATTAGTGGTCCGGTAGAGTCTGCGGGAAACTAATACCATGCTTCATCAACAATAAACCTGGCTGAGTGCCTTCATCCTTTAACAAATCTTGTGGTCATTGGGCAATTTGCTCAAGGTCTGTCATGCCAATTGTCTGCACAGGGCTGGGGCGGCACACAAAGGAAACACACACACGCATCTATGAACATCTTACCACACTGGTGACCCCGACGTAAGTATGTGAAGTAAGTGCACTGCCTTAAAATGCCTTACATTACTAAATTAATATAACAAATTTGGCGAATATTAAAAATTCAAACAAACAAATGGTAGCAAACAACATGAAGGCAAAAAAAACCTAAAGTAGTTACAAAAAAATATGTTACACAGTAACTACAAATTGGGTAAACAAATTCCCTGTTAGCACCAGTCATAATTTGCGTCAGTGACACTGCATCCTAACTAAAGCATATGTTATTCAAAACAATCTTGTCCAGTGTCTGAGTACCAACACTAAATCCTAACACAGCAATATTTAATAAATTGGTTACTGTCCATTCAGTAGGTTATCGGAAAAATGGCATCCAGAAAAAACAACTAAATCTACATCAACTACTGGTGTAGCATAAAGCAATGAAACCAATAAAACAAAAAAACTAGCCATTCCTGTTTCCTACCCAGCAAAGCTTACCTTAGGGTAACAACCAGCAGTAAAAGGAACCTATAATATGAATGGTTTCAGAGTAGCAGCCGTGTTAGTCTGTATCTGCAAAAAGAACAGGAGTACTTGTGGCACCTTAGAGACTAACAAATTTGCTTATGCTCCAATAAATTTGTTAGTCTCTAAGGTGCCACAAGTACTCCTATAATATGAATGGACAGTACTGGGTAGTAACTAATTACAAAACATTTATATATAAAGGCCTCATGTGTTATGTTGCTACTCCAAATTTCTGTTTTCCTTCTCATAGACATAGCACTGTAGAACACTATAATAATGCCTATCCCAGTATTTCAAAACACTCAGCCTTCTACCAATAATAATACAGGTGATAACTGTAATTGCCCTAATAGGAATGTGTTGCTATCTGCAGCATCAAAGTAAAAGTGCCAAACTATAACACCAAATTGGAAAAGGATTGTTATGCTTAAATATAAGGTGGTGTCATATGTACACATATATATTAATTATCTGAAAGTGCCCCCAAGGCTCAATCATAGAACTACGTTCCTCAATCAATGTCCCGGGCCTAACATTCCCAGGCCCACCATAAGGAACTACACATGATTGGAAAATAAAATCTGTCCACCAGTTGTACAAAAAAATGTGCAAACTAAGTGACATATGGGGCGTAAATGTATAAATGGAAAAGTAAGGTGGCCAAATAATAGTGTTTAGCCCACTGAGTCATCTTCAGTCCATGCATTGTGCTTTTGCAGAACAATGGGTAAACATTTTCAAGTCTGCATTTGTCTAGCTGCAACTTCCAGCCATTGGATTGTCTTCTGCTTTTCTCTGCTAGATTGAAGATCCCATTATTAAATATTTGTTCCCCAAATGGATACCTGTAGACTGTAATAAAATCACCTGTTTACCTTTTTCTTTGTTAAACTAAAAGATTGAGCTCTTTGAGTCTATCACTATAAGGCATGTTTTCTAATTCTGTAATCCTTCTTGTGGCTCTTTGATGAACACTCTCAAATTTATCAACATCCTTCTTCAACGGTGGGCACCTGCCCTGGACACAGTATTCCAACTATAGTCACACCAGTGACAAATATAAAGTTGAAGTAACCTCTCTAATCCTACTCAAGATTCCCCTGTTTATACATTCCAGGATTGCATTAGCTCTTCATGTTCAGCTGATTATCCACCACAGCTCCCAAATATCTTCAGTCACTGCTGCCCATGATAGAGTCCCCCATCATGTAAGTATGACCTACGTTCTTTGGTCCCAGATGTATACATTTACACGTAGCCATATTAAAAACATGTTGTTTGCTTGCACAGAGTTTACCAAGTGATCCAGAATGCTCTGTATCAGTGATCTGTCCTCATCATTATTTATCACTCCCCCAATTTTTGTGTCCTCTGCAAATTTTCTGAGTGATAATTTTATGTTTTTGTTCAGGTCTTTGATAAAACATTACATAGCATAGGGGAATAAATGATCCCTGTGGGACTCCACTGGAAACACTCCTATTAGAGGATGATTCCCCATTTACAATTACATTGTGAGACTTATCAGTCAGTTGTTAATCCACTGAATCTGTGTTCCACATTAATTTTAGGAGAGACACAAGGTTTGTGAGGCAATATATTTTATTGGACCAACTTCTGTTGTTGGAAAAGACAAGTTTTCAAGCTTCATAAAGCTCTTTGACCTGATGATTGTCTTTTTCACCATAAAAGATATCATCTCACCTACCTTATCTCTCTCATACCCTGGGACCAACATGGCTATAACAACACTGCAAACAACAATGTTAATTTTATATCGTTCCATATTTTTTCATCAAAATGTTGTGCAGTACCAAGGCAATCAAAGCATTGTATGGTACAAGTCAGGTACTGCACAGGGAGTTATTCAGGAATAGATAGATTTTAAATTCACACCCTACCTTATTCCTGAATAACTTTTCCATGTAGACAAGTCCTATTAGAGCATTGCTTCAACGTGTAATGTTTCAGATGCAGTGTGTCCTGACCCCAGATGGTTGGTGCGCTGTAAGCTTCCTGTCCTATTTGCTAAGAGAATCTTATTTTCGTCTCATCCTAGGACCAGGGCCAATTCTAAATCGTAATAGCTCCACAATCACCAGGAGTAGGAACTAATGTTAATGCACAGTTGGGAAGGGAGAGTCCCAACTTTTCAGTTTTGCTGAGCAGTTTATTACAGCTCTGGTGAATCACAAGACATCTTACCATCGCTCTGCTCCAGACTGTGTTTGCTCACTTTGAGCCTCATTAATTCTGGAACCATGCGAGATTTTCCAGCAAAAATCTAGAACCATGGGTGTGTTGAGATAAGGAGATGTCAAAGCTGATTCCCCGCTCTGGCACTTTGAGTGCAGAAGTTGGGGGCCCGCAAGGATTCTAAAAATAATACTGGCCACTCCAGGCTGGTATTAAACTCCCAAGCTCACAGCTTCTTTCTGACCTTGGATGGGTAGATGTTGCCACCACCCAAGTGCAACCCCCTCACTTTCGAGAACCCAGGAAGGAGTACTTGGGAATTCCTTCCTGTGGGGTACCCTCAAGCCCTTTCACCCCCCTCTGGGGAAGAGCTGAGAAAGAAAACAAATCAGAGTACAGAGAAGGGCCACTAGGATAATCAGAGGAATGGAAAACCTGTCGTATGAGAGGAGACTCGAGGAGCTCGGGTTGTTTAGCCTGACCAAACGAAGGCTGAGGGGGGATATGATTGCTCTCTTTAAATATATCAGAGGGATAAATACCAGGGAGGGAGAGGAATTATTCCTGCTCAGTACTAATGTGGACACGAGAACGAATGGATATAAACTGGCCGTGGGGAAGTTTAGGCTTGAAATTAGACGAAGGTTTCTGACCGTCAGAGGGGTGAAATATTGGAACAGCCTTCCGAGGGAAACAGTGGGGGCAAAGGACCTGTCTGGTTTTAAGATTAAGCTAGATAAGTTTATGGAGGGAATGGTTTAATGGAAAAACATTATTTTAGTCAAATGAATACCGTGCCATGGCAGGTAAATAGTATAATGGCTAACGAGGGTCAGGCTGGAGAATCTTGCCTACATGCTCGGGGTTTTACTGATCGCCATATTTGGGGTCGGGAAGGAATTTTCCTCCAGGGTAGATTGGCAGAGGCCCTGGAGGTTTTTCGCCTTCCTCCGCAGCATAGGGCAGGGATCGCTAGCAGGAGGATTCTCTGCTAATTGAAGTATCTAAGCCACAGGATTTGGGGACTTCAACACCAGAGTCAAGGGAAAGGGTGGGGACGGCTTTGTGGCCTGCATCATGCAGGGGGTCAGACCAGATGATCATGATGGTCCCTTCTGACCTTAAAGTCTATGAGTCTATGAGCTCTTGCCACCAGCTAATTAAACAACATATGCACAAACCTCTTAGGACACACACACACACAAAACCCAATTCTGTTCTTAAAAAAGGTAAATTTTATTAAAATTAAAAAGAAAGAAAATATATTTGGAACTTAGGCTATTGCTAGAATTAAAAAGAGCAAATATAATAATTAAGCATCAAGAATGGCTTTCTTGAGGTCCAGCTTAAAGGTTACAAGCAAAACAAAAGCATTTGGAGGTTAGCACAGAGGAGTCCACAAGCCAATAAGAAATAACCCTAATCACGTCTTCCTAGACATTCCTTGATTCACTTACATATCTGGGGTTCAAATAAGTAGTTCTAAGTATGATCTGATGATTTATCATACCTGGCTTAAAGCTTCTTATAGCATTGCTTGCTATGTATATCTTCTCTCTGGAGAACAACCACAGACAAACAAAGGCAAAGTTTTTTTTCCCCATTTTAAAAAGTTCTAGCCCTCCCATTGGCTCTTTTGGTCAGGTGCCCACTCACTTCCCTTTACCTATGCATGCAGTTAGACTTTTTAACCCTTTACAGGTAAAGCAAGTAGAGAACAGCTACCAAGAGGGATTCTATAGCTAATTGGCTGGGTGGGTGTCTACAAAAGGGAGCTACCTCCTGTCTCATTTATCACAGGAGAGGTGCAATTCTCCTCCCCACACACCCTCGCCAATAAACTGGAAACATAGTGCCAAACACTGATGTTCCTTTCAAATCATCCATAAGAGGAAAGAGGACACAGTGATCCACACAATGATCATTCTGATGTAAGTCAAGAACACAAAGACAACTAAAATCTTTTATAAAATAAGGGTGTTAGCAAGAGGAATAAGTCTTGTGCTTAAGGGAGCATATCTGGATTTCATTCCTGGTCCTACCACAGAATTTCCAGGTGAACCTGACCAATTCATTTAATCTCTCTGTCCCTTATCCCCCTTCTGCAGATAGGGTTGCAGAACAGAAGTATAATTTCCTTTTTCTATTTTGCTTATTAGTAGAAGCTCTTTGGGGTCAGGTCTGTCTCTTACTATGTATATGTACAGCATCTAACACATTCGAGTCCCAGTCTAAGTGGGGCCCCTCAGCACTACAGTTATATCATAATAGTAGTAGGCTAATATTGTGATGTTAATTCCCCCCCCACACACACACACACACACATACATCTTGGTAGGAATATGTGGGGAAACTAGCACTGCAGCATCATATGACTAGGGCCTAAATTGGAAACTTAAGATGAAATTTCATGTGGAATATCTTGATTTTTTTCAAGCCCACTTTTCTCCCTTCTTTGCTACCATTTCCCACGCACTGACGTTCATGTGATGGCAACAGGTCAGCCAGTAACTATAGAAGGGAACATTTATTTAGTTCACCATACATTCTCCTCTGCAAACACAGCCGATGTGTTTGCATCACTTCTCAAGTCAAAGGTAAATGTGAACAGATTCAAGTTAGGCTAAAGGCTAGACTCCTCTTTCAGCTGTGCAAACTGCATTCATTGCTGACAATAGCTGCTGCTTGTGAATGCATGTCAGAATAAAATTTGGTACAGATTACGAGGTTTATGGGGCAGAGAGGATGGCTTTTTCATCCACTAGACCATGTGTCTGAATCAAAATTGCTCTATTCATTCATAAGGCTGTAATAAGATCAGTTAGGACGTTCAAGCTATCCTTAATCACAGGTCCCCCCAAGAAAATCATATTGTTTGGATCTAGTGGCGATGGGACATTTGAACTAAGGGAAACTGGTGGAAACCAATGCATTTTCTTATATAGGTCTCTGTAATTGGAGCTGACACCTTTTGGAAGAGAAGCATGTGTCCTGGAGGAAGACAATTCTTTTGTTCAAAAAGAATGAGAAAGTTACTAAAATAAGACATCTGGCCGTTTCACCTTGTTGGCAAGTGCTCCTGGAAATGATTGATAACTTGTGCTCCAGCACAAATGCCAGGAACTGCCAGTGCTGTAAATTGTGCTATAGTCCATACATCCCCATTAAATTCTCAGCACTCTTTCTAGAGTCAGGGAAGTAATATCAGGCTCGGTATGCTGACAGGAATAGCAAGCCCACTAGTCTAAACTAAATTTACTTAACAAAATTAAATGGATTCCTCCACTAAAAGGATCAAGTTGGCAGCCACCACAAAATATAAAGAGGAGAAAAAAAATCTGGTCTTGGACGCTTTGAGGAATGATAGGCTTAAAAGGAACAGGAAAGAAAAACATTGAAATATTCAGTGCAAAGGCTTTGTACAAGCCCTGTTTATAATACAGGATCTGGATTTCCTTTTGCATAGACAGTGAGCAGGGACAGTATTGAGAAGGATCAGAACTAAACATAAATAGAAACTTGCTATGAAAAGGTTTAAACATGCAGTGGAAGGGAGAAAATGCCCTTCAGTTTTTATTTTTCAATAGCACAAGGCTGTGAAGCACAAAATGACTTGAGAAACACATGGGAAATATTCCAAAAGTAATATGCCTGGAAATGCCTTGGTAATTATTTTTAAGTCCCAAATTCTTTCTGTAACACTGATTCAAATCTGGATTAAATGCACTGAAAATGATGGAATTACTCCAGATTTACATTGATGTAACAGAATAGAATCTGTCCCTAAAATACCAAAGTGATTCCAATGTGTCACCATGTTCTTTGATCTCAGAACAACACTGTAATTTACTAGAGAGAGAAAATTTCCCTTATAACTACCCTTTTTGCAAAAATACTCACGGGAAGGAAGTCCTAAAAGAGCCTCTCATGGAGTATATCTGCCCTTGTTCTGTCATTGGGGTGGGGTTCTGGGCTCCCCAATGGATTGAAAACAGCTACATGTCCTCTCCAAATCCATGGACCCTGGAAATTCTGCATGAGTAAGGGCACAAGCCCTCTGCACAATTAGCCTTGCCTCTGGGGTTCCAGGGCCACCCAGGGGGGGCAAGTGGGGCAATTTGCCCCAGGCCCCACAGGGACCCCCACGAGAGTTTTTTGGGGGCCCTGGAATGGGGGTCCTTCACTCGCGCTGGGGGCCCTGGAAAACTCTTGTGGGGCCCTGGCCCCCAGAGCGTCTTCCGCTCCGGGTCTTTGGTGGCAATTCGGCTGAGGGTCCTTCCGCTCCGGGACCCGCCACTGAAGTGCCCTGAAGACCCACGGCGGGGGGTCCTTCTGCCCTGAGACCCACTGCCGAAGACCCCAAGCCCCCTGAATCCTCTGGGCGGCCCTGTGGGGTTCCTTATTCCCCCTCTCCTGCTCCTGGGCAGCCTATTATTAGAATGGCACTGCCTCAGATTCCTGAATCTCTCACAACGGGGTGCCCAGCCGTAGAGAGGAGCCCTGGAAAAATTAAGACACTCTCAGGCTGCATTAATCATACCCCAGATTCTTCTTGGAGCTGGGGGTAGAGTCACACAGTGCACATTTCCCTGCCTCTGGAGTCTCCTCTTAATCCTAACCCATATTCTTCCTTGCTTTATACCAGTGAGCCCCACAGAGGGTTTTCCTTGTGTTCGGGGCTGCAGAGGGAAAGAAACTGTAATGTAAGAAACTGAGAAGCCTGTAATGCCACCTTTCTGACAGACAGTGGGGACCTGCCAGGAGGGTCCCATAGTGTGTGTGTGTGTGGTGGGGGGAGGTGAGTGCAGAGTGTGGGGGTGGGGAACAGGATGGAACAATCACAAGTAAGTTAGATGGAATAAATATTGTGAAATTTGTATCTTCAACCAGCTCTATAAATTGGAAAATAGACAAAATATAAAATGAATATTTTATTAGTAAATTCATTATTTTTTTCAAATAAATTATAATATATTTTGACCAGTTTAGTCAAGTTTGACATTGTAGTGAAGGCTCTCATCTGAGCATTTATTCCTTAAATAAAATCACACCAGATATTAAGTTTCTAAACTAAGATTTCTAACAGTCTTTGTCATACAAGTTTGGCCTTTCCAGTTGGACCGCAATGTAGAATTTATTAACAAGAAGAGTATGATAGAAAAAAAATGTACGTGAGATCCTTTAAATAAAGGGGATTACTATAATGGGGCATCTGGTTCTTTAAAGTACAGATTGCAAAGGCGCTATGCTGTATCATTTTAATCCCCATAAGTAAACGCTCCCTTCTAGCTTCCTCTCCAATATTAGTTATTCTGCTGCTTGCTGTCATTTCATATGGGGAGAACAAATCCAAGGACAATATTGAGAAGCAATTTGATTTTTGTATATACTTTGTCAGGCTCTGTCCCCAGAACTTTTATAGAGGCGGGAGAAACAGTGGGAAGTTGTCATATAGCTAATCATGTGCTTTAACATCTCAACTTCAGTGAGATACAACATGACTTCAAGCAGACCCAGAATTTCATATGGGAATAATTAAGAAACTCAAACCAACTAAAGCAAAGCAGAACAAAAATCAGCCAGTCAGGGGTACATAGCTAGGAACAATCCTAATGTGCAGAAAGAAAAGTAAGAAGCTGTATTTTCTGCATATGCATACAATCTTATAGTGAAGGCTGCATAGACGACTTTGTGCCTCCTGATACTAGGGGCCACAATCTAAAGAGGAGGACATGTGACTGCCCCATGTTTCTCTTCTGCCCAGCGGTCTCCCTGGTGGCGTTGCCAACTTGGTAATATTTAAAAACTGGAGACTTGCTGCTTTTCCCCTCCTGCCCACCTCCCGCCCAGGTCAGGAGGGACTTGCCTGTGGAACCAGGGCTGGGAGCTGCAGCTGCCTGACGAAGGTAGGAGGCAGTCCCAGCTGAGTAGGGGCTGGAGCAGGTGATGACCATGTGCCTGCCCACCTCCCCCCCTGTGGGCCGGTCCACACTAACCCCCCAGTTCGAACTAAGATACGCAACTTCAGCTACGTTATTCACGTGAATAACGTAGCAGAAGTCGAAGTATCTTAGTTCAAACTACAAGGTACTTACTGCGGGTCCACACGCAGCAGGCAGGCTTCCCCGTCGACTCCACGTACTCCTCTCACGAGCACGTCCGGGATCGATTTATCGCGTCTTGTCTAGACGCGATAAATCGATCCCAGAAGATCGATTGCTTACCGCCGAACCTGGAGGTAAGTATTGATGTACCCACAGTAACCAGATGTTGGGACTTCCGGGTCAAAAACCAGGCACCTGGCCACCCTGCTCCCAGCCCGGGGCTGCCACATTTTCCCCACCTGAGTTATCTGTGTGTGTGTGGGGGGGAGCTCTGTCCTTCTCCCATTGTGCCTCCTCCTGGCACGTTTGGCAGCCAGGCCCGGGTGGGGAGCGGGAGGGAGCGCTTCTCACACTAGCTGAAGCTGGCCACTCTGAGTCACTGAATCACTGCTGCCTGAGAGACACCAGCGAGCCCTGCCCCCTCTGCTCCCCACTAGAATGGCTAAGTAATCTTTTAGCAATGTTGTGTTACAAATCAAACAGGTATCTTGCTTTACAAAGATTTCTCTTGGAGTTGTTCAGATGGCAGAGAATGGTCTGATTGGTACATAGAATGTGTGATGTCTGTTGCAGGACTCAGGAGCAATATAAAAGTTCAGAACTATGGCTAATACTGCAAAAGAATCTTCCTTCATCCCATTCATATTTGCATAGATTAACTTGAAACACTTCTTCCCTGAAAAAACTGGTACACTTGAATGCTGAAAGTTTCCTTCTACAGGTTTCTTCCTAATATGGATTTTGTTTCCTTTGGAGTTCAGATATGTTACAAAGCCAATTGGTTGCATGCTAACATCAAGCTTTTCTGCTTCTTCCCACTGTGTTTTATCTCTTGCCATACCAGACTCATTCTAACTTTGTTTTCTTGTTCAGCATCTATTACTCTCCATCAGTCAATTAACTTGCTAGTTACTTGACACTCTTCAGTAATGTTTGTCACTGCATTTTATACCATTCTACTGTATCCTCTTCCCTTCCAACCCCACCTCACTCCAGCCCTCCAATCTCTTTAAAGAGACATTGGTTAGGTTTGTTCATCATTGTCTTAAACACACCACATTTATTGTTTACATCCAATCAAGATAATCACAAACTGCAAAGTAAATTAAACAGTACAGAGTGTATGTTAAATATAGATGAAAGTAGTAGTAAAGGTACAACCAGTTCTTGCTTCAGATTATTATATAGCACGGCCAAACAAATCTTGACAACAAATGAAATTTGTTTTTCTATATTTGAGTGTTGGAATGGCACACTCTGCAGAGATAAAACCAAATCTAGCAGTCCTTATAATCAGAACTTCTTACTGAAATAGTTGTAAATATTTGTAAAAGACCTAACAATAAACTTTCATCTCTCTCTCTCTTTCAAATCAGTTGAATTGACTTCTTTCTCCAATGAATGGATGAGCTATGTTGCAATACTGTAATGTAGTAATGTTACAGTGGACATTAGGAAAAACTTTCTAAGTGTCAGGGTAGTTAAGCACTTGAACAAATTGCCTAGGGAGGTTAAGGAATCTGTCATTGGAGGTTTTTAAGAACAGGTTAGACAAACACCTGTCAGGAATGATCTAGTTACTATGTGATCCTGCCTTGAGTGCAGAGGACTAGACTAGATGACCTCTCGAGGTCTCTTCCAGTCCTACGATTCTATCATTCAATGGTAATATTAATCATTTGGTAAACAGTAGTGCCTGGTATACCAGTAAGTTGTCCCCATGTTTATTTCTCTCTCTTTTTTAGTTTTTATTGTCTTGTTTGCTTTTGTCTCTTGCTCATAACTATTCTACTTATTGTTATATGTATAATGTACATGAATTTTTCATGAAATTATGACACATTAACATTGTATGACCAAATATATATTATCCAAAATATAAATGATAATTAAAATCATAGACTATCAGGCTTGGAAGGGACCTCAGGAGGTGATCTAGTCACACCCGTTGCTCAAAGCAGGACCAATCCCCAGACAGATTTTTGCCCCAGATCCCTAAATGGCCCCCTCAACGATTGAACTCACAACGCTGTGTTTAGTAGCCCAATGCTCAAACCACTGAGCTATCCATCCCCCCATTCTAAAGTTGTGCTGCATTTGGAACTCAAAATGTACTACATGGTTCCTAAAATGGATTCTGGGGGACTGGCTGGTCCAGTTCGGCAGCGGATTCTGTTCATCTCATCCTAGTTTTAGGAATCTCAAGTATTTGTTTTTCTCTGAATCACGTTAGAGATAGAAGTGTGCTCTGAGCACAAAACTGAGATCCAAGAAATCCCAAATTCTAATCCCAGCTTTTCTAATGGCATGTACTGTGATTTTGGGGCAAGTCACTTACGCAGAAATTTTCAAGTCATCACTAATTCCAGGTGTCCCCATTTTGGGTATCCATCTTGAGACACCTAAAGCTTGATTTTTAGAGGTGCACCCCACAGATCCATTTGAGAAGAATGGGAACTAGATTAATAGAATTCCTGCTATGGACTGCCAGCCTCTGCTGATATGGGAAGTGAGGTTCAGAAAAAATGTGGTGTATGCTGTCTGGGTACAAATTAACAAGTATTAAAAGAAGCAAACGAATGCATTACTGCTTGGCAAGTCGGTCTAAATTTGCCAGAACTGCACTGACACCTTGAAAAAAGAAGAAAGTGTGAGTCTTCTTATCAACACCAGAGCCTTTAGAACTGATCCAGCTAACTTGCCATCTTGTTTCTTGGTCCCATCTCCATTTTCTCCCTGGCCTCAGGCTTGCAAACACTTACCTTTGTATGTAATCCATAATCACACAAGTAATCCTATTGGAGTATGTTAGGATATAGATATTCAGGCCTGCCTGTAAAGGCCTATACTTTAAGAATTTAGGTCTATTTTTATCATTTAGCTCAGGGGTGGGCAAACTACGGCCCACGGATTGGATCTGGCCCCTCAGGGCTTTGGATCCGGCCTGCAGGATTGCCCCCCGTGGCGAGGCGGGCCCCGCGCCACTCTCAGAAGCGGCTGGCACAACGTCCCTGTGGCCCCCGGGCAGGGGGGGAAAGAGCTCCGTGCGCTGCCCTTGCCTCCAGGCACTACCCCGCACAGGTCCCATTGGCCGGGAATGAGGAACCACGGCCAATGGGAGCTTTGGGGGAGGTACCTGGAGGCGCAGCAAGGGCAGAGCACGCAGAGCCCTCCGGTTCCCCTCCCCCAGGGGCCACAGCGCTTTCTGGAGCAGCGTGGCGTGGGGCAGGCAGGAGCGGCACCAGGGTTTTTGCCGCCCTAGGTGGCAGCGCTCCTCCTCTGAGCATTCAGCGGCGGGGGTCCTTCCACTCCGCATCTTCGAGGCATTTCGACGGCGGGTCCCAGAGCGAGTGAAGGACCCGCCACTGAATTTCCACCAAAGACCCGGTGCGGAAGGACTCCCGCCACCAAATTTCCACCAAGGATGGCAAAATGCCGCCCCCCAAATCCTGCCGCCCTAGGGTCGCCTAGTGGAAGTGCCAGCCCTGGGGCCACGGCAGGTATGCAGGGAGCCTGCCCTGGCCCCGGTGTGCGCCGCTGCCACCCCAGAGCCGCTTTAGGTAAGTGGCGCCGGGCCGGAGCCTGAACCCCTCCTGCATCTCGCTCCCCAACTCCCTGCTCTAAGCCCCCTGCCTGCACCTTGCACCCCTCCTGCACCCCAACCCCTGCCCTGAGCCCCCTCCCGCTGTCGACACCCCTCCTGCACTCCAACCCCCTTCGCTGAGCCCCCTCATGCACCCCACACCCCTCCTCTGCCCCAATCCCTTGCCCTGAGCCCCTTCCTGCACACTGCACACCCTCCCACATCCCGCACTCCCTCCTGCCCCCCAACCCCCTGCCCTGCATACAATTTCCCCACCCAGATGTGGCCTTTGGCCCAAAAGGTTTGCCCACCCCTGATTTACCTAGTTATAGCAGTATAAAACAAAGAACCAAAATCACAGTCGGCCTGTGTCTGGGCCTTCTCTCAATGTGACAGTCAGAGGCCTGGTTCTTAGGCTAAGGCCTTTGGCTAAGTAGCAGGGACAGCCATAAGCTGGAAAGCGTACGGTCACATCCTCACATCCCAAACCAGTCACACGGAAATGAGGGGGTATTGGGCTGTTAGGAAGATGATCCTGTCCTGATAGTGCCCATCACCACCAGAGAAAGAAACAGATTTTAAGATGGTTAAAGAAAACGTACTTTGATAGCATCCTGTCTGGCAAGAAATCACTTATTAATAGTTATGGTTGTGAAACCCTCATTTCTGTATTGTTTTAGCTTTATGGCCCCCAATTTTCTATTGTTAATCTGTCTGGTTCTCTAATTGTTTCTGTGTGCTGTATAATTAATTTTGCTAGGTGTAAGTTAATTAGAGTAGGGGGATATAATTGGTTAGAGAATTATGTTACAGTGTTAGGACTGGTTAGTTAAATTTCAGTAAAACGATTGGTTAAGGAATAGCTGAGAATATTACTATATAAACTGGGGTCAAACAGGAAGTGGGTGGGAAAATTGGAATCATGCTTGCTGGAAATTAACACCAATGAACATTGTATGGTTTGCACTTCGGACTTGTGGTCTTTTGGTGCTTGCTATCTACAAGAACCATGGAAGTGGGAGGGTTAAAGGAAAGCCCTTTAACACAGTAAATGAATTATTTGTGTGAATAAGGAGTACACATTGGACTAAATGGTTGCAGGATTGGACCTTATGCCTCAACATGCCCAGAGTGCAATACAAATGTACTTTAATAAAGTTTTTGTTGATATGCATAATATTTTGTCACTGAGTTAAGTGCTATTACTTTGTTTGTTTGTTTTAAAAATTGGAAAGAAGAGCAGAACCCAGATGGCATCATGCTGCATACATAATTACAAAATATTTATGTTGCAGTCAATTTTCATTGTGTAATAATCAAACTGTTGTATAATCCAATTGCTCCACAGTCAGTGTGATTTTCACATCTATTTAACGAAAAGCAAGATAATAATCATAAAGAAAATAGTCAAATTATCAGTGGGCCCATGACGAGGAACCAACATGTTAAAAAGGAATGTGGTGCCAGCTACAGATGCAGAATTCAGCACATGGCAAGTCAGGATTGATTGCAGTTTCAGTATGAAATCCTTTGGATGGCAACCAACAACCCTGAAGACAAGAGAATGGCATTACAGCAAATAGGCAGGATCAAGGGAGCAGTTGCACCAGCTAGTAGAGATTGTATCACGGCTCCTGTGAACATCTCAGAATACTCAGAACTTGTCTTGTTTTCTTATTGCCACGAAAAGGTCAAAAATTAGCAGTTAGAACATCTTTGTGACACACTTTAAATTCATTGTCATGGTATAGAATTTGCTGGACAAGGATCAGAAATGAAAACAGACATGGGGCAGCAGGGATATCAGACTAAAGAGTCTCATGTGCAATAGTAGTACCACAGACCTGGAGCAGGTCATGGTCTATGCAGAGGAGAAAGGAGATTCATAATTTGAACCTGTGCTAGCGACTGGAGACAAAGGACCCAGAGAGCAGGTTGCAAAAGGATAGAGGGAAATCTGGCAATAGTTAGTCAATGTGGAGGATCTGGAGCGGATTATAGTGAGCTTCAGATTTTGAGGACAGTCACCCAGTGCAGCCTGCAGGAGTACCTAGGAACCTGATGGAGGCTCTTATCACCCTCGCTGTGGACCTGTCCCAAAGGTCACGGACATGGATGAGGCCTTCCATTGACTTAAATGGGCTTCAGCTGAGCTCCATATTCTGCTAGTGAGGTTCCCCCTGGACCAGTTTGTAGAGTGAATGGGCTGGTGGAGATGCATCATAGAAGATTGGGGTTGGAAGAGACCTCAGGAGGTCATCTAGTCGAACAGCCTGCTCAAAGCAGAACCAACCCCAACTAAATTATCCTAGCTGGGGCTTTGTCAAACAGGCCTTAAAAACCTCTAAGAATAGAGATTCCATCACTTCCCTACGTAACCCATTCCAGTGCTTCACCACCCTCCTAGTGAAATAGTTTTTTCCTAGTATCAGAGGGGTAGCCGTGTTAGTCTGAATCTGTAAAAAGCAACAGAGGGTCCTGTGGCACCTTTGAGACTAACAGAAGTACTGGGAGCATAAGCTTTCGTGGGTCAGAACCTCACTTCTTCAGATGCATCTGAAGAAGTGAGGTTCTGACCCACGAAAGCTTATGCTCCCAGTACTTCTGTTAGTCTCAAAGGTGCCACAGGACCCTCTGTTAGTTTTTTCCTAATATCCTACCAAGACTTCCCCCACTGCAACTTGAGACCATTACACCTTGTTCTGTCATCTGCCATCCTCTTTGGAACCCTCCTTCAGGTAGTTGAAGGCTGCTATCAAATCCCCCCTTACTCTTCTGCAAACTAAATAAGTCCAGTTCTCTCAGCCTCTCCTCAGAAGTCATGTGCCCCAGTCCGCAATCATTTTTGTTGCCCTCCGCTGGATTCTCTCCAATTTGTCCACATCCTTTCTGTAGTGAGGGGCCCAAAATTGGACGCAATACTCCAGGTGTGCCCTCACCAGTGCCAAATAGAGGGGAATAATCACGACGCATGTTGTCCCTCCACCCTATCGTGTGGCGTTTTGTCATAAAATAGCTTTGTGCTTCACAAATTCAATTTTAAACTCTCATACACAGTCTCAAGGGATCAGACTTAGTCAGGGACGGTCCCTAGGAGTATAGTTGCAGGACAGTTTTGCTGCTAGGAGCCATAGTTCCCTGCCAAGGATCAGGGCTGGTCAGAGGCATAGATCCTCCACATGAATAGCTCTGCTTCCTGCAGATCTGAGTCCATCTGGGTGGGCCCTGCAGCCTTTTCCATAGAGGGATACCCTCTTCCTTATGTGTTGCTCTGGGCAAATACATTATGCTATTTGCAAAATAGCATGTGATCCTCTGATTAAAAATGCTACTATAATGGACATACACTGGGGCTTCATGTGCACCATTTATGTCCTTTCCTGGGTGTTTTACTAAGCAACCTTAATATATGTTTTAATGTATTTTAATTTTAAATCAAATGCTGAAGTTATGAAGAGATGCAGTTAATCATGGCAATTTAAATTCAGCAATTCACATGTTTATGTAGTATGTAGGCAAGATACCTAAAAGAAACACTGCTTTACTGATTCTTGTCGGTAAGTCAGAAGGGCTGATACTTCACTCTTTGCATATTTTTGAAAGATTCAGTAATGAGAAATATATCCAAACTTAAGAACAGATGGGCCTGATTCAAACACACCCTGAACTTTGGTTAAATTTGGATCTAGATCTGAAGTCCCATAAGGTGCAGAGAAAAAAAAACAAAACCCTCAGCTCTGAATTCTCCCAGACTTCGGAGAAGTTTAAATCTGGATCTGAACTATGGTTCAGGCTCATCTCAATTTAGTAAACATCTTACATACAACAGTTGGGGGGTGGGGGGAAACTGAGAAAATCTGCTGACTGTGAACCTTACCTAGAGAAGATATAAATAAAGTCACCAAAAGATACCATAGCAACAAACAAAAGACCTAACACAGTGCATTGTAAAGGACAAAACCTATGGTATATTTACTAAAAGCCTTATAATCTTTCTCTCCTGTTCTCTCTTACAGTGTGATGGAGTGTAACTAGCCCACACTGGGCATGGAGGAGTCCTAACCTGCTACACCCGTGGTAGGTGGTGTATTAATTTAGATGGGATAAAGGTTTTAACATAACCCAATCACTGTCCAACATTAAACAATGTAAAGCAAGGGTTAGGGTTTGGTAAACAGAGACCTCAGCCTGCTGCGTACCCTGGCAAACTCACCATTAAATAGAATGTTAACCTTTTATTGATGCTAAAGACAAGAAGGAAAAATAGCTATCACATTTGAAATGTATTAAGCAAGGCTTTCATTTTAACAGCACCCCTTCTTTCCTTTCTCTTTAGCTGGAGACAGCTTTTGAAAGGAAAGATTCCCTGGTTTGACAGTCTCTTAATGGGATCAAAGCGGTTAATAACTGTCCTTTTGGGGGAGTTAGTTGATATGGGCTGGAACTGCTGCTGGAACTGCTGCTGTTGCTGTTAAAGCCTGATCCCATTTTATCTCAGATGGTGTTTGGGGTTCAGCTAGAGCTGGTAGAGGTGATGATGTCATCTGGGTCCTTTTCTCTAGCCTGACCTGGTCAGGACATCCCTCAGATTAGAATGAAGAATGTCTAGTGTCCCAGGAGAGGGTGGAGACGGCAGCCAGAATGATGAAGCTTGTTCCAGTAGCCTCCATCTGTTCTTCCTCTTCTTTCTGCTCTTTCTGTATCCCCCCTCTCCCAAAGTCACTTTCTTTAAGGACCCACAAAGGGAATGGTGGGTGGGATACCCCATCCTCTCATCATTTTGTCCACCAATAAGGCCTAATATCCAACACATCCATTTCGGTTCATTAACTTCCTGCTCCATGTCATCTGTTATTTAACAAGCATTATTTCAGCACTCCCTGAATTATATCAATATGGGTCTTTTGGGTTCAAACTAATCCAGTTTCTCTGTCTGATTCTTTTGCACCTGTTTAATAGCATTCTTTATTGAAAATAACTTGACCTACTTTCCATGGTAAATTCCTAAGGAGGCAAAGTTATAGACCAATTGTCACAACAAGTGTCAAACCTGGAGGGAGGAGTTAAAAGGACACACCCCACCTCAGTTAGCTTCTGACCAGGAAGGAGAGCAGGTCTCTGGCTCTCCATGAAGTGAGAGAAGGCTGCCTGGAGCTGGGTTGTCCGGTGGCAGATGGCATTTCCCAGAAGAAAGGTATGTCTGCAACGGGGAGCCCAAAGCAGTTGGGAGGGAGTGGCAGGAAGTGAGACCTCCCAGGATTGTGCACACTGGTGGAGGGGCCTTCAGGAAGCAGGAAGACAGTTGCTGAGTCAGGGACTGCCCTGTGAGGGGAGTGGAGAAAACTCCCCTCCAGCAGAACCAGCTGAGTGGCAGAAAGCACTCAGAAGCTCTCCAGTGTGTCAGTGCAGAAGGCTTAGTAGGAGTGGCTTTAAGACACTGGGCCTGGGAAAAGACTGAAGCAAAAGCCCAAGGCAAGGCAAGATAGAAAGAGGTCTAGGAGGGAGCCAAGGTTCTTAATTAGATCTTGACTCCCTCAGTGTGGGGCCCTGCCGAAGGGTCGAGTTGCAAGAAGCACTGCAGAGCTGGATGGGCTGTCAGCAGGGAGCGCTAGAGGAAAGCCTGCTATGCCATGCACAGCCATCAGGGTGCACCAGCTGGTGAGTCACATGTTTACACAGTATAACACACAGTTTTGGTTAAAACATTATGGAACAAATTATTTTCTGATGTGAAGCCATTGACTTTCAGTGAAGTTTCACCAGGGATGGGTAAGGAATGGTGTCCCTAGCCTCTGTTTGTCAGAGGATGGTGATGGACGGCAGGAGAGAGATCACTTGATCATTACCTGTTAGGTTCACTCCCTCTAGGGCACCTGGCATTGGCCACTGTCGGTAGACAGGATACTGGGCTAGATGGACCTTCGGTCTGACCCAGTACGGCCTTTCTTATGTTCTTATGGATGAAGTTGACCCAGGGACCACTGTGTGTAAACAAAGGTGAACGTAATATTGTTGAAGCTAGGGGAACAGCACATAAATAAATGGCATGTAACTTCACAAGCAACCATAAAATGAACCCTGGAGATGGAGGGTAAGATGGCAAAACAGAGGAACATAAGCAAAGCACAAAAGCATGGAGAAAATGCCACTAAAACAGCAGTCACCCAAGTCCTACTCTCAGTCCTTTCTCTTGAGTTACAGCAAAGCACTCGTTCTCTTAAGTGGGGCTGCTATATTTTACTGGCCCTTTTTTTAGTACTTCCAGAAAGCCTGGCAGCCTACACTACTTTGAAAGACACGAAAGTGACTATACTTGAAGTTCTTATCCTCCTTTTCTACTCAATGATCTGCCACCTTCCAGCCTCTCTTAACATTCCTGTTCTCCATGCTTCAGAGCCTGCCACACTGCACGTAGTCAGATCAATTCTATTCAGAGTGCACTTCCAGGTGTTGATTACAAGATACAAATCCACAAATGATCTGGTTTCCAATTAGCTGAGACTACCTTGTACAAGTTTTCAGACTACTGACTTTTGTAGAAGTAGTAACTTTGAATTACCAGGGAGTGCTAGTTTTGGAAACGGGTCAACACAGATCCTGTTGTGGTGGGACTCTCTCTCTTGTTTTTAGATTTTGTAGCCCACTGTTCAATGTGTGTTTGTGCCCAAATCAGAGGATATGGGTCTGTTACAGTTCATAGTATTACAGAAATATAGGACAGTGGAAGGGACCTCTATGGGTCATCTAATCCAGTCCCCTATACTAAGTCAGGACTAAGTATTATCTAGACTATGCATTCCCAAACTGTGGTATGCGTAACCCTGAGGATACATGAGATGTCTCGTGGGGAAGGGGGAAATGTGGGAGAAATTGTGTAATGGTGGATTTATTTTATTGCACTTTCATAATAGGCTTGTAACGGAGATCGACTCACCACTGTGGCACCTCCTTCTGGCTGTCCTGGGAATTAGCTTAGTTTGCCAGTGCACCCTTGTCTGGTAACGTCTTGCCGCCATCACACCTGCTCCAGGAAGCCTGTTGTCCCAAAGAACACAGCATCCTCTTCAGGACACAGTCTTCTGGCTGTGTCACACTCTGTTCTCCTCCCTTTTAAGGGAACCATAGTCCACTGTCCAGCCACTTCCAAGTGGGGGTGGGGAGGGACTCAGGTCTGCCCACTACTCCGGGTCCCAGCCCCGGGACCCTGTAGAAGGCAGCCGCGTGCTGCATCCCCTCCAACCCCACAGTCTATGTCCCTGGGCCACTTCCCTGCAGCCCCAGCACCTTCTCCACCTTTGTCTCAGGGCCCCAGCATGCAAGCAGTCAGCCGGGAGCTCACTCTCGCTCCCCTGATCCTGCCCAGCACGGCTCTGTCCAAGGTGCTAGCTGCCCTCTGCTTGCAAGGGAACCAGTCCTCCTCCTCCTCCTCCTCCGTCCCTGAGCTCCAGACAGTGACTGACCTGCTTTGCCCTGCGGCTCTTCTTATATGGGCCTGCCCGGCCCTGATTGGCTGCTCCTTGTAGCCCTCTCCAATTGGCTGTGTCCCACACAGCCTCCCTAGGGTCCCCTCCAGTTGGCTGCCTGTTGCGCAACCTCCCTAGGGTTCTATTAACCCTTTATGGACTAGTGTGGGGAGGACGCCCCATCACAAGGCTACTCAGACAGAGCTTTAAAACTCTGGGAATTTGTTATATAAAATATGGTAGTTAATTTACTTCAAGATGTACCAGTGAGAACACAGAGACACAGAGACACCGATGTACAGAGCCCTCACCTCCAATCACTGTACAGTGCAGGTTCAGTTGCCCAGCAATTGTGCTGTCTGAGCTCAGAACTTAGTATCAGTGATGAGCATGCTAGGGGTATGCAGATAGCTGGTAGATCTGGAAGAAGGTACGCAATAAGAAAAGTTTTGGAACCTCTGGTCTAGACCATCCCTGACTGGTGTTTGTCTAACCTGTTCTTAAAAACCTCCAGTGACACAGATTCCACAACCTCCCTAGGTAATTTGTTCCAGGGCTTAACTACCCTTACAGTTAGGGAGTTTTTTTCCTAATGTCTAACCTAAATCTCTCTTGCTGAAATTTTAGCCCATTACTTCTTGTCCTGTCCTCGGTGGTTAAGGAGAACAATTTATCACCCTCCTTTTTGTAATAATCTTTTATGTACTTGAAGTCTGTTATCAAGTCCCCCCTCAGTTGTCTCTTCTCCAAACTAAATAAAGCCAATTTTTTTTTTATTTGGAAGACATGTTTTCTAGACCTTTAATCATTTTTGTTGCTCTCCTCTGGACTTTTTTCCAATTTGTCCACATCTTTATCAAAGTGTGGTGCACAATACTCCAGTTAAGGCCTTATTGGTGGTAAGCAGAGTGGAAGAATTAGTTCTTGTGTCTTGCTTACAACACTCCTGCTAATACATCCCAGAATGATGTTCACTTTTTTTACAACAGTATTACATTCTTGAATCATATATAGTTTATCCACTATAACCCCCACCTCATTTTCTGTGGGTTATAATGGGTTCACAGCTTGAGAGCTTAATTCTTTAGCTCTAGAGCTCTGTCTTAGCTCTAGCACCTCTTTGGTGTTAGTCAGATGGTAGCCATTACAGAAAAGAGGCTTTTCCAGGACTCATGTGATGGCTGTCATTTTGACTAATCCCAGGGATTGAACCAATTCTTTTGGGGGGCTATAACAAATTCATACTCCGTGGATTGGGCACAAAGGGGGGAATTTATCACATCCAGTGCGTTAAGATTGCCCCCTTTTCTAAAATCTGTCTGGTATTTGCTATCTAATACATACTAAATTGAGCATGTATGAGATGTCAGCTGCACATAGCTATCTTTATACCTACTGAATCATCCGCTGGTTATTACATTTCCCAGTTTGAAGGGAAAACCATTAGTAAAATTTTACATTGCAGTTAAGGACCATAGTTTTCTCTTTTCATTGTTTCTCTAATTTCTCTCATTTTCATTTTTCCCATTGTCTTGATTAAATTTTCCTTCAACTTGTGAACTTGGTCTCCCAGAACTAAATTTTAAGTTTAAAAAATTGCAGTTGTCTATAGTGCTAGGAATTACTGTCATTTTTATGAGTTCTTTCGCCTGTAGAAGTTACTGCTGTATAACTTTAAACACTACATAAAACACCAAAATTACTCTGAAGTGGTGCAATTATAGTATATAAAACAATATGCTATCCTAAATTAAAATTTACATACGTACTGCCTTTGCACACTGATCCATTTTAAAGCCTCTAGTGAGATTTCTTGCTATTGCAGGCTAGAAAATAGATTTCCAGGCTCTGGTAAAGGGCCACATTGCTTTCATACAGGCTGATGAACTGGCAGTATTTAGTTAGAGAAAAGGGACTCGGTGTTTATCAAATAAATAAATAACAAAATTGATCTCATGTCAGCAAAACAGCATGGTCAACTAATGCCCTAAAGTGGATGAAAATGTTCAGTTTCCTCTTGGTTCTCATCCTTACACAAAGACTTTGGACCTAATTGTGTGGTGCGGAGCAATATCTGTAAAGTGCCCTGAATTCCTGCTGAAGCTGAATGGAGCTGATGTGCTCAGCACCTCTTACGTGAATCTCAGCATCTTTCAGGATCCAGGTCTACATGGCTTTGCCAAATAGTGTCAGACTGGGAAAAGCAGAAACATCACTTACAGAACATCTTCCATCATTCTATATTTGTCTTACAGTAGTGCTAGCTACCCCAGTCAGCATCAGGGGGTGGGGGCCTTGTTTTGGCACTGTCGACAAATGTAGAGTAAAAGGGCAGTCCCTGCCCCGATGTGATTACAGTCTAATTTAAGGAGGATGCAACAAGTGAGTGTTTCAATTATATAAAAGGACAGGGAAAGGAGGGCAACAGAACCAGGAAGAAGAGGAGTACTTGTGGCACCTTAGAGAAGGTGCCACAAGCACGCCTGTTCTTTTTGCGGATACAGACTAACACGGCTGCTACTCTAGAACCAGGAAGATCGCCCATTAACATAGACCAGTTGTGCACAAAGCTAGAAGGCTTTGAGTCCATTAATTTTAAAATTATATAGCTGTATAAAATTTGTGATATACATACAACTGAGATGTCTTTCTTGGCCGCTGGTAGCCATTGGCAATTTGTTGTATGAAATCACAGAAGGAGTGGGTACTACTAGGCCCGACTGCCACGGCTCTGACCATCCCCATCACAGTTTCTAACAGTTGGAGCAGACTGACCACTGGTCAGGTTCAGTGGCCAAGATGAATCTCATATGCTCGCAGGTGCCCTCTACATTTGAAATGAAATCTCCAGACATCCCCACCACTAATATGGCGGAACTAGTTTGAGGTCTCCAGAAACAAGTGGCCCAGCTACAATGGGAAAATGCCTTCCTATCCTCACAGGTCCCAGCGATCCTAGGCAACCTCACACAATCATCCATGACAGCCCAAGATCTAGGCCCAAAGATCCCCCTACCAGAGAGATTTGATGGGAACTGTCAGAAGTTTTGGGAGTTTCTCAATCAATGTCACTTGTTGTGCCTGTGTGCCCAGTAATGTACCTGAACAACCAGACCCAGGTAGGGGTCATCATCAGCTTATTGACAGGTGAAGCACTGGACCAGGCATTGCAACTCCTGGAGCAGGAAGACCTGATTCTCAATGACATTGGTGAATTTGTTTATATCTTTTCACTAATGTTGGACGCACACCATGCCCGCTCTGCTAAAGTTGCCCGTCAGTCTCTCCAACAAGGCCCCCATCCCATTGTGGATGTACACAACCACCTCCACTCCTCCATCTTGGGTCTGGGGCAGGAAGAATACATGGTTAGAGAGATCCTGGACTCTAAGCTATTCTGAGGACAATTAATGTACCTTGTGGACTGGATAGGGTTTGGCCTAGCTGACTGTTCATGAGAACCAGCCAGTAACTTTTCATTCATTCGACCTCCTTCATGAATTCCATCAATCACACCCTGACAAGCTGGGTCCAAAGACACTGTGGGGGTGTCCTCGAGAGGTGGGTAATGTAAGGTGATGAGTCAGTCCTGGGCTGGCTTCTAGCCAATCTGCAAGCCAGAAACTGGTCTGGTGACTTCCAGGGCAGTTATATAAGCCCCACAGAGGGAGCAGCAGCTCTGTCTGCTTAATGTCACTCCAGGGCTTGGAACTCCCCACTGCCTGACAGTGACAACAGACTCCCCAAGCCTTAGCCTGCTCCAGCCTTGGTCTCACTCCAGCCCTATTCCTAGTCCTGCTCTCATAGACTTTAAGGTCAGAAGGGACCATCATGATCATCTAGTCTGACCTCCTGCACATTGCAGGCCACAAAACCTCACTAACCCACTCCTGTAATAGACCCACAACCTCTGGCCAAATTACTGAACACCTCAAATCATGAATTAAAAACTTCAAGTTACAGAGAATCCACCATTTACACTAGTTTAAACCTGCAAGTGACACATGTTCCATGCTGCAGAGGAAGATGAACGCCCCCTCCCCAGGGTCTCTGTCAATAAGACCCAGGGGAAAATTCCTTCCTGACCCCAAATATGGTGATAAATTAGGTGTTATGGTGAGCAAGGCTCACAAGTCAGACACCTGGGAAAGAATTCTCTGTTGTAACTCAGAGCCCTCCCGATCTAGTGTCCCATCTCCAGTTTTTGGAGATATTTGATGTTAGCAGTTACAGATTGTCTCTCTGCCGATGTAGTGCTGTCTACACTGGTGCTTAGGTTGGTATAACTGTATCACTCAGGGGTGTGCATTATTCACATCCCTGAGCGATGCAGTTATACCCAAGTAATTTTGTAGTGTAGACCGGGGCATAGTGTGTGGCAGGCTAGCATGGGATAGATTTACACCCCAGCTTGCCATGCATCAAATGTCCATGTAGACAAACCCTAACGTGTTTAGAACATGTGTGACTGACAGGGTATAGAGCAGCTAAAAGATCAAGACAGATGAGGATAGAGAAGGTGCCATGAGTTTTATTATGACCTAGAGGTCTTTGGAGTCCTTGATGAGCTGAGAGGGCAGAAGCCACAGACCATCCAAAGTGGTCTTGAATCTGTGCAATACCAACAGCTAGACATCTTCTGTGAATATATCTGGCAATTCTTGCCTACTTACCTAAAATTTTATAGATCCTATGGAGTCTTGCAATATTTCAAGAGCAGTATTTCTTGAGTGAGAGGAAGCCCCACAATGTGTATTAGTCTGACAACATAGCCAGACTCCCTGACATTCACAGGAGATGTCTCAAGGTCATTTATAGCACTCAGGGAGTGGGCACTTTAACTCTCTGCCTTTTGATTTCAGCTTCTGCTTCTGTGACAGTTTCTTCCATACTCTGTTAGTTTGTGTAATGTTAAGTGGCAGACTGGCCAGAAGGTTTCTCTTCCTTCTGCATATGGAGTTCTATATGCTTAGTCTAATTATACACTGGGGGCCATTACACTGTCCCTCGAAGTAAGCGTAAATCAAAAGTCAATTGTCCATTTGAATCAGATTTATCCAGAATATGTGCTACATGAAATTTCGGGTGACTGGAATTAGCTTGCACACAGTAAACATTTCAGGTCTAATCTGATCATTTTAAGTGAAAACTAGTGAGCATCAAACTACAGGGGGAAAAGAAAACAACCCATGTTATGATCGATAAACAAAAATGAGCTTGGAGAGGGCGCAGTGATGTCTGATTAATCATCTGATCAAGTGATTAGATTTCCAACTTGAAACAAAGTAATCCCTAGGTCTCAAATTGGGGTTTACAACATACAAACCTTAACCACAGCAGCTCTGCCCCTCTCTGTGGTAATATGTTTTGAGAAGATTTCCTTTGAAACAACATTGGGATGTATTTACGACTGAAATGTGTAAAAATAGTCATTAATCTTTTATAACAGATATCATATTAATTTTTTTCCAGGACCCTTTTGTTGAAAGGTTGTTCTCTCCTGACTCAAATATATATCCTTGTCTATCGTCATTCAGATACAAGTGAGAAGACTAATTTGGAATCTTCACTGGAATTTCATTTCTCAACACAACTGTGCTTTCATCATATTAATAAAAAGAAGTTATGCTACAAAGATAATTTCATTTGTCCTCCCTACTGTTACTATAGTGTCTCCCTGCACTCAGTTTTTAGAAACAGAATTGCAGACGTATTGATTTGTTTGTTATAAAAAGTGCCAGTTACCATGGCATAACTCTATCCTCTATTTCCTAGCTGTAATGTCATTTTTATCTGGAAAAAGAAACCTTGCCCTTTTCCAGTACTGTTTCCTTCTTCTTTTTTTAGCCTGAAGTGTGGATGCTATAATAAGGGACTTTTAATGTATCTTTACATCATGGCTGGATTGAATTTTTTTATGGATTGGTATTTCATTTCCCAATACTATTTCAGTGTTGTACTCTGCTTCAGGGTACAGGCTAGCAACCAAAGTCCTGATGTGCCTAGATGCTGTGTGTTTTGCAAAGGGAATGCTTTGCTCAAACCTGTCGATAAACCTGTACGTAATCCCTAGCAGGAATCAAGTGCTCAAAACTCGGTGATATGCCAAAGATAGGATGCTTTCTTGTGTTTAAATGTAGATGAGTAGCAATTTGTTTTCTCTTAACTATACAATGCACGTTGACACGGAAGAGAGAAAGAGGAGGTCAAAAAACTCAACCTTTTGTCTTTAAACATGTCTAATTCTCTCGACTTTCCCTCACTGGCATTTTTGGCTTACATGTTATCAATGTTCCAGTCACGAGAACAACATGGTAACTGCACCACGCTGCTCCCAGATCCTGCACTGCAACATCTATGCCACTGTTTTTATCCATGCGAGTGCAGGCACATCTTCCCGAGCTGCAATCACACCTTGGATTGCAGTGCAGACACACTCTGTGTGAGGAACCTCTGCCCACAAATGGTCTCCAGGATCAGGGGTGAAGGCCATCAAGCATAGGGTGACCAGATGTCCCTATTTTACAGGGACAGCCCTGATATTTGGGGCATTTTCTTCTATAGACACCTATTATCCCCTCCCACCTCCCCGTCCCTATTTTTCACACTTGCTGTCTGGTCACCCTAATCAAGCATCCCTTGTCCCAAGCATGGTGTACAAAATTAAAAAATAAATAGATACAATTCTTTATGAAAAAAAATCCTTTCCCAAACAAGTGCCTGCTTGCACCACTCAGAGCAACAGCAGGAAGAGTTTGCTGGGGCTCCTGTCCCTCCACTGATTTTATATGAAGGAGGAGTCAATCAGTTTGGGAGCACCCATGCACAAAATGGAGGCCAGGATCAGCCTGGTGGCAGTTGTAGTGCTGCTTTCATGCATAATCAGTTGGGAAGATCCATGATAGCTGTAGGTGCAGGTCTGCCATGATGCTGGTTATTTCCTGTTTTCTAAACTTCTAATCTCTTCTGTTGCTCCCCTCTGAGCAGTCTCAAATTTCTCTAGATTTAAAAATATGATTATTAATATTACAGGAGTGCCTAGAGGTCCCAAAGGAGATCTGGGCTCATTGGGCTAGGCATGGTACAAATGCGTAGTAGGAAGAGGCCATTGTTGCCATGACTAGATTACAGTCTAAACAAAGGGTGGGAGAAAGGAAGTGTTAATATTCCTGTTGTACAGGTGAGGTATTGAGGCACAGAGAGATTAAGTGACTTGCCCAAGGTCACACAAAGAATCTGTGGTAGAGGAAGTGAATCCAGATCTCCAGGGTCCTTTTCTAAGGCCTTAATATCAAGACAATTTTGCTTCCTCAAAAATCCTGGCTGTGGTGGGACAGATTCCCAATGCAGTCACGAGGGGGTTCATCTGGGCACCATCAGCTCAACTCCAGCACACCTGTGAGGCCCATTGCAGCTGGAGAATGGCAGCTCCTTGAAAGGAGGGATCCAAGCTCACTGAGGGTGGCACTCAGAGGGAAGCAGAGCTAGATCTCAGAGCTCCTTGAACCCACAGAGCAGGGGCTGCTGGCTAGGAAAGCTGCTGAAGATCCTCTGCCACCTGGGCCCTCCTTTACTTGGTTTTTCTTTTCCTTAGAGCCCAGGAAGCTCGGCCTGGGCCCCCTTAGGCTGACGAGGTTAGAAACCCAACCCAAGCACAGAGACTATTGACCTGTGTGCCTTGCAAGGGGAGCAGGATTAACCCGAACTGTTTGGGGGCTGTGGGACTGCTCAGTTTTGCTTCTTTCATTTCAGCTACTGTTAGCCGCAGAGAGGGGTGGGACGAATGGTTTCCCTGTCCCTGTACATGGAGGAACACAGCCCCCTTCAGATGGATTCTACAGTGACCCCTGCTGCAGGAGAAAGCCATCAGAGACAAAGGAAGCACCCATACCCTCCCGAATGGGCTGTTCTAAAGGTAAAGTCTATGGCACTGGCCCAAATTCATCCTGGTTTTGATTCCATTCAGATCAATTCTATTCAAATTATATCAGCTTATATCAAACACTATTGCTAAGATCAAACACATTCAAAACACTATTGCTAAGATCATATTCCTAGCCCCTTGTTTTGACCACATCACCCCTCTCTACAAATCCCCCTCACTGGCACCCTCTTCTCTGTCACATCAAGCATAAGCTACTTGTCATCACTTTCATGCCCTGGGCACACCCTCAGTGATTACCGAGATGGCCACTCCTGCCTTCACTCTGACAGTGCTACCAGCCTCCACTGCCCACTTGTTACACTTTCAAACTAGCACCTTCATGCTTTGTCCTAAATGCTGTCCCTCCCTATCAACATCCACAGAGCCACCTCGTTGTCCTCATTCAAATCCCTCCTTAAAACGCTCCTGTGCCAGGATACCTACCAAAAGCTTGACAAAAATTAAGCAGTTGGTTGGCTGAGACCCCTGCCAATCATGCTGACGAGTATTATTTTGTTGTTTCCTTGTGCTCTCCTGGCTGTATCCACCAATGGTCTCTTGTCTTATGCTTAGGGAATGTCTGCCCTTGGTGCTGCAGGTCTGATTCAAAACTTAGCTAGTGTACTAAACAAAGGGTGTAGCTATGGTGGTGCAAGCTGTGAGAGAGTCTTGTTGCCCTGAGTGTGGTAGCTAGCCTGGCCATCTGCGGTGGCTACACTTTATTTTTAGCACACTAGCTCAATAAGAGCTAGCATAAGTATGTCTCCTTGAGTTGGGAATCACCTCCCCAGCTCAAAGAGTGGGCACACCCTTCCGCTGCTAACCTCTAACAAATCTAGACTGAGCATACAGACCCTGGTCCAAAGCTTGGAGGCACCAGGGTAGTGTGGACATGCCTTAGATTACAAGCTTTTTGGGGCAGGGACTGCATTTTTGATCTGTGTTTGTACAGTTCCCAACATAATGGGGCCCCAGTCCATGACTGGGGTTCCTAGACCCCAGTGCAATACAAATAATAATAAATCAGTGAAGCTACATCAGGGATGAATTTGTCCAGCTGTGCCCCCAAACTAAATGCAGTCAACCACATAATGTAATACTGCCACCGAGACCTTACCAACGCCACATATGGTGAAATACTTACTGCACTCGTTTAATATATTGCACTCTCATGAATACAACCCAAAAAAGCTTTTTGTGATGGCATTGCGTTGTTGGCTCCTGTTCAATTTCTTATCCCCTCTAACCTCTGAATACTTCTCTCTGGTACTACTGTTCTAATTACTTACTTGAGGGATGATCTATATTTGACCGCTGAATATTTTAACTATAAGATAGCTTGTGGTAATGAAAGCCTGGCCAAAAGAGATTTCTTTTGAAGGCCTCCCCTGCCAATAAAAAGCCATAAAGGCTACTCAAGTGGAGCAGATATATACATATCGATCTCTGACTCCAATACATCAGTGTCTGAGTTGCCTACTTCATCATTTGAACTCAGACTACATATATTAGACCTGGTTCTGATATCGATTACATTGTTGTTATACAGAGATATCCCTACTGTCATCGCTGAAGTTCCTCCTGGTTTACACTAGGGTTACTGACCCGTCATTCTTATAAAAGACATTTTTAAAATAAGAGCCCCAAGGTAAAACTAATGGTTTTGTTGTCAGGGAATAAGTCCCAGAACTAGCAACAGATGAACTTCCAAACACATGAAGGTCCCCTTTGGATAAAGTATGTAACAGAGTGGCATATTCTAAGAGCACGTGTTGGGAAGCAGGGCTCTTCAGCTGTGTCATCCTCATGTCAGATGCTTCAACCCTTCATAGAGGTGCTGAGAGATGTGTTGAGTCACTGTGGGTAGGGCTACTCTGCCATTAAAAACCCATGGCTGGCCTGTGCCGGCTGACTTGGGCTCACTGGCCTTGGGCTAAGGGGCTGTTTAATCGCAGTGTAGATGTTCTGGCTTGGTCTGCAGCTTGAGCTCTGGGACCCTCCCACCTCACAGAGTCCTAGAGCCCAGGCTCCAGCCCAAGCCTGAATGTCTACACTGCAATTAAACAGCCCCTTTGTGTGAGCTTGAGTCAGCTGGCATGGACCAGCCATGGGTTTTTAATTGCAGTGTAGACACACCCTGCAAGGCTAGACCAGTTGTGTCCAGTTATCTCTAATCTAGAAGGTGGGGGTGGAGTGGGGTGTCACAGTGAGAATCTCTCTGAATCAAAGCAAAGTGGGGCCTGCCAGAAACCCTCAGAACAACCAAGTTGTGGAAAAAAGCTTCAGCTGATGCTTATGTTTTGTTGTTTGTGTTAACAATACAGACCTAGCCCAGGAAGAAGATGTCTTTGATGTGGATATCCTCTGTTCAGAGAGGGGTAGAATTCCACCTGCTTACAGCACCCAAAAGTTAAGTGGTAATATTTTCAAAAACATATAACTGATTTAGGTGCCTAAGTCCCGCTTTCAATAGTCACTGTGGCACTTAGGAGTCTCTTTGATTGGATAATAGGCTCCTTTGATGTGCCCAAGTCACTTTTAAAACTGGGATTTAGACTCTGTTTAGGTTCCTAAATCCCTTAGTGGTCTAGGGTAAAGTTTCAAAAGCACTTATCTGAACCCCATGGGCATGAAAATTGGGTCTGAGACCCTGCTCAGAATCAGAAAATCCTGCAAGGTTGCCTATATTTCCTGCACGTGATCAGGCTGCAAATTGAAGGACAGTCCTCTTTGCCAGGCAGTATTTCATTGTATCCATTTCTGCTCCTCAACAGAATCCGGAAGTGCAAAGGTATGAAATGTGATTAAAAAAAAAGTTAAGCTTCAAGTATTCAGTTTGAGTTTTGGATCAGTTCTTACTTTCTCTGAGATGGTTCACTAATGCCTACCCAGGGATTCATGGAAATGAACTGTCTTCACTAATAGCATTGCTTGTAAAAACATCAAATCCATCACTCCCATATGCAGGTGTAACTCCGTTGATAGCAATAGAGTGGGGCTGCTTATGCTGACAATTAATTTGGCCCCTTCAATCCAAAAGGCACATGGGTATTCTGTATAACATTTGCATATTCAGTATTGCCAACTCCAGTGATTTCAGCATGAGTGACGGGATTTCACAGGTACTTGAGCTCGTCTGACGATGACATGAGACGCTCCAGTTCCCTCACGAAGGTCAGACATGCTAGAAGCCAGCAGAATCTCTCCCCTCTGCTCGCTGTTCTCGTGGGGGGAGAAGGGGAGTTAAAGTTCCCATCAGCTCAGTGCAGCTCCACCTCCTCGCCCCATGAGCCACTGGGACAGCACTGTGCCTCCACTCCTCCCTGTAGTACCTGGCCAGCCTGGAAAGGGGCAGAGGGGGGTGAGAGCCCCTAGAACTGCCCTGCACCCCAGACTGGTAAGGGGTAGGGGGGGTGAGAGCCCATGGAACTGCCCCCCCCCCCCCAGTCTGGAGGGCTGAACTGATGGGGTGGGAGCTGGGGGCAAAAGTGCTGATGCGGAGGGGAGATTAGGAGACAGGAATAATTGCTGGGCAAGGGACAGGCAGATATGGAGGTGAGAGTTCCTGCAGCAATGGCCGAAACCACCTTACCCAATAAATCTGGCAGAATGGGCAACACAAATTGTGTGACTCTCCCTCCCCCCCTCTCCCGAGGATGGGCAGCAGGAGTTCCAAAAAACAAAAGGCAGATGAAAAGATACAATATCAGGATTGTGGGGGGGTCTGACTCATGAATTTTGACTGTGTCGTTTATTATGGTGTATTGCTTTGCCTAATACAAATTCACTTGAAGTCTTTACCTTAAGACTGGGTGTCTTTCTAAACAGTGTGCTAGGGCTCTACCAGAAGTTACAGGCTCGGTGCAGGAATCACTGGCCGTAATTCTGTGCCCTTTGCATGTGGGAGGTCAGACTAGGTGATCATATTGGTTCCTTTTGGCCTAAAATCTATGCATCAGTGGTTATTAGCCAAGATGGTCAGGAACACTGCCTCATGCTCTGAGTAGCCTTATACCTCTGATTGCCTGAAGCTGGGAGTGGATCACAGGATGGATCACTCGATAATGGCCCTGTTCTATTCATTCCCTTTGAAGCATCCGGCCACTGTCAGAAGATAGGATACTGGGCTAGGTGGACCATTGGTCTGTCCCAATATGGTCATTCTTATTTTTTTGTGTTGAGCTAGGAAATTTTAACATAGCCCCTCCCTGCAGGCATGGCTTAAGCATCCTCCCTTTTCTCTCCCATGTGCCTGGGATCACCAATATTTGTAGCAGCTTCTCCCCAGTCCTCGCATGGATTCTTTTGTTTGGTGCCTTGTTCCTCTGCTTATCCTGCCAGATAAATGGGCACTGTCCCTTGAGAGATCAATGTTAATACTACTAGCTGGAAAGGAGTGTAAAAGCCAAGTACACAGGGGACCTAAGATAAATAAAACAAGCCCCAGCAAAGGAATGGCACACCAGTAATAACAGCATCACAGAGGAGGCAACTTCAGTGGGAACAAGAAAACAGGATCTGGAGAACTTAAGGAAGGGGTTACGGTTAACTAATAAGTAATAAACATTGGTAGATCAACCATTTTCCCCACCTCCTAATGCTCACAAACTCCTCCCACCCCAGTTCCTTCTCAAGGCAGGTGGTACCGAGATGAAACATTGCAGCCATGGGCTGACTTAAACAAAAGTCACCTTACTTGTTCTTCACCCCTGGGTGAGGCGAGGTCCTCCAACCCAGCCCACTGGTTCCCTGGCCTGGAATCCTCCGGGGGTCTCAGCTGCCTCTTGGTAGCCAGTTCTGGCTCTCTTTCTGTGGATGATGGTCATTGCAGTGCAGGAGCTGTCGCCCTGATCCCTGTAGTCAGAGTCCCAGCAGTCCAAACTCCCTTCCAGGGAAGGGGAATTCAGCAGGTACTCCCCTGAGCCAGGCTGTCGCTCTCCCAGCTTCCCAACCTAAACTCTCTCTTTTTCTAAAGTCAGGCTGCCCCTTCCCCAGTTAACTTGTTGGAGGCAGGGGAGGGGTGGAGAGAAGAGGGCTGTGTAGCCCTGGCTTGTCATTGGTCCAATCAACTGCTTGTCAAGTTCACCCCATGCAAAAGCCTCCCTAGGGGTTTCTAGTTTCTTCTGCCCCCACCCCTGACTCCACACATGCTGCAAATGGGGTCAGAGGGCTTTGGGAGCCATCTTAGTTGTAGTCCCTTTGGTAGGACCCCCTAGAACCTCAGATGGAAGGAGCTCCAGGAGTTGGAGATCAGGTAAAAGTCATCACTATATAAGAAACCGGAAGGATCATTTGGATTTCCTTATTAAACACAAGAGAGATTCCAAAGCGAGGGAGATGAAAGAGCTTGTGTACACTGTAGGAAATTACTGTATTGCTGGATCCATTAAAACATGATTTTGGTTCTCAGCATAGTTGAGGTTTAATGAATGGAGTTTGTCAGTCATGATAAAACCTGACACTGTTCAAGAGTTTGGTAACGTTTAGGGAAATGTGTTCTTCTTTGAGTGATTGTTCATGTCCATTCCAAGCAGGTGTGTGCACGCCACGTGCACGCCAGCTGGAAGATTTTACCATAGCAGCGTCCGTAGGGTTGGCTTCGGTGCCCCCTGGCGTTGCGCCTTCATGGCGCCGTATATAGGGGCCAGCCGACCCTCCACCCCCTCAGTTCCTTCTTACCGCTGGTGACGGCTAGCTGGAACATCGCTTGCTCTTCAGCAATCTTGACAGTGTCCCGTTTTCTTCCTTGTAAATAGTTTAGCTAGTTTAGAGTTAGTATAGATAGATAGATGTTGGGGGGTTTTCCCCAACGTACTCATTGCCCCGCTGGGGCATGCCTGGGTCCCCAGGGTTTAAACTCTGCAAGGACTGCGGGAAGTTCATGCCGAAGAGTGACCCGCACTCTTCCTGCTTACGGTGCCTCGGAGAAAGCCACCAAAGAGACAGGTGCGCTATCTGCAGGGCATTTCGCCCCAGGACTCTCAAAGACAAAGAGCAGAGACTCAAAGTGTTACTAATGGAAGCAGCCCTGTGGCCACATTTGGACCCTGGGCTGACCGACCCGGTGCCCAGCATTTCATCCTCGGTGCGCAGCGCCCCAGCACCGGTAATATGTCATGAGGCCAAAACCTCCAAACCCCGGCACCGGAGGGAGTCGGCACATAGGAAATCGGCCTCCATGATGCACCACCGTTCACCATCCCTGGTGCTGATTAAAAAGAAGAGGCCAGTGAGGGGACGATCACCCCACCAGGACCCTAAAGGGCCGGCACCGTCCACGTGTGCTGCGGGACAGGCCGTGCTGCAGACTCATCCTGCTACTCCGTTGACTCCCGCCCCGGAGAGGGTACGGTCGGGTCCAGACAGGCCAACATCCCCGACCTCATTGAGGAAGTGCTCCTCCCATCGACGCCGGAGGCGTTGGAGGCAGCCTCTGACCTACTAAGCCTCCCGGTGCCGGCGTCGCCACGCTGGTGGAAAGAGCCTCCGACCATGGCCTGACCCCCAATACAATCACGGGGCAAGCCAGCTATGTTATCGCCGCAGTCCCTGCACCGCTCCACCCCAGAGGCACCGGAGCAGAGAGAACATTCTCCAGTCCAGCGGCACCACTCCCCAACGACAGTGGGTACTGCTTCCTCTAGGTCCTCCTATTCAGAGACCTCAGACTCGGAGGCGGAGTCGCTCCAGTAGATCGAGGAGCAGGCGGGCGACCTCGCGGGCGAGCCTCCAGCCTTATCCACTGCAGTGGCAACAGCAGTGGCAACCGCCCTCCCCAGTGGCCGTTCAGGACTCCCTGGGCCTACCATCAGTCCGTGGGACAGGCATACGGCCCCCGCTCAAGGTCCGCATTGGTCTCATTGACGGTGGTGGCTCCGGCTCAAATGCCTCCACCACCGGCACCGCCGTCTGACAGGAGTGTGCCACAACAAATCCCGGCACCACCTAGTCACACACCGGCACCGGCAGGGGCCATGGTCCCGACACCGCAGGCACCAACCAGCATGCCTCATCGTTTTGTGTCGACCCTGGTACCGGCCGCGGTGCCGCATCCTGCACCCGCACCAGCCACACAACCAGAGTACCGTGTGCCGCAGGCCCCCACGGGGGCTGAGGGTATGGAGGAAGGCCCTTTGCAGGTGATCTCCTCCTCTTCCTCTCCTGATGAGGCAGTCGCGGGAACCTCAACGGCACCGGCCCTAGAGGACAACAGGATCCTCCAACAGTTGCTTACACGTGCAGCCCAGAGCCTCTCGATCCAAGCTGAGGAGATCAAAGTGGATCCGGATCCGGTGGTCGACATCCTGGCCCCGTCGGGCCTGTCCAGGGTAGCCCTACCGCTGATAAAAACTATCGTGGACACATCCCGCACCTTGTGACAGATGCCAGCCTCAATAGCCCCCACGGCCAAGAGGACAGAGAGGCGATATTTTGTCCCCTCCAAGGGCCATGAACACCTTTATACCCACCCTCCCCCAGACTCCCTAGTGGTTGATGCGGCCAACCAAAGGGAGCGTCAGGGGTTCCAAGGGGCTACACCAAAAAACAGGGAGGCCAAGAAGTTGGACCTGTTTGGAAGAAAGGTGTATTCCACAGGAGGGCTGCAGTTGCCTATAGCCAACCAACAGGCTATAGTGAGCCGGTATGGTCACAACACATGCTCGGCACTGTCTAGGTTCACTGAACTCCTTCCTCAGGAATCGCGAACCGAGTTCTCAGCTCTAGTTGAAGAAGGGAAATTAATTACCCGAGCATCCCTCCAGGCAGCCTTGGATGCGGTGGATGCAGCCTCACGCACATTGGCGACTGGGCTGGTCATGAGACGGGGAGCCTGGCTTCAGGTCTCAGGCCTTCCACATGAGGTCCAACAGACCATCCATGATCTCCCCTTCGAAGGGTCCATGTTCTTCTCTGAAAAGACAGATAAGAAGCTGCATAGCCTAAAGGACTTCAGGGCTACCCTTCGATCGCTGGGCTTACACACACCAGTTACCCAACATAGGCAGTTCAGGCCGCCTCAGGCCCCGCGGCCGTACCAGCCTCAGAACCGCACAGACGCATTGCGCAGGCGGGCCAGGATCAGCAGAAGGAGGCAGCAACAACAGCCCTCCGGCCCGTCATCTGCCCAACCAAGGCCACCACCGGGGCCTAGGCCCCCATTTTGATGGAATGGTTGGGGACAACCTACCGGTCACAACTCTGGATCTGTCCAACCCTACCTTTTTGTCACATCTGTCCCCCTTCTATTGTGCTTGGGCCTGAATCACAACGGACAGTTGGCTACTCCGCACGGTAGAGAGGGGATATTCTATTCTGTTCTCCTCTTTCCCGCCCCACCAGCCCCCCTCCCCATCCCTCTTCAGGGACCCCTCTCACGAGCAACTTCTAATTCAGGAAATGCAGTCCCTCCTCGCAGCAGGGGCAGTGGAGGAAGTTCCTCAGGAGTCCAGGGGCAGGGACTTCTATTCCCGCTATTTCCTAATACCGAAAGCGAAAGGGGGCCTCAGACCTATTCTGGACTTGCGGCATCTAAACAAGTTTGTAAAAAAGCTCAAGTTCCGCATCGTTTCCCTATCCTCCATCATACCTTCCATGGATCCAGGAGACTGGTATGCCACCCTCGACTTAAAGGACACATACTTTCATATCACAATAATCCCTCAGCACAGGCGTTACCTCAGATTCGTCGTAGGCAATGCCCATCTTCAGTTTACAGTTCTACCCATCGGACTGTCAGCAGCCCCAAGGATCTTCACAAAGTGCATGGCAGTCGTGGCAGCCTTCCTGCGCAAGCAGGGAATTCAGGTGTTTCCCTACCTGGACGATTGGCTCATCAAGGGCCGTGCCAAGGAACAGGTGGAGGCTCAGGTGGTCTTCATCAGGAAGACTTTTCTCGAGCTCGGCCTCCTACTGAATGAGGCCAAGTCCACACTATCTCCAACCCAAAGAATAGAATTTATAGGGGCGGTCCTGGACTCGACACACGCCAGAGCCTACCTCCCAGAGACCAGGTTCCGGACCATGTCCAACATTATTCTCGGTCTCCAACGTTACCCTACCACTACAGCAAGAAATTGCCTCAAGTTAATGGGTCACATGGCGGCGTGCACCTATGTGGTGGACCATGCCAGGCTCAGACTGCGCCCGCTCCAGTCCTGGTTGGCGAAGGTGTACTGGCCGGACAGGGACTCCCTAGACTCAGTAGTAACGTGCCCTCCACCGGTGCTGGATTCCCTCCACTGGTGGCTCGACCCACGGGAGGTCTGCGCGGGAGTACCCTTTCTCAGCCCCCAGCCCTCTCTATACCTGGTAACAGACGTGTCGGATCTGGGGTGGGGAGCGCATCTGGGGAACCTCAGAACCCAAGGTCTTTGGTCACAAGAGGACCTTTCTTTACACATCAACGTCAGGGAGTTACGAGCGGTGCGTCTGGCATGCATGACCTTCAAACCCCATCTAGCAGGCAGGTGTGTTTCTGTCCTTACAGACAACACACCAGCGATGTTCTATATCAACAAACAGGGCCACCTTTCGAGCCTCTGGCTTCGTGCTCGCTGTTATATCTTTCGTATAAGGTCGCGTTTCTAGTGGCTATCACATCGGCCAGGAGAGTCTCGGAGCTCAGAGCACTGACATTAGAGCCTCCATACACTGTCTTCTACAAAGACAAGGTCCAACTTTTTGTTGCTGTGGCGGACAGGATGAAAGGGCTCCCGGTCTCGTCACAGCGGATCTCCTCTTGGATCAAAACCTGCATCCGAGAATGCTACCGTCGGGCTAACATACTGGCCCCGCCTATCATGGCCCACTCCACAAGAGCGCAGGCCTCCTCCGCTGCGTTTCTGGCACAGGTCCCGATGCAGGAAATTCGTAGAGTGGCCACGTGGTCCTCAATCCACACTTTTACGGCGCACTATGCCATCACGTGCCAGGCCAGAGATGATGCAGCCTTTGGCCGCGCAGTACTCCAGTCTGCAATGACCTCCAACCCCACCGCCTAGGTTCAGGCTTGTGAGTCACCTGCTTGGAATGGACATGAACAATCACTCGAAGAAGAAAAAATGGTTACTCACCTTTTTGTAACTGTTGTTCTTCGAGATGTGTTGTTCATGTCCATTCCAATACCCACCCTCCTGCCCCTCTATCGGAGTGCCGGCAAGAAGGAACTGAGGGGGATGGAGGGTCGGCAGGCCCCTATATACAGCGCCATGAAGGCGCCACTCCAGGGGGCGCCAAAGCCTACCCTATGGACACTGCTATGGTAAAATCTTCCAGCTGGCGTGCACGCGGCGCGCACACACCTGCTTGGAATGGACATGAGCAACACATCTCAAAGAACAACAGTTACAAAAAGGTGAGTAACCGTTTTTTCTAATTAGTCCTCAAGGCATGGTATCATTTCAGTGTAGATAGCACCTATGCAACTTGGAAGCTATTAACATTCTCTCAAATGGCTCTGGGCAGCCCAACTAATTGAATCACACATCTGACTAGAACATGCATTGCAACAATGTCTCACTTTTTATAGTTCCTCTGCAGTTGTAGGCAATAGGACCACAGCAGCTCACATGGACTTCATTAACCCTTTAGTTACTAGTTTAATACACTGTGTGAAAGTAAGAGTGTAAGATGGCTCAACGCATTTTCCTTTTTTTCTTCTCTCAGTCCCACATTTTCGGCTTTTCTACTATAATGTTTCTCACAAAACCTCTTCATTTTTCCAGGGGGGATTGAACTTCAATATACTGTTCAATAGGTGGGGATGTTCAACCCCCTATGCTGACTTTAACAGTGGCTCAGATCATAGTATAAGTTTAAGATTGTACAGCAGATTCTAGGCGCGTGTGGTTTTCTGTAGAAAGAAAACACTGAAATCCACAATAATATGCTGCCCGAACATATAGTATTTAGAAACTTGAGTCACTCTTTTTTGACAAATGTTAAAACCATGTTCTTTGTTAGCTTGCCAGAAATCAGCATTTGTTTCCCAGCTACTCACCTGGGTTCAGGCTCACATAATCATTAGCAGAGGTAATGACAAATTGCTTTGTGGGACTGCAATGTGCGCAGAAAATTCAAATAGCACCAAGGCGGTACACAGATTCCCCAGTGCTGCTGCCTTACATGAAAGTGACTCTAATTTCGTAAAGCAAGTTGTCAAATCAATGTCTCTCCCGTGAAATGAAAATATATTTCTAAGAAACACCTCAAAAATCCATAGAGGAAATGCAAGTGCTGCATCAAACTTCAATGATTTCATTCCTCAACTGATGCTATAAAATTGATCAGATTACATTTAATGGAGAAATCAATAGAAGTGTAATTCAGCCAGCTCCCGAAATATTTATGAAGAACAGTTAAAAACCACTGCTATGATACAAGAGAATCCTTGTAATATTATTAATAGCGAGATGGACAGTGCTTCAGCATATGATTTCTACAGTGTCTCTCTGATGGGTTTGTAGCATCCTGTTGTAAGATGAGTTGTCATCAAAACAGCAAGTTCCCTTTAGCTAAAGATGAGATTTGTGTGGCTTGATATTTATCCATTTTGACCTTTTATGCCTTTTACAGTATTTGTTGATCCAGTAAAAAGCTACTTTATCCGTCTTGCCTTGGTAAACAAATCAGAACGCAGGCTCTCATTAGTCAGCCCTGGGATAATCTGGTACTTAATTTCTGGTACGTAAACTTGTCCCCATACTCAGTTCTGCCCTGCCTTGTGTGTAATGAACTGTGCGGTATGATTGCCATGTAAATATTTGATAATAATTCAGCTTGTTGGTAAATAGCAGTTGCTGTTTCCTAATGCCCAGGGGCTGTGTAAAATCAACTCCAGAGGACTGCAGGAGCTTTCCAGTCAATAGTGCAGGCTCTACTGAAAGCCTTAGGACATTGCAAGCGGTACCTCTTCCTCCTCCCCTGTGTTTCAGCCGGAGGTGGTGCTAGTCCATTGGGGGTCTTAAGCAGGGATATTGCCCCCCCACATACACACACAACACATATTAAACAAGTGAATAGGGTGGCCCCCTTGAGCTTCTCAGGGCCCTAAGCAATTGTTTAGTCCGCTTATGCCTAGCACTGGCCTTCAGCCACTCCTCCGCCTCTCTTATCATTTAATGAGGATGTACCCCTTCCCCCATCCCAGGCCCATGACCCCTACTCTCTCTCCAAGGTACTCCTTCTACCACTCTTTCCGAGGAGCCAGGCAAGAAAGATGTTTATCATTAACCTCCCCAGCCTCCCACGAAAGGACCTGCCTCCTCTCCTTTCCTTTCTCAGAGTCCACACAGCCGATCACCGAAGTGATGTTCAGAGTGAGGCACAGTGAAGCCCCCAAAAAGCTGCATTTAAACGTTGACCTTTTGTCCCCCAAAACACGTCACAGACAGAATCACTGTGTTGGTGAATGTGTACATGGGCCAAACCCTTGGAGGTTTTGTAGCTAAGGCTTTTTATTGTATTTTTGTGAATTTTAGACAAACCACAGCTATGACAGTTTTAGTTGAATATCTCCCTCCATAGAGAGAACTTCAGTCTTCTCTCTATTGTTTGAGCATTATAGCAAACAGTTGGGTAATACCCATAGACTATAAGACTTGAAGTCCCCTGCTATCGCAGGCCATATTAAAACTATGTAGGTTGTTTGCCTCCCACTACTCCTATTGGAAGGCTATTCTAGAATCTCGCTCCTCTACTGATTAGAAACACTCTTCTCATTTCCAGCCAAGAGGATACAGTATGCTAGTGTGCAGTAAACACTCCATTACATAACTATGAAATGTTAGTGGAGGTCCCCATACAAAGAATGCGCATAGTCAGTGTACTACGCTTCATTTTTAAGCAATTAACTAGTTATACCAACTGAAATTGGGCATGTATGTTATGTTTGGTTGGCACATAGTTTCACTGGATATTACCGGTAAGGAGATTGCTAAAACCTCTCAGCCTTGAGGTCACAAAATGAGTACGAAAGCTTTTAGCAAATCTATTGAAAATAAACGCCATAATTTATGGACTTCTACTCTCAGATTAGTACAAACCTAGCAAATCAACAATAATATTAATAATAATAATGTTTGCTTGAATTTAACCGCATGAAGGTTAAGGAGCTAGAGTCACCAAAATCAGGTCCACGCCATGGCTTTGTTGCCTGTCAAATGATGCATCTTCCACTCCAATAGTCTAACAATAGGTCGAGCCTGATTCATTTACACATATCCTATCCCAGGCCCTGATCCTTCAATGTGTAGCGCCTACAGAGAGCCCAAGTGACTTCAGTGTAGCAGGACTGGGGTCCAACTTAATTGTAATACTGTAGTTACATGAGACTACAGTTCTTTAGACCCCTGTTTACTTTGTTCAAGACGACCTTAAATTCAACTGCCAGGTCTCCAGCAGCAGAGCCTGAAGGACGGTCAGATTGCCATGTCAGCAAGGGAAGACAGAGGGAAACTGCAGGGAGAGAGGGGAAGAGGTGAGTCCTGGATGCTGGTTTATAACATTACAACGACGTTAGAAAAGAAAAGAAAGGTGTGAAGTTCCCAAAGCTGCGTAATTTCCAAGAGGCTATTTCTGGCATAGCAACTGCTCCAGGCGGCATTGTGCAGCCGCCTGTTGCATCAAGACATACTACTTGCATTGTAATATCTCATTCCCAGTGAGCCCGTCAGTACAAGTAATTAGCTCACAGCCTGGCAGTACAGAATGATGTACGCTACAACCCTCTTTCTGAACGGAGGTGACTGCACGGTCCTATTAATTTGCTTTACAGGCACCTCAAAGCCTTCATGAATATTGCTCGTTGCATGTTGACTGCTAAGATTTCATGTGTCTGAATGTGGTTAATACATATTCTAATAGCTTTATTCAGGCCCAACTTTGCATCACGACATTGGAAGGCTCTGTAACTTTAAGTAGGCCATCCCTTCCCCGCCAAACGAACCCTAAATAAAATTCAGGATCCTTAACGTGTGGTGTCTTCCTTAGCTTTTGTTGCTTGTCTTTCATAACATCTCACCAGAGCTATTTGTGTCTGTGGGGAGTTAGCGGAAAGATCACATATTGTACAGAGAGCACGGTGTTAAATTTATGCAAAGTGAAGAAATGTGTTATCTCAAAAAATATTTATTTCATAGCTTCTCCCTAGAGGGTTGTGTTTTGTTATATCTTTAAGGACAGCAGCGCTGTATTAGCATCATGCTTAAAAACCCCATAAATATTAAGAGCAGCTTTAATCTGTAGCGTTTATATAAAGCAATACATCAAGCTCTCCATGTTCTGAGGAGAGAAAATAAACAACACGTTTGCAGCACAAAATGTCTACTTTTCAACGGGCCTTAGAAACAGGAGACAAAAGCGAGCTGAAGGAAAAGAAAGATGCTGAAAGGAAGCAGAGGGATATAGGAATAGCTCCTTTCGCGGTTTCTGTGCTTTCACATGATTTCATTCTTTTGTGAGGTGTTTGAATAGTCAGAACTGGATAGCAGCGGTTCAGAGTGGGACATGGATAACATGGTATCTAAAGCAACAATAGAGTAGATCTAGGTGGCGAGTGAAAAGCAACCATCTGTGCAGGAAGCAAAGTGCCATCTTCTTCCCTTCAGTTACAATTAAAATACACATTGGTAAAGCACCCTTTGCATTAGCATTCAAGGGCACCGAACAACTACATGTGAAAAAAAAAACCAATCTCCATGGATATCTAATTAAAAAGCATGTCCCAATTTTAATAGCAGCATGGTTTGGTCTCATTGTATAAGCTTTCTTGCTCTCAAGGAAAGTGTTCCAATGGGAGCTAAAAAGCACTTTCAAATAGGCTGACTTAAAATGAAGTGCTCCTTCTTGTGTGTTTGGGTGTGTGTGTGTGGAGGAGGAGGAGGGCATGTGCACGCTGATATTTTGGATGGATTACTGGCAGTTGGAGTGTTGGAAGGTGTCAGAGCAGAACAATTTATATTTATACACTGTCATCTGTATGTAGGCATGCTCTAATGGGGAGCAGCCAAAAGAATACAAAAAAACATTCAGGGCTTAATAGTAATTTCTTGCGGCCCTTTAAGAATCAGCTCTCTCTTAAACATGAGGTTGGATGCACGCATGAAGATCCCATTAACCTCGATAAGAGTTTTTAGGCATAATTTCAGAGTACATCTAAAGGAAAACAGGGCTGCTAGTTTTATTATTATGACTTGCCCATTAGGGGGTCATTGATGTACAGTATATGCTCTTGGGATGAAACTCCCCATAGCAAGAGCTAAAGATGCCAGGCAGTAAGGGCACCCAGAGAGTCGTTAAGAGTATTGTGTGGGTTACAGTGCTCACCTTTCTCTGGCAGGTAAAGCCCTCAGTTCCTTTGTGTAGCAGAGCAGCTACTCTAAAGCAGGATAGACACCCAAGCTCACCTAGCCAGGCCAGGTAGTCTTAATGACCAGCCTTTGATTAAGTGTTTCCCAGGGTGCAGGGGGTAAGGGGGAAAGTGGGGTACAGAGTCTGTTAAGCGGTGAGAGAGACAGAGACTTCTGAAGGCAGGGCAGAGGTTTCTGCAAATGGGAGTTGTCTCTGTGCTGCTACCACTTTTGTTCAAGCAGTCAGGGACTGAGTACACTTTGTAAATAAACAGATTACACAAAGGAAATATCTGATTCCACAGCACCGATTCCTGATACAAGCAGGAAACTGGGCTGCAAGGCCCTAAAAAACAGCTGCAGCTTAGCAGAGGGGTGACACCGTGATTATGTATATTACGGCAGTGCCCCAAATAGGTACAGGGCCATAGAAATGTATAGGAAGGTTGGGCTTCTGCCCTGAAGAGCTTAATCCATGATGTGCCGCTGCAATGCATGGGACTGTGCCTAGTATATTCACACCACTGCTCAAATCAGCTTCTGATCTATCCCACCCCTCAGATCATGTCACTTCCTCCTCCACTCCCTTTCCTGGTTGGTTACCCCTTTCCTTCCACATTCTGTTCAAGCACTATGTCCTCACCATAAAGTCTCTGCACAACGCTGCCCTTCCATGTGTCTCAGCCCTCATTTCCTCCCTCATTTTACTGCACATGGGCCTCTGTATCCTCTATTTCTAACGGATCCTTTTGTCTCCTTCTTCTATTCTTGCCTTAGCGCCTCTTCCCTGTGGGGTCTGATACTGGGCACAGCCTCTTGCTCCCCATGGGCCAAACAAGATTTCCAGGCACCAGTCAAACACCCTCCCGGTCCATTTTAAACCGCAGTTTTCTTGTGGAGCCTTTCTATCCTGATCCTCTCACCACCAGTATGTCCACTGGAACAGTTGTCCCATGAACAGCTTGTGTATGTCTCTGAATTAGGCCCAGCATTCTTTGGGATAAAGGACTTTTTAAGTGCTCTGTGAAGCACTGTGCTCATTAAAGCACAAATACTGATAATTCAAATGACCCCCTTACAGTATCGTCCTCGGTTAGTCTAGTTTCCATACTAGACTCCATGCTATGTGTGCTTATGCCCGCTCACTAAAGACCTCCCTCAGTACTTAGTGCCAGATCCTGAGCTGGTGGAAATCATCTTAGCTTCTCCCTTCCCCCTTCCCTCATCCTTCTGACTGCGTCTCCCACTTGACCAACATTTACTCTGAGATGACCCTTCTCAGAATGGGTGGCCATATCTCCAGTCATAGATCCCTCTCTTTCCATACAGATAACAAGGTGTGTTAATGTGTGTTCCTCACATGGAATGTCTCATTGCTATCTTACCTGTGGCGGATGATACACAGTTCTACATTTTCATCCACTCACTTTCTGCTCTTTTTAGTGCATATTCATCTGCCTGTGTTGGCTCTGGCTACATCAGTAGTTCTGCTGCTGCAACCATCCACAACTAAAATTTGATTTCTGAATGAAGTATCTTCTTCTTCCACTGGCCTCTGCCTCTGCTGTTACAATCCTGACCTCAGATCTTTTCTTTGCTCCCTAGATAAATTATTCAATCACCTGCAGGTTTAAACTAGTGTAAATGGTGGATTCTTTGTAACCTGAAGTCTTTAAATCATGTTTTGAGGACTTCAGCAACTCAGCCAGAGGTTAGGGGTCTATTACAAGAGTGAGTGGGAAAGATTCTGTGGTCTGCAATGTGCAGGAGGTTAGATTAGCTCATCACGATGGTCCCCTCTGGCCTTAAAGCCTATGAAACTGACCTTGTATGGCTCTACTTTATGGTAAAGTTAAACCTTGGGGGCCAGATTCGCCACTGGATTAAATTGATGCTGGATGCAGCCAGGAGTGCCGCCAGCTTTTCTGCTGCCCTAGCCGGCGGAAGGTCCCACCGCCGAAATACCGCCGCGGTCGCCGTCCCCAAATTGTAGCGCCCTAATGGGTTGTGCCGGCCCTAGATGCAGCAAAGAAAGAGGTATTCAGAGAGCCAGTCATGGCTCCATGATTTTCTCCCCAGCCCCTGGCAAACGACCAAGCATTCTGAGGTTTGCTATAAAGTGCACCAGCTGGCTAGTATATCATCCCCTAGGAATCATATGCTAGCTAGGAATTGCTGGAACATGATATGCTCTAGCCACTCCCCTTACCCTCAATACTCACCCTGTGTTGGGGGCTGGAGGGAGGGAAGCATAGAAATTGTAGGCTCTGACAGCTCTGTGCCTGCTGGGGACTCTCAGGGAGATCCCTAGCAGGTGATATGAGCAATGTCTTGGGTCCTTTGAGTCATGCGATCAGCACAAAGAGAGCAGAGCAGGGTCTTCAATCTGGCCCTCCTCTTTAAACGTCCAGCAGCCCAGAGTCTTGAGACCACCAGTACTCTGACCACACAGGAAACGGAGCACACCACCTGCATGGCCATCACAGTCACTGTTTTCAGAACCATTTTGGATCTAATTCAAAATTTCCCTCTCTTCACCTCCATCTACTCCCCACTCACCCACTTCCCCGCTTCTACCTCTTCCCAGCAGTTCCCCTCAAATTTCCCAGTATTATGCTGCCGGGTCTATTCTGTTCAGATTCCTCTACCATGCCCATCAACATAGTATATATCTGGAATGCTCTTCTTCCCCCCACTAAGAAACGGAGTCACTTCTGCTCTTGAAACCTTTGTGTATCCTTATCTGATAAATGACCCTCTCTCTCTCAAATATTGTGTGATTCCATGTGTAAAAATCAGAGACTCTGTTCACATAAATCATATTGTCCCTTACAATGACAATACCCTATCATCAGTATTCAAATACTAGATGAATAGCATGGCCCTGATTCTCATCTTATTTACGTCATTTTGACATAAGTGTAACTTCAATGGCATTACTAATTTACCCAGGTGGACGTGTGACTGATGTGAGATTCTCACATATTACAACCAACACACATGTAACCTATACACAAAATAGATGCTAGTGTCTATTAATTATTAATTATTATTATTTATTATTACTAGTAGTAGTAGTAAATATATTATGGGAGATCCCAAAGGCCCCAATCAGGACAGAGACCCGTTTCAGCAGGCTGCTGTATAAACACAGAAAAGAAACAGTCTGAAATACCTATGTTTCCTTCTAATCTAATCTGAAGCAAAAATCCTAAAAGGGAATGATCAAGAGTGTTTTTAATGCAGGTCCTTAGGATCCAAGTTAATGCAAGCTATTGCTCTCAGGGCCTGTAAATTTGAACCTTGCCACAGCTTATCTGCCTCAAACTTCAGAATCAGAGGTTTTGACATGTGTGGTCAAGAGGGGTGCCCTTCAGAGCCTTGAGATGGAAAGAATCGGAGAAGACAGAGAGGAGCATATTGTCTCCCTCCAGCCGTACTCTGCCAACTCCCCACGGCAGAAGGACCTGTTACCAGTAGGACATTGCTTTGAGGAAACTCAGCCCAGTCTGGTCCCTGTTGTTCCAGTAGTGGCATGCTGTCAAAACCGCAGCAAGAGAGATCACAATGGCAGGCGTAATCTAAGGGGAAATGCTAAAGTTGAACAGGAATGAAAATAAAAGCCTCAGACAGTTTCACTCCTGTTGAAAGAGAGTGAATATAAGTGGGATTTAGGAGGTCCCCAACGCGGTGCCCGCCTACTGGCCACTGGACAAGCAGCCACCGAAATGCTGCCAATTTTCGGTGGCATTTGGCTGCTTGTCCGGCGGCCATGCTCCTCGGTGGCTAGTCGTCCAGCGCCCGCCACATGGAAAGGTTGGGGACCACTGCTCTAAAATATAAACATCTCCCCAAGAGAAGACGTTGGGGTCCAAACCATCCCTTGTGTAACTTCACTGACATGAATGTTATGATTAGGTGGAGAACTGAGATGCGGGAATACTGCTATATTAGTGGCATATGTGAGGTACTTCATGAAATCTCTTAAAGTGCTGCAGTACCACCAGCCATTGTTTATTGTGGCCAAGGCTACATGTGCTACATGATTCCCACCTGTGCTACAGGATTCCCACCCTGCAAGGCTAGCAGTGAACTTTGGACTCTTTAACATTACAAAGACCACATCTGATTTTCGGGTGAACACCAACAATGACAGTTCTGAATGAAGCAAAGTCCATCAGATGAGGTAAAAGGGTCTGAAAGAGGCAGAGAAATTACTGGCCCCAGTAATCCATGCATCTGTCACCTCCAGGCTGGGTTACTGGAACTCACTGCATCTGAAGCTGAATGTGAAGACAATGCACAGGCTCCAGCTGGTACACAATAGAGCTGCCTGCCTTCTCCAGGGCTCAGACTGCTGTGGGTACATCAGGCCCATGCTTAAGTCCCTCCACTGGCTCCCAGTTATCTTCTGATGCAAGTTTAAGTTCTTGGTCCTAATTTTCAAAGCAATTAATGGATCAAGCCCCAGCAACATCAAAGACTGAATTTCAATATATGATCCTCCATGATAGCTGCTCTCCTTGACAAAAAATGCAGGTCACACAGCCCAGGACAAACCATGTTTGAAATCTTGCATCTGAAGAAGTGAGGTTCTTACCCATGAAAGCTTATGCTCCCAATACTTCTGTTAGTCTTAAAGGTGCCACAGGACCCTCTGTTGCTTTTTACAGATTCAGACTAACATGGCTACCCCTCTGATACACGTTTGAAATGATGACAAAGCATTATTTGTTGAGGGAATCCAACTATGGAACAATCATCCAGAGGAGATCAGGCAAACCCAGAATCTGAGTATCTTGAGGAAACTCTGTACAACCTTCCTCTTTAAGAAAGACTTTCCACTATAAGTGACATTCACAATATGAACACCCTCTTGTATCACCAACCCCCTACCAACACCCACCAAAAACAAACACCCTCACCATATGCCAGGCATTTTAACTTCAAAAAGAGAGAAGTGCCAGAGAATCGATGATATCCTCTAGGGCAGGGGTGATCAAACTACGGCCTGCAGGTTGCATCCGGCCCGTCTGACCTTTTAATCTGGCCCTTGAGCTCCTACCGGGGAGCAGGATTGGGAGCTTTCCCCGCTCCGGTGCTCCGGCCGGGGAGCAGGGTCAGGGGCTTGCCTTGCTCCGCTCCACACATGCAGCAACTCTGTGAGGTTCCCAGAAGCAGGAGCAGCCAGGGGGCTCTGCACGCTGCCCCTGCCCCAAGCACTGGCTCTGCAGCTCCCATTGGCCAGGAACTGCATCCAATGGGAGCTGTGGAGGTGGTGCCTGCGGACGGGGCATTGCACAGAGTGGCGTAGCCCCAGCTCCAGAGGGGGACGGGCCGCTGTTTTCAGGTAAGCGCCGCCGAGATCCTGCACCCCTGAGCCCTCCTCCTGCGCCCCAGCCCCCTGCCCCAGCCTTGATCACCCTCCAAACTCTTTGATCCCAGCCCAGAGCACCCTCCTGCACCCCAAACCCCTCATCCCCAGGCCCACCCCAGAGTCTGCACCCCCAGCCAGAGCTCACCCTCCATGCGTCCCTATCCCCTGCCCCAGCCGAGAGCCCCCTCCTGCCCTCCAAACCCCTCCATCCTAGCCTGGAGCACATTCCTGCACCTCAAACCCCTCATACCCAGCCCCACCCCAGAGTCTGCACCCCCAGCCGGAGCCCTCACCGCCCTGTGCACCCGAATCCCCTGCCCCAGCCGGCCCTCCATACAATTTCCATACCAAGATGTGGCCCTCAGGCCAAAAAGTTTGCCCACCCTTGCTCTGGGGTGCTCTAATGATTTTATGTGAAAATTGTCCAGATACTATTATGATGGGAGACAGTATAAAACCCAAACATAGAATAGATAGAAATAACTCATAAGAAAAGGGAACATGGGGGAGAGCTGGAGATCACTAAAGAAGGTCGGGGAAACTCCCGGGGATAACCAGCTATTGAAGAGGAAAAGAGAAGCAGCTGGGATTGCTTGATAAATTCAGAGAAAGTCTGGGAGACTCAGAGAGGGTTCCAAACCTACTGATTTGGGATCTGAAGGTTTCCATCCAAAGCAGAAACAGAAGATAGGAGCTTGCTTGTGTCCAATTCAGTTTCACTTCTGAGCTTGTAATGGGTTCATAAAATAGCATACTTACTGCTTATGTAATTGGAGAAAGGCCAGAGAAGAGCAACAAAAATGATTAAAGGTCTAGGAAACATGTCCTATGAGGGAAGATTAAAAATATTAGGTTTGTTTAGTCTGGAAAAGAGAAGACTGAAAGGGGACATGATAACAGTTTTCAAATACATAAAAGGTTGTTACAAGGAAAAGGGAGAAAAAAAATGTCTTGTTAACCTCTGAGGATAGGACGAGAAGCAATGGGTTTAAATTTCAGCAAGGGCAGATTAGGTTGGACATTAGGAAAAATTTCCTAACTGTCCGAGTGGTTAAGCACTGGAATAAATTGCCTGGGGAGGTTGTGGAATCTCCATCACTGGAGATTTTTAAGAGCAGGTTAGACAAACATTTATCAGGGATGGTCTAGATAATACTTAGTCCTGCCTTGAGTACCGGGGATTGGATTAGAACACCTCTCGAGGTCCCTTTCAGTCCTACGATTCTATGATTCCACCATGAAAAAGCACTCTCAATGAATAGGTTTCAGAGTAGCAGCCGTGTTAGTCTGTATCCGCAAAAAGAACAGGAGTACTTGTGGCACCTTAGAGACTAACAAATTTATTAGAGCATAAGCTTTCGTGGACTACAGCCCACTTCTTGCTTTCATGGACTACAGCCCACTTCTTCGGATGCATCCGAAGAAGTGGGCTGTAGTCCATGAAAGCTTATGCTCTAATAAATTTGTTAGTCGCTAAGGTGCCACAAGTACTCCTGTTCTCAATGAATAGGATCCTGAAGGCATTCGCCCATCTCTTCTTAGACTAATCTTGTGTATTTGGAAAATCCCACATGTATTGAGTGTACCATAGAAACGAGCCCTAAGATGCCACTGAGTGTAACTTGGCTACTTTACTTTCCTTACACCTTATGTGGGTGAGGCATGGACTAGTCTAGGGGTCGGCAACCTTTGGCCCATGGCCCATCAGAGTAATCTGCTGGCAGGCTGCGAGACATTTTGTTTACATTGACCGTCTGCAGGCACGACCCCGCAGCTCCCAGTGGCTGGGAACGGCGAACTGCGGCCACTGGGAATGCAGGGGGCCATGCCTGCGGACGGTCAATGTAAACAAAATGTTTTGTGGCCCGCCAGTGGATTACCCTAATGGGCTGCGTGCTGAAGGTTACTGACCTCTGGACTAGACGATAAAGCCCACTGGCTAGAGAAAATAGCACATACATTCCTCTTATTTTTCCCTCTGGTTCAGAGAACTCAATTAAAATATCACTCAACTGCCTACCCACCTCTCTTTTCTGATGAGCATTTGAACTCTCCAGCTACTTTCCACCCCCTTACCCAACAATAGCAGCTATTCTACACAGTTTTGCTTGATTTTGTCACCGAGCCTGGTGACACTCGGGGGTTTCAGTGGAGTTTATATTTGAGATTTTGTATAAATGTGTTGATCTACCAACCGGTGCTGAAAAAAAAATCCACGACTCTCCTTGAATCCTTATCCATTCCTAGAAATAACCATAAGCTTGGACCCTTGCTAATGTTCTGAAATAGTCAGTGAAACAGGTGTCATGCTCACAGCATTTGCCACTGTTCATTCTGCTTGCATGTTGTATCCCTTCCTTGCACCCATTGTCTGTCTAGATTGTAAACGCTTTGGGGAAGGGATTGGGCTTACAGCTCAGTTACAGCCTCTAAGCACTACTGAATACAAATAATGAACAATAATTTCCATCTTTAAGAACATCAGAATGCCCAGGGTGGATCAGACCGATGGTCCATCTAGTTCAGTATCCTGTCTTTTGACAGTGGTTGGTGCCAGATGCATCAGAGGGAATGAAAAGAACAGGGCAATTTATCAAGTGATCCATCCCCTGTTGTCCAGTCCTAGCTTCTGGAAGTTCTCTTAGAGTACTGGTTACATGCAGTCAAAGGTTGCTCTTCAAGACTCTTCATCTGCCTTCTCATACATGTCTTTTGGTGAAGAGCTCTCAGGCTGCTGCTGGGCGGTCTTGTCTCCCTCCTCCTCGTATATGGTCCTGGAAAATTTTGAAAAGTATCTGAACTTTGAAGGCTTTTCCTCACTATAAAATAACCTTGAGTCAAAACATGACCTTGAGATGTCATGTTCACTAATAGGATTCTGACTATGACTGTGCAGTCAGTGTACACAGGGAGAAGTCATGTTCAATATCATGTCAGCTGGTCACAGATAAACTCTCGTCCCAGTAGAGTATATGAGCTGGCATGACTTGTCCCTGTCCACACTTACTGCAAAGTCATGGGCAATATCGTGTTGGTGAACACGATTCCTCAAGCTCATGTTCTAACTCAGCGTAACTTTCTAATGAAATAAAGTTCTTAGATGCTTTTTCAGACACAACCCATAGTCCTAGTCTTGCCAAGGTCCACCCATTACAATCAGAGTGTGACTCCAAGTTCACATATACTGCGGTTCATACTGGGCCTTGTCCCTCTATGGATATGAATTGGAGTCTAGCTTCCATAAGAGTAGGAAGAGCTCCTGAAAATAAGAACATTCAAAACATTAATTCAATGAAACGTAGCTGATAACAGTAAAAGCCTAAGTTATAGACTTTGGGGCTTCAATGGTGCTGAGCCAGGAATGAATTTGGCCCACTTACTTTAACTTAGGCCCCAACTCAGGCAGTAACTTTAGTGAGGAAAGCACTTTAGTACGTGCTTAATTTTAAACCTGGGCTTAAATCCCATTGAAGTCAAGCACTTGTCTAAGCACTTCCCTGAATAAGGGCTATAATTTTTGTACTTTTGAATTGTATCAGCCTGAATACTAAATCAAAATGCATGGTCACTTTTGGAAGAAAATTGTACTTCTGTTAGCTGTCATCAGTGTCTTCAAACTGTGTCTCTACTGAGGTCTCTCTGTTATGATGTATTAGTCAGACGTGGAAAAAGGTGGATGAAAAACTGCCTCCCCAGTGCTTTCATGGCTTTGAAATTCTAGTTTATTTTTTTCCCATTTTTCTCATACTTTGTGATAATCATTATCTTCTTTTCCCTACATCTTGCTAACAGAACGGCATCATTAATAGCTGAACAAGTTTTCTGCCACCTATTATTCCTCTGCTCTCTTTAAGGAACAACTTTGATTTAAAAATTCAAAATGACGACCTTCGTCTATGGCTCTGTGAGGCTCACAGCTATAAAGATTGAGATTCCACTTTGCTTTTTCCCCCCTACTCTTGACAAAATACAGCTTATTTAGATCATTGTAGCATTTGTTCCATTTTTTTCTTGTTGGGAATGCATATTGAAAATGACACTGTTTTCCAATAAATTCACTGTACCATACTATATAATGCCACATTGGCTACTACACCAATTGCTGTCTATTGAGCTAGGTTGTCCATCACGGTGGTATCCGTGCATCTTCAATATCTTCTCAAAATCTCTGTCTGTTGCAGCTCTGCCAGCAGGAGCAAACTTAAAGTTATTGGTGGGATTTTTTTTTTTTTTTTGGTAAATAAATATGAAGTGTGAGGCTGCTAATGTGTTTGACAGGGTTACTGTTGAAAACAAAAATCAAATGTGTTAGTTCCACATTTAGTTTTGAATGTGAAGAGGGTGTCAGTTATTCTTATTGCATTTGGCAAGGGGTTCGGTAGTCTTGGAGCAGCGTCTGGCTCAAGCTTATGGTTCTGAGTCGTCTCCCATTTGGCAACAGCCCTGTTTCTCCCATTATTATTTAGTATTAGAGAAGCACTTACAGGCCCCACTGAGGTCAGGGCCCATTGTGTTAGGCTCATGCATAGTAAGAGGCAGACCCTGATCCCAAAAGCTTACAGTCTATATAGACAAAACAACACGGAAAGCAAAGTTGTTGTATGAGGTCATCATCATGGAAGGAGAGATGACTGCCTCCAGTAGCTAGAGCCAATACCGTTCACAGCTCTGAAAATCAGGATGTGACCATCGGGAGACTACGCTTTAATGCGGAGCAGCGAAATGGAGGGATGCGTTCACAGTGTTAGTGAACAGACCAGCAGCTGCATTCTTGTCCAGATGTAGCTTTCTCAGGGTACTAGGAAAAAGAACAGGAGTACTTGTGGCACCTTAGAGACTAACAAATTTATTTGAGCATAAGCTTTCGTGGACTACAGCCCACTTCTTCGGATGCATATAGAGTGAAACATATATTGAGGAGATATATATACACACATAGAGAGAGCATGAACAGGTGGGAGTTTCATTCTTCAGCATTCTAGAGAAGCGAATCACTGCACCAGTAAATTATGTTGCAAACTTTTATGTTCAGAGGAGTTGCTGTCTGGTGCTCCTTCTGACAGCCCCTTCCCCTCCAGTATTTTCTGTGGTACACTTGTATTAGGAATCATCACCATTATGCTGCTGCTCTGATAGATTGGAACTAGTCCTTGAAAGAAGACAGCAATAATATCAGCAACTTGGCAACTGCAAGTGTTTCAGGAACTATCATATCTTACTTGGCACACCTCTAGTTTAAAAAATGCCTCCTTGCAATTAATTAACAGGAATCCAAGAGCCTCCAGAAGGAAAGTTTTATGAGCTGATGCTTTCCTCTGGGATGGCATCATTCAAGCCAAATAACTGCCAAGTGGCATATTCACTCATGAACTCTTTCAACTCAGCATCCAGCGAAACTATTTTCTGTCTTTCAGACTAGAAATGCCTGTGGAAAGTTATGCTCTTTTATCCACTTCTTTAAGATTTATTTTTTGCTTTTTAATTTTTTTTCAGTAAAAATTGAATTTCATATTGATGTTGGAGCCCTTGAAACTGAAATTCTCCGTCTGTCTGCAGAACAGATACATTTCCCAGGGCAAGCTCTCCCCCCCCCCCCCCCCCCCCCCCGCCCCAATGAATTCACCTCATCCCTTGTCTGAGGGGACTTAGGGTCTGATGCAAAATCTGTTGAACTCAGTTGAAAGACTCCCCTGGACTTATGGATGTTTGGATCAGGCTTTGAGAGGGCAAGTTAGTCTCCATGCCCATTAAATCCTTCATCTCCTTGATGAGCCTGCTGTCAAACCTAACTGCAGTGGTGACAGGGCTTTTTGCAATCTGGACACCAGTTTAATATTGAAGTCATTACAGAGCACCATGCTGCTGTGTCATTGAGTGGGATCTGAAATGGGGAGCCAACTTCAGGCTCTCTTTTGCCAAGCCAGAAAGAGGTAGAAGCTCTTAAGTGGGTCTTAACCAGGGGTACACATATCCCTGGGGGTACGCAGAGGTCTTCCAGGGGGTACATCAACTCATCTAGATATTTGCCTAGTTTTACAACAGGCTACATAAGAAGCACTAGCGAAGTCAGTACAAACTAAAATTTCATACACACAGTGACTTGTTTATACTGTGCCCTGAAATGTAAGTACAATATTTATATTCCAGTTGATGTATTTTATAATTATATGGTAAAAATGAGAAAGTCAGGAATTTTTCAGTAATAGTGTGCTGTGACACATTTTTTGTCTGATTTTGTAAGCGTGAGTTTTTTAAGTGAGGTGAAACTTGGGGGGTACGGAAGACAAATCAGACTCTTGAAAGGGGTATGGGAGTCTGAAAAGGTTGAGTGTCACTGCTTTAGAGACTAGATCATGCTCTCTGGAAGTTCTAGTCTGATCCCATCTGAATGAAACTCAGAGTAGCACTGACGAGCCTATCACAGTGGGACTCTGTTGTTACAATAATACAAATAAAAAATAATAAGCTACCACAAAAGCTGCAACCTGCCCTCCTGATCCAGCAAGAAGCACTGTGTGTAGGCTCTTTGAAAGCAGTGTTATTTAATTAATTGTTGGGGGGGGAGGAGCAGAGCAGAGGTGATCCTGAGAGATATCTCCCCACAAAAATATTGAAACGCTGACACAAGCTTAGCCACTGTGACATTAACAGTGCTTCTCTAATTTGCTCCCTGACCTAGAAAAAGAAAAAGAAGACTCATGTGGCTGATGTAAAAATGTAATATGCTCTTTTTTCCTTTAGGATTATACAGGGCTGCTTCAGATTCAAACTGTGTGAGCTGTAGAAACAGAGAGATCCATTGTCCCATAAATAACCAATACCAATAAGACGATTAGGAATAAGGCTAGTATTGTATCGCTGTCTCAGTTACATACTATATGCTGGCAATTGCATCACCATTTTTTTAAGGTGTGGGTCAACGCTTCATTATACCACTTTCTTTCCTGCAAACCTAGGGAGTATAAGATATCATTGCATCATAAATTTTTAAATATACCCTATTTGAAAGCAGACTGATTTCCTGACTGACTTACTCAACTATTACCTAGAGAGGATAGAAGTAAAGTTCTTTCTTGTTATGCAACCTTACCCTGATCTGATTATTATGCATGAAATCACATTAGCAAGTGCCTCTCTGTGAGGAAACTTGGGAAACTGTTATAGTAAACAAGGAAAAACTAAACATATTTATTGGATTTCATCAGCAAAACGTATCTGTAAAATCCACAACACCTGGTCCTACATGTCACACAATTAATTCTCCTTTAATTTATGCAGGAACTCATTACGGGGCTGAGCGGGGACTAGGAAATAGAACAGAATTAGGTAATTCCCTAGTGTATTGATTCTACTTTATCAAAGAACTCTATAACTCAACCAATGCATTAACATTAAGCTGGGTTTCAAAGTTACTAGGGCAGCAAAGATAAGAAAAAGCAGGAAAGACTGGGGGTAAGAAGAGAATACTTTTAAATTGGAGAGAATGACTTAACTTTCTAAACATCGTGTGAAATATGTAGGGCCTAATTTTCTCTTACCTTACCCAGACCACAGTAATTGACACTGCTTTAAAGAGAATGCAAGTGCTACCATAGCAGGATGGGAGCATTTTACACTCACTATGCACTGTTTTAAATGATTGCACAAGGCAGTGGAGAAAGGTAAATACACTCACCTGGGAGGGGGTCCTTGCTCCAGTGAATATTTAAGTATTTTATATGAAGTGGAACAGCTTCAATAGGAAAGAATTAGAGACCCACTCTGGCACAGCCAGTTGGTGAAAAAAGACCTGGGTTCAGAGTAGGGACTATGAACTTGAGTCTCCCACATCCCAACTGAGTACCTGATCCACAGGGCTACGGGGCCTGATGAATCTACTATGACTTGAAAAATTGAAATTGAAGTTTCCTTTCACCACTTGCAAAATGTTTCCTTCTTTTGTTTCAATCAAAACAATTTGCCAAATTGGACACACATTCGTGAAATGTTTCGGTCAATGCAAATCTGCCAAAAAAAAGTTTCATCTGAAACATTTTGCCCAGCTCTATTTATAGGTTCCTGTTGCTTCTCTCTTGATTCTTCACCAAAAGGAAAATATATTTGCACCTGAAAATGTACTAGCCAATCCATTTACATGCCTTGTATTGCCTTTGTCAAGACGTATGGAAAAATAATCAATGCTTAGAAACAAGGCGATATTGTTCTGTTATACACTTTATTATGTGCCAATATCCACAAAACAGAAGTGCAGATTAACAGCAGACAAAACATTTTCAGTGCACACAAAGCTCAAATGTAAGCACCAGTAGGACAGGAAACTGTACTAAAAAGGATCATTTGGTACATACTGTAGAGTGCATTCAAATTAATGATGGGTAAACCCCCTGAGATCTGATTTGGCTTCACCACCAAGAATTCAGCTGCTAATCTGAATTTTTAGTATTGCTGTGGGCATAGGTAGATTTTAAGGACAAATTAACTGACAATTAAGTTAATAATTTACATTAAGAAACCACCAGCTCTCTGCAGGGGAGAAGGAATGGAGTCTGCAAATTACTTCTCATGTTAAGTTAATTCAGATGTACAGCAAGGTCTGGCAAAAGTCTGGAGTTTTCCTCATTCTGCAGCATGGTATTGGAGTTACAGCTGAGGACCAGGATCAGGACACAGTTGGATGTGTGTATCATAGGTAGGCTAAGACCAGTCATTGGTACACCAGCCAGTGTCACGGAGAGGAATGGCCTGTTGACATCAGCAGCAGTCCCTTAAGGGTTGTCTCCATCTGCAAAGTCTACTGTAAATACTCCCCAAATATTTGTTCTTTAGTCAAGGGATCAGTCTAGGGTAAAAGTTTGTAGCCTTCAACAAATGATTGGGAGGTGTCCACACTAGTCTTTCAATGGTGTTAACAATATCTAGTGATCTGGCAATTAATTAACTCGAGGGGAAAAACTCCAGTGAAGACAAGCCCCAAGAGAACAGAAGGCCACCTTCAAAACACCTTTCCTAGGCCTGCCAACCCAGAATTATTCTTATTTATTATTTGCATTATCATAGAACCTAGGAGCACCTGTCATGGATCAGGACCCGATTGAGTGGAGTGCTGTAAAACAGAACAAAAAGATAATCCTTGCCACTTACTGGCAGCTCAAGAGGGACTTGTGGACAATACTTGTTCAAATATCTATGATCTATGTAAGCTGCCCAGCATCCAGTGTGTCCTTAGAGTTGGTGTTTGGCACAGCAGGTGCTAGAGCAGCAGTCAGGACAACAAGCATCAGAGGGGTAGCCGTGTTAGTCTGGAGCTGTAAAAAGCAACAGGTGCCACAGGACTCTCTGTTGCTTTTTAGTCAGGACAACATCTCTCTCCTTTATTGAATGAACAGCAGAAGCAGCAGTGCACATAATGAAAGCACTCTTCTGTCTCCTTTTTCTGCAGTGTGCTGCTCTCTTTACAAGAGGTATCTGAAACCTTCTCATCAGATTCTGGACTTGTGCAGACATAGCTTAGGGAGCAGGTTCACAATGTTATTGAAATAGGGGGAGGATGTTCACACAACTACAAAGTTTGCAAATCCCCGGGATGCTGAAGAAAGACCAGAGGGAGGAAAGCTTGCCAGGAGACACCAAAGGGAGATCCTTGGGCTTGCTGTGGAAGAGAGGGCAGCTGGATTGGTAAAGAGGTGACCCACAGGGAAAGGAGGTTGAGTTCCCCTTGGAGTTTGTCATTTGAATCTCTGAGAAAGAGTTGTTTTCTTTTTCTTTTTTTTGTTTGTTTGTTATTGAGGCACTGGACTGAGACGCAAGAGATCTGGGTCCTATTCTGAGCTTTTGCCATAGACTTTGTAATCTTGGCTGCAAAGGGAGGAATTGTACCTGCATATCCCACATCCTATGCAAATACTCTAACCACTGGGCTAAAAGTTACAAAATGGATAGTTCCTCCTTAGGCACCTAAGTTGCCTCATTCCAGGAGAGGCATCCCCAGTCGTGGACCGCTAGCAGAGAGGGGCGCCTCCCTGCCAGCCGGGCTTAGGCACCTCTGTCCTTGAGGGACAGGGCTTAAGACATTCCCCTCTTTTTGGCATCTCCCACTGGCTAGTTTAGGCAGTGACCTGCCTAGGATGCTGCCGGTTGTGGATCGCATTCTAAGGCACCTCTCTCTCCACAGGGAGCCTGGGTGCCTATCGCAGGCTTTGTGCAGACCAGTGTTGTCCCTATGATTTTCTAGCCACAGACCTTGAGTCCAAACTCAGACTGAAATCCACATTTCATGGCACACTCCATCCCCCTCCTCTGATGCCCCAGAAACCTCTCAGACTGTCTGGTAAGTGGCATCTTGTGTGAATTTACTTATATTCCCATCACCAACAGCAATACAGTCTTGTGCAGCAAACTATTTACACTGATTCTGGCCCTTTCCCAGAGGTTTGACCGTTGAGGTTCCTTTTCCCTTGCACCTTCCCTTCGTTAGAGAAGGCACCGGGTACCTTTGCCCACCTCCACCCACAGAAGTCACATTTAATGGGTGGAGGACATCCCCACCATTCTGTTTTAGCCTACTGGTCTTCACACCAAGGGCAATTTGAGGATCTGATCTCCTCCTGCTCACCCTCTTTCTTTTGGGGCAGGGTATGTTCTATCTCTTCGTCACCTTTTTTCTCTATGGCCTCTCGTTTTCCTAGTGATATCAACATATCTCAGGGTTCCTCTTCTCAGGGAGCGAGAGGGAGTGAACATTCTGTGGACAGCCCACCCCCTTCTGATACTTCTGGGCTTCCTTTTTGCCCAAATGCCTGCTCAGACAGTTCTTTCTTCTTTCCATTTTCTCCTTGGGAATGTTTGTTTACCTTTTTCACCTGCTGGCTTGTAGCCTGTTTAGGGTTCCCCTGTTCTCCTACTTGGAGCCCTTTCTCTATCCTCCCCAGTGCTTCAGTTGCCTTCTGCCATGTACCCCAGATTCCTACTTTCTTCCTAAAGGAAACGGGGATCCAGTCTGTCCCTAATACCACCAAATGGGGCAACCTATCCACAACCCCAACTCGTTTCCATCTGGACTTTCCCTGGACCTTCAGGGGTATCTTGGCCATTGGGCAGAGTCTTCTCTCCCCATGGTTGCACTCCAGACTGAAGCCCTTCCCCTGACAGGGTCCAGAGTGGCTTTACCTCATCTTTCATAGCCAGCAAAAACCCTGATACAGTGTCCACTAGGCTGCTCTCCCATCTCTTCCCCACCTTCACCAAGATGGTTGGCATTTATCTTTGCCACACCACCAAGGTCCCAGTCAGGTAATTTCCAACTTCCCATAGGAAGTTCATCTGGTCTTCTCCCTTTTCTTCTCAGCAGGCTTTACCTGTAAATTCTCCAACTTTCTTTCCTGGCCCTTGTCTGTTAAACTGATGCATTCCCTTCTGGGAAAAATTCTGCTTCCTCAAATTTCTCTCTGAGTTTGACTGCCACCTCCAGAGTCGATGTGTCCTTACCCAGACATGGGTGTTCTCAGGGAGGCCTTGTAGAAATTGCTCCAGAATTATGGAGTCCATAATTTCACCCACACTCTGTGTACTGTATCTTTTGCATTAACCAATGGGTAGCTCAGTCTTTGGGCAAATGCCCTGGGCCATACACCTCCAGCCCATCTAGCAGCTCGAAACTTCGGCCAGTACTTTTCCATAGACAGGCCCGTGCAGTCTAATATGGCTTCCTTATCATCATCAGAGTGAGACTGTTCACTGCTCAGGGCCATGTAGCTGCTGGAGCCTCCCCCCAAATAGGGTGTTAACCAGAGGGCCCATATTCCTGTGTCCCAGATGGTTCCCATTGCTACTCTTTCAAATGTCACTAGAAATGCATTGGGGTCATCTGCTGGCACCATATTACACAGGCTGACCCCCCTGGATCCAAATGCTGTTTCCCATACTGAGACTCACCAGTTTCTGAAGCAACTGATGCTGTACTTACCCTTGCTCCCTGATAAATTCCTGCAGGCTCTTCTTTTGTGCCACGTGCCACGCCAGTAGGGATTGTCTCTCCAATGGATGAGATTCCTGGAAGGACTGCATAGTCTGGTGCAGCTCTTTCTGCAGCTCCACCAACCACTGCAGAGTCTGCTCCATCACCTGGATGCTAAATCCTCACATCAGTTTCCCGATCTGTCTCTTGATCACCATGACTGGGGAAGTCAAAGTCCTGGGCAAGTCCCCAGCAGTGTTTCTGGCCCTTTGGCCCTTTCCCACAGGGCCACGTCGGAACAGACGTTTCCCTTCCTTGAGATCTCAGAACACGGTGGACTAGCTGAACAAGAAACACTGTAAATACTTTGCTTCACAAGGCTGGATTGGTGTTGGTGAAGGGAATATAAAGAAATTCATACAAGTTGCCATCTACTGACAGTCTGAGAGGTTTCTGGGGCTTCAGAGGATGGGGACGGAGTGTGCCCCGATACAGCTTGCTCTTGCTGTAATAATGGGCCAAACCAAAATTTTGTATTTAAAACCCTTTGACTATGGAGTAGACAGGAACCACAGACCTGGATCTCCATCTGAATTATCTGGCTAGTACCTGTCTGTACTGCATCCATCAAAAATGCTGAATCTGAACACGCCTGAACTTAAGAGGGGGTTTCAGGATCCCTAACCGGATTCAAAAGCTATAGCTCAGGGCCGCATCTAATATCAATTGCACTGATGTTTAGAAGGGGTAAACATTTTGGCTTATAGCATCTGTAAAACAAATTCAATACAATATAATCAGCATTATCACATTATTTTGTAATGTTACTGTTGTGGCTTTATGGCTTGACCAGGGGCCTGGGATATAGAAGGCTTAGGAGCTAGTCCCAACACTGCTGCTAGCCTTGGGGAAGTAACTTCACAGATTGGTGCCTCAGTTTCCCCCATTTGTAAAATGGGGATAATGATAGTGACTTTCTTTGTAAAGAGCTTTGAGATCCACTGAGGAAAGTGCTATATAAGAGCTGGGTATTATTATTATTATAGTAACTTAATAGATCCATTCCTAGACCCAACTCCTCCCAGGAAGTGGGAACCACATGAGCATTTAAAGACTTTTTTTAAATAACAAACTATTCCATACTTCACCGGTCATAAAGGTTCAGTTCAAATGTCAGGCCCCAGGTTAGTTCAGTGCCTATGTTATCTGACAATGATTGCCCCAAGCCTAACCTGAATATCCAGTGCCCTTGTGCAAAAGAACTAGAAACCCAGCAGGACTAATTGTGTGAGAGTAATTACTACCCAGCATGAGCCAGGGGCACAGAATGAGCCAGAATCACCTGTGTGAAGGTGAAATAGGATGAAAGGCCTTGCATAGGCGGTAAAGAACATTGCACCCTAACTGAGCACTGGTTGCTGGATGGAGACAAATGACTATACTGTATAGTACTTCAGTAGAGAGGCACTAATGATACACATCTCAAAGTATGGCATATTCCAGGGAGAAAAGCCTAGGGGTGGATTCAATCTAATAACAGAGCAAGCAGAGAAGAATGTTTCCCTAGCACCAGGTGTTCTGGGAAGTTTGGCACTAAATCATCTTCTCTGGCACTATTTTTAATGCGATAGCACTGGAATTATGCGTTTTGTTAATGGCCCAAACAGTTTCACACTGATCATTTCCAGGTTATTACATTAATCCACTGAAAGCATTAAAAAGAAAAAAAAATCATGTGTGCCTTGTTGTTTCTTTTTATGACTATTATTTTTTCCTTTAAGTTAATTGCAGTTTCTTCCCCCCGTTCAAACTCCAGCTATTGAGATAGGAAGCCATCATATTTAGATCAGATTTAGCTTGTTGGCCAAACTGTTAGTTTTTTTTCTTTTGAAATGACCAGTCTTCTGCCTCTGCCAGTTTGATGTACCAGTGTAACTTTAAAACGTGATTAAACCAAACCACAGCTATTTTGGGTGTATTTAGCCATTATTAATTAAAAGCAAAAGATTACGTCTCTAGAAATATTGTTAGGGCTTCCATAGGCAAGGCCAAATTGCGGCAGTTGCAGATTTACTAATTAAAATTCAAAAATGTAAGTAAACAGCAACTTTGGTTCTAAGTACCCCTAACATATAAGTTTTATTATTGTAATAACTAAAAATACAAATACTGCTTTTCTAATAAAAATAATAAATAATGTATTAAATTTTTAAAAATTGATAACCCAGTAGGGGTTACTGTGGTAACCCAGTAGGAGTTACTATAAGTTATATGCTTTATACAAATTTGCTATAAAAATTAAATAAAAACAAATACCTCGGAGTAGTCCAAGGAAGCTTTTCTTTGGGCAACGAGCTAACACATAAACTTCCTATCAGCTGAATGAAAGGAGGGCCCCGGAAAGCCGGCTGGTAATCACTCAATACCATCTCAAACTTTGGGTAACTATCAGGAGCGCCGCCAGCTTTTCCATTGCCCTAGGGCGGCGGAAGGTCCCGCCCCGAAATGCCACCCCCCCACAGAGGCGGCAGAAGGTCTCGCCGTGGAAATACCGCCGTGGTCGCCGCCCCCCCCCAAATCGCAGCGCCCTAGGCGACCGCCTAGGTCGCCTAATGGGTTGCGCCAGCCCTGGAAACTATAATATTTGGGGTGCTCTAGACCTATTGCTATAACATACATGTGTATGTGCTTAAAACCTAATAAAAAGTAGTTTTAGGTAAAAACACTCTGGTTTGTACCAATCATTTATCAGACGAAGGAGCTGTGTCCCCATTAATTTATTCCTGACACTGCCTAAAAAAAAAATACAGTTAAGTTACCACTGCTTTGTGTTCCATAAAGCCATGGGTAACAAATGAGCCAGCCAAGAGTGGTGAGCCAGCCAAGAGTGGTGGAGAGGAGGGGACAATTGGCACAAATGGTTTGCGGCAATAGAGGAGGACAGTGGAGCGGGGTAGCAACCTGTAAGTTCCCCATATCATAATCCGCGAGTCAGTTTATGAATACATTCTGTTACTAGGACTCAGGGCTCAGGCTGATAGCCTGATCAAGTAAAAAAAATGTCAGAAGGAAAGGAAATATCTGAAAAGATGGAAATGGATTTGGGTAACAGGTTGACAGATTTTGTACAGGAATATGGTAATGGACCCTGGAAGCCTGAAGCCTTCACTGGCCCTGAGGCATTCCTGCAGCTCTGTAAGCAAATGGTAGCAATAATAAATAAATAAATAAAATAAATTAATTAATCAGTGAAAGGCAAAAATAAAAACCTTAAAAAAATAAAATAAAAAAATAATTACCCTAAAAGCAAACTCAAACGCCCTTTGGGCTACCAGCCTCACTCAGGCACCAGAAATAGTGGCACTGCAAAAGCAAGTGTGTAACTATATAAAAAAGTAAAAGCTAAAACAACAAGTCTGTAAATAAAAAAAGCAGACCAAAAAAAAAAAAAAAGTGAGGCAGCGGTTAAAGCCTTACCAAAGAAATCCCAGAATAAAACTCAGGCAAATCACGGGGAACGTGAGAGACAAAGTTGTGCTCTCAGAGCTATGTTGGGAGAGCAGAAGGAAATAGTGGCTGCAAATAGAGAGAGTCGTATTTGGGGGAGGGAGGTTGTGTCAAAGTAGGACCCCGACTTGTGTCCTTCTTATTATAATTATAAGAGGGATAATCCCCATTAATTTCCTTTTCCCTTGGGCCCTCCAGGCCAGTTCCCGTATGGTCCCTTGCTTGAAGCACTGGAAGAGTTGCGGAAGCCTCCACCCATAGCCTCCATAGTAAACACCATGGTAAAAAAGATTGGTCCCCAAGGGGGTACCAAGGAGGGGAAGAATGTGGAAAGGTCAGGCCCTTCTCCCCTGACCAGGTCAGAGCTGCAGTAGGAGTGTGCTGAAAAATATTCAATCAGCCAGTTTTATGTCACTCAGTAACCTAGTGCGTTATACATTATTGCTGGACAGTTCCAGATCAATGTGTTACTGGTGTGGAAGCAGAGAAAGAACTGACAGGAAGGAACTGCAATGCATGACAGTTCGTTAGCAAGAGTCAGGCTAACTGTAACCCTAATAACGCGAGATTTGTAGAAGCGAGGATTGTGTGAGGCGAGTGGGAAAGAACTGTGTGAGAAGTTGTTACGACCTTGTGTAGATAATGTGTAGAAAATATTGTATGTAGGCTAGAGTCAAAACAAGTGAGAAAAATAAGATATCAAGATGGTCTATGTATAAACAAAATGCAGCTGTTGCTTATTATTGTCTGTAATGAAAGGTATAAAGGTTTGCTGTAATTGTTTACCTGTAGAGAGAGACCTGCTTAGCTCTCTCCCTCTGCACAATTGTGAGAGAAAATAAAGTATCTGACTTGCTGTACCCAAACAAAAAGAGAGAACTCTGTTATTCTCTGACACTGGTATGGAGCAAAAGTAGTACACACTGCATTTTAAAAGAGATGGGGGGGGAACAGGGAGGGAGGAAATTATGATACATGACACAGCAGTTGATGAGGGATGATGATGATGAGCCAAGACGATAACCTTAACCCTTAAAAAATGTTTGTTTCTACAAATGGGTGAAAGTTCTTATTTTTAACCAGCTAGTTGATCTGTCCCCTGTAAACCCCTTTTGAAAACTAGGCTGCTATTGAGTTAGGCTACATGGGAAAACAAAGTATGAAGCCAGATACTCAGTGTTAGTAATAAAGGGGTGATCCTGGTTGCTACTAAAATCAACTAGTGAGACAAACCTTCCTTTCAAGTGAGTTACACTTCCAAAGCAATATATTCTTCTGATTTAGACCAGCCTCAACAAACACGTTGGGGTGTAGAGATGTGCACTTTGCTTGTCATGTGCCTGGACACAACTGATTGGGGAAGTAACTGCCTAATTACAGCTAGTTCGGAATAGCTTCTGAACGAATGCAGCGGGTCCAGCCTGATTGATCTGGAGGGGACTCTGTCCAAATTATATGCAGCAGGCCTCAATCCATCCCAAAGGTCTCTTCCACTTCCCTTAGGGTTCTGTCACGGGAATGGAATGGGGGAGTAAGATAAAGGGACTCAGATCCTCCCATTCCACTGGGTCCTGACCCAGGACCCAGAGAGGGGTTACAGTATCCAGTGACCAGCCCAAATTATACTCCTCCCAGATTTGCTTCCTACCAGGCAGTGGACCTTCTGTTTGGGGTATGGTCACAGGCTCAGGAGTATCCACTTAGTCTGTCAGTGGGACGGTGTCCCGTTCTTTGCAATCTCTTGTGGCTTTCCACTGCCCAAAGGGAAGGAGTGGGGAATCCGGATCACGGCTTCCAGAATAGTCTTAGGAATGCTGCAGCCTCTCCTCTCACAGGTCCAGGCACCAGCCTCACTTCCTGGTGCTAGCCTACTTCCCCCATGTCCCTAACTTACCACTGTCCCTCTAAACTATCCCTCCATAGCAGTTGCTGATGGGTGCAGCCTTCCTAGCCCTATGCCTTGCCCTGGTTTAGTGTGGGGGTCTATAAATAATGAGGAAACAAAGAAAATAATGGCAGTGGTGTGAAAATGGTATAGGCGTTAGCTCCATGCTGTACTGCTATAATTGAATGTAAGTCTGTGCAAGCTTTGTATATTGGCACTTGCCTGAATTTCTCTTAGACTACAGCCCCACACTGTATGTGCTGTTAACTGGTAGCTGACCACTGTCTTGTCGTTTGGATTATTGTAAATATGTGGCTGGAGTCTCCTGGCATGAAATACTAGGGGGGAAAAAATCAAGACTAATTCAATTTATTTACAGAGAGCCTCGGTAGGAGCATGCTGAAAAATATTCAGTCAATCGGCCATAGTTATGAGTCACTCGGTAACCTAGCATGTCGTACTTTATTGCTGAACAGTTCCAGATCAATGTGTTACTGGTATGGAGCAAAAGTAATACAACATTACATTTCACAAGGGATCAGGGAAAATACAGGGAGGGAGAAATTGTGATATATGACACAGCAGTTGATGAGGGATGATGATGATGTACCAAGAAGAAAATGGGTATTGGATTTTCTGGGTCTCATCACCTACCCTATGATCAAAAAGACAACACACAGAACTGGCACTATTATGGTAGGACGGATGGTTAAACTGTGAATAAATGTGTGTGGGGTGATGCTAGATGCTAGCTTTGTGTCAACTGGAAAGGAAAATATATGAGGGATCACATTTCGTTTCTCATTATGGAGGACTTGAATTCTTTTTAAAAAATGATCTAACAAAGCAAAGTATCTGAACAAAGAAAGGTTCCAAGGTGCTTCTGTTAAAAGGCTCCTATTAGACCCAGGAGAAACCCTGATCAAACTCCACAAGGTGAAGTAAAATTCACGTAGATAATAACTTAAAGAGATGTGTGAAATTTCAGTCAGGTGAATTCACAGGGTACTAAGGTTAGAGACCAATGGTATTTTACATCCAATTCAACAAATAATAGGCCCAATGAATTTACTGTGTGGTGATTTGATTGCTTAAAACCACATTTGAGACCAAAAAATTTTCAAATTATATTATGGGGGTAGTAGGTAATCAAACGCACATGAACAAGTGGGGAATTTCAGTGTTATGGTTACAGCTCTAATTGTAATGTACTTGGACTTCCTTACTTTTTTTGCACTGTGTGTTGTCCTCAATAACAAGACCTCAATGCTTTCATAATAATCTCTCACTGGTTCATAGCGCTTTGCAACTCAAAGGATCATTAAGCTTTTCACAATCACATATGGCAGCAAATACATGGTCACCTAAGACTTCAGAGCTCTCACTGTTCTACACTCTGTGACCAACTGGAACTTCATGACAACAGATACGATAGAAGCACTCAGAGACCACAGTTTGGGCACAGTATAGGAACTTGAACAAAATATTATGGAATAGCAGAGACAGGACACAAATCCAAAAGCACAGAGACCTACCACTTGTAGGAATAGTCAATGGAAGTTATCAATGTAGGGGACATAACATGCAGTTGATGTACAGTTGATGCACAGTTGAGTCATTCTGATTCCTCTGGTACATGACGATAGTGTACATCCAAACTAGGCAGCTGATTATAATGTACATATATCCACTTCACTGCAATGCACCACAAAAATGAGATAGGAATGTAACAATAGACATATAGCACACTGCAACACCACACATAGTTCAGGACAGGAAGTGAAGAAGAATATGCTATATAGTTGAAACTAGAAAACATTAAATAAGCAATATATAATTACACAATCGGAATTTGCCCAAGTCACTGAGCCTAAATTTGAAAAAAGTACCAGAGCATTTTTAATTAGCACAAGTGGTCAGGCTCTCATTTGGAAAATGGCTCCTCCCAACAGCACTGCATATTCCAACACTAGACTGGACCAATGGTTCAGTGCTGACACAGAAGGAAGACTGTTTCCTACCGAATCAGTACCATCATTCCTATAGCACCCAGGGCTTTCATGGAAGTTTCTCATCCAAGTCCTGATCAGGCCTGATGCTGCTTTGCTGCTGAAATCTGTCATATTGCAACTCAAATTGGTATAACTACTGGTATATTAAGAACATATTAAGATCCAAATGAGGGAGAAGAGATAATGGTGGAATCATTCATCCTGATTAGCCATCCTGAGCCTATTAGAGAATGGCAATCTATTCCAACACTGCTCTTGTATAATTGCTATGAATTTAGCCAGGACTTTCCCTAAGATGGCTACTTTGGGTTAACAAGGACTTATCTCTGTTGATGAGGGGTATTTTTAGCAACCAGCCAGGTGCTCAAGCCACTGCCAATTATTTGGATGGAATATCGATTATTTTTGCTTATGGCCAAGAGTAGCACGTGTAAGGCCTTTGTACCATCTCTTAGAATTACTAAGGCAAAGCTGCGGCGTGGGGGGGGGGGGCGGCAGCTATCACGAGGTGTGGACCTGACTGCATCCTCCCTGATATGCTGGGATAAGTGATAAGTGTCTGTGAAAAACAGTAAGTCTATCTATATTTGACTTCTGGTATGTGTGTTTGAGGGCCCATGAGACTGCAGACTCTGCAAAAACACATCTGTATAACTACCGGCTTAAAAAGTGCTTGCTTAATGGTTATTCTTTGATTGACAAGATGTTAATGTAATTGTAACAGTTACTAACATAAGAGGGGCAGACAGGTCTGAGGAATTTGGATATGACCTTCTGGGCATCTCTTGGAATCCCCAGTGGCAGGTGGATAGCTGGCCACTTGAACCCTGTCATTTGACCACTGGAGACCCTTCCAGACTGTGGTTAATTATTGTTTGGGGGTGCTCTATAACCTATTGTGTTTGTATGTGCTTGGGACTAAATAAAGCAGAGGCTTTGAGTAAAAGCATTCTTGGGAGAGTGCTGGAGACTAATAAAGTGAAGGCTTTAAGTAAGAGCACTTCATTTTGTGTGATTTGGGCCAACCACATAGCAGACGGAGGTGCTGCATCTCCCTTGGTTTATTTCCTGATATCGCCTTGCAGAGAGTAAAGTTACTGAGAGCTTTGGGTTTAGGGAGCCCCAGGGTAACACTGTCAGCTTTTTGAATGTTCTAGGCAGCAATTTTACATTTTCCAGCAATATGCAGGATACCGGAATGGTCCTTTTGAAAGATTTGATTGGTCGTTTTCACCTCAGTGGCAGAGAAACTCTTGGTCATTTCAGTTACAAGAACAATTGATCCGGTTGTTGCGGCTGGTTGGCTTCAGTATAAACACCCTCAAGATGTTGAATGTATTGATCCTGGAGGGCCGTTCAAACATTGTCTGCAATAGCTGAAGCCATCCACTTCAAACCATTGAAAAGTTTGAACATAGAGATCTATCCGGTGCACTGGCAAGAAAGTAGTGAAAAGGAAATTGAGGACAATATGTTTTGGTCTCAGGGCACCCTGACAGGCTGCTCCAATAATGGATGGCCATTGTACTTTCACCCAAGGGCTGATGGGCATTGCAGGGTTCATGGGTGATTAAGAAGCAAATTATCAGTGTCCAATTCCATACTGACTGTGGGCATCTTACCATCATGGCAGGAAATGGTTCCACCAACTCCAAGGCCAATGCTGAAGCTGCAGATAATTTTCCCAGCAACTGATGATAATTTTTAATGAAACTCTGACAAGTGATGTCATCAAGAGACTTTAGTGCTGGGAGACTTTAATGCTGAGGTAGGAAAGGATAATGATACATGGGCAAGTACTCTCAGGAAGTTTGGTATCAGGAAGAAAAACAGGAATGGGCAATGACTGCTGGAATTTGCAGCTACTAATGATATGGTGATTGCTGACTTGCTCTTCTGTCACCCAAATATTCACAGACCTGCTACAGCCCAGATGCTTTCACCAGGACTGTTATTTTTATTGCTCATGTCCTCATTAGTATTTGTTTACAATCTATGGTCATAGATATATGAGTTTGAAGAGGTGCTGAACTTGACATTGACCATCAGCTTCTGCTGACCAACGTGCAACTCCAACTTCAAAAACACATTAGTCCACTTTAGTCAAAGGCTCCTAGAACAACCTAAGTATCTGATGACTTTCTATTCTGAACTGCATAAGGCCATTGAGGCATTGGAGACTGAAGTCTCACTCACTCTTTCATGTGATGAGCAATAGCGTTTTTCAAGTCATCCGTGCTGACCATTGCCAGCTCATTGCTGGGGCCTCAATCCTTCCAACATCAACCTGGGATCAGTGAAAAGTCATTTACAGCAACTGGAGTTAAGAAAAAAAGTGAGGCTACAATTTTAGTCTTCAAAGACATGTTTGTTTAGAGCAGAAGCAGAGGCCGAATGGGTTCGACTTCAGAACATCATCAAGTCAGTGTGTAAGAAAAGATAAGGAATCCTGGTGGTTGATCAGGCAGTTAATTGAGAACAGGCTGCTACCAGGCACACTCTCCCCACCCTCTATTTAATTTTGCAATGTTTGCAGGGGAAGGTGGTACCAGCTTGTTCAGTAAAGAACTGGGATGGCAGCATCAGCCACAGTCTTCAGCATCAGTTGCATTGATGGAAAGATCATTTCAAAACACTCCTCAATTGTCCATTGCCTGCAGCCCCTCTTCCACAAGTTCCATTAGAGCCATCTGCCTTCAACCAAGAAGAGATCCTCCTCAGTCCATATGCTGAAATCTGGGACGTCTCCAGGGTTTTTAACATTACCTCTGTTGCTTAAGACAGGTGACAGTGAGACACTGCACCCAATATTCTTCACAGTGATATTATTATGATATGATTATAGCATAATTATGATGCATTTTGTACAAGATGGGTCATGTGAGGTGTCAGTGGAAAAGTTATGATTAGCTGAATATGATTATCCTATTTGCATGCATGCATCATTTTTGTATCTAAAGTTATGAATATTGACTATGTATCTGTATTTCAAATTTGCTTACTCTGGGTGACACTCACAACTAGCCTTTCAGGTAGTGGACCCTGGAAGAATTTAACCTTCCTGTAAACTTTCCAGACATCCTGTAAGTAACGGCCGCTATGACTCAGCAAGGTATACAAGGGCATGTGACCAGGCCACGTGACTCTGGACTCCATCTTGGGATGTCTGTATTTTTCCACAAACTGGTCTGGGAACCAAGCTTTCAAACAAAGGTTCCCTGCCATATGCTAAAGCTATATAAGGAAGGGAGTGACATCATCTGTTGTTCTTCACTCCCCACACAAGAGGACTCCTGGAAACACCTGAGGAACAAAGACTGAACTGGGGAAAGTGCTGGACCCAGGCTAATGGGATTTGTAGCCTGTGTATGAAAAACCTGGGGATTCCAAGCTGTAAAGCAAGTGCAGCTTGCCCCTTGAGAATCTGCAGCCTGCTTGTATCATCAGCCAGGGTGAGAATTTGCTAATTCATATCTTGCCTTTCCAGTATCTTAGGCTTAGTTTGTGTTTTTGTTTATTTACAGGGTAATCTGCTTTGATCTGTTTGCTATCATTTATAATCACTTAAAATCTATCTTTTGTAGTTAATAAACTTCTTTTGTGTTTTAATTTAAACCCCGTGTGCCTTTAAGTGAAGTGATGAAAATCTCCGTTTGGTTTAACACAGGCTTGTTGCATTTCCTCTCTACACTGAGGGGGAGGCGAAATGGATAATAAATTCATACTAGTTGGGGTTTGGACCAGGGCAGGACTGTACAGCTCTGGGGTCCTAGGCTGGGAAGCTGGTGCTTATTTTGGCTGTAGTCTCTCTATTGTTGGTTCGTGCAGTGGCTGGTCAAAGATTCTGCATGTAACTGCAGCTGGGTGTGTCCCTACCTGTGTGAATGCTTGTGGAAGTGTAGGGCCAGGAGAGGGTCTGTAGCTTGTCACAGTCGCACAATATGAGAGGGAGCCCAGGCTGGTTAGTCAGAGGGCTCAGTGGTACCCAGTTCCAGGTGGCACCCCAGCGGGAACCTGTCACAGACAGTATTGTTGTAGACCATCTGGCACATTAATATAATCCTGGCAACTGGAAGAAGGAGATTATTCTGCTGCTGTTCAAAAAGGTTGTTACGGGTAAATGTAGCAACTATAGATGCATTATACTATAGTTGGTCCCAGGGAAAGTTTTTGCTTCTGTGTTAATGTCTTAAATCAACTACAGCATGGGTCGACAACATTTGGCACGCGGCTCACCAGGATAAGCACCCTGGCGGGCCGGGCCAGTTTATTTACCTGCTGATGCAGCAGGTTCGGCCGATCGCGGCCCCCACTGGCCGTGGTTCGCCGTCCCAGGCCAATGGGGGCAGCGGGAAGCCGCGGCCAGCACATCCCGCGCCGCTTCCCGCCACCCCCATTGGCCCGGGACAGCGAACCGCGGCCAGTGGGGGCCGCGATCGGCCAAACCTGCCACATTAGCAGGTAAATAAACTGGCTGGGCCCGCCAGGGTGCTTACCCTGGTGAGCCACGTGCCAAACGTTGCCGACCCCTGAACTACAGTATGTGCTTCATGGTAGAGGCTGGGATACTCAGTGCGACTTTAGACTTCAGCGTTCCACTTTCAATCAGATCTTCACCTTGAGACAGTTTTATGAAGATAGTTGAATTTAACAAGCCATGCCCAGCACTTTTTATAGACTTTTGCCATGCCTTTGATTCAGTGCATCATGCAAGTTTGAGGGCTCTGGAGATGTGTCTTGATGTGCCTGGGAAGATAGTGTCATTGATAGAAGAGCTCCAGAATGATGTAACGAGGCAATAGCAGAGGCCACGATATGCTTCTTTCTCCAACTTTAGGCTGAGACAGGCAAACAGACAACACTGACTTTCCTTGCTTGTGTGGGTTCAATCCATCCCCTTGTCAACTAGATTCATAGAACCATAGGGACTGCGAGGGTCATCAAGTCTAACCCTCTGCCAAGATGCAGAAAGTATTGTGTCTAAACCATCCAAGACAGATGGCTATCCAGCCTCCTTTTGAAAACCTCTGGTGAAGGAGTTTCCACAACCTCCCTAGGAAGGTCTGTTCCACTGTCCTACTGTTCTTACAATAGGAAGTTTTTTCTTAAATTTAATCTAAATCTGCTGTGCTGAACCCATTGCCTCTTGTCCTGCCTTCTGTGGTGAGAGAGAACAACTTTTCTCCATCTTTTTATTGCAGCCTTTCAAATATTTGAAGACCGCTCTCATGTCCCCCCCTTAATCTCCTCTTTTCCAAACTAAACATATCAGGTTCCTTCAGCCTTTGCTCATATGGCTTACATTCCATCCTTTTGATCACCTTTGTTGCTCTCCTCTGGATCCTTTACCGTTTTTCCACATCCTTTCTATACATTGGTAATCAAAACTGGACACGGTATTCCAGCTGAGGCCTAACCAGCGCCGAGTAGAGCCATTACGACCGTGGTATAAGAATGATTACTCTTCTACACATGTTTTCTATTTTAATCACTCTCATTCATGGGTCAAACTCCACGCCTCTCTTTTTAAACGATGCTGGATGCTTTATTTGGCTTTTGGAATATTTTGCTTGTTTATCATTTTGTCTGTTTAATTCTTTTGCCTGCTGTGGTTGTGTTTTCATTATCTGTGCAGTGATCGGACCACCTTGGGGGAGGAGCGGGGTGAGAATGAGGATGTGATTTTTATGGCCCTGATCCTGCAGTCCCATCCAAAACTCCCCTGCCTATACACGCACCAATGTTCTTGCTATACATACTAAAACACGTATGAGAAACTTTCACTGAGTCATTACACTATCAGGATAGGGGGCAAAGACAGCCCTTGGTTATGTCATTTATTTAAAGACAATGAAAACACACAGGAGCAATAATGCTGCAGCTTTTGCAATGAGGATGAAGAAACTGCTCCAGGGTTCAATTCTCCACCCATTGAGATCCATGAGAGATGGATCAGGCTTTTTTTATTAATCATTAGTCTATTCATAACTTCGAAGAGATGCCGAGCACCTGCTCCTCCCACTGACTTCAATGGGAGCTTTGCTTGATTAAGGAGTGAGACTAAATTAGGAATTTCAGGATCTGGCCCATGAAAATTCTCCATCGTGCTTACACAGCAGCAGGATTTTAGAGTTAAATGTCTTGCCGGGTTTAAACCTAAAGTGATTAGCCCTCGCTGGCGACTCTGTTACCGCCTGCAAAGTTTCATGTTTTCAAAATAAGCCAGTTTGCCCCTAGAATTGGACAAAGTCAACAACAACAAAAATGCACACACACACTATCGGGACTAGTGGGAAAAATGCAATTTCTTTTTTGAGCAACCTCTTGCTCATGTGGCCATGGCTGATTTGAATCAGCTCAGAGCAACACGCCCCTGGGTTTGCATCTTGCTGGCAGGACCAGTTCTAAGGACTGGGACAAGTGAGTTGACACAGGGGGAGCCAACAAACTGGGAAAAGAGGAGCATGTTGCCATGGGCTGACTGAGCACTTGGGGCCATATTAGGGCTGCCTTGCCTGAGTGTGCTAGGGTGGGGGAACAGCGTACAGGAAGACACTCAGCATCCCAATGCAACAGGCAGTGCTAATGCGACTTCTTGCATTCCTGGAGCACAAGGAAGTCCCACTAGTGCTGCTGTCCGTGCTGCATAGCACAGCGGAGTCATGTGCAGCTAGCAGTGGGGAGGGTGCAGGTGGAGGACAATATGCACGCTACAGAAAGTGCAAGTGCTGAGTGTGCTAGCCCCAATACCCCAAAGCCATCATGCCTCACACCAGTGTTTTCCATAGGGAAGGGGGTGCTAGGCCTAGCCACAGGGATGCAAACAGATTGTTATCCAAAGTCTCAGCTTTTCTCTTTTATAAATTACTAGCTGTTATGGTTGAGAAGAAAACCTTCAAAACATGACCTGAGTGTGAAGAATCAGAAACAATAGCTCGGAGAGGTGTGAACTGTCCCAGTCCTTTCAATTGTTGCTAACTCAGATGTCGGTTATGATACATGACTAATACTTGAGTCAGCAGTTTGCATACTGCTTCAAATACCAGCAAGCTGTGTGAAAGGAAGATTGTCAGTCTTTTTTTCCACAGGAAAAAAAAACATCCATAGGTTAGCCAAGCGGTTCTCTAATTTAAATACTATAGGACCTGATTCCCTTTTCACTTACACTTCCCGGAAGTCACCAATTTACAACTGTGGCAGTGAGAGGAGAGCCAGGCCCATAGAGGTTTTGCAATGTGGTCAATTCAGCCACACTTTTCCCTTATGTACTGCAAAGCCTTCAGAGTGTAGTTCAATGGCTGGATTCCACAGCAGCATATGTGACATGGGGAACTGATGGAGCCATCTGTTTTTCTTACAATCTCAGGCTTTTTTTCCCCCCATGGTTTTATCTGAGCTTTGGGTAAGTAGAGAAGGGGGAGGAGGAACATCTGGTGTAAGCTCCAGGACGTCACATTGCTAAGGGAAGGATATTTCTGATAGAAGCATTTCAAGGTAACGTGATTGGGAAGCCTAACTACAGCTTTGAAGCTGAGCCAGGGGTGAATAAATGAAACTAGAAAGACAATGACCATAAGCTGCTGGGAGGCGGCTGAAGACTGTGTTGGTGGAGCAATCTTGGACCAAAATCAGAGAGCCTGGGGAGAGAGGAGGGTGAGAGGAGAGAGACAGATCTTGCCTTTCTACAGGCCAAATCCCGATCCCTTCCCTAAGTCTCACAAAATAGGGGCTGCACTCAGGGGTCTTGGCAGGAGCCAGAAGGATAGAATCTGCCCTCACCCAGCCTTTGGTGCATGAGCAGAGCTTTCCTCTCACCTCCCAAATATAAGCAACCTTCACTCGGCTTATCTATGATGGGGTGTACAAATCCAGCAATGGGCTCAAGCATTCCCATCCTGCAAAGCCTGTCAGGATTGGAGGAGAAACTAAAAAGTGGGGAAGTCCACCTCAGTAGGAGGCAGCTCTGGGTGGAGGACAGAACTCTCTTCCCCCAGCTCCCAGGGAGCGGTCTGATGGAGGGCAGAGCCTACTCCCATGCCCATGAATTGTCCAAGCACACTGAGAGGTGAGTTGGACTATACGCAGTTACCTCAAGACACCTTCTTGTGGTTGACAGAGGACATTGAGTCAGACTGAAGCTTGTCCAAGGCCCCTTTTGATGAAAGAGAGGCCAGTAGTTCGTTTGCGACTGGTTGTTTCTTTTCTTCCCTGCCTTCAATTTCTTGTTTGTTTCCTCTGATCCCAGAAGGGGTAAACTCCAGAGGAACTGAGCCAGAGGTCTGAATTTCTTTCCTTGTGTCAGTTATGCTAACTATCTGTTGTATCACCTAGGCAAGCTATTAACAAACTTGAACAGAACTTTATTTACAGTGGAAATCTCTTTACCAAGCTGTAACTGCACACTCCGTAACTCTCACTCAGCCTCCTCAACTCCTTCCCCCTCCTTCCTGTTTCCTGTACTTTCAGACTCCCAACAGCCAGTGCTCCCAGTTCTAATAATCACATGCAGCATCTAAACACCACATTCCCTCCTCTCTTAAGAAACTTTCAAAATTAAAATAAACATTGTTGTTCTAACCACAGGAACAAATATGAAACAAGACACTATACTGTTGGCAGGAATATTACACTGAAAACACTGTAGATACTACATAACATAGTCTTTAGTCCAGGCAGGTGGTCATCTGAATCTGACAGGCCCCTCTTAACCCCGGTTCCAGTGCAATGTTTTGTTGTGTTGGTTCTACGATGAAGTCATCCAATGCAGACTGGGTGTTGGCATAATCTCCTCTTGGTGCATAGGCAGGTGCAAGATAAGAAGCATTCCATACCCGCCCATCAGAAAGTCGATAGGTGTAAGGTCCCTTCTTCTCTATGATTTTAAGAGGAACTGTGAATTTATGGTCCCCTTTGCGTAAGATTCCAGGTTTTCGTATTCTAACAAGGAACCACACTCAAACTTTGGTTCCTTAGCACCCTGCCGTTTGTCTGTGAAAGCCTTAGACTTTGCTTGGTTCTGTTCAACTGTCTTTCTCACATCATCCTTGTTTGGGGCATCAGGTCGTGCCTTTAACAATCCAGCAATGTTCAGTTTAGTATTCATCTGTTTCCCATGCAGTAACTCTGCGGGTGATCTTTGCGTTGTGGCATGTCGTGTAGCCCGGTATGCTTGCAAGAAATCAGTAGTGAAGGGTATCCACAATCGCCCTTCCAGTTTAGCTGTTTGCAAACTCTCTTTCAAACTTCTGTTAAACCGTTCGATTTCCCCATTGGCTTGAGGGTAATATAGGGATGACCTCCTGTGTAAAATGTTCCTCTCTGCTAGAAAAGTTTCAAACTCCAGGGAAGTAAATTGACTACCATTATCTGAAACCAGTTCTTTGGGGTTACCTTCCCTGCTAAAAACTGAAGAGAGGAACTTAATTACTGTAGCAGAAGAAATTTGCGATGTAAACGCTACCTCAGGCCATTTGCTGAAATAGTCTATTAAAGTGATGGCGTAACGACAGTCAATTGGAGCAGTATCAAAGGGTCCTACAATGTCAATCGCCACTTTTTCCCATGCAGATTCAGGAAGAGGAACAGGCTGTAATGGAGGGTTACATGTCACTGTTGTCTTATCATGCATTTGGCAAGTGACACAGGATTTTATGAGTGCTTCAGTTTGAGAGTCCATCTCTGCCCACCAATACAGATCCGTAGTCATTGTTTGGTTCTGACAATTCCTTGATGAGTATCGTGTGCCAGGTGTATGAGTTTTGACTGTAATTCTGGCACAAGTAGCCGGCGTGTACCTCATAGCACACAGCCATCGAGCTGTCAGTCATTTCCTGGACAGGCTCCAATGGAAGCACTGCCTCACAGGAACTGCTTCCCTTTGATCTGTTGTAGGGAGATGCAGCCATCACAGGCCCACATCCTTGCAGAGGAGGGAAAAGGCTAGTCCTGAAGTCGATGCAGGGAGCCAGCCCTTTGGAAAAATGCCTGTTTACTTAGCAGCACAGCTTGGGCCTGCAAACAGTGGCTTTTATAACCCCAAAAAGTGCATAAGCCAATCTCTGCCATCCTAAAATATTTACAAAAACACTCTCCTTTTAATTCTTCATGGATATTATTCATGGTAATCTGAGCATGGGAGTCAGAGCTGTAATCTAAACTCTGACACGATTCCTAATGATTCTTTGGACTAGAGATGGAATCGCCATGGGAACTAGAAGGATATCTCGACAGCTATCTCTTAGAACATAAGAACAGCCATACTGGGTCAGACCAATGGTCCAGCTAACCCTGTATCCTGTCTTCTGACTGTCACCAATTCCAAGTGCTTCAGAGGGAATGAACTGAACAGGCAATCCTGGAGTGATACCCCACCTGTTGTTCATTCTCAGCTTCTGGCAATCAGAGGCTAGGGACACCCAGAGCATGGGTTGCATACCCAACCATTTTGGTTAATAGCCATTGATGGAGCTTTTACATTTTTACTATCCAGTGGATGTCCTCTTCAATACAGCTGCTGGAGGACTCAGACTCATGTATTTTCTTCCCAAAATTTCTGTATGGTTGCATCTCTTTCTTGGTTTGGTCGCTTAATATTATTACTTAGGGTTCTTTATTTGTAAAATGGAGATCATCTTCTCCTCTCCCACAAAGGCTTCACTCGTTACATTGTAAAGTGCCATGGAACTAAGAAGTGCTGTTGTCATAGGTATCAGAACCCTATTGTGGAAGTACCTATGCAAAAATAGGTGATATAACACCAGTATGGGTAGGACTATACTCATATGAGATCTCTGAACATGCCCAGTGTAAACTAGAAGTTTCCCTAAGCCTGTGCTCAGACATTTGAGGATAAATATTGTGTTTTCTCTTCCGACAAACCTGACTCCTGGGTGTTTAATATATTATTTAATACATTATTATACTAAGCATTATTATATTATGTAGAGTCTGTTTTCAGACCTACACATTTATAACTATTGTTCCCCAGATAATACATTGTAAATGGACCCTTTGCCTGCATTCCCAGTTAGCAGAGTCAAAAGTCATTTTCTCTCCTTTTAATTTTTTTCCCCAAACACCTGAAAACAGCAGTTTTGGGGATTTATACAGACAGACTTGGCAGCCTTTTTACATGTACATGGACTGTAAGATATTTCAATGAGCCCCATCTCTCTATTAGATCAAAAGTAAGTTATCTGTTCTCTGAATAGACATGGATAAATTGTATTTATTATTACTGGGCCAAGTTTGGATACATTACACTGGTGTCAGTCTGGAGTAAGTCATTTGAATTGCTCCTGATTTACACCAATATATATGAAAAAGGAATGTGGCTTAGTATCTATACCATCCTGGCAAACAGTGACCTGGCCTCAGTTGTACACATCTACTTCACCTCTTGGCTGGTCTACAGCAAAGCAATGTTCCTGGGTATGAAGTGTTCACGGCTTGGGAAACTCTAGTTGGTACAGAATGCTGCACCATCTCCTCAGCAGCACTGGCTACCATGAGTACAGCAATCTGTTCTCCACTCCCTACACTGGCTTCCCACAGAATATTGAATGAAGTTCAAAGTCTTGGGGCTTATCTTTAAGGTGCTCAGTGGCTTGGGTCCCGGGTATCTAAAAGATCAACTAAAGCTCTGGAATGAAGACCATCGTTGACAATTTCACTTCTCTGGCACAATAGAACTTTCTACAATCAGGGTAGAGCTTGTCTGTGTAAGAGACAGAGCTTTCTTGGTGGCCCATCTGAGGCTGTGAATGAACTCCCCCGGGAACTAAGGACCATCACAAACCTCACCCCTCCTACTCCAAGTGCAAGGTTCATTTATTTAACCTTGCCTTCTCTAGCATAAACACATAGCAATGTATGTGTATGTGTGTGTATTATATAAAAATATCTAAAACACAATACCCTATTGTACACGCTTCTCCCCCAGGGGGGTGGGGATGAGAGAAGAAATATTTGACAAATGTTAATCACATTGGTTAATGCACTACTAGAAGGCATTTAGACTATGTGGTGATGACTGAGGAATATAGACCATACATAAGACACACATTTGTACTATCCTAATGTTTTGGTGGTTCTTCTAGACCAGGGGTGAGCAAACTTTTTGGCCCGAGGGCCACATTTGGGTATGGAAATTGTATGGCGGGCCATGAATGCTCATGAAATTGGGGGTTGGGGTGCGGGCTCGGGCTGGGGGTGTAGGCTGTGAAGTGGGGTCAGAAATTAGGAGTTCAGAGTGTGGGAGGGGGCTCCGGGCTGGGGATGAGGGGTTGGGGGTGCAGAAGGGTACTCCGAGCTGGGACCAAAGAGTTCGGAGGGCGGGAGGGGGTTCTGGGTTGGGGCACGGCAGGGGGTCGGGGTGCAGTCTCCTGGCAGTGCTTTCTTCAAGCAGCTCCCAGAAGTAGCAGTATGTTCCCCCTCTGGCTCCTACGTGGTGACGTGGCCAAGCAGCTCTGCACACTGCCCCATTTGCAGGCATCACCCCTGCAGCCCCTATTGGTCATGGTTCCCGGCCAATGGGAACTGCAGGGGTGGCAATTGGGGCGGAGGCAGTATGCGGAGCCCCTGGCTGCCCCTATGCATAGGAGCTGGCGGGGGGACATGCCGCTGCTTCCGGGAGCTATGCAGAGCCACGGCACGCATGGAGCGGGGTAAGCCCCAAACCCCGCTCCCCAGCTGGAGTGACGGAGAGGGGCAAGCCCCAGACCCCACTCCCTGGTGGAAGCTCGAGGGCCAGATTAAAAGTCTGAAGGGCTGGATGCGGCCCCCGGGCCATAGTTTGCCCACCCCTATTCTAGACTAACAGCTAAATCATTCTTGAACTAAAATGAGCCTGATTCAGATCTCATACAGGTGTAAGTCAGGAGTAATTCCAGTGAACCAATGGTCCTATTCTCCACTGCTTTGTATCACGGATAGTATTTACCTCTCTGCCTAGTGAATGCAAAATGGTACTAAAGCAGGACTTTTTGCACAGACGTAAATCACTGCACAAAATGCAGCACAGTGGAAAAACAACCCAGTGGAGCTGCATGAATATAAAACTCATCCAGATGAGAACTGAATCAAGCCTCATGGATTTAAGTTACTGGAAGGAAACAGTGTGAACACAACACAATTTTGCAAACCGGGTATTCACATAAATCTGAACTTCCATCATGTTTATGCATTCTTAGTCCTAAGGAAACACGTTTTATTATTCCTGACAGAGAAAGATGGGTAGGAAGGCAGGGAGAAGGGAGTTTAAAAAGGAAAAGGACGTTAATTGATTTCATTTTCTCTTGCCTGAAAAAAAGGTCTTTTAGTTTTGTTTCCACTTTGTTGTCCTGCCACAGACAATAGAAAGAAGGAATCAGTGGTATTTTTTTTCACCAGATCTTACGACCATAATTGGAGAAAAGCTAAATTAGCAACTTTTCATTAATGAGATCCATGGTTGCATTTTAATAGCTTGGCTAAATTATGCTTCACCAACAGAATACTTAATTTACTAACAACAAAACAAAACAACTTCTTACAGCCCCAGAGATTTGTGTGTTCAAAGGTGGCTGATCTTTTTAACTGTATTTCCTTTCTGAAAAGACTTCAAAGCCTGGGAGGGGGTGGGGAGATACGAGCAGGAAAATCTTCCTGGCTCTGTAATATTTGGTGATGATATCTGCTTTAGTGAAGGTGACTTTTCTCACCTTAGTAGAAACAACTGTTTTAAAACCCCAAACAGCTGTGGATTTTAGTAGCTATAGTTTTGTACTTCCGCTCCATCATTGTATTTGATCAATGTAAAAAGAGGTATTGAGTCTGGATGCGAAGCATGTGTGAAAGTCTCATAGGTTCATAGGCTTTAAGGACAGAAGGGCGCATCATGATCATCTAGTTGTGATGGGTTGGGTCACAGAAACCCCCTTGGGATTGCCACCTGATGTGTTGAGACTACCTCTGAGCCCATTTTCCCTAGCAGCTTGGGACTTCAGTAACCTGTCTTGTTGAGCCAGATATGCTAGCCTGCTACAAACACAGACCCAGGTCTGAACCACGTCCCCCAAAGCTGCAGGCTTAACTGAAAACAGTTTAAGAAGTGCTCCTGTCTCCAACACCCATATACCCAGTTCCCAATGGGGTCCAAACCCCAAATAAATCTGTTTTAATATGTATAAAGCTTATAGAGGGTAAACTCATAAATTGTTCACCCTCTATAACACTGATAGAGAGATATGCACTGCTGTTTGCTCCCCCAGTTATTAATTACTTAATCTGGGTTAATTAATAAGCAAAAAGTGATTTTCTTAAATATAAAAAGTAGGATTTAAGTGGTTCCAAGTAATAACAGACAGAACAAAGTGAATTAACAAGCACAATAAAACAAAAACATGCACATCTAGACCTAATACAGTAGGAAACTAAATGCAGGTAAATCTCACCCTCAGAGATGTTCCAATAAGCTTCTTTCACAGACCAGACTCCTTCCTAGTCTGGGTCCAGCAATCACTCACACCCCCGTAGTTAATGTCCTTTGTTCCAGTTTCTTTCAGGCATCTCTTTGGGGTGGAGAGGCTCTCTTCTGAGCCAGCTGAAGACCAAATGGAGGGATTTCCAGGGCCTTTTATATTCTTTCTCTTGTGGACGGAAATCCCTTTGTTCTCCTGTGCAAAATCACAGCACCAAGATGGAGTCTGTAGCCACCTGGGCAAATCACATGTTTATGAAGGATTCAGCTTTTTGCAGACAGACCCCATTGTTTACATGATAGTTTGAATGTTCCCAGGAAAGCTCAGATGTGGATAGGTGTCTCCCAAAGTCCATTTTCAGTTAAGTGTTTCTTGATTGGGCACTTACTGAGAACAGTCCTTTCTCAAGAAGCTGACCAAATGCTTCACTGAGGCTACTTAGAATCAAACAAATACATAGCCAATATTCATAACTTCAAATACAAAAATGATACACACATACAGACAGCATAATCATAACCAGTAAACTACAACCTTTCCATAGACACCCCAGTTAGCTTCCTCTGTACAGGAACTGGTACAAACATAGGACCTTGGTTGCAACAATGTTCTGTATGGTCACAGTTTATGGCAATAATGTTACACCCTCCTCCTGAACTTACTGCCAGAGTCTTGGGCAGTGTCCATGGCGGAGGCAGTACATGTAAAATCCCTGTTTGTCTCCGTTCACACACCCTCCCAGTACCTTTAAAGCCTACGATGTCATTCATAGGTGTCCTAGCAAAGTTCTGGGTTTGGATCTCAGGATGCCTGAAAAGATGTTGGGGTGCAGTATTGCTAACAATGTGCAGATCGCAACATTGGTTAAAGTGTAGGAGTCTTGGCATTTAGCCACCAATGCCATGAGGCGGTGTGCCTCCGTTTACCCTGCCACACAGCAGTGTAGTGATTTTGCTGCTGTGCCAAGCTTCCAGCCTGTATACAGGTATAAGCCGAAAAAACATGCTTGTGGGACTGTCTTGTCACCATCCCTAACATGTACAAAAGTTTTTTCCACAAATCAGGTAGGTCACACATCTTTAAAGGGTTTACCATTAATATTAACTTCTTTCCTATAATCATAGAATCATAGAATATTAGGGTTGGAAGAGACCTCAGGAGGTCATCTAGTCCAATCCCCTGCTCAAAGCAGGACCAACACCAACTAAATCATCCCAGCCAAGGCTTTGTCAAGCCAGGCCTTAAAAACCTCTAAGGATGGAGATTCCACCACCTCCCTAGGTAACCCATTCCAGTACTTCACCACCTTCCTAGTGAAATAGTGTTTCCTAATATCCAACCTAGACCTCCCCCACTGCAACTTGAGACCAATGCTCCTTGTTCAGTCATCTGCCACCACTGAGAACAGCCGAGCTCCATCCTCTTTGGAACCCCCTACAGGTAATTAAAGGCTGCTATCAAATCCCCCCTCACTCTTCTCTTCTGCAGACTAAATAAGCCCAGTTCCCTCAGCCTATCCTCATAAGTCATGTGCTCCAGACGCCTAATCATTTTTGTAGCCCTCCGGTGGACTCTCTCCAATTTGTCCATATCCCTTCTATAGTGGAGGGACCAAAATTGGACACAGTACTCCAGATGTGGCCTCACCAGTGCCAAATAGAGGGGAATAATCACTTCCCTCGATCTGCTGGCAATGCTCCTACTAATATAGCCCAATATGCCATTGGCCTTCTTGGCAAGAAGGGCATACTGCCCTTTGTCTTGACCCATAGATGAAGTTGCAAAACACACAAGATTAACAGCAAATCTACGGCGGACAGGCTTTGTTCACACAATTTCGCTTGCTTAGTGTCTATTGCATTTCCCAATTCCTTTGTGTACCATGGTAGGTGCTCTGATACAGATTCTTCTGCCTCTTTGGAGAAGGCTTTCAATTCAGGCATGTATTTGAGGCTTTGGCAAAGAAAGGCTGCACTGCAACCATGCCTGTCCTCGGCCCCTCCCTCTGGAATTTGTTTGGGTTGGACCCCACCCCCTTGTGAAGCTTTTAGATGCAGATTTTTCACCCTCCTCAGGGGGAAGAGCCTCCCTACAAAAGATGAGCAGACCTCCCTGCCCCACCTCACCTTCCGTCCAGACTTCCCTCTCTGGGTCAGACACTCCTGTGTCCCCCAAAAGGGAAGGTGGCCCGGATCCAGCTGTAGGCTCACAGCTACAGGCTATGACAGACCCTTCACTAGCCAGCAAAATCCCCCACCCCCTTCCCTCAGGTTGGGCTTGCTTCCAGCTACAGAGTTCTTGGGGTCCAATCCCACTGCAGCAGTCACCAGGACCCCAACTTCCATCTCCTGGATACGTGTCTCTGTGCACCCCAGGGCAGGACCTGTCCCCTGCTGACTTGCAACTTCCTGGCAGATATGATCACAGGACAGGAGATGGCTCTATCCAGCCCCTCCCATAGGGACTTGCCTTGAGCCACAGGGCTACAGGAACCACTTTCGACCGCCCCTTCCCCCAAAGGTGCATTCTCTACGGCTACGGAGGAATTAAAGAGACACTCTCCTATTCCCCCAGCAGCACACGTGACTTCACCCTCCCCTATGGGGCCTTTAGCACAAGATTCCTTCTTGCTGCTAACAAACCCTGGGACAGATTTTGCCACATTGAAGAAATCATTTCCCAGTAGAAATGGTGTAAAATTGTGTGCGACCACGACAACAGTCAGTTCAGCCTGCAACTCACCAGTTTCCATGTGTACCTTGCAAGGACCTTGTAACCTCCCACGAATTCTAATTGTGCCATTTTTCCTGGAAACAAATCCTTCTCCTGGATCAGATCTCTCTTGACCACAGAAATTTCTGAACCCACGTCCCTTAAACCTTGGAGCACTTTGCCATTAAGTTTAACAGCATGCATAACAGCAAACCCAGGGTCTCTACCAGTCTGACCTGTGGGAAAATTCTTTCCTGAGCCCAAATATGGTGATCAGTTAGACCCTGAGCATGTGGGCAAGATCCACCAAGCAGACACCTGGGAAAGAATTCTCTGTAGTAACTCAAAGCTCTCCCCAGTTAGTGTCCCATCACTGGCCATTGGAGATATTTATTGGCCTTGTAGTCAGTGTCATCATACCATCCCCTCCATAAACTTATCAAGCTCAGTCTTGAAGTCAGTTAGGTTTTTTGCCCCCACTGCTCCCCTTGAAAAGCTGTTCCAGAACGTCATCTTCCTCCGTACAAGATAGATAAATATAGCTCTATATAATTACTGAGTATAGGAATTGTGAGATAAGACCTTAACAGAGATCCAGTCTTCTTGGTCATTAAAGATCTCATGGCATTTCATGTAATGAAACAGTTTTGCCTTAATATTGTTAACCCACATTTTGTCTCTTCCCGCTGCTGCATAGAGTACTGTGCATTTTTTTCCTGATATCTGACATTTCAGTGGTGATATATGTTGTTTGTAAGATTCTTTGGGGGTCTTTGGGGATCAAATGATTCTTTCTCTGTATAAAATCTGTTTTATTGTTATTATATAAATATGACAAGTTGCTCTTGTTTTTTCATGATACTTTTTAAAGTCTGTCCATTTCTCCTTTATATTTTTGCTTACAGTTTCTTCTTAGCCACGTATGCTGGGGCTCTTTAAGGCATATGCAATTGACTATTTTGGATGCCAGAGCAGAATTTTCAGTAGGGCCAAATTCATCTTGTTTGTCTCAACACTCCACAGATTGACTCATAGACTTTATTTCCTGTTTTCACAACAGCAGGCAGCAGCACTTCACTAATCATGTTGAGATATATAGTTACCTTGTAAAAGATTGAAATTTGTTCAGTCACAATCCCCTGGGTATTTCAGTGCTACTTTTCAAATGTGGCTGTCTGACGTTGGTTACCCAAGTCCACATTTTAGCCTCTCATTTAGGTGCCTAAATCCATGTGTGGATGCCTCAGTCAGCATTTAGGTGCTTACATACAAGTTAGGGAACCAATTTTAGAGATCCAGATTTGAAAATTGCGCTCTGAATCTCCTGGCATTAACGATACATGTGCCTTTTCAGGGCATAAAAAGAATGAGGAGCAGTTTATACTCCTCTCACCCCCTTTGAAGAAACAATGATCAGTATCTCAATTTAAAAAAAAATAGCTTTCAACGTTTAAGGGTATCAGTTTCTTGCTTTAAAGAGGCCAGCGGCATACAGAAGGCACTCTGTGCTGAAAGGATTTCAGACTAGACTAAGCAATGAATGTGGCTGGGTGGAAGCTGGATAATCAGGAATCCAGAGGGCCTGTAATGTGCACTGATAAATGAGATAGTTAACTCGAAACCATTTGTACTTGTAACCGTTTGCCTCTGCAAAAATTATGTCCTTTTACACTAGGAGCAATAGTGGATAGGCAGCAAGGAAATGAAAGGAAATAAAAGAGGAGGAGGAAGGGTGGGTCTGGGTTATATTATTATTTTATTTGTCATTGGTATGATGGTAGCATCAAAAGGCTTTAATCAAGACCAGAGCTCCATTCTGTTGGAAGCTGTAGAAACACATAAAAGGCAGTCCCCATCTCAAAGATCTTACAATCCAGGAAGGCCATGACACAGCAAGAAATGGCATAAAAGAAAGAAAGAACAATAGGGACAGGAAGAATTGTGTTTGTTCAACCTTCTAGCACACGTCTTGCGGTTCAGCAATATAAATACAAGCTGTAAATATACCTCAATATTCACCCCCCTTTACTTTAGATGTTGGTCCTCTTTATTTCCCCCAGCAGCCCATCAAACCAGGATTCTTCCTGTCCACCCCTTCCTCCAATATCCCAGTGCTTTATCACCGGTGCTCCACTTTTCTCTCCCCTTTTTAGTTTGTTTTACTTATTCAATTTTTCTTTTATTATTAATTATTATTATTATTACTATTATTGTTGTTGTTGTTCTTTTTCACAACCACACCATGTGAACACACAAAGTTACTCTCATAGAAATGTAGGGCTGCAAGGGGTCTCAAGCGATTATAAATCCAACCCCCTTCACTGAAGCAGGACCAGATATTTTTCCAACCTGTTCTTAAAAACCGTCAATGATGGGTATTCTACAAAGTCCTTTGGTAACCTATTCCAGTACTTAATTATCCTTATAGTTAGAAAGTTCTTCCTAATATCTAACCTAAGTCTCTTGCTGCAGATTAAGCCCCTTACTTCTTGTCCTACTTTCAGTAGACATGGAGAACAACTGATCACCATCCTCCTTAGAACACCCCTTAACATATTTGAAGACTGTTATCAGGTTCCACTCAGTCTTTTCTCAAGACTAGACATGCCTAGGTTTCCCTCGTAGGCCAGTTTTTCTAAACATTTATCATTTTTGTTTCTGTCATCTGGACTTTCTCCAGTTTGTCCACAACTTTCCTAAAATATAGAATTGGCCACAGTACCCCAAGCTGAGGCTTCAACAGTGCTGAATAGAGTCGGACAATTATCTCCTCTATTTTATGTACAAAATTTCTGTTAAGCCTCTCAGAATCCTATTAGCCTTTCTCATAGCTGCATCACATTGGTTACTTATGTCAAATTTATGATCCACATAACCCTGTGGTATTCTGTACCTCAAAGCAGCACCCTGGAACTCCCATATTCACTACTGTCATATAATTATGAATTTTATTGTACAAAGTATGCTTTGTGAGTATCATTTTAAAGGTCTTGATCTGCTGAACATTAATATCCTGTTGGATTGTATGTGCTATAATTGCATGTGGAGTTCTGAAGTTTTGCTATGTGTGTGTTACTGAAATATTTTGTGAGGTTGGGAACACCCATAACCACCAGCCTTTCAGGTACAACAATGGGGTAACCAGGTATGCTGATGGCCCATTAAAGAGAATCAACTATCTCAGGAACTGTATACAATGGAGACTTCTCAGAGAGAGCACGCAGACAATGGAAACTGCTTGACCCCCATCATAACAAAAGATCTTTCCTGCAAGCTGGAAGAAACTATAGAGAGGGGAAGTGACACCATGACTTGGCCTCACTCCCTCCACAACTCAGCACCTGGAAACACATCTGGAGGACAAAGATTTTGAACTGGGGAGCGTGGTCCTGGGCTGGAGGAGAGTTCCAGCCTGTGTATGGAGATCTATGATCTGTTTGTACCATGTATCAGAATGAGACACTGCTTGATTCAAATCCTGTTTCGTTTATAGAACTCAGATTGCAAATTTACTTTTATTTCTTAGTCACCAATTTTGATCTCTATGCTTACTACTTATAATTACTTAAACTGTGTTTTGGTGGAAGTGCTTGGAAAATCTCAGTTCAGTTTACAAAGGCTAGTGTGTGTCCTCTCCACATTGAGGGAGGGGCAGACAGGGTAATGAACTTACATTGGACAGGCTTCTGACCAGGGCAAGATGGTAGAGTTCTGGGGTGCAAGGCTGGGGAGAATTGGCTGGTGCCTCTCTCTGTTGTTGGTTCATGAGTGGCTGGGAGAGGCATTCATTTAACTCAGTTGGGTGTGTCCCTGCCTGTGGATGTCTGTGTAAGTGCAGTGCTGGTCAGAGGTTTGTAGCTTTCTAACAGCATCACAGTGTGAGAGGCAGCCCAGGTTGGTGGGACAGAGGGCTCAGCGGTCCCACGTCTAGATTGCATTCTGGGAACCCCATCATAAACCCCAAGATCCTTTTCAGCAGTACTACCCCCTAAGTGGTTATTCCCCACTTTGTAGGTATGCATTTGATTTTTCCTTCCTGAGTGAAGTACTTTGTACTTTTCTTTATTGAATTTTATCTTGTTGATTTCAGAGCAATTTTGGAACTCATAGTGGACAGGTCAGATCCCAGACAACTTGAGAAGGGCAAACATAGTACGTACCTTTAAAAAGAGGAGCAAAGAGGATCTGGAAAATTATAGACTAGCCAACCTAACTTCGATATCTGGGAAAATACTAGAACAAATTATTAAACAATCAGTGTGTAAACACCTTGAGGACAATAGGGTTATAAATAATAGCCAGCACGGATTTGTCAAGAAAAAAATCATGCCAAACCAATCTAATATCCTTCCTTACCAGGGCTACAGGCCTAGTGGATGGGGGGGAAGAGCCGTAGATGTGACATATCTAGTGAGGTCCTGTAGGGGTCAGTCCTGAGTCTGGTACTATTCACATTTTCATTAATGAGTTGGATAAGGTGTGGAGACTATGCTTATAAAATCTGCAGAGGATACCAAATTGGGAGGGGATTAAAATTCAAACTGACCTTGACAAATTAGAGAATTGGTCTGAAATTAATGAGATGAAATTCAGTAAAGACAAGTGTAGTACTCTGCACTTTAGGAAGGAAAACTCAAACACAACTACAAAAGTAGGAATAACTAGGTAGGCAGAAGTACGGCAGTAAAGGATCTGGGGGTTAGAATGGACATGAGCCAACAACATGATGCAGTTGTGGAAATGGCTAATATCATTCTAGAGTGTATTAAGAATAGTGTCATAAGCATAGGTGCCAATTCTGTGGATGCTCCAGGGCTCAAGCACCCACGGGAAAAAAATAGAGGGTGCTCAGCACCCGCCAGCCATAGTTGTTTGGTGGGCGTCGGGCAGAGCGGGGATGGAGCACTCACCGGGGAAAATAAAAGTCAGCACCTGTGGTCATAAATAAAACATGGGAGGTAACTGTCCCACTCTACTTGCCACTGCTGAGGCCTCGTCTGAAGTACTGTATCCACTTCGGGGCACCACACGTTAGAAAAGGTGTGCACAAATTGGAGACAGTCCAGGAGAGAGCTACAAAAATGATAAAAGGTTTAAAAAACCTGACCAATGAGGAAAGGTTAAAAAAAACTGGACATGTTTAGTCTTGAGAAAAGAAGACTCAGGGAGACTTGATAACAATCTTTGAATGTATTAAGGGTTGTTATAAAGAGGACGGTGATCAATCCATTGAAAGTAGGACAAGAAGTAATGGTCTTAATCTGCAGTGGGAGATTTAGGTTAGATATTAGGAAAAAAATTCTAATTGTAAGGGTAGTTAAGTCTTGGAACAGGCTTCCAAAGGAGGTTATAGAATCCCTATCATAAGTTTTTAAGAAGTGGTTAGACAAACACCTATCAGGAATGGTATAGGTATACTTGGTCCTTCCTCGGTGCAAGGGGCCGGACTTGAAGACCTCTTGAGTTCCCTTCCAGCTCTATGATTCTATGATTTCTAGAACCATACGGCAAGCAAATTGGCACCTAACATATGGGAATCATGGGAGTCTCAGGGTTCTTCCTCATTAGGAGAACAGAAAGAAACTTTAATAACAGAGAAGAGAAAGTAGACTGATGTATCAGCGATGCATTCTAATTGGTTTCATGAAAACAATTATCCAATTAATGCATATCTATCTATCTTTTGAGCTGCAATGAGGGTTGAACTTCCTGCAGAAGTCACTCCTGTTTGGTTCCTCCTGTTTTTGCATTTTTCTGTTGCTCTTCCACTCTGCTAACCATACAATAATATTTCTTGAGCCTGGCAAAGCTTGCCCATCACAAGAACTGAATTTTACTTCAAGGTCCTTGTCAGCATTCAGGTCTTGGCTTATATACTTGTATTTTATCAGATGGCATTAACCATATAAATTCATCATGAATTACAGATTTCTCACTTTCCTTGTATCAGGAAGGTGCATCTGTAACCTAAGAGGATTATAAAGCTAGTCAGATAAGGAGATCAGATCTTCTCTCTTTTACTTACAAATACATGACAGGACAAATCCTGACTCACGTGGGACACTGCTTGAGTGTAACCAAGGGCAGAATTTGGTCCATAGAGCTATCATTGCAGAAAGACCACTATTTACCTGTTAACTTGTAGATAACATGAAAGTAACCTGAATTGCTACCCTAGATTATTATGAAATCTAGTCATAGCCGTATCATGTAAGTGCATACAGGCTATCATGCTGAGGCAACAGTACAGGAAGGTCTGGAGTTTACCTGGGTGAGGACGCTACCAGAGGACAGCTTAAAGGAAGAAATGGGAATTAAGGAGAGGTTTGTAGAAGGGCAGAGAAGGTGCTTTATAAATAAGTGGATGGCAGTTCCAGCCGTGTGAAAGAAAGGGTGAAGCCAAGAGTAGGAAGGGGAGATGAGGGAGGCCTTAAAGAAAGTGGCTTAGGAGGAGCATAATAATAAGGGAGAGAAAGACGCAGGCATGGATGAGGTTGTTCAGTGTCTTCAACGGTGATGAGCTTAAATAGGAAAACAGTGAAAGGATTTGAGGAGGCGGAGCAGAAGATGAGCTTACCAGCTGCATTGTGGACAGGCTGGAGTGAGGACAGGGAAGTGCTGGGAATTACAGGTGAGAGATGCCCAAGTTATCTAGCAGGAGGGATAGAGACAGACTGTTCAGATCAGATGGATGATGTAGAGGAGGAAGTGGCGGGCCTTAGCAACAACCTGCCTATAAAGGGAGGAGAAGAAGAGAGTTGCTGAAAGTATTGAGGTGGCTAGGGGTGAAAGTAAAATTTATCTCTTACCGGTAGAGGGGGGGCGGGCTTTGCCCCCCCCCGGGAAGGGGCGGGGACTTGGGCAGAAGGGGTGGGGCTAGGGGGTCAGAGTCCCCCAGCCAGCCCATCTGCGCTGTCTGGCCCAGGCCGCCCGGGGCTCCAGCAGCAATTTAAAGGGCCTGGGGCTCCGGCTGCTGCTGTGGTAGTGGTAGCAGCGGTTGGAGCCCCGGGCCCTTTTAAATCGCCGGCCCCGGGGCAGCTGCTCCTTTTGCCCCCCCCTCGTCGGCGGCCCTGCTGCTAGGGACCCAGCAGGGCCGCTGATGCGGGGCGCAAAGGGAGCAGCAATGTTAAAGTGCTGCCGAGGCAGCACTTTAAGCAGGGTCCTTTAAAGCACTGCCCCGGCAGCATATTAAAGTCAGCTGTTCGGGCCAGTGCTGGCAGTCACTTTTTACTGGTACGCCGTGCCAGCCTGTGCCGCCTTACTTTCACCCCTGGAGGTGGCTAGCCTGAAGAGAAAAGCCACAGGGTGTAAATCTCTAGGTGACTATGTTTTTCTGCTCTTACCAAACACTGTTCTTGCTAATGATCACTTTTTAATCTCCATCTTACGTATTTTAAAGTTAGCAGTCGTGCACATTACTATCCTCAATCAAAAATGTGTCAATGTGTTGAAACCTCCTGGGATTTTACTATTTATTTTTAGTGTGTAAATTGTCTTTAAGAATTAAGTAGACCGCAGTATTCATAAAAAGTATATTCTTGCTATGACTGGAGAAATAGAACTAAATAATAAATTAAAGTGACTCTTAAAAAAAGCATTAATTCTTTACATACATTTGTTTTTAAAACCCACATTTGTGAGCAGTGATAAAAATCTCTGCACACTCTTTTGATATTAAGAGGAGAAAAATATAATGCATTTAGGAAAGGAAAATTAAATTCTATTTCATTACAAGTGACAATCTGAATAAAACATGGGCAGAGCAATATCAAGTCTTCAAGAACTTCCAGTGCATCAACGACAGACAGAACAAATCTATATCCACTTAAAAGCTCCCAAACATTAAAGCACCCCAAAATAATCATCTTCCTTTCCTTGAACTGCAAACGAGATTCACTGCCAGCAAACAAAAGGCAAGCATTACCTTTTGAATTTTTCATAAGTTCTGTATTTCAAAATAAGAATGTTACATACTTTTGATTACTTCATTTCATACCGGGGCACTTCTGCCTCCTGCATTCGGAAACTCTGTGGGAAAAAGTTCTCTGAGCCCCCAACTTCAGGCATTACCAATCTAGATCAGAAGTAAACATCATCCCGGGATATGGGGCGCTCACCACTTCGTGCTTGTCAGCTTGTTCTGAAAGCAACAAAGTAAGTCTGGGTAGTGACAAAAGTTATTTGGAGCTCAGTTCGACCTTGTATAGGACTCAAAGAACTGTATGAGGGCTTGACCTTGATTCTATTTAGGCAATAGAAATGTTGCTGGTCAATGGGAGCAGGATTGAACCGCATCTTTGCACCAGTGTCATTCACTTTGTGCACACAGCAGAGGTATGTTATTGGTAGCTCTTCCACACATTTGGGCAATACCTATATGATCTGCAGGTAGGATGGACTGTATTCATTTTCTTCCTTCTTGTTATGTTCCAATGGATAGAGAAGTTGCTTTGTAAGGTATTGGTGGTTATACAAGCAGGTAAGGAAGATATATTTTAGCCAGATGCAAATTATTGGGCTCCATACAGGGATAAATGGGTGAGACTTAATAGCCCATGGCAGATAGGAAGTCAGACTAGATCTTCTAATGACCCCTACTGGCCTTAAATTCTATGAAACTATTAATACAAAATGTACACAAGGGAATAGATAGCTCATGGAATACACACTGCCAAGCCTTTCACCTCCCCTCGCTGACCATATTTTTCTTGAGCTGATCCCTTGGACTTTTTCACCCATTCCCTGCCATGCAATGGCAGATTACTAACTGATCCTAGGCCCAGCCCGCCAACTAACAAAGCCCAAGCTGCCTCCTTATCTTGCATACTAAACTCCTGGGAACCCACCTGTACCATGAACCGTGCCGTGGCTGCTGACCACCCTGAGCTTTACCTCTCCTAGATTGTTCTGTAATTGTTCAAGGTTGTGCATTGAGATGTCAAGCTCTTCTGAGCAGGGATTCTGCTCTTTGTTTGGGAGGCTTTGCCGATTGTAAACGGTCATGTCAGCTCATTTATAGCACTGTAATAAATGGCCAGCTGTAATCCAGCCTGACCTGACGATGGTACTGAATTACCAATAAGAATGTGGAAAAGGCAGAAGTATTCAATTAATATTTCTGTTCTATATTTCGGGGGAAAACATACTCTAGTCTTATCATATGGTAATATCACTCTTTCCATTCCACTAGTATCTCAGGAGAATGTTAAACAGCAATTACTAAAGTTAGACATTTTTAAATCACGAGTCCACCACATATGAGGGAACAATTCTGCCCTGGCTCAGAGATACATGTGATGACCCACCCTTTACCTCTATTAAATACAGTGTTGATAAGATATGAGGCAAGCCCTTTTCTCCCCCTGTGGCAAAAGCAGGCACTATAATAGTGGTCATTAGGCTATCACCAGCCCATTAGCACTTGAGACATGTAGCACAAAATACGGCCAGAAGTGATGGATCTCGTAAGTGATTGGTTCAAAAACCAATGTGTTAGAGAACCTGCTAGGAATAATGCAAGCTGATCTCTGGTCATAGCTAATGACAAGAGCAGGATCAGTAAATAACAAATTGAGCCCCTAGGATCAAGCACTGAGAGATATTAAATAATCCTGCAGGATTTCACAGTGAGATACATCACAATGAGAACCAAGGAAGAAAGAAGGTTTGGGGGAATGCGGGGGAGGGGGGAATTGTCAGTCTTTATTTATTTATTTATTTATTTATTTATTTTCACAAAAAGCAATAAGTAAATGGATAGATATAGTTTGTTCCAGAAAGTTCCTAGTGTGTATTCAAAACCAGACCAGAATTGCGTCCGCCCATATAGTCTTCAAGTAAATGACCTCTGAAAAGCAAAGTGGCAGTATAGTATCGATATCTGAATCTGTATTTCTAATGTGGCCATCTCCACAGTACGGGTCACAAACATACATAAGGCATGTCTAATGCCGCCTAAACAAAAGACACAAGCACTCTCCTCTTCTCTTGTGATAACTAATGTCTCAAGCAGGATTAGTTTGGTGGCTGTTTACCTGGAGAAGGTCACTGGGTCATGCTGTAAGTCCATTCTGAGGCAAGGACTGTATGAAGAGATGGCTTGTAAGGTGAGGGCTCATTCTGATTTCTGGTGGTGGACCGTGCTGTGGCTTGAGGCCCTCTATCAAGAACTCCCTGTTCTCAGGTCACTCCTCCCTCTAAACTCTGGGGTCTGCCAGAGTTCCTGTCCATTTTAGCTCCCACAGCAATGCTAGAGGGGAAGGGTGGTCTTTCAGAGAGACTGAGGCACATACCTCCATACATTCTCTCATAGTGCAAAGCACCATTGTGATTTGAAGGCAGAGAGCCTCAAAGTCCTGTTTCCTTAATGTCTCTGTATTGCATGCATATAGTAAGGTGATGAAGACAAGTGACTGCAGCAATTTCATTTTACACTTCATGATGAGACCTTTGCTTCTCCAAATGTGACTGAGTGCTGCTATCTCAGATCTCTTAAGTGCTGCTTAGCATCCTTTGTAGTCCTACTACCCACATATTTGAAGTGCTCAACACACTCCAATGGTGCCTCAGATTTGGGTAGGAATATCTTCAGCTCTCATTGAGTTCAGTGTGACTTGCATTTGTGGGTCCTAGTGCTGGCACCTGCTAGGTTTCCTCAGGGAAGCATACAGATATCATCATTGTCTTTCTCTTTTAATGTGATATCTTTAGACCTAACTTCTCTGCTTCCACCGCTATTCGTTTTCTAGGCATTTTTGCACCTCCTTTTGCAATGATCGAATCAGATCCAAATGACTGGTGAGGCACAGATGACTCATTTTTCATTCACCATATGCTAGATATGCCATGTAACATATCTCTGCAAAGGTTATGATCTATTCAGAGGTGAAAGTAAGCCGGTCCGGTCCGGTCCGGCGTACCGGCAAGAGCCAGTACGCCATGCCGGATCACATCGGCTTCCGCGGCGGGGATTTAAAGGGCTCAGAGCTCCCCGCTACTGCGGGGAGCCCAGAGCCCTTTAAATCCCGCCCGCAGTTCCAGCACCTGGGCTGGGGCCGGGATTTAAAGGGCTCAGGGCTCCCTGCAGTGGCGGGAGCTCTGGGCCCTTTAAATCGCGGCCCCAGCCCGGCAAGGCTAGGGGCTCCCCGCAGATGCAGGAGCGCCGGGTCCTTTAAATCCCATTCCCAGCCCGGCAGCCGGCCTGGGGGGCGGGGATTTAAAGGGCCCAAAGCTCCGTGGCGGCCGGAGCCCTGGACCCTTTAATTTGCTCCTGAGCCCCGGGGGCTCCCAGCCACCTCTGCAGCTGGGAGCCCCCGGTTGATTTTAAAGGCCCTGGGGCTCCCAGCCACAGCCGGTGCCCCAGGGCCTTTAAATCTTGAGAGGCCCTGCCTCTTCCAGTTGAGGCCCCGCCTCTTCCAGTTGAGGCCATGCCCCCCCCCTCCCCAGGACTCCGGCAGCACCGGAAGGTCCTGTAGGTTACTTTCACCCCTGGATCTACTGAATATATTCTCCCTATGTGTATGCCTGTATCATTTTTGTATTCAAAGTTATGAATATTGGCTGTGTACTTGTTTGATTTTAAGTAGCCTCAGTGAAGCATTTGGTCAGCTTCTTGAGAAAAGACTATTCTCAGTAAGTGCCCAGTCTAGAAATACTTAAGCTGCCAATGGACTTTGATCCACACCAATCCACATCTGAGCTTTCCTGGGAATGTTCAGGCTAAGGCATCGGCCTGTAAAGAACTGAGTCATGCATGGGTATGTGACTTGCCCATGTGACTCCAAAACTCCATCTTGTAGCTGTGATACTACATAGGAAAACACAAGGGGGTTCCACCCACAAGAAAGACTATATAAGGCCCGGGGAAACCCCTCCATTTTGTCTTCAGCTGGCTCAAGAGATAGCCTCTCCACCCCAAAGGATGGCTGAAAGAAACTAGAACAAAGGACAGTAACTACAGGGGTGTGAGTGATTGCTGGACCAAAACTAGGAGGCGACTAGTTTGTCAAAGAGACTTATGGGAACATCTCTGAGGGTGAAATTTACCTGCATTTAGTTTTTTACTGTATTAGACTTAGACCTGCGTGTTTTTGTTTTAATTTGCTTGGTAATTTATTTTGTTCTGTCTGTCATTACTTGGAACCACTTAAATCCTACTTTTTATATTTAATAAAATCACTTTTTACTTATTAATTAATCCAGAGCAAGTATTAATACCTGGGGGAGCAAGCAGCTGTGCATATCCCTCTATCAGTGTTATAGAGGGCGGACAACTTACGAGTTTACCCTGTATAAGCTTTATACAGAGTAAAATGGATTTATTTGGGGTTTGAATCCCATTGGGAACTGGGTATATGGGTGTTGGAAACAGGAGCACTTCTTAAGCTGTTTTCAGTTAAGCCAGCAGCTTGTGGGGGACGTGGTTCAGACCTGGGTCTGTGTTTGTAGCAGCCTAGCATGTCTGGCACAACCAGGCAGGGCACTGAAGTCCCAAGCTGCCAGGGAAAATGGGCTTAGAGGTAGACCCAGCACATCAGGTGGTAGTTCCCAAGGGGGGTTTCTGTGACCCAACCTGTCACAACAGTTTACCAGCAATACTTACCCAAAGTGTTGGGGAAAATTGTGTTTTTCCTGCCAGAGAAAACTTTTGAAAGAGTCTTGATGGTTTGGAAATCTACTGAGTGCTGCAAAAGTTCTCCATATCGACTATTGTTCAAACTAACCCTCTTTTCCCAGTTTAATCAGTGTCTCTATTTCTCGTGTCATACAGGAATATTGCACTCTTGCAGTTTCATCCATCTTCCTTTGCACTCTTAGCTTCCTTCATTGATCACATAACTCAATAATCTTCTCCATGATCCAAGGTTTCTTCTTTAGGTTCTCTTTCCCCAGGAGTTCATCTTTAGTCTGTGTAATGCAGTAGATGTACTCTGAGCTACATTACTTGTGCAAAGGTCAGCAACTTGCAGCTTTTGTTTCTGAGGCACACAAAGGGCTTTAAATAGCATGGTCAGTTCCTGAAAGCAGATTTGGAACTGGAAAATCAGTCAGTGGTGAACATTGGTATGCTGTGTTCCCTCTGGGCTGGCTTCCACAGGAGACTGACTGGTACATGGACTGGGACTTCACAGGAGCATAAGGGGAGTTAGCGTGCAGATCCCATTTACCTCCAGTAGGATTTGGACACCTAACTCCTGTAAACTCCTTTGAAGATCCCAGCATAAGATCGTATCAATTTCAAATCTGGTGCTTCAGAGCAGAATCCATTTCAGGATCAATTAAACAATTAGAGAAAAAAAAGGTATGTGACTTTGAAGAAAGGCCCCTTCTAGCAGGTTTGCGCATACAAGGAATTCAGTTGTGTGAGTCAGGAAAAGATCCCTGGTGCTTTGATGGATGAAGTGCGAGTTTTGCCATTTCCTACGCCACACAAAAAATCAAGGCGAAGTACCCTGACATTTATAGGCTAAAACAAACAACTGAAATACACAACTTACACACCACTTTGTGTATTTCACATCTGTTTGTTACCTCCCCTTGTTGCTAACATCTTAAATACAACATCCCTATTTATTGCTCTGTCAAACCATCTTATCTTATACTAAATTGGTGTGTATCTGAACTAGCCTTAAAATATATTTATGTAACTACCTAGTGCCTAATATGCTAGCAACACCTCTGCCAAGTCCATGTACTAAACAGTAAACTTGTAAGCTTCTACTTTAATACCTGACCTAACTTTAATTCACAAGTGCTCCTCTAGTTCAGGCCTCAAATCTTGCACCAGGCCCAGTGCTCCAGGCTTTCGCTCTCTCGACTACAACTGCCATGGGTGATCCTGCTAAGTGCACTGGGACTGTTAGCCTAGAGGAATGCAGTGATGCCTGTGAAGGGAACCAGAGTCATTGCAGACATCCGCTGCTGGGATGAAACCACACTGACCCTGAGGATACGGAAGGGCAGATAGCGCCACACTGGAGGTGCAGAATTGTTGCTTGTTGTGACTCTCATTGACTTTGGTGTGACTAGGATTTGTGGGTCCCACAGAAACAATGATGGCCACATCCTTGTCTTTAGTATCAGAGGGGTAGCCGTGTTAGTCTGGATCTGTAAAAAGTGACAAAGAGTCCTGTGGCACCTTATAGACGAACAGACGTATTGGAGCATAAGCTTTCATAGGTGAATACTCACTTCATCAGATGCATGTAGTGGAAATTTCCAGGGGCAGGTATAAATATGCAGGCAAGAATCAGTCTAGAGATAATGAGGTCAGTTCAATCAGGGAGGATGAGGCCCTCTTCTAGCAGTTGAGGTGTGAACACCAAGGGAGGACCTTTTCTTTGAGCTTCACTATAGCCAAAAATGCTCTTTCATCCTAGCGCTGGTTCCTGCTAGGTTTCCTCAGGGCAGCACACAGTTGATGGATATGGCAATGATGATAGATTGATCAGTCACCCAGTTCCCTTTTAAACACTCTAACAAATGAATTAGTAAAGTCATCAATATCTCCACTCTGCCCCCAAGTCTAACCACTTGCCTTTTCTGTATGTCCCTCTGCAGCTTTTTCTTCACCTGTACTTTGTTAGAAGAGGTAAAGATGTTGACTGCAATTTTCAAAAGAACCTAAAGGAGTTAGGTGCCCAAGTTCTGTGCAAATTCAATGGGATCTGGGTACCTAACTTCCTTAGGTGACTTTAAAATCCCAGCCTTAATAATGTAGGATAACTCAGCTGTAGGCGGCACTACTTATGATGGTGGTGTGAGGTCCAGGGTGTGGGCAGTCAGACCTCGTGGTGGGAATCAGGAGCCAGACACCAGAGCTGGGGGATAGAGCGAGAGACAGAGTCAGGCCCTAAGCCAAGGACCAAGCTGGAGTTGGAGTCAGGGGTAGGGTGGAGGAGCAAGGCAGGAAAGCAGGAACTGGGAATGGAGGAGGATCTAGGATAAGGAGGGCAGGAATCAGGAACATGCAGGGAGACAGGGCTCAGGAGTCAGGCAAGTGGGCAGGGTCTGAAGTGAATCCCTAGTTGCCAGGGAATCACCTAGTTGCTTAGACAATTTCCCGTGCCTCCTTCTGTCTTAAATAGTGTGTCCCAACCAATCAGTGGGGCTGGATATCTCCCCCAATCAGGAACTTTGTGGGCAGAGCCCTTGGTGAGCTAGAGCTCCACTAGCCCCCTCCTCCAGTGAGCTGGCAGGTAGTGTGATCAGGCTGAGTACTGCCTGGGGACCCGCAATCCCTCCCAGGGTTTGCCACTGGTAATGCTGTCATGACTCAGACTATCTGCCCTGCTTAATCCAGAGGTTATAGTCTGCACCGTACTGTTCTGTGAGAAGGGTGTTATAGGCAGGCCAAATTTCATTCACATACAGCCTTGCAAACTGTTTTCAACTGCATTGTGCAGGTGTAAATGAAAGCAAAATTCACTCTGTTTAGAGTTCAGTAACTGGACATCACGATGCTGAAGGGAAGGAGGAGAGAAAAGAGAACTAGTGAGTGGGAGAAGTAAGGCTACATACAGTCTGAGTGGCCTATTCAGAGGGAATGCATTTGGTATGTAATGGTGTGTAGCAGGTCAGTCCAAAAACCAGCTGGCCTAGTGGTCAAGCTGTGGCTCCACGGTTCTCTTCAGTCTGCTCATCCTCGAGCGGGCCCTGCTGGGTTGTACACGGCAGGCTCAGTCCCTCCTTTGCTCCCTTCTTCTCCCCATGGGGTCCTGTCACAATAGGGGAGAGAGAGAAGCGGGGTACGGGGACCTGGGCCCTCACACTCCACTGGGTCCTTATCCAGGGTGTTGCCATGTCTGGACCATTCATTGGTCCATCCCAAATTATACTACCCTGGATCACTTCCTACTGGCCTACGGCACCTCCATTTGGGGTGCAATCACAGTCTTGGTAGTATCAGCTTACTCTGACAGGGGGACAATGTCTTGTTCCTTGAGGCCTCTTGTGGGTTACCAGCTCCAAAAAGGAGGTGTTGGAGGGGGGAAGGAATATGGATCACCACTTCTGTACTGGCCTTATCAGTACTGTAGTCATTCTTCACACAGCTCCAGGGGTCAGCCTCACTTCCCGGTGAAGCCTATAACTCCTTCCCCACTCTTTCTCTGGGCTGCTAATTTCCTTTCAAACTGTCCCTCCGCCTGGAGCATGCCCTGGATCTGCTGAGGAGCGGGACCTCCCTTGCGCAGTACTGCCCCATGCCTTGCTCTGGTTTAATGTGGGGGTCTGTAAACCTCATCACACTAAGCCATGGACAGCATTTGAATGAAGTGTTTCTTTACAAGCAATTTTTAAATTAAGATTGGATATTTTTTCTTATTTGGGGGACTTTGTATGACCTATGTTGCACAGGAAGTCATACTAGATGATTATAATAGTCCCTTCTGGCCTTTGAATCTATGAAAGGTACCTTCTTACTGCTCTAGGACTCCAATCCTACATGTACTTTTGGTAAATGATGGTGCTAAGGGGTTGGTATTGTAGTAACTGAATATTGTGTTATTACTATTTTACAGTTGCTCAGGTATCAAGACCTTTTAGAAAGATAAAACTTCCCCTTTTTCCCTGTCTGTGACTAAGTACATGAACTAAAAATATCAAACTCTAATATTAGATGATGTGCCAGACACAGTAGTAAAATGGGGAACTTGATGGAGTCTAATAAAATTAAAATGTGTATAGGAAGGAAGTCAACTGTAAGTGATAGAGCTTTGGGGGGAAATATTGTAAATTTTAGTGACAAGGTTTACCTCATGAACAATCCTGTTAGGGAAGAAAGGGATTGCATTCATATTGATTTCTTTTAGTTTAACTGAGAAAGAAGTAAGGCTAGTATTTGCAATCAAGATCTTTAAGCTGTCAAGTTAGTAAAATGCACCTGTCCTGATAGAGACAGTAAATAAAAGGAACTAAAACCAATTGATTTGAACACAGCAGTGAAATAAGAACAGTCACATGGACGGATTTTAAGCAGTAGGCCACAACATTTATTAATTTAAAAATAGGGCAGAGGTGCTACCCATCCATCACCCATACTCTCATATACCAGGCACTTAAGTGGTTCTAGTGCAGGGCTCACAGGGCTTCTACCATATAACTCGTAACTTTGGGTAGGCTCTTCCCAGCCTACCCCCCAAGATTCAGCTTCCTTTGAGTCTTACCACTGCCACCTCTGGGAGGGGGACAGAGGGTGCAGAAGGCCTGTCTTTGGCCCATGAAGGCCACAAGCTCTGACCCTGTCCAAGGGCTCATCAGCAAAATCCCAGGTCTTCTACCTCATTGTATCATTTTAATAGCACTGGAAACCGGCTGCAAGTTGCAGTGAATGAACAACGCCACCATGGTACCTCAGTCAGGTACTGAGTGCATTCCTAATTAGCCTACAGTGGTTTGAAGATGCTGTGAGGAAGGAGAATAACTCTCCATGCCACAGCCAATTGGCCCCATGGGAGAAAAAATTCCTTCCTGATCCCCAAATGGGCAATCAGCTAGACCTGCAGCATCAGTCAGGCTGGATTCCCATTCCTAGCACATGGCCCATGCACCAGGTCAAATCCCTGGAGCTGGGGGATGCTGGTCAATTGGCATCTCCCGCTCGCCCCCCCGCCCACACACACAACTGGCTAATGGGGGCCAGAGACTCCAAGGGGGGAAGGAGCTATCCCGTGTCACTCATCAAGTGTCTCCCTCCTTTGCTGCTGGGGCTGTCCCTCTTCGCTGCCAGCCCAATCACTTTTCCCCATCTGTTGAGGCTGTGAGTGGTCCATGGTGTGTTTATAAGGTCATTTGACCTCAACATGGAATAATTAGAAACGTAACTGTTTGGTTCATAATACAGATTCAGCTTGTCCCAACACTGTTCTTAAAACAAAGAACAGAAATGGAAGATTTTTACAGCTGTTCTGGCCAGCTGGAGAACAATAGTTCTTGAAGTGACTTTGGAACAATTGCAGATTTGGCCAAGTCTCAAACTGACCCATGGAAAGTAACTTGCAGAGGTAAGTTGCTGACCAGAGCAAACCATCTGGTGTTCAAGGTATGTCCCAAGGTGGTTGTATAAAAGCTATGGCCCAACTTGTTTTACACAAGCTGGTGTCACAAGATGTGTTTCACGAAAAGACTGGAAAATTCCAACTGCAAGAACTCAAAAGCTGATGTCTCATTCCCTGATTCAATAGTGAGGATAAGTCTCATTTTGGTTGGACATTTTGAATCTTTGGCAGACATATAGGTCATATTCTGACTGGTGCACACCAGCATCTCCAAGAAGACCAGGGGTCACTCAGTGAAATTAATAGGCAGCAGGTTTAAAACAAACAAAAGGAAATACTTCTTCATACAATTTACAGTCAACCTGTGGAACTTGTTGCCAGGGGATGTTGTGATGGCCAAAGGTATAACTGGGTTCAAAAAAGAATTAGATAAATTCATGGAGGATAAGTCCATCAATGGCTATTAGCCAAGATGGTCAGGGATGCAACCCCATGTTTTGTGTGTCCCTAAGCCTCTGACTGCCAGATGGTGGGACTGGATGACAGGAGATGGATCACTCGATAATTGCCCTGATTTGTTCATTCCCTTTGAAGCACCTGGCATTGGCCACTGTTGGAAGACAGAATACGAGGTAGGCTTCATGCACCATTGGTCAGACCCAGTATGGCCATTCTTACATTCTTATGTTTTAAGAGGAACCAAGTTGGACTATCCAGCAGAAATAGGATAAAACGGCCTGTCTCCTTCAGTACATCATTTCCTGAAAGCTGAAGACACCTGGAAGGGAGAAGACTGAAGTCCTGGGGCAGCCACCTGGGAGTCCTTCTGGTGATATAAAGTATTTGTCTCTTTCTATTTTCCAGAAATTCAGGTTGCCCACTAGCACACCAGGAAAAGACTATAATCGTGTCTGTTCTTTGCTCTATCTGTGTTTACAGTATCTACTCCTGCTGTGAACAGTAACTGAGCTGAAAACTGACAACTGAGCAAAGATCTGGTGAGAAGTAACACACAGACTTTCTCTAGGGTAACGACCCAAATTAGTCAGTTGACCACTTCCTGAAACTAGGTACCTAATTAGTAAGGAAGCATACGTGCTTGTGTATGGGCTCTAAAGATTGTCACAGAGTTAGTGTGTGTGACTTTGTTTTGTAACAGGTTCCAGTCAAGATTGTTGTAAAGTAGCTTTAAAACTGGACAAGTTACTGTAATTAATTAAGTCTGTAGAACACTGTATGTGTTTCTGCCATAGTTAATGATTTCATACTGCCTTTAGAGTTCAAGGTGCACACAAGCATAAAATGAGACAAAGTGTGCTAGCTTTTTGACCTGCACTCAGTCTATATAATCTGTCACAAGTGTAGTTTATGTTAGATAGGTAGGAGTGTTAGTCAGATCCTGGGGCTAATATCATTCATTGGGAATGATGTAACATGGATTGACTATTATAGATCCATTGGGAAGGAGACATTGGTGAATTGGTATGTGTAACGGAGCGCTGACTCACCACCCCGGCGCCTCCTGCTGGTTGCTCCGGGAATTAGCTCTGTCCTAGCCATGGAGCGCCCTCTGTGGGTGGTGTCCCGCCCATTGCCTTCTCTGCTGTGCTGTCTGGGACCCGCGTTGTTCCCTGGCTTGCGGCATCCTCTTCTGGACACAGTCCTCCGGCTGTGCCCCACTCGGTTGTCTCCCCTTCAGGCTATCCGCAGTCCTCAGTCAGCAGCTGCCCTCGTGGCCAACTGCAACCCCAAAGTCTTGCTCCTTACCTCAAGGGCAAGCCACAGTCTGTATCGGGCCATGCTCCTCCATGTAAGGTGTAAGGGGGTAGGAGGGGACCCAGGCCTACCCACTACTCTGGGTCCCAGCCCAGGGACCCTCTGGCCACAGCCATGTCCTGCCCTCCTTCTCTCCCCTCTACTGCTTGCGCTCCCTGGGCCACTTCCCTTTGGCCCTTGCACCTTCTCGAGCCTTTCTTTCGGGGGTCTCAGGTGGCAGGTATTAGGCTGAAGCTTTCCCTCTGCTCCCCTAAGCCTGCCCAGCGCTGCTCTATCTAAGGTGCTATCCCTGGGAGCCAGTTCTCCTCCTTTGCTTGCCAGGGAGAGACTCCCCTCTCCTCTGCTGGGCAGCTCCTTATATCTGGGCTGCCCCAGCAGCTGCCTCCTAACTGTCTCCTAACAAGCCTTGCCCTAATTAGCTGGAGTTTTCCACAGCCTCCCTGGCTGCTTCTGCCCCAGCCCCTGCTGGAGTGGGCCATCTGCACCACTATATTATATAAGTAGTTGGCCAAGTTGTCTTATACTTTACCGTTGGCTTTGGATTGTTTTTCCTCTATTGTGTTAGCAACACTGGAGTTGATAACCAAGTGGCACAAGTGAGGCCCTATTGTGAGGGACTTGCAGGGCAGGTCTACACCATTGCTTAAGTCGATCTAACTTGCGTCACTGAGGGGTGTGAAAAAGACACCCCTGAGCGACGCAAGTTACAGCGCCCTAACACTATGTCAGTGGGAGACACTTTCCTGCCAACGTAGCTTCTGCCTCTCGCAGAGGCGGAGTAATTATGCCAACAGGAGAGTGCTCTCCCATCATCATGGAGCATCATACCCAGAGGTGCTACAGTAGACCTGCCCTTAGTCAAAAATCTAAACAAAGTCACCTTCCCAAGATAGTAGTTGAGCATAAATATTATTTTCCATTGCGGTTGTATGATTTGGTTCTGAAAACCTGAATGGGTATTTTGACCAATTGTTAATTTATCTTAACCGAATCATAGCCCAATACTATTGTTGTCTTTTTATATCCTATACCAGTAGTTGCTAACGTTAAGGATATTTAATCAACTGTACAAAACTGAATTCAACTCCTGAGTCCTTTTTCTTTAGCGAAGCAATCACAATTAAAAGAGCCCTAAGAAAGGTGGTATGGGTAATCAGTTAAGAAATTGACTTAATATCTTACTACTGTAAGAAAGATGCTGTAAGATGATAGTTCAAATCCAGCAAAGGTAACAATGACCAAAAGTTGCTACCATCTGGGAGGATGCCTCCTGGCTTCTGTGAAATGACTTGATGATTACAGTCTAGTTCCCAGATGACTGGTGTCCCCAGCCATAAGCCATAAGCCAAGTGGCACTAATTGATTTCCTTGCTGACACTCTCGGCACAGAGGGTAAGGATTGGAGTCTGAACTATCCTCTCATGCTTGCCTGGTCAGGGATGAGACATATTAACAGGACTGTATGAGGAAGTTTGCATTGTTGCCTCTCTCTGTTCCTGAACTTTCAAAAGGAAGCTTTTATTTTAAGGGCTGTCAATTTGGCACCATTCATGAGCATGATTTAAAAACAAAACAAAACCTTACCAGCAAAGTAAATGATGTGCTAAACTTCCCTTGTCTACAAGCAGAACTGGCGACCTTCCAAGATAGTGATCCTTGCCCACACCTTCTTCACACAGGCATGTGCTGCTGCTTCTCTTATTTCCCTCCCACATCTGAATCCTTTCATTTCACTATGAGAACTTTGGCTGTGGATGCTGGCAGTTGCTTTTATGCTGCTCACTGTCAATCCCCTGTGACAAATTAATATCTCATTATCAGCATTAAAAATAAACCTTCCTCTGAATGTGAAATGTGAGATTCAGATGCATATGGGACCACACACTGCAGGCGTTTGTTGGAAACAAATGCAGACTCAAAAAAGGTACAGTAATTCAAGGACAGGATTGGGCTGAGGAACTAGATTCCAGTCTCAGCTGTGCCAAAGGGCACATCTGCATTGCGGTCACAGGATTTGACTGCAGCTGGTGTGGACATACCCAATCTAGCTTGGTTATTGGTAGTAGTGAAGCTACGGCTTGTGTGGGCTCCACAAGTCTGCCTGGAGCCCTGGGTAATTACTCAGGTGGCTAGCCTGTGCTGCTGTGGTTTCACTGCCCTGGAACCCAAGCTAGCTAGCTCGGGTATGTCTACCCCAGCTGCAATCACCCCCTGTGTTTGCAGTGTAGACAAGGCCAAGGTCACAGTGCAAGTCTATAATAGATTACTTAACTTTTTCTACATCCGTTTCCCGGTTGCTAAAGCAGGCAGGATATTTATTGACAACACCCCTTTGAAGTGCAGTCGGTAAAGTTTCACAGGCCAAATCATGCATCCCCTACATCAGCAGCCCAACTGATTGCTGTAATTCACTACTGTGTCTGAAGTGCTTTATGGTTAGTGTCAGGAAGTTGCTTGTAACAGGATGTGGGGCTGCCTTCTTGCCCCAGAGAAACCCTCTCAGACTCCACTGGTTGTATCTCCACACTGTACTGTTTATGTTCCCTCCACCAACACTTTTACAGTGCTGTCCAGTCCCCAGGGCCTGAGAGGAGCAGAGGTCTTCCTTCTCTGAGAGCTCTGTGAGACTGGACTTGGCTAGCCCTGTTCCTCCATCTTCCTTCACTTCCTTCCTGTGCCCTTTTTATTAGTCTTGAGCTGATGAGCTAATTGACTTTTAGCTCACCCAGCCTCCACCCCATGCACCTGATGAGATAGTTAATTTCCATTACCCCAGTCAGCCTTCTCTGGGTGAACTAATTGGTATGAGAGTGATCAGAGTGGAGGCTCACTGTTAGCACCCTACACTCTGTCACAGTGCTACGTAGGGAAGTGCCAGGATTTAGAAGAATGTGTGTGTCATGAGATCTGCACCGCGGTACATTGTTTAAAGTTTATTGTTTAATTTAAAACTTTCACCTTGGTCAAAATATTGTTTTTAATGAAAATAGAAATAAAATTTTTGATTAAAAATTTTCAGTTGCCAAAACATTTGACAAAAAAAAAAAAAGAGTTTTCAAAAATAAAAGACAGAAAAATTGTGACCAAGAAAATTTTCACTGGAAAATTTGAAACTATTGTTTTTTACATTTTCCCATGAAGAATAATTGACATTTTAAAACCAATTTACTATTTAATGCCTATAAGAATGTATAGATAAGCCAATTTGCACCAGCTGAGAATCTGGCTGATGTAGTAGGAAATAGAATATGGTCTACGTACAGTATATTATTTACAAAGTCTGTTATTCTTGAACTTTTATAACATTATATCTAAAGTAAATTTCTTCACACATGCCAAAGGTGCTTCTCCAGCTCGAGGACTGCAATCAACATTTTAAAATGTTGTTGCTTTAAGATAGATACAAAAACACATCCTTGGATACATAAATAGGAGACTGACCATACTTCACTCTCACTACATCTGAGCAAAAGAAAGAAAATCAGTGGAACCAGTGGATGCTCAGCTGAACATCAAGCTACTTATTTCCAGATAGAGATTTATGCTAGGTGCCTTACTTTCAGCATCTAAATTCTGGCCTATGTCCATGCCATGCTTGAAGTTTTATCAAGAAGCCATCTGAGTGCAAAAAGCATCTGATAAAATGTCTTAGCTTGTGGACAAGGCCAGAGTGATGGACTAGTGATGGAGTTCAAGGCCAGAGTGATGGAGTTCAAGGCCAGAAGGAACCTTCATGATCCTCTAAACTGACCTCCTCCATAACACAGATCATAGAATTTCCCTCACCCAGCAATTCCTGCATGGAGCTCAACACCCTGTGGTTGAACTGCAGCCCAACTTCTAGAAAGACATCCAGTCTTGAAAGACATCTGGTTGTGTGGTCAAATCATGTTTAAACAGCCAAAGGCAACATTAAACTTTCCAAGGAGAGAAAAAACGAACAAGCATGAGAAACCCCAACCCCAAAGGATAGCCTATCCTCCACACACACATAGTAAGAGTGTTTTAAAATAGGGGCTTATAATAAAAAATCCTTTTCAAGCATAACTTCAGTGTTGCTCATCACAAGCTATAATGAAATAACTATACATCTCTAGCTTCATTTTAAAAATGGCAGCACTCATATAAACAAACGAACAACTCAACAACCTTCACACATCAGAGAGAGGCAGCTTGTTCAGTTTTACAAACGGCAGATTCAAACCCACTTTACATTTGTAATCTATTAAGTGAAAGCCCAGCCCCATTGAAGTCTATGGGAGTTTTGCCATTAAGATCAATGAGCTTCAGTGAGGCCTGGATTTCACCCATTCAATTTACTATAGATTGAAGCCTCTTGGAGTCAGGGAGGCAAATTTAACAGCGATGAACTCTGTAAAACAGCCTAACCAACTAATCCAATAAGGAGAGTCTAATACAAACTGGTGAGCAACTGTACCTAAACAAAAACCTGTTATGAAGTTATTTTTATTGAATAAGTCCCCCCCCCCCCCACACACACACAAATTGTAACTTTGCCTTCCAAACAAAAATGCCTCTAATGCCATGCAAGTGTTAATTCCAACAGTACCACTGGTAAATTCCTCAGGAGGTGCCTGCCTGAATGGGTGGAGTATTGTACACGGACTTGGTTCAAAGCCCTATGACTTTAATGGCTTTTGGATCATAGAGTCATTGATTCTAAGGCCAGAAGGGACCACTGTGATTATCTAGTCTACCACAGGCCATAGGACTCACCCCAAAAAATCCTTGCTTGAACTAGACATTCAAATTGCAAGAGCAGTGGAGATAAGAAAAGTTGCTGTCCTGAAGATTTTACTCCATCTTGGAACCTCACAGCATGACACGAAATCCTCAGGTAAAGCAAATGTATCCAAGAAGTCCAATCAATTTGGACTGCACCCAAGCAAGGTAGGGATGGGAGTTTATGCTTCAACCTAACACAAAACAAGCCCACTCACACTCTGGCTTCCCACCTCTGTCTGTCTGAGACTTTAGCTGCTAAAGACAGTCTTTGTAACTTAATGACAGTATCACAGGATACCTTCTTCTGTGTTGCCTCTTACATGTAGCATCTCCCTGAACTCATCTGTAGGGCCACTACCACTTTCTCTTCCTTCAAAACCCACAGCTGACATGATACATATAAAGGAATCAGCCATTTGGTGCTGGCCAGGCTGAGAGCCAGGTGGGGTTAGTACAGTAACTCCTCACTTAACGTTGTAGTTATGTTCCTGAAAAATGCGACTTTAAGCAAAACGATGTTAAGTGAATCCAATTGCCCCATAAGAATTAAAGTAAACGAGAGGGTTAGGTTCCAGGGAATTTTGTTTTCACCAGACAAAAGACTATATTATACTCTGTGTGTGTGTGTGTGTGTGTATAATACGCGCACACACACACACAGTATAAGTTTTAAACAAACAATTGAATACTGGTACACAGTGATGATGACTGTGAAGTTTGGTTGAGGTGGAGGAGGCAGAGGGTGGGATATTTCCCAGGGAATATCTTACTGCTAAATGATGAACTAGCAATTGGCTGAACCCTCACAGGTTAACTCTCACAGTCTACAAGGCAGCAGGAATGGAGGGAGGTGAGAGAGCATCGCAGATAGAGACAGAGACACACACTGTGTGTGTGAGAGAGAGATTGCATTTCCCCTTTAAGTACACTGCCTTGTTAATTAGATCAGCTTGCTGAGACCACAGCTGCTACTGCCAGCAAGCTCCCTCTGTCCTGAGCCCTGTCGTGTGTCCCCCCTGCTCTATGGAAGATGGAGTAAGTGGGGTGCAGGAGCAGGGGGGATGCGGACACCCTGACATTAGCCCCCCTCTTCCTCTCCTCCCCCCCTCCCCACAAGCAGGAGTCTCGGGGAGCAGCTCCAAGGCAGAGGGCAGGAGCAGCACATGGCAGTGGGGGGAGGGACAGCTGCAATTGCTAGCCTGCTGGGCAGCTGCTGCACAGGGAACTTAGGGGAGGGGGGAGCTGATAAGAGAGCTGATAGAGGGGCTGCCGGTCCACCCTGGTTCCAAGCCCCCACCAGCTAGCTGCAACGGGCTGCTCTTCCTGCAAGCAGTGGACAAAGCAGGTGGCTGCCAAACCACGTTAGAAGGGAGCATTGTGCAACTTTAAATGAGCATGTTCCCTAATTGATCAGCAACGTAACAACGCAACAACGTTAACCGGGACGACTTTAAGTGAGGAGTTACTGTAGATATGAATGTTATCTATTTAGAGTCATGAATATTGCATGTATTTGATCTGTGTCCATCTCGCCTCACTGTTTCTGTGTCACTTGTTGTAGGCCCCGATCCATGCAGGCACGGGGTCCATCCACACAGAACAGCTTGAAGGATCAGAGCCTTAGACTGTAAGCTTGTAGGGGCAGGGGCTGTGCTTAAACCGTATCTTAGCCCAGGGAGCTCCAGATCCTGGGTGGAGTGCGGGTACTACTGTAAGGTGAATATATAATAACCAATCCTGCAGTTGCCAATTGCTACTCACGCAGGGAATATTTGAGATGATCATCCAATCATGAACCAGTGGGAAGTCTTGATAGCTGACAGTAATGATCAACACAAAAAAAGCACCAGAAATGCAATTCTCTGAAAAGGAATTTTAATAGAAAACAAAACAAACTACGACTTTAATGGGAACGTCTTAATATTTTCATTGTGCGTTTATGCACCATTGACGTGCACCTGCTTGCCACATCCCTGCTAGTCTGTATGTCAAATAACTAGGAAGGTGGAGAAGTAAAATATATCCCATAAGTCTAACTAAACAGAGGTTAGTAGGCTGAATGCTTGGAAGATTATTGCTTCCTACTAATGTGTCCTCATTATTCAAGCCAAACATTCCACTGACTTCCTGGGGAGTTTTGTCCTAAATAAAGGGTTCAGGGTCAGGCTCTTAAAGTGGGTCACATGAAGCTTAAAAATGAAAGAAAAGGGGCTATAAACACTTGGATGTGGGTGATTTCGTTTGGTTTAAATAAGTATGCACATTTCTCAATGCTGGTCCAACGTGTATTGGCACTTTTGAAAGTCATCCATACAGTTACCTCACTCACTCAGGCTCTAAGGTCCTGTTGAAATCTATGGAAGGTTTGTGGTGGACTACAACATTATCACAATAGTGCCTCCGTGCCTTCCATCTCTGACCGTAGGCCCTCTACTTTTACAGCTATATGGGAGTAAATCCCAAGCCCCTCCTCCTCTTGCTAGGAGGAAGTATAGCCACAGGTTAGAACTTTTATGGCCTGTTTCCTCCTAACGATGGGATCAGTAGAACTGAGAACAGTGGGTCCCGTACCTCCAGAAACATTTTACTGTATCTTGATGTCCTTCATTAAATTTGTGTCTTGTGAATATATGGTACACAGGCCACTGCAAGATTGGTGCTAAGTAGTACATTGGTCCTAGCAGACAGCTTGCCAGAGACGCTGATCCCAGCAGTGTGATCAAGGAAATGTAAAGGGAGGAAGAAAGAAGCTGTGGGGAGTTGAGCTGGCCAGTGTGAGCAATGGGCAGGATGGTTGTGGGGGAGATTGCAGGGAAGGCTTCATCAGAAGGTTTGGGAGTTCTGGCTAAGTCCTATTATAGGATCTAATTATTCTAAGGGATTGTAGGGGCCATGTTTGGCCCTCCCTCATCTCCTTCTTTAAAGCAGTATTTGGGCCTTTTAGATGAGTTGAATTGGTACCTTGTCCTGCTGTGTTTCGTTAGCAGTGTTAATAGAAGTGTGCTCAGTACGTCTCTCTCCACCAGGGCACTTATTGTCCCCGTGGATCCCAAAGTGCAAAACTTATCCATCAGACCAGCCCACGGGCTACAGAGCACGGCAAAACTCAGCCTGAACACAAAGCAATAAAATCTTATTGACAATTGTGTTGCTTCAGGTTGAGTCCTCATTAGAGTTCTCTGCTACATAGCCAAGGGACACATCAAATAGCTTCAGACATGTTCAATATACTTTTTTAAATACATTTTAGGTTTTGTGCAAGGTACCAGGTTCACTGCCTTGGAGACTAGAGTTCTCACTCTATCCACAGGAATGGTTCTAGACAGGCAGCAGGGCAAAATTCCCTTCTTCTGGGAGTAGAGGTCCTTTCTAGGAAGAAGAATATACAGTAGTTCAGCTTCTGTGGTCCATTGAATAGAGTTCTCAATTGGCCATAGTCAAGACTGCCAGCAAAAGTGCCTATTGTATCAATGAGTTTTGCACTGTTGATACCTGTCCACTAGGAAATGGAAAGATCCTACAAACTCCCTGCACAGAAAATGTTCAATAGTCGTCAGGGGACAATGACTCTTGGTTACTGAAAACCTCAGCAGGACTCTGACTCAAGGCTCCAGAGCTCACTCCCAACCCCCTAAAGCTTCCAGTTCACCAGAGTCATGAAGGGAAAGAATCTGCTCCCGTGCATGGGGTAAACTACCACAATGTTTTAATCCTACTTTTTTTTAACTCTCCAACTACTTTGTGGAGCACAGAATCATCTCATTACTTGTCAATCACTTTGTGACATAATTCTAGCTGGAATATCACAGGATGACAATCTCAACAATTCTGTGTGAAGTATTATTAGTGAGTCCCCCTGGACTTCATCTCTGCCAGTCTGCTTTATGCATTCATTTGTGAGTTATCTTCAACTACATTATCTCAACACTGAATTTTTCTCTCAGATACTAATGCAGTTACATGTCTTAAAGTCAACTATAGCCCTACAGATGGAATAGTGTATATATACGCCGCTACCTCGATATAACGCTGTCCTCAGGAGCCAAAAAATCTTCCCGTGTTATAGGTGAAACCGCATTATATCGAACTTGCTTTGATCCACCGGACTGCACAGCTCCGCCCCCCCTCCGCCCCCCCCCGGAGCGCTGCTTTACCACGTTATATCCGAATTCGTGTTATATCGGGTCGCGCTATATCGGGGTAGAGTCTATATCGGTATAATATAAAGGATTACTCTGTACATAATTTAAGACATGCCTTATCTATTTAGACTTTGTGCACTTTGGGATGCTTAAATTTGAAACAGATGGTCAGGTGATTTGAAAATCAGTCAAGGAGATCTGGAAATTAGCTCACAGCAACAAGAATGAGGTTTGCTAGATTGTGAAGGAAAGAGAATAGATAGGATTATTGATTTTGGTTGGAGGGTAAATGCAGAGAAGATGGAGGCTGGACTCCATAGTCTGCAGTGTATCAATTTCAGGGTTATGAAAAAAATATTCACTGTGATGCATACCCCTAAGAAGAAAGCCACATTATGACAGGCAATGAGAGGCACTTTAAACTCAGTACCAGTATAGAAGTAGAAAAATTTATCTTATAAATAAACATGATTAAATATATGAAGACGCCAAGAATTTAAAGTGATGGTCAAAATGGCATCCTTGTTCATCATCTCTGATCCTGATGTGTCTGAATAACAGTGGCAGCTGGTGTCCAAACTGCTGGGGTTTGCAGGTAATCAGCTGCTCTCCTCACCCCTTCACATTTCCTACCCAAGTTACTGCACCCTACATTAAACTACACAGAGCATAGCTGACATCTGTAGCAGCATTAGAATCATAGAAATGTAGGGCTGCAAGGGGCCTTGAGAAGTCATCAAGCCCATCCCCCTGTGCTGTGACAGGACCAAGTAAACCTAGACCATCCCTGACACTTGATGATTACTTGTTCTGTTCATTCCCTCTGGGGCACCTGGCACTGGCCACTGTCACAAGACAGGATACTGGGCTCAATGGACCTTTGGTCTGACCTAGTGTGGCCGTTCTTATATTCTTATGTAGGTGTTTGTTCAATTTGTTTTTAAAAGTTTCTATTATGGGGGCTCCACAACCTCCCTTGGAAGTCTATTTCCAGACTACCATTATAGTTAGAAAGTTTTTCTTAAAATCTTACCTAAAACTCCCTTGCTGCAGATTAAGTCCATTACATCTTATCCGACCTTCAGTGGACATGGAGAACAATTGATTATCATCCTTAACGTGTTGGAAGGCTGTTATCAGGTCACCCAACCGTCTTTTTTTCTCAAGATTAAACATGCCCAGATTTTTTCAACCTTTCATCATAGGCCAGCCTTATATCATTTTTGTTACTCTCCTCTGGATTTTTTCCAAGTTGTCCACATCTTTCCTAAATTGTGGTGCCCACAATTGGACATAGTACTCTTGTTGGGGCCTCACCAGTGCTGAGCTGAGTGCGACAATTATCTCCTGTGGCTTATATATAATACTCTTGTTAATACACCCCAGAATCATATTAGCTTTTTTGGCAACTGCATCACATTGATGACTCAAGTTCAGTTTGTGGTCCCCTAAAACCCCGAGACCCTTGTCAGCAGTACCACATAGCCAGTTATTTCCCATTGTGTAGTTGTCCATTTTATTTTTCCTTCCTAGGTGAAGTACTTTGCACTTGTCTTTTTTGAAGTTCATCTTGTTGAATTCAGACCAAGTCTCCAGTTTGTCAAGGTTATTTTGAATTTCAAATCTGTCCTCCAAAGTGCTTGGAACCCCTCCCATCTTGGTGTCATCTGCAAATTTTATAAGGGTACTCACTGCTCCATTGTCTAAGTCATTAATGAAAATATTGAATAGTAACAGACACAAGACTGACCCTGCGGGATCACACTAGATACACCCTCCCAATTTGAGACCAAACCATGGATAACTACCCTTTGAGTATGATCTTTCAACCAGTTGTGCACCCACCTTATACTAATTTCATCTAGACCACATTTCTCTAGTTTGCTTATGAGAATGTCATGCAGAACTCTGTCAAAAGCCTTACTAAAATCAAGTTATATCATATCTACTGCTTCCCCCCATCCACTAGGTCAGTAATCCTATCAAAGAAGGAAATTAAGTTGGTGTGGCATGATTTATTCTTGGAAAAATCCATGCTGACTATTCCTTATAATCCTATTGTCTTCCAGGCGCTTACACGTTGATTGGTTAATAATTTGCTGCAATATCTTTCCAGGTATTGAATTTATGCTGACTGGTCTATAATTTTCCAGGCCCTCCTTGTTCCACTTTTTAAAGGTAGGTGCTATGTTTGTCCTTCTCCAGTCTTCTGAGACCTCTCCTGTCCTCTAGGAGTTTTCAAAGAAAATTGCTAACTGCTCCAAGATTGCTTCACCTGGTTCATTAAGTGCCCTAGGATTAATTTCACCAGGACCTGCTGACCTGAATACATCTAACTCATCTAAATATTCTGTAACCTGTTCTTTCCCCGTTTTGGCTTGCATTCCTTTCCCCTGGTTGTCAATATTAATTGTGTTGTGTATCTGTCATAATCAACCTTTTTAGCAAAGACTGATGCAAAATAGGCATTAAGCACCTCAGCTTTCTTGATGTCACCAGTTATTAGCTCACCTTCCCAGTTAAGTAGAGGACCTACACTTTCCTTCATCTTTCTCTTGCTCCTAATGTATTTAAAGAACTCTCTTATTGCCTTTTATGTCACTTGCCAGGTGTAAATCATTTTGTGTGTTACCCTTTCTTATTTTGTCACTACATACTTGAGCTGTTCATTTGCACTCCTCCTTATAAATTTTACCATGTTTCCACTTCGTGTAGGGTTCCTTTATGATTTTCAGGTCATTAAAGAGCTCCTGATGGAGCCATATTGGCCTCTTACTATTCTTCCCATCTTTCCTTTGCATCAGAATAGTTTGCAGTTGTGTCTTTAATAGTATCTCCTTGAGGAACTGCTAAGTCTCCTGAACTCCTTTTTCCCTTAGATGTCCTTCCCATGGGACATACCTACCAATTCTCTGAGTTTGTTGAAGTTGGCTTTTTTGAAGTCCATTATCCTTATTCCTTAGAATCATGAAATCTATCATATCATGATCACTGTCACCCAAATTGCCTTTCACCTTCAGATTCACTATCAATTCCTCTCTGCTGGTCAGAATCAAGTCTAAAATACCTGTCCTGGTTACTTCCTCCACTTTCTGGAACAAAAAAGATGTCCCTGATACATTCCAAGAACTTTTTGGAGATTTTGTGTTTTGCTGTATTACTTTTCCATCAGATGTCTGGGTAGTTAATGTCCCCCATTACTACCACATCCTGTGTTTTGCTGGATTTTAGTCCCTTGAAACTCTAATGACCAACTGTACACACTGAGTCAGGTTTGCTTTCTTTCCTGACATGCTCTGGGTTTTACTCCTGTTAGTCCTACATCTCAGAAAGAGAACCCTGGGTCTCTCACTTGCCTAGTCTATGCACCAGACCACATTTCCTCTTCATAGTGTTAGACAAATGTGATAGCAGTTAAATGTCCAATGTTAGTTCACGCACAGCTAAAGGCATGATTTTACAAAGATTGCTGATAACAAAAGGATTCCAGGATCTACCACACTTTTTGAAATGTGTCCCAGGAACATTAGCAGCTGCCTGGAATGGAGATGGACAGAAGGGACATAACTCACCTCTCTATCCTGGAGAACAGCACTTCACAAAAGCATTTGCACAAGGTAAGATCCAACATCCTAGTGTTGGCTTTGAACCTAGGCCTTCCATGCTTGGAGTTGGTGCTTCTAATGTCTACACCTTGGCACTAAGTTCTGATTAGTTAACATTTTTTCGATGTGGATTTTTATTACATAAAAAGTGGAGTTGCAGCGACTGAAAATGCGAAAGTTACGTTCTTATCCTCTCCAAAGTGCACCGATTCCATAGTTTATGTATATGACAACTGCACACCTGCCACTATTAGTGTTTGAAATGCAGCCTGTAAATAGTCCTATATATGCACATATATTAGAAGTTAAATAAAAATATCCCTTCCCGTGGTCTTTCTTCCTCCAGTTAAATCACCTGTGAGCAACTTACTCTTTTCCCCTGTTTACTCAGCACATGAAAGAATATATTAGGTTTTCTGTACAGTTTAAAGATGTGCTCCCAGTCTTATTAAACTCATCCATTTAGTCCCCTGTGCCATAACTGTCACCTCTGTAATTTAAAGGAAAAGAGAATTAAGAAACTTATTTACAATCTTTTTCCAAAATGGATGTGCCTCCACATGTGTGTGCACCTCCATTACTTTTCATAAGAGTTTTCAACACTGTGGTTATCTGAAGCGAAATATTATGTGAATGGCATGTAAAAACCACATCCATTTCAATGGGGTATTTCATATCACGAGTCACTCTGTTAATGGGGTTTGTGAGGCCATTATTATGGCCTGTAATTTAGGGACCAATTCTGTAATCCCTGATGGATATGACTGGTCTTTATTCACAAGTCATGCAATTAACTTCATTAAAACTAGTAATATGAATAAAGATCACTCCCATGAGTAAGGTTGTGCAGTACTGGGTCTTATATTGAGCAAGTCAAACCATTTGTATTTAATTTCTTCATAAGCACCCTGGTAGCATATGTAAATCTCAGATTTATAATGCTAAGTAATTGGTCAATTATGTAAATGACTATATAAACCTGATACCATTGGTTTACACAATGCTGAGAAATCCTGGGCCCAATTCTGTCACACACAAGTAGAACAATTGAAGTAGTATGTAAGCAAATTGCTGTGCAAATCACAAGTGCCAAAAGTTTACTAGGACCTAATCCTGCAAAGTTACTCAAGTACATATACATGTGCAGGATGAGAGCCCAACTGTGTAGACTGGATAATTATATCATATTCCATATTTTGTTAGTTTCATGGTATTATTATTTCATGGAGTGAACTTGCTATGCAAATTCCTGTATGCTTGTTTAATTATAACACCTCACAAACATTTTGAAACCAAACACAGAAGACTAAATTCAGGCTTGGTGCAACTCACTGACTTATTAGCGTTACACAGGGTTTTGATTTGGTCCAAGGTAGGCCCTGTTGACTACACTTGTCCGTGGGCTTTTTGTAATCCTCCTTTGCCTTTTCAAGGTATCCTTTCACCTCTTCTTAGATATGTTGTACTAGGTCTGAGGCAGATGGGTTGGGGAAGGATGTAGGTATTTGTGGGTGAAATTGGGAGTGGTACCTATATTGATAAAGAAAGGACTTGTCTTGTGGATATGTGGGCTGCATTTCATATGAGACATTGTCATACAGTAACAGTGAAGACCTGTCATCCTGGTGATAGTTGGTGTAGCACAGGGGTCGGCAACCTTTGGCATGCGGCTCACCAGGGTAAGTACCCTGACGGGCTGGGCCAGTTTGTTTACCTGCCGCGTCCGCAGGTTTGGCCGATCGCGGCTCCCACTGGCCGCGGTTTACAGTCCCAGGCCAATGGGGGCTGCGAGAAGCGGTGCAGTCCAAGGGATGTGCTTGCCGCCACTTCCCGCTGCCCCCATTGGCCTGAAGCGGAGAACCGCAGCCAGTGGGAGCCGTGATCGGCCGAACCTGCGGACGCGGCAGGTAAACAAACTGGCCCGGCCCGCCGGGGTGCTTACCCTGGCAAGCCGCATGCCAAAGGTTGCCGACCCCTGGTGTAGAAAGTTAAATATTGTTTGAGGATCTAGTTGATTCTTTCCATTTGTCTGTTCAACTGAGGATGGTATGCAGAGGACAGGTGTGCATGAATGCCTAATAAATGTAGGGCCTTGTGCCAGAAGCGGGCAGTAAACTTTGGCCCCCTTTTGGAGGTGAGGTGTTCCAGGAAGCCATGAAGATGGACTATGTTGTTTATCCAGGGCCAAGATGGACTGTCTAGAGTTTGGAGGAGCCCACAGGGTTTCTGGCATGGTATCTTGTTGCAGTCACACACCTCCCAAGAAGCTACAAAGGTCTGTATCATGAGGTGCATTTGGGGCTGCCAAAAGAAATGGGATGTTAATTGTCAGGTTTTATATTGCCCTGAGTGTCGAACCAAGGTGGAGTTGTGGCCCAATTGATGAACCACCACTCTTGCAGGTCCTGCAGGAATGTAGATGTGGTCCCTTACAAACTTGATCCCCTCCCCCTGGTGTTGTATGGTTCTCAGTTGATAATGGCCAACTCATTGGGTGGAATTCCAGAGACAAAGGCAGAGTGGATGAATGCAAGCTGGTCCTGGCAGCGAGTCTCTAGGAAAAAATTATGGGACTTGAGAATCTGGACTGGTTCCAGACTGGTACCACATGGGTTAGAGCCATATCTTTGACATAAGGCTTTGGCCTTGCCATTTCTGGTTCTAGGGCAGTAAGTCAAGATAAAGTTGAACTGGGAGAAGAATAGGGCTTGCTGGAGCTGTCGTTGGTTTACAACCTTGGCCTTTCATGGGTACTCCAGGTTCATATAATCATGAACACTTGGACTGAGTGATGGACCCCTTCCAAGTAGTGTTGCAGTCTTAATTGCGATGAGCTCCTTGTTCAAGATCTCATTGTTTGGCTCAGCAGGGGCAAGTTTCCTCAAGTAGTGAATGATACTGCAACCTATTTGTTTGGGTCCATGCCTTTGGGAGAGCACTGCCCAGATGGCCATAGTAGAGGTATTCTGCCACCACAACAAAAGCTTGCATTATGTCTGGGTGGGCCAATACTGGAGTGGTGGTGAAGGAAATCTTCAGCTGCTCCAATGTGTGCGGGGTCTCAGGTGACTAATAGAACCAGGCATTCTTCTGGAATAGGACAGTGAGGAGCTCAACTTGTTTTGAAAAATTCAAAATTAACCTCCAGTAAAAGTTTGCAAAGCCTAAAAAATGTTGGCTCATGGGCGGCCAGACTTAGTAGTCAGAGCCAAAGTCTGCAGTCATGAGACAGGTGTCAAGAATCAGCTGAGTCGGGATACCAGGAGGTCAGAAGCTGGATACAAACTGGAGCGCAGACCAGTTGGGAACCAGAGTCAGGCCAGGTCAGGATTCCAGAGATCAGAGGCAGGAGACAAACAGGAGCTCAGGAACCACAAGTCAGACGCCATGAGTCAAGCTGGGTCAGGATGTCAGGAAATCAAGCTGGGAGAGCAGGAGCAGAGTAGAGCCCAGTTGTTCAAACAACTTCCAGTGCCTGCTGCTGGCTTAAGTAAAACCAGTGGCTCAGTCAGATGCTGTGTGACTCCACCACTTGGACCTCCCAGGCACAGCCTCACAATGGGGCTGGCCATCATGGCTCCCAGATAAGCAATTATCAGCAGATTGCCAGGTGGAGAGTGGGCGTATTGCTGCTCCCATGAACCCTGTGGGCCCTGGGGTCATGACAAAATTTACATTTAGCTGTATTAAAATGCATATTGTTTGCTTGTGCCCAATTTACCAAGAGATCCAGATCGCTCTCAATCAGCGACCCGTCCTCTTCATTATTTACCACTCCCCCAGTTTTCGGGTCACCTGCAAACTCTATCAGTGACGATGTTTATGTTTTCTTCCAGGTCATTTATAAAAATGTCAAACCGCATAGGGCCAAGAACTGATCCCTCTGGGATCCCCACTGGAAACCCACCAGTTGACAATGATTCCCTGATTGCAGCAACATTTTGAGATCTCTCAATTAGCCAGTTTTTAATCCATTTAATGTGTGCCATGTTCATTTTATATCTTTCTAATGTTTTAACCAAGATGTCACATGGTACCAGGTCAAATGCCTTACAGAATTTACATCAATACTATTACTTTTACCACCCAAACTTGTAATCTATCAAAAAAACCATCACGTTAGTTTGACAGGATCTATTTTTCATAAACTCATACTGATTTGCATTAATTACACTACTCTTAGTTAATCCTATATTCATTGAGTCCTGTATCAGCTGCTCCATTATCTTGCCCAGGATCAACGTCAGGCTAACAGGCCTACAATTACCCGGGTCATCCCATTTGCCGTTTTTTAAAAATTGGCACAACATAGGCTTTCTTCCAGCCCTCTGGAACTCCCAGTGCTCCAGGACTTGTTGAAAAATCAACATTAATGGACCAGCATGCTCCTCAGCCAGATTTTATAACACTCTTGGAGGCGAGGTATACGGACCTGTGATTTAAAAATGTTTAACTTTAGTAGCTGCTGTTCAACATCCTCCAGAGATACTAGTGGACTGGAAAGAGTTATCACCATATGATGAGACTATATCATCTGTTTTCCCCCACAAATACAAGCCAGAAATATTTAGTGAACACTTCTGCCTTTCCTGTAGTATTATTGATAATTCTCCATCTACTAATGGACCAATGCTATTGTCAGCATTCTTTTTGTTCCTCGTGTATTTATAAAACTCTTATTGCCCTTAAATCCACTGGCCATAGATTTCCCCTTGTGTCCCATTGCTGGCCTAATCAATTTTTTACAGTTCCTAACTTCTGTTTTATATCAACTACTATTAACAGGTGTGTTGTGAGCAAGACACGAGAAGTCATTCTTCCGCTCTACTCTGCTCTGGTTAGGCCTCAGCTGGAGTATTGTGTCCTGTTAGGGGCACCGCATTTTAAAAAAAGATGTGGAGAAATTGGAAAGGGTCCAGAGAAGAGCAACAAGAATGATTAAAGGTCTTGAGAACATGACCTATGAAGGAAGGCTGAAAGAATTGGGTTTGTTTAGTTTGGAAAAGAGAAGACTGAGAGGGGACATGATAGCAGTTTTCAGGTATTTAAAAGGGTGTCATAAGGAGGAGGGAGGAAACTTGTTCACCTTAGCCTCTAAGGATAGAACAAGAAACAATGGGTTTAAACTGCAGCAAGGGAGGTCTAGGTTGGACATTAGGAAAAAGTTCCTAACTGTCAAGGTGGTTAAACACTGGAATAAATTGCCTAGGGAGGTTGTGGAATCTCCATCTCTGGAGATATTTAAGAGTAGGTTAGATAAATGTCTAACAGGGATGGTCTAGACAGTATTTGGTCCTGCCATGCGGGCAGGGGACTGGACTCGATGACCTCTCGAGGTCCTTTCCAGTCCTAGAATCTATGAATCTACTATCAATGTCCCCTTTCTTCCTTTTGTTATATATAACTTTTTTTTAAGCTGCCTTCACTTCCCCTCTAAACCAGGTTTGTTTTTTAACTAGTATAGCCTTCTTTGATTGTGGCTTTTGGGGCATCTAGTCAGGTGTTCTTAAATGATTCCCAATGATCTTTCACTATTAAAGGATCAACTATTCAATTTATTTTCTACTTTTTTCTCTTTATCTCAGCTATCCAGTTAATTACTGAACAGTTACAGAATAATGAGTGCCACTAAATATAAAGTTGCCATGTATACAAATTACTGAGACAGAAGAAAAGAGAAAAAAATTTAATTAGCCTAATTACTGAAAGCTGGGTAACAGGGAAAAAACACAAGCAAGCAGCAAATGTAAAAGCTATAAAGAGGTAAATAAAGAAGTAGCATAGAACATGACAATAAACATTGGTAGATGTAAAAATTAAAAGTACAAAATAAATGGCATTAAGGTGTTTCAGACTGAGGACTTCGGAGTGTGACATTAGTGTGCAGAAGGCAGTGCAGAAAATAAATAGGGACTTATGGTGAAACTGTTCTCTTTTCATATTTTAGATTTGAGCATTCAAGAAACTGAAATGTAAGAGGACAGGAAAACTGACAAATAGATGTTTATTTAGCCTAATTGAAAAGTGATAAAGAATAAGGGAAATAAATGTAATTGACATAAAATACTTTAGATGCAATCTTACCAAGCCATTTTCTTTTCAGCTCAGTACAGATGTATGAGAAAGAAGCATTTTTTCCAGGAGTGATCTAGCAGTTGAAACCACTCTGCCAATAATCTGCTGGGTGAATTTGGGCAAATTGCATAAGCTATATGTTACAGTTTCTCCATCTAGGAAATGAGGAAATAGGAGATGCTACTGCAAATAAATAATAGTAGTGTTACATCAGTGCAAACTATGCTTACTTAAGCAGATGTGAGGAACTGCCTAAAAGACAAAATTCAGGAAAAGAAATAAGTAGAAACAAAAAACAAACAAAAAAATCACCCACATTTCTGAATGATCCAATGAAGCAGAAAGAGCTCATATGCCAGACTGATAATTAGTCTTTTAAAAAGCCACAACGACAATAATAACAAATACATATTATAAGATTTTATTTATAAGATAACATGGCCTGAAAAGTTCCTAGCATTACAGATTATAGGTAGTTAAGGGTGAAAATAAAGCTGTTTAGAACTGGGTGTTCTTTAGGACACCTAGGACTAAATCATACATGATGCAAGTAGCCAATAAGGTATTAGACAAACAATGTCCCTTTTTAGTAGTCCAAAATTACTTCATCTAATCTTGAAGGTATTTGTAGCGTTCATGTATTTTTTAGAAGTATTTAAACTTTCATCCAGTTTTTGGTTGCTCCCTTGCAAAGATTTACTTACAAGAACAGCCATTTTTAAATAATGTGAGGAAAAAAAGAATAGGATTTTATTTATTTATTTATTTGTTTATTTATTTGAGCTTTGTGGGGATTGTAGAGAATTTCAGCCCATGCACTAGGTTTAAAGCGTGGAAAAGAAATGAAAGAAGAAAGGTGAAGGCCATAAGTACAGCACTTATGGCAACAAGGGGCCCAATTCTGATCTCACATCAGTGTAAGTCCAAATGTGCATCTACAGTACACACTCTTCTCAGTGGTGTGTAGAGTACATACACTACACATTCCTGTAGCACTGGTATGAATAGCACTGCTTAGGTGACCAAAGACATTCCTGAACCCTGTGAGCATGTCCCTGGGTATGTACCCTACAGAGCTTTCTACTTGCCCAAGCAGTGCTTCCCTGTCTACACTGCTATTTTTAGCAGTGTTGTGTCCTGCTGCCTCCTTGCTGCATGGGTCTTTCACCGCTGCAGTGAAAGACTCCAGCAGCAGGGAAAGGCACTGGCAAGGTACTCCCCTTAGGAAGGAACAAGCAGGTGCACACATACCAAATGGGAAATGACTGTCAAGGAAGGAGGACTGCAGAAACGGACCTAGGGGTCATAGTGGATTATACGCTTAATATGAGTCAACAATGTGACACTGTTGCAAAAAAAGTGAACATCATTCTGGGATGTATTAGCAGGTCTTGTTGTAACAAGACGCAAGAAATAATTCTTTCACTCTACTCCACACTGATAAGGCCTCAACTGGAGTATTGTGTCCAGTTCTGGGTGCCACATTTCAGGAAAGATGTGGACAAATTGGAAAAAATCCAAAGAAGAGCAACAAAAATGATTAAAGGTCTAGAAAACATGACCTATGAGGGAAGATTGAAAAAAATGGGTTTGTTTAGTCTGAAGAAGAGAAGACTGAGAGGGGACATGATAACAGTTTTCAAATACATAAAATGTTTTTACAAGGAGGAGGGAGGCAAATTGTTCTCCTTAACCTCTGAGGATAGGAAAGAAACAATGGGCTTAAATTGCAGCAAGGGCAGTTTAGATTGGACTTCCTAATGGTCAGGGTGGTTAGGCACTGGAATAAATTGCCTAGAGAGGTTGTGGAGATTTTTAAGAACAGGTTAGACAAACACCTGTCAGGAATGGTCTAGATAATACTTTGTCCTGCCATGAGTACAGGGGATTAGAGGACCTCTCAAGTATAGATGTAGGCCAAGGTGGTCTGGTAGTTCAGGACCAGGACTGAGAAGATCTAGTTTCAATTCCTGGTTCTGCCAATTGTTTCCTGGGGTGAATCACCTTATTTTTGTGTGCCTCAGTTCCCCATCTGTTATAGGATAATTGCACTTGCTTGCATTACAAGGTGTGATGGTCCTCATTGGTCGGTGGAGTAATATCACCTAGTGGTCGGGGCTTAGGCATGGGACTTGCAGAGGGGTTGTTGGTAGTGGAGCCCAGGCTCTCCCTCTCCACTGGGCTCTGATCCAGGGCCCTTTGAGGGCTACCAGTGGTCTGACAGCCAGGGGCGCTTAAGGCTGCCCTCCCTGGGCCATTTTCTACCACCACCCTGCACTTATCGGAAAGTCATTATCTGAGTTAACATGGTGTGAAGGGTGTCTTCTCACCACAAAGCACCTTCTGGCAGCTACGTGTAGCATGGTAGCTTCCTCTCTCTTGGGCTGCAATGGCCTCCTCCCACAGTGAGGCCCACCATCCTGGGCCAGATCAGTCCTAAGGCTGTCCCCTGCTGGGGTAGCCCAAACCAAACAAAGGGAATTAACAAAACCTGGAGTTTGTATGAGACAGAGAGGGGAATGCTTCCCTCTCGGGCTGTCTCTGTAGCAGGACCTCCCTTCCCTCAAGGAGGGACCTTTGGGCAGTTGTCTTAGGGAGAGATTCCGCCTTTCCCTCAGGTCTTCTCTGCCGGAGCTGCCAGTAGCAGGTCTGCTCTCTTCCCTCATCTGCCACCAAGTGAATGGCACTCCTGCCTTTTAACTCCAGACAGGAGTGTGGCAGGGCAGGGCTGGCTGGGCCCAGAGCAGTTTCTTAACCCCTTGTTGCCCAGTGTGGGGTTTGTACGCCACATCACACAAGGGCGTCGTGAAGATACATTTATTAATCTTTGTGTGGTGCTCAGATACTGTGGCAAATGAGACCATATAAGTACGATGGTAGTTCTACATCAGATCCAAAGTCACACCCACTGATTTATTAAAGCAATGGTTCTCAATGTGGGTACATGTACCCCTGGGGGTATGCAGAGATCTTCCAGGGGATACATCAACTCATCTAGATATTTGCCTCATTTTACAACAGGCTACATAAAAAACACTAGCAAAGTCAGTACAAACTAAAATTTCATACAGACAATGACTTGTTTATAGTGCTCGATATACTATATGCTGAAATGTAAGTACAATATTTAGATTCCAGCTGATTAATAATAAGGTAAAATTGAGAAAGGAAGCAATTTTTCAGTAACAGTGTGCTGTGACACTTTTATATTTTTATGTCGGATTTTGTAAGGAAGTCGTTTTTAAGTGAGGTGAAATCTGGGGGTACACAAGACAAATCAGACTCTTGAAAGGGGTACAATAGTCTGAAAAGGTTGAGAGCCAGTGTATTAAAGTATCTGTAGTACCCAGGAGAGACTGGAATTTGGGCCAGTTTTTTTTTTCTCTGTTTTCTCAGTTGCGTGTCTGGAGTGACTCCATCAAAGTAAACAGTGAATCTGTAATTACTTCTGTACAAATGAGATTTAAAAACAACCCTGCTTGTCCTCTTTGATCTTACAATGATTTCATGAGTGAGGCAGAACAGTGATAGACCTGGGTCCTAGTGGCTACAGTACGAGAGCTGCTGAGCAAGGCAGAGGGTTGGGTGGGGGAAGGGAGGGAACAGGGAGATGTCCATTTAATTATTTTGTGGCTTTCTACCACTGTCTTTTCAGATAGGAACCTAAGGAACAGTGGATATTCTGCTTAATGGTCTAGTCCTCTCCCTTTTTATCCAGTTCCATCACCGTTTTTGTTCTTTCTCCTCAATTCTGCTACTGTCATGATCCCCATGCCAATACCCTTTTCACAGCAACTCCCTTCTGAACAAAAATATAGAGCGGGGGTTCTCAAACTGGGGGTCGGGACCTCTCGGGGGTCACAAGGTTATTACATGGGGGGGTCACGAGTTGTCAGCCTCCACCCCAAGCCCTGCTTTGCCTCCAGCATTTATAATGGTGTTAAATATATTAAGAAGTGTTTTCAATTTATAAGGGGGTCGCACTCAAAGGCTTGCTATGTGAAAGGAGTCACCAGTACAAAAGTTTGAGAACCACTGGTTATAGAGTTTAAGGCCAGAAAGGACAACCAGATCATCTAGTCTGACTTCCTGTCTATCACAGGCCACTAAACATCACCCACCCGCCCCCACACCAACAATAAGAATTAGACCAAAATATTACAGCCCTCGGGAGATGAAACAATTGTGTGCCACAGACAGAGAACAGGAGGGGCTGAGCTGTACCAACGGTCAAGGGCCCTGCATTGATGTAGTGAGATATACCGAGATGATCAGGGCTAGCCCAAGATGTTTTGCTGCCCAGGGTGGCAAACGTTTCAGCACCCCCCTGAGTGGCAAGTTAAAAACTCACACAGACATACACAAACATCTGGCTGAATGATGTGGTGACGTTCCCAAACCCCATCCCCTGGTGCCAAGAGCAGCTGCCCTGGTTGCCTACCTCTCAGGCCAGCCCTGCAGAGAACTCTAGCAAGTGACCCATGTCCTAGGCTTCAGTTCAAAGGAAAGTAGAAAGCCCCTGTGGTTCCTGCCAATCTGAGCTGCAGGAAAATCCCTATCCACCCCTGATATGGCAATCAGTATGACCCTGAGCATGTGCTAAAAATAAAACCAGCAAACATCAGACACTAATTTGCCTGAATTAGCATCACTGATTTTTGGTGAATTTGCTTGTGTCCAACACTCAGAGGGAGTTGATAGAAGGCAGGGCACGGTGCAGAGGCAGGAGGAATGCGTAAGTGACAGCGAACCCATCCTCATTGCCAAGGTGTTTTATAGTGTAACAGAACAAACCCTCTGAAGTCAACCCAGCTTCTCTATTGCAGTATCGTCCTGTGGGCAGCCACCTTTGTACAGCAACAAGCTGCGTGCTCTACTGCCACCTAGCTAACCCACATCACTTCAGCATTATCTTCCCAGGCCAACTTGAGAGCTTCCCTGAGAACTTGACTGCCTATGCCAGTGGTGGCTATCTGTCAAATGTGTAGGTAGGTTCTATAGTCTACATTAACTGTTTGTGTGCACACTAATTAATGGCACTTTTGAAAGTCACTCTCCATGCTCTGTTATGGCTGGCAGGCTGGTCAATGAAGCGCTGCTGTTGCTGTGGACGCCCCGACAAGAATGTGCTTACACTAAGTGCTCGTAAAGACAATTTTGAAAGTGCCCCTTAATGCTCTACTGGATAGTTAAATGAAGTGTTGCTACTGCACTAACATGCACACCAACATCATATCTGGGGGCACTGGAGCAGCTGTCCTCCACAGAGCCTTCATCTGAATGTTATTCCATTAAAATGACTCGCTGTGAATGGTGCATAGAATTGGTGTGATGGTATATGTGCTTCACGTGCGGTTCTTTTCCTCATTTTTCTGAGCGGACCAGTGTTCCATGGACCCCAATGACAGAGCTGCTGCTGCTCCACATTGTGCATGTGGTTGCTGTCGTTTACATAGCTATGATCCATAGGGAAACTCAGTGATCTGAATTGGACTCTTGATCTTCCATTGTCCTTCCAGCATGGAGCACATTCTACTGGCAAAAACAACAAGGAGTCCTTGTGGCACCTTAGAGACTCCAACAAGGACTCCTCGTTGTTTTTGCTGATACAGACTAATACAGCTATCACTCGAAAACCTGTCATTCTACTGGCAGTTTTTGCTCATGATCGCAGCAAAAACAAACTTCATCATATCAGAATGATGGAGTTACTTTTTGCAAAAAGTAATAATCCGGGATTTTTTTACTGGAGATTCATGATATGCTCTTAGGGCTGGTCAAAAGTTTTCCATTAGAACTCTCTCTCCCACCCTCACCCCCCAACAGAAAATTAGACTTTTGACCAAACAACTTTGTTGCAAATAGTGTCCGCTTTCCATGGAAAAATTGGATTTTTCATCAAAATATTTTGGCCAAAAATCAGAAGTTATAGCACCTTGTAGATGTTTTAGTTTGCTCTTCATGTCCTTGTTCTCCCCTGGGAGTCAGGATCTCCAGCTGGACTACACCTCCCATGATGCCTAATATAGTCAAAGAGATGGGGCAAGTCTTAGTTTCCTAATCCTGGGGAAAAAATCTAACAACAATAACCAACAGATACCTTACATTTATAAAGCATGTTTCACCCCAAGAGTAGTTAGCTGGCATACCTTATTATAGCCCACATGTACTGCAAAATCTTCATCCCCCACTGAAGTGCAGCACCTCTGGGGTGGGACATGATAGCTATTTATTAATTATATTACTGCAGGTCTGAAAGCCCCAGCCAAGATTGGGGCTCCATTGTGCTAGGTGCTGTGCAGGTTCGCAATAAGAGACTGTCCCCATGCCCAAGAGCTTACACAATAGATAGACAAGACAGACAAAGGGTGAGAGGGGAAACAGGCACAGAGAAATAGAATGATTTGTTCAAATTCACATAGCTGCTTAGTGGTAGAGATAGGTTTACCACCCCCATCCCCTGAACTCCAGTCCAGAGCTCTATCCATTGGGCTGGCCTGCATCTCTGCACAATAAGGTTATAACACCACAACAGTGCACAATACTACACAAGCATTTAGGAAAAGAGGTAAATCAGAGTGTGATATCCTCTTGCGGCAGCAGGGGAATCTATAGTCAGAAATCAATTGGGATTTGACACATGGATTAAGTGAACTTTATGGCCTATGTTATGTTAAACGCAGGATTTTACATTTAGCTGAATAATTTCAGTTGCATGTATAGGAATCCATCGTGTCTCAAACCTGCGAACTCTTCTGAAAGTTGCCCTGAAACATAATGAGTTGTGAAAGCAATATTGGAAAGGAGATTCTTATATAATGTATATCTCTGGGAATCTGGGTATACACAGGTAATAAATGTAATATCATTTTAATGAGAATTTCATGTTATGACTCTGGATACAAGAAGACATAACTTCTCTTAATATAAAATTACCTTTGATTAATCTGTGGGAGTTATTAACTTCAGACAAAAGCTTTGCTTTTTTGAATGGCCAGACTAATGAAATTACTTATTAGTTTGAGGGTCGGTGACACAGATATAATAGAAAGTGGAACAGAGACATGTTGGGCAGCTTGCTGGAAAGTGAAATTACAGCAAACAAATAGTACCATTGACATGTGGGAGAGTGGCCACTTCTGCAACAAGCTCTTTTATCTATGGTCTGTTAATATATTCGAGCAGCACACAGAACATGCTTCATGTTGCTGCTAAACATGTCTTGGAACCACCAACAGGAAATGAGAGGAAAAAATTCTTGAGGGAACTGAAGTATCCCATACCCCTGGCAGATCTATGAGCGGTTTATTATCACTTCTGATGCAGGGGAGGGCATCCATATTGACTCTGGCCACTGAGCCACACAACCCTATAAGAGAGGGCAGCCCTATGGCCTCCTAGGTGCTATGGGAATACCAATCATTAAATAAGATGGTGATGATGCACTCAGGAGTACATGGGGGGAAATGAAACCAAACAATGGATCCAGTTCAGAGAGAATTCAAATAACAAACGACAGCGTTAAAGTTGTACAGAGATGATCATAGACAAGAGATTAAGGTAGGGTGGGTTCTGTTCCCAATTCTGGCTGTTGGACCACCTATAATTCAGCTTAGCAAGACCAGCCCAGGTGAGGTCTTTTGAACAAGCCACAACATACTGGAAATAAGAGAGGAACCTCGCAGGAGTTGGGAATGCACCTCTCTGGGACACTTTGCAAAAGTTTGTGCTATTTGGTGCAATTTAAAGCCAAAAGGAATGCATAGACAGGAGAATTGTACCAGAAACAGGGCACTGCCCCCCATTTCCCATCATTATTATAAGAAACAGACATGCCTGTGTTTAACTGAAATGTCTTTCAGCATGTTTACCACATCTCGGGTACAAATGCATTTTTTAAAGTGTATCTCTGTGTTGTTTTGGATCTTCTTCCTTCAGCCCACTCACTATTGGAAATGGGTCTGTCTTTTTTCCTTGCCCTGTTCCCTTGTTCCATCTCTCCCTCCATTGTCCTGCGTCTTGCTCCTGCATTGGTCTCTCCCTCCATCGTTCATGTTCTCTTTACTCCTCGTCACTTTTCTCCCTCTTCTTTATTTCAATTGTCCTTCAGGGCCCCAAAATCGTGACCCATACACACATCATATGCTCCCTCCTCTCTCTCAAACACATGCCCAGTGGAGCAAGGGGCGAAGTGGAAGAGAATGGAGCCTGCACCTGGACGGTAGAAGAGGAGATGTGCTAGTCAAGTCTCTCCTCAGCTTGGCTGCTTGATTTTACTCTCCACAATTTGCAAAGGGTTTTTTGTATCTATCTAAAGGCCACAGCAGGGGAGCAGTATAGTTTTTGCCCCTAATCCTCATAGCAGAACTTGGGGGAGAGGGTTTCCTCATCCCACTCCCACATTAGAGGCCATAGGTGGCTCTGCTCTGGAGGCCTATGTGTTTTTCCTCATAAGGAGGTAGCTGGAGGTGGGGTGGCACAGTACCATCTCCACAACAGCAGCATGAGAGAAAGACTTTCCAAGCACGACACTCTGCCTGCATCCCTTAGGAGCTTTGCTGTGCAAGTGCTTAGATGCTATAGTGATGGTATTTATGGAAAAAGCGTTACTAGATTGACAGAACCCAGGGGAGTTCTCTAAACTCCCATTCTGCACCTTGAGACATGAAAGTAGGGAGATATTGCCCATAGTGCTGAGGTTATAGGACAGAATATCACAGCAACAAAGTGCTAAGAGGAGATTTCAAGATGGAGAATATGAAATGTTGCAGCAACACTTTAAATGTAATCTAAAAATAGATCTCCACTAGGACCATTTTTTCTGAACTGGAGAGAGAAAATGAAATTGCTGACTATCGTGGGACTGGTGCAGAAAAGTGGTTGAGCTGATGTAGTATGGACAAAATTCCACTCCCAGCTATGCTGGTAGCAGCAGCATAAATCCAGAGTGGCTGTATTGAAATCATACTCCTACGCACATGCAGAGGACCTCTGCTGTAATCAGTGGAGTAATTATACATTTACCCCTGTGTAACTGTGATCAGAATCTGGCCTAATGTATGCAACATCACTGCAGCACAACAGGGGGCACCAAAGCCTAAAGGCCAAATTCTGCCCTGATTAAGAAGGTTGGATGAAGTGTCAAAGTAAGTGGGACTACACAGGGTGTAAATCAACACATAATGTGACCTACAGTGTCAGCCTTTATTCTCAGTCTCCTTAATTTGGCTAAATTAGATCCTCTCCCATCAACTTGAATATCATTTTCCCATGCTTAATTTTGTGAGATGTGTGATCACCCTCTGGTATCTTTGCAGGGTTTTTTTTTTCCTTTTTAGTTGACCCTTATGGCTGTCTATTTTCTCCTCGGTTGTAATCAGTGTTCTCTTTGGCACTGGAATTTGAGGCAAATGAGGAGTGAGCAGAGATCAAAGTCTATTGTACTCGTTAATGAAACCTCTGACTGTTTTGGCCTTAGAGGACCCAGTGAATAATAGTCTGCTGAAGAGACAAAGATCCAGCATGCTAGAATGCTATAAGCCATTGCTTTGTCAACATGCCAATCAGAAAATAGGTGGCATGGTGGGTTAGTGCTTTAGTCTTTCATCTGAATAAACCTGGGTTCAAATCCTAGACCCTAGATCACTGAGGAAATTGCATTTAATTTCATTGGGAACTCCATTTTCCACATCTCAAACCAGTCATGTGATTCAGCATGATTGACAGTTCTGCTCACGATGATTGGGAATGGAGTGGCAGGGTCTTGTCCATCAGGCCAGAGAAGTATATGGAGCTGAGGAAGGTGTTTTACAGCTCTATGAGGGAAGGGATGTGTCTGATTATTAGAGCAGGGGCTTAGCAGGTAGGATTACTGGGTTTTATTCCCATTTCTGCCACTGACCTGTTTTATGTCTTTGGACAAGTCAATTATGGCTAGATCTGCGAAAGTGTGTGCATCCCATGTAGGCATGTGTGGACTATTCCTAATGCTCCTTGCTCCACTGGAGAGAGAGCAATCGGGAGAGAATGGAGAAAAGATCCCACAATCCCAGTGGAGAGAAATCGGGGGAAGAAGCATATGAAGACACCAGTGAAGGGAACCTGACAATGGGCAACTCTTGACAATGGGCAACTTCTCCCACAAAGGCAACTGCAGGTAGGAATTATTGAGTTTCGTGCATCAGGTAAAATTAGAGATCTTCAAAATCATTCTTTTTTCCATTCACTCAATCAGGGAACCCTGCTGTGCGCCCTCTCCTCCCCCCCACACACACTTTGTATTATACCCCACTCTAGTCTTCACACACACAATTTTCCTAACTGTGTTTAGTTATAATTTTCACTCCCTCCCTTTCATGCTGCCCTCCTTCTTTCTCTGTAGAGTACTCCCCTTGGGAGGGAGCAGGAGCTAGTGGTCAGGGCAACATCTCCTGGTCCCCTCTGAGGGGCTTAGAGTTCTCGTCTCAGGCCAGGGCAGAGGAGCCTATGGCAGGCAGTTCAGACACTTCTACTTGTTGGCTGGTGAGACACAGGAGGCAGAGCCTGGGGGGATAGAGGTGCATAGAGCAGCCTCCTGCTGCCACTTGCTGGACAGTGCAAGGAGCAGATTAACCAGGGTTCGTTCAAGGTGCTGGACCTACTGCTAAGCGTTGGCCAAGGACAGCACTGGTCTACCGGTAGTGTAGACATGGCCTTAGACTAGGATTTACTTTGGAGCAGCTGCTAGAGAGGAATGTAAAACACACACTGGGGACAGTGGGTTACCCTTGCACTTAGTTCATTTCCCCCCTCACCTGACCTTATCTCTGAAAAATTGTCCTTGTGACATATAATTAAGTTCTGGCAGCTATGATTTCTGTCATCCTGGTGTAACAGAGCCAAATGTGGCCCAAAGTGCTTTGTTCTTGATGGCAGCTAATGAGGCATTATTTTTTTAATTCAGCAAACTCATCATCTTGCACCTCAAAGAGAGTTTGCTTGGTATGTTTTTGATTTTGTTGTATGTCCACCTCATTCTAAAACCAGCCAAACTAGATTTGGTGGAAAGATTCTCTCCCAAGCTTACATATTACGAGCTGAATTCAGCTCAGCAGGAGTACTTTCCCCACAAAGTTATAAGGGGTTTTTAATGGATGTGTCATCTCCACCTTAATTATTGCAGTACAAGAAGGAAACGTTGTAATACTCATGACAGCAAGTAAAAAATAACTAGATGTAATACATGGGAATGTCTATTTTCAGGAGAAGCGAGATTATTGATCTCTGTGCTACTGGCTCTTAGCAGCATCCAATTCTGGAATTCATAACAGTGAATTGAAAAAAAAAAAAAGGAAGGCTAAAATCCTTTTTAAGGACCCAGTCTGTGAAGCGAGGTGAAGTCAATGGCAGCTGAAGGAGATTGTGTCTCCTTAGGATCAGACCGTAAAGCCCCAATCCTGCAAGACTCTTTTCTGGGGGATGAATCCAGTACCCACATGTACCCCCATTGATTTCAGTGAGGCTTCCTGCTCATGCAGGGCTTATTGCAGGGTTGGGGCCTAATAGTCCATGTAACTTGTATTCTATCTATGCACATGTAGTCTCTTACAGTCTGCCCCTATTCCCACTGAAATCAGTTAAGTCTACAAAGCAGAAAAAAGTGTGTTCTTAACGTGGATTAGTTAACAGGTTAAAATAGGAGTGAAGCCACAACAACTTGCCTTTTAACTCAGGTTAGAAGCTCAAGTTCAATCCCAAGCGACCTTATAGGCTTTAATTCAAACTACTAACTAGAGTTAAAAGCCGAGTTGCCATATTTTCACTGCTGTTTTAATCTGAGTTAGCTAACCTGATTTCACTTTATTTTATTTTGCAGTGTAGATATAGCAAACTTTTTATTCCAGGGTATAGAATAGACATGTAGCGTTAGAGTGTATACAAATTATATATATATAATAATTTGAAAAACATGTTTTCCTTTAGAAGCTCAGAGTTTTATGAGTATTTTTGGAGGTTTTGTTTTTCTTTTAAAGGTCAAGTATAATTTTAAACTGAGCATTTTCTAAGGCTGCCTTAAAAAAAAAAGACAGAAATATATACAAAAAAGAAACTATTTTATACACAAATAGACTCTAAGTAAAAAAAAAAAGAGTCTGCATCCACCTTTTATTATTTGGAACATGGTTTCATTAAGCCGTTATTTGAATAACGTATATCAGGAACAGAATATTGAATATTTCATTAAAAAGTTGCCACAGCAAGCGCATTAGATTAATTGACATAGAAGTTTCTCATAGATAAACAGATATTAAAATTCAGTGGAGATGAATTACTATTCCTTGTCTGTATATGGTCCATGTTCATTTAGCTTTACTTAACATACAGGGTCACTTCTGAACAGGTTTATATAAGCTAGTTTGGGAGGAAGTAATCTTAATGGTTAGCATCCAGAAGCTAGTTTCCCTAGAGATACAGTCTATCAGAGCAAGGCTCATCAGACCTAAATAACTACCTCCAGGCTAGCTGAAGAGAGACAGTCAGCTTAAAAAAAAAAATCACACATCTGATTTTTTTTAACATATTGTTACTTACAACTCCTAAAACTTGCTATAACAGAAGGAGATTAGACAATAAAATATACTGCTTGTTCCACTTACTTTGGGCATTTGTGAAGAGGGTTGATTTACCTGTATGGCACCTCCTTGGGACTGGGCATGGCATAGCAGATCTCTCCCAGTCTAGTACCACCTGCCAACCGTAGCTTCAGTAGTCTGCCTCTCCCCATGACTTGGCCCTCCGGCCAGTTCACTTTAAAATCTCTCCCCTTCTGGGGTAGTCCACAAACAGAAACAAGGGGAATTAACACAAATGAATTGTCCCAAGGCTGGGTTGAGGCTCTCTTTGTTCAGAGGGTGCTCGTCAGTCTGTGGCCTTAAACTGAGTTCATAAGTAGTTGAGAGGAATGATCCCTTCTCAAAGGGAGTCAGCACCTGGCCCTCCCTTCCTACAGTGGGGCCATTGGGCAGCAGTCACCTGGAGAGCTCCTGCCTTCAGTCAGCCCTCTGTCCAGGAGCTAAAGATTTACTCACCTCCCTGGTCTGCCATCAGCTGAGCTGGGTTTCACTGTCTTAAGCACCTCCCTCCAATCCTGACACCTCTCACAGGTGCCATGAGGCAAAGCCACCTGAGCCAACTTTAGTTTGTTAACACTGCGCATTTGACAGCACTTTATTATTTGTCAGTAACATGTTAGCACCTAGGGACCCAATCATAGAATCATAGAAGATTGGGGTTGGAAGAGACCTCAGGAGGTCATCTAGTCCAACCCCCTGCTCAAAGCAGGACCAACACCAACTATATCATCCCAGCCAGGGCTTTGTCAAGCCGGGCCTTAAAAACCTCTAAGGATGAAGATTCCACCACCTCACTAGGTAGCCCATTCCAGTGCTTCACGACCCTCCTAGTGAAATAGTGTTTCCTAATATCCAACCTAGACCACCCCCACTGCAACTTGAGACCATTGCTTCTTGTTTGGTCATCTGCCACCACTGAGAACAGCCCAGCTCCGTCCTCTTTGGACCCCTCCCCCTTCCAATAGTTGAAGGCTGCTAACAAAAGGCTGCTATCAAGGATCAGGGCCCTCCATTATACTAAGCAGTATACAAACAAGCAAAAATAAATAAATCTTGTCCCAGATATGTCACATTGTAAGATTATAACAAAATGCAACTGGTGAGTGAATCAGACACTGGGGAAGGTGGTCAGGTGGAAGGATGATAGCTGATATCATCTTTGGGGGAGGGATAGCTCAGCGGTTTGAGCATTGGCCTGCTAAACCCAGGGTTGTGAGCTCAATCCTTGAGGGGGCCACTTAGGGATCTTGGGCAAAAATCAGTACTTGGTTCTGCTAGTGAAGGCAGGGGCTGGACTCAATGACCTTTCAAGGTCCCTTCCAGTTCTATGAGATAGGTGTATATCTCCATATATATTATAGCCTGATCTATAGATTATGTATCAGAATTCCCAGTTATCACTTTGAGAGTTGACAGGTTCTTGTCCCAAGTTCAGGGCCAGTATTATTAAAATTCCTATAGTGTGAGTATTGCACATTTTCAATACTCGCACTATAGGAACTCATCAATATTTACAAATATTGTATTAATACATTTAGCACAGTCACAATTATTCTAACTCAGTACGGTAGATAGAGATAATACAGATAGTACATCTGAACATCCAGACTCACACCATCCCTGGCAGAACAACCTGAAATGTTAGCCATTATCTCCCTCATCACTGTCACCTTCCTCATCTTCACCAGTGGCCATCATTCTGGTACCTCCCAAGGGCTACATCTCTCTCTCTCTCCTCCTGCACACAGGCTGAGATACAACTTTTATAATATGTTATGCTGATACTACCATGTCTAATGCATATTCAATAGGGGTTGCTCCCCTCTTCCTTATTTGTATTTCCTCCCCTTACTAACATTGAGGTGTCCTTCTTCTATAGTTTAGTATATTAATGATTTTAACTCATTATCATAGGTGTCAATTCCTTGCCATGGCACTCTTGTCAGGTTGGGTGCTCTTGCCAAAACTTTCCAAAAGCTGGTGTTAGCTCATGTTTCTGTGTTTGGCTGATGTCATTATGAACAAAATTCCCCCTTATTCTCTACTTCCAGTTCCCCAAAACATAGGTATTACCATTGGGCTCTTTATTCAGGCCAAAGTTCATAGGCCTCTAGCCTCATGCTAACTGCTGAAGTCAATGTCTCACAGGATACAAACCTGTAGGTTCCTTGCATTACTGCTGACTATAATAACGGCAGAATAATATAGGCAAGGCAGCAAATATACAGTAGAATCTCAGAGTTCTGAACACCAGAGTTATGAACTGACCAGTGGATCCCACGCCTCATTTGGAACCAGAAGTATTCAATTAGACCGCAGTAGAGACAAAATAATAAAAAGCAAATACCGTACTGCGTTAAATGTAAACTACTAAAAAAAAGGGAAAGCAGCATTTTTCTTCTGCACAGTAAAGTTCCAAAGCTGAATTAAATCAATGTTCAACTGTAAACTTTTGAAAGAACAACCATAATGTTTTGTTCAGAGTTACGAGCACTGCAGAATTACGAACAACCTCCATTCTTGAGGTATTCGTAACTCTGAGGTTCTTCTGTAGTAAAGGCAAGCTAGCCCTATGGGTTACATGTACAGTCAGTCTTAACTGTTTCCCTTGTATCGTCTCCTAGTCAATTTCCTCTTTTTGTTTTTGTGAGTCTTTCATATATTTGTAACAAACAGGAAAATGTGATTGTAAAACCACAAAACTTGACTAGCAGACTTTTCCCCCCCCAATGTAATCTAAAAACCTAAAAATGTATATACGGTGTGTCTATTGCACACATACAGCATATACATATAAATTATGACCCACTCAGAGTTATTTTATTGCTTGTGTCTTGGTGCCTGCAACTTCAAACTTGACTGTGGCAGTAGGTGCTGAAATGCTTTTAAAGATCTACCACTCACTACTCTGCATAAGCCTTGCTCTGCATATGAATGGCGGAGGTAGAGTGAACTTTACTGCAAAGCCAATCAATAGAAATCAGGCAGAAAGGAGGAGGTAGGGGAGGGATGAGCAGATATGTCCAAAGAGGATGTGTCAATATGCTGGTCTCTTAATCACACCTCAAACAGCACAAACCTATCTCTCAGATCCTAGAACATTTTCAAACATGCATACACTTCCCCAGCCGTGTGGTTTATTTATTTACCTGGTGGGATTTTCAAAAGCACCCGTGTGACTTTTGAAAGTCAAGGGGATTTGTGCCTGATTTGCAGAACTTGACACTTTCTGAAAATGAGGCTACTGTACAGTCTCTCGGGCCATGCCATTGAGCACCAAGACACCAAAAATCACAGGCAGTTTTGAAAATCGTGGCCTGTATAAATAACAATAGTTAACTCACCTCGCTACTGTTGTTGGGTAGGTGACACGCCTACTTTGTGTACAGTTTCTCCTGTTATCATATGGTGTTTCCCCCCTTCTCTTGTTTTTATACTGTTTTTCTTGGAGAAACGATAGGCCACTGATTTATGCTGTAACTAAAAAGCTATCTGCTCAGGCCTTAAGGATCTTCTACAGAGCCCCTTCTTCCCTCCATGTGCTCATGGAATTTCCAGTGGCACTCAGGGGGATGGTCTGGCATCCCTATGGAGGGGAAATGAGCCCCCTTCGTGTTTTGACAGGCCAGGGTTGTTTTATGGTTTGGAGGCATTAGAAAATACAGCTGACCTAAATGCCATTTGCAGCCCATTGTATTACTCACTCTGCTTGTATGTTGCATCCATTTCCTCTACCCTTTGTCCATCTTTTCTATTTAGATTGTAAAATCTTCAAGGCAGGGACTGGCCACTGCTTCATAGTTCTGCAGTGCCTAGTACAGTGGGACCTCCTTCTTGGTTGGTAACTAAGCAGCTGACTTGTTTTAAATAAGAAACCTTTGTGATGTGCAATAAAGGTGAAACCCATGACAGAACTAGCACAGATTTGCATTGCTCAGGATGACACATCTCTCTTCCATCATCTCCCCTTCATCCAGACACGATGTTTGTAGCAATACTGGGTCTTGCCAGAGTGGATTATTCATTATTCTTTCTTGCTACACTGGAAGCAGAGCACAGGCGGTGTTAGGATTTCAAAGGACTCCCTGCAGGGTATCACTTTGAGGGGCCTTTCCCTCAAAACAAAAATCCTACTTTCCCTTTAAAAATCTGGCAGGGAGGGATTAAAACTGGATGTGGCCCATACCCAGCAAAACAAGGGCCAACATACTTACATATTACTCATAGGGGTGTGGCCTTAAATTCTCAGCACCACCATGAGAGGGTGAAAAGGAGAGGTCCTGTGGGACTTTTCCCCTTCTCGGTATATTTAGAATAAATGCTGCTGACTTTACTTTTGTATGTGGTCTCATGGAGATAGGCTCAGCAGTATTCAGCCCTTTATTTGTAACCCATAGGGATACAAAATGTCAGACACAGGTCAGCCATAGGATGTGGTATTCACAAGGGAAGAATGGCTATCCCCAGAGAGCTATTTCCTGAGTGTTCTTCGAGAAAATACGAGGTCAGATTTTTTCAAAGAGTATCAACACAACCGCCAGGTTTGTGCTTGCAGTTAATTAAGCCTGGGTTTAAGATGCTGTGTGGACGCTGAAGCATGGGCTTGAAAACATCAAGCTGCAAGGCTGGGTCCCACAGACCTGAATTTACACTGCAGTGTAGATGTACCCTCTGACGCTACATGATTAGATAGGAAGTGGTTGGGTATTTTTCCAAAAACCCATTGAGTCAAGAAGAAATAACAAAGGAAATGAAACCTAAAAAAAAATGAGAGAGAGAGAGATTCAGGTATTATGTAGATTGTAATGGTAAGGACTAAGAGCAATAAACAGAATAGGTGGTCCTGCAAAATGCAGCCTCACAGCAGCCCAGCACCTCCTAGCAGCACAAAGAAGCATTGGTTCAGTACTGATGTAGAGGGGCGTGATTAGTGTAGGATAAATGAATCCCCACACCAGTTCCTACATGTCTCCTATCCAAGTAGTGACCCAGCCTGACGTGTGACGTCCAGAACTATCTCTGCCTGAGATGATATGGGTGCATTTTACAGGTTAAACAATGATTCCATTTACCATACAGGCCATCAGGTGCTCTTAGTAGCAGATTTGATTCTGTATGGGCACTTTATGTACAAAGGGCCAATTCTACCAGGTGCTCAGCATCCTCGGCTTTTATTGATGTCATGGGGGGAGGGGTCAAAGGTGCTGAGTGCCCCACAGGATTGGGCACCAAACGCATACAGGATTGGCTAGCAGGGACACTCAGTAACGCACAGGACTGGGTCCTAATATGCAAGGCATCAGATATCAAATTATCTAGTCCCTTTAACATATAATTTCAAACGCAAAGAACCTCTGGTCTCTATGTAGTGGTGTCCCAATCTCCCAGTCATATAAAATGCTAGGCTAATTGGTCTGGTAGGGAAAAGAGAAAGTTCTGTGTTTGATAAATTAATCAGTGAGCGCTGCTGTACATTTGCCACTAAAATCCCTAATTAGACATAAAATGCTGAAGAATAGGATTTTTTTTTTAAGCCAGAAGTTTATTTTTTAATTGAAGGGACAACTTTTTGATCCTCCATTAGTGGGGATGGAAGAAAGGCTTTTGAACGTAAGCAGCACCCCAGCCGCTGCTTATCATCTGAGAGATTCAACCCTGCACTTTGGGTGAATCCCACGAGCCTATCAATACTTAGCATAAACCTACTAAAAGGATCAAACTGGCATTCACGCAAACCAGAATCCCTGAAACCGCAAAAGCTTTTAATCCGTGACTGCTTGTAAGAGGATAGCATCTCATTAGCAGTCTAGACTAATCATCAATGGTTAGTTTATAAAAGGGCAGTTATCAATAAAGCAAGTGAAGTCTGAAATGCTGATAGGGTCAGGCATTAATTGAAAGGTCTGGTTTAATTGCCTGTTGTCCATTTCCCTTCCCTAATTTTTTAATGGCTCCTGAAGCTTTTGGTAACTGATAAAGGGAGCAAGCTTTAGAAGCAACAGTAGAGACAAACTGATTCCTTAAAATAACATTTAAAATAACAATTAAGAAAATGAAGCCAAGGCAGACGGGGGTATCATATAAGAATCCTCTTACTGTGCTCTTGTATGTTTCAGATGGAGCTGGCACTTATCTGGATCCTTAGGCAATGATATAGGGCAGCTGGAAGTCAAGGTGAAATGCCATTTATATTCTTTCATTAACCCTCCCAGGCCTGTCATTAAATATGGCAGGCTTAGCATTTTTCGCTCCAAATGAAAGAGCACTGCTAATCCCAGGAGGCTAGAATTTTTTCAGTTCCTATGTTGATGAACAAGACAAGGTCAGCAATTTTCAGTTTATTGACAGAACTCTATTTACCTTTAGAAGTATTAAAATGGTCTTTTGTGTGCTGTAGGGCAGAACTGTGACCAAAACAAAAAGGGCGAGGGTTCTGAGACGCATTGGCATTATGCTTCCTGAAGTATTAATTTTTCTTTCACTTTCCAAAGGAGAAGGAGATATTTTGTGATCAGAAAATGGTTTTAATAAGAAAAGGACTCTAACAAACGTAGCAGCATGCAGCAGATGTAGTCAAAGACAGAGAAGCGGCACAATAGAGACACAGCAAAAACCACAGCAAAGCATCCATTCAGAGTGAAACATGGGCTATGGTTTAAGAAATGTGTATGGTTGGAGGGTTTGGTTTTTTTTGGTTTTTTTTAAGAAAGAGTGAATGTAAGTAATAAACTGGCTATCTGATATAGATTTTAGTGTGGGAAACAGAACTAGCCATTTGAAATCTGTCACTAATGGCAACTACTGAATGGCTACAACCAAGCATCACTTACGTTTATAAAGCCGAATGGCTCTGTTAATGAACAGCCCTGTTGAGGGAGCCAGGCCTCAGTCCAGGAGAAATTAGACTGGACTCTCTTTTAACCACGGCTGTCACCTGGAATGAGTTTCGTATGAAAGGTTTGTCCTTTAAGGGCTTGTCTTCACCAGGGGAAAAAAAGGTGTATTCTTAACTTGAGTTAGTTAACATGAGATAACTAACGTGAGATAAAATCCTAGTGAAGACAAGGCAGTTAGCTGTGGTTTTAACATGAGTTAGCAGGTTGAGGTAAACCATAGGTTTCCCTATAATCTTTACCTTGACCTACTATCTCATGTAAAACTGCAAACTTCCTTGTCTTCACTATGATCATCAATGACCGATCATGGCATAGATAGTACACTCAGTTTGCAGATGATACCACGTTGGGAGGGGTTGCGAGTGCTTTGGAGGAGAGGATTGAAACTCAAAATGATCTGGACAAATTGGAGAAATGGTCTGAAGTAAATAGGATGAAATTTAACAAGGACAAATGCAAAGTACTCCACTTAGGAAGGAACAATCAGTTGCACACATACAAAATGGGAAATGACTGCCTAGGAAGGAGTACTGCGGAAAGGGATCTGGGGATCATAGTGAATCACAAGCTAAATATGAGTCAACAGTGTAACGCTGTTGCAAAAAAAAGTAAACATCATTCTGGGATGTATTAGCAGGAGTGTTGTAAGCAAGACACGAGAAGTAATTCTTCCGCTCTACTGAGCAGTGAGCATCACCCGGCACATTGGAAAGTTGGCGCCTGTAGCTCCAGCCCTGGAGTCAGTGCCTATACAAGGAGCTGCATATTAACTTCTAAAGAGCCGCATGTGGCTCCGGAGCCACAGGTTAGCCACCCCGTCCCATACTCTCAATCTAGGTATCTGAACTTCTGTATCTTTGGTAGTGGTGGGTTCCCCCAGTTTTAGTCTCATTGTCAATTACATTGTTTGTATTGTGATAGACCCAGGCCAGTTGGGTACGGCAGAATAGCAGAAGGCAGATATACTGGCCACTGGATTAACAGTTTTCTGTTCCCTGACCGACCAGAGCAGGGGCTGCTCCAGGCTAAGGAGAACACCTGACTCCAATTAACCTGCAAAGAGTCAGGGGAGGCCATTAAGCTAATGTGACCACCTGACTCTAATTAAGGCCCCGCTGATACTATAAAAAAAAGGCTCACTCCAGTCAAGCAGAGGGGAGCAGAAGTGTAGCTGAAGGGCTGGTTAATGAAGACACCCTCAAGTTACTGATAAGGGAGCCCGAAGGTAAGGGAGAAGCAGGAGAGCTGTGGGGAAGTGGCCCAGGGAAATGTAGCAACTCTGGCAGTGAAAGGTTGGCTGCCAACAGCTGCTACCATTAGGGTCCCTGGGCTGGAACCCGGAGTAGAGGGTGGGCCCGGGTTCCCCCCAACCCACCACTACAGGAACACCTCCTGGGAGGGGAAGTCAGGCCCCTGTCAGGACAGGAGGCTAAACTGTTCTGAAATAAGCCCTAGAGACAACAGAGACTGGGGGAATTCTCTCACCAACCTCCTTGCTGGCTTATGATGAAAAGGGCTCAGTAGACTGTAACCCTGGCCCTAGAGAGAGAAGGGCTATGTGGAGGGTTGCAGTGAGCCACTGAGGCTAGCATATACTGCCTAGAAGTGCAGGACCCATGGGGGCAAGGTCAGAACTCTGCCACAGTTTATATAATATCTAAAATGTTTATTCATTATATTTCTTTTCTTTTTTTTGACATGGTATTAAAAGTCTCCTTATATTTGTACTGTCATAAATTACTTCTGTCCTAACATTACAGTATGGGTCCCTCTTATCATAATTATCACTTTGGGAATGTTGTTGAGTTTGGTTGGGTGTTTTGTTTTGTTTTTTGTTTGTTTTGTTTTTTTATCATAGCATCCTTCTTGCAGACCTGAACTGACATCAATTTGCCATTGTCTTGACATCTTAAAGTTGTTTCTTATAAAACTTGCACTGGTGTCACTTTGTTTCAAGCTGATATTGTCACAGTGTCTCCCTGGATTTGTACTGACAATTTATTTTCATTTTGACATAATGTCATCTACACAGACCTTCGCTGGCATCTCTCGTAAATAAAAAGCAGTTTTGTTCCATAAACTAACTGATCTTGCTCAGTAGTTAGCTTTCTGACTTCAGTATCTCAGCTTTTAATTTTATTTAGGCTTATAGACACATTTTAAAAGTGCCTTTCCAATGCTCTCGGTGCCTTTGCCATAAATTGCAATGAAAGAAATAAAGACTGCCCTCACAAAAAGACTTAAAAATATTGAAATGAACTGGCCAGTGTGTTTGAAACAGCGCCATCTACTGGATAGATTCAGGACTGTCCAACTGTTCAGTCCTATACTGTGGAGAGCTAATGGAGAGTTTCTTTTTTTTAGTTCAAATGGCAGGTCTCGTGTTTTTGGAACTGGGTGATCTGAGTTATGCCTCAGATCTTGCTGAGAAATTCCACGTGGCTTTGCACAGGAGCAATCATAGGATATGTCTACACTGCAATCCAAGATGTGATTTTTAGCTTGGATAGACATATCCGCTTCACCCATGCTAACTTGTCTAAAATAGCAGTGTAGATGCAGCGATGTGGGCTTCAGCCACACAAGTAGGTACTCCAGGCTCACTGGTGTGGTTGTACAGCCCTCACTGGGGCTGTTGGCCCCACAACTACACTGCTATTTTTAGCCATGGGTGAAGCTAGTGCGGGTATGTCTACCCGAGCTGCAATCACACCTGAGATTACAATATAGACATACCCACAGAGTTCTGAATCCACAAATTTGTTGCACTGTATCTTTTTGCAGTACCACAATGGGGAAAAGGCTCTACTTTCGGGTTACTGAGGTGGTTGCTCAGGTGTTGTGGACATTTTTCTGTGAGCCAGACTGTCACATTACCTTTTTCTCAGGTTTGTTCTTTTTCTTAAGTCCAAAGAAAAATTGTGGGGTACAATTCTTCATCCAATCCCAACTCCCCACATGTCCTCTTCCAGAGGAACCATGGAGAGACACTATGCAACATGATTAAAGTTCAGGAGACATTATCCGCTTGTTGTAGGGTGAGATCTCTCAAGTGGCTATGAAATACTGCTAGAATTATCCATGTTCCTGGCTGGGGTGTCCTGTATATCTGATTTTTGCAGGTGCCATTGCTGACCAGAGTGTAGGCATAATTTAATGAGACATTTGCAGTGTCAGTATGTTTCAGATTTGTGGTAAATGCAAAGAGTAGCTTAGCCCTTAAGGATCTCCAAAATTGCTCAATCAACATATAGATACTGGGGAAAGGAATTTGTGAAGTATTATTTAAAATATTAGATAGTTATATGACTAATAAGGTCTATAGTTATATTAGATAAGGGAAAAATAAGATGTATAATCCCCATGAAGGTGTTCTCCAGTTAGAGATTCTTAAATCCTGAAAGAAAGTTTTATCTCTCTTCCAATACTTTTTTAGCATTATCTATTATAATGCTGGATATTCTTGTTATCCTGATAAGCATCCAGTCCACCTTTGAATCCTATTAAGTTCTTGGCCTCAGCAACATCATGTGGCAATGAGTTCCACTGAATAATTACAAGCACTGTGAAAAAGTCTTTCCCTCGATCAGTTTTGAATTTGACTATCACTAATCTATCTAAAAGGAAACCATAAATCACTGGAGGTAGCACTATCTGTTGGATTAAGCATGAGAGACAGGACCTTCAGAGATTTAGCCCACCTCTGCCATGGACTCATTATGTAACCAGCCCCACTTCTGCCATGGACTCATCACTCACATAGAGCAATTTTTGAAAGTGGCTTCTAATTATGGATGCTGTAGTAGAAAGAGAGCCAGAGACATAAGTCCTTGTATCAGAGGCCTGGTATGAGGCAGAACCTGATCACAGAATCTGGCAAGAACAGGTCTAATAATGCAGAAACACACATTCCTAAGAAGTGCTAAGCACAGAGTACTCATGCAAACACATTCTGATATCAAGTGGTACCAGAACATCCCGATATCAAGGATGGTACAAAAACATTCCCCAAGGATAACAGGAACACACTGACCCCTCCTAAAAGATAAGGTTAGGATGACAGTACATAATATAAATGTTTTAATTGAACCAACATGTACAAGGTGATCGATAATAACTAGCCACATTAGGGGGCAGTAACTAACTATATCAGAGGCAGTACTAACCTGTTTGTATTGGGGTATAAAGATGTATCTCAGAGGGAGTATCTTTGTCCAGCCGAGGGGGAAATGGAAAGTCCCTGCATTCACTGAGCTGCATCCATTGTCACAGGCATACATGTCTTGGTATCCTCAAAGAGTCTGCCAAGTGCGCTATTACCATGCTTTGTTGACAATAAACCTGGTCTGGCGCCTTCGTACCTTAACGGATCTTGTGGTCATTGGATGGTTCACTTAAGGGAGGGTTCTCAAACTGAGGGTTGGGACCCCTCAGGGGTCACAAGTTTATTACATGGGGGGGTGGGTCGTGAGCTGTCAGCCTCCACCCCAAACCCTGCTTTTCCTCCAGCATTTATAATGGTGTTAAATATATAAAACTGTGTTTTTAATTTATAAGGGGGTCGCACTCGGAGGCTTGCTATGTGAAAAGGGTCACCAGTACAAAAGTTTAAGAACCACTGATTTAAGGTCTCCTGTGCCGGCTGTCTGTGCAGAGCTGGGGTAGCACACAGGAAGAACACACACATGCAGTCAAACATCTAACCACAGATGCCTAACATTAAGCAGGTAGGGTCTGATTTTCAGAGGTGCTGATCAGCCACAGATCCCACTGGAATCAACTGGAGTTGTTGGAGCTTAGCATGTCTGGAAAGTACACCATAGGTTTATGTAGGTGATCCAAATTAGGCCATTTTTGAATATTTGTGCCTAAAGCTCCATCTGCCTCAGTTTCCCAGCCTAGGAAATGGGAATATGAATACTTACCTACCTCTAAATGTTATCGTTTAGGATTCTTTATTTAATGCCTATACAACAGTCTGAAAATTTGAAACACTACATGATTGTTAAGAATTGTTGCTGTCAACTCCGATGAGGATGGTAGCACAAATTCTACTTCAATTCAGTGTTTAGGAAAAAAAAAGTCTTGGACTAGAAAAATAAAATCAACAATAATTAATTGCTTCAATATTTCTCATGGTCACACCCGCACCACAGGAAATTAATTTCCATTCATAATGCAGATGCAAGAGAGGAGATGGAAGGGGAATAAATTAATTTGGCTGATGGATATTCTGTAGATTAATACCAATATTAATCTTTTTAAAATAGAGATATTGGGAATGACATCCAGATTCAAAATTTATGTGGTGAAATTTGACACTTTATGAAATTGACATTATTCTGGGGATGAGGGCATTTCAACCTTTCCATCATTTACATTAGCAAATAAAAGCAGAGAATCAAATATTTTGGAGCTAAGATTTCAGTTCCTCTGGCTGATATATACAGTTGTCAATTTCCACTGCTGTTTGGTAGTAGTCAGGAAGATTTAGCAAGATGGTTGTGTTTGCTATTGACTCTGTATGGAAAGATGAGCTTTTTTCTAATATGCTCTGAGCCCAGAGAAGTGAAATAGAGTTTTGGGTGCACAAGAATCCAGGAGCGGGTTCTGTATTGCTTATAGACATTAGCTTTTCTCTGTAGAGAAAGGATATTAAGCCTTGAAGTATGCCAAAGGAGGAGGAGAGCCTGCCTTCCCATGCTAACACTTTAGAATATTGCCTGCAATGGTCAGGCTGGGACAGCTCACAACACCTCAAATGGAGGTAGGTGGCTCCAGCATCCCAGTTTTCATTTACAAAATATTACGCTTCTAGTCCTTATGGTTGTGAAGATAAGCTTCAGCCTGTGGACTGAATGCAAATTGATGAAGCCATGTTTTCCTGAGACTACAGAAACAATGAGGAGTCCTTGTGGCACCTTAGAAACTAACACATTTATTTGGGCATAAGTTTTCGTGGGCTAGAACTCACTTCGTCAGATGCATGGAGTGGGTTCAAGCCCACGAAAGCTTATGCCCAAATAAATGTGTTAGTCTCTAAGGTGCCACAAAGACTCCTTGTAGTCTGTATCAGCCAAAACAGACGTGGCTACCCCTCTGAAACTTGAGTCTACTGAGAACCTGAAACAAGCGTTCTGAGAGGGATGCCCATTTGTCTAAATGGGATGTTCATTCTAGAGCCTAATGATGGTGATTTAAATGTCAACATCATTACCTATTTCACTGCAGATCAAGGCACCCAAGAAAAAAGGATAGTAGTTGTCTTATGAAGTTCTGTATAATCTACCGTTTGTGGTGTTTTATACTAGTCTTTCTGACATAAATCCGAGTAACTTCACTGAAGGGGCAGCATCAAAGGTAAAGTTTAATGTACAGGCTACTTAGTGGAGCTGATGACATTATTCTTGATTTACTGGTGTGATCACTGCTTGTCAACATCTGGGTGAATGGAGACAATGTTATACATTTTTTTTTTTAATAAATAACTCTTTGGACTTTGGTACCCTTCAGTGGGAAAACCCTCACATTATCTTAGTTTGCGTCATGTGCAATATGTAAGTGAAGTTATTCCAATCTGACACAAGCAGCATCTGGCCCTCTGTTTACACATCACTAAACCTGGAGCAGAAAACGTGTCATTCCAACTCTCTGTTTCACATTCCATTTATGACAGATGTTCATGTTTTAAGGATAACATTAAATACATTGTTAAAAGCACCTAAAGCATATTTTATGAAGAGGCTGTTCTGTTCCTTTTTCACCCAGTGTTTCATAGTCCCCACATTTAAATCTGCTTCAGTGTTTACTTTGCGGAGCCCTATAGATTCCAGATGCTTGGCTTTTGGGACACATAGGATATGTTCTCATTTGAGTCATTGCAATCTGTTTTGACCTTCCCATGCAGCACTGTGACACCTCGAGATAAGATACTTTGCTTTAAATAAAGGTATTGGTGAGCCCACTCTTGCACCTTGAAAAGATTATTAATTTACCATAGCAAATGACCTAATGGTGTGATATTCCTTTCTATGCAGCCTGTGTCAGGAGAAAGCAGTGTAACAAAAGAGGAAATCTGTGGGCATGAAATAGAGAAACAAGGCTGGAGAAATTTATTCAGAAATCTTGGCAAGGTATCTGTAGCGCCTGAGATCCATGCAACAGAATTTAAAATCACGCATAAAGTGTACATCAGGCCATGCTGGGGGAATAAGGTCCAGATTTTTGACGGTATTAAGTCATCTCACTTGGCGTTAGACAGCTAAATACCTTTAAAAATCTGGGTCTAAGTGTATCGCTGGACCAAATCCCAGACATGCTGTTGGTGGGAATGTTCTCTTATTAGGGATTGTTTGAAGGGTTATGCAGTGATTTATCAGTTCAAAATGTGGACCTGGAACGTTACCTATTCTTAGGAGATCTGGGGTACCTGACTTAGCACAAAGTTGTCCCAGATTGAGCTTATTGGCTGCTTCCAGGTGTATTCTTCTTTTGTCAGGGTGACGATCATCCTGTCTCTCTTTTTTTTTTTTTAATGTGGTGATTCAAAAGACGCATTTCTGCTGTTGAGGGAAAAAATATCTGCCAGAGTAAAGAACCCAGTGTTAAATTTTTAACTATCTAGGCATTTATATTGGGCAATTTATTCAGCTTGGTATCTGGGTGCTTATGGAGACCCTTTCCAAAATGTTTCCATACAGGGCAGCTCGCAAAAAGGAAACAGATGTGTCAGAAATTGTTTGGGAACTTTATATCTTCCTCTTTGATATTGAACTCAATCTATAGGGGAGGCAGAAAGGGAAAGAGGCCCGTACGTTTTGGTTAACTAAGGGAGACGAGGAAGTGCAGTGAGAATGGATCAATTAGAAAGCTGTTAGCACTGAATGACAATGACTGTTGTATAGATTTCATTTTTACCCATTAATATTAATGGATCTTCGTGTAATATTTTGGGTATAAATTGGTATTTAGTTTTGAAATACAATGACATTTTAAAAAGAAATGTGTGACCATAATATTAATAGACATCCACTGTTGATGTGAGAGTTAGCATATCTTTGGCAAGATTATTTATTTAGAAGTATAGGAATACTAAAGAGGCTGCTTATCCTTATACTCTAGGTGCCCTTGTACATAAGTAAGTGCAGCAGTACAATTTAAGATAACCCAGTAAATAACTTAAAATCTCAAATCTTTCCCCCACTCACAGAATTCCCCACTCTTTCCATTACAATTTCTGCCCCACCCTTTTCAAATGCCTGGGGGGAAAATAAGCTTTTCATGTGCCCTAAAGAATCATGCAGTTGCCTGTTGGTGCACTGGCGGCTAAGCATGGGTCACATTCCTTACTTCTGTGGAGTAGCACTTTACAGCTCAACGGCTCACGTTGATTTCAGTGGTGACAGAATATGGCTTATTGTCACTGGAAATTTGTCACTAATTATGGTGCTTCCAGCCCCTCCCCCCAAAATACCTAACATTGATGTTCATGTCCCTGTCAGCTCTTCAAAGAACAGCCTCCAGTTGAAAAGAAGGGAGATGTTATTAGCCAATATTGTACACAAGAGTTAAAAGTAATGTATTCTGCCTTCCTCCCCGTGGACGATACATTATACTTCAGCAGCCTCATCAAGAAGGTATTTGCGGTGTTTTCATAAATGCAGAGCAGTCAACTGGCTTATTCAGCTGAGCTCTAAGAAATCACCAGTATTTTTTTGTATTATTATTATTTATTATTATAACACTGAGTATTTTTTTCTTCCATTTGACAAAATAAAGCAATAATGACTTTCTGTTTACTGGCTCGAGAATATCCAGGGGTGACACAGGATTTTTTATAATGAAAAAATACTAAGAGGCACAGCCAGTTTTGGCTGGGGTAAATTATGAAAGCAATTCTCCCAAACAAAATTCATAAGTTGCAAACATGCTGCCACTGCAAAAAAAAAAAAAAAAAAGCCAAGATTTGTACTGGGCACTTTGGTAAAGATTTATGGGGTCATGTGGTTGTTGCTGACAGATACTGGGACCTGGTGACTTTAGTGCTTCTTTGCCACTTTTGACTGAAAGATCCCACGCAACTTGTTAATTTATGTTGCCTCCCTGTGATGCTCTTAAAGTGGGGCAGTGGGAATGTTGTCAGTTTTCTCTGGATGCAAATAATTTTTTGGGGGCGAAAGGGATATAACCAGGAGAAATAATATTCTGAAATCAAAGTTACCACCAACATTAATGGTCTAGGGCTTACAAGAAGTTACAAAGATATAAGAGGTACGAAGATAAACAAGGCAGACTGCTTGCATGTTCTTCAGTTAGTCTGGGTGAAATTTGCCCACGTGCAAAGGGCCCATAGAAAGCCCTATTTAAGCTACAAAGCCCTATAAAGGGCCCACATAAAACCCTATTTAAGCTCTTAACTTGGAGCTAAGGTGGTTTGAAGGCTCTTGTGCAATCCCCCTTCACTGGGGTGAATTTCACCTTGTGTTTTTAAAACACCCATTGACATCAGTGGACATCCTTCATAGAACAAGAGACCAATCAGTGATTGAGGTTCAGAGATCTGCAGTGAAGATCAGAAAAGGGACTTGTGTATAACTGATACCACCTCTGTAACATACCACAATGCCTTTTCCTTTCACCCCTTACTTCTCTGTGTTACAGATTATTGTTCTTAGTTTCTCCATTTATAAAAAGGATCACTGGCCCCATCAAGAAGAGACATACACACACTGCAAATAGCAAAGCACAGCTATCAGGGTCACCTAGTGCATCAGCAGATTACAGCTATTTGAGATGGGACGGGGAACTGCCCTGGTCTTTCTCTGATCAGGGTAGGAGGAAGCCATAGAATCTGGAAGGGCGTCTGTGGACTGTCTAACCCCTGTTAGTCCTACACTGATAAAGAGAGAGAGGTGGATTCTACTCCTTCTTGTGTATTATCAACAGAATTGTTTCCTAAGTTCCAAACACTCACACCTGTGCAAATCCAGTGAAGCTAATAGATTACATGTGTGATGCTGAGAAGATAATTATGAATAAAGAATCATTCCTTCGCGGATGGTACATGAAATGGAAGGAACCTAGGCTGAGTGTACAGGCAAGGCAACTAGAAAAACATTTACTTGTAAACAGCACATATGAACTGGAGTCAATGACAAGGAACCCCACAATGCCATTTTTAGTGTCACGGTCAGAGCAGAGCTTGCTCTTGGATTTTGCTCATCCTGGGTGTTTTTCTGTGGGAGCCCTTATCTATCTAATCTATCAGCATATATATAGTGCTACAGTGCTTACCGCTGTGTTAGCTAAGCCCCAAATGACTTCATTTCCCATGGAGTATCACAGGAGAGGAAAAGCCTGTCTTATTTATATAAAAGCAGCACAGGCATTATCTTGGTATGAAAAATGCATCGTGGAAATCAGTGTGACAGACTTTTGAAAGAGAGGTAGAGATCATTAATACATAGCTCACAAACATCTTGGGACTGAGAAGAGTTTCCACCTTAATTGGTAGGGAAGTAAATTTTCAATTAATTAAAAAAAATGATCCAGATAAGGATGATCAATTTATCATCCTACAAACTAAAATTAACTCCTGGTCATTAACCCCATGTAGTGTCTTTGCATCTAATTATGATTTCTCCAGAATTCCTCTTAAATTTATTTATCATATTATTTGAATTTAACAACTTCCTTATAATTGGAGGAGATATAAATGTTGCCTTAGTCCCCTGCACTAGACAAATCCTGAGCTATGTAATGTGCTACTTCACCGGCTACGCAGATAATAAAGCAAAATTGTGCTGAACCAGGCACTATCAACATCTGGATTAAAACAATTAATACCATGTGTGAATATTCTTTTCTATTCCCTGTTATATAAACTTCTACTCATGACATCTGCTAATAGCTCAAAAAGAAAAAAAATGGACTTTTTGCTGAATTGTATGTTATTATTAAAGGGAAACTGATATTTTTGGACTAAGCTCTTTGGGGCAGGAAACTTGTCTTTGTAACTGTCTGGAATGCTCCTAGCACAATTTTGGCACTACATATAAAATAATAATCTTTAACAAGGTAGATTAAGCCCAATGTTTCTGCTTGTGGAAAAAAAAAATCTTTGCCAGACCTAATAGCAACAGAAATGTACTCATGAAATCAACTGATTTTTTTACATGTGAATTTAGAGGTTCTCTGGCAGGGTTTGCCATTTCAGATGTTGCAGCGTGGTTCTAAGAAAGAACAGCTGAATAGTGACAAAAGCAAAATGGATGGATAATCCAGTTTTGTTGTCCATTCTGAGCAAAGCACAGAAAGAAAACAAACATCCAATGAATGATGGGAAATTAGCATTTAGGGTGGAAGGAACCTATGGGTGTTAGGAGCCCAACCCCCATTGTATTTTAGTGGGATTTAGGTGCCAAACTCTCTTATACTGTATTGAAAATCCCAGTCTGAAGGTCCACTGTACTCCTGGTCCTTACATCGGAGGCAGGGGTGATGCAGTGGGGGTAGAAAGCTTTCCTCCCTTGCATGTTGTCCACAAGTGCCAGGGAAAGACTTGGTCCCTGCACTCATATAGTCATGGTTCCTGTGCCAGGTATCCATATAGCTTTCCCTAAAAAGGGCTGCCCTAGTGTCATTGGACATAAATTTCCATACTCCACCCTGGTATGTGCCATTTGGTTGTCCTTAGACCTTGTCTGGAATTTTGTGTCAAATTTTTTTTCAGCAGAAAATTGTGTTTTCCACAAAATCAAGACTTTCCAGAGGACCATATTGATTTTTTGACAAAATGTTTTCAGTGTTTCATCAGGAAAATCCAAATGTAATTTTTTTTTTTCAGGTCAGGTGGCTATTAATTTGCGTTCACTTGAGCTGCCACAGTACATCCTGGGAGATGTAGTCCATCGATGGAGACCAGCTCAAGGGGAGAATGGGGGCGTGAGGCATCACATCAGCTCAGGTGAGTGGAGTTTAATGTTGAACTTTTCCTGAATGGAAACGTTTCATTTCAGCTGAGTCTCAAAAGAATTTGTTTCAATGGAAGGTATCAAAATTTCCCATGGGATGGAAATGCTGATATATATAATTAGCAGCTCTAGTTGTCCCTTCAACCCCAGAAGTTGCTGCATTTCCATGGTGTTGTTTTGGAAGCAGCAATGCTCTATGAAGGATATTTTTTGTTTCATTAGGCCTATCATTCCTAGTTTTTGTAAGCAGCCAATGACTTCAAGTAACATTTTCCCTCATACAAAGGACGGGAAGGTTTTTGTCCTTGAGTACAGCTGCCTGCTGATAATAGCTGAATTTCTGTTTTATCAAATGCAAACATGGTTTATTCACCCTATCAAATAAACTGTGGGAATGTGGATGCTAGAGCAAGAGATTTAGTGGACAAGATCCTCAGCACAAATCTGAGTTGCTCCATTGGCTTTAATGAAGCTAGGCCGATTTACACCGGCTGTGGATCTGGTCCAATATTAATGATTTAGTTGTACTTGGGAAACCCAGACACATCTGTGTTGAGCCTGGATTTCATGCATAGGCCACACTATTTACCATGTGATGTCTCTTCACTTTCTTCTTGTGGGTTGGACAGACCATCTACTCCAATGAGTTTAAATTTCCAATCAACTTGAATATCTAAGGCCCAAATTCTCTTCCTAGAGATCAGCCTGGATAGCTGGATCGTGCATTTGGGATCTCCCCTGGGGAGAGAGGAGGTGGAATGCTCTTCTCAGCCAGGCCATAGCACTGGAGTGAGTATAGACAGTGAGCATAGCCAAATCAAAAGTTCTTGGCCAAAAATTTTTGGTTTACAATTTTTTGCAAAAATTCAAATATTCTGTGGTAAATTTTGAGAAGATTTTTCTCCCTAGTTTAACTGAATTTTTCCACCGGGGAAGAAACCCATTTTCCAACCAGCTCTAGTCTCAGCAGAGAGGTCAAGTAGTGAATGAATGATGAAGATTGCATTCTTCTTTCCCCACTAGGGGTGATCTGTTCAGCTCATTGTTAATATATTAGCAGCGTGATGAGGAGAAAATCGCACCAATGCTGTTTGCATAATACTTAGTTTGTGGCTAAATAGAGGCATTTCCAGCTCTAGCCTGTTTTGCCATTCTTTATAAGTATTTTTAAAAAGATAACTTACAAATATAAAGAACAGGAGTACTTGTGGCACCTTAGAGACTAACACATTTATTTGAGCATAAGCTTTCATGGGCTACAGCCCACTTCATCAGATGCATAGAACTGAACATATAGTAAGGAGATACATACATACAGAGAATATAAAGAACTTGACAGAACCATGATAATGACTTAAGCTTTCCAGTTGGGGATCAAAGATCTAAAATTCAGATTTTTTCTGATGCTATTTTATGATTCAGCACAGCATCAAAAATTGGGTTTTCTACATCAGGCCTGCCTTTCTCTCAATTCCCAAGGTTAAGAGAACAAGCTATAAAAGAAGCCAATTGCCATGTGTGTTATCAAACTCCATTGCAATGCGTTCCCATGCAGACATCTTTCACCTGGTGCTTTATTCCTGTTTTCACCTCAGTTAGATGCATCTTTGCAAGGACTATCTTCCTGAATTAATCTTTTATGCAAACAAGCATTCTTCCCATAATTGCCTTTGAGACAGCTGTGTCATAATTTCCTTAAGAATCAGCATTTTGAGAATCTACAGTATATTGATACCCACACTTAAGGTTCTGTCGGGTTTTTCCTTATAAAGCCAGATTTTAGGAGCTTATCACAGCCCATTCAAAAGCACCTTGGACTGAGACTTGGCATCCAATTTGTTCTGTTTTTTTCTCTTGTCTTTGAACTGCAGCAACACAGACAGATTCTGAGTGTGAGTAGAGTTTCTGTTTCCTGCCCCTTCCCCACCCCTTTTCTTTGTTTTTATTGCTTCTTGACCTGGATGATCGATTTAATGTTCTGTCTTAAATCACATCTATTAGAATTAGTCTTGTGGTAACACCTAAGAGCCCAAATCATGGACCAGGACCCTATTGTGCCAGATGCTGTACAAATGCAGAACAAAAATATGGTATGTTTTTAATCTTAAGTATAAGACAAGAGATAACGGGGACTAGATCTAAGTAGACTTAGATGCACCCTTGCAACACCTAACTTTTAAGCAGTCTGGCAGCCACTGGAATCCACAGCCCTGAGTTGGGTGTCCAGGCTCCCTATATAATTTATGGGGAGAATTAGGTGCCTAAGAATGAGGCTCACAAAAGCGAACACCATGGATGGGGATCTGCCTAGGCTAGTCAATAGGAAATGCCAAAGAGACACCCCTCAAAAGGAGCTGACCACCTGACAGGAAGTGCCTCTCCTGCTTGAGATTCACAGCTGTGAACCCTCTCGTGGCATTAGGCACCTCAGCCAGGTCAGCCCTTTCTTGCAAGAAAACTGAGGAGGAGCTCCCTTTATGCCCAATGGTTAGTGCACTCATCCAGGATGTGGGAGAGACAGGTTAAAATCCCTCCATTGCCTGATGTGGGACAGGGACTTGAGGCCATGTCTCCCACCTCCCCAGGGGAGTGCCCTAACCATGGGATTATAGGGTATGCTCATGGGGCAGGGCTCTCTCGGTCTTTCCTGTTGAAGCTGTTCCACTTTATATCACATGTTTAAATAGTCATTGGACCAAAGAGAGACACTCTAGGTCAGTGGCTAAGGGTCCCCCTGAGAGACCTGGGTATGAACTCCTACTCCACATTAGGCAGAAGAGGGATTTGAACCTAGGTTTCCCACAGCTTGAATGTGTGCGCTAACCACATGGGTATGGGGACAGCACACCACTTCCACCAGCTGTGTTTTGTGGGGGACTTGATCCAGTAGACCGTCTCAGAGCATGCCCACCAGATTGGGCCCATGGGCGAGATATGCAGGGAAATGCCTAGTCTGAGAACTCTCCCAGGGCTGAAGCATAAATTAGGCACCTGGCATCAGGACTAGGAAGGCCTCAGGCATGCCCAGCAGCAGAAATGTAGCTGCTATGGGGATTTACCAGCAGAAACTTAGGCACTTAGGGAATTTAGGTGCCTACATGGTTAGGCAGCAGCCATGGGTAGCAGGTGGCGTCCCCCTTAGGGGAGGCTAGCCCCCAGCTCTGCCTCTTCCATCCCCCCCCCCCCACACACACACACACAGAGCCCTGAGACCCCCCTGCCCCTCTCCATGGCTAGGGCCATGAGTCCCCCCTCAGCCGGAGGAGTCCCAGGCCAGCCGAAACCCTGAGCCTCCCCCAACCTGGAGGTGCCCTGGGCCAGCCGCAGCCGTGCTGCACCTCCCCTTCCCAGGCCCCAAGACACTGCAGGGAAAAGCCTCCCAGCAGACCGCCTTTGGGGGCTACACAGCTCCTCCCACGAAACCTGCCTGGGACCTTTGATGCACCGACGGGCTGTTCAACACCTTCTTCCTCTGATAACCATTTCTTTCTACTCTCCCCCTTCCACACTGCTGTTGGGTTCTGCCTTCAGACATGACAGACGGACATGCAATTAGGGTATCCCATGTCTTCAGACACGATCAATGGACACAGAGGAATACACGGAGATTGGAGTCTTCAGTTATAGTTGTGCATCTATTGTAGCAGAAGCTCAACTACATCCTAAAAGACAGGAGGCCAACCTGCTGCCTATCTGCTCTTCTCTCTTCCTTGCCACTTAACCAGCTGCCACCCTGTTTGGCTGGGCAATTGTCCTCATGCCCTTGGTCAGAGTATTTCCCTTTGACTCTGAAATGTGCCCTGACGTCCTGGTCTTGAAGCCGGGCCCAGTGGCGAAAGGCGATGTAGAAGCTTCCGCTAGGGCAAGCAGGCAGGGGTGGCCTTGTGGGCTAATTGTCTCTCTAGGGGTATGGGGTATGAACGGAAGTTGCCATAAAAGGAGGAGGTGAGGAATGTCCTGACCAGGCATGTCATTCCTTTCTTCCCGTTCAAAAGACATCACCCTCCCCACTGGGGAATCAAACGCCGATCTCCTATGGGACAGGCAGGGATACACACCACTATACTAATGAGGAACAGGGCAAGGCTAAGCACTGCATGGAACTCCAAGAGACAAGTTATGGCCAGTTTACACCACACCACGGACCCCACCGGGCAACACCACCTCTTGCTCTCTTCTCCTTCCAAAGGCTTTGGCTGCTGCAAAAGCCCTGGGAAAAGCCCTGTCCCTCCTCACATGTGGTTGCCCCTCTCACTGTCATCTGAAGAAGCTTCTGATATGTCCCATGCAGCTCCTGCACGGCTCAGGAGGCGGTATTTATTACTCAGCTTCCTGGGTCCATCAGTAATCTCTCTGGAGTCCAAGGAGATTACTGATGAACCCAGGAAGCTGAATAGCACATACCACTTCCTCAGCCATCCTGGAACCTGCATGGAGCATAATAAAGTAACCCCCTCTCCTCCAGAGAGCCCCACAACCGGGGGTCCAGCAACAGCACCAGGGGAGGCTCCTATTATACCCGCTGCCCATGGCAGCAACTGAACTGGGGTTTTAAGGATCTGAATTTTGGATTTAGCTGCCTAAATCCATTTGTGGATCTAGCCCCAGGTGGATCCAGATGGACAGAGGAGGGAGCACAAGGAAATAATCTCATCCACTGATGAAACATTTCTTGGTGAAACTTCTTCAGGTGTGAGATAACTAAATTGTGCACTTATATTTAAATGTAATTCTTCCCCCTCTTGAGGTAAGATTATAGACCTTTATGAGCCAAGTCATCGGCTGACATAAAGCAGCATAGCTCCATTGAAACTGATGGATCTATGCTGATTTATACCAGCTGAGAATCTGGACCTATATTTTCAATGAAAATATTGTGATTTTTGTACATTACAAGAGTCTGTGATCTCTTTTCCCATAAATATATGTATAAATAGTAAAAAAAAAAAATCATACTTTTTTTAATGAAAATTTGCACACAGTTTAGTGGTGACGTTATGTTTTTGGAAAGAAAGTTTGACACATTTTCAAAAGCAAAATCCAAATATTAAAATCTCTACAAATGAACAGTTTAGGGATCCAATGAGCTCTTCACAGCCAAACCATCCTTCATTATTCACTATCCTAAAATCATAGAAATTTTGGTCATCAAGTCAAGCCCCCTGTGCTGAGGCAGGACCAAGTCAACCTAGACCGTCCCCGACAAGTCTTTGTCTAACCTGATTTTAAAAACCTGCAATGACGGGGATCCCACAGTCCCCCTAAGTAACCTGTTCCATTACCTATCTTTATAGTCAGACAGTTTTTCCTAATATGTAACTATCACCATTGCTGCAGATTAGTCAGATTGCTTGTTGTTACCCCCATCCCAATTTACGCCACTTACTTTGCCTCCTTGTTTTGTTCTGTAATGGCCATCCACGGTTGGGTGCATATTGTTGATTTTTTTTTATCTTGTCTATTAAACAGATAGTAGAGATTTTAAAAGCAGTACAGTCCCAGGCTACAGCAAATTATGTCCATGCTGCACACATTTACTCAGAGTAATGTTCTGGTGGAGTAGAGGAATATTTTTATTAATAGAACTGGAGTAATTGGTCTGATTATATGGTGGTGTAGTTGTGTATAAATGCATGAAGTCTACAAATTGTAGGTTAGCTATATTATTTGCAATTATATGATGCAGAAACGATTAATTGTAGTATTTATGTAGTGAGTAACATTATAATACAGGTTAGTGTGTTGGAATTTGATTCTTTGCATAGAATATGGTATTTCATAATCTCCAAGTAATACCTTGTTTGATTGTGTTAACCTTTATATGTGCGCTTGTAAAGGTGCGAGGACAAAGTTAAGGTTGGGTAAGTGAGATAAATTCGGTAGCTGTAATAGTGAATGGTGAAGAATTCTGTTGCAGCTAGGAACTTTAAGGCATATATAGCTCCCCGTGGAGTGATTCTCCACTCTTGCCCAGTGTACTGAGAGTCAGAAGTGTCACTTTCTTCCCTCAGGCCGCAAGAGTGAAATGGCAAACAAAGGATGGTGTCCTTCAGAGATGGTGACAAACAAACTGTTTTTAATTTGCAAGGTCTTTTGTAAGCAAGGTGGGGATCCATTTCCCAATTTTCTGCCTATGCCATCTGGTAATGGTGGTCATGTCCACTACTTGTTATATCAGCCTCACAAGTACTTAGGTAAGGCTGGGGCAAATTGTCTCATCGGTCACAATGGTGCAACACCCTCGTGAGAGTAACATATCACCCCAAAGGTTTTTCCATATTCTGTTGTTATTTATTATTAGTATTATTGCCGGAGTGCCCAAAGGCCCCATTCAAGATGGGGTGTATACTAAGCTGTTTGATTGTGCTGTATTAATACATAGGAAGATATAGTCCCTGTCCCCCCCCCCCCCTCTCCACCCAAATGTTTGCATTCTAAGGTAAGAAAAGGCACAATGAGTGTTTAAAATAGGAGGAGGAGATCTGGGAGAAGGAATGAGGATAGTGGTGATAAGATCACACAGACACATAGTCTGGCAATGTGGCTCTAAATTATGTGAACTAAATATTTGCCATCCCTAACTGATACCCTTGTACATCATTTCCAGTTTGCATGCCATGACTGACCCATATTATAAACTGTACAGAATCAAAATCATTCAATAGACATCACCCAATTTAATTTCGAGGCACTGGCTGGATCTAGTTTAGGCTAGTAATTTACAGCAGTAATTTAGGCTTTGATCCACTAAAGCCCAGGGGCATTTTGCCATTGACTGTCATAGGAACAGGATCATGAAGGAGATTTCTTCACATACTAGTGTAGTGGGCAGCAAGAATGCGTTCAAATAAAATAAGATCCAATTGGAGCTTGTGATGGGCCAGGCTGTGAAGTTTGAATCCAGATCTGAACTTATGTAAGGTTTGAGGGTGTTCAGATCTGGGCTTTGGTTTCAGGACCATGTTGCATTAGAACCTTTGCCCAGAACGGGAACTTGGACCTGAACTTTTACTGGGGTATGAAAAAGTTCAATTAAATTGCTTGCCGCTCCTCCTCATCCTCCCCTACAATTCCTAGTGACAGCCAGGTCTGGAAGGAGAAATACTGGGCTAGCGTGAGAGATTCTAATCTCATGCAATGAAACCAGGAAGTACTGGAGAGCTATGTGAGAGAAGATGACCACGCAAGTGTTCTCCCGTGATTTATAGACTAGCAAGATGTGGAGAGGAGGAACCAATTAATCAGCAGAACTTTTGGCCCCTTACCCAAAACAGTGACACACTGTACCTCAAAATGGCACCCTGTAACCCCCATATTCATCATTCATTTATGGTTATGATATTTCATACAGAGCATGCCATGTACGATATCATATGAAAGGTCATGATCAGCTGAAATCCATTGTTCTGTTCAAATATGTATATCATTAGTGTGTATAAAGTTATGAGATTTTGCTGTATGGTTGTTACTAAAATATGCTGTAAATTTACTAGTGACATACAAAGGCCCCCAGCCCAGGAGGGTGCTCCAGGGCCATTAATCAGCAGGGGAGTTACAATCAAGGGATTTTCAATTCAATGATAGTTGCCCAAGTCCAAACAATGGGGGTTTACTGGATCACTGTGACTCAGCAAAGCTCGCCGGGACATGTCTGGGCAAGTGTCTCCCAGGCACATGGATTGAGGGTATAAAATAAGGAACAGTTACAGCATGCTTTGGCCTTTCTCCTCCCGCACCAATGCTGGAAGCAACAAGCATGCTGAGAAGACTAAAACTTCCACAGAGGAGACTGGCCCAGGCTTCAGGGGGAGGTCTGTGTATTAAGGACTGCAACAACCTGTGGCTCTCCTTGTATAGGCACTGACTCCAGGGCTGGAGCTACAGGTGCCAACTTTCCAATGTGCCGGGGGGTGCTCACTGCTCAATCCCTGGCTCTGCCATAGGCCCTGCCCTCTCTCCACCCCTTCCTGCCCTCTTCCCTCAGCTTGCAGTGCCCTCGCTTCTCCTCCCTCCTCCCCAGAGCCTCCTGCACGCCACGAAACAGCTGATCAGGAGGTGCAGGGAGGGAGGTGGAGGCGCTGATCGGCGGGGCTGCCGGTGGGCAGGAAGCGCTGGGGGCAGGGGAGCTGACGGAGGGCTGCTGACGTATTACTGTGGCTCTTTGGCAGTGTACATTGGTAAATTCTGGCTCAATCTCAGGCTCTGGTTGGCCACCCCGGCCTCGTGTAATAAAGTTTAAGATTTACATTGTGTATTTATCTTTTCCTTTCCTTGGTAACTATCTCTGACCTTTATATGCCTACCACTTAAAATCTATCTTTCTGTAGTTAATAAATCTGTTTTATACTTTACCTAAAATGGTGTATTTGGCCTTAAGTTCTTGGGGAAACTTCAGCTCAGGTACAAAAGCTGGTGCATGTTCTCTCCACATTGAGGGAGGGGTTGACTGGGTTATAAACTTACACTGGTGAGGCTTCTGACCAAGGCAGGATGGTACAGCCCTGGGGTCCTAGGCTGAGGACCTGGAGGGAATTGACTGGAGCCTCTCTATTGTTAGCTGTGAGTGTCTGGGAGAAGCATTCATGGAACTCAGCTGGGTGTGTGGATGTCTGTGTAAGTGCAGTACTTGCCAGAGGTTTGCAGCTTGTCACAGCATTACAGTGTGAGAAGGACCCCAGGCCAGCTGTACCCCAGTTCTAGGTTGTACCCTGGGGACCCCATAATCCAAACCTCTTCACTTTTTCCCCCATCACAAATGTACAGGGCATTTTTTCACTTACATTCCCCCTCAGCCTTCAAAATGCTTTTAGGAATGACATATCTACTTTCTTCCCAAGCATATCAATCTCCATTTCAGACAATGTAGCAGTGAAAGATTTATGCTGCTGTACAGGTATATTTCACAAGGGATTTACTAAATGATAACCATTCTTGTCTCCCCACATCCTGACATACTTTCTGCTTGTCAGTTAAATCAGGTAAAATGATTTTGCCTTTTCAAGATTAAGGGGCCAGTTTGAATTTCCTTGTTAATGCAAAGCAGACTGCTGGTATGCGTATCACTGATTGACCTACAATCGTGTGACACAGAAACTGAGGAAATTAAATTTGGATTACCTGGCTTACCCTCTAGAGCTGAGCATTTTTGGCACCGAGGGTATTGTTAATATCTCACTTCTAATATGTCGTCTATCGCTATTATGGGGGGGAACCAGCAACAAAATGGGTTTATCTCGAATTTGGGGAATTGACAGTGATCAATATCAAATCACAGTTTAAATCCTGCATCATTCAGTAGCACAGACACTGTACTGAGATGGGTAGAGCATTTACGTTCACAGGGAAAAATCTCCTGGCTGTTTCTCAGTTGCTCTATATGTTTAGAATACAGATGCAAGCACTGAAACTAGATCATTAAAAAAACCCTCTTGTGTAAAGAGAGAAGACCTCAAGAAAGAGCATTCAGAGAGCTAGATGATAACGTATGTGCTTGATTCTGAGAGGTGCTGAGCACTTGCCGCTCCAGTTGATTTTCACTAGAGCTGTGGGTGCACAATCCTTCTGAAAATCCAGCCCTCACTGTATGAAATACTACAGACTCCAGCAGAGATGGGGCCAAACCACACGCAGGAACTGAACACGCCCATACTGTGGGTACATTTAGATCTAGATGGGTTTGCGGTATATTGGGCTGGGACAGTGTTCAGTCTGAAATGGTATTTCTTATGGGCAGGAGAAAACATTATGGAATTCATCAGTTCTTCACACAGAGGTTGAGGACTCTGACCTGGAAATGCTGCATATAAGTTATATGATCCAGGGTTCATTGACCACAATGGGAGTCTTTCCATTGACTTTTATGGGCACAGGATCAGGCCCATATAGCTGATTTCGGCAGCACATTTCTAATTAAGATGTTGGTGGTAGAGGGGGAAAGGAAGAGGAGAATTATGAAGATACTAGAAGGAAATGAAGATACACAAAGATCTCAGGTGTCTCTGCAAAAGCTTTTCTCATAGGATCATTAGCACTGGATATATAAAAACCATTTCCAATTTCATTGTGTATTTTAAGCAGCATATAATTAAAGTATCATTGTGCATGCATTTGCTCACTCTATGGAATGGGGAAAATTCTGCCTTCTGCTACCCATGTGCTACTCTATATATATTATTATTATTTGTATTATGGTCATGCCTAGAGGCTCTAACTAATATCAGGAGCCCATTGTACCAGGTTATCTACAAATACAGGAGAAACAGTAGTTGCCTTAAGAACTCATTATCTAAATACACAAGAAAGACTAATGGTGGGAGGAGAAACAAAGAGGTGAAATGACTTGCCCAAGGTGACACAGTAGGTCATTAGCAGAGCTTGAATAGACCCCGAGCATCCAAACTACTATTGTAGTGCCCTAGCCACCAGATCACACTGCCCATTGAAATCTGTAAGTGGAATTTGGACTATAATGTGCTATTTTTATGTTTATTGAATGTGTAAACTGTATATACATATATAGGAATGGTAGCACCCAGATATGCAAATGGTAACAGTTAAGTACAGAAAGAGCAATGCTTTGGCTGGCCCTGTAAGAAGCAGTCCAATCCCCTCTTGTCCCCCCCGAGAATGGAGACAAACTGAGTCTCATAGACTCATAAACTTTAAGGTCAGAAGGGACCATTATGATCTTCTAGTCTGACCTTCTGCACAACGCAGGCCACAGAATCTCACCTACCCACTCCTGTATCAAACCCCGAACCTATGTCTGAGCTATTGAAGTCCTCAATTTGTGGTTTGAAGACTTCAAGGTGCAGAGAATCCTCCAGCAAGTGATCCGTGCCCCACGCTGCAGAGGAAGGCGAAAAACCCTCAGGTCCTCTGCCAATCTGCCCTGGAGGAAAATTCCTTCCCGACCGCAAATATGGCGATCAGCTAAACCCTGAGCATGTGGGCAAGACTCACCAGCCAGATACCCAGGAAAGAATTCTCTGTACTAAAGAAGAATGGCTGATAATGTGTGCAATGTAACATGGGAATCCCCGGTCTCGTGTGCATGGTCACCAGTGATCACAGCCATGGTGATAACTGATGTGAAATTGAAACAATAATAATCAATAGTGCTTACAGACCAAATTCATGCCTATGATCAGAGGATGCAGCTGCGCTAAGATGAGTGGAGTTGTGCATGAACTGGATTTGGTCCTTTCGCTTCAAAGGGCTGTTTGAAATGTGGTGCCAACTTGTTTAGAGAAAATTGTATACATTTTTCACAAATAGGTAAGTAACAAGAAGATAAGAGGAGTCATCGCTATTTTATTAGATCTCTCAGTAAATCCCAGTCTGGTTCTTTCCCCATTTCCCCAGCCCCCAAGGTTGGGGTAAGAGACAAAAAAGGATGACTGGGTAATATCCAGCTAACAGCTCCGATCTACCCAAACAAACCATTGTGCCCACTCAGAATCCCATCTGCCCAAATCCAAAAGGGGTGATGCCAGTATCAGACAAAGGAAACAGTTTCAGATGTATTTGAATTCAGCAAGCAAAGGATTCTGTTCCCCCTTACCTCAGTCCTTGCCAGAGGTTTATCTTGTAATGAGGTAGATCCAGATTAGTAATTTAATATTTTATACCAATTTTATTTCAAGGTTGACATTTGAAGGGAAAAAAAATAAAATTTTTAAGACCATAACCTGACAATGAGTTGACACTGACATTTAAATTAATTGACTTTAATTTTTTTTTAAACCCTCTGCTCTACAAGTTGTGATGGTAATCATTTCTTTTGTACTTAGTCTTCCTTTCTGATTTTGCATGTGGAAAGGCGAGTGTGAGGGAATTTAATTTACCGCGTTTTAAGACATTCAAGAGTAATTTATACACTGAAAGTGCCTATTAGGGAAAAGTCTATTATATTTCCGGCAGTGAATGTATTCCGATAAGACTGCTATGTGCAGCACTCATGTGAAAGCAGTGTAAAGCAAGTGTCAGGACCAGATAACAGAGTCTACACAAACTTTGATTACCAGTGGAAACCTTAAAGCTGGTGAGGTTACAATAAAATTCCAGCTAGATTTTTTTAAATGGTAAAGAGGGATAGTTATTTTCTTCAAAATGCCAACAAATGCATGGATTTCCTTGATTATAAACTATATTCATTTTGAATTTTAACAATTACCCCTAGTGGAATTACCTAATTCTTATAATTATAGTAAACTAGCCAGCATAAATAATAGCAGTTTCTTAAGATCTAGTTCTAGTTCCATAGTTTTCACTTAAAGCTGAGATTCAACCACTTTCTTATATATGAATAATATAGTGTATTTTAGGATGCGTAAGGACCAGAATGGAAAATAATTCAGAGTATATTATAATACCATTATATAAACCAGATGGTATCTCCTCATCTAGAATACAGAATGAGTTACTGATCACCCCATCTCAAAAAAGTTAATGCAGAATTAAAGAGGGCTCAGGAAAGACAAAGAGAATGATCAGAGGTGTGGAAAAATTCTTCTGTAATGGGAGATTAAAAAGGTGGGGATTGTTTACATTAGCAAGGAGACAAATAAGAGGGGACAGGATAAAATTCTACAAAATAATATTCTAGAGAAGGTACATCAGGAACTTCTGTTCTCCTTGTCTCATAAGCCAAAGGGACATTCCATGAAATAAAAAAGGGGCAAATTCAGAACTCATGAAAGGAAATGCTTTTTCCACACAATACATAATTATATTGTGGAACTCATTGCCCGAAGTCATTGAGGCAAAGAACTTAGCAAGATTCATAAAGGGAATGGACAGTGATACAGGGTATGTCTATACTACCCACCAGATTGGCGGGCAGCAATCGATCCAGCGGGGGTCGATTTATCGCGTCTAGTCTAGATGTGATAAACTGACCCCCCGAGTGCTCTTCTGTCGACTCGGGTACTCCACTGGAGCAAGAGGCGCAGGCTGAGTCAACGGGGGAGTGTCAGCAGTCGACTCACTGCAGTGAAGATACCACAGTGAGTAGATCTAAGTACGTTGACTTCAGCTATGTTATTCACGTAGCTGAAGTTGCGTAACTTAGATCGATCTTCCCTAGTGTAGACCAGGCCACAGATATCAAGAATATCTGGAGTTATCATAATTTTAGGTGACTTTCACAGTTCAGGGCAACTGCATCCATATTCCCCCTCCACGGGCCACCAAGTGCACCTACTTTCCAGCTTCCATCTCCCAACCATCACCTCTCTTGGGTGGAGTCACACATCTCACTGCCCCCTGCCCAGGATTTTTCCAGGCTGCACAGTTCCCTGCCTACACTATGATGTCCTGAGCAAACCAGACTGCCTCAATGGGCCAGCATCTGTGCTTTGCTTTCTCTTTGAAGTCTATGAACAGTGCGATTGCCAGCAGTTCTGAGTTACCACACTGCCCTTTCTAAGCTAGCATATTGATTCTTAAAGTGATAGAATTACAGATAAAACTTAATAAACCAGTTAAAGAACCTACACACAACCTAAAAGCTCACCAGAGGTCACCCCAGGGCCGGCTCCAGCATTTCTGCCGCCCCAAGCAAAAAAAAAAAAAAAAAAAAAGCCGCGATTGGTGGTGGCAGTTTAGCGGCAGGACCTTCGCTCCTAGAGGGAGTGAGGGACCTGCCCCCCCCGAATTGCCACAGGTGCCGCCCCTCTCCCTTGGCCGCCCCAAGCACCTGCTTGTTAAGCTGGTGCCTGGAGCCGGCCCTGGGTCACCCATCAGTCTTATGGCCAAGGATTGGGGCACCCCTTGGCCAGAAAGTCCTGCCTGTTTGCTGGGTCAGAATGTAGGTGATCTATATAAAAGCCCATTCTTTGAGTGTTGGTCTCTGGAAAAAACAGTTTGGACTTGTATATGTGAGCACCTCCAGGTGGTGGTACTTCTCTGGAGGTGTTGCAACCTGAATGGATTTGCCTAATCACCCCTCACTGTTCTTCATTCCTGGTGGAGCTGTGGTCACCCTCCTCCATGGAATTACAATCAAGCCCTGGCCCACAGTGATACATAAACTAGATGACCTCTTGAGGTTCCTCCAGCCCTATGTTTCTATGATTTTTCTCAATGGGAATGAAGCTGAACTGCCTACAGGGAAGATGATGACCCCTATGTTAAGGATAGGGCAAGCTTAGATCCATTCCTGTTCAGCAAAGCACAGGATTAAGCGCTTTGCTGGATAGGGATGGTATAAGCACCTGTTTTGCTGAATTAGGGCCCAGTATGAGAAAGTGAGAAACATTTTCCAATTAACCTGAAGCTACCTATGAACGCAAACCACACACAGTTCTGACCCTGCCAGCAGGTAGGGGATCTTGGGGGATAACTACTGCACTGGTGGGGTGTAAAATAAACTTTATTAAGAAAATGCAAAAACAGGGAAAATTTAATAGTGAGGGGTATGGGGTTTGTTAAGGTAGACAATTGGGGAGGGGTTTCTTTTAGTAAATAGGATAGGGGGTTTCAATAGTTGGGTACAATACAGTTGGTAACCAATTAACACTGAAGTATAAATGTAACAGGTAGCTAACAATTTCTATGTAAAGGGTGTGTCACAGCAGCATATAACCAATTAACAGTTATGGGTAAAATGTGTTAAATAACCAACAACTCTAGGTAAAAATGTGTCACCGTGGTGTAAATGTAAAATGTGAGGGGTGTTAGAGAGAAAAAGGGTAACCAATTGGGTTTTATGCTAGACTTTAGTAATACAATTGAGGTTTGGCAGCAGTAGGAGCGGGGTGAGCATGTGGGGGAAGGGATTGAGAGAGAGAGAGAGAGCGACACACACAGAGAGCAGACAGGCTGCAAGTTTAAACAGTAGAGAGACAGCAACGAGTGACTGGGGAGCTTGGGCCGGGGGGGGGGTTAGGGCAGCGGGAAAACAGACAACCACAATTATACAGAACACAGCAAAATCTTATCTATGATTTAACTTAACCAAGACTACACAAATTAGCAAGTAACAAAACACAATGCAACAATTCTTTAAGCCTAACTTACAGAGTACAATGGAAGCAATTTCCTAAACCTAACTTAACCACAACTATGCAAAATGAAATTACAATTTATCTAGACTAAAGGCTAAATCTAACCTAATGGGTGCACCTTTTACTAGGGGTAGTTCCAGAGGGCAGAGTGGTGTGTGCCCAGGATACAGCTTCAAGGGAGGGGGGGTGTTTAACTAGTGGTGGCTGCAAGCAGGCTTATTTCTAGCAGCAAAGGCGCTGCGGAACTAGAAGCAGATTACAGATACAGGCCAAGGAGTTAGCTTGGGTCTGCCTGCTGGGGAAAGAAAGCCAGCAGGTAAAACAAGGGGAGTGTGCAAGAGGTTTTTGCTTACCAATCCCCAAAGCAGCAGCAGGAACAGCAGTTTCCGCATCAGAGGACACAGAGAGGACTCGATTCGCTTACAATAAACAGGAGATCTCCAGGCACAAATTCGTTGCTCGTGGGAGGGGAGTTTAAAAACGGGGGTACGCTCAAAAACAAACGAGAGCGGGGAGAGGGCCCCCCAAAGACCCCTAGCTGATCAGACCAGGTGGCAAAGCAAGGACCTTCTCCGGGGGTCTGATCAGAAAATGTCTGGTTTTAAGGGCAAACTCAGGCAGTTTCCCGCCAGTAACTTTGATTGGTTCCCCTTAATCCAGGGGAGGAGAGAAGGCAGGGAAACTGCAGGTAGGCCCAGGACATGTCTGGGCAAGTTCTGAGTCACAGGTATGACTCAGATGCTCAGCTATGTGGCCACTTTAGGTCTCGCATACCTGGGCAGAGCACCCTACACCGAGCCAGGTCCGAACAAAGAAGCCAGACAAAGGAGCTAAAAGCCCCCCCCCCCTCCCTGATCAGAGCAATGGCTCCAGTCAGTCTGCACAAGCCATTTCCATGAACAGGGCCAGGCTGTGACTTTGGTCAGTCCCATGGCTGGGGGAGGGCGGCCACACAGCACAAACAGAACAGCAGGGGGACAGCTGTAACAGACAAGTTCAACTCCTTTCCAAGCAGTATTTGAAGGCTCAAAAGGATGTTTCTGGGTGGTCAGACTCAGATCACTTCCTAAGTGCCCTGTAGTAGGTTGCAAGTTTCAATATCTTTCTCTCCCTGAATATATTTAAGAAAAAAGATGGTGAGAGAATTCAGGTATGATCATTGGCAACCAAAAACCAAATGAAGCAGGCAGCATGCTTCGTGTTTTATTTTCAGTTTCACATAGCCCAATAACGAAGAGCTAATCAAAAGCATACATGAGACGATGTTCACAGCGTTTCGAGGTCTAAGGCAAATAACACAGGCAAGGAATACGTTTCGTATAAAGAATATGGGTAATATGTCCTGAGGGGCTAGCACAATTATACTTGTTCACTACGTAAGGTCAAATTATGTGTGAAGCAGAAACATTTAGCATAAAAACAATATTAATAATTCATTGGGCGAGCAGAGTAGTGAAATGATAAGATCCAATGATGGAATAAAGCAGTAAGCTGAGACAATGGAAGAGAGAGAGCACAGGAAGCCAGAGACAATGTGTTAGGAGAGGAGGGGTGAAAATACAAATTAAGCCTTTTCTTATGAGGTGCGCACATAGCTCTGTGCTTACAATATCATGGACCTTTTGGTTATCTCAAGCCAAAGTGACGCAGTGCAAAACCTTGCATCATATCTCACCCGCCAACAGCATAAGGTTTATTCCCCACTTCAGAATAATAAAGAGATAGAAAGGTAACCAGGTAGGTAAATATAATTACTATGTTTGCTGAGGAAAGGAGAGGGGAAGGACTAGCACAAAAAAAAATGTCTAAGCCAGACTCTGCCTTGCCTTTGACCTGCCAGCTAGCCCCCAGCTGATGGTGAGATGGCAACCTAGTGATCATTAGTGACTCCAGCTGCAGAGAATCAGGAAGGGCTACTTAAATAGAGCTGGGCATTGAGTCAGGAAAACTGTAGAGAAGGTAGAAGAACCTGGAGGGACAATCTCAGGCACCTGCAGGGGAAGCCCTGAGCTAGGGTTGATAAGGATCAGGGGAAGCTGCTAGAGTCCCTGGAGAAGGTTGGCAGTGAGGAGAAACTTGCTGAGACAAAGAACAGCAACGGAAGAACTCTGTAGGCAGAGGTTAGACTCCTGAGGCAGAGACTCTGGGATTTTTCACCTTACTGTGCAGCATAGGTCACTTGCGGGTTTAAACTAGTGTAAATGGTGAATTTTCTGTAACTTGAAGTTTCTAAACCATGATTTGAGGACTTCAGTAACTCAGCCAGAGGTTAGGGGTCAATTTCAGGAGAGGGTGAGGTTCTGTGGCCTGCAATGTGCAGGAGGTCAGGCTCGATGATCACGATTGTCCCTTTTGACTTTAAAGTCTGAGTCCATGAGCCTGAGCAGGGTTGAAGACTTTAGTTCAGCAGAGAAGGGAGAATCCAGAGGTCTGAGAACCAAAGGGAGGCCATGTTAAGCACAGTCTATGGGGGAGCAGCACAAGGGGGCTTTGAGGTTGGAAGTGGCCCAAGGAAACAGCAGTACATCTGAAGATGCAGACCTAGTTGTGTACTACAGGGTCCCTGTGCTAGAACCCAGAGTAGAGGGTGGGCCTGGTTCCCCTACCAGGCACAGAGGAGGGGACATGCCAGTACAACTGCAGTTTAGGCTCCTTTTGGCGGGGGGCTGAGGGAGGGCCACTAAGAACACTTCAGTGGTGCCTGAGGAGGGGAAAGAAGAACTAGTATTTGTATGTTTAGCTTGGACTTTCAGTTGGACCTTTCCTTACTGCAGAAGGGGACTGAACTTTAAGTGACTCGGCCACAGGGCTGAGCCATAGAAGACCTGCTGAGAAGCAGATGGCCAGCAGGAGATGCTGGAGAGGAGGACCCCTTGCAACATCGCATCTTGACACAAGAGGGCGCTGTTTTAAAAGGAGAGATATCCTTGATCACCCATGAGCCCAAGCAACTTGGTCAATCCAAAATAAAGTTGCAGGAGGTGGGGGAAAGAGACATTTTATAAGGGCTTTCCTTTTCCTGCCCTGCATTGCTGCAAGCTATATAAATTGGGCTGTGCCAGTGAACTGATTGCTGCTTTAAGAGATGGGGATTATTTGAATTATCACCGCTTTTCCAAGGTAAGAGGTTTATGAGTGTAAAGGACATCAGGCTGATAACACAAATACAAGGTTTTTGTGTTCCAGTATCTAGAAATTCCTAACCTTAGCTGTAGGGCACAATAGGGAATTGGACTTACGTGGTGCTGGCTCATGGAAGTAAGTGCTCACACTCATGCTGGTCCTGGCATCTTAGAAGGGTGACACACAAGACACACCAGTTAAAATACCTGCCACTCTGTATAATAACGTATTCCTGGGGGAATTCTGTGGCACTGCACCTGCACAGAATTCATGTCCTCTGCAGATTTCTTTGCTACTCTGCAGAAAAATGACTTTCTGAGGGGGAAGCAAAGGGAAGTCACAAGAGTAGTCATGCAACCCTCGCCAGCAGTATGTTTTGAGTGCCCAGGGCAGGCGGCTGGCAGAGAGGTAAATCACTGTGGGGCAGGTGACAGGACTGGGGACCACCCGACTGGCAGCTCCTACCCTGAACTGGACTCAGCTGCTAGTCTGGCTGGGCTGAGGAGGACAGGACTTCCTCTTCCCCTGCACGGCATCTGGGGCTGGGTCAGACCCACCCCCTGATTTCTCCCCAGGCTTCAGAAAGCTCTGCAAGCTCCCCCACCCCTGCATCCATTGCTCCTCAGCTACAGGAGGAGGGATCACTGTACGGGGAGATGCTCCCCCATCCGCCCAACCCCCGTGCATCCAGACCCCCTCAGACGCAGACCTACCCTCTGAGCCTCATCCCCCCCATACCCAGAAGCCCCCTGCCAAGACCCACTCCCACTGCATCTGGCCCACCCCAATAAGCCATCTGGATCCCCATCCCACCGAGCCCCAACCAGCTGCACCTGGATCCCCAACCTCACTGAGCCCCACTCCCCTAGTATCTGGACCCCCTCCCCCCACGCCAAGCTCTATCCTCCCCATATCCAGACCCCCCTCACACTGAGCTCCAGAGTCCCATTACTGTTGCACCCAGAACCCTCCCATCAAACCTCTATGCATCCAGATCCCCCTGCACCCAGATCCCCCATTGAGCTGCCCACCTCCAGATTGCCCCACACAGAACCATCTCGACTCACACCGGGATCCCCCCACACTAAGCCCCTCCACACTTGGATTCTTCTGGGCTGAGTCTGCCTGCCCAAACTTGGTGCACCTGGCACAGCGGGGCAGGGTCCTGGGGCATTTCTGGGGCAGGCTCAGTCCTTGCACTGTGTCAGGGTTGGGTGCAGTCTCACCGCTGAGTCTGTGTCCCAGGTCGAGCTACTGTGTCATCTCCCACCTCTGTGCAGCCTGTGGCCTGTGCTCCCCAATGCCATGCTGGAGTGCCACATTTATTTGACAAATAATATTTGCAGAATTTTAAAATATTGTGCGCAGAAATTTAAATTTTTTGGCACTGAATGCCCTCAGGAGTAATAGTAGCACAGAATGGCTCAGCAACATGCTATTGACTGAAGTTCTAAACCACTGCACCATGCTGCCAGCAGCTCTGTCTCACCACCGCTTCCTTGTATCTGGGACCCATCGAGAAGTCCTCCATCTGGCAGACTGAGAGGCCAACGGTGACCAAAGGCTATTCCATTACACCATGCTGCCCATAGAGCCGTGCACATTGACTGCAGTAAAGTGTAAAGGTTTTCTTTTCTGAGCCAGTAATGGCCTGGGGCTGGCATGCCAGGCAGGCTAATACTAGAGTACGCAGTTCACCTGCTGCTGGTATTGCTGTTTTCGTCATTGAGAAGAAAAGAAATGCAGGCACATCTTTGGTTCCCTCTGAGATTTACTGCCAGGGCGCTTTCCCATGCGGAATGAGCCACGTGTTTTGGGGGCTGTCTGGGATGTGTCAAGAAGCACTTACCCAGCCAGGCAGTATGGTAACTGCATTGTCTTAGGCCAGTGGTTCTCAAACTAGGGCCGCCGCTTATTCAGGGAAAGCCCTTGGTGGGCCAGGCCAGTTTGTTTACCTGCCGCGTCCGCAGGTTTGGCCGATCGCGGCTCCCACTGGCCGCGGTTCACCGCTCCAGGCCAATGGGGGCTGCAGGAAGGGCGGCCAGCACGTCCCTCGGCCCGCGCCGCTTCCCGCAGCCTCTATTGGCCTGGAGCGGTGAACCGCGGCCAGTGGGAGCCGCGATCGGCCAAACCTACGGACACGGCAGGTAAACAAACTGGCCCGGCCCACCAGGGGCTTTCCTTGAACAAGCGGCGGCCCTAGTTTGAGAACCACTGTCTTAGGCTATGTTTACACTGCAATTAGACACCCGTGGCTGGCCTGTGCCGTCTGGCTCGGGCTAAGGGGCTGTATAATTGCAGTGTAGATGTTTGGGCTCAGGCTACAGCCTGAGCTCTGGGACCCTCCCACCTTGCAAGGACCTAGGACCTGGGCCCCAAGCCAAGCCCGAACATCTACACCACAATTAAACAGCCCCTTACCTGGAGCCCTGCAAGCCGAGTCAATTGGCACAGGCTAGGCAGGAGTGTCTAATTGCAATGTAGACGTAGCCTTAGGCCTGGAGCGTATCTGGGAGAGGACTGAGGTCTGCCTTAGCTTGTGCTGCTTGCATCCGTGCATACCTCCACAGCATTCGTGTATTTGCCTTGCCTGTTTCTGGATACCTATATTACCTTAGGTCAGCACATCTTTTTTCTTCTGACCCTCTTTCCTTATACATTACATGCTCCTCTCACTTGTGCATTTAATTTGCACTCAGTCCCTTAGATAAGATGCTGGGTGTGGGATGTGCTGTATGGAGCCTGAGGGACTGGTGACTGTGTGGCTGTTGCACCTTTAAGCTCCAGAACATTCAGAGCTGGCAGAGCATCAAAGACTTGCCAGGCACAGCTGGAGTCTGAACCCAATGCTCCTAGCTGGCGTATAAGAACCCACTCGCTGTGCTAACAAGATCCAATTTCGTTGTTACTTTATTTTTTCTTCTTGTTGTTCTGATCCAATTAAACTCACCGTCATTATTTTAAAAGGCATAGCTGGCTTATTGTGTTTCTGGAGACATAACACAGGAGCCCTTTGACCCAAACAGAAGCATGGAGCACACAGAGAAAATGACAGCAGGAGACAAAATCCAATATTAGACTGGAGTCAGGGAAGAGAGCTTGTCTAAAAGAACATGGGGGGAAGAACCTTTCCTGTAACCCTGCAAATATATACACCTGAATTGCGCTAGTTTTGCTGTTAGAGCCTTTTCTGTTCAGGTTCCATCTTTGGGAACTCTACATTTGTAACTAAAATATTAAAATTATGTCTGTATCCTGCATCTGACGTCCACTCACCCTCTCTCCAGATTGACTCTGGAATCCACTCCTTGGGTTCAGTGGAGTTGTGACGATATCGCAAGATGAGATTGTAGGCAATGTAAAAGAAAAAGATGAGAAAAACAAACAGAAAAATGAATGAGAGGCTGATACAAAAGATGAAAGTCACACAGGCTAAAGGAGGGGAGATGAAAAAGAGACTATATCTTTGAAAGAACAAAGTACAAATATTTCCAGCAAGCGGCACTTAATACAAATTGGTTTGCCCAGTGGCATTACCTCTTGGCTTGTGATTAGGAAAAAGTCTTTGCATTGAAATAAGATGATAAACAACTAGATTCTCCAGCTCACCCAGTCTGTAAACCTACCCAACCCTGATACATAGGATTTATGGCTGGCTTGGGAATGTGGGGAAAGCTCCTCATTAAGATATAGACATTGCTGTCTTCACAAATTTCTCTCAGACAAATAATGAGACTTTGTTCCCTTTTGAAGGGTATATATATATCATTAAAACTATAAAGGGGTGAAGGAACGGGCACTTGAAATTCAGGAGCTGGCATTGCAGGCCAAACTCTTGAAGCAGTGGCAAGCATTCCTGATAGATGATTTCAATAATAGTTGTGGATGGCAGGATAGAAAGTGAAAGGGTTTGTGAGTTAGGATTTGCACTTAGAGATGAAGAATGGTAGCATGCAAAGTCTAAAGAAACAGCAACCACTGCACTTGGGTCAGGAGGTCACATACTCTGATTTCTCTTTAGACTTTGCAGGTGCAGGGAGGAGGAGGAGGAAGTAAGGTACATTCCCTTTCTTCTGATGCTGCGTGTGAAATCCCTCTTGCTCTCAATATGCTATCATGGTTCTGCTACTCCCAGAGCAACGAGCACCATCTGAGCAGGGACCCCGGGAGGCACGATGCCTGCACAGTGGTGGAGCAGGCATGAAACCTCAAGGTGGTGGGTCAGAGGAGGAGAATGCACTCAGGAGCTGCATCTGCTACTCTGAAATCTGCTCTTTAGTCATAGACAACGATTTCCCCCCGTGCTATGCAGCAACTGCAGTGGGAAGGGGCCATCCATAGTCTCTGCTCCGCCTCAGCATGCCCATTCTGGGGCTTGGAACACAGCAACAAGTGAATCCTGGCCTCCACAGAGCACTGGCCATCAAACTATGCCTGTCTCCTAAACGTGTTAGCAGGATGAAGGGGCTTGTACACCTGGTGCGGGGCAGCCATAAATTACCCGTTATGGTCTTTCTCCCAGCTTCTGGGCCGTGCCCTGTAATGGATTTGTTTCATTTTGGAATAATTGTTCATGTTTATGAGGCTCATTTCTCTTAGTACAGTTCAGTTGGTGACACTCCTGACTATGGGCCAGGAAGTTGTTCACTCCGATTAGAGCTTGCCAATGTTCACTATTAGGGGTTCCAAATACTTGGGGGATCTTTGTCTAAACTGTCTTAATTCAGCCCTGTTCAGAGTCGGTTCAGCAAGCCTCAAATATTTGGAAGCTTCTCTGGTGTTTATCCAAACTTCCTGAATAAGCCAACTTTGGGTGGAAATCTCTTGGTCTTTCTCACAAGATTTCTGGTAGTTTTTTTGTTTTCATTTGGGATGAAAACATACTTGAAACAGTCTTTCTTGTGGCATGCATAGTCAACCTGCAGAACTCATTGCCAGGGGATGTTGTGAAGGCCAAAAGAATAACTCGATTCAAAAAAGAATTAGATAAATTCATGGAGGATAGATCCATCAATGGCTATTAGCCAAGATGGCCATGGATGCAACCCCATGCTCCTACTGCCAGATGCTGGGGCTGGACTACAGGGGATGGATCACTCAATAACTGCTCTATTCATTCTCTCTGAAGCATCTGATCATGTCACCTGAACTGGAACCCATCTTTAACCTGGTGCTTTTCCAGTGAGGAGGGTTGGGAACCCAGAGGGAGAAAGGATTCCTGCCTTATGCAAAAGATATATAAGTGGGTGGAACAGAGAAAAGGGGAGCGCCATCATATGTATTCAGTTTTATTACTGTATTAGACTTAGATTTGCGTGTTTTATTTTATTTTACTTGGTAATTCACTTTGTTCTGTCTGCTATTACTTGAAACCACTTAAATCCTACTTTCTCTACTTAATAAAATCACTTTTCACTTATTAATTAACCCAAAGTATGTATTAATACCTGGGGGGGGGCAAACAGCTGTGCATACCTCTCTATCAGTGTTATAGGGGGTGAACAATTTATTTGTGGTTTAGACCCCATTGGGAGTTGGGCATCTGAGTGTTAAAGACAGGAACATTCATGCTTTCAGTTAAGTCTGCAGCTTTGGGGCACATGGTTCAGACCCTGGGTCTGTGTTGGAGCAGACTGGTGTGTCTGGCTCAACAAGACAGAGTGCTGGAGTCCTAAGCTGCCAGGGCAGGAAAGCAGGAGCAGAAGTAGTATTGGCACATCAGTTGGCAGTTCCCAAGGGGGTTTCTGTGATCCAACCTGTCACATTCTCACCCCACTGGATATTGCAGTCCTTGATATACAGGTTTGTTCCTTAAACCTGGGCCAATTTCCTGTGTCGGAGTCTTGTCTTCTTCTCAGTGTCTTGGTTGCTTGCAGCATAGGTGGGGGCAGGAGAAGGGCCCAGTATATGTCCACTCTGTCTGTTTTATACCCTCAGTCCATGTGCTTGGGGAATCATAGAATCATAGAATATCAGGGTTGGAAGGGACCTCAGGAGGTCATCTAGTCCAACCACCTGCTCAAAGCAGGACCAATTCCCAACTAAATCATCCCAGCCAGGGCCTTGTCAAGCCGGGCCTTAAAAACCTCCAAGGAAGGAGACTCCACCACCTCCCTAGGTAACTCATTCCAGTGCTTCACCACCCTTCTAGTGAAATAGTGTTTCCTAATATCCAACCTAGATCTCCCCCACTGCAACTTGAGACCATTGCTCCTTGTTCTGTCATCTGCCACCACTGAGAACAGCCGAACTCCATCCTCTTTGGAACCCCCCTTCAGGTAGTTGAAGGCTGCTATCAAATCCCCCCTCATTCTTCTCTTCTGCAGACTAAACAATCCCAGTTCCCTCAGCCTCTCCTCATAAGTCATGTGCTCCAAACCCCTAATCATTTTTGTTGCCCTCCGCTGGACTCTTTCCAATTTTTCCACATCCTTCTTGTAGTGTGGGGCCCAAAACTGGACACAGTACTCCAGATGAGGCCTCACCAATGTCAAATAAAGGGGAATGATCACGTTCCTCGATCTACTGGCAATGCCCCGGTTACAAACGTTGCATCACCTGCATGAGGCCACACCAGAGGAATTGCTTAACCTTGCTTGGGGAGACTTAGCAATGCCTCACAGACATGCCTGTACTTGTGCTCCCCATTGCAGAGCCATTGGCCATTATTTTTGAAAACTCATAGCGATCGGGGGAGGTCCCGGATGACTGGAAAAAAGCTAATGTAGTGCCCATCTTTAAAAAAGGGAAGAAGAAGGATCCAGGGAACTACAGGCCAGTCAGCCTCACCTCAGTCCCTGGAAAAATCATGGAGCAGGTCCTCAAGGAATCAATTCTGAAACATTTAAAGGAGAGGAAAGTGATCAGGAACAGTCAGCAGGTGAGTCATTGAATTGTAGCTCCCTTGCTGGACAATGGCTGTTGATGGATTGTTTCACACCCCACCTGGGCGTTGGTTACTTTCCTTGCTGTTGCCTCTGGGGAGCTAATATCTGGCTGATTCCCCAATTTACAGCATGTTTTAGTGACAACCATACAACACAAATCTCATAACTTCATATGCATTAATGATGCACATATATGGATAGAGAAATGACTTTCTGCAGATCATAACCTTTACCCTGATACCTTACAAGGCATGGGTTATATGTAAGATCACGATTATATGAAAATAAGGAATATGGGGGTTACAGTACGCTCCCCCAAGGTATACAATGTCACACCTGGGTTTAATTTATGATTCTGCCATAAACTTCCTATGTGTCCCTTGGTAAATCACATGAGGTCAGACCCTTTCCTGGTATAAATCAGTGCAGCACCATTGGACCCAAATGATTATTAAACCTAAAATACAAATATTAGCTTCATTGGAACGATGCCATTTGCACCAGATGGGGATCTGCCTCTTTGTGCCTCAGATCCACATCTATAAAAAAGGAGTAATAAGAATTCCCTAACTGAAAAGAAGGTTAGGAGGAAAAACTTATTAAAGTGTGTCTGGTACACAGATAATATGGTGATAAAAAACACAGAGAAACCTAGAAATGTTATGTGCAGCTGTGATCCAAAAAAGTGACCAAGACTGGGATTCATAAGGAATGGGATTGTCAGTTATGTGGAGAATATTATAACTCCTTTTTATAAATCAGTTGCATGGCCTCATGGAATACCATGTGGAGTACTGACCACTGCGCAAGCTGAGAAGGTGATATTGCAGAACAGAAGGTTTTTCTGTTAGAAAATGCTAATTTGTCAGGACTGAAATGTACCACAGGAACATGTCAATTTCGACAAAACTTCCAGCAGAAACTTGTTTGGTTTCCTGCCTCCCCAAAGGCCTCCTTGGCTCCTTGATAGCCTGGATTGTGCTGAAGAGCCCACGCTCCTTGGCACCCTGCCTTGAAGGCCTGTCAAGGAGCCTGGGTTGCTGGGGCCAGAAATGTTAATGCCGTTCTGTTTTGATTCATCCAAAGAAGAGCTTTCTGAAAAGGAAAATTTTGCATATCAGACTTTTTGTTTCAGTTGGGATGAAGTTTTTTTATGGCAATGTGAAATTTCCTATGAGAGGTAGTGATGGGGTATGCCAACCCCCACAATGAGCCCACAGGGGTTAATGAGCTGCTGTGGGCCCACTCAGCCCCACCCTGCTACACCTCCATTTGCTGCCAGGTAACAAAGGGCCAGTAAAAAAGGAAGAGGACAGCTTAATTTCTGGCTGACTAGAAGGAGGACAGACCTCCTATCTTTTTCTCCCTGAGGAAAGGACCAGAGATTGCTGACTGCCAGAGCCCTCCTGAGGAAGGGAGGCCTGGCCCAGGACTACTGACTTTGGCTTAGGGACTATTTCTTTGCTTTACTATAGAAAGGACTATTGAAGTGTCTGGAACAGGGCTGATGGGCCTACCAAGCATTTTGCAGGGAACCTCTGCTGTGGGGGAAATGGAACTGCCTCAATAAACTATGGATTTTTGCACCCAACTTGATTCTCCCCGGTTTTTTGTCTTTGACCCTGAAGAGTGCAGTCATAGAGGTACCTTCCAGTTCCCTCACAGCTCCAGTGATGAGAATGACCAGAGACCTGGAAAAACTCTAATAGGAAGAAAGACTAGAAAGACTGGGATTGTTTACCTTGGAAGGGAGACAAAGGGGGGACATGATAAAAGTCAATAAAATAACAGATGGTCTAGAGAAGGTAGAGCTCAACGCATGAAGTAGGTGATGTTCAATAAAATTATAAGTTGGGAAATTCAGAGCTGATAGAAGGAACTACTTTCTCACACAGAGCATAATTAGCCTGTAGAATTCATTGCCACTGGATGTCAGTGAGGCCAGGACCTTCACAAGATTCAAAAAGGGATTGGATATTTATATGGCTATCAAGGATATCCAGAATAATAATAGTTAACGTTAACTTACATTTCAGAAAGGATATAGAGCCTTATACTCTAGGGTTTAAAATAGCCTCTAACTGTTATAAATTAGGAGGAGACCTTCATGGGAGACAGAATATCCCACGTCTGCATAGTGAGAGGTTTCTTGCATCTACCTCTGAAACACCTGGTGCTGACTACTGTCAGAGACAAAGTACTGGAGTAGATGGACCATGAGTCTGATCCAGCTTGACAATTCCTATGTTCCCATTAAATAAATAAAAGAAAACTCTAAGTAATTTTATTTAGCCCTGCTTCTTTATCCTGTTGGGTTATTTACTTATATTATTATTAACATTCTTATAGTGAAACTGATTTCATTTACTTCCATTGTCCACACTAAGTGACAGACAAAGAGCAAAAGCTTAAGCAGTGACAGGCAAATTGGATTTTCACAAATTCTTTCCCCTTTAATAATTGAAGTTGTTAGTGACATAGGGAAATAAATGTGTGTGTTTATAGCGTAGTTTGTAAATTGAAAGTGTTCCTTAAATAATGCTTTCAATTAAGATTTTTAAATAAGTATTTCAATTATAATATATTCATTGAAGTTTTGTCTGCGTGGCTCTCCTTATGGAAAAATTAATTTGAGAAAGGCTTGGAAGCAGCTAGAAACGGAGACTTGCTCTCAGCGAATGAAAGATTATTCTGTTAATGCAACGTTTGTAACCAGATCACCTTCTGGGGAGGTTTGGTGGGGGTATCATTTCTGTGGAACCAGAGGAAGTTGGCATTCTCTTGCCTGCTCATGCTGTTTCAGTGAAGTTCCCTTTAATTAACCTCTCAATAAAAACTCGTTTGTTGTTGGTGGGTTTTTTTTCTCTTTTTATGTATCTTTCCTCTGCACTTTTTAACACTTTTCTTCCCAAACAGGACCAAATTTTAACCCTTGTGTCTTCACTGGAGTTTACCCAGGGATGAATTTGGCCTTATGGGTTTATAAGAACTGATGGACATGTATCTGCTACATAGAAGTTAAAGATGGGAAAAACCTATGATGTCATGCATTCTGTCATCCTACCAGTACAGGATTGTTCCCTGGAGTTCTTTTTCCAGTGTTGTTTAAATAAATGTTCAAATGAAGTAGCATCTGTCCCTTGAGACACTATTCCACAGTCTAAGACATCTCACTGTCAAAGAGTTTTTCCTGATATTCATTGTACTGTTTCTCTTATTTAATATCATCCCGTTACTCCTAGTTATAGCCCCTTGTTTCACCCTCATTAAATCCTCTTTATTTCTGGTGTGTAAACTTGTCTAGTATTTATAGACTGACTCTAGTTGTTTTCCTGTACACAAGAAGCAAAATGTGCACTTTGCAGTCTAGGTTGTTTTCATTTCAGATTATGGAAAACAACAGAGAAATAAAGAATAAACATCAAGTCTCAGTGCGAGAGAGAACAGGGTGGCTGGTGGTGTGACATTCTCCTGCTTAACAAACCCAAATTGACAGCTGACTCACAGGCATCAGGGAGTCTCCCCTACATTTAAAGGAGCAGCACACAGAAAACAGAATGACATCTCTCGCCTTTCATTTTCATAGTGGCATGTCCCACAGTTCTCATCCTCCCTCCCTTAATTATATATATAAGCTTGACAGATTTCAGTTTCTATTTTTTTATCATTTTTGACAGATGATATCCTGTTTATTTTTAAGCATTGTTTATATTTTATCAGTTTAAAACTTTCACAGCTGTGGGAAATTTTGGGAGGTCTGACAATTATTTAATGACAGCAGATGTTGAAATTCAAAAAGTTGAAGCTTTATAACTGTTAAAACTCAAATTGTCAACATGACATGTCAAAATAAACAACGTAAATATCATAGATTCATATGATTCATAGATTCATAGATTATAGGACTGGAAGGGACCTCGAGAGGTCATCGAGTCCAGTCCCCTGCCCGCATGGCAGGACCAAATACTGTCTAGACCATCCCTGATCCTTAAACCAAACTCTAATAAGTTCTCAAGCACCGTATTTAACTTTGCCTCTCTGTACATTTTGGTTGTTATTGATGGAAATAGTTTTACCGTTGGTTTGTGGCTATGGTGAAATCGACGTTTACCAATTTGAAAAATCAAATCCTTCCAAGCCTAATTCTAGAGTTCTTTTATTGCTCAAAGCTTCCCCACACTGAGCACTCTTATCCTGATCTAGCAAAGCACTGAAGTCAGTGGGTTTATCCATGTGCTTAAAATTAAGCACACCCTTAAATGCTTTGTAGGACCCAGGCCAGAATGCCCAGCACCTTGCAGGATCAAATCCTTCATCTTCCTTTTTCAGTCAGTCCCATCTGATTACAGGTTTAATAGTCACTTGGTGGTATGTTCACATGCAACAACTCCTGATAAACTCCACATGTGGACATCTGGGTTTAAAGCTTTCCTCTTATTATCTTATAACCACCTGAATAATGGAGGGGGAAGGTTAGGCAAATTAATTTTTCTATACTAGAGCAGTTAGTTAACCAGTTAGAGGAGCACTTAGAGGAGAGGAAAGTGATCAGGAACAGTCAGCATGGATTCACCAAGGGCAAGTCATGCCTGACTAACCTAATTGCCTTCTATGACCAGATAACTGGCTCTGTGGATGAGGGGAAAGCAGTGGACGTGTTATTCCTTGACTTTAGCAAAGCTTTTGATACGGTCTCCCACAGTATTCTTGCCAGCAAGTTAAAGAAGTATGGGCTGGATGAATGGAATATAAGGCGGATAGAAAGCTGGCTAGATCGTCGGGCTCAACGGGTAGTGATCAACGGCTCCATGTCTAGTTGTCAGCCGGTTTCAAGCGGAGTGCCCCAAGGGTCGGTCCTGGGGCCGGTTTTGTTCAATATCTTCATTAATGATCTGGAGGATGGCGTGGACTGCACTCTCAGCAAGTTTGCAGATGACACTAAACTGGGAGGAGTGGTAGATATGCTGGAAGGTAGAGATAGGATACAGAGGGACCTAGACAAATTAGAGGATTGGGCCAAAAGAAACCTGATGAGGTTCAACAAGGACAAGTGCAGAGTCCTGCACTTAGGACGGAAGAATCCCATTCACTGTTACAGACTAGGGACCGAATGGCTAGGAAGCAGTTCTGCAGAAAAGGACCTAGGGGTTACAGTGGACGAGAAGCTGGATATGAGTCAACAGTGTGCCCTTGTTGCCAAGAAGGCTAACAGCATTTTGGGCTGTAGGGGGGCATAGCCAGCAGATCAAGGGGACGTGATCATTCCCTCTATTCGACATTGGTGAGACCTCATCTCGAGTACTGTGTCCAGTTTTGGGCCCCACACTACAAGAAGGATGTGGAAAAATTGGAAAGAGTCCAACGGAGGGCAACAAATATGATTAGGGGGATGGAGCACATGACTTATGAGGAGAGACTGTGGGAACTGGGATTGTTTAGTCTGGGGAAGAGAAGAATGAGGGGGGATTTGATAGCTGCTTTCAACTACTTGAAAGGGGGTTCCAAAGAGGATGGATCTAGACTGTTCTCAGTGATACCTGATGACAGAACAAGGAGTAATGGTCTCAAGTTGCAGTGGGGGAGGTTTAGGTTGGATATTAGGAAAAACTTTTTCACTAGGAGGGTGGTGAAGCACTGGAATGGGTTACCTAGGGAGGTGGTGGAATCTCTTCCTTAGAGGTTTTTAAGGTCAGGCTTGACAAAGCCCTGGCTGGGATGATTTAGTTGGGAATTGGTCCTGCTTTGAGCAGGGGGTTGGACTAGATGACCTCCTGAGGTCCCTTCCAACCCTGATATTCTATGATTCTATTGTCTTATACTGTTCTTAGCCATATGGAGAAAATAAATTGGGTTTCCTGTTACTACTTGAGTCATTTTTTTGTTTTTTTGGCTCAGGTTTTTTGTTTTGTTTTGGGGTGGGTTTTTTTGGTGAATATGTTCTAAATCTTAATGCATGAGCATGTGTGATTCCAGATACCAAGGACTGAATGTTTTAGCATTGCTGCAGTATTCTTGAAGGGCATTCATTTACCACCCCCCTCTGACTTCAACCTACTTAAAGACATGGTATCGGGGCATGAGTTTAAAAGCAATATTCCCCTGTTTCCTGCTGGAGGTCAAAAGGGACATTAGGCCATTAGCTGGTAATTATTTTTTCATGATTAAAATAAAAAAGATTGCAGGTTGTGTTATAATAACAAAGCGTGTATTTTTTCTAATGTTTGTTTTTGACCCTATGTCTATCATATTTTGCTGCAGATGACTGAAGACTTGGACTAGCTATCTGTCTCACTATTCTCCTAAGCTGTAGGGAACAGGCACTCTTACATGAGGAAGAAAGTTACTTTTCTAAAAATATTTTCCCTTAAAAAAAAGTGGTGAAGTGAACATGTATTTTGAGGAACTCACCAGATCTCTATATGACCAAGACGGTATCGATTTTAGAGGGGGAAGTGTTACATCTGTCTGTTTTCTGGCTTCAAAGTACCATATTAATCTTGACTTCAGGAGGATATTCTGACAGAGCCACTATCCTAGATAAACCATTTAGTCTCCATTCAGTCTAGTAAAGAGTACTGTGTGTCTCACTGCAAGCTGATGTGACTTCAGCTGATAAATCAGTCGGGCTGAGGATCTTTTTTTCTCTCTGCCCTCCCTTCACTACATTAATATTGATTATTTGGAAGTAACTCTGTCCCAAGGAGTGGAAGTAGATACGCCTCATTGCCTTGAACAATTCTTTTGCCTCTATTGGGATGGTACAAGGTAAATTAATAGTGTGCTTGCAGACACTAGATAATGGTAATGTACTTGCTATTGATAGAGAGAGATAACATGAGTAACTTCAACTTTACTTAGAACAAAACATTAATTTTCCAAGGCCACTAAGATATATGCAGCCTCTTGGCATAACCTATACAGTTTTAGCTTTTAAACATGCAGCACTTGTATTTTAGAAAGCAAGGTAGAGGTTGGTTGGTTTGCTGGTTGGTTGGTTTGTTTGTTGGTTTGTTTTGTGCCAGATCTATGTGAAAAAAGTGGAATTTAATTCACTGCTTGCTGTTCCGGGCTTTCTTGTGCCTTTAATCTGAGTCTTTTTTGGAGTTTGCAAGCAAGGAAATGATGCACAGTAAAATTGTTCCCAGTGGTCCTTTGGTTGTGGTAAAAGTTAATAAGGAACTTTGTAAATACTAAATCTTAAGAGTCTGTTTAAAAAAAATAAAATGAAAGATCAATGCAAAGAAAATGCACAGGCTCAACTGGAATTCATTTGGAGGATTGTGAATGATGGATAATATAATTTCACAAGTAATGGAAATTCAAATGCCATGCTTATTTGTGAAAATATCCATCAATCTCCCAAGGATTTTGTGAGGCTTATTAAATTGATGCTTGTAGAGTACTTTCACCCAAAGGTGCTACTGCATGGAAGTGCTAAGTACCATGATCATTATATCTGAGACAAGGTGGGTGAGATAATATTGGACCAATTTCTGTTGGTGAAAGAGACAAGATGTTGAGCTCCATTGTGATGTTCTGGGGATCACCCAGGCCAGTCAGGGATTCTCTCACTGCCTGCCTTATAACTTTGGTTGCCTTAATGCTAGGTAGCTATGGCTCAGAAACTTGACACCAGTAGCCAGCCTACAAGCATAAAGGTCTCAACCTGGCTCCCACCAGGTTTGTAGGGTGACCTCAACAGCCTTTCTAGTTTGGAATCTCCCCAAATCCATCTGCCCTGAGTTCCTAACTGCCACACACTCAGACTTTTCCCCTCTGGCTCGTCACCCAAGATGGAGTGAATCCTGCCCCCAGTGATCAGTTCACTTTGCACACCCACCCCATGCCACACAGTTTGCACAGTAGAGACCTGGTTGGAGTAAAAATAAACAGAAGGTTTATTTAATAGAAAAATCACAGACTCAAAGTTGAAATAGCAAGGGAAGCAAATACATACAAGTTACACAGAAAATAAACATAAAGACGCAACATCCGGTTTTACACTTCTATAGTAGATAAAACTCCTCTTTCTAATCCAAGCTACCTTTTGCCTTTGAACTGACTCCCATGTGCCCCATCTCATAGAAGGTGCCCAGCATTTCATGGACACCACCCACTTAGATTCTGGCCCTCGGTTTCTAGATAAAAGCCCTCACACACAATCCTCCTTTTAAAAGGCTTTTTTACCTTTTTGTTTTGTTTTGTTTTCTCCTGGCAGGATGACTCATGGTTAATCAGGGTGGGGGAAACTCCATCTTTTCTTAGGGCTTGTCTCCACTACTGGTGGGATAGACACTGCGGTGATCAATCCACTGGGGGTCGATTTACCAGGTCCAGTGAAGACCCGCTAAATCGACTGCCTATCGCTCACCCAAGTTGACCCAGTACTCCACTGGAACGAGAAGAATAAGGGGAGTCTTAAGCTTTCCCATCGACCCAGCGCAGTGTGGACCCCGCAGTAAGTAGATCTAAGCTACGTCGACTTGAGTTACGCTACTAACGTAACTCAAATTGCATAGCTTAGATCGACTTTTTCCTGTAGTGTAGATCTGCCCGTTTTTTAAGACTGGTATTTTCTTTCCAGTTTCAATGTCTTTCCATTAACTTTAATGGTCCACCAGGTGGCTTGGGAGAAGCCCCGCCCTGTTTTGAGGGGTATCAGAAACTGTAGTACAGGTTTTGAGCACAGTTTTCATATACATAAATGCATAGGATTCATACCCACAGTCTGCATACATATCTAATAATGACCATCCAGTTCAGAACATTAAAGTTTTCATAAAGATCTCACTAGACACACTTTTATAGGATACAATAACATTGTAATAAATTCATTAATTCAATTGTTTATTCTTTGGGGTTCAGACCCTCTGTTCTCCCCCTGGGGTGTCCGGATCCTGATTGTCACTCCATCCCTTGTGAGTCCGATGCTGAAGAAGAGCTCTGTGGCACTGAAAAGCTTGTCTCTTTCACCAACAAAAGTTGGTACCTCATACAGGATTACCATACATCTGGGGTTTTCAGGACATTGCTTCTTTTTTGATCCTCTGCCCTCTGTCTGCGTGGATTTTTCAGATAAGAGGCAATATCTGGGTTTTTTGCAGGGCAGATGTTGTAGCTCAGAAAGAGCCCCAACTGGTCCTCTTCCCAATTAGTCCCTCCCCTGCATCCGTATCTGATTTGTTCCTCGCAGCTGTCAGATCCCTCCCACCCAGACCCTGGTTCCCAGCCCTGGGGAGGGAGAGAGCTCCGCAGGGAGGCACTGACTGATGGCTGATGCTGCATCTGGGTCTGCACCAGCCGCCCTGCCACTGTGACAGGGAGTGACACTGCCCCCCCACCTCAAGAGTGAGGCCCCAACTACCCTCTCCTGCACACCCAGGTACTCCTCCCTGTACACACACACCTCTTCAGCACCTCCAACTGTACCCACTCCAGCTACCCCTCTCCCCACCCCACCTCTGGCAGTGTTCTCTTTTTGGGAACCTGAAACATGGTAACCCTAACCTCATCCACCTTGTCTCCTTCATATCCTGGGACCGACACAGCTACAACAACAGTGCAGGCAACAATATTATATTTGTCAGAGCCCAACAAGCAAGAAATCAGGACATTTGCGCAATCAGCTCTGTTGGAGTGACTAAAGAAAATGGCATATTTTAGTTGTGGCAGATCAGTGCAGAATATCTTCCAGGCTAGAGAAATCCTTAAGTGACTTGTCTGTGTGTGTCACTCTACATTGCCACTGCTGAAAAGATCCTTCTCACTTTTTACTGCTCTACTAAATAATTAAATGTGGAAGCAAAAACCTAGAGAATTTGTACCTGCGCAGCATGCGACAAGAGAATGACTCAAGTGAACAAAACACTTCCTGCACTAGGAGTTTCAGAATGTTAATTTAAACTGATTTTACTGAAATCATTTGTATTATCCTGGCACCTAGAAGACCCAATCAGGGCCCAGGACCCCATTGTGCTAGGTGCTGTACAAATACAGAACCAGGAGATGGCCCCTGCAAGGAAGAATTTATAATCTAAGTTGTTTGTAAAATAAGTTATACACAAGGGTTCTGTTCTCCCTATGCCTAGGAAAGGTGGGGTATCCACAACGGAACCAGTTACAGCTTCCTGATCTTAGAGGCATCCTGCCCCTAAGGGTATAGTTTAGAGTAGCCCAAAGACTCCTGTAATCTTGACCTCCGTGCACTGACTCCCAAGGAGCCACCTGCCAGCCAGGGTTTGTCAGAGCAAGCTGCATTCCAACCACATCCCCTCTCACCTCCACTCTACGCTATGCCAAATGGTGGGATGGGAATGGTGCCAGGCTGCCTATGCCTAGTTCTGCCATGCAGGCATTCCCCCTATATTGGGGGAATCAACAGCACCACAAAAGGGTCATTGCAGGCCTCGGAAGTGAACCCAAGTTATCCGTTGTAGGAACTGTTGAAAAGAAAGTTCCAGTAACCTAAGAGGTGAATGGAAATGTTTTGTTCCTTTGGGTAGCAACTTGCAAAGGTTGACGATGCCCGTAATTAGCAGCCTGCAGGTGCAGTTTCCTAATCTACATGCAAAATTGCAGCAACAGCACCTGCAAATGAGGACCTAAATGTTCAATGTTGGACTCGGATGCCTCAATTTATGGGAACACAATTTGAGAGACCTTAAAGGGGCCTGATTTTCAGAAGGTTAATACTGAGCAATTTCTAAAAATCAGGCACATTTAAGATGCCAAAAACTCAAGCATACAAAATCACTTTTGAAAATGTAAGTGTCACACTGGCAGACCAGGTGCCAGCTCATGGCCAAGTCCCAAGCTTCACTGGATGCTTACCAATGCATGGCGGAAAGCCCGGCCAATTCACTTGTGTATTAGTATAGATCAAAGTAATTGTTAAATGTATAAGAGTGTATTTGGTGTTTAAACTTCATGAAAACGAGTAGGATGTTAAATGCATTGTTTTCACTTATCTGTATCCCGTTATAATGTAGTAGCAACATTTACATTGTGTTACCCCTGTAACTAAATAACCCATCAAATGAGAAAGAAGCCTTGTGGAAAGCAAATGAAGAACTTCAACAGAAAAGTGCTAATTTCAAAGCAAGTGGTCATTGTGTGTCATGATCAGAGGTCAAAGACTAGATGCATGCCTCACTCTCCGTCGTCAAAGGAAGAACCCACGTGATAGTGAAGAAATTCTCCAATCTCCATTTTGTGTGCTTAACCTCTACTCTGAATAAGCAGGAGTCACTCCAACCTAAGATGGAAGCTGTAGAGCCTGAGCACGGGCAGTACAGAAGTAGGGGAAAGAGCACAAAAGTAGGCCAGTTAAAATTGGCAAAAAGCCAAGTAGGGTAAAGTCAAGTGAGGTAATCATAACTCTGAGGCAAACAACAGGAGTGAGCACGTGCAAAATAAGATAATATTTTGGCATGTGTCCAAGAATGACAGTATAAAAAGCACTGGACTCACAGACAGTCAGGAGAGGAGCGGACAAGAGCTGCAAAAGGAATGAGAAGAGACAGAGAAAGCAGCAGCAGCAAACAGCAGATAACGCAGCAGATGCAACAGATAGTGTAAACCTGCTAGTTTTAATTATAGCTTAGCATAGTATAATGTAGTATTAGTGTTAGTCTGGGTATGGGTGAGATGTATATGTGTGTCAATCATATTTTACTTATGGAAAACGTAAAGTATAACTTAAGAACGGCTGTCAGTGATCTACTGCAGACTGGCCATCTGCAATCGAGCACATCACATAGAGTCATTTAAACTGTATGCTGCTGTAGTTTAAATGCTCTTTAACGTGTAGTAAGGGATTTTTGTCTGGTTTCTATTTTTAGATTACAATGTAGCAGGTATTATTAATTACATCAATAAAAATACTTTGTTTTGGAAAGCATACTGCCTGTGTGACAATTACTTTATCAGAAGGTTATATCCAGGTCCTTCAAGTATTTCTTCAACTACCCTGGAGATCCATACCCGAAGAAGAATAGATTAAGGGGGTGATAGGCAGGTTAATCTAGGAGGGCCCCAAAGCCTAAAATTCAGAGTAACACATGTGGATAGGGACCCTATCATCTTGTTTTCTGTGAGAAGAAACCATAAGATCCTGCATCTCTGGACTGTTTGGATTCTAACAGGGTGGAATAACTGAACAAAAAGACAGAGATCCCCAGAGTTATTCTGTGTAGCCCTGAGAGCCTTTTGGTAAACTGGCAGATTATTACATCTCTGCTGCTATTTGAGATTACAAACTGTGAGTCATCTATACAGATAAATTACCTGCTTTAACCTCTCAATAACTCTTATCCCTTTTTCCTAGTTGAACCTTTAGATAGTTTATTACAGAATTGGCTACAGGCATTGTCTTTGGTGTAAGAACTAAGGTATCAATTGATCTGGGGTAAGTGACTGGTCTCTTGGGACTGGAAGCAACCTGAATGTGATGTGATTTTTGGTGTAAGTGACCATTGTCACTAAGTCCAGTTTGTCTGGGTCACAAGATAGACTGGAGAGTCTAAGGAGACTATCTGTGACTCCATGATAAGACTATTGTAATACTTCGGGAGTTCACATTTTTTATTGGCTTCGTGAACTCTAATTATAGAGTAAATGGCTAGCCAACTACAAAAGCAGTTTCTCCTCCCTTGGTGTTCACACCTCAACTGCTTGAAGAGGGCCTCATCCTCCCTGATTGAACTAACCTCGTTATCTCTAGACTGATTCTTGCCTGCATATTTATACTGGCCTCTGGAAATTTCCACTACGTTCATCTGACGAAGTGGGTATTTACCCACGAACGTTTATGCTCCAATATGTCTGTTAGTCTATAAGGTGCCACAGGACTCCTTGTCTCTAATTATAGAGCACACCACCAGTTTGGGTTGTCTGCCCTGCTTTTGACAGTCTGCCATGAGGTTGGCACTCACAGTCATGAGTCACTCCAGACAGCAGGACAGTAGGCAATGGGGCACAATTGCATTTTTCATGCCTAATTTATTTTAAAATCGGACTCACTTTCTGTTCTCAAAAGAGAGGGGAAGAGAGAGAGAACCCCCTGAATTTGGTTGGGGGGGAGAGATGGGGAAAGCAGAAGACAATGAAACTCCAGTTACAGGAGTCAGGGCTGATTGTGGTTTCCCTCACATTGGTATAAGTCGGTAGTGAGTCTATGGAATAACTCTGATGTAAATGAGATGAGAATCAGGCCTTGACTCTTTTTTTTTTTTTTCCATGATGGCTGAAGATTTGTTTTCTCTTTAGCTGCAAGTGACCAGCGCAGGTGAAAATCAGCAGGCCAAGTAACCTGCGTGCGACCCTTAAAGGCATGTTGAGAGGCATTGCAATTGTAATCAGCACAGTTCATTTGTGTGTGGGCATCAAAGAGATGCTAAAAGGGGTTAATAGGCTAGGCCCAGTCATTTGTGTGGATAAGAAATCAAGGAAGAAGCTGTGTGTATGTTTACATCTGTCTTTATCTTGTAACGTTAATTAACCTTGAGATCAAAGATGTATATATACTGCATGAATCTAATGAATATTGCCCATATTGTCTTCAGTTTATCTATCCCTGTTATAATGAATGACTGGCAATTGCCTGATGTCAATCAGTGTAGCTGGGTTACCTGTGTCTGCATAGGAAATAGAATGTTAACTTCACAGGGTGGGTCCTTGTGGGCTCCACAGTGAGGAATCTTCGGACACATGCTGGGCTCTAAACACTTGGCTGCCTGCTTCAGCTATAAATGAAAAACCTCAGGCAGGATCCTGCCATCTCTGACCTGCTGAACTTTAAGAGTGAAAGTCTGAGCCATTGGATGGAGATCCCCAAGTAATTACTTGGGATACCCCGAAAGACTCATGGAAAGTCCAACAGACTCTACATCTAAATTGTCATTTGGACTCTGCTCTTTTTGGATAATCCAGAGTGGCTTATTGCAAGTGAGCAGAACTACCATCACTGCTATTATCCTGACCTACAGACTCTGACATCCATTGTAATCTACAAGATTTCTTTAACCATTTAATAACGCTCTTTTCTTTTCTTTTAATAAACCTTCAGTTTTTATTTACTAAAGGGTTGCTACCAGCATGGTTTTGGGGTAAGACCTGAAGTATATTTTGATCTGAGGGGGGGGGGGGGTGTCTGGTTCTTTGGAACTGGAAGAACCTAATATATCTGGGTTTTGGGTTTAATAATAATTTATCACAGAAGTCTGGTTTGTCTGGATGGTGCATGAGGGGCTACTGTGCCGAAAGGGGACTGTTTGTGGCTTCCTAATAACTAATGTAGTATGTTGGAAGCACATGTTTGTTACTGGTTTGGTGAAATCTGATGATAGAGTATACCACCAGTCTCGGGTATATGCCCTGTATTCTGGCAGTCTGACCTGAGATTGACATTCTTAGCTGTGTCCCATACCAGGCAACATGACACTGTAAATTTAGAGAGATCTTCTGCAGAAACCCAAGGAACTTTTGCTTGAACTCTATGTTTGGCTGAAGTACAGGGATATAACGCTTGGATTAGCAGAATTTACTAAACTAGACAAAGAAAATCCTGCTGGCCTTGCAGAGTCAAAAGCAGCTCACTTTATGATGCACTGTCTGCTCTCCCTAGTTCCTTCTCTTTTTTCCTCCCCTTCCCAGTAGGTGAGCACACTTAACAATCTTCAAAGCATCTGAGATCCTTCTTTTTTGAGGTAATACTTCCCCTTTTGCAAGGTGGGGAAAAGACTGGGATAAGTTCCTATAAAGCCAACATGGACCTTCTTAAAATCTCCAGGCATCAGTGCTCCTACCCTCTTGAACCTCTCCTTATCTTCTAACAGTTTGATTTTTTTAAAGCTTGAGATTTTGAAACCTTTTTTCTTTCTCTGCCTGGAGACATTTCTCTTGCAAGCATGTTTAAATTCCGTCACACTGCAGGATAAAGGAGCTGACGCATGTTTGTAATTTTAGCTATCAATTTATTGTCACATTCTTTGCACAATCCCAGTGCATGTCAGAAAGACAAACTTGAATAGTGTAGCTAATCTGATATCTTTACATGGTAGGTGAGAAGATGGTGTTTTGTAGTTACAGGAGTGAACTGGGAGCCAGGACTCCTGAGTTTTATTCCCAGCTGTACCACTGATTTTCCTGTATGACCTTGACAAGTCCATTTAGGGTTTTCAAAAATGCTGAGCAACTGCAGCTCCCGTTGGACATAATCCTCACTCTACTGAAGTCAATAGGAGCTTTGCCATCGACTTCGATGGAGCCAGGAGATCAGGGGGCTCAGAAAACCAGGTGTGTTGTGAGGGTAAACTAATGAAGATGGTTGGTAAAACTCAGAGTAAGTGCAATATATTTTGTCCCATATTCACTGAGTTCAAAGAACGATTTGGTTATAAACACTTTCTTGCAGATTAATTAACTTGATCCAATCTGTCAAGAATGTGTTATTGCAATGCCAAGCGCTCTAGAAGGTATTTTCTGTATCCACTGACCTGCTCATTGGGAGGAAATTGTCCGACTCTATCTATGACACACCTGACCCAGCTCTCTTTGGCAGGAAGTGCCTGTTAATACAAGGCAGCTCCATGATATGCAAGACAGGTGATTTAAAACCACATGAAGTGGCAGGAAAGTTCAACTATTGTTTATGGATATTCTACGTGGAAATAGATTCAGACTCTGTTCTGAGGTCCAGAATTCAAGCAGTTAAAGTGAACAGAGTATTTGGGGAACAATAGAAGGGACTAGATCATTGGAATTTGGTTGCAAAATCTCTATTTCAACTTTTCTCTGTATCAAGACAAAATAGTGTGGGCCTGATTTTCCTTTTGCTTATATCAATGTAAATCAGGAACAAAGTCAATGGAGTTACACCAATGTAAAGCTGATGTAAAAAGAGCCGAATTAGTCCCTATACATTTAAAGTAATGTTTTGCATCTAACACCGAATTACGGCTCTGATCCAGCAAAATATTTACATATATTTTTAGCTTTAAGTATGTGAGTAGATTCACTGATGTAAATAGGACTGACTGCTCATGCTACATGGTAAGAACATGACATAAGTAAGTGCTTTGCTGGATAAAGGCTGTGATATAGATGTGGTACACGAAATAAAAAAGGAGTTATTAGTAAGTCATATATTTTCAGTGAATGATGCATGCTTCTACAGCTTGTACAGAGGCTGGGGAATGGTACAAACCAATACACAGGTGGATACCTGGACAGCAATTTAGCTAGAAATTTTAATAAACTGGCTGAAATTCATGTTTAGTCCTGTACATTGCAGGATAGGAACCTTCAAAGAGCAAGGAGCAAATCCCCAACAGGCATAAATCAGATTTACACTAGCTAAGGACCTGACCCTAAAAGTTTCCTTGATTCTTAATCTAACAAAACCAAACAAAAGTTTCTAACAGCAGAAAAAAATGAGATCACCAACCTCATCCACTCTTGAGCACTAATTGTTTTACCATGCAAGGCTGTAAATAGAGCTGGTCAAAATGTCTCGCAGCCCGCCAGTGGATTACCCTAATGGGCCTCATGCCAAAGATTGCCGATCCCTGATCTAGACTGAAAGCATCTTGGCTAGTGGGCATTACCCAGGTGTAACTACATTTGAACTACAGATACATAGTCAATATTTATAACTTCAGATAAAAAATGAGACATGCATGCAACTCAGATAATCATATTCAGCAAATCATAATTTTTTCAGCGACACTTCAAATGATGTATCTTGCATAAAATACATTATATCATAATCTTATCATAATAACATCACTGCAAAGAATATGGGGTACAGTGTCATAATCATAATTAATGTTAACCAATACTGGAAGGAATATTAAACCTCATGCGTCAGGGTTTAATCCAGTCTCCAACTGTTAGCGATCAGGCAGATTATCCCACAACCGCCGAATAGAAAGGTTTTCACATTGTCCTCTGAAGTATCTGTGGCCACTGTTGGAGACAGAATGCTGGACCAGATAGATCCAGGACCTGAGCCTGTCTGGCAATTCCTATGTTTAGTTTTTCTGGTAGTTTTTCCCAAATAAGACTTACCATTTTCCAACCAGCTCTAGTTACAAACATACGTTGTGTACAAATCTCACAGGCTGTGATGGGAGCTGTGCCCCTGTATCTGACAGCAGAATTTGTTGTATAGACGTTTTCCTTCTTTTGATTCCTTACTCTTGTTTTATTCTTGAAAGCTCTGTCAGTAGTTTCATGGCCTTCTCTGAGCCATTCAGCCAATACCTTGTTTTATTTGCAGAAAAGCTTCCACTCCTCTTTCTCTGTCTCTCCATGTCTGTTCCTCTCCTGCAGTTTTCCCCTGCCTATCCACACTGTTACCCTTTCCCCCACCTTCATCATCCTTTAGCCAAGCTCTTTTAATCTTTCCTTCAAAGTCAGTCCCTCTAAACCTCTGATCATTTTCGCTCCTATTCTGTGAACAATGTCCAAAAATTACTGGTAATGCAGTGCCCAGAACTGAATGCAGTTTCCCAGGTATGGATGCACAGGGACACAGGAGAGATGTTACTTCCTGCTTTGTGACATGTTGGCTTTGTGTGTGCAGCTCAAATTACCCTTTCTCTTTTTCTGCAGCTATATATCTCATTTAATTTTCTGTCCGCTATCACCTCTAGGTCTCTGTCATCATTATTCCTTCTTAGGTTTCTCCCTCCCTTTGAACTGGGTTGTTTTTGCTTAGATGCACCCATATTAGAGCTTGCATTTTTTTTCAATGTTGAATCTTGCTTTCCTTTTTTTCTGCCCATGTTTCTAGTCTCTCCAGTACCCTTTATATTAGTTTTCCATCCCAGCTGGTGTTTGCAGCTCCTCTCAATTTAGTATGGTCTACAAACTTCATTAAGATGCTGCTTCCAAATAATTAATAACAGTATTAAATAAAATGGGACCCAACACTAATCACTCCATCACGGCAGCAGACACTTTTCCTTAACTTGGTACATCAGCATTTATCATTTCTCACCACCTTTTAGACAGTGATTCATTATAAAGAATGATCAGAGAGAGATGAGTCTAATTATAGTTTCAGAGGTCCCTATCCTGTTGATTCTTTAGGAGAGCATTCTGCTATTCTCTTGAAATGTGTCATTCACACACTGAAGGTTAATCCCTTTGAGAGGCTACAGTTGGCAACATAGATAAGAGACTGCGGCAGTAAACATCCATTCTTTTAGCACTGGCAGGGAAGATGGTGTACAAGCAAAATGAAATTCACTATTCAGAATCAAAATAGGGGTTGTGTCGGTCCTGATTTGCTGCTAAATGCCTCTAAGCTCAGAAAGGAGCTAGACATTGGCACCTAGAGGTTGGCAGGAAATCTTGAGGCAGGCACAAATTTGAAATGAGGGTGCCTTTACTATTCTGGCAGGCCGCTGGAGTTGGTTTGAATACTTGCAGTAGGTGACATTGACTGGCCAGTGCTGGGGTACTGTCGGTGGCAAGAGTAGAAAATGCTGATTGTAGGCCCCATCCAGCTGAAAAGACATTGCACTGTTGCTGGTATATGGAAACTTCACAGCCATGGAGGCTTCTCCCAGTTTGGGGAGCTCGGGTATGTCTACACTGCAATTAGACACCCGTGGCTGGCTCGTTCCAGCTGACTCAGGCTCACAGGGCTCGGGCTAAGGGGCCGTTTAACTGGGATGTAGACATTTAAGCGGGGGCTGCAGCCTGAGCTCTGGTACGTTCCCCGCAGGGTCCTAGAGTCCAGGCTCCAGCCTAAGCCCAAAAGTCTACACTGCAATTAAACAGCACCTTAGCCCGAGCCCTGCCATCCCTAATCAGCTGGCATGGGCCAACTGTGGGTTTTTAATTGCAGTGTCACAGACCCCTAGTTATCCCACATCCAGTGGCTACAGGATAGCAGTTTATTGGGTCAGCCTATGGCAACAATAACTCCCAAAAGCTGCATGGTTTCAGAAAAGGGTGCAAGATAGTCCAGACACCATTCAGAAGCTAAAGAGCACAACCAGCTCACAACTCATTTATTTGGCTTCTCCTCCCTTTGTCCCACAGAAAACTCTCCACTGCAGAAGCCTTTATCTCTTGTTTTGGGGCATTCACAGCAGCCCCCCATATTTCCCTTGGTTATGTTGGTTTGTTGGTGACTCAACATCTGCAACTGCCAGGACAGGGTGAGATTCAGAACGGCCATAGATATGTTGAGCAGGAGCCAGGGCTGTGAAAAACGAGAGGGATGGGAATCTAGGTGAAAAAATTAGCCCAGATGTGGGGGGAAATTTGGGGTGGTTCATTTTTTTGAACTCTCCTCCAACGTAAAGTATATTTGAACTTTTATTTTGCACCAGACACACTAGGTTCAGGCTTAATCTTAACGAATGTAATTTAAACTGTTCTAAAATCAAAGGGGAGGTGATGAGAACATCTAAGTTGCTGAAATGCCTAGTAAGAAACAATGCCAAGTTATAGCTCTGCATAGACACATAGAGGGAAGGGGAAATAGGTAGCGTCATTAGAGATTAGGTAGCGGGGTGTGGCTAGTGGGTGGAATCAATTGTCGTTGGATACCAAAAAGAAAAGAATGGGTGGGGTTGTGAATTGCTAAAGGGCTAGGTTAGTTAGCATGAAGATATTCTGGAAAGTAGTCTGGTCAACTGATAACACATTTCTATGTAGAACTACATAAAACTGGTTGCTCATCTTCTGTATTCACAGTGTTCACTTCACTACTCAATTATTTCTCATTCTAACTGAAGCAAATGTGAAAGCTGCTGCTCAATGCTGGAAATAGGTTGTTAGTGCTTAGTGATTACCATATAACAGTGTCTGACTTTATCTAACTCAGAGTTGAAGGGAACTCTAGAAACCAAGTGACTGGATAGACTAAAATAATGAAAACAGATAATTCTTTTAAAGTTAAATGTAAACATTGTCAAGAATTGTTAAAAAGCCAGATAGAAAGGATTTGTGCTCATCTCATGTAGTGCAGAAAAACTGTTTGTTTGAATTCTTCAAGATCAAATGTGCAGAGCCTGCAAGTGGGACTTTCTATCCTATCATTGTCAACAAATAAAGCTGGGATGATCATTTAAGTCCCTGTTCCAAGCCTCGCACCAGCTCTTCATTATAGCTTTATTCAGGAGTCTTTGTTTGCCTTCACCATGCAAAATGTCTACTAGATGCTGCAAATAAAGAATTAGAGGGGTAGGGAGGAAGAACTACAAGTATCATGGCTGATATAAGCTTGTTGGTCAATCATGAGAAATGTTCTGCTATGAAGCATCCATGCAGTGAAAATTGTGTTCCTACTTAATTCTATTGATTCCACGTCTGAAAAGAGAACCCTTGAACTTTATGTGAAAGTTGCTGAATATGCAATTCAAGAATGTAGATAAAAGAATCACAAGAAGGTCTCTGCTGTTTCCTCATACAGTGAAAATGATGAGTGAACTTCAGGTGTAATGTCTGGATGTTGGCTGTCTAAGCCTGGTTGAGAAAGAAGTAACAGCTATTACAGTGCTAGAGTGCATTTTGGAAGCTCAAAAATTCTTCTGCAGCAACCATCATCCTAGTGGTAGGACTGATGCCCCACATGGAACTCAATGGACCTCTCAGGAAGAAGGTGGCTCTACTTGCATCCAACTACCACAACTATGTTGAAACTTGCATGGAGCAAGGGAAGGATTTTGACCAAGCCATAGTACATATTTTACATATGGTATGTGAAGAAGAAAGACTGACCAAGAATTTTGTAAAAGTTGACTCTCATCCCCATATTTAGGAGCCTGAATGTGAGTGATCAGATGCTGCTAAGTGCTTGGCACTTCTGAAATTCTTGGCTACCTCTCTTTTAAAAACCAGCTGAAGGATTTTTCAGGGGGACTTCACAGATTTCAGGCTGTCTGATGACACCACAGTCACAGTAGCAATTTTCCTTCGTCTAACTAACAACAAGGAACTGGAACCATACAAGGACAAAATGTAAAAACAGAGAGGCTATAGATCTTTTCTATGACAGTAGAATGTCAGAGTTACGAAACCCCAGAGTTACGAACTGACCAGTCAACCACACACTTTATCTGGAAATGAAAGTATGCAATCAGGCAGCAGCAGAGGGGGGGGGGAGGAAAAACAAATACACTACAGTACTATGTTAAATGTAAACTACTAAAAAAAGGGAAAGTTTAAAAAAAAGATTTGACAAAGAAACTGTTTCTGTGCTTGTTTCATTTAAATTAAGATGGTTTAAAAGCAACATTTTTCTTCTGAATAGTAAAGTTTCAAAGCTGTATTAAGTCAATGTTCAGTTGCAAACTTTTGAAAGAACCACCATAATGTTTTGTTCAGAGTTACAAACATTTCAGAGTTACGAACAACCTCCATTCCCAAGGTGTTTGTAACTCTGAGGTTCTACTGGCCAACATGATTCTAAAAACAGAGGTGATAGGCTGAACCCAGAACAGAGAAGAGGCTTTCATGTGGCTCATGAAACATGATCCTGGGGTTTCTTTCTGTTCTGATATTTAAACTGAACATTCACCAAAATGTATATAAAGGAGCTCATGTCACAGTTTGCTTTGTCAAAATGCTCTTTGTTGTTTTGATTTATTTGTCAGGAGGGGAGTTATGTTTGTTTTTTAAAATGGAAGTTAAAATTCTGGAAGTCAGGACAGGTGAATTCAGAGCCTTGTTACTTTTGTAAAAGATCTGCACTCCTATCCAGAGAGCTCAGCAGCATTTTAGCCTGTGGATTGCTCATTCTCATTAGCTTAGTCAAAACGCTGTGACAGGCTGAGTGTTGAAAAAGCAAAAAAGCTGATAAAAATGTGTCAGTATCTCAGGACAGATACCAAAAAGTGGTAGGCCTAACTAAATGGTAGGCTGGGTCCTCAGTTACTGTGATTTCCTGTTTCCCTTATAGAATTGCAAACATCATTTCGGGCAACGTGGCGTTTTCCAGTGTTTGAGGGATAAATATGTTCATGGAGTGAATTGCACAGGATAGGTCTTGTATTTCATTTCACAAACCATCACAAGTATCCCCCGCTGCCTTCAGAAAAAGCATCAGAGGTGGGGATGGGATGGGGAGGTCAGTGTTTTGAGGTTGGGAAAATCACAACAACCCTGGCAGGATCAAGTTCTGACCGTAAATGGAATAGTGGGAGTCTTGATTGTCTATTGCAGTTCTACAGAATTGCCAGACTGCATCAAACCAGTGATCTGTCTAATGTACTATCCTATCTGCACCAGTGCCAACACCAGAAGCTTCAGAGGATGGTGCTCAAAATCCTGCAATGGGCAGTTCTGGGATAAGTTGCCCCCTATTGTTCAGAAAAGAAATATTATAATACCAATAGGTATAAACACTAGCTAGATGTAAGCCATGGCTTCTCTCAGCTCCAAAACATTACCAAATATTACAGAGGGCTCCAAAGCAAAACTCCAGGTGCAAATGCCTTTGACCTTTGGAAATATTTTGATGAGGCGCCAAACTTGGCAGACCCTATCGTGTACTCAAATCGCTCTTAAAAGCATCCTATCCATCAGGAAGGCAGTGAAAAGAGAAACATGGAAGAAAAGGTCACATTAGCAAAAAGCAGCTGGCATGATTCCACGAGGTTCATTTTACTTAGTGGGCCAGGGTTCCGCTTTTCTAATTCCTATTCTCAGCCAAAACTTGATGGCACAAACATGAAAGGCTTTTGGAGATATATACTGTATCAGGGTGACATTTCAGAGGTGATTTGCGGGGAGTTGCATACGCACGTTTGTAAATAATAGTTGTCTAGCTCTCCAGAGACTGCACTAAACTTTTATTACATCCTCTGCAAACATTACCACTAGGCACTGCAGATTGACTGTACCATGTACACAGACACCACATTGCTTTTGTACAAAGACTGAAGCATTTATTAGAGGACAGGATTATAAAATGACAGTCTAAATATTATTAGCTAAACATTAACTGATTAAAAAAACACCCTGTTCTTCCTTCAGTATGCACACAAAGTTCTTGTTACCATTAATGATGATATTTTGCACTTCTTCAGCACTTTTATTCTCAGAATCTCAAAGGGCTTTGCAGCCAGTAATTACTTAAGCCTCACAAGACCATTTCAAGTACACACGAAGTATTAACCCTATTTTACAGGTGGATATGTGGAGGCATAGAGAGAGAGATGAGCCAGAAGCCAGCTGGGATAGTCCCATGGTGATAGTGTCCATGAAGCCCTGAACCATCACAAAAGACTTTCCAGCTCCTATTTTGTATTATGGTGGCATCTAGGAGCTGCATTGTATATACACATAGTGAGGTAGTCCCTGCCCCAAAGAATTTACACGCTTAACAGATAAGGGTGGGAGGGGAAACTGAGCCACGGAGAAGTGACACATCCAAAGTCACACAGCATGGTCATGGCTGAATCTGGAATAGAACCCAGGTCTCCTAGGTTCTAGCCCTACCCATCAGACCTTGCTGCTTTTCATCTAGATGGCCATCACACTCACTGAGCTCTAAACGGTACCAGCAGCCCTACTGCAGTGATGACATCATCAGCTCATGGTTGGACAGTGCAGTGTGTCAGGAAAATGTGTACACCAAGACTAGTCCCATTATCTCCTTAGCCCAATTGGGGGCCTGATCTTAAATTAAACCATAAATGGGGGGAAACCTTACTGACCAATAGCCCTGCATTAATCAGCATGAGCCTAAGGGGTCTTTGCCCTGACTCCTCACGCTCCCAAGACAGAGTTACAGACAAACCAGTGTAACCAAAATCAAACATCTCTGTCCCCTTTTACACCTCCTTAACACTTTCTTGCCTTGTCAATCACCTCTAATGCACAAACATACACACTAGTCTCACAAGAATCGAGGGACCCAAACACAACCATTGATCATTGATCATTACCTGTTAGGTTCACTCCCTCTGGGGCACCTGGCATTGGCCACTGTCGGTAGACAGGATACTGGGCTAGATGGACCTTTGGTTTGACCCAGTATGGCCATTCTTATGTTCTTAACCAACCCCATCCCCCCACCATCACCACCACCATGGACCACTATAAAACCCAGCCTCTCAGCCAAACTAAGAGGACCATCATAAACACAGCTGCCCCGCCTGGGCATCCAAATAAGGACTTCCACAGGGAGTCTCCAAAGGTCATTTCAGCAGTAGTCGTCCAACTACCCGGTCTATCAGTGTCTAGCCCTAATCCCAGCACTCCCCACAAAAACATCTCATTCCAAAACCAACCTAAAAAATTTCATGCCACTGAAACCCTTCCCAGTCCCATGAGGCTCTTGTTCCCAAAGGGATCCACGTCCACGCTCCCTGGTAGAGGTTCATTATAACCTCATCTTTGCAAGGGGAAGTCAGGGTGAATATTGAATATTCTCCAGGAATTGTTCATGAGCAATCCATTGAGTTAGCACCTTTTATCACTCACATAAAAATACATTGACTCCTTGTGAATAACAAAGCAATCCAAGGAAATCATGATCTGCTTGGGGACCCCACATGAGCAGCAGCAGAAATTCATCGGATATGTTATTTGTTGAGAATTATTCAACCACTGACTCCTTGGAATTCATCCAAAGGGCCTATGCTGTGTGTGTTGTGCATTTGGCAAAGAAGCCTCATATGGAAGAGTCTTTTCATGTGTTAAGGCCCCATTTGCCTTCAGTGACCAACTGCTTTATGCATATAGAAAGCACACTGAGTTTAAGGTTCAGTTGATTCATAGGCTCAGTGCAACATCATACATCATATTTTCAGATATAGCAATCTGTCTCAGCCCAATTCTGAGACTGCTAAGAACATCTTTACCAAGTCTATAAATCACAACATGGGTACAGTCATCTGTCACACAAACCATGGACAGGAGCTGTGTAAGCTTTTCCCTCACAAGTCTGCGAATGCACCTCAGAGCTGACTTACAGGGAGAAATTCACCATTTTTACTTCATGGCTTTTTTTTTTTTAAGTGCATTTGGAGTTTGTGTAACTTTTCAGAGGAGAAGAAGTGGTAACATTTTGTCCTTCAGCCCTCGTATAGATTGCACCGATGACAACACATTTTCTGTTCTTCTCATATCCTGGCCTTTCTTCTCCATGTGCAGCCATGTCTTTTCACGATGAAATCTTCCCATCTCTTTGGAGGTCGGCCGAGTGGTCGTTTCAGTTCCCGTGGGTACCGCTCGGCGACAGCTGCAGTCCATCGATTGTCAGTGAGCCTCGCTATATGCCCAGCCCATCGCATATTACGACGTCCTGCTCTCAACTGCTCTCCACTCTGCTGTCTGATCACTTCATAGGTGCTGGATTGAAATTCCCAGAATTCTTCTTTCCATCGCCCTCTCTGTGACAGACAGTCGCTGCTCCTCTGTCTTCATCATGGCCAGAACAGCAGGAAAACTGGGGAGTTGTAACCCCACCTCTTCTGCATCAAGACTATATTGGTGCAGATGACATTTTAGCCCAACTTTTTAAGTGTTTCTCTGTCCTGCTGCCCCACAGGGTGGCTTTGTCTGAGACTCTCATGTTCTGCCTTTTGTAGAACCTTGGCCAATCCCTGAAATGAGGAGAAGAGGGGATGACGATGCGTCCGTTCCACAATCCTCCTGGCCACGTACCTAGCTTGTGTATTCTCCCCAAAGAACTGCAGAACTGAAAATGGGCTCTGTCCTGCCTTGAGCTTCCCATTTTCTGCCAAGGATAACATTAACATTAAAAGGGCATTAATATCCATAACCTCCTTTAGTTACGTGTGACAAATGACCACTCATTGGATTGCCAGTGCAGCCCACCCAGGTGTGCGGTCAGGCACTTCACCACTCAGTAATGTTCTCCCTTCTCTTTGGCCCTGTCTCCTGCATCTTTACTTCCTCCTTACCAGAGCCAGAGAAATTACACTCCTGGTACACTATATGGTAGAAAGAAGCCAGTATGCCACATTGGCTCATGGTCTTTGTCCTGAAAAGTCTCGTAGGCTGGAAGTTGATTAAGTGTACTTGAGTGCAGTGTTAAGGTTAATTTACAGAATTTCTGGACTCTTTTAATATACTGTACTACATACAATAAGGAAGATGCAAAAGATGAAAAGACAAAGGCAAAAATGGAGCTACATATTCCCTAGAATTGTATTTCTAGGTGACAATAGGTTAGTATAGACACAACAGACACATTAATTGTTTTCTTCAGGAATTTCCAAATGTGTCGTTGCAGCACAGAATGGCATTGTATGTATGTGAGATCAGTTTATTCATATCTTATCAGTAAACCATTTCCAAGCTTCTCATTTTTAACCATGTCTGTTCATTTATTCTACTAGACAAGACCTCAGATCTCACTCTCCTCCTCTGTCCTGAGATGCCGGCTACGTCTGATATACAAGTTGATGAAGCTGCTGTTCTTCTTCTGAAACTGCTGGGTGGCCAGATGTTTCTGAAACCTAATCAAGGAGAATATGAGAAATGCAGCCAGGATCCCAGGGTTATATCCCAGCTATATCACTTCTTTTTCCTGAACAGATTATTCCTGGCGATTTTTTTTTATTCTATCTGTTAAAGTAGCGCCTGGAAGCCTCAGCCTTGTCAGACCCCATATGGCAAGGTTTCTTTGCTTCAGGGCATTATGGCTGATTTTATTTTCAAGTGGGTTTCAAATTTAAGATGAAGTTTTTAATTTCTGATTCCTAGATTTTAACATCATGCATGATTTTTCCATGTAAATATTACCAGGAACTTTACACCTTTGAGAGATGTTTTGCCCAGGCAAAGTTATGTTTCATTTCAGTCTTCCGATGATATAGTAAGGGAGGCACAACAACACCTTTGTATTATTAACAGTGGTCACTTTAAATTTTGTGGGCACTTCTGTCCATATGCAATATTCCGGGCTATTTGGGGGAAAGGAACAGAAATAGAACAAACACAAATGTTGTGTGTTATTACATAAATGGAATCTACTTTGTTTGGTTTTAGCAGAGCATATATTGCCCTATTTAATTTCACTTGATCCAGACTGTTAGCACTTGGGCGTTGGCCTTGTAACTGCTCCTACTCTTAATGTAAGTGATCTTGAAAATCCTGACTCACTGCTGTTCATTATAGCCAAGATTGTGGCTTTACACTGCTGGGGTGAAATCCTGGTCCCACTGAAATCAATGGCAAAACTCCCATGGACTTCCATGGGCCAGGAATTCATCCCTGAAAACCAGAGCAGTTGTGTCGAAGCACAGATTATCTGAGGTATTTTGCTGGCCTGGGGCTAAAGCTGGTTGAGACTCAGAATTTCCATCCCACAGGAAATTCCAAGATTTCAAAGTTTAGTTTTGTCTCAAATCGGGATGCAAATCGAAATCTTGGCATTGTTTTTGTGAAACAAAATACTCTGAAAATATTTTGCTCTGACCGCATCTAAAGGATGCAGTTCAATAAGGCTGAAACTTTTCATTTATACTTTGTTGTTTTGACTTTTATAATATAAATTAAAATATGAAAGCTGAAATATTTTGAATGACATTATAACTAAATTTGAAATGCTAAAGTTGAAACACAGCATCTCAACATTATCAAACCAAAGCATGTCAACCTTATTGAAATTAAATATTTTGATGATTTCCCACAACAATTTCAACAACAATCAATGTTACCAGAAAACATTTTGATTTATTCAAATCAGCATTTTCCGACAATGTTCCATCAGAAATGTTTTTTTACCAGATCTACGTAGGCAGAATGGCTCCATCGTGCAGGGGCAATGTGCTTTCCACCTCTGCTGAATGGTGCTCTGGCCTTACCAATAGTCTGGCTGCCCTGACCCACTCAGGCTCTTACCTGGGCGACACCTAATCGTCACCGTTGCCAACTGTCACGCGGTAAATAAACACCCCAACTTTCACAATAAGCCAAAAATCAAGCTCATCCCATTTCAAAACAAGGCCAAAACAAGCCAGTCCCTAAGAACCCCAACACTCTATGTGACTAGATTCCCCCAGCAAGCAGTCTGGGACTGTGGTGGGCCCGCTGTGCACCCCTGACTCTCTCCCTGCCCTGCCCCCTTTGCCCCCCTTTGCCCCTACTTGCCGGGAGCCAATCAAAAAAAAAAAAAGAATCAACTAGCTGCAACAAGCAACAAGCTACAAGCCAAAAACTAGCTAACAAGCAACTCACAAGCCAATTAAGCCAAAACCAAGCCCAACTTGTCTGTTTTTTTCACGCGTTTGGCATGTCTGCTAATCATGTGTTTAACTTCAAGGTCAATGGAACTACTTATGTGCAGATGCACAAGGCATTGGCGAAATCAGGTCCTATCTATCTATCTTCACTCCATTGTCTCCCTATGCTGTCCATGGGAGTTTTGCCATTGACTTCAGAGGCGCCAGGATTTCACCCATGTCTTAGTTCTTCCAGGATGTGCCTAGCACACCTTTGGGTGCTTTGAAAAAATTAGTCAAGTCCTGTTGTGTGGAACTACTCCCAGTAGTAAGAACTACGCTTGGTAATTAGTGTTTGCAGGTTCACACTCAAGCCACCACAAGACTGGATATGTCACTCAGGCTAGAGTGGCTCCTTATTCCTTAAAGGTAGCTATGCAGTAACAGGACAAATGCACAGCAGTTTGCAGACTTCTCAGAAAGCTGAAATTATTACTTCTCTTAAGGGGAAGATTTTTAAAGGCACAAATGGCATACAGATACCCATCTTCCATTTGTGCCTTTGCAAAGTTTCCCCCTTAATATTTAAGGAGTCTGATGTAATTAATAGCCATATTTTTGCTTGACTCTTTGTAAATGTAATTAAGTCCTTAAATGAATCCTCTCCATTCAGAATTAACTCTTATAAAATATAGTAGTTCTCTGCAATTATAACTCAAAATACTACAATCACATTAATGGAAGCTGAACTGTTTTGGACCATTACAGTAGGACACTGAATTATATTTTGTAAGGTTGCTAGGCAGTTAAACCACCTTAAAAGACAGTCTCTGTGTGAACGAATATTTAACAAAGTTACTGATGGAATGCTAAATAAAAAACAAATACACAACTACTAAATCTTGAGATATTCACTGGCACATTGCTATTGTATTCCACTGACAGTGACATTCAGTTTGCAGTTTTCTGCAGGCACTGAGACATAATTTAAGCTGGAGAATCCAAACTGTCAGTTTGGGACCCTAGAGATGGGGAAAAAATTGTTTTTTTTAAAAAACAGGTTTGTTTGTTTGTTTTCCTCCTTCCAACTTCTTCTGTGTGACAAGAACATCAAAAGTTGCATTGCTGGATCACTTGAAGATGAGAATTCGAGCATTATGTTAAATTGAATAGGATGTCGCTCACACTACCATTCTCATATTTATTCCATTTACATACGCTGGCCTGTCAGCTGGTGGGTGAGACCAATATGGTGAATCTTCCACATGCTAGGACTTCTCCTCTCCATGCCCCAGGTCTCTTTGATCACATGCATTGCGGAGAGAGAGGAACCCATGGGCTAAAGCCCATCCTGGAAAAGAGATATGGGTTTGCCTGCTCCTCAGGACCATCCCAACCACTATGCAACTGTTGCCCTCTGTTCCCCCTTTATCCAGCATGAGTTCTGCATTTGGGTAGGGAAGAAGAAATAAAAGCACATAAAACAGGGACAACAGTGACTGGGCTGGGAGTTTTACCTCCTCCTCCCCTCCTCCCCAGAGCAATGCATCTCTACATTCTTTGATTTCAAACACTACCGATGATTTGCACTGAGGCACCATTGCTGAGATCCAAATACAAAATTTTAAAATACATTTCTAATAACAGCTTACTGACAGGATTTGAAAAGTTGACTAGATCTGCCAAATTTTTGTATATGGGAAGTTTTGGGGGCTCAAAAATGGCCTGTTCTCCAAAAGTGAAAAACTGCCCCAAAACCAGCTGGCATTGTCAAAATGTTTAATTTTTCACCTTTATCCAAGTTGTGTATCAAAACACTGAGCCCGTTTTACATGTACCCAAACTCCTTTTTTTCTGACAAAGAAAATATTTCTGTTAAAGAAATTCAGAAAACACAGACAGGGTGAGTTTTGGATTTGCTGTCTGGCTTTTGAGCCCTTAGGGTAGAGTCGGGTCCATTTTTCAAGCTTTCCTCCACAACTAGGAGAGAGAGGAAAAAACGTAGGAGCAAATCCTTAGCTGGTGTAATGGAGTCAGTGGAGCTCTGACCATTTACAGCAGCTGTGTCTCTGAAAAACTGCTTCTCCGGTAAGCAGAGGACTCCGGGGGCTGGGACTTTACAGGAAAACACCAGCGTGATTGGGGAAACTTGCAATAACGCCATGGGAACTGACAACACTGAAAGTTCAAAGTGCTTCACACGTATTATCTGTTAGATGGATAGTTCAGGATAAAATTTCTGCTTTCCCATGGGCAGCAGGATCAGCACCATTAAGCAGTTAATATTTCCAAGTGATACAAAATGCAGCTGGTACAGTAAAATCTACAGAGCTTTCTAGTGGAGGCCACCTCAGGATACAATAGCGAATTAATTCACCTAACCTTTGCTTTGCATTAGCTGTAAGACACGCTTTCCAGCAAACTTCTCCACGTCTCAGCTATGTTAATAATAACTAGCTCGCTGGCTATTCCAACAGCCAAAGCAAATACAGAAGAGAAATATTACAGATCAGTTGAAATGTGTTCCTTGCTGGAGCTCCCATTTTGTTGTTGTAGCTTTATAAAGATAAAGAATTTTTGGTCAGTGTAGTATAGCAGAGCTATGTAGTGTCTTAATACTGTTGTTTTTCTCTTTTATGGCCTGCTGAGATATAAGTGATTGAAAAACTACTCCATTAAAACCAGCAACTGCAGCTCCACCCCACCAAAAAACAAACAACAACAAAAGCATTGTAACTTTTTTCTGTCCTGCTGGAGGAGAATTAGTTCAGTTCTGCTTCCCTGAAACACATGGGATTGAATCCTGCCCCCTCCCCCCCCCCCGTGAAGTCAATGACAAAACTTCTATTGACTTTAATGGAGCCAGGATTTCACCTATTTAGCTTCCCAGTTTGCACAACCTTGCTCCTAAAGTTGGCTTGAGAGATGCAACTCACCTGCAGTCCTGTGGGAGTGACCAGGAGCAGCAGCCCCTCAGAATCTCTGAAAATCAGGCCTTAAAGTTCTAGACTGAGACTTTTAAAGCCAATTTGAACCCCAAATTCCCATTCATTTGAATGGGAATAGGATAGCCAGAGTCACAGTTTGAAAAAATCCCAGCCCTACTAAAGGAGCTGCGGAGACGGTAAAATTTTTGTGTTGGTGCAAATTTATTAGCCATTTCATTCCAAGCCATGTTGTGGCCCCTCAAAATGTGGTGGCTCATAAAATCGTAACTGTCCTGGTTAAGATGAGGGGCAGTCGTGTATGCTTCCTGCGTATTTATGTTAAGAAAATGATATAATGTATACAAACATGCCACCTATTTCGATTGTTCCCTTTGCCTCCTCCCTTCACACGTTGCTTGCCTTGGACAAAAAGGAAAAGACTATAAGCTGTGGTCAGGTCCTGTGTCACTCTGGCCACGTCATTTCATCTGTTACTCTCTCCCTCCCTGTGTCTGTTGCTCATCATTGCAGATTGTAAGCGTTTTGTGGGGGGTGAGTACCGCACCCACCACAGTGAGCCCTGGTGCTGATCCAGGTGCTGCCTCAATATGAATCATAACGAGCCATCACTTTTGTAATTGTTTGGCGGTTGAAACTTGTGAATTTTTGAAATGTCACACGTTTAATTCAAACACGGACGGTTGTGGGAATGACATTTCAATTTTCACAAGTTCGGATTCATTCCCGATGGAAACGGGTCCGCCTTTTCCTTCAAAACGGCCTTACTTCAAACAGAAAAAACGAAAGCCTCCCAAAACGTAGTCAGTTGGATCAGATTTTGTGGCAACTCTTTTGAGGAACTCAATCTGAAGTCAATGGGAGTTCACCCTGGGAGCAGGGGCAGGCTGTTATTGGCGAATCAGCACTGCCATGATAATACTATGTGTTTCCTCGTGCTTCTTTTTGTGGTTTTAGATGAAGTTATTCTTTCTAATGTCATGCACTGAAATCATCTTAAGAGGTTATTAAGCATCTTCATTGTGGAGAAATTCATTGTTAAAATCAAGGGGCTTGTTTCTCTGGTCTGCTAAATCCACCCTGCACCACTTGCGCTTAAAAACGTGCTACCTTGTCCAATAGACCACCCTGCCTTCCTGTCCCAATCACTACAGTTATCCCATCATCAAAAGGCAGATCTGGACGGTTTCTCCTGTGAAGCTGCATTAGCACAGCATTCCTGGCAAAGATAAAATGTGTGCCGTCCCTGTTCCATTGCTCAGGTGATAACACAGTTGATTGTAGATCTTCATCTCCCTACTTTCTGCTAGAGGGGGCACTAGTTTCACAGCAATAACTCCATGACTACCCTGTGCCATGCTTCTTCTGTAATTCAAATCCCTCGCTCAACGTGTCCATGGAGCAGTTTGCTGCTCTAGCTACTGCAGGAGCAGGTGAGTCACAGGTGGGATGAAGGACACTTGGCCCCAGGAGACTGCTGTGCTAGCTTATCGTTTGACAACAGATGTAGATACTCACTGTGCATGTTTGTGAGTCATAGGGTTACAGACCTGTGCAAGAAGGCACATGCTTTAGATGGAAGTACAGAAGCAATTTTGTAGCCATATGCTGGCACTGGCGGGCCTCAGTGTTGAGGATGGAGCTGTGGTGGCAACTGGATTTTTAGAACTGTGTCTGTGTGGGAGGCAGCAGTATATGCATATAAATCAGCATCATTCTCTCTTCTTCCCTAACACAAATTGTAGTATGAAATTGAGCTATTTCATACTAATGTTGGCATGATGCATACTCTTCAGCTCCCACTTCTGAACAGATTCATAGATTCATAGATTCTAGGACTGGAAGGGACCTCGAGAGGTCATCGAGTCCAGTCCCCTGCCCGCATGGCAGGACCAAATACTGTCTAGACCATCCCTGATAGACATTTATCTAACCTACTCTTAAATATCTCCAGAGATGGAGATTCCACAACCTCCCTAGGCAATTTATTCCAGTGTTTAACCACCCTGACAGTTAGGAACTTTTTCCTAATGTCCAACCTAGACCTCCCTTGCTGCAGTTTAAACCCATTGCTTCTGGTTCTATCCTTAGAGGCTAAGGTGAACAAGTTTTCTCCCTCCTCCTTATGACACCCTTTTAAATACCTGAAAACTGCTATCATGTCCCCTCTCAGTCTTCTCTTTTCCAAACTAAACAAACCCAATTATTTCAGCCTTCCTTCATAGGTCATGTTCTCAAGACCTTTAATCATTCTTGTTGCTCTTCTCTGGACCCTTTCCAATTTCTCCACATCTTTTTTAAAATGCGGTGCCCAGAACTGGACACAATACTCCAGCTGAGGCCTAACCAGAGCAGAGTAGAGTGGAAGAATGACTTCTCGTGTCTTGCTCACAACACACCTATTAATACATCCCAGAATCATGTTTACTTTTTTTGCAACAGCATCACACTGTTGACTCATATTTAGCTTGTGGTCCACTATAACCCTTAGATCCCTTTCTGCCGTACTCCTTCCTAGACAGTCTCTTCCCATTCTGTATGTGTGAAACTGATTTTTTCTTCCTAAGTGGAGCACTTTGCATTTGTCTTTGTTAAACTTCATCCTGTTTAACTCAGACCATTTCTCCAATTTGTCCAGATCATTTTGAATTATGACCCTGTCCTCCAAAGCAGTTGCAATCCCTCCCAATTTGGTATCACCCGCAAACTTAATAAGCGTACTTTCAATGCCAATATCTAAGTCGTTGATGAAGATATTGAACAGAGCCGGTCCCAAAACAGACCCCTGCAGTACCTGGCGCTCTCCAGTGTCAGTCCTGGCCTGTGTGTGCTGTGCTGGAATCAAATAGATTCCATGTTGGTCAAATAGTACATCATCATCAAATAAGACCGCTGCCTTTGCAGAAGATGTGGTATCTCCTCCTTATTCCAGGCAAGAGACTAGACATGTGAAGTACCTTTTTCTTCTGGAGGTGAACATGCAACTTGAATATAAAATCCCAGGCTTGGGACCTAAAAACCAGCATTGTCACAGAGAGAGAGAGATTTATTTTAGTTTTTAAATGCAGACCACTTAAATGAGTCAAGACTCTGTACCAGTTGACTTTCTTTTTCTTTCCTTTCTGCTGGAGTTGGCACATTGTTGGCATAAACCACACGCTTGGCTTTGAGGACCTCTACAGAAATTGACATTTTCACACCCCAGAGTTAAGCTAATATTCCATTTCCTTTACAGCTTATGAATTTATTCATGCAGATCCAAATGTCTGTCCCCAGATGTAAATTTCCAGACCCGTAGTCTATGTAATTTCCTGTAGATATCGGACCAGGAGGTTGGAATGCTTAAAAAACCAAGACTGCCTTCCAAAACATCCATCACAATGACTTCTCCCTCAGGACTTTGGGAGTTTAGTCAGTACTCTCGGAATATTCATACAGCACAGAGAGGCAATAAAGATCATACTTTATGCATCATGGTTCTGAATGTCAGAACCTTGATTTGAAGCTCTCAGCAACACGAGATGTGTCCTCTCTATAGCCAAACAAATGGGCTGACGCCAAATCGGAAATGTGAAGGTCTGGTTGTAGGGTCAGAGTCTCAGCTACTGTAAAGCAATGTAGCTCCACTGAGGTCTACAGAGCTATGCTGATACGCAAAAGCTGGGAATCCATCCCCATAGTATTTTTGGACTTCAATGTTTAGTAACATAACTTTGTAATAATGATTAAGGATTAAAGTGTGGTTAAGATACATGTATCTAGGGGCAGCTATTTATAACTATTTACACCAGATGAGGCTCTGGCCCCAAGCTGTAAAACAAGCTTTTACAACGGTTACGTTTGCATAGCCAATATAGCTCGTGACCAGTAAGTGGGCTTCAGCCTGTCTCTCATGTCATCAGTGAAATGACCATCTACATATGTATTGCAAAATTATTATTTCTGGCAATGAGGTAAGAAGCAGAAAACTCTGCTTAATCTTCAGATCCCAGGATGGAATTTGCAAGGCTGACATTTTAAAAAAATCAGGTTTTGCCTTGTAAACTGAGTACCTTTGAAGTGCAGGTAGTGAGTGCACATACATTAATTCTATAAACCCAACACTGACATTCTTACAGAGCAAAAGCAGAATAGTCTCCCGGGGGAAGAGATGAACATCCCAACACTTGAAACATTTAAAACAAAGCAGGGCAAAGCACACAAGGAAGTAGTGTAGAGATCAATCTTGCCTCTGCAAAAAATGCACTAGGTATCTAGCAGCTTTTCCCTCTCTAATTTCTTGGATATAACTATTCTTTAACTGCACTCAAAGGAGTGTGCGTCTGTAGCCAGTAAAGGTGCATGTTTATGTAGAACAGATTGTGATTATAAAATAAATGAGACTCTCTGATGTCCCTTATATCCCTGTACTTGCTCTGTCTGATTTTCGTATATTAAAAAATGGTAACCACTGAGCAAGCCATTACCGGTTTGCCAATTATGAATTAGTCAAACACGCGGCCACAGCAAAAAGCACGGCTGTCTATCAGACAGCAAGGTGTCTTAGCCACAAATGTAGCCTAATGTTCCCAGCTGCAGCTGGACTTTTCTGCTGGCTTAATAGTCAGGTGGTCTGTTGTTTTGGTTTGTTTGCTTGTTATGAAATAGTTCCCCTAAGGAGGAAAAAAACCTCTTTGCTGTATCCTTTGAAGAGACATAACATTTGCTACAGGCTATCAATGCAATCAGAGCTTTAGTCTCTCCTGTGGACAGTCACAAAAATAGTTCCTGACACAGGGAACGTTAAGAAAGCTCATTCGGAGTATAACAGGGCACAGCCTGAATCAAACAGAAAGCTTCAGTGCTGTCCCAGATAAACTCCTGTCTGCTCCCAAAAAGAACAGAGAGATGCCATCAATATTTTTCTGAATGCAAATGGGAAAGTGGAGGTGGCTGCAGCAACTTCTCCAAAAGAAAAGCTAAATAAAATCCCCTACCAATGTCATTATGAATGGCCCCAAAGCTGCCCCTTCGCTGCAAAACTCAAACCACCTCCATGAACTTGGAGGAGAGTGAAAAATAAAACCGGCGTCTGAAGCAGCCCCTGTGGGTTTGACCCACTTAAAGACTAAAACCTGGATCCTATCTGTCTAGTCATATATTATCTTATTTAATCTAGTCTAATCTCTCTATGCGTGTGTACTGCAGCCAAGGCTGTAGTGTCTGCCTCCACTTCTGCAGGGAGAGGTTGCTAATACCCTGTGAGCTCTGCTTGAGGCAGACACAGCTAGCTAGCAGACACACCACTCCTGCCCTCAGATCTGGGCTTTCAGGAGACCCACTTTTAAAATCACACATGCAGAGAGTGATCAAGGGGGAAGTTGCCCCTTGCCCTTCCTTTTCCTAAGGGGTGTATGTGAGAGGAGCCCCATGCCCTGTGGGTAGTGTGGGTGGGTGTGCGGATACAGGAAGAAAGGCACTGAAATCTGCCATCCTCCTGCAAAGGCGAGGAGAGGGGGAAAATGGATGCCCCTCACTCCTTCAGGGGAAAGAGAAGGAGGAGAAATCCCTGGTGTCCTGCTCCCAGTGAGGCAGAGCAGGGTAGTGCACCTTGTCCCCCGTGGGCTGCGTTGCCTGCTCCAGATTGAGAGAAAGAGAGAGAAAAGCACAGTGAAGTTGCTGAGTAGGGTGCAGGACACTTGCTGTCCCTGGAGATGTCAGAGAGGGGTAACCCGCCCCTGGATTCACTCCCACAAAGACAAAAGCAGGTAGTGAAGATCAGTTCTTAAGATGGTCTGAAAAAACAGGGGTTCTATCATTTTCTACATAACTGAAAGCAACATCACACCCACCTGCACCCTCTGACCCCACAACCCCATCAATTCTGGACCATCACCTGTTCTGCCCACCCCCCGCTTCACCTCTGCTATTCCTGCAGCTCTTGCAGTTCTTCAGCACACACCTCCTGGCCCGGAGGACTGCAGCAGGGTCCTCTCTCCCCCTTCCAGGCTGGGAGGCAGCTCCCGGGCCTCTGCACCCCCCTTCTGCCCCTTCCCAGCCTGGATGCTCCAAGGAAGGAGTAGGGAGGAGCAGAGGAGCTGTCCCATTGCTCACAGGAGGGGAGAGGAGAGGTGTCACAATACTGTCAGCTCCCAAGGGGAGAGGGAGAGATCCCTGCCGGCTTCTTGCAGCAGCCCTGATTGGCTGCACTTTAGCTAGAGGCAGGGCAGTGGGGGAAAGCAGCCAATCAGAGGGAGAGTTCCCTCTAAACAGGGCTGATATGCTCAACCGTCAACGACCCAGCTCAAGTTGTTAAAACTTTATTAGCCAGATGTGTAAGTCACTGTAACCCAGAGCCAGGGGCACCAGAACAGGGGCAGTCAGGGGGCCATAACCACCCACTTTTTACTGGCTGTAAGGGCAAGCAACGAGGGAGGGGTGGAGAAAAGCAAGGAGGGATGGGGTCTTGGGGGGAAGAGGCGGTGTGGGAGTGGGGCCTTGGGAGGAGGGTAAGTGCGAGGGCAGGGGCTTGGGGAGAAGGGGCAGTGGAGGGGGAAGGGGCAGCGCAGGGGGGCATGGCCACGGTTCAGGCACTGGTGGCCCCCCCATTTTTAGGGACCTTCTTCCAGTCCTTCCCAGAGCACTGGAAGCATTGGTGAGGATGCAGCACCTCTTTGGGATGATGCATCCTAGGGCCTGGAGCAGCTTTTCTAGAGTAGGAAGGTTTGAATTAGCATCCTGACTTTTCTGGACCTGCTGAGGTTTGTCCATCCCTGGTTTCTGTAGGTGTGGGGGTTAAGGTTTTGTCAATGCTTTTTAAAATCTGGTTTTGTGAGGTTGCTGGTTTGCATAGGAAAGAGATTGTCATTTCAGTATGTGCATCAAAGTGAGGAGAGGAAATTTGGTAAAGAAACAATATTCCATATTCCTAGTTAGACCAACACTACAAACTAAAACACAGCCCCAGTTTTGCAAAGTAGCTTCACTGAGGTGTGGCTCCAGTTTGAGTTGCCATCCCTTAGTATTTTGGTGGCTTGCGTGAAATGAATTGGTGTTCTCTGTCCAATTTCAAGTGGACAGGTGCTGTGCCATGAAAACCCCCATCAGACATAGCTCTGAGTTGGTCTGGGTAAAGCAACTGGAACAACCAGTAGCTCAGAGAGAAAAGCCATAAAATGTATGGGTGTTTAACGCTTTCTTTTTCCACTCTCACCCTTTATCGAGATTGAGGCACATTAGTGTGGCGATCAAGTTCTCTGCAAACTTCAATCTTTGGTTCTGTGGCTAACAAGAGACTACGGAGCTGCCAGTCTGACACCGTTCACCAGCGCTAAATTCACTTTAAATGTGTATCCTTTTTTTTATATATAAAACCAAGGAAAACGGCAATGGAACCTCAGACCTAATGCAGAGTTATCACCAAATTTGCTGTGCTACTTACTGCAAAATCTCCCTTTTATGGGAGAGTGTTAAAGCTGAACTCTCACTGAACCGCTTGCCTTTTGTATATTTAGTGTATTAGGAACCCTTTCTACATTCCTGCACTTTCGTTTTATAGAAGTAATCAAACAAAGCAGTTGTAAAAAGACATTTCCTGTAGCACACCCCCAGAAAGCCATTCAAATGAGGGCTCCTCAGAGGACACGCTCAATTGCTGAAGATCTATTCTACAGCTGCCGTGAGCAAGCTACTCAGTAGGATGGTAGCAGTATGGTGTAGCAGAGTGTGCCACAGATTGGAATTCAGGTGACATGTTCTATTCCTGGCTGTACCACTGAGGTGCAATGTGGCCAAAGGCAAGTTATTTCACCTCTTTTTCCTCACCTAACCTTTACTTGTGTCTACCTGAATCATACGTTTAAGGGGCAGGGTGTGGTGTTCTATCAAGGTGGGCCAGAGCACAACACATGGGACAGCTGCAGCCCATGGAGTTGTATAATGTAGCATTGAGTTTAATCTTCAGTCTTAATCTTCGATATAGAGTGTAGCCCTCAAGGACTGTAGATTTCCACCCAGCATGTAAATGCAATGCAGAGGCTTAGTGCATCTGATCATGTCTCCCTCTAGTGGTTGTCACCTGGCAGGAAAAGAACGTGACACTTACTCCCACTTAACAAGTTGTTCATTTAGCTCAAGGAGTGGGATCTGCTCTCATAGGGCTGCAGGTTCACCATTCTATTCCTACTAAGGAAGAAGATGTCCAGATATGTAAAAACCATAGTGTTTTACACAGTCCTCTGTCTTGATCAGCTGGGAGCTCCTTAAATCAAGGCATATAGACTCCTCTGTCAGGTAAGAATCTGTATGCTTTACAGATCAGTAAGATGTTGGTAAACCAGGTGCCAGCTCTTGCTGTGGCTGTAGGCATCAGCTGAGCACTGACAAATTCATATCTGGAAACCAGACCATCTTACTTGTATGTCAGTATTGTTCAAGATAGGGATTAGATTTGTAAGATTTGTGTTTAGTGTTTAGACTCTATAAAATGTGTGCATGTTGCTGCATGCATTAATATTACTTGTAATGTCTGTATCCCATGCTATAAGTTTTGCTTTATAATTTTAAAAATGCCTGCTATGAACTTGTGAGCCCAGGCAGCAGGAGTGGTTCCCTTGCTCATCAGGGAGGACTATCAGAACGAAATGGGCCATTGTGAAACATCACGATACAGAGATTTTGCTAATTGCCCCTACACGGCTACATACAGAAGGGCTCATCTCATCAGTTTGAAGTCTGGAAGAGGGAAATAAAGATAGCTGACATAAAGATTTTTCTTCTCTTGCTGTTTGGACTATCACAGGGCTGGAGATAGGAAACAAAAGCAAAGGTCCCCAGGGTCTACCTGGGTTATTTCTAAAAGACATTCAGTGCTGTCAGATTACTACATCTCAGTCACCTTTTGGAACCATAGACTGTACTCATTTGTGTGTATATGTTGTCTCCTTAAACCTGTGAATAACTCTCTCATTTCTTTTTCCTAGTTAATAAATCCTTAGTTCGTTTACTATAGGATTGGCTACAAGCATTGTCTTTGGTGTGAGATCTAAGGTACAAATTGACCTGAGCTAAGTGACTGGTCTCTTGGGACTTGGAGCAACCTGAATATTTTATGATCTTTGATGTAAGTGACCATTTATCACTAAGTCCATCTTGCCTAGTGGCAAGATAGACTGGAGTGCCCAAGGGGACTGTCTGTGACTCCATGGTAAGACTGTTAGAGTACTTCAAGAGTTCACATTTGTTACTGGGTTGATGGAATCTTATTATAGAACATACAACAGTTTGGGGTTTCTGCCCTGCTTTTTGACAGTCTGCCCTGAGGTTGGCACTCATGGTCAAGAACCACTCCAGACAGCTTGACAATCGTGCTTGCACTCTGAGCCAAATCTTGGAACTACTGAAGCCAGTGGAAACAAGAATTGGCCTTGAACAAGTATTTACATCTATCACAAAGTGGGCTAGCCCTTTAAAGGTGCACCAACATTCAACCCATCCCTGCTCTAAGTTCTAGCCCAGGGGTAGGCAACCTATGGCATGCGTGCCGAAGGCGGCACATAAGCTGATTTTCAGTGGCACTCACACTGCCCGGATCCTGGCCACCGGCCCAGGGGGCTCTGCATTTTAATTTAATTTTAAATGAAGCTTCTTAAACATTTTTAAAACCTTATTTACTTTACATACATCTGTAGTTTAGTTATATATTATAGACTTATGGAAAGTGACCTTCTAAAAGCGTTAAAATGTATTACTGGCACACGAAACCTTAAATTAGGGTGAATAAATGAAGACTCGGCACACCACTCCTGAAAGGTTGCCTACCCCTGTTCTAGCCCTTTAAAGATATGCATTCTGGGAGTTGTAGTTTCCTGGAGGGATCATGTGATTGTAGGCTACCGCAATGTCAGATGGGGTAGAGGGATAGGCTATAACAGAGCTGCCTGTGGCTTAGAGCAGCAAGCCATCCAGAAAGTTTGCTGGGAGATGATCTGGTAAGGCTCCGATTAGCGACATGCTGTAACCCATGGAAGAGCTGGAAGCAACAGCAACAAGTCAGTAGAAACTCTGCAGTGACTGGGGGTCTGAACTAAAGCCAAGAGTGGGTACTTTCCTGCTGGGAGCAGGGCTAAGCTGAAGATGATTTTTGTGACCTGGAAGGAGACATTGAAGCAGGATACAGAAGGATCACAGGGGTGGTGAAAGCAGAGGAGGGAAATGACCTGGGGCAATAGACTAGTAGCATGGGGCTTGAGGCCTGGTGTGCAAGTATGCTGCTGTTTAGGGGTCCCAGGACAGGTCTTCCAGGGATAGTGGGAGGAAGCTCTCTCTACTCCCCTGCATCAAGAGGAAGGACTAGGGCAGATGCTGGAGAAAGGTCTGTGGAGCCCAAGGAGCCCAAAAAACTGTATTTGATACATTTGGTTACCTATGGCCAAATCACCAGCTTTCCAAAACTGAACCCCATCTTCCAGAAGAGGGAAACTGAGTCATGGCAGCATCCTGACGTGGAGATAAGACCCAGTCACAACATACCACCTCTGAACTTCAGAGTCCTGACCCATCAGGTGCTGCACGCACTGTGAAACCTAAGATGGATTTTTTCTGGAGGCAGCCTCTTCTTAGGTTGCTCCAAAATCCTAGTCAAGAGTATGGAGGGAATAGCCCTAGGACAAAACAGCTTGTTTGTTTCTATCAAGATGGAATATGTAGTCTCCACAAGTGACACCTATAACTTCATGGTTATCACCATGCTGCAAACTGTGGCCTTGTGGAAAGTCACAGCAACAGCAGAATAGAGCCCAAATCCTTCCTCTCCCAAGACATATGTGAGCCAGAGAGTCTGCTTTCGGTGCTAGGAGAACTGCTGATGAGACATAGATGAGTGAATCCGATAGTACCCTGTAGTGGTACACCTGCACAGCAGCCTATTCACTGGAAATATTATAAAGAAAGGTGACTGCAGGCAACTCAGTTTAAAGGCAAATTATAAAGCCCTTGGCTAGCTGACAGTGTGGCCCTTACATTGGGCAGAATTTGGGCACTCCTAGGTTGATAAACGATTTGTCTTTTTCATTCGGAGTGAGTGACATTAGCAACATGGGTCAGAGACTTAAAATAATGTATCTTAAAAAATACTATGTTCACTTCTGATCTTTAACAGTTGCGGGGCAGCTCCGTGCTCTGGCACTACACACTGCAGTGCAATGCTCCTGTTTAAACACAGAGCCATTACTGGCAGCTAGAGCTCTTTAAAACATCCAGGGACTTGACTACTTCATGGCCCCAGTTTGTGCATTCGGGTAAAGCCTAGGGCTGTAGATATGCTGTCTTCCTTATGGAGAACGTTTCCTGTTAAATAGAGATGAACTAGAATCTAAGACCCCTGTTCATATACAGAATCTTTTTCTGAGTCAAGATGCACAGACCCTAAGGTCAAATATTATCCTCCTCAAAGTTCTCGATTGTAATACCTATTAAACCCACTCTGTGGATCATGCCTCACCAGGTGTGTGACAGTTCTTGGGGAACTTAGGACTGTGAGTAACCTTGTTGCCCCACTGCCTCCAGCATGAGGGAGACTTGCTTGTACAGAACTAGGTATGACCTCCTTGACACCACCAGCCTGTTAGCCATTTTCCTCTGGGCAACGCCAGCCCTTATTTTACCTTGCTGGTTAACAGTAGGTGCCCCCCAGTCTCCAAGTCCCTTTGAAGCATTCCCTTGTGATATCCAGACCCTGACATTGGCTACTCACAGAATTACCAAGGCAGTTGTCCCAAAGAGAACAGTGTACACACCAGCTTGTATGATTCAACTCAGGATTAGCCCGTTGCTTAATATCACGGTAATTTCACTATATTTATAGTGAAAACAAGGATAAGTTTATTACCACAGATTCAGGATACAAGTGATGGTGAGTAAAGATTTTGGAAACAAATGGTTACAGATGAAACAAAATCATAACATGCTTTCCTAGTGTTGAAATTTAGCTATTAGATTAACCTCCCATCTAATGAAGTTTCTTGCCAAAGGTAGGCAGAGATCTCGTTTTCATTAATGTAACCTTGCTGCGCATGTACTGTATTCAAGCGACAGAGGGTTATACTGTCTGTTTTTCCTGTATGCTTTTTCCCTGTTGACTTTATATCTCTTTGATAGCTTCATATGTAAATTGGCATCTATTGTGTTAGCTTACAATGCTTAATTTCCATCCAATAGAGAGAGGTGAATAAACATCTATTTTCTAACAGAAAACTTGTTTCTCCGCCACTTCTGTGAAACAGAATCTAAGACCATGTTTTCAGTGTATATATACTTAAGTCCTTACATAGTATCTGTACATACATTTCACAACAATATCCGTGACCATTATGACCCTGACTTTCATTTAAAACCTCACATGACATTCTTTAGTGAACCAAAATGTACACACCAGAGTTGGGATATTCCTGTAACCACCGTGCCAGTTGACATTAAGGGATTCTTAATGTCAGGAGAACATCCCTTCTTTCCTTCTCCTACTCCCTTGCACTCAGTCATACTCAGGGGTGAAAGTAACTTAAAGAACTTACCGGTACGCCGGAGTCTTGAGCGGGGGCATGGCCTCAACCGGAAGAGGTGGGACCTTTCAAGATTTAAAGGCCCTGGGGCTCCAGCTGTGGCTGGGAGCCCCAGGGCCATTAAATCACCCCGGAGCTACTAGTTGCAGAGGCGGCTGGGAGCCCGGGGCTCAGAGGCGAATTAAAGGGCCCAGGCCTCTGGCCGCCATGGAGCTCCAGGCCCTTTAAATCATCGCAGGAGCCTGGCTGCCGGAGCTCTGGCAGGGATTTAAAGGGCCCGGGGATCCCTGCAGTGGCCGGAGCACCAGGCCATTGAAATCCCCACCCAAGCCCGGCTGCCGAAGCTCCGGCGGGGATTTAAAGGGCCCGGGGCTCCCCGCAGCGGCTGTAGCCCTGGGCCCTTTAAATCACCGCCGCGGAAACCAGTCCAGTCCGGCACGGGGTACTGACTCTTGCCAGTACTCTGGACCGGACTGGACCGGCTTACTTTCACCTCTGCTCATATCCCACTCCTGGTATTATCTTGGCTCTTCAATTAAAAATCTATGCAAAAAGCAACCACCGATATAACCAACAAAGCTGTGTCAATTCTTCACATGTTCATTTTCCTGTGCATTATGCCCCCATCCCCAGATGTTCATCTTTGTGTCTTTTAGATTGTAAGCCCTTTGGGGCAGGAATTGTCTCATCAGCACAATGAGGGTCCAGTCCAACTAGGGGGCTTGGGGCATTGCCATAATATAAATAATGAGTTCTACTTTTTTTTGTCAGCATAAGAACGGCCTTATTAGGTCAGACCAATGGCCATCTACCCCAGTATCCTGTCTTCCAACAGTGGGAAATGCCAGGTGCTTCAGAGGTAATGAACAGAACAGGCAATCATTGAACGATCCATCCCTGTCGTTCACTCCCAGCTTCTGGCTAACAGAGGCTAGGGAGTCCCAGAGCATGGGGTTGCATCCCTTACCATCTTGGCTAATAGCCATCGATGGACCTCTCCTTCATGAACTTATCTAGTTCTTTTTCGAACCCCATTATAGTTTTGGCCTTCACAACATCCCCTAGCAATGAGTTCCACAGGTTGACTGTGAATTGTGTGAAGGTTTGTTTTAAACCTACTGCCTATTAGTTTCACTGGGTGACCCCTGCTTCTTGTGTTATGTGAAGGAGTAAATTACACTTCCTTTTTCACTTTCTCCACATCAGTCACAATTTCACAGGCCTCTATCCTATCCCCTCTTAGTCATCTCTTTTGCAAGCTGAGAAGTCCCAGTCTTATTAATCTCTCTTCATACGGAAGCTGCTCCATACCCTTAATCATTTTTTTTGCCTTTCTCTGCCCCTTTTCCAGTTCTAATATCTCTTTTCTGAGATGGGGAGACCAGAACTGCATGCAGTATCCAAGGTGTGGGCATACCATGGAATAATATAGTGGTATTATGATATTTGCTGTCTTATTATCTATCTCGTTCTTCACGTTCCTAACATTCTGTTTGCTTTTTTGACTGCCACTGCACATTAAGCAGATGTTTTCACAGAACTATCCACAGTGACTCCAAGATCTCTTCCTTGAGTGGTAACAGCTAATTTAGACCCCAACATTTTGTATGCATAGTTGGGTTTATATTTTCCAATGTTTATTACTTTGCATTTATCAACACGGCATTTCATCTGACGTTTTGTTGCCCAGTCATCCAGTTTTGTGAGATCGTTTTATAAATCTTCACGGTTTACTTTGGACTTAACTAACTTGAGTAATTATGTATTTGCAAATTTCACCACCTCACTGCTTACTCCTGTTAAACAGCACTTTATCATTATAGCCAAAGTCCTCTCTCCTGCCCTCAGCATGGGTCAGAAGGCAAAGGAATTCCTCCTTGACGTCCCTCTGCCATTGTGACTCCTTTCTAGGATGCAGAAACCTCCCCAGTGCTTTATCCCCCAATGGTGGTAGAACTAGGGCGGGGAACACTGGAGAACTTTTAGAGTGTTGCAGCTTCCATCTGCACCACTGTCAGCTGCCCAACCACCCAGAGACCTACTGTGTGCTAGTGAGCAATGAGGCTGCACGGAGCTCTCCAAATCATGCCCACTCCCATTCTGCCCTACAAGTAGTGGCTTCAGAACAGGGTAGAGATGGGGCATATAGGTCAGGACAGGATTGAGGGAAGTTCATACTTCCAGTGCTTGTGCTGCGCTGACCTTCCCTTGTGGTTAGAGAGGATGTTTCCCAGCATCATTTCTGAGCACTTTTGGAAAAATCTCTTGCTTTAGGAGTGGCTCGTGGAATATATCTTTGCCGTTCCTCTTCCAGATTCAAGACAGCCTTAAACAACCAACGTCTTGCAGAAAGACCAGTTCATTTACAAGTGTGGGTTTCCCATAATGTAAGACTCATGCATATAAACTATTGTAAACAAGAACCTCTCCCTATCCTCTTGGCAAGGAGTTGTTTTTGAAGCAGTTCTCTAGAGTTCATCGCCACTTACCCCCTTCACCTCAGCTGGAAGCACAATCATTGCACAGAACCTCTGCTCACCTGGATGCAGTCCCTGCCAATGCTAGTCCAAGCATCAGCCAAAAGAGGTCATTTGAAAGCAATGCAAAATGCTTTCCCTATAATACCCTACATTACCACTAGCTAGAGCTGAGCGAATCATTGGGTTTTGGTTTTGGTTTGGTGGGCTGAGCCAAACAAATCCCCCTGCCCTCCCAAGATTTGGGTTGTTTTAGCTGACACTGAGGTGTTTTCTGTTTTTATTGACTAAATAAAAAAACTTCCTTTTGAGTCAACATTCAAAATGACATTTTCAAATCAAACTATCTTCACGTTTCTGACATTCTTATTTTCAGTTTAGGTTAGTTTTGTTTTTCAGTCAACTGTTCACTGAATTCTACCCAAATTCACAAATAGTTTTGGTGCCCTGAAAAATGCAGGGCAAATTTACTATTTAACCCCCCCCCCCCTTCTCCTCCCCCCAAATTGCCCAGCTCTACTGCTAGCCCAGGGAGTGAGGGATAAATACCTTGATTGCAGTGTGGCAGAACATCGATACCAGTGGAACTGCCTTTGTCTTATTTCAGTGAAACCTATGGGCCTTCATGTACTTGGCATTTTCTACCTTTGGGAACACAAAGCCCATCAATATGTCTGCTAGAGTAACTTTTCCTAGATTTGGCTTTATTTTTGTTGTGAAAGTCATGGCTGGAGAGAAGGGGAATAATAAACAGCCGTGGATAAAGCGAGATGATGGCATTTTTGTTTAAAAGAATTTTCTGAACTAAATACTAAGCTTTAACAGCAATTGCTTATTTTTATCTAATCCATTCCTTAGGGCTTAGTTGACTTTATCCTATGACTTCATATCCTGAGTGATTCTGGGGTGGGGAAGGGAAAGAAAAACCCCACCATCTTTTATCTGGCCTCGTGATAATCAGTCAGACTAGATAACCCAGCAAACATCATTAAAGTGCTCTTAGAAAGAATGGGAGAGTGTTATCCCATTCACACATGCTAGTCTCTGATATGGAAAGTTCAGCGATTTCAAAGAACAAAAATACCAAAACTCATTCAAAACAATGTACTTCAATCCAAGATAAAGCACTTCAGTGCTACTTGAAAGGCAGAGCTAAGAACGCTACTGCTAATGCCATTCTAATGCAGCACAATCGCTTTACAGCAAGATTTTTTTTAATGTCCTATTCATTTCTTCTTTGCTTTGTACGTACTCATCTCCGCCTGTGTATTACTTCAGTGCTGCAACGCATTTTAGAAGTACAAGAGAGATGCACAGGCCCTGATTCTCATATCTTGCTTGCATTTGAATCTGGCAAGGACCATCTTAATGTGTTTGCACTTAACACAATGGAGGCTGGTCCATGACTCCTAGCTGTAACTGCAAGAGTAACTGAAGTCAGTGTGCTGATATAAGCACAAGGAGAACCTGGCCCATAGTTTTCAGTGAGCTGCAGTCCATTCTTTGGTAGTTTCCATCTCTGACAAGGAAGTGCCTCAAAGTGTTTGATCTTGATGGTTCATCCCCACCTCTCCCCCAATCCAGCTGCTGCTTATGTATGACGATGACCATAAAAGTCTCTGCTAGGTTCACTGTGTTGGCCTTTAAAGAGAGTCGCTCGGTCCAAGAGTCTGGACGTTTGTGAGATCAGCGGCGCTTCTTGCTGTGACCGATGCCCTGGGAAATGTACTTGGAAGGAGGGAGCTTCTAATTGCAGATGTTTCTGAGCCTGCTGAGGCGGGTGAATCTTGGAGAGAAGGCGAATAGATACAGAGCCTAAATCAATCAGAGTTAAGTGTCAGGACCTGCGCACTTCCCTCATGGTGGGGAATTGGTCTCAGAATCGCACTTCTGGGTGCCTTGTGTTAACAAACTCAAAAAGCATTTATCAGAGGGGTAGCCGTGTTAGTCTGGATCTGTAAAAAGCAACAGAGAGTCCTGTGGCACCTTTAAGACTAACAGAGGTATTGGAGCATAAGCTTTCGTGGGTGAATGCCCACTTCGTCGGATGCATGTGTCACATGGCGCCTTTCATATCCAGTGCTGCACAAATAACTTGCTAAACACTGGCCGTGCTGTGACTGCCACAGAAATAGAGCAGCAGCTCGTGCTCAACACAGAGACGCTCACCCACAGGCTTGGAAACGGGGACTGGTTTTATTGAGAGGGAAAGCTCTTACTAAGGACACTTAAAATGCTGCAGTGGCGCAGATATAAAGCTTCAGTGAAGAAGCTTCTCCCATCAGCATAGTTAACCTGCTACCGTGAAGCCTGCCCATTCACACAGCACTGTCTACACCGGGGGTTAGGTCAGTATAATTGCAATTTTTCACACACCAGAGCGACGTAGTTATACCAATGTAAGTTGATATTGTAGTCCTGGCCACAGGCTGCTATCCTGTTCTGTCACAGGGCTTTTCATCCTAATGGAAAGGATCCACATTCAGAAATTAGTGAGGGACAGGAGTCAAAGCAACTTACATCTCTTTTCCTTCCCGCATCTCCTCTCTCACTCTTTCCTCTCAGGAACAAGAGCCTTCCTCTTCCTTGAGAGCCCACCCAAACTTAGCCCCACAAAGTCATACACCCCTTTCCAGCCACACCTCACTTGCTTATCACCTCGTTAGCTTGGAGTTATCTCGGGGCTTCCTGGCAACAATTCCTTGCTCAGACACACTCTTCTGAGTCATCCACCCCTGCTACCTCCTGAGGCAATGGGATGAGATCCAGGCAAACGGGGAGATGGGGACCAGGTCATAAGAAGCTCCTACAACATCTAGCTCTAAAGCAGGGAACTGGTCAGAAGGTTCTTTTCTCCGTCTGCCTTCCCTTCCCCTGGGTTCTGTCCTAGACAGGTCTTTGCTTATCTCAGACTTATATTGACAGAATGCAGAGATTTCTTTGGGGAAGAGCTCCCAGACATCCTCCTAATGCTGCTTCTTCCACCCTTTAAGAGGTGCAGCACAGAACTTGTGGCCCAGGGTGGAAAGGGGACTAAAGTGGCTGCAGTGCCTACTGAGGCCCCTGGTATCATTTACCTCCAAGTGGTACGGTTCCCACCCCCAATATACCCCCCGGTGGATCTTGTAAGGGGTGAGAGGGTCCTCAGAGGGCAGCTTTATGCCTGTCTGCACTGGTAGAAGTTTCCTTTGGCCGGACCTGGGGCTTTTATGTCCCCTTATGCTTGTCCTGCCGTTTTACCCAGTGTAAAGGGGCAGGAGAGATTCACGCACCTTAATGACTGATAGGAACCACAGGAAGGGGTAAATCCAACACTTATAGCATCTTACACTTGTCACTAAGCAGTAAGAAGCCCCTTCTTTCTGTATCAGTATCTAGGTGCTTATGTGCCCCGACCTTCTCCATCACTGTAGAAGCTGGGCACTTTGCAGTGCTTGGAATTGCACTGTACAAAATTTTCACTTTGTCTAGAACCCACTGTAAAAACCTACACACATTTGCCCTGTATCTTTACAGACTGCTCAGAGAATTTATCCAGCTCTTTGAATACTCACTGAAGTGCAAGGCCACAGTCAAGCACTCTTAATGAAGAGCTGTTTATACAATCCTCTTTCCTGCTGATTACCGGGGCAAGTCCCTGAAAAATAGACACACTGGTAAAATAAAATCACAGGCACCTGCTGAGCTGCTCCCCATAGCTAGAATCTTGCATGGTGAATGAACTTAACTTGCAAAATCCACCTCAGAGCAGACAGACATCTCAAGGTGGCATGCAGACAATGAGTGCAAAATTCAAGCTGCCCTGGTTTGTTCTGGGCAGATTATGCACCTTGCTCCCCACTTTAGTGTAGCTTATCAGAACCCCAAAAGACAAAGACAGATCCCTCCTCTGTTCACAGGTTTCACAGCTATATGCCTTGTAGGGCGTTCTTGCTCCAGTTGTCTGTTACAAAACCCTTGCTCTAAATGTGGTTTGGATCCTTGAGGCAATGGCACTTCCTGGAATAGAGAGCGTCACACTTGCAGGCTTTGGTCCTGTCCCTGTGGGAGACTGTACAGATGTGGTGCATCATTTTGAAAGGACAGCCTCTTAATCACACAGTGGGAGCCATCCCAATATCTACAGTGACAAATGCAGACTTTCCTTTACTCACATGTAAGCTCTGAAATCTGTTCAAGTCATCAGTGCCGTTCTCGGAACAGAATGGTTTTCAGTGTCATATGCCCTGATGAAAAGAAAAAGCCATTGATGAGTATATAGGTGACTAAGGCATGGAGCTGGGCTGCTGGGAAGCAGGCACTCTTGAACTATAGCTGTGTCTCACCCCTGTCCCCTCAGTCAATCAAAGCAATCAGAGCTTTGAACACCCTCCATAGACGCCCTCATTCATACCCTTGCATCCATGAGGGTTTAGAGGAATCTCCTTTTGGTTTTGGGATCCTTCTGACATACCAATAACTTTCTAAAACATACAAATGCAGAACTCCTAATGTTTCTGATCATGAAAGATTGAAGCTGGGTTAGGGTTAGGGTTACACACACTTATATGCAACAAAGAGTCCCGTAGCACCTTATAGACTGTATTGGAGCATAAGCTTTTGCAGGTGAATACCCAAAGTGGATAGCTCAGTGGTTTGAGCGGTGGCCTGCTAAACCTAGGGTTGTGAGCTCAATCCTTGATGGAGCCACTTAGAGATCTGGGGCAAAAAATCAGTACTTGGTTCTGCTAGTATAGGCAGGGGGCTGGACTTGATGACCTTTTGGGGTCCCTTCCAGTTCTAGGAGATAGGTATATCTCCATATATTATCTTCAGGTCTCATCTTTGCTAGTCTGACCGATACTAGGGTGGTTTCCCGATCTGTGCCAGAAGAGCCAGACATTGTGGATGATTGCACTATGGTCAGAACCTGCTGCACAGCTGTTAAATCCTGGATCAGTGGCTGCTGCGGGGTGGCCATCTGTTGGAGGAGCTGCTGTTCTTGCTGAGCATTCTGCCCGGCCATCCATTTCAGTAATGCTCCATGTCCATTCTACTGGTGGGGGAGCTTTCTTATAAAGTGTGGTTTTATTTTATTTTTTTAAGTCCTGTCCTGCTCCCTTCCATGCGGGTTAGGTCAATTCCCACCTTCTCCACCAATTTTGTAACCATGTTGCCAGGGTGGCACTCCCTGGTGGCCCTTCAGGCCACAAATCACCCTGCTGTGTGTCTCCACTGATATGTCTCTGTCTCTATGAGGCCCAGTGTTGTGGTGCTTTGGTTCTCCAGCTAAAGTCCTACCCCCCTAAGGTTCAGAGGTAATCAGGAACAAAACAAATCAAAAACTGGGTTGTGTGGACACCAATTTTAGGCCTGGCTGCATGTGTGAAACTCAGTCTGGTAAAACAGGTGATCTCACTACAAGATCATACTGAACCTGGCTATGAGGCCCTCTTTCAGGAATATCATGACCTCTTTCAAGGATTCATAGAATAGAATATCAGGGTTGGAAGGGACCTCAGGAGGTCATCTAGTCCAACCCCCTGCTCAAAGCAGAGCTTGGGTTGCTTGGAGGGTGAGCAGACAATTCGGATAAACAAGCAGGACCCTCCAGTTATCCATCCATGTAGAAAGGTGCCATTTTCATTCTGTGATAAACTCAAGGCTGAGCTTGCAATGGTGGAAGCAATGCAAAGAATACAAAAAATTGAGGGGCCAACAGAATAGGTGAGCTCCCTCATCATTGTGGAGAAAAGTAATGGACAGCTACACATATGATCCCAGAGACCTCAACAAGGCTGTAAAAAAAAGGAACTTTTCAAACTACCAGCCAGAGAAGAGATTATGGCTCAATTTGCAATTTTTTTCAGTATTTCAGTAAATTGGATGCATCCTCAGGGTTTTGGCAGTTAAAATTAACTGAAGAAAACTCAAAGCTATGCACATTTAATATCCCATTTGGAAGATACAGATATTTATGCTTACCCTTCGGCATAGTTTCGACACCAGAAGTGTACCAAAAGCCATTCATATGATCTATGAACATATTAATGGTGTTGACACCTCAATGGATGACATCATCATCTGGGGCTCAATGAAAAAGGAGCATGATTGTAGATTTTGGGAAGTCCTGGATGTAACGACAGCGGCAAACTTCAAACTAAATAGAGAGAGATGTGTTTTACAAGTTACAGAAATGACTTTTGTTGGGGACATTAATTCCAACAAAGGTATAAAACCCGATAAGAGGAAAATTTCAGCCATTGAAATGCCACATCCCCAGTCAAAGAAAGATGTCCAGTGGTTCCTGGGAATGGTTCATTATCTTTGAAAATTCATACTTAATCTATCTACCAAAGCAGCGGCTTTGAGAAAACTCCTAGAGAATAAAAATGAATGGTATTGGGGTGAAGGAAGAATCATGGGAAGGTTTAAAACAACAACTGATACAAGAGCCAATGTTTAAGTTCTATGCACCAGGAAGGCCTATTAAAATTTCAACAGATACTTCACAGTCTGGGTTAGGGGCAGTAATTTTACAGAAATGGAAGGACTGTTGACAACCAGTGGCATGTGCATCCAAGTCACTGACTGAAGCAGAATCCAGATATGCTCAGATCAAGAAGGAGCTTCTAGAAATATTGTTTGCCTGTGAGAGATTCAATCAGTATATTTATGGACAGACTGTGGAAGCTGAAATGGACCATAAGTCCCTGATAGCGTTATTTAGCAAAGCACTAAATAACTGTACCTTAAGGATTCAAAGAATTATGATAAAGCTGCAAAAGTATGATTTGGTTGTGATCTACACACCCGGTTAATTCATGTTCACCACTGATGCACTTTCCAGAGCAGTGTCTGTTCATGAAACCAGAGAAGACTTTAGAGACAGAGATGCAAGTCTATGTAGATCTGATTGTAAAGTCAATTCCCATAGCTAACAGGAAACTGTAACAAATAAGAGAGGAAATGGAGAAAGATGAATCATTGGGAATCCTTAAAGAAGTGATAATTAAAGGGAGGCCTGATGAAATCAGCAGTTGCTGTCCAAGGGCTGGTCCACACTAACCCCCAGCTTCGAACTAAGATACGCAACTTTAGCTACGTGAATAACGTAGCTGAAGTCGAAGTATCTTAGTTCGAACTTACCGCGAGTCCACACGCAGCAGGCAGGCTCCCCCGTCGACTCTGCGTACTCCTCTCGTGGAGCAGGAGTACCGGCGTTGATGGCGAGCACTTCCGGGATCGATCTGGGATCGATTTATCGCGTCTAGACAAGAAGCGATAAATCGATCCCAGAAGATCGATTGCTTACCGCCGGACCCGGAGGTAAGTATAAACATACCCCAAGTATAAGAGACTACTGAAACTGCAGACATGAACTTACTGTGATAGATGGGTTGACTTTCAAGGGCAGTAAGGTTGTAATTCCAATAATCCTCCAAAAAGAAATATTACAGAAGATCAGATCAGGAGATTAAACCTCCTGAAAGACTCATAGAGACTTGCTAACCTGCTTGGAGAAGGGATACTTGAGGAAAGTGAGTACTAAAGACTCACTCAAAAGTGATGTGCTGGCAACCTCTCCTCTTTAGATAGTTGACACATAGGGTTTATGGAAATGAACTACATTGGTTGAGAATTGAACGCATGTGTTATTAGACAGTTGTTAGCTGTATATACATCTTCCCTCTTAAAGAAAAACAAATTAACATATATGTATATGAGTTCATTTGTTTTTCTTTAATAGGGAAGATGTAGAGATATGTTCATAGAAGACTATAATTTAGAGACGCTCCCTCATAAGGGACAGTATTATGAACATAGGAATTTGCAGATGTGCCCTGGAAGCGGGCATTGGGAACACCACATGGCTGTGTGCAGCTGCTCACTACAGAAGTTCTCCAGTTTGTTTTATTAAAGTTTAATTCCTTTGTCATTCACTGGTTTGTTATGTAATGACCCCCAAGACGGTTACAGGTCGTACCACAAACCTTCAGTGGGGACCTGCCTTCTGTTCAGGACTAATCTCCCGAAGGGCTGTGTTTTCACCAAATTTTCCCCTCCTACCACCATCTTCCCGCAGGGGGCCAGATTGTCCCTTCTAGAACGGCTGACCCAGCTGGCAAGCAAGCTCCTACCAGGATGCTCTCCCATCAAGACAGGCAGAGCTCTGTCCTTTTTCTTGGTTGGCCCCTCACTCGGCTAGTTCTCCTCCTTTCAGCTCTGCTCTCCACACCTGAGGTTGGCTGCAGGTGTAGCAGGGCGAGGCCAACTGGGTCCACAGGCTTTCCGTAACCCTTTATTTGCCAGTGGAGAGCCTGTCAGCCTCCTAAACCCCCTCCTTCCCAGTGTGGGGCCTTCTAGCCCATCACAGTAACACTTGAGTGAGATAAACTCTACTCTGCTGATCACTTCTTATCTGCAGAGCACTTTCAATCCAGACACAGGCCGCAGCACTTCACAGCAGATGTCCAATAGCAGGAGCTGAAAATATGGGCATCCCTCCAAGCTGAAGATAAGGGAGAAAAGAGACATTTCTTTATTTCCATTCACTTATCAAACCAGTTGTGTAACAATCACTGCTCCAGCTCAGGTATGATCTGGAGTCTGGCTCAGACTTCTGAGTCCAAAGCCAGGCCTTCCCTTTCTCCCAGGGAGTAAAAGTGGGCCTCTTGCACTTGCCCACACAGCAAAGAATGATTCAGAGAAGCAAAAGTCCATAAACTTTTTATTCAGATTCTGGCTCTGATGGTGGAGGACGAGCCCTCGGCAGTCTTCCCCCTAGTGGTCTGGGTGTCTGGAAAACAAGTCTTGCCTTTCTCAATCCTCCCAATGGCTTGGGTCAGAGACCAGAGGAAGGCCTCAAAGCTAAAAAATCTAGTTCCCTCTGAAACAGGAAGTAACGTCCTTTTCTTGTCAGCGCAGCCCCCTCTGAGACCAACCCAGTTTCTCCTGACTGTTCCCTCCAGCTGTCAGATCCTGTCACATTGTTGGCACATGATGTGGGGGGGAGCCAATTGCAGTCCCTCCCTGGCCCTGCATGAAGTTTTCATACCCCATTCCAGCATCACTTCCATCCGCCATTAAAAACCAGCTATCTCTAGGGCAGAACATAGCAGCTGCCTAACTGTGCACAGAAACACTCTGTGGAAGTTTAGAGCAGGAGGCAAAGAACAACAGAATCATTTTAACTGCAAGGGGAATTGCAGGCAGAAGGAGTATAACTGGACACTGCTGCTCTCCCAAAAGGTACTGTCGGTTCTCTTTAATGACCACAAATGGTCAGGACCTCTGGTTTTGTATCTCATCTGAAAGATGGCTCTTCTCTTTTCTAGCTAGAAAGACAGTTCACCTTGAATATGACTTCAGGCACTGCAGCTATTTTACCATTACATATAACTTGGAACGGATTATCAGCATGTGGAGAAGATATAAAGTGTCTGAACAAAACAAGTCATTGAGTTCCTTAGCACAAGAGGGTGACTTTTATTCTGGTGACACTGCTGTGCTATTCTCTGAATACAGTTTTCATCTGAAATTAGACAAACCAATTGGAAAGTGTTTCAAGTGTCTCTAAATGGAGGATTTCACGTAGGGGATGACATATGACGCATTTTTGTTCTCACCCAGTGCTGGTGGAGCAAGTCACATAATGCAATGAATGGGAAGCCTCTCATTGCAATGGGTCCATATCATACCATCTTGCCCCAGCAATTCATGTGCATGACTCCCATGTATCTCGCCAATGTAACTGGTGATGATTAAGCTTCCCTGTGCTATTTTGCTTCCAAACACCATCTCATCTATTTTCCCTTTGGGCTGTGACTTAAGCTAGCGGAGTGCTTGTAAGGGAGATCTCTGAGGAAGTCCGATTTACTGTGGAAAGGGTTTTGGTTATTAGGGTTTGATCCTGCAGAGTATAGGTACAGAGTGACACATGCACAAAATAAAAATAGGTGAGAGAAGGAGCTCAGGGAACCCCCTGACCCCACATTGTCAGTAATGATGCTGCATGGCAGCCATGTCATAGAAATGAGGTCAAAGAGGGGCAGTGCACAATGAGCATGAGGATCATCCTTTCTAAGAGGTGCCCGTACTTGGACTTTTTTTTAATCATACACTTAAGGGTAAGGGAGCAGGCATGCAAGGAGTAAGTCTAGTACTGCCTGTCTCTTGTGCTAGCATGTAGCTTTTCCTCCCACTTATTCTGGAGTGTGGCAACCATGTTCTCCCTGCTATGTACTGTGAAAGGACTGGCAGGGTTCTGAACCAGTGCTGTGAACGGGTGTTGTGTTGGCAGAGGTGCTACTGTTATGGATGAGACACAAACCGGGGAGAAACCCTCTCCAGTTGCTTGTAGGTTGGAAAATACTCAGGTTTCGGGTCAACATTTAAATGTGGGAAGAATGTCCAGATCAGTACGTCACTTTCAGTCAGGGTGATGGGCACTCAAGATTACCCTGTAAGTACAAACAGGCACACGTAAAAAGAACTAGAGCATTCTACAGACGCTGTGCGTTAAATAGGGGAGAAACAGCATCTCCCGGTAAGAATCACTATTGAAAGCTGTCCTGTTACATATCAATAATGTAGCACTGAGCAATTTTTAAGAGATAAAAATACAATGTGGGCTGGATGCTGGATAAGGATATCAAGGGACGTTGAGTCCCTACAAATTACTTAGGATTTGCTCCTAATCAAATAATTAGACTCCATCTATCTTTCATTAACTGGCATAGGCGCCGACTCCATAGGTGCTCCCCGCAGAAAAAAAATTGTGGGTGCTTAGCACCCACCGGCAGCCAGCACTCCCCATCCCCCAGTGCCTCCCTCCCACTGGCAGCCCTGCTGACCAACTTCTTCTCCTCCCTCCCAGTGCCTCCCACCCAGCACGGATCAGCTGTTCCACGGTGTGCAGGAGGCGCTGGGAGATAGGGGAGGAGTGGGGGCGGGGTGCGCTTGGGGGAAGGGGCAGGAACAGGCGGGGAAGAGGTGGGGCATAGGTGGGAAGGGCTGGAGTGGGGACAGAGTCTGGGGCAGAGGGGGGGTCAAGCACCTCCAGGGTAGAGAAGAAGTTGTCAGCTATGTTAACTAGTGTGGTGTTTAAGATTTGTCTATATGCAGAGTTGCACTAATCTAACATAAAATGTTATTTCTTTTTTAAACCAACTGAGTTCAATCTGATTCAGAATCTTGTATGGACTCTCTCATTGCAGTTTAAACCAGGTTTATTTTAGATTAACAAATCAGTTAGGAACAGGTTTATGCTAAACTGAAATGAGCCACTCAAACCACCAGGGCTGGCTCCAGGGTTTTTGCTGTCCCAAGCAGCACAAAAAAAAAAAAAGCCACAATTCTGATCTGCAGTTCTACCGCCGCCGCTTCAGTCTTCGGCGGAAATTCGGCGGCTGGTCCTTCCCTCCCAGAGGGACTGAGGGACCCGCTGCGGTAGAGCTGGATGTGCCACCCCTCACCATTGGCCGCCCCAAGCACCTGCTTGCAGGGCTGGTGCCTGGAGCCAGCCCTGCAAACCACACAGAGGTTTGCACTAGTTTAATTAATCCAGTGCAAGTTTGTAGGTAGACAAGGCCTTAGAGCTTGTCTAAACACAAAAGTTGTATACTTTAACTATTCCAGTAGAGTTAGAACAGTATAACCCTTCTACTGTGGATGCATTTATATCAGTATAAAAGTGCTTCAAATAGGATAGCTTATTCCTATACAGTAAGGGAAATAAGTTATACTGCTCTAAGGCAAGTTATACCGGTATAACTGTGTCCACACTAGCGTTGTATTGTTATATTTTATTTTAAATTACACTTCTCTCCAAATAGTTTTGAGTACAAAAACTGTGTAGACCAGCCTTTAGGCTGATGTCTGGGCTGCATGCCAATAGAATACGGAGTGTGTCACCTGTAATGGTAGCCGTGAAACGTACCATACCAGCTAGTGCTGTGAAAATTGTGGAGTTTAACGTTGCACAGCTGAGCACTGAAATATGTTGTTTGTGCTTGTTTGTTCTCACAGTTTAGCTATATTGTCCTTTTGCCTCTCGTACACCTGGAAAACCATTAGTGCTGCTTCATTGCATTTATCTGCTTAGCCAAGCCATCCTGGTATTTTCAAGGTCACCACCTCCTGTCACACAGGTCTCCTGCGGGGTGTTGCACCTCCAGTTTGGCTTTACAGACACACACAGGGCAAACCAACTGAAACCAAAACTAGGGAAATGGTTCATTTAAAAAATAAATAAAAATAAAGCATTTGTGAGGAATATTTTGATGCTGTGTAAAATGGTCCCCTTTCCCCTCAGCTTGAATGAAGCATCCTTGTTTTTGTTTACACAGCAGAGCTTATCCACTCTTTGGAGCATGCATTTCAGCTGCTACTACCGAGGCAAAGAGCACCTGCTAAAGAGACTCTCACCTCCCAAAAGCAGTGACATTAGGATTTTAGCTTGAGTAAGCGGCTGTTGTCCAATCCCCATTATTTGTGCAACTATGTTAATTCCTCTGCATCAGCTCTGACCTTGTAGCAGTAATGAACTACAATTTACCCTTTGATACCTGGGTGAGCCAAGCTGGTGAGAGAACTTGTTCATAAGCACAAACTACTTGTCTTCATTCTTAAAGCCTTACATAACCTATTCTCCTCCCTATGTAGCATTTCCCATGTGCTATAGAGACATAGACTCTCCTCTGCTTCACTAACAAGTTGCCCTCAATGGCCCGTTTGTCAAATTTTTGGGCAAGCTTCATTACTTCTCCCATGCCGCCCCTTGCACCTGGAAGGCGCTCCCTGTAAAATGCACAGGGACCACATTGTCCTCCTCCTAAATCTCTCCTTAAAACCCACCTATGCTGCGAAGCCTACAAATCACTGGACAGTTGTTACCCAGATGGCATGCTGGGACTGCTGCTTGTCACACTGTTCCTACGTGTTTCTTTGCTCCCTTGTGCTTCCCCTTGGATGTTTGTGTTTTACCTGTTGTTTTTCATCTTCAACTTAGATTGCCAGCTCTTTGGGACAGGGACTGTCCTTGGTATTTGTCAAAAAGAACAGGAGTACTTGTGGCACCTTAGAGACTAACAAATTTATTAGAGCATAAGCTTTCGTGGGCTACAACCCACTTCTTCGGATGCATATGCTCTAATAAATTTGTTAGTCTCTAAGGTGCCACAAGTACTCCTGTTCTTTTTGAGGATACAGACTAACATGGCTGCTACCCTGAAACTTGGTATTTGTCTGTATAGTGCCTAGTACAATGGTGCCTCTAGGTGCTACCACAATACAAATTATTGATGAAGTTTCAGGCTATAAGCTGATTGTAATATATTGGGGACTGTGTTGGAATTACAAGATATTACTTTAAGAGTGAAGGGGTTTCCTGGTCGTGCTTGCAGGCTAAGGGACTATGTAGCATGTGATCCGAGTCAGTCTGGACAGAGCCAGCTTAAAGAAAGATGCAGTGAGTTGTGCTTTGCTGCCTTAGGATATGTCTACCCTGCAAAGAAAACCCATGGCACAGAGTCTCAGAGCCCAGGTCAGTTGACTCAGGCTCATGGTGCTCTGTCTGCAGGGCTAAAAATAGCAATAAGATGTTCCTGCTTGGGCTGGAGGTTGGGTTTTGAAACCCAGTGAGGAGGAGGGCCTTGGTGCTTGGGCTGCAGCTCAAATGGGAATATCTACACTGCTATTTTTATTCCCGCAACTTGAGACCCATGAGCTTAGGTCAGTTGACTTAGGCTAAGAGTCAATGCCTTGCATTTTTCTTTGCAGTGTAGACATACTCTTAGGGAGCAGCCTGTTTTCTCTCTCTCTCTCTCTGTTTTGGGTTCCTGTGTATTCATTGTTCTGAATTCTAATTAATAAAGTAGCCTTATACTGCCATCTTCCCACAAGAGTATTTGTTTTCCCCTAACGTATGTGTGTTTATGCTGTGAACATAACACCGATAGCTGACAGGAAGGAATCTCAGTTCACCACCTTTGCTGCCTACAGCACTGCATTGTGGTGAAAGGGAGTCATTTTCCCCTGAAGCTGGAGGCAGTATATTGTATGCAATGGACCAATGATCTAGTCCGGTATCCTATGTTCCTTCACCTTGTGACCATGACTGAGTAAAAAATATCATTTCTGAGCTGGTTGCCAAAAGAACATGAAGTGTGATGTGAACTAGGTCCTGGCCTTTCAAAGGCCCTCAGACTCACCCATCTCCAGCTGGCCCATGCTGAAGGGTAACAGCACTATCCAACTATAAGACATGTTTTTGTATCTGTTTTCATCCCAAAGGAAACCAAGAGTGTTACAGGCTGAACAGACAGGGATGTGTTGTGTTTTGATGGAAGTGGGCAAGGGACCAATAGGATTACATGGCATTCTGTATTTAGGCAAACCTAGAATTTGTAACAAATATCTACTGTCTTGCTTCCCTCTCTCATGATTCCTCCTTTAAGCCCCCTCTAGTTTTCTCAGAAATGTATTACACCTATTCCTGCTCCATTCACATAGGCCAACATTTTCAGAAGGATGTATGCCTCTATTTTTGAGGCACCTTCTTTGTCTCCGGCAGCAGACCATTGTTTTGAACATGTTGGCCTTATTTCATGACAACAGGTTGACCTTCCAGTGAATCATAGAATATCAGGGTTGGAAGGGACCTCAGAAGGTCATCTAGTCCAACCCCCTGCTCAAAGCAGGACCAATCCCCAGACAGATTTTTGCCCCAAATTCCTAAATGGCCCCCTCAAGGATGGAGCTCATAACCCTGGGTTTAGCAAGCCAATGCTCAAACCACTGAGCTATCCCTCCCTCCCTTCTGCCACACTGCATTAGAAACACCACAAAACAGTGGGTCATACTGTACTTTGCATCAGGGGGTAGCCGTGTTAGTCTGTATCCACAAAAACAACAAGGAGTCCGGTGGCACCTTAAAGACTAACAGATTTATTTGGGAATAAGCTTTTGTGAGTAAAATACCTCACTTCTTCAGATGCATCTGAAAAAGTGAAGAAGTGAAGTTTTTTACCCACGAAAGCTTATGCCCAAATAAATCTGTTAGTCTTTAAGATGCCACCGGACTCCTTGTTGCATACTACTAGTGTAAATATGGGATAACCATTCTGAATTCCAAGGGGTTTCTCTGGATTTACATAGGTGCAATGGAGAGCATTACTTGACCTGGTGTCTTTTGGAGGGAAAATAAAGAACAAGTAAGCATGCCAGTCCCCTGTTTAATCAATAGCATTTTTATATAACAGTAACTCCTAGCATTCCAGTCTTGGTTGAGGTTTCTATTATGCTAGGTGCTGTACAAACACATAGGGAGAGACACTATGCCTCAGAGTTCACAATCTAATTGTACACTACAGACAAAGAACGGTGCAGTGAAGGTCACACCAAAGGTCAGTGGAACAGAACCAGTAAAACCCAGGTCGCCTGAGTCCCAAGTTGTTGCCTTACCCCATGGGCTACGTTATTTCTCTTTTCAACACTGAGCTAGCCTTCAGCACTTCCAAAAGCTGAGGGTTATTTATACTCTCCTTCCTACAGTTCTTCTGTGCTATATGGAGGTGAGATCCTCAAGCTGCTGTATTGTGGGTTACTGAAAAGGAGAATTCTACCCGAGGCGCATTGAAACTATAGACTCAAACCTTCGGTGAAACATTACAGACACTTAGAATTCTCAGAAGAGAATCTTTCAACTGTTTTATTTGGAACCGGGCTTGTTAGCTAAATGAAGACCAATTTACGGATCTCTTCAGGCAGTCCCGTGCACACTATTAGCGCACAGCGAAATCTGTCTCTCTCTTCCTCAGGGAGGAAGGTGTAATTTTTTTCCAGGGAAGTCAAAAATAGCCTTTGTATTTAAAAAAAAGATACTTTGCAATAAACTGAACTGGAGGGGGGAAATATATAGATGGAGTCAGGTCAATGAAAGAAGAGTAAAAAACTGGCTGAATCCCAGTGTGGTTACTGACTTCAACTGGAGATTTGCCTGAGCATGGAAGAAGGCCCTGATCCAGCAAAGCATTCAGCATGTGCTGAACTTAAAGCATATGAGTTGGCCTACTGAGCCTATACCACTGAAGGCAATGGCAGTTTTACTGTGAACTTCAAAATGAGCACAAGATAAAGGGGTGAATAAGGACTTCAGGAATTGGCCCCATAGTACCCAATGAATGTATGGTTTATGGAAAGCTTTGGATTGTCTGCCTTGGGAAGTTCTCATGCACAGAACAGAGCACAGAGAGCAGTAGGGCAAGCTCCAGTCTATCGGATTATTTGTATTACAGTAGCACCAAGAGATCCCAACTGAGCTCATAGCCCCACTCTGTTAGATGCAGTACATGCACATAGCGAGAGGCAGTCCTGGACCTGAAGAGCTTTCAACCTAAATAGACAACAGCGGAGAGAAAGAGTCACAGATACAGAGAGGTGAAGTGACTTGCCCAAGGTCACACGGAGCCTGGGTCAGAGCTGGGAACTGAGCCCAGATCTTCTGAGTCCCATTCCAGTGCCTTAATTCACAAGACCTTCCTCTCTCCAATTTTCCCCAGCAGTGCCCCTCAGAATTATAGAATATCAGTGTTGGAAGGGACCTTAAGAGGTCATCTAGTCCAACCCCCTGCTCAAAGCAGGACCAATCCCCAACTAAATCATCCCAGCAAGGGCTTTGTCAAGCCTGACCTTAAAAACTTCTAAGGAAGGAGATTCCACCATCTCCCTAGGTAACCCATTCCAGTGCTTCACCACCCTCCTAGCATTTTTATATAACAGTAACTCCTAGCATGAAAAAGTTTTTCCTAATGTCCAACCTAAGCCTCCCCCACTGCAACTTGAGACCATTACTCCTTGTTCTGTCATCAGGTACCACTGAGAACAGTATAGATCCATCCTCTTTGGAACCCCCTTTCAGATAGTTGAAAGCAGCTATCAAATCCCCCCTCATTCTTCTCTTCTGCAGACTAAACAATCCCAGTTCCCACAGCCTCTCCTCATAAGTCATGTGCTCCAGCCCCCTAATCATTTTGTTGCCCTCCGCTGGACTCTTTCCAATTTTTCCACATCCTTCTTGTAGTGTGGGGCCCAAAACTGGACACAGTACTCCAGATGAGGCCTCACCAATGTCGAATAGAGGGGAATGGTCACGTCCCTCGATCTGCTGGCAGTGCCCCTACTTATACAGCCCAAAATGCCATTAGCCTTCTTGGCAACAAGGGCACTCTGTCGACTATCCAGCTTCTCATCCACTGTAACCCCTAGGTCCTTTTTCTGCAGAACTGCTGCCTAGCTACTCGGTCCCTAGTCTGTAGCACTGCATGGGATTCTTCTGTCCTAAGTGCAGGATTCTGCACTTGTCCTTGTTGAACCTCATCAGATTTCTTTTGGCCCAATCCTATAATTTGTTTAGGTCCTTCTGTATCCTATCTTTACCTTCCAGCGTATCTACCACTCCTCCCAGTTTAGTGTCACCTGCAAACTTGCTGAGGGTGCAGTCCACCCATCCTCTAGATCATTGATGAAGATATTGAACAAAACTGGCTGAAGATATTGAACAGCCCTCCTCTGGAAGGAGCACAACTAGTGGTGAACAAGTGTCTCGGTGTCCATAGCCGTTCAATCCTTGACCTCTCTTTAGACACTACATTGGGCACCCTTATTGGTAATGTGGACACGTGTCCACTAGCACCTGGACTGAGGACACCAATTCCTTCCATAGGAGTTGCTGAATAGCCATCAGCTTATAATGACTTTCGGTTACTACAAATATGACCTGGATTTTCACCAGTGATCTACTGCAGAGTGAATTGCCCTGTGGCCCATTGCAGGTTTCCTGAGCCATCCGGTCCCCACTGGATTTCTTCATGTGGCTATATTTCTAGGTTTATTAAGCAGTGAGACAAGAAATGGGAATATGCTTCTGGGCAATTTCAGTCTAGAGGAAAGAATACCAAAGGGAGACACGATAACTGTCTGCAGATACAGAAAAGGATGTTGCACCAGAGGACAGGAAGCAATTATTATCATTAGTCAGCAATGATAGAGCAAGAGGTAATTAAGCTTAAGCTGCATCAGGGAAATTTTTAGACTGAATATTAGAAAAAGCTTTAAAACTGAGAGAAGTGAGTGAGAAAATGGAACAAACGGCCCATGCAGGTGGTGGAACCGGGGTGTATTTGAAGTCAGATTGCATGGCCATCTTTCAGAGATGGGTCGGGAGCAAGATGCAAGGATGAAAGAGATGATGCATTAGAGCGCTGTTCCAAACTAAGACCCCTATTCAGGGAAGCATGTCTATTCAGGACAGCAATTAAACATGTGCTCAAATCCCATTGATTTCAGAGGCCTACTGAAGTCAATGGGATTTGAGCACACTTAAGTGCTTTCTGAATTGGCGCATGATGATTCTGTGTTTCACCTACAGCAGACCTCGTATGGAGCTGATGATAAGGATACAGGCCAAACCTTGAGTGACTGGAAGCAGTGACTTACAATCCACTGCCTCTAGTTATGTCATTGCTATTTTGGAATTGATTTTACATCGGTAAATGAAACCAAAGGAAGATGGCTAAACCCAAATCCAACAACTACAAGCATTTGAAGGGTGTAAAGGTCCAGGAGGAAGGAGCATTGTGTACAATTCTCCAACCTAAGGGAGAAAGGATGAAGTTGAATGAGGGAACTGTAGGGCTGAATATCAGGAAAATGTGAGGTATGGAGGAGACATATTGGAGAGGCATCCAGGCGGGCACCTAAAGCATCAAAAGCAGTGAGGGGAGGCGCTTTTAGCAACTGCAGCTATTCTGCCTGGGCAGGAGGACTGTGTGTGCAGGCCATACACAGTGGAGGACTTTTATACTGGCTTGTGGGGGAGGGGAGGAGGCAGGGGTGATGCATGGGTGGGGCGTGCAGGGTCACATCTCCTCCCCACCCCCTGATTGCTCTGTCACATTGTGCGGCTGGGCTCCCTCCCTGCAGGGCAGCTGAGCCAGCCGGCTGCAAGCTGCGCTGGGCAGGGAGAGGCAGAGGTAGGAGGAACAGCTGGGAGCTGCAGGGAGGGTCCGCTGCTTTCTGGAGGGGAGTGCTGCTTTCTTGGTGTGTGTGGGGGGGCTGTCTGGGCATGACTCAAGCTGTTCCAGGGTTATGCCTCCCCACTATCAGCAGGCACGGTTCACCTCTGGTAGGAGGTGAAGTATTTCCAGTAGAGATATATAAGGCACTGGTGAGACCTCCTCTGGAATACTGTGGGCAATTCTGGTCTCCCGTGTTTAAGAAAGATGAACTGAGATTGGAACAGGTGCAGAGAAGGCCTGATAGGATGATCCAAGGAATGGAAAACCTACCTTATGAAAGGCGATTCATGGAGCTTTTGGCTTATTTAACCTAACGAAACGAAGGATGTGACGGCTCTCTACAAATACATCAGGGGGATAAATACCAGGAAGGGAGAGGAGTTATTTAAATTAAGCCCAATGTGGACACAAGAGCAAATGGTTATAAACTGGCCAGCAACAAGGTTAGGCTTGACATTAAATGAAGGTTTCTCTCCATCAGAGCAGGACCGGCTCCAGGCATCAGCTGAGCAAGCAGGTGCTTGGGGCGGCCAAGGGGAAGGGGCGGCACATCGGGCTCTTCGGCGGCAATTCAGCAGAGGGTCCCTGTCCCTCTCGAAGGGAAGGACCTGCCGCCAAATTGCCGCCGAAGAAGAAAGCGGTGTGGTGGAACTGCCGCCAATCGCGATTGTGAGTTTTTGCTTGGGGCGGCAAAAACCCTGGAGCCGGCCCTGTATCCGAGGAGTGAAGTTCTGGAACAGCTTTCCAGGGGGAGCAGTGGGGGGGGGGGGAGCAAAATACCTAACTTGTTTCAAGACTGAGCTTGATAAGTTTATGGAGGGGATGGTAGGACGAGACTGCCTATAGCTGTGGGTAGCCGATCTGTGACTGCTTGAAGCAAATATCTCCAATGGCCACTGATGGGACACCAGATAGGGAGGGCTCTGAGTTACTACAGAGAATTCTTTCCCAGGTGTCTGGCTGGTGGGTCTTGCCCACCTGCTCCGAGTCTAACTGATTGCCATATTTGGGGTAGTGAACGTATTTCCCCCCAGATCAGATTAGCAGGGACCCTGGGGTTTCTTACCTTCCTCTGCAGCATGGGGCATGGGTCACTTGCAGGTTTAAACAAGTGTAAATGGTGGATTCACTGTAACTTGAAGTCTTTAAATCATGATTTGAGGACTTCAGTAACTCAGCCAGAGGTTATAGGTCTAGTACAGGAGTGGGTGGGCAAGGTTCTGTGGCCTGCAAGGTGAAGGAGCTCAGACTAAATGCTCATGATGGTCCCTTCTGGCCTTAAAGTCTATGAGTCTATGAAAGGCAGGCCAGGGCAGGAGGAGGAAGAGAGGCAGGGTGAAGTTCCAGAGCTAGTTAAGGACTGACAGCTGTGTGAAACGAAAGAGTTGTTGCACAATGGAAATGCTGCAACCCTTTGATCTGAGCTGTTCCCAACATGACACCACTTCAGAGGTGCCTTGGGTCTAAAGGGTTAATAATACTATAAGGAGGGACACGAGATTTTTCAGGCCTATAAGTGTACATTGGGCTGATTTGGCACATAAGTTATTTGTGGAATATAAGTAGGTGCAGATTTGGGGTGCATTAGGATATTAGATAATATTGGGAATGAGCTGGCCAGTGTGTGTATACATATATGCACACACACACACAGACTTATGTGTCATATCCCCTGTACTGCTAGCAGATAAAGGAGAGTCTCCTTTAGTTTAAGTATGTAGAGCCCCCACTCCACAGGTCAACAGCTGTACTGTGAAAGCTGGCTCATCCCCGCACAGGAAAAGTTGGCCTCTCCACCCACACAAAGCTCTGGGTGGCTAGAGAGCTCGCAGGAAATCTCACCCCACCACCTTCTGCCAGTTCTGCAAAAGTAGGTGCATGGGCTGCTGGAGAGGACACATGCAGCTGCTGCTGGGACACAACTGGCCGAAAGTTTAAGCTTCAAACTGGGGGAGAAGTCCAGGGAGAAGCCTCAGTGTGTGGCCCCCGGGAGAGCTGCACCACACAGGAGAATCAGCCAGAGCCCAAAGAGAAGGAGGGCCCTCATGGATGACTGGGGAAATAATGCTGGAGGACACTGGGACAATATGTTTGCTAATAAAGGTGACCGAGGTGAGTGTGTGTTACTGATGACACTGTAGGAGTTATTCCTGGGTGAATTCCTGCTTCCCCAAAGGCTGTAGGAGGGGGCGTCTGCACCCAAGGCAAGGGGTGGATGTTTGGTGAAGGAGCCCCCACTACCAGTGGTAAATCTGTGCACTTATAGAGCAAAAGGATCCGTTTCTGTCATCATTGCTGTGATAAAAATTCAGATTGGCCATGGGATTGTGATACCCAGGACGTTCATGGCACTATCGATTTGTTAGATTCCAAAGAAATTAGCCCCATTCCAATGCGATACATAAACACAACTGGCTTATTGGATGGATGGATGCTGCCGCTGTTGCATCGAATGCAGCACATGGTGGAGGAAATACCCAATCTGATTGTGGGGTTGGTTGGCTACACAAGCAGGGGCAGAGTTTGCAAAAACACTCTCCTGAGCTGATTCTGTCTGTGACACCAGCTAAGTAAAGACAGTAATTACAAGGCATCTAGAATTAGTGTTCTGAGCAAAATTAAAGAGAAAATGCCTGGCTAATCATGCTATTTTACTACATCCTCGTCTCCATATTTCATTCATTTTGCTAATCCGCTGACGAAATTGCTTGTTGGCAGATATAACCCTCAAGTAGCCATTTAGGTGGCTTGATGGACCCCAAGGCAAGTAAATTTTCAGTCTGACTGGCTTTAATCCCACTGGAGAGCCCTGTCATGCCATTACACGCCACAGCGGGAGTAAAAGTGGTGAGGTAATCACATTAAAGCACCATTCCATTTAGACATAATCTGTAAAAAATCTCATGAAAGCAGCAACCATTATTATTGCTCCCAATGTCCTTCAGGCAGTCTTTGCGCACAAAAAAAAATCCACCTGTCAAAAGCAGACAGGCCCTTTCATTCAGAGGAAACAGAGGTGAGATGTAAAAGTGACACAATATTATTTAAACATCCCATTACTAAAATTACAGTTCATCGATATAAAAATGAGCAATAGGGCCTTAGTCTGTCAGCTAGATCAATGTACTTGGCATGAGATTACAGATACACAGATCTTAGAGAGTATTAGGAACACAGGATTTGCTGTAAAGTCTTCAAGCTTCAGTCTGTCAAGCCCCATGTCCTGCCTCCAGCAGTAGCTAATACTTGATGCTGTTGAGGAAGGTGACCAGACCTGGCCAACTGTGCAATGCTGAGCAGGGTGAGGAATGCCCTCCTTGAGCTCATTTGTGATAAATTTACATCGCGAAGTGGAAATAACTGGAAATGTTATTAGTCTCTAACATTATTGGGCCCTGTTTTAATATCCAGCTCTGCTATCCAAAACATTCTCCTCTCGTGGCAGTGAATCCTGTAGGGTGACTACACACCGTGTTAAGATATATTTCTATTTGTTTTAAATCATAACTGCCATTAATTTATTAACGGGCACCAGGGTCCAGTGGCTAGGATGTGGGCATGAGAGTCAGGGGACCTGTGTTGCATTTCCAGTTCTGCTGTTGACTTTAGGCAAGTCATTCCAGTTCTCCATGCCTCCATTTTCCCATCTGTAAAATGGAAACACTTGCCCACCATATAAAGCACATTGAGATCTATGGATTGGAAGTGAAAAGTATTATAATTATTTTACAGGGCAGAATATAAAGAAGAAACTAGTCAGTTTTCACTATACTCTTCATAATCTTAAATTGTAGTACTGCTCTATTCTATATAGGTTATTTTACTGCCCCAACACAGGGTGTACCAGGCATTTGCTGCCCATTGGTGGAGGCCTCAACACCTTCGCACAGCCTGCCCTAAGAAGGAGTCCTGCTTGAAAGGAAGAGCAGCAAGGTCAGACCTCTAGAGGATGCCTAGAGAGGACTCTCGTGATGAGTTGCAAGCGGAAACAACAAGCGCTGGTCTTCTGGCACCTAGAAGGGCTGGGAGCATGTGAAGGCCAATCAGAGTCCAGCAGGCCAAATAAAAAGGGCTAGTTGCTTCTACTAGGGGCCAGTTCTGGGTGAAGCCAGGACAGGGAAGGCTGGCAATCTCTGTCTCAACCCAGTCAGGGGCTTACCCTTGACAACATTAGGTTTGGACCTCTGTGAAGGGATCGGGTTTTTATTATGGGCTTTCATGCCTAGGTGGCTATTTTAAGTTGAGGTTTAATTTGTTTTCTGTGACCCCCAAAAGGCGTCTGGACTAGGTCAGAGGGCTAGGCCACAGAAGCGGCAGACCATTGCAGAACCAGGATACAAGGGGGTGTTAGGAAGAATCTGTGCAGTGTTGGGTCCTGACACAAGGGGGTACCCTGGAGGTGAGTGCACAACATAACATACCCCCTACCACTATAGTACAGTGCACAGATGTACCCTCTTCTTTAGTGCAAACATCCCACATGCCCCCCGGGGCTGACCTCCCTCCACCTGTCTGTCTCTCCAAGTTCCTCCTCAGCATAGCACTCTTCTTGTAAGGCCTTTTGGCAATGACCTCTGCATGATTCACATAACACTTGTTATTTGTTCTGGTGCCTGATGTACTTACTGTCTGGGTCTAAACTGTTCAATGGCTGTTTTAGGTATAAGATCCTTAGAGTAGGAATTGACTCTTTATACGCTGGAACTGCAGTGAGCGCACTTCTTCTTAGTGATTGTGCAACGTGCCTCAGGTGGCATGTGACCAGAATTCGTCACCCAATTTGGTCCGCTGGTTGGATTGTTAGCTTCCACGGGTCAGGTCCGGACAGGGAGTGCAACATGAACGCTAATCCAGGCCCCACAGTGAGTACACTGACAGCATTCAAGTATTGATAATGATGTGATGTGGTGGTATGTAGTATTTTTCTTGTCATGCCTACCAAGGGCTCTGATCAGTGTGGGGCCCCCATTGTGCGAGGGTCCGAATCCCCACCCAAAAGAAGGGCTTGTCTACACAGAAACTTTATGAGCAGCAAGCCAGGCTATAAATCCATAGCGTACTCGCTTGCCACACACTAACTGGCCATATGGACCCGGCTACCTCTACTAAAATTTCCCCAGCGTGCTTTTGTTTGAAACAGTGATAGGTCAAAGCACACTACGGAACTTTTAGTGCATGCAAGCAGGGTCCACATGTGCAGTTGGTGTGTGGCAAGCTCATGCGCCATAGATTTATGCCCCACCTCGCCACATAGACAAGGCCAAAGACACAGTTCCTGCCCTAACGAGCTTACACTTTAATTGGAAGCAAGAGCAACAAATGAATGGGGGAGGTGGGAGTGGAGAAGGGTAATGGTAATAAGAGAACACAGTTACATAAATTATGGCCAACTTGATGTTTAAAAAAATAGTATTGGTGATTCCTGACAGCCCGTCAGCCTAGCCACTATTACTTGGCAGTTGTCTTCTAGGCATCACAGCAGAAGTGGGTGAAGAGGAAAGCCTTGCAAGGGATGGTCCGGTGCTTAAAGCACTAGCTAGAGACTTGGGTTCAATTCCCTTCTCTGCCACAGGCTTCCTGTGTGACCCTGGGTACATAATTTAGTCTCTCTCTGCCTCAGTTCCCCATCTGTAAATGGGGATAGTAGCTCTTACCTAGATCCTTGGGTGTTGGAGATCATATATGTTAAAGAGGGTGAGATGCTCAACACTGTGGTGTACCTTAGATATAGAAGGCAAAGCTCTTCTGGTTAGTTCCGACAGGAGGGGGTTCCACACGGAAGAGTTAGCAAGAAGCAAAGCACTGAGATGTCCGGGGAAGAAGCAGACGTAGGGGTATCAAGGTTGGCAGCAGTAGTTAAACTATACTGAAGGAGGCTGTTGGTGCACCAGCTGGGCAACCCAAGTTGCTCTGCTTACCCAAACCAGGGAGAGGAGAGGCAGTTCTCCCTCTACTTTTAGCTGCCCTTCCCTCTTTCCCATCACTTTAGCTCCTTTAGGTGGAGTGGAACGGACAATGCGAGAAGAGTTTCAGAGTAGAGCCGAAGAAGTGGGCTGTAGTCCACGAAAGCTTATGCTCTAATAAATTTGTTAGTCTCTAAGGTGCCACAAGTACTCCTGTTCTTCTTAATGCGAGAAGAGACCAGGATGGATTAATGGGGAGGGGGACAGAGCTGTGAAGGGCCTTAAAGGTGAGGATGAAGAGTATGAATTTGAGGTGATGGAAAACAAGGAGCAAGTGGATGGATTCAGAGAGAGGAGTGTCATGGGCAAAGAAGATGATTTGGCAGCAGCATTTTGCTGAGGGTGATATACAAGGCCAGGAGAACCGCAAACCCCTGGGTGCCCAAAGGAGCAGGCCAATGTTACACCTGATTTTTGGACTTACCCTAAGGTGACTGCTGAAGAATGATGAGGTTGCTGCCCAGGATCTCTCTGCTTTTCAGGCAATACAGCAGGCTTCTGACCCAGGACCACTTGTGGAGCAAAGATAGTATGTCTGACTCCCGAGTCATGATCCGACGGTTGTGCGCTTGAACCACATTGTGGTCACTGTTTCTTCGGCTCTGCCTCATAAGAAGAGGATGTGTGAGAGAGAATGAACCACAGAATGTTACATGGGTTGGCTACGTTGCTTAAAGCACAACTGGAAGGTGCTCGGGTGCTGCAGTGATGAGGGTGGCATAAGAACCTAGATAGAAGAAAATTCTCCTAGCTCACAGAGAAGGAGCCAGCTCTGAGCCTGAAGCATTTCTCTTTTACCTGTAATATATAAATAGATATTAAGTGGGGGAATCTGTGCCCCTCTCCCTCATGCTTTTTAATCTGACACATAGTTCCCTGCAATGACAAATCTGATTGTTTTTCCAACAGCAATAAAACAAGATAAATCAAACTTGAGTGTAAATTTTACCCAGTATAAATGCAGTTGTTGGGTAAGATGACAAGTCTGGTTGTTAGAGGTGTACTGCCCCCTAATGTTTGCATCTAACACAAAGGCAGTGGTGTTTTGTTAATAAAGGACAATCCTCCTGTAGAACAACAGAACAAATTATTACCTTCCTCATACGTACTGGACTGAATTCAACCCTGATGTAACTTCATTGCCTGTAGCAGGATCACAGCAGGGAGACTTTGGCCCTGATACCTGCGAGTTACTGTATTTTGTATCTCATTGAGAATATGGTTGATTCTTAGTAAGTTAATAATAATAATGCTCAAAATAAAGTCCTTCTCTTTAGAGTGGTAGCCGTGTTAGTCTGTATCAGCAAAAAGAACGAGGAGTACTTGTTGCACCTTAGAGACTAACAATTTTATTTGACATACGCTTTCGTGGGCTAAAACCCACTTCACCAGATGCATGCAGTGGAAAATACAGTAGGAAGATATATATAGAGAGAGAAAATGAAAAAATGGGGGTTGCCATACTAACTCTAACGAGACTAATCAATTAAGGTGGGCTATTATCAGCAGAAGAAAAAAAAACTTTTGTAGTGATAATCAGGATGGCCCATTTCAAACAGTTGACAAGAAGGTGTGAGTAACAGTAGGGGGAAAATTAGCATGGGGAAATAGTTTTTACTTTGTGTAATGACCCATCCACTCCCAGTCTTTATTTGAGCCTAATTTTATGGTGTCCAGTTTGCAAATTAATTCCAGTTCTGCAGTTTCTCGTTGGAGTCGTTTTTTGTTGAAGAATTGCCACTTTTAGATCTGTAATTGAGTGTGTGTCCAGGGAGGTTGAAGTGTTCTCTGACTGGTTTTTTAATGTTATAATTCTTGACATCTGATTTGTGTCCATTTATTCTTTTGCCTAGAGACTGTCCGGTTTGGCCAATGTACATGGCAGAGGGGCATTGCTGGCACATGATGGCATATATCACATTGGTAGATGTGCAGGTGAACGTTCACCTTCTTGTCAACCATTTGAAATGGGCCATCCTGATGATCACTACAAATTTTTTTTCTCCTGCTGATAATAGCCCACCTTAATTGATTAGTCTTGTTAGAGTTGGTATGGCAACCCCCATTTTTTCATGTTCTCTTTATATGTATATATATCTTCCTACTGTATTTTCCACTGCATGCATCTGATGAAGTGGGTTTTAGCCCACGAAAGCTTATGCCCAAATAAATGTGTTAGTCTCTAAGGTGCCGCAAGGACTCCTCATTGTTTCTCCTTCTCTTTAGAAATCCTCGGCTTTAGAAAGAAAAGGTTGCCTTTTTGGTGTGGATGATTTGCTCATGGCAACTGCATTCCGAAAGACAGCTGTTATTGTAAAGACTTCACTTACAGACACGCTTTAGATGGGATCCCCTGCAATGTATCGGGAAGTTTGTCACTGATGGGCAAACCTCAGACAGCAATTGATTCTGATGGGACAAGTGCTCACAAGTTCTGATGCTTCTCTGAATTTTCCCACCTTTCTGCAAAATTGAGCTAGGAATCCAAAGAGAAATGGATCTTTCATAGCATGTCTAATGTTTTCAACCTCTTCAAGCTGGCACTAGCATAGGAATTCCTTAGTTTATTCCAGGTGTGGTCCAGCCAGTCCTCCACACACCAACCTCCCATTTGAAATTGCTGGGAGCTGTGGATCTAGGTGGCTGATATGACTGACTTGACTTATCCACTTCTGCATGGATCCCTGAAATGCAGTGCCACATGAAAACAAACTAAAATAACCAAGATAATTAGCGATTGAGAGGGAGGGTTTATAACCTATAAAGTGGGAGGGTTTATAACCCTTTCAGAATGTTTTGTTTAATATTTACTATCATAAACCTGGATGTTCTTATCATCCATATACATATCTAATTGCTTTTCAAATCCTGCTAAAATGTTGGCGGCATGCTACCTGTGGCAATGAGTTCCACAGGCTAACTGTCTTATGTGAAAAAGTATTTCTTTTTATCAGTCTTGAATTTTCCATCTTTCAGTTCCATTGACTGTTAGTAATTATTTGTGTTACAGTAGCACCTACACCAACTCAGATCAGGGCCCCACTATGCTAGGCCCCGTACAGACACCTAATGAGGTCAGTCCTTATAGCATGTCTAAGATGTATTTTATGCAAGATGGGTCTTGTGAGATAACATTGGAAAGGTTACGATTTGCTGAATATGATTATCCTATTTGTAGGCATGTATCCTTTCTGTATCTGAAGTTAGGAATATTGACTATGTAACAATTACAAGTGGGTTTACACCTGGGGCATGCCCACCAGACAGAATGCAACCAGTCTCCCATTAGGGAGAACAATAGGATTTTGACGATGCTGATCTCCCATCTTCCTGAGAAGCTTCCTGGGATGCTACAAACAACCTTTGACTCATGACTGCTTTGAGACTGTAAGGTCATGTGATTAAGTCCCCTGGTACTGGATTCCATGATAGAATGCCAGTATTTTTCCACTGGGGCGTGGGGAGGGGAATCCACACGGGAAAACAAAGGGTTCCCGCCATATGTAAACTCTATTTAAGACAGGGGAGTGATTTAAGCAGTGTTAATTCTTCACTGAATTCCCACCCAGGATGACTGCTGGAAACATCTAAGAAACAAAGACAAAACAGGGGGAGAAAAGCTGAGCCTAGGTTGAAAATATGTCTGACCTCTGAAAGAAATGCCTAAAACAACATTTAGGGTGAGAAATTATTTTCTTGTAACCAGTTTCTTTTGTGTCTTAAGCTTACATTGCAGTTTTGGTTTTATTTTCTGGGTAATCTGCTTTGATCTGTTTGCTATCCCTTATAATCACATAAAATCTACCCTTTGTAGTTAATAAGCTGATTTTTCTTTATTCTAAAACCAGTTTGTGGAATTCATAACTGGGGAGGGGGGAGCAAAAAGCTGTGCATATCTTCCTCCACATTGAGGGAGGAGGCGAATTTCAATTAGCTTATGCTGTCCAGTTCTCTGTGCAGCACAAGACAATATAATTTTGGGTGTACACTCCAGAGGAGGTGTGCATTTGAGTGCTAGGCCATTCCCTAGCTGAGTCTTCCCAGGCAGAGCTGATTTCAGTGTCTGTGAGTATGTTTACACTGGCAGAGTTACATCGCTGGCAGTTACATCGCCGCTCAGAGAGCGCTAAAGCGAAACCGCTGTTGTGTGTTCATACTGTCAGCTGCCTGCGCAATAGCATGTTCACACTTGTGACACTTGCATCGGTATTCGGCGCGGTGCACTCTGGGCAGCTATCCCACAGAGCATCTCTTCCTCTTCTGCTGCTAAGTGTTGTGGGAAGGTGGAGGGGGTCACAATGGCCTGTGATGCATTGCTTCACAACCCAGCAATCCTGTGCTTCTGTCCACATTTGGCACCAACTTTCAATGGTTTGTGTACTGCGCACTCGGCCTCTTTGGTCTGCAGGAATGGATCCCTAACTGCTGCTCTCTCTCACTAACACGTCACGAGTGGAAGTGGAGTTATTCCTTAAACTACAAAGGCAAGAGTTCGACATTGATCTCGCCACACGTAGTAGCTACGACATGAGATTGCTTGTGGCATTCACGGAGGTGCTGACCACAGTGGAACGCTGCTTTTGGGCTCGGGGAAACAAGCACTGAGTGGTGGGATCACATAATTAGGCACGTCTGGGATAATGAGCAGTGGCTGCAGAACTTTCGGATGAGGAAAGCCACATTCATGGGACTGTGTGATGAGCTCACCCTGTGGCGCAAGGACATGAGAATGAGAGCTGCCCTGTTGTTCGAGAAGCATGTGGTGATTGCACTGTGGAAGCTGGCTACTCCAGACTGCTACCGATCAGTCAGTAACCAGTTCGGAGTGGGAAAGTTGACCGTTGGACTCGTGTTGACGGAAGCGTGCAGGGCCATTAATTGCATCCTGCATCAAAAGACCGTGACTCTGGGCAATGTGCGTGACATTGTGGATGGCTTTGCACAAATGGGCTTCCCTAACTGCGAAGGAGCAATAGATGGCACGTATATTCCAGTTCTGGCATCAGACCACTTAGCTACCAAGTACATTAATCAGAAGGTGTATTTCTCTATGGTTCTCCAGGCACTTGTGGATAACCGTGAGCGTTTCATGGACATTAATGCAGGCTGGTACAGAAAGGTGCATGACGCACGCATCTTTCAGAACACTGGCCAGTTCAGGAAGCTGCAAGCTGGGACTTTCTTCCCAGACCAGAAGATCACTGTAGGGGAAGTCGAAATGCCCATTGTGATCCTGGGAGACCCTGCCTCCCCTTAATGCCATGGCTTATGAAGCCATACACGGGGCAACTTGACAGCAGCAAGGAGAGGTTCAACAACAGGCCGAGCAAGTGCAGAAGGACTGTTGAGTGTGCTTTTAGCCATTTAAAGGCCTGCTGGTGCTGCCTATATGGGAGGTTGGAGCTGGCCAATGACAATATTCCTGTGCTTATAGCCGTGTGCTGTACGCTTCATAATATTTGTGAAGGGAAGGGTGAAAGCTTCACTCAGGGCTGGACCACTGAGGTTCAGCACCTGGAGGCTGAATTTGAACAGCCAGAGACTAGGGCTATTAGAGGGGCACAGTGCAGGGCCATAAGGATCAGGGATGCCTTGAGGCAGCAATTGGAAGCTGAAAGCCACTAATATTTGTTGCTATCCTCGGTAGTGAAGTGCTTGTAATGCCAGGAGGTGATTGTGATTGGTGCAGACAATGCACTGTGAAGGTTTAAGAAAATTGCCTGTTGCTTTGCAGGGCTCTGTTTGCTTTCAATTAATGGAATAAAGATTGCTTTCCAACCAAAATAATTATTTTATTAAAAAACAACCGAAGTAGAGAGACAAACAAAAAACACATCAACACTGTGGGGAATGGGGGAAGGGAGAGTCCCAGAGGAGGTAGAGTCCTGGGACGGTTAAAGGTTTGTGTATGTCCAGATATCATATGCAACCTTGTCCTTTGGAGTACAGTGCAGTGGGTTCTGTACTTCAGCAGGGCTAACCTGCAGAGGGATGGGTGTTGAGTGCAGTGGGTAGTGGGAGTCCGCAGGGCTGGACTGTGATGGGGCAGGAGTGGAATGCAGCGGGTACAGACTGGAGCCAGAAGGTTGATAACAGTGTGTTGGCGGTGTCTGGGGGGAACATGGGAAAGAGTTTCGCGACAATGGTTACAGGGAACGGTGGGTGTGACAGGTTTGGTCATAGTGACCCCCTTGGGACTTTCACATGATGTACTGAAATTACCTCTCAGCCTATTTTCCCCGCCAGCTTGGGACTTCCAGAACCCTGCCTTGTTGAGCCAGACACGCTAGCCTGCTGCAACATAGACCCACGTCTGGTCACCGCCCCCAAAGTTGCAGACTTTAACCAAAAACTGCTCAGCAGGTCACCTATCTCCAGCACCCAGACACCCAGTTCCCAATGGGATCAAATCCCAAATAAATCCATTTTACTCTGTACAAAGCTTATACAGGGTAAACTCATAAATTGTCCACCTTCTATAACACTGATAGAGAGATATGCACAGCTGTTTTTCCCCCAGGTATTAATTACTTACTCTCGGTTAATTAATAAACAAAAGTGATTTTATTAAGTATAAAAAGTAGGATTTAAGTGATTCCAAGTAATAACAGACAGAACAAAGTAAGTTACCAAGCAAAATAAAACAAAACACGCAAATCTAAGCCTAATACATTAAGAAACTGATACAGGTAATATCTCACCCTTAGAGATGTTCCAATAAGCTTCTTTCACAGACTAGACTCCTTCCTAAACTGGGCCCAATCCTTTCTCCTGGTACAGCCCTTGTTAGTTCCAGCAGGCATCTTAGGTGAAAAGCAGGGGATTTCACATGACTGGGGCCTCCTTTGTTCTGTTCCACCCCCTTTTATATCTTTGGCACAAGGCGGGAATCTTTTGTCTCTCTGGGTTCCCACCCCTCCTTCTAAATGGAAAAGCACCAGATTTAAGATGGATTCCAGTACCATGTGACATGGACACATGTCCTGTGAGACCCCAGCCTTCATTTTTCCAGGTCCAGCATGCACGTACCCAGGAAGGTTTGCAAGTAAACAGAGCCATTCACAACCAATTGTCCTGTCCTAGTCAATGGCAGCCATCAAGATTCCAAGCCACCATTAATGGCCCACGCTTTGCATAATTACAATAGGACTTCAGAGTAACACTTCATATTTCTAGCTTCAGATACAAGAATGATACATTCATACAAATAGGATGAACACACTCAGTAGATTATAAGCTTTGTAATGATACCTTACAAGAGACCTTTTGCATAAAGCATATTCCAGTTACATTATATTCACACTCATAAGCATATTTCCATAAACATATGGAGTGCAACATCACAGCAGGCATGGAGCTGCTTGGTTTGCAGTCTTAGTAGCGCCTGGAGCATGTCCACTTGGAGCTCCATAACGTTTAAGAACCACTCGGTGGCTTGGTGCTGGCGCGCTGCTTTCGCCTTTTGGTCCCTCTTCTCACTCTGCCCCACTCCTTCAATTCTTGTTTTTCGGCCGTGGAGTGCATCATGACATCACGCAGAAAGTCCTCCTTAGTTCTTCGTGGCTGCTTTCTAATTCCGCACAGCTGTTCAGTCGGTGATAACGAAGGGGCTCTTAAGGTCATATCTGTGAAGCCAAAATGCCACATTTTACAGAAGCAGTATTGTTTGCAACACAGAGACCACTGATTCAGTGATTTAAAACACACCACTATTCACATGCCTGTCACTAACTGGCTGACCCCAGGCAAGCACACATGAGCCACAAGACCCCCCAAAATGGTGAGTAACCGCAGGGGAAATCAGTGTTCCAGGACCGTACTGTACACTGGGCACATGGCTCTTGGGGAGAGCCAGCACTATGGGGGGGCCTTATAATCATTACTGTCCCCACATTTTCCACAGGCTGTGTTCATTACCCTCGCTGCTGAGGGTGAGCAGGGAATCAAGGGAGGGTCTTCTCCAAGACGGCGGCTTCTGCTGTGATCCTTAGATGGCTCGCCTGTGTGCAGCAGCGCCCCCCTCCAAGTGACAGCAGAATGGCGTGGAAAAGCTACCCTTAAAGGGGCAAGAAACAAAGCAGCTCTACCAAAGAACCTGCAGCAGTGGATTGCCCAGTATCTTCATGAGAGTTTCGTGGAGATCTCTGAGGCAGATTCCCGTGAAGTGAAGGAGTCAATCAACACCCTGTTCCGCTGCTCAGAATAGGCATATGGTGGTACGCACTTCATACAGACACAAGTCTGCTTTCTGCAACCCTCCTGCCCTCAACAACTTGCTTCAGCGATTCCCAAAATCAAAGCCACTCCTGTTTGCGCTTCGCCAAGTTCTGACAGTTGTGGCTGGCTAGCCTCCTCCGGGGGAGAGAAGAGCCTCTGGCTGCATGCATCTCTGGCCTCTGAGTTGTCCTCTGTCTCTGGGTCTCCCTCCCCCTTCACATCCTCGTCCAAGAATTCATCCTCCTGGCTTGGTCCATTCTCGATTGGCACGCGAGCCACCAAAGTATCCACAGGGGCCTTCGCAGTGGAGATGGGGTCGCCACCGAGTATCTCGTCCAGCTCTTTGTAGAACTAGCAGCTCATGGGCACGGCACCGGAGCGGCAGTTTGCCTCTCGCACCTTGTGGTAGGCGTTCCGCAGCACCTTCACTTTGCCCCTGCACTGCATTGTGTCCTGGTCATGGCCCATTTCTGTCATGCATCGTGAAATCTGTCCGTAGGTATCATAATTCCTACGGCAGGAGCCAGGGCCGGCTCCAGCAAAGGAAGCAGGTGCCTGGGGCGGCCAATAGAAAGGGGCGGCATTGTTGGAGTGGCAGGTATGGGTCAGCAGCTGTGGCACTTTGGCGGCAGCTCAATCGGTCCACTTCAGTCTTCGGCGGCAATTCGGCGGCGGGCCCTTCACTCCCTGTCTTCCTCTTTGGCGGCACTTCGGTGGCAGCTCAATCGGGTTTTTCTTTTTTTTTTCGCCGCTTGGGGCAGCAAAGAAGCTGGAGCCAGCCCTGGCTGGAGCACAGCTGGGACTGGACAGCCTCCTCTCCCCAAATGCTGATGAGGTCCAGCAGCTCGGCATTGCTCCAAGTGGGGTTCGCCTGGTGCATGGAGCAGGCATGGCCACTTGGAAAGATGTGCTGAGACCACTGCACGCATCACTGAGCAAACAGGAAGGGGACTTTCAAAATTCCCAAGGAATTTAAGGGGTGGGGTTCACACTTGGTCACTTGAGGGCAGGGCAGTAGAGTTCAAACTGATGACCAGAGAGGCGAGAATAGTCATTGTTGGACACCTCGCAGAGCCCAATTGCAGCGCTGTCATCGACCAGGGTGTCTGCACTGGCATCGCAGCGCTGTAGCCACGGTGCAGAAAGCTTGTACACCTCTCGTCAGGGTGGTATTTTTACAGCGCTGCAACTGAGCGGTTTCTGCACACTAAGTGGCTTGGCAGTGTGTACATCTCGGGAGTTACAGCACAGAAAGCTGCTATACTGCACAGAAACTTGCCAGTGTAGACAAGGCCTGTGCCTTTCTGCAGCCGGGTGTGTCCCTACTTGGGTGTGTCCTGGAGGAGGCTTGAGGACCTGGCTCAGCAGGACAGGGTAAGGGAGCCCAGGCTGGTGGAACAGGCGGGCTCAGTGGTACCCCAGTACATCAGATGGCATCCGGGGGGGGGGGGGGGGGGGAGGGGCAACCTCTCACACTCACATTCTAACTAGACTGGACAGTCAAAAGGTGGGAGATGAAACAAAGGCCCAGAGAGAGGAAGTGACTTGCTCAAGGTCACACAACAGGTCAGCGGCAAAATTAGAACCCATGTCTCCTGACTCCAGGTCCAGTGCCCTGTCCATATGCTTGGCAGGATTCGATTTACCTCTATAGATGTTGGTACTGTCCATTTCAGCTGGCACACTGAAATCAACGACAAAAATATATCAATCGGTAACAGTCAGTACAAGTGCTCCTGTAGGAATTGGGTGTCACCGGCTCGGCAGCGCGCTGGGAGCCCCCTGCAGCCCCATTGTCATGGGAGGGAGGGAGCAGGACCATGACAACTGGGCTGCAGAGGGCTCCCTGCATGGCGGCTGGGCAGGTGACACCCAATCCTTAAAAAGCAACAGAGGGTCCTGTGGCACCTTTGAGACTAACAGAAGTACTGGGAGCATAAGCTTTCGTGGGTAAGAACCTCACTTCTTCAGATGCAAGGGACTTGCATCTGAAGAAGTGAGGTTCTTACCCACGAAAGCTTATGCTCCCAGTACTTCTGTTAGTCTCAAAGGTGCCACAGGACCCTCTGTTGCTTTTTACGGATTCAGACTAACACGGCTACCCCTCTGATACTTGACCCAATCCTTACAGGCTCAAGGTGCAGGGAAGGCTGAGGTCCTGGCGAGGCAGAGCAGAGACCACTGGCCAGGACTGCAAGGAGCACGAGGACAAACTCCCGGCCATTCCAGAGGCCACCCCACCGTTGAATGTCTCCATCCCAGAGGCAGGAACCATTCAACAGCAGAGTGGCTGCCCGCACGACTGGGGGCTTGTCCTGCTCCTTGCGACTGTGGCCACAGGTCTCTGCTGTGCTGGCCAGGACTGTAGCCTCCTTTGTACCTTGCACCCAGGCAGGGCCGACGCAACCCATTAGACGACCTAGGCAGTCGCCTAGGGCACTAACATTTGGGGGGCGGCGACCGCGGCGGCCGGAACTTCGGCCGCCCCAGCATTGGCGGTATTTCGGGGGCGGGACCTTCCGCCGCCTCTGTCGGGGGCGGTATTTCGGGGGCGGGACCTTCCACCGCCTAGGGTGGCAAGAAAGCTGGCAGCACTCCTGCACCCAGGTGTCTTGGGCCCCTCAGCCACGCAGGAAGCCTCCTGCAGCTTCACTGTCTGTGCTACCCTAACTCCTACCCTACCCACCCCCTTGATTTCCTGCCACTGTAAAAATTAAAACAATTAAAAATCAAAGAAAAAATATTAAAAATAAGAAATAAAACAGATATTGTCAAAATTGCAAAAAAATAAAAATTGAACTCTGCTAAGCATGCCTATGCAATAGACCCTGCTTCATTGCCCTGTTGAGAGGATAAATAGGAGTTTCCGATCCACCTTCGAGACCATTCATGACTTGGAATACTTTTATCACATCCCCTCTCATTCATCTTCTCTAGTACACTAGGCACATACCCAGGTGACTAGCTCCTTGTGCTGCCGTGGCTACACTATTTTTAGTTCACTAGCTCAATCAGAGCTAGTGCAGGTAATTCTCCTCAAGCTGGGCATTACACCCCCACCTGTAAGTGCAAACAGCCCATCTTTTCCACATGCCACTAATCATTCCCATCTCCTGTCCCTGAACCGCCTCTGCACCAGCTTCTCTGTCTCAGACAACGCAATGCAGGCTCTCCCTGTCTCCTTGGTAGTTGACAGAGCAAAGAGCAGCTGCTCCCTCAGCACAGCCTTGCAAGTCAGTAGCGGTGCAGGCGAGCTACCTCAGAGGCAGACTCCAAATGCAGGTGGGAGTAGATGGATACTCCACTTACAGGCTGGCAGGTTGGGCAGTTATCTTCCTGATAGCATCTGGCTCTGAGTCACTTTTCTCACACTGTCATACCTGCCTGACAGCATTAAATCCCCACACTGTCATCTGCTGAAGAATTAGAAATCCTTCCATCGTCGCTTGCCTGGGATGTACAGTTTTCTTTGGGGTTTAAGTTTTTGTTCTTCCTCCTATTATTGCTGCTTGACAGGAAACAATCTCTTGTTGTTGCGCTTCAAAATGTCACCTGTCTGCGAGGTGAGCATTTTTTCCCCCTACTGTTTTACTTTGGCTTTGAACCGGCAACTCCCCACACATTATAGAAGCTGGTTTTTTATTTGTTTGTTTATTTATTTTTGCACAGCACACTGCAAAAGTTACTTGGTGAACATGGGCATCCAGTTCCAGAATAGAAAGGAGAAGTTTTGGTTCCTACCCCCATGGTTTGAATTAATAGGAAGTGTAAAAGCAGAGGGAGAGACTGGGATGTTCTCTCTCTCACACACACACAGACATAGATATATAGATATATATTTTAAGTATCATGCCTATTATAATTTAAAGGCAAGGTCCCTTATGCAGATGTGAGATCTGCTGCCAGTTCAGAACAGATAGCTACGTGCTCTAAATTACTGCAGGGAACAGCAGCCCAAACACCCTTCTCTCCTGCGTCTGAGACAGATTCCCCTTTTATTGTCACCTGCCTGACAGGCAGACTGCTGCTGCTTACTAAAACCTGTCTGTAACTTAAATCCCTGGGGGTAATAAGCTCCCTGTAAAACAGGTTCCTGACTAGAAAAATCTGCACAGCTCCCAGATTAAATCTCTGACAATTAAGAATTCTTTGAAAACTAATTGGAAAAGCGGCTATTTTGATCAGCACCGAGATGTTATCTGGAAATAGTATTTTGTTTATCTGCAGCAGAAGATGCTTTTCTTCTCTGCTGGATTGTTTTGCCAGTTTCAGACGTGTACTTTGATCTCTCCTATGATACAGTGAACTGCAACATGGGGGCAGTCAAAGGGATTACCATGGGACTGGGAAATCATTTGATCTATTTTTAAGTATTTTTTAATGAATAACTTCATTAGATTTTTTAATCATTAAGGAAGGAAGAGAATTTGCTCTCCCCTCTCTAGCAGGGGGACGATGCTCTGAAGATGACTGATTCATGCAGTTAATAATGCTTAGCATTTATAGAGCACTTTGGATCTTCAAAGGGCTATGTGAACATGACACACCAGTACACACAACACTCACCCGCCCCCCTTTGAGCTATCTATTATTATTAGGAGTGAGCTTTAGGGGCAAAGCTGAGAGCCAGCTTTGATCCTTCTCACAGTTTTGTGGGTGGTTTTATTTTATTCAGACCCAGAGGTCAAGCAAGTTGCCTGAGGTCAAATGTATGAGTGGCAGAGCTGGGAGAAGAACTGAGAAATTCCTTCCGTGCAATGTGGGTTCCGTTTCTTGCTCTGCTGTGGGCTTCCTGTGAGATGCTGGACAAGTCATATTAATTTCTCAGTGCCTCAGTTTCCCATCTGTGAAAGGGGAATAATGTTAATTCCCTTTCATGGGAGTAATTTGAGACTGACTCTATAAACAATTATGGAATGCTCAGATACTACAGTGATAAGGGCCATAACAATACCTAGACAGCCTGGTGCTCAAACCACTAGGCAATGCTGCCAGCATAAGTTATAAAGAGAAGCTGCTTTGTAGCTTTGTCACCACCACTCCCCACACCCCAACCTCCTCAAACAGTAAGCACCCTGTGATCATTTGCTTCCTGATTCCTTCTTTTCCTATCCAAAGCAACCATACTCTGGTGTATTTCTAAGGCACCTTACTGGTTTAGAAATTCTGGACTAAACTCGGCCCTACTGTGCTTGGATGCAAGCCCACTAAAGGCAATAGGGTTGCATCTGCTTGCACCATGTTCATTCTGGCCCTCTGAATGTATTCACTCCTGCGGGGGTATATTTGCATTCAAAAATGAAAAGCTAGTCATGTGATCAGGGGAATGGAATGTGCCAGATAAAGAGTCCAACTCTCTAAAACAAAGACCCATAGGGTCTTATTAGATATGTAGATCATTGCCTCCTTGAAAATACTGTTTTGACCTGATTGAATGTTTCCAGGCGTTTCATGTCCCAGCAAGTGTTGATTTTCACATGAAACCTTTAATGTAAAAGGTGCTTCGGGGGCAGCCTCCAACTTGACCATTCCAAAGTCCTGGTCAGGAACACAGAGATGGTCATTCAAGAATATTTTGCAAGAATAGCTTCTAAAAACTCTCTCTCCAGTTTTTCTTGGGAAGGAACATTGTTCCTTCCATATTGATGGCTCCAGCCTACATGTTTCACTTCGTTTCCGGTAGGCGGACTGCATCCTTGTTTGAAGACACACTAGTGACAGCAGGCCACGCAAAGGGATAAGTGAAATGACTTTGTTGCATGCTGTGGTTTGTTTTGGAAGCTTTGAAAAAGAATATATGAGAGAGAACCTGTCTTAAAGCAGAATGGCGAGCCCTCCTTTTTCCTGAACCTAGTTTTCTTATAGCACAGAACAATGCCAACACATAGCAGATGGTGTCTGCACACATGTACTAAATCAGCTAAAATATACTCACTGCAGAAGTATCTATCATGCTGATCTGTCTGAACAGTATGTGCTGGTAGCAGTTCCTGATCCATGCTCGGAAGCAAAGATCTAAACTGTACTTGGGTCCTATTTGGACGGCTCATTTTATAAATGGTGGGCAAAATCATGCCCTTGTTTACGGGAGGGGGGCGCAAAGCAATGCCAGCAATGTGTCTGGCATGAGAGCATGGCAGGATGGTTCAAAGCAAGCCAAAGCTATGGATGTGTGTGGAGATTATGAGCTTCTGGGAACACTGTGTGATTCTGTTCTAGCCTGTGTCCCTGACTATCACAGGCCGTTGAAAGCCTTCTGCATATTAAACAGCTGGAGTTGATGGATGAGTCAGCGGGGCACCACCTCTAGGTTGTGGTGCCGCAGCTGGTCTTGTTTCTAGTGTTCTGTGGAGGTCTTCTAAAGCGGAAGAGGTAGTTCACTCCCCAGGTCCATTCATGCTTTGATTCCTGCTGGGATTGCCAGGAGCGGGGACAATTAGCCTCAGTTTCTTGTGACCTGAACACCTCTTCATCTGGAAACGGACTAAGACCCGTTTCATTAAGGATACCAAAGCCCTGGGCCCAGGGGTGTGCACAGGAATAAAAATTTGGCCGCTTTTTGAGGGGCACTTTCTATATCCCCTCCTCCCCCCTGCACCCAGAGGAGCTGCCTCTCTCCCCCAATGCCACAGATGGAGGAGCTGGCTAAACCCACTGTGGCCCTGAGGCTGGTGAGGCTGGCTCTCCTTCTCCCCCGCCCCCCAAGGCCTTCTCCCCCGCCCCCCAAGGCCTTCTCCCCCGCCCCCCAAGCTCGCTCTTCCCCAGCAGCTGGAGGAGCTGTCATCTCCCGCCCGGCCCCAGGGTCGGAGGATCTCACTCTCTCTGCCCCCAGCCCCAGAGGAGTTCTGTGCCCCCTGCTTGCCCCCCATTGTGCAGGCCCCGGCCTGGGCCTTCATGGATAGGGAAGGGAAATAATGGGAGCTGACATCCACTGGGAGCTCATGGGGGAGCCTGGCTAATACATGTACATGCTGCAGTGGGTTTTACATACATAGCCATGCAGGAATCTTGAGCTTTGCATCCATCATGGTGAAGGAGAGGAACCACTAATGAGATGAACTCTTGGTGAACAAGGTACATTTTATAATGCAGGGCCATTTCAGTGCTTGGGAACAGAGATGGTAATTGTGCCCCTCCCTCCTACATTTCCCCACTAACAAACAAAAAGCTGTTTTTTGGATAACAGGTTCCCAAACACTTCCCCCAAGTCCGCATACTAATCACCAGTGAATGGCACTGCATGCTCCTAAGATACTTAACAGACAAATACATCAGATGAACCTGAATCTCCCCTCCTGTACACGTCCCTCTCTGGACTATTTTCTCTGACCCAGGAAGGCAAGTTACTGCTCTCTACTAGTGAGCGCAATGGCTTGGGAGTCAGCACTCCTGAACTGTGTGCTTAGATCTGTCACCGACTTGCTGTGTGATCTTGGACTAGTCACTCAGCTCCCGATAACAAGAGGTCCTGAGCAGCTGCAGCTCCCGTTGACTTCAAGTGACGCTCCAGATGTTCAGCGCATCTGGAAATCAGGACCTTGACCTCTTTGCGTCTCCTTTTCTACATCGGTAATAAAAGGGTGATAAATGTAATACCGATCTCGACAGGGTTTTGTGTGGTTTAATTGATATTCCTGGGGTGCTACAAGATCCTTAATGGAAGGCATAGGTGTCGTGAAACAGACAACAGCAGCTATGCCTTGTCTGTATAAATGGACAGATCTATGACAGCACAATCCTCCCACGTCCCTCTATAATTATGTCTATGCTGTCAGGAATTGCTCAGATTTCGTCCTAGGATTCTATTGGCAGCTCAACAATCTGGCATCCTACATCCAGCAGAGCTGTTTCTCTGTAGGCACGCTAGCCAGCAAGACTGGGTTTGGCTGCAGTGATCTTTCCGCTGTGATTTTTTTCCTATTCCCATTGCCCATCGATGAGATGATTTGAAAAAAGTAATCTCTCACTTGGAGGTTTATCCTCTAGCAAGGGGTCCCTTCTCCCTTCTTATCTGATTAATGAGGGGGAAGCTGGCCCATTCTTGTAGGCAGCAGAAGAGAAGCACAGTAGCACCAAAAATTGGCATAAGCTTCCATGCTTTGAAAATGTGAATTCATCAGGCTATCATAGAAGAGCAAGCAGACCGTCTGCCTGCAGGGAGCTCAGTCAAATCCAACATGCCTCACAAATGCCCCATATCGCCTCGCCATCAGTATGCAGATCCATCTGCACTGCTGAGATATCTGCATTCTATAGTGAGTAGGGGAATATTCTTCATAAATAGGATCTCCTCGTCTTACCCTTTCATGCTCTTCCCTAATTCCCAGTGATGGAGATTCTATACTTCAGCAGAAGAAGACAATCTCCATTTCAAGACTGTTTCAGACTAGTCCCTTTATACTTGTTGTAAGGTCTCCAAATTATTTTTTTCTTAACATTCCAAAATCTCTCTGAAAAAGTAGACAATGGTGGTTGTTGAGACTTTCAAACTCGTGAATTTTAGAGTTAGCCATTTGACTAATAACCAGTAAGCACTGAACACGCTTATCATCTGAGAATTTTCACTGCCTTCATGTTACTCGTAACTTGCTGAAATTCAGTGATTAGGTAAATTATGGTACATTTTATTTTATAAATGGTGCATGCACTTCTATGGGACCTTTCCCTTAAGGATTCCCAAGTGCTTTACAAAAGATATTTGAGTACTCGAATCACTGGACTCAAAGTTCAGAGGGAGGTCCTCCTTCACCTCCCCCTCAGCCATTTTATGTAAGCTTGAGTGCAGAGTCCATTCCAGTAAGTGGACTCTGAGCACATCTACTGGATTGGACCCTGCAGGCAAGTTAGCTGGAGGAATGCTGATCTTCCCCTAGTTTGTGCATCACACTGGTGCTTAGGTGTCTGGATGCCTAGAATGAAGCAGGACTGCGTGCAGACAGAGGCAGAAACATTGGCACCTAGGGAACTCTTACCACAAAAACTTGGCCGTCGAGTGAGTTTTGGCACTTACAAAATTTGGCAGCAACTATACCGGGCTTTGTGAATGACAGTGGTGCCTGACCCCAGGGTTTAGGCAGCTAAAGTGGCAGTTAGACTCTGGAGTCCCTTGTGAATCTTGTCCACACAGTACAAACACCTCAACGTACACCTGTAGATTCATGTGTTCTATTCTGGAAACTTTGTACATTACACTGTACTTGGGTTTCAGTGCGACAAGGTCAGCAAACTCCAGCTCCTGGAAATAAAGAATTAAACGTTCACAAATAGAAAATTAAAACAACGAGGACTCCGGTGGTACCTTAAAGACTAACAGATTTATTTGGGCATAAGCTTTCATGGGTACAAAACCCACTTCTTCCTCATTGTTTTTGTGGATACAGACTAACATGGTTACCCCCTGATACTAAAAAGAAAATTAAATGATCACCTAAGTAAAAAGCACATTTGAATCAATTTAGTGTGTAGACAGCTGAGTTTGATGCCTACCATGTTAAAGGGCTATAAGGGCACGCTGGAGTAAATTGTTTTGGCCAATTCTTCTAGTTTCTCTCATGAAATGGAGGTGCTGTTATAATATTTCTCTATAACGTCCCATTGTAATACCTGATTCAAAGGATCTATATGGCAACTAATACAGCCATGAAAGAAATGGAGAAAATCCTGCACTGTTACACTAGTATAAATCCAGAGTAACTCCATTGGCTGGTGTAATTTTGAGCAGAATTAGGGCCTATTGTTTAAGGATAATTCAGGATAGACAACCCACTCCACTTAGACTTTGTCTAAACTGGCAAGTGAAAGACAAAAATTTGTCGTTCAGAGGTGTTAAAAAAACACCCTCCCGAAAGACAAAAGTTTTGCCGACAACAAGCGCCACTGTGAACAGTAATTTGTCAGCAGGAGCGCCCTCTGCTGACAACACTAAGCTGCTCATTAGGGGTGGACGTTTTTTGTTGGCAGGAGAGCCGACAAACAACAGCTACACTTTAGCCGTGTCGCTAAAAGCTGTGTAGTGTAGACATAGCCTTAGTCAAGTATAAATGCCCTCCTCTGCACTCCCCGTTAATACATGTATGTAGTTCTCTGGTTGCCTACATTCAAGTCCATCCATTAAATTGTTGTACCCACTCATGAATTAGTTGTGCCTTTATTCTGGGGACAAAGGTGTCAAGAAGTGCTGATTGGAGAACCTTCAACGGAACCATAGTCCAGTGGAATATGCAGTTCTAACAAAATCAAATTATGTCTATTTCACTTAAATTTCTTTTTGGAAGAAAACTGAGGCATAGGAGAGGGCGGAATTCTCACAATGTCAAAACAGCCTGACATTTTCAGAATGAAATGGTTTTTTTTAAATGAAGATTTGAACAAAAATATTTAGGATTTTATTATATTTTATCATACAAAATAAAAAAATTCAAACAAAATGAATGAAATGATTTAGTTGAAACGAACCATTTTGATCAAACCAAAATGATTTTTTGTTTAGGATTTTTCTTGGAGAATTCAGCAATTTTTGGTTTTCGTACCAATTTGAAGGAAATCCAAATTTCAAAACCTTATATGAAATAGGATGTCCATCCTGCACACAGCTTTAGTATCAAGCAATAATGGGTTTAGGTGGATAACACTGCAAATAACATTTCTGTTTCCTCCACATCACTATTAAAGGTTCCGCATACTCCCTATCTCTTGATCACAATTGCTGCAACTTGCAGTATATGCCCCCAAAGGAATTCATGATCTAAAGTAAAGGCACATATACAGAATTCATTTGCTCTTTCTCGTCCTACTGCGTGGAAGTAGAATAGCCGTAGGGTGTCAAAAGTGTGTGTCAAGTGTCTGTAACTGGAAAGTACCAGCCCCAGACAAACCTATGGCAAAGGTACCGAGGCTACACTGAGTTACAAAGGAGTGAATAAAACAGAGCTTTAGGCACAAGTAATAGGAGAAGTAGGCAAACAGCCAAAAGGAAATAACCTTGACTGACCAACAACAGGATTCATGATGTTCTTTCATGTGGAAAAAAGACAAACATGAGACTTTACCCATGTTCTTTCTGCCTGAGAAACACCACAGATTTCACATAGGAGAGGTGAAATGATTTGATTTTTAGATCTTCAATGATCTAAAAATCAAAAAAGAGTCCTACAAAAAGTGGAAACTAGGTCAAATTACAAAGGCTGAATATAAACAAACAACAGAAGCATGTAGGAACAAAATTAGAAAGGCCAAGGCACACAACGAGATCAAACTAGCTAGAGACATAAAGGGTAACAAGAAAACATTCTACAAATACATTAGAAGAAAGAGGAAGTCCAAGGACAGGGTAGGCCCATTACTCAATGAAGGGGGGAAAACAATAATATAAAACGTGGAAATGGAAGAGGTCTTTAATGAATTCTTTGTTTCAGTTTTCACCAAGGAGGTTGGTGGTGATTGGACGTCTAACATAGTGAACACCACTGAAAATGAGGTAGGATCAGAAGAGGCTAAAATAGGGAAAGAACAAGTTAAAAATTACTTGGACAAATTAGATGTCTTCAAGTCACCAGGGCCTGATGAAATGCATCCTAGAGTACTCAAGGAGTTGACTGAGGAGCTATCTGAGCCATTAGCGATTATCTTTGAAAAGTCATGGAAGACAGGAGATGTTCCAGAAGACTGGAAAAGGGAAAATATAGTGCCAATCTATAAAAAAGGAAATAAGGACAACCTGGGGAATTACAGACCAGTCAGCTTAACTTCTGTACCCAGAAAGATAATGGAGCAAATAATTAAGCAATCAGTTTGCAAACATCTAGAAGATAATAAGGTGATAAGTAACAGTCGGCATGGATTTGTCAAAAACAAATCATGTCAAACCAACCTGACAGCTTTCTTTGACAGGGTAACAAGCCTTGTGGATGGGGGGGAAGAGGTAGATGTGGTATATCTTGACTTTAGTAAGGCTTTTGGTACCGTCTCGCATGACCTTCTCATAAACAAACTAGAGAAATACAACCTAGATGGAGCTACTATAAGGTGGGTGCATAACTGGTTGGAAAATCATTCCCAGAGAGTAGTTATCAGTGGTTCACAGTCATGCTGGAAGGGCATAACGAGAGGGGTCCCGCAGGGATCAGTTCTGGGTCCGGTTCTGTTCAATATCTTCATCAATGATTTAGATAATGGCATACAGAGTACACTTATAAAGTATGCAGATGATACCAAGCTGGGAGTGGTTGCAAGTGCTTTGGAGGATAGGATTAAAATTCAAAGTGATCTGGACAAACTGGAGAAATGGTCTGAAGTAAGCAGGATGAAATTCAATAAGGACAAATGTAAAGTACTTCATTTAGGAAGGAACAATCAGTTGCACCCATACAAAATGGGAAATAACTGCCTAGGAAGGAGTACTGCGGAAAGGGATCTGGGGGTCATAGTGAATCACAAGCTAAATATGAGTCAACAGTGTAACGCTGTTGCAAAAAAAGCAAACATCATTCTGGGATGTATTAGCAGGAGTGTTGTAAGCAAGACACGAGAAGTAATTCTTCCGCTCTACTCCGTGCTGATTAGGCCTCAATTGGAGTATTGTGTCCAGTTCTGGGTACCACATTTCAGGAAAGATGTGGGCAAATTGGAGAAAGTCCAGAGTAGAGCAACAAAAACAATTAAAAGTCTAGAAAACATGACCTGTGAGGGAAGATTGAAAAAAATGGGTTTGTTTAGTCTGGAAAAGAGAAGACTGAGAGGGGACATGATAACAGTTTTCAAGTATGTAAAAGGTTGTTACAAGGAGGAGGAAGAAAAAATGTTTTTCTTAACTTCTGAGGATAGGACAAGAAGCAATGGGCTTAAATTGCAGCAAGAGCAGTTTAGTCTGGACATTAGGAAAAACTTCCTAACTGCCAGGGTGGTTAAGCACTGGAATAAATTGCCTAGGGAGGTTGTGGAATCTCCATCATTGGGGGTTTTTAAGATCAGGTTAGGCAAACACCTGTCAGGAATGGTCTAGATAATTAGTCCTGCCATGAGTTCAGGGGACTGAACTAGATGACCTCTTGAGGTCCCTTCCGATTCTATGATTCTAAGTTAGAAGTCAAAAACAGAAACCCTCAGTCCTCTGTCTCACAGCAGTTGTCAGCCGAGGGAAAGCAGAGTATAAAAACCAGAGAGTACCAGAGGTATGAGCCAGAGCCTAAAAGCGGGGCTGGTATTACAGCTAGAGGGATCCCAAGATGTTGATGAAGGAGAGGAAGTGGTGAGCAACCTTCATGTCTGGCCCCATTGTTTGAGGAGGGGAAATTCCCAGAAGGAGAAATTGGATGGGTCTGTGAATTGCTGTGTCAAAGTGTGGACCCAAGCAATCACTTGCATTGCTTTTTGTTTAAGACCAACTCTGCCAGCAAATGGACATAAACAAAGCAAAAGGAGACATGAGAAAGAAACTGATGTGATTCTCTGTAAGTCAGTGGTTCTCAAACTTTTGTACTGGTGACCCCTTTCACAGACCAAGCCTCTGAGTGCGACCCCCCTTATAAATGAAAAACACTTTTTAATATATTTAACACCATTATAAATGCTGGAGGCAAAGCGGGGGTTGGGGTGGAGGCTGACAGCTCACAACCCCCCATGTAATAACCTCACAACCCCCTCAGGGGTCCCAACCCCCAGTTTGAGAACCTCTGCTGTAAGTGATGGGCAGCAGCAGTGCCAGTCTTTCAGAGACATTGTCTGTTTCTGGATGGCAGGGTTCTCTCTGATCATGCTGACATAATCATTGGACATCATCTTTACAGGATACTTTATGGGCCCAATCATGCTCTGGGTGAAGTATATAGCAAAAGTCACATTTACGTCAATGGGAGAAGTTTTGTGCCCTTTGTGTGAGGCAGATTTGTCTAGTGGTTAGAGCAGGAGATATGGCGTTGGGGTTATTGGGTTCCAGTCCCAGCTATGCCACCAACATCACAAGTGGCCTTGGTCAACTTTTCTTATCCTCCCTGTGTCTTGTTTCCCCATCTGTAATAATACTGATATGCTTACATTACATTGGGGTGAAAAGATTAATTAGTTCATGAACACATAAAGCATTATAAATGCTAATTTATGAATGTACATCTTGAATCGTGTCTTCTTGCTCCAAGCTAATTGAGAGGATGTTACCAAAGCCCTGAGTCTGTTTGTGAACCAACCCCCAAAATACCCGTAACATTATTCTTTTATTTTCGGCCCCTTCAATAAAGGAGATGGGTAACAGCAAGTCAGGATGGATAAGAGTCTTTTTTCTTGTGTGTTTGGTTTTCTCCTGAAATATTATGGATCTCTTTCTTTTTCTTTGAGGGAAATTTAATCTGAATATTTTGACAGAGTGGAGCCCTAAGGAACTGGAACTTTGCTAACTTTTTTTTTCTGCATTGTTTTGCATCTAGGGAGAAACCAACCGTGAATAAGGTTTCAGAGGCTGAGTCGTGTCGACTCATGAGGGAAATTTCCTTCATTTACTGCAGTATAATTCTCCTGAGCCATTTTAATTGCATGCAAAATCCTGGGAGATGGGAACTCCAGCCAATTGCCTTCTTACCTATAGGTTATGGATTAGATCAGTTAGGGCACTAGACTCAAATGATTAGTGAGATATGAATTAGTGAGAAGTGAATATGAGAACGGTGTGTGCTTAAGAACAAAAAAAGTGACAGAATCTACTGTAAAAAGAAAAACTGGGAGAGGCCTGGCCTAGCTCTTGCAGACCAACTACTAGGTTGGGCAGAAATGAGGGACATGAGTTAGCAGTCAGGGGATAGGAGGGAAGGTCCTCTCATGGCTCAGTAACTGGTTAAAAGATAGGCAATATAGGGTAGGAATAAATGGTCAGTTTTCATATTGGAGAGAGCTAAATAGCAATCCCCAAGGATCTGTACTGGCACCTGTCTGTTCAACATATTCATAAAGGATCTGGAAAAGGGAGGTAAACAGTGAGGTGGTAAAGTTTGCAGATGATACTAAATTACTCAAGATAGTTAAGTCTAAAGCAGACTGTGAAGAGTTACAAAGGGTCTCACAAAACTGGGTGACTGGGCAACAAAATGGCAGATTAAATTCAATGTTGATAAGTGCAAAGAAATGCACATTGGACAACAGAATCCCAACTATACATACAAAATGATGGGGTCTAAATTAGCTGTTACCACCCAAGAAAGAGATCTTGGAATCACTAAGGATAGTTCTCTGAAAACATCTGCTCATTGTACAGCGGCAGTCAAAAAAGCAAACAGAATGTTAGGAAGCATTAAAAAAAGGGATAGATAATAAGATAGTAAATATCATAATTGCATTATATAAATCCATGGTACACCCACAGCTTGAATACTGCATGCAGTTCTGGTCACCCCATCTCAAAAAAGATATCTTAGAATTGGAAAAGGTACAGAGAAGGGCAACAAAAATGATTAAGGATATGGAACAACTTCCATATGGGAAAGATTAAAAACACTGAGAATGTTCAGCTTGGAAAAAGAGATAACTATGGCAGGGATATGATATAAGTTTATAAAATCATGAATGGTGTGGAGAAAGTGAATAAAGAAGTGTTATTTGCTCCTTCGCATAACACAAGAACCAGGGGTCACTTGATGAAATTAATAGGCAGCAGGTTTAAAACAAACAAAAGGAAGTACTTCTTCACACAACGCACAGTCAACCTGTAGAACTAGTTTGCATGGGATGTTGTGAAGGCCAAAACTATAACTAGGTTAAAAAGAGAATTAGATAAGTTCATGGAGGATAGGTCCATCAATGGCTATTAGCCAAGATGGTCCGGGATGCAACCCCATGCTCAGGGTGTCCCTAATCCTCAGACTGCAAAAAGCTGGGACTGGACAACAGGAGATGATTCACTCGATAGTTGCCCTGTTCTGCTCATTCCCTCAGAAGCACCTGTCACTGACCACTGTTGGAAGACAGGATACTGGGCTAGAGGGACCATTGGTCTGACCCAGTAGGGCCATTCTTATGTTCTTATAATGGAACTGGTAAATTCTTGGAATCCCAGCTTGGCAAACTAGCAATTTCAGAATGAAATTGATCAGTTACTGCAGGAGTCTAGCAAGGAATAACTGACTCAGGCAAGGATTTAAGAAGGGCAGGTGAGAGCTGAGCTGCTAGGCATTTTAGGGATTAGTCTGGAAGACCTCACTAAACCTGGAAACAGGGCTGACTATCTGTACCACTTCTGTGTTATCAGTAATAAATCACTGACCTGCATTGAAACTATAGATGTCTCTGAGTGCCCCCTGCTCCTGTCTATAAAATAAGGTGTCAGGAGTGTCTCAGTCCCTCTTCCAGAAGGAGGAAGGAAAAAAGGAGAAAGTATTTGAAAAGAGGGGAACACAACACAAAACGTGTAACTCTGTTGAGATACTTTGAACCACCATCCACTGGAAATGTTTCAGGGGGGATTGTTTCCCAGGGGCTTTGGAAAATATAACTCTTAGCAGGAGGGTGGTGAAATTACTCGTGTGAATTTACTTCACCGGTAACCTGTTCTAATATTTGCTTTTCACTGCAAAATCATAGTAGCTCTGCAGGTGAGGAAAGCAGAGCAGCTGGCTATATTAAGGTTTAATGATTGCAGTCATATAATCACAAAGAATTCACAAGCAGTTACAACTGTGATTTACGGCCTGTTGTGTTAGGCACTGTACAAACACATGGTTAGAGACAGTCCTTGTCCTGAAGAGCTTGCAATGTAAATATGCAAGACATAAGGAAACTGAGGCAAGGTGACTTGCTGAAAGTTACACGATAGATCAGTTGTAGAGTTGTATGCAGTGTTGGTCACAGAATATTAGCAAGACAAGGTGGGTGAGGTAATATCTTTGATTGGACCAGCTTCTGTTGGTGAAAAAGACAAACTTTTGAGCTTACACAGAGCTCTTCTTCAGATCAGAGTTAAGAACAGAATCAGCCTTCCTTATCCCTAGTTCAGTGCCCTATCCATTAGGCCACATAGCCTGTAGTGGTATGTAAGGGTACATCTTCTGCTGGTGGCTGGGCTTTTAGAAACCATGAAGTACCAAATTGTAAAAGTGTAGTATGTATATTTACACTTTCCCCCTTGGCCTTTTGATAACTTAGTGTCACTTATCAGGCTTCAGTAATGCAAGATTTCATCTTTTCTTGGTATTTGAGTTCCTAGATGGTGGAAATAATGTACTACAAGAAGATCAGATCTGATGGTGTTTTGATCCAAAAATTGGGTATATGAGATTTAAAAAGTGCTAATGGAAAAACAAACACTAACACGGATGTATTTGGCTTTTCTCAGGTTCATGTGAAACATGAATGTTCAGCCAAATTAAACACTACATGGCAGTCTACCCCATGAACTTTCACAATCAAAGTGAATTAGTCAAAGAACTGGTTCTCTCATCCCTATGTGAGTCCACTTCTGAGGCAGGTTAGGAAAGATACTTTTCTCTGCTTTCTGTGCTTCATAAGTAGCTTTCACTTTTTTTTTTCTTTTTTGCCAAATCCATAATGAGCTCTGAGCTATTATGAACTTCAGAAATCTCTTCTAATGTAGGCCCAAGAAGTATAAATTAACCCCATGGAACATCGTTGTATCAATTCCTGCAGCAATTGTACAGTTATCAAGAGATATTTTCCCTCCACATTTCACTGTGTATCTAGGGTATTGTTCTACTTTCTCAGTCACCGATGACTAATTTAAATTGTCCCAATTTTTAACTCCTCCTTTCTTCCTCTCTCCCCTACCAATCCCCCAGTGGAATTGCCTGAGACCCTGTCTCTCTGTGTACTGAACAACTTGGGTAATTCATCATTTCAACAGCATGAAAATAATGATGAAGAAAAATCACGGCCTATCATGAAAAATATATGAATGACTCTGGGAAAATAGTGTGTTTCTTTTTTAATCTCCAACCTGCTGAACACCACCCTAAATAGCTTTAATTAAAATTCTGTTTGCATGAATGAAGGTTATATAAAAAGGATTTAATATACATATATACAAAATTTATAATGGGCTCAGCTTGTCTGGTGAATTTTTGGTAGCTGTAAATCCAGACTTGCCTACCCATGCCGTCTGTACCCAGTGCTCATAGTTGAAGCCGTCTGGAGTATTTTCTAGACCTAAAATGTAATGCCACATGTACTTAGCAGAGCTATTCATTTCAGTGGGAAGATACATGAGAGAAACTAAGTCCATGTGTATTTTTCCATAGGAATTTATACTATGTGTGTTGTACATGCATTTTGTGAGACTAAAGCCAAGTTTGAAGCCATATAGTCACACAAAAAGGGTTTGAAGCTAAAACTTTAGAAAGACACACTGGGTATGTCTACACTGCAGTGAAAGACCCACGGCATGGCAGCAGCTGGCCCAGGTCAGCTGACTCGGGCTGGGGTTGTGAGGGCTAAAAATTGCAGTGTAGATGTTTGGGCTCGGGCTGGAGGCCAGGCTCTGAGACCCTCCCCTTTTGCTGGGTTTCAGAGCTTGGGCTCCAACCCAAGCCCAGATGTCCACATTACAATTTTTAGCCCTACAGCCCAAGCCCCCCAAGCCTGAGTCAATCGACCTGGGCTGTGAGGGTATGGCTACATGGGGATAAAAACCCAGTGGCTAGCCAGGCTAGGCCTGGGTCCACTGACACAGGCTTGCAGGATTTGAGCTCTGGGGCAGAAAAATTGCTGGGGAGATGTTCGTGCTTGGCCTGGAGCCTGAACTGTGGGACCCTCTGAGGGGGAGGGTCCAAGAGCTCGGGCTCCAGCTTGAGCCCAAACGTCTACACAGCGATTTTTAGCCCCTTAGCCAGGCGACCCAGGCCAGCTGTGGCCGTGAAGCAGGGCTTTTATCTCTGTGTAAAACGATGTACTCTCAGATACTCAATGCCGTGGGTGTTTTATTATTGTGTAGACATACCCATAGCCTCCTCCATCATTGTGTCAATGGCACCATACGTAGGACTGAGACGCAGTAGTCATTAGACTACTCAGAAGCTGATCCAATTCTTTTCTACACTCAGACTCTGGGCTTGCGAGTGGGGAAGTATTGCCTCTCAGAGGCGCCCAGGGATGGTGTGTAATTGTCCCAGGTTACTGGGTGGGAGCTAGAGCCCGTTCTGTGTTGTATTGTTGAAAAGGAACCCCTAGATATTGAATCTGGCCCTTGTTGCTGCCGAATCCAACTGGTAGAAGGCTTACAGGGGCATCCGTTAGCACATGGAAAGCAAGTGGCCTCATAGATTCTCCACTTCCGCCAACCTCTCCAGTTCATGTGAGGGCAGGCAATGTCTTTCCCCTCTGACACGGGACTGGAAAGGGAGAAAACTCTTCCACCAATGCCCTAACCTAACCCCATCTCTGACAGCAGGACCAGCTGGGGACAGCCTCTTCCCTCTTAAATCCATAGTAGCTTAAGAACCAGCCTTGTTCTCTCATATAGCATCATCTGTCTGAGGACCCAAATCACTTCTCAAACATTCATTAAGCCTCACAGCACCTTGCACTTTGGGGATGTTTTATTATCTGTATTTTACAGATGGGAAGACTGAGGTAATGGAGAGGTTAAATAACTTTCCAAGTTCAGATGGAACAGCTGGTACCCCTAGTTTCTGGCTTCAGTGCCCTGCTAACCACTATGTGACATTTGCTCCTTTCAGTCCTGTGGCACCTTTAAGACTAACAGATGTATTGGAGCATAAGCTTTCGTGGGTGAATGCCCACTTCGTCGGATGCATGTAATGGAAATTTCCAGGGGCAGGTATAAATATGCTGGCAAGAATCAGTCTGGAGATAACAAGGTTAGTTCAATCACGGAGGATGAGGTCCTCTGCTAGCAGTTGAGATGTGAACACCAAGGGAGGAGAAACTGCTTCTGTAGTTGGCTAGCCATTCACAGTCTTTGTTTAATCCTGATCTGATGGTGTCAAATTTGCAAATGAACTGAAGCTCAGCAGTTTCTCTTTGGAGTCTGGTCCTGAAGTTTTTTTGCTGTAAGATGGCTACCTTTACATCTGCTATTGTGTGGCCAGGGAGGTTGAAGTGTTCTCCTACAGGTTTTTGTATATTGCCATTCCTGATACCTGACTTGTGTCAGATAAATGGACACAATGCACTCTGTTACATATCATAAAGGGTACCAGCACAATTGGAACATTTGTCTATTAGTCATAGTCCTTCATTCATAATGTCCATTTTATAAATAACTACAATATATGGTCTATAGTTTTATGGAAGGCAGAAGTTCTGTTACAGGAAGGATTCTGAGATTTCAAAATTTGTTTTCATTCCAAATCAGAACAAAAACTGAAAAATTCAAAATTCTCTATGAAGGAAAACTCAGGAAAAGTGAAATTCCAGCAAATCGACCAGATTTCAAGAAGTATTGCTATTTCAATGGAACCACGTGTTGTTCCATCAAAATTCCCCCAGCCAGCTCTAGTCAACTATAAAAGTTTGCACTGTAGCCTGTTTTAAAAAGAAACTCTATAGGGTTTTGTTATAACATCTTCGTGGATTATTTATTTCATGTCAGAACTAGACAAGTATGATCGTCCATTCGTAACACCCTAGCTCTCTATTGTACTTTTGAATAGTGCAAGTGTATAGGGGTTACGTTAGCTGCCCACTCAGAAACACTGTAAAATCAAACTTTGCCTGAAGTAAAAACTCTTTATTCATGTGAAAGGTTAGAACTTTAATATCACATACCGAGCTCTGGCCACATAACTGTCACTGACTCTAACAGGTGCTTTTGTGAATCACCAAAGCCTCATACAGTGAGCTGAGATCATAGTCCCCCAAGCTGCCTCTTTGAAGTATTGCTTGAGTACAGCAGTCACAGGCCATGAGTGAGTTGACATTTTGTGCAATGCCTTTTTTGCGTGTGTGCTCAAAATAACAGCAAAGAAAGACTTTTGGCCCTCTGTGACATTGGATGTAAATAGATATTTTCTAAAACTACCAAGATTTTACTTGCAGACTTTGGCAGTAGGAAAGGAAAGCCAGAAACATTTAATTAAGAAAAGCATAAGTAAGAGTATTTGGTTAGCATATTGTTTGCCATCTGAAATATATTATGAGACATCAGTGCCTAGTGGGTTGAGAGTTCTATTCCTGGCTCTACGTATTATGATGAGTACTTGCAATATGTTGTTTAGTCCCTAGATGTCTTTGTGTACCATACAGAGTTCCAGACAGGATATAGTCCCTGGTAAACATGAAAGACAAAGCTAGAATTCAAGCTGAGTGAAAGCCTGTTCGTATGTCTGCAGTGGTTAGCTGCTTTCAATAAGTGCCTCTTATTTAAGAGGGCCTGGGACTCCATATATAATGACACTGCAACTGGTTTGCTATGTGATTTTGGCTAAGTTGCATAGGCCACATTTTTCACAACTGGGTGCTTAAAATCAAGCACCTAAATGAAGAGGCCAGCAGATGCTCAACAACTGTGAAAATCTGATCATTTATTTAGGTACTCAACTTTAGGCACCTGAATTTGAAAATTTTGACCATAGTAACTTTTGTGTAGGATGATGCAAATAAGATGGTCATACATCACAGAGCTCTGAGGATTAATTAGTTAATTTTTATAAGTTGATTTGAAATTATAAAGGCTTATGTAAGTGCTAAACATTATTACACTTGAGAATCCTAAAAAGGTCCATAGCACCAGTTAGAGTTACTCTATTAAACTTTTCACAGTGGGGAAGAGGGGATGTCAATCTTGCTTTGCAATGCTTGAATGGATACATCCCTCTATAGGCTAACTTCACTCCCACATCGGTTTGGCATGTCCTTGAACTCAGCCTACATATACTCTGTTGACAGATGCAGCATTTGTATTTTGACACAGTACTTTTTACATATACGTTCTGTGAGGGAGGAGTGGAGAAACATATGTAACCAGCCTATAGCACATAGGACTAATGAACTGAACCCTTTGTGATCAACCGCTATTTGCCATTAGGTCTGGAGCTGTATGAAATGAGTCTCATCAAAGCTCTCAACCTTGTTTTGGACAAGGCTTGGAGGAAGTGCTAGGCCTGGTCTACACTCTAAACTTACTTTGGTATAACTACGTCACTCAGTGGTTTGAAAAATCCACATCCCTGAGCACTGCAAATATACCAACCTAAGCCCTGGTGTAGACAGTGCTATGTCGACAGAAAGGTTTCTCCTGTCAACATTGCTATCACCTCTGGCAGAGATGGATTAAATATGCCAACTGGAGAAGCTGTCCCACTGGTGTAGTAGTGTCTTCACTAAAGCGCTACAGCAGTGCAACTGCAGCTTTTTAAGTGTAGACCTGGTCCAATCCTTATTGCACCTTTGGGCACCACTGCAGTTTAAATAAACCACTAATGTTTCATAGGATTATTCATATGATTTGTCCATATGGCGGCAGAGAGGGATGAGTGAAACCTCAAAAGGTTCAGGAAACCTATTAGGCTTATCCAAGCTGAACCTCTTCAGGGTTGCCCATAATTGTTATCCCCAATGTCAAGCAATGGTACTAGTAGCTCACGGACTGGCATGTCATAAGCAATCCATTGGCTTTTGTCTCTGTCACTGTATTTCCCCAGGTGCCTGATAGCAGGCTCTGTCTATTCCACAGAGGATGTATTCACAGCCTACCCTGCTACATTTAGTATAAACAAAAGCCAAAGAATGTTAAACTTTCAAACAGAATGCTACTCTAGCTATTCAGATTAAACAGGGTTGGGTTTTTTTAGACACAGAGCTGCTTTTGTGTAGGAAATCTCATGTATTAGGGAAAGATCAATACCACAGCTAATGGCCTAAGGTATCAAAAAACCTCACTGGAGGAAATGAGAATGTTGTCTGGAAACCAGATGATGATAATCCTCAGGATAAATGGATTTAGAGATTTCCAAAGCCGTTTTAGTAAACAGGGGGCAGACTTAGGCAGTTATTTCAACAAGTTCCTTTACAAAAGGGAAAGAGATTGCCATTTTCCTGTTTGGTTTTAGTCCCTGACATTGATGGCTCTTGGTGAATATTTATTAACTGTTTAGATGTAGACTGACAACAGCCATTCAGGCTTTCTCTTCTCCCGAAGAGAGCTGTCATGGGGCTGCCCCACTTTGAAGAATTAAAGGAGGGTAGTTTAATTAATGCCAATCAACATGGGTTTATGGAAAATAGATTGGGTCAGACTAACTTGATATGTTTTTTTAAATGAGATCACAAGCTTGGTTGATAAAAGTAACAGTGTTGACGTAATATACTTAGAATTGACTTAGTACTGCACAACATTTTGATTAAAAAACTAGAACGATATAAAATTAACATGGCACACATTAAATGGATTAAAAGCTGGCTAACTAATAGATCTCCAAATGTAATTGTAAATGGGGAATCATCATCAAATGGATCTGGATCATCAAATGCAGACCGTAGGGATTGGTTCTCGGCACTATGTTATTTAACATTTTTATCGATGACCTTGAAGAAAACATAAAAACATCACTGATATAGTTTGCAGATGACACAAAAATTGGGAGAGTGGCAAATAATGAAGAGGACAGATCACTGATAAAGAGCGATCTGGATCACTTGGTAAGCAGGGCACAAGCATGTAACTGTATAAGTCTAGGAACAAAGAATGAAGGCCATACTTACACGGTGGGGTCTCTGTCCTGGGAAGCAGTGACTCTGAAAAAGATTTGGAGGTTGTGATGGATAAGCAGCTGAACATGAGCTCCTATTATGACACTGCGGCCAAAAGAGCTAATCCGGTCCTTGGATGCATAAACAGGGGAAACTTGAGTAGGAGTAGAGAGGTTATTTTACCTCTGTATTTGGCTTTGGTGCAACTGCCGCTGGAATACTGTGTCCAGTTCTGGTGGGGTGTTGATAGAAGAAGGAGAAGGTTCAGAGAGGAGCCACAAGAATGATTAAAGAATTAGAAAACATGCCGTATAATGACTCAAGGAGCTCAACTTGTTAAGCTTAGCAGAGAGAAGGTTAAGGGGTGACTTGATTACAGTCTATACCTACCTATATGGGGAGCAAGTATTTGATAATGGGCTCTTAATCTAGCAGAGAAAGGTAGAACACGATGGCTGGAAGTTAAAGCTAAAGAAATTCAGGTTGAATTTTTAACAGTGAGGGTAATTAACCATTGGAACAGTTTATCAAGGGTCATGATAGATTCTCCATGACTGGCAATTTTTAAATCACGATTGGATGTTTTTCTAAAAGATCTGCTTTAGGAATTTTTTCAGGGAAGTTCTACGGCCTGTGTTATATTGAAGGTCAGACTAGATTATTACAATGGTCCCTTCTGGCCTTGGAATCTATGAATCCGAGTATCCTCCTGCGGTAGGCCGCAGCATGACAGGTGTGCTTGCCTCAGTTTCCCTTTTCAGATAAGCCAAGAATTTCACTTCAGGCTCTCCTGACACAATAATACCCTCCTTCGGGCTTGTTTATTATAAAAACCTCATGCAAAATAGTCCATAACAGAAGTCCCAAACATATAGTCCATGTCTCACCCCAGTGCATAAAAACTCAAGACAACTTGTGCCTCATTGCCCCACATCCCACACCCCAGCATCTTTGACCATGCCTGGGCTCCATCAGTCCCCTTCTGTCCTTCTGCTATCCACTCTCTTAATTGGAGCAAGCTGATTAGGCAGAGCTGCACTGTCTCTGCTCACTCCTAAAGGACCAGTGTCACCGTTTGCGGAGAAATCTTCCTCTCCGTGCTCTGTCTTGCAAACATTTCTCTTTGCGTTTGCTGTGGATGACAGTTGGCAGGAAGCTATGGGTTTCCCCACAGGTTGGATGTAGCGGCAGGTGGACTTCAAACGATTTCAAGGTACAGTTCAGATAAGTGCTCTCAAGGTGAGGGCACTTGATTCTACTATAAATCAGATGCGGCCATGGAGTGTGGAGACGTTTCCATTACTCCAGATGGTCAGTCTGGCACCAGCATTACATGCACTGGAATTTCCTTTCTCAAGGTTTAAAGGGTTGAGGGTTTGTGAAGGGTGGGGGCTGGCTTTTGTCAGGGTTCCCTCCCCATTCTGAACTCTAGGGTACAGATGTGGGGACCCGCATGAAAGACCCCCTAAGCTTATCTCTACCAGCTTAGGTTAAAAACTCCCCCAAGGCACAAATTCTTCCTTGTCCTTGGAACGGTATCGCTGCCACCACCAAGTGAGTTAAACAAAGATTCAAGGAAAAGATCCACTTGGAGCTCCTGTTCCCCCCAACCCTCCTCCCCCAGTCCCTTCACCCCCTTTCCTGGGGAGGCTTGAGAATAATATACCAACCTAATAGGTTAATGAAGTGGGCACAGACTAGCCCTTGGGTTTTTAGGACACTAAAAACCAATCAGGTTCTTAAAAGCAGAACTTTATTATAAAGAAAAAGTAAAAGAAGCACCTCTGTAAAATCAGGATGGAAGGTAATTTTACAGAGTAATCAGATTCAAAACACAGAGGATTCCCCTCTAGGCAAAACTTTAAAGTTACAAAAAAAACCCAGGAATACCTCCCTCTTAATCTAGGGAAAATTCACAAGCTAAAACAAAAGATAATCTAACACATTTCCTTCCTATTACTTACAATTTGTAATCTTAGATGCTTAATTCACATATGGCTTTGGGAGATGTATTTTTCCTTCCCTGGTTCCTTGCTGACCCAGAGAGAACACAAAGGAATACAAAAACAAAAACCTTCCCCCACAGATTTGAATGTATCTTCTCTCCTTATTGGTCCTTTTGGTCAGGTGCCAACCAGGTTATTTGAGCTTCTTAACCCTTTACAGATAAAGGAGGGATTTTATGCTACCCTTAGCTGTATGTTTATGACAGCTTTATTATTATTTTATTTGTCCTACCATAGCACCCAGGAGACCCAGTCATGGCCCAGGACCCCATTGTGCTAGGCACTATACAAACACAGAACAAAGGCAACCTAAAGAGCTCACAGTGGGTTTAACCCCATATGGCCAGATTCTGACTCACTCTACTCACCTCAGTGAGAACATACACAAGTAATTCCATCGGCGTCGCAATCTCTCTCAGTGTTCACAGAAAACCCCTAACTTTCATTTTGGCACACTTTTTAAGCCAGTAAATACCAAATTGAAAATCATGTGTGGCCATTAATGGCCCACATCTGTCACCTGTGGTGTGGTATCTTACCTTGCAAGTTGTCCCACTGAAATAAATGGGACTATTTGTGGAGTAAGGCACTATTCCATGAGAATAAGAGTTGCATAATTGGTTCCTCCAACACCAATCCTGCAGAGACGTCATAAATGTTAAGGCCAGAAGCGTCCACTGTGATCAGAGCTGGGAGGGAAACAGGTTTCTGATCCCACCACAATTTTCAAGATTTTGAAAATTGCTCCCATTCTTCATCAGGACAAAAGTGGGATCTTTCAAAGCTTTTTGCAAAAAGAGAAAGAAACTCCATCCCAGAGTAGCCAATAGCTCAGATGTTAGGGCACTCACTCACCTAGGATGTGGGAAACGCAGGTTCAAGTCTCTGCTCTGAATGAGGCAGAGAGGGGATTCAAGCCAACTCTAACTATGAGCATCTAGTCTGACCTTCTGCGTAGCACAGACTTTGGAATTGCACCCCATGAATCCTGCATCGAGCCCAGTAACTTGAGGTTGAGCTAGACCATCTCTCATAGAAAGACACCCAGTCTTGATTTAATGACTCCAAGTGATCAAGAAGCTACCATTTCATAGAAGTCAATGTGACTGCTCACACTGAACAAAGTTTAGCATGTAGTTCTTTTTAGGATTAGGCCCTAAAATTTCATCAGTCTTTTTACTAATAATGTTGTAGGGGAAAATATCTATATTTACAAGTAAATAGAGGCATAAGGACAACTTTCTACTTCCCATATCTCTAAGAAATCTCCCATACATGTACGTTGAGTATAGTGTTAAGAAGGTTGGTTTCTTGAAATATTATAAAATTCCACTAGGAATTTGTCATCATAGCCAAATGCCTTTCCATTTTGTTAAATCTTTCACAGCCCTTGCCACCTTTTCCTAATGCAATTTCCTTTTCCAGCATAGCAGACTCCTGGAGCTTTGTATCCCCTTCTAAATATTTGTTGCTCAAAACATATGTAATTTTTAAAGGAATGTTCACCAATATTTATTAAATGGTAACTTTAAGGGTGTATATTCTTGAAATTCCCTTCCCTAGTTTATCCTAGCAGGTGTTACCCAGGGTTTTCAGAACCCAAAGCAGCGGTAACTTAATTGTTTCACTCCAAACAGTGTCAGAAATAAATCAATGCAGACACAGCTCCTCCATCTGATAAATTATTGGTACAAACAAGAGTGCTTTTACCTAACGCTACTCATTTATTACGTCTCAAGCACACACACACACACATATATGCTGTTGCAGTAGGTTCAGAGCATCCCAAATATTTATATTCACCCAAAATCTGAGATGATTACAAGGAATCAGCAACCAGCCTTCCGGTGGCCCTCCTGTCCGACTGCTGGGAATTTAGGTGCCACCTCCTTGCCCAAAGAAAAGCTTCCTCGGACTGCTGTATCCTTTTGCCAGGGGTGAAAGTAACTTAAAGGACTTACCGGTACGCCGAAGTCCTGAGCTGGGGGCGGGGCCTTAATTGGAAGGGGCGTGGCCTCAACCAGAAGAGGCCAGGCCTTTAAATCCCCAGGCCCTTTAAATCAAGATTTAAAGGGTCTGGGGCTCGGGCTGTGGTAGCAGCAGATCCCCAGTCCCTTTAAATCGCCGCCCATGCCCCCGGGGCTCCCGGCTGCCTCCGCTACCCAGGGGCTCCGGTAGCAGGGCTCTGGTGGCAATTTAAAGGGCCTGGGGCTCCAGATGCTTCCGGAAGCCCCAGGCCCTTTAAATTGCCAGCCTGGGAGAGCTGGTCCAGTCCAGCGCACTGGTTCTTGCCAGTGAGCCATAACGGGCCGGCTTACTTTCACCTCTGCCTTTTGCCTAATCTTCTATAGCTAACTGAAACGAAGTACATAACTCATAGTGATGCCTAATGGGTCACCATAGTAACCCCAGTGGGTCATCAATTCTCCTAATTTCAGCAAACTGCTGATTATTTCTTATCATCAAAACATTTCTAGTACTTCTAGTCATAACAACAATAAAACTTGTACGTCGGGGGCACTAAGCCAAGGTCGACTGTCCAAACATTCCTTCCATTTCCATGATACATTAACTCTCTGTCCCATCGTCCCATTCTGATGAGCAGATCTGCAAACAAGAAGCTGTTTGCCTTGCCTCTCAGAGCGTAAGATTATTTCTAGCTATTTGGGATTTGGTTTTCAGCAAGCAGTAGCTAAAGACACAAAATGGCTCACTGCAGTAATATCAAATTCTAGGGTTACACAGCAACAGAGGGTCCTGTGGCCAGGGCCGGCTCCAGGGTTTTGGCTGCCCGAAGCAGCCAAACAAAAACAAAAAAAAAGCCGCGATCGCGATCTGCGGCGGCAATTCGGTGGGAGGTCCTTGGCTCCGAGCAGGAGTGAGGGACCGTCCACCGAATTGCCACCGAACAGCTGGACGTGCCGCCCGTCTCCGAAGTGGCCGCCCCAAGCACCTGCTTGGTAAGCTGGTGCCTGGAGCCTGCCCTGCCTGTGGCACCTTTAAGACTAACAGAAGTATTGGGAGCATAAGCTTTCGTGGGTAAGAATCTCACTTCTTCAGATGCAGTCTTGCCCACGAAAGCTTATGCTCCCAATACTTCTGTTAGTCTTAAAGGTGCCACAGGATCCTCTGTTGCTTTTTACAGATTCAGACTAACACGGCCACCCCTCTAATACTAGGGTTACACAGTCTGCTTTTTTCCTTATTGGAGTCAGTCACAGTTTTCATGACAGCTAGCTACCAAGTGTCCTAAGGAGTATTCAAATATCTCAAACACTACAACAACCGTATAATTCTTTGATTGCACCCATACACACACTACATATATCCCTACCCCCATCCAGAAATCTCATCAGATCCTACAACCTAAGCAGAGCTAGCACTGGCTGATATCCTCAAAGGAAAATCTGGGTTACTGAATAAAGTGGTGTTGGTGACTCGGTATGCATCACTCCTGAACCACCTCAGTGTCATGGTGAAGTGACACCATGCTAGTGCAGCTGCTAGTTTTTGAACGAGCTGTAAAATTGGGGTCCTGACTACATGTGGTTATTAAAAATCCTTGTAAGATTATGAATGTTAGCCCTTGTGATGTCCTGTCCCTCTAAATGGTTTAACTCCCCAGTAGGATTGCCAGCATTGTATGTCAAAAATATGAGACTGTTTTCTTAACACCCTGAGGGAGGAGTTTGTACCCACAGGGGCTGGGGTGGGGTACCCAGTATCACAAAGGGTGAGGCGTACTAACCATGTGGCAATTGAGGAAACCTTCTCCCTGCAGCAGGCAGGCACTCTTGGCGGCTGGGACCCAGCTCTGGAAGTGAACAGGGCAGCACTGAAGGGACAGGGTTGGGAGGGGAGTGGAAAGATGCACCAGTGATTACTGGCCCCCGATGGACTGGGACCCCTGCTGACTCCAGCCCATGTGCTTTCCCTGCACAAGCTCTGTCTGGCAGGGCAAGTGGATGGGGCTGTGTGCCCTGAAGCTGCCCTGAAGGGCCAGGGTCAGGAAGGGGCTCTATCTGGCAGGGGGTCAGTACTCCCAGGATGTTGCCTTCTGTTTCCCACTTGCAGAGTCTCAGCCAATGTCCCCAGCAGAGGGGCATAACTGCTGGTCAGTGGCTGCTGCAGCTTCAGCAGTGGGGGAGTGAGGCGGGCAGGGAGCCTGGTCCTGGCACCTGAGACCATCTACACAGAGCCCGATCTGCTTCCCCTGCTGGATAAAGCCCACTCCAGCCTGTCAGCATGGCTTCATCAGGTCTTCATGTCCCCCGATAACCTTATCGTGCTCCCCCAGGAAACTGCGCCCCATACTTTGGGAACCGCTGCGCTATACGTACATTGGTTCAGTAAATCCTGGGACCGATTCTGCATTACTACATTGTCAAATTTTACAAACTTTATCTCATGGGAAGGTAAGGTAGTAATAAAACTGGCTTTGCATAATGATAATATTTTAATATGTTAAAATATAGGATAAAAGGCATCCCACACCGATTTAGTAGGGGACAGGCAATTTTCTATTTAAATAAGAAATAGAAGGACTGCTGGTAACTGTACGCTCCAGTGCAAAGCCTCACTTTCCTGGGATGTTTTTTTCAATTTTGCTGCCTGAACAATAAAGCAAGCACAGCAAACAGCTGCGTTTCTATCAGTTCCCTCCGTATCTGCGTCTATCTCCTTCTCTGCTGGGTCCCAATATAACAGCCCCCATTTCCTGGGCCAGTTCTTACTTGCATAATTCTGCCTACTGTTTCCATAGAATACAATATTTTTCTTTTTTCCTGTTTTAAATTTGTTACTGTGTGCTGGTAAACAGTGCCAGAGGTGGCTGGAAATCAGTAGTGGATGTGATGCAAGGTGTGGCACGCACAGGTATGCTGGTGAAACATTTGCAGGCAACAGCGTCTGAAATGAGTCAGAATTACACAGGCTAAAGACCTACTGACCCATATCTACTAACTCGGGTGGCTGCTGGTATAGCAGGCAAACTGATTCCAGTATATTTATTGTTATGAAGGTACTTTAGAACCTTTGGCTTCTGATAAAATATCATCAGACTTGTTGGATTAAATGTCATCAAAACATCAGCATTATGCAAAGAAATTTTAATGTGTTCATCTTTTATCTATGTGTGTTCAGTACAGGTTTGCATCAGATGTGTGTGTGCACAGAGTACCTCCTCTGCACAGAGCGAGTGCAAGTATAAACTTTCTGCAGAATGAATGTGACTATATTAGACTAGCAGAAAATGTTGTGCTGGGGAAGGTGATGAGTAATCCCTGAACTAGAGCCTGATTAAACCACATGCGGGATTGAGTTGTTCCTGTGTTAGGCTGGTCTGGTGACTCTCAGAGCAGGTATATGAGGCCTTGTCACCACTACCAAGTTTTGTCAACAAAAGTCAGGTTTTGTCAACAAAATAGTGGAGGTGCACACACAACAATGCTCCTCCTGCTGATTTAACTCCTTTGCTACATTGACATAATAAAACCACCTTGACGGGCGGCAGAAAGCTTTTTGTGAAGAAGTTAGAGTGATGAGCTGACCATGCTGGCTTTCTGCAGCAAGCATGCTCCTACCTGAGGTGGAAAGAGTCCAGAAGGGCTGGCTGTATTTTAAAGAAGCCTATTGAGGGAGCAGGAACAAACCATCCCAATGTGCGGAAAGAATAGCAAACATGGCAGGCGATCAGCTTGGCTTAACTGTGAAATCTTTGGTGAGTTTAAACACAAAAAGGAAGCTTAGAAGAAGTGGAAACTTGGACAGATGACTAGGGAGGAGTATAAAAATATTGCTCAAACATGCCGGGTGTAATGAGGAAGGCCAAAGCACAATTGGAGTTGCAGCTAGCAAGAGATGTGAAGGGTAACAAGAAGGGTTTCTACAGGTATTTTAGCAACAAGAAGGTGGTCAGGGAAAGTGTGGGACCCTTACTGAATGGGGGAGGCAACCTAGTGACAAATGATGTGGAAAAAGCAGAAGTACTCAATGCTTTTTTTGCCTCGGTCTTCACAAACAAGTTCAGCTCCCAGACTGCTGCACTGGGTAGCACAGTATGGGGAGGAGGTGAGCAGCCCCCAGTGGTGAAAGAACAAGTTAAGGACTATTTAGAAAAGCTGGCCATGCACAAGTCCATGGGGCCAGATCTAATCCATCCAAGGGTGCTGAGGGAGTTGGCTGATGTGATTGCAGAGCCATTGGCCATTATCTTTGAAAACTTGTGGCAATCGGGGGAGATCCTGGACAATTGGGAAAAGGCAAATATAGTGCCCATCTTTTTAAAAGGGAAGAAGGAGAATCCGGGGAACTACAGACCAGTCAGCCTCACCGCACTCCCCGGAAAAATCATGGAGCAGGTCCTCAAGGAATCCATTTTGAAGCACTTGGAGGAGAGGAAGGTGATCAGGAACAGTCAATATGGATTCACCAAGGGCAAGTCATGCCTGACAAACTTGATTGCCTTCTATGATGAGAGAACTGGCTCTGTGGATATGGGGAAAGCAGTGGACATGATATACCTTGACTTTAGCAAAGCTTTTGATAAGGTCTCCCACAGTATTCTTGCGAGCAAGTTAAAGATGTATGGATTGGATGAATGGACTATATGGTTGGAAAAAAACTGGCTAGATCTCCAGGCTAAATGGGTAGTGATCAATGGCTCCATGTCTAGTTAGCAACCGGTATCAAGCAGAGTGCCCAAGGGGTTGGTCCTGGGGCCGTTTTTGTTCAAAATCTTCATTAATGATCTGGATGATGGGATGGATGGCACACTCAGCAAGTTTGTGGATGACACTAAACTGGGGAGAGAGGCAGATATGCTGGAGGGTAGGGATAGGGTCCAGAGTGACCTAGACAAATTGGAGGATTGGGCCAAAAGAAGTCTGATGAGGTTCAACAAGGACAAGTGCGGAACGGAAGAATCCCATGCATTGCTACAGACTGGGGACCGACCGGCTAAGCGGCAGTTCTGCAGAAAAGGACCCGGGGATTACAGTGGACAAGAAGCTGAATATGAGTCAACAGTGTGCCCTTGTTGCCAAGAAGGCTAACGGCATATTGGGCTGCATTAGTAGGAGCATTGCCAGCAGATCGAGGGAAGTGATTATTCCCCTCTATTCGGCAATGGTGAGGCCACATCAGGAGTATTACATCCAGTTTTGGGTCCCCCACTACAGAAAAGATGTGGAAAAATTGGAAAGAGTCCAGCGGAGGGCAACAAAAATGATTAAGGGGCTGGGGCACATGACTTATGAGGAGAGGCTGAGGGAACTGGGCTTATTTAGTCTGCAGAAGAGAAGAGTGAGGGGGGATTTGATAGCAGCATTCAACTACCTGAAGGGGGGTTCCAAAGAGGATGGAGCTCAGCTGTTCTCAGTGGTAGCAGATGACAGAACAAGGAGCAATAGTCTCAAGTTGCAGTGGGGGAGGTCTAGGTTGGATATTAGGAAAAACTATTTCACTAGGAGGGTGGTGAAGCACTGGAATGGGTTACCCAGGGAGGTGGCGGAATCTCCATTCTTAGAGTTTTTAAGGCCCGTATTGACAAAGCCTTGGCTGGGATGATTTAGTTGGGGATGTTTCTGCTTTGAGCAGGGGATTGGACTAGAACCACCTGAGGTCTCTTCTAACCCTAATCTTCTATGATTCTTCTATGAGTACACTGGAGTTGCTGGATCCATTTGGGTCTGTGGAGATAGGAGGCTGTGCAGTCGTAGCTCTGATCCAGCTGTAGGAACTTTGACATCCATTGCTCATGGCATGGATGAGAAGGGGCATGAATGGGACATGCAGCAGTGTTATGCTAAGATCAAGTGGCAGGTGTACCAGAATGCAAGGGATGCCAACCATTGCTCTGGTGAAGTGTCAAAAACATTCCGCTTCTACAAGGAGCTACACATCATCCTCGGCAGTGACTCAACCTCCACCGTGAAAAGCCCCGTGGATACTTTGTGGGGGACTGGAAGCAGCGGCCAGCGGAGTCAACCCTGGGGAATAAGTAGTGGACAAGGAAGTCGAGTTGGAGGAGGACGTAGGACAGGCGACAGGCTCGTCCAGTGGCATGGCTAGCCAGGACCTCTTTTTAACTCCAGAGCGTTCTAGCCAGTCCCAGCAGTCCAGCTCTGGTGCACCTGAAGCAGGAGAGGGGAGCTCCAGAAAGTTTACATTTTGCTTTGATATTGCATGGTTACATGAGGTAGGGGTGTCCTTTATTTTGTTACACAGTGTATGTGGGAGAAGGGATAGAAATTAACAACACCGTTTGCATGTGCGTCTCATTCCCCTGTGCAGCTATGCAGTGGGGGCCCTGAGGAAAAGTTTTTTAATGCACACTGAGATCTCCTGAGAATCCTCCATAGAGATCTCTAAGAAACTTTCCTGAAGGTACTCTGTAATCCTCTGCTTAAAGTTCCTTGGCAGAGCTGCTTTGTTTCTTCCCCCATTGTAGGAAACTTTGCCGTGCCAATCAGCAATTACTTCTGCAGGAACCAAAGCGGCACACAGGCGAGCAGCATACAGACCAGGTCTGAAGTTGTACGCATGCAGGAGATGCACCCTTGCATCTTCCATTACCCCCAGTTGTGTGATTTCAGCTCTGATCACCCTCGCCTGTGGAAAATGGTGCCAGTACTCAGAATAGTGTCCCTAGGCGCTTGTACTGATCCCCTTCTGAAACCACCCAGACCCTTTGTTCCATCGTGCTCCTTCCCCCGCTCAGTTGAACTCACCATGTTTAGTGCTCTCCCCGAGCTGCGTGCTCGCCAAGAGAAAGTGAGAAAGAGATGTGTGTAACTTTTATGATTCAAGACTGTGAGTGCATTCACAATACTGACTCCGTGCATTGTTTCTTTTGCTTCTGCAGATCTGCCCTAGCAGGCCAGCTCCTGCATACCGGCAGAGCAGCTCCGTCAGATAAGGAGGCAAACAAGAAGGAGTAAGGACATGTTTCCAGAAGTGCTGCAATCATCTGATCATACTGATAGTGAGCACAGAGCATGGAGGGAGACAATAAATGAAAAACTAAAAATGGATAGCCAGGAGAGGAGACAGGGGCTGGAGTGGATAATAGAGGGGCACGAGCAGATGATAAAGCTCATGGAGGACCAAACAGAGAGGCTCAGGACCGTGGCGGCAGACGAGCATCCGCCAAAATACCGCCGACAAGCAGCATCATCCAGAGACGGCGACGCCGAAATGATGCCGAAATTTGGCGGCATTTCAGCAGATGCTCATCCGCTGGCCAGTACGCAGCCGCACTTAGACGCCCCAGCCGCCATGGCGCCTGCAGGCACCGCATTGGGAACCCCTGCCCTAGTTCTACTCCAGCCCTGCTCTGGCTCCAGCCTAGTTCCCAGCCCTACTCTTGTCTGATTCAGCACTGCCCTGACTTCTGATTCCGGTGCTGACGCCTGGCTCCAACCACTAGGCCTGACTGCCACTGTCCCACTAGATCTGATTATCTTCATCTCAATTTCTGACAAACTGGAGGAAAGTGCAGTGAGGCTGTCCTTGTCCTCTCAGCATCACACTTAAGAGTAGATGCCTCCAAAAGAAGAAAAAGGAGGTGGACAATTAGGACTGGAATTTGGACTTCTTCCAGAAGGCTTGATTGACTTTGTCAGTCATGTCCTTTTTTGACCTTTTCGTTTTTCGATGGTAATTAAACACACTGATGTCTGCTTGGATCTTCCATCTGACTAGCTATCCACCTTTATTGACAAGTTAAAATCTATGCAGAAGTGATCCAAACTGGTTGTCCATGTTGACTTTATTTTATGAGAACTTCATGACACCAAGTAATTAGCAATAGAAATACTGTGTGAGAACAGTGTATGACATTAGGGTTGGAGTAATTTGGTTTCTAACTGAATGATCTGACAGCTACTGCAAGATTCATTAAGTGAATGAAATCTGAATAGATTGTTATAATTATTTTATATAGCACATTTCTGCCCAAATTACTTTCTTTGACATTCTCTTTTTGGAGTTATTGACAAGGGACTGCATGACTTGGGGAATTGGTAACAGGATATGGAATCTCAGGTTGCCACTTCAGATCAAGCCCAAGTCAATAATGACAGAGTGTTTCCAACTGATGCTTGCTGAATGACAATTGTGAGATGAATTGGTGATTTCAGTCCAGTGTCCAATACGCAATTACCCGCATCATAAAAAAAAATGCGCTTATACTATGTTTGCTTTCTTGTTGGCAGTTTCAGCGCTGAGGCCAAGGGATAAATGACTCTCCTTCCACCTCCAGTAGTTGTCTCTTCAGATCAGGATTAAGGCACATTTCTGAGAAAGTTTACACCAGTATTGCCCTGGCTGTATCCAGCCTCTGACTGCCAAATGCTGGGACTGGAGGACAGGAGATCACTTGATGATTGCCCTGTTCTGTTCATTCCCGTTGAAACATCTGACATTGGCCTGAAGACAGGATGCTGGGCTAAATGGACCATTGGTCTGAACCAATGTGACCATTCTTATATTCTTATTATAAACAGAAGGCTTGATTTTCTAGGACTAACAATCTGGCATTTTTTCATAATTACTGATATTCACACCTTCATATTTCCTGGTAAGTCACTGCTATATAAGGTGAGCAAAGACATAGAACTGATATTTGCAGTACTTCTTCATCCCACTCCATTCTAGATTGTTCTTGCTCATGCAAGTACCCTTCATCTCTCAAAGCCAGCTCCTTGCCCATTCTTACACAGCAGTGAGTGACAGGATATGAGGGAAAACTTCCTAATTAGACAGTAAATCATAGTCTGCCAGGGGAAATGTTGGAAGACCCATCAAATGAAACTTAAAATTAGGGGGGATAAAGCACCAGGGCGTGGGGAGAATATATTGTGAGGACAATCCTGCAGTGACAGAGGAATAGAGTGGTTAACTTAAAATATCTTTTCCATCTCTAACTTATAAGGTTCTGTGACAGCTCGTAAATGTGATTGTGTGTCACCACTACCCATAGCTCTCTCACCTTTTTGTCATACTCACTGACCTAGCTGAATAAGGGTTTTGTGCATTACTGTATCGAGTGCTTCCCTAAAAACAAGGTAAACACAGCGGTATCTTTATCTTTTAAGAAAAATAATAAACACCACTTCTCTGTTGGCTCAGTTGATCCCAAAGTCTCCAAGTCTTAATTATTATTTCTTGCAACTCTGTCCTAGTCAAATCCTAACTTGCCACGTGTTCTCCTATTGTGTCCTTCAACTCTACTATCTGCCACGTGCCTGGATTACCATTTGTTCCGAAGAATTCATCCCAACATGACAAGTTAAGCCTGATCAGTCAGCGTTTGTTCTCTCAGAGACCTCCGGCTGTTTTTAAGTAACATCCCTTGTCACATTCTAGAAAGTCCAACAGACTGAATGAAACAAAACTAACTTTTATCACTACAAAGCTAAGTAAAACCTGGTCTAATGCTACTCTAATTGACTTCTGAGACTAACCACAAACTTTGGACTGACCTCTTGTTGGGCAAATACAACAGCAGTGACCATTAGGCTACCTGGCTGAAACCTTTAAATCCACCCTGCTTTCCAACCGCAGATTAAATAACCCTGAGCCTTTTTAAACTTTGGAAGTTACAACTTTCAATCACCCGCTGCCCCTCATCATTTTACAGCACCGGAGATTGTCAGCATTGGGCTCACTGTCGTCCTGCCTATAAACTTGGACAGGTGGAAGGCATGTCCTTTTCTATCCAGGCCCTGTGCCTTTGGCATGCTCTCTCCCTGGATTACTTGCATTAGTGCTGGGCAGCTCTGGCATCATTTGCTGGTGCCTACAGTCTTTTATTTTGCTCCCACATTATTTTTTCTCAGTAGCTTTGTTTGCCATTTTAACGTTTCCACTCGGGATTTCTTGGTTAGGTATTTGGGAACACAACCAGCTGTTGATTTTGTGGTTTACATTATTAAAATGGCTACGAGTTGCTGGGCAGTATGGGGCCCCAGGAAATGTAAAATTCATGTTATTTCAGTGAAGACAGAATTGATAATAGCGGACTCATATGCTGCAGTAACAGGTACAACAAGGTATTAATCCTCATGCACACACCTTTGGAGAAGATTTGGGAAATAGAATGGAGTCAAATACTGTAACAATGGGCACATCTAGATGTTAAACCCCATTTGGTATAATTTGAGAATCAAATGTGTTGTTAGCTAACCCCTTACAGGTCCTAGAGAAAAACAAACCTGGGGGGACTTGTAGGGCAGAGCTATATGTATGCAATAGGTTCTACTATGTATAATATAGCTGTTTGCTTTTATTGTAGCGTAGAAAGAGGCTTTTGAGCTCTCAACACTGTATTGTCTTCTGTATCTGAGCCCTCTAGATCAGGTTGCTCTAGTATGAAAAATCCTCTTAACAGGAGGTTTATTAGTGGAATGGTTTCTCTGGTCTGCTAAGGCCACTTTGCAATGCTCGTGCAATGCAGTGTGGCTTTAAACCAGATGTAGATTCCCAGGTGAGAATTACTTCTCTGTAGGGGAAGTCTCTGCTGATGTACCTTGCCAGCAGCAACTCCCACAGCTGGCATTAAGGGAGAGGGGGTACACGTTGGGGAGGGGTGAGGGAGGCGCGTTAGAGCTGAACTTTGCTATGTACAATGCTCTGCTGGTACAAGGGGCCCGGTGCCAGCAGCAATTGAGGTCCTTCTCTAGCGTGCACTAGGGCTGATTGGGAGCTGCAATCGGCTCCCTCTGGCCACGGCTCAGCGCGGACTAGATATAGCAAAGAATTGGGGCCAGTAAATTCTCTGTTGCAGAGAATCTACTGCTACTTTATAAAATAAAAATATATTTTATAAATTCCTCTCTTGCTGAAGCAGAAAATGTATCGGAAGGAAAATTCCCTTGAATTGTCTCTCAGATGCAATGGTGAAGCATTGCTTGGAGTGTGAATAAAGAGGAAATGCTTAATAAGGAGGATATGCAGCAAGCATGGTAAACAAAACCTATCCTATCCTGCCTAACCAGCTCATTCCCCTTTGTTTAATATACTCCTTCTTTGCTCCTTATGCCAGACCTTGCTGAATGTCCCTTTCTCTCCTGTTTGTAATGCATCCTATTTATGTTGCATCCTTTTGAATTCTTGGGATAAACTGAGTGAGCAAGTCACCCAGATGCTACAGAGTCGGAGTAGGGCAGTAGGCAGACATCCATTGACTTCAGTGAGCTTTAGATTGGCCCAGATCCTGGAGTGGATCTAAACACTGCACATGCCCAGACTCTATGGGAACATTCTGATAAGGACTTTGTCTCTATTGACCCCTTGCCAACGGCCTTTTGAGGAACTGCAGAGAAAAGGTCCCCTCAGAAAAAGAGTTCCTTGGGAAGGCCACACTTTAGCGAGCCATTTAGTGACATCTTGCCTCCGTGCAGGAACCCAGAGGGTTTGTGTTGAACAGCCAGCCTGTGTGAGCCAAGGCACAATGACAACCTTGAATTTGGGAGTTTAATATTCCATTAATTGCTGCAATAAAAAAAAAGCAAACTTGGCAACACCAGTTTCACTCAAATGCCTCCTCACGAAATAAACGGTGTGTCAGTTCCACCTACGGTATTACCAAGAGACTATTACTATCATCGTTACAATGTCTCTTATACAGGCACCTCCCACATTGCCATCCATCTAAACAGAGCTAGAGTCTCTAAGAAGAAATGTTCTTGAATCAGGTCTTTAAACTGAAACATTAGCTACAAGCCCCAGAGGACATTGTTGGACTGCTTTGGGCTGCAAGTTAACCTCCTTCTGTTTGGGAAAGCATAAAAATTAAGTATCACAGATAAGCATTTAATTTAGGTTTAATGGAGGCAGGCATCACAGGCTGATGCATTTGCCTATGAAAGAGAAACTTATTGAGATTTGAAATGGGATCACTTCTGCTGTCATATAGTTAACAAAAGTGAATAATTAGACATTTATAAATTAAACATGTAAGACACGGGTAGGCATTTTTGAATTGGCACTTAACAAGCAAACCTGAGGAAAAGTGATTAGATATTTATTGTTTCAAAGATTTATTGGCACGTGACATTAATAAATATTCTAACTGATATCTACCTGATTTGCTGTGGCTATCTAGGTATATGGAAATGCAAAGCCTTGCTCATTTTATATAGGTAATGAAAATGCAAATTTAAGAGTAAATTCTGAACTCAGCATCCCACAATTTTTTGCAAAAAGCACCTTCATCTCCATTGACTTGGCAGTTGACAACATTCAGTGTCTCTTAGGGTGAGCCCCTTTGCTTGGTTTTACACAGTGATGGCAGTTAGAAATATTTCTTCCATTTTTGAAAGACTCTACTAGCTTGAGAAAGATTTTCTATATTTCAGTGGGTTATGCCAGCAAAGCTGACATTATCTCTCCATCCAGTAGAAACTTCAAATGCACCCACTGCAGTAAGAAAATAATTCCCGTAACTAGTCATGCTTATCAAATCTAATCATGGCACAACATGAGTAATATCTTGCACAGGGCTCCTCTAATGCTCCTTTAACAATCAAATGGTGTTTGCTTTATTTTAATATTAAATAAGTGGTTGCTTCCATCTGCTCTTTCGTGACACAAATGAGAGATTTATTTGAGGCATGTCTAGCTAGGGTTTGTTTGTGTTTCTTACCAGTGGAGACTGTTCAGTAAGTCTGTGCAATCAAGCTGACCATCTTTCAGTCCACAGTTTATTTTATTGTGCGTTTTGCTTTTGCAAAAGTTTTGTTCAGAGTTTGACAAAAATGGCATCCTCTAAAACATTTTGGCCATATTTTCAGAAGTGTTCCCAAAGTATGGGTGTGTCAAGTTGTGGGTACCCCCCACTATTAGAGATGTAGGGTCTGATTCCTACAGGTGTCTTTCTGTGATTAGTCCTTATTGTCCTTGCCTCATGTTACCATAAGGTGGAATTCACCAACTCTGCCCACTAGCATGAGGAACAGGGCTGGCTCCAAGTTTTTTGCCACCACAAGCAAAAAAAATGTCCTGCGCCCCCCTGGCCCCGCCCCATTCCAACCCCTTCCCCAAATCCCCAGCCCCACCTCCTCCCCCGGGCGTGCCGCATTTCCCCTCCTACTTCTCCCTCCCAGGCTTGCCTGGTGGGAGGGAGGGGGGAGAAGCGGAGCTGCGGCGTGCTCGGGAGAGGAGGCGGAGGTGAGCTGGGGGGGCGGTTCCTCTGCCCTCCCCCCCAGGTTACTTCCTGCGGCCCTCCCTGCGCCCCCACTGCCACAGCTCACCTCCGCTCCACCTGCTCCCCTGAGCACGCTGCCGCTGTTCCGCTTCTCCCTCCTCCCTCCCAGGCTTGCCGCAAAACAGCTGATTCGCGCAGCAAGCCTGGGAGGGAGGGGGGAGAAGTGGAGCAGCATGCTTAGGGGAGCAGGCGGAGCGGAGATGAGCTGTGGTGGTGGGGGTCGGTTCCTCTGCCCACCCCCCCAGTTACTTCCTACAGGGCCCCCCACCGCCGCAGCTCACCTCCGCTCAGGGCCGGCTCCCCAGCTTTTTGCGCCCCAAGCAAAAAAAAAAAAGTGCTGCTCCTTGGAAAGTGCCGCCCCAAGGATATGCTTGGAGCACTGGTGCCTAGAGCCAGCCCTGATGAGGAAGCCTTTTCTGTGCCTGACAGGGGTCAGCTCCCCAACTCTACTGGCCACAGGGTACACAAGTTCTCTGCTTTCAGACTATGCAGGCTCTGCTTCCCCTTTTCAGATTAGTGATAGGCACATTCCAAACCCCGAATCCTCCAAGCATCTCCCTGGAATACCTAGCCATTATATACTCCCAGAATTCACAGATTTGCTGTTCTCGAAGGAACAGTACACACCAGCTTACCAGTTACACCTCAGATCACTGCTGCACTTACCACACAGCACTTAGATATGTTTATAGTGAAAACAAGTAAAAGTTTATTTAGCAAAGTATAGAGATTCTAGAAGTAGCAAATGAAAGTACTGGAAACAAATGGCGACAGGTAAAATAAAATCATCCCATGCCTTCTAAAGTCTAGACTTAATTAACAAGTTACTGTCTCATCTAATAAAGTTTAGCTCACCCGAAGTCTTTGCAGCATTGTCCAGCCAGGTAGGCTGTGACCCTCCTTTCATAAGACAGGACGTGCTGATGGTTTGTCTCCTTGGTGAAGGATCCCGGCTGTACCTCAGTACCCCCAGTTATACCTCAGAACTACATTCTCTTTACTTGTAAACAAGATGCTCCCCCTGCTGGTTTTGTTTTTTTCCTACAGATCTTCTCTTATTGAATTCACAATCTCTTAATTAGCATCAGGCTCAGTAATACAAATAGACGTGCATTGCAAGCCACACAATGACCAGCCAGAGAGGTAAGTGTCTACTGCCCCCTGCCTGAACAGAACATATTTATCACCTCCTGGTGACTTGCCTTAACTCATATACTTTAAGAACATATGTATCTATACCGAAAACCAACTCCTTAAATATACTCAGCACATACATCTTGCAATGATTAGGATGACCAATGCATTACTGGCTATTGGTAGAGACCTCATATGCCACCCTTTGGTGCACTAATATGTAGACATCAGACCCAAGGGATCCCTGCAAACCCCTATGCAGCCTTTTCCAATTGGCACCATGGGGTCCCTGGTCATAACATCCCTTATTTCCAACTAAGGCCTCACACCACCAGCCTACGAGGCTACAATTATCATTCTCCCATTTTACAAATAAGGTAAAAGATTGTACAAAATCATTCCTAGCAGAGCAGAGGAAAAAAATTAGGTCTCTGTTATGACCACCTACGTCTGCCTTTCAGAATAATTGTGCTAAATCTGTGGGATTGGCATTGCGGTCTGTAACTACTGTTCTGATCACTTGATCACATTCTGCTGCCAGCACCAGGAGCAGAATGTAGGATACCCAGAATTCAACAGATCTCTCACAAACAACTGTGCAAGCCACTGGCAAAATCTTTCATGTCATCATCCCCTAGGAACTGGACCTCATAGAGAGAATAACTACTTCTACCAGTGACTACATTACTTCAGGTCTGTACTGTGCTCAAGGCCTAAGATTAAGCCATGCTGAGGTCTTGTGTGTGTGAGTGTGTACCGCATGTGATCATGTAACTAAAGAGTATGTATCATAATGCATAGACACATCGGGGCCAAATTAAAGTCACCCAGATACCTTAATTCTGACATTTCCTAACGTTTAAGTACTTGATTGTATACTGTTAATTTTCTTTAATGCAGTGTTTCTGTGTTTCAGATAGCTAGTATGCCTCTTACATTAGCTCTTATTGTGGGGCTGTTCAGGGCACTGTTAATAGGAAAAGGCTCTGATGCACTATAGGTCACCAGTTTGAATCCAACCCAACTCAGGAGAAATTAAAAGTTGTTTCCCTCTAATGAATGTCTAGTGGTCCCTAGATGAGAAATTAGGAGGGTCTCCCCTTCCAGCTCCCACATCGCAAACTAAGCAGCAAAATCAGGAGGAAGACCAAAAACTGCATGTGCCACAAAGAACAAACTTCTCCTATAACTCCTGGAGAAAATCCACTCCACGTTCTCCAAATCAGGGGCAAGGCATTCTGGGAGAGCAGTGGGTGTGATGAAGCTTACTGTGCTGCTGCCCTGACGCTCAACAAAGGAATTCGTTCACCAGGGCTGTCATGCGGAGGCCTTTCACCAGCTCTAAATTGCCCCAGTTTTATAAAGTTATAGGCAAATATGCAAATTAGCTTATTTTACATACATGTCATGCATAGAACTGGGCAAAACCTGGCAGCTATGAGTCACCGGGTGCAGAAGACCAACACAAAGGGCCTGTGCGACTTTATAGGCCTTGTCCTGATCCTCCACACAGAGTGCTAATCAATGTGAGTCAGGGTGGCAGAGTCCAGCCCTAAGTGATGAATGGCTTTGCTGACTCTGCCCATAAAAATGAGACGCTATTGCGGCCTTAGCAGGCTCACTCTCTGATATTATATAAGAGGTTGTCCAAAGCATTGTGCAGTTTAAAGAAATGTTTTCTGTGGGTCATAGTTTCACATACCTTTTATCGCACTTTGTTGAAGAGGAGAAAAGGATGCTGCCATCTGCTGTGGAGAAATATAGCATGAGGTTCTTCTGGTTTGGCTTATTATTTATTTTCTTTTAGCATCCAGGAGCAGCAGCCTGTGCTCAGTTAATCTACTCTTTTGCACTCTACACTTCGATGTAGATCACCGGCAAAAGCCATTTCTAATCCAATGTGTTTCCCCTCCTTACATAGCTGAGCTTTAAAATGCAGATCAATGAGATTAGAAATAGCTGCTCTAATTAGCCCAACTTCCACAAAGTTACCGCACTCTCTCGTTTACAGAAATAATGGGGATCACAAGGAAAGAGATCCATCATTAAAAGAAGAATGTCTTAGGCCAGGGAAATTTAAAAGCCGGCTGGTCTGCCTCAGAGCTGGAGAGGTCCCTCCTGAGTGAAGGGTGCCCCATGCTGGCAAATATTGAAATTCTCCCCTGTGCAAAGAAAGAGTCCTATCAGTCATTTAAGTGATGCCTAGGCCTTGTGCTGTGTCCCGGTGGATGTGTGTGTGTGTGTCCGAGTGTGTGCAAGAGAGAGAGAGAGAATTTCACATGATAAGAAGTGGAATAGATGCTATCAACAACTACGCAGTACATTTGGAAATAACCACCCTTGGTGTTTAATTAATGACTGCAGACAGCTTTCCACCACTCAGCGAGTGAAGCCTAGGAAATATGGCAAGCGCGGGTAGCACTATATTAATAATGAACATTTCTATAGCCTTCCATGCTGAATCATCCGTGTGCACTTTACAGGTCTGATTTTGTTCAGGCATGCTATAGGAGAGGCAATGTGGTCTAATGGGTAGAGCACTGAGTCTGTACCTGGCTCTGTACTGATCGACTGTGTAACCTTGGACACATCACTCAAGCTCTCTGTGCCTTGTTTCCCCTTCCACATTTTACCTGTCTTCTCTATTTAGAGTATAAGCTTTTTGGAACAGGGCATGTCTCTTATTATACAGTGTATGTTCGCTGCTTAGCACAATGGTGGCCTGGTCTCGGTTGAAAGTGTTAGGTGCTATGTGATTTAAATAATACTAAGGGGTGACTCCCTTGCATGTCCTGTGCCTGTTTTAAAAGGGGCATTCAAATTTAAAGCTGGGCTCTAGCAGTGGAATTTGGACCAGGATATGAATCAAATGTTTAGGGGTGTTCCTGTTCAGAGTCATGGTTTGACTCATTCTAGAGAGAATCCCAGGCAGGCAGTTTGCACAAGTTCCTGTCCAGCTGCAAATTTGAGTCTAAAGTTCATAGGTGTCCGGAACTGAAGTTCCAGTTCAGGTCCATCTTTCACTTCAAACTGATCCAGTCCCCGCAAAATGGAGGAACAGGTGTCCTCTGTGCAGCTACAGCAGTTGCCCGTGTTCCATTCAGGTAGTTTGTCACATTTATATTTGGCAGTCCTCATTACCCAGTGCTTGTGAGCTAATCACTTATCATTCAGGGAACAAACATGGGTTTGGATCACCCTCAGGCCACTCCTCCTTTGGATCTGAACACCAGAGGCAGAGCAATTAACTAGCCAGAGTAATCTTGTTATTATATCTACTCTAATGTTAGTTGTATCCCACGCTTCCAAATGCAGCAAACAGTGACAATGGACAGCAAGGGATACATCTTGGAGAGAAACACTAGCCCCACCTAAAGACAGAACCTGCTAAGATGAGCTAAACCTGTGGGATAGTTTTGATACCCCATTCTGGCCCCTATATGCCACTCTAGCAGACTATAAGGGGCCTTAATGCACCATAATGGGCCCCAGTGCAGGAATAGCATAGTGCTCCCATATACACCCTTATGCTGCCCCTCTTCCAGGCCCCAATGTAGGGGGTGTGCAGAAGGTAACAGGGAGCAGCCCCATAGTGCGTGGTGTAAGGGATTCTGGGCTGCAGCGGAACACATTATCAGCCTGGATTGGGCTTAGCTCTGTCTAAATTTAGAAGCTGTTTCAGCTCATGGAGTAGCCCAGAATCCAGGGAGCATGCAAAAGTAGCTTAAAGCCTCTTTGTTCCCCTAATTCATCCTTGGGTTGCACCTTCTGTGCTATGTCTCCTGCATCAGAGCCCCTGTGTGGACTGAACTGGCCTGTTCACATTGGCTCAAGACTCGTTCTTTGATTCATTCTCAATGGGCTAATCAAAACAATCTTATTGCATTTCCCCTCTTTCATACTGAATTACATGCCTCTCATTCCACTGTGATTCTTCACTGTATTTGTTTCTCCAGATAGCTGGATTTAATATCAGATCTAAGATTCATAATAACAACTAATGTGTTGGATGAGCAGGGAAAAGACAGATTGGTTCCTTCTTTAAAACTGAGATGTATAGTTCCCCATCAAAGACTCCTCAGTAGTATCTACACATCTGTAGGATGAATATGACCCACACCCTTTGTTAGCATCTAAAATGTGCATGTCCATTTAGAGGGTACATAATCCTTCTGTTAATTAGACCCTGAGCTTAATATAAGTTGTCAAAGTTCACTTAACTTCAATTAATTGTTTCTCCTGAGCTTAATCTCTTTAGTTAAGTATTGATTAATCATTGCTTAATTATGCTGTAGTCTCACTGGGTGATATTTCAGTCGCATATTTCAGCAATGCATATCTTTCTAAAAACAATTTTGGAATCATCAGAATTATTATGTATTGCTATTATTAGGTTGACTTTTAATATTTATCACTTAATCCCTTCTGTTCCAAACTGTAGCTTCCAAATGTTTCTGCTGCGTGCAGGTTGCAGTGTTTTACAACCTAATTTTCCATATTAGAGTTGCTTTTCATAGATTCATAGATTCATAGACTTTAAGGTCAGAAGGGACCATTATGATCATCTGGTCTGACCCCCTGCACGCTGCAGGCCATAAAACCGTCCCCGCCCCTTCCCTGGACTCTGCTGCTGAAGTCCCCAATCATGTTATTAGTGACCTCAATCGGCAGAGACCCGCCTGCTAGAGATCCCTGCCCCATGCTGCGGAGGAAGGCGAAAAACCTCCAGAGGCTCAGCCAATCTGCCCTGGAGGAAAATTCCTTCCCGACCCCAAATATGGCGATCAGTAAGACCCCGAGCATATAGGCAAGAGTCTCCATCCTGACCCCTTTTAGCCATTATGCTATTTACCTACCATTGCTTGGTTTTCCTTGACAACTATGTTTTACCATTAAACCATTCCCTCCATAAACTTATCTAACTTAATCTTAAAGCCAGACAAGTCCCTCACAGAATTTTGCATTTTGTACTGTTGAGAGAGAGCATTTAGAATCCGGCTTCCCATGTCATGGAGGGGAGAGGGAGTGTGGGGGGAGGAGGGGCTATAAAACAACCAGATTAATGATTTTTTACATTGATGGAATTTTAAAATGTTTCTTTGGCTTAAAAGGGAAGATTTAAATCAAAATGCTGATGTGGGGGGTTTTTTCATTGTATTTCTGTATAGCGTGGAAACAGAGGCAGAAGGGATGAGGTCCTAGCAGTGGGTGAGGTTGAGGACATTATGGGATTTGAGAATGTGGGCTGGTTCCGGACTGGGGCCTTGTGGGTCACAGCCATACCTTGGGGATAAGTTCCAGGGGGTAGGTCAAGGTAAAGTTGAACCAGGAGATGAATAGGGCCACTGGAGCTGTTGGTGGTTTAGGGGCTTGCCCTAATGCAGGTACCAAGTTCTTGTGATCAGTAAATACTTGGACTGGATGATGGGCCCTTTCCAAGTAGTGTCACCACTGTTCAAAGGAAGTTTGAATTGCCAAGAGGTCTTTGTCCAACATCTCACAGTTTTGTTCAGCAAGGGTAAGCTTCCTTGAGTAGTAGGCAATGGGGTGCAGTACTTGCTTGAGTGTGTGCCTCTGGAAGAGAAGTGCCCTGATCACTGTGCTAGAGGTGTCAACTTCCACACTGAAAACTTGTGTCATGTCTGGGTGGGCCAGTACTGGGACAGTGGTGAAGGCAAGCTTTAGCTGTTTGAATGCATGCGGGGCCTCAGGCGGCCAGTGGAATTGGGCATTCTTCTGGAGTAGGGCAGTGAGGGGCTCGGCTTGTTTTGAAAAACTTGAGATGAACCTCTGGTAAAAGTTTGCGAAGCTTAGAAAACATTGTAGGTCACACACATTGCAGGTGACTGTCCAGTTGCAGACAGCCTGGACCTTGCACAGATTCCTTCCAGGGACAGGATGATATCCAGGAACTCGGTTGAGCTCTGATCAATTGCACAGTTTTCAAGTTTATCATAGAGACCGTGGTGTCTCTCTGGGACTGTGAAGACATGAGTGGTTTGTTAGTCCAGATTGTCTGAGAAGATCAATATATCATCTAAGTATATAACTATAAACTGGTCCAGCAAGTCTCATAGCACATTGTTAATGAAGCGCTGGAATATTTCTTGAGCATTACTCAATCCAATCGGCATGACTACAATTTCAAAATGGCCATACCCCCAGGTCTGAGAGGCAGTCTTCCATTCATACCCTTCTTGGATACAGACAAGATTATAGGAGATACAGTTTAATGAATATGCAGGCAGCCCTTTAGACAGTCCAACAACTCAGGGATTAGGGGTAGTGGGTGGGTAATGGCTCCAGATTATTACCTGATTTAGGGCTCAGTAATCAACACAGAGGCAGAGGCTGCCATCCTTCTTTTTTACTAAAAGGACCGGGACACCTGCTGGTGAGGTTAACCTACAGATGAACCCCCAGGCCAAGTTCTCTTGGAGGTATTCTCACGAGTTCAGGCTCCGACATTGCATATATCAGTCCAAACGGTATTGTCACTTATGGGTGGAGTTCTATGGGGCAATCATGCTCCCAATGTGGGGGGGATGCTTTCTGCAGTCTTCTTTTCAAAGACATCAGTATAGTTGAGGTACTTGGTGGGGGATGGGGGGAGTTCCATACTTCCCTCAGTAGGTGTTTCAATTCAGGTGGCTAAACCTACTTGAACCTCCTTGGGCCTGAGTGCAATACTTACTGGTCTTTGGCCATGCCATCAGCAGAATTCTGAGGGAAAAGTGACCTTCTGTTTTCACCAGTGAATGAGGGGTCATGAATGGTTAGCCAGGAGACACCAAGGATCATGGGAAAATGCAGGGAATGGGTCACACCAAATTGAATTATTTCTCTGGTCCCTGAATAATGGCCTCCAGGGGAACAGTCTCCTTCACAACTGGACCCGAAGACAAAGGGAAGTCATCAATGGTTTCAGTCATGTCTGGCATGGCCTTGTGTCACAGGGGAATCTGCAGGACTTGAGCTGTAGCTGCATCCATAAAATTGTCTGTTGCTCCTGAATCAATGAGGGCCTGTTGGAGGGGGATCTGCTGGGGCTCCCCCGGGAAGTGCATTTGGATAGACACCTGTAAATGGGAAGACCCTAGATGGGGCTTGGAGTGTGTCTCAAGGAGGACTAGGATACTTGGAAATTCTCTTCTCTCAAGGACCAGGCCAGTTCCCCCCACAGTGTCTGAACCAGCTCATTTCCCAAACTCCTCGGCATGCATAATGGGCAGGCTGAGACGATGCGGCCAGGTTCACCACAGTAGAAGCACAGGTGGCATTGATGGCACTGTTCTTTTTTCTTCAAGAGCGAACCGCTGATGAGACAAATTGACTTGCATGTGTTTGGTGGGCAATACAGAAAGTGAGATCCCTGTATGCTGTAGAGGGACTGCAGGGAATCTCTATTCTCATCTCTTTGTTCTCACAGTCTGTCAACTATGTGGATGGCAAGGTCCACAAGAGCATCTAGGCCCGTAGGCATCTCTCTGCAGGCGAATTAGTCTTTGATTTCTTTCTGCAAGCACCACCAGAACTGGTACAGCTGTGCTGCTTCATTCCACGCTGTGAGGCAGCAGAACTGTGCAGCATAGGAAGTCACTGTGCCTTGCCTCTGCCGGAGTCTCCTCAGGCCAGCCTCGGCTATTCAAACTCAGTGCAGGTAATTGAAGATAGTTGATATTGACTGGAGAAAGGCATCCCAGTTTGACAGCACCAGGCTATGGCCTTCCAGCAGTTGGAAGGTCCAGTCCAACGTGTCTCCCATCAGCAGGCTAATTACCATGGTCACCTTGGACTGATAAGAGGCATAGATTCTGGGCATCAGGAGGAGAAGGCAGCATTGGTTCATGAAGACCCAGAACCACTGGTGTTTCCCATCGAGCCATTCAGGCATGGGTATCACAGGCCCCTGTTTGGGGCAAGGCACTGCAGGTGATGTACACAGCATAGCATTCTCAGTGTTAAGCTGCCTCACTTGCTCCTGCAGTCACTGGTTTTCCCCCATCAGTTACGCAACTTGGGCCTGCTCCTGTGGATCTTGGTTAGAGGCCTGTGGGTCATGGCACTATTGAGCTGAAGGAGGCGATCCTGGACCAGGTATCAAGAGCTGCCACCTGGTTTCTGACACACCCAAGTGCTGATCAATGTGTGGGCAGAGTGCATTGTCCTCCACAACTTGGTCTGGAGTGGCAGGAACATACACCTGTACTGGGAGATTTCACGGAGGCTGGTGGAGGAGGTGACATTCACTGGACTCTGATCCAGTGCCAGGAGCACATAGATTCATAGATTCATAGATTCTAGGACTGGAAGGGACCTCGAGAGGTCATCGAGTCCAGTCCCCTGCCCACACGGCAGGACCAAATACTGTCTAGACCATCCCTGATAGACATTTATCTAACCTACTCTTAAATATCTCCAGAGATGGAGATTCCACAACCTCCCTAGGCAATTTATGAAGCACCTGAAGCTCCGCTATTGGAGGGTGAGGGACCCAAACAATCCCTCGCGTCAGGAATCTCCTATATGCCCCGCTACAATGAGCTGGACAAAGTGCTGTCCAGACCTGCGCGTATGATGCCTGAAGTGACTCATGGCCCCCTCCTCAACCCCACCAGCCTCATCACATGATGGGATGCTGAGGAGAGACAGGACAAGGAGCCAGTGTGGACCGGGAAGGAAGACCCAGAGGAAGAGGAGCATGCACTTCTGAACCAGGAAGACCCAGAGCGGCAACCAGAACCTGAGGCTGGCAAGTATTGCAATTCACCCCCACACACACTTTCTGGAAATATCCCCTCTTGCTCCAGGGAAGCCAGCCCCCACCTTCACCCCGACATGGTCCCTGAGCAATACAAAGCTGTAAATCAACGATTTTGTTGAAATCCCATGTGACTCTGTAATTCATGTAGCAGAAGCTATAAGAAAGATTACTAACAAGCCATCACTGTGCCTCTGTGTCTGTGCATTTCTCAGCCAGCACTTTGGCAGCGATAGTCCCTGGGGTGTGAAGAAAGGTGAGAAATCAGGGAGGGGGCAGGTTTGGAAAAAGGCCAGGTGGGGAAAGAACGGTTGTATGACATTTATGGTTGTTCAAAGACCCAAAATCATCCCTCCCCCCGCCCCCCATCCCACCATGCCTCACAACTTTATTTCCCCTTAGGAACATTAGCTGTTCAGAAGGACTGGGGGGGTGGTTGCTGGCTTGGGTGCGGGACTGCCTAGATCCAATGAAGGGAAAGGGAACAGTTTGGTTGTCCAAGGAATGTCAGAGCCATCCATTCTCCCCATGACCATTTCAGGTGTTTATTACCTTTCCTAGTCCCTGGTGTCTGATCTCTCCATGCATGGATGCAATCAGCAGAAGCTGGAAGAAGCAGGGGAGGGTGAAACACTCACTCGGTTGGCTGCACAAACAGAGTGTCATGTCCCTTATCAGTGGAGAGGTGTCAATGCAAAAGTTCAGGGAAGAAGGTACACTTGCTGTCTGTTTCCCTGTCCCTTTCAATGCTGCTCACTGAACACAGAGGCCAGACTTTCTGGTGATGTAGAGTGATGGTGGGTGGACATTCTTTGTGGTTCTCTGTTCTTCTTCCATAGGAACTCCATCTGTTAGCTTAGAATACATAGTTAGAATACAGACCAACTGAAGTTGGTCCAGTAAAAAGTATTACTTCACCCACCTTGTCTCTCTAATATCCTGGGACCAACACAGCTACAACACCATCCTACCCAGCCCCTACATGCAATGTAAACATTACAACATTTTAATAACAGTACTGCAGGTCTCTTACCACTATTACACTCAGCTCCTTCCTCGTGGGCTGCAAAAGCTGTCTGAGAAGGATGGGGACTGTAACAGTTGCATTCCGGAGATGCTGAAAAATATCAATATTGTGGCCTTCAGCAGTACAGTTATGTTATGTGAGGGGATTTCTTAGGTTCCTTCAAAGGAGAAATGAAATATAATGGTACCCTTGTCTTTGACTTGGCTGGGCATACCAAGGCTGATAAAATCATAGGATTAGAAGAGACCACAAGGATTACCTAGTTTAAGCCCCTGCCAAGATGCAGAATTTGTTGTGCCTAAACCATTCAAAGCAGATGGCTATCCAGCCTCCTTTTGAAAACCTCCAGTGAAAGAGCTTCCACAACCTCCCTAGGCAGCCTGTTCCATTGTCCAACTTCCAGTTAGGAAGTTTTTCCTGAGATTTAATCTAAATCTACTATGCTGTAGTTTGAACCCAATTGCCTCTTGCAAGAGAGAGGGGGAACCCATTCAACCAGGATGACAGGAGCAGCACTGCAGAGACAGCAGAGGCAAATGGAGAAGGACCCTGGAGGACCTGCTCTTTGGCACTGACAAAAGGAGTCAGAAGCAGTTCGAATTCCTTGGGCATGGGAGGATCATGCTCTTAGACAGGATGAGGCACGCATGAACCAGTTCTTTGAAATGGAGACACACCAGACGGAATGGAACTATGCCCAGAGGGAATGGGACCATGCACTCATGCAATCCCTAGTGCAACTGGTGACTGAATGCTTTTGGGGCCCACCTGCCACCATGGCCACTGCTCCTGTCTGGTACCACACACCAACACCACCTCCTCCTCCTCCTCCAGCTGCTGCCCAGCCTGTTCTTTAGGCAGTGGATCCAACCCCCCATCATGATGGGAAAGAGCATGGTTGGATGCCTGGTACAGCATCCTCCACCAGCACCTGAAAACCTTCACAGGGGAACCCCCCAGAGCATGCAGGAGGGGAACGATAAGCCCAAGTCAGTCCTTGTATCCCAGCCTGTGTTTGGATCCCAGACTCTATTCAGGAGACGTCCCTGCTTGTTCTCCTGCCCCCTTATCAGGGTGAGGCAGAGAGGAAGAGGAAGGGCAAGGAGACAGGTCCACAGACATTAATGTTTGTACATTTCTCAGAGAATTTGACCCTTTGTTTGTTTGTTTGTTTCCAGTCCCTGTTAAATCATTTTAGTTCTGGGTTCCATGATTCTCTTTAAATAAAAATTACTGTTCACTTAAATTGTGTGTGTACCTTGCTTTTTGAGTATGATCAATGGGCTATTGCCCACACAATGGGAATGGGTCGGCAGGATTTACAGCACATGACTGTGATTTCTTTAACTGTTTGTTGCCCTAGAAATGCAAAGAATTCTCTGCCCCTCCCACACTCCCATTCCTCCCCTTTCCAGCCAGACATTTTCTAATCTTAAGAAACAAGCCCACAGGGTTCATGATGCTGACCTAAGCTGTGATATAACTGTTGCTGTCCACAGCACCGGAATGTGGAACAGAAGAGAGGTGTACATAAACATTGTTATGCCTTCATAAATAATGCAAGTGGCAATACAGAGAAAGGAAACAAAACTAAAAAATGAACAGTGACGATATCTGACACAGGGCTATGTTTTAACGACCCCTCATCCTCCACCCACAAGCATCACCACTTGCAACCTGAGCGTATGCATGCAGAGCAGCTGATAAGTGCTGTGCCCACCAGTGGCAGAACAGATTGTGAAGAAGGAATTTGTGAAGCCCCTTACTGAACTGTTTTCCAGGTACTTTAACAATGATTAAGTGCTCCCCATAAAACACCTTTAAACCGCTGTTAACATAATAAAAACATTGTTCAATGCTGGCATTAAATTGTGTTTACAACTCCACAGCACACAACCACCGCTAAAGGTGTTAGCCTTGCGAAAGGGTCCTCAAACATCTGTTCGCTTTCTGTTGGTACATTAACACCAGCTGCTGGGGATCGAAACCTGCCAAGGTATGTTGCAACACAATTGTGTCGCAATGATCTATTGAGCTTTTCCAGCAGCACCATAGCATCACATAGAGTCCCCTGGCCCATTTGGCTCCCCACTGTTCCTTAATGTGTGAGCAAATAGTATCACAAATTTCCCTTGTCCACCAGGAACCAAGAGCAGTGTGCACGTGGGTGGGATCCAGCTGCTAGGTTTGCAAACAAAATTTGTCCTATGCCCACTCACTCCTGAAATATTCTCCTTTAGCCTCACATGGGTTGTGCAAGACACAGCATTACACAATTACGCGAACCGCATTGGCCAGATTGGCATCCAGACCGGTCCATGGGCATCTCCAAAGAGCTTTCAGCCGCCGAAAGGCGCACTCCATCACCATTCTGCAACTACTCAGTCTGTAGTTGAATTCCCTTTTTCTTGGGTCAGTGATGTCAGGATATGACTTCATGAGCCATGTTAGAAGCAGGTATGCAGGATCCCACAAAATAACTGTCAGCACAGAAACACTGTACAGAGCCATGTCATTTCTGGGGAATAAAGTCTTTTCTCCCCTCCCCCAAACACAATCCTGATCTCCTGAACATGCTGGTGTGTCTAATGTTGGTGTTCATAAACTGACCCCTCTAATCCACTAAGCATTGAAGAATGAGGGAATTGTAACCTTTTCAGTTCACGTATTCACCGGTACCTTTTGGATGCCAAAAGTATTGGGATGTGTGTGTTCTATTGGTGGCCCCTGCAGATTTCAGAAACCCCATCCTCTGATATCCAGCTATAATTTCAGGGACTTGCGTTATATAGTTTATAGTATTGATAGTATGGCAAACCTGTACAACCACCAGCCTGACACTTGACTTCCCAGCCCCGATGTGGTTGGCAATTGACCATTAGCTGTCAGGTGTTGCCAACTTCCTAATGGCAATTGCCACCTGCTTCTGTACTGGTATGCATTTCCAAAAATGAGTGGTCTAGGTCTGGTGCTGGAGAGTTGGTTCATGTTCCTGACATAATTCATGAAAGTCTGCTTCCTCATTTGGAAGTTGTGCAACCACTGGTCATCATCCCAGGTTTCCAGGACACAGTGATCCCAACACACCATGCCAGTTCTCTGGGACCTGAAGCAGTGAGCCCCCCATAGGTTTACCATTGCAATCCTGGCATTTAGCATATCTGTTCCACAGAACCCCTGTGGATTTTCATTCAACTTCTTGGTCAGCTGTTTTCAGTGTCTCAAATATTTCTGGACCCAGTGAACAAAGACACAGTAGCAGTTTCTCAGCATATGTGTGTATATATAATATTTATTTTAAGGTGCATTTCCCTTTAATAGAAACTCTAATAAAACCTGAATGTCCCCATAGCTCAAAGACTCTTTTGTCCTCTTCCCCCTTATGTTATGAATGGCAACTAGGAAGTTACTGTAAAAGAATGTTGTGATGGGGCAGGCTCCTCACCCTGGCCCTGAGAGGGTTGAATTAGACCAGGCAGGCCCAATCAACCATTAGGTGGCAAACAGGGGAGAGATTTAGGCTGGGAGGAGGCCACTAATTGGAAGCAAGATCACCTGTAAGGGAACAGGTGGCACTTACATAAAGCCAAGAGACTGACAACAGAGTGGGGCTTCAGGGTGAAAAGTGGCAGTCACTCTCCCTGAGGGAAGAGAGAGGGAAGGACGGCTAGGAATCCCTGAGACCTAGTAGACTCTGTGAAAGAGGGGTCTGACTAGAATGAATAGAAGCAAGTTAGGAAGTAATCCAAAGGCGAGAACAGTAAGGTTAGAGAAGCTGCAGACCTTGAGTCCTTGGTTAAGGCCCTGGACTGGAACCCAAAGTAGAGGGCCAGGGTTCCCCGACCGACCACTGCCGAGTGGTAATTTGGGGCAGTGAATTAGAAGACTGCCTAGATTGCTGCAGGAGTGACAGGGTCATGGCAGCGGGTGGGAGAACTGCCTGATGTCGCTTGAGCAGAAAGACTCCGAAGGACTCTCCCCGGGAAGTGGAAACCACTTAGTGACCTGGCCAGAGGACCCAGTCACAGAGGAAGCTGCAACTCCTGGAGTGAGAGAGGGGCGGCAGAGCAAGTAACAGAGAGTGATGGAGAGCAACCAGTGGAAAGGGGTGTTGGTTGGGCAGAGCTAATTCCCAGAACAGCCAGGAGGAGGTGCCATCAAGCGGTCAGAACAGCACCCGTCAAAAATGTCCTTTCTAGCTTTTCAACAAAATAATTGCTTAATGTGAACTTTGGAGATTGCTGATACTCAAATTAGTGATTCTGTCTTAATTTTTTCCCCATTCTGATTCTTTTGCTTTTTCTTTTCCATGGTTTACATTTTATTTTATTTTATTGGAAAAACATTTTCTTGGCAACAGCAGCATTTGTCTGTGGGCAGAAGGGGAGCAATACTTTATGGGCACTTTTGCTCTTAAAACTTTGCTGAGCAGATTAAAAAGATGGTACATGCAAATATTTTAGAGCCAGATTCTGCCTCCCTTGCTCAGATGGAGTAGCACTTTCTTCCTTGAGTAGTCTCATTGATTTCAATAGGATTACTTGTGGAAGAAGTAATGATGCAACGTGAGTAAGCATATTAGAAACTGGCTGTAAATGTTTTTCTTGTCAGAGAACGAAATACTGCAATAGATAACAAATGGTGCTGAAATGGGAAGCAGAATGTGAAATTTACAGCTGTGAAATAGAGGTGAGCAGCCATTTTCTTTGTTGTGATGGTGCCTTCAGACTGAATGCGCTTAATGAACAATACAAACTGAAAAGACCACATTATATGAACCGAGAGCCTTTTAATCCTTGCAGCAGCACAAGTAATTCAAAGAAGAGTCTTGAAGAGCCATGATAAATGGCGCAAGAAGATGGATATCTAGATCTTATATTATTTGTGTGCCTCAAAGGATGAACAGCAGGAGGAAAAATGTGGACTATAAAAATAAATTACTTTTTTCAAAGAAGCAGACAATTAAGAAAATTAGCTAGAGCTTGAGGAAAATATGATTTAAAAATTATTTTGCATTATGTTTTTCTTTTAAAGTCTACATTGTCCTAAAGATAATTTTATGGTAGATATTGTGGGCTCTGGATTAACATAAGTGACTGATTGAAAATCTTTGTAAGTTTAAGGACACAGTTCTGAAGTTCAGAAAATGCAAAAATAGTTTCAAAGAAATGGAGTGATGAGAACGGGTGACAAAGAAACATAAGGATTTTCATCTCAACCTTTTTTTTTTTCCGAACAGCCAAGAGAGAGGCAAAGGGATGAGGAGGTTTGATCCTGTCATCTGGTTTTAAAAGGATGTAAAACTTTTCGGTTTTGGTTTTTAAAAGATTTGGGGGAAAATGACAAAAGGATAAAAGGATTAGTCTGAAAGTAGAGCCAGCGTCCAAATTTATTGCTGGTGTAACTTCATTGACTTAAGTGGAGTTACACCAGGGATGATGTTGGTTCCATGGATTTTATGATGCGTTTTGGATCCATATCAAAGATAGAAAGGGAAAGATCTGAACTAGTGGCTAGAGAGCCTGGTATCTTGCAGTCAGGATACCAGAAAAATTATGAGGAGATGGTTAGGTTTGAAGATAAAGCTATTCTATAGAAAACTGAGCCACAGTAACAGGAAAGGGCCAAACTTGGGGACACTCAAAGCCAGTGGCAATACAAGAAATTGGGATGGAAGAACTGCATCCCAAACTCTCTCAGCTCTACTCCTGCATGAGCCACTACAACGTAACTTGCCTCCTTTCCTTGGAGTCAAAACTCACAGGCCACCGGCATGTTATGAGGAATCCTCTCCATTATCATTAGGGTGTGTTGCATGCTGCTTTGGGGCTGGAGGCAATAGAGATGTAATCCCACCAAGAAAGCCGGTAAATGTATGCGGGTGCCATTTGTTGAGGCATAGACCACAAACACACACACGTAATGCTGGCGATAGAACCTGAGCTACAATATACCATGCACTTTAATCCAAATGGAGAGAAATGTAACTCTAACATCCACTCAACTGCAGCAGTACCTGTAAATCAAGGATACCAACCATCAGGGCTCACTGAGGTGAAAAGTAATCAGATATTAAAGCCTTGTAAAAGCAGAAGACAAGTTGAAAGGACAAACTGAGTTGATTCACAGCTATGTAATAAAATAGCTCCAAATATTACTTGAGATGATTCATAGCTACCTAACAAAAAATTCCAAAAGTTACTGTTTGTTATATGTTAAGTTTATGGCCATCTTGAAGAGAAAAATGGTGAATGGACAAATGAACACTTTCATTCTGATAAGTTTGCTAAAAAACACATACTAATGCTCCCTTTAGCCCATTGGTAATTTATTTTAAAATGACATGGTTATTGTTTTAGACAGGTTAAGGCATAGGCATTATAGGCCTGTGTTAAAGCCCCAGCTCCTGGAGTCATGTGATTACATCAGAATCCCTTTTTCTTTAAAGAAAAGACATTTCTAGTCCTCATGGTTGGTTAAGAAAAAAAGTTTGAAAATGTGACCCAAGTACAGCTGATTCAAGGGTGACTGCCTGAGTCTACAGCCAACCTGAAACAATAGCTCTGTCACATTCATCTCAATGGGATGTTAACTCCAAATCCAACTACCCTGGAGATCACTGCCAACACTGCCCTAGTAAAGAACTGTGTGTGTAGCAAAATAAGAGTGCACCAACCCAACTCACCTAGGCACACACATTCTGAGTGCTGGGCTAAGTACTATGAGGCCCTCTACTGCTATTCCTGATGCTCCTGGAAGTAGAAGGGTGTCTATGTTGCTGCCTCTACTGCTGGGTAGGCTGCCATCACCTGTCTAATTGGGGAGTAGGGCTTTGACTCAGGTATGAGTGCAGGGTCACGGCCCAAGGTTGGGGCCAGAGTCACAGAGGGCTCCATGTTATGGTGTGCCCCAGTCCTCTTTCTCCCACCTTGCTCCCACTGCAAGAAACCCATTCTGTGCTTGGCTTCTAGGCACCAACCCTGCAAACGCTATATCATGTCATAATGGTCCCTTCTGACCTTAAAGTCTATGAGTCTATGAGTCTATGTCCATGACTTTACTCATGAGAATAAAGATACACAGATGCTTGAGTGTTTTGAAGATTAGGGCCATAGATGTAAATTCCTTCAGGAATGTCCAATCTCCATGTTGTGTCTTATACCAGGCCATTTTATTTATGACAGTGAATCACCCCATCAACCAGGAGGCTGATCTAACTTCCCAAGAAATCAGTAGGAATCCTTCCACTGTCTTCAATGGAGCGGGATAAGACCCTGGAAGCAGAATTATTGAAATTCTATTACAAGAGCTGGCCTTGTATTTCTAGTCCAGGGGTAGGCAACCAATGGCACGCGTGCCAAAGGCGGCACTCACACTGCCTGGGTCCTGGCCACTGGTCCGGGGGGCTCTGCATTTGAATTTAGTTTTAAATGAAGCTTCTTAAACATTTTAAAAACCTTATTTACTTTACATACAACAATAGTTTAGTTATATATTATAGACTTATAGAAAGAGACCTTCTAAAAACGTTAAAATGTATTACTGGCACGCGAAACTTTAAATTAGAGTGAATAAATGAAGACTCGGCACATCACTTCTGAAAGGTTGCCGATCCCTGTTCTAGTCTATCTAGAAGCAGGAAAGACCAAAACACTTTCGGAGAGAACCTATTCCCATGCTATTTCCAGACCAGTTTTGTAGACTCAGGAGGATCAGATGGTCCAGATAAGCATCCTGACTTTTGGATACTCATGTGTACCAAGCCAGAACTCTTTGGACCTTTTGGGGGGTTGACTATCCTGTCCTATACAAGTTATAACAACACTTTTAATGATCAATGTTAAAAATCAATCAGATTCCAAGGCCAGAAGGGACCACTGTGATCATCTAGTCTGACCTCCTGTATAGCACAGGCCATAGAACTTCCCCACAATAATCCCTAGAGCAGATCTTTTAGAAAAACATCCCATCTTGATTTTAAAATGACCAATGATGGAGAATCTACCACAACCCTTGGTAAGTTGTTCCAAAAGTCAGTTACCCTCACCGTTAAAAATATATGTCTTATTTCCCATCTGAATTTGTCTAGCTTTCAACTTCCAACCACTGGATTGTGTTATGCTTTTGCTAGATTGAAGAGCCCATTATCAAATATTTGTTCCCCATGTAGATATTTATAAACCATAATCAAGTCATCCCTTAGCCTTCTCTTTGTTAAGCTGCACAAATTGAGCTCCTTACATCTATCACTATAAGACATAAGGGGATGGTTACTGGTTCCAGGTTGCTATTGGGTTCTGGCAAATAAGACCCAGTTAGTGAGGGCTCTTAATAATCTCTGCATGTGTATCACAGAGAACCTTTCACACGTCGTATTAAATAATTCAAAACGCTGCATATTTTGTATTAAATAATTCAGGTACAGGACAGGCTCGGTGATTAATGATCTGTATCTGATATTTTTGCAAATACAGCAAGGAGTCAAAGGATGCTCCAGATGCAAGTATAAATAGGCCCTGGTGCAGATACTGTTAGCCAAAGGAATACTGTACCAGAAAAATGGAAAAGCACCTCCTAGCCAATGGAAAACTGACTTAGGTTAATGTTAACGTGGCAGCTCTTGTAAGAACTGGTTCTGTACACTGGCCAATACTAATTTAGCTGAGCGCCTGTATTATCTTACGACTCCCACATTTAATCTTTGTGAATAACCCTCTTGCTTGTATAGTGCCTGGTGTGAGAATTAAATAGAGGGCTGAGGATTCGTCCTGGTATTCTACCAGCATTGGAGCCAGTGAGCGGAAATGGGCTCCTCCGTAAGTGAGTGAATGAGTTTTGCACGTTAACTTAACCCTAAAGATTTTCTGAGTTTTCTTGACTTGTTGCTGTGTCAGAAAACCCAGCCAATGTATCTTAAAGTCTATTGCTCAAACACTGCCTGTCTAAGGAGTGTGGTAAAGTGTTACATCCAGTCAGTCGCTCTTAGAACTCCTGGGTTCTCTTCCCTTATCTGCCATTGACATTAAGTGCCTTAGTTTCCTTTTCGGTGAAATAGAGATAATACCTACATTATGTGGGGGAGGCGAGCCCTATTTAGTGTCTAAAAAGTAGTCTGAGATTCTCTGATGAATGGTACTTTATAAGCCCCAAATATATTTTAGCTTTGACAACGGCTGCCTTGAAGTTGGAATAAAATAGGCAAAAAGTGTTAAAAACCAAGTTCTGAAATAAAAGACACTGGAAAAAGGCTAATGTAGTGCCCACCTTTAAAAAAGGGAAGAAGGAGGATCTGGGGAACTACAGGACAGTCAGCCTCACCTCAGTCCCTGGAAAAATCATGGAATCAATTCTGAAGCACTTAAAGGAGAGGAAAGTGATCAGGAACAGTCAGCATGGATTCACCAAGGGCAAGTCATCCCTGACTAACCTAATTGCCTTCTATGACCAGATAACTGGCTCTGTGGATGAGGGGAAAGCAGTGGACGTGTTATTCCTTGACTTTAGCAAAGCTTTTGATACGGTCTCCCACAGTATTCTTGACAGCAAGTTAAAGATGTACGGGCTGGATGAATGGATTGTAAGGTGGATAGAAAGCTGGCTAGATTGTCGGGCTCAATGGGTAGTGATCAATGGCTCCATGTCTAGTTGGCAGCCAGTATCAAGCGGAGTGCCCCAAGGGTCAGTCCTGGGGCCGGTTTTGTTCAATATCTTCATTAATGATCTGAAGGATGGCATGGACAGCACCCTCAGCAAGTTTGCAGATGACACTAAACTGGGAGGCGTGGTAGATATGCTGGAGGGTAGGGATGGGATACAGAGGGACCTAGACAAATTAGAGGACTGGGCCAAAAGAAATCTGATGAGGTTCAACAAGGACAAGTGCAGAGTCCTGCACTTAGGACAGAAGAATCCCATGCAGTGCTACAGACTAGGGACCGAATGGCTAGGCAGCAGTTCTTCAGAAAAGGACCTAGGGGTTACAATGGACAAGAAGCTGGATATGAGTCAACAGTGTGCCCTTGTTGCCAAGAAGGCTAATAGCATTTTGGGCTGTATAAGTAGGGGCATTGCCAGCAGATCGAGGGACGTGATCATTCCCCTCTATTCTACATTGGTGAGGCCTCATCTGGAGTACTGTGTCCAGTTTTGGGCCCCACACTAAAAGAAGGATGTGGAAAAATTGGAAAGAGTCCAGCAGAGGGCAACAAAAATGATTAGGGGGCTGGAGCACATGACTTATGAGGAGAGGCTGAGGGAACTGGGATTGTTTAGTTTGCAGAAGAGAAGAATGAAGGGGGATTTGATAGCTGCTTTCAACTACCTGAAAGGGGTTCCAAAGAGGATGGATCTAGACTATCCTCAGTGGTATCAGATAACAGAACAAGGAGTAATGGTCTCAAGTTGCAGTGGGGGAGGTTTAGGTTGGATATTAGGAAAAACTTTTTCACTAGGAGGGTGGTGAAGCACTGGGTTACCTAAGGAGGTGGTGGAATCTCCTTCTTTAGAGGTTTTTAAAGTCAGGCTTGACAAAGCCCTTGCTGGGACGATTTAGTTGGGGATTGGTCCTGCTTTGAGCAGGGGGTTGGACTAAATGACCTCCTGAGGTCCCTTCCAACTCTGATATTCTATGATTCTATGATTGCACAGATTGCGAGATCTGTCAGGAATGAGGACTTGCAACTGTGCCTGCCCAGGCTCCAGGCAGCCTATGGGCATAGCTGAGCCACAGCAAGACTGCCTGATTGGCCAAGGAAGTCGGCAAGCCTGCTCTTAAACCCAACCGCAACAACTAATCTCTGGCTGCTCAATGCATGTGCCTGCAGCTGTGATCTCTCCTATGCCTGCTCTGCTCCTAGCCCTGCTCCTGTCTTGTTCCCAGCCTTGCTTCAGTCCTGCTCAGTCTGCTCCAGCCCTGCTCCCCTGTTTGGTTCCTGACTCTGGCTCTGACCATTGGCACTGTTCCTGGTTGCTGACTCCAGTTCCAACCAGTAGGCCTGACTGCCCATGTCCCAGCTCAAGACAATATCGAGCAGGAAGATTAGAAGTATCACTGCTGTTGGAAATGGTCCCTGGTTGCCTTTATATGAGTCTGATATGGTGTTACCAGATCTGCAGCCTTGCTGAGCGACCTCTTTGGGTCTGGGGACTGGTCCTGCTTTGAGCAGGGGGTTGGACTAGGTGACCTCCTGAGGTCTCTTCCAACTCTGTGATTCTATGATTCTATGTCTTTACTGCAATTAAAAACCCGCCGCTGGCCCATGCCAGCTGTCTCTGGCTCGCAGGGCTCAGGCTAAGGGGCAGTGTAGATGTTCGGGCTCTGGCTGGTGCCTGGGCTCTAAGGCCTTGGCTACACTTACCGGCAAGTTCGACGGCTGGAAATCGAACTTCTGGGTTCGACTTATCGCGTCTAGTCTGGACGCGATAAGTCGAACCCGGAAGTGCTCGCCGTCGACTGCGGTACTCCAGCTCGCCGAGAGGAGTACCGCGGAGTCGACGGGGGAGCCTGCCTGCCGAGTGTGGACCAAGGTAAGTTTCAACTAATTCGAAATAAGGTACTTCGAACTTCAGCTACGTTATTCACGTAGCTGAAGTTGCGTACCTTAGTTCGAATTAGGGGGGGTAGTGTAGACCAAGCCTTAGACTCTGCGAGGTGGGAGGGTCCCAAAGCTCGGGCTGCAGCCCAAGTCCGCATGTTTACACCACCGTTAAACAGCCCCTTAGCATGAACCCAAGTCAGCTGGCATGGGCCAGCCAGGGGTGTCTAATTGCAGTGTAGACACACCCTTTGTCAACATCAAAGGGGTCAAGTAACTTGAGTGGGTCCTGGATGTTTTCAATGGAAAGACTGTATGGAGAAGGTATTCATATATGTCCCGGTGTAATATTTAAACAAATGTATAAGTTCCTAGAGGAAAAAAGGATACTGGGGAGGCAAATGCATTTAATATTCTGAGGCCCGTACACAAATGCTATGTATAGCGCCGTGCTCCATTTGCAACCTGTGACCCAAAGCTGTGTAGAAGCGTGAGGCCAGCCTGAAGGAAATACATTTGCAGAGCCATTTCGCTGAATTGGAAATGCTGCTTTGAGAAGCTCAAACATTATATTTTTTAAAAAGGCATGAAGTTCCCAAAAGAGAAATAAGGTATTTAAAGGCAGAGACAAAAGTCCCGGCAGTTCAAATGATTGGTAGCTAGAACAGAGGGCGCTAAATACATTTGTATTTAAATAGTTGCAGCCAGTGCAAATATGTTGCTACAGATCTCATTTTAAAGTTGTTTAAATGGCTGGCTACAATAAAACTGTGACTTTTGTTTAGTGCTAGCTGCAAAACAAGCTCACTGGTAGAAAAGCTAGGCCCCAAAAGTTGACTTGTAGAGAGACATTGGGAATATCCCAGGGAGTGAAGATTCTCCTGGATTGTAAAAGGGAGATAAATGGATTGTATTCTGGTAAGCATAGCAACTAAGGAGCAATAATGTTGCTTTCTCTGTCCCATTCCCATCTAAGAGCAGTACACCAGTGAGATGGGAAGGCAACACAGAGCGGAGGTTGAGAGATTCTACCCTGAATTCCCCATTGCAGTGCAAAGGGGCTTAAAAGGAGCATGTAGTAAGCACCGTCTCCACTACTAGTGTAGTGTAAGGGGCCTTCGTATAAGTGAGATTTAGGCCTTCTATCACTACCAGGGACATATTTTCTTCCACCAAATCCTGAATTCCTTGTTTGTTTCCCTAGGCAGGACCGGTGCTATCATTTAGGCAAACTAGGCGGTTGCCTAGGGTGCCAAGATTTGGGGGCCCCAAAAAGCGGTGCCCCCAATTTTTTTTTACAGTGTTCCTAGCGCGCGGTCGCTGCTCCACTTCTCCCGCCTCCCAGGCTTGCAGCGCCAATCAGCTGTTTGGCGCTGCAAGCCTGGGAGGGGAGGAGAATTAGAGCGGGGGTGGCATGCTCGGGGAGGAGGCGGAGCAGAGGTGAGCTGTGGTGGGGAGCTGCCGCACGGCTCCCCGGACCGGGGGGAGCTGCCGCGGGGGTGCCTCGGGGCTGGGGGGGGAGCTGCTGCAGGGCTCCCCACCCCAGCTCACCTCTGCTACGCCCCCTCCCCGAGCACGCCATCGCTGCTCCACTTCTTCCGCCTCCCAGGCTTGCGGCGCCAATCAGCTGTTTGGCGCCACAAGCCTGGGAGGGGAGGAGAATTAGAGCGGGGGCGGCGTGCTCAGGGAGGAGGTGGAGCAGAGGTGAGCTGGGGTGGGGAGCTGCTGCACGGCTCCCCGGGGGTGGGAGCTGCCGTGGGGTGAGCGCCTCAGGGCGTGGGGAGAGCTGCTGCGGCGGGGGGGAGCTGCCGCAGGGCTCGGGGGGGCGCAAGGTGGAAGTTTCGCCTAGGGCGTGAAACTTCCTTGCACCGGCCCTGTCCCTAGGCTAGCATGTGAGCAGCCCAGAGGAGAATAGCTGTCCTATAAGGACTCTGTCTGAGACAGCAAACAACACTGAGTCATTGTATTTTCAGTTCATATAATACTGACAAGATTTCATAGGCCTGATTCTCCACTCACTTACACAGATTTAACACCATTGACTTGAATGGAGCCACTCCTGATTTATACCCTGTTATATAAATAGTAGGTCAGCTGATGTAAATTTGCTAAGCTAGACAAGCCCTTTAGTCTCTTCTAGTGTGGTAGGTTCTCCATGCCACTGATCATCCTAGTAGCCCGCCTCTGCATCTGGTCCAGTATGAATTCATCATTCAAGACTAAACTTGATAAGTTTATGGAGGGGATGGTATAATGGGATAGCCTAATTTTGGCAACTAATTGATCTTTGATTATTAGCAGGTAAATATGCCCAATGGTCTGTGATGGGAAGTTAGATAGGGTGGGATCTGAGTTACTACAGAGAATTCTTTCCTGGGTGTCTGGCTGGTGAGTCTTGTCCAAATGCTCAGGGTTTAGCTGATCACCATATTTGGGGTCGGAAAGGAATTTTCCTCCAGGGCAGATTGGCAGAAGTCCTGGGGGTTTTTCACCTTCCTCTGCAGCGTGGGGCACGGGTCACTTGCTGGAGGATTCTATGCACCTTGAGATCTTTAAACCACGATTTGAGGACTTCAATAACTCAGGCATAGGTTAGGAGTTTGTTACAGGAGTGGGTGGGTGAGATTCTGTGGCCTGTATTGTGCAGGAGGTCAGACTAGATGGTCATAATGGTCCCTTCTGACCTTAAAGACTGAGTCTGAATCTGACAGAAAATGGGGGATGGTGGGTTACAGATTGTTGTAATAAGCCATAAATTCAGTGTCTTTATTAAGACCATGATTTTAAAGTTATGACATGCAGTTCCCAGGCTCATCTTTTGAAGGTGTTGTGCAGGTTTCCTTTGAGGATGAGGATTGAGAGGACAGAGATGGAGTGAATGTTCTATGAATAGTGTTCACCCATGGGTGATATGGAGTTTTTGTGTTTTATCACTGGATTTATGGCTTATTACAACAATCTGTAACCTACTAATCCCTTTCCTTTTTGACCTATGACTGCACAGGTGTTATTGGGCACTTCACCTTGAATGGTCTCACAATGTGTTAACTACTTATGCTAAACAATCTGTTCCACCTTGTATCTAGTTGGGACACTGAGTAACTTTCCCAGACTGAAGAAGAGCTCTGTGTAGCTTGCAAATTTGTCTCTTTCATCAACAGAAGTTGGTCCAATAAAAGATATTGCCTCACCCACCTTGTCTCTCTGAGGGCATGTCTACACATACAGCCACTGCAGCATATCTGGTGAAGCCGCTCTATACCAACAGGAGAAAGCTCTCCCATTGACATAATAAAACAGCTTCTGCCCTTTGCAGAAGTGATGTCAGTGGTAGAAGCTCTTCCGCTGACATTGTGCTGTGCACATATAAGAACATAAGAATAGCCCTACTGGGTCAGACCAAGGATCCATCTAGCCCAGTATCCTGTCTTCCGACAGTGGCCAGTGCCAGGTGCCCCAGAGAGAATGAACAGAACAGGTAATCATCAAGTGATCCATCCCCTGTCGCTTATTCCCAGCTTCTGGTAAACAGAGGCTAGGGATACAATCCCTGTGCATCCAGGCTAATAGCCATTGATGGACCTATCCTCCATGAATTTATCTAGTTCTTTTTTGAACCCTGTTATGGTCTTGGCCTTCACAACATCCTCTGGCAAGGAGTTCCACAGGTTGACTGTGCATTGTGTGAAGAAATACTTCCTTTTATTTTGTTTTAAACCTGCTGCCTATTAATTTCATCAAGTGACCCCTAGTTCTTGAGTTGTGAGAAGTAGTAAACAACACTTCCTTATCTACTTTCTCTATACCGGTCATGATTTTATAGCTCTCAATCATATCTCCCCTTAGTCGTCTCTTTTCCAAGCTGAAAAGTCCCAGTTTTATTAATCTCTCCTCACACGGACGCCGTTCCATACCCCTAATCATTTTGGTTGCCCTTTTCTGAACCTTTTCCAATTCCAATATCTTTTTTGAGATGGGGCGACCACATCTGCACACAGTATTCAAGATGTGGGTGTACCATGGATTTATGTAGAGGCAACATGATATTTTCTGTCTCATTATCTATCCCTTTCATAATTATTTCCAGCATTCTGTTCGCTTGTTTGACTGCCACTGCACATTGAGTGGATGTTTTTAGAGAACTATCCACAATGACTCCAAGATCTCTTTCTTGAGTGGTAACAGCTAATTTAGACACCATCATTTTATATGTATAGTTGGGATTATGCTTTCCAATGTGCATTACTTTGCATTTACCAACATTAAATTTCATCTGCCATTTTGTTGCCCAGTTACCCAGTTTTGAGAGATCCTTTTGTAGCTCTTCGCAGTCTGCCTGGCTCTTAATTATCTTTAGTCATCTCCCCACAACTCTGCAGACAATACTCCCTTCCGGTAGAGAGGCAGAGCTCCGTCCTTCCTCCTCACCAGTCAGCCCTGAACTGAGCCAGGATTTCTCCTTCTATTCCCCTTCCAGGTTTGGCACTGTCTGCAGGTGTAGCAGAGTGGGGCTAGCTGGGGCCATAGGCTCTCCTTAACCCTTTCTCTGCCCCATCACAATCCCCCATGGACTTGGATGGAGAATTTTGCCTGCGTAAGGAATCCAAGATCCGTTAAAATTAAAATGACTGACTCCTCATTATTGTAAGTCTCACAGAGGAATAAATAAAGTTGGCAAGAAGAATTTATAGATTATTCAGGATTGACCTCCCCAACTCATGAGGCTCTTCCACCTCAGTAGTGGCACCTGTCTATCCCACTATCAAACTCAGGAGAGAATATGCATTCCTTGTGGTTTTCTTTACTAGCAAGACCTATTATAAAATGGTTTTAAAATGTTCAGCCAGTTGTGGGACTGGTTAACAACTCCTAAGCCAGTGAAAACTGATGGTCTCTCTTTTTTCACACTATTTCTTAACAGGAGAAAAAGGGGAAGCTCCAGGGAATTAATGGCAGATACATTTAGAATAAATAAATTGCATGCAGCCTGTCTGAAATTAACTGCTGCAGAAGATCATTCAGTCAAATACTCTATTTGGAAAATGTTATGACCGGTATTACTTTAGGCTAATCAGATCTGATGCATCAGGTTGTAAGTTGCTAGGTGTTTAACTCTGCAGCATACAATGGCACAACTGGCTGTGTATATTATTAGGTGTATATCAGGGATTACCCCGTGTTAGAAGTTATCTTGATAGCTCAATGGGCTGATGGCAAATACTCTTATTATTTATTAGTAATAGGCTCCAACCGAGTCACTGTGTATATGCACAGCAAGAGATGGTCCCTGTCTTGAAATAACTCACAATCTAAACAGAGAAGACAGACAAAGTGTGGGGGAGAGAGAGAGTTATTATCACCATTTTGCAGATGGGGAAAAGCCAAGGCATAGCTGACCATGGTCATACAGGATGTTTGTGAAAAAATTGGGAATTGTACTCAGATTTTCTGAGTCCCAATCTAATGCCTTCCTCTCTAGCCCTCAAATATTTCATTCAACATGTTTTCTGCCAACTTGGGGGTGTTCCATTGAAGTTACAATGTGGGGGAGAAAATCCTCTAAAATTTAAATATTCAGTTTATTGTGAACTTTTTTCGGTTGTTTTGTTTTGCTGTTCTTCATATTTCAGTGCACTATAATAAATTAATATGGTGCTCTGGTGTTCTCTCTATTAAAGAGTGTTCATGTATTCACAGTTCACCTGGGAGATAGAGCAGCTTAACTGGGCTTCACAGTCCAGCAGCACAAATCTGAACTGTTTATGGGAAGCTCTACAATACAAATAGTGGTACCCTCCGGCCAACATATACACTAATAATTTAATTCTCTGAGATATTTCTTTAGTGTTAGAATAGTTGTCTACACTGGTAAGAACCTAGTTCTGCTCCCAGAAATTGGATTGCTCAGACGAAGCCGTCTGCTTGGCTTTCTTGATCTTTGGTCCTGTGCTTAGCAACAGTGCCACTCTCCAGGAGCATCACCGCTGTGGAGAAATGAAGAAGAGTGTGTGGAACCTGATTTGGAGGTTTACACATAACAGATGTTAGTCATGTCACTTGATGCATGACTGGAAGGTTCTCAGATGCTGTTTGATGAGGGCACTATACGAACCTACATATATAGAACACAACCAAAAGGAAAAAGTCCTAATTAGCTAGGATGGAGAATACTTCCCGTCCCAGTTAGTATCTGGATAGACCAGTCTGCCTAATCTATTTTGGTGCACCAGTTATCATTGTATCTTGGTGCCAGGTCCCAAGGCTAAGCTCTGCTAGACTTGTCAGCGGTGAGTCATATAGACAGTGGGCCAGCTCCTGATCTGCTATAAATTGGCTTTGTTCCTTTGACTCCAGTAGAGCTGCACCAATTTATAGCTGAGGAATAGGTCATCAGTATGAAAAGCTGGTTATTTTTAAGCAAAATAATATCACACGCAAGGATACAGATCATGGACCAGCTCCTCAGATGGGTTGGAGCTCTGCTTAGCCCATCTGAGGGGGAAGGGGCATACATGGCCGTCTGGGGACTCTCCGGGGTCGGTTCATTCCCAAGGGCAAGTTAGAGCAGAAGCCTCAAGGGCTGTTCTGCCAGCCCAGGATTGTTCCAGCTCAGTGTGCTCAACGAAGACCCTGAAGTGCCCCCAATGCTGGGAGGGCTGGATGTGGGTAGCAAAGAGCTTATTATGACAGGGATGGAGATGGGGCCAGAATCTACTCCCTTAGATTTATATTGTTTCTGTATATTAATCTTTATTTTTCTATGTTAAACTCTCATCACTTCTTGGCCAAATATCCCAGAAACTTTTCTGTGTATGCCAAAATTGCTGGCTAAACTCTAATATTAAAGACTGTTTTCTTTTCGACTAATGAATGTCTGTAATCATAGTAAGCCTGTACTCAATTATCCACTCTGGTTTTACTGTGAATGTTAGCTGACCCTAGTGTGTTATTTATAAGCTTAATTTTAGCAGGACCGTAGTCTGTTATTAAATAATGGATTGTGTCCTTTTACTCTAACCCCTGACTCTTAGGGAAAAGTGTCCAGGTAGCCAGAAAGGGACCACATGTAATGATATGCAGCTGGTGTTTTTTTCTGTGGTTAATAAAATAATAATCTGTTGAGAGATGCTTTTAGTTTTATCAGAAATTACTCTAACAGATCTCTGTCACCATTACTTGGTTATAGGTATCTTTTGTAATTGATTAAAATACAGGCAAGTCGCATCTTAGGCGCATTTAACATGTGCGAATTCAGCTTTGCGCGGTCGGCAAAAACGGGGGGGGGGGGGGGAGGGGAAGAAAAACAACAATATAAAAACTGCATCTGTAGTGCGGGCGATTCTGCCCGCCATTGAACTCAATGAGTGTTTCACTATACGCGGTTTTCCCTTTACGCGCTAACCACGGAATGGAACCCCCGCGTAAGATGAGACTTGCCTAATGGATGGTTGAACAGGTGTCATTAGCTCATCAATTATGTAAACCAGATATGATGAAAATAGGTTCATGGACAATAGGTAATGTTCTTTCTCTCTTTTTGTAAACACGCAAAAAAAAATAAAGTGATGCTTGTTGTGACGCTACACCCCAAATTCTTCATAGAAAAATTGTTATGTTATAAATATGGCATAACTAAGATATGTTTTATGCAGGATGGTTCATGTAAGTCAGTCATTTTCAATGTTTGGGTCACGACCCAATACTGGGTCATGGAATGCAAGGCACTGGGTCGCCTTGCTCAGCACCCAGGGACCCTGGAGGCCAGCCAGTAAAAATTAGTTGGCCCTATCTGTTCTGACACCGCACTGCGCCCCAGAAGTGGCCAGCAGCAGGTCCGGCTAGTAGGCACGGGGGCCATGGGGCTCCATGCGCTGCCCCTGCCCTGAGCACCGGCCAATGGTTTCCGACCAATGGTAGCGGGGAGGTAGAGGTGCGGTGCCTGCAGGCGAGAGCCTCACGGAGCCACTTGCGTGCCTCCGCCTAGGAGCCGGACAAGCTGCTTGTTGCTTCCAGGGCGCAGCACAGTCTGCGGTGCCAGGACAGGCAGGAAGCTTGCCTCTGCACTGGGCGCCGCCGGAGGTAAGCCCAACCCTGTGCCCCAATCTCCTGCCCTAGCCCTGAGCCCCCCCCCCCAAACCTGGAGCCCCCTCCAGCACTCCTACCCCTTCATCCCCAGCCCCACCCTCCCCCAGAGCCTGCACCCCCAACCTCTGCACAAAAGACTAACACTTACATTTTGGATGTGATCCCCTCACCCTCACTCCCTCCACCCCCCGCCAGACTCCAAGAAGATAATTTCAGCAATTTTCAGTATTACAGAGAGTTGTTAGGGAAACAATCCCTATGTACTGTGTATATTGAGCATTCAGGTGTGGCACCTGTGAGGCAATGCATTATACAGACAATAAGCCAATTTCTGACACTTGGAGTAACTTTCTAGACTAATGATTTTCATCAGTCCACAAACACAGACCCTGCTGCTACAGAAGGTCAAACAGGCCCTTATTTTCCCCACTAGCAATGCAAATTCTGATTATGGTGTAGTATCCAAGACAATTCATGTCAAAGGTGAAAAAAGCAGCTTCATTTATTGATGTGTAATCGTTTCGAAGTTCAAACTTTTTGTTCGTGTCTATTCATGTAGGTAATAGCAAATGATGCCAGCTTCTTGCATACAGTTGCTCCTCAGGAAGTTCGTACCCCCTAACTCACAATGGTACAAATTTGCCATATGGCCAAAAGTGTTTCTGTTTTCCCATCAACAAATGTAACTGTTTAGTGTATGTGGTGCTTGTGAAAGATACCAGGATGGCAGTTGATGAGAGAGAGATCTTTTACTTGTCCATACAACAGGTCAGTAGCAGTATAAGCTTCCAGCACACATTCAAGCCTTGCCCACCCTTCTGAGCCGGCTATGTAACAAAGGTGCCAGTGCTTTTCTGATGAGGACACTACTGTCAAAGTAGTATCTGGCAATGGCCTACACCTAATGCTTCAGAAGAATTCTCATGAAGATCCTTGATCAATGTTAAGGGGGGGAAAGACCGTTTCTGGGATTCTTTACCCTTGTTGTATGACAGTTACAAGAAGTGCTGTGCTCAGAAGTGATCAGAACCTCCATTTTACGTCTCATCCAAAAGTCAGCGCTCTTAGCAGCCTGTTACTACTTAACCCCATGCCAGGGTAATAGTTCAGCACTGACTAGAAGAAAGGTGAGTGCTTCCTACTGAATCAACAATTACAACATCTAGTGTTCCTCAGTATCCCAGCCCAGGACTGACTTGGCCCAACACTGTTTAGCTTGTGAGAACTGAGGGGCTCCCAGCATAGGATGATATTAGAACCTGAATCAAATCTCCCATCTTGTCTCAGGGTAAGATGGTCACGGTAATTACGGGTTGTTTCAGCATTTGACTTGTGTTCTTAACTCTGAGCCAAATGCAGAAGGCAAAAGGATTTCTTAGCAGATATCCAGGAAGATTTCAGTTGCTTACATGCTTGTCCTCTTCCCCCTAGAACATCCACTACCAAGATTATGAGGATGTACTGTCCTAACATCCAAGGTATCATAGCTCGCTACCATCAAATTTTAGGCTTCAGTAGGCAACAAAGAGATTCTAACTGCACTAACACTAATGCTCAGTGAGCTGTGAGGCAGCATTAGATGGAATAGGTACCTGCTGTATTTCAGGGGACTGGCAATTTGCTGTTTGTTGTCACCACTGCTTTGTCAGGAACATCAATTTCAGCTCAAAGTGCTCCTGCAAATGAGAGCACTTTTCACCTGCTCTGCCTGTGGAGGTGAAGGGAATCACCTCAGCCAATATTGCTTCACATTTCGAAAAAGAAAATGGCCCAAATGAAAATGTACAGTTCACCATCTCTACTCACAGTCACTCGCAGGCCAGCCCTGGAGTTTACAGTGGGATGGAGTGGTAATATCTCTTGATTACTGCTATCACAATCACAGGCCTCATGCAAAGATGGAATAGTCCTTAAATGGGGAATTGCCAACATGCTTAGATCTTATTCCTTAAAAGTGGAAATGAGCCTGCAGCAAGCTCCCCGGATCTGAACACACCGGAGCTTGTCAGAGTGCCAAGGAAGGGGGGAGGGTGAAAATCCAGACCTTAATTCTGCATCTGATGCCAATCCAAAGCCTCAGGTCAGAACAACCCTGAACTCTGGAGTGTGGGGAATCAAATTCCAAACCAGAATCTGGTTCTGTCTATTATGGACCAAAGACTCAGATCTGAATATCCCCAGCCATTGGTGTGTTGGACCTCTGAATCTGAACTCTGTAGCTGGCACCCGTGTAGACTGTTATGGGATGAACCAAATCCTGCATAAGACTTTCCTTAATCTCTGGGAGGCTCAAAATCTGGACACATCTCTTCTTAAAAGTATGGCCTAGTGGATAGAGCACTGCACAGGGACTCAGGAAACCTGAGTCCTCTTCCCGGCTCAGCTACTGGCTTATTGGGTGACCTTGGGCAAGTTACTTCCCTCTCAGTTCCTCAGTTTCCCCATCTGTAAAATGGGGATAACGATGCTGATCTCCCTTATAAAGTGCTTTGAGATCAGCTGATGCAAAGTGCTATATAAGAGTAAGGTACAGTAAATCCTTATATAACATGCATTTATACAGCGTGTTTTTGACATAATGCAGTTTTCCTTTAGTGACCCATTTTTATATAGCGCGCTCACGGGAGGGAGTTTGGGTGCGGGAGGGGGCTTGGGGTGCCGGATCCGGGGGGGCGCTCACCTCAGGCGGCTCCCCATGCCGGCTGTTCCTGGAGGAGGTGGAGGTGTGGCCAGGCAGCTCTGCATGCTGCCTCCGCCTGCAAGTGCCACTCCTGCAATCAACGCTCAGGGAGGGATGGGGGCAGTGCCTCTGCCAGGAACAACAGGCACAAGGATCCACTTGTGAGCACCCACCGGATCTGGCACTCCAAGCCCCCTCCCATGCCCCAGCCCCCTGCCCTGAGCACCCTCCCACAGCCAAACTCCCTCCCAGAGCTCACGCCCTGCACCCCCACCCATGCCCCCAACACGTACAACTTTGTCATGTCTGGGAATGTAACCCTATTTTTCCCATTTATTCTTCAGTTTATATAACACGTTTTTATATGACATGGTTTTCTAGGAACGTAACTACCACGTTATATAAGGGTTTACTCTATTATTATTACAGCGATGAGGGCACTATGGGACCCTATATGAAATAGAATAAAAAGCTGTTAAAACTAATGTAGAATCCCGGGGATATATAAGTAATTTCCCAAAGACAATGCACTCAGGATTTACCTTCAGCTTTAAGAAGAGAAACATCAGGGCTCAAATAGGCTCTGTCATTCCCCCTTTATGTGAAACATTGTTTCTCTATACACCGATTCTCAGTCTGACACCAGTGAGGTGAGTATGAGAATGCAATAGATTAACCTTTTACATTTTTCAGATAAACAATTCACCAGTCCGTGTGTGCATCACAATAAAAACAAATAGTCCGGGGCCAACCATCTCAAATTCTATATTTAACCTATCCAGCTCTGCCAACAAGACCCTCCTGAAGAGTGTCCCATCCTGTGCTGCAGTACCCATTTAAAGACTGACAGTCCTGGAGTGCCACCAGGAGGCATTGCTGTGCTCTTTAAACCCATACCATGCTGTTCTCATAATTCATATAGAACATTTGATAGTGAAGAAGATGTATCAAAGGTGCCATGCCGGCAGCCCTCCAGATTGAAGTCCTCACTCCACCCAATAGACATGACATGTCGGTGTAACCTTCCCCCATTGTCCAACCAATGTAACCTTAAAGGACCATCTTTAGGGCTATGTCTACACTACCACAGCAAGTCGACCTATGCTACGCAACTCCAGCTATGTGAATACCCTAGGTCGAGTTACCTCATGGTCTATAGCACGGGGGATTGACGGGAGACCCGTCGACTTACCTTACTCTTCTCGTCGGGAGTAGAGTACAGAGGTCGACTGGAGAGCGATCTGCTGTCAATTTGGCAGGTCTTCAGTAGACCTGCTAAATCAACTGCCGGTGGATCAATCTCAGAGCGTCGATCCCGGCTGTAGTGTAGACATAGCCTAGGAGTGAGAAGGTAGTTGTTTCCAGGACTATTTTTTAACCCTTGGCCTCTCTCCTGAGATGAGCAAAGGGGGAGTTATGAGGGTGGCTTTTTCACATGGACAACCACTCACTGGAAACAGACCATCAATTCATTTCACATGGTACATTGAGCAGATGGTAGCAATTCTTAGTCATTATTCTAGGATGGATTTGAACCAGCAACACAGAGGTGAAACCCTCCATGCCCCTTAGCCAGTCTCCTTCTCCATCCTACCCATCCCATTTGTGTTCCTGTCTGTCTATACTGCAGACATTGCAGTCATTTTAGTTCTATACTGCGTATAACGGGAAAAGAAAGAAGGGATGTAGTGACTCTTCTTACAGGTACAAATAGTGCAAAGTGGTTATTACACCTAACAAAGACTATTGCTGTTTGTGTACGTGCATGGAGCTGTCGCCCGTCCCTTGCCTTCAATAGGAGATTTGCCTGAGGAAGGGCTGCAGGATGTGGCTTGTACATTTGGGAATCTGGAGGAATCTCTCACTTTTGCTAAGTAACACATTTAACAGAGTCTCATCTACTGCATGTGCCAGCTATGTAACTGACAAGCCTGCTGGAAGCAGCTTTTCTTTGTTGCCACTACACTAACTTTTTCTCAATTTTCCTAGATTTGTGTAGCTTAGAGTGGAAAGGATGTTTATTGCCACTTTTATGTGTAAGCTGCCCAGAGCTCCAAGTTATTCAGGGTTTAAGGCAAGCCAGCAAATGGGCCTTTAAACTAGTGGTGTTGCACCCCTGATCATGATTGATGTTGACACCAATTAGCAGAAAAGGAATCTATCAGATAAAGGGAAAGAAGGTTTATCAAGCTCTAAATGCCAGGAGTCAGAATTCAATGCAAAATTCATTAGTGCTTATGGCAGGAGCTCTTACCAACTATTGCCAAGGGGCTAGAGGAAAATAAAAATTACATAAATAAAGTTTTCAGGCCTCTTAAATTTTGGCTTGCACAAAACCAGAGTTTCAGTCATTGTAATATTCTGTTTTATGTCCTTACAGAGATTCTGCTGTGCGACACCAATCTGAATCAGGAACAACTCAAGTGAAGTTAATGGAGTTTCCCTGGAGTTACACTGGAAGAACTGGGAGTAGAATCCAGCACAAATTTGCTACACTGCATTCCTAGACTATCTGTACTAAATCTAGCACTTACCAGGGAGTGGGATGGATCTTTACGGGGTGTAAATTGGTGTACCTGCCAGCTTAAGCAAGCTGAAGACTTGGCCCAAAATTTGTAGAAAGAAAGAAAGAAAGAAAGAAAGAACTAACACAATCTCTTGGCTCTAAACAACAGTTCAGAAAAATAAGAGAGCACTGAAAACTGCTCCAGTTTAACAAAACTCCAGCAGAACATCTGACATTTTTGTATAACTGCGGCTTTGTAAAACCAAATGTTGGCTGAAATATGAACTTTGGATACTGGACCAGATACGAGATTTGGATATTGGAGGTTCCAAAAACAGAGGTTGACTTTTGTGTAAAAGATATGGCACAGACGCCTGTTGATTCGCATTTTACAAAGTAAAGAAAACAACAACTCATGCTGAAGCTTAAGGCCTATATTGCTTTTAGGAGCTGACATTATGTTTTTCTACACTTACGCACAACATTAAAACCTGTATTGCTCTTTAGCTGACATCAGAGAATCAAACTGAATTCACCTATCCTCTCCAGTAAAGTCTGCTGGATACCTACTGTTTAGCCCTCTGTAGCGGGGTGGCTACCCTGCTCCTGCCGGGAAGGGCTTAAAACAGCCCTGGCAGAGGGCTGCAGCTCCAAAAGCTAGGCTGATTGGGGAAGCAGCCACAGCAGGGCCACGCCCCAATCAGGCCTGTATAAAAAGGCTGGGAGATAGCAACCAAAGAGTCTCTCTCTGCATTCAGGGAGAGAAGGGCCTGGCTGCGGGAAGTAGAGACAGAGTACCTGAGTGGAGCAGGGCTGGGGACAGGCTGGGGAGCCCCAGCCTGGATAGCCCCAGGCTGTGGCCTAGTAGGAGGCCAAGGGGTAGTGGGGGTTGCAGAGGGCAGCCCAGAGCTAGGCCAAGGCAGCAGGTCCAAACCCAACCTTGCCAATGATGAGTGGCCTATACTGCAGTCTGCCCCAGGGAATAGGGGCTAGTTGGTGACTGGCAGTGGCCTTATTCTGAGGTGAGGTAGGGATAGTGGGTGGGGGCTCCCCAGGGAGGGGAGACCCTAGTACTGAGGGGTGTACTGCCAGGAGGCAGCACCCCAGATACAAAAGCACCGGGGTCCTGGAGGGACACGGGGGTCAGAGGACAGGCAGATCACTGGCCTGCAGAGGGTGCTCCAGGATGCTGGAAGAGCTAATTCCCAGAAGTCACCAGCAGGAGGTGCCGCAGGGGTGAGTCCAGTCCTCTACACCCTCACTGAAGTATCATCCTTTTTTCTCTCACATTTGAATTAAGCTGCCCAACTACAGCATTCTTAGTACTTACATTTTGGATCCCTGCTATTTCCTTTCTGATCAGTCAAATAAGGTCAAACATACACAAGCTATGGGCAACACATCAGGAATCCTGTTTGCTGCTTGTCATTTGCTAGCATCATATTGATGATTTACTTACCTATTCAAGCTATTAGCACCATGATTCCCATTTTCTTATGTGAAGCTCTTCGGCTTTCTAAGGAAATGCAAAGGTCACAAATGCCAACAGTTCCCAAAACAAAACACTTGTCAACTCTGACACAAAAAAGAGTGATTCTCATTCCCCTTACCATAGCTGGTGTCCGTTCAGTCAGTTCAAAGGGCAGTATGCTAATTCCTTACAACTCTGTTTATCCAATGATCATTTGAACTCAGCATGTCTTAAAACATGTCCTTCCCTTGACATAGAATTTTGATGGCCATCACTTTCCATCTAGTTGTCAGGATCCCTGACGCGAATGACTCTGAGCTTACCTTCCAGTCTCATGTACGGCATATAATGTCAGAGTTTCTGACAGGATCACGGTGGGCTTACAGCCAAGAATTATTGCCATTTCCTGTTTGCTGTGAATGTTAGGGGCTTGTTTTATTATTTTGCTCTCTCTCCTCTTCCAGAACTAAGTGCTGCAATTCCTGTTTTACAGATCTGGCTCGACTCTTGCAAATAAAGTTCAGTTCTATGGCAGGGGCAGAGCAGCAGTTTATATAATTGACAGACCCAGGCCCTGCATGAGGGCGGGACGGTAAGGAGTCAGCGGCTCAAGCCCTCAGGCAGGGTCTGAGCTAAGACAGGTTAACAACAGGCCCAGGCTCTTGGCTCAGAAGGGCCTGGGAGTGGGAGAGACTGTTACCCATGAGTGGGATGACCGGGGGGACCCGGGCCCACCCACTCCACTGCCTCCCAGCCCGGGCCCCTAGCAGCGGCTGAAGGCCTACTGCTGAGTCAGTGGGGATCCTGGCCGCAACACACTGGCATAGTCTCTGGCAGTGCTACAGCCAGACTAGGGTCGGCTGCCCCCAGGCCACTTCCTAACTCCCCCTCTAGAGGTATCTAGGTCAGGACAGTATCCTCCGGGGCGGGGGGTCAAGCACCATGGGGTCCTCTGGGTAACTGGTGAGGGGTAGTCTTGACAGCTCCTCTGGGCTCTGGTTAGCATTGGGCATTGGTTGGGCAGGCCAATCTTCGGGTCTGCTGCCAGTCACCGGGGTCTCCCAGACGGGAGCTAGGCCAGAAGCATCTGGCCTCCCCAGTGGCTGCTCCTTGAGTGAGCTCTGGGGTTGGGCTTTTCTACTTCCTGTCCTGTGCCTGATCCTCTGGGAGGCGAGCGCGGAGCTCTCTGGCCCCACCCACTCTTGTGTCCAGAAAGGCTCGTCCCTCTCCGAGGCGGCGGGGGACCACACCACCTCTTTACAAGCCAACCAATGCAAAGCAATAAAACAGTACTAAACCAGGACATTGGCACAAAGTACCTTGTGCTCCTGCCACCCATCTACCCCCCTTCTGTTTATTTGGTTTTAGCCACCTATTGTCTTTCGTCTTATATTTAGTTGGAAGCTCTTTGGGTCAGGGACTGACTTTTTTGGTTTTGTTTGTACAGCACCTAGCACAACAGGACCCTGATCCCTGGCTGGGGTCTCTATGAACTACCTCAATACAGACCAAAACCCTTGCCAGTTATGTGTTTAAAAAAGCGCAGTTCATTTTGCCTGTCTGCTGGACACTCTGGGAATCAGGCTGAAAGTCAAGGGGAATGCGAGATCTTGAGTCCTATTTGTGTTGTGTGTGTGGGGAAGGGCAAATTGTGGATAACAACCCTGCCTGAAAATAAAACTCTTAAAGTACTGCACTGTGGAAATTTTTCTTATTCTGGGATATGTAATCTTCTTGTGCACTGAGGCTCTTGCCTTGGTCTTGGTTTGGCCTGTGTTGTATTATGGGTTGTAAAGCCTGTGCTGCCATAGCTTCACTGCTGTTGTTATTCAAGCTAGTTAGATCAAAGCTACCTCCAGTATATCTACATGTGCTGCAGTCACATCTCTAATTGCAGTGTAGACACTTGAGCAGCTAGCCCATGGGCACTAGATACATTTCACATGATATAGTCACAATGGATTTATTTCCTTACTAGAGTGGTACTGTCCAGCACAGTGTGTGGTCCATAACTAAGGTTAAGATTTTGTCATGAATATTTTTAGTAAAAGTCATAGACAGGTCACGGACAATAAACAAAAATTCATGGAAGCCATGACCTGTCTGTGACTTTTGCTGCTGCGGCTCCATGGTTTCCCCCACCACCGTGGTGGCTCAGAGCTGTGGGGTTCACCTTCCACCTGCAGCAGCTGCACGGGGGGCCCCCTCCACCCATGGTGGCTGGGAGCTGCAGGGTGACCATATTTCCCAAAGAGAAAACAGAACACCCCCAGCCGCTCAGCTGAGGCATCCTCCTCTCCCCATGCAAGGCTGGCACCAGTCACTAGAACCCCAAGAAGAGCCCCCTCAGGAGGCTGTCACCTGTTGTTAGAACCTTTCAGGGGGCCCCCTGTCACTGCTGTCGCCTGTCGCTGGAACCCTGCCAGGACCCTGCTGGCTGCCAGCTCCTGAGTTTCGCAGCCCCAGGGGCTGAAGCAGAGAATGTCATGGAGGTCTCTGGAAGTCACGGATTCCAACTTCCCTGACCTCCATGACATAAACATAGGCTTATCCATAAACCAGCATTAGCCACTGTCTAAGGCACAGATTGTGCTAGGCCTTACACGTGTACACAGTGGCAGAGAGTGTGCAAACAATGTCTCCACAGTTGCAAAGCCCCCAGAAGGGCCAGACACAGTTTCAGTTCCTGCACCCAGGGAAGTTCTCATGATTGCTTCTTGTGGACACACATCACTACCCCCAAAGGAGGTGGGAGTGGGAGGAATGGGGAAGACACAGAGTCCTGGCTTTTTATTTGCCTGTAAAGCAGGTCCTGTGAACTAATGGCATTTATGCCCTTTTTTGCTTCTTGATGAGGAAAAGCTTGAAAAAAAATTATGGGAGGCTTGTTCTGTTACTTTGTCTTCTGGGGGTTTGCTGGAGAACTCCTTCTGGGGCTAGAGTGTGAGATGTTTCTGAGCTGAAAAGGTAGGGCACTGACTCTTTCACACAAGAGATCAATTTTTCCCCAAAACAAGACAAAGGGTTTAAAAAGTTAAAAATCCCTTCCCACTTCCTCAGATTTCAGACCTTTGATTTTTTTGTGATGTCACTAGTCTCCACTAGATCTTCTGTCATCCAAAGAGTCCTAAAGCCAAAATAGGGAAGTCAAGACCAGACATTGTGCATGTAAATGATCTGGACAAAGGGGTAAACAGTGAAGTGGCCAAATTTGCAGATGATACAAAATTAAGGATAGTTAAATCCAAAGCAGACTGCAAAGAGTTACAAAGTGATTTCACAAACCTGGGTGATGGGGCAACAAAATGGCAGATGAAATTCAATGTTGATAAATGCAAAGTAGTTTATATTAGAAAACATAATCCCAACTATACATATAAAATGATGGGGACTAAATTAGTTCATTCAATCTCTTGAATCCCTCTGTCCTTTAAAAAATCTGTTATATTTATTTATTTTTCAATTTCCCAATCATAAGAATCACATAATTAATTTCAATGCAACTTCAATTGGCTGGACAATACAGTAGATATATTTCATATGATGTAGTCATGCTGGATGTATTTCATTACTGGAGAGCTACCGCCCAGTGTCGTGTATGGTCCATAAACCAGCAGTGGTCCATGAAAACTTTCTGGGTCTCAACAAGACCATGTAGAGAAAGCCATGGGAAATGTAAGGGAGCTGAGAGAGAGGCCTGGTCCATGAGATTAATTCTCTGTTACAAAGTGGGCTGTGGAAAGGCAGTGTGTAAAACACAGATATAATGGTCAGCACACCGCATTGGGAGCCAGGATCTCTTGAATTCCAATCTTCGTTCTGAATTCTCAGTCCTAGGCCCTGAGTACATCACTTCACATCGCTATACCTTGCTTCTCCTACTTGCAAAATGAAGATAAATTACATTGGCTGAGTAGTTGGTGTGAGCATTCATTACTTAATGCCTGAGAAATGCTTTGAAAATTATGAAATTTTAGGGTTCATGGCAAACTAGAAACAAGATTCTTGACCTGTTTGTTTTTGATTAGGGTTACCATATTTCCACAATCAAAAAAGAGGACACTGGGGGGGGAAGCCCCGCCCCACCCCATCCACTCCCTCCCACTTCCCACCCCCTGACTGCCCCCCTTCTTGTTCCCTGACTGCCCTGACCCTTATCCACTCGCATGGGTGGCAGGATTGTAGAAATGTTGGTGGTGCCCAGAACCCCCCACCACCTGCCTAAGGCTCTGGGAGGGGGGTTGGGTGGGGGGAAGAGGTCTGGGGTGCAGGCTCCGGGCTGGGGCAGGGGGTGGGTGTGCAGGAGGGGGTGAGGGGTGCAGGCTCTGGGATGGAGTTTGGGAGTGGGAGGCGGTGCAAAGGGAGGGGGTGCAGGCTTTGGGAGGGAGTTTGAGGGCAGGAGGGGGTGTGTGGGAAGTGGGAGGGGGTTTGGGAGGGCGTTTGGGGATGCAGGGGTGTGGGCTGTGGGTCTGAGGATGAGGGGTTCATGATGCAAGAGGGGGCTCAGGGATGGAGCAGAGGATTAGGGTGTGGCGGGATAAGGGCTGGGGCTGAGGGGTTTGGGGCATTGGAAAGGCTCAGGGCTAGGGTGGAAGGGCAGGGTAAGGGCAGCCTGTCTTCCCATTAGTAGATGGGGGACACTAGGACCCGGGGGCAGCAGACAAGGGAAAGGCAAGCAGGGGGAGAGGCCCACGGGGGGGGACGCGAGGCGGGGGGGTGGCAGATGGAGGCCGGGGACCCATCCAACACTCCCCTGCTCCCTGACTGCCCCTCCCCAGACTCTCCTTACCATTCTGGCTCCACGTGTTTGCAAAACACGCTGCCCGGTGGGTCAGTTTGTTTGTTACTCAGGGCTGCAGACAGAGGGAGGGGGGAGCAGGGGAGGGCTCTGGCTGCTGGAGTCCAATGGGAGTGGGTCAATCGGCCCAGCCGCCCAATCAGCAGCCGCACTCTGCATGGAAGGGAGGGAGGGAGGTGAGGGAGAAAAAAACTCCGGACATTTTAACCTTGTTACCAATTCCTCCCAGACGGCTATTTAGAGACGCAAAAGCCGGACATGTCCGGGGAAATACGGACGGATGGTAACCCTAGTTTTGATGGGCATGAAAGCTGGGGTTCATCATCATACTGACAAGGTTAATTGTTTCAAGAAAAAAATCTGTGTAAAATGAACAGATGAATTCAGTTATTTTTGCACAGTGAATTGAAAGGATGCAAAGTATCTTGTTTAAGTGCAAATTGAATCTGAAAGAATTATATATATATACAGGCCACAGCTCTGCTGTTAAGGAAAATGTCAAACTAGGCAGCAGACGAGGTTTCTAAAGATCATATATATATATATATATATATTAAAGCTATGGGAAAACCTAAAAAAATTATATCCATAGAATTTAAGGCTAGAAGGCACAATTAGATCATCACAGGACATTAAATTTCACTCTGTTATCCCTTTACTGAGCCCAGCAATGTGTGTATATTAACCAGAGACTCCTTCCCTAGAACTACTTGTGATACAAACATTCCACTGAAATCCATGGCACTCTAGAATGGAACTAGTGCACGTGGTGTCAAGGCTGGATCCCCACTTTGAACTTTAGGGTACAAATGTAGGGGCCTGCATGAAAACTTCTAAGCTTAACTACCAGCTTAGCCCTGGTTCCGCTGCCACCATTTCAATGGATTCCATTCCTGGGAAACCTTGAAAAACCTTCACCAAATCCCTGGTGAATACAAATCCAAACCCCTTGGATCTTAAAACAAGGAGAAATTAACCATTCCCCCTCCTTCCTCCCACCAACTCCTGGTGAATCAAGATCCAAACCCCTTGGATCTAAAACAAGGAGAAATTAACCATTCCCCTCCTTCCTCCCACCAACTCCTGGTGAATCAAGATCCAAACCCCTTGGATCTTGAACAAGGAAAAATCAATCAGGTTCTTAAAAAGAAGGTTTTTAATTAAAGAAAAAGGTAAAAATCATCTCTGTAAAATCAGTATGAAAAATAACCTTACAGGGTAATCAAACTTAAAGAGCTCAGAGGACTCCCCTCTAGTCTCAGGTTCAAAGTACAGCAAACAAAGATAAACACTCTGGTAAAAGGTACATTTACAAGTTGAGAAAACAAAGGAAAACTAACACGCCTTGCCTGGCTATTTACTTACAAGTTTGAAATAGGAGAGACTTGTTTAGAAAGATGTGGAGAACCTGGATTGATGTCTGGTCCCTCTCAATCCCGAGAACGAACACACTCCCAAACAAAGAACACAAACAACAGCCTTCCCCCCCCCCCCAAGATTTGAAAGTATCTTGTCCCCTTATTGGTCCTTTAGGTCAGATGCCAGCCAGGTTACCTGAGCTTCTTAACCCTTTACAGGGAAAAGGATTTTGGAGTCTCTGGCCAGGAGGGGTTTTATAGTACTGTACACAGGACAGCTATTACCCTTCCCTTTATAGTTATGACACGTGGTCACAAAGCCAATGTGGGGTTCCAGATAGACACTGCTGGGCAAATTGACAGATAGACCTAAATAAAAGGTGAGTTGTGCAATAGGTGCCTTTTCTAAGGTTTCATCTCTGGAGATTCAGATTCAGATCTGGCTGAAGTCTCCAATCCAGTGATCTGGGAGCCCTGGGAATATGTATTAATAGTAGTGCATTGGGGTCTCATTGTACTAGGCACTATACAAACATAGTCCCTGCCCTGAAGAGTTACAAACTCAATAGATAAAACAACTAAAGTGTGGGAGGGAAACAGAGGCACAGAGGTGAACTGACTTGCCCAAGGTCCCACTGTAGGTCAGTGGCAAAGTTGGGCACAGAGTCCAGGTCTCCTGACTCCCAGCCTTGTGCTACCTCAGTTATTCTAATTTATTAAAATGAATCATAATATTTAGTCTGCATAATATTATTTTGCACATCTCTATTCAAAGCTCTTTCCAAAGATCAATTAATGAAGCTTCACAACAACTCTGTGAGGTAGGTAGGAGAGTATTAGCATCTCCATTTCAGAGTGTTGCCAGTCTCACCCCACTGATAACAAGCAAACAGCAAATTGCCGAGAGTTGCAGTGAATAGTTCGTGAAGAGCCCATCGGCTGACATGTGTTCATATAAAGTGTTAGCTGACCAATTTCAACCAACCACCATCCTCATAAATATCTAAGTCTGTTTATGAATAAGTTGCAAGTGGAAGAAAAGGGAAGACATCAATTGAATAGAGAATGTGCTAGGAATAATTTGCCAGGCAATAGTCTCTTGTGAGAGAAGATGACTACTGAAACAACCAATGAGTTAGCCTGTTGAGGCTGAGATGCACTGTCAAAGCTGTGTGGGAGTGTATCTCTTGTAGCTGCCTGCCCTCTGCCTCCATCTAGTATAGTTACTATCAGGAGCACTAAAATTCATGCACAAATTTGAGTTAGCAGAAAAGAGAGATTGGATATAATAGGGGACATCTGATTTACATCTGCAAGTCTTTGAGTAATTTAGTTTTGAAATTTAAGATTTAAACTAATGTATTCCTTGGCTAAAAGTTATTCTAGCTTCTCCAGGCAGTGTAATAGAAAGAAATGTGATCTTTTTGATTAAGCCGGAACATTTACTGCCTCTGAGAAGTGCTCACGTATTATGCCATGGGGATATGGTACTTTGTGCAACTTCTGCTACATCGGCAATATTATAGGGTAAATCTTCAAAAATATAGCATATGGGAAACTGCAAATCATCCTCATTAATTACACTGATACAGCGCAGTGCCTATCTACCAGAATATCTGAGATGCTTCCAATAAAACAAATTCAGATTAAGGTCAGTTTCTGGAGCACCTTGTACATCAGCAGTGTTACTTCAGAGTTAGGACCAGTTCAACAAATACTTAAATGTGTGTATAACTTAAGCTTGTGAGTATTTCCATTGATGTGAATGGGACTGCCTCATATGCTTTCAGTTTCACATGTTCTTAAGTACCTTAAGACAAAATGAAGGACATAAATATGTGCCTGAGATCAAAGTCTGGTCCTGAATGGCTAAAGACATACAAAGTTAGCACAACAATGAAAAATCAGTATAAAACCATGTAGAAAATGAATGTACTAAAGTGCTTCTGGATAAAAAGGATTTAAAAAATGCTTACAAAATGGCTAAATCCCTGGCTATACTCTAGGTCAAAAAGCAGAGATGAACTCCTACTGCAAAACTTGGATCTAGATTTCAAACGCCCCCACTGTTAGCCGTGGTAAGTTTCAGAGCCCATAATAATAATAATAATAATAATAAATGATGTATTTATGATTTGTATTGTGATAGTGTTTAGGAGACCCATTCGTGGACTAGAACTCCATTGTGCTAGGCGCTGTACAAGAACAGAGCACAAAGATTAGAAGCTCTTTGTGGCAGAAACAATCAGCTGCTACATCTACACATATGGCGTTGGGTAGAGTACAGACACTACACATGTAGCTACACACTGCACTGAAAGGCTTCAGCAGTGGGGAGGCAGAGGGACATTACTCTGCTAAAGATAGCTGCGTAGCCATGGGAGACACTGCTTGGACGTGTAGAGAGCTGTATAGGGTATGTAGCCTGGGGGCTCAGGAGTGTAGGACACTACTCAACTTGCATAAGCCACGTCTCACTGTCGACACTGCTATTTGTACCCATGTTTGCTGGGTGTGCGCTGTCTATATTCTACTCGCCGCCATAAGAGTGGACCTCGCCTAAGTAATACTTGGCTTGTATACAGCATTGTTCAGCTGTAGATCTCCAAGCATTCTACAACAGACATGACCATTTTCCACATTTCACAGATTGGAAAACAGAGGCACCGAGTTTTGAAGTGATTTATCAAAGTTCACGCAGTGAGTTAACAGACCTCCTACCTCCCATTCTAATACTCTATCCACTGCACCACATGATTATTAAAACTAAACCATAGAGATAGTTGCAAAATCTGGATAGGAGCTTGCAAATGTGGGGGTTGTTTGGAGCCAGGATTTTGGTGTACATTTAAGTCAGAAATGTACAGACTTTATGCTTCCTGCACCTGTCAACCTCAAGCTGAAGTCAGACCTTCAGAGCTAGATAAATTAGGGCTATTGAAGCTCAGAAAGCTATTGAGGTCCCATTCCGTTAGAGGACTTAAAAGTTAATATCCAGTCTAATCTTGCCAGCATTTCTGGGCAGGGACCGTACTGTGGTTCTGTGTTTGTACAGCAGCTAGCAAAATGGGGCCGTCATCCATGTCTGGGGCTCTTAAGTATTAGTGAAATATAAATAATGATCTGTGCCCTCACAAGCAGCTAGTGAGGTGAACATAGCAGACGGGCTGTAGAATTCCTCGCCACACACACACACCTCCCCATTCATCCGTGATGGAAGCTGAGTTGCACAAGAACACTAATGCACTCTGGACTAGCGGCAGGCATTGGATCAGCCTTTTCAGCAGCATTGGTATCTGCACTCAGCTTGTTACTGTGAATGGCCTTTGTGTGTACGTTCCCCACACAACACTTTGAACAATGCACCATCTCCCCTACTGTACGTGTGGATTTCTTCCCTGAATAATTGTTCCATTAATTAAGCTGAATGCTTAATTCAATCAGCCTGTAAAGGTTGCATTCATTATTCAAATATCTGCTGGTCTGAGAGAACCTAAGTGAAGCTAAAACTCCTGCTAGTACTTAACACCCACGCTGCTGGTCTGCATGGAGCGAACTTTAGAGGCAGAGCTGCTGTCCAGTGGGTGATATTTATGTAGGGTGACCAGACAGCAAGTGTGAAAAATCAGGACAGGGGTGGGGGATAATAGGAGCCTATATAAGAAAAAGACCTAAAAATCGGGACTGTCCCTATAAAATCAGGACATCTGGTCACCCTATTCCCCACGTTAACACAGAGGTGGATGAGAAGACATGGCAACAACTTATCTACCCAGCATATGCAAGGCTTTCGTGTAGCTCTGCCAGCCAGAGCCAGGTGGCGGAAGAGCATGAGGAGAAGCCAGGGGTAACGTTGGAGGCAGAGGCAGGCACAGTTCTTCCCGGTGCTTAGAACTGACCCTCCTTTTCAGAAGTGCAGGGTATGCTGCCCACAGTACCAGCCACCAGCTGTTGTGCAGCCATGTGCCTGTAGCTCTCATGTTTTGGAGTGCAAGCAAAGCGTTCTGGCTCCCCCAGCATGGCTGCTCACAGGCATTGGCAGGGGCTCCGTGTACCTTTTCCCTGCCTTCCTGGGCTGAAATAACCAAAATCCAGGCCTATTTATTTACAACTGCCCCCAAGACAGGAAAGTTTGAGACCTGTAAATCCAGGACACACGATTCAATGAAACCACCAGTTCCTCTGCTGGGTGACTCAAACACTGAGCTCTGGTTTGGCTGACGTCCGGGATGGGTTTCTGTAGATGGCACCATCCTTACACTGTCTGTCACTCCCTCTGCGTACATCAGTCTTGTGAGTAGGCAGGGTGTTGAAACACCAAAATGTCAGTACTCTTCCTGCTAGTGGAAATGGAGCAGAGGAGCAGCGTGACACGAGCATACCGTGTGACTGAGCCAGAGTGATTAGAGATGGAACAGACCTATTAGGTCATCTAGGAATATCTTTGCAAGATAGTTTACTCCAGTATGCTCTCCAATGCTGTGCACAGTTTACAGCAGTTTCAGATGACCCAAACAATGGGGCTTCCACCACTCCCTGCAAAAAATCCATATACTCTATTCACACTGCAAGAAACCAAGCTTTAATAAACTTATTACAGTTTATTTTTTCTGTTCAGATTGTTCAAGGATCAACCCCCATTTTCTTTTAGCGCCATGAGAACTTGTTGAGGAGTCTTAGACAAATGCTTCTCAGACTTTGGGCTATTTGCAAACTGTTCCCATTGGCAATTCCTATAGTGTGGTCACATGGGGTTGTTTCCACTCTGATTGGCCGGTTGGAACTTTTTTAACCAGGGGAATAATGACTAGAAAATAATGAAGTCCTGCTACCAATATTCAGACAAGCACTTGTGTGCTAAGACTGGTGGAAATGTCAGGATTCGTGAGTATTTTCATGAATACTCGGCAACTGCCAGAATGTTTGCAAATAACATATTAAGAACCCACAAAGAATAGTGAATAAAACTCAGGTTTCAGATTTTTAAATTCACCAGTTAGGTTTTCTACTGTGTGACCAGCTGTAGTCATCACTCTGGGTTTGCAGCTGACTGGTGGCCCAGTTCAGGAAATGGGGATACTAATAGTGTGGTCAGCCTTACTTGCAGATACATTATTTCTGGTGTCTGCCCATGCAGTATAATCTACATTGGTTTATTTGGTGCCTGTCAAACTTGACATTATCGCTTTAAAGAGTTGTCTTTTAAACAAAAGTTTGCAATTTAGGGCTTCTTAAAAATGAAGACAAATCTATCAGAAACCCAAGATTCCAAAAGGCCAAGCAATTTTAGAATTATGATAATACAACTAGTTTGATACTGCACAATATTATTCTGCAAGCACGTGAGCCAAACAGATGAGCAACATAAATAATGGGAAGATCAGACTATATCAGTGTGAATTTATGTGGAGAGAAATAAAATGACACAAAAGAGGGAACACTGCTCACAGAGTAAAACAGGGCAATGTATGAGAGAAATATCAGAACTAAGCAATGCATAGCAATGAGGGGAAGATCAGCAAGTAATGGAAGGAATCAGAGCTGAACAGAATAGAGGCTGGACTATGAAAAAAAATACTGGGTTAAAGTTTCAAAAGCACCAAACTCCCATTTTCAAAAGTGACTTAGGGCAGGATTTTTAAAGGTATTTAGGTGCCTAAAGATGAAGAGACATGCACTGGGATTTTCAAATGCCTGGATACATAACTCCTATTGGACTCGGGCACCTAGGCACTTGAGAAAAATCCCATTAAAGGTGCCTAAAAATCTTTAAAAATCTGGCCGTTAGGAGCCTATATCTCACTGAAAGTCACTGGGACTTAGGTGCTTTTGAAAATGTTACCCAGTGTGACAGATTCTGCTACTCATAATGAGTGGTATTTACTCCTGGAAGTAAATCTCATTGAACTCCATGTGCACTACTTGCCTGAGCAGCTACTTCTTAAGGTGAGTAAGGATTGCAGGATCAGGCCCACAATAATAAAGGCCAATTTGTGTACTGACTTTACTGGCCATGGTGGGGAGGAGAGGCACAAGAAATACACACACACACATCTGGTGCAGCTGCTCGAGAGCAACACACAATAGCTCGCTTTTGCTCCCCCTTCCTCACCTTCTCCCTGGGGACCAAGGTAGCCAAGAGGAGATGGGGAATAGCAGAGAGAAGGTGGGTCCATGGCCTCACTCGTCTGCATTGGCTCACAAAGTAGGGTTGACACTTTGGGAGAAGGCATTCTGGTCCTCCTGGAGGGTGGGGTGGCTCCATGCTGCTCCCTTCTTGGGGCTGGATATCATTGTGACGTTATTGATATAATCAGGGGCCATATAGAACATGGTTGCAACCAAGGTCCTGTAGTGGCACCAAATCTTGTATAAAGGGGGTCAAATGAGGTGTCTTAGACAAGGTTAGGGTTTGCTGGTTATGATTATGCTGTCTGTATGTGTGTATCAATTTTGTAGTTGAAGTTGTGAATATTGGCTCTATACTGTCTGTATTTCAAACTTATGCTATGTTTCTGGGTGACATCCCAGACAAGTTGGTGTTAGGTCTGCCTAGCCTGCTTGATGTCCCATTAAGGACCATCAGCTATACAATTGACCCATGGAGAGAAGGCAAATACGCCTTGTAACTCAGCAAAGTATGCAGGAACTTGCCCATGTGACTCCAGACTCCATTTTGCTGTAATTTTCCACAGTAAGAACAAAGAGGTGTTCTTACACCTGGAAAAGACTATATAAGGCTGATGCCTCGTCTCCATCTTGTCTTCAGTCCTGCTTCTTACCTCTGGAGGGACTTTGCTACTAACTGAAGCTCTGAACAAAGGACTGAGGACCCATCCCAGCTGGGGATGTATTCCAGAGACTTGATTTGAACCTGCAGTTTATTCTATCACTGCTACAAGCCTGAACCAAGAACTTTGCCATTACTGTATGTAATTGATTCCATTTAACCAATTCTAACTCTCCTCTATATCTTTTTCCTTTTATAAATAAACCTTTAAATTTTAGATTCTAAAGGATTGGCAACAGCGTGATTTGTGGGTAAGATCTGATTTGTATATTGACCTGGGTCTGGGGCTTGGTCCTATGGGATCAGGAGAACCTTTTTTCTTTTATTGGGGTATTGGTTTTCATAACCATTTGTCCCCATAACGAGTGGCACTGGTGGTGATACTGGGAAACTGGAATGTCTAAGGGAATTGCTTGTGTGGCTTGTGGTTAGCCAGTGGGGTGAGAGCAAAGTCTTCACTGTCTGGCTGGTTTGGTTTGCCTTAGAGGTGGAAAAACCCCAGCCTTGGGTTGTAACTGCCCTGTTTTAAGCGATTTGTCCTGAGTTGGCACTCTCAGTTGGGTTCCGCCAGAACCGCATCGTTACAATCATGATCTAGCCCTCCATGTTCATGTCAGACATCCACCTAATGTCATCTCATACAACTCTCCTCTGTGGTCAACTGTGGTTGACAAACATGACTCTGTGATGCTACATAGCTACGCTTTATAGCTATGTTCTAATGCTTTTGTTGCTAGCATGGGTGATGCAGACTCTCTCTGTCTATCCAGAGAAGACATGCTGAGAATGTGTAGGATAAATAACAGGACTGCTTCTGAATCAAATGTTTCAGAGCTTGCCCTGAGGTACCTATGAGTCATTAATAGTGTTCACCCACAACTGGCATTTGGTACCAGTTGATTTATCCCATGTTTGTAGATCTTGAAAGTTGTCAGTGAGGTGTAAGCCATAAAATATATATATATATATATAAGGACACATATGGCTTGTAAGATTAATAAGTAATTCCTCCTGGTCCTCAAAAATTAGAAAAGCTATGCACCTCTGTTTAGCCCAAAATCTGATCTACCTAGGAAATAAAGACAACAAGAACATAGTTCATGTCATGTCATGTGAGACACTTTGTCTAAGGACCCACACATCAGCCAAGGTTGGGAGTTCTATTCCCCCAGAATAGAAACAAAAAAATTAGATTGTTAATTGCGTAAGCAAGAATCTCTCATAATCTGGATATGGATAAAGCCTCTTCCTGCCTCCTAACCAAGTTCAAAAGAACTCCAAACTATTACCAAGCAGAGAAACACGTTGCTCTCTGTGGACAAAGTGACCCATTGCACACTGAGTGGATCAAGAGATGGGTGGGGAAGCTGGGACTTAACCAAACTAGAAATAACTTGCTGTGAGATTGAAGGTCAAATAGGACAAACTGCCTGTTACCCCCAAGAAATCCAAACCATATATTTTTACCCCAAAATTATAAATTATACATTTGTTTGCCTTCTAAATCAAATATTCCATGGATAATCTGTTTTGCCCCATCAGTGTTTCTTTCACCCCAAATTGGAACTACATATTTGCTTGCCTTGTGTATCAGATCTATTTCTCCCTCTATGTGGCTAGTGTCTCTTGTTCTGTTGCTGTCTGGAAACAGATCCTACAGCAGAGCCAGTCTTCAGGTAACCTAATGAGCACAGCTGGAATGTAGTAAGCTGCCTGATTGGCTACACCATCTGATTGGTTGGATGAGTCAGCAGACAGGTTCTTAAGCCCAGCAGCAGCACCAGTTTGGTTTGGGATGGAGGATTTTCTGGCCTCAAATGAAGTTATTCTGGAAACCCAAAAAGAGTCTATAAGAGAGGGAGAAAGGTTACCAAGTGGGGCAGGCGGGACAAAAAAGTAGAAGCAGAATCAGATGATGATAATATCAGCAAAAATGCAAAGCTGAGGAAGGAAACAAACCAAAGTGTTAAAACTGCAAGATCCCTAGCCAAAGAAATAAGATTAGGTGATGCTAACTGTTTTGCAGATATAAGCTGCCTTTTGTCAACAAAACTCTGTAGTGTAGACAAGGCCTAAGTAAGCGACTCATTAGCCAACAAAGAGGATAAAGCAAGCCATCCTGTCAGGCTCCTCTGGCCAGAACACAACACCTTTCTTCACCCTACTGATCCCAGCCAGGAACTGACCTGCTCGGGCCCTGCAGCTCCTTTTAGTTGAGCCTGCAGGGCTCTGATTAGCTGTTTCCATGAGGCACTTCTAGGCAGGCCTGGAGGGCCCATTTTTGCTGCTACTTTCCTGGGGTGGGGTGTGGTAAGACAGTCGGGGCTCCATCAGGGGGCCAGGTACACACGATCACAAGTAGTAATTCTAGGGTTGCCACTTTTCTAATTGCTAGCAATCAGACTCATAAAGCCCCGCACCTGCTCTGCCTCTTCCCCCTAAGGCCCAGCCCCTGGCACTCCCTCCTCTCCCTCCCTCCCGCATTGCTTGCTGGATCATCTCAAGGAGCATGCCTGCAGGTAGGAGGCACTCCAGCTGAGCAGGGGCTGGTGCAGATTAATGACGCACCACCTCCCCCTGCCCTGCAGTAACCAAACTTCTGGTTGGGGTACCTGAAAACTGGGCACCTAGAAACCCTAAATGGCACCTGGACACACAAACCAAAAACCAGATTGTCTGGGTAAAAACCAGACGGGTGGCAACCGTAAGTAACTCCAATACGAAAACCAGGCAAACTATCCACAAAAGTCGATGCCTAGACACCAATTGCCCTTATGTCCTGTCTGGGTAACATTATGGACAGACGAGTGAATGAAAGACTGGTTGCCTATTTGGAAAACAATGCCATTATAGCTAAAGAATAGAGTGGTTTTAGGAGAGAAAGATGCACCACTGATCACACTGTTAAATTATCAGAGGGGTAGCCATGTTAGTCTGGATCTGTAAAAAGGAACAAAGAGTCCTGTGGCACTTTAAAGACTAACAGATGTATTGGAGCATAAGCTCTCATGGGTGAATCTGCGTCTGACGAAGTGGGCATTCACCCACGAAAGCTTATGCTCCAATACATCTGTTAGTCTTTAAGGTGCCACAGGACTCTTTGTTGCTTTTTACTGTTAAATTAGAAATTGAAATACAAAAAAGTGAGGCACAAGGGTTTCATAATAGCTGTCTTTCTAAACACTGAAAAGGCATATGATCCGCTATGGAGGAAGGCTTGTGGTACAAAATAGGTGCACTAGGGATAAGGGGAAGAATACATGTGTGAATCAGAGAATTTTGGAGTAAAAGGGCCATGCAGGTCAGAGTTGGGAAAGTTATGTCAAAAATATATATTATTCCAAATGGTATACCACAGGGAAGTGTTATCAGCACAACCTTATTTGATATTATGATAAATGAGCTCCCAAAACTAAAAACAGGAGCTGGGGTAGGTGTCACTCTATTCTCAGATGATTGTGCTCTGTGCGTTGGAAATATTGAGGTGGCAGAAAAAAGAATGAACAAAGCGTTATGAGAAACCTGACTGAGGATATACATGGGTTTCAAGTTCTCCATTTCTAAAATGAAAGGATTGATCTTTACACAAAGGAAAGTTACAAAGGAATGTAAACTGTGTCTGTGTGGAGAACAAATAGATATAGTTAAAAGGTTCAAATTCTTAGGAGTAATATTTGATACTAAATTACTTTGGAAAGATCATATGAACTGTGTTTAAAGATAAATGTACAGGAAGAATTAACCTGCTTAAAACTCTTGCTGGGACCAATTGGGGGGTGAATAAGAAAACACTGCTGGTGGTATACAGAGCCTTAATTAGACTAGTTATTGACTATGGCTGCCAAACTTTTGGGTCAGCATCAAAATCAGAACTTAAAAAATTACAATTAATACAAGCACCGGCACTATGAATTGTGTGCGGTGCATTTATTATAACACCTATAGGCACACTACCGATACACTACAAATGAAACTACTGGATCTAACTTTCTGGGCCAAAGTTAATGGGAACTGCAATGTTGAAAGTACCAAATAAATATGCTGATTGTTGGTAACTCGATAGGCAAACTATAGCACACTATGTTAGAACTCCACACATTGTTCAAATTGAAGTGTGGACGCAAGAGTTGAAAGACAAGGAAAAGCTAAATGAAGTCAAAACTTTTAGTCATGGGAAAATGAGTTATGGCTGGAAAGTTACATGTCCAAACATGGATTTAGATTTAGTTTATAAACTGAATGGTAAAAAAGAGAGAGCAGGTATTAAAAAGGAAGTGTACCAGCAGACAGGTTAAAAGTGGAGTTGGTTTTGTCAAATCTATACAGATGGGTCCAAGAAAATAACAGGAAGAGTAGGGATGGCATGTTGTATATCAAAACTGGAGACTAATGCATTTAAAAGACTATACAGATCTGTCTCATCTTACGCTGGGGTTATGTTCCGCAGTCAGCGCCTAAAGCGAAAATCGTGTATAGTCAAAATTACATTGAGTGTAATGGCGGGCGGAATCGCCCGCACTACAGAAACAGAATTTAAATTGTTATTTTTCTCTTCTTTTTTTTTTTGTTTTTGCTGACTGCGTAAAGCTGAAATCGCACGTGTTAAATGCGCCTAAGATGCAACAGACCTGTAATCTGATTATGTAGCTGCCATGACAGCTGAACTAGTAGGAAGAATGCTAGCATTGAATTGGATTTGGGATGTATACCCAGCAGCAGCCGTCATTTTTTCAGATTCAATCTCAGGCCTTATGACAATAAAAAGGGTGTCTCGGTATGCAGAAGTGATTTAATCAATGAAATTATATTTCAAATCACAGAGTTAGTACAGATGGGGATACAGGTAGCATTAGCTTGGATCCCAACACATATAGGGATAACAGGGACTGAAGTGGCAGACAAAGCAGCTAAAAATGCTGTAAAAAATGGAAGGATTGATATAGAAGTATCCTGGAGTAAACCAGAATTCAGCATAGTACACCAAAATTTAAGAGGGATGATAAATATTTGGATTTATGAAAAAAGAGGAAGAAGATTTTTTGAATTGTGCCCTAGAGCTGAGGAGAACATACTTCAGGGCTTGGACAGGACTAATGAAGTGCTTTTGCTTAAAGTACTACTGACCTTTTGGGTTTAAACAAAAATCTTTTTTGAATAGCGAGACACAGAGATGGACTATGTACATTCTGTAAGTTGGAAGAAACACTTGATCACCTTTTATGGGTATGTAAGAGCTTTGATAAAGGGGGAACTGTCTGAGGAATTTGAATGTGTTAAGATAATAAATTACATGGTTATTTAGTAAAAACTTTGGGGAAATGGAGAATTATTTAAAAAGGTGCTGTTACATTACCTGAAAGACACGGGGCAAAGTGAGAGGGCATAAATCGCTACATATTGAGGAATTATAGTTGGTGGCATTTATAGACTATTCAGTCAAGTCAGCTTCACAAGAAAAAAGAAAAAAGGAAGTTCGGTTTGATGGCTGTTCAAAGCAGTTGCTCATGGCTGTGATAGCTCCTGCGCCTCTTTGTTCTCCGCCTTGTCCCAGCTCTGCTTCTGCCTTGATTCACTCCAGGCAACCCAGTTCTGAACCTGGGCTCCTATTCCTGACTTCAGTTCTGACTTTTGGCTCTTGCACCTGGCGTCTGACTCCAGCTTTGATCCTGGGCTCCAATTCCTGACTAAGGACTCCTGCTCTATTAGGCATGACCACCCACATCCCGGTCACTGACAGTTGCAAACCCTAAATAACATATGATGTGTATGTCGATCAAAGAATGTAGGAAATATGTCCATCAAATTTGGAAGATTACAAGGAATTTTGTTGGTTCTCTTTGTAAATGTTTGTGGCACTCTCGAAATAATAGGAATGGTATGGCACAGGGAAGAAGGAATATTGGAAGGTATAAACCAGGCTATAACTTTGTATTATTAAAAGAAATTGCTTTAAAAGGGGGAAATTCTAATTAATAATGTGAGCTGGTGTTGAACTAGAATCTTGAAATGAATCAAATATAAAAAGAAAAGGATTGAAGAAGTTTGTTCTGCACTAGTACCATTGGATATTGATGGAAGCAGCAGGGAAACAGAGCTGAAACTTGAGCACTCAGTTGGCACGTGTCCGGAAATCAGAAGGTGGCTACCTCCAGTGAGCCAGGAGACCAGGGCATGTATACCAGTGAGATCACCGTGTGGGGCCCTAGAGTGGACTGAACACAACTACAAGCTGCAGAATCCTAAGTGCGACCCATGCCCAGATCAGCCATGTTGAACAGACTCCTCCCACTTTCCAGGGTTAAGAGAATAAGTAATAGTGAGATTTCATTTCAAAGACTGTATTTCCCTTTCTATTCTTTAACCTAAGTAACTGTAGGTTTTCTTGCTAAGTCTACACTCTCCAGCAAAACTTCAAATAACCATATTTTAGATTTGAACTCCTTTATAAGTCCAAGCAAATTGGCCTAAGATTTGAATTGTCAGCAATCACTTTTGATATTCTAAACTTGTCCCTTTTAATCCAATCCATTCAAATAGCAGGAACCACACTTTCGAAGGTGCCATTAAAAACTGTAGTAGAGAGAGAGAGAACCTGAGCCACTAGGCCTGGTATAAAAGGCCTAGTATAAGGCCTAAGGCCTAAACAGAGTCAAGACCTGCTAATATAAAGCAGAATTAGCAAGAGTCAGGCATTGCTCTGTTACAGAACATGCCTACTTGCAAGTGCACAGAACCTGGCAAAAACAGGGCTGGCATTGCAAAAATGCAAATATTCCTAAGAAGTGTTAGACATGGGACACTTGTGTAAACACATTCCAGAAGGGTGGTACCAAAACATCCCAATACCAAGTATGGTATAAACACACTCCCAGAATATAACAGGGACACACTGACACCTCCTAAAGATAAGGTCAGGATGACAGCGTGATGGATAGAGATGTTTTGAGCAAACCAACATGTACAAGGTAAATGGTGGTTACTAAGCACGTCAGAGGGGCAATATGTAACTTGTTTGTATCAGTGTATAAAAGAGGGGTTTCAGGAGGGGTGTCTTTGCCCGGCCCAGGGTGGAACAGAAACTCCTGCCATTCACTGAGACGAATCCATTGTAATAGGAATGCATGTCTTAGTATCCCCGTAGAGTCTGCCAGATGCTATTAACGTGTTCCATCTACAATAAACCTGGCCGAGTGCCTTTGCTACTGAATGAAGTCTGTGATCCTTGGGCAGTTTGACTGGAGCCTGCTGTACAGGCTATCTGGCCAGCACAGCACACAGAGAGAACACACACACAGCTAACAACTAACAACAAAGACAAGTGCATCCTTCCTCCTTGGATAAATACTGGAAGGGTGCTAAATGTGTTAGGCACTAAAGAACTGATCATCATAAGTAAATGTAATAAGAAATCTCAGTGATTTGTATTGTTCCTTGATATAACTGCTGAGTCTCAACCATAGTCATTGACTATAGCTTGTAAGACTACACCTGAGTGGTGTGAGCTGTTGATAATATACTAATTGGGTTCTGGGTGAATTAATACATTGTTTATTCATTAAGGAAAACCAAGTGAATTGATTTGAGAAATACTGTTCAAGTTAAAAGTTGACCAGAAAGGAACCCATTTGGTGGACTCAATAATTAGGTTTCAAAGTAGCAGCCGTGTTAGTCTTCAGATGCATAGAAGTGAGCTGTAGCCCACGAAAGCTTATGCTGAAATAAATTGGTTAGTCTCTAAGGTGCCACAAGTACTCCTGTTCTTTCAATAATTAGGGGTTATCCTTGTAGTGGGGTGGTTACCCCGCTCCGGTCCTGAAGGGGTTAAAACCAGCCCTGGGAAAGGGCTGCTCCGGGGAGCCAATAGGGTAGGCTGATTGGGGAAGCAGCCACAGCTGGGGCCATGCCCCAATCAGGCCACAGGTCACAGCTGGCCCTATGAAAGGGCTGTGAGGCAGGTGCTGAAGGAGTCTCTCTCTTGCTGGAGAGAGAAGGACCAGGTTGCCTGGGAGATGAGCAGGGTCCCTGAGGCTGAGCAGGACTGGGGAAGAGCAAAGGAGCGGGAGAGCTCCAGCCTGGCAACTCCCCAGGCTGAAGGCTCAAAGCAGGTACTGGGGTTGCAGAAGTGCAGCCCAGGGTTAGGCAAAGGCAGCAGGTCCAAGCCCCCCTTGCCAGTGATGAGTGGATTACAAACTGCTGTCTGCCCCAGTGAGTGGGGGCTAGACAATGACTGGCAGTAGCCACTGAGGCAAGGTGGGGATAGAGGGTTGGGGGTTCCCCTGGAAGGGGAGACTCAGAGACTGTGGGGGGTACTGCAGAGGGCAGAACCCTGAGGGAAGGGGCACCGGGGTCCGGGAGGGACATGGGGTCCTGAGGCAAGTGGGACATCAGCCAGCAGAGGGCGCTCCAGAGCTGGAGAGCTAATTCCCAGGATGACCAGCAGGAGGCGCCGCGCCGCTGAGTCCTTGCATCGCTACAATCCTATTAGTGTCTGTGCTAATATTGGCTATTACACTGATCCATTTGACAAATATATCTCAGCAAAGTCATACAAATTGACACCCCCACCCCCACCCACCCATTTCATGCTTACAGCAGGAAGAAAAATGAAACCCTTTACTGCTGCAAGTCACTGACTGATGCTGCTTTATAGTGGAGACCAGAATGGCCGGAGGCAGCTTTACCAGCAGCTCAGACCCAACCCAGAGTAGTCATGACTTAACCCTATTTTACAGATGGAGAAATTGAGGCAGAAAGGTTATAAGTGCCTTGAGCCAAACTGTCGAGGAAGATGGTTTTGTAGCCAGGAATCCGTGACTTACCTCTAATGGCTGTTCAGCGTCCTGTGGGAATTGAGTTTGGTGGTTTCCATCACGTTCCCTTAAGGCAGAGGTTTCCAGCACACAAACCGCCACCACCATTGGCATCGTTGTTGGCTGAAGATGAGTGAGATATTCACAATACAAAGTTAAATTTGAACATTTTTGGTTTCATTATCAATGCAAAAAAGGCCATTTCCTTGAAATATTTTATTCAAAAATGGCCCCTTTTCCTGTGAAAGTGAGCCCATTTGCAGGCAAAGATAGTCCCATTCCAAGCAAAAGGAGTCTTGAGAATTCACCTGAAATCTGGCATATTGGATGTTTGCATGTTTCCAGCGGGAAAGCAGTAATTTCATCACATTCTGCAGGAATGAGGGTCCAAAGTGCAAAAAACGTTGTTGAAATTTCAACATACATTTCTTCCCACTGGTTCACACAGCTCAGCTTTCGTCAATCACAGCACATGAAGTTGAATGGACATGAAGATTAAACTGTCCTCTCCACCCTCACGATGGTCTCCAGGTCCAGGTAAGGAATCTGGCACTACCACTGACCGTGCTGTCTCTGTAGTGTGGGTAAATGGAGGACTCCTAGGGATGACAGTTTAGCTCCTTTTGTCAGCAGTATGTTCACTGAACAATAGGACGGCTGGTCCAGTGGTTAGGATGCTAACCTGGGAGACCCAGATTCAATTCTTTGCTCCATCACGGATGTCTTGTGTGAGCTTAGGCAAGACCTACCACCAATGTGAGCAGAGAAACTTTGTGATATATTCTTAGCATTTAAGGCTATAAGAGACTATTAGATCATCTAGTCTTACCAACTGTGTATCGCAGGCCCTTAAACTTCACTCAGTTACCCCTGTAGTGAGCTCAGTAACTTGTGCTTCACTAAATTATGTAGCAGTGGCACAATGTTACTCATTTGGCTGACTAAACAAGTTGCCAGGCAATGGAAAATTGGACCAAGATTTCAGTCTGGCAAACTGGTGAACTGTCTGAAAAAGCCAGGCATCACATGCTGCGTGTGTGCCCTTTACTATTTGTTCCCATGCAGGAAGGAAGAGGAGATTGTTTCTAGGGAGTGCGGCATGAACACACATACTCCATAGAACTTTTAAATTAACTGAAAAGGTTAAACAGGCTAATTCAGCCTCATTCATGTTGCCCTGACAACATTTTTTAAGCTACAGAGGAAACTATACAGGCAAACAGCCTAAGAAGATTAAAGGGACACAGTTTAAAATCAGGACATCTAAGAGGAATATAGGTAAAACCAATTCAAACAAGAAGGCAATAGTCATTCAAAAACAATCGACGCTGAATCAAATTCAGGTCTGGATTACAGCCTGTGCAACTCAACTCATGTCAATGTAGTTATACAGTGAATGTAGAAATCAGTTTCAATCTGACCTACTAAGCAGAATATTCTTCTCTTGCACTTGCATAGATGATTTCGACCCCAAAATTCAGGTTTTTCTACCTACATAGTATTTAACTCATTCATGAAGGGAGAACAGAGAAGACAATCATTAACTTCAGTGCTGGCCACTTTGGAGTATAAGCTCTTAAGGGTGGGGGGACTCTCTCACTAGGTGTTTGTACATTACCTAGCACGAGGCCCTGATCTTGGTTGGGATCCTTTGGTATTACTAAAATACAAATAAATAATAATAAAGGGTGAGTAAGGCTCAGTCTGGCAGTGCTGAACACAAGACTGCAGGATAGGAACCCCTGAGACTACTTACTACTGATAATACTTAGTATGAATGTAGTGGAAAATCATGAAAAACCTTTAACAAGGTTAATGGCCCTGATGCTGACTCCACCTATTTGCGCCCCCCCACCCCCACCCCATCACCCTAGTATTTGCACACCACACCATCTTTAGGATATACATCCTCACAATAATCCTGTGACAGAGAGATGTGCTATTATCCCCAGTTGACAGATGGGGAATGGTGAGACTGTGACCTTCCCAAGGTCACGGAAAAAGGCTGTGGCAGGGCAGAGAACTGAACAGAGTTCTTGTGAGTTCTAGGTTACCTCTCTAACCACTGGACCTTCCTTTCTCTGACTCCCTCTGTGTCCAAGGGAATTTGAAGGGTCCAAAGTGCAAAACATGTTGTTGAAATTTCAACGTACATTTCTTCCCATTGGTTCACACAGCTCAGTTCTTGTCAATCAAAGCACATGAAGTTGAATGGACATGGAGATTAAACTATCCTCTCACCCCTCATGATGGTCTGCAGGTTGAGGTGAGGATTAAGCCTCTGTATTAATCCTTCTGCCTCAGTTTCCTTATTTCTAAATTGTTTTTAGCAATAGTCCCTGTAAGCACCTACCTCTGAGAAGGTCTTGTTTAGGCCGATTAACACTCTGCAGAGATCTGGAGAAGGGCCACACTCTCTGCTGGTGTAATTAATTCCACCGAAGTCAGTGGAGTGAAACCAAAGGAAAATTTGGCCCAGAAAGTACTAAATATTATTTTCCTAGTAAAAAGGAATGTATTTTAGTGTAAATCAGTGTTGCTTTCTAAGTAAAAGGAGGCAGCATTCAGCCTCCTGTGGGCAGCCAGCACAAGGGCCCCTGCACTGATTACCCCCACCATAGGATAAATGCAAGCAGCTTTTTCCCCTGGGACTAGAAGAGGGCATTGTTGCTAACCATGCATCGGGCAACATAGAGTGATGAGTGGCCATGGAACCTGTGTTGACACATATCCGATGGCCCTACCACACTGTACAAGCAGTGCCTGAGGTCCCCAGACCACAAGCTGGAGAAATGGCCTCTGGTAGAGCTGCAGCGCAGACCCCCCTGCCTGGCCCTCTTTTGGAAATGGTCCACTTGCCCAAAGCTGGATTGCTTTGATGTGGGAGAGGGGGGGAGTGAATGCAGCCATGGTGATTTAGGGAAGAATGTAAAACTTTGTCTACCCCAGGGCTTTGCCCAGTTACTACCATTGGTGACCAGCCACCATTGTCACTGAACCAGCGTAAAACCTAGTGTAGGCAAAGCCACTATAAACCCTGATTTGCACCAGTGCATTTTAATCCTGTTTCAAGCAGAGGAAACCTGCACCAATGCAAACTGCAGTTATAGCAGCTTGCCCTGTCTATGCTAAGGGTTTTTCACTGGTGCAGTAATGCCTATGGCTGAAATCCCCAGGGCAGAAAATGCCTAGGCTGATCAGAGAAAGAAATGGTATCACATACTACCATTCTCTTTAATAACTATTGCATTATTTCATTCTCTTGGTCAAATAGTATTTCCTGTCCACTTTTTGACAGCATATTAGGTACAAGCCTTAGGTATTACTAAGGACTGCTCTACATTAGAAAAGGTGAACTGGAAAAACTCCATTGATCTATTAATGACAATGCAAAAACAAACCAAGTTCTTGTTGGTATTACCATGGTTTTGCTATGGCTGTCACTGAAGGGCTTTGGGTGGCACATTGGTTAAAGAGGAAACTGAAAGCAATCCATTTCTGGTAACCTCGACACCAAGCTGCAGCCGTTAACCTGAGAGAAGCACGGCCATGACTGTGGTGCTCCCATCCAGTCCCAGTGTGTTAGGGCCACTCACTGACCGTATATTCTCCTCTCTCATTCACGTCTCGCACTGCCTGGAGGGTGTGGCCAGAGCAGATAACAACATGATGATTGGAAGGCAGCTTCCATGTATGGACCACTCCTCTGATCCCCATAGGGCCCCTAGGTGGGCCTGGTCTTGTGCTCCAGGCAGAACAGGTAGCTCTGATGAGAACAGAGGTGCATTGATGGCAGAAGGTGGATTGCACAGGCAGGGTTCAGCATTCCCAAATGGCTTGGGAAAGGGGGCATCCAAGGAATGACAGGTAGGGGACTCTTGTCCACAGGCATGAGCATGTAGATTGCTGGGTTGGGTGGTGCCCAGAGGTTTCTGGAGGCTCTCTACACTATGGTGAATTTCACCCTAAATATGCAAAGTACTATTATTTATTTTATTTAAGGTGAGGTTTGGGAAAGTACCTAAACTAACTCTATGGAACCTGTGCTCCTAAGTCATTTAGGGGCTTACGGAAATCCACACCCCTTATTTTATGATCTTCTTAAAAAATCCATAAATTGACCTTATGTAAAAGTGCTGCAGATTGCAAATGTTATGATGAGAGGTGATGCTGGGAGCTGTTTACTCTCTGGAGCGGATGAATGACTGTGCCTGTACATAGATTAGAGGAAGGAGCTACTGCATTAAATAAAAGGGACTAGGAGATGTTTCCTGTTCTGCTGACACCCATTCTAGTATTGAATCATACCTCCAATGGGAGTATAAGTGAGAGCATAACTGGTAATTAGCAGAAATGTGTATATTTGGAGGTGATTCTATGCATAGCTGAGTATGAATGGGCTGATTATGAGTGGGTGTAACTCCATGTAAAGGGACTGAATGAGTAAAGCAAAGGCAACAATGATTAGCTGTCACAGAAGAGAAGTTGTCTCCTACTCCGCTAAAGATACACTGTACTTAATCGTTCATTGGCTGAATGCATTCAAAGAGTTGATATTGCAGCTGCCAGAAATATTCATTCACATAATTAGTTTACCTTAAAAGTTTAAATAAAATGGAAAAGCTTCCTGTTAGAGTTCTCAGACCTGTTGCTCAACTGGCGTAGATCAGCATAGTTCCTTTAACTTTGCTGAGGCTTCTCTGATTTACATCAATTGATGATTTGGCCCCTCATTTCCCTGCCTGTGTTGTAAAGTCACTGGAAGAAGGCTCTTCCTTCTCCATTGGATAAATTGAACTGGGATCTGTAACAGCAGTCACTGGGGCTCAGTGGAGACTGAGCTTTGTCATGTGACAGGGATATTAACCTTTTATGACCCAGACCCATATCATGCAGCTGGAATCAGGAAATAAAAATCCATCTCTTGCCAGAACTCCTTAATTACAGGGCCATTTTCAAGCGATCCTTCAGTCACTGATGTATTACAAATGAGTAGCCACATGTGGTCCTCAGATGCATGCCTACAGCTTCAGTAGGAGTCCTGCACAACTGTACCTAGCAAAGTAATCCTCACAGTCTCCATGTGAGATAGATAGCTGGTATCACCTCCCCTTTACAGATGGGGTAACTGAGGCAGAGAGGACACAGCCATCGAGGAAAGTTTCTAATTGTCAAATCACTAGGCAATAGGTCAAATCCTCAACTTCAATGAAACAATATTGACTTAAATCAGCTACAGCTCTGGTCCATGTCTCTCTGTCACTGGTCTTATCTGGCAGGCAATAGCACACATGGTAACCAAATCTGGGTCTAAATTCAGTGTGAAACCATGTGGCTAAGCAGTATGTCTGACTGCACGTTCCTCCTGGGACTCTGGTATGTGAAGGCAGGAAAGGAGACTAGTCCTCTTTTAATTTTATGAAACAAAACAAAGAATTAAACTGAACACATTATGAAAATTACCAAAATAACACCTACAAAGGGGGAATAGACCAGTGGTTCTCAAACTTTTGTGCTGGTGCCCCCTTTCACACAGCAAGCGTCTGATTGTGACCCCCCCTTGTAAATTAAAAACACTTTTTTTTTATATTTCACACTATTATAAATGATGGCGGTGAAGTGGAGTTTGGGGTGGAGCTTATGATCCCCTACGTAATAACCTTACAACCCCCTGTTTGAGAACCCCTGGGAGAGACACTTAACAGAAGCACAACTCTGCTAGTCCCTGATGCCACAATGGTGGCTACTGAGGTACAAAGCTAGTGAGGCATGAAGTCACTGTGATACCACTGCTTGTACTAGACTCGTGGCACATGGCCATGATAACATGCAGGTGGCTGTGGGGGGAGGAGACTCTGAGATGAGTGTCTGGCACTAGTATCATGACTCATGGCCTGCATGCGTGTGGCAGTGCAATGACAGTCCGTCAGGGCTGGCATTGTGGTTCTGCCATGACTATAGACACTTCCATATACTTGTCTCCATCTTATGGTTAGTATCTGTATCTGTACTGATAAGACTGAGTCAGCGATAAAGGGCTGGGCCCTTTAAAGGGCAGTTTGGGACCCTATAAAGCACAGCACCCCATTTGTATGCCCTTAGTCTTCTTTGTGCCCATAAGCCACAAAGATGGGCACTCTAAAAACAGACAGCAGTTGGTAACAGTTAGTTGCTTTTTCCATTAGCACGTGAGTCATTCGGGGAAAGGAAGATCAGTTTCCCACCTGTGGATTTAAAAGTCCAAGCACAGATTAATTCCTTGAGTGACAGGAGCAGCAACATAAACACCTACGCAAGTGAAGTGACTTTGAATGGCAACAGCAGCAGCTGCCTGTTTCTGGGGTGATGCCACTTTTCCAGTGCAGTGGGGAACCATATTTGTAGAAGAAGACTGTTCTGTACCAAATCCATACAAGAACATGGCCCATGTGTCAATGAAAGCGAAGGGCACCATCCTGCTGTCCTCAGAATGGTCTATCTACCTCCACTTGGGTTCTGTGATCCAGAAATCAGGTCGTTCAGCCATAATGCAGATTTTCAATTTCCTTTTTGTAGTAAGTGAAGGCAACATAGTAAAGGCCTAATGAAGGCCCAGTATGAAGCCTGAACCAAACTAAAGTAATGGTCAAGGCTTTGCTAGCATAGAAAGCAAAGGTAAGCTGTGAGCAAAAGGCAGGCCCTGCTCACAGAAGTTGGCAAGGAAAGGGCTGATGTTGCAGAAATACATATTCATTTAGCATAGTTACAGTATAAACATGGTACCAAGACATACCATACCGGAACATTCCACAGATAACAGGGAACAGACCGACCCATCCCAATGACAGGGGCAAAAGTGTAAAATGATGGATAGAGATGTTTTGATCGAACCAACAGGTACAAGGTGCGAGGCGGCCCCTTACTGCATAGAGGGGTTGTACCTTGCTACGTAGAGGGGTTGCACCTCAGTACGTCAGGAGTGATGTGTAACTTGTTTGTACTTGTGTATAAGAATGTGTCCCTGGGGTGGTGTCTTTGTCCGGCCACGGGGGCAGTGGAAAGTCCCGCCACTGAGCCAGGTCCTTGCCAAGAGACATCTATTAGTAGTATGCCCGGTAGACTAAGTAATCTACGGGGAACTGCAATTGTGTCCGAGATCGCAATAAACCTGGCCGAGGTGCCTTTGTATCTTAGTAGACTCTGTGGTTATTGGGGATTTTCGTCGGGTCTGCTGTGTCAGCTATCTGCGCAGAGCTGGGGCAGCACACAGAGGGAACACACGCACGCAGCCGAGTGATATCAACAGGAGAAAGCAGAAGCACCACACCGGTAGCCTCTCACAACACTTTTCACCCCTTTTTTTTCTCATTATAAACTGGATGCTAAATTATTTTATTCAGAAATTTCATTAAGCAAACATGGCCCAAATTCAGCACTCGACTAGAAAGATTTCACTCCCCTGAACTCAAGGGAGCTGTGAGATTAATGCCAGTAATAAATTTGACCAGGGAGGGTTACACACTCTGGTGCTATTTTGTAGTTTTCCTTTGCACTCCATTGCTGGGTAAAAGAGCCAGCCTATTTGACCTTGCGCCTCACATGGGGAAAACTGATGGGGCCCCTTACAGAGGCTTTGCCAGGAGGCAGCAAAGGTCACCCCCTCAAATCAGAGAAGAAGGACCCAAAAAGGCAATTGGAGTCAAGTGAGGCCAAAAAGATGGGGTCATAATAAGGGTCAAAGGTGCAAAAGGAGAAGGCCAGTGGGGGACACCAAGCAAAGAACCCCCGATATAAAGAAGCCAGCCACGTATCCCAGAGAGCAACTGCATACAGAGGACAAACCATGAACAAACAGGAATGGGGGGCAGGTCATAGGATCGAAATGAGAGAACCAGAAACAGCTGCTGAGCAGAAAATCTCAGATGGAAAAGAGCCTGACTGACTGTCCTGGAGACTGAAATCCTTATTTTATATCCAGAACACATACAACATGGAAAGCAGCACTGCAAACTTCCTCCCTATTGTCCCACCAAAGAGCCTTGACCTAGGTGGGAAAGGGCCACTTCTCTGGGGCAGAGGTTTGTTCTCTAACTTATTATTAATTATAATTTTGCAGCATTCTAGGCAACTCACAATACAGATGATTAGCACATGGTCCGGTGCCCTGAAGAGCTTACATTCTAGTTGCATGCATGATGTAACAAAGGAGCAATAATGCAGTGGATAGGGGTGGAGGAGGAAAGAGTACGTGGGTATTCAGTAGGGCCTGATCCACACTCCCTTGAAGTCATGTGCACAGCAGGATTGAATTTTTATTATTCCGAATATAGAAGATAAATGTCCAATAAACTTAGACTGTAGTGGCTGATTCACTTCTTGTGGGTGTCATAGTAGATGTTGGCCTTTAGGAGGGAAAAATACTAACTATATTTCTCATCTTAACTTGATTGTACCTGTTTCCTGAAGATAATTTACAACTGTAGCCACAGGTGCCTGACCAAGACCAACAGCCAGGAGAAATGGACCAGCAGTAGCATAGAAGAACCAGATTGATAATAAAAAGGGAGCTGACAGAGAGAAATGAGTAGAGATGACTGAACCCTTGACACTTTTCTAATTACTTCACAGTATCTAATCTAATATAGTCGCTTGTAACAGGCAAGAGACTGACACAATTAACTCCCATGTTTCCATTGGACTAGAATCTTGACATCTGGGGCATTCATTCATGACAGGGTGCTGATAGGGTGACCAGATGTCCCGATTTTATAGGGACAGTCCTGATTTTTGGGTCTTTTTCTTATATAGGCTCCTATTACCCCCCACCTCCTGTCCCGATTTTTCACACTTGCTGTCTGGTCACCCTAGGTGCTGAGCACAGAGAGGAGCAGAACTGTCCAGATATGAACCCTGACCATTTCATCAGTGGTCACCAAAATGTGAGCAGTCTAAACAATTTACAAATATTGAATTGATTTCTTCTGTGAGGTGGTTGTAGGAGCTATGCAGCCTTCAATTTTGAAAAATTAAGATAATCTGAGGTTACTGCTTTTTATTATTATTCGTAAAGCCAAGAGACATTTTGAAAACATCTCCGGTGCTGACAGTGATGGCCACATTGACCCTTAGGGTAGGCTGCTGTCAGCTAGACATTTACAGAGCTGCCTCTGATCAGAACCAAAAGTGCTGGAATAAAGTGAGAGACTCAGAACTCACACAGCCTGACTCTCTACTGCTTTTCACCTTGCACAGTATTTTACTGGGCAAAGTGGATGCAAAATGCTACCATCTGATTTCACAGCATTTTGGTAGGTGTTCAGTGACTATGCAAGATATAAGGCAGTGAAGAATCAGGCCCTCGAGAGACTGTTCCCATGTGATATCCTGCCCACATTTTCCGATGAAAGAGGTTCAGATAGTTTGAATACACATGTGAATTTCTGGATGCTTATCTGAATACAACACAAATTCTGAACTTTTTGGATGTTTGTTCTCACCCATCACTACTTAACAATTGTTCTTTTCACCCATGGATCTGCTTATCTCTCTGTAAAGCTGACATTTAAACATCCCCCACAAACAAAGAAACAAATAAGCACATCTTAGTCTGGTGAAGTTAGGCTAATTAGAATGGCAGAAGGTGTTGCAGTTTAAGAATTTAAAAAGTGAGCAAATAATAAATAAACCCTTATTGGTGTTTCTTCACTTGATTCCCTTGTAATAAGTCCCTTGGAAATCTGTTGTCAGAGGGATCTGAATTTTTGGACCCTCATTTAGATCCTTTACCTTGAAATGTGGTTATAGTCAGAAAACTGCATTAAAATGGCACCTAGGTGCTGTAAATACCCACTCTCACTGTGCTTCCTGACTCATATGTGCTGAGTTTAATGACAATTTTTTTCTCTTTCCTGTAGATGTGCCAGCTGTGTCATACACTGCTTCATGCATCTTCCACAGTATTGCCAGTTAACTTCTCATTTCACAAGCTTTCCAGTTGGTGATGTTTTAATAAGCAGAAAGAACATAGCTTGATTTTCAGGTAACAGGTTGAGCTTACAATGCTGGCAGCTAGAAAAAAAAACACCCCTGAATTGACTTGAGGATTGAGTGAATTTGGGAGGAAAATTGTGGAGGAGGAATAAATGAGGCCTACCAGGATGTCAGTTTTACACTTTCCTGATAACTGCACTTTAAAGTGGAAAATCTCTGACAGCAAAATCTTCGCTTAGCCATCCAGCCTCTACACCCTTTCTCAGTCCTCCCTCAATCGCTTGCTGGTGCAGCTCCCTTTGACTCCAATGCACTGATACGTCTGCCCTTATGGGATTTATTCTGGTTTGTTTTCATCTTAGAATGATAATTTTATAACTAGGTGCCGAGGTGAAGAGATGAAAAGTTAAGGAGGTTTGTAGTTGATGGACAAGGATACTGAAGAGAGATTACTGGGAGTCAAAGTTGTAAGTTCAGGAGCACATATCTGATTGTGCTGTATGATAAAGAACTTAGAGACTGTTTCCTTTCCTTTCTCTTCCCTGTAACATCTCCCAGGATATCAGTAAAACACCAGCATCAAAGATGGAAAAATACTTCACCACCCTCTACTACACTGTTGCCCAGGAATGCTTAATCCTAAAAATTTAACATGCCACCTGGAGACTGGCTGTTTGCCTACCTATTAGGGAGGTCGCTGAGAGGCACCCTACCAGGGAGAACAGGAGGGTTCTAGCTTTTGAGAGGCAAGGCCCTATTTGGATTCTAGAATGGCATTTTGCCCAGAATGGCTCAATGCAGTGACAAAGAGAGAGTGGCTGACAGGATGTGAGCAGCACCTAACATCGTCCTTCAGGAGGGCGGAGTCATCACATGCAGGGAAGCCAGATGGGTTAAAATCATCTTATTTTGTTCAGGAAAGGGTGAAGAGGGGACCAGAAGCCAAGAAGGTGACTCCTCTTGCTAGAGGCAAAGTAGAGGGGCTGAGGTTCCGAAAACGAGTCGGTTTACTGTAAGTACCTCCATGCAGAAGTCATACTCAGTGTTCTAAGACGGTCACCATTTGGAAATCAATATTCTTTGTCAATGCTACAGTCCCTCACCTCTGAAGGTCTTGTTATAGATGCTGACTTTGCCAAAGTCCAATACTATTGAACAAAGGACACTAAAGCCTTTTCCAAAGAAAGTTTGAGGGTATCTCACAGCTGGATAGGTCTCCGACTTGAGCTGAACTAGAATCTCCTCTAATCCTACTGAGAACTACAACTTGTATCCATCACCAGGCCTCCATCCACCTAAAAAGCACAACGTGACTGTCAACGTTCTGTCCCCATCAGAGCACCCCCTTTGGCTGTTACTTGGAAGTTCACTCACACAAGTCCAGTCCTTCTAGCAGGAGCTTTCAATGCCAGTCTAGGAGGGGCAGGCTCTCAGTCCCTCCTTCCCTTCTTCCGTCCAGTCTAGGCCTTCTGGATATTTCTCCCTTTTCGGAGACTCGGGTGAAACAAACCAACAATCCAAAGTCAGCAAAAGAAGTTAAACAAAAGGTTAAACAAATACTATAGCCTTGTCCCAGGGCATAAGAGCCAGAAAGTGAAACTAATGATAAATAAAACTCTGGCTAGCATCTTCATTTTCCAAGTTCAGTGAAAAGCAACAGTGAACAATATCCTTAATGGAAAAAAGTAAATTAGATTTTTTAAATTGTGTTAATTATCTATGGTGGTGTTATTAATAACACAGCTAGGAAATCTGATTTCTAACTTCAGTGTCCCTTGAAAAAGAGAAATAATTCCATGTCCCAGGAGAGGAATAAAAAGTTGAGAACATATATGTATAACAGTGACCAAATCTAAAAATATCCTACTAAAAATTAATAATCTTTGACATAACAAGCACTGGAAAGTCTCATTGGCTAATTATAGCTCAAGCTGTGCATTAAAATTAATGCAATTCAGGAGATTTTAAAGTGGATGTAGTGCTCCTGAAAGGTGACAGATTGACATCCCTGGAACCTAAAGTAGCTGCATAACCAGTTCAGTGCAGGCCTCCTCCATACCATCTCCTTAATGTGCCCCAACTCTGACCCGGTAGGACCACCTCTAGGGTAATTTATTTTCCATGGGCATGTAATCTTTGACCTCTGCAGAGACTGCCAAACAGAGTGCCAGTTGTGATGTGAACCTGTCTACTAGGAGCTGACCTGTGACCAACGGCACATTTCATGTAGACCTCCAAAGAGTGTTCAGATGAGGACAGTTTTTGATCTCTATTATCCTGAGCCAGAATCTCACTGGTTCCCAATTCAGAAAAGCACTTACGCATGCACTTAAACCGATCCCTATTCTAGATAGCACTCAAGCACCTGTTTAACATGGAACTTTCTGAATTGGGGCCCTAGTGGCTGGCATCCTATCACACTGCTAATTACCTAAGTACATTTCTTCGATTGTAAGCTATTTGGGGCAAGGACCATCTTTTTGTTTTGTGTTTGTATAGCACCTAGTATAGTTTGGTCCTGGTCCATGATTAGGCCTCGTAAGTTCTACCACAATACAAATAATAACAATAATACCTGAGCCATAATGTCCCTCTAAATTATATTTTAATCAAGTGAGGTCTACTTTCTGCTTTAGTGTAGCCATACAGTGGGTTAGATCCAATAGGGTTACAGCAGTTTCATTGAAAGCAAACTGCGCCAAGATCTCTAAAGGGTGTGTGCTTTATTAGCAAATACATACACCCTTATTGATGCACATCAGTTACCATATTTTCCACTGGAACAAAATGTGAGCGATCTAGTGGCTAAAAAGGTTAAAACCCACACAGCATAGCTATGGAATTTTTATAATCTTCTTAAACCGCAGTTGGATCCCAAAGAAAAAAATGGCAATTCGGAGTGCAACCTTGAACCTCAAAAACCACTAAGCAAGCTGTCTCAAGGGAGCGGGTTAACTCCACGTGCTTGATTTTCTGTATCAAGTATTATTGCTAGTGGAGTACACCGCGCATGCTGCACACTTGTCTGGCATGACACCTTTTAAAAAACCAAACCCGCGCACTCAAAGGCTAATCACAGATAGTCCCTGATTGGTTTTGATTACAAGGAACAATGCTGTGAAAAAAGTGAACCAAATTGTACACAGGTTATACAATGCTACAGGATATTTTTTTTTAGAAAGTCAGCTTGATTATTATATTTACCTGTACAGACATGAGCATCTGTTTTCAGACAAGCTGGTAGCTGGGCCACAGCAATCATTGCAAGTAATCTGAATTAGTGAATGCTGGTGATGAGTCTGTGAATAATTTTGATCCAGCAGAAAGTGGTTTACAGTGTGCTTCTTCAGGTACACAATACGGGGGGAAAGCTGTTGTTGTGACATTAATTATTGACCATATTCTTATGACATACTACAATTTAAATCTGCCACTAGCAACATTCATTCCGCTGAATAATGTATTGGGAGTTGGTATATGAGAAATGAGTGCACAGAATATAGAGTAACAGCACAACCCAGTGGCTAGTCAAAGAATACGCTACAGTACTTGCAAAATGTATCACATCTCAGTTCTCGTGGAGACGTTGTGTTGTATTTTGTTGAAAAGACTAGAAATAGGAGTGGGGAACTTACTAACGGGTTGGGGAGGATTAAGCAATCAGTATTCAAACCCTCTCCTTCTCTTCTTCCAAAAACCCTCTGAAAACCTGTTTCCTCAAGTTATTCTAGCTATAAAGACCACATACCACTGTGTGCTGTATTGTATCAGACCTGATTATGCCATTACAGGCTTGATCCTGCTATTGTTACTCACCTGTGTAATCTGTACTCATGTGAGTAATCACAATGAAATCTATGTTTTTACTAAACTGGCTGACACCATGATATCCGAGTGCAAAAGGCCCTGGGAATACCCATGGGAGTAATGATTACTCATGGGATAAAAGGTTGCAGGAGAGGGCACATGGGTGCAGCAGTTCACCTGTGAGTTTAAGATTGCACGCTCTGTGGGAAAGGGATTCTGTCATTTGTTTAATACAGTTTACCTGTTCTGCAGTGCTGTGTACTCTTATAGCACGGCATAGAAAGAGAAGCATGGTTTGGGTATTACTGCACTGGAATCACGATATAGGATTCATGTCCCACATCTGTCAGGGACTTCCTGTATGCCGTTGAACAAGCCACTTTGCTTTTCAACACCTCACTTCCCTGTAAAATGAGCATAAGAATACTGCAGATCTGCCTCCCAGGAGGTGGGGTGATGAGACTAAGTTCATTAATGTTTGGTTTAAAAGAAAAAAAAAAGTTTTGTGATCCTTGCATGGAAGGTTCTATAGAAGTGCAGTGCACTATTTTCAATAGCAGCAAGAAGAGACTTGAATTCATTGTGAGCAGCAAGTATTCACAAAGAGGAATGGGAAATATGGACAACAACAGAAAACTGCCCTTAGAATAATGTATTTCTGTTAGGCCAAATCGTGAGGCCCTTTCTCATTTCGGTCTTGAGCCTTATTCAGGCAAAACACCCACAGTGACTTCAATTAGAATATCAAGAGGTAAAAACTAAGGACCTGCTCCTGCCACCCTTATGCTGAGTAGTATCTTACTGTGCAATTGGTCCCACTGTCTTCATTGGGCTTGCCTAGTATGGTCCCACTCCATGTGAGTAGGGGTTGCAGATTCCATCCCTGAGCAAGGTCCTCAGGATCTGACCCAATGGGGACCTTTCCAGCGTAAATTATTCCAGGCCTGTATGCAGGTACAGAGGGTCGGGAGGGCACATAAGGAGTCTTCCCAACCCCACCCTACCTGAATGCCCCATGTAAGTAAGGGCCAGCTAAACTTGCAGTCCCTTAACTAGAGGAGCACTAGGGGGACCTCTCCCTCCCTACTGCCCTGAGGGTGCAAGTGCCCCAAAGGGGATGGGGAAAAGGCAAGGCTGTCTCTCCACTCCTTCAGGCAGCCCAGAGGGGAGAAAGTTGAGCTCTAGGAAGGGGTATAGCAGTGCACTGCTCCATGCACTAGGGAGATCCAGGAAATATTCGGCCTCCTAGTGCTACTGCTGGAGTGTTACAGCTCCACCCACCATGTAGGCTGTGCCTTAAAAGCACCGTCTCAGGGTACAGCTACACTTCTGGTAGCAAGAGTATAAATAGCAGAGTAGATGGAGAGGTATGGCTTAGGCAGGTAGAGTAGAGCGTCCTATACTCCTGAACCCCTTGGGTATTAACCTTACACCGACTGTCTGCATGCCCAAGCAGTGCCTCCCATGTCTGCACTGCTGTTTTCAGCTGCTTAGTGTTCCACTGCTTGAGCCTTTCCTGCCACAGAGAAAGGCTCTGGTGGGGAGGAGAGGTGCTGGCTCCACTATGGGCCAAGCTTCCTGGCCATACCAGGTCTGCTATGAATAGGGACAGTGCGGATGTGCAGGTTCTGAGTAACAAAATGGGGCTAGGCAGATGACAGTGCAGGGTATTTGTCACCTTTTCTCTTTTACTTCTGCCAGGACAGGCTGCCTTTATGTTCTTTATGTAGTGTGTCCAACTCTGGCAATTCTATCACAATATTTGATGCTTTCTTAAACACTCATCTGCTGAAATGAACCGTCTCAGCTTTCCTTGTAAAAGAAAGTAAGTTCCTCGTCCTCATGATTGTGGAAAAAAGATTGAAAACATGCACTGGGAGCACCCTAAAGACTTAGGAAACCAGAAGGCAAATAACCCTCATTTATATATATTTTTTTTTAAAAATCTCAGGATTTTTTGGGGCTTGACTCATGATCTTTGAATGCTTGGAGTTGGCAATACTGTTTACATTACAAAGAACTTGGCAGCCACTTGACCAAAATCTACTGTTTGTGTCAATCCTCGCTGATCCCTGTCATTCACAATCCAGTATCTTCCATGTGCCTGTCCTGAATCTTTGATTTTCCACTTGCTCTTCAGGACCTTAAAAGCACATGACAAAGGCCTGAAAGCCTCTGGGCAGACAGCTGTACATTTCCCACTTCACCCTGTTGCTATTCATTCCATTTCAGTGACAACTATGCTCATTTTCTATTGCAGTATTACTGTAAAAGTGACCTGGCCCTCTCAGTCCCCAAATACTAGCACATGGGAACAATAGATAAAAGAACATAGTATCAATAAAAAATATACTTTTGTGTAGTGAACCTGCTGATTGCCATATTTACTGCTAGAGGGAGACAATAATACATATTGTGTCTAGATTTAAAAAGGGCTGGGTACCCACTAACATATGTAGCTAAACAAGCTACTGGTCAGCTTTTCGCACTCTTACATTAATTTGATTGGGTTTACTCATAGAATAAGGCATTATTTAATGTGAGCAGGAGTGCCAGAATCTTCGCCTATGGGATTAGGCTTTAGACTAAATCATCCATCTGCAGGGATACTGAAGATGTTTTTCCTCCAGGTGCCTTAGTAAAGCAGAATTGACAAACTCTATCAGACTTTTCACCACACCCTCTGAAGCACCAAGTAATAACCACTGCTAAAAGCAGAATATTAGACTAGTTTTCCTAGTGTTCTGATCCAGAATGACATGTCTGGTGTGCTATGGAATTTAGAAATAGGAGTCTTCAACCATTCATGAAACATTCACCCTCAGACACCTACATGCTGTAGACTCCTTCCATGGAACATTAATGGATATATTATGTTTTTAAGCAAATTGCTCAAGTTTCTGAATGATATTTTATAAGATTTATCATTTCTTAGCAGAAGGAATAGAAAGATAAAAATAAATACATTTACTTTCCATTATTTATGTTTTCCGAACACCTTTCACTCAGCCTCATCCCATTCGACAATAGCAGACAAAAGCACTTTCTGAGAGCTCTAATGTATATCAAGGTGAGCTGCCACTACTACTGTGACAGATTTCTAAGTAAATCTGTTAGTATCAGTCAAATGAACCCTTGGTTATATGTGTACTATTGGGCCCGACAGCAAGCAATCCTGTATGCTACAGAACTTTTACAAGATAGATTGAAATAAAGGCTCTTCTATAAATAACAAGCACAAAACACCCTCCCAACACTGAAAGCATCTTTATGAAAAGAACGAGAATCAGCAAGTTTTACTGTAGCTAATAAAAAAGCAAACAAACAATTTGCTAATGACCATTTGCCAAATGGAGAATAATAGCAAGCCCCAGGATAGTTTATCAATGAAAACAACTGTGTCTGTATGGGACAGAGCCTATAGGCAGCCAGGCAACTGCTCCTGGGCCAGTTATGGGCCAGGTAACACAGGTACATCAGGCCCAGAAGCAGTAGAAATGATGCATTGCCACCATGTCGCTGGCAGGCCAAATGCCAGCTCTTGCCCAGGCTGCAAGCATTAGATAAGAACTGACAACTGGAGACCAGACCAGGTAACCTGCTGGTTTTCTCAAAATAGGTATTAGCCTGATAAGAATGTATTTAATGTCTAGACTTTATGAAATGCTTGTATGTTGCAGCATGTATCAATCTCACTTCTAATCGCTATATCCCATGTTATAAGGTAATATTTGAGTGTTTGCCCTGTAACTGTAAACACTCACAGTAAGGAGAAACACATTACCAAGTGTGAAATACTAGGGACATTTCTAGTGCACTTTATGTATTTAGGTTCTTATACTATGCCCATCATTGGTCTCTCTCATTGCCTGAGCATGCCCACTGGGTCTGTGCACAGCACAAATCCATCTGGCCTTTTTCCAGTCTATCAGCTGAGCCATAGGTATTATCTGCTACTTCTGCTGCTATCCGCCAGAAAGCAAGGACTAAGATTTGTCCTTCCTGGGCTGTTGACACTGAGGGATTTTTCCACACAGCTCAGCAGTGTTTTATTACATTTTCCCACGAACATAGTCCTTTAACTCCAACTCTGATACATTATTGAGGAGTGGGACCATTGAACAGTGTCTGTTGAGCCTTCTCTTCCTTATTAAACTGTGATGATCTTTTGTCATTAACTGCCAATGGTGAATCCTAAATTTTTACTTCCTATATATCATCTCCACATGTTATTGTGGCTTATAAATGACCTGCAATGGACAAAATATATAGGATAAAGGAAATCCCTCTCTAAATCATATGGATTGCAGCACAGGGTATTGAAAATCCTATGCCTGGGGGTGAGAACAATTGTACTGTCTTCCCTAACTGAGTAGTCCCATTGCAGAAATCAACGTGTGAAAAGTGTCTTTACACACAGTTCTTCTCATTCATTGGTCTTTATTCTGTTACGACAGGCCATTTTCAGTCTTTCTTATTTGCAATATGCCAGCCCAGCATTGCTACTTCAGTATCATAACAAGATTCCCTGCATCTTTGGTATGATCTATTATTTGTAGTTCTTATCGCTTCAGGTGATATCAAGTCTGTGTCTCTGGGTGCTCTCTGTCCAGCTTTTAGCTTCTGCCAGGGCCAATCAGAGGGGGGGACAGGAGGGCCATTTGGGCTGGGCCTCAAGCTTAAAGGGGGCCTCAAATTTAGACACTTGTTAATTTTTTGGCATTTGATAAGTTTCGCAACTTGTTTTTATGTGCATCCCTATCGGACCAAAATGTGACACACTCTCTCAGCTTAGAGCTGCAAATTTAAGCAAATAAGAGACGAGATTTGGTAAAAGACATCATTTTTTTGTTAACTGATATAGATTTTGTCATATTAAAGAATTAAAAATGTTCATAAATGTTAATAAAATATATTGGTTCTGATGGTACAAGATTAGACCGCGATGAACATGGTCTCTCAGATCAGCTGATTATATAAACAAACCACTATTAGTGGCTGGTGCTGGATCAAGTGCGTGTTGAAAGGTAGAGAATTGTTACATTTTAGAGTCTTTATAGTTTTACGTCTAGTTGACTAAGGAATTACTTATGTGTGAAAATTCCTCCTTATTATCTTCATATGGTAGCTACAAGAGGTGACTGGCTGGTTGGGTGAGCCCTAGCTTGGTAGCTTGGCCATCATCATAGGCTTTCGTAGTCTATAGGCTCAGATTCAAGGTGAAAATTTGTGAGGACAATCTTGTACAGTGAGTTTTGTGAGGACACACATTTGAAATTTTTGGACATTATCCCTCTGTCTGTATCCATATCTGTGTTTACTATATATATATGTCATCCCTTTGTCTTCAGCTCAGCCTGTTATATTATACCTTGCATGCTTGAGTTTTGATTCAGTGATAAGGATAATAACCTGACTGTTTCACTTTGTGTTCTTAATTAGTATTCCTTCGTTTTAAGTCTTTTCAGCATTTGTGTACCATTCAGCATTTGTGTACATGTTTACAGTAGAAGATTTCAAGTGTAGATAAGCTACTTATTTACAGCAGAATATTTCAAGTGTGGATAGGCTACATACTGACCAGATAGATCACTATGAAGAGGAGATTTGAAAGTGGTGCAAGCAAGAGATGGCAAAAACAACTGACTGAAGCAGCAGCTAAGAGCTCAAAGCCAATAACTTCATTTCTCAAACCACTGGAAAACACACCCTACCCAACAAACAATGCTACAGATAATGAAAACTCCACAACTGCAACAGGTGATATTTCAATGCCAATACCTGAACATGATGACAGTAGTCAAGAAGGAGATGTGCCAACAGCAACAGGAAGATATAGATCTTGTGCAGCAAGAGCAATTCATGAGTACCACAGGTTTGACCGTGACAGACATTGGAATTATTGACAAGAGCAATGCTGCCCAAATGCAGTCTTTTCTCCAAATTAGTTGTTTTGAAATTCCAAGTAACATTCCACAAGATGCTGATAATCATGCTTTCCCTACTTGTCTGCTGACAAAAACTCTTCAAAATGGTGAGACCTGCACAAGAGACTGGTTATGCTGCAGTACGGAAAAACAGTCTCTGTACTGTGCACCCTGCTTCATTTTGAACAAAAGTGCTGCAAATGCATCAGTTCTCTCTGATCAATCAGGATGGAGCATCAACAGAGGTTGGAAGAAGTTGAAAGACCGAATACCATCACGAGAGTTCAACGTTACACAAAGAAAACTATGTTGTATGGAAATCAGCCAGTAGGGCAGCATCCACTGAAAGTTCAGTTGAGAATTTACTCTTGACTGAACTCTCTACAGAAACTAATAACTGGAAAAAACTTCTTGAGCGCATCCTGAATGTCATCCTTTTTCTTTCTGAGCAGGGATTGGCTTTCTTTGGTTCCAATCAACGTATTAGTGATTGTGCAAATGGAAACTTTCTAGGCATAGTTGAGCTCCTCAGCAAATATGACCCACTTTTATCAGAGCATGTTAAACGTATTCAAGAATTGCAAGAGAGTCAAAAGCACATGCAAGTCCATTATCTCTCCACACGCATACAAAACGAGTTTATTGAGCTATGTGGGTCATTTGTGCAAACAACCATTCTTGATGAGATTCGAAATGCCAAGTATTTTTCAATCATTGTTGATGCCACTCCAGATTGTTCTCACATGGAACAGACTACTATGGTTATTCGATATGTTAAGATTGTAGACAGCTCAAAATTTTCAATTGAAGAAAGGTTTATTTTGTTTGATCATTTCACAAGAAAAACTGGAGAAGAAATTGCTGCTTGAGAACTAGCAATTCTAGAAGGTTTTAAGTTACATTTTCAAGTCTGCATTGGTCACGCCATGACAATGGATCTAATATGGCTGGAAAGTACAAAGGTGTACAAGCAGTTCTGCTTGAGCACAATTCAAACTGTATTTTCTCCAGCTGTGGAAACCACACACTAAACCTTGTAGGTGTTGACTGTGCTGAATCATGCAAGGAGGCAATTACTTACTTTGGAACTCTTCAGCAAATGTACAATCTCTTCAGTAGCAGTCCACAAAGGTGGGAAATTCTGAAGCAATATCTTCCTGTTTCACTGCACGGGATGTCCAAAATTAGATGGTATTCACAGATTGATGGTGTTCAACCAGTTGCGCAGCATTTTAATTCAGTGAGGAAGGCTTTAAATGAGCTTGAATCTCTCAATCTCACTTCACAGGCTTGAACTGAACTTCAGTCTATTCAGAAGCACATGTCCAAATTTGAATGCATTCTGATGTCATCTTTGTGTATGAAGCTACTTATAATGATCCACCAAACTAATCTGGTAATTGAAGCATGCAATGCTACACTTGATGTTGAGAGGGATAACATTGAAAGTCTTATTGATGATATTCAACAGATTTGTGAACAATGGGATATGATCCTGACTGAGTCCAAATTAGTAGCACAGAACATTGGCATTTCATCTGAGTTCTCCACCAATTGCAACTTACCTACTGAATCCGATGCCGAGCAGCATTATGGGGTCAATGTCTTCTTTGTCATCATTGACTCTATTCAATCAGGTCTTACACGTCAATTTGAGTCACTGTGACTAATTTATACCCTTTTGGGGTTTCTTTGGCAGTTCAACAGACTGAGTAATGAAGATCTACTTTCTGCAGCTGAACAATTTCAGCAACAGTACAACAAAGAAACCTCAAAAGATCTCAGTGACGAGGTCATGTTCCTCAAGTGAATATATTCCATGAACTTTAAATTGGATTGCAAGCCAAAGGAATTGCTTCAAGAAATACTCAAACTTGGACTCTCTGGGGTGTTTCCTAATATCACAATTGCATTGCATATTTTTGTCAGTTTGCCTGCATCAGTGGCTTCAGGTGAACTCACCTTCAATGGGCTGAAGCAGGTAAACTATGGGACAAGAGTGTTTGAATGGGCTCGCCATGCTTAGTATCAACTGTGACATTGGACGAAAGCTAGATTTTTCCTCAATAATTAGTGCATTTGCACAGAAAAAGGCTAGAAAAGCATTTGTTAAATAAAAAAATATTCAAATTATGTCTCACTCTTTTTTTGGTGTCTTATTTTGTTTTCATGTGTCGCCATTTTTTATTTTTATTATGGCTAGGGGCCTCAAAAGCTGGAAGTGGCCTGGGCCTCTCTGCACCTCTGAAAGGGCCTGGCTTTTGCTAAAACTTCTTGAGGAGTGCTATGATATCCTGGCAATCATATGTTTCAGAACCCTTTCATGTTTTAGGTAGAGAAGGTGCTTGCTCCTCAAAATGCCATTCAGCCTTTCAGAAATCATCCATCCAACCTTGATTCTTAGCTTCTATCTATATTCCTGGTGTCAAACAGTGGACATCAGTTAGCATAGGAAGAAACAGTGCTTAATTCCATTTCTCCCCCATCCAATATGAACTTTTCTTTTTCCATAAATACATTCAGTTCAATGTGTGTCTTTTGCATACAGCTCCTGAGCTGATGTGCTTCAGAGCTTTTAATGGCTTCAGCAGGGATAAAATATGTCATCAGCAAATAGCTTGGACTGGTCTTGATGACCTTTCCTTCCTCACGGAGAAGGTGAAGAATTCCAATAAAATGATGTCCTTTTTGTTGAATTTCCTGCTTCAACTTGATCTTTTCACTCTCCTTGAAAGCAAAGTGAGTAAGTACTTGGGGACTCTGTAATTCATTTTATAATTGAGACAATAGACCATAAAAGCTCCTGGAGAGCAATTAAATCTATTGAGTCAATGAGGCAGTTGTGCATTTCCACTAAGTCCAAGTAGTAAAATATATTTATGAAATTTTTTTGAATAAAAGTTACTGCACACGCAGTCTTTAGTGGCAGCAAAATGCATCACCGTAGAGGGGATTTAAGTCTCGATGTATAATTCACTTTCCTGGAAGTTTGCATAGTCCCTTATGGAAGAGAGAGTATATCACATTACTCTTTGGGTTCTGGAGGGAGCTGTGTCCTGTCATAGGGCGGTGAAGGCAATATTAAAAATAAATAGCAAAAGAAAAAACTGCAGGGGAATACAAGAAATCCTCCCGTCCCAACCAAAGAGTCAATAACGCTGCAATGGGGAATATCTGCCTTCCCTTTTTTCAAGCTTAGCAGAGGGACCAAGAAATGATTAGGCCTGGAGCCAGATCTACCTTCTCCATCCTAAAAGGGGGTCCTTCCAGGTCATGTTGAGAACCGTTGGTGCAGTGTCAGGAAAGCTTGGACTGACGATGACTTATCTATACCATGGAGGCTGGTTAAATAAATTTTTCTACCATGGTGTCCATGACAGAGTTGGTGCACTAAGATAGATGTCAGGCCCATTTGCCATGATTATTGCAGTGAACCAACTCATAAGCAGACTTACTGATACCTGTTCAGTGGTTAAATAAAAAGATACATTTTTTGTTTTGTTTTGTTTTGTGGTTCAGGCACTGGACTAGGACTCGGGATATTTGGATTCAATTTCTGGCTTAGTCACAGGCTTGACTGTGGGACCTTGAGCAAGTCACTGAATCTCTCTGTGCATCAGTTCCCCATCTATAAAACAGATATAATAATGCTTCTTTTCTCCCTATTTTGTAAGTCTTGTTTATATAGGCTTTAGGGCAGGGACTGTCTCTTATAGGCCCCAATTCAGGAAAGCATCCCTATTCAGGATAGGTGCATACGCACATGCTTAAGTGCTTTCCTTGAATTATAATTATGTGTATGTACAAAATATGGCACAATAGGGCCTTGTAACAGGGCGTCGCTGGGCCCCCCTTGCTTCTGCCCCTGCTGCACCCACAAACCAGCCAGACACCTCTACGTTGGTGTAATCACCCGTGCTCTTTCTTTCTTTCTTTCTTTTCTCTCTCTCTCTCTCTTTCTCCCCCTGGCTAACGAGGCCGGCAGCTTTTCCCCATTTGCCATTCGGGCCTGGGCTTACTTAGTCAGCTCCAATTCCCCTTTCTTGATTGGAGCGGGTGAGACAGAGGCCTGGGTCAGAGTTTCTTAGCCAGCACCCTGTCACAGGCCCAAATCCTGAATAGGCCCAAATGCATATCAAAATACAAGTAAATAATAATCAATTGAATTGCATTTTCCAGAACTCTCAGTTTAACATCTTTCACCAGCAATAAATTCAATAAAACAAATTTAAGTACTCCAAACCCCACTTAATGGACTAATAACCTACAAGAAGTTAAGTAAACAATGACATTTATTATTTCAACACACATAAAATAACCTATACTTATAATTACATGCCTTATAAATATCTTCTTTAGATTGTAAGCGTTTTGGTGTAGGGACTATCTTTTTGATCTGACTTTGTACAGTGCTTAGCTCAGTTAGTGTCCTGGACCATGACTAGGGCTTTTAGGCACTATGGTAATACAAATGATCATAACGATGAGGCTACTAGCTGCTTCTTTCAGGGGTTGTTTAGTTTTTTTTAAAATTCCTCTAATTGAAAAATTGTCAGTCCATTAAAATATCATAGTGGGTTATACCTTCTTGTAACAAGTTTCAAATGGCAGCAAATGTGTACACCCAAGTTATAAAAATGGGGTTTATAATAGCAACGTTGATAGACTGTTACCTCTAACAGCACCAGCAGGGCCCCACTGTAACGTAGTGCCCCACAAAAATGACATAGAGAGGGGCATCAAAGATAACTTGAAATCTCTCAGCACTTACAATGTTGGTGGGGTTTTTTGTTTTTTTTTAGTGTTACCTCAATGACCCAAAAGAGTCCGATTTTTCTTAGGATTTTTTTTTTTTTTGGCCTGAAGTTGTTGGAGTTTTTATCTAACAGATTTTAACTTTTATATTTCCCCTTAACTGTCAGAGGGAAACTACAATTTAAATACCAGTTTTACAACACCTGTAGCAAAATGAAGAGCGACTATAACTTCCTTTCATGAGGTCAGACTTTCTTTTTTAAAAATAAAACAGAATGTGGGCATTTTACAGCCTTTTACAACGTGTTTCTGTCTTTTCACGATATAGAAGCAAATCCTGGAAAGTGCTGAGCACGTGCAACTCCAACTGAAATTAAGAAGCAATAGAATTTTGAAGGATTTTGCCCATATTCAGCAGGTCTTACTAAAGCCTACTTAAGACTGACTAATAGGATGGTGCTAAATTAATGGATGCTCCTGAACAAGGTCACCTGTCATCAAGCTTGAAAGCTCATCCTAGTTCAGTGGAACATGTGTGAAACAATCAATCTCATCAAGAAATCGGCAAGCCATTACTCATATGAGCAGCCCTTGTGTGCATAATTCTACTAACTTCATTAGGGTTACTTGTACTGGCTATTCATGTGCGTAAGGATTTGTGGGATCCGGCTCGTAAATGTTGTGTTCTTTTGGATAAGATATAAAGCTACTGCAAGTAAAAAAAAAATCCTTGGAACTCAAAATGTCCTAGTTCTAGAGAATGCATAATGTCTCCTCCTCAATTTCTGAATTATGCAAAGCTGAAGATCTCTCAAGTAGTCTCCGATAAGCGAATCAAAGGCATTGCAAATAGAGCTTCTGCTCTTTTGCTTCCAAAAAGTGCTTTACATTCATTAATAATAAAATAAACAACCAAGTGAAAATGATGAGTAAAACAACTTTGCTGCATATATGAGTACAATACAATATCAACATTCTACATCCAAGGTGTTAGTAGGAAAAGAACATGGATGCTCATTCTTATCACAACCTAGTCTAACAAAGAATTCAAAAAGTCAAAGTATCTTAACTCTCCACAGAGCATGTCAATGTTTGTCATGTAGCCAAGACAACTCTTGACTGATGCAACATGACTCCCAATTTCGATAGCATCATTACACGTATTGCTACCATAACTCTGTGTGCTGACATAGCAAACAGAGAAGCATTAAGGTTGGGTGGGGTGAGGTGTATGGTGTTCAGTGATCACTCATTGCTTAACAAGCTTGCAAGAGTTCTGTTTTATCCTGTGTCCTGTTCCAAGTGGCTGTGCATAAAAAGAGCTTCATACTGCTCTGCCCAGACTCTCTCTGTTTAAAGTCTTAAAGACACAGTTCCCAATACCACAAAGTGCGCAGGAAGCATTACTTTCATTGTGCATCTCTAGATCTTCTTAAATTAGTGCTTGGTTTGAACTAATGCTAACATATATGGGGTACCTGGGGATACTTAACTGAGCATTTCCTGTTTTTCCAATGTTTGAGTGTAGGGTTCTGAAATCTCATGATTTGGGGAGTGGTGGATGTGTCAGGGCAGAGACATTGTGGGAGTGTTGGGTGCATCAAGACACAGGTGTTGGTGGAGTGCTGGGTTCATCAGGGGCAGAGGCATGGGGAATGTGGATCCACTGGGGCAGAGGTGCTCTGGAGTGCAGGGTCCATCAGGGAGCAGAGGTGTTATTACTAAACCGTAATAAGTCACCAAGACCAGACGGTATTTACCCAAGAGTTCTGAAGGAACTCAAATGTGAAATTGTGGTTCGGAACCTACCATTTAAGTCAGCTTCTGTACCAAATGACTGGAGGGTAGCTAATGTGACGCCAGTTTTTAAAAAAGGCTCCAGAGGTGATCTCGGCAACTATAGGCCAGTAAGCTTAACTTCAGTACTGGGCAAATTGGTTGAAACTATAGTAAAGAACAGAATTATCAGATACATAGATTAACATGATTGTTGGGGAAGAGTCAGCATGTTTTTTGTAAAGGGAATCAAAAAAGCTAACAGAAGGTTGGGAATCATTAGGAAAGGGATAGATAATAAGACAGAAAATATCATATTGCATCCACATAAATCCATGGTACACCCACATCTTGAATACTGTGTGCAGATGTGGTCATCTAATCTCAAAAAAGGTATATTGGAATTGGAAAAGCTACAGAAAAAAAGCAACAAAAATGATTAAGGGTATGGAACAGCTTCCATATGAAGAGAGATTAATTAGACTGGGACTTTTCAGCTTGGAAAAGAGACAACTAAGGGGGAATATGATAGAGGTCTATAAAATCATGTCTGGTGTGGAGAAAGTAAATAAAGAAATGTTATTTACTCCTTTCATAACACAAGAACTAGGAGTCACCAAATGAAATTAATAGGCAGCAGGTTTAAAACAAACAAAAGGAAGTATTTCTTCACACAATGCACAGTTAACCTGTGGAACCCTTTCCCAGAGGATGTTGTGAAGGCCAAGACTATAACAGGGTTCAAAAAAGAACTAGATAATTTCATTGAGGATAGGTCATGGCTATTAGCCAGGATGGGCAGGGTTGGTGTCCCTAGCCTCTGTCTGCCAGAAGCTGGGATTGGGAGACTGGGGATGGAACTCTTGATGATTACCTGTTCTGTTCATTCACTCTGGAGCCCTGCCATTGGCCACTGTCAGAAAACAGGATACTGGGCTAGATGGACCTTTGGTCTGACCCAGTATGGCCATTCTTATGTGTGGGAGAAAGAGGATGCATCAGAGCATATTTGCTGTGGGTGCTGAGTGCCTCAGGGGGCAGAGGCATGGGGAATGTGGGTGCATTGGGGCAGAGGTGCTGTTGAGTGCGGGGTGCATCAGGGAGCAGAGGTGTGGGAGAATGAGGGTGCATTGGGTTGTAGGTACTGGGGGGGTTCTATGTTTGTCAGGGAGCAGAGACACAGGTGAATGCTGAATGCCTTAAGTGCAGTACAGGTGCAGAACAATGTCAGATTGAAGGAGGGGTATGAACAGAAGTGTGGGGCAGTGAGTGTGCTGGGAGGGCCTGCCCCCTATTGATCATATCCTTTGCCATATGGTGAACCTTCTCCTTTATTTGCATTGCCATGGTAACCATAGCCTCAGACTATGCATCCTAACTGGCTCCATGCCTCTCCTGCTTCCCTCACTTCGGCGTTAATCTGCTTCTGATTGGCTGGCTCCCCATGTCCCTTGTAACCCCTGCCTGCCTATCTTTTGTCTGGGTGTTTTAATGTGATAGACTCAAAACGCTCAATCTGTTTATTTTAACAAAGATACACTTAAGGGGTGACTTGATTACAGTCTATAAGTACCTAGATGGGAACAAATATTTAATAAGGAGCTCTTCAATCTAGCCAAGAAAGGGATAACATGAGCCATCGGCTGGAAGCTGAAGCCAGATAACTTGAGAGACTGGAAATAAGGTGTAAATTTTTAACACTGAAGTTAATTGATCATTGGAGCAATTTACCAATGGGCGTGGTGGATTATCTATCACTGACAATCTTTAAATCAAGATGGAATGTTTTTCTAAAAGGTCCGCTCTAGGGATTATATTGGGGAAGTTCTATGGCCTGAGTTATACAGGAGGTCAGACTAGATGATCACAGTAGTCCTTTCTAGCCTTGGAATATATGGATCTATTAAACCCACTTGGTTAGCCTGCTAATGTGCTCGATTACTCAGGTTTGGTCTGATTCATTGCTTCTTCCATTAATTGCTGTCTCCTAACCATGCTTCCACTTCACACTCAGCGCTGCTCCCCGCTGCATTGTCTCTATTCCTCCTCCTGTCCTCCCCACCTTCTTTACCTTTTCCTGCGTCCTCCCCTTCAATCCTCCTGCCCACCCAAAACCATATCTGACCTCCCCTTTCTCCTCTGCCCAACCCTATATGTATCTATTTCAAACAGCAAACTCCATTTTGATTGCAAGGCTAATCTACCTTCTCTTCTGTCTTTTTACCTCTGTTTTGGATTTAAATTTCATGGGTAATGCGCCTCAAGGCTTACAATGGAGGGTCATTAAATCTTGATGGTCCTCTACTCAAATGGAAGCACCTTGGATAAAAAGTTGGCTACTGCCCAGAAGAATCTGTTTACTTAGATGGGCTGGTAACTAAGCAATAGATCAGCTGGTGGGGGGTTCTAATCACTTGTTGAAAAGGCTGATCAGGAGTCACCTGACAAAGGGGACTGGAAGTTATAAAAGAAAGAGTCTTTCTGTGGGCATTTTGGATACAGACCAGAAAGCTGGCTGCAGTGGAGGAAGGGGGAAGATGGATTCATGTCATGATTCAGAGGAGAAGCCATGTGCAGGACCGGGATCCTGGCCCCCTCGAGGAATCTGACCAAATCCCAAAGAATGATGAGGAAATTGAGGCAGGGGATGGCGTATAGGTGGGGTTTTTTTTTTACCTAGATCTGTATTTTGCTTGTGCTATCTGAAGTACAGAGTAATTGTGTCAGAAACCTCTGCAAAGTTTGTGTTATATGATTGAACTATCACATGTCCCTGGAGAGTTAAACTGTAACCCAGACCGCCAACAGGGTTGAAGCTCTGCGAAAGAGTGTGCTTAAGCTACTGGCGTATCGGGGGTGGGGAGGTGAACTGGTGCTGGGGCCTACAGCAGCTGGATGATGAGATCCTGTTCTAAGAAGGGTTAGTAGACAGAGCCTGTGCCCAGAGAATGTGTCAGACAGGCCAAAGAAAGAGCCAGTATGCTACTCACAGCTCACAGGTCCAGTGTGGTGAGATCCAAGCACAGTAACCTGGTGAGAGCCCAGAATGGGGAGCTTGACTTGGGCCGTGGCAACCATATTCTCTGTTTCCAGACTCCGCTTGTCCCTCCTTAGCTTCATGTTCTTGCGTGGGAGACTAATGATTATATACACTGCTTTTGAAATAAGTGTTGTAGGGCCTAGTGGCATTCTGTGTCTAGCAGAGTATTATGGAGATGATGGGAAGAGTTATAGCTACATAAAAAGGTAAGCGCTTCCCTACCAGTGTATTAATCACTAGTGTGCAGAGCAGCAGTGGGGTGGAGGGGGTTATCTCATTCTGAGGGTCCCCCACCTGCAGCCGGAGGGCTAGGGGGAGGATTGGGAGAAAGCTTTTGGAATGATCCTCCCCAAAACTTTTTTGCATCTCTCCTAAGCTCTGGTTAAATTCATTTGGGTACTAAGTCTTGAATTTGTGTCTCTTCTACATATGCAAAAGCTATATAGGGCAGGGGAGTGACATCACTGTGGTTCTTCACTGACTCTAGGGTTACCATATTTCAACAATCAAAAAAGAGGATGGGAGGAGCCCCGTCCTAGCCCCGCCCCCGCCCCGTCCTAGCCCCGCCCCTGTCCTGTCCTAGCCCCGCCCCTGCCCCTTCCACTCCCTCCCACTTCCTGCCCCCTCAGAACCCCCAACCCTCCCCCCACTCCTTGTCCCCTGACTGCCCCCCAGGACTCCACCCCCTCCCTAAGCCTCCCTGCCTCTTGTCCCCTGACTGCCCCCTCCTGAGACCTTCCCCACATCCTAACTGGCCCCCTAGGACCCTACCCCCTACCTGTCCCCTGACTGCCCCAACCCTTATCCACACCCCCACCCCCTGACAGCCCCCCCCAGAACTCCTGACCCATCTAAATCCCTCTGCTCCCTGTCCCCCCCCCTCCTGGGACCCCTGCTCCTAACTGCCCTCCAGAACCCCACCCCCTACCTAAGCCTCCCTGTTCCTTATCCCCTAACTGCCCCTTTCTAAGACCCCTCTCCCTAACTGCCCCCCAGGACCCTACCTCCTACCTGTACCCTGACTGCCCAAAACCTTATCCACCCCCCCAGAAAGCCCCCCCCCAAACTCCCGACCCCCCCCCCACTCCTTGTCCCCTGACTGCCCCCTCCTGGGACCCCTGCTCCTAACTGCCCTCCAGAACCCCACCCCCTACCTAAGCCTCCCTGTTCCTTATCCCCTAACTGCCCCCTCCTGAGACTCCCCCCACCTGTACTCTGACTGCCCAAAACCTTACACCCCCAACCCCCAGACAGCCCCCCCGAACTCCTGACCCATCCAACCCTCCCCCCTGCTCCCTGTCTCTTGACTACCCCAGAACCTCTCTGCCGCTTCTCTGGCCCCCGGCCCCCTTACTGTGCTGCAGAGCAGCGTGCTCGACAGCGGGGGAAGGGAGCAGGGTCGGAGCTCCAGACGGCGAAGGGCCGGCGATCTGAGAATGCAGGGAGAGGGAGAGAGAGGAGGGGAGTGGTGTCAAGTTTCAGGAGAGAGGAGGGGGGAAGTGACGGAAGGGCTCTGGCTCTGGCTCTGGCTGTCGGAGCCCGGGCTGCTTTGTAAGCCGCGCGCACGCTCTGTATTGGGGGGGAGGAGGGGAAGTCCGGACATTGACAAATTCCCCCCGGACGCTATTTTTAACTCGAAAAAGCCGGACATGTCCGGGGGAATCCGGACGAATGGTAACCCTAACTGACTCCCCACACAAAAAGACTCTTGGAAACACCTGAGGAACAAAGACTGAACTGGGGGAAGTGCTGGACCCAGTCGAAAGGGATTTTTAGCCTGTGAATGGAACACCTGGGGATTCCAAGCTGTAGGCAAGTGCAACTTGCCCCTTAAGAATCTGCAGCCTGCTTGTATCATCATTTAGGGTGAAAATTTGCTATTCATATCTGACCTATGTAGTATATTAAGCTTAGTTTGCTAGGTAATCTGCTTTGATCTGTTTTCTATCCTTTATAATCACTTAAAAATCTATCTTTTGTTGTTAATAAACTTGTTTTTGCTTTGTCTAAAACCAGTGTGTGGGAGTCATAACTCGGGGGAGAAAGTTGTTGTATATTCCTCTCCACATTGAGGGAAGGGGCAAATTTCATGAGCTTACTCTGTGCAGCACAAGATGGTATAGTTTTGGGTTTACATCCAGACGGGGGGCGTGCCTGAGTAGCTGGGAAGTTTCCTAGCTGGAGCCTTCACATGCAGGGCTGATCACAGCATCTGCATGTAACTCCAGCTGGGTGTGTCCCTACCTGTATGTGTGCTGGTGAAAGTGCATGCTGGTCACAGCAGTACAGTGTAAAGGGAGCCCTGGCTGGTGGATCAAGGGGGCTCAGTGGTACCCCAGTTCCAGGTGGCACCCTAGGGGGAACCTGTCATGCAAATATCATTAGTGTAATAGGCAAGGAGATGCAAAGAAATTGTGAAAAAGTATTACAGAACTAAAACAAAAAGTAACATTTTGTAAACTCTATAGTGTCTGTCTGTCCCTCTCCCCAGCCTGTCTCTCTGGGATTATGTGACTATTTGCTGAGTTTCCACTTTTACCCAACCCTGTATTTAAGCACAGTGGCTGCTACTCTCCGCATTTGGCACCTGATCTGTTGCTTTCACTATTTCTTTACCTGTGTAGCTGATTCTGTGTATCAGTCTGTCCCATCTGGAAAACTATTGGGATCCTGGTAGATGAAAGACAGTGTAAATGAAGTAAATAATCATCACATGGTGGTGTTACTTTTATAATGGGTAGAGACAGTAGGGAGAGAGAGTGGAAAGATAAATGACAAAGTAAGATTGTAAGTAAAGGAAGCTTGCTTTAAATGAGCTAATGTCTTTGTCTCTGCCCCAATTTCCTTTGTTTCTCTTGCCCTCCCTTTGCCCTTCTGAGATTCATTGCCTGTCCCTTGAGCATCCCTTTCTTCAATTGCTGTGGCTGCTACTGTCAACCAGACTCTATGCCTGGCATAGGATCCCTTTTTCCCCCTTTGAGAATTTTACAGGCTGCACCGGCTTGTCTGACATGGCTTCCCAGCACCAAGACAGGTTTCCACAGGTAGGGTTGAATTTGATGAGGAGTTTAACTTCAGACTTCATTAGCGAAAAGAGCTATTTTTAAAAAGAAAAGTCAAATTATGTTTAGTTCCTCTTTTTCCAAACTCTAGTGGAAGAAGGAATTTGTGGAATTTAAGGATGGGCAATATGGCCCAAAAATATTGCCTCTTCCTCTTCTGGCTCCCCCGCCTTGCCCTTCAGCCACCCCTAGAATTAAACTCAGACCACATTTCTGTGTGATCCCTTCTGCCCACATGTGCCATACTCTCTTCCATCATCTCCCATACACCACCACTTCTTATTGATGGGAACTCCTCATCACAATGCTGACTAAGCTTCCTAGTAGCCCTTAGGTGTGATGTTTTCCAGCAACTTGATGCCCCACTCTGCCATTCTGGAGCCGTGGGACCCTGTTGTATTAAGTTTGATGGAATAAATGGGTCCAAAGAATCAAAGGATTGAATATAACCCGGTTACTGTAGAACGTCAACATCATACAAATTCTGAGAGATTCTTGCTCAGGTGATTAACAATAATTTCATTTCATTTAGCCATTTTTGTTTCTATTCTTGCCAAGTGGAACATCCAACCTTGGCTGATCTGTGGATCCTTAGACAAAGTGTCTTTCACAATATGAACCATTTTCTTATTGCCTTTACTTTCTAGGTGGATCCTTTTGGGGGATGAACAGAGGTGAATAGCTTTTCTAATCTATGAGGATCATGAGGAATTAATACTTAAAATAATTCTCTATGTCCCTTAGGCTACATCTACACTACAGGGGGGAGTCTATTTAAGATACGCAAATTCAGCTACGTGAATAGCGTAGCTGAATTCGACGTATCGCAGCCAACTTACCCCGCTGTGAGGACGGCGGCAAAATCGACCTCTGCGGCTTCCTGTCGACGGCGCTTACTCCCACCTCCGCTGGTGGAGTAAGAGTGTTGATTCGGGGATCGATTGTCGCGTCCCGATGGGACGCGATAAATCGATCCCCGAGAGGTCGATTTCTACCCGCCGAGTCAGGCGGGTAGTGTAGACCTAGCCTTAGAGGGATGATAGGAGGAACCAAAGTCTCACATCCCAGGAGGTGTTTGGGATTTAGCCAAAGCCACTGGAGGTGACGATATCATCTGCGTCTCTCTCTGGGGCCCGGTCTCAACGCAATTTCTTTTAGAATTAGTATGATGAAGGCCCAATGGTGTTACAGTAGATTCCGGGATCCCAAACGACTATCCCAGATGAGTGGTGGCCTTGATGGTGAAGCTCACTCTTTCTGGTCCACCCATCTTCCAGTCAGCAATGGTTGTTAGCTTGCACACAGTCCTCCCTCCCCGCCCCACGTCTTTTTTAAGTATCCTAAAAAGGGGTGATAGGCAGGATATCCCATCCCCTTACTATTCTGTTCACCAGTTAAGCCTGTTGTCTGACACACCTAATTTCTGTCCTTCGATTTCCAGTTCCACACGTCTTTTGTTTACCATGATTAGGCATGATTTTAACACACTCCTTGAGTTATGTTAGTAGGCTTTTTTGTTTGCATTCCTTTATCTCCCTTTTGCACCATTTCCCATTAACATTTATTGTTATAGGTGACTGTGACATTTTATAAACTTTTGCTTACTTTCCACAGTTGAGCTTACAGTTAGGGTAAATTTGTAGTCCCAATTAATTCAGCAGCCCACAGCAGCTCTTCCTGGGTTCCTCTGGAAAGCCAGAGGACTCAGGAACAACCTCTTTCAATGATCCGTCAGCGATGCAAAGCAAGGCCAATTAAAAAAAATTAGTTGGGCTCAAGTGGAAGTGAGCATGGCCATAAACCCGGCCACTCAGGCAAAGGCTGATGCTTTCAAAGCCAAATGCCAGCTCAGCGGAACAGGAGCCAGGAAATGCTCAAATCAAGGCCCTTCTTGACCAGGCTGAGATAGTAGCCACCCAAGCAACTGAAGCCCTCCTGCTTACGCGGGGCCCAGACGGCTCCTGCCTGGAACACTGTGGATTGGGATTCAGCTGCCACCCAGGCTACTGGGCAACTACCATTGTGATTGAGGAGGAAACTTACCACCCAGGACATAAGGGGCAAGAACTCCACTGCCAGCTTGCATATTGTTGGTGAGGATTTATCTGTTGCCAACCAGGTAGGCCCAGAATCCAACACAAATACCAAATGAGATCCTGAAGGGTGCCACCAGAACTGGTAGCATTGACTCCTGAGTTACTAATGATGCTGACTCCCCTGTGCTTCAGGTATCTCATTACCAACCAGCGAAGACCTGCCACTGAAGCCTTCCTTTGTCGTCTGTTAACTAAAACCATGGCCTGCTGCTGCCAGCCTTCCACCCTCTTCCAGTCTGTGCAAAACAATACCTAGATGGCCATGCCCCTACATGATGGCCCCTTCCCTCCAAACACCCCCAGCATGCTCAATCCCACTTATGCCCCAGAGCTCCCATCTACCCACTACACCTAACCAGCCTGCTCTGCCCCTCCACAGTGGCATCACCTCCCAATGCCCCCAGCCTACCAATTCCCATTAAAAGGTAGCCATCTCTCCAATACCCACATGCTCCCATATATCCTCCTTCCATCCAGCTACCCCAAACCTAACCATGCAGCTACTAAATTTTGGGTACTTAATTTAGTTCTAATTTTGTTTGTATAAAAGAGTTTTTAAAAAATAGATATGTAAAAATAGCTATGCTCCTTGGTATATTAGTTTGTCTCTTATTGTATTTGTGCATCTTCCTGCAGGGAGGGAAAAATATACTTCTGACATGAGAACCCGGGTACTCGTAAGAGAGTACATGACAAAATGAAAAATTATTTAAGCTGGTACAATGGAAATAAAGAGTTTGGGGGATATCTAGGTGTGATGCTTTGGGAGTTCACCCAGACCACTAAGGGGTTCTGTCACCACCCTGTAACCCTGGATGCTTCAATCCTGCGCAGCTCTGGCTTATTGTCCTGACACCAGTAGCTTGTTTACAGCACACAAGTGTGTTTACTCCTTCCAGAGTGACACCAACAGCCCTACCAGTTCCAAGTCTTGCCAAAACCATCTCCTCTGCAGTGTCCAGTCCCTCTCACTGTAGCATTCACATTATCAAGTTTGCTGCTCATAGGTGGCGGGGTGAAGCTCAATGCGTCCCCCCCCCATGGCACCAGTCAAGTGGGGGCTGACAACTCAGTTGGGGCCATGGGGGGGGCTTCTCAGCCCTGACCAGAACTCTGAGCCCAGAGTCCCTCCTGCCCCCCCAGCCGGGGGCTGCAGCGGCAGAGCTTCGAGCCCATCCCCCTGTTCTGCCCCCACTCCGCCTATTTCCCCCAAGGCCCCACCCTTCACTTGCTCCTTTCAGTCCCCCCCCCCCTTTCCGTTGTGGCCCCAAGACTGAAGAAGCTCGGTGCCCCTGCCGTGGAGTGAGAGCTCCACTAGCCCCAGGGGGAGATTCTTCCAGGGGCCCCAAATTGGCTAGAGCCCGTGCAGTAATCTGCCACTGCCTCCCCCAGGCGGTGCGAGGTTTGGGGAGGCTTGGCCAAGAATTTTACTTTGTTTGGCTGAGAATTTTACTCTTCAATTTGAAACACGGCACTGAGATAGTTGTGTAAGAAAACAAGATTAAGTTTATTAACAAAGAACAGACATTTAAATGATACTGAGTAGAAGGAATTGAGATAGAAATGGTTACAAACAAACAAAAGTAAAAGTAAAAATACTAAGATTAAAATTCTAAGGTTAAAACCTAACGACAATATCCCCAAAGTTTTATCTTTGTTTTCAAAGTCAGGAAGCCATTCTGGGGACTCAGCTTGCTGTGTCTATGAGGGAGCTGATGCCATGTTAATTTTTGCAGTCTCCTCCCCCGTGCTGAGACAGTTAAGTGGCTATCTCCCCCACTTGCTAGTTTGACAGCTTTGTTTATCTTTTATGTAAACGTACTCTCATTGTGTCTCTTTGCTCAAGTTACATTGGCGACACATTCAAGCTGGTGGGACCACATTCCTCAGTCTAGGGTGGGGTGACTTAAGCCCTATCCGGTAAACAAAGTTTAAGAACATATTTCCAGCACATATATCACTTGTATATACACCACACAATAATATTAATGTCCAGTGTGTTACTAGTTCACATATGATACCTTACATGATACCTTTTAGATACAGTTTATGACAACGAGTTGGATACACAGAGTTGGCCAGATCAGCTGTGGCTCACTGTTAGATAATAGGGAGCCCCTGGCTCTCTGGCCCTGGGGTGCTCTTAGGGTTGCAATAAGACTTACTGCTTCCAGATTTGGGCCTGCGTAGACTGCTTCCCGTCAAATGTGGAGGTGCAATAAGGAAGGAAGGAAGGTGGAACAATGCTTTAAACTAAGCCCATAAAAACTCAGCCTGCAGCTTTGTCAGTTACACCTACGTTATTACTAATTCCAATGATTGCTAACCTAATGCAGAAGGACGTTAGGGGTGAGTGCAGAGAACCTCTTAGGATCAAAAGGGACAATGCCATTTCCTATTGGCCAGGGACCTGAATCTTTACTTTTGCAAGAAGCGCCAGATCCTCAGCTGGTTTAAATCAGCATAGGTCTATTGACTTAAATGGTTCTATACACTATTTACACCAGCTGAAGACCTGGCCTTCTCTATGAAATAAAAAGTTTGCATGACTTTTGCATATTAAAACACAGGAAACTAAGGTACCTAGTTGCAGTAAGTCTTGGAGAATTTTCAAATAATCGGTATAGATTGTCACTGAATATCTGCTGAGTCCAAAGCAAACTGAGATAAAAGAAAACTCTAGTGTCTGCAAGGCAGTATACAATCCAAAGTTTGGGAGAAAAATTATGAAGGCAGATTCAAATTCAGATGAAAAAAGATTTCATATCACAAAAAAAGTTTTGCTTGAGACTTTAGTACGTATTGTAAATAAGAAAACAGTGTTAGAAAGAAGCCTTAACCAAAATAGGAACTGCTTTGAACTGAAATAAATGGCCAAAGGAAGTGATTCCAGGAATTGAAAATGACACTTTATACCATTTGAAAGTGAGGAAGCCCAGTTTACGAACGGTATGTTATGAGCTGGGTGAAACCTTGTCATGAGTTAAAACCTCACGCAAACTATATTTACCTCTAATGTTATGTCAAATATTGGCTATTTAATGAAACTGAAGTTGGGGTGGTGGTGATGGGGAAATAAATAGGAGAGTAACTAGATGACATGATATTAAGATTCAGTATTCATGACCTACTGGCAATATAAATCACTGTCAAACAAACACAAATGGGTTCAAGACTAGTGTGAACTCTTCTAAGTACTGGTTCTGGGTAAATAATCAGAAGGAAAATATGTTGATCCCTGGGATCTTATGAAGGTCATTTGACGATGCTTAAGATGAAATCTTGCCCCATTGAAGTAAATGGAATTTTAAGTACAAATTAATGTGATCTTTGCCTAAGTATTGTAAAGAATCTGCCTTTCTTAGAAAAAGCAACTCTTTCTATAACCGAGTATACACAAAAATCAAAGGGCAAAATCTGCTATAAACTCTGCTGTCTCAGCCAGGGCATAGATATCTACCAATATTTTTAATTACATACATAGAATCAAATCCATCCTTTATCCGTTGTTGAAATCTAGAAAAACAGTGCATTTCAGTGCTAGATTAGGACTTGGAAGACTGGAGTACTGTTCCTGGCAATGTTACTAACCTGCTATGGGACCTTGGGACAGACATTTCACCTTTCTGTGCCTGTTTCCCTCCTACCTTTAATTTATTTAGACTATAAACTTTTCAAGGCAGAGGCAGTCTTGTTACATATTTGTAGGGTGTCTACCATAACAGGGCCTCTAGGTGCTACTGGAATGCAAATAATAGTTGCACAGATGTGAGAGCAAAATTTGGCTCTTGCCGGTTTCAAGGTCATTACTGGGTGAAAGAACTGCTGCATAAAATATGACTGAGCCAATCAGCCTGTGGCTGTCTTGTTGGTTATATAACCCTACCGTATAAAACACAGTAAAAATATTTGAGGTTTTCCCACCCAGTGTCGCTGAACTTCATCTGTGAAATTGTTGGTCTCACTGGACTGATTGACTATTACCATAGATTCACTCAAACTATTATAGACTTACAATAGTGCTTTTTATCAACAAATTGCACATTTCCCTATAAAGGTTAATTAAGTTTTGTGACACCCCCCCCCCATAATCTAAGGAAGAATTATCCCCCATTTACTGATGGGGAAATTCAGGCACACAACAATAAAATGACCTCCCTCCTAAGGTCACAAAGCAAGTTTGTGGCAGAGCCAAGAAGAAAACCCAGAACGCCTGACTCCCAGTCTCCTGGCTCTCACCAGACCATGCATTTATGCCATAGAGCAAAATTTAACCATTTCCACAGCAGTGGCATGTGGGCTCTGAAACACAGGTAAGAAAGCATCGAATATTCCAGCCCACTTAATCTGAAAGCTTCCTATAAGTCTGTGGAAACACATAAAGCAGACAGGTCAATTTTATATTGATTGATGGCATTTTGGAATAAAAAGCTTTGATATATTCAATTTATATTTAAAACATATACACACACTGTTAAAATCTAACATTAAGAGCTTTTTCTTTTACATTTTCTTAAGGGTCAGCAAGAGACACTTTCATAGAATCATAGGACTGGAAAGGACCTTGAGAGGTCATCTAGTCCAGTCCACTGCATTCGTTGCAGGACTAAGTATTACCTAGACCATCTCTGACAGGTGTTTGTCTAACCTGCTCTTAAAAATCTCTAATGATGGAGATTCCACAACCTCCCTAGGCAATTTATTCCAGTGCTTAACCACCCTGATAGTTAGGAAGCTTTTCCTAATGTCCAGCCTAAACTGCCCTTGCTGCAATTTAAGCCAACTGTTTCTTGTCTTATCCTCAGAGATAAAGGAGAACAATGTTTCTCCCTCCTCCTTATAACAACCTTTTATGTACTTGAAAACTGTTATCATGTCCCCTCTCAGTCTTCTCTTCTCCAGACTAAACAAATCCAGTTTTTTCAATCTTCCCTCATAGATCATGTTTTCTAGACCTTTAATCATTTTTGTTGCTCTTCTCTTTCTACACAGCATGCCAGAACATTGGCTTAATAGCATTTATCTGTATGCACAAATTATCTGGTACTATGTATCTTTGCATAATATTTGCTTTATTTGCAACAAACTGAGTGAGGTGTCTTATTTTTCAAAGATTAAACAAGAATATTTTTAAAATTATTTGTACTTCAAAGTCCACTGTCTGTGCCTCAGAGTCCCATCCATAATATCGACTTAATTACACTTGCCCTCCTTTATAAAGCACTATGAATGGCAAGCACTATATTACCGTGTGTGTATATACACAATGAACTCTTTTATAGGGCCAAATTCTGCCCAAGAAACAATCAAAGAGAGCTGAAATCAGTGGGAGTTGTCTGCATGTGTCTGAGGGAAGAATTTGGCCAATAATTAAGGCATTTATAATGAATCCTTCACTGTAATATCCAGTTACTACTGGAGTGATTTTCCTTTATACAACAGCTTCATTTTAAGCAGAGATTCACTAAAAGCAGCATTGAATAAATGCATCAACATTCTTCTAGATTCTCTGCCTACTTCACTGTGATTGGAGTTTCACTGTGTCTGAACTCATTGTAAGCAGAGATCTACTCTCTATTTTTCCCCTCTAGACAAAATTGGCTTTCACAGGCCTCTTTGATAGTTCCAACCACTGTTGGAAATCACCATTTATTCCTTCCCTTCCCATTCAATATCTCATTGAGAAGAAAGTTTGCAGAGGGGATACATGTTCAGGGCAGCATTTCAATGCCAGAAGTTTCTATTCTTATGGAGATTAGATGCAGGGGTCCATCACAATCTGATGAAGAAGGAAGAGCTGCAAGGTTACCCCTGCCATCCCCCAAGATTATATCTGAATTGATAAATTTTGCCTTGCTAGTGTTTTGCAGTTGCTAGGGCTTTTCTCGATACTGATCTTTCCATACTCTCCTTTACCTATATTGCTGTGTGGTTTATGTTAGACTGCAATGCTTCATTTTATTATTTAATTGTATATTATATCACTGTAAGTGTACACAGTGAAAATGTGCCAAACAAATTAATACCGTTCTCAAAGAGTTTACAAGCTAAGGGCCCTATCCTGAATCACAAAAGTAAATAGGAATTTTGCAATATTGGACCTGTAAGGCATGAATTGTAGTCATACAACAACAGCAAACACAGAAGGCCAAACTCTGCTGTTTTACTCATGCAAGTAGCACAGTGAGAGTCTTTGGCTTTGGCCCAAAGTGTGTTTGTAGTATCTCAGAGGAAGGGTATAGTTTCTACAAAATGGGCCAAATTCATCCCCTTTGTAACTTCACTGACTTCAGTTACAGCAGGATGAATTTGGCCCAGTGACTGTTAAAAACACTGCCTTCATATTTTCCTTAGGAACTCTCCTTTTCAAATGATGGAGTCTCAGCGTAGAGCTAGTGCTGTCACTACAATACACGTGCAAGTCCTGCACACTGGAAATCCTCAGCCTTTGTACAACAGGGTATGAGCATGGTAAGCAGAGATCTACTCTCTATTTTTCCCATGCATTCACCCACGAAAGCTTATGCTCCAATACATCTGTTAGTCTTAAAGGTGCCACAGGACTCTCTGTTGCTTTTTAGGGTATGAGCATGGTATTCAGTCACTATGAATACATGCAACCAACTACTCATTCATTTTAAAGGAAAAGCAATTGCATCCATTCTCTGTAAGTATCTTATATATGCCTCAATGAGATATTTAAAATCTCACTCAAAATTCTTTGAAACCTCATTCAGACTGTCAGTTTTGGAACCATGCTGTATAGTGAATGTGTAATATATAATGTATGTATTCATGGCATACTGTGTGCATGCAGGTATACAGTGCACACATGGCAAAATGGTATATAATGGTGTATGGAGCACATATGGCATATGTACAATTCATGAATGTATAGAGTTGTATGTAGACCAGAGTCCTAGCCAGCTGTGTGTGGATAAAGTGTGCATATTTCTTATGCTCCGCATATACATGTTGCACAGAATGTTACATGCACATGTATTGTGCATGAGTGAGCAAGGTGTATGTATAGTAGATGGTATATAGTGTATAACAATGCACATACAGTGGTGGGTATAACACTTGAACCTCCATGTTACATTTATTCCAAGAGAAATTAGCTAATCTCCCCCCACGCTACCTGTAGGCAGCAGGAGCAGGTTTTAGGTTAGGAAACTGAAGGGAATGCTAGTGCTGAGGGTGCACAAGCACCCCTGGCTTGAAGTAGTTTCCACCATACACAGACAGGGTTTACAGTTGTGTTCAATGGCTTTCAGCACCCCCACTAAAAATTTTCCAACGCCACTAGCTGAAGCCACAGAAAGCGTGTGTAGGGAAGACAGATATTGGACCACGAAGGGACTGGCCAAGAGCAGGGGCCAGAAGGAAGGAGCAGTGAGGAATCAGGAGACTGAACTCCTTAGAGGTCAGGAGTCAGCTCAGGGGTGGGGGGCGACATGCAACTCGGGGGCAAGAATCTCTGCCTGTCCTCTGCCCAGGGAGAACGGGGCAAAGAGCACCCTACACAGGAGCAGCGCCGGGGAAGTGCAGCTGCTCGTCTCCATCCCAACTCTTAGCGCTGAAAGGCCAGAAGCATTTCGCTCCGACGCCCTAAGCTGCCCTGCTCTTCCCTCCGCTGAGCCTGCGCTCACAGCCGTTAGGTAGGAGAGCGGGCTGGTAAAGGAAAGTTCACTAGTGTCCCGCGGCCGGGGCCACACGAACCCGAAGCGCACCCAGGTGCACAGCGACTGAGGCCGGTGCACGCTATGCATGTGGATAGGGTGCAGCCGCTGCCTGCATGCTGGGTTTGGAACATGCAGGCACAGGTGTAGCGGGAACACACACCGCTCGCGCCGCCGAGCACCCTCTTTCCGCCCCTCCCACCCCCAGGTCCGGCACGCGCGCCTCCAGGCCACGAGGCAGCGACGCGCGCGCGCGCCCGAGCGGCGGGGAGGATTGAAGAAGCGGCGGCCTGTGCGCTGATTGGCTACTCTGAGCCGGGTTCCCCGCCCACCCTGTGTGCGAGCGCGAGAGTTGGAGGGGGCGGGGATGGGTTGCTATGGGACTGACGTCAAAGAGTGTCGGGGACGGGAGCGGAGAGACACGGAAAAGGTCAAACTAAAGGCGAGGAGGAGAGGCGGCCGGAGTGGCGGGGGGCCCGGAGCGGGGCTCGAGCCGGCCGCCCCACGGCACTCGGGGCGTCCCCCGGCCAGACGGGCCGGGCCCGGCCCAGCCCCGCTCGCGGGAGGAGCCGGAGCCCCCATCCCGTCACAGGTAGGGGCGGGTTGAGAGCCCTGCACCACGGGCCGGCGGCTCGCGGGGGAGGGGGCAAGGGCCTGGCCTTGGGGCACGGCCCGGGGGGGGAGCAAGGATCGCTGCTTCCCCTCCAGTACAGGGCACTGGGTCCAGGCGGGGTGGGCAGGGCGGGAGGGCTCCCCCTTCCCTCACATTGTCCTGGGGCCCCACACTGTGGGGTTCTCTGCTGGGGGGGGGGAGGGAGACCTCTCTTCCCTTCCCTTCCCCCCAGTTGGTCCTGTGTTGGGGAAGGGGGTGGTGTGGGAAGGATCTCTCTCCCCTTCCCCCTCCCATTGGCCCTGTAGTGGGGAAGGGATGAGCCTGGGAAGGACCTTTCCCTTCCCCCACCCATTTGCCCTGAATTGGGGAAGGGGGTGGAATGGGAAGGACCTCTCTTCTCTCCCCTCCCCCCGTTGGCCCTGTATTGTGGGGGAGGTAGCATGAGAAGAGCTGCTTTTTCCTCTCCTCCCCCCACCCAGTTGGTCGGGGGGGCGGCAGGGGAAGGACCGCTCTTCCCTTCCTCTCCCCACCTCTTTGCCCTTGCTCTGATGGCCCTATCAAAGTGGGGGTGGGCAGAATGAAGAAATGACTGCTCCATCTTCCTGAGAACTAGATTCTCAAGCGGGATGGGCTGTCCAATAGCACTTTTCCTATTACCCAAAGAAACTGATGTTGGAAGTGGGAAGCTATGGCCCTGAAGGGCAAGATTGTGGGATGGGACATAAGCAGCATTCTCCACTCAAGGTGCCACTCATGGAGCCTTCAGGAAGCAGATGCTAGGGATAAATTGTAGTCTTCCCACAAATGAGGATTCTGGGGTAAAGGATCAAAATGCAGGATCTGTGGCACAAACCACGCACTTCAAAAGAGTGAGTTACCAGGACCATCAGCTGGCAGAAGAAGTAGTTGGTCCACACACTCTAACCCACAAGAGGGTTAGACCTGAGGCAAAACACTAGATTGTATGTGAAATCACAAACTGTAAGTATACAGGCAAACAAATATTGTTTAGAAAGGAGGGATAGGTCCTGTATTTAGGGCACTAGCCTGGGATTTAGGAGATCGGGGTTCAACTTCCTGCTCTGCCACAGAGTTCCTGTGTGACCTTGTACAAATCACATAGTCTCTCTGTGCCTCTGTTCCCCCTCTGTAAATTAGGGATAATATTTCTATACCCTGACATGTGAATGCGAATAAATACGTTAATGATTGACTTGCTTACCTACTCTGGTAACGTTAGCTTACTTATTTGTACTGCAGTCATGCTTCCAGGAAATCTATGCTGAGTGACAAATTCTCATGTAGCGGATGGATTTGAAAAGAGACAACACTCCTGTTTAGTCCTAATCTGTTCCATTGCACTATTTGCAAGGTGCTATACTCGAGTATTTAAGGTACCACAACTTCAAGGTGAGAATAGCTTCCGTGTGGGCTTTTTGCTGTATTTGCGTAGAATACAGTTAATCTTTGTTTCACGATTAGAGGAGCAGAGTGGACATAATATTTTTTAAAAGTGCATCTATCTAAATAGGCACATGTCTGAAATGAGTGAGAAATGTCAACCTTTCTGTTATGGGAGAGAAGTACCCTGATGTACTTGATATGCTCAAGAACACATCTTTGCAATCAGTTTGCAACTTACCACAGTACAGTTTTTGTATTTGCGAGAGCATTGACTGAATGCCACCTGAGTCTGCCTGCCAGTACTTTTGCAGGAAAGTAATAAGGAAGGCTGATGACAGGAAGTTCCCAGACCTGGTAATGAAGTGTAAATAATATTTCAACTTCAAGGAACACTTTCACCTCTCAGCTGACTGATTTATGTAACTGGTGTGATATGTTGCTTTTTAAAAAAATTATCAAGCGGCTTAAAGTCTCCATAGAAACAAACTCAGCAGTTTCCTGGAGTGAATTTGACTAAAAAACTACTCTTAAAAGTTTTACTATAATTCTGGTTTTCAGATTCCATTTGGCAAGCAGTTTTCCTTCTATTTCTGGCTTTTATGGAAAGGTGCAAGCATATGTACAGGGCAAAAAAGAGGATTTATTTGACAATATCTAGGTTTTCTCCAGTAATTTGAACTACAAAGCATCACTTTTAAAGTTTTTATATGTAATTGGTATAGTCCGTTTTAATGTTTAGACGTCCCCTCAGGGAAACTGCTAGATTTGTGGAGGGTAAGGGATGGACATGTCCAAAAGGGCACAGTGAAATTACAAAAAGAAAGGAGCCGTTTCCCTTTCCTATAACAAAACAAGTTGCATTTAATTTTACTCTTTAACATTCAGGAGTCCTGAAAATATAAAGAACCCAGTTTCATCACTACCCCAGGCATCTTTAATTTGTGCAAGCAGCACTTAGTCAGCAGGTCACTCTAGGGTAGGATCTGATGAGAAAGTCAAATGAAAGAGTCCCATTCAATTACATCATGTAATGGCAGACAGCTAAAAAGTGACAATTTTTTTAAGTGCTTATATACAAATGCTAGAAGTCTAAATAATAAGATGGGTGAATTAAAGTGTCTCATATTAAATGAGGATATTGATATACTAGGTATCACAGAAACTTGATGGAATGAGGGTAATCAATGGGACACAATAAAACCAGGGTACACAATATATCAGAAGGACAGAACAGGTCATGCTGGGGGTGGAGTGGCACTATATGTGAAAGAAAGTGTAGAATCAAATGAAGTAAAGATCTTAAATGAACCAAACTGTACCATAGAATCTCTATGGATAGTAATTCCATGCTTGAATAATAAGAATATAGCAGTAGGGATATACTACCATCTGACCAGGATGGTGATAGTGACTGAAATGCTCAAGGAGATTAGAGAGGCTATAAAAATTTAAAAATACAGTAATAACGGGGAATTTCAGCTCTCCCCATGTTGATTGGGTACATGTCACCTCAGGATGGGATGCAGAGATGAAGTTTCTTGACATTTTAAATATTGGAGCAGCTAGGCCTGGAACCCACAAGAGGAGAGGCAATTCTTGATTTAGTCCCAAGTGGAGCACAGGATCTGGTCCAAGAGGTGAATATAGCTGGACCGCTTGGTAATAATGACCATAATATAATTAAATTTAACATCCCTGTGGTGGGGAAAACACCACAGGAGCCCAACACAGTAGCATTTAATTTCAGAAAGGGGGATACACAAAAATGAGGAAGTTAAAAAGAAATTAAAAGGTACAGTGCCAAAAGTGAAATCCCTGCAAGTTGCATGGAAACTTTTTAAAGACACCGTAATAGAGGCTCAACTTAAATGTATATCCCAATTTAAAAAACAGTAAGAGAACCAAAAAATAAGTACATCAGAAGCAGGAAGCCTGCTAAACAACCAGTGGGGCCACTGGACGATTGAGATGCTAAAGGAGCACTCAAGGATGATAAGGCCATTATAGATAAACTAAATGAATTCTTTGCATTGGTCTTCACAGCTGAGGATGTGAGAGAGATTCCCAAACCTGAGCCATTCTTTTTAGGTGACAAATCTGAGGAACTGTCCCAGACCGAGGTATCATTAGAGAGGTTTTGGAGCAAATTGATAAACTAAACAGTAATAAGTCACCAGGACCAGATGGTATTCACCCAAGAGTTCTGAAGGAACTCAAATGTGAAATTGCGAAACTACTAACTGGTTTGTAACCTATCATTTAAATCAGCGTCTTTACCAGATGGCTGGAGGATAGCTAATGTGACACCACTTTTTAAAAAGGGCTCCAGAGGTGGTCCTTGCAGTTACAGGCCAGTAAGCCTAACTTCAGTACCGGGGAAACTGGTTGAAACTATAGTAAAGAACAAAATTGTCAGACATAGATGAACATAATTTGTTGGGAAAGAGTCAACATGGTTTTTGGTGAGGCACAAGTTCCCTTTACAATCTACTAGAACTTTTTGAGGGAGTCAGCGAGGATGTGGACAAGGGGGATCAAGTGGATATACTGTACTTAGATTTTCAGAAAGCCTTTGACAGGGTCCCTCACCGAAGGCTCTTAAGCAAAGTAAGCTGTCATGGGATAAGAGGGAAGGTCCTCTCATGGATTGGTAACTGATTAAAGATAGGAAACAAATGGTCAATTTTCAGAATGGCGAAAAGCAAATAGTGTTGTCCCCCAGGGGTCTGTACTGGGGCCAGTGCTGTTCAACATATTCATAAATGATCTGGAAAAAGGGGTAAACAGTGAGGTGGCAACATTTGCTGATGGTACAAAACTACACAAGATAGCTAAGTCCGAAGCAAACCGAAGAGCTACAAAAGGATCTCACAAAACTGGGCGACTGGGCAACAATATGTCAGATGAAATTCAATGTTGATAAATGCAACATTGGAAAATATAATACGAACTATGCACATAAAATGATGGGGTCTAAATTAGCTGTTACCACTCAAGGAAGAGATCTTGGGATCGTTGTGGACTCAGTGTGCAGCAGCTGTCAAAAAACCCAACAATGTTGGGAATAATTAAGAAAGGGATAGATTATAAAACAGAAAATATCCTATTGCCTCTCTATAAATCCATGATACGCCCACATCTTGAATACTGCGTGCAGATGTGGTTGCCCCATCTCAAAAAAAAAAAAGATACATTGGAATTAGAAAAGGTTCAGAAAAGGGCAACAAAAATGATTAGGGATATGGAACGGTTTCCGTATGAGGAGAGATTAATAAGACTGGGACTTCTCAGCTTGGAAAAGATAGAGGTCTATAAAATCATGACTGGTGTGGAGAAAATAAATAAGGAAGTGATGTTTATTCCTCATAACACAAGAACTAGGGGTCACCAAATGAAATTAATAGGCAGCAGGTTTAAAACAAACAAAAGGAAGTATTTTTTCACACAACTCACAATCAACCTGTGGAACTCCTTGCCAGAGGATGCTGTGAAGGCCAAGACTACAACAGTGTTCAAAAAAGAACTAGACAGGATACTGGGCTAGATGGACCTTTGGTCTGACCCAGTATGGCCGTTCTTATGTTCATTGATCTCAGCAGTTTTACAGAGGTCATATTTTTAACGTGGATAAATTAAACTTGAATCCTTTTCTCCATAAGTATTGAGCACAAATATGTGTTCCTGCCTACATACCTTTTTGCTTTGTTATTCTTTTTCTTTAGATGCTTACTGTAACCATTGTAAAGTTCCAAATCTCCATGGATTATATTCCTCAATTTAGTATCCTGATGTAGTTTATAACTTTTTTTTTTTCCTAAAAAAGGCTGTTTATCTTCAGAATCCTAATGAAACAATAAAATGGTGAGGTTTGTTACTCTTTAACACCTGTTCGCCATTGGATTGGAGAAACGTATATTATTTTTATCTTGGCATATGGAAAGCCAGTGCTGCCAAAACACATATGGGAGTGACATCAGCATTTCCTTGAGTCGTTTGTGTCTAATGGTTCCAGGTAGTGACTTGTGTGCTACTTGAATATTCATGTAAAGTGTACTCTACATCACATCCTGCAATTCTCTCCTCTCACACACACAACTTTTAGGCCTTGGAAATCTGTAGTAATAAGTTATTAGTCCTCTACTATGTCAAATGTCTACACGCAAATTTGCTACTAACATTCTAAGGGTATGCTCAAACGTTACACGGCTGGTTTAGATAAGTAACTTGGAGTACAACACAATTAGTTCTCCAGGTACTATCCAATAATGGACAATGCTCCTACATCACTTTACCTCCAGTGCTGGATGTGGAGATAGATCATCGGTGGGCAAACTACGGTGGTCCGCGGGACCGTCTTGCCCGGCCTATGAGCTCCTGGCCGGGGTGGCTAGCCCCCGGCCCCACCCCTGCAGCCACGCCGCCGTGCGGGCAGTGCTCTGGGTGGTGTGGCTGCACGCTCCTGCAGGACAGCGCGGCAGCGTGTCTGGCTCCGGCTGTGCAGCGCCGTGGCCAGACATGCTGCTCTGAGCAGCTTGGTAAGGGGGCGGGGAGCAGGGGGTTGGATTAAGTGGCAGGGGGTCCCGGAAGGAAGTTCTTCTTCACACAGTGCACAGTCAACCCATGGAACTCCTTGCCTGAGGAGGTTGTGAAGGCTAGGACTATAACAGCATTTAAAAAAGAACTAGATAAATTCATGGAGGTTAAGTCCATTAATGGCTTTTAGCCAGAATGGGTAAGGAATGGTGTCCCTAGCCTCTGTTTGTTAGAGGGTGGAAATGGATGGCAGGAGAGAGATCACTTGATCATTAACTGTTAAGTTCACTCCCTCTGGCACGTCTGGCATTGGCCACTGTCGGCAGATAGGATATTGGGCTGGATGGACCTTTGGTCTGACCCAGTATAGCCATTCTTATGTTCTTATCTGAGCCCAAAAAGGAATTCTGCCTTTAAATAAACTGATTCTGTGACCTTGTTCTATGGTCAGTGTTCAGTCATGCATAAGGGAGATACTATCTTCTTTTCATAGTTAAGGTTGAAACTAGTCTTCCATTATTAAATGCCTTTTTTAAAAAATCCTTCTGCTTCCCTGCTCACTAAATCTGTTTTCCTGAAACTTTACTGACAGGAATTTTGTCAGAATGTAATGTTTCTGGATATCTTTAAGTAAATTGGGCATGTTGTTTGGGAGATAAGAGTAAGAAGATTGATTGATGAAGTAACTTTTTTTGTTATTTCCAAGCTGTTGTGGCGCTAACAGACACCAAGCTTATCTGTTGCTGTTGATGAGGGCATGTGCCTTTGGCTGGTTCTAGGGTGGGAATCGGCAGAATTATCTAATTATTTAAGTGTTTTTTCTCATACCTGATGAGGCTTGATAGGCATTTTAAAAAAAATCCACAGCTCTAGAAGAGGAATAGCATGTAAGGAACCATATGCAGAGGAGAGGGTATGTTTGGAGGGAGAGTGAGAAAGCGAATGCCATTTTGGGAAATGAATAGTAGTGCTGGTCTGGGAAGAAACAGAGGACCATTTAGTCTTTAAGGCTATGTCTATGCTACAGACCTTACAGTGGCACAACTCTCTCTTGCTAGCATAATTAAACCATCCCCAACAAGCGGCATTAGCTATGTCATCAGGAGAGTCTCCTGTGGGTATAACACTGTCCACACCAGCACTTCTGCCGGTGAAACTTTTGTCAGTCAGGAATGTTTTCATACTCTTGACTGGCAAAAGTTTTACTGACAAAAGTGGTAGTGTAGCCAAAAAAAATAGTTTCACGTATAAACTCACATTCTGTACTCCCTTCTTCACAACATATTTAGCTCCGTCTCCTTGTGTTGGGTGTGATAAGCAGGTTGGGTATCGGAAGAGGAGCAGGGTCCATCCTTGTGAAGTTCCTAACCTAACAGGGCTGGAGCTTCCACTAAGCGGCAGGATTTGGGGGGTGGCATTTTGCTGCCCTCAGTGGAAATTCGGTGGCGGGGGGTCCTTCCGCTCCAGGTCTTCAGTGGAAATTCAGCGGCGTGTCCTTCACTCGCTCCGGGACCCGCCGCCGAAGTGCCCCGAAGATGAAGAGCGGAAGGACCCCCGCCGCCGAAGACCCCAGATCCCCTGAATGCTCAGAGGAGGAGCGCTGCCGCCTAGGGTGGCAAAAACCCTGGCACTGCTCCTGTAACCTAAGCAAGGACTCTTATAACTGAGCAATTCTGACACATTTTTAAAAAAACAGGGAAATGCCCAGGCAAGACACATAAATTGGGTTTAGGATTTTAAATGTCAACCATGATTAGAGGACTAAAACACTTGAGATCATTATTGTTTTTTCAAAATCCACAAATGTTGTGTGGAAATTCAGAGTTACGGTTATACTTAAAAAAAAAAAAAAAAGAGAGAGAAAAGAAAACCTGGAAAATTCAGATTGAAGGTCACCCAAACCATCACTGTGTCAGTGCCCGCAGAACTGAAAAGTAGGAGAAAATCCTGTCCTGAAATTACATACATCTTCAATACATCAGTGAATTCAAAAACCGAGAAGTGCTCTAATTGGATTGCTTTACTCTTGTTTGTTCACTACTGTCATTTTTATACAAATACAACAAACTTTGTATCTTCTTTAAGACAATATACAATTCCCAAAAAAAGGTGGGTATTTACATTTAACTGTCCACTTTCAGAACCATTGTTTGGGACTGTTTCTCCAAATGTGCAAGAACTTTCAAGTGTGAAAGTGTTGCTGTAGTGTGAGATTTAGTAGAGATCCATAGCAACTGTATTTGTTATAAAACTCCCCCAAATACTGAGATATTTGCAGTCTTTGCTCCCTAATCTTTTTGTCTGATAATTTTTGTAATGTTTTTTTTTTTGGGGGGGGTGGTAATACAGTGCTTTTAATGTTTATAGATTCCAAGGCTAGAAGGAACCATTGTGATAATCTAGTCTGACCTCCTGTGTAACACAGGCCATAGAATTTACCTGAAAAAATTCATAGAGCAGCATATATTTTAGAAAAACATCCAATCTTGATTTAAAAATTGTCAGTGATGGAGAATCCACCATAACCCTTCATAAATTGTTCGATGGTTAATTACACTCATTGTTAAAAAATTTACACATATTTTAGCATGGAATTTCCCTGTATAAATCAGAAATACCAGATGGAGTTTTAAGTGACTGTCATGTACAATTTAGGAAATGAACATTTCAGATACTAATAAAAGGACCAGATTGGAAATACATAATGAACCGAAGAGTGTCCTTTTCAGCATATGTGAGATTTAGCTGTACCATTCTACCCTTGCTGAGAGGGGAGTGTTAAAATTCCTGTGCATCAGAGAACTGTTTACCCCTTTGCATATAGTTGGGATATATATGTACTGTTGAAATAGAAAACTTAAATTTAAAACTATAAATTGATGCTTTGCCCTAAAGAAGCCTTAATATCAAATCTACTTACTGTCTTAAATATTTATTCTATATTTGTAAAAATCTTATGTGGCAAATTGTCCTCTCTGCAAGTAGAGTCAGTGTTGGGAGCAATGATTGGAGTGCTCCAGGGATCAGTTTCACAACCAAGTTTGTTCACTGTATGTCTCAGTGACCTGGAAGAAGGAATGTGCAGTAAGGTGATAAAAATTTGTTCAGGAGATGACACAAATTCTGCTTTTGTCTGAGGCAGAAAGGGGGAGGAGTGGGCAGATGGCAGTCAGTACAAAAGAGGTGAGTAATCAAATTCTTAACTAGAAGCCTGAGCGAAATGTTTCGTGCATTCGAAGTACAAAACTAGCATATGAAAATGGAATGCATCTAAATATACATTTTATAAAACAGTCGGGCAGTAGAAACTTTGAGAACGTATGGAGGCAGAATGGCTGGAGCTGCATGAACTGAAGGGCAGGAAAATCCTAGTTGCCAGCCCCTATCATCACCCCAAGGGGGCACCTGTGGAGATAGGAACCTCCCAACCCCTCTGTGAGGCAAGAGCAGATGGAACCATCTGGACTGAAAGGCATTTTTTTAATCAAATCTTTAAATTACACAGACACAGTTATGTGTTTGGTGTGGTGCATCGTTTTTCTTTTTATATATATCCGTCTCAGTGGGGTGGGTAGGATGGAGTACAGGCCTGTAATCTGGGACATCGGTGTGAGAACAGAGTGGCTGGGGCACCTGAATAATGCAATGGGGGAGAGGGTGGAAGGGCACAGTTTATTTAAAAAAAAAAAAAAGTATTAAGACATGCACTTCTGAAACCTTGCTTGTATTTGTCAGTCTACTTTTCTTTGCCTGTATTGTCCGATTAGATTGAAAGCTCTTTGGAGCAGGGGCTGTCTTAACAATATGCACATACAGTGCCTGGCCCAATTTCTGTGGCTCCTGGGCAGCACTAGAATACAAATGCTAAATGCAGAGAAGGTTCTGTGACTGGGCTGGGTGCAAATAACTTTGTGTCCTCTTAATACTTCAATATTAATTACTAGGGAGCCTAAATAAAGGCATGAAGTATAACAGGAGAAGTTATCCAAATTCTTTTTGGTCTAGAGCTCACACTAAAAAATTGGACATACTACTTTTAATATAAAAGGATATTGTACTAAGAGCAACCTGAATGACCCTGTTGATGCCATAGTTAACTTTTTTGAACAGTTATAAATTATAAGACAGGTCTATATTTCTGTAAAAGTGAAGGTTAGAAAGATATTAAAAGAAAACAAAATATTCACAAGGAGTGTCCTACATACTATTGCTGCATGTTGAGGGCTCTTCTGAGGCATATTGAATCCTACAGGAAAAATGAAGTTAAGGTGTACTTACTACAAGCTGTTTGACCTGGAGTCAAACACAAGAACAAGGGAGCATAAATTTAAAGCTGAAGAACAACTTGACATAGCCATATGTAAGAATAAGTCAAAGTGCAAAATGGAGCAGTTAGTATATAATAAAGAAATAGACACCTATTTAGAGAACAAAAAATATATAAATATAATATATTATAGACGAGTTAACACTCGTCTATAATATATTAAAATACTATATGGGCCTTAGTGGACTTTCTTCATCCAGACACTTCCTTGTTTCTGTTGGCTGAGACAGTGCAGTTCAGCCAAGTACAAGGTCTGCAAGTGTCACTAAAGAGTTTGTTTCAGAAGATCCAAGGCTTCTGTCCTTATTTTCTCACAATAGTTTAGTTTTCGTAGCAAGTTAAATGTAATTCAAATTACATTTGCTACTGTCATCTATTGAGCAGTTACTAGGTAGATGGTTACTGTATCTGCCATAAAATTTAAAAAGGTTACAGTGTGAACATAGACCAAACCCCTTGGTTTTTAGGACACTGAAAATCAATCAGGTTCTTAAAAGAAGAATTTTATTTAAAGAAAAAGTAAAAGAATCACACCTGCAAAAATCAGGATGGAAGGTAACTTCACAGGGTAATAAAAAGATTTAAACCACAGAGGATTCCCTTCTAGGCTCAGCTTCAAAGTTACAAAAAGCAGGAATAAAACTCCCTCTTAGCATAGGTAAAATTCACAAGCTAAAACAAAAGATAATTTAATGCAGTGTTTCCCAAACTTGGGATGCTGCTTGTGTAGGGAAAGCCCCTGGCAGGCCGGGCCGGTTTGTTTACCTGCCGCAGCTGCAAGGTTCGGCTGATCGCGGCTCCCAGTGGCCGTGGTTCGCTGCTCCGGGCTAATGGGAGCTGCTGGAAGCGGCGGCCAGTACATTCCTCGTCCCACGCCACTTCCAGCAGCTCCCGTTGTCCCGGAGCAGCAAACCATGGCCACCGGGAGCCGCGATCAGCTGAACCTGCGGACACAGCAGGTAAACCGGCCCAGCCCACCAGGGGCTTTCCCTGCACAAGTGGTTGAACAAGTTTGGGAACCACTGATCTAACGCATTTCCTTGCCCTTTACTTACAATTTTTGTAGTCTTAGATTAATAGTTTCAGGTATGGTTTCAGGAGATGTTTTACCTGCCTGGTCTCTCTCTCTCTCTCTCCCTCCCTCCAGAGAGGGAACAAACAAAGAGAGCACAAACAACCCCCCCCCCCCCCCCCCGAGATTTGAAAGTATCTTCTTTCCTTATTGGTCCTTTTGGTCAGGTGCCAACCAGGTTATTTGAGCTTCTTAGCCCCTTACAGGTAAGGATTTAGTACAGCTGCTCAGGAGGGATTTTATGCTACCCTTAGCTGTATGTTTGATACCCACTCACCATTGATCTTTGGGAACCTCTAGAAAAGCAAAGCCCATTTTGACTGTAAAGAGCACACTGCACTGTTTTGCAGCACAAAATCTTCAGAGCAGGTGTTTAAAGAAGCCATGTGGTTCCCAACAGCTTCAGTTCCTTCTTTTCCATAGCTATGCTCCATGTCCAGAGGTGTGGTGCAGGCTCCATGCCCAGAGGAGTTTGTTTTTGTTTTTGTTACTGACATTTCCTACTTTTTTTTTTATTGGTAATAAAGTTGAGTGGCGTTTAGGTAGCTTTAAAGCTTTTACTTAGTTTTGGTGGCATTGCACAGCTTCATTCCCATACTAGTACCTCTTTGCTTCTGGGATATTGTCTGAGCTGGATGCAAAAGATCCAGAGAAACAGGGCACAGTTAAGAGGTATGTTTGTGCCTCTTATTCTTCCTGGACTTAAACATACATGCCACCTGCCTATTTGTGCTGTAATGCAGGCTATTTACTGAACAGAAGTTCAGCATATTGAATCTCTCTCTTGAATCCTTAAAGGGAAAATACATTGTTCCAGTCCTTCCTCCCGTTGGAAGCTTTGTAAGCCTGACTCTCTGACCCAACCCCAAATGACGTTCACACTTCCTTTCATGCACAGAATGGGATTTGATTTTCTCCACAGTGAGAAGATTGAAGCCTGCAGTACTAGGTCAGGCACCTTCATCTAGCTTTAGATCATTAAAACATTGGGGCTGCTCCGGCTCCAATGATACTGGCTGAGTTCTAGTCCCCTGCCTCTCTTGCAGCCTATCCTCCACCCCCCCCTTCCAAATCCTACAGAACATTCCAGGGAAATTTCAGAAGGTGAACATTCCAGAGCTTCATAGGATGTTGGTCCCTTTTCTACTGGCTTTACTGGGGGAAAGCTGTAGCCCTAAAATAGTGTTGTCCATGCTCAAAACCTGAATCGGCTATGAAGACATCAGGCTGATCTCTTTACCAAGGTGGCTTATGATATTTTGTTCATTTAAAAGATGGGTCTCTCGTTTCCCCCTCCTTCTGACTTTTCATTAACCTCCATTAATTGAAAACTGTCTTCAATGTATCTAATCGTTGCTATTATGGCAACTAGCCACAATAGGGAAATGCTAATATTTTCTGAGGATAGGGGATCTTCAGCTTGAACGTGGGTATCTCAGCCTGTACTGTTCTTTGACTTCAGAATCACAATTATAATTGGTTTTCATCTTTTGAAAGCGGTGACAAATTGAATTGTCTTAACTCGCACACCAGGTGGCTAGGGAACTACTAAGCCTATTGCTCGGTTAAAAGGTAGTCTATGCCCAATAATAACTAACAGCAATGAAACCTCAGAAGGAGAAATTTAGCTGCTGGGAATATATGTATGCAGGCATCCCTTAGTTCTCACAGAACCACAACTTTCAGTTTGCACGTTTTAGCATAGGAGCCTGTTACAAAGTCAGAAGTAGTTCTAGTTGTTTTATCTTTTTAAAAAGAACAGGAGTACTTGTGGCACCTTAGAGACTAACAAATTTATTAGAGCATAAGCTTTCGTGGACTACAGCCCACTTCTTCGGATGGGCTGTAGTCCACGAAAGCTTATGCTCTAATAAATTTGTTAGTCTCTAAGGTGCCACAAGTACTCCTGTTCTTTTTGCGGATACAGACTAACACGGCTGCTACTCTGAAATTTATCTTTTTAGACACTAAGGGATGGATTCCAGCCTGTACTAGCATATCTGATAACATCAGTTCTGGTGATTTTATCAAATCATTGCTTCTTACTACCAATCTGAATTTGATTATCAGACCTTTATTTACACAACTGGAGTTTTTATTGTGCTGTATCTTACCATAAAGTCTACTTTAGAATAATAAAATAAAATCTTGCTTTGCCATATAAAACATTGAGGACTCTGTTAAGAATTAATGATTAACAGGTTATTCATTTTCAGTATAAAAGGGAGTGTTTTGAAGTGAGCTACTTTGTAGGAAAAAATAAACACAATTTTCTCTCATAGCTGGTACCAAAAGCACTAATGTGCTTCGGTATAAATTTGTGTAATAGATTTAGGCAGCTAGAATATCTTAATTTGGCCCCATCCATAAATAACTTTTAATGGTCATCACTGCATTGTTTAATTTCCTTCTTTGTCTTTGCCTGGCTTGCTTTTCTTCTTCCTCTTTGCCTGTGCATCCTCCTCTCTTAGAAAAGAACCCCATAAATACTTTTGGAGAATTTTTTTTTTAAATCTGTACTGCCTTACTCTTTGTTTACTTATACCTGTCCAAAGCAGTTATAAAGGGCTACCAAATCATTTTATGCCCACTTTGCAACTTTGTTGGCTACCTGTACCTGCGGTAAGCATTGGTGACTGAAACTGAATATCCTGTATAGATTTAAAGATATAAAACAGTATGCAAATACCAAGTATTATTACTAGTAACCCTGAATTTTCTCAAACGATCATTGTTCTAAGTTTTAGAAAGAATACTTCATTTCTCAAACTGCCTCATTTGGGTAGTACACTAGATATTAAACACATTGAAAGGACTAATGTGGGAAGGTGCTGCATAAGTCTACCTCTTGGTGGACTTCATTGATTCAGTTTGTTCTTATGCGTAGCATTGGTTATATTTTCACGTATTTGCTGTTAAAGTTTACATTTTGAAAGTACTAGCATGTTGAAGTTTAATTACGAATAAAAACATGCCCAATGAAAATGTACGGAAACTGGTAAATGTTGGTTTACTGCCTTCTTCCAACTCCTCTCCCCACGTGGTAGGTTTTTAGTGGGTTTTTGTTTTGTTTTGTTTTAAACATTAAGGGCCCAGTTAAACTCTCATTGAAGTCGGTGGAAAGATTCCATTGGACTTGCAATAATTGAATCATGTCCTTATTTTTCTGTATATAAAACAATTGTTAAAAGACCTTTAAGGTTGCAAAGTGCAATTTAAAAGTTAGGAAATGCTAGGATTAAAGTTGCCCATCTAATCTTAATTCAGGCCCCTTGTGCATATGCATCATAATACAATCTTTAATTATGTGGTCACATGCTATTTTTTTCCACAGGACCCTTGCCTCATTCAGTGCACAAGGTGTGGAGGGTGCTCTCTGAATGGTTACCTATTCAGTAACTTCCTTGTTTAGTGTGGGGATGAAGGGGTCCTATGTCTCTTTTGTTATGTATCATCTAAAGCCTAAAGTGAATATAGATTAATTTCTTCATGGGCTTTTTTATGACACTGTGTACTGTAGCATTTGAGTGCTTTGTAAACATAAGTGAGTTTTACGTCACAGGATACTCTGATGTAAAGTGGAATTATTATTCTGTTTTATGGATCAGGAACTGAAGTATAAAGATTGAGACCAAAATTGACAGAAGTGTCTGTTAATTTTGGATGCCTTATTTGAGACTTTGAGTTACTAGAGAGGATTCTTTCCCAGGTGTCTGGCTGTTGGGTCTTGCCAAAATGCTCAGGGTCCAACTGACGGCCATATTTGGGATTGGGAAGGAATTTTCCCCTGGGTCAGATTGGCAGAGACCCTGGGGTTTTTTGCCTTCCTCAGCAGTTATGGGGTATGGGTCACATGGAGGTTTAACCTTGTGTAAATGGTGGATTCCGTTAACTTGAAGTCTTTCAATCCTGATTTGAGGACTTCAGTAGCTCAGCCAGAGTTTATGGATCTAGCACAGAAGTGGGTGGGCGAGGTTCTATGGTCTGCAATGTGCAAGAGGTCAGACTAGATCAGGGGTGGGCAAACTACGGCCCGGGGGCCATATCCGTCCCTCCAGACATTTTAATCTGGCCCTCGAGCTCCTTCTGGGGAGCGGGGTCTGGGGCTTAGCCTGCTCTGTGCAGCTCCTGGAAGCAGCGGCATGTCCCTCCTCTGGCTCCTACACGTAGGGGCAGTCAGGGGGTTCACGGCCAATGGGAGCTGCAGGGGTGGCACCTGCGGACGGGCCAGCGCACAGAGCCGCCTGGCCGGTGCCTCCATCCATAGGAGCTGGATGTGGAATATGCTGCTGCTTCTGGGAGCTGATTGAGGTAAGCAGGGCTTTGGAGCTGTGCTCCAGCTCCAGGCAAAAACCTGCAGCTCCGCACTCCAGCTCTGGGCTCCGCTCCAAAGCCCTGGAGGTAAGCATGGCTCGGAGCCTGCACCCCTGACCCCCTCTCGTTCCCCAATCCCCTGCCCCAGCCCTGATATCCCTCCTGCCCTCGAACCCTTCGGTGCCAGCCCAGAGCACCCTCGTGCACCCCCACCCCCTCATCTCCAGCCCCGAGAGCCCTCACCCCCTCCCACACCCCAACCCCCAATTTTGTGAGCATTCATGGCCTGCCATACAATTTCCATACCCAGATGTGGCCCTCGGGCCAAAACATTTGCTCACCCCGGATTAGATGATCATAATTGTCCCTTCTGGTCTTAAAGTCTATGAAGCTTTCTTTCTCTCTCTCTCTCTCTCTCTCTCTGGTTTGTTTGTTCTTTCCCTTACCCTCCAGAGCACATGCAAATGACATGGAATTCAGTGGAAGTTGCAAGTGTCCAGCACTGTTTAGAAAACCAGGCCCTTTACACAGCATTTGAAATTTTCCACACTGTTTTCGAAAGCATACATTTGGATCTGCACTAAGAGAGTTATTTCAAATCTGGTGACTCCCCCATCATTGTATAATAGAGAGGGAACACCAGGCCTAGCATGGTGGTAAGCTGTTTACTTGAGCACTCTAACATCCTTCTGCACTGCATAGATTTTCTCTGTGCAGTTGGCAGACATGTTCTCAGAGTATTTTAATCTTCTGTGCAACTGGTATGGATGCCCTTTTGAGGACACTCTAGTAACCAACAATATTTTGGACCGGAGAGGACTTTTCTCTGTGGAAAACCCCATGTAAACTACATGTGTGTACATGTGTGGACTTTAAATCGTAAATAAAACTCTTCCAGCAGCCTAGCACTTCTGAATAAACCCCAGTAACAAACAAACATGTTTGGAAGACATAAGAAAATAATAATAAGTAAATAATAAAGCACATTTTTAGAGTGTCTTTGTAACTCACATTTGTCGTCTTGCTGTGTCACATCACACCTTAACAGTAAAGGTTTTATGCTTGGTATTGTGTTTGCTTTAAAAGTTGGGAAATAACAGGACTTCCCTTTCAAACTAAGCCCTCAAACTGGAAAAGAAAATGCCATCATTTTTCTAATTTGAATCCTCTCAATTGTAGCAAAAATAATGGTATTTCTCCTATAACATTGTAGTTAACATAATGCTAAAATGTACCCAGCAGCTGGCATTTGACATCTGGTAAGACAGAGTGAAATGGGTTATTTATATTTTGGTAGTAGCTTGGCACTCCAGTCAAGACCAGGATCTCCTCATTGTAGTTGCTATACAGACACATACAATCCCTGTCTGAAGAGTTCACAATGTAAGGCTCCAGTCCTGCAAAGCTGCTCAATGTGGGTGGACCTTTGTGCCCCTCCAGACCAGCTTGCAAGATCGGGGCCTACGGTGACCAGTAACCTACAAAGAAAGACACGTATACCGGGATTCTAATATTTCATTTTGTTACAATAGCTATATATGGTGGCAATATCTCCATTCTTCCCTTCTCCAGCCATTTAATAAATAGGTGATTTCTTATAGCTGTCATAGCAATTCAGGATTGCGTTTTAGTAGCACCTGCAGCACAAGTGCTGTCCAGACTCCTTTTCCTAATGGGTTACAATTTCACGGCTATTGCTCCTTCCCCACTGAGGCTCAGAACGTATTTTTTGATGCTTGAACTTGAATCCTGCTGACTTCATCCTGGACTCTGGTAAGCACGTCTCCCTCCTGTCAGAAGCAGTAGAATGTTTGTTTCTGAAACAGATTGTGTTAACTCCATAATCTGTTCTAGAATACTATGTTTGTCAACATAAAGTAACAGCAATTCAGAGCAATACATGCATTTTGTAAATTCTTGCTTATGTAAATGACTAAAACTGTATGGCTGGTTGCTTTACTTGGTTGACTATGGGCTATGTGTGGGGAGGAGGGGGAATGCAGGGCTTTAGCAGACCAAGGGTGAAGTCGCCTGGGGCTCCAATTCAAGTAGTTGGAAAGATTTCCAGCCCAGGTTGGAAGGAGCAGTAGCAGTAGTTAGAGTAACACCGGATAGCTACAGATCTTGCTGTCTGTCTTACATGATAGCAACTGACAAGAGCAACCCATAACTGAAACTTGTACAGATCTGGCTTTGCTAATTTGAAATGTATACAGTTTTTGTTTTAAAACAGAGCTTTTTTAAAAAAGGAATTAAACCAAGTCACTTCTAACATCAGCAAAGCTCTGTAGTCAGGCTATGATAGCAAGTACCACATGTATACAGTGAATGGATCTTCTTACCTGTCAACTCTTCTTTTTAATTTTTTCTACCAGTAGGAGGAATATGGAAATTGAGCTTTATTATGAAAAATAAGTATATTTAGGCCTAAAGTCTATAGTCTGTTTTAAACATAGGGCTCTTTTGTATGTTGTTCTAGAATCAGGTTGTTGTTTCTTTCCCCCCCTCTAGCAACATGCCTTGCATACTGTATATGCCATCAGTTTTCGTAGTTATGGTAGTTCACATGGCACAGAAACAGCATTTTTCTCTATGTGAATTATTCTGTTTATACACATCCAAGTCTTCTGAAAATACATGTTTCCATAGAAATGCTGGCATAAAATAGCAATAAACAGAAGAGTTGTACGTATGAATATTCCTTTGTGAAAGAGCAGTATGGGTAGTTTATAAGCCAATTTGCTTGTTTTTAGATTAATTATGGGCATGGGGGAATTCTGCAATTTATCTGAACTCAACAGGCTCCGGCATGGGACTCTTATTTTCTCTTTAGTTTTATTTTTTTTGACATAGTTAAAATTTGAACACTCAAAAGGACTGTGTTTTAGCAGCTAGTATCAATGGGGAAGCCCTTCCAAAAAGTTTTATTTATTTGGGGAGGGGAAGGACTATGCTGCTCAATCACTAAAGGCTTATTCTTTCCAGAGGCGTCTGACTTCTTCAGTATAAAGACACAGGATGACTGTTTAAACAGGACCTTTGTCATCAATTTCAAAACACTGAAGGGGTTAATGAAATAGAAACTCTACTCTGACTTTATGTAGTTTGTAAAGCCGTCTGTCCTTTCTAATAGAGATTGTGATGAGGACATCCACCTTTGTTAACAGTAATAATTCAAAGATTATGATGAGAATTTAAAGTAAAATGTCTGAGAGAGAATTGCTCCAGTTAAAGAATGCTCACTCTGCTCCAGTTCAGATTGTGGCTGTATAATTGCTTTAAAGTGATTAGCTAAATAGGAATCAATACTGAATATAACATCTGTGTTCTAAATAGTGAAATGATTCAAATGTTGAAAAACTGGAAGATCTATGTGAGGCAAGACCAGTTTCTAATAAGGGAAGAAGCCACTTAAAAAGCTAAATACTGTATGCTAAGATTCTTTCCATATATTCAGATTTCACTGTGTTTTTTTTTTTTTTTTTTTTTTTTTTTTTAAAGAACATCCAATACATATTAAATGAGAATAATTGTCTTTATAGCTGTAACTTCATCTGGCAACTTGTAGTCTCTTCTTCCATTTACTGACTGTAAATTAGAAAATTGAGATAGTGATGGATTTTTTCAAAACAGACTTGTTGAAATGTTTTAGTTCTTTAAATAAAGATCCTATGTGTCCTTGAGTATAGTTCAAAACAAAAAGATTATAGTGGTTAACATTTTAAAGTGAATGCAATGATTCTTTAGTTGGAAGTTCTTTGGGGTTTGCGCTGTTTTGAGGGAGTGTGTGTATGCAGTGCATAGTAGAATAGGCCCTTGTCTCTGATGGGCCCTCTAGGCAGTACAAGTAATAAAAAATCAGATTTTGTTGATCTTTGCAGAAGGAGGACAAGCTGTATTAAACCAGATACTGATGCTTCTCTGATGAGAATGATTTGCATACTTTGAGCTACTTTCAGTGAAGTCAGTGGAAAACCCTATTTATTTTATTGGGATCAGGATCAGACCCAATATACACCTCTACCTCGATATAACGTGACCTGATATAACACGAATTCGGATATAACGCGGTAAAGCAGTGCTCCGGTGGGGGGGACACTGTGCATTCCAATGGGTCAAAGCAAGTTCAATATAACGCAGTTTCACCTATAACGCGGTAAGATTTTTTTGGCTCCCGAGGACAGCGTTATATCGAGGTAGAGGTGTAGTTATTGTCTGGATGGCTTCTCCTATATAGGCATCTTGTGGTCTGTGTGACTCTCGGGCAAGGATTTCACAGCAAGCCAGGCAGCTTTAGTTGTACTTCAGATTCATACTTCTCTGCTAGATTGCTGCAGCACTGCACTCCAATCTGAGTCCAGTGCCTCTGAGAATAGCTTTACACTCATTGCTTAACCAAAATGGAGAACTTAGGGGTGAGAATTTTCACTCTTACATTGCTGAGAAATCTAACTAAACTGGATTTCTAGTTATTAGAATGTGGTGTTCTCGTTTTAGGGCATCCCGTGTGCTGAATCACATTCCTTCCAGCTCCCTCTGGTTGTCAGTGGACAAGCCCAGCTTGACATTATTCCATATCTTACATCGACTTCCATCAGCAACACAACAAAGTACTCCTGCCCATACTGTCAGCCTGCTAACGTTAGTGGACCATCCAGATATCTAGAATCATGCAGGAAAAGGTAAGTGTCAGAACCCTGTAGTCCTAACTTTTCCCAGGTTTGTGTGTGGCCTACTCCAGCCTACTTTACTGCACCTGCTGGTGATTCGCTTCACAGTTGTACAGCAGAATGGTCTAGCGACTCTTATCACCATCCAGACTGAGGACAATAAATATGAATGTAATGTGAGAAGTCGGTGATGGAGAAAAGTGTCCCAAATGTGGCTTGGTTCCAAAGCCCCTACAGCAGGTTCTGTTTGCACCCACTGCATTTTAAGGTAAGTGAAGTTTCCTGAAGACCGGTGCATTTGCTTACTTCTCCTAGTCTCACTATTCGTGCCTTCTTTAGTGCTTATCGAGGGTCATGATCAGTCCTCAAAGATACCTTTAATTTCCTTTTAGTGTTTTTTTTTGTTTGTTTGTTTGTTTTGTTTTTTTCATTTAAAGAAGCAGCTGTGGCAGTTGCCCATTTTAAGAGAAGAAGGGGAAGGCTGAGGGTACAAATCAGAGGAAACCAAAGAATCTTCAATATAGAGTGGAGATACCTCATTCAGTGGTCATAATGTCGTCATTACCGTGGATTGTTCTTTGGGATAACCCTTGATTCCGTCTTTCCAGGGTCCAACCAAATTAAACAATGTGCTTCTTCAGTCCTCCTCGTCCATCAGGAATGAAACATCCCCTTCCTTCTCCCACCCCCATACAGGAACTACAAGTGAATACCCAGAACTTGTGATGCCAGAAGCGATGCACAGTCTTTCCATCCCTCTTGTTCCTGTGGAACCATTCTCCCCACCCTTCCATCCACAATTTGGCAGGATGGAGCTCAACAGAGATGCCTACTTAAAATCAAAGGACAGCAGATATTCATTAGCTGGCTAATGTCCAGTATTTAAGCTTGAGGGAGAAATTAAATATTTCTTATAATGGAGGTATCCACTGGCCATCCCTGTATATTCAACTTTTCTTGATAAACCTAAGTAGATATTACACTGTTTAATTCTTATAATCTTACTTTCTGTAATATGGTTAATATTTCTGCTATGTTTATATAGTTTCAGCTTTAGGGAAACCCTTTTCTAGAGTCAGAGTACAATGCTTCAATATTCCAGCTGGAAGAACCTGAATTTAAAAACAAAATCTAAATATACACTGCTGTGAACTGGGCAGGCCTAAACCAGCACTGATATCCAGATAAATGGATGTCTCCACTCAGAGAAACAAAATTACAGATATGGAAACTTAAAAAAACAGACTGTAGCTAAAGCATCACTTTGAATTTTAGAACTTTAAACTGGAGGATGGGAACCCTCTGCTTGAGTTGAGCTAATTTTTCATAAGGCTGATTCAGTATTTATTTCAGAGTAGCAGCCGTGTTAGTCTGTATCCGCAAAAAGAACAGGAGTACTTGTGGCACCTTAGAGACTAACAAATTTATTAGAGCATAAGCTTTTGTGGACACAACTACGAAGTGGGCTGTAGTCCACAAAAGCTTATGCTCTAATAAATTTGTTAGTCTCTAAGGTGCCACAAGTACTCCTGTTCTTTTTTCAGTATTTATTGTACGTTCATTATTATGGTAGATGGATATTTTTTGCACAGCTTTAAAACAGATGACCCTCAATTAACCTTTTCCCCACATCATGGATGTTTTTAGGTTCAGCAGTTCTCTCTCTTAATTTCAAGTCCACAAATATTGTATTGATGTTTCTCAGTGAGAATTAGAAGTGATGACAACTTGGGTTAGATTTCACCAACCTCTTTAAGTACCTGTAGATCTTTCCAGTTTACAATTAATAAATGCTGTAGAGAGAGAGTCTAACCATTACTGACAGATTGGGACTACCCAGTATAATTCATTTCTTTACTGAGAGAAATTAATTCCAAAACATTTGTAAACAGCATGATAACTTGCAAAGTTCACCTGTATCTGAATGATCTTTCCTAGTTTCCCTTGTAATAAACTTACTTAATGCCCCAATCCTGCCTTCTGCAATTGGATCCATCTGGACATACCCTGTGCATGCATAGAGCCCCCATTGACTTACTAGAATTAATATCCTGGGACCTCTGAGATAAGATGGATGGAGCAGAAATGCACAAATTGCAAAAGAGAGAAACACTTTAAAAGATGGAATCTCTTAAGGTATATCTCCAGCATTGTAAGGCTTTACTGTTTTTCAGGGGGAGGACAGATAGAGCCATGGCTTCGCACTCTCTCAAGTGCCAGATAACAGCTGAGCTGGCATGGAGGCGGATTTAATCTGCTGTACTAGATTACTTACTCCTCTTGTCCATTCCCCTTCTTCCCCCAAAGCAAGGAGTGAACCAGGGAGGGAGTGGATAAGACAGTAAGTATTTCTTCTCTGTTCTGGTTTTACTCAAGGCAGACTGTAAACTTATGCCCTGAGCCTAAATAAATGTACAAAGTTGCACAGGCAAAGGATTGGCTGGGTTGAAGCCCCTTTGAACATTTGGTCTCTATAAGGTGTCAGAAATCAGGGCCTGCAGCAGAACCCGTCTCAAGGCAACCTAATGAGTGCAGCTGGCCTGTAGTAGGCTGTCTAATTGGCTACACTGTCTGACTTGTTGGAAGAGTCAGCAGACCAGCTCTTAAGCCCAGCTGCAGTTCAGTGGCTGCTCAAAGCATTCACCCATGGCTGTGATCGCTTCTGCCTCACCTCACTCCAAGTAATTCAACTTTGACTCTTGGCTCTGATTCCTGACTTCTGACTCCAGCTTTGGCCTCTGACTGCTATTCCTGGCTACCGACTCCTGCCCCACCACGTAGTGTGACTGCCTACGCCCCGGTCTCTGACATCAGGAACATAGGCTTTCTGTTGGGTTACATAATTTTTTTTTGCCTTCTACATCTGATCTTTAGTTCTGCTTAGTGTCCGTTCTAAAACCTTGTTTTCATCGAACAGCTGTTTCTCTGACAAATTGGTATTTTTGTTGTCTTCTGTCTTCATTTCAGTGATCATATCCTTAACTCCTAACTTCATTGTGTTCATAACTTCCTATTTATTCCTTTCCATGTGTTATTAAAATACTAGACTTTTGTCTCACCCTCCTCTCTCCAGAGCAGACAATATTAGGTTCAGTAGATTCTTCTGGGACACTATGCTAGGAACAGATAGGCTCAGGGATGCAGGAACCTAAATGAATCCTTGATTGTTTACATTTTTATCTCTTCCAAACAGCTTATGACTACTGGAATCTTTTTCTGGTTAAACATTTCAGTAACATTCTTGGAACCTGCTAGTGTCCCCATGCTCAATAATTTGCCTCAAGTTGGAGTTGTATCCTTTATTGTTTCCCATACAAAATTTAGTAGTGCATGTATGCACTCTGTAGGCAAACCAAGGCCTCAGTCCAGCCAGTGAGCTCTGCTTGTGGTTATTGCTCGTGTGTGCGCGTACGTGCATGCACACAGGAAAAACTCATTGCAGGATGAGGGGCTAACAGTGGTTTAGAAGGGGGAGCTAGGGTGCATGAACAAATAAAAAAAATCATGCTGCATTTTCCTAATTATTATTATTATTATTATTATTAATAGTACATGGACATGCCCTGCTGTATGCACGTGTAACAGTAGCATGCATATATCTGGAGCATTATATATTTAAACAATATGATCTAATGGACTAAGCACTGCACTAGAAGTCACAGCTCTAGCAGTCTGCTCCTGGTTCTGACAGTTTATCAGACCTGGAGCAGGTCACTTAATTCCATTTTTGCAGGTCTGAGAAACTAAGACAGAAGTTAAGATACTAGTCTCAAAATTGTTTGTGCGATGTTTTGATGCAGTAAGGCACTTTTAAGTATTTATCTGTAAACCACCTTAAAACGTGGGTGATGAATAAGTAATACTTAATGTCAAAGGCGCTTATTCTGTCTGAGGGCTAAGCCCATAACAAGTTTGAGGCTTTAAAAAGAAGCTGCAATTTGTTATCCAAGAGCAACTATAGTCTGAAAAATTTTAAGTGATGTGAATCACTAATTTTTCATGCTTGGATACGTCAAACAGCTTGATAGATTTTTATCAAACATTCCACACCAAACAAGTCATACTTGTGCTGGAAATAAGCACAAGAAACTCAAGCCTAAGGGAATTTTTTTTTCCAAAAGTTGAAGTGCTGGTAAATAAGGGTTTATGCTAAAAAGTGCTTTTTCAACCATAACTGCAGCATCACAGTACAGTAATTGACTCAAGTTTAAGTACCTCGGTCATTTTTTGGAAGATAATTGACTATTTGCTTTGTGTTCCATGAAGTAATTGTTAATTATGAGAACATGGAAATTCTTAAAATTGGGAAGAGCCTACTAGTAGAACATAAGATGCTTATGGTTTTATTTATTTCTCTTCTCTACTTTTCATGCTTATTTCCTAGCCCCGCACATGGTTTGCACCCTCTCCTTTCTCTATAAAGTTACCTAGTTCTAGCAGTTCTTTAAATTTTTTCCTGCCACAGCTCTTGCCATCTCTGGGCATTTGCTTGATCACCATAATTTCCTCTAAATTGTTTTATTGTTTTAAGATTTTAACTTCTAGTGAGAATTTTTAAATGCCGCTAAAAGAGAGGAAAAAACCTTATTGAAGTTATACAAAATTACTTAAGCCTTTGCTTTTTACCAGTTTAATTTACTGCAATACATCATTTTCAAGGCCAGCTTTGTCCTTTTCAAAATAGGTGGACAGTAACTATTGTACCATATGGTAATGTTTCTCTCTCTTTTTTTTTTTTTTGTTTTAATATTCTGTTCCTTTTGTTTTTAGTCTAATATCTACTTTGCAGATGAACTTCAGGTACAATGTTTCAGAGTTTGTTTGTGCAAAACTCTCTTAACTTCTCTCCTGATCAGTAAGTTTGAGTCTCATTTTAGTTATAGTGCATGTTTGTCTTTCTGGGTTTTAGCAACCAGACTTCTCTGAAGTTTTTGTTTGCATAAGGCTTCTGTTGCTCAGCTATTTGACTCCTTTGAAAGACCTTGGCTGTTGCAACAAAGTAATTAATTGACTCCCTTTGCAGTTATATCTGTGCCATGGCAGTTATCTTTCAAATCAATGGCTGGATATAGTAGTGATCATGCTTAACTCAGGAGATTTTTCATATAGAAAGTGATTTTTTTTTCCCAAACATTTAACATGTACATGACAAATTAAGATCTCTTGCTGCACTAATAGATAACTTTAATGTTGACTGCGTTCACTTCAATCCTGCACAAACACAGTGTTCAATATAACTCATACTGTGTTTAGGATTGGAATAAATTACAGGTCAGGATTGAGATTTATTGAAAAGAGCTGTATGAAGATGCTTTCACTTTGCTAGATATTACAGATATCTCTTTAAGTTGATGGTGCTGTTTTATCATGAATTAATCCAGAGTATTTGAAGTAGAATAAGACGTAGGCAGATAATCCTGTATTGCTCACTTTGGCCTGCCAAATGCATATTTCCTATCTCATAAGTAAAGTCAGTGCTTCCAGATAAAGACTTCAGTAATTTTCTGTTGTAGTCTAGATAGACTGCAGATTTTTTTCTTTACGTGGGGGAAAAGTGTCACCATTAAGCAATACTACATTTTTTCCCCCCCTCTTAACTCCTATCACAATGTTCACAAAACTCAGCCACAAAGACACAATTTAGCTTTCATGATGGTACTACTTTTACTCAAAGGCAGACAGTTCAGTTTGTTCCAAACACCATGCCATTGATTTTTTTTTTTTAAGTCAAACTCTCCCTTGAAATTGACCATTTTTTAATATGCTCCATAAATATTTTTAGTTGATGTTGAGTTTGATAAAATTGGGGGGAGACTGTCATGTTCAGGAATGATGACTGAAAGGAACTTGTTTGTGGTGGCTGTTTGAGATTTATCTTTGTGAGCTAAAAGAAAAAAGGTATGGGGGTGGAGAAATGGCCCTCTTCTGATAGATGACATTGTAATAACCTTCATTTGTTTCTTGAGAAATCAGTGTTACAGTAGAACATTGTAATAAATGGTTCACTGCAACTTAATGCTCAGCAGCCTAATTAGTCAAATACCATGTGCTTACCTCTGCATGAAATAACCCATTTCTTTCCAGTTTAAAATTGGAACTTTCGAATCTGGAGCAACCGAAGGAGCTTTTTGTTGTAAATGACCACTGACTTTTTTAACTCAAAAACAATGAAGGTCAACACGGTATCCATAGAGACTGCATGTAGTTTCCTCATTAATCCTGGTTTACCCCTGAAACAGCTAGAGTCATGTACTACAAAAATACTAATTCTCATTTTCAGACGGAGAGCTGTTTATGTAAACTGAATGTGGTTGGGTTTCAGTAACTGAGAGACCTTAAATTGTCAGATACAAAGAATCTGAATGTGCAGAGGGTGGGTGCTTATGCTTATTTGGTAGGTGCTTATGTTTAGAGCCCTGTGTTTTTTTGCAAATGCAAAATAATATGATGTAAAACACAAAATGATTAAAATGACACAACAAAAAACCCGTCTCACAGTGACTGCTCCTGTCCTGCGGGGCTGGGCCCAGCTCCCTGCTACAGGCATTTAAATCCTCCGCACAGGGTTGCAGCACTGCTTGGGTTTGTCCTGGCTGCTCTACTGTCACGATGGGATGGAGGTAGTGAGTGAGTGGTGCTGCAACCCTGTGTGGGACAGTAGTCACTGCTGAGAGATGCGTGTGGGATGGGCTTGCTCTGTCCCCCTTCCCTCCCCTCGTCGCAGCACCTCTTTTCCCCTTGGGGGGCAACGATGAATGGAGAAAACCAAATAAGTTATCCCGCCCCCCCCCCAAAAATGAAAAATTATAAAGAGAATTTCACGGGGCTCTACTTATGCTCCTTTTTTAGTTTGTATTTTGCTTGTCGGATTGTAGATCTATTTAGCTGTGTGACTGTCAATCATGCAGAATGAATATATGCCAGGCTTGTAAAATACTTTTCTTCAAAATTGTCTTCAGCAGGAGTATGTAATGTGAAGTATCTGAATTGGTTTTTATTGAGCACTGCTTCTAAAAGGGAAAACTTGATTCTAGACTAAATGCTAGACTTAATTTCGTAGTTCAGCGTTAATAGATGGTAGGGCCCAATCATACTCACAAGTAAATGGCAAAACTCCCATTGAGTTTTACTGACTGCAGGATCTGGCCTGTCAGTCCTGATTCAACAATAGGTTGTGCATAGAAGGACTCCTGCACCAGCATGAAGCCCCATGGAAATGCATTGTGCTCTGTGTGGGCACAGGAGTCTGCTTAGGTGCAATGCGTTGCAGGTGTCCGGCCTTAGTGACGAAGTAAAAATAGCACCTCCTTATTCAGTATAACTGCTCCCCATGTCCATTGTTTTTTATTTGCTTTGAAAACAGAATTGAATTTATACTCCTAGTACTGGGGAATTCTTAAAGCTATGTCAGAGTTGGATTCAACACCCCATATCAACATTGTGCAGTCAAAGCTTAACTGAAAATCTTGATTTTACAGGTGAAGATGTAAAAAGTAAAAGGACCCACTTGACCTTTCAAATCCCAGTTTCAGTTTGCAGGACAAGCAAATGGAAAAAGTCTTGACTTAAACCGAGCTGGATGCTGAAGTTAAATAATACCAAAAGCATGTCCTTTTTTGATAATGCTCTTCTTAATACAGCCACAATTTAAGTTTTCAGTTCTATCACTTTTTTTCTTAATGTGGTTAGGAAAATAGTGCAAGTGTTTAAAGGAAGTTGCATTCTTTGGAGAGCTCTGGGGAATGAAGGCATCATGAAGTGAACACTTTAAAGTACACTTTAAAAATACGTGTGAACTAAAGAATTTTTAAATTGCAGATTTTGCTCCATAACTTAAATTTCAGATGTTGATCACAATCATCAAAAATAAACAGCTGTGCTTTCTCTGCCTACATGAGCTTTCAGCAAATGAGGTGAAGTATGAGGTTGTAATTGGTGGAGCAATAAATCAGTAGGGATGCCATGCAATGCCATTTTATAAACTATCTATTTTTTCTTTTGAAGGTGATTCCCATTGTTGTGTACTATTATACAGTATAATACCGTATTGTAGTCTGTTGTTGTAAACATCCCCGACTGGAAGCTGTAAGAGAAATTCTAGCTTTCAGTCAGATGTTTGCTGCATCCGGCTATTCATGGACAACATCAGAAGGAAAAGATTAGTTATAAATATATGTAATGTTAAAACTAATTTATATATGATTGTGACTTTTGTCAGAATACATGGAGGAAAGAGCATAAATCCTAGAAACAGTCTGTATTTTTAATTTTTTTTAAAGTGGCGTTTACTATAAAGAATAAAAGTGACATTTATATTTTGAAAAATGTAGAAATTGCTGTCTGTCCCAGAGGCTATTTTAGTAATGTCCACTACCCACCCCAAATATAAGATAAATGTTGTCTTTGGCAAGTGCAGTGAATGTCTGGGTTCTTTTTATTGTCATTGAGTTCCTGCTCTTTTAAGCTTCCATGAAGCCTGTTTGCCACCATGTCTGCCAGTTTGCATGAAAAAATCCTAAAATGTGAAGTCCATGGTTCTTATAAAAAAAAAAAAAAAAAAGGGGGGGGGGGAGGGGGATCCTTACCCCTCTCCCGCACCTTTATGCTGGTTAAAATGGCCAAAATGATATAAAGGGGTCCTAAAAGCCCTGATTCTGATGGAGAGAATTCTCTCGGTTCAGGCACTGTACACTTTCTGGAGAATCCAGTTTGAACTAGTATATGCAAGCCTCTCCAGGTGGTGGTACTTCTCCGGGGTGTTACAAGCTGAGTGAATTTGCTAATCAGCCCTCACTGTTTCCAGTTCTGGAGGCTCTGTGGTCACCTTATCCTGTGGAATTGTATACAGTCCCTGGCCCACAATAATACATAAACTTAATACAGTAAAAGATATTGCAGGAAATTGCCGTATCTGTCACAGAGGTGGTCATTTGCAAAATTCCTAAAAAAAGGAGGAGACCAGCTTATTTGTAATAACTGGATAGAGATGACACTCCTATCCATATCTGGAAAAGTGTTTTGCATTATCAGTTTGAATACACGAAAACTGCTGTTGACAAAGTAGGGAAGCGTAAGCTGGATTTTGGTCTGGTAGTTGGTGTTCAGACCATTTTTTCACCTTGAGAAGCTTAAGAGCACAGCAGAAGATGTCTTTTTAACTTTGTTGATTTTATGAAAGTGTTTGATAGTGTCACATGGAAGCCTTTTGGAAGATCCTGAGACATGGAATTCCAGCAAAGATTTTTAATTTCATAAAAGCTTTGTATGAAGAGTCTACTTGCTGCATCAGGAGAGAGTGGAGACACAATGATTTAAGATTGTTACTGGCATAAGACAAAGGTGGATGCTATCCCTACTTCTCCATTGTCATAGACTTTGTGATGAGAAGAGCAATGGCTACTGCCGAGCACTCTGGTATTGTTTGGGCAAGAGATAAACTGGGAGACTTGGGTTTCTGCAGATGACATAATCATACTACATACCAACTTGGATGGAATGAGAAGACTCTGTGAGCATAAAAGCAGAAGCTGCTGAAGTGGGACTTTGTATCAGTACATGGAAGACCAAGACCATGAAAACAGAAGAGAATGGTGTCAATGCTGGTGAACGTGTGATTGATGGAGAAGAGTACAAAGGAGCTGATGACTTTATTGTACTTCCAAGATCAATATGTGCTAATGGCCAAAGAAGTGAAGGCTAGATTGGTAAAACCAGTGGATCATTTTCCAATTTTTCAAGCATCTGGAAGAGTAAAAAGCTACATCTGCACACTAAAGATTGTACAGCTGTTGTCCTGCCACCACTTTAATATGCATTGGAGGCATGGTATACAACAAGAAGCTCAATGCATTACACCATCATTGTTTAAGAACCACCTGGGGAATTCATTGGAGTGATCGTGTAAACAACGTAGAAGTGTCGTTTGCATGGGTCAGCAGGCTGCGGGCTCAATAATTAGACAGATGGCTATGATGCTTTGGCCGTGTTATCAGGCTACCAGATTGCAGAAACACAAGAGATTCCACCTGGAGGAAAGAGAAGGCGTGAACACAAAAATGACCTAGCTTAGGATAAGCGAAAGGATGCTGCTGTCAAGGAGATAGCTTACTATGGAGTCAAGCATCTTGCTCTGTCTGGATAGTCAGCAGTAGAGGAAAAGATAGGTTGCCTCATATGCCACTAAGTACAGTAGATTCTAAGGTGAAAGGTAGAAAGTCTTACATGACATGTATTTTGATATTAGAGAGACCAGGTGAATGAGGTAATCAATATTCAAAAATAAAGAACTCTCCTTTAAGCTTTTCCAAGCTTCCAGGTACATCAGCAAAATTCAGGCATCATTAAAATAACAATTTCAACAAACTCAGCTGGCCATCTATAAAAACTACTTTCCCACCTCTCCCATGGCTCTGGGGAAGGAGGTAGTATTTTGGGTTCCTGGGTGATTCTCTCCTTTTTCTTCCATTTACTTATGTGGATTCCTGACTTGAAAAGTGGGGGGGGGGGGGCGGGAGGGTCCTAAGTGTCTGAATCTGTTACCTGATTCTGGTACTTCTGCTTTTGTACTAGAACTATTTTTTGGCTAAACTTCTTCTTTAGCTCCCTGATTTTTTTTGCAAATGATATATATTTTATTTCCTGACACTTAAGAGCAGATCATTCATTCCAGTTTCTCTCATTTTTAATATTATGAGAGCATCACTTTCCCTCCCCTCAGCCTCTTTAGGTGTTCATAATAGATCTCAGACCTGCTTAATGTCATTAGACTCTGTCAGTATTACAGAGCTTGTATGATATTTTTTAGTCACTATAATAAAATTCATAATGGTTTATTCATTGGAGCAAGGCCTATTGGGATCTCGTTTAGCAGTGTTGGGAAATCCAGATTGCAGGCATTGGAGAATTAATGATTTGCTAAAATGCACTGAGTGATTAGATGTAGTAGACTGTCACATGGTTTTATTTCATTTCTCTTAGTTACTCACAGGTCTCTTGTATCTAGCCATCGGCATGAAACATGAACAATCTAATGAGTATACTAAATTGTTATTGATTAAATAGGCTTATTCATAGTACTTAATGTTTATTCAGAGCTTTACATCTTCAAAGTATTGTGCAGACATAATTAATGAACTTCATTGTAATGATTTATTTAAATGAATAGGATCTGTCCAGCTTGGTAGTTTATATGGATATATTGAAAAATCTTTTGAAGTAATTCGAGTCTGGGTTTAAGAAAAATAAATAAAGGACACAGTGGTAAGGTGGGCAATCGACTCCTTAGTTTGTTTTGTCCCTGAGTATTAAGAGATTCAGAACAGTCAGTTACTTAATTTTTCTATAATATTTGGGCTTACTGAGGTGAGTTGAAGGCAGGGTCAGCCTTACTCTGAAACTACGCATTTTCTCTTAAGAGCCTTCATCATTTTTTATTTTTCTCTTGAACAAATATTCTGTGGCCAATGGCATCTTAGTTTTTCCAAATTTGAGGGGTTAATGGTATTTTTGGTAATTTTAGTTGATATGACACTTGTTTAAAGTAACTTTGTGAAATGTTTGTATGCATTAACAAATTTCATTGCAGCAAATACATCATACATGAAACAATAGTAAAGAATACAATTATCAGACACATTGAAGAACATAAATTGGGCAAAAGTCAACATGGTTTCTCTAAAGGGAAATTAGTAAGACAATCTATTAGAGTTCTTTGAAGGGGTCAACAAACATGTGGACAAGGGGGATCCAGTGGACATAGTGTACTTAGATTTCCAGAAAGTCTTTGACAAGGTCCCTCACCAAAGGTCGTACATAAATTAAGTTGTCATGGGATAAAAGGGAAGGTCCTTTCATGGATTGAGAACTGGTTAAAAGACAGGGAACAAAGGGTAGGAATTAATGGTAAATTCTCAGAATGGAGAGGGGTAACTAGTGGTGTTCCCCAAGGGTCAGTCCTAGGACCAATCCTATTCAACTTATTCATAAATGATCTGGAGAAAGGGGTAAAAAGTGAGGTGACAAAGTTTGCAGATGATACTAAACTGCTCAAGATAGTTAAGACGTTTGTGAAGAACTTTAAAAAGATCTCACAAAACTAAGTGATTGGGCAACAAAATGGCAAATGAAATTTAATGTGGATAAATGTACAGTAATGCACATTGGAAAAAATAACCCCAACTATACATAAATATGATGGGGGACTAATTTAGCTACAACAAATCAGGAAAAAGATCTTGGAATCATCGTGAATAGTTCTTTGAAGATGTCCACGCAGCGTGCAGAGGCGGTCAAAAAAGCAAACAGGATGTTAGGAATCATTAAAAAGGGGATAGAGAATAAGACGGAGAATATATTATTGCCCTTATATAAATTGATGGTACGCCCACATCTTGAATACTGCATACAGATGTGGTCTCCTCATCTCAAAAAAGATATACTGGCACTAGAAAAGGTTCAGAGAAGGGCAACTAAAATGATTAGGGGTTTGGAGAGGGTCCCATATGAGGAGAGATTAAAGAGGCTAGGACTTTTCAGCTTGGAAAAGAGGAGACTAAGGGGGGATATGATAGAGGTATATAAAATCATGAGTGATGTAGAGAAAGTAGATAAGGAAAAGTTATTTACTTATTCCCATAATACAAGAACTAGAGGTCACCAAATGAAATTAATAGGCAGCAGGTTAAAAACAAATAAAAGGAAGTTGTTCTTCACGCAGCGCACAGTCAACCTGTGGAACTCCTTTCTGGGGAGATTGTGAAGGCTAGGACTATAACAGCGTTTAAAAGAGAACTGAATAAATGCGTGGAGGTTAAGTCCATTAATGGCTATTAGCCATGATGGGTAAGGAATGGTGTCCCTAGCCTCTGTTTGTCAGAGGGTGGAGATGGATGGCAGGAGAGAGATCACTTGATCATTACCTGTTAGGTTCACTCCCTCTGGGGCACCTGGCATTGGCCACTGTCGGTAGACAGGCTACTGGGCTAGATGGACCTTTGGTCTGACCCAGTATGGCCATTCTTATGTTCTTATACGAAACATATTGAAAACAAGCTATCAGTCTTTAAGTACTTTTTAACTATAAAATATTTTTAATATAATCTATAACAAGTCTGGCCTGAAAAATTTCATGTTAAAGATGTACTGTGCCATATAAAGCATCAAAATCTGGTGTTTGGTCTTGTGAAGAACATTTAAAATACAAAATAATTTGTTTCCCCATTTGTTACTATTCTAAACAGTCGGAAAAATACAGGTAACTGGAAATGCTGACAGGCCTCTCACTAGAGCACTGTTACTATGGATTTGGATAAGGGCAATATTTTTAACTACTACACTACGAAACACATTTCCAGGGAGATTAGAGACCCCCAAACTCTGGCTGTGTTGATCTGTGGCGAGGGGCCAAGCACTAGAAAGCTATGGGGCTTGAGAGGATGGAGGACCTTGAGCAAGCTGAGGCTCAGGTGAGTGATATGGCTGGCCTGTGGTCCCAGTATGTTTGATTACTTGCTTTGCTGACTGGATCTTGTTAGAATTTTGTGTGTGACCACAGCACATATGCAAGCAGTAATCTGTAACTGCCTAATGTATAGTGAGCACTAAATTCAAGTAAGAGCTAGGGGAAGAGGCAGGTCAATAATAGTACAGCATTCCAGTGCAGAAACAGCTGGCCCAACTGTTAATTCTAGACTGTTGCGATGCACTCTCCATGGGGATACATTTTAAAACCATTTGAAAACTTAAGCTGGTGTGGAATGCAGTGGCTTGCTCACTGAGTGGGGCATCTCACTGGAAGCATATGACGTCCAGTGCTCCAGGATCTGCACCGGTTGCTAGTTGGTCTTCAGGTGGAGTTGGAGTTGTTGGTTATGACCTGTAAAGCCTTACATGGCCTGGGATCAGCCTATCGAAGGGCTGGTCTACACTGCGGGGGGGGATCGATCTAAGATACTTTGACTTCAGCTACGCTATTCGCATAGCTGAAGTTGCGTATCTTAGATCGAATTACCTGGGGTCCAGACGGCGCGGGATCGACGGCCGCGGCTCCCCCGTCAACTTCGCTACCGCCGCTAGCTCTGGTGGAGTTCCAGAGTCGACGGTGAGCGCGTTTGGGGATCGATATATCGCGTCTTAACGAGACGCGATATAGCGATCCCGGATAAATTGATTGCTACCTGCCGATACGGCGGGTAGTGAAGACGTACCCTAAGGGATTACCGCTCTCCGTGTGCTATACTGCCACTGCAGGAATCAGCAAGAGTGCTTAAGCTGGATTCCCCCTTGTTTATAAAATAGAGGGGGTGGCTCACAGACTGTTCTCTAAGGCTGTGCAGCTTGCTCCTCTCTTCTCTCCCTCCTAATCAGAAATAGCCAAACTTTGGTGTCTTACTGGGCACGCTACAAAAGACACCTGTTTGAGAGGGGGTTTGGAGAAGTCGGAGGGTATGCTTCGTGGATAGTGAAAGAAGTAGCTGGCTGGCTGAGTTGCTGTGGAACTGATTGTTTTAATGCTGCTGATGAGACTTGATTTTATTGTATATAGTGTATATTTAACTGCTAAGGAACCTAGAACCTTGGATTGGTGTGTCTATTTTCAGTCTAAAATAAATAAATCATGTGCTGAAAGAGTAGTGACGTCAGTGCTCTCAGCTCCCATCCCCACATGGACTTGTCAGTTTCTCATTGCTGGACAGCTGAATGAGTGGGTATGTGCAGAGAGGGTAAATAAAAGTATATGAAATAGGGAGGAAGAAAACTACACAGGGTGTAGGGGGGAGAAAAGGAAGAATTGCATCAAAAAGGGAGATGTAATGAATGCGAGACCACTAATAGCAGAAGGAAATAAATTGGAATGAAGGAACAAGAGACTTGAAGAACACAGCAAGTTAATTTTTTATTAAAATTTGGACACTACAGTGTGACAAATACAATGTTCTCTTGTGTAGTCCATAAAATTCTTTTAGAATTCCCTTCAGTTTACCAAAACTGCTTATGTATGTACCTTGAAAGCTTGCATCACAACAGAAATTGGTCCAATAAAATGGATTCTCACCCACATTGTCTCTCTACTATGATGGGTCTGACATGGCTACCACAACACTGTGTATGTACATACCTGACAGAACAATTCTGATAAATTGAGTGAGGTTATGGGAGAACCTTGAGTTGCCCATAAAATGCTACTTAGGCCATTTCCAGGCCTGAGAGGGGGATTGTAATGTGGCAAAGAGGTCTGTCAGTTGGGACATAGAGTTAACTAGGCAGGTGCAGCTGAGCCAATTGTACCCCTTTTTGAGAGCTTTCATTCATTGTGGTCCCATAATTTTTCTATTTTTCTCACAAATATGGCATCCCCTTGTTTCAGTTTTTGTAAACTAACTATATCAGAAATAATCATAAAACTGAGATTATAGAAAGCTATTGGGTATCTGTATGCTGATCGAGCTCAAAGGAACCTTGCTAGGTAAGTGTGGCAAGAGCATTCATCCCCAAGAGTTGTGAGGATCGCTTCTCCATTTCATGCTTGGACCCCTGTAGTCCAACGTGTGTGTATGACTTAACATCCAGATGTCAAACGTGCTTTCTAATTTCTTAAGGAGTAATAACCCTATTGGATATGTATTCTGCATTCCTCCAAGATGTAGTTGACTTAATGTACTGAAGTATGTGCATCCAAAATTGCAGTACTGTAGCTTGACTGCCAATGTAGTATTCATATTGTTACTGATTTTTAGTTCATGTAAACATCCTACACTCAGCTATAAAACATAGAACGGCTGGGAGGTGGATGTTTACTTCAACTGACTTGGAAAGGCAGCCTTCCTGAATAATCAAATAACCTATTGGCAAGAAGAGACTATGCAGTGGTTTGATTCAATAATATTCAAATAAGTTCTTCTAAAGTAATGAAACCCATAAAAGTATTTGTCATATAAAAGCCTTAGTATTGCAACTCAAATGTTATCTGCCTATATGGTTTGACATATACTAGTCAATTTTTTGGCAATAATTGCTGTTGTTTTGATTTTTTTTTTGTTTTTTTTTTTTTTAAACATGCAAATAAAATTGAAGAAATCTGCCTCTATTGTGTTTGGAAAATAGTTGTAACTGAATGTAGTTATTGTAAGGTAGATGAATAGAGGTTTAAGTAACTTAAAATATTGCCATTGTTGTACATCTGGCCTGTGGGAGTATTCCTGTACTGTCTCTCTGAATTATTTATATACCTCTTATTTATTTATTAAATATTTAGTGTCTAAAGACTACAGCGAGGGTGGGTTCTGTTTGCACTGTTCAGAACCAAAAATGATGGTTCCTATCCCAAAGAGCTTACAGTCTGAGAAGAGATGGCAAGACAAATAAGTGAGCTGGGAGTAGGGGAGACAGGTAACAAGTCTGATAAGGTGTGTGCAGTTCTGGGCCAGTTAGTAGTAGTATTCACAACTTGCCACTTACCCAATCATTGTCAGTTTCAAATAGATTCTTTTTTCATTTGCATTTTTCTTGTATATTAGCTGTGTGATGAATTATTCAGATGTAACACATCCTTGTCAGCCTTTCCCCTCCCCACTCCCTTCCATAGAAACCTACATTTGATGGCAGTCAGTGAAATGTCTTTGGGTTTGAAAGGAAAGAGCAAGTGACTTCAGTTTTTTAAAATACAGGTTGTCCTTGGACTAACGACACAATTTATTCCTCAGAATTGCGTTGTAAGTCGAAACTGCTTTTTCCATAGGAATCAATGGGATGAAAGGGGGATTGGTTCCTGAACCAAGGTTTGATGCACTATTTTCACCACAATAACCCAGTTTTTTGTATTAAATGAATTATAGATGACTAATGTTGCAACATCAATGTATTTACTGTACACTGTATTTTGTAAACAGCATTCAAATAAACTTAAACTCACATATGCTGCTCAGAATACTAGCAACACAGGCTCAGAAAGCCAGTGAGAAAGGCACACATGCTGAGCTTCAGCCAATCAGGGTTCAAGCTTTCTGATTGCTGAGCCCGGGCTCAGCCAATCAAAAGTGGCCACCCTACTTGGCAACATGCTAACCTGCTGCCTCAAAGCCAATCAGAAGCGACCCCTTACAGCTCCATACCAGTACAACACAACCAGGAAGTTATTTCAAGCAAACTTTATGCAAATTGAGCATCGTGAGGGCGAAAGGGGCGGTCAATTTAAAAGCTTCAGAAATGGCATCCGACATAAGTTGGGTGTTGTAAGTCTGAGGACTCCCTGTAATTAATACTTGGCATCATGGCAAGCCTTTTGGAAACGGATGACTGTTACTAAAAGCTGATTTGAAATATAGTTTCATAATTCAGCAGTGGGAGAATGAGAGCAAGATGTAACGAAGGAAAAAAATTAATAGGTATAAAATATTTTGAAGATGTTCAGACTGAAGGGGTGGGGCTGTTCTAATGTATAGGTAATTTTTTCCTAAAATGACACACACGCAATACTAACATTTAAAACTTACATGCCACTAATACAGTGGTTCCTGTACTGTACATAAATACTTTGTGCAAGGATCACTGTTACATTTTTAGAAAGCTGTTAGGGACCACCAACAACTTGTCACCCTAACAAACTTTCCACTTTTTTATTTATTTGTTTATCCATACACAAGTCACACATAGATATTGTGTAACATGCCTTTATTGCTGAGGTATACGTTATCTCGGGGGACAGAGCATTAATTTAACTTTAATTTTAAAACCTCAATCTTTTAGGAAAGATCCATGACTAGGGCTCGTAGGTGCTACGGTGATACAAATAAATTAACAGGAAAGTTTTATACATAACACTTTTCTTCCACCAGTATAAACCAGAAATAAGCAGGGCTACACAACAGGAAGAAAGTGTAAAGAGAAGTTTATCTGATTCTTCTTGGAACTATATACACACTTTGAAGAGTCATAGTAAACACTTGCATTTGTTTAGAGTCTCATAATCTCCAGTTAGCTTCCAAACTGGTTTGTTTAAAAAAAAAAAAAAAAAAATTCAGAAAAGCCTTTGTACACATTTGCTGAGAACACTTGAATGCATTTTGTGCATGGGTTCACTGTGTGCGTGTGTAAAATAAACTCTATAACAAATACCTTATTTAATGTATAAATTCTGGCTTTTCCATAGTTTATATTTGAATTAAATGTGTGCATTGACTACAGAAAACAAAGCAAACAAGTTTTCTAAATACATGGTAAACTAGTGAAATATCAAGAAGGCATATGAACTTCTTTGTTTGATGTCATGTTTGTTGTTTTAGCACATAGGACCCCCAGTCATGGACCAGAACCCCCTTGTGCTTAGCACTTTACAGGCAGAACAAAAAGACAGTCCCTGCTCCCAGAGAGTTTGCTTGTGTTACCAAGAAGTGAACAGTTTTCCTTTGCCTATATAGAATCATAGAAATGCAGGTCTTCCAGGGATGTCAAGTAGTCATCTAGTTCAGACCCCTCCTTCCCTCTACACTGATCTAGGATTAAGTATACCTAGACCTCATATATGTACTATGCATAATGCATATATTGTGAACTAGTTTTCTTACATACAAGTCATAAAAGCTGTCTTATGCCATTGTTAAAAAGGAGACTTTAATTCACTACAAATTTTCCTTCCAGAAGCATAACTACATACTTAGATTAGATGTGTATATCTAGAAATCTATGGAAATAAATATTGTCATTCTTGAGCAAGCTAGTGTCTCTAGCTTGTTTCTCCCTTTCTGCTACTGTCTGTTTAAGAGAGCTGCCCTTATAGTAGCTCTCACAGTGTCCGAGATGACACCATTTTGCTGAGTTGCTAATGTATCTTTAGCACCCCTAATTTTTTCCTGTCTTAGAAATGTCCTCCAAAGGCTGCAACACTCTGCAAACTCCAGCGAATGGGCTGGGTGATACAAGAGGTATTGGGATTGCTTATGCCTATCACACTGTTCCTTTGCTGGTTCTACAGAGATGCCTGCTCTTGAAACCTTGCTATCAAGACTCGTGCTCTGTTTCAGTTGTATATGAGCGGATGCTGTCACTACACCCTCACTGTCCTGGGTGCTTGTTGGCTTTGTTACCCATCCAAGGAACTGTCATGACTTGGTGTGTTTTGGTTTTGATGGGATATTTCAAATCTGTCACGAGGGTGTTAAATTGTGGTTTTGCCACTGTTAACAGAATTCCTGTGTTAGCACTTAAATGTGGGGTGGGGGGAGTGATACTTTTCAGTAAATATTTGGCGATCACATTAATTTCACAATATTTGCTTCACAAGTCTTTAATTGTGCTTTTCATAAGCACATTAATTGAAACAAATTTCTAATAGGTCTGAAGGGGCTTAAACTGCTGCATTTACATGCAGTCCAGGGTCACTAAAAGGTACTGGAGAGGGAGATATGCTTATTCAGAGCAACATTGTTAAGTCTGTTGTCTAAGGTTCTGATTTAAAAAAAAAAAAATCCTTATTCAGAGCAGCGCACAAGTGCCATTGACTTAAGTGGTACTTAAGTACATGTTCAAGTGCTGTCCTTGAATAGGGATCATTTCCTGAGTTAGGGTCCTTAGACAATAGGCAGCAATTAACTTGAAAATGTAATTAAAGTGATGCTGTTCTGTTGTCAGGAAACCCCTGTTGGGTTGGCAGTAAGGTAAGGGGATGAGCCACTTGATAAATGACCAGAACCAAGTGTCTGAGGCTCTGCGACCTTTTTTAGTGGCAGGCTAAACATGTTCTCTAATGTGTTGGGGGAGAAGAAGATTTAATGGGGAAATGGGCACTGCCTCTGATGATGTTCTCACTTAGCTGTTTTTGCTAGCATTTCAAATCTAAAGGTACTCTGAATTGTAAACTTTGTCGCTGCTCTCTCTGCCAAAAACCCTGTTTTGAGTATAATAAAATCTAAGAATACAGTATTTGTTGTCTCATTCACCCACCCCTTCATCCAGATTTTTTTTAAAACCACTTTTCACATTTACTGGCAGATGTTTGTTCTATTTGCTTTCAATGGTGTACTTAAAACTTAAATAATAAAGGATCAAAATCTGGACTTGTCCATGCATTCTCCATTGATTTGTGTGTATTGTACATATTTTGGGTCTTTAAAATCTAAAAACACATAGTGTCTCTTTAGCACACTAGTTATTCACTATTTTCTTTAGGGTCCACATTGTGCTTCATTCTTTCCACACAGAAAAGAAGGCACACACAGAGCTCACCAAATAAAGATGAGTAAATAATGGGAAGGGATACAAAACACACGATTAAGCTTGTTGCTGTCAGTCGAGTTTTACATAAGCATCATGGCACAGGTGGGTTTTCAGTCATATTGGTTTTAAAATTGATCAAAGCTCTTCAGCCAGAATGGTCTGGATATTGTGAGAAAACAGAGCACATTGTAAGCTTGTTTTCAAAAGCACAACTTGGAAAAACACACAACGTTAATCTTTTTTTTTTTTGTAATCGTTTTTCCTACAAAAATACCTGCATCATTGCCTTTTATGCATAATAAAAACCCAAGGTCTCTTTAAATAGCAACACTTTTGGCTTTAGTTGTAGGGTGTTTTTGTTTAAACCAAGGGCCTGGCTAACACTACTTTAGAATCATGTGGAAAAGGTAAGAATTTTAAACTTGTTCCACTGTACCAGCACTCTGCATAAATTGTCTTCAGGGCTATCCCAGTCGTGGACTTCAACTGTTGTTGAAAAGGCTTTTTAAAAAGCAGTGTAAAGGCACAAAATGCGCTCCCAGTGTTGCTGCTGCTGCTAAAGTTGGTGACTACATTCTTTCTTGCAGTATCAGATTGTACTACATGCTTCTCAAGCAGTTGAAGATTATCAGTGGCCGATATTCTGCCTGTACCTCATATACTGATTTGTATAGGAATAGGTATCCTAGGCTGGTTCAAAATCTGTAATGTGTCAGGGATGAAATGAGTTTCAGTATAAAATTTTCTTACTGAAGTCATTGCTGGTAAAATAATAAATCACGTGGTTTTTACAAACTCTAGCAACCCCTATTTATTAAAAAATGCTGACAAATGCTGTCATTTAACTAATTGACAATATTTTGCCTTTTTTGTTGCACCTTCAAGTAGAAGATCTCAACGCTTGTTTAAAAACACGCTTCAGTGGCTGAGCTAGGAAATAGTCATAGAGAACATATTTAACTGTTGTTGGCGCACAGCTGGAGTGGGCAGCTCCTGGCTGGATTGAGCCCACAGTAGGAACATTTATCAAAGGAGAGCTTAAATTTAGGCTCCTACATGGGTTGAATTTCAGAAGTTACTTCAGTGGAATCCTGCAGGTGCTCAGAAACGGAAAGTCAGACAACTTATTTAAGTGACTAAAGTTAGGCACTTATTTTCAAATGTTCTTTCAGTGATGTGAGCTAAACTGTAAAAAGGCACTTTACTTCTGGAAGAAGTGTATCCACACTGGGAGTTACACAGATATAGTTATGCTGGTATATTTTTCCATGTAGACAAGCCTTTAGGCACTATCCTAGTTTGAAATTTTTAACTTATAGTTGCACAGTCACTGGCAGAGACATGATCAGAAATACCCCTCCCCCCCTCCCCCCCCGATTCCAGTTCTCGCATCACTTTGCAAAGTTAGAACTTCTACAAGTAATGTATAAACGTGACCTACAGTGTGCAGAAATGGAAAAAAACAAAGATTTGCCCATTTAAAAAGCTTAGAATTAATTCAAAGATCTATGGAAAGGCCCATATTGACCCCTGTGCAGAGCGTGAACAATGTCAGCAGTGAAATCTTAAATCTATGAGAGGCACAACATAATACATGGTGATGTTAATGTAGTGAGAAGTATTAAAGGAGGATTGATGCCATGTCATTAACAAAACTCCTGCATTTGAATTGCAGCAGTACCTTGTTTTCACAAGTTTTCTGTATAAAATTAACTTAATTGTATAGCATTTTAAAAAACTGCAGAGACACTTATGGGAGGAGAGCCAATAAAATGTGTGATTTTAATCTGAAGTAGAAAAGGCAACACTAACAATTATAACCTGAGGATGCTTTACTTGACTTCTTACTGATGTAGAGTGTTACTAGCTCCAATACCTCTCTGAACAGCATCAAGAGTAATGAATGATGAAAGTGCCCTGTCAAGGTATCTTTTCATCACTTTATATTCACTGCTTAGTGCTAGATATCATGCAGAATTTTTTTTTATAAATTCCAAGATGGATTTTTAGCCCCTTAGAGTAATAAAATCATTACTTCCATCCTCCCCACTTGCATACTGCTTTGATGTAAAATGCTTTTTAAATTTGTTTATTAAATTGTAGCACTGAAGTATTTTGCTTTAAGGAAAAGAATCTAGCACAAGAAAAAAGTAGTGCATGAACTTTTCATGCAGAATGGAGGAAATGTAGTTCTGTCAGTTTGGATCAATCAACCTTTGATAGCATCTTTTTATCAGAGAAATAACTTCCTGTAAGCAATGTTTATCTTAGAAATTGACCAGTTTAAGAAAGTAAAAAAAAAGTATATTTAAATTCTTTAGGAAGATAAGGCTCACTTAAAATTGAAAAAAAGGGAGGGGGGCTGACTCAGTGAAGTGAACTCTGTCTGCAGTTAATATTGTGGGAAACTATGCTAAGAATTTCAAAGACTGATTAAATTTAATTAATGGAGATATCCTATCTCCTAGAACTAGAAGGGACCTTGAAAGGTCATCAAGTCCAGCCCCCTGCCTTCACTAGCAGGACCAAGTACTGATTTTGCCCCAGATCCCTAAGTGGCCCCCTCAAGGAGGGAACTCAGAACCCTGGGTTTAGCAGGCCAATGCTCAAACCACTGAGCTATCCCTCCCCTCCAAATGTGCAATCATTGAGCCCAGTGCATTTTGTAAGACCCAAGATCAAGATAATTCTTCACTAAATCTCTCTAATTTCTGAATAAAACACTAGTTTCAGATTTGAAACTATCTACCAATCAGTGGAAAATTAACTTTTTGTATCTTATTTGTCTGATAGCAAATATCCAGCATTTACTACCGTAATTAACTTGTAAAAAGGAAGTGATTCTGTTCTTCAGTTTAACTTCATTTAAGCCTTTAAATAATGGCAGTGGGGCAAGTTACATAGCGTTAAGTGAGATTTCCTAAAAACAAGATCAGCTCGCTACTCTTTCCCTCCCTTCCCTGTCATCTCCCCCCCCCCCCTTCTCTTTTCAGGGTATAACAGTTTCTAAGAAGCTTCACTTTTGGTGAATAATCCATTAGATGCTATCGCTGGCTGCTTTGTAAACAAAATTGATGTCAAGTAACAAAGTGCTTATACTATCCTTTTTGCTGTATTTAAAAAAAAATGACAGTCCTTATCTTGAAGAGCTTGTTATCTGACAGAAAGAGGAGCTGGATTGTAACAGGAGGGAGCATTTAGGGAAAGTTAGATACGTGACTACCTTAATTTTGGTGTGATCTGTTATGTTTCAGAGAATTCTTTGTGTATTCATTTCATTTCCTTATTTCTCCCCTACCCCTCCCCCGCACTCACTGTAGCAGATACAATCTTGCAAGCTTGACCCATTTCTATTGTCTTGCACAATATTTATCACAAGGTTTCTTAGTTCCATTTGTGCTAAGCAGAAATTTGACTTAATAGAAACAGAAATTAGTCAAAATTAAAACCTTGAAAAACTAGATTTAAAAATAAATTTTGGACAGAGTAGATGTGCAATCTACATTTAAAATTCTAAAAATACAAAAGGTGATGTATTACAAAAATTGAGACCTGCACTCTCAAGTGACTGAGTAGCTTCTCAGTATGACAACTCTCCCCTTTACTAATTTGTACTTTATAATCCAGAGCTCCCACTTTGGGTATTGTATCTGTCTATGGCAGATAATTACATAGGGCCAATCACCATACCAACTAGATGTTAAAGCTATACATTTTAGAAAGTCAAAGTAGTTGATCTTCAGTCTTTACCTCTGTCACACAAATCTGGAATGTGCCCCCTGTTCCTCTGCAAAAAAACAAAAACAAAAAATGCTGGCCTAATGTTCGGTATCTGCTGTTAGCCTTTACTTTTTGGAGAATAAAGTGGCTTATGTTCAAGTTTTGGACCATTGAACCTTCCAGAGAGGTATGATGTCTAATTCAAATGGGGGTGCTTTTCAAAGTCCCACCATCAAAGGTCGAATCCAGCATTAACTCCCATTGACCTCACTGAGAACTGTCCATGAGCAGGGACGGCAGCATTGTGTCCATTAGGCTGATCATGCATCGAGTGAAGCTGGAGTTTTTCTGTTTGCTTGAATGAGAGCAGTATTGGATGCAGAGTTGATATTTTCATTAAACTTGTGTATTTAAATTATTTTTGGGATGACATACAGTTGCACAGAGGCTGTTCCTATTTTAATAGATTTACATTAAATATATAGCATTTCCCCCCTCCCCCCACCTCCCAAACAAAAAGAAACCTATATAGAACTCACACCACTGTTTACAGTAAACCTCTCTACAGAGGAAATGAGTGATATTTTACAAATCCTTACGATTAAGCACAAATGTAGTTTTCAGAAAGCTGAACAATTAGATTCAGCTCTATCCATGAGCGCTGCCTTATTCTCCTCTGCTCTTAAACAAAAACATAGTTGAGGTTAAAATTCTTTGAGTTTTATATAGCAAAGTTTGGGAACATTTAAATGAACGCAGTAGTGGTGTGGTATAAATGGTGGTTCTGCAACATTTCTGTACTGGGATGTCCCCTCAATGAGAGGGTTGGGGGTTGCGACCACCCTACATCTGTTCAAGAGCCCCATAGACTTGCAACCTCCAGCTTCAGAACTATCCCTCATCTGGGGAGAAGCATTCTGAGCAAGGCCATTTTGATCAGTGACATTTAGGAACGGCAGCAGAGCTTCATTCAGCTAAGAAGGTCCTTTTGTTTGAGCTTAAATATGCACTTCACAATTGCCATGGGAAAGTCAACGAATTACTGTTGAAGAGCTGCCAATGTTGAGTCTCTCTCTCTCTCTTCATTTGAAGAGGCGTGCAATGGTATGCTTATGTGATTAAAGATCACAACTTTTCAGCCTTATCAAATAACTTCTTTTTTCCTGTTCCACTGGACTCCTTTTTTCTGCCAAAGCTTCCCTGTGACTAAATGGTTTGTGGTGTGATAGACTACATTGTAGTAAGAATGCTGCTGTGTTTTTCCTGTGAGAGGTTGGATGCCATCAGTTGCAAATAAACAGTGATGCCAATCAAATCCAGCTGTAAGAACTGATTGATGGACAGCATAAAAGATTCCCCCCTCCCCCCGTATCGTGTCCTGTCAGTGGACAGCAAAACAAGTTCTCATGTTCCCACTCATACTGAACAAATGTTAAAAGCTGGGCAGAAACACAGCTGTACTTTTATCCAGGTGCATTGAGAAATACTGGCTCTTGCAAACTCTTCTAAACAGCTGTTACTTAATGTTGGCAGCCATATCATGGATTTGTCAGCTGCCCACAACATCAGCGCGCAAACCTACCCTTGAGTGGCAGCAGCAGATTCCCAACATAACAATAACGACATCCGAGACACGAGATGCAATAAATGTTTCCATAATGAGATGAGACTTGTCAGCGTTCACTATTCAGAATGATCTAAAGTCCTGCTGTTCAAAGGTTTTCATGTTTATAGCATAGCCATTTAGTAAAACATTTTGAGTTTGTGAACCCATAAGCTTTCACTCGGTGAGTTTAGGGGCATTCATTTGTAAAGATGGATACTTGCTGTCCAAATGACTTGGTACTCTGTCCTCCTAATGTACATCCAGAATCCTCTGCCAGCTACTGTGACAGTTCTTTAGAATCACTGCAGTAGCTGACACTCATTCTGGTGCGTGCTTTTGTCTGAGACCTTTGAAAGGAAAGTCAAGCTGCAAACAGTGGATCCACAGAAGGGAAAAAATAAGAATGGAAATGGGGTCATGACTGCTCTGCTGCTCCTCTCTGTAGATCAGTACAGGGAGCATGCTCTGTACTCCAGTTAGCTTCCCCTTTGCAGCAAAGCTGGAGAGCAAGAAGCAACTGTAGGCTGATCCGTGGTAGGGAGACGACGTTGGGCACCTGTCTACAGCAAAATGGCAAATCCTGTGACAGTGAAAAATGCAAAATTCTTTGAGTTTCTATATATGTAGCTCCCACTCCCAGTACTCATGCAACCTCTGCAAAGGAGTCCTGGAAGTTTTCTCTAGCAGTGTAGGGTTGCACATGCACACTTCATGCCCTCATGCTCCTAGAACATAAAGGGTGGTGCAACCCCTCTCACGCCTCCATTCTTTCTGGTTGCCCTTCAGCAGAAATGTAAACAAGTGAGTGTCTCACCTACATATCTAACTTAGGGTAGTTTCTGTAAATATTAGTATCATTAGTATTTAGTTCTTTCAGTATTTTTATGTTTCAACCCATTTGGTGCAACAACAATAAAAGTTCTTGTATAGACATATTTTATTTACTTAGATGCCTGTTACTGGGACTATTCTGTTATGTCACAGCCTTGTTCCTCAATTTTTGAATCTTGTCTCTCATGTGGGTCTGTGATTCCCCTCAAGGACAGACATGAGAAGTGTAATATTGTTTAGGAGAGCCATATTCCCTCTAAAAATGTGATATTTGCAAGACTTTCAAGAAATGCACTCAAAAGGAAAGAGTCTAGACTTAAGATTTTCCTTATGGAAGAAGCTATGAGACTTGCCTCAGACTCAGAGCTTGAGAGGGCAGGACAGATCAGTCCTCTTGGAGTCAAGCCACAGTGAATGTTCTGGAGACTAGGTAAGTCAGCCTGTGATCCAGAAGCTCAAAAAGACCTAAGTCCTTTGAAGACATGGATCCCCAGCTGAAGGTACCATTGGAACAGTCAGATACTGCTGCTGTCTCAGGGAGAAAAGAACATTAACCCCCCCCCCCTCAGTTTCTTGGCACCAGTTGGTGTCCTCGGTGATGCACAGAAAGAACTCTGGGCAACAAACTCTGAAGGATGATAAGGAAGCTGTCAGCATCATTGTAGTCTACTCTTCCATTTCCACCCCTTTCCCCCTGCATCCAGATTGCTGGCTCTAAAAGCATCAACCTGTTCTCAGTCTACACTGACAAGCATCTTGTTTTCTCCTCTCATGAGGAGCTTACTGTAACCCCAGAGCTGGAGTCACCCCTGTTGGATGCGTCTCTTCCTTCCTTAGTCTTTTGTGTTAGAACATGGACCCAGGGTTCCAGTGATGAAAATCTCACTTTGCTATTCTGTTAACGATCAGGAAAATCCTGCTATGCTCAAGCAAGTGATTGCCCCTTCTGGGACACTCGCCCCTCTCGCCATTGGAGTAATTTTCATCATCTTCACCTGTCTCAAGCAGGAAACCATCTCCAGCACACAGACCCTTGCCCCCCCGCTCCCCTTTCCAGGGAGAGTAGCCAGCATAAGCTCTCATCTCATACCACCTTTAGAGGTCCACCTCCAGATTCCTCCTTTCCTTCTGAGATGCTAGCACGCTGGTCCTCAATGTTTCACCCTTATGGCTACCAAGCCTGGTCATACTGGACCCCCTTGGTCTCACCATCCAGGGCACCAGTTTCCTCCTCCATTGAGATCTGGGTGTAGATCCTCTCGGAGATCTTTCAGAGCCTGCCCACCCTCCTCTAAAACAGACAAACTCAGAGATTCAGCAACCACTGATGGAAGAGATGGAGAAATTACATCAATAGGAATCTTTCTTCTCCCCCCACCCCATCTCCCAAATGCTTTTCATTTTTTTCTCCAGAGGAGGCCATGATGTTATTGGTACTTAGCACTATAGATGATAAGGCGTTTCAAGAGCTTTTAAGGAAGTTGGTGGAAACACTAAAAATTCCTCTTGAATAGGCAGGAAAAGTCAAACGTTTTGACATTTTACAACCAGCTACTCAAAACAGAGTGGCCCTAACCATTGATGAATGTATCATTGAACCTGCAAAGGACTTATAGACAACATCAGCTTCCATCTAAGCAATCTCCAAACAAGCTGGATCGTAAATATCAAATACTACCTCAAGGATTTTAATTCTTCTATACTCATCTGTCTCCATCATCTTTGGTCATCACTGCTGTTAATGAGAGATCCAAAGAAGCTCCAAGGTCCATACCAAGAAAAAAAATCCCCCAAACCTAGATCTATTTCTCTGCTTCCCTGTAGGTCAGGATTTCAAACTATCATGGCCCAGTGCTAGGCCAAATACAATTATATTCAGGGGGATAGAGGAGTGGACTTCATAGACAAAACTTCTGGTTTTAAGAGACAAATTTAAATCAATTTATACTGAGGGGCAACTGATTGCAGAATCTAAAGTAACATGCAAAGATGTTTTTGCTGATACAGGAGCAAGAGTGATGGCAAATGGAATTGTCATGAGAGGGGACTCAACTATCTGCATGTGGTCTGCCCAAGGAGGTTCACACAACAATTCAAGACTTTCCTTTTGATAATCAGGACTTGTTCATTACTCAAATGGATGACACCTTACATTCATTAAAGGATCCTAGGGCCACATTCAGATTCTTGGGCTTGTATACTTCAAAAGAAAACACTACAGGCCGCATGGTCCCACTAGGCAGAGACCTCAACTATCTGTCTTGGGCTATTTCTACCATCAAAGACCTTCTGATCAATTTAAACAAAGATCAGAATTTCATAAGACGTGGCTCTCTGCTTCATTCTCTGGCATCTTGAAGAGAAGCTATGCTCGAAAAAAGCAGTCTTGATGCCACAGTCGAGGATACTATTCCAGCTAATGTGCATCTATCTCTCTCTCTCCCTCCCCCTCCGCCCTTTGGTTGTTGCCTTTCATTCTTCAAGGCTTGTGCTATAGTTACTGTGGTCCACTGGGTTCTTTAGTTCATCCAGGATGGTTATACCATTCAATTACAGGTTATCCCTCCTCCCACCTCATCCCTCTTCAGGGATCTCTCACAAAGTCATCATGTTACATGAGAAACTCTCTGATCCACATTGGGGAACAAAGTTGGTACCTTAAGAATTCACAGGAATAGGATTATATTCCCCCTATTTCCTTATTCCAAAAAAGAAGAAGGGAGGATGCAGACTCATTTTAAACCTCAGGCTCCTCAATGCATATGTTAATTAGATTGAGTTCCACATGGTGATCCTTACTCTATTATACCCTCCCTGGATCCCATGGACTTGTTCAGTACCCTCAATTTATGGGATGCATACTTCCATGTGCTGATTCATGAAGCACCCAACAAATTTCTACATTTCATAGCAGCAGGCAGTCATTATCAATTCAGATATTTCTCTTTTTCTTCTGCATGGCGCTTTGAGTTTTTAAAACTTACCTGTCAGTGGCTGCAGCTAATCTTCGCCATGTAAGGATGCATGTATACCCGTACCTAGATGATTGGTTAATTTGAGGGACATCAGCACAACAGGTAAAACAGTCAGCGCACCTAATTTCACATTCAGATCTCATAATCTAAAGAAATCATACATAATTCCAATACAATCAATAGAATTCATTGGCGTGATCTTGGACTCCAGAGTAGTGAGAATCTTTCTCCCTCGAGAGATTCCAGAACATCTGTCAACTAGTATCACAAATTCAAGCTTGCCCTTAAAACTCAGTAAGGATTTATCTTCGGCTATTAAGACATGTAGCCTTGTGTACTTACATGATGCCTTTTCCAAGACTCAGCCTAAGAGCTCTACAGTCAGATCAAATGAGTACTTTGCCCAAGTATTCAGTTTCTTCAGTGGTGGCTATGGTGGTTGAATTCCAGCAACGTGTGTCAGGAAAATACATTTAACACACCAATCCCTGTCAAGACACTGATCTCTGATGCCTCCAGGAAGGGTTGGGTGGCTTACTCAGATCAGTTTCAGACTCTCAGTACTTGGTCAATAATGGACTTGGTGGACCTCATAAATGTCTTGGAGGTGAGGGCTGGCCGTTTAGCATGCAGCCTCCTTTCTCCAAATTCTAAAGGGTCAGTACAGGTATTAATAGGCAATTCTGCAGGCATGTATTACATGACAAACAAGGGGGAGCAAGATCAGATGTCCTTCATCAAAAAGCCATCCTGCTATGGGAATGCTGCACTTTGCATCAAGTCAATATTGTCACATTACACCTACCAGGAGAAGCCAATGCCCTGGTGGATGAGCTATGTATCCTCTCATGAGTGGAGATTAGAAGACATGGTCCTCCAGCTAGTCTTCCAGCAATGGGGATTTCCTCAGGTAGACCTTTTTGCCACTGAAGATGACAAGAAATCTGAAGGACATCTACGTGACCTTCTATCCATACATTTCCCAAACATTACTCACTGGTGGCAGTATCAAGAGCAGGAGCCCAGGTTGGCAAGGCAATTCTCCAGTCCTTATTCAGATCTCCTAGCTCTCACCTCCAGATCAACCAAACTGCTGGCTAATCACCCATGAGTGGGATCCACATGCACACAACCTCTCCAAGAATTGGTTACTATAACGTAAGTAACCATTCTTTCCATGGCTGCAGAATTGTTCAGTCTGCAGGGCCTTTATTTAAATGAATGGAGCAGTTCACATCTCTTAGGACTGTTGTTTCAGCCTGTCTGCAGTTTCAGACAGGCAGCACAACATTGGTTTATACTCTGTTCCCATTTTCAAGGTTATCTCTGCAACCATAAGGGCCTCCTGAAACCTGTTCCTGACCCTAGAGGGTGTGGCCAACAAGTTGAGAACCCTATTATAATGGATTTATTTGCAAAAGTTTATGATGGCTTCATTTTTATGAGGTGAGCAATGCAAGTCCTAAGCAAAGGTCAATAAAACCCTTAGCTATCTTTTATACTGTATATTTCATATAAAGAAATTTGAGTTTTACCTTTTCCATTGGTACAATTTTTCTTTCCTAGAAAGCCAGTTGCATTAGTTACGATGTACATGGCAGTGACAGAAAAATGACAACTAGTAATTTTTTAAAACGTCTAAATGTTTGTTTTGTGTGTTAAATGAATGAGGTACAGTTTTTAAGGGTTGATGCCTGGAGCTGGAAGCAAATGCTTTAGGGAGTCCTACCTCTCCAGTTTAATATGCTAGGCATTCCTAGCCCTCTTGGTTAACAAAATATTGGACCTTAAACCTATCACTGCCCCAGAGCTGACTGTTGCCAACACTGAATATTGTTTAATCCAATTCTAAATGCCTGTTTTTACTTGTACCTGATTTAACAGCAACTAAGACACTTTTGTGGAAAATTTCTCTTTTTGTTTTATTTTAAATGGAAACTATTGCAAGCTGCTCAGTCATGCTGGAGGAGTTGGAGAAGAGCACAGAATGGAGAGGAGAGAGACAAAGGTGGAAAATCAGTGCAGTTTATCACATGGTTGCACAAATGAAGAAACTTACTTCACAGAGATGAGATAATTTCCTATCTTTGTAATTCTGTTTCTGTGAGGATAAAGCCATGAACTCTCACACTTGGGTTACATGACTCCACCATGAGTCACTCTAGGACATGCTCTGAGGTTTTAAGATTTCTTTTTAACTATTCAGGAACCTGTAAATGGGCTTTAGTGATCTGCCCTACTTCAGACATTCCAGAAACTCCAGCCAGTTCCCTTCAAAAAGTGAGAAGCGAGAACTCCCTTGGCTTTGAATTGCACATAAAATAAACAAGCATTTTCCCATCGCTCTCTCCCCCACGTAACAAAGGAGTCCAACATCCCCAAAGAGGTAATGGGAACTTGAGAAATGAGTGCCCATATGGCAGAAATGGAACCCATTATCTCATTTACACCCCCAAATTGAGGACAGATGGTTGAGAGAGAATCCTGCACAAGGAGAAAGCAGAGGTACAAAGTAAGTCTGCACTTTCCACAATGCAGGATTCTCTCTGATGGAGAGTAAGTAGTTGAGAGGATTGTCCCATGAACAGTGTAAGAAGCACTGTAACAGGCCACTGCCAAATCCAAAGGCCAAATCCAAAAAGTTGTCAGAGGATCTCTCCCTCTCTTGCTTTTTCTTTAATTTAAAGGGAACTAAGATACTGTTGTTTGTATGAGGATTAAATGCAACCAATTTGATGTATCTAGAAAACAAAACTGGAGAAGTCTGGCCTGCTGTAATAAGGAATAGGCTCTATTAAAACAAAGTGAAGCAGATTTCTTCCTAGAGACTAAATCCAAGCAGTAGTCCTTTATGAATGAATGAATGAAGCAAGGACCCTCATGCTGCTTTGCTAGGTGAAGACTTTTGATACAAGAGATACTGGTGAATAGGCATACAGCAGCCCCCATCCCCAGCAGACAGAGTACACATTCCTCACTAGCATGTCTTTTCCTCAGTCATGAAGATGTCTGCTAAATGTCAAACAGTTTTAGCAATGATATTTCTACCAGAAGAAATCTGATCCACCCATCCCTCCCTGACCCAGAGACCACTCCTGAAGATCTAGCACAGATTGACTCATTCTGTGACAGACCCCACTCTCCACCCTTCAAAGCTTCCTGACATGAGGCACAACCCAATGTCTGCATGCTTGGTATAGAATATGGAAACTTCATTGATCATCTGACTCAAGACCTCTTTTTGAGAAACCATGGGTAAGATTTTCAATCAGTGCTACTTGGGAGGCTAAGCCATTGACTTTCAATGAGATGTAGGCTTCTAAGTGGCTATGTAAATTATGAAAATGGGATTGATGCTCCTAAATCAGACAAATGCTTTTTGGAAAGTTTTTTTTCTGTATGTCTGTGAAGGCTCTTAATGACTAGATCACTGTTGATATGTCTCCAAAAATTGAGCTGAATAGAGACGATAACCTCTGTGATGCCCTTAGATGTCCGGGGCTGCACGCGCGCTACACTGACTGGCTCAGCGTGTGTCTACCCTACGCCGACAGGTGCGGGTAACCCGTTGAACCCCATTCGTGATGGGGATCGGGGATTGCAATTATTCCCCATGAATGTGAACTTCTTAGAGGGACAAGTGGCGTTCAGCCACCCGAGATTGAGCAATAACCTCTGGCAGTGTGTGGTCTGCATTTTCTTCATATATTTGAAACAAAACATTAAACAAATCAGCATTCCTAGCTGGTACTGGCACCCATCATAACCTTGGTATCTGGGTGCATTAGAAGTGTGCAGTCTGACCTTAAATTACCCCACATCTGACGGGTGAGCTCTAAAGTTTAGGGAAACTTGCTCCTACTGCTATATCAATGTCATGGTGACACTGGACGTTTAAAAATCCCCACAAAATTTTAATGTAAACATTGTGTCCCTTTAAACTGTCTTCCAGTGGAACTGTAATCCCAAGAAGGTTGACAAACTAGTAAAACAAGTTTACCATCCTTTGTTTAACATTACTTAAGCTATTATTTTTATACCAAACAGCACATCACTTCACAGTAAACTGGGGCATTAGTTATTTCCCTTGTTCAAAGTGTATACAAATGCTACATTTAAATATATAAAACTCAATCCTAAAAGCAAGTGGAATCAAGAATGGAATCTAAATGTTCTATGTGAAATCTAACAGACAAACTAATCTAAAACAAATACATTCTTCTTTCCGAAGGGCTTTGTACTGTCCTCATTGAGCACGTATGCACAGCTGTTTCAATGGGAGTGCTGCCTTCATCCAGAGAAAGTTAAAGTAGGTCTTGGTAAATCAGAGATTGTTAAAGTTCACTGTTATCTGTCTCCTACAGATGAGACAGTTGTAATCCTGTAATGTGCCATTGGATTCAACTGAACAACAAAATACATTTAGCTGAAATTTGCAACAATCACCTTGTTATGATACATCTGAGTTGTAGACTCCCTGATTTTCTCTGCAAGAGAAGTAACAGGTGCCATAAACAGATGGTTTGAACCATCCCATTCTAATCCCTATTTTATTTGTATTTCCTTTGCCTAAGGTAGTTGTGATGTCATTCTGGCTGAGAACAGTGGTTCCCTTAACTCACCCAACAATATTGTTAATCTATCCAGCTATACTCTTAGCCTGGCAGAAGAGTCTGTCCTATCTCGGGGCCTCTCCTTCTGCCCCACCACTTGCAGCTAGTATAGACACAGTTTAATACCTTTATAAAAATATTATCTGGTCATGGTCCATCCTGGGGACAGTAGCATTTCCCCCTATGTTAACAGCTTTTACACAGAGTGTACAAGTAAACCACATGATATCTACTGTGTTGCATGTATTAGGGACACTTACATAAGCATAAAATGAGAAGAGGTATTTTAGACCAGCCATTTTGACTCACAGGTATTTGTGTTAACATTACACTTAGGAGCCCCAGTCATGAAGAATCCCATTGTGCTAGGTGTTGTATGAACAAGACAGTCTCTTCCCCAACGAGCTTACAATCAAAGTAAAGGCAAGGTACAACAGATGGATACAGATAGATGGAGGAGTAAAAGGAAATGAGACACCATTGGTCAGCATGACAGGCAGTGGTCTCAGCTTACCAGTAGCCTAGCCATTGTCAAGTTTTATGTAGGCGTACAGTGAGGGAGAGTTTTAGAGGATGAGTTAGTTTTGCAGATGTTTAAGGCGAGTTCCTCCAAACAGCAGCTGTGATAAAAAAACTGAAAGTAAAAATATCTCTCCTTTTATACAGACCTGCTGCTTGTTTATGTTTTCCCATCTGCTGACTCGTACTAGTAAAAACTTATGGGAATTATAATTTACTAGTTAACACTGCACGGTGAACCAATACAGCTTGGGAGAGTGAATTGGCTTCTTTCTTGGCTCACACAGGAAAAACTTGCCTACAATGGGGTGATGAGTACAAATGAAGCAGAACTAGGGTTACAAAATTGTTGTTGGTGATGTTACCTGATCCACAAAGAACCCAGTTTGACTCTCTTATCCAGGCTGAATTTGCAAAGCCAGCTGTTAGAAAAGCTCTTTTTAAAATATAGACCCCCACCTTTGAGAGTGGAACAGTACTTTCCATTTTATTCTGTCATCTAGATATTTTATTAAAAATACCCCAATACAAATCTACAATTAGCAAATAAACACAAGCAATACTTCTCCCTCACAACCCCTCCTCCTGTACTTTTCAGTTGCCCATTATTCATTTTTCAGTAAGCCTCCTTACACAGGGACTTTTTGCAGGGGTTGCAGATTTAGCTGTGATGGTTGTACCAATCAGAATTCTCTTATTGGAGCAAAGTGTCCATCAAAATCACCTCTTTTTTTTGGTCATACTCCAGCTGGAGATACTGTGTTATATCAAGACTAAACAATGTTCCACTTTTGATGCCAAATTTTGCCCTTGGAAGCATGAGCCTGATTCCCAGTGAAGTCAAAGGCATCATTTATGCATCTGAGAACAGAATTTGGTTTCAGCCTATTCAACACCATTAGAAATCTCACCACATAACTGAGGCACTTCTTGTTCCAGCATGTTTATTTTGTTAATAATTTTGAGTTAAGGTACATTTAAAAGGTGAACAACAAAATTGCTAATAGTTACAAATTTTAGACAAGATTCCAAGACAAGGGAAACATACAGTTGTTAAAGTTATAATTGATAGTGTATTATACTAAAATTTCCGGAAATCATGGGAAACCTGAGCTGATGACTTCCTGGTTTCTCAGCCAGAATGACATCACAACTACCATAGGCAAAGGAAATACAAATGCATATTTGGTAAGTAATAATGTCAACAATAGGCATTCAGTGGTATGACTACTATAAGAACTGCTGTAAGCAACAGACCCTCAGAAGAGAGGGATAGCTCGGTGGTTTGAGCATTGGCCTGCTAAACCCAGGTTGTGAGTTCAATCCTTGAGGGGGCCACCTAGGGATCTGGGGCAAAAATCAGTACTGGTCCTGCTAGTGAAGGCAGGGGGCTGGACTCGATGACCTTTCAGGGTCCCTTCTAGCTCTATGAGATAGGTATATCTCCATATATCAGGAAAACCCTTTGCCCATCTGCAGAAGAGAAAGCTCAAAATACTTAGTAGCAATTGAAAAGAGAAATTCTTGTTATTAATCAGAAGGCATGATAATTCTGGAACCACATTCCACAACCCAAAATTACACCATCTTGCGCTGCACAGAGAACTATACAGCATAAGCTCATTGAAATCTGCTCTTTACCTCAATGTGGAGGAAGCTATGCACAGCTTCACCTCCCCTCCCCCCCAGTTATGGATTCCACAAACTGGTTTTAGAGAAAACAAAAACAAGTTTATTCGCTACAAAAGATAGGTTTTAAGTGTTGGAAGGTATAGCAAACAGATCAAAACAGATTACCTAGCAAATGAAACAAACATGCAAGCTAAGCTCAGTACACTAAAGAAATTGGTTACAAGTAGTAATTTCTCACCCTAAATGTTGTTTTAGGCAGATTGCAGAGGTTCTTGAAGGCCAGCTGCTCTTGCTTACAACTTAAAACTTCAGATATTTCAGCGGCTAGACACCCATCCAGCCTGGGCTCAGCTCTTCTCCCTGCACCCTCCCAGTCTTTGTTTCTTAGATGTTTCCAGCAGTCATCCTGGGCAGGGATTCAGTGAAGAATGATCACTGATTATGTCACTCCCCTGCCTTAAATCGATTTTGCATGTGGTAAGGATCCTGTGTTTTCCAGTGTGAGTCCCCCCCACCCGAGGAAAAATACTGGTATTCTATCATGAAGTTCAGTACCAGATGAGATGCTCACATGACCCTGCAGCGTCAAAGCAGCTGTGAGTCAAAGGTTGTTTGTATCATCCCCGGAAATCTTCTCAGGAAGGTGGGAGATTAGCATCTTCAAAGACCTATTGTTCTCCCTAATGGTCCATTGACTTGTTCCCAGCTAGCCAGCCAGACTGATTGCATTTTGGCTGGTGGGCATTCCCCAGATGCAAAAACTTTTGTAGTACAGATGTATAGTCAATATTCCTAACTTTAGATATAAAAATGATACTTGCATCAAATAGGATAATCATATTCAGCAAATCATAACCTCTCCATATCTCACATAACCTATCTTGTATAACATACATTATGATTTTGACACAATCATATCATATTACTATCTCTGACCATCTCTGACCAGATGCATCAGAGAAAAGTGCAATAAAACCTTACAATAAGCAATTTAGATACTCTACCCCCAAGGAAATTTTCTCCTAATTTCCAATAGCTAGAGGTTGGTATATGCCCTGAAGTATTAGGTTTATATCTCTTCCAAAACTCTTCATTGTTTCTAAAATCATGTATTACTATATGTCTGGATATCTTGACTATCCATGTAAATGTCTAATACCTTTTCGTTTCCTGCTAAACTCTTGTTCTCAATGATAGCGTGTGGCTGTGGGTTCTAAAGGTTAATTGTGCATTGTGTGAAAATGTATTTCCTTTTATCAACTGTTAAATTGTTCCCTTTCCATTTCATTGAATGTCCCTTTTGTTCTTGTGTTAAGAGACAGAGTGAATAGCAGTGCTTAACAAAACATCATAATGTCCTTTATAAAACATAATAGTGAAGGAACCTCAAAGGTTAAGTGTGTGATTTTGCATTGGGTGCTATCTAAATTAGTTGAGCCTCGTAGGTGTACAAAATTGGACTGGATATCTCATAAGAGACGACTTTCTTTTAGCATTTCCCCATTCAATCCTAGATAGAAATACTATAAGAACAGTCTTTCTTGTAGGAGTTTTGTACTTTCATGTCTGTTCCAGCTGGAAACCAGAAACAAGCAGCTTTATTCAAACATTAAGCACACTTTTAAAAAAGTTTGATTCCAGTTCAGTTCTAAAAAATGATATACATAAACATTATTCATTGATGTTAAAGCGGATGGGATCATCTAGTCTGACCTCCTGTATATAAATACAGGCTAAAGAACCTCATGCAGTAATTTCTGCATGAAGCCCATAACCTCCGAGCTAAATAATATATTTTAGAAAGACATCTAGTCTTCACTTAAAGACTGCAAGTGACAGAAAATCCACCAAATCCTGAGGTAAATTGTTCCAGTAGCTAATTACTGTCACTATTAAAAATGTGTGTCTTATATCTAGTCTGAATTTGTCTGGCTTCAACGTCCAACCATTGGATCTCATGCCAGAAGCTGGAATTGGATGACAAAAGATAGATCACTCAGATTTGCCCTGATCTGTTCATTCCCTTTGAACCATCTGGCACCGGCTAATGTTAGAGACAGGATACTGGGCTAGATGGACCATTCATCTGACCCATGGTCATTCTTGTACTTTTTTCTCACACCTAGGTTGAATAGCAGCTTACTATTAGAATTCTCTTCCCCAGATAGGTACTTGTATATTATGATGAGTTCTCTTCAATAAACTAAATCAGTTTAGTTTCTTTTGTCACTTACTATAAAACATTTTTCAGATCTCTATTCTGAAATCTTTCCAATTTTTCAATTTAATTAAGTTTACTGATTTTAAACAATGAATTCAGGAAATGAAAACTCCACACGACTATAGTTGAATGCTTTATAGCATCCATTTAAAAAATGTAACAGCAATGTAATAGTCCTGGAGGACAACTCATGGAAGTCAAGTGACTTGTGTGTACATTTTTGCAGGATTAGACCCTTACTCCACACCTTTAGAAGTAAAACCAGACTAGAAGATATACCACCTGCGGAACTGGGTTGACAAATGCAAATCTTAACTGTTGCATTTCCTTTTCCTTTTGAGTGTTAAAATGACAATAGAAAACAGTTTATATTTTAAACATTATTATTTTAATCTCTTGCCCCCACCCCAAAAGACACAGAGAGAGAAATCTATCCCGATTAGGCTAGCAGTGTTTACAAGCTATGCTGGCTGTATAGACTGAGGCAGTGATAAGAACTGTGAGACATATTGTGAGTTCTGTAGTGTCCTGTTAAAATTTGATATCAAAGCACATTGCCTAATTAATTTAATCTCATGCCTTTTCTTTTAGGTAGGTGATTAACTGTCACCCTCATTTTACATGTAGGTAAACTAGTACACAGAGAGGTTAAATAAGGTCACTTTGCAAGTCCATGGCTTTCTTCCAGTCCCTTGCTCTAGCAGTGGTCCCCATTCCATGATTCAGATTGCTAGCTGCCTTCATGTAAAATAATACTACATCTTGATTTCATATTGTTTTGGTCTGCAATTATTGTGTTTGAGGGGCTGATTCTGATTCCATCAGATTTACACCAGGATAATACCATTGATATCAAAAGAGTTATTTCTAATTTATATTGGTAGAAATGAGATCAGAATTGGACCCTGAGTATTGAGCTATAACAAAGAAGCTAAATATGTACAGATGCACACAGTCTTACAAAATATGCAGAGGGAATATGCACAGTACACAAGTAGGTTTCATTATAAGCAAATTTTGTAAAATTAAACACTAAGATATCTTGACAGTAATGATTAATTTATTAGCACTTCCAGCTTCAAAGTACAAATTTGAAAGTTGAACTCATTTATTTTTTACAAAGTCTTTAAGCAATGGTGTCTGTGTTGTTTAAAAAAAATATGGGCTAATTGGTGAGCAGATGGTTTTAAAGGACTGTGTTTTGCAAATTGTGTAACCGTTTGCTTGGTATCTGGTAAGGTACAGTTCTCTCAGTGAAAGAGAAGAGAGGTGAAAAAAAATAATCTGAAGCTTTGATTCATCTCCAGTAATCATCAAAATAAAACAGAACAAAACATTATGAAGTACACTTCCAAAACAGGGAACTGTGCAGGTAGGTGAGGTGTGGAATTTCAGCTTTGTATCATGGTCTTGGAGTGATGACCTCATGGTATCTCAGGGGAAATCAGCATGTAATTTGTGTATGAATAAATTATAATATATTCCTGGGCAAACAGTTCTAACCTGGCCAAAGGAAAAAGTCCAGACTGGGTATTTCGGCATCTTTCAGTGAAACCGCAGTGTGCAAGCTTCACTGAAAGAGCTAGAGAGATGGCTCAAACTGGTTGGGCCAGTTAAGGAGTTCTGGAGAGGAGTGAGTCACTCAAAACTGATTTTATGTAAGGATTACAAGAGGTGGGACTTCAGATACCACAAAGTCCCCCATTCTCCACTAGCTTCCCATAGACTACCAGGCCAGTTTCAGGTTCTTGGTCCTTATCTTCAAGATGCTAAATGGCCTGGACCCAAGGTATCTAAAAGATTGCCTAAAGCTCTCGGAGGAGGACTCTGATTGACTCTCTGGAACAATGAAACTTTTTTTCACAAGGGAAAGGTCATCTGTGCAGGAGACTGAACTTTCTCAGATGTTGGGTTCATCATTTTCAGCTTTTATTGGAGGTTGGAATTGGTTTGGAATTTCTACTTGTTCTTCACGGGTCTCTGTTTGCAAGACTTCCAAATCTTTGGATCATTTCCTTCTTTGAGAGTTTCTGACTCGGAGTTCAGCCTTGTGACTAGCTATTTGCTTATACTCACTTTCCTGTGCTCTGCACAGATAACATCAGACTGTTTTGCTAACTTACTTTTCCGTGGAGGCGCTGATTCTTCACTGCCTTTCACATTGTGTGATTATTTACACCATTGTAAAACGAGTGCAAAGTACATATAAAACACTACCAGATCAGAATGGTATTTTATACCCACTTTGCACAGATTCAAATGACTGTACAAGCAAAGCATTGGAGAACTGAGCCCAGAGAGTTTGTCCACAATCCCCTGGGTGAAGAATGGCTGGGGTGTGCACTTAAATAATTTTATTTTGTGTTTAATTGAGCAATCCTGTCATTTAGAATTCAGTGTTATTTCCTACCAATTTCTTTTATATCATAAAGCTAACACCATCAACTCTGTCTTTACTTTGTTTGTAGTAGAAGAGGTAACAATCCTTACATTCACTATCAATGTCACTTATTACCATGGCATCCCACTTTGTTCTTCAGTTCTGCTCATTCAACCAAATAGCCATTTTTTTTTCATAGATTCATAGATTCTAGGACTGGAAGGGACCTCGAGAGGTCATCGAGTCCAGTCCCCTGCCCGCATGGCAGGACCAAATACTGTCTAGACCATCCCTGATAGACATTTATCTAACCTACTCTTAAATATCTCCAGAGATGGAGATTCCACAACCTCCCTAGGCAATTTATTCCAGTGTTTAACCACCCTGACAGTTAGGAACTTTTTCCTAATGTCCAACCTAGACCTCTCTTACTGCAGTTTAAGCCCATTGCTTCTTGTTCTATCCTTAGAGGCTAAGGTGAACAAATTTTCTCCCTCCTCCTTATGACACCCTTTTAGATACCTGAAAACTGCTATCATGTCCCCTCTCAGTCTTCTCTTTTCCAAACTAAACAAACCCAATTCTTTCAGCCTTCCTTCATAGGTCATGTTCTCAAGACCTTTAATCATTCTTGTTGCTCTTCTCTGGACCCTTTCCAATTTCTCCACATTTTTCTTGAAATGCGGTGCCCAGAACTGGACACAATACTCCAGCTGAGGCCAGAGCAGAGTAGAGCGGAAGAATGACTTGTCGTGTCTTGGTCACAACACACCTGTTAATACATCCCAGAATCATTTTTGCTTTTTTTGCAACAGCATCACACGGTTGACCCATATTTAGCTTGTGGTCCACTATAACCCCTAGATCCCTTTCTGCCGTACTCCTTCCTAGACAGTCTCTTCCCATTCTGTATGTGTGAAACTGATTTTTTCTTCCTAAGTGGAGCACTTTGCATTTGTCTTTGTTAAACTTCATCCTGTTTAACTCAGACCATTTCTCCAATTTGTCCAGATCATTTTGAATTATGACCCTGTCCTCCAAAGCAGTTGCAATCCCTCCCAGTTTGGTATCATCCACAAACTTAATAAGCGTACTTTCTATGCCAATATCTAAGTCGTTGATGAAGATATTGAACAGAGCCAGTCCCAAAACAGACCCCTGCGGAACCCCACTTGTTATGCCTTTCCAGCAGGATTGGGAACCATTAATAACAACTCTCTGAGTACGGTTATCCAGCCAGTTACGCACCCCCCCATAGAATTATAGTTTTTCAATGTTCAAGTTGAAAATGTGAGAGTTCTAAGTGTATGGATCTTTAGCACACCCTGCTCACTACTGCTTTGGGTGTTGCTATATCCAGGGGTAGGAAGTCCTCATGCAACTGGGAAGCCACACTTAACCTTTATGTTCTATAGAATGTATTTTATAGTCATAATTTCTTTACTGGACAGACAAAATGTCTTGTGCTATTAATCCAATATAAGCAATTGTCATCAACAACTAACAGTAAACTTTCAGGTTTACATCTAAAATCTTCATGTTTTGAGGCTTATTTTCACCCACCATGTCACTTGGACAATGTGGCTGAATTACAGTGCTTGAAAACTGTGTATCTAACTTTAGTCCAGTCTGTTAAATATCTGCTATAGCTACTTGGGGCTGGGCACAGGTTTTAATAATGTGTGTGTATAAACGAAAAGATCAGAGAGAATGAAAATCTGTTTTGAAAATTAGAGATTGCTCTAAAAGCTGTTTAACTGAAACATTCACAATAACAGTTTAAAGTGGAAAGTGTATTTATCTGAAGAATGTGTGTGCAGCTTGTGAATAATTGTTTTAGAAAAACATCAAATTTCTTTTCAGCTCCGTCTTATTTCTACATGTAACCCCTTTGGGGTTTAGAGAGCATGGCCCCTTTAAATCTTTCCTAAGGGGAAGGGGGAGGGGGAGGGGGAGGGGGAGAGTAAGGAAAAAGGAGGGAAACTCCAGGGGGCAGCGCTGGAGCTCCAAGGAGAGGTGGAGGCAGCCTGCAGGCCCTGGAAAAGTGAAGCAGCAGAGAACCTGCCCGAGCCGATGGGGGACACCCCAGGACAGGAGCCAGGAGGAGCACTGTGCCAGGGAGGAATCGCCCGAGAAGGACAGGCCGGAGCTGGACCCAGTATCACGGCTGCCCAGTGCTGCATGGGGCTGTGAGTACTGGATAGGGTGACCAGATCAGCAGTATAAAATATCGGGACGGGGGGGGGGGCAAAAAAAAAGGGGGGAGTTTAAAAGGGGCCAGGGGCATTAGCAGGCCCCGGCCGCGTGCGCTGCCCTCCCTGCAGAGCCTCCCGCCCCCTGGCCTGCCATGGGCATATGCAGCGCTCGGTGGGTCTGAGTGGGGGCAGCGTGGAGTGGGCAGGGGCCGGGTGGGCAGCAAGGGCCGAATCCCCGCTGCTGCCGGGGAGCCCCGCGCCTCTACCTCCCGCTCGCAGCTGTGGCTCCTTCCCGGCGGGACGCGCCTCCCGCTGCCCCGGCCACATGCGGCGCGCGTCCCCCGCGCCTAGTCTCCCTCCCACCGGGAAGGAGCCGCTGGACGCGCGCCGCATGTGCCGGGGGCGCATCCTGCCAGGAAAGAGCCGCAGCCGCGAGCGGGAGGGAGAGGCGCGGGGCTCCCCGGCAGCAGCGGGGATTCGGCCCATGGCCCCGTGCCACCCACCTGGCCCCTGCCCGCTCCGCGCTGCCCCTGCCTGAATCCACCGCGCTGCCCTGCGGGCTGCAGCAGCCTCCAGGCTGTGCTCCCGGCCCCAGCCCCTGTGTGCAGCGGCCCGGGGGCCAGGCAGGAGCCCTCTGGTGCGTCGGGGGGCTCAGAGCTGAGCCCCCTGTCTCCCTCCCTTGCCAGCCCCCCTTTGCCCACCCGGTGCCCGGGTGCCGGAACTGACTCACCAGCTCCAGGATCCAGGCACCGCCGCCACCCCCTCCCTCCAGGCTTGTGCCGCCATGCTGCAACCCTGGGAGGGAGGAGGAATGCTGCTGGTTGGGGAAGTGGCGGGGCCAGGGCGGGGATTTGGGGAGGGAGCCAATGGGGGAAGAAGGGGGTGGAGCCAGGGCGAGAGTCCCTCCGGGAGGGCAAAATTTCTTTTTTGTCATTGGTCGGGACACAGGACAAAGAAGCAAATATCGGGACAGTCCGGATAAAATCGGGATATCTGGTCACCCTAGTACTGGAGCTTGGGACTCTGCATTGGGAACAAGGAGGGAGGTTGCTAGCTAGTTAAATGGGGAGGTGGTCACTCTGCGTGGCTTTGCAGAGAGCGGCAGAAGAGGGCACTGGAGGGGTTTGTTGGAGGAAAGTTCAATGGCGCCGAAGACGAGCAGGAGCACCCAAGACTCAGCATTGGACTGGAACTTTGCTCAGGCCTCCTGAACTCTGTGTGCAGACACATTGCTCAGTGTCTGCCCTTCCAGACTGTGCTCCCTCTGGGCCTATGGAGCTTTGGTTTGGATTCAACCCTGTTCTACTGCTCCCCCTCTATTTCCCCTTGTTGTATTTCTCCTCTCATCCCTCTGTAAATAAATATTTCCCTCGTTATATCCATTGTACTTTTCCTGTGGGTGGGTGTGTTCACTCTGGGGGGTTTGGAACAGGTGCCCCTGGGGTGGAAGGGATTTCTCCTGCTGCACTCCTGCGCGCGCCTTCTCTTGGCCAGAGCTGCCTGCAGAGCAGACTCCATCTTGGCCACGAGGGCGCTAAAGTTACATGCACTTGTCTTACTCCTGTCTCTGTCATTTAAACAGTATTGTTCAAAAAAAGGTCAGAAAGCATCCACTATAAACAGTTTCTGTATATACATAAAACCTGAAAAATGTGTTTATTGCCCATTTTCATCTTATAACTTTACTTTTATATAAAGTAGAAGCAATTATTTTGTATGGGTGGCTGAAGGAAAAGTTTTGCTATAGCTCTTGTTTGCAAATTTTGATATGGATTTTTCTATGCAGTTGTTTGAACAGAAAACAGGTAGGTAAAGCCTAGGATATGTGCATTTTATAAATGCAAATAAATTTATGTGGAAAATTTAGCATGTATAAGAGCTTGCATATATATAGTCCATTTCATCTGAAGAACTAAAGTTCTTTACAAAATGGGTAGTTCTTGTTCCCATTTTGAAGATGGGGAAGCTGATGTACAGAGCGGTTGTGACTTACCAAAGCCAAGGAAAGTCAGAAGTAGAACCCGTCTCCTGAATGCCAGTCCCATGCTCTGACCATTATATTATGCTCTTCCCACAATCAAAATCTTTCTGGTAAATCTTTTATAAAAACTGTCAAATGTGCATAGCTTTGCATTTTGTGTCTATTTTATATTATGGTTGTTAAAATTCCTCTTGTACAAACTTGTAGGCAGTCCAAAAATGGTATGACTGATGCTGCTGTCTCCCCACTCCGTCCCACCCCCTGCCTTGTTAACCTATGAATAAGCTCATTGTTCAGTAATGGAATGATGGCAGCCTCCCCAGTGGCAATGTGACATGTTTCCTTCTGCCACACCTGTCTCTGTGTTGTCTTCCAGGATCCTTCCTATATACGGTGTGATGATTTGGAGAATGTCTATGTACAATTTGTAAAAAGCAACAAAGAGTCCTGTGGCACCTTAAAGACTAACAGATGTATTGGAGCATAAGCTTTCGTGGGTGAATACTCACTTCGTCAGACACATGTAATGGAAATTTCCAGAGGCAGGTATACATATGCAGGCAAGAATCAGTCTGGAGATAACGAGGTTAGTTCCATCAGGGAGGGTCAGGCCTTCTTCTAGCAGTTGAGGTGTGAACACCAAGGGAGGAGAAACTGCTTTTGTAGTTGGCTAGCTATTCACAGTCTTTGTTTAATCCTGATCTGATGGCGTCAAATTTGCAAATGAACTGAAGCTCAGCAGTTTCTCTTTGAACTCTGATCCTGAAGATTTTTTGCTGTAAGATGGCTACCTTGACATCTGCTACTGTGTGGCCAGGGAGGTTGAAGTGTTCTCCTACAGGTTTTTGTATATCGCCATTCCTAATATCTGACTTGTGTCCATTTATCCTTTTACATAGGGACTGTCCAGTTTGGCTGATGTACATAGCAGAGGGGCATTGCAGTCACATGATGGCGTATATTTGTTGCTTTTTACAGATCCAGACTAACACAGCTACCCCTCTGATATGTACAATTTATGAATTCTGGTTGATTTTATGAAATTGCTGTATCATTGAATGTCTCAGTGGATATGAAATCTGCCACAGCTGATATCATGTCTCTCCCTGACTATGGACAATGGAGAACCATTAACATTCAAATAGGTGCACCTTAGGACAATGGGATGGTGGTGGAGGCATGACAGCCACACCTGATGCTAACTAAGAGATATTTGTGTTGGTGGAAGAGTGTGTGTGACACAATACTTTGCCAGTTCTGGTCTCTTGCTCCTTGAACAAGGCTGAGGAGGAAGAGCTGGAACAGGAGACTTTCTTTATGCTCCACACAGGAGTAGCTACTGGTCTCAAAAACTGCTGGCGATAGAGAACCCAGGGGTCCCAATGTTGCCATTGCAGGGGAACCTAAGATACTGGAAGAGGCATTGTGTTGGGCATAGCAATGAGGAGGACCTTGAGGTTGTTTGTCCATAGGCACTTTCCTCTCAGGGTAGGTGACTGGGGAGATGTCTTCTCCATGATAGATGGGGCATCCCTGAAAACAGAACTGGGAATCAGAGGATTAATCCTCAGCATAGTTCAATGGTGGGTTAGAGGCAGATAATGAATGTGAACATAGTTGTCTACCTTGTGCGGCAGATATTGGAGAGGTGGGAGGCACCAGGAAAAGACAAGGTCTCAGTGACCCAGTAGATCTTGGTATCGGCAAGAGTTCGGTACGGATGAGCAATAAGGACTCCAGTTCTTCAGAAACAAAAAGATGCCTGTAGCATCTGAATTCTTTAAGTACCAGATATATCTGAGCTGAGGTCAAGTGAAGTCCCATAACAATTGGGGTCAGTATCAGTATTGTTGTTTGATTGCTTCATTGGTGTCTATCTTGAAGATGGTGTCAGTACAGAGGGCACGGATTGCTTCAGAGGCACATGTTGCAAGTACTAAAGATGTGTATTTCTGGTTGTGACAAAATATACCCCATTATTCACACTATACACGCCCTTTTAATAATCTTTGTGCAAAATATGCCTTGTAAGGTATCATCTGCTGGGAGAGCAATACAGCAGTGCACAGACAATCCAGGAAGTTTTTGGAGAGTGTTGGGGACAACTTCCTGGTGCAAGCGCTGGAGGAACCAACTAGGGGCCGTGCTCCTCTTGACCTGCTGCTCACAAACAGGGAAGAATTGGTAGGGGAAGTAGAAGTGGGTGGCAACCTGGGCAGCAGTGACCATGAGATGGTTGAGTTCAGGATCCTGACGAAAGGAAGAAAGAAGAGCAGCAGAATACGGACCCTGCACTTCAGAAAAGCAGACTTTGACTCCCTCAGGGAACTTATGGGCCAGATCCCCTGGGAAGCTAATATGAGGGGGGACGGAGTCCAGTAAAGCTGGCTGTATTTTAAAGAAGCCTTATTGCGGTTCCAGGAACAAACCATCCCGCTGTGCAGAAAGAATAGCAAATATGGCAGGTGACCAGCTTGACTTAACAGAGAAATCTTCAGTGAGCTTAAACACAAAAAGGAAGCTTACAAGAAGAAGTGGAAACTTGGACAGATGACTAGGGAGGAATATAAAAATATTGCTCAACCATGTAGGGGTGTAACCAGGAAGGTCAAAGCACAGTTGGAGCTGCAGCTAGCAAGGGATGTTAAAGGTAACAAGAAAGGTTTCTACAGGTATGTTAGCAACAAGAAGGTGGTCAGGGAAAGTGTGGGACCCTTACTGAATGGGGGAGGCAACCTAGTGACAGATAATGTGCATAAAGCTGAAGTACTCAGTGCTTTTTTTGCCTCAGTCTTCACAGACAAGGTCAGCTCCCAGACTGCTGCACTGGGCAGCACAGTATGGGGAGGAGGTAAGCACCTTGAGCGATGAAAGAACAGGTTAAGGACTATTTAGAAAAGCTGGAAATGCACAAGTCCATGGGTCCAGATCTAATGCATCCGAGGGTGTGACGGTGTTGGGTGATGTGACTGCAGAGTCATTGGCCATTATCTTTGAAAACTCGTGATGATTGGAGGAGGTCCCGGATGACTGGAAGAAGGCTAATGTAGTGCGCACTTTTAAAAAAGGGAAGAAGGAGAATCTGGGGAACTACAGACCGGTCAGCCTCACCTCAGTCCCTGGAAAAATCATGGAGCAGATCCTCAAGGAATCCATTTTGAAGCACCTCGCAGAGAGGAAAGTGATCAGGAACAGTCAACATGGATTCAGCAAGGGCAAGTCATGCCTGACCAACCTGATTGCCTTCTATGATGAGATAACTGGCTCTGTGGTTATGGGAAAAGTGGTGGACGTGATATACCTTGACTTTAGCAAAGCTTTTGATATGGTCCTCATGGTATTCTTGCCACCAAGTTAAAAAAGTATGGATTGGATGAATGGACTATAAGGTGGATAGAAAGCTGGCTAGATTGTAGGGCTCAATGGGTAGTGATCAACGGCTTGATGTCTAGTTGGCAGCCAGTATCAAGCGGAGTGCCCAAGGGGTTGGTCCTGAGGCCGGTTTTGTTCAACATCTTCATTAATGATTTGGATGATGGGATGGATTGTACCCTCAGCAAGTTCATGGATGACACTAAGCTGTGGGGAGAGGTAGATACACTGGCAGGTAGGCAAAGGGTCCAGTGTGAGTGAGACAAATTGGAGGATTGGGCCAAAATAAATCTGATGAGGTTCAACAAGGACAAGTGCAGAGTCCTGCACTTAGGACGGAAGAATACCATGCACTGCTACAGGCTGGGGACCGACTGGCTAAGTGGTAGTTCTTCAGAAAAGGACCTGGGGATTACAGTGGACGAGAAACTGGATATGAGTCAACAGTGTGCCCTTGTTGCTAAGAAGGCTAACGGCATATTGGGCTGCATTAGTAGGAGCATTGCCAGCAGATCGAGGGAAGTGATTATTCCCCTCTATTCGACATTGGTGAGGCCACATCTGGAGTATTGCATCCAGTTTTGGGCCCCCCACAACAGAAAGGATGTAGACAAATTGGAGAGAGTCCAGCAGAGGGCTACAAAAATTATTAGGGGGCTGGGGCAGATGACTTACGAGGAGAGGCTGAGGGAACTGGGGTTTTTTAGTCTGCAGAAGAGAAGAGCGAGGGGGGATTTGATAGCAGCCTTCAACTACCTGAAGAGGGGTTACAAAGAGGATGGAGCTAGGCTGTTCTCAGTGGTGGCAGATGACAGAACAAGAAGCAATGGTCTCAAGTTACAGTGGGGGAGGTGTAGATTGGATATTAGGAAAAACTATTTCACTAGGAGGGTGGTGAAGCACTGGAATGGGTTACCTAGGGAGGTGGTGGAATCTCCATCCTTAAAGGTTTTTAAGGCCTGGCTTGACAAAGCCTTGGCTGGGATAATTTAGTTGGTCCTGTTTTGAGCAGGGGATTGGACTAGATGACCTTCTGAGATCTCTTCCAACCCATATCTTCTATTATTTGAAAACTCATAAATTGCTCATCAGTATCATCCTGATAAAATAGATGTGGCAACGTTGTATGTGAAGTTATAAGATTTCCCTATATGATGTTAACATGTTCCAAACATCACAGCCCTGGGCAAACTGAGATCGGCAAACAGCTCTGTTCTAAACGAAGAAATGTGTGCTCTGCTTAATTTGCATTTAAGCAGTAAACAGAATCATCAAGCAGGAAGGGAAACAAAGCTCAAATAGGTGAGAAAAAGTCATCAGGGAACATCCTTCCAACTAGACTCTGTCTCCTAGTACCCAGCTGGAAATGTTTTTCAAGAGAGGGACTGAAACTATAAAAGGAGGGACAACTAACCTAAGGCACCCCCCTCTCTCTCCCTGCCCATCGCATTCAGTGTTCCTGAAGCTACACAGGAAGCATTCCATGGACTCTGGGGGAGGGGTCCGGACCCACAGAGTTTGGTCAGTAAGACTGCTGAAAGCATGCGGTGAGAAACTTTGCTTGAATCTGATATAGTTTGTTAAGTTAGGCAGTAGTAAACATTTTATCTTTGTTTTTCTTGTAACCATTTCTGATTTGTATAGCTCATTACTTGTACTCCCTTAAAATCTCTTTCTAGTTAATAAACTTGTTCTACTGTTTTATCTAATCCAGTGTGTTAAAACTGAAATTCCTGAGTAAGTATTTGAGATAATAAGCTGTCATATTATTCCCTTTAAGGAACAGCAGACTTAAAATATTTTGTACTGTTCAGGAGAAAGCTGGGCAGTACAGGACATACGTTTCTGGGGGAAATCTGGGACTCGGGATGTGTTGGGATCACGGTGACGGGGTCACGACTCACCACCGCTGGCGCCCCCTGCTGGTCGCTCTGGGAATTAACTATATTACATAGCCTGTCAACCTCCTGAGTATCTTAAAGGGACATTGACAAGTAACTGTGGCCACAAATTTTAGCTTTTTGTTTGGAGGGAAAAAAATGGAAAACATATGAAAAACTGAATTAATTTAAATTTAATTTAAAAACTGTCTTTTTATTAAAACATGCCCATAGCATTAGAAACCAAAACAGAAAAACCATTGTGTAAATACACAAAGAAATTGACCAATTCAGTTTTGTTGTGCAAGCCGAGTGGAGTGAAAAATGGGGAAATGATGTAACAACATAAGGTGCTATTAATAGAAAAAAACAAAACAAAACAAAACCAAGCAACAATGTTTTCAGTAGATGATTTTATCTTGGAAGTGGCTTGTTTAGAAGACAAAATGTGCTATGAGGGAATGACTAGCATAATCCTGTATATAAAAGATGACTATTAAAGTCATATATAGCAGTGGTTTTCAAACTATTTTTTCTGGCGACCCAGTTGAAGAAAATTGTTGATGCCTACGACCCAACGGAACTGGGGATAAGGGGTTTGGGAGGGGCTCAGGGCTGGGGCAGAGGGTTGGGGTACAGGGGTGAGGGCTGCATGGTGGGGCCAGGAATGAGGGGTTCATGGTGTGGGAGGAGGCTCTGGGCTGGGGCAGAGGGTTGGGGTGTGGGAGTGGGTCAGGGTTCTGGGCTGGGGGGTGCAGGCTCTGGGATGGGGCCAGGGATGAGAGGTTTGGGGTGCAAGAGGGGGCTCTGGCTTTGTGGGGGCTCAGGGCTGGGGCTGGGGGTTGGGGTGCAGGAGGGGCTCTCAGGGCTCTGGGCTGGGTGTGCAGGCTCTGGGGTGAGGCCAGGGATGAGGGGTTCGGGATGTAGGAGGGGGCTCTAGGTTTGGAGGGGGGCCTCAGGGCTGGGGCAGGGAATTGGGGCATGGGCTTACCTTGGGCGGCTTCCGGTCAGCGGCGCAGTGGGGGTGCTAAGGCAGGCTTCCTGTGTGTCCTGGCACCATGGACCATGCTGTGCTCTAGAAGCGGCCAGCAGCAGGTCCAACATCTAGGCAGAGGTGCGCAAGCAGCTCCACGGGGCTCTCGCCCGCAGGCGCTGCCCCTCCTGCTGTGCTCAGGGCAGGGGCAGAGCATGGAGCCCCGTGGCCCCCCCGCCTAGGAGCCGGACCTGCTGCTGGCTGCTTCCAGGGCGCAGTGCAGTGTCAGAACAGGTAGGGACTTGCCTGCCTTACCTGGGCAGCACCGCCAACAGGACTTTTAATGGCCCAGTCGGCGGTGCTGCCCAGAGCGGCTGCGACCCAGTACTGGGTCAAAACCCGCAGTTTGAAAACCACTGATATATAGTATACATATTTCAAACATCAAAGCTTCTGTACAAGCTCAAGATCAAAAAGCATGAAGCTTTGAGCATTGACCAATTATCCCCTTACCAGAGCAGAGACCTGAATACCTGAGATAATGAAATGGTTCAGCTAATCAAAACTAATTAACACTGCCTAAAAGGCAACAGATTTAACATGGATAAAATAAATACTGTTTTATGCAATATACACTTAGCCAATAGACTGCACAACCGGGGATATTATTGATGGAAATAGCTTAGTAAGTTTTGGAAAAAAGTGTCATTTATGATTAAGAGTTTTAATTACCCTTTCTATAATATTAAAATTCCAATGACTGTCACATCTCATGCTGCAACAAATTACCAGACAAGGTAAGGAAGAAAACTCCGTACACATGGTTCAGGATTTGGGGGAATTTTACTTCTTCTTGCAAAGCTTGCAACGCTGGTTAGAGACAGGATACCAGATGAGGGTAATACCTCCTGGAATCAGTGGGAGCTGAGGGTGCTCAGCACCTTAGAGGGTGCTCAGACCTTACTACACTTTCTCTATGACCAAATTTTGTGCTATTAAAGAATAGGTCTGTATTGGGGCACGTGTAGATGTGTACAACCCCAGGAGGAACATGGGGAGGGATTGTGCTTCAGGGGGCCAAAGCTCAGGGTGGTGCTTGAGTTGTACCATTCTAACGGATCACTACAGTGGCTGATACAAGGTAGGGGCAATATGCACATCTAGGAGCTCATAGAGGCAGCAGTATCTGTACTCCTAAATGCAGGAAAAAGTCAATGCGTAAAAATGGTAATTTCTTACACAGCAGATCTGCTTCCCTTCTGTATTTGGAATCATATCTGCTGAGTGACAAGATTTCACTACTAATTCCTGCAGAACCGGCACAGCTATGGAAGAGTGACTTGGATTCAGCTCTGGCTCATGTCTCATCAACACAATTGTTAACCAATTACCAAATGAAGAACCATCTGTGCCACCCCATTGTCTTCAAGTTTTGCTCTGAATTACTGCTGCACAACCATCTGAAGGTAATAGAGTTGAGTTGGTGTAACTGAGGGTATCTTTATTACTTGTGATAATACAATAAATGAACATAACCTGAGACTTTCATATCCCACACTGAGTTTGCTGCCCTGGTAATAAAAAAAAAAAATATTCTTGTAAATTGAGAAAATTTGACTGGGAAATCATTGAGATAAAATGTGGATGCCCCCTCCCCTCCTCGCCAACAAAGTCACTTTCCAGAGTAGCACTACTTTTTAGTATACAATTAGGTAAGTGCATCATTACTAATACTTCCATTTTACAGTATCTATCTTCCGAGGAGGTCACTGTAACTGACAGTAAATATTATCCTGGTTTTATAGATTATGAGAAAGAGCAGAAAAGTTTCATAGATTTTTAAGGTAAGAAGGACCCATTATGATAACTTAGTCCATCTTCTTTTATAACAAAGGCAAATGAAGAGCTCTGTCATATCTTTGAGACAAGAACTAGCTTTACTTTTGTTCTGTATTGATGTTCAACAAATAATAGTGAAAATAATTCTAATCCTGCAAACCTTCACTTCCTTAGTGATCCTTATTCATGTGAATAGTGTAACTGAAGCAGGCACAGTCAAAGTCCCCACCGCAGAAATTGTCCTAACAGGAGATTGAGGTAGATCAAGTGCCTCATTGCTGTAGCAACAGTTCCACCAGGTTGGAGCCAGAGGAAAGTTCCAGTCTTAGACATAAAAATTCCAATTCCCATCTTTAAAGGAACAGAGGGTCCTGTGGCACCTTTGAGACTAACAGAAGTACTGGGAGCATAAGCTTTCGTGGGTAAGAACCTCACTTCTTCAGATGTGGCATCTGAAGAAGTGAGGTTCTTACCCACGAAAGCTTATGCTCCCAGTACTTCTGTTAGTCTCAAAGGTGCCACAGGACCCTCTGTTGCTTTTTACAGATTCAGACTAACACGGCTACCCCTCTGATACTTGACATCTTTAAAGGGTGTCAAATTGGACAAAACCCACCTCTTGTGACGTTGTGCAGTCTATATGGTTTTATAAAAACAGGATAATAAGTGAATATAATGTAACTGGGATAGCTTTAGAAAAATATGGTAAAAAGTGAATATAACGTAACTGGGGTATGCTTCATGCAAAAGGTCTCTTGTAAGGTATCATTACAAAGCTTATAATCTACTGAGTGTGATCATCCGATTTGTATAAATGTACCACTCTTGTATCTAAAACTAGAAATATAAAATATAACTCTGAGGGCCTATTGTAATTATGTAAAGTGTGGACCATTAATGATGGTTTGGAATCTTGATGACTCCCATTGTCTGCAGATGGCTGGGTTTACCTGTGAGTCCCCCTGTATATGTGTGGGCTGGCAAGAGAGTAATGAAGTCTTGCAGTGACATGTGATCATGTCACCTGAACTGGAATCCATCTTTAACCTGGTGCTTTTCCAGTGAGGGGGGGTGGAAACCCAGAGGGACAAAGGGTTCCCGCCTTATGCAAAAGATATATAAAGGGGTGGAAGAGAACACAAAGAGAGAGGAGCCATCATGAAGAATCCCCTAGCTATCACCTGAGCTGCAACAAGAGCTGTACCAGGGGAAAGAATTGTGCCCAGGCCTGGAAGGTGTCCAGTCTGAGAAAAAGCTTACTGAAGCATCTCTGAGGGTGAGATTATCTGTATTCAGTTTGATTAGGCATAGATTTGCGCATTTTATTTTATTTTGCTTGGTGACTTACTTTGTTCTGTCTGTTACTACTTTGAACCACTTAAATCCTACTGTCTGTATTTAAAAAAATCACTTTTTATTTAGTAATTTACTCAGCGTATGTATTAATACCTGAGGGAGCAAACAACTGTGCATATCTCTCTATCAGTGTTATAGAGGGTGAACAATTTATGAGTTTGCCCTGCATAAGCTTTATACAGGGTAAAACGGATTCATCTGGGTTTAGACCCCATTGGGAGTTGGGCATCTGAGTGCTAAAGACAAGCACACTATTGTGACCTGTTTTCAGGTAAACTTGCAGCTTTGGGACAAGTGATTCAGACCCTGGATCTGTGTCTGGAGCCAGACGGGCGTGTCTGGCTCAGCAAGACAGGGTGCTGGAGTCCTGAGCTGGCAGGGAAAACAGAAGCAGGGGTAGTCTTTGCACATCGGGTGGCAGCTCCCAAGGGGGTTTCTGTGATCCAACCCGTCACACCCACCTCTGTGTATGAAAGGTAATGGGGTCTTGATGAATCAAGAACTGATGTGAGGGTCAAGCTGAAAGGGACATCATCATCAAGAAGGCCTAGAACCAAGAATGCCTGCCATAAAGGTCTGGTAAGTAGAACAGCGATCTGAGGAAATGACTTTCCTGTAGAATTCTTGACAGCAGTATATGCACAGAACACCAATAAAACAGAGGATTATGAAATACACCACTTTCAACCTAATATTTTCTGAGTTGCAATTGTCTGTAGTGGACATGATGCCCTGAAACAGAGCCAAAGAAAGCTCAGAAATTGCATGACCTCTTAACTTTGGTTCCAAATATTAGGTGCTTTGAGAGGACCCTTATGTTGGGTCAATAGGCAATGATTTTCTAGAAGGTTCCTAAAGTTCAGCCGCTGGGGGTGGGTGGTGGTGGTGGTGGTGTGTGTCCCAGAAAGGGGAATGTGCAAAGACCACTCTGAAGAACTAGCAGTTATGCTGACTGAGTCTGGAACAACAGCCTGGAAACAACCCTAAAAAGAAATCCATCAAGTACTGCTTATGCCTAAGTAAGATATGTTGTAACTACATGAAAGGGCAAAAACTTTGAATAGCAACATTTTACAGTATATTAATTAAAGAATAACATGACCAAATTATGCCCTTAGCCATTAATCAGACTAATTCACGTGCTTATCTATCAAAGCAAAAAATAGTTCTGTACAAAAATAGTCCCGTTCATAAGATTTCCCTTCTACATTTATCTGATCTTGATCATAGCTGCTTCATGCTTCAATGCCCTTTGTCAAGAAAGGAGATGGAAAAGTCCTAAAGTCAAAGCAATAAAGCATCCATCTATGTTCAGAAAAGGCACATCTCAGTTTTCAGTAATCTGACCTTCCACAACCCTAACCATCCCCCCAAAATCACAAGGCCTCATTCTGACAAATGAGAGAATTGTGCAATTACATCCAAAGAACTGTGTGTTCACAACTGAGTACAGAACTTGTTTAGTAGAATTGCTTGGGCTGGGAACTGTAGAAGGCCATCATTCATGTGTTGTTTTTTTCCCCTTTTCCCTAGACTTTCCAGTAGGCATAGCTCACAAACGGATTTGAAGATTTTCTGGTGATTTTTATTCCACCAATTCTTTTGGACACTCCATGTTCTAGTTGAACTTTTACTATTAAAATGGTTTTATATTTGGATATTTAAAACTGATTTTCTCTTACTTCAGTTAAAATCTTTTATGTCTAGTCTTATCTTTGCTAAGTAGTAACACCAGTTTCTCCCCTTCTTGGTGGTATCCACACATGTAGTAATAAGCCAGAATTACACTTCCTTCCTACCTCAACAGTCCCCAGTTTTCAGGCTATATGTATTTAATTAACTCAATCTTTCCCCATAAAACATTCTCTTCAAACTCACTATCTTAGCTGTTTTTCTGGGAACTCTACGTAGTATTTCTATATTTTTCTATAGCAGAGTGCTCAGTACTGAACACACTTTCTAGTGGTGGTCTAACCAGGAGTGTGTAAACAGGAAGAAAATACCATTGTGATATTTCTCTTAATACATCCCAGGATTTTATTTGTTTTGGTGGTTTTTTAGCTGCAATATCAAACTGAATATTCTTTACATTTTACTCCTCTTTTGTGCCTAAGGTCTATTTCTGCATTACTACTGTCCAGCCTCTTTTTTATTGTATTAATATTTGCATATAATTTACACTTGTTAATTTCAATTCCCCTCTGTATATTTCTCTAATTTGACCAGAATAGACTAGATCATTGCTGCTGCAGTATCTTCTGAATGAACAGCTATTTCCCCATGTCTTGTATTCTTTGAAAATTTCATAAAAGCACTTTCAACTTCTTCCTCATGACTTCTCATGAAGACTTATCCTTAGTTTAGTGGTACAAAGAACAGTTGCTTCCATTCATAGGGTGGAAAAGGCTTGCTTTTAAAGATAAGCATTCACACTAAATTTGGCTTTGGCTCAAGGACCAAAAACAAAACAAAACTCTTTCCACTATTGAATATAATCTTTTTAAATTTTCACAAACAACTGCTGAGGCACTGTCTTTGTTCAGATGTTCACATGCTTGTGTTTAGAAACTAATCTCTCCTCATTCCAGGTCATCCTTTTGACATAACAAACAAATACAGGATTTTCCAATAGCTCTAACACCAGTATCGTTGAGATCCACATTTTTTTAAAAGGACTATTACTCCAAACCTATTTGTCTGCAGAAATGCCTGAAAAATATTAACACTGTGGGCCTGCTTATTCACATAACACTATTAAATCAGCAGAACATTGGACTGGGACTCAGTTGATCTGGATTCTATTCCTGGCTTGGCCACCAGTCTGCTGAATGATCTTGGGCAAGTCACTTAATCTCCCTATGCCTCAGTTTCCCCATTGGTAAAATGGGAACAACAATACTTACCTCCTTTGTAAAGTGCTTTGAGATCTACTAATGAAAAGTGCTATGTAGGAGTGGAGTATCATTATTATTAAAGTGAGCAGAATGTGGCCCAGTTTCTTAGAAAAAAATCAGATCTGAGTAATTTTACTTAATAAAACTTAATTTGTTTGTTCTTTGGGAAATGTGTAATATTTAGCTTTTTCACATTCCTAAACATTTTATTACAGTACTATTATTTTTCAGTCCCCTGTAATATGGTTCCATGTTCTATATGCTAAAACACTGAAATATTCCTAGAAATGATGAGCTTTATTTTTTTATTTCTTATAATAGTCTGGCCAACTCACAAGTTCTTGTTGATAGAGATTGGTGACTCACCAGCATTCAGTGCCAACATAATTCTGAGGACCAGGAGTTAAAAAGAACTTCACCATCCCTCTGCTCCAGTAATATCCGGGAAAGATCCCTTTTGTTTCTGACCAGAAATTTGGAACAATCAAAACAGAGACTGTCTGTGATGAGGTGCGTACCCCCACCCAGGCCTTGAAGGGGTTAATATGGGCCTAAAAGGCCAATTATGGTATTTGACTGCACCTGCAGGGAGAGCCAGGTTCAACTGATCATGAAATCCAGTTGGGTAGGAGCAGGCTGGTTAGTATAAAGGCAGGAAGTTGAACACAGAAGAGGCCTACAGTGAATTCTGCAGTCATTCCCTAGAGGGAAAGTGGGTTGGCCAGGGACAAGGAGGAGATCCAGGGGAAGAGTAAGCCTGGAATCCTGCCCTGGACTGGGGAGTCCGTCAAGAGGCCGAGAAGGGTGAAATAGCCATAGGGAGCAGAAGAATCTTCAGTGGCAAACCAGAGATAGGCAAAGAAATAGAGAGGGTGAGTAGAAAGGAGCCCAAGGAAATAGCAACGAGGTCTGAGACTGAGCAGACCTGGTTGGTAGTGAACTCCTGGTTCTAGCCCAGGGACCCTAGCAGGTGAGCCCAGATTCCCCTACCAGCCACCGGGAAAGGGGCACAGGACTTGGAGACTTGGAAGATTTTCTGAGACAATGTCCAGACAGCTTCTCTGGTGGGACTGTGTTACCCTGGAAGGGGAGGAGTAAATAGTGACCTGGGTGGAGGGCTGAATCACAAAGAGGGAGCATCCCATGTCCCAGAGAGAGTGGTACCATAGTGCGAGCACCTGATGGAAAGGGGTACCAGGCTAAATAAGAGCTACTCCCCAGATCCAGCTATGAGGGTGCCCCAGCCGTAGTCTACCCCATTACACTGTCCTCAAAGAATCTATGTTTGACAAGAAACTCAGAATGTAGTCACAGCTTCCAAAGGCAGAAGGAATCACTGTGAGCATCGTCTGACCTCCTATATAACACAAGCCATAGAACTTCCCCAAAATAATCCCCAAAGCAGATGTTTTATAAAAAACATCCAGTCTTGATTAAAAATTGCCAGTGATGGAAAAATCCACCATGACCCATGGTAAATTGTTCCAATGTTAAATTACCCTCACTGTTAAAAATGTATACCTTATTTCCAGTCTTAATTTGTCTAGCTTCAATGTTCAGCCATTGGATCATGTTCTACCTTTCTGTTAGATTGAAGAGCCCATTATCAAATATTTGTTCCCCATGTAGGTACTTATACTATACTCAAGTCACCACTTAAACCTTCTCTGTTAAGTTAAATAGATGGAGCTCTTTGAGTCTATCATTATAAAGCATCTTTTAATAATGTTCATGGCTCTTCTCTGAACTCTGTCCAATTTATCAACGTCCCATTTTGAAATGCTGACACCAGAACTGGACACAACATTCCAGCAGTAGTTGCACCAGTATCAAATATAAAAGTAAAATGACCCATCTATTCCTACTCAAGATTTCTGTTTATGCATCCAATAATCACATTAACCCTTTTGGTCACAGTGTTGCACTGAGGGTTCACCTTCAGCGGATTATTCATAACCACCAAATCTTTTCCAGAGTCACTGCTTCCCAGGATAAAATCCCCCACCCTGTACGTATGGCCTATGTTCTTTGCTCCTAGTTGATGCATTTTAATACATTAAATGTAAATGTATATTGTTTGCTTGCATCTAGCTTACCTAGCGATCCAGCTCACTCTGTATCATTGACCTGTGCTCTTCATTATTTGTCACTCCCCCTATATTTGGGCCATCTGTAAACTTTATCAGTGATGATTTTGTTTTCATGAGGTCATTGATAAAAGTGTTAAATAGGGTGGGGCCAGGAACTGATCCCCGAGGGATCCCACTGGAAACACACCAGCTCAATGACAATGCTCAGTTTACAGTTGAGATTGAAAGGTTTCTAAAATGTGTCTTTTTAAAAGAAATGAAAGTAAATCTCCGAAGTGTGGTTATGGTCAGAAAAGCCATTTCAAAATGGCATCTTCTTACTCAACAGTCTAGATACTTGTGTGAATTCAGCATCACAACCATTTTAGTTTTCAGTAATTTGAATTTTGTTAGCACTGCAGAGAATACAATTAGGTGGATTTTATTCTGGCCAAAATTGAGTAAATAATTTGTAATGTATAATCTGAGTTGTAAATTCTCTGTGAATGTTGCAATTTTCTTTTTTAGCCACATATTTTCTACAAAGTATTGGTCTTCAGCTTATTTGAGAGCAATTTGTTGTAAGCATTCAATAGGTGAACTAACAACAGGGAACACAAGGTCACGTTCCTCCCTCTCTCCCCGGACACACACACACACACACACCTTGGTTTAGTGCAATTCTCAGACTCATGTTTCCGTGCAAATACTTGAAATTATAAACTTGACACTTGCTTTGTAATATTGTTTTGGCAAATATTCCTGCAACTAAACTTATTTGCTAGAATATTTGCAAAAAGGAAACCCAAAAAGTGTGTGACCAGTTTTCCCCTATGGGTGCACCACTGCAGGATGTGAGAGAGCCCATGCACGCTTGATGGAAGATTGTAAATAGCAGCGTCCACACCTGCGCACAGCAGCACCTCATATTCCCAGGTGAGGGCATACAAGGAGGCACAGAGCAGACCTGCTGCCACTCTAGCTCCTTTTTAACCACTTACAACTTGAGATGGAGCAACTGCGGCGTCTACTGCTTTCAGCCACTCCCTGCGTTTCTTATTTTCTTTCCTTATTTAACTTGTGCTTGGGGTCTTTCCCCATCCTCCCACCTGTCTGAACTAGTTGCCTCACACTTTGTGGTCTATAGCATTGCCCGGGTTATGCCTAAGACCCTGGGGTTCAAGCCCTACCAGACCTGCCACAGGTCTTTTCCCTGTAGCGAAAGCCACTCTAGCCATCTCCCATGTCGCAGAGAAACTCATGTTCCATCCAAACAGTTCCTGCTAGAGCTAAGGAGAGCTCTGTTATGAGGAGTGTCAGCCTAGCCTTTCTATCTTTGCAAGACCTTCCTTTATACCCTGTGCAAACTTTGCACCCCCGGTACATTGGCCTCAATGTTTCAGGCCATTCCAGGGAGTTCCAGGGGCAGCTCCAGAGATGAAATTCTCTAAAAGACTCCTACTACAGACTCTAGAAAGAGTGGTAAGTCACCTCACAAGGCCAACTCTCAGGATCTATGTACCCACAATGAGTACAGTCAAGGCTCCGACAGATACTGGTACCACCTAAGAGGTCCCGATCAGAGAGGTCTTCAGTTAGGGGCCTTTCAGTGCTGTTTATCTCAGAACCATCTGGCACCAAGATGCATCTAAAATCAGGGACTCTAAGACTACCTCAAGGGCTCATCCCCTCAAAGTCATAGAGGCCACAAAGACCAAGAGAGACTCCCTCTCTGATACTGTCCTCCTTGGGACATCAGCCCTCCGAGCAGAGAAACATTCTTGTCTGCTCCTCCGGTACTGCAAGCAGCAGCCTCACTCCTGCATGAATCCCTGTTCCAAGGCCCAGTACCACCTCTGGCTTCTACTGCTCATTAACGTGGCCCTCCAGATTCCTTTCCTCTAAGTATCTTATCTGAGGAACCAGTCTCTTCTCTAAGGATACCATAAGAGCCCCTTCACTAATACCACTTTGACAATTGGTAATTGAACTCTTTCCCACCAGAACAGGATCTGATCCATTGCCTCCTGTACCGGCACTGATGCTCGAAGCCCCTCTTTTCAACTTGGGGGATGACATCCTCACTCTGAGATTTTTGTACAGGGCTCTGTTTCAGCACTGTGCCACCACATTCCTCTATGGATGAACCCTGAGGACTTTTCAGAGACCAGCAAATGTCCTAGGTTCCCTGGTCACAAATACCCTCGGGGACTCTTCCCCTATCCACCTGCACAATGGACCTACTGGACCCCCTGGACACATTACAGCTACCAATTTTATAGGTACCTGCATGGAAGAAACACCTGTCAGTAGTGCAATGGCTCCTGCCATCCCAAGATTGCTTGCCGGTACCACATGTTCCCTCTGTACCTGAAGAGCCCAACAGGAGCGAGACCCACTGAACAAAGAAGAATCTCCGGCTTCAGCCAAGTCCTTCTCTTCCCCAATAAGGTAGTAATTCCACCACTGCCCTCTTATGCAGATGACTTTAGGGTCTTCCAGAACTTACTGGGGTATCTAGCTAAATCCCTCCAGATTCCATTGGAGAAGTCCAGGAGTATCAACATTCCCTGGTGGACATTTTATACATTAACCTTCAGGGTAAGATCTCCCTCCCTACCCATCAGTGAGGCACCAGCTCATGCTCTATGGCAGATACTTGCCACTATTTTGCCCCTTGCAAATGGACAGACAAAAAATATTACATTCCAGCCAAGAGAATGGGGGTTGGATGGGAGAAGTGTTACTCCAACTCCATGAAGTCCACAAAAGAAACCATCAAGCACACTCCAGACCGTCTCTTAAGAAGGAGTCTAAACACCTTGATCTCCTGGGCAAGAAAAGTTACTAATTGACTGCCCTTCAATTTCGAGTTGCAAACTACCAGGCATTAATGAAAAAATATGATTTTAACAACTACTCAACGTTTACTCATTTTATTGAACTTTACAGGCTTCATAGTCCTTAGCCACTGCAGTAGTTATGTGGCTAGAATCTTCTGGCACCCAAGGGAGGTGCAAAATACTGTGGAGGACCTTCCCTATGTAGGAAGAACATAGTTTGTTATTCACAGGTCGTTTGCATAGCTGGCAGTCAGAGAAAACATTCCTTTATTTGTATACTGTGAAAACTGCCCATGAAGGTCATTGAGGCCCAAATGCAGAACCACTTTTCAGAGTATAACTTCACTCTAAGGCCCCGATCCTACAAAAACTTGATTGAAAGGGATTACTTATATGGTTAAAGTTAAGCACATGTGTTGAAGTCTCTGTATGGACCCTTCAGCTGAAGTGGACACCTGTTTACATTGTTTTATTGCAATCAGTTATCAAGACAAGTGAAACAAATGATGGTCACTTTAAGGTTAACACAAAGGAGTCGACAGTATTGACAAGGAACTGAATGTCTCTTTAACGGTATGAAGTTTCAATAGTCAGATCTGAAACCAAATTCAAATAGCTCTTTAAAAAAAAAAAAAAAAAGCCACCCTTGGTGTATTATCAATAGTATTCACAAAAATCTTATGAATCAACCATTCCATCAACTAATCAATAGTGCTTTCTTTGTTTTTGCAGGAAAAGAACATCAGGAGGCAAACTTTTTCAGCTCCATTGCCTAGTAGTGACTTTCAGATTCAAATCAAACCAAAACAATACAGTTTTGCTGGAAAATAGTCATTGATATATTTCAGGATATTCAATGAAAAGTAATCACATCAATGCTGCTAATAGTTTTTTGATTTCTTCTGCTTATGATGAAAGAACCTGACAAGATGATTCTAGTAAAGTAATATGGATTGGTATAGATTCCTATGAGTTTATAACAAAAGACTGAAATGACAGTAACCTTAAGTGCTTTGCTAAAAAATAATGGATTTGAGCACATGCTTATGTATTTTGTTGACTTGGAGCCTGAGGCCAAGCTCCTACAATGAGCTCTGTGCAGGTGGATCCCTGTAGCTCACAGAAAGTCCCACTGACGACTCACTGCAGAAATCAGGGTCTGTGTTCATACATGTTACCTGTCCTTTAGAAAGCACATGTCTTTTCCTGATTTATGACAACTTATTTGTTCTAAAATGCTGTATTTATTATTTTAACTCAGTATTATTCCCTTGCAAAAATTAAGAGGTTGGGGGAGAGAGGGTACCTGGTACCCCTCAGCATCATGGAGCCAATCTAGAAAGAGTAATATAACATTTAATATAGTTAGGATTAAATACTTAATATGCATACAGGACTTTGAAAATAAAGGGTAAGTACTATAGATGCTAAATATTATTAATCTGGTCCTTATAGAGAACATTTTATTACATGTACCTATAACTGTTTTGAACATTATCTAAAAAAAAAAAAAAAAATCAACTGCGTAAAACAAGAGGTTGGATAAGCTTACATCTTACAAGGATATGTGGTGAATCAGGGAATGAAGCACAGAGAGGCTAAGTGATTTGCCCACAGTCACACAGGAAGTATGTGATGCAGCAGGGAACTGAACCTCTATCTCCTGAGTCACAAGCTAATAAATTAACATGAAGATGTTAGCTACGGGTGCTCAGTGCCTCTGAAACACGGGGAATTTTAGTTGAGGCAAGAGAATCCACATTTTATAACCTAACTTTACCATTTCTCTATTTAAGTCTACAGAAAAAAAAGTTCCTACCTGAGCTCCAAGGTGCCTTTAACATAATTTTAAAAGTACATTTGAGAGCCAGCAGCTTCCTCAAAACTCACGAGCAACTATATCAAATTCAAGCAATATCTTACCACCACAAACACCTCCCCCAGAAGGTGGGCACAGATGAACTTTGTACTTTGGCCTGAATGTCCTCAGATTCCAGCCCCAGGAGAGAGAGCTGCATCCTTGCCTTACTCCCAGCCCCCCCTTTTTTTAATAAAAGGGGGCTCCAGCACTTCCCCAACCTCACCTACGTCAGTATCAGGGAAAGGGAAGCGGTGTCTCAGAGCATGTCTACACTGCACTGGGAGGTGTGACTGCAGCCTGGGAATACCTGTGCTAGCTGTAACCTAGCCCGCCCAGCTACCGACAGCAGTACATAGGTAGAGCACAGGCTGTACCAGCCCCCCCAGGAGCCCTCCCCCTTCACTGGGACAGTCAGCAAGCTAGCTAGATTAAAGCCAGCACAGGTGTGCGCAGGGGAGCCGCAATCATACCTCCCAACGCCGTGCGAGCATCCTCTGACTGGCACCGCTGCCCAAGTTCTCTCCTGTAGCTACTGACAGGGAGGGAAACTGAGGCAGGGCCCGCTTCACCCCCGCAGGCCTCCCCACAGGTCCAAGGTGAACGCGCGGCTCCCTCCTCCCCGGGGCTCTCTCCGCTCCAGCAACCCCGGAGCCTGGGAGAAAGGGCCGGAGAACCCGCCAGTTTATTGCGCAATCTGGTCGGCTGGGATCCCGACTGACCCCCGCTGGGGCTGCAGCCACCTCACGGAGACACCTGAACGCCGCGCGCCCGGCTGTGACGGCCACGCCCCGCCCATGGCGACGCCGCAGCCCCGCATTAGAGAGGAGGAGCGAGCGGTCGCGATTCCAGGCAGGAAAGAGACGCGCATGCGCCACCCAACAACCGCTCGCTCGGCAGCGGTTGGACGGCGCGCGCCCCCTCCCAGCCCCTCCCCACCTTCCCCCTCTGCCCTCGCGCTCTCCGTGCGACGTCGCTGAGCAAGAAGCCGCCGTGTCGGACGCGGCAGATTCGCCATAATCCGCCACCTCGCTTTTCTGACCCCCATTAAAAATAATAATTTCACAAGGAGCGGGGAAGCCAGCGGGGCGCCCAGGTGGCCTAGTCGACTGGGACGAAAGTGCTTTAAAAGCCACCCCTTGGCCTTATTTCACGACCACCCCCTCCCGCGACCGACTATGGAGGCTCCGGCTGCAGGTGAGCGGAGCGGCCCGGGTCTAAATGTGAGCGGTGGGGGGAGGGGAAGGCGCGCGGAGGGATTCTATCCTGGGAGGAGGGGAGGGGGGGGAGCATAAAAAGTAGACCCGTCTGGTAGCTGTTCATTTTATGATCTATCCGCGTATGAAATAGTTCCCGTACGTATTATTCCCCCCGCCGGCATGACCCCTCTTTCCTCAGCTACCGACCTGCCGGGAACTCCTCCAGTCCCCCCGGGCCGGCCTCACGGCAGCTGGGGAGCGGAACCCCAGAGCTATGGGGGAGCTGCTGCTCGTCAGGCCCCCCCTCCTGAGCCTGTTCCTGCCCCCCCGCCCCAGTATTGAGCCAACCTCCTGCTCCGAGCCCCCACTCCCGCTGCTAGCCAGGCCAAGCCAGCCCCCTTCCCCCCCCTTCGCGCCACAGGCTGCGGGGTGACCGGCGGGGCTGCTCGCCACCTTCCTTTTCTTTTTTGGGGAGGGGCAGGAAGAGAGTCGCCACGCGCCCCCTCCCCGTGCCTCGCTTTGGGCCGGGACAGGACCTGCCGGAGCAGGGGGGATTTGCCTTTTCTAGGCAGGGGCCTGGGGAAGGCCCGCCCCCAGGGGGGCGGGGCTTCTTTCTGCGGTGGGAAGTCCTCCTATGGGCAGGGGGAATCCCTTCCACTTGGGGAGGGGAGTCAGCCTTTGCCCTGTATGACTTCCAGGCCCTGGCTTCAGTTCCCCGCTCCCCGTCTGCCTCTAGGAGCGAGCTGGGCAAGGAAGGTGGGTGCAGTCAGTGGGATCCTGAGTTCCTCCCTGCTGTCTGGAGATGGCGGTTCTGAGTCCCTCCACCCCTTCCCACTGTATTGTGTGCCCCACCCTATGGTGGACAGACTCAGGCTGCCCAGTAGGGTTTTTGGCATGTAATATACTCTTAAGGAAGAAGTGCTGCTAAATCTCTCTAAGGAAGCTTCAGTGCTGTTAGATGTATTTAGAGCATTGCTTACATTCAGATTCCTAAGGGTATCCTCGTCTACCAAAGCCAGGGGTCTAAACCAGGAGAGGGAAAACTACGGCCCGGGGGCCGGATCTGGCCCGTCAGGGCTTTCAATCTGGCCTGCCGGATTGCCAGCCCCGTGGCGCAGCGGGGCTAAGGCAGGCTCCCTGTCTGCCCTGGCCCTGTGCCACTCCTGGAAGCTGCCGGCATTACGTCCCTGCGGCCCCTGGGGGATGGGATGGGGGGAGATGGGGAAGAGGGCTCTGTGCACTGCTCTCACCTGCAGGCACCGCCCCCCGCAGCTCCCAGCAGGGAACAGGAAACCGTGGCCAATGGGAGCTTCGGAGGTGGTACCTGCAGGTGAGGGCAGCACGTGGCGGAGCCGCCTGCCCCATCCCGCCCCCAGGAGCCACTGCCGGACATGCTGGCTACTTCCGGGAGTGGTGTGGGGCCAGGGCAGGCAGGGAGCCTGCCTTAGCCCTGCTGCTCACTGCTGCCACTCGAGGTAAGCAGCACTGGGCCGGAGCCTGCACCCCGAACACATCCTGCGTCCCAACCCCCTACCCTGAGCCCACTAACCCCCTGCCTTGAGCCCCCTCCTGCACTCTGCCCCCCCTGCCCTGAGCCTCCTGCCACACCTGCACCTCTCCTGCACCCCAACCCCCTGCCGAGCCCCCTGCCGCACCCCACACCCCTCCTGCATGCCAGCCTCCTGCCCTGAGCCCTCTCCCCCACTCTGCATTCCCTCCTGCACCCCAACTCCCTGCCCTGAGCCCCCAACCCCCTGCTGTACCCCACACCCCTCCTGCACCCCAATCCCCTACCCTGAGCCCCCTCCTGCACACAGCACCCCCTCCCACACCCCACACTCCCTCCCACACCCCAACCCCCTGCCTCACCCCTACATTCATGGCCCTGCATACAGTTTCCCCACCCAGAAGTGGTCCTCGGGCCAAAAAGTTTGCCCACCCCGGTCTAAACTGTTTAGAAGGGTGCCAGGAAAAAGTAGTTTCTAATATTCATGTGTGAAAATAACTTACAAAGGGGAGGAACTATAAAATGTCCTGCTAACGTGCACTAAAGTAGTGTCATTTTTTTGTATTTCAAATGTCCATAAAAAAGCACGTTATGGCTATCTTGTGCAAATAGCAGAATCAATCTACATAATGTTATGTGAGGACATAGATTAAAATTGGAGACATGCCCTGCATTTTGGCCCCAGTTCAATAGTATTTGGGTGCCTTGAACCTGACTTTCGGCCAACTGTTGTGCAGAACGCCTACAGTTCCAGGTGATTTCAAGTAGAATTATGGATACTCTGCACTTCAAAAAGTCAGGTTCGAGGCATCTCAAGTAGGGTACCCAAAAATCAATGTCCAGTTTTGAGGATGTTGGTTAATTTTCTTATGAGTGTCTTCAATGTCTTTTGCTTCAAGATACAGTACCTTGCAGGATAGGGTCCCTAAAGTGTAGAATGCAGCACCTGTGTTTGGCCACAAGAGGTTGCTACTAGAACATGGAATATAACTTTTGTTGTCTATGAACGTAAGATAACTATAGCCTTGTAGAACATTTAGTTAGATAGTTGGCGCATGTTTTTAAAATAATTATGTGAGAAAAGGTACATATAGTATAAACCAGATATTTATATCCTAGTATAGATATTTTGTAGGATCTTTTATACAGTTATCGTACCAATAGGATCTCTACCAACATTGTAATCAACTATCCTATATACTAAGAACTTAACTATTGGTTATGTCCCTTGATAAGTAAATTGATCTCTTTAAACTGCAGCAGTGTGCATACAGACTTAATTTTCTTCTATGAATTTTGTCACGTGTGTCTATTTCAGCCATTTTTAGAAGAAAGTTTGCTATATTTAATTCCTACCTAAATTGTTTCATGATCAGATGAAAGCAAGTACTAAGCATCAGTTTGCTTTCCCATCCTGACAGGCAAGAGCCTCACTTTCTGTATGTGATGAATAGGCCACATAAGCTTTTCATTGTTTAAATTTCCTGTTGACAAAGTATATTGTAATGCTGATTTTGAGATGGGGCATTGGAGTTTTTAGACTTGAGTCATCCTGTCTAGACTAAACAAGTAATTTAAAGAATTTTTTTTCATCCAGTTCTGAAGTCTGCATAGTTCAGGAAGAATTTTTTTTTTTTTTTTTTTTTTAGGTTTTTGATATATAATATATGAGAGAGAGAGACTTGAGATACTTTGGGCTAGGTCCACAAAGATTCAAGTCATGTCAAGTAAGGCACCCAAAAGTTGAGACATCCAAAATCATTGGCCGCTGTAGAAAATTTTGACATTGAATTAACCTTAAGGGATAGAATAGAGCAATATTTTGTCTAATTTTAAAGACAGCTATGCCCCGTGCACAAAGCTGCCTAAGTTCAGATACCACAGGGCAGCTTTGAGCCTTAGTCTTGATGGGATTCACAAACTAAATGTTCCCTCGCTTACCTTGCCATCAGGGCCTGATCCAGGAAATGAGGTCAGAGCACACCTGACATGCAAAAAATATGGTGGTTCCAGTCTCTTATAGTAGCTCAATAGATGGAATTCTCATGTGGGATACTCCGGATCAGGTCCCCACTCTGTCTGATTGGGAGCAGGGATTTGTACCTAGCTCTCCCATCTCCTTGCTGAATGTGCTAATCACTGGGCTACAAGGTACCTATGGGTTTTTCTTTGTCCCTCCTGTTGAAACTGTTCCACTTTGTATAAAACACTTAAACGTTGATTGCATCAGGGATTGGAACCCAGATGAGCATGTTAACCACTGGGTTAGAGAGTCATTTTCACTTTCTCTGACCCAGACATCCCATCACCTCTTCTCAGGTCTCCCACATTCCAAGGAGGATTAAGTCACAGTGAGCTAAGGTCACTTTTAAGTGAGAGTATCTACATGAGGACTTAATGCACTTTAACTTCCTCACATTGACTTTTTGTACCTTTAGTTGATTTGTTATAACTTTCCTGAGAGTCCCTGTGTAGATAAACCCTAGTACTCCCAGTGTTGCCTCTAAATGTAATGTAGACAAGAATCAACAGGAAATATGGCACCGTTTAGTGTCCTACAGTATGTGTAGCATTTTTAAACTTCTTGCTGAAGCTTTACTTGTGCAGAGCTTACTGATTAGAAACAATGAAATGATGATTTTCACCACACCAAAGAAAGAGAACTAAAATTAATGCCGGTATTTTCCCTCAAATTATAACTCTAAAATGTTAATGGGGGGTGGTGGTGGGAAGGAAAGGCCTGAAGATCAAATCTTTGGCTAAGTGTCTGCTCTTGAGGCAAATGTATGGGTAACTGAAAATCATACTTGTTCCAAGCTCCTTTTTTGAAGGATGGAAAAATGCAGTTGGCACAATTAGTTGCATTTCACAAGATTATGAAATACTGCAGATTGCCTGAAGGTATAAAAATAAGTGCATTAGCATATTTCACAATATTTTGAAGAAAGTCTGACTTTTCTTTGTGTATCTATTTTAACCTGCTTATTTTCTATGTGGAATACCCTGACTACACAATGACTCAGCAGCAGGCCAACAAAACCCACAACTACATAGTAACACCTATTTGAATACAGATTGCAAATATGCAGAAAATAGTGCTCTTCTCTGACAAGCCAAGAAGGGTTTGATGCCATTTTTCTATGTCACTTTTGTTAATGCATTCAGAGTTGGAAGGGAGTAGCATAATATGTGATACTGCATATATTATAATTCTGTATATGTGCAGTTCACAATATAAGTCTATTTACTACTTAACACATCACAAAGTTGTTCAGTTCTTTTTATGTTCAACTAAAATTAGTGGCTTGTTATTTGTTACTCCTGTGTTAAATATTAGCATGAAACTTGGATACTTCTTGTTTGAGCTAAAGTAGTTGCACCAAGGAAAAAATCATATATATTCATATGTGAGTCCCCCTCCCCCTTTTCCGGAAAACCCTGTAAGGTTGCCTGCCGTGACTCAAGACCATGAGTACCAACCTCAAGGTAGACAGTTAAGAGCAAGGCCACAAACCCCAAATTAGTTGTGAGTTCTATATTTAGGCCTTGTCTACATGGCACAGTTTTATTGTCAAAAGGCAGTTTTTTGCGGACAAAACATGGCGGTGTACACACTACAAAGCTACCATTGGCAGCAAAACTCTGCTGTTTTGCCAACAAAATAAAACCACCTTGAGAAGAGGCATAGAGCTTTCTGCGGTAAAGTTAAAGTGGCAAAGCGTCAGTGTAGATGCTGCTGTTTGTTATGTCAACATAACTGGCCTTCCCTAGTATCCCACAAGGCCCACCACCATGACCGCTCTGCTTACTGTTTTGAACTCGGCTGCCCTGCAGGCATGCGCCCCTCACCTTTGAAAGCTCCAGGAAGCTTTGACATTCCTCAGTGTGGAGAGCTCTCCGATCTGCTGAGGATGCTGCTCATGGTGGCTGAGGAGGCTGTGGGAGAATTCGCGGGGAATCACAGAATCTTCAACATGGAATCAGCAGGCAGGCAGAGCAGACTGTTGCTGCAGGGGTGAAGGGGGGGGGGGGGGGGGAAGAGACTGCTGTGTAGAGCCAGGGGATGTTGTGGGGGGGTGTGCCCCTCCCCCAGGATTGGTTGCCCAGGCTGCTGTCTGAAGTTAGAGACAACACACACACTTTCCCAGCACACACTGTCTTTCTCACATATGTGCTTCCCTCCACTACAGTCTCACATGCTTCCCCAATACACACTTTTTTTTCTGTCTCTTCTTCCCCCCACCCCACACACACTCCCTGTCACACACTCCTTCCCTCCCTCCACACTTCAGTTGAAAAGCGGCTGGCAATCTAGTAGGATGCCCATGGAACGATGGGACTGAGAAACCTGCATCATGTGACGCTGTACCTGGCCCATGAGGCATTGCAAACCCTTTCCAAAGAAACCTGAAGCCAGTTGCATAGTGGGATAGCTATCCGCAGTGCACTGCTCTCTGTGTCGATGCAAGAGCTGCTAGTGTGGATGCTCTCTGCTTATACAAGGAGCATAGTGTGGACATGCAACAGCGGTTTAATTAAAGCGGCATAATTTTTGTCAACAAAACTCTAGTGTAGACAAGGCCTGAGATGTCCCCAACCAATTATCAAGTGTGAGCTCCTCAGGCACTAAAACAATCTTAATATGGAGTCACAGACAGTCCCTTGGGTACTCCAATCTATCTTGCCACCCATGTGAGCGTACCTTTGTGATAGATGGTCTTTAACACCAAAAATAAAAGCAATATTCAAGTTACTCCCAGTCCCGAAGGACCAGTCATGTACCCCAAGTCGTTGCACCTTAGATCTTACCCCAAACACAACACTTGCAGCCAATCCTATAATAAACTATAAAGATTTATTAAATAGAAAAAGGAAACCAGAGAATTATTTACAAAGTTAAAACAGGTAAACATAGATACACAAATGAGTTGCAATCTTACATTTAAAAAGGTAATAAAAGCTGCTGTAATCAGATTCTATATGTTGTTTAGGGCTAATTCAGGCTAAGCTGCTGGGGATCTTTCTCTTATGCTGAGAAACATTTTGCCCCACAGAGTACAAGCAGCACACAAATACCAACTTCCTTTTCTTTGTAGTTTTATCCCCCTCCTGCTGAGCTGAGCTGCAAACTCAGCTGATGGGAGGGGTCCACTTGCATGACTCACTTTCACAGGGAGGAGAGCAGAACAACAGAAGTCTTTTGTCCTCTTGTTGATGGTATGTAGGGAAAGCCCAATTGCAGTGTGCCACACGAGTCTTTCTGGTATCTATAAACCTTTTGTTTTGGAAAGGGTGTAACACTTTCTATTGAAGATCAGCCCTTCTTACTAATTAATATCTCTCTCCTGTGTAGTGATTTACCTGGTCACAGAGGCTCACAATACAGCTGTTCAAATATTACCTGAGGGATACAGATGTTGTGAGATTAATGCATGCAGCAACTCACAGGTGGGAAGCGGCGGCCAGCACATCCCTCAGCCCGCGCCGCTTCCCGCAGCCCCCATTGGCCTGGAGCAGCGAACTGCTGCCAGTGGGAGCTGCAATCCGCCAAACCTGCGGACGCGGCAGGTAAACAAACCAGCCTGGCCCGCCAGGCGGCTTACTCTGGTGGGCTGCGTGCCGAAGGTTGCTGATCCCTGCTATAGAGTCTAAACACTAAACACATTCTTATAATTCGAATCCTTTTTTTAACTATCTAACACACAGGTGAGCCAGAGTGTTCCAGCTTTGTATTTGTCAGCGTTTAGTTGAGACATGGGGAGCTTGGCATAAGCTGGCACTGGTCTGCCTGTGTCACAAACCCACAGATTGTAATACGAGGGGTTTGGAGCTGAAAATCTCCTTTTTGTGTATAAGTAGTTGTTACTAAAAGCATAATTTTGTAAGGAGAGCTATGTGTCCACCTTTTGATATAATGAAAAGCGTCAGTTGTTATACTGCATGTGAGTTTTGAACATCAATCCTTTTATGTTTATTTGCTCAGTCATGATCCTTATGTTAGTGTATTATCATTTGTCCTATTACAATGCAAAACTGCAATATGACTTATAATTCCAGACGTGTTATATTGTGTGCAACCGGCTGCAGATTTTAGGTCAGCAGCGGTGTGTGTGTGTGTGTGTGTGTGTGTGTGTAGGAAGCAATGCCAAAGTAGCAAAGTTTTGTATTTGTGTAGCATATAGCAACAAAGTGTAGAAAGAAATAGATTACTTAGGGTATGTCTACACAGCAAAGAAAAACCCGTGGCTGACCCGTTCCACCCAACTCGGGCTGTGGGGCTGTTTCATTGCTGCCTAGACTTCTGGGCTCAGTGGGAGCCTGAGCTCTAGGCCATTGGTGGGAGGGTCTCCGAGCTTGGGCTCCAGTATGAGCCCGGAATTCTACACAGCAACGAAACAGCCCCATCAGCCCAAGTTGGCTGGCACGGGCTAGCTGTGGATTTTTCTTTAGACCCACCCTTAGTGTTTTTACAGCGAGACTTGCCAGAGGCTGCATTGGCATGCCCTGCTGGTAGATGAGTTATAACTGGACCATGTCGCACAGGGCAGTATTGGTACAGTAGTCGTGTACACAATGAGAACACTGATATAGTGGCAGATGTTAATTTGCAGTAATATATAGGTGTTTGCAGAATATTTAAAATTCCTGCCTAGTTGTCATACAGTGAGTTCTCTGTGCAGTACAGTTAACATGCTAAGATGGTGAAGCTCTGTGGGTTCTGTTCTTCATTCAGTCCACAATCATAGCTGCTTTTACAGGTGTGAGCACTGAGAGTGATTTGGACCTATAGCTCACATTGAGGAACTTAGACCTGTTGGAGGAGGGAGAGCAAGAATATGGCTGCCAAAAAAGTTTTTATTACGTATTTCCAATTATTTTGTGTTTGGGATTAACATTTTATTAAGCTCAGAAGATTCTCTTCTCAATCTTGGCTAATCCCACAATATTTTAGGCTGTACTCCCTGGATGTGCATGAAGGCAAAAAGGAATTTGCATGCAGTGGTTTCAAGGGTTTTCAAACAGGAAATCTAAAAGTGTTTTTATAGGTCTTTTATCTAAAGATTGAGTTATTGAGTGTTGTGTTTTATGTCGTTTAATCTGTGCTCAAACCCCCGGGAATAGGGCAAGTAGGGGTGCTGTGCCCACGCTGGGGAGCACAAGTACTTGCCTGCCTATCTCTGCAAGCTGCTGAAGGAGTGAGGACACTGGGAGGAGCTGACCTTGGGGACTTAGGGAGGAATAGAATGGCGGAGGAGTGGGGAGCTAGGAGGAGCTGGAAAGGAGTAAAGGGAAGCTAGGAAACAAGGTATGGGGAACTGAACCAGAGCCATGGCTGTGGGATTCAGTGGGAAGTTGGGAAATGCTGAAGCTGGAGAGCTGCCAGCTGTGTTGCTGGAGTAGAGACCATTGATCTGTGGCTAAGGCCTTGTGTACACTGTGGCTTTGTTTTCACTGCCAAAAAGGTGTGTGTTTACAAGTGACATAACTATCTCACTGTGAAATTCTAGTGAAGACAAGGCACTGTAGCTTTTACTGTGATGTAGTTAGGCAAGCTCACCTGTGAGAGGGGCATAGTGTTGACCTTGCCTTTTTAGATCATGGTAAAAACTACCAAGTTGTGTCTACTAAGATTTTCCAGCAAGATAGCTAATACACGTTAATTATCTCAATGTAAAATACAAACTGAAAAGTCACCTTTTTTGACACTGAAGACAAAGTCTTAGCTTTTAACTCGACCTGCTAACTTGTACGAAAACTACAAACTGCTTTGTCTTCACTAGGATTTTAACTTGAATAAAGAACATACTTTTTGCACACTAAAGCCAAGGCATAAATGGAGAAGCAGGGTTGTGGGAGGTGCAAGAAAACAAGTACTGTGGCAGAGTGGATGTGTAGGTGAGTGAGTATAGAGAATGTGCGTGTAATTTAGGAGTATGTGGTCCGGTATAGAGAGGGGAAGAGTAAGAGAACCTAATGGAGAGTATAAAAGACATTGGGGAGGGGAAAGAAAGGGAAATATTGAAATGGCACATATATGCTAGGAAGCAAATGAAATAGTGGAAATGAAGAATGGTATAAATTAAGGAAGGAAAGAGTTACTAAACAGAAGGAAAAATTGGACTGAAGGAACTACGGTAGAACCTCAAAGATATGAACAACAAAGTTACAGACTGACCGGTCAACTGGACACCATGTGGAATGGGAAGTAAGCAATCAGGCAGCAGCAGAGACAAACAAACAGTAAATACTATATTGTGCCTGTATTGCATCTTAGGCCTTGGCTACACTGGCGCTGTACAGCGCTGCAACTTGCTGCGCTCAGGGGTGTGAAACCCCCCCCCCCCCCCCGAGCGCAGCGAGTGCAGCGCTGTAAAGCGCCAGTGTAATCAGCGCCTGCAGCGCTGCACGCTCGCTCCCAGCGCGGCAATCTATTCCCCTCAGAGAGGTGGAGTACTTGCAGCGCTGCGAGAGAGCTCTCGCAGCGCTGGCGGCGTGACTACATTCGCGCTTCTCAAGTATAGCCAAGGCCTTAAAAGTAGGCACATCTGCGCTGCCTGTCCCTTCCCCCTACTCGCCATGTGGAGGGCAGCCACTTATAGGTAGGAGGTGAAGACGCTGAATTTCACAGGCGCAGATGTGGAGCAGGCAGAGCAGGAGTAGTGCTGGGGACAGGTCTGCAGCTTTCCTGTGAGCCGGGGCACATTTTACCCCGTCCCCGGGAAAGAAACTTCCTGAGCTCCTGCTAGAACCTGGCCTGGAATGTTTGCGGCTGGAGCTGGAGCCCAAGCTCCTGCCTGCATGCTCAGCTCTGGAGGAGCAGCTCAGTTTTAAAGGTCCACAGCCTGCACTGGGTGCCCACTGACACCGTGGTTCCCCAGGGTGCCTCACTCATCACCCTTGCAGCCAGGGGGCTAGAACCAGCTGCCTGTGCACACCCCCCATTGCTGGGCAGCCACTGACAGGTAAGAGGTGAAGATGCTGAAGTTCGCAGGCACAGCTGTGAGCCATAGGCGCCGACGCCATGGGTGTTCTGGGGCTAGAGCACCCATGGGGAAAAATTGATGGTTGCTCTGCACTCACTGGCAGCTTCCCGCCCCAGCTCACCTCCGCTCCGCCTCCTCCCCTGAGCGCGCCGTGTCCCCGCTTTTCCCCCTCGCTCCCAGCGCTTGCTGCCGCAAAACAGCAAGCGCTGGGAGGGATGGAGGAGGAGGGGGAACGCGCATGCTTGGGGAAGAGCCAGGGCCGGGGCGGGGATTTGGGGAAGGAGTCCAATAGGGGCAGGGAGGGGGTGGAGTTGGGGCGGGATGTTGGGGAAAGGGTTGGAATGGGGGCGGGGCAGGGGTGGAGTCGGGGCGGGGCCGGGGCAAGCACCCACTGGCGCCGGGAAAAGTTGGCGCCTATGCTGCGAGCCCCCGCTCCGAGCAGCCTGCCCTGAGGAGCATAAACATCTTGTTCAGAGTTACGAACATTTCAGAGTCATGAACAATCTCCATTCCTGAGGTGTCCATAACTCTGAGGTTCTACTGTATACAGTAAAATTGGGAGGAAAGAGACAAAGGTATTATGTGATCTTGCAAGCACTTGGGCACATGTCTAAGTTTAAGCATGTGCCTAGGTGCATGCAGGATCAGGGTCTTAATCCTGAGGTTAGCGTTGCATTTAATTATGGAGTTACATTTGCTTTTGACTCCTGTAGAACTGCAAGAAGTATTATTAGATATATATGTTTTAAAATATTGGCTGTGCTGATAATTTTAGCTAATTGCTTGGGATACCTATTACCATGATTTGTTTGATGTATTGGTATGTTTAAAGGGCCGGCCTTATGGAAAATGGCACCCTGGGTGAGGCTGGAGGTGTAGCAGGGTTGGGGGCTGGAGCTTGGTTGGGGGCGGAGTGAGGCGGGAAAGCAGGGGCTAGGGGCAGAGGGACGGAGCAGAGGTGCAGGTGGAGTGGGTGATGGGGGTGGACTGGGGCTGGAGGCGGAGCTTGGGGTAAAGCTGGGGGTAGGGGGATGGAGCAGAGATGCAGGCAGCGCAGGGGATGGGGGAGGACCAGGGCTGGAGACGGACTGTGGCTGTGAGCTGAACAGGCCTGGGGGTGGAGCCAGATGAGGGCAGCGGGGAGTGGGGGGGTTCTTATTGTAACACCCTCTTGACAGCACACACACCTCCCATGGTGTCAACGTTGACTGACTGCTCCTAAGGCTGGCCTTGTATATATGCATGTGTAAATATATAGAGAGATAATATACTTCTTTCTGCCTAGGAATACCCCTGGAAGAGTTTAATTTCAGTGAGTTTTTTTCCTTTATAAAATATTTTAAAACGGTTACAGTTTGGTTAAAAAAGTATTTCTAGACTGTTCCCATCACACAATCACCGTGACAGTCTAAAAGCATATTTTATGATCGTATTTCAACCATGTTTTTGTTTGTTTGTTTGTTTTGTGTTTTTTTTAATTAAGCTCTGTTGTAGCTTTGAAAAGTGTCAAGCTAAGTGTTACCTGTTTGAGTCAATTTTTTTTATGGTGCTTTAAATCAAAAGGTAGGGATGTTGTCTTGTGGTTAGTGGAGGGGACTGGGAGTCAGGAAGCCTGGGTTCTGTGCCAGGGTATGAAACTTGCTGTATAACTTTGGGAAAGTCACTTAATCTCCCTGTGCCTTATGCTTGATAAGTAAAATGGAGATATTTTTCAAACATTAACTAATTAAGCCTCACCACATCCCTGGGAGTTAGGAAAGTGCTTGAGATATTTGGAAGAACAATATGAAGAAAAGGTATAGAAACAGTTTGTTTATAAATTTTATTTGTTACCTGCTTAATGTTAATGTTAACTTAATGTTAATCCTTTATTTGTTAACTTTTAATGTTGGATTTTTTGGAGTAGGGCTTTTTTTCTTTGTTTTTGTTTTGAATTCATTTTGGCATTTTTTAAATTTAAAATTATATTAAAATTGAGGTTTACGTCACTTGAAGCTTATTGCTTATTCAAAGAACACAGCTATCAAATATATTTAGCAAACTGAATATTTCTTAATATTTTTGGCTGATATTCATATTATTTGTTTACCGGCATACTTAATTGATTTACGGTTTCTTTGATTCTCAGCATACTTAATTTCTGTCTAATTAGTTGCTCTGTTGATTTCCCACCTAATTAATTATCCACTGCTTAATCATTGATTCTGTGCATACTTAAGTGACTTATTGCTTATTTGATGCTTTACAATTAATTGACTCTTTAATTAATCGCCCTGTTGCTTCACCACCTAATTAGCACCTGGTTGATCAATTGTCAGTTGCTTACTCATCACCTAATTGTTTAAGAACTATGATCAGTATACTTATTCTTCTGCTGTCTGGACCCTGCCCTTCTCCTCTGCCCATTCTTCCTAACATTCTCCTTGTTTTCACTTCTCTACTCCAGTTTTATTGCCTTATATTTCCCCTATTAATTCACATCCTGCTTCTGCATTCTACTCTGTGACATTTCCCCATCACCACAATCCACACTCTTCACTGCCACCCTTTCTGTCCTTTGGCTCCATATATTCCAACTTTGCCTTCACTTTACTGTGTTCGTACCCCTTTTATTATATCATGTCTGATATTATCTTGTAAGCTCCTTGAGGGAGACCCTGGTTTTTTTATTTTTTTATTTTTATTTTTTTATTATTGCCAGACACTTATCTCACTTGGGTTCTGTAAAAAATACTAATATTATCTGACTGTTTATGCACTCAGTAGTCTTCTAATAGTAGCTGATCACTCCTCCTCTAGTACTCTTGCTGTTAAGAGCGAAAGGGGAAAAAGATGACCCCAAAAACACTTACCAGGAAAATTTAAGATGGGATGAGGAGGCAACAGAAAGTGGGTCAATCAGTCAGTTCTTCTCTTCACCAACGGTTCAGGAAGGGGAGAGCAGACCAAAGGGAATCTAGGTATCAACTAGAAGATAATAAGACCCCAGAAAGTGAATGTCATCTGAATATTGGAGCATTCATCTCTCTCTAATGGCCACTGCATATTAACCTTTTCATTTTTGTTTAATGTTCATAGATATTTTTACTCTGCATAGCATGAATCTTAAATACATATTTACATTTAGAAAGAACAGTTTTGACCTGCTGGGCAAATAATATGCTTCATCTTAAAAAATGAATACGTATTAAGCAAGTAGAGTGGAGTCTATTCAACGTATCATGTACATAATATGCATTTTTAAAAATTGCCATAATATGTATATGCCCAAGACTGCAGAGTGGCTGGGAAGGAGCCATACTGATCTTTTGAGAACACATTGTGCGCTTTAAATAACTGCTTACATCCATAATCTAATGAAACATAATTTTAAGAGTTTTCCTGCAACATAAGGATGTTAAAGGAGTTGTAGATGTATGCTCTGTGCATTAGTTTGAAAATAACGCAACTATCTCCAAAGATGAGATAAGAGGATGCTGTCATTAAAAAAACAAAAAAACCCACACAAAGACAAAACAAACACAACCCCCCTCCCCCCCGCAAGAATAAAAATAATGCACACACAAGTTCAGTAGCAGAGGGGAGGCTATCCAGTTTATTGCACTGGATGCAGCATGTATGATACTCCTGGGGGAATTCTGTGCCACTGCGTAATGCAGAATTTTGCAGAAATTAATGTTTTTTGCCCATCATTTCCTTTCCCTGTCATAAATGGGCTGCAGTGCTACTGGCTACCAATAGGGGACGCTGGACCTGGGAATGCGCAGCTCGCACGTAGAAGACATTGGTGGGGGAGGGCGGGGGGAGAGTAGAGAGTTCCTGGCAGCTGCAGTTACCCACATGCCCAGAGGGAAGGAGATGGTGGCGTGCAGGAAACTTCACACAAGCCTGGGACCCAGCAGCAGGCTGTTTTTCCCTCTGGATCTCTGGGTGATGGGGGATGGGTATCTGGGCTTAGGGGGGTGTCATGGGTGGGCTTGGGGGAGGGGTGTAGGTGTCTGTCCTGGGGGACCATGGCTGGACTCAGGGAGGGAGAGGGATGCTTGTCTGGTCTGGGAGGGGCGTGGCTGGACTCAGGTGGAGGGGTTGCGGGTGTTTGACCCCCTGGCTGGGCTCAGGAAGAGGGAGGGGAGGAGGGAGAGAAACAAGAACTGGGTTGTCATAGGGGTTTCTTTAACTCTCTATTCCTGGGGGAAATTTTGTGTTTGTCTTTATTGTTACAGACATACTTGTTGACCGGTAATTTGAAATAAATTACCAAAATAATTGAAACTGATGTGATTATGTAGTGTTACTTTGACAAATAAAGTTTGCAGAATTTTAAAATATTGGGTGCAGAATTTTTAATTTTTTGGCTCAGAATTCCCCCAGGAGTAGTATGATTATCTGCCTTGTGGGCAGGTGGCATACATGTGCATTAGGGCCATGAGCTACTTGCACAAAGAGACTGAGTATGGGCTCTTGAGACCAGAGTGATGGAACTGGAAGAATTAAGGCAGATCGAGAAATACGTAGGAGAGACTTTCTGGGACACGGTAGAGCAGACCCACCCCAATCTGATGTTCTCTGTGCTTTTGAGGAAGATGAAAGTCTTGGAGAAGGAGAACATCAGGCTAGAGCGGAGGTAAATGATCCCATAGTTGGGACTCTCCTTGCAGATGATGTTATGGTATTCTCTTGCACTGAGGATATCCTCTCCAGGGGAGGGAACCCCTGTTGTTAGGAAGAGCCAGGTAATAGTAATGGGGGATTCAGTTGTTAGAAATATAGATAGTTGGTTTTTGATGACCAAGAGAACAACATGGTGAATTGCCTGCTGGGTGCAAAGGTTGCAGACCTCTTGAGACCTCCAGACAGGCTTATGCTGGGAAGGAGCTGGTGGTCATGGTACACATAGGACCAGTGACGTAGAGAGGCAGGAGAGCGGCCCTGGAAGCCAATTTTAGGCTGCTAGATAAGAGATTAAAGACCAGGACCTCCATAATAGCATTCTCTGAAATGCTTCCATTTCCATGCGCTGGGCCAGTTAGATAGGCAGAACTGAAGGTCTCAATGTGTGGATGAGACGATGGTGATCGGAGGAGGGATTTATGTTGATTAGGAAGTGGGGAATCTTTTGGGAAAGAGGAGCCTATACAGGAAGGCTGGGCTCCACCTAAACCTGGGGTTCCCAAACTTGGTTCGTTGCTTGTTCAAGGTAAGCCCCTGGCAGGCCACGAGACACTTTGTTTACCTGAGCGTCCGCAGGTACGGCTGTTCGCAGCTCCCAGTGGCCGCGGTTTGCCGTTCCAGGCCAATGGGAGCTGTAGGAAACGGTAAACAAAGTGTCTCACGGCCTGCCAGGGGCTTACCCTGAACAAGCTGCGAGCCAAGTTTGGGAACCCCTGACCTAAACCAAAACAGAACCAGACTGCTGGCATGTAAAGTTAAAAAGGTCATAGATAGGGCCCTACCAAATTCATGGTCCATTTTGGTCAATTTCATGATCATAGGATTTTGAAAATAGTACATTTCATGATTTCAGCTATTTAAATCTGAAATTTCACGGTGTTGTAATTGTATGGGTCGTGACCCAAAAAGGAGTTGTTGGGGGGGTGGCAAGGTTATTGTAGGGGGAGTTGTGGTACTGCTACCCTTACTTCTGCACTGCTGCTGGCGTCGGTGCTGCCTTCAGAACAGGGCAGTTGGAGAGCAGCAGCTACTGGCTGGGAGCCCAGCTCTGAAGGCAGTGCCGCCGCCGGCAGCAGCACAGAAATAAGGATGCCATGGTATGGTATTGTCACCTTTACTTCTGCACTGCTGCCTGCAGAGCTGGGCCCTCAGTCAGCAGCCGCCACTCTCCGGCCCCCCCAGCTCTGAAGGCAGAAGCGCAGAAATAAGGGTGGCATGGTATGGCATTGCCATCCTTACTTCTGCGCTGCTACTGGCTGGGCACTGCCTTCAGAGCTGGGCGTCTGGCCAACAGCCACCACTCTCTGGCCACCCAGCTCTGAAGGCAGTGCAGAAGTAAGGGTGGCACTAACACGATCCCCTCTAAAGTAACCTTGTGATCCCCCGCAACTCCATTTTTGGTCAGGACTCCCAATTTGATAAACTCTGGTCTTCCCCGTGAAATCGGTATAGTACAGGGTAACAGCACACAAAAGACCAGATTTCATGGCAAGGAGACTAGATTTCATGGTCCATGATGCGTTTTTCATGGCCCTGAATTTGGTAGGGCCCTAGTAGTAGAGGAGTTTTTAAACTAACAGCTAGGGCAGGGGCGGGCAAACTTTTTGGCCTGAGGGCCGCATTGAGTTTCGTAAATTGTATGGAGGGCCGGTTAGGGGAGGGGGTCGTGGCCCGGCCTCCATCTCCTATCTGCCCCACTCCCCTCAGGACTCCTGCCCCATCCAACCCCCCTGTTTACTGACGGCCCCTCTGGGACCCCTGCCCCATCGACCCCTGTCCCCTGACTGCCCCTGGACTCCCGCCGCCCCATCCAACCCCTCCTCTCATTCCTGACGGCCCCCCCGGGACCCCTGCCCCATTCAACCACCCCTTCTCCCTGTCCCCTTCCTCCCCATCTAACCCCACCTCCTTCCTGACTGCCCCCCCGACCCCTGCCCCCATTCAACCCCTGTTCCTCCCCCGAAAACCCCGACCCCTATTCACACCCCCACCCCCTGACCACCACCCCTGTCAAGGCTGGATCCCCACTTTGAACTTTAGGGTACAAATGTAGGGGCCTGCATGAAAACTTCTAAGCTTAACTACCAGCTTAGCTCTGGTTCTGCCGCCACCATTTCAATGGATTCCATTCCTGGGAAACCTTGAAAAACCTTCACCAATTCCCTGGTGAATACAGATCCAAACCCCTTGGATCTTAAAACAAGGAGAAATTAACCATTCCCCTCCTTCCTCCCACCAACTCCTGGTGAATACAGATCCAACCCCCTTGGATCTTAAAACAAGGAGAAATTAACCATTCCCCTCCTTCCTCCCACCAACTCCTGGTGAATACAGATCCAACCCCCTTGGATCTAAAACAAGGAGAAATTAACCATTCCCCTCCTTCCTCCCACCAACTCCTGGTGAATCAAGATCCAACCCCCTTGGATCTAAAACAAGGAGAAATTAACCATTCCCCTCCTTCCTCCCACCAACTCCTGGTGAATCAAGATCCAAACCCCTTGGATCTTGAACAAGGAAAAATCAATCAGGTTCTTAAAAAGAAGGTTTTTAATTAAAGAAAAAGGTAAAAATCATCTCTGTAAAATCAGTATGGAAATTAACCTTACAGGGTAATCAAACTTAAAGAGCTCAGAGGACTCCCCTCTAGTCTCAGGTTCAAAGTACAGCAAACAAAGATAAACACTCTAGTAAAAGGTACATTTACAAGTTGAGAAAACAAAGGAAAACTAACACGCCTTGCCTGGCTATTTACTTACAAGTTTGAAATAGGAGAGACTTGTTTAGAAAGATGTGGAGAACCTGGATTGATGTCTGGTCCCTCTCAGTCCCGAGAACGAACACACTCCCAAACAAAGAACACAAACAAAAGCCTTCCCCCCCCCCCAAGATTTGAAAGTATCTTGTCCCCTTATTGGTCCTTTAGGTCAGATGCCAGCCAGGTTACCTGAGCTTCTTAACCCTTTACAGGGAAAAGGATTTTGGAGTCTCTGGCCAGGAGAGATTTTATAGTACTGTACACAGGACAGCTGTTACCCTTCCCTTTATAGTTATGACAACCCCAAACTCCCCTGCCCTCTATCCAACCCCCCCTGCTCCCTGCCCCCTTACTGCGCTGCGTGGAGCACCGGTGGCTGGCGGCGCTACAGCCGTGCCGCCCGGCTGGAGCCGGGCCACGCTGCCGCTGCCACCACACAGCACAGAGCACTGGGTCAGGCTGGGCTTTGCAGCTGCGTTGCTCCAGGAGCTCACAGCCCCGCCGCCCAGAGCATTGCGCCAGCAGCGGAGCGAGCAAGCTGAGGCTGCGGGCATGGGGGAACAGCGGGGGAGGGGCCAGGGGCTAGCTTCCTGGGCCAGGAGCTTGGGGGCCGGGCATGATGTGGCCCGCGGGCCGTAGTTTGCCCACCCCTGAACTAGGGGAAAGCTGACTGGTATGGAGAAGCTCATGGGGTGATCAATTGAACACAATAATACCAGGGTACAAAATAATAGTAATGACGGAATAGGTCGCATGGGAGGAGGATGGGGAGTGGCACTGTATGTGAAAGAAAACAGAGTCAAATATAGTAAAAATCTTAAATGTGTAGTATTGTACACAGTACCATAGAGCTTGAAAAGTGTACCAAACACCTACCAATTGGAGGGTTAGACCTACTAGTTAGAGGCAGATACAAAGGATAAGTGAGTGGGAAGCGTCCAGGGAAGTGAGTGGGAGGTGAGGTCCAGGTATATAAACCCGGTGTGACGCTCAGCTTTCCTTGCCATACAGAGCTGTTAGTTGAGGGTAAAATGCTGGGATATTTATCAGGGTGCTGTCCCTGGAATCTGTTCAGGACACCATCTTGTATCATCTTTTGACTAGTAGATGTCTGATAAACTTGAAGTGGAATTCCTCAGTGATACTGAAAAAGAAAAGGAGCTTTTATTTCTTTTGCCCCTTGGAAAGCCTCCTTGCTGGGGTGTGTGTGTGTGTGTGTGTGCACACGTGTCCATCTGTCCGTCCATCCATATCTCTCTCCTGGCTGTGAGGAGATGCGGGGAAAGTGTTGTCCTTTATTTTGCTCTTCACCTACCTAATGTTGTTGTTTTCTATGTACTAATTTAAAACTATAATGCAGTCCTTCTCGCAGTTGGTGATTAGCTAGTTTGGGTAAACAAAATAAAAAAAAATAATCTGAGTGACTAGTAGGTTTTTAAGTAAACTGCTGATGTCAGAACTGTTAATGATTCTCTCTCTATTTTACAGGAATCAATTCCATCTTCATGTGTAAACTTTGTAACTTATTTTCACCGAATCAGTCAGAACTGTTGTCTCACGTCTCTGAGAAGCATGCAGAAGATGGGATTAATGTGGATGACATTGTTATTCCTCTCAGACCACTTACAGCACCCACAAATACAAGCAAAAGTGGAGAAGGTACTGGCACAAATTGACAGGGATGCAATTTCCAATTACCAATTTAATTTTTAAAAAATATGTGCTGTGATGACTAAACTGTGTATAGTTAGTTGCATGATTTGTTTCTGTAGAGATCAGTTTTCATTACTTAAAACCGAGTTTTGTTCAGTACAAAATAGATAGGAAAAGGGACTTGGAAAAACTTAACATGTGGTACAGGATGATTATATTGGTTTATTGATTTTAAATGTCAAGTGTTTCTGAGCCTCCTTCCTGAAGCTTTAATTTGGAGTTTTGTGACTAACATTGTCTAGCACTAACAGTGGAAACAGTTAAATTTGCCTAGACAATCAGCCAGCACATCAGAAAAAAAGAATCTACAGACTTTGCCAAGGTGGCTGATTGAATGTAGCCTCAAGATGTCTGTCTAACTCTGTGTGAGTTCCATTTCAGATATCATCACTCTATGCAAAGATGAAAATAGCGTGATTCATAATTTATAATTGTGCATAGACACTAGTGCTATTAAATTAAGCCATCCAGTAGTCAAAGGTTGAATTAGTTACACAAAATAATTATCATCAGCTACCCATGGTAATAAATGTAATTTCCTCCACTGCTGAGAGTAATTGCAAATCTTTGTGATAATGTGGGGGTTAAAATAATTCAGATTTCATGATAACACATTCTTTCTTGAGCCCTAGCGGACAACTGGTTTATATTTTTGGCTAATCCTTTATTTTACTGAATCACTAAGATTTTGTGAATACCTTGTCATGTGATTGCTAAATTCTGTCCAGAGTATATTAAAAACATATTTTTAAAAAAATACTGAAGCCAGTTTAATACTTTTCATATCTATAGTATATGCATATGGTAGGTCTTCATTTACTAATTAGCAGTCTAGATTGATGGATTTATAATTGTGTTAAATCTACACAGAGTGAAGATCTCAGGCATGCAGAATACATCTTCCTTTGTCATAGTTTTGTACCCAGTAACCCTTCACAAATTGTAGACAGTATCTCTGAAAAACAGTGAAACTTACGTCCATTTTGCAATACATATGTATTTTTTAGTACAGTACACCTCTACCCTGATATAACGCTGTGCTCGGGAGCCAAAAAATCTTACCGGGTTATAGGTGAAACCGTGTTATATTGAACTTGCTTTGATCCACCGGACTGCACAGCCCCGCCCCCCTGGAGCACTGCTTTACCACGTTATATCTGAATTTGTGATATATCGGGTCGCGTTATATCAGGGTAGAGGTTTAGTTTTGTGTGGTAGGGAGTGTCTGCATTTTGTCTTCTAAGGAGCTAAACACACTCTCATTGCTTAACAAATAATGCGTAATAAATAAAGAAGTATCAGACTTATGCAGCTTTACTTAAGAAATGTTACCATTACTTCTTTGCATATCTAATTATGAGGAAAAGTAACAGCTGTGCTATTTTTTAAAGTTGTCTTCTCATAAAGCTGTCTGAATAATTCTTTTCTGTTAGCCTTAATTTGCTCTATCTAGACCATATGGATGCAGCTTTTTCAAATTACATATAACAACTCCTACCACCCATAAGACTATTTCAGTCGTCTTAAGTGAGTTCCCCACAATTTAAAAAGATTTTCAACCCATATAAGTATTTGCTCCTCTACTGTAGTTAGCACAGGCTTTTTGTTGTTGTTTCCAGTAGTCTGTTGGAAAATGTAGGATATTTATAGCACTCTTCACTGGAGTGATGTAAGGGATTGTGTGGGAAATATTCCTTCATGACATTACGTTTTCCTCTCCTGTAGAGAAATGTACAGTGGACAAGGGAGTGAACACTTTTTTCTTATAAAATTCTGTTCAGTAAGCCCTGATGTGCTTCTCTTCTGTGTAGTTCAACCAGGTTAATACTATAACAGATGTGATTGGGTATGACTGAGGGCTGGTAATCTAGAAATGACAATCTCTTTTAAGAGCTTGTTGAGTGGTATACAATAACATTGTACTTTGCTAGACAGCATGGTCTGTATTGTAAGGATAGGAAAAAAACAAGGTTATTACAGGTACCTGAGTTGGTGAATGTTGAGGTTTTATTGAAGCCCTTTTAGGAGTTCTATCTGAGGAATAATTAATGTTTTTGTAGCATTATGAAACTGTAAAATACTAGGTAAGTGCTAAATATTATTATTGTTGTTGCTCCCTATCTCAATTTTACCAGATATACATGCTTTTAGTAGTTAGATCATGCTGCCTTCAACAATTGGTTAATCTTAACCATTTTTGTTATCTTCAGTAATACTGATTTTACATTTTTATATCACCTCTTGTTCAAATGAGTCCCAATACACTTTGACAACTGTTGCTATTGATAATACAGATTACTCATAAATATTGCTGTGTCCAACACTGAAGTACAGACATCTCTGACCTGGAAAATGGCAGCCATTTAAGTAAGCCTGCATGACCGATTAGGATACACTGCTTCTTTTGAATGCAACACCCTCTCTAAATGTATCTTTAAGGCCACCATCTTCTGCTCTATGGGAGAGGTATCATGTAAGTATTTTGTATCACGCCTGGTGCTCTGGGGCCTCTGTTCTGCAAATATAAATATTAAATTATAAGAAGAAGATAAGCTTTTCCAATTGAAACTCCTGGGGGAATTTAGATGAGGCAGAACACATACTGCCCACATTGGAATTTGGCCAGGATTCTTGAGTTAACACTAATAAACTTACAAAAAGTGAAGTGCGATCTTCTAGCAAAAGGTCAGGGCCTCTTATTTTTTTGTCTCATTTGAAAGACACCCTCTGCCCTTCTAACACCACGCTGAGGTGTTTGTTCATACCAACTCAAGAAAGAATGCCATCTGATGAATCACCAGGATCGTTTTCTATACTACCTAACCCTGCTTAGGCTGATATCCTTGAACTGCCACTGCATCAACATGGTTGGTGGTATAAGGGGATGCAGGGTCAGATTGTCACTACATAATCTACATATTACATAGGATTGGTATGTAGAGGAGTGAGAGGTAGAGACAGAAGGAATGAAGAATAAACTGATTACATCTAAAATGCACAGTCTTTTAATCCATTCATTAAACTGTCCCACTCAGAACAAACAAAAAAAACAAAAAACTTTTCTCCCAAGGCTTCTGCTCTTTGGTGCACAACTGATTTTTGGTTAAACTTTCTTGTTAAGTTGTATGGTACCATGTAATTCTGTGCTAAAACAATACATGTCTATATACAAATTGCCACATATATGTAGTATAAAGAGGTTGGTACATCCAAAATATTTCACTATTGAGTGGGTTGGGGGTAGGGACGGGGCTAGTCTTGGAGATAGTCAAGAGGGCACGTTGGTGTCTCTTTGGATCATTTACCGCAATAGAACACAAATACTTCCTGGAATTTTTACAGTGTTCTGTATAATTTGAGTCTGTACTAGGGAAACTTCAAAGGAATAATTTTAAAATACTTTTTTCTGAACAATAACACAAGGGGCTCATCAATAGTAATCTTTTGGACAGCACTGTACACATGTTCTGAATTTTTTCAGACAATTGATCATTAAATTGACTCATTTTAAGAAGCCTGTGTGAATAATTGCTAGGAAACAGCAGTCTAAAAATAGTTTTATGTGGTTTATTCCATTAGTGTCTTTTTAAGTGTCATCTTTTTATTTTTTTTTTTGGTCTGTGGGGATTTAATTATATATCATGGAATGTCTTCCCAACATGTTCTCATCTGCATCCAATACTGATCAGCATGATTGCTCTGGAGAAGCTTGTGGCATAGGGTAAAAAATCATCAGAAATAGCTATGGCTTTTTAATGAGATATTATTGGGGGTATTTTAAGGGATGCCATTGTCTTGATTTAAAAAAAAATACTAATTTAAAAATGTTCCAAATTCTCCTTGAACACCCTTTAAATAATATGTCCAGATTTTAAATAAATAAAATGTTAAATGATCTCTCTGTTCCCCTGTTGATGTTAAGTATCTTTTACAGCAAAGGTTAAAACTTGACTGACTGTTATGTTGGTGGTAGAATGCAGCTGACTCTATATAAAGTGATGTCAAATGCACAAAAGGAAAAAGATTTTCTATCTTTTTTAAAATTTTTCTTTCTTTTAAATTTCCTTTTCTTTCTATTAATTTTTTTTTAATTTGTTATAGCAATGTTGGTGTAGGTGCAACATTATGAATAGTAAAGGGCCAGTGTGGTCAGAGAGACATTTGGAATTTTTGTCTAAGTGACAGCAGCATTATTCAACATCATGCTTAGACAAAGATAACTCATACTGGATAACTTTTTGAAATACAGCCTTTTTAGGAAACAATGAAGTGGGAAGGGAGAAGGGGAAAGCTCTTACAGACATCTAAAGCCTCTCAAATTTTCCAGGTAATGATTAATTCATTTAAACCAAAATCTGTGTCAGCCCTCACATTCCAGGGTATTCTGCCACCAAGAAATTATCAACAGCCCCATAAAAATATTTGGGAATCTCTGCAAATTGAGTCCCATCTCCCTTGATGGGGAAGGGACGTTGAAGCCTCATTTGCAGGGAGAGTGCTTGACCTTACGCACAAACCCCTTGTCTCATGCATCAAATCATTACCTTAAAGGCAGTCCTGCATTCCAGAGGCAGGAACTACCACCAGACCTCTAAAGAGTTAGACTACTTAGTATCATTTTTTAAAAGTAAATGTAAATTTAAAGAAAGCAAGGAGAATAAAATGCATCTCTTAAAATATTAGTCGTCCAAGAAGAGTTGCCCCTCTTTCACCTACTGCTTGTCTCACTTGATTTCTTTTTGGATAACATGCTTAATAAGGTTTTGTATAATATCCTGAAGGTGGTGACTGTTATGGAAGAACAGTAAAAGCCTTATGGAAAGAGAGAAATGTAGCTTTATTAACATATTAAATCTCTACGCTTACTTATTCCATAGTAACTTAAGCTTTATCCAAATCTATATTCAGTGTTTTAGGTTTGAAACATTAGGCCCATGAAGACCTTTTTATCAATAGATACAAGGAGAATTTTTTTTTTTTCCTGGTGGCACGTTTAACTTATTTAACTCAAGGGGCCAAATACTGATTGCTACACTTGTCTCAACTGACATGACCAGGACTGGCTCCAGGGTTTTGGCCTCCCCAAGCTGCCAAACAAACAAAACAAAACAAAAAAGCCGCAATCGTGATCTGCAGCGGCAATTCGCTCCGAGCAGGAGTGAGGGACCGTCCGGCGAATTGCTGCCGAACAACAGGACGTGCCGCCCCTCTCTAAAGTGGCCGCCCCAAGCACCCGCTTGGTAAGCTGGTGCCTGGAGCCGGCCCTGGACATGACCATTAAAGGTTATGTGTGGAGGTACATGGAAAATTTTGAGGGCCTCCAAACTGCCTGTCTTTTCTTGACTGGTCATTTTTAATTATTGGAAAAGCTGTATTTTCACTTGATTTGGATAACCTAAACCTTCAGAACACTGACGGTCAAGAGCTGTTGAAGGTAATGAGCAAGAGTAATTTTTTGCTCTATTTACAATGAGGTTTTCTGGGCTGTGCTTAACAGCTGATGCTTAAAGTGCTTAGGTACTCAGTGAAAACTTTACTGCATTCCTTAAACAGTCAAAACTGCAACTAAACACAATGTTTTCCTCTTCCTTTGAAAACAGTAAAATGATTACTGCTATTCTGTATTTCCTTCTTGCTCTTTTTTGGATTTTGAATAAGATGCCTCCTTGTCCTTCCATATATTCTTTTGTTCTTTCTTTCCCTCTTCTCTTCCCCCATTCCCTCCCATTCTCTGTGAGTTTGTTTATTAATTATTTTTCAGATGGCCTAGATTAACCTATTTCATGAGGTTTTTGCCCCATGATATTTGAAAATCATCATGACTGTCCTTTTAGCATCTCTTTTTTATGTCATTTAAGAATTTTACATTTACATGTCAGTCTCAATTTTTCACATGGAGGAAGGGCTATTGACTTAAACAAATACTTGATAAAGAGCTTAGATGACAATCTTAGTTATTAATACCATTTTGTGAAAGTTCTTGGAAGGAGAGCAGTGGAAATCAAAATTTCTCTATAATGAGCTCAGTTCAGATTTAACCTTTGGAATGTATTTTAGCTTGAATGATACTCTAAATGTCCTAATTAAAACCATTGGAACTGCAGCAACTAATTTACTACTTTGCACTTCTCCTTCTGCAACCACAAAGCTTTTATTTTATGGCTTTTCCCTCTGCTTTGGTCATGTACAGTTTCAAAGTAGAGGTGGAAAGAGAAATAGCAGTAGATGTGTAAAATTCCAAGCAAAATAATCTAACAGATTATTCCTTTTTTTTCTTCCCCACAACAGCATGAAGAGAATAGCAAGATTTTTGAAACATATCTAATTTTAGAGACTTAGAATTAAGGAACCTTTCCAGTATTGCCTCCATAAATGTATCTAAAATCCTTCATGCATCTTTTTTGTTTGCTTGCTTTCCCTGAACACTTAAAGTAAGATTATATAAGATTTTTTTGGGGTGCTGGTTCATTGTTCTCTTATTTGTGATATTTTAAAGATCACTGGCTGTGCTTTTATGCCCCCTTTATTGCATGTGTCACAAGTCAAAGTTACTGTGTGCTATAATAAAACTCCGAATACTCGTCTAACACTTCCATTAATTCCAGAGTGCTGAAGAAGGCTCCACTTGTTGTAATGTTGTTTCTAAATGGCACAAGGTGAACTTTTCCAGACACACTCTGATTTTTCTCTAACTCCCAAGAACCTTTCTTGTCTGGTCCATGAATCCTGCTGAGAAGTACAGTAGATAAAGGATTTTTTTTTAATCTGATTCTTTCCCAGATGCTCCTGCCCTTCTATCCAGAGTCCTCTCAAGATTCAGATGGGATATAACACCCTATCATATGCCCCTCCTCTCTGTTAGCATCACTTCGGGTAATCTCACCTAGTGTCAAGCTAGCCCCATTGTTCTGGGAAAAGAAATAGACAACCTAAAAATATAAGTGCTGCCATACTGGGTCAGATCATGGTCCATCTTGCCCAGTATCCTGTCTCTGACAGCGGTCTGTACCAGAGCTTCAAGGGGAGTGTACAGAACAGGATAATAAGGGAATGCTTCACCACTGTCTTCCACTCCTCCAGGGAGTCAGAGGTTTACAGTTGCCCTGAGAATGGGATTGCTTTGCTGACAATGTTGGCTAATTGACCTATCCTCCGTGAATTTAGCTATGCTTAGTTTTTTAACCCAGTTATACTTTTGGCCATCACAGTATCCCATGGCAATGAGTTCCACAGGTTAGTTGTGTGTTGTGTAAATAAGTACTTCCTCTTGTTTGTATTAAACTTGCTGCCTATTAATTTCATTGGGTGACCCCTGGTTTTTGTATTGTGGAAAAAAAGGTAAATGACATTTCTATAAGCTTTTTCCACATCATTCATGATTTTACAGAACTCTGTCGTATCCACCCTTGAGTTTTGACTTTTCTAAGATGAACAGCACTAATCCTTTTAGTATCTCTTCGCATGGAAGCCTTTCCTTACCCTTAGCCCTCTTTGTTGCCCTTCTGTGAACGTTTTCCAGTTATACTATATCCTTTTTGAGATGGGGTGACCAGAACTGGACACAGTATTCAAGATATGGGCACACTGTAGATTTATCTAGTGGCATTATGGTATTTTCTGTTTTCTATCTATCCCTTTCCTAGTAGTTGCTAGCATTCTGTTAGCTTTTTTAACTGCCACTTTTTGACACTGTAGATATGTATTCAGAGAACTGTCCACGATGACTTCCAGACCTTTTTTGAATGGCAACATCTAATTTAGACCCCATTGTTTTGTATGTATAGTTGGGATTATTTTGTCCAACGTGCATTACTTGCACTTATCAACATTGGGCAACAAAATGTAGATGAAATGCAGTCGCCCAGTTTTGTTAAATACCCTTTTAACTCTTTTTAGTCAGCTTTGGACTTAACTATCTTGAATAATTTTGTACTGCTGCAAGCTTTGCCAATTCACTGTTTACCTCCATTTCCAGACCATTAGTGAATATATTGAAGAGGACTGGTTCCAGTATAGATCCTTGGGGGACCCCACTGTTCACCTCTCTCCATTGTGAAAGCCAATCATTTATTCCTACCCTTTGTTTCCTATCTTTCAACCTTGAGAGGAGCTTCCCTGTTATCCCATGACTGCTTAGTTTGCTTAAGAGTCTTTGGTGAGGGACCTTGTCAAAGACTTTCTGAAAATCCGAGTACACTGTATCGACTGTATGACCCTTATCCACCAGCTTGTTGACACCTTCAAAGAATTTTAATAGATCGATGAGGCATAGCTTCCCTTTACAGAGGCCGTGTTGACTCTTCTTCAACAAATCATGTTGATCTATGTTGATTATACAAGAATGAATTGATAATTCTTTTATTTACTATAGTTCCAGCTAATTTGCCTGGTACTGAAGTTAAGCTCACCAGCCTGTAATCATCAGGATCTCCTCTGGAGACCTTTTAAAAAAATCAGTGTGCCTGCTAAACCCAGGGTTGTGAGTTCAATCCTTGAGGGGGCCACTTAGGGATCTGGGGCAAAATCAGTACTTGTTCCTGCAAGTGAAGGCAGGGGACTGGACTTGATGACCTATCAAGGTCCCTTCCAGTTCTAGGAGATGGGATATCTCCATTAATTTTTACCTTCCAGTCATCTGGTACAGAGGCTGAGTTCAGTGATTGGTCACATACTACAGCTAGTAGTTCTTCAGTTTCATATTTGAGTTCCTTTAGAATTCTTGGGTGAATACCATGTGGTCCTGGTGACTTATTACTGTTCAGTTTGTTCAAAAATGTCTTCTATTGACAGATCAATTTGGGACAGTACTTCAGATTTATTGCCCCAAAAGAATAGCTCTGATCTGTGTATCTCCCACACATCCCCTACGGTGAAGACTGATGCAAAGAATTATTTCAGCTTCTCTGCAGCGGCCTTGTCTTTCTTGAGTGTTCCCTTAACACCTTTGTCATCTAGTGATCACACTGCCTGTTTGGCAGGCTTCCTGCTTGTGATGTACAGTGAAACCCCGCTATACCACAATGTTTGGGGTCCAAAAAATTTCATCGCGCTAAATGCGGGGTCGCAGTATAGCGGGGTTTCAAGTCCGTCAGTGGTCCCCAAGGCAGTGCATTGATGTGCACCGCCTAGTGCCCCTAGTGCCCCTACTGCCCAGCAGGGGAGAGAAGCTGCGGCCCCGCGCCTGCTGGGGACAGTGAGCACCAGCGCCCGCAGCCCTGTTGTTCTCTGTCCCTGGCAGGTGCGGGGCCACGGCTTCTCTCCAGCTTGGAGAGAAGCCGCGGCCCTGAGCCTGCCCGGGACAGAGAGCTCCAGGGCTGCAGGCTCCTCTCCGCCCACGGTTCCACCCCTTTCTGCTCCTTCCCTGGGGTGCCACTCAGGGTCCCCCCATTCCACCCCCTGCCCCCACTGCAGCTCCTCAACCCGTTTGCTACTTTATGTCCTCCTCACCGCCCACTGCAGCCCCAAGACCGGAGATGCCCTGTCCCCCCCGTCACAGCCTGAGGCCGCAATGGGGAGTGAGTGTCCTCACCAACCCCACAAGCTGTGAGGCTGCCTCCCGGGGCCGCAGTGGTGGGGGGTCCCAGTGCTCGGGCTTCTGCTGGGGATGGGTTGGAGCGCTGGGGGCTTCCCCTGCCCCCTCCCCACCTTCTGCTGGGGACACCGTCAGGGAGGAGCGGGGGGCCCCCAGTTGACCACTGCCCTGGGCTTCGGTGGCGCTCTGGCCGCTTTTTTTGGCGCTTCGGTGGCGCTCTGGTGTGTTTTTTTTTTTTTCTTTTCTTTTTTGCGCTTCCGCGGTGCTCCGTCCCCCCCCCCTTTTTTTTTTTTTTTTTTTTTTGCTTGGGGCAGCCGGAGCCACCTTATGACCGCGTTACATCCGAATTCGCGTTATCGCGGGGCGCATTGTACCGGGGTTTCCCGGTACTTAAAAAAATTCTTATTGTTAATTTTTGTGTCTTCAGCAAGTTGATTCTCAGATTCTTTTTAGGTCTCCCTTACAATACTTTTACATGTTACTTGTCAGAGTTTGTGCTGCTTTCTATTTTCCTTATTAGGATTTGACTTCCAAATTTTAAAGGATGCTTTTTTACCTCTTATGGCCTCTATTACTCTGCTGTTTAGCTATGGTGGCAGTCTTTTGGTCTTCCTACTGTCTTTTTTAATTTGGGGTCTACTTTTAATCTGAGCCTCTGTTATGGTGTTTTTAAGTAGTCTCCATGCTGCTTGCAGGCATTTTACCCTTGGGACTGCTCTTTTTAACTTCCATCTAACTAGCATCTTCATTCTTGTATAGTTACCCTTTTCAAAGTTAAATATTACTGTGGTGGTCTCTTTTAGTATCATCCCCTCTATAAGGATGATAAATTTAATTACATTATGGTCTCTATTACTGAGCATTTCAGCTATAGTTACCTCTTGGACGAGATTCTGTGGTTCACTTAGGACCAAATCAAGAATTGCCTCTCCCCCTTGTGGGTTCCAGGCCTAGGTGCTCCAAGAAGCAGTCATTTATGGTGTCTAGACATTTTATCTTTGCATTACATCTTGCAGTGGCATTTACTCGATCAATATGGAGATAGTTGAAATCACCCATTATTATTTTGGTTTCTGGTTATGTAGCCAATCTAACCTCCCTTAGCATTTCACAATCACTGTCACCATCGTGGTCAAGTGGTCGGTAGTATATTCCTGCTGCTATATCTTCTTCTTCAAGCATGGAATTTCTGTTCATAGGGATTCTGTGCTTCAGTTTGATTCATTTCAGATTTTCACCTTATTTGACTATGCTTTTTTAAACATATAGTGCCACTCCCACACCAGCATGATGGACTCTGCCATTCCGATATACTTTGTACTCTGGTATTACCATGTCCCATAGATTATCCTCATTCCACCAAATTCCTGCGATGCCTATTATAACCATATCCTCCCTATTCTTCCCCAGACAGTACTGTATGTAGAACTGGTAGGGCTAGAAGACCACATCCAGCAGGGGAGACATAGAGGGGCTATGATGTGTGGCTAGCGTGAAAGAAATCCCCTTAAAGTAGTACCCAAGTGCCCCCACCACCCAATGGATTACCAGACATTTTTCCTCCACAGTGGAGTACCTAGTTTAATTAGGTAAAATTTCCTAATGAGGATATGGGTGCTTCTGGTGTGGTCAGACTGTAAGAGGATGGCTCCAAATGCCCTCTTGAGGTAACCAGAGTGGTGAAGAAAGAAATCCAAGCAGTAAATATGATTTCAGCAAGAGGAAGGGTTCCTTTTGTTTCTCGCTCTTTTCCAGTGCTAATACTTCTCATTCAGGTATCTAACTTCAAAAATAAAAAGGTACTCAAGAAGCCTAAACTATATAGTAGTTATTTAGCTTTGTGAAGGGCTTCTGGTTTTAACATTTTCTAGTGTTTGCTAAGAAGAGAGTATTTAAGTGGGGGATAGGGGGAAATAAATTTTAATCTCCTTGCCAACAAGATTTTTTTTTTTTACTTCTTCCATTCACATTTGGTTATAATTATGAATCATGAGAGTAATTAAAGAATAGTTGTGCAATTTATTATAAAGCAATAAGCTTTTTATAAAAAAAAATTGACTTACAGTTAAGTAGCCTTTCTTTTTCTGAACACTTTTCAAAGAATTTACTTAAGCAATTTCTTTGAACATAATATAAATTAAAATGAGATTTAGGCAAGGACTAGAACTTGTGATCTGTGAAGTGCCAGTCAGAAAACACAGAGCAAAACAACTTTCTAGAAGGAATGCACACACTGATAAAATAACATGCTGCAATTTAAAGGAATGTCTACATTTTAATTTTTGAAATGTATAGTCATTTGAATTTGGTATCAAGAATACAAAGTGTTATTGCTTTGCAGCTGGCAGATATACCATCAAATGTCACTCCTTAAAAAAGAAAAGTCTGAGTGTGAAACTTTAACAGTGCTTTCACATTTCAAAGGGAGAAGCTCTTGAACTTTATTTAGCATTTTCCATTTTCAAGGAGCTGTACAGACATTAATTAATCCTCCCAATAACCCTGCAAAATTGCATTACAGCTTCTTTTCAATTTTCCTATATAGAGCTTCTTGTAGTGAAGAGAAAAAGGGGCAGGCCAAAAGGGTCAACTAAGAAGTTCTGCGCAGATGAAGAATCAGCAGAAAACAGTAACTGCATTCCAAGCGAGGAAACACAACAAGGGCCAGAGGAAGGAACAGAATTGGCTGAAGTTTTACCAGGCAACTTGGAATGCCGGAAATGTAGTCGGAAGTTCTCTAACCCACGTCAGCTAAGAAAACACATCTGCATCATTGTTTCAAATGAAGGAGAGGAAGAAGGAGATCCAGGTAAGCAAATGTCTTACAAAAGGACATGTAACCATGTGGACCAATCTTCTTCCCTTTGAATATGATATGGTAGATAAAACTCCTAATACTAGACTGTATTGGTTTTTAAATTAGAGTGGAATACTGGGTTTAGATTTTGTTTTCCATTTAGACTTATATCTACTTGATAATCCCTTCAAGTCATTATGTGGTGGGCACCTGCTGATGATGACTGAAGCAGAGATTCTTCTTCAAGTGCTTGCACATGTCCATTCCACCTAAGGTGTATGCTCCAGTGCACTGTAGCTGGAGAAGGTTTTCCCATAGTGGTAGCTATCGAGGTGGCACCTGCACCCTCTGCATGCTTGTGCTGCTAACTGAGGGCAAAAAGGGAAAGAGCCATCCTGATTCCCTCAGCTCCTTCTCATCACCCATGATTGGTGGTTGGAGTCCATGTGTATACTTGCTGCACTCTTTTGTCTGTCTTCTTTTAAAGAAAGTTTTTCTACCCCTTAGTGTACATAGTTTGTTAGTCAGTGAATTATTGTGATAGCAGTACTCATTTTAGACATTTGTTTCAATTTATATATATATATATGCTTTAAGCTTGGTACCAGGCTCGTCTTTGTCCCTGGGATTTAAGTGCTGTTCTGGTGTAACAAATTTATGCCAGTCATTCTAGCTGTTTAAAGGGTTTAGGAGAGGGTCGCATAAGGCATAAGTACCCTTTCTATAGAGGGTTTAAGACCAGGTCTAAGAAGTTGAGTGAAATTCGACTTTGGCATCTCCTGATGGCGGCAGCTTTGCATCCCCACTTGGAACCCAGCCGTTCAGTAGCAGGGGTTCAGACTCCATCTCAGAGTGCACTATCAGACTCGGTGGGCTCACTTATCAGAGGGAGCTAGAGAGAAGATGTGATCCTTTTCCAGTTTCATGAAATGCCAGAAGTCAGGTATTTCAAGTTCCTCTAGCCAGAAGTTCACCTCTTCTTTGAGTCTCCATTAGGCACCTCGCTCTCAAAGAAGAAGTCTGGTACTGAGGATAGAGCTAAATCAGACCAAGCTAGCCGCTCCCTGGTACTATATTCATCATCTAGCAGTGTAGAGGTGTAGTTTCCGGCACCTCTTTCAGTATCATTGAGACACTCTATTGCCAGAACCTTCTACAGCTTCAGCTTAGTCTGTGGTACACTCTATGCTCTCAGTACCAACAACTCTTGAGTCTTACATGGTGACTGGGGACCGCCTTTGACTCTTGGTTCAGGATTCATTGCTGATGCAGGAGGAGGTTCATACCCGTCCCTGTTGTACAAGCCCCGTTACTGGGATAATCTTTGGCACCGACACTTTCAGTGCCATGAGGGTCTGGGCACTTGCTGGATGCTCTGTGGTGCAGCAAGGTAGATGTACGGTATCTACTGGAGGCTTCTCATAGAAGTGTCTGTGACGGGTTGGATCACAGAAATCCCCTTGGGAGCTGCCACCTAATGTACCTAGACTACTTTTATTCCTGTTTTCCCTGCCAGCTTAGGACTCCAGCACCCTGTCTTGCTGAGCCAGACACTCCAGTCTGCTCCAACACAGACCCAGGGTCTGAATTGCTTGCCCCAAAGCTGCAGGTTTACCTGAAAACAGCTCACAGAAGTGTGCTTGTCTTTAGCACTCAGATGCCCAACTCCCAATGGGGTCTAAACCCAGATGAATCCGTTTTACCCTGTATAAAGCTTATACAGGGTAAACTCATAAATTGTTCGCCCTCTAGAACGCTGATAGAGAGATGCACAGTTGTTTGCTCCCCCAGATATTAATACATACTCTGAGTTAATTACTAAGTAGAAAGTGATTTTATTAAATACAGACAGTAGGATTTAAGTGGTTCCAAGTAGTAACCGACAGAATAAAGTAAGTCACCAAACAAAATAAAATAAAATGCGCAAATCTATGCCTAATCAAACTGAGTACAGATAATCTCACCCTCAGAGATACTTCAGTAAGCTTTTTCTCAGACTGGACACCTTCCAGGCCTGGGCACAATTCTTTCCCCTGGTACAGCTCTTGTTCCAGCTCAGGTGATAGCTAGGGGATTCTTCATGATGGCTCCTCTCTCTTTGTGTTCTCTTCCACCCCTTTATATATCTTTTGCATAAGGCGGGAACCCTTTGTCCCTCTGGGTTTCCACCCTCCCCCCACTGGAAAAGCACCCAGGTTAAAGATGGATTCCAGGTCAGGTGACATGATCACGTGTCACTACAAGACTTCATTACCCACTTGCCAGCACACACACATACAGGAAGACTAACAGGTAAACACAGCCATCTGCAGACAATGGTCCTGGTTAATGGGAGTCATCAAGATTCCAAACCTCTATTAATGGCCCACACTTTTCATAATTACAATAGGCCCTCAGCGTTATATTTCATATTTCTAGTTTTAGATACAAGAGTGGTACATTTACACAAATAGGATGATCACACTCAGTAGATTATAAGCTTTGTAATGATACCTTACAAGAGACCTTTTGCATGAAGCATATTCCAGTTACATTATATTCACTTCTTATTATGTTTTTATAAAACCATATAGACTGCACAACGTCACAGTGTCCACAGCTCATTGGTCGGTTTAAGTCCTGGTCCCTTGCCACTCCACCTGATACCGTACCACCTTGGTCTTTGGACTATGCTTACTCCTCTTCAGTCAGAGGTGCGATTTATGCATCAGGAGCCCATTAAAGAAGGTCTACAGCCTCTCCTCTTACCTCTTTATGCAAGTCAAGATCTCAGTACTGTCATTCTTATAGAAGCAAGCCCAGGAATAGGATGCATTGGTGTTGGGACCTGGTACTATATCAAGACCAACAGTGACTCCTTTGGACTCCTTGGAGATTTTCTCTGGACTTTAGGTCCTCATTGTGTAGATTGCAGACATTTTATAGAACAAAGTATGGAACGTGAAGCGCCTCTTGTGATAAATTGTATAGATTTCCAGAAGGCTTTTGACGGTGCACTAGGAGAAAGTCTTGGAAGAATTGGGGCATATTATGGAATACTTGCAAAAATAATTAGCATAATCAAGAATATATGATAATGCTGCATGTGCAGTCAGAGATGGTGACAGCATCACTTAATGGTTTGCAGTGACAAGTGGACTAAGGCCAAGGGTGTATTATGTCCCCAATATTGTTTGGACTGGTCATTGACTATAGCATGAGGAAAATAACTGCAGAAGGCAATCAAGGAATTTTATGGACAAATGATAAAGTACATTTGGATGACCTGATTTTTGCTGATGACATTGTCTTGCTTAGTTCAACACATTGCTTAATGGAAGAAAAGACACCGCATATACAGCAAAATAAGTAGGTTTGTTCATCAACAATGGAAAGACAAAATGTATGGCTATCAATGTCCCAAAAGTAACCATTAGTGTGGCTGAAGAAACACTCAATGAAGTAAGTAATTTTCTCTATGTAAGGAGTGAGATGTACATTGACAGCGACATCACACTAGAGTCAAGCAATGAACATCAAAAACAGCAAACAACTTCCATAAACTTGAGAAGATTTGGAAAAGTAGCATGATTGGCACTGGCACAAAAATATGATTTTTTTTTTGTTTTTGTTTTTTGTTTATTTTTTTAACACCAGCATCGTGTCTGCCCTCCTTTATGGAACAGAGTAAAGAAAATCTGCAAAAGAAATTGACGAGAAGATCAACTCACTCCAAAGTAAATGTCTGCGGAAGATCTTCAGAGACTATTGGAAAGAGTTTCTTGCAACGTCAGAAATTCTAAGTTGAGAAAACCTATCTAAAGCATCAAATGTGGTAAGAAGACATCAGAGGACGTAATTAGGATGCATTTTAAGGGTGCCACCAACACGACTTCACCCTAGAGAAACGTTACACAGAACAATAGAGAAAGAAGCCAGATCCATCAACATGACACTCAGAAGCCTGAACAGACTGGCAAAAGATGAAAATAAATGGCAGAAACTGGTGGACAGCCTATGCATCTATGGTATAGGAGGGTAAAGAAGAAGGTGCAGCAGTCCTAATTAGCATGCACTAGCTTAGTATGTGTAAGTTCTATGTGTAACCATTTCAATTTTATATGGCAGTTCGAAATTTCGCTATTAGTCTTAAAAATTAAAAGCACCAAGAAATTCAAAAAGCCACAAAACACTACCCGAGAACTTACGCACACACACAAGCCAGGAAATTCAGTTATGGTTTCCACAGCAACTGTAACTCTACTACATTGTGTAATTTATTAAGGCTTAAATTAAAAAGTGTATTCAGCAATATTAAAAACCCTACATACACTCTCTGGTGCCAAATTGTGATTGCTGTGGCAACCATGTCTTTAAGCTGCTGTGTATGGAATGGTATAATGCTATTCTACTTTTAGTTGATAATTTCAGCTGTTCTTTCTATGAAAATAAGCTCATGATTATAAAGTGCACTTACTGGTTAAAAGAGTGGTAAAGCTAACATATACCTCTTCGTATGATTCCTAAGTTGAAACTGGGTAATAACGCATTATTCACTTACTGAGGAAAAATTAGTTTGGTTAAAATATGATTAAGGGGATTATGATAAATTTACAAATATTTAAAATGTGTAAACTCAGCTGTGATAGGCATTATTGAAGTAAAAGGGAAAATATCAAGAAACTTCTAGACAGTAAGATGCATTAGGCTGTGGAGCAGTCTCTTGAGTGAGATGTCTGAAACCCTATCATATGGGACGTTTAAAACTAAACTTGACAAAACACTGCCAAATTGTACTGGAGTCAATCCTATGCATTGTTCACAAGGAAATGAACTGAGAGACCTAAAAGGTCTCTATCATTTCTCACTTCTATAATTCTGTGACTTAGCTGGACCTCTCAAAAATCTCTTGAATCCCTGCCATTGTTTCACAGCTGATGATCATGTGGTCACCAGAAGCTTTGGTGGTGCAATAACATTGCCAACAATGGACATAGACCAAATATCCAGCCAGGCCACGTTAAGGCCTAGCTAGAGATTGATCTGAGTGGTGCTTTATCTGCAAGGAGGCTACATTCCTTTGCATTTGCGATGATGATGATGATGATTGTTTCAGGTGGGAACAGACACTCTCCTCTCTCCCCCCAGCAGGAACACAGCTGCTGAAGCAGGGTCTAACTCCATGTGACCCTGTACATGGCCAGCACCAGCAGCGAAACAGCAGAGAATCCCGCGAGCCCTTAAAGGAGCCGAGTCCCTGCTCCCCCAGCCACTTTTCTCCCCTTGGCAGGGACACAGCTCCAGCAACAGCAGCTGGGTCCAGCTCCAGCTGGCCCTTCACGCAGCCCACACTTGGGGGAAAGACAGGGGAGAACCTTCAGACACTTTTCACCTTCAGCCACTTCTCACTCTTCAGAAAATTTGTGTCAATTCTCAAAAGGTTCAGTGAGGCTGTGATTTCCCCTTCCTGTCCCTCCCTCAGCTCAGGAACCACCACTGTGAAGGAGGCTGCCCATGGGCTCTGTTCTTCTACAAGGAAGCAGTCCTAGCCCTGCTCCTCCAGTCTTCGCTGCCACCCACTTTTCAGCTCTGGCTCAGACAAGACTAAATGGTAGGTGCTACTTCTCTTCCTCTCTCCTCTCCACCTCCCTCCCAAAGCAGGTAAGAGTAACAGTGGCGTCATGATAACAGAGACAGCTTATTTCAAGGAAGTGGATGTGTGAAGCCATTTACACTTCCTCTTGAGGGGGTCAGACCTACCATTTATTACTATTTCTACTGCTGTTCTACCATGCTTCCAGCACACATACCAGTACTCCAGGAACATACTGTTCCAGGTCCACCCATTCCCAGGACTCAGCCAGGTTACAGCTCCAAAAGATATCCGACCAGACCTGCCTTTCCCAGAGCATATGGCAAATGAGGTAACTATTCTTCCACTTGGAACATCCAATGGCAACATTTACTTCATCTCCTATCACAATTCAAATTGGGAGGAACTGTCCAAGAAAACAGAAAAAGCAGAAATAAGAAACCAGATTATGACACTTTGGTTTACTTCCCCAGAACTGAAGAAGATCTTTCTGAGGCTTGAAAACTTGTGCCTTCCACCAGCATAAGTTGGTCCAATAAAAGATATTACTTCACCTTCCTGGTGTGTCTCAGACCAGATTCTGTACATCTAACATCTGTACACACTGCACAGGTCCACTAGGTAGGCACAGGTCAGAAGCAGACAGCAGAAAGTATCACAAACTAAAGTTGGTGCTGATTAATGCAAGATCTGCTGCTAAGAAACAAAAACCAACACACAGCATCATCAGTTATGAAGTGCCTGATATAGTCTGCATCCCTGAGACCTGGCTAGATGATCCTGCAAACACTGTGCTAGCCCACCTCGTCTCCCCAAGGTACTCAGTACACCACAGACCCAGACAAGCAGGTGGTACTGCATTCATCTCTGCAAACATCAAATGCAAGAGAGATGCCTCAGGTAAGACATTTTCATTCTACTAACAGTGGAAACCAGAGCCAATGCCAACACAGATTTTTATGATTATTTACAGGCCACTACAGACAAAAGGATACAGAAAAGTGCTCACTGACACTTTGTCAGTAATGGTGGTGAAATACCCCAGACTCATTGTCCTGGGAGATTTCACAATTCAAATCGACTTGGCTACAGATGCAAAAACCTATCTCTTCACTTTCTTCCCTAGAACTTTCACAGATTATCTCTGGTTCACTCACCACAGCGGGTGATTCCTTGGACCTGATCTTAGGCCTAGATATCAAGATAGAGGACATTACAATCCAGTCACTGTCTTGTCAGACCGTCACCTCATTAAGGCAGTGGTCAGAGACCTTCTAGCATTCAGGCAGCAATAAAAACCAATGATCTTGATTTGACCATGAAGACTCATGGACTCCAACAAATTCCAAAGCCTGCTAAAAGGACAACAGCACCCCACCCAGAGGACGAGGAGTCTGAGAATCGGTGAATCATTGTCATTCTACACTGGCCTCCGCCATTGGCACACTTGCCCCTAAACAGTCCCTTCCTTCCCATCACCCACATAGAACATCTTGGTTTTCTGACAGTCTGCACTGGCTGAAGAGAGGGTGTGGAAACTTGAGTGCTGATGGCAGAAAACAAAGGCTGATTTAGACAGGATGAAACATAATAAATTCTTCAGAGCCTATGGTCAGGCTGTATTACCAGACAAAAATACCTTCCTATGAGCATCCACTGGGGCGGCCAAATCGTGCATCAAGGAGCTATCAAAGGTGGTAAATTGCTTCATCTGTCCCAAGTGCCTACAACCTGCATCAGAGCCAAGCACCACACGGTGTGAAGAACTATCCTACTTTGCTGAAAGGATCACACATTTGGGAAGCCTTCTCAAACAGCATGGATCCGCTCCACCTGCACCCACCAACCCACAGCTCACCTGCATTTCCCAGAGTTCACTTATCAAGAAATTTTGAATACCCTAAAAAAAGTCCAAACCCAAAATATATATATCCAGCTCATTCCCTTCTTGGTTTGTGAGAGAGTCATGAATACCAAAGTAAGCTTCTCTTAAACAAAAATAAGTGTCTATGCAGGAGGCTGTACTAGTTTAAATAAATCAGATTAAAATTCAACTTAAGTTAAACAGGTACAATTTTCTTATGTAGACAGGGGATAACATTTTCAAAGATTCTAAGTCACTTAGGAGCCTAAATCATTTTTGAAAACTACTTGCTATCTTATGTCACTTCGGTGCTTTTAAAAAGTTTACTTATGACTGTCAATAAGTAATTCTCACTTCTCACTCAAATGGGAGTTTTGTGCAAATGTAATCCCGTTGGTGTTTAGAGAGCACGGCTCCTTTAAAAACCTTCCTCAGGCAGAGGAAGTGTTGGTTGTTTTGGGGGGAGGAGAGTTGAAGTAGGGGGAGTAACTGGGGCAGGTGTGTGTCTGTAGCTCCAAACAAGAGGTCTACAGCAAGCAGGTCCATCTGTAGCAAAGCAGCTGAGCCAGCCCAAAGCCCAGGAAGGACGGAGCAGTCGACCCAGGACTTCCCAGGACAGGAGCCAGGAGGAACACTGTGCCAGGAAGGAATCACCTGAGATGGACAAACTGGAGCCGGACCCAGTATCGCAGTTACCCAGAGCTGTATGGGGCTGTGAGTACTGGGTCTTGTGACTGCGTTGGGAGTAAGGAGGGAGGCTGTAGTTAGCTAAGTGGGGAGATTGTCCCTTCGTGAGTTTGCAGATTGTGGCAGAAAAGGGCACCCAAGGGGTTTGCTGGGGAAAGTATCTTGGCACCGAAGACGACCAGGTGCTGAAGACTCACTGCCAGACTGGAACTCTGCCCAGGATTCCTAAACTCTGAGTCTAGATGCATTGCTTGGTGCCTGTCCTTTAATATTGTGCCAGGCACATGGGTCTCTGTGTTGGATGTAACCTTTGTTTTATTACCCCCCCGTATCTCTCCCCTCAGTCTTCTCTCCCTGTTGTTTTTCTACATTCATCCCTCTGATGTGTGTGTGTGTGAGAGAGAGAGAGAGTTTAGTCCCGGGAGTTAGAAAAGGTGCCCTTGGGGTGGAAAGGAGTTTACCTGCTGTGTTTCTGCACGTGCCTTCATTTGGCCAGAGCTGCCCTACAGAGCAGACTCCATTTTGGTCACAAAAACGCTATAGCAGGCATGGCCAAACTGTGGCTTGTGAGCTGCCTGTGGCTCTTTTACCGTTAAAGTGCAGCTCGCAGAGCCTCCCACGTACCCCACCCCATTCTTCGCCTACCAGACTAGGTTGGGGGGGAGCTTGGAGCTTCTGCCCTCCGGCAGGGTGGTGGGACTAGGGCTTTAGCCCCACTGGGAGCATTGGGGCAGAAGCCCCATGCCCCGGCAGGCACTGCCCCGTGGGGCAGGTTGTGCATGTCTTGCAGCTCTCAAATTCCTGAAGATTATTGTATGCAGCTCGGAGGGTCAGTAAATTTGGCCACTCCTGTGTTATACTTACACAAGTAATTACTAATTTCACATAAAACTTTTGCATGGCCAGTTTTGAAAATTTACAAGAGGAATTTCTACCTCCTCTTGGATCAGTGCAATACCTGCATCCTGTAGACCCCTTGCGTGGCCAATGGCTCCTTGGGCATGATTAACAGCTGGTGTCACTTAGAGTAGCCCTGAGGTTGCTCTCAACTATGCCAGACCCAGGGTAGAACTAGCCACAGCTGGAACCCTGGCTCCCTCCCCACACTGTACTTACCGGAGAAGGGAGCCCCTAGGCCTGATCTGTAGCACCAGAGTATCTACCTCCGCAGTGGTTCTCAAACTAGGGCCGCCGCTTGTTCAGGGAAAGCCCCTGGTGGGCCGGGCTGGTTTGTTTACCTACCACGTCGTCAGGTTCGGCCGATTGGGGCTCCCACTGGCTGCGGTTCACCGCTCCAGGTCAACAGGGGCTCCAGGAAGCGGCGCGGGCCGAGGGATGTGCTGGCCGCCCTTCCTGCAGCTCCTGTTGGCCTGGAGCAGCGAACCGCAGCCAGTGGGAGCCATGATCAGCCGAACCTGCGGACGCGGCAGGTAAACAAACCAGCCTGGCCCGCCAGGGGCTTTCCCTGAACAAGCGGCGGCCCTAGTTTGAGAACCACTGCTGTAGAGGCCTAGTGGAATAAAGAAAAACTTAAAATCCTTCAATGAACAGCACTCGAGCATGCCAATTAGGTACTGGTAGTGGTACCTTGAGGATGCACCAGGCATGCCTTCAATTAAGGCTGCACGTGGCAGCACCTGCAATTAGGGACTCTGATCAGAAAATTGGGATGGTTGGACAATCTAGTTTGAAATAACGTTGAAAATATTGATACTCCATGGATTTGACAGTAGCCTTTCTCATCACCACCAATTTGAACATTCCTTACATGTGGTATAAAGATCTGGCACTGCCTTATATTACTTGTACAAGCACAACTGGGATTTAAAATGCATTTCACTGGACAGGGAAGGTCAATATATTAGTCTGTTAAAACGAAGTGCCAGCTGTTCAGACTCACTGCGTGATGTGCCTTAGCAAGGGGGAGCTGAAGTGAGGAACTTCATTTAAATAAAGTTGTTATGAGCAAGCAAATACTTTTGCTTACCATTTGGCAAAACTTTGTTTAGACCTTCTAAGCTGAATGCATTTCATTTTCTCCTAAATCAACTTAAAACCACTCAGGAAGCTTCATTTGTAATACACCAGGAGTATTATGGGGTAAGGTGTCCTATTTGGAGAAAACAGAAAACACTCATGCCAGGATGCATTAACTACAACAGTGAAGGCAGAGTTGTTTATTCCAATGAGATTACCTCAGCAATAATTTAGTTCTCTCATATTAAAGAGAGCCAGTATCCTCTCCCTCGTTAACTTCAAGACTGGCTTTCTATTGTAAAGCGGTTTCCCCACACCACCCCAGTATCCACGAAACAGATCACTTCCATTTCAGATTTTGTACATGTGGAGGGTCTCAGAAAAAATAGGCATTAGTTATGTTTTGAAAATTTTTGTCATGCATTTTTGTCAGGTCTTAACTCGGAAATAGCATAGCCTTGTAACTTAAAATGAGGTTTAGTCGAAAGATCTTGGCGGGGTCATTTTCCACTCTTTAGTTCCTGACCTTGGGGAGCCTGAGCAATTACAACTCCCATAAAAGTCAATGAGACTATGCAAATGAGTGAGGATTGCTTATGTGAGTAAGGGCTGCAGGATGGGACATGAGAGGTTTTGTAGGACTTGGCTGAGACCAAACATTGTCTAGACAGAAGTTTATCACATACGTGTTGTTTCAGACTTGCCTCATCAATGATCATAACACTGACATTCAGCATTAACTGTAACTTGTAATTTACTGATCAGTCAAATTTTACCTCTTACCAATTCTTGACCCCGAGTTGGAGCTTTTTGATAACAGCATTTCTATTGCATTGACCATATTCTAAGCACCTTTGCAAATACTTGGACTAGTTCTGCAAGGTGCTGAGCATTCCCAGCTTTCACTGAATACAATGGGAATTGAGTTGCAAGACCTTGTTTGAGACACTTGACACATTTCAGGATTGGGCCCACTATCAAGAGTAAAAGATATTTTTCGCTTTAGAATTATTTCTTCATGTTTAGCTTTTAGCAGCCTGCTGCAACTTTTTTACATACTGAATTTAAAATGAGATTTTGATAAAGCACTATTATTATCCTGAGAAATTCTATAAGGATTCTATATAGTGTTAAATTGATCTACTGTATGCTTGTCTAAAGCTAATTACTTCTGCACACCCATTTTTAGGACTGTCCTAATTTACAGAGGTTCAGAGGTGGACTGTCACAGTGATCATCTTGATTGATCTGTCCTTCAGCCCTCAGATAGATTGCGCGGATCACAACACGTTTTCCATTCTTCTTGTATCCTGGCTTTCCTTCTCCATGTGCAGCCATGTCTTTCCACGATAAAATCTTCCCATCTCTTTGGAGGTCGGCCGAGTGGTCATTTCAGTTCCTGTGGGTACCACTCCGCGACAGCTGCAGTCCATCGATTGTCAGTCTCGCTCTATGCCCGGCCCATCGCATTTACTATGCCTGCTCTCACCATGTCCTGCACTCCACTCTGCTGTCTGATCGCTTCACTGTGGACTCGGTCACAGAATGAAATTCCCAGAATTCTTCTTTACATTGCCCTCTCCGTGACAGACAGTTGCTGCGCCTCTGTCTTCGTCAGCGCCCACGTTTCGCTGCCGTACAACATTGCTGGCAGTACTGTTGAGTTGAAAAGGCTGGCGCATGTTGCCTTGGAGGACATCCTTGATAGAATTGTATGCGCACCAACCTGCTTTCTTTCTTTGTAAGAGTTCACCTTCCTGATCGTGGCACATGTTAATTTCTTGGTCCAAATAGACGTATTACTCAGCTTCTTCTATTTGTTCTCCCTTGATTGTTGTTATTTGGCAAGGTATCAGACCGCATAAATGACCACAGGTGAGCAGTATGTAACATAATACATATATTCTCCTTAGATCTTTCTTGTGTTTTGAATTGAAGGAACTGCTATGTCTCTTCAGACTACAATTATTGTATTTTTCCAATTAAAAACCTCTTTGACAAGTTCATTGCCTTCTTTTCCGAAAAGTGTTTGTTCACCTTTATCGCTTCCTATTTATTGATTGGAGCTTTATTGAATTTTATACTATCTTGGCAAGTTATTTTAAATTCCTAACAGATTTCTGGTCACTGACAGACTGAATCTGTCAGCATTGTCCCATCTGTTAATTAATATTTCTTCCTGTTTAGAAGACTAATTTTTTTCACTCTTATGTTAGCCCTAGCCCACATTAACGCTTTGTGCTAGCTTCCTCCACTCTTTGCATCTAGCTCTGAATAGGAACCCAGGGAAGGAAGTGTGCCTCAGAGAGGGGGCACAATTTGGAAGGGGGGGAAAACAGGTGATCAGTCCCGGCTCTTCCCTTTTGCCTGCCGTGGAGGTGCAGGAAGTGAGTATGGGGGATCTTATTTCCCCATATAACCATGCAGCTGTGTAGGGCTGGTCCATCGTCTGGCCCTTTGGCAGTAGTGCTTGAATCCAGCACTGCAATAATAGTTTTAGAACACAGTTTTTTGTTTAGTGCTATGGCAACTGTATTATATTTAAAAATCTGCCCTCATCTTTATATTTTTCTCTTATTTTCAGAGGTGTCAGCTCCAATCAGGCTGAATCCTGATTGTGAAATTGTTGTTCCCGATGCAAATGGCCTAACAAAAACAGCAGTAATCTCTTAAAACTATATTAATTTACAGATTCAGAGGTGTTTCAAATGGTGATGAGATTTACAAGTTAGTGAGCATAAATTGCATACAGAGATGACCAGACGACAGGGAAGAAAAATATGATGAAACAAATTTTGTATGAGACACTAACATACAATTTCTTAAAATCTTTGCTTTTTCCTTCCCTGCTACATTTCTCCCTTGTGGTATATAATCTATATCAGGGGTGGCCATCCTTAGCTTGAGAAGGAGCCAGAATTTACCAATGTACATTTTCAAAGAGTCAGAGTAATATGTCAGCAGTCCCCTCATCAGCACCCCCCCTCCCCTCCCCTCCCAGCCCCACAGATCAGCGCCTCCCGCTCCCTCCCTGCACCTCTCAATCAGCTGTTTCGTGGCAAGCAGGAGGCTCTGGGGGGGGGGGGGGGGGAGGAGCGAGGGCACAGTAGGCTTGGGGAGGGGGTGGGAAGCGGTGGAGTGGGGGCAGGGCCTGTGGCAGAGCCAGGGGTCGAGCAGTGAGCACCCCCTGGCACATTGGAAAGTTGGTGCCTGTAGCTTCAGCCCTGGAGTCGGTGCCTATACAAGGAGCTGCATATTAACTTCTGAAGAGCCGCATGTGGCTCCGGAGCCACAGGTTGGCCACCCCTGATCTATACCCGTGTACTCATATAATTTACATCACTTTTTTGAATTTGGCCTATAATATATCTTTATATAACGTAGTTGTGACGTTCTTGGGTGCAATCCAGACCAATGAAGTTCTGTGTTACCTCCTGCCCTGCAACCTGGGGCACCTTGCAGTGCTTTGGTAGCTTTCTCCCGAGTTGCTCGCAAACAGCCTGCCAGTGTGTAAATCACTCCCCGAATGTCTGTGTGCAGCCACAGCCTGTCAGCAAAGACCAGCCACATCCTGGCTTTCACTAGCCTTGGTTATTACTTGCAAGGTGACTCCAACACATTCCCAATTCTGAATTTCCCCCTGAAAATGTGTGTTCTGCACTGACCAGCCCTCCCATGGACAGCCTAGATATATTAGGGCTGTTGTCACTCTAAGGATTTGATGCATAACAGTTTACCACCTTAAATGGGGTGACCACGGTCAAACAATTGACTTCCAGTCTTTATTCAGGCCTAATTTGATGGTGTCCAGTTTGCAAATTAATTCCAGTTCTGCAGTTTCTCGTTGGAATCTGTTTTTGAAGTTTTTTTGTTGAAGAATTGCCACTTTTAAGTCTGTTTATTGAGTGTCCAGGGAGATTGAAGTGTTCTCCGACTGATTTTTGAATGTTATAATTCTTGACGTCTGATTAGTGTCCATGTATTCTTTTGCGTAGGGACTGGGAGTGGATGGGTTACTACAAAAACTAATTTCCCATACTAATTTCCCACTACTAATTTCCATACTACTCGCACCTTCTTGTCAATAGTTTGAAATGGGCCACCCTGTTTACTTTGGCCTCATTACCACTACAAAAGTGATTTTTCCTCCCTTGGTATTCTATTGTTGAGAATAGCCCACTTCCACTTTAATTGAATTGTCTCATTAGCACTGACCCCCTACTTGGTAAGGCAACTCCCATCTTTTCATGTACTGTGTATATATACCTTCCTACTGTTTTTTTCCCACTCCATGCATCTGATGAAGTGGGTTTTAGCCCACGAAAGCTTATGCCCAAATAAATTTGTTAGTCTCTAAGCTGCCACAAGTACTCCTCATTGTTTTTGCTGATACAGACTAACACAGCTACCACGCTGAAACCTCTGGCTTTTAAGGCCTTCCCTCCTAGGTCAACCCTACTCCCTCGTTAGTCACACAGGGGGAGGGTGATCACAAGGCTGATTGAGGCTGATCAAGGGAACAAAGGCTCAAACAGTCCTCAATCACACAATCCCAGTTGACCCTGTAACTTAAATAACCTGAAAGAAAAAGAAAAACACAAACAGTCAAACAAAGTCACTCACCTCAAGGTTAGTACTTGCACCTTGTTCATTCAGCAGGGGGATCTCCTTCACTCTCTCTCAAACTCCCCTGTTTGCGGTCCTCTGTTCGCTAGCTCACAAAGTCATCAAGTTTCAGAAACCTTTTGGTGGGATTTTCAAAAGTGCCTGTGTGATTTAAGAATACACATGACTTTCAGAGGGACTTATGCTCCTAAATCACTTTTGAAAATCCCACCTTTTATCTTTAAATCTGCTTTCCCTAATACATATAATTACATTAAGTATCTCCCCATTCTTTCCACGGTGTAAATATATAACAACATTTCATTTGTACATAGTTATGTTCTTTTTGATGTTTGCTCTTTAGGTAATGATTCTGACGTTGACCTTGACAGGAAGGAAGATGAGCGAGAAAAAACTCCGAAGAGGCCACGGATACAGAAAACTGAGAAAACTCTATCCGCAAAGGAAGGCGACCAGATTTCAGGAGCTAAAAATCCTATTATAAGCGTGGTTTTGACAGCACATGAAGCTATTCCAGGTAACCATCATTATTCACTATATAATCAGATTGTTTTTAGTTTGTGGGTATTACTTAATGCTCACAAAATAGAAATAAAGTAATTGGAGTAAGAGTAATAAATGTTCAGAATATTTGTGATCTGAAAACCAGCAATATTTAGCAACCTTTGGTCATCTCCTATAAATGCTCGCTCCTCATCTGGCAGTTACATAACATTCAAAGCTGTCCTCAGCCTTATTTAAAGGCCTGATGTAAAGGTATGAAAGGGAGTTTGGAGACTTAGGAAAAATAACTGAGTTTATATAGAGTAATAAAAGTATGTAAAGGATATTAAAGAAGGAGCTGAAGATATGAATGATAAATCAATAGAAGAGTAGAAAACCATTCTTTTTTCCTTTAATAGCAGCATCATATTTTTAGGACCTGATTTATGTGTACAGCTACCTTAAATGTGAGTGCAAATCAGGTATTTGCAAGCACAAATGATTAGTTAGGTATCTAATTGGACATTTATGCATACAGATAGTGTACACATGCAGTATTTGAGTGTACAAATTAGGAGTGCAAGAACAAGTATGTTTCTATAAATCAAGTACTTGAATTGATATTTAATGGAGTATTTTATGGCTATGTGCAAAGTATTTTGCACTTCTATAGTAATCTTTTCATCACAGGATTTCAGACTTCTTTACAAATGTTAATTATTGACTCCGTAAAACCAAGCCTGGGCATTTGTCTGTTTTGGGCCCTTTTCAGTGGGTTACAAGGCTAGTCTGTAAGGGCAGTGTGATCGCCAACACCTTTCTGACCTCACATGTGTGGGGATGAGGTAACATCTTCTTGAAATGCCCATCCTCTAGCCATTGCAATGACAGTAGGAATAGGCAACTAGTTAGAAATTTGTACAGCTGTACAAGTGTGGGCATGGATATGAATAGTGCCCTACCAAATTCATGGTCCATTTTGGTCTATTTCACGGTCATAGGATTTAAAAAATCTTAAATTTCATGATTTCAGCTATTTAAATCTGAAATTTCATGCAAATTGTAGGGGTCCTGACCCAACAAGGAGTTGCAGGGGGAGGGGGAAAGGTCACAGTACCGCCACCCTTACTTCTGCACTGCTGCTGGTGACAATGCTACCTTCAGAGCTGGGCAGCTGGAAGAGCAGTGGCAGCAGCAGACCAGAAGGATGGCATGTTATGGTATTGCCACCCTTTCTTTTGTGCTGCTGTGTGCAGAGCTGGGCCATCAATCAGCAGCCACCAATCTCTGGCCACCCAGCTCTGAAGGCAGCAGCACAGAAGTAAGGGTGGCATGGTATGGTTTTGGCACCCTTACTTCTGCACTGCTGCTGGTGGCAACGCTACCTTCAGGGCTGGGCAGCTGGAGAACTTCTTCTGCACTGCTTCCAGCACAGCAGAGCCGTACCGTCAGTCAGCAGCCGCCGCTCTCTGGCTGCCCGGCTCTGAAGGCAGTGCAGAAGTAAGGGTAGCAATACTGCAACCCCCCTAAAATAAACTTGACCCCCCCCCGCAACTCCATTTTTGGATCAGGACCCCCTATTTGAGAAACGCTGGTCTCCCCCCATGAAATCTATATAGTATAGGGTAAAAGCACACAAAAGACCAGATTTCATGGCAGGAGACCAGATTTTCACAGTCCGTGACGCATTTTTCATAGCCGTGAATTTGGTAGGGCCCTAGATATGAAGATTAGGATTGTGTGCATATGTGGCTCTGTGTACATGCTTCGGGGTGTATGAGAGTATAGGATATATGGGAGAGAGAGAATCTAGGGATAAGGAAGAATAGGAAGGGAAAATAGTGTTGCTGAATTGTGATTTTATTGCAAGCATCAACATATTTGTCATTTTTCTTCATGACCCAGCTTCTATAATGAAGTGATTGTGAGAATTTTGAGGGGAGAGAGGGTGGTGATGTGTGTTTTTTTTTTTTCTTTTCTTTTTTTTTTTTAAGTAATTTTTAGACTTTGTGTTTGCAGAGAAAACCCTGAAAAGGTGACACGAATATACCCTAAGGGCTCAGAAGCCAGAGGCAAATAAAACAAACCTCATATTTTATTATTTTTAAGCCAAATTTGTATTTTGAGGTCTGACTACTGATTTTTTACGGTTTGCGGTTGGCAATATTTTAAGTATGAAAAAATTAGGACAAGTGCAGAGGTAAAGAGAAGTGAAAGGAAAAGAAAACGTACTTAAAAAGATGAAAGCAATGATAGCCAATGTAGAAGGAAGGGAAAGAGGGACAAAAAAGGGAAGAGGTAAGTAAGAAAAGCAAGAGTGACTGTTATTTTATTTTTGTTTGATAAACTTTAATGCCAAAAATTTACAATAAATAAAAGGCAAATGTTTGTTATACACATGAGTGAGCCATAAAATTTTAACATAACTTGCTTTAACTTACCCAAGATGTTTGTGTATAATATCCCCTAGATAGAAAGAGCTCAATAAATTGAAAGGAGTTACGGTAATATATTATTCTTCAAATAGATTTGAAGGCATCATTTACATGCATGAGAATTAGCATTTTGCATAGAAGTTCCCAGCTATAATATATGTAATAAAAATACAATCAATGCCATTGGAGGCAATTATGGATTATTATCCTCGCTCATGATCCTCACTCATTAATTAAGCCTCACTCAGGATCTCACGATAGAAAGTCTCAAATGTGTCTCAAACATTTGAGAGTTCTATCCCGAGATCATGATTGAGGCTTAATTTAACTTAGAAATCGCTGTCAGCGCTGGGTGGCGGGACTCTGACTGTCATCATTTGGGAGTTTTGGCTGGTATTAGAAAGGTATAACATCTGTTATATTCACAGGAAAACTATTTGTTTGATAAAATTGTTTTACTTTATTTTTCTTACAGTGCATTACATTCAGTCTTTCCTGCTATATTTTAAGCCTGAGGGAATTATGTGCCAAAAAATTATGCTCACAATATTTTAAAATTTTGCAAAATTCTGCAAATTTTATTTGTCAATAAATAAATGTGGCTCCAGCATGGCAGTGGGGAGCACAGGCCACTGGCTGCACTGAGATGGGAGATCACCCAGGAGCCCCCACTTCCCCCAGTACAGGGACTTGGCAGTGAGCCTGCATTTGACCCTGACACAGTACAAGAGCTGGGCCTGCCCCAGAAACACCCAGGTGCACCAGGTGTGGGTAGTAAGGCTCAGCCCAGCAGGATCCAAGTGTGGTGGGGCTTAATGTGGCAGGATCCAGATGTGGGGTGAGAGGTTTCTCTGTGGGCCAATCTGGGTGTGAGCAGCTCAGTGGGAGATCTGGATGCACAGAGGCTCTTTGGGGGGTTCCGGGTGCAGGGGCAGTGGGACTCTGCAGGGGATCCGGGTGATGGTGGCTGGGTTCAGCGGGAGGGGGGGGGGGGGGGCTGAGTGTGGGGAGATGGGGCTTGGCGGGGGCGTCTGGCTGTGGGGGCTAGGAGGGGGTCCAGGGGGCTGGGGGTATGTGGCTTGATGGGGTGGGAGTCCAGGTGCAGCTGATTGGGGCTCAGTGGGGTGGGGGTCTGGGTGTGGGGGGCTTGTCAGATGGGTCCGGGTATAGGGAGGTAGGGCTTGTCAGGGTGAGCGTTCGATGGGCCTGCTTAATGAGGATCCCCAGCTGCTGTCGAGGGGACGCTGCATGCTGGGATCCCGCTTCCCCCTGCGATTCCCCTATCCCCTTTTCTTCGCCACCCCACTCCCCCCACTCCCACATTCCCCTGCCACTGCCTCTTCCCTCCCACCCCATCTTCCCTCATTTCCCCACCCCCCCTTACCCAGTCCCACCGCGGACACTCACTATTCCACAGAAAATAGGAAGGCTCCCAGAACACAGAAGGGGGAGCACAACTAGCACTATGACCCAGCGTTCAGCTGCAGAGTCAGCCCCCTAGCTGGGCAGCTCTGCCTTTGCAGGAGGGAGGGGGCAGTGGCATGTAACCCTGTGTGCCCCCCATGCCTTGCCTCTGCTGGGGGGGGGGGCAATCCCCCCCAAAAACTGCACACATCCCCCCGCAGCGTCCCTGCTGTTTTCTGCAGGGAAAAGCAGGAAATGTGCATGGTGCTGGGGTGTTTTCTGCTGCGGCCACGCAGTCCTGCAGAATCCCCCCAGAAGTAAGTCACTGGCATGCACGTACGCTCAGTCCAGACCCCCCCGATGATGAACACGCAGGATGATGAATACATGCCTAGGAACCCCATCTCTGAGGCTGCTCTAGGCACGCTGAAACAGATGTGCTGCCAGGGAAGATGCATATGTCCCCTGGCAGATTTTTTTTGACATTTTATTGCGTAGAGGGCACAGAAAAATGCCAGCCATATGAATTCTGTGCCCCCCGCATCAGTGCAGAATCCCCCCGGGAGTAATATTGGTCATTCATTTACGGTTTTGAGCTATTTTGATGTCTCTGGAAATTCTGAGGTCATTCCTTTTCTCATAAATGCTTTTATGTGTACACTATCATAAAGATGGCTTTTAACACCTTTCCTTTCATTTCCTGGAGATCTTTCTTTAGTAGAAAGTTAGTTTATTGCTGCAGACTGTTGCTGAAGAATAAAGAAAAAATATTTCTTCCCTCTGACTGTACTAGATCAGTGGTTCTCAACCTTTCCAGACTACTGTACCCTTTCAGGGGTCAGATTTGTCTTGCGTACCCCAAGTTTCAGCTCACTTAAAAACTACTTGCTTACTTTTGCCTTTTTATGTCTGATTTTGAATCACAGCGCACTATTACTGAAAAATTGTTTACTTTCTCATTTTTGCCATATAATTATACAATAAATTGATTGGAATGTAAATATTGTACTTACATTTCATAGTTGAGCCTATTTTTCACTTGTGAGCCTTGTCTAAAGCCTGATCCTCAGGCAGCGGGGCTGAAGCATGTAACATAGATTCACTGGGCCCCTGTAGCGTGGAACCTCAAGCATTTGCCCTACTTGCCATCCCCTAATACCAGCCCTGCACATACCACCCCCCCACACACACCTGTCCCATGACCCCACTGGGGGCTGCAACCCCCAGGTTGAGAAACACTGATCTAGATCATGTCAAGTTCAAGACTGTTTAAGTGCTGTCACTGCAGCATTTTCATCAAGCATTAGCACTCTATAGCCACCTGTCCTCTAAGCTGAGAACTTTGTGTAGATACCCCTTTTTCCTTAATGTGGAGCGTTATAAAATCCTCGTTGAAGATGCCGCATAAGCTTTCTATTAATTAGAAAAATGGACACTCCAGAATTAGTCGGGTTTCATCTATAGTTTTGAGAAAGTGATCATACTCAGGGCTTTTCTACACTTGAAACGCTACAGTGGCACAGCTGCAGCTCTGCAGCTGCATCGCTATAATGCCTCAGTGTGCACACTACTTACAGTAGTGGGGAGGGGTTCTCCTGTCAACATAAGTAATTGCACCTCTCTGAGAGGTGGAAGAATTCTTCCATAGACCTAGCGCTGTCTACACCAGGGCTAGGTTGGCTTAATACATTGCTCAGGGGTGTGGATTGTTCACACCCCTGAGTGATGTAGCTGGGTCACCTAACCTTTTAGTGTAGACCAGGCCTCAAATAGCGTGTCTCCTTTTTCTTATGCAAGATGCTTTCCAAATGGTTGTATTAGCAGCTGTTCAATAAACTTTTATTCTGCACTACTTAGGTCAGGTTCAGGGATACTGCTTTATATTGTGTTTACTGTAGATTATAGCTAAACTGATCTTTGAAAATCCCTTTAGAACAGATCAGGGGGATTCTAATTTTTCAACAAGGACAGCTAGACAAGGTTTGATTATTTTTTCTTTCATAGAATGAATTTAGAGCTCAGGAAAGGTAATGGATTGACAGCCTTAGAAACTTGAAAGCTTATATTAACCCACAAAATAAGTATAGCTTGAGCAGCAGCATTGCAAACGCCTCTTCCCATGGTACTGAAGGACCTTATTCGTTAGTTGGAGGGACCCCATGCTCCCAGAGGTGAGAGGGAAGATTAATCAATCCTTGACCTCTGATTAAATTGACTAGTAGTTGTTTGTTGTTATTAACATCTCTCCACTAGAAATTGCACTGATCACACACAGTTATGCTTTCACAGTTTAAGAGTAAATGCGTTTAAACGTCACTGACTGGTGTTTTTCTTTGATAGTGTGTACGAATGTGTTAATGGCCACCACTGGGTAAATACAGTGTCAAATCCTCAGTCTTCTATTTTCTGTTAATTTCATTTTCCCCTCCAGCATGAAGTGACATGTATGGTTCCTCTGGCCACTGCTAATGCTGGGCCCCATAGGCTTAGTGTTTCCATCTTCCACACCCATGGGTTGTTTTTTTTATTTTAGTAATCTGGACCTGAAACTGACAACATAGTTTATCCCGCTAGGCTGATGGTAGAAAGCACCTTCAGCACAAGGGACTCTCTGACTTATAGGTCACAGGAAAAGTGTCTAAACAGGGAAGGTAGCTTTCATGCTTGGCAACCCATTGGATTACCACAGACTATCCAAAAGTCCCCATCACCATTGAAAACAAGAACTGCTAGCCAAACAAAAAGGTAATATAGTACACAAGAAATTGGCTACAGTAGATATATACCATGTCAGGAATTACAATATTACTAACAGCATATCCCAGCAGACAGAATCTGTCTAGAACTAAGAATATGATATCCCACAGGAACTATCTATAAAGTAAAAAGATAACAAATTCACACCCTCTATTCCCTACTTGATCCCTGTTCCAATTAGTTTGAGAAGCCACAAGACAAAAAAACCCCAAATCAGGAAAGGTCACAGCCACTTGTTTAGAGGTTTGCTACATACCCATACAATACCAATCCTTCACACACACCCAGGCAAAGGAAACCGGGACCAACCTCAATGGTCTGTTTGAAATTACAAAACATGTCGGAGCCATAGCAGAGTCATTTTAGGTGAAGGATGCCTGTGGAATTCTCTACCACAGAAGATCAGGATGAACTCAAATCTTGTCTCTATTAGAGACCAGTCCACACATTTGCTATTTTGTGTTAGACTTTTCTCAAAAGACTTGTGACACTGGCTGGCAAGATGGAGAAGGGATAAATAAAATCTAAGAATCTAAAATCCTTTCTGAGGTTGAAGCAGAGAATATAGCCCTACTAGGCTTACAATGAAAATTAAACTTCCTGTATTTGGCACCAAGATATATACTGATTAGTGCAGTTGACCAGCATCTGCTCAGTAACTGCAAGAAATCAGCCAATATATGGTGGTTCAGCTGAGAGACAAGAAAGTGGAAATTTCTTTTATGTAATGCCAATTTTTTTCTTAAATGGTAAGCATATATAAAATATGGTTGGTTGTCTGTCATTCTGCTTTCTTTATATGCTGCTTTTCTTCTTTGATCATAAGGTGTTTGGGATTAGGACTCTGGCAAACATGGAGCTGCTATATAATAATCTAAAAGAGTACTGAGATATAATCATTTTATGAACACTGTATGTGACCTGGTCAGTGTGGTGAAGTTCTTGTATATCTGGTTATAGACTTTTCTATTTGAATTTATTGATCTAGCTCAAGAGAGGGCTGTCAGGAAAAAAAACACGCAGAAAAGCAACACGACAGCAATAAATAAGCAAACCTTCCAATAAATGCTGGGGGGAAATAACAGGGCAGTGACATACTGCCAGGTTCCAGCATGAAGTGGCTGGAGCCTAGAGATCATAAAGACACTAAACCGTTATAAAGCCCTCTCAAGAGAGGAAGGGGGATCAGTTTCCAGGGGCTCTCCAGGGAGACAAGCTGACAGAGAGAGGCTCTGTAGCAGGAGTCTGGGGAAGTTGGGTCTTTCCAAGATCCTGGTAATGGTAAGTAGAACCCTGCGCAGATACAAAATTTGAATCCGCATCTATCCGCAAACATGGTCCACAGATGTCCGCATCCATGGCTAGAAAGGGTATATCCACAGATTTGCAAGGCTCTAATGGTAAGCCTTGATATCACAGCCCTGGCAAAGCCTACTGGACACTCACCAGGCTGCTGTGTTTAGGTCCTTTCTCAATGAGCCCTATGCATGTTCAACTTCCTGAATGGGTAGGCTCCAGCACTGTTTCATTCTAGGCCTCTCTGGCACACTCCCGGGGCACAAGCTCTCTGTCTGTTACCCCTTCAAGAAAATGGGACCTGGCAGTCCAGCTGCCCTACACCCCCAGGAGCTGTGCTGATCTTCTCCACATTAAGACACACCTACACACCATTCCCTGCCTCAGTTTCTTCATTCTGGAGCATTCTCTGGGCTTAGGTTAGGCTATTTTAGGGTGTCCAAGATCATAGAATCATAGAATCATAGAATCATAGAATATCAGAGTTGGAAGGGACCTCAAGAGGTCATCTAGTCCAACCCCCTGCTCAAAGCAGGACCAATTCCCAGCTAAATCATCCCAGCCAGGGCTTTGTCAAGCCGGGCCTTAAAAACCTCCAAGGAAGGAGACTCTACCACCTCCCTAGGTAACGCATTCCAGTGTTTCACCACCCTCCTAGTGAAATAGTTTTTCCTGATATCCAACCTGGACCTCCCCCACCGCAACTTGAGACCATTGCTCCTTGTTCTGTCCTCTGCCACCACTGAGAACAGCCGAGCTCCATCCTCTTTGGAACTCCCCTTCAGGTAGTTGAAGGCTGCTATCAAATCCCCCCTCATTCTTCTCTTCTGGAGACTAAACAATCCCAGTTCTCTCAGCCTCTCCTCATAAGTCATGTGTTCCAGACCCCTAATCATTTTTGTTGCCCTCCGCTGGACTCTTTCCAATTTTTCCACATCCTTTTTGTAGTGTGGGGCCCAAAACTGGACACAGTATTCCAGATGAGGCCTCACCAATGTCGAATAAAGGGGAACGATCACGTTCCTCGATCTGCTGGCAATGCCCCTACTTATACAGCCCAAAATGCCGTTAGCCTTCTTGGCAACAAGAGCACACTGTTGACTCATATCCAGCTTCTCGTCCACTGTGACCCCTAGGTCCTTTTCAGCAGAACTGCTACCTAGCCATTCGGTCCCTAGTCTGTAGCAGTGCATGGGATTCTTCCGTCCTAAGTGCAGGACTCTGCACTTGTCCTTGTTGAACCTCATCAGGTTTTTTTCTGCCCAATCCTCTAATTTGTCTAGGTCCCTCTGTATCCGATCCCTACCCTCTAGTGTATCTACCACGCCTCCTAGTTTAGTGTCATCTGCAAACTTGCTGAGAGTGCAGTCCACACCATCCTCCAGATCATTAATAAAGATATTAAACAAAACCGGCCCCAGGACCGACCCTTGGGGCACTCCACTTGAAACCGGCTGCCAACTAGACATGGAGCCATTGATCACTACCCGTTGAGCCCGACGATCTAGCCAGCTTTCTATCCACCTTACAGTCCATTCATCCAGCCCATACTTCTTTAACTTGGTGGCAAGAATACTGTGGGAGACAGTATCAAAAGCTTTGCTAAAGTCAAGAAATAACACATCCACTGCTTTCCCCTCATCCACAGAGCCAGTTATCTCATCATAGAAGGCAATTAGGTTAGTCAGGCACGACTTCCCCTTCGATCCTCCTCCTGCAGCTAATGGTTCTTCTCCGAATCATGGAATGTATGTCTCTTTCTCTCCCCCGCTTCCACCCAACCAGCTTCCTTTGACCTTTGCTGGTCCTGCTGGCAGAAATCCCCTCTGCTACAAAAGCATGCCTTTTGTACCTCTCCCTTGCCCTAATTTTCCTCTTTCCCTCTAACTGACCCAGTCTCTGTTTTAAAGGGCTCATCCTTTTGTTCCTCCTTCTGGGGAAATTCTACTGCTTCAAACCCCAGCCTTCTACAGAGAAATTGGGGAAAAAACTGGTTCTCCTAGCTTCAACCAACCCATTGTGCTAAGATGCTACTTTTTCAATTGGGCAACCATCAAGATAAAGTAAGAAGAATCAATGGTCTGGGAGATGTGTGGCACAGCTCTGATAGCTGATGGTGGATTCTTCATATACTGAGGCATTCATTGAAGCAGCAATTTAAGAAAATCAATTCAAATTCATAAGTTGGTTGCATGTAGATTGATTCCCCAAGTTGTCACAGTTGGGGATAGTAAGATCTGTTTTCTCTTTGGTTGTAAATAAGTAGTATTTTGCTTTAAGAGGGCTATTTAGCCACTGTATTAACTATTGGTCAATTAATACAATTAACTATTGTATTAACTATTGCCTGCTTCCCAGGCAACAGAACTGCAGGGTCTGAATCCAAGTCAGACCTGCTGAGGTAATCATGGTTAGTACCAGGGGATGTTAGCTCAAACCCAGGTCTGAGAGTGAGAGAATCATATAATTCTTCCCAGGCCTGAGACCTGAGTGGGTTGCACTTGAGATCAAGAGGGAGTCTGAGATACAGATAGCCTGCTAACTTGGCCAAGGACTGTGTCTACTGGAAACATACACTACCTGGCACAATGGGGCCCCTATTCTGATCAGGGCCTTTGAGTGCTACTAGTCTCTAAATGTGGTGTGCATTGCAGGTATTAGTTGTAGAGCTGGTCAGAAAATGTTTATCTTTTCTGTGCTCTGGGCTCCCTGGCTAAACTACATCTCTCATCGTGCACTACCATCTCACCTCTTCATGAGCAACCTCAGTGCATCATAGGAGTTCCTGGCCACAATACGTCATGGAACATGTAGTCCTGCTGGGAAACCTGGCCCATAGACGAGAATATGGGTAAAGCCCTGCAAATCTGCGGCTATCTGCTTTATATCTGCGGATGTCCGCATCCAAATTTTGTATCCGCGCAGGGCTCTAAGTATGGGCATAAGGAACTTGAATTCATACTCCTAGGAATTGCTGTGGTGCTATTTTGAAATCAAAATTTTTGATTTTTTGGAAGTTTTTGTTTTTTCAATTAAAAGTCAAAATTTTCCTGTGGAAAGCAAGCATTGCAAAAAACCCCAAAGCAAACAAAAAAACCCAAGCCCTCCCTCCATTAAAAAACAGTTTTGATGGAAAATTTTTGGCCAGTCCTAGTTATTTACTTACCGACTAGCTTTCCTTCACTCATAGACAGGTTTCAGAGTGGTAGCCATGTTAGTCTGTATCAGCAAAAAGAACGAGGAGTACTTGTGGCACCTTAGGGTATGTCTACACTTACCCGGTAGTTCGGCGGCGAGCGATCGAACTTCTGGGTTCGACTTATCGCGTCTTGTCTGGACGCGATAAGTCGAACCCGGAAGTGCTCGCCGTCGACTGCGGTACTCCAGCTAGACGAGAGGAGTACCGCGGAGTCGACGGGGGAGCCTGCCTGCCGCGTGTGGACCGAGGTAAGATCGAACTAAGGTACTTCGAACTTCAGCTACGTTATTCACGTAGCTGAAGTTGCGTACCTTAGTTCGATTTGGGGGGTTAGTGTAGACCAAGCCTTAGAGACTAACAAATTTATTTGGGCATAAGCTTTCGTGGGCTAAAACCCGAAAGCTTATGCCCAAATAAATTTTAGTCAGTCTCTAAGGTGCCACAAGTATTCCTCCTTCTTTTCTCTCTTCACTCAGAATATCTAAGGTTTAATCTTGGCCTTTTTACAATTTATTTTTCAACTAAGTCCCTTTTTTTTTTTTTTTAAAGTATTGCTTATTTTTTTTTGTAAAGGATAATTTCTTTAAAACCATCTGCTTGATTGGTGGGAAGATAATTACCTTAATTTTGTTCCTTCATGATGCAAGGAATATTTCATATGCATCGTTTTGTTTCTTTTCTCTCTCTCTTGCTCTCATGACATAGTGGGAGTCTAGGTTTACAAAAAAATAATTCTTCTGACTTTATCTAAACAGTCCTATCTGACTTTACCTTTTATTTTTGTTCTCTCTGCTTTATTCTCTTATTTCCCAAACATCTTCGCATTTCATTTAATCCGTGTTCTTTCTTTTGGCACAAAAAGAAACAAGTTACTGTCGTCTTTCTCAGTTAGATCTTTCTTAGTTTCTAATGCTGTAAACTGAAATGTGATCAAATGCTGACATAAACAAACCAAAAAATCTTTGACTTAATGCAGCCAATTGTGCATGAAATAACTTATTTCAGCTAAGTTGTTTTAGGTCTAAGATTACACACACACAAAATATGTTAAAAGAATATTAAGTTTGCAAAGTCAAGCATTCAAAAGTTAGGAAATGCCAGACTTAAGGTTGCATAGGTAACCTTAATATGTCCCTCTTTTGCATATGCATTATGATACAGCCTTTAATTACATAATCATATGCTACTTTTTTCATAAGACCGCTACCTTATTCAGTGCACAGGATGGACAGAACTCACTGAATGAGCAACTATTCAATATTTTGTTTTCTCCTTATTGTACACTGAGTGTCTCCATGCCTTATTTACTATCCACTATTCAAACCCGCTAAAGACAGAATTATTAAATTCCTCATGGGCTTTTCTGTGGTGCTTATCACTATTGTATCTGAGTTCTTAACAAACATTTATTTGTCTTCCCAATGCCCCTGTGAAGTGAGGAGGTGGTATTGTCCCAATTTACAGATGGGGAGCTGAGGTAAAGAGATTTCTCTTCATGCCAATCCCCTGCCTCATTCACTGCACAGCTTCCAACTTCCTCAACAAATGAGTTAAGGATCCTACAGACAACAGCCTCCTTTACTGTGCAATCCTGATTCATTCGCAGAGCAGGTCCATTCTGTGCACTGAATGTGACAGAATGTGATGGTTTCCTTCACCAGCTTCCAGCCCTGGTCTCCTTGCACAGCCAGGCCCAGGCTCCTCTTTCTATCCTTTCCCTCAGTCCTGGTCCGGCTTTTGTCCCCTCTGCATTTTAATTGGACAGCTTCTTCCTCCTCCTCCTTGCTGACTGCTCTCCCTCTGCTGGCACCAGTGCACAGGAGACACAGGCTCCCTGCTCCTAGTTTCAGTGCCCAACCCTACCCTATTTGGGACGTTATTCCAGGGAAAGTCCAACTTCGCTTCTGTAGCGCTGAGCTGGAGCAGTCTCAGCTGCGCTGTGGGGGTGGTGCCTACGCAGTCTGATCAGCTGTTGGATCGGTAAGAGGCCGGAGCATGCTCAGCAAGGATGGGCTATTCAGAGATCTCCGCTGTTACACTCAGTCTCTACTGAGCATGTGCAAAATATGAGCTTTTAAAAAAGCTTACCACTTGGACAAACTCGGGCAGATTTTTGCAGGGACAACAAAAGGCACATCCCTGACACAAAGCCCCACTTTCCCCCTTCAGCACCACATTTCAAGCCTCTGTTTCAAAGCAGGAAGGGTTTAGAGCTGTTTTTAAAAAAAAATGTTGATTTTTTTTTTTTTTTTTTTTTTTTTTTTTTTTTAATACTGGTAAAAGTTATTTTTCTCTAGCCTTATTCTTGGAAATGGCTGTATCATTTTGGCTGAAATTCTCCCCAAAACTTCAGCCTGAGGCAGATACCCTGTCATGTAAAATTTCAGTTCAAATGGTTAAAGTCTGGCAAAGATCTAAGGAACTGAAAACAGGATCTTATAATGGAAGTGTCAGGCAACCTTAACTGGCATCACTTCCTCCACCTACAATACAACAAAGGTCTGCAATACAAGTACTACAGTTTTACTCTCTTTCTACTGTTACATTCAAATAAGTAGAACAAACCAAAGTAAAATAGCATAATAGTCACAGGACAACTGCGTTTTAATATCACTATTTTAATAAGCATTATTATATTTTATTTAGTGTTTTATTTTAATTTTAGGAGCTACAAAAATTGTTCCAGTTGAGGCTGCTCCCCCAGAAATTGAATCAGCAACAAATCCTGAGACAGCAGTACCAGACCCAGCTCAACGAAGAGGGTATCAAGAATATGCCATTCAACAAACACCATATGAGCAGCCAATGAAATCGAGCAGGTAATTTTAAAGTACTTGGGTTCATGTTAAACTTAGGAGTGACATGTTTCCTTATCCAGCATCATGTAAATGGAAATTCCTCCATTTGTTTCCCTTATTTCAGCAGGCAGAAACAGATTATACATCAGGTGAGTCAGAGTAGCTAGACCATTAGTCTGTCAAATATTAAGAGTTAGAACAACATAAGAAGATAAAAATAGGTAAAGAATCATCATAACCTAAAATAGCACCTTTGTCTATTGGAATTTACCCCTTTCTTTTGTTATCTTTAAATGGTTTAATATCTTATCCTTCAGCATCTTTGTGAGGCAGATGTTAGCTTTCTCTCAAGACAACCAATCTTGCCTTTATAAACTGAATAGCTATAAGTTCAATGAAGTTAACTATTACTGCTACCAAAACTGAGTCTCCCGAATGTCGTATTTCCACAAGTGCTAAGACTGTAACTTTAACTGAGTTTCTGCAAATATGTTTACAGCATTTCCCCCTTAATTTTTCTAATAATAATAGTTCAGCACAAAAATGTTGGAAACTTAAACTTTAGAATCGGTTAGTCCTGAATTTTTAAAAAAAAATAGATACAGGGGTTAAAATAAATTAAATGTGCAACGTATGGTTCGACGGGGACAGGTGAGCAAAGCCCACAGGTAAGTGGGGAACATGGAGACTGGGGAGATGGGTCGGAAACGAGAGGGAGTGTGGGCTATATTGTCTGAGAGAAAGGAGGGTCAGGACAAAACTGGGAGGAAAGATCAAACCAGTATCTTAGATGCCTATATACAAATGCGAGAAGTATGGGCAATAAGCAGGAAGAACTGGAAGTGCTAATAAATAAATACAACTATGACATTGTTGGCATCACTGAAACTTGGTGGGATAATACACATGATTGGAATGTTGGTGTGGATGGGTACAGCTTGCTCAGGAAGGATAGACAGGGGGAAAAGGGAGGAGATGTTGCCTTATATATTAAAAATGTACACACTTGGACTGAGGTAGAGATGGACATAGGAGACGGAAGTGTTGAGAGTCTCTGGGTTAGGCTAAAAGGGGTAAAAAACAAGGGAGATGTCATGCTAGGAATCTACTACAGGCCACCTAACCAGGTGGAAGAGATGGATGAGGCTTTTTTTAAGCAACTAACAAAATCATCCAAAGCCCAAGATTTGGTGGTGATGGGGGACTTCAACTATCCGGATATATGTTGGGAAAATAACACAGTGGGGCACAGACTATCCAACAAATTCTTGGACTGCATTGGAGACAACTTTTTATTTCAGAAGGTTGAAAAAGCTACTAGGGGGGAAGCTGTTCTAGACTTGATTTTAACAAATAGGGAGGAACTCGTTGAGAATTTGAAAGTAGAAGGCAGCCTGGGTGAAAGTGATCATGAAATCATAGAGTTTGCAATTCTAAGGAAGGGTAGAAGGGAGAACAGCAAAATAGAGACAATGGATTTCAGGAAGGCAGATTTTGGTAAGCTCAGAGAGCTGATAGGTAAGGTCCCATGGGAATCAAGACTGAGGGGAAAAACAACTGAGGAGAGTTGGCAGTTTTTCAAAGGGACACTATTAAGGGCCCAAAAGCAAGCTATTCCGCTGGTTAGGAAAGATAGAAAATGTGGCAAAAGACCACCTTGGCTTAACCACGAGATCTTGCATGATCTAAAAAATAAAAAGGAGTCATATAAAAAATGGAAACTGGGACAGATTACAAAGGATGAATATAGGCAAACAACACAGGAATGCAGCGGCAAGATTAGAAAGGCAAAGGCACAAAATGAGCTCAAACTAGCTACGGGAATAAAGGGAAGCAAGAAGACTTTTTATCAATACATTAGAAGCAAGAGGAAGACCAAAGACAGGGTAGGCCCACTGCTTAGTGAAGAGGGAGAAACAGTAACAGGAAACTTGGAAATGGCGGAGATACTTAATGACTTCTTTGTTTCGGTCTTCACCGAGAAGTCTGAAGGAATGCCTAACATAGTGAATGCTAATGGGAAGGGGGTAGGTTTAGCAGATAAAATACAAAAAGAACAAGTTAAAAATCACTTAGAAAAGTTAGATGCCTGCAAGTCACCAGGGCCTGATGAAATGCATCCTAGAATACTCAAGGAGCTAATAGAGGAGGTATCTGAGCCTCTAGCTATTATCTTTGGAAAATCATGGGAGACGGGAGAGTTTCCAGAAGACTGGAAAAGGGCAAATATAGTGCCCATCTATAAAAAGGGAAATAAAAACAACCCAGGAAACTACAGACCAGTTAGTTTAACTTCTGTGCCAGGGAAGATAATGGAGCAAGTAATTAAGGAAATCATCTGCAAACACTTGGAAGGTGGTAAGGTGATAGGGAACAGCCAGCATGGATTTGTGAAGAACAAATCATGTCAGACCAATCTGATAGCTTTCTTTGATAGGATAACGAGCCTTGTGGATAAGGGTGAAGCTGTGGATGTGGTATACCTAGACTTTAGTAAGGCATTTGATACAGTCTCGCATGATATTCTTATCGATAAACTAGGCAAATACAATTTAGATGGGGCTACTATAAGGTGGGTGCATAACTGGCTGGATAACCGTACTCAGAGAGTTGTTATTAATGGTTACCAATCTTGCTGGAAAGGCATAACGAGTGGGGTACCGCAGGGGTCTGTTTTGGGACCGGCGCTGTTCAATATCTTCATCAACGACTTAGATATTGGCATAGAAAGTACGCTTATTAAGTTTGCGGATGATACCAAACTGGGAGGGATTGCAACTGCTTTGGAGGACAGGGTCATAATTCAAAATGATCTGGACAAATTGGAGAAATGGGCTGAGGTAAACAGGATGAAGTTTAACAAAGACAAATGCAAAGTGCTCCACTTAGGAAGGAAAAATCAGTTTCACACATACAGAATGGGAAGAGACTGTCTAGGAAGGAGTACGGCAGAAAGGGATCTAGGGGTTATAGTGGACCACAAGCTAAATATGAGTCAACAGTGTGATGCTGTTGCAAAAAAAGCAAACATGATTCTGGGATGTATTAACAGGTGTGTTGTGAGCAAGACACGAGAAGTCATTCTTCCGCTCTACTCTGCTCTGGTTAGGCCTCAGCTGGAGTATTGTGTCCAGTTCTGGGCACCGCATTTTAAAAAAGATGTGGAGAAATTGGAAAGGGTCCAGAGAAGAGCAACAAGAATGATTAAAGGTCTTGAGAACATGACCTATGAAGGAAGGCTGAAAGAATTGGGTTTGTTTAGTTTGGAAAAGAGAAGACTGAGAGGGGACATGATAGCAGTTTTCAGGTATTTAAAAGGGTGTCATAAGGAGGAGGGAGAAAACTTGTTCACCTTAGCCTCTAAGGATAGAACCAGAAGCAATGGGTTTAAACTGCAGCAAGGGAGGTCTAGGTTGGACATTAGGAAAAAGTTCCTAACTGTCAGGGTGGTTAAACACTGGAATAAATTGCCTAGGGAGGTTGTGGAGTCTCCATCTCTGGAGGTATTTAAGAGTAGGTTAGATAAATGTCTATCAGGGATGGTCTAGACGGTATTTGGTCCTGCCATGCGGGCAGGAGACTGGACTCGATGACCTCTCGAGGTCCCTTCCAGTCCTAGAATCTATGAATCTATGGCAATTAGTTTGTGTGAGTCGTGTGTGTGTGTGTGGAGAGCGGGTGGGGTGTGAGAAGCATATCTGTTAATTAAAAAGTTAGCATCTCCTCCCATCCATAAAATGAGGATTTTTATATGCCCTTAGTCCATAATATACAGTAAGGCTCCTTTGGCATATTTTGCAACTATATATCAGAATTCTAAAGATAACTATATTCTGGTTGTTTGGCTTCTTTCTAGGTTAGGTCCTACTCAGCTAAAAATTTTTACATGTGAATACTGCAACAAGGTGTTCAAATTTAAACACTCTCTTCAAGCTCATTTGAGGATTCACACAAACGAAAAGCCTTACAAATGTTCATACTGCAGCTATGCCAGTGCTATAAAAGCCAACCTCAATGTCCACATGCGGAAACACACAGGAGAGAAGTTTAGTTGTGATTACTGTGCATTCACCTGTCTCAGCAAAGGCCATCTCAAAGTCCATATTGAGAGAGTCCACAAGAAAATTAAGCAACATTGCCGCTTCTGTAAAAAGAAATACTCAGATGTCAAAAATCTAATTAAGCATATAAAGGAAACACATGACTTGCAAGACAAAAAAGTGAAAGATGTATTTGATGAGCTCCGCTTGATGACCCGAGAAGGCAAGAGACAACTGCTGTATGACTGTCATATTTGCGAACGTAAATTCAAAAATGAACTGGATCGAGATCGACACATGCTAGTCCACGGTGATGAAAGGCCCTTTGCTTGTGAGCTATGCGGCCATGGAGCCACAAAGTATCAAGCACTCGAACTTCATGTCCGAAAACATCCATTTGTGTATGTTTGTTCTGTGTGTTCGAAGAAATTTGTCAGTTCTGTAAGGCTCCGTGCACATATCAAAGAACTGCATGGAAATTTACAAGAGATTTCTGTTTTTAATAGTTCTATCAATCAAAGTTTCTGCCTTCTGGAACCAGGAGGTGATATCCAACAGGAAGCACTTGGAGAACAGTTTTCACAGACTGCAGATGAGTTCATGCCCCTAAGTGCTAATGCTCTCAGTGTACCAAAGCAATCTACTTGTAAAGATGAATCAAATACCATAGATGGAAGCCATAATGATCAGCCTGGTGATCTTCTGAAAATTGAGACTGCCCCTTCTTTAGAATTTGAAAACTCCCCGGTGGAGAATGTACCAGAACCACCATGTCAACCATCAACAGACCTAGGAGCACCAGACCCTCAATCAGACCTAGCTTCAGATTGTTTCTTACTTAAAAATGCTACCTGTGCTTCCAATGAGCTAAAGGCTTCTCATGAAAATGTACAGAAAGTCAGTCATGATAGTTCAGTGAATATGCAGGATGAAGAAATTCAGCTGTTGTTGTCTGGAGGCAAAAGCTCTAATATAAGACAGAAAAATATAGACAATGAGAACCTTTCAGCTTCCGAAGAGAAAGTTCAACCCTTTTGTCTTAATGAATTAGAAACTAGCAAGTCACCAAATCAAAACACAGATGAGTCCACAAACCCTCCTACAGCATTAGATTCCAATACAGCCATCAGTCCGCAGCTGGACTCTCATAATATGGCTTCTGATAATCGAAGTGGAGCTGTTGCCTTTATGCAGATATTGGACAGTTTACAAAAGAGACAAATGAACACAGACTTGTGTGAGAAGATCAGGAAGGTTTATGGAGACTTGGAATGTGAATACTGTGGTAAGGAGCAGTGGAATACTGTGAGTTAGTTCAAATAAGTCACATAGCAGTACTTTTTCATTGCATTCTGGTTTATAGTTTGGTGCATTTGTGTATCTTTTCATTTGTAGCAATGGTAATTTCTGACTTAAGTACAAAGGTTCTGGGCTGGGTTCTGGTCCACTGAAATTATTTTGTGCTGCATAAGCAGTGCAAAATGAACTTAAATCTGCCAGGGAAACCTTGGAAAAGGGAGAAGGCATGACAAAGTGAGGTTCTGATATGCCTGATTCTCTGCTGAGGTAACATCCATGTGGGATGGTATGCTTGCAACGTAAGTTAAAGCTATTGTTTTCTCTTCCCCTCCCATGCCCCTTGCTGCTTTAACTTTTGCTGGGGCCAGGCAGAGCAGAACCAAGGAGTTGCAATCAGCTCACCGTCAGCCCATGCTCTCTATAGTGCTCTAGGTTTGTGTGGGCCATAATGGAGAATTCAGTATTCCATGTCTCTGTAGTATGTAGAGATGTGTATATATACACCAGACATGTCTGATGGCATCTTCTGATAGCAAATAATGTCATGTTAAATTACTGATGTGGTTTCCCTTTTTCATAACTTTCTCAAACAAATTCCTTTGGGGTGGAAATTTTCAATACTTAGTCTGAGACCAAAGTTGTTGTGTTTTGGTGGAAGTTACAAAAGTGGGGAGTAGCATACACTTATCTCCGATGTTCTGACTGAAAGTTTTGTGCTTGCATAATTCAAAAATGGAGAAAGTCAGAAACTCTGAACTTGTCTTGTTATAGTGTTCATCACTGAGAAGGGAAAGGAATTCAAGTTTGAAGATATTCAGTATTTGAATGTAGAGTTATCCTTTAAAGTCAGCATATTTCTACAGGCACGTTCAAAGATTTTCTAATCACTTTTTTTCCTGGAGTCCTTGTTTTAGAACAGTTTGGAACAAGAGGGTCAAGTGTCAACAAGGCCTCCTGACTCATTTATGGTTGGTTCAGCTAAACCATACTTGCTACGAATTCCTGCATTTTCATGTTTTAATTAGGGGCAAACCTTTAAAAGAACTTCCTCATTAGGAACACGCTTGTTACGATATCCTGCATTAAGGGGTCCCTTGTTAAGATCTCTTTCTTTAGCACATGTCAATTAAGGAGGTGCCACAATTGTTATTTCTAAATATATTTGCATCAGTGAGATGTCTTAAGATAATTTTAACAGCTAACATTTCATTAAACACAAAAGGAAAGGATTCAGATGTTGTGGCTTGAATTGAAATTGAATATGTATTTGAATTCTTTACAATATCAATTTTAAAAATATCTTCTGAAAAAAACATGTTTTCATGTTTGACTGTTTAATTTTATTTTTAGGCAAGTTGTTTTGGTACCAGGTGCATTATGACATGCATGTTCGTACTCACACTCGAGAGCATTTGTATTACTGTTCCCAGTGCAATTACTCCTCCATCACCAAAAACTGCCTTAAGCGTCATGTCATTCAGAAGCACAGTAACATTTTGCTGAAATGTCCCACTGAAGACTGTGACTACTCCACTCCAGATAAATACAAGCTCCAGGCACATCTTAAAGTTCACACAGAGCTGGTAAGTACAAATGAAATAGTATTTTTTTTAATCTAAGTTCTATGTCATCATCAGATTTTTCAAAATCAAGTGACACTATTACATGATGACCTCTGCCTCTGTTCCCAAAACATATCTAATCTGTCTAACCTCTGTTCTTATATGACGCCCATCATTGATATAAAAAGGTGGTTCTTTGAGTGTTGGTCCCTAGCTGTATTCCACTGTGGGTATGCATGTGCTCCGTACGACTGAGATTGGAAGATTTTTACTAGCAGCGTCCATTGGTCCATGCCTGAGCCCTTTTCCTCTTTGTGCTCCAAATCAAAGGTATAAGGGACGGGATGGATTGGTTGCCTCTCCAGTTCCTTTCTACCATCCTTAGTTTATGGCAGAACTTCTTCAATGACTGCAGTGATATCTAGCTCGGCAGGCCTCAGTCTATGGTGGATATGGCCTCCTGCTCGATGGTGACAGCTATAGTCATGTGGAGGGCTTAGTGGCTCCTGTCCTCTGGGTTCCCCAGAAAGGTACAAATTACAGTTGAAGATTAATCCTGTGAGGGAGAAAACCTGTTTTGTGAAAAGACACATAACTCATTAGATTCACTGAAAAACTCAAGGGCAACCCTTGGTCCACTGGGAGTCTCCACTTCAGCACCAAAAAGTAAGTACCACAGGCCTCAGCCATATAGACAGACCAACACCTCAAACATTTTAACCAAAGGGGCTATGAACCACCAAGAAAACAGCCCAGGGTGCAATGTAGCAAACATAACATTTCCCTCCTTCCAGCTCCCACCTCCACATAAGAAACTTCTGTCACGACCTTTGAGGGCTGCCATTCACTCCATCTGTAATCTATCCAGGGCTCCAATACCCAATTTGGTGGTTGCCTAACCTGTTCATCCCAGCCTTGGCACATAACAGAATGAACTTGTACAGAAAAATGATAAAAGTCAAAAACATCCTGTCACCCATGGGCGAACACTTTTCTCAAAGCTATCACACCATAGCTGACCTGTCAGCCCTCATCCTCAAAGGAAACCTGCACAACACCTTCCTGTAGATATGTGACATCTTTTGTGAGACTTCACCTTCATTGCCTGCAGGTTTGGCTTCAGATGGTTTACTTGCTGAGCAGACAGTGTGGACAAACTAGTCTTGCTTCCCCACAGAGCATGAGCTTCTCTGACTTGGTGGAGGAGCAAGTGTGTGTGTGTGCTTCCCTTCATTCCCCACCTCAACGGAGAAGACATTAATCATGGATGCCTGCTTATTAGGGTGGGGCAGCCATATAGACGAGAGTGCAGCCCAAAGGACATAGAGTCCTGGTTGCATATAAACCTCCGAGAACTGTGTGCAAATCCGCGAGTCCTGCAAGTGATTCCCACCTTTCATACGAACGCTACATATTTGAGTGATGTCAGCCAAAATGACAACAGTGTTCTACATCAAAAAATTGGGAGAAAGATCCAGCCCTCTACGTATAGAAGCTATCAATCTTTGGAACTGATATATTCACTGTCAAAACCCTGCGTCCGCAGTGCACTTTCTAGGGATACATAACATGCTGGCAGACAGCCTCAGCGGACACTTCACTGGAATGTGTTACCTAGGGAGGTGGTGGAGTCTCCTTCCTTGGAGGTTTTTAAGGCCCGGCTTGACAAAGCCCTGGCTGGGATGATTTAGTTGGGGATTGGTCCTGCTTTGAGCAGGGGGTTGGACTAGATGACCTCCTGAGGTCCCTTCCAACCCTGATATTCTATGATTCTATGATCCAAGGATCCCGAATGGTAGTTGCATGTAGCTGTAGTACAGAGCATATTTCGCCAGTGGTGGTCTCCATCTTGGGACCTGTTTGCATCTCAAGAGAACTGAAAATGCATGATCAACTGCTCCAATGGAGCTCAAGGTTAGGGCTCTAGAGGAGAGAGATTCCTAGTTCCTTGGTTGAGACAGTTGGTGTATACCTTCCTGATGAGCAAGACAGAGCAGTGGTCATCCTGATTGCTCCTAGATGGTCCAGACAGTTCCTCAACATTCTTCAGATGTCAGCATGCCGTACATTAGTATCCATGCCATACATTCCCGGACCTTTTGACCCAGGACAGTGGCAAGGACAGGCATCCTAATCTGGCTTTCCTCCCCCTGACAGCTGGGTATTTTGTTGAGTGTTGAACCTAGACATGACACATTCAGAAGCTGTTCAGTCTATCCTTAACAATAGTAGGAAGGAATCCACTAGAGAGTAACACACAGCTAAGTGGAAAAGGTTCCATGTTTGGGGTTATCTGGCTATGATGATATCAGATGACTTTGGCACCCCACCGTATCAGAGTATCTTCTTTCCTTAAAGACTTCAGGTCTTTCCCTTCACTCCCTCTGGGTACACTTAGTAGCTATTTCCACCTGTCATTTTCCTATTGACAACCTTCCATCTACATCCATCCTGTGACTTTATGATGTCTGAAATGTCTGGTCCAAACCTTCTTTCCTGTGATGAATCCTGCTCCATCATGGTACCTCAATCTGGTCATCTCCACATTAAAAAGGCTTCTATTTGAACTCCTCGCCTCATACTCTTTGACCCACTTATCTATGAAGCTTGTCTTTCTGGTCTGTATCATCTCAGCTGGGTGGGTAGGTGAGCTGGGGGCCCTTATGGCTGATCCACCATATACAGTCTTCTATAAAGACAAAGTTTCTCCAAATTTACTCCTAAAGTAATCTCAGATTTCCATCTGAATCAAACAATTCACTTACCTGTCTTCTTCCCAAAACCTCACATCACCAGTGAGAATAGGAGACTTCATTCTCTAGATATCTGTCGAGCTTTGGCATTCTACCTACAAAGAACAAAATCTTTTAGGAAATTGCCTAGACTGTTTATATCCTTTGCTGAATGAATGAGAGGGGAAGCAGTCTCTTCCCAGGGACGTTCAAAGTGGATTCCAAGCTTCATTCTGCTGTGTTATGAGTTAACAGACAACCATCCGCCAAGGCCTCTTCGATAGCCTCCCTTCAAGATGTTCTGTTACTGACATCTGTAAAGCAGCAATATGGGGTTCTATCCATACCTTCACATGACATTACACCCTGGTGCAAGCTTCTGTAATTGACACATCTTTCACCACATCAGTCCTGTAGGCATTGATACCATAGAGGCCTGTGCATTCTCCTCTGCAATTAATACTGCTTCTCAGTCACCCACAAAGGAATACAATAAGGACCATCACATGAAGAAGGAGAAGTAACTTATCTTGTACAGTAATGGAGTTCTTCGAGATGTGTGGTTCCTACCCACCCTCCTGTATTCCATGACCCGCCCTCCTTCCCTTCTGCTTCAGAGCCTTACATATGATTCATGATAGAGAAGGAACTGGAGAGGTGGTCTGTCCACACCACCCCTTATATCCTCTGTTCAGAGTGTGAGGAGAGGAAGGGCTCAGGCACAGACCAACAGACACTGCTAGCAAAAATCTTCTGGTCTCAAGCACGTGGAGTCCATATGCTCCTACAATGGAATACAGATGGGGACCACACATCTTGAACTCTAGTTACTGTATAAAGTAAGCAACTTCTCTTTTTCATTCCCTTGTGGTGGCACCTGCTGCATCTAACCAGGCTGCCATTATATACCAGGTAACATCTCAAGGCTTCGAATGTATTTTTTTTACTTGCCTGGTAACTGATTTCTTTTCTGTCATAGCAGAGGTTTGCATGATAGGATGAACTACATTGGTAGACACACATGGAAAGGATTGCACAGCAACATACAGCACTGGCCAGCTTGAGCCAATTAGTAATAATTATTCTCTATTGAGGAGTGAAAGACATTTTTCTTTTTTGTTTTTATTGCTGTAAAATGATAAAAATTTCTTGAGTCAAACTATCAAAATACAACAGGTTTTTCTTCTTCAAATTGTAAGATACAATGATAAAAACATTTTAAATAGGTTGGGAAGGAAATGAGAGAGAGAGAGAAGATGGTGTGTGGAGGGAGAAAATTAATAGGGAGACCGTAGAATTTTGATGGAAAGTTTGAAGTGCTGTGATATGTTAGCAATACTTTGACTTGGTGATGAGGTGAATGAATCCCATTGTGCCAGAGCAGGAGCTTTGTGACATTGGGCTGTTTCTTGCATTATTCATTTCAAGAATAAGTAGTGCTGTCTGTTTCCTTTTTTGGCTTCTCTCCTCTTCATTTTTGGCATTTAGACATATCTTTGTGTTGTTTATGTAAGCTGCGGCTTGTCTAAAACTATTGAGACCCCTGGCTATGAGTACAAGTTTCTTGTAGGCTTCTATATTAACTTACTGTTTATTTTATTAGCATGATTAAAAAAAATGACTATCTGAAAGAGCAGTAGCAAAAACATATTGCTCTGTGGGGAAGAAACAGTGCTATGCTGCGCAAAGCTGAAGACTGAGGGCAATATGCACAATGGAGGGAACTATTTTTCCTGAGGGTTATTCTTAACTTGTTATTGCCTCCTGCCGCAAGCCAGTATCGGTCTCTTTTACTGATTTATTTTGGTCTCTTCTTGCCCTCCCAACCGCACTTCCCTTTGTGCCTTACCCATTCTTCTGCCTCCCTAACCACTTGTCTCTTTCCTTAGTTCCTCTTCTTTATGGCCAACTTGTCATCAGTCTCCCTTGTTTCAGAGGAATCAAATTTCAGGGCTGAGGGTTCATTACCAAAAATGTTCTGCTGTCTGTTCAACCCCCAGTCTTGGGCTTTTAAGGCATTAAGAACCACCAATACCTTGAATTGTACTCAGAAGCATCAGTTGATCTTACAACCGGGATGGGTTTTTAAATTTTTTTGCATAGTGGCCAGGGCATTGAATAGTCAGGTCATATTCATTCATATGAATTAGCAATCTAATCTGTGCAATATAGATCAAATGAGGATAATTTCTCAAAGGTTTATATAGCCCTTTCAGAGAACCCATTTGTTCTAGGGTGATTAATGGAAGGAATAATAGATACTTGTGTTGAAAATTACTGCAGTCTTAATGTGTATACTTCGGAGTCACTCAGAATCAAAGTGTGGAGAAAACTTGATGTCAAATAAATATTCATATTATTTTCATAGTTAATATTTACTTAGTGTATACTTTTCAGGGAGGGGGCCATCAGCCATTTTTTTTTGTGTTTGCACAGTACCATAGTGAGGCCTTAATTCCTAACTGAGTCCTCTAGGTGCTACCCAAATACACATAATGAATAGTAATATCAGTTTCTGCAGGTTTTTCCTCCAAATGAAATAAGTATCCCTAGTACAAAAAAGGAATACAAATTAATTCTTCATTCTGTACCACCTTTGTCTAGTTTGGACCTGAATAATTTCTGTGTACTCATGGCCACAAGGCGATTTATGCCAGGTTCACCCTGATGCATTTCTTGAACTGTGTCAGTTATTAGGAAAACTGCTAGCAAAATCATTCTAGTAGTAAAAACAGCAGGCAACATCCAGCCCCATTGAAGTCAATGGCAAAACTCCCAAAGACTTCAGTCGGGTCAGGATTTCACTCAGTGTATACAAAGGAGAGGTTTGTTACATCACGTAGTTGCTTGCCATTTCAAAGAGCATCTCCACTGGCATGTGCTATATCATATCCTACTATTGTTGGTTTCTCGTGTATCCAGGCTAAGGTTAGGTTCAGCACTTTTGCTTCATTAAATAAATTTCACAGTGGTCTGTCCATATTTTAAGTGCTGCATATCATAAGACTGGGATTTTTTAAATGCCTGTATACTAGTGCACTTACCCATTTAATTAATCTTGAAGCTTGCATGTGCTTCAGGGAAGCAATACACTGATCAATGGACTGTTCTTTGTGTGTAGAATTCGTAATATATCTGGTGATTCATTTGTAGCAAGATTTGAATACATTCATATAATGAAAGGCATATGTGTAAATGGCCTTATGTTGTAATGAAGTATAGCATAGTTAAATTAAGAAATTCCACCCGCTTGTAATAGACTGCCTAATTCACAAGGTTTGAGAGCATTTATGAATCTGATTCTGTTGTCCTTCACAGAGTGAGAAATCTAACTGTTTTTCTTTGTTTAGAAATTATTTTATCTTTTTAAGCTTCTTGCATTTTCTCTAAGTTAGTTAATAGGGACATTAAGTAAGGCTCCGTCTTCACTTAAACTGCTGCAGCTGTGTCCCCGTAGCGCTTCAGTGTAGACACTCACTAAAGCAATGGGAGAGGTTTGCCCATTCCTGTAATGAATCCACCTCCACAAGAGGCGGTAGCTAGGTTGGGAGAAGAATTCTTCTGTCAACCTAGTGCTGTCGACACTGGGGTTAGGTCAGTCAAACTATATGGTTTAACTATAACTAAGCAACGTAGCTGGGTTGACCTACTTTTTTTTATTGTAGACCTGGCCTAAGTCTCAGGAACTGGTTGTGATTTTGAAATTGAAGTAGCTGACTGGATCGTGCTGCCAATCTATAACAAAGGTAGAGCTAGCTCACAGAGCACTTTGCCTTTTTGTGTCCTTCAGAAAATCTTCAAAGGCATTTAAAAGGCAGGTATCCTGATAAGGCAGAGGATAAATGACGTTTATTCTTACAAAAGGGAAAAAAATCAGATGTTGTGAATGTGCTGGGGGCATTATTACAACCTCCATCTGAGTCCTTTTAACACCTTTGTCATCATCCATGACAAGGGCACTCAGAATAGCAAGAGCTGTGATGGGGACCCTCTTTGGGACTCTGCATTTATGACCTGGGTAAGCTCTGAAATGCTTAATTTGTAACAGAGGAATTCTTAAGGGCTGGCTCTGAGAGTGACAGGGTTACTCTGAAGGACTAGTGCTGTAACAAGCTCTCAGAAGGAGAGTGACAGGAATATTCTTAGACTCAGAACTAGATGATGCAACCCTGTGAAACTCTGTGGCGCTGACGTGGACAAACAACTCTGAAAGGTTCAGCTTCAGCTGGATGCACTCCCTAGGATTATGGAGGTTGACAAGGCGTACTTTGAAGGTACTGTGTACTGAGAAGTGCAATCTCTGTGTGAGACTACGAAGAACACAGTTTTTGAAGAGCATATATTATAGAACTTAGTAAAGATCACTTTCTAACTGCCCAAGGAAATAGATTTTGACTACATTTTTTTTTAAAGGCTTTGATGTTAAAATCAGTCATTGTGGAAAAATATTATTGTTGGTACTGTAGCTCTACATGTATTTACTGGTAATTTGAAAATAAGATTCTCTGTCAGTTATATAGGTGTGTATTTATAAATTTCTGTAAAGTATATGTGTCTCTATGTTCTGTACAAACACCTCTGTGTTTATAGGCCCAGAAATATCCATATGAGTCCATATAACTCAACTTAATACAGTATTTACCTACCAAAAGCTACATCAGAAGAATGTCCCCTTTGTGACACAAAGCAAAGCGAGAGTGAAATGTACTGTGGTCGCCATTTTCAAACTTGGGGCCTAAATGTAGATATCTAAATTTAATGGGAGCTGCAGGTGCCCAACACCTCTTATAAATCAGAGTACTTATTTAAGTGCCTAACTTTAGGCAACCAGTTTTGATAATTTTGGGTGCATATGTTCCTCAGAGCTGGAAAAATAGATATGAGTACAACCATTTGTGCACTGATATTGGTGGGTATGTTTTTCCAGTTAACTTTAACATCCTTACTATTTCTTTCTGTCCTGAATATAACATTTCTTTGAAAGTAATTCCTGATGAGTTTTTCAATTTATTTAGACTTCTAAAATAAGAGGTGCCTATCTAAATGCTCCAGACGCCTCTGAAAATACTTAACAGTACAATGAACCGGAAAAAAAGCTCAACATCCCTATGCTATTAATTAATACATATTTTATATTTTGTTTAAACATTATGTATAATAGGATATGTGGTGAGATTCAGGAATAAATTGAGATCCACCAACTCATTTCACATAGGCCACTGTGAACAGCCACTAGATCAGAATAATCTTAGCATTGCATATGTTTTTAAAACTCTAAATACAAACACTGAAAAGCAAGGGTTCTCAAACTTTTTTTCCTGGAACACCCTTTGAAAATATTTCAGGCTGTTACAATGCCCCTCAAAAAGTGAGACCTCCCCTCTTCCCCCCATACCACACCATCCTTACTTCTGCACCACTGCTGCTGGTGGTGGCACTGCTTTCAGAGCTGGGCACCCGGCCAGAAGCCACCGCTCTCGTGACCCTCCCCTACAATAGACCTCCTTTTAGATTGGGACCCCCAGTTTGAAAAACACTGCTGAAAAGGAATCCAGCATTTGGAAAGATAACTTTTAATGCAAATATTAGTGTGTCATTGTAACATTCTAATGTCTATCATTTTAGATAGTGTGAAGTCTGGTGCTGCAAAGTCAGTTGTGGCAGATTGGGGTCTAATGGGGCTATGCTTCTTGCTCTCATCTCCACCCCTCAAATTAATAGTTCTTTGAGGTGCTGCTGCATATTCTCCATTTGTGAGATCAAGTCACCTGCACTGCAAGCTTCCAACATCTTCTAGTGAACATTGTCCACTGGGACCATTTACTCCTCCCTCCTTTTCCCCTTATGGAAACTTTTGATGATATAAAAGCGTGAGTGTTCCCAGACACCTTTTAGTTTCACCCCTTGGTGAATCCATGCTGACTGTTCCTGATCACTTTCCTCTCCTCTAAGTGTTTCATAATTGATTCCTTGAGGACCTGCTCCATGATTTTTCCAGGGACTGAGGTGAGGCTGACTGGCCTGTAGTTCCCCGGATCCTCCTTCCTCCCTTTTTTTAAAGATGGGCACTACATTAGCCTTTTTCCAGTCATCTGGGACCTCCCCCGATCGCCATGAGTTTTCAAAAATAATGGCTCTGCAATCTCATCCGCCAACTCCTTTAGCACCCTCGGATGCAGCGCATCCGGCCCCATGGACTTGTGCACATCCAGTTTTTCTAAATAGTCCCGAACCACTTCTTTCTCCACAGAGGGCTGGTCACCTTCGCCCCATACTGTGCTGCCCAGTGCAGCAATCTGGGAGCTGACCTTGTTTGTGAAGACAGAGGCAAAAAAAATCATTGAGTACGCTAGCTTTTTCCACATCCTCTGTTGCTAGGTTGCCTCCCTCATTGAGTAAGGGGCCCACACTTTCCTTGACTTTCTTCTTGTTGCTAACATACCTGAAGAAACCCTTCTTGTTACTCTTAACATCTCTTGCTAGCTGCAACTCCAAGTGTGATTTGGCCTTCCTGATTTCACTCTTGCATGCCTGAGCAATATTTTTATACTCCTCCCTGATCATTTGTCCAATCTTCCACTTCTTGTAAGCTTCTTTTTTGCGTTTAAGATCAGCAAGGATTTCACTGTTTAGCCAAGCTGGTCGCCTGCCATATTTACTATTCTTTCTACACATCGGGATGGTTTGTTCCTGCAACCGCAATAAGGATTCTTTAAAATACAGCCAGCTCTCCTGGACCCCTTTGCCCTTCATGTTATTCTCCCAGGGGATCCTGCCCATCTGTTCCCTGAGGGAGTCAAAGTCTGCTTTTCTGAAGTCCAGGGTCTGTATTCTGCTGCTCTCCTTTCTTCCTTGTGTCAGGATCCTGAACTCGACCATCTCATGGTCACTGCCTCCCAGGTTCCCATCCACTTTTGCTTCCCCTACTAATTCTTCCCTGTTTGTGAGCAGCAGGTCAAGAAAAGCTCTGCCCTTAGTTGGTTCCTCCAGCACTTGCACCAGGAAATTGTCCCCTACACTTTCTAAAAACTTCCTGGATTGTCTGTGCACTGCTGTATTGCTCTCCCAGCAGATATCAGGGTGATTAAAGTCTCCCATGAGAGGTTCAGTCAGCTAAGTCTGCCATTTAGGATATTCTAATAGAAAGGAGGAAACAATCCACCAGATTCCTCTCTAGGATGAAATAGGAAAGATTCTCCATCTTGGATACCTAGCAGGCCTGTATCCTTCAGAGGCTGTTATCCGCAGTATCCTGGACTAGTTCCTCCATTTGAAGCAAACAGGAAGACTATCTGTTCAATTAAGTGTTGTTCTGTGTGCAATATTGGTATGTTATCTTTCCAGGCTTACACACTATTTGCAATCCCCACAATCAAAGGCCTAATCCATGCGTACCCACCAGTTCGAGAGTCACCTCCATCATGACTGGCATCTCTCTTGGAACCCACAAAGGACTGCTCAATTTATTATTTTTATTCTCTTTCGAAACTGCTTTCCTGGTGACCATCATCTCAGCAAGAAGGGTTAGCGAGATTCCAGCTCTACTTGCGGATCCACTTTATAGAGTGTTCCATGGGGATAAAGTGCAGCTAAGATCTCTTCCAAAATTCCTCTCCACCTCACAAATGAAAAATGTTATGCAACTATTGACAACTAAGGGCTGTCCAACAATTTGTTTATAATGGTGATGTTTGTATTAGTGAAGATAAACTCATGATATAGACCCTGATTTATTAAAGCACTTAAGCATTTGTTTATGTCCCCTGGAACTTGGGTAAGAACAATCTCTTATTGTGTGTTTATGCAGTACCTAGCACAAAAGGGTCCCAGTCTTAGTTGGGGCGTCTAGTGCTACAGTAATAAAAAATAATAATGTTACATATGCAAAAGAAAACAAAGATCTTGCTAGCACACTCCCTAATTCCATTTGACCTATAGTATCAAAATGTTTTTATAAGTAACACTTATGAAACTCTGACAAAAATTTTTAACTTGAAACAGTTGAATAATAATAATATATTTGTATTTAGTGCTGAATATTTATCTGGCATTTCGAAACCATAGACCCTTGTTTTCTAATGAAATCTGCCATAATCACCTTATGTTCTAGCAAAGTCCCATTGAACTGTGGTAGAAAGGTATGTCCTGGCTGAGGCCTGCAGAATTAAGGCCACAATGAGATCTGTTCCTTTGGCTTTGGAAGGATGGATTGATCAAATGATGAAAAAATTGAATACTCCTGCTCACATCAAACCCTTCATCTTTCCTTCTGATCTGTGACTTGTACAATAATATTTCACTTCCCAATTCTGTAAAGAGTTAGGTAGATCATAATGCTTTAATTTATTTAACATTTTCCCCATGTGCTACAAATCAAAGCACTAAATCATCCCAGGATTAATGACATGGGGTTTTTAGAATAATTTTATATTACACCTTCATTATATTTCATTATAATAATGGCATTAGCTTTTCATAATGCTCAGTGTGATTCACATATGAGCATTTTGGTTGTAACTTTGTTGGGAGCCATATATGATTCAGTGTGTAATGAGTGTAGTAATCAGCCCAGTGAACGTCTAATGTAATCTCTTCCTTTCCTTTAAGGACAAAAAGAGTTATTCCTGTCCGGTGTGTGAGAAGTCATTTTCTGAAGATCGACTTATAAAATCACATATCAAGACAAATCACCCTGGTAAGACAAACCACAATAACATTTCTACAGCTAGTGCAACAAAGGAAGACTGTCCTGGAGTCAGCAATATAACGCTATTGCTCTGTGTAAAAAAAATTACATTCTTATTCTAAACTAGTTATATTAAAACTTCAGTAGAGTTTACAGATCTTTAGGGATTAGATTGTAAACATACAATACGCTAATTTGTGGCGTGGGAACAGAGTAAAAGGGTGTGTTGTGTGATATTTGTGGGCTTTACACTGCAACATGCTGAGCCCTCTGTCCCTGATTCAGCATAGCACTTAAGCATCTGAATTGTCCCATCAAAGTAAATTAAACTATTTGTGTGCTTAAAAGCTACTGCTGGATTGGGTTCTGAGTCCTCATCACCTTGCAGGATCCAGCCCTTCTTGTCTGTTAAATAAAAAGCTAGCTTTTCATGGTGATACTCTTTTTGACAATTCTACATGCTAGTGTCTATTCTATTTATACATCAAAGGATATTTATTATTCAATAATATCTACTGTTCAAGCCAAAAAGGGCCCTGATCATAAAAAGGGTGAATCACAGTGGCCCTGGCTAAATAGGTACATTTAAAATAAAAAAAATCTTAGCTGACACATTTTAATTTACACATTTTTAAACACTGCTTGGCACCTAGCATAGACATTGTTTAACACTTTTTAATAACGTGTTAGCTGGTCATGGCCAAGCCTCTAGTGGGGGGCGGGGGGAAGGGGCAGGGGAACCAGCTAGTTTAAGCATAACTGTCTGAAATACATCACAGCAGGTCAGGCCATAGTCCAGTGTATCCTACTGATAGTAGTCAGTACGGGATGCTTACTTTCAACAGTAACCATTGCAAGATTTTCCCTACCTCTGAGTCATATCAGCACCACATGCTCTATATTACTGTTGTTAATTTGTATTATGGATGGTGCCCAGAAGCCGCCAATCAGAATTGGGGACCAAATGTGCTAACGGGTGCAAACATGTAGTGAGATATGGAGTGGGTAACATTTTTAAAAGCAGCCAAGTCCCATTGAATGTCAGTTTGACCCATCATTCCTACCCTGACGAGGTCACAGTGAAAAGAGAGACAAAGAAGCATGAAGGGTGAGGGAAATGGGTATATCAAATACACCTCTACCCCGATGTAATGCGACCCGATATAACACAAATTCGGATATAACGTGGTAAAGCAGCGCTCCGGGGGTGCGGGGCTGTGCGCTCCAGCGGATCAAAGCAAGTTCAATATAACGTGGTTTCACCTATAACGCGGTAAGATTTTTTGGCTCCCGAGGACAGCGTTATATCTGGGTAGAGGTGTATATAAACAAATTATTGTACACAAATATACATTTGCTTTTTTAAGAGAAGTAGAATACTATATACATTCATACAAGCTATCCCAATTGCTTGAAAACGTAGTCATTGTTTATTTTCTGAATTGTTTTGCTTGTGTCTGTACTGGAGGGTGAGCTGGTTGGGTCAGGAAACATTCTGTAAACTGCTAGCCCAGTGCTGCATACTTAACTAATAAAAATAAGGAAGGTTAAAAATCTGCTCAATTTTAGTATTTAAGGCCTATAATTTTTTTCCTTAGATGAAGAGTGGATTCTATCAGAACTTTGCAAAAAGCACAGCATGTTTAATAGAGACACTTCAGTGATATATTAAAGAAACGTTATTAAGATACACAGAACCTTTGCAAGCTAATATACAACAAAAGACTATTTGTAATTAGATTTTAAAAGAAAAATATTTGCATAACACCCTCCCATGTATCCTCCCTTTGTGGTCATCAGGAATTATTATTATTTTTTGATCGCAAGCATATTTCCATTCAAAACAAAATTGACATTAAGGGGTGTTAAAGGTCCTGATAGCATAAAGTGACAAGTGCTGGAACTGAGTGAATGCAATTGTTTTTTAAAATGCAGAGGCAAGAGAATAAAGATGAAAGGCAAAACAAGATAATGTTCAAAGGATTTGAGTTTTAGAAGAACTTATCAAAAATTAATTTAAACCAAAACCATTTCTTATTTATCATAAAGTAATATTTCTGACAGCTTCTCCCTCCCCTCTGACTCTGATGTCAGCTAACCTGCTCTCAGTCTTTTTTTCTTGTTCAGCAAGCAGAAAACCTGATATTTTTACTTCCCCAGCCAGCACTTCTGCTTGTTCCAAGTTTCTGGACAATAGATGTAAAATCCGGGCCCAATTGACGTCACTGGGGCTAGAATTCCACTTTAGTTTATTTAGGATTCCATCTGTTCTCAATGCTTAAAGTTTCTGGTCACAATAAGAGTCATATACACATAACATTTAACTATTATAATTTAGTACCATATAGTAGGAAAGTATTGAAAGTCCATCATTGATGATTGGAACTTTTAAAGAACATTAAGTAATGTCTCTTAGCATGTGTGGTTAGGATTTTTAATTTTTTAAATAATAAAGCCTAACTATTTAAAGCTATTATGACATCTCTAGAGTATTAGGCTATTCATTTTTTCCTTTTAAATGAAAGACTAGATTTTCAGAGAGGTTGAATGACCACAACTCAAACTGAAGTTTAGAGAGATGCTCAGCGCTTCTGGAAATCTCAAGTGAAACCTTTAACAAATGTTGTAAACCTGTTCGAAGACATTGAAACTTTATAAATATTAGCGTCTAAATGTTGCCTTATTACCTATTGGTGTACTGAGAATATTCATAGCTGGAAAATGACTTCTGACCCCGTGGTGCATGCAGGCTCTAATTTGTCACTGAAGCAGTAAGTCGCTGCGCGGGGATACACAGTGAATAAGTCAGTGTTTAATGCAGGAAAAATACATAAATTAATAAGGCTGTTTTCTTTGAGCTGGCCTTGTCTGTGTGGAAAGTGTTTTTTTTTTTTTTTTTTTTAAGGAAAGCTACTTAAATAGACACAAGTTAGGAACAATCTAGATCTGCAATATTTTATTTTATGTAGTATATCTTGGAGCAAATTCTGTGCATGCCTGTCTGGAATGCCTTGTTTTCGTGCATATTTTTTCCAGAGGTCTCAATGAGCACCATCTCAGAGATTCTCGGCAGGAGGGTTCAGTTGAAAGGATTAATTGGAAAACGAGCTGTGAAATGTCCCTATTGTGATTTCTATTTTATGAAGAATGGATCAGACCTTCAGCGTCATATTTGGGCTCATGAAGGTAATGATGTTCAATTTTAAACTTTAATCTACATCATTTATTTTATATTCCTTGCTTATGGTCCCTTAATTAATATAGTAAATAATAAATTGAAAGCGAATGACATTTCAATCCTATTCATGTTTGTTTAGTACTCTGTACACAAGCCAGTCCTGTAGGAGAGTTTGAAGTTTCCTGCTGTCTCTTAATAAAGTTTTTCTATTTGAAGTCAAAGTAAAAGTTCAGTAAACCTGTTTGTTGGGTTCCAGTTCCTACCAGACTACATGTCTTGTGATTCCCTGTGTCAATCACACGGGGTTGTCAGGGAGGGGTAGTACCTCTGATGGGGGAGCAGTTGTACTCCTAGGAGTAGCTCATCCATTTTGGTCCCCACTTGACACCCAGCTCTCACCTGTGGCTCCAAGTAGCTGTCAGCATGTGACAGCGGCCACATCCCGGAGACCGTCTCGACTGGCAGGCTAAACCAGGTGAGGGTAGCCGATGAGTAGGAGACTCTCGAAGAGTTAGAGCCTGTCTACCCATTGCATGCGAAGGCTGGATCCGGCTGACTGAGGCAGCCTGGTTCAATGGTCAGGAAGGTGGTGACGGCAAGCGTTATGCAACGCTTAAGAGCACGACAAGACACGTAAGCGTCCTGGTCATCCACTGTGCCCTGCCCTATCTCCAGCCATCTCGACTTCTGGATACAGATAGGAACTGGGAAGAGAGAGTGAGGCTGACGTCGCGCAACTCTCCCTCACTTTAATCCAATTCACGCGCAAGTCTCGACATCATATCATATCATATTACATTATATCAAGTCCTGTGGCGATGGGCGAGCGACGAAGCAGCAGGTGTGGATACACTGGGAGCTGTAGCCGCAGACCTGCACATAGGCGGCTCAGGCATAATGGTCGTTCCTCACTGATCGAAGCAGCAGTGGAGCTCAGCATCTTCTTGAGCGACTGAGCAGCCCTATTCAGCATTGCACTGCTCGCCTCCGTAGAATGAGGAGGGGGCTAGAAAAGGTGCCCTAAACATTGCCTGCTTCACCTTACCCTGGCCAGCATACCGCGGCTGGCAGGGATCCCACAAAAGCGGTCGAACAAAAACAAAACTTAGAGTGACACCGATCACTATTGGCACATGGAATGTGCGCACGTTACTGGACAACATCACGGCAGACAGACCGGAGAGAAGAACAGCACTTGTCGCTAGAGAACTCACACGCTACAACATTGACATTGCAGCCCTTAGCAAAACTTTACTAATGAAGGACAGCTGTCCGAGTCAGGCGGTGGCTATACATTCTTCTGGAGTGGCCGCAGCAGTGATGAGTGTCGTGAATCTGGAGTTGGCTTCGCCATCAAGAATCATCTTGTTCGGAAACTTGCTAGTTCCCCCAAGGGTATGAATGACTGGCTCATGACAATGCAGCTTCCGCTTCAAAAAGGAAAACAAGCTACTTTGATCAGCGCATATGCTCCTACAATGACCAACCCAGAGGATGTGAAGGATAAATTCTATGAAGATCTAGATACTCTGCTATCGTCAGTGCACCGCACAGACAAGCTGATTCTGCTTAGCGATTTTAAAGCAAGAGTCGGATGTGATGCTGCAGCCTGGGAAGGAGTCATCGGGGAAAAATGGAGTGGGAAAGTGTAACAACAATGGCCTGTTACTGCTGAAAACTTGTGCAGCACATGACCTTCTGATCAGCAATACTGTCTTCCGCCTTCCTACCCATAACAGGACTTCGTGGATGCATCCCCGTTCCAAGCACTGGCATTTGATCGATTATGTCATCATCAGGAGAAGGGACAGACCAGATGTCAGGGTTACAAAAGCTATGTGTGGCGCTGACTGTTGGACGGATCATAGGTTCATAGTATCCAAAATGAAGCTCCGTATCATGCCAAAGAGATGACCACAAGGCTGTAAGGCTCTCAAAAGGATCAACGTGTTGAAGCTGAAGAACAGCCACATCACTGAAAATCTAGCGGAAGACCTAGAGAATGAGCTTGCTGATCTTCGTATTGAGGATGGCGCTGAGAAAGACTGGGAGTGATTCAGCAACACTGTCCATACAGCTGCATCAAAGGTATTGGGGCCCTCCACATGCAGGTGGCAAGACTGGTTTGACAAAAATGATGCAGAAATCCAGGCCTTACTTGCTGAGAAGCACCGCCTGCATCGTGCATATCAAAACGATCCATCCTCAGCGGCAAAGAAGACCACCTTTATCAATGCTCGCAGAACAGTACGGAACCGACTGCGCAAAATGGGGGACTTGTGGCTGAGCGCCAAAGCAGATGAAATACAGACATATGTGGACAGGAACGACTATAAGCAGTTTTATGAAGCCCTCAACACACTCTATGGTCCACAGTCTTCTGGGAGCTTTCCCCTCCTGAACTCTGATGGTACTGTGCTCCTTACAGAGAAGACACAGATTCTCCAGAGATGGGCTGAACACTTTGAAGCAATTCTCAATCGCCCCTCAGTCATCAATGATGAGGCCATTGACAAGATGTCCCAGGTTGCAGTCAATGACTCCATGGATGCTTCACCAGAAGAGGACGAAGTGAAGAAAGCTATCAATCAGCTGTCAAGTGGCAAAGCCCCAGGGTCAGATGCCCCTAAACCACAGGATTTGGGGACTTCAACAGCAGAGTCAAGGGAAAGGGGTTGGGACGGCTTTGTGGCCTGCATCATGCGGGAGGTCAGACTAGATGATCATAATGGTCCCTTCTGACCTTAAAGTCTATGAGTCTATGAGATGCCATACCAGCAGAGGTGTACAAAGTCAGTGGACCCGTGCTGTTACGGAAACTCACTGAGCTGTTTCAGTCCTTCTGGAAGCAGGGAACCATTCCACAAGAATTTAGAGACGCGTCCATCTTGCACCTCTATAAGAGGAAGGGCAATCGCCAGGTATGCAATAATCACCGTGGAATCTCGCCGCTTTCTACAGCGGGGAAAGTTCTTGCACGGGTTCTGTTGAACCGATTGATCACTCACCTGGAGAAGGGATTACTGCCAGAATCACAGTGTGGCTTCCGCAAGGGACGTGGGACTATTGACATGATCTTCGCTGTGCATCAGCTACAGGAGAAATGTCAAGAGCAGAATCGTGAACTCTACACAACTTGTGTGGACCTCATGAAAGCATTTGACTCTGTCAGTCGCCAGGGCCTGTGGAGGATCATGTCGAAATTTGGCTGTCCAGACAGATTTATACGAATGGTACGTCAATTTCATCACGGTATCATGGCTCGTGTCCTGGATGATGGTGAAACATCTGAGGCCTTCCCAGTCACAAACGGCGTCAAGCAAGGGTGTGTTCTAGCACCCACTTTGTTCAGCATGATATTCTCTGCCACTTTGACTGATACCTTTCAACACTGCACTGAAGGAGTAGGCCTGAAGTTTAGAACTGATGGGAAACTATTCAATCTGAGGCGACTGCGTGCCATCACCAAGGTGAAGGAAACTGTACTTCAAGACTTTCTCTTTGCTGATGATTGTGCTCTGAATGCTAGTACAGAGCCAGAAATGCAAGCCAGTATGGACAAGTTTTTAACTGCATGCAACAACTTCGGTCTCACCATTAACATCAAGAAGACTGAGGTCATGCACCAGCCAGCTCCCCACACTCCGTACTCAGAACCGTCCATCACTGTAAATGGACAGAGACTTCAGACAGTGGACCACTTCACGTACCTGGGCAGTACCCTTTCCCGAGCAGTGTCAATCGATGATGAAGTAAACTGCAGAATTGCTAAAGCCAGCTCTGCATTTGGCCGATTGCGCTCCAACGTTTGGGAACGTCGAGGGATCAGCCTACCAACGAAGCTAAAGGTCTACCGAGCAGTGGTGCTTCCAACTCTGCTGTACGCCTGCGAGACGTGGTCTGTCTATCGGAGTCATGCACGAAGGCTCAATCACTTCCACATTTCCTGCCTGCGAAAGCTTCTAAAAATCAGATGGCAGGACAAAGTGCCCGATACTGATGTCCTTATTAGAGCCAGTCTGCCATCAGTTCACACATTGCTGATGAGGGCCCAGACCAGGTGGGCCGGACATGTCGTGAGAATGTCAGACGAACGCATTCCTAAACAGCTCTTCTACGGAGAACTCACTCAGGGAAAGTGCTCCCATGGAGGACAAAAGAAGCAGTTCAAGGACACGCTGAAGACCTCTTTTTGAAGTCTTTCGAGATCAACACCGCCACATGGGAAATCTTCGCACTGAACCGTCCAGCATGGCACAGCCTCATTCACACAGGCAGTAATACCTCTGAGGCGAGGCATATTGCTGAGGCTGAAAAAAAAGCGTGAGCTGCGCAAGTCCAGAGCTGCTCGTACATCATCGACAGTGCCATTACATGTCTGCCCGACGTGTGACAGGACATTCCACGCCCGAATCGGACTGATCAGTCATCTTCGGACGCACAGAGCCCGGTCATCAAAAGAATGAGTTGTTGAGGTCTTCATCGATAACGATGGACGAACATCATCAAAGACAAGTCATAAGTAATGCAGAACTTGCTTCTGATCCCTCTTTGTTTATGACTGAATGAATTGCTGTAAATTCAGAAAGTGTTGCCTGCTCAAATAAATCTGAATAAGGAAGGGTGAACTAAATTCATATTATAGTCAAAATAAAGCCAGTGATTTGCAGTAATTGTTCAAGAATAAATTCACTCCATTCACGTGTCCAGAAAAACATGAAATGAAATGTATTAATAAAACAATTGAAATCCATTTGCATTTGTGAATGTTAATCGCTTACATAAGTCAATGAATAAGATGGAGAGTATATTAGATGAATACAGTGAATATAGAAAACATAGAAAATCATGAAAAAATGCTGCTGGTGTGTCCAGGCTTGTGCGGACAACATTTAGCAGTGTAGAAATTTCCAAGTTACAAATCATCTGCGGATGGAGCTGGGTCTGGAGAAAGCTGGTTCATCCTCAGGCTGATAGGTTCATTCACTAAGTGGAGGATGGCAGCCATTCTATGCTTTTAGTGTCTTCAGTCCATTAATAAATCATGTGTGAGCATCTGATTATGACCTAGAAGCGGAGTGTTTTTTCTATACTATTTTATTTACTTCCTGTATAAAGGGTATAATGGGCTGAATACTGACTGACCAGCTGATATATTGGTACCCAAATACTAGACTCATAACAGTATTTCAGGCATTTATACTAGCACTGTAGGACCCCATCTCTGCCTTAATGATGAGCTGATATGCCTGGTCCTTGTGAACTACAGTTTCTGCCTCTCATCAGCCTAGTGTGCTTTAACCCAGTGGTTCTCAAAGCCAGTCCGCCGCTTGTTCAGGGAAAGCCCCTGGCGGGCTGGGCCAGTTTGTTTACCTGCGGCATCTGCCGGTTCGGCTAATCGTGGATCCCACTGGCCACGGTTCGCCGCTCCAAGCCAGTGGGGGCCACAGGAAGCGGCGCGGGCCGAGGGATGTGCTGGCCGCCCTTCCCGCAGCCCCCATTGGCCTGGAGTGGTGAACCACGGCCAGTGGGAGCTGCGATCGGCCGAACCTGTGGAAGTGGCAGGTAAACAAACCGGCCCGGCCCGCCAGGGGCTTTCCCGGAACAAGTGGCGGACCGGCTTTGAGAACCACTGCTTTAACCCACAAAGGCTCTGTCTGCCAGAAGGATGGAAACCATCCACCCTGATTTGTGGAAGAAGAGGGGTATGGGAGAAATCCATCTTGAAATAACAAAGTGAGCAGGAAATAAGGCTCCAGGCCAAAATGTTCAAACTCTCATGCCTATATTAGGCACCTGAATCCACACACACACACACACACACACACACACACACACACACACACACACACACACACACACACCCTAAATAAGTGGTCTAAATTTCTGAGGTGCTGAGCAACCAGTACTTGTTGTTAAGTCAATAGGTGGTGTATGGACTCAGGATCTCTGAAAATCAGGCCACTTATCAAGCTTACTGAATCTAAGTATAAATTTAGATTCCTAAATGTAGGCATCCAAATTTGAAAATGTTAGCCTAGGTTGTTTATACAGTCGGAACAATTTTTCTCTCCAGTAATCGCCCACTCCCTTTCCCCCACTAGCTCCAGCCAAAATATGCAGTTTAGAAATTTTATAACATAAGTGATGTATTTTTTTAACTCTGTTGGTAGGTGTCAAACCATTCAAATGTTCTCTTTGCGAATATGCTACTCGCAGCAAGAGTAATCTGAAAGCTCATATGAATCGCCACAGCACTGAGAAAACGCACCTGTGTGATATGTGTGGAAAAAAGTTCAAATCAAAAGGCACTTTGAAGAGTCATAAACTCCTCCATACTGCTGATGGTGAGTGGATGTTTGACAGATTGAAGTTTATGCATTTGGGTGCTAGATATTATCTAAATTTTAGCACATTAGTGGCAATGCAATTTTCCTATGATCAGTGAGCCTGCATATATCCGATTTTCTTTACTCACAAGAAAAATTTTGAGATATGGAGTGTCACAGTTTAGGGCAACTACACCTGTATTTTCCCTCCGTAATCCCTTAAGGGCACCCACTCTAGGCTCCCAGGTCCTCAGCCGTAACCTGTCTTGAGCCCAGATCTGCCTCTCTGTCCTTCCTGACTGGGGCTTTTCCAGACTGCAGAGTTCCCAGCCTACATGGCAATATTCTCTAACAGGCCAGTATCTGTGCTTTGCTTTCCCTCCCAAGGCTACGAACGATGTAATTTCCAGCAGTTATAAGTTACCACACAACTCTTTCTAAATTAGTACATATATTCTTCAGGTGAAAAGCATTACAGAGAAGACATATTAAAAACAATAAAAGAATGTATTGCTTGCTAAAAAACTTTCCAGGGTCACCTCCCTCTACCCTCAAGCTCTGGTACATCAGTCCTTCAAAACCACAACTGGGTTTCCCTGTGGTTATAAGTTCATAACTGTCTCCGATTCAGAACCAGACCCACCATGAATAGTTCAGTCTTTTCTTTATACAGCTTGGGTTTTTGATCTTGGCCTCATGTAACAGGTGATGAGACAAAGGCCCACTCCTGAGGGCATAGCTTCAAAAAGCTGTTTTTTTTACCTAACCAGACATGGGGAATTTGCATTCACCTCCCCCTAGATATTCTCCAGAAAAAATACTTAACACTTTTTGTTCCAAGAGTCCATTCTTCTCTGGCACATTGTTCAATATAGTCCTCTGAATTCCCAGGTCTCCCATGTGTTGCATCTCTCCTATTGAGAGGTTACGTAAAATCCCAGCCCACACTAATATATAAACCATTAACTTAATACAATAGATCCTAAAGATACTTAAACTTAATTCAATAAGATCTCACAAGGATATGGCAGGAAATTGCCATATCTGTTGCATGGAGCCATTGAAGATGTCTCATGATTAATTTTTATAAATGGAGAGACAGCTGACTACCAAAGATTCGATCTTCTAAAATGCTAGTTTGGCTTCTTATCCTTTAGATATAGAATTCCATATGCACAGCTCCTGTTGATATCAGTGGGAGTTTGGCAAATGGAAGAATTGCAGGAGCAGGACCTTAATCTTTTCGGCAAAAAAAAAAAAAAAAAAAGCCACGATCGCAATCTGTGGCGGCAATTCGGTGGGAGGTCCTTCGCTCCGAGCGGGAGTGAGGGACCGTCCGCCAAATTGCCGCTGAATAGCTGGACGTGCCGCCCCTCTCCGGAGTGGCCGCCCCAAGCACCTGCTTGGCAAGCTGGTGCCTGGAGCCGGCCCTGCATTTGCCACACACAGTTAGCGCTCAGTGCTTAGGCAGTGCAGTATTGGGTGGTACAGAAAAACTTGACACTGTTCATATGCAAATCTTCAGTCTGATTAAGTTTTCAAATGTGAAGGATATTGTCTCATATTGGTTGAGAAAATGTACACAAAATCTAAAAAGGAAAACAATGTTTGAAATAAATAAGAAATTTCAAAATATGACAATTTATTCTTTGAGTGGGATTTTCAAACGGGACTCAGTGATTTAGTAGCACAAGTCCCATTGACTTTTACTATGTATTCAGTAACCTGTGGTATGTTTCTATGTTATAATTGATCTAGTCTTTTCAAATATAATTCCATTCTATCTTTGTCAGGTTTTTAATATCAGTTTTATTTCATATATACATTTTTGTTAATGCACTAACATTGTCTTCTAATACTGCTACTCTTTTGCAATCTCCCTTTCCATCCCTTTTGATGATTTATTTTGAAATTAGATTTTCATTACAATGTATACTTCACAATAGAGGATTTATATTTTAAATTTATCCCAATGTCCCAATGAAACCAAAATAAGAAGATGTAAACAGAAATGTTGTGGGTACATGTAATTATTGTAATGTTCACTAGAATCACTAAATCACTCCCAATTGCTATTTTCCTAAAATAAATAAATAAATTAAAAATTCAATAAATAGTTGTACTTTCTAGTAGCCCCAATGTAATTGGATCCAGAGGACCTCATTTTAAAGCCTGCCCCAAATCCAAGCATGGCAGTCTAACCTGAGAATGTCAAGTCGTTTTGAAACTGACCCTACCCAAACTTGCCACTTCCCCCCAAACTTGGGTCAGCACTACTGCCTCGTTCTTGTGGCTCATCCTGGTAGGGCCCCAAGCCTGTGATCCATCTCTGACTGCCTCCTCTCTGTAGGGTCATTGCAGCAGTGGTTGTATGCTCCGTTCCTGCCAGCCACTGTCACTGCCCCTCTGCACTGTGTGCACCGCAGAGTGAGAGGTGCTGTCACTCCTTGGCATACTCATTTTGCAGCGCATACAGCATAGCAAGGTGATGGCAGCCAGCAGGAGTGGGGGCATGCCAACTCCGCACCAACACCACAGGATAAAAGGTGTTCAGAGGTTACTCGACCTGAGAGGGTTAGGTTGTTTTCATACCTGACCTGAACCTGACACTTGTAGTCAGGTCCAGTTACTTTGGGGTCAGGTTGCAGGGCTCTAACCGGATTAACACTAGCACAATAATGAGTCAATCTAAATGATGTTGTATGGCTGTATTTTGGAATCAAATTAATAACTATCAAATAAAACCCTCCTATGCTGAGCTGTGTTTATCTTTGATTTTTATTCATATAATTGAGTCAAAAGGAAATTTTGGGATGCAATTTACAAAGAAGCATCTTCTGATTTTCACTGCATGCTCATACTTTGTATAACCAGCTATTGGGTAAGGGTAGATTTTATTATGAAAATATAGTAAAATCTTATTTTCTCTTTCGCTCTTATGGCTTAATTTAAAAAAAAACTACCTTTTTGTGTTTTCATTCTCAAATTTTCATGTACAATTATTTTCATGTGCAGATAATAAAATTTGAACATGAAAATGTCATTTGTTTTTGTAAATCAGGCAGTTCAATGTCTGATCTATTTCATGTGTGCAAATAAGTGATTGTTGTGCTACTTTATAGACTGAGTTGACCTTAACTTGACCATAATGAGAATAGGGCTATAGTCACACAGGCTTTGCCTAGACTAGGTTATAAAGGTGTGGTTTTAGGACATGTTAGCTAAGGTGTTTCTACTAACATCTTCCAAAATTCTAGCATAGACTTGGTGCTATGTACTTTAACACACAAGCTGGTCGAGTTGAAGCTTTGGCTACAGGTAGGGTTGCCAACCCTCCAGGATTGTCCTGGAGTCTCCAGGAATTAAAGATTAATCTTTAATTAAAGATTATGTCATGTGATGAAACCTCTAGGAATATGCCCAACCAAAATCAGCAACCCTAGGTACAGGAAAAACAAATATATGCCCTTTATTGCCAGGGCTCAGACTGCCATCTACCTTTGGAGTATATGAGATGGCTTTGTTTTTCCAGCTGCTGCTGTTTCTCGGTGATGTAAATGTACTGGGTCTCCTCCCTTTCCATTGCCTGCTTTTTCCTCTTTATTTCCTTTCCAAAATTCTATATGCGAAATCCTGCCCCATTGAAATCAGGTGGGAGTTCTGCCATTGACTTCATCAGTATCAGGGTTCCACCCTAGATATGTCAAAGCTCCAGGTGTTTTCAGTTATCCCCCTCCTTAATGCCATCCCTTCAAATGCTGCACGTACTTTAAGAACTGGTGGCAAGTGGGATAACATTTCTAGTTGGAGATGTGTTGTATGATTTGTCAAAGGATTTTCAGCCTCTTGAGTGGTGACACCTTCCATTGTATGGTGCCTCCATCCCTTCAAATATTACTAACACAGTCCAGTGTTGTTCAGTTATTCTACAAATAAACAGAATGGGTTTGAAAATCGCTTCACTGTTTCTGTCTTGTCTTCCTGGCTTATGAATTCAGGCATTTTTTGTTCAAACTTCAGCCTTGCAAGGTCAGTTTAACCACTAGAAAATAAAGTGGGTTGTTTTTTCTCTGCTTTATTCCTCTCAAGAGTGATATGACAGAAAACAATTCAGTCGTCTAGGCTGATTACAGTTTGAGTAGAAATGAAGCATAGATCCTGACTTTCATTAATTTAATTAGGTAGCAAAAAAATTGTGTCAAGATTTTTCTTAGCTGTTTTTATTGGAGCTGTCACTTTCAGTATAAAACATTTGCAACTTTTATTAACAAGATTCTGAATGTAAAGAAACTACCCTGTTTTGTGACAAGTTGGAGTGAATCTGCCTTTTCCACTTTTGCCTTGGTCCTTTTAGCTTTTGACAGCTTTTCTAACAAGCATTTAAAATTGTTTGAACAAATGAAGCTCTGTGGTATGGAAATCCTGGAAGTGGGAAGATCTCTCTCTCTCTCTCTCTCTGCATTTCAATATTCCCCATCCTTGTGGTGTCTGAACTCATAACTAAGGGAGGAAGATGAAGAATGGAGGAATAGAGAAGAGCATGGAGAAGGGAGAAAGAGAGAATGAAAGGAAAGATGGAGAATATTTGTTTTCAAATCAAGAGGAAGGAGAATATAAAGAGAAAAACAAATGTTTTAGGGGGGGGAAAAAGTGAATGGTGGGGAGATAGGGTCATAGAATGAGTTTGAGAGTTCCAGCATAGCACTTCCTAGCTTTTGCAAAACCTCAAACAAGAGATCCTCTCCTTGAAATGTAAGAGAGATTTCAGTCCCATTGGTGAATAGGGTCATGAAATACATTGTTTCCACATTTGACTATCTTGATCCCCTTCAGAATGCCCCTACTTCATAGACCTCATAGATTCAATATTTTCATTAATTATTTGGATAGTGGAGTGGAGAGTGTGCTTATTAAATATGTGGATGATGCCAAGATGGGAGAGGTTGCAAGCACTTTGGAGAACAGGATTGAAATTTGAAATGACCATCATGTTCCATCATGTTCCTAAGTAAATAATTCCAATACTGTAGTTAATTACAGCTACTGTTAAAAATGTTGTGCCTTATTTGTAGTCTGAATTTGCATAGCTTCAGCTTCCAACCGTTGAAATTCAGGCTATGTCAATCCATTCTCCAGTGTTCCAAATGGGTGACAGCAAATTATATCTTTTTGATCACTAACGCTTATGCCCAAATACATTTGTTAGTCTCTAAGGTGCCACAAGGACTCCTCATTGTTTTTGCTGATACAGACTGATGTGGCTACCACTCTGAAACCTGTCACCAACTACATGGTAGATGCCCCCAAGATAACTCACTTGTCTTCTAGGCATCAACAATAGCTTGAAGTTGCTGTCATCTAAGTGACCAAGTAATACGGTGACCAGATAACACTTTTACATGTCCCTGGTTTCTAGGTAATAGATATTTTTCCAGTGTGCCTACAACACTCCTAGTCTTTTAGTAATGGGCTCCTTTTGAGCACAGACTGGCAAGGCAAGGTTAAAAAAAAATCATTCACTATAGTTTGTTTCCTCAGTCCCACATTGAACCCAGGCATACGGAAGTGAAAGGTCTGAGCATAAAGCTTCAGTACCACTTGGCCTGTTAACATACTATTTTATATTTATTTTGCTTATTTCTGTGTGGCAGCTTTTGGGGGTTTTTGTCTTTGTTTGCAAGGATCCCTTTCAGGACTGTTTGAGTCATTATTTTAAGATTGTAGTGAAATATGCCAATAAAAATCATTTGTTGAAGACCAGCTGCAATAATTTATAGTATTCTAAAAATAAATCAAGTGAGTGTCAAAAATAAAAAATGTACATGAGTCATAACGGTTGGAAGATTGGGACAGAGATGGAACAAGCACCTGCAACAGGCGTGTCTGAAGAGCTACGTTATTTACAACCAAATAAATGGGCTTGCAGCTATGTTTTTGCAAAGCAGCAGTGATGTCCACTGGGCATTTACGCTAAAGGGTGTTCTTTCCCCAGTGGCTATTCCAAGTAATAGATTCACTGTTTAACACTTGTAATTAAAAATAGCAGACAAAGGCTCTTTCTGTCCTATTCTGTTCAGACCTATTTGACCAGAATTTTGCAAAATGTGCCTCTCTATTGATTCTAAATTCTAACAGATAAGTTTACAATATTTGGTTATCCTTACTCTGTTAACAATCATCTTTATCATGAAATATCATTGATAGCTTTCTGGATTTAAATATGAAGAGGCAATCTGAACACATTTTCTATTTCTGTTTCAGGAAAGCAGTTTAAATGTACAGTGTGTGACTACACTGCAGCCCAAAAGCCACAGCTCCTACGTCACATGGAACAACATGTCTCTTTCAAGGTAAGAGCGCAAGTAAGCCATGATTAATTAATACTCATGTAGCAATAAAGGGGTCTTCAGACTGCACAACAACTTTCAAGAGGGATGTTCTTATTTCTAGTGATATAACATATGATATTTTTATGTTTCTAATGTTAGAAGGGGGATTTTGACTTTGGCATTTAAATATTAAGCAACATTACTTGAAGAATACACTCCAAACTGTGCAACAACATGATGGAATCATTTTGTTTATGGAAATTTATATTTAATTTCTTTTTTTTTTAAAGTATGTATTTTTCACTGCAAAATAAACTTGACTATTTAAACCTGTATGTTACAATTTCCTAGTAAAGTAAGAAGTGGTCTTCCATAGATTATTGTTCACTGCTCCCTTTAACTTCCTTTGAAAGATGGCCACCTTATTTACAGTAGATGAGTTCATTTGTTTTCAAAGGACATTAGGGACATTGAAATCTAAAACATATCTGTCTGTCTAAAGTGTGTCTCAGAAGGAAGCTTGTTAATGTATCTGTGAAGCACTTAGATTGGAGATCAGTTTATATTAATAAAATGTAGCAATACCTTATTTATTCCTAAATATTACAGTGACTCTCAGTGTGGTAGAATATAATGTCATGAATATGGAGGATACTATATTCAGAGAATGAAAAATGGCATTTGCTTTCATTTTCAACAAAATCCAAAATTTTATCTTTAAAGAAAATGTTCAGTATAGTTTAGCACTTTTATCCTGACAATGAGTAAACCTCTAAGCCATTCTATAAAGATGTTATGCTTTTTTTTGCAATTCATCAGGTTTCAGTACCTAATGACTTATTTTGCTTCTTTAAAGTATCATTTATATTTTATCATTTATATCAACATTAAGCTTGCTGCCTGTCTAAAGCAGAAATTAAGACAGTCCCTGGCCCAGAATTTAAATTCTAGAAGACAGACATAGAAAGAGAAAATTAACAGAAACATCCGGAGGAAGGCATCATTTTATATATATATTTATAATAATTTCATTCCTTTTGCATTATATTTGTATTTCCAGCATTTTTTATGTAGGATGGGAATTCAACACTTTCATTTTCTGATAGATTTAATTTTATGATAGACACACAACTGACAAGTTGATTGTTTCTAATAAAATGCAAAACTGCTGCAAGATGCTAAATAAGTCTGTGACGGGTTGGATCACAAAAACCCCCTTGGGAACTGCCAACTGATGTGCCAAGACTACTTCTGCCCCTGCTTTCCATGCCCTCCCAGCTTGGGACTTCAGTGCCCAGCCTGGTTTGAGCCAGACCCACTAGCCTGTTGCAAATCCAGACCCAGGGCATGAACCACATGCCCCAAAGCTGCAGGCTTAAACTGAAAGCAGCTTAAGAGGTGTTCCTGCCTTTAACACTCAGATGCCCAACTCCCAATGGGGTCCAAACCCCAAATAAATCCGTTTTTACCTTGTATAAAGCTTATACAGGATAAACTCATAAATTGTTTGCCCTCTATAACACTGATAGAGAGATATGCACAGCTGTTTGCCCCCCCCTCCCCCCAGGTATTAATACATACTCTGGGTTAATAAGTAAAAATTGATTTTATTAAATACAGAAAGAAGGATTTAAGTGGTTCCAAGTAGTAACAGACAGAACAAAGCGAATTACCAAGCAAAATAAAATAGAACACACAAGTCTATGTCTAATACAGTAAGAAAACTGAATACAGATAAAAACATCACCCAGTAAGCTTCCTTTTACAGACTAGTCTCCTGCTAGTCTGGGTCCAGCAATCACTCACACCCCCTGTAGTTATTGTCCCTTGTTCCAGTTTCTTCTGGTATCCTTGGGGGGTGGAGAGGCTATCTCTTTAGCCAGATGAAGACAAAATGGAGGCGTCTCCCACGGGCTTAAATAGACTTCCTCTTGTGGGTGGAGACCCCCCCCCCTTCTCCTATGCAAAGTCCAGCTCCAAGATGGAGTTTTGGAGTCACATGGGCAAGTCACATGTCCATGCATGACTCAGTTTTTACAAACAGCAGCCATTGCTTACATGCTACCTTGCACGTCTTCAGGTTGACTTCTTATGTAGATTGGAGCCTTACAAGATTCATTGTCCTTTAAGTGTTTCTTGATTGGGCACTTAATTTGCACATTCCTTTCTCAAGAAGCTGACCAAATGCTCTACTAAGGCTACTTAGAAATCAAGCAAGTATACAGCCAATATTCATAACGTTAAGTACAAAAATGATACATGCATACAAATAGGATGAATGTATTCAGTAGCTCGTAACCTTTACAGAGATATGTTACATGGCATATGTAGCATAAAACATATTCCAGTTATGTCATATATATACATTCATAAGCATATTTCCATAAAGCCTTATGGGGTGCAACGTCACAAGTATGAAAACATTTGTAACAAGTTATTTTTTGCTTGTAAATGTTTCTTTGACAAAACTGGTAGGAGATTGAGATAGATGCTTGAATTCTGGTTTCATTGTTTAAAAATAAATATTTTATTTCGGGACAAAAATATTTAAAATGCAGTACTTGCAATATAGTTTTGTCCTGGTAGACCGCAAGATAGAATTTAAATTATAATGGCCTGCCACCCTACTGTCAGCCTGCCTTGCAATTGGAACATCCAATGAATTGTTAAGAGATTAGTTTGTCAGAGATCCTTACAAAATAAAGTGTGTTAGTGAGTGCACTCCTGCCTGTGGGATCATTGCATGTGCATAAAACTCAAGTGAAGATATACAGTCATGTGGTCTGTGTGTTTAATTCTAATCTATTCTATTTCTAAATCAAAGTGGTATCGAAGCATTTTGAGATGGTAGTTGAGCCAGGAAATGGTGGTGAATGGCAAATGGTTTTTGTAATTTTGACATTAAAGAATTTACAAAAAAGTGTGCAGGAATCTGGGATGATCAAAGTTTGGTCTCTGTTAGTGAGTTAATCCTTGTTTCCTTTAGCTTGCTGCCTAATTGACATAACAGAGTTCTGCAGAGTATATAGCAGATAGTTTCTGGTTCTGGGCAATTCCAAGTCAAGCCCTCTTGTTACAAGTAGATCCGTTTTGAAAGGAATTCCAGGGTTCCTGCAGCTCAGCCTGGTATGGTGAAACAAAACAGTCTAGTCAGCATGAACTTATCTGTGCTAATATGATATTTCTAATATGTGCATCACCATATCATCTAGACAGTAGTCTTGGACTGTTTTGCTTAGGGCTCATATCTTTATTAAAATTATAGAATAACAGACTATTTTCACTGACGTCTAGAGGAAACATTTTCACTTCACAGGAGATACTGTGTGCATCCAGTTGCAGAGCCGTAGTCAGTTTATTCTGTTGTTTGTGTGGATTTTTCACACAGCAAATGGAGAGCAAAAAGCAGTAGAAAAACGTGACTGTAAAACTCAAACAATTAGCAAAGGGCTTGGGTGCAAATGTGCCAGAAAGTACTTTTAACTCGCGTTTGGCTATATTAGATTTTATGTTGATGGTGACCCTTTAAGCAGTCAGTCCATGTGTGTCACCATGATTGTCTCAAAACGGTTCTGTGAACTTATTCAATCTCTTATAACATGCAAGTCAGATTTACCCAATTGGTTAGAATTATTTTGCATAGGTTTACTAATCCGCTGTCATACAGATATTGGACTCTGGTGAACAGTCAGGCTCTCAGATGCGCACACAATACTGATTCTTAAAGATCAAGATTTCTTGGTCTTTTGTCACAATCAGCAGAATTCATCTTATTCCAGCTATACTGCAGCCTTCTGTCTATCTCTGGTCCTTTCTATGGTAGGGAAATAATAAATTTCCCATCATGGCTCACACCAGCTCAGCCCTCTCAGAGCTTGCAGTGTTGAGAGCCATAGCATAGTAGGGCTTCTGGTGTTACAACAATGTTACAAAACCTCGCCTAAAGCACATAGACCGACATTGTGTTCAGAAACTCCTGCAGCAAACAGCAGCCCTTCTTTCTATATTTGGGCTCCTAATGTTGCTAACACTGGTGAAGCTGTGAACAGATATTGACAACGGGAGGACGTTTTTAGAAAAATTCCCTACTGTAGATAGGGCTTCTCTGTGTGTGTCTTTCTTCCTTGCACTCCTACCCCTTCAGAAACCCAGCTTTTCATATTCCCTACTGAGTTGAATACTGTAATTTATTATAATTAATTGCTTATCAAGTTTCAGAAGATGACATCACATTCTATCCATACTATTGGTTACCCTTAGACAAGTGTGGAGTAATTGACCCAAATTTAAAGAGGTGGTTGTTTACTCTGAATACCTTTGACAGGCTAATTAACATAATTAGCACAGCAAATACACAATTGAAATCATTAACTGCAGAGGGCAGACTGTTCAGAGAGCTCTTTTTAATTACCTGGAGAAATACAGGTGAAAGTTCTGCTCTGTGTGCCACTATGTTACAGATCAAATAGATCTGATCCACTGCTGATTAGTATGTAATGACAAATTAACTTTTTGAAGCTTATATCCTGTGTTACAGTTGGAGAATGACTTTAATTTGCCTTATTTTCAAAATAACATGAAATATTCATGGTGGAGCTGGTAATGATGCCCACTAAAAGACCCTCTTGAGCGTAAATATATTTCAATATTTTAAGCCCTATTTAAAATCTTTAAATGTTGGTGCAAAGTTCAGGCAGTGTGATAAATCAGCTGGATTCCCCATATATTTTTTACTCTGCCTCTCCATAGAAAGAGAGGATGCATTTAGAAATTGTTTGCCTTTGTTTAAATATTTTTTTTTTAAAAAACGAGGTGTACAGTACAGTTTTAGTATTTCTGTTTACTTACAAGGTTTACTGACATTTCTCCACCTGTTTTGTAAATGCATATGTATAATGGTAGTTTGTTACTGGCATCCTTCTACCCTTCACATATATTGTCTTTGTGAATATGTCAGGTTAATATTTAATATTAAGCACCATGGTGCGCACAGATGAAACAATGGGTCTAATTTTCAAAATTGTGTGTTTAATGTTTGGCACATAAATAGAGATTTGGATGCCTAAATAAAAATTTTAGCTGCTTAACTTTAGGGTACTATAATTGAAAGTTGGGATAAATAACACTTCTGGAGAGTCTTTCTTTTGTGGCTCTTTAATGGGGTTTACAAACCCTCACTATGGCCGAGATAGTGGAAAGCCTGGAGCAGTACTGGGCCAGGAAAGCTCCGCCCCATAGTCACTGCTGAGCATACTCCTGGGAAAAGGAGCTGTATAAAGAGAACTCCAGAAATCCAGGCAGTGAGGCGGACAGAAGCCATTTCCTGGAGGACACTGTTCTGCAACAGTAGAAGAAGGTCTTACCAAGAAGGTCCAGCTGTGACCTTTCTTCCTATTTTCTGATATCATCCCAGAGGTAGGGAGTACCATGTGCAGGGCCACCAGAGAGTCACCTGCATCCATTCTGAGACTCTAGGGTTTGAGTAAAGGACTATAACAGAACAGCAGCCATGCACCACACTGCGGCATCCAGTGTGGTAGGAAGTGTCCCAATGGCATGTGAGCAGGAGGTGGGTTGAACATAGGCCTTGCCACGCTATCACACTTTCAAGGTCTCCCTATCCACCCCAGATTCCTCTATGATTGTCCCTTGGATGGGCAGAAATTGGGGGTTACTGACTAGGAGGTTGACCCAACCTTTCAGGACACATTGACCTAAAATAGATCCTGGAGCAGGAGGCCCTGCCAGTAGGCCTGCTGACCAAACAGTCCCTGCTACAGGCTCTGAAAACACATGGCAAGAATTAAGCCTCACAACATATCTCTGGTGTAGGTAAAAGCACAGCAGCTCTACACTATAGTTAAGGATGGGAAGAGAAGAACATTTCATCCAATTGGAAGTGCAGGGGTCCTGCAGGTAGAAAAATGTATTTATCCAGTGAATTTGCTAGAAAATTGGGCCTAATGCTCTTTCTCTTGCATAAAGCACTATGGGAATACAGTACTTCTATACTTCCCTGTCATTAGACCTCAAAGCACTTTGCAAACATTAATTAGTTTAGCCTCACAAAACCACTTTACAGATGGGAAAACAAGACACAGAGGGCCAGATCCTGAGCCCCACTGAGGCCTAATGTACATTTAAAAGTGTTGCTAGCATAGTTTACCAGGAAAACCCTCCTAGTACAGATACAGTTTACGCTGGCAAAAAAGCACTTTCTTGACAGTACTTTTTATGCCTGTTGAGCAAGCAAAATAGTCTATATTGGCAAAAGAGCTTCTGTGCTGATATAACTGTGTCTACGCTAGGGCTTTTGCCATTATAGAATTGTTGGAAAGAATTGATCCCCTAATAGCCATTTCTATACCGGCAAAAATTTCATGTAGACCTTGGCATAAGGCTGTTTTGCACCAGCAGCACCCCCTGGCTTGATGTGGTTTCCATCAGATACAAGGCTTACAGTTTTGTTCAATGGCTTTCAGCACTCCCATTATAAAAATGATTCCAACACCACTGTTTGCACTACTCTGGAAGCTTTGAACCTGTCTCATCTGGTTAGTTGAGGATTCATCTGATCTGCAGGAATCTCCCTGTGAATTAGAACTGCCATAGCGGCTCATACATCGCCCACTATCCAGACATGAACAGACATGAGCTGTAAAGCATTACAAGACCGAGTACATTGAATTTACACTCAAGAAATATGCCATTAAATTTTCAGAGCATTCATTTCACTGCTATATAGTTTAATAATTCTAAAAATGCCTACATTATGACTTTCTTAATGCTTTCAACCTGCTCTACAATGCACTTGTAATTTTATAGACATTACCAAAACAAAACCCCAAAAACGTATTTATACATAAAAGTAATATTTATGTACTGACCTGTACTCAGTTACTCCTGTCCTCCCTTCCCCTTTCAAATCAAGACTATATATTGCCTACAGCAGTGAGAGACCCTGATCCTACTCAAGGTGTTAAGCAGTATATTTGAGAGCATGCCTTTGCTTGATCAGACCCGTAATTACCAATTGTGGAAAATAATTACTTAAAAACACAGTGTAGGTGTTTGTACTTGTGAAATAGTGTTGTGAGGATACATAGTTTATAGTAAGCGATTAAAAAAGCAACACATTTTCTGTAAGAATTAGCTAACACATACTTGTGTGTTGGTTTGAAAGGTCAGTTCCTGGAATAAATGAGACAGATATATGCCCTAACCAGTGTGAACCCTCTTGAATTTTGGGGAAGTTTGAGTCTGAATATTGCAGCTTGGACCCATCTATACAGAAAGCAGATGTGTATGACCAATTGTAACTCTCCGTTTTTTTGCTAGCCTTTCCGTTGTGCACACTGCCATTATTCCTGCAATATATCTGGCTCCCTGAAGAGGCATTACAACAGGAAGCATCCCAATGAAGAGTATGTTAATGTTGGTACTGGTGAACTTGCTCCAGAAGCCCTTATCCAACAAGGTAAATTTCCAGTTAAAAGCAGCACATCTGTCTGTTTATTTTCACCGTTGAAGCAAAGTTGATTTGAAGGTGAACATTGAGGAGTGAGTTGCACAGTTTAATTACATGTGTGAAAAAGTATTTCCTTTTCTAGGTTCTGAAATGGCAACATTTTGATTTCATTCACTGTTCCCTTATTCCAGGGATTGGCAACGTTTGGCACACGGCCCGCCAGGATAAGACCCCTGGTGGGCCGGGCCAGGCCGATTTGTTTACCTGCTGCATCCACAGGTTTGGCCGATTGCAGCTCCCACTGGCCGCGGTTCACCGCTGCAGGCTAATGGGGGGTGCTGGGAGCCGCGGCCAGCACATCCCTTGTCCCGCAGCCCCCATTGACCTAGAGCAGTGAACCGCAGCCAGTGGGAGCCACGATCGGCCGAACCTGCGGACGTGGCAGGTAAACAAACCAACCCAGCCCCCCAGGGGTCTTACCCTGGCGGGCCGCGTGCCAAAAGTTATGAGACAGGGTGAACAGAAGTTCTCAATCTGTCTTCTCTACAGCATTCATTATTTTATATACTTTTACGAGGTCCCTTCTTATTCATCTCCTGTCTAAGGTAAACAATCCCATCTTTTCAGTCTCTTTTCAAATGAGTAATCAGCTGATAAATTTTCATGATAGTTTTGAAAGATTGAGCTAATCCTGAGATGAGAACTGAGTGGCTGAATGGCACCAAATTAATCTCCCAATAAACAAGTCAAGTCAAGAAAGGTAAACAAGTGCAGATCTGTTGTAAATGGAAAGGGCTTTGGCCTCACACTTAAGAATAATTATTCAAAGCATTGAATGGGGTTTTTAACCATTCAACTCCAATTGATTTAGGGGGAGATTTTCAAAGACACAAATTGGAATTAGGTTCCTATTGCCCATTCACTTTCAATCGGAGTTGAGTGCCTCACTGCCCTGTCTTTGAATATCTTTCTCTTTAATGGCCATTTCATTGCTAAAGCTCTGTACGCTGCTCTGAAACTGTTGGGGTTATTACTTCTCCCTCTTGCCTATGCGGGGGGGAGGGGGAGGGTAAAAATATGCTTGGTTTTCATTTGGAAATGGACTCTGCACTCTTGACTCTTGAACTGAAAGTCTGTTCCACTCTCAGACAACTGTCTTGGTTTCCAGAGTGGAAATTAATTATCTTAGTTGGCCTAGATAGCCAACTAATATTGGTGAAAAGTAATTGCCCTAGCTTCTTGCTTGCAACTGCAGTCGATTTGCATTATGTAAGCTGCTATGGGATATCAAATAAACTGGAAATTGGAGAATGTAGGAAATGCTTGACATTCAAGATTAACCCTCAGAACCAAAGCAACAATCAAGGGAAGAGAGAAGTGTGTTTATACATATATATCCGTAGTATGAAATAATTCTGTTCATTGCAGATTTTTCTAAATCTAAAAGCTTTCATTCATTCAGTTCACTTCTTACATCCTTTTTATAAACAGTGGACAGTGCTGCTAGTTCCTGTTGTCTGATTATTTACATTTGATAGCCACCATGTTGTTAATTATTTATTTAGAAACCATAATTCTTTCTTTGCAGAGTAGCCATACCCAGATGCTGCTAAAGCAGATAGGTACAAGTCTACTATATCCCAAGAGAGGTTTTGCTATTGTACACTTGGCAGATAGACCAAAGCGAACAATCTGATTGTGCAATCAGATAGCTTGTTGAGTATGAAGTGTATTTAGAGATTCAGGAAGCACAAAGCTCGTACAGTTCTGGTTCCTGGAGGGGAATAAAAGGGAAACTCAATTAAATATTATGTTGCATTGTGTTGAAAGTACTGAGCTGTTTGGTAGAGTCACATTTCTTATTTTATTTTTGATCATTTCTGAGGTTTTTGGTTTTTTCCATTTTGAATGGAACATACAAAACTTTTTTTTAAATAAGTGCCTTCTGGAAACTTTAGAATTTCCCTTTTTGTTACAGAATAGATACCAGAATAATGCCAAAATATTAGATAATGAATAAAATATAATTCTCCCAAGCATGTCATTATTTCTAAAAAGCATTTCCAAATTATTCTTTTTACAAACAATCCTTGTCCATCAGAAAGGCTAAACCACCTTTAAATAACACTGAAATTGTGACACAAGGAAAAACATTCAGAATTAAAAGTTGAGACTCCATCTTTTAACTTGTATAAATACCTTAATTGAAAATGTTATTTTCATGTAGACTATTAAACGCTTCCCAAAGCCTTCTGAAAGTGCACATACAGTACAAGAGGTGCAATGTTAATCATTCAAGGAATTACACAGCCAAGTGACACACAGCAGTATTTTATTTTTAGACTGCTGTTAGAAATTTATAGCAGCAGTCAATGGCAGAAAAGCAGATACTTTCAAACACTCAACTTTATATAATTATATAACTTATAACCAAATTGATTTTTAAAAAATGTTTAACAATGGAAAATTAATATTCTAACAGTATGTCCAGCCAGCACAGGGCTCAAAAATATCTTGTGATACACTCTACACACTGTTTTTAATGTGTGTTTTTTTTTAATTGCTTTTGGAACCTTGGTCACTTGCCTGGTTAGGTAATCGAACAGGAAAGCATGATATGGAGATAATCTCCAGTTCTTGGGAGTCAGGAGGCATGGATTCTGTCCCCAGTTCTGCCTCAGACTTTCTTTGTGACCCAGGACAAATCACTTATCCTTTCTTTGTCTAAACTACAGATGACCCGCTTCCCCTCTCTTCACCCTGTTTCCCTCATATCTATAGTCTGTCTTGTTCATGTGGCTTATAGACTTTATAGGACAGGGACTTTATATTTCTGTGTTTGTAGAGCATCGTGCAATCACAGCTGGGGCCTGTTGGTGCTACTGCAATACAGATAATACCTATCTCATGGGGATGTTGTGTCAGTAAATTGTTTTAAAAGTGCATTGAGATCCTGTGATGGAAAGTGCTATGGAAGTATATATTACATTACATTATAGACACCAATATTGGTGTCAAAAGTGGATAAGGTATGTCATTCACTGACCTTTTCTATATCTGGCCCAAGTATTTAATGAATTGAGTAGAAATTAATTTTCCTGAGCTTCGATGCCAATTAACTGACACAGTTGTACATTAGCAGTTTGCGTATTTCCATTTGTTGTTTCTTAATTAGTCACAATGACAAAAGTTGCAGCTTTAATTAACGTAGTGTAATGTTCTAGTAATTTTAATTTAGAAGTAATATAGAAAGGTCTTTCTCCTATTAATGGAATACTGTGTGCAATGAGAGCGTGGCTTGTAATCAGCCTACCAGAGTACACATCAAGCATTTAATTAGATAGCACTAGCAGGAGCCATCGTTTGCCAGGGTAATGGATGATGATTTCTAGAGGGCCATCTGGTGGTGTAGTACTTAAGGCACAAGGGGCTCCCCTAATATTTATATTTAATTTAATGTGGTTTAGTCATCTGATACAACACACTGTAGTATTCAATCTATTTGTGTTTTGGTTTGGTGAGGAAAAGAAAATCCAGTGAAAACAAACACTAGTTTGCATGACTGCATGCATCTAAGTTCTGATAGTTGATCAAATTACTTTCATAAGAAAAAAGGCAAAAAATGGGTGAAATCTAATGTAGAAAGTGGAAGTTTATGATTTTGTCATACTGTACTAGTTTTTTTAATTAAGCTGCTGTGAGGACAGACTGTAAACAATGTAACATATCCATTTAAAGACCATAATGAAAAGATACCTGTATTTACACTTTTAAAATGTTAAAATAAATCTATAGTTCAAACTCACAAAAGCAAAGATATTTAGGGTATGGTGCAGTTTCCATTGTATGTTGTCCTTGTTTTACTTTGGTATTGCAGAAGTCCCAGAAAAGTGAATAATCTTACTGGATGTACTGTTATGAAGTCTGATAATGCTGAACAACAGCCTTAAGGGAGATTATTTTTTTTTTTTATTAACAAAACATGGACCCAACTTTGGGAACATTTACAATATTAAGAGCATGACAGTATTTTAAAAAATGGTCAAACATCTACTTGACCGAGAACTCAACCACTCATAACATAAAAGCACTTCACCCCACTAAGGCCTTGCTTCGTACTTTGAGGGCCAAGAAACTGGAGCTGTATCAGGAAAAAGGGGAAACAACATTCAGAGACAAAGGCTGCTATGGCTCCAGTCCTGCAAGATGTTGGGTTGAGCATCCAAATTAATCTTATCTGCTGGGATTATACATAATGAGGAGGTGTTCAGATACCTTGTTGATGAGTTCATAAAAAAAACAAGTCTCTAAAAGACTGATCATGCTTTGAAGAGACGGAAGATATGATCTAATAGCCTTTCCCTCTCCCTAAATATTGTGATTCACATAGAAAGCTTTATATTAGAGATGGGCCTAAATCAAAACTCAGAATATGGATATCCCCAAAGGAATTTTGGGTGTGAATCTAGATGTAATCTTTTGGCTCATGCCTATCTTTGCTTTTTAGATTTAAAATCACGGCACGAATTCCATCTAGAAACAAATTGCTAGTCAGTACAGTCTACAAAGTATAATTGTATAAGTGGAACCAATGCATTCTGCACTTTTCTTTTAAGTCCCTAGTAATTTTTTTGGCCCAGCAGTGGGATGTGAAGGTCAGGATCAGTGTAGTCCTCTTCGGTGGAGAGATTCATCTCTCACACCGAGTGCTCACCGTCCTTCAAAGGGTTTCCAGTTGTGCAGCAAACAAAAAACACAGGTCCTTGCCCAATAAATAGTTTGTTTACATTCTACCCTGGGGCTCACATGCCCCTCACAGGTACACAAACTGGGTGAGGAGCAGATCCACTCAAAATTGTACCATACACATTGAAGTGGTTCAGCTAGTCTGATTATATTTAAAATAATAAGTGTTCAATACACAGAGAAAGCAAAATCTTATGAGGTATTGCTGCTTAGGTTGACAGAAAAAGGCGCAAACTTGAGTAGTCCCGTATGGGTTTCTTGTATCCCAAAAATGTAATGGTAGTAAGAGGGTACTCTCTGGGATAATTGAAGTGAAGTGAAATTATACCAAAAAAATCTTCTTTTGTTTTTGTTTTTTTTCCTCAGGTGGCATTAAATGTCCAGTTTGCAGTTTTGTGTATGGTACAAAATGGGAGTTCAACAGACATCTTAAGAACAAGCATGGCCTGAAATTAGTGGAGCATGACGGGGAAGCAAAGTGGGAGGTAAAAACAAAATTGCTACATCTTTGCCCAAAAATTTCAAAAATCTCTAAAGATATAGAATGTGTGTGAAAAGTGTATTATGGCCTTCCTTACATGGTGGAAAGTTGTCTTCTCTCTACTATCTCTGGCTTGAATGCATACAGTGAATGCATACAGTGCAATTCTGCACTAAAAAATTAAAAATTCTAAACACAATAATTTCTGCATATTTTATTTGTCAAAATAACACTATATTATCATGCCAGTTTGTTATTTTGCTAATTTATTTCAAAATACCTGTCAGCCAGTATGTCTGTAACAATACAGACACACACAAAATTTCCCCTGGGAGTAGAGAGTTAAAGAAACCCCTACAACAACCCACTTCCTGTTTCTTTGCCCCCTCCCTACCAGAGCCCAGTTGCAGGTCCTCCCCCCCCCCCCCCCCCGCCCGCCCAGACACCTACGCCCCTCCCCCTCCAGAACCCAGCCGTGGGCCCCCCAGCCCAAACACCTGCACCCCTTCTTTCCCTTCCCCCAAAGCTCAGGACCCAAAAGGAGAAACATCCTGATGCTGGGTCCTGGGCTTGTGTGGAGTTTCCTGCACGCCGCCTCCTTCCTTCAGGGCATGTTGAGAACTGCAGTTCCCAGGAACCCTCCAATTCCCTCTCCCTCCCCTGGCAGTGTCTTCTATTTGCCAGCTGGGCTCTGCTGAGTACAGCAACCCCTACTGGCAGCCAGCAGCTCTGCAGACCATTTCGGGGGGGCGGAAGGAAATTCTGCATGCACAACAGTGCAGAAGTCCCCCAGGAGTAATACAGTGCTAAGGTTAACTACTGTAATGTCTAGCAGGATTAACAAGATAACAATTCATGGTTCTTCAAATACTGTCCGTATGGGTGCTCCAGTTCAGGTGCGCCTGTACTCTGCATCTTTGATCAGAGATTTTTGGTGCCTGTGCCCGTTTAGTTCACACACGCAAGCTCACACCCTCATGCCCTGTACCAAAGGTGTAAAGGGCCATAGACTAACAGCCCTCAGTCCCTTGTCAACATCCTTTGGCCTGAGATGGAGTCTGCTGTGTGCCTGTTCTCTTTAGTACTGTAAAAAGAACAGGAGTACTTGTGGCACCTTAGAGACTAACACATTTATGAGAGCATAAGCTTTAGTACTGTATTTAGTACTGTATTTAGCGGTTAGTTAGTATGTAGTTAGTTCTTTGATAGTGTTTATAATTGTTGAAACAGTTGTTTCCTTTTTCTTTTTCCTTTAAAAAAATATTGATAGACATAGATTGATTTAAAATCTTCTCCTATTGAGGGGTCATTTTTTGTTATTTTGCTTGGAGATGGTGGGCTCTTGGGATTTAAAAGGTGGCTATCCTGATAAGTGATGGGCATTTTCAGTGCCTCCACTCTTTGGGAGACACTCATGTTCCCAGTGAGTGCAGGATCTGCACTTCTTTCAAAGATAGATCCCGAAAAAATGGGGAGATCAAGTTTTAACTCCTGATTATGAAGCAAGCCTTAAGACCAGCTTCAGATCCAGGGGCAGAGGACACCCCCCTCCCCCCATACATAGACCTCCCAGTATGGCTAGTGCCCTGTCCACCCCAAGATCTTGGTCATTGGAGGCCACTTGAGATCTAGGCTGTACTGGTTACATCTACAGCACTGAAGACCTCAGCAAAAGTAGCATCGACATCTGCCTGTATGCAGAAAGAGGTAAAGACAAAACCTCTGAGAAAGTCTGGGTCACCGATGCACAAGAAGGCTATGGAGACCTCGGCCCCAAAGGGAATTCCATGCAGGCTCTGAGTGCTTTCTGTGCTGCAAGGGCAGTGAAGACAGATTCAAGGAGTCAGTCGTCAAACTTGGTACCGAGCTCAGGTACCCATACCCAGAGCTGCAGAGCCAGTTCCACGAGGATTCTATGCTTGTCCCCAAATAACAAGCGGTACTGATAACCTGGAAGTCTGTGATACCAAAGACTGTTCAACTGCCTATGTTACTGTAATCAGAGTTGATTCTTTCCAATACCAAGCACTGGGTGCCAGCTACCTTGGTACCAAAGCCATCCTCTACAGGTTCTCGCTCGACCCATTCTTTGATGCCATTGGTACCTCAAGAATTTTGATACTTTAAGGACTTTCTTTCAGAGTGGTAGCTGTGTTAGTCTGTATCAGCAAAAAAAAAACCAATGAGGAGTCTTGTGGCACCTTAGAGACTAACATATATTTGGTCATAAGCTTTCATGGGCTTCATCAGATGCATGGAGTGGAACATACAGTAGGGAGGTAAAAATACACAGTATATGAAAAGATGGGAGTTGCCTTACCAAGTTGGGGGGGGGGGGGTCAGTGCTAACGGGCCAATTCAATTAAGGTATTTGAGCTGGAGTCTCCTCTGTTAACTGGTACTGGTGGTTTATCCACACCGAGACTTACTCAATTGCCACCCCCCATTAGCTGAAGTACCATACTCACTGTTGTCTACCATACAAGTTGAACTGTTATTCTCTCTTCCTCCCCGCCTCGGAGTATGTTGAGAAGGACTCCTCAGACTCTCAGATATTGGTACATGGTTTCCCTGTCTACTCTAAAACACATAACTCTGTCTCTTACACTGATCAATTGGCAGAGAATAGACCTCAAACGACACCCACATGGCAAAAACACAGATGGATGCCTCCACCCATATCCTTGTTGGAACCCTTGGGCATTCTTTTGTCAACAATTTGCAACAATTCTTCACACCATCGGAGGGAGCAAAGAAGGGGTTATTCCCCTCAACCACCTCTGCCACCAGCTGTGCTAGAGGAGGAGACCTTGGAGGTGCAAAAATCAAGAGCGGACAAGGTGTTGATGCCTCTTACAAATATTTCCTCTTCATTGCCTGATGAAGCTGTGATGCCTCCACTGCCGTCTATGGCAGATGACTTCAGGCAGTTCTAGGAACTGACTAAGTGAATTGCTGAAATGCTTCAGATTCCTTTAGAAGAAGTTCAGGTATCCCACCATAAACACCTGAATATCTTACATAGTTTAGCATCCCTGAGGATTGCCATTCTGGTCAGTGAAACTTTTATGGAACCCACTAAGTCTGTTTGGCAATCCCAGCTACCACACCACCTACCTACAGAAGGGCAGATAAAAAGTATCCTGTCCATGCTGGGGAATCAGAATCTTAATTTTCTCACCTGGATCCAAACTCCTGTAGTGGAGGCTGTTAATGAACAAAGTAGACAACATACCTCAAGGTCCACCCTGTACAGAAAGGACCACAGGAGGCGTAATATTTTTGGCTGCAAATCTTACTCTTCAGCCACACTTCACTTTAGAACAGCAAACCATCAGGAGCTCATGGTCAAATTTGACTGTTTGAATGGCAACAAATTCTATCACTTTATTGATCATCTGCCAGAGGAACATCATGACCAATTTCAGGACATTATTCAAGAGGGTCAGCTCCTGGCAAGATCATCACTCCAGGCCTCCTTGGATGCTGCTGACACTGCAGCATGTTCAATGTTCAATGCAGTGTTCATGAGAAGAGCTCTTAGCTCCAGCTGTTCGGCTTCCCAAGTGAGGAGCAGAGCACCACTGAGGACCTTGCCTTTGACAGTCACAGGCTCGTCGCAGATTTGACAGGTACATCTCTCCACATTCTAGAGTACTTGAGCTATGTTAAGATCCTTGGGAATTTGTACTGCTGTAAATAAAAGGAGATTTAGCTGGTCTCAGACAGCACAAAGAGCATGCCCAACCCCGTATTCAACTTATTGTGGAAAATCTGAGCCCGAGCCAAGAGACCAAAATACTCTAAAAAGAAACCTCCCTCAGCTACAGGTACCTCTTCTCAGCCATCCACAACCTCCAAGTGACAGTTTTGATGGCTTGGTTGAGAGACTCAACCACCCGATTGACTAGGATTTACAGCTGCAACATCATACCCCCACCTCCTTTCGGATATCACCTCTCCCATTTTCAAGCTGCATGGGAGAATATTACATGGGACAAATGGGGTTTGGAAGCCATAACATTTGGCTGCACCATCCATTTCAGTTCTGTTCCCTCCTACCCATTCTCCCTCCCCTTCCCTATTCAGGTACCCATCTCATGATCAATTGCTGACATGAGGTTGCCTCACTTGTGTGTGTAGGGGCAATAGAACCAGTTCTTGTGCAGCACAGGGGAAGGGCATTCTATTCAATGTACTTCCTGATCCCAAGTGGAATGGAGGTTGGAGGCCAATTTTAGATCTCCGATATCTAAACAGATATGTGGAACGGCACAAATTCAGATTTGAGCATTGGCCTGCTAAACCCAGGGTTGTGAGCTCAATCCTTGAGGGGGCCATTTAGGGATCTGGGGCAAAATCAGTACTTGGTCTTGCTAGTGAAGGCAGGGGGCTGGACTTGATGACCTTTCAGGATCCCTTCCAGTTCTATGAGATAAGTATATCTCCATATATAGGTTGGTGACCCTTTCAGCAACAATTCCCTTGTTAGATTCAGGAGATTGGTTTGTGATTCTCGACCTACAAGATGCATATTTTCATGTGGCTATTCACCCTTCACACGAGGTTTCTTTTATTTTCTAATCAACAATGACATCTACCAATACCAGGTGCTTCCTTTCAGCCTATCTTCTGCCCACTGTGTATTCTCGAATGTTCTGGCAGTAGTTGCGATCCACCTACGTTGTCTGGATATAAATGTTTTACCCTGTCTGGACGATTGGTTGATTGGAGCAGATCTTATCAGAAAGTGGTGGTGGCCATAAATGTGACACATTTTCTGCAGAAGACATCCCTCTAAGAAATGACATTGAGAGTCTCAGGAAGAGCACACTTTTTCATCATAACTATTCCCTATGCAGGGCCCCCTGAGGGATGCAGTACAGCAGAAAATATCATTTCTGCTCCTGCTTCCAAAATCAGGTCGTCTTCCCCTCACAGACCACCTCAGGAAGAGAAAATGGTCCACTGGGACATCAAACAGGATGACATGCAAGAACCAGATTGCCATTAGAAGAGACTGGACATATCTTCATTTTCCCTGGAGAATCCATCGCTCCAGTGGTCCCAACCCAGGCAGACAATTAGCACATCTTCCAGGAGTTTGCTGGAATGAACAGTTGACACACTGGAAATTCAAGTACAGGAGGAATCACAGAACCAATTGTCATCCTGCACTCCTTGGTCCAGAGAGGAGTTAAACTTCTTGATAATGGAGGGACAACTAGCAGACCACTCTTCTCTGCAGGCTTCCCTCAATGTCTCAGACACAGCAGTGTGTTGTATAGCAACTGCAGTTACAATGTGCAGGGCTTCATGGTTGCAGTCTTCGGGAATATGGAAGGAGGTTCAAATGACCATGGGGGGACCTTCCCTTCAAAGGCTGTGACCTGTTTCATACACAGACTGTCAAATCCCTGCATGCTTTGAAAGACTTAAAGGTCACTTTGCAATCCCTAGAGAGGTATACCCAGACTCTAAGGAGGGAGTACTACAAGCTTCACCTATCAGAGGCAACCGTCCCCTAATATTATGGATAACAAAGATCTTTAGAGCCTCTGAGGAAAAGAGAAGTTGCAAAGGAGAAGACCCTTCTGTCACGCATTCTGCACTACGTCATGCCAGAAAATTTGACCGGACGGTTGAGAATCTGCATGGAATGATCTTTTATTTTCAGGAGGCCTGAAACCAGATTATCTCAAATAAGTAGGTCGTGGAAATTGTGGATAAGAGGTAGTCTGTCCAGTTCCAGTCTCTCCCTCTCTGACACGTCCCTCTCTCATTTTCTTCAGGGACCCCCTTGATAAGACACTGTTAAAGGAGGAGGAAGCCTTTATGCAATTCAGAGCAGTGGAAGGAGTCCGTGTAGAATTCCAGGGTGCGGAGGGTTATTCAGATTATTTCCTAATTCCAAAGAAGAAAGGGGGCTGGTATCCCATCCTGGATCTCCAATGACTCAACCAATTCATATATTGCTTCAAGTTCAGGATGGTGACCTTCGCTTCTATAGTTCCTACCCTAGATCCTCAATATTAGTTCACACTCAATTTACAGGACACCTGTTTCCATATAGCAGTTCACCCGGCCCATAAGAAGTACCTTAGATTGGCTGGTTGCTAGTCCCAATACAGCATGATTTCTTTTGATCTCTCCACTGCTCCCAGAGTATTCATCAAGTGCCTAGCATTCATGGTGGCTCACTTAGGGAGGCAGGAAGTATATGTCTACTGTGACAAAGTTCCTCCTCTATCTTGGTGGGTCCTGCGCTTATTGGCGGATTTTCTTGCTTCAGAGATTCACCATGTGGGTTGGGGAACAGCCCAGAGACCTTCCCCTCTGGAAGAACCCACAGTCCAGGTCAATTGGGAGGTTTGGGGGGAACCTGGGCCCGTCCTCTACTCCATTGAAATCAGTGGGAAAATTTCCATGGACTTCAATGGGGCCAGGATTTCTCATGTTCTTCCATAAAGTATGTTGTTATAAATCTGTCATCCAGTTTCTACCTATTTAAATTTGGGGCACCAAGTGCCCTCTGTAATTCTCAAGAGTTAAAATGAGATCATTGACCTGTTTTTTAGCTAACAACTGAAATTTCTGAGGAATCATCCACTCAGTATCTGCACATCACAGAGGCTGAAGACGTTCAAGGGACTCAAGCTGCTGTAGCTGCATTACAAGACCTAAGATATACCTCAGAGAATGGTAAGGGATATTTTTAGTTTGAAAGGGTAGAGTAGATCTTTTTCATCAGAGTTCCCAACTCTTGTGAATACCGTGGGAAACTTGAAAAGGAAATATTTATTCTTCTGTATTGATTTTACCAAGGTATTTTCTATATGGTAGTGAGGTACTAATATTATAGTGTGGCAAACATTTCTTTGTAAGGTCATCCGTAATACTTTTTAAAAGGACAGTGTCAAGTGTTTGGGCCCACAGTGTGGTCTACCACAGGGGTTCTCAACCCTTTTCTTTCTGAGCTCCTTTCTCTCCCCCCCCCCCCCCCCCAACATTCTATAAAAACTCCATGGCCCACCTGTGCCACAACAACTGGTTTTCTGCATATAAAAGTCAGGGCCTGCGTTGGGGGGTGGGGGAGAGATGCGAAACAGGGCAATTGTCTGGGGCCCCTGTGAAGCTAAGCTGCTCAGGCTTTGGCTTCAGCCCAGGTGGTGGGACTCAAAGCTTCGGGCTTCAGCTTTCTGACCTAGGCCCCAGCAAGTCTAATGCTGGCCGTGCTTGGTGGACCCCCTGAAACCTGCTCACGGACCCCCAGGGGGCCCTGGATCACTGGTTAAGAACCACTGATCTACCATAAAGCGGTTAGAAACTGATTAGGCAAACCAAAAAATGTTTTTCTTCATTTTTCATTCATCTTACTGTTGATAACGAATTATAACTAATTACCACTGCACACCCAAATAATTACCAGTGCACACACATCTGTATATACAGTGATCATCAATAAATCATCAGCATTTATTACACCACTGTTTTTGACCTTACTATGGTATTAGTGGAATTTTCCATATGAATTATAGAAAATATCGTGGTACAGACAAAGAGCATGGCAGAATAAATGTTGAATGTTTAATTGCAATCCTCTAGATAACATTTTTGCCTTGCTGCAAGAGTCAACCAGCCAGCAGTTGAATAGCTAATCTACCATATTCTCAGTTAATTATGATGGTACACAAACAAGGAAGTAAGACCACCAGAGCTGTATTGGCTTGTGTTTGACAAGAAACAGGGGAGCACTAATTAATATTTGCTAAATGGAAAATGACAAAATCGGGAGGGAAAGAAGAAATTATTTTCAAGCTTCTCAGAGTACTAAAACAGCAGAACAGAGTATGTGAGCATGAGTTCGATGAAAAGATAAACAAGGGTCTCTGTGATGCTGCCTAACAGAGTACTTATCACAGGATTCCATTTTTGCAATGGATCCACTGTTATAACTTAGCATACATCAGGGGTCGGCAACCTTTGGCACACAGCTCGCCAGGGTAAGCACCCTGGCGGGCCGGGCCGGTTTGGTTACCTGCTGCATCCGCAGGTTCGGACGATGGCGGCTCCCACTGGCCGCGGTTGGCCGCTCCAGGCCAATGGGGGCAGTGGGAAGCAGTGCGTTCCGAGGGATGTGCTGGCCGCCGCTTCTGCCACCCTCATTGGCCTAGGACGGCGAACCGCAGCCAGGTGGCAGGTAGACAAACCGGCCCGGCCCGCCAGGGTGCTTACCCTGGCGAGCTGTGTGCCAAAGGTTGCCGACCTCTGGTATAGTCATTCTTGAACTGTATATTGTTCATCATTGACCCTTGACCTGAACTTGGAGGGATGATAATTTTGGGTAACACGTTGGTAGCAGAATGGAATTTTCAAGCATATTAAATGAGGATGTACTACTGACAATTTATATATATATGCATTTTTCCCCAGTGGGAATTGTGAATGAATCGGAGGAATCCTTTGCAATTCTTGCCCAGTCATGCATACATTTAAATTTAAAATAAGCACAACATGGGTTAAGTTTAAGCAGAAAGCTTTCAAAACATATTTTGTTAGTTTAGTGTTTCAAACTTTGTTCAAAATATTTGTTTGACATATTTCCTTTGGAAAAACTTGGAGAAGTAACATCTTGTCCAGAGGCAGAGTTATGAAGTCACACACTAGAACAAATTAAAACATACGTTAAAACAAGCAGAAATAGTTTTCAGTTCCCTAAATAAAATAATGTTGACTCATACAAATAACAGCATGTCAACTTCTTCATATTTGAAAATAAGTTATATCGGCCATGTTCTCCCCTGAGAGGAGTTTGGGGTCAAGGACCCAGTTATGCCCCCCTTTTTTCTGTGAGATGATCTGCCCCTGCCCCAGCATGAGTTAAAGCAGCTTAGGGGCTGCTCTAACATATGCAGACTGAGTATCAACATAACATAGCTCTGCCAGCTTCTTTCCTTCCAGAGACCTCTAAAACACGGATAGGTGGGCAGCAGGGATAGGAGTTCCTCACCACAAAAGGAATTTTTCACTGACTAGCTATGGCCATGTTCTGTCCCCTTCATGCTGCTGTAGGGTCATAATCTCAGTTCTGTATTTTCTGTAAACTGACTATTTCTCCGGCAGAGCCCCACACACACTGAGAAAATGAAAAAGTGTGGCAAAAACTGCTATACAAATAGAATGATCAGGCATGATCTTTCTAAAGAGAATTCATTTTCCCCTTCAGCACATTACTGACAAGGGTGGTTGTTCTGGGTTGAGAGGAACTGCAGATGGTCAAACAGATGGTAATGGTAGACAAACAGTATACTAAATATCTGTCCTGATTATTATAACTTTAGTGTTCAGATTCTGTTAATGCTGAACCCTTAGCAAATACTCATTTGGAGTCATAAAGCTTTGCAGCTTTGTAGTTTACAGTTACTGCTGTAAGTTCTGCCTATTGATTGTTTAATCAATAAGTTCTTTTAGATCACTTTCAGATGTGGATAAAAATGAACTATGCAAATGCCCATTCTGTTCCTGAGGACACTTATTTTGTGAATACTTTCTCCCATGGATCCACTGTTAAAATGTCATGTTATTGAGCTGTTGTTATATATAGCAAGAGTTCTACATGTGGGGGTGGAGGCCAGGGAGAGAAGAGCATTTTGATTCACGGAGCCTTAGAGCTGTCTTGGCTATAATTGTCTTGTGCCCATTATCTTTCTGATAAGGTGAAAGACTAGACTCCACCGCTGTAAACATCCTTCAGCAAATCATTGAGTTGGGGTCAGAGACCCATGATGCTGCTGCTGTTGCTTCTGTAGTTGCCATGGCACCTGGAACTGTTACAGTGGTAAAGCAGGTAAGAGCTCTTCTGTTTCTTAGAAAATATACATTTTATTCTCATTAATTTTTTTCATAAAATATGTATTTATTTCACAAAGGAACTTCTGTTTCTCTAAATGAGAGTACAGTGAAGGCCAACTTTCAAATAAGAATTAAAGGATTGACTCATTCAGTATAATTCCATATTCTGCCGTAGGCGGGTGGAATTTTTTACTTGTGTGCATAAAGGTTGGATATTTGCGCATAATAGTTGTTTGATTACTTTCTCTGTGTGTGAGCTTCCAGCTTTTTTTCAACATAAGATGTCAAAAAACTTACTTTCAGGGTTTTTAGAACAAAACTGAAAGTAGTTTGTTAGTAAATTTATTCAGGGTGTCTTTATTTTGCATTAAGCTAAGGTAGCATTCAGCAATTTTTTTCTGAAAAATGGCTGTAAAAGGAGCATATTTTGTATTCCCCCATGTAGTCAGCTCTACTGATATTTGTGATAAAAATAAGGTTTTGTTTTTTATTTGATTGATTGATTGACTACTTTTCAGACTCTTAGTGCTACAGAACCAACACCACTCAGGGTTTGTGTTCACTGAACAGTTAACTCAAGTTGTAGCTCAGGCATTACACCTAACTCGAGTCCTGTCCACACACAAAACCGCTTGACTTGAATGTGATGGTAACTCAAGATGACTGGCCCCTCAGGGCCCTCACCAGCTGTTAACACAATCACTGTGCCGTAATCCAATCATTCTTTGTATCTGGAGAATTATTTCACAGTATGGCTACTTTCTTCTGAGCTGAGCTAACTCATCAGGAGTTAACTTGAGTATAGAAATTCGAATTTCTGCTGTAGTGGACTTAGTCCCAGAGAAATGAGCTGGATTCTGATCTTCCTTGTGCATCACTAACATAATTGTTTACCAAGTTCCAATCGGATATAACTGTGCAATCCCCTGAAGACAGCAGGGTTGCATACGTGTCACTAAGGGCATATTTGGCCTGAAAAAATTGGTTGCTGGTGATAAGTGGGAGGAAAAGAAGCCAAGCATGACTTTTAGAGCCCATGTGGAATTAGCAAGGTAGCTATGGTCAGTTTCCTTTTTTCATGTGTGTTGTCTGGTGGTATGGAAGTCTAGAATTCAGGTGCATGTAATCTGCTGCTATAGCTTCTTTATATGTATAACCGGGTACATGTGCTAAATATGTAATATACTTTACATTGCTGTCTACATCAAGAAGCCATTTGGAAAAAGGAGAAGTGGTTTCCCTAACCCCATTCCACTTCTTTTTCTTTCCATTAGAGGCATGGCAGCCCTCAGATGAGGACTAAACTTAATTTGGACTCCACTCCCCTTGCCGCAAGCTCTTAATGACCAATACTATTGTTGAACTCAAACTCTAGTTGATTAGGGGACAGCAGAATTCCCTTTCTGGACTAATACACTGTGCAGGGTTGTCATTAGTTTGAGAGGTAACTGCAGAAGCAAGGAGACAAAAACTAATTACCAGCCAAGTTTAGAATGCGGCTTGGTGTTTTAAAGAGCTTCATTTTTATTTTTTTACGGGTAGATGTAATCAAATCCACACTCTGCCAACATGCATTTGTTACCTGATCTCAGCAACTGCACAGAAGTCCTTACTGTTAAAGTCTTTAATGACATACAACTACGATATTTGAGGGGCTTTCTGTTGCCCTACTTCTCATTTCAAAGACTTCAAATTAAAATTTGGGATTCTTTAAGAAGAGTTTATTAGATGGCCAATGAATGATTCTGCAATCAAGAAAGAGGACAACTTGGGCTAAAAACCTGTCCTAGTTTAATGGAGAAGTGAAGGCAATGATTAGAAATAAACAAATTTATATATAACAAATAGAAGAAGAGAGAAAAAAATAGATAGTAATTGCTATAAATTAGTCAGAAGTTACGAAGAGTAGAAAATTGATAAAGTAATTTACGACAAGGAAAATCTATAGCTGACAGGGCTAAGGACAACGAGGAGTTTTTTAAAGTATATTAGAAACAAAAGAAATCCTAGCAATAGTATAGGCCTGCTACTAGAGGAAGATGGTAAAATTATGGATGCAAAAAATACATTAGTGTTCTATAAATATTTCTGTTCTGTACTTGGGGAAAAGCTGAATGATGTGTTTGAATCACTTGAGGATAATGGAGTACTTACCAGTCCATTAGTAACTAAGGAGGATGTTAAACAAAATCTACTAGTGATAGTGATAAATATTTTTAAAGCAGAAGGTCCAGATAACTTGCACCCAACAGTCCTGAAAGAGTTGGTCCTGAAAGAAATCTCTGGCCTGATGATATTAATTTTTAATTAATCTTGGAATATTGAGAAAATTCCAGAACATGGAAGAGTGATAATGTTGTTCCAATATTCAGATTGGCAAATGGGATGATTTGGATAACTACAGGCCAGAGACTGACATAGGGTCTTGGTGACTGCTATCTGGGCCTGTTGGGTGGAGTGGTCCTTGAGGAGCCAGACTTCCAAATATGGAAAGAGACCATGATGTCCCACTGACATAGGTCGGCTGCTGCTGCTGAGTGGACCTTCCTTAAGACCCTCAGGGCCATGGAGAGCCCAAAGGGAAGGACACATTATTGGTAATGATCCGAGTCTGTGACAAAATGCAGAATGCATTTGTGGGAGGGATAAATAGTCACCTGAGAGTAGGTGTCTTGAAGGTCAAATGCGATGAACCAGTCCCCTGGATCCTGGGATAGGATTATGGCAGCTAGGGTCACCATCCTGAAGTGCTACGATAGGATGTAGGTGTTCAGGTTCCTGAGGTCTAATGTCAGCTTTCAACCACCGCCTGTTTTGGGAATCAGGGAATATAAACAAGGCAGGAAGCAGATGGAAACAATAGACACCACAATTGCTGCATCTCAAGCCTGCAGGAGGGTGAGAAGGAACTAGAGCAGTGGTGGGTCTGCACCACTTTGTATGCCTCACTTGGGAGCACGAGACTCTGCTTTGTGTAGGTGCAGACCCTGCTATTCTCCGATCAAGGGTGCGTGGGCGCGCACACACCCTGTGGTGGAGCATCCTTACAGACATATATTCAAAGGAGGAGAAGTTGTTTACTTGTACAGTAATTTGTGTTCTTTGAGATGTTTTGTCTCCATGGGTGCTCCACCTCCCATTGTCCTTCCCCTCTGCTGTGGAGTCTTCTGTGTTTCATGGCCAAAAAAGTACTGGAGCTGTGGCGGGTCTGCAACTCCTTATTTGCCCTCAAGTTTGGAGCACGATGCACTGCTCTGTACAGGCACAAACCCACAAACATTGCTGTTTACAGTCTCCGGTCGAAACTGTACTGGAACTCAGTTAAGCACCCGTAAGGACAAAACATCTTGAAGAACTCAAGTTACTGCACAGTTCAGCAACGTCTCCTAGCTAATCTAGTAATCTTAACTGAGTTTGGCATAGGAGCACTAAACTCCTCCTCACAGGTGCCACCCCACTCCCAGCACACTGACCTCAAATCTTGGTTCCCCATAGCCCCCCACATCCCTATTCACTTTCTCCTGTTTCCCCAAAGCCCTATGCAATCTCTCATGCCTTCCAGGGTTATGTCTACACAGCAATGTAAGCCTAGGGTTAGTGGAACTCGAGTCAGCTGACCTGTGTCAGGGAACCCTGGGCTTGAGAGTCTACCTTGCATTTTAACCTTAGGTTAAGGATTTTCTGATCCATGCTCGAATTTAGTGCTCTGGCATCCACACTGCAGTGCACAGACGAGAGTCACAGTAACCCTATCTTGGAGTGCCTAGCACCGCCATCCCTCTCCCCCTCCCCCCAAAAAGTGTTGACTCTCTAGCCCTAAAAATGTGTTGCACTGTGGGAAAACTCTACTGCCCACTCTGTTTCCTAACTGTGAGGGTGTTATTGATGGGACTCAGGTGCCCATAAGGAGCTCATGAGTACATACACCACATAATTAGCTCCTCTGGTGGCTGGCTCAGTAGAATAACTGCAGTTTGAGAAGGCTTGGTACTGAACTATCACCTAATCTGAGAATTGGGCTCTCCATCTCTAAGCTGAGTCACATTGGCAGGAAAATGCCCATGTGCTTCTGTCCTGAGGATAATTAGGACATCAATCCCCAGGGCTGTCAAACTATTAAAATGAAATTTTGCATTCTTAATTTTTAAAATGGGATGTTCAATGAAGGTGTTTTTGTTTGGTTATTTTTTAATTTATTTTTGTCTGTTTGTTTTGAAGTTTGACGTAAAATGTAGGTTTCAGAGAAAAACACACACATACACCAGCCTGGCTGCTGCTGGCTACAGTGCGGTGAAGTGCCTCCCCAGGCCTTGGGGAGCAGTGTGCTCCAGCACCCCCTGGGGAGCTCTTATCCCTGACCCTGCTGCACCCCAGGAGGCAGAGGTATGGGATCCTCGGAAGGCTGTGGGGAAATTTGGGGGCTGGCTCCCACTCATTGCCCTCACAGTACACGCTGCTCAGGCACCCCTGCACGTGAGCTCCAGGGAGGGTAGGGGAGGCCCAGGAGCAAGGGGACCAAGCATCTGCCCTGCAGGGATGGGGAGCGGCAGGGCTCCCAGCTCAGCATGGCTGAGGGAGGAATGACCCCCAACATCCTGGCAGCTGGGAGCTGCCTCCCGCCTGTCAGTTTTGCCCCCTGCTCCATGCAAGCTCCGCACAGCAGCAAGGAGAAGCAGGAGCTGCTGCTGCCATGAGAGGAGCAGGAAGAGGGAGCGTGCTTGGCCAGGCAGTAACGGCGCTTTCGGCCACTGCGCTGGCTCCCTGCAGCGCTGCTCCTCTGTCGCTGGGAACTGTAAGATACATCCGGAGGACTTTTGGGACCCGAGTCAGGCTGGAAAGAAATCGGGCTTGAACCCTAGGTCCCTGCTTAATACAGCCCTGCAGGGTCCTAGTACTCTAGGTCCAACCCTAGGTGAGTACAATTGGTGCGTTGACGCAAGGGGAGGTAGGCTTGAGCCAGGCCTCACAGTGCTCTGTAGACATAGCCCAAAGCACACTCATTCTGCCTCCTGCTCCTCTACATACCAGCTCATCTCTCCTTCCCCATTCTTCCTAGCTTGGCTCCTCAAAGCACAGCTGATGGCTCAGGATGGCAGCCTGAGGAGATAGAAGTAACTGTAGGATCTGAGAAGTTCCTTTGGCTAATCTTGCCCAAACTCAGTTATTTATCTTGACTACTAGCACTGATTCTTAGTGTTTAATTTTTACATTTTCAAAGTATCCAAGATGTTATCAGCATGAGTATGTGTGTGAAGTTCAGAGTTTGTGGGGAATGTGGTTGTTTAGCCAGGGGAACCCAAAGAAGTGCAATGGAAATGGCAACATTTCAAAAAGAACACAAAAACGGCCATACTGGGCCAGACCAAAGATCCATCTTGCCTAGTATCCTGTCTTCTGACAGTGGCCAATGCCAGGTACCCCAGAGGAAACGAACAGAACAGCTAAACACCAAGTGATACATCCCCTGTCGTCCATTCCAGGCTTCTGGCAAACAGGCTAGGGACACCATCCCTGTCCATCCTGACCAATAACCATTGATGGACCTACCCTCCTTAAACTTGTCAAGTTCTTCTTTGAACCCTGTCATAGTCTTGGCCTTCACAACATCCTCTGGCTCATTTTAAAAGGATCATTTCAAAAATGTTTCCTCTGCACAAGTTAGTAAATGTTTTACTAAAAAATGAGGTAGAAATTTATTTGGCTCATGAAGATTTATTCTGCCAAATTTGGAGACTACATTCAATCTTTAAAGTGAAAAACAGGGATTTCAGTCCTGCTTTAAGTGCAAATTACAAAATAACCATAACAATGGAGTCACTGCCAACATCCCCATAAGCTATATCTCTATATATAAAATAGGAATGAAGTGGCTAAGAATGATCTATAGCTAGGTCTCCATACTTTATATCCAGGTCGCTGTGTAAAAAGGAGGGATTGCCCCCATATGGCATCACATCATCATATCTTCTTGCAGTGTCAGGCCTCATGGCAAAGAGTCCTTGGCGCTATCCTTGCTGGCCAGCCCTAACTTGGCTACAGCACCTCTGGGGGGGTGGGGAGGGGCAAAAAAACAGTCTACAGCAATGATCCCCTGTGGTAACACCTAGTGGCAAGCGCAGGGTTAAGGGTAAGTGGGTAAGTAAGCCCACCCTACTCCACCAGGTTCTGGCCCAGGCCCCTGGGAAACCGGTAACCTCCTTATTAAGGAGTCAAGTGTCGGTTCCCAATGCATTCCCTGGGTCACTTCCTACCCTTGAGCGCACTTCAGATCTGTCCTCCACAGGCAGCAGCTTGGTGTGTCTGTCTGTCACTGTAGCTGGTGGACTTTCCATAGCATAGTCCGGGATACCCCCCTTGGCAGTCTGGAGAGCTGACTGTTCTTCAGCAGGAGCCTGCGGCACACATCCATCCTCTTCCTCGGCCAGCCAAAACTGAGCTGATGAGTTTCCTTTTATCTGTTCCCTCCACAGGGAGCATGGGCAGCCGGACAAGGGGGCAGGGCCTCTTGGGCCCAAAGTGATTGGTTAACCCCCACTTGACCAGTGCAGGGTTGAGAGACCCCATCACAAACAGTATTAATTACAATTATTTTGTTTTAAGTAATGGGACCTTTTTTCAGTGAAAGAGTGAGAAGGAGAATTAACATTGTCTTGAAATGCTGCCAATAAGAAACTGCAACTGTAAACCACAAAACTTTTAAAAAAGTATTATTTCAATTACTCTTTCTCCCTCCAAGTATTAAATCAAATCAATTTCTTTCTCATCATCTTGAACACAAACATCTTATGCCCTGGACACTCCTACTTTCTTGCTATCTTAATAAAGAAAGGCAGTTTGTATTAGAAAGGAATTCACTCCTTCACTTTTCAACCTGCAGCCCTTTGCCACTGAGTTTACAATCTTAAACAGCTTGACACAAATCAGTTCTTTTCCCTTCCCTTTTACACTTCCGTGTGAACTCTCGTTCTTCTTTTCTGCTAGCCCTGATGCCAAATTAGTATAAGCACTGATCCTGTATCAAATCCTAGAATCCTTTTGCTCCACCTTTCTTGCATCTTTTTCAATATTTCCATTGTCCTACAAACATAAAAGACCAATTGTGTCCTGAATTGAGGTCACATAGAGGAAGAATTGGCCCATGAAGATAAATGGACCTGAAACTGAGTCATAGTAAATTACCTCATTCTATCCATGGAAAGTACAAATACCAGTTTTTGATGCTTAAAGCAGCATTTATGTGCATTCTTCTGTAACAGGTTTTATTTTTTCTGATGTAATTTGTGTTGTAGATTTACAATCTTTTCCGAGACCTACCGTGAAGCCTACTTTTTTTGTCTACCAGTTCAACTACCTGCTTGTCCACAAGTATACTCTTTATTCCCTGTATTCATGCAGATAATCTTTTACCAAATTCTGTATATTCAATGTAGTCATATTATCTGGCCTCTTGTTTGTCTCCCCACCGGAGGATTGCTTTTAAGATTATAATCCAATCCATTTTTCTGGATCTTTTCAAAACTTCAAACAGCATTAACATGTCTCTGCTGAGTCATCTGCTACTTGCCTTACCATGGAGAACAGAAAAGCCTTGGACAGCAATTCTTTTATAGCTGGCTTGAGCCTGATGCTTTGTCAACTTTTAATTACTCTGAATTCCTAACTCTTCTCCCTGTTGTGATTTTAAGACATGGTCATATTTCACTTTCCCACTGAATGTTTTATTTCACTTTCTATCCTATGACCTTGAGTTTCTCATGTGGATTGTTGGACAAATAAATCACTCAGGGTATCAGCAGTATATCAGCATCATCTGTCACTAAGTTCCCGCCTTGGTCCTTTAATGGCCTGACTGAGTCCTTGCTTCGAAGTTGGGTTCTTGTTTTTCTAAAACAACATTTATTTCGGATACTTCGATTTCTTGTATTATTTTTTATGTAATTTTTTCCTTAGAAACCCACTTGTCTTGTCTTTTTCATGCACGCTGAAGGTGTGCTGTCAGCCTTTTCCCCCAATATTTGTTAGTCCTTTGAAGTTATTTTCATATTTTTATATTTGCATTATGAACTTTCTTCTGAGCCTTAAGTGCTTAGAACACATGGAGCTTTTAAAAATAATGAACTCTTGCTGCAATTTTCCCCAGACGTTGTTACATAATAGAATAATCTCTTTCCACTGTCCTCCCTGAGTCTTCTTTCTCCCAGTACATTGTTCCTTCCAACTTTTATCCAGGAACTAACTCAGTCTTTCATACTTGGCCCCTGGAAGTTTTTTGCCCTTGTCCCTCGAACCATGATGTTTTAATTTCAATCCTAATGATGGTGTGTTCAGTACTTGCAAAATCCTACATTATGAGCTCAATCCTGCTCCTCTTGAAGGGAATGGGATGTTTGCCATTGACTTGAGTAGTAGCAGTCTTACCTTAGCATTTTGAGTCCTGACATTGTATTACTAGATATCAAATCTAATCCTCGTTTTTGAATTGTGTAGTCATTTCTTAATTCTGGTCAGGTTGCAAAGAACATACCCTTTTACACTGCCCAGTTTCCATAAAGCTGTGATGTGTAGTCTTATAGGATGTATTGTAGAAGGTGGAGGTATACTACAATGTAGTCGAGACCAGGAGCAGATGAAGGGATCAGGTTTCAGAATGGAGATAGAGGTGCCCCTCAGGCATCTATACTGGGCCCAGTGCCGTTCAACATATTCATAAATGATCTTGAAAAAGAGGGAAACAGTGAGGTGGCAAAATTTGCAGACAATACAAAATTTGCCAAGATAGTTAAGTCCAAAGCTGACTGCGAAGAGTTGCAAAGGGATCTCACAAAACTGGGTGACTTGGCAAAAAAGTGTCAGATGAAATTCAATATTGATAAATGCAAAGTAATGCATATTGGAAAACATAATCCGAACTTTATATACAAAATGATGGGGTCTAAATTAGCTATTACCACTCAAGAAAGAGATCTTGAAGTCAGTGTGGATAGTTCTCTGAAAACAGCCACTCAGTGTGCATCATTATCATCGTCGTCATGTTCCCATTATGCCTCTGGCGTTTAGGGCAGTGACGAAGCTCCTCCACTCCTGTCTGTTTCTGGCAAGTCTTTCAATGGATCCCCAGCTGTGCCCCACGTTTTTCAGCTTGGCTTCCACAGCTCTTCGCCGTGTTGTTTTCGGGAGGCCTCATTTTCACTTGAAAACAACATGCAAGGTGCAGCAGCAGTAAAAATGCTAACCCTATCTCAGAGATGTTAGAACTGGAAAAGGTACAGAGAAGGGCAATAAAAATGATTAAGGGTCTGGAACAACTTCTGTATGAGTAGAGATGAAAAAGACTGGACTTTACAGCTTGGAAAAGAGACGACTAAGGGAGGATACAATAGAGGTCTATAAAATCATGACTCGTGTGGAGAAAGTGAATAAGGAAGTGTTATTTATCCCTTCACATAACACAGGAACCAGGGGTCACCCCGTGAAATTAATAGGCAGCAGGTTTAAAACAAACAAAAGGAAGTACTTTTTCACACAACACATAGTCAACCTGTGGAACTCCTTGCCAGAGGATGTTGTGAAGTCCAAAACTATAATGGGGTTCAAAAAAGAATGAGATAAGTTCATGGAGGATAGGTCCATCAATGGCTATTAGCCAAGATGGTCAGGGATGTGATCACATGATCTGGGTGTCCCTAGCCTCTGATTGTCAGATGCTGGGAGTGAACGATGGGATGGATCACTCGATGATTTCCTATTCTGTTCATTCCCTCTGAAGCACCTGGCATTGGCCACTATTGGAAGACATGACACTAGGCTAGATGGACCACGGGTCTGACCCAGTATAGCTGTTCTTATGTTTTTAAGGGATAGGCTATCTAGCCCCACATGTCTCTCCTGGAATCATATGACCAGTTCAGAATCTCAGCTTTTGTTTAGAAAGTTATATTTGCAACCCTCGTGGATGCAAAGAAAATGTGACCCAAGTGTAACCAATTCCGGCCTAAATCGGCAGATGGCCTGAAATTGTAGGTCCAAAAGATGTGAACTGGTCCCATTTATCTTAACTCTGAAAGCTGCTGCTGCCCCAAAAAAGAGCAGTCCATGACAGGGTGAGGCTATGACATAGGTGTGAAGCCACTGAAGGGCCTGTGTGGGTTGTGCCTATGGCCCTGAATTGCCTTAGTACAGCCCTTGCTGAGAGCTAGTGTAGAAAATGTTATCAAGCTTAGGAGTATATTGATATCTACACTGGGAAAAATTGATTGCATGACAGCTATGAAAATGTACAGCTGCTACTAGGAAATATGCATCAAATGCCTGAGAAGAAAGGAAGATGTCAGTCTGGAGCATTACCAGTATGGTCTGAAATTGACAAGACTCTATGCTACAGCTCTGACAGCATTGGGGGAACAGAAGTTCAATCTTGTCAGTTTCAAGCCACTTCAGCACTAATGCTCCGATTAGAATCTTATCCAGGAGAAGATCTGATGAGGAGCTTTCTTTGTGGCACAGCACTTGAGTTGTTCTGGATCTGCTAAAGGGAGGGTAGAGAGACAGTAGTGAAGCAGAGAAACAGATTGAAGAAAGAGGGAGACTTAGAACTAAAGAGTGATTGGGAAATAAACTAATAAAGGGTTAGAGAGACTAAGTAGTTAATAAAGGATGGTAGAAATAGACAAAAACAATGTGGGGGTGGGGGAAGAAGCACAATTCAGTGAGAACAGAGGCTGTGACAAAAAAGTGGGGCAGGATGGACAGAAAATAAAGAATGGAGAACACACTCTCCTATTGATCCACTGCAATTAAAAACTGTTTATTTTTTCAAGGAATATTATTCAAGTAAATCGACATTTTCTCAAGCCAAGAAAAGCAAATTCCATGTCTTTTAAAGAGTTGATTTGACTCAATTTTTTTAACTGAAAGTCTTAAGCATTTGAAAAGTTTAAAGAAAGACCCAAGCCTTAGACCCAAATAATAGTGGCTTTACTTCATTTTCACTTTTGCTGGCTCATGGTGTATCTGTGTGAAAGGTGTACACAAGAGTATAAGTACACACTATTCATGCCGTAGGATTCATGCACACACCATACTAGTCCAGGAAAATGTAAATCTTAATAAAATATACATTTAAAAAAATCCGTACTAGTTTGATGTTGTCACAGTAACATAGCCCCTCAGGTGTTTTTTTTAATATACATTTCATTAAGATTAAAATAGGAATAAATCAGTTCTTTCCTCAGTTGCTTAAATGACTTTCTTTGCTTAAATTGCTTTTGGTAAAATTGGTACCTGCAGGAGGTATTTATTGCCCATGTAAATATTCACATACATGTTCTAAAACACCTATCATTTTTAGTAAGTGAACTGTTAGTTTGGACACATTTCTGAGGGAAAATAGCTCCGAGTCTGCTGCACAGAATTGGAGAAAAATATAATAGTGGTGCAAAATTATGCTAGCTTAGTATCTGAAATTTTTTTCACCAGAATACCAAATGACAACTTTGTTTTCTGTGTCTTGCAAATTTTTTCCTTTAAAGAATGTTAAAACTTTACCATATAAAGCTACCTCTTTTTGTCTCTGCATGTCTTTAGAGTTTTTTTACCCCCCTGTTGTTATCCTCACCCAGCTATGTTTAAGGTAAGTATGCATAAAATTATGGAAATGTAGGGCTGGACGGGACCTCGAAGTCTGCAAGTCCAGCTCCCTTTGCTGAGGCAGGACCAAGTAAACCTAAACCATCCCTGACAGGTGTTTGTCCAAGCTTTTCTTAAAAGAGCTCTGCTGATGGGGATTTCACAACCTCCCTTGGAAGCCTATTTCAGAGCTTAACTACCATTATAGTTAGAAAGCTTTTCCTAATATCTAAGCTAAATCTCCCTTGCTGCAGATTAAACCCATTACTTCTTGTCCTACCTTCAGCTGACATGGAGAACAGTTGATCACCATTATCTTTATAACAGCCGTTAACATATTTGAAGAATGTTATCAGTCTTTTCTCAAAACTAAACATTCTCATTTTTTAACCTGTCCTAACAGGACATGTTTTTTTTAAACATTTTATCATTTTTGTTGCTGTCCTCAGGATTCTCTCCAGTTTGTCCACATATTAATCTTTCTTTAAAAATTGCACACAGACTGGACTCGGTACTCCAGCTTAGGCCTCACCAGTGCTGAGTGCAAAGAGACAGTTACCTCCTCTATCTTACCTATGACACTCCTTTTAATACACCCAGAATTATATTAGTCATGTGATCCAAAATAAGCCCCCAGTCCCTTTCGTCAGTACTACCACATAGCCAGCTATTCCCCATTTTGTAGTTGTGCATCTGATTTTTACTTCACAAGTGAAGTACTCTGCACTTGCCTTTATTGAAATCCATCTTGTTGATTTCAGACCAGTTCTCTAATTTGTCAAGGTAATTTTCCATTTTAATCGTGTCCTCCAAAGTGCTTGCAACCTGTCCCAGCTTGATGTCATCCACAAATTTTATAAGCATACTCCCCACTCCATTATCCAAGTCATTAATGAAAATTCATCAGCTTTTCCCTATATGATCATAGGTATATTTACATATAGTCTGTTTTAGCTCCTTTCAAAAGTTCTGGTGTCCCCAAAAACTCTAGATTTCCACATGTTATAGAGGAGATTTACAAAGCATCCACCTTAAAAGTCCAGGCACTTCTATACCATGCATTATAGGGTCACTGTTAGTGCCTTGGCTAATAAAGCTTTCAGATGAAGTGTTCTAGGGCATAAATTCAGTAATCTTGGGGGGAGGGGGTGTTTTGTTTTCGTTTTTTGAAAGGGGAAAAAAGGTCAAGTAGCATGTATTCTTTTTTCAAGACGTTTCCCTATGGGTGCTCCATGTCAGGATGTGCAGTCTTGATTGGTGTCAGAAGACCAGGTGGTAGGCGGTCTGCCTAGTGGTCAGAATCCGAATGCCAGAGCCAAAGGTCAAGACAGAATTAGACACATTCATGGAGGATAGATCAATCAATGGTTATTAGCCAAGATGGTCATGGACACAACCCCTATCCTCCAGTTGTCCCATAATCTCCACCTTCCAGAGGCTTAGATGGACCATTGGTCTGACCCAGTATGGCCGTTCTTATTTTCAGATGCAGATTTTCTTATCTGTACAGATTTGTGTATAAACAGCCTCAAAACAACTTCCAGCTTGTGTCCAAATTCAAATCATTCTCTCTGCATCCGTTTTTAAGCCAACAGCCTATTCAGACTCCTATCCTCATGTCAAGTTTCAGCTCAGGATATTTTAATATTTTAGTATTCGCATAATGCAGATGGATTCTCTTGTTCAGTTTTTCAACTTACTTTTATTGAAATACTGATTCATTCCTGGGTCTGAAATATGGTAAACATACTGAAATGTCCCAGGAATAGTTGCCCTACGGGTCTCATTTATGCCCTTCTTTTCTATATGATTGTTTATGATTATTCATTCCCCCCCCCGCCCCCCCCAGTTTCATCAGTTCCAGTGTTAATCAGGACATTGACTCTGCCTCCATCCATAGTGTGATATTAACTGTCCAATATGTGAAAGTTGTTTGTAGTGTTGCTGTAGCCACATTGGTCCCATCGCATCAGGGAACGGGCCACCCAAATACCCTGAGAGAATCTGCTTTAGTACAGTACACCCCTAGTTGTCACCTACCACCCCACACTGGAACCCGTATGGATTATAAACAGTTACAACCCATACCTGATGGGAACCACATCCTGAAAGAAATCTTTCCTGTATCTCCTCTTCAGTCCTTCAGACAACCACCCAATCTCACAAAGCTCATCATCAGAAGCAAGCTCCTGGACCCACCAAATCACAGGGGCACCAGACCCTGCCATGACAACAAAAGCAAAACCTGCGGACATCTCTCTCCTGCTACAATAATCACACACCCCCCAACACTCCTTTCAAGATCCATGGGTCCTACATGCCCCTCTTGCAACATTCTTTGGGGGACCCACAGGGCTCCGCGTTTGGTCCTCCTCTCTTCTCACTCTACACCTTATCTCTGGTACTCTCAACTGCAAACACAAATTCACAAATACCATCTCTATGTTAACAACTCACAGATCTACCTCTGTACTCCAGACCTGCCTCCTTCTGTCCAGGCTAACTCATTATCTTTCTTTAAATTTTTCCTTAAAACTCTACTTTGCTTTGATGCCTACAAAAATTTCGACAGTGGTTTAGGCTGCTGGTGTGCTGATACCACTGTCTATCATCCTGACCAGTATTGTCTTGTTGTTTCCTCATACTTCCTCCCTCAGTCTGTCTGCATCCATCTATAGTCTCTTGACTTATACTTGTAAGCTCTCTGGGGCAGATACTGTCGTTTTGTTCTCTGTGCAGCACGGAGCACAATAGGGTCCTGGTGTCTGACTGGGGTTCCTTGATGCTATGGTAATACAAATAATAAATAATAACAACAGGAGAAAGTTGCTCCATTGTCTATGCTCTTCTTCTTCCTCCCCACCTCAAAACCACTTGCTAGATTAATCTTCCTACTATCTCTGAACTTTAGAGTGGTACAGTAACTCCTCACTTAAAGTCATCCCGCTTAACGTTGTTTCGTTGTTACGTTGCCGATCAGTTAGGGAGCATACTCATTTAAAGTTGTGCAATGCTCCACTCTTACGTTATTTGGCTGCCTGCTTTCTCCACAACTGGCAGCCTCCCTACGGCCCCCTCCCCCGCAGTGCCTCCCGCCCGCCACCAGACTCTGAGGATCAGCGCCTTCCCCCTCCGCTTCCTGCTGGCAGCAATCAGCTGGCTTGTGGCATTCGGGAGGCAGGGGAGGGAGGGGGGAGGCACGCCGAGTCCTCGCTCCTCCCCCCTCCCTCCTGCCCGGGGCAGTCAGCTGGCTTGCCGCGTTCAGGAGACGGGGAGGGAGGGGAAGCCTCCGCGCCAAATCCTCGCTCCTTCCCCCTCCCTCCTGCTTCCAAAACGCTGCAAGCCAGCTGATTGCTGTGGGCGGGAGGAACGAGGACTCGGGCGCACCTCCACTCCCTCCCCGCCTCCTGCTGGTGGCAATCGCTGGCTTACGGCGTTTTGGAGGCAGGAGGAACGGGGTAGGAGCGAGGACTCGGCGCGCCTCCCCCCTCCTTCCCCTACTCGGCAATCAGCTGGCTTGCGGCATTTAGAAGGGAGGGGAGGGAGGGGGGAGGAGCCAGGATGCAGCAAGCGAAGTAAAGGGGGAGGAGGTGGGGGGGAGAAGAGGTGGGTCAAGGGTGGGAGCTTGGGGGAAGGAGTGGGCGGGCTGAAGGTTGAACCCTCCGCCTCTGGTGTTTGCAGAGTAGGGGAAGCTGCCCTGGAACCTAACCCCTCCATTTACATTAATTTTTATGGGTAAATTGGATTCATTTAACATCATTTCACTTAAAGTTGCATTTTTCAGGAACATAACTACAACGTTAAGTGAGGAGTTACTGAACTAAATCTAAATTGGACAAAATGCTTAGCTGTTTTGTAACTTAGCATGGCAAACACTTGATTTTTAGTGTAAATGTATTCCCTTATCATATCATTAGCTAAGCACTACACATGCTACAGTATTTCCATAGGGTTGGCTTGACCTACAAGTTGGATTTGTTTAACGAGCATAAGAAAATATTGGCTTTTCAATCATTTCCCCTTTTATTTTGTTTTCCTCCATCTTCTCATTTCCTAGCCACTTCAGGCTCCAGTAAAGTCCTGCTGTGGCAACAGCAGCCTGTTTCAAAGTGCCAGAAGTACTAATGCAAAGCAAAGATTATGTATCAGTTTGAAGAAAACCACAGCATAGAATTTTATACTGTAACTTGTCTTCAGAAATGGGCACCTGATGGTATTAGTATGGCCGTCATGTCTAAAACTACTGCACATTAAGGGTCTGTGCTTCAAAGAATCACCTGCAGCACAGAGGCTCAGAGCCCTGGTCAGTCGACTTGGACTCATGGGGCTCAGGCAGCAAGGTTAAAAATAGCAGCCAAGACGTTCCCGCTCAGGCTGGAACCAGGGCTGTGAAACATGGCGAGGGTTGAGGGTCTCAGAGCCCAGGTTCCAGCCTGAGCAGGAATGTGTACACTGCAGTTTTTAGCAGTCAGTTGACTTGGGCTCAGGGACTTGGTGCCGTGGGTTTTTCTTTGCATTGTAGACGTACCCTTAATTTCATCTACACACTTTGGGCTTAATTCAACCCTGGCACCAGCATAACTGAGAGTGCATTATTCCCAATGGTGGAAAACCCACCAAGAGGGGAGTTGTAGAAAACCTCTGCTCTGAGGCATGGAGCAGGCAGGCACTCCCTCATAAGTGGGCAGAGCTAGCTGTGGAGGGATTTTGGCCAGGGCTTGTACATTCCCCACGTATCCTCTGCCGGCAAGGTTCCTGTGGATCCCTGGCCACATATATCAAGACTGGTCTTACCTGGTGCAATCCCTAGGGATGATAGCAATGCAAACAGCACCTGACCTTCTCAGAAGGGAATCTACCTGTGGAACGCAAGAATAAGCGCATTAAGTCATCTTTACTCTGTATGCCCAGGGCAATAAAAACACACCAATAAATGCAGGTGGGGTGGTTAATTTAACTTTCTTTATGCGCCATTTTCATTTCCAAAGAATATAATTGAATAAGTATTAGATTGCTGCCATTGAATTGAATGAGATTTTGTGTTCTTTTCATTTTCACGTCAACCGTGCTTTATTTATGTACACACACAAGACTATGTTAAAAATTATGTCTGGGTTTTGATTTAGGATGACTAAAACAAGGCAATCCAAACTTCCAGTCAGATTGCATTATGCTTGCTTGCAGCTGTCAATGAATGTAATGCCACTCTCCTGAGCTGAGCCACATTTTGTTAGAAGATTGTGTGTGCTGCAATAACAAAGCACAAGTTAGAGTGAACTAGAGTCCTTTTCTAAATACTACTTGTGTCAAGCATTGCTGTTTGTGTGCAGGTTTCACAGCCAGATGTGGGATTTTAATTGCCCTGCAAATTCAACTCTCTGTCTGAATCCTCTAGTGATTAGAGGTTTGTCTGGCCTTTATATTTTTGAATAGTGTATTTTGTGTGGAGCCCTTCCTTTCCTACTGGATCAGCTACTGAAGCAATTAGTCTCATGAGAGGAGGTGATGATCATGCGAATGGAGATTTCTCTCTGGATTCACTTCTCTTCAAAATTTAAGCATTCATCTTTTTTTAAAAAAAAGTCAACCTCTTCTGTTTGTATAGATATCCTTCCAAACATAAACCAAAGTGGTGCTGAATGTAGATGAACAATGGTGTGCATATTTTTGAAAGCGGACTTGGCCTTCTACCTTTCAAAAATTTAGGCCAAGATTTTCAGTAGTGACCAGTGCCTCTGTCCTGAGACAGCTTAAATAGGCCTGATTTTCAGACAGCACGTGCAGAGCCTTTAAACATGTTTCAAGCGGGGCATGCAAAATCACTTCGCAAACGTTAAAATTTTGGCCTTAGCTCTCAGTTTCAACTATTTCAGAGCTGATTGTTTTTGCAGTAACACTCAGCTACTCTGGTAATGTGAGCAGAACCTGGGTACAGTAGAAGCACTTCTCTGCATCCCCAACTCTGCAGTCCAACCCAACTTGTCGTCCTTACTCAGGCGAAACTTCAACTGAACTCGTAGAACCAAATTCTGCTCTGTTACCTTGTGCTATTCCATTAAGGTAAATGACAACAGCAAGAATTTTCAGGGGTTAAATCCTTTACCAGATGGAGCCCCATGTATTCCCACCAGTGTATCACAGACATACAGACAGTGGGCGCCCTCTGGATAATTTAACACCTGAACTTCCTTGTTATTGGTTGACCAAGGGCTTTGTGTAGCCTGCTGAATTGAGTGCAAGTTTAAAGGGGTGTGAATTCAAATCCTAAGGGATTGTGAGTCTCTATAAATTGTCTGACCAAAAGGATTTAATATGGAATAAAAAGTTAAAGGAAAAGTCAGTGTATAAAGACAAGGATGAATCGTTAGAAAAACCATCAAATTAGAAAAGATTGTCAAGAAAACATGGTGAATGTAGAGCTGCTTCTATCCTTGCCAACCTCTGCCCCCAGGACTCAAACACATGCTTCAAATCTTCATTGTAGAGTTTTTTCCCCCCCAAGTAGTGGGGATAAGAGTATTGACCATCAAATGTTTCCTTGAACTTGATAGTTTCATTTCTATTACACTGTTATCGAAGTATTATATATGAGAGTTGGAAAAAACGTATTGGGTCACCACCTCTCTGCTAATTTAAATAAGAAGCCCTTTTTCTAATCTGCTTAATTTTGAAGAAGACATGCTTTATACCTGGCTGACCCCTTTCTTTTTCTAAGTTGCCACTATTTTGTATATGTTCAATGTTACCATCAGATACGGGGCCAGACTCTATCCTCGGAGAAGGAAGAGCCTCCTGACTTTGTGCTATAGTACACAATGGGATACAAGAAAATGATAATGTATCAATCATTTGTTATCGCCTCTTTTATTATGCTTTGTGTATCTGCCTGAAATGCTGTGGACTTTTGCTCTCTCTCCTGGGATCTAGCGGAGCTAGCATTATTCCCATTTTTCCATGTTCTTGTTATAAGTAGGGGATTTATTGATATAGTTGGAGATCTGAGACTAGCATTCATTGTAGAGTGAATATCACTTCGTATAAATTCTGTCAGTTACATTTTTCCAGTGTGAAATAAATCATTATTTATCTTGGGGGGAGGGGAATCATTTCACAAAACATTTGTTCAGGTTAAATGAAACAGAAACAGTCTTGAATAAAAACTACCTTTTTTTAAAAAAAAAGAGGAGACAATCTAAATTAATTACATGGAGCAGCAGACTTGTCATTTATGATCCTGCTTACAAATGAAACTGTCCTCTTTATTGAGCACAGCAGTATTATCAGTATCAGTATAATCAGTATTCTACAGAAAACCGACCGTTCCATCCTCTTGCTCCCCCTGTGCTTGGTTTTTTTTTTTTTTTTTAATTGTTACTATTTGAGAGATTATGCTTGTGGTAAATGACTGAAGCATCATAACATTTTTACTTTCAACTGTGGCCTGGAGAACTGTTCAGGACTGCAGATGAGCTCTGCATGTTGTATGGATCTGATGATGAATGAAGACCTGTTCTTTAAATTCATGTGCAGAGTTACTGATGTGATTTTGTGACTGACTCCCAAACAGAGCTGGTTGAAGTACTCTGAATTTTTATTTGTCGACGAATTTTTTGTCAAAATGTTGACAAAAAAGAGTGAGCTTTTGCAAAAATGTTAAATTTTGAACATTTCCAGTCCCGAGCATTTTGTGTGTAATATTGTACAGGCTATTCTGATGCATGGCATAGATAGAGCATTATGGGACAGATTCTTATTTAAATTATGCCACTGGAAATCATGAATAACTCCAATGACTTCAATGGAATTATTCCAGATTTACATGTAAATATATAACTTAAAGAATTGTGATAAATTCATGTAGTCAAAGGTACTTCCTATAAATTTACAGTATACATCTGACAGATGCTTTCAAGAAATACCTGTTTGGTTTCTAGCATGTTCACCTAATACATGGGCTTTGATCACCACAGAACCATTTTATTTATTTAAAAGCTGGAGCTTGTATAAACTCTTTATTCCCTCTTAGGTGAAAGAAGAGGAGCAATCAGCCAATCACACTGTAATGATTCAAGAGACTTTGCAACAGGCATCAGTGGAGCTGGCTGAACAGCATCACCTGGTAGTCTCATCAGATGAAGTGGAAGGAATTGAGACGGTGACGGTATACACACAGGGTGGAGAGGCCTCTGAGTTCATCGTTTACGTGCAGGAAGCTATGCAGCCCGTAGAAGAACAGACAGTGGAACAATCTGTTCAGGAAATCTAGAAAAAATATTTGTAGGCAATGGCTACACAATACTGCTGAGTTTTCAATGCCGACTTAAGGAAGGATACAAGCTGGGTGCTAGCAAAACTTTCAACTGCTCACTAGTCCTCTGGTTTTTGGTCAGGCTGCCGGCATTTTGCCAATAGGTAACACATTCTGTACATTGAGCCTCATATAGGCTGCTGGAAAATGCTCATGTTTTTATACTTTGAAGAGGAAATATTCTGACCTTTCTAAAAATGTATCTAAATTATAACCTGCAAATCCTCAGAAATCTAGTTGGTGAGTTCAAAGCCATTTACCCTCAGGGTAACAAAACAATATCTGTGTCATCCTGCTACAAAAGGTAAGCCAGAATGCACAAGAAAAGTGGGCTGATGGAGACTTTGGATAGCTTCCTAGGAAAACTTCCATGTTTGGGTTTTTTAATTTGATACCTGTCTTTAGTTTCAAATGCACTTCAAGAAGATTGTACACCTGAATTCAGCCACATGGATTTAGAAGTCGTTCCACCCTTTTGCTGGGATTTTTTCAGCACCTTTATCTTTCGAGGGTGTTTTTTTCCCCACTCATGTTTACTCAGCTATGAATTGTCAAAGAAAGAAGTGCATTACGTGTACAGTAATGTTCCTATTCTAGATCCTAGATGTGAAATTACAACATACAAGCCTGTGAACCTGCAAACATTTCCACATGTTTAACTTTATTCAGGTGAGTAGTCCCCTTCAAGTCAATGGCACTACTCACATGCATAAAGCTAACCATCTTCTCGCATGTTTGCAGAATCAGGGCCTAAATAGCCTTAAAAAACTCGGTACACACATGAAAAGCAGTTGTCTGAATTGTTGTCCCTGCTGAATTAATGCAGATTTGGTGTAATGATTTTTTTCTGCCACAAATTGGGATTTTTCTTTTCCTCCTTGAACCTGGTGCATTGTTTCAAGGAATGAAAATTATACTCTCTTTCAAAGCAACAGTAATCAAATGAGAAATACAAAAACGGTTTGATGAGAAATACAAAAACGGTTTGCATGCTTTGGATTCTGTAACGTTCTAGATGACTTTAATGCCCCTGCTGTGCCTTCCCTTAGGTACGGGGGGTGGGGAGGGGCACAGCAACAAGGTAGAGCTGTGGCACCTGTAATAATTCTGCGCCATATTGTCCTCCCTTTGCTCACATTGAGTAGTGCCTTACTTCTTGAGTAATCCCATTTATTTCAATGGAGACTAAGCCTGAGTGATGGTGGTTGAATATTGGCCTTGGTAACTCTAAAGAGCTCATGTCTGATGGCAGGATACCACGTAATTATGGAACTGTATAAAAAGGCATTAAAGGGGCATAATACATTCTGAAATGTTGGTGAAATGGGAAAATAAACCACTCCCATCTTCCAAATATACTAGAAATAAAACTGCTAACAAATTAGACTCCAATCTTATAAATATGTAGGCGCATGCTTCACCTTACATATGAATACTCTCACCAAAGTAAATGGGACTACTCATATGTAATGCATATGCTTACGTGTTTGTAGGATTGTGGCCCTGAAAATCAAATTGAAAGCCGTGAGCTGTAATCAGAAGGATGTCACAGACTGACACTGGTATATGCATGTGAGATGATGCTTTGGTACTGTGAGGTACTGCCAGCTATATACATTAATTCTGGATGGCAGTGAACTGGTTATGATTTAAATACTTGGATAATAACTATCAGCAGCTCCTTGAATAATGACTGTCAAGTACCATGCAGTGAAACCAAACCCGTGTGTCAACTCAATGAAACATTGTTTTGTTTTAAATGGTCGAATACCCTGTATATGCCATAAAAGATTTTTGTTAATATGTATTAAAATAGACCTGTTTGTAAATATACTGCTATGATGGTGTAAAAGAACTTGTACAAAAAATATGAAGTGTATACTGAAAGAGTTTAAAGATTCTTAGTCACTGCCTGTACATAGCTTCAGATTTTCATCTTGGGCCTTGCAGTTATTTCTGATAAAATGTTTTTGTATCTAAGCTATAAAAACTATTAATAATGCAGAATTGTCATGTTCCATTTGTCACCGTGCCTCAGTGGGTCACAGCTGAGAATGCCAGATTCAGGAGAAACTGCTGACAAACAGGGCAGACTCACCCCAAACTAGGGGTTATTCTATCATGAGTTATACCAAGCTAGTAACAAAAGTAAACTTCTGTCTTACCACACTGGTTAACAAGAAGTCAAAAATGCAGTCTCCTTAGGCATTCTGGCCCCTATTTCACCACCCAGACACTAGACTTCATGATGAGTAGTTACTGAAAACCAATTTCATCAAAGGGGTCTCCTGATCTCAAGAAATCAGCCACATTCCCAGGTTAATATACAACTCAGATCTTACCCAGTAATCATGCTGCCACCAAACCTTTAGTAGCTAAAATCTAAAGGTTTATTAATAAAAGAAAAAGGAGAGTTAAAATGGTTAATAGATCATATACATACATTAATGGCAATGCTCTTATAGCAGGTTTGTAGCAGTGACGGTATAGACTGCTGGCTTGTAAAGTCTCCGGTAACTTCCAAAAGATTAGAAGGTGCTCAGTCCATAGTCCAGTATGCTCCTTTTAGTTGTAAGTCCAGAGAATCAGAGCAGGAAAGAGGCAAAATGGAGTTATTTCAGGGATCTTTTATACCCTTTGCCATGTGCCTGGAAATTTACTGGTTCAAAACACAGCTCTCAGCCTTTGTTTGTGGAAGGTTACTGGCCCAAGATGGAGTCCAGGTCACATGAGCATATCACATGTCCTTACACAGCTTGCTGACTCACCGGGGATAACCATTGGCCCCCTGGAGGCTGAGGCATCAACAGGAAGAGATAGCTGAGCTATGGCCCATTGTGAGAGTGAAGGGTCTTTGATGGGTCCTCAAACTTGAATAGTCCATTCACAATGACTGGCTAGACTGGCTATAAACTGCCTTGTGGGTGTTACCCCAGGAGCAAACACACTTGAGCTACAGATATATAGCCAATATTCCTAACTTCAGCTACAGTGGTGATACATGGATTTAAACGGGATAATCTTCTTTAGCAAATCAACTTTTCCATTGACACCTTACATACTTTGTACAAGATTTGTTGCAATTGTCTTAACAGTGGCAATATCAATGATATACATGGTCATATTTCAATCATACAGCATCACACCATTCTTTGGTTTAAATGCGGCTAATTTCTATATGTGTTTTACAAGAAATACTTCCTTTTTGCAACAAGCCAGAGGATGCTGCTTCATGCCGATGGGGTAAAAAGTGTCTGCTCCTGCAAACACTTTTTATTCCAGCAAGTAATCCTTACTCAAGGAAGTAGCCACTGAAGTCTGTGTGACCACTTACTTGAGTTATAGCATCAGTTATAGCCGTGTTAGTCTGGAGCTGTAAAAAGCAACAGAGAGTCCTGTGGCACCTTTAAGACTAACAGAGGTATTGGAGCATAAGCTTTCGTGGGTGAATGCCCACTTCGTCGGATGCATGTAATGTAATTGCATGCATCCGACGAAGTGGGCATTCACCCAAAGCTTATGCTCCAATACCTCTGTTAGTCTTAAAGGTGCCACAGGACTCTGTTGCTTTTGAATTATAGCAGGGGTTCTCAAACTGGGGGTCGAGATCCCTCAGGGGGTTGCAAGGCTATTACATAGGGGGTCACGAGCTGTCAACCTCCACTCCAAACCCCACTTTGCCTCCAGCATTTATAATGGTGTTAAATATATTAAAAAGTCTTTTTAATTTATAAGGGGGGGTCACACTCAGAGACTTGCTATGGGAAAGGGGTCACCAGTTTAAAAAAAAGTTTGAGAGCCATTGAGTTAGAGGTATTCCCAACCTTTCTGGTTGGAAAGCAGCTCTTGAATATGGCTGAGTAAGAGAGACAGATGACACACTGAGTTAGCGCCTGCACTTTGCTACTACTGTCCTCTGTCATTTGCCCTAAATTATATTAAATTGCAAATGTTCAAGGACTGCTTCACCCTGGGAGTCAAACCCTGACCTTGCCACTGAGGGATGCTCCTTATGATCTGCATAACATTTGTTGGAATTTAGATCTAGATGCTTTCCTCGTGTATTTACAGTAGCTTCTTAATTTCAAGTGGAATAAAAATCCTGCATCTAGCTATAGTTGATGTGGCCCCAATCTTGCAAACACTTACACATGTTCTTCCCTTTAAGGACACAAGTCGTTCCCATTGACTTCATGTTTACAGGACTGGGGTCTGTCTGGAAGACCGTGTAACTGTACCAGCTACATTTGATGCTTGGTTAAACTAAACCTGATCAAAAATGTTGTGTTTTTCCCCTTAAGAAACATCTACCTAACTTTAAATGAAAGTAGCCATGAATTAATTGCTTGGTAGCCATCTAACATAATATAAAAGAAACTGATGCATTTAGTATATGGACTGGGGTAATCTATCAATTTAACTTATATCGTGGTTTACAATTAAGATTCATTGTTAATTTGCAGAGATGACTCTTGCCTTTACATGAAGGGCAGGAAACAGCTGCAAAAATATTTTTCTTTTTAAAAATTTTCAACTAGTAACTCCATGGCCCATTTGCCATTAAAACCACATTTGGAGGAGCATCAACATCTTAAATGGTAACAGATTCACACTATTAGCATGAACCCTTTCTGAATTAATTAAGCCATTGCTTGCAGTAATATCTGGCTGTGGGGAAAAATGGAAAAACTAATTTGCCATGCATCACTTACAAATTCTCAAGTAAATTATTTTCAAATAGACTTTGCACATCTACTGTCCATGACAGATTTTTTTTTAATTCTAATATATCACTGTCAGGCAAACCTACAGCAATGTAAGGCTTGAATTGTTTTGTATTAGATAACAGTATTTGTACTTCCTGCAGCTTGGGGAAGGAAATTACTGTTTATCTTACTAAATATGATGAATTCTACAACAGAAAAATAAATGGATGAATATATGTAAAGGTTACATTACAACCTGAATGCAGCATGACCAGTGTTTATTGACTTCTCTTTTGTTTTAAAAACATTGTGTCCAAGTGTTTTCTTTACCTAGAATTCCAATATTCCTTATAGATATATGTATAGATAATTGGGCCCTGAACTGAAGTTGTTGGAGTTGCAGGGGATTTAAGGCCAGGAAAGAATTGGACCTATCCTAGGTATTACACACTGATTTGCACCACATTCTTCCCTCCATACATTACTGTATAGTCTTATTTCTAGAATGTGCAGCATTATCATGGTGCGCTCATGATGTAAGTGCTTCCTTTTGAATGTAAACCATTGTACAGGAAGTGAATGTCCCAAGATTTTTATTAAAGAAACATGGTATAAAAAGGAAAGCAAATGGACAGAATTTCATATACGCAAGGCACCAACTCTGAAAGACCCCAGCTGGGGATCAGACCCCGAACTTCAGAAAGTTAAGACTCCACTCCTTTCCCTAGCCAGTTCTTTTTCTGTGATATCCTAATCATCACTAAACTTTTCAGTGTGGGTTCAACCCCTTTTATCCCATTATACTTTTCTAATTTGGAAGAGACAAGCAGCTGTCGCTTTAAAAATGGCCATATAGCACCTGATTTCTGCAGATTGTGCCTTCCTCCCTACCAGATCGTAACTTTTCTTAACTCCTGTTGTAGTTCACTGTTCCCAGGTTTTGTCTTTTCTCTTATATCTGAGAAGATGATGCCTCCTTACAGGGCACCATTAAATTCTCAGCCTTTACCAACAGTTACCATATCTGAAATTATAATCTCTATGGTTTTTCCCTAGATTAAGGCAGTATCTGTGCTGTGTGGAAATAGTTAGCAAGAGTTGACCCTTTAGGGCTTCTACTATATGCATGAATTGTGTAACTGATCTGCAAAGCTAAAAAACACGGCAAGGGGTTCTGATATCTTGATAAGCACAAGGGTGGAAAAATGAGTGGTGAGTAATGTCCTGAGAACCCCAGAAGTATTTTAGGAATGACTGAAAAAAAGCTGTATTGGTAAATGCATGTGACCTGAGTGTGACCCCCTTACTTTGACAATGCTGAAGATCCCCCACCCACACACCCACACACACACACCATCCTGGCAGGGACACAGGGAAGAGGGAATGGGGCCTGCCCTCAAACCTGGTGCATTCTAGGGATCAATGAGAAACCACCAAGCCTATCTATGCAGTGTCCTGCACCAACCCTGGGCCCCCCTAATCTTGGCCCCTGCTGAGTTGCACTACTGGGGATTCCCTTTTGGCTACAGTGGTTTGTGGACCTGTATTATCTTTCCTGGGAAAGGTGGGTGGGCCAAAAGACTCCTTCCCCCATGTGACTCGTGGCCTGTATGAGGAGGGTGTTAGGGACCACAGATCCACAGGGTTCTTAGGAGCTAGAAAATGCCAACCTGCCACCCAGAGACTAGTTAAGTTGCCAGAACGACAAGCTCAGCACTGACAGAGGACTCTAGTCCTGGGATGTGGCAGGTGGAACCCTGGGGATCCTAATTGGTTCCCTGCTTCTATTTAAACCAAGCAGAGGAACAGGAAGGAAGTTGTTTGTGTATCTTGGTTTCTCCTGGTTAGGACAGCCTCTCTACTCCTGCTGCCTGAGGATGACCTCCTGGTAACCTGATCCTACCTGCTTCCTGACACCTGCCTTGCCCTCTGGCCTGTCTCAGACTGTGATCTCCTGGTAACCTGCCCCTGCCAGTCTCCTGACACCTGGCTCATGCGTTGACCACTACATCAGACTGGCCCCATCCCAGTGGTCACTGAGGACCCCTCCAGGTCACAGAAAGGGAAGGGGAAGGAGATGGCTCATGGGTGGCATGATCTGACCTATCATTCTTAATCAAATACAGTTGTGTTCTTAGGATATAGGCACTTAAAGAGACACTTTTATAGTCTCGGTTTAATTAAAATGACAGAAGTCACATACTTACTGTTCTGCAAATTTCTTATAGGGAACTAGCTTAAAAAAAAAACATGACAGGAAGTTTAACATCTCTCTCAAGTCCTTCATTTCCTAAATCATTATAAAGTCACTTACTAAATGTTAGGAATGGCTGAAAATCCACAAGTTATATTTTACTCGTGCTACATAAAATAGGGACCTGAGCCTTAAGTTCTTACCGCAACAAAATAACAACACTTCACCCTCCTATGAATTCTCCCATCTGACTATCTCCTTGTGGGGAGAATGAAGAACCAGGAAGATTGTATCCACATTATCAGACAGAGTCTAAAGCCATAATCTTGCAAAGATTTAAGCATTTGAGGAGACCTATTTAAATTATGTTTAAACTGTTTGCAGAATCAAGACCTGCCACACTCAGAAAGTATTTGAAGGATTTAACCAAGGGAGAAATGGGATTGCTTGTGTAGGTCAAGAAGCTGTCAGTTGGAATGAAGGGGTGCAATTGAGCGATAGAAATATGCTGAATATCACGTTGGGAAGATCTATGGTATCATGGGATAGTCACCCAAATCAAATAAGAGAAGCTCATCCTCTTGCATCATTTTACTACTGGACTGGACAAAGTACAGGAAAACACACAGACCAGTCTTGCTCTAGCACAGAGAGGGGCTAGAGAACCTCCCAGGTCTTTCTTTCATCTGTAATTTATGTGAGTTTAATTATAAGAAAAAGGCAGGGGAAGCAAAATGATACAACAGCTGATCTATATTCAGAACTGTGCCTACAAAAAATTCTTTTCAAAGTTTGTTCCCTGACGTATTGATAGGATCTTAAATGAGGGTAAGATTGTCACTTACATTTTGTTTTTCCTTTTCCAAAATTCATGCAGAACTTGAAGTGAACGAAGCCTGCCAATAATTTAAGAGCACAGGAAAATAAACAGGTCAGAGAATGTGGTAAATGGCCATTTTACTTTCTCTAATAGTTACTTTTTTGGTCTTATTTGCAATGGCAAATACGGACAGAGAAGGAAATTGCTTTCTAAGCACTGCATCAAGGTCTGATTTACTTTTAGCAATGCTGTAAATTCTTTTTTAATTCTGGAAATAACTTTATGAACCAAGGTAAATTCACGGGGACCAAAGGGCCTTTGGTGTTTTGGAAGGAAACCAACTTCCTTCAGTGAATTTATAGAACAACTATTTTTTTTCTTCAGTTCAAAGAATAATATCCTCTTGAAAATAATGGTTCTTTTTGGGTCCAAACCCAGGTGAAGGATGGTATAATTGACACTTGAAGTTTATTTTAAAGCCACAGGCAAGATATATAATAATCTCCTGGAAAGCTGGCAGCAGAATCATTCCCATCTATAATGCCACCTCTAGATTTGCAGCACAAGACAGGGGACTATTTATTACAATGGCTCATACAGCAGTTGAAATTTTTCAAAATCTTCCATGAACACGTTCCCCTTATTTTGATCAGTCTGCACAGCCTTCAAAATGTCAGATCAAAGCCCAGCCCAGAACTAGTGTGACAGGTATGGCAAATTTCCTGCAATAGCCAGAAAAAAACATATTGAATTAAGCGTAAGTATTTTAGGAGTTCATTGCATTAAAAATGCAAATGTTTATCTATTATTGTAGGATTGTGTGGAATGTCTCTAGGGGGAGGAATAACTAATATAAAACCTGGTAGGTGCTATGAGCTTCAAAGGACTAATTGAAACAATGCAGTGTAATTGTAGCCTGGTTGGTCCCAGGATGTTAGAGAGGTTTATTGGACCAACTTGTCTCTCTCAACAGAAGTTGGTCCAATAAAAGATATTACCTCATCCACCTTGTCTCTTTAGCTGAAACCATGTGACTTTATAAAGGTAGGTGGGAGATGTATCCAACTATAAACCCTCTGATTATGCAAGAAGTCAGTCTTTTGAAGCTTGCCATGAGGTGGGACCTCTTGTTTTCTGATCGTCTGGTACATGAGGACAGATCAAAGACCCAAATGGTATAAAGGAGTGACTCACAGATTCATGGCAGTGCTTGTTCTGAGCCCAGGTGGTTATGACCTTGTATGTAACCACAGAAGAAAACCCTTGGTGGGGTTTGAAGGACTGTTCACCTGCCAGAGCCCTGGCTGGAGATGGGGTGATCTCTGGTAAGCTTATCAGCATGTGTTTAGGTTCTTTATTGTTTATTTTAACTGTAAGAATCAATTTACTTGGTAGAAGGGAGCTGCGTGGTCACTTAATTGTGGGCAATTACAGTGTATAGCCTCTGAGGAAGGAAGGCAAAGCAGGCCTGCTGAGGCAGTCTGAAATGCTGGGGAACTCACAATGTAGGCAGGGAATTGTGCAGCCTGGAAATACCCCTGTCACAAGAGGGAGAGATGCAGGTCTCCACTCAAGAGAAGTGTTGGCTGGGGAGCTGGCAACTGAAATGTGAGTGCCCTGTGGATCACAAAGGGAGAATATAGGTGCAGTTGCCCTGAATGGTCACAGCTATCTTGTAATTTAATTGCTATTCCCCGACGAAGCCAAGATCCAGCTGAACTGCACATTCTACTGATTTATTGGTACAACAGAATGTGCTTGGCTCTATCTCAATGCTTTCAGATCTCTTAAACACATTCTGTTCCGGTGGCCGCTTAGCTTCTAGGCTGCTCCTTTTCTAAATCACATTTCATTGATAATTCACTTTTCCCAGAAAAAAAATAGCCATTAGGTTAAAAGATGGAGGATAACTGAAGGATGTTTGTCCTGTCTCTAAGACAGTAGATCCTGCCTTGTAAAACAAAAGGATCTAAGATTGGGGGTTTGTCATGAGTAAGGCTAAGAGTTTGTCATGAATATTTTTAGTAAAAGACACGGACAGGTCACAGGCAATAAAGAAATATTCATGGAAGCCCATGACCTATCCATGATTTTTACTAAAAATATTCATGACAAAATGGGGAGCTGCAGGGTCTTCACACCACCCCTGGGGGCCTGGCTGGGAGCTGCAGGTCATCCCTGCCACCTGTGGCTCCCAGCTGTGGGACACCCCCATTGTCCCTCTGGGGCACCCCGTCCACCCGCAGCAGCCCCGAGCTCCCGGGATGCCCCGGCCGCCTGTGGTGATGCCGAGCTCCCCTGCCCGCGGCTGCGGGGAGCTCAGGGCCCTGCAGTTCCCAGCCATCACGGGCAATGGGGAGACCCTGCAGCTCCCAGGCGCTGCGGGCTCAAGTCACAGAGATCTCTGGAAGTCACAGAATCTGTGACCTCTGTGACAAAATCATAGTCCTAGTCATGAGTACCAGACCTACAAACTAACACCGTCTTGTCCCAGCTAATGCACAAGAGTCAATAGAATTGTGTCTTAGTTCATATTAAATCACCCTTCTGGTAATTTAAGGAAGAAAAGCACTTTTTAAAATAAAAATATAATGTCAGCTGTAGAAACGAATCCCTCAGCCTGTGCAAGATGGAAGTTATACATGCAGTAATTGCCATGTGCTAGCAGTATGTAACATGAAAGATGAGAACTAAAGGGATTATGTTACTTCGCAGGAGATTTTTCAGGTTTAGCGGAGGATCAGCTCATTTGGTTAAAAGCAGCACAGGTGGTTGGAGTTAGTAAAGCGACTGCATATATACAAAAGAACTAATTCTGCAGGGAGCTGAGCGACAGCAATGGGTGCTCAGCACCTGAGTGGATTGAGTCGTGAGCCTGGTGATCAACACCAGACTTGTCACAGTGACGGCTAGTCATTGGGTCAGGGATGCAAGACAAAGCCTTTGTAAAGATGTTGAGGAAGTGGAGTAGGGTGCTCAGAGCTGCACTGGCGACTTCTCAGGTATTACCTTATTTGCATAAAAATGGAACATTGCTACTGCCCTCGTAATGGGATTCAGAAAGACTACAGCTACCAACATGTAATACTGCTCTTTGAGCTAACTGGCCATATGTGAACTGACTGCCCTTGTAATGTTTTTCTTTTTTGTGGTGGTTGTAGACAGCAGCTCAGCACCTAAGAAATCACTCTAGTCAGAGACTGAGGAAGTGACAAACTTCTACTAGTGAAATGCACAAGTTCTAAAAAGAACTGCACCACCACTATCAATACAGCATTTCTCCCACGGTCTAACTGCCTATACAGTCTATTAAACAGAACTTCTAAGGCTGTCTCAGGAGTGCCATCTGCTGACTTTCAGTAACATTGCAACCTTAATGGGTTGCTCTTGCTATTAGTTTTTTCCTTTATTTGGAGGAAGGGGGACTGTAGAATTTAACAGAGGCGGAAGTTGGAACCAATATGGTTCTAGTATTTGCCAGCTAGTAGATGCACCAGTTAAGGTTGCAAAATGATTTCTGTTTATAACTGACTTTTCAGTCCTCCTGAGAAGGAAATGGATAGAGCTTCGTCTTGAAAACTGTCCATTAATATTAGACACCTAGCTTGAGATGCCTAGGGGTTGATTTTTAGAGGCGATACCCACAACTCCCATTGAATTCTCTGCAAATCAAGCGGTAAGTGACACAAAATGGGAGCACACAAATTAAGGCATTCAAAATCAGTGAACATGTCAAAATGTTGGCTTGCAACCTCTTTGTGCCTCCATTCATAAAATGGGGATAATAATACTTGTTGACATTTGTAAAATGCATTGAGATCTATGAGTGGAAAGTGTGATGATATAACTTATTATCAAGTGACAGATTTCTCAAAAGTCCAGTATATTTATTTAGCTGTTTGGAACATGGACTATCATGTGTTTTGTGTTTGTACAGGGCCTAGCACAATGGGGTTATGGTCCATGACTGAGGCTCCTAGATGCGACTACTACTACTAAAAATAATTAGCTTTAGCAGTTTAGCATATCTAGTGCTCCGGCTGGCATACATAATTTAAAACCACAAACATAAACCAAATCAAATGTATACAACACTACATTTCTTCATTTCCAGTATTAAGTCATTTGAACAATCAAGTTATCACTAATTCCTTTTAAACCTGTTATGCAAAACTGGAACTTTAATTTCTGAACCCACACTAAACTCTTTGGAAATTAAAAAGAATGCCTAACAAATAATCAGTTTCCTAATGCTTAAGTATATTAAGGAAAAGATAACCCAATCTATAATTATTTGTAGATGGGCACTAAGACTTGAAATGTCACTGGCATTTTGAAAGGAAATACTTGCCTTAATGCAAAATCTACTACTCTATTTTTTCTAATCTGCATATTAATTACTATCAAACAACTGATACAGTGTGTTCAGTCTAAAGTCATCTTAATTAAGTCAGTTTAATCCTCTGCAAGCTTGCAAAAGTAATTATGCTGCAACTCCATCTAACCCTTTCTAATCAAGATTTCATTTTGTTCATCTGCCGCTCCTGTGCTGGGTGACCTTTCCTTTTGCATACTGGCCACACTGAGTACAATGAGTTTCTTTGTTAGCCAGAAGGAAGCTTTACTGCTTTGATCAGCTCTTCATGACAGACTGTGAACTCTTATCACCTGGATTAGCCCAGTTAAAATAAATTAATAAAACCCAACTGCATTGACTGTGCTGTGAATTTGATAGCAGGGTTTTACTGAATTGAAAGCAATGAAGGTGCAGGCCATATTTATATGTATTTATGGATATATTTCTTAACTTTCGCCTATGTGGCCTCACAAAGGCAGAAATGTCTTTGCGCACTGTACTATCCCTGTGTCTGTATTCTGAACAGAATTTGCTGCCATGTGCTCTTATACATTCCATGATGCTTAATCCCATCCTGCATTGTATCTGAACAGATCTATCTGCCGGATCCATTTGATCTAATCTATTTTTATTTGAGCTATGTAATCCAGGTAGCATAGTCTAGTAGTGGATAGGGGACTGGAGTGGAAGCCAGCCAAGCTTAGTATAAATCAAGTGGCAGAAACCTCTGCTTTAGAGTAAAAGGTTCGAGTTCCATTCCACTTTGATAATGAAGTCCTTAGCTAATTATACCAAATGTGATGAATGGGGGTTAACAACTGTACAAAAAAAATGGGGAATGGAAACATGGGGGTTACTAAAATAAAACCACACTACTGGTGAGTAGTGAAGACCTCACAGAAGAACTGGTTGTAGGGGGCAACCTTGGTTTGAGTGATTATGAGCCAATTCAGTTTATACTAAATAGAAGGATAAACAAAAATAATCCTGCAACTAGGGTCCTTGATTTCAGAAGGGTAAACATTAAAAAATTAAGGCAACTAGTTAGGGAAATGACTCAATGATCTGAATGCGGAGGAGACTTGGAATGACACCTCTACCCCGATATAACGCGACCCGATATAACACGAATTCGGATATAACGCGGTAAAGCAGTGCTCCGGGGGGGCGGGGCTGCGCACTCCGGTGAATCAAAGCAAGTTCGATATAACGCGGTTTCACCTATAACACGGTAAGATTTTTTGGCTCCCGAGGACAGCGTTATGTCGGGGTAGAGGTGTACTTTAAGTCAAAGTGGCAGGGACTATCTGAAGCCTGCATCCCAGAAAATCATAGGGAAGTGTTGCAGACCAAGCTGGATGAGCAAGCATCTCAAACAGGTTATTAAGAGAAAGAGAAATCCTACAAGACATGGAAGATGGGATGGATCAGCAAGGAAAGCTGCTGTTTGGAGGTCAGAAATTGTAGGGAAAAAGAGAGAACTGCCAAAAGCCAAGCAGAGCTGGACTTTGCAAAGGAAATTAAAACCAATAGTAGAAGGTTCTATGGCCATATAAATAGAAAACAAGGAAAGAAGATGCGGGACTACTGAACGCTGAGGATCAGGTGGAGATTAAAGATAACATAGGCATGGCCTGACACCTAAACAAATACCTTCTCTCAGTTTGTAATAAGGGTAATGAGGAGCTTAGGAGTAGTGGCAGGGTGGCTAATGGAAATGAGGGTATGGAAATTTACCGATGTGGAAGTCAAACTCAAACAGCTTAATGGAACCAAATTGGGGGGCCTGGATAATCTCCATCCAAGAATATTAAAGAACTGGCACATGAAATTGGAAGCCCAATACCAAGGGTTTTTAATGAATCCATAAACTTTAGGTTCATACCCCAGGACTAGAGAATTGCTACTATAGTACCTATTTTTAAGAAAGGGGGGAAAAGTAATTCAGGAAACTAGAAGCCTGTTAGTTTCACCTCAATTGTATGCAAGGCCTTGGAACCAATTTTGAAAGAGAAAGTAGTTAAGCACATAGGTAAATGGTAACTGAGATAAAATACATTATAGTTTTACAAAAGGTAGATTGCACCAGGCTAACCTGATCTTTCTTTGAGAAGATTACTGATTTTTAGACAAAGGACATGCAGTAGATCTAATCTACCTGGATTTCAGTAAGGCATTTGATACAGTTCCACATGGGAAATTATTAGTTGAATTGGAGAATATGGGGATTAATATGAGAATTGAAAGGTGGATAAGGAAGTAGTTAAAGGGAAGACTACAATGGATTATACTGAAAGGTGAACTGTCTGGCTGGAGGGAGGTTACTAGTGGAGTTCCTCAGGGCTCAGTCTTGGAGCCTATCTTATTTAACATTTGTATTAATGATCTTGGCACAAAAAGTTGGAATGTGCTAATAAAGTTGGTGGATGACACAAAGTTGGTGGTGTTGCCAATACAGAGGACGACCAGAATATCATACAAGAAGATCTGGATGACCTTGACAACTGGAATAATAGAAATGGGATGAAATGCAATAGTGTGAAGTGCAAGCTCATGCACTTAGAGACTAACAAGAATTTTTGCTATATGCTGGGGACTTACCAGTTGGAAGTGACAGAAGAGGAGAAAGACCTAGGTGTATTGGTTGATCACAGGATGAGTATGAGCCGCCAATGTGATGCAGCCGTGAAAAAGACTAATGCGGTCCTAGGATGCATCAGGTGAAGTATTTCCAGTAGCAATAGGGAAATGTTATTACCATTATACAAGGCACTGGTGAGACCTCATCTGGAATACTGTGTGCAGTTCTGGTCTCCCATGTTTAAGAAAGATGGATTCAGACTGGATTCTTGTCTAGACGCGATAAATCGATCCCGGAAGTGCTCGCCGTCGACGCCGGTAATCCTGCTCCACGAGAGAAGTAGGCGAAGTCGACGGGGGAGCCTGCTTGCCGCGTGTGGACCCACAGTAAGTACCTTTAAGTTCGAACTAAGATACTTCGACTTCAGCTAGGTTATTCACGAAGCTGAAGTTGCGTATCTTAGTTCGAACTGGGGGCTTAGTGTGGACCAGCCCTCAGATTGGGCTCCTTTGTGGTAGGTGCTTTATAGACATACAGGAAACCATAGTCCCTGTCTTAAAAAGCTTTCTATCTAAGAGTTAGATTCCAATATACTTATTCCCATTGAAAAATTCCAAGGTTATTTTCCCATTGAAGTCACTGGGACCATTTGTACAATAAGGTGCTACCCAATATGACTAAGGGTATCAGAATATGGCCCTAAATAGACAACACAGAAAAAATCAATAGACACCAGATTTTTCAGAAGCTCAGAGTGTTGGTCTAATTTGGTTGTCCGTGGGAGTTTTACCAATGACTTCAGTAGGTGCAGAGTTAGAACAACTCTGAACTTTTTTAAAAATTGCAGCTTAAATCGATAGCACTGTAAAACAGAGCAATGCAGAAATGCTAACCGGAGTGTGTTACATAAATTCACAAGCTGTAAGCACATCAACAACGGGTTTCATTGAACATTCTGTATAAAAGAGAAATCCATTTGGCATATGAGGGTGATTCACAATGTCAAAGATTACTTATTAATTGACTCTCTTGTTTGGAGATTGCTTATTACCTTTCAGCGTGGTCCTCCTGTGAGACTACAGGAGCTTAGAGAAGTCCATGGAACTGCCATTTGGGAATTCTAATGGAAAAATCATTCTTTGCAAAGCACATGAAAGGTTCACACCTGTTTGCTGTGTTATCTTATTCCAGTCCCTTTAAATTTCCAAAAGCTCCGGGCCTGACATGCAGCCATTTAATTTACAAATTTAATTTTGTAAACTGACTTGGCTGAGAGGGACCCAAGCCAACAAGGCATGTCCAAACTCTGTCTCTGGAAGCTGGGCTGGGAGATAAGGCTTTCTAGTCATCAACACAAGACAACTGAGCGAGAAGGGGAGAAGGAGGAGAAAAGACTTCTGAAAAACGTTAGGACCTCTTGGGGCCTGACCTGATGCCCATTGAGATCAAGGAGATTCTTCCCATTGACCTCAATGGGCTTTGGATCAGACTGTTTTCTCTAATAAGTTTCTATGCAATATAGTACAGTTGTCTTGGGATATTAGAGAAACAAAGTGGGTGAGGTAATATCTTTTAAGGAGACAAGCTTTTGAGCCACACAGAGCTCTTCTTTGGGTCAGGACCTGTGTGACTCAAAAGCTTGACTCTCTCACCAACAGAAGTCAGTCCAATCAAAGATATTACCGCACACACAGTCTCTCTAATTAGCTTCGGCAGTTCTCCGCTAGTTATTGTAACTGGTAACAACACTGCTATGGGTAGGGATCAAGGGAGCAGCATTGTTTGGGGCCAGGGGAAAGAGAAGGCCCACAGAGAAGTTATATGGTTAAACCTTTGTAACATCTTTGCCCCCTTAGGTTTATCATGCAAATATTTACCATGTGCCGTTTCAGTTGAGTATGGGATGTGCCCCCTGCGAGGGTACCATGACCTGCACTTGTGGTAGGATGGATTCAGTAATCTGGTAGGGCTTTTCCAACTCTAACATGATGTGATACTGTTTAGCACCTACAGAGAGCATTTCAGTTGAGATCAAAGTACTGAACAACCATTAACACTCACTATAGCGCTGGGAGCCAACTACGTGAATGGGTGCTTGGATACCATTATGATGGGCACTGCATAATAAGAGGACAGATTAACTATGTCCAGGAGACTGACTCTATAAGATATGCACTCCCATTTTACTGACAGATGCAGGCAGAGAGTTGAATTACTAGCAAATCAGTGTCAGAGCCAGGGAGAGAACTCACGAATCTCCCGTGCTATCCCCACTTTCAAAGAGTTTATTTTTTACAAAAAGCAGAAACCTTTTCAGCAGTTCGCAGTACATGAGTGTAGAGGGCCTGACCTTGCAAGATTGCATCCTGCCTGAATGTCCTCAGCATCTGTGCAAAGTGAGTCCGATAGTGATAGTCCGAGGCCCAGAGTCAGATACCATGACGGAAACAATTACAATGGTTTTTGTTTGTATCCTTCCATAATAATTCCTTGTTCCAACATTCTGAATCCAGTTCTATTTCTTTGGCTAAAAGAGTAACCTGGAGCTCCTGGCGGAGACCATTATTACACAGGTTTTAGCTTGATCTTGCTCCCCAAAGCAGCCATTAAAGGCTGCTGCTTTTCACAGCGTGTTTGCTGCAGATAGGTAGCCATGGGGAAAAATGCCCAATAGAAACGGCACTGTACATCGCAGAGAAGCATTAACATGCAGCATCGCCTTTGGGAGACAGGAGTGCAGCGCTCAGATTGAAATGTGGCAGGTTTCTGTCATCCACGAAAAAAAATGGCAAAGGGATGTCAGTGTTTGTCACAGCTATGTCCGGGGCTGTGGTTAGTGTTTTAAAGCGAATCAGAGATTTGTAATCTATTATTTCATACCATTGCCACTTCAAAGCCTATGCTGGCTATATAATTTCTTTTTGAATTGATGAGGCACTCTACTTTTACTAGCCTTTACTTTTTCACAGTTGCTTCTGGTTCTGATTTTTCTCACAGAAATCAAACCATACTTGGGTTAAAACTAGTCCCTTTTCTCCCTTCTTTATGTAAGCAGGGTCTGAATGAGCTCTCTCCTGACATCTACTGGTGCATGGGGAAACAGACTGTGTTTGCATAGACACGCCTACTCTCCCTAGATGTGCGGCATGATTGAGTGGTTTTGCCAAAATGATCAGTTTTCGCTGGTGTTAGGTTACATATCATTCTAGTATTTGAGTGCAAGGGTAATAAAATGTTGTTATCCTTATTGTACGAGCAAAGGGCAGCAGAACTGGGCCTCACATCCCCTGATTGATGGAGTTGCCCTAAACTGAGCCTCACTTGCTAAGCAGTGGGCAGGGATGCCAAAGCCCAGTGATGATGAGAGAGTGTGGGGACAGGTGTTTCTACTTGGTGGTGTGAACTCTGCCTAAACAGTCTAATTTCTTTTGTACCAGGAGGAACACTGCACAGTTAGACCTGAAATACTATTGTGAATCAAAACCAATATTTTTTCATACAGAAATGTAGCAGGTCTGAGACTCTAGACACCTAGAGGGGTATAAAAATGAAAGCTTATTTGGGGCAAGATGAATCTAATTGAATACTTAGCATCTTCATAGTTCTGGAAATGGTCATAGGTTCAAGGGGTGTGTGAGGGTTGTGCTTATTTTTTCCAAACCTGGTTCACTTGTCCTGTCTAGACTAGCTAATCTATCAACCTGCTGATCACAGTGCAGCTGGAAAGGGATCCCTGTCCATCATACTTATGTCTACGGGCTATGTCTAACTAAACTTCTTTATAACTGCATGATAAGTAAATAAGGAAACGTCATGCTCTGTAGGAGAGACGAGGAATTGATTCATCTTTAGTGTTTTATTTTATAGAGGTGTCTTCCAAAAATAGTTTCCTTACCACCGAACCTTGCAGGAAACCTGCCAGTGGAGCTTTGACTCTCTCCAGCTCTGCCATTAATAATTCCTAAAGAGGAAAAACAAACTCACCTGCACTGTATTTGTGATATCTCTACCCTGCAAGGGCACACATCTGCAAACTGCACAGCTGTGCCTTTGTAATTCAACAGTATGCTTCCTTGTACCACCTAGATGTGAGGTGGTGTGTGTTAATGATCCAGTAACACAAGCCTTGGGTGTCTGGGGCACACAGCTGAGATGTGTTAATGAACTAGTCAAACACACCATGGAGACTGGAATCTTAACAGTATGTTGGTTCCATATCTGTTATGGCGATTACATTTGTGTGTGGCAGGTGGGGAGCATAGCTGAGCAGCAAGAGGTACATAGTGGGAGCGTTTGTCAATCCAAAATCATGGGCACATGTGTACATCCACAGCAGGGAAAGGGAGATTCAGCCCTGTCCAGATCCAGGCCTGCTGTATATACCAGCTTTTCTGTGCTGCCTGTATAGAAGCCCAATTAATCTGAGCAGGCAGGAACTTTTTAATCTCTTCTGAAACTGCGGTATGCAGGGAGGGAACACTCCTTCCCAACCCTGAAGCATGGAACCTTCTCACCCATCCCAGACCAAATCTTGTGACATTCCTGCGCTGCTCAGTTCTGCCTCTGAGCTTAATTATACAAGCCAGCAAGAAAATTAGTTGCAACAAAGTATCTTTTTGTTAGTTCTCAGTTACTTCAAGCCAGTAGATAAATGGCAGGCGCATAGGGAATGTATACATGGGAGCTGCTGGAATTGTAGTTTCCAGCATTGGCAGACATACCTGTGCTAGCTCTGATGGAGCTAGTGTGCTAAAAACAAAAGAGTAGCTTTGGTGGTTGTAGCCATCCAAGTATATAACTAAGGTTTCAGATGGGATTGTATTCGGGCAGCTAGCCCGTCCCACCCACCATAGCTACTCTTTTATTTTGAATATGCTAACTTGATCAAAGCTAGCACAGGTATGCCTACCTGAGCTGGAGTTTAAACCTTCTGCTCCAGAGCAGACATACCCAACACATTCCAGGGGTATGGGCACCTGGAGGGGTAACTGACGCCTAACACTTACACACTAACTGGGTAAAGCACGTTTATAATATTTAAACATAAGAACGGCCATGATGGGTCAGACCAAAGATCCATCTAGCCAGTATCCTGTCTTCCGACAGTGGCCAATGCCAGGTGCCCCAGACGGAATGAACAGAACAGGTAATCATCAAGTGATTTACCCCCTGTCGCCCATTCCCAGCTTCTGGCAAACAGAGGTTAGGGACACCGTCCCTGCCCATCCTGGCTAATAGCCATTGATTTTTAGGTTTTATAAGATTTTATATGAAAAGATTTTTTTTTCAGGAGGCAAACCTCCCCTCCTCCCTTATATTTTGTTTGGATTTAAACATCCTATAGCAATATTGGAAACCCAGACAGAATTGTATTGTATGTATGGAATCACAGATCTCGAGCAAGAGGCATTCATTATTTGAAAAAGAATCAACTAAAAAAGGCTCTGAACCATAGATGAGCAAACAGGTTTCTGCACAGATTGAATTCCAGTTTTGTTTCTGAGCTTTATTTGAGATAATATCCTGTCTGGAGCGTATACAGAACACAGAGACTGTATTTAGGGACTGAATAGTATACTGCAAATATCATCATCATCATTGGCGATCCCTCGATTCGAGGATGAGCTCTACCACAGATTTACATATGGGTCCTGAGATGACTCAGGAGTCCAATCCTAGAACCACAGATCCACCCGCAGTAGGTGCCGACATTTCCTGACATTAATTAAATTCAAGGCATTGTGCGAATACAGAAGAGCCTGTTAAGTCTAGCTTCACTGCTGAAAGTGAATGAAATGCAAAAAAAATAAAAAGGGGGGGGGGGCGGGGGAGAGTATAAATGGTAAATTAGATTTTAAAAGAAATGACTCATTTTATTAATCTACGGAACTACTTTCTTCAAAGTCAAGAGATAAGTAGTTCAGAACCACTATATAAATTCATGTGTAATATTTTGGATACATCCCTGTTCCTTAACTACGTGAATCAGAACCACACAAACACAATGTTAGTGGAGCTCCCTTGTCAAAGTACTTTCCCCCGATCTCAGAACCTGCTGGGGATACGATGTATGTGAAAAATCAAACTATATCCTTTATGCTTGAGACAACATCATTTAGAATCACAACAGTACCGATTTGAAGAGAGGAACTTGATTTCCATTCTCTATCTCTGGCTGCTGCTCTTTGAAATGAACGAGAAATTCTTTCGCTGCTGGTTCTCATAAGCTGCGGTACCTTCCCCCTGCTGGGCTCAATGTAGTAAAAAGTTGATTTGTCAAGTAGTCTGGAGAAACTTTGACAGGAAGCTTTTAAAGAGAATGCTTAAGGAGATGTCTATCCATTACATGTGGAGTTCAGAGACTAAAGTGGCGCTGGAGTTTTGAATAGTTGTCTGCTTTTCAGCCCTATTCCTCAAGTGATTTATTTTTAGAAGGGGGAATGGAGCCTCCAACTCATGCCTTGTAAGGTGACTATAACATTCAAGCTTGTTACTTTTATGCATGATGGGGAGGACTAATGGCTTTCAGAAGGCAGGTGCTCAGTGCTGTCTGAAAAACAGGCCCTTTCAAGGCTTCTGAAATTGAAGCCTCCCAAATCACTAGTTCCTGTTTTAAACCATAGGCCGACATAACTCTGTAAGGGGCGTAGCAGTACTCAGATGGGCCCCCAAGTACATATTCAAAGTGGGTGCCCCATCCCCTGAATTTTGAATCGGTCCCTGCCGATGACTGACCTCTTAGGCATAAAAATATTCAGTACCTGTAACGTGTCTGGGTTAATGCTACTATTACAATATTTCCTGAGAGAATATGTGCCCCTCAGAGAGCCATGTGACTTCTGGGCCGTAAAATAGTCCCCCCTTTTCCCCCCCTTGAATCTAATTCCTTGAACCCAAAGAATCATATACACATTAATACTTACAGGGCCAAATTCACCATTCATGTTGACTTCCCTGGAGTCCCACCAGCTTATGCCACCAGTGAATTTGACCTACTGCCTCTAATTAAAAATAAAGGTATTTTGCTTACAGAAACATTTATCTAACAGACACCTCTAGAAAATAAATGTCTAATTTACAGGGGACTTGACTCCCTCCAGCTGTAAGAATCAATCAAGTAAATAGAAATGCAGTCTGTATATCAGCTTAAATATCAATAGGAGATTAAACCTCCAGCTTACTGCTGGGCCAAAAAATGTCCTTACTCATGTTATTAACAACAGCTTAGATTACTAGACGTGTACAGATGATTTCAAAATATAATTTACTTTTCATCCTTTATGTTGCTTGTTTACTATTTCCATTCCGCTCAGCTTGGACGATGAAAAAAGAGGAGAAACGTTCACTTTTTAGTCGCTGCTAGGCTTTTTCTAGTTACTCACTTCCTGGTTCTCGTGCAGTACCACTGAGGGTAGGTTGACACTTGAGCTGGTGTGTAAAGTACAGACACTGCATGCCCAGCTCTCCTGGGTAAAGGGCAAGGCACTGTTTAGGTGAATAAAAGCCGAGGCATGCTAGAACCCTAGGGTATATAGCCTACATGGCTCTCAATAGGCCCAAGTAGTGCCGCCCATGTCCACACTGCTATTTGTAGCAGCGTAGTGTCCCACTGCTGCCATGCAGTTGGAGCCGTTCCCTGCCTCAGTGAAACACTCCAGCCGTGGGGAAAGCAGGGCCGGCTCCAGCATTTCTCCCGCCCCAAGCAAAAAAAAAAAAAAAAAGCCGCGATCGGCAGCGGAAGTTCAGCGGCAGGTCCTTCGCTCCTAGAGGGAGTGAGGGACCTGCCGCCCCCGAATTGCCGCAGGTGCCGCCCCTCTCCCGTGGCCACCCCCAAGCACCTGCTTGTTAAGCTGGTGCCTGGAGCCGGCCCTGGGGGCAAGTCTCTGGCAGCTCTCTGCTGCCTCGCGGCTGCCAGAGCCTTTCACTGCGGCATGTAGCTGCACACTGCAGTGTGGACACAGCCTGCCTTCCACGGCGGCACATAGCTACATGTTCCCTATGCCCAACCACAAGTGTAGACAAGGCCAATGTGTTGAGTCTGGTTTTACTAGGCTGCAGAAGAATATTAAAATGGAATTAACTTTTCACTGAAAAATTAAAAACGTGTTTTTTAAACAGAGGCAGGATGGTGTTCTGGTTAAGGCATTGGATGGGACTCCGTGAGATCTGGGTTCAGTTCTCCCCTCTGCCACAGCTTGTGTGGCTTTAGGCAAATTGCTTAATATCTGTGCCTTGGTTCCTCAGCTGTACCATAGGGATAATAATCCTTTCCTTGTCCATGTTGTCTATTTTAAAGACTGTAAACTTTTCAGGAGAGGAGGTTTTGGAACAAATTGATTAACTGATTGATAATAAGTCACCAGGACCAGAGGTATTCACTCAAGAGTTCTGAAGGAATTCAAATACGAAATTACAGAGCAACTAATTTTGGCATGTAACCTATTGCTTAAATCAGCCTCTGTACCAGATGACTGGCAGATAGCTAATGTCATGACAATTTTTTAAATGATGCAGAGGTGATCCTGGCAATTACAGGCCAATAAGCCAAATTTCATTACCAGACACATTGGTTGAAACTATAGTAAAGAACAGAATTATCAGACACATATATAAACATGATATGTTGGGGAAGAGTCAACATGGCTTTTATAAAGGGAAATCATACCTCATCAATCTATTAGAATTCTTTGAGGGAGACAACAAACATGTGGACAAGGGTAATCCGGTTGATATAGGTTACTTGAACTTTCAGAAAGCCTTTGACAAGGCTCTCCAGCAAAGTAAACAGTAATTGGAAAAGGGGGAAGATCCTGTCATGGTCAGTAATACGTTAAAAGATAGGAAACAAAGGGTTGGAATAAATTATCAGTTTTCCCAATGGAGAGAGTTAAATAATGGGGACCCTAAGGATCTGTGCCGGGACCTGTGCTGTTCAACATACTCACAAATGCTCTGGAAAAGGGGGTGAACAGTGAGGTGGCAAAATTTGTAACTAATACAAAATTACTATCATTAAGTCCAAAGCTGACTGAAAAGAGTTACCATGGGATCTCCCTAAACTGGGTGACAAAATGGCTGATGATGGTCAGGAATGCAACTCCATGCTTCGGGTGTCTCTAAACCTCCAACTGCCAGAAGCATCTACCACTGTCCAGTGTTAGAGACAGTATACCGGGCTAGATAGACCATTGGTCTGACATGACTGTTCTTAAGTCAGTGGAAAGATTCCCATTGTCTTCAATAGGCTTTGGACCAGGCCCATGGTCCTCCTTACTTAAAATGGTGAAGGTTTTCTCATCTTAGGCTATCAACATAATCATACTAGACATACTACTAAATACATATATGTTTAGTAATACACCTACTCCCTTTCTTTTATACGAGAGGACAGTCGTTTCCTCTCCAGAATTCAAAGCCTGAAGTTCAGGTTTGATTACATCTTTGAAGTTCATGTATCTGTTTCCAGCAAGGGAGAGGTAAGTTTAGTATCTAAAAAGAGTTGATATATTTCAAGTCTGCCCAAAGATTTTATTTTATTAATATTACTGCTCCTGCCCCTATATCTGTGACATTCTTTGAGGTTGCTCTTGAGATCTTTCTGCTTCTAAGGTCTAAGTTGAAAGAAAAGTGGGATTCTCTAGTCCTTAGAAGTGGAAAATGCTCTGAAAAAAGGTCTATTTTTTGTAGGGATTAGAAGCTGCTGCCCTAGCATTTAATACATCTTCCTACATGCCCTTTTAATCCTAGACAAAAAGCCATAGTTGTCTCAATATATTCTGAGTTGAACCACAGCAATTTCCCTATAATTTTGTTCTTTCATATTTAGCTAGAGGAGCTTAAATAATAAATTCCACTGGAAATGGAACTGATGGAATGTATTACCCCACATCAAACATTATTTCCCTATCAGTGTGCTTTTGAGCTAATAAATCCATCACAGCTGTTACCAAGTTTTAAAATGATATCTCCTCTACCCGAGATGGTTGGCATTGATTTTGAAAAGCACTTGATGTGTATGAAATATGGCTTTGTATATTACAAGGTTTAAACTTTAGAGACTCCTACTTTAATTTACTGGAGTTCTCAAATGCTTTTGGCAAAGGAAGCAATCTGCCATATGAATAGTTTAGCATCTGAAGCCAAATATAATTAGAAATGTGTCCCCATCAGGATTCAGTCGTGGCTCTTTTACCTACCTTTTTTCTACAGTAGTAGTGCTTTTCTTTGTTTTATCATTTTTCGGTGAAATAACATTTAAATTAATTGGCTTGCTCTCGATTTCTTGGCCTTCCCTAAACTGTCACTGAATGGGAGTCTCATGCCGTTCAGTGGGAGTTGATGACTATGAAGACAAAATGTTCCAAATGATGCTGATTAACTTCATTACCTATATATATGAATATTTTGGTCCCGCAATAGAAATACTTGATTAACTCACTGTGGTATGGCACGCTAACTGAGCAGTAAATGCAATATTACCATGAGAACGTTAGGAGCAGAGAAAGGCAAAATAGGTCTGAATTTCTGCTAACACGGCTGTAAATCTAAAGTAACTCCCATATAAGTAAAGGTTGAAGGCCTCGCAATTTGAAGATTACATGCAAACGACATGCATTTATTTGCATATTTGATTAATATTCAATTTTCTCATTTACATACATGGCACGAACATGCATATATGCAACACAAAAGCTACCTTATCCCCATCAGCTGGATCAATAACACCCACCGCTCTCAGACTTGCCTCATTTTGAGGAGCCATTTCACCCCATAGGTCTTTCCCACATATAAAATTCAGATGAGGAGGTGGTAGAATGAACTTTGGATGAGGTTCAGGCTGGGACTTAGGACATTTAGTAGGGAGGAGAGAGCTAGAATGGATGGGTAAAGTGGGGGCATGTGGCTTGAGGGTTGAGATGGGGTAGGATTATGGTGTGGGGAGAACAGAAGGGCTGGATGGGGGTAGGCCTGGCATGTGAGACCGAGGGCGTTGGGGTGGGGCTGAGAGGCATAGGATGTTAGGCTGGAAGGCTTGGAAAAACGATTGTCCTGCGTCTGGAAGGGGTTAGACCTGGGGTGTTGTGAAGGGGAAGTGGGGATACAGCACTGGACTGAAGTGCCTTCTCAGCCTCCCGAGTGATCCTTCACCCAAGAGAGCTGATACTTATTGTGGATATGGTGTGGGAAAGACAAGGGTGAGAGCCAAAAACACTTGGGTTGGCAGTTCTCCCTCACAAAACTAATGGCAGCTGTGAGCAACTGCCTGAATCTACCAGATCACAGAGGGATGCCCAGTGCCTACAGTGGTGATTACATAACTGAGAGATGTACCCAGCTGTCTAGAGTACTGCTGTCTACATGGGAAATACCATAGGGTGACCATTCTAGGGAACTGGTTCTCTCTTGACTAAGCAATGGCACTCTAGACAGCTTACTGAATCTCTATGGTCCCTGCAGTACTTTGGTTTCTGCTGTGGGTGGGAGATTCAGGCAGCCACATGGAAGTCTCCCCAGGGCAAAACAGGAGACTGCACCGCAGAGCAAGTTAAACGTAATAAATGAAGGGTGTGGGTCAAGATCTTTTTTCTTCCTGTCACAACCAATATAGCTCTGATATCAGAACCTGTATTTCTCCCGCTTAACCTTTGACAGCCAGTGTCTCCACAGCACCAGTGGAAGTTATTTGTCAACCATTTGTAAGTAAACCATTTGAAAATGAAGCGTCAAAGATTATTGGTGCACAGCTGTTCAGATGATATTGAATGTACTTGGTTACTAAAGAATATCTGAGCATATCCAATATTTAAACCTAACTTACGTTCCCAGCTCTCACCTGTTAACTGTTGTGAAACAGAAACTGAGGGCTGGTCCACACTAACCCCCCCCAGTTCGAACTAAGATACGCAACTTCAGCTACGTGAATAACGTAGCTGAAGTCGAAGTATCTTAATTCAAATTACAAGGTACTTACCGCGGGTCCATACGCGGCAGGCAGGCTCCCCCATCGACTCTGCGTACTCCTCTCGCGGAGCAGGAGTACCGGTGTCGACGGCGAGCACTTCCAGGATCGATTTATCGCATCTAGACAAGACGCAATAAATCGATCCCAGAAGATCGATTGCTTACCGCCGAACCCAGAGGTAAGTATAGACGTACCCTGAGTTTCATCATATTTCCAAAATGCAGACCTACAGGTCTTTATAAAATATTCATTGCTTTAACTTGACTGCACTTGCCTATAAGAAATAACTCCAATAACTGTAGGAACGCAGCCATGCAAAACAGCATGATACTGAAAATCTTTAATTCTTTCAAGACCTTCTTTTGATCATGAAGTTAATAACTCTATAGACTAACTGTACAGTCCATGTTTTAAAAAAGGAAGGAATCTGCTTAGCTGGTGAACTGAGTGAAATCAGAATGCTGTCTCTCTTTCATTTGTTGTTGTTTCGGCACATCACATATACAGGGAATAAGGCATTTGACAAAGAGCTGTCGTTTTCTATGTATTCCATTCCTGTTAGCAAACTGTGGTCAGTAGCGACTGTGCATGGGCCAAACCTCTGCTAGACAGCCAGAGTGAGCAGCTCACCAGCCCTGCAGAAGACTTTAAATGACATTTAATCCCATGGACGTTCAATCGATTTGTAGGTTGTTTCGGTATATTATTTCCCTCACTCAGATATTTTGAAGGGTCCTTGTTAGGCGGGGTAGCTGATATAGCTCTTTATCACTCTGGTACTATATTCCGTCCAATACTGAGCCTATCAAAGGGCCAAATCTTGCCCATCTTATTCACGGCATACTCAAAACTGAAGACATGGTGACAGCGTAAAGTAAAGAGGATCTAAGACCAAAATGAGTAACGCAGGGCCTACTGTCCTTTTCATTTTGTTCTGTTTCATATTTAATAAACTAAACCCCTACTTTTTGACAATTTACATGAAGCTGCCGCATAACTTCTAGTCTGAATAATACAACCAGTACTATAGCCTCTGTGTTACTTTTTTGGATCTTAAAATCAATGTATTTCATGCTGTTCCCATATTTTTAGCATTAGAACGATAGAATCACAGAAGATTAGGGTTGGAAGAAATCTCAGGAGGTCATCTAGTCCAACCCCAACTAAATCATCCCAGCCAGGGCTTTGTCTAGCCTGACCTTAAAAACCTCTAAGGATAGAGATTCCGTTATCTCCCTAGGTAACCCATTCCAGTGCTTCACCACCCAACTAGTGAAATAATTTTTTCTAATATCCAACCTAGACCGCCCCCACTGCAACTTGAAACCATAACTCCTTGTTCTGTCATCTGCCACTACTGAGAACAGCCGAGCTCCATCCTCTTTGGAACCCCACTTCAGGTAGTTGAAGGCTACTATCAAATCCACCCTCACTCTTCTCTGCAGACTAAACAAGCCCAATTCGCTCAGCCTCTCCTAATAAGTCATGTGCCCCAGCCCCTTAATCATTTTCGTTGCCCTCCACTGGACTCTCTCCAATTTATCCACATCTTTCTGTAGTGGGGAGCCCAAAACTGGACGCAGTACTCCAGATGTGGCCTCACCAGTGCTGAATAGAGGGGAATAATCACTTCCCTCAATCTGCTGGCAATGCTCCTACTAATGCAGCCCAATATGCCGTTAGCCTTCTTGGCAACAAGGGCACACTGTTGACTCATATCCAGCTTCTCGTCCACTGTAATCCCCAGGTCCTTTTCTGCAGAACTGCCGCTTAGTCAGTCAGTCCCAGCCTGTGGCAGTGAATGGGATTCTTCCATCCTAAGTGCAGGACTCTGCACTTGTCCTTGTTGAACTTCATCAGATTTATTTTGGCCCAATCCTCCAATTTGTCTAAGTCACTCTGTATTCTATACCTACCCTTCAGCATAGCTACCTCTGTCCCCAGCTTAGTGTCATCCACGAACTTGCTGAGGGTGCAATCCATCCCGTCATCCAGATCATTAATGGAGATGTTGAACAAAACCAGCCCCAGGACCAACTCCTGGGGCACTCTGCTTGATACTAGCTATCAACTAGACATCGAGCCATTAATCACTACCCGTTGAGCCCTACGATCTAGCCAGCTTTCTATCCACCTTATAGTCCATTCATCCAATCCATACTTCTTTAACTTGCTGGCAAAAATACTATGGGAGACCATATCAAAAGCTTTGCTAAAGTCAAGGTATATCACGTCCACTGCTTTCCCCATATCCACAGAGCCGGTTATCTCATCATAGAATCATAGAATCATAGATTATAGGACTGGAAGGGACCTCGAGAGGTCATCGAGTCCAGTCCCCTGCCCGCATGGCAGGACCAAATACTGTCTAGACCATCCCTGATAGACATTTATCTAACCTACTCTTAAATATCTCCAGAGACGGAGATTCCACAACCTCCCTAGGCAATTTGTTCCAGTGTTTAACCACCCTGACAGTTAGGAACTTTTTCCTAATGTCCAACTTAGACCTCCCTTGCTGCAGTTTAAATCATAGAAGACAATCAGGTTGATCAGGCATGATTTGCCCTTGGTAAATCCATGTTGACTGTTCTTTATCATGTGTTCCTGATCACCATTCAATATGTCAAAGATTTTTGTATAAACAACACAATGCTGCATTGTAAAAGTTAATTTTTGTTAATTAAGTAGATTATCCTAAAATCTGCCTCAGTCACCACTAAGGCGCTAATTCAGGACAGCACGTAAGCATATGCATATATTGAGCACCTGCTTAGGTGCAGTACTGAAGAAAGGATGCTTTCCTAAATTATGGCCTAAGTACTATACTTGGTACCTCCAAGGATCATGCCCCAACTGTTTTACCTAGCCTTGGATACCATGTTCAGCAAATTATTCCAGTGTCTAATTGCCCTTATTGTTAAATTCCACTGATTCCCTCCCAAGTAGAGCTGGGCAAATAACTGATGTTTTGGTTCATTGGCTGTTCTGAAGTAAACAAAAAACAGTTCAGGTTGAACCAAATCTAAAATGTTTTGGAATTTTCAGTGAATCAAAAAAGTCTGCTTTGGTTCTGTTCAAGAACAGGTATTTGAACCTGGGTCTCCCATATCCCAGATGAGTGCCCATACCATGGCACTAAAACGTATAAAGTGGGCAGGGGAAGGTGGCAGCAGCACCACTGTCACCTCCATCTCCTCTTCTAGACATTTTGTGAAAGGACTGAACTATTCACATCAAATTTTCAAATAGTTTTGGGTTGACCGAAACTTCAAGTTTTGTCCAATAAACTATTTTTCTGAAAATTTTGTCTAGCGCTACTTCCAATATTTCACTTACTATATCCTTTTTTAAATCATTATTTTATTGTGACCTTTCCTTAACTGCTGTATGCTACCACATACTCTGTTGTCTTCTTTCTAGACTGTACATGTTAAACTCCTTTAATAATTTTTCATGTTTTACTTGCTAATCCTCTCAGATTTGTGACCCTACTTTGGATTCCTTCTAGTTTCATTCTCTCTCATTTTACAGTGAGAAGCCTGGCTCTGTGTTTGAAGGAGTCTCTGAGGGTCAACAAAAACCATTGCCCTATGCAGTGTCCTACTGAGGGATAGCTCAGTGGTTTGAGCATTGGCCTGCTAAACCCCGTGTTGTAAGTTCAATCCTTGAGGGGGGCTGTTTGGGGCAAAATCAGTACCTCGTCCTGCTACTGAAGGCAGGGGGCTGGACTTGACTCAATGACTTTTCAGGGATAAGTATATCTCCATATATTATCATATTACACTATGCTCCATGTTAGCCCCAATCAAGGCTGTATAAGAAGGCTGAGTTTTGGAGGGTCAGGTCATTTTAGGTGAGTATCTAAAAGATCAAATAGTTCACTAAACTTTATTTGAACTCTTGGGCCAATCTATGGAAAAAAGAAAACTAAACTGAAGGCTGCCAAAGCCATCCCATCTTTTCAATAGGTGCCCTTTCTCCCACAATGGACTGTGTTAAACTGGTGCCTTTTAGGAACCCCAAATTCCACTTCAAAATATACTTTGATGCTTCCCGGGGGTGGCAGGGTTGTGAGGCAGCTCGATATCACCTGCCCATAATGTGAGGAAGCCTTGTCTGCCTGCTGGAGGTCAGCTCCCCAACTTTATTGGCCACAGGCAACACAAGCTCTCTCCTCTAGGCTTCACAGGCCCCGGTCTCGCTCTACAGGTTAGCGAATGGCCCACTCCAAACCTTGAGCTCTCCAAGCACCTTCCTGCAGTATCCAGCCCCTGGTCCACTGGAAACTTGCAGTATTTACAGGTTCTCTGCTTCCAAAGAAACTCTACCCCCAGCTTACCCGTTCTACCTCAGATCACCACTCCCCTGTACACACAGCACTGAGATATGTTTATAGTGAAATCAAGTCTAAGTTTATTTAACAAAGCATAAAGATTCAAGTTGTAGCAAGAAGAAGTATTGGAAATAAATCGTTACATATAAAATACAATCATAACATGCATTCTAGAGCTTAGACTTAATTAACAAAAATCAATTAAAATAGATGTCTTGTAGAGTATTACTCACCCCAAATCCTTACAGCCCTTTATAGCCAGGTTGGCTTTGACCCTCTTTTCATGACACAAGCCCACTGTCAATTTGCCTCCTAGGTGAAGGACCCAGTGTGTTTCTTTGCATGCCAAGATATATCAGAATGATCTTTTCTCTTTATTTATAAACAGGACATGCCCTTGCTGACTGCTTCATCCTGTAGATTTCCTCTCTCGTATATTTTGCTATCTCTTATTTAGCCCTAGCTCAGTATGCAAACAGACATACATTGTGAGTCATACTACATACACATGGCCAGACAGGGAGTGGTGTCTGTTACCTTCTGCCTGAAAGGAACGTCTCAGAGGGATGTCACCTCCTGATGACTTGCCTTAACTTCAATACCTCAAGAATATAATGTTCAGTACAGATATGTAACTCCTTAAATATTACTTGTACATACATTTTGCAATGATTATGATGACCAGTGGCTACAGGCTCCCAGTAGAAACTTCACATGCCACCCTTCAGTGAACTATTATACATACAGCCAACCCAAGGGATCCCTGTGCAACCCTATGCACTCCTGTGCCCTTTGCCAATTAGCGCCCAGGGATCCCTCGGTCACATATACATCTATGAAAAACCTCACCAAATGAAAGAAGCCCCCAAGACACACTAAGCACCAGTTTTTTAAGGCCCATAAAATAATTTTGTAGTGGCAGAAAATAGGATGAATATGCTCCCTTCTTTGTGAAATATTGTGCTCATTCCAATCAATTATCCTTTTACAGAAGTGATCCCATAAGAGGATAATTATCACATGTCTGGAATTGCATCAGCAAAACTAATCTATTTTAATTGTTTCTGTATCAGTGAACTTCAGCACAAGATTTTTTTTACTAGCCACAAAACAAATTTAATCAACTGCCAAGTAAGTAATTTGTTTCCTGAAAAATGAAATTGTTTATTTGTATTGTCAGTGGAAAAGAAGATTTACCATATGTCTGCATGTAGAAGTCTATAAAATACATCTTTAACTCAGTCAAGGGAAAATAGATTTTTTAAAAATTCACATTTACTCATGAAATCCACTTGTACTGGGGACTCACTCATTTCAGAAACTGCCTGTATGATTGTTCCTGAAAGTCATGTATGCTTTTGCCACTTGGGCTTCTCAGGAGAAACAGATGTTAATTGTATCAAACTCCTGCAAATTTGAGGAGCTTTATATTAATGAAACTCACCTCAGAGCTGAGGTTGCCAAGGAAGATCTAGGCCATCTTTTGGTGTCTTCACTGGCTTCCACTCACCTCCACACCAAATACAAACATCTTATTTTTATTTTAAAGCCCTTTATAACTGAGCCTCACTGTACCTAGGTGATCTGGTAACCTACTGTGATGTGAACGCTCACCTTTGCTTTGTTAGCTTTTACTACTCACCTCTCTCCTTTAAACATCTCTGTTCTTTCTACTATGCTGCCCCTTACAAGAACAGCCATACTGGGTCAGACCAAAGGTCCATCAAGCCCAGTATCCTGTCTTCTGACAGTGGCCAATGCCAGGTGCCCCAGAGGGAATGAACAGAACAGGTAATCATCAAGTGATCCATTCCCTGTTGCCCATTCCCAGCTTCTGGCAAACAGAGGCTAGGAGCACCATCCCTGCCCATCCTGGCTAATAGCCATTGATGGACCTATACTCTATGAACTTAATCTAGTTCTTTTTTTAACCCTGTTATAGTCTTGGCTTTCAGAACATCCTCTGGCAAGGCATTCCACAGGTTGACTGTGTGTTGTGTGAAAAAATACTTTCTTTTGTTTGTTTTAAACCGTCTGCCTATTCATTTCATTTGGTGACCCTTAGTTCTTGTCTTATGAGAAGGAGTAAATAACACTTCCTTACTTACTGTCTCCACACTAGTCATGATTTTATAGACCTCTATCATATCCTCCCATTAGTTGTCTCTTTTCCAAGCTGAAAAGTCCCAGTCTTATTAATCTCTCCTCATATGGCAGCCTGGGGAAGACTCCTCAGTGAAATCTGAACCACCACTTCCTTACCCTCTTTCAAATCCCCCCTAAAGTCTCACCTCTGCCTTGATGTCTACAAAACCCAGCCTTCTGATCATGGCTATATGAACAGGAGAATACTGGGTAGGAGTAGGGAGGTTATTTTACCTCCATATTTGTCCTGTTGCGACTGCTGCTGGAACACTGTGTCAGGTTCTGGTGTCCACAGTTCAAAAAAGATGTTGATAAATTGGAGAGGGTTCAGCGAAGAGCCATGAAAATGATTAAAGGATTAGAAAACCTGCCTTATAGTGAAAAACTCCAGGAGCTAATCTATTTATTTTATGAAAGAGAAGATTAAGGAGTGACTTGATCGTAGTCGATAAATACCTACAAAGGAACAGAAATATGGTAACCAAGGGCTTTTCAGTCTAGTGGACACAAGTATAACAAGATCCAGTAGCTAGAAGTTGAAGCCAGACAAATTTAGTCTACAAATAAGGCAAAAATTATCGTTTGGAACAACATACCAAGAGTGTGGGGGATTCTGCATCATTAAACATTTTAAAATCAAGATTAGAGGTTTTCCTAGAAGATCTGCTCTAGTTTCAAGAGAAATTAATTCAGGGAAGTTCTCTGGCCGGTGTTATACAGGTCACAATGGTCCCTTCTGCTTTATAATCTTTGAATCATGGTTAGAAAAGTGACAAGCTGTGACTCCTCCTCCCGTTTCCTTTCCCTTTTCCCTTCCCCTCCCCTCTCCAACAGTAATAAAAACAAACACAACACCACACCCTACAGTGCAGGTAGCTAACAAGGCTGTGCCAGTTCTTCATCAGGTTCATTCATTTGCACATTGTACCCCATCCCCTTCTCTTGTATGTTTGTATCGGACTAGGTGCTAGTGTCACTGCTTCCAGGACAAGATGTAGCTTTGGAAGGAGATCCTTATTTATTCTGGGAATCCAAAACCATTTTTGGAAGCTTCTTGCAGGTTGAGACCTTCCCAGCTACAAGCCAACCTCCTTGCGCAGCAGCACACGTGTACACATATCTGCTCGCTGGGCCCTACAAGAGCTGCCTCCAAGTGCCCCACCCTATCTTAAAGGGACATCCCTCATTTCTCTGATTCTAGAATTTATTTCGCTATTCACAAAAAATAGCAAATACATATAATACAAATACCATGATAAATATTGAAAATTGTTACTGCCGTAAACAGCAATAACTGATTTCTAAAGGCTCTCTCTTTCAGGGACCTACTACTACCACAATAGAATTGAATAATAATAATAACAATTAATAATAAAAAATAATAATAAATAATATAATGTAATAATAAAAGTGACAGGACAGCTGGACTAGCAGTGAAATCTGCCTAAAACGTTTAGAATCATCTGACTGTAAAATCACCCCCTCCCTGTTTATTCTTTCAACTCATGGTCACAGGACTGGAGTGTGGGGCTTGGGACTTGGAAGCATAACTCTGGATGCCGCTCGTAGCCTGGTAATTTGACCACTAGTAGACTTCGTCCATTTTCTTTCTGTCCAGTCAGTGTAGTAAATTGGAGCTGCATATGTAGAGACATCATTGCATCTTGCAGCAAGGAGTTGGAAGAGCTTGTCTCCATACAACTCTGGTGAGACCCCCCTCCACAACCTAGAATCTGTGTCATGGTCTGATAACCTCAGTAGCATAAATTTTAAGAGGTGGAGGAAGTACAGATGGAAGTAAATTCTCAGAAACATAGAACAACTATTATGAAGCTGCTAGGACCAAATTATGAGGAAAATTAAGGACTCAAACTTGTCCACAGTGCCCAAAAATGGTAAATAAATAGAGCTTGGTCAATGATGACTAAGAGCTAGATTCTGCTTTTTGTACATTGAACAGTACCTTACTCTACGAGGTAATCCCACTGAAATTAAGGGGATTACTTGTGGAGTAAGGTAAAATTCAGTGTGAACAAGAGTGTCAGAATCTGCCTCTAAAGGGAGATAACAGTCAACACATTTGCAGGATGTAAAACCAAAGAGGAGGTATTTTCATAGCATGACAACAGGGTGTGTGTATGTAACTGCCGTAGGAGTAAAGGGATGAAATTAAGAACAGAGAATTTGGGTGTAAAGCTTGTGTTAGCCTGTGAAATAATTTCCCAAGGGAAATATGGGAAACCATATCACATGGGCTACTTAAAACGAGACTGAATAAAGCACTAACTATTGTCAAGAATGCTACTACACTGGGACATGAGCCTGATGATGTAATAGGTCTCTTCTACTGCTCCTCTACAGTTCACTATGCCACATTAGCACATGGCTATACCTAACCAGAACCTCTTTAAAAAGGCTGATACCTCTCACAGGGCCCCATGGACCTCAGTGGAGTTTTGCTGATTTAACACTACCTGAAGATCTGGCCTAGAATGTTTGTGGAAAGCAGGAAACAGAGCCCCGGCCCCAAACCGTTCAAGTGTTTTTCCAATGTGCATCTGATTGTTGATGACTATTCTATGCCTGAACAGGGGCTGCGTGGAATCTGGCAGTTAAGATGCTGGCAAATTGTGGCTGTGCCTTGGTTGAGATTCAATCTGCTATTCGGCACGTATGGCAAGCTGCTGTCAGCGTGTGCTGATTGAGGATGAAGCCAGTGTCTGCGTCTTTCAATAGAGGCCTCTTAGGCAGCAGTTGGTCTGTGCGAGTCACTTTGAGCTGGTGCACAGTGGTGAATAACTGGAAATGGGGAAAATGTATCTTGTGCCAATGCAGAATTATTTCTTGTAGTGCGACCGGATTCACCATTGTGATACCCCAGTTTTATTCCAGAATAGCTCCATTCTTTTTCAGTGGCGTAATCAGTGTAATACTGGAGTGACATAGTGGTAAATCATGCCCTGTAATTAGCCCTGTAGAATGGGCTTCTATGACTTCCTTTTGGAGATACGGTCCCACATTTTAGCAGACTTCATTGTTTGAAATGCTTCTTCACAGTCAGTCTACAGTTTCCTTGGCACAACTGCATTCTGTTAATCTCTTGGACTACCCTAAACAGTTTCTCTCCCTCTTCGGTGTTTGTAGTCACTTGCAGATTCTCAGGGTCACCTTTTGAATGGCTAGAAGCCCATTTATGTGCTCAGAAATACAAGTGCGATTGTGCAGTTACCACAAAAGCCTGGGCAAATGGACATTCAGAAGTCTAAACAGCCATACACAGGCCGAGTCATAGACAGCTACATAGAGAGTACGTATATATTTTATACATGCAAATGGGCCTCTGGTCATTAAAACTTGGCCCTCTGTTCTGTTCTGCATTAGTTGCCACATAGACAAGCTCTATATTATTAGGGTTTTTTTATTGTTACTAATAAATAAGTTCCTCCAGCTTCTTACACATTTTTATTGGGGTCTTTCTAAATTCCTTCTAATTTGTGAATCTTTTTCTGGCTCAGAAAGAATAAGCAAGTAGGTACTACAGAAATGTAGGTCATGATTAGAACTGGTCCGTTTGTCTTTTAGACAAATGCGGTCATTTCAACATTAAACAGCATTTCCATATTGTTCACACATTGCTTTATGGGATTTGTAATTCTGGTCTCCATTCTCCCTTATGGGCCAGGATCCTTGGAGGATACATCTCCCAAATGCAACGTGGGGACCAAGCTGGGCGGTGCATCATCGAAGTCATGTGACTCTGATGCGTTATGAGAAGTGTAGGCCAGTCAGGAAGCCTGACCCATAGGGAGAGTGGGCACTGGAACTACAGTTCCCATAAGACACTGTGTGCATGATAGGAATATGAAGTGTTTCAGGTCATTTCAACAAATGAAAACAAAACATTTCAATTTTGATAATGTTCAGCTGTTTCATTTCACTCAACACAAAACATTATGACAGTTTATACTTTTTGGCCCAAGTTGGAAGGAAAACCAATTTTGAAATGTCAGAATTTCCTAGGGGACAGAAATTCTGTTTTCCGACCAGCTCTAAACATTACAAAAATTATGTTTACCTGCTTTCAAAGTGCAGCCTGTTCTTCAAGCATTAGCCCAGCGAACAAGATGACTGCGGTGTCTGTATGTGGATTCAGCCACAAATCTTTACAGTATCTGCACATTTCTCTCTCCCTACTCTTTCCAGTTTGCTGCCCAACCAATGCAGGATTTGCTGATTGTAGCAGGAGGAATGGCAGCCAGGACTCTTGGCTTCCAAGTCCTGGTTTTGCTACAGAATTTTTAAGTCACCTTGGGCCAAAATATTGTTTATGTTTATGTCGCCCCATCAGGTCTGCCAACCTAGGCAGCACATGCTATGCTTGTACTGCAGGGCTTATTCTGACAATTTGTCAGCTCCAGGGTCTTAGGTCAGTTTCCACTGGTTCACTTATCCTTCATTCATTTTCCATTATGGTCTTCCCCTTGTCCCTGAGCTACTTGCCTATTTCTACTGAGGAGGCTACACCCTGGTCATACTTCATGTGACCAGATCCTCCTGGGTTATGACTAGCATATCCTTTCCCTGATCCGAATGATCCTATCCAGTCATCCTGGGTACGGAGCCCTTCCTTGCCTAGCCAGGGCTGCCCGGGGTGTGTGTGTGTGTGTGTGCAAGTGGGGCAATTTGCCCCAGGCCCCGGGCCCCACAGGGGCCCCGCGAGCCCTGGCCCGGCGGCGGTCCGGGTCTTTGGTGGCATTTTGGCGGCGGGGGGCCCTTCAGTGCTGCTGAAGACATGGAGCGACTGAAGGGCCCCCCGCCGCCGAAATGCCGCCGAAGACCTGGACCGCCGCTGGGTGAGTACAAGCGCCACAGCTCCCCCGCTTTGCCCCAGGCCCCCTGAATCCTCTGGGTGGCCCTGTGTCTAGCTATTGCAAGGGAGAACCTTACATTATGGAATACTTTGTTAAGTAACAACAAGGAGTCTGGTGGCACCTTAAAGACTAACAGATTTATTTGGGCATAAGCTTTCGTAGGTAAAAACCTCACTTCTTCAGATGCAGAAGTGAGGTTTTTACCCACGAAAGCTTATGCCCAAATAAATCTGTTAGTCTTTAAGGTGCCACCAGACTCCTTGTTGTTTTGGTAGATACAGACTAACACATCTACCCCCTGATATTTGTTAAGTAAAAGTACTGAAACAAGATCACCTATGTGCTCAAGGAGACACACATGTTAGTCCTGGTTCAGGTCATGAGGTGCGGGGAGTACATAGACAAATAGATGGGGAAGGGCAGTCAGATGTACAAAGTGGCCCTTCTTGTCACCAAAGGTTTCTTCCATTGTACAGGCTCATTTAAAAACGACTCTCTCCTTCAGTGCGCTCATTAAGTTTTCTCTCTGGGAAAAAAATCATTTGACTTGTGCACATATTGTATTCAGTGGCTTCCTCATTGTTTGTAATGATTTCCTGGCAGGAGCTCATACACTTTTGAATCGATGGCATTCTATTTGTTAGTTATGATGTGCCAGCAGCCCACCTACGGATTGCTGAAGCTAGAACAGTTGGTTTGCTACAGAATTTCAAAGGTGATTTAAAAAATAACTTTGTAGAGAGAAGACAATGGAAGATGTATCTTCTCGACTGCTTTGGGAGTAAACACTGCGCTAATGATATACATAGCCTACAATAACTACCATAAAATCTGTCCAGCCTACAACATCTATCAGGGATGGTCTAGACAGTATTTGGTCCTGCTATGAGGACAGGGGACTGGACTCGATGACCTCTTGTGGTCCCTTCCAGTCCTAGAATCTATGAATCTATGAATTTATGAATCTACCTAGTATCTGTCCACCTTAAAACCTCAGCCTGTCTCTCTGACATCCTCAAGGATGTCTGCTATCAGATGAAGCTCAACATGGATAAAGCAGAGCTCTTAATATTCCCTCCCTACCTCCTTTCTTGATCACTGTGGACACCACCATCCTGAGTGTCATCTTAAACTTGGACTGCTCTCTAGGTCCCGACATGCAGTTGATGTCGATATCCTGCTGATTCTTTCTGCATAACATCTCTAAGGGTGTGTCTGCACCCAAGCTGAGGGAGTAATTTCCAGCTCGGGTGGATGTGTGTGTGCTAGCTTTGATTGACCTAGCGTGATAAAAATAGAAGTGTAGCCACTGTGCGGACAGCAGCATGGGCTAGCTGCCCAAGTAAGTGTCCCAGGCGAGGTTGTACTCACTGAGACTAGCCTATCCTGCTACCCACACTGCTGCGATTGCACCTAAAGTACTAGTTGGATCAAAGCTAGTGCACGTTCATCTAAGCAAGCTGGAAATTACACCTTCAGCTCGAGTGTAGACATACCCCGAGAAACAACCGTTCCTGTCCAGACACACAAACTCTTATCCAGGCTCTCATCATCCCATCTCGATTACTGAAACATCCCTTTCTTTGCCCTGACTAATGCAGCCTTGTCTTGCTCATGTCCATTCCGAGTGCTGCTACAAAGATCAGTCTCCTCTCCTGTCACTTTGACCATGTCCCCTGTAGCGGGGTGGTCACCCGCTCCGGCCTTAAAGGGCTTAAAACAGCCCAGGAGAGGGCTGTGACGGGAGCAAGCAGTTCCCAGGCTGTTTGGGGAAGCAGGCTCAGCTGTGGCCACGCCCCAATCAGGGCTCAGCTGGCTCTTATAAGAGGGCAGTGGGCCAGGAGCAGAGTCAGTCTCTCTCTATCTCTAGAGGGAGAAGGGCCTGGCTGCTGGGAAGCTGAACAGAGTACCTGAGGGGAGCAGGGCTGGGGAATAGGGCAAGGGAGCTGGGGAGCTCCTACCCAGAAAAGCCCCAGCCTGTGGCCTTGTCAAAGGCCAGAAAGGTACTAGGGTGCAAGGGTGCAGCCCAGGGTAGGCAGAGGCAGCCGGTCCAAACCCCCCTGGCCTATGATGAGTGGCTTTTACACTGCAGTCTTTCCCAGTGAGCGGGGGCTAGACGGTGACTGGCAGTAGCCCAAGACTGAGGTGAGGTGGGGATAGTGGGTGGGGGTTCTCCTGGGTGGGGAGACCCTGAGAGCAGGTGTACTGCCAGGGGGCAGTGCCCAAGGACAAGGGGCACTGGGTCTGGGAAGGACACAGAGGCCAGTGGCAAGCGGGACACTGGCCTGCAGAGGGCGCTATGGGTCAAAAGAGCTAATTCCCAGGATGACGAAAGGAGGCGCCGCAGGGGTGAGTCTCGCCCTGCTACATCCCACCCCTCTCTTTGATCCCTTCTCTGTCGTGTGAAATGTGAGCTGCTTGTCTTCACTTGCAAGGTCCTTCACATCCTCACCCCACCCCTATCTATCCTCTCTTTTATTCTGCATTGAGATGTCAACTCCACCTCTGATTGACCCTGGTTCTAGGCTCCATTGCGTGCTTATTTCATTTTCAAACAGGCACTTTGGGGCTTTCTGCTGTCCTTGGCTGTCCTTGTCCATTTGGAAGGAGCTCCCTGGAAACATCCACAAAATGAAAGCTTTATCTTCAGAACCCTTCTTTGCTGTGAGACCTACAAAAAACTTGACAAGAGTTAGGTGGCTGGCGGGAGTGACATGAAACCCCACTGCTGATCACACTGACCAATGTCATTTCCTTGTGCTACCCCATCTGTCTGTATCTGCCTCTTGTCTCCTTGTCCTACTTAGACCAGCTTTTTGTAAACTCTTTGGGGTGGGGACTGTTGTTTTGTTCTGTGTTTGTACCGCACCTAGTGCAATGGAGCCTTGGGCCATGACTGGGATTCCCAGGTGCTACAGTAATAGAAATAAATTAAATAAATACCCTCTGATGTGCAACCATTTTGATTTGTAAATAATGCCAGCGTTGCTGCTTACCTTTTTTCTTTTCCCTCCCAGTTTGTGCCTTCTACTGTGAAGCCCACGTGCAGATTGCACCCCCTCCCCCCCCAGTCCCATTGTGGCAGGTTCCCCTCCTCATTTCACTCTCCCCTAAAGACTCACATATTTCATGAGATCTTGTTTGCCTTCTAGATTGAAGCTCTCCGGGTAGGGACTGTCCAGAAGGCATCACTATGTTTATACAGTCTTACCTCCTGCATAACACAGACCAGTAGGACACCACTTGCAATGGAGAGAGGTATTATTCCTCTCTACGTAAATGAAAGGTGTCAGGCTCAATAATTTGTGATTGAACTAGAGCATATCATTTAGGAAGACATCCAGTCTGGATTTAAAGAATCCAGATGGTGATGAATCAACTACTTCTCTTGGCAAGGTGTTCCAATGGTTAATTGCTCCCACTGTTAAAAAGTTGCATCATATTTCCAATCTGGATTTTTCAAGCTTCAGCCATCTGATTTTACGATGACTTTGTCTGCTAGACTAAAGAGCCCCCTAAAGTTGGATATGTGCTCCAACTGCGACCAGGTCACTTCTCAGCTACGCCTTGTACACTTAAGCACCTAATAAATATCATAATGATAATAATTAGGGCTGGTGATTAATCGCAGTTAACTCACATGATTAACTCAAAACAATTAATCGTGATGAAAATAATTAATCGTGATTAATCACAATTTTAACCGCACTGTTAAACAATAGAATACCAATTGAAATTTATTAAATATTTTGGATGTTTTTCTACATATATATATTGTATTCTGTGTTGTAATTGAAATCAAAGTGTATATTATTTTTTATTACAAATATTTACACTGTAAAATGATAAACAAAAGAAATAGTATTTTTCAGTTCATCTCATACAAGTACTGTAGTGCAATCTCTATTATGAAAATGCAACTTACAAATGTCGTTTTTTTTGTTACATAACTGCACTCAAAAACAAAACAATGTAAAACTTCAGAGCCTACAAATCCACTTAGTCCTACTTCTTGTTCAGCCAATCGCTAAGAAAAACAAGTTTGTTTACATTTTTACATTTACGGGAGATAATGCTGCCCTCTTCTTACTTAGAATGTCACCAGAAAGTGAGAACAGGCATTTGCATGGCACTTTTGTAGCTGGCATTGCAAGGTATTTATGTGCCAGATATGCTAAACATTTGTTTGCCCCTTCATGTTTCAGCTTCCATTTCAGGGGACATGCTTCCATGCTGATGACACTAGTTAAAAAATAATGTGTTAATTAAATTTGTGACTGAACTCCTTAGGAGAGAATTGTATGCCCCCTTCTCTATTTTACCCGCATTCTGCCATATATTTCATGTTATAGCAGTCTCAGATGATAACACAGCACATGTTGTTCATTTTAAGAACACTTTCCCTGCAGATTTTACAAAACACAAAGAAGATACCAATGTGAGATTTCTAAAGATAGCTACAGGACTCGACTCAAGGTTTAAGAATCTGAAGTGCCTTCCAAAATCTGAGAGGGACGAGGTGTGGAGCATGCTTTCAGAAGTCGTAAAAGAGCAACGCTCCGATGCGGAAACTACAGAACCCGAACCACCAAAAAGAAAATCAACCTTCTGCCTCAGATAATGAAAATGAACATGTGTCAGTCCTCACTGATTTGGATTGTTATCAGGCAGAACCCGTCATCAGCATGGACGCATGTCCCCTGGAATGGTGGTTGAAGTATCAAGGGACATATGAATCTTTAGCGCATCTGGCACGTAAATATCTTGCAACCCCTGCCACAACAGTGCCAAGAGAACACCTGTTCTCTTTTTCAGGTGACATTGTAAACAAGAAGCGGGCAGCCTTATCTTCTGTAAATGTAAACAAACTTGTTTGTCTGAGCAGTTGGCTGAACAGGAAGTAGGACTGAGCTGACTTGCAGGCTCTAAAATTTTACATTATTTTATTTTTGAATGCAGTGTTTTAGTACATAATTCTACATTTGTAAGTTCACCTTTCACGATAAAGAGATTGCACTACAGCACTTGTATTAGGTGAATTGAAAAATACTATTTCTTTTTTTTCCCAGTGCAAATACTTGTAATCAAAAATAAATATAAAGTGAGCACTGTACACATTGTATTTTGTGTTGTAATTGAAATCAATATATTTTAAAATGTAGAAAACATCCACAATATTTAAATAAATGATATTCTATTATTGTTTAACAGTGCAATTAATCGTGATTAATTTTTTTAATTGCGATTACTTTTTTGTAACGGATTGACAGCCCTAATAACAATAAATAATAATGCCAGTGGGATTCATTATTCACGGACGAGACAATGCACAGTAGATGCAAACTGTTTAGAATTGAAAGTGAATGTTTGAGCATAGGCCGAGCCACATCATAAGCTAGGATGTAATTGCTTTTAATGTCCCTTATCAGTACTTTTTTATCTTGAAGAGGCCAGATGATGAAGTGCCAAATGATTTATCATGGTCCTTTTGTGTTTGGATTCCCCACCACACACACACACTTTGGATTGTTTCTCTATTTTAATATTTGCAAGTCTACACACTTTTAAATAGTGAAGCAGTCAAACCGTGGGAATCACAGGTCCCTACACTCTGCTGTTGTCTGGACTAATTATTAGTATTATCTATATCATAGTAGCACCTGGAGTGCCCAATGGTGCTAGGTCCTGTACAAATGCATAGTTCCTGCCCTGAGCAGCTTACACTATGACAGACAAATGGTGGGAAAGAAAACAGAAGTGGTGACCTGCCCAAGGCCATACAGGAAACATGGGGGAGAGCTGGGAATAGAACTCTGTCTCCTCAGGTGCCTTTCCTTTGCTTACATTCTTTCTTTAAGACCCTGAATACTGCAGCTGAAAATTAGGATGTCCCTAACCTGCCTGTGCCCAATCACATTGTGTTATGTCACATCACGTTTGCAATCAACATGACATGTTTGCGTTGACACAACATGGAGGTCCATATCCCTTACGTGTATTAAAGTAATGGGCCAAGTCACTACAGTTTAGTATTACTGCAGTGTGTTGTGCCATCACTGTCAAACACTGCAGTATTTTAAATAAGGGATGATACAGCCCTTTAAAATGTATCCTGTCTGCGTTTAAAAAAAAAAAAAAAAGGAACTCAGTGTTATTCAATTGAATTCACCCTGCGGGACAGGAACAATTGTAAAGGTCTAGGACTGTGTGTCATGAAATGAAAGACATATGATACAGCGGCCAAACGGCTATTTGCTACGAGGGCATATTTTGATTAATGATTCCTATTAACTTTTAGTCCTTTCTGTCATATTCCATATCTATCATGGCTTGCTGAAAACCTAGAGAAAATAGCTTTCTTTTCTTCTCTTCAGAGCTGTCATTTGCTTTACAAGGCTGAGGATATGCTAGAGGTCTAATTAAAACAGAATAAATATATTTTGCATTTCTCGACCAAGAGGATACTTCAGATCACAATCAACAGAATGAATTCAGCATGTGTCTCCAACTGAATTCCTAGGCACTAATCAAAAGGCATACTCCAAACAAAGCCAAACTATTTGTTCAAATGAAGAGTTAATACTGATATTACTAGAACAGATATAAAAATATATGTCCTTAGAACAAAACCTCCTAGTCTTGATTTTGCTGCCCCATTCCCCAGAACTGTGGAACCATCAGGCATATATAGATCTAATTATAGTATTTGTAAAATCTAAAAGCTGAATAGTCTGCTTTATAACAATACTAACTCAGGGAACTTTTAGTATTGTTATGGATCTATATAATCCCACCAGAATTGTGCTAAAATGTTACCTTGTTTGGTTATTTGGGGGGATGCTATACTATTCATTTTCCTTCAGTATTTCTCCCGCAGAAACTTCTCAGTGGGCATTGGAACAACGCATTCTTCTAGCCAAGAAAAGCTGGCTCAGTTCACACGAACACTTATTGAAATACAAATAATAATGATAATGCCCAGAGGCCACCATCAGATTGGGCACTTACACATAACCAGTAAGAGACGGTCCCTGCCCTGGAGAGTTTACATTCTAAGATGGGAGGCAGCAGTGGGTATAGCAAACAAGCAGAGGGAGTGGCGGAGGAAAGACAAAAGTAATGGAGACAGGAATTCATAGTTATACGGGTTAGCTATGTATAAGTTTGCATGTTGATTTGAGTTTTCTTTTAAAGAGGCAAATAAACAATAGATCTTCCCCCATGACTGACCACAGGATGTGAACGTTTATCCTAGGCAACTCTCAGCGCTATCCTGTGTCATTATTTTATTAACACATTAGCAACTGTCGGGCTGAGCATTTAGACATGCTGGCATGATACTCACAAATGGGAACTTTAAATTGCACATAAGTATCAGGTTTGTTACAGTGTGTGTGTGTCTGTATAAATATGACATCTTTTTAAGCACATTCCTCTAGGGGTTTTATAGAAAAAGACTGCATAGTAGACCATCCTGGGAAGGCTATTCTTAGAAGATTAGAGCAGGGGAGTGATCTTTAATTTAATTAATGGAGATATCTCATCTCCTAGAACTGGAAAGGACCTTGAAAGGTCATTGAGTCCAGCCCCCTGCCTTCCCTAGCAGGACTAAGTACTGATTTTGCCCCAGATACCCAAGTGGCCCCCTCAAGGATTGAACTCACAATGCTGGATTTAGCAGGCCAATGCTCAAACCACTGAGCTATCCCTCCCCCCATCATCACAAACCAGTACCTGGAATGCTAGTATCCAAAGCAAAGCTAAGGAAAGGAACAAAACAACACGTTGATGAAATGATGGGTTTGGATTTTAGTGGTATGCAAAGAGTTTTGTAACTTGTAAAACCATCCTATCAATACTCCTACCTGAAATGGGTAAGTTTGGGAGCACACCATCTATGCAAGGTAAATGTAACAATGCTGCACGAGATGGCTTCCTGGAAACTAGTATCAAACAGAACCTTTTTCCTGTACTATACTATTATTGGCTTATAGCAACAATCCAGACTGATATTGGTTATTTGGTCTCTTGGATTTATTTCATAATGAACCAAAGCATGGTTGAGCAATGGGCCATACAATTTATCAACAGAGGTGAACAGAAACGTGTTTCTGAAATGCCTTTGTGTGTAATTTTTCACTGTGGTTACCTAATGGCACTGGATTCTGTGTAACTCAAAAGCGTGATTGGAAGGACATTTCCTACTTGATACTACTAAGATAAAAATTGTTTGCAATGTTGTTGTAGCCATGTAGGTCCCAGGATATGTGAGAGACAAGGTGGTTGCGGTAATAGCTTGTATTGTACCAACTTCAGCTGGTGGAAGGTACTAGCTTCTGAGCTAGGCAGAACTCTTCTTCCGGTCTGAGGAAGGAAGCAGAGTGTCTGCAGACACTGTAAGATAAAAATAACATACTTCATGCCAGCTACCTCATGTCTGCATGTCTAGGTTGTTGTAGCTGATTAACAAGAACATCCCAACATCAAATGGCTTTTCAGCAGTAAAAGATAAGCTTTGTCATTTTTTTAAAATTTAGCTAAAATTAAACTCTGTCTTGATCTGTAGGGCTTTAACATTATTCTGCTTAACAGCTTGCTGTGAAATGAAAACTGGCTGCACCTAGTTTATCCCTCGTCAACAAACACCAGGCATATAATTTATACAAGGAGCGCAACATCTGGCATGATTGCTGTTGAGAATAGTGGAAACTGCGAATGCCGTCAAAGCTTCTGTAAAAAGAACAGGAGTACTTGTGGCACCTTAGAGACTAACAAATTTATTAGAGCATAAACTTTCGTGGGCTACTGCCCACTTCTTCGGATGCTTATGCTCTAATAAATTGGTTAGTCTCTCAGGTGCCACAAGTACTCCTGTTCTTTTTGCGGATACAGACTAACACGGCTGCTGCTCTGAAACCTGTCAAAGCTTCTGTTCAAACTAGAGCTATCCCCATTTACCCGATCAGCCTAACTTTGCTAAGCTCATTTTAATGAAGCACGGAAAGACGTCTGCTTATTTTGCCCCTCCTTCTGTGAGTATATTGTCATCAGCTGCCAAAGCAGCTGCATGGTACTGTGAGATGGCATTAAGTGGGGTGACTTTGTTGATATTACTCGTATTAAAATGATTTTCTAGATTGGAAAGTAAGATTTGATGCCTTTTATGGCAATGTCTAAAGCATAAAGGAGATCTGACACATGAAGGGAAAAAACCTTTGGAAGCTTTACATCAGCAATCTGAGAAGCACATCTGGAAGCTTGATAACCTTTAAAGTTATTTCAGTCCCACCAGTTATTCTCACATTTTTTGGTCTTCAAATGTTTAATCTTCATTCTGAATGTTAATATCAACTCCAAGGGGGAAAAAATGCCAACTTGCAGCATCAGTTGATATCATTGTTGCAAGAAATGGAAATGCACCAAATCATTTTCCTGACAAATCAACACCAATAGTTTATGGCTAATGTGAAAAAACTGCAGACTAAGACTAATATAATGTTTTATTAAGAATTAGCTAATAAAACTAATGTTACAGGCAACTAAAATGTCTAAAAGCAACAGTGAGAATATATTAGTAACACATCACCTTCAAATAGAAGCTTCTATATAAGGCCTTTAAGTATAATCATTTGTCTGAATCATTGACTTTGCTCAGAATCTTTTGGAATTATGTATATTGAGCATAGGCGCCCCATCTTTGGTGTCTAAAAGTTGATTTCTTAGTCTGAGAGTTAAAAAAATTGGTATCTAAAGCAGGCTACTAAATCCACATATAGGCAGATAAATAAGTGCACCCATTTTCAGAAGTGCTGAATACCCAGCAGCTCTCATTGAAGGTAGCACGTGGTCATCCTGTTTGGAAAAATGTCTGCTTATTTAGGCACCCAAATATGAAATTATGGCCAGGATTTCAGAAGTCAGTAGTGATTTTGGGCACCTTAAAGGGGCCTGATTTGCTGAACACTTTTTGAAAAGGGTTTAGCCACGACTGGGGAGGGATTCATGCAAACTGATCATCCTTCTCCAGCTTTTTAGTAAGGAGAGATGTGCGGGACAAAAGATATCAAGCAAGGTGCAATGTATACTGCTACCTAGTCACTTTCAGTATCCAGCCGCAGCACAGAAACCCACTAGGTGGCTGTTATAGGGCCAAAGTATTTGGCTTATTTGGCTACACATTTTGGCATATGGGTCGTTAGTACTAACAAGTACAGTTAACAAAGAGATATGACTGGAGGAGGAGAGGGGAAGTACTTTGCCTGCTTTCCATGCATATGCCAAGGCCTGCAAAGGTGGTCAAGGTGGGTTGCCTAGAGAGAAGAGAGAAAGGGTTCTGAAAACCCAAGCCCAAGTTGAGTAGGGTTGTCCCTGTGCTCCATCCTGACAGCTGAGCTCAGTAGAGATGTGTAAATTCATAATCTTCCCACTCTTAAAATCTGGAGGAAGGGAAATTCTTGGTGCAAGTTCCAGAGCTGAGGACTTTTCTTTTGCACAAGGCCTAACAGAGCCTGAGTTTGTAGGCCTTTGTGATCAATACAAGGAGGGAGGCAATTTCTGAGGTTGACTTCCATAGAGCTATGCCAATCTATACCAGCTTTGGATCTAGTCCATTGGATTTCATAGATCAAGATCAATACTTTGCATCGCACCCGAAAACTTCACATAAGTCAAGGCAAGGGACCGACGACAGGAGTAATCACAGATGAGTAAGTGGAAATCTTCCCTGTCCTCAACATGAAGTTTCTGAGTGGGTTCAGGTGTTGGCTCATGCAGAACAGGTTGCAGTTATCTAATCTGGAGGGATAATGGCCTGGATAACTGTGGCAAAGTCCATATGCAAAGAGAAAGGTCAGCCTCCTGGATATTGCTATCACATGAGGACCCGGTGCTGGAATGCCCAGGAACATGTTTTTTTTTTTTTTTGGGGGGGGGGGGGGGGGGGACTGTAATGGCATTCTGGTACCTCTGGTACTATCACTTAATGGAAGTGCATTCCGGCACTTCTCCTTTTAGGACTGGAATACTGATGAGGACCCATTAGTCTCCTAGGTTACAAATCTTAATAACTGAAGTTATACGCAACACAACTCCCACTGACTCCATTGGCAGTTTCATGACTGTAATCTGAATTCAGAAATTGCCCTTTAGTATCTATTCAGCTATTAGTCAAATGTGTTGAAAATGACAAGTGGTACGAGTCCATTACTTTTACACAGACATGGGGGAAATAAATGTTCCCATTTTTTTTCTTGTTAGCAAGAACTGTATTTGAAAGATAAGTGAGTAAAACAGTCATTGGGAAAAGGAAGACACAAATGTCCATCATAGATATATGTTATTTATGCCATTCCAGTAAAAAGCAAGGGATTCTCATTTGTAAGGAAATACTTTTGTTGCTCTATAGTGGAGGTATGCATAATGTCAGTTCATTAGGTTTTGTTCTAGTCACAATTTCTGGAAATGGTCAGCATTCGTTGTGTTTTGCACGCTGTGAATAGGAAATAGTCCTGTTTGAAAGCAAGTGCACCATTAAAGAGTGTTCCTTGTGTAGGAGTTGCATAGATCTGTTGTACACTGTAGCAGACTATCTAGCTACATTTGACTAAAACAGTGAAATATACGGCAGGGACACTCATTCTATTTCACTGAAAATAGAATCAGACACACATATGTCCTGTATGCAATAAATACAATATAAAGAGAATATTTTTCACATTTATTCAAAATGGTTCATTGTCTCATCTGTTCCAAGTCCCTTACCTGATCTGCAAAATATTAAAACCAAAAAAACTACTGAAGCATTCCAGCTAATATGTTCACAGCACACTCTGGGTCAAATACTGCCTTCATTTAAAACAAAGGAAGCTCCCACTGAAATCAATTATGATTGTGCATTTAATTCAGTGGCATATTACCTGTGATCAGACCTGCATGTGACTGGCCCATGCTAAGGAGAAGAGTCAACTGCTAATGCAGAGCAAACAGTGTTACAGCTTTAGCTCAGGTGGCTTTCAACAATAAAGAGTCGAAGGTTGAGTCTCCCTGACGTAGTAGAGTTTGTTATGTTCTGATGAGTGTAACACGGGTCAAAATGTGGCATTCTGTAATACAAAGTATTTACTATTACAGTTTAGACTTGGGACAGAGACCTGTTATTAGGTTGGCCAGGCATTACATAAATAATAGTGTTAAAATTTCGGAAAGCAACTCTACATACGTAACAATACTTCACGGTTCCATGGCGCCTTCTGTTGAAAGATCTCCAAGAACTTTAATATGAGTTAAGCTTATTCTCTCCCACTTAATAGCTGGGAAAACTGAGGCCAAATTTTCACAAATTTTAGGTATCCAATTTTGGGGAGCCCAATTGGAGCTTGCTACAACCTGATTTTCAGAGACGCCGAGCCCCACAACTCCAACTATTGACAATGGCAGCTTCAGGAGCTCAGCACCTCTGAAAATCAGGCCCGTACCTGCCCAATGGTAGGCATAGAAAATGTGGGCCTAAGTCGCAAAGGAGAGCTATGGCTGTCAGGTATAGATGAGATTTCCTGATTCACAGACTTGTGCTTTAGTAACAGGACCATCCTTTCTCCCTAATATTATCATTGCTAAGATATTTGAATAGATTCATGGATTTTAAGGCAGATCATCTAGTCTGACGTCCTATATATCACAAGCCATCGCATTTCATCCATTTACACCTATACTGAGATCAATAACATGTCTTTACCATGGTTCTAAAAACCCAAAGCTCTTGGTAACTATTACTCTTGGCAAAACGGTGGCAGGAAATAAATCAATGGAGACATGGCCGTCTGACTGACAGTTGGCTAGCACAAACAGTACACTGCAAGAGTAATAGTTACCAAGAGTTTAGGGTTTTAAAACCACAGTAACAGAATTGGAGGCCCCAGAGAGGATCTGGTGGAGAGGAAGGGGACATTTGGCACAGATGGTTTGTCTATTCCAATAGGAGGTAAAAGACAGCGGGGTGGGGTAGCTCCCTACAAGTGCCATTGTCGTAGTTTGTGGGTCAATTTCTGGATCAATTCCATTCCTGGGACTTAGGACTCAGGCGGATAGCCTGCTCGAGTGAGGAATTATGTCCAAAGGAAAGGAAGCATTTGGAAATGGAGACCAGTTTTGAAAATGATGTTGGGAAACAGCTTGACTGATTTTGTACAGGAAGCTGTGGGTAAAGGACCCTTCATTGGCCCCGGAGCTTTCCTGCAGCTCCATAAGCAATGGGAAGTCTGGGTTAGTGCAGGGAAATGGGGAGGCCGAAATGTTAGGGCAAAGAAGGGGCTGCCTTGCAGGGATTGTGGATGGTAGCGACAGCACTGGATCAGGGGCTAAATCAGTTGAAAGATAGGGTGCAGGATCTGAAAAGGAGAGAGGGAACTAATTAATCTGCAGATGGAATCGGAGTTTCTCAGAGCTACTTCCCTGACACGAGCAGTGGAAAGTGTAGGAATGCAGAAACAAGTGTGTGACAGCAAAAGGGTCAGTGGTAGGTTGCAGAAGGAAGTGTCTGAGTTAAACCAGCACACAACAGAGAGCGAAGCAGCGGTAAGAGCCCTTTTGAAAGATTCCCAAAGCAACACTCAGGCAGACCACAGGGATTGCTGGAAACAAATTTGTGCCCTTAAGGCTCATTTGGGAGAGCAAAGGGGGATCGTGGCAGCGATCAGAGGGAATCGTAGCTGGAAGATGTAGAGTCGGAAAACACCCCGATCTGCACCCCTTCTTGCTGCAATTATGAGAGAAAGGAGCCTGGTGAATTCCCCTTGGTTTCTATTGGGCAGTCTCCATACAGTACCCTGTGGAGATCTCTGGAAGAGCTGCATAGACCCCCTCCAATAGCCCCCATCGTCAACATCTCAGTCACAAAGGGGGTCCTCAGAGAAGTCAGGGAGGAGCAAAGGCGCAGTGGAGACTAGACCCTTCTCTCCTGACCAGGTTATGGCAGTAGGGAAATCAGGTGGGCTTGTCGCATAGGAATACAGCTTTGGTCAGAGTCTCTGGCACGGCTGGATTTACTCCAGCTGATGTGGCAGCTGTGCGCAGGGAGTGTATGGCCCCCCCAAGGATTTTGCAGGGCTCCCTTATGATATTAAAGTTGGGGCTCCTCTTGGAGTTGAAGATGCAGAAGAACACATACACGTGCAAAAGGAAGTAATACAAACCCTCTTCCTGGCAGAGAGCCATATTTCACCAAGCAAAGCAGCAAGCAGGGGAGAGAGCAGAAAGTTATATAGCCAGGAAACAGTTGGCATAGAGGCACTCTGGGCTGACAAATGTCATTAACCCACATTTTTCAGCCCTTCCCTTTAGACATACCTTGCTCCAAGGATTCCTCCCCAGGATTCGAATTGCCCGGGTGGGTATGGACCTGGCGGTGGCTCAAACAAGAGATATTGAGGATAGGGCGAAAAAGGCCTATGAGGTCCAAAAAGATATTCACCCACCTAAGAGGAAACCTGTCAAGATGACCACAATAGCCCCTCAGGGAAGGCCACAGAGGAAGAGAGAGGGGAGACAGACCCTATAAGGGTCGGGGCAGGCCCCCTGCCCCGTGGCATGGGGAAATTTGGAAATGGCTCTTAAAATATGAGCCAAAGGAAAAGATACACCGGCTGTCCAGCCCCGAACTCCTAGTGAAGCTGGCAGAACATGAACCGGTCAAGCATGAAAGGAAAAAGCCCTAGTGCACCACTGGTTGCCCCCCTATCTGGGGTGCTGGAACAGGGAGGATCAGTGGGCCATGGCCCCATCACTTTTTTCTGGACATAAGGGTGAGTGACAGGGAGGGGGGGGCAGAGAGGAGTGAGCAGGGGGTGGGGTTTGGGGGGAAGAGGCGGTGTGGGAGCAGGGCTTTGGGGGGAAAAAATGGCATGAAGGTGGGGCCTCGGGGGAAGGGCTGGTGTGAGGGTGGCAGTTCAGGGGGAATGGATGGCATGGGGGTGGGAACTTGGGGGAAGGGGTGGCGCGGGGGGGTGGGGCCACAGTTCGGGTGCTGGTGGACCCCCACTTTTAGGGAGCTTCCGCAGCGCCTGCACCCTATATGGAGGCCAGACATCCCGAGCCACCCACCTCCCAGTTGTGGCATGATTATACACTGATGGGTGGGAGAGGTTTATAGTTTATATGGAGTTTGCAAGAGGAATCCTAGGAATAGGCGCTTTGCAGGAATTGACAGTAAATTGCCTGGACCACTGCCGCTAGTTGGAATATCGATTATCATGCTTATTGCCAAAAACAGCCAAGTCAGTAGGCTTTAGTGGGCCTGTGTAGCAGCCTTAGCATAACTCAGCCAGGAGGGAAGGAGGGTTTGAGCGACCACAAGAAGGGAGCTGTTCCCTGCATCCTTCATGATAAGACCTCTGTTGAAATGGCTGAGGAATGTGTTTTTCCAGAACAGGAAGCTTATCTCTATTTGCCCTCTGAGATGTGTTTGTCAGGACCCTCAAGCATGCGGACTTTGCAAAAACACATCCGGCTAATTAACCATCTGAGGAAACCTCTTGCTTAACCTTTGAAATTGTTTGCTTAACAAGTCTTTTTGCTTGACATGTTATTGTCGTACTAATACAATAAATAAGAGGGGAGCAGTTTGGGCTAGTAGGATCACTTTGTGGACATATCTTGAGGTCCCCACTGGCAGACAGAAGACTGGCCATTGGAAGGTTGCTGCTGTACCACTCGAGAACCACCCCAGACTTCGATAATTATTGAGGGTTGGGGATGTTTTAGTAACCTGTTGTGGATGTGTGTAAGTGCTTGAGATTAAATAGAGTGTAGCTTTAAGGTTAGAGCACTCTTGCATTGTACTGCCTTTGTCAATCGTCTGTCAGTCGGACAGCCATGTCTCCACTGATTTATTTCCTGCCATTGCCTCGCCAAGAGTAAAAGTTACCAAGAGCTTTGAGGTCAGAAAACCCCAGGTAACCATGTATCTGACTAAAACATATCCTCCAGAAGCATCAAGTCTTGATTTAAAGACTTCAAGAGATGGAGATTCCACCAGTTTCCTTGATAGTTTGCTCCAATGGTTATCACTCTGATTGTTAAAAAAAATCTGCCTTATTTTTAATTTGAATTTGTCTGACTTTAATCTGTCATAGAAAGACATAACAAGAACCAGTGGCTGAAAGTTAACAAGCCCCTTTGTGCCTGGTTTCATGTCCCTGTGAAGGTTCTTTTACACCATAATCTAGTCATTTTGTTCAAGATCTTTTTGTTAAGATAAGCACAGTGATCTTTAGTCTTTCATTGTAATGCATATTTTCCAGCGCTTGAATGATTTTTGTGAACCTTTTCTTCCCCCTCTCCAATTTTTGAACTTCCTTTTTAAAATATAGATGCCAGAACTGATATTCCAATATTGGTTTCTCCAGTAAAACCACCACCCTACTCCTACTCACTACTTCCCTGTTTGTACTAGGATTGTATTAGTCCTTTTGTCACAACATGGCACTGGGAGCTCAGATTGAATTGCTTGTCCATGCTGACCCCTAAATCCTTCCCAGAATTGCTGCTTTGCAGGATACAGTCCCCCATTCCGAAGGCATGGCCTGGTATTCTTTGTTTCTAGATATTTGACCTCGCATTTGGCTGTATTAAATGTGTTTTGTTTGAATGGCCCCAGTTTACCAAGCAATCCAGATTGCTCTGTGTAACTACCCTGTCTTCCTCATATTTACCATTGAACCGATCTTTGTGTTAGCCTCAATTTTTGTCAGAAATGCCTACTTCCAGATCATTGATAATAATATTGAATAGCATGTAGCCTGGGCCTGATTCTTGTGCAATGCCACTAGAAACAGCCCTATTTGATGAGGATTCCCCTTGACTTATTAAGATCTGTCAGTTAGCCAGCTCTTAATCCTTTTGACATGGTCCTTTTCTGACTGAATAGTGCTAATTCTTTGGTCAGAATATCATAAGAACATAACATAAGATCGGCTGTACCGGGTCAGACCAAAGGTCCATCTAGCCCAGTATCCTGTCTACCGACAGTGGCCGATGCCAGGTGCCCCAGAGGGAGTGGACCAACAGGCAATGATCAAGTGATCTCTCTCCTGCCATCCATCTCCAATATCATGCAATATTAAGTCAAACACATTACAGAATGTGAGTATATTACATCTACAGGTTATCAGGACCTGCTGGCTGAAAAATGTTTATCCCTAGTAGATGCTGTTAAACACCCTCCTTAGTTACTAATGGACTGGGGATATTAGCTCTTATCCCCATTATTCTTCCTGCTTTGGAAGATGTTAGTCGTTACAACATCTCTCACAAGGATAAGAAAACCTGTCTGTGTTCAGAATATCAACATCAGTCAGTGCTTTTCAACATGATTTTACTATCTTCTTTTTAACATTTTGATGGTTGTATAATCAGACATGATAAGTAGTAAATGTGCTATCAAAAGACTTGTGGTACAGAGAACATTAGCAGCCTCGCTGCTCCGAGTTTAAAAAAAAAACCCTCAGATGATTAGAGCTGTTTTCTTAAGTAATTAAACCAACCAGCTCATTAGCATTAGCCATACTATGCATTCTAATGGCACAATTTATTTCAAACTACAAATCCGAGCAGATCTAAGTCAGACAAGGCCATGGTATGATAATTCTAAAATAACTTCCAATTTATACCAGCCTTCTAGGCACTAGCTGTCATATCAGATCACGTGCTATTACAAATAGACTTAGTCAGCAGACTGAACCAGTCAAAATGTGTGGAATTCAGAGTGACAGAGAGAATTTGAAAGCATGTGTTTCCATAACAGTTCTTTACGGACATTCACTAGAATTTCTTTTAATTTAAATACAGCTAAGGAACAGAGGAAAACTGTTATAGAAAATGAACTTTTTGCTTTATGCTGCAGTTTCTCTCTCTCCCAGGGGCAGTGGCTGGCAGATGGCACAACACGTCCAGCTGGAGTACAACTCCTTTTATTGAATAGTGAAATTGTAATTATAAAGGTAAAGTTTATTGGCTGATTTTTTTTCTTTTTGACACAGCCGTTCAATCGCAAAAAATTAGCCAGCCTGCTTGAATATGCTACAGAACAGGAGATGGGGAATCCTAGATGAGTTCCCATGATTTACGTATCTTGTATTGCAGACGGTTGCTATAAGTTTATACTCTAGTGGCCAGCCCAGGGAGTGGATTCCAAAGATGGATTCCCTCACTTGAAAGAGCCTGGCCATCAGACAAGTTGTGCTGAGACATCTCTTCACTACGGGCACTAAAGCAGCGCAGCTCCAGCGCTGCAGTTACACCTCTGTAGCGTTGTGATGTAGATTCTTCCTGCATCAACGGGAAGGAGTTTTATATGTCGATGTAGTTAATCCACCTCCCCGAGGGGAAGTAGCTAAGTCGATGGAGGAAGGCTTCTGTCTACCTAGCCGCAGCTACACTATGGATTGTGTTGGCTTAACTAAGGTGCTCAGGGGGGTGAAAAATTAGCAACATATCTTGGTTGAGAAGAATTTTAAGTGTAGACCATACCTTAGTATCTACTGCACCTCTTTGACCCAGGAGGCTTGTCAAAGTATAGCCCTGGGGATGTTCCAGTCAGAAGTATAAATGGATGGAGTCTGATATTTTCTTTGATGCAATTTTGTTTATTTACAAAGTGGGTACAAAGTCCAGTGTCTCTGTACACAGAAGGAATCAAATATAAAAGGAGCAACTTCTTAACTTACAGTCCCCAACCTCTTTAGCCAACACCAGACCCAAAAGCTGCTCACCAGCTATTGCTTGGATTTCTTGATTTTTGCCTCAGCCTCTGTTTTTGTCTGTTCTCTAACTCCTCTGCCTATTCAGTCCAAATTCCTGGGTGGGTTCACAACCCCTTTTGTCTTAGGTAGGGGGGCTTCTGATTAACTCATCCTGACAGTTATGTTATTTGAAGGGTGCACTCACATCCAGTCTACAAGAGGTTGGTGATTTAAGCAGTTTCAGTATAACATGTGCAATAACAAGAGCTTCCCAAATGCATCTTATAAGCTATTACGGGTTATTGGTTGGCAGGCATCCTATGTCCTAAGACCAGGAGTGGTTGCTCTCACAGCGAAGCAGTGTAAAAGGCACTCCAGGTTGCAGAAATGAGAGGACACAGCTGTTCAACAGTCCAGATTGTACTGTGGGTAATGTCACACTGAGGCACTGGGAAGTTCTTTCACGTTCCAGGAGAGTCATCGCCTTTTCTGATCCCTTGGTTTGCTCCTTCAGTCAGTTCTTCAGTTTCTGGGCTAGTGTTCCTCCAGTTTTGGCCTATGTTCACTTAGGTCTTTTATACATTTCTACATTACAGATTAATTCATTTTTATCTAATTGGCTTTTAGCACACCAACCCTCTGGATTTTAGGTAACCCATACATATGTATGTCTAAGCTTCAATTATCCAACTTCTGTATTTTTCCTGCTGGGTTTGCAGTCTCCAGGTCATGTTGTTTTTGTGTCACCCTGCCTTGGGTCTTCCTAGAAAAGGGTTTTTTTATTTAGCAAGTTTGTGATCTTTTACTTACCTCTTTCAACATGTTACCTTTGTTCTATCTGCAATATCTTTCAAGAAGATTAACAATTCCATGTAAAAGAAGAATTGGCAAAACCACACTTATGCCAGCCAGGATTTGGCCTAAGAGTTACCTAAGAACATAAGAACGGCTCTACTGGGTCAGACCAAAGGTCCATCTAGCCCAGTATCCTGTCTACCGACAGTGGCCAATGCCAGGTGCCCCAGAGGGAGTGGACTTAACTGCATAGGTGCATTAGGGTGTGCACCCAGGGAGCCCCGCCCTAGCCCAGCCCCATCCACTCCCTCCTACTTCCTGCCCCCTGACTGCCACCCTCAGAACTCCCAACCCCCCTCCCCTGCTCATTGTCCCCTGACTATCCCCTACTAGGACCCCTGCCCCTAACTGCCCCCCAGGACCCCACCCCCTATCTAAGCCTCCCTGCTCCTTGTCCCTTGACTGCCCCCCTAGGACCCTACCCCCTACCTGTCCCCTGACTGCCCCGACCCTTATCCACTCCCATGCTCCATCCAACCTCCCCTGCTCCCTGATTGCCCCCCTCCAGAGAACCCCTGCCCCTAACACCCCCGCCCGGGATCCCACCCCCATCCAACCCACCCTGCTTCCTGCCCCGACTCCCCCCCCTTATCCAACCCCCCTGGCCCCAGACTCCTTACCATGGCATGAGATGAGGCTCCTAGCCTCCCCGCGGAGCCAAACGCTGCCCCACGAGAGCACACGCGGCCCCGGCCCCCAGAGCACTACACACGTGGTGGCAGGGCCCCAGGGGAGGGTGTCTGCCTCCCCGCAGAGCCAAATGCTGCCCCGTGGGAGCATGTGCAGACCTGGCCCTCAGAGCACTGCACACAGGGCAGCATGGCTCCAGGAGAGGGGGGAGGTGTCTGCCAAACCCTGCCCCACAGGAGCGTGCAGCCCCGGCCCCCAGAACGCTACACGCACAGCGGCAGGACTCATGGGGAGGGAGAAAGGCGGGGGAAGGGCTGGCAGCTTGCTGGGCTCGGCCGGGTGCTCCGGCCGGGGAGCGCAGACCCCGCGGCTTGCCGCGCCTGGAGAGGAGGCCATTTGCCCACCCTGCATTAGGGTGTGCCCAGGCACATCCGGCACACCCCGTGCGCACGCCTATGCCTAACAGGCAATGATCAAGTGATCTCTCTCCTGCCATCCATCTCCATCCTCTGACAAACAGAGGCTACGGACACCATTCCTTACCCGTCCTGGCTAATAGCCATTAATGGACTTAACCTCCATGAATTTATCCAGTTCTCTTTTAAATGCTGTTATAATCCTAGCCTTCACAACCTCCTCAGGTAAGGAGTTCCACAAGTTGACTGTGTGCTGCGTGAAGAAGAACTTCCTTTTATTTGTTTTACCTTATCTGTACTCATTCGTTATACAGTTACAAATCATTAAATTAAAATAGCAAGCTTTTAATGTTACCTTTTAGCAATCCTTCATTTTTATATTTCAATCTTATATGTCAGTATATGTTATTCTGTGCTACCCTTAATCTATCAGAAAGGGGAGGAGAATTTGTGGAATATATGACGATTCTTTAATGTTCAACATTTCTTAATCTTCTTTAAACATGGGTTTTTCTTTCAAAGTCCAGTTTTGTTTGTGCATCATTACAAGGAGACATCATTAGAAATTTTACTGTGAATGCACTTTGAGGGGGTGTCTCAATTTTAGGGCCTTGGTATTTAGTTGCTTTTAATGGTACTCCAATGGGGTTGTACTACTTCAGCGATCCCGGTAATCTTTCTAGTGTAGACAAGCCCTTAATTACAACTCAAACTTGCACCTAAATTACTTTTAATTAAAACTTTTTCTCATTTCAGTGCAAGTCTCTGTGTGGACACTTTTATTTAAAAAAACATGTCCTATTTCAATTTTGCTTAGTCGCCAGCTTGTGCAATGTGGCCTCACTGCCTGCTATGACACAGTGTCTCACACCACAAGGTGACTTGTACAGTTGTCAAGCGTCTTCTGCTAGCACTATTAAGAGGGGATTCTGAATTAAATTCTGTCGAGGCAAATACAAAGGGAAGGTCAGTTTGCCATGCTCATGGCAAGCAGTTGCCTTTCAGAAGAGTTGAATTGGAATGAAAAAAATAAGCTTCTTATTAGAGAAGAATATAGCTCAATGTGCTAAAACTCTACACCCAGGTATTGGTTCTAGACACACTTGATAGACAGAGTAATTTAAATGTTTACTGTATCTAATCTCTCATTAAGTGCATTTGGGTGTTTCATAAGCTAATTTACCTTTAGGTATGGGAAAATCAAGCAGGAAAGATGCAAACCATGTAAAATATTATGAGCAAAAGCATCAGATCATGACATTAATCTCCTTTCTAATTTTCTACACTCCCATTTTTGTCATACAAAGTGACATCCCTCATAGCAACGAGATGATTTATACCATGGAGGGTAATTCTTAACTGTCTTTAATATCATTGCAGCAGCTCATCAACTGAAAGGCAAGAGATATAGCCAAGATTATTTATTTAGGCATTGAATCATTAAAAAGAAGGTTCATTCGTGCATGAATCTAGTCAATCTGTATTTGCTGCCCTGGTCTCAGGCAAATATTGTTTGTGCAGTATGGAAGGGAGCCCACCTGTATGCTAAAAGCCTATGGGGAAACACTACTCAGAACAAAATAAGGGGTTAGGAATAAAACTCAAAGGAAATAGCCCTCCATTTTCTGCAGAAATAATACATTCTTCAACTTGTAAATGTTACCATGACACCATGGAAAAAAGATGAATAAATCCACTCTCTTTAAAATTTGTAGTGGTGCTGTCACCCTGTTGGTCCCAGGATATGAGAGAGACAAGGTGGGTGAAGTAATATCTTTTATCTGACCAACTTTTGTTGGTGAAAGAGGCAAGTTTTAGCTTGAAAGCTTGTCTCTTTCACCAACAGAAGTTGGGCCAATAAAAGACAGTACCTCAGCCACCTTGTCTCTCTTTCTCTGTCTTTAAAAATCAGCGTAATCTAATCTGGGACCACAGATTTTTTATGTGGGTAAATCCTAATTGCATGGGCACTGCATGGAATCCTTAAAGGGCAGAGTTAAGGTTGTTTGTGCATATCAATTCCTTAACAAGTCTGGATTACTTTTAAATGTAACCTTAACTCTGAATTTCCTGGGTAATGCTTGTTTTTTGGGGGGAGAAAATTACAACATTCCTGTAATGTTTTGATGAATCTTATGAGCAGTTGTTGGTTAGGTTCCATGCAGCAAGTCAAGGTATTTTAAGCTAAAAAAGGGAAGTTTCTGATTGAAGGGAATTTATTTGTTCTAAATGGGATTTCTGAAGAAGGAAGGTGTTGATCAAAGGAGTGTGTGTGTCTGCGGGGTGGAGGGGAGGGGATTTCTTCTCTTAGGGACTGATCCAAAGTCCACTGATATCAATGGAAAACATTCTGGTTGCCCTCAATGGCCTTTAGGTCAATTTCTCAGAGAGAGGTCTGAGCAAGTCAAGTCAAACAGAAGTGACTGAGCTTTTAGCTGTAATTAAATTGAGCAAACCTAGACAGGAGGAGGAGTCAAATCCCTGTAAAACTGTGTGGTAATGGGATCCAACCATAAGTTACATCTGGGACAGAAGGGAAGGGGTTTCTTAAATGTTTTGTGTTAAAATCTTGATGCATATCTGAGTCTACAAATACTAAACAAAGAGAAATTTTCCCTCCTTGGTCTCTGATAAACCTCATATCCTGGGGGTGTCTATACTGCCCCAAAATAAGACATGGACTATGGTATCTATTAATTCTTCACCTTGTTTTGACAAATGTGCTTTTTTCAGAACCAGATACTCAGCCTGTGGCCAAGTGAAATATTATTATTCCCATTTTTAGAGCTGGGGAAATGGACACAGATTAAGTGACTTTCCCAGTTCACCAAGTGAGTCAGTGGCAGAGGTGGTAGTAGAACTCAAGAGTCTTGTCTCCCAGGCTTCTCTGTGGAAAGTTACACCACATACCCATTTCAAATGCAGTATTTTACAGGCTAAGATGGCAGGAACAAAGTAGGGGGCCGCAAGAGCCCAGCATGTTCCAGCAGACCCAGCTATCTTCTGCTTCTAGGCGTGGTGATTGTGAAGCTGTAGGAAATCATGATTTCAGAGGGACCTGCCCTTTGTCTCCCCACTAAACGCAGGGTGGTAAATGTGACAGGAGCAGATTGAAATACTTCCTCCAGGGCAGCATGGGCGAGGGGAGAACTGATAGGGGAGTCATGTCCAACTGATCCTGAGATCCCTGGATGGATTTCTCCTTCCAGCGTTAAGATGCAGAGGTAGGAGAAGGCAGAAGTGAGGATTCTGTTGAACAAGGCAGCAGTTAGCTGGTGAATTTCCAGATGGGATTTTGTATATTACTTGTGCTGTGTATCCAGAGCCTGATTATTAAACCATCACACACTGAACAACAGAACCACTGGGCATGGCACAGAGAAGCCGGCATGCAGCTCAAATCCTCTTACTCCAGAACCACAGCTCTTGGCCATTGGAGCTAAACAGGAGGCTAGACAACTTTTTGGTTGGGGTGGAGGGGTAGAGTTAAAAAACAATGCAATAGCTCTTGAATATCACTTTAATGAGTAATTTTGTACCATAACTATATTTTCCCACTTTTAATAAAGTGAGATATGAGTTTCTGTTCCAAACTCAGTGATTCCTTTCTTTATTAATGCAATTTCTAACATCCCCTCTCCCCAAGCCCTTTGTTGTCTACACCCATGCTACCGCAGAATCTACAGGGCCTAAGACAGACCAATGATCAGTTTGATTTCATCCAGGAGAGGGCAGTAGTTCACATAAACGCCTGCTTGTCTAGCACCTTTCAGCCAAGGCTCTCAGAGCATTTTATGAGCGTTAATTCATTCTCCCAGCACCCTTGTGAGCTGTACGGATACTAAATATTATCATTCCCATTTTAAAGATGGGAGACAGAGGTTAAGTAACCTTGGGCAAGTTACAGGTGAGACAGTGATAGAGCAGGGTCCTACTTCTGTCTCTGTGATTTCCCACCCACAAACTCTCCCCTAAGAGAACATAGCTCAGGGTGACAATGACTCGGGAAAGCTGGCAGCAAAGAAAATCAACAATATTCAAAGGTAAAGCCTCTCTCAAAGGTGTTGGCAGGTTCAGGCCAAGGCTAATGTAGCTAATGTCCCTGTGATTATAGCCGATCGGTAGGAGTCCTGAAACTGAAATCAGCTGTTTCACAGAGCAAGAGGAGCAGGAGATGCTGGGGACCAGCGGTGGCCTTTCTTCTGGGTTAAAAAAATAAGTAGATTTTTTTTTTAAATGTTCCCTGTAAAAATGAGCATTGAGCTCTCCTCCATGTAAAATGACCAGAGGTTGTTGACAGTGGATGGACAGATACATGAGTCGGAAACATAGTAAAGGAGCGACTTGTCTTTTGTAGCTGGGACAGGCAGAAAGAGTAAAAATGGATGCTACTCTTCAATTGTTAAGAACATGGGGACTGGAGCTGGTTGGGAATTTCACAATACATTTTTTTTTTTTTAACCAACAGATGCCAATTTGTTGAAACCCAAACTTTTCATGAAATGGGGTGGAGTTCAGTGAATTTCTCAACTTGAAAAAAGTTTCAAAATTGTCAAAACAAAATTACAATATTGTCAAAACAAAGAATTCTGTTTCTTTCCAGTTCAAAACTACATTTTGTTTTGAAATTTAAGCTAATTAGACTGAAGGGATAAAACAAGTTAAAAAATCAAAATGAAATGTTTTGTTTAACCTGAAACAAAAATAGTTGTGGTGGTTTTTTTTTTTTTTTTGGTTCATACATGTTTTCAATTTGACGTTTTGTTCCAATTTGAGACAGGAGAAAATTCAAACTCAAAGTATTTTTGGGCTGGGAAAACTGTTTTCTGCCCAGCCTTAATTGAGATTATAGAATAAATAAAACTGGGTGCTGATAAAGTGGGGAAGGGTGAAAAAGAAAAGAAAAGCAGAATGGGAGGAAGGAATCTGCACCCTTTCTGGCTGGTATTTTTATTCTTGGTTATATTCTTTTTCTTGTTTTTCTCTCTTATTTTAAAAATACCTAGGAGGTGGCTAAACTTCTCCACCATGCCAGGGAATTTTCATCACCTTCCTTTGCTTCTTTCCATCTTTGATAAAAGGGATGGGCCCATCTCCCAAAGCCCTGAACTTTGGGGGTGCCAATTCTGGAACTGAAATTAGTGTCTTTGAAGGAGTTGTGGAGGCTGAAGCACAGTCACACAGGGTCACTCAACCCAGAGGGGAGTGGGCAGGGGAGAGCCCTGCAGAGAGGCATAACTGGGTCCCTTTTCCAGTCCTGCTGCACAGGTCACAGCGAAGTGGCAAGTGAGGCTAGCAGACGATTTAAAGGGCAACATCAGCCCTAAATCATAGGACATCAGAACTGGGAGCTATGTAAGGGTAATGGTAAGGGCACTAGCAGCAGGGCTTTTCATGCACCCTCCAACCCTATGGCTTCAGAGAGGGTGCGTTGAGCAAAGCACAGAGGGAAGATTTCCTGGGGTGAAATGTTATCTCCCAGAACTGCAGCCCTGTCACCTCGTCCCCTCAGTCCTCCAGTGGCTGAGGAACTCGGAGCAAGAGGAATCTATCAGGGATTCTTCAGCGTTGCAAAACCTGGTGGGGACAGTTGTGTCCGCGAAGCCTTTGAAGCATCATGCCAGTGGAATCTGACTCACGGCACGAAGGTGCTGCTCACTCCAAGCCTCTTTGGGCTTGTTGTGCCATGTAGTAAAGAGCCTGGAGTTCACTCCTGGTGACTCAGGTGTTGCCCTAATCTCCCCTCATCCTGAAATCCACACACCAAACCCTATCACCACAGTTTGGGAGTGCTTTCAATCCAGGCTAGTTGGCTCTGCTGGGGGGGAGAGGCTAATGTCCGTGTGCTGTTTCACTGGGGCTGATGTTGCCCCCTATGCAGTGAGGAGACTGGTTAAACCACTCAAATGCTGATAGTCCTGCAGTGCCTTCCCACAATTCCCAAACAAGTTTTCCTGCAATTCACTGGGAAAGACTCAGTGTGCTTCAGTTTAGTGCAGTGCTAAGACCCACAGGGTATGCCATCAAAAGTCCTGGCACCTCCCACGGGCGAGTACAGCACCAGTGATGGCACAGTGACTCGGGTAGGGCTTTGCAGTGTGGTGCTCACACCTGGGATAAGGTAATGTGGGTGCTCAGACCCAGCTGCTGAGTTCTTGAGTTAATTCTCCAGTGAAGACACACCCTAAGCCTCAGAAGCACTAGCGTAGCTGCAATGCCACCAATAATACATAATGGTTTGTTTCTTCTCAGACTGTCATTTTTGAGCTTGCTTAAAAAGTCTTTCCAATTAAATTACGATAGCCCTCAAACCCTGCGATAGTGCATGGATACCTACCTGGTCCTCAGTAGCAGAGGTTTAGGCTGCAAGGCTGGAGAAACAGCAGCTTCATCACAGTCTGTGTTGCTAACACTCTTGTAGAGACTGAAATGTGTCGCAGTTTGCATAGGCAGAAAAGGCCATTTGCCAAGAAATACACAGGGAACAGTGATGATGAGCATTAATTCACCATCTGGTTTAGAATTTTGATATTCTCCTTGCTCATGCCTGTTCCATTGCACTTCCATAGTAATCTGTCAAAGATCATAATACAGCATCAAGGTGGGTTGAGGTAATATCTTTTATTGGACTGTCTGTTAGTGAGAGAGACACGCTTTCAAGCTTACACAGAGCTCTTCCACAGATCTACACAAGTTCGAAAGCGTGTCTCTGGGCTGGTCGACACTAAGCCTCCAGTTCGAACTAAGATACGCAACTTCAGCTATGTGAATAACGTAGCTGAAGTCGAAGTATCTTAGTTCAAACTTAAAGGTGTACTTACCGCGGGTCCACACATGGCAAGCAGGCTCCCCCGTCGACTCCGCCTACTCCTCTCGCGGAGCAGGATTACCGGCGTCGACGGCGAGCACTTCTGGGATCGATTTATCGCGTCTAGATAAGACACGATAAATCAATCCCAGAAGATCGATTGCTTGCCGCCGAACCAGCGGGTAAGTATAGACGTACCTTCTCTCACCAGTAGAAGTTGATCCAGTAAAAGATATTATCTCCTCCACCTCGTCTGGCTAATATCCTGGGACAGACATGGCTACAACAACACAGCATACGGCTCATAATAGTATTTTATAGCACCTTTTCTATTGCCTACGGAAATCGACAGACAGACTTCCATTGATTTTGGTGGTCTTTGGAGTAAATCTCGTGACCTTCAGAACATAAACGAGCACAGACATTCAGTTCTGGGTCCTCTCTCTGTTAGTTCCCTGGGTGGAAAATAGGGCCGGTTAAAAATGTTGAAAATGTTTAACAGAAAACTGAGTTTTTGATTAAATGTGCAAAATGGCTGATTTCCATGGAAAATTGTCACTTTTTTGTTGAAAAACAGAATGCCCAAACCCTAAAATATTTCTGCAAATAATCTGAAATATTTCAGTTTGGAAATTCTACCCTGAGACCTGTTGATCTCAAAGGCCTAAGAATTCAAAGTGTTTATAACTCTTTCACTGTTAAACAGTGATAGAGAGATTCAGGGGTTATTGTTTTTCCCCCTACAAAAACGTTAGGTTACTTGGCAAACACTCAAAAGCATTCATTCTAAAATTGAAAGTTTATTGATCAAACATAATTAAAACAAACATTTATGCTGAAACTGAAATTGAGTGATTATGCAAACCAAACAATCGAAACCTTTAAAGTCTGTCCTTTTGGAGGCAAAATATTAGAGTCTCTTATTTTCAGAACAACCTTTCTTTGATGAAAAGGAAAGGGTTAATTTTACTTTCAGTTCTGATGTGTAAAGGACAATCACTTCTCCTGCTTCTAGCAAACAGAAGGACACAAGGTGAAGGAGAAAGAGGATACGAAAGGTGGAGGGAAATACAACGTTTGTTGATGTCTTTGGAACACTGGGTGGCTGGTCAGTCACAAATGGGTGTATTGGTTGGCAGGTCAACCATGGCACCTGTTGCTTGGTCCCTGGTTCACATTCCAGTCAGGGACATCATCTGGTTGGCTCTTCTCCCCTTACACAGGGCAGGGTTGTGGTAATCTCATCTCGCTGTGCTGATGCAATGCAGTTGATTTCAGGGTTTGATGTAAAGCCAAGAGAGATAGGAGCAAAGAAATAGGAGGGCAGAAAGTAACACAACAGGGAAGGGAGGCAAAACAGCATCTTACGTGTCTCTGACATGCTGGCAATTAGCTATTCCTACTGATGGCCTGAGGACTAGAAGTCATGATGGGGGTTTTCAGCACTCACAGGTAAAAAAAGTTCCTTCAATTTAAAAGCTGGCCTTCCTCTCGAAAGAAAGTCTTCCGGTATAGTTTGTGCCTTCTGTCTTGGGGTCAGGGAAGATAAGATGAGCCGAGATGAGCTGGGATGCAAGGTGACATGGGAGATGAACTGGGAGAAGCTGATTCTTCCCCAAAGCCAACATCTCTTTAAGCCCCCACAAAAGGCGTAAAGATGGGTGGCATCTTTTATTCTCATTATTTGGTCCACCAATTCAATCCATTTCCATAAGGTAACTTGGCATAAGTAACTTTGTTCCCACATTTTCTTGTTTATAAAGTATGAGCTCACATAGTTCTTAAGTTATATCAGTTGGCCCTGGTTACTTGGACTAATACAGATTCTTTGTCAGGTTTTCTTGTGCCTATTATAACATTCATCATCGTAAATAATGGACTTATTTTTTCATGATTATTGTAACATCTTATGAACTTTCACATACTTTTTACAACTGTTTCGGTCCAATAACCACAACAGACCTCATGGGAGTTGTAATTCTTCTGCTTCATGTCCCTATGCTCCTCTGTGGACTGAGCTCCCCAGCCAGACTACATCTCCTATGATGCACCATAGGCAGGCATTTCCATAATGTGCCCATCACTTCCTGTCTGCAAGAGGGAAAACTGTGGTGCATCATGGGAGAGGTAGTCTGAGCAGGGAGCACAGAAGAGGAGTTTTAGGCACTCAAACTACAACTCCCCTGAGGCACGCAGCAGTGTTTCCAAATTGAAATATTTTGGTTTGCAAATGAAATATTTCAGTATTCAAATATCTGTCCAAACATTGAAATTTTCCATGGGAAAAAACTGCACCCTTTTCCCAACCAGCAGTGGTGTGAAATCTGGTTACTTTGCGCTGAAGTCTGAGACGAGAGAGACAGTGCACATCAGAATTAGCCCTATGGTTTGGAGGATCCCATGCAGCTCTTAGGCCTGATTCAAAGCCCTGAAGTCAATGGAAAGACCTCAGTTGGCTTTGAATCATCCTTTAGTGAGAGCGGCCAGTATCAGTCACATCTGTGAGAAGCACTGATAGAACAGCAGCATAGTTTGAAAAACGATATTGAAAATTCTCATCTAGGATTTATTAGGGTGTCAACTGTGTTTGTCACTGCAGTTTTCCTTTGATGGGAATCTCACGGGTAACTTTTTGCTTTGAAAAGTTGGGGGTTAATGTTTTGTGACACCTTTTATCTTTCTTTTACAGGAATTGCAAAGCACATAAATATGCATTTTTGAAGAAATAAAATAAATCAAGACATAATGACTAATTCAATAGCATAGACTGGTACTGCTGGCGGAAAGAGGGCAAAGCACCAAAGAATAATCAGAGATGCTTCTTCCTGAACTGGGTAGCTGCCATTGGTGTAACTGAAGGAAGAATTGGGTCCATTGGCTCTATGATTCTAAGCAGAAAACATGCACCTGATTCTCCTCCCAGACCAGTTTTACACCAGTGTAATCACATAGACTGTAAAGAAATCGCTCCTGATTTACAGTCTGCGAGTGAAAGAAGAATCAGATTCTATAAACAATATCTTCTTTTTCAAAGGAAAAAAATAATTATGTATAAATCGAATACAAACAATTTTGGCAAGCATGAGGCTTTTCTTTTAGGAAGGCTGATCTATGGTACCATAAAGACCTATAATGGTTGTTGGGTAAGGTCACATTGCCTGTGATATCCATTTGCTATGATAGCAACAAAAGACCAGACTAGGGAGGGAAAAAGCAAAAACAAAACGTTGATTATAACATGGATGTCAAATCAGTTAAATTTTTTTCTTAATAGCAAGCCATTTTGGTGGTTTTCCTCTTGACTACTCTAAACTATTTTCTGTATCTAATCTTCACTTAATCTGCATTCAAAGAGCTTTTCACTAACAAAGTTTCTCTTTCATCCCCTCTCACCTTGTGAAATTTGCATAAATTACAAAAGGCAAATTAAGTCAGGTCAAAACAATATTAACAGACCAGTGCTACTTTCTTAATTAAATCTCAGGAGATGCAGTGGGATGATGGCTATACTGGTTGTAAATATATCAAGGGGTTCTGATGACACTAATGCACTTTATTAGGGATAGGTATAATTATTTCTACGATCTAATCCACATTTACCCTTTTCCTGCCCTTCAATTACCAGGCAGGACATATGGTAAATTAGATTTCTGCATGTTAATGTTTTTTTTCTTAATTAACAACCATTAAGATTATATCCTGCATTATTTAGTGGAGGATTTTGTGCCTGTGCTAACTAAACTTAGTTTGAGAGAATCACTTTTTTTTTCATAGAGGTATTTGTAACCCGTACGCGGCTCTCCCTACTCAGTGTTACAGTCCCTTCCTCTTTGGCATTATGGTTCAGAGGAGGTGGGGTTGCCCGCCTATTGTATGGAGGGGAAAGTTAAGAACAGTAATAAATGAACTTACACTAATAAAAAATAGGGAGGCTATGCAATTGGTTGGCCAAGCTGTAATTTACAATGCAACTTTAATTACATACACATATATATAAGCACAATCACACAAAATTCAACCCAGTCTGTAAGGTTCTGTGCTTGTTTACATTATACTCACTTTTTGGGAAAAGATCCATGTAAGCAAAAAAAAACAAGGCTCACTTCCACAGGTTGGAGCAAACAAAAAAACAATTTCCTTTCATTTCAAGTGGAAAATGAGAGGGACACATTGGGAGGCTCCCTTTGATCCCTGTATGTATTGCCAGTTACTGGTAATGGAGTTACTTGTGCCATTCCCAGATGACACTTCACAATGACTCCTTTATCCTCAAGTGTGTACTAAATAATGGTTTGGGGTCTGAGCAGATGCTGATGTGTCTGTCCCCAAGAGGCTACTCGGAGAAAGAATGGGATAACATTAATGTGGACTATCAATGGCTGGCTTAAGGGCATCCAACAATGCTCTGAAATGTTTTCTGGGCATAAAACGACAACGTGGTAGTTAATGAGATAAGAAAACCTCTTCATTCAATTCACTCTTCATGCAGGGCTAATATAAAGTTCACTGTTGATGCAAGGCTCATATAAATATAATATAAACCTTAATGATTCATATCAGCAAAGTCATCACGCAGACAAGTTGCAAGATGGGGATTCAATGGGAATAAACCAAATATGTAGCAGATCTCAGATATCTGTATGTGAATACCACTCCTTTCTTCATTAGTCTCCCTCTGTTACACTGGGCAGTACATTATAGTAGTGTATGTATGCCTGCATCACTGCCCTCTGTTGGACGGAGCCAGAAATACATAGACCTTCTAGTACTAATGGTAACTGTTTCAGTAGAGCTGAAGTAATCAGCACCTGGGCCCAGATCCTCAAAGGTATTAGGTATCTAACTCTGACTGAAATACCTACATATCTTTGAAGATCTTAGCACTGTTCTTTAGGAGTAGAGGTGTCTCCCTGCTTCTGACATGAGGTTTTGAATGGGCTTTCAACACAGAATAGGGACATCTGTGAAGTCTTAGATGGCGGTGGGTATCTTTTACAAAATTGTAAATAGATTAACCTTTTCCCCCTCGGAACAGTAACTTTGTTGGCATGAAGGGGCATTAATTTTAACTAGAGGAAGAAAAAGGAATTCCTCACATCAGGTTAAAAGTGAACCCAAAAGGTTGTTTTTAAAATGACAAATGAAGTCTGAACTCTTCTATCCATGACAAACTCTAAGAACTGCTTGACTTTAAAGTCATGGGCTGCGGGTATAATAGGCCAGAGGAGGCTAAACCTTCCCTAAGCCAAGCCTTCGCCACACCCTCACTCTGCCCTCTCCCCCAAGCCAGCGGGAGGCTCAGCTCCGGTCAGATCCCAGCACTGGGGCTGACGCTGGGACCGGTGGCCAGCACCGGTGCTGGGCCGCTGGTTGGCCTAGTTCCATCCTTGCAAAGGCAACCTCCCACCAAAAGCAGTTCCTCCTCCCTCTCTTGTTTGGGGCCCACTTTCTAGTGAAGAGGAGGCTCAGGGGGTCCCAGTGGCCTACTCTGCTTCAAAGACTCCAGTTGGGGCTAGGGGTGGAAGTGCACCCATCCTGAAGGTCCAGAAGAGGCTTAGCCACTTCCCTCCAAAATATCTGGAGGTGCTGTAAGCTAATCGCTCATCGGCAGCCCCCTACCTTCTGAAGATAGCCCCAGACAAGGAGGGAAACAAACAGGGGCACCCCCAGAAATTTTTGAGCTGGTATGCTCTGTCAATCCCTGTGGAGCTAGCCTGCTGCAGCTGCTGGCCCCAGCACCTTGCCCATCAGCTCAGCACTATGTTGAGCCCCTGCATTTCCAGCCTGGTCCGCTCAGGTGTAGTGTCACTCTCCAACCCTGAGAGGAGACATGGGGTGCTGGAAGTGGGGGCGAGGACATGCAGGGCCCTGAAAGGGAGCCCCCGTGCAGGAGCTGGCCCCATGCCAGTGGTGTAAAGGACCAGCACTGGCTGCCCCACTGTGACACCCATGACAGTGGGGGCCATGGAGCCAAAATTACATGGGTGGTATTGTGACCTGTGCACGATCTGGAGGAGCAAGGATTTTAACGCAGCTTTCCCCCCTCCCTAGTAAGTGTTCTAACTATCAGGCTATGAGATACACTAGGGTGAGTCGCTCCCTCACTCCTATTGAAGCTATTTCACTGTCTATAACATACTTAACTATTCATTAGAGCAGGGACTTCAGCCTGGTTCCCTCATTCTACAGGGAAGCTCTCCAGGGCTGATAGATGCTCAAAGCAATTATCACTAGATACTGCATCATAGCAAGTAGCTCTTCTTTTTAAAATAACCCAGAAGGGTGAGTTGTTTTTCTGGCTACTAGGACGAATCAAACAAGTGCAGCGTGTGGCTCCAAACCTATTTATTATCAGCCAAAGATTTCAAAGGCAAAATGAGTATGTTTTTCTGGACTTTTTGTTTCGTTCTGTGGGGGCCAATGCCAGCAGGATGGGAAATGAAATAACCAACTTTTGGAAATGCTTCATTTTGGTTTACCTCCTTTTGTTTTATGAACATGACCTTCATAATCCTTTTGTTTCTGAATTTGGGGATTCACATTAAAACAGTGCGTGCTGCTGCTGCTAGCTGTGTCATTTCCATCGCGAAAGTCAGGAGACTCTGCCTCGTCTACACTAAAACGCAGTTTGACCTAGCCACGTCGCTCAGAGGTGTGAAACATTCGCATTCTTGAAAGATGTAGTTAAGCCCACCTAAGTCCTGATATATAGGTATTCCTAGCTTAGGGTTACCATACGTCCATTTTTTCCCCGGACATGTCCGGCTTTTCAGCAATCTAACCCCCGTCCGGGGGGAATTGCCAAAAAGCCGAACATGTCCGGGAAAAATACCTTCTGGGCACTTCCCCTCCCGCGGCTGCTCTGCTCCTCCCCTCTCAGACTTCGGCTCTGTTTAAGAGCCAAGCTGTCCGAGCCAGCGCTACCGGCTTTGGGCAGCCCCCCTTGCCTCCGGACCCCGAGCCGCCGGCCGGGCACTTCCCTTGCCGGGCTCCAGCTGCTCTGCTCCTCCCCTCTCAGACTTCGGCTTTGTTTAAGAGCCAAGCTGCCTGAGCCAGCGCTACTGGCTTCGGGCAGCCCCCCTTGCGTCCGGACCCCAGCCACCGGCCGGGCACTTCTCCTCCCCGGCTCCAGCTGCTCTGCTCCGGCGGCGCAGGGTCCGGAGGCAAGGGGGGCTGCCCGAAGCCGGTAGCACTGGCTCGGGCAGCTTGGCTCTTAAACAGAGCCGAAGTCTGAGTCCGGGGAGGAGCAGAGCAGCTGGAGCCGGGGAGGAGAAGTGCCCGGCCGGGGGCGCAGGGTCCGGAGGCATAGGGGCTGCCCGAAGCCCGAGTGCTACCGGCTTCATGGTTTGCCGAGCAGCCTCCAGACCCTGTGCCCCTGGCTGGGCGCTTCCCCTCCCGGGCTCCAGCTGCGCTGGGGAAGCGCCAGCCGGGGACGCAGGGTCTGGAGGCTGCCCGGCAAACTGTAAAGCCGGTAGCGCTCGGGCAGCCCTTTTCGCGTGGCTGGGAGGGAGGAGGTGGAGTTAGGGCGGGGACTTTGGGGAAGGGGCGGGGAAAGGGCAGAGTTGGGGCGGGGCCGGGGGTGGGAAAGGGGCGGGGCTAGGGCCCGTGGAGTGTCCTCTTTTTTTATTTTTTAAATATGGTAACCCTATCCTAGCTACCACCTCTTGAGGGGGTGGATTTAGTCCTGTGATGGAAAAGCCCCTTCGGTCGATGCAGGCAATGTCTACACTATAAAGCTTCAGCAGTGGATCTCCAATGCTTGTAGTGTAGACACAGTCTTAGTTCTTGGGTGACGTTTACAAAACTCAAATATGCATTTGAAACGACGTATTCTGGAAACATAGTGACTTGCTCCTGGCTGTATTGCAGAAGGCTGTAATCACAATGAAAGGGGGTAAAGCCTTACTTTTAGCATGCTAGGTTTTTATTTGTTAGCCTGCTCTGGCTATAACTGGCCCGCTGAGAATTCCTTCAGCAGAGGGGAGTTTTCAGCTGGGAAAAAGACAGATGAGCTGGTCTTGTGCCAGCTGGATCCCCACCACTGTAAGGGGGCATGCCAGAGGGAGGGCAGGCATGGGGCAGAGCGTCATTCTGCCAATCCTCAGCTAGCCTATGGTCCCCCCTGGTCTGCTCCAACTCAGGACAGACCAGAGCCATTGCAGGCTGGCCCACAACATCAAGAAGCTGTAACTGTCTCCCTGAAGAGAATAAGCCCAGTGGGAATCAAACCCCCCCTGTGGAGAAGGCCAAATTACAATTTTAATTATGGCCCCTGGACCAAGGCTACAAAGTTGTGGCCACATACTACCCTCAACCCACAGCTGATTTGCCTCCACTAACTCTAGGCCACTTGCACATGCAATTATGGTACCCCACATGGAGCAGCCATTGCAGTGACTGCATCTACAAATTGGGTGAGCAAATGCCTTTTGAAAATCTAGTCCTTATACCACCAACATCACACATAAGAGTTAACACGCCACTGAACTGAATGGATCCGTTCACGCCTATCTGTTGCTTCAGGCTGTCTGTGGCTTTGCTCCATCTGGTCACATTTAGAAAGCTACCTTTCCAAGCATAAGGGCTAAGGAGACAGGGCCTGGCTCACCGTGGCTTTGCCCCTTGTGTGGTCATTTACACCCAACTAAAGAGAGAGCAAAGTGGGTATAAAATGATAGTGCAGAATGGGAGCATTTAGTGCCCCTTTGCATAGGTGTAAGTGACTGCACAAGAGGCAGTGAATAATAAGGCCCTTTCTAAGATGAAAGTTGTGACTCTGTGACGGGGGGGAGGGATAGCTCAGTGGTTTGAGCATTAGCCTGCTAAACCGAGGGTTGTGAGTTCAATCCTTGAGGGGGCCACTTGGGGATCTGGGGCAAAATCAGTACTTGGCCCTGCTAGCAAAAGGCAAGGGGCTAGACACAATGACCTTTCAAGGTCCCTTCCAGTTCTAGGAGATGGGATATCTCCATTAATTATTATTATTATAAGGGGGCTGGATAAACACATTTAGCAGGCCAGGAATACGATCCCCCTCTCCCCTGACATAGTGTCTTGTACTGCTAAAGATCCAAAAGTTCTTTACAAGGTACTTTCTATACACACGAAACACATCCATATCTGGGTGGAACCCAGCAGGCATGGAACAGGTCTCAGGGATGCAACACGTAGAATGTAATTCCGTGAATGGCTTGTGGACAGTACGTGGGACATAAACCACCAGTACTCTTGCAGAAAGTGGTAGGAGAGTTTTAATGCCCAGATACAGTCAGGAACTCTGTCTCATCTGAAATTGTTCGGCAGCTCCCATAAAGGTATCACATCACTTTTAGTTCTTTTTCTTCAGTCTTAGGAATTGCCCTGCCCTAAACTACTTGTTCATTTCCCTCTTTCAAAGCGTTGGTAGCACCCTGCCACTATGTTTATGGCTATGTCAGAATCTAATAACGAGCATTTGCCTTCCTCTAATCATGATCCTAGACTTCTTTTCTCCAGTCCCTCTACCCCCATATTATTATAACCATTGATTATCTTTCAGATGAGACAGAGTTCCTGACTGTATCTGGGCATTAAAACTCTCCCTGGAAGGCAAACTAACAAATCAGACTGACAGTGAAACTGTGCTGAGGTCAAAGTTGACAGATGGTAGATGGAATATTAAGAAACAGGGTAAAGGTCTCTTAGGTGAGTTTATAATGGACTCTGTGCAGAACTGATGGGATTCTGTAAACTTGAATACAACATTCTGGCAACTCTACAAAGGATGATAGGAAGAAAACTCAACAACCTTCTAGGCCTCAGTGGGACAGGGTCTCGGGAGTAAACAAATGCAATGTTTCTGGTCCAGATACAGTCAGCAGTAGGAATTTGCATCTCATCCATTTACACTGGTACAGTCACAGCAACGGCATTGCAGATCAGCATTAAGAACAATCAAGAAGCTATTATTATTACTAATATAAAGCTGCTCCTAACCAACACAAGGAAGCTGCTAAATGAACTTCCCCAGTGGTATAAACACTGAACAAAAAGTATACAATGAAAACAGAGAGAGTGGTCAACCCACAAGCCACTCTTTTGAGAATTTGCTTTGGGACTAGAATTTGAATTTGATTTCCTTCCCAAGTTAGGAGGACACCAAAACTCAAACAAACCTGTGGCTGTCTTGTTTGCCCTCCTGTAGCCCCTCAGGCTATTCCCACCCCCACAATGGTGTTTACTTTTCAAAAAATACTGCAGCACCAGAACACAAAGAAAATACAGACAAAACACAACAACAAGGAGTGTGATCCCACTATCCTCAGTTTCAGTGAGAGCTTTGCCATAGATTTCAATGGGAGAAAGGTTCTTTCAAAGGTGTGCTAAGTACATGACAAAATGAGAGCCCGACACTGCCACTACTTCCATTAACACACTAACATTGGCTATCCACAAAGCGAGCCCCAGTACATTAGTGCTATTGTATCAAGTCTACCACCAAAGCAGATACGTGGAAAATAAAACAACAGCTTCCCTAGGTATTGCCTGCTGTATCATTCTGGAATTCAGTAAACGTAAAAAAGAGGGAGATCCAGACAGTGCAGTATGCCATGATCTTTACTAAAATTGTAGGCAGTCCCCTCTGTCCTTAAAAATAAATTAATCCACCTGGGAGGTTTTAAACTCCATGTTGCTCAGGAAGAAGAAATGGCATGAAGGGCAAAGCAATAGAGACTCAGCACTCAGCCTCTGCTCTAACCAGTAGCCCACCTTCCTTGCCCATTGATGAAAAGAGATTATTCGTTCCAGGGATGAATTTTCCACAAGGAGTTTGAACTCAATGGGAAGAAGTCGGGAAGCCAAAGGAGCATGTTCATGGGATACGGAGAGGTGGGGATGTGCAGGGAGGTCAAGCTAAAGATGAGGAGAATGCCATGCTAAAGGAGAGAGCTACCAGCCAAAGCATGAACTGTAGAGTGGCAGCAGGGACACAGTGGAAGGGGCAAATTTGCATACGGTAGTTATGTCATGTAGAAATATGCTTGAAGATTTTAAGTTGGACTAGCTTTTAGCTGGCCAGAGCACTCAGCAAGACCATGGATGATGTAATGAGCATCCCATTCAGCAACTGTTGGGGGCCAGATTTTTAGGTGTTGCTCGACTGAGCAGCACGACTAAATTTTAGGCAGGCCACCAGCTACTCAAATTTATTCCATGTTGCCTACGCTCCCGATAGAATGCCTAGGGGCAGCTGAGTGCCTAAGAAATGCTGAGCAGGTAGCCGTCTATGCTAGCCTGGAGTGAGATGCCAAGGAGGGGCAGGGCAAGGAACTTAGGCACCTAAACAGCTGACCTGGTGTGCCTGGCTGACGGGCCACAGACAGGCATTTACCGCCACTCTTCAGTAATGCAGTCAGCGGTTATGGGTCCATCACAAGAGTGGATGGGCGAGGTTCTGTGGCCTGTGATGTGCAGGAGGTCAGACAAGATGATCATGATGGACCCTTCTGACCTTGAAGTCTCTCTATGAGATCCTCAGCTATGAAACCTGCCCTGGGGTTAGGCACCTTAGACAATTTGGGTAGCTCCTGCTCTAGCATTCAAAATCTTCTCTCTCTCTCCCCACATTTTTTGTTCACACTTTATTTCTTTCTGACGTCATCCCACACTGTAATGCCGACAGACCCTGGTTGTTGGCAGGCAGGATCGAACCAGAGATCTCTGGAGCTTAGTGCATGAGCCTCTACCTCATGAGCTAAAAGCCAAGTAGCTAAGGCTGGAGAGCAGAGTCATTTAACGCTCTCTAAGAGGTCTTGGTGCCACTAGATGGGACAGAACACCATACCCAGGAGGTGTGTGTGGTACACCTCCAAACCTATCTGGGGCCTGTATCTGGCCTTCCTGCTGCAGAGCCTTCCAAGTATCAGCGTTTGGCATAAACATAGGACACGTACAGGATTGGCTAGGCACCCCCCCCCCACACACACACACCTAGTTTGAAAATGGCATTTCAGAGCCTCTGGGGCTTGAGGTAGAGTTCTCAGAAGCTCTCCAGGCATGGGGATGGCATCAATGCTTCTGCAGCTTTGAAAATGCTGACAGGAAGAAATTTTGGTGCCATAGGGATTTAGGCACCGGGGGGGGGGAGGGAGGGAGTTAAGTAGAGCTTGATCTGTGGCTTCCAAAATGTCAATGGCGTCTGTCTGATTGTTTAGTTGTGTAAAGCCTTTTTGGAATCTGGCCCTTGGTGTCTTTCTAAACCTCAGGATTCCTAGTTTTTAATAGTTTTTAATTGTTGCTACTGCATTCTACAGTCAGATTCTGAAGGCAGTAAGGCGACTACTTAACAGAGGGCTGATTCTCTGTTCCACTAAGATCCATTTACACTGCCCGGTGGATATAAATTACATTTACACCCACTTCAAAGTCCTTTTATGCTGTCAGAGTGGTATAAAGGGGTCCTTAGTGTCACTGACCACTCAGGCCAGACTGTTCACATATCATAGTTGTTCAAATAGAGCTGTAAGAGCATAATATAAAAAATATTCAAATAAGCAATCTACTTCATTTCAATCAAATTTCTGTCTCCAGAACATAACACATTAACTAAAAGCTGCTAAAATGCCAGGGGTATTCAGTTTCACTAATGGCAAAAAGGAGCCCAACCTCTTTGGGAATTTATAATTGACAGAAGATGATTAAATAGGAAATGGAACCAAGTCTAATAGAGACAGGAAGAGCCCTAGGTGTTAAATACATAAAGCCAGTTTGCGTTATTGTGTGAGTAAATGGAATCAATGCTCTACATCATTATTTAAACACTATAATTAAATGTGGAATTCGGGTGCTTAATGTGCACCCTGGTCCACAGCCAGAAAGATTTCGGGCAAGGGAGAGAAGCCAGAACCAGAAACTCAATTCAACTCTAGGGCACTGAAGAGCAGGGACAAGTTCATCCCTGGGGTAACACCAATGAACTCAATGGAGTCAAAGCAGGGACCAATCCGTCTGCATGAATTGAAAGCATCCTGTCCTCATTTTGTGCTGGATTAGAGACATGTTTTCTGGCCTCTTCTGCTTCTGTCCTATGGGTCATTTTTAGGATAAGATGCCTGGCTATAAATTAAAATAGGATTTTAAAATAGTCATATTCTGCAGCCCTTGTATAATAATATATTTGTATTGCCATAGTGCTTAGGAACCCCTGTCATGGGTTAAGGCCCCCTTTTGCTAGGTACAGTGAGTTGGCCACTGTAATTCCTAACTGTGTCATTGACTGGCTAGAGGACCCTGAGAACCTTAGGCCAAAATTGGACTACTTGCAGAATTAGGTACCATTCAGCATGCGTAAGGGTGGCAAAATGTGACCCCAAATTCAAAATGGTGAAGTGGGGGAAAAATATAGAAAGGGTCCTGAAAAGGGCAATTTACATATTTTATTTTCCAGTTCTGGAAGAAGTATCCCAGTGTGGGGGTGATTTAACCCTTCAAGAGAAGAAAGAAGTCTTCCAAAGTGTGATTGACTAGGCCATTGAAATCGCCTACCACTTTTAACATGGACCTTTCTCTCACTTGGTCAGATGAGACCCTTCTCAAGTGGGATAGGACCTCACTCCATATCTTGTCCCATTGGTTTCAACGGGCCTACTTGCGGAGTCAGGTACTAGTCAATGTACGTTGAAGGTGTCAGATTCGGGCTATAGGTACTTCTGATAATCTCACTTGGTACCTAGCTGAATCTCAGGCACCTAAATACCTTTACAAATCTGGCCATAAGTACCTAATCACTTTTGAAAACAGGACTTAGGCTTTTAGGTCACTTAGATACTTTTGAAAATGTTATCTCCAGGCACCGAAGTAAGCATTTAGGAGCCTAAGTTCAGGAAGCCATTAAAAAGAAGATAGTGGCAAAGGAAAGTTAGGGGTAGCGATGCTTTCATTTTTATTTAAAAATTTTATATGTAGAACAAGCTGCTCCCTCTTCCTAGAACTCATGTGGCGTCACACGGCTTGAGCTTAGGCAGGGATAAGGTGCACCCCATGAAGAGGTATAATAGTATGTGGCCAGGAGATTCCATGGCAAAGGGCAACTCTATCTAACCTCCAACTCAGGGCTATGTGTACATGACACGGTCAAACCCACAGATATTAACAGGGATCTCCTTAATCTAACTTGGCTCACTATTATATCTCTTAAGTATTGAGAATGCATAAGAGATCAGTGGCTCTAAATTCAAGTATTAATGAAGGCTATTCTTTTGGAGGATGGTAGACAGTAATTATTATTGTGATAAGAAAGGCAAAAGACTTACTGCATGTCTCCTATTAAAGAGAGGAGAAAGACAAATATATCCAAGTGCAGTGGTGCAATGAGATTTCCATGGCCATTAATTTGGGATAAAGGAAAGGAGGTAGGGAAGCTTTTAGACTTTAAACTTAGCATAATTGCTACAAGATTTTTAAGAAGCTGAGTGGGGGGCACCTGAAGAGTCAATAATCCAATCGTGTGGATCCTTCCTTTGGTGAAGATGCCACCACTTATTACTCGACAAGAAATATTGTGGGACATGATTTGTAAGGGAGTTTTTCATTTTCATTTGACAGTTTTTAAGGTCAAGCTCAATAGCTTGTAATTGACAGGCTCTTTAGTTGCTTCGAAGAACTGAGAACACAGAGCAATCAGCAATTTTCAATTTGTCCTCACGTCACCGATACATTTAAAGAGAGATGTATCCTCATTCTGATACTTGGCTTTTTTCATGCGTATTTTAAAAAGGGAAAACTGTCTTGAGCAATCCATCCAAGGAGCAGGAAAATACAGATAAAAGAAAACTGCATAGGGATAGTTCAAAGTTGTTGCTAAAGAAGAGATTGCCTTTTGGAGGTGATATTTAATGCAAATTCCATTGGACATATAAACCATACTGCTAAGAGAATATTTCCCCGTCTCGTTCATATCTTCACTTACCAAATCATAGGGCTAGATTTTTGCCACACTTACACTAAGTTGTACCTTACTCTATGAGTAGCACCACTGAGAACAGTAGAACTACTTGTGAATGACAAGGGTGGCAAAACCTGGATCATAACAGGTACCTTGTACAATCAGAGGGCTTCAATCCTGCAAGATGCTGAGCAGCTACTGTAATGTACTGAGTTCCTTCTGTTCCCATGGAATTCAATTGGAACTGAGGGCATTTAGCACCTTACAGGATCAGGTTTATCATTACTGGGCTTTGATTCGAGTTACTCCCTGAGTCTAACTTCTCGACTGTGACTTTTCCTCTATTGAGGAATCCTTCTATCTTGCTTTTCCTTATTGTGGCTTGTGCAAATAGTCACCAAATAACCCTTACATGTTATCTGGCATGTAGAGGTATGAGTACCTTTCTGTTTATTGTAGGGGGTACTTAATGACTTCTACAATACTAATTAATCCCAGTGAATGACACCCTCCTCACCCAGTCAAAGAATAAAAATGGTTTTCAGAAATGGTTTTCAGATATACATTCCCACAATCTACTTTGTAATATGGTAATTCTTATGTTAATGTGCTTTGTCTAGGCTGTATCACACACACACACACACACATATATATCTATACTGTGTGTGTGTGATATATATATATATCTATGCTGTGTGTGTGTGTGTGTGTGTGTGTGTACATACTGTATCACGTTAGCCCCTGCCCAAATAGCCTATAATCTATCTTTGTGTTGGATGTGTAACATAACATCGTAATAACATCGTAGATGCCTTGAACAATGGGGTCCCTCGTTGGAACCTCTAGGTGCTACTGTACTACAAATAATGAGGACATTTTAAGATAAGTCATAAAATGACAGAAAACATTGTCTGGACAGTCTGTCCTGAAGGGATGCAAAACACTCACTTAAAAAATTAAGGCCCCATCCTGTTAGATACCGAGTGCCCTCAACTCCCACCAAAGTCAATGGGAGTTGAAGGTGTTCAGCACCTGCTCATAAAATGTGCTCAACACTTCAAAGGATCAGCCCATTAGAAAGTAAGGTTGCAGGGGAATTAGATGTCTCAGGGAATTGTTAATAGGATAAACTGTCTTACTTTTCTATGAATCCAAATTGAGAGGATTAGTGCACAAATCTGTTACCGCAGCAGCAGTGGATGGTCTATGTGAAAGGATAGGTAGCTTCAGTTTCGGTCCTACTGGAGGGGTGCCTATGTCAAGCAAATAATAAATCCAGTTGTCATTGTTTCTGTCAGTCTCAGAGAGATCAAGGACTGAGGTGGAAAAGGACTGGACTGGATTTGTTCAGTGAGTACACAGAGGACTTCCATCGATGAAGCTTTAGGTCTGGTACTTTTCATAATCAGAGAGAGAAAAGAATTAGAAGACACATTTTCTAGACAGCTGTCTAACTGGGCACTGAGTGTTAGTCTTCTGTTGGAAGAAGGCCATTGGGAGACTAATGATAACAAAGGATCATCTGGATCCATTTATCCCCAAACCTTTTCTTTTGTAATTTACCTTAATTTCCCAAACCTTTAACAGGTCTGGACTGTTGGATGTTTCGCATTACAACCCCTCTCTCCTTTGTTCTCTGTTTCCATATCTGTTTTGATTCATGCATAACAGTGGTTTTAGTTTCGGCCGTTCACTTAATTTGCTTTCTATGCATAATTAACAAAGCGACAATGGTTTATAGATTGGTTATAGGCATTTTAAAGAATTCTGTGTTGTGACTTGTTTGATGGATTACATGTATTTGTATAATATGGTACAGTGTGTGCATTGTCACAGGCCATGCTTAATAGAATAGAAGTAGAAAGTTTATCATCTCATTGTGAGCATAACCAGCCCCTTTGTTGGCAGAGTGGCAATAAAGAAAGTCAAATGAGGCAAAACATACACTGTAAAATACAAGTTCGGTAGAGAGAAAGAGCAAGAACAGTTGTGTTGCAGTGAGGAAGTATGTACGTATTGTATCATAGACTCTACTTTGGAGGAAGGAAGTGGGCTGAAAACTTTTTTTCCCCTCCAGACTAAATTAACTTTCCATACAGTTTCACTCCACTCTCTCGTTCAGTGAGTTTCAATCAGCCCTTTTCCTACTCTGTGAGGTCTCTCTCTTCCCTGACCACTTCAGAAAAGATCATGTCCACCCTAGCTGGACAGTGGTAAACACAATCTCGGGTTACCTGATGAATTCATTTTATTTGAGTTTGCAATATTCTGATTCATTTTTGTTAGAATTCGCATTACGCATACTGTGCAGGTACACAATCGTTTCAACATTAGGGTGTGAGATCCCTACAACATCCTCATTAATAACATCGCTAGATGCCTCCCAATATAGACTACATAGCCCTACTCCAAAGAGCTTCAGTTTCATACATGACATGATAGAAGTAATGTGACAAGGTCGGGTATGGAATAAAGGATAGGTCTATATCAAGAAAGTCATGTGGTTACTTAGAGATGAGTAGTGTACACATGGGAGAGTCTGATTTGATGTAATGGCATTTTTGGAGAGTTCCTAATCAATCTTGTGATGACTGAATTCACTGTTACCACTGTGGGTAATTTACTCCATTTGATGGAAATGAAATGTTTGTGGATATATTTAAACCTATATGATATTAAAAGTGTTTCATCATTAAGTTTGTGTAATGTGCAGTGGATACTTCAGCTTAATGATTGCTCTCAGATGTACTTGAATGGCTGACCTTGAACTCAATTTGCCTTCAGTGGTTTGAGACTTACTACCAGACAAATGTAGATCAGTTAAATTTTTCAAAAGCATCTAATTAATTTAGGAGCCCCAAGCCCCACTGAAATTCAATGGGATTTAGGCTCCCATGTGACTTAAATGTTTCAGAAACTTTTACTCATCTCCTCAAACTTTCAGAATAGGCCAAATCCAAGCAACACTTTCATTGACTTTATTTAGCCGATCCAAATTGCTTCAAGGGAGCATGAACTACAGCCCTAGTAGGGCAACCAGACAGGAGGGGAAAGATAGCTCAGTGGTTTGAGCATTGGCCTGCTAAACCCAGTTGTGAGTTCATTCCTTGAGGGGGTTGCTTAGGGATCTGGGGCAAAATCAGTACTTGGTCCTACTAATGAAGGCAGGGGGCTAGACTCAATGACCTTTCAGGGTCCCTTCCAGTTCTAAGAGATAGGATATCTCCATTAATTTATTTATAAGTGTGAAAAATCGGGACGGGGGTGGGGGGTAATAGAGGCCGATATAAGAAAAAGACCCCAAAATTGGGGTGTCCCTATAAAATCAGGACATCTGGTTACCCTAAACCCAAAGCACACTGAACTCAGGAATTTGGACTGGATCCTAGGTAAGGTCTGCAATATTTGAGGTCTATTGATATAATGGTAGTATATTGACAGCCCTGGAAACTGAAGTCTATCGATAGCACTAGCTGCAACAATGCATTCTTTCATTTTGGCCCTACCTGCAAGACTACCTCTGTGGCTGATTCAAGCCTTTTGCCTCTGCTGAAGCTGCCAACAATGTTGCCAATTGCAAGGACAGTTGCTAATGATGATTGGTATTTCCAATTTTGTGATGTAAAACTACTTGTCCACTAAAAACTAGACACAGATGTGCATTGTGAAATGTAATGTTATGTTCTAACAGCCCTAACTCTGGGTCACTTTTGACATGAGCTGAATCTGAACCAGTATCCTAGAGGCTGCGGTATTAACCATGTTAGGAATGCTCAAAGACTGAGATAGATACAACTTAGAAATGAAGGACTCTATGTATCACGACCAGTGCCCTAATACTCCATTCTTTACAGAATATTTAGTAATAAATGTGTTGGTTATATTATAACTCACCAGGAGTTTCAAGGCTTACCCTAAAGCATACAGTGTTTTTTGACTCAGTGTTATGCAATTATGAGCCTAATAAATAGAGGTACAAACTATACACACTAACAAGAAACTTGCTTTATTAAGTACCTGATATTTTAACTATTGAAAAATATTGCATTTAGCAAAATCTATAGCCAGTGATATTTTCTTGAAATAAAGTATTACTATTTTTGGATCACTTTACCATGGTCCCATAATTCAAAGACACTTGGGGGAAAGGATTTTGCCTTGTGCAATGGTGCCTTTTATTAAACCCGTGATGAGGTCTGGCATGGATCTGTTCAGTGTCTTCACTGATCTGACAAAAGCATTTGATACAATCAATAGAGAAGGATTATGGATGATCCTCAGCAAACTTGGTTGCCCACCAAAACTGGTAAGGATCATTTTTTTATTCCATGAGGGGATGCCAGGTCAGGTACTTTTACTGGAGATCTCACTGACTCCTTTCCCATTTCAAATGGAGTCAAACAAGGCTGTGTCCTTGCCCCTGTACTGTCCAACCTCTTCTTCACTCAAGTTCTCAACCATGCTACAAACAGGCTCAATAAAGGCACGTACATCAGATATAGACATAACGGCTCAGTCTTCAGTCTTATAAGGCTTAAAGCAAAAACAAAAGCAACAGAACTACTAATAAGAGAAGCACTTTTTGCGGATAAGAGTGGCCTCCTAGCACACACAGAGCGAGATCTCCAGTGCATCACAGATTGCTTTGCTGAAGCATCAAAATTGTTTGGTCTCAGAATCAGCCTGGAGAAAAATGTGGTGTTGCATCAGTCATAGTCATCACTCCATGCCATATTCTCTAGTATATCCATCAGTGGAATCCAACTAAAGCAAGTTGATAATTTTATCTATCTCGGCAGCAACATCTCCAGTGATGGATCTCTTGACAAAGAGATCATGAACAGGATACAGAAAGCTTCTCAGTCACTAGGAACAAAGTCCTGAAATCCCACAACACAACCCTCTCAACAAAAACAAAACTTTACAATGCATTTGTGCTCACATCTCTCCTCTACGGCTGTGAGACCTGGACACCATACAAATGGCATATCAAACAGCTAGAGGCCTTCCATAGGCGCTCTCTGCGTGCCATTATGGGGATCTGCTGGCAAGACAAAATTACCTGCCTGGAGGTTCTCCAAAAGTTAAATGCCATAAGCATCGAGGCCATGCTGATAAAAGCCCAACTACCCTGGGTTGGACACTAGGATGCCTGAACATCGACTCCCCAGAAAAGTCTTCTATGGAGAATTGGCACAAGGACACCAGAATCAAGACAGCCCAAGAAAGTGCTACAAGGACAGCATTAGCATCAAGAACAGCATTCACTTTGGTGATCTCAAGAAGGCTGCATCAAATAGATCAGCAGGGCAACACACAACACTGAGAGCTTTCCAAGCCTTTGTAGAGCACAGAAATAATTGACTGTTAGCTGCAAGGGAAAAGCATCATAACACTGCTATAGCTACCAAGATGCTCACCAACGACTTTGGCTGCCCGATCTGCTCACAAGCATGCACGTCACGCTTTGGACTTCCAAGTCACTGCAGAATCCACAGAAAGAAATAACATTAAAATGTCATCGTCGAATCGACAAGTGAGTCTATAGCCCACACTGGTACTTCAAAGGTCAACTGGAGCTCTAGAGCTCAATCAAGGCATCTGGTTGAACCTGGAGGGTGGACCAGGCCCAAATGAAGATGAAGCCCAGCTGTGGGAGGAGGTGGGTGGTGAACATAAGGGGAGGAAGCCCAGTTAAGAAGAAGACTGACAGGGGATATCAATCCCCTGACAGGGTCTACACTGCAATTAAACACCCACGACTGGCCCTTGCCAGCTGATTTGGTCTCTAGGGACTTGGGCTAATGGGCTGTTTATTTTCAGTATAGACATTTGGGCTCAGGCTGGAACCAGGACTCTGGGACGCTGCAAGGTGGGAGGGTCTCAAAGCCTGGGCTGCTGCCCGAGTCCTAATGTCTAAAACAGCCGCTAAACCTGAGCTCAAGTCAGCTGGCACCATCTAACTGCGGGTGTCTAATTGCAGTGTAGACATACCTTGAGTGTTGCAGGCTGGGTCACAGAAAGTGCAGGAGCTATGGTAAGAGCTAAGAAACTACCTGGTGGAGACTTGCTAGTGGAATGTAGAAACAAAGAACAAGTAGGAAAGCTCCTTAAGACAAAGGGGTTAGGTAAAATAAAAATAAGCTGTCAGCTCCTCAAATTCCTCACAGAAACAAGATGGGTAGAATACGTCAGTAGAAAAAATAAAGCAAGGAATAGGTGAAGATAAGGGGGTAACCGCTAAGAGTCTAATCAGCAGAAGAGGAGGTGAAAGCAAGCCCTTGACAGGTGTGCTGGTCACATTTAAAGAAAGGATGCTACCAGAATGAATAACTTTAGGGTATCAGATACTCTGGACTCAACCCTATATTCCTCCTCCTGTGAGATGCTATAGGTGGCAAAGATTTGGTCACATAGCAAATAATTGCAAAGGGAAAAATACAGTGCAGTTAAGTGTTGAGGTGAATACTCATATGATAATTGTGAGGAGGGAACAGAACAAAAATGTTGCAGCTTTGGCGGAAAACACAGCTCAACATATGGAGGCTGTATTGAGGCAAAGTGAGCAAGAGAAATACAAAAAAACCCAAAACATCTAACAACATCTCATATGCAGCAGCTGCTAGCGGAGATCTAAAAGAAAAAAAAAGAGGGAAAAAGGAAACCTGATATAGGGAAAGGGAATAGCCAGCAACAAATTAATGGGAAGGAAGTAATGAGTGACACTGGGGTAAAATGAGATGACAAACTACTTATAGAAACAGAGAGATTGATTGCATTTATGATTGAAGTAATAAATTGTACGTCGTAAACAGGAAAGAAAACAGAGAAAATGAGAATTGTAATTAAAGCTGCTGAAAAGTACTTATGGGCAAGCAACCTATCAGTTGAACGACTTCATGCTTTCCTAAGTGAAAGAAATATTGAAGGTTAAAAGAACGATGGTGACTATTTTAATCTGGAATAGGTCAATAGCCTAATAGTGCCTGGGCAGTAATTAAAGAAAATTATTATTGATATGACAACAAAGTCTGATATAATATGCACACAGGAGACTTGGCTAATCAACTATAAAATCCTGGATATGGCATATATAGACATGATAGAGAAATAGGAAAGGGTGGAGGTATCTGAACCTTCATTAAGGAGAACCTGAACTACCTTGAAGTAGAGGTTAAAAAGCTAAATATCAAGTATAGTGCTGTTGAGATACCAATACAAAGCAAGTCTGGGTCTCTAAGTCTTTACACTGCCTAGGAAACTAGAGGCTATGGACCTGAAAAAATTAATTGCAGATTGCACTTGCCAGTTCGTTATCTGTGGTGATCTGAATAGTCACAACAGATTGTGGGAAAGTCAGAAAAATGATAAAAATGGAAAATGTTTAGAGCAATTCTTTGAAGAGGATAATTTAGTAATATTAAATGATGGAGCACCTGCCAGGTTCAATACAGCTAACGGAAGCTTCTCATGCCTGGATCTGGGAATTGCTTCTAGCACCATAGCAAGTAATTGCAGCTGGGAAATTTACAGCGAAGAGGGAATGGATAGTGACTGCTTCCTGACATTAATTACATTTCTCGGAAAAGGAAATACTGAAGATGAGGATAATAGCCCTACTTGGAATCTAAAAAAAGCAAATTGGAAACTCTTTAGAAACAAAAGCGAGTCACATGTGAATGAACAATGTAAAAATGAAGATACTGAGGAAACACTATAGCAATGTTACTAAGGAAACCATTAAGACTGCCAGCCTAGATATTCCTGTCCTTAAAGATAGGAAAAGTGTTCCTTGATGGAACAAATACCATAAAATAATAATTAGGGAAAGGAATAAGGCATAGAAGACAACAAAAAATTCCTTAAAGAGTGAAATACTTTGAAATACTAAAAAGTAATACAGTTGCACCAAGGGCTATAAAAAGGGCAAAAAGAGAAAGTTGGAGAACATACTGAGGGAAAGTACATAAAGATAGCAATACAACACAGGTATATAAACAAATTAGGAAAATGAATGGACTAAAAAGTAAGAGCCACATGATACCAAGCCTTGTTGTTGCCGGGCATGGAGTAATAAGCTGCAACCAAGAAAAAGTGGAAATTCTGGCCACCATACTCCAAAAAGTCAGCAATGAAGAGGATCAGAGGACAGAAATTAGTGAGAGGAAAGAACATTAGTTAGGGATAATTATGAGATGAAGAAGGGGTGGGAGGAGGACGTGGATGTTATTTTAAATGAAAACTTTAGCATCAGAGAACTCCAAAAAGTGATAAGGAGCAAAAGCACTGCACCAGGCAAGGACAAAATGAGCTCGAAATTCTTAAACACCTAAATGAAGGAAGCTTGAGGGTTGTACTAAAATGATATAATAACATATGCTGAAAAGGTGAAATACTTAAGGACTGGAAACATGTGATAACTCTCCCAGTGAGGAAACAGGATAAGTTGTGCTTAAGACCTGAGGTATACAGACCAATTGCCCTCCCACCATGTCAAAGTAAAACCATGGAAAGAATGGCAACAGAGAGATAAGTAGCATGCCTAGAAAGAAATAGGTTCATAGATGGAACACAAAGTAGGTTCAGAAGAGGTAGAAGTGCTATTGACCACACTGTAAGGATAGAAAAAGAAACAAGAACCAAAGAATTCATGATAACAACATTCCTGGACATAGACAAAGCTTATGATGTGTTATGGAGAGAGGGACTACTTCATAAAGTGGGCTCCATGGGTGTTACAGGAAAATGTGCAGATGGATAAGGGACTTCTTAAGCAACCCTCCTTCCCTAAAGCTATACAAGTCCAAATAGGGAAAGCTTTTTCCAATGTACATTCAGTTGCAAATGGAACTCCATAGGGGAGTGTAATTAGTCTAATCCTCGTTAACATCATGATAAATGACCTCTGTAAGGAGATGAGTACGGGAATCGGGATCGTATTATTTGCTGATAACTCTGCCATATGAACCAAAAGCAGAAACCTTGAAAATGCCACCAAAAGAAGCAATGATTCACTTAAGAAAAGTGCAGAATGGGGAAACATGGGGGCTTCAAACTCTCCATAAACACAACTAAGGGGATGATCTTCACAACAAGGAAAATCCCAAAAGAGGTAAAGTGACATCTATATGACCAACACATTAATATAGTGAAAAATTATAAATTCTTAGGTGTGATATTCGATAACAACCTCTCACTTGGAGAGACCATATTGAAAATATTAAAGATAAGTGCAAAGGTAGAATTAATTTACTTAAAAGTATCTCTGCATCATCCTGGGGAATGGATAAGAAAATAGTGGTAATTCTATACAGAATGCTAATTAGACCACTTATTGGATCAGCAGTGAATACAAAACTGAGAAAACTAGACTATATCCAAGCACAGGCATTACATATTGCATGTGGTTCCTTCATTAATATGCTTCTGTGTGTATTACAGATAGCAGCCCGTGAAATGCCTATCACTCTTAGAATGAAGCTCCGAGACTTATCCTTGTGGGCCAAGGTACTACATAATAGTGAAGATGCCAACATGAAGCTAGTATATAACAATTGCTGGGAATTAAGTGGAGGGTGGGTAGGACAAAAAAAATCAAAATTTCCCCATTTAATAGGGTATAGAAACAGATAAAAGATCTTAATGAAAAGAAAGGATTGAAAGAGACCAAAATCTATAATTATGGGAAAATACTCTATCACTAGGAAAACCATCCACCCGAGATAGACAAGAAATTAAATAATGAAATAAATAAAAGAAGACTGATATACAAGATAGAGTAAATCAAAATATTTGTGATCAGTGGGACACTGTTGACAAATATATACAGACGGCTCCAAAGAGGAAGGAACAGAAGGAGTGGGAACAGCTTTCGCCATGCCCTCCCTCAGACTCAAGAAACTAACTAAATTTGTAGCTGTCTTTACAGCGGAGCTAACAGGGATTATTGCTAGCACTAAATTAGGCTTTAGATTTGCAGCCAGCTGCTGGGGCCATCCTGTCTGACTCCTTATCAGGGCAGCAGGCAGTTTACAGTGGTAAGGCTGAGAACAGAAATGATATTCTTAATGAAATATTACTGCTAACAACTGAACTGGCGCAATTGGATATAACCATAGTAATAAGCATGGTGCATATAGGGATAGCAGGCAACGAACCGGCAAAAAGTGCTATTAATCATGAACAAGTTGACGTAGGAATCCCCCTAAGCAAATTGGAATTTAAACACCTAATAAAATATGAGCCAAGGAAAGAATGGCAAGAACTGTGTGCAAATGAAACAAAGGGGAAAACATTCAGAGAAGTATGCCCTAAGTTGACAATGTTGACATAATCCAAGGCCCTGAGAGGAAGAGCGAAGTGGCTCTATTTAGAATTCTGACAGGGCATTGTGGATTAAATAGTAATTTATTTCTAATTAACATGCACAAAGATGGATTATACGTAATATGTAAGGTCCAGGAAACAATAGACCATGTCCCTTGGGATTGCAAAGTCTGTACCAATGAAGGGAGGTGTTTATATAGAAAATTCAGAGGCCTTAAAGTAACAAAGTTTTTTCTTGCAACATCTATCAAAAATACAATGAAAATGGGGCCCAATTAAAAAAGGTCTTCTGCAATTCTTTAAGAAGGCTAGCAAAGGTGCGAGTATCTAAGTTGTGAAAAAGATACTAAGTACAGTGCCCAGAGATCATAGACGCAGGGAGCAAGTCTGCTACACCACAAAACGGAAGGAGGAGACTGCAGGGAGAAAGGGGAAGAAATCTGCAGTTCCTTTCTTGTTGTTCGAGAATGGAGGAAAGGCCTAGAAAAAGGCAGATGTACAGTGAGGCCAGGGAAGAGCTGTGGGAAAGGACCAAGGTAGAAAGAAAACCCAGGCGGCAGCAAGGAGTTTGAGGGAGTGGACCTTAGCTGCTTGCCACAGGGTCACTGGACTGGAACCAAGAGGAGAGGGAGGGCCTGGGTTCTGCTTCCTGTCCACTGGAAAAGGTGGCATGGAAGACCCTGACGCAAGAGGGAGATGCATAGACCATGAAGCTGGGCAGCCAGGCCAAACCTAAGTGGTGCTGCAACTGCGTGCCAGTTCACCACACCATTCACTCAAATTCGGCAGGGGTGGATGTAAGCAGGGCCGGTTCTAACATTTTTGCTGCCCCAAGCAAAAAAAAGAGTGCTGCCCCGCCGAAACACCCCTGCCCAAGCACCGAACCGCCTCGCCAAAACACCCCCGCCCTGAGTGCTGCGCCGCCCCACTGAAACACCCCCGCCCCGAGCACAGCCGAAACATCCCCCCCCAAGCGCTGCGTCGCTGAAACACCCCTCCCCCCCAGCGCCGTGCCACGCCACGCCACTGAAACAAAAACAACCCACCCCCCCGAGCGCCGCCCGGCCGAAATAAAAACAACAAAAAAAACGAGCGCCCCCCGCCACCCCAAGATTGGCCTCCCCTTACAAGGTGCCGCCCCAAGCACGTGCTTGGTCGGCTGGTGCCTGGAGCCGGCCCTGGATGTAAGCACTTTTGGGCCAGGAGGATCAGGCTAATGGTGGCGGGGGGTGTGCCTAAGAGGGTCAGGTGTTGGGGAAATCTATGTCCCCCCCAACTTTAAATGGTGCTTTGAGGACCATGGGAAGGACTATTGAGTTTGGGACTAGGCCTCCAGGAAGAAAGCCCTGGGAGGTGCCACTCCACACAAGAGCAGAAGGACAACCCAGCAGAGCACAGGAAAGGGCAAAGAGTCTGTAGAAATGTGAACCTGAGTAGGGGTGAAGAGTTATGTTTATTTGATTTTAGTTTAGAGACTTTACTTTGATCTGGCCAGAGAGCTGAGTCGTGAGAACAGGCTCACCACCATGGGACCAGAGTTGTTACCTCAAGAACAGACTCAGGGGATCCCAGAGTAGCCCTCCTATTGCTTACTTCCAGGTTCCCCAGATACTGCAAGGTGAGAGGAGGGGGCCCACCCTAGCGTAATTGCCAGGGTTTACCCAGGATTTCCCAAACCCTTCAGGAAATGCCCTCAGCAGAGACTAGATCTGTTCACCCCTGGGAGGACATGGATACAGCCCTCTGCTCGAAGGATTGATACCCAGGCAGTATTTTTCCAAAACAAAGTGTTTTCTTTATTTAGCATAACCAACCTTTCCTGATACAATTAATCTAAACCTAAATTAAAACATAAACATAAATCCCTTAGCACAGGTATACAAGTTAAAGTATCTAAGACCATAATGTCATACAGTTGGAATGGCGTAAGTGATTATATTCTGCATATGGTGATCAGTCATATGCAGGACACTGACAGCAATCTTAATAAACCCTAAACTTTATACATAGTAACATAAATATACACAGCACAGATAATCATTTTTATTATCCCAAGCATACATATTTATGAACTCTATTTCTATTCTATATCCTATACTATGGCTGGCATGCTTACTCTCTGTAGGCTTCTCTCCCTCTGTTCTGTCACGGTCCTTTTGCCCTGTCCCAGCAACATCACTGCTGCTACTGTCAGCTTGCAGTTGTCTGTTGCTGCTTTTGATTCCTTTGTTCTTTTAGGTTTCTTCTGATCTTTTGCCGGTTCTCCTTCTTCTCCTACTCCTAACTTGACTAACTTTTGCCTGACTCCTCTCTGCCTTAAATACAGTTTTTGGATTTATACGATTGGTTTATTTTTCAATCCTAGCATTAGCATACCTATCCACCAATCACCTTCAGACCCTCTCTGATTGGTTCATACTTATTGGCCAATGATAACGGCTAAATCTGTCAACCAAAGCTGTTACACAACAAGTCTTAATATTATGGGGTGTTGACTATTATAGGATGGTGACCCTACCTAGTTTTGGACTGAGCATGCCTGACTGACCTCTCCCTACAGTTTTGGAGTGACCTTTACCTGACCTCAATCCACACCCTGCCCAGCAACACACCAGCCATTGGCTAACCTGCTTAAACTGCCAATTCACTGTCTTTGGCTATGTGCCAACATTGTATGCACACTTAAAATTACAAGAATTAAATTTAATTAAAATTACATTAATTAAAATTTAATGTAATTTAATTAAAATTACCAAATTTACCATCACCTTATTTCTTTAATATGTAATTAATTGTTAAGTTATGTGTCTTAATGTTAAGATCTACTGTTGCCACCTCATTTCTTACCAGTTTAATTAATTTTATTTTGGTTTTCCCCCTCTTTTCAGTTAATGGTGGCAGAGCAATGTTTTCCAGTGCTATGCTTAAGAAAGAAAATAGAGCAGCGCAAAATCCTTCACATCCGAGTGACTGTTGACAGGCGGCGCTAGGGGAAGAAAGAACAATTATGTCACCCCCAGCCATGAGAGGCATACCATCCATGAGTCAACTCTTCCACCAACACCCCCTGTTATTTTCCAAACCAATTTTTAATAAGCCTCTCTGACTTTTTCAGGTCAGCCTTCCATGCGCCAGCTTTTTCTTCTCTTTAATGGACGGCTCTCAAAACTGGAAAGCCAATTTCTCCCCTTCATCATTCCCCATTCTGGCTCATTAATAACAAAACAGTAAGATTCAATCCCACAATGGATTTGCAAAACACAATAGTAATATCATTACCTTCCATGAACATAACTCAGTGTAGGCCTAGGTAATTAAAACTCCCATTATTACCTTACTAATTATGTGCCTTTTTCATTTGGGAAATTATTTCCCAATCCCATTACCATGCACAAGTGATCTATGGCATAATAAAATCAGTTTATTCCCTGAGACATCTCCAACCTCATATCACTAAGATCCCCACCATTCCCAGTTTTCTCTCTCAGATCCCCACTATTGGAGTTCTCAAATCCTCATTAGTAAATGATCTTTAAAATTTTCCCTCTAAAACTTTAAGTAACAATTCTCTCAGTAGCATGATTCCCAATCCAAATTTGGGTTACATACATTGTTTTAACATTTGAATTCTATGGAAAAAATAGAGTACATACTTTCCTTTGTTTTGCGTTGTTTTTTTTTTAAACAGAGGCTCCATAAAGCCTCTGCATATAAAGCAGGTCTTCCAAATTATTGCCAGTACATTTTCTATTTCATCTAACAGAGTCCTGTTCAATAGGTATGCACATTTACTTTTCAGCTATCTTTATATTTGTCTACTAGACCCTTTGAATATTTCTCTTTCAAGATCATCCAACTCTCATCTTTGTAACTGGCCTTTAGTGCTCCTAGAATACTGAAAAATCCTGTCCTGCTATTCTCTAGTTGTTACCAACAACACTGGTTTCCCATTAGTCCAGACTGGGCTTGACCCAGCGCCAAATGAAGTCAATAGAAAGATTCCTGTTGACTTCAATAGATTTTGGCTCAAGCCTGCTAAGTCTAACTCAGACCTATACTATCTATCACTATACTATCCCCTGTGCTTATAAAAATGAAGACCTCATTTTTTCAGCACAAAGGATGTTACAGTACATAAATACAACATCTCAAGCCCTTTCTCCAGGCACATGGTGTATGTTTAACAGCAATTTCATTCCCAGCTCTCTCATTTTATAAATGGACTCACTAAAGACTTGTTGTGCACCTGTAGTTTTCTACTTAGCATCATGCTCTGGAATTAAATACAGAATGTGACTTTCATAAGAGAAGCTCTGGTTTCTTTACAGATTAGTGCCAAATTGAGGATGACAGCTTGGGATGCACTAACTCCTGTTGACCTTAGTGGGTGCCAGGTATATTCAGCAGCACCTCTTAAGATCTAGCCCAATATTAAAACTTAATTTGCTTTTACTTAAAAGTTCAGCAACATTCATTCTTCTCAACTCAGGCCAAGGTTTTCAGAACTGGGCGCCTGAATTCTTATTATTCTGGTGTCAAAGAAGTGGCCTGGTTTTTTGATGTTCTGAACAGCCAGCATTACAACTGAGCTCCATAGGAACTGCTGAAGTTGAGCTTCCATAGTTGTACTTCTGAAGATCTGGCCACTTATTTAGGTGTCTGAATAAGAATTTAGGAGTCCAACTTTAGGCATCTGGGGCTATATTCGCAAAGAAATTTAGGCAAGGTGACGCTCAGCTCCCTCAGTTTCTCCTGTTGAAGATGCTCCACTGTGGATAAATAATTAAGTATGTCATTGGAGCAGAGGGGACTGGATCCTGAATCTACCACGTGAGTGCTCTAACCAACAGCTTATGTTTGCTTGTTCTCTCTGGCCCAGTGTTGAAGCTGTTGCACTGTGAATAAGTAATGAAAGACTCATTAGGCCAGAGAAAGCAGCATGAATCAACTCTGTATGCTGGTAGTTAGAGCACTCACATAGGAGACCCAGTATCCTATCCTCCTGCTCCAGTTTTGTGATCCAGGGATTTCTTGATGCCAGCTGGCACTGGCGTAAGTGTTACAGAAATCCTCTGGGCCTTGTATTTACTTTCACCAAAAAAATGTCATGTAAGGTCTCTAATGAAAGGCTGTGTCATACTTGTCCTCAATCATTGTAAGATGTAGGTACAGGTGATATTTAAGGAGTCATGTAAATACTAAAAAATATGTTCTGTAGGTCTGAGAATTAAAGACAGGTATTCTGTCTTCCAACAGTGGCCAATGCCAGATGCCCCAGAGGGAATGAACAGAACAGGTAATCATCAAATGATCCAGCCCGTTGCCCATTCCCAGCTTCTGGCAAACAAAGGCTAGGGATACCATCCCTGTCCATCCTGGCTAACAAGATAACTAACAAGGCAGTCCCCTAAATTTAATCTCTAGAAATTGTGTTATGTTTTTGTTTGATTGGTTACCATTTGTTTCCATCTCACATCCATTTTTATTTTGAATCTTTATTCTTTCTTAAATAAATTTCCTTTGGCTTTATAATTGAACTCAAGTGTTGTGTGTAATACAGGAGCGGTGGGCTAAGGTAAAACTGGTAAACAGTGATACACTGTTCCTTTGGAACAGAGGATATGAAGTTTGTTGGTACCCAGTAATCGGGGACTTGATACCACAGGGGGACACTTCGAAGGGACTTGGGGGCTGGGGTGCATCTGTTGTCAACCTGCTAGGCAAAGAGAGGGATGGTTTAGCCCAGAGCAAAGTGCTTGAGTGGCTGACAGGCTGATGTGGTAGGGAGCTAACATCCCGCTAGTACTGGCAAGACTCCCTCAGGCTGCAGGCAGGTGATAACAAAAAGACTCTCTGCCCTGCATGCCCCAAGAAGCATTACAAGTGCCTTTTAAAAATTATTTATCGACAATGAAACAGCTTCAACGGGAGAGACTGAGGGAGCCCCACATCAAAATACCCTACAGTCCAGTGGTTAGAGCACTCACCTGCAAGGTTGCAGATCTTGTGCAAACCTCTTCTTCCTCTCAGGTGGCGGGGGGACTTGAACTGGGGGTTTCCCACAACTCAGGTGAGCACTATAGGCACTAGTCTAAAAGTTGAGGGAGATCTTTCTTCCCCACCACTGTTTTGTGGAAGCTTATCTACAGGGGCCCCACTCTGGTAGGCAAGGTATGAACACTTAGTGGATTGGGCCCTACAGGAGAGTTAGGTGGAGGAACATCTATCTTTTCTTGGTATGTGAAGTGATCTGGCGCTTAGGCATCAGGACGCCTGGTGTGGGGCAGCAGTGCACATGCCCAGAGGCAGAAACAGGCGCCTAGTGAACTTTTACTGCAAAAATGTAGGTACCAAATGATTTTAGGCATCTAGAAGGTTGGGGGGATGCTAAGTGGGGGTTTTGTGAATCCCAGTGGGGCCTAGTTCTGGGACATAGGTGCTTAAGGTGGCAGTTAGCTGCTTAAGTCCTGTGGTGAATCCAGTCCCTAGTTTTGAAAATGTTGGCTTCAAACTTGTGCTGCTCCAAGGCTTCCATTTCAATGATTTAATAAAATCCCTGCCACATTGTTTAGAACAAAATTGTTCCTAACGTTGATATATCATGCAGTAAAAACCAGTGCAAGGCTCTGTGATGTTTATATGCATGTTTGTTTGAAATAGACAGGTATATAAATTCCCTTATGAGTCCATGGTGTCTGTTCGTACCAAAGGCAGTTCCTTTCATATTTCATGTACTATTCTCCTTTGCACTCGATCTATTTAATTCATTATGCGCTTGATATACTGCATTCAATATGTAGCTAGCATTTTAGTATTGCTTTTGGTATTTCAAATAGTGATGGGCAAACCTCAAATGAATCATGGGCTTCTACAGTCTAGCATAATTCACTACTAGGTAATTTTCCCTGCTATTTACAAATTGCACTGCACCTAGCACAGTGGATTCCTGATCTATGACTAGGGTTCCTAAATGCTACAGTAATACAAATAAATAGCTAAGTGCGCAGTGCCATAACCATGTAAATTCCTTACAGTTAACACACAGACAGCACAATGCTTCAGCCTTTCCAGTGGGTGACATTTAAATCTCAACCCCACTGTTTAGATAGAGCTCCCCATCTACGGTTTGGTGGAACTAACTAATAAACCAATTAAAAGCCTGATTAAACTAAAATGCTTTGCATCATGCCCTGAAGATCACCAACTTTATTCACCGGTAATTGCTTTTTAAATGAGTGTCTGCATTTTAATATTCATACGATTTGTTGATTAAACTATTTACACCCTTTCAGTATTCTGCATACTAAGTAATATCCCCCCTATTGTGACTTTTCTTTTGGTCATTATTTTAACAGCCTGTCACAAGGGTGAGTTATCTCAGCCTGGATTCTTCGTTGCAAACAGTCCTCACACACTCCCAGGGTAAGTTCAACACCATTTACAGGTTTCAGAGTAGCAGCCGTGTTAGTCTGTATCGTGCCACAAGTACTCCTGTTCTTCTTTTTACCATTTACAGGGTGCTATAAAGTTGCTTGGTCCCCACAGTGTTAGACATCAGGTAAGAGTTGGGAGAGATCTCAACTCCCTGGGGGCAGGTCTACACTACCGCTGCCAGTTGATCTAAGCTACGCAATTTGAGTTACGCTAGCAGCGTAACTCAAATCAACATACCTTATATCTACTTATCGCGGGGTCCACACTACGCTATGTCAATGGGAGATGCTCTCCGATGACATTGGTTCCTCCTCTCGTTGAGGTGGAGTACAGAAATCGATGGGAGAGCGCTCTCCCATCAATTGAGCATGTCTTCACTAGACCCGCTAAATCGATGCTGCTGCATCAATTGCAGCAGTGCTGATTTAGCTCTGTAGTAAAGACAAGCCCTGAGATCCCGGGCTTCTCTGGCCTGTCCTTCCAGTCTTCCCCACGTCTTCCTGTCTCTTTTAACTGCTCTCAGCTAACAAGCTGAATCACCTTGTTAACAGATTAAGCACCAGCTGATTAATCAATTATTTTATGGAGCGTTGTTGTAGCCCTGTTGGGCCCAGGATATTATAGAGACAAGGTGGGTGAAGTAATATCTTCTGGACCAACTTCTGCTGGTGAGAAGGACAAGCTTTGGAGCTGTAGCTTTTCTTCACGTCTGGGAAAAGTACTTAGAGTGACACAGCTAAAAACAAGGTGGAACCGGTTGTTTAGCATAAGTATTGAATACATATTTCAAGGGACCATTCAAGGTGAAGTGGCCAGTTAACCCATCTCCAGTCACAGAGAGGAAAGGGGGTGGAGGGCTGCATTTGGAGGGATTAAGTGGGTTACAGATTGTTGTGCATTGATGTATCTCAAGTATATCATTGGTTTCATGGTGCATTTGTCCAGAAATTCTTTTTCAAGGAGGCCCATGAAGAGGTTGGCATACGTGGGAGCCATCTTACTACCCATGGTATGCACAAAGTATTTCTTGTTGCATGTCAAATTGTTATGGGTGAGGATGAAGTGAATGAGTTTGGTGATGTGTTTGGGGTGGATATCTTAGGGTTGTCCATTATCTGGTAAATATTTGAAACAGGCAGCTATGCCGTCATTATGAGGGATACTGGTGTATAGGAAGGTGACATCCATGGTGGCAAGGATGATGTTCTGAGGGAGATTGTTAATGTTGCAGAGTTTCCGGAGGAAGTTGTTTGTATCCTGGAGGAACCTGGCCTTTTGTGTAGTGAGTGATTTGAGGATGGTTTCCATAAGAGTGAAGCATTTGTGTGATCAGTACAAAACTAATGCTCAGGACCTCTTTTCTCCTTAAATATGCCATCAGGCCAGGTACGAACTGCACATGCCTGGCCCAGCTGATGGTCAGAGATGGCCAAATGCCCATATCCAATGATTTCTGGTTCCTTTTAAAGGCATATTTCAAAAACAGATTTGTAAAAACGCCATATATCTATTGCTTAAGCCTTTGGGCACATTATCATTAAAAACATAATTATTCAAAATGTAACAGCCTCGGTTTTAAATTTAATTTAATAGGTTTATTAGCCAGAATAAAAGTCTCCTAGGAGAACTTGTGAAAGCCCATTGTTTGGCACATTTAAAACTAGACTGTATGAACCACTAACAAATGTGCAATAATGGAGAATAATCCTGCATTGGCAATGAGAAGGAATAGTTGACCAAAAAGGACTTTTCCATCTCTATCTTCTGCGACTCGATAGCAGCATCCTGCCAATAGTTGGCTACATCAAAAAAAACAATCCCCAAATTTCTAAGCATCATTGGACCACTGAGTTACAGGCAAAATGGTAGGTTACTTGAGCAATCTATTAAAGACAACTCCCTAAAGACAAAGCTAATGGTGTCTGAATCTTTAAGAAGGGTAAATGGGATGACCCGATTAATTATAGGCCTGTCAGTCTTACATTGATCTCAGGCAGGATAATGCAGCAGCTGATATGGAACTCAATTAATAAAAAATTAAAGGAAGGTAATGTAATTAATGGAAAGCAACATGAGCTTATGGAAAATAGAGGTTGTCAGACTCACTTTATATCTTTTTTTACGAGACCATTAGTAAGGCTAAGATTGTATCGTGGTTATTTTTAGTAAAAGTAACGGACGGGTCACGGGCAATAAACAAAAATTCACGGATGCCGTGACCTGTCTGTGACTTTTGCTGCTGTGGCTCCGTGGTTTCCCCCACCATCGTGGTGGCTCAGAGAGGTGGGGTTTCCCCTCCGCCCGCAGCAGCTAGAAGCTGCTGGGGGGTCCCCCTCCGCCCATGGCAGCTAGGAGCTGGTATTGGAGCATAAGCTTTCGTGGGTGAATACCCACTTCGTCAGACGTATCATCTCTGGAATTGGCACTCTCACTGAAGGACTATCCGGATATGTGGACTCTCTACTCAGACCCTACACTACCAGCACTCCCAGCTATCTCCGTGACACCACTGATTTCCTGAGAAAACTACAATTTCCAGAAAACACCATTCTAGTCACCATGGATGTGGAGGCTCTCTACACAAACATCCCACACACAGATGGAATACAAGCTGTTAGGAACAGTATCCCTGATGATGACACAGCACAACTGGTTGCTGAGCTCTGTGACTTTATCCTCACGCACAATTATTTCAAATTTGGTGACAATATATACCTCTAGACCACTGGCATCGCCATGGGCACCCGCATGTCCCCACAATATGCCAACATTTTTATGGCTGACCTGGAACAATACTTCCTTAGCTCTCGTCCACTCATGCCCCTTCTCTGCCTACGCTACATTGATGACATCTTCATCATCTGGACCCAGGGGAAGGAGACTCTGGAAGAATTCTACCATGATTTCAACAGCTTCCACCCCACCATCAACCTCATCCTGGACCGATCTACACGGGAGGTCCACTTCCTAGACACTACGATACAAATAAGTGATGGTCACGTTAACATGACTCTATACCAAAAACCCACTGACCGCTATGCCTACCTTCATGCCTCCAGCTTCCATCTCGGACACACCACACAATCCATCGTCTACAGCCAAGCGCTGAGGTACAACCGCATTTGCTCCAACCCCTCAGACAGAGACCAACACCTACAAGATCTTCACCAAGCATTCTCAAAACTATGATACCCGCATGACGAAATAAGGAAACAAATCAACAGAGCCAGACGTGTACCCAGAAGCCTCCTGCTGCAAGACAAGCCCAAGAAAGAAACCAACAGAACTCCACGGGCCGTAACCTACGGTGCTCAGCTTAAACCTCTCCAATGCATCATCTGTGATCTACAACCCATCCTGGACAATGATCCCTCGCTTTCACAGACCTTGGGAGGCAGGCCAGTCCTCACCCACAGACATCCCACCAACCTTAAGCATATTCTCACCAGCAACCACACACCGCACCATAGTAACTCTAACTCAGGAACCAATCCATGCAACAAACCTCGATGCCAACTCTGACCACATATTTACACCAACAACACCATCACAGGACCTAACCAGATCAGCTACAACATCACCAGTTCATTCACCTGCACATCCACCAATGTTATATACGCCATCATGTGCCAGCAATGCCCATCTGCTATGTACATCGGCCAAACTGGACAGTCCCTACATAAAAGGATAAATGGACACAAGTCAGATATTAGGAATGGCAATATACAAAAATCTGTAGGAGAACACTTCAACCTCCCTGGACACACAATAGCAGATTTAAAGGTAGCCATCTTACAGCAAAAAAACTTCAGGACCAGACTTCAAAGAGAAACTGCTGAGCTTCAGTTCATTTGCAAATTTGACATCATCAGCTCAGGATTAAACAAAGACTGTGAATGACTAGCCAACTACAAAAGCAATTTCTCCTCCCTTGGTGTTCACACCTCAACTGCTAGAAGAGGGACTCATCCTCCCTGATTGAACTAACCTCGTTATCTCTAGACTGATTCTTGCCTGCATATTTATACCTGCCTCTGGAAATTTCCATTACATGCGTCTGATGAAGTGGATATTCACCCACGAAAGCGTATGCTCCAATACATCGGTTAGTCTATAAGGTGCCACAGGACTCTTTGTTGCTTTTTACAGATCACGACTAACATGGCTACCCCTCTGATACTTTACTTAGACTCAAAGAGCTCAATCTATTTAGTGACAGACTCAAAGAGCTCAATCTATTTATCTTAACAAAGAGAAAGTCAAAGGGGTGACTTGATTACAGTCTATAAATACCTACAAGGGGAACAAATATTTAATAATGGGCTCTTCAAGCTAACTTGATCCAATGTCTGGAAGCTGAAGTTAGACAAACTCATACTAGAAATAAGGCATAAATTTTTGACAATGAGGGTAATTAATCACTGGAACAATTTACTAAGGGTCATGATGGATTCTCTAGCACTGACAATCTTTTAATCACGATCAGATGTTTTTCTAAAATATATGTTCTAGAAATTATTTTGGGGAAGTTCTGTGGTCTGTGTTATACAGGGGGGTCAGACTAAATGATCAAAATGGACCCTTCTGGCATTGGAATCTAGGACTCTTCATGCACAAACTTAATTCTGTCATCTTCCAACTTTTGAGTGCTTGACTTTGCAATCTAACCATTCGTTTAATGTAGATTTTTTTTACTGTAATTTCCTGTTTATTTTTAAACTATCTGAAAAAAACACAACAGAATTTCAGTCACTGTGGAATCATATTGATTCCAAACTTGAGTTATCAGCAGGGTTCAGACCTTTAGATGGGTAGCTCAGAATTTTACCACTTGAGCTACTAGTGGCAATATAGGCTGCTATCCTCTACATAGACCAACCACTGGATGGGGGGAATGAGACACAAACTTTGCTAGTGGGTTTCACAGCTATTTGCTGGCAGCAGACAAATGTATGGAGTTGGAACTTCTGGATTCAATTCCTGGCTCTAAAAGGGAGTGTTCTCTAGTGGTTATAAATCCTTCTGCCCCGTGCCCCCAGCCTGTCTCTCTCTCCCTCTGCCCTGTCTAACCTCCCCAGGCTCCTGCCTCCTTCCTCCTCCACTCCCATCAAATTTCCCACATGGAGAGAACCAATACAAAATAGATAGACTAGAAATTACAGGCTAGATTGGGACTACACACTCACACAGTGGAGTAAGGAGAAATCAGAACCCACTTTACATTCCTGTATGGGCTAACTGGCTCTTGAGTCTGGGCACATCAGAGTAAGTGTGGCTACAGTCCTCTTACCCATTTCCTGAAGCAGGTGGGCAGGGAGTGAGCAGAGAGGGACGAGGAATAGAGGAAGACTTGGCTCTGTCCTGCAGAGGAGGTAATAATTCACTGTTGAAATAGGCCAGCAGGAGATTGTTTCTCTCCTGGAGCCAGGGGGAAATTTGGGAAGTAGTTATGACTCACAAAACCTGCTGAGGTGGTACAAATTCCATCCCACCCCTTATTCACGGCTGTGCTGGAAGTCACTAGCTAGGCCTACATATACATATACAAATGAGATGCCCTTCACTGAGCAACCTGGGGACTTTGCACTCAAAAAGAAAATAAAGCATTTACCAAATATAGGACTCTGAAAAACAAGTACTGTAGCAAACAATTACTGCTGGATGTGAATGGTCCAAGGTGAATTAAAGGTCTGTGAAAATAGGGTGATTTTTCCCAGTGCTCTAAATCTATGCTGACTCCTCACATATGTACTCACCACTGAGAATGGATCAATCCTAGAAACCAACAGCAAGGGCAAACCGGCAGATCACTGTCATGGTGACAGGACATAAGGGGAATGGTGATCCTTCAAATAATTGTGCCCCAGGCCATTAACAACTTCACAGCTGCACCCTGGAGCAGACAGACATCTAGTGCTGTGCACAGGACGCTGGTGTTACATACTAAGAGAAGCTCACCCTACTCAAGAGGCAAACTGCTGTATTCTACTAGCTCTTCTCAGCAGGAACCCTGTGTAGCATTTAGCAATCGTCTAGCCTTGAGGTTACAAAGGCTGGGATTACTGTAGCAAAGACAGTGTCTACTATGCAAAAGGCACTTCTGTCACCTGAGTGTAAGAAAGCAGCAACAGCTGCAGTATATTCAGACTGTAAGCCATATGGCAATTGTGTCTCGCACACATGCCCAAGGCAAAGAGCAGTTGTGGTCCAGGGTCGATCCTCTAGATGCTTCCTTGTATCATTCTGATCTTACCCAGATTGAATTTGAATCCCATCAACATCATTTTTCTAAGAGTAGAAAATCAAAGTGACCCGTTAGTGCATGGCACTTTTGGAATACTTTAAAGGGAATTCTCTCTCACCAGATGTTTATATTTTGGAAACATTTTTATGTTTGCCTTCACCTGTCCTAAATGTGCTTCCTGCCCAGTATTTTCCTTCATTGAATTAAATAGCAGGATTGAATCTCTGGAACAGTTAAATTCAATTGGAAATACTCAAAAGCACAGATGGCACAATTAAAATTTGAAGGATTTGTTGACAGACTGAGAAATGGAGACAAGCTAAGCTAATTTTTGCTCCCCAGAGAGGCTTGTGAAAGTGTCTTTGAAAGAACTTCTGGGGAGTTTTTTTTTTTTAATTTCAGCATCAACATTTCTTCTTTATAATGTTCAGTTTAAAAAACAGCAATGTTATTGCAGAGATGTGTTTGTAGAGATTATAATTTAGAGACGCTCCCTCATAAAGGACTTTATTATGAACATAGGAATTGGAGCTGTGCCCTGAAGGAGGGGTGGATGGTGGAGGGGTTGGGAACACCACATGGCTGTGTGCAGCAGTTCACCAGAGAGGCTCTCTAGAGTTTGTTTTATTAAAGTTTTATTTCTTTCTCGTTTACTGATTTGTTATTTCATGAACCCCAGGATTGTTACATGATGTCAGAAGTGCTGAATGAGAAGGAAACTGCAGTCATTTTGAAGTTAAATCCTGGTTTGCAACTGAAAGCAGAGATAAGGGGAGGCTCCAGAGAAGCATATGGTGCAGCAGGAACCAAGGCTTTTGTATGTATTTGGTGAGAACAGTAGTAACTTGACTAGGTTAAGAAGAGGAAAAAAGACCCAAAATGGATGTGTAGCAACATCCATCCTGTCTGCAATTATCAGAGAATGTTGCAGAGAACTGGAAAAAATTCAGACAGAGATTTGAATTGTATTTAACAGTCATGGGGCAGAGGAGAAAAATGATAAAGTGAAATCCTCAATCTTTTTGCATCTTGTTGGGGAGGAAGCATCGGATATTTATAACAACTTTAAGTTTGAAGAAGGTGAAAACATGAAGTTAAGTAAAATACTGAATAAATTTGAGGAACATTGCATGCCAAACAGGAATGGAACCTTTGAGAGAGAGAATTTTTTTACATGCATGCAAAAAACTGATGACACCGTAGAGCAGTGGTACCCAAACTTGTTCCGCCACTTATGCAGGGAAAGCCCCTGGTGGGCCGGTTTGTTTACCTGCCGCTTCCGCAGGTTCGGCTGATCGCGGCTCCCAGTGGCTGCGGTTCGCTGCTCCAGGCCAATGGGAGCTGCTGGAAGCGGCGCGGGCCGAGGGACGTACTGGCCGCCACTTCCAGCAACTCCCATTGGCCTGGAGCAGTGAACCAAGGCCACTGGGAGTTGCGATCGGCCAAACCTGCGGCCGGGGCTGGTATACAAACCGGCCCGGCCCGCCAGGAGCTTTCCCTGCACAAGCGGTGGAACAAGTTTGGGAACCACTGCCATAAAGCAATATGTCACAGAATTAAGGAAACTCAGTAAACTTTGGTCTGCTCCATGTGTGTTTGCAGGGTCACAGTTGCTTGCTTTAATGTCAAAAATAAATTCTTACATCTGTCCATCCTGCAGAGCTAACACAGCGTGGGAGAAGGAGTTGGATTCTGTGCTGGCTTGTGCATCATCAGCAGGAGATTACACGGGTGTAACTTCTGAATTACAGGTCACTTTTGCCATAACACCAGCACACTGCCTGAGTAAAAAGTTTCTGAACTGAGAAAGGGTGTGGAAATCAGTAAGGTGGAAAGAGTCACCCCCAAGGCCATAGAGTGGGTGTAGAACTTCTCCATGGCTGCATCTTCAACTTCAGGTGTCACAGACACTCATGCTCCCTGTGTGGGGGGTCCATGTAGTAGGTCAATCAACCCTGCCTCCTGTCCTAGTCCTCTTCCATCCTGCCCACAATACCTACCAATTGCTCACCTGTAAGGAGCCCCCACAGAACTGTCTTGTGTGGGGGTGCAGGGAGTGAATTGCTTCTTGAGATCAAAGGCACTGCTCACTGGGCTAGGTCTTTAGCTTGTATAAATTCAGTGTAACTTCATTGACTTCAGTGGATCCAGACCAGTTTCCAGCAACTGAGGATCTGGACAAGTTTGAATAAGAGTTGCAGAATCAGACCCTAAGCAACTGAGAAAACAAAAAGAAGAAATAAATCCCAAACAATTTAAGACTCCGGGAAAAGTTCCAGAAAATGTTTCCCTGAAATTAAATGTTTTTCCTCTGTGCAAATATACACCTTCGACTGCAAGATTTTAACTGTAGGATGCTGTCCAAAAATATATCCTTGAAATATAATTGTGACGGTGGAAATATTACAGCTTGGTGCTTTAAAAATAGCATCTCTTTCATTCAGTTATTCTTGGGCACCTGAATGGAAGTGGGGAAAACAGATTTTCTGAAGTACAAACAATACAGCTGGAGAGGGAATTTTAATGGGAAGTTCTGACTTTTCAGCTGACCGCTCCAAAAACATAGTTAGGCAAGGATTAAAAAACTCATTAAAGTATTTGTCCATCAACCAGATTAATATTTTAAACACAGTCCACATTTTCACAGTAACAGGTGATCAAAAGCAAGATTATTGTGGGCAGCAGCTGCCCATAGAGTTAACATGGGTTGGGGAGGGGATGCTGGGTTTTTTCCTACTCTCAAACTCTCTAGTACTCCAGGAATAATTTTGAATGCATCTGCTTTGCACAGGCAAATGACCTCAGGGTATTCTACTTGGGTGATACATCTCTGCTCTCTCTCCACACCCTAGATGCTTGGCGGTAAGGGAATGTAGTCCCGAGTATGTACATTCACAGTGTGATAATGTACAGTTTGACAGTGTTTTGTCTGAGGTTCTGGTTTCATTGCAAAATGGCTTATGTGAAACTCCAACTCTTGCTATTTCAGTTTTGTGACCAGAAAATAACATGAAAGTCAAATGGGGTAAAGAAGCGGCACAATGAATCACAGCCAGTGAATGAATTTGGCTTGAAAAAGAAACCTCCAGCTGTGATCCACATGAGAAATGCTGCAGGACAAAGACTCAAAACAAAAAGGAGAGAAGGAAAAGCGATAACAGCACTGGAAGATTAGGATGATACTGAATTGTTTTTCAGATCAATGTTTTCTCTGACCTTAGTTTCATGATTCAGGATGTCTAATATCAATAACGTACAAGTGAGATGGGGGGTTGGGGTAGACGTGAGTCTGAAATGAGGGACAGCCAGGAGAGCTGAAAAAAAAAATGGTGGTGTCATTCCAGATCCTAGCAGACAATTCGTCAGTTCTCCAACCCATTGTGCAATCTGGCACAGTAAAATGTGACTGACAGTTTCTAATCCATCAGTCTCCAAGGCAAGGACTGGAACAGCAGGAGCATTGCAAATCAGCATTTACATGGATTGGCAGAGATGTGTAGGGAAAGCTCATCCAACACTATGAATGGCTCTAGCTGATGCTGTGTCAGTCCCTTATCCTTGTGATGTAGATAACAAAGTCATGAGCAATAGGAAGAAAGAATTCATGAAGAATGAACCTTGCCAGACAAAGCTGATTGTGTTTTTTCTTTTAAATCAAAAACAGAATTACAAAATGAGCAGACGAAGGAAAACTGGACTTAGTTCCAAATTAGTTTGGCTATGAACTCAGGTGAATAGATTCACTAAGAATCATAAACAAAGTGTAATGATAAAAAGCAACACAGGGTGTGTCTACACTGCAATTAAACACTAGCAGCTGGCCCGTGTCAGCTGACTTGGGCACCCAGGACTTGGGTTGTGGGGCTCGAAAATTGTGGTGTAGACATTTGGTCTTGAGCTGGAGCCTGCACTCTGGTGTTACCCGGGGTTTTCAAAACCCCCAGCAGGGGCAACTTAACTATTTCACTCTAGGCAGCGTCAGGAATAAATCAATGGGAACACAGCAATGCTGTCTGATCAAGGATTAAATGCAAGTGAGCGTGCTCTTGTCTAACACTGCAGTTAGATTTAAGTACATAAGCAATAGGTTTCAAACATCCCAGATATTTACCTATGTTCTGAGATGCTAGTAAGTAATCAACGATGGGTCAGCACTGGCCAAATGCCTCTGCCAGGGAGTAAAGACATCAGGAAAAACCGTCTCTCCCAGGATAGCTCCAGAGGACTGCTCCCAAGTACTCTCTATTATCTAAACTTTTTATAACTAACTTCTACAAAACACATAGTCATCATGACCCCTACTGGATCATCACTTTTCCTAACTTTCAATAAACTTCGAATATCAGAGGCGTCTAGACGCAAGGCCGTCCATCCCCATATCTTCCTTCATTCTCAGTTATTTACTTTTCTTCTCCCCTCCTCTCAGTCTGATTAGCAAAACTGCCAGTAGTTTTAACCTTGCTTCTGAAAGCCTGTCTCCAGTTTAACCCTTAACTATGTGGTGTGCTATTTTATTAATTCATAGTGGCTGAGTGCACATAATATGGTTGCAATTAGCTTGATCACATTCTGGGGTATACACACTCCTCAAATCCAGGGCAACACTGGGACTCCGTATGAGGGAGGGTCCCAGAGTTCGGGCGCCAGCCTGAGCCCGAATGTCTACACTGCAGTTTTACAGCTGAGTCTGTCAGCTGACACAGGCCAGCCATGGGGTTTACTTGCAATGTAGACATACCCTCAGTGGCTTAGGGAGAGGTGAAAGAGTGGGATACAGCAGCAGCTGTTGATCCCTCCAAGTTTACTCCTTAGAAATTGAACTGATTTCTAATGTGCACTATTACTGCGTATACACACACTTAGAAGAACTGCCTTTTAACTCCTGAGCTTTCAGAACAAAGACAGAAGAGGACAAACAGTGAAAAACTGCCAGAAAACTGGCAAGCTACAAAATACCATTTTATTCAGCTCTTCCACAATAGCCTGTTAGTGGTTACATGATACACATGTGCCATTTGTGCTGGCGGAACATGATAAAGATTAACAAGCTGCTATGATAAGGACCAAATCCACAGTTAAAATCCTAAAGCGAAGCTATCGGATGACAGTGATGTTTAGTCCAGTGGGGCCTAAGAAACTTCAGAGTCTCTGCCAATTATGACAAGAGGAGGAAGGGAGAGTCTTTGGCAGCAGTTGTTCAGCTTGCTTAGAATAAACATATTCATGTGCCAGGGTAACTTAGTCCAAGGCAAGAGATGGAGAGGTTTTAAGCTCTCTCAGCACCTAACCGCTATGGTGATATGACGGGAGCTTTAGAAGTGTAGGTAGATTAGAGAGAGAGATGGCACTCTTCTCTTTCCTGTATTCCTGTCTGTGAGGACATTGCTGATAGGACTCGCCGCTAACACAGCAGTTCCAGATTCAGTCTGTGCAGGGGACCCCTCCAGGAGTGTTGTTACACAGGGTGCCCCTAGAAGTGGGGAGATGAATAGAAATGTTTGGCTAGAGCTGGACTCGTGGGCTGTTTCCCATAGTTCTGCAGGGTCAGATTGAATCTTTTATTGAATTTTCAAAAAGAAAGCATCTCTGGCTACCTGATGTGATGCTAGGCCTTTTCTCTGAAAGCTATTGTGCTCAAGCTCTACACAGAGACACAAAACCCCCCACTTCTTCCACCTTCTCTCTGGCCAGCTGCCTGTCCTCCCACAGCACAGGGTCTTGGCATGCTCATGCCCTGAACTTGGAGGTTCACCTATAGAAAAATAGAGGGGGTGGGAGGGTGTCTTCCAATAGAAAGGAAAAGATGTAGGAGTGGCAAAATGAATATTCAATCCCACAGTAGCCTCGGGTGATTTTTAAAGGGACGTGCAAAACAAAATTTAAAACAAAAAACAAAAACAGGAGCATATTCAAAATAAACTCTGCAGACTTTCTATGGATGTGTGTGCACCCTGCTGCCTGCATTTACCCGTGGCCACTCCAGAATGGTAGAATGAAAATCAGTGCTGTTTTCTGGATCTTAACTCATCCGGGGTCTTACATTTCACACGTCAACCCCAGTTTACTGCTGCATTCTTTGGATACCATTAAAGGCCTTAACCCTGAACATGGAGGTAGGGACCACCCTCAACTCTCTTGGGCTTCACAGGAACAGGCCCTAAACTTGCTGAGCTAAGCACTCCTGATTCCTGCTTTTCCGATTTTTATATTGCAGTCACGTTTAGAACTAACTCCAAGAATTTCGTTGTTAATAATCTAGGCAAGGCAAGAGTTTGATCTGTTATACTTACAGCCCGCAATTTTACAATCGTAATTTGCATTTATGTAACATTTTCCATATCTCACATCTCAAAAGCAAGTAGCCATTATTATTTTTAAGGTGGGTGAGTATTAGCCCCGTTTGCAGGGGGGGGGGGAATTGCAAAGAGAAGCAGCTTGCCAACATCGCAGAGTGAATCCGTGGCACAGTTTCGAATTGTACTCTGTGCTCCTGAGTCGTAGCACTGGCCAGAAAATGTCCCCCCTACACCCATCCATGGAAAATTTCAGTGGAAAAAAATAAACAAAACTATTTCCCTTGAAGGAAAATATTTTCTGTCAACCCCCCCCAGAAAAGCCCCTCCCCCTCAAAAAGTTTAAGTTTTCCATGGAAAGCAAACACTTTGGGATGGATTCACCAGTGGGACTTAAGATGAGTGTTACCAGCAAGTGAGAAACTGATTAGGGTGAAGTGAGAAAGTGGTTAGGGCACTCATGGGAGAGGTAGAAGACCTGAGTTCAGGTCCTTGCTCCACAGCAGGCAGTGGGGGGATTTGAACCTGAGTCCCACACAAGAGGGGAGTATGCTAGAAAGGCAGGACTGGCATAACAACCACCATCTCCTTTGTTTTGTGTGGGATCCAATATGATAGACATGCTCAGAGCTACCACATTGGGCCCTGCAGGTGAGATAGGTGGGGAAATGAATCCTGTTGAGCTTTAGGTGTGAATTAGATGCTGAGCTGTTTAGTGACAGGACTGAGGCAGCTGTGAGCACGCCCACTGGCAAAAATGTAGATGATTAGGGGACTTTACCAGGGGAAATGTTGGCACTTAGGGAGTTTAGGTTTCAGAGGGGTAGCTGTGTTAGTCTGTATCAGCCAAAACAACGAGGAGTCCTTGTGGCACCTTAGAGACTAACAAATGTATTTAGTTTAGTTTATGTGGCTATAGGATTAGGCGGTAGCCGAGCAGGGCTTTCAGGATCTAAGTTTTGGACTAAGTCCCCCCAAAGAGCCCCATCCTTTTGCTGAAAACCCAATTTGCTGTCAAAAAAACAATTGCAAGGGAAAAATTTGTGACCAGCCCTATTCTTAGCCGCTTGCTGTAGCTGGTAGAACACAAAACCCTCAAATTGCGACTTTCACGTCCTTCCAACTTATTATGTTAATAACCCACCAACACTAGACAGCAACTGACCAATTTTCTCAGGAGCTTTAATCAATAAATGTCAAGTGCTAGGATGTATTAACCGCCCATGTATGAAAACGTGCCATTCTGGAGTAGGCTTGAAAGCTTTGCTTGGAATAGGAGACAACATGGCACCTGGATAAGTTCCAGAATCTAAGTACTCGGTGTTTAATCATTTTTTTCAGAACATCTCAGAAGCCTGAAGTGCACCATCGCTCCCCTGATGACATGACTTATGTTGGACTCAAACAACTGACAGTGCAGAACCCCATAGTAACGTCTACAACACAGAAGAAAATACTGTAATCAACAGGCAACTTGTGTCCTTGCTAATGGAATAAAAGGCTGAGTTAAGATAAATACTTGGACATAGTGGGGAGGAGTTAGCTAAGTCCTATTAGACTTCAGTACAGTGACAGATAGGAACAAACATATAAACTTCCGCCAAAGTTTATTAAACACGGTCCCCAGGCTTTGATGTTCTCTTTGGGATGTAATGGAGCACTAGTCTCCGAGTTCTAATTAGCCAGTAAGAATCAGGGATGGGAGATGTTACTAAGCATTTGTCTCAGGCCAATAACCCCAACCAGATAATTAACTCTCCAAGATGTGCACTGGACACAACCTTATTATGAATAGTAACCCACTTTTCTTTTATTAAGCAAAATTAAAGTTGCTTAAATTTTTCCTTCTCTTCATGTGACAATGTTGTATAGCTTTGGAGAGCTGGGGGACAATGCTAGCACTGCTGAAATGGGGAGATCAAGAGAATTCAAACCCATCAGGGAAGCCAATTAAAGTTTTGGTTCTTGTCTCAATTGCTTCTATCCGAGTTATAAATATTAACTATAGCCCATTCTGTGAATAATGAATAAATGCCATGTAAAAAAAGGCAAACAATTGTAACCTAATATTCTCTTGCTTTGGAACTACATAAACCACAACTCCTCTTCAGCTTTTCCCAAAGGGGAAGGATGGCTACCTTTCTTTTATGCATATGGATTTACAATGCTGTCTGCCCCAGAGAATTGGCTTAGTTGTCTAAACCTCTGGTAGGATTGTCGCAGGCTATCTAAACATTGAGGCACTGTCTAATGCAGGGGTAATCAATTATTTTTTGTCAAGGTCCACATTTCTTGGTCCAGGTATAGCCAAGGTCGAGACTCCAGAGAAAATACAACAATAGTAAATAATAATAATAAGTAAATAAAAAGATGGCACAGTACAGTAGAACCTCAAAAATACAAACACCAGTGTTACAGACTGACCAGTCAACCAGACACCATGTGGAACTGGAAGTAAGCAATCAGGCAGCAGTGGAGACAAAAAAAAAACAACAACAAAACAAAACAAAAAACCCACACCAGCAAATATTGTACTGTGCCTGTATTGCATCTTAAAGATAAACACATCTGTGCTGCCTGTTCCCACCCCCAGCTTGCTGGGGGGGGGGAATAGGAGAGGAAGAACAGCCACTTACAGGTAGGAGGTGAAGGCGCTGAATTTCACAGGCACAGTTGTGAGCCCCAGAGCAGGCAGCGCAGAAGTAGCACTGGGGTCTGTGCCGCTTTCTCCCCCTCCCCCCTGGCTGGGAGGGGGACAAGCTAGCATGGTCAGTCCCAGCCCCCGAAAGAAACTTCCCAAGTTCCTGCTAGAATCTGGCCTGGAGTGTTTGCGGCTGGAGCTGGAGCCCAAGCTCCTGCCTGCACGCTGCTCTGGAGGAGCAGCTCAGTTTTAAAGGTCCACAGCCTGCACTGGGTGCCCACTGATACCGTGGTTCCCCAGGGTGCCTCACTCATCACCCTTGCAGTCAGGAGGCTAGAACCAGCTGCCTGTCACACACACCATCGCTGGGCAGCTACTGACAGGTAGGCGGTGAAGACGCTGACATTTGCAGGCACAGCTGAGAGTCCCCGCTCGGAGCAATCCGCCCTGAGGAGCATCCCATGATGTCTTGTTCAGAGTTACAAACATTTCAGAGTCACAAACAACCTCCATTCCTGAGGTGTCTGTAACTGTGAGGTTCTACTATATGTTCAAAAGCATCTGGCGGTCTAGATGGGGCCTGTGGTCTCCCTATCGACTACCCCTGGTCTAGTGGTTAGGGCGTGAGCCTAGGGCTTCCTGAGGCTCAGGGTCAATTCCCTGCTCCTTGGACAAGAGACGGTGTGCTTTGTGCCTCAATTCCCCAGCTATGAAAAGGTTTATCCCCATTTTAACCTCACAAGGGTGATGTGAGTTTAAATACATTAAGATTTGTACAGTGCTCAGATACTGTGGTAATGGGACCACATAAGTACTTAAGGTGGACAGGTACTACAAGTTTGAAATCAGCAAGAAGTACTTTGGAAAGCTGAAGAATATATTATGGAGGAATCTGAATATCATGCACTTCAGTGTGTTTGGGTTTGTAAGATTAGTCCTTAAAACAAGGTCCTGTCCCAGTCTGCACTGAAGGTCTGACTGCACTGTTGGACATACCACTTACCAAGAATAAGTCTTTGGTCCAGGGTCTTTGGCTAAGATTTCTCTTCCTCCCATCACTATTGTACAATATGCTGTGAGACAGATATTTGCTGCCCTCCACCCCAGAGGATGCTGCAATTCATAGATTTTAAGCCCCAAAGGGACCATTATGATCATCTAGTCTGACCTCCTGCATAGCATAGGCCAAAACCCCTCACCCTATGATCCCTGCACCAAACTCATAGCATTCAGAGGTTCTGCATGTAAACAGTGAAGTGTTTTTTGATACAGATGCTGAAGGACTATCAAATATTACACAGCACATCATGCTTTAAGGGGTAAGGACCTTTTTCTCCCAGTTTGCTCCATAGTACAACAGATGAGGAATCTCTAATTGCTAGTTCTTGGAATGATCACATTTGGACTTCAGAGCAGCTGTTAAACTACTTAAGTTTAATAATAATGGGCCAGCTAATATACATAGATCAGGCACATCTGGATGATGTATGAGAAGGAAGTCCCACTTTCTCCAGTCCTACAGAAGCCTCTGCTTGGGGCTCAGGTCCCACAGACAGGAAAGGGGCATGTCCCTGGGGCTGAGAAGTGCAGGCCCTATTTTTAATTCTTTGGGATGTGGAGTTTGGATTTTATACACAGGCAGATCACATACATCACTTGGATTGACATGGAAAGTGGTATGTCCAGGTGAAGCTACATCCAAGTAATTTTGAAAAGTCAAGAACTAGGTTTGCTTGCAACGCTATGCTCTATTTTGTCAGGACTGTCTCCAGTAACGTGCTCCCTCACATTGAATACTACATTACACTCAGGTCACACAATGTTCAACAGTAAAGCAAGATCGCAGAAAGGAAAACAGTGACGTTTCCATGTGCGACTCTAGAGACATGGATGTTACAAATGAGCGAAGCCCTACTTACATGGGCATAGTCCGATTGACTTCAGCAGAGCTATGCACAAGGACTGAGCCCTAATTTAATTAAACAAAGGTTGGGGACTGATTTCAATGGGAGTTAGGTGCCTAACTACCTTTGAGGATCTGGGTCAGTGTCTCATCACTGATGACGTTATGAACCAAGGATCCTGAGGTAATATAGAGAAATTGAGTCACATTCTTCCTGGTGTAACTCCACTGAAGTTTTTTCCCCTTCCTTCATCTTAGCTGGGCTTCAGCCAGCTGTTCTTCATCTAGGGATTTGTTGCTTAAGGGAAGAGCAACAGATATCTGCTGAGAAGGCCATGCTCATTGTAAACTACTGAGCTTTTGAGTGGCTCACATTAAGGAGCTTACAGGTGCCCTCATTTTAGCCCAACATATTCATGAAACTTCTGGGAAACGGCACAGACGCAAATGAAACCACTATGCTTTATATCTCTTCCACATACAGTAAACTAGCATTGACCAAAAAAAAAAAAAAAACCCCAAACAAACATCATTTCCACCCCACTCCCAGCACGTGAAAAATTATTTTGGAAAAACATTCATTTTGTTTGACATTTTCCTTTGACATTGTTTCAAACCCCTTCCTCCCCCCCTGTTTACGGAGATTCTTTGGTTTCTAGAAACTGACAAAATGAGGGGGTTGTTTTTCATTAAAAAAAAAAAACAGAAAAATTCTGCAAATAATTAAAAAACCCCACATGGTTTTGTTTCTTTTGAAATTTTGCACAATCCCCCAACACAAAAACAAAACCTCAACCTCTTCGCCCACACGACCCTTACCCATTTTCTAACCAGCTTTACAGTAAACAGTCACATAGAATTTGTTGTGCCAGCAAGAGATGAGCACCTGAAGGAAAAACAGCTGACTCAAGCTTAACCTAGGAAATGTGGAGGTGATGCTCCTTGGAAGAGACAACTAGTGAGTGTTAGGAAATAGTTCTCCAATTGCAAAGTTAACGTATCATAAGGGGGTATGTGACAGGGTGTGCGTATCCCACACTGGAGAAGAAAGGGTTAACCTCACACTATGGGCAGCGAAAGTCTTGCCCCTTAGGCCATGCTGGGCATGCGCCAACTGCTGCCTCAGTTGGGGTGAGAGCAGCCCAGACTGCCGGAGGGGAAGGACCTTCAGCTGAAGCGTTACCACAGCTCTTGTTTGCAAGAGTCAGAGACCCTACCAGCCGGATTGGAGGCCTGGAGCCCAAGGAGCCCTGGAGGACCATCTGCATTGAGGAGCTCGGAGACTCTGACGCCCCATGGACAGCAGCTTCTGGAGCTACAGTAGGAAGTGATCCAGGGAGGGTGCGCTAGTGGTACCTCCCACCCGAGTGAGGTCAGTGTGTTTTGGTGGGATTCCCTGCTGACCCAGTGATGGACCGCTCTGTCACTGTTAGGGCCAGGGATTGGGGCCTGGTGGAGTTGGGGCAGGCTCGGTGATGGGCCTGGGCCCCCCTACACAGGCTGTCACACCCCCCCCCGGTGGCGACTCCCACCTTTCCACTTTGTATTGACTCTAGCCATTAGGCTGTGCTGCCCTGTGTCCTAGGGCCGCCATATTGATTCTAGCCATTAGGCTGTAACCCCGGCTTCTGGGCCATACCGCGGCCGCCCCAAGGGCTGCCAGGGAGACTAACTGCGGTGATATCACCACCCTGCCCTGCCCCAAAGGGGGATGGGGTGTGCATACACTGTGACAGGGTACTATGACATTAATAATTGCTATTGAGAGAGATACAGGTAGCAAAATGTGTCTACCACATCTGACTTGCCAGGCAATTGCATCCAAGGACATCAACACATTCATCACCTCAGAACTGGACTATTTTAACCCTTTATCTGGAGTAGATGATCAAGGCTACCCTGAAATTCTGGATCCAGTGAGAAGCTACTATTGCATTTGTGCTCTTCACTGGCCACCAGTAGACTTCCTGATCCAGTCTAAGATGCTGGTCATGATCTTTAAAGTGGTCCATGGACTGGAATGAGCTTCTTTGGGAAAGCCTCTTCTTCATGACCCATAGACACAGATGTTCTTGTCAAGGAAGATGAAGTTACTGAGGTCTAGAGAGAAACTTTTGGGACACAGAGGAAAGACATTTATGGCCCTCCCTACCAGATGCAGTCTGAAAACAACGTCGGATCCTCTTGCAAATCTCACATTTTCTGGCAAGTCTTTCCACAGTAACTGAAGATAAAGAACTATAAAAAGGAGAGAGAAGATAATAATAAAAGCAAAATCTAAAACCAAAGCTAAGAGGCTAAACTCAGGTGTGTAAGAGCAATTTCCACATTCATCCAATTTTAGGTTAATTGGTATTTATTTCTGTATCTTGACACCTAGATATTGTGGTGATATATATACCATAAATAAATATGAGTTCAGATCCCATGGGTAACTTTGTGTTCTGAGTTAATTATCTTACTGAGTGATTTTTCTGCTAGTCTGATGTCCCCAAACAGTAAATCATTCCTATGGTTTCTATTTTCTCAGAGATTTTCTGCTGCTTGACTACAATCATCCAATCTTACCTCTTCCACAGTAAAGATTGTTTCCCCCCATTTTAAATATAGATTTGTTACACAAGTATAACAAAAGGGGCCTTCACAAGTTGTTCAAAATTAATCAGGTGAGAAAGGAAGCACCTACCGGAGGCTTGTGCTCAGGGCTATTATATAGATATAGATATAGATATAGATATATAAATGATTACATTTGACCCCTTAAACAGCTTCAGTTTTTTTTTTAAAAAAAGCCAAGCTGTACCTATTTTCTGCATGTAAAGAGATGAACCATGAGTGAAGAGGTAAAAAAAAAAAAAAAAATTCAAACTGGGTTCACTCTTCCAAGGAAACTTATTTGAATATGGTTCCTCCAGAAGTGACATTAGCTCATGAGCTTTTTGAACTTTCTTGGAAGCTCCATTCCTTGGCAACTCTGAATTTTTCCAGTGCCTACTGGATGATCTTGAAAGAGGCTGCTGCCACGGAAAAGCAAGACAATGATTGAAATGAAAGGGCTCGATTCTTGGTATAAATCAGCATAGCTCCATTCAAGTCACTATGAGCTATAAGGTGGGTGTGGTAATCTTTTTATTGAACCAACTTCTGTTGGTGAGAGAGACAACTTTCCAGCACACACAGAGCTCTCCTTCAAGTCTGGCAAGGTACTGAGAGTGTCAGTTAACCAACAGAAGTTGGTCCAATAAAAGATATTTCTTCAGCCACCTTGTCTCTCTAATATACTGGGACAGACACGGCTACGAGAACACTGCATACAACAATGTGAGGTATAACAGTTTAAATGAACTGAGGCTCTGATCCAGAGAGTTCATTCTGTCTTAAAAAGAGCTACATGTCTGAGCAGTGTTCCCTACAGTTAAAAGGGGATCTATCACTAGAACCAATACTACTAACAAATGCACTGTTTAAATCTGACCACCATATAGAATCATAGAATATTAGGATTGGAAGAGACCTCAGGAGGTCATCTAGTCCAATCCCCTGTTCAAAGCAGGACCAACACCAACTAAATCATCCCAGCCAAGGTTTTGTCAAGCCAGGTCTTAAAAACCTCTAAGGATGGAGATTCCATCACCTCCCTAGGTAACCCATTCCAGTGCTTCACCACCCTCCTAGTGAAAAAGTGTTTCCTAATATCCAACCTAGACCTCCCCCACTGCAACTTGAGACCATTGCTCCTTGTTCTGTCATCTGCCACCACTAACAGCCTAGCTCCATCCTCATTGGAATCCCCCTTCAAGTAATTGAAGGCTGCTATCAAATCCCCCCTTACTCTTCTCTTCTGCAGACTAAATAACCCCAGTTCTCTCAGCCTCTCCTCATAAGTCATGTGCCCCAGGCCCCTAATAATTTTCATTGCCCTCCGCTGGACTCTCTCCAATTTGTCCACATATACTGTAGTTTCCATTAAAGAGCCAACATCTGCAACACTGTGGTATCTGAGAGATTGATTAGTTTCCTGTACTTAGAACAGGAAATAACAGCTTATTAGATTGTGTCCATAATCTCTACATGACAGAGGCAATTGCTCTGTCCCTACACTTGACTGCTCAAGTCAGTTTCCGTCTGTCCTTCAGAACTTTAATATAATCACGTCACAAAGTCTAAACGTCTGTATCTCTAACTTCCACTTATGGCCACTTATGGAAGGAAGATGTTGGAGGCTCAGCAGCATGACCAATGCATCAGAGGTTTTCCTAGATGTGAGCTTGCTTTTTCAGGCATTCCTCCACAAGAGTTACCCGCTGTGCATATAAATCAATTTGGGGAGTGAGACATCAATAACTCTAACAGTATGGCAGTGCCAATTCACTTCTACAGCCAAGAACACTTGTGCTTCCTATTCCTAGCACAGGTTGGATATTAACAAGTTAAAAAAAAAAAAGAGCAAGGATCCTTTCCCTCATACAACCCTCATTACCGTAGTATCTGATCACCTCACATAAGTGTCTTACTCTTTAACATATTTATCTTCACCACAAACCTGTGAGGTAGGGAAGAGCTGTTATCCCTATTTTACAGATGAGGAACAGAGACTACAGATGGGTGTCGCAAAGGTTGTTGGGCACCTAACTCCCATTGAAATCCATGGGAATTGGAGACCTGGGTTCAATCCCGGCTCTGCCACAGTCTTCCTGTGCAACCTTGGACAAGTGGCTTGCAGTGGGAGTCGCGGAAGTGGCAGCAGAGCTCCATTCAAGTCAATGTGAGCTATGCCAATCTACATCAGCCATGGTAGAGCACAGATTGAACCTGGATCTCCCAGGTTTGTACCATGGCCACTGGACCATCATTCCCCCCATGAAGACATGCTCATCCCAAAGGCTAACAGACCCTGATCCTATAAACAGCATGCTAAGCAGTGGATAGAGGTTGCTTCTGCTAGCTGTTTTTAAAAATCCATCCTGTTCAGTGAAGTTCCACAAGTTTAACCCAAACAGCAACTCTCTAGAAAACTTTAACATGAGCACAAAATTGCCATCAGTTTTCTGCCATGACCATTCTTGCTAACAAAATTCACGTGAATGACTTGAATATTGGACTATGGCTAGTTAACGTGCTAAACAGGAATCTTATTGTGTGGGAGCCTTCTAAGAGAAGCCAGTCCTCACTTAAGATTTTCTAAACTCTTTTCTATGGGATCTGAGATACCAGGGTGTACCAGGCTTCCTTTTAGTGTAAATTCACAAAGGTTTCCAAAATAACATTGCAGACATTTAGCAATAATTCACTTGAGCTAAGTAAAATGTATTCTATTAATTTTGTGAAAATGCCTGATCAGCAGATTAGCAAGGCATTCATTAGCAATGCTTTATATAATCAGATTACAAAAGAGCCAAGGTTAATCCAAAGTGCTGTTTCTAAAATAACAACATAACTGTTTTCATACCCACTAAATACAGCTGCACAGAGATTTAATGTGAGGCAGCAGTAGCAATGGGAATTGGGCCTGTTTCGGTCAGGGCTGAAGCTGGTACAGCAATTATTTACTTCGATATTACTGTGTGTTAATCTTCTATTAAGCAGACAGTGTGAAAGCGTGCACAGTTTGTCTGGATTTTGAGGCCTCTAGATGCTGATATTGGGGCAATCAAGGGGATCCAACCCAAAAGCCTCACCCACCTATTCTTCTTGGCATGGTTCAAGTTCTGGGAGGTGGGGGCGGGAGTGTCAAGGCAACTGGAACTAGTGAACCAGGCTAAAATGCTTTATATACCAGAAGCAAAATGTAGGTCAGAAGCTCAGGGCTGGTCTACACTAAAGCTGTAAATTGACCCAAGTTACGCTACTTCAGTTATGTAAGTTACGTAACTGAAGTTGATGTAACTTAGGTTGACTTACAGCGGTGTCTACACCATGCTGTGTCCACAATGGGAAACACTCTCCCGCAGGCTTACTTTACACTTCTCAGGGAGCTGGAGTACAGACGTTGATGGGAGAGTGCTCTCCTATTGACTTAGCAGGTCTTCACCAGACATGCTAAATCAACACCGTTGCATAGATTGCAGCAGTACCGATTTAGTCATAAGTGTAGACAAGCCCTCAAAGAGGGAGGTCTCTTTATTTGGAACACAATGTTTGTAACCCAGAAGGACATAACTTCATTTTGAGACTATGTTCCCCAGAGGAGAGATTGCAGGGAGGGGAGGTTCTGTGCCTGGAAGATCCAACCCTCTACAAAAACAAAACAAAAAAAAGAGCAAGGATCCTTTCCCTCATACAACCCTCATTACCGTAGTATCTGATCACCTCACATAATTGTCTTACTCTTTAACATATTTATCTTCACCACAAACCTGTGAGGTAGGGAAGAGCTGTTATCCCTATTTTACAGATGAGGAACAGAGACTACAGATGGGCTTCACAAAGATTGTTAGGCACCTAACTCCCATAGAAATCCATGGGAATTGGAGACCTGGGTTCAATCCCGGCTCTGCCACAGACTTCCTGTGCAACCTTGGACAAGTGGCTTGCAGTGGGAGTCGCAGAGGTGGCAGCAGAGTTTCATTCAAGTCAATGTGAGCTATGCCAATCTACATCAGCCATGGTAGAGCACAGATTGAACCTGGATCTCCCAGGTTTGTACCATGGCCACTGGACCATCATTCCCCCCATGAAGACATGCTCATCCCAAAGGCTAACAGACCCTGATCCTATAAACAGCATGCTAAGCAGTGGATAGAGGTTGCTTCTGCTAGCTGTTTTTAAAAATCCATCCTGTTCAGTGAAGTTCCACAAGTTTAACCCAAACAGCAACTCATATAAAGCATTATTTTAAACTATAACAGCTTGAGATTACTAAAGATACCAGTGGCTTGTAAGGCCTATTTCTATAACTAAGTACTCCTGAGGGTCAGGGATTCATACTATGGCCTCACTGATTCCAAAGGAAACTTGTGCTGTTTGTTATTTGGGTTTCAGTACTATTGAGAGCCCCAGCTGAGATCAATGCTGAAATCAATAGGAGTTAGGTGACTAAATATATTTGAAAATCTGGGTCACAGAGATTAATTAGTTGACTTGCCCAGCCACACAGGAAATCTGTGGCACAGTCAGGAATGGTGCCAAATTCTCTCAAGTCCCAGCCTAGTGCCTTACTCACTTGTGTTTTGGTCAGATGAATAGTGGGCCAGTTGAGTGAGTAAAGACTGCAGCACCAGCGCCCAAGTTTAATATTATAACCCTACTTCGATTTCTTTGTTGTTGTTTCTGGGTTTGCTTTTCCTTCAAAACGTTACGATCCTCCTGAGGATTGAGGCAAACATTACAGAAAGAGTGCCCAGTCCATTTTGATTTTCATACAAGTTTGTCATAAGAAAATGTTAGTAATATTTTTGATAGCATGGCTGGAAAATGAATCAGCAGGCAATTTGAGCATAGCAGCCATTTTCTTAAAATTAAAAATACATACACAAGTATACAAATTGATCTTTCTAGAGCCAAGCATAATGTTTAAGTTAAGATTATTTCACGGATATTTTTAGCAAAAGTCACGTACAAGTCATGGGCAATAAACAAAAATACCCTCAGGGGACTAACAGAGAGAGAGATAGTTCAGTGGTTTGAGCATTGGCCTACTAAACCCAGGGTTGGGAGTTCAATCCTTGAGGGGGCTACTTAGGAATTTGGGGCAAAAATCAGTACTTGGTCCTGCTAGTAAAGGCAGGGGGCTAGACTCAATGACCCTGCAGGGTCCCTTCCAGCTCTATGAGGAAGGGAGGGGCTGATTGCCAGCCACTGCTCCTGCAGTGGGCGCTCACCTAGGCCAGCTGTTGCTCCAGCCCTGGCCCACTGCTCCTGCAGTGGGGGGCTGACCACTGTCTGCTGCTCCTGGGGCTGACAGATGTTCCAGGCCTGCCGCCAAAGACATCACAGAAGTCTGTTAAAGTCACGGAATCCATGACCTCACTGACAGAATCCTATCCTATAACATTCTTCCTCAACACAAATTTATGCAGGATCCCCTAAGGCCATGTCTACACTACAAACTTTTGCCAGTGCAAGTTACATTGGCACAAACCTACTGAAGTTAGAATGTTGCTTGTGCACTTTCATACTGGGCTTCCTGTGTTGGTGCCGTGCATGCTCACCAGGAATACTTGTGTTGATGCACAGTGCAGGTAGGTATCCCAGCATGCAGCTTGCCACTGTCCAGCACACTGTCTTTTGGGAAGTTTTGGCAATGCACGGTGGGGCAGAAATGAGTCATGTGGGGTGAGTGGGAAGTCAGCTTCTCAGCATGCAACTATCTGTAGCCCATCATTTTGATGCCTTTTTTAAAAAAAATCCCACAAACCAGCGCAGCCCTCCTTGCTCTGACAGTGGACTGGAGCCTGCTCAGTTCTGCACTGTTGTCATGAGCATTGCAAGCACAGGAAGCACAATCCTCTGGTATTTTCCACACTACAAGAACCACCAAATCAGCCAGGAGCATGAGGATTTTGGGGATGACAGATTGTTGTGGCCATTGTGAGAACCAGTTCAAGGTTGTTGTTGGTATTCACGGAGCAGCTGCAGATCATGGAGCGCTGCTTCTGGGCTTGTGAAATGAGCACTTATTGGTAAGATTGCATCATAATCCAGATCTGGGATGCCAAGCATTGGCTGCAGAACTTTGGGATGTGCTAAACCACATTCCCGGATCTGTGTGCCAAGCTCCCTCCAGCACAGGGACACCGAAAGGAGAGCTGCATTGACAGTAGAAAAACAAGTGGCAGTTGCACTGTGGAAACTTGCAATGCCAGCTTGCTACCAGTCAGTGGGAAGTCATTTTGGAATTGGAAAATGCATTGAGGGAGGCCACTGTCGTGCAAGTGTGAAGGGCCATTAATCATCTCCTGCTACACAGGATTGAGACTCTCAGCAATGTTCAGGACATAGTGGCTACATTTCCAGGAGTGGGGTTCTTGAATTGCGGTGGAGTGATAGATATATTGGGACCAGGCCACCTTGCCAGAAAGGGTTACTTTTCTATGGTTATGCAAGTGGTATTGGATCACCAGGCACGCTTCACCAACATCATTGTTGGCTGGTCAGGGAAGGTGCATGATGCAGGTGCATCTTTAAGAACACACGAGTGTTCAGGAAGCTATAAGCAGGGACTTGCTTTCCCAATTGGTAGATTACCATTGGCAATGTTGAAAAGCCAATAGAGAGTCTGGGGGGACCCAACCTACTCCCGCCTACACTGGCTCATGAAGCTATATACCAGCCAATTTGAGAGCACCAAGGAAAGATTCAACTACTGACTCAGTGGGTGCAGAATGCCAGTTGAATGTGCTTTTGGTCATTTGAAGGGTCACTGGTGGTGTTGGTTCATAAGATTGAATCTCAGTGAGAAAAATATTCCACTGGTTTTAGCTGTGTCCTGCATAATATCTGTGAAGCAAAGGGGGAAATGGTGCTGCCATGATGGTGAATAGAGGTGGAGCGGCTGTCTGCTGAATTTGAACAGCTAGACACAAGGGCTATTAGAGGAGCTCAACATGGAGCTATATGGCCCAGGGAGGCTTTGAAAGAGCACTTTAACAGTGAGCTATGGCAATGTATTATGGTCCACTGTGCTCTACCTGGCCCTGCTGTTTTGGGGTCTGTTAGAAATTGTGTGGTGCTTGGTTTACATCTATAACTATTACACTGAGTTATGTCACACTGTGCAAATGGGTGCTTTCAGTACCACTAGGCACTCAGGAGCATATGTTGTGAACTAAAAGATTGATTATTTCCCAAAGAACAGAATTTTATTGAGCAACACAACAAGTGCAAAGAAAAATCTATGCTATTTAAATGCAAACACTTGAAATACATTAAAAACGTAATAAATGTATGTTAGCTTAACAAGAGGTAAGAACATTCGTGTCCATTTTAGCTACACCTACAGCAATCATTGTTCTCACCAGTCAGTGCATAAAGCTGTGGTTGTCCTTAAATGTCCCCCGCTGTGGCATGGTAGGGATGCAGTCCTGGATGCCAAGTGGAATTTTGGGGGTCAAGTGGTGTAGGAAGGCGCTATAATGGAATTCTCCATGGTCTGCAAAAGGGAATCAGTGATTGTTGAACATGTAAAGGTCTACAAGAGTCTACAGCATCTGTGTGTGCTGCTGGAGAAGTCCTATTATGTCCTTGTGCATCTCCCTGTCCATTTCCTGCTGGGACTTTCTCCTGTCTGCTCTTTTCTTCTCCAGCCTGTCTGCAATATTCAGCTTCTAGGCCTTATACTCATAGTCTGATGCAGCACTAGCTTGGATGATCTTGATGAACATGTTATCCCAAGTCCTCTTCTTTCTCTTCCTTATCTGGCTCAGACATTCTGTGTGTGTGTGTGTGTGTGTGTGTGTGTGTGTGTGTGTGTGTGTGTGTGTGTGTGTGTGTGTGTGTGTGTGTGTAACCTCTCAAGGCTGCAACAGCAGCCACTAGCCATAAACCCCCCCCCCACACACTGAGGCACCATTGTCAGTACAATGGCAAGAGAAAGTGGAAGTTACGATTCAGAACTCCCTTCCCTTGCTCCGCTAAAGTTTTAAATAAGACACACTTATTTACACTTCTGCTTCAGATTTCTTATGTGCAGCACCACTTATCGTGAGTATGGCCATCCAGAGGTGAGGGAAGTGAGGAGAGAATTCCTTGGTTGCATGAAACTGAGTATAGCGCAATAGCAGTGAATTTAGCACCATTTCCCACAAGCCGGGGTGGTGATTTTAGCTGATCTCACTCCTGAGGGTAACATAGGCACAGAGAGCACAGCTGCTGCTTGCATCCTGAAGCTACCTGGGCCTGTATGCCACTAGCCTATTTACTGCAATGGTGCCTGCTGACATTTTTGCTGACTGGCATAGGGAAGTGTCCTACCACACAGGAAGAAATAAGGCTGCCATCCCTAGAAGCCTGTGGGAGAGGATTGTAAAGTAGCTCCATGAAAGTTTCATCGAGATCTCTCAGGAGGATTCAAGGGAGACCCCTGTGTATATAAACTCCTCCGCACAGGTGCACCTTCCCCCCCTAGGTGCATTCACTGAGTCAGACAACCAGGAAAAGGCATTACAAAAAAATTGTGGGGTTTTGAGGGGGAGGGGGCTTTCTGGTCTACATGACCCCTGGGCTGTGATCAGAGCAGTGTTTGGCATTGTGGGACAGCTGCTGGAGGACTGTTAGGATCAACACAGGTAGCAAAGTGTCTACATTTGTGCTGCATCAATCTCTGTATGATCGACCATGGCTTAATGCCACTGGAAGAGACGGTGTTACTGTATCACCGTAATGGAGCATTTACATCAGTGGGAGATAAATTTAAGTGTAGACACATGTACAACTAAGTTGATGCAAAGTGCCTTATGACCTAACTTTGCCATATAGACCAGGCCTCAGTTTGGCATCAATGAGAATCCATGTGGGTTCCACTAGGCTACAGCCAGGGAACAACCCACAGGACCTGAGTTTTATAATTCTTGACATCTGATTTATGTCCATTTATTCTTTTGTGTAGAGACTGTCAACAAAAACACTAACCCAGGAACCTATCCTTGCAACAAAGCCCATTGCCAACTCTGTCCACATATCTATTCAGGGGGCACCATCATAGGACCTAATCACATCAGCCACACTATCAGAGGCTCGTTCACCTGCACATCTACCAATGTGATATATGCCATCATGTGCCAGCAATGCCCCTCTGCCATGTACATTGGCCAAACTGGACAGTCTCTACGCAAAAGAATAAATGGACACAAAACTGGCATCAGGAATCATAACATTCAAAAACCAGTAGGAGAACACTTCAACCTCCCTGGTCACTTGATTACAGACCTCAAAGTCGCAATACTCCAACAAAAAAATTCAAAAAACAGACTCCAATGAGAAACTGCAGAATTGGAATTAATTTGCAAACTGGACACCATTAAATTAGGCTTGAATAAAGACTTGGAGTGGATGGGTCATTACACAAAGTAAAATCTATTTCCCCATACTAATTCCCCCTGCCCCCACTGTTACTCACACCTTCTTGTCAACTGTTGGAAATGGGCCATCCTGATTATCACTACAAAAGGTTTTTTTTTTGCTGATAATATCCCACCTTAACTGATTACTCTAGTTATAGTTAGTATGGCAACACCCATTTTTCATGTCCTCTGTGTGTATATACACCTTTACCCCCATATAACGCTGTCCTTGGGAGCCAAACATTTTTACCATGTTATAGGTGAAACCGCGTTATATTGAACTTGCTTTGATCCGCCGGAGCGTGCAGCCCCTCCTCCCCCCCGGAGAGCTGCTTTACCGCGTTATATCTGAATTCGTGTTATATCGGGGTAGAGGTGTGTGTGTATGTGTATATATATATCTTCCTACTGTATTTTCCACTGCATGCATCCGATGAAGTGGGTTTTAGCCCATGAAACCTGATGCTCAAATAAATTTGTTAGTCTCTAAGATGTCACAAGTACTCCTTGTTCTTTTTTCCAAGGAAAAGGAAATGTTTGAATCTCACCTAAGACTTCCTTAGTGCTCAAGAAAGTCAGCAACTCACTAGAGTACAAAAGGACTATTTGTCTCTATCACTACTAAATATTATGCCCTGGTCATTGTATTAAGGCTGGATGAAAATAGCTGCAGCTTCACAGGCTGGTTTAATGAGAGGAAGGAAATCAATGGAAAACAAGGCCTTTATTAAAATTTAATATGGAGCGTCTGTAATGAACCTGCTGTCTCTATGTCAATGGATAGAGAGAAGACATTTAACAGGTTGGAATGGTAATATCTGTTTTGTATATTAAAGCCTTCTTTAAAACCAAAAGCGACTAAGAGGATAAGACTGCTATATTCAAAGACAACTACATAAGTTGTCTGTAATTGAATAATACTCTAATCCTTCAGGTATAGAAGATGTACCAGACAGAATGTCAGTTATCACAAATATTGATTTTTAAACAAGACATGAGTAAACAACGAGAAGACATTTACAATCTCCTGATTTGATGATGAGGGGGAACAGGACATGAAGCATTCTTCTATATTGGTGGAATCAGATAAATCCATACTTCCTTGGCTGATAACTATGAATTTTCAAAGTTGTCTGGGTATAGATTAAATTGGAAAAAAAAGTGAAGTTTCCCTACTGTTCCAGTTCTCCCCCACTTCATTTCTGATGGTGGCCAAAAATATTTGGCCATTTTGTTAAACGGAGATTAGAAAATATGTTCAGAGAGAATATTAACCCAATAAACTATTTCACTAATTGAAGCAATTTAGTGCTCTCAATGTGAGGTGGAACTCAGACTAACAGTAAGCCAAATACTACATTGTTTATCTTGTATATACACCATTAAAAATCCCACACAGTTTACTCTGAAGAGAATTAAGCACCTGATTAAAATATTTGTATTGGTATGAAAAGTCTAAGAGTTAAACTAGAAAGAAAAGAAGCTGAAATTGAAAGTTGGGTTATGGTCTCCAAATATGGAGTTACATTGTACTGCAAATGGTCTTTTTCAACTGACTCTTTCATGGATACAGGACTTCTCTTCCTACTTGGTGCACTTAGATGTTGTACCTCTTCAAGAAAGTAGGAGTGGAAGCTGTCAGGACACAGCAGGTGTGGATTCTAGGTGGCCAATCAAGCGGCATTTGTAGCTGCTTTGCATCACCAGAATGGTACAAAGGAGCCAGAACATACCAGTGAATGTCCTCTCTCTCTCTCAAGCCCCAGTTGTACAGTGAGCTCCACATAGAAAAGTCCATCGATGGCCCTGCTCCTGCAATGAGCTCTTTCAGTGGTAAACGGCTCTCACAGTGCTGTAGAAAGTAGTATCTCTATGAAAGTGGATAAAATAAATGCTTGTTACTAACTTAAATCAAAATGAATATGAGTTACATGCATCCAAATTATATTGGTGCTCTGACAGCAGCTAGTAGTATAGCCATATGTAAATCAGCAAAGTCTTTAAGTAGGTCTCACTCAGTTCTGGCTAATTGAAGCCAACTGCCAGGAAGAAACCAATTGATTCAGTATCTCTCAGACTTTTACTTTGAACTCTTAGCAAGAGCTAAAAAGTGTTTTTTCAAATAGCCCTGAAATACTATACCTGCAGGAATTTAAAAAAAGTGACATTTCCTCAAAGAAATAAAAATGAAACACAGTTTCCACTCAGGTAAATTTGGGAAAATTCACCTTTTTGACCATTTGTAAATCTGGACAATGAGCTAGAACCACGACGGGGATTTAACCTCTGTATTGCAAGGTCTAATGTTGGGCATCCTGCCACCTAGCGGAGACCTCAGCGGAGCACCTAGGCTTCTGGTACACTGCACGGGGAGAGTTAGGTCCCTAAGAATGGGTTTCACAAAAGCCAGTGTGCTGAGCTGCCTACGATGCCTAAGCTATAGGACAGTAGTTCTCGGCTGGGGGTATGCAGAGGTGTTCCAAGGGGTACATCAACTCCTCTAGATATGTGCCTAGTTTTCCAACAGGCTACATAAAAAGCACTAGCGAAATCAGTACAAACTAACATTTCATACAGACCATGACTTGTTTGTACGGCTCTATATATGAGACGCTGAAATGTAAGTACAATATTTATATTCCAATTGATTTATTTTATAATTATATGGTAAAATGAGACATTAAGCAATTTCAGTAATTGTGTGCATAGTGACATTTTTGTACTTTTATGTCTGATTTCATAAGCAATTAGTTTTTAAGTGAGGTGAAACTTGGGGGTACACAAGACAAATCAGGTTCCTGAAAGGGGTATAGTAGTCTGGAAAGGCTGAGAGCCATTGCTATAGGAAATGCTAGGGAGAGGGGTGAGGCTAAAGCCCACCCCCCTTAGGGGATGCCTCCCTCCACTCAGGACTGCAAACCCACACCTGGTGTTAAAGGGCTGACCTGGCTTACGCACCACTCAAACTGAGGTTGTATGAAATACTGAGGTTTCCAGTGGCCCAGAAAGATAATGTGACTCTGGCCTTGGCTACACTTACCCGCTAGTTCGGCGGCTGGCAATCGAACTTCTGGGTTCGACTTATCGCGTCTAGTCTGGACGCGATAAGTCGAACCCAGAAGTGCTCGCCGTCGACTGCGGTACTCCAGCTCGGCGAGAGGAGTACCGCGGAGTCGATGGGGGAGCCTGCCTGCCGAGTGTGGACCAAGGTAAGTTCGAACTAAGGTACTTCGAACTTCAGCTACGTTATTCACGTAGCTGAAGTTGCGTACCTTAGTTCGAATTAGGGGGGTAGTGTAGACCTGGCCTAAGTATCCCAATGGTTAGGGCACTGACATGAGAGACTCAGGTTCTAGCTCTGCTCCAACGAATGTATACAGAGTGGAACAGCTTCAACAGAAGTCATTGAGAGAGACCCACCCCAGAATATCCAATAGTCTGATTCAGACAGAGTGGGGATCTGAACCTGGAACTGTGTTCTGGGATAAGGTGCTAATCTCTGGGCTACTGAGCATAAAAGCAATGGCGGAACCACAACCATCTTCTATGTGGGGCCAATCCCATAGATAAACTCTTAGGCAGCCTCTGAGAAGGCCTAATGGATTGGGCCTAGTAGGTACACAAATGGGGAACATCTAGTTTTAGGATCCTGCTGGTACTTGTGGCTGTGGCCATGCCCAGCAACAGATATCTAGGTGCCTATGGGACTTTACTGATGGAAACTTGGGCACCTAGGATCTTTAGGCACCTCCAGGATAAGGCAGCTGGGGTTTGAGGATCTAAATTTTAGACATAGGTTCCTAAAGTGGTGGTTAGGTGCCTAAATCCCTTTTTGGATTTAGCTCAATAGGACCATTTTCATCACACCCACAAGCCAAGTCTGTATGGATTGGTAGCAGATGGTGAAATTTTCTTGAGAGTCAACTTAAATACAAAACAAATAGTTTTTTTGCATCACACATAGTGAAGTTACTATGACGATGAGGCCATATATGCGCTTAGATTACCCTATTAATGAAAAGAGTTGGTTTTTTGGGGGGGGGAAGGAGGTGAGCCACAGGGGAAATAAAGTCAAGAAGTTGAACCAACAACTCTTGACTAGAGTGCCTGCATCAGCACATGGTCTGTCTACCCTCACTGGTGGTCTACTGCAGGCTCAGATTCTCCTGACCCGGTTTGTTCCCCTGTGATTGTTGCAGATATTTCACCAGTCCTACGAGGCCTGAGTCTATTGAATGCACTGGTGTACAATCTATCGCAGCCAAATTTGGAAGAGAACGGAAATCTGTTTAAGCCCTTTGTCTGTTGCAATGTATTTCAAAGAAGTTTGAGAAGGTCACTTATTACAGTTTTAGTGATAATGAAACTCTTCGGCCCCCAACCCGACCAAGAAAGAAGAGACTACTAAACAGATGTCTCAGTAAGGGTTACCTTCAATTGCATTCTATCCCTTCTTGCTCTGTCTAGTTAACTTTAGTGGGAGATTTTAAGCTGGATTCTCCGTTGATGTAAATTGGTATAGCTCCATTAGGGCCAATTTACATCAGCTGAGGATGTGACCTTTTGGCTTCTATCCAGTGTCTGTCTTCTGCCTCTATGAGTAGATCACATAGCAAAGAGCCACCCAATCCCAGAAACACAGGAGAGATTTTTCACTGACTTGCACTTGTTGCAATCAATTATATCCATGCAAACTATCAGCTTTGAATTCTTCATTCACTTATACCCATTTTGCACAGGTTTAAATGACCACCCAAGGTGCAAGGAGTTAAATTAACTGGTCAGAAACTGAAATACTTTAGAAGTCCCCTAATGTCTCCATTCAAACACTAGGGATTATGATATCAAAGCAGATTCCACCACATCTCTCCCCACCTTCTATAATAATGCATCCTGTCATGCATTTTGGAGATGACTATGAAAAGCTACTAAATGGCTTGCTTGTTTTTATAACAGTCATTTCTGCAATGCACTTGTAAATCCGTGGCTTTTTCTGTACAAATGGATGTTAATTGTATGCATTCCTAGGAAATGCCAATCTGGCTAAATTGTAACTGCAGAATGATTACATGAGCAGAAATAACAGCTAGCTCTGTTGCTAAAGTGCTCTTTCCAGTCATTCCACTGTTAGAGCTGCAAATCATTCTTTAAAGAGCACTGGAAAGTTAAAGGCAGAGTATATTAGGAGGTGCCCTGTGTAATGCTAGCAGGTTTCCACTGCGTTAGTATAATTTAGTAATAATGTTCATTTTACCCACCATGAAAGATGCTTCTGTGATTATGCTTATGCCATTTTAGTAGAAATGGATATTATGGCAAAACTGCTCATCTCCAAGAAACACTGCCCTTGCTCCCTGGGGATTTATTTTCAGTTGCATCTTTTGAGTAAAGAGAAATTACATATGGGTAATGGTCAGAGATACATTTTTCTATTCACAGAATAGTTTCAATAAATATTTCTCTAGGACCAGAGAAAAATGTTCCTCTTAAAGGTGCTACAGACTGCCCCATGCCAGCACATCTTTATGCTCCATCATTAAGAAGTTTCACAAGAAAAAAAAAATCAACCATAGTTTTTCAGAGATGAGCTAAGCTGTAGGATATTTGGCCCTGGTAGTTATAATACACCAGATACTGATTTCACACTGAGGGTCACCAGATGAGCTGTTAAATACATAATGAATCCAACTTCCTCTTAATGAATGTTGAACTGGGCAATTAAACATTGGATTTTTCAGTGGAAAAACTGAACACTGATTATCCCAGGCATGATGCCATGTAGTACAGCAATAGGTCAGCAGCAGCGGAGGCTGTTTTCTGCGTAGGCAAAACTCATACATAAAGGTGTGCTAACAGCCTCTTTACAGCAGTGGCCAAAGGTCATGCTGCGAGACTCAAACCAGGATAAACAAGTTGATCCTGTCTGCTTTGCACAGCATCCGCTGACAAGCTACCGTTGTGATGTGAGGGGCAGTCCTAAAAATCCTAATGGCCAGCATAGCTGTAGTCCATGAGGTCTGAGTTTAGGTTAGGCACACAAGACAACCAAGACACCTAAGGAAGTCAGAACACTTGCTCAGAGGAACGCAATCCAAACCAGACCTCCTTAGCCTTCTTTACCTATTATTTCTGAAGGCATACACAGGATCTTATGTGAAACCTGCCATCTTGGCAGACACCAGGTGCTGAACCAAGGACCTCCAGAGCTAAAAGCATGTGTATTTTTCTAGTGTGCCCATCACCATAGAATCTAGATGCCTTCTGGTTCCCTCCCACCTTGTGTCTCAATTATTGAGGGTTTCCCATCTTTGATCACACAGGACAGCATCTCATGTTGAACATAAGGGTTCAGAGTACACAAGGATGGAGCAAAGCAGCACCTGGTCTGACTTGTTATTGGGAAATCAGTCTTCTACCACTACCAAGGCCTGATCCTGCAGAGTGATGAGAACCTCATGTGAGGTGCCAAACTTCCTCCACCCAGCTGAAGTCCCTTGCATTGAGGGGCTCCGTACCATGCAGGGGAGAGCCCAAAGTTCCTTGGGATTTAATTACATTTAAGAAAACTTTCTGCATGATGCGCATGCGGCTGCATCCATTGACATCAATGGCAAAGTTCCTACTGATGCCAATGGGTGCAGGACTGTCCCCCCCCCATGTTGTTTTAACAGATTTTCAAGGACATAGATAAAGGACAAGAGACAATCTTATTTGCTTCTGAAGAACAGAGAGGCCTCAAGCACAGGAAGTACAAGAAAGAGGATTTAAATTAAAAACCTCAGAGAAATAATGAGAAGGCATCATATCTGTGACCTGTATGCACAGAAGAACATTTCTTATTGCATTAAATAGCACAGGTGAGCTGATCCCATAGCTCATCAGGCAGGCTTAGTGTTGACTTTGGAAAGCTCTTTCTATATGCCATTTAATGTAATATTGATTTTTCCTGCAGGAGTTTAATTATTTGTGAAGCACTAACACTGGAGTGTTCTCTCAGCACCACTACGGGATGGTGGAGCACAAGGCATACCATGGGAACCATCCAGGGCAAACTACTAACGAGTAAGAGTTGGCCCTTACTCAACACTTTACATCCGCAAAGCATTGTGCAAACATTGATTAATCCCCCCACCAACACCCCTGTGAAGCAGGTAAGTCCTATCCCAATTTTACAGATGAGGAAACTGAGGCAGAGAAGTGAAGTACCACATCAAAGCTACACAGTAAATCAGTGGCAGAGCTAGGTTTAAACAAAACTAGAGGACTTCCTGACTGCTAGCCCTGGTGCTCAGTTCTCCATGCTGAGCTACTTTACTGGGAATGTGTAGTGGGGTGTGAAGAGGCCACAAAGTCATAGTACAACGAAACAAAAACCACAAATATCAGGTGTCTTTAAAGACTGATCTTGCCAAACTCTCATCGCCTTCATTGGGAGGGAGCTGAGTCTGAGTAGAAAATGAGTAAGGACTCAATATTCCACCTATTGTACATCAACAAAACAGATTATATATCACAAGTAGCTTGGCCAGTAGATACTATTATTAATTATTTGTATTACTGTAGTGCCTGAGAGCCCCAGTCATGGACCAGAACCCCTATTATGCTAGGTACTGTATTAAGAACACGACCAAAAAGACAGCCCCTGCCCCAAAGAGCTGACAATATAAGTATTATCTTCTGGAAACAGAGGGCTTTGCCCAGGGAATTCACTGGGCACAAACATGGAGCTACAATGAAATTCGTTTTAGATTACAACCAATCACTTAGTAAACAAGCCAAGAATAAGAATGTAATAGAAAAGCTCCCTATCTAAATAGACAAGACCAAGGGGAACTGACTTGTCTAAGGTCACACAGCAGGTCAGAGGCAGAGTTGGGAATAGAACCCAGGTCTCCTAGGCTACCCCTCTGTTGGCTTAGGACACTCTGGCCCTTGTAGGTGTGTGCACCAGGAAAGAAGGTGCGAAGACAAAGGCAAAAATCACATGCCCTATGCCCAGCAGAGCATAGGGATTGCAGCCTTGGTGTACCTGTCAGGGATGGTCTATACTTAGTCCTGCCATGAGTGCAGGGGACTGGACTAGATGACTTTTTGAGGTCCCTTCTAGTCCTATGATTCTCTTATTTCATAGATTCTAAGGCCAGAAGGGACCCTCATGATCATCCAATCTGACTTCCTGTCTAACAGCCACAGAACTTCCCCAAAACAATTCCTAAAGCATGTCTTTCAGAAAAGAACATCCAGGCTTGATTTAAAGATTGCCAGTGATGGAGAATCACCACCACCTTTGGTAAGTTGTTCCAGTGGTAGTTATCTTCACTGTCAGTTTTACACCTTATCTCCATTCTGAATTGGTCTAACTTCAACTTTCAGCCATTGGATCGTGTTGCACCTTGCTCTGCTAGATTGAGTTTGTTAGGTCTGAGATGAGAGTTGTTTGCATGGACCAGGGGACCCTTTGCCAAGGGGTCTCAGGGTCATAGCCTCTAACCTAAGGACTAAGTGAACCCCCATCAAAATAAAAATATTATTTGTTCAGCTACAATGGAAGAGAGAGGGACCTGCTGTCAGAGGGTTTCAAGATTCCATACAAGCCGTTCAAACTCATCTACTGTCAGTTTGGTTCCAGTCCAGCAGCGGTCTAGATCTTTGGCTTGTGAGAGGACATTTTGTTATAATTAGATATTAAGAGAAAAGAATGGTCACCCTGTCCTTTTCTCCCAGCTGCCAACTTTTTTGAAAGAGTCACTAAGAACCATCAGACTATTCCTGAGAGGTGAGTTTCTTTCACCCCATTATGTATAGCTTTGGAAATAAGCTCTGTCTACAGATGGCACTTGCACACTTATTGCAGATGCCAGGGCCCAGTGTGGTGGTGCCACCATCGCAGGGGAGGGAAGAAACAGAGCTGAGTTAGTAGGCCAACTCACTGGCCAGTACATGAAATAAATCTCCCCACAGAGGCAGAATCTCAGTCCCACTCTTCATTTAACAAACCACTTCAAACTCCACACAAATCGACTCTGGTTCCTTCCTGAGCCCATTACCTGCTGTTTGGCCTTTCCTATAACCTCTCCCTATTAACACTTACCTGCAGGAGTGTAGCTATCTCCTACTGCCCTCGCATATGGCTGGTACAAAGAGCCCCTCTTGGATCCTCCATCTGATCCTGCATCTTCCTTTATGACTTAGCTTGGAGACAGTACTTCCTAAGGGCATGTCTACACTTACCTCTGGAGCGATTGATCTAGACCATTGAGTGCTCTCCCGTCGATTCCAGTACTCCACCGGAGTGAGAAGAGTAGGCAGAGTCGATGGGGGAGCAGCAGCAGTCGACCTTCTGCAGTGAAGACTCCAAGGTAAGTAACTCTAAGTACATCGACTTCAGCTATGCTATTTTCGTAGCTGAAGTTGCGTAACTTAGCCTGATTTAGCTGCCCCCCCCCCCCCCCCCCAGTGTAGACCAGGCTTAAAGGCAGCCGTCCATTGATAACAACCCCTCTCCATTGTAAATCCAAATGAAACACTGTCAGCAAACCTTTCAGTTTAAATGCACCATTATAACACTTTGCACTTCCCTCCTGCCTTCTAACGTGAAAATTTGGGATGCATTAAAATCTCAATTTTACAGATGGGAAAAGTGGACTAGTCTCATAACCCCTCCGCGGGTATGTGTACACTGCAATTGGACACCCACGGCTGGCCTGCACCAGCTGATTCAGGTTCATGGGGCTTGGGCTAAGGGGCTGTTTAATAGCTGTGTAGATGTTAGGGCTGGAGCCTAAGGGCTAGGACCCTCCCACCTTGCAGGATCCTAGAACCCAAGCTCCAGCCCGAGCCTGAATTTCTACAGTTAAACAGCCCCTTAATCCAAGCCTGGGTCAGCTGACATGGGCCAGCCACAGGTTTTTAATTGCAGTGTAGACATATGATCCTAGAGGCACAGGGTAACAGGAAACCCGTAGCAGAGCTAGATTCCAGATCTCCAGCTCCATGCCTGGCCCAAACCCTATTGAAGCCAATGGAATGGCAGGCCCTAACTGAAGATGTCCAGCTAGTCTCTTGGCCTACAGAATTAATGTAATTTTTATTCACAGTTGTAATGGTGTGACTGGCAGTTATTTGCAGCAGAAACTGACAAAGGGATTGTCAGCACAGTGGGGTATTGCACTCGACAGGGGTATGATTTCTGAAGTGCACCAATGTGTTGTGCATTAATTGGTCCATGCAGACCCTGAGGGTGACCAGTAAAGGTTCGTTAGTGAGGTTTAATGTAGTACTGTTTCAAATAACCCTATATTAAAACACGCCACCAGCAGCAGCTACATGGACTAATTAATGCACAACACGTTAGTGTGCTTTAAAAGTCCCACCCATGTGGAATGCATTACCCTACTCTATATACAAGGCTAAAGTCTCTGACCTTGTTAGTACTACATGGGTAATATCCCTCTGTTAGCATACAGGAGTAATTAATGTTTTCTCAATAATTCCTGTATGCTTTCTTTAATATACTAGGCACAAATTTTGTTTCTCCATTGATGCTAGGCATATCGGGTCTCCCCTATCTACTTATTTAATTTATTTTTATTTATAACCTTCAGAGATGGGCTTGTGTTCATTTATAAGGTCTTTAGTTACTAGTTTCACTAGACTACCAAAGACAAAGAGGGCAGAACATGTAGCTCATGCTCTGTGACTGAAAGAAAAGCAATACACATTAGTTTAATAGTTCAAAAGTCATCTGAAATAATTTGGAAACATAGCTTTTGCAGTCTATTCCCATACCAATTAGCAGTCATGCGTTCTGTGTAAGGGAAAAAAAATTCTCCACCAGGTCACTTATTTCAAAGAACCCCCCCAGCATTTGCCCCTACAGACTCCACAGTGGAATCAATTCATTTTGATTTTTTTTTTATGGGATCATATGCTGCAATTGTGTTTTTTGAAATGTATTTGCTGTTTTCTTCCAGAATTCTTGGACAATCGGTCTTGCATCTCAAAGATACAATCCAACTATCACCATTCCTGTTGTGGGTAATGAAAAACCCACACCCCATCACTAGGTGGGATTGTTTGGTGACGTGAGAAGCGACTCTGTGCTATCCAGAATGTCATTTGGAGTTTCAAAGGGAGCCATGAGTTAAGTCCAGTGGATGTAGCTTTGCGTTAGGCACAGTATTGGTATTTTGATCAAGACTTAATAGAGGTGTTCTCTGTATGAACATTAGAGATCCCATGACACTTGTAATAAGTTTGTTTTTTTCCCTCCGTAGCTAAGAAATATCCTCTCATTATGCTGCATGCTGGTCTTCATCCTGACTACAAACCTACATCCCAGAAGTGGCTATATTTCATTGTGATGTCATAGGTATACTTGAAATGCCCTATACTTTAGGGAAGATCCAGGTGCACTGGATTATTTGGGAACTGATACCCCAGTAACTCTTCCAAACTAGATCATAGTGGTAGGTTGCAAACAAGCATGCAACAAATTATTTCATCTGGAAAAGACAAACAAGAGTTCCTTTGACCCCAGGCTAATGTTAGGAATGTTTCACTTTGGGACAGGCAGAGAAGCATGGAGTATAAGAAGAAAGTTATTGGTTGCAGTCAATGAAGCCATATAAAAATGATTAAGGGCAGGACTGGACAAGTAACAATTCTAGTTATGGATGTAAGGCAGCCTTCAGTTATGTTCAGTTGATTTGTGTGGTTTGAGTAGTAAATTACCATGAAAAGCAATTTGGGAAAGGAATATTAAGCATATGATTCAAACAGTTTTCCATTTAAGAGATGCCATAATATAGGATGTTTGTTTTACTTAATCAATCCAATGTGATTATTCACCAGACAAACAGCCTTCAAGGAGGGGCTTAGCACAGATGAAATGGAGGGAGAAATTGTAGTAAGAATACTACCCCTTTTTCTGCTATTGGGTATGGAATGGCCCACCTTCAGTTGACTCTTGGCCCAGATTCACTGACCTGTTGGTGACCTGGACTGTAGTATGTTTTATATAAATATAATGTAAAGTATCTTTAAGGAAAGGTCCTAGATGGGTTCAAATTAAAAACAGCCCCATTGGCATAAAGAGTCAAGGTTTGCCAACCTCCTGAGCCTTTCACCGTACCTCAGCTTTATCCGTATCCTGAGATTCCTCCCTACCTGCCTCCTGTCCCAAAAAACTTGCTCTTCACCTCTGCTCTCAAACTCTTTCCCTGCCCTAGCCTGCTTCATCACTCCTGCGCCAGCCTCTGCTGCAACCCCTATATTTTCAGGCTTGCAGGGAAAAGGCCTTTCTCCTTTCAAGGCCCACGCCATCTGCCTCTCTATACTGAATGTGGGCCCACTACTGCCACCACTGAACGTGGGTCCTTCTTGCACTATCATCTGTGTTTGCCAGGGACAGCAGCAATCCCTCCCATTTCCCTCCCTCTCCTCCTCTGTATTCTGTGCAGCATGTGGCAATGAGACACCAACAACAGCTGGAGGAAACAGGATAAACTGGCACTGGTCTGAATTGGTGCTGTCTGATCAAACAGCTGGTTATCTAATATCTGAGCAGCTCTGGTTGGGGTGTGGTGAACAGTTGGACTGGTGGGGGGACCATGGATGACTCTGTTTAGTGAAAGGTCCCTTTATGGTCTAGTTATTTGAAACCCAGTCTGTGAGGAAAGCCAAATAGATCGTTTACTGCATATTTATACTCAAGAACACTTAGAGTTAGCCCAGTATATGGCTCTGTTCCTGCTGGAGCATGGTCAGACACCATCCTCTCAGGATCAGGAATTCAGCCTCTGGCTAGAACTGCTGAAGCCAAAGGGTGGGCTTTGATTTTGTTCTTACTCCAGCTATCAAATATTCCTCTTTGTGCTTGCTCAAAAATAAGACAGTCAGGTTTTGCTTGCTTAATGAACTATATAGCATTAGCTATTGGTGGGGTGGGGGGAAAGCTTCTGGTTGAGTTGTGTCCCAGGTTCATGTGAAACTGCTTATATTCAGACACTGAGTAGAACAGGTCGAACATCTTCAACAAAATGAAGTAGTTAAAAATACGCTGTTTCATCAAGATCACCACATTTCACAGAGACAGGAAGTTTTGATGACTGTCTCGAAACTTTTTTTGGTCCACTCTGACAAACTCACACTTGATGGCCTTGTGGTTTGGGCACTGTCCTGGGATGTGGGAGACAGGTTCAAATCCCTACTCTGCCTGAATCAGAGAGATCTGGGATGAAAACCACTGCTTTGCATCAGACAGAGGAGGGATTTGAACCTTGGGTTCACAAATCCCAGGCCGGCATCCTAAATGACAAGGCACACATGCCCTCCAAATGCAATTTTGTTTTCACAAAAACATTTGAAAGGTTTTGTTTTAGTGACAGTGTAGAATGAGAAGGGCATATCCCCAGGGACATTGCAGCCCTTATCCTTTCAAAGAACAGCTGACCGCATAGCCTGGTAAATAAGGCATTGGACTGAGCCAGAAGACCTGCTATGGACTGGCTCTGCTTATGTGACCATCGGCAAGTCACTCCACTGCTGCCCTCCCACTTTGTGTACTTACAATGTAAGTGCTTCAGGATAGACTGTCGCTTACCTTACATATCTACAGGGCCTGGTACAATGTGATCCTGATCTCAGTTGGGGCTGCTAAGCGCTAATGGAGGATACAAATAGTTCTAGGCAGAGATTTGTTAAGGCATTGAAACTGACAAAGGCACCTGTGAAGAGATGCTCATTTTTGTTAAGGGTGAAGTAGGCATGTTAGCAGCTTGTTCTTTCCCCCCAATATTTGCTAGTAAGGAAATACCCTAAACCAATTCACCTTATTCTGTTTTTGAGATAGTAATTAGGAGAACAACTGAAGTGGACTGTGCACAGAGTGGAAAAGTATCAGTGGGAGGCAAATAATTCTTCAGCAGAAAACAGCACAGTATAGAATCTGAATGTTCCTGCATTTAAATAAGGCAAGTGAATAGACAAGAGGAAGCCAAAAAGAGGCACAATGGAAACAAAAAAAAAGCTTATTATGACAAGAGATGGAACAGTTCACTATCAGCCTGGTGATAAAACATTATATTACCATTCCTGTCTCCCGAATACAAGTTACATGACAAGAGCTGTGGTCTTCACCCTGAGATAAAGAAAGCGCATCCCGTTATGTTTCCAAAAGGGCAAGCAGATAAGAGAAATCCACTGAAAAAAAGAGCCTCTTTATCATTTTCAAGTCACCACCAAGAAAAGAGAAAAGGATGCCTGAACAAACCCTGAAGTCAAATAGATTGGAAAACCCAGCAGGCTTAATTTATGCAGATGAAAAAAGAAAAGGGGCTGTGCACCTGCTATAGCTGGATTTGACTTTAGGTGAAATTTAGTGTACTGCTAAGTCAATAGATTTTCACTAAGACAAAGTGATTCAGCTGTCATGCAAGTCTTGAGAAGTATTTATCAATCAGCCAGGAACAAAAACACCCTTGATTGCTCCTCTCATGGAGATGGTTCTAGACATTAGGCAGTGGCCCATGGAGGGCCTGCAAACGTACAAGAAGCAATCAGGGAGGAATTGAAGGAGATCGTGAACGTTGCAATCCACTTACATGGCAGCTTTTTTGAAATGGTACCATAAGGTTGTATAAACACTTTAGAGAAAAAATAGTGGAGTGATTTCTTGGTTTAAAGCAGCCTAACGGATAGGGCATCCATGCTGAGTTACCAATGTCAGTGCCACCCCTTATCACAAGCCTAGATTAGAAGATCAGAAGGGAATTCACTATATACAGTGAGCACATTTGTTCACTCTATCAGGTGGATGACTCAAGTGCACCCCATCCATCTCAAATGGCCTGTGAAGTTATGTAGTGGCCTCCCTCACTGTTATTCCGGGGGAGTGTCCCGTGGAGACTGCAAATTCAACATGCAATGTTCCATCTTGAGTAGAGAGGAAGGCTGCTCAGCTCCTGATGGATCATTGCATGCCGAAAGCTGCAGACCACACCTCAGTGTTAGAGATGAAGGCACATGAATTCTGGTTCATTTTAGGCATGTTACATGCCTCCCTTGTGCTCCTAGCAAGCTACTAATGTAGCCCTTTGTGGGGGAAAAGATTTGGCAGCCCTAACAGGAAGAGGAACAATAAGGATCCCTTAGACTATGAGAAGATGTAGCAGCATCAGTTACCCGTGTTAAAAACTACACGTAAGGATCAGAGGGGTAGCCGTATTAGTCTGAATCTGTAAAAAGCAACAGAGAGTCCTGTGGCACCTTTAAGACTAACAGAAGTATTGGGAGCATAAGCATCTGAAGAAGTGAGGTTCTTACCCACGAAAGCTTATGCTCCCAATACTTCTGTTAGTCTTAAAGGTGCCACAGGACCCTCTGTTGCTTTTTACATGTAAGGAGCGGCACAAGACGCCATCTTGCAGGGCCCAACAAGTTTGAGTGTTCCTGGGTTTTGTAGGAACAATGCTGCTTACTCATGAGTGCCATCTACTGGCCCTTTATCTCTTTACAGCTATACAAAAAGAAGAACAGGAGTACTTGTGGCACCTTAGAGACTAACAAATTTATTAGAGCATAAGCTTTCGTGGACTACAGCCCACTTCTTCGGATGCATATAGAATGGAACATATATTGAGGAGATATATATACACACATACAGAGAGCATAAACAGGTGGGAGTTGTCTTACCAACTCTGAGAGGCCAATTAATTAAGAGAAAAAAAACTTTTGAAGTGATAATCAAGCTAGCCGAGTACAGACAGTTTGATAATAAGTGTGAGAGTACTTACAAGGGGAGATAGAGTCAATGTTTGTAATGGCTCAGCCATTCCCAGTCCTTATTCAAACCGGAGTTGATTGTGTCTAGTTTGCATATCAATTCTAGCTCACCAGTCTCTCTTTGGAGTCTGTTTTTGAAGTTTTTCTGTTGTAATATAGCCACCCGCAGGTCTGTCACTGAATGACCAGACAGGTTAAAGTGTTCTCCCACTGGTTTTTGAGTATTTTGATTCCTGATGTCAGATTTGTGTCCATTAATTCTTTTGCGTAGAGACTGTCTGGTTTGGCCAATGTACATGGCAGAGGGGCATTGCTGGCACATGATGGCATATATCACATTGGTAGATGTGCAGGTGAACGAGCCCCTGATGGTATGGCTGATGTGATTAGGTCCTATGATGATGTCACTTGAATAGATATGTGGACAGAGTTGGCATCGGGGTTTGTTACAAGGATAGGTTCCTGGGTTAGTGGTTTTGTTCAGTGATGTGTGGTTGCTGGTGAGTATTTGCTTTAGGTTGGGGGGTTGTCTGTAAGCGAGGACAGGTCTGTCTCCCAAGATCTGTGAGAGTAAAGGATCATCTTTCAGAATAGGTTGTAGATCTCTGATGATGCGCTGGAGAGGTTTTAGTTGGGGGCTGAAGGTGACAGCTAGTGGTGTTCTGTTATTTTCTTTGTTGGGCCTGTCTTGTAGGAGGTGACTTCTGGGTACTCGTCTGGCTCTGTCAATCTGTTTTTTCACTTCAGCAGGTGGGTATTGTAGTTTTAAGAATGCTTGATAGAGATCTTGTAGGTGCTTGTCTCTATCCGAGGGATTGGAGCAAATGCGGTTATATCTTAGAGCTTGGCTGTAGACAATGGATCGTGTGGTGTGTCCTGGATGGAAGCTGGAGGCATGTAGGTAAGTGTAGCGGTCAGTAGGTTTCCGGTATAGGGTGGTATTGATGTGACCATCGCTTATTAGCACAGTAGTGTCCAGGAAATGGACCGCTTGTGTGGATTGATCTAGGCTGAGGTTGATGGTGGGATGGAAATTATTGAAATCATGGTGAAATTCCTCAAGGGCTTCTTTTCCATGGGTCCAGATGATGAAGATGTCATCAATGTAGCGCAAGTAGAGTAGGGGCGTTAGGGGACGAGAGCTAAGGAAGCGTTGTTCTAAGTCAGCCATAAAAATGTTGGCATATTGTGGGGCCATGCGGGTACCCATAGCAGTGCCGCTGACTTGAAGGTATATATTGTCCCCAAATGTGAAATAGTTGTGGGTGAGGACAAAATCACAAAGTTCAGCCACCAGGTTAGTTGTGACATTATCAGGGATACTGTTCCTGATAGCTTGTAGTCCATCTTTGTGTGGAATATTGGTGTAGAGGGCTTCTACGTCCATAGTGGCCAGGATGGTGTTTTCTGGAAGATCACCGATGGATTGTAGTTTCCTCAGGAAGTCAGTGGTATCTCGAAGATAGCTGGGAGTGCTGGTAGCGTAACCTCTCCAGCGCATCATCAGAGATCTACAACCTATCCTGAAAGATGATCCTTTACTCTCACAGATCTTGGGAGACAGACCTGTCCTCGCTTACAGACACCCCCCAACCTAAAGCAAATACTCACCAGCAACCACACATCACTGAACAAAACCACTAACCCAGGAACCTATCCTTGTAACAAACCCCGATGCCAACTCTGTCCACATATCTATTCAAGTGACATCATCATAGGACCTAATCACATCAGCCATACCATCAGGGGCTCGTTCACCTGCACATCTACCAATGTGATATATGCCATCATGTGCCAGCAATGCCCCTCTGCCATGTACATTGGCCAAACCAGACAGTCTCTACGCAAAAGAATTAATGGACACAAATCTGACATCAGGAATCAAAATACTCAAAAACCAGTGGGAGAACACTTTAACCTGTCTGGTCATTCAGTGACAGACCTGCGGGTGGCTATATTACAACAGAAAAACTTCAAAAACAGACTCCAAAGAGAGACTGGTGAGCTAGAATTGATATGCAAACTAGACACAATCAACTCCGGTTTGAATAAGGACTGGGAATGGCTGAGCCATTACAAACATTGACTCTATCTCCCCTTGTAAGTACTCTCACACTTATTATCAAACTGTCTGTACTCGGCTAGCTTGATTATCACTTCAAAAGTTTTTTTTCTCTTAATTAATTGGCCTCTCAGAGTTGGTAAGACAACTCCCACCTGTTTATGCTCTCTGTATGTGTGTATATATATCTCCTCAATATATGTTCCATTCTATATGCATCCGAAGAAGTGGGCTGTAGTCCACGAAAGCTTATGCTCTAATAAATTTGTTAGTCTCTAAGGTGCCACAAGTACTCCTGTTCTTCTTTTTGCGGATACAGACTAACACGGCTGTTACTCTGAAACCTGTCATACAGCTATACAGACATCCATTTCATAAAGCACTTTTGTAACAACCTGTCCCTTTATCTTAACTCTTTTTCTCCCTCCCACTAAAAGTTTAGTTTAATGTTACATGCACAGTACCTCCACGTAAAGTGGATGTCATCCACATCACATATCCTAGTTAATATGTCTCTGCATTCAACACAAATATGTCAGTATAACATCAAAAAGAGTTACTCTTTATGCTTCCATATTATTGATACATTTAAATGTACAGCTCTTACTTCAATTAAGATTGATATGTTTATGATACGAAGCCATTCCAATTATCATTTTACCTGTGCTATTCTCATTGGGCTAGATTATAATTACCACAAGCCTCAAATCCAGCTAGTCAGTGGTTTGTTAGTTTAAAAAAAATTCCAAACACACAAAAATTCAGAAAACTGAACAAAAAACTTTTCACATCATTTCTAAATATTTCTTTCTGGGGCATTTTTTCTTCTCTCCCCACTTCCTTAAATAAAATAAAAAAACCACTTTCCCCCCTTTTTTGTTGGAGAAAAAAAATCACAAGATAAAAAAAAAATACAGACAGCTCCCCCCACCACTCCCCATCTTTAAAAGATCAGTTTTATCTAAAATGCCTTCATTATAATCCTCGTCATGCCTCCACTGCCCTGGTTTGTAATGAGCAAGGAAGAGAATCTGGCTACCGTCACAAACCTATAAATGCTACTCCTGTACCTGCTCCAACAACCTGAGAACGGCTGCTATATTGGGCCACTGGGAAAGGACACGGCCTAATAACTCACTGTAAGGCAGCAGCCTGACTCAGCAGCCAGCGCATCAAATAACACTCACAGTAGCAGGATTTCAATCTCTTCTTCAAAGTGGAAGTGTTGTTTCCTAAATCAACCCAAAATCCAAGTTCCCTCACCTGAACCAAGGTCATTTACCTGCCTCCTGGAGCTCAGGCTGCCATTTATATCTCCCAGAAGGCCAGGTTCTGAGACACCTGCTCCTGTCCCCTGACCCCCATAGACTCAGTCAGTCTACCTGGGGAGGGAGGTTACACCTGGCACAGGTGAGGTTGAATCCTCAACTCTCTTTAAAGGGCCAGCTCACCCTGTGACATCCAGTATACAGTCTAACTAAAAATAATGGGTCTACATTAAGGAAAAGACAATTTAAAGTAAATATCTGGATAACATGATAGACTAGGGAAAGTTGCTGACCACAGAGAACAATGCTGTATAGAAACGGGAAGGGACTGCGACATAGTTAACTGGGCTTTCTCTATTGTTTTTGTCATCACTAAATTCTAGGATTCTAGGAGTTTTCTTTGAAGATCTCAATGGCCTTTACCATTATCAGCATGCTGTGGTGCTCTTTAAAAACCCACAGAACTGGAAAGAGAATCCCTGTTTTCCTTTTTTATTATTTCTTTCTTGCTGATTATCAATTCATGTGGGAGATTGGACACAGCTAGGTCAATAAGAATAATTTTCAGTATTTTTTCTTGAAAAGATCTGCAGTCTGTTAAACGATTTGTTTCTTTTGCTGTCTACAATTATGTATAAATGCTAGAACTAAAAATTTAGATTAGAATGAAAAAAAGTTCATTGTTGCTGAAATTTATCCGTGGAAAATTTTGACTTTCAATCAGAAACATGAAAACCTGAAAGCCGATTTTTTTTTTTTGCTTTTCAGGAACCTGAAAACTTTTGCCTAATAGCTGCCAAAAACTAAAATATTTTCTGCTGAAAACTGATTTTTTTTCTGGGTTTTGGCTGAATATTTTTAGTTCTCTGGGGGGAAAAAATGAGAAAAACAGATGCTTCCTGTGAAAATTCTTTAGTCAAAAATCTAATTTTCTGGAAAAAAAAAAGTTTTAATGGAAAATTTTCAACCCGTTCTAATAAATAATCATTTTTAATTCAATTCCATCTTCTTTCACTGACCCCCACTATCTGATAATATTTAAAAGGTGGTTTTGGAATTCTCAGGTTATATGAACATTTCCGTTTTCCCTGCTTCTCCTCTGACTGCTAAGAGACAGTTGATATTTCTCTTCTCGCTCTTTCTTCTTCTTTCCTGACTGCTTGGAGAAAGGTGCCTGAGAGCTCTTTGATGCTATCTTCCCTGCTTCACGTTTGCTAGGAATTCTCTGATCAAAATAGTGGAGTATGTGAGAGCCACATATGGGGACCTCAAAGACGCATGAGTGTCCCTACCAACAGGGTATCACTACTTTATGGAATCTGTGGCCCAAGTGCATTGAATTACACACAGCTAGATCTTGCCTTCATAGCAATTGATCAAATGACTTCATCTCTGAGTGGTTCACAAAGTTCTGCGAAGTCTCAGGCTCCTTTTAGCCCATCTCTGAAGTGTGTCCTAAATACTGTTTAGCAAAACACAGAAACTGAAATATACTCTTCCTTTGACCCAGTGGTGCAGGACTCTTAGGCCTGGTCTACACTGGGGGGCGGGGAAGATGGGCAAGCTAAGTTGGTCTAAATTACGCAACTTCAGCTACAAAACTAGCGTAGCTGAAGTCGACGTACTTAGAGCTACTTACCACGGTGTCTTCACTGCGGTAGGTCGACTGCTGACACTCCCCCGTTGACTCCGCCTATGCTTCTCGCTCCGGTGGAGTACTGGAGTCGAAGGGAGAGCGTTCGGCAGTCGATTTATCGCATCTTCACTAGACGCGATAAATCGACCCTGTTGGATCGATCGCTCCGGAGGTAAGTGTAGACATGTCCTTAGGCTGTAGAAAAAGCTTTTCCAAACACATTGCTTATTCCCATAAGATCAAACAAAGCAGAACTTTGACAAATTAATCCGATTGCACATCATTAGGATGAGGAGGGAAAGGGAGGTCATGCCTCTTGGGAATCAAAGGCTAGGTCTACACTACCCGCCTGAATCGGCGGGTAGAAATCGACCTCTCGGGGATCGATTTATCGCATCCCGTTGGGACGCGACAATCGATCCCCGAATCGACGCTCTTACTCCACCAGCGGAGGTGGGAGTAAGCGCCGCCGACAGAAAGCCGCAGAAGTCGATTTTGCCGCCGTCCTCACAGCGGGGTAAGTCGGCTGCGATACGTCGAATTCAGCTACGCTATTCACGTAGCTGAATTTGCGTATCTTAAATCGACTCCCCCCTGTAGTGTAGATGTACCCAAAGAAATGAAACCACAGATCATTGGATTCTCCCACAGTCAAGGAACGTTGATGTTGTATTAGGTCTGCTGTTTAGTGATCCTATGACCTTTCTTATGACATTTTATATCATAACTTCTCTGATCCTTACACTTGTTATTTTGCAAAACACGTGAGGCCAAAGAAAAGCTCCAGCTGCCAAAGCAGAAACATATTAGATTTGCCTTCTTAGCCCTGGTCTACACTGGGGGGGAGGGGAGGGGGATCGATCTAAGTTACGCAACTTCAGCTACGTGAATAACGTAGCTGAAGTCGACGTACTTGGATCGACTTACAGCGGTGTCTTCACTGCGGTGAGTCGACTGCGACCGCTCCCCCGTCGACTCTGCCTGCGTCTCTCGCAGCGCTGGAGTACAGCAGTCGATGGGAGAGCACTTGGGGGTCTAGACTCGATGCGATAAATCGATCCCCGCCGGATTGATCGCTGCCCGCTGATCCGGAGGGTAGTGAAGACATACCCTTAGATATGCTGTTTTCATTATGTCTGATGCAGATGGACATGTAGCCTGTGCTTAATCCATGTGAGGTTGCTTACTATTACTTTGCCTGATCAACTCTTGCAAACCCAGTCGGAACTGCAGCACATGCAGGGATCTGTACTAAGCAGCTCTGAAAATAACCACTTGTTTTTTTCCCTTTTTTCCTTAAAGAATCGTTTTTAAAAGGACCATGTGGTTCAAGTGTCTGGCACTGGGTTACTGAGCTTTTCACCTCTAGGTCACTGCGTTGAATCCAGCCTGGGTTAGTTATTTAATATTTGAGGACAATGTGGGTCTCATTTCAGCAATGCATTTAAGTATATGTTTAAACTTTAAACACGTTTAGTCCCATTGACTTGTGCTTAAAATCAAGCATGTGGCTAAAGTCCTTTGCTGAATCGGAAAGCCAGTAACTAATGTGATAAGAGCGGATAGTCTCAGTCTAGTTCCTAGTCAACAGATACCCACATCACTTCAACTGGAATTGTTTGGCTTTCTTGATAGCAGCCTCACTTAGGAATTAGTGCACATTTAAATGTGGAATAAACAAAAACACATGACAATTTATAGAGATTAAAAAAGGCAGCCACTGTCCCTTGGATTTTACAGTCTAAATTAAACATTAGTTGAGAAAGGAGGGACAATGGATATACCAAATAACAGTAACGTGAGCCATACTGCAGAGAGAACAAATGTTATTAGTATTGATTAGAGTTGGTTGAAATTTTTAATTTGAAATGTTGTTTTGACCAAAAATTAGGGTTTTTTTGGTCCAAATTGAAATATTTATGAGAAATGTCTGATTCTGATATTTTTGCAGTTTTTTCATTGAAAAGCTGGAAAAAAAACCTCCAAAATCATTAACATTTTTTTGTTTTTGAGCCACTGAAAAATTTCAAGTAAAACTAAACATTTTTGCTAGGTCAGCAGGAATTTTTGGTTTTGGTTGCCAAAAGTGTGTGTGTGTGTGTGGGGGGAATGATTATCAGGGTTTTGGTTTTTTTTTTGCTAGAAACCCGTAAAATGTTGTAGGAAAATTTTAGTGAAAATGAAAGTATTTTCATCAAAGTTTTTCTTGGAGGCAAAATATTTCCTGAGCAGCTGATATTTTTTAAGTTGAGACTGAGATGGGTGAGAGAGGCGTGGGGGTTAGCACAGGAGAGGAAGTCAGTGCTGGAAAGAAAGGAGAGAAAAGAGGGTTTTGAAGAGGAGAGAGAGGAGGCTCAGAATGAGGGTGTCATTCTAGGTGGAGGGAGCAGCAAGAAAAAAGGCAGGAAGGAGTGAATAAGGGAAGACAAGGTGGGCAGATTGCAGACCATGGAGAGCAGATGTGACAGAAGTCACAGGGAACAGCTGAGCAGAGGCCAAAGGTGGGGATGAGACGTTTGAACATTACGAAACAAGAGACAGGGACTCAGCTAGAGGGATGGCATGGTCAGAGCAGAGGGAGAGGCATATTATTGTACTTGCTGAATGCTGGGAGGACTGGAGAAGGGAGGACTGAGAGGATGTCACAATAGTTCAGGTGAGAGACAGCCATAGCAGCAAACAAGGACTTGACAGTGAGTACTCCAGAGGTGACAGGCATATTGACGGGGTCATGGGGGGCAGAGATTACACTACTGCTGCCCTTGCTGTATGGGTGGACAAACAGAAGAGTTCAATCTCTAGGGCTGCTAATCTGGCACCTTTTTATGAGCACTAGAATGAAGGGTGATGTATTGGAAAAAGACAGATTTTTTTCTTTGCATGTCATGATTTTCTCTGAAAAGGTATTTTAACTTTAAGTGCATGAAATTCCAGGTCCTTAATTAAATGCTGATAATAGTAATCATTTATTCACTTGTCTGTTTGATGGAAAGTGGGTGTGATGGTTTGTTGAAAATTAGGGAGACACTTGAACCAAACCCCATGAGTCTGAATTTCCCTCAGCTTTGGCAGGGTTGGAGATGGTGCTGGAAGAGGTTTCAGAACCTGAGCCAGAACCATATCTGAATTTTGAGGCTAGGTCCTACCTCAATAAAAAGATAAACCAAGACTCTGGATCCAAACACACCTGAACACCAGGGGGATGTTAAAAATCCAGATCTAAATTTTGCAGCTCCGATCCATCTTTCTTGAAAGTTACCCTGTCGATCCAGGTACTTATAAGATCCTGATCACCGTAGTATCTGAGCATCTCACAATCACTGATGGATGTTTTACCCACCACACCACCATGAGGTAGGGAGAGATTATCCCCATTTTACAGAAGGAGAATCGTAGAATAGAATCATAGAATATCAGGGTTGGAAGGGACCTCAGGAGGTCATCTAGTCCAACCCCCTGCTCAAAGCAGGACCAATCCCCAACTAAATCATCCCAGCCAGGGCTTTGTCAAGCCTGACCTTAAAAACCTCTAAGGAAAGAGATTCCATCACCTCCTTAGGTAACCCATTCCATTGCTACACCACCCTCCTAGTGAAAAAGTTTTTCCTAATATCCAACCTAAACCTCCCCCACTGAAACTTGAGACCATTACTCCTTGTTCTGTCATCTGCTACCACTGAGAACAGTCTAGATCCATCCTCCTTGGAACTTCCTTTCAGGTAGTTGAAAACAGTTATCAAATCCCACCTCACTCTTCTCTTCTGCAGACTAAATAACCCCAGTTCCCTCAGCCTCTCCTCATAAGTCATGTGCTCCATCCCCCTAATCATTTTTGTTGCCCTCCGCTGGACTCTTTCAAATTTTTCCACATCCTTCTTGTAGTGTGGAGCCCAAAACTGGACACAGTACTCCAGATGTGGCCTCACCAAGAGAGGGGAATGATCACGTCTCTCGATCTGCTGGCAATGCCCCTACTTATACAGCCCAAAATGCCGTTAGCCTTCTTGACAACAAAGGCACACTGTCAACTCATATCAGCTTCTAGTCCACTGTAACCTCTAGGTCCTTTTCTGCAGAACTGCTGCCTAGCCATTTGGTCCCTAGTCTGTAGCAGTGCATGGGACTCTTCCGTCCTAAGTGCAGGACTCTGCACTTGTTCTTGTTGAACCTCATAAGATTTATTTTGGCCCAATCCTCTAATTTGTCTAGGTCCCTCTGTATCCTATCCCTACCCTCCAGCATATCTACCACTCCTCCCAGTTTAGTGTCATCTGCAAACTTGCTGAGGGTGCAGTCCACGCCGTCCTCCAGATCATTAATTAAGATATTGAACAAAACCAGCCCCAGGACCTACCCTTGGGGCACACCGCTTAATACTGGCTGCCAACTAGACATGGAGCCATTGATCACTACCCGTTGAGCCCGACAATCTAGCCAGCTTTCTATCCACCTTATAGTCCATTCATCCAGACCATACTACTTTAACTTGCTGGCAAGAATACTGTGGGAGACCGTATCAAAAGCTTTGCTAAAGTCATGGAATAACACGTCCACTGCTTTCCCCTCATCCACAGAGTCAGTTATCTCATCATAGATACTGAGAACTGAGGCACAGAGAGATTAAGGGACTTGCCCAAGCCACACAAGAAATCTGTGGCAGAGCCAAGAACAACACCCACGTCTCCTGAGTCCTAGACCCATGTCCTATTCACTAGACCATACTACTTGCTCCTGGACCCTTGAATACTGTGAAGACTACAATAGTAAATTGAAGAAAACTGTCTGGAAAATTAAATATAAACAGGTTCCTCAAGTAAAATAATAATAAAAATCTCCAGACTTAGCTGAAAAATAATCAAGTGCTTAGAGCTGTTAAAAATGCTGATTATACATCTGTGCCTGCAGATCCACTACCTTCCCTGCCAGATAGATAATATCAATCATACTTGCTATCAATCACACAATCATATGCCAGAAAGCACATTCATTTTATACTTGCTTAACAGAATATATAATATGGTGAGGTGTTCGTGGGCATTTCAAGCACTTTCACTCCTAGGGGAAAAGGGCACTGCACCTTATTGCCACAAGATGCTAGAGATAGATCATGGCAAATCATGATCAGATCATGCCTCCTTAAAGCTCTCCTTTGCTGTGAGGCCTACAAAGAACTCAACAGTGGCTAGGCTTCCGGTGAACTGAGACCACTGCCTGCTATAGTGACCAATATTTTCTCACTGTTTCCTTGTACTCCGCCATCTGTCTGTCTGTATCCGTCTGTTGTCTCTTGCTTTATACTTGGATTGTCTTTGTGTTCTGTGTTTGTACAGCCCCTAGCACAATGGGGTCCTGGTCCATGATTGGGGCTCCTAGGGACTACAGCAATACAAATGATAAATAAATAATAATAATACTTAGTAGCTAATGTGCAGCCTGGCCCAAATCCACTGATCCAGTGCACAGCTCGAATGCCAGGCTATGCAAGGAGTAATGTCACCAGGTGCTGGGTAGAAGGAATCCACACAGATGGGGAGAGAATGGGAGGATTGGTTTAGCAGAAGTCCCTTTGGCTCCACTCCCAACATGTCAATACCATGCCCAACTCACCCTGGGTGTACTGTTGTCCAGGGAGCCCCTGGCAAAGGTGGACTCTATGTCACACAGGTGGTACCCCCCCAGCACCGCTGCCCTCAACATCCAGTCTCCTCTTGTACCATGGAGACCACTAGAGTGTTCATGGCTGCCTGGCAGGGGGCTGGATTTGCTCCTCTCTGAGTTGGAATATGTCACTGATTCATCAAATAAATTAATATTTGGTGGCAGCATCTCCAGAGACAGAGTAGAGTTTCCAGGTTACGTACATGGTCTTTGTTTTCACAGGAAAAAAAATCTCAGCGGCGGGAGTGTTTTATGCGTGGAAAGAGGTCAGCTAGGAGAAAAGCTATGGTTGAAATGTCAAAGAGCATTAGAAAAAAGGGCATGGAATTATCTGCAGAAAAGAAACATTTTTGAGTTTGATTTGTTTGCTCTTGCTTCTTTCTTTTTTATTTCACCAAATGTGTCCATGAAGCCCTGCGCTGAATGGACCAGAAATACTGAAAGGGGAACATAAAAATCAGAACGAATGATTGGTGTTGCTGTTAGTGCAGTCATGTCTGCTGTAAAGGAATTCAGGGGCTTATAAGTATTTTCAAACCTGACAGGAAGCAATTTTTTCCACCCTTTTGGTAATAAAATATAAAAGGGAGGAAAAAAAATATGAATCACAAATGTGCATCAAAAGACCCAGTTTGATGCCTAGCAAAAGCCATTAAATGTTTGTCTAAACACAGAAAGCACAACAAAGGAATCACTGTCACAATGGGATAAGAAGAGGTGCTGAATGAAGCGTCTTTTCTGTGGGAGGTCCTTGGATTTTTCATAGAAGGGAAGTGTTAACCTGTAATGGCTTTAATCAGCTGCTGATCTTAAAAGCTCGGCAGGAATTCATAGAAGGCTGCATGCCACACACTTACTGTCAAATCAAAACGTATCTGCTAAATGATAGAATTTATTGAGGACGAATCACTAATTTGTTTCCCCTCTGCTAGTCAGAAGGACTTCACTCTGAGGCAGCAGAAGCATTTGAAACAACTGTGGTGATGCGAGTTTAGGCTTCTCACTAACTGAATACAGAAATGTATTGTTAACAAGGAGGGATTAATCTTGTGAGTGTCTCCTGAGTGGCATTGTGTGCCCTATTCTCTCATAGATTTCAATGGATGATGAGGGCACTCAGCACCATGCAGATATTGCTCGGCACAATGCAAGATTGGGCCAAACGCAGGACCAAAAGGCCCCTGAAATCAACAGGAGTCTTTATATTGACTTCAATGGGCTTTGGATCAGACCAATGGGCAGGATGGACCTTTGGTCTCACCCAGTATGGCTGTTCTTATGACCTCAAATGTTCAAACCCCATCCCTCGGGTTGAATATGTAAAACATGTATCTTGCACCGTATCTGTACTGGAAAATGTATACCTAAAAGCAGGGGTGGCTGGTACCAGCTGAGATTGGGGAGGCAAACCTGGCCCAGGATGGCTATTTCCCTCTGGGATCAGTTCCTTTTATTACTTATTTCTTTTTTACAAAGCACTTTAGAGGGATAGGTCAGTGGTTTGAGCTTTGGCTTGCTAAACCCAGGGTTGTGAGCTCAATCCTTGAAGGGGCCACCCAGGGATCTGGGGCAAAATCAGTACTTGGTCCTGCTATTGAAGGCAGGGGGCTGGACTTGATGACCTTTCAGGGTCCCTTCCAGCTCTATGAGATAGGTATATCTCCATATATTAAATTAGGTCCAGCTCCCTGCACTGAGGCAGGACTAAGTAAACTTAGACTATCCCTGACAGGTATTTGTTTAATTTGGTCTGAAAAATCTTCCATGATGGGGGCCTGGTCCATGACTGGGGTTCCTAAGGGCTATGATAATACAAATAATAGCAGCTGGCATCAGGAAGGGGGCAAACTGGAAGCTGCTAATAAACAGTATCTGAGACATAGGAAGGGGCAGAGCTGCATAGTGCTTCCAAGGCAAGGACAAGAAGTTTGATACAGTGACCGAGGGATTTGAAGGTGAGAGTGAAGTGGCCACAGTGAGGGACGGTAATTTTAGCAACTGCATTTCAGACAGACCGAAGAGAAGCAATCAGGGAGGCCAGTAAGTTGGAGGTTGCAGTAATCTAGGGTGTGGGACAAGCATTTAACCGGTCAGGACAGAAAGGAAAGGTCAGAATTTTGTTATGTTCCTGAGGAAACAGCAGCATGACTTGGTAACAACCTGACTGTGTGGGGAGAAGGAAAGGGAGGAGACAAAAATTGTCCCCAGGTAAGGAGCATGAAGGTGGGGTGATTTTGTCTAAAGCACTGGAGAAAGGAGAGAGTTTTGGTGGGGGAATAAAGGTTGTAGAATATCAGAGTTGGAAGGGACCCCAGGAGGTCATCTAGTCCAACCCCCTGCTCAAAGCAGGACCAATCCACAGACAGATTTTTGCCCCAGATCCCTAAATGGTCCCCTCATCGATTGAACTCACAACCCTGGGTTTAGCAGGCCAATGCTCAAACCACTGGGCCATCCCTCCCCCTGTTAAGTTTGGGTATGTTGAACTTGAATGGATAGTGGCCCATGCAGGACACTGTGTCAAAGAGACCACTGGAGATGTGGGGCTACATAAAGAGTCAGCAGCAGAGAGACGACAGCAGAGTGTGTGTGAAGGCATGAGGTCAGACAGGGATGAGATGCAGAAGCAAAGAGGAGGGAGCAGAACAGAGCTTTGAAGGACACAGATCCAGCTCCCTCCCCTGCCTTCTTTCTGTTTCACTCTGCAGGCTGTGCCAACAAAAAGCGGGGCAGATCCCGACTCCTCCACCTGCCCTGGACTCGCCCCTTCTGCCTAAAACTTAGCCAAGGAAGGGCCCACTCCTGTGAGACCCTGAGCAGTTCTGGATTAACTGATATTTAAACACAGCATAATTTTGCCATTCAAATGTACTCATTTGTGCCTTAATCTTGCAAGATGCTGAATGCCTTCCCCTCCCACTGGCCTAAGCCTGAAGTGCTTAGCCAGGAACCCCATTGAAAAAGCAATAATGAGAACCCCAGGCAGTTATACTGTAAACGAAACATCTATTTCTGCAGTCGGGCTGGGGGGCAGGAGGGTATTTACTTTACTTTTAGTCATTGGGGTGAGCTTCTTGGTGAGGTATTGCTTCACCTAACACCGTCACTCGTGAGTGACGCTGTCTTAGCTGATTCAGGAAGACAAAGTAGAAGAAAAGGCAGGGCGATCCGTCTCCAGGCATGTATGTATAGACACACACAAACACTGGGCTAGACTGACTTGAACTACCTGCCCATGCAAGGGAGTAAACCCCTGAATGGGCTGCTTAGTTCTGGCTGTGAGAGAGGAAGTAGGCATTCCCTTTGGGGATGGAAGAGAAGGGTGGGGAACGGGAAAAAGCCATGGGGGCTGCTGCAGTTGGCGAACAGCCATGGGGATCCTCCATAGCCCCTGAAGCAGGGGAGAAATTACGACTGACAGAAGTGTCTCTGAATCAGCATTTCTCCAAGAGAGCCTGCGGGGTGTTGCAGATCACACCTTATTCCTTGCTCAAGTCACAATCTAGCCTATTGTGTACAAACAATGCTGTGTGCATGTACATGCTAATTTCCTCAGTCCATTGGTGAGAATGGCAGCATCCTGCCACAAAATGGTAGACTTGGTCTGCTGGGAATTAATTTCAGAAATAAATCAAACACAAGGAAAATATTTCTGACTCTGCCGTATTTTCCTTTATCATATCAATTTTGTGTCATTTTCTTAGCTGAATGAGTTCTTTCAAATGGCACCAAACCTAGGTATAAGAAGAAAATACAACAAAATTGCTGGTTTTTTCCCTTCAGTGTGTCTGCTGGCCTAAGATATTCAGACTTCCAAACACCGTCTTAGAATGGTAATTTTGATAATGCACTGCTGGTTATCTTTAGATAACAGTAATGCATATAAAAGCCTAATAATTATGTAGCTTCTCTGATTTAGGTGTCAAGATGTATAAAGGAAATACCATAGCATAATAAAACCAGGGAAATCTTCAAAAATCACAGAGAATAAATTATAAATTTACATTAATATCAATCTGCATTTCTTCCCTGCCGCTACATGTTTAATAACTGCCCAGCCAAAGAAACCCTACAAGTTAGACCAGGAGACTGAGGGTCTAATTCTTCTCTCGTTTACACAGTTGTACATTAGTAGTCTATTGAAGTCAATCAAGTTACCTTGATGTAAATGAAAAGAAAATCAGTTAAAAAAGAAACAGTAAGAGGACCAAAAAAATGCCACAAGGGCTAAACAGCGGAGTTAAAGACATGGTTAGAGACAAAAAGGCCCGGCTTGACAAAGCCCTGGTTAGGATGATAGGATGATTTAGTTGGGGTTGGCCCTGCTTTGAGTGGGGGGTGGACTAGATGATCTTCTGAGGTCTCTGCCAACACTCATCTTCTATGATTCTATGAAAAAGGTATCCTTTAAAAACTGGAAGTCAAATCCTAGTGAGGAAAATAGAAAGGAGCATGAACTCTGGCAAACCAAGTATAAAAGTATAATTAGGCAGGCCAAAAAAGAATTTGAAGAGCAGCTAGCAAAAGACAAAAACTAACAGCAAAAAAAAAATGTTTTAAGTACATCAGAAGCAGGAAGCCTGCCAAACAATCAGTAGGGCAACTGAACAATCGAGGTACTAAAGGAGCACTCAAGAAAGAAAGGCCATTTCAGAGAAGCTAAATGAATTCTTTGCATCAGTCTTCACAGCAGAGAATATGAGGGATATTACCACATGTGAGCCATTCTTTTTAGGTGACAAATCTGAGGAACTGTTCCAGACTGAGGTGTCAATAGAGGCCATTTTGGAACAAATTGAGAAATTAAACAGTAATAAGTTATCAGGACCAGATGGTATTCACCCAAGAGTTTTGAAGGAATTCAAATATTAAATTGCAGAACTGTGGTATGTAACCTAACACTTAAAGCAGGCTTTGTACCAGATGACTGGAGGATAGCTGATGTGACACCGATGTTTTTTTAAAAGACCTCAGTGGCACTACTAGCAAATACAGATCAGTAAGCCTACCTTCAATACTAAGCAAATTGGTTGAAATTATAGTAAAGAACAGAATTATCAGACACACAGATGAACAAGATATATTGGGGAAGAGTCAACACAGCTTTTGTGAAGAAAAATCATGCCTCACCAATCTATTAGAATTCTTTGAGGGTGTCAAGCAAGTGGATAAGGATGATCCAATGGATATAGTGTACTTAGATTTTCAGAAAGTCTTTGACAAGGTCCCTCACCAAAGGTTCTTAAGCAAAGTAAGCAGTCATGAGATATGAGGGAAGGTCCTCTTATGGATCAGTAACTGATTAAAAGATAGGAAACAAAGGATAGGAATAAATAGTTTTCACAATGGAGAGAGGTGGCAAAGTTTGCACATGATACAAAATTACTTAAGATAGTTAGGTTCAAAGCAGACTGCGACGAATTACAAAGAGATCTCACAAAACTGGGTGACTGGGCAACAAAATGTCAGATAACATTCAATGTTGCTAAGTGCAAAGTAATGCACATTGGAAAAAATAATCCCAAATATCCATTCAAAACGACAGAATCTAAATTAGCTGTTACCACTCGAGAAAGAGCTCTTGGAGTCATCATGGATAGTTTTCTGAAAACATCTGCTCAGTGTGCAGCGGCAGTCAAAAAAGCTAACAGAATGTTAGGAACCATTGGGAAAGGGATAGAGAATAAAATAAAGATCATAATGCCACTATATAAATACATGGCATGCCCACACCTTGAACACTGTGTCTGGTCAAGGCAGCAATCAAATATGGATGGCAGTTTCCCTGTCTTAGGGGCAAGGAGAGGTTAAGTGAAATCTCCATCTAAGCATCTAGGGAGGGTGGTGCATTTCTGTATGTACTGAAAATCAAAAGACAGTCTGGAAAACCCGATTAAAAAAAAATCTTATGATTTTGGGGGCCAATCTCATGATTTTTGATTTCTTGAGGTTGGCAATACAATTCCCTTAAGGAGTTAGAGAAACTAAAGAAAGGAGAAACTGTTTGGGTTGCTCTGACAGGGGCTGACTAGGAATAATAGTGTACAAGGAATATTTAGGTTGGATAACTAACATTTTCCTAACAGTAGGCCAGAACATGCTGTGCACAAGGGTCTTTGCCAAGGTGTGTAGGCCAAGAATAGCAGTCACCTCTCCAGCATCCTTGTCCTTGGACTTGCAGGACTCTCTGCAGGTCTAGAAATCCACAGCTTAGTCGGGTGTGTGCTAGGGATGAAGCTGGGGGCAATGTGCATCATCCCTTCTTCTCTGGGAACCCCCATGGAATGAAGGATTCCAGCAGCTGCTAATGGTGAGGGGACCCTAAGAAAGGAACAAAGGGCCTCTAGAGCTGGCATAGAGGCATAGATCAATGTGTGGATGATCCTGACCTCCAGGGGACATCCAAAGATCCATACAGATCTTGGGGACAACACAAAGTAAGAGGGCAGATATCCTGTTTTCCTTCAATGGCAGATGCAGAAGTCATGTACTGTCATTAAAGAGGAAAATCTTGATACTTAGAGCGAAACTCTTAACTGGTATAAATTGGCATAGTTCCATTGACTTCAATGGAGCGATTTACATCAATTGAGGATCTAGTCTTAGAAATTCACGGTATTTAACTTTGGGTGAGCAAGTGCTTGGTTTTGACAAAGCACAGGAAGTGGAGAGTTGATGCAGCTCAATACAGCTGTTCACACACAATAATTTACAGTACTTCACAACATGTATCAGTATCTTCGCTGTCTACGCTGTCAATAGAAAAGATTAGGAAAATAACGAGAAAACAAGTATTATATAAAGCAAACTGGTAAGGAAATTGTTAAAGTGTTTATATTTCATGCAGATACAATCAAGGACAACTCACCTACAATGGCAAGCTTTGTTTCAAAATGGCCTACAAATAATGGAAAACTAACACACAGAGATACTTGATTTAAACTAAAAAGCTTTCAGAGTTAATGCTGTCCTTCACCTTCATTGTACCTAGGTATTTTAAAGACTCTGGAATCCAAAGCCCCTTCAGACATAGTATCTTGTTAGTCAATCTATGAATGTTTCATTGGGGTTTGTGTATTATTATTTTGAGTGTGCATTCATGACACATGTTCGTACAGTACTTTTGGGACTCATAGGCTATTATCTTGGATCGCGCATGAAGAAGAATAGAGCCATAAAACACACTGGGCCAAGTTCATCCCTGGCATTACACCCACTGAAATCAGTGGAATTACACCGGGGTGCATTTAATGGCATATTTTATGATGTATTTTAATCTATATTCACAGCATGCAACATAACATAAGAGCTGCATGAAACATTTGCAATGAGACTCAAAACTCAGTCCTCTAGGCTGATACTGAGACTTTAATTCTTGTGACAGGCACCATGGGGACAAGTGCACAAAAATTTGGAGAAAGATTGATAGCTGAGATTTGTGGAAGGGCTCACAAATTTGTGGAGCAAATGTGAGCCTAATTCCTAATTAACCTGGCATTATTTGTCATTTGTGTATTCACAACCAGGGAAACTTGAGTAAGAGGTTATATTACCTCTGAATTTGGCACTGGAGTGACTGCAACTGGAATCTGTGTCCAATTCTGCTATCAACAGTTCAAGAAGGACGTTGATAAACTGGAGAGGGTTCAGAGAAGAGCCACGAGAATGACTAAAAGATTGGAAAACAAGCCTAAGAGTGATAGTTCTTGTCCTCACGGCTGAAAAAAGTGTGTTTTACCTCAGGGTAACTAACATTAATGTGCTATCATGAGGTTAAAACAGTGAAGCCCGGGCATTTTAGTTTTACTGCAAGGTAAACAACACTATCCACCCTCCAGGGCTTGACCTCAGTGAGTTTACCTCATGGTAAAACTAAATTGCCTGATCTTCACTCTGTTTTTGCCTTGGGATAAAAAAAAAATCACCTCTTTTTATATCAGTGAACAGAAGTGCATAGACTCATAGATTCATAGATTCTAGGACTGGAAGGGACCTCGAGAGGTCATCAAGTCCAGTCCCCTGCCCTCATGGCAAGACCAAATACTGTCTAGACCATCCCTGATAGACATTTATCTAACCTACTCTTAAATATCTCCAGAGATGGAGATTCCACAACCTCCCTAGGCAATTTATTCCAATGTTTAACCACTTTGACAGTTAGGAACTTTTTCCTAATGTCCAACCTAAACCTCCCTTGCTGCAGTTTAAGCCCATTGCTTCTTGTTCTAGCCTTAGAGGCTAAGGTGAACAAGTTTTCTCCCTCCTCCTTATGACACCCTTTTAGATACCTGAAAACTGCTATCATGTCCCCTCTCAGTCTTCTCTTTTCCAAACTAAACAAACCCAATTCTTTCAGCCTTCCGTCATAGGTCATGTTCTCAGTCATTCTTGTTGCTCTTCTCTGCACCCTCTCCAATTTCTCCACATCTTTCTTGAAATGCGGTGCCCAGAACTGGACACAATACTCCAGTTAAGGCCTAACCAGTGCAGGGAGCTCAGTCTATTTAGCTTAACAAAGAAGAGGTTTAAGGGGTGACTTGATCACAGGTCATTAGCATAGGCATAGCTTGACTTGTGTGTTTGGGGGGCAGTTCCAGCTAGGCCAATAGGGCTGCTTGGGGGGGGGGGGCAAATTCCGTACCTCTCTGAGGCTTGCAGTTTGGGGGGAGGGCAATGCCCCCTCATGTTTTCCCAAACTATACCCATGTTCATAATTACTCCTTGAGAAACAAAACCAAAAAAATTATAATGTTTTTTTCAGTCTATCAGACTATCAAATGGCTGGAAAAAGCAGCTAGACAATTTAGACTAGAAGTAAGGCGTACATTTTTAACTACAAGGGTAATTAACCACAGGAACAACACATGTAGGGATGTGGTGGATTCTCCATCACTGGCAATTTTAAAATCAAGATGGGATGTTTCTCTAAAAGATCTGCTGTAGTTCCAACAGGAATTAATTCAGGGAAGTTTTATAGCCTGTGCTGTGCAGGAGGTCAGACTAGATGATCACAGTGGTCCCTTTTGGCTTTGTAAGCTATAAAATCGTATGAAACGGTAGCTTTTCCATGAGAAATTAGCTGAAACTTGCAGGCTTTGGCTGAGATTTTTGAATTCATGTTGTGAAACCACTGGCCACTGGAGAAGAGTGTTACATACCCTTGTGAACAAAGCCCACTGAGTTGGGCACAACTCTCCATGACATTTCCTAGCACCCAAATGCCAAATTGTTGCACTGACTTACACCCCGTGCATCCATACTAAAGTCTTTTTAGGCCAGATCCCCAGTTGGGGATAATCAGTGTAACGCCGTTGACTTCAATGGAGTTACATTAAATTACACCAGCTGAGGATCTGGCCCAGTGGGATTGCATGGTGTTTAAGTCAGTACCGAGTTTGGCAATGAAGTGCAGATTAACACTTGTGAGACTGGGAACAAGAAAACATTTTATAGCTAGAAAGATTATATTGACTTCTACTGTATTGATTTATTTGGATGGCATTCAGTTCATGCCAATGTTCTTAAGGTTGCGGGCTTGACCCATTGGATTCAGTTGAAAGAGACCTCAAATGCACAATTAACCTTTCCCCTCCCCCAATTCACTTTTATTTTTAATGGACACAAAAATGTTCTCAAACTTTAGTAGCCTGAATGATAATAACCAGCTGTGAGCAGTAGAACCATTGTCTAACCTCCTGTTTACATGCAGAGTTGCAGCCATTTAACTTAGGGTATGTCTATACTACAGTGGCTACACCAGCAGAGCAACGGCTCTGCAGGTGTGCCACTGTAGAGCCATATCATAGATGCTTCCTACATTGACAGAAGTGGTTTTCCCATCGATATAGGTAATCCACCTCCCTGAGAGGTGGGTCAATGGGAGAATTCTTCCAGCGACCTACAGTGGGAATTATTTTAACCTAGCTACATCACACAGGTGTGACATTTTTTCACAGCCCTGAGCCACATAGCTAGGTTGACCTAATTTTTAGGTGTAAAGCAGGTTTGAAGCTGTGATTTTAAAACTGATTTATTTCAAAGGCTAACTGATAAAAAAAGGCTGTGTAAACACTGTTATTTGGGTTTAAACAGGCTTGTTTTGGCGTCTTAAATTCCTTAGGGAAAGGTTTAAGATAAGGCCTCTTATTTTCATTTATTTTCATGAGAATGTTTCACTTAAATCAATTTTTAATCTGATTTAACCAATCCCAATTGATAGAAAGTAAACTGTCAATAAGAGTGTCCACACAGGGGTTTGAAATGTTTTAAGCAAATCGGTGCAAAACTTGTGTGTAGACAATTGAGGATAGGAGAAATAGCTGGGATACAATAAGATTCTCTCTCCCATTTCACCCAAAATGTTGTCAACTTTGCCAGTTTAAGAATGGAACTTGAAATTAACATTGGTAACAACAAGGTCTTCGATAAATTTATTCTAATTATCACTGTGACTGAACCTGTCACAGTGGCGTAGTCGAACAGGATTTGTGCACAGCTGATTGCTTTGAGACACTGGTAATGATTTTAAGTGAGTTTTAAGTGTGGTGGCTGGAGAACAGACAAAGGAGTTACTGGTTTGTTATTTTCTGTTTGCTTATTTTGGGTAAGGGAAATAGGGTCAGAAAAGTAAGTAAAATGAGTGAGAGTGAAGCTCAGAAGAAGCTAGAACTGCACAGGTTGCAGATTGCTGAGAAGGAAAATGAACACAAAAGGCAGATGGAATTAAGACAAATGGAAACTGATGCGCAAATTGCCAGGGAGAAATGGCTACTCACGAAAGAGCCATGGAGTTAAAAGACAAAGAACTTGAGGCCCAGAAACAGGCTCAAATTGAAGCACAAAAAGCTGCCCTGGAACTCAGGCAGCTGGAGGCTGACAAAGAAAAGGCTGCCCACCGGCAAGCCCTGGACTTAAAAGACAAAGAAATTGAAGCCAAACTGGTTGTAATGGAGTGGAAGAGACAGAACCCTTCAGGAGCTGGCTTCACTTCCCCAAAAATCCATAAATGGGAGTGGTTATGTCCACCATATGATGAATCCAGTGATATTGCCGAGTATTTCATCACCTTTGAGAGACTGTGCACTCTTCATGCAATTCCTGAGGATCAAAAGATGACTACGTTGGTTGCAAAATTGACTGGAAGAGCTCTGGACATATTCAATAAGATGCCTGTTGCTGATGCTTTAAACTATGGTATATTTAAGGAATTGGTTTTGAAACAGTTTCAGATTACACCTGAAACCTACAGGGTTAAATTCAGGAGCCTTAAGAGGGGAACTGTTGCTTCTCAGAGCCCAGGGATATCCCAGGCTACTGCCTCTTACCACACAGCATTTGTAAAGGTTGCTTCTATACAACCAAGCAGTGAGCATATGCATGCTGTTAAGCTTTATGAAAATAAGCTTATGAATGTGAATATGATGTAATTGGAATATGCTTTATGCAAAAGGTCTCTTGTAAGGTATCATTACAAAGCTTATAATCTACTGAGTGTGTTTATCCTATTTGTTTGCATGTATTATTTCTATGTCTGGAGTTAGGAGAATAAACTTGAATTACTGATGTAAACATATTAAGTGGAAGCCATTAAGGGTGCTTCAGAATCAATGAACTGCAAATGGCTCTGTTTATTTGCAAATCTTCCTGTGTATGTATGGGCCAGCCTAGAAAGAATGGAGGCTGGGGTCTCACAGGACATGTGATCATGTCACCTGATACTGGAATCCATCTTAATGCTTGCACTTTTCCATTCAGAAGGAAGGGTGGGGGCCAAGCACAAAGGACCCCTGCCTTGTGTAAAAGCTATAAAAAGGGGGTGGAGCAGGACAAAGGGGCTGCTAGTCATGAGAAAACCCCTGCTTACCACCTGAGATGTCTGCTGGAACTAACAAGGACTGTACCAAGGGAAAGGATTGGGCCCAGACTAGGAAGGAGTCTAGTCTGTGAAAGAAGCTTAATGGAACATCTCTGAGGGTAAGATATTACCTGTAATCAGTTCTTAATGTATTAGGCTTAGGCTTGCATGTGTTTGCTTTATTTTGCTTGGTGACTTACTTTGTTCTGTCTGTTATTACTTGAAACCACTTAAATCCTACTTTTTATACTTAATAAAATCACTTTTGTTTATTAGTAAACTCAGAGTAAGTGATTAATACCTGGGGGAGCAAACAGCTGTGCATATCTCTCAATCAGTGATATAGAGGGTGAACAATTTATGAATTTACCCTGTATAAGCTTTATACAGAGTGAAACAGATTTATTTGGGGTTCAGGCTCCCAGAAAGGCTGAACACTGGATGCTGGGAAAGTCCTTGTTAACTGAGAAGCCCCTGGGCTGAGTGAATCTCCGTTTCAGTGAACTGCAGCGGGGCGTGGCCCAATCTCTGGGTCTGTGCTGGAGCTGACTGGAGTGTCTGACTCAGCAAGACAGGAGTAGAGAGGTGCCTGTTCTGGCAGGAGGGTTGTTCTCAGTGGTATCCCAGCTCATCAAGTGACAGTCTCAAGGGGAGTCTCTGTGACCAAGCCCGTCACAATCACAACAATATTTTGTAAGTATATGGGTCCAGATTCTCAAAGGTTCAGATTTAAATACCTAAATACCATTGAGGATCTGGGACATAGTGCTTTACATTTTCAAGTCGCTTTGCCAACATTAACCAATCAATCAATTCAATTCATAACCTGCTAGTAATATGAGTAGCTTTAATCTCTCTTGATTAAAGATGAGAATGAACACTCTTAATTCCTGCTTCAATTTAGAGAAAACAGATTGTAACCAGAAATATAAAAGTTGCTGACCCATTGGAATGCTAATTGCCTTTTAGAATTCCTGCTTGCTCACAAAAGCAGGCCATGATCTTGGCAGGAAAAGACAACAGACATTCTGAAGATGGAGATGATAGGATCAACACAGCCATCACAAGAATAGGGGCAGTATGTTAAAAGCTCGCATTTCCAGGAATCTAGGGGATCTGGAATAAAGGCAGGTTGTCATTTCGGTTTGGTACTGAAGTACTTTGTTGGCTGACCTAATTCTACATGTGTACAGGGATATGTAGTGGGGTGATCACCCTGCCCCTGCCTGGAGGGGTTAAAAACAGCCCTGTGGCTGGGGAAAGGCTGATTGGGGAAGCAGCCTCAGCTGGGGCCACACCCCAATCAGGCCACAGCTGGCCCTATAAAGGGGCTGCTAGGCTGAGCTAGGCAGTCTCTTGCTAGTTATAGAGAGAGAAGGGCCTGGGAGCTGAGCAGGGCACCCGGACTGGAGTAGGGCTGGGGGAAGGCCGGAGGAGCTGGGGAGCTCTAGCCTGGAAAACCCCCAGGCTGCAGGCCTTGCTACAGGCCGAGAAGGTACTGGGGTTGCAAAGGGGCAGCCTAAGGGTAGGCAGAGGCAGCAGGACCAAACCCTCCTTGCTGATGATGAGGGGCAATTATATTGCAGTCCACCCCAGTGAGTGGGGGCTAGATGGTGACTGGCAGTAGCCAAAGACTGAGGTAAGGTGGGGATAGGGGGCTTGGGGGTTCCCTGGGGAGGGGTGACCCAGTGAGACTGGGAGGTACTTCAGGGGGCAGAACCCTGAGAGAAGGGGCACCGGGGTCTGGGAGGGACACCGGGGCCAGCAGCAAGCGAGACACTGGCCTACAGAGGGCGCTCCTGAGTGGACAGAGCTAATTCCCAGGACGACCAGAGGAGACGCCGCAGCGGTGAGTCGTCTCCTCGCTACAGGATAGAAGAAGTAAATGCATTAAAACAGGATGCATAACAATTTGATACCAGGAATAGAGGGCTAAGCATCCTTTTTGTATTTGTAAAAATCTTCAAAGTAGAACTGGTTTTAGTAACTTCCCTATAGCCTCTAGGAGCAGATACATTTCATGTACAACATGTTGCTGCTGGAGACAGGAAGAAGCAGGGATGCTTCCGTAACGTGATCTGATGAGTTAATAGATTTTTCCCTAAATGCAATCGACTGCCTCAAACTCAGATTTTCAGCCTATTGACCTGTATTTGTGGATAGCAGGTCCTCCCCTCATATCAGCCTGAGGGACAAATTCTGAGGTGATGCATAATTGTGGGTGTATAAATTACATATTGGTAAATGGGTATGAGTCTAGAGAATCTTGCCCGCATGCTCGGGGTTCAGCTGATCGCCATATTTGGGGTCGGGAAGGAATTTTCCTCCAGGGTAGATTGGCAGAGGCCCTGGAGGTTTTTCGCCTTCCTCCGCAGCATGGGGCAGGGGTCGCTTGCTGGAGGATTCTCAGCGACTTGAAATCTTTAAATCATGATTTGGGGGCTTCAACAGCTGAGTCAAGGGAGAGAATTCTTCCAGGAGTGGGTGGGTCAGCTTTTGTGGCCCGCATCATGCGGGAGGTCAGACTAGATGATCATAATGGTCCCTTCTGACCTTAGAGTCTATGAGTCTAAGTAAGAGCCATGAGTCATCATGGGGTAAGTGAGGAATGAATTTTGCCCGAAATCAGGAAGCCAAATTTTGCTCTCATCTACACTGGTGCAAATCAAGAGGAATTCCTATGAACTCCATGGGTTCCTCTTGAGTTAACCCCATGTAATTGACAGCAGAATTTGGTTGAATGAATCTACACTGGTGAATCCCATATTAGGGGAGCTAAAAAAAGGTGTGAATTACACCTTCTGAGAACTTCTCTAGATCCCCTTTGATTCATCTCTGAATTTGGTCTTATAATCATATTTGCAACATCCATGCATGCTCTGCTTTTTCAGCTGAGTTATAATATTTAGAAACAGGTATTTATAATAGAAGCCCTGACTAACCCTTAGCAGTAGCAGTGCTAGCAGTTGCCAGTATGTTGATTGGAAAAAAAAAATCCATCATGTTATACAGAAGCTTCTGATATTCTCTGATTTTTCCCTCCCCACCCCCATCCCTTTGTTACTATAGCAATCTCCTTCTTTATTAATCTCTTGCTTTTGTACTTGCATCTGGAAACATATTGGAAATATAGTGAAGTGCTCTTGATTTATTTTTCCTGTCTACATTTTTTCATGGTATCACTTACAACTATGTGAAATGAAGGGCATCTTGTTACTTTGGGGCTGGCAATCACTCCTATCCAGACTTTAGCAGATGACATTCTCCTTCCCAATTTAATGTCTGTAAGTGGCATCTCTCCTCTCTTCAAAAAAGACTCTTGCAAAGAAATTAAAATAGCTTCTGCAGACTCTCCTATTCATGTACAATAGGTTCAGCCAATCAGGGACTTGCACCAATGACAACACACCAGCAAACTCAGCTCACCATTCAAAAATAAACCTGTCGTGAGTGGGGCAAGGGTGCTGCAGCCCTGTGGCTAAGTCCACCTGACTGTTCTTAACCTCAGGGCAGCCTGGCCTAGTGGCTGGAGTCAATATAGGTACTCTCTCCCTCAAGGCTGTGTGGCCCAATGGCCAGAGTCAGTATAGGTATGGTTTAATGGTTGTAGGGGGATGGGCCAATGGGCCACCTCCTGGGGGGGGGGGGCGGGTGGCCAGGGTAGGGGGACCAGGGCCCTCCCTATTCCCCCAGGGCCCAGTTAGTGGTGAGTGTACTCACCATTGGGTCAGCTGAAATCCGACCAACATATGCTGACTTCGCTTTCGGTTCTGCAACCATCTCAATATATAGTCCTCCCCGGGCTACTTCCTACCCTTTCTCCTGAAATGGTGGTCTGGGCACCTCCAGGGTCTCCAGGTTCCTCAGACTGTTCAGCTCTCAGGGGCTCTACCCTCCTTTGAGCATCTTCAGGAAGCCAGGTGTCTACCTGGGTCTTGACTGGTTGGCTTCTGCAATCTGGGGCTTCAGCAGCTCCTGGGCTGGAGCCGGCAACATGTGTCCTTCCTGCTTGCCAGTCAGCCTTGACTGAGCTGAGCTGCTCCCTTTTGTACTGGGACCCGGTGGGAGCATGTGCAGCAGGGGCCAAGGGGTATGGCTTCTTGGCCCACAGTGCGGTGTCACCCTGACCTGTTCAGTGTGGGGGAGGTACACCCCCTCACAACACCATGAACAGTTGCACTGACATATTCACTGATATCAAGCGAGTGGGGGCTGGTGATTGCAAACTTAGACCAAACTTGTGCTGATGCAGAAAATCTGTGTGTGTGTGTGTGTGTGTGTGTGTGTGTGTGTGTAAACAACTCAGAAAAGGGGCAATGTTGAGCACTTTTTATGGATGAGCTGAGTGTTTGTTACAGCTCATTTTTATTTTAGGTAGAAATTGCTCACAGAGGTGGTGGTCAGCTCTGAATCCAGATTAGGGGCCTCACTCTCTTGCTATGTACACCAATTTTACATAAGAGCAACTCCACTGACTTTAATGGCATTACTCCTGATGTAATAGTTACTCTGGAAGAGTAAAATCAGGTCCTAGGTGTATGTTATGGATCAGAGGCTGGTTAGAGATGGAACAAAACCATGTGTTGCAAACAAAAAACACAATCACTAAATAAATGACACAGATGAGGAAAAGAAACTAGAACCCTGATCTGACAGCTCCAGAAACAAAGGCCTTTATCATTTAGATGAAAGGAGATCTCTCCTGGCTATCAGTCCCTTGTCCTCAGTGTGAGTCAGCTAGTACAGGGAGTCGAGATGATACATACAAAAATGTGTTTTACAGTGACTGATTCATGCTGGATATCAGCGCTGATAGCCAGTGGCGGATTAATAATTTTGCTGCCCCTAGGCCGGGAAATAATTGCCGCGGCCCTGGCCCCGCCCCGACTCCGCCCTTTTCCTGCCCCCATTCCAACCCCCTCCCCAAAGTCTCCACCCCAACTCCGCTCCCTCCCTTTCCCTATTTGGATCCCTTCCCCAAATCCCTGCCCCTGGCCCCGCCTCTTTCCCCAGCACGCGGCGTTCCCCCTCCTCCCCCCTCCCTCCCTGCCCAGCGAAGCAGCTGTTTCGCGGCACAAACCCTGGGAGGGAGAGAAACAGGATGTGGTGCGTGCTTGCACAGGAGGCGGAGGTGAGCTGGAGCAGGGGGGCGGGGCGCGGAGGGGAGCTTCTGCCCCTGCAAATTTGCCACCCTAGGCCTTGTTGGCCTAGGCAATAATATGGCGCTGCTGATAGCACCAAAACCTCCTGAGCTGTTCTTGAGAACTTTTGCCCTTATACGGCAGGACGGTTGAATGATCTTGGAGGCCATCAACCATGGTGGGCATCTCATGAGAACAACTATCTTGAAATACTTTAACAAACCTCTGCTGAAAACTGGTAAGAACACCCATTCTTGTGAGATTTCACTAGCATCCATACTAGATATGGGTAGAACAAACTTCCACACTACAGTCCCTGTAAGATGCCTCAGCTTGGACCTGATAGGACCATGTTTGTAGGTTAGTGAATAGCATAATCTTCATGACTGTTCTTGATCCCGTCTCTGACTGTCAACAAAGATGCCACTTGGTACCAAAATGTGAAAGTGTTTTTTTTCTGATGTGGGCATCTGTCCACCAAACTATAGAAGTCAATTACACCTGGCGCTAAGAATCTAACTTTGATTCAGTTTAATAGGACTTGTTATATTTTGAAACTGTTAAAAAAATAAATACGCTGTCTTCTGAAACAAAGGCTCTGTTGAAATGCTTATCTAACTGCACCTAGCTTGCGAACATAGCTGTTGTTGTCTCATGGAAAAGGTTAACATTCAGAAAGTTTAATTCCTCCTTTCCAGAAAAATCATTGTAATTAAATTCTAAGTGTAACAGATGGACAATTCGACCCCCTAAATAGAGATATTTATGTAAATATCACTGAACTAATTGATGCTTGGTTGTATCAAAAGGAGGCACACAAGATGCATTTATGGTGTCAACATTTGTGAATGTGATTTACTGCATTAATGACTTCCCATAGAGAGCATTATCTTGAGTAAAAAAGATTCTGGGACCCAATTTATTTTCCTGATCAATGGATTTGCCTGCACAGAAGACAGAGTGCTGGCTTTACAGTAAATTACACATCTGTAGCAATATAGATGAAGCATACACTAGCCCTATTTGATGACAAAGAAGTTACATCAAAAAAATTCCAGCTTCTAATCATCTTTATATTGCATTATCTTAGGAAAAGTAGTGCTAAAAAAGGATAGAGCCATGATTAATTTCTATTCACTTTATTTATAACTACCAAGCAGGGGCCCAAATTTGAACACCCTCATCAATTTCAGATTTGGGAGAAGTTTGGATCCACATCTTTGATAAAGATGGACTTGAAACAGAAATGGATCCAAACCAAAACATCAGATCCAAATCTCCCTCAAACTTCACATTCAGATCAGAAATTCATGGTTTAAACCCATGTCCCAAAACTACATACTATGGCCATTACAGGACTTGTCTGGTGGACCCATAAAGTATCTGCAAAATTGAAATTTTTCTGTTAAGTTTTTAGCCTTTGTGTTAAAACCCTGAAAAATGTGAATTATTTATTATTTGTAATCTGATAGCACTTAGCGTCCCCAGTGAGGGCCCACTGTGCAGGTCCATAGGTTAGCAATGTACACAATTTGATGCCATTGGTGGTGAAGAGGGCAATGTCACCTCAAGAGGAGACAAGACCAAATGAGTAGGGAAGGGCAGAATTCTGAATCAAGCCTTGGATGCAGCCTGGAAGAAGGAGGAGTCAAAGTCGACCTCCTGGTAGGTCACAGGGGGGTTGGTGTACTGTCAACAATGACATACAAGTTAAGAGAGTTTGGCAGGGAAGTTCAGGACCTCACATTTGCCCAGGATAAGTTTAAACTGACAGTGAGACACTGGGATGAGACGTCAGAGAAACGGACGTTTTGGTCAGACACAAGCAATATAAATTCATGTTAAACACTACTCTCCCCTCCATAACCTAGTGAGAGTACATACAATATACCATGGACCTCTGCTCTGCACTTGTTTCAATCCATTTGAGTTTTAACTAGATGTTGCTTATTTTATCGTGGTTTTTCCTCTAACAGTGGTTTTCAGACAGAATACTCGCAAGTTTGTTAATTCCCCCCTGTTTAGGATTATTTCTCAAATCCCTTCTCTCAGAGCTGCCATGTTGCCTTTCTGTTATCTCCTATATGTAGGAAAATTGTAAACATGAGTCATCTTATCTCCTGGGAAAGGTTAACAATCAGCAAGTCTAATGCCTTCACTCCTGGCAGAATCATTGTAATTCCAGTCCTCACTGAAACAGATGGACAATTGCACCGAATAAATAAAGATATTAGTGTAAATATCACTGAACTAATTGATGTTCCTCTGAACCAAAAGAAGGAAAACAAGATACTTACATGTTGTTAACAGCTGTGCATATAATTTACTGCTTTAATGACTTCTTATACTAAGTCACTATCATGGGCACAAAGATTTCAGGATCTAATTTATTTTCTTGATCAGTGTAGCTGAATGCAAAGATGAGACACAGTGCTTGTTGTATAGTAAATCACACATCTACAGCAATAAAATGCAGGCACCCTTTAATATGTTTTTCCCGAGGAAAAAGACCACATCGAGATGTACATTTCTCATTTGCTCTGTTATCGAAGGGGTTTTCTTCTTTAAAAGCATTTTCTGAAATACACCTCTACCCTGATATAACGTGACCCGATATAGCATGAATTAGAATATAACACAGTAAAGCAGTGCTCCAGGGGGGCGGGGCTGCGCGCTCTGGCGGATCAAAGCAAGTTCAATATAACGCGATTTCACCTATAACGCAGTAAGATTTTTTTGGCTCCCGAGGACAGCGTTCTAGCGGGGTAGAGGTGTACTTCTCGCTTATGTTAAAGACAGAGGCACAATTTCTACCCTCTGTTACGCTGATGTAAATGCTGAGCAAATCCCTGGGGATCTGTGGGATTCCTGCACATTTACAACGGGGTAACCAAGAGCAGTATTTGCTGTTTGAGGGTGAATCTTGTCATTCAGGCTTGTAGCGACATTTATGAAAGCTCCTTTGTCTCTGGATCCTGGAAGTCTTTAATACAGCAACTCCCAACATTTAGTGGAAAGTGTCTTAGGGCGCGTCTAGCCTGCAATCACGCTGTGTTTGCAGCTCAGGCTGACATACCTGAATGAGCTTGAATCTAGCTAGCGTGGGTCCTAGAGCAGCGAAGCCAGAGCAGCGCGAGCTTCAACGTGGGCTGTACAAACCTACCCAGAACCCTGGGTAACGACTTGCAGGGCCTGCACTGAAGCTTGCTCCGCTACAGCGTTACCCGGGAACCCAAGCTAGCTAGATTACAGCCAGCTCTGGTCGGTCAGCTCAAGCGGCAATCACACTCAGTGACTCCAGTGTAGACATACCTTCATTTCACTAGAGGAAGGTTACTAAGTGAAGACATCCTTGCTATGATCCTCCTGCAGGCAGCATTCCCAATGACTCCCTACCCTACCATCGGCTCCCTTCTCCCATTCTTGCCTTAATGATGAGCTCAGCAGTCATGCTGGCACCTGTCTCCCATTCAAGTGCACACTCTCTTACCTGCATTGCAGCTTATGTTGAGAATGGAACTTAGAGCAAGCAAAGCTACACTGTTGTTTAGAGAACACACAACTCAATGGAAAGCATGAAAGAATTAGGCATAAAAGGCCAAATGTTGCCAGCGCTGTAGCTGGTCAAAAAGCCTGAAAAATTGATATGAATATTTTTGGGTTTTGTTGTGTTGGAAAAAAATCAAATTTTGAATGAAAAATCTCATTGAAAACTCAAATATCAGAACCATTCAACCAGATTGATCACAAGTTCAAGGATGACATATATTGTAAGATCTTTGGGGCAGGGATTGCCTTGTGTAGTGTTTGTACAGCACCTAGCACAATGGGGCCTGGTCCAGGACTTGACCTTGATATAACTAGTAAATAATAGTTCATATGAGGTTTGTAGTAGTGCTTGTTTCTGGTTAGAAATACTATGGGAACAGCCATTCTTTTTGCCCTTCCAGTTTTGCCCTTGGGTGTAGCAGGATGGAAATCAGCAGTTTTAGTTTGGGGAAAGAGGAAATTTTAATGGATCCAGGCCAGTTACTCTGTCCCTGGTAGTGACAGAAGGGATAGGATGGACAAGATCAATTGCATAGCAAACGTCCAATTTTAACACACAGAAAATGAAAACAACTAATCCAAACAATGTGTAACTTTCTTCCCCCTATGACTCCTTCCAAAAATCTAAATCTGAGCCCTGAATAATTCAAGTTTTACAACATTTACGTATTTCAAATACCCACTGAGTATTACATTTCCTTCTCTGCTGTTCCCATTCAGACATCAAAAACCCTCTCCTATCTTTTTCTTGTCTCTCTCCCTCCCCCTTCCAAATCAATGCTGGATACACAAAATTGCTAGTGGATGCAGTGCTGACTCAAGTAATCTGTGATAACGCTCTCTCCTGACAGATAACACACTGCACTATATTACAAAGCCACTTTCACCCTGGTAATATGCAATTCTAATTCCAAAAGTGTTTGAACATAATATTTCCATCCCACAGACTAATCCTTCACCTCGGTTTTCTTTGAAGACTTAATTCTCACATCACAGGCCCTGTGTTCTTATGGAAAAGGAAACAACTCCTTAGCAGTCTTAGAGAACTTCCTTCCTTTTTCTCGTTGCCACAAATCACAACACAACATGGTGTGCATAGGTCATTGCTCACTGCCGCAAGTTGTATTCGGAACTCTCCATACTATTTTTGTATCCGTAACTGACATGTAACAATTGTTTTGCTAGTTAACACAAATATGTTGACAAATGTGTATGAAGCCTGTATTCTAATGATCCAAGCTGTCATTAGGTGTTAGAAACCAGCATAAATCTGCTAATTTAGTACAATGGCAGCACCCTAGGTAGGATGGTCAAATGGTTTGGGCATAGGACTAGCCTAGGACCTGAGAGACTTGAGTTCAATTTCCTGCTCTGCCACAGACCTCATGGGTGACCTGGAGCAAGTCCATTAGTCTCTCTGGGCCTCAGTTCCCCATCTGTGAAATGGTGATAATAGAGCTTGAATGACCAATGCATTCAATTGCCTCAGTTTTTGCATGCCCATTTTGAGATACGTAAACAGAATTTGATTTTGGGAGAGAACATGCTCAGCATTTTCTGAGAAATCAGACCCCCTTTAAGACATCTCAAAGTGGGTACCGAAAATCACTAGTCACTTTTGAAAATCTTGGCCAGAAAGTCCTGCTGGTAAACCCTAGGGACAACCAGCTTCAGGCACGAAGATTGAGAAGGGGTTTATAGCGCATTATTGTTGTGAGTTACTAGTAAAGGATGTGTGTTTAGGCATTAACTCAGAGTCTGTGTGTTCTATTAAGGAAATAACTCAGTCTATTCATCACGCTTTACAGAAAAGACAGACTGCCCCTGCCTTGAGAGCTTACAGTCTACAAAGAGAGAAACACAGGAAACAAGGACAGCAGATAAGGACAGGGAAAGAGGAGCAGTACAACAGCAGCAAATAAAGGACATGTAAAACATATTAGAGAGACAAGATGCGTGAGGTAATCTCTTTTATTGGACCAACTTCTGTTGGTGAGAGAGACAAGCTTTTGAGCCACACAGAGCTCTCCTTCAGGTCTGGGAAAGGTAATCCCAGTGTCACAGCTGAATACAAGGTGGAACAGATTGTTTCGCAGAAGTAGTAAGCACATATTCTAAAGGAATGTCTACACTGCAATGAGAAACCTGTGGCTGACCCATGACAGCTGATTCAGGCTAGTGGGGCTTGGGCTATAGGGATACTTCATTGCAGTGTAGACTTCCGGGTTTGAGCTAGAGCCTGGGTTCTAAGATCCTGCGAGATGGGAATTCTACACTGTAATGAAACAGCCCTGCAGCCCGAGCCCTGTTGGCTGGCATGGGTCAGCCGCGGGTTCCTAGCTGCAGTGTAGACATACCCATAGGGACCATTCAAGGTCGAGTGGCCCATTAACACCTCTGCAGTCATAGGACAAAAAGACGAGGTTAGTGGATTATAGATCGTTGTAATAACTCAAAAATCCAGTGTCTCTGTTCAGACCATGATTTTTAGTGTCTAGCAGAGTAATGAATTTAAGCTCCCAGGCTTGTCTTTTGAAAGCATTGTGCAGGTTTCCTTTGAGGATGAGGACTGATAGGTCAGGTATAGAGTGACTGATGTGGCGTTATTGTCTTATCATTTTTCTGTGTGAGTTCATTTGAGAACAAGTGATTGTCTGCTTTCATCCACATAGTTGTTTGGGGGGCATTTAGTGCACTGGGATGAGGTACACCACATGTTGTGCTAGGCATGTGTAAGACCCACCGATCTTGAAAGGGGTGTTGATCATCATAGCAGTGGAGGTAAGTCTGCAGGTTTTGCAACTGAGTTCTGGCAGGAGCTGATGCTGCTTTGAGTTGGTGTGTCTTGGTCTGTGTGGATCTTGCTTCTGATGATGAGGTTGGCGGGTTGTTTTGACAGCTAGAAGTGGGGGCTCAGGAAGCGTTCAGTGTAGCTCTAAAGCTTGTCTCTCACCAACAGAAGTTGGTCCAATCAAAGATATTACCTCACATGCCTTGTCTCTCAAATATCCTGGGACCAACATGCCTACAACTACACTGCATACATAAACATATGTTGTTTACAAAACTTGAACTTCCCCATGGAGATGGGGTGGGGAGGGAATCCATCCACAGCTCACCCACTTTTTGGCAGGGCCAGACCTGAGTGGCACTTTGTGCACCAGGTCTCACCACCACTTACTCAAATTGGGAGGGGTGAGTGTAGGGGCTCATGGGCCAGGGGAGTCAGGCTGCTTGGATGAGAAACACCTGCGAGGGGAAGAGGAGGGTCGGGGGGAGGCAATTCTGTGGTCTCCCCACTTTAAATAGTGCTCCACAGCCCCTGGATCAGACAGTCCTCTCCGAGACTAATGGATGACAGAAGAGAAAACATAGCTGGAAGGCGAAGGAGTATGAAATTCCAGGAACACAGTAGCATTTCATTTGATTGTTGTGTGGGTTTTTCCTGCAGGAAATGGTTGCTTATTTTATTCCCCCTTGGGGGGGAGAAAAAAGCACAGACACCTGGTAGGTTCAGAGAAAAGGATCACGAACATTAAAATGGCAAGAACTTCAGCATTTTCTGATTCATGCTGCTAGATGGGTTTTTTCCTTTTCCAGTTTTTATCAGGGTTTTTTGGATAGGAATTACTGGAGAGCAACAGATAAAACCAGACAATATTTTTTCCAGGCTTTGACTCTTCTCTTTGTTAACAGGTGCATTTCTTGCTTTTTATCCAAGCTTGTTTTTTTTCAGCCTCTATCTCCTTCACAATTCATTTCCACAAATGTGATTATTTCCATTTTCCGCTTCATATAATGAATCATGTCTTTGTTTTGAGAGCTCTACCTCTTGATCCCCTCTGGGCTCAAATGCATGAAATTTGATACATTAGATGTTCTATCCCATTACATTAATCAGGGATGAAGCTCATTTTCTGAAGAAAAAAAATGGCTTGAACCTCACAAAGTATTTATTAAAATGACGGCTTTTAAAATAATTATTGCAGATCCTCTCAATCAAAAATCCAATACACAGGAGAAGTGATCTATTGGAGCAAAGGACAAAAGTCAAACTGACGTGGTTGAACACTAACAGTTACGTTAGAGAGGTGTTTGTTTGTTGAGTTCCTAGTGGGAGATACTTTAAAGAGACTGGGGATAATATTTTAGGGAATATCCCATTCAGTTTTCTGACTAGGACGTTGGAAGAACCAAAGAGACTGTGCCCCAGAGAATGCACACAGGGTTTTAAATTTCACCCAATGCATTCTGGGACAGAACTGCAGGAGTTTAACTGCAGTGTCCTGTGAAAACTCAGGCAGTGGAGATATGCCTAAGAAAGCTCATAAAATCTAACCCAAGGCTCACTGAAGTCAATGAGAGTCTTGCCTTTGACGTTAGTGGACTTTGGATCAGGCTTAAAGTTTGTGGTTGAAAACTCCCAGTGATTTCAATGGGGCCAGGATTTCCTCCTGTGTCTGTCTCCGTCTCAGTGCCTTAATTCAAGAAGCTCCCCAAGCAAATGGGACATAATGTCCGTGATGACAATGAGGGGCATAGCCCGGGGGGCATTCCAGCTGGTTTCTACGAATAAGTGCTCCTTTTGGTGAAAAGGGGCTACTAAGGCCCACTCCTTTTCAAGTCAATGGCAAAACTCCCATTGACTTTAACGATGCAGAATCAAGTTTCAGCTGGAGATTGTGATCATCAAGTGGAATTGACCAACCTGGCGCTTTTTTTCCCCCCTCTTCTAAGTATATTTAACACAATCTGTAATTTAGGAAAGAAACTTTGAATTATCCTGGCTATGGAGGTTAACTCAACTGGAGAGAACTTCACAAGGGGGGGGGGGGGCACTTCTCAGCTACTGGAGGCTGACTGGCCTGGTTCTGCCCCCATGCTGCAAATAGGCGAAAGTATCCCTTGGAAGGCATCTATGGATTTTATTACTCCGAAAAAGGAAACATTCAGGTAAGCGCAGATAAGTTTTCCTATTGCTGGGCCAATGCATTATGTGCCTTCTGATGCGCAGTTCTGTCAGGGCACTCTGAACCCTGAACCAGACTGCACATGGTGACGCCCGGTCTGCTTGAGAATCCTGATTCCACTGGGTCAACACACACACAATTGAGTGGAATCCTCAGGCTAGGACAGAGGCACCCGTGCCCAGAGTTCTTTCAATCGCAGGGAGAGGGCATTGCACAGCTGGCGGTTGCTGCAATGGGTGTAGCATGGATGAGGAAGGGATGAATGGATTCCCCCAGCACCGTGCCTTTGCCTTCCTCCTTGCTTCCAATCCCTCACACAACATGCAGTGATAAATGTCCCAAACCCGGCACTTCCTCCTGGCTGCCAAACATCAAGTGACCCCATCAGGACCTAAAACACAGGTGTGCTCTTTGTGAATGGGACTCCTACAGCTGGGATTGCCCCCAACGGGATTGTGACCACATGACTCTGATGGTCTCAAACACTTCTAAGCCTTTACCGAGCACTTCAAGACATCATCTACTCTATTACACTGAAGTTATAAAAAGTGACAAAATGTGCCAAATGTCAGTAAGGTTCTGTGCAAGGCCATGTCATTTAAGGCATCCTAATGTAGCTCCAGGGTTACTCTGATGCACTGTACTCTAAGGATACAATCCTGTGCCCTTAACTGTCACAGTGCCTGCTGTGGGTCACAGATGAGAATGGCAAATTCAGGACAGACTGATTAAAAAACACCAGGGCAGTCACACCCCAAAACTGTTGCTTATTCTAACAGAGTTCACCAAGCCAGTAACAAAATGAGCCCCTGTATCACTACATAGTTAACAAAGGGCAAACACAGTCTCCTTCAGGCAAGCCAGCCCCTATCACCACCCAGACAGCTGGTCTTTGGGTGGAGACGTTACTGAAAACCAGATTAATCATCCATAAAGTTCTTCTAATCCCAAAGGATCAGTCACTCCCGCAGGTCAATATATATACTTTAGATCTCACTAAATACCATGGTGCAGCCAATTCCTTTAGCAAAACTATAACTAAAGGTTTATTAATAAAAAAGAAAAGAGTTATTAAATGGTTAAAGGAATCATATATATTACACGTGATTTCAGAGTCTATGGATCAGGTTCATTGCAGTGATGGTAAGTCTGCTAGCTTGCAAAAAGTCTCCTTGAAACACCCAAAGAGATTGGGGGTCATCAGTCCCAGTCCTAACAAAGCTTCCTTTTGTTAGCAAATCACAGTCCAGAGGACTGTAGAGAAAGAAATTGTCAGTCTCCCTTTATACTTTCAGCCTCAGTGCATGGAAAGTTACTGGCAAAAGATGGAGCCTTAGAGCATATGTCCTTATCACATGTTCTTACATGCCTTGCTTAATCATGGGGCAGCTATTGTCTCAGTGCGCTCTGGAACGTCTCCAGGAGGGACTCATTGGGCCAGCCGATTGTCCTTAATGGGTCATCAATCATGCTGGCTCGTCTAGATGAAAATCTGTCTTGGGGCGTCACCCAATAAAACAATATGTTTGAGATACAAACACATAGAAAATATTTATAACTTCATAAATAATGATTATACATGGATTTAAACAGGATAATCATACTTAACAGATAACTTTTCCATTTATACCTTACATCAGTGTTTCCCAAACTGTGGTACGCGTACCCCTGGTGGTATGTGAAAGGGTTTCAAGGGGTACGTGGCCTGTTCAACCCGGCTGGCAAGGGGCCAGCAGTGGGCTGAGCGGGGCCAGCGGACAGAACCCCAGACCCGCGGTGGGTTGAGTGGCTCAGCCCGCTGCTGGCCCAGGGTTCTGTCCGCCAGTCCCGCTCAGCCCGCTGCCGGCCGGGGGTCCCGTTCACCCAGGCCGGCAGCGGGCTGAGCCGGGCTGGCGACCGGGATCCTGGGTGGCAAGGGGCTGGCAAGGGTTGAGCGGGACCGGCGGCCGGGAACCCGGCTGACAAGGGACTGGCAGCGGGCTGAGCGGGGCCGGCGGACAGAACCCCAGACCGGCGGTGGGCTGAGCAGCTCAGCCCGTTGCTGGCCCGGGGTCCCGGCCGCCGGTCCCGCTCAGCCCGCTGCCAGCCGGGGGTCCCGTTCACCCAGGCCGGCAGTGGGCTGAGCCAGGCCGGCAGCTGGGACCCCGGCTGGCAGCAGCGTGCCAGTAAAAATCGGCTGCCGTACCGATCATAGAATCATAGAATCATAGAATATCAGAGTTGGAAGGGACCTCAAGAGGTCATCTAGTCCAACCCTCTGCTCAAAGCAGGACCAATTCCCAGCTAAATCATCCCAGCCAGGGCTTTGTCAAGCCGGGCCTTAAAAACCTCCAAGGAAGGAGACTCCACCACCTCCCTAGGTAATGCAAACCACGTGTGCGGCGTTACCGCGGCTCAGGCAATACACGTGCCTTTGTAGCATATGCAGAAGTCATACCGATGGATAAAAGATAAAAGTGAATAACTACTCCTGGCAAGTACATACTTGGTGTGTATTAATATACAAAATTTCTTTTTGTTTTTGTTAAACCCATTTACAATGGATCGCTAGCTAAAAACGGGAAGTTTGAAATGTACAAAAGAAAATTATGAAGGAAATACGAATGTTAGTGATTATTATGCTGAAAAATGCAATGATATGGCTACATCAGACAACTGTGATGACCAAATTAGTGAACCGTGTGAACCATCTGTAAGGAAACAAAAAAAGCCTGCAAATATTTTTGAAGAATATCTTAAAATGGGATTTTCGTGGACTGGCGATGAGGTGGAGCCTGTTCCACTATGTGTGATTTGTTACGAGACTCACAAATGACAGTATGAAGCCATCCAATCTAAAACGCCATTTCGATAGCAAACAAAGTATATGAAGGAAAACCTGTAGAATTCTTCGAAAATAGGCACAAAGATCTCCAACAGTCCCAGAAAACAATTCCTAATGTGACGGACGGTGAAAATATGAAAGCTTTGGAAGCTTCATATAGTGTGGCGTACTTAATTGCAAAGTCCGGAGCTGATGAAGTGATTGGCGAGACATTAGTAAACCCTGCAGCCAAAGTAATGGTGCAAGTGATGATTGGAGACAAGGCTAGCAAAGCTATAGATTGTGTTCCCCTCTCAAATAACACTGTTCATCATAGAATCACAGCTATGGCCAAAAATGTAAAGCAGCAATTCTTGTCAAGAGTACAAAAGAGTCGGTACTATGCACTGCAAGCAGATGAATCCACTACGTTGTTAATTTAGCTAATCTTTTGTTGTTTGTCAGATACGAGCTGAATAATGAAGTCCATGATGATATTTTGTTCTGCCAACCTATGCCAACACATACAACTGGAGAAGCTATATTTAAAGTTATTGATGACTTTATCAAAAACAGTGACTTGGATTGGAGTCGTTGTGTTGGAATAAACATGGATGGCGCCAGAGCCATGATTGGTTTGAAGAAAGGAGTTGTTGCACGTATTCAAGCTGTTCCACCAGAAGCAAAATCAACCCATTGTTGCATTCACAGGGAAGCACTCGCCACCCAGAACATGCAGACAGATCTAAAGCAAGTACTGGATGAAGCTGTGAAAATCAATTTTGTGAAAGGCTGCCCTCTGAACGCCCGGCTGTTTTCTCAGCTTTGTGATGAGATGGGCAGTGATTACACACAACTCCTATTTCACACTGAAGTGCGTTGGCTTTCGCGTGGAAAAGTTCTGAATCGCCTGTTTGAGCTACGAGAAGAACTGCAAGGTTTTTTTTAGATGAAACCCTTAACCTGCGAGACCATATACAAGACTGGAAATGGCTATGCAAACTAGCATATATTGCAGATATCTTTGCTCACTTAAACAACCTCAATCTATCCTTGCAAGGGAAACTCCTATCCGTTTTCCATGTTCAAGACAAAGTGAGCGCCACGGTCGCAAAATTGAAACTGTGGCATAAACGTCTTAGTCGTCATGAACTGGATTCCTTTCCATCTCTTCATGACTTAGTAATAAACTCGACGAACAAACTTGATAGTGATGTGTTGCAAACCATGAAGCAGCATTTGGAAAGCTTGCAGAAAGATCTTTAAGTATTTCCCTGAACCGGACGGCACCTTTGAATGGATAAGGAACCCTTTTATCATCAATGTTCAAACATTGCCAAATAACCTCTCTGCTTCAGAAGAACAGCTCTTGGAGCTGGCTTCAGATAGCTTCCTGAAAACACAATTTGAGCAAAATACACTGACGTCATTTTGGTTGGGGGTTAGCTCTGAATATCCAGCTCACTTGACAGCTTTGTCCGATAATCTTCTGCCTTTTCCCACCTCGTATTTGTGCGAGATCAGATTCTCTGCACTGGTTGGCATCAAAACAAAAAAACGAAATTGTCCTCTTGACATGGAGCCCCATCTTTGTCTTAAGATCACAAACATTGAGCCAGATATCCCCGCGATAGTGTCTAGTCAAAAGCAGTTCCATCCCTCACATTGAATAATTTGGTTTGTACTGAAAAATTTTCAATACCGAAATAGTAAGTATTAAAACTAGTACTTTCTTCACTAACCTAACCAAACCAGCGTATTTTAATTTCAGAATTATACAAATTCACTAATACACACACACACACACACACACACTGTTCTGCCAGACTGTTGATTCGCTTCTATTTTAATTATTTCTAGTACTATTTCTATTAAGTTTTGTTTCAACTGTATGTAATATAATTTTGAATTTATTTCTAATAAACATTTAATCCAGAATGAAATGAATTAGGAGTGTCTTATAAAAATGTGGCTACTACCCCCCTCCCACCCAAATTATCTTCATCGGAGAAGGGGTATGCCGGTAAGACAAATGTCTCAAAAGGGGTACGCAAGTGTTGTAAGTTTGGGAAACACTGCCTTAGATGACACACTTTGTACAAGATGTACTGAAATGTTGTAACAGTAGTGACTGTACTAGTGTAACTAGTTATGTTCCTTTTTTTATACAGTATCAGTCTCCACCACTTTGAAGAATCAGGCCCTGTGTGAGCATTTATTTATTTAGCTATTTATCATCCCTGCTTCATTATTTATTGTTTTTATTGAGGGTGCCACCTACAGGCCGCAATCACAGCCCCATTTTACACCCAGACCACCACACCACACCACACCACACCACACCCTACCCTGCTCCATAGGGCTTTTAGTCTAAGCTTTGCAAAACTAATCACACATCATAACATCACAGCTTGCTTGCATAAACGATGTTCTTCTGACTTGCATTATATTGCTCTCCACTGCCACACTGTAATACATACGGTCATGGAGAAAATGAAAAGTACAGACACTGAACAGTTACAGAGGGACACCAAAAAATAGAAGTGGTTTGAACGGTATGGCTATAATTAAGCCATCAGCACACTGCACAGAAATAAAACTGAGCCTTTTAATTAGCTGTTTGAATGAGAATAAATGCTTCATTATTCTTAACCATATCAAGCTGAGAACATTATTAAAGTCTGAAGTAATAATGAATACCATGACAGAAAACACATTAGCACACATGCAGGAATGCATTCGCCTATTAGGGATTCTGAATAAATATGTCTATCGTTGCTATTGAGGAAGAAAAGAATAACAAAAGAAACAAAGTGAAATCAAAAGGAGAGGAGACACATGGTTCTTATTTGCCTGGGGGCAAAGAAAGCCAATCATAAAGATATGTACCAGTAGCTAGAGACAGGAGAACATCATGGCTTGGCATTCAGTTCTGATTAAGTACCCAGGAGTTTGGACAAAGTTTATCTGAACTTCTTGGGCGATTCTCTTCTCAGTGTGTTTTCTTGGACGTCAATTCAATTATTCCCAACGTACACTACTGTAAGCGAGAGGACACTCCACATACATGGCTGGTGTGGCCTCTGTAGCCCCCTATGTGATTTCCCTCTAATGAGGGTGAGGATAAAAGATCCACATGGTGGTGGATCCTCTATCTCTGCTCCCAGGTCCCCTCCCTGGCATGCTGCCCTGCAGTGAGCTCTCTCAGAGCAGGGGTCTGAACAGTATGTGCACCTGCTGCACAGCCCCTCTCCCACACACACACACACATTCAGCCCCACACCAGTACCACTGCTTGCAGAGCCTCTGCAGTCAGAGATTGGTGGGGGGGGAGATGGATATGCTCCTCTGAGCAGTGCTGGAAGGCCTGCAGGTCTGCTGATAAGCTTCTCCTTATACAGTGGGATTGCCCCAAGTTTTAAAAGTGAGGACCAAGGTTTAAAACATTTGTCTCCATTTCTCCAGGGTGAGCTGGCTCTGTGAACTTTATTACTTGAAGAAAGGAAACTTTTTATGTAAGAATGGATACATTTTCCTATTCTTCATGCTATGGGCCGCAGATCTGTTACAATGGGATTTTTGTAGCAGTGTGCCTCCAGGGTGGGAAATAGGCTCATCTCTTAAATATGGATATCCAAAATGAGACAGATTATATATAAATATCTCTTCCATCTTCTCCCAGACACTAATGTACAGGGAAGACTTCGAGGAAAGGAAATGGCACTGGCTAAGGTGACCAATACGAAGAATTTAGTGAACTAATGGCCATCTAGCACATCACAACAGTGGCGACATGACTACTCTGCACTGAGATTGTCAGCACTCCTAAGAAGTGGACTATGATATATAACACAAGCAGGAATATTTGTTGAATTTACTTAGGGAATGAAGGCTCCAAATCAGGCAGAGCAGGGTGGGAGAGGGAGCGGGGGAAGAGAGCCCTAAGCACCAGGCTTTGGGTATTTTGGTTTTTCTCGCCCTCTTTCTCTGTTTAACCAGCAATTACTTCCTGGACCCGAGAAACTTGCATCAAAACCATTATGCTCCCATTAAAAGTTTCAATTCCAACAAATCAGCATTTTCCATTGGAAAACCATTTTGTCAAAAAATTCCCAACTGGCTCAACTTGCAGTCCTGACTCCTGCCCTCTGTGAAGTACAAGAGGAGAAAATACGTCTTACAAGTGGTAATTAGAACAAGTGCTGAATCAGTAGCTGTCTCTTTTGCCTCACAGCTATCTGAAGATCTCATAACCAGCCCCTCTGGAGTTAGACCCCCCAGATGGGGGCAGGCTCTCTCGATTTATTAGCAAAAGAGCCACCTGCAGCTTTGACCAAATGAGGTCATTTCACATTGTCCAGAGGGGATACCTTGTGGAGCAGTGCAAAAATTTTAGGAACAGCTTTATCCCATTGCCAGTCTGAGCAGTCCAGGGAAAGCCAAAACATGAATGAAATCACCCATTGTCGTCTTCAGAGTGGAGCGTTATAACCCACTCCTCCTCCTATTTCTATCATCGGAGAATTGAGGATAAGTATAGCAGGACTCTCCCTAAAACATCCAAATAAGCTCCTAATGGAGGCTTATCTTCAAAGCACTCCCATTTTACTATCCTTACAATTCTTATGTTTTGTAGCTGGATGGCAGCCTTTTTTATTTTCCCCAACTTTGATAATTTCTATTTTATTTGGTTTCTAGAATCCCTTCTTCAGGATAGTGGTAGCAACCGTATTGGCTTTTAGGGAAGAAGGAAATTCACTGATCTCTCATCAGAGAGTTTTTCTGATCAGGGTGAATTATAACCCCAAACCAGCCAAAATTGATCACTGTGGAAAAGCAGGTCTATCTGCTGAATGCCAAGTCAGAATAGGTGTGACTATGTAAATACGATCTTCTCCTGAGGTCTTTTCCCCCAGTGCATCACTAGATGTCAGCAGGGAACTCATGCAGACCTTGCTTACATATTTTATAACCCACTCTTGATTGGCTATTTAAGCCTTTAGTTTACCTGGCCTGTCAGCCTGATTAGATAATTTATATTTCTATTCCCTCATCATACCTCTCTGAGGGAATTAATTAGTGCGAGAGTGATCAGAGTTCTGGCTCACCTACTAGCTCCCAGCACTCTGTCACATCAGGACAAAAAAAAGATAGGAATAAGAGAGCAGCAGTGAATCACTTAAATCGGCTTCTGTACCAGGTGACTGGAGGATAGCTAACATGATACCAATTTGTAAGAAAAACTCCAGAATGTAGGCCTGTAAGCCTAATTTCAGCACCTTGCAAATTGTTTGAAACTATAGTAAAGAAAAGAATGATCAGACACATAGATGAACATAATTTGTTGGTGAAGAGTAAACATGGGAACAGAAATCATGCCCCGCCATTCTATTAGAATTTTCTGAGGGGGTTAACAAACATGTTGACTATGGTGATCCAGTGGATCTAGTGTACTTGGACTTTCAGAAAGCCTTTGACAAAGTCTCTCACCAAAGACTCTTAGGCAAAGTAAGGAGTCATGGGGTAAGAGGGAAGGTCCTCTCATGGATCAGTAACTGGTTAAAAGATAGGAAACAAATGGTAGGAATAAATGGTCAGTTTTCACAATGGAGAGAGCTAAATAACAGGGTAACCCAAAGATCTGTACTGGGACCAGTGCTGTTCAACATATTCATAAATGATCTGGAAAAAGGGGTAAACACTGAGGTGGCAAAATTCTCAGATTATACAAAATTACTCAAAATAGTTAAGTCCAAAGCTTACTGTGAAGAGTTATAAAGGGATATCACAAAACTGTGTGACTGGACAACAAAATGGCAGATGAAATTTAGTGTTCATAAATGCAAAGTAATGCATATTGGAAAACATAATCTCAACTATAAATAGAAAATGATGGGGTCTAAATTAGCTGTTACCAATCAAGACAGGGATCTTGGAGTCATTGTGGATAGTTTTCTGAAAACATCTGCTCAGTATGCAGTGGCAGTCAAAAAAGCTAATAAAATGTTAGGAACTATTAGAAAAGGGATAGATGATAAGACCGTAAATATCATGATGCCACTATATAAATCCATGGTACGCCCACACCTTGAATACTGTGTGAATTTCTGGTTGCCCCATCTCAGAAAAGATATATTAGAAATGGAAAAGGTACAGAGAAGGTCAACAGTGATTAGGGGTATGGAACCGATTCCATATGAGGAGAGATTTAGACAACTGGAACTGTTCAGCTTAAAAAAGAGACAACTAAGGAGGTGTACGATAGAGATATATAAAATCATTAATGGTGTGGAGAAAGTGAATACAGAAGTGTTATTTACCCCTTCACATAAGAACCAGGGGTCACCCAATGAAATTAATAGGTGGCAGGTTTAAAACTAATATAAGGAAGTACTCATTCACACAATGCACAGTTACCAGGGGATGTTGTGAAGCTCAAAACTACAACTGGGTTCAAAAGAGAATTAGATAAGTTCCTGGAGGATAGGTTCATCAATGACTTTTAGCCAAGATGGTCAAGCATTCAACCCCATACTCTGAGTTTCTTTAAGCTTCTGACTGCCAGATGCTGGGACTGGACAACAGGGGATGGATCACTTGATGATTGCCGTGTTCTGTTCATTCCCATTGTCAGGGTTCCCTCCCCACTCTGAACTCTGGGGTACAGATGTGGGGACCCACACGAAAGACCCCCTAAGCTTATTTCTACCAGCTTAGGTTAAAAACTTCCCCAAGACACAAATTCTTTCCTTGTCCTTGGACGGTATTGCTGCCACCACCAAGTGATTTAGACAAAAATTCAGGAAAAGGGTCACTTGGAATCCCTATTTCCCCAAAATAGTCCCCCAAGCCTCTTCACCCCCTTTCCTGGGGAGGCTTAAGAATAATATACTAACCAATTTGTTACAATGTGAGCACAGACCTAACCCCTTGGTTTTTAGGACACTGAAATCAATCAGGTTCTTAAAAGAAGAATTTTATTTATAAAAAAAGTAAGAGAATCACATCTGCAAAATCAGGGTGGAAGGTAACTTTACAGGGTAAATAAAAAGATTTAAAACACAGAGGATTCCCCTCTGACTTTGCTTCCCAGTTACAAAACAGGAATGAAATGACCTCTTAGCATAGGGAAAATTCACAAGCTAAAACAAAATAATCTAATGCATTTCCTTGCCTTACTTACAATTTTTGTAATCTTAGATGAATCATTTTAGGTCTGTTCTCAGGAGATGTTGTTCCTTCCTGGTCTCTCTCTCCGTCCAGAGAGGGAACAAAACAAAGAGAGCCCAAACAAAACTTCCCCCCACTCAGATTTGAAAGTATCTTCTTTCCCCATTGGTCCTTCTGGTCAGGTGCCAACTAGGTTAATTGAACTGATTAACCCCTTACAGGTAAGGCAATTCAGTACAGCTGCCTGGTGTATATTTATGACACCCTTTGAAGCTTCTGGCAGTGACCTCTGTTGGAAGGCAGGATACTGGGCTAGATTGACCTAGTATGGCTGTTCTTAGTGATACTGTTTATGACTTTCTGGCTGAAGATGCTATGGGTGTCTGGGCTCATAAACCTAGCATTGGATCTTCAAATGTCTATCACACAGAGGTGGTCTGCTGGTGCCAGATATAAACTGGCTATCAATAAGTTTAGGCTTGAAATTAGATGACAGTTTCTAACTGTCAGAGGAATTGAGTTCTGGAACAGTCTTCCAAGGGGAGCAGTGGGGGCAAAAAATCCAACTTGTTTTAAGACTGAGCTTGATACGTTTATGAAGGGGATGGTATGATGAAATTGCCTACAATGACATATGGCCCATCCATGAGTAGGCTATTAGCAAATACCGCCAATGGCCAGAGATAGGACACTAGATAGGGAGTGCGTTGTGTTACTACAGAGAATTCTTTTTCCAGGTATCTGGCTGGTGGGTCTCACCCATATGCTCAAGGTCTAACTGATTGCCATATTTGGGTTCAGGAAGGAATCTTCCCCCTGGTCAGATTGGCAGAGACCTTTGGGGGTTTTAGTCTTCCTTTCCAGTGTGGGGCACAGGCAATTTGATGGTTTGTACCAGAGTAAACGGTGGATTTTCTGTAACCTGAAGTCTTTAAATCAAGGTTTGAAGACCTCAGTAACTCAGCCAGAGGTTATGGGCTTCTTACAAGAATTGGTGGGTCAGGTTTTGTGGCCTACAACGTGCAGGAGGTCAGACTAGGTGATCATGATGATCCCTTCTGGCCTTGAAGTCCACGAGTCTATCCTCCACCCAGGACCAGACAAGTTTAAAATGAATTCCTGATGCAAAGTCATCGTTTAACTACCATGTTAAACGAGTGAAGTCTAGCCCTGAATTCCCGCAGGAGGGCTTTATTGTGGGTGTATCAGAGTGCCCAAGCAAAAAGGTCAAGTCTCTGTAGTATAATGTTCCCAACATGTTCAAGAAAAGGAAGGTTTTTGTACAAATCCCAACATTAAACGCTTCCTTAGGACATCAACCTTATTCCAACCCTGCAAGGTCAGAACACGACCTTAGAACTTCATTCTGCTCCTTACAGCACTACACAGATTGCATCCCTGCAGGAAGGGTCATTACACTTCCTATCCATTAGAGTAGGCCTCCTGATGGCTACTATCTCCAGTTTTCCATTGTGAGCTGATCACAGTACAGAACTGACTAACGAGCACACTTCTCTTTAAAGCAGACGAATTTAAGCACACTCCTAGGTAGTCGCTGCCTGCTTTCTTGCATGAGCATAAGTGATTCTCAACTGTCAAGATCCTTTGACACCTGTAATGACCCCTCCCCTTTTCATCCTCACTCTACGGCCTTGACCAAGTAAATTTATGCTTTATCTCAATGTGTCTGCAGTTAAATATGCCAGAGAGATGTTTTTCCCTCAGGAAACAGCAACAATATCAGGCATAACGCAGAGTGCTTACAGCTAGTCTATGCAAAACTGTGTTCATATTACTAGTATCCCATCTTCCATCCTTCCCACCCTCTTGTTTTGTCTGATTGTAAACCTAGATTATACGGTCTTTGGTGCAGGACTGTCTCTTACTATATAGCACCTAGCACAATGGAGCCCCAACCCGGACTGGGATCTCTAGGTGCTACTACAATAATCTCCTCTAACTTGGCGCTAGCAAGCTGACGTTTTTCAAGGGAGTTCTCCATGTGAAGGAGGAGTGATTACATGACACATGGGGTGAGTTTGTTGTCTGTTTGTTGTGTGCTTGCTTGCTTGCTGAGTGCCTGTGTCACTGAAGTTTATTCTGTGTCTGTTTAGGGGGTTGTGCACGGAACCTAGCAGCCTGGTAGGCAAGGCTGAGAGCTTCCTAAGGAGGTTCTACCCTGCAATACTTTGATCCCTAATCCCTTAAAAATCCCTTGATGAGGGGATGGAGCTAACTCGGGGGTTTAAAAACAATCTTTTAAGTGACCAGAGGAGCTAGCGAACAGGAGACTTTTGCAAGGGAGTTTAGAGAGGGACCGTGAGAGCCAGATACACCTAGCAAACATTCTCTAAACATAGCTAATAAACATATACACACACACACCCAAAACAAAAAGCAAGCAAGCAAGCAAACAAAAAATCAAACAAAACCCTGCAAGAGTAAAAATAATGCATGCAGAAATCCATCAGGAAAACGGGGGCTATCCAATTTAGTGCATTGAATGCAGCATGTACGATTCAGATGGCATGTGTGCACATTCCGTGCAAGCAACTCATGGCCCTCAGAAACCAAGTACAGGCTCTTGAGACCAGAGTGGCAGAACTGGAGGAGCTAAGGGAGACAAAGAGGAACATAGACGAGACTTTCTGGGATGTGACAGAGCAGTCTCACCCACAGTCTGACAGTTTCTGTACTGTTGAGGAGGATGAAAGTCTCGTTGAAGGAAAACATCAAGCTGGAGTGAAAGGAAACAATCCCACAGTTGGGATCCTCCTTCCAGATCATGTCATGGTATCCTCTCACACTGTGCACATCTCTCCAGGGGAGGCAACCCCAGTTATTAGGAAGAGACAGGTAAGAGTAATGGGGGATTTGATTACTAGAAATATAGATAGTTGGGTTTGTGATGACCAAGACAACCTCATGGTGAATTGCCTGCCAGGTACGAAGCTTGCCGAGACATCTAGACAGACTTACGGGCAGTGATGGGGAGGAGCTGGTGATCATGGTACATGTAGGTATCAGTGACATAGAGAAAGGTAGAAGAGAGGTCTGGGAGGCCAAGTTTACGCAGCTAGGAAAGAAATTAAAGTCTAGGTCTTCCGTTATAGCATTCTCTAAAATGATTCCAGTTCCATGCCCTGGGCCAGTTAGATAGGCAGAACTGCAGGGACTCAGTGAGAGGGATGAGATGATAGTGTTTGGAGGAGGGACTTAGGTTTATTAGGAAATGGAGAACCTTCTGGGAAAGGAGGAGCCTATACAGGAAGGATGGGCTCCACCTAAACCAAAACGGAAACAGATTGCTGGCATGTAAAATTAAAAAGATTGTAGAGGAGTTTCTATACTAAGGACTAGGGGAAGCTGACAGGTGCAGAGAAGCACATGATTCAGACAGAGACATCCTGTAAGGGAGGATTTATTAAAGGGGATACTCTATATCCTAGTAAAGACAAGGGGATAGAAGTTGATAACGTACAGGTAGGAACTTAAGAGAAACAGTCAAATGAAAGAGTCCCATTCAATGATATTATCTGAAGGCAGACAGCTAAATATTGACAGATTTTATAAGTGTTTTTTATACAAATGCAAGAAGTCTAAATACTAAGGTAGGTGAACTTGAGTGCCTGGTATTAAATGAGGATATTGACATAACAGGAATGTGACAGGGTGTACCTACCCCACACCAGCCCTGAAAGGGTTAACTGTACTTTGCAGGCTGAGGAAACCCCGCCCCTCTGACTCTGCTGTGCATGCTCAGCCTGGAAGCAGAGTATAAAAGGATGCAGCCCAACTCAGTCTGGGCAGGCTGCTGAAGGGGGAAGATGCAGACTGCAGGCTCTCTCCAGGGAGCTGCTACAGGCCCTGGTTACAGAGCCATGGCACACAGAGTTCCAGATGGATTCCAAGCTGCCTGGCAAGCCTGGACCGCACCAACAGGAGCTATGCCACTTGAGGACCCCAGAGGCATAACATAATGCTTGAGTGTTTATATCATTCCAACAATTTTTTCTTAAACAAAATGTTGTACTCTGGCTTTTCCAGATTACCACTATTAATAAAGGTCCATTATTACTTTTCCATGATTTTCCATGTCTTGTCCACAACTTAGCTGCAATTATTTGAAGATCATCCTGCGATTCAAGTAGGGCCTTAAGTATAGCAGTAGAAATATACTACCAACCACTTGACCAGGATGGTGACAGTGATCGTAAAATGCTCAAGGAGATTAGAAAGGCTATAAAGCCAAAAAACTCAATAGTAATTTGTTGATTTCAACTATCCCCATATTGACTGGGAATATGTCACCTCAGGACAGGATGCAGAGATAAATTTTCTAGACATCATTAATGATTGTGTCTTGGAGCAGCTAGTCCTGGAACTCTCAATTCTTGATTTAGTACTAAGTGGCAACACAGGATCTGGTCCAAGAGGTGAATATAGCTGAATTGCTTGGTAATAGTGACCAAAATGTAATTAAATATAATATGCTTGTATGGGGGGAAATACAAAAGAAACATACCAAAGTAGTATTTAACTTCAAAGAGGGAAACTACAAAAAATGAGACTAGTGAAATGGAAATTAAAAAGAACAGTCACAAGAGTAAAATGCCTGGAAGCTTCATGGAAACTTTTAAACAACACCATAATAGAAACTCGAAATATATGCATACCCCAAATATTTAAATAAATAAAAAATAGGAAAATGACCAAAAAATGCCACCATGGCTAAACAAAGAGTGGTTAGAGACAAAAAGGCATCACAAAAAAATAGGAAGACAAATCCTACTGAGGAAAATAGAAAGGAACATAAACTCTGGCAAATGAAGTGTAAAAGTATAATTAGGCAGGCCAAAAAAGAATTTGAAGAGCAACTAGCAAAAGACACAAAAACTAACAGCAAAAAATGTTGTAAAAACATCAGAAGCAGGAAGTCTGCCAAACAATCAGTTGGGCCACTGGACAATTAAGATGTCAAAGGAGCATTAAAGGTAGACAAGGCCATTTTGAAGAGGCTAAATGAATTCTTTGCATTGGTCTTCACTGTAGAGGATGTGAGGGAGATTCCTACACTTGAGCCATTCTTTTTAAGTGGCAAATCTGAGGGATCAATAGAGTGGGTTTTGGAACAAATTGAGAAATTAAACAGTAATAAGTCACCAGGACCAGATGGTATTCACCCAAAAGTTTTGAAGGAACTCATATATGAAAACGCAAAACTACTAACTGTGGTATGTAACCTGCCACTTAAATCAGCCTCTGTACCAGAAGACTCATGGATAGCTAATGCGACTCTGATTTTTTTAAAAAAAGGTTCCAGTGGCAATCCTGGAAAATTCAGGCTGCTAAGTCTAACTTCAGTACCAGACAAATTGGTTGTAACTATAGTAAAAGAACAGAATTATTAGACACAGTATGGTAGGAAAGAGTCAACATGGCTTTTGTAAAGGAAAACCATGCCTCACCAATCTATTAGAATTCTTTGAGGGCGTCAAGAAAGTGGATAAGAGTGATCCAGTGGATATAGTGTACTTGGTCTTTCAGAAAGCCTTTGACAAGGTCCCTCACCAAAGGCTCTAAAGCAAAGTAAGCAATCATGGGATAAGAGGCAAGGTCCTCTCATGGATCCGTAACTGGTTAAAAGATAGGAAACAAAGGGAAGGAATAAATGGTCAGTTTTCACAGTGGAGAGAGGTAAATAGTGGGGTCCTCCAAGGATCTGTACTGGCACCTGTGCTGTTCAGCATATTCATAAATCTGGACAAGGGGGTAAGCAGTAATGTGGCAAAATTTGCAGATGATGCAAAATACTCAGGATACTAAATTCAAAGCAGACTGCGAAGAGTTACAAAGGAATCTCACAAAACTGGGTGACTGGGCAACAAAATGGCAGATGAAATTCAATATGGATATGTGCAAATTATTGTACATTAGAGACCATAATCCCAACTATCCATACAAACAGATGGCATCTAAAATAGCTGTTACCACTCAAGAAAAATCTTGGAGTCATTGTGGACAGTTCTCTGGAAACATCTGCTCAATGTGCTGCAGCAGTCAAAAACACTAACAGAATATTAGTAACCATTAGGAAAGGAATAGCAAATAAGACAGAAAATATCAGGCCAGTACATAAATCCATGGTATGCCCACATGATGAATACAGCATGCAGTGCTGGTCACTCCACCTAATAAAAGTTAAATTTGAAATGAAAAAAGTACAGAGAAGGGCAACAAAAATGATTAGGTGAATGGACCAGCTTCCATATGAGGAGAGATAAAAAGATGGGGACTGTTCATTTTAGAAAGTGATGACTGAGGGGTGTAGTAGAAAGAAAGAGCCTGAAACATGAGGCCTGATGTAAGAGGCCTGAGGCCTGAACTAAAGTAGTGATCAAGCCCTGCTAACATAAAGCAAAGTTAGCATAAGTCAGGCTATGAACAGAACTCAAGGCCTGTTATAAAACATGCCTGCTTTGAAGTTCACAGTATCGGCAAGATCTGGGCTGGTATTGCAAAAACACACGCAATCGTAAGAAGTGCTAGGCACAGTACACTCATGTAAGCACATTCCATAAGGATGGTACCAGAATACCAAGTATGGTACACACACATTCCCCAAAGATGATGCAAGGACACACTGAGCCCTCTTAAAGATGAGGTCAGGATGACAGGATCATGGATAGAGATGTTTTGATCAAACCAACATGTACAAGGTAAAGGGGGGTAACTCACCACGTCAGAGTGTAGTGAGATTTTTGCCTTGAATGTTCTCAATAGAGGCTTGCAGAAAAACCTTGGAAGGGGTTTAAAATTTAATAAAATTATTTCTCTCAATTGGACATAAAAAGAATGGTGACACTATCAGGGCACATTGGTCTGCATAAAACAGTAATCACTTGTACGATTAAGGCTTTAAATAAATAGAAATTAATGATAGTCTAAATTTAGAAAATCCAATATGGCAGATCAAAATGGCAGCTATAGGGATGCTGTATTAATGGGGAATGACTCAGCAGAATCTTCTAGAACCTTCTAGAATCTAGGATGGTGTCAGCAGTGGGGCTTTCCCACCTAAAAATAGGTATGACATCAAAGGGGTGGGGCTGCCGTACCTAAAATAGGGATGATGTCATAGGGGAGGGGCTGAAAGGCTGGAAACTGATTGGCTGAGCCTGAGAGAGCAACCAGTATATAAGGCTGATAGCTAGCAGGCTGAACTTGTGGGTTTGGTGGAGAATAGACGCTGCAAGATGCCTGCAAAGAAACAAAAGCTGTTGACCTGCAAAGCAGCAGCAGCAGCAATAGAACCCTGAGGTTGCCTTGGCAATGGTTGACATTGCGACCTAGCCAATGGAGAAGGCAACAGCTTTCCGGACAGCACAGGCTTCCATATCAGTCACCAGAGGGCAGCTCTCTCACAGCAGACAATGTCAAACATCAGTAGACAGTGCTTCCCTTTTGACTGATCAGAAGGACCCGATTGATGACTCAGAGGGATTTAAGAATAATTGAAATAAGTGTAGTCTTCTATTCACTATCAAGGAACGTATGGGTTTCACTTGTAAATAAAGCCGGATGCCTGTGGTCTAAATGAGATCTTCTCCTACCCATCCGGTAGTCACTTGGCCAGCACTTATTGGATGTTAAATGTTAAAAGTCAAATAGTAAATGCTAGTGTTAAGTGAATGATTACATTGTTATATAGTCTGTGTCTTGTATTTGCTGCTCCGCTTTAATTCTTTCAATAGTAAATCTATTGCATTTTGCTCTGTTCTATATATATATATATATTCTTTCTTGCTTTTCTAAAATACATTGTAACCACTTATTTCTTTAAATAAATACTTCTTTTGCTTTCCAAGAATTACTGCTTGTGTGTCCATTCTTGAGCAGAAGGCTGTATCAGTGTCCTTTCAAGGGTTAGCAAGACTAGCTTGCTCTGGGGAGCCCTCTGCGGGTCAGAGACAAGCCCCCTGGTAACACTCTGGCAATTCCTTTAGGGTGGGCCACAACCTTGTTACCCCTTTGTTAAATTAGACAGGTTTGTAGGTAATTTAATTGTCTAAAATCTTAGGGTAGGTAACAAGAGAGGCAATATGTAACTTGTGTGTAGCAGTGTATAAAACAGGGGTCTCAGAGGGAGTATATTTGTCCAGCCAAGGGGGAAATGGAAAGTCCCGCCATTTACTGTGCTGGTCCATTGTTATGGGCATACATGCATTAGGGATCTACAGGATACTAGGACTGTGCTTCGTCGACAATAAACCTGGCTGGATGACTTTGCTACAAACCAACTTTTGTGGTCTTTGTGGGCAGTTCGCTCGAGATCTGCTGTGTCAGCTATCTGTGCAGAGCTGGGACAGCATACACTGGGAACACACACTTGCCTCCAACAACTAACTATAAGGGGATTATGATAGAGATCTATGAAATCGTGAATGGTGGGGAGAAGATGAGTAAGGAAGTGTTATTTACCCCTTCACATAACACAAGAACCAGGGGCCGCCTAATGAAATTAATAGGCAGCAGGTTTAAAACTAACATAAGGAGGGTCTCATTCACAGAATGCATTGTCAACCTGTGGAACTCTTTGCTGGGGGATGATGTAAAGGCCACAACTCTGACTGGTTCAACAAAGAATTAGATAATTTCATGGAGGATAAATCCATCAATGGCTATTAACTAAGATGGTCAGGGATACAACCCCATACTCTGGGTGTCCCTAAACCCCTGACTGCTAGCAGCTGGGACTGGATAACAGGGGATAGATCTCCCTGTAAATTGCCATGTTCTGGTCATTCCCTGTGAAGCATCTTGCACTGGCTACTTCTGGAAGACAGGATTCTGTGCTAGATGGACCATTGGTCTGACCCAGTATAGTCATTCTTATGTTCTTAACCCTTCTTGATTCAGACCTCCTATATCCTTCTCTATATCTGCACCATATTGGCGTTGCATCTCACTACTTTGATTCTATCTCTGCTTAAATCCTTATTCATCTCTTCAAACACCCTTCTCTGTGGCTTCCTTAAATTCCAGGTCTCCAGATTCCAACATGTGCAGAGTACAGCTTTCTTACCGGTCAGTTAAATAGATAGAAATGGCAGAACCTCTGCTCTCTGCTACATTTTATAACCGTCACAAAAATATTTTGCTTCTCCCCACTTTTTATCAATTATTTAATTATTTAATAGCAGGGGAATTTCTCTTCTCTATTTCAAAGACTTCCTTATTTTTATAAAATATACTAAGTACATTTAGGAATATCCTATGCATTGTTAGTACATCTAAGAGAATCAGATAATTATTAACTCACAGTTGTCAAAATAAAGGAATAAAGTACATTTCATGCCAAGTTCTTGCTTTTGGTGTTTATTTGTGTATTACCAATTTGCAAAATTCAGTAGACTGCAATGGGTCTCCCAGATGTTACAGTAAATTATTGAGGCCTTTATGTATTTAGTTCATGTAAAGTTTCCGCTTGTGTACAGGGCCATCATAATGCCTATGCACTACTTAAGTCTTATATTAAAGACATAAGTGGTGCACAGGCTTTGTGCAGGCGTAGGAGCATGATCTACTGAAGTGAATGGGAGTCCATTGACTTCAACAGGATTTGGACCAGATCCTAAATGCACTGGAGTGATTTCCTCCTCTATGAAGTGTTTTGAGATATATATTCTGATTTCTATTAAAGATATCATATACAGAATAAAATTACGGTACATTGCCTGGCATCTTAATAGCAGCTGAATTGTGATATATATGCTACTGGCAGTGGACTTAGTTCATTAGTTTAAGTATAATTCAGTGCAGATTTGATTTAAACAATTACCATCTGACACCTGTTCAGTGGCCTGTGTAAAATTAATTAGTGGTCTCTATCCTGTTTGCAACAGATAAGGGCCCACATTGTAAAAAACAAGATTACAAGGGGACAGAACTGCAGACATATTAAAAGAAAATAAGTCTAATCTTTCTTCTGGGTTTGTTCCCCCAGTAAATTATAGGGTATATAACTTAGAATTCCAGGAGCGCTTCTTCTAAATTGGAATGTGTAGCTATAATTTATCTGTAATGTTAATGTCAGTGAAGATGGTAATTATAAGACAGTAGTTACTTTTTAATTATAATTGACAATAATTATCATATTTTAAGTGGTATATAAACATGATGAGATAAGAGTGTAAACAGAAATCTGAGAATTTACTTGAGAAAAAAATAACAGTATTTTGAAGCAAATGACATGAAAGCAAAAATCAGGCTGACATTTCCAGCATTCATTAAACCAAATTTCAGAATCACTTGGCTTCAGATTCCTAACATGTTACCCTTGGGGAAACAGGGGCATCATAATCGGTTTCTGCTATCTACAGACACGAAGAGTAAAATTTTAAAAGACATCTAAGACCCATTTTCAAAAGTGATTTAGGCTCAGATTTTTAAAGGTATTTAGGCTTTGGTTAACACACATTAGGCACCTGAAAATCCCACTAGGTACCTATCTGCATCTTTAGGTGCCTAAATACCTTTTAAAAACTGGATCATAAGTGATTCAGCCATCTAAATCACTTAGTCCCAGATTTTTTAAGATATTTAGGCATTGTTCCACTTAACATTGCTACCCCTAACTAACTTAGGATCCTAAGACTCATTATCAAAAGGAGCTAAATCAGCTAGCTCTTGCAAAGATGGGCAGAACAATACAGAGGTACCTTTAAAAATCTGGGATTAAGTGACTTTTGACAATTTTACTCAATCTATACTAGGAGCAAGTTTGTATGATCTTAAATGATCTAATATTTACAGAAGATAAAGTAGATAGGTATCATGAGACCTTTTAGTGTAGGATGTACCTGTGACGAGAAATATAAAGCACGCATTGGCACAGAAGGGCCAAAGGAACTGCTTTGGGTTGGAGTGGCCTCGCCCCTCTAAATCAAGCCAGGATTGGAGGAGGAATTAAAAGGAGGGAACTCCACTGAGATGAGGGCAACCCTGGGACGGGAACAGGCGGCTGAACTTCTCCAACCCTGAAGAGAGGGCTGGCAGCCTGCAGAGTCCCTGGTCTCGCAGAACGAGAGTGCGGATTCCCTAAGCTAAAACAGGGACAAAGCTGAGACTTACACTGGAGCCCCAGTGAACGCTGACATGGACAGTGATCCTCCCAGGGCTGTCTAAAGTAAAAGAGAGACATATCCTGGTGGGAGCTGCCTATAGGTTTTTCCTTTTCCTCTCTGTTGTTTAACCTCATTTGCTGATTGCGGGCTGCTTCACTGCTTCATCTGAGACCCCGAGAGGGGACAAAACAGCCAAGAGGCCTTGGCCAGAGGGTTGAGCACCAGCCCGCTAGAAAGACACATCCTGCAGCACCCATGCGGGAGGAGGTAATTGGACTTACATGCACGTGTCCCCCCACGTTGCTCCTAAAAGGGGCGCTCTACCACATACAGGTTCAGAACTGTGCCATATACCCCACAAAATACCTGATTTTGAATAAAAATATTTTCTTTGAGGTGTTCTAGCTGTAGACTGATAGACAGGGCTGTGAGTTCGTCAGATTTCACAGTTGGGCCTGATTGGTATCTGGAGAGGACACCTCCAAGGAAAAACTCAGTTGTATTGATGATTCAAGGCCTGGTCCAAAGCACACTGAAGTCAATAAAGGTTTTCTACTGACTTCAATGATTGATTCAGGCCCTCGAGAAGCAGCACTCTTCCCTCTATGCCATGAATGGATTAATGACGCACCAAGATGTAATGTTCTATTGGAGGTGACATCTTGTGAATGAGACATAAAACAGAATCTGACCACTTGTGGTCATAAAATACCCCCTGGGACCTTCTGCAAGTGTAAACCCCACTTATAGTGAGGCTTTCTGGCTTCCCCAAGTGGCTGGACCACATAGAGGTTCATGAGTCTGTGACCGGCTTTGAATTGCAGAGCTGAGTCTTATAGCTCAGCCAGAAGAGGCTGAGGGCTTTTTTTAGATCTAGATGTAGAGGTCCAGGCTTCAGACCTGACTGCAGTGACCACCTTGGGGCACTGTGTTATACGAGAGTGGGGAGGATGGGAGGGTCTCAAATTTCCTGCTCAAACTTCGCTTTGGGTGACAACATTCTGTCTTCCTAAACAGTCCCTGCAGTCCCCCCACCTTCTTAACTGAAGCTGTTACAATATATATGTTATAAACATACTATAAACTAAATGTATTAAATCCTCCTGCCCAAGTCCTTGGTGCCTGTCCAAGTGTTAAAAACCGAAGTATAAATATCCTTAATTCAAACGTTTTTATTGCCCAAGACATTTCACGGCATAATAGCCTATGGGACAGTTAAAAGCCTACCATAAATCACAACACCCCACAACCAGCCACCACAAATCTCTCAGCCCACTACTTCCCAAATGCTCGAGAGTGCAGACGAGTGCTGCCCCATGTTCTGATAGTTAACAAGACCTGGGTTCTGTAAGACAAGAGGGGATGTGAGTTCTGGGACCGCCCTGTGCGGTTTCCCATACTGGCTTCGACAATCCCCTGAAGTCAGCATAAGGGGAGTGGCAGAGGGAAAGGGAGTGTGGCTATGTCCCAGTGATCTCCAAATGCTGCAACTGCCCATTGGGGCTTCAGGCTGCTTTAAGCTTGGGCTGACAGCTGGCCCACTGCAGAGAGGCTACAAGGTATGGGGGAGCACAAAGGTGGCTTATAAGCTCCTTGGTTGCACCAAATGCGCCACAGCCACAGCTGATAATCAAAGAGCAAGTAATAGAGTTGTTTGCAGGAAATTATCAGAGTCTAGCATGAAAGCAGAGCAAATAGACAAGTACATGGAAACTAGGCTGGGAAGCACAAAACAAAAATAGCCGACGATATAAAAAAGACCAAATGGGAGAGGATTAGTAACCGAGGGATGTACAGAAATGAGTTCTGGGATGCTAGCTGTTTCTTAGCTCCTTAGATGACTCAGAGGGGATAATAAGTAATCTGCAGTTTGTTGATGATACCAAAAGGAATCGCACAACAGATTGTGCTGCAGATGTCATTGTTTAAAGATTTTTTTTTAATATACATGTTTTGCTTTTGGGCAAGAAAAACAAAGTGGCAAACAGCATTTATTGGCGGTAATTACTAAAGTCATTCCCGGAAGCAAGAAATGTTATGAAGTTATGTGATGGAGAGAGGTGGGTACATTTTTAATGGAATGTTATTTGGTTTCAAAGTGTAATAGATCAGCAAGTGGGTTGAGTAGGGCATTGCTAGCCAAAAGCTTTAAAACATATTTAATTGGAAAATGCTGAAATTATATGTCATCTGAGCAAGTTCTTTTTCTTTATTTGAATTCACACGAATTCAAAGGAGAATACCATATATCCCAAGGTAAAAGCTTTATGTACTGATGGAATGAAATGTTCCTTGACTCACCTTCTAAGATACTTAAATAGACAGACTTTGAGGTGGCGGTGGGAAGGGGAATATACAAAACTGTGCATTAGTATAGAATTAAAAGCTAAAGCTACCTTATATAGCACTTAAGGGTTTTCAGATGTTTAACAACTTAACCATGCTCCCATTGAAGTCAATGGCAAAACTCCTATTAACTTTGATAGGAGTAAGTTTGGCCCCCATACAAAAAACAAAATTGCCCAGATAATATATTTTTTCAGATTAAATTGTTGGTGACTGGTGACCCAGAGGAGTGGGTAAACTAAGCTGACATACAGAAGCAGGCACAAGATCAAAAAGACTTAGAGGGGACCTTATAGAGGTGTTTGACATTAAAGTGGCTGTGATAAAAACGTAGAAGTCCCTTTATGTCTCTCTCCTGTATTTAAGGAGCACAAGGGGACATTTGAAGTGAATGGGCAGCAAATATATAAAAAAAATATGGCTTACCATGGCATACAGTCATCACGTAGGATTCACTATTACTACTACAAGAGGTCATTGAATCAAATGCTACAGCAGGCTTATTAGAAGGGTTTGCTAAATCTCCCTGTCCAATCATCTCTGTGCAAGTCCCAGCAGACTTTTCTTCACCTAATGAAGAACATGTTCCTGTTTGCAGATGCAGCAGAGAAACTAAGGGTACGTCTTCACTACCTGCCGTACCGGCGGATAGCAATCAATTTATCCGGGATCGATATATCGCATCTCGTTAAGACGTGATATATCGATCCCCGAACGCGCTCACCATCGACTCCGGAACTCCACCAGAGCAAGCGGCGGTAGCGCAGTCGACGGGGGAGCCATGGCCATCGATCCCGCGCCGTCTGGACCCCAGGTAATTCGATCCAAGATACTTCGACTTCAGCTACGCTATTCGCGTAGCTGAAGTTGCGTATCTTGGATCGATCCCCCCCACCTAGTGTAGACCAGCCCTAAGCAATAAATGGGCACGAGACTTCCTTATCTTTTATGGTGGCCTCTGTGAGTTTGCGTCGAGGCACAATGGCTGTGGAGACAGGCAGCTCTGCTCTCCAGGTATATCTGTGCTATGGATAAATTAAGGATGTCAGTCCCAAGGACTCTCCATCCAGCAGCTTTCATGACCACAACATTAACACACACACCCTTTTTTTTTTTTGGTTAATAAAGGTGCTTCATAATTGTATGATCATGAATGAGATGCTAAGAGAAAGGCAGTCAAATGTCATGCTTCATGTACAGGAGGTCAGACTAGATGGTCTGGTAGTCCCTTCTGGCCTTCAACTCTATGACCCTTAGAATCATAGAATATCAGGGTTGGAAGGGAACTCAGGAGGTCATCTAGTCCAACCCCCTGCTCAAAGCAGGACCAATTCCCAACTAAATCATCCCAGACAGGGCTTTGTCAAGCCTGACTTTAAAAACCTCTAAGGAAGGAGATTCCACCACCTCCTCAGGTAACCCATTCCAGTGCTTCACCACCCTCCTAGTGAAAACATTTTTCCTAATATCCAACCTAAACCTCCCCCACTGAAACTTGAGACCATTACTCCTTGTTCTGTCATCTGCTACCACTGAGAACAGTCTAGATCCATCCTCTTTGGAACCCCCTTTCAGGTAGTTGAAAGCAGCTATCAAATCCCCCCTCATTCTTCTCTCCTGAAGACAAAATAATCCCAGTTCCCTCAGCCTCTCCTCATAAATCATGTGCTCCAGCCCCCTAATAATTTTTGTTGCCCTCCACTGGACTCTTTTCAATTTTTCCACATCCTTCTTATAGTGTGGGGCCTAAAACTGGACACAGTATTCCAGAGGAGGCCTCACCAATGTCGAATAGAGGGGAATGATCAAGTCTCTCGATCTGCTGGCAATGCTCCTACTTATACAGCCCAAAATGCTGTTAGCCTTCTTGGCAACAAGAGCACACTGTTGACTCATAACCAACTTCTCGTCCACTGTAACCCCTAGGTCCTTTTCTGCAGAACTGCTGCCTAGCCAGTCGGTCTCTAGTCTGTAGCAGTGCATGGGATTCTTCCGTCCTAAGTGCAGAACTCTACACTTGTCCTTGTTGAATCGCATCAGATTTCTTCATGGCATTAGGTAAGGATACAGATCAAATTTCCCTGCTTTATAACAATGCACAATTGACTGAAGTCCCCTCTCTGTTATTTTTACTCTTGGTCCTCTGTGTGTTAGTGCAAAAAAAACCAAAACACCTTTCCTCTTAAGCATTAGGTATTGGCCACTGCCAAAGTCAGAGGGTGCCAACTTGATGGGCCAATGATTTGATCTAGTCTGGCAAATCCTATGTCCCTGTCACATATGCAGCCCAGGATAGAAGGAGAACTAGTCAGTCTGACAGATTCCAGGGGAGTTGCCTTGCTTGCTGTGTACTAGCCATGTAGAGTGTAGACACAAACCATGTTTACAACCAACCAAACGACCAACTTGACTGGTTAACTGGATGAAGTTCTATGGCCTTTGGCACAAACTAGATGAGCTAATGGTCGTGTAGCAAAAGTCTTCTCAAACTCAGCACCAGAGCCTGTCTGCCTCAGTTTCCCCTTCATATCAGTCATTCACCAACTCCCAGCAACCCCACTTTGTCAGGTCACTGCAATGGCTTAGCTCTCCAGCTAACCCTAAAAGCACACCCTTTTGGGTTTTAACTCAACATAAACCTCAAACCAAATCTTCTGCCCCAGACTACTGAGAGCATAGTGCATGTGTCGCCTCTTTCACCTTCTATTCAGCCCTTCTTCCGGGCCCAGCTGCCAGCCTTTTTGGGTTCTAATCAGTTCCTTCCCTTTGCATAACTGCACCCCCCTCTCACAAGGTATGTTTACACTGAACACTCATGGCAGTGACAGGTAGGATATATGTAGCTACACAACACAGTGTAAAGCAGGCTATGTCCACACTGCGGTGTGTAGTTACAGACAGCAGTGAAAGGCTCTGGGATGGGGAAGGCAGTGGGGACAGGCTCCGGCATCTGCCCACTGTCAGAGCCTTTCACTGCAGCAAGGAAAGACTCTGGAAGGCAGGAGGCAGCGGGGAAACGCTCCGGCAGCAAGGAGCAGCCAGAACCTTTCTACACCACAGGGAGCTGCTGGAGCCTTTCCTCGTTGCTGGAGTCTTTCCCTGAGACAGGGACACTACACTTCTAAAAACACATGGGGGAGGCAGCGCAGAGAGCTTGCGTAAGGTATATGCTATAAGGATCTGGTGCAGGGTCTTACCTAAGCAGTGCCTCACTGTCTGCACTGTTATTTATACCTGTGCTAGGGGTGTGTGCAGTGCATGTTCTCTATGTGCAGCTATAAGGAGTGTGCAGTGTGGACATACCCACAGGGGGCAGTGTAGGGGGAACACCCGCCCTCTACTCTGAGTTCCCAGCCTGGAAGACCCTAAACCACAAGGTTGTCTGCCACATAGCCTAAATTACCCTGTCTCTCCTTCCCAGGGCCTCTTCCAGGCCTTCTCACTGACCTGTTCCTGGCTGGCCCTCTCACTCTTGATAGAACATTCCTTGCAAGGTCTAATCCCCCTAGAGTCCCTCCCACTCTTGATGGAGCATTCACTGTTAGATCTACTCTCCACTGCATCTCTCTCAGCTCTGGTCTCCCTTAGAGCACAGGCTGTTTTTATATCCCAGCAAGCCTGGTTTTTAGTCACCTGCTCCCCATCATGTGACCCTTGCATTCATTCTTTTCACCTGGGGAGCTGAGCTAAGCCTGGCACAGACCCAATCCCCTTCAAGGGCCAACTCATCCGGTGACAAGTCCCTTCTGGCTTTAAAATACATGAACTGATGGGAGGAAAAAAAAACACTTGATTAAAAGTATTAGGGTGGATACAGCCAAACTGTGCAAATAGGAGATTCAGATAAACCCTTTCACTAGTGTAATCACATAGGTCCAATAACTAAGAAAACAAACAAACAAGAACAGACAGCAAAACATCTCAACCTTTCACACAAATAGCCAGCTTACTCCCAGGAAACACTGCTTGTAATTACATGTCTGGGTTGGATTTCGGGGCTTTGATTCACGTGACTTCAGCTTCTGTGAGAAGCAAGGGATGCAGGATCTGGTGCTGCTGTTATATTAATTTACAACCTCCATAAATCCGCCCAAACAATAATTTCCACCACATTTCAAGGGTTCCTTCGGCATCAGCCTGTTAATCTCCCATTCCTCATGTCATCCTATCATTTTCTGCCTTTCCATGGTGCTTCAGATAACCCTGGTGTCGTTCATGGAAAATCAGTTTACATCTGCTCACCAGCAAATTAGAGAGACAGGATAGGTGAGGTAATATCTTTTATTGAACCAACTTCTGTTGGTGAAAGAGACAAGCTTTCGAGCTACACAGAGCTCTTGTTCAGGTACAAGATCAAACAGATAGTTTAGCACAAGTAGTCAGCATATATTCTATGGGACAATTCAAGGTGAAGTTGTCCATTAATACCCCTGTAGTCATAGGACTACAAAGGGGAGTTAATAGGTTACAGATTATTGTAATAGGCCATAAATCAGTGTCTTCATTTATGGTGATGCTCTCTGTAGCTCGAAAGTTTGTCTTTTTTACGAACAGAATGATCCTAATGTCTTTGGACCGACACAGCTACAAAATACTGCATACCCCATCAAATGGTCATGCCAAATTTATCAGCATCATGAAGTTCTAATACACACACAGCATTAAAAATCCATTAAATTTACCTGTTTCCAAAACTGGCAAAATAACTAGTTTATACTTTGGATGAATAACCAGACCATTTTATACTGTAAACCTCTTTTTTTAAAAGATGTTTGGAAATGTACAATGTATCTGAAGTGCTTTTCTAATTAAAAACAAACTATTTTGTTTGTAGTTATTATAAAATTTCCCCCAGGAAACACTATCTCTAAATTCTTCTAAAAATTAGGTTAACAAATGACTTGTTACAATTTTATATTTAAAGCAGATTGTGTTTAGCTTGCAATTACTCTTTGAATAAAACCAAAAGACACTAACAAGCTGCTGAGGTAGGAAAATACCTAGTAATGCCTGAATTTCAGTCCTTAAGAGATTCTGAAATTATCCTTAATTAGAACTAAATTTGTGACTTAATCAGAAAAACACCATGTTTTAAAGTTTGTATTCTTTCACCAGATGCATATTTTCATGTTTACAAAGAGAGAAACCCCTTGTTAGGCAGGGAAAATAGAACTATTTTAATTCTTGAATATGAAATTACAACAGTCTTTAAAACTTAAAGATACATTTACACTGCAACTGGGACCGAGCCTCCCAGCCTGGGTAGACAGACTCACACTACCTCGACTGAAGCTAGTGCACTAAAAAATAGACGTACGTTGTTATGCTGCTGAAGGCTCGGCCTAGCCATCCAAACTCAGATCCAGGGGGTCTGGTGTGTCCCAGCTCAGGTGGCAAGCCTGAGCCTCTGCTGGTGCCGCAACATCCACACTGCTATTTTTTGTGACCTAGCTTGAGCCAAAGTAGCATGAGTCTGTGGACCTCAGCTGGGAGGGATGCTCCCCGCTGCACTGTAAGCATATCCTAATTGTCCACATAACCCGTGTTATACCTGTGAAGAGTTTACGGAATCTCCATATCTTTAGGCTAGGGAATGGATTCAGATGACCTCAGATGTCCATCAGGTCCACAATCGAGTTGAACCAAAGGTGCCTGAATATGTCCAAGGCCTGGATGGTTGGACTGTTTTCTCTATCTGCTTTGCAATCCAAAAAGAAGCCCACCTTCTCCAGCACAAAGGCTAAAGCATCCATGACTAATTGCTCATCAAGCTTGAAATATCATCCAATATTTTTAAGTACTCCATTAATTCAACTGGATGTGAATCTGGCTTGGCCTGCAGTCTCTTTCTGATTAAAGGCATCTTTCCATTTCTGACATGGCATTGTAATAAACGTATGAGTTATCCATCTTTGTCATTTTTGCCTTAATAAAAGTTTGTACCTCGAGTTCCTCTCAGCTGAGATCAATGCACTTTAATTTACACGCAATTAATTAAGCCTCACTACCCTCCTTTTCTCTGTTATTCTCCACACCCTTAAATTTAGCATCATCTCTGATCACTCTTTCCATTTCCTCACCCATCTGATCCCTTGCTAAACCTTGCTGCTTCTTCCTGTGCAGCTTTGTCTGCACAAAATAATGTTGGTGTCACAAGCTCCATTGAATTCCCAGGCAGTTGTGCACAAAATTGTTACCATCACATTAGCATTGGGATTATACCACCACTGGAATTATACTTTCTCTGTGTAAAACTAATTATTGTACCATCCACCAACCTGTCATTCTGAAGTGTTGCAATGCCAGCGTAGACAGCAGGTATTAGTAACAGTTGTAGTGGTGACATTAGACCTCCCAGTGTAGTCCCACAATGCTCTTCACCCCCTTTAGTGCCATCAATGGCAATCTTGACAGCTCAGAGAACTGGCTCTGTTGCCTATCCAGCCATTTTCCCACTGGTTGCATGCAAGTCCAAGAGCATTGGAGTCACTACTTCCCCATATGTCATGTCTAGATTTTGGATTACTTATGTGAAGTGAATCAAACCTATTTATCTATGGTACTTATATGCCCCCCTCCCCGTACCATAGTACCTGAGCGTCTCACAATCTTTAATATACTTTTCTACATGACACAGTATGAGTAGGGAAGAATTATTATTTTAATTTGACAGATGGGGAATTGAAGAAAGAGTGAGTGATTTGCCCATGGTGTCACACACAAATTCTGTAACAAAGCAGGGAATTGAAGCTGCATCTCCCAAGTCCCAAACTAAAATCTTAGCCACTTTCTGCTCTAAACTATAAGTTTACTGAGCTTCATCCATCATCACTAAGAGTTAATAATAGGGTTGGGCTCAAAGTCAACCCCCCAGATCCAAATACCCCTGAATTTTAGAGGGGGAGAGGGGTTGTGTTTCCGATCAGGAGCCCACACAGCTATCTGAATTTTGTGGCTAATTCCTTTTTCCTATAATGAGCCAAAACCTGGGTCGGAACTCTTTTGACCTTTGAAGGCCTGGAGCTCCTGATTTACATCTTACCGAGCAGGCATCTCTCTAGAGAATACCTGGCAGCTTGTGGCGAATACAGCCCATAGGAGCTGTCGTAGCAAGTTATAGAAAGCAAACCTCCAGGCAAGGACCTTCCTTGGCAATTATCTGCCCATATGTATTTAAGAAGGAAAAATTGGCTAGGAAGATGAGAATGGAGAAGGGTTGTTACCTTCTTTGAGTCTGACTGTGAAAAGATCACACGCAGATTCAAGGACTCCCCTTTAAGTAAAAAATCTCTTCACAAACTTTGGAGAGCAGAGGATAGAAGTTTTCTGACAAAGCAGAAAAGTAGAGATCTAAAGGGAATCCTTAAACTCCGAGTGCCTGACCCGCCCTTCTTCATACTCATAATGACAGAGGAATTATCTTTTGTTGTAACAGGGGAGTTTAACTGCTCTACTTCTTCCCCAGAGGAAAAAAAAGACGAACCAGTATTTCTCAAGTAATCCTCAATTTGCCAGGTATCACTTACCTGCATCTTTGTCTAGAGGGAGCTTTGCTGATTTGTGGCTGAACAGAAATTAAATTACCCTGTTCACTGTTCAACAGGAAGAGAAAGGCTAAGGGCCAGATTCTGCTCTCAATTATGCCACAATCAACTTGTTGGTTTCATAGAATCGCATCAGTGTTACTGAGAGTAGAATCTGGCTCTAAAGATTTAGAGTATATCATCCCAAGTCATAGCTCTGTTGGTGTTTGAGAAGAAAAGAGAAATGGAACTGGGCTTCTTGATTTAAAAAGGATTTAAATTACTCAGGTTTTTTTTTAAATGCACTCAGGAAAAACTTCTGATCTTTCCAACTTTATCCTAAATTGTATAAAATAGCCCAAATTCTCTTAGTTAAACCTAAGCAAAACCGATTGGGTTGAATTCTGCTTTTATTTCATTGAACCCCATACGTTCAACCTATTTAAGTGTGATTTGCACTGGGAGCAGAATTTGGCCTGCTGAGTTCATTGCCTATACTTTACTCATGGGGTAATGCTGCTGTGCACTGTTTAAAGGCCCTTGCTTTCCTCTGCAGAGTAGGCTGTATTTCAGTGGGTGAGTGGATACATTTTTATATAAGGAAAAATTCTTCCCTGGATAGTGATGAAAGGGGCAGAAGGCATCCTCTGTGCTATAAACCCTGCCTGGTGGATCAGGATTCCAATACTGTTTTAAAGGGGTGACCAACTGGGGCACAAACTGCTGGTCCTTTCAAAAGGATATTTGGCTTGTACGTGTTGTGGTTGGTGGTACACATACTAACCTGTTGAGAGATGAGCATACTGCTAGCCATCACGCCGTGCCCCCAGACACTATAGTGGACCAACCTGAGCACGAACATATCTACCCCCTAGCACTCTCTGGAGAGATCAAATTGAGTCCAGGTACAGATGGAGCTGTCTGGGCCATGAGGGACAAAGGAGAGGAAGAAACAGCTTGTTACACTCTCTTTCCCCACGATGGGGTATGGCTACAAGTTATTGAAGGTGATACTGTAGCACGGGTAGGCATACCTGGTTGCTAGCCAGTACTGACATGTCTTCACTGCTATTGTTACCCGTGCTAGCTAAATTAAAGCTAGTGCAGAGAACAATCCCACCAATATTCTCATTGATAGCCTGTGCTAAAATCTGTACTGCCACCTCTTCATTACCATTGTTACCCATGCTAGCTAGATTAAAGCTGGCATTGATCTGCCAATCCATGCCGGAATCACAACTTCACTTGGAATGCAGACATACCCAAAGGTGCCATGAAGAATCTGGCCCATGGGGTGTAGCCGTAGCTGAATGCTTTGGGATGGGTGGAAGAAAGGGTTTCCCTGAAGCCAGATATTATTCCTATGTAATTTTTTGTCACTATGCTGTATCAAAACAACGGTCAGGAACGCAAGTGAAAAGTGTGACTTCCAAGAAGAGAGGAGAAATGTTCAATGTAAGTAAAGGTGACTTCACAACTCGGGTTTTGTGGCCTGCAGCATGCAGGGGGTCAGACCAGGTGATCATAATGGTCCCTTCTGACCTTAAAGTCTATGAGTCTATGTTAGGTGTATAGCTGTCAGACACATTCAGAAAAGCTATGGTACTGTTCACTTGAAACCTTCCCTCAAGATCAGATGAGTCAGAGAAAGAAAGACATGTTGGTGTGGTTCAGTATTGCCTCTCTCTTTACTTCCTGTTAAAAGGGAATCATTGTCTGGTTAGTCCAGTGTCTGGTGAAATCAATTAGTCCCTTGTATTTAAAGAAAATTATTAGACATAAATGGAGGGATATCCAAAAGTGCTCAGTGTCTAAGTCACTTTGCCTCCACTTAAATCAATATAAGATTTACCAAGGAACAAGAGAAGAAGGATGGGCCTATGTTTGGGCATTGTGATCAGGTTCAATTCCCATCTAGCAGGGTCCAAAATAGATACATTTTCTGTTTTTCACAAAATCTTCACCAAAATGTGTATTAAAATTATGTATAGGATTTATTAAATGTTTCATTTTCCAAAACCTCTGGTTTCAGTAAAAAACTGTTTATAGAAATTTTTGATTTACTGAAATCATAAGAATGGCCATACTGGGTTAGATCAAAGGTCCTTCTAGCCCAGTATCCTGTCTTCTGACAGTGGCCAATGCCTGGTGCTTCAGAGGGAATGAGCAGAACAGGTAGTCATCAAGTGATCCATCCCCTGTCGCCCATCCCCAGCTTCTGGAAAATCATCAATTCTAATCATTTTGATTAGAATTTCAAAACAAAATGCAACAATTTTCAGAAAAAATGTTGATTACACTATTACAGAAAATGTCATGAAAAATGGGACATTGAGTGTCAATTTTTCATGAAATGTTTTGATTTTGAAAAAGCCATTTTTCTATGAAAAAACCTTGTGTGAAAAATTTCAACCAGCTGTTCTCAGTGCTCCCTGGAAAACTCTCAGGTCCTTGCAGTCAGTCTTAATATTAGTAACCAATTCGGAGCTGAGAGGATATATTTTAATTAGCCATATTCCGTGGAAGTCAGTGTGTCCATATGTGGTTTGTTAAAGCATAGAGGCAGGCCAAAAAATTTAGCTGTAGTTCTGTAAGCAGCTTCCATTCCCACCCTGCTCCTAATACAGTACATGCACATTACAGAGAGTCCAAATATATATAATTTGTGGAAGGGGGAGTTCTGAAAATTTTCAATTTGGAAATGTTAAAAAAAATTCATTTTGGTTCCATTCACCATTGAAATGCACCCACCTACGCTGCTGTGGTGCGTCATGGGAGTTGTAGTTCAAGTATATCATGCCCCCATTCTCCTTTATAGGCCAGCAGCTTTCACCCAAAAGATGGCACTGTGGTCGTGTAACTCCCCAGTACATTTTGGTGGCTCAGCTAGAGGGTAGATCATGGTGCATCATGGGAGATATAGTCCAGGCAGAAATCCCAACCCATACAGTAGTACAGGGGCATGTGACACCCTAACTACAGCTCCAATCAGGGCACAACAGCAGCTCAGGTGGACACAGATTATGTCAAACTGACCTGAAACAAAATGTTTCAATTCGTTCTAACCATTCAGCTCAACACAACCTGATGGAGAAAAAAAATCAGAAAACCAACATTTTCCTGCAGAAAATTTCAGTTTTGCTGACACTGCATTTTCCATCCAAAGTTTATTTTTATGGAAAATTCTCAATCAGCTTTAATTGTTAATTAAATAAGAGTGCTCTTAAGCGTCAGCATGAGTTTGGCTGTTCCCAGGGTTGACCCCTGCAGCACCCTCCTTTCTCTATACCAACCCCTAGATCCCTGCTTCAGAGAGATACTCTTGGGTTGGAACTAATAAAGCTCATCTGACCGGGCTGACAAAGTCAACTGATACAATTTTTTTCTATCTCTGTGGATGCTCCTCACACCTGATACTAAGGTGAATTAACAGCACAAGCCCGCATCTCTATGCAGGGTCTTAGAACCTGACATTCTCTTAAGGGCCTCCTGTGCAAATTCATCTCAGATTTCAGGTGAGTAATCACCATGGATCATTATCAGCAGTGCAGTACAGCATAGAAAATTATACAGACATCATCTTTTGAGAAGACTAATATTCTGGCCCCATTAGCATCTATACCTTGGGCTCTTTAAATAAATTATATATATAAAATCCCATTCCACCTGTGCTTTACATATCTGATCTGCTAAATGAATTTCTTCACTGTTCATGAAAATTAGGACTGTCTCTAATTTGGGGGGAGGGGAGGGAAGCTGTCAAAGTCTTTATACACCAGAATTGACAGCAGGAGGAACTTCTGTTAGCCTCCATCTGGAAATGTAATATTTATAGAGGGAATAAAACCCATAACCAGAGGATTAACATGAGAAATTTTTCAGGAGCACGACTGCATATTTTCATATAGAAAGATAAAATTGCTTTCAGCTCAGAAAATCCATTAGATGACATTCTACATGCAAGGTTAATGGCAGTGTCTAAGGTGTAGGAGGCATGGGGTAATTAGATCATGGAAGAGTGAACTACAGTGTCATGGACGCTACTGCAGATAATTATTTACTAGTACTGGAAATTGGTGCAATGTATTAATGGCAAGAGACACTTCATGAGCACCAAACAGAGAGCACTGAGATAACCCCCTTACCCCAAGCTTACGTGGCACCTAGTTTTCTGCACCGAGGCAGTAAGGATTATATAAAAGAGAAGAGAGACTACCTGAACTTTAAAAAACAAGACAGCATAACAGGTGGCCATGTTGTCTTCATCCATCTCAGTCCAGATGAACAAGACAAAATAAACCAACAGGCAACTTTCTATGCTTGAGAATAGCCATATGCCACTGAGATAGGCACTAGGCTAAAAATGGAATGTACCAACCAGGATATTTGCTTGATTTGGAAGTTGTCCATGTTTCCTTTTCAAAGCACCAGTCCTTCCTTTTCCATTATGAATCATTTCCCTTTGCTTTGGTGGGACAGGTACAGATGGGGTATACCACATCCTCCAGAACAAGTATCCTGCCTGCCGCTCCCATGACAGAATGACCTGTATGCTCTACTCATATGGATAGAACAGGAATAGTTTCATGAGCTAAGAGGTTGCCTTTAATTATCCAAAGTGCTTCTGACTCTCAACCTTTATTTCTCTCTCTCTCATCAGCTTATCTAAGTACATATAAGAATAATTAAACCATTCAAGAGGACCAACCTGCACTGAAGTCAACGGGTGTTTTCAGTGTACAAGGTATTCAGGATCCTTGAGAGGTAAAAATCACTGGTAGGCACGTACCAACACTGAACCCAAGAACTCATGGTGTTTATAAAGTGATGTGCCCATCCAGAATCAAGCAGGAAAGGTCCAATTCCTTTTTTGAGGGCAATCTAGGCACCAAACAATTAGTCCTGAACAAATTTTAACTTGAGTAAATAGAGTCTTCCTGTAGTACCCTGTGATGGGGTGTGGATCTTACACAGGCTCTTAAGGGGTTAATGTGGGCCCCAGGGGCCAATAATGGTATTTGGCTGAACCTGGAGGGAAAGCTAGGCTTAACGGCTAGGCAGGAGCAGGCTGCTTAGTATAAAGCCAGGAAATTGAGGGCAGAAAGAAGCTGCAGGGAGAGAGTCTACAGTCATTCTCTGGGAGCAAAGAGAAGGGGAAGAGAAAACCCAAGAGGGTCCTAGCCCTGGAAGAAGAGTCAACCCCAGAGGAACTGTGGAGAAAAAAAGCCTGAGAGCACTGAGTAGGGAGAAGCCCAGGGAAAGAGCAGCAAGGAGTAGGACTGAGTTGTTTGTTGTAGGGTTCCTGGGGTGGAACCCAGTGTAGAGGGTGGGCCTAGGTTCCCTTACCAGCCACTGGGAAGTAGCATAGGATTGTGAGAAATGCCAACTGGATAGCTGGCATGGAAGGACTTTGATAGCCTGGAAGGGATGATTATGTAATGACCTAGCCTGAGTCATGAAGAGGGGGCACCCAGAGTCAGAAATAGAGAGGCTACAGGGCAAGTGAACGACAGAAGGGGATGTCGGACCTGGAGTGGAGCTAATCCCCAGATGCAGCCACCAGGAGGTGCCCAAAGGTGAGTGAACCCGGTGACATACCCCCTGTAGTGTCAACTGAATTACACTCTTCACTTCCTATCATCTGAAGAAGTGAGGTTTTTACCCACAAAAGCTTATGCCCAAATAAATCTGTTAGTCTTTAAGGTGCCACCAGACTCCTTGTTGTTTTTGTAGATACAGACTAACATGGCTACCCCCGATACTTAAATTGTTGTGTAACATTCTTGTGCACTGTTATATGGCTCCTGCTGCTTTCCGCACCACCGGTGGGGTGACTGTATCTAAGAGGTGGCTCTAGTGATCTCTGTTCAACAGGCCAAATATTGCTTAAATCATCCAAATAGTCTCAATTGATTTCAACAAGACGGCTCATGTGAATATTCATAGATTCATAGATTCTAGGACTGGAAGGGACCTCGAGAGGTCATCGAGTCCAGTCCCCTGCCCGCATGGCAGGACCAAATACTGTCTAGACCATCCCTGATAGACATTTATCTAACCTACTCTTAAATATCTCCAGAGATGGAGATTCCACAACCTCCCTAGGCAATTTATTCCAGTGTTTAACCACCCTGACAGTTAGGAACTTTTTCCTAATGTCCAACCTAGACCTCCCTTGCTGCAGTTTAAACCCATTGTTTCTGGTTCTATCCTTAGACGCTAAGGTGAACAAGTTCTCTCCCTCCTCCTTATGACACCCTTTTAAATACCTGAAAACTGCTATCATGTCCCCTCTCAGTCTTCTCTTTTCCAAACTAAACAAACCCAATTCTTTCAACCTTCCTTCATAGGTCATGTTCTCAAGACCTTTAATCATTCTTGTTGCTCTTCTCTGGACCCGCTCCAATTTCTCCACATCTTTTTTAAAATGCGGTGCCCAGAACTGGACACAATACTCCAGCTGAGGCCTAACCAGAGCAGAGTAGAGCGGAAGAATGACTTCTCATGTCTTGCTCACAACACACCTGTTAATGCATCCCAGAATCATGTTTGCTTTTTTTGCAACAGCATCACACGGTTGACTCATATTTAGCTTGTGGTCCACTATAACCCCTAGATCCCTTTCTGCCGTACTCCTTCCTAGACAGTCTCTTCCCATTCTGTATGTGTGAAACTGATTTTTCCTTCCTAGGTGGAGCACTTTGCATTTGTCTTTGTTAAACTTCATCCTGTTTACCTCAGCCCATTTCTCCAATTTGTCCAGATCATTTTGAATTATGACCCTGTCCTCCAAAGCAGTTGCAATCCCTCCCAGTTTGGTATCATCTGCAAACTTAATAAGTGTACTTTCTATGCCAATATCTAAGTCGTTGATGAAGATATTGAACAGCGTCGGTCCCAAAACAGACCCCTGCGGTACCCCACTCGTTATGCCTTTCTAGCAGGATTGGGAACCATTAATAACAACTCTCTGAGTACGGTTATCCAGCCAGTTATGCACCCACCTTATAGTAGCCCCATCTAAATTGTATTTGCCTAGTTTATCGATAAGAATATCATGCGAGACTGTATCAAATGCCTTACTAAAGTCTAGGTATACCACATCCACAGCTTCACCCTTATCCACAAGGCTCGTTATCCTATCAAAGAAAGCTATCAGATTGGTTTGACATGATTTGTTCTTCACAAATCCATGCTGGCTGTTCCCTATCACCTTACCACCTTCCAAGTGTTTGCAGATGATTTCCTTAATTACTTGCTCCATTATCTTCCCTGGCACAGAAGTTAAACTAACTGGTCTGTAGTTTCCTGGGTTGTTTTTATTTCCCTTTTTATAGATGGGCACTATATTTGCCCTTTTCCAGTCTTCTGGAATCTCTCCCGTCTCCCATGATTTTCCAAAGATAATAGCTAGAGGCTCAGATACCTCCTCTATTAGCTCCTTGAGTATTCTAGGATGCATTTCATCAGGCCCTGGTGACTTGCAGGCATCTAACTTTTCTAAGTGATTTTTAACTTGTTCTTTTTTTATTTTATCTGCTAAACCTACCCCCTTCCCATTAGCATTCACTATGTTAGGCATTCCTTCAGACTTCTCGGTGAAGACCGAAACACAGAAGTCATTTAGCATCTCTGCCATTTCCAAGTTTCCTGTTACTGTTTCTCCTTCTTCACTAAGCAGTGGGCCTACCCTGTCTTTGGTCTTCCTCTTGCTTGTAATGTATTGATAAAAAGTCTTCTTTTTTCCCTTTATTCCCGTAGCTAGTTTGAGCTCATTTTGTGCCTTTGCCTTTCTAATCTTGCCCCTGCATTCCTGTGTTGTTTGCCTATATTCATCCTTTGTAATCTGTCCTAGTTTCCATTTTTTATATGACTCCTTTTTATTTTTTAGATCATGCAAGATCTCGTGGTTAAGCCAAGGTGGTCTTTTGCTACATTTTCTATCTTTCCTAACCAGCGGAATAGCTTGCTTTTGGGCCCTTAATAGTGTCCCTTTGAAAAACTGCCAACTCTCCTCAGTTGTTTTTCCCCTCAGTCTTGATTCCCATGGGACCTTACCTATCAGCTCTCTGAGCTTACCAAAATCTGCCTTCCTGAAATCCATTGTCTCTATTTTGCTGTTCTCCCTTCTACCCTTCCTTTTTTTTTTTTGCTGTATTGTTGTAATAGCTGGGCCTACCAATGTATCCCACTTGTGAATCCCATGTGTGATAGTTGATAAATGTTTATAAAATGTCACAGTAACCTATAACAAATGTTGAGTGGAGGGCGGGGGCAGAAGGTGCAAAAGGGAGACTGAATTAGTCCAAACAAAAACACTTACTGATATAATTCAAGGACGGAGCTGGGGGCAGGACACCACCCTCTCCTGGGAACCCAGGATCCATTATAACACCATTGGACCTTAGTCATCCTGAGCCTGAGAGGTGTTCTAAGCACATCAGGCCAGAGAGAAGAACCCAGATGATGTGGCCACTTCCACTGGCTCAATTCCCAAACACCATCTGAGATGTGAGACTTTGTCTTACTCCCTTTCCCACCTTATTTCATGTCCCTCTCCTTTTTCCTTCTGTCCAGTAAGAATCTGGCTCAGCCAGCCAAGACTATTTTATGACACTGCTGTAAGTCTGTGACCAAAGGCAGATAGAAGCAATGCCTTAAACAGTCTGATGCTGGTACAAGTTTGCCAGGTCTCAGAGCGGCTGATCAAACTGTGTCAGGGCCGCCCGAGGGGGGCGGAGGGGCAAGTGGGGCAATTTGCATCAGGGGCCCCCACGAGAGTTTTTCGGGGCCCCTGGAGCGGGGTCCTTCACTCACTCCGAGGGCCCCAGGCCCCCAGAGCTTCTTCCGCTCCAGGTCTTCGGCTGCAATTCGGCAGCGGGGGGTCCTTCTGCTCCGGGACCCGCCACCAAAGTGCCCTGAAGACCCACAGCGGGGGGTCCTTCCACCCCGGGACCCGCCGCCAAAGTGCTGGGTCTTCAGCGGCAATTTGGCGGCGGGGGCCCCCGCCGTCGAAGACCCCAGGCCCCCTGAATCCTCTGGGCGGCCCTGAACTGTGTCCCCGTGCCTGTGTTTTCTAGCTGTGAGGTTCTAAGTGAGAGTCAACACCTGAGACAGAAGCTCCATTTTTCTATCTTTGCTGTTCTTTTCTCTCCCCTCCCCTGTGTGTATGTGTTTTGTCTTTTAGGAAATGAAATCAGACTAACACCAATAGCTCCAGCCCATCTCAACTAACTTCTCTCTTTTTCATAAAGGACAGTTATTACCAACGTTAATACGATCTGAAGACTGCCAAACAAGGAGTCTCTTCTTATGAAACCTCTTTACAGCTAAAGGGAATGTGGGATATGGTTAAAATGAAAGCCTTAGTTAATACTTTACATTTCAAGTGCTCTGTTTTTCCTTCTCTTTCTGAATCTTTTAATAGCAGGTTTAAAAGATGTTTAATGGTGTTTGCGCCATGGTAAGAAGCCGGCTGAGGGCTCTGTATGCCAAACCCTGAATCTGCTTTAAACTTGCTTCATGTTACTATGACCTAAGAAACATCTTTCACTCCTTGGGTCCATATATTCCATCCAAATTAGTATACAGTAAGATGAGTAGGATCTGACCTACTGTATTCTTTGTACAACACTTTGGGGAGCTTTCTGAAGGAAAGGTGTGAGATATCTGAAGTCAAATGTAGGACATTAAAAGGGTTTTTTAAGCTTCTTAGAATGTGGGTTACTGAAGAATATTGAAACTCTTCCAGAAAGTCTCAATTTAAAACCTAGCATCCGACTGTTTTACTTATACTGCTTAATAAGATTTAGGGGTCTAATTATTCCCACCAGGGATACATCAGGGTCTCGGTCTACTTCGCAGAGGGAACTGTATAATTCTAGCAACCAGCAGATTACTACTAATAACGTGACATGGGACTGAATAAGGAAATCCTCTAGGAACAAGCCATACTCTGTTTGCTTGTTTGAAGCAAAACCATGTGTCACAAATGCACTGTAAATAATTAATTACTAATTACAGGATCAGTGGCTTGCAGAGCATCCTGCCAAGTGAAACAGCAAAGCCTGCAAGGGTAAAGGAATTAAAGGCTAGGATGAATGCACACTTGCAAATACTGGGCCAGACCATGCACTCTCCCATACAGAAAGCATCAGTGGGGTCCCAGAGGGGCAGGGATACTCTACAAGGGGTCTGCTGTGAAGCATCCCTGTAAATAGAAGGGGTTTGATAGTCAATGGAGTTTGGAGTGTGCGAGGCCTCCCAAACAATGTGGATCACTAAAAAATTATGAGGAAGAGAGCCCACTACAACAGAGCCATGAGCCATCCACATAGATGGGTGTCCCCTGCTGCCCTTCTGGCTCCCCTTCCACCTGGTTGCATGGTTTTTGCAGGAGTTGTGCGTGTCCACTAGACACGTCCGCCTGTGGGGAACCAGAAGATGTTAACACAGCTGTGTAAAATCCAGCAGGCCTGCAAAGGTGGAGCCACGTAACACTGAGAATTTCCTACTCAATTCCTTCCTCCCTCCCAGAACCTCCTGGAGCCCTCTCACAGCAGAGGGGCTTCCTCATGTTCTGGAAGATGTTCTGCAGGGGATACATGTGATAGGGATGCACTGGGCCACTATTCCGCATATGCTGGGTGCACCTCCCCAGGGAACAGGAAGGGTTTAGTTAGCCTAAGCTTCCTAGGTATCCCAAAGTGCCTGACTTTGGCAGATCTTTAATTGCTTTTCCCAGTACATTTTAGTTATAGATACATTCCCGGAGATGCATTTGCTTACTTAATGAAGCAATTCTCACTCGACACTTGAGATTTCAAAACTGCCCCCCTCCAATCAGGGCTGCATAATAAAGTGCACTGCAATTAGTCATAAATATGACATTCCTGTGGCTTTTATTTAGAAATATTCAAAAAGTGGATTACTTTGTTTCCTTGGAGTGAAGTGTGAAATAAAACAGGCAGTAAATTTCGCAGACTTGTTTACTGCTACTACTACTACTACATTTTATTTATAATAGTGACTTTCAGAAGAACAAGATTATAAATCATTTGAGAGACATGCAGTGGGATAAAATTCCGTCCCTTCACACACGCAAGTTCTATCAAAGTCATACAGGAATCATTTGAAAAGGCAGTATTGTCTAGTGAATAAGACACGGGACTGGGAATCAGGCAACTTGGATCTAATTAGAGCTCTGCCATAGGCCCATTGTGCAACCTTTGGCAAGTCACTTCATCTCTCTTCCTCTGTTCTCTTCCACCCCCACCCCCTGGCTGCCCTTTTCTGTCTTGTCTATTTGGACTGAAAGTTAGTAAGAGGCAGTCCTTGCTCCAAATATGTGCTTATATGTGCTTGTGCGGCACCTAGCACAATGGGATGCTAATCTTGGTTGGGGCCTCTATCATAATACAAACGAATAATCTGAGGACATCCACCTCTGAGGACAGAATGAGGCTCCTCGTATCAGTTCACATATCCCCAACACATTCAGAGAGTCACATCATCTATACAGATATTCGAAATGGGCCAGAACTAGAACCTTGAACCCAGACCCTGATGCAGTACTTTTCCGTGTGGTGGATCTTTTAGCAGTGCCCCACATCCACTCACATTTGTCCACCCCCCAACTCCAGACAGTCCCCAGGCAACTCCCCAAATCCACTTCCCCTCGCCCCCATCTCTACAGGTAAGAACTGCTCTGCTGCAAGGGGACCCTTCATTGCTACAGGGAGAGGGAGAATGTGCCACTTACTAATTAGAAGGTGGCCAGGACCTTAAACCTCAACTTTTTTTTAAAAAAAGAGCCTTGAAATGTTTAAGTTATAAGGTGTAGCACAAGAGGCTGAACTTGCTACTGAGGGAGGAAGAAGGTTAGCACAATTGGCAAGGGGAGGAAACCAGGGACACAATTGTGACTATAGGAGTAACAGAATGGTTCCTGGTCGGCCCTGGTGCACAACTGCAACACGCTGCCCCTTACACAGGGCTTGTGGCAAAGCCACAATGGAGCCCCTGGTGAATTGCGCAGCTACATACAGCACATAGTGTACGACTTTAGCAGCGTTGTGGCTCTCTCCTGCTGCTAATTTAAGGCCCCAGTCCTGCAAGAGGGTCTGCCCACCTGGCATTCCTTTCAGGATTGGAGCCTAATTGGCTAAGAAAGACTGCTGAGTTATACTTTGCAAAGAACCCCTCTATGAACTCAGTAAGAATGTGCCCAGGGAAATGCCTTAAACTACTAGCATAAAATACACAGAGCTTGTGTCAGAGATAATGGACCTACGCCAGAGATGGCCTTTTACAGACACCCCAGTATTGCATACAGGGCTCCTGCGATGGGACCTATGCTGCACACTTACCACATTCGAGCAGCATCCCTCAGCCACACTGTCAAGTCAGTGACAGACGCTTGTTCTAAATAAATTTCCCTGCCATGCGCACTCTGCAGTCTTTATCCTTTTGGTGGGTCAGGCTAAAAACGGGCTGCAGGCCCTCTGGATTTGTTCTGCATTGGTCCTGTTGGAAGTGTTTATCATGTCAGCACCTTCCCAGTTTGTTTTAAGTGGATACAAATGGTGCCCTCCTCAGAATCCATTTTTAAAAATTGTTTAATATATTGCTGGTTTGGGACTAGATGACTCATGGAATTGAGACCAGCTACCTAAACTGCCCTTTAGAAGCATGCCCAGATGGGCAGAGACCAAATATCATCATGTGGTTGATAATCAATACTTATAAGAAAGACCTTGGAGGTCCGAGTTCCTAGTGGGTGGGTATCCTCCTCTCAAACAAAACCCTCATCACAGCTGGGACTAATTGAAACTGTTTTTGGCCACAGCTGGGTGTGGGTGTAAGGGTGTGGTTTAGGGAAAGAGGTGTGGCATACCCTCTAGAGCAGTTGTTCTTAAATTTTTTTTTTCATAGACCACTTGAAAATTGCTGAGGGTCTCGGGAGCCCACTTAATGATCTTTCCAAATGTTATTTGTACCATTAGCTAACTATTGTAAAGTGCTTTGGATAAAAACACTATATAAAAATCCTTAATTAACATTTTTTGTTCTACAAATAACAGCACACAACTCATTTTGATATTAGTAGTCTTACCTTTCTAATGCGAAAGATGTGCCCTCTCTCCCCCGCTGCAGCAGTCCCCAAGCTAGGGTGGGGAAGGAGGGCGGGGAAGTCTTTTCCCTGGCCGCCGCAGCCCTGCATGTCCCAAATTTCCCCCACCAGCTCTTCTCCCCCCACTGCCCCCTCCCACATACCCCCTATATCCACCACCTCGCCTTACATGTGCATCTTGTCCTGCACAGCTACACTAATTAGGTGAGTGTCCCTTCATTCTTTTGTGTGCGGCCGCCCAGGTGTGCACCTTAGAGGGAACTATCCGTGGACCACCTGAATGGAGCTCGCGGACCACAGTTTGAGAATCTCTGCTCTATAGCTACCAAACATGCTTAGTATTTTTGACTTGTCAATTTTTTTGGATTTGAAATTTCAACATTCTTTGGTCAAAATATCACGTTTTGACCAAAAGGGAAAACAATGAGCATTTTTCTATTTTTTTCCAGCCTGCTCTACAAGTATGGTAAATTAGAGTAGCCTTCAACATGCTGTAATTCAAACTAGATCCAGACCAGTACCTTCATGTGGACTCTCCTGGCCCCAAAATGGCCCTTATGGCCTCAGAATTAGGGGAGCACAAAATGACTTGAAGCCACCTTTACATCTTCCCCCCCTTCAAGCTGTGCCAGTCACTGCACAGCTGCAGGACAACAGTTCCTCCAGAGACTAGCATGCAGAGATGGATTACTGGCCTTTAAAAAAACTAAAATAATAAAAAATGATGTTTATGAACACTAAAATATTCTAAAATTACAATTTTTGTTTATTGGGTTAATTCCTTTAGGATTTTCTTTTAATAAAGGCAAAGAAATATTCTTTAGATAGGGTTTATTTAAGAACCTAATTTAATTCATTACCAAATGATTTAGCTAACTTCTTGATTGGCTGGGATAACAGCTCATGTATTGATTAGGTACTTAACCACCACCACTTCACACTATATTCAGTTTATAGCCCAATCTCAGTTCTTCCATGCATGTCTAAAACACTAGAGAAACTACTGTATGCCATTTGGTACGATTATATGGAGATAATTGGTGTATTATCTCCTTATCAATCAGGTTGCAAGCAGTTTGCTCAGCTGTTATTGCTGTGCAGTTTGAATATAAGAAGCAAATGAACTATTTAACTTGAAAATTGATTATGGACCTAAACAGAGGTGGAAATGCTCCCTGCCTTCATTCTTCAAAGAAAATGGAGAAATTCAGGTCTTGTTTTTATCAAGTCTCCCTGACCCACCATACCAATGTTACATCCATCCTCTAAGTGTGTCAATATTGTGGCCTCAGCAGCAGTCATCTTGCGGGCAACATAGTTCAGCTGGAGAGACACCAAATTAGGACTCAGGAGTAGAGCAGGACAAAATTTTTCAGGCCAATGGTTTATTCAATGAATTATGCAGTTTCGGGTCAGGTCAAACTATTGGTGAATTTGACACGAATTCACAGAATAATTTTGGACAAAAAAAAAAAAGTCAGGCTAGATTCACAAAGGCATTTAGATGCCATTCATACAATTGGAAGTCGTCATTAGGGTATTCCCCTGGAATATGAAGGATCCAGGTTTCAATCCCTCTGGGCTGTAGAGTCACTCTCTCGCTCTCTGGTTCAATGATTATTCAAGTATTTAATACAAAGTGGAACCAACTCTTTATCTTCTGGTGCTTTTGTGTATCTAGCCCTTTGCTTTTATTTAAAAAAAAAGTTAGGGGTTAAATTCCTGTAAACTAAACATTTCATGACAAATTTCATTTCTGGTTGAACAAAACTCTGAATTTGACAATTTTTTTGATTCACTGAAAATTCCAGAGTGTTACAGTTTGGGCTGAACTGAATTCCCCCCCACACACACAATTTTTCAGAACTGCCAGAGAACTGAAAAATCAGTTATCCACTCAAAAGTACTCAGGAACTCTAGGTTGTATTTCTGTCTGACACGGACTTGCTGCATGACCTCAGGCAAATCACGTCTCCTTTTTGTGCCTCCATTACCCCTCCCACCTTGCCTGTGTTGTCTGTTTAGCCTGCAAGCTCTTTTGACTCTCTTCCTCCATGTAAGTGCAGTACTGATCACAATGAGACCCTGATTTCAGTTGGGATCGCTAGGCACTACTGCTGTACAACTAATCAATATTGGACCATCACAAAGTTAAAGGGAAATTAAAGTGGGTGGGATGATGCAAAAACAACAGAAGACTGTAGTCCATAGCTGTGATGGCCAAAATAAATTATTTGCCCTGCAAATGGGACAATGACTAACACTCCTGACCACTGCAAGCACTTGACAATGTTGCTAATTTTAATGGGAACCATTGTCGCCAGCAAGCAGAGCAGGGGCTGGAAGTTGGGACGCTAGGCTTCTGTTACTGACTCCACCACTGATTAGTTCTGAAGCATGAACAAGTTATTTAATTTCTGGATGCTTCACTTCACCCATCTGTAAAACAGATACTACGCCTTATGGATGTGTTTGTGAAGTGTTTGGGGGAACTTCTGCCAGAAGGTACAATATTATGGATATTTAGATTAATGCATCATGCTCTTCCCAGATAAGTCCCCCTAACCAAGGATGGAACAGGGGATTCCCCTGAAATTTAATAATTCCATCAACTTGGACACCCTATGACTGCATCATAGACATTTCCAAACTGCTTAGCCCTTGTGTGCTGCTAATGGAAACATACTCGTTTCATTGTGTGATAGTGCAGTGCTTGGTGATCGAAGGAACAGGCCCTTTAAAAAAACCCAACAAAACCCTTTGTTAGATGTATTTCTCTTTATCTAGTTTACATTCCCTGGGATTAGTGGCTGTGAGAAGCAGCATCTTCTGTCTGCAATTCTATCACACCCCACCCAGGCGGTGGTGATAAGTAGTTTTGAGCATTTTTGCTAGCAGAACACTCAGGCAGTGATACTAAAACGCCTGAGGGCTGAGCAAACTTTGAAGTGTTAGAGGATAGCACTGGTATGCTCTGGTGACTGGGTAGCGCTGGCTACAATTTAAATTCTGTCCTTGCTAAAAACCAGCCCAAATCCAGAGTCACTCTGACTTCAGTGCATTTGCTCTATATTTACTCTGGTGTAATGAAGGACACACTGTGGCCAAATGTAAATAAAAGCTTAGTGAAGAGTGAGTACTATTGCATCAATGGCACACCCTTTTGTGGTTTGGATGGATTCAAATTCAAATTAAGTACAATGAATGAACCAAAACCCACAGGAAAGTAAATAGTGAGTAGCTAAGAACCAGCCTTTTGTTTGTTTAAATACTTCAGACATTGCCTTCTGAGGCTCTCAGAGCACTTCCCAAAGGTTTCTTAAGCCTCACACCACCACTGTGAGGTAGGTAGAGTATTATTACTATAAATCAAGACTGGAGGGGTCTCTAAAAGATATCTAGTAGCTCAATGTAAAAGAATTGCGTCACTGCTGGTTCCCGTCTCCTTGTGGCTGGGTGTGGCACAGCAACACTTTCCTCTCTAAAGTCCCTTGCCAGTGGCCACTCCAATCCTGCTTCTTCTTTTATTTTCACCCCTTCCAGAGTAACAAAGTCTAACAAAGAAGTCCCACAAATGTCAAGACCTTGTGTCAGGTCTCTGGCTTTAGGGCCCAGTGGTCCTTACACCTGTGTCTCCAGGATCTGGATTGTCTTTACCCCCTTGCATCAGGGAGCTTCTTGCCACCTTCCCTGTGGCTGCTAGGAGGACCCAGGCTGGCCCTCTACACTGGGTTCCAGACCAGAGACCCTAAAATGAACAACCAATGTCTGCTCTGCTGGACACCTTATCACTGCCTTCTGGGACTCCTTCTTACCATGAACCTTTCCTCAGGCCTTTGCCCCAGCCCCTTCCTGGACTCTTTACAAAGAGCAACACATCCCAGGGCTTCTCCTCTGAAGTCTGGTTCCAACCTTTCTGTGACGGTCAGCCTGTGTCTTCCAGATATCTCCACTTTCTAATGCCCAGAGCGTGACTGCCGCCTACTTCACTTTCTCCTTGCCGCACTTCAAATTCCAGTCCAAATGCCCCTTAGGCTTTACCATCACTGCCTCTTAGGTGTCACTGCCTCTGGCTTCCTCCTGGCTCAGGACAACGTGCCTTTTGCCTCAGGTTTCATTGCCCCCAGCCTCCAGGCTTCCTCCTTGCTCAGGACCCCCTAGCTCCGGCTCCAAGCTTCAGGCTTCTCTGAACAGAGGACACACCCAGCTACTGCTCCCCCTGAATCTCCTCCCTGGTCTTATCACACTGCCCTGTGCTCCTTCCTTTAGGAAGGCACCTCCTCCAATTATGCACGTTTAAACTGGGTGAAAAATTATATGAGTTGAGTTAAAACTTCATTGAGATTGATGGGTGTGAACACACCCTCTAACGTGACTGTAAAGGTAAGTTAATCACAAGCCCCCATCTAAGGAAAAGGTTATATGAACCTGCCCCACGGTTTTGGACTGTACAGGCAGAGATTTTTACTGAGTATTTTGGGGGGGGGTTGGGGGAGGAGGAAGAGGAGAGAATGTCTCTCAACCTCTATGCACAGTGGGACCCTGGGATAAGCCTAGAGGGCAGTTCTGAGTGGGTTGGGGTGCTGGCTGAAGGAAGTCTGGCTGTAAGGAAGAAGCTATATCCTGGCTTTGGTTCCTCCTGCATACAGAGAAGCAGGGCTTTGCACATTCCTTGTAAATAAGCGAGATTGTATAAAAAAAAAACCTCCAGTTGTCAATTTCTTTTCCCAACTGGAACATCCCCAGGGCCTCAAAGTTTGACTAGCTGCTCAAGCGGGAAAGGGACAGCATGCCTAACAGCCCTTCAGGTGCCACCCAGTGACCTAACTGGATTCAAGGTCCTGTTAACCATTGTGGGGTTTATACACCCCCCCCTCCCATCACCCTCAAATAGAAGTGACTGTCCTGATGCTGGAATTACTGGGTGCACTTCAATGGTTGTGCTATACCTGGCATCAGGTCCCAGTTCTAAAAAAGGCACTTCAGATTTTTATTTAAAATGTAAGTGCCTGATTGTTTTGCAGTACCATAACTCACACACACCCTTTTCTCTGAAAATATAATGTTTCCTTTTCACTGCAGAGCAAAGTGCAATGGGTGAGTCTCTGGTATTTTTGTACATCCACATTCATTATAACAATGTGGCTGTGACATGCTGAAAATTATTCTTGGCACAAAGGGTCAGGTAGCAGCCTGGTGAATAAAGGAAAAACATTCTATCTAAGGAAATTAGGAGGCACATATCAGCTCTATCTACCCACCCACTGTATTTCTGTGCTCTTGTATTACCCTTTTCCCTCCTCTTCCTGTCAGAAAGAGCACAATGAAGCAGAATCCAAAGCTGACATTTATTTCTATTGTTCACCAAATTAAAGCTTGTCTTTAGTACAATTCCTTGCTCTTGGCTTCCTGTTCACACAACTCAAAGCACCAAACACTAATAATCATTCAGATCCCAATCCTGCATCCATGCAGATAGCGCTACCTTGAACGTAGCCCCCCTCAAAGACAATGCAGGGATCTATGCATGAATCCAAAATGCAGGATTGGGGCCCAGAAATACTTAATTATGTGGCCGGAGGCCTGTGATTGTATATGGAACATTTTTCAACTGGAAACAGTGAGATGGCAACAAGGGCATATCATGTAAGAAATGGGATCTCATGGTCTTTTCAACTGAAAAATGTTAGGGTGAGTTGCGGACAAGTGAATGAGTTATTTATGGTTAGAGAATGGGTACATTTCAAAAGAATTTGGGTTTGGGCTCTATTTTGATTTGGCATCTGAAACTCTGGCAACCATAAAGCTCATGTGAAACAAGTACAGTAATCAGATTTCTGGGACCTCCACACTCAGCTCTGGCTGGAAGGTATTCTCTTAATCCTGCTAGCTCTGGTTTGGACATAAGCTATACACACCTGAACAGAACGGTGGCCCCAGGCTCTAGGTCAATGGGGCGATCATACACATGATACAAGGGTAGTGAGTCTGTGTTGCATTTTTCAAAGACATCCCAGTAGTCTTGGTATTTCATAGGAAGACATGATTCATTGTGCATTAGCATGTCTGGGTCTGGCAGGGTTAGTGCCATTTAGGGGAACACCTGGGTTGTATAAAGGGGTGCCTCTAGCTTGGATTCCAGGGCTCCAAGTTCTGGAATGGGAAGACCGTTCTTCCTACAGAAGTTCAAGGGAAGGAAATGGTGTGCTGGAACCACAGAACATGGGGTTATGATGGATTAACCAGAGTTCCCCTAAAATAAGGGGGACCTGTAGGACTTCCTGCTATTTCCCATTCACCATTTCCAGAGGGTATGGTCTCCTGTGTAACCAGACCCCAAGCTGGTGGAGACCAGTCTGTTTCTGCCAGAGCTGGGGTAACCTGGGGTTGTGCTGGAAGACAAAGGACTGAGGCCATGCGGGGGGGAGGGGGGGGGAATCCATGAAATTGATTCAGAAGAGTGTGTGTGGGGTGGGGGGGGGACAATCAAGGCACATTGTATAGGAAAGGCCTGGTCGGCCTCTGGGATCCACAGTTGCAGGGGAATCTGTAGAAGGGGAGATGTATGACAAAGTCCTGATTTAACAATTTTGGGGTTTCTCTCCCAGGCTCAGAACCCCTAGTAAGTGTAGTCTTTCCACTACCATTGGGTTAGCAGCAGTTTTGACTGGACACTGCATGTTCTCTGCTCCTCCACCATAGAAACACAGGCACTCCCATCTTCTCAATCTCACTGAAACTGAAGGAGTGTGGTGTCATTCCAGGCAGTCTCTATGGCCAAACATATGAAATGGGTGACATAAGTGGTGGAGGGGTGAGTCCAGCATTTGCCAATGCTCTTGTAAGGCAGTCTGCTGTGCGGGCTTTGCCACCGTTTTCAATGACCCTCACAAAGGCTTGTAAGAATGAGTCCCCGTTGGTCAATGCCAGGTGATTGTGCTCTAGAAAGGGAGAGTCCTGTAGGAAATGTTTGTGGAAGAGTATAATTTAGAGATGCTCCCTCATAAAGGGACAGTATTGTGAATATAGGATTTTAGAGATGTGCCCAGGAAGCTAGGGTTGAGAACAGTATAGCGGTGTTCAAACATTCACCCCAGAAGTTCTCTAGTTTGTCTTATTAGAAGTTCTATTCTTTTCTCCTTCGCTAGTTTGTTGTTCAATGAAACCCAAGTTCATTACAAGGCCAGGGCCTCCCTGATAAGCAGGTTCAGTACTAGTCCCACCTTAACTCGATCTGTGATGTACTCCTGGGGCTGGAGCATAAACAGAAGTCTGCACTGCATAATGAAACTGCAAAACTTACTGTGGGTGCCATCATCTCTCTCCTTGTTCCTGCAAGGAGCAATTTTTGCTCTGTAGCTGCCGTGCTTGGTCCCTCAGCTTCTGGTTTTCTGCCTGGAGGGCAACAATCTTCTCCTGTAGACTCACAGGCCTCTGGGGCGATGGCAGGGCAAGAGCCCTGGTGGTGCCCATACTTAATCCAAGGGTTCAGCAAGGAGGAACTCCAAACACTAGCCTCTTCTAGGTGCAGCCCTTGGTGGGTTCCCAAGAACACTCCCACATTTCAGATAAGGAAGTCTTTACTGATATGGGGAGGGATAGCTCTGTGGTTTGAGCATTGGCCTGCTAAACCCAAGGTTGTGAGTTCAATCCTTGAGGGGGCCACTTGGGGATCTGGGGCAAAATCAGTACTTGGTCCTGCTAGTGAAGGCAGGGGGCTGGACTCGATGACCTTTCAAGGTCTGTTCTAGGAGATGGGATATCTCCATTAATTTCTTTCTTAATTTCCAGAAACTAAAGATAAAATGCCTTAGGCACAATTGCTTTAACAGCTGCAAACAAACAATTCCTAACTCAGCTCCTAGGGGCAGCACAGGCCAGAGGTCAGAAGGTAACAGGGTCCTGATATAACTCCTCTGCAGCTCCTGTTCCCTCCAGGTTGCAGCCCTGGGTCCTGCTGTGGTTGTCACTGGCTCTTTGCTAGCAACAGGGTGTACGTAGCCTGCAGCTTGAGAACTGGACATCTGGGCTCCCCTTCACAGCCAGTTCCCAGAATGCTGCCTCCAGCCTCAGTTCTACCCTCTGAGCTTGGGCTGCACTTCTCTTTCCTGTGCTCTGAAGGTTATGGAGCCCTCTGCTGGATGAATGTTAAACTGGGGTCAAGTCACAGAGTGGTAGCTGTGTTAGTCTGGATCCACAAAAACAATGAGGAGTCTGGTGGCACCTTAAAGACTAACAGATTTATTTGGGCATAAGCTTTTGTGGGTAAAAAAACCCACTTCAGATTTGTTTTTGTTGAACTGGGGGTTTAACACAGGGGCCCACAGCCTCATTACATTACTTTTATGCTATTTATATAGCATCCTGGACATGCATGACTCTTTGTGGTTAACCACCATGACAGCCCCCCTGCCTCAAGTAAAACCAAGGCACAACAAATGTGACTACAGACCATAGTGTGGAAATGGAGGGGGGGGGAGGAGGAGACAACAGTGGGAGGGATAACAGCCGTCCATCAATAAAAACCTATTGATCGGCTGATTGAAACTGAGCCTGAGTCCGATTTTATTTACACTGGTATAAGTCAAGATTAACTCCACTGCATTATATAGGTGTAAAACTGGAGTGAAATCAGGACCAGACCATCTGTGTGCCTCTGCCAATCCCCTGAGTTCCACTACCCCACAGAAAGTCACTTCATTCCCACCTAGGACTGACTTCCCCACCTACAAGGTTCCTATCCAACAAGTTACGTAGTCTGATCATTCAGCTTTCACCTCAGCTATCATTCTGGTTCCAGAACCTCTGCACCTGTTAGTCAAGTAACAAATGTCACCTAACCGTCCGTCAGCTTTCCCAGCACCCAACTGACTGCGGCGTTATTTGTTACCATAGCACCTAGGAGCCCATTGTGATAGGCACCATACAAAGTATGCCAGACTGGGAACCCCAGGCAGGAGCACAGCCTTAAGACAGAGAATGGAAGCAGATGGATCAAGAACTTCCTTAAAACATACTGGGCCTGATTCGGTCTTCTTTAATCACATGGAGAGAGGGACCCTCGTACATAATTAGGGCTGTTGATTTCACTGAGACAACTTGCATTAGGGTTGACAACTTTCTAATCCCACAAAACCCAACACTCTTGCCCTGCCCCAGCCCTTCTCCAAGGCCCCGCCTCACCCACTCCAACCCCGCCCCACCCTCACTCACTTTCACGGGCAAGGGATGGGGTGCGGGAGGAGGTGCAAGCTCCGGCTGGGGGTACTGGAGCAGGCTCCAGGTTGGGGCCAAGGGATTCGGAGCATCAGAGGGGACTCTGGGCTGGGGCAAGAGCTTGGGTGTGGGAGGGCGTGAGAGGGTGGGGGTGGGGGTGGGCGCTCAGGGCTGGGGTAGGTGATTGTGGTGCGGGAGGGAATTTGGGGTGCAGGCGCCAGACAGGCGGTGCTTACCTCAGGCAGCTCCCAGAAGTGGCAACATGTCCCTCCAGTTCCTAGGTGCAGGGGGCATTGTGGTTCCCAGTCAATGGGAGCTGCAAAACTGGCACTTGAGGCGGGGGTAGCGCGCAGAGCTCCCTGGTCCCTCTGCCTAGGAGCCATACATGCGAGCTGCGTGGAGCCAGGGAGCTTGCCTTAGACCTGCTGTCCCCCTGACTGGACCTTTAACAGCCTGGATACCAGTGCTGACTGGAGATATTCCAGTCGAAAACTGGACACCTAGCAACCCTAACTTGCATGGTGGTACTACAACATGTGTAAGCATGGCAGGATTGGACTTACATCAAGACTAGACAGCCATAGTAAGGGGCAATTCACAACCCCCCGAGCATCCTAGGAAAGGAAATAAGCCACGATTTCCACACACACCCTCCAGTGGGTAATAATTTGCTTCTGGGCTGTACTAGTAGCAAATTACCACTCCTCTACCTCGGTGCTGTCAAAGCTCTGCAGGCCAGTATGTTTGGGAGGGAGGGAGGAGCAGAGTCAAAACTCCACCCATTTCCCTACCCACTCCCTGCCCACCTTCTCCACCTTGGGTTGGAGCGGGAGCACAGCAAGTCCAATAGCCTATGTAAGAGGAGGACTCATTACTGCACAGGCCAGGGCCCAAACTATCCCTCAATAAATACAAGGCATCCTATGGGAGTTGTGGGTGCATTTAAGCTACAGGTCTGGTGCAGGGAAATGCTGCTGCCTTGACTGGTTTCTTCCCAGTGTAAAACTTTAATTTGTCATTTGGAAAAGTTAATATTATTCAAAAAGTGTTACCACCAGGGACTTCCCCCCCCCACACACACACACACTTTATTTCTTCTAGTTTTTGCTTTCAAAGCTCAGTCCCCATATAGGCTGGACTATCTTTTATCCTCTGCCAGAATGCATTTCATATCCTCCAGCTGTACTAATGTTGTAATCATTATTTTCTCCAAGGTTAATGATGAAAGTTGATGTTATTATACATATTCCCCTCCTAGTGGTGTTATCTGTTCAGTGCACATTCCCAAGCTCTACGTTGTTTGAGCACACACCCCCCCCCAGCACAATTTTGTTTTTAAATACACTAATAATCAAAGAACAAAAAATGGACACTGTCTCTTCCTCTGCTGGCTGCAGGACATAGTTTAAGCTTCCAGGATTTGCTGCTTGCTCAAAAGGGACTGCTTTGCATTAAATTTCAGGCATGTTGCAGTCTATACAAGATGTCCTCAGCTCTATCTGCCAAAAGCAGCAATGCGGGGAATGTTTGTAATCAGGTGCACTTCTAGAGCACCTTTCAGACACACATCTCCAGGGGCCTCAGTCATAAGTTAATTCCCATAATTAGGGGCATAACAAAGTTATGTCTGTATCTATGGCCCACCTTACCACAGTATCTGAATAACTCAGAATCTTTGATGCATTTTCCCTCACCACATTCCTGTGAGGTAAGACAGAACTATTATCCCCCATTTTATAGAGGGGGAACTGAGGCCCAAGGTCTCACAGGAAGAACGTAGGAAACTGAACCTAGGATTCCTGAATCCCAAACTAGTTCCCTAGCTACTGGACCAGGATTCCCTTAAGGCCTACTGTGGGTGTGCTAGTTACTTATGCACCTGTGTAGTGCCATTGACTTCCTTGGGACTACTCATGTGAGGAACTTTTTATTAATGGGAATAAGGGATTCATAGCCTGGCCTTTGTGATTTACCCCAGCCTAGTCATCCAGCAAATTAATGGCAGAATTTATGATCAGTGATGATCGGGGAGCAATTCAGAACCTTGAATCCAGACCACTCTCAGTGGGAATTCAGCTCGATAGATGGTTGTGATTCAAATCTAGAAGGGGTCTATATTCCAGTCTGAGGGAGTAGGATGTGTTTCTGGAATTGTGAGCAAAGCCATTTTCATGGGATTTAGGGTAGGATGATACAAATTGCATGAAAAAAAACTGATCTTGTGCGATTTCTGCCTTTGGGGGTCAAAGTCTTATGATCATAGTGCTCTAGATTTCAGGCTGTTGAATCTGAACCCTCCAGCACATTTTTAAAAAATAATCTTGACCTGACCACCCTTCTCAGCCCATCTTTTTCAGGAACTGGGCACAGGAATCTTGACTCTTAGGGTACATCTACACTACAGGGGGGAGTCGATTTAAGATACGCAAATTCAGCTACGTGAATAGCGTAGCTGAATTCGACGTATCGCAGCCGACTTACCCCGTTGTGAGGACGGCGGCAAAATCGACTTCTGCGGCTTTCTGTCGACGGCGCTTACTCCCACCTCCGCTGGTGGAGTAAGAGCGCCGATTCGGGGATCGATTGTCGCGTCCCAACGGGACGCGATAAATCGATCCCCGAGAGGTCGATTTCTACCCGCCGATTCAGGCGGGTAGTATAGACCTAGCCTTACTCTGCTACAACCATGACACTATCAGTTTGCTCTCCCACAAGAGTTAACACCATCACAGTGAACATTCACCACCAGCTCCATGAGAAAATCCCACACTTCAAGTCATGATTGGCTCATCAAGCAAGAAGTGAGTTTTTCCACCAATAGCTGCAAATTGTGTTCAGGACAAAGTGTTGCAGAGTAGACGACTTCTCTTAGGAGAAAATGGTGAGCCAGTCCTGATGCATGGGTGCAGGAAAAGAGCAGAGAGGCTCCCTTTGCAGAGATTTCCCCAAATCATTCTCTTTCAGTGAATGAAGTTTCCCCATCTTTGGAACATGTATATTTTGTGGAAGCAAAACGAGAGAAAATGTAAGATGTTTCATTCTCTCTTTAATTCCCTGAAACGCAATCTCCCCCACTACCCTACCTCCCGCACTGACTTTGAGTAGTTCACACTACCCTAGCCACTCTCTGTCAAGACCACAATTTTTGTGATCCAGTTCCTCTCTCCGCAAAAAGAAATGCAGCCCAAGAAATACTCACCTCATTTTTGTAGTACAGGAATCCAACTCAGGTCATGACCACAGCGAATCAGAAAAGAAACCTATAGTCATCTCAAGCACAAGACCCTGCTGGTCCTGATACAAGTCCTCACTCTCAGAGCCATATGCCAAGGTCTTTATGAAGACTTTCCTCTGAGGAAGCTCTGACACTACCTCATGTGATACCCTGGACCCCAAGTTCACCACTTTTACATGATGATATATTGAGTACAAAGTATGCCTTGTGAGCATAAAACTCATTCTGCTGAATATTATCCTGCTGAAATGTGTAACATCACCACATATAAAATCATGACATCTTGCTATATGACTGTTACTGAAATATGCTGTAGTTCTGGGTAATGCTCTCAGATCATTTTCTCAAAGACAAAGGCACACTGGCACACCAGCTAGCTGCTAAAAGGCTTAAACCTGCTTAATCGGAGATTCGCTGCAGGGGAGTTGTAAACAAGAACGTTACAATTCTCCTGAAGGACAGTTGACAGCTCACATACGCCATGGAACTGCCTGACCTCGTGATCCAGAAAAGATATTTTCCAGTACAAAGGGTCAGAGTATAAAATGGAGAGACAGTGACCTCCTCATCACCTCTTCTCTCCCATCTCCATTCACAGAACCTACAATGCTTGAAAGAACAAAGGAAGCTTTTGGGACCAGGGGGAGGAGTCCTACCTAGAAGGCTTTCCAGCTACCTCAGACTGTTATAATCGTTTTGGGTGAAGAAATTTTTGTTTGTTTGTTTTCCTAGATCCCCTAGCTTGGTAAAATTGAATTAGCTTGTGTGTTTATCTTTTTCTTTCATTTCTTTTGTAACCAGTTCTGACTTTTAGTTTTTACTCCTTATAATCGCTAAACAAATGTATTAACTAGAGAAAGATTGTTGTCTCTAAACCAGTGTGTTTGGTTGAAGTGTTTGGGAAATCTCAACTTAGGTCAATGGGGCTGGTGGATATTTATTACCCTTTTTTGGAATGACTGACTAATTTATAAGCTTGTTCGGTCCAGTGGGGTACTGCCAGCCCCATGCAGAGTACTGGGGTTCAGGCTGCCGGCTCCCCCGCTGACGGGGGCAGGGCTCAGGCTGCCAGCCCCAACTGCCTGGCCCCGCTCTCCCTGGGGCTCGGGTTGTTTGCCCTGCAACCGGGTCCCACCTGCTGCCTCCAATGCCGGGGTCCTCTGGCCGCCATTAATGAATTTTTTCTTGCGAACCCCCTGTAATGTTCTGCAAACCCCCAGGGGTTCATGAACCCCAGTTTGGGAACCACTGCCCTAGCAGCAACACCCAGCAGCAAGGAGATAGCAGCTCCCCCTGCAGCAGCACTCTGTGTCCTGCAGCCTGGGCAAGGAGGAAGCAGTAGGGTGGCTGGCTGCAGGGTCCTCCCCGCACCCATAGGGCTGCAGCTTCTCCTTCCCTGCTGCTGGAGTCCCAGCATTGCTACCTCCAACAGCAGGGAAGAAGATGCAGCAGGCTTCAGCTGTAGGGGCGGCGGGGAGGAGGAGTTCAGCTAGCAGCCAGCAGCCCTACTGCTTCCTCCCTACCCAGGCTGCAGGAGGACATGGGACTTTTTAGGGGGGTGCCCCTGCTGACCCCCCCTGTACACATCCCTGATCCCAAAGCACTTTGCACTCAACAACCCCTTGCTTGTTACAATATTATTACAGTAGTATCTAGCAACTGAGATCAGGTGCTGTGCCAGGTGCGGTACAGATACGCAATAAGAAAGTTTATTTATATTGTAAGCTGTGTGAGGCAAAGACAAGGCAAATGATGTAAAGGATCAGAGAGAGGAAGTGACTTGCCCAAAGTCACACAGCAGGTCAGTGGCAGAACCAGATTAGAGTCCAGATATCCAGAGTCCCAGCCCAGTGCCATGTGCTTTTCTATACACCGCCACTATACATTAATGGCTTCTTTTGGGTTGCAATGCAGCAGCTAATTAACAACACAGAGCAATGCTACAAGTTAGTTGTTGTACTGCTTACTAAATACAGAAGAACTAATCACATTTGCCTACAGCAGAGGAATAGTAAATGTGATTATGTCAATATTAAGCTCTTTCCCCGGTCTCAGCAGTACCTTCAGTTCAGTCTTTAGTCTCAAAGAATCTTGGGATCATTCTGCCTAGCTGTTTCATCTGATCGGCTCAAATGCTTCCGGTTTTATGTTAACTGACTCAACCATCAACTGCTTGATAGAATTTGTAACTTCTGTTCATAGAATCATAGTCTTTAAGGTCAGAAGGTACCATTATGATCATCTAGTCTGACCTCCAGCACAATGCAGAATACAGAATCTCACTCACCCACTCCCGTATCAAACCTGTGTCCAGGGCCGGCTCTGGCTTTTTCGCCACCCCAGGCAAAAAAGCCTCCCGCCCCTGCCCCAGCTCGGCAGGGGAGGGCGGTGAGCCCGGCTGGGGCTCCGCTCTCCCCGGCGGACGGAGCCGGAGCACCGCGCCGCCCCCCTCCAGGTGCCGCCCCAAGCACAAGCTTGGTGGGCTGGTGCCTGGAGCCAGCCCTGCCTGTGTCTGAGCCATTGAAGTCCTCAAATCATGGTTTAAAGACTTCAAGATGCAGAGAATCTTCCAGCAAGTGACCTGTGCCCCACGCTGCAGAGGAAGGCGAAAACCCCCCAGGACTTCTGCCAATCTGCCCTGGAGGAAAATTCCTTCCTGACCCCAAATATGGTGATCAGCTAAACCCTGAGCATGTGGGCAAGACTCACCAGCCAAACACCCTGGAAAGAATTCTCTGTAGTAACTCAGATCCCACCTCATCTAACATCCTATCACAAGCCATTGGGCATATTTACTGCTAATAGTCAAAGACCAATCTCATTATGCCATTATACCACCCCCTCCATAAGCTTATCAAGTTTAGTCTTGAAGCCAGATATGTCTTTTGCCCCCACTGCTCCCCTTAGAAGGCTGCTCCAGAACTTCACTCCTCTGATGGCTAATTTCAAGTCTAAACTTCCTGATGGCCAGTTTATATCCATTTGTTCTTGTGTCCACATTGGTACTGAGCTTAAATAATTCCTCTCCCTCCCTGGTATTTATTCCTCTGATATATTTGTAGAGAGCAATCATATCTCCCCTCAGCCTTCTTTTGGTTAGGCTAAACAAGCCAAGCTCTTTGAGTTTCCTTTCATAAGGCAGGTTTTCCATTCCTTGGATCATCCTAGTAGCCGTTCTCTGTACCTGTTCCAGTTTGAATTCATCCTTCTTAAACATTGGAGACCAGAACTGCACACAGTATTCCAGATGAGGTCTCACCAGTGCCTTGTATAATGGTACTAACATCTCCTTATCTCTACTGGAAATACCTCGCCTGATGCATCCCAAGACCGCATTAGCTTTTTTCACAGCCATATCACATCGGCGGCTCATAGTCACCCTGTGGTCAACCAATGCACTGAGGTCCTTCTCCTCCTCTGTTACTACCAACTGATGCGTCCCCAGCTTATAACAATAGTTCTTGTTATTAATCCCTAAATGCATGACCTTGCACTTTTCACTATTAAATTTCATCCTATTACTATTACTCCAGTTTATGAGGTCATCCAGATCTTCCTGTATGATATCCCGGTCCTTCTCTGTATTGGCAATACCTCCCATCTTTGTGTCATCCGCAAACTTTATTAGCACATTCCCACTTTTTGTGCCAAGGTCAATAATAGAAAGATTAAATAAAACTGGTCCCAAAACCGATCCCTAAGGAACTCCACTAGTAACCTCCCTCCAGCCTGACAGTTCACCTTTCAGTGTGACTCGTTGTAGTCTCCCCTTTAAACAGTCCCTTATCCACCTTTCAGTTTTCATATTGATCCCCATCTTTTCCAATTTAGCTAATAATTCCCCATGTGGAACCATATCAAATGCCTTACTGAAACTGAGGTAAATTAGATCCACTGCGTTTTCTTTGTCTAAAAAAATCTGTTACCTTCTCAAAGAAGGTGATATGGTTGGTTTGGCACGATCTAGCTTTTGTAAAACCATGTTGTAATTTGTCCCAATTACTGTTGACCTCAATGTCCTTAACTACTTTTTCCTTCAACATTTTTTCCAAGACCTTGCATACTAAAGATGTCAAACTAACAGGCCTGTAGGTGCCCGGATCACTTTCCCCCCCCCCCTTTCTTAAAGATAGGAACTATGTTAGCAATTCTCCAGTCATATGGTACAACCCCTGAGTTTACAGATTCATTAAGAATTCTTACTAAGGGGCTTACAATTTCATGTGCCAGTTCCTTTAATATTCTTGGATGAAGATGATCTGGGCCCCCCGATTTAGTCCCATTAAGCTGTTAGAGTTTGGCTTCTACCTCGGATGTGGTAATATCTACCTCCATACTCTCATTCCCATTTGTCATCCTACCAGTATCCCTAAGCTCCTCATTAAAGACTGAGGCAAAGTATTTGTTTAGATATTGGGCCATGCCTAGATTATCCTTAACCTCCACTACATCCTCGGTGTTTAGCGTTCCCACTTCTTTTTTTCCTTCTTATTTATATGGCTATAGAACCTTTTACTATTGGTTTTAATTCCCTTTGCAAGGTCCCACTGTACATGGCTTTTGGCCTTTCTCACTTTATCCCTACATGTTCTGACCTCAATAAGGTAGCTTTCCTTGCTGATCCCCACTCCCATCTTCCACTCCTTGTAGGCTTTCTGCTTTTTCTTAATCACCTCTGTGAGATGCTTGCTCATCCAGCTTGGTCTACAACTCCTGCCTATGAATTTTTTCCCCATTCTTGGAATGCAGGCTTCTGATAGTTTCTGCAACTTTGACTTGAAATAATTCCATGCCTCCTCCACCTTTAGATCTCCAAGTTCTTCAGTTCAATCCACTTCCCTAACTAATTTCCTTAATTTTTTTAAAGTTGCCCTTTTGAAATCAAAAACCCTAGTCAGATCTATTTTTGTTTATCCTTCCATTTAATTCAAACTGAATTAGCTCATGATCGCTCAAACCAAGGTTGTCCCCTACAACCATTTCTTCTATGAGGTCCTCACTACCCACCAAAACCAAATCTAAAATGGCATCCCCTCTTGTTGGTTCAGCAACTACTTGGTGAAGGAATCCATCAGCTATCACATCTAGGAAAATCTGAGCCCTATTATTACTACCACTTGTCCTCCAGTCTGTATCTGGGAAGTTAGTCTCCCATGATCACACAATTCCTATTAGTATTTACTTCATTAAAAATGTCTCTATCCATATCCAAATCAGATCCCAGTGGTCTATAGCACACCCCAAGCACTATCCCAGTGGAGGCTCTAGTAGCTTTCTTCCCCAATGTGATTTTTGCCCAGACAGACTGTGTCTTATCTATTCCATCCCTTCTTATTTCTTTAGAGTCTACATCATCAATATACAATGCTATTCCACCACCTTTGCCTTTATTTCTGTCTTTCCTAAACAACACATACCCTTCAATATCTGTACTCCAGTCATGACTACTATTCCACCATGTTTCTGTTATCTCTATAACACTTCCTGCATCAGTAACTCGAGTTCCTCTATTTTGTTACCTAGGCTCCTCGCATTGGTGTACAAACATCTTAATTCTTGCTGTTTGGCTTCGCTCATATTCTTTACCGGATTAGGCCCAGACATTCTACCACCAGTAGCTCTCTCTCTATCCCCAGGCTTAATGCAAGGAGTTGTATTACTTGAAACTAGCCATTGTTATGTTGGTCTGATCAGATGCAGTCAATGTGCCTACCATGTTTTTTTGTGAATTTGGGGAGAGGAGAAGAAAGAAGTAGCAGCATCTCTTCCATCTGGCTCAGGCTGGAGTTGTATTACTCATGCAATATGTCCTTCAGGCCCACAAAGGCTTTTCCTGATCTGTTCCATGCCTGTCCCCAAGAGGCACTGGTTAGGAGCATAGCCATGAGGGTCCGGGCTTCTGAGTTCTATTCTTCTGCAACAGACTCACTGCGCAGACACGAGTACTTTAGCCAGAACTTGGGGGAGGGGCTAAAGTCAGGCTTTTAAATCCATATTTAGACTACTAAAGAAGTGCCTTGATTTTTAGACTGGTTTAGCAGGCATCTCTAATTCACTTCAACAATCGCAGGATGGCGAGTTAAATTAAGTCATACACACCTAGCTGTCCCAATGGCTGCTCTTCTTAATCCTGCTGTTTAGGCTCACGTTTAACAGGAGGCATATCCAAGGCTCATTTGATACCAAAGCTCTTAATCGGTCACTGTCAGACACCTGCAGCGTTATTTCGCACAGACCAACTAAATGGTGTGAAAAGCTACAGTCACAAACAAAAGGGTTTGGGATGTTGTCTGTGCAACGTGTTTATCTTGTCAAACTAGGAGGAGCTGGTCTCCGGGGACTCACTTTCATTGTGTCCATGTAACCAAAGAGTGGAAAGCCTGAGATGCTACAATGGATCTGAGGTGTAGGTCTGTGCATACTTCTTATAAAAATGTGATTAATATGCAATAAGTATCATAACCAGGCATTCCAATGACATTTGCCTGCCCCTTCTGATGTCCAGAGAGCCACCAGTGAGTGCCATTCATGTTGATTTTTACCTTGATATGTTTTTAATGCAGAGGAGTTCATTTAAATCCAAACACACCTGTTATAATAAAGTTAAAAAGGCACATCAATGACCCAGTCCTTCAAGGGGATCCATGCAGGCAGACTTCTACACCCACAAAGTCCCATTGACTTCACTAGGGTTCCATGCAGACATCTGTGCACATAGGAGTTGGAACAAGGGGTGCTGCTGCACCACCTGGCTTGAAGTGGTTTCCATCATCGACAGGGTTTACAGTTGGGTTCAATGGCTCTCAACACCCCCATTATACAAATTGCTTTTTTGGCAGGACTGACGTCTGATCTCTCTCAGATTCATTACTCTGGCTCTGACCTGGCACTAATGAATTCTAGGGGAGCTTTGCTGTTCATGTCTATGGATTCAGGATCACAGACTTTGTGCATTTCACAGCACTTAGGGTCCAATCCGGTACCCACTGAAGTCAATGGAACGACTCACATTGACTTCAGTGGGTGCTAGGATTAGGTATGTGACGGGTTGGATCACAGAAACCCCCTTGGGAGCTGCCACCTAATGTACCAAGACTACTTCTATTCCTGTTTTCCCTGCCAGCTCAGGACTCCAGCACCCTGTCTTGCTGAGCCAGACACTCCCGTCTGCTCCAACACAGAATCACTTGCCCCAAAGCTGCAAGTTTACCTGAAAACAGCTCACAGAAGTGTGCTTGTCTTTACAACTCAGATGCCCAACTCCCAATGGGGTCTAAACCCAAATAAATCCGTTTTACCCTGTATAAAGCTTATACAGGGTAAACTCAAATTGTTCGCCCTCTATAACACTGATAGAGAGATATGCACAGTTGTTTGCTCCCCCAGGTATTAATACATACTCTGAGTAAATTACTAAGTAGAAAGTGATTTTATTAAATACAGAAAAGTAGGATTTAAGTGGTTCCAAGTAGTAACAGACAGAACAAAGTAAGTCACCAAGCAAAATAAAATAAAATGCGCAAATCTATGTCTAATCAAACTAAATACAGATAAGTTCCTCACCAGTTCCAGAATGCTCCCTTTTACAGGCTAATCTCCTTTTAGCCTGGGTCCAGCAATCACTCACACCCCCTATAATTACTGTCCTTTGTTCCAGTTTCCTTCAAGTACCCTGGGGGGATGGAGAGGCTCCTTTAGCCAGCTGAAGACAAAATGGAGGGGTCTCCCACGGGTTTAAATAGACTCTCTCCTGTGGGTGGAGACCCCCCTCCTCATTCCTATGCAAAGTCCAGCTCCAAGATGGAGTTCTGGAGTCACCTGGACAAGTCATATGTCCCTGCATGACTCAGTCTTTACAGGCCAAAGTCATTGTCCACATGGTATCTTGTATGTCTCCAGGAAGAGACATACAAGTCTTCTTATGTGGATTGGAGCATTCCAAGATGCATTGTTCCCCAAGTGTTTCCTGATCAGGTACTTAACCTTGCAAATTCTTTCCTAAAGAAACTGACCAAATGTAGGGTTACCATACGTCCGGTTTTTCCCGGACATGTCCGGCTTTTCGGCAATCAAACCCCTGTCCGGGGGGAATTGCCCAAAAGCCGAACATGTCCGGGAAAATGCCGGCCGGGCACTTCCCCTCCCGTGGCTGCTCTGCTCTGACTCTTCGGTTCTGTTTAAGAGCCGAGCTGCCCGAGCGCTATGGGCTTCAGGCAGCCCCCTTGCCTCCAGACCCCAGCCGGGCACTTCCCCTCCCGGGCTTCGGCGGCGCAGGGTCCGGAGGCATGGGGGCTGCCCGAAGCCGGTAGCGCTGGGGCAGCTCGGCTCTTAAACAGAGCTGAAGAGTCAGGGGAGGAGCAGAGCCTCTGGCCGCAGCGGCTCTGCTCCTCCCCTGACTCTTCGGCTCTGTTTAAGAGCTGGGCTGCCCGAGCGCTACCGGCTTCAGGCAGCCCCCGTGCCTCCGGACCCTGCGCCACCGGAGCCCGGGAGGGGAAGTGCCCGGCCGGGGGCGCAGGGTCCGGAGGCAAGGGGGCTGCCTGAAGCCCAAGCGCTACCGGCTTCACGGTTTGCTGGGCAGCCTCCAGATCCTGCGCCCCCAGATGGGCGCTTCCCCTCCCGGGCTCCAGCTGCGCTGGGGAAGCGCCGGCTGGGGGCGCAGGGTCTGGGGGCTGCTCGGCAAACCGTGAAGCCAGAAGCGCTGGGGCAGCCCTTTCCACGTGGCTGGGAGTGGGAGGGAGGAGGGGGCGGAGTTCGGGCAGGGTTGGGGCGGGGAAGGGCGGAGTTGGGGCGGGGATGGGGGTGGGAAATGGGCGGGGCCAGGGGGGTCCTCTTTTTTTATTTGTTAACTATGGTAACCCTACCAAATGCCTCCCAAAGCCTACTTAGAAACCAAGCAAGTATACAGCCCATATTCTTAACCTCAAGTAGAAAATGATATGTGTGTACAAATAGGATGAATAGATATAGTAGACCATAACCTTTACAGAGATATGTTACATGGCACCAGCAGCATAAAACATATTCCAGTTATGTCATACATACATTTATAAGCACCCCCTCCCCCATAAAGCCTTATGGGGTGCACTGTCACAAGGTATTTTGCTCATAGTCAACTTTACAGTTCCCCTGGAGAGTCAGTCAGTCTCCCATTTGTGTGGAACACTGGCATTGCCATACAGGATCAGATCCAAGGACCATCTTGTCCTGTGTCCCATGGCTGACAGCAGCCAGCAACAGAAGCTTCAGAGGAAGGTGCAAGAGATCTCACAGTAGGCAGATGTTGATCTGCAGCTTAGGCAGGTCTCATCCTAATCTCTTATACTGGTTTAAACACTGAAGATGATGTTTTAGATCCCTTGCAAAACTCCACTTGTGTGAATCTTACACACACACACACACAGGGGGGGGCGTGGCACGGCATTCCGCGAGGGGGCGGGGGTGCTCCGGCAGCGTGGCGCTCGGCGGGGGGGGCGGTGAGGGCCGCGGCGCTCGGGGGGGGGGCTCCAGCAGCGCGGCATTCCATGGGGGGGGCGCTCTGGCGGCACAGCGCTTGGTGGGGGGCGGTGCGGGCCGCGGCACTCGGGGGGGGGGGGGGTTCGGTGGTGTGGCGCTCGGCTGGGGGGGGTGGGCGGGCTCTGGCGGCGGCGCTCGGTGGGGGGGGCGGGGGCACGGCGCTCGTGGGGGGGGGGGTTCCGGCAGCGCGGCATTCCATGGGGGGGGGAATGCTCTGGCGGCGCGGCGATCGGCAGGGGGGTGGTGCGGGCCGCGGCACTCGGGGGAGGTTCGGCGGCGCAGCGCTCAGCGGGGGGGGCGGGCTCCGGCGGTGCGGCGCTCGGCTGGGAGGGGGGCGGGGCTCTGGCGGCAGCGCTCCGCGGGGGGGCGCAGCGCTCGGCGGGCGGGGGGGGGGGCAGCGCTTTTTTTTGCTGCTTGGGGCAGCAAAAGAGTTAGAGCCGGCCCTGGGAGGATGAGGTCACATCTTTTATTGGACCAACTTCTGTTGGTAACAGACAAGCTTTCAAGCTTACACAAAGCTCTTCTTCAGGTCTGGGAAAGGTATGCCAGTGTCACAGCTAAATACCAGGTGGAACAGATTGTTGTAATAAGCCATAAATCCAGTGTCTCTGTTCAGTCCATGATTTTTAGTGTCTAGCAGAGTTATGAATTTAAGCTCCCAGACTCTACCTTGAATGGTCTGTTAAAGTGTGCTAACTACTTATGCTGGACAATCTCTTTAATCATAGAATATCAGGGTTGGAAGGGACCTCAGGAGGTCATCTAGTCCAACCCTCTGCTCAAAGCAGGACCAATCCCCAGACAGATTTTTGCCCCAGATCCCTAAATGGCCCCCTCAAGGATTGAGCTCACAACCCTGGGGTTAGCAGGCTAATGCTCAAACCACTGAGCTATCCCTCCCCCAAAAGACAAGTTAGAGGATGGTTGTTCCTCCTTGCATTTAGCTGTGACTCAGAGTACCTTCCCCAGACCTGAAGAAGAGCTGTGTGTGGCTGGAAAGCTTGTCTCTCTCACCAACAGAAGTTGGTCCAATAAAAGAGATTACCTCACACACCTTGTCTCTAATATCCTGGAACCAACACAGCTACAACTATGCAGCTTACATTAAATATTGCAGTCACCCCCACCCTCCCCCCATACAGTTATATGCCTCATGCACTATAATACCTTTAAGCCCAGATGTGTACGTTATTTTGGGTAAAATATATTCTGCTTTATCTAGGTTTCACTTTAATTGGTTTGGTCAGTTGAGTTCTAAGAGTTCCATTTTTCATCTCATCATAACCGGGCGGTTTGAGGACTAAAGGAACAGTGTTTCTAGTAGATTCTGAAAGTTAAGCAAACTTAAAAATAAGCTTTTTACAATAGCATTTGCAGGTTACAAGAGATGTGCAATTTTAAATAAAATCACATCTGTATTAAAGCATATGTCTCTCACAAATTAACTTTGAGGTATTAAATGTGAAGCTGAATAGGATTTGCTTTCCTTGTTTTAGAATGTTGTGCTCAGCAGAGTTCTTATGGTTTATCTTCCTTCCTCTTAATTCTGACATGGTTATACTTGCATTTAGCTATATGGCAGGCCTGGACTTAATGCATATTGTCATTAGAAGGTCTGGATTTGAAATAGCAAAGTAAATCTTAATAAATCTAGGGGAAAAGAAAACCCTAACAAACTGTGCATCTTAGCTTATACCAAAATGCAGTACCAATTGTACTGATCAAAAAAGAACTAGATAAGTTCATGGAGGCTAGGTCCATCAATGGCTATTAGCCAGTATGGGCAGGGATGGTGTCCCTATGCTCCGTTTGCCAGAAGCTGGGAATGAGTGACGGGATGGATCACTTGATGATTACCTGTTCTGTTCATTCCCTCTGGGGCACCTGGCATTGGCTACTGGCGGAAGACAGGATACTGGGCTAGATGGACTGTTGGGCTGACCCAGTATGGCTGCTGCTCTGCTGTGGATTGAAATATTGATGTGGGGACTAGTACAGGAGTCATCAAGTAGGACATTCAGCATGCACCCAAAACCACGAATTACAGATTTTTAGAGTGCAAAGAAAGCAGGATTGGGGCTGGCGATTAAAAATTCTGTTCTCCCTCTGCTTGAGGTGCATGCGCCCTGCCAATGGGATTTGAGGGAGCTCAATAGAGAGACTATTCAGAGCGTGTCACCCTTGTGCAGAGTGCCAGCAAAAAGCCTGTGTGTCATTTACACCTAGCCCTCAAAACAGGTGTTAAGTGGTGCTCAACCCTTAGGGTGAAATTCACCCATCAGGCACTTCTAGTTCTTGTTTTCTTGAAAGTTTCTAATTTTTTTCAAATGCAACAAACTGAGTCCTGGATACTGCATGCAATACTCAGACCAAACAGCCTCTCGGACTTCAGTCATTTTGCCCTAGTAAGGCATAAAGGCCCTTGTCTTGACGTACAAACTACTCAGGAATCCCATCATACTCTACTGAAATGCAGCCATCTCTATGGTAGAATAGATCTGTAATAACTAGTTGACTATGCAAACAGTGCAACATTAAACTACAGGCTAGGTGAGGAAGTGATCTATTTGGAAGTGGAATACACCATAGAGGATAGGAGTCTTTCTAGCCTGGCAAACACTCATTATCACCAGATTAAATCAGGAGCAGCTCCACTAAAGTGAAAAGAAGCTACATCAGCATAAAAGTTGGTATGCAAAAAATGAGAGTCAGACCGATATGGTGAAGCTTTCGGCATTTGGATCCATGAAAAAGTTTATTTTCAGCCAATTCTGGCTTTAAGATACAGCACTGTAAATCAAGAAATAGCTTGACTGAAGTCAAAGTCACTACTTTCAGATTTGCAATAGTGCCACCAACAGCAGAATTTGACCCCATTTGTGTGTGAAACCCTTCTGTCAAGTGGAGACAGCAGCAACAAGAGCCAAGTTAAGCAGAACGCCTAGATATTGAACAATAGAAAACAGAACTGGCTTGAGCCTCCACCCAGTCGGTCTCTAGTAATCTGGGCACCGTTAGGGGGTATTACTTCCCCACTCACAAGCATTGAGTCCGTGCACACTCAAGAAAAAGTTTTTTTATTAAAGGGAAAGGGAACCCAACATTAATGTGGGTAAACACCACAACCAGATTCAAGAGCATGTAACCATAAGCAAATCCGACCCCACAATGTGTTGGGAAGTGTCCTTTGCCTCATTTTCCTACCTGGTAGTGGGAAAGTCTCACAAACAAATGTCCTTTTAATGCATCACTCTTCTTCCTCTGCTGCATTCCACCCATGGCTGGTGGTCTTCAGTCAGCAAAGAACCAGAGTTCAGAGTAGGGTGACCTGATGTCCTAATTTTTGGGTCTTTTTCTTAAATAGGCTCCTATTACCCCCCCACTCCGATTTTTCACATTTGCTGTCTGGTCACTCTAGTTCAGAGGTGCATTCATGGAGTTCACCTCACAACTCAGGGGTGTGTGGGGGGGGGGTTAAAGTGATGCCTCTGTAACTGGCACACAGCTGCTACTGCATGTCTGCTACACTGGCCACCATCCTGCTACTGCTGTATCTCTGCTACGGCTGCCTGCCATCTCCCTTCTGCTGTGATATCACATTCTGAGGTCCCACCGCTTAACCTAGCTCTCAAAAGTGGAGAACCTCACTGCCAGTGCCATTTGTTGCTTTTCATTGTTCCCACACAAGGCCTAAGCTTAAGCTCCAGACTTGCCCAAAAGTGAGGACGGCTGTAGGAAAGTAGCAACTGGAAACCAGGACTCTTAATTGAGTCTAATAAGCTCTGTCATTAAATGCTGGAAAGGGGCAGGTCAAAGGGTACATGTGGCTCTGTAGGCAGAGTCCACATCTCTAGATAGAAACCTGTCCCCACCCACTCATCTTCACTGGGATTTGGCATCCCTACCCCCTGCTTAGCAAGTGAGGTTTGGTTTCAGGTAACCCCTCTAATCAGGGCATGCTAAGTACAGTTCTGCAGTGCTTTATTCCAACATTTCATTATGTCTGCAGTCATATACTAGAGTGATATGTAACCCCAAAACCAGCCAGAATTGATCATTTTGGCAAAATAGCTCCACCATGCTGTGCACTTAGGTAGAGTGGGTGTGTCTGTGCAAAGGGTCTGCTCCTGAAGACTTTCCCCCCAGTGCATCACTAGATGGTAAGGGAGAGCTCATTCAGACCCTTCTTACATATATCTATTTTCTTTGGTTTTATTCTGTCCACCTCAATATTTAATAATTTAAAATGCAATACAGATTTTGCATGCCGGGCATATGATGTGTCCATACCCTATTCAGAAATCAGACTTTGAAGAGAATTTATTTATTTCCTTTGCTGGTTTCTGAGAGTTCATTGGAATGAGGGAACAGAGTTCAGAATCTGAGCCAATCCTGCAATATCTGAGAGACTAAGAAAATAAATTTAAAACTTTCAGAACATCACTCAGGACTTAGTGAGTCAAGTCCTTTAGACTTTTCATGCCTCATTTAATAGGTGAACAAGCCTCAAACTAATACTTAAAAATAGCTATTCCCTGGAACAACACCTTCCATTTGCTGCTGCTGCTACGTCTGTTTAATTTGTCAGAGTCTGGCTTCCTTCTGAAATATATTATTGTTATTGTAGAGAGCACTGCACTGAGGTGAATTTCACCTAAGAAAAATTGAGGTGTGTGGAGCCAGAAAATGTGAAACAGGTTCCAAATGCCCTCAAGATTCGAGAGTATCTGATGGTGTCTGCGCACTGGGGAGATTTTCTACTCATTGAAAGGTTAAAAGTTACGTCTGGTTTATACCCAGAGAAACACATTAGAAAGTGTGTTAACTAACACGACTGTGCCCTAACTGTGGGCAAGGACAGTCATGTTTAAGGAACATTGTTGAGTCCCACACTCAGGTGCACCACAATCAGGTAGTACAATTTTAAACCCGACTGCCCTTGTCCACACCAGGGCTGGCTCTAGGTTTTTTGCTGCCCCAAGCGCAAAAAAAAAAAAAAAAAAAAAAAAAAAGAAGGGTGGCTGGAATGCCGCCCCTGAAAATGTGCTGCCCCAAGCACGTGCTTGGTTTGCTGGTGCCGGTCCTGGTCTACACTAAGGGCACAATCACGTTTCATGCTGTGGTAGTTAAAATGCATTATCCCAGTTTCTAATGTAATACTTCCCCTAGCACAGACAAGGCCTTACAGTGATCTCAGATGAAACCCTGGATCCAGTAACTTCAGAGGGACTCTGATTTTGCAACTTATGGCTAGAGGCCCAAACTCTGGAGTTTGTTGCCACAGCTCTGCTCCAGGTGTGATCTTGGGTAAGTCATTTAAGAGGTGACTAATGTAGGGAAAAAAGTTAAGGCCATGGCAGCTGCAGGTGCTCAGCATCTCTGATAAGAGATTAATTTAGGCTCTTAATATGGAGTTCGGAAGCTAACTCTTGACAGTGTTTTCATTGCTCTAGCCTCAATGACTAATGAAACTTTTGGAGAAAGGCGTATCTTAGTTAGATTAAGCACTTCTATCCAAGGTGTTAAAATTCACCCTCTACATGCTCAGAGAGCTCTTGAAGGCCAGGGACAACAGCCTTGGTATGCCCGATCTTTCCAAAGGTTTAAAAAAAAAAAAAAAAAAAACACACAGGAAAAATGTTTAAAAAGGATGTTCTTTTGCCCCCCCCCCCCGATGTTTAAAGGGCACAACCCAGCTTCTTAGAAGTCCTTTGCAGATTAGCTTTAAGGACCAGGCTTGCTCTCATTGAGGTCAAGAGAGAAACTTGCATTGGCTCCATTGAGAACGGGATCAGAACATTTAGCACTATGAGCTCAGGTGGTGTGGTTGAGCTAACATGCCAGACCAGGCTTTGGGAGACTTCAGTTCTGTTCCTGGCTCTGCCACTGGTCTGCTGGGTGACCTTGGGCAATCACTTATCTGCACCTCACTTGCCCCCTGGAAATAGTGATGCTGACCTCCTCTATGAAGTGCTTGGAGATCTGATAAAAAGGGACATGATATAGCTAAGCTAAGGCACTTAGCAATTTTTGTATCTAACATTGATATGCTAATCCTTACAAAAAAGGTGCTGTGAGGCTTAATTAGCCAACATCTAGAAGAGTGACCTTGGGATCCTTACCCAAAAGGAAGTGTACATATGCCAAAAACACTTATTTTTTTACTCATAAATAAGGTTGAGATTTCCCAGAGCCATGTAAGGAATTTGGCCATCCTTATCCCATTTAAAAGTTAATGGGAATTTTACACCCACATCTCCTAAACAGCTTTTGAGAATTTTAGCCTAAAATCTAACTTGATAAAGTTGACATCCAGGTATATTAAAACCACTAAAGTTAAAACGAAAGGCCTGCTCATGTGTTTAAGATTCCAGGAGTGGGCACTCAAAGAAAAGGGCAAATACAAGCACTCACAACTGAATTAAAAGGGAGTTGAGTGTACTTGGCGCTTGCAGGATAGGACCCTAAAATAGTCCTGAAAACACTCTAATGTCATCAGCTGCTACTGAATCACGGAAGCAATGCATATAGTATTCCATCGAAGCTTGTTTCAGGCTTCATTTCAGCTACCTTTGATTCACTCAATAGCAGCATGTATACTTGGGCAGCCAATTCAACTGGAGACTAGTGGGTCCAATTTTCATCTCATTTAAAAAACAGTCCACTTCCACTAACTCCAGTTGAGTTAGCCTTGGATCAATTTTAAATCCAGAGCATGTCTACACTATGCCGCTTTTAGCGACATGGCTATGTCACTACAGCCGTGCCGCTAAAAGCTGACAGTGGCTACACTGCACGCCTCTCCTGCTGAGAGAAATACTTCCACCCCACCAAGCAGAGGTTAGCGTTGTTAGCCGAGAGCGCTCCTGTCGACAAAGCAGTGTTCACGCCAGCGCTTGTTGGTGTTGGTAAGACTGGTGTCGTTTGGGTGTGTGTTTTTTTTTTAAAAACACCTCTGAAAGTCAAAAGTTGTGTTGCTCAGTTGCTAGTGTAGACAACATAGCCCAAGAGAACAGGATGTTGCCCAGTGTCTGCCCTCTGTGTATACAGGTACGCTCTGAATAGTGGGCATCTGTCAGGTATATTTCTTTCACTAGAGAGAATGCAATACTGAAGCTAAGGCCTGGTCCACACTAACCCCCCACTTCAGACTAAACATAGCTGAATTCGAAGTACCTTAGTCCGAACTTACTGCGGGTCCAGACGCGGCAGGGAGGCTCCCCCGTCGATGCCGTGTACTCCTCTCGCTGAGCCGGAGTACCGGTGTCGACGGCGAGCACTTCCGGGATCGATCTATCGCGTCTAGACCAGACGCGATAATCGATGCCAGAACATCGATTGCCTGCCGCCGGACCCGGAGGTAAGTGTAGACGTACCCTAAGTGATTGCCACCTGCTTAATAGTCTGAGAGTTTACATTGCCTATTGGTTTCTAAACATGTAGATCACACACTACTGCTGTCTTTCTGTCTCAGTGACTTCTGTTAAACTGAGGGACTGTCTGGCAACTGGATGAGGCAATTCTTCTTTCCCTGATGCATTCAGCTGCTTGTATCCACCTCGCCTGGTTTTGATATATTTCCTTCAAAGACTGACTGCTCTGTTGAACGAAGTGCATCCATCTTGTGACAAATGTCACCAACGTCTCTCTGCATGCTCAAAATATTTTATTGAAATTACCACAAGCTACACCACAGTCAGAGACAGTGGAACACCACAGCAAGTTACAGCAATTTATGGTGATGTTCTGGATGCAAAAAAAAACAAAAAACAAAAAACCAAAAAAAGTGCTCAAGGAAAATTTTGATCAGATATTAATTGAAGTGTCATTTACTACAACCCCAAATGGGCCCTACAATCTCCCATGCATGCCATGCTTCTCCTTGGACGGGTCTCCTTCAGTCTTACTCTGCCTTTTCGGAGCAGGGGAGTCCACAGGTGCCGTCCTCTGAAAGGCAGAGGAAAACAGGAATGGCCTGTCATCTGCTATTCTGTGTATGACAATGTTTCAGAGGATCCTGTTTCTGCTAACACAGGAAGTTAGTGATGGGATATCAAGACCCTCATGCTTGAGCTGCAAGTCCTTATGTTTATCTTTAATAGGATTCCATTAGTTAACTCCATCTTTAACCCATGAGCCTTAATAATCATGACAGGTACATGTATGTGAGAGATGAGCCACAGAACCAACCACACTTCAATAGCTTCTGCTATTGTTTAAGTGCAGATTGTAACCAGGGAAGTAAGTGCTGATCCCCACCCAGCAAAACCACCAAAAAACCCACACAAAATAAAAAAGGGCTTCACCTTTACTGGATACAATAGAACAAAGAATTGCAGAATGTGCCTAGACATAAGGAATTTACTTTTCACAGCATTTTGGTCTAAAGGACAAACAGAGGAAATAAGAGATGGGCAAATCTCATGGAGTACAAAGCTTTGCAAACCCTTTGAACAGTTGAGTTCATGAACTTTTTTGCTGTGTAATATACAAGGAGGTCTGATTACCTTGTCAAGGGCCAAGCCTGGGAGTCAGGTTACCTGGCTCCACCACATACTTATTTAAGGTCACAGGAGAAGTACGTGATTTCTCTGACAGCTTCCTCAACTGTAAAGCAGGCAGGACAGTGCCTGCCCCTTCCCCCCATCAAAGCTTCCAACCTTAGTCACTGTGACCAAATGTAACCTGTAGTCACACCCTACTAATATTTGTACAAAATAATGCCTTGAGGGAATCATTTGAGAACCAAATAACTAGCCGGTCAATAATATTGTGAAGTGTGTAGCAACCTAAGTAAAGCTATGAAAAAAATCTAGCAGTCAAAAGTTCAGCATTCGTTTACTAGGAAAATCTAGGGAGGGTGTAAACATGTTTCTCAAAGACAAAGGACAAGCTGACACCTCTAGGCAGGTGTCAAAGATGGACAATTGTTAGTCAAGTGGTGATTCTTTGGCAATGAAGGAAAGGCAGGAACAGGTCAATTTGCACTTTGACAAACATGGAACTTAAGTGCCGCATTAGAGGGCCTGTATTGGTGAGTATCTGAGTGTCTGTTCCGGGGACTGTTTGTCAGTTTGACTGTGTGCTTGATTGTTTGAAAAGTGTGAATTGGGAGTGCTTTGTTCCAGGTGGACCTTGAGTGGGTCAGCAGCCAACCAGCTGAGCAGCAAACAGCGAAGGCTAACAGAGGGAGTTTGCCTGGGGAGAGCCCACTGAGGCTTTCATCTTGCGGGCTTCTGTGAGTTGCTGCCCTTAGAAGGAAGAAATTATGGAAGGTGAGCGATCAGCTGTTGTAACCTGCACAAGTTGTGCCATGTTTGTCTTTCTTCCACAGGACAGAAGCGACTTTGTCTGTACAAAGTGCAAGCTGGTCTCCATATTGGAAGAGAAGGTTCGAGGTCTGGAGAAACAAGTATCGACCCTGTGTTGCATAAAAGAAAGTGAACATTTCCTGGACAGAGGTCAGGATATGCTTCTGTGGGCACAATGTTCTGAAGAATTGGAGCAGGCTGCGCAGAGGGGACACAGGGACGGTGAAGAAATTTGGCAGCAGGTGACCTCCGGAAGAAGAAAGAGGAGCACCCATGTACCAGCAATGGAGATACAGGTGAGCAACCGTTTTCATGTTTTCTCCACTGGTACTAATGCAGAGAGTGGACTAGATGATACATCTGAGGGAAGGGAGCAGAAGGAGACTCCACCGATTGGAAGGCATGAGATGCACTGTCCTAGGCATTGGGGTTCCAAAGCCACTGCTCCCAAGAGAAGGAGGCGGGTGGTGGTGGTCGGGGACTCCCTTCTCAGGGGGACTGAGTCATCTATCTGCCGCCCCGACTGGGAAAACCAAGAGGTCTGCTGCTTGCCAGGAGCTAGGATTCATGATGTGATGGAGAGACTGCCAAGACTTGAGCCCTTGGATCGCTACCCCTTCTTACTTCTCCACGTGGACACCAATGATACTGCCAAGAATGACCTTGAGTGGATCACTGCAGACTACGTGGCTCTGGGAAGAAGGATAAAAGGAGTTTGAGGCATAAGCGGTGTTCTCGTCCATCCTCCTTGTGCAGGGAAAAGGCCTGGGTAGAGACCGTTGAATTGTGGAAGTCAACAAATGGCTATGCAGGTGGTGTCAGAGAGAAGGCTTTGGATTCTTCGACCATGGGATGGTGTTCCAAGAAGGAGGAGTGCTCCACCTAACAAAGAGAGGGAAGAGTATCTTTGCAAGCAGGCTGGCTAACCTAGTGAGGAAGGCTTTAAACTAGGTTATCCAGGGAAGGAGACCAAAGCACTGAGGTAAGTGAGGAAATGGGATACCAGGAGGAAGCGTGAGCAGGAGAGTGCAAGAGGGGAGGAGTCTGGTCTTAGACTGAGAAAGCAGGACGATCAGCAAGTTAAGTGCCTATACACTAATGCAAGAAGCCTGGGAAACAAGCAGGGAGAACTGGAAGTCCTGGCACAGTCAAGGAACTATGATGTGATTGGAACAACAGAGACTTGGTGGGATAACTCATGACTGGAGTACTGTCATGGATGGATATAAACTGTTCAGGAAGGACAGGCAGGGCAGAAAAGGTGGGGGAGTTGCATTGTATGCAAGAGAGGAGTATGACTGCTCAGAGCTCCAGTATGACACTGCAGAAAAACCAGAGAGTCTCTGGATTAAGTTTAGAAGTGTGAGCAACAAGGGTGATGTTGTGGTGGGAGTCCATTATAGACCACCAGACTAGGGGGATGAGGTAGATGAAGCTCTCTTCTGGCAACTAGCAGAAGTTACTAGATCGCAGGCCCTGGTTCTCATGGGAGACTTCAATCACCCTGATATCTGCTGGGAGAGCAATACAGCGGTGCACAGACAATCCAGGAAGTTTTTGGAAAGTGTAAGGGACAATTTCCTGGTGCAAGTGCTGGAGGAACCAACTAGAGGCAGAGCTCTTCTAGCCCTGCTGCTCACAAACCAGGAAGAATTAGTAGGGGAAGCAAAAGTGGATAGGAACCTGGGAGGCAGTGACTATGAGATGGTTGAGTTCAGGATCCTGACACAAGGCAGAAAGGAGAGCAGCAGAATATGGACCCTGGACTTCAGAAAAGCAGACTTTGACTCCCTCAGGAAACTGATGGGCAGGATCCCCTGGGAGAACAATATGAGGGGGAAAAGGAGTCCAGGAGAGCAGGCTGTACTTTAAAGAATCCTTATTGAGGTTGCAGGAACAAACCATCCCAATGCATAGAAAGAATAGCAAATAAGCCAAGCTGGTCACCTGCCATAACAGTGAAATCCTTGCTGATCTTAAACACAAAAAGAAGCTTACAAGAAGTGGAAGATTGGACAAATGACCAGGGAGGAGTATAAAAATAGTGCTCAGGCATGCAGGAGTGAAGTTAGGAAGACCAAATCACACTTGGAGTTGCAGCTAGCAAGGGATGTTAAGAGTAACAAGAAGGGTTTCTTCAGGTATATTAGCAACAAGAAGTCAGTCAAGGAAAGTGTGGGCCCCTTACTGAATGAGGGAGGCAACCTAGTGACAGAGGATGTGGAAAAAGCTAGCGTACTCCATGCTTTTTTTGCCCCCGTCTTCATGAACAAGGTCAGCTCCCAGACTGCTGCACTGGGCAGCACAGTATGGGGAGAAGGTGACCAGCCCTCTGTGGAGAAAGAATTGGTTCAGGACTATTTAGAAAAAACTGGATGAGTACAAGTCCATGGGGCCAGATGCGCTGCATCCACAGGTGCCAAAGGAGTTGGCGGATGTGATTGCAGAGCCATTGGCCATTATCTTTGAAAACTCATGGCGATTGGGGGAGGTCCCGGATGACTGGAAAAAGGCTAATGTATTGCCCATCTTTAAAAGAGGGAAGGAGGAGGATCCAAGGAATTACAGGCCAGTCAGCCTCACCTCAGTCCCTGGGGGGGGGGGGGGGGGGGGGAATCACAGAGCAGGTCCTCAAGGAATCAATTCTGAAGCACTTAGAGGAGAGGAAAGTGATCAGGAACAGTCAGCATGGATTCACCAAGAGCAAGTCATGTCTGACTAACCTAATTGCCTTCTATGAGGAGATAACTGGCTCTGTGGATGAGGGGAAAGCAGTGGATGTGTTATTCCTTGACTTTAGCAAAGCTTTTGATACAGTCTCCCACAGTATTCATGCCAGCAAGTTAGAGTATGGGCTGGATGAATGGACTATATGGTGGATAGAAAGCTGGCTAGATTGTCAGGCTCAACGGGTGGTAAACAATGGCTCCATGTCTAGTTGGCAGCTGGTTTCAAGCAGACTGCCCAAGGGTTGGTCCTGGGGCCAGTTTTGTTCAATATCATCATTAATGATCTGGAGGATGGCGTGGACTGCACTCTCAGCAAGTTTGCAGATGAGACTAAACTGGGAGGAGTGGTAGATATGCTGGAGGGTAGGGATAGGATACAGAGGGACCTAGACAAGTTAGAGGATTGGGCCAAAAGAAACCTGATGAGGTTCAACAAGGACAAGTGCAGAGTCCTGCACTTAGGACGGAAGAATCCCATGCACAGCTACAGACTAGGGACCGAATGGCTACGAAGCAGTTCTGCAGAAGAGGACCTAGGGGTTACAGTGGACGAGAAGCTGGATACGAGTCAACGGTGTGCCCTTGCTGCCAAGAAGGCTAACGGCATTTTGGGCTGTATATGTAGGGGCATTGCCAGCAGATCGAGGGACGCGATCATTCCCCTCTATTCGACATTTGTGAGGCCTCATCTGGAATACTGTGTCCAGTTTTGGGCCCCACACTACAAGAAGGATGTGGAAAAATTGCAAAGAGTCCAGCGGAGAGCAACAAAAATGATTAGGGGTCTGGAGCACATGACTTATGAGGAGAGCCTGAGGGAACTGGGATTGTTTAGTCTGCAGACGAGAAGAATGAGGGGGGATTTGATAGCGGCTTTCAACTACCTGAAAGGTGGTTTCAAAGAGGATGGATCTAAACTGTTCTCAGTGGTAGCAAACGACAGAACAAGGAGTAATGATCTCAAGTTGCAATGGGGAAGGTTAGATTGGATATTAGGAAAAACTTTTTCACTAGGAGGATGGTGAAGCACTGGTATGGGTTACCTAGGGAGGTGGTAGAATCTCCTTCCCTAGAGGTTTTTAAGGTCAGGCTTGACAAAGCCCTGGCTGGGATGATTTAGTTGGGAATTGGTCCTGCTTTGAGCAGGGGGCGGACTAGATGACCTCCTGAGGTCCCTTCCAACCCCGATATTCTATGACTCCATCCTCAGTGGGAAGGAATTTTGTCTAGGGGTAACCTTAAGGAAAATGCATTTCAAAGGGTGACGATTATAAAAGTGAGGGGCAAAAGCACCCCAAAAACCTCTTTCCCTCCCTCTGACACACACTTTCATCTAAGATGACAAAGGAACCTGCCCTCTGACTTTGGGGAAGGATCTTGTCTGGATGTTGTGGTCAGTAATGTCGCTGAGAACATGTGATAAGGATTGTACCTGGAACCAAATCTAGCTTGTTAAGCTTTAGTAACTAGAAAGCTTTTTCCATCTTTATTTTTCTTATAAAGATTTCTGATTAATACATTATACATGTCATCACTTAAAGCCTCTTTGTAGTTTAGCTTTGATTAAAAAAAAGTTTATCTAGAGCTGTGTTTGGATAACTCCAGTTAAAGCAGCAAAAATTGTTGCTTATTGACCCATTACAGGTCTGTTACTATCTGCACTGTCCAGCCCTTTCCTGGGCAGTTCAGAACACAATTTGGGGGGGATAATTTGTAACTGGGCATGTGTTGGGGTCACCCTGCAAGCAATAACCTAGGCTGCCGGAAGCCAGCGTGTGGCTGGACTGTTGCTGGGGTCAGAGTTGCTGGACCAGGACTGCAGAGATACAGACATGCAGGGTGTGATACAGATACTCCAGGTGTGACCTACATGCCGTTTGAGCACCTCAGGCTGGGAGCTATAACAGCAAAACATTGTGAGGCATCCAACATCGCAAGTCAGTTGGTGACAATGCCTCTGGTCTGAACTGCACCTCAGAATGTGACAATCACCCTTGTATCTCCTGCTTTCCACCCATCCCAGTCCATCACCGCCAGGTGCAATGCTCTCCTGGAATTAGTCCATAAAGCCATTATCCTGTCTTCTCCAAAGCCTTCAAGACCCACTTGCCCAAGAGGGCCTGCAGTAAACTGCCAGCTACTAGTGGCTAGGCAGGAGATTAACAGGAGTATTAACAGGTTTTGAATATCTATTCTCCCTGCTGCCCCACTTTTCTGTCCTCTGTGCCACCCCCCCCCCTTCATTCAAGATGCAACAAGGGGGTTGCATGTTTTCAAATTCGATTGTAAGCTCTGGAGGGGGTCTTACACACACACACACCCTTTAAGTTACTGGGGAAAAATGCCAACTTTCATTAGGGAAACACAGGGTTAAACTTTCTCTTCATCCTGCCTAGTTTGGCATACTTTTGCTGATCTGCCCTGTGTTTGTGCTGTTTCTCTCCAAGTGCACACAGTGGCAGCTATAAACAAGTTGCAGACTTAAATTTTTAATACTGGAGGCTATTCCTAGCTACCTATTGCACATTACCATTTTCTCCACTTCTGGATGCATCCCCTGTGTCATTTAATGGGTGCATTGTTTACATGTCACTAAATTCTTAAGCAGAGTCTTGCTAAGGGGTTGGTACCAAGTTTTTCTCTTTGATTGTGTGTTTTGGAACAGAGAAAACCACAGTCAAGGCAAGGTATCACATGAAAAAAGTAAAATAGAGCCCCATCCTCAGAACAAAGACCTCCATTTAATAAAGAGACCTCAAATATTACTTGCCAAGGGCCTGACCCCAAATCACGGCTATTTGTATTACAGTACTGCTCAACGGAGATCAGCATTCCATTGTGCTTACATGCTGTACAAGCTCAGAATAAGAAACAGCCCTGGCACGGATGGTCTTCTCTATTTAGAATGCAAGATCAAGGATGGAAGAAAGGCAATATTAATTCACTGAGTTGAAGGCAATTTGATTACCTATTCTGATCTCCTGTAGATCACAGGCCTTTGAGTTTTACTCAGTTACTATTATTCTTATTATACAAAGGAGGAATTGGGAGATTAAGAGATTTACCTGAGGTCACCCAGGAAGCCTTGGAAGTACTGGGAATTGAACCAGGAGATCACTCGAGTCCCAGTTCAGTGCCTTAAGATAAATACCATTCTTCTCCTTATTGACTTGAATAGGAATTTACAGATCTCAGTTTCTCCCAGAACCAGAAGTCTCTAGAGACTTTATAAAGCTGAAATCAGAAGAAACAGGACTGTCTGCAAAGTCAGATAAAGTGACAACATTTAGTCAAACAAAAACAAAAAGCCACACTCAGGCATTAGAGTCAACTCTTTGGGGCAAGGACTGTGCCTTTCTGTTTATGGTCATTACCAGAAATAACAGTCCGTCAGCAGATAAAACCAAGTCAATGAAAGTCAAACCTTTCCTACTACATTATATAAAATCTTGCAAAGAAAACCACCTACTAGCATCTCCTATTGTGGAAGCATCTAGCTCTGTTCCCAGATTTTGAAGTGTAATCCTCTTAGTACAAAGAATCATAACTTGATAATATTAAAAAACATTCACTCAAACCTGGCCACAGCTAAAATGACCTGGAGTTTCATTGGTGAAACACTAGGATATTTTCCATCCGTTTGAGAACATGCTATTGTAAGAAGATTTGTATGGTTATTTGGGATTTAGAAAGACCAGCTAGGACTGCCAGATAAGACTGTTTAAAAACCCTTTGGTTAAGTCAACACAAAATCAGCGTTGAAAGAAGAGATGAGAAAATCCATAAGTGGTTCTACAAATCTCTAAAGAGTTTCCTTTCACTGTTACTTTAGGACGTACTGGGAGCTTGGAATGAAGCCAATTAGGAATTTTTGCCAAAACATTTTTACAGTGGAAAAAGTTAAGTTGTCAAAACAAACTTTATGGGAAAGTGTCAGTTTTAATTAAAAAAATGGTCTGACAAAAGATCTTAAAGGTTTTGGGAACTTTCTGTTTCCACATTTTCAATCAGTTTTCTAGATTGAAATAACATTGCTTTGAAATAAGCTATTCTAGTTAAAAAGCTTTGATTTTTTTTTTTTTAAAGGTTGAAATTGAACCACCACATTTCAAATTCATCAAAACAAAATGTTGCAATTTGAGATATTTACTTTTCATACCAGACTGAGATACTGATAAATTTCACCATCCCAAAGATGTTCATGGTACAGGAAAGCCATTTCCTGCCCAGCTCCAGTTGGGAAGAGATGCATCCAAATCAGAGTTCAAGAAACGCCCTCATTCCATCCAAAGTTTCAGTGGTGCGGCCGCCTCCTCTAGGGGCTGACCATGCTAGGTGTGCTGAAGTATCACCTTTGAGACAATGGGACCCTTCAACACACACTAGAGTCAGTGTGCTGGAGGGAGTAGCAGCTCCCAGGATTAGGCTGCAAGTTCCTGGTCACATGTACATCATGGGAGCAGGACTGGGTGCTCAATCCTGAAAAATCTCATTCTTGCTGTTCAAGGGGGCAGGGGTAGGACTGGGTCCTCTGACTTCCAGTGTTTTCATTCTGTTAGTAAGAGCCACTTTCTTTTATTGGGCTGTAACTGTTTAAGCATTTCCACTTCTCAGCTGACAATACAATTCCAAGTCAGTCTGCAGTTCCTTTTCAAAAGAAGAAATGTTATCCTCAAATTCAGAAACACTGGTTGCTTCTGCTGCTAATTTAAGATTAATCCTCCCCTCCAGTAGTTTACCAGCATGCAAGGCCATATGACAGGAAACATCTGAGGGAATGTCTGATTCTAACTCATCCCTTAGCTGAATGCAATTCCACATATGCAGGGACAGGGAATCACAGGAGGTGAGCACCTGCTGGGTACACCACCCTCAGGCTGCTAACACCAGATGTTAAACGCTCAAGGGCCTTTGCAGCAGATTTACCACTTCTGTGACCCTTCCCAAACATTCACACAATCCCCCAAATGCTGCCACATGCAACTGCCCAACAGGCAGAATCAGCACTAGGAAAAATACAGCCCTCCATACAAAATAATCTGCACTAAGCTATTAAGATAAATAAAAGCTCACACACACACCAGCCCCCGGAGCCCACAGGCAAGCTAGCTAATGAGGCCATGACACTGACAGAAACTGAGTGGCTGTAGCTCCTGTTTGCCAGCTCTGCCGACTCCCCTCTCCCCCAGCTAATCAGGGAAGCTTAGGATGGTTTGGGGGCTGAGCATGTACTTTGGATGGCCTGCCAGACGAGCTTCTCCTTGGCTTGTAGATTCTGTTGAGTGCAAGTTCATGTTATCCTAACTGAGCAGAGACCAGCCATGACCCATCCCTCCTTTGACTCTTTATATCCCAGCCATGCTCATGTGGTGACTGTGCCACAGCCAGCAGCCGGTGCAAGTTGCCCCCTGAATTGCATTGCCCTACATGCACTTGCCCGCCCCCATCATGTTCCCTACAACTGTCCTGCCCTACACCCTAAGCTCCCTCTAGCTACTGCTTACTCTCTTTCCAGCTATCTGTGTCTTGTGTGTGTTTGTGTCTGTTCAACCCAGTTTGGAGTGCGGTACCCAGCGGTGTTGTTTGCACAGTGACCTGCAAAGTTGGCTGGTGCCTGAAGGCCTAATCATGCCCATGACACAGCTAAGTCTGCAGACTGGTTGAGTACACGGGGGCTTCAGAGCTTTTTTGAAAAGCCCAGTTGAGTTCCCAGCCCCTTTGCTGTGGGCAGAGCACCGCCATCTTGTCACACTCAGCCCTCTGAGCATGCAGGAGGCTTTGGCATGACTCACAAGCTGCTTTTATGATCTCCTGAACACACAAGGCCACACAGCACCCTGACTGGAGAGCGCATAGCCAGCCACTGGCACTAGTACAAGCTATGGCAAACACTGGCCTTCTTCACCACCCTCCTGAATGCATGGTGCCTACTTGCCCATTTCAACAAGAATGATGAAGGAACTAAATAAAGGACCTACTCCTGCTCCCATTGAAATCAATGAATTCTACACAGATTTACCAGTTAATGGGAGCAAGATCTGGCTCTCAATTCATATTAGACGGACATTAAAAACCCATTAGAAGAGCACTGCTTAGGTAGTTGGTTTGCTGTGTTAATGCTGAGCACCGCATCTCATCGTTACCTTGCGCTTCCCCCATCTGTTTTATCCACTAGTCAGCTATATACTAATCCACCTAGCATACATCTACACAGCAAAAGCTGTGCATGGACTAGCCTAACCAAGCTAGTTTGAATCCAGTTAGCATAGGCAATGGTGGAGGCCTCCGTGCTGGGGTTGTACCACATGCTCTGACCCCAGGTATGTACTGTCTCGCTAGCCTACTCTAAAGCTCATCTTGCACTTTCCTCACTTCTGTTAAGATCTCCGCCCGCTGGATGCAGCTAGCTCAGGTTGGCTAGCCGGTGCACTGCTTTTGCTGTGTGATTACCAGGGGTCGGCAACGTTTCAGAAGCGGTGTGCCGAGTCTTCATTTATTCACTCTAATTTAAGGTTTCGCGTGCCAGTAATACATTCATGTTTGTAGAAGGTCTCTTTCTATAAGTCTATAATATATAACTAAACTATTGTTGTATGTAAAGTAAATAAGGTTTTTAAAAATTTTAAGAAGCTTTATTTAAAATTAAAACAGAGCCCCCCCAGACCAGTGGCCAGGACTCGGGCAATGTGAGTGCCACTGAAAATCAGCTCGTGTGCCACCTTCGGCACACGTGCCATAGGTTGCCTACCCCGGGTTATACCCTTAGATTGTAGGTGCCTTCAGGGCCAGGACTATCTCTGTGCTATATTTTTTGTATTCCGGCATCAGCCAGGTTTGAGACCCCACTGCACTATGCACTGTGCAAACAGAACAGTATCTAAAAGGCAAGCAAGACAATAAATATAGCAGGTTTCCCAGAATTATAAATACAAGTTTTCTGTTTCCCCTTCATACAACCTACTTCCCAGCCAGTCCTTCCTGTGTGCAGCTCCCCCTCATATTTCTCCACAGCTATTTCTAAGGCCATGTGTCCTTCTTGCTCCCTGTCCTCAGAGGAAAATGCTTCACTTCATTTTCAGAGGGACACAGTCCCATGTACGTAGGGTGCCCAGATGTCCCGATTTTTGGATCTTTTTCTTATATAGGCTCCTATTACCCCTCAGCCCCATCCCGATTTTTCACATTTGCTGACTGGTCACCATGCATGTAAGGCCCCAGCAGAATAGGGCCCTGACTGCCTGATGTAGTAGTAACATAACTAATAAACCTCACAAGGAAATGGAGAAGGATATCCTTTTTGAAAGCTGTTGTGAAATCTCTCAGTCTGGGAAGAAGTGTTAAACTAGTTTTTACAAACACTTGAGGAAATGCTGGACTCAGATCTATTAAATGATTGTCACGCACCTCTGTTCATACAGATCCTATTACAATGAACTCTTCTTAATGAGCATGACTACTTTATCAAGATACCTCCCAAGGAATCAATTGAATCTAATGATAGTGAATGGCAATGATTGCTGCTTAATTAGGACAGCATTAGCATAAATTCCAGTTAACTGGGGGAATGTCTGTGACTAGCAAAAAAGCAGAGCTAAGACTATTCATAATAAAATCCAACAATCACAGGAAACTTGCCCAATTTGAGGTTTTGACTCAAAAGTCAGAGCAGATTCACTGAAAGGTTCATGAACCTTTTGTAAGAACCTGGATCAATTTAGGATTTTGCAACACAACAATGAAAGAGTCTTACCAGTAACATCACATGATTTGATGCCAAAGCAGGTTGTCAGAAACCAGGACATGGGCAACCATACTTAGTAGGTTAGAGCAGGAGACAATCATCGAAACTAGGAGGTCAGAGACAGAAGTCCATATTCAGAGCCAAGGGCCAGAATCAGAGCTAATGGTAAAGCTGAGTTACCTGGAGTGGGGAGCATCACCACAGACACCTAGAAACACCACCACAGCCAGGAACAAATGCCTTAACCAGCCAACTAGGTGTGCCTGCTGCTGGGCTTAAGAGCTGGTCTGCTGACTCTTCCCACCAATCAGGAGACATTGACATAGCCAATCAGGCCGCCTACAGCAGGCCAGCTGTACTCACTGGGTTGCCCCAAGATAGGCTCTGCTTCAGGCCCCGATTCCTGACACAGCTGACACTTGGAGATTGAAATAGCTTTTCTTTGAGATTTTGGGTTTGCACCTGCTCACTAAAACTTAGTGGGCAAGTGCAAACCAACATAGACAAAAAGGTCAAATGAAGATGAAATATATAAAATAACATTTACCTGGAGAGGAAAACACAGCAGATCTTTTAGTTCAAGCACAGAAGATCTGGGTTCTAAGGACAGTTCTACCACAGGTTGCCTGTGTTACTTAGGCTGCTGTTTTCAAAAGCATCCACTTAGTTTTGGATGTCTCCATTTCTGGGGGGTTCTGAACCTGAGACAGCTAATGCCAGTGTTTCAGAGACACTGAACATCCACAATTCGAGTGCACTTTAATAGAATGTGGGTGCTTAGCACCTCTGAAAGCAAGACCTAGGCATCTGAAATGGGCCACCTAAAATTATTTTATTCATGCAATTGTATCTTCAATTGCTTCTTTTTTGTCTCACAGCATGGCGGCATGATCTAATTGCTAGAGCCGGGAGTCAGGAGCCCTCATTCTAATCCTAGCACTGTTGTGGACTTTGGGTAACCTCACTCAGTTGTTTAACCTCTCTGCGTCTGTTTCCCCATCTGATGCTTTCTCACCTTTGTAAAGTGCTTTGAGATATTTGGATGGAAAAAAGCCACAGTATATAAAGGCAAAACAACTTCTTTTTGTTGCGGTGACCATGGAGAGCCAGATTCTGATACCCTTATTCAGGCCCCAATTCTGCAGTTCATCCTTATTCAGCAAAGCTCTTAAGCACGTGCTTAAATTTAAGCTGATGTTTAACCCCCTCCCCCCCGACTTCATACAGATGGTTAAATGCTTTGTTGAATAGTAGTGAACTTAAGCATATGCTTAAATACTTCACTGAACTGGAGCTACAAATACTGTGATGATAAGGGCCATATATATACCTGGATAAACAGATAGAGAGATTACTCATGCTGGACGGCACCTTAATACACAAGTGGTCCCAATGATTTGAAATCAATGGGATCATTGTGGTTTAAGGTATGATTCAAGATAAATAACGGTATCAGAAGTCAGCCCATAATCAGGATGGCAAGCTGTCTCCCAGGGTGTCCCATTTATAGCATTTGTGCCGCAGTTCAGCATAGAACTCAAGCCTGCACTTAATTTTAAGCAGGCTAGTAGCCCCACCAAAGTCAAAGATAAAACTAAGCATGTGATAAAATTCTTTGATGAATCGGGAGTTTTGCTATTGACTTTAATGGGAGCAGGATCAAGCCCTCACTAAGCATAGAACAAAATACGTTGGAAACAAATGCTTACCAATTGCAGTACAAGGCAATGACAAGGTGGCACAAAGCAGAATCTAAAGTGTACAAATTGCTGTGGCATTTGACGTTCAGACTTTAGGAGCCTTCCAGTACCAGAGCACAGACATGATTATTTTTATTCTCCTTATCTGTTTGCACCTATTGCCATTTACAATCCTTCTTGAGCTCTTCATAAAAGAAAACACAGTTACAATGGATTTTTACCTGGTAAAATAAATTCCTTTGATTGACGGATATGGGAAAGTTTATTACCATTCGTGAATTAAGTTTGATGTTGAGCAGGCTGCAAGATTTTAAACATGATTTGATAATTATAAAATATTGCCAAATAGCACCTTAAATATAACAAGCTATCCGATTGGCTTTAAAAACATAAACAGATTTCATGCATAAGGTTCTCCACCCGGACAAGGGTGGTTGCAAACCAGTTTGTGGCAAAAAAGCAAGGTACCGAATGTTGTCAGTAGCTACCGGTGTGGTACTTTGCTCTTGTTCGATGATGATAACAGTCGGCTGCATGTGTGTTCCCTCTGTGTGCTGCCCCAGCTCTGCGCAGACAGCAGACCCCGAGAGAACCCCCAATGACCACAGACTCTAGTAAGGTACGAAGGAACCCGAGCCAGGTTTATTGTCAAATGAAGCACAGTAATAGTTTCCCGTAGACTCTACAAGACATACTACGAATTTGTGCCCCCTGGCAATGGACACAGCTCTGTCAGTGGCGGGACACTCCACTGCCCCCTAGGCTGGACAAAGATGCACACTCTGGGACCTACTTTTATACAGTTACAGGACAGCTTACTCATCCCTATTGACGTATTGAGGTACAGCCCCTTGGCTCGTTAGGGTGCTGTCTCCTAGGGTTACCATTCGTCCGGATTCCCCTGGACATGTCCGGCTTTTTGAGCTAAAAATAGCGTCCGGGGGGAATTTGTAAATGTCCGGACTTCCCCCCCCCCCATGCAGAGCGCGCGCGGCTAACAGGGCAGCCGACCGGATGGTGACACTTACATGGGGCTCCAACAGCCAGAGAGAGCCCCTCCTCCGCCTCCCCTGCAACAGAGCTCACTCCCTCCCTCCCTCCCTGCATTCGCAGATCGCCTCGGGCAGTCTGGAGCTCCTCCCCCACTGCTGCCCAGCGTGCCGGGACGAGCGGCTCAGGCCGTTCCTGAGCAAGCTCAGAGACATTAGGCGAAGAAAGGCCAACAACAAGGGAGCCAGGGGGTCGGAGAAGGGGCAGGGAGGTTGTGGAGGGGGCAGTCAAGAGACGGGGGGGGAGTCAGGAGTTCGGGGGGGGCTTTCTGGGGGTGGGGGTGTGGATAAGGTTTTAGGCAGTCAGGGTACAGGTAGGGGGTAGGGTCCTGGGGGGCATTTAGGAGGGGTCTTAGGAGGGGGCAGTTAGGGAACAAGGAACAGGGAGGCTTAGGTAGGGGGTGGGGTTCTGGAGGGCAGTTAGGAGCAGGAGTCCCAGGAGGAGGCAGTCACGGGACAAGGAGCGGGGGAGAGGGTCGGGAGTTCTGGGGGGGGCTGTCAGGGGGTGGAGAGTGGTTGGGTGGGGCGTGGGAGTCCCAGGGGTCTGTCTGGGGGTGGGGGTGTGGATAAGGGTTGGGGCAGTCAGGGTACAGGTAGGGGGTACGGTCCTGGGGGGCATTTAGGGGCAGGGGTCCCAGGAGGAGGCAGTCAGGGGACAAGGAGCGGGGGGAGGGTTGGGGATTCTGAGGGGGGGGGAGTGGGAGGGGCAGTGGCGGGGCTAGGGCAGGATGGGGCGGGGCCAGGGCAGGACGGGGGCAGGGCTCCTCCCGTCCTCTTTTTTGCTTGCTGAAATATGGTAACCCTACTGTCTCCCCTTTGATCATGTTGTTTCTATCCATCATGCTGTCCTTTTGACTCTGTCTTTAAGATGGACCCGCTTCTAGCAGCCCTCTTCTTGCCAGCTTCTGTGAGCAGGGCCTGCCTCTGGCTCACAGCCCAGCTTTTGCTTAGCAATGCCTGGAAGTATTTTGGTTCAGGCTTCAGACTAGGCCTCTGACGCAAGAGTTTGTTTCAGGGCCTCCTCTTACTACACCGAAGACATTCAACCTCACTAAGACCCGTAATATGTTCCAATTTCTGCTGAACTATTCAGCCCAGCTCTACTTGCTGCCAGCAATCTTTATGGTGATTTATACATTCCCCATATTGCTTTATTATTTTACCTTTAGAAGCACAGTTTAACGCTCGAGTGCTTTTCAATTTCACCATTCAGCCTGTGGATTAAGTTTCTAATGACTAGCTTAATTTGTACAGGCTGGAGCCTGTATTTTGTTTGAAAGATACCCCTGGTGATACGAGACTTCAGATTCCATTTGGTGTTTCAATAAAAATCAGATACAGTCCGATGCCTTCTTACTGTCACATTGCAGCTGATTGTATATAGCGTGTTCTTTCTGGCCATCAAAGGTTATACCTTACAGCGCATCTCTCCCAAGGTCTGAAAAAGCATAACTCCCTCACCTGCAGGCTTAGGAACAGGTTTGTAATTCTACCTGTGTAGCCCTGCTGGTTATTCAAGTATGACTAAGAGTTGCAGGACTGGGCTCTGGAAAACTGCAGGTCAGCAGAAAAAACTAGGTACACAACAATAAAAAGGAAACTAATGTGCTAGGACCACTAGTCCTGGGCTAGATTTTGGCTAGCCCTACAATGGCTACCCAGGTGAGGGGGGGGGGGGGAAATGCCCCGGCATGGATACTTTAGGGCTCCTTGAATCTTCACAGCCGGTTCCCTGTGCAGTGCAGCCAGTGCGTCGTCCCACTGTGAGCAAGTGGACTGGGAGGGAGTAAATCCATGGCTCCCATCTTCCAGTGCAACATCCAGAAGAACAGTCTGGGTGAAAGGGCTGGAATACATTTCACCCATTTCAGTAACTGAAGTAACGTACTTTTCACTCTGGAGCAACAGGGGTGCAGGTCTCATCCTGGGGCGACACAGCCACACACTGTTCCTTAGAGTGCACAATCTCAGTGAAGCCCCATGGGAGTGAGGCCTGTTCAACAGGAGTAAGGGTTTACAGAACTAGGACACTGGATTTGTCCTGCTAAGAATGAGAAGTGGTTACAAAAGGGAATCTGCACTGAGGGATTTAACTCCTTATTCAGGTTAGAAATGGATTCAAGCCCAGAAATTAAAAAAAAAAAAAAAAGAGAGAGAGAGAGAGAGAGAGAGAGACAAAAATCTACAGTGACCGAAGCAGTTTTAATTTACCTTAAACCCCTTTTAGTCCTGTTCCCCCACCAAGTGAGTATTCCCATTCTAACTGCCAGCTACTTACAAACTGAGATTTTTTTTTTAATAGGAACAAAGACCATCAGTTGAGTGGAACTGTGAAAATCTCTGTATGTTTTTGTGAAATGGGCTACAGCTTGGAGAACAAAGAGGAGACTATTGACTTCATGGCCAGCATCTGTAAAAAAGAAATAGCTCTATTAAAAGAACTATTTGCTGAAAAAAGGTTTCATATAAGAGAGAGATTTCTCAATGATAATTTGCTTGTATTCTTTGAGCACCTGAAGCTAAAAGCTTTTAGTGGATTCAGTCGAAAATTATATAACTCTTTTCCCAGGATTCAGACTTTCCCCGCTTGACATCTGTTGTCAGAAATGAATGCAATGAAATCGTCTGTGCCAAGAAAGACAGATTCTTGTGATTACTGTAATAGAACACAAGGTATTACAATTCGATGCAAAAATGTGGCATAGTTCACTTCTTAACTACAAGGCATTTCTTGGCTTCCAGAGAGCGTGACTCGTCGGATAAAAACTATTAATAATACAGTGCTTTTCATCAGTAGAGGCAAAGTGATTTACAAAGGAAGTAAGTATCATGTGCCCATTTTACAGATGGGGAAACTGAGGCACCAAACGACTAAGTGGTCATCCAGGCAGCCAGTGGTGGAGCTGGGAATAGAAAATAGGTCTTCTAAGTTCCTGTCTAGTGATCTATTCTCTACACCGCACTGTATATTAGGCCATAGAATGCCTGAGGAATAAATTGGGTATAATTTACAAGTCCTGTTTTATATAGACATATGTACACACACAGGTATATATGTTTCCGCCCTACCTGCTATCTGTTTTTTTGTTTTGTTTTTTATTTGTCCGTCTTTAGAATAAGAGCTCTACCAGGCAGGGATTGTGCCTTTCTCTTGGTTCAGAATCTAGCACACTCGGATGCTACAGGAAAGCACCATCATCTAACCCATCCCTGCCACTATAGAATTGTTCCCTACACTATCTAACACTTTGTCCAGTTTAATTCTTAAAGATTCAAGGTACATGGCTACCTCTCTTTCCCTTGAGCACTATTTTACAGACCTTACTGTAAGGTTTCCTGGACACCCCAGTCCATGTTTTCCTGCATTTTTCATCCCATTATCCCCTTGGATCACGTAACAAATTTCCTTTGCTCCCTTGGGGTTTAGAAGTTGGCTATCGTATTCTCTTCTTCATAACAACAATACTTAGTGTTTCAGATTGGGTTTGTAAAGGGAAGTCAGTTCTGCGAGGAATGTTTCTGTTGAACACCAGGGTGTATGCTCATCTATGTGTTTTTCACTCTCTCTCTTTCCGGTTTGGGGGATCAAAGGAGCTGTGTTATTCCGCTAGATTCTTTCAGATGTCATCTTAGGGTATGTCTACACTACCTGCCGGATCGGTGGGTAGCGATCGATCTATCGGGGATCAATTTATCGCGTGTAGTGTAGACGTGATAAATCGATCCCCGATCGCTCTCCCGTCGACTGCTGAACTCCAGCAGTGCGAGAGACGGAAGCAAAGTCGACGGGGGAGCCGCGGCTGTTGATCCAGCACCGCGAGGATGCGAAGTAAGTACTTTTAATTCAATCTAAGATACGTCAACTTCAGCTACGCTATTCTCGTAGCTGAAGTTGCATATCTTAGATCGATCCCCCATCCCGCAGTGTAGACCAGGCCTCAGTAGGCTAGGCAGAAGGCAAGGAAGGATGGTCCAAGGATTAGACTGCTGGCCTGGGCTATGAGAAACCTGGCTTCCATTCTTGCTCCACCACAACCCTCATGTGAGATACTGGACAAGTCGCTTTGTCTCTGTGCCTCTGCAAAATAGAGATAACAGAGACAGCCCTGCCTATCAGGGTTGTTGTGAGGCTAAATACTTCAATGTTTGTGAGGTTCTCCAACCCTCTGGTGATGATGGAGCTCATATAGGTACCAGAGAGGGGGGGGGGTGCAGTCTATTGTGAGGTGCTCAGACACTCAGGGCCAGCGCAGCCCATTAGGCGACCTAGGTGGTCACCTAGGGCGCTACAATTTGGGGGGTGGCGACTGTGGCGGTATTTCGGCAGCGGGACCTTCCGCCGCCTCTGTGGGGAGTGGCATTTCGGGGCGGGACCTTCCGCCACCTAGGGCGGCAAAAAAGCTGGCGGCACTCCTGCGGACAATGGTGATGGAGGTCATACAAGTACCATAGATAGAATTCCCTGAACTTGCAAGGAGCTTTACATGGACATGATCCTTGAGATCACTTCAGGATTAGGACCCAAGTTCTTAGATGTTGTTAGTTTTAATTTATATAGACATTTTGTAGAGACATGGGTTATTTGGAGGACTTCCAGATTTGTGTATATATCTGTATGTGTACGGGGAGACTTTGGCAAACCAGTAAGGTGCCTAAAACCACTATGGCTTATTGTTAAAAAGCAACCTAGTCAGCAAGCTGTAAATTGGCCATTCAGCAAACTCAGCTTGACCAAGGCCGGAGGGGAGAGGGTTTTGGGGTGCCACAGAAGGGGCAGCTTGACCCCACGTCCTTCCTGATAAGAATTGTGTTGAAGTTGCTGATACATGCATTTTAAAAGAGCAGGAATGTCTATTGGGGTCTCAGAGCTGCAGACTCTGGAAAAACCCACACCTGGTTCATCAATAATCAGAAGGAGCCTCTTGCTTGAAACTGCTTACTTAACAAGGTTTCTTTAAGGGACATGTCATTGTATTACTAATGTATAAATAAGGGGAAAAAGCTTGAGATAGCTGGGACTCGTTTGGGGACTGGACTCTCCCTCTGGATACATCTTGTGTTCCCCAGCGGCAGACAGGCTGCTGCTGTGTCACTTGAAAGCCACACTCAGCTTTGGTAATTATCAAGGGTTGGGGTCTTTTACTAATCTTGTTGTGGACGTGTGTAAGTGCTTGAGACTAGTAAAGTTTAGCTTTAAGTGAAAGCACTGTTGTGTTGTCCTGTTTGTGCCAGCCATCTATCGGTCGGACGGCTGTGTCTCCCCGATTTATTTCCTGACACCTCCTTGCACAGAGTAAAAGTTACCAAGAGCTTTGGGTTGAAAGAACCCCGGGTAACATATGCATCACTTATAATTTAGCAAAGCACTCAGATACCACCTGTAATGAACCCTGTATAAGAACCTAGATAGATAGTACACAAAGTGGTATCTATTTCCACTGTTTACCTACCTGCCATTCAGCCATTACAGGATACTGTCAAGGGTTTGGCAAAGTGTCGCTAGCAAGGAATGGACACAACACACACTCAGGGCAAACATCAGCTCAGAGACCGGAGCCACAACCAAGAGAAGACAAAGGGTGTTTTTGAAAACCCAGTTTGATGGGTATGTCGTTATTCCTGGGTAAATGAAAATGTAATATAATGATATGTTGCTGTCTGAACTACAGCTGAACGTATAGTTTGTTCTGCTGCTACAAATCTGAACATCGTGGATTAAATGCTTCCAAAAGTGACTAATTATGTGCTGTAAAGGTCTATTGCCAAAGAAAGGAAGTGAGGGTGGAACTGAACAGTACATCAGTGGGGAAAGTGTCTGCGGTTACTTCAGGGACAGCTTGCCAGCTGTTTCATAAATGCTTAATAGACACTACTAGACTGAGGCTCATTCTCTTTAAATTGTGGTGACAGCAAATTGACGATGTTAAAACTGCACCTATTTACTCAACATATCTCCTCCCTGGGTCAGACTCATCCCCACTTTTTTGATAGCAAGTTTTTTGCTAATAGTAGCACTGCAGAGCAGTGGCTGCAGCTGGATTCTGTTCTTCCTCATATACCATCAGCAAAAACCTCAACGAAGTGCTGGTGGCAGGATTTTATTTAAATTTTTAAGCCCTTTGGGGCAGGGACCATCTTTTTGTTCTGCTTTTGCAGAGCACCTGCAACAACAGAGTCCTGGGTGCTATGGGAATACAAATAAACAAATAAATAAATAAATATAATAAAATAACAACAACAATAATAATAATAATAATAATAAAGAATAATTTTACTACTGGCAGTGAGGCAGAATGAACCCAGTTTTACTTGTAGATCTCTGAGTGTGACCTGCTTACAGTTAGAAAAATCATTGTTTTTGCTTATAAACAAAGCATCGTATTTGATCTGGACGTTACAGAGAGGATAAGTTGGACCCCAGGGTTATGTCTACACTGCAGCTGGGAGTGTGCCTCCCAGCCCAGACCGACAGACATGCACTAGCTCTCATAGAATCATAGAATCATAGATTATAGGACTGGAAGGGACCTCGAGAGGTCATCGAGTCCAGTCCCCTGCCCGCATGGCAGGACCAAATACTGTCTAGACCATCCCTGATAGACATTTATCTAACCTACTCTTAAATATCTCCAGAGACGGAGATTCCACAACCTCCCTAGGCAATTTGTTCCAGTGTTTAACCACCCTGACAGTTAGGAACTTTTTCCTAATGTCCAACCTAGACCTCCCTTGCTGCAGTTTAAACCCATTGTTTCTGGTTCTATCCTTAGAGGCTAAGGTGAACAAGTTCTCTCCCTCCTCCTCATGACACCCTTTTAGATACCTGAAAACTGCTATCATGTCCCCTCTCAGTCTTCTCTTCTCCAAACTAAACAAACCCAGTTCTTTCAGCCTTCCTTCATAGGTCATGTTCTCAAGACCTTTAATCATTCTTGTTGCTCTTCTTTGGACCCTTTCCAATTTCTCCACATCTTTTTTAAAATGCGGCGCCCAGAACTGGACACAATACTCCAGCTGAGGCCTAACCAGAGCAGAGTAGAGCGGAAGAATGACTTCTCGTGTCTTGCTCACAACACACCTGTTAATGCATCCCAGAATCATGTTTGCTTTTTTTGCAACAGCATCACACTGTTGACTCATATTTAGCTTGTGGTCCACTATAACCCCTAGATCCCTTTCTGCCGTACTCCTTCCTAGACAGTCTTTTCCCATTCTGTATGTGTGAAATTGATTTTTCCTTCCTAAGTGGAGCACTTTGCATTTGTCTTTGTTAAACTTCATCCTGTTTAACTCAGACCATTTCTCCAATTTGTCCAGATCATTTTGAATTATGACCCTGTCCTCCAAAGTAGTTGCAATCCCTCCCAGTTTTATATCATCCGCAAACTTAATAAGCGTACTTTCTATGCCAATATCTAAGTCGTTGATGAAGATATTGAACAGAGCCGGTCCCAAAACAGACCCCTGCGGAACCCCACTCGTTACGCCTTTCCAGCAGGATTGGGAACCATTAATAACAACTCTCTGAGTACGGTTATCCAGCCAGTTATGCACCCACCTTATAGTAGCCCCATCTAATTTGTATTTGCCTAGTTTATCGATAAGAATATCATGCGAGACTGTATCAAATGCCTTACTAAAGTCTAGGTATACCACATCCACCGCTTCACCCTTATCCACAAGGCTCGTTATTCTATCAAAGAAAGCTATCAGATTGGTTTGACATGATTTGTTCTTCACAAATCCATGCTGGCTGTTCCCTATCACCTTACCACCTTCCAAGTGTTTGCAGATGATTTCCTTAATTACTTGCTCCATTATCTTCCCTGGCACAGAAGTTAAACTAACTGGTCTGTAGTTACCTGGGTTGTTTTTATTTCCCTTTTTATAGATGGGCACTATATTTGCCCTTTTCCAGTCTTCTGGAATCTCTCCCGTCTCCCATGACTTTCCAAAGATAATAGCTAGAGGCTCAGATACCTCCTCTATTAGCTCCTTGAGTATTCTAGGATGCATTTCATCAGGCCCGGGTGACTTGCAGGCATCTAACTTTTCTAAGTGATTTTTAACTTGTTCTTTTTTTATCTGTTGGAGCTGACTGCTGTATTTAGCACATACGGATGTTGTTGCACAGGCAGTGGCAGGGACAAGCCTGTCTGAATCTCAGGGTCTATACTTGGGTGGCTAGCCTGGGCTGCAGTGTCCACACTGCTATTTTTAGCATGCTAGCTCAAGCAGAGCTAGTGCCCGGCTGTCTATCTGGGCTAGGAGGGGTGCTCTCAGCTACAATGTAGACATACCCCAGGAGGTCAGGGTTCCAGGGCCACTTTTCTGATCCTATCTGGAACATAAAACTCTTCTGGGAGAAGGGTTTGCTCTGGTGGGATTAGTGTATTACAGCCCTTTCAAATCGTCTCCCCATTCTGCTGGCGGCCCTGGATCCCAACCCTCCCAAACTTTGCAGGTGTTTGTTTTTGGAAGCTCTGATTCTTATCTGTCTTTTAGGGTTGGGATTCAACCAACTGCAAAAGCCAGAACAGACCAATTTCCATCAGTTTGGAAGCAAAGCCCCACCCGGTCCATGTCCCCAGCACTCTTCTTCTCTTCAGAGCCCCCACTGCCACGCTTCCACAGCTCCTCCAGGCTCTTCAAAGGAGCCCTGGATAATCGCTCCCTCCCCCTGCTGTGTGGTCTGCTGAGTACCTACCACCGCCCAATCCAATAGGGATATTCTGAGGAGTGGTAGCCCGCTTGACTCTCATCACACATATGCACTGTCCAAAGCAGCACCGTCTATCCCTGCGGCTACTGCCGCCTGCTGGAACCATACAAATTCCACAGTCCTTTCCATTAGTGGCAAGGGAAACACACAAGGGATTCTGGGAGTGGTAGTTTCTGGCAGACAGTGGTCTGGGTCACATGTGGGTGGGTGCGTGGGCCAGCTACTACCTCTTCGTGCAATAGGGGAGAAATGGCAGCCTGAGCTGACAGCTCTCCCACCGAGGCCGGGGAAGAGAGCAGGCACCCAGCATCCTGCAGAGACGTCTGGGAGAGGGAATGAAAGTTGTGGGTGCCCTTCCAAGAAGATAGCAATGTTGATTTAAGGCCCTGAGGAGTTAGAGGACTCTCAGGGCTACACAGAATTTTTTGGGGACCCAGAGCAAAGTGTGAAATTGAGGCGCCCCTGCCAAGGATTCAAAAACACTGAGGGGAGACCCCAGGGGAGAGGGGGTTGGAAAGCGAGCCTGCTCTGTAATAATTACACAGCAGCGGCTCCTGTCCTGCAGAGCTGGGCGTGGCTTCCTGCTCCAGGCATTGTGACCTGGCACATGGGGTCGCAGCACCACTTGGGTTTGGCCCAGCCACCGTTCCGTCATGACAGAGAGGTGGCTGGGTCAAACTTGAATGGTTCTGTGTGCCAGGTTACAACACCACTTGGTTTGGGGTCCCTCTCAAACAGGGGGTCCAGGGCAAACAGCCCCTTGTGAGCCCCCTCTGGGTGGCCCTGGGGACTCTGGGCTGGTGTGAGAAGGGAAATTTCATGAGAATGGATGCTGCTTTTGAATTTGCATTGAGGCCACTGAGACCCACAGCTCCTCTGTATTTACACCCTACATACTATTGTAATAATCTTTGTACAAAATATGCCTTGTGAGGTATCACTGGAAAACGAATAATTCACTGGTCAATAATGTCCAGGTGAAATGTATGTAGCAACATTATATGTTAACTTATGAATTCCCCCTGTATGAAGGTAATGGAACATGTTCAAAACCAGACAGCCCTGCTTAGGCAAAAGTTGTTAAAGCAGGTCTAGCCTAAACAAAGGAATGTGTGTTTAGCTCAGCTTACATATAAGTAGTAAACAGGTTCATCAAGCCAGCAGGGGAGGGAAATGGCAAAGAACAGAACAATTTGCATTTCAGCAAACAAGTGGTGGTGGGGGGAAGAGCATGGAGCCTCCTTCACCACTGGACTCCGTCACCTTCCTCACAGCTTGAAAAAAAACTTTTCACTTTTAGATGCGTATTTTCACTTTTATTTCCTGGTAACCATTTCTAACTTTCTCTCTTCTCCTCCAACTCACTTAAAATCTTTTCTTTTGTTCATAAACTTCCTTTTCTATTAATCTAAACCAACAGTGCTGTGTTTGTACTAAAATAAATGTCCGCTCTGGTTAATGTGGCAAACTGGTAAAGGAGCAAATGAACCATAGGGTTTCTCTGAACTGTCCTGGAGAGAGCTGGACATTGCAGAGCACACAATTTTGGGAAAATTTGGGACTGGGTGAGTGTTGGGGTTACCCTCAAGTAGTAACCAAGTCTGGTGGAAGCCAAAGTGGGGCTGTAGACAGGCTGCTGGGGTCAGAACTGCTGACCCAGGGCTGTCCAGCACACACATTCTCAGGGTGTGACCTGCATGCTGGTAGCCTGGTTGAGTGTGGCCCAAGTTGGGAGCTACAACAGCAAAGCACTGTGAGGCACCCACAGTTGCAGGGCAGGCAGTGACATGACCCCTCCCGGGATTGCACCCCAGTACATAGCAGCCACTGCTACAAATAAAATCCAAACCCAAATTTCAGCCTCACGTTCTACTGATCCAACCCATCCCTGTGTTCTTCAGGCATTTCTGCACTGGAAGTGATGCTGCTGTTCCTAAGAAAGCTGTTATTTTCTGTAAGAGACATGTCGTCAGCTAGAAATCAGGGTGTTTTCAACATTTCACTCCTAATTAATGCCGTCTTTAATGCAATCAATTTAAACTTAATGATGCTTTCAGTGGTAATAAAATTTTGAAGATGTAAAATACTTTCTTAACATTTTTATAGTTTGTTGCCATTTAGGAATCAAGGGTGTTGGAAATTGTAAGGCTTGGTTCATTGCGTAGGTCATGGGAGTGTTTCATTTTGGGAGAGGGCATTTAGAAAGTTCTACTGTTAATTGAAAATTCTCCCCTGCTTCTCTGCAATTCTAATCCCCCTGAGGCTTCAAGACCAGCAGGCAGGGATTTTAGGAAATCGTTATCATATACAAAGAAAGCATGCTAAATTAAATTGATCAATCCATCATGTCAATATTTTCAGCTACTCAGTTTCAGTTGACCGTGAGTTCTAGTGAATGTTTAGTCTGTAGAGACAGGGCCAAACCAAACCCCCAGATCTGAACACTCCTAGTCCTTTGGGAAGCACAGATCAAGATATGGGGGGAAATCCCAGCTGCGCTGAAGTCAATGGTGAAACTCCCACTGACTTCAGTGGGACCAGGATTTCACTCATGAATCGTGGCGCTGTGTGATGGAGCTAAGCCAGCCCGTAACCCAAGCTCTGGACCTCCCTCCTGCTCTCTAACCTTGGAGAAGTTTAGCTCCAGACTTGAAACCCTACAGCTTGAACCGAGAACCAAACAGTCTTGTCTCCCAGTCCTCTTGTTCTAACAACTTGCCCATATCCCCTCCCAGAAATAGAAACCAGAGCCCTGGTTCTGGGCAGTGGCAGAACTACGCTTGGCACAGCCTGGGAGTGTGGGGAAGAAAGAAGGCTGTGCGCAGCCTTGGTGCCGCCTGAGCAATGGAAGCAACTGAGGAGACCAGTGGTCACTGGTGTAAGCTAGAGAAGCTCCATGAGCTGCCTTATTGTACACGGCCCTCGGCAGTTCCCTGTGGAGCCATGCAGCACCCTGGAATAGCTGGAGCACAGAGTCTTCCTCCTCCAGTCCACACTTTCATGCCCCTTAAACCCTCCAGGGGCCGAGAGAGGAGTTGGCATACGAGCCATTCTGCTGGCCCTATGCCATCAGGAAATCCTCCTTATGCCAGGGGTATTCCCAGATTGTGTGTGCCCGGGGAGAGACACACGGGCTTTGTGGCCCCTGTAGTCCTGGGAGCCAGCACACAGGGGTCACAGGAGAGCCCAGAATTGGGGCAAAGGAGTCACCCCCAAGAAACACCTGCTGCTTCCTCCTTCCCTATTATGCACTGCCCCTTCATCTCCAAACAAGGAGACACTTTATCTACAGTTACCTGCCTACCTATTTAAAAATGGAGACAGGACTCTCCTAATCTGGGGAGACGGCCCCTGAGCATCTGAGAGAAATTTTTCCTGCCTTACAACAAGGAAGCTTTAAAAAAAATTATTATATGGTTGGGCAAAAATCTCATTAAAGCTGGTGAGTGTAACCACTGCCCTTCATTTAAGAGAGCTATAGGAAACAATTATAGCAGCCCCCTCCTAAAACAAAAGGCATATGTGACTCCATCCAGGAATCAGAACTATATGGTGGAGGGCTTTGCTGGGTATGTTTTTGGGTAACGTGTGGCGTGAGGGGGAAGGAACAGCATAGAAACAGACACAGGGAAGAGAAGAAAGCCAGATGCAGCCTGAACAAGCACTGAGTGTGTGTTCCTGGGAAAGCCTAGAGTGGGAGCTTTTGATTCTGGTGCTGACTAAAGGAGGTTTGGGGCTGTAATCAAGGAAATTACCTCCTGTTTGGTTCCTCCTGTGTTCAGGGAAACTGGGCTTGTATATTGTTTGTAAATAAACAGGACTGCATCAAAGGTACCTGACTCCATCCTCAATTTCTTTTCCTAACTGGAATGACCTGTAGGGCCCTGAACTTTCACTAGCTGCTTGGGTCAAAAAGGGGTATCTATTATGCTTTAGAATCCCCAAGAGAAGGGAGTCAATATTAAGAATTTGCCTTTTGCAAAAATAGTAAAACAAAAAAAAATGAAGCTAACAACACTTTAATCAGCTGCTGGACTCCACAGACTCTGCTGTTTGAGAGAGATGCTGAATCAGCATATGTTCTAGTTGCCCTGGGTCCACCCCTTTCTGGGTGGCCCCACCACTTCCTACAGCTTGTTTTAGATGTTGGCTGGCAACACAAATGCTGCTGGAGGTCTACAGCCTGATTCTGCTGGCAAAACCCAGTGAATGAATCAAGCCTAATATATTTTCTATCTTGTATAAATTGTCTGTGTCTCTTCTATTATTTACTCTGTGTAAAGTATTTTGGGGGATGGTGTGATACAATGAAAATAAAACTGCATTGTAAATTGCATTACTGTATAATTAGAAAATAAAATGAAAACAATTTATCTGTACAAGAATCCAATAGCCACAATGTACTAAGTCTCTTATATGGCAGATCTTATCAGAAAAATAATTATCCTATAAAATTACACATACAGTACTTGAATTCTCAACAGCCTCTTTCAGCAGCTACTGATGCTTCGTCATCATGAATTCTTGGTGCTGTAAAATCACTAATCCTAAAACCTTTATTTAGGTTTAAAATGGAGACTGTATTTTCTTTTCTTTCTTTTTTTAACAGCCAGAATTGCGCTGTGGTTTGGTATCAGGGGTATGCTATTAACCATATTGAATTAGCATTTTAATGTTTATTCATCGTAGATCACGATATACGTGTGTATAGTCTGTCCCTGGGCACTGCCTGGAATTCCGGGTGCTCTTTGTAGCCAGCATTGCCAAGAATCTCAAAAAACTTTAGGTACAAAACAAGAACAAGGACCACGCACATAGCCAAGGTCAACTGTGGCTTTGCCACAGACACTGTCTATCTGCTTCCTAGTTTCTCCCCTGCACCAGAGGTTGTGGTATTTCCTGGGCACGAGCTCCATATGCAATGCAGCAAATTCCCGCAGAAGAGCTGCACTGGCTGGCATGATGAAAGGTTAGCGCCAACACTCCAACTATTCCCTGTTCCTTCCCCCTCACAAGCACAGACTACCTACCTTAGGTACTTTTATAGCCCCCATTACCACAGTACCTGAGCTCCTCACGCTTTTTATTGTATCTATTCTCACAGCACCCTTAAGGGGCAAGGCAGTGCTATTGTCCCCATTCTACACACGGAGAACTGAGGCACAGACTAATGACTTGCCCAAGGTCACACAAGAAGCCTGTAGCAGAGCAAGGAATTGATCCCCCATCTTCCCAGTCCATCCCCCTAACCACTGTGTCACCCTTCCTCTTTAGCCCCAGGGAGGCTGGTCTCCCCTCTATGCCACTCTCCAAGGTCTCAAAAGCTGGTGTAAGGGGGCATTTTATGCCCACAGTCTGACCCTGTGTTAACACTATGTTAAGGTAATTATTTATAGTCAGGTGGTACATAGAGGCCCCAACCCAGTTTGAGGCCCCATTGTGACAGACAGTGAGATTTCGTCCATCAGTGTGCAAGGGTATGAGCCCACCTCCTCCCGGCTCCTTTTTTGGTGTCTTGTTTGCGTAGGGGAGCAGGAACAAGCAGTCCTGACACACCCCAGAGCACAGATTGCTAATGTCATAGGCTCTCATGGAGCCATTGCAGACATGGAGGTGACTTTTTATGCAACTCTGTGCCTCTGCAGAAACGCTTCTCACAATCTGGCCCAGAACATGTTTGGACGAACAGAAAATGTTCATATTACATGTTCCTCTTGGGGTCAAGGAGAAAGGTGCAGTTTCCTCATCAATCACAAGCACACAGCTAATGTGGTGAAAACATTTTATTGGATTAAGAATCAGTAAAACTAGCACTTGCCATAAAGGACATTAATACTGAGATTAACACTTTGATGGAGAGAATTAGTATCCAAAAATGACCTCGACAAAGTGGCGAATTGGTCTGAATTCAGCAAAGACAAGTGCAAAGTACTTCACTTAGGATGGAAAAATCAAATGCACATCTACCAAATGGGGAATAAATAGGTAGGTGGTAGTACTGCTGAAAAGAACCTGGAGGTTATAGTGGGTCACAAATTGAATATGAGTCAGAAATGTGATGCGGTTGCAAAAAAGACTATCATCATTCTGGGGTGGATGTGTTCAGTTTTGGGTGACACAACTTTAGGAAAGGTGTGGACAAACTGGAGAGAGTACAGAGGAGAGCAACAAAAAGGTTTAAAGGTTTAGAAAACCAGATCTAGGAGGAAAGGTTAAAAAAACTGGGTGTTTAGTCTTGAGAAACAAAGACTGTGGGGCATCTTGATAGCAGTCGTCCAACATGTTAAGCACTGTTATAAAGAGGACAGAAATCAATTGTTCTCCATGTCCACTGAAGGTAGGACAAGAAGTAATGGGCTTAATCTGCAGCAAGGGAAATTAAGGTTAGACATTAGGAAAAGCTGTCTAACTCTAAGGGTAGTTAAGCTCTGGAATAGGCTTCCAAGGGACATTGTGGAATCCCTGTCATTGGAGATTTTTAAACACAGGTTGGACAAGCACCTTTCCAGGATGGTTTAGGTTTACTTGGTCCTGCACCAGGCAGGGGGCTGGACTAGATGACTTTTCAAGGTGCTTCCAGCCCTATATTTCTATGATTCCATGATATGCTGTGAAGCTCATGTCATTTGCCGGCCTCTCCTCATGAGCTCACACAACACCCACCAAAGCATCTTCTTGGCCTCCCACTCCACCTCAAAGTTGCAGGCACAGCAATGGCTGTCCAGGCTGCAGTGCCTCTTAGTGATACTCTTAATAATAGGAATGAAAACTGGTGTGGTGGATGTGGGGAATAAGAAGAAATAATATTGCATTACATAGACTATTTGGTAGGATTCGTTTTTTGCTGAGTTTAGCTTAATGGTGACACCACTGATAGGAGAATGAGAATTTGATTTGGACTAAGACTATATGAAGGCCTCATCCAAAGCCCATTGAAATCAGTGGGAGTCTTCCCGCTCCAATAGGCATTGGGTCATGTCTTAAAAACCTCAAGGCTTAAGAACTTCAGGACTTCAATGGAGCCAGGATTCTGCCCCAAACTCCACATCAGTAGTTAAGGCATCCTTAAGAATCTGGACTCACAATTTGAACATTTGTTTGATCTCTATTCTAGTCTCTTTCTTATAAGGTGCCCATCACCATGGTATCTGAGCCAATTATTTCACACCAGTCTGAACCTGAACAAAACAACAGGAGATTGGCAGAGTGAGGATCCCTATCCTAACTCCCAATCCCTTTCTTTCACCACTAAACAATGCTCTCCAAGCATTACATCATGTCACAGCTTCTACTACAGAAGAGTAGCAAAGCTTTCTTGGTAATTAGAAACCAGCGTTACAGGTGAAAGTCATAGTAAATTACACTGGAAGGAAAATATAGACAAATGGAAGTAAATGTACCTTAGAAGGAAGAGTTTGAAGTATTCATATGCAGCGATAGCTTCTAAATTAACTGTAAATGAAAGGGTGTCATTGTGGACAACTCATAGAAAACATCTGCTGAATACTTGTATATGGAGAAGAAAGCAAAGACAATACTAGGCAGTATAGGATGAGGGATAGAGAATAATACAGAAAGTATTATAATGCCATTATGTATATCAGTGGTTCACCTTCACTGTAAAGCTGCCTTTTCAAAAAAGAAAAAGATGTATCAAAAATAGAAAAGGTCCAGAGAAAGGCAACAAATAAAAACACAAAGACAAGAAATCAACTGATCAAAGAGGCAAGGTAGTAGTAGTAGCAACTGGGATCAACTGATTATATTTCTTTCTTTAACACCATTCGGATTTGGCAGTATCAAGTGATGCACACAGTTGAAGGAGTGGAATCTTATTTTTATTACCCTCATCCTCCCTCAACCATTTTCCTTCCTATTAATTACCATTATTTCTTATTTGTATTGCTGTAGCACCTTGGAGCGCTAGTCATGGACCAGGGCCCCATTGTGCTAAGCACTGAACAAACACATTCTTTGTCACCTTTGTTTGTTGACTCTTGTTACAATTACATTTGCAAGCTCCTCTGGGTAATGACTGCGTCTACCTGTGTGTACAGAGCCTCGCCCAATGAGGCCACAATCCACACGAAACCTTTGAGTGCTCCTGCAAAACTAATAAATCGTAATAAGACTCCATATAAACAGAGATTAAAAAGACTAAGACTATTTTGTTTGGCGATGAGTCAAAAAATGACAGCATGATAAAGGTGTATATAATAAAGAGCCATGAAAAGGTCACTCATAAGACAAGGGGACTTTGAATTAAGCTGAATGGCAACAGTTCAAAATTGATCAAAGGAAACTTGCATAATGCATAATTAACCCATTGACAACATTGCCACACGGTATCATTGTGGCAAGCAGCTTAGCAGGATGCTAAAAAAGCTTAGACATGAATTAGACAGTAAGAAGGGGAATAAAATGTCTAACTGATATTAACTCTCATGTTTCAGGACATAAACCAACCACTAAGACTGTATACATCATGATTCAGTCTTTAATTACTCAACTACATCTTATATTTTTCCCAGGTGCCCCTGCTTCATTCAGCGCACAGGATGGACACATAAGAGAGCAGAATTAAGACTGCATGGGAAGCTATACATCTGCTATTTCCTATCTTTTGAATGCTTGACTTTGCAACCTATATCACTTTCTTTTGACAAAATGGTTTTATATACATAATGTAGAATAATATTACAAGGCAACTTTAAACTTTCCATAACAAAAGTCCCAACTTTTACAGATTGGTAGAAACATTCCTTCATTGTCAGGGAAATGGACCGGACAGTCTAACTGATCTTTTCCATCTCTGACATCTATGTTTGTAGAGAAATGTTTGGTATTTCCCGATGTAACCTTCACTACAGCAGTTGCTGTGCGGCGACTGCTATGACAAACACAGCCACCTTTCTAAATAGAAGAGTAAGTGGAACTGTGAAAAATAAACATACAATTCCAAACCAATATCTTCTAGCAGAAACATATCACATCTCCTCTTCATCTAATAGCTTTGATTTGAGAAGTGCCATGTGGGCTGCCGAGGTGAATCATGAGAGGTTAATAAGGAGAAGTAAGCACTGGATGACACAGACAGAGCACTCCAATAGATACACATATTAAAAAACAGCAGGGATATATCAAGCGATGAACAAAAAAATGTATACCAGCAGTTTCATAACCTCTGACATTGTAAATATTCCTGGAAATTTATCAGGGGGTAGCTGTGTTAGTCTGTATCCACAAAAACAACAAGGAGTCCGGTGGCACCTTAAAGACTAACAGCTTTATTTGGGCATACGCTTTCACGGGAAAATACCTGAAGAAGTGTTGTTTTTCTTGGAAATTTAGCAACTGATTATATCTAATGTCTGAGGCTACAAAGAAAAGTATTACATTGCACTCGTTATTATTTGGTTCATGATTAATTTAGCGGGCACCCAGCATGCCCAAGAGTTGGTTGATGAAGACTAAGCTCTCTTGGGGGTCGACACACAAAATATAATACAAGTGATTTATGTGGAATAGGGCAGAATTCCAAATGTGCACAAAGTAATATTCTTATGCTGGTTCATAGGTACCATCCTAATGCTATCTCTATGTCTGATTTATAAGGATTCCAATTTGTCTCTGATCAGCCAACTCCTGCAAGGCTGGCACAACTTTAAGAATTTGTCTATATCACCGGATCTTCCTTTGGATTCACAGGAGGTTTTGGAACTAACCAAACTGACCTTTCCACTGCTCTCCCTCCATTTATGGGCCTTCCAGCTGCAATGTACAGCAGATTTATTGCAAAAATAGCAGGCAACAATCTCAAAGATGCATATCATTTAGAAGTAAAAAAAAAGTTGATATATGCTTATTTCCAATATGTCTTTGCAATGACAATTCAACATAGTCTAACTAGGCCCTGGAAAACAGGACCAAATTAATCTCTAGGTGAGGCCAGTTGGTCATATATGATATCAAATCCGTTTCCATGTGAAGTGTGGCATCATTAAATCCACCTGGGAGAGCAAGGATATTTTGATTGGTCATGCCTCTCTGTCTGTCTTACCAGTGGCTATTTAATTTAAATACACAAAGTAAAATTAAAATATTGGAGGCCCAAATCCTAATCCTACAGCAAAGACCAAACACATGCGTAGAGGGGTAAGTATTATCCCCAGTTTACAGATGGCAAAATGTCGGGCTTATCTATATAAACACTTCGTTCACGGCAAGCTGGGAGTAAATTTACCCTGCATTAGCCTGCCTCGCACTAAGTGTCCAGTGGTCCCTGCTGCTGCATGCTAAATGTTCCCTAGTGTGCTTTAATCTACTCCTGTTTCAAAGCAGGGTAGGTCAAAGCACACGACGGGTAGGTCAAAGCGCAATAGCCATGTCTGCACAGATACTTAATAAGCAGCAGGCTAGCGAGGGGTAGATTTACACACTGGCTTGCTGCAAGCTAAATGTTTGTATAGACATGCCCTAAGGCAGAGACAAATAAAGTGACTGCACAAAGCCAGAGAGGGAATCATTTGCAGAGCTGGGCTTACAACTCAAGAGTTCCTGACGCCCAGTTCCGAACTTGGTCCAATACAGCATGAATCTGTTGCCACTCAAACTGTGAATTAGTAGCACTCTATCCTATCCCATTTAAAGAAACATTTATGGTCTTTGAAACCAGAGTGACAGAAATCTAGTAACTTAAGTGCCTGATCCTACCCTTTAGTGATGACAGAAGAAACAGGAGTAGTTCCTAGGCATGGTTCAGATAAAATGCGCAAACACACACCTGCTAAGATCATCTTCCTGTCCACGTCACCCCCTCTGGAATCTCGCTCCCCATTCATCCCCATATTATATTTGAACTTCTGGCCCTGGCCTTCAGAACTTTGCCTAACTCCTCCGATCCTTAATTATCTGCCTTTTCCCCTTATATATATTCCCTTTTCCTCCTACCCCCAATCTCACTGCTCCATCAACAAGGCCAGCCTTTATGCCCTGTTTGTCTTCTTCTCACATAACCATCTCTATGCTTTGTTCCAAACTGGTCCTTACTTAGTGGGAAGCTCCCCAGAGTTAATCCACAAGTCCACTGTCCTCTCTATTCAAATCCTCTTCCACTGTGGAGCCTACAAGAAATGAGCCCGCTAATAATGCCTAGGCAGTAGGAAAGCTGGGGAATGTCTGTGCATATAATTTTTTTAAAGGGTGGAAGCATCAAAATGCATTCCAGCCACCACCCTCTCCACTTTGTGTCATTTAACCCGTCCTCTATCTTTTGTTTGTCTAGTTAGTATTCAGACTGTGAACCCCCTGGGGCTGGTATTAAGTCTTTGTACAGGACCTAGAACATTTCAGGAGATACCATACAGTACATAAAATAATCTGCATTTCCAGTTTCCATCCCAAACCAGAAGTGTACTTTACAAGTATTGAGGCTGGTTTGCTGCCAGCTTGGATATCTTTTGTTCCAGGGGTGGGTGGCTACCTGTACACACACAGACACACACAAATGTGCACAGTCAAGCACTCAAAAATTAGAAAATGCCAGAATGAAGGTTGTATGTGCAACTTTAATTCAGTTCTCTCTGGGAAGCATGATGAGACAGTCTTTGATTACATGATCACATACTAGTTTTGCCACAGGCCTCCTGTTCTACACAGTGCAGAGGATGAATGGTCACTGAATGAGCAGCTAGTCAATATGTTGTTGTCTCCTCATTCTTCAATATGGCCCTAGGCCTTATTTACTGCTCACTATTCAAACCCGGAAGACAGAATTATTAACAGCCCCATGGGATTTGCTATGGCGCTCAGGTATAGTACCTGTGAGAGGAGGGGGTGGTATCCCCATTGTGCAGATGGAGAACTGAGGCACAGATGGATGAAGCTCCAAAGATTCCACCAATGCTGGTGCCCAATCTGGGACACCTAGACCCGGCGTGTTCAGAATACTTAGCAGTACACAGCACTTCCTATGTTCAAAGCCCAGCTCCCCATTGACTGTAGCTGCAGCTGAGTTCTCGCCACTTCTACAAATCAGACCCCATGGTATCAAGCTGGACACCCAGAAAATGAGGATCACACAATTAGTGACTAGCTGTGAAAAGTCTGGTTTAAGTGACTTGCCCAGCACCACATAGGAGCTCTGTAGCCGAGGCAGGGATAGCATCAAATTGTCCAGGGCAGCATTCAACGGCCTTAACTATGAGACCAGCATCCCCAGCCTCACTCACTACACACATCTTTCAATCCTGGGCAGGCCAAGGCCTGTCTGTTCCTGTACCAGCAATAGGTGCAGAGACATTTCCACTTTCAACTTCTGCAGGGGTTCCTACAGAAAACAGCCTGTCTTACTGCACAGCCCTGATTCAGCAGGTCCAGCCTGTACACTGAATGAGGCAGAGGCCCTGCAGAACCCCCCCACCCCCCCCCCAAATGATCATGCAATGGAAGACTGCATCATAACGAAGACACACAAGGGGCCTGAACCAAGTTTGCATAGGCAACCTCAATTCCAGCACCACGCGACCCCCTTATGCCTGACTCTGCAACCTTGACAACATTCTCCTATCATAGTTCTCTGTGTGCAATTACCAAGTTTTTAAAAAAAGCAAACTAAAAACCCTAGAAATTTCATCATGTGGCATCATCCTAAGACCCACACAGTTCATGAGTGGGATTGGAACCGTTAGATCCACCACACAGACCTGAGCCACTCAAGCTGATGGAGTAACTGATATCAGTTGTAGGTTGTCACCCTGAGTGTGGCTCAGCACTAAAGTGGATGAGATACATTTTGCCAGTAGGTTCCACAGATATTTGCTGCAACAGAGGTGAGTCTCCAGTATCTTGGGGTCCATTCCAGGCTCTGGAGGGGAGCGTGCTGTAGTGAGCACAGATTCTTCTGTCCATCCCCCTCCTGCCATGTCCTCTCCAACCTGTCCTGTCCCAGTTTCCTCCCCACCCCTGGCTCCTCGTCCCCATCCTATTTTCCTTCCCTATCAAGCCCTAGTCTCCACTTCTCATCCCAGCCCGTCTCCTTGCACAGAGGGTCTAGTCTCCCACTCTGGGCTCACTGTCCAAGTCTCAATCTCCCTCTCCCCCCAACACCGAGTCCCAATCTCCTTGCCCAGTCACTCCCAGTTCCCCACTCCCAGCTCCTTGTTGGAGCTGTCTGCCCCGCACTTGCTCCCAGTCAGTCTTCCTCCCTGGGCTCCTCCTCCAGTCCCAATCTCGCCTCTCCCCAGCTCCTTGTCCCAGTCTCTTTGCCCAGCCAGTCCCAGTTCTCCTTCCTTCCCCAGCTCCTTGTCTGAGCTCAGCATGTCCTGCACCAGCCAAGTCCTAGTCTCCCTCCTCAGGATCCTCATCCAGTCTCCTCTCCCCAGCTCCTTGCTGCTCTCGGTCACAGTTTCCCCCACTCCCTCCAGTCCCAGTCACACCAGACTCCTTGTCCCAATTTACTCCTTTCTCTCTCCCAGGTTGGGTGATTTTCCCCTCTTAATCAGATGGCTTCCTCCCCCACACTGCTTCTGCGCAACCGGGGGGCTAGTGAGAGCACAGAAGAGACAGACTCCCTACCCTCAGTTCCTGTACCCAGTCCCACCCCAGCACCCAGGGACTGCTGTAGCCCTGGACTGGAGGGAATGGTCATTCTGTGGTGATGGTGCACATCCAGTCTCGTCACAGGTAGGGATGGCGCATGTGCAGTCGAATCAGCACTAAGAGCTGTGAGTGGCTGGAGCATGCTCAGTGAGGATGGACCCACTGGAGTTTTTAGCTGTTCAACTCTAACAAGTCTATATTGGGCATGTGCAAACTGATTTTTTTTCCCCAAAGGCTTGGGTCTTAGCCAAAATTTTGCAGCTTTTCATGGGGACAGCAAGAGGCAGTTGCCCCTCTGCCTCAGAGTGAACCACTTTGGCTGAAATTCAGCCAGAACAATTCAGTCTGAGGGATACACCTGCTGTGTAAAAGTGCAGCCCAAATGGTTAAGCAGGGGTCGGCAGCCTTTCAGAAGTGGTGTGCCGAGTCTTCATTTATTCATTCTAATTTAAGGTTTCGTGTGCCAGTAATACATGTTAACGTTTTTAGAAGGTCTCTTTCTATAAGTCTATAATATATAACTAAACTATTGTTGTATGTAAAGTACATAAGGTTTTTAAAATGTTTAAGAAGCTTCATTTAAAATTAAATTAAAATGCAGAGCTCTCCAGACCGACGGCCAAGACCCGGGCAGTGTGAGTGCCACTGAAAATCAGCTCGTGTACCGCTTTTGGCACGCGTGCGATAGGTTGCCTACCCCTGGGTTAATGATTGGCAAGGTTATAAGTCACTGAAAACAGGGTCTTATAATAGGAAGTGTTGAGTAATCTTAATACTTGGCTGTGCTACCAGTCCCACCTATCATATGCAGCTTTGCTAAAGCAAAGGGTTGGTTTACGACTGACTTTAATATGTGACTTTGCACTGGGAAAACTGGTTAACTGAGTGTTTCTGTGTCCCGTGGGAGGCTGGTTCAGTGCAGTCTCTTTGCTGTAGTTTATTTAAGAAAGGCGGTTTTACTCCATGTTTGCAACAGAGATGGACCAAACTAGGTAGTGGGAATGGCTCTCCCTTTTCTCATTTTGGTTCTTGTTACTTCATTAATGTATGTGCTAGGAACTGACTACACATGGTAAGACCCAGTCCCACTCCCCAAGAGTTTGCAGGCTTAGGGTACGTCTCTGCTGGAGCTGGAAGGTGCAAATTCCAGCTCGAGGAGACATACCATATTAGCTCTGATCGAGCTAGCACACAGAACATAGAAGTATAGCTGCAGTGGCACAAGCAGCGAGAAGGGCTAGCGGCCCTCAGTACGTACCTATGGTTTCAGACAGGATGGTACTTGGGAAGCTAGCCCCCCGCCCTGCCACTCACGCCGCTGTGTCTACATTACTATTTTTAGTGCACTATGAGCAGAGCTATGTGAACTCTTTACACCTGCCAGCTCCAGTGGAGACATACCCTGAATATTTTCAGGGTGATTCTGGAGATATGGCTATAGATTCAACAAGAGTGGGAAGGGACCCTGACTGGGAGGTGGGCATTAACTTTGCCCTGCTGCTGCCACCTGCTTCTCCTGCACCATAGGCATATTCACCTGCTGCCACGTGGGGTTGTTGGCACTCCTGTCTTGCTGGAGCATGGTTTGGGTGCACCTGTCAGTGAAGTAAAGGTGCATCCACATGGTCCTTACACATAGCCCAGGAAAATCACTAACTTCCTTGAAATGGCCCCAGTTCAGCAAGGTACTTAAGCACATACTGTGACAGGGTCAGGCCAGATGGCTACAGGAGAGTGATCCTATTGGGATCCAGGAAGTGGGCGGGCGAAGCCCACTACAGGAGTGTGATTTTTTTTTCCCAGCAGAAGTCTGGTCCTATTGGGATCCAGGATGTGGGTGGGCGAAGCCCGCTACAGGAGTGTGATCCTATTGGGATCCAGGATGTGGGCGGGCGAAGCCCGCTACAGGAGTGTGATAGAAGGCAGATATATTAACCCCAGATTAAGTAGGTCTCTTTTCCCTGGGTAAGGTAACAGGGAAGGTTCTAGAACAATCAGGAACCTTCTGGAAACAATTAAGGCAGACAGGCTGATTAGAACACCTGCAGCCAATCAAGAAGCTGCTAGAATCAAGTAAGGCAGGCTAATCAGGGCACCTGGGTTTTAAAAACGAGCTCACCGTAGCTTGTGGTGTGGGTGTAAGGAATGAGAGGATGTGCTGCTGGAGGACTGAGGAGTATAAGCATTAACAGACACTAAGAAGAAGGTCCTGTGGTGAGGATAAAGAAGGTGTTGGGAGGAGGCCATGGGGAAGTAGCCCAGGGAATTGTAGCTGTTGTGCAGCTGTTCCAGGAGGCACTCTAGACAGCTGCAGTCCACAGGGCCCTGGGCTGGAACCCGGAGCAGAGGGTGGGACCGGGTTCCCCCCAAACCTCCCAATTGACCTGGACTGTGGGTTCTACCAGAGGGGAAGGTCTCTGGGCTGTTCCCCAACCCACATGGTGAATCTCTGAGGCAAGAAAATCTACCAATAAGCGCAGGACCCACCAAGATAGAGAAGGAACTTTGTCACAATACCTAATTTTAATCACATGAGCAGTGAAGTCAATGGGGCTACTTCTGTATTAAAAGTTAGGTGTGTCCTTAAATACTTTTCTGAATTGGAATAATTTAGCATAACCTCCTAATTCTCATTCTGCCTTTGCTGACAGCTACAGTCAGCTCTTTTCCTGTCCTGCTCTGCTCCATCACAAAATGACGATATATGTGTACTTTGTTTTATATACATGTATGTATTAACACATTTTTCTCACTTTATCGCCCATCTTTTCCTTTCCCAACACAAGAAAAATTGCCTGCTATCCCTTGAAATTTTATGAGCCTTTAATTTTACACAAAATTTTCTGCAGATTTACAGTCTAATGAATTTTTTTTTTAAGAGTGAAATCAACCAAAACATCAACCAGAAAACACTGGGAATAAACAACATTTTAGCCAAGTACATGAGCAAATCACATACTTTTTATGAAAAGCAGCATGGGATAAAGTATGCACAGAGATGGCAGGACCACACTGTTTAATGTCTCCTCTAAAAATCCTACACTGGGGACCCAATTCTTCACTGCCTTGCAAGCTGTGTAGTCATTTCCATCCGTGCAAAAACATTAATTATATTTAGGCATCTAATTAATTCATGATTTCACAGAAATCGTGAAATATGGGATCATTCGTGAAATTAACCTTCAAAATAAAGATGTTGTTATTCATAACATATGCTGCAAAACGTCTGTGATTACCACAATGCAAAAAGTAGACCATAATCATGCGATATCACTCCAGTCATAGTGGACAGTTGATTGAGAGTGTCTATCAAGTTGCAGGACATAAACCAGGGGCTCTCAAACGTGTTTTGCTGGGACCCCCTTTGAAAATATTTCAGGCTGTGATGTCCTGCCCCACCCCCCCAAAAAAGTGATGGCCCCCATAACATGCCAGTCTAACTTCCTTGCTGTTGCTGGTAGTGGCTCTGCCTTCAGAGCTGGGCATCTGGCTCACTCTCTGGCTGCCCAGCTCTGATGGTAGCACTGCCGCCAGCAGCAATCCAGAAGTAAGGGTGGCAATAAGGTGCTATGTAACCCTTACTTCTGCACTGCTGCTGGCGGTGGTGCTGCCTTCAGAGCTGGGTGCCTGGCCAGCAGCCACTGCTCTGTGATTTAGTAGACTCCCTTATCCAGGGTGACTTACGAACATAACCGTAGTACAGCACAATGCTTGTTCCATATGTACTATATGAACACACCTGTGAAATTTGCTATTTATGCCATGACTGACCCTTGAAAAAATGTGTGATTTCTCTGTGATTTAAGTAGATTCCTACTTATATTATTACCATAATACCTAGAGGCCCCATCTGAGATTGGGGTCCATTACATGTGTTAGGCATTGTGACACTGGCAGACTAGGCCACTAAGCCTCACTGAACACTGACAAATGCATAGCTGGAAACCAGTCTGGCTCATCTGTGTATTAGTATTTTTAAAATAGGTATTAGATTTATAGAAATGTGTTTGGACTTTATGAAATGCGTGTGAGTTGCTGCATGCCTTAATCTCACTTATAATAGCTGAATCCCATGGTATAAGGTAATAGTTAAATGTTTGCTCTGTAACTATAAAAGTGTTTGCGATGAAACTGGAAACCCTTACAGTCAGGAGAGAAGCATTACCAAGTGAAATACTAGTTTACCACCAGAAGTGTCATCTCCCGCCCAACAAAAGAAGACCTACAGAAACCAGACAAACCAACGTGAAACATCAAAGAACAAAGACTTTGTCAATGGCTCTCCCTGCACCCCCACACCCATGAAAAGAGATTCACAGGTGGACACATCCCATCACAACTTGAACTCAGGGGGAAGGAAATAAAAATCCCTATCAAATATTAATTGCTATCACGATGCTGCTTGGAATTTGGAGAGGGCAAGATTTCTAAACATAAGCAAGGGATCCCCAGGGTGCTTAGTTTGGGTTAGCTCTAAAGGATATAGAAACCTTGCATATCGCAGCAGCTTCTATTACTTTTTGGAACTGAAGACTGTAATTCATTTGTGTGTATATGTTTATCTGCTGTGTGTGTGTGTTTGTTAAACTTGTAAATAACTCTTATTTCTTTTCTTAGTTAATAAATCTTTAGTTAGTTTATTATAGGCTACAAGCACTGTCTTTGGTATAGGATCTGAGGTACAATTGACTGGGATAAATGACTGGTCCTTTGGGACTGGGAGTAACGTGAATATTGATTATCAGGGGGTAGCCGTGTTAGTCTGTATCTACAAAAACAACAAGGAGTCTGGTGGCACCTTAAAGACTAACGGATTTATTTGGGCATCAGCTTCCATGGGTGAGGTTTTTACCCACGAAAGCTTATGCCCAAATAAATCTGTTAGTCTTTAAAGTGCCACCAGACTCCTTGTTGTTTTTGTGAATATTGATGTTATTTTTGGTGTGAGGGGCCATCTATCACAAAGGCAGGCTTGCCTGGGTAGCAAGATAGACCAGGGGGCCCAACGGGACACTTTTCAGAGGGATAGCCGTGTTAGTCTGTTTCAGCAAAAACGACAAGGAGTCTTGTGGCACCTTAAAGACTAACAAATGTATTGGAGCATAAGCTTCCATGGGCTATGACCCACTTCTTCAGATGTATGGTTTGAAAATTACCGTGGGCGGGCATAAATATACAACACAAGAAAAGATGGGAGTTGCCTTACCAAGTGAGGGGTCAATGATTCAATCAGGGTGGATGTGTCCCATTCCCATTTCTGAGAGTAAGTGAGCATCTACCCTCTGAAAAATCAAGCTCCTTGAAGATGTTCTGAAGTGTGCATCCGAAAACAGAGGCACCCAAAATCACTAGTCACTTTTGAAAATTTAGGCCAGGGCTTTTATAACTCTACTATGATGCCCACAGCAACTGAGTCAATAGTGTAACCCACACACCTCCTGGGGGTGGTGCTCTGTCCCAACTAGTGGCACCGAGACCACTTTGAGAGAGATTACAGCCTTAGCTAAGAGCCATGTGGCTTTTAGCTCATCAGTAGAGGCTCATGCATTTAGCTCCAGAGGTCCCAGATTTGATCCCGCCTGCAGTGTTACAATAGCACTCCCTCTCCCCCACTCCCCAACACACACTGTACCTTTTTCTTTGATTTTAATTCTTTCCTGTTCATCAAAAAATGTCATTTAATCAAACAAAAGAAGTCCCTAGTGAGATGGCTGCCATGGTGGCCAACGGTAGGGATTGAACCTGGGCTGTTCAGAAGTAAAAAAATAAACGTTTACAGTTTGAGCTAAAAAGCCAAGCTCTGTGCTCGGGAGCTGCAACAAATTCATAGTCTCTGTGGACCAGGCACAGAGGAGGACATATAACATACATTGATCAATGGGCTACGTATTTCCCCTGGACAGAGGAAGCTCATCCAGAGCATTGAGGCCTACAACAGTTTGAATCCTGGATGGACCTCCACCTACATGATGGGTTACACTAGCCCCTTGCATTGTGAGTATCCTTTCCTATCCAAGCCAAGTGGTCTCTTTCCCATTTAACACAGCCTTCTGGAAAACAATCTTCAGTTTACAAAGTTCTCACTTATCGTAAAGGAAGAGACAGTTGACAGAACATTTGACGGTGTGCATGTTGATGTGCACAAGGCCAATTTCTTTGTGAAATCCTTTCAAACAACCAGAACAGCAAGCTATAGACACAGTGCTAGCCCATGGACAATGAAGCTCTGCAGAGAGAGATTAATCATTTTACAACTCAATGCTGTGCTAGAAATTTGAATCACGAACAAGTTGCAAATATGCATGACTCACACTTTTTATTTCCCCAGGAAGAAATGTTATTTTCAAATTAATGTCACTTTGTCAGTTAAAAAGTTTTTTAACCACTCTCTTCTTATCTCCACTGTCTGCAGCACTACTAAAATTCAGCAATGGAGTCTGAAAACAGCAGATTTCTGTCTCCTGCCAACTCCTGCCTACAAGGACTTTAGAATATTGCAAATAAGTCCAGTGCTTCCAATTGTAGGTGTCCTTGCTGGGTTGGAAGGTAATATCTTTTTTTTTTAATCTGCAAGGTTTTTTTTAATTTCAGTTATACATTCATTACTTTAAGATTACATATTTTGTCTTGTGCCTAAAGATATGAGACCTTGATAAATCTGAAAAGAGTTTTAAATATTTATATCCAGGAGTTTTAAGGTAACTCACGGATTATTCCAGAAATAGCAATGAGAGCCAGCCTCTGTTCCTGCAAACACTTGTGCATGTGTGATGTAACTCTTCTTGTAGTATTGAAGTTATTGGGATTACTCCCATGAGGAAAGTTACACAGAGACAGAAGCCCTCCACACCCTGCCCTGACCCGCTCACACCCTAGAATAACACGGGGGATATTCCACCAGATTTTCCTCTTCTCCCCTTCTCCCCCACATTCACTACTATTGAGAAGAGGGCTTTGGGTAAGGCACTGGACTGGGACCCAGGAGAGCTGGGGTGAATTCCTGGTGCTATCACAGCCTTGCTATGGGACATTGGGCAAAACACTTCCTCTTTATGTGTCTCAATTCCCCCTCTGTAAAATGGGGATAATACTTGCTTTCTTCCACCCTTTGTCTATTTAGACTGTTACCTCGTTGAGGCACAGAGTGTCTCTTGACAAGTACATCACTTAACACAAGGGGGCCCTGACCTTGGCCAGAGCCTCTAGGTGATATTGTAATACAATAGTAATAGTGGTATTACTATGTCAGGGAACAATGCAACCCTATTTTTAAAAGGGACTAAACATGTAAAAAAAAATGAAAACAGCCTTTTGAAAGGTTTAGTGGGGGGGAAAAGCCTTTCAAAGTGGTAAAAGGAGCATCGATTATTTAAGTTCAGTTTATATACGCAGTCCAAAGGAACATTTTGCTCTAGATTTGGAGCATTTCAATGTTAACTGACACAGAATCTGTGTATTTCTATCTGGAGGCTTGTATTGATGTGCCCTAGTAAATGACTGTGTAATCTGCTCCCGCAATGAGAGTTGAGATGTGAAGTTCATCTGCAGACTTGCTTGCCAGAGAACAAGTGGTTTGCCTCTAAGCAATCTTTTCCAGGAAACAGAAGTTACATGGCTCTTTAGTGCTCAGTCAGGACTTAACCTTAGTATTTCACTGTCTGAAATGCAGGCACATTTTCCTTGGGAAAGTTCTAGTTCAGAACCATGACTCTTTTCCCAAGGCAGAAGATACTTTCTGGTAGAAGAAGTGAGGTTCTTACCCACGAAAGCTTATGCTCCCAGTACTTCTGTTAGTCTCAAAGGTGCCACAGGACCCTCTGTTGCTTTCTGGTAGAAGTTAACCAATGTTTGCCCAGTGCCTAATGACTCTCCCTTACTTGTGGAAAGAGAAGGGAGAGAATTTGTAAGTTGCTTTCTTTGATCTTGCTGAAGTGCCTTCCTTTTATTCCCCATGCTGTTGCTATTGCTAAAAGTTAATCCACAGCATATTTTTCACAAGTCGGGATGAGAAGGGGAGGGGGGGGGGGGACACCAATCCAGAGCTTGTGTGACCAAAAATTGGAACAGTGAAGGAACCTTTGCATTAAAAGTAACATAAGTCAATTTAGCTTTTGACTTGTATCACACAAAGGTGAAGAAAAAAAACCTCTCTCCCCATTCTGAAGTCTGAACTGGTTAACTTCCCAACTCTCCCAGGTAACATACATGATGGGTAAAATCTTCAATAACTCCCATTGATGTCTACAGAAGCTAGATGCCTAAATCAGAGGCTCCCACATATCCAAGTCTCTTTGAGAAATGAGAGGCATTGGATGCAATTTTCCAACCTTTAAAACAACCTGCTGAACAACACCCATTGCATGAAGCATTCCAGTTACAAAGACCACATGCCATTTAGTTTACCTGACAATATAATTTTGCTCAGTATCACATCACATTTTGTCCTTGTATTATAAGGATCTCTGATATAGGGATTCTTATCTTTGTTTTCCATGTTCTACTGAAATACATGTGTGCACCTACCATGGTATAGACTAATCAATAATCTACAAGGAAACAAAAACCCAACTAGTATTATCAACTAGCACTTATACTTGTAGAACTCAAAGTAGTTTACAAAGAAGGTTAAATTATCAATGTCCCCATGTAACAGGTGGGGGCACATAGACACGGATTCCAGAGTTTTCAAAAGATTACATGGGAGCAGTGAATTGTGACGTGCTCCACATGGGGCTCAGTGAAGGTTTGAAGGCCAGGGTATTTTCAGAGCACCTTTTTATTTGTAGCTAAGTAGCCCCAATGAGCACTCTGGGGCTGAACTCACCAAGACTGTGGGGATGGTTCATGGTTAAGGGCTTGGGTGCTCAGCTGGGATTTATTAAGGCACTCAATAGTGCTCCATGCACTCAACCAGGTGCTTCTGACTTAGTCATCCCTGGAACACAACTAGGCTACCAAGAATAGATTAAGCAATCACTGTGGCACCAGCACTTACTGTCTGTGCTGCATCCCACACACTATCCTCGCTATAGATTAGAACTGAAGCTGGAAACAAATTTCAGACAAAGCCTTTTTCAGCAACAAAATGTAGATCTGGTGACACCAAAATGTGTCACAAATTCATGTCGATCTCACCAGCTTGGTTTTGGCAAAAACCAGAAAACTGTGAAATAGTCAAAACATTTTGATTTTTCTCTTCAAAATGGCTTTTTGTGTCTAAATGTCATTTAATTTTGTAAAAAAACCAATCACAATGTTTTAAAATGGTCAAAACTGAAACAAAATGTTCCAAGTTTTCCCAAACAAAACATTTCAATTGACCCAAGACTATTATTTTTTTTAAACTTTTCAATTCAATGAAAAATTTCAAAGAGGTTCATTTTTGGTTCAACCTCAATTAAAAAAAAAAATTCTGAATTGCCAGCAAACTGAGAAATCTGTAATTCGCCCAGCTCTAATTATAACAAACCTGTGCACACAGCAGTAAGTGGGTGAGAGAGAGATTCCAATAGTCAGAGAGAGACACTGCTGGGAAAACTTATCCCTGCCCTATGTCCCTTTTGTACCAGTTGCATAGAGATGATAGAGTCCCACTATTGCATTGTTCTTGGTGTAGCACCTCCGATCACAGGCGTAGAATTGGGGCAAGGGTATCCCAGTGGGAGAGGGTGGAGTCGGAAGGTGGAAAGAGGCATGGGCAGGGCAGTCGTGCACTCTGTTTTTCCCCAACTGCAGCAATAGAGAACTGTGACGAAAAGCACAATTGTATTCACACCTTACACCCTATTATCATTGGAAAACTAATACCTCACTGATCAATAATATCGTGGTGAAATGTATGTAGCAACATTGTATGTAAAGTTATGAATTCCGCCTTTATGATGTTATTAGCACATGTTCAAAATCAGACCGCCCCGCCTAGGCAAAAGTTGTTAAACAGGTGTATCCTAAAGAAAGGACTGCGTGTATACCTCAGTTTACATATAAGTAGTAAACAGGGTCCTCCAGACAGCAGGATGAGGAGATGACAGAAAACAGAACAATTTGCATTTCAGCAAACATAAGTGGGAGAAGAAAGCTCATGGAGCCTCTTTCAGTACCAGACTTCATATCGCCTACCTCACAGTTTGAATAAACTTTACCTTGGAAGGATATCCTTCATCTTTTATTGTCCATTTCAAAGGATCAATGGACAATAAAAGAAAGGGGCAGGGAACCCCAAGTTCTCTTTCACCTGAGATGACAAAGGCAGCAGCACCTTTGGGCATCTGGGAGAGATCCTAACCGAGGAGTGGGTCACAGTCACCATCTTGATGGGAGACTGTCGGCGAGAAAGACCATTGTAAACAAGACCTTGAACCAAAACTTCCTAGATTAAGTTTTTGACCTTTAGATGCATATTTTCACTTTTATTTTCTGGCAAACCATTTCTAACTTTATCTCTTATACCTGAACTTGCTTAAAATCTTATCTTCTTTTTGTTAATAAACCGGTTTTATTTTTAATCTAAACCAATCTAGTCTTGTGTTTGAACTGAACTGTTTGGTAACTCCAGTTAAAGTAGCAAACTGTTGACGATTGACTCCTTAAAGAGGCAACAAACCTTAATATCCCTCTGATTGTTCCAGGACAGGGTTGGACGTTTCAGAACACATGTTTTGGGAAAATATGGGGCTGGAGAGAGAGTGGAGTCACCACACAAGTTGGCTGATGGAAGCCACTGGAAATCTGTGGCATTGCAGGCAGGCTCCAAGATTCAAAGCATTGGAGCAGGGCTGCCCAGTATATAGACGCAGGGCTAGATGTGCTCGAGCGGTGCAGCTGATGTTGCGCTTCTAGTGTAGACTAGCGCACAGTGCAAGCTTGTTGCTGACCGTGGGCATCCCAGGCAGAGAGCCCACAGCGGCATAACATTGTGAGGCACTCACGGTTACAGGGTAAAGGATGGCACAACTCTTCACTGGTCTGGATTGCACCCCAGAATGTGACATGGACATAATATTCAGGGCATAATTTAGGGTCCTAACTTGTAGTAGGAAACAGTTCTGTAATTAGGGTGGCACAAGCCAGTTCTCTTCGGTCTCTTTTTCTGCCAGTCACAGTCCATGCATAGGGCTGAATTTGTCCCAAAGAGAGAAACTGGATGATACAAACCAGCCAATGGTATTGCCAACTATTCTGCTGTCCCCCAGAGGAGACAGGGAGATTTGGAAAGAACTTCTTAACTTTAGAAAAGTAAAAAAAAAAAAAAAAAAAAAAAAGGTCTGGCTGAACCTCGGTTTATAATCACTTGTGTAACATCTGTGCCTGTGTTGCCTTCTGGCATCTGTATTTGGATCACCCCCAGAGGGAGCGCTGAGCTCAGTGGAGTCCTTAAGATGTTTCTCTAATAACTTGCCAAAAATTCTGATCTCATCAAAAAGCATTTGTAGAAGGTTCACCCTGGAACTCAAATTGTGTCCAGGGCCTTCAGCCAGAAGTTTCTGTGAGCTAGAAAAGCTCTGCAGAACTAAGAACTTGAAGAGAGTCTAATCATGTCACACTGGCAGAGAAAGAAAGATAAGCCAGACTAAAAGAGACTGATAATATCTATTCATTTTAGAGCCTTAGTTTTTTCTTGTTAGGGTAATTCATAGAACCAAAGGACTGGAAGGGACCTCGAGAGGTCATCTAGTCCAATCCCCTGCACTCATGGCAGGACTAAGTATTATCTAGTATTAGGCCTTTTCTCCAGCTAAAGCAGTCCTGACAGTAACTACACAAGACTTAGCACAGGGGCTCTTCAACTTTTGCCAGCGTTTACCATCTCTTAAGAGAAAATGTGTTTACGGACACCACCCCTCCCATTTATAATCATCTTGACCATCTCTCCATTCATTTGTGCAGCTGAGTGAATGACACATTTTGATCAAGGGCCCGAACTGAAAAATGCCACTCCAAAATTCAGTTTGATTTGAGCTGAAACTAATTTTTAATTTTTTTCCATTTAATCAAAAAATTAAAAAATGTTTCAAATTAACAAACATTTCAGGTTGACTTGAAGCTTATTTGATTTTTCAATTCAGTTAGAGTCAATTGAAATGTGTGTGAACTCTAAAAAAAAATTTGTTGATTTATTTTTGTTTAATTTTGGCTGCCTTGGGTTGTTTTTCACCCTTTGTATATTTTTTAAATTGGCTAAATTTGAAAATGAAATGCAGTTTCAAAATGTAAAGTCAAAAGAAAGTATTTCAAAACAAAACATTTAGTCTTTTAAAGTTTTTTTTTTAGTCAAAACTTTTTGTGGAATTCAACTTGAATTTGCGAATAGTTTCAGAGCCCCCAAAATACAAATTCCCTCCTTCCCCCCCCCACAATTTTCCCACTGACAAAATGAAAGGAGGAAAGAAGGCGGGGGGAGGGGGGTAAAGAGGCTGGAAAAAAGGGAGAGAAGGGAAAGGAAACAACCTGAAAACAAAATCTTTAAGAATCAGAAAATGGTGGGGGGGGGGGGGGGGAAGAGAGAACATATGTATCAAAAATATGAATAAATAATGTTGACTAGCTCTAGTCTCACTGCTTCCTTGGGCTTCCAAAGAATTATTTGTTGAGTCCCATCTCCTTAACTGCAAGCTCCCTGGAGTGAGAACCATTGTTTTGTTATGTGTGTGTACAGCGCCTAGCATAATGGGACATAATCTGTGACTAGTATTTCTGGACTCTACCATCATAATACTTGCACAGAGACGTAACATTAGGAAAGCATTCCATGGATTTTGAACTTCTTTAATGGAATTTAGCAGCTAAAAATTGGAGGAGCCGGCACCGTGTGACATGACAGCTGTTTGCAGACCACCTGTTAGTACTCCATGGACTACAGCTTGAGAACACCAGCAGTGACTGTTTTAACCACAGACAAAATGATTAAAAACATATGGGTATTGTATACAATTTCTCCCCTCTCTTATGGATTAATTAATCTTTACTTGTGTCACGGAGTCCCCGGGCGATGCTCTGGAACTGCTCCCCACAAAGCCAGTCAGGACTTTGGGGAGCCTCCTCTCCCTTGGAGCAGACTGTCTTCAGGGCAAGAAGCTCACACAGCTTCACCTCCTGGGTCTCTCCTGGGAGCATTCAGCATATGCCCCTCCGTGCGCTTCCCACAGCGAGTCCGCCCAGGCGGGGTCCTGGGGAAGCCAAAGGGTTCTGCACCCCCCACTTCGCAGTCAGACGTGACTCTCAGCCAGCCAGTAAAACTGAGGTTTATTAGATGACAGGAACACGGTCTAAAACAGAGCTTGTAGGTACAGCGGCGAACGGGACCCCTCGGCCGGGCCCATTATGGGGTTCAGAGAGACAGACACCCATGTCTGCCCTCACTCCTAGTCCCCAGGTAGCTCCAACTCTCAAAACCCCCTCTAGCCCCTCCTTCTCTCGGCTTTGTCTCATTCCTGGGCCAGGAGGTCACCTGATCTTTGTTCACCTTTAGCTATTTCCTTGCAGGGGGGGAAGGGGCCCTGGCCATTTGTTGCCAGGGAGACAGAGTGTCAGTGATTTATGCACACTGGCCTTTCCCCTCCACCTAGAGACTTAAGAAATGCATAGGGGAAACTGAGGCACCCACACAGTATTCAGAGGAAACATTAAGAACAGTCCCACTTCGTCACAACTTGCCCCACTGTCTGGAAATTGATTCTGGGCTTATCAGAAAGCAGCCAGTCCAATGCTGTGGCCACGAGGCAAAAAAAAAATTAGAAAGAAAAGCAAAGCAGCAATTAAGAGAAGGTGCAGCATTTTCTTTTTTGATTTTTGTTCCTTTGTACCAGGGAATGAGAAATCAAAGGGAAAAAAAATATAGAGAGAGGATGAAAATGACCTCCTGAATGAACCGGTTCTCTTTCTGTCAGTCTTTGAGCAAGAAAAGGAGGCCCTGGGAGAGATAGCAGATAAGCCCTCTGAACACTTGGCCCTGGGTGTTTTTTTTTTTTTTTTTGAGAATTGTCATAGGATCAAGGGGAGGGTTGCCTAACTAGCTCCACTTTCAGATTCTTAAAGCAGTCTGAAGAATTATACCTCCATTTGGGAATGTGCTGGCAGAGCTGGAGACATTACTGTGGCCGAGACTGGCACTGTAACAACCTCTGATCAGGGCCCACACAATGGACTTGACCACCATGGCTGGGCACCTTGTACACTCAGTGACTGCTGTAAAATGCTGCCTGTGATGAGGGCTGTAGAGAATCCCCAGTGTTTCCATAGGGAGCCTGCTTCTGCTGGAGATGCCTGAGGCCAGGCAATCAAATCTCCTTCCCTTGCACTAACTGTTTTTTATGTGGCTCCAACTCTGAAAGCTGGCTGTATAGGCCAAACTGCACCGTCATGTTGCTCAGCAAGGGCTGTGGGTGGGTGACTGAGCAAGTGCTGACAAGAACAAATTAGGCTATAGCACATTGATGCTCCCTGCCTGCAGGGCTCAGAAGCCCTGAGAGATGTGATTAATCTGGTCTAAATAGAATTTAAATGCTCCCCCAGGCTGAGCGCCCGTTGGTCTGGACACGGATGCTGTGACTGGAAGAGAATTAGGCCCATTTCAGTGCAGTGCTCACACACTGGACTTGTTGCAATTCTTTGAAAACAGCCACAGCCTGGCTGCTCTTTTAACACTGACCGTTTTTCTTGCTGCCTTTGCTATTCTGGAAGGAGGGTCAAGAAAACGGCCCTTGTTCCACATTAAAAGGGATATCAGCTAGATCACAATAAAGCCAATCCGAGCGGGGCCCACAGGAGAGAAGCACAACAGGCAGACAACACACGGCCAGAAGCAGTGTAAGTGGTGGGCTGAGCTAGGCCTCACATGCTTCCCCAATGAGGTAGTAAACCCTGGCAGCCTTAGCATTGGGGGCTTTAATGCCTGAAAATCCCAGCAGTGTGAAAATTCCTTCCCAGAAAAATGTACTCAGAAGTAGACAGCAGTTCAGCACGTAGCTGCTCCCAGTGATGGAGGCAGAGGGCTATGTTGTGAAACAGCTCAACTCCGAGTGGAGCTCAGTCCATCTTCAGCTCGGCACCTCCATAACTAAGGGTTACCATTCGTCCGGATTTACCCGGAGATGTCCTCCCTTTTGTGCTAGAAATAGCGTCCGGGGGGAATTTGTAAAGATTCAAAGCATTGGAGCAGGGCTGCCCAGTATATAGACGCAGGGCTAGATGTGCTCGAGCGGTGCAGCTGATGTTGCGCTTCTAGTGTAGACTAGCGCACAGTGCAAGCTTGTTGCTGACCGTGGGCATCCCAGGCAGAGAGCCCACAGCGGCATAACATTGTGAGGCACTCACGGTTACAGGGTAAAGGATGGCACAACTCTTCACTGGTCTGGATTGCACCCCAGAATGTGACATGGACATAATATTCAGGGCATAATTTAGGGTCCTAACTTGTAGTAGGAAACAGTTCTGTAATTAGGGTGGCACAAGCCAGTTCTCTTCGGTCTCTTTTTCTGCCAGTCACAGTCCATGCATAGGGCTGAATTTGTCCCAAAGAGAGAAACTGGATGATACAAACCAGCCAATGGTATTGCCAACTATTCTGCTGTCCCCCAGAGGAGACAGGGAGATTTGGAAAGAACTTCTTAACTTTAGAAAAGTAAAAAAAAAAAAAAAAAAAAAAAAGGTCTGGCTGAACCTCGGTTTATAATCACTTGTGTAACATCTGTGCCTGTGTTGCCTTCTGGCATCTGTATTTGGATCACCCCCAGAGGGAGCGCTGAGCTCAGTGGAGTCCTTAAGATGTTTCTCTAATAACTTGCCAAAAATTCTGATCTCATCAAAAAGCATTTGTAGAAGGTTCACCCTGGAACTCAAATTGTGTCCAGGGCCTTCAGCCAGAAGTTTCTGTGAGCTAGAAAAGCTCTGCAGAACTAAGAACTTGAAGAGAGTCTAATCATGTCACACTGGCAGAGAAAGAAAGATAAGCCAGACTAAAAGAGACTGATAATATCTATTCATTTTAGAGCCTTAGTTTTTTCTTGTTAGGGTAATTCATAGAACCAAAGGACTGGAAGGGACCTCGAGAGGTCATCTAGTCCAATCCCCTGCACTCATGGCAGGACTAAGTATTATCTAGTATTAGGCCTTTTCTCCAGCTAAAGCAGTCCTGACAGTAACTACACAAGACTTAGCACAGGGGCTCTTCAACTTTTGCCAGCGTTTACCATCTCTTAAGAGAAAATGTGTTTACGGACACCACCCCTCCCATTTATAATCATCTTGACCATCTCTCCATTCATTTGTGCAGCTGAGTGAATGACACATTTTGATCAAGGGCCCGAACTGAAAAATGCCACTCCAAAATTCAGTTTGATTTGAGCTGAAACTAATTTTTAATTTTTTTCCATTTAATCAAAAAATTAAAAAATGTTTCAAATTAACAAACATTTCAGGTTGACTTGAAGCTTATTTGATTTTTCAATTCAGTTAGAGTCAATTGAAATGTGTGTGAACTCTAAAAAAAAATTTGTTGATTTATTTTTGTTTAATTTTGGCTGCCTTGGGTTGTTTTTCACCCTTTGTATATTTTTTAAATTGGCTAAATTTGAAAATGAAATGCAGTTTCAAAATGTAAAGTCAAAAGAAAGTATTTCAAAACAAAACATTTAGTCTTTTAAAGTTTTTTTTTTAGTCAAAACTTTTTGTGGAATTCAACTTGAATTTGCGAATAGTTTCAGAGCCCCCAAAATACAAATTCCCTCCTTCCCCCCCCCACAATTTTCCCACTGACAAAATGAAAGGAGGAAAGAAGGCGGGGGGAGGGGGGTAAAGAGGCTGGAAAAAAGGGAGAGAAGGGAAAGGAAACAACCTGAAAACAAAATCTTTAAGAATCAGAAAATGGTGGGGGGGGGGGGGGAAGAGAGAACATATGTATCAAAAATATGAATAAATAATGTTGACTAGCTCTAGTCTCACTGCTTCCTTGGGCTTCCAAAGAATTATTTGTTGAGTCCCATCTCCTTAACTGCAAGCTCCCTGGAGTGAGAACCATTGTTTTGTTATGTGTGTGTACAGCGCCTAGCATAATGGGACATAATCTGTGACTAGTATTTCTGGACTCTACCATCATAATACTTGCACAGAGACGTAACATTAGGAAAGCATTCCATGGATTTTGAACTTCTTTAATGGAATTTAGCAGCTAAAAATTGGAGGAGCCGGCACCGTGTGACATGACAGCTGTTTGCAGACCACCTGTTAGTACTCCATGGACTACAGCTTGAGAACACCAGCAGTGACTGTTTTAACCACAGACAAAATGATTAAAAACATATGGGTATTGTATACAATTTCTCCCCTCTCTTATGGATTAATTAATCTTTACTTGTGTCACGGAGTCCCCGGGCGATGCTCTGGAACTGCTCCCCACAAAGCCAGTCAGGACTTTGGGGAGCCTCCTCTCCCTTGGAGCAGACTGTCTTCAGGGCAAGAAGCTCACACAGCTTCACCTCCTGGGTCTCTCCTGGGAGCATTCAGCATATGCCCCTCCGTGCGCTTCCCACAGCGAGTCCGCCCAGGCGGGGTCCTGGGGAAGCCAAAGGGTTCTGCACCCCCCACTTCGCAGTCAGACGTGACTCTCAGCCAGCCAGTAAAACTGAGGTTTATTAGATGACAGGAACACGGTCTAAAACAGAGCTTGTAGGTACAGCGGCGAACGGGACCCCTCGGCCGGGCCCATTATGGGGTTCAGAGAGACAGACACCCATGTCTGCCCTCACTCCTAGTCCCCAGGTAGCTCCAACTCTCAAAACCCCCTCTAGCCCCTCCTTCTCTCGGCTTTGTCTCATTCCTGGGCCAGGAGGTCACCTGATCTTTGTTCACCTTTAGCTATTTCCTTGCAGGGGGGGAAGGGGCCCTGGCCATTTGTTGCCAGGGAGACAGAGTGTCAGTGATTTATGCACACTGGCCTTTCCCCTCCACCTAGAGACTTAAGAAATGCATAGGGGAAACTGAGGCACCCACACAGTATTCAGAGGAAACATTAAGAACAGTCCCACTTCGTCACAACTTGCCCCACTGTCTGGAAATTGATTCTGGGCTTATCAGAAAGCAGCCAGTCCAATGCTGTGGCCACGAGGCAAAAAAAAAATTAGAAAGAAAAGCAAAGCAGCAATTAAGAGAAGGTGCAGCATTTTCTTTTTTGATTTTTGTTCCTTTGTACCAGGGAATGAGAAATCAAAGGGAAAAAAAATATAGAGAGAGGATGAAAATGACCTCCTGAATGAACCGGTTCTCTTTCTGTCAGTCTTTGAGCAAGAAAAGGAGGCCCTGGGAGAGATAGCAGATAAGCCCTCTGAACACTTGGCCCTGGGTGTTTTTTTTTTTTTTTTTGAGAATTGTCATAGGATCAAGGGGAGGGTTGCCTAACTAGCTCCACTTTCAGATTCTTAAAGCAGTCTGAAGAATTATACCTCCATTTGGGAATGTGCTGGCAGAGCTGGAGACATTACTGTGGCCGAGACTGGCACTGTAACAACCTCTGATCAGGGCCCACACAATGGACTTGACCACCATGGCTGGGCACCTTGTACACTCAGTGACTGCTGTAAAATGCTGCCTGTGATGAGGGCTGTAGAGAATCCCCAGTGTTTCCATAGGGAGCCTGCTTCTGCTGGAGATGCCTGAGGCCGGGCAATCAAATCTCCTTCCCTTGCACTAACTGTTTTTTATGTGGCTCCAACTCTGAAAGCTGGCTGTATAGGCCAAACTGCACCGTCATGTTGCTCAGCAAGGGCTGTGGGTGGGTGACTGAGCAAGTGCTGACAAGAACAAATTAGGCTATAGCACATTGATGCTCCCTGCCTGCAGGGCTCAGAAGCCCTGAGAGATGTGATTAATCTGGTCTAAATAGAATTTAAATGCTCCCCCAGGCTGAGCGCCCGTTGGTCTGGACACGGATGCTGTGACTGGAAGAGAATTAGGCCCATTTCAGTGCAGTGCTCACACACTGGACTTGTTGCAATTCTTTGAAAACAGCCACAGCCTGGCTGCTCTTTTAACACTGACCGTTTTTCTTGCTGCCTTTGCTATTCTGGAAGGAGGGTCAAGAAAACGGCCCTTGTTCCACATTAAAAGGGATATCAGCTAGATCACAATAAAGCCAATCCGAGCGGGGCCCACAGGAGAGAAGCACAACAGGCAGACAACACACGGCCAGAAGCAGTGTAAGTGGTGGGCTGAGCTAGGCCTCACATGCTTCCCCAATGAGGTAGTAAACCCTGGCAGCCTTAGCATTGGGGGCTTTAATGCCTGAAAATCCCAGCAGTGTGAAAATTCCTTCCCAGAAAAATGTACTCAGAAGTAGACAGCAGTTCAGCACGTAGCTGCTCCCAGTGATGGAGGCAGAGGGCTATGTTGTGAAACAGCTCAACTCCGAGTGGAGCTCAGTCCATCTTCAGCTCGGCACCTCCATAACTAAGGGTTACCATTCGTCCGGATTTACCCGGAGATGTCCTCCCTTTTGTGCTAGAAATAGCGTCCGGGGGGAATTTGTAAAGCACTCACAATGTCCGGGATTTCCCCCTCCCCTGGCACAGCAGAGCGAGCGGCTGGGAGGGCTGCAGGAAAGTCCCGGGCTGGACTCCGGAGCAGCTGTAGAGGAGCTCCTCCTCCCTCCCTGCATTCTGAGCCGGCAGCTCCTCCTCCCCGGCAGCCCCGCGCCCCGCTCCGGCAGCACTGTGCAGGGCCAGGGACCGGGTTTTGTTGTGCTGGGGAGCGCAGCCACGTGTCCGGCTCGCACAGAGCCCAACACCCTGTTCTGAGCAGCAGGGTAAGGGGGCCAGGGGGCAGGAGAAGGGGCAGGGAGGTTCTGGAGGGGGCAGTCAAGAGACGGGTGGGGGGGGTCGGGAGTTCGGGGGGGGGCTTTCTGGGGGGAGTGGAGAAAGTTTTGGGCAGTCAGGGTACAGGTAGGGGGTAGGGTCCTGGGGGGCAGTTGGGGGGGGTCTTAGGAGGGGGCAGTTAGGGGACAAGGAACAGGGAGTCTTAGGTAGGGGGTGGGGTTCTGGAGGGCAGTTAGGAGCAGGGGTCCCAGGAGGGGGCAGTCAGGGGACAAGGAGCGGGGGGGTGGGGGGCTGGGAGTTCTGGGGGGGGGCTGTCAGTGGGCAGGAGTGGGGAGACGGATCGGAGCAGTCAGGGGACAGGGAGCAGAGGGGTTTAGATGGGTCAGTAGCTCTGGGGGGGGCTGTCAGGGGGTGGGGAGTGGTTGGATGGGGCGTGGGAGTCCCAGGGGTCTGTCTGGGGGTGGGGGTGTGGATAAGGGTTGGGGCAGTCAGGGGACAAGAGGCAGGGAGGCTTAGATAGGGGGTGGAGTCCTGGGGGGCAGTTAGGGGCAGGGGTCCCAGGAGGGGGCAGTCAGGGGACAAGGAACGGGGGGAGGGTTGGGAGTTCTGGGGGGGCGGGAAGTGGGAGGGGCTAGGGCGGGGCTCCTCCCGTCCTCTTTTTTGCTTGCTGAAATATGGTAACCCTAAACTAAGGGCTAAACTCAGCCATATGCAAGGAAAACCACCCTCATAATTAGCTTTACCGGACACACTTGTTGGCAGTTTCAGCAGACAGGCAAAGACTGAGGGGGCCTCGCACCTCTTTATGGGGTATCGCTAGTTCAGAGTTGAGGTCATTTTGCTGGGTAGGATGGACAAAGCTTGAACTGCTATCTCAGGTACTTATATGCCAACCCCCACGACCATAATATCTGACCACCTCACAATTCTTAGTGTATTTATCCTCACAACACCTCTGTGCATTAGGACTGCTATTTTCCCCATTTTACAGATGGGGAACTGAGGCACAGAGAGGCTAAGGGACTTGTCCAAGGCCACACAGGAAGTCTGTGTTAGAGCAGAGAATTTAACCCTGGATGCCTGAGTCTGAGAGTAGTGCCCAAACCACTGGACCATCTTTCCTCTCTGGGGATGCCTGTGCTGTACCTGTTCTGTGGCTAAACTGAGAACTTCAGTCCCAGAGCTATAATTCGGCACTTTTTACCAACATTAAAGTAACTGAAAAGAAACCAGCCCTCAAGCACTGTGCCTGGTTTTAAAGTGCAGTTGATCTAAAGTAAAAGGTTTAAAGCTTCTGAACTGGTCTTACTCCTTTGATGGTGCATTTCACCTCCCTTCTACTCCCAATCCCAACCCTTTACGGAACTTCAGTACACATCTCGTATCACACTAGCTTCAATAAAACCTGTTTCTTCAGTCATATAGTCACTGCTAAATACACATGCAGAAATAACAAGAATACAGATAGCACACTTAAAACCAAGCAATAAACAATTGCACAATAAAATTACCTTACTTAACATCCCAGCCTGAGCTCAGAGATTGCGCACTACCACCCAGAAATATAGTCTATATATAATATAGATATTATTGACTCTAAAAAACAATGTTAAAAGAATATTAAGGTTGCAAAGTTGAGCACACAAAAAAATCAGGAAATGCCAAAATTAAAGTTGCCTGTGCAACCTTAATTTGACCCCCTTGTGTGTAAGTATTATGATATAATCTTCAATTACATGATCACATGTAATACTGTTTTTTCCCCTCTAACAGGACCCCCTTTACACTTAAAATAAATCCAAATGTGTTAAGGAACAGAAATGCACAGATAAGGTACTCAAACAATCTTAACTCTGTAGTGACACCATGCAATAACAATACTGTTATGATTAGCTCCAGATTAAACTGATTTGTAGACACACATTGGATTTTTTTCTTTTTGGTACCACTATGTGGCAGAGTTAAGGGTGTCTGGATCACAAACCATGCATTTTTGTAGCTTAACATATTTGAATGTATTTTAAGTTTAACCTCAACTTTCAATTCCTTGGGTTTGTAATGCTTGATTACAATGTCCCTATAATGTTTTTACTCTTAAGTTACTGATATTTACTCCCAAAATTAATTCTAGTTTAGCATAGTTTTTATATAAGAATTTCCTTGTTTTTTATCATTAACATTTTATACATGATCACTAAACAAGAAACCCAAAGAGAATGTTACTATGTGAGATTTCAAATGATTTGAAGATATGAAATATCAATTAAAAAAAAAACCCTTTTAACTTTGAGGTGCAGATTCACAAGCCAGATTCACTCTGACTCCTTTATTTCATTCTGGATCAGCACAAAACATATAAGACAGTACTAGGGTTACCATACGTCCTCTTTTTCCCGGACATGTCCGGCTTTTCGGCAGTCAAACCCCCGTCCGGGGGGAATTGCCAAAAAGCCGAACATGTCCGGGAAAATGGCGGCTCTGCTCCTCCCCGACTCTTCGGCTCTGTTTAAAAGCCGGGCTGCCCGAGCGCTACCGGCTTCGGGCAGCCCCCGTGCCTCCGGACCCTGCGCCGCCGGAGCCCAGGAGGGGAAGTGCCCGGCTGGGGGCGCAGGGTCCGGAGGCATAGGGGCTGCCCAAAGCCCGAGCGCTACCAGCTTCACGGTTTGCCGGGTAGCCTCCAGACCCTGCGCCCCTGGCTGGGCGCTTCCCCTCCCGGGCTCCAGCTGCGCTGGGGAAGCGCCGGCTGGGGGCGCAGGGTCTGGGGGCTGCCCAGCAAACCCTGAAGCCGGTAGCACTGGGGCAGCCCTTTCCCCCTGGCTGGGAGTGGGAGGGAGGAGGGGGCGGAGTTAGGGTGGGGAAGGGGCGGAGTTGGGGCGGGGTTAGGGGTGGAGAAATGGGTGGGGCCAGGGCCCGTGGAGGGTCCTCTTTTTTTATTTATGAGATATGGTAACCCTAGACAGTACTAGCCAGTTTCCCCCAAATGCCTCACTTCCATATTCCCTGGCACACAGGCCCCAGCTTCCCCTGCCTCCTATTCCCCTGCATACATACACAACCAGTCTCCTCCTTCCTCTTGCCTATCAACAGGCACTACCAATTCCCCCTCCTGTCTGCTCCATGTTGAATAGATGCAGTGAAAAGGGTAGTTTTTTAAAAGATTTTTTTTAGAATTAATGGCTATTTGTTTGCTTCTTTTCCTCCATAACTGAATATTTCCTCTTCAGCAGCCGCTGATGAATGATGTTCTTCTGCAGAAGCACTGCCCTCTTTCAAAGTGCCTGCCATCTCCTATTGATCTGGGACTGAGGCCGCAGTGGCCCCAAGCAAAGATGCCCTCTGTCAAAATGGCTACTGACTCCCCTTGTTCCCAATGGGAGTGAAACCAAACTGCCCTCAGGGGAGAGAGTGGAAAATGGACATTTTTCAACACAAAAGCTTTTCCACTCAATTTTTTTTACCAGTTCTAATTTAATATATCTATGTCTAGATAGAGCAGCCAGGAGATTTGGTTCACTCCTGGTTTTACCACTAGCCTACTGGGTGACTTTGCACTGATCACCTCACCTCTTGGTGCCTCAGTGCTTTGTAAAAGCTAGGTGTGTGTGTATATGTACCCCTTCTGCCAGAGGGTGTTGGCAGCAACAAGGGCCAGGTTCAGTATCATGGGGTTCCTCTTAACATTGCAAAACAGAACTGTTGTGAGCTCCCACCCAGAAATCTGGGAAAACTAACCACCACCCCTAGGTTCCTGCAAGAGGCAATATTCCCCACTTGCAAGCACTGAGTCTGTATAACAAAAGAAAACTTTTGTTGAAAGGAGAGGGAACACAGCATTAATTTTGGGAGGAAAACCCTGCAACAATGAGTCATAAGTAGGCAAACAAAAAGTAAACACCCACCCCACAGTATCTTGAGCAGTTGTCCTTCACCTCAGCTTCCCACCTTACTGAATGAAAGTCCTGTTAACATGCCACTCCCCTTTCCCTCTGCTGCACCCCACTCACCATTGGTTGTCTGAGGTCAGAGAAGTCCCAGAATCCAGGGGTGCATTTAGCTGGTTTCTCCTTCTGCCCCTGAAGCAATGACTTTATGGTCACTGCTGCCGTTCCCTATAGCTGCGATGCCGTGTTTGGTGTCTCTAAGAACGGGGATAAGTGGTAGTGATTTCAACTCTTAGTGATTCCACTGGGTAGCAGGGAACCTCACTGCTGCTGCATCCTCTGCATTGCCTCTCACCACAAAACTGTCCCCACAGTCCCCTACACCTGCTCATCAGTGTTTTCAGCTGTAGTGATCGCTGAGAAGACACAAGGATCCTGAACTGAGTCTGATCAGCTCTGTTTTTGATTACTGGAAGGGGCGGGTCAAATGGAATCTAGGACTCTTTAAACAGAGGCCACAGCACACAGTAGGAACACTTACCCCAATCCCTCTGACCTTCACTTGGTGTTGGCATCGTTGGTGTTAGCAAGTGAAGATACATTTTGGATGACCCTCCCATTAGGTATCAGAGTTAGTCTGGAGCTGTAAAAAGCAACAGAGAGTCCTGTGGCACCTTTAAGACTAACAGATGTATTGGAGCATAAGCTTTCCTGCGAAGTGGGCATTCACCCACGAAAGCTTATGCTCCAATACATCTGTTAGTCTTAAAGGTGCCACAGGACTCTCTCCTCCCATTAGGGCATATTAAATGCTTCTCTGCTGCCTTTGACTCACAATAAGGGTAACAGTTCATTACCCCTGCATCCAAGACAAAAGTGAATGTTAACCCAAAACAGCCACAGTTGATCACTTTGGCAAAGCAGGTCTGTCTGGGGATCACCTAGGCAAAGTAGGTGTGTCTATGCAAATACATCTGCTCCTGAGGTATTTTCTCCCAGTTCATCAATAGGTGACAGGGAAGAGCCCTTTCAGACCCTGGCACTTAAACATAGAATCATAGAATCATAGAATCATAGAATATCAGAGTTGGAAGGGACCTCAAGAGGTCATCTAGTCCAACCCCCTGCTCAAAGCAGGACCAATTCCCAGCTAAATCATCCCAGCCAGGGCTTTGTCAAGCCGGGCCTTAAAAACCTCCAAGGAAGGAGACTCCACCACCTCCCTAGGTAACGCATTCCAGTGTTTCACCACCCTCCTAGTGAAATAGTTTTTCCTGATATCCAACCTGGACTTCCCCCACCACAACTTGAGACCATTGCTCCTTGTTCTGTCATCTGCCACCACTGAGAACAGCTGAGCTCCATCCTCTTTGGAACCCCCCTTCAGGTAGTTGAAGGCTGCTATCAAATCCCCCCTCATTCTTCTCTTCTGGAGACTAAACAATCCCAGTTCTCTCAGCCTCTCCTCATAAGTCATGTGCTCCAGACCCCTAATCATTTTTGTTGCCCTCCGCTGGACTCTTTCCAATTTTTCCACATCCTTCTTGTAGTGTGGGGCCCAAAACTGGACACAGTATTCCAGATGAGGCCTCACCAATGTCGAATAAAGGGGAACGATCACGTCCCTCGATCTGCTGGCAATGCCCCTACTTATACAGCCCAAAATGCCGTTAGCCTTCTTGGCAACAAGAGCACACTGTTGACTCATATCCAGCTTCTCGTCCACTGTGACCCCTAGGTCCTTTTCAGCAGAACTGCTACCTAGCCATTCGGTCCCTAGTCTGTAGCAGTGCATGGGATTCTTCCGTCCTAAGTGCAGGACTCTGCACTTGTCCTTGTTGAACCTCATCAGGTTTTTTTCTGCCCAATCCTCTAATTTGTCTAGGTCCCTCTGTATCCGATCCCTACCCTCTAGTGTATCTACCACGCCTCCTAGTTTAGTGTCATCTGCAAACTTGCTGAGAGTGCAGTCCACACCATCCTCCAGATCATTAATAAAGATATTAAACAAAACCGGCCCCAGGACCGACCCTTGGGGCACTCCACTTGAAACCGGCTGCCAACTAGACATGGAGCCATTGATCACTACCCGTTGAGCCCGACGATCTAGCCAGCTTTCTATCCACCTTACAGTCCATTCATCCAGCCCATACTTCTTTAACTTGGTGGCAAGAATACTGTGGGAGACAGTATCAAAAGCTTTGCTAAAGTCAAGAAATAACACATCCACTGCTTTCCCCTCATCCACAGAGCCAGTTATCTCATCATAGAAGGCAATTAGGTTAGTCAGGCACGACTTCCCCTTCGTGAATCCATGCTGACTGTTCCTGATCACTTTCCTTTCCTCTAAATGTTTCATAATTGATTCCTTGAGGACCTGCTCCATAATTTTTCCAGGGACTGAGGTGAGGCTGACTGGCCTGTAGTTCCCCGGATCCTCCTTCTTCCCTTTTTTAAAGATGGGCACTACATTAGCCTTTTTCCAGTCATCCGGGACCTCCCCCGATCGCCATGAGTTTTCAAAAATAATGGCTAATGGCTCTGCAATCTCACCCGCCAACTCCTTTAGCACCCTCGGATGCAGCGCATCCGGCCCCATGGACTTGTGCACGTCCAGTTTTTCTAAATAGTCCCGAACCACTTCTTTCTCCACAGAGGGCTGGTCACCTTCTCCCCATGCTGTACTGCCCAGTGCAGCAATCTGGGAGCTGACCTTGTGCGTGAAGACAGAGGCAAAAAAATCATTGAGTACATTAGCTTTTTCCACATCCTCGGTCACTAGGTTGCCTCCCTCATTCAGTAAGGGGCCCACACTTTCCTTGATTTTCTTCTTGTTGCTAACATACCTGAAGAAACCCTTCTTGTTACTCTTAACATCTCTTGCTAACTGCAACTCCAAGTGTGATTTGGCCTTCCTGATTTCACTCCTGCACGCCTGAGCAATATTTTTATACTCCTCCCTGGTCATTTGTCCAATCTTCCACTTCTTATAAGCCTCTTTTTTGCGTCTAAGATCAGCAAGGATTTCACTGTTTAGCCAAGCTGGTCGCCTGCCATATTTACTATTCTTTCTACACATCGGGATGGTTTGTTCCTGCAACCTCAATAAGGATTCTTTAAAATACAGCCAGCTCTCCTGGACCCCTTTGCCCTTCATGTTATTCTCCCAGGGGATCCTGCCCATCTGTTCCCTGAGGGAGTCAAAGTCTGCTTTTCTGAAGTCCAGGGTCCATATTCTGCTGCTCTCCTTTCTTCCTTGTGTCAGGATCCTGAACTCGACCATCTCATGGTCACTGCCTCCCAGGTTCCCATCCACTTTTGCTTCCCCTACTAGTTCTTCCCTGTTTGTGAGCAGCAGGTCAAGAAAAGCTTTGCCCCTAGTTGGTTCCTCCAGCACTTGCACCAGGAAATTGTCCCCTACGCTTTCCAAAAATTTCCTGGATTGCCTGTGCACCGCTGTATTGCTCTCCCAGCAGATATCAGGGTGATTAAAGTCTCCCATGAGAACCAGGGCCTGCGATCTAGCAACTTCTGCTAGTTGCCAGAAGAAAGCCTCGTCCACCTCATCCCCCTGGTCTGGTGGTCTATAGCAGACTCCAACCACGACATCACCCTTGTTGCTCCCACTTCTCAACTTTATCCAGAGACTCTCAGGTTTTTCTGCAGTATCATACCGGAGCTCTGAGCAGTCATACTCCTCTCTTACATACAACGCAACTCCCCCACCTTTTCTGCCCTGCCTGTCCTTCCTGAACAGTTTATATCCATCCATGACAGTACTCCAGTCATGTGAGTTATCCCACCAAGTCTCTGTTATTCCAATCACATCATAGTTCCCTGACTGTGCCAGGACTTCCAGTTCTCCCTGCTTGTTTCCCAGGCTTCTTGCATTTGTGTATAGGCACTTAAGATAACTCAATGATCGTCCCTCTTTCTCAGCATGAGACAGGAGTCCTCCCCTCTTGCGCTCTCCTGCTTGTGCTTCCTCCCAGGATCCCATTTCCCCACTTACCTCAGGGCTTTGGTCTCCTTCCCCCGGTGAACCTAGTTTAAAGCCCTCCTCACTAGGTTAGCCAGCCTGCTGGCGAAGATGCTCTTCCCTCTCTTCGTTAGGTGGAGCCCGTCTCTGCCTAGCACTCCTTCTTCTTGGAACACCATCCCATGGTCGAAGAATCCAAAGCCTTCTCTCCGACACCACCTGCGTAGCCATTCGTTGACTTCCACGATTCGACGGTCTCTACCCCGGCCTTTTCCTTGCACAGGGAGGATGGACGAGAACACCACTTGCGCCTCAAACTCCTTTATCCTTCTTCCCAGAGCCACGTAGTCTGCAGTGATCCGCTCAAGGTCATTCTTGGCAGTATCATTGGTGCCCACGTGGAGAAGCAGGAAGGGGTAGCGATCCGAGGGCTTGATGAGTCTCGGCAGTCTCTCCGTCACATCGTGTATCCTAGCTCCTGGCAAGCAGCAGACCTCTCGGTTTTCCCGGTCAGGGCGGCAGATAGATGACTCAGTCCCCCTGAGGAGGGAGTCCCCGACCACCACCACCCTCCTCCTCCTCTTGGGAGTGGTGGTCGTGGAACCCCCATCCCTAGGACAGTGCATCTTTTGCCTTCCAATCGGTGGAGTCTCCTTCTGCTCCCTTCCCTCAGATGGGCCATCTAGTCCACTCTCCGCATTAGCACCTGTAGAGAGAACATGGAAACGATTGCTCACCTGTATCTCCATTGCTGGTGCATGGACGCTCCTCTTTCTTCTTCTGGAGGTCACATGCTGCCAAACCTCCTCACAATCCTTCTGTCCCTGCTGCGCCTGCTCTGAATCTTCAGAACATTGCGGCCGTAGAAGCATCTCCTGACGTCTGTCCAGGAAATCTTCATTTTCCCTTATGCAACGCAGAGTCGATACTTGTTTCTCCAGCCCTCGAACCTTCTCCTCCAATATGGAGACCAGCTTGCACTTTGTACAGACAAAGTCACTTCTGTCCTGCGGAAGAAAGACAAACATGGCACAACCTGTGCAGGTTACAACAGCTGATCGCTCAGCTTCCATATCACCGTCCTCTTAGGAGCTTCCTCAACTGTTGCAGGAACTACTCGGAGAAACCTGCAGATGAAAGCCTCAGTGCGCTCTCCCCACGCGAACTCCCAGGCAAACTCCTGCTGTTAGCCTCTGCTGTTCGCCGCTCCTACATAGAAGGAAGGAACATACACAGAAGGAAAATGAATTTCCCTATTGAGGTTAGGGGCTAAATTGACTTGTCTCTTTACTTCAAATAAAAATTGAGTTTTAAATATATTTTAATACAAATATTCTTTTTTCTTGTTTACATTTATTTAAAAAAATTTGGTCTAGCCACCCCTTCAAAGCAAAGACGTTGGATAGTGAAGTGGAGTGGGAATCGAAAAACTTGGGTTTCATTCCTGCCTCTGCCATTAACTTACTGAGTCATTGGGCAAATCACCTGCCCACTCTATGTCCTGGCTTGCCTATCTATAAAATGGCAGTATAATATCACTTGCCCTATTTGTAAAACATTCTGAGATTCTTGTGCGGAAAGTATAGCGGAAGAGCTAAGTATTATTGCTGACCTATTTTAAGAAAAATATTTTGAGCCCAGAAAAAGACTAGCTTATTAAATGAATGTTTCTACTTCTGTGGAGATTTTCCCTTTATCTAGTCCAAGTTCTGCGAGCTTGCTATCTGGAGAACAGCTGAATGGACAAGGATCAGAAGAGGCTATCCAGGCTCACCAGGTGCTATGTATCTGAGGAGACTATCGGGAGATTGGCCAGGGAAATTCCTGTCTTTATACATGTCTGACAGACAATCCAACCGACTAAACATTCCCTCCAAAAACTCACATGCTGTCATGCTCAGATATCAAATTAAATTCCGTTTCAGAGAAGTACAATACTGAATCCATCTGGAATAGCCAGGAACTTTTCTTTGGTCATATCTAAGTTGCAAGTCTATGTAGATACGTACACAGGAACATACTGAATACAGGAACTCATCAAGACTAACACATTTTGATATCTGACTCCCAGAACAGACTGCAGGCCTTTTGGAAACCAGTTTTCCTTGCTCGCATTTAGTTTTAGCCATACAAGTTGGACAATCCACACAAGTTGTTTTGCGTTGCATTGAGGGAAGTAGGCGCTATAGCAAAAGTTACCTTTGTCACATCAGTGTTAGCTGAGCTGGAAAAAAGCTGGGCTGTATGCTATTTATCTGCAGTACAGTCATTCAGAGCAGGGTTTATTTGCATCATGCTTTCACAGAGATTCCAAGCTGCTACACATCAAAATCTCCTGCACGGTCCAGAGTTTGAAACACAGCAAAAGACATTTCCTTGTTTCAGCAGAGACATAAAGCGGTCCCTGCTTTATCGCCATGACCCAATCAGCTAGTCAGAAAAATTCTACATTTCCTCTAGAGATGCGTAATCAGTTGGGTATTTATGTTACAACTCCAGCATTTGCTATAGAAACTAAATATGCTCAAAAGACTGGAAAAGCCCTTGACTTTGCATGTTAACATGTGAATTATTGTGAGGTACATTGAGCGCCCAAAAGCATGCCAAGTACCCCACAAAACAGAGAAGAGATGGGGATTTTCAAAAGTGCCTCAGTAATATAGGAGAACAAGTTCCAGTGTCAAGTATCAGAGGGGTAGCCGTGTTAGTCTGAATCTGTAAAAAGCAACAGAGGGTCCTGTGGCACCTTACATCTGAAGAAGTGAGGTTCTTACCCACGAAAGCTTATGCTCCCAATACTTCTGTTAGTCTCAAAGGTGCCACAGGACCCTCTGTTGCAAGTTCCAGTGGGCACTTTTGAAACTGCCTCCTACAGACCCTGCCCCAAGAGCATCAAGAGGTCTAACCCTAGAAACACTTTCTCACATGCTTAAATTTACACATTATGTGTAATCTGTGTAAGTCAATGGGACTACTCAAAGTGTGTAAATGTTAAGCATATGCCTAAGTGTTTGCAGGATCAGAGCAGAGCATACACAAAACAAAACAAGGATGAGAGATGGGGATGGGGGCATACAAAAATAATATGTAGCTGTTCTGTATCCTTAAAGTTTAAAGGCAGTTAAAAATTAACTGATTATTGATTTTAACAGCTTGTAGGGTGTTTCTTTAAACAATTTATTATAGAAGTGATGGGCAGGATTTAGAGTAACTGATTCCATCCCCTGTCAATGCAAAATACAGTTCTCACTCAGTATCAGGCATTAGAATCCTTTGAGGAAGTACAGAGCTATTTTGCTGACTTGCCCTGTTAGCCAGAACAAGTGGGTCTCATTAGCTCCAACTCGGGAGTGTAAGATCTATGTGTCTCACTGAAGAAGATTAGATGCAGAGTATTAAGTTCTTCAGGGAGAAATCCTAAGAACACCCAGCCCTAGAGGGATCTCAGACTAGGATTCAGGGCTTTGTTACAAAAAAAAAGAAAAAAAAGGCAAAACTCAGGAAAAGGGTGTGTTTGGACCATAACTCATCATGTGTGCTCTGCAGCTGGAGCAGTGTGGAAAACTCACCTATTTACAAGTCTCAAGTAATAGGACACATCAGATAGTAAACTGATACAAGAGCTAATAGAATTCAAAAGTTAACCAAACCAACAATAAACACACCTAGCACTGTATAAAAAGATACAGAGATTCTTCGTTGGCTCTGCATACTATCATCGTTCAGTGAAAGCAGACACAGGGATATGTAATGAAAATGAGACTTTCAGTTCATACATAGATATAAATACGCAGCTCAATGTACTCTACAAAAATCACAGATGAATTGCCATGAAATTGACTCATTCCTTCCCACCAGCCTCTTCTCATTGGACAGATGGCCAAATCTTGAAACGGCTGAACACCTGCAGCACCTAATTGACATCAGAGGGACATGGAAGTGCTCCGCACCTTTTAGGGTCTGGCCTTGAGAGAATTAGCCTGGCAGGCCTCAGCAATCTTAATGGGAGTTTCATAGTTTATACAAACTAGAGCTAATTGAAAATTTTCCGATGGAGCGTTTCTGTCAGAAAATGCTAATGCATCAAAAGTTTCCACAGGAACATATAGACCGCAACACAAGTTCATTTAGACAAAGAAAGATCAAAATGGAATGTTTTGAAATGACTTTTTGTTTCTAAATTTTATATTATTTTTGTATTATACCAATTAAGTACCAGTTTCAAATGACCAGTTAGAAAACCAATTAACAATGAGCAAACTTCATACCAATTCCCAGACTAATTAGAATAGCAATTCCAAACTAATGAACAAAGACCGGGGGAGGAAGGGGGAAACAGTCACACCAATATTTTAATTTTATTTTATAATTTGAAAATTAAAGCTTAATTTTAAAATATAAAATAAAACATAAACACATAAAATATAAAAACAAAGTCATAATCAAAACAGTGTTTCAATTAATCCAAATCAATTTTTTTCCAAAATTTCATTTGGTGAGTAATTTTGAAATTGACCTTTCATTCCTTTTTTGCTTTGTTTTTTGGATGGGTTTTGGAAAACACATAAAAAACTGGAAATAAAAAAATCCATTTCAGTTCCATCTGACTGGAATCAAAAACAAACAAAAATTGCTTTAGGATCAATCAAAATTAAAGTTTTCATTTTGAATCGTTTCATGGAAAAGTCAGAACATTTCAAATACTATGGTGCTTTGCAAATTTTTGTATAGTATTTGAAAAGCCATTTTTCATCAAAATATTTTTTCAATAAAAGAATTTTGACCAGCCATAACCTGCCCTATGCAAACAGTTTGCTTTGACCCAGTTTAATCTTCTTATTTATCTCCAGCCTCTCAACCTAGAAATATCTGACTAACACTGTGGATTAAGATTCCCATATTTTGAATTCATCGGGATCAAATTAAGTCAAACTGATCCTGATGGCAGTTGAATTTTTGAAGTGCTTTGCTGCACTTGTGGATGTTATTGGAAAGACTATAATCACTTAGTGCCTTTGGACCAAAATTCTATACTGCAGGAAAAAACTTGACTACATGAGCTTACATATATAACTATGCACTGTCATAGCAACCACCACAGTTAATTAGAACCAGAATGTCTTGTGCCTGTAGGTGAAACATACTTTGCAGTTTGTCTTCTGCATTGTTCAAGACTACAGGCGTATGAACCTACTACTACTTTTCTATCCCGGTTATATATTATTTCAGCTTTTACAATAGAGCTGCAGTGATTGAAATTGCAACATTCATGCTCTGTGGGGAAAAGAAAGAGGTTAAGAAGGCTGAAATTATAGGATTGGCAGTGGGAAAAAAGAGGTCAAGAATACAGCCACTAGAAAAAAAAATCAACTTTAGTAGATTGTATGCATTTGACATTAAATCCAGATGAGGATGTTATGGTTTGAGGAAATGAACTTGGTTGAGTGTTTATGGAGAGACAAAGAAAGAGAAACAAACAAACAAATATTTCAGTAATGTTCTTCTCCTAGAAATAAAGGAAACAAACCCACGGCAAGCAAAGTACTCATTTCATACAGCGGGTTTTTCTGCTTGCTATATTACAGTTTTGTTATTCTGACTGAATTTAGTGCTCCTCTAACTTTGGAAACATCATTCCACCCTGGAACTACCAATATTGATTTACAATGACATTTGCCTCTTGTAAAAAAATTTAGTAGCATTTGAAAAAGTGGATCATATAGAAAAATCAACCTCTCTTGCCTTCTGAATTTTTTAAAAAAGTGGTTTTGCTCTATGACAACAGGAAAGAATACATTTTCCATGGTTAGTCTAAGAAAAGGAGTACTCTTTTAAAATCTCTCATGTTCAACAGATTTAGGCAAACAGATAAGAACAGATCTGGATTAAAGGAAATTAGAAACACAACATCATCATATTCTTGATTTGGTGAAACAAATAATAACAATAATCATTCCTCAGCCAGATGGGTTCACGCATCTTAGTTTTTAGGTCAAATGACTCCCAAAGTAAAATTAAGATAAAACCCTTGGAAACCCCAGTTTCCGATTATTTTGAGCCATATATTAGATGGGATTCATTACTGAATTTATCAACAGGCATAGTCTGAATTTCAAGCCTGTAACCAAACCTGAAACCAGCTGCATTTCATATGCTGGTGACTTTCAGTGTGAATAGCTTACATATTTCTGCTACTAATTTGCATCTATAAAGTGCCTTTCACCAGACGACCTCAGAACACTTTGCACACATGGATGAACTAAACTTCACCACACCCCTGAGAGAGAGAGAGAGAGAGAGAGAGAGAGAGAATTATGATATGAATTTTACAGATTGTGAAACTAAAAGACAGTGAGACTCTCTAACCTCATCTCATCTGTTGGAATTTCAGCTTGCCACCGTGCATCCACCACCTATCAGCTTAGGGTGACCTGCTTTCCCCATTACCTTTCACAGGTTATCCCCAATTATTAAAAAAATACATTTAACATCATTTCAAAAACCAGAACAAAAGCACCAAATAATATTGTCATGGAGCCACAGATCTAATGCTCTTGAACCGCTCTGGAACAGTCCCTGGGAGGACCCCTTCAATGTGCCAACCCCCCTTAGGATCACTTTTTCACTAGGGTCAGTCACTTGGCTTCACCACCTCCTGGGACTGAACCTTGGAGCCTTCAGAACCCCTGCTTTACAACATGAGCTCCCTTCAGTGAGTCTACCTGAGTTGGACACCTGAAAGAGACTTGTACATCCAAAGGGAGCAATGCACTCCTCCCCCCCGGCATTTCAGCATCTCCAGTGACTCTCAGCCAGCGTTGTAAAACAGAAGGGTTTATTAGTCAGCTGGAACACAGTATAGAAAGTCCTTAGGTTAGCACAGAGAGCAGAAAGTTACAACATCTTGATGAGCCCAGAGCCCTCTGACCCCTCTTTTGTCCCAGTTCAGGAGAGTCTCAAGCTTCCAGCAGCCTGCTCTGAACAACCCCTCACGTGGCCCCTCCTTAGGCCTTTGTTCTTGTTCCTGGGCAAACATTGTCACTTGGCCTTCCTCCTCAGCCCTTTCTTCTCCAGCTGGTCAAACATGGCTGGCTTCCTGCAAAGAGGTGGGCCATCCATAGTCGTTACTTGCCAGATCCCAAATGCCCAGGCAGTTGGAGTGGCCATTGTCTTCTCGGATTCTCTGTGGACATGGGGTCCTGGCCCCACACAGCTAAGTGTCAGTCACACCCAGATCTCTGGATCTCTGCAGAGAGTAAACAACCTCTTCCCACCTCTTAGTTAACCATGCAGCACATAGGGGAAACGGAGGCACACACCGTATTCATACAAAATATTACAGAAAATTCCCACTCCATCAGAAATACAGCAATATAAACACTGTACAGAACTGCATATGGGGCAAATTATAATTGGCCAATTAAACCTGCCAGAGCTAGCTTTTCCCATTGCTCCAATAGTGGGAGCACAGAGCTTCTTTCCCTGTAAGCCTTCTGGCTTTGGGACCTGAAATGAAAAAGACATATTTAGGTGATCGTTTTCTACTGAGCCTTCATAGAGAGCTGCTCATGCAGGACAGATAGAAACCACGATTAAAAATGGAGCAACCATAGTTTTGCAACATATGCAAGGAAGGATGGTCCAGTGGATAGGCCATTAGCTGAGCAATCAGAAGACCAGGGTAAAATTCCTTTTTCTGCCACAGACTTCCTGTAAGTGTCTCAGTTCCCCATCCTTGAAATGGGGATAATAGCACTTCCCTACCTAAGAGGGGTGTTATGTGGATAAATACATTAACGACTGTGAGAAGCTTAGATACTGTAGCAATGGGGCCTTAGAACCTTAAATAGATATGGGGCAGAATTCTAGAGGAGTAACATCCTTACTATGCCTCATTGTCATCCACAGTTCCAGCCATGAGAGAGAGCACCAAGCTCTGTTCATGGACATAGCAAAGCCCTGAAGCCCTGATGGAATTGGGTATCAGGGGATGAGTCACTCAAAGCATCATAACTTCACAGTTACCCAGAAATCTACATCCTGTCTGATTTCTTGTGATTCCTGCTCCTGAATGGCTAAGATCTGGTCACACAACTTATCTGGGATAAAACAGCCTGTCATAACTATAAAGGGAAGGGCAACAGCCCTCCTGTGTACAATACTATAAAATCCCTCCTGGCCAGAGACTCCAAAATCCTTTTCCCTGTAAAGGGTTAAGAAGCTCAGGTAACCTGGCTGACACCTGACCCAAAGGACCAATAAGGGGATAAGATACTTTCAAATCTTGGTGGTGGGAAGGCTTTTGTTTGTGCTCTTTGTTCTGGGGGAGTTCGTTCTTGGGACTGAGAGGACCAGATATCAATCCAGGCTCTCCAAATCTTTCTGAACAAGTCTCTCATATTTCAAACTTGTAAGTAAACAGCCAGTCAAGGCGTGTTAGTTTTATCTTTGTTTTCTCAACTTGTAAATGTACCTTTTACTAGGGTGTTTGCCTCTGTTTGCTGTAACTTTGAACTTAAGGCTAGAGGGGATTCCTCTGGGCTCTTTAAGTTTGATTACCCTGTAAAGTTATTTTCCATCCTGATTTTACAGAGATGATTTTTACCTTTTTCTTTAATTAAAAGCCTTCTTTTTAAGAACCTGATTGATTTTCCCTGTTTTTTAGATCCAAGGGGGTTGGATCTTGATCCTCCATGAGTTGGTGGGAGAGAGGAGGGGGGATGGTTAATTTCTCCTTGTTTTAAGATCCAAGGGGTTTGGATCTGTATTCACCAAGGAATTGGTGAAGAGTCTCTCAAGGCTACCCAGGGAAGGGAATTAGCACATTGGGAGTGGTGGCAGCAGACCAGATCTAAGCTGGTAGTTAAACTTAGAAGTTTTCATGCAGGCCCCCACATCTGTACCCTAAAGTTCAGAGTGGGGAAGGAGCCTTGACACAGCCTATTGTGTTTATAATCCTCTTTACCCTTGTCCTTTTGTTTCTCATCCACTGGTAATGTCTTGTCTTTTAGGCTGTAAATTCTTTCTGAGAGGGACTGTGATTTATTCTGTGTCTACACAGTGCTTAGCACAATGGGGACCTCGTCGAGGTCTCTAGACATTACCACCACATATGGTACTACTCATGGGTGAAAGTAACTTAAAGGACTTATCGGTACGCCGGAGTCCTGAGGAGGGTGTGGCCTCGACTGGAAGAGGCATGGCCAAAACCGGAAGAGGCGGGGCCTTTCAAGATTTAAAGGCCTTGGGGCTCCGGCTGTGGCTCAGAGCCCCAGGGCCTTTAAATCACACAGGAGCTACAAGCTGCAGAGGCGGCTGGGAGCCCCGGGGCTCAGGGGCGAATTAAAGGGCCCAGGGCTCCAGCCGCCACGGAGGTCCAGGCCCTTTAAATCACAGCAGGAGCCCTGCCGCTGCTACCCCAGGGCGGCAGGGCTCAGGCTAGGGCTGGGGTGGCTGCGGCAGGGCTCCCGAGGTGATTTAAAGGGCCTGGGGCTCCAGCCATGGTGGGGAGCCCAGGGCCCTTTAAATCCCCGCTGGAGCCCTGCTCCTGGGGCTCCAGCCGTGGAGGGGAGCCCGGGGCCCTTTAAATCCCCGCCGGAGCCCTGCTCCTGGGGCTCTAGCAGCCAGGCTTGGGCGGGGATTTAAAGGGCCCAGTGCTCCTGCCACTGTGGGGAGCCCCAGGCCCTTTAAATCATCTCCGGAGCCCTGCTGGGGCAGCAGCAGCAGGGCTCCAGCAGCAATTTAAAGGGCCAGAGTCTCTGGCCTCTGCGGGGAGCCCCGGGCCCTTTAAAGCGCCACTGGAGCTCCGGCAGCAGGGCTTGGGCGGCGCTTTAAAGGGCCCGGGGATCCCCGCAGCTGGAGCCCTGGGCCCTTTAAATCACCGCCGGTGAAGCCGGTCCAGTCCGGCACGGTGTACCCGGCTCTTGCATGGACCGTACTGGCTTACTTTCACCTCTGGTACTACCACATAAGCCTTTGTCAGAATTCTGCACAAAACCAAATGTGATGAAGACATATATGCCTAGTTGTAGTCATTTAAATGTGCCAGCGGATAACAGGAAGGGGTGTAATAAACTTACAGGAGCAGGAGAGGGGCACGACAGCTCGTTCAACTTTCATAGAATCATAAAAGATTAGGGTTGGAAGAGACCTTAGGAGGTTCATCTAGTCCAACCCTCTGCTCAAAGCAGGACCAACACCAACTAAATCATCCCAGCCAGGGCTTTGTCAAGCCAGGCCTTAAAAACCTCTAAGGATGGAGATTCCACCAATTCCCTAGGTAACCCATTCCAATGCTTCACCACCCTCCTATTGAAATAGTGTTTCCTAATATCCAACCTAAACCTCCCCCACTGCAACTTGAGACCATTGCTCCTTGTTCTGTCATCTGCCACCACTGATAACAGCCGAGTGCCATCCTCTTTGGAACCCCCTTTCAGGTAGCTGAAGGCTATCAAATCCCCCCCTCACTCTTCTGCAGACTAAACAAGCCCAGTTCCCTCAGCTTCTTCTTGTAAGTCATGTGCCCCAGCCCCCTAATCATTTTCGTTGCCCTCTGCTGGACTCTTTCCAATTTGTCCACATCCTTTCTGTAGTGGTTGGGGGGTCCCAAAACTGGATGCAATACTCCACATGTGGCCTCACCAGTGCTGAACAGAGGGGAAATAATCACTTCCCTCGATCTGCTGGCAATGCTCCTACTAATGAAGCCCAATACGTTGTTAGTCTTCTTGGCAACAAGGGCACACTGCTGACTCATATCCAGCTTCTCATCCACAGTAACTGCCAGGTCCTTTTCTGCAGAACTGCTGCTTAGCCAGTCAGTCCCCAGCCTCTAGTGGTGCCTGGGATTCTTCCGTCCTAAGTGCAGGACTCTGCACTTGTCCTTGTTGAACCTCATCAGATTTATTTTGGCCCAAGCCTTCAATTTGTCTAGGTCACTCTGGACACTATCCCTACCCTCCAGTGTATCTACCTCTCCCCCCAGCTTATAGTCATCTGCAAACTTGCTAAGTGTGCAATCCATTAATAAAGTGTGATCATTAATAAAGATGTTGAACAAAACTGGCCCCAGGACCGACCCCTGGGGCACTCTACTTGATACAAGCTGCCAACTAGACATCGAGCCATTGGTCACTACCCATTGAACCCGAGAATCTAGCCAGATTTCTATCCACCTTATAGTCAATTCATCCAATCCATACTTTTTTAACTTGCTGGCAAGAATACTATGGGAGACCATATCAAAAACTTTGCTAAAGTCCAGATATATCATGTCCACTGCTTTCCCCATATCCATAGAGCCAGTTATCTCATCATAGAAGGCAATCAGGTTCGTCAGGCATAACTTGCCCTTGGTGAATCCATGTTGACTATTCCTGATCACCTTTCTCTCCTCCAAGTGCTTCCAAATGGTTTCCTTGAGGACCTGCTCCATGATTTTTCCAGGGACTGAGGTGAGGCTGACCGGTCTGTAGTTCCCCGGGTTCTCCTGCTTCCTTTTTTTAAAGATGGGCACTACATTAGCCTTTTTCTAATCCTTTTTCCACACCTATTTGCCTGTTCCTTTAACTGGGTTATCATATCTGATCACAAGTTAGGCTATCCAAATCTATACTCAGTCACACGGACATATTGGTGGGACCCTGTCTTCTCTATGCGAGATACCTTGAAAGATCCCAAAGGTGCTGCTGGCAATGCACATTGAGGCAATGGACCACTAACCATAGCCTAATCAGCCTAGTAACAACCCAGTCAAGGATGTAAAGGTCACATCAGCCCAAGCATGCCATTGGCATGGCCATATCATAACAATGGGAGACCTCAAAAGTGAACACAAAACAGTTCAAAGTCACTGAGGTGCACTGGCAAGGAGGAAGAAAGAAGACATGATCTATCACCCGGACCTTCTCCAGCAGTGGTCTGGAGGCTGTGGGCCTCAGCAACTGTATAGCATGAGCAAATAATAGATATTTCATTCAGTGTGTCTGGTGTCTGGGGGTAAAATAATTATTAAATCATTATCCTTATATTTTTTAATAGGAACCACATGCAGCAAGAAGAGACTAAAACGGGGTAAGAGATTGGCCATACAAACCGCAGCCAATTCCTATTGGATAGTTGCTCTCAGGCTGGCCAATCCCAGCCACTGACACAGGCACCAGGACTGACCATGGCAACCTCCTAAAGAGAGAGGCTCACTAAGGATTCCTCCTGTTCTCTGGAACTGGCTTAAATGGCCAACACCCCTTTAAACTTCTGCTGTTTTGGTCAAATTTGCCAAGACATCCACTGTATTTACAACACTGATAAACAGGACAGATGGATGATGAAACAATCTCTGTCTATGCACCAGCTTATCTAATTAAACATTTAGACAGAGAAAGGTATAATTGCAGAATAATCTATCTGCTTTTATCATACGCTTTCCCTTAAGACACACTACTGCCTTTCCACTGAAGGAAAGGAACTTTGACAGATGTTTGCTTTCAAGGGAGAGAAGTTCTATTAACACAGCAAAGCTATTTTTTCCATTGCGCTCGATGCCAACATCTTCTGTAGAACAGAGATTTTGGTACTGAGTAAAATTTGATTTGCATGCCTGAGGGAATAATAAAAGAAACCTATTATGGAATGAAATGGACTGTAATCACATTGAGAGGATACAGATTGTTGCATGGAGTGGGGAAGGCTACTGCCTGGTAAATGGGCTGTTGCAGAAGAAAACACAACAGCATCCAAGATGAAGCGTAAGCCAGAGTTTCAGGGATGACGTACATGCCTGCTCCACAACACAGACCTCCAATACATCCTTTTGTAAGCAAAGCAATGGGACTTGTATCTGTTTGCAGAATGGCAGGGACAGATATGTGCTGCAGGATACTCTGCCAAAAGTTCAACAGCGTGGTACAGGGAAAGAACCGTCACACTGAAATCTTTATATTCATTCCATTATGGTTGAACCGGTACTTGGCAGTAGGAATTGGCTCACAAAGGGTGAAATTCACCCCTGCACAAAAGGTCAGCACACGGGCGTATGCATCACTTAAATCTAAAGTGGCAGTTAAAGTAGTGCATAAGCCTCTTGCACAGGGGTGAATTTCATCCCTAGACAGTAAAATGTGCTACAATATTAATTGCACTGGAATTTACTTCTCGTTGCTGACTTCTGACTAAGCGCCCCCTCTCCATCACCACACTGCTGTCCTGGTCTGGGCAAAGGGAGCCCTCATTGCCACCTGCTTTGCCAAAGATTCAACAAAATAAATAACATTTAAGCACTTAAAACAGGATTTTAACCTGTAGCCCCCACCACATCACCAGTGTCTGCCCCACCAGTGGCTGCAAGCCAGTCCTTCCCTCCATCAAGTATGGCAAAGGGCCTGACTTCTGCTAGCCATTACCAGGAAGCATGTACATAGGCACAGTGCAATCAGAATCATTCCCTAGCTTTAGTATATCTGTACTTGGCCTTTTGAGAGCAGCTACGATCCAAGGAGCTCATACTGCTATAACACATGAGTGAATCGTGCCATGTTGTAGAAGAACTGACTCACCACTGGCGCACGTCCCTTGTGGCTGGGCACGGCGAAGCGGATCCTCCTCTGTGGAGCACCCCCTACTGATGGTTGATACAGTCTCACTGTGGTCTGCCTCTTCTCAGTCATCCAACGAGGTCATGTTTGGTTCCACACCTTCTGGGGTAACAGAAAATCCAACTAATAACAGTCCTGTGTCCTTAAAAAGGTCTACAGCCTGACCCTGGGCTGCATGGCCCGTGCACACGTCTCAGAGAGCTCTGAGCTGTCTTTACCTTCTTCTCAAGGGTTTCACTCCACCTTACTAGTGGCTGGAATGGGAACCCCAACCCAACCACTGCATTTGGTTCCAGAGCAGGTATCCTAGGACAGAGCCATGGTGGGGTATATACCTCTTCACCCATTAATATGTTTCTCAAGTGGACTTACTAATTCAGCAGTAGCAGGGCAGCAGGCCAAAGGCTCAGGATTGTAACATTACTTTGGTTTTCAAACAAAGGGCACCGTTTAAAGTGAGAATTGCATCCATTGTAGTGTTTACACAAACTGCTTGATTCACAGGCTTGGAGACCAGACGCCTCACTCACAGGCAACATTGGTTCAAGTTTCCAGCTGGCCCGCCTCAGCTATGGTATGGCTAGAAGGATTTCTCTCATACAAGTTCATTCCCCATTCCCTTGGTTTCTCTTCTGCGTCTGCTAACAGTGGGGTCAGTTAGTGGTGTTGGTTTGTGTTTTATGGACAACTTGTCCATTGCATTTTTTAAAATATACTCCAAGATGTGCATCTGGGGCCAGATTCTGACAACCCGTCTCCACTCAAGCAGTGCATTCACTTTGGAAGAACTACGTAAACAAGAAAGGCTTTGTCGAATGAAACATTAGGACCATAAAGCATTTCTAACTCTTTGTTGTTGCTGCTGCTGACAATCCAGTTTTTGTTCTTCCCCCTCCATAGGGCAATTTATTCCTCCAATATCAAGACATATATTTTTCTCAGAGGCTGTGCACTGTATAACTGTAATTATAATGATGTAGAGAGAGTTTTCTGATGCAAATGAACAATGCTGTGGGAAACATTTTAAAGCCTGCTATAAAACAAGTGCAACAGCAAACAACAGAGGAGCAAATGTAACACAGAATCGGATCCTCCGTGATTTGCAGATTTTAATTCTTCTGCTTATCCAGAATGCCACATAAACAATTGCAGTTGACAGGTTTACATGCCACGATGGGCATAATGCTATTCATCTCTTTTATGCTTGAATGACTTGGACACTTTACACTCTGTCAAGTCTAAACCTGTTTAATCCATGACAATTTATGTCATACTACAGTACAGTGCTTGTTTTGATCATAAGACTAAGTTCCGTCTTGCATTAAATAAACAAACTTCACTTTGTAAAAGGGAAAAAGGATTTAAAAATTAAGGGTGGGTGAATAACTTTGAGGAAATCAAAACTGTTCTAGACTTGAACTTATCCAACAAGCTAGAAAGCTTAGATTGGTCTCTCCCATCAGATGTTAGCATTCCAATCCAGTGTTTGGCTTATTGTCTTTAATCAAAATATGGCAATTGCAGCATTTTTCTTGCTGTTTTCAAAGATAGGATATAACTAGAGGAAGCCTATAACAAGTATATAAGCTATTCCCCTGGCTGGTCATCAGTGATTGAAATGGAGATGCCTGTCTCATCAAATCAGGCAGATCATGGACAGTCTAAATAATAAGATGTGAACAGACACATTTGCTGTAGGGGGATGTATAATGGTGTAAGAGTAAGGTTTGATATGAGGATGTGATATTGGTAATGATAATGATATATGAAAAACCAAAATTCCATGCAGCCACGTAATCAAATCCCAGCAGCCTTGGTTCAGTTTAGGGTGACCAGACAGCAAATGTGAAAAATCGGGACAGGGGGTGGGGGGTAATAGGAGCCTATATAAGAAAAAGACCCAAAAAGCGGGACTGTCCCTATAAAATCGGGACATCTGGTCACCCTAGTTCAGTTCTTCATCTTTTCAAGAGAGAAAATCTGAGATTCAGACCCTTTCTGACTAGTTCTTAAAAAACTAAGTCCCACCTGATCTGTATGGCCCTTTCAAATCTCATTGCATTTTTCATCGGACCAGGGATTGCCCCCAAGGAGATGATCATAATTTCTGTGCCCCTTTTGTTGTGCAGTGTGCTGGTTCATTTCTTCCCTCTATCCCCTAGAGGCTGCTGCATTTCAATGCTGTCATCTCCTATGGGTCACCTTCTCAGTGGTGTAGGTTGATGTAGCCCCGTAGACGTGAGTTCAGTCAATTTATACTAGCTGAGAATAGGAGTAGAGAGGTTATTTTACCTCTGGATTTGACACTGGTGTGACCACTGTTGTAATATTGTGTCCAGTTCTGGTGCCCACAATTCAAGAAGAACGTTGATAAATTGGAGAGGGTTCAGAAAAGACCGACGAGCAGGGCCGGATTTCCAATTAGGCACAGTAGGCACATGTCTAGGGGCGCTGGCATTCTAGAGGCACCTACAAATTCAAAGTTTGCCTCTCCTGGGTCCCGGCAGGGGGCAGGGCTGTCTGAGAGAGAGATGGCCCCAGGCAGCCCTGCTGGAGTGGTCCTGCCAACAAGGAAGGCAAAGCAGTCTCCTGTGGCAGGGGAAGAGCTCACCAGTCCAACGCAGGGGGCCCTGCTGGGCAAGTGGTTCCTGAGGGAGCCAGGCCTCGGCAGGTCCCGCTCCTGCTCCAGCCTGCCTGATAAACGCTGCTCCTGAGGGACCAGAGCGATCCCTGACCAGCCCCGGCCACGCTGCCGGTTCGGTCAGCCTGGTAGACACAGTCACCTCCCAGCAGGGCCGTGAGTGCGTCTGGGGGGCAGGGCGCAGGAGAATGGGTCTGTGGGGGAGTTTGTGTGGGGCCTCCGGGCAGTGAGGGGCTGGGGAGCGCTGGGCAGTGGATGGTCGAGGGGAACTGAGCAGTTGTCAAGGTGGAGCTGTGTGGCGGGGTGCCTAAAGTTAAAAGTGGCACGGTACCCCCGCCACCTGGGACATATTGGAGTTCTGAGCTGCCGCAGGCAGTGTGGGTACCCCACAGCTCCTGGCTGCCACTGGGCGGTGGGGACCCCAGAGCTCCCTGCCGCAGTGGGTGGTGGGGCCCCCAGGGCTTCAAGCCACAGGTGGCAGGGGACCCTTCAACATGGACTTTAGCCAGCCATAGGGATTTGGGTAAGACTGGACATTTCAAACAGTTTTCTACATCATTTGCAATCCATAGAGCCCCAGAGGGAAGAGTTTGGTCTATCTACCTCAAATGATGCAAAAGTCCTGCTCTTTGAGGGAAAGAGTCCTTGGGAGGCTTATTTGGCTCAGTTCAACATGATAGATCAAATAAATGGCTGTGATGATGGACAGAAAAAGAGGGTTACTAGTAGCCAATTTGGGTGGCCCAGCTCTGATTATACTTCAGAATTTACCCACAGAAAAGAGACCAAGTTATCCAGACCTGGTCCTAGTCCTTGACACGCAGTTTGGAGCTACCCATCAATCAGAGAGACAGAGAGAGAGAAAACAAAGGGGATGGAGTTCTTTTGCAAACCTCACCATACATTGTGCAAATAGTTGAAAATAAAATTTAAAAACCCCCAGGATTGAAGGTTTTGGGATTTTGTTTAGCTTTTGCAAAACTGGTTGAATTTTGTAAAATTGAAGCCATGACATTTCATATTTTATCTTGAAAATTGGACAGTTCCGAGTGAAAGTAGGGCCACTAACACATATTTTAATTAATAGCTACGCATTGTGTTGGAGAGAAGGGTGCAGAGGGGCTGAAGAATTTGGGTAGTAAGCCTGGTTTAACATTTTTAACGCAGTGAAAGGGTGAGTAAACAGCCGAACAATGATGGAATTCACAGACTTTGCCAACTTGAGAGGCCTTGGAAACACCCAAGAGGAAGAGGAATCACACAGACACACCTAGAAAGGTCAGAAACATGTCTCAAAAATAGCAAAATGAGATTCAGCTCTAAAAACAATGCAGGTGACTTCATTTGAGAAAAATCATCTGAAACAGATATGGAGCCAGAGGGAGAAAGCTGACAATGCAATGCTGCTGAAAGACATTTTGATGGGATAGATAACAGCACATTAGATATGTGCTTGCAATGCAATATCGCAATGAAATAAATAAAGAGGGCAATGTGATTTTTGTGCTACCTTGATAATTATTATTATTATTATTTATTTATTTCTATTATTGTAGAACCTAAAAGCCCCAGTCACACACTAGTGCCCCGTTTTGCCAGATGCTGTGCATACACAGAACAAAAAGACAATCCTGCCCCAAAGAGTACAGGGGATATTTTCACTCAAAGATCTTGTTGTATATCCAGAAGCATCAAATCCGAGAGCAAGGCAGGGGATAATCTCTTTCTATAGGACTCTATAATGAGACCACACCTGGACCTGGACTAGTGTGTTCAGTTCTGATCACCTCATTAAGAGAAAGCTATTGACAAAGTTCAGGAAAGGGCAACAAAAATGATTAAGAGGTTGGAGAGACCGATTTATAAAGACAGCTTAAAAGAGAGAAATATAGCTTGGCCGAGCCAAGTACCTTGGCTAAGAGCCAAAGCAGGAGACATAAGGAGCTATAGGTATTTGAAGAGTATAAAGTGAAAGATCACTCAGCTAGCATGGTACATGAAGGTATCTATAGAAATCATGGGGATAAAACTAAAAGGAAAAAAATTAGGTTGAATATCAAGTAGAACATCCCAACAGTGAGATCTATTATATTGTGAAATACTTTTGCAAGGAAATTGATTAGATATTTGAAACTAGCCTGCAAAATGCACTTGCAATATATACTTTTTAAAGGAACAATCCTGCATACGAAGGGGGTAGGCTGTATGACTTTTAAAATTCTATAGCTTTACATTAGCATGGCAGATATTTTTTCACTTGCAATCCTTTGTCAGAAAGCTCTTTTTCGAAAACTTGGTTTCCTTTATTTTACCCAATTTGCCATGTTAGAGATTAGAGCTGGTTGGAAAACTTGAAAAAAAAAACCCATTTACATTTGTTACAGCTTGTTTGAAATTGCAAAATAACTTTCTAAAATTCTATACTTAATGGAATAATGATGAAACATTGTTTTTAACTTATTTTTTCAAAATTTGAGTTTTTGACCAAAAAATGGTTAGAAGATTGAAATTTAAAAATGCAACCAGCTTTTATGCACAAACATGTCTCAGGATAGAATCAAGAGAAACATTGAAGTAGTTTTGAAATGTGAGGAAAATGGGATTTTAAAAAAAAAAGCTTTTAACCATTTTTCATTGTTGACAAGAAGTTTTCTGCCCCCCCATGAAAATGTTCTGACCAGCTTTAATAAAAAGACAATTAATGTCCCATCAATGACCATCATTTTAAATATTACTGTGGAAGTTTAGAATTCTCTGAAGATAAACTGGTTTTCTTTCCACATTTCTATGCTTGCAGTCTTTCTTTATGTCTTCCTCTGCATTCCATTTCCTCTTGGCTCCGTGTCATTAAGACAGAAGTAGACTTTATTCATTTTGGGTCCGATCGTTGAAGCCTTTCTCATGAAAGTAGCCCTACCGACATAAATAAATAAATAAATAAAAAGTATGTAAGTAGTGAAATGGTGTGACTTGTATGGAACAGTGTGGAAAACCTACACGTGCAAAGTGTGAGGATGAAAATGGTGTATAAGAGGAAAAGTAACTAAACCAAAGAATGTAAAATGAAGTGATGGTGGAGGAGGCAGGGAAAGTTTTATAACACATGTTTCTGTTAGTTACTTTTCCTACTATAACCCCATCCTGTCCCCACTCAGTATGTGCAACACATCTACACAATGGAATTACACTCTTTTACAAGTTGCACCTATTTTATGAGGCTGGTGAAAAAGAATGCTTCGAGCCAAGCTATTTCGTAGATTCCAAGGTGACGAGGGACCACTGTGATCATCGCATCTGACCTCCTCCATAACATGCCAGAGAACGTCCCAGAAAGAATTCCTGTTTATGAGTTCCTTTCTCTGCACAAGTAGGTGTGAGAACCTGATGGACAGTTTCATACACATAACTGAATCAACACAATCTGGCTTTTCATTTGCACAAAAAGGGGATGAATTCAGGTTGTTTGCCAGATTCTTTCCACATTAATTCACCAGTGACGTTCGCCTTCCACCTCTTTCTCAAATGAATTTACTACAGGCGAGACAATTTTAGGGCAGTGCCATTTTCTATCTTATAGTGATCTTCATGCAGTGCTTGCAACCAACTTGACTGATCTCCCACCACCTCCTCCACTTCCTGTCAGGTTCTTGATCTATTCCTAAATTGGCTAATGCTGGACTCTGCACTGCCTAGGTGACCACCCCTGAGCCATCCATTCATTCATGTTATCTATGTACTACAAATGCCAGCCAACAGGCTACTTCCTGTCGATATTGTATATTTTTGATTATAATTGGAAATTATGTAGCTGGTGAGACGTTAATATGTTAATAAGATCTTAAAGGCACACAGCATTTGTTATAGTCCGAAATGCATATATCTGAAAGTACACTGTTTGCTGATAGGGAAAGCACTATTGGACTATTGCATCAACAGTGACATAAAGCCCGGAAGACATTATGCAACCAGTGTATACCAGAAGGGTTGCAAATTGATAATTATTTCATTGGTTCTCATCTCATGAGCCAACCTAGGAACCAACCAGTCCAGGAAAAAGCTAGATCAGGCTAGTGTTGGCTCATCCCTCCTGCTTATTTTACCTTTGTAAGATCTGGTCCTGTGAAATTTTAATACTGCCTTACTGTGTATCTTAATGTTTGTTCTTTATAATACGGCAAGTATACGTCTTTACAAAAAGAGTAGCTGGTAGAACTGTCTATATCAGTGGTCTCCAAACTTTTTTGATTGCGCACCCCTATCAATAAAAAATTTTTGAGCACGCACCCCGCCGCGCCGGCTCTACCATTTTTGCCGAAGCCAAAAAAAAAGGCCGCTCGGACTTCCGCCCAAACTGCCGAAGCAAAAAAAAAAAAAAAAAATAATAATAAAAAAAGCACTCCTCCTGCTGTGCACCCCCAAGGATCCTCTTGCTTACCCCCTGGGGTGCATGCACCCCACTTTGGAGACCACTGGTCTATATGACCATCCCAAGCTTTCTTTAGTTTCGGTTAGCGCTACAATTGAATTTATTTGTTGTTGTTGCAGACAGGCTAAAGAGGGGAAAAGCAGAGGGTATTATTTGCTTTAAGATTGAAAGCTAGATCTTTACCAGTTGTACATTGGCATGGCTCCATTCAAGTCAAGCTGCTACACTGATTTATGCCAACTGAGGATTTTTTGTCCCACAGCAAATGTAATGAAGACAGATATGGGTCTCTAATCTATATAAATATACTGGGCCATATTCATTCATAATATAAACTCCATTTACTTTAACTATCCATCCAGTGATTATAAGAACTGGTCAAAATTCTCTCCCTCCCCGCCCCACCGCTTTTTGTCAAAATGTTAAGCAGAAAGTGTTTGACCTTTCATCAACTAGCCAAAACCCTGAAAAATTTTCAGCCAACAAATTTCAGTTTCCTGATGAAAATTTATAATTTTTTGAGGAAAGCTTCCACTTTCTGCAGAAAATTTTTATTTAATTGAAACCCCAATTGTCCATTGACATAAAATATATTATGTTATAGAAATTCCTCAGATTGATTTAGAAGTAATCCATCCATTTTAAGTATTTGCGCAACATGGTACCTAAGCACTGATGAATCTGCAAATTATGGAATGGATGGGAACTTTTTTAACACCATTTCAATTCCTGTTAATATAACTAACTGTGGATCTTCTGCTGAAATGCTATTTTGTAACTTCTAACAGCAACGATTCCTGAGCAAAGGGTAGAAATTATCCTGCTGCCTGGGTTCAGAAAGAAATTTTTCCCACCAATTCAGTATGGCACAATTAGGGATATTGTTGGAATTAATGCCTTCCACTAAACCTTCAGCCTAGGAAATGTCTAAACAGTCTAAACAGATCACTGAACTGGTCTGGGGGGGTGAGTCCTATGATTGTACAGTGCTTCTCTTTTAACACACTGATATCAATAGATTGTGCACTGGAAGTAGAGAACGAGTGCAGATTCTAGAGCAGTGGTCTTCAACCTTTTTACGCCCAAAATTACTTTTTGAATTTAAGTGCAACCCAGGATCTACCCTTCCCCTTCCCTCAGGCCCCGCCCTGCTTCCTCCATCCCCACTCCCTCCATCGCTCGCTCTCCCCCACCCTCACTCACAAGGGGTTGGGGTGCGGGTTCTGGGCTAGGGCTGAGGGGTTCAGAGTGTGGTGGGGGGCTCTGGGTTGAGCCTGGGGCAGGGGATTGGGGTGCAGGAGTGGGTGAGGAATGCAAGCTCTGGGAGGGTGTTTGGGTTCAGGAGAGGGCTCCGGGCTGGAGCAGAGGGTTGGGGTGCAGGAGTGGCTATGGGCTGCTGGCTCGGGGAGGGGGATCAGGGCTGGGGGAGGGGGTTGGGGTGCAGGAGGGGGTACAGGGTGCTGGCTCCAGGAGGGGGCTCAGAGGTGGGGGTTGGAATGCAGGAGGGGTGCGGGCTCCCGCTGGGTGGCACTTACCTCGGTCGGTTCAGGTCGGCAGTGCAGAGGGGCTAAGGCAGGTTCCCCGCCTGCCCCGGCCCCACGCCGCTCCTGGAAGCAGCCATCACATACCTGCAGCCCCTGAGGGGGGGCATGAGGCTCCGCGCAAAGCCCCCTTCTGCAGGCACCACCCCAGCAGCTCCCATTGGCTGCTGTTCCCTGTTCCAGGCCAATGGGAGCTGTGGGGGCGATGCTTGCTGGCCGGAGCAGCGTGCGGAGACCCCTGCCTGCCCCAAGGGCCTCAGGGGCATGCTGGCCACTTCTGAGAATGGCGTGGGGCCAGGGCAGGCAGGGAGCCTGCCTTAGCCCTCCTGCGCCACCGGAATTTTGGTGGCTGGAGATCGCGATCGACTGTCAGAGGCTCCAGGATCGACCAGTCGATCGCAATCTACCGGCTGGTGACCACTGTTCTAGAGAGTGGACAGCTCTGCATTTCAGAGCAAGTGGTAGAGGCCCCTGCTTGCTCATGATAAAAATACACAGGGCAGAAAGTAGTGGATGTAGCCCCAGTCCTGGTCACAGACAAAGAGACATTTGTCTAAATGGTAGTGGATAGGCTGTCAGTGAACGGTGGGGTTTGCTGAGAGATGGGGCAGGGGAAAATCAGCCCAGCAATATCATACACAGAGTTTGGATGTCTGTGGATAACCAATGACTTTAGGAAGGGATCTCTGACAATGCCATGGCCATTAATCTCTGTAGTCATTTTGCCTGATGCAACTATTTTTAAACAATGTAGCTGCTACTAGTGCTAGTCAAAAGTTTCCTAATTAAACTTTTTTCAGTTGGAAAATGCAGTTTCTTTCCACAGGCATGTCTTGATTTTTATTAAATTTAATTTAGAAAAAAATCAAAATGAAGCATTTTGATAATGTCAAAACATTCCATTTTGATGTCTTCAGAATGACATTTCAATTTTCCATTTGGAAATGATTTTTCCATTTTGAATTTTTTTTTTAAATAAAAATCTATGCAGAAATTAAATATGTTGATTTAATCAAAAGGAAAAGCTCCTATTGACCTGAAACAATTTTATTTTGAAAATGTCATTTGATGGTAAATTCTGAAATTTTGGCTTTTTGTTCTGCTTCAGAATTATTTCCTGTGGAATGGAAATTCCAGTTCCCAACCAGTTCTAGCTGCCACACACTTGTGAGTGAAATAGCTCAAATTCATTCACAAAGGGGGATGTCAAGAACACATTTTTTGTCTGCTAGGAACCTAGCTAATAAACAAGAGGGGTTAGAGATGCTCATGTATGAGAAGAAATATGATAGAATGGCCATAGTGGGTCAGACCAATGGTCCATCTACTCTAGTATCCTGTCTTCCAACACTGGCCAGTGCCAGATGCTTCAAAAGGAATGAACAGAACAGGGCAATTGTCAAGTGATCCATCCCCCGTTGTCCAGTCCCAGCATCTGGCAGTCAGAGGCTTAGGGACACCCAGAGCATGGGATTGCTTTCTTGACCATCTTGGCTAATAGTCATTGATGGATCTAGCCTCCATGAATTTATCTAAGTCTTTTTTTAACCCAGTTTTAGTTTTGGCCTTCACAACATCTCCTGGCAATGAGTTCCACAGGTTGACTATGCGTTGTGTGAAATAATAATTCCTTTTGTTTGTTTTAAACCTGCTGCTTGTTAATTTAATTGGGTGATCCCTGCTTCTTGTGTTGTGTGAAGGAGTAAATAATACTTCCTCATTCACTTTCTCCACACCATTCATAATTTTATAGACCTCTATCATATCCCGCCTTAGTCATCTCTTTTCCAAGCTGAACAGTCCCAATCGTCTTAATCTCTCCTCATATAGAAGCCATTCCATACCTTTAATCATTTTTGTTGCCCTTTTCTATACCTTTTCCATTTCTAATATATCTTTTTTGAGATTGGGTGACCAGAACTGAACGCAATATTCAAGGTGTGGGTGTACCATGGATTTATATAGTGGCATTATGACATTTTCTGTCTTAGTAACTATCCCTAATAAGACATTTTAAAACATAATAGGAATAAAAAAAACCTAGGCCGGTGTAGGGCTATTGCTCAGTACAGATGGTAAAATCATAAATAGTGATGCATATTTCTGTTCTGTATTTGGAATAAGACAAGAGGATTACTCCTGGGGAAATTCTATGCCACTGCGTACTGCAGAATTAATTTTCCCCGCTGAATTTTATTTTTTCTGCAGAATGTTTGATTTCCACCAAAATGATTCCATTTGGTGGAAATAACAAATTTCAGCTCCCCCTGGGGGCTGGCAGCCGAACCCCAGTAATTTATACCCTAAAGACCTAAAGGAATAGCTGAGGAGCTCTCTGACCCATTAATGTTAATTTAAAAAACAAATCTTGAAAAACTGGGGAAATTCCAAAGGATTGCAGGACTGCTAACATAATTCTAATAATAAAAAAGCGTAAAATGAATGAGCCTGGTAGCTATAGACTAGCTAGCCTGACATCGATCCCAATAAAATAATGGAATGGTTAATTCAGGACTATCTACAAAGAATTAAAGGCTAAAATAATTAATTAATGCCAGTCAACATTGTTTCATGGAAAACAGATCTTGTCAAACAAACCTGTTCTCTTTTTTTTGACAAGAGCACAGGTCTGGTTGATGAAGGTAACTGTCTTGGTATAAAGCAACAGAGAGTCCTGTGGCACCTTTAAGACTAACAGATGTATTGGAGCATAAGCTTTCGTGGATGAATACCCACTTCGTCAGACCCACGAAAGCTTATGCTCCAATACATCTGTTAGTCTTAAAGGTGCCACAGGATTCTTTGTTGCTTTTTACAGATCCAGACTAACACGGCTATCCCTCTGATACTTGTCTTGGTATAGTATACTTGGATTCCTCCAAAGCATTTGACTTAATACCACATGATATTTTGATTAAAAAACTTGCATTATATGGAATTAACAGGGTAGGCGTTAGATGGATTCAAAACTGTCTCACTGACAGATCTCAAAATGTAGTTATTAATTGAGAGACATCAATGAGCAGGGCTGTTACTAGGTGCTTAGGTGTTGGTCCAACACTAGTCAATATTTTTATCAGTGATCTAGATGATAATATAAAAATCTTTGCTGTAAAGTTTGAAGATGACATGGTTAGTAAATAATGAGGTGGATAGGTTATTGTTACAGAGTAATTTGAATTGCCTGATTAAATGGTCACAATCCAACAAAATGTGTTTGAATACAGCCAAATGCAGTATAATACATCTAGCAACAAAGAGTGTAGGTGATACCTGCAGGATGGAGGACTGTCTTGGAAAGCAGTGTCTCAGAGAAGGAGTTGGGAGTTATTGCAGATAACTGCCTCAACATGCACTCTCAGTACAATGCTCTGGCAAAAAGGGCTAACTTGATCTTGGATGTGTAAAAAGGGGAATATCAAATAGAAGTAGGGAAATGATTTTGCCTCTGTACACGGCCTTGGTAAGACTACTGCTGGAATACCGTGTCCAGTCCTGGTGACCACAGTTCAGTCAGGATGTCGGAACACTGAAGAGAGTTTAAAGGAGGGCCAGGAAAATGGTCACAGAGCTGGCAAACAAGCCTTACCATGTGAGGCTTCAGGAGTTCAATCTATTCGGCTTCTCGAAGAGAAGTTGAGAGGTGACTCGATCATTGTGTAGAGGTCCTTACACACAGAAAAGATACCTGACAGTGGGGAGCTTTTCAATTTTAAAGACAAAGGCAAAACAAGATCCACTGGCTGGAAGTTGAAATTAGACACATTCAACCTTGAAATAAGATGCAATTTCCTAGCAGTGAGGATAATTAAACGTTAGAACAACTTAGCAGGGGTGGAGATGGACTTACCATTGCTTCGAGTCTTTAAAATGAGATTAGATATTTTCCTAAAGGCACACTTTAATCCAGCTTCTGGGAAACATTCAACAGCCTGGGTATGCAGGGGGTCAGACTAGATCGGTGGTTCTCAACCTTTTTTGGGCTCAAGACCCATTTGTACATATTTCTAGCCTGTCACGACCCAGTAAATTGTCTGGGGTGGAGGCCCTGGGGTGGTTTTGGCCGTATCCTGCCCCCTCTCCCTCAAGGGGTTGGGTCCTGCCGGCACTTAGAGCTGTAACTAGGCATTTTAGCGCCTGGGGCAAGCAAGCCTATTTTCACCCCCCCACGCACACCACCATTTTCCCCCTCTCATTTTTCTGCCCCAAGGGAATACATGGAGGGGTGGATGCGGGGCCATGTGTCCACCACAGAGGTTTTGATTGCATCTCCTGAACCTAGACAGGCTGGGTGGTCTGCTGAGGTGAATCAGGGGCAGAAGTAGCTCTCCCTCTTCAAGTCCTGCTGTGTGTGGGGCTGGCCTACCCCCTCCGCCCCTATTTTTCTGCCCTTGTGGCTTTGCACCCTGGGTGGCTGCCCTGCTCTCCCTGTCCTGGGTACAGCCCTGCCAACACTCATCCCATAGCGGTGGCTCCTGCAGCTTCTGTGCTGTGGGGCTGGCTGGGCTTGGCTGTCTGCTTCAGGCGTTGCAACCTCTGGAGTTGCAGCGTCGCTCAGGTTTGGCCTCGCCCCCCTGACTGGACCAAATTCGTGTGAGTGGGGTTGTGACCTGGGTCATGGGGTTGCAGTGCCACTCACTCAAAATTGGCCTCCCTGGATTCCCATCATCATGACGGCTGGGCCAAACCTGAGTGGCGCTGGGACCCCAGAGGTACCCGGAACAGGCAGGCGAGCCCAGCCAGCCCCATGGGACAGGAGCTACAAGAGCTGCCCAGCGATCCTTTGAAACATTCTGGTGACCCAATTTTGGGTCCTGACCCATGGGTTGAGAAACCCTGGACTAGATGATCAGAGCGGTCCCTTCTGGACTGAGAGTCTATGAATCCATGCCATCCCCACTCGTATCCCATATAAAGCCCTCCCACCTCCATTTCTCTCTATGTGCAGTAGAGAGTGAGGTGGGAAATGTACTCCCCTTTGGAGGACAGAATGGTCTTTGTGCCTGTGCATATCTGCTATGGGCCTCACAGTAGACGGTGCACAGCGTTTTGTCTGGGCCATTATTGAAGGTCAGCTTTAATTTAAATAGACCTGACATGTGGGAACAGTTTCTACCTTGTTATACCCATGGAGACAAATGCAAACAAGAGCAGAAATTGGATCACGTGGACTACAAAATAAAATAATCTTCACTCGGGGCCAGATTCTGAGCTCCTTTATACCCTGTGAGGGTTATACATGGTGAGTCAGACACAAAAAATTGTCCCTAGCTCTGCCCTGAATATGTCTGCCGAGGATCTCTTTCCTCATATTCTTGAGGCAATTTCCATTGAAATGGTCTGTTTATCTTTATTAAAAAGATAAGCAAATAGAAATAAATCTGGGCAGGGGAGGGAAGGAAACACACTTAATGGAGCCGTGAGTCACTGTGCATAGTTGAATGGTGATCCCAAACATATATTAAGAACGCTCCCACACCATGCATTAAGAAACGTCACACTGGGTTTGAACCTACTCTCACCCCACTCTAAACAGGGGGCAACAACTTTGACTTCAACAGGAGTTGCTCCTGATTTATGCTGGAACAAGGACAGAATGGAACCTTTTCTATCTGTTTAAATGACATCCACAGTATTATCGTTGTCTGATAAATAACTTCAGTATCCAGAACAACAGCACAGAAGAATCCAAGAACAGCTACCACAGTATAACTCTAAAATTCAAAGCTGCCCGAGTTAACACTGACGGTTGTGTTTTAAAAGTAAACTCTTGCAATTACCAAGAATCATAATTCCTCCCCCACATAAAAACAGTCCCGGTAACACATAAATGGTGCTTAAAATAGCTATTTTTACTCCCAGAATTCACTCATAAAACTTCAGTACCCAGTGAGAAATAGCTATATCTGTCATAGACCTACAGGCAAATAAACTTCAAATTGATGTGGATGATGTTAAAATTAAATCCCTCTGGGCTTTATTATTCACATTGAAATTCTGCTGTGAGGCAACAGATAGGCACTGCAAATGGAACACTATCAGTTATGTGGTTTTAAAAGTGAAATTTGGGAAACAATTCTTTTATTTTTAAAGTGGAGGATGTTTACAGAACTATTTAAATAGATTTGTAGCAATGATGGAATTAATAAAATTATGAATAACAGTTGGTATTAGGGGATAGTTTAATCAGGCCAAACTCTTCTTTCAAATCACACTGACTGGAGTGGCATGATATAAAAAAAAATTCAGCCCACTTGAACTAAAAAAAAGGATCAGTGCTAGATAGCTTGATCATAAACAAAGCAACTTTCTAGCAACCACTCAAACAATGTTGTTTCAAATTATTTCCAAAGCACCTTAGATTTTAGAACGCTTTTCTAAGCAAATACTCATGTAATAGATTAACAACGGTATTGCTTTACTTTATCTTTGTGTGAGGATTTAAGGGACTATTCTCCTCTTATGCTCTACGCCATTGTGTATCCATTGCCGACAATGTTGTTCCTCTTGATTCTCAGTGTACAAGTGATGGGAGAAGCAGTTCTTTTGTGGTGGCCAAGGAAACTTGTGCTTTACAAAGAAAATGTAATGAACTGAAAATAGACCTTTGGAAGGGAAGTGGGGAAAGCTACATGGGCATAACGTAGCAGGATGCAGAAGGCAGGACTGCATCATATTGTGGCAGCGTGGTGAGCTCTACAGTATGTGTTTGATATATTCACTTCCATCAAAGTGCACAAAAGCAAAGGAAATGTTCAGCATAGATAAAACCACTCATAGGCATCGACTCCATGGGTGCCCTGGGGCTCAAGCACCCACGGAAAAAAAATAGGGGGTGCTCAGCACCCACGGACCGTAGCCCTGCCCATGCTCTGCCTCAAGGCCCCACCCCCCACTTGGCCTCTTTCCTCATGGAGCTGCTTGTGCTGCACCTCTTCCTGCTCTCCCTCCACCTCTTCCCCCGAGGCTCCTGCCGTTCACTCCTCTTTGCCCTCTCCTCCCATCACTTGCCTTTATGGCAGGAGGGGGAAGAAAGAAGCAAGCGGCAGTTGAGGAAACCTTGGAGGAGGGAGCAGAGAGGAGCGGGCGGGAGGCGCTTGGGGGAGGGACCTTGGGGGCAGAGAGGAGCAAGCGGGCAGAGGGGACTCGGGTGGGGAGAGGGCGAGTAGGAGCAGGAATGGAATACGCCCCATCCTCCCGCAGCAAAAACAAAAGTCATCGCCTGTGAAAATTTAAAAAGTTGGATGTCAGATTCCAAATCCCACAGATTATACAGAACATCTGAGTCTAGTGATTGACACAGAAATAGAAAATGAGGTGGTATGTTGACTGTCCTAGGGGCTCCTGGAAGGTTTCAGATAGCAAACACACAGGAGCAATCACTCCTCCTTGCTTCATCTTATTATGCAGAAAAAATTATTACTATTCTTTAACTAAATTAATACGTTAGCAGTATTACCTCATTTTAAGTAGGTCAAGTGCCCACTGGGAAGGATTATAGCCAGACTTGGTTAATTGAGGTTTATTTTATCTGCACTTCTGGATACAAATAAGGCTTAAGAAGACACTCCTGCAGCATCCTATGTACCATTGACTTCTTATAGGATTAGTTATTCATAATCTAAATAGAAAACTAGAGCCAGGCCTGAGCTGGAAAGTTTGGATCCTACTGCAAAAATCAGCACTTGTTCCAATCTCAGGTAGCCGTTCAGGCTCATGTCTAAGAGCCCACTCCTGCTCTCACAGTAGTAAGTGGGAGTTGTGGTAATGTCTTCCGTGGGAGCGGGAGCAGGAGCAGGCCCAAACTGAGGGCCTTATTCTGAAAACCTTTATATGTTTGATTAACTTTAAAGTTTACTCATGTGCACTGGTGTTTACAGGATCAGGATCAGACTCAGTTACCCTTAAGTCTGCAGGCTCTATTCTCACATCTCCTGTTTGTGTGTGTTGACGATTGATTGCTTGTATTCAGGGCTGGCTCCAGGCACCAGCCCACCAAGCATGTGCTTGGGGTGGCACCTGGAGGGGGGGGTGGCGCGGCGCAGCACTCCGTCCCAAGAGCGGGGCCGCTCTGGCCGCCGGGGAGAGCGGAGCTGTGGTGGGCTCGCTGCCCTCCCCCCAGCGCTCCGGCCGGTTGGGGAGAGGGGGCCCGTGGCCGGGCTCAGCGCCCTCCCCTGCCGCGCTCCCCGCAGGGGGGGAGGGGCAGCAGCGGGAGGCTTTTTTGCCTGGGGCGGCAAAAAAGCCAGAGCCGTCCCTGCTTGTATTAATTAGAGATTCAAGCTATACGGAGAGAGAATGCAGTTCAGATAGAATGAGAATCTGACCTAAAATCTTTACCCCAAATCTTAGGGGAGGTTTGAAAATTTTGGGCTCACTTTTCTGTCCCCTCTAACCTAATTTGCAATTCTGCTCCTGCAGCATCTGGCTCTGTCTGGGAATGGAAGAAGCAACATTATAATACTAGGAGAAGCTGCCACTGCAATATGTGCTGCAGTCACAGGCAAGATGTATCCGGTTTGTCCAAGAAATCCGGTTCTTCTCAGCCTTCCAGCTGGTGAACTGGGTTTGGAGAAGTAATAAGAGCTGAGGGGCGGTGGGTAATTTAGCTAAAGTGAGTTAAGGTAGTCCTTGTTCAGGGCCTCAGCGAACATGATTTTAGCTAGATCATGGTTTACCAAAACCACTCCCCTGCCAAGCTTCTGGCACTTAAGCTTCTCACTGCTCTCTGGCCTGCTCTTGAAGGATTTCCTATGGAAAATTCCCATACACGAAAATCTCTGTTAAAAGTTCTCCCCAGAGACATATGCTGAAGAGACTGTAACACAGGGGTAATCAATAGGTGGCTTAGGGCCCAAATCCGGATTGCCAGACGCTTTTGAACGGACCCTGAAATCTTTTTATTTACTTATTATTGTTATTGTTATTATTTTTGTATTATTTTCTCTGGAGTCTGGACCTTGACTATACCCTGACCAAGAAATGTGAACCTGGACAAAAAATGATTGATTACCCCTGCTGTAACAGATTTAACCAGCTTATCATCTGTCTTGTTTTGTTTAATATTTTCTTTTCCTTTCTTTGATAAAAAAATAGCCAGGGTTAATAGTTGTGCTTTTGTTTGGTTTTAATCCTGGTGTCCCATAAGGTATGTAAAAATACCCCTGTAACTAAATAGTAGAAGCCACACCCCTGCGAAACAATGAGTAGGAGTTGGCTGGCCATTTCTTGTTTCTCTAAAATAAATATTCGTAGTAATTTTTAAAATAAAATGACTTAGCATCCAACAATTTAAAATTCCCCCTTTCTACCCCACAAAAAGTTGCTTGTAATTGCAGAGCCTGTGACAAGCTCAGCGCATTATAATACAATAGAGTTGGTTGAAAAGGTTCCAATCAAAAAGACTTTTTCTATCACAACATGTTTTGTCAAAAACTAATTTTTCCATAGGGGAAAAAACCCCACGTGTAATGACATTTTTCATTTTCTGAAGGTTTTTTTAACTGAAGGGTTTTGGGGACACACACCTTTTTTCTGATTTTTCAAAATCCCAAATGTACTGCAGACGTGCACCAGTGTCACAGTTCAAAGATCTAGTCTACTTACACTAATTTTACACTGGTGTAAATCTTTTGACTTCAGTTGTGTTACTCCTGATTTGCATCAGTAGAAGCATCAGGAAAATCTCACACATCTTTCTTTAACCTATTCCGCATTGGTTTTATGTATCCAGCTATAAATCAATTTGGCCTGTTTTTTAAAAATGTATATTGTGGCCAGCTATACCACTTCCAGTTCTCAGAGATGGAGCACCTCTACTAGCCCAAGTGTAACACAGACACCCTGGTCATTGTCGGGTGGGATTGAACCTGAGACCTCTGGAGCTAAATACATGAGCTAAAAGCCACCTGGCCCTCAGCTAAGGCTGTAGCAGACTCATTAATCTCTAAGTGGTCTTGGTGCCACTAGAGGGAACAGAGCACCACACCCAGGAGATGTGTGGGTTACACAAGGACATCACACTTCTAGCTACTCATAGGGTTTTCATATATCTGGAGTTTGCAGAAAGGATTATTCACACCTTCCCAAAACTGAGAAGCAGGAGACTAGAAAGGTAATTTTAAACTCTTACTTAAGCAGCGTTTTTCACGGGACTAAGCATTTGCACATAATGACGAAGCAGCATGAGACCTCTCAGAAGGCAACTAGCAGAAACACAAAAGCAGTCAGGAAGGCAGGTCTGACCCTTTTGGGTTCACCCAGGCCAGTAAGGGGTTCGGTCAACACCTGCCTTGCAACTCTGGGTGCATTAAATGTTATGCTGCTGTGGCTCACAGCCCAGACACCAACAGGAGGCACAGAAGTTGGCCGGTCACACCCTGGCTTCCACGGCTGAGTTACCTCTTGCAGAGGGACCTCAACAACACTTACAGTACTGAGTTCTCCCCCAAGAACCTCTTTCTGCAGTGCATAGCCTCTCTGACTGTAGCACTCACAAAAGCTTATCAAGTTTGCTGTCCCTTTAAAGAGACAGTACACAGCAGCCTATTAGCTTAACTGGGGTTAACAAAAGCTTTCCCTTCAATCGTTGCACTAAAGGGCTAGTCTACACTACTGCGCTACATCGGTGCCTGGTTAAGACGTGCCATGCCGACGATACAGCGCTCTCCTGTTGACATAATTACACCACTTCAATGAGAGGCGGAAGCTATGTCAGCAGGAGAGAGTGTCTCCTGCAGACATAGCACGGTGTGAACAGCACTTTAAGTCAAGTTAACTTGCGTCGCTCAGGGAGTGGCTTTTTCACGTACATTACATTGACTTAAGTGATAGTGTAGACAAGCCCTGAGTTGGCTTACAGTGAAAGTAAAGCAAGTATAGTAACAAAAAGGACACGGGTTTAAGTGCTTCCATATAGAAGGAACTGGAATAGAAATGGTTACAAATAAACAAAAGGGAAAATACGCTTTTAAGACTGAAACTCAACTTAATCTAGAGCCTCTTGTACAAAGTCTTCTCACTACAGTCATTCTACCACCATGGCTGGCTAGTCCTTAGTCAGAATCCAATCCCAGACCCCAAAGTGTTTAGTTTTCTTTGTCTCCTCAGGTGAAGGATAATTTAAGGGTGCTCTCCCTCTCTTCTTCATGGTCCAGTAAACCTTAGAACTCTATTCTTCTGAAGCATATCTCCTGACGAAGGCCCTTTCCCTTGCTGGAATTAGATGCCATGCTGTCTGGTGTACTTGCAACGCTGGTTTCTCCTGCGCTTGTGATTTTTACCATGCAAATGATCTTCCTGCAATTTCTGATACAAATGAATAGCCCACTGACCTTGGCAACACCTGGCTGTTGGCCCCTTTCCTTTGTCTGGAAAAAGCTGTTTATCAACTTCCCCCGACGCATCTGGTGTAAACACATTTCAGTCACCGATATCCAGCACATCTGTATAATTCTCTGTGGGTTAGCTGTATGTATCTTATGCAAGAGTATTAATGATGAATTAGTTATTGGTTTTCTAATACTACTGTTACATGATGCTTTTTGGATAAATATCACGACAACACTGTGTGAGGTGTAGAGAGTATGTCAGGCCTGACAAGAGTTGCTGAAACCAACGGGCCTCTGTGACACACCCACTGACACTGATGTAGGCGGATAAGTCATTGGCTACTCTGTAGGCATCGGTTCAAAGTGCCCCTGAAGCCATAGATTAAGGGGCACCTTCCCCCCCTCAACATCCATTCTCCCACAGTGGTTGCTTCACACCCATCTGGTTCACCCAGGAAAAGTTCTGTCACCCCCAAAGGTGTGAAACCAGATCACTTACCACCCTAAGTCTGCCCCGCTCCCAGCAGAATTCTGGCCCACAGCTACACTGAGCTGTGCCAGGGTCTTTCCACACAGAGCAGTTTTTCCCTGCTGTCAGTGGAGTCCTAGACCACTTAGCTGTACCAGGGACTCTGCATCCAGCAGTTTTTGGTCCACAGTTTCTTCCAGCTGTACTTCAGTTTCCCTGCTCCCAGGGGAATTCTGGCCCACAGCCACCCTCAGCTATGCCAGTGTCTGTCCACACTCAGCAGCTTTTCCCACAGGAGTCCTGGCTCGAACTATTTACCTAGCCGTGCTAGTGTGCCACTGCTCCTAGATCCTGGGCCACAGTCCATTTTAGCTGTGCCAAAGGAACACTCAACGCTGACTCAGTTTCCCCCACTGAGTCTGCCTATGAAGGGCTTGTAACTAAGTCCCCAGGCCCAACCCTATCATTACAGAAAATAACACATCATGAAAAAACAACCCCATTCCCAGTCAGAATCCCAGAAATACCTTTCATGTCCATCAGGACTCAGACTACAGGCAGAGTGATGGGTCCACCGTACCCCTATCTGTTTGTCTGCTAACCCCATATCAGGCACAACATTATGTCCTTCCTCCTGGGTCCTACGGGTGGGACTTTACCCCCTTCTGTTCAAGCTGCCTGCGTCTGTCCTGGTCAGTAAGCTTCTGTTGCTCTCACTCTGCCTGCTCTCTCTGACACTGGCCTCCAGCTCTGTCCATCTCTCCTCCACTAGCTGCTTTTTCCACTGCTGCCTCCCTAACTCTGTACCTCTCGCCACTGCTGCTGCCTGTCTTGGATCATCTAGGCTGTTTTCTTGCATGCCCGGTAGGAGAAAAAGGGAACCCTTCTGGCCCCTGGTGTGGAGCAGGGGCCCCGTCCTGCCTCACGGCATACGAGTGCAGCATGGCCATTAGCGCTGATTTCTTCTGATCAGCGGCTGACAGACCTCACTGTGCACACAGCTCTTCTGACTGCTTCTTGGTGAGCTCGGCACACACTCCTTTGCTCAGCCTGCCTCTTCTGCTGCTTTCTCATCTTTACCCTTGTCTTTGTTCTATTTGCTTCTGAAAGAAACAAAGAGCAAATGGTAAACCTGTAACTTTTCTTTGACTGTTCCCAGACTGCTCACTTGGGAATCACTTTAAACTACTTTACCAATGTCTTAAAGTGTAAATCTCAGTCTAAGAGCAATCCGGCTCGACTACCCCAATGTGATGGTTTGGGGCTCCACCCAGACCAGGAAGGGGTTGTGTCGCTGCCTGCTCTGTGGGTATGTCTACACTGCACAGTTGTCGCCAAAACTTTTGTCTTTCGCGGGCACTTAAAAAAGCCCCCCCACGAAAGACAAAAGTTTTGCCGACGCAAGTGGCAGTGTGAACGCGGCTTTGTCGGCAGGAGCGCGCTCCTGCCGACAAAGCTTATGAGGCTCGCGGGGCTGGAAGTAGTTTGTCGGCAAAAGTGCCGACAAAATACTTCAAAAGAATGTTCGCACATGCTGACTTTTAGCGACAGGGCTGGGTCGATACAGCCTTGTCGCTAAAGGCTGCATAGTGTAGACAAGCCCTGTAACTTGGGTGCCTTTGTGTTGTGCAGCTTTGACTCAGAATCCTGAACCCAGCAGCCCTCTCACAGCACAATGGCCTCACACTGGCTTCTGCAGCCTGGTTACTCCTAGAAGGCTGAAACCAACAGCCCCTGAAGTCCCAGGTTTCCCCAAAACTGTCTCTCCGGAAGTCTCCAGTCCCCCTTAATGGAACATTCATTACACCTCACAGGTTTGCTGCTCCTTTAAAGAGGCAGTACACAGCGCCAGCCTGTTAGTTTGGCTGAGGATTTCACTCTTCAGTCTGAAACGCGGCACCGAGATGGTTGTGTAACAAAACATGAGTCAATTTGTTAACAAAACCCAGAGATTTAAGTGATACCATGTGGAAGGAACTGGAATAGAAATGGTTACAAACAAACAAAAGTAAAAATACACTTCCAAGACTAAACCCCAACTTAACAAATTAGAGCCTTTTGTTCAAAGTTGTTTTCTCTGTCCTTCTAGCATGGCTGGCCAAAGTTGTTTTCTCTGTCCTTCTAGCATGGCTGGCCAGTCCTTAGCCAGGTTTCAACACACAGAAGCCAAAGCACTGGGTTTTTGTGTCTCCTCAGATGAAGGATAACTATGGGGTTCTCTCCCCCTTCTTTTTATAGTCTCTGAAATGTATTCTTTGAAAAGTAAGTCCAGACAAAGATTTGCTCTCCTGCTGGGTGAAGACACCATGCTGTCTTCTCCCCTGCTTGTTATCTTGAATGCTTTGTTTACCTGATGTGCAAATGGACCTTCACTATCTCTGCCTGATGACCATGGTGGTCAGACAAGCGAATACACATTGCTTTGTCTAGGACAGAGTGGGCTTATATGTTGCTTGTCAAACACATTTTACTAACAATTCTGTGTACACACCCTGTTCATATACCAGAGATATCAGAGGGGTAACCGTGTTAGTCTGTATCCACAAAAACAATGAGGAGTCCAGTGGCACCTTAAAGACTGCCAAATCATTAATCAATTGCAACTGCATGTATACACAAATACTTGGATTTCCTTTTCAGTCCCAGGGCCAGATCCCCAGCTAGAGTAAATCAGTGCAGAGAGATTGACTTCAGTTGGTCTATGCCCATTTACACCAGAGGGTAGAATTTGTCCCATGAAGAACAAAAATGGTTTTCTGTAGACATGCCCCAAATTTTATCCAGCCACTGAGATTTTCACCTCCAGATTCCCCTACAATGGATTTATCCCCCCACTGCTTAAATACAGATTGTCTCCTCCTCCTCCCAATAACCTTATCACGGAAGCTGTTGTCTGTGAGACCTGCTGCTTCTTTATGCTTCATTTCCTTCTGTGGCCTGATCCAGTGCTCACATGTGACTTCTATAGTTTAGAACACTCATTCACGACAGTTCAGTCACTGGGGTAACACACCACCATCTTTTTCCCCCTTCCTCTGCTGGATGCAACCACTATGTATTTGGAGAGGAAAACTAGATGCAAAATTATGGTAAATGTAACCATCCTGACCATATTTCTGAGCGTAGTACCTGAAGCTCTTACTCATTTGCTCCATCATTTGCATGCATCTCACTGGGCTTCTTCTGTTTAAATTAATAATTAAATACACCTGAGTATGACTGCTGCTACAAGGCAGCCTGTCTCCATAATACTCTCCTAATAGCATTCTTTCACATAACCAAGCACTACAGTAGCTCCAGGGAAGGCAGAGAATCATGGCTGGGAGGAACAATGAAGTCCTTATCCTCAGAAATACATTACAATGGGATAGTGCCTGCCTTCTGTGATGTCCTGTCATCTTAAACGTTCAGGGGGCTCAGTGCTTTCCCTCCTTCCCCAGTGCAAAGCTTCACTTTTACGTTAGTTTTAGCTTTGCTATCAGAACAATAAACCCAGCACAGCTGTGTTTCCATCAGCTCCCTCTGCATCTGTTTGTCTGTCTTCTTTGCTGGCTCCAGGATATAACACCTCCCAACTCTGTTTCCTGCCACTGTGCCTCAATAACCACCCAGAAGAACTACCTCTAGGGCTGACCAGATAGCTCAGCCTCCAGGCCCTTTTACTTTTACCTCGTTCACGGAGTTTGCCAGTGGAAGTACCAGTTAATGCTGGCTGGGGTGGTAGGCACTTAGCAACATAGAAATATATAGCTGACAGGGGCCTGAAGAGCTTATCAAGTTCATCTCCTGTTACTTAGCAGTTCTGTGTTCTTGGGGAACCAGGGCGCAGTACCCAGCCTGTCTGACTCACAAAAGACCTGCCCCCTCCCCGCCCCCAGCCTCTGCTTGAACCAAAACGGATCAGAAGAAAGATTTACAAAAAACAATGAAAAGGCAGTGGGAGACACACCTAAACCCCTGGGATAAAGGTGACAAGATTAAGGAAACTCCCCTGGCCTCATTTGCATCTTCATTAGCATAGAGAATGGAGAACAGAGATTCCAAGGCAAGAACTGCACGGAACTCTGGGACCAGAAAAGCAGGGAAGCACTGCATGATGGGGGATCTCTGCTCCGGGTATTAAAGAACCCACACCTGCACACACCCAGCTCAGTAGTTATCAGACCAATTCTAGTAATAAATTCTTTATTGGTATCCAAAATAGTGACACTCTCTAATTGCACTGTGAACTCCCTCCAAAGAAAACCGCCCATAGCCAGGAGTGATCAGCTCCCATTGTCTAGCCTGAACAAAACAACTTTGGTATTCTCCCTTGAGCCATCAGTTTACCCACAAACAAATCTAGTGTTCTCCCTTGAACCATTGTTGTTTCTCTACAAAACCCCCTACCCATGCTGAAGTAAGTGTTCTGATGCCTGGATCCAAAATCTGCATCAATTCCATTGGGACTTCATCTTCTCCTGACTGATTGTGCTGGGGGCTTTGCCTGTCTCCAGTACTCTGGACCCTCAGCTACCACCACCACCTGGGACCCCTGATCGATTCAAGCTTCACGGAGCGGTGAGAACCCGTCTCTCTCTCTCTCTCTCTAGGTATAGCCTTCTGACCCTGACTTGTGTGATCAGTGATAGTTTTCTAAACCTGACTTTTATAATCAAATTTAAATTAGATTTAATATTATAACTGTTTTGTTTGTTTGGCTCCCCTATGGTTATTACCTGGCAATAAATAACTTTCATGATTAAGCTGGTTGTTTCTCTCTCTCTGTCTCTCTCTCTGCCCCCTCCCATGGGTGTTTTTTAGTTTCCTCATTTGCTCTGCAGCAACGCTCCTCATACCTAAGCTAAAAGATCCCTGCAGTGCCCAAAAATCCTGTGGGGTTTGCTCATCAAGTGGGTTACTACCAGAACAACTGCAACGTGAAGGTGGGGATAGGGATGAGCTTAACCTGGGACATATGAGGGTGACAGCTTGGAGATGCTGCTCGACCCAGCCTGCTGAATCCAAGGGCCTATGAGGGTGACAGCTTGGAAGTGCTGCTCGACCCAGCCTACAGAGTCCAGGGACATATAAGGGGTCAGGTTGGGAGTGGCTGATTAACCCGGTCCTCTCAGACACGCTCTGTTAATGTGTGTGTGTGTTTGCCTGATTCTGGGGCTGGAAGAACCCAGCCCTGGGGAACCTAGGTCCTAGCTAGATAGCTCCATTGGGAGGGAACTTGCAGCCGGGAGAAGTAGAGCTCCGTATGAGAACACAAGTGACACAAGCAGCATCTTGATAGAATTACAGAACACCCCCCACCCAGAAGAGTAACCCTAATAAATGAGTGTCAGAGGGGTAACCGTGTTAGTCCGGATTTGTAAAAAGCAACAGAGAGTCCTGTGGCACCTTTAAGACTAACAGATGTATTGGAGCATAAGCATAATAAACTTTCGCATGTGTCTGATGAAGTGGGTATTCACCCATGAAAGCTTATGCTCCAATACATCTGTTAGTCTTAAAGGTGCCACAGGACTCTCTGTTGCTTCCTAATAAATGAGCGTACCCCAAAGTAATGGGCAAAGCTGGTAGCACTCCCTGCACTAAGGCAGAATGACATATACCTAGACAATCCCTGACAGGTTTGTAACCCAGTCTTAAAAACCTCAGATGACAGCGATTCCACAACTCCCTAGGTAACCTATTCTAGGGCTGAACTGTCCTTATAGTTAGAACATTTTTCCTAATATCCAACCTAAATCTGTTTTACTACGCGTTAAAGTGATTTAAATCTTGATTTAAAGATTCCAACATACAGACTCCACCATTTACTCTAGTTCAACCCAGCAAGTGATCCATGCCCCCTGCTGCAGAGGAAGGTGAAAAACCTCCAGGGTCTCTGTCAATCTGACTCGAGGGAAAATTCCTTCCTGAACCCAAATATGGTGAATCAGGTGGACCTTGAGCATATGAGCAAGACCCACCAGCCAGAAACCTGTGAAAGAATTCTTGGTAATAACTCAGAGCCCTCCCCAACTGGTGTCCCATCTCCAACTGTTGGAAATATTTACTAAAAGCCTAGCCACAGATGGGCCATATGCCATAAGCAATTTCATCATTACTATCCACTCCATAAACTTGAAACTAGTTAGGGTTTTTGATCCCACTACTTCTCTTGGAAGGCTGTTTCATAACTTAAATCCTCTGATGGTTAGAAACCTTCATTTACTTTCAAGCCTAAACTTGTTGGTGCTCAGTTTATATCCATTTGTTCTTGTGCTAACATGGCCCTTAACTTAAATAATTTCTCCCGTCGACTCTGCCTATACTTCTTGCTCCGGTGGAGTACCAGAGTCAATGGGAGAGTGCTTGACGGTCAATTTATCGTGTCTTCACTAGATGCGATAAATCAATCCCCACTGGATTGATCGTTCCAGAGATAAGTGTAGACATGCCCTAAGAAGGTTATTTCCCTATGCTGAAGAGTCTTAATATGAATAGCCAGATGGACAGAATGTACCCTATTCTGTTTTAAGGTCAGCACTAAGGACACTGCTATTCCACATTGCATATAGTAAGTACCTTTAATATTCTCTTAACGTTCCTGCAAGTAAGCTCATTTTCTGGACTATCACAGAAAGCAAACACAAGAGGGACAAAAAGGCAGCAGAAATTAATTTATTCTAAAGCCTAAATCAGAGACAGGCAGGACCTGGATTTTTTTGTTTTGTGTTTTGTTTTGTTTTGTTTTGTTTTGTGGGGAGTTCCAAGAGTTGGAAACAAATTTCCATTCTGAAAGTGAACAAAACCAACAATTCAAAATTACCCACAAAATTCTGAAAAAATAAATTGTTTCAGGTCCATCAAAATTCTTTGTTTTGATATAATCAAAATGTTTTGTTCTGATTTAGCCTTTTTAAATTGTGTATTGAATCAAAACTGAAACATTTCATTCCAAAAAGGTCAAATTAGAGTGTTTCAACTTTCTCGTGACATGTTTTGCTTTTCCATGAATTTCTACAGTCTTCAGCCAGCACGGCTTGGGCCTGTGTTGAATTCTTTTCAGTGTCGTTTGTAAGCAAGAATTGTGATGGCTTTTCCTAACTTCAGCCTCCAATCTTTGGGCCTCAGCACGGAGGTCAGTGGGAGTTTTCCCTGAGTAAGTGATTCTGGATCAGAACCTCTTATCAAACATGGAGTGTCACTTGGGGGGAAAAAACATCTTTTCATTTAGTGCAATGTGCAGAATATTGACCATTTTGATTTAAAAATGATCAGCGATGGAGAATCCACCAGGACCCTTGAAAGTTGGTACAGTGGTTAATTACTGCGTCGCACTCAGAGCTCATGTTCAGTTGATTAAGCACAATGACCCCCAAATCTTTCCCAGAATCACGGCTTCCCAGGATAGAGTGCCCCACCCTGTAAGTATGGCCTGCATTTTTGTTCCGAGATATTTACATTTAGCCATATTAAAATGCATATTGTTTGCTTGCAACCAGCTTACCAAGAGATCCAGATCATTCTGTATTTAGTGATCTGTGAGAGCCAAAGACCTCTTGATGTCAACTGGTGGAGGGTACAGGGTTGCAAAGGGTTATAGCAGGCGGGGGCAATAATTTTCGCAGGGGGGCCACTCCACGAATTATGGTGCGTTGTCACGGGCCGCACATTTCTACTATATTAATGGAGGGGGTGTGGGCTCTGGGAGGGAGTTTGGGTGTAGGAGGGGGTTCGGGCTGGGGCAGGGAGTTGGGGTGTGGGAGGGGGTGCAAGATGCACGCTCTGGCCAGGAGGCGCTTACCACAAGCAGCTCCTGGCTGACTGTGCAGCAGGGCTCAGGCAGGCTGCCTGCCTGCATGCTGTGGCCCCATGCTGCTCCCGGAAATGGCTGTGGCCGGCTGCTGCTGACACGTCTCTGCAAGCCCCTTCGGGGGAGAAAGGCAGCAGGTCTCCATGCACTGCCCGCGCCCACAATCACCATCCCCACAGCTCCCATTGGCCGGAAACTGGGAGCCGTGAGGATGGTGCTGGGGGCAGCTTGCGGAGCCGCTCTCCCCCCCCAGCCCTCCGCCAGGGGTGCGCAGAGACATACCAGCAGCATCCGGCCGCTTCCGGGAGTGGCGTGGGGCCACGGCAGGCAGGCAGCCTGCCTGAGTGCCTCGCTGCGCTGTGAGACTTTTAGCAGCCTGGAGATCAAGAGGGGGCAGCCAAAGAGCCTGGCGGGCTAGACAGAAATATTAGACAGGCTGGATCCGGCCCACAGGCCGTATTTTGCCCACCCCTGGGTTATAGGGATCCTCTGGGTCTGTTATTCACATTTAGGTTCATCAAGTACATCATGTAAGGTTTCTACTAAAAATCTGTGTCACACTGGTCCTCATAATTTTTGTGAAATGTGCGTGCAGATAATATATAAGGAGATATGTATCTATATTGGAAATTATGTTAAGGACTTGTAGTTAAAGGCAAGTCACCCAAAGGTAGCATGCCCTAAGTCAGGTCCCACCAGACAGAGGTAGGAGATACTTATCTCCTTTGCTAACCATTGTGTGTTGTGGGTCTTATTGTGGAAGTCGATTTGAGTCAAATAAGAACATAAGAACGGCCATAGTGGGTCAGACCAAAGGTCCATCTAGCCCAGTATCCTGTCTTCCAACAGTGGCCAATGCCAGGTGCCCCAGATTCATAGATTCATAGCATTTAAGGCCGGAAGGGACCATTGTGATCATCTAGTCTGACCTTCTGTATAGCACAGACCAGAGAATTTCACCCAGTCACACCTGTATCTCAGCCCAATAAATGGTGTTTGACTCAAGCATATGGCCCAGAAAGTCTTTAGCAGAAGACTTCAGGAGGTGATAAATCCAGCACTTCCCTTAGTTGTTTGTTCCAGTGGTTAAAAACATGTGTCTGATTTCTGTTTGGAGTTGTCTGGCTTTCCTTGGCCTAGGAAGGCCTATTCCAGCTGGTGCAATGACTCCTCCCTTTGGGGGACCCGACATGAGGAGACTGCAGGTGGTTAACACAGGCAGGGATGATTACCTTTCCTGATGAGAGAGAGAGAGAGAGACAGAGACTTCGAAAGGGAAAACTCCGAACTGCCAATCCGCCCAGGCTCTCTCTAAACCTTGACCCGTATATTTTTATCACATTCGCTATTAAGGTTCCATTCATAAATGGCTTATAAAGAGTTAATACACAACTCACTAACGTTATAGGCATGTCACCCCTATGCCCAGGATGTGTCATGGAAGATTAGAAGCGTATTGGTGGAGGGTTATATGCCCTGGCAATAAGACACCTGTTGTCTTGTCTGGACTCTATTTGATCAACCATCTATGAAAACATCTAATGTTAACCCTTTATAAACTATCATTGGAACTTAATCTAAAGTGAGACTTTTTTAAACTAAAGCCACAAGAATTTTCCTTCTTTCTGCATTTTTGCTTTCAGAAGAGGAAGTCTGGGTCAATGGTTGGGGCGCTAACCTAGGACTCAGGTGACCAGACTTTGGTTCCTGGTCCCACCCCTGACTTCTTGTGTGATTGGGAGCAAGTGACTTAGGCTCAGCTCCACAAATGTATTTAGGCTTCTAACTTCCATTAAGCAGGAACTGCGAGACCTTTGAGAATTTGAGCCTTAGTCTGGTTGCGTCTTGGTTCTCCACCTGTCCAACGCAGATGAGGGCACAGCTCTCCCTCACTGCGGTGTCGTGAGGCTAAATACACTAAAGATGGTGAGATGTGCCAATATGAGAGTCATGGGGACAAGATAAGTACCCGTGAGCGCAAATCTGAAATGATGCCTTTGGCCCTATGCATCTCAGACCACAACTACAAGCCTGCCTGTACATCAGTGTGTCACACGCGTATCACCCCGTGTTTTTCTATGCTGCCCTTTATACACAGAGCACTGTCCCAGACATCAGCTGTAAGTCGCCTTCAAACCCTATCTCAAGACCCATCCACCATAGGCCCTGAGTTTTACTTTTCCCGGGGAGTGCTCCATCCCCTGTATTGCCCCGAAGCCCGGCCCCCACTCCACCCCACCCCAAGGCCCCGCCCCTGCCCCTGCCTCTTCCTGCCCCCGTTCTGTCCCCTCCCTGAGGCCCCGCCCTTGCCCCACCTCTTCCTGCCCCCGCTCCACCCTCTCTTCAAGGCCCTTGAACACCAGTCGCTCGCTTCTCTCTGCCTTCCCCCAAGCTGTGGCTGGGGGGTGCTGAGAACCCACTATTTTTTTTCTGTGGGTGCTTCAGCCCCAGAGCATCCATAGAGTCGGTGCCTAGGACCACCTCTTCCTAGGACACCAGCCCATTAATAATGGCTCCATTGCGGGGAGATGGGGATAAGTGGCACACCCTACAAAGAAAATAACACACATGCGGCCCATCTTGTATCACCATCTTATCGCCCTTCATATGTCACTTGTGTGCTATGTGTCGCTGCATGTGTTTGTACAGCACCCTGCACAAGAGGGGTCCTGCTCCTGATTGGGAGCTACTATAAAACAAGAGATGTTTGCTCCTGGAGATAACCTCGACCCGCGACTCGCAGCGTGTTTGGATCCAGGTTTTGAGGTGGCCTGTGATGGTGAATGGGGCCGGCTGCACAAGATGGACCCAGATTCAAATTCCACAAGGTTCCAGTGTTCAAGTTTGGGCCCCTTTGTCACTTTTCTGGTCCGTTAGCGGGGTGTTTGGTATTTAATGGCTGGGTTAACCTGTGGATGGCAGGTGAGAACAATGGGACCATTTTGTGGCTTCCGCTGGTCATGTGTTTTCCCCTTAATAACTCACGCCCCAGCAAAATAGCCAGCATGTCACACGCCCTGCTGCGATATGCGGATTTGGTATCTGACGTGCCTGACTCAGAGTCCCCAGGGCCTGGCCTGGATGAAGTGATCACAGGAGGAAAGCTATTTTATTCGGTTGCTAGGGGACCAAACCTGCACCCATGCAAGGAAATTCTGCATCAGAATTCCGGTCACTTATTGCGTTCAGTCCTTGGCCATTCTGCTGAAGCAGCCAACGAGGGAGTCTACAAGAGCCACTTACAAAGCCAGCTGTTTAGAAATCAGCTTCTCTTTGGTTTTCCTGCCAGTGTTCAGGATTCTGTTCTCTGGAGAGCACCAGTGGGCCAGCACTAAATGATCTGCGAGACATGACCCACAAAGGGCCCCAAAATCAGCCTTGGTGCAAGCTGGAGCCACAGACCCGAGTCTGTCTGGCTTTTGTTTGTCAGTAGAAGAGTTGAGGGAATCTTTCCTTGCTCTGTTAGGATCCGCACGTACTTTGACCATCAGCTGTTGGCTTCAGGTTGGAGGGAGGATACAGTAGTGTGTTTCCCGAAGACCTGATGAAGCCTGTCCCATACAGTCAAGCGCAGATGGAATGAACAGAACAGGTAATCATCAAGTGATCCATTCCTTGTCACCCATTCCCAGTTTCTGGCAAACAGAGGGTAGGGACACCATACCCCTTTCTCCATGAACTTATCTAGTTCCTTTTTTAACCCTGTCATAGCCTTGACCTTCGCAAAATCCTCTGGCATGAAATGCTAATGAAGAGATTGCAGGAACTTCAAAAGGAAAATTTTCTTCAATAGGAAAATTATCAGAAAGCGGTTAAGAGTAGGGGTGGGGAGCCCTGTTTTGGAGGTGAAGAACAAAGGGCTAGTCTAATATATCTAGGGGTGCAGAAGATGAATTGATATCCATTATAGGAGGCAAGCTGTCAGCAGGCTTAGGCTCATGAAACAAGGGTCTCAGCCATCTTGGTTGAAAAACAATGTGAGAAAGATTTTGGGGTAAACGGTACCTTACTAGACAAGAGGGCATGTTGTTAGTTGAGTTTAGGCTCTAGAATGCATGTTCTAATTTTACTTTATATGTAACCCCTTGTTTTGTTTAAAAATAAAGAACAGAAGGAAAAACAGTGAAAACATTTGAAATGAGCTTTCATTTTAACAACAGTCCTTATTCCATTTCCCTTTAGCTAGGGAGAGTTTTTAGAATGAAAACCCCATGGTTTGACAGTCTCTTAGATGGTATTGAAGGTGGTAACAAATGTCCTTTAGGGGGAAAGAGAATAAGTAGTTGAGATGGGCTGTTGTTGAAGTCATCCTGTTTCACTTCAGGTGGGATTCAGCTGGAGTTGGTAGAGGTGGCGATATCATCTGGGTCCCTCTCTTTGGCCCAGTCTGGTCAGGACATCTCTCAGGATTAGGATGAAGAAGGCCCAAGATCCCAGGAGACAGTGGGGATGGTAGCCACAATGGTGAAGCTTGCTCCAATAGCCTCATCCTCTCCCCAAAGTCTTTCTTTAAGGACCCAAAAAGGGAGAGAGGAACAGAATAGCCCATTATTTTGTTCACCAAGTAGGCCTAGTTTCTGACACACACATTTTGGTTCACTGATTTTTGGTTCCATGCTTTTTGTTTGTTTACCAGGATGGTCTTAACACAGGTCCTTTTGTTTGGACTAATTCACTATTTCGGTCTCATTTTTGCACCTTTTGCCTCAATATTTATTGTTATAGGCTATTGTGACATCTTATGAACTTAAGTATCAGGGGGTAGCCGTGTTAGTCTGTATCTACAAAAACAACAAAGAGTCTGGTGGCACCTTAAAGACTAACAGATTTATTTGGGCATAAGCTTTCGTGAGTAAAAACCTCACTTCTTCGGATGCATAGAGTGAAAGCTACAGATGCAGGCATTATATACAGACACATGGAGAGCAGGGAGTTACTTCACAAGTGGCGAACCAGTGTTGACAAGGCCAATTCAATCAGGGTGGATGTAGTCCACTCCCAATAATAGATGAGGAGGTGTCAATTCCAGGAGAGGAAAAGCTGCTTCTGTAGTGAGCCAGCCACTCCCAATCCCTATTCAAGCCCAGATTAATGGTGTTGAATTTGCAAATGAATTTTAGTTCTGCTGTTTCTCTTTGAAGTCTGTTTCTGAAGTTTTTTTGTTCAATGACAGTGACTTTTAAATCTATGATAGAATGACCAGGGAGATTGAAGTGTTCACTTACTGGCTTGTGTATGTTACCATTCCTGATGTCCGATTTGTGTCCATTTATTCTTTTGCGGAGGGACTGTCCCGTTTGGCCAATGTACATGGCAGAGGGGCATTGCTGGCACATGATGGCATATATGACATTAGTGGATGTGCAGGTGAATGAGCCCCTGGTGGTGTGGCTGATGTGGTTGGGTCCTCTGATGCTGTTGCCAGAGTAGATATGGGGACAGAGTAGGCAATGAGGTTTGCTACAGGGATAGGTTCCTGGGTTGGTGTTTCTGTGGTGTGGTGTGTAGTTGCTGGTGAGTATTTGCTTCAGGTTGGGGGGTTGTCTGTAAGCAAGGACTGGCCTACCTCCCAAGGTCTGTGAGAGTGAGGGATCATTTTCCAGGATAGGTTGTAGGTCGTGGATAATGCGCTGGAGAGGTTTTAGCTGGGGGCTGTATGTGATGGCCAGTGGTGTTCTGTTATTGTCCTTGTTGGGCCTGTCCTGTAGTAGGTGATTTCTGGGTACCCGTCTTGCTCTGTCAATCTGTTTCCTCACTTCCCCAGGTGGGTATTGTAGTTTTACGAATGCTTGATAAAGATCTTGTAGGTGTTTGTCTCTGTCTGAGGGGTTGGAGCAAATTCGGTTGTATCTTAGGGCTTGGCTGTAGACAATGGATCGTATGATGTGTCTTGGATGGAAGCTGGAGGCATGTAGGTACGTATAGCGGTCAGTAGGTTTCCGGTATAGGGTGGTGTTTATGTGACCATCACTTATTTGTACTGTAGTGTCCAGGAAGTGGATCTCTTGTGTGGACTGGTCCAGGCTGAGGTTGATGGTGGGGTGGAAATTGTTGAAGTCCAGGTGGAATTCTTCAAGGGCCTCCTTTCCGTGGGTCCATATGATGAAGATGTCATCAATGTAGCGCAAGTAGAGGAGGGGCACTAGGGGACGAGAGCTGAGGAAGCGTTGTTCTAAGTCAGCCATAAAAATGTTGGCATACTGTGGGGCCATGCGGGTACCCATAGCAGTGCCACTGACTTGAAGGTATAAGTTGTCCCCAAATCTGAAGTGGTTGTGGGTGAGGACACTCACTTTTTGTAGCTGAGCTCACAATTAGGGTGCATTTGTAGGCCCAGTTATCACTACAGGTATCTTCTCTGACTTCCTTTCTCTCCAACTCCTTGGTGACCAGTTCCTTTCTTCCTTGAACCTGTGTGTAAGATTTAATGTTTGTATTTTATATAACTTAGAATGAAGGATAAAAAATAATAATGTCATATGTATTAAATGTATTGGTGTATGATTTGATCATATTCTGCCAGTCACCCTTTTTGAATAACAGAAAGGAATGGCCTAATGGGCCAATGGGTAGAGATATATCAGCCAGAACTGTGTCTGGACTGATATCAAAGCAGTAACAGACCTTTGAGGATCACCAATTTGTTGTAGGTTCAGCATTTTAAAACAAGTAAAAGAATGCCATGATTGTTTTCTTTTGCATTGCAATTTGATGTTCCTGTTCAAAATGCTCTGTGTAAATTAATTCTGTTTTGTGTGTGAATGAGGAATGTATGTGTTAAGAGATAAGTGTGAAGGCCATCGCTGAACCAGATGTATGAGGGAGGAACTGAAGACAGATGCAAGGGCACCAGGAGGCTGCAACACGCCCCTATTGAAATGCCAGAGGAGGGCAGATTGACGACTCTAAAGATGAGACAGGCACCTATGAATGGGGACAAGATAGCTGTGATCAGCCTGGGGTAACTCCCTGAGGAACTCGATGAAAGAACAAGATAAAGGATGAGAAGGACAATTTAAGAAAACAAGCACTCGTCAAACCACAATTGATTACAGCATGATGGTGCAAAACTCATTGGTCCCAATGAAGGAAGATCATTATATAAACAGGGTGCCTTGCCATGAAACTTTGGGTTCGTCCTGCCAAGACTTCCACGGAGCATCGTGTCGCGACCGACGGAATCCGGCTCCTCCCTACCCGCGATCAACCTAGCTGGCCACTAGATTGATCCAGACTCTGGACTAGTAACTATAACATCGACTGTCAGGACAGAGTGTGTGTGTGGTGTGTGACTGAATGCATATGCTAATTGTTGTATCTTCAGTAAATGTGGCGTATTGCCTTTTCCCCTGAAAAAGATCCTGTGTGCTTCTTATAAGCATAACACCTGCATAGCTAATGTTTCCTGAACTTGGCTGCCTAGGAACTCCTCAGCTTCTCTGATTCTCAGTAGAATCTCTACTTGCCCCCCAACCCAAGAATCTTCTCCTTCAGCACAGCTACCCTTACATTTCATGCACAGGAAACCCCTGGCATCAGGCAGGAAAGAAAACTTGGCACATGCGTTGCAGGTCACCACCACTGTTCCATCGCTGGCCATCTTATAATTAAACATAGAGTGGCCAAAAAGCTTCTCACACCCGATAAAGTATTGGTATTTGTATTGCGGTATTGGTATTGTATTGGTATTCAATACAACCCATCCAGGGTGGGGTTGTAAGTAATTCTTCCACTCCACTCCACGCTGATTAGGCCTCAGCTGGAGTATTGTGTCCAGTTCAGGAAAGATGTGGACAAATTGGAGAAATTCCAGAGATGAACACCACAAATGACTAAAGGTCTAGAAAACATGACCTATGAGGGAAGATTGAAAAAATTGGGTTTGTTTAGTCTTGAGAAGAGAAGAGAAGACTGAGAGGGGACATGATAACAGTTTTCAACTACATAAAAGGTTGTTACAAGGACGAGGGAGAACAAAAAATTGTTCTTGTTAACCTCTGAGGATAGGACAAGAACCAATGGGCTTAAGGGAGGTTTAGGTTGGACATTAGGAAAAACTTCCTAACTGTCAGGGTGGTTAAGCACGGGAATAAATTGCCTAGGGAGGCTGTGGAATCTCCATCATAGGAGATTTTTAAGAGCAGTTTGGACAAACACCTGTCAGGGATGGTCTAGATAATACTTAGTCCTGCCATGAGTGCAGGGGACTGGACTAGAAGACCTCTAGTGATCCCTTCCAGTCCTACGATTCTATGATTCTGATAGTCATTATAAATTCTCCTGATAGCTGCCTCTATTCATGGCTCTCGAGTTCACCTAGCAAATGACTTTTTAACTCACTACCAGGGAGCCATTAACCATTTAGAGACTTCAAACAGCAGACCTGATCAAAGCGCCAAAGATTAGAGCCTCCCGTACCACGAACAGACCATGACCCAGCTACGCTGTCCGTACACAGAGAGCAAACAGTCAAAGAAACAGCCCACAGACACCAAATGCACTGCTCAGGGAGCCCAACTACCTCACAGCACAAAATCCACAGCTACGTCCTTCAGAACTCACCTGTCAGCTGCTTCTGATTGGCTGAGGGGCTGCCAATCTTAGAATGTTTGAACTAAGTAAACAAGTCATTAATCAGTTTGACTGTGAATGGTTTATCAGACAGAGTTGAGCGTTCATTTTCCTGTCTTGTTAAAGATTGCCACTAAATTGAGCAAACTACAATTGTAACTAAACAAAATGCTTATCTTCCCAAAAATAATGTCAGTGGCAAAGATTTGTTCACTTTTTCACTCATGGTTTTTATCACATACATTTAAAAAAATGCAAATGTTCTGGCAAACTACTCAGCAGAATCCAAAAAACTCCAAATCACTCAGAAAATTTGAGCCATAAACACGATAAAACAATTGGGAGACTAAAATTAAGCTTGCCTCAAGAATGCCTACATCTTGGATTACCTATTCAAATGGTCATGACAACACATTTTGCTTTTGAAACTCCTGGAACACATCACTTTCCAAAATTTGTCTCTGCTCCCAAGATGAAGCTATTTCAAGCATGATGCCTAATGTGTTTGAACAGTTAAGTTAGCCTAAAGCCATGGAACTTTAATGCATTATAAATGAATCACTATGGATATAGGGCGTCTTGGTATTTGCCATTGTGTTATGTTTTGATATTTGTAATGTTTGCCTATCCAGCAGAAAAACAAGCTTCATAACATGTGCTTATTGTGTTAGAGCAGCCTAATAAAAAAGTTAAGGGGATAAGGAAACAAAACAAACTGATAGAATAAAAGTGACCAACTTCCCAGTTATAATATGAAAAAACTTAGAAGCAGTAAAGAAACCCGTGAACCGAATCCTACAACCCTTATCCAGTGCCATATCATACTTAAGGGCCATCTAACGCTACTCTGGTACAAACCAATATTGGAGATGATGCCAAGCGACCAACAATTGTGTCTGACCTCTGCTTGTGGAGGACCCAGAGAGACAGGAACACTTTTTGCATGCTTTCAGCTCCCTGCCCCTTTGTGCGCTTATACACCAAAAAATTCAACATTGATTTCAATGGGAAGATATGTTTAAAAGCCAACGGACCCTCCATTTTTACCCTGTCTTTTCTTAGGAACAACTCCTGCTTATTTCAGTGTGGATTTTGTCTAAATAAAAACTAGATAAGGACCTCAGGATTTGGCCCCAAAATTATGTCTTATATGTCTGTCTATTTTTGCTTTGCTTTGGAAACTAGTTCCTTAGGGACTGATCCAATACCTATTGAAATCAATGATAAATCTGCAACTGATTGTAATGGGCCAGACCTTTAAATATAGACTTGTTCTGCTATATTTTCAAGGCAGGGAGGGAGGGGCATTTAAGCCACATACCTCATGAGAAATTTTGCAAAACATCCTGTTTAGAATCTGTGGGTGGGAGTACTTGGTTTTGTAAATTCAGAACCTACTTAAAATCACAGTTACTAAGATTTGTAACTGAATTCAGGACTCGATGTTCAAGATCTAGTTGCTGTAGCATGAAGTTCTAGAGACTAAAGCAATAAGTGCGTTCTAAGCTGTTACACATGCTTTTATATTACTCTACCGGATGTTCCAGGAGCATGGTAATAAATATTTTCCAGATAAGAACCCTTATTGTTTGCATAGCACAGGCTTTTATTTAATTAGAAATACACAAGAAAGTGGGGTAGATGGTGGACTTTAATCTCCTCTGAAAAACAGATCTAGATTAAGTGAGAAATTATTTGTGAAATACAAAAATACTGTTGTGAAACTGTGACAACCCCCCTCCCCCCCAAATATTACAGTGGTTGCACAAAACTGAACACTGCAACGGATCTTTCTATTGCACTCAAATTATTCTCTAGCTATATCCCAGTTTTTCTATTTTTATTCCTTTGTTCATAACTATGGATGCTTGCATGAAAACAGCACACTTTCCTCATTGGGGAATTCTGTGCCAAAAAAATTAAAAATTCTGCACACAATATTTTAAAGTTCTGCAAAATACTGCATATTTTATCTGTCAAAATAACAATATATTCATGCCAGTTTCAATTATTTTGGTCATTTATTTCAAAATACCTGTCAGCAAGTATGATCTGTAACAAACAAAAAAGATTCAGGAAATGTTTTTTGACAAATAGATTCCTTATATTAATATGAACGTAAAGTAATAATTCATTTAAACTACAATACAGTAATGTATTTCCCACACCCGTGAGAAACAGCTCAAAGTCTTGGGGGAGTCAGGGTAATGGAGGAGTTGAGGGAGAGGGAAGTAATTGCTGGGAAGGAACCTTGGAGTGGATCAGGAGGATGTTGGAGGGGGGAGGGATTGTTAGGAAGTTGGGGAGCCTCCCCCATGCAGACCTTGGCTGACCCCAAACCTCTCCCATTCAGTCAGGCATATCTGTCCCTGTGCCCATATGTCCTGCACCCTCATTCAGCTACCTCTCCTCCCCCATCCCCATGTGTCCCTGCACCCCCACTCAGCTACCCCCATCCCCATGTTTCCCTGACCTCACTCAGCATAGGTGCTGGAACTAGCTTGAAGTGGTTTCCATCATATACAGGGTTTAGAGTTTGGTTCAATGGCTCTCAGCACCCCCACTATAAAGTGCTAAATCCATCCCTGCTGCAGGACCATAGAAGTCAGTGGAGTGTAACCATCTATGATTTTGGCATATTTGCTTTAAGAATATTTCTTTGGCACTAGTCAAGTGCCAGGAGATTTTCAAACTCCTCTATTCTTTGCTGTTTTGTTCCGCATTAGTTCCCGGTCTTCCCGCTTTACAACAAACAGGCCGCAGTGTGATGCCCTTCATAAAAGTCAACACGAGTCATGGAGAGACTATCCAAAAAATACGTGGCCCAAAGAAATTAGAACTGACAGGAATAATTTACATTTAATCCAGATCCTGAAGTGTGACAGCTCCCCAGATGAAAAGAGAACTAACTGGCAGATGACAGTTGATTTCTGACTGTGAACAAGCCTCATTTTGCTGTTTTGGCTCCACACTAATGACTCTTCTTTTTCTACACATGTCAATCTCATTTCCTTTAGATCACCAGGGAAGGGGGCATTTAAGGAATAAACTCTACTATATAACAAATATCAGCTCAGTGGGCGTGTTTTGCAGTGTTTTCCTGAAATGCTTACTGGGCTTTTAGTGCTCTGAAGTGCCTCTTCGGAAGACTTAACAGCAGTTAGACCTTTCTCTGCCTCAGGCAACACATTCAGAATACTCCAGTTGGCCTGGTGATGCTAGGAATGCAATGTCTCCTACTACAGAAGAACTACATTCAGAAATAGATTTTGAACCCTAGTCCCCAGATCAGACGAAGTTTGGTGTGCAGTGGATGCCAATCAATTCAGATCGGAGTGGCCTTTAGGGACTTGGCTTTAAAAGGGGATGTTGAGCCGTGTTTCTGTCAGAAGATAGGACAATGTGATAGAAAATCATAATAAATAACGGTGAGCAGGGCTGCGTGAGGAGGGATGAAGGTTTGAGTTAATGAATACAAGTGAATTGTTGGAGAATAATTCATGGGACTGCACAACACCTTAGCAGAGGCAGCTGACAGCACTAAGAGATTTAATCACACAGAAGCAAACCTGCTAAGGCTAAAGCACTTTGACGAACCCATCAATCAATGTAGGCACTAGAGAATTTATGTAATTTGTACAGAAACACTTATTTGGATTTAGTCGTGTAGTAGGAAGAGAGCCTGAAACATAAGCCTTTGTATCAGAGGCCTGGTATGAGGCAGGACCTGCTCACAGAATCTGGCAGGAACCAGGCTGATATTGCAGAAATACACATTCCTAAGAGCTAAGCACCGAGTACTCAGGCTAACACATCCTGATATCAAGTGGTACCAGAACATCCATAGGTGCTGGAACTAGGGCTGCTACAGCACCCCGTGGCTTGAAGTGGTTTCAGTTATATACAGGGTTTACAGTTTGGTTCAATGGCTCTCAGCGCCCCCACTATACAAATTGTTCCAGCATCTCTGAGAACATCCCAATGTCAAGGATGGTACAAAAACATTCCCCAAGGATAAGAGAAACACACTGACCCCACCTAAAAGATAAGGTCAGGATGACAGTACTTAACTTGTTTGTATCAGGGTATAAAGATGTATCTCAGAGGGCATATCTTTGGCCAGCTGAGGGGGAAATGGACAGTCCTCCATTCACTGAGCTGCGTCCATTGTCACGGGCATACGTGTCTTAGTATCCTTGTAGAGTCTGCCACGTGCTATTACCATGCTTTGTCGACAATAAACCTGGCTGGGTGCCTTCATACCTTAACAGAACTTGTGGTCATTGGGCAGTTCGCTCAAGGTCTGCTGTGCCAACTGTCTGCGCAGAGCTGGGACAACACAACACACACACACACAGCCAAACATCTGACACAAGTCGTATTTTCCACAGAATCTAAAAACTACTTTATATATTTTATGTGTCGGGGATTCCCCTTTAAGGTGGGTCCTAGAGGCTGCTGTGCCCAGGAGGCATCCCTGGTAGTACTGTTTCATTGGATTCCTCCTGCCAACAAGCAGCGTGTATGGGTGTGTGAGAGAATGCCTGGGGCACAGAGCCAGCGCAGAGGCATACGGCTTGCAGGCAGATAACCCTGGCCTTGCGAGAATCTTCTGAGATCCACACAGATTTCTGGGGGATCTGCAAACTTTTGCATTTAGCTCTGCAGCTCATTCCAGGTCAAACCCCCTCTAGCAGGGTGAAGCTCTGCAAAGGGATCTTCATCGAGAATCTTCCTCCAGGACACCCTGTCACGTGCTTCACTGCAGGAGTGCTCAATCTATGGTTGCCAACCCTCCAGGATTGGCCTGGAGTCTGCTGGTAAATCGGCATCAATCTCCTGGTGACTACTGAAAGCAATCCAGGGGATTTTAATAGTATAATAATAATAAGGGGGGGGGGGGGGAAATCTCCTGGAATAGCTTCAGTCAGAGTTGGCAACCCTGGCTCAATCCAGTCCTGAATGTGGCACTTAGTAGGTTAATCACCTGCAAACAGGGGTGCTGGAAGGATTTTTATAGCGGGGGCGCTGAGAGCCATTTAACCAAACAGTAAAGCCTGTATATAATGGAAACCACTTCAAGCCAGCGGATGCTGCAGCACCCCTAGTTCCTGCACCTATGCCTGCAAGCACTTTTTCTGTGTCCTCCATTGCCAGCAAAGATAGAGGACTTTACTCGAGTAGGAATTTTGCTCCCTGAAATTTTGCACTGGAAGCAGCATAGTGAGCATAAAAAATGTCAGGCAAAGCGCAGCATCTTCTTCAATTGGCAGTAAAAAATTCAAGTGAATCACTACGAACTGCTGTAACAGTGGCACTCAGCCCCTGCTAGATTACAAACCATCTGTAATTAAAGACTGCACTTTAATCAAATGGAAAAAAGTCTGTACCACTGCAAAGTGTAAATTCACAAAACAGCCCTCCTCCCCTGAAACCGCCCCCCCAGGAAATCTAAAAGTTAAGGTTCCAGGATAAGAGCATTTGTTTAGTTGTGTGAACGTTATGTGGCACACGTTTCCTGTACCGTGTGCTGGGTAATAAGAGAGAACTCCATTCTTTTTTCTTGTTTTTTTAACCTGTTTATTAAGGCAAAGTTACAATGAAACGTTAACACTGTACATTGTATATTAAAGAACCTACCTAAAGATTCTGGCTAGCTGGCTGGGGAGCCCTCCTCCTCTGAGTAGGCTAAAAAGGCTGACCAAATTTCCAAATACCTATCCTTGTTTTGTCCCTTCACCTGTGTACATATTTGGCATGAAAGCTATTCCATTACAAGGAAGTTCATATTTTACAATATCACAATTCCATAGAAGGAAGAGTCACATTTTCCCAATAATATGCAATACCTGGTCTAGCTCAGTGGTGGGCAACCTGCAGCTCCCATTGGTCGGGAATGGTGAACCGTGGCCACTGGGAGCTGCAGTCGGCCATACAAATGTAAACATACTGTCTGGCAGCCTGCCAGCAGATTACCTTGATGGGCTGCGTGCGGCCCGCGGGCCGCAGGTTGCCCACCACTGCTCTCGCTGTTGATAATGAAAAAGAACCTAACATCATTCTGTTTAAAATGTAAACCCTTTACTGGAGCATTAAGTAAGCAGATCTGTAGGAAATAAGCATGTTGTCATAAAATTAATCTCTTTACTAAATTCCTCTCCAAATCACTTAATTTCTGCACCACATGTGCAAGTATGTTCCCCTTTCCCTGCAACCAGACATGTCAAACCCATGAAAAAAATGCAGAAATAGGGTTTGTTTTTTGCTTAATTGGCTTGTGTTGCTTGTTGGCTAGTTTTTGTAGCTTGTTGTAGTTGTTTCTTTTTTTTGATTGGCTCCTGGCAAGCAGGGGCAAGGGGGGGCAAGCAGGGGCGGGGGGGGGGGGGGGAGAAAGTCAGGGGTGCACAGTGGGCCCACCACAGTCCCAGACTGCACGCCAGGGGAATCTAGTCACACAGAATGTTGGGGTTCTTAGGGATTGGCTTGTTTTGGCCTTGTTTTGAAATGGGATTAGCTTGATTTTTGGCTTATTGTGAAAGTCAGGGTGCTTACTTACCACGTGAAAGTTGGCAACGGTGCCTGCAACCCCTCTAGCAGAGGGCCTCTCTAGTAGCAAAATTATGATGGACCTCAACTGAAGTCAAATGGAACCTATACAGTAATTTATAAACATTTTATTCTTATTAAATTAAACTGGCTCTTTAGTAAAGTGACTATTTACAGCGCTACACCAGCTGCAGTTTAGCATCCCAAGCCATGTGCACAGACTGGCTTCCAGGTACCTCCTCCAAAATCTTCCCTCATGCAACCCAGGCTCCTCCCTGCAAGTTCCATGCAGGCCGCTACAGGACACATGAAAAGTGATATATTCAGCTACAGTTTTAATCAACACACACACACACACACACACACACACACACCCCTAGAAAACAGAACATATGTACAAGGAGGTGAAATTTGGTGTTGGGACCTTAATTTTTGCATGCTTTTTTATGCTTTTTTTTCTTTGCATTCCTTTATTTTAAAATAAATATTTTTGTTTTAGTTGCAAAACTGTAACATTGCAGTAACACAGCAATTTTCTAGGGTGTTTTGCTTGTTTTACAGAAAATATTATTGAAAAGGAAAAATCCAAAATGAATGAATCTGTGGAGCTATGAGATCTTAAACTCACAGCCAAGCAGCTATTCTTCATGTAGAGCTAGGGAGCGCTGCTACCTTCAGTAGTGGACCACACAGGCTGTTCCATCAGAACTCAGACAGTCCTTTAGCCAATCAGCTGCATAAGTATGTTTTGAGCTACTAAAGCCCTTGAGCAAGTGAGCACCATTGTCTCCTCCCTGACTGAAATGCATGCAACTGTTTGCAGATTTGGGGACATTATCTCGCTTTACATACCTGGCCACTGCATCTCGCTTTACATGCATAGCTATCTGACAAACTGTAGCTTTACTGTGATTGCTCAGTCCCATGTTTTCAAATACTCATAATTTTATCACAAGGTCTCTGTAATTGGACTCCTTGAATATTGCTGCAACTGCATAAGTCTCTCTCCCTTGCGAGTTAGGATTTTTCCTACTACGAGCTCCAGATAGTGCTTCAAGTTATGGAATGATCTTGTACAATTATAATTGCAGCAGCTAGGTGTACTACGCGGTGTACTAAAGAAGGAACAGCTACTTGCTAGATAATAAGAATTCAGGACACTTTAGCTAAGAAGGAGTTAGTGACAGCAAGAGGGAAGTATGCCTTGATATCTGGTTTCCCTATGTGACTACCATACTCCAAAAATCGATTGTCTCGACATGCCAAAAATAAGTCCTTTTTCTTAATAATTAATGGAGATATCCCATCTCCTAGCATTGGAAGGGACCTTGAAAGGTCATTGAGTCCAGCCCCCTGCCTTCACTAGCAGGACCAAGTACTGATTTTGCCCCAGATTCCTAAGTGGCCCCCTCAAGGATTGAACTCACAACCCTGGGTTTAGTAGGCCAATGCTCAAACCACTGAGCAATCCCTCCCTCTTTTTACTGACCTTTAAAAAAGCTTAGTGTATGAAGACCTTGTTGTTATTCTTGGCACCCCGCACCCCATCCCGATTTTTCACATTTGCTGCCTGACTAACCTAATTGCCTTCTATGATGAGATAACCGGCTCTGTGGATGAGGGGAAAGCAGTGGATGTATTATTCCTTGACTTTAGCAAAGCTTTTGATACAGTCTCCCACAGTATTCTTGCCGCCAAGTTAAAGAAGTATGGGCTGGATGAATGGACTGTAAGGTGGATAGAAAGCTGGCTAGATCGTCGGGCTCAACGGGTAGTGATCAATGGCTCCATGTCTAGTTGGCAGCCGGTTTCAAGCAGAGTGCCCCAAGGGTCGGTCCTGGGGCCAGTTTTGTTTAATATCTTTATTAATGATCTGGAGGATGGTGTGGACTGCACTCTCAGCAAGTTTGCAGAGGACACTAAAGTAGGAGGCTTGGTAGATATACTAGAGGGTAGGGATCAGATACAGAGGGACCTAGACAAATTAGAGGATTGGGCAGAAAAAAACCCTGATGAGGTTCAAAAAGGACAAGTGCAGAGTCCTGCACTTAGGACGGAAGAATCCTATGCACTGCTACAGACTAGGGACCGAATGGCTAGGTAGCAGTTCTGCAGAAAAGGACCTAGGGGTCACAGTGGACGAGAAGCTGGATATGAGTCAACAGTGTGCTCTTGTTTCCAAGAAGGCTAACGGCATTTTGGGCTGTATAAGTAGGGGCATTGCCAGCAGATCAAGGGACGTGATTGTTCCCCTTTATTCGACATTGGTGAGGCCTCATCTGGAATACTGTGTCCAGTTTTGGGCCCCACACTACAAGAAGGATGTGGAAAAATTGGAAAGAGTCCAGCGGAGGGCAACAAAAATGATTAGGGGTCTGGAGCACATGACTTATGAGGAGAGGCTGAGGGAACTGGGATTGTTTAGTCTCCAGAAGAGAAGAATGAGGGGGGATTTGATAGCAGCCTTCAACTACCTGAAGGGGGGTTCCAAAGAGGAGCTCGGCTGTTCTCAATGGTGGCAGATGACAGAACAAGGAGCAATGGTCTCAAGTTGCAGTGGGGGAGATCCAGGTTGGATATTAGGAAACACTATTTCACTAGGAGGGTGGTGAAGCACTGGAATGCGTTACCTAGGGAGGTGGTGGAGTCTCCTTCCTTGGAGGTTTTTAAGGCCCGGCTTGACAAAGCCCTGGCTGGGATGATTTAGTTGGGGATTGGTCCTGCTTTGAGCAGGGGGTTGGACTAGATGACCTCCTGAGGTCCCTTCCAACCCTGATATTCTATGATTCTATGATTGTACCCCAGCTATCAGTGATTTTTAAGAAATGAAAAGATAAGCATTTGGAACAACTAATTGGAAACCTGGTTGTCACCCTAACTTCTCCCCCTGTTGATAGACAAAAGTGCAGAAGTTATTTTCTGATTTTTCCCTTTAGCTTCCCATTAGCACAGCATTGCTTCGTAACCTTCTGTAGTAGGTGTAGGGTGACCAGATGTCCCGATTTTATAGGGACAGTCCCGATTTTTGGATCTTTTTCTTATATAGGCTCCTATTACCCCCCACCCTGTCCCGATTTTTCACATTTGCTGTCTGGTCACCCTAAGTAGGTGTACAAAACAAAGCGTCATTATGTACTTTTTGTGGTTGTTGTTTGAAATAATGATTCAGTCAAAAAAAAAATCTAGCAAAACATAAATGGAAAAAGTGAATACATCCTCACCCCATTTTTTATCCTTTTCTTGCTCTAAAATGTTTGGCACATTTATTTATCTTAGTTCTTTAGTCGGGAACAAAAGATGCTGCTGAATCGCTGAGTTTGATACCCGTATCAATGCTACTTCACAGATCTACACCTGTCAGCGAGTCTAACAATAGTGTAACCAAAATTCTACCTCCATAGTACAAATACATCACTTCTAATGTATTTTGCCATTCTTGACAGAGGCAGATATGAGCGCAAACAATCATTGCTCATTAGAGCCGGTCAAATAACCTAAAACCAATTCGCTAACAGTTTTCCCTTTTAGAAACACAATTTCAGCTAATATGTACAGTGCTATTATCCACGGTGCACACACATTAGTAACCAAAGTACCAAATTCATCAGAAGTGGAAGTCATTTGTAAAGTTTAAATCATCCAATTAGGAAACAGAAAAATATACAGCATGTGATGTAGGTGGCCAGTCACAAAGCTCAAAGAGCAAAAGTTTCAATTGTTGGCTAATGAACGTCATAACAATTCATAAACAATCTACAGGCTCAGACATATCTGATGCTGTTTACCAGATAAACAAATCCATTAAATAGTGCTCTGTTAATAATTATTCATATTTCACTTCACAGCAGTCAGCAGCACAAGAACCAATATTCTGTTTCTCTGTATGCCATTTGGTAGGTTCTGGATCGTTAGTGTGAAATACTGCACAGCTGTTTTCCAATGTATCTAAAAAATGAACTGCAGTTCCTTAATGGTCCTGAACTTTTAGTTTGGGAAAATAAATGAAATAAAATAAATCCTTAATAGTAGGGCAAAGGGGAGGACCCAGAAGCAGGACGTTCCTGGCAGTAGAATGACAAAGCGTGCTGCTGGGAAATGCCCTATTTTTGATTAGACGTTACCTATTTCCTGTCAACACTTTTTGAATTACGTAAAGGAGTGTAATTGGCCTCAGCATACGTATTTTTCACAACATAAAGGATGCCAAGGGGTTGTATATGCATATGGTTGAGAGTCTCTGGATAAAGTTGAGAAGTGGGAGCAACAAGGGTGATGTCGTGGTTGGAGTCTGCTATAGACCACCAGACCAGGGGGATGAGGTGGACGAGGCTTTCTTCTGGCAACTAGCAGAAGTTGCTAGATCGCAGGCCCTGGTTCTCATGGGAGACTTTAATCACCCTGATATCTGCTGGGAGAGCAATACAGCGGTGCACAGGCAATCCAGGAAATTTTTGGAAAGCGTAGGGGACAATTTCCTGGTGCAAGTGCTGGAGGAACCAACTAGGGGCAAAGCTTTTCTTGACCTGCTGCTCACAAACAGGGAAGAACTAGTAGGGGAAGCAAAAGTGGATGGGAACCTGGGAGGCAGTGACCATGAGATGGTCGAGTTCAGGATCCTGACACAAGGAAGAAAGGAGAGCAGCAGAATATGGACCCTGGACTTCAGAAAAGCAGACTTTGACTCCCTCAGGGAACAGATGGGCAGGATCCCCTGGGAGAATAACATGAAGGGCAAAGGGGTCCAGGAGAGCTGGCTGTATTTTAAAGAATCCTTATTGAGGTTGCAGGAACAAACCATCCCGATGTGTAGAAAGAATAGTAAATATGGCAGGCGACCAGCTTGGCTAAACAGTGAAATCCTTGCTGATCTTAAACGCAAAAAAGAGGCTTATAAGAAGTGGAAGATTGGACAAATGACCAGGGAGGAGTATAAAAATATTGCTCAGGCGTGCAGGAGTGAAATCAGGAAGGCCAAATCACACTTGGAGTTGCAGTTAGCAAGAGATGTTAAGAGTAACAAGAAGGGTTTCTTCAGGTATGTTAGCAACAAGAAGAAAATCAAGGAAAGTGTGGGCCCCTTACTGAATGAGGGAGGCAACCTAGTGACCGAGGATGTGGAAAAAGCTAATGTACTCAATGATTTTTTTGCCTCTGTCTTCACGCACAAGGTCAGCTCCCAGATTGCTGCACTGGGCAGTACAGCATGGGGAGAAGGTGACCAGCCCTCTGTGGAGAAAGAAGTGGTTCGGGACTATTTAGAAAAACTGGACGTGCACAAGTCCATGGGGCCGGATGCGCTGCATCCGAGGGTGCTAAAGGAGTTGGCGGGTGAGATTGCAGAGCCATTAGCCATTATTTTTGAAAACTCATGGCGATCGGGGGAGGTCCCAGATGACTGGAAAAAGGCTAATGTAGTGCCCATCTTTAAAAAAGGGAAGAAGGAGGATCCGGGGAACTACAGGCCAGTCAGCCTCACCTCAGTCCCTGGAAAAATTATGGAGCAGGTCCTCAAGGAATCAATTATGAAACATTTAGAGGAAAGGAAAGTGATCAGGAACAGTCAGCATGGATTCACGAAGGGGAAGTCGTGCCTGACTAACCTAATTGCCTTCTATGATGAGATAACTGGCTCTGTGGATGAGGGGAAAGCAGTGGATGTGTTATTTCTTGACTTTAGCAAAGCTTTTGATACTGTCTCCCACAGTATTCTTGTCACCAAATTAAAGAAGTATGGGCTGGATGAATGGACTGTAAGGTGGATAGAAAGCTGGCTAGATCGTCGGGCTCAACGGGTAGTGATCAATGGCTCCATGTCTAGTTGGCAGCCGGTTTCAAGTGGAGTGCCCCAAGGGTCGGTCCTGGGGCCGGTTTTGTTTAATATCTTTATTAATGATCTGGAGGATGGTGTGGACTGCACTCTCAGCAAGTTTGCAGATGACACTAAACTAGGAGGCGTGGTAGATACACTAGAGGGTAGGGATCGGATACAGAGGGACCTAGACAAATTAGAGGATTGGGCAGAAAAAAACCTGATGAGGTTCAACAAGGACAAGTGCAGAGTCCTGCACTTAGGACGGAAGAATCCCATGCACTGCTACAGACTAGGGACCGAATGGCTAGGTAGCAGTTCTGCTGAAAAGGACCTAGGGGTCACAGTGGACGAGAAGCTGGATATGAGTCAACAGTGTGCTCTTGTTGCCAAGAAGGCTAACGGCATTTTGGGCTGTATAAGTAGGGGCATTGCCAGCAGATCGAGGAACGTGATCGTTCCCCTTTATTCGACATTGGTGAGGCCTCATCTGGAATACTGTGTCCAGTTTTGGGCCCCACACTACAAGAAGGATGTGGAAAAATTGGAAAGAGTCCAGCGGAGGGCAACAAAAATGATTAGGGGTCTGGAGCACATGACTTATGAGGAGAGGCTGAGAGAACTGGGATTGTTTAGTCTCCAGAAGAGAAGAATGAGGGGGGATTTGATAGCAGCCTTCAACTACCTGAAGGGGGGTTCCAAAGAGGATGGAGCTCGGCTGTTCTCAGTGGTGGCAGATGACAGAACAAGGAGCAATGGTCTCAAGTTGCGGTGGGGGAGGTCCAGGTTGGATATCAGGAAAAACTATTTCACTAGGAGGGTGGTGAAACACTGGAATGCGTTACCTAGGGAGGTGGTGGAGTCTCCTTCCTTGGAGGTTTTTAAGGCCCGGCTTGACAAAGCCCTGGCTGGGATGATTTAGCTGGGAATTGGTCCTGCTTTGAGCAGGGGGTTGGACTAGATGACCTCTTGAGGTCCCTTCCAACTCTGATATTCTATGATTCTATGACACCCCTGTGATGCAAGGAGAGTAATGTATTCACCACAGAGCGGCCAGTATAAATTGAATAAACCACAGACTAAAGTAGCACTGAACCCAGACTTAATTCTCATATTCTCCTTTTTTCTGCAGGAGAATCAAACATTTTATGGCTGGTGTCTTGGTTGCCGCATTAAGGTCATGTGACCCAGCCATAGATGGGGACATCTACTCAACTCTTAGAGTTTGATGAGTCTGGAGGTCCCTCTGATAACATTACTATAGTTTGGACCAATGCATAGTCCAGCACTGGAAAACCGTGACTTGTGGCAAACAGGTTAGTGTCATCAGTGAGAAATGTCAGTCGGACTTCTACATAGGCCAAAATAACAGCTAGCTAATGTTAACGATCTGCACAATATTCTTCTAGCCCAGCGGTCCTCAACTGTGGGTCATGACCCTGAAGTGGGTCATGACCCTGAAGTGGGTCGTGACTCTCTTTTAATGGGGTCGCCAGGGCTTGCTGGGGGCCAAAGCCAAAGACCAAGCTCCACCACCCAGGGTTGAAACCAAAGCCCAAGGGCTTCAGCCCTGGGTGGCGGGGCTCAGGTTACAGGCCCAACGTCTGGGGCTGAAGCCCTTGGGCTTTGGCTTTTACATACACACACCCAGCCTGGGGCAGGGGGCTTGGGCCCCCTGGCCCAGGGTGGTGGGATTCGGGTAGGCTCAGGCTTTGGCCCCTCCCTACTGGGGTTATGAAGTAATTTTTGTTGAGAAGAGGGTCTCGGTGCAATGAAGTTTGAGAATCCCTGTTCTATCCATTGCTTCCTATATTAGGTACCTGATTCCACTACCACTAACTTCAACATCAGGGCTTCCATTGATTTCAGTGGGAGCAGGATCTGGTCTAGAGAATTTAGAATCATAGAACCATAAGGTTAGAAGGGACCTCAAGGGTCATCTAATCTAACCCTCTGCCAAGATGCAGGATTTGTTGTGTCTAAACCATCCAAGACAGATGGCTGTCCAGCCTCCTTTTGAAAACCTCCAGTGGAGGAGCCTCCACAACCTCCCTAGGCAGTCTGTTCCATTGTCCTACAGTTAGGAAGTTTTTCCAGAGATTTAATCTAAATCTGCTGTGCTGGAGTTTGAACCCATTGCCTCTTGTCCTGCCTTCTGTGGCAAGAGAGAACAACTTTTTCTCCATCTTTTTTATGGCAGCCTTTCAAGTATTTGAAGATCGCTATCATGTCCCCCCTTAATCTCCTCTTTTCCAAACTAAATATACTCAGTTCCTTCAGCCTTTGCTCAGATGGCTTGCATTCCATCCCTTTGATCATCTTTGTTGCTCACCTATGGATCCTTTCCAGTTTCTCTACGTCCTTTCTATATGTTGGTGACCAAAATTGGCCACAGAACTCCAGCTGAGGCCTAACCAGTGCCGAGTAGAGGGTACTATCACCTCCCGTTAGTTGCAAGCTATGCCTCTCTTAATGAAACCTAAAATTACATTTCCTTGTTTCACAACAGCATCACATTGCTGACTCATGTTGAGGTTGTGATCCACCAGAACTCCCAGATCCTTCTCAGCAGTGCCACTGCCAAGCCAATTATCCCCCATTCTGCATTTGTGCATTTGATTTTTCTTCCCTAAGTGTAGCACCTTACATTTGTCAAATTTCATTTTGTTGTCTATCGCCCAGTTCTCCAATTTATCAAGATCCCTCTGAATTTTAGCTTTCTCCTTGAATTCTATCAGATCATGGTAACTTCCTCCCAAGTTCCCAACCACCTTCACGTTTGCAACTAATTCATCCCTTTTGGTTAAAACTACATCCAAAATGGATGACCCCTTAATTGTTTCCTGAATTTACTGAATCAGAATGTTGTCCACTACACATGCTAAGAACTTGCAGGACGTATTATGTTTTGCTGTAATAGTCTTCCAACAGATATCAAGGAAGTTAAAAACCTCCATTGATACTAAGTTATGTGTGTTAGCTAATCTGGTTACCTGCTCGTAGGATAACTCATCCACTTCCTCTTCCTGAGTTGGTGGTCTAAAATAGAGCCCACCATAATATTGCTACTATTCTTTTCCCTTTTTATCCTCACCCAGAGACTCTCAGTAGGTCTCTTGCTCACTTCCTCTTGGACCTCAGAGCAAGTGTATACATTCTTGATGTACAGCACAAAAGGCTCCTCCTTTTTTCCCATATCTATCCTTCTGGAACAAGCTATATCCCTCAGTGCTGGTTCTTCAGTCATGGAAGTTGTCCCACCAAGTCTCTGCAATGCCAATTAAGTCATAATTTTCTTTATATACCATGATTTCCAGTTCATCCTGCTTGTTCCCCATACTACTTGAATTGAATACAAGCATTGAAGAGATTATGCAGACTGCCTTGTTGCTTTTCTTCTTGCGTTTTTAATGAAAGTATTCTGTTTACTCTAAGATGCTGCAGGTCTCTATAAAAGCAAGGATCAGGAATATGTCTCAGTCTGGAATTTATCTAGATGTAATGTAGTACTTCTATATTCCTGCTAGAAACCTTATATCCCACGACTGGAATATTAGCAAAAGTTCTTAGCGAGTCAAGTTTGTCCTTTGATCCCCTTCTCACATTATGGGACAGGGCGTAGTCAATTAAACGAAGAGCTGGTAAATTTAGAACAAATTAAAAGGAAATACCTCTGTTCACAGAGTATAATCAAGCCTCTCCAATCCATTGTCTCAGTGGGTCATCGAGTCAAATATTATGGCTGGATTTTTAAAGAGCCTGGTTAGTTCAATATCCATTAATGTTTGTGATTATGCATGCTAAGAAAAGGGTAATCAAATATCATTGTGATGTCCTACAAGCTCCGAGAAAGACACATTTTCCTCGTTGAACTCTATTATGCAATAGATTCATAGATTCTAGGACTGGAAGGGACCTCGAGAGATCATCGAGTCCAGTCCCCTGCCCACATGGCAGGACCAAATACTGTCTAGACCATCCCTGATAGACATTTATCTAACCTACTCTTAAATATCTCCAGAGATGGAGATTCCACAACCTCCCTAGGCAATTTATTCCAGTGTTTAACCACCCTGACAGTTAGGAACTTTTTCTTAATGTCCAACCTAGAGCTCCCTTGCTGCAGTTTAAGCCCATTGCTTCTTGCTCTATCCTTAGAGGCTAAGGTGAACAAGTTTTCTCCCTCCTCCTTATGACACCCTTTTAGATACCTGAAAACTGCTATCATGTCCCCTCTCAGTCTTCTCTTTTCCAAACTAAACAAACCCAATTTTTTCAGCCTTCCTTCATAGGTCATGTTCTCAAGACCTTTAATCATTCTTGTTGCTCTTCTCTGGACCCTCTCCAATTTCTCCACATCTTTCTTGAAATGCAGTACCCAGAACTGGACACAATACTCCAGCTGAGGCCTAACCAGAGCAAAGTAGAGCGGAAGAATGACTTCTCGTGTCTTGCTCACAACACATCTGTTAATACAATAGGCAAGGTTCATTAAGTGGATGTGTTTATGTGCTTTGCAGGCACCAGGGGAAATGGTCAGAGGGCAGCTGGACACCCAGAACTCTCATTGACTTTCCATCGGAGTTGGGCACCTTACCGCCATTTGTGGCTTCAAAAATCTCCCCCAGCAAGTATTGACCATTGTTGGCCACATGATACTGGACTTGAGAACAATGGTCTAGGTCCAGCATGGGAAATCCTGTGTTCCAAGGGAGAAGTAATTGGGAGTTAGAGCGAGGCAAGGAGTTTTGGGGAGAAGAAGAGAAGTGTAGGGGATACAGTGATGGGGTCACTCGATCAAGAGAGGGGCTTTAGCCAACAGACCTTAGCAAGGAAAGAAGAGGAGGAACTGGAATACAAATATGCAGCTGGGGCCAGGGTACTTCGTCTAACCCCAACATTTTGGTTATGTTCAGGAGGGCTAGGTTTGGGTTTGCTGTTTTCCCTGCAAAACTGGTTCCACTCAGGCTTATATAAGGTGGTATATGTTTTACTGAGGGGCTCATCAAAAACTAGTGCATAACTGATTTCCCTTTTGCGGTGCATGTAACTACTACATTGTGATACCTAAAAAGCACTAGCAAAGTCAATACAAACTACAATTTCATACAATGACTTGTTTATACTGATCTATACACTGACATGTAAGTACAATATTTATATTCCCATTGATTTATTTTATAATTATATGATAAAAATAAGAAAATAGGCAATTTTGTATTATGATGTCTGATTTTGTAATCAAGTAATTTTTAAGTGAGGGAAACTTGGGAGTAGGGAAGACAAATCAGATTCCTGAAAGGGGTACAGTAGTCCGGAAAGGTTAAGAGCCACTGGTCTACAGTTTGAACTGGGGTGTAATTCCCAGTTCAAGGAGACACACCCAGGCTAGCGCGGTTCAAGCTAGTGCAATAAAAATAGAGTGTAGCCACAGCTGTGCGAGTGGTGTGAATGGAAAATAATGTTGTTACTAAGCAACATGCACAACATGTAAAGCACTGGCTGCTGCTGCTGCACACGAGATCGTGGAAATCAAAGCAAAAGCGAGGAAACAGGACTTCCTAGAAAGAGATTAGATTAGTGTATGATTAGGGGCATGTTACTATGAACCAAAGTGTGAATGAAAGGAAGAGGATGATTATACAGTTATGCCTATGCAACCCGACAGGAAACAAGGGGCCTGCCCAGCTAGAACTGAGAGCAGGACTTGGCATTTATAATCTCTGATTGGTGATGGTAACATGTGAGAAGGACAGAGCACAGTCTGACTTTCAGCTCCCGGGCTCAGTATGCAGCATTTTTAGGTCTGAAATAACCACTTTAATTTGTAAATTAGCCAAGTCTGATGTGTCATGATTGAGATCCATGGGATTCATGATGCCATTTTTAAAGATCACCTTTCAGCTTACCACCACCTTTTAAACATGCAGGTGCTATACAGCCAAACAACAACAAAGCTTTACACAAACATCGGGAAAATCTATGTTGTGACATACAATACAATGTGCAGGAACTTCCTGGCCTAGACTTCAGTGCAGCAGCACTCAACAAGCCAGAAGAGGTGGTATAATTCTGGCTTATCTCTGTCACATTTTCAAATTGTTTTGACATGGCAGTCAAACCTATGCAAGACAAACTATGTATTTATCAAGCTGCTGTTGCAAAGAAACAAAGTTCCTGGGCACATTTCCACGTACAACTTGCTGGGATTTGAATGGCAGAAAGAAAGAAGTGCCAGTACATAGGAAATTATAGTGAAACATAAACAATAGAGTATTCTTTGAAAGAGAGTGGGCTTTTTTTGTCTTTTTCTTTCTGGCATGTTGTGTTCCACCTACGCACTTAAGCTCTTATGTAACTGTAATGCACACTGCCTATTCTTTCCATTATCTCATCTGTAGCCTATACAAATGTCTGAACTAGATGTCGCTCCGTTTTTGAAGAATGACCTGAATGACTGGTTCCTACAGGATGCAGACTAACTTCTTTCTCACTGTAAAATCTAAGCAATTCTCTCTCACAATGTATAATGAGACTATTAATGTAACAGTGTCATAACACTCATAGCAAATTAGGGAGATGACTCTCTTGCCAGCAACTGCATGGATCTCGGTCTTATTCCTTACTTGTGCTCTCTCCGATGCTGGAATTCTCAATATGTCATCTACATATTGTCTACATGAGGACACACAGGCCTGGTCTACACTAGGAAATTAGGTTGGTATAACTACGAGGCTCAGGGGGTTGGAAAAGCCAGTGTAGATAGTGGTAGGTTGACAGGAGAATTCTCCCACTGACTTAGCTACTTCATAGAATCATAGAATATCAGGGTTGGAAGGGACCTCAGGAGGTCATTTAGTCCAACCCCCTGCTCAAAGCAGGGCCAATCCCCAACTAAATCATCCCAGCCACTTCCTTTTGAGGAGGTCGAGTACCTACACCAAACACGAGACCCGCTCCCATTGGCGTAGATGGCCCCTTTACTGAAGCAATACAGTGGTGCAGTTGCACTGCTGAAGCGTTTTAAGTGTAGACAAATCCTCAGGACAGTTAATCTGAATGAATTTCAAAGTGGATTAGTTAATCTGCATTAAACCCCTGTGTGAATGCAGATTTAAGGAGGACTCTAAGGTCTGGTCTACAATGGAAATTTCGGTAACATAACTACATCAGTCGGGGGTGTGAAAAATCCACACCCCTGAGTGGCGTAGTTAAGATCACGTAAGTACCCTAAATCTCAGGGAGGTGGATTAACAATGCCAATGGGAGAATCGCTCCCATCAGTGTAGATAGCGTCTGCACTGAAGGGCTACTGCAATGCAGCTGCAGAGGAGCATCTGTAGCATTTTAAGTGTAGACATACACTTAGTATGAATAAGAGCATCCACACAGGGGTTTAATGCGGTTTAAGTAATCCACTTTAAATTCATATCTTTAGTTAATTTGAATGAGTTTTCCTGAGTGTCTGTGTGCAAAGAAACCCACAGAATTTAATCCCAGAAGGGAGCATAATGATCATCTAGAGTAAAATGTTCAAAAGCACCTAAGTGTCTTAGGCTCTTAAATCTTTGACTTTCAATGAGAGATAGGCTCCTAAACCACTTCTAAAAATGGGACTGGCTGGCTTTTGAAAATTTTACTCCTAGTCTGATCCCCTGTATAACACAACATATAGAATTTCACCCAGTAATTCCTGCAGTAGAGCAAATCACTCTTCCCTACTACATAAAAGAAAACTGTTGAGCCCAATAACCTGTGGTTGCACTGGAGTACATCTTTCAGAAAGACATCCAATCTCAATTTAATAAAGCTCCCAGTGAGAGGAATGTAACACTTCTCTTGGTATGTTGCTCCAATGGCTGACTACCCTCATTGTTAAAAAAATTGCATCTTATTTCGAGCTTGATTTTTTTCTAACTTAAGCTTCCAGCCATTGGATCTTGTTATGCTTTGGTCTATTAAAGGTTAAAGAACCCTGCAGTATATCAAGTATCTTTCTCCTGTGTTGGTACTTTAAAATTAGTTAATTGCCTCTTAACCTTCTCTTTGACAAGCTAAATATATTGAGTTACTTACATCTCTCGTTGTAAGGCATGTTTTCCAGACCTTGAATCATTCTTGTAGCTGTTCTGTGAACTCTCCCCAATTTTTCTATATCCTTTTCAAATTGTGGATACCAAAAGCGGACACAGTATGCTGGCATTGGTCTCACCAATGCTGTATACAAAGGTACTATCACTCCCCCTAGTCCTATTCAATATTCCTCTGTTTATATGTTCATCAATCATGTTAGCTCTTTCCCCCCTCTACCTATATAGACTACGTACCCACAAGTAATATTTGTATGGGGCTTATCACTTTGATAGCTAAGTCCTGCACAAAATTTTGGTAGACACCTATCAGAGAAGTTACTAAATTGAAAGGACTATTTTTCTCCTATTTATTTTATTGCGATGACTGCTTATCTTTGTCATTGGATCATCAGATGTACTCTTTTTAGTAGACTCTCAAGAGGTTTGATGAAGCAAATTCAGTAAGGGATGAATTATTAAATTATCTCCAGACAGGAAATAAGTAATAATAAGAATCTTGCCTGTCTCTTATTTCAGTCTTCCATCCACAGATCTCACAACAGTATCACAAAAGGGGAGCAAGTATCATTATGCCTATTTTACAGATGGGAAAACTGAGGCACAGCACGATTGATGTGATTTGCCCAGGGCCACCCAGGAAAACAGCAGCAGAGCTGAGAACAGAACCCCAGAATCCCAGCCCAGTGTTCTGTCCACTAGGACATGCTACCTCCTGCTATCAGAAATCATGGCAGGCAGGTATATCACATTGTGGTATGATCTTTTCACATTTCACAAAGTGGGCTGAGTCAGTAGTGGGAAAGAGATAGTCAAGGGACCTCTAGGTACTTTCTGAGTTAGTGCTAATGTTTTAGAAGGTATCTTTCTCTCCAAGTCACTTCTAAAGTAATATCACTGCATGGGGGAATTGCAGTTTTCAGACAAGAGATCAAATTCAAGTCCTGGACACTATGTCATTAAAGACCCCATAGCATCTTTTAGTAAAGACTGGATAACCTCTATGTCCTGGCAGTTTCCAGATCGAATAATTACATTTAGCCTTCCTAAATATCTCTTGCAGTTTCAGTTGGTCACCAGCAGAGGTAGCATGTACCTTAACTCTGCAGTTCCTGGTTTTCAGAGGTGTGACTGTAGCTGATCTTGTCATTCTGGAAGTGCACAAGGAACCACCAGGCAACCTTAATGCAGTGGGAATGAAGTTTGGAGGCATTTGATATTCTCTACATTGCCATGTGCTATTAAACAGGAGCTCCAGTGGATTCTTAATGTGATGGGCGGCGTGATCTCTACATATGCTTTGCCTAACTTGTTGGGGTGTTACAAGGCTTAACCAGTTATTGCAAATGCTTTGTGATTTTTTTGGATAAAAAGGCCTACAGCTGTACAAAGCACACTTGCTGTCCATCCATAATGATAGATACCCTGTGCAACTTAAAGCTCCTGTGTTACTTTCATGCCATTGAGAGCCATCCCTCTAATGAAGATAACGTTGAGTGAATGTGAAGACATTTGTTTGGTTTGGATAAGTAGTCCAAGGTTTGGATGCTTTTCTGAGCCTCCAGGGTCTAGAAACTGACAATAATCTCTTTTCTGGGCCTCCAGGGTCTAGAAACTCATAATGATCTCACAATAATCGGCTTTTGTGAGTTTTCCAATAAGTGTGTGAAGCAGGCAGTGACATTTAGTGATTAGAGCAGATGACTGGAAACCAGTAGATCTGGGTTCTATCACCTGACTTGCTGTGTGGCCTTGGGCAAGTCACATAACCATCTTTTTAAAGACCATCTAATGAAAATTCTATCTGATTATTATTATTATTTATAGTGCATTAGCACCCAGAGATCCCAGTCAAGATGAGAGCCCCATCTAAAATGAAGCATGGTCCAGTGTTTAGGACACTATCCTGGGACTTAAGAGACCCAAGATCAATTCTCTCTCTACCAGAAATTTCCTGTATGACTGTAGGCAAATGACTTAGGGTTGGTCTACATCAGCAGTTTTTGAACTGTGGGTTGCTACCCAAAAGGTGTTGTGCCATGAGCCGATGGGGTCATGGCAACTCTAATTTGTGGAGGATGACATTTTGCTCTGCAAAGCATGACCTCACATACACAGTGTGTGCAAGGTCACAATGCATGGAGGACGCCCTTTTGTGCTACAAAGTGGCATCCTCTGCACAGCATGACCTTGTATGGGTAACCCACACACCACCTGGGTGTGGTGTTCTGTCCCATCCAGTGGCACCAAGACCACTTAGAGAGAAATTAATGAGTCTGTTCTACAGCCTTAGCTAACAGCCAGTTAGCTTTTACCTCATGCTGTAGAGGCTCATACACTAAGCTCCAGAGGTCGCCAGTTCGATCCCGCCCACCACCGACCAGGGTCTCTCAGCATTACATATGCACCACATGCATGAGGTCAAGCTCTGCAAAGAATGCCATTTTGCTCTTCAAAATGGCATCCTCCATGCTGTCTGGGGTCCCACAAGGAAATAATTCACTAAAATGGGATCATGCTAGCAAAAAGTGTGAGAACTGCTAGTCTATCCTTAAAAATTACATCAACATAACTGTGCCAGGTACGGGCCCCTAACCATACACCAACAGGAGGAGGTCAGCATCAGAACAACTTCAGCTACATGAAGAAGAACAGGAGGACTTGTGGCACCTTAGAGACTACATGGACAGTAGCAATCTTCTGTCTATCTACAATGGGATTTTTTGTCAGAATAACTACGTTCATCAGGGCTCGGGTTCTTATTTACAAATCTCAAAACAAGATCAAATTCATTTCAGCTTTGGATTGGTTTCCTCTTCTATATAAACTTATTCTGCTCAATGCTCTATAAAACTAGTCTGAAAGAAGGAAGGGGAGGAGCGAGGAAGATTAGGTCGGAATAAACTCAGCTCGTTGACGCACTAGTACGAGAAATGCATGCAAGTGGTAACACATTCTGTTGTGAACTTCAAAAGCAGCTCCTGGGTTTTACTAACCTTCTCCACCCTAAGAACTCAGATAACCCAGGATCTAACAAACCTTGGCATCATGATGTTCCCGAGGAGAACCTTACTTTTGAACTATTTCCAGTTTAGGAAGACAGCTGCTAAAATGAGAGGGCCCCACTTGCATTTAATCCAAACTCCCACTGTGAGCACCACTGGATCCTCTTTGAAGTATTTTGAGGCTTAGAGACAGTGAGTCGCAGCCCAGTTCCACCACATACTAATTGCCTAACATGCAGGATAGTATTTCATAGACATGGCAGGGCTTTTCTATAGATCCTTGTGCCTTAGTTTGTGAGCTTGGCAGTATTTGATGTTTACTTTTTAATCATTTTGACAGATACTATCAAAGCTTATTTTTAAGCATTTAAATTTTCACAGTTCCGGGAATTTATGAGGTGGGGTCAGACAATGGGGGAGGGTCAGACAAGGGTTCTTTAATGACAGTAAATGTTAAGAGTCAACCAAACAGTTAAAACACAAATTGTCAACCTCACCTGTCAAAAGATACCAAGTAAGCATCCTTAAATTAAACTTCAGGTCTCAGGCAAAGGAAGAAAAATGCTGCTTATTCGTAAATTTCAATTATTCATGGAAATATCTTTTAGTCGGCATGCGTGTGTAGTGAAATTGATGAACAGGAGGACTTGTGGCACCTTAGAGACTAACAAATTTATTAGAGCATAAGCTTTCGTGGACTACAGCCCACTTCTTCGGATGCATATAGAATGGAACATATATTGAGGAGATATATATACACACATACAGAGAGCATAAACAGGTGGGAGTTGTCTTACCACCTCTGAGAGGCCAATTAATTAAGAGAAAAAAAACTTTTGAAGTGATAATCAAGCTAGCCGAGTACAGACAGACAGTTAGATAACAAGTGTGAGAATACTTACAAGGGGAGATAGATTCAATGTTTGTAATGGCTCAACCATTCCCAGTCCTTATTTAAACCGGAGTTGATTGTGTCTAGTTTGCATATCAATTCTAGCTCAGCAGTTTCTCGTTGAAATTGATGTTTACCAACATTTACCGATAAAAATCTAATCCTTCCAAGCTCATTTATGAGTAGGCTGACACTCAAATGAGTGACCTGGGGACCACATTCATTCATTCATTCTCTCTCTCTCTCACACACACACACACACCCCTCTTCCTGCCTAATGAGCAGGGACTGGAAAGCCTCTGACAAAGCCTAGTGGGTTGATTTACATGACTGGAGTGTTCAAAATCTCCGGTTATAGCCTGCTAATACCTTATAGGCAGGACAGAGTGGGTAAAAGATAGGGGTGGGGCAGCATTCTACATTACAGACACCAATACCCTGTTTCAGAGTTTGGGTAATTCAGAAGCACAGGCTCTTATATTCATATGGCTCAACATACTAACTGGGAAAGCCCAGGAAGGGATACTGGAGGGGGTCTGTTACAGTATCAAACTAGAGAACAGGATGAGTTGCTCCTTCAGCACCGGTTTGTAATGCATGGAAAGAAAATTTGCCTTATCCTGAGAGATTTCAGTCACAGACACATGCTGGAGATCTCATGCAGCCGACAGTAACATATCATGATGCCCCTTTGGCCCAAACAGTTAGCCAACATTCAGGATGTAACTGTCTGTGATATGTCCATGGCATATACACAGAGTTAGAAAAATAAACACTCATCCTAAAAGGGTGCAACAAACACTACTTTATTTCTTTGAATTCACAAATGTAACATATAACAACCAGTTACAGAAACAGATGACAGACTGCTACCTAAGGCAGAGAGGCACAGCTCAACCCACCTTTTTTCCAGACTGATGGATGAAGAGCCAGATCCCATGTTTCCCTACAAAGCCCCATAGCCTGCAAGCAGGACCAGGAACCCCCTTGCAACTTGAAGTGATACTTATCATTTTAACACAGTTTTCAATACAATCTAGTGATACGCTGTCTGACCCTTATGACCCAGGGTCCAGTGGGGACGCTGGAAGGGGTGACTCAGTCTCAAAAAAAAAAAAAAAAGCCTAATGATAATCTTGTACAAAGAGACAGAAATCCTGAAAATGTGGATTTAGAAACTGCTGCAGTGGTGATTAAGACTCAGCCATATTTAGACAGAGCATCTATCGAGATGTACCTAAAACCAGCATTGTGTTTGGAGAACTGGTGCACATCAATCAAATCTGGCAGCCACTGTGCATCCTTATCTAAAATAATAATCTTGTTTCTGTTTGTGTGATGTGTAAGCATCCTGGTTGTTAGCCATTTGCTAATATACACACGGAGGGTCACATTCAAAACAAAATAAAAACGTAAAACCAAAAAAGTTTATTGACCGACTGGTGAAACACCGATGTCACAACAGCCTGAGCAAAATGGAAATAATCCAGGCATACCAGGTAAAGATAAGGCAGGCTTTTAGTGTTTCTTTCTTCCAGTGTCTTCTTGAGTGCCCTACCTCAGGCTACAAATGTGAGGGTCCAGGAAAAAACTGAAAACTGTAAGGGAAAAAAAACTGTTTTTTTCCTGAGGCCCCAGTACTGAAAAATTGGGAATTTTGGGCAAAATTGAAAAGAAACATTTATGCAAAATATTTTCTCTCAGAATGAACAGTGAAAAAAATTTAGAGAAATGTTCAAAACCATTTTATTACTGCTGCACTTCAGTCCTTAAAGATGTTTTCTAATAACTAATAAGTGTCAAAAGAAATTATTTTATTTCAAAACTTATGGCTTTAGGCAATTACAATTCATATATACTGCAGGCCCTAGATACCATATATAGCTATGTAACCCTCTGGGGCATATTATTACAGCTCCCAGTCACTAGAGGATGCTGCCATCTTTACTAGAGAACAGAATTGAGTACAGCGACGCTTGCTTGTGGACTTCTGTCCTCCAAGTGGAGTTTGGTGTGGAGACGGGGGGGGGGGGCAGAAAGAGAGGGGGCAGGGTGATCAAATTTCCCAAAGTGAAAACAGGACACCACATGGGGCTGGCCCAAGCACTCACCCGAGCCCTGCCCTCTTCCCCTCCCCCACATGTAGGGCTGGTCCAAGCCGCTGGCCTGAGCCCTGTTCTTCCTCTCCTCTATCCCCATACAGGGGTCTTGTCCAAACCCAGCCTGCTCCCCACATGGAGCTGGCATCGCTCCTTGCCCAAGCCCTGCTGCCTGACCCCCTTTGCAGCTGGCTGTTGCTTTTCACCTGAACCCTGCCTCCCCGCCATGCAGGTGGTGTGGCTGACCAGCAGTTGGCAAGAGCAAAAGGGACAAATGCCTGTTTTTGCCAAAAAAAATCAGAATGGCTGGGAAAGGGCTTAAAAAGGAAACTGTCCTGGCTAAAATGGGATGTATGGTCACCCTGGACAGGGGAAGAAGCAGCTGCTACTCTGAAGACATTCTTTGAACAAGCCTCTTCTGCAGTCAGAATATAAACTTGTAATGCAGGGGTTGGCAACCTTTCAGAAGTGGTGTGCCAAGTCTTCATTTATTCACTCTAAGGTTTCGCGTGCCAGTAATACATTTTAACGTTTTTAGAAGGGCTCTTTCTATAAGTCTATACTATATAACTAAACTATTGTTGTATGTAAAATAAATAAGGTTTTTTAAAATGTTTAAGAAGCTTCATTTAAAATTAAATTAAAATGCAGAGCCCTCTGGACTGGTGGCCAGGAACCTGGCAGTGTGAGTGCCACTGAAAATCAGCTTGCGTGCCACATTTGGCACACATGCCATAGGTTGCCTACCCCTGGTGTAATGCAAACTCTGCAAAAAAAAAAAAAAAAAAAAGCATTTTCTCTGGAAGGATTTACAGATGGGTGGACAAATGTACAGCGATAAGTTATTTAAAAGATTTAAGAAACTGGTTGAGGCGGAATCAAACACACACAAGAGCATTAATACAGGAGAGAACATCCATATAGCAGAGTATATTAGTAGTGAAATGAGTACTAGAGAAGGTTGGAAGTGGGAAAGTATTTGCTTTGCAGACTGACAATGCCAGTAAAGGAAAGCAGCACAAGAAATCATAATGGACATATTATTGCAATAGGATGTGCTTCCCATGGCCTAAATGCTTCAAATTTCAGATTTCATGAAGTTGGGCACACTGGAAAAGATCTATAAAAGAGCAAAAGGAGTTATAAAATATGTTAAAACTACTCATATTGTGTCTGCAGTCTTTAAGAAGCAGCGGGAAGAAAAGTATAGTAAGACTAAAACGGAAACCCTGAAACTTTCTAGCAAAACAAGATGGGGAAATGTAGTGATGTCATTTGAAAGTTTACTAAAAATAAAACAGCTTTTCAAGAAACCATGATAACTGAAGATCTAAAGTAGTTAAAAGTGTAAGGCACTCTCTACTTTGAGGATATCTTTTGGGTTCACCTGCAAAACTCTGAAGATTCTACAGCCAGTTGCTTCTGCAAATCACTATCTGAATCAGATAGCATTTGTCATTGGACATTATCTTGGCCATAAATTGAGCAGAGTCAATTGTTTTTGAGAATCTAAAACTCAAAGTCAGGATGAAGTAAAAGTGAAGGACTTTATTCGTAGATGGGAAAAATTTTGCTGCAAACCAATACATGCTTTTGCAAACCTCTTAGATCCAAGGTTCAAAGATAGCAATGTTGGCAATGATAGCATTGTTACAGCATTTGACTGGATTACTAAACAAGCAACACTCTTAGAACTAGATGTTGCAAAAGTACTTACAAAGGCTGCAGAATACAGAACCTCTTCTAGGAGCGCAAACTGAGAATCTGCTAAGCAGATTGTTGATACAATATAGTGGTACGGCCTTTGTACAACACAATCTCAGACTCCTCTTGCTTCTCCTCTACTTCAGATTCCTCCATTTTCTGCAGCCTGTGAAAGTAACTGGTCAGTGTTTGGAAATATGAACCCAGTCAAGAAACAGGCTACCATGTGAAAGAGTTGACAAGCTTGTTTCAATTCATGCAAATCCTAAATTTAATACAGCTTCATCTTTAACATAAAGATCATAGTGAAAGTTCAGAATTTTGAACCCTATGGATATAACCTTCCTTTTTATTTACAAGTAAACAATATTGATGCTTTCTATTTTCAACCTTTAAAAATTTTGTTTCTATTTTAGAAATGTCAACAGGCAAAAAAACAAAACAAAAAACCCCCCCAACAACCACAAGTACCTTAGGGCAGAGGTTCTCAAACTGGGAGGTGCACCGCGCTGGGAGGGGGGGCAGGGAGTTCTGGGGGAGGAGAAGGCAGCATAAGAAGCTGCTCTGCCTTGAGAACTGGGCAGCCCCTATTCTCCATCAAACAAAAAGAAACATTTATAAACTCAAAACAAAAGGAGATACTCCCCCTCCCACCTTGCTGGAGAGATGGGTGGGTGTTGTCCTGTTACTAGCCCCAGGGCATCAATACCTTCCACTAAACAGGGCCTTAGCTTTTGTTGTTTCCCCCTGTAGAGCGGAGACGAGTGTCTCATCCTGGAGAAGCCTGTCTCCCTACTACCCAGAACATTACTTCCCTCCCCCAGCCAAGGAGGGGTTTTTAAAGATCTCAGGCAGCTCTTAATTGGACTCAATGTCCCGAATTGATCTTCTCAGCTTATAAGAAAAAGGGCCTTTATCATTCTAGGGCTAACATACCTGCCTTCCTTCTCTTCAGATCATATCAATCTTTCAGCTTTTTACTAAACATTTCCGTGGAGAGAAACATTTATGAGTTTCTACTCAATTTTTTGAACAGCTACTCCCCTCTCTTGCAGCCCTCCAGCCTGACTTCCTCACAAGTGGCAGATCCGTGCCTGCTCAAACCAGCCAAGAGTAACACCCAACATTGACTTCAAAGGGAGCCCATCCAGACCCCGAGATGCACTTCACTGCTTGTAGCACCATTTATTATTGTATAGCATGCAGCAGTGCGTTAGGTGCTTCACAGCACATGAAGAAATAAAAGACCTCGGCCCAAAAGAGTACACGCTGAATTTAACAAAATGAGTGGCAAGGAGAGGAGAAGAGACATGGCATGGAAAGATGAGAGTTACTATTAATGCAGCTATTACAGTTTATCTATGTACGCACTTCATGATGGATCGGGGATATCGGGTTTTCAGTGTCTAGAAGGTAATGATACAAGATGTTGAAAATGCTAAATTGCTTTGTCGGGAGCATCCCGGGAGAGATGAGTTTTCAAGAGGGACTTGAGAACCTGATCCAAAGTGCATTGAAGTCAATGTGAGTGTTTCTGCTGGCTTCAGTGGGCTACGGATCAGGCCATAGAAGGAATAGTTGAGCATTCTAGGGGCATGACGTAATAAAAAGCATGGAGAGGCATTTGGAATCATCTGAGCAATTAGCTAAGACAGTGTCAGGAACTCTGCTAGCTCGGTGTGCAGTTGCCTGGTGACCCAACGAGCTCAGCTGGGCCCAATAAACCCTCGCTAAGTGCCTGTGCTCCCTGGCTGGACAGAAGGGCCAACAGATCACTATTTAAGCCCGGAGGCCAAAGCAGCACAGTGTGTTCCATACCTGCAGCTGCACCAGATCTGCTTTCTGTACAGGCCCTTGTTCCAACCCTAGTCCCTACTTTCCTCAGAACTCCTGCTTCTGACCATTGGCCTGTCCCCTGACTTATGTCTCCAGTTCTGTGCTCTGATTCCACTCTGACCACTAGGCCAGATGCCTGTTCTCACCACTAGGTTGCACTGCCTGGACCCTGGTGTGTATCACACAGCAACAGATGGGAAAAGAAAGAGTAAAGGAAGGTGACAGCTTCAACACAAACTGATCATGGAGTTTATTGTCCATTTTAATCTTTGTTTAAATGTTTTGTTATGTTAAGATCTGAAGCAGACTCCAGAGCTGGAGGTAAATGTACTGTGCTATATTTTTTTGCTAAGAAAAGCAAGTTAAGTTTTTATTTAAAATTACGATAAGCATACACTGCAGCACTTTGCTATTCAATCTCTGTTGGGAGGGTGGTTGACGCTGCCTTTTTGGGGGGATGAACGTGATCAGGTTTGCGAATGAGCAGAGTGAGGACCTAGCCAGGCTCTACTCTGCCTATTTAATCAATGGCCTGGAGAAGATGTTGCTATGGCCCACTGTAAAATAGAGTGAGGACAGTCAGTTGCATGAGTTTCTTTGTTCAACTGTGTGTGAATTTAATGCTCGTTAAGGAGCCCTGGCTGATCGGTCTGGAGACTCAGGTCAAATTGTCAAACATGGGTGCCTAAAGTTAGGCATCTCAACAAGTGACCTGCTATTCACGGTGTTGAGTATCAGCAGCTCCTAGGGGAGTTCAGAAGTGCAGAATTCCAAATGTAGGTGCCTAGATCAAAGGCCTGACTTTTGAACTTGGCTCAACTTAAGGGCACCCACATTTTGCCCAGAAGTCCTCTCTGTTTATCCACAAAATTGGCACAGCACAGACCGGGCAACATTCTCACTATCCAATAGAAAAGCCTGCCTCCCTTCACTGCTACACTGATAGTAACCAGAAATCAAATTGCATGAGAGTGGCTAAAAAGGGAACAAGTTAGGCGGAGAAGCCTCCCTGGAGTGAATCAAGTTGCAAGCAATTTCAGCACCTGTCAGAGAGGGAGTGTCACTCATGTCCTGTTGGGCTGAACATTCAACACCCCCTCTTTTTCTCTCCTCCAATTCCCTTCTTCTCTTTTGAAGCAGAATCAGCAGTCACAGGCAGATACCTTCCTTAAGAGCATTTCAAGACAAAGCATTGGCTTTAACACGGAGAGGTCACCCCTGGTATGTCTCACAAGTGGCCTCATTTTCATCACTTACATACCTTATCTATTCATCTGAACAGATAGGGTACTCAATACACCATTACAATTACAATCCACATCCAAAGAAAGTACTGAACTAAGCATGAAGCTGGAGTGCACACAATGCACCGTGAATACATTATGCCGGCTGCTAGCTCATGACAATGGGCCTGTATAATTAACTGGATGAGGAGATTCAGAAGTGCTGTTTCCAATTAAAAATAACACTTTTGCAAGGGCAAATGAGTGAGGCAGTGGTTGTAATTCTAATGCAGCTCTAGCAGCCGCCTCATTTGTCCTAGAAGACCCTGTCTTCCTGCCCCAGATTGGTACCCTATACCCTCCTCTTCCTCCTATACCAAAACAACTTCCTACATCCCTCAGTGCTTGAGAGCTACTGACCAGGGCGGGCAGGAGGGAGATTAGAAAGAATTCCCCCAGAGGAAGTTATTCCACAACAGAGCGAGTCAAAAATATTCAGTCAAAAAATTGATGAAAAATGGTCCTTTTTAAAAAAAAAATCATTTTTATGTGGAAAAGCCTCTCAGCCTAAACAGCTTTTGGTTTTCTAAAACCTAAAAAATGCTTGCTTTTTTTCATAGAAAAAGCAGAACACGTCTGTGAAATATTTTGAGGGAAAAAATGTAAAATTTGCATTGCCTTTAAAAATTTCCACACAAACTGCCATTTTCTGAACATCTCTAGAATGCACCAGTGTCAGGGTTCTTGCACCTTCCTCCGAAGGAACTGGTAGTGCTCACAGTTAGAGACTGGACTACTGGGAGGGCAATTCCTCTGCTTCCATTCCGGGTTTAACCATGGTGCTTTTATCCAGGAAGGAGAGAGGGCCTAAAGAGCTCATCCCAACCTGTTGTAAAGCTTTGATAATAGCAACAGATAAATTCACTCATATTGACATTATCATTTCTCTTTGGGAAGACAAATGAGATTGAAAGCACCTCTCTCCTAGGCAACAATTATGGGCTCAGACTTGTTCTCCTTGAAATAAATGAGAGTTTTGCCATTGATTTAGTGGAAGCATGATTGGGCCCCTTAAATGCACACTGCATGTTGCTTTCAGTGGTCAGCAGACATCACTTCAGGAAATCAGTTTGTTATGTTGCATTACACAGTGTGACAAAATGATGCAGTGAATAAGGAATGAAATGCTGACTCTTTCATAAATCTTTAAAGTGACAAAGCTGTTGTGAACCAGGGAAGCTACTGTCAGTTCGTTTAGCAGACAAAGAACAAACTGATGATGACTGAACATTTAGTAAGTGACATCCATCCCCACGGCGGGTGGTTTGGCCTCAAGCATGAAGAATGGGATGTCAGTTCATCTCTTCTCCCAGTGAAAGGACAGTGCACTGTATATATACACGCATTAACCCCAAACAAATTAACAATCACCTTGGGAATTCAGCGACAAAGTGAGTATTCACCTACGAAAGCTTATGCTCCAATACGTCTGTTAGTCTATAAGGTGCCACAGAACTCTTTGCCGCTTTTCTTGGGAATTGAGAATTTCAAACTTATTTTTTTAACTTATGCGGTGTTGTTGTGCCCCACGATATTAGAGAGACCAGGTGTGTGAAGTAATATTGTTTATTGGACCAACTTTTGTTGGTAAGAGAGACAAGTTTTCGAGTTTACACATACAGGGCTGGCTCCAGGCACCAGCCGACCAAGCACGTACCTGGGGCGGCACCTTGTAAGGAGAGGCCAATCTTGAGGTGGCAGGGGGCGCTCGGGGTAATTTTTTTTGTTCTTTTGTTTCAGCCGGGCGGTGCTTGGGGGGGGGGGGGGGGTTGTTTGTCTTTCAGCGGCATGGCGTGGCGCTCAGGGGGCGTGTTTTGCCAGTGCGGCGCTGGGGTGTTCCGGCAGTGTGGCGCTCGGGGTTTTGTTGTTGTTTTTTTTGGTTTGGCGGGGCGGTGCTCGAGGTTTTTTGTTGTTGTTGTTTTTGGTTCGGCCGGGCGGCGCTTGGGGGGGTTGGGTTGTTTTTGTTTCAGCGGTGTGGCGTGGAGCTCGGGGGGGGTGGGGTGTTTTGGCGGCACACAGCTGGGGTGGGGGTGTTTCAGCGGCACGGCGCTGCGCTGGGGGGGGGTTGCTTCGGCGGCACAGCGCTCGGGAGGGGTGTTTTTGCTTAGGGCGGCAAAAAAATTAGAGCTGGCCCTGTACACATAGCTCTTATAAATTAGGGCCCGACCAAATCCACAATGCATTCTGGTCAATTTCATGGCCATAGGATTTGAAAATTGGTCAATTTCATGACTTTAGATGTTTACATCTGAGATTTCATGGTGTTGTAACCATGGGGGTCCCAACCCAAAAGGGGGTTGGGGGGGTTGAAAAGTTGTTGTAGGGAGGCTGTGGGATTGCCACCCATAGTTCTGTGCTGCTTTCAGAGCCCAGCTCTGAAGGCAGCAGCCACAGAGCTTCCTGCAGCTGCAGGAGGTTCCTGGAGGTGGGTCTGATCTCCCCCATGCTGCTGGGAGCACCCCAGCTAGGGGCTCCTAGCTGCTAGTCCAGAGTGTCCTGCACTGGGAGGTACGCAGAGGTACGCAGAGATGGGTCTGATCTCCTCCCGAGAGCAGCTGTGAAAGGGAAGAACAAGTCCTGTCCTTCCCCACCCCAGGGGGGGGAGGGGGCTAGCAGCTAGGAGACCCCGGCTGGAGTGCTCCCCGCAGCACAGACCCACCTCCACCTCCAAGAACCTCCCCCTGCTGCAGGAAGCTCCAGGACTGCTGCCCAGCCACAGAGCTTCCTGCAGCAGGGGGAGGTATCCAGAAGTGGTTCTGATCTCCACTTGAGAACAGCTGTGCAGGGGAAGAGTAAGTCCCACCCCTCCCCAGCCTGGGGACTAGCAGCTGGAGCCCAGGAAACGGTAAGAGACCCCAGCTGGGGTGCCCCCCAGCCTTGCTCCTCCCCCTCCCCACCCCTCCAATAGCTAGATTTATCGGGGGAGGGCTTATCGCAGGGATCGGCAACCTTTGGCACATGACCCACCAAGCTAAGCACCCTGGCGGTCCGGGCCGGTTTGTTTACTTGCCGCATCCGCAGGTGCAGCCAATCGCGGCTCCCACTGGCTGTGGTTCGCCGCTCCAGGCCAATGGGGGCTGCGAGAAGTGGCGGCCAGCACATCTCTCAGCCCGCACCACTTCCCGCAGCCCCCATTGGCCTGAAGCGGCGAACCGTGGCCAGTGGGAGCCGCGATCGGCCGAACCTGCAGACGCGGCAGGTAAACAAACCGGCCCGGCCCACCAGGGTGCTTACCCTGGTGGGCCGCATGCCAAAGGTTGCCGATACCTGACCTATTGCATCAGTGACATGTTTTCCATGGCTGTGAATTTGGTAGGGTCCTACTTATAGTAATCACATGGATGCCAAAATGCAAATCTGTCTCCTTATCTAGCTTTTCAATCCAATGTTCCTGTACACCAGCTTGCTATCATAAGATTGCTTATGAATAGAGCTGGTCAGGAATTTTTTGATAAAACTTATCAGTTTGGCACAAGATATGCTTCTGTACAGCATGGTATTTATTCACGGCACTATCTTGATAGTATTAGTTTCTATTTTGTTCTATTCTTATCTAATTGCCCTTTGCCTGGCTCAGGAACCTAGGACATTGTGCAAGCAGTTAAAATGTCTTATAGTTATCATAAAGTTGCTTAGGGTTACCATACATCCGGTTTTTCCCGGACATGTCCGTCTTTTCGGCAATCAAACCCCCGTCCGGGGGGAACTGCCAAAAAGCCGAACATGTCCGGGAAAAATACCGGACGGGAACTTCCTCTCCCGCGGCTGCTCTGCTCCTCCCCTGACTCAGACTTTGGCTCTGTTTAAGAGCCAAGCTGCCCGAACCAGTGCTACCGGCTTCGGGCAGCCCCCGTGCCTCCGGACCCCAGCCGCTGGCCGGGCACTTCCCTTCCCGGGCTCCAGCTGCTCTGCTCCGGCGGCTGGGGTCCGGAGGCACGGGAGCTGCCCGAAGCCGGAGCACTCGGGCAGCTCGGCTCTTAAACAGAGCCGAAGAATCAGGGGAGGATCAGAGCAGCTGGAGCCCGGGAGGGGAAGTGCCCGGCCGGGGGCGCAGGGTCCGGAGGCATAGGGGCTGCCCGAAGCCCGAGCGCTACCGGCTTCATGGTTTGCCGGGCAGCCTCCAGACCCTGCGCCCCCGGCCGGGCACTTCCCCTCCTGGGCTCCAGCTGCTCTGATCCTCCCCTGACTCTTCGGCTCTGTTTAAGAGCCAAGCTGCCCAAGCCAGTGCTACCGGCTTCGGGCAGCCCCCGTGCCTCCGGACCCCGAGCCGCCGGCTGGGCACTTCCCTTCCCAGGCTCCAGCTGCTCTGCTCCGGCGGCGCAGGGTCCGGAGGCATGGGGGCTGCCCGAAGCCGGTAGCACCGGCTCGGGCAGCTTGGCTCTAAAACAGAGCCGAAGAATCAGGGGAGGAGCAGAGCAGCTGGAGCCCGGGAGGGGAAGTGCCCGGCCGGGGGCGCAGGGTCCAGAGGCATGGGGGCTGCCCGAAGCCCAAGCACTACCGGCTCCACAGTTTGCCGGGCAGCCTCCAGACCCTGTGCCCCCGGCTGGGCGCTTCCCCTCCCGGGCTCCAGCTGCGCTGGGGAAGCACCGGCCAGGGGCGCAGGGTCTGGAGGCTGCCCGGCAAACCGTGAAGCCGGTAGTGCTTGGGCAGCCCTTTTCGCGTGGCTGGGAGGGAGGAGGGGGAGTTAGGGCAGGGACTTTGGGGAATGGGCGGGGAATGGGCGGAGTTGGGGCGGGGGCGGGGGTGGGAAAGGGGCAGGGCCAGGGCCCCGTGGAGTGTCCTCTTTTTTTATTTTTTAAATATGGTAACCCTAAAGTTGCTAGAAACCTGCAACCCACTAGGAGTGCACAGCTCTCGCTGCACCGCACACCCCTCGTTCCTGGGAACTGCATGGCTTGCTCTTATCCATGCAGGGAGTGGGCTGATCCCAAATTTAGGATTCGAAAGCACAAAAGACTCCTACATACTTCCTTCCTCAGCTGCTTCTGTGCTCCTTGGGCCTAGCTGAAAATATGGCACTTAGTATTTAAGTGACTTGAGGTTTTTTTTTCCCCCTTTTTTAAACTGTCCTGCAGCTCCCACTGAGAGATTTTCCCATCCTCTCAACACAGGGCGGTCCTGTCCCCAGAATTGCAGGGACATCACTTTGCCATTGTCATGACATCGTAATGTCATCCCTTTAGACTTGCGCTGAAATTGTTTTGCCATTATGTTATCTTGGTGATTCAAATTTGAACTCAAGTGAACATTACCCTCCAGGCTTCCTTGGAAAAGCTTGTGAAACATGCTGCATTCCCTCCATCACTCGGGATTAAGGAACTAGCCTAGAAGCTGCCCGTATTTATATCTCAGAGTCTGAGATATCTCTGCGAGTCTCTGGGAGAAAAAATTACAATTAAAAGCTCCCTTTTCCTTTTTGGAAGATACTGCAGTGGCTTAGAGTCCCGTCTCTTCAGTAGGGTAAGAGTACGTATAAGACCCTGGTGGCAGAGGGCTAAATACTTCAGTCCTCACTCATTCAAAACTTCCTTAACTTCAATAGTAGTTATCATTAGTACAACACCTAGAGCAGCCAAGTGAGATTAGAGCCCCAGTGTGCTAGGCACTGCAAATACACATAGTAGTGAAGAGAGAAGGTCTTGTGGGCTGGGACCCAGGAGAGCTGGGTTCAACTCCCAGCTTTGACTTTGGGTAAGTCACAATCTCTCTGTGCCTCAGTTCCCTATCTGTAAAATAGGCATAATGCCACTTCCTTTCTCCCATTCTGTCTCAAACTCATAGACTTTAAGCCCTGAAAGAACCATCATGATCATCTAATCCGGGGATCGGCAACCTTTGGCACGTGGCCTGTCAGGGAAATCCGCTGGCGGGCTAGGATGGTTTGTTTACCTGCAGCGTCCACAGGTTCGGCCGATCGCAGCTCCCATTGGCCGTGGTTCGCTGTTCCAGGCCAATGGGGGCTGCGGGAAGTGGCGCGGGCCGAGGGATGTGCTAGCCCCTGCTTCCCGCAGCCCCCATTGGCCTGGAACAGCGAACTGTGGCCAGTGGGAGCTGCGATCGGCCGAACCTGTTGACGCTACAGGTAAACAAATCTCCCAGCCCACCAGTGGATTTCCCTGATGGGCTGCGTGCCAAAGGTTGCCGATCCCTGATCTAGTCTGACCTCTTGCACATTGCAGGCCACAGAACCACCCACACCTGTAACAGGCCCATAGCCTCTGGCCGAGTTAGTGAAGTCCTCAAACCTTGTTTTAAAGGCTTCAACATACAGAGAATCCACCATTTACTCTGGTTCAAACCAGCATGTGACTCATGCCCCATTGTGCAGAGAAAGACCAAAAAACCCACCCTACGATCTCTGCAATCTGACTTGAGGGAAAATTCCTCCCTGACCCCAAATATGGTGCTCAGTTAGACCCTGAGCATGTGGGTGAGACTCACCAGCCAGACAGCTGGGAAAGAATTCTCTGTAGTAACTCAGAACCCTCCCTATCTATTGTCCCGTCTCCAGCCATTGGAGATATTTGCTAATAGGAGTTGTGGATGGCCCAATGCCATTGTAGGCAATCACATCATAGCATCCCCTCCATAAACTTTTCAAACTAAGTCTTGAAAGAAGTTAGGTTTTTTGCTCCATGACTACCCTTGAAAGGCTGTTCCAGAACTCCATGCCTTTGATGGTTAGAATCCTTTGTCTATTCATGGCCAGTTTATATCCATTTGTTCTTGTGCGAATACTGGCCCTTAACTTAAATAACTCCTCTTCCTCCCTGGTATTTATCCCTCTGATGTATTTATAAAGAGCAATCATATCTCCCCTCAACTTTACTTTTGTTAGGCTAAAGAAGCCAAGCTCCTTAAATCTCCTCTTGTAAGGTAAGTTTTCCGTTCCTCAGATCATCCTAGTAGCTTTTCTCTGCACCTGTTCCAGTTTGAATTCATCTTTCTTAAACATCGGAGACAAGAACTGCACACAGTATTCCAGATGAGGTCTCACCAGTGCCTTGAACAATGGTAATAACACTTCCCTGTCTCTACTGGAGATACCTTGCCTGATGTATCCAAGGACTGCATTAGCCTTTTTTGCAGCTGCATCACATTGGAGGCTCATAGTCATCCTGAGATTGAACAATATACCCAGGCCTTTCTCCTCTGTTTCTTCCAACTGATAAATCTCCAGCTTATAGCAAAAATTCTTGTTGTTAGTCCTTAAGTGCATGAACTTGCACTTTGCACTGTTCTTTCATTCCATTTATTTTATGCACGTTTTCAAGATTGCCCAGATCTTTTTGTATGATATTCTAGTCCTCCTCTGTACAGGCAATACCTCCCAACTTTATGACATCTCAAAGTTTATTAGCAAACTCCCACTTTTTATGCCAAGGTCATTAATGAAAATGTTAAATAAGTAATGGAGGACCCTCTCTCCAAGCCTGACAGTTCATCTTTCAGTATGGTCCATTGTAGTCTCCCTTTTAACCAGAGTCCTTTTAACCAGATCTTTACCCACCTTTCAATTCTCATATCAATCCCCATTATCTCCAATATAACTAATAATTTCCCATGTGGAACTGTATCTAATGCTGAACTCCAGGTAGATTAGTTCTACTGCATTTCCTTTGTCTAGAAAATCAGTTATCTTCTCAAAGAAATATCAGGTTGGTGTGGCATGATCTACCATTTGTAAAACCATGTTACATTTTATCCCAATGACCATTTACCTCTTTGTATTTAATGACTCTTTCTTTCAAAATTTGTTCTAAGATCTTATATATATTTGAGGTGAATCTAATGGGCCTGTAGTTTCCTGGTTCACTATTTTTTCCCTTTCTTAAATCATAGACTCATAGGACTGGAAGGGATCTCGAGAGGTCATCTAGTCCAGTCCCCTGCACTCATGGCAGGACTAAGTATTATCTAGACCATCCCTGGCAGGTGTTTGTCCAACCTGCTCTTAAAAATCTCCAATGACAGAGATTCCACAACCTCCCTGAGCAATTTATTCCAGTGCTTAACCATCATGACAGGAAGTTTTTCCTAATGTCCAACTTAAATAGCCCTTTCTGCAATTTAAGCTCATTGCTTCTTTTCCTATCCTCAGAGGTTAAGAAGAACAATTTTCACCCTACTTCTTGTAACAACCTTTATGTACTTGAAAACTGTTATGTCCCCTCTCAGTCTTCTATTCTCCAGACTAGACCAATCCAATTTTTTCAATCTTCCCTCACTGATCATGTTTTCTAGATGTTTACTCATTTGTGTTGCTCTTCTATAGACTTTCTCCAATTTGTCCACATATTTCTTGAACTGTGCCCAGAACTGGACACAATACTCCAGTTGAGGCCCAATCAGTGCTCAGTAAAGCAGAAGACTTACTTCTCGTGTTTTGCTTACAAACATTCCTGCTAATACATCCCAGAAGGATGTTTGCTTTTTTTGCAACAGCGTTACACTGTTGACTCATATTTAGCTTGTGATCCACTACAGCCCCCAGATCCTTTTCTGCAGTACTCCTTCCTAGGCAGTCATTTCCCATATTGTTTGTGTGCAACCAATTGTTCCTTCCTAAGTGGAGTACTTTACATTTGTCCTTATTGAATTTCATCCTATTTACTTCAGACCATTTCTCCAGTTTGTGCAGATCCTTTTGAATTTTAATCCTATCCTCCAAAGCACTTGCAGCCCCTCCCAGGTTGGTATCATCCACAAAATGTATAAAGGTACTCTCTATGCCATTAACTAAATCATTGATGAAGATATTGAACTGAACCAGACCCAGAACTGATCCCTGCAAGACCCCACTTGATATGCCATTCCAGCTTGACTGTGAACCACTGATATCTACTCTCTGGGAATGGTTTTTTAACCAGTTTTGCACCCACCTTATAGTAGCTCCATCTAGGTTGTATTTCCTTAACTTGTTTATAAGAAGGTCATGCAAGACAGTATCAAAAGTCTTACTAAAGTCAAGATATACTACATCTACCACCTCCTTCCTATCCACAAGACTTGTTCCCTGTCAAAGAAAGCTATTAGGTTGATTTGACATGATTTGTTCTTGACATATCCATGCTGACTGTTACTTATCACCTTATCATCTTCTAGGTGCTTGCAAATTAATTGCTTAATTATTTGTTCCATTATCTTTCCAATAGGTACTATATTTGCTATTTGCTGGTCATAGGGTATGACCCCCCCAAGTTTACAGATTCATTAAAAGCTCTTGCTATTGGGCTTCCAATTTCGTATGCCAGTTCATTTCGTATTTTTGGATGGAGATCAACCCTCCGTGTTGGTCCAATTAAGCTGTTTGCGTTAGAATTCCACCTCCGATATGAAATTACAACTTCCATGTTCTTGTTCCATTAGCTCCCCTGCCACTGCCTCCAACCCCCTCATTACCTTTATTAAAAACTGAGGCAAAATATTCATTTAGGTGTTGGGCCATGCCTAAATTATCTTTAGTAGTCTCTACCCTATTCTTACTATTTAGCAGTCCCACTTCTTCCCTGGTTTTCTTTTTATTGAAATGGCTAAAGAGCCTTTTACTCTTGATTTTAATTTCATTTACAAGGTCCAACTCAGCTTGGCCTTGGCAGTTCTTACTTTTCCAATACACTTTCTGACCTCCAAAGGGTAGCTTTCCTTGCTGATACATCCCTCCTTCCATTCTGTATAGACTTTCTGCTTTCTCTTAATAACCTGTTTGAGATGCTTGCTCTTTCAGTTTGGTCTGCAACCCTTCCCTAGGAGTTTTTCCCCCTTGCTTGGGATGCAGATTTCAGATAAATTCTACAACTATGACAGATTAATTCCAATCCTCCTCCACCTTCACATCCTTGTGTTCTGAGTCCACTTCCCTTGATTTTTTTAAAGTTTGCCCTTCTGAAATCAAGGACAGGAGCTGTAGACCTATTTTTGTTCACCCTTCCATTTAGTTTAAACTGAATTCTCTCATTATCACAAAAAACAAAAAGGTTTTGGCTGAAAAAAACATTTTTTTTGATGAAAAGTTGAAATTGTCTGCAACAGTGGGAAAGAAAACATTCTCTAACCACCTCTAGAATTTCATTTTCCTCCTATGTTTCTAATCTCTCTTGATTGCTGGGTTTTATTTCTCTATCCTCACAAGTGCTTACAGCTCCTCAGGACTTAGCATCCTCTGACAATTTTCACTGCCATGTTATTGGCTTTGTTTTCTAGATCATTCATGGATTTCCTTATCTAGATTATCATTAGAAGTCTTCATTGTTGAGTCCCAAAATGAGTCAACAAGAATAGTGGGTAGGCGTTATTATTATTTTAGTTTAGGTTTATGGTAGCACTGAGGAGCCCAGTCATGGAGCATGGCCCCATTATCCAAGGCCATGCACAACCAGAACAAAAAGACAGGACCTGCCCCAAAGAGCTTACAATGTAGGAGAAGAGACAACAGCTGGAGACAGATACAGATACACAAAGAAACAATGACATAATGCTGGTCAGCATGATAGGCAGTGATCTCAGCACACCAGTGGTCTAACCATTGTCAAATAGTCAGCCTGTTGGATTTTCATACAGTATAATATATTGCAGGACTCTTTACAAATCCTAAAGTTCAGTATCTACTATTTTAGGGTCTTAGAATTCCACTCGTTCTGTCAGAAAGGTGTCTTTTTCCAGTTAATCCACAACATTTACACTTCAGGACAGGTAGAATTAGCTGTCTGCTGTCTTCTTTCTCTCTTATTTACCTTATCTTTACCTCAGTTTGCATATTACATCTAGCACCATAGAAACTGTTGCTCCTGTTTATACACACAAGGCAGAGAGATCTTCATGCTAATTAATGCAGTTACCCTGCAAAGGATCCCATGGAGAAGGCACGTGCTTTGATGGGTCATAATACCCTGTATACAGTACAACACTGTTTCATATCAGTTTGTAGTATAAACACGTAGTGTTTGTTATGTCCCCAGAAAGGGAATCTCTCTTGGGCTCCAGCTACCAGCTCCCCAGGAGAACCTCCCAATTCCTGAACTATACTTAACTTGCTGTGACATGACAGCTCATTACAGTCACAGCGTTTCACAACCTTGTAGATGCCTCTTTGTAAAGAAAATTGATTATCTAGAATAAGGTTGCATCCTTGAGCCAACCTTAGTCGGCTCTCTGAGCCTGCTTTTGTGTTTGCCTGCAAAGCAACAGACATTATATCTGGAACAAAGCAAAGTTAACTCCTCTTCTAAACAGAACTTAAGGGAGAATGTGACCCAGCAGTCCAAATAACTCATTCACGCCTGTCTAGACTCAGTTACCTGAATGACATGCAGAAAAGAATCCTTCCTATCTCCATCAAATGGAGCATAAATAACTTTAATAGGCTGTAGTTTTACTTTGGTTTTCCTTTCTCTCCTAGAGTTTCCAAATAGAAGTTATATAGAGAAATGTACATAGACTGCAGGATCTTCAAGGCAGGGAATCTGTCTTGCTTTAAAAGCCAAACTCTTCTTGTTTTACTCAGGTGAGTAAAGCATTGGGACTTATTACATGAGCAAAGTGAGCAGTATTTGGACACATTTGCAAGGCTTAGATATAAATTTTCCATGCTGTCTGCATGATTTCTGATTAATAAGGTTGGAACTGTGCTCAATTATAATATTTAAACTCTTTGTAAGTGTATGTTAACTGATAGACATCTTGTGAGCTATGTTGTATTGACGCTGTGCTGCATCTGTGTAATGTAAAATCCCAATAACCTTTAAGTATGGGTGAGATTGACTGCAGTTGCATACAATCCTGATTATCAAAGCAGTGGCACGTAGGGGTGGGAGTGGTAGAAATTACCTGTGTTAATATAACATATGACGTGCATGGGTAACATTTTAAAAAGTCAAGAAATGTTGACATTAAAGGTTGAGCGATATTATTAACTTGCCATGTTGCAGTAATCTAATACCCTTGCTGTCTTTCCTTTCCATTTTCTCCATCTTTATCATATCAAATATCGTAATAATTCTGTGACCACCCAGGTCTAAGTAATCATCATTGTGCTGTACACCACAGCAATCAGCATTCCACAGTGAAAGAAGGGCCAACATTCTTAGCTCCCTGCTCCTAACTTGGGATCTTCCATTAACCTTGTTTCCAAAATCCAAAGTAGCAGCGCAATGCCACTAAACATGGAAAAATCCCTAGCTTTTACATTTGCACTGTGGCAGTCAGTGGGAGTTTGCCACATGTGATATACAGATCATTTATAGTTAGTTTGTATAATAAACTTTACACAATAATCTAACAAAATAGATAAAAGAGAGGGGTGGGGAAGAGACTTGTCTAGCAGAATGAATTATGTGTTAGTACAAACACCATACAAATTACCATTTTTTGGACCAGATGGCCTGTTTCCTGTCTCACCTTGTCGGTTGTGTAACATTGAAATTATTTTTATTTGTGCTTTTATAAACCTAATTTAGCAAGTCTGTGTTGGTGGCTGTGTCATCTATTCCTAATTAACCATTGCCTGAAAATTTTATTAACCTGCTGTATGAACATTATCTCCTTCAGGATCCTACGTGCGCTTCACACTCTTCTCTAAATCTTTAATGGCCATCACTAGGCTGATCCTTAATAGGTTTTTTTTTTAAACTCATAACCAGGTACTATTCAATAGCAAAGAAAAGAATGATTTCCTACTTGTAAGCTCTTCAGGGGTAGGGACCATCTTTTTAAGTATTTGTACAGCACCTAGCACAATGTGGCTCTGATTGATGCCCCTAAACACTACTGCAATACAAATGGACTATAGGTTTATTAAGAATCCATAGGTTAATTGCTACTTTCATAGAGTTTTCTCCTGTCATAGTTTGAAATATACATTGAGTTTCTGTCCCGTTATCTGGGGTGTGTAAGTCATTCAATAGTAATATATGCCAGGGCAATATAAACTTTACTGTCAGGGACGGCACGTGATCCTGCTATGAAGGCAGGGGACTGGACTCAATGACCTTTCAAGGTCCCTTCCAGTTCTATGAGATAGGCATATCTCCATCATACTCAGTCTGAAATATCAGTTAACGATATGGAGCAATCACGATTGTAGTTAAATTGTTTACAGTGGGTAATAAAACAGGGTAGTGTTAGAATGAAAAGAGATGTTGTCTGTGCTCAGATATGTCTAGGTAAACTATGAACATCAGACTTTTACTGAAAAGGAAAGAGATTAAAGATTTTGTTATGATTAGACTATCTAGATCAGTGGTTTGCAAACTTTTTTTTTTCCACAGACCATTTGAAAATTGTTGAGGGTCTTGGCGGACCACTTAACGATCTTTCCAAATATTGTTTGTACCGTTAGCTAACTATTGTAAAGTGCTTTGGATAAAAGCGCTATATAAAAAAATATTAATAATTTTTTGTTCTACAAATAAAAGCACACAACTCATATTTTAATATCAGTAGTCTTATCTTTCTAATGCGACGGATGTGCCCTCTCTCCCCCGCCACGGCAGCCCCTGAGCTGGGACTGGGAAAGGGGGGGTCTCTCCCCAGCAGCCGCAGCCCTGGAGCTGGGGAAAATCGCCTCTTTCTCTGGCTGCTGCCCTGCATGTCCCAAATTCCCCCCACCCTCTCTTCTCACCCCACTGCCCCCTCCCACCTACTCCCTGGTCCCCCCAAGCCCACCACCTCACCTTACAGGTGCATCTTCTCCAGGGTCCAGGCACCTAATTAGTGGAGCCATGCCTGCGCAGCTCCACTAATTCGGCGGATGGCCCTTCATTCTGTCATGTGTGGCTCTCCTGTCTAATCTACACAGTAACTCCCCTCCTCCCCCCTTACTCTGTAGGAATTTTAGCCTTTTATAATTCTTAGTGGCAGGGGCTTGGGGTTCAAAGTTAGAGGTACTTTGTGCCTGCTTGGATCCCAGGTTTTGGTTTCGACCGAGCTGGAATAATTATGCCTACAGATCCTTTTCTTTCTTAAACTTAAAGAAAGAAGCTAGCTTAGTGGCTGGCAGGTTGTCATGTAAGAGACCTGGCCTTGATCAGTAGGCCTGGGCTTTTGCTCCCCGGCACAGCACTCATCCCTAGGAAAGACTCCATCCCTCATCACACTGTGGCTGAGCTGTGAGAGGACGTGATTAGTGATGCACAAACCTTTCACGATTCGGAGACTCAGCTCTGTTCCGACGAGCACCCGGCAGCTCAGATGCTTATTCAGACTCTCTGAACCACTTCAGAGTGCAAAGTTGGGCTGGGAATCTCATGAGGGAAGCCGCTTGGAATAAATCTACAGCATTTCTTGCTTCCAGCTGTGCCAGAAATACCTCATCCATGGTATTTCAGGCACTTCCTTTTCTGGTCCAGGCTAAAACAAGAAAGTTCACAGGCAGCAGCAAAAAGAAAAAATTGTGGGATGGGGGGGGTAAGGCAGGACTTAGGGGTGGGAGAGCAGGTGAGGGGCAAAAACCAAATATTGTCATAGCTAGAAAAATGCTTTTTATTCAGGCCATTTATTTTAGAGGAACTGATTTGCCCATTTCTGTATTTGCAAGACCCTTATATACTGTTTCAAGTTTGTTTTCCTTTAATGCTGTTAATGCATCCATTAACCATTTCCCCCTAAATCCTGACTAGCTAAGCAATACCATCTAATACACAAACTTCCCTTTCCTGCCATACCTGTAGTCCACAATATAATAAGAACATAAGAATGGCCACACTGGGTCAGACAAATGCTCCATCTAGCCCAGTATCCTTTCTGCTGATAGTAGACAGTGCCAGATACTTCAGAAGGAAAGAGCAGAACAGGGTAATTATCAAGTCATCCATTCCCTATTGGACAGTCCCAGCATCTGGCAGTCAAAAGTTTAGGGACACCAGAGTATGGGGTTGCATTCCTGATCATCTTGCCTAATAGCCATTGGTGGACCTATCCTTCATGAACGTATCTAATTCTTTTTTTAACCCATTCATAGTTTTGGCCTTTGCAACACCCCATGGCAATGAGTTTCACAGGTTAAATGTGCGTTGTGAGCAGAAGAACTTCCTTTTGTTTGTTTTAAACCTGCTGCCTATTAATTTCATCAGGTGACCCCAAGTTCTTGTGCTATGTCAAGGGGTAAATAACACTTCCTTATTCACTTTCTCCACACCAGTCATGATTTTATAGACCATCATATCCCCTCTCAGCTGTCTCTTTTCTAAGTTGAACAGTCCCCGTCTTTCTAATCTCTCCTTATATGGAAGCTGTTCCACACCCCTAATCATTTTTGTTGCCCTTGTCTGCACCCTTTCCAGTTTTAATATCTCATTTTTGAGATGAGGTAACCAGATCTGCATACAGTGTTCAAGAAGTGGGCGTACCATGGATTTATATAGAGGCACTATGATATTTTCTGTTGTATTATCTATCCTTTTCCTAATGTTTGCTAACATTCTGATCACTTTTTTGACTGCTGTTGCACATTGAAACAGATGTTTTCAATGACCTATCCACAGTGACACAGGTTTTTGTATATTGCCATTCCTAATATCTGATTTGTGTCCATTTATCCTTTTACGTAGGGACTGTCCAGTTTGGCCGATGTACATAGCAGAGGGGCAATATACAAAAACCTGTAGGAGAACACTTCAACCTCCCTGGACACACAATAGCAGATTTAAAGGTAGCCATCTTACAGCAAAAAAACTTCAGGGCCAGACTTCAAAGAGAAACTGCTGAGCTTCAGTTCATCTGCAAATTTGACACCATCAGCTCACGATTAAACAAAGACTGTGAATGGCTAGTCAACTACAAAAGCAGTTTCTCCTCCCTTAGTGTTCACACCTCAACTGCTAGAAGAGGGCCTCATCCTCCCTGATTGAACTAACCTCGTTATCTCTAGCCTGACTTACTCTTGCTTGCATATTTATACCTGCCTTTGGAAATTTCCACTACATACATCCGAAGAAGTGGGTATTCACCCACGAAAGCTCATGCTCCTATACGTCTGTTAGTCTATAAGGTGCCACAGGACTCTTTGATGCTAATGAGTGTGAATATAACGTAACTGGAATATGCTTCATGCAAAAGGTCTCTTGTAAGGTATCATTACAAAGCTTATAATCTACTGAGTGTGTTCATCCTATTTGTATGTACACCTCTACCCCGATATAACGTGACCTGATACAACACGAATTCGGATATAACGCGATAAAGCAGCACTCCAGGGCGGGCGGGGCTATGCACTCTGGTGGATCAAAGCAAGTTCGATATAACGCGGTTTCACCTATAATTCGGTAAGATTTTTTGGCTCCCGAGGACAGCATTATATCGGGATAGAGCTGTATGTATCATTCTTGTATCTAAAACTAGAAATATGAAGTATAACACTGAAGTGCTATTGTAATTATACAAAGTGTAGGCCATTAATGGTGGTTTAGAATCCTGATGGCTCCATTGACTAGAACAATTGACTGTAGATGGCTCTGTTTACCTGCAAGCCTCCTCTGCATACATGTGGGACAGTCCTGGAAGAATGGAGGGGGGCTCACCGGACATATGAACATGTCACATGATGCTGGAATCCATCTTTAACCTGGTGCTTTTCCATTTAGAAGGAGAGGTGGGAACCCAGAGAGAGACAAAGGATTCCTTCCTTATGCCAAAGCTACAAAAGTGGGTGGAACGGAACAAAGAGGGGCCAGTCATGAGAAATCCCCTAGTTACTACCTGAGCTGGAACTAACAAGCATTGTACCAGGGGAAAGGATTGGGCCCAGAGTAGGAAGAAGTCTAGTCTCTGAAAGAAGCTTATTGGAACATCTCTAAGGGTGAGATTTACCTGTATTCAGTTTCTTAATGTATTAGGCTTAGACTTGCGTGTTTATTTTGCTTTGTAACTTACTTTGTTCTGTCTGTTATTACTTGAAACCACTTAAATCCTACTTTTTATACTTAATAAAATCACTTTTGTTTATTAATTAACCCAAAGTACATGATTTACCTGGGAGAGCACAACTGTGCATCTCTCTTTATCAGTGTTATAGAGGCTTGACAATTTATGAGGTCTGATTCTCTACTCCCTTTCTTTTTGCAGTGTCACTTATACCTCCCCAAAGTGAATGTGAAATGCTACAGTTTGGATCTGGCTGTGCTTTGCATGCCTACTTTGTCCTCACTCTGCACAGATTTAAATGACGAAACAAGGATGCAAGGAAGCAGAGATGGAGAATCAGGTCCATAGACTTTATTCTACACCTGAAGATGATGAGTTTTGCAAACAATTCAGTGCTGTACCAATGTGTACCCTGTACTGTGGTTTGGTCTTCACTGGAAAAGGAGAAGTGAGAACTATGTAGAGCTAAAATCTTATTGAAGAGAAGGTAGAGGTAGGTTTTACCTCCATGGAGCTAACCAAGGTCAACCCTATACCCCCTTACCTCTATTAGTTATATCAAGCTAAAAACTACAGAAGGCCTTACATCAAGATCTCAGTATAAAAGCACACTGTGGCTTCACTGTGAAAAAAGCGCAGGGGGGCAGAGGGGGAAAAACAGTCTGTGACTCTGTTGGGAGCAACATCTGTTCTTATAAGTTAAGCAATGAAAGAGATATTGTATCTATCACCGCAGAAATGCAAGAACCCAGATCATTCTTCCACATGCGGTTGTCATCTCTAGTGCTTCCCCAGTTACATACATTTTGCATCAACCACATAAAGTACCAGCAATTTATCAAAATTACCTTTCATCCATTACTTCAAATTATTTTTCAAAATATTATCCCAGTTTGGAATGGTGCATGGAATTGAAACGCATACTTTCCCTGCTATTTCGGGAGCCGATATCCTGGCAACTGAATCACTGCGTGTACGCATGGATTTACAGTGCCATAAGAAAAGTACTTCTACTGAGCCAGGGATCCTATAAATCAGCAAAACTCTTATTACATTCGTTTCACCATGTCCCAGAATGGAGTGAATATCTGGGCTTTAAAATGAAACAGGACCATAAAAACAGTAGTTTCAACATTCTGTGCTGGATTCTGATCTTCTCACTGATGTATTTCCATTGATGTCAACGGAGTTACTCCTGGGAGCTAGACAGCAGGGTTAGTCCCTCTTTCACTTCAAACACTGTCACATTCGGCATGTCCTCTTATAAAAGAATCACTTGCAACTGGAAAAATCATTCTTCTGCCACCATAATAACAGCCAAAGACAGCCAAGAGTTGTGGATAGCTATAAAGACAGAGTGCAGCTTGGTGGCAGAGTCAGCATTTTGATAAATGCAAATACTGTGAGTTTCCATCTCCTGTATTAAATAAAATCAACCGTAGAAGATAGGGTGCCCAGAATACAACTAAACTTTCTCCTCCTAAATCTCTAATCTCACAACCAGTTCTGCCCCTCCTCCTCCTCTCCCCTCCTCCCCTCATTGAGCACATCTCCATTCGGGAAGCCGAGAAAACAAAATCATGGTAAAACAAGTTGACGTTCCTCCCAGTTCCAAGCACCATTCCATTCACATCTACTAATTTAGCTGCATAGAGCTTTCTTCTTTCAGCTGACTATTCCAAACTGGGTAGAGATTTAAGGCCTCAGTTGGTCTCCACTTAGGGGACTCCAAAAAAAAGAAGCAGGACTTTAGCAAGGCACCCACACTATACTGAACAAGCTGGTAGGCACTATAAAGAACAGAGAGGTACTTTCAAAAGTATGCTCATTAAATGTGTGTATGTGACGCTAAGAAGACTTTGTGCTGCATCTAAAATGTTGCTGAGAACTGCCACTGACTCCAGCAAACTCCTCACTGGCAAGTGTCAAAACCTTTCATATACTGTATTATCCATCTGAAATCTCTGGATTTTCTTCCCCAGGTAAAACAGTTGCTAAAAATCTTATTTGCATTACAGCCTTGCCTGTACTAGCCAAGGATAAAGGCTTCATGCTGCAAGGCACTGTATGGAGATGCGGCATCAACACAACTCATATCTATAGAACATCTGACGTAATGACAACTTCAACAACTGAAAAGCAATTTGTTTTTTCTTGGCTCTGATTTGGGACCCTGATTTCCCAGAAATGGAGGGTAGAAAAATATGGGATCAAAGATCTGTTTTAGAGGTGATGGCAACGGCATGTAACATAGTTGCATCCGAAGAAGTGGGCTGTAGTCCACGAAAGCTTATGTTCTAATAAATTTGTTAGTCTCTAAGGTGCCACAAGTACTCCTGTTCTTTTTGCGGATACAGACTAACACGGCTGCTACTCTGAAACCTGATATTATGTTGGTGCGTCAGTGGCTGAGATTATAAACCCTGGTTTAGAGAGCACACTTTAAAAAAAAAAAAAAAGATGTTTCTGGTTTTCTATCAAGAAAATAATCTGTGGGTGGGCAGGATAAGCATTGGTAACGACATCATGGTTTGCAAATGCCTGAAAAAGCTGCTCAGTTCCTGTGTGATCTGCACTAAAATCAGAAATTAGAATATCACAGGTGGTATGAGCAATGACTCAGAGGCCATGAGAATATAACAAGTGTCAGTCCTTTATAAACAGTAAGGCTGAGATTTCACAAGGGCTCAGCATTGACCCAAGTCTTCTCCCATTGAAGTCAGAGGCAAAACTCCCTTCAGTTCTCCCACCCCTGGCTGTGAAGGAATTCCCGGAGTGGCGCAGTATATTGCAGTGAGAAGAATGATGGGATGTGCCCCAGAAGTTCTAGAGCCACACACAAATTAAGGCAGTGCCTGTGCGGATGCAGCACATTGCTGCAACTTGACTGTTATTTTGCGCTACTGTTCCTAATGTTCTTTTACTGCCTCCTCTCCCCTTCTTTTTCCAACTCAATGAAGCTGTTCCTCAGCTCTAGTTCTCCTTTGTTAGACAGTCTTTTCCTCTGTCTTGTTCTCATTGTCACATGCTTCCACTGGCCACTTTCTTCATCTAGCAGTGTACACTCGCAGTTCTCTGGTCCAGCATCTATCTCCAAGTCTTGAGGTTTCCCTTCAGCCTTTTTTCTTCTTTCCTCCATCATCCACTCAAAACCCCTTCGAAATTTAGCCATAGTTTCTAGCTGCATCTCCAAACACTGGACCTTCTCTCTCAGGTGGCACTTCATATAAACAAAGCACCTTTTGGGTCCCCTCTCCAGAAAACATACATCCCGCAGTTTCCACATCCAGTCACCTTCATTGTCTCTTCCATTCTTGGGTCACTACCACTACTGCCTTGCTAGCTGTCATAGCCTTCCCTCCTACATGCCTGTCAATAAGGAAGAGAAAACACACACACACACACACACACACACACACACACTCCACACTCACTCTCCCCCAAACTCCCCTGTTTTCAGCTCTGTTTGCCGGCTCCAATGCTGCTGGCTGACCAGTTGGCAGCTTTTACAGGCTTGCTGTCTAGGAAAACCTGCCCCCAATCAAGGGACAGCTGTGGTCAAAGGCACTGCTTCTCTCACAACCCACTGCCCCCACCAGACTTTCCCAGCTGAAGAACTGAGAACAAACCAGCAAACACACACACTCTCAAGAACTCACTCACTGCTCCTCAGAAACAGGGGCTGAATGCTCCAACAGATCTCCACTTGGACTCCCCCATTTCAGCTCTATTTGCTGGCTCCTGTGACACTGGTCATTACATTGTCATTAATTGAAAATCCAAATTTCAGTCTATAACATTTTAGGTAGAAAACTTTTGATAAGTACTGTGAAATCCTGCTTGGAAAAAATACAGCTAATGATATCTAGAGGAGTGAATGCATTGCAGATATTTAATAGGAGGGGGGAAAGCCTGGGAGCAGAGAGAAAGTTAGCTCTGAGTTTGCAAAATGCTAGAGTAGCAATTAAAATGATTGAGAGCCAGGATTGCACTAAGAGGACATCATCATAACAGTGTAGACGTTGTCCATAGTATATGGCGTGGCAGTAAAAGTAGCTCGGAGTGTTGCAGTCAGTTCTGGTCATGAAAAAATGTTGACATATTGGAGAGATTTCAGAGAAGACCAACACAAATGGCTGGAGAGACTGATTGAGAAGAAAGATTAGAAGAGTTAAGTTATGTGTAGCAGGCTAAGTGATGACTGGGGAGGGGACATAACTGGCTACAGATATCTGGTGTACACACCACAGAGGGAGAGGAATGCTTCATAATGATACAACAAGGTTTAACTGGGAGTAATGGGATGTAATAAGAAAGGGAAAGTTTAGGCTGATTTCAAGCGAAGCTTCCTGACACCAAGATCTATTAGCCTCTTTATAAGCCCCCCAAAGAAAGTATACAAGCTTCACTCTATTATGTGGCAAGTCTAAAAGTTGCCTGGACAAAGCACTGGCAGGCGTTCAATAGGGAATCAATCCCGCACTAGCTGTGGAATAGAATGGATGACATAATGGGTAATTTCTGTCTTTAGCTTCTCCACTGCCGGCTGCTGATGTAGTCACTCTCATTCTGACAAGCAGTAAATCTAAACCAGGATGGTAGCACTTTACACCCACTTTGACTTGGTGAAAATTACTGCGCAACTTGAAAGGGATTTGATTCTATAGAAATTTAGACATGGAACCCCCTGTTCTAAAAAATATCAGGCCAGCTGATACTCTTTAGCTTGAGGAACAGACCTCCTATTGCAGAGACGGCCCTGTATATTTCACTAGTGAGAAGAAAAGATCCGTTTTAAAGAGAACTGTGTTATGTTAAGCAAGAAAAGTGCATTTCTGCTGACAATGCTTGGACAGAAGTTATTTACACTATAGGGATCTGAAATGAAACAAATCACTAAGAACTATACTGTCCAGTTATCTAAATGAGAGGCACTTACACTGAATTAGTGATGAGTGCATCTCAGAAACTTTAGCTTGGTTCTACAAGATCCTTACCACTGGCTCATCAGGACCCCTGCTGGATTCGGCTTAAATTCTATGCTCTGGCCTTTCAAGGGACAGAGGCGGCGCAGAATGCCTGGCCCTTCTTGTGGGCTTGGGACAGCCACGTAACCAGCTCTGCCTTACTTTCCCCATCTACAAAATGAGGATAATAGAGTTACCTCTCAGAGTTATTGTGAGGCTTAAAACCAGAGAGTGGCTTTGAGTTTGAGAACTCACACAGTTTTGAGATAGCAGATGGCCCCAGCTGGGATGGACAAGTCTGCCCAGAGATTCCAGAAGAGACCAGGGGACTCAGGGCAGTGCAGGGATGCAGACTGATGCCCATCTCTGGTCTGGAAAAGAATCTTGTTTATCACCTTCTGGTAACTGGCCCCAACTCACAGACCTTAAGACCATAGTTTTCAGTATATATACACACATGCACATAACTCTATACATATTATCTACATATACATTTAGCAATGTTTCTGATGACCGGTGTGATGTAATAAAGACCTTTGATTAACTATGATGTAGAGACCAGACCCAGGGGACCCCTGTAACCCTATGCACCCCAGTGCCCTCTGCCAGTGGGCACCAAAAAATCTCTGGGTCAGACATACTACTTCAGATGTTGCAGCATATTCCATGTGGCTACTCAGCTCTGCCATGACCTCACTTCCTCTCTGCCCCTCCTGAAACCATTTGGGGCTTCTTACACTCCGCACAGCATGTGAAAGGAGCACCCTCCCCACCAATTGTGTTTTCATGGATAAGCATGTGTATCCCTGCCCTTGACTGAATGGAACATTGGGCCTGCTTATGGTGATGCCACAGGGGGCTGTAAGAGACATGAGGGGAGCAGTGTCTGCCTCCTCCAGTGGCCACTGCTGCACTGCCCTGCAACACGTCTAACACCTTTAGATGACGTGATAGATGCCTGTGACACTGTCTATGTGAGACACGCGCGATTGGTTAGTGATAACTGCAAAGTACCTGGCCTCCTTTGAGATGCAGGGCACAATACAAGGCAAAAACGCTCTTCATGCCTAGATCTCAAACCACTTTCCAACGGTGGGTACATAGGATCCCTGATTTTACAACTCACCTCGCCTAACTCCCAGCTTGGGGCCTTATTCATTCAGCCGTGCAGACTATGAAGTGTTTCCTTAGACCACCACCACCTTTGGGGGAACACGTCCCTTTTCCATCCTCAACCTAAGTACAGTAGACGCTTGTTAGTAGCAACAGATCGGTGCCCTTTTGCTACGTTGCTTCTAAGCGGCTGTTGCTGTTATGGGGCACATTGTCTGACGAAAGGCACATGAAGAGTTTACGGGTGCTTTGGAAGGAGTGGTGGGGGAATGGGTTTGGCAGGGGAGCCCACAGTCAGCAAAACGGCTGAGCAAGCCCAGCTGCCAAGGACAGGCTAAGGATGCTCCCGGTGGCAGCTTCAGGTTCCATCCTGGTGAGGGATGGATGGCTGGGGAGGGCACCAGGTGCAGTCTGCAATGGACCAGGGGGTGGCTCCTATCATGTCCAGAGGAGACGGGCTGGGGATGGGACAGGTCAGAGTCCTGGGGAGGAGGTCCCCCATACCCCCACTACAAAACAGCACACCCAGCTGCCAGCAACCGAGATGGAGGGTACAGCTCAGTGCAAAGAGGCAGGGAGAAGGTTCCTGATACTTCCCACTGAAAAATAGAAACATCCACCCCTGCCACCTGCAAGCCAAATGCTGAGGAAAGGAGGAGGAAACTTTCCAGCTGCACCTCTGCTGGTCCCCTGACTCCAGTTTCTCCCCACCCCTGAAAAATCCCCCTCTTCCAGGCCGTCCGCCCAAACTCATCCCTACACATGCTCTTCATGCAGGTTCTGTCAGGCAGGGCAGGTGGATGGGGCTGTGTGCCCTGGAGCTGCACTGAAGGGCCAGGGTCAGGAGGAGAGTGGAAAAATGCAGTTTGGGCAGACAATGCCCCTATATGCCCCCCTTCCCACAATCTCTGCCCCTGGATGCGATGTCACAAATGTTGCTTTTATGGGGCGGCTATGCTGCTGTTACTGAGTGGACAATTCATGGTAGGGCAAGTGTTCCCAGGGGAAATGTTACTCATAAGCGGAGGTTGCTCTTACAAGGTGTTGCTGCAAACAAGCATCTATGTCATGGTTTTGTCAGCAAAATTTAGTTATCTTATCAATTATTATTAATTAATTATTATTATTATTATTACAGCAGCGCCTGAGAGTGGTAGGTATTGTACAATCACAGAACAAAAAATGTTCCCTGCCCCCAAAGAGCAATCTAAGTTTAAGACAGGAGACATCAGATACACACAGAAAGACAGGAGAGCACAAGGAAACAGCCTGATCAGCAGTGCTCTCAGCACACCAGCACCCTAATTGCTGCCAAGTTCTTTGTAGGCGTCATGGCAAAGAAGAGTTTTAAGGAGTGACTCTTCTACCAATCCTTACCCTCCTGACATTGCTACATGACCTGCTTTGTGGATGTGAAACTGGCCTGTCTCTAGCTCATACTGGAAGACCCAGCTCCAGAGATTTAGTGGCAAAGACGTGGTGTGTCACGGAATAAATGCAGAATGCCGTAAATGTTATGCTACGTGAGCTAAATCTCAAAGTCCTTACCCAGGCAAAACTCTCAGTGAAATTAATGAGAGATTTGCTCAAGTAAGAATTAAATGAAAAAAAGAGTTAAGGCATTGCAGGATTGGACCCTATTTGATTACATTGTTCCCATGGTGACCGAAACTCTGAAATGTTTTTGCACTGGAAAATTTCATTAACAAGTATCAGTTTCAACTAAGCTTTCAGGTCCAGGATGGAATTTCTGGTCAAAATGAGAGAGACCCAAACCAAAATAGCCAGTGGTCCAGAATCAAGTCCCCGCTCTCCATGATACGGCGCCAGGACTCACTCAGAGCTCGGTATCCCACATCTGAAGTAAATCTCCTATTCTCTCTCTCATTTCCCCACAAACAATTCATTATGGAATTAGAACAAATTTCAAAACTTCAAATTTTTTCATGAAAAAGCAGCCTTGTTTTCTGGCCAGCTCTAAATGGAATTCCCACAGTAGCTGGAATGTGATGATTCCCTTTCCCTGATAGAAATAGAAAAGCAATTAGAATAGCTTCTCTCAACTCACATGAGGGTCGTTGGTCTTTAAGAGACAGCTTGAGTAAAAGATGTGGTTAAAATACCAGAGATTATATAGAGTTCCACTTTAAATTTAGAGGAGGTTCATAAACTGTTTTCACCATATTTTCAGACCAGCTGGTGACCATGTTTGCTGACTACCTGAGTTAACAACAAATGATTTGGCACATTGTTAATTGCTGTGCACTCGTATTGCCGGCTTTGGCAAGCAATTTTGCTTCCTCAAGGAATATCCTACTCTGCAAATCAGAGATTAATACCAACTGACCAGCATCCATCAGGAGTAAAGTCTGCCTTACACAGCATGAATTGTATTATTAGCTTAATTTCCAGAGATAAGTCTCCTGAAAGGCTGGCTGTTTTTACCATTTACTTAGTTTTGGGAAACAATGCAATTCTTCAGCATGAGTTTTCAATTTATACACTTGAATAGTTTGGACCCCATTCCAATAATATATAATATGTTGGTATAGTACTATGTATCTTACTCACACTGCTCAGGCAGAGGATGATTACTGGCTGGCTGTTGTATTCTGTATTAAGCATTCAGAGAACAATCTTGGACTATAAACTCCATTATACTGTCCAGAGAGTAATAACCAATATGATAAAACCAGGGGGACAAAGACAACCCCACTTACCAATGGAATTTTTGTACACTATTATTTTAACCTATTGGAGAGAAAATGTTTTGCCTGAACTTTTTCATCTTAACCCAATTTTCATTCTTTATAATTGTTTATAGAAGTTCATGTTAGCAGTGGCAACGATGCCATCTTGTGATGAGGTCTCACTGGCTTCCCAATGGGCCAGGACTTCGATAGAATAGGTGGATTCATGTTACCAGTGGTGATAATTCAGTAAGTACACTGTTTCCTCAGAATCAGTAGTGAAGCAATGCTTCTAGTATGGTGTCAGGGCCCATAGCAATGTTGGACATGTCACCTTTCAGTCACTTCAATTTGAGATTCCTGGCCTATTATGGTCACTCTTTTGGTCAGAGTAGAAGGTGTCAATCCTCATATCCTGGACAAATTCCAGTGCAAGATATTCTGCTACCTAAATTTCCACTGATGCATCAACTCCTTACTGTCTCCAGAGTTACTTCTTGGTCTACACTACATGCTGCAATCCACCCTAGACATGGCTGCTAGACATGGTTGAAACTCATAACTGTTGTTCTTTGGAAACAAACCCAAAATTTGCCACAAAATGAAATTTTAAAATGTTTTGCTAAAACAATTTTTTTTTCATAAAATTGAAACATTTTGTACTAATTTCAACTTTTCTTATTTTACATTATAATTTATAATTACTAAAAAAATAAATTTCTAAAGGAAAAATTGAAATATTTCACTGATAATGTAAGAAAGTAACTAGTTGAGATAGACATGTTCCTGCAGAAAGTTCTGATTTTGACAAAATGTCCACTGGAAAATTTTCTTTGTGATTAATTTTGTAATGATTTCTGTAAAGAAATAGACAATGAAAAGTAGAAAAAGGTAAATGACTTACAGAGTGTATGTGTTCCAAATACCACACGTTTCATGGGCTCTCCAATTGAATTATTGAATGATGCATAGAATATTAGGGTTGGGAGAGACCTCAGGAGGTCATCTAGTCCAATCTCCTGCTCAAAACAGGACCAACACCAACTAAATCATCCCAGCCAAGGCTTTGTAAAGCCGGGGCCTTAAAAACCTCTAAGGATGGAGATTCCACCACCTCCCTAGGTAACCCATTCCAGTGCTTCACCACCCTCCTAGTGAAATAGTGTTTCCTAATATCCAACTTAGACCTCCCCCACTGCAACTTGAGACCATTGCTTCTTGTTCTGTCCTCTGCCACCACTGAGAACAGCCTAGCTCCATCCTCTTTGGAACCCCCCTTCAGGTAGTTGAAGACTGCTATCAAATCCTCCCTCACTCTTCTCTTCTGGAGACTAAATAACCCCATTTCCCTCCACTGCTCCTCGTAAGTCATGTGCCCCAGCCCCCTAATTGTTTTCATTGCCCTCCTCTGGAATCTCTCCAATTTGTCCACATCTCTTCTGTAGTGGGGGGACCAAAACTGAACACAGTACTCCAGATGAAGCCTCACCAATGCCAAATAGAGGGGAATGATCACCTCCCTCAATCTGCTGGCTATACTCCTACTTATACAGCCCAAAATGCTGTTAGCCTTCTTGGCAACAAGGGCACACTGTTGACTCATATCCAGCTTCTCGTCCACTGTAACCCCTAGGTCCTTTTCTGCAGAACTGCTGCCTAGCTACTCGGTCCCTAGTCTGTAGCAGTGCATGGGATTCTTCCATCCTAAGTGCAGGACTCTGCACTTGTCCTTGTTGAACCTCATCAGATTTCTTTTGGCCCAATCCTCTAATTTGTCTAGGTCACTCTGGACTCTATACCTACCCTCCAGTGTATCTACCTCTCCCCACATTTTAGTGTCATCTGCAAACTTGCTGAGGGTGCAATTAATCCCATCATCCAGATCATTGATAAAGATGTTGAACAAAACCGGCCCCACGACAGACCCCTGGGGCACTCCGCTTGATACCAGCTGCCAACTAGACATCAAGCGGTTGATACCCATTGAGCCCGACAATCTAGCCAGCTTTCTATCCACCTTATTGTCCATTCATCCAATCCATACTTCTTTAACTTGCTGGCAAGAATACTGTGGGAAAGTGTATCAAAAGCTTTGCTAAAGTCAAGATGCATCACATCCATCGCTTTCCCTATATCCACAGAGGCAATTCTCATCACAGAAGGCAATCAGGTTGGTCAGGCATGACTTGCCCTTGGTGAATCCATGTTGACTGTTCCTGATCACCTTCCTCTCCTCCAAGTGCTTCAAAATCGATTCCTTGAGGACCTGCTCCATGATTTTCCAGGGACTGAAGTGAGGCTGAGCGGTCTGTAGATCCCCAGGTTCTCTTTCTTCCCTTTTTAAAATATGGGCACTACATTTGCCTTTTTCCAATCATCCAGGACCTCCCCTGAATTTTCAAAGATAAATGCAATTTCACTACACATCAAAGCGGCAAGATCAGACAACACTACATAGATAAAACATGTTAGAATGAGAGTAGCAATAATAAAATAGGAGAAAGCATACATGAATGGGGAGAAGAAGGATGAAGAGGAACAGAGGCGAGAAAGGGAATAAGAGGAGGGGTTAGGTGGGATGGAAGTCTGGCATTCTTTGAGCCATCTCAACATTGTTATCCAACTATATCTCGAAACAGGGTCCAAGATATTCTGCTACCTAAATTTCCAGGGTCTCAGATTCATATAATTCTCATCCATGGTGATAAGTTATTCTATCTTTGGTTGTTAACTCAGACAGATCCAAATACCACTGCTCTATTCTGGTCTCTGTTCTCTTGTTCTTTCTTGCTACTTCCCTATTCAGGGTTGGCAACTTTTATAGCCTTCTTCCAAAACTCATGACAGTACACCAGGTTGCCATGAAGATTGGTCTCTGAGGTCAGCTGATATCCAGCCCACAAGCCAAGTCTTTGGTCTCCCTCTTGGTTATCTTCCGGCCACAGTCATTGAAAGAGCCATCTCTCAGGTCTCTGCTAGATATGCCCATACCAACACCACCTAGACTCCCTCAACTGGTCTTCAATTGGAGCAACCCACACAGGAAATGAAATGAGGTTGTAAAGGCCCTATCACAGAGTGTCCAACCACTTGAACAGCTCCACATCTTCATTTCCATGGTGGAGAGCATACTTATTTCCTTTCTTGTGACTGGCCAATTTCTGTTCTATACATTAAGATGGGTCAAATTACAGAGTTATACACTCTACCTTTTAACTTTGTTTTCATCTTTTTATCACAGAACTGGGGTCAGCTCCTGCCATCTGCATCACACAGCTTTAGTATGTCGTCGGGCATCACTCAGGAGGGTACCATCATCAGCAACTACTGATCCTAGGTATTTAAATCTTTTCACTCTTCTAAACTCCCTGTCTGTCATATCCTTTGTGGTGGAGTCCTCCTTGCTCAGTTGTAATAGATTCTGTTTTACCAACTTTCTCTCTAAGTCTAGATTGCTCAAAACTATATTGCCACTGTTCAAAGTTGGCTTGCAGGTCTCAGAGTCTTCCACACAAATCACTAAATCATCAACAAACAGCATGTTCCAAGGCTGCTCCCTTTGTATATTCTCACTTATATCCATAACAACCACAAGCAAAGGGGCTCAACTCTGACCTCGGATTCAATGTTTACTGGAAATTCTCTACTGTAGCCCCATTTAGTTTCGACTACATTGGTCACTCCATCATACAAATCCTGGATAAGAAGGACTATCTTTCTGGCACACCTCTCCATCGCAAACTCCACTAAACTAGTTCTCTTGGCACATGATTGTACATCTTCTCCGGATCCTCAAAGACCATAACCAGTTGCTGTCTGTTTTCTCTGAACTTCTCCATGAGGATTCATAGCACAAATATGGCATCAATTGTACTCCTTCTTGCCATGAATCCATAGCGACCACATTTCAACCATTCCACAGACACTTTTCAATAATCTTCTCTCATACTTCCATAGCATGTGATGTCAGTTTAACTGGGTGATAATTAGCACACAGTTTAACATCTCCTTTATGTTTAAAGAATGCACCACAAAGCTTTGATGCCACTCAACCAGGATTTCTTTTTCTTAAAAATGCAATTGAACAAATTGGTAAGACACTTGATGCCTTCCCTTCCCAATATCTTCACCATATTCACTGGTGCTTTATCTGGCCCAGGTTGCTTTCTCCTTTTTCATTTTCCAAGTGCCTCTGCAACCTCTTCCTCCTGTATGCAATCTATCATGCCCTGGTTTAATTTACACATTCTTAATTCCTCCTCATTCAGCACTCTTTCAAAATAATCACTCCAAATTCTGTTGTTCGGTTCACCATTGTTTGCAATATACCATATGAATTTCTAATATAAGCAAACTCCTTAATCATTTTCTCTTTTGCCTTGGCAAGTCTAAAGATGGTCTTTTCTCTCTCATATCCTCCCATTCCATTATATAGCTCATCACAGGCCATACTTTTAGCTGTCACAACACTTCTTTTGGCCTCCCTTTTGGCTTTTATGGATGCCTTCTTATCACTGCTCAAGGCATTGGCCAGCCATTTTTTGAAGTTTACCTCCCCCCCCCCCCAAGAAATTCTTTAACTTGGGGGTTCCACCAATAAGTCTCCTTTCTTATTCTTTTTGGCACTGGTTTCATCACTCCCAGGACTTCATGTGCTCTTTCTAGCAAAGCTGACTTTCGGTTGAACCAGTTGTCCTCCCCACATCCCTGTGTGTTGTCAGAAAGTCTATGCATTACTCCTTGTTTGAAGGTATTTTCATTCCCATCTTTCAGTTTCCATCACTTAGGCCTCTCCAGTGCCCAGGAGTTCAGATGCTTCAGAGGTCTCTGTATTCTGAAGTCCATAAGAAGTCTACATTGTCTCACAATGCACTCGCTGGGTACCACCTGTGTTGGAGCAACCAACTCCCATAAGGCAGGTCCTTAGGTGGCTGATAGAGGAAGGTGAGGCTCATTATCCTTAACAAACAGCTCACCTAGGAAAGGAAAACTCTGATTCACAGCAAAGGGCCCAGTTTTCAAACTTGAGTGACTAAGTAAGAACCTAAATCTGTATTTAGACACAATAGGGATTTGTTGTCCCAATAAGACTATAGGTGCCAGATTTGAAAACTGGTTTTGTTTTGGAAAGAGCCAAGTTTCAGTGATAATGGTAAAGTATTTTAGATTAGAAATAGATATTAATGTAAATAGAACTGTGCAAGTAACTGATTTGTCAGTTCCAAAAAAAATCTTGTCTTGACCTGAACTTTTTTTTAACAATTCAAAATGTTGAAAAAATTGAGAGGTTTAAACCATGAGTATTTATGAAATATATTGGAGATCTTGGACGAAGGTATGAAACCATAGTTATTGTTGTCAGGGGAAATCCTCTTTCCCCTCTTGTAAGAATTAAATATCCTGCTTTTGTCGGCAAAAAATGTAGTCCTATCAAAGAATGTTGCAAGCTGACAATTTCAGCAGTACAGAAGCATCCTCGGGTAACTGAAATCTCAGCTCAACAGACTGCAAAGGCCTTTTTTTATTTTAAGAGCAATAACATTTTATAGGTGGCAAGTATTACCATTTGCCAGCCAAAGTTTAAAGTTGAAATGGCATTTATTTTACGATATAGCAGCAAACTTGGGTTTAAAAAAACAAACAAAAAACAACTAAGATAATGAACCATATATCATCTCAGTTGTACAGTACATCAATAAGGCTAATTAATAGCTATTACACTGGGGTTAGTTTTAGAGGAAAATAAATTAAACCGAGTTCTTACCAAGTTTCTGCAAGGGGTATATTCAGGTGTCTGGTTTTTACTGCCATTAAACTTAACTACTGTTTGTGCGTCTTCATCCCTCTCTTTTTTATGAAGGCTATAAAACTTAGATGCAGGCATTAAGGTCAACATTTTCAAACTTGAGTTTCTGAACCTATGCAGCTAAACAGCCTGACAGTGAGAGACGCTGAGTCCCTGCAAGCCCCATTGACGTCAACATATGGATTTAGGATCCAACATATGGATTTAGGACCCATGATAATACTGTTTGACCTGTGTTTCTTTGCTGATGTATTTGAATTTCATAATGCACCGATTTCTCTTTTTTCCCCCCGTAGCACACACAAGTATTGAAATTCTGGTTTGGGAGAATATCTATACTATTTTAAAATGTTGATTACATTAAACATATAATATAGTTAGTCTGCTTAGAAAGAATAAAGTCATTTCACATATAATACCAATTTATCTGAAATGCTAATGCTGTTCTACACTGAAAAGACACTATGTAAAAAAAATGGCACCTTCTTGCTCAACAGATGAGCTCCCAAGGTGTAGGATCTCCTGACTTTAGCAACAAAGATATTTCTCCTCCTTTGCACTCCTGTTAGCCCAGCAGAGCTGGCATAACTAAAATTCATTGAGTTGGATTCTATTCCTTCTTATGCATCAACATCAATGTGTTTACTAAGGCCAGGTCTACACTACCCCCCTAATTCGAACTAAGGTACGCAACTTCAGCTACGTGAATAACGTAGCTGAAGTTCGAAGTACCTTAGTTCGAACTTACCTTGGTCCACACTCGGCAGGCAGGCTCCCCCGTCGACTCCGCGGTACTCCTCTCGCCGAGCTGGAGTACCGCAGTCGACGGCGAGCACTTCCGGGTTCGACTTATCGCGTCCAGACTAGACGCGATAAGTCGAACCCAGAAGTTCGATCGCTCGCCACCGAACTACCGGGTAAGTGTAGCCAAGGCCTAAGTTCCAATCAGTTACACCTGTGCACCTAGCCTGACAGCAGTGGTGTTGCATTGTTATCACTGAAGGCCTTTATAACTGAAGTATGAGAAAAAGAATTCAGCTCTTCTCTCACACCCCTGGCTGAGTCTACAGGCCTGACAATTAAATAAACCCTTTGGGAGATAAGGAATATGGAAGCCATGATGCCTTTGCTGTGACACTTTTCAGAGTAGCCCACACTTTAGTGGTAATTCCCATATATGAATCCCTATTTTTGCAGGGTTAATGACCCATTTGTGTTTAATGCCCATGGTGAAGCTTGGTATATATTCTCTTATCTCAGAGGAAATGTCACTCACTTTTTATTCAGTGTGCCTCACGGTGATGGGGCGATGACTCATGGGTGCAGTGCCTCCTGCTGGTTGTCCAGGGAATTAGCTCTTTCCAGCCCAGAGTGCCCTCTGCCTGCTGGTATCTTGCCTGCCGCTGGCTCCCGTGTCCCTCCCAGACCCCGGTGCCCCTTTTCCCAGGGATTCTGCCCACTGAAGTACCCCCTCACTCTGGGTCTCCCCTCCCAGGGAAATCCCCAACCCTCTATCCCCACCTTGCTTCAGTGACTACTGCCAGTCTCCATTTAGCCCCCGCTCGCTGGGGCAGACGGCCGTCTATAAACCACTCACCACTGGCAAGGGGGGTTGGACCATCTGCCTCTGCCTCTTCCTGGGCTGGCCCTCTGCAGCCCTAGTACCCTTTTGTGGGCCCGTAACTCGGCCTGCAGCCTGGGGCTTCGCTAGGCTGGAGCTCCCCAGCTCCCTCTGCCCTTCCCCAGCACTGCTCCACCGTAGGCACCCTCCTCAGATTCCCAGGCAGCCAGGTCCTTCTCTCTCTAGGGAGCTAGAGAGAGTATGTCTTTCAGTCTCTGGCCCTCAGCCCTCTTATAGGGCCAGCTGTGGCCTGATTGGGGCATAGCCCCACCTGTGGCTGCTTCCCCCAATCAGCCTAGCATTTCTCCACCACAGCCCTCTCCAGGGCTGCTTTAACCCCCTCAGGGCAGGAGCGGGGTGACTACCCTGCTACACTCACCCATAACGGTTTCTCTATATTCCTTCTTTACTAGGCATTGCAAAGTAAATAGATCCAATGCTAATCCTTAGGAAATTGAACTGAGAAGCTTTCCACCTGCCAAGATCTGACCTAACTTACCTGATCCTATTGCCATGAAAGTCAGTGGCAAAGCTCCCATTGATTTCAGTGACAGTAGAATTGGGAACCAGGACTCTCTGGCTCCCACAACAGATAATGACATTCTGAACAACTAAGGCTAGGTCTACACTACGGGGGGGGGGGGGGGGTCGACCTAAGATACGCAACTTCAGCTATGTGAATAGCGTAGCTGAAGTGGCGTATTATAGGTCGACTTACCTGGCTGTGAGGACGGCGGCAAGTCGACCGCTGCCGCGCCGCCGTCGACTCCGCTTCCGCCTCTTGCCACGGTGGATTTCCGGAGTCGACAGAAGAGCCATCGGGGATCGATTTTATCGTGTCTTCACTAGACGCGATAAGTCGATCCCCAATAGATCGATTGCTACCCGCCGATTCGGTGGGTAGTGAAGACATGCCCTAAGACAGTTCAGGGAGCTTTGTTGCACTGCTTGAGGTGTAGCAAAGTTACAATGACCCATTTTTACTAGGTAGCAGACACAGTGTCTGTAATTAGGGAAAGAGTGTGTGCAAGGACTGATACATCTTAAATCTGGACCTTAGGGTAAAAGAGGTAAAAATAAGAATAATCAGAGTTCCTTTCTGTGTGGAACACACCAGCTTTTGTTTAGGAGCAATTGGCTCCTCTGATTCCCAAACATAAGCCTCCAACTGCAGTCTGAGGTTTAGAAAATGATCAGCTTCTACCATAATTCACAAAAGTCAAACGAGGACACAAAACCACCTCTGTTGTTCCAGTTTGCATCTTAAAAAATGTGTCCTGCATTTCCTTTTACTCGGTCTTTGGAATCCTCCAACTCTTCCTGAACCCCAAACTACAAATGCTTCATAACTTCCGAATATGAGCAAGAGGACCTCAGCGGGTAATTCTGATTGGCTGTTACAACATGCCTTCCAGTTTTGCTGAAGGTGTTTCCTCTGCTCTCACATGACACAGGAAATTATCTTAATTTTAACTTTAATTTTAACTTATTTAAGCATTTTAAAGAAACAAACCTAAAACATTTTACATCAATGTGTTACGTAACAAATATATTCATTTTAAAGATGTTTCCAGAGGTTACATTTGCAGTATGCCAAAGCTTAATTACTTTCTTTGGATTTAACTAAACACACAAATGAGATTCTAGCCTGGGCTCTAGACATTTTCACATCAATTAAAAAGTACAATGCAAAAATAATTACAAAACCAAAACAATAAATTATACCTCCCCTCCGCCCCAATCACTACCATGAATCAACAAACACATTTCAAAATAAAGGAAGACTCCCCAGTCCCTTATGGTGAGAGAGAGAGAGAGAGAGAGAGGTGTACATTAGAATCAAGCTTCCAAACCCTCATGGTAACTGTACAACAGCAGCAAAAAAAGCAAAACTCTGAACTCCAGGCTTGGCAAGCAGAGGAAGAAGTTGCTGTGTTTTAAAATTGGTTTTCCTTGCTATTTTAAAATGTAAACATAGTCTATTGGATTATTTACTTGGGATCTTAAAATAGTTTTTACTTATGTAAAAAAAACACATTTCCCGTCACCTTTTCTGATGCAGGCAAAGTAACTTTGAGTCAACTCCCTGACGGAGTTAGTGCCAGCCCTGCACACGGCTAGCAATGGGCATGCACCAAGAAAAAATCAAATACTTTGTAGTTGGAGGATTAAGGATCACTGAATGTTTTGCAAAGCATAAGCACAATGGAGAGTGAAGAAGCATTAATTTATTACTTCTGTCATTCTGAGATCAACTTGAAAAGGGGTCTTTAACTCCTGCTCTATTGAAAATCATAATTTTCTCTATCACCATTAACTTAAGGCCCCTATTCTACAAGTTGTTCTGCACAGACAGATCCACGCCCCGACATAGAAACCCACAGAATTCAGTAGGGCTCTGCACAGACTTAGAGGTGCATCCATGCAGGACAGCAGGCAGGAAGAGAGGTTTAGATTCAGGGGGGACCCGAGTGTTAGGCCATGTACAAAGATAACATGAGACAGTCCTTGCCCCAAGAGCTTACAGTCTAAGAAGACAAGACAGATAAAGCATGTAAGAGGAAACAGAAGCAGAAGTATTTGAGCAAGGTCATACAGTGGGCCATTATCAGAGTTGGGAATAGAAACTTGGCCTCTGAACAGACAATCTGGTATTCTGTCCACTAACCAATGCCCTTTTTGCCACATGATTTCTGCATTTTCACATTCTCTGCTGAGGAAAAACTGATTAAAGCTCCTAAAATTTCACTGGTATGAACTTATGTGAAAACAAAACTGACAAGGTTTCTTTCCCACTCTGAACTTTAGAGTACAGCTATGGGGACCTGCATGTGAACCCCTAAACTGAATTACCAGCTTAGATCTGGTTTTGCTGCCACCACTCCCAAGTACTAACTCCCGTCCCTGGGTAGCCTTGAGAGGCTTCTCCACCAATTTCCTGGTGAACACCGATCCAAACCCTTGGATCTTAAAACAAGGAGAAATCAATCAGGTTCTTAAAAAGAAGGCTTTTAATTAAAGAAAGAAAGGTAAAAATCATCTCTGTAAAATCAGGAAAATAACTTTACAGGGTAATCAGATTCAAAGAGCCCAGAGGAACCCCCTCTAGCCTTAAGTTCAAAGTTACAGCAAACAGAGGTAAACCCTCTAGCAAAAGGAACATTTACAAGTTGAGAAAACAAAGATAAACCTAACACGCCTTGCTTGGCTGTTACTTACAAGTTTGAAATATGAGAGACTTATTCAGAAGATTTGGAGAGCATGGATTGATGTCTGGTCCCTCTTAGTCCCAAGAGCAAACAATCCCCAAAACAAAAAGCACAAACAAAAGCCTTCCCCCCCACCAAGATTTGAAAGTATCTTGTCCCCTTATTGGTCGTTTGGGTCAGGTGTCAGCCAGGTTACCTGAGCTTCTTAACCCTTTACAGGTAAAAGGATTTTGGAGTCTTTGGCCAGGAGGGATTTTATAGTATTGTACACAGGAAGGCGGTTATTCTTCCCTTTATAGTTATGACAAAAACAGTGAAAAATTTCACACATTTTCACACTCAAAACCCCCCTCAGTTTTGACCAGATCTGAGATGAAAACAGGGTCTGAATGGAAACTGCTTTGTGTCATTAATTATAAAAGCTCCAATCTGCACAACTCAGATAACAATCCATGGGTAGCCTAGAAATATTTTTCTACCATGCAAACAATTCCATCAAGGGCCACCTTCTCTGTTTGTTGTCCTTTAACACCAATAGAGCTGCTTTTCTTCTGGTTTTTTGTTGCACATACTGGGCCTGATGCACCTCTCACATGCACTAGCACAGGGGTTCTCAAACTGGGGGTCAGGACTCCTCAAGGGGTTGTGAGATTATTACATGGGGGGTCGTGAGCTGTCAACTTCCACCCCAAACACCGCTTTGCCTCCAGCATTTATAATGGTCTTAAATATATAAAAAGTGTTTTTAATTTATAAGGGGGGGGTCGCACTCAGAGGCAGGGGCGGCTCCAGGCACCAGTGCACCAAGCGCGTGCCTGGGGCTGCAAGCCGCGGGGGGGCTGCCTGCCGGTTGCTGTGGGGGCGGCAGTCAGGGAGCCTTCGGCGGCATGCCTGTGGGAGGTCTGCTGGTCCCATGGATTCAGTAGAATTTGGCAGCGGGTACGCCGAAACCACGGGACCAGCGGACCTCCCGCAGGCATGCTGCCGGATCCGTGTTACCAGCCGGACCTCCCACAGGCGCGCCGCCGAAAGCCGCCTGACTGCCGTGCGTGGGGCGGCAAAATACATAGTGCCGCCCCTGCTCAGAGGCTTGCTACATGAAAGCGGTCACCAGTAAAAAATTTGAGAGCCACTGCACTAGCACAAATCAGGAATGCCTCCACTGAATTGACTAGAGTTCCAGTGTGGTGTGAATCAGGCTCATTAGATCTTCGCGGTAACATGTATTAGACCTTTAGCCTAATTGAACCATTTTTTAAAATCTAATCATATATTTTGTTCATTCCCTTTTTCTTCTCTTAAAGAAGATAATTAACACTGGGAGAAGCCCATCCTTCCTCTCCTGAAACTGTGCTACTTACCAAAATATCGAGCTGTCAGACTGTGCCTCCCTTAACAGGCCTCCCACTCCATCTTCTCTAGATCATTATTAAGACTTTCCTCGCAGCTGAAATTAAACTTCCTACCCTGTAATTCCCTAGGTGGCATGTCACCAGCCCTTTAAATAATAAAGGCACCTGCCAGTCGCTCACAACCCAGGCATCAGACAGCTCTTTCCTGTCAGTGGTTTTAATTAGCTCATTCAAATGCTTTTTGTCTTCTCGTTTGCCTTTCATCAGGAAAACCTGGTCTAAAACATTCAGAATCACACCAGCTTCTGAAGCCTGATTCTACAGGCCGTGCTCATGTCGAGCTGTACTTAGTTCCACAGTTGTGTTAAGGGCAATGCAGAGACACCACTACCCAGGGTGGAGCACCAGGAGACCTTAAAGTCACGATGTCACACAATGTTTTTATGCACTGTCCATTGCCAGGGCGTCAGAGCGCCTCCATGGTACTCAAAGCCATCGAAAGATATTTGAAAACTGACCGGGTCCTGTGGAATCTTGTAAAAGAAATCTGACCTATTTAAAAAGAGAAGTGTCTGAAATCTGATGCTTTATGTTCAAAATCATCATGCACGACACATGTAGGAGAAAGTAAATGAATGACCTACGTCTATTCATCATAACTCTTCCATTAAGAATACAGGAGAACACCAATATACTGGACAAAACACTAACGTATAAATTCTTTGGGGAACAATTCTGTACTGGCAGGAGAATGGGCTAAGCTACCACATAGGTTTTTAGTCACCACAAATGCCTACAGAAAGCTGGTCAGAAAAAGGAATTACCATTCTGTGAGAAATTCCAACATTCTGAAATTTGTTTTAGTTTTTCATGAGAATGAAAAGTTGAAATATAGAATTTTTTCACAGAATGGAAATTAAAAAACAACACCACGCCCCTCATTTCAGACACATTGAAACATTTTGTTTCAATAATGCTGAAACAATATTAAATATATACATGGAATGTAATATTAAATTATAAAATTTGAAACAAAATGAAACAAAACAATTAAGTTGAAATGAAACCTTTTGCCAATCAAAATAAAACTGGACAGCTCCAACAAAATATTTTGATTTTGAGAAGACATTTTCTGACAGAAAACTGTCCCAAACATTTTTCAACCAGCTCTAGACCGATACTGTTTGATCACATTTGTATTTGGGATTGGAAAAGATACCAAAAGGAACTCAGGTAATTCCAGGTGTAGTGTTTGTCCTCTTCAATAAGTATGGGAGAGACACATTTGTTTCAAATATAAGAAAGTTTTCACCTTTCTGGAGGAAAAAGTACAGGAGCATCCAAAAAGATTGAAGTCACAGAGAAAAATCAAGGACAAAAGACATAGCCAAAGTCATCTCACGTAACTACAATGAAAGGGAGAGTTAAAATAGAGCAAGAAAGTGCATAGAAGAATGTGGTAATTATGAATGGTAGTAAGAGAAGCAGTGAGCCAGTGAATATGGATCCTTTCAGCCTATACAATAGGTGTTCTCATCTTCAGAAGGAAGTAACATGAGGAACAAGAGAAGATCAAGAAGAAGCTAGAGAATGACATTAACACAGGGCAGGCCCTGTCCTGAAGAGACTGTGCTGTAAACACAGAAGACAGAGGGTGGGAGAAAGGGATTATCATTTTCCCCATATTGTGGAGGGAGAACCAAGAACAGAGAGATTAAGTGACTTGCCTAAGGTCACACAGGAAGTCTGTGGTAAAGCTGGGAACTGGAGCTAGCCTGAGTCTCAAGCCAGTGATTTAAGCACAAGCCCATCCTGCTCCCAAAGGGAGGAAGAGATGGGGATCCTGTTTAGATTGTGTCCACTGAAATGGAAGGGGCACTTTCCCTGAAAACCCAACCCTGGCAGAGTGTGTTAGATGGGATTTTAAACATTTGTTTGTAAACTACTGTCCAGAGGCAAAAGATCGGAAGGGGAGTGGTCCACACTCCAAAAATGGAAAACCAATGTTTCCAAAACATTTTCATTCCACAAAATGCCCAGGAAAACTCCAACACTGATTTTGTTGAAAAACGTCAAAACGGGAATTATCAGGTCCACCTAGCTGAGACACCCACCCATTTGCCTGCTGACACTCTAAAAAAAGAATTACACAGAGAACAGAGGGAATTATGGCCTAATAGGATCCTATTACAGAAAAACCTGAGAGTCTCTGGATTAATTTAGAAGTGTGAGCAACAAGGGTGATGTCATGGTGGGAGTCTGCTATAGATGACCAGACCAGAGGGATGAGGTAGACGAGGCTTTCTTCTGGCAACTAACAGAAGTTACTAGATCACAGGCCCTAGGTTCTCATGGGGGACTTCAATCACTCCGATATCTGCTGGGAGAGCAATACAATGGTGCACAGACAATCCAGGAAGCTTTTGGAAAGTGTAGGGGAAAATTTCCTGGTGCAAGTGCTGGAGGAACCAACTAGGGGCAGAGCTCTTCTTGACCTGCTGCTCACAAACTGGGAAGAATTAATAGGGGAAGCAAAAGTGGATGGGAACCTGGGAGGCAGTGACCATGAGATGGTCGAGTTCAGGATCCTGACACAAGGAAGAAAGGAGAACAGCAGAATACGGATCCTGGACTTCAGAAAAGCAGACTTTGACTCCCTCAGGGAACTGATGGGCAAGATCCCCTGGGAGACTAACATGAGGTGGGAAAGGAGTCCAGGAGAGCTGGCTGTATTTTAAAGAATCCTTATTGAAGTTGCAGGAACAAACCATCCCGATGTGCAGAAAGAATAGTAAATATGACAGGCGACCAGCTTGGCTTAACGGTGAAGTCCTTGCTGATCTTAAACACAAAAAAAGAAGCTTACAAGAAGTGGAAGATTGGACAAATGACCAGGGAGGAGTATAAAAATATTGCTCAGGCATGCAGGAGTGAAATCAGGAAGGCCAAATCACACTTGGAGTTGCAGCTAGCAAGAGATGTTAAGAGTAACAAGAAGGGTTTCTTCAGATATATTAGCAACAAGAAGAAAGTCAAGGAAAGTGTGGGCCCCTTACTGAATGAGGGAGGCAACCTAGTGACCAAGGATGTGGAAAAAGCTAATGTACTCAATGCTTTTTTTGCCTCTGTCTTCACAAACAAGGTCAGCTCCCAGACTGCTGCACTGGGCAGCACAGTATGGGGAGGAGGTGACCAGCCCTCTGTGGAGAAAGAAGTGGTTCAGGACTATTTAGAAAAACTGGACGAGCACAAGTCCATGGGGCCAGATGCGCTGCATCTGAGGATGCTAAAGGAGTTGGTGGATGAGATTGCAGAGCCATTGGCCATTTTTTTTTTAAACTCATAAGTCTTCCCCAGTGATCGGGGGAGGTCCCGGATGACTGGAAAAAGGCTAATGTAGTGCCCATCTTTAAAAAAGGGAAGAAGGAGGATCCGGGGAACTACAGGCCAGTCAGCCTCACCTCAGTCCCTGGAAAAATCATGGAGCAGGTCCTCAAGGAATCAATTATGAAACACTTAGAGGAGAGGAAAGTGATCAGGAACAGTCAGCATGGATTCACCAAGGGGAAGTCGTGCCTGACTAACCTAATTGCCTTCTATGATGAGATAACTGGCTCTGTGGATGAGGGGAAAGCAGTGGATGTGTTATTTCTTGACTTTAGCAAAGCTTTTGATACAGTCTCCCACAGTATTCTTGCTGGCAAGTTAAAGAAGTTGGCTGGATGAATGGACTATAAGGTGGATAGAAAGCTGGCTAGATCGTTGAGCTCAACGGGTAGTAATCAATGGCTCGATGTCTAGTTGGCAGCCTCTATCAAGCAGAGTGTCCCAGTAGGTCCTGAGGCCGGTTTTGTTCAATATCTTCATTAATGATCTGGAGGATGGCATGGATTGCACCCTCAGCAAGTTTGCAGATGACACTAAACTGGGAGGAGTGGTAGATACGCTGGAGGGTAGGGATAGGATACAGATGCACCTAGATAAATTAGAGGATTGGGCCAAAAGAAATCTGATGAGGTTCAACAAGGACAAGTGCAGAGTCCTGCACTTAGAACGGAAGAATCCCATTCACTGTTACACACTAGGGACCGAATGGCTAGGAAGCAGTTCTGCAGAAAAGGACCTAGGGGTTACAGTAGACGAGAAGCTGGATATGAGTGAACAATGTGCCCTTGTTGCCAAGAAGGCTAACAGCATTTTGGGCTGTATAAGTAGAAGTATTGCCAGCAGATTGAGGGACGTGATCATTCCCCTCTATTTGGCATTGGTGAGGCTTCATCTGGAATACTGTGTCCAGTTTTGGGCCCCACACTACAAGAAGGATGTGGAAAAATTGGAAAGAGTCCAGCGGAGGGCAACAAAAATGATTAGGTGGCTGGCGCACATGACTTATGAGGCGAGGCTTAGGGAACTGGACTTGTTTAGTCTGCAGAAGAGAAGAATGAGGGGGGATTTGATAGCAGACTTCAACTACCTGAAAGGGGGTTCCAAACAGGATGGAGCTCGGCTGTTCTCAGTGGTACCAGATGACAGAACAAGGAGTAATGGTCTCAAGTTGCAGTGGGGGAGGTTTAGGTTGGATATTAGGAAAAACATTTTCACTAGGAGGCTGGTGAAGCACTGGAATGGGTTACCTAGGGAGGTGGTGGAATCTCCTTCCTTAGAGGTTTTTAAGGTCAGGCTTGACAAAGTCCTGGCTGGGATGATTTAGTTGGGGATTGGTCCAGCTTTGAGAAGAGGGTTGGACTAGATGACCTCCTGAGGTCCCTTCCAACCCTGATATTCTATGATTCTATGTTTCTGGATTTTTATGCATAGACAAGCTCTTAGATGCCCGATTCCCATTCATGTTACTGACACCTGAGCATCCCCAGAGGTAGTGTGGCAGGGTACTGTGTCATCCCTCAATTTCCCCTCTGTGCCCCCACAGGTACTCACGTACCATGCAACAGAAGAGTCAATTAATGTTCCTCCTGCTTTGTTAAGCCAGAACACAGGACAACTTTGTTTGGCCCACCCAATAGGCAGTCAGTTCTTTCCCTAGTCAGTGGGGTCACAAATCAACCCATCTACCTTCCCCAGAGCTCACACAACTCAGAGAGCTTCACAGGAGGGATTACTCCTACTATTTGTTTCCTTCCTTCTAGCAAATGACCTCTTCCATAGAGAGGTTAGGAGACCACCCCCTCTTCCTCCCAGCTGTCTCCAGAGTGCTTTTGCAATCAGTACAAACAGCTGTGGCCCTTGTGTTCTCTGGTCACCTGTCACAGGCTGCTCAGCCTTCCTGTCTTTTAAGGAGTACATAGTTGTTATTATTTGTATTACCACAGCGCCTATTATCCTCCTCAGGCATGGACCAGGACCCCATTGTGCTTGGTGCTGTGCAAACACAGAAAAAAAAAAGACAATCGCTGTCCCAAATAGCTTACAATGGGAGAGTCAACAGATGGGTACAGACAGACAGGGGAGTACAATGAGACAATATTGGCCAGCATGATAGGCTGTGGGTGGAGTTTACGTGTAAGTAACTAACTCTGAACAACAGAGTGACAAAGGTTTTGGTGGTGGGAGAATATTACTGTTCTTCAATTATTAGCCATACAAGTCACTCCACTTCATTCGGGTCCTTATATTAACCTGTAAGATGCACTAATTCCAAGCTCCCATGAGCTGTGCCAGCTCATTATTTCTGAGGATTAGCCTATGTTGTAATGAGGTATTATTACTTGCCTCCTATGCTTTGTGAAGTAGGAGGCAGCAGGGGTGTAGCAGTGCACCCTAGATGGGACTGCTTTATTCTGGAGTGTTTAGGAGAAATCATGGGGTTGTCATAGAGAAAAGGCCGAACAGAGAGGAAAGAACGGAAAGGAAAAAGTCAAGTACCGCAATTCTGGGTACCGAAAGTGCCCTTTATCCGCTCATTGTGATGGAATTAATTCAACCTACACTTGAGCTGGGGGACATGGGGCAGGTCTAGGTAGAGCAGCTGCCATTCCAGAGGCAATTTACTTCTCCAGAATTTCTATGGAAGTCTTTACACTTGTGGAAAGGAGGAGACTTCATCCTCCAGGGCAGAGCCCAGTGAGAGTTCAGTGGCCTGGACCTTGGTATCACTGGAACGTTTTTGCTGAGCTCTTACTGGCTTCTTATGCAGAGCAGGGTTTAAAGTGTGTCCAGAAAAGGGACTATGTAAAAAAAGCTCCTACCCATGTAGAAAACGTTTACACCATGTGTGCTAACGCCTCATTTCACAGAAATAATTCCTTTGAGTAGCGATCCCTCCTGGCTTCTGAGTACGACAAGCAGGATTTGGCCTTGCACGGTAGGCCACGTTACACTGTTAGCTATTGACTTTACTACATTTTACTCTGGTTCGGAGTGGAGTGAGTGGGACCATGAACAGACACTCAAACAAGGAGGAGCCCCACTTCACTTTCAGATCCCAGGGCTAGCAGTTTAAAAAAAGAAACCAATCTTTTTTACTTACAAACTGAAGAAATTTGACATGGAGCCATGCAGAGAAAAATGGCCTGGAAGCCCATGAAACCGTTTGTACAGAATTGTGTCACTTTGCAAGATCCCTTTAACTGCAACTTCTGCTTAACATGCAGAACTTGCTCATTTCACTTCCCTCCCCCACTCCACCTTGATTTAATAGCTTTTATGGATTTTAGGGCCAGCAGGAACTATTTCAACCATCTAGTCTCACCTCTGTTGTAACAGACCAGAGAACCTCACCCAGAATTTTACCATATCTGTGGGTAATCTGATCCAATGGTCTCATTCAGCACCATTCCCTAAGACGCAAGGCCACAGATGAACTGCTTCTCTGTGTTGGTTGGACCCCAGGGAGCTCTACAAGGGGTGACCCTGTACTCAGTGAATTGCAGAGGCTTCAGCTATGCCAGGCTCAAGACTGTCCTTTTTTGCCCAACAGCTTGTGGGTAAGGCACTGGACTGGGCCTCAGGAGATCTGCTTTCAATTCCCTGCTTTACCACACACTATGAATTTGGGCAAGTCATTTAATTGCTGTGCCTCAGTTCCCCACCTGTATGATATTCCCTCCCCCCCCCCAGGGTGTTTGGAGATATGGTCCCTAACTCAAAGAGAGGGGGAACAAAAGGTTGGAAAGAAACAACTGGCTATTAAAAATATTGCATTCATAAACCTCTTTTTTAATTCATGTCTCGATCTAATATCACTGCTTAGAATTTCTTAACTCCAAAATGTGCTACTCCTTTGAAGAGAGATTTTTGTTTTTCAAATGGGTAGCGTGAATTCAGTCTATTTATGCAGGTACTCATCCCCATCTCAATTATTAACAGATTTTATCCCCCACAGCACCCCTGGGAGGAGGGAAGTCTTAGCGCTGTTTTTACAAGTGGGGAACTGAGGCATAGGGCACCCAGCGGGAGGTATGCTGTAAGGCTTCCCGAAGTCTTCTGGTCAGATAGACTCCCTACAAATCCTTACACCTGGTGCCCATCATAACACCCGGTTGAGACAAACTGTGCTAGAACATCCTGCTTACCTCAAAGGATAGTGGCTTCAAGTATTGTTATTACTAAAGCCCCAATCCTGCAAACATTTATACCTGTGCTTAGATAAGAACAGGTGTACTGGGTCAGACCAATAATCCATCTAGCCCAATATCCTGTTTCTGCAAGTGGACAGTGCCAGATGCTTCAGAAGGAATGACCAAGTGACCGAGTGAACGGTCCCCTGTCATCCACTCCTACCATCTGACAGTTCAAGGTTTGTGGACACCAAAGCATGTTGTTGCATCCCTGACCATATTCGCTAATAGCTATTGATGAACCTATCCTGCATGAACGTATCTACGTCTTTTTTGAACCCAGTTATACTTTTGACCTTCACAACATCCCCGGCAATGAGTTCCACGGATTGACTAGGCGTTGTGTGAAGCAGTACTTCCTTATGTTCATTTTAAACCTGTTGCCTATTAATTTAATTGGGTGACCCCCCTAGCTCTTGTGTTATGTGAAGGGGTAAATAACACTTCCCTATTCAGTTTCTCCACACCATTCACAATTTTATAGACATCTATCATATCTCTCCTTAGTTGGTCTCTTTTCTAAGATGAACAATCTCAGTCTTTTAATCTCTCCTCATATGAAAGCTGCCCCATGCCCCAATCATTTTTGTTGCTCTTCTCTGCACCTTTTCCAATTCTAATACATCTTTTTTCGATGGAGTGACCAGAACTGCACACAGTATTCAAGGTGTGGGCATACCATGGATTTAAATAGTGGCTTTATTATATTTTCTATCCCTTTCCTACTGGTTCCTAACATTCTGTTAGCATTTTTGACTGCTTCTGCACATTGAGTGGATGTTTTCAGAGAACTATTCATGATGACTCCAAGAACTTTTTCTTGAGTAGGTAACAGCTAATTTAGCCCCCATTATTTTGCATGTATAATTGGGATTATGTTTTCCAGTTTGCATTACTTTGCTCTTTTCAACATTGAATTTCATCTTTCTTTTTTGTTGCTCAGAAACCCAGTTTAGTGAGATCTCTTCGTGGTCACTTTTGGACTTAACTAGCTTGAATAAATTTGTATTGTCTGCAAATTTTGCCACCTCACTGTTCACCCCTTTTTCCAGATCATTTATGAATATGTTGAACAGCACAGATCCCAGTACAGATCCTTGAGGGATCCTGCTATTTATAATAATTAATGGAGATATCCTATCTCCTAGGACTGGAAGGGACCTTGAAAGGTCATTGAGTCCAGCCCCCTGCCTTCACTAGCAGGACCAAGTACTGATTTTGCCCTAGATCCCTAAGTGGGCCCCCTTAAGGATTGAACTCACAACCCTAGGTTTAGCAGGCCAATGCTCAAACCACTGAGCTATCCCTCTCCCCTTTATTTGTTATTTACTTCTCCTCATTGTGAAAATTGACCATTCATTCCTACATTTTTGTTTCATATCTTTTAACCAGTTACTGATCCATGAGAGGACCTTCCCTCTTATCCCATACCTGCTTACTTTGCTTATGAGCCTTTGGAAAGGAACCTTGTCAAAGGCTTTCTGAAAGTCCAGGTACACTATATCCACTGGACCACCCTGTGGGCATGCTTCTTGACTCCCCAAAAGAATTCTAATACATTGGTGGGGCTGATTTCCCTTTACAAAAGCCATGTTGACTTTTCCCTAACAAATCATGTTCATCTATGTGTCTGATAATTCTGTTCTTTTCTATAGTTTCAACCAATTTGCCTAGTACTGAAGTCAGGCTTATCAGCCTGTAATTGCCAAGTTTACCTCCCCTTTTTTTTAAATTGATGACACATTAGCTAATCTCCAGTCATCTGGAACAGAGACTGATTTAAGCAATAGGTTACATACGACAGTTAGCAGCTCTGCAATATCATATCTGAATTCCTTCAGAACTCCTGGGTGAATACCATCTTGTCCTGGTGACTTATTACTGATTAGTTTATTCATTTGTCCCAAAACCTCCTCTATTGACACCTCAGTCTGGGACAGTTCCTCAGATTTGTCACCTAATAAGAATGGTTTGGGCGTGGGGATCTCTCCCATATGCTCTGTAATGGGGACCATTGCAAAGAATTCATTTAACTTCCGGGCAACAGCCTTGTCTACCTTTAGTGCTCCTTTAGCACTTTGATTGCCCAGTGGCCCCACTGATTGTTTGGCAGGTTTTTGGCTTTTGATGTACTTAAAAAGATTTGATGCTAGTTTGTGTGTCCTTAACTAGCTCCTCCTCTTTCTTTCTTGGCCTGCCTTATTATACTTTTACAATTGACTTGCCAGAGTTTATGCTCCTTTCCATTTTCCTCAGTAGGATTTAATTTCCAGTTTTTAACATTTCACTTTTACATCTCACTTCAGTGGGACTATTTGAGTGTAAATTTAAACCTGTGGGTAAATTTTTGCAGGATTGGTACCTAAATTCTTACTTCCTTATGCTAAACCACAGGAGCCAATTGTATTATCTTGTACCAGTGTCAAACCAGAGTACCTCCATGGGCTCTGTATTAACGTTGGTATAACAGAGCAGAATTTGGGTTCATGTTCCTAAACTCTGAACTGGCTTTCACTTCAAAATCGTAGGCAGAAGATATTTATTTTAAAGCAGGATTTTCATCTCTCCTCAATAAGATCACTACACTGCAGCTAGTAAGTGATGGGAGTAAATGGATTTATGAAACCTCTTGCAGGACATACCAGCTAGGAGCCTTCCTTATTTACCTAGACATAATTTGTGTTCAGCAGGTCATGGAACTGATAGGTCTACCTGATCTATCTCTTGTCTTATTAAATAAGACAGCACCTTCCCTGTAGGGCAATACAACACATGTCCAGGCTAGCTTTTTATCTAAATATAATCAGCTGTGACATATGGAACCCTCCATGATTTACGCCAGATTGACAGTTTGGGAATAAAGTCATTATAAGATTTTAACAACTCAAATATGTAATATTCTTCTTGAAGCTGGGAGTAATAACACTCTGGCTTCTTAATATCCCTAGAATACATCATCCGCTGAACTAGCAAGTGCATCTGATGAAGCTAACCTGAGAAAAACTAATGTAGGAGCTGAACTTCTATCTCACCTGCAAAGCTTAGTAAACTTTCTACTTTGGATTATTAATCATTTCTAACATAGTAGCACATAGAGACATCGACCCGCTCAGTGCCCCAATGTGCTAGGCGCTGTACAGATGCATAATATAGCTTATAGTATAAAAAGACATAAGATGTGGCTGAAACAAGCAAAACAACAATAGGATGTGTGCACAGTTCAGAGCTAATCAGGAGCAGTAATCATAGTAGATGTATAACAAAATTACTCTGAAAGCACTAAATAGAACTGGATGAATAATTGGCACGATATTCGTTTTTCTTGTAATTTAAGTACAAAATATTATTGCTATCCCCAGCTCTAGCAGCCCAATAATTGTTCAAAATAAACAGTCCATACAAACGACAGCCATTCAACAGAATTACAAATGCTTATGCCTCCAAAATTTCCCAGCCTGTGCAAACCCTCAGTCATCCCCAAATACCTTTGCAATGGATGTTGTTTGCAGCATCCCCTATGGGGCTTGGGGTTTCTGGCTATTTCAAATGCATATGTGTTATACAATTTATCAGAAACATTCAGACCTCACTCCTGTCTGCTAATTCTAACACAAGCAGATTGGACACATTAGAATAAACTAATATTCTGCACAAAATTCTGGCTGTGGGGCTAGCTGGACCAATCTCCTCAATGGTAAGAGAAAATGAAAATGTAATAGGAAGACTTACCAGCTGAAAGGAAGGAAGAAGTTGTAACCAGCTATCAACTACAAAATGGCTAGTTTAGGGCTGCAGCTGCTTTCTTTGCCAAGTTTAAAGGGCCAGCAATCACCAGAGCATGCTGGGAAAGTTTCCTATATAAAAGGGTGATGTAGTAATTAGTAGGCAGTTATTATTTAAAACAATAAAAATAAAAAGTATGTGTGGGACTTGGTTTCTCACTTTGTTGAGTAATACCCTTAGGTTGTCTAGATTTGAGCCTGAGTTTTTTAAAAACATTATATTTTATTTTTAGTATGAAAAGGGAGATTTTGGCAATAACTTCCTGTTGGGTTTAGCATATCACCCAGACATCACAATGAACTGTCTGCTGCGAACCAAACCTACAGGAGCGTTTCATGTTTTGCTGCTTCTGCAGCCGAGCTCACTGCACACACCAGAGGCTCCTTGCTTCCCTCCATTTTCCCCACCAACTCCCTGTGTGCCCCCATGCCCCCCTCCTCCATATCATTGCCCCCCATGCTCCCCCCATGTCAGGGGCTCTGTGTGTCCCCCATTCCGCCTTCCCCCCCTTAGTATCCCTACTGGGATTCCGTGTGCCCCTGCTTCCCCCACCCTTGCAAGAGACTGTGTGACTCCTCTTCCCTCATGCCAGGGTCCTCCATACCCTCCACCAAGCCAGGGTGAAGAGAGATACCTACTGAGCAATAATTGTTAACAATAACCAGAAAGGAGTCATGAATCACTTTGCACTTCTATTGCACCTTCCAGGGATCTCAAAGGTGCTTTGCAAACATCGAGAAGTTAAGCCTCAACAAACTGTGAGCTAGGTAAGCAATAGTAGCTCCATTTTACAGTTAGGAACAATGAGGCTCAGTGAAGTCAGTCAAGGTGCTCTGTGTGCCCCCTCATTTCTCCCCTTCCCCACCATGCCAGAGACTCTGTGTACCCCTTCATTCCCCATATCCTCCTCCCCCAGCCAGTTTGTGAAAGGTCACGTAGGAAATTTCTAGGAACCAATGGCTGTAATCCTGAAAACACTTTCTCCCATGTGTAATTTTGCTCACGTGAGTCCCATTTCCTTAAACACTGATCATGCAGACACTTATGTACATGTTTAACTTTAAACATGTTAGTAGTCCTAGTGACTTTGAGACTACCCACATGTTTAAGCATGTGCATGTTTGTAGGAGTTGAGCCTTAAATGAGACAACTCACCAGAGTAAAGTTATGCATGGTGGTGGAATGCTTGCAGAATCAAGGATCAAATCCCCTACTTCCAACTTCTGTGCTTCAGTCACAAGACCTCCTCTAGCAGCATTTCCTCTGGCGCCCAGGGGTTTTCCTTTAAAATATCCACTCCAAGTATTTCCATAGGAGTTTTGCCCAGGTAAGGAGTACAGAAGTGGACCCTAAATGGAATACAGGGCAACAGCTGTCACAGTGCATCAAAGGAATTCATATAGCATAAACTAACTGCCTGGAATACTAGTGTCATCAACTATTAGGGAAATAGGGTGAATAAACACAAAAGTACAGAGTGAATAAAACACTTTAGGTACAGCATGGCACTACGGAGTTATAAGAAGACAGAGTTGTTGGTGGAAAACTGGCTGTTATATAGGTAGATAGCTGCTTATCTTTTTAAATTAGGGTTTCAGATTATGAGAACAGAATGGCCAATTTGGGCCAGACCAATGGTCCATCTATTCAATATCCTGTCTTCCCACAGTGGCTGGTGCCAGATGCTTCAGAGGGAATGATCAGAATAGAGCAACTATCAAGCGATCCATCCTCTATCTTCCAGTTCCACCTTCTGGCATTTCAAGGTTTACAGACACCAAAACATGGGGTTGCATCCCTGACCATTTTGACTAATAGCCATTGATGGACCTATCCTCCATGAACTTAGATAAGTCTTTTTTGAACCCAGTTATACTTTTGGCCTTCATAACATCTACTGGCAATGAGTTCCACAGGTTGACTATGTGTTGTATGAAGAAGTACATCCTTATGTTTGTTTTAAACCTGTTTCCTGTCAATTTCATTGGGTGACCCTTAGTTCTTTGTGAAGGGCTAAATAAGACTTTCCTCTTCACTTTCTCCACACCAATCATGATTTTATAGATGTCTATCATATCCTCACTTAGTTGTCTTTTTTCTAAGCTGAACAGTCCCAGTCTTTTTAATCTCTTCTCATATGGAATGTGTTCTATACCCCTAAGCACTTTTGTTGCCCTTCTTTATGCTTTTTCCAATTCTAATATATTATATATATATAAATTATGAGATGGAGAGACCAGAACTGCACACAGAATTCAAAGTGTGTGCATACCATGGATTTACATAGTGGCATTCTGATATTTTATGTCTTATCCCACTAATGCGCCACATGAAAGTAGTTGACCTTCTCTTCTCAAAGCCTAAGCTATTCAATTAAGTGACTTCGAAATGGTTTCTGAGTTGTAGTTCATTGCCTGAAGACACTATCTACCTTTATATCCTTTTTTAAAATATGCATTTATATTAAAATTATATATTGTATCCTAATCCACTTTTCATTACTGGTTCAGTTCTTAAAATGAATTGGATCGCGAATACTAAGCTAAACCTTGTAGCTACTTACCATGTATTGATTACAAAGAGGAAAAGCAACTCATGTTAGATAAATAAAAGAAAGTGACTTTATCTTAAGAAAAAAGCAACAGAGGGTCCTGTGGCACCTTTAAGACTAACAGAAGTATTGGGAGCATAAGCTTTCGTGGGTAAGAACCTCACTTCTTCAGATGCAAGACTTGTAGGTTTTGTAGGTAAAAAAAGGCCATTTGCACCTTTCCCCAGAAAAGCATATGAGTCTTGTTAAAGCCCTTTGTCATTCTAAATAATGTAATGTTTTGTGCGACATCAGGGAAAGAGAAAAGAGCCACTTTGGGGAAAGATTAGGAAGAAGGATTCTGTAAAGAAAAAGGAAACAATTCCTAGAAGAGACAGAGGGAGAAAGGGGAAACAGAATGTGAGTGAGGTGAGTGGGATTGAAAGTAACAGGTATAAGTCCAGCAACTAGACTAGAAAGTATGTAGCTACAAAAGAGAGGTCAAGGGGAAAGCTTGGATGGAAAAGTTTTTCTTAGATCTTGTTCAGCAGAAGCTGTGGACTGAAAACTCAGTACTTTAGGGAGAGGCAGAGAAAGCATATCTTTAGTAGGCTCCAAAATCCAACATATAGATGATTGTGGCACTCACAAACCACTGCTCTGCTGCCGCCTAAGTCTGTAGGTGCCCAAAGTCCCCAAGATGCCAACATTTTGGCAGGTTGGCATATCCACAGCCACCTAAGTCCTGACACCACCCAGCAGCTGGATGCTTAAGCCCAAGTGGAATTCACAAAGGAGTCATTTCCCCAGTCCGTCTTGTCTTCGGGGTCTGATCATGTAGCCGTGCTCTGAACACACCTAAACGTTCCCAAGAGACATGGCTGGAGGAGCAGGACCCATTCCTTCCATGTCACCTTTAGGTCAGTGATTAGAGCACCCACACATGACATGAGAAAACTGGGTTCAAATCTTCCTCTACCTGATGTAAGAAAAAGGACTGAAATGTGGGTCTTCCAAGAGCAAGCCCAAATTACTGGGCCATGGGGTGTTTTACCCCACAGCTCTCTCAATCTGCCCAGTTGAAGTCATTCCTCTATGCATAAATAATTAACTATTCATAGGCAATGAGAGACTAGACCCTGAGTCTCCCATGGAGGTGCGCACCCTAACCACGAGACCATAGAAACAACAGTATAACACTCCTTAAGTATTAAAAGCCTAGCTTGAGTAGTATCTAAGACTTTCCACCTTAATATCCAGCTATTAATTTTTTAAGATACACACATACTAAAGTTGTAATCTGAAAGCCCCTGCAAGTTAAACAATAAAACAACTGTGAAATATTTCTTTAGTTTTAGCATCTTACTTGAAAAAAGCCAGAACACTGAGAATGAGAATTTTTCAATTCATTTGAACCTGCTGTTTCTGTAACTGACAATGAATGCTGCTAACTGAATGAAAGATGAAATGCTCCATCATTTGCATGTTGGTTGGCTGTGCAGCACAATGTACAGAACTGCACTATGTTGCAATATGACTTGCATTTTTTGCTTCTAATAGATTGCAATAAAACTAGAATTTAGTTTTAGAGCTGGTCAGAAAATGCTTCCCTCATCTCTCTCCCCCCTCCCCACCCGCCGTGGAAAACTTTTAACAAAAATGAAGAAAAATTGTTTTTGTCAGTACTTTCCAGAGAAAATTTCAATTTTTCAGTTACAAATTGAAAACTGAAATTTTTCAGTTTAAAACCAAATATTTTGATTTGGAAATGACACTTCAGTGTTTCATGTGAGTTGAAGTAAGGGCGCTTCATCTATGCATTCTCTTCTAAGGGCTGAGCTCTCTGGCTGTGCTATATTTCCCATTAAGCACCATGGCTTCTTTTCTTTCTGAGCCTCCAAGTTACATCATAGGAGTCCCATGGCCATGATGCACCTGGGGAGATGTAGTCCAAATGGGAGCCTGGCCTATAAAGGAGAATGGGGACATGAGGCAATTGAACTACAACTCCCATGAGGCATCATGAGTTTTAAAGTCAATTTTTTCAGGTTTGGGCAGAAAAATGTTGAGTTTTGGCCAAAAACTGAAAAAAAATGGTTTATATGTACTAAGTTTTATTTATTTGTTTATCTATATAAAAAGAGAAAAATTTCTATAGAAAGCAGAAACCGTTAGCAAAAAAATTAGTTAAATCCCCAATTTTCATCAAAAAACAGTTTCAATTGAAAATTTTCAATCAGCTGTATTTAGTTTATTTCATGGGCAGAGAGCTTGAGTAGAACTGGGCAAAAATTTTTGAACACATTTTTTTTTCCCACTGAAAAATGCAGATTTGGGGAACTGAAACATTTCACAAAATTATGTTCGAGTCGCCAAATTGTTCCGACTGAAAAGCACCAACCACTAAATTCTGAAAAAGTCAAAATGTTCTGACGTTTTAGAAATGAAACATTTTGAGTTTTCAATTTGAAAAGACTTTTCATTTCAATTTTACTTCAATTTGATTAAACATTTTAAAAAGTAAAACCCCCTGAAAACAAATGCCTTATTTGACCTGAAATGATTTTTTTTTTACTTTACAGTTAGCCACAAAGTTAAAAAAAAATTGCCAATGCAAATTTTTCCTCACCAATTTTTTGGTTCAGCCACCCTGCTGAAAAACCTGTTAGTCACACAGTTCTGATCCTTCTGAATCCCTCTGTGTTGTGTCATATCAACTGCCAATTTTAACTGGGGCTTTTTCTGATGTTTTTCTGATAAAATTTTTCAGAATATTAAAACTTTGTTTAATTTAGATTCCAAGTGACTACTAGCTTCTGCGACTTCTTTCTGGCTAGCTTGCACCCTGGGCGGTGTTAGCAGGAAGCAGACCTTGTGCCCAGGGACTGAAATGGTGGCTGGACTGTGCATAGACAGGAAGGATGAAGGAATTTTCCCTTGCATGCTCCCTTCCTGTGTTCCCACACAAGAGCCAACCACAATCTAGCCATGTCTGCACACGCAGTAATTTGTAATCACATATTTATTTCATATATTTGCCACAATCACAAGATAACTCTTCATCACTGACGACTGGGCAAATAAATGGACTTCAACACTATGGGATAGAATCTTCAAAAGCACTCAGGTTGGCCTAATTGCATTCCCACCGAATTCAATGGTTGTTTCAATGCTGGCTTGACTTCAATGGGAGCAGAGTTAGGTCAATGCTGGGCACGTTTGAAAATCTCCCCCTTAAAGCATAGCCATTTAGGAGTTATGTGTTTGCAAAGGGAGTCTTATGAATCGTTTTCAAATCAGCAAATGATACACTTTTTTTCCACTCACCCATGTCAGAAATGACTGGGTGGATTTTACTCCAACCTACCAAAAACTTTGCTTCGGGCTGCAGGCACATCTGGAAAATTTGAGCCCCAAAAGTTATTTCTGGGGGGGAAAAGGTCTAAATAAGTGAAAGCAGGGGCTAGCGTGAAAACTGAGTTGCAAGCAGAGTGACGGCTTTTGCTGACGTGAAACCTCAGAGAGGCCACTGTGTCAGTAAACGTTTTGTTAATGTAATAGTTGAACCAAGATTTCCCCCTCAGTTTAATCATGTAAAACAAAAGGAAAATAGCATAGGAAGAACAACAATACTTAATTTACCACAGCCTTCCCCAAAAGATTAAAAGATTTGAAACTTTGTAGTTTAACGTAATATCTTTTGCGAATCAAAGACATGCTCAGTGATAGAATACAGCTTTTCAGATCACAGCAAAGGGCCCTGATCCTGTAGCTGACTCAATGCAGGTGGATGTCTGTGCCTGAGGAGATCTCCACTGAAGATAAAGAGGCTCCATCCATGCACAGGGATCTGCCCATACAGAAACAGTTGCACAAGGAAGGCCTTGCTGATTAACAGGATCTGACTCCCAGTTGGCTCAGATCGTGACTGGTGCTCCACTGAAACCAATGGCATTGTACCCATGTAAACCAGCTGTAAGCGAGATGAGAACCCAAATTTATATTCAGCAGTATGACTTTTCCCCAGCAAACCTATTCACTGAGATCAGGGCAAGAGAAAACCGAGTCCAGGAAAAAGCAATATTTGGTCTGCTTCAGTATTTATTGCAAGCGGCCGGGACCTTGCTGCCAGCTCAGGAAATAGCAAGATACTTTTATTTCGTTTTACAGTGCTTACCAGTTTCTTTCACTGTTTATTTTATTCAATAACCAGTCCTTCATGCTGGGAAAATGCGCTTACTCTCAAATCCTAGCCAGCAGCCATCTCTACACCCATTCTTTCTCTTTTCCTTTGCCCACAAATCCCTGGCTTCGTTTCACCTGGTTTGGTAAACTGCAATCGCCTTGATTCTTTTCAGACCATCGACGTCTCTTATGCACCATCTACATCTGTCACAAGATTTTCAAAGCAAATCTGTAGTTCTTTCTTCGGTGAGCAAAGGATGGAGAAGGAAGTATTGATCTCTCGCGGCTGCTCGGAAAATGCACTTTCTCCTCTCTCTTTGCCACTGTTTCAGTCACTTCATTGGCACGACAAGGAAAGCATTGCCCAAATGAATTACTGCACATGTACAGGACAAGCCTCACAGCGGTGGCGGGGGAGGTGAATTTTATGGATCAGAAGCCCAGTTTTGACCTCCATTACATTGGTGTTATGGTGTTATTCGATTGACTTCCCAAGAGCTACTGCTGAGTGGCAGCAGTTGTAAGTGAGATCAGACTCTGACCCCATTTTGTATCACTGGCCATGTCCAATTCCTTGGCAGGCTGCCACTTATTTTGAAGCTGCTTCAGCAATTTCTTTCTTTTCTTTGGAACATGAACAGAGTTTTTCTCACTTGCATTAAAGAAGTAAGCCTTTGATCAGAGCTGGTAACCGGAGGTGGTCTCTCCATCTTCAGTTTCGATAGCATGTGATGTCTGAACTTAGAAGAGCCCCTCCTCCTCTCTCTCCCCTCTCCACCCCCCCTCCCCCCGTCCTGCATCCATAGGCACAAGGAATGCATCAGCAGGACTTTAGGGTTTTAGTTAGTGCTTTGCATGTGCCCATGTAGTATGGAAAATTAAATAAAGCTGACCATGACTTACTCTAATATAGAGATGTAATGCACTAATACAAAGCTCCTAGTAACCTCCTGTGCTACATAGCCAAAAACAGCAATTAGAAATGGGCTGTAGTGGCAAAGCTCTGATCTGAACAGGAACTGCCCCAGAATTTCGAGATGTTCAGACCTGTCTCTTTGCTTCAGTCTCCTCTGTCTTCATAAGCCAAATAAATATATGTTCATCGCACAGGTTCTACCTTGGTTGAGATGGGTTCCATATAATGCATCCATTATGAATCTCTTACTCCTTCTCCTTTTACAGCATTCATAAACTCTCACTTGCAGGCTGTTGATTTGTCCTGTTTGCCCAATTCCAAGGATTATGGCACGTTATCTCCAAGAGCCGTAAAGAAGAAGATGCACACCAGTTCATCTAATCTACTGATCTCACTGGAACATCTTTCAGACGGTTTAGGGTTTAACAACATCTCTGAGTTTCATCAGTGTTAATGACTGTTAATCCACTCCCATGCTCATTCGGCTTAAGACCTAGTTTAAAGAGCATCCTACCTGAGAGAACACTCAAACTTAGTTGAAAGAATCCATGTTTTGAGGATTCCTGCCAAACCACAGTCTGAAGACTTCAAAGGCTTCTGTAGTGCAAGGAAATGTTAATGTCCACATTTTTCCTTTGGGTAAGTGAAGTTGCGATCTTTCAGCAAGTCAGTGCTAAAGTTGGGTGGAAAGCCCACGAGTCCTGATTTTAGCCTGCCCCAAGCACTAGACCAGACTGCCTAGCCAATGAAGTGAATGCAAAATGAGCACCAGCAGATGTCTACTTGGCAAGTAAAAGAGTACGTGCAGTTGGTGACGATACCCTGAAGGAAAGAGAAACCTGACAAGGTGCAGAGATTCATGTTACATAACACATCCCCTAAATGTTTCACTCGCTCAGTACTGCTATTATTATTTATATTACAGCAGCACCAACTGAGATTGGGGCCCCATTGTGCGAGGTGTTGTACAACCCATAGTAACAGACAGTCCCCACCCCAGAGATTTTATAATCTAAATAGACAAGAAAGACAAAGGGATGGGAAACAGAAGTGAAGTGACTTATTCAAAAATCACATAGCAGATCAGTAGCAGAACTGGGACTAGAACCCAATCGCCTGGTACCCAATCTAGGGCCCTGTGCATGAGCCCATATTCCCCCCTTAACTACAAAGGAGAATACTTTAAAAATCTAATTCAGCATTTCCCCTCCAAAATATGTTAATGAAAACCCCATTTAGGAAAAGACGCTGGCAAGTTTGTCAGCTCAGGAGTTCTGCCTGGAAGATCATCTTTGGGGAGGATTTACACAGAAAGTTACAGAATAAACCTGATCCGGTTAGCCTTGGTGAAAATTCTTTTTAAAGAGGCAGACTCTGCCCCCCTTACTTACATTGGGTAGCATCTTATTCCACAAGCAGTTCCATCAAAATCAAGTCTACAGTGAATAACGATATCCTGAAATCACATAGGAGAACACTGGGCGACTCAACTGAGCACAAGACATTTTGTTTGTGTTCAGTGATTTTTGCGCTCTTAGGGCTCACATCCTGACAAATGAGTCAGGCTTTAAATAGGCACGGGGTGTGAACACACATTACCTCAAAGGCTAATTAAAGAAGATTAAGAGTTACTCATTTTCATCATTGCTGTCACATTTAGCTGACAGCATCCAGAAGCACAGGGCAAGCAAATCTTAGGGCTGGCCTACACACAAATTTTGTACTTTAACTATATACACCAGCATTTTAATACAGGTATAACTGGAGCTACACTAAGGAGTTGTATCAATTAAACTCTAGCAGTTACTAAGCCTAAAGGAAGTCTGCTCTCAAGTTTTGTTGGGGGTTCAGTAAGACCCCTACCCACAGTGGGAGGACCCGAACCACTACATCCCTTTGCCAGCTTGTCGCTGCCCTCCCTTAGGGCTGCTTCATCCAGCTCTGGAAGGATGACAGCTTACAGATAGTTGGTACTGCTGTGCCCTCATTCCTGGCAGACTTGCCTCTCCTGAGGGCCTGCCCCTTGGTTTGCACCAGCAGATCCCAGGAAATAAATTAGACATTGCTGACATATTACCAACTTCAGCTGGATCACAGAGGGCACAGCTTCCATTGATTTCAGTGGGATTTGCAGCTCCTTAGACCAAGGCCAGATTTGGGTCTCATCCTCATTGACAATGCAGCAGCCAGTCCTGATTTCTTCCTACCAATGCCAATATTTTTATTCAAGAGATTGTATAACTCAAATCAGTCCTCACTGTGCCTTTTCAAAGGCACAGCAGCGGGTAGGAAGAGAGATGATATCAGACGCTGCTGTGCTGAGCTGAACCAAATCGGCCTAAATCAATTTGCTTGCAACACAGTCTGACATTTTAACAAAACAACAACAGCGGCAAATAACTCTCATTTCCCCTGATTGTGCTAAGAACAGGGCTAGCCAGGCCTGCAAATGAGAGCCTCGCTAATTACGGAAGGGGAAAATCCAGACATCACTTTTGATTTTGCATTTCAATGCCACTTTTATTTTTGTCCATCGGTGATGCTACAGACATTTAATTGGTTTAATTTCTAGCATGGCCCTTTGAGAAGAACTAGAAGGGAAAGAAACATGTTTTGAGTCCCAGGTCTCAGCAAGCTACGGGTCAATAGCTATCTCTAAAGAATGGGATAGCATTTTTATTTCCAAAAGACAGAACTATGCCTTAGGAACACAACTTCCTTAGTAATTATACATAATGACAGCACTTTTACATAATGACTGCATGGAACACAACAGCTTAAGTTCTACTGTAGCACTTTGTCAGCTTTACAGCGTACAATATCTAAGCAAAACAAGGGTGGGTGAAGTATACAGGCAAAAACATTAACATTCAAATAACTGTCTAAGGATTTTTTTTAAATGGTGTGGATTTAATGAAAGCAGGGACGGCTCTATGTTTTTTGCCGCCCCAAGCACGGCAGTCAGGAGGCCTTTGGCAGCACGCCTGCGGGCGGCACGCTGGTCACGCGGATTCGGCGGCATTTCTGCGGGTGATCTGCCGGTCCCGCACCTTCGGTGTACCCGCTGCCGAATTGCTGCCGAAGTCGCGGGACTGGCAGACCTCCTGCAGGCATGTCGCTGAAGACTGCGTGTCTGCCGCCCTCACAGCGACCGGCAGGCCGCCCCCCGCGGCATGCCGCCCCAGGCATGCGCTTGCTGCGCTGGTGCCTGGAGCTTCCCCTGAGTGAAAGGAGCTGGACTGACAGTCCTGGAGATGCACCTGAGATATATAATAATACCTATCTCTCATAGAGTGCTTTTCCTCCATAGATATCAAAGCACATAACAAACTAGGTCAGTATCATTATCCCCCTTTTTACAGGTGGGGAAATTAATGTACAAAGAGGAGAAGTGACTTGCACAGAGTCACCCAGCCAATGGCAGAACTAGGAATAGCACCCAGGTCTTCTGAATCCGAGTCCAATGCTCCGTCCATTAGACAGGCCCCTCAGAAATGCACTAGCTTGCCTGAAGTCCTTTAATCAGATAGGGTGACACTCCCCCATGTGCAGAGGTTTAAGCTCTGGGACCCTGACTCCTCTCACACAGGCCACATAAGAAGACAGCAGATGGTGCTGCCATTAGGTTCCAACTTGTGCTGGTTTGGAACAGGTTACCTAGGAGTGACATGCTCCCTTTCCTGCTACCAAACCACTGAAATCCCTTGTTATTATAACTAACTGCCCCACCCTTGTAAACTGATTTCACCCCTGAATTACCGACTGGTCCTGCCAACCTGAACACTGGCTTCAGGGGGCTTTTTGTCTTGGAATTATGCTAATTGCTCCCCTCCACATTGGCAAGGTTAGGGGAGCAACTGAGAGAACGTAGCTGGCTAGCTAGATGGAGGAGTGGGGGCCAGGCTGTGGCAGAAGGAGCTGAAACACTTGGGGAAGCAGGACAGGCCTGGAAGGGGAGGGGGCATCATTTGGGGCAACATGGAGTCCGACCCTTTGGGGTTTGAAGATCCCTGCCTGTGGGAGGCGAGACGGTTGCCCTGCTGAGCAACTAAACTGCAGGGTATTGCCCTTCCTCACGGGGGCTTAGGAGCTGCCTTCATGCTCAGGATGAAAGTCAGAGGAAGTGGGAAGGGATCGGGGGAGCTCTCCTGGCTTGGAGTAAGTAGAAGTGCTGCCTTCACAAGCCCCCCTCCTCTTGGCTGACGTGGCGAGAACTCTCCTTCCGCTTGCAACCTACTATAACCAACACTCCCTCTTTCTTCAGCCCCTTCTGCTGTGACCTGCGCCTCTTTCTATAAACAGACACTAGTACCCCTCTGCAACAGGGCCAGTTAATGACGGGTCTTATCCACCCCAGGGCCGAGTTACGTCCTGAAACCCAGGCACAACTTAAATCATTGTGGTACATAAACTTTTCCAGTCATGTCCCCCCCTTACCAGTATGAGAATCTGTCTGTGCCCTCCCTTGCCATTACTGCACAGCCAAGCAGTGGAGCTTGGGCTGAAGGCGGAGCTAGGGGTGGGACTGGGGGTGGGAGAGGAGCTGAGCTGGGGGCAGAGCTGGGGTTGGGGGCGGAGTGGGAATGGAGGCTGAATGGGGTTGGGGCAGAGTGGGGCTGGGATGGAGCTGGGTTGGAGTGGAGTGGGATTGGGGGCAGAGCAGGACTGGAGGTTGAATGGGGTTGGGGGCAGAGTGGGGCTGGGGGCAGAGCTGGGCTGGGGGCGGAGCAGGGCTGGAAGCATGACACTCCCTTCCCGCTCCCCATGGGGGCTGGCCCAGGCCATGCTGTGCCGCCCTCTCCCCCGAATATTCCTCTTGTATTTAGCTGTGTACATTTCCCAGACTTGCAGAAAAGCTCTGTGTAAGCTTGAAAAACTTGTTTCTCTCATCAACAGAGGTTGGTCCAGTAAAAGATATTCCCTCACCCCCTTTGTCTCAGTGATAAGAATGGACAATTAGCAAATGATTTCCTATTAGGCTAATGCCACAGTATAATCCTGCTTGCCAAAGAACCCATTGTAGCCCTGCCACATACATTGAAGGCCCATGTTGCAGAAACCTGGCTTACTACGCCACTGAAAACAAACGTGTTAAACTTCTGGGAGGATTTTTTTTTTATCATGTTGTTTGTCTTTTTCCCTGTTTTGCTGCCAAAACATTTCTATCGGCCCTAGAACTGGACACTGAGCACAGAAGATGTTGTGTATGTTCCTGGATAAGGGGACTTCATTAGCAATAGGAACTATACCTGAAACCTCATCAGAACAGATTCTTCCCCTTCTCACATTTCCTTCCTGTGGAGCAGTGTAAACACTGACACCAACAGTGTACATTTTAAAATGATTGATGGTTAAGCAGCTGGTGCGAAGAGAGCCTTGCCGATTATGCTGAGCAATATTGTCTCTTTAGCTTGTATTCCCCTGTCTGTATCCTTCCATTGTCTCGTATCTTATACTTAGATTGTAAGCTGTTTGGGGACAGGGACTGTCTTTTCAATCTGTGTTTGTACAGCGCCTAGCACAATGGAGTTCTAGTCCATGCCTGGGGCTCCTGCGTGTTATGGTAAGACACATGATATATGATACATTTTTCAAAACCCTGCATTGTTTTTAATAGACAAATGTTCTGGGTCCTCAATGATTTAATGAACATCTCCCCTACAGATTTTCTCTTGTGATTTTTATTTCTTGGTTTGTTTCTGAGAAATCTCAATGCTTCAAATATAAAAAATAGCCCTGAGCACAGCACAGTCCTGCACTGAGCATGTCAGATCATAGTCAGCAATACTAGAAGCTGCTTTCATTAACTAAAGGAAGGCGTGACTATTGATATGCGATAAGTGGCTTCACAAATGGAGAACATGCTCTCTGACTAGAACCATACAAAGCTATTGCTTGGAGGACAGCAACTTACTCTCCATTGGATAAGAGCTCTATTCTATTCTGGTTCTTACAGAGCCCTCATCACTGTGGTATCAGAGCATTTACCAGAAGTGCATTACATACCTAGCTAAATTAAGTCAAACTATTATTAATAGTTATGTTTATTATGGTGTTGCCTAAGAGTCAACCAAGAATGGTTGGTGCCAGGTGCTGGGTGCCAGGTGCTGTACAAACTATGTAGTATGTGGTCCCTGTCCTGAAGAGTTTACAATCTAACTAGACAAGACAGACACCGGGTGGGGGAAAGGGTGAACAAATGTGAGGGCAGCAAACATCATGTTAGTGCCACACTTTTATTTTGGGGGTGGGCTTAATTGGGAGGGGATCCACTCAATGGAAAGGGAAGGGAAGGGGTGAGGGAACAAGGAGAGAAGAGGGTAGTAGGGGCAGGCATGGAGTGATGCTGAGGTGAAGAGACTGTGACAAGGGGAGGGTTGGAAAAACAGCCAATCAGCACAGGGGGGCAGAGGAAGTCCAGTCAAAACTGGAGAAAGTTCTGTGATCCTCCAAAGGTTCCTGCTTTGGCTGCTTCTGCAGCTGCTCCTGCTGGAGTCTCTGGCTGGTTGCTCTCTGCAGTGGAAGGGGGGGAAGGGGAGACACTGCCTGGGTTCTAGAGCCCCCAGAGTGGAGGATCTCTCTTGCACAACTCTGGATTGAAGGGTGTGCTGGGGAAAGGGGTGGATTTGTCACACACATACTGGTCCTGCCACATGGTGTCCATAGGAATAGGACTCACTGAGCCAGGCTATGTTTTCTGGGGTTAATTTCCAGCCAGGACTCTCACTGTGTGTCTACATTGCAGTGTAAGCCCAGGCTCAAATTCAGGCTTAAGGCCAAACTGCCTTTCATCTACACACACATCTCTCAATCTCAGGCTCATACCCAGTGTCCTAGGACCCTGCTAGGGTGGAGCGTTTGAGCCCGAGTCAAGCCAGGACCCAGCATTCAAGCCCTATTGCTTTGTAGTGTAGATGCACCACAACCTGGACTCACGTCCTGGGAGTCCTCCGAAAGTATCTCCCAATCCCATGGGCAAACGTCCGAGGCATCCTCAAGTGACTCCATGGAAACAGCAGCAACCACTTTGTTGGAGCGCAGCAATTTGGCAAATCAGGCTTTAACCCTTCCATTGTTTTCTGACTGCCGAGTTGCAAACCTACCTATGGAGAACCTTCTGAGTTTGCAGTGGTCACTGACCAGAAGATGTCCTTTGCAAAGCACACAGCTTCATCATCACAGGAGCACAGCCAGATTTTGCTTAAGCTCTGGTGTGAGGCCAGCAAATCAGTGGATTTTAGTAAGAATATTAAGAATGACCACACGGACCAGCACATAGCGAAGAAGCTGCCAGTGTTGGAAATGTACCAGACTGGTGACCAGTGTAGGGAGCAGCTTAAGTAGCTCAAGACAAGTATGGGAAAACAAGGGACCAGAACAGCAAATTGGGCAACTTGTTGACATCGAGCCTGTTTTAGGAGGACTTTGACTGGGTGCTGGGCCCTGCATTGAGCATGGAACCAACAGTGGTGCATGATGACCTGGTCATCTGGGATGGTGCCCTGCTGTCCCCAGAATCCAGCATGGGGTCTGATGGGAGACAGCAGCAGGAGCCGAATGAAGCCAGCAAAGTGACTCTGCTGCTGAAACCGAACCCAGAGGAGGTTTAGCCGCCAGAACAGCTGCAGTACATCCTGGGGCCATAATCGGAGGAGCTTTTTGATGACTCCCTGAGGAACGGCCCACTGCTGAACCAGCAGCAGAAACGGAAGAGAAAGAAGCTGCCCTAGAGCCTGGAAAATTTCTGTCTCCATTTTAATGTTTATTAATATATGAATGGGAAGGATTTCCATTCTATGAACTAATGCAAAAGTTATTACAAGCTCTGTTTAGCAGCATGTATCTGCTAGTGGCGGATTGTATGCTAGCGGCTTGGCATCCTTCCCCCCTGTGGAGTTCAAAATGGCAACTGAGAAATGCAAACCGTAAAAAATGCCTCAAAAGTGAATTGTTACTGGAAAGACTCTGATTTTTGCTACGTCATTCCTGTTCGTTAAAACTAGTAACCTTGCATTGCCATGTCTGTAAGTACGGCGCTCCATAACCATTCAACGGTGTAACGAGCACTTGGAAACAGAGAACCACGGTGGGGGTAGTATGGAAATGTATTTCATGTACTCATCTCATCCATTTCAGTTAAATGTAGTCCGTGCAGTTCATAGGTGACAACATCTTTTGTCCTAAATATGACAGGTGACAGGGTAAAATTTTGTCCAGAAATGTCCGGGGAGCGAGAGAGGAGGATGGCAGTGCAGTTCTGTTTTTTGCATGCCGTCATAATAGCCTAGACCATGTGGAAGCTAACTCAGCATCCTGTTGATTCCCTCATGAATTCTGCCCCAGTCCTGGGTGTAAGTAGCTGCAAACTTTTCCTGTAGCTGGAACATGGGACAGGAAATCACATTCTGGGGAAGGATGTATTTTCCAGGGCCACCTCTGTAGCTGACTAGCCCACTCCACTCATAGATGTGTGTTCAGTCACTATACGTTTGAATACTTTGGGGGCATACACTGCTGGTTTCCCACCAGCAACTTGGAATAACACCTCTCTTTGCCAATCAGGTACTGCGAGAGCTGTTATGTCCTCCAAACTGTGGAATGCCCAAAATGATAAAGAAACCTTTTGTAGCACAGCCACTCTCCCCCTCGTCTTCCCCCAAACCCAGTTGTTCTGCAATTTTTAGGGGAAAAAAGCAGCTGTGATTTTTAACTTACTGTTGTCTCTGCACTTCTGTTGCTGAGATTAACCAGGCTGTGTCCAGGGAGTTTCTGTGGACCGAAGCGTCCCTTTCACAGTTTGGAAAAGTAACATTTTCTGTCCTTGAAATGCCACAAGGATTTTTTCTCTGGTCCTGAGACAATACACCTCTGTGCTTTGTCCTCTTCCACGCCCCTTGACCTCTACAGGCTGATGCACCTGCATTGCTCACCCGCACTGCAGCAGAAGCCTGGCTCACCGGACCTTCATACACTGTTCCAAATGGAAGCGTTTCTGTGATGAACTTATGGTTGAAGTTCTGGACAGGACCAGCAGGCAGGTCCAGTACCAAAGACAGAGGGACTTGCGGCTAGAGGAAAGCCAGGGCGAAAGGCAAGGGGAAAGGCTTAGGCTGGCTCCACAGCTTGAGGACAGGGTTTCAGCGTGGCAGCAGGGACCTGTTTGGAACAGGAACAGCAGCTAGGTGGGGAGGATGGAGCTCAGCAGAAAGAACTGTTTGAGCAGCCTGATATCCTGTGCTGCAGTCTAGTAACAGCTTGGACCATTCCATGGCTGGGTGTCCCATGCAACCAGGTCCTATCAACAGCTGGGCAGGGCAACTGTGCCCCATGCAGTCCTCCATGCTGACCCCCTCCCCTGTGGATGTCTCCACCCCCTCCCTCGGCATCAAGTGCATGGCCAACGTGGAAGGAAGGGAAGGGAAAATGGGGGCCAGGGGACATACATAAGGGCTTTCTGTCTTGTGCATGGTTTCCCTGTTTTCACTTGTTCATGCAGTTTGTTGTTGGTTTTTTTAAGGTTTTGTTACAGGTGTTTTTGGTGTGGCTATGGCAGCTGGCCTGCCTGACAGTGGGTGAATGTGGTACTTCTCTAATAAATCTTTATAAATCAAGCTTTTTATTTCATCAGGAAAGTGTATCGCTGACCCTGCATCACATCATATAGTGTGTCTGTCAAATAATAAAGGAAAACACAGGCAGGGACAATTGGGAATTTGTACGTGAACGCTATTCCTCAATACAATTAACTACATCAATCGGTTCATCAATCGGTTCTTTACATCAGTCCATGCTGTGAATCAACCCCTCTCTCCCCTCATTCAATAAGTGCTCAGGTCATTCATAAGCACATTACATAGTAATCAACCCCCCATTCCTCCCATCCCCAAGCACTGACACCCTCCACAAGCAATCAGCCCCTTCCCCATCCCAATGGCCATGTTCATAAAAGTCCTACTCCCCCTCTTCCACTGGGCCATGTAAGACCTTAATGTGAGAGCACAAAGCATCCCTGACTTCTGTTGCCTGGCTGCATCCAGCTGTGGCTTCTGCCTGAATGTTCCGATTCAGCAGCCCCTCGCCGTCATAGCCCATTTGGGGGAAATGGCTCACCTCTGGCTTCACAGGGATTGTGAAGAGCACAGCAAGCCACAGTAATGCACACCGCATTAATGACACTGGAATCCAAATGGGTCTGTAGATATCTCCAATGGGGTTTCAGTCTGCCAAAAGCACATTCAACAGCCAATCTACACCGGCTGAGAGTGTAATTAAACTTTCTTTAGCCAGGGTGTGGTTTCATAAGCCAAGGCGAAAGGGGGTATGGTGGATCCCCAGAATAACGGTGCAGACAGTAACTCTGTTTATGACAATGGCATTTGGTGGGAATAGTGTCCCAGCCTGACCATGAATGTAGACTCCTGATTGGTAGAAATCCCTGGCGTCATGCACTTTTCCAGTGCAGCCTGCATTGATATTCATAAATCAGTCTCTGTCATCCATGAGGGCTCACATAATAATGCAGTTTATGTACTCATGTGGAGGAGGGCAAACTATTGGCATGAGTCCCAGTAATGGCCCCGGCCCAATTTGGAAACCCCATTCTCTCTAAGCCAGCAGTTACTTCAGGAATACTTCAGAGGGCCAGCACAATGGTAAAGAACAGGAGAGCGTCATCCACACTCTCAGGTACCTGCAACAAAATAAGGCTCAGGGATGTCATAATCACTGCAACATCTATCATCAGGGGGCCACTTGGGGATCTGGGGCAAAATCAGTACTTGGTCCTGCTAGTGAAGGCAGGGGGCTGGATTCGATGACCTTTCAAGGTCCCTTCCAGTTCTAGGAGATGGGATATCTCCATTAATTAAATTAAATTAAATTAAAATCAGATCATGTACTTGTCAGCATTCCTAAAAGAACCTATACAGCAAAAGACCTGACGGTTTGCTATATTGCAATAGTGCTCATGTAAACTCTTTCCTTGACTATTGATACATCCTGTTCACAGCAGGGGCTAAAAGTGCCCATGCAGTCAGCCTCAGACATGACATTGCTCTCAGTAAGCAGAGTAGAGCTGGCGGAAATTTCTCACACCCCACAACTTTTGCCTCATAAAAGCAAATTTGGTGGCACCCAAACAGTTCACACATTCATGTCGATTTTGCCGATTTTTTGGGGAGGAGGGAGAAAGCTTTAAATATAACATTTTTAACATTTTCAAAACAAATGGTTGGGATTTTTCTGTTTGAAGTGACTTTGTTTCCAAATTTCCTTTATTTTATTTTATTTTTAAAAATGAAAAATGTTAAAAAAAATTCTCTAATTTGACTTGAAATCAATTTTTTTTTAATTGCCAAAAAAATTGTTTTCAGTCTGATCGAAAATGAATTTCCTTTGGCCTTTGCAAAGAACAGAAGAAATCATTCTTCACTCAGCTCCACCGGTGAGCTTTAGTTAAAGAATAGCTTCTTGGAAGAGCATAGACAAATCAGATGGTAACCTTGGACATGCAAAGAGTTGAACTGGTGTCGAGGAGGTGAAAGGCTAAAGCAGCACATTAGCAAAGTGCTGAGTCATCTAGTCCCTTCCTACTTTATATTATAAATGTTCACTTACTTAAATTTAGTCATGGAGCCTTTTCTAGGCTCACTTAGGCAGCAGAGTTTCCCTTGCAATTTTGTTGGGGGAAGTCTGTATATGAGTTTATTTTTCTTAATTTTAGTTTTCATACAAATCAAAGGGTCCGGTGTTGTCTGAGCTGAATTTCTAGGAGATCTGGTTAAAACTGGCACAAGATTTTATAGTTTACGTTTCAATTACAGGGAATTACTACAGGGTGAAGCAACATGTTTGCAGTCATCCCTGGCTGTGTGAGAGACTTCAAAATCAAGTTACATCAGTGTCTGGCTGTTAATTTTTATGGTCGTTACAGCACAGATGAGTTCATTCATCTAGATATTTTTACAACACAGACTCTGTTTTTATTGCCAGATTATGAGTCAATTATTGTCAAACTACGTATAGGTTGCTTCCTAGAAGTGGCCGAGAAATGGATATAACAACAACAATAAGTCACTAAATAAACCAAGTAAGCCAGTGGGCAGTGCAAGCACCTTGCCAACAGAGATATAGATCAACTCTGACTCAGAAGTAGCCAGGAGCTTTGTATAATATATCTATTAAAGATGAAGATCATTGTGTAATTGTGGGTACATTTTATGTGAATGTACAATATTTTTTCCAGTGTTTTGGCAGTCCCCAGATGTTTAATTTACATTTAGTTAGTGATTCCAACTTTAACTTTTACATCTCATAGACTCATAGACTTTGTCAGACAGCACCATCATGATCATCTAGTCTGACCTCCTGCACGTTGCAGGCCACAGAACCTCACCCAACCACTCCTGTAACAGACCCCTAACCTCTGGCTGAGTTACTGAAATCATGGTTTAAAGACTTCAAGTTACAAAGAAGTCACCATTTACACTTGTTTAAACCTGCAAGTAACCCAGACCCCATGCTGCAGAGGAGCTGAAAAATCCACACAGTCTCTGACAATCTGACCCAGGGGAAAATCCCTTCTTGACCCCAAATATGCCAATTGGTTAGCCCCTGAGCATGTGGGCAAGACCCACCAGGCAGATACCTGGGAAAGAATTCTTCATGGTAACTCAGAGCTCTCCCCATCTAGTGTCCCATCTCCGGCCATTGGGAATTTTTGCTACTGGCAGTTGCCGATGGGCCACATGCCATTGTCGGCAGCCCCATCATACCATCCCCTCTACAAACTTATCAAGCTCAGTCTTGAAGCCAGTTAGGTTTTTTGCCCCCACTACTCCCCTTGGAAAGCTGTTCCAGAACTGCACTCCTCTGATGGTTAGAAACCTTCACCTAATTTCAAGCCTAAACTTGATGACCAGTTTATATCCATTTGTTCTTATGTCCACACAGGGCTGGCTCTAGGATTTTTGCCCCCGCAAGCGAAAACAATTTTGGCTGCCCCCCCCCGCCGCCGTTTTTTTCTTACCCCACCTCCAGCCCCGCCTCAACTCCGCCCCTTCCCTAAATCCCCAGCCCTGCCTCCTCCCCCCAGGCTCTCAAGCCTAGGAAGGAGGGAGGGAGAGGGAGAAGCAGCACGTGCGCCGCGGCCACTCAGGGTCTCCCCCTCCCTCACAGGCTTTCAAACCTGGGAGGGAGAGGGAGATCCCGAGCGGCGGCGGCGGCGCGCGAATCAGCTGTTTCGCGCGCCGTGGCCACTTGGGATCTTCCCCTCCCTCCCGGATTTGAGAGCCTGGGAGGGAGGTCGAGCAGCGGCGCGCGAGCGGCAGCAGCGGAGGTGAGTTAGGGTGGCCGGGGCACATTTTTAGGGGCAGCATGGCCCGCGCCAGAATGCCGCCCCTAAAAATGTGCCGCCCCAAACACCAGCTTGTTTTGCTGGTGCCTAGAGCCGGCCCTGTGTCCACATTGGCGCTTAACTTAAATAACTCCTCTCCCTTCCTGGTATTTATTCCTCTGATGTATTTATAGAGAGCAATCACATCTCCCTCAGCCTTCATTTGGTTAGGCAAAACAAGCCAAGCTCTTTGAGTCTCCTCAGATAGGACAGGTTTTCCATTCCTCTGATCATCCTAGTAGCCCTTCTCTGTACCTGTTCCGATTTGAATTCATCTTTCTTAAACATGGGAAACCAGAATTTCACACAGTATTCCAGATGAGATCTCACCAGTGCCTTGTATAACGTACTAACATTTCCCTATCTCTACTGGAAACACCTCACCTGATGCATCCTAGGATTGCATTAGCCTTTTTTCACAGCTGCCCAACATTGGCGGTTCATATTCATTCTGTGATCAACCAATACACGCGGGTCTGTCTCCTCCTCTGCCGCTTCCAACTGATAAATCCCCAGCTTATAGCAAAAAATCTTGTTGTTAATACCAAGTGCATGAGCTTGCACTATTAAATTTCATTCCATTTCTATTACTCCAGTTTACAAGAACAACAAGGAGTCTGGTGGCACCAGTTTACAAGGTCATCCAGATCTTCTTGTATGATATTCTGGTCCTCCTCCTTATTGGCAATACCTCCCAACTTTGTGTCATCCACAAATTTATTAGCATTCTCTCACTTTTTGTACCAAGGTCAGTAATAAAAAATGTTAAATTAGATTGGTCCCAAGACCGATCTCTGAGGAACTCCACTAGTAACCTCCCTCTAGCCTGACAATTCATCTTTCAGTATGATCCATTGTAGTCTCCCTTTCATCAATCAGATCTGATTCAGCAAATTACTTTATGCTCATGCCTAACTTGAAGCATGTGAATAGTTCTATTGTCTTCAATGTGGCTAAAAAAATTCAGTGTTTAAATATCTTGCTGAATCAAGATCTAGTTGCATTATAACTGCCAATAACAGATTTTATTATATCAAGTACATTTAGCATGAAGTATTCTATCCATTTGATTAAGGGTGTGTGTTCAGACCCCTGTGACTGGACACGACCCACTGGTGTAACTGGAGTTATTAACACTTGTGTTAGGAAAATAAAAATGCATCTTGAGTTGTTGAAAGGAGTTAAAATAATATGATTCAAAAAGATCATCTATAAAATTCACACCAACTACCTTCTATTTCTGGCAATCTGAATTACTATAAAAATGATGTAAAATCACAAAAATACCGGGAGGAAAATGAACCATTGGAAAAGAATAAAAGTTCTGTACTAAGGATGACTGTCCTGAAGAGGATTCATATTTCTGAATAGTTTTTTCTTGAGCTTTTGTGGGTTAAATAGCAAAGGACATCAGAAAAGGTCTCAGCTGTACTTGAACTGACTTCAGAAGTTTCATAGTGGTCTATGAGTAAACAACCTGTTTGTTACATGAGAAAGAATAACAAAATTTAAAAAATCTAGATAAAATTATACAAAATAATAGAGCTAGTTGGAATCCCCCCTTGGAAAATTTCAACTTCTCCTCAAAGTCAAAAGTTTTCAAGCAAAAACTTGAGCACTTTCATGAAAAAAATTAATTCAACTGAAAACTCAATTTTCCATTGGAAAACTCTCTTGATGGAAAACTTAACTGGACTAATAAACTAGACTATTCAGTTCATTCTACTTTCTATGGATTCAAGTCTGCAAACACGTACACATTTGAGGAATTGCACTGGAGTTACCTGCCTGAATAAGGGCTTGCAGGATCACCTTCGATGTTTCAAAATCAAAGCTCTGCTAGATATATCAGGAATCTCTAATATTCCTTGTGTACGCTTGTCAATAAAGAAGTGTTTCAAACAGTAGAAAGATAATTCATCTGGCCTTACAGAACATGATGCATGATGGTGGTGGATCAGAAGAGACCAATTAGTGGTATAACTTCAGTGGATATGCTCCAGGAATGGATTTGGCACAGGAATATTAATTATTAGTTTTAGACTGTCATGCTGATTAGAATTACACATATGATTCATTTGCATTGTGAGCTCCACATCAGGCCTGTTTTGTTGCAATCACCTGCTGTCTGAATGTTGATCTCCAAGTTATCTATTATTATGATATAGTATGTAGCAACTTGTGAGAGAATTTTCCACATAAATCAGAACAGTTGGAAGTTTGCAAGTGATTCTAATTTATACTGGTGTCATGACCTAGCGGAAATAAAATTATAAAAGTCTCTCTTCACCCTTTTCTGTTATTAAAAATGTTGCCATAAGCAACTGGGGAAATTGCTTTTCCATTAGCAAAACAAAACATGTGAATTCCGTCAAGTGTGTGGTCACTGGAATACTAAAAGGGGTCAAAGGTCAGTTTCACCGTCTCTTTGTCAGAATCTAACCATAGGACACTGGAAACTAGAAATGGGAAAGGTCTATTAGGAATCTAGTTCATCCTCCTGCCTCTGCAGGATAGCTCTCTAAAGTATCTTTTCTAGTATAGTAACTAATCCATGCCGAACAGACCATAGGCACAATTATTACATAAATCTCTCTCACACAGACTTGTGGAGGTGGGCTTAGAACTATGGCATCTTAGTTCAAATGAGATAGGTAATTTGCCACCTGAGCAAAAAGTACTGCCATTGTATGCCATCTGTGCACCAGTCCCAGCAACTTCCCTCATTCACACATTGCAAGCACATTACAGTATGAAGTTAAATGATTATAATGATCTATCTATAGTACAAAACTACTCAAGATAGTTAAGTCCCAGGCAGACTGTGAAGAGCTACAAAAAGATCTCTCAAAACTGGGTGACTGGGCAACAAAATGTCAGAAGAAATTCAATGTTGATAAATGCAAAGTAATGCACACTGGAAAACATAATCCCAACTATCCATATAAACGATGGGGTCTAAATTAGCTGTTACCACTCAAGAGAGAGAATGTGGAGTCATTGTGGATAGTTCTCTGAAAACATCCACTCAATGTGCAGTGGCAGTCAAAAAAGCAAACAGAGTGTTGGGAGTCATTAAGAAAGGGATAGATAATAAGACAGAAAATATCATATCGCCTCTATATAAATCCATAGTACGCCCACATCTTGAATACTGCATGCAGATTCATGAGGTTTTTACCCACGAAAGCTTATGCCCAAATAAATCTGTTAGTCTTTAAGGTGCCACCAGACTCCTTGTTGTTTTTGTAGATCCAGACTAACACGGCTACCCCCTGATACTTGACACCATGCAAGGCACTGAATTTAGCCGAATGGAGTGGAAATCCATCAACCTCAAGAAAAAACTTGCACAGATACAGACAGATATCATCTTCCTCTCCAAATGCAAACAGATGGACATCATACCAAATGGACTGAAGGTAAAAAAATCCATTGCAATCAGTATATAATGCCCGCATCTGTAACTTTCACTCTATGCATCCGAAGAAGTGAGGTTTTTACCCACGAAAGCTTATGCCTAAATAAATCTGTTAGTCTTTAAGGTGCCACCAGACTCCTTGTTGTTTTTGTAGATACAGACTAACACGGCTACCCCCTGATACTTGACACCATGCAGATGTGTTTGTCCCATCTCAAAAAAGTTATATTGGACTTGGAAAAGATTCAGAAAAGGGCAACAAAAATGATTAAGAGTATGGAACAGCTGCCATATGAGGAGAGATTAAAAACACTAGGACTTTTCAGCTTGGAAAAGAGATGACTAAGGGGGATATGATAGAGGTCTAAAAAATCATGACTGGTGTGGAGAAAGTAAATAAGGAACTTTTATTTACTCCTTCTCATAACACAAGAACTAGGGGCCACCAAATGAAATTAATAGGCAGCAGGTTTAAAACCAACAAAAGGAAGTATTTTTTCACACAACGCACAGTCAACCTGTGGAACTCCTTGCCAGAGGATATTGTGAAGGCCAAGACTATAACAGGGTTCAAAAAAGAACTAGATAAATTCATGGAGGATAGGTCCATCAATGGCTATTAGCCAGGCTGGGGAGGGATGGTGTCCCTAGACTCTGTTTGCCAGAAGCTGGGAATGGGCGACAGGGGATGGATCACTGGATGATTACCTGTTCTGTTCATTCCCTCTGGGGCACCTGGCATTGGCCAATGTCAGAAGACAGGATACTGAGCTAGATGCACCTTTGGTCTAACAGAGTATGGCCATTATTATGTTCTTATGTATTTAAGTGGCCCATCATCATACTATCTGAGCATCTAAGGGCAGATGCTAAAAGTGTTTAGGCATCCAATGCCCACTGAAGTCAATGGGAGTTAGGCACCCAAATACTTCTGAGGACCTGGGCCTTAGTATATTAATCATCGCAACAACCCCGTGAGGTAGGAAAGTACTAGTATCCCTGTGTTTGGGATTTGAGACCCAGAGGCCCAGATCCTCTGCAGTTAGGCTCCTAACGTCCATTGAAATCAGTGGACGTGAGGAACTTAAATACCTTGGTGGAGCCAGGTTTAAGTGATTTGCCCAAGATCTCACAGAAAGTCTGTGGGGGAAGCAAGGAATTGACTGAGACCTTATTGCGCTAGATGTTATACATATAACCCATTAGTGATTGAGTGTTTTACAGGTCTTCCTTTGTTTCTGATTTTCAGGGGAGAATGAGTCTGTTATATTCCTATCTAGAGTGCTTTAGCTCATGCTAACATTCCATATAGCTCAAGGTGACAGCTCTTGGTTATCAAATAATTTTGTATGCCTCATGTCATCTTTTCAAGATTTTTGGGAACCAAAGATTGATAAATCACATTCAGTCCAGATATGAAGTTACACTGTGCACCATTGGTCCCTAGTAGCGATAGGATTGTACACACAAAAAACTATATTAAAAGAATGTTAAGGTTGCTAAGTCAAGCATTCAAATGTTAGGAAATGCCAGAATTAAGGTTGCTTGTGCAACCTAAATTTGCCCCCTCCCTCTCGTGCACCTGCATTCTGATGCAGTTTTTAATTACATGATCACATACAGTACTATTTTTCCAAAGGACCCTGGCTTCATTGAGTGCACCGCTCCACACTGCGCCCTACAGTACCAACTGAATGAGCCGCTATTCAATACTTGTATTGTTCAATGTATGGCCCTTGGCCTATTTACTGCCCACGATTCAAACCCTGCGCCGAAGACAAAATTATTATTTTCCTCATGGGCTTTTCTATGGCGCTCAACATTTTCAGAGTCTGAAGGCTGCATCTGAAGAGGCAAGACATGTGCAGGAAAAGCCGGGAAGCCAGCAAGAGAAGCCAAAGAAAAACTGCTGCAGAGAGAGAAAAGAAAGCTAGAGTGGAGCAAAGCGATCGACCAGGAGCTGAACAGCAGCCGCAGTGATTTGATTTTTAAAAGAAAGCAGCAATGGATTTATAGAGTGAGCTTCGTGTTCTTTTAATTATAGTTTAGTGTAAATATAGTTCAGGATAGTTTTTATAGTATATAATATGTGTGTGTTTGAAGTGTGTCTGTGTGTGTGTTTTACTTATATTTTACTTATGTAAACTTTAAAGAAATTTAAGATCTGCTGTCAGCAATTTGTCGCAAACTGGCAACTTGCAATAAATTGCTTCACTTAGTATCACTTGACCATTGGTTCTCAATCTGCGGCCACGGGCCGCTTGCGGCCCAATCAGCACAGAGCTGCGGCCCATATGACATCCTCAGGCCATACAAGTTGTATTGAATGCGGGATGTGGCCCACATAACACATTGCGGGGCGCATATGTGGCCTATAATGATAAATAGGTTTAGAACCACTGAGTCTTGAACTATATGCTATTGTAGTTTAAGTGCTCTTTAACTTGCAATAAGGGATTTGTGTCTGAGGGATTTTGCATCTGAAGAAGTGAGGTTTTTACCCATGAAAGCTTATGCATAAATAAATCTGTTAGTCTTTAAGGTGCCACCAGACTCCTTGTTGTTTGTGCCTTATTTAGGATTTTTAGGATACACTGTATTAGGGATTATTAGTTACTTTAATAAAAATATACTTTTTTTTGGAAAGAAAACTGCCTCTGTCAATTACTTTATCGGAAGGTTATATCCGTGTCCTTTAGTGTTGCCTTAGCAACCCCAGGAACTTTTACCTTGGGAAGAACAGATTAAGGGGACAATAGGCAGGTTAGTGTAGCAGTTCCCCAAAACTCATTTTTTGGGGTAACACTTGCAGGCTAGGGGGCTCTGTAGGGAAGTGTGGGATCTGATCTGGTCATCTAGCAGCAGTGTGCAAAGAGCTAGCCCAGAGCAAGGTGGGGTGAATTGTGGCTCCCTGCCTTAGGAAGCAACCTGCTTTGTCTCTCTCTGTTTTTGATTCTTGTGTGTTAAGGTTCTGGATTTTAAGAAATAAAGGAGTCTTATGTTGCAACCGTCTGAAAAGAGTGTTATATATTTATATCTAATTTCTCTGTTTCTATACCATGAACATACCACATTGATGCATGCATAGAAAATCCTGTGAATTAAATTTAAGTTTAAAAAATATTGGCTCGTGAGATTTCAGAGACTGAATTCAAATACACTTGCTATTACTCTTTGTTTCTGATTAGTGAAAGTTTTTCTAGTGACTTTGATGGAAGATGACTCAAATCTTATCCCAGGAAACAATTCCAGATTTTTGTACAAAATTCTTCTGCTTCCTGCTCATTCGATTTAAACAAAATTACTAACAAGCCAAATCTCTTTAAAGTTTCATTAAAAACACCTCTTTGAAAAAAACTTTTCAGAAATCTCTCTGAAGTTCTCAGACTGATGTATCTGAATCACTCAGCACCACTATGACAAATCACACTTTGTTGAGAGATGTCCTAAATTTAAGAGCAATAAATTCACAGATATAACAAGCCGCCCACAAAGGTGGTCTCTTGCCCCTCCCAGTTCCCCTGACTTTTGACTTTTTAAACTGCCCTGGTCAAAAGCTTTAGGTCTTATAAATGTCAGACCTAATACACAGTGAATTAAGATTTTTTTCAAACTACATTTTTAAAGCTAACTGTATTTTTTGGACTGTTTCATGTCTCCTTTCAAAGCCGGGATATGTGGATTGCTTAGAGCCCTGGGGCAGCAGTAACTTGTGTACTCTTAACCTGAGCAGAATCTTACAGTGGATTATAGACTGAATTTGTATCATCCTTCCATTGTGTATTTTTGGTTTTCATCACAGCAACTGCATGTCCTGTTTCCTAAATGCAGGCACCTGCTTGTGTCTTTGATTATCCAACTTCTTTCTCTTTTGTGTTTTCAGATAACCAAGAAGTAGAGAGACTTAAAATTAAGAAAAGGTTTAAAATAAGTGTTTGAAAAAGATCCTATCATGAAAAGAGGAAAAAGAAGGACTAGCTCTCACTCTTCTTGGGATACTGATCCTGTATTGAGCTAAAAAAAGGAAAGACAAATTGTTAAAACTGTGTTCAGTGGCCTGATTAAAATCAGAGGTGAGAGCAGATCACAGGGACCACTGAGGAGACTGACATTGATAGGGTGGAAAATACTATTTATATTACAGCACCATCTAGGAACCCCAGTCAAAGATCAGAGCCCCGTTATACTAGGCGTTGTACAGAAAAGTAACAAAGAAGACACTTTCACTATGCCAGGGATTTTGCCTACTAGGTGTCAGAGAAGACACAGCAGGTGGATGAAACAGAGAATTGGGGAAGGAGATGGGTAGCTGAGGTAACAAGAAAACAGAATTTACTAAAACAAAGCAGAAGTCACAGCTTTTCCTATGTAGCAGTTACAGAAGAAACCTGGGTTATACAAACACAGCTGGGCTCTCAATGACCAACCACTGACCTCACACTCGACAACTTTTGAATCTGGAAACGAAATACCACAATAATAAAGCACATTCACTCAGATGTCATGATGAGCTGACAAACATGCACCTTATGTGTTTGCAGATGCTGGCCAATCATCTCACCTGCTTCATATGTGCTGGAACAAGAGATGCGGGGGAGGCTGCAGCACCCCCTGAGTTGAAGTGGTTTCCACTATATCCAGGATTTACAGTTTGGTTCAGTGGCTCACAGTACCCCCACTATAAAAATGATTCCAGCACCCCTACAAATGCACCACTCATGCTGTTTTTTCTAGATGCCTGCAGTTAAGGAGCTGCTAAAAATCAACAGGTTTGACTGGAATGGAATTGAAATGAACAGGAAAAACAAATGAAAAGTTGGCTATTTCATCCAAAAAGCAGCGTCCAGCAGTTCCTTAGGGGATTTTTTTTTAGCTTCCATCTCCTCTAGGATTTGCAGTCCATGTAAGAAGGGATTAAACATTTTCAATTAAATTAAAAACACTGCACACGAGTGACTGATGTAGGTCTCTATGCACTACCGTAAGATAAATAATAAAAGTTATGTGGCCATTTTGAAACATTTGGTACTGAGGAGATCTGCACTACCTTTGAAGTTGCCTTGTGCTAAAGCACAGGGGATCAAAGCATGCCACATGGCGCCCATTCCTGTCAGGTGGTGAGAAGCCTCAACTCCCATTGTCTTCGAACAGAGTTGAAGATGCTCAGTGTCTCACCTAATCTGATCTGTAGGTTGGCAACTCCTCTGAGAAAAAGCATGTTGTTCTGTGACTGATGATTGCTATTTGGTGGCAGTCATAAAACTAGGGCAGGACTGAATTACTGTAATCTTCGTTTCAGGCTTTTTTATTTTTTTGATGCGAGCACCAGAATGTTTGCTCTGGGTTTTTCTCATCTTCCGACGATATTCAAAATCTGTTACTTGCAGTTATCGACACTCCGCCTTAGAGAAATGCTCAGTTCAGTGGTTGGGATCTTGTCAGCCCTTTGTATAGATTTATGTCCCGGATTCTTTTCAGGTAAAACCTCAGGAATATGGTGGTGACGATGATATGGGGGAAAAGCCGCCGTAGAGCTGTTATTAGATTTCAAAGAGCCAAAGAATGGTAGAAGACACAATGCATTAATTCTTCAGGGCCTTCACCTTTTCACCTTCCCTGAAGCAGTTGTACTAATAGGCAACTGCCTGCAGAAAAGAGCTCAGCAGCTGAAGTCCCCATTGCAATAAATGGGCTTTTTGACATACCTGTAAGTCAAAGCCTGTAGCTAGTAACAAAGCTGTCCAATTCCACAGCTACATTTTCAAATTAAAACAAAGATGGGATTTGAGCAAATCCCATCTCCTATTTCTGTAGCACGCAGCGAGCACTGGGATTTTCACATGGCCTCCAGCTTCCTTGGCATATGTCTGAAATTCAATTTTTCTTTGCGGGAATAGGGACTTTGGATGGAGAGAGACATGACACTTCAGCCAAGTCAGGGGCACGGGACAGGGTGTTATGCTGGCCCCAATCCTTGGCTGAAATCTTAACCTGAAAAGTGGCAAGAAGATCAACAGGTCATGCAAAATAGCATTGTTGATGGAAACCATGGCATGGAGTCAAAAAAAAAAGGCATGAACTAAGTCTGTTTGGACTAAAAGACTTGTTGATTAGTTGTTTATTTGTAAGGTTTGGCGAGGTAACAAAATTGCTATCGTAACATAAGAGTCCATCTCTGGCTCTTTACTTTCCTTCCTTGGAGGCCTTCCTTGGAGGGGAGGGATAGCTCAGTGGTTTGAGCCTTGGCCTGCTAAACCCAGGGTGGTGAGTTCAATCCTTGAGGGAGCTATTTATGGAACTGGGGTAAAAATCTGTCTGGGGATTTGTCCTGCTTTAGCAGGGGGTTAGAATAGATGACCTCCTGAGGTCCCTTCCCACCTTAATATTCTATGATAAGTTTCATGGGTGCATTAGGCAGGAAGTCAGACTACATGGTCATAATTATCCCTTCCATGTATGGATCTATGGAGTATCAGAAGTGAGGCTTAAGTGGACACTTTTTGATTTGTCCCTCCCCCACTTTTGGAGATTTCTGACGGTCATTGAGCAGCACCACCCTCACTATGCCAGCCATCAGCACCACCACGTGCTGGAATCAGGGGGTTTATATGCTGGACCTATTTGGGATATTATGGGGGTAATGCTGGACCTATTTCCTGAACCTAAAAGACAAGGTGATATCGTGAATTGTGCCCTGAGCAGCTCCTGAGATGTGAACCTGTTGTTCCCAGCAGCATGTCAATTTCCACTCACACCTTACTCAAGTTCTCTCTCTCTTTCCCCTTCTGTCTAATAAAAGCTGGCTTAGCCGGCCAGGACAAATCTAAACTAGCGATTCTTTGCTGTGGCCAATTTTCTAAGCTGAAAATGATTCCTAAGCAGCCTGAATTGGATTAAACTGCATCCCATCCAATAGCAAGAGGAAAATCAGAGCAAGTTAGACAAACTTCCCCACATCAGAAAAGTACAGCCCGGACTCAGGAAAGGTTACATGAGTCATGTGCTGTGTACTGTACTTGTGATCTTCCACAACCAAACTACAACCTCTCTGGAACATAGGAACACAGACGTTGCCAGACTGGATCTGACCTGAGATCCATCTAGTCCAGTATCCTGTCTCCAACACTGGCTGGCACCAGATGCTTCAGAGGAAGGTGTAAGGACCCCACTGTAGGCAGATGTGGGGTAATATTCCTCCCATATGAAGTCTCATCCTGCTCCCTAAGAGTGAGCAATTGGCTCGAGCCCTGAAGCATAACATTTAATAACCCTTCAAAATAATTTAACTATTATAACTCTGAATATTCTTAAATAAATCTATATAATTCTCCAATCCCTTTTTGAATCTTGCTAAATGCTTGATCTCAATGACTTTCGGTGTCAATGAGGTCCACAGTCTAATTCTGCTATGTGTGAAAAAGTATTTCCTTTTACTGGTTTTGACTCTGCCACCCTTTAACTTTATTGAATATCCCTTTGTTCTTGTGGTGTGAGAAAGGAAGAACAGAAGCTACTGATCTGTAAGCAGACTTCTTTGGGTCTTGTTTCCCTCATTCCATGGCTGCTTGCTAGGGGTGCAGGTGTTGCTGCACAGGGCCAGACCGCAGCAGTGCTGGCCGCTTACCCTTCCTCACTGTGCAGTGCATATGAAATTGTCTCTCCCAACTACCTGAGCTGCGAGAGGTAGCGGGATCAATGCCCACATTCTTCACCAAATGTTAGGCTCTGATAGAGGCCTCCCTATAAGATGGGGGAGCAGGCAGATACCGGGCGCAGTGTTGGTTTAGGTCCTTAAAACCTTGCATAATTAAACAAAAATATTTACACGCGCAAATTCTTTTTTGCCTAATATCCCTTGCACGGCTCTAATTATTTTTTTATAATACTGTACCCAGATTACATTTCCATCTTGTATAATCGGAGGCAGTCAAGTTAAGTTCCAGTAGAAACCCCATATATATACACACACACAGACACACTCATATATACAGACACATATCTAGTGATTTTGATTACAAACTATTCCTGTGGGGAAAGGGCCCGTTTCCCCTCAGAATAGTTGAAAAGGCTTCTGGGAATAACACATAGTGGTAGTAGTAGCCACTCTACCTGACCCCCTTGTATAATTTGTTTAACTACCGTGGTTCCACTCAATGTGACTGTACCGCATTGCACATATATTTATATTTACATAACTGGGTTTTATTATTAAACAAAGAATTCCCTTTTTATAACACCACAACTGTTACTTTTTAATATTTTCACAACTCCTAAGTGTTTCCTTCCCTACAAAGTCTGTAGCATTAATTTTTGCAAAAGCTACTTGTAACTCTTCACTTATTTTAAATCACTTACTTCTGCATTCAGCTCTTTAAGGTGCAATACATCTGCCTTACCCTGTGCCTTTTTTTTTTTTTTTTTTTTTTGCTTTTGTTTGCACCTCAATTGAATTGCAGAAGTGCTATTCTCTGTTGCAGTTTCTGAGCAACTTCATGGGTTAACCCACTCACTCCCTTTTTCACTTTAAAACTGTTTTTTTTTTCTTCACTCCCACCAAGTCGCAGCTCCTGTCTCTTACAGTGGTCTGTTAACTTTGCTTCTGACTCCAAACTCTGTTGTGCCAAATTATCTTTAACCACCAACTTTAATGTACAATCCTCCAGTTGCCTTTACTGGAGTAGCATCAAACTTAAAAAAAAATGACTGGTAGTCTCCCATAATGCTGCCTTTAGTCTAAACCTCTTACAAGTGGACTTAAGTGCCTCCTTTCCTTCACCTTCTCCCCTGGTTCTTGTCCCACAGACTGAGAGCAGAAGACCAGAGAGCCGAAGTGCAGGCAATGTGATGTTTATTGGGGTTAATTCCAAGCAAACATATTCATAGCTCTACATGCTGGCAGCATCTGTTCCCCAATATTCTGTTCCCAGCTCTGATGCCGCGGAGCCTGGCCTGTGTCCCCATTCCATCATTCTCTTTTCCAGTTCTCTATTTTGTTTTCCCAGCTGTTCCAACTGAGTCTGCATGACTTGTGCTTGCCTTACTTCCTTCTCTAAACTTTCCTGGCAGATTTTAAAACTTTCTTGCAGGGTCTGTAGCCTCCCCCTTGTAGTCAATTACCTTTTTCGTAGCCTGCACAACAACCATACCACAGCTGCCTGCTTCTTGCTGGCATTAGGCTTGTACCGCTGTACATACTTCTCAAACATGTTTTCTAATGTATCAATTATCACATCAGGTTCCACTGTACCTTCCAGCCAAGGGCAGGTCCCAAATGCAATAATCTCCTTCTCTAACATAGAAGGGGCTTTAACTTTAATCCATTGGGGTGCCTCCTCTACCCCTTTACTATTTTTAAACATTATCTCAATAATCCCGTGCGGTATCTCCCTGCATGCTCTCACTAACTTATACTTAATGTAGCACGTTCCAAAACTCCATGCAGTATCTCCCCAGTCCCCACGTATACTTTTAATCTCACAAATAAGGAGTCACCCTTTAGACTCCCCCAACACTGTGAGACCCTGTCTCACAATCCGGCACTCCTTATATCTCCCCCCCGCCTCGCATTCTCCACCAAATGTTAGGCTCTGATGGAGGCCTCCCTACGGGATGGGGGAGCAGGCAGATAACGGACATAGTGTTGGTATATAATACTCTAAATATTTTTATTGATTACAATATAAACCCCACTGACTCCACATTCACATTCCTTTCATACTACACCAGAGTCTGAAGACCCAAAGGAAATCCCTATGGCCAGTTGAATTTCAGTCCGATCACAAGGCGTAGGGAGCCCCACATTACATGCCTAGTCCGAGGCACACAGGTTATACAACTTCCTGTACCTAACTCACAGTGCCTCTCAGCACCTTTAAGACAACAACAGCACTATCATAATGAATGATTCGACTAACTCCAGGTGGCTCAGCAATAGAAGACATGTTCATCTACCCTGGAGCATCTCAGAAGCTTGAATGGCATTAATGGCTGCACAGAAATGCCTGTCTAATGAGGACAGCCCAGCCTCCTACTTCGTGGACGAGATAGGGCTCCTGTGAGAATATAGGAATTAAACACTTACTGGTGGTTCTCAAATTGTGATCGTGGGGCCACCGGAGGTCTGCACAGCACTTCCAGGTTGTCTGCAAATCTTCTTCCATTCTGCGGGTGAAGCTCATGCTGGGGATAAAGTGGTAGTTCAATCATACTAGAAACTGTCAATTGTACATTTATCAGTCTTCAAGCAGAGCCACTTCATATTCCTGCCAGAGCTACCTTTGATTCCTGTGCCTGTTTGGGATGCTGCACAGGAAATGAAGTCAGTTAATGTGCCATTTAGTTTGCTGGGTGTTTCTTTGAGGTAATTTCAACCATGATTGAATTTTCTGATGTTCACACCAGAATTGGAGAGGAAGCAAACGCACAGAAGGAAAATATGCTGCCAAGCAACCTATGTGACATAGCAAAGCAAACTGCATCCATCACATTGCATCCTCTTTCTCCTCAACATTATTTAAGGAAACAAAACACTATAACTGCTGAAAAAACAATTTGGGATCAAGACTGGAAAGTGGGAAGGTGACCAAGAGACAAGCTCTATGCAGTCTACTGTGCCGAACAGCCTGAAAAGCTTTACCTTGTATTCACCTATCAATCTGACCATCCACTGAACACACATGGGCAAGACTGGTGGGTCACCAGCCGCACAGAACTTTATTCTTAATCTGATCTCTGCAAACCAGTCAGCAGTTCATGCAATTGAATTTAATGGGCCAAATGCACCTATGACCTGGATCAATGGAATTACACCAGTGATTAATTTATCCCAGTGTGGTTTTAAGGATTCAAATTTCACTGCACATGCACTCAGAACCAGGCAAGATAGAAAAGGGTCTGGCACAGTAGCTGCTTTCTACACTGCCATGTGAGATCCCTACATTGGGTAAGGTGTCTTACTGGCAATACTATGTGTCCTGTATGCTTGTCCCCTGTGGAGGGCTGAGTAGTGGAGTGTCTTACATCACCCAAGAGTGAGATTTCTTGTTGGGTTTTAGTCATGTCTAGTCCTTCTTGGCCAGAAGGAAAATGGCTACAATCCAGGGTCTCAAAGCAAAGGAAGAAATGAGAAAAGCATTAAAAATACTTTTATTTTGTAGGTTTGCAGACCCAACTGCAGGAAATGGTACTTTACAGACAGACAAGATGTTACAACTTTGTCAACAGACATCTGAGTTCACAGCTGTAGGCAGTAAAACCAGTAACTACAGCCTAGAGAGGTGGGCACAGACATTTAAAGAGATGGGAGATATTTTAAAGAAGCCTTTTAGGTAATAAACTATAAGTGGAAGAAACATAAGACATAGAATATGTGAGCAATATAAATCCCATGAAAGATCCTTGAGGAACTTGACATAATCTGAGACTAACATAAAATAATGAAACAATAATTGGTTTGGTTTTAAATATGGCACTAGTAGACAATTACTCAGAATTCACCAAAAGCATCTTAGTACCCCTCTACCACAAAGTGAACAGTTGGGGTTCAGAAGAACCACAAGGAATGAAACATTTCCATCTACAGAGCTCCTGAAGTAGGAACAAATGGGGCATATATCTATGGGCATTTCTATGGAGGTTATCAACTGTAGTATCTGGGTACCTCAAAACACCCTAGTTAAACAGAGAGGTATAATCCATGGTTTAGGGCTGAGGAAAGTGGAGCAAGGCGAGTTTAAGTGACTTATCCAAAGTCACACAGAATAGCTGTGGTAGAGCCAGGGATTGTACCCAAGTCTCCTGAATCCCTGTTTTGAACATTAAATATAAAACCGTTCTTCCACCTCTCTTGCTCACGCATTCAAACACATCCACTATTTCTGATCAATGAGTTTATAAAATATGTAATGTTGTTATATTTTTAAAACATGCGAAAGATTCGCCTTTGGCCTGATTAGCATTAGAATTGCATGGAGCCTTAGAGCCCAAATGATAGAGGACTGAGAACCTGATACAGTGGGACCAGATTCTGCTCTCAGTTATTCTGGGGTAAATGAGTCACTCCATTGAAATGGACGGATTTCCATCAGTGTGACAAAAGAATCAGACACAGTGAGGCCAACTTTTCTTTTATAAAGTGTCAGCTAAACACGGGTGACTTCGTTCTTGGATGTCTCCCTTGAGACAGAGGCCCAGGTCCTCCAGTGTAATCAGACACCTAAATACCTCGTAGGATCTATTTTCGGCTGAAGTCAATGGGAGGTGTGGATGTGAGGCAGCTCTGAAAGCACCTTAACTGTCTCAAATCAACACACGCAAAAATGGAGTCACCAGTATTAGTGGACACTTCTGAAAAAGTTGGCTGTAGCGTGTGGGCCATTTGCTTGTTCCAGGCTAGTTTTTTTCAGGGGGAAGGAAGGGAGATAAGTCAAGAAGGAAAGATCCTTTTCTCCCTAGTGTCACGTTACCAGGCTAGCTGCACTGCTGTCCCTTTTGGGGTCTCACCAAGTGCACCCCCATAGGTGTCAGGCCTTGACCTCTCCTGGAGTTGGAATTCTGCAATTCACCCACTCTTAGACTGGATCCTGGCTTGTAGCCCTCTGGGTACCAACCAGACTACTTAAGCAGGTCTAACTGGGGTTTGGGCCTTGCTGGAGTGTCCCTTTGGAAGCCTGTGACAACAGCTGATTAAAGTGCCTCAAAACCAGCTTCTTCAAAACAAAGCATTATTTATCTTTCACCCAAAGCACTCGAGGCCAAGACATAAAACAAAAAAGAGTCCTATAGGCATATTTCCCTACTCAAGCCTAACCTGTCTGTCCATAGCTCAGGCGGGTCCAGCGTATTCCCTGTCCCCGAGGGCACACCTGCCCTTCAAGCTCGAGGTGTAATTCCAGCTCAAGGAGACACACCCAGTTTAGCTCTGCTCCAACTAGCGTGCTAAAAATGGAGTGTAGCTGCAGCAACATGAGCAGCTGGAGGCCCTGGCCACTCTGAACAGCATCCCATCCAAGACATAGGGACATACTCCAAGCAGCTAGTGCAGCCCACCTCTCACATCACCATGGCTACACTCTATTGTTAGCATGATCGAAGCTTGCATGGGCATGTCTCCTCAAGCTGGAATTCACACTTCCAGACCAATGTGCAGACATACCCTGAGCTGAGAGAAATAGCCATCCACTGCTTGCAGAACACTCCCTCTGTCTCTTCGTGGCTTTCCCTAGTCTGTTAACTTTTTCACTCACTCACTCTGGGCAGCCTCTCCTAACTCACCCAGCACTTTCCCCCTTTTCTAGGTTCTTTGAGGTGTGGATCCCTTTAATCCCAGGCTTTAGCCTTGGGAAGATTCAGCTATTCTCACCTTGGTGGAGCCAGCCAGCTGGTTTCTTCCTATTCTCCCCAGCCATTGTCTCCACAATGAGCCTTATCCTTGTTACTGTTCTTGTGCGTTTCTCCCATAACAGCCTCATTTGATTGAACTCCTATCAGTCAGGCAGGTTAATATTAACCAGATTATCTGAGAGTATATGGTATTTATAAAAAAATAATGCACATATTTCCCAGTTTGTCACACCTAGTAATTAAAACAGGCTTCCCTTTAGGTTGAAAAAGAAAGGGTTATTTTGTTTGTTTTTAAATTGAATCACTCTTGGGAAAGTGTGTGGGTTTATATTACAGGAAAAAAGGTTAATGAATTCCAAATCACTCTGCAAACCCAAAAAACATTTGCTCACAAAACGTAGAGCTCGCTGAGGTTCACCCATCTGCTGTGCTTCCCTTTGTGATTCAGTTCTTTCCTTCTGTGGCTTTAAAAAAAAAAATCCCAGTACTTTGAGTTCCTGGCATTGTTGGTACTTCTTATTATGTGATCTTTGCCAAAACCATGTCTTCAGCATATCCTGTTTCTTGCTTCTGTCTTGCTGTTGCTACTGTACTGTGGGAAAATCACACATGAAAATATTGGCATCCACAATTACACACTCTCTATACTCATGTGTAGAGATATTGCCTTATTTTACTTTCCCACTAGCTGACAGCACATTTCATGGGGCAGTGCTTATAAACAGGGCCGGCTCCAGGCACCAGGCAACCAAGCACATGCTTGGGGCGGCACCTGGTAAGGGGCAGCCAATCTTGGGGTGGCGGGGGAGGGAGGGGCAGCGCGACGCAGCGCGGCATTCTGCGGGGGGGGGCGGGGGCGCTCCGGCAGCATGGCGCTCGGCGGGGGGGCGGCGCGGGCGGCGGGGGGGGGGGTTCCCGGCGGCGCGGCGTTCCATGGGGGGGCGCTCCGGCGGTGCTCGGCGGGCGGGCTCCGGAGGAGCGGCGATCGGCCGGGGGGGCGGCGCGGGCTGTGGTGCTCGGGGGGGGGTCCGGCGGCGTGGTGCGGCGCTTGGCGGGGGGGCAGGCTCCGGCGGCGCGGCGCTCCGCGGGTGTGGGGCAGGCTTCGGCGGCGCGGTGCTCGGCGGGGTGGGTGGGCTCCGGCGGTGCGGCGCTCGGCGGGGGGGCGGCGCGGGGCGGCGCAGGGTGCGGCACTCGGGGGTGGGGGGTCCGGCGGGGGGGGGCTTGGTGAGCGGCGCTTTTTTTTTGCTGTTTGGGGCAGCAAAAAAGTTAGAGCCAGCCCTGCTTATAAATACGCATTAGGTACAAGTAGAGATGAGACAATTCCCATCTAGTCTCTGAATGCCCCAAATGTCAGTGTTGTTGAGAGCCACAATTCATTTTGAGCCTCGTAAAGAACAGGTCATTTTAAAGATCCACATTCTGATCCAGATTAGGGATCAGAAGGTTGAAAATCAGAAGACTGATTTATCTACATAAAAGCCCCAACTAATTACCATTCCAATAATCCCGGATGAGATCTGCTCATATAGTGAACTAGATTCTGCTTTTGTTACTGCTCATCAAATAACAAGAAATCGATGCATGAAATCACATTACAACCTTGTTGCATTTCAAGATCATCCAAAGTGCCTCTGACAAAATCCATCCAATAGCAACTTTGTCAGACAAAAACAACAAGGAGTCTGGTGGCACCTTAAAGACTAACAGATTTATTTGGGCATAAGCTTTCGTGAGTAAAAACCTCACTTCTTTGTCAGACACAGAGTTAACAAGGTAGGCAGAGGTTTTCTATGTATCTCAGGTATTTCTATCAGGCCTCCATCATCATAGGACCGGAAAATCACACAATCTTTACTGTATTCATAACACCCTTGTGAGGTAGGGAAGTCCTATTATCTGTATTTTACAGATGGGGAATTGGAGATTAAGGCCCACGTCCTTAAGGTATTTAGGCTTATACCATTGAATCACTATGGATAGAAATTCCATGCTTGACTAATAAGAATATAGCAGTCCGAATGCACTACTGATCACCTGACCAGGATGGTGACACTGATTGTGAAATGCTCAGGGACATTAGAGTGACTACAAAGGCAGAAAACCAAATAATAACGAGGGGTTTACTATCCCCATATTCACTGTGTATATGTCACTTCAGGATGAGATTCAGAGATAACATTTCTAGACACAATGAATGACTGCTTTTGGAGTTGCTAGTTCTGGAACTCACAAGGGAAGAGGCAATTCTTGATTTAATCCTAAATGGAGCACAGGATCTGGCCCAAGAGGTGAAGATAGCTGAACTTCTTGGAAATAGAAACCATAATGTAATTAAATTTAACATCCTGGTAGGGAGGAAAATGCCAAAGAAACCCACTACAGTAGCATTTAACTTCAAAAAGGGGAACTACATAAAAATAAGGCTGTTAGTTACATGGACATTAAAAGAAACAGTTACAAGAGTGAAATTCCTGAAAGCTTCATGGGAACTTTTTAGAAACACCATAATAAAGATTCAAACTAAATGTATTCCCCAAATAAAAACAAAACAGTAAGAGGACCAAAAAATGCCATCATGGCTAAACAGCAGAGTAAAACAGACAGAGGCAAAAAGGCATCCCTTTAAAATTGGAAGTCAAATCCTACTGAGGAAAGTAGAAAGGAGCATGAACGCTGGCAAGTCAAATGTAAACGTATAATTAGGCAGGCCAAAAAAGAATTTGAAGAGCAACTAGCAAAATACACAAAAACCAACAGCAATTATTTTTAAGTGCATGAGAAGCAGGAAGCTTGCCAAATGATCAGTGGAACTATTGGATGATCAAGTTGCTAAAGGAGCACTCAAGGAAGACAAGGCTATTTTGGAGAAACTAAATGAATACTTTGCATCGGACTTTACTATGAAGGATGTGGAGGAGATTCCCACACCCAAGTTGTTCTTTTTAGATGACAAATCTGAGGAACTGTCCCAGATTGAGGTGTCAGTCTCCATACTAGATGACTGGAGAAGAGCTAATACAATGCTGATTTTTTTAAAAGACTCCAGAGGTGATCCTGGCAATTTACAGGCTGGTAAGCCTAACTTTAGTACCAGGCAAATTGGCTGAAACTATAGTAAAGAACAGAATTTTCAGACACATGGATTAACACAACATACTGGGGATGAGTCAACTCGGCTTTTGTAAAGGAAAATCATGCCTCACCAATCTACTAGAATTTTTGAAGGGGTTAACAAGCATGTGGACAAATGTGATTCAGTTGACATAAAAACAACAACAATGAGGAGTCCTTGTGGCACCTTAGAGACTAACAAATTTATTTGGATATAAGCTTTTGTGGGCTAGAATCCACTTCATCAGATGCATGGAGTGGAAAATACAGTAGCAGGTATATATACATAGTACATGAAAAGATGGGAGTTGCCAGTGTATTTGACAGAAAGAAAGCCAACAGCCTATTGCCTCATCAGAGCTATTACTGTTCTGATGACTACCAGCCAGGAGCAAAGGTTCTCTTCGGGTGCATTTACTTCCTTTCTGAACTTGAACTACAGGCACTCCAGAGCTAGCTCAAGGAAAACCTGCAGAATGGGTTCATCCACATCCCCAGATGTGGGGGATGTGTCTCCCCACCCCCACTAGGGGGTTCCAGTCTCCTTTGTGGTGAAGAAAGACAGCTCCCTCTGGCCTTTTGTGGACTACCAATCTCTGAGCAAGATTGCAACCTGAAACCAGTACCCCTTACTGCTTATTAATGAGCTCTTTGAAAGACTCCACTCTGCCAAGGTCTTCACAAAGTTGGACCTGGTGAGGATCTGGAAAGGAAATGAATGAAAGATAGCCTTTTATACCAGGTATGACAATTTTGAGTATTTGGTCATGTTGTTTGGGTTGTGCAACGCACCAGCAACCTTCCAACATTTCATAAATGACATTTTTAGGCACATGCTGGACCGATTTGTCATCATTTAACTGAATGATATCCTCATTTTCCTAGAAAGTCAAGCCTTCTATAATCATCACATGCACACTGTCTTGGAGACACTCCACCAAAACCACCTCTACTCAAGCTCAAGTAATCCACATTTGATAAGGACACAGCAGAATTCTTGGAATAGATCATCTTCCCTGAGGGACTCACTATGGACCATTGTAAGGTGGCAGCAATGTCAAATTAGACTACAGCCAAGGATATATGTGGCATGCAACGATTTCTGGTGTTTTCCAATTTCTATAAGAGATTTATTAAAGGATTCTCTGACCTAGTGGAACCATAACAGTGTTGCTGCAAAAGGGGCTTGGTTCAGTGGTTCCCGAAGGTTCAGTTGGCCTTTCGTCAGCTGAAGAAGGCAGTCACCTCAGCATCCATCCTGATTCACCCAGATCCCACTAAAGCATTTATGATCAAGGCCAACACCTTGAACTTTTCCATAGGTACAGTATTATCTCAACATGCAGGCCTCCTGTACCTTTATTTCTCAGATGTTAACACCTGTCAACAAATTTTTTACAAGGAGCTGATGGCTATCAAGTGTTTTTTGAGGAGTGGTATCACCTGCTAGAAAGAGCCTGATTCCTAGGACTTGGACTACTTCATTTTGGCTCATTCAAGACCTGGAATCTTGTCTTGAGGAGCTTCTAGTGGCAAGACCTATGAGCTTACATCAAGGATTATATAAGGTCCTGTAGCCTCTCCACCCATGCCAAGTGTGACCTTGCACTCTATATGATTTTAGGAAAATATGCTAATGAGTGTGAATATAATGTAACTAAAATATGCTTCATGCAAAAGGTCTCTTGTAAGGTATCATTACAAAGCTTATAATCTACTGAGTGTGGTCATCCTATTTGTATAAATATTTCACTCTTGTATCTGAAACTAGAAATATGAAATATAACTCTAGGGTCTATTGTAGTTATGCAAATTGTGGACCATTAATGGTGGTTTGGAGTCTTAATGGCTCCCATTAACCAGGACAATTGACTGTAGATGGCTCTGTTTTACTTATAAGTCTTCCTCTATACATGTGTGCTGGCAAGTGGGTAATGAAGTCTTACAGTGACATGTGATCATGTCACCTGAACTGGAATCCATCTTTAACCTGGTGCTTTTCCATTCAGAAGGGGGGTGGGAACCCAGAGGAACAAAGGATTCCCGCCTTATGCAAAATATATATAAGTGGGTGAAACAGTACAAAGGGCAGCCATCATGAGAAATCCCCTAGCTACCACCTGAGCTGGAACAAGGATTGTACCAGGGGAAAGGATTGTGCCTGGACTAGGAAGGTGTCCAGTCTGTGAAAGAAACTTATTGAAACATCTCTGAGGGTGAGATTTTATTTATATTCAGTTTTATTACTGTGCTAGCCTTAGACTTGCGTGTTTCATTTTATTTTGCTTGGTCATTCACTTTGTTCTGTCTGCTATTACTTGGAACCAATTTAATCCTACTTTCTGTATTTAATAAAACCACTTTTTACTTATTAATTAACCCAGAGTATGTATTAATACCTGGGGGGGGGAGGGCCAAACAGCTGTGCATATCTCTCTATCAGTGTTATAGAGGGTGAACAATTAATGAGTTTATCCTGTATAAGCTTTATACAGGGTAAAACGGATTTATTTGGGGTTTGGACCCCATTGGGAGTTGGGCATCTGAGTGTTAAAGATAGGAACACTTCTTAAGTTGCTTTCAGTTAAGTCTGAAGCTTTGGGGCATGTGGTTCAGACCCTGGGTCTGTGCTGGAGCAGACTGGCGTGTCTGGCTCAACAAGACAGGGTGCTGGAGTCCCAAGCTGGCAGGGAAAGCAGGGGCAGAAGTAGTCTTGGCACATCAGTTGGCAGCCCCAAGGGGGTTTCTGTGATCCAACCCATCACACCAAGAACCCAGGAGCAAGACTTCTAGGTTTCCTCAAACCTCTTTGCACACCTCCACAGCCTTTGTCTACTATATCAATGGACTTCATTGTAGAACTGCCATGCTCCCAGGGACACTCGGTAATCCGGCTTGTCGTTGACATCCTAAAGAAGATAGAGCACTTTGTTCCAAGCTGAACTGTTCCCAGCGCATAAGAAATGACTCAGATCTTTCTGGAAAATGTCTTCTCATACCATGGGGTAGGAGAGGGCATTGTATTGGACTGAAGTCCCCGGTTCATCTCCTGATTCTGGTGGGTTCTCTTTGGCATCGAGCTGCTCACCTCGTTCACCTATCACTTGCAGACTAATAGGCAAACAGAGAGGGTCAATCAAATCTTGGAGAAGTATCTTTGCTATTTCTTGAGTTACCAACAGGATGACTGCCTTCCCCTGCTGTGCTATGCCGAATTTTCATATAACAATGAAATCTATGCTTCAACCCAACAGAGGCCATTCTTTGCAAACTATGGCTTTCACCCCTGCTTCCAACCCAGACTTGCTCATGAGTTCCTCAGTACCGGCCGCTGCAGAGTTAGCCATCCAGCTACACTAGGTGCACTGGGAGTTCATGGAACACTTGCAATCTGCCAAGGAAACTTATAAACACCATATGGACCAAGACAGTCAGGCTTCTCCCAATCTGTCTGTAGGAGACAAGGTGTGGCTTTCTGCCCAGAACCTTAAATCGAGCCACCCGTCAACCAAAATAGACCACCAACACCTGGGCCCCTTCAAAATTGCATTGTGAATGAACCCAGTGGTCTTCAGGTTTACAGCTGTCTAAATCCTTGAAGATCCACCCAAATTTTCACATCACACTTATAAAGCCCTGCAATGAGAACTCATACCCAGACTGTTCCTACCTGCCACGACCACCCATAACAGTTTGCAAACAGGAGGAGTACTAGGTCCACTGAATCCTCGACTCTGAGTGAGTTAGAGGAAGGATCCAATACTCGGGTGACAGGGGAGGCTCCAATCTGGATCAGTGGTCTTGGGAACTGGTAGAGAACATAAACAAACACCCTGGACCTATTGCGAGAGTTCCATCAGAGGTACCCATAAAAACTGGGCCTCGAAGCCCCTAGGAAGTACCCTTGTGGGGAGGCAGTACTGTCAGGGCCTGCAGCACAGCCAGTCTCAGGGTAACCTAACAAGCTCAGCTGGCCTGTCATAGGCTGCTTGATTGGTTACACTGCCTGATTGGTTGGAAATGTCAATGGATCACTTCTTAAGCCCAGCAGCCACTGTTCAGCAGTTGCTCAAAGCATTCACCCATACCTGTGATAGCTCCTGCGCCTGCCTTGCTCCCACCTTGTTCCAGCCCTGCTGCTGCCTCGGACCCAGCCTTACCCTTGCGTTGCTTCACTCCAGGTAGTCTGGTTCTGACCCTTTGCTCCGATTCCTAACCTCTGACTTCAGCTCTAACCCTTGGCTCAGGCATCTGGTCCCTGGGCTCCGATTCTGGTTACTGTCTCCTGCTCTGATCACTACGCCTGACTCCTGCTCTGACCTTCAGGCACAAACACTCACGTCCTGGTCAGTGACACTCACAGCCCTTTCTGGTCCTGACTAATCTCAGTAAATAACTGTGTCCTTTGCAAATGTTGCTATTTCATTGCTTATCCCCTTTTCCAGCTCGTTAGTAAAAAATTGCCTGGACAGTTCAAGTGAATTTCCCATCCAAACCAATTTGCTCAGCCCTACGTGCCCCATTTTTTAATACAGAAGTGGGAGAGAGATCCATCAGCAGCAGACCAAAAGAGGAGACCAAAACTGGATGGAAGCAGAAGAGCTTACTTTCCATTAATATGCAGACTACCCAGAACAGATATTAAAAAGCAGCAGGAGGTAAAGAGCAGCAACAATTTTTCACTGATATGGAGATATAGCACGTTGGGAGGTTGGAGCCAGATGGCTGGTAACTTCATATATCATTGCCTAAATAAATACAGACGGGAAAGCAAGGGGCCAAGAGAAAACCAAGTAGTGATGTGTAGAGGCCAAGTACCAACTAAGATGTGTCTGAAGACTCCTCAATTTCTAAATAGTCCTCTAATTACACAGATGAGCTTTTGTTTAATCAGGCAGGATTGGTTCATCTTGAACATCCAGAGGGGCTTCAGTCATTCCAAACCTGGCTTGTTTCCTGTTTTACTAGACTGGGGCTTTTCTGTTGGCTAGGAAGGCTGCCAGATAGCATGTGTGGTGGAGATCTTGCTTCAAGGTCTCCTTTTAATTCATCACATAAAAGATACTTCTGTGCTTTCTACCCTAGGTCTGCATTTTTGTATAGCACATTTAAAAAGATGAGCAAGATATCGTGTGTGTGTGTGTGGGCAGGCTTCATACAGTAGAATTGCTAATGTAACTAATTGGCCTATGTACTAATATTTTGTTATTTTTTTATTATTTTATCATGTTGTATTATTGAATGCAGTTATTTAGCACATAACTTATCTGCGGGAAGTGTGACTGTTCCCCCCTCCACACACACGTGGGTCTAACAGCAAGCCAGATAAAACAAAACAACCAAACAAAAAGTTTGTTTTTTATAGTTTTGGGATTAGTGTTGTCAGCCGGTTCCAGTAAGTGGAGCTAGAGATCAGGAACAAGCTTTCAGTACAGTATTGTTTCTAGATGTTAGGAGAGTATGGGCTGGAAGCAGAGATATAGACTTTCTCCTAAAATCAATGCAGGGTCTTTGTAGATGCTGGGCTTTATTTGAGATTCCAGGACAAAAGAAATACTTGTTTGTTCTTTCATTTACATCCATTTAGCACTAATTGTTCATTGATTCAGAAATATTATCAGGGGAGCATGTTCCCAGTCTCCCCTTCATGAACAAAATCTCTCTGATGTTGCCATAAATTGATTCTGCAGAGGCATGACAGACATGTGATGTAAGTCACATCTCCTCTTTGGTTTTTAAACTCCCGGTGTGCTCTGAAATACATCAAATAGCGAACGCTCAAGCAATGAGATCATGTCATTTGTGGTAGAGCAATTTCCTGTGGGATTTGCACGGTCAGCACCTTGCAACACATAAAGCGCTATCCTGCGAATTACAACTGCTGAGTGCAGCTTTGCTCAATGCACCTGGGGTTACTGAATGGTTGAAGCCTGCCTTGAGCAGATATGAAGCTGCACATGTAAACTCAAAGTACAAGGAGATGAACAGGACAGAGTGTATGGGGAACTCCCATCAAGCATGAATAAATGTGGCTGCCAAATTACTCCTATGTAATAGTATTAATTGTTTGTATTCTTGTAATGTTGAGGACCTCTCCTCATGGCCCGGGATCCCATTGTGCTAGGTGCTGAACAAACACAAACAAAAAGATAGTCCCTGCTCCAAAGAGCTTACAATCTAGTTATAAGACAAGGGATGGATATGGTTAGATGGGAGAGTACAAGGAAGCAATGAGACAATATTGGTCAGCATAATAGGCTGTGGTCTCAGCACACCAGCAGTAGCAGGAGTGGAGCCTGGTGCATCCACATTATGAAAAAAAAGTGTTTTCTTATTACATTGACATGGTAAAATTCTAGTGAAGACAAGACAGTTTGTAGTTTTCAAGCATGTTAGTAGGTTGACGTGAACATTTGTGGGGCACTTAGGGTACAGGTAGTGACTGTTAGCTAGCTAACACAAGGAAAGAACACACTTTTTCCCCCTAGTAAAGACAAGGCCTAAGTAAGGGACATGTAGCTAAACACCTCATTGGAGTGCTGAGGACTGCACTTAATCCCACATCTCCTCAGACATGCCATTCTCTTTCCCCAACTCACATTTTTTACCTCACACTCAGCGTTGAGGACGACTGCTAGGGCTTAACCTTATGTAGCCCCCATCCTATTCACTGGCCCAGTATGAGGTTGTTCAAGATAGGGGAAGTCTGCCTTGTGACTTTTTACACATCTTTGCGAAACTGGGCCTGAGGGTCCTCTGTGTGTTGTGTTGTGTGTCAGTTTTGTATTCACCTCAGACCAGACCCACTCAGACAAACCACTAGGAACAAGGCTTTATTCTGTAAAGAACATAGAACAGGATTACAGTCCAGCTGCCTCCTCTCATGCTCCCAGCTTCAGTCAGTGCTGAGACTTCCTGCTGGGTGGGCAGAGGGTACATCCTGGCAGGAACCAGGAAGTTCTCCTCACATGCTGCAGTTTGTAGTCCACAACTTGTAATTCTCGTGGCTGTTGCTGAAGCACACTGGACCTTGGTCTACATTTACATTAACCCACACGTAGCCACCACTCACACTCATGCTGGATGGCAACAAATGTTTTGGAGGATAGGATTAAAATTCAAAATGATCTGGACAAACTGGAGAAATGGTCTGAAGTAAATAGGGTGAAATTCAATAAGGACAAATGCAAAGTACTCCACTTAGAAAGGAATGATCAGTTGCACACATACAAAATGGTACTCCTAGGAAGGAGTACTGCAGAAAGGGATCTGGGGGTCATAGCGGATCACAAGCTAAATATGAGTCAGTCAACAGTGTTACATTGTTGCAAAAAAAGCAAACATCATTCTGGGATGTATTAGCAGGAGTGTTGCAAGTGAGACACAAGAAGTAATTCTTCTGGTCTACTCTGCACGGATTAGATCTCAACTGAAGTATTATATCCAGGTCTGGGTGCTACATTTCAGGAAAGATGTGGACATATTGGAGGAAGTCTATAGAAGAGCAACAAAAATGATTAAAGGTCTAGAAAACATAAACTATGAAAGAAGATTGAAAAAATTGGGTTTGTTTAAAGGTTGTTACAAGGAGGAGGGAGAAAAATTGTTCTTAACTTGTGATAATAGGACAAGAAGCAATGGGCTTAAATTGCAGCAAGTGCGGTTTTGGTTGCACATTAGGAAAAACTTCTTAACTATCAGGGTGGTTAAGCATGGGAATCAATTGCCTAGGTAGGTTGTGGAATTCCATCATTGGAGATTTTTAACAGCAGGTTAGACAAACACCTGTCAGGGATGGTCTAGATAATACTTAGTCCAGCCTTGAGTGCAGTGGACTAGACTAGATGACCTCTCTAGGTCCCTTCCAGTCCTACGATTCTGTGATTCTATGAACATTTCCCATTCTGGTGTGCACGGTGCAGGGATCTGCAGGACCAAGACCACAGTGCCAGCTGCCTGTTATCTCTCTGACGTGGGAGGGATCCTGTGACATTCTATACCTTGGGGGAGCATCCTGTAACTCCCATATTCCTCATTTTCATATAATCGTGATCTTACATATAAAGCATGCCTTGTAAGGTATCAGGGGAAAGGTTATGACCTGCTGAAAGTCATTTTTCTATCCATATATGTGCATCATTAATGCATATGAAGTTATGAGAATTGTGTTGTATGGTGGTCACTAAAACATGCTGTAAATTGGGGAATCAGCCAGATATTAGCTCCCCAGAGGCAACAGCAAGGAAAGTAACCAACGCTCAGGCGAGGGTGAAACAATCCATCAACAGCCATTGTCCAGCAAGGGAGCTACAATGCAATGACTCACCTGCATGAGGCCACACCAGGGGAATTGCTCAGCCTTGCTTGGGGAGACTCAGCAATGCCCCCCAGACATGCCTGGAGTTGTGCTCCCCAAGCACATGGACTGAGGGTATAAAACAGACAGAGCGGACACATACTGGGCCCTTCTTCTGCCCCCACTTTCACTGCAAGCAACTAAGACACTGAGAAGAAGACAAGACTCCAACACAGGAGAATGGCCCAGGTTTAAGGAACAAACCTGGATAGTAAGGACTGCAACATCCAGTGGGGTGAGAAAAACTGTTTAATCTAGATGTTGCCCAGTCTTATAGGGTTGAGATTTTAGACTGCATGCTTATGTTTTATTTTATTTTGGTAACCACTCTGACTTTTTGCCTATCACTTATAATCACTTAAAATCTATCTTTGTAGTTAATAAATCTCTTTGTTTATTCTACCTGAAGCAGTGCATTTGGTTTGAAGCATGTCAGAGACTCCCCTTGGGATAACAAGCTTGGTACATATTAATTTCTTTGTTAAATTGACAAACTCATATAAGCTTGCAGCGTCCAGTGGGCATAATTGGACACTGCAAGATGGAGGTTCCTAAGGTTGTGTCTGGGACCAGAGATATTGGCTAGTGTCATTCGGTTGCACAGTCCAAGGAGCAGCTTACATGCCAGAGGCTGTGCGTGAACAGCCCAGGAGTGGGGTTTCGCACAGCAGAGCAGGATAAGGCTCCCTCCCAGAGTCAAGGATTGGAGTGACCGAGCAGATCACCTGTCCGGACAACACCAGAGGGGAATGTCACAGATACCTACAGGTTTATTCTATTTAAATTTATCATCTTGTTGCTACAGACCAAGATTTTCATGGCCAATATCTTGGCTGGCACACTGGGGATCTCCACAATTAAAGGCATAAGCTACTACAGCTTGAGCCAAAGAGCCAAACCTTACTCCTGGGGCTGTAACACACTCATAACCTCTACAGATTTGGCACAGAGGAAGACCTGTAACATACACTCACCAGGGGATCACACAGTTGCCTAAAGTTAGGCTCCTAAATCTATAGTCAGGTGCTTTTGAAAAGTTTACCTCTAATAAATGGCCTCTTTTCAAAAGTGCTGAGTGCCCAATATCCCTTAGTGAAGCCAATGGGAGCTGCTGGGTGCTCAACACTTTTGAAAATCAGGCAACTTATTTAGGTTCCTATCTATGGATTTTAGGAACATAATGCTTAGCTCTATTCCTTGGATTCAAATGCTGCACTGATGTGTGCAATGTCACTGTGGTGCAGACAGGTTGTCAGCCTCCATTTCTGTAATGGCAGTTTATAATTAAGTGTGTTTCTCATGCAGGCCATTTTTCCTTGGGGCACAATCAGTTTCAGGCATGATCGCTTTTCAGAAATTAATTGCTACATGAGCTTGGGAGCTCATTTGGAATGACTGATCACCTGGAACTTTAGAGTTTATGGAGATGCAGTCCAACCACATCTGAATTCTCCACTTATGTGAACGTGGCATGAAGGGTTCTTAACTGCGATACCCGTTAAACTAGAATAACACACAAAATGGACTAAGCGTGGTCCGTGATTGCCGGAAGTTTGAAAACCACTGGTCTATGAGCCAGATGTATTCAAACAAGACATGCTGAGAGGTCGAGATGAAGGCATTATGTTGGGCTGGGGGGAGAGGGTTGTTTGTAAAAGTAGGGGTGGGAGATCATTTGACTGACCTGGGCTATTGTTTGTGGGGAGGGTTGAAGCAGTGTGTTTTTAGGAGTGATCTGAATGAGGGAGGGTGAGGGTTGGAGCACTGGGTGTGAGAGGTGAATCCATGCAGAATGGGCAGCATGAAAGAGGGCATAGAGCAGAGACCTCAAGTCTCGCCTCAGAGCTGTGACACTCTCGCATTTGAAACCTGTCTCATATACTCAGGCTTACCTCTTGAAATCTCAAGGAGACTAGGTCTGCAAACAGGACCCGGGTTGCAACACCACTCAAATTTGGCCCGGCCACCCCTGCATCATGCCAGCAGGTAAGGGGCTCCGCTGTTACTGCCTCCCCATTGGTGGGGGGCCTGGACAGAACCTGATTGGCTCTCAGCTCCTAAATCATCAGCCAATGGGGAAGCAGGAAGGGAAGCGGTGTGGCATGACAGAAGAGCAATATGGGATAGCAACAGCTTGACTATAAGACTGGGCCCTTCAGTGACCTGGCTCAATCTTTAAAAAATGTATTTCCAGGCTGCGACTCTGTGTTTTGTGACATCATAACAGCATTCAGAAAAAAAACCCACGCCACGACCTTGTCAACCTGAGACTTCTGCACAGAGATAGAAATGGGAGACGCAAACAAACATGGTGGAAGGCGGCCATTTTGGGCAGCATGACATGGAGGATGATGGGATACATCTTGGATCCCGTTTCCTAAGATAAGACTGGGTGGACCTGTGCAGGGGTGTCAGGGCAGGGATGAGAAATTTAAGCTTTACACAGCAGGCAAGGGAAAGCCAGTGAAGATGGGAGCAACATGGGGGCAGATCCTCACCCCCCACACACTCTGGCTCCTTTATGGTATGTAAAAGGTTGGGAGTTGCAAATAGCCCTTTGTCTGGGGGAAGATTCCCTCAGCACAGGAACTGTGAGGACAGCAGTAAGAGTGCTGCCTGAGGACCCCTTGCAAAGCCCCGGGGTAGGGGCCATGCGGGGGCATGAGGGATCGGATGGGCGTGTCGGGGCAGGGCCTCAGCACTCAGTACTGTGGAGATTCTGGGCAGTGCTGCCAATGTCTATCACAACCTGGTGACACTGCTATAAGTTACACAGCCTGTCTAGGGGTTATGCTGGGGGACCCCACCACAGCTAGTGCTTAAAGGGCACCAGGTGGCAGTGGGTCCTGGACCCAGGAAATAAAATAATGAAAGAGTGAACTGAGGGGTAATCATTTTGAGTAACCCCGGGGGGGGGGGGGGAAATCCCCTCTGACTGGCTGCTTTCCCCTCTGGCATGCCTCCTGGGGAAGAACAGTGGATCTGAGCCGATGCAGGAAGCAGACAGAGCTCTGTTTCCCTCCCCTTGGGAGTTGACACCATTCTGACAGAAAAGGAGAAGGAAACAGAACAAGCTCCCAACTTAGCATGGCTCTGCTCCTTCATCCCCCCTACATTTCTGTGATCAATAGGGCAGCTCCTCTTCTCCCTATTAGCAACATGCAGGCTGGGAAAAGGAGAAGGGAACTCCGGGCTAAGGGGGTGAAGAACCCCAGAAGGATCAGAGATGAAGCAGGGCAGGGGGGCAGAATTAATTGCTGGGAAGGGGGACAGGCAGACATTAGCCCCTTCCACACTTCTTTCCAACCCTTGGAGCAGCCCAGTTTTGGGTAGGCACAAAGGTGGCTTGAAGCCATCTTAGCTCCTTCTCTCTTTGGTCTGTGGCTTCTGTGCTGAATGTCTTAGAGCAGTGGTTCTCAAACTGTGGGTCTTGATTCTGTTATAATAGGATTGCCAGGGCCAGCATTAAACCCAGGGCTGAAGCCAAATGGTGGTGCGGCCTGGGCTTTGGTTTAAGCCTCGCTGCCCTGCTGCCCCACTCGAGCATCAGCTTTAGCCCCACTGCCCAGGGCCACATGGCTTCAGCCCCATGCCAAAGGAGGGAGGGGTCACGTCGTATTTTTTGTTGTCAGAAGGTGTCACAGTGCAGTGAAGTTTGAGAGCGTAGAGGCTATTTATCTATCTTAGGGATGTATATGGCCCCCATCACCATAGTATCTGAATGTCTCACATATTCTGATGTATTTATCCTCACAACACCCCTGTGAGGTAGCAAAGTGCTATTCTCATTTTACAAAAAGGGAACTGTGGCATAGAGAGGCTAAACTACTTGCCTGTGATCACACAGGAAGTCCATAGTAGAGCAGAGAACTGAACCAGGCTTGCCCTAAGTCCTGTTCCAGCGCCCTAACCACTGAAGTGACTATCTTCTCCTAGAATCTCACTGTGGTCCGAATCTCACATGCTCAGCCCAAAATCTCACTGAACAATGGTGCAGTGGTCAGAATAACGGATGAGGAAGGTAACTGTGGTAGCTGCATGCAGGGAGGTCTAGAAGAGAGTATTGTGGGAATCAGGGAAGATACAGGAACTGAGACAGGAGTTAACTAGTGCATGGATGTGTTAAGGCATTTCATTCTGTGAATTTTATGTGCCTGTTCAGTTACATTGAAAGTGTCTCAATTAGCATCACTGTTTATAGTTGCAGCAATTGCCATTACACGAGGAAGGGACGGCTGTCAGAAGGTGAGAGTTGGTTATTCAAAGAGTTGCATGGGGCTTAGCAAGATTGGGAGTAGAGTAGCTAAAATCCATGCATGTTTGGCAGCTGTGTCCAGATTCAGAAGGACACAGCTGCCAGAAAATGTTTCGGGAGGGAAGCACGTACTGAATTGCGCAGGTAACTGAAAGGTCAGTTTGGCTCTGCAATTAAATTTTGTCCTCTTTAGGAAGAATGAGCATTGCCCCTGGCATGTCACATATGGTACCTCACCGTCATATCTATGTAATCAATGTTCCCAGCAGTACCTGGCCTTCTCATTACCTCCATCTGAAGGCTTAGTTCTTGTCTTGCTTCTGTATTAAGATGCATCATGATCTCTGATTAATAAGATAAACAGGAAAGATACCTATCCATTACTTCAAGCATGAGACGCCAACTGGTGGGCTTTCATCTGGGTTTTCTGCCCATCTAAGTAGAATCTTTCTGGGAAATGGGCAGCTTGACAGACATGAAACTGGACACTTCCCTTTCCCTTCTGCCCAATGATGAGTATCCTGAACAATAAAGTGAGGAGTTGGCAGGTATGGCTGTATAAGAACATAAGATTCACCATACAGATACACCATGGTCCATCAAGCCCAGTATTCTTCCTCCTGAATTGGCTAATCCACAACATTTCAGAGGATGGCAAGACAAACCAATAAACAAAATAAAACCCCCAAATTAAACCAAAAGACACCGGATAAACTGTGCAATGCTGTACATGGGCTGAAGAATTCCTTCCTGCCCTCTATGGTGATCAGGTGACTTGAAGCATGAGAGTTGATAGGCTGATTGTCCCATCTAACTGTAGATATTATTATAGGTCTTGAAAGTATCCAGCTTCTCGAGATCTCTGGTAGTAGTGACCTATACAGGCTGGTTACACACTGTATGAAGGAATGGGAAGATGTAAAGAGTCTGGCGCAAAATGCTGTAGGCAGGTTGAACAAAACTTGTGAAGTCTGCTATTTGATCAGCAAATCTGCATAGCATCCAGCTCGGTAGTGAGGCAGCATTGTTATACTATTTGTATAACACCAGGAGAGTTCAAGGCTATTTACTGACAGATAAGAGACAAGAGGATAGGTCCTCAGCCCTGCTCTGACTGCACAAAGTGGCTACAAAGCCAGTGGATCAAAGCCCCAGGGATATCCCTGCCAAGGAGCTGTTGGAGTAACTCTTACACCCCTCCCACTTTGCACTCCCCATCCTCCAGAGCAGGATGTGTTCCTAGGGGAAGGGAACATAACTGAAACAAAAACCAGCTACCAAACAGAGGAATGGCCATCTCTGTGTAAGTCAGAACAGCCCTTCTGTAACTTATGCCAGGGAGCAACCTGGTCTTCTCATTTTTATTTATACTTCTAATTCTTATTTTAGAATAATAGTGGTTAAAGTCGATTTGGCTAGGCCATCTATGCACAGATGCCAGTTAAGTCAGTGATGCAAAACCCTGTGTAGATACTCTTCAGCCTTTTCAACATACAAACTAGCACCAGTTTAGTTAAACCAGTGCAGAGTTCTGTATGGATGCTTTTATTTCATAGTAAGACCAGCTTATTGTGGTTTAGCTTCAAACCTGTTCCAGAGGGCTTGTCTACTTGGGAAAGTTTTACAGGCTCTACTGATATGATTATAATATCGGTATAGATAAACCATTATAGTTAAACAAGTACAACTCCCCAAGGAATACTCTTATTCTGGAATAAGAGTGGGCTTTTTGGTTTACCTTAATCCCCTTCCTATATGACATACACTAAACTGAAAAAAAGACACTCATACCAGAAGAAGACTGTACACACAAGGAGTTATACCAGTATATAGCCGTGTACACCAGTATAATTATGACAATTTAAATGTACACCTTAGTTATGTTAGTATCGTTTTCCTGTGCAGACAAGCCCTAATTGATTTAAGTTAAACTGAAACAAAAAAGTCCATGCAGGGAGTTGCCCTGATTTAAATTCACACCTTTAATTAAACTAGCGCAACCTTATTCTGGTTTAAGAAGGGTCTAGTTCGGTTAAGTTAGACCTGTTGTTAATCAAGTGAAGCTAACTTAATATAAACCAGATTCATATTCATATCACTGTCTGCACAGAGGTTTGCATCAGTTTAAAGCCCTTAAAGACTGTAACTCACTTCAAACAAATGGGTTTTAGCCAATTTATTCTGCAATAAGAGTGTCCACATAAAGACTTGCACCAAAATAACCAATCAGTTTTAAATCACACCTTTTGTTATTTTGGTGCCAGTCTGTATGTAGACCACCCCTAAAAAAAGTGCAGTAAGGGCATGCCTACGTAAAGACATTCAAGCAAATTAATCCAAATTAACTAAAGATGTGAATTTAAAGCGGATTACTTAAACTGCATTAAACCCCTCTGTCAATGCTCTTATTCAGAATTAAAATTCCAGATTTCTTCAGTGCATTTTAGCAGATTCCCACAATTTTCATAGAGCAATTTTACTCCATGTGGTGCTAATCCGCTTGGAAAGTAGCAGTTATCAATCAACCTCTATTTTGTAAATGCTGCATTCAAACGGGATTATCACCAATCCCTCCTCCTTTCCTCTGAAGAGGAGGGGAATGGAAAGAAAAACTGTCATTCATTTAGGGGAGAGAAATTCCTGGTTATATATTTCGCAGCAGGCACATTCAATAACTAGGATGGTCTTTCTACAACTGCTCCCTTTTAATGGGTTGTCTAGTACCTTGTCTAGACATGGAGCTATTCCAGAATAGCTATTCCTGAATAACATTTTATACTGGTAAAAGGAGTTCTTCACTAGGAGGCTTGCTAGTATAACTAGACCAACAAACCCTGACTAGGGTAGACAAGACTATAGTCCCCCTCCTGTTATAGCTAAGCTCTCCTTATAGGGAGGCTTTCTGGTGGTAGAATTTATCATTCACTATAGACCAAATCTTCGAGTCACCAATGATTCAAGGACTGGGATGTGCCAAGGATGGAAAAGTTTGTGGCTTTGTGGAAACTACGACTGAATGCTGGGGCTGAGGAGGACAACAGAGTTGAAGCCATCAAACCTCAAGCAGAAGTGCATAGCGGACAGTCATAGAATCAGAATAGACTGCAAGGGTCATCTAGTCTGACCCTCTACCCAGATGCAGGATTTGTTGTGTCTAAACCAGGGATTGGCAACCTTTGGCACGTGGCCCATCAGAGAAATCTGCTGATGGGCCGGGACGGCTTGTTTACCTGAAGCGTCTGCAGGTTTGGCCGATTGCAGCTCCTACTGGCCGCGGTTCGCCGTTCCAGGCTAATGGAAGCTGCAGGAAGCGGCGCAGGCCGAGGGATGTGCTGGCCGCTGCTTTCCGCAGCCCCCATTGGCCTGGAACGGCGAACCGCAGCCAGTGGGAGCTACGATCGGCCGAACCTGCAGACGCTGCAGGTAAACAAACCGCCCTGGCCCGCCAGTGGATTTCCCTGACAGGCCGTATGCCAAAGGTTGCCGATCCCTGGTCTAAACCATCCAACAGAGATGGCTATCCAGCTCTTTTTGAAAACTTCCTGTGAAGCAGCTTCCACAATTTTCTGAGGCAGTCTGTTCCATTGTCCTACTGTTCTTACAGTTAGGACATTTTCCTGAGATTGAATCTAAATCTGCTATGCTGGAGTTTGAATCCATTGCCTCTTGTCCTGCCCTCGGTGGCAAGAGAGAACAACTTCTCTCCATCTTTTTTATGACAGCCTTTCAAGTATCTGAAGACTGCTATCATTTCCCCCTTAATCTCCTCTTTTCCAAACTAAACAAACCCAGTTCCTTCAGCCTTTGCTCAGATGGCTGCATTCCATTCCCTTGATCGTCTTTGTCGCTCACCTCTGGATCCTTTCCAGTTTCCCTGTATCCTTTATATACTTTGGTGACCAAAACTGGACACAGTACTCCAGCTCAGGCCTAACCAGTAGATTAGTACTACCGTACTTCCCACCCTGACTTGCATGCTATACCTCTGTTAATGCAACCTAAAATTACATTTGCTTTTTTTGCAACAGCATCGCATAGCTGACTCCTATTGAGGTTATGATCCACCACAACTCCCAGATCTTTCTCAGCGGTGCTGCTGCCAAGGCAGTTTTCCCCCACTCTGTGTTTATGTATTTCGTTTCCTTCACAAAGTGCAGCACTTTACATTTGTCTTTGTTGAATTTCATTTTGTTGTCTATAGCCCAGTTCTTCAGTTTATCAAAAGCCCTCTGAATTTTAGTTTTATCCTCCAAAGTGGTGGCACCCCTCACCTGCAGCTTGGTGTCATCTTCAAACTTGATCAGTCCTGATGTCCTTGCTTTGACAAAAACTCCCCTTGAAGCCAGAGGAAGTCCTAACCAAGTAAAGATTCCAGAAATGGGTCCAAGGCATGGGACACATATTTACTTATTACAGGATATACATTTACTTTCGAATACTTTCCTCAGTATGGTGTTAGGGCGCTGTGGCAGAACCTGCCTGCACTGTTGCACCCCCTGCTGACCTAGTGTGGCAGTTAGGCAATCCCTGCCTCAGTTTCCCTTCTTTCACGGTTCCTTAGGAACACCAGGCGGTGCAAAAGGGTGTAAGACAAAAACTCCCCTGCTGGGGTTCTATTTTTTAAAATATAATACATTTGAAAATAAAGTCTCTCTCTTTGGATTTAGAAGTTGCACATCCCTCTTCCTTGGGACCTGTGTTCTCTGGGACCACCTCTCCCATAGGAGAGCATCTTTCTCTGTGATCACCTCCCTGCAACTGAGCCCAGATGCTCACTATTCAGTTAACTAGCTAGATGGGCTCATTTCCCTTAAATTAGCTTGTCCCAGGTAGCCTGGGCTTGGATTTCCCTTAAAGGGGCCAGCAGTCCCGTCACAGGTGCCCTGCTCTATCACCTTCCACTGGCAGTAATTCACTAAACCATCTCTCATCAGCAACAATAAACCCATCTACCTGCCTAACAAGAAGGTGAACAAGGAAGTGTCTTGTAAACACAAATTTGTATGTTATAATTGTTTAATCACCTTGATGCCAAGTTACATTCAAATTACATTGATAGCCACAAGTTCCCTACAGTTCTGCTAGCCTGCTTGTTCCAACAGAGCATTCAGAGGGGAGAGCATTTTAAATGAGAAGCACCTTGATTCAGTGGTGAAGGAGTAAACGAATACCAGGCTGCTAAGCCTTTCAGTCAGGCAGCTTCAGAGACACATAGATGATGTGATCATCCGGTCGGACCTCCTGTGTAACACAGGCCGTAGTAGTTCCCTGAATTAATTCTCATTTGAACTCGAGCAGATCTTTTAGAAAAACATCCAATGTTGATTTTAAAAATGCCCATGAAGGAGAATACACCACGACCCTTGGTAAGCTGTTCCAATGGCTAATTAGCCATCTACATGGTAAGAACCAGAGTTCTATAGTGGAGCCATGGGATTCCTTTGCACTGAGTTATCACCTCATATCTTCCAGTTGGCATGACGACAAATGGAAGCTACAGTACAAGCAGCAGCCACTGCCTCATCTTCTGAGGAAAGCAAATCTTTACTTATAAAAACAATTAGGGCTGTCAAGCAATTAAAAAAATGAATTGTGATTAATCGCGCTGTTAAACAATAATAGAATACCATTTATTTAAATATACACCTCTACCTCGATATAATGCTGTCCTCGGGAGCCAAAAAATCTTACCGCGTTATAGATGAAACCGCGTTATATCGAACTTGCTTTGATCCGCCGGAGTGCGCAGCCCCGCCCCCCCCCCCCCCCCCCCCGGAGCACTGCTTTACCACATTATATCCGAATTCATGTTATATCGGGTCACATTATATCAGGGTAGAGGTGTATTTGGATGTCTTCTACATTTTCAAATGTGTTGATTTCAATAACAACACAGAATACAAAGTGTACAGTGATTACTTTATATTTATTTTTTATTACAAATATTTGCAATGTAAAAAAACTAAAGAAATAGTCTTTTTCAATTCACCTAATACAAGTACTGTAGTGCAATCTCTTTATCATGAAAGTTGAACGTAGGAATGTAGAATTATGTACAAAAAATAACTGCATTCAAAAATAAAACAATGTAAAACTTTACAGCCTACAAGTCCACTCAGTCCTACTTCTTGTTCAGCCAATCGCTTAGATAAACAAGTTTGTTTACATTTGCAGGAGATAATTCTGACCACTTCTTGTTTACAGTGTCACCTGAAAGTGAGAACAGGCGTTCACATGGCACTTTTATAGCCAGCATCACAAGATATTTACATGCCAGATGCGCTAAATATTCATATGTTCTTTCATGCTTCAACAACCCTTCCAGAGGACATGCATCCATGTTGATGATGGATTCTGATTGATAACAATCCAAAGCACTGAAGACTGATGCATGTTCATTTTCATCATCTGAGTCAGATGCCACCAGCAGAAGGTTAATTTTTTTTTTTTGGTGGTTTGGGTTCTATAATTTCTGCATCAGAATGTTGCTCTTTTAGGACATCTGAAAGCATGCTCCATGCCTCATCCCTCTCAGATTTTGGAAGGCACTTCAGATTCTTAAACCTTGGGTTGAGTTCTGTAGCTATCTTTAGAGATTTCACATTGGTACTTTCTTTGTCTTTTGTCAAATCTGCAGTGAAAGTGTTCTTAAAATGAACCACATGTGCTGGATCATCATCCGAGACTGCTATAACATGATATATATGGCAGAATGTGGGTGAAACAGAGCAGGAAACATACAATTCTCCCCCAAGAAGTTCAGTCACAAATTTAATTAATGCATTATTTTTTAACAAGCATTGTAAATAAGAAGTGGGCAGCATTATCACCGATAAATGTAAACAAACTTGTTTGTCTTAGCGATTGGCTGAACTAGTAGGACTGACTGCACTGAACGTTTTACATTGTTTTGTTTTTGAGCGCAGTACTGTAACAAAAAAAATCTACATTTGTAAGATGCACTTTCACGATAAAGAGAGTGCACTACAGTACTAGTATGAGGTGAATTGAAAAATACTATTTCTTTTGGTTATTTTTACAGTGCAAATATTTGTAATAAAAATAATAATAGACAGTGAGCACTGTACACTTTGTATTCTGTGTTGTAATTGAAATCAATGTATTTGAAAATGTAGAAAAACATCCAAAAATATTTTAAAAATTCAATTGGTATTCTATTGTTTAACAGTACGATTAAAACTGCAATTAATCACGATTCATTTTTTATCACAATTACTTTTTTTGAGTTAATCACATGAGTTAATTGTGATTAATCGACAGCCCTAAAAACAATATACATTTTTATGAAGAGAATTATAGGAAACATTTTCATGACTGTTCACGGGGGCATCGCAACACAAATGGTCCATACATCTATTGCCTGGACAACTCACAATCCGTGATTAATTGAGTGCCAGGATGCTGGTGCTGGAAGATTGCACAGAAAGACAATGGGTCAGAATGAGCCGTGTGTGCCTGAGGGAAGATGTGTGAGAGGAGCCATTTACACCTCGGAGAAGGGCAAGTGACAGCATCACGGCCACCTTCTTCCCTAAGAGGAAAGCAGCATTAAGTTAAGGCCGGGGCAGCCCCACAGTAGCAGAAGATCAAGAGATGCAGAGTCATTTAGTATTGGCACTGTAGTGTGTAACAGGGTGGCTTGCCCTTAAGGGCTGGAGAGCCTGGGCTAGCCAACCCTGATTATGAAGGAGCCACACCTGGGTTGGATCAGGTGGTTCCATTACAGGAGCAGCAGGAAGCTGCAGTGAAGGGGGCTGTGAGAGTTTCTGAGACGGCCAGAGGCAGGAGACTGGCAGTGAACCCTGAAGGACAGAGCCTAAGACCAGCAGGGAAATGGCTATGCTGTTGTTTTCAATTTTGGTTTCCTGTGTTGGGAAAATGAATAATGAATAAAAGCCTGGCTGGAAGGGCCTAGAGACTGTTTGTCTGGCGGGAATGCAATGGCAGAGCTCTGAAGAGGGGAGAAATTGTTAGCTAGGGTTACCATACGTCCGGTTTTTCCCGGACATGTCCGGCTTTTCGGCAATCAAACCCCCGTCCGGGGGGAACTGCCAAAAAGCCGAACATGTCCGGGAAAATGCCGGCCGGGCACTTCCCCTCCCGCGGCTGCTCTGCTCCTCCCCTGACTCTTCGGCTCTGTTTAAGAGCCGAGCTGCCCGAGCGCTATGGGCTTCAGGCAACCCCCTTGCCTCCGGACCCCAGCCGCCGGCTGGGCACTTCCCCTCCTGGGCTCCGGCGGCGCAGGGTCCGGAGGCATGGGGGTTGTCCAAAGCCGGTAGCGCTAGGGCAGCCCAGCTCTTAAACAGAGCCGAAGAGTCAGGGGAGGAGCAGAGCCTCCGGCCGCGGCGGCTCTGCTCCTCCCCTGACTCTTCGGCTCTGTTTAAGAGCCGAGTGCTACGGGCTTTGGGCAGCCCCCATGCCTCCGGACCCTGCGCCGCCGGAGCCCGGGAGGGGAAGTGCCCGGCCGGGGGCGCAGGGTCCGGAGGCATAGGGGCTGCCCGAAGCCCAAGCGCTACCGGCTTCACGGTTTGCCAAGCAGCCTCCAGACCCTGCGCCCCCAGCTGGGTGCTTCCCCTCCCAGGCTCCAGCTGCGCTGGGGAAGCGCCGGCTGGGGGCGCAGGGTCTGGAGGCTGCCCGGCAAACCGTGAAGCCGGTAGCGCTCGGGCAGCCCTTTTCGCGTGGCTGGGAGTGGGAGGGAGGAGGGGGCGGAGTTAGGGCGGGGGTGGGAAATGGGTGGGGCGGGGGTGGGAAATGGGTGGGGCCAGGGCCCCGTGGAGGATCCTCTTTTTTTATTTGTTCAATATGGTAACCCTATTGTTAGCAGGGCACTGCAGAAGCACCCCTGGCCACAAGAGGGTGAATGGGAGGCAGCAGACCCCAGAAATCAAAGGAAAGATACTCAAGGGAAAATAGAGCACTGTGTTTTTAAGTCACTGGCTTCCTGCAGCCACCTCCTCTGATCAGTTTCTACAAAAGTGAAGCAAGATTTCCCTCAGGTTGGCTTCAGAGACAGAGTCCCCTGCAAAATCCAGAAGGCTCACTTCAGTCAGACAATTCAGCTACAATTCCCTGGAGAGAGGTGTCATCCTCTGGCAAGGGCCATTTGGTTTCCCCACACCACCTGGTCAGGGCTCAGTCTTGTGCCTCCTGGCTCTATTGTCTCCCCAGTTTAAAAAAACCAAGTTCCCAGGTTGGACAAAGCTATCATTTCCATGTCCCTGGGGCCCCATGGTTGGGCCTGGTCTGGGGGTCTCCCTTATCTCCCTAGGTTCTGAGGACAAAGCAGCAAATGGTAGCCGATTCTGCTGTCTCCAAGCAGAGTCTAGCCCTGAGTGCTATTTCCGCAGCAGTGAGTTTTCGGTTTGGTGCATTCACTCCTGATCTCCCTGGTAAAGTGTAACAAAAGCCCTTGGCATTCATTTTCTCAGTGTTTCTGGGAATACCCTTTTCAGTTTCATAGATTGATCTGGGATCTTTCTTTTGCTGTTTCTGGAGAGAACTGTTGACAGCAGGGAGATACGTCCCTGACTAGAGGCCAGGAAGCAAATTTGACTAGACCAGTTGTGACTTCCTTTTTATTTGTTACTATAAAATGTATTACACACAAATAGATTGCTAATGAACTTCCACCTTTGGGTTTCTGGAAAACAACTCACTCTAATACTTGGAAGATGCAGGGACCTTTGGTCTTAAAAAATGAAACATCAGAATCATTAATTTGGGGGAAGTGCAGTGGTCCATTTATGAAATTTCTTGAAAACATGATTCAAAAAATCCTTCTGAGACTGTATTTTAATGCTGAGATCCCAATAGCCTTACTATAGAAATAGAAAGTAAAACAAAGACATTCTTGATCCAGGTCAATTAGAGCAGTGGTTGTCAATGTTTCCAGGCTACTGTACCTCCTTCGGGAGGCTGATTGGTCTTGAGTACCCCTCACTTAAAAACTACTTGCTTACAAAATCAGACATAAAAATACAAGTATCACAGCACAGTATTACTGAAAAATTGCTTATTTTCTCATTTTTACCATATAAATTATCAAATAAATCACGACTCCCAGATTGAGAAACACTGGTATAGTATATAGAGCAGTATAAACAAGTCACTGTCTACGATGATGGTTGCATATGCTTCGATAATTAGTTTGGCAAGGTTTTCTATATCAAAGTTACACACATTTTTACACAATATCAGGCAAACCAGCTTGGATCTCTCACTATTCATGTCTCTGTACTAATTGTGCCCTGCATCATTTCACAAAAAAGTTATTTAACTGAGCTTGAAATTTGTCATTATACTGAGATTTCTAAAAATACCCTTCTAGAAAAACTTCCATTTGGTTTCCCGGTAAAGAAAAGGAATTTATATAGCTTGTTTGTTTGAACTTCGAGGCCCATACAGTCCCTGAAATGACACTGCCTTGGTTAGTGTTGTGCCCCATTTCTCACAGTACTCATGATGGGTTGGATTGTCACATCCCAGCTCAGCCACCCAAGGGAGTAAATATTATCTTTTCCAAGTAGACCCCGCTGATATGGGGATGCCCCTTTAAAAGAAGGCCCCGGGACAGGTATGGACAGGGGAACCCCTCCAGTTGAGGGAGAGGTGAGTGTCAGAGGTAGGGTTACCATACGTCCAGATTTTCCCAGACGTGTCCGGCTTTTTGGTCCTCAAATCCCTGTCCGGGAGGAATTTCCAAAAAAGCCGAACATGTCTGGAAAAATAGGGAGGCATGGTAAGGGGACTGCCTCCTCCCCGGGCTCCAACTTTCCTGGCTCCCGCCGCTCTCCACCGTGGCAGGGGCCGAAGCAACTTCCCCAGCGCAGCAGCAGCTGGGGGGCGGGAGGGAGGAGGGGGAATGTGGGGTGCTCAGGGGAGGGGGCGGAGTTGGGGTGGGGAAGGGGCGGAGTTGGGGCAGGGCCGAGGGCGGGGAAGGGGCGGAGTTGGGGCAGGGGCGGGGTCCCGTGGAGTGTCCTCTTTTTGCACAATTGAAATATGGTAACACTAACAAAGCATCACACACGGGAATTGCTCTGCTTGCTTGCTTACAACTCTGGCGTTGCGGCGTATGGTAATTAAATCAAGAAGAGAAAGATCTTAGGTGATAAAGCACACAATGTTCTGACCTGTTAGCTCAGATAACATATTGGTGATTGCGTGGTCTTTACTAAACCACAGGGAAGCAAAGAATAGGCTGCTTTCAGATACTGCTACTGATGCTTTTAGTAAGATGCTTTTTAGCAAACAAGCCACAGAGCTGTGCAACCCTCTCAAGTGTTTTGCATATGTTTTGCACACATTCTCGTATATTACTTCTGGGAGCAGGTTACCCTCATTTTCTCACAGATTGGCTTATAGTTAAGTTAGATACTCACAGGCCTGAGTTCCTGTTATGCAAAAGACCTTTATGCCACTCTGGCAGTACAAAGGGACCTTAAAGTGAGTATACCCAGCCCCTCCCGCTCCCCACGTGACTACCCACAGTGCAGAGTGCTTCCTCCGCTGGTGCAGAGCTGGCACAAGGACTCTATGCTGGCCCTGCTCTTAGTTCCTACAGTAGAGGATGTGGATTAAGTGCACACACTATTCTTACTACAAAAGGATCTCACAAAACTGGGTGACAGCAGATGAAATTTAATGTTGATAAATGCAAAGTAGTGCACATTGGAAAACATAATCCTAACTAAAAAGCAACAGAGGGTCCTGTGGCACCTTTAAGACTAACAGAAGTATGCACAGGTTGATGGTGGGGTGGAAGCTGTTGAAATCATGGTGGAATTCTTCCAGGGTCTCCTTCCCATGGGTCCAGATGATGAAGATGTCATCAATGTAGCGTAGGTAGAGAAGGGGCGTGAGTGGACGAGAGCTGAGGAAGCATTGTTCCAGGTCAGCCATAAAAATGTTGGCATATTGTGGGGCCATGCGGGTGCCCATAGCGCTGCCACTGGTCTGGAGGTATATATTGTCCCCAAATTTGAAATAATTGTGCGTGAGGATAAAGTCACAGAGCTCAGCAACAAGTTGTGCTGTGTCATCATCAGGGATACTGTTCCTGACAGCTTGTATTCCATCTGTGTGTGGGATGTTTGTGTAGAGAGCCTCTACATCCATGGTGGCTAGGATGGTGTTTTCTGGGAGGTCACCAATGCATTGTAGTTTTCAAACCACCCATGGGAAGGAGACCCTGGAAGAATTCCACCATGATTTCAACAGCTTCCACCCCACCATCAACCTCAGCCTCGACCAATCTACACGGGAGGTCCACTTCCTAGACACCACCGTACAAATAAGTGATGGCCATGTTAACACCACCCTATACCGAAAACCCACCGACTGCTACGCCTACCTTCATGCCTCCAGCTTCCACCCCGGACACACCACACGATCCATCGTCTACAACCAAGCGCTGAGGTACAACTGCATCTGCTCCAACCCCTCAGACAGAGACCAACACCTACAAGATCTTCACCAAGCATTCTCAAAACTACAATACCCACACAAGGAAATAAAGAAACAAATCAACAGAGCCAGACATGTACCCAGAAACCTCCTGCTACAAGCAGGCCCAAAAAAGAAACCAACAGAACTCCACTGGCCATCACCTACAGTCCTCAGCTTAAACCTCTCCAATGCATCATCAGTGATCTACAACCCATCCTGGACAATGATCCCTCACTTTCACAGACCTTGGGAGGCAGGCCAGTCCTCGCCCACAGACAACCCGCCAACCTTAAGCATATTCTCACCAGCAACCACACACCGCACCATAACAACTCTAACTCAGGAACCAACCCATGCAACAAACCTCGATGCCAACTCTGCCCACATATCTACACCAGCAACACCATCACAGGACCTAACCAGATCAGCTACAACATCACCGGCTCATTCACCTGCATGTCCACCAATGTTATATATGCCATCGTGTGCCAGCAATGCCCCTCTGCTATGTACATTGGCCAAACTGGACAGTCACTATGCAAGAGGATAAATGGACACAAGTCAGATATCAGGAATGGCAATATACAAAAACCTGTAGGAGAACACTTCAACCTCCCTGGCCACACAATAGCAGATGTAAAGGTAGCCATCTTACAGCAAAAAAACTTCAGGACCAGACTCCAAAGAGAAACTGCTGAGCTCCAGTTCATTTGCAAATTTGACACTATCAGATCAGGATTAAACAAAAACTGTCAATGGCTATCCAACTACAGAAGCAGTTTCTCCTCCCTTGGTGTTCACACCTCAACTGCTAGCAGAGCACCTCACCCTCCCTGATTGAACTAACCTCGTTATCTCCATACTGATTTATACCTGCCTCTGGAAATTTCCATTACTTGCATCTGAAGAAGTGAAGTTCTTACCCACGAAAGCTTATGCTCCCAATACTTCTGTTAGTCTTAAAGGTGCCACAGGACCCTCTGTTGCTTTTTACAGATTCAGACTAACACGGCTACCCCTCTGATACATAATCCTAACTATACATCTACAATGATGCAGTCTAAATCAGCCGTTACCACTCAAGAAAGAGATCTTGGAGTCATTGTGGATAGTTCTCTGAAATCTCCACTCAATGTGCAGCGGCAGTGAAGAAAGCAAACAAAATGTTGGGAATCATCAAGAAAGGGATAGATAATAAGACATAAAATATCATATTGCCTCTATATAAATCCATGGTATGCCCACATCTTGAATACTATGTACAGATGTGGTCACCCCATCTCAAAAAAGACATATTGGAATTGGAACAGGTTCAGAAAAGGGCAACAAAAATGATTAGGGATATAGAACAGCTTCCATATGAGGAGAGATTAATATACTGGGACTTTTCAGCTTGGAAAAGAGGAGACTAAGGGGGGATATGATAGAGGTCTATAAAATCATGAGTGGTATAGAGAAAGTAAATAAGGAAGTGTTATTTACTCATTCTCATAATACAAGAACAAGGGGCCACGAAATGAAATTAATAGGTTGCAGGTTTAAAACAAACACAAGGAAGTATTTTTTCACGCAACGCACTGTCAACCTCTGGAACTCCTTGCCAGAGGGTGTTGTGAAGGCCAATACTATAACGGGGTTCAAAAGGGAGCTAGATAGATTCTTGGAAGATAGGTCCATCAATGGCTATTAGCCAGGAATGGTGTCCCTAGCCTCTGTTTGCCAGAAGCTGGGAATGGGAGACAGAGCATGTATCACTTGATGATACCCTGTCTGTTCATTCCCTTTGGGGTACCTGCTATTGGCCACTGTCAGAGGACAGGATACTGGGCTTGATGGACCTTTGGTCTGACCCAGTACGTCCGTTCTTATGTTCTTATGTACTCTTTGGTTCCCAAGCCCCTCAAGGGCCATAAAAATCAGAGCAGCCTTGATGCTGTTCTGACTTACACTGGGGATAGGGTGACCAGATATCCCGATTTTATAGGGACAGTCCTGATATTTGGGGCTTTTCCTTATATAGGCTCCTATTACCCCCCACCCCCGTCCTGATTTTTCACACTTGCTGTCTGGTCACTCTAACTGGGGAATAGGCAGGTCCCTGCATTGCCCCAGAATATGGGGAACACAAAGGTGGCTTGAAGCAGGAAGCAAGTAACTGAGAATCAATATTTCAGTCTCAGGTTCAGCATGCTTGGCGTTCAGGGTCTGAATCACCATCAGAATTGCAGCTGCTACTGCTGTAGACAAATGCAGGGAATAAAAGACTGCATAGCTGCATGGGATGTTTTGTCTCCCTAAAATGTACCAGTTTGCACCATTAGACATATAACTCAAGTACATGTTGGAACTATGCATTATCTGCACATAATTTGCAAGTATAAATGCACTTAAGCTACTCTCCTCACATGGGCAGGCTACCTCACCTGCACAGTGATATGCACAAAATTTTGGCAGACTTTTTCCCCATACAGATGCAGTGTCCATAAGCTAGAGCTGGAACCTGGAAGAGGGTCAACTGTGAAACCAACATGATGGAAGAAATTGAAATGGAGAGACACTTTCCACTCCAAAATCCAAACCACAAGGGAGCCCAAGAAAGACAGTTCCTTACATTATCAGCCAGGATAAAAATTCTCCGTGAAAAAGCAGTGAAGAAAAATAGCATATAAACCAGGAAGTAAGAAAACGGGAGGGGGCAGAAATGGCATCATGCCATGGAGCAACCTGCCAGCAACTCAGGGACAGACAATAATGACAAGTGGCCACAAGAGATAAAACTGCAAAAACTCTGTCAAGCCTTATTCCGGGCACATGCTTGATGTTCTATATCTATTTCTCACAGAGACCTGCGGCTTCTGTCTCTTTCACGCATTGGCAACGCTTGTATAGCTTGTCATGCCAATAAAGTACTATGGATGGAAATAAAAGGAGTTTCTCTCTCTCTCTCTCTCTCTCTCTCTCTCTCACACACACACACACACACACACACACAAATACTTTTCCTTCACTGATCTAGCGGCAGCATCAGCACTAAGAAAGAAGACATGGGGGTTCTATTCTATTACTGCCGGACATGAATAAATGTCGTTGATTTCAATAGGAGTTATTTATATCCTGCAGTGGGAGAATAGGGCCCTGGTATCTCTCTCAGCTCACTGTTTGTTCCTCTGTAGTTTGGTCTCTACAGTAATAGCAGGACTGTTGCTGCTGCCAATTCCCTTTGTTGTTGTTGTCGTTGCGTTCATTGAATCAATCACTGGCTATTAGGAAGAAACCTTCCCTTTGGCCTATTATTCCATTAGTGTCCACTATGGCATTTCTTGCCCCCTTCCTCTGAAGCATCTGGTGCTGGCCACTGTCAGGATACTGGACCTCATCAGCGCTGATGCAATGTGGCAGTTGCTATGTGTTTGTAAAGTTTCATTGTAACTGCCCATAGAGCTCACTGGTGGGAGCATGCTATAAACTGAAAAAACAAGATTGATAAATAGATACATATACTGTGAAATATGTTCCAAAAGCTTGTGCTATAGCTCTGTTCACGTGCATGCTTCCATCTCTGCAGCTGACGTATTGTACTTACATGCCATGATCTCATATGCCTCCCAGGTTTTTAGCTGTTTTGAATTTTGGAGTGCCTCATATTCCATTGGCTTTTCCTTTTGGCCTCAGTTTGCAAACCTTTGTAAATGACTTTAGTGAGCTTGTTCGGGCAATTTCAAAGCTTGCAACCAAGTCACGGCATCTCTTGCGTTTTGAGGCTATTTAAAAGAGATAAGAAAGGCTAGTTGGACAAGAAGCTATTCTGTGTGCTTTCAGACTGTGTAATGTGTTTGTCAATACTCAATCTGTTACATAATTTTCATTTGATTTCTTTCAGTCACTGTTGGATTATCTTCACACACATTCAGCCAGAAGATGTGGTTTAATCATCCTGTAATCTTCCAATACTTTCCCTCCCTGATACCACATATCCAATTCGGGGGGGGGGGGGGGGGGGATGTTGACTCTGCCCTTCATCCTTCCAAGGTAAATAAATAAACTGAGTACCAAGCAGTTTACTGTCTGTGTGAATTCTGCAGATGGGATCTTAAAAATGGAGGATCTGGGTACATTAAAGATCTGTTCACGGTACGTAAAAGCAGAGGATTGTCTTAGCATCGTTGGTCAAAAAGTCTGTGAAGTGGGCCATCTGCATGGCTCCGTCTCACAGGTGGTTGTATTTCAGCGATAGTCTAGGCACACACTTTTGTTATTGTGTGCTGCAAAAGAGGAATACTTATGCTTGAGAAGATCTTATGTGAGGATATGAACTATATGCTAAATGATTCAGAAATGGAAAAATCTCAATAGCTGTCTGTCCTTTTCTCTACTATGGACTGGGGTTGAGGGGTGTTTTCTAGACTGGAGTGAATTATTTATGGAGAATAATTTATTCAAGAAATTATGCCTTTTTTCTGTTCAGAAACAGATTGCTGCATTCTCCTATTCCCTCATTATTCAAAATGATGGGTACATTTCTTTATCTATTCATTCTTGAACTGCATAATATTTTGAATAGATTGTTGCCTATACACCTCTACCCCGATATAACGCGACCCGATATAACACGAATTCTGATATAACGCGGTAAGCAGTGCTCCAGGGGGGCAGGGCTGCGCACTCCGGTGGATCAAAGCAAGTTTGATATAACACGGTTTCACCTATAACGCGGTAAGACTTTTTGCCTCCTGAGGACAGCGTTATATTGAGGTAGAGGTGTAGTCAAAAATTTTAATTTGACATTAGTGCTTTATTGGTTTGTTACAAAAGTCATGTGATATTTTTTTCTTGATTGGATTCCTTATGTAATTGACCAAGCTAGTGTGAACAGCACTAGGAACATAGAATTGTGGCTTCCCCTGCTAGACCACTAGAATCATAGAATCACAGAATATCAGGGTTAGAAGGGACCTCAGGAGGTCATCTAGTCCAACCCCCCGCTCAAAGCAGGACTAATCCCCAATCATCCCAGCCAGGGCTTTGTCAAGCCTGACCTTAAAAACCTCTAAAGAAGGAGATTCCAGCACCTCCCTAGGTAACCCATTCCAGTGCTTTACCACACTCTTAGTGAAAAAGTTTTTCCTAATATCCAACCTAAATCTCCCCCACTGCAACTTGAGATCATTACTCCTTGTTCTGTCTAGGCTGGCATCCTCCATTCAGATATGGCCATACAACTCCCGTGCATTGGAAGAAAGCACTATTCCCCAGATGTTCATTGCTCTACATTTCTTCCTCCCTGCTGTAGTGATCAGCTAACATCCTGAAGGAGGAGATTTAATTATCCACACCAAATTCTTAAACTGCACAGCTTTGAATGTTCCTAATCATAGCCACTAATGATGGATTGAAAAGAGGCCTGAATAATTTAAGGCCCACTTCTGCCACTCTTACATCGAGTAGTACCTTGGCGTGTGATTACTCCCATTGAATTAGATGATTCACACAGTCGGGTACTCCTCCCTGGGTGTAAGGACAGCAGATTTGGGCCTTAAATTATCCAGCCCCCTTTTCAATTCATTGTTATCATTCAATTTCTTTTCTACCCAAGAGAGGACATCAAAGTTATTATTAATGTTTCCATTTTCATCCAAGTTAAAAAATGCACGTTTAACTTGCTGAGGTAGCTTTTCAAACCATGGACTATGCTGGCCCACAGCCAAGCCAGCAGCTTAGCTTGTAATAAGAATTAAAGAAAGAAAAATTGAATTAAAGAAGAGGAATAATCAAGGAGCTAGTTCTCTGAAGTCAGAAAGCTTTACTTCCTCATTCCCACACTGTGCAAGGCTCTAGCTTTGTATAGCATGGGAGCAGGTAACTGCGGTGCATTTAGGCCTGTGTAACAGATCACAGAGCTAATGGTCTCCCAAAGACTGGTTTTACTGGTCACATTGCCAGGTGAAATACATCCCTTTGCAGACGGCCGGTAACAGGCTTATGCACCAGTCAGGTCCCAAGCAAGTCCTCAAAAAGGGGTTTAAATGGGACTTCAGTGATACCTGCCCCTCTGCATTTCACCCTGCCCTGGCTTGTCGCTGTGAGGTGCCAGGAGGAGCTCTGGAAAGGAACAGTCACTCAGACCTCTCTGACAATCTCCTCAGCCTCCTGTTTTATACAAGCTGAAGATCGGGATAATGCTGCATTAACAATTTACCAGGAAGAGCATACTGCCCCCCCCCCCCCCACGCCTTTGTGTCCATGGCTGGTGGCGGGTAGGCCTGGATCTACATACATACACTGTCTAGTGCTCAGCACAACGAGGCCCTGATCTCAACTGAGAGCTTTGGGTGCTACCATATTGTTAATATTTACTGCTCTGTCATGCTCTTCCTACTGTCCTCTAGTCAGAAGCCTGACTTGATGAGAGCTGATCAGTCTCTGTGGAGATAGATGTGGGGCAGAGAAGATGTGTGATTTCTAAGCCTGAAAGCCTGCACAATCAATAACTTTAGCGGATAACCCTGTGGCAGGTCACTAGTGACTGCTTGTCCGAGAAGGAAGTGAGCAAAAGAAAGCAAGGGATAAAGAATGGCAACAGGTGATACTTTAGGGGATTCACAAGGAGCCCCCTTCACTGCAGCAATGGTTAGAATTGCACTTCTATGCAAAATTAAATCTGGCAGCCCTGTGGTATGTAGGAGTCTTGGATCTAGTGAGCACGGCTTATTTGTTCCATGTCTGGTATTTTGGAGGAGGTAAACTCAGTAAGGAATGCTTCTCCCCCCTGCCCTCCACATCTTTATTGTGAAAACAGCTACAGCATTGCTAGAAAACAGGCACAAAATGTCCCACTATAGCTGCCTCCCTGGAGAGCCTTATCAGCCCATGTGTCTGCCCCAATCAGTTATTATCTACTGTTCCCTTCCTATCTCTTACAAGTACCAGTTGGTGTCACCTAAAGCTCTAGACCCTTTGGAATCTGCATTCCCAGAGAGTTCATTTATCATGTAAATAGCATTCATCTCCCTCCACCCTTTGAGCAAACACCCACCACTTTCTACCCCTACAAGTTTTATTGGGTTCCGGCGGAGGTGACTAAGTAAGGGTGAGACCCATATTCTGTTTGTAACATTGCATCACACCATCTTTGACTGGCCAAGAGACTGTATCCTTTCTTCTCAGATACAAACCTTACTGTGGTTGTGCATGGCTCAGTTATCTCAAGTTGCTGCCTTTCAAAGAGCTACTGCAGAAGACCAGCCAGAGGGTTCAGCCAATGCCGAGGACAACTGCCTGCCTTTTGACCAGGACAGACTGGCAGGAGTGTCCTATACAGAGGTGGTCAAAGTATTTTCATCTGAAAGTACTTTTCAATGAGAAGTGCCTTTTAAATGATAGGAAGATATTTCACAAAAAAAGTTTGTATTTATTAATTGTTTACATTTTTCATTTAAATTAAACAAAAAAAATACTCCATTCAAAACGGATTTTCATAGAATCATAGAATCATAGATTATAGGACTGGAAGGGACCTCGAGAGGTCATCGAGTCCAGTCCCCTGCCCGCATGGCAGGACCAAATACTGTCTAGACCATCCCTGATAGACATTTATCTAACCTACTCTTAAATATCTCCAGAGACGGAGATTCCACAACCTCCCTAGGCAATTTATTCCAGTGTTTAACCGCCCTGACAGTTAGGAACTTTTTCCTAATGTCCAACCTAGACCTCCCTTGCTGCAGTTTAAACCCATTGTTTCTGGTTCTATCCTTAGAGGCTAAGGTGAACAAGTTCTCTCCCTCCTCCTCATGACACCCTTTTAGATACCTGTAAACTGCTATCATGTCCCCTCTCAGTCTTCTCTTCTCCAAACTAAACAAACCCAGTTCTTTCAGCCTTCCTTCATAGGTCATGTTCTCAAGACCTTTAATCATTCTTGTTGCTCTTCTTTGGACCCTTTCCAATTTCTCCACATCTTTTTTAAAATGCGGCGCCCAGAACTGGACACAATACTCCAGCTGAGGCCTAACCAGAGCAGAGTAGAGCGGAAGAATGACTTCTCGTGTCTTGCTCACAACACACCTGTTAATGCATCCCAGAATCATGTTTGCTTTTTTTGCAACAGCATCACACTGTTGACTCATATTTAGCTTGTGGTCCACTATAACCCCTAGATCCCTTTCTGCCGTACTCCTTCCTAGACAGTCTTTTCCCATTCTGTATGTGTGAAATTGATTTTTCCTTCCTAAGTGGAGCACTTTGCATTTGTCTTTGTTAAACTTCATCCTGTTTAACTCAGACCATTTCTCCAATTTGTCCAGATCATTTTGAATTATGACCCTGTCCTCCAAAGTAGTTGCAATCCCTCCCAGTTTGGTATCATCCGCAAACTTAATAAGCGTACTTTCTATGCCAATATCTAAGTCGTTGATGAAGATATTGAACAGAGCCGGTCCCAAAACAGACCCCTGCGGAACCCCACTCGTTACGCCTTTCCAGCAGGATTGGGAACCATTAATAACAACTCTCTGAGTACGGTTATCCAGCCAGTTATGCACCCACCTTATAGTAGCCCCATCTAATTTGTATTTGCCTAGTTTATCGATAAGAATATCATGCGAGACCGTATCAAATGCCTTACTAAAGTCTAGGTATACCACATCCACCGCTTCACCCTTATCCACAAGGCTCGTTATTCTATCAAAGAAAGCTATCAGATTGGTTTGACATGATTTGTTCTTCACAAATCCATGCTGGCTGTTCCCTATCACCTTACCACCTTCCAAGTGTTTGCAGATGATTTCCTTAATTACTTGCTCCATTATCTTCCCTGGCACAGAAGTTAAACTAACTGGTCTGTAGTTACCTGGGTTGTTTTTATTTCCCTTTTTATAGATGAGCACTATATTTGCCCTTTTCCAGTCTTCTGGAATCTCTCCCGTCTCCCATGACTTTCCAAAGATAATAGCTAGAGGCTCAGATACCTCCTCTCCCCCTTGTCATGTTTAAATGTTCCCTGATGTCAAACCACTGTATATTTCAAACCCAGAGCACAGCATAGGCATTGTGTGAATAATGTATGTCAAGCACTGGAGTTCAAGAAGGCTTCACCATATGCTGAACTGTTGGAGTTTGGGGCTTAGTTTGACAGGAAGTGCCTTGATGAAGGACTTTTCCTGTCTCTAGTCTGCTGTTTTGTAGCGCCACTCTGGGATGCACAGCAGTTGTGTTCTAGACAGGGCCCCTCTGTCTGACCACTGAATCAGGCTCCTCACTTGTTTCCAGTGAAGTGGAGCTGCTTTGGCTAGACAAGAAACAGCAGAGCTAATGGGCAGAAGGGGATGTTAATTTGCATTTGAATGAAGCCCAACAGTTACTCAATGTTACTGCTGGGTAATGGGAAAATTAAGCTAAAAAGGAGTTAGCATATGGAAAAGAAATGTAACTGAGGCTGAGAAGACAGACTGAAGTTGCAGTCAATTAGAGTCCACAGCTGTTGTGCGGGGCTTTCTTACAGACCTCAGTGCAGGTAGCATTTCAAAGTAAACATTCTCTTTTATTCGCCTCGTTAAGGAGCAGAGTAGCCGGTACAGAAAGAAAACCCACTCAAAAAATTATGTCATTATACTATTAAGGGCCTAAAAATGAAGCCCACAAAAACAAAGGAGTGCAGAGGTAAGGCTCCTGCCTGCATAAAAACAAATGACATACAAACATTTCCTTGCATTAGAAATGGGCCTGAGCTGCTACGTTGGAGTGGGTTTGGATATGGAGCCAAATTCCAACTGAGCTGGAAGGAGTTTGGATGCAGACCTTTGTGCGTATACAAGGATAAAAAACCCATGGCTGGCCTGGGTCAGCTGACTCAGGCTCTGGGGTTCAGGCTCTGGGGCTGAAAAATTGTAGTGTAGACATTCGGGCTCGGGCCAGAGCCCTAGATCTGGCACCCAGCAAAGGTGAAGGGTCCCAGAGCTTAGGCTCCAGCCCAAGCCCAAACATCTACACAGCAATTTTTAGCCCTGGAGTGTGAGCCCTGCAAGCCCAAGTCAGCTGACCTGGGGCAGCCGGGGGGCTTTTATCTCTGTGTAGACGTACTCTACATGGGTTACTAACAACACCTTGTTACCTTATTGTAACTGAAAATGATACAGCTTCCATCGGGGTGCTATTCATTTCCCTTGTCTTCCTTTCTGTGAGCTTGATCCTGCAAAAGAACTTACACATACTGACCCCCATACCCACCGGCAAGCCCACTGAAATCAAAAGGCCTACAGACTCCACGGTGGTAGATCCCTTTGCAGCACGGGGTCCCTAGACCAATGCAATCTTGCTTTTTGTGGATGCTTATTCTATATTTGTTAGCACAATCCTGTTAGGCTTGGCTATCCCTCAGTGAAGGGGGATGTTTAAACCCAACAATCCCCCTTTTTTCACTGAATTATTACTTTTTTTTTTCAAATAAATGAAAATAGATCTGTTCAGATTCATAACCCTCCACCTTACTGTAACCAACTCAATATTCAGGCCAAAGCTTTCAAACTTGGCTCCCACGTATAGCAACGAGGCCCGGTTTTCAGAGCGGCTAGGATCCTGACGTTCACATTGAAGTCAATGGAAGCTGCAGATGCTCTTAGGATTTGGCTCTGTAAGTGCCAGTAAGACAAAGGTGCGGAGATGGGTTGAGATTTGTAAAGCAATGCCTGGGCTTTAGCCACACATCTGCTACTCACATTAATGTATGGCTAAATGATACTGAATGGGTTTCCTATTAAGTGAGTCCCTCTTCAGGCATTTGTTTGCTCTGCTGCTCTAGTTAGAAATAATTAACGTTTTTGTCTGGTTCATATTTAATAGCCTTGTTTATTTTTGAAGCTAACTGTGCTCATTTACTTCAAAAAGTCTGCTCCAGTCTGCTGGCCACCCGGCCTTATTATTATGACATTCTTTCTGGGTGTTTGCTCCATTGATCATAAATCATTAAGCTCACATATAGTAAATTTAATAGAATCTGGTTTCCAAAACTACTTGCGCAGCAAAGCCACTTTGAGAGAGGGACGTGATCAGATGTGTTTGATTATCTGAGCCGCTTTTCCAACCACCAAAGCTGTTCTAAAACATGTCACCTTTAAGGCCATATTGATTGTGGATAGAGGGCAACATATGGTTATTAAAGTGAACTGTGCCTGTTTAATCACTAGTGCTAGAAAAGCTTTTTCCAGTCGGATGAGACAAGGAGTGAGTCTGTTCAAATTCAGAGTTGACTCGTGAATTTCCATGGGGCTCAACAGTGAATAGAGAGGTAGACAAACAGGCCCACATCTTTGTCTGAAGTCAATAGGGCTATATTGATTTACACCAGCTGAGAATCTGGCCCTTAACAGTCATCTAAAGACAGAAATGAGAGAAAAGCAATGTGCCGCGGGGCTATTGGTCAGTTAAGTGGAAGAGGAACAATTCACTGGGAGGAGTTCACATTTGACTATTTTAGGCAGGGTTTCTCAAACAGGGGTTGCCGTTTGTGTAGGGAAAGCCCCTGGCAGGCCGGGCCGGTTCGTTTACCTGCCCTGTCCGCAGGTCCGGCCGATCACAGCTCCCAGTGGCTGCAGATCACTGCTCCAGGCCAATGGGGGCTGCTGGATGTGGCGGCCAGTACGTCCCTTGGCCCGGAGCAGCGATCCGCGGCCACTGGGAGCTGCGATCGGCCGGACCTGCGGACGGGGCAGGTAAACGAACCGGCCCGGCCCGCCAGGGGCTTTCCCTACACAAGCAGCGACCCCTGTTTGAGAAACCCTGATTTTAGGTAATTATGGGATCCCCATTCCCATGGTATCTGAGCACCTCATGATCTTTAATGTACATATCCTCACAACACCCCTGAGCAGTAGGAACGTGCTTTTAGCCCATTTTACAGATGGGAACTTGAGGCACAGAGAGACTGAGGGTGAAATCCTGGCCCTGTTGAAGTCAGTGTTTTTTGATTGATTGGTTAGTTGAGCGGTTTGGGGGGGAGGGGAGGCAAAAATGACAAAAAAAATCTCATTGACTTCAAAGGGGGCTATGATTTCACCCCAGATGTCTTGCCCAAACTCACACAGGAAGCTGGTAGCAGAGCAGGGAATTGAACACAGGCAGCCCTAGTCCTTGACCAGCACCTTAACCGCTGGCCCACCCTTCCTTCTGCACACCTTTGGCAAGTCCGAATGGAAAGTTTGGAGGATTGTATGAAATGAGGCCACAGTCTCAGCTCACTGCCTAGGGGCAAGTGACCGCACTGCAAAACCCACCGCCACCGTTTGACGTGAATCGTTGCCCCTGCTAGGAGCCTCAGCAAGGAGAGGGGCTGCTCCAGAGCCCAGAGAAATCACTGGACAGACTCTCGGTGACTTCAGGGAGCTTTGGCGTCAGACTGCTCTCACATCTGAAAGGAGGTTGCTTGCAGGCCGGGACTGAGACGCTCTAGTGGCAGGCTGCGGGGAGAGGGGTGTCATGCCCCTGTGACTGTCCTGGGGATGATAGAGCAAACCACACTCCTTGGCTTTTAGACAGCCACACTTCATCAGCACTAAATTCCCTCGCGGTTTGAAATAAAGAGTGGGGGCAGAAATCAGACAAATAAAGTGTAGGAAATATGCCACATTAGGCCACAGTACTCCATATTACTGTCTTCTTAAAACTATCATCATAATTAGCATTTACTATTTACTTAATAATCCCTAATGCTTCCCCAGAAAGTAGTTTCTGCATATAATTTTCACTTTTATTTTAATCGGAGTCATCCCTCATTGGCATTACCAGATTCATTCTCCTCTGTCTCTGATCCTTCCCCTTTCTCAGACTCCACCTGACATAGCAGAGGCAGAGCAGCAGGAGAAACGAGAGGGCCACAGTGGTGTCTATATTCAAGCTAAAAGCTGGTGGGATCCCAGCTCTGGTCTTTGTGGGAAATACAGTGAGACTCACAAGCGTGATTGATTGAGAATGTGTCCTGCTCCACTCGGCCAACACAAAGGGAGCAGAGATTGGTCACTTCTCCCTAGCTGAGGATTGCCCGCTCTGGCAGAGTCCCCAGCAGACACAGAGCTAGCGGAGCTGGCTCCCACACCCCACACTATGCTTTATCTGTGCTCAATTGGGGACCATAGCTAGCTGATGCAGGTTACAGCAGCCCCTGGGCTGCATTGGGATGCAGGCAGTCAGGAAGCTGTAACTAGCTCCTGTATAGCCCCTCCTCTTTGCTGTGCTGAGCCTACCCTCAGAGAAGATAATCTGGCTCACAACCTGTTTCATCCTTGGACTTCCTGCATATGATGTGAACACCCAGAGCCTGCAAGAAGTCATTTGTTTATCCATCCCTTTTCCCATCAGCGGTTAACAATATCAGTGCTGCGGTCGCTCAGCTGTACCCTCCATGCCAGCACGGCAACAAGAACGTATCTGGCCTGTGAGGTTGCACTGAAGCTTTTCATCTTTTTTCTGCACACAACAAATAAAATCAGGTTGTAGGAGGACATGGGGGAGCTTTTGGGGAGCCTGTTACAGGGTGGATCTTACCACCCTGAGCAGAGGCAGGCTATGGTATCCTAGGGGCTATCAATTTATAACCTCAGTTGCTGGCTTCAGTCCCTAAACATGTGTATAGCCAGAGTGCTTCACCCAATGACTCCTTTGCTGGGGCTAAGTGAGTGGCAATGACACATCAGCCAAATATGCCAGCTCTGTGCCAGCTGGGAGGGAGCTCAACCACTCCAGCTTAACTCACATAAGCAACTAATCTTGTTACTTTCTGGGCCCTTTGCACTCCCCAGGTGGCTCGAAGGAACCGTAATGCAGTGTGTTGTGTCTCTAACTCATTGCATAGCACTGTAATGCGGCCACAACCCCACTCCGTTACTGTGCCCCAACCTTCTTTCAATGAGACAACTGTGTGCAGCAGAATTCTGCAGCTATCCGGGTTTTCCCCACTGTGGTTCTGCTTTGATAGATTAACGTATATGAAAAATGTACATATTTCAATGTCTTTTTGCCACTGAAATATTGGCTCGTTTGTCAGCTTTGTTCCATGAATGGGCAACAAATTCCAATCAGCGTGCAACTACCTCTCTTTTGTACTAAGAAACAGAGGGTGTTACACTCAACGCTGGGGATGTTATGGGTGGATCATTGAATACACGGCACACTGCCACTCTTAAAGTGACAGGTTTCAGAGTAGCAGCCGTGTTAGTCTGTATCCACAAAAAGAACAGGAGTACTTGTGGCACCTTAGAGACTAACAAATTTATTAGAGCATAAGACAACTCCCACCTGTTCATGCTCTCTGTATGTGTGTGTATATATATATCTCCTCAATATATGTTCCACTCTATATGCATCCGAAGAAGTGGGCAGTAGCCCACGAAAGCTTATGCTCTAATACATTTGTTAGTCTCTAAGGTGCCACAAGTACTCTTAAAGTGTTAGCCAAACATTGCTAAGAGATTGAATTCAAGTCAGTTTGGATCCTCGTGGCTGCATGGAAGCTGGCTCTGATGCAAGACACATACTTACTGGCCATGTATTAGCCTTCTAAAGTGCCCTCTTGAAATGCCCTGTAACCTTGGGTGCCGTAATGCTATGCTGCTGCAGCTCACATCCCTGATATCAGTAGCCAGCCCACAAGCACAAAGTCTCACCCTGGCTTCCCCAGTCTATTTACTCCTTGCATGGTGACTCAACCAGCCTTTCCATCCAGTCTTGTGTTACTCCAAATCCCTCCTTCCCAAGTTCTTAAATACCAGACACTTGGACTTTCCCCCCTCTGATTCATCAACCTTGCCCCCCAGCTATCAGCTGGCACACACACACACACACACCACACAGTTTGCACACCAGAGACCTTCTTGGAGCAAAAATAAGAAAAAAGCAATGTTATTTAATAGAAAAACCACAGATCGAAGCACGAAATAGTGAGGGAAAGCAAACATACAAGTTGTGCAGGAAACAAACAAAGATGCAATTTCAGGCTATACACTTCTAGAAAAGATATTAGATAAAATCTAGACGTTACCTATTACCTTTGAACAGTTTGCCAGCATAACCCCCTAAATAGCATTCACAAATACCTCCCACCTTCAAGACTATCCCCCAAGTTCAGGATAATCTTCAGTTCAAACCCCTTCCATTTAAAACGGGTTTGCAGATTAATAGGCAGCAAGTTTAAAACAAATAAAAGAAAGTATTTCTTCACACAATGAAGTCAAGCCATGGAACTCCCTGCCAGAGGATGTTGTGAAGGCCAAGACCATAGCAGGGTTCAAAAAAGAACTAGATAACTGTATGGAGGATAGGTCCATCAATGGCTATTAGCCAGGATGGGCAGGAATGGTGTCCCTTGCCTCTGTTTGCCAGAAGCTGGGAATGAGTGACAGGGGATGGATCACTTGATGATTGCCTGTTCTGTTCATTCCCTCTGGGGCACCTGGCACTGGCCACTGTTGGAAGACAGGATACTGGGCTAGATGGACCCAGTAGGACCATTCTTATGTTCTTTTCTTATGTTCTTATGTTCTTCAGTCACTGTAGATATTTAAGAAAGGAGGGCGTTTTCCCCACTTTGGTTTACAAAGACTGGGGTTTTCTTTCAAGCTGTCCCATTTGCTGTGAGGGTTTTCCATTGTTTTTTCCTGGGCTGGAAAATGGCTAGGTTGCTTGGAGCCAGTCTTGTCTGGTTGGTCAGAGAGTCCCTCTCCCTACTGATTGCCTAACTGCCCTGTTGCAAGCTGTTGAGGTCACACCATAGTTACAATTACAGTTTTCTAGAGATTCACATACTTAAGGTTACCATGTCTGAGGTTCACAAGAAAAGGACATTGCTGGAGGGGGAGGGTACAGGTGGGAGGATGCTAGAGGGGTGTGTGTGTACTGGGAGGAGGTACCTGGAGGTGCTGGAGGGGATGCCTGGGGCCTCATTCAGAGCCACAAAAAAACCGGGATATGGCCTCTTATTTGAAAAATCTGCCCGGACAAAGGTCAGAGGATCAAGAAAGAGGCAATGTCCAGGAAAATCTGGATGTATGGTAACCATACACATGCATACATCACCAAAACCTGTATACACATCTTATGACTATTCAGTTCAGAACCCTACATACGTTAATTAAAGACCTGACTCATTACACGTTTACAGTACTGTAATACAATCTGCAATCAATTGGTTCAGCTGCTCATTTTGGAGGTTTAAACCTGTTCTCCTCTTGGGGTGTTTGGACTCTGATTGCCACAGAAATTAATGCAAGGGCTGAGATCTTATCTGTCCTACGTATTTTCTCTGACTGAAGTTCTTGAGAAAATAAGTGTAGGCAAAATTCTTAGGTCGGTTTAACCTTGTCAGGGCATCCCTGCTTCAAATATTATAAATGAACAGCAGCAGAACAATATTAATTTGTGCTTCTTGTTGATCACCACTTAAGTGATATACTGTCCCTCTTCTCTCTATCAGTCACAGGATTGTGAACTACATGGGACAGAGACCATGCCTTTGTCTCTGTTAGGAAAGCACAAAGTGTAGTCCATGGACCACCAGTGTTGTTATTTATTATTTGTATTACTGTAGCACTTTGGAACCCCACTCATTGATCAAGAGCCCATTGTGTCTTCTATGGATTACTTCCTGGTTGTCTTTGGAAGAGAGATGGTCACCTGGGTCTCAATTCAGCAAAGCATTTAAGACCCTGCTTACCCCCGGAGCCCATAGCAATCTATTCTATTCCAGTTCTTGTACTACAGTGATCACCGTAGTATTTGAGCACCAATGGGACTTAAACACATATTTGAAATTAAGCACATGATTAAGTGTCATGGTGTCCTGGGGCCATGGTACCGGCTTTTTTTCCCTCTCCAGCTGCTAAACTTCATTAAAAAGAATAGTGTCTAGTAAATATTTTCCTGCATTTCTTTTCCATGTAATTGGTCGCCCCAAAGACGTTGTGATCATGAACGGGAGAAGAGGTACCCACAGGATAATTCTCTTTTCAGGTATGGCTCATTTTGTGAAAAAGTCCAAAGATCCCGTATTAGCATTTTCCCCCGGCAGCAGCTTTTCCTGCTTTGTGTACGACAGTGCAATAGAGATGATCATTTAAACAACCCACATTCTTTGAGCAAATCCCAGCTCATTCCCAGTGGTATATAATGTATGTAATCAACTGCTGTGATTTCACATTATCCAAATACTTGGGTCCAATTTAAAAACAAAGACCCTTTCCGACCACGTGATGCCTCCCCTTTGGAGTGAAGCTATGTGGAATGTATGTCCTCATTTGAGCCTTTTAGCCTTGCAGGGCTGTAAGGGTTTTGTTCATCATATTTATCTGACAGAGCTACAGAGACAGCCCTTCTCCGTACATTTGTTCTGTACAGTTTGCAGGCTCTTTTGTGCCAGCACTTTTAGGGAACTGAATTCCACTTAGGAACTGACCCAAAGCCATTGAAGTCAATAGGAGTCTTTCCATTGATCAGGTCCTTGAACTGCAGCATAATAACTTGAGCACTTGGAAAAAAGTTTCTGCCTAAAATGTTTCATTGCAATAGTTTGATCTCATTTCACTACATCTTTTTTTTTTTTTGCACCTTTAAACATTTTGTTCCCAGAATACCTGTTTTCCCTTTCCCAAAAATCAGCTTTCATTTTCTAATGTAATTGTCATACAAAGAGAACAGGAGCAAAAGGCAGAAATAAATGGAAATTGGCCAATGGAAATAAGCAAAAAAACATGTCCGTCCCCCACCAAGAGAGAGCAAGAGAGGACCGGAACATATTGCAATACTCATCATTAGTTAATGTTTTCCATTTTTATAGGGCCATCCATCTGATGGTCTCACAGTGGTTTATAAACATTCATTAATTATCTTTCTCCACACCCATGTTGTGCAGGAGATGGGAAATGTTATTGGGGAAGAGTTTCAGATGTGCCTCGGGAAGTTAGGAGCACAAATCCCATTAACTTTCAATAGAACTTGCATTCAGCTGCCTAAGATGATTTTGCAAATCCCTTTTCTATTATCCTCATTTTACAGCTAGGGAAACGGAGGCACAAATAAATTGATTTGCATAAGATTACGCAGGGCGAGCTGGGAATAGAAGAGAACCTGAATTCATGTTAAATAACAATTGTCAAAGTGAGTGAACAAAACACAGTAGCAAAACTAGGAGTAGAATCCATATCAGCTGACCTCATTAACCACCAGACCACCCTACTGCTTGTCCTCCAGTTCTTCCTGCCTGATTCATTAAACTGATGGCACCTGTAAAGGGGCCCATTCCTTCAAATCTTATCTAAATGGTTATTGTGGTACCCTGGCCCTTTAACAGCCCAGTTTCCTGGCTCTCCACATCTCTGACAGCTACTCCTTTCCCCTATAGTACTCTCCCTAATGACCGACAATGTGGGCTTTCAGAAGTCTGGTCTTCTCCTCCCCACCGTGTAGAGAAGAAGGGAAATAAACATCCCTTCTGCTATTGTCCAGCAATTTTACCCCTACTCCATGGGGCCTCTGGATCCATTCATTGGGTAGCTCCTTGCACAGGCTACTCTGGAAGAACCTTCTTGTGATAGTCCCAAACCTCTCCAGCTAGTCAGCTACTTGGTCCCAGCTGAGGAAGTAATTGTTCCAGCCATTCATCCCACGGTGGCTGCTACAGTGTGGGGTTTATACACCCCATCACCACAACAAAACCAGTTTTTGTAATGGAAACAAACATTGATTTAAAGGAACTGTAGCAGGGTGGTTACCCCGCTCCTGCCCTGCAAGGCTTAAAACAGCCAGGGAGAGGGCTGTGGCAGGGAAAAGCTAGACTGATTGGGGAAGAAGCCACAGCTGGGCCATGCCCCAATCAGACCCAGCTGGTCTCTATAAAAGGCTGTGAGCCAGAGGCCCAGAAGCAGTCTCTCTCTGCATTCAGAGAGAGAAGGGCCTGGCTGCAGGGAGCTTAACCAAGAACCTAGAGTGGAGCAGGGCTGGGGAAAGGCCAAGGGAGCTGGGGAGCTCTGGCCTAGGGTAAGGCCCCAGGCTGCAGGGCTAGGGTAAGTCCCAAGGGGCACTTGGGTTGCAGGAGGCAGCCCATGGGTAGGCTCACCAGAGGCAGCAGGTCCAAACCCCTTTGCCTATGATGAGTGGCTGATACTGCAGTCTGCCCCTGTGAATGGGGGCTAGATAGAGACTGGGCAGTAGCCAAGACTGAGGTGAAGTGGGGATAGTGGGTGGGGGTTCCCCTGGCAGGGGGAGACCCAGAACTGTGGGGGTATTGCCAGGGGGCAGCACCCCAGATAAAAGGGCACCGGGGTCCGGGAGGGACATGGGGCCAGCGGTAAGGCAGATCACTGGCCTGCAGAGGGCGCTCCAACGGCTGGAGAGCTAATTCCCAAGATGACCAGCAGGAGGTGCCACAGGGGTGAGTCCCGCACGTCTACAGGAACCAAAGATTTGGGTGTCTCCCATGCACAACTTAAAGAAAAAACAACCTCAACAAAATGGGAAACAGCTCTGTAGGTGTATGCCAGCTGTCGGGCCTGTACTAACCACATTTTTAATTAGTGGTAATGAGTTAGCAAACTCCCATAAGTTTGTAACCAATTTTTGTTTATAATCATGATCGCTTAAAGACAATAGCTGATTACAAAGTACTAACAAGGAGTGTGGAAATGTCAATTAAGAAAAACCCTAGTTCTAATCAGCCCATGTCCCCTTAATGAGGTACAGCCGATACAACTAACTGCACATTTATTTTCTGAAAGGCACAAATACTGGTTGCAATAATAGAGCAAGCCAGATTGTTGTTTATTGATTTCAAATGAGGAAATAAGGAGAAGAGAAGCTCTGGTCCCTGTCCATCTGCATTTTCAAAGGGCTGCACAAGATCTAGCAACACGACATCCTTCAGGCTGGTCTGTGCCACAGAATGTCACCATGTCCAAACTTGCCTGCATTAGGTGGTAAAATGATGTAGAGTTTAGTGGTCAGGATGTTGTATTTTAATTGTCCACAGATTTTGTATTTAGGGGCAGGAAGAGAGGGAAGCCCTGGCACTCAGAAAAAATGTCCTTTGCTTGTAGCATAAGCACAGTTAATCAGTGAGAGAGAGAATAAATATGAAACCCTGTGACACTGTTTTTGCACAGCAGAAATGCACCGTGGGGAGTGGAATCGCCAGGCTCAGAAAGGAGTCCCTGTAATCCATTTCTGTGAGGATGGTGTCTCCAACTTTAGGCACAGAGACAACCAGATTTAAAGATGGGTAGGAGTGCGGAGTCCAAAGGGGAAAATAGGCAATTCTGAGGTTTCAACATAAGATCCTTTTTAAGACCTCTTTTCTCTGTTAAATATTAGTCTTTTGCATTGTGTGTGTGTGTTAAGTTAGAAAGAGCACTGTCTCTTTAAACAAATTGCCTTTTTGGAGGTGGAAAGGTTACTGGAAAGTTATGCCCATTAAACATGCAGTAAATAATACCCTAAAACTTCCTTAAATTAAATATATCACCCCGTTAAACCATTTAAGGAAGTGCATTTCTATTCATCATGAGTTAAAAATCATTTGTCTATTATACACATTCTCTTTTGCTGAAGGCCATGAGAGGAATATTGTATTTAGTCATTTCCACCTGACCGCACCAGTTTAGCTTGTGATCATCTCCCACAAGTTCAGGCTGTTCTGAGACACAACTAACAATATTGATGTGACTGAGGCATACATACATGTATGCAAACAAAACAGAAATGGAGCTTTCTTTGTACAGTCTATTTGAAATATTTGGGACAACTTGTGTAGCTCTCTTGTTAGAAGTCGGGACCCCGATAATGCAAATTGCATCCACATAGAACAGTTTGCAAAATCAGGGCTATAGTTAGCAGTAGAAAGCTTGTGTGGTCCATCAGCTGTATGCAGAGTTCTATCTGTTGCTTCAGAGGTGCATTTTCTAGGTGTATGTCTTCATTGTAGACTTCGGTCAGGTTCTCACCTGTATGTCTTCCCCCCCTCACCCCCCCAAGCCCTCCTGTCCACCCACTAAACCCTCATGCCTGAGTTAAGAGGTGCTTTAAACCTGGACTTGCTGGCCCAGCTAGGGCTGCAGGTTAGAGCACAGGTTCCACTTTCACTCAGGCTGGTAACCTGCCCACTTTTGCAGTCAAGGTCAGGGCTGGCTCTCTTTTTTGCTGCCCCAGGCAAAAAAGCCTCTGGCCGCCGCCCCCCCCCCCCCGCCCCCCTCCCCAGCGCAGCAGGGGAGGGCGGCCGGAGCACCGGGGGGAGGGCGGCCGGAGCACCGGGGGGAGGGCGGCCGGAGCACCGGCCGGGGCTCCGCTCTCCCCGGCGGCCGGAGCACCGCGCCCCCCCCTCCAGGTGCTGCCCCAAGCACAAGCTTGGTGAGCTGGTGCCTGGAGCCGGCCCTGGTCAAGGTGCAGGCTAAGCCACTCGAGTGCTGGTCAATCCTCCATTGCCTTCCCACTATTCCCCTTGCATGCCCAGAAGGATAGACAACTTCTCCCACAATTCACTGGGAAAGACTCGTAGAGTGGCTCAGTTTACTGCAGCGCAAAGAACAAGGGGATATGTCCCCAGAAGTCCTAGCAATACACAACTGGGGGAGTGCAGCAGTAGTGGGGATACTGAAACTCGGGCAGAGCCTTGCAGTGATGCTGCTCACATCTGGGCTAGGCTAGCCCAAGTGCTCAGACCTGGGTTCTGATCCCCTGGGCTAACTCTGCAGTGAAGGACATACCATTAGGGCTCCCTTTGTGGGTGTGTTTAATATAGCAACTGGCAAGTAGGTGTCACCATTTTCTGTGGTCGTTTGGACTTCCCACTGGAATATTTTCATTGCCAGGGACGGACTCAAGCAGTGAGGGCTGTGGTAGCACAGATGTGCCTTCACTTAACAGAGTGCAGGATAGTTAGGACTGTATTTCAGACAGGGCTGCAAGAGAAGGGGCCGTATAAATAGACAGACTGATAAAGGTGTCTTTCCCACCTCCACCCTGGCCAGTAAAGCTGGCTGGGTGGCTAGGGCAGGGCCTCCAGGTAGGAATGGAGGGAGTGTGGATCATGTCTTAAAGCATTTTCCCCACCCCTGTAGCTTCCCCTCAGCCAGTGCAGGAGCTCTGCACAAACCCAAACCGAGGCAATGTGTGAATCTCACATGCTGGCTCCATGAGTTTGCTCCAGGCTGAGAGCAATGGAATTACACTGCTAACTACACCCTGGCTGCAAACACTTGGCAGAAACAGGGCGAATAAACTCCCTGGAATCGATATATACAGCATGCTCTCATCTGCAGTAAAAACCGAGGGTCAGATTCTGTCCTTGATATCACCCATCCAGCTCCATTGATTTCCAGAGCGTTGCATGAATTTAAATGAGGGCAACAGTAGGGCTTTCACACTTTTTTCTTTTCATTTTCTATCTTTAAAAAAAAAAGCCTCTGCCGATGTGAACCACCACACAGTGATAAGATACAGTGCGAGCAACACTCAAAACTCATTTAAATTGGTCAAGAGCCAAAGAGCTGAACAGGACGAGAGCCAGAGTGTCCTAATGCGCTTGGAGAAAATGGCCATCTTTTTCAGAATTACATCCAGTAATTTGATCATTATTAAGGCGGGGGGTAATTTCACAACATGGACATTGTTAATATTCATCTTGGATTTTATGAAAATGAGATAAAGTGCAGTTCAGAGTGCTGCTTAAATAAAGAAGTAATTTGACTGCCTCAATAACACTGGGAAAGTCAAAATAAAGCCAAAGCCCCATGTCTCTTCATAACAAGTGACTGGCTTTTAAAGGCTAACATGTATTCTATGGTAGGATACGAATGCATGTGGCATGTTTAGTGCATGGCAAATGGGATTGGCCTACACGATGTATGATGACTGGGTAGTGACTGTAAATAATACTCTGTTTGCACATCTGAGCAAAGCAAAGAACAGCAATTAGGCACTTCCCTCTAAACGCCAACCCTACTGCCTGTCCTGTACCTTTTCAGCTCTCTCCAGCTACAACCTGAGTGAAGAAGGAGTTGTGAGGAGCAGAGAGGAGAAAAGGACAGAGAAGGAGATGGAGGACTCAGAGGAGGAAGGGGGGTAAGGTAGGAAGAAATATTTATATTTGACTCTTTATTCCCCATATTTCCCCCAGCCAAGTTCTTGTTAACATTGCCAAATTCCACCCCTTTTTTTCTCTGTTCTTATTACGGATACCCTTGTCCTCGCCAGACTCCCACCCTCTCTACTCTCCAGGCTTCAGTCAGGTTGCAGCTGCTAACGTTCCGTTGGTCTCTTGCCCTTCTTAGAGTCCCTTGTCTGGTTTCTGGTTATTTGCCATGTCGAATTCAAGCTCCTTGTCTTCACCTTCAAAGCATTTCCAGCTCTCATCACCAGCTGCATCTCTATGGTCATTTCCTCTCTCCTCACCACCACCTAACATGCCCCCGCATAGTTCCTCAGTCTTCTCTCCCGTCCCCTTAGAATCCTAGAATCATAGAAGATTAGGGTTGGAAGAGACCTCAGGAGGTCATGTAGTCCAACCCCCTGCTCAAAGCAGGACCAACACCAATTAAATCATCCCAGCCAGGGCTTTGTCAAGCTGGGCCTTAAAAACATCTAAGGATGGAGATTCCACCACCTCCCTAGGTAACCCATTCCAGTGCTTCACCACCCTCCTAGTGAAATAAATCATCTCCTTCTCCAACTCTTCTTGTCCTTACACTTGCTTTAATGCTGCCTTCCAGAACCTGTCCAGGAAATCTTCTTCCAACTCCCTCCTTAAAACCTATTCCTCTCGCTAGGTTGTTTTCCTCACCTGAAATCTCCTCACATGCTTCTCCACCTAAACTATTGTCCTGTGTCTTGTCTCTCCTTTGACTGTGTGCAGTTCAGGGCAAGAAATGCTCACTCAGTGAACATGCCACATAAATCTGAGCTTCTTCTAGGAGAGTGGCTATAATAACTTGCAAGACCTGATATAATTGTATTTGCTCTCTGCTGCATTCACTGCATGATATTGGTCTTCAATACACTGTATTCGAAATGGAGGCTAGAAGTTACCTTTTACTCTAAGCACCTTATTGTATTTGCAATCTCTAACCTACTAGTTGCGTGTTGTGGGGAGTTCTATTCTGAGAACAGATAGGCCTGAATCATGCAGTTTAGAACCAGATTCAGATTGGGATCCATGAGAAGCTGGATAGGAGTCAGTGTGCCCTTGTTGCCAAGAAGGCTAATGGCATTTTGGGCTGTATAAGTAGGGGCATTGCCAGCAGATCGAGGAACGTGACCATTCCCCTTTATTCAACATTGGTGAGGCCTCATCTGGAATACTGTGTCCAGTTTTGGGCCCCACACTACAAGAAGGATGTGGAAAAATTGGAAAGAGTCCAGCGGAGGGCAACAAAAATGTTTAGGGGGCTGGAGCACATGACTTATGAGGAGAAGCTGAGGGAACTGGGATTGTTTAGTCTGCGGAAGAGAAGAATGAGGGGAGATTTGATAGCTGCTTTCAACTACCTGAAAGGTGGTTCCAAAGAGGATGGATCTAGACTGTTCTCAGTGGTAGCAGATGATAGAACAAGGACTAATGGTCTCATGTTGCAGTGCAGGAGATTTAGGTTGGATATTAGGAAAAACTTTTTCATTAGGAGGGTGGTGAAGCACTGGAATGGGTTACCTAGGGAGGTGGTGGAATCTCCTTCCTTAGAGGTTTTTAAGGCCCGGCTTGACAAAGCCCTTGCTGGGATGATTTGGTTGGGAATTGGTCCTGCTTTGAGCAGGGGGTTGGACTAGATGACCTCCTGAGGTCCCTTCCAATCCTGATATTCTATGATTCTGCCAGAGTTTGAAGAGATGCGTTCCAACCTTGCGTTCCAGTTGGGCCCACTTTGAAGCTGTTTCTGACTCTGAGCTTCCTGAAAGTTCGGGAAGGGGTGGATTTGGATTATAGTATGTTGAGGGTGTAGGCTGTGGTCTTCCACTTGCTCTTGTGTCACCAAGTAACTTACACCTTTCCATGCAAGGTCAACTGCATCCTAAATCACCTTTCCAGCCACCTGGGACCATCCCAGTACTGAGCTGTAGATCCATAAGATCAAATGCCTAGCACTGTGTAAGGGACTGGTCACATTTGAAATACTATGCGCAACTCTCGCCACATGGAAATGGAGAAGAGACACCACAGAAGGGCACTGTAGTAGAGGGACACCAGAATTTTTATTTAAAAAGTCTTGAGAAACTAAGTTATTTCTTCTTTAGAAAAGAGAAGAGTCACTGGGGACTCAAAGGAATGCAAAATACTGAAGGAAATCCAGAGAATGTATGCTACATGGTTATTTGACCCAAGGTCAAGAACAAGAGCAAAGGAGCATGAACCTGAATCAAGAAAAATGCAGGTAAAAAAGGAATATAAAATATGAGGGGGAAGGGGAACCCCAAGACTGCAGCAATAGTTTTCAATTAAGGAAAACAAAAAAGAATAAAGCAAATTCTGTAGATTATTTGGAGGAAAATACGCTGAAGTATAATTGCTGCTAATTCAATGGAGTGGAGGAACTGACAGTAGTTTCAGGGGTTATTTAAAGTTACGGTAAAATACCGCACTTAGCACAACTCCACTGGGAAACAATGGCTATTCCACTGCCATTTATACCTTAATAATCATTCCTAGGACTCTTTAATATTCACAGGGCTTTACAACTCCTGGACCAAAGTTTGCCCTAGTCTACACCACTCAGGCCTAGGTGCATCAAGGGGACTTAGGTACGCTGCTGTCTAGTGGAATTAATAACCCAGACTCCTTACAGTGTTAGGTGCCTAAGAATGGGATTCATAGAAGCCAACATATGGAACGTGGGAACTGCTCAAGCTAGGCAATAAAAACGCCATGCTCCCTCAGATGGAGTTAGGCACTCAACTCTGGGCTGGAGGGAGGTGCCTACCTCCACTGAGGATTCATGGCCCTGAACACTCTCCCGGAGTTGGGCACCTGAGCAGGCCAGCCCTTTGGGGGGGACTTTAACAGCAGAAACATAAGTGCCTGGATCTGGATTCACAAAGGTACTTAGGTGTTTCGATGAGCGTCTCAACACCTAGCTTTTAGGCACCTAGAAAATCTCAGGAACACACTGCACCTGAGTTAGGCATCTAGCTCCCTGTACAATCAATGGGGAGAGATAGGTGCCTTAGACGGTGATCCACAAAGCCAGCACATTAGGCGGAGAGCTGCCGACACTAGCCAGTGGGAGATGCAGATGACGGGTGTGTGCTAAGCCTAGGGCCCTTTGTTTTCGGTTTTTATTTTATTTTGTTTTTCCTGGGAATTTATTGGTGTTTATGACTACAACAACAAAAACAGCTGAAAATCAATTAAAAAAACTATTAATTTTTCTGGGTACATATTGGGGTTTATTTTGGTGGACAGAAGGACAGATTTTTGTTTTCTTCCCATCTGAGTGTGTCAAATATTTAAACCGTTGTCTGCTAACAACTTGAAACGTGTACGTGGTGGGTGTGAGATTCATCAGTACGTTCAAATGCGCACACACTTCAGAGCTTACCTGCATGTCTGTTTGTTTAGTGTGTGTATCTTCTAGACTAATACACAGCCTTATTTCAACAGGCAGCTTTGCATATACACCCAGACTAATGTATAATCGTAATACATATAGCTCATGCGATGTACGGTATTTTCCTAACAAAATGAGTTATTTTTATATATTTGAATGATACAAAAGTAGGATGAAGATTGGAAAAAAATGAATACTTTTTGTAAAAGCTGGGATGGTTTTCAATAAAAAAATTTTTAAACTGAAAACGAAGGGGCTTAGTTAAGCCTCAGTCTCTCATGGGGACAGGCACCTAGCCAGACTGGAGGAAGGCACCTCTCTCTGCTAGTGATCCATGACTGGAAACCCGGCTCCTAGAGTCAGGCAGCTTAGATGCCTTAGCTGCTTCTGTGAGAATGAGTTAGTCAAGCACCTCACTCCCCACAAAATGACCGGAGGATGAGGAAGTGGTGGTGCCACTGCCCACCTTATAACTTTTCGCCAAGTGGTTAGTGCATTCATCTAGGAGGTGGGTGGCCCACATTCAATTCCCCCCTCGGGGACAGGAGGAGAAAGGATTTGAACAGGATTTCACGCAGTGGAACAACTTCAGATAGTTAAAGAGCTACTGCACCAAAGACAGTGAGCAAGAGCGTGAGACTGGCTCTGAATCTGGGCGGGTTAGGGCATGCACCTGCAAGACTCCAATCCAGGGACCCTTGATCAAATAGTTCAGGTCTATAGTCTAAGAATTTATTGCTCCTTTTCTGGACTGCTTCCTACACTGCCCTTTTCAGGCCCCTATTTTCCTCCTTATCAGGCAGCCTGACTGCAGGCTCACCTCACTGCCACCTCCCCAAGCCTCAGCTCCTATACTTTATAGAAGCCTTTCCTGTTCCTGCCCTCATTCTCAATTAGTGTCATCACCCCCTTAGCTCCCCAGCAGGTGCAGACTATGGCTAATTGGCCTCTCTTGCCAGCTTAGACCCTTCAGCGCTGGTGAACACCCCTATCACAGGAAGGAGCCCAGAGAAACAGCAACAGAGATGGGGACTGAGCAGACCTGCATTGCTGCTTATAGGGTCCCCAGACTAGAACCCAGTGTACTAGGTGGGCCTGTTTCTACATGGGAGGCCTTTTTAAAAATAGTAAACTCCTTATTCCCTGCCCCCAGTGGTTTATATGGTGATCTCTAGTGGAAGAAAGGCACACAAAGGTCTTAAGTGGTGGGCTGAGATAAAGAGCTCATTGAAATAGATTTAGCAAATGATACTTACTCTACACAATAGGAAACTCCATAGTGAGAGGACGCTCATTCCAGGGCAATGTGAAACCCAACAATTTCAGACTGCATGGTTTTAGTGGCTCAAACCCAAGGGATTTAGTTTAGTCACAGCTTCATGCAAACCCAGCGTTCCATGCACAACTGAAGCAAAACCTAGTGAAACTCATCAGTTGCATATCAGGATTGGTGAGATTTACCAACTTCTTGTACAAGGCCCGAGACGCCCTTTTCACTTCGCTTAGATGCTTTCTGAGGCACTGTGGCTTTCAGCTAGAGCTGGTCAAGAATTCTTCCAGGAAATGTGGTTTGTTTTTTTCATCAGAAAATGCAAGTTCATTGAAATAGAAACATTTCTTGTCTTCTGGCCAGCCCTACTTTCCAGATGTTTGGTTTTGACAAAACGTGTCGGGAAAGGTTTTTCAGATCTGGGGGTAGTAGGTGAGGCGAGAGAGAGAGAGAACACACCTAACCCTAGAATAGCCAGTAGCCCTAGGGTGAGGGCATTCACCTAGGATGACCCACCTTCAGTCTGTGTTCTGAACCCTAGTTATGAACCAGACTCCCCTGGTGGTAGGTGATGTAAAAAAGATGGTCCTGCTCCAAAGAGCATGCAATCTAAATATAAGATGAGAAAACAGATCCCTACAGACAAAGGGGGAGTACAAGGAAACAAGCAGATAATATTGATCAGCATGATCAACACTGGTCTTATCACACCAGCAGCCAAACTGTTGTCAAGTTTTGTTTTTTTTTCTTGGCATCATGGAAAAGGAGTGTTTTAAGGAGGGATTTGTAGCAGGATGAGGTGCCTATGAGGGTGTTTATGGGGGTGCCTCCTAAGTGTGAAGGGCAGCATGGGAGAAAGCATGAAGGTGCTTGTTTGAAGATTTAACAAATGGGCGATGGAGGCTGCATCGTTGCCGGAATGGGGGCAGGAGTTGACATTTCAATAGTGAATGAGAGACAATAGGTTTGATGGGTCTAGGTCTTGAAGGTCCTTGAAAGTGAAGGCAGGTTGCTTGTGTTTGGGTCTTTAGGAGCTTGGGCTGCTTGCCCACTATGCACTCAGCAAATGCAGGCTTGGAAATGCTCTTCCATCCAGGGGTGGCTCTAGGCACCAGCAAAGCAAGCACGTGCTTGGGGCAGCCCATTTGCAGGGGTGGCAGCCGGGGGATCCAGCATGAGAGCTGAGAACCAACAGGGGCCCCTGGGAGCTGTAGTTCCTTGGTTAGCTCCCTGCCTATAGAGCCAGCCCTGGAGCAGGGAAAGAACTACATTTCCCAGCATTCCCTTGGCCACTACCAACAGGAAAGAGGGGGAGGGAGTGAGGTAGCTGAGACCTCATGTTGCAGCCTGCTGTGAATGGAGAGCTGCACTGTGAGTAGGGATACCATATTTTAACATCCAAAAAATAGGACACTCCACAGGGAGGGAGGGTAGCCCCACCCTGCCACCATCCACCCCCTCTGACTGCCCCCCACAGAAACTCCAACCCCCCTGCTCCCTGTCCCCTGATCACCCCCTCCCAGGACCCCTGCCCCTAACTGCTCCCCAGGACCCCACCCGCTATCTAAGCGCCGCTGCTCCTTGTCCCCTGATTGCCCCCTCCTGAAACCGCCCCAATTTCCCCCCTAGGACCCCACTCCCTACCTGTCCCCTGACAAATCCCCGGGACTCCCATCCCTAGCCAACTGCTGCCTATCCCCTGACTGCCCCCCTGACCCATATAACCCCCCCTTCTCCCTGCCCCTGACTGCCCCCCCCGAACCTCTGCCCCATCCAACACCCCCTGCTCGCTGTCCCTTGACTGCCCCCCGCCCCCCGGATCTCCCTACCCCTTCTCCAACCCCCCAGCCCCCTTACCGTGCCACTCAGACCAGCGTGTCTGGCTTCGTGCAGCGCCAGACAAGCTGCTGCATACATGCTGCTGTGCTCCCCTGCGGAGTCATAGCTTTCCCCCACCCCCTCCCCCAGCATCTGCCTTCCAGATTTGAACACCTCAAAATTCAGGAGTGCTCAAGCTCAGTTTGGGCAGCTGTTACTTCATTTCCCCCAAATCAAATATACTGATCCACTGTAACTTGCTGTAGAAAAAGTAGGATAAAATTGAGCAAGAAATGCTTCCCAGTGGTTATTAGGACTGGAATTGCTATTTTCAACAGCCATTGCCATTTGTTTGTATATGTGTGTGTTTGTTTGTAAGGAAGACAGTGATATTGCATTGGCAAATTCCCCATAGAAAGAAAGAGTGGAACAAAAGAATAATAAAGGCACCTCAACTTTTCCTCATTTATGTAGGACAGTCTTATAATATGCATCCAGATATCCTCCAATCACACAAGCTGAAAATTGTTCCACTTTACTGCAGTTCTGTAACCATATGGGAACCAATCCTGTCTGTTCTGTGCACATCCAAAATTCCTGCTGAATGACCTGCCGTGGGCGCGAGTTACCAGTGACCCAGGGCTGCGGCGGAAGGAGGGTGCAGGTGGTGGGGGCTGAGCCCAGGGCTGGGGCGGCAGGAGGTGTGTGGGGGGGGGGGGAGGGGTTAGAGGGAACCCAGAGCTGGGGCGGCAGGGTGTGTGTGTGTGTGTGAGAGAGAGAGAGAGCCCAGGGCTGGGGAGGCAGGGGGATGCAGGTGGTGGGGGAGAGCCCAGGGCTGGGGTGGCAGGGGGGTGCTGCGAGGAGCCCAGGGCTGGGACGGGGGGCAGCCAAAATTTTTTTTGCTTGGGGCGGCAAAAAACCTAGAGCCAGCCCTGCTTCCATCCCCTCTGATGCTCAGATGGCACCATGCAACATTAGCAAGGATCAGGCCCCCTTTTGAAGGAAAGGGAGATATCTTATCTAAAGTCAACCCCGTGGTTTCTAGTTATCCTATATGAAGTCTCTGAAGATCAACTTGTTCTGTTTAAGCTTCTGTCTCGAGTATATAGGAGGATCATAGCTTGTGAGCTGCAACACTGAAACATTTTAGTGTGGTTTTGGTGAGTATCCAAAAGTTTGGTTGCTTCTCTGAGCTATACACATGTTCTGAGCCTGCAAAAAAGGGCTGGAGACTTCCCAAAATCAGCCTTTCTTCAATATTGTGGCACTCTGGTTCCAGTTCTCATCAGCATCTGGAGATGCAAAGATGTAAAAAAAAAAAATGAAAAACATATTATCTGTGTGGCACATGAGATCTGTCTCCAATCAGTAGTTAATACAAAACTGTCATGGATAAAAACTATCCCAATGATGTAATGCTTCTACCATGTGTTTCATGGGATGAGTGTGTTGTCACTCAACATGTAGAGTTTCTCTGCATCTGACAATAGTGCCGTTAGCTCCAGCTTCTTTATGCAGGTTGAGCTCTGATCAGTTGAATTAATTTATCTTAATAAAACCAGTTATTCTGTAACTTGCCTCCACATTTTTTAAATACTCCAAATGCGACATTCCATATATTTCAGAATCTGAAAAGAAATATGAGCTGAGATTTGCTTCTGAAAGTAAGTGAAGGCTCTGAGGAAATGGGCCTCTTTTCTTATCCAAACCAATTTCTCCATCCCTAATCAGAGTCACTCTGTGGGGAAATACTCATCCTCAAGTTGTGTTCCCTTGAAAGGGAAAGTTTTAGCTCTTTCCACTTTCCTCCATCCTTAATTGATGTAATAGTAAGTGAAACAGCAAAGTTCAAGTTCACTGTGGGACCAGTCAAGCAAAGCACTTAAGTATGTAAGGAGCCCCAGTGACTTCAAAAGGGACTACTCGTGCTTAAAGTTTCACAAGGGGGTAAGTGCTTTGTTCTGGGCCTAGGATTCCTAGATCTGAAAGCCATAATTCTAGATATATAACTCAGGTAGGGGTCCATTTTGACTACCAGGGTTATTGCAGGGATTGAGTAGACGAGAAGTGTATAATCTCTAAATTGATCTTGTGATTCATCTACTATGGTGATGGGACCAAAATAAGAATTTAGACACACACATCTGCCAGCATTTAAGAATTCTCAGGGAATATTTAGAAACTGCTGCACAGACTTGTCGGGGAATATTCAGACTTAAAAGCAGTGGCAGTTCGTTCTTATATAACCACAGCTTTTCTGCTCAGCTACTTGTCCGGTGCTGCCCTGATATATCAGATTGCTACAGGTTGTGTGAGTGAAGCAGTCCCATGAAAGACTTTGTTCTTTTTAACAGCTGGATCAAAGCTCAATAATGCTAAAAGAGCTATTCAAAAGCATCTGTTTGCATGCGGCGCTCCGGTCAGCCGTAGCCACAGGAAAACTGTTCATTGCTGTTTTATAGACTTCTGTGTACAGTTGCATTGTTTCCTTGTAATTTTGACTGAGGGGCTGTATCCATTTCTCCCCAGGTGGTGTTTGCAAAGTATAGCCTAACAACCATGCAATGCAACAATAGCTTTCCAAGAACCCTAGTTTAATCACACCAAGCCAGATAAATCAATGGTAGTGCTTATTCAAGTAACCATCTCAATGTGCAGCACATACATTCCATGGAAAGCTACTGCCAGGCATCTGTTAGCAAATGCATTTCATATTACTTACCCAACATCTCACCAGTCTGAGGCCTTTAAAATTTCCTCTGACAGCAGTACTTTCCTTTTAGAGGAAAGTCCATGGGGTAGGGACCATGCCTTCGACATGCTTATACAATGCTGGGCACACAAGACATACTCAATAGGTAATAAAATGCTATATAATACTTAGCATTTTTACAGCTTTTCTACCCAAGGTTCTCTGTTGTTTGTTATCTCCATTCACAAATAACACCTTGCCCTGATCACACCTTCAAACCCCTGTGGCTGGTTAGCTAATAGATTCAAATCACTTTAGGCATAAGACAAAAGGGAATTTTTATTTCGCTCTTGCCAAACAAAAACATGTCCTTCATCACAAATTCATCAACTTTTTTTTGCCTCAAGAAAAAGAAAACTAAGAAGTTCCTCAATTCATGAGATGAACCCACGCTACAAAAGTCAGACCTGGATTTCAAACGCCCTGGAAGTTCATCAGTGCTCAGACCTGAACATTTGGTTTGTCCCATTACAAAGACAGAGCTGTTTGCAGAATTGACACCTTGGTGCAAATTCCAAATGCCCTTGAACTTCATGGGGATTGGATCAAGGGGTTGGTTCAGACCCACCTCCATTGTTAAATAATAATTTGGGTTAGTACTGACTGAGCAGCTAGCAATTCATTGAACGGATTCGTGATTTTTTTCCCCCTGCTCTTAATCTCAGACAGGCCTAATTTATTATATAGGCCAGCTCATTTTATTTCCTGTACCCTTCCAAAGAATGAAAGGTGCTAGTCTGATTAGAAATAGACTATTCTGAGAATATCAGAAGCTGCTACTGTAATTAACACATTTGGAAACACTTCCATTGTGTATGCACTAAAATTCTCCCTGGAAATTCCAAACAACTTCTAAATAGCCAAGGAAAGAAGAGAAGCCATTTTCATGTATTATGTTCTCCTGTCCTGAGTTGGAATATTATATTATTCTGCAATTCTGTGCACCAGGGAAACTAACAAGTTACAAAGTAGCAAAACCTGACTCTCTTACAGCCAATGTAACTTGACACTACAATTAAGCATACACATTTACTCTTGTCCATACACTGGATGCAAGCTGTCGGGTTAGAATAGCGGGTGTTTGTTCTCAGATAAAGGAAGCAGACTGTATGCCACATTGCTGTGATCGAATAGACAGTGGTTGGAGAGTGCTGCTGCTTTGGGAACCATTTCTTGTTTCAGTTGATGCATTCAACAAAAATGATCTGGGAGGACCACTCGTTCTGTTTCAGAAATAAAAGAATAATGCCTGGATATCAGATGACTGTCCATAGTAGTTTTTAAACATTAACCCTTTGATCTGTCTTTTCTCCTACAGTTGATTTAGAGAACATTAAAATATTTCACATGGATGGAGGTAAGGTTTTTTGGACTTTTTTTTTTTTAAATAAAACCTATAATTATCCTGCAGCAGTGAGTTCCAAAGGAGGTCATTAAGACAGCTAGAAAGTTTCAACAAAAGGATTAGACGTTTTATTAGTGGCTAGGAAGCCCAGTCATGGACACTCATACGTTGGGGACTATGGGTCTTGAACACTGGTTTACAGGGCTCTTAGGCCCTAGTAATGGCAAAGCTACTACAGGTTGGCCATATAGAAGCTGAATCCTGACAGAGGACTCCAGTCCTGGAATCTGATTGCCAGAACACTGGTCCTGATTGGTTCACAGCTTTGATATAAACCCAGCACTGGAACAGGAAGATGTCCATGCAACTGGGATCTCCCTGCTTCAAACGGCTTCCCCTGCAGCTCCTGGGTACTGATCTCCAGGTAACCTGTCCCTGCTTGTCTCCTGATATCTGACTCTTGGTTTTGCCCTCTGGCCCATCTCAGACTGTGACCTCCTGGTATCTGACCCGGTCTGATGCCCGACTCCTGCTCCAACCACTAGGTCACACTGCCCATGCCCAGTCATGACAGTGTGTGTGGACCACTGAGGCCACAAGAGTGGGCCTGGTGACAGCAGAATGGACCTGGCTAACCTATTGGCAGCACTGGACATGCCCGAGTGGGCTTCCACCTTCAGGCAGACAACCATGCTCTGCAGGCCCAGGGCGTCCAGCTGACCTCAGAAAACCAGCTATCGCAGGAGCAAGTCACGCAGTTGTGTGCTGAAAATGCTGCACTCCAGACACTGCTCATGGAGCCCTGTTCCCCGATGCAGCTGCCAGAATGGTTTGATGGTTATTGCCAGCAATTCTGGGGTTTTATAAAACAATGCTGCCTCCTGTTCATGATGTATCCTCAGTCTTATGCTACTGATCGTGCAAAGGTGAGCCTGGTCATCAACCTGCTCTCCAGGGATACTGTAGACTGGGCCTCCATCTTCTTGGAATGTGACAGCCCAGTACTGTCGAACTGGGAGATCTACCTCCAAACCATGTTGGTATTATTCGATGACCTGCACCAAACTCAAATGGTGGAAGCTGTCCTAAGGAAGCTCCCACAGGGGCAGGGTACCATAATCTCCTGTGCTGCACAATTCCACTGCCTCAAGGCCAATACAAACTGGAATGAGGCAGCACAGACGCAAGAAGAAAGTAAAGATGAATTAGCCCAGGTAGAGATGCCTGTGAGTCTGGATGCCCCTGGGGATCTTGCCATCTGTATAGACAATCGAGTACAGGAGCAAAGAGAGGAAAAAAACGGGGTCAGGCAATGCCTCAACCCAGGTACTGTGACTTTTTCACCTGCCGTGCCAATGCAGGTGGAAGAGGGCTGTCAATGGCTCACTCCCATTGAAAAGGAATGACGATGCCAGCACCATCTCTGCTTCTACTGCAACGAGTCAGGTCACTCCAGCTCTGCCTTTTCCATATGAACTCCAAGGAGTCAGGGAAAAGAGCTTCCCACCGTTTCATTCCTGACTAGGACATATCTGGAGCCCCAACCGAGGTCTCACTGCTCGCAGGTGCCAATCCAGTTTGCCCCTGCAAAACCCTGTCCTGATCGACTTGGGTCCAGCTGACTGCTTCGTAGATGTGGAGGCAGCCTGGATGCTGTAGATTCCCCTGCACTGCAAGGCCATTCCTGACCTTATAGAAACTATTGGTGGTTCCCCTTTGTCTTCTGGTCCAGTAACAGAGGAAACAACTCCCCTGGAAGCTGTGATTTAGGGGCACCAAGAAATGGTACAATTTGGCATAATCCAGTCTCCACACTTTCCCCTGATCCTCAGTATCTCCTGGCTGGAACCTCCATAACCTGCTCATTTTGTGGCAAGCACTGGAAATCTATTTTCCATTAGAGTTTTGTCAACAACACTGTTGGGGATCAGTAGATCCTGTTCCAGCATCCAACTCTTGAGAGACTTAGGTGGGGGTGACGATCCAGGAACAACCTTCCATTGATGCTACATCCAAACTCCCCTCAATATACCAAGACTACACTGATGTTTTTGAAAAGAAGAATGCAGAAACCCTACCTCCGCATTGGGACTATCATTGCCCAATAGACCTGCAGCCGGGAGCCAAAATACCATCTGGATGAATTTATGCCATGTCAGAACCTGAGCTGACAGGGCTCCGAGAAAAATTCTCAGACGAGATTCTCCTGGAGGTAATCTGGAAGTTAACCTCATTGGCTGGTGCACCGGTACTGTTCATCAAGAATAAAGATAGCAGCCTCTGACTCTGTATGGACTGCCACTCATTGAATCACATAACTATCAGGAATCGTTACCCACTACCCCTGATTCCTGAGTGGCTGGACTGAGTGGGGGCTGCCCATATATTCACCAAGTTGGACCTACAGGGGGCATACAATCTCCTGTGAATCAAGTAAGGGGATGAATGGAAGATCTCCTTCTGCACCCAGTATGGCCACTATGAATATCTTGTAATGCCTTTTGGGATGACCAATACCCTGGTCACCTTCCAGCATTTTATAAACCATGTGTTCTGAGACATATTGGACCAGTACGTAGCAGTCTACCTGCACCCTCTCCCAACTCAACTGCCTCAGACCTGGTGCAGTGGATTTCTCAGGCCCAGGAAGAAGGAAAGAAGAACCTGGAAAAGGCAAGAGCAAACTATAAGCCATATGCAGACCAGCATCAAGAGCAAGGCCCCACCTACTCTGTGGGCCAAAAGATGTGGCTTTCCATGGAGCATCTCCACACAGACAGACCTGCTCGCAAGCTGGATGTTTGGTTCCTTGGCCCTTTTAAGATCCCGCAACAGGTTCACTTTTGAACGCCAGCTATCCCATTCTCTGAAGATTCACATGGAGTTTCACATATCACTTTTTTGAAACCCTACACAGAAAACCATTTCTCTCACAGGACCCAACCACCTCCTCCACTGGTACAGGTACAGGGCCACAAAGAATACATGGTTTATAAGATCCTGGACTTCAAATTAAATATAGAAGGCTCTGGTATCTTATCGACTGGGAGGGGTATGATCCCAAGGAACACACCTAGGAGCCTGCAGAAAATGTATGTGCTCCTGCAGCCCCAATATATATGCATAGGAATTACCCCCCAAAGCCTGGTCCTACATCATCCTCAGGCAGCCCTTGGGAAAAGGGTTTTGTCAGGGACACAGACCTTGAATCTTGGTCCATGGGGTTCTTAGGCACTAGTAGGTGCCAACCTGCCACCCAATGACCGAGCAACTGCTAGAATAGAATCTGAACCCTGACAGAGGACACCAGTGCTGGACTCTGATTGCGAGAATGTTGGGAGTCCTGACTGGCTCACAGCTTCTATATAAAACCAGCACAGGAACAGGACTCTGTCCATGCAACTGGAATTTCCCTGCTTCCAATTGCTTCCCCTGCAGCTCTTGCTCCTGGCGACTGATCTCCTGGTAGGGTGACCAGATGTCCCGATTTTATAGGGACAGTCCCAATATTTGGGGCTTTTTATTATATGGGCTCCTATTACCCCCATCCCGATTTTTCACACTTGCTATCTGGTCACCCTGTCTCCTGGTAACCTGACATCTGACTCTTGGTTTTGCCCTATGGCTTGCTTTGGGCTCTGACCTCCTGGTATCTGACCCACCTGATGTCTAACTCCTGCTCTGACCACTACAGCAGACCGCTCATGCCCTAGTCTGACATTTTGAGAGGTGCTCTGTAAACAGAGAACAAAAAGACACCCCTTTCCCCAAAGAGCTTACAACCTAAGTATTTAGAGACTAAATCTTGACACTGCAGTTACTCTAGCTTCAATGCAATGAGACGGGCTCTCATTCTCCATGGATCAGTGAATACACTGACCATCAGTCGGTGATTTCTCCCATGGTAAAATATTGCACAGCTAAGTAAACTGAAATATACTCAAATAATGCTGAGCAACAGCCACCGGATGCCACCCTCCCCCCATGCCCATGATTTCATACTACAGTCTCCCCTTCCCCAGGTATTCAAGTCTCGCAAATCAGACCCCCTGCAAAAAAGCATGAGATTTGGCTTTAAAATCATGAGATATTAAGTTATACATTTGGGATGCTTTCTATTAGCCTTCTGATTTTTGAATGTTTAGGGCTCATGTTTTCACATGTTTCTCCACAAACCAAAGAACTAAAAATTTTGAAGTCTGGCCTCACGGAAGTCAATGGGAGTTTTGTCATTGACTTAATTCAGGCTGGATTTCATCCTTTCTCTCTTTTTTATTTTTTATTGAAAGTTGAACTTCTCACTTAATCACATGACTCCCGGAGCTGAGGCTTTAACAAAAATATCACATATCATGAGCCCTGCAATAAAATCCTGACTGCCAACACTGAGACTATGCTCTATACCAAGTGTTGTACCCTGTATTGCTGGTGTCTGCCCATGTGGAGCAGTCCAGGAAGCACCATGGAAATCTCCCCTGAAGCCTTCTTTATTCAATTAGCACCCTCTGCAATTCCCTCCAGCACCTAGAGTGAATCAATCAAGAAACAGAGACACTGTTTCCACCAGTTTATTTGAGGTGGGAATCTGGCCCCTTATCAATCTGTCAGAGGTAGCATGTGTGTGTTTATACCCTGGACCTATCACACACACTTTTTAAAAAAGAAACTTTGGAAAAACTTAAATCAGGCCCCAGGCAGCCTGAACCTGTGTGAGTGACACTTTTGTGGTAGCTTCCCCCGTAGCACTTACTGACCTTGGTGATGATAGGCTCATGGTTTCACAAAGATTTATTGTGCTCAAAGTGTTCCTGCAGTGTATTAAGCACAATCAGTCTTATCTTTAACATGAAAGTGACTGGCCTATCCTTGGTACCTGTTTTGCCTTCTTCTTCGTCTTCTCCACACGCTCTTAATGCAGTGAGAGTAAAGAGCTAAAGGACATCACGCTTGCTCTTCAAGTTCATCTCCCCCTTTGTCCTCTCCCTTCTCTGGAAGAAGGAAGACTCATCTTCAGAATTCCATTGCTGTATTACAAACTGTAGTTTAATTGGGGTTTAACATTCCTGGGATTTATTTATGGTTTTTTTTGGTAGGGCTTGTAGTCATTGGGACGGATTCTGGCCCATGATAACTCTGCTATGTGCTGCTGCAGTGGTTCAAAGGAGCCTTGAAAGCTGGTTTAGACAGCTACATGGGGATTTCCCTAGTGTTGGGGAATCCCTGAGTGGCACAGTGGCAGGATAATCAACTTTTATTCGTTATTTGCCTTATTTGTCTAGAAGCCCATTAGGTTAGGTCAGTGGTGGACAACCTGCGGCCCGTGGGCTGCACGTGGCCCATCAGGGTAATCCGCTGGCAGGCCTCAAGACAGTTTGTTTACATTGACCATCCGCAGGCATGGCCAGCTGCAGCTCCCAGTGGCCGCAGTTCGCCATTCCCGGTCAAAGGGAGCTACGGGAAGCAGCGTGGGCTGCAGGTTGCTCACCACTGGCCTAACCTAATGGGCTTCTAGACAAATAATGCAAATAAGGAATAAAGGATGATTATCCTGACACGGTGTCACTCAGGGATTCCCCAACAGGTTGCTCACCACTGGGTTAGGGGCTGTACAAACACATGGTGAAAGACAGTCCTTGCTCCATAGAGCTCACAGACAAGACAGACAAAGTGTGGAAGAATAAACAGAGACACAGAGAGGTGAAGTAATTTAGCCAGGGCCCCACAAACACAGCAGTAGTTGGTCTGACAAATGGCAATTTCCTGCAATATTTTTGAAAAAACATATCTTTGGGGTCCATTGTATGAAATGCAAAGTTGATGTATTATTGTGTGCCAGGATTGTATGTAACTTCTTCAGGAGAGAGATGTGAAGTGAGGCCTGGATGATTGAAGGACTATATTGAGTGGACTTTGGGGACAATATGTGTGAAGTGGATTTCCTGGGAAATGCCTAGAGGGAAGTGAATGCAAAATCCCCACCTCCAGTTATGCAAAAACCCAGCCTTTTGAAGCTATGCCCTGAGGAGTGTGCTGTTGTCTGCTGATCACCTGTTACATGAGGCCAAGATTAAAGGCCCAAGCTGTATAAAGGAAAGACTAAACTATTCATGATGGGTCGGGTTCTGAATCTGACAGTGGTGAACTTGTAACCACAGGGAAACCCAGTTGTGGGTTTTGAAGGACTGACACATACTAAAGCCCAAGGTTGGAGTTGGGTTGGTGCGGAGGCATGATTTATGGAAAACTTTCTAACATGCATTTAGGTTCTTTAGTGTTTTTTTTTAATATGTTTTCTCTGTAATGCTTTTATCTGAAGAATAAAAGTCCTTGCTTATAAAAAGTTGAGTGGTAACACATCACTGCTGGCAATTACAGCTGTTCGTAGCCTCTGGAGAGAAAGCAGAGTGCAAATGTAACCCAAACCTCTCCTGGGTGTGGCATTCTGTCCCATCTAGTGGCACCGAGACCACTTAGAGAGAGATTAATGAGTTTGCTCTGTAGCTAACAGCCAGTTGGTTTTTAGCTCATGTGGTATTGGCTCATGCACTGAGGTCCCAGGTTCGATCCTGCCCGCTGACGACTGGGGTCTGTCGGCGTTACACAAACAGTGGCCTGTTTTGGTGGTCTGACTTCCTGGGAATATCAAAGTGTAGGCAGGGAACAGTGCAGTCTGGAAAAATCCTAGTCAGGAGGGAGAGAGGCCAGGTATCTCACCAGGAGAGGTGATGGCTGAGGATCAGGGAGCCTAGAGAGGGTGCCCTGGGTGGAGCACGGAGGGGAAATACAGGTGCAGTTGGCCTGAACTGTGACAGTTGGTCTGTGGGCTACTGTGCTGACAGACTGGATGTGGGGTATGGGCAGAGTTTAATAAGTCTATTTAATTTATGTGTCTGGTTAGCATCTCTGTACTAGAGGTTGTCTTAAACTTCATGAAGTGCCAAGAGTTTGAGACGGAGACTTTAAAAAATAAACTTATTTTGCTCAGCTCTGCTGCCTACCCTGACACTCAAACCTAGTAAGCTTGCTAAGATGCACGGCAAATCCTAAGAACAATACCAGCACTATGTAATTTCAATGAGACAGGTACCTTATACCTCTTTGACATTTGAGATGACACCAAATTTTGATACACAGGGCGTAAGGGAGACCACAGGCCAGGCTCCAAAACATCAGAATGGTAGGTAATCTGAAAGTAATTTATTTTTGAGAGTGAAACCTTAGGACACCATGTGTCATAAAATATGAGAAGAGTAGACAAAGTTGAATCTAAGGGTACAAACTACCTGAGCTCCGTGAGTAAGGAAGTGGTATGCAGTGGTACAAGGGTGTTAGACTTCACGAAAATATGTTTGGAGAATTAAGAAATCTAGTGAGCAACTTGTAATGAGCTCAGTGGAGGGGTCTTCTGAAACAGAACAATGAGGAGAGGCAGAGGCAATCTTGAAGCCAAATTATGTTATATTTCAGTCAGTTGAGGTAAAACAGAAATCAGTTAAGCAGGGAATAATCACAAGTAAATCAGAGTTAGTTTTAGCAGGAACTACTGCTTAGTTACACTGTAAACGGCTACTGTTATTTAGTATATATTAACTACTATTATCTTAATTAAACTCACTTTATAGATAACCATTTACATTTATGAAATAACAGAATTTGGAAATTAGATAATACAATGGACTTGAACATAAAACTCCAGTGTCATATGTTCCCATTTCAGTTTCTCAGTTTTCAGCCTCTGTAAACCCAGTGTCTGGAGGAAGAGTTCTTAGGATGTTTAGTTATATCTTGAACAATCCTCTTGTGCAATCTTTGTTTACTGTTTTGAATTCCAGCTTAATGAAAGACCTGTATTCCTTGATGCAATGTGTTGGTTTCTTGATTGAACAATTACCACTCTGCTCCTTTCTGACCAGGGCCAGCTCCAGGCACCAGCTTGTCAAGCAGGTGCTTGGGGTGGCCGCTCCGGAGAGGGGCGGCACGTCCAGGTATTCGGCGGCAATTCGGCGGATGGTCCCTCACTCTGCCTCGGAGTGAAGGACCTCCCGCCGAATTGCCGCCGCAGATCACGATCGCGGCTTTTTTTTTTGGCTGCTTGGGGCGGTCAAAACCCTGGAGCCGGCCCTGTTTCTGACTTACAGTCCTTTTGCTCTCTGATATTTTCTCTATTCCTGCCACCTCACCTTGCATGTCTTAAGATGCTGTCCAGATGTTTTGGGTCACAGTCCTTACTATTTTCTTATTTTCACAACAGCTCACTTCCTCTTTATTTCTTAACCCATTTCTCTTTCATTGCAGTTTATCTTTTGTTATAGCTAATTTTCGTAACATTTCATTCTTACTTGAGTTTTCTCACAGGTTTCTAACAATGTTTTTCTAATAATTCCTTACATTTTACTTAGAGACTCTTTAGTTATTTGTCCTCTTATTTAACTGTACAGTTCTTCCTTTAACGTTCCTTCTTTTCTCCTAATATCTCTGTCTTTCCTCTTTCTAGGTACTGTCCCTTTTGCAGCTATCACAACTATTTCTGTCTTTCCTGCCCCTCCTGAACTGGGCTTTCTCCCTTTCAGCTCTGCTCCTGGCACCCCTTCAATGATGCAATTTGACCATTGGAGTCCCTATCCACTGGCTCCCCACTTACTGTCTCTCTTCTTTTTTGGTGCTGATTGTCTCACTTGCTACTGGCCTCTCTCTCTCTTTCTCTCTCTCTCCCTCCCAATGCTGGGCAGCCTCCCTCCAGACTTAACCAGATGTTTCCACCGCTGCCTGTTTGACCTGCTTGCAGCAGTGCACCTGTGGCAGAGGCACTCTCCTGTTCTCCCTTCCCCCTCGCCCCCCCCCGCAACGTTTGTTTTGTTTCCCCCCAAAGAACTGCTTCAAGTGCCCTGGCGTCCTTGGAGTCCCCAAGACCCTCCCCCCGAGCAGCTGTTTTGAGGTCCCCTTTTTCTAAAAAAAATTCTAAACACCATGAAGCTGCTTCTGAGCAACCTACTTGCACATCTCCCATTGCTCTTTTGATCCAACATAGCCTCCAAAATAGGTGGAGCATTACACAAGGTCAATGGAAGGGAGTATTAAAATCCATCACTGGGAAAAAAGGATGCAACAGACTGCCAAGTCCCTGAAAAGCCTTTCATGGAACAAGCAGCTGCCCCAGGGAGGTCTCTTTTTTATGATGATAGCGGTACTGATCGGCAGGGAAAGTGGTATGCCATTTTTGTAGAAGGCATATTCCATATTTGGAATGTGAAAGCCTGTGATCATTTTCAAGGCTAATTCCTATTTCTATGATGGTTCAGTATTTTGAACCCTTTAGTTCTTAATAAAACGATGACAAAGTACAATTGTGAACAGATGCTGGGTTATTGTCATGGGGCCTGATCCTGCTCTGATTCTAGTTAATGGCAACAATCTCATTGACTTCAGGGGAAGTGAGGGCAGGCCCTCAAAAAGTATTAAAACCAAATCACAGGGGGGAAAAAACAGCTGTTTGCTGAAAAATACTTCTATGTATGCTTATGTTTCAAGAAATTCCCCTTCTTTGCAGGAAACAGTTCTCCCTAGGGTTTTACTGTTTACAATTCATTCAAGCATCTTTTTTCTGCAGTAACATTTTAATCAAATGTTTTCCTCTTCATGAACCATAATAAAACTTCAGTAAATCTGATCACAGAGTTCAAAGTCTATAGGCACATTAGTCAACCAGAGAAGAGACTTTACAGCATCAGGAATATAAGCATAGAGATTCAGAGCCTCAAACCATAATGTTTTATTGAACAAAATGCTATTTGCTGTTCATGCTCGGGCTGAAAATTCACTGGGCATGCTCAGACTCGTAACCATGAACCACCCAATAAAAGATGACACTTAGGAAAATTGGAAAACAGGTCAATATCAACACAAGCTCTCTCATCGATGGAAACAAGACTCCTGCTTGGAACTTGCTATTATCTGTGTTACAGTAATGCCTGAGTTTAGGGCCCCTCTGTGCTAGGCACTCTGCAAACACATAGTGAAAAAAGCCAGGTCCTAACGAGCTTATGTCCTAAATAGCTTAAAGCTGGTCATACTGCAGCCAAAAATGAAAGGCCTGGTCTAAGCCCACTGAAGTCAGTGGGAGTCTTTGGGCATTGGCTCAGGCATTTGGGGGATTTCTAAGTGGGGTTTTGCTTTGATCACTGTGACATTGAGCCAGAAAGGGTTAAGCAACTAGCAGGCTAAATGACCCAAATTCAACCTTTAAAGACAAATTACAAAAGTATATAAAGGGTAATTAGGGCCATTCCTTATAAATAGCTAACAAAGGCACGTTAGATACACTAGGGCTTTGAACTGCAAACCTGTATTGTTCGAGAATTAGAGGTAATACTAATTGTATTTGTTTACTTATCTCTTGTTAGTTAGTGAGGTTCTTACCCAGGAAAGCTTATGCTCCCAATACTTCTGTTAGTCTTAAAGGTGCCACAGGACCCTCTGTTGCATGTAACCAGAGATTCCTGTCTGTTATTGTATTCTATTGATTCAGAGATCAAAAGGGAATATTAACATTTAGATTAAACTTGGGTATAATAATATCATTGTCTATATTTATCTTTAAGGTTAGTAGTAAACTGTCTATGAACTGTTTAATAGACAATTACTTTATGCTGATGAATGCAATTAATTACCAGTGTATACATAGGAAATAGGAGGTTTTACTTCAAAGCCACAATTTATATTACCTATTCTTTGCCCAGTTGTCAAGAGGCTATCGATAGCCTACCGGAGATCTAAAAAAGAATTCTAGGACCCCAATCCTGTAGCTTAAATCTGCTTGAGCCTTCTCAGGGGAGGTTCTGAGGTGTAAAACTGAGGTCTCCAGGCATCCTGGACTGTCCCTGCTAATTCTTATGGAAGGATTTGAACAAACCCTATACATGACCTGCCTATTTGGATTATAATGTATGGAACTGATTCTGGAAAGGATTTTGCAACTCAGCAGCTCCCCACCTCTACTATGAAACTGACCTAAGAACTCTATTCGTATCTGAATGTATAATGATCTATTAACCACAACTTTCTCTCTCTCTCTCTTTTCTTTTCATTTTTAATAAATCTTAATTTACTTAATAAGAATTGGCTGTAAGCGTATATTTGAGTAAGATCTGAAATAGTCATTGACCAAGTGGGTAATGTGTCCAATCTCTTGGGATTGGTAGAACTTTATATATGATGAACAAGATTTTCAGTAATCCTCATCATATTTGAATTGGCTTTCTGAGCGGAAGCCCAAAGCGGGATTGCTTTAAGGGATCTGTGGTTTTGGCTTCTGGGTAACCAGTAAGCTATTGCAGAAACTGTTTTGTTGCTGGGTTGGTGAATCTAATTATTAGAATAACCACCAGTTTGGGGGATCGTCTGTCCCATTCTTTGCAATTTGGCTGATTGAGCAATCTCAGCGTGGCCCCTCCAGACACCAATGGTCACAATCACATTTGCACCTCTTTTTATTCATTTTACACAAACATTCATGCAAAATCTTGTACATATGGATGTTCCTGGAAAGCCAGTTCCTCCCTCCAACATTGCCTCTAATTTCCAGAACCAGTTTCACACATCCCTGTGACACCATTGTCCACACTGACAGGCACCACTAGATCCCAGGCAAGTATTTAACTTTGATTCTGTGGAAGACGTCTTCCCTGGAGTTTCAGTGCAAATTTCTCTCCCCTGTGTAACATTTCCTCCTGTTCCATTCTACATCTGTGCAAATTATTATTCATTTGCAATAGACTCCATAGAGCCATACTCTTGGTCAGACCCAAATAAGCGTAGCTCCTGCCTTCAGAGTAGTAGAGCTCAGGCTTAATTGGCTACAAACTGGGGTGCACTCGACTGTTGCAAATAGCAAATTTGCCTGTCTACACCAACGTTTACAGTTGTGTAGCTGCCCGATGGCTGTAATCAAGACAAGTCCACAATTTACACAAACCCACGGGCCAACATTCTCTAGCTCTCACTTAGTTAATGCCCCTCAGTTCCCTTGGCTGGACAAGGAGGGACGATAATATTTCTCTGCCTCCCCTGGGGTCTTCTATGGCAATGAAGATTACAGAAGTGCCTACACATGAATAAATTCCCAGAGAGACTGTCTTTGAACAGAATGATACATCTGTACAAGAACAAAGATCTGTTTGTCTCTCCTACCCAGGAGAAATCTCAGTTGAGGTCCAGCTGAATCAAACAACTCAATAATCTCAGGATTTGAGAAGTAATACAGGAAAAGCAGTGTTTGTACAGCACCTAGCACATTGGGGTCCTGGTCTATAACGAGGCCTCCTAGGTGCTATGGTAATACAAATAACAATAATGCATGCCATAAAGAGTCATTGGATAGTTGGATGAGGAAGACAGCAATATCTACAAGGTCTCTAAAGTCTTCTGCACTGACTCAGGCCTTTTAGCAAAGGTTATGACTGTGAACAGAGGATAACCAGACATACAGCCTTGTAAATCCCAACACAGAAGACTTTTGATGTTCTCTTAACCCAAACTCTCTGAAGGGATGTTATTTAGACATTGGCAGCTTATGGAGATTGTATTTTTTTTCTTCATTTTTTAAAAAAACAAAAAAATCCTGCCTGCTTTCAGAGAATATTTGGAATCCCAGAAAGTGTTTTTGATGCCAAATTCAACTTTGGTGTAATTTCACTGAAGCCAATGGAGGTTGACGAGATTTGATCCCTGAAGTTGTTTCAGCTCTCCTGTGACAATACAAAGATTGCACTCTTTTCCATTTGATCAGATTCCACTGATGGCCTCTTCTTACTTTACAGGTTTTGTAAGAACTAGTGAAGTCAGTTAATTTTTTTAAAATGTTTTTTTTTCTAAAAACAACAAAAATAAACAAAGGTTTCTAATCTACAAGAAAATTCAATTTGATATAACTTTACCAAGATTAAAGATAGCTCAGTGGTTTGCGCATTGGTCTGTTAAACCCAGGATTGTGAGTTCAATCCTCGAGGGGGCTGCTTAGGGACCTGAGGTGAAAGCAGTACTTAGTCCTGCTAGTGAAGGTAGAGGGCTGGACTTGATGACCTTTCAAGGTCCCTTCTAGTTCTATGAGATGGTTATATCTCCATATATATGAAAGGGAACTGTTGGTTCCTTACTGAAATGTAGTGGGTTCTTTTTTAGTTTGCCCTCTCCCAATACCAGGAGAAAGGGGAAGGGCTGAAGAGAAATCAAGATATTGAGAATGACAGTCCCCAGAGCCAATGGAGAGAGGCCCACACTCTGAGTCAACCAGATTGACGGGGCAGGCAGGCCAATGAGGGAGTGAAGAGCCCAGGGCCTGTCCTTCATGTGACCTGGTGCTGCCAGGGGTAGAATAGGGCACAGCTAAGGAGAGAGCAGCTGGCCGAAGCAGGCGGAGCTGGAGGAGACCAGAGCCAGGGAGCTGCAGCAGCGCAGACCAGCTGGGCTGACGGGGAGCCAGGGCTGAGTGGGGAGCTGTGGGGCCACAGCCAGGATAGTGGATGCTGGCCATGCACAAGTAACCCTGGAGCCAAGTGCGGTGAGCAGCTGGTGAGACCAAGGTGGGACCCTGGGCAGAGAGGGCCAGCAGAGGGAGACAGTGCCAAGCATGACAGCCTTGCAGGCTGGACTTGGAGGGTAAGGGGACGGGCAGGAGGGGGATGTGAACCTGACAGGAGGGCTGATGCTGGGGAGATGGGTCCTGCCACCTAGGGCCTGAGGCCTTGTGGCCACCGAAGCAGGTGTCTTACCCGCGGTATCACTGCAGTGCAGCCAGGTCCAGGGGGAAGGCGTGGGACGTGTGAGGAACAGATCGTGAATGTTTCTTAAGATCCAGAAACTGCAGTTTGTGGTTTTCCCCTTGCCCATTGGGCGGGGTCCATCATTCCTTTAACCTTTTCCATTTTCCCCTGACTTTTATTACACTTGCTGTTTAATAAATTGTATTGTTTTAAAGTTAGTGTAGTGATCAGAGGGTCAGGGAAGTGGCCAGTGAGGAGAGAATACCCTGATGTGGGGACACCCTAGCTCCTGTCCTAAGTGACCACAAGGAGACTGGGAGTTAACCTTTCCAGGAATCCTGGGACTAACCTTATCAGGGTTACGAGGACTCTGTCTCATGGGAGAGTGGAAGAGGAGTCCTCGAGGTCAGGCGGGCATCCGAGTAAAGGGAGTTGGAATGAGGACTTAGAACCTTTTGCTATCCAATTCCACTGGCATAGTACAGAAGCCAGGAAAATTCCCCACAACAGTGGGACCATTCCCCTACCTACATAGTAGCAGAAGAAATAAGGGAAAACAAATCACATGATGGCTCTTAAAGGGAACAAAAAGGGCAATGATATTTAAAGGACAGAAAAGAATAAAAGTGGCAAAAAAGAAATAATCTTCAAGATTAAAAGAAGCATAAAGCAATCAACATAATATAGTTAATCAAGAAAAAATTGGGGCCAAAATCCTTGACCTCATCATTATGCAAAAGGAGCAGCTACTGTACATTAGGTACCATTTTACTGTTACTACAAAACTGAAATGAATTTAAAGAGATACTGCCAACTGATTTTGGTTCTCAAATTTAGATTTTTTTTAAAAAGTAGGGGGATCAGAAAACTTAATATGGATTGAAATGTTCCTATTTAAAAGGTTTAAATCAAAATACCTGTTTCACTGAAAGATGAATATTCCCATATGTCAATTAAAATCCAGACATAGCAGAATTGTGCAAGAGAGTATCAGGATGAGAATCAATAAGTGAAACTGATCAAAACAGGAAGGGAAATCACCGGTTTGATTTCACTATCCAGATAAGTAAAATCCAAAAAGCAAACAAATACCATAAATAGTGAAAAGTAAATTAAATTTTCTTTCAGCTTGACTAATTTAAGAGGGGTCAATGATGATCTCTGCTCTAACAGTAACCAAAGGTTACCATCATTTCATAAAAAATACTTATACCCATTTTTAGTTCAGTGGATTAGACAGTGTTTGGGGCCTTGCAGGTTGTTTCCATTAAAAGGAGAAATAGATGACAGAATCAAGTATTTCTTTGTGTACATTCTTTATAAATAAATAGGATTGTATCAAAGTCCTGTGTCCCAGAACACAGTAGGAATTAAACAACCGGAAGCAGTTTCTTTGCTCACAATTCCCAGCCTCTTTCCAGTCAGCACTCTGCCCAAAAAGGTCTCTCTTGGCTTTCTCTCAAGGCCATGCTACCAGTGCTTCTCTTGTCTCCTGCTGGCTTTTTGCTCCCGGCTGCTTCGGATTCACAGACACACACAATTGAATCAAATATGATCCACCTCTGCATTTTCATTCACCTTGGCTCAGCTCCCACTACAGCCTTGTTTTGGTGATATGTGCTTTGGGCAATGGCTTTTATTATTTCAGCTATCGCTAAACAAAGGGGCATTTAACTGCTTCCTCATTTATCCTGAATGAAAGGTGGATATATGCCCACCAGCTTCAGGGATGTTTGTGACTACACCATAGATCAAAGACAGACTCTCTAGGAGCCTTCCAACTTCCAGCATAACAATACTCTCATGTTTTGAAGAACAACAATACTTTTAAAGCATAGTCATGTTACTGGTATCCTGAAAGCAATCAAAAAGGATAGTTAGTCTAATGAGCTAAATACATGAGAGTGAGCTGACCTATGAAAGTTTTTCATTTATTGAATTGGTGTGTATAAAGTTTAATTTAAAAAACTATAATGGGCTTCCCCTCCTTTACTAGCTGGGTTGCAGGTGTGTGTGGTGTGTTTGAGGGAATGAGAATTGAAACAAAGTGTTCTCTGGGTGACTTATAAATGTGCTTAACTTTATACCACATGAGTAGTTCCATTTAAGTCAATGGGACAGCTCCCATTGTGCAAAATTAAGCATGGATGGCGGCCTTAGAATATAAGCTGGCTAGTGTGTGCATGCATGTGTACCAATGTCCTTTATTGGTGAAAATCAGAAGGACTCAACCCTACATCACAGGCGCCCTGCTGGTGACAGCTGTAGGAGAGTCTCCTGTAGCTCCAATGGGAGAAACGTGCTTACAGGGCTTGATCCAGAATCTACTGATGTCAATGCATCAATGACTTCCACAGACATTGGATAAGTCCCTTAAAGCAGGAGGAACCAAGCTCTTGCTCTGCTGTTGCTGTGAAATTCTGAGTGTCCATGATGTGCAGCATCATGTCTAATGATGTCTGGTGGGAGTGTGAAGGGTCTCTTATAGCCAGGTGAATTTTGGCAAGGGAGATAAAGCTGAATAATTACATGGCTGTGGGCAAGGACCACTAGGAGGCTATAAATTGTCCTTGGGGGCATTTGTAATGATGATAAAGCTGTTCCCCTTTTTGGCCTGAAACAGGGGCCCTATTTGCTTCACTTGAGGCCCTCGCTATTCCTAAGTGACATAATTAAACAATACCCTTTACTGTTGAGGGTTTTGTCCTGGGATAATTTGGCTGTGATATGAGCTGACAGCAAGGGCAGTGCCTAATGTCATGATAGTCAATTACTTCATTGTATGGACCACAACAAAGGCAGGATTGTGACTAGGATGGATAACATGCGTTAGACAGTCATGGGTTCATTCTCAAACCATTGCCTGAGGCCTGTGGGTTCCCCACCTCCCCTGAAAGCCAATTGGAACAGTACAGCTAAAATGCTTCAGAAATTTATGGGGGAGGGGTTGATTTGTTCTCAGTTCTCATCAGGCCTGTTCCATTCTTTGCTTTTTCTTGTTTCCTTTTTATTCCTTGTGCTTTGACGTCAAGGACCGTGGTTAATCCGTTCCCAGGTCTAGCCATTGGAAGGCGAGTTCGAACCCACTGGCAATGGAAGCTTGTTGGCTGGACCTGTTCCAGGGAAGTTTTCAAGATGAAGAAGATGAAGTTCAATTGTCAGGGTGTAGGCAGCCGGGCCAGTACTGTCTGCTGGATGGGGTTCAAAGGCAGGAGTCGAGATTAATTACCAAGCTGAGTCAGAAGACAGGTACCAAGGTCAAGAGAATTCTTTCCCAGGTATCTGGCTGGTGGGTCTTGCCCACATGTTCAGGGTCTAACTGATCGCCATATTTGGGGCTGGGAAGGAATTTTCCCCTGGGTCAGATTGGCAGAGACCCTGGGGTTTTTTTTGCCTTCCTCTGCAACATGGGGCCTGGGTCACTTGCAGGTTTAAACTAGTGTAAATGGTGGATTTTCTGTAACTTGAAGTCTTTAAACCATGATCTGAGGACTTCTGTAACTCAACCAGAGGTTAGGGGTCTATTACAGGGATGGGTGGGTGAGGTTCTGTGGTCTACTATGTGCAAGGTCAGACTATGATCATGATGGTCTCTTCTGGCCTTAAAGTATATGAGTCAAGCTGGGCTGGGGTCAAAGGCAGGAGTCAAGACTAGTCACCAAGCTGAGTCAGGAGATGGGTACCAAGGTCAAGCCAGGCTGGGCTCAAAGGCAAGAGGCAGGAGCAAGAGGGGGCAAAAGACAAGGTCTGTAGCAGTAACAAGCTAGAATCTGCATTGTTGCTCAGACAGTTCCCTGGGGCTACTTCCAGGTTTAAATAACTGTTGTGGACCAATCAGGCAACCTCAGGGTTCAGTCGCTCTGGCTTCTTAGGGCGGTACTTCCTGGGGTGCCTAACCCTCCAGTAACTGTTGGGTGCTGCTTTGTTTGGCTCCCCAGTGGTGATAGGGGTGCTCTGGTCACCTAGGCCTCCACAACCCAGGGTTCTAGACTCACACATTCTTACATGAAGAATTGGGAGGACTGCTTACGCATAGCGCTTCTTCTCACTGCACAAGATGAGAAAGTTCAGTAACCAGTATTTTATAGAGAGGGGGACAACCCATCCTAGTAGGTACTTGTGTGCATCACTGTGGCAACTGAGTGCTTCATAATCATTGGGGGATTTATCCTCACAACATTCCTTATGAGGGAGGGAAGGAAGTATTATCCCATTTTAAAGATGGGGAACTGAGGCACAAGGTAGATTAAGTAACTTGCTCATGCTCACACAAGGAATCTGTGGCTAAGCCAGAAATTGAAGCCTGGTTTCTTAAGTCCTGGTCCAGTGCCCCCTTTTGTCCTTTAGCCTATCCTTTCTGACCATCACAACCAGAGGACCTACTGACCAAATAGAGCAAGAACCTGATTACTGTGGAATTGGGTTTTAGTGCTTATCACAGTAGTGATTTCTCAGATCTGCAGATTAAATTTTAATGCCAAATCCTGAGAACAGTTAGTACTAGGTAGTGCTTTCTAAGGGGCTAAGAGAGACAGAGAGGAGACTTTCAGTCCAATCCCTAGTCCAGTGGTTCTCAAACTTTTTTTTCCCTCAGACCACTTGAAAATTGGTGAGGGTCTCGGCGGACCACTTAATGATCTTTCCAAATGTTGTTTGTACCATTAGCTAACTATTGTAAAGCATTTTGATTAAAAGCGCTATATAAAAAAAGCCTTTATAATAATTAACGTGGGAAGGATAGGAGAGAGGTCCTGAAGGCCAAATTCAGGCTGCTAGGTAAGAATTTGAAGTCCAGGACCTCCGTGGTAGCATTCTCTGAAATGCTTCCAGTTCCATGCGCAGGATCAGGTAGACAGGCAGAACTGCAGGGTCTTGATGCGTGGATGAGATGATGGTGTAGGGAGGAGAGGTTTAGCTTTATTAGGAACTGGGGAACCTTTTGAGAAAGGAGGAGCCTATACAGGAAGGATGGGCTCCACCTAAATCAAAATGGAACCAGATTGCTGGCACTTAAAATTATAAAGGTTGTAGAGCAGTTTTTATACAAAGGACTGGGGGAAAGCCAACAGGTACAGAGGAGCACATGGTTTGGACAGAGACATCCCTTGGGGGAGGATCTATTAATGGAGATTCTCTATGTTCTAGTAAGGAAGAGAGGATGGAAGATAAAATATGGGTAGGACCTGATGAGAAACAGTCAAATGAAAACAACAAGGAGTCTGGTGGCACCTTAAAGACTAACAGATTTATTTGGGCATAAGCTTTCGTGAGTAAAAACCTCACTTCTTCGGATGCAAATGAAAAAGAGTCCCATTCAGTTACCTCATGTAATGGCAGACAGCTAAAAAGTGACAATTTTTTAAGTGCTTATATACAAATGCTAGGAGCCTAAATAATAAGATGGGTGAATTAAAGTGCCTCATATTAAATGAGTATATTGATATAATAACAACAAGGAGTCTGGTGGCACCTTAAAGACTAACAGATTTATTTGGGCATAAGCTTTCGTGAGTAAAAACCTCACTTCTTCGGATCCGAAGAAGTGAGGTTTTTACTCACGAAAGCTTATGCCCAAATAAATCTGTTAGTCTTTAAGGTGCCACCAGACTCCTTGTTGTTTTTGTAGATACAGACTAACACGGCTACCCCCTGATACTTGACACCATTGATATAATAGGCATCACTGAAACTTTGTGGAATGAGGATAATCAATGGGGCACAGTAATACCAGGGTACAAAATCTATCAGAAGGACAGGACAGGTCGTGCTGGTGGGGGAGTGGCACTATATGTGAAAGAAAGCATAGAATCAAATGAAGTAAAAATCTTAAATGAATCAAACTGTACCATAGAATCTCTATGGATAGTCATTCCATGCTTAAATAATAAGAATATAGCTGTAGGGATATACTACCGACCACGTGACCAGGGTGGTGATAGTGACTGTGAAATGTTCAGGGAGGTTAAAGAGGCTCTAAACATAAAAAAAGCAATAATAATGGGGGGTTTCAACTATCCCCATATTGACTGGATACATGTCACCTCAGGACAGGATGCAGACATAACATTTCTTGACACCTTAAATGACTGCTTCTTGGAGCAGCTAGTCCTGGAACCCACAAGAGGAGAGGCAATTCTTGATTTAGTCCCAGATGGAGCACAGGATCTGGTCCACGAAGTGAATATAGCTGAACCGCTTGGTAATAGCAACCATAATATAATTAAATTTAACATCCCTGTGGCGGGGAAAACACCACAGAAACCCAACACTGTAGCATTTAATTTCAAAAAGGGGAACTACACAAAAATGAGGAAGTTAGTAAAACAGAAATTAAAAGGTACAGCCCCAAAAGTGAAATCCCTGCAAGCTGTATGGAAACATTTTAAAAACACCATAACAGATGCTCAACTTAAATGTATACCCCAAATTAAAAAACATAGTAAGAGAACCAAAAACTTGCTACCGTGGCTAAGTAACAAAGTAAAAAAACAAGTGAGAAGCAAAAAGGCATCCTTTAAAAAGTGGAAGTTAAATCCTATTGAGGAAAATAGAAAGGAGCATAATAAACTCTGGGAAGTGAAGTGTAAAAATATAATTAGGAAGGCCAAAAATGAATTTGAAGAACAGTTAGCCATAGACTCAAAAAGTAATAGCAAAAAAAAAATTAAATATATCAAAAGCAGAAAGCCTGGTAAACAAACAGTGGGGACACTGGATGATCGAGGTGCTAAAAGATCACTCAAGGACAATAAGGCCATTGCAGAGACACTAAATGAATTCTTTGCATCTGTCTTCATGGCTGAGGATGTGAGGGAGATTCCCAAATCTGAGCCATTCTTTTCAGGTGACAAATCTGAGGAACTGTCCCAGATTGAGGTGTCATTAGAGGAGGTTTTGGAACAAATTGATAAACTAAACAGTAATAAGTCACCAGGACCAGATGGTATTCACCAAGAGTTCTGAAGGAACTCAAACGTGAAATTGCAGAACTACTAAGTGTAGTCTGTAACCTATCATTTAAATCAGCTTCTGTACCAGATGACTAGATTACATAAGAACATAAGAACGGCTGTAGTGGGTCAGACCAAAGGTCCATCTAGCCCAGTATCCTGTCTACTGACAGTGGCCAATGCCAGGTGCCCCAGAGGGAGTGAACCTAACGGGTAATGATCAAGTGATCTCTCTCCTGCCATCCGTCTCCATCCTCTGACAAACAGAGTCTAGGGACACCATTCCTTACCCATCCTAGCTAATAGCCATTAATGGACTTAACCTCCATAAATTTATCCAGTTCTCTTTTAAACGCTGTTATAGTCCTAGCCTTCACAACCTCCTCAGGTAAGGAGTTCCACAAGTTGACTGTGCGCTGTGTGAAGAAGAACTTCCTTTTGTTTGTTTTAAACCTGCTGCCTATTAATTAAACCTGCTGCCTATTAAAAATTAGATAGCTAATGTGACACCAATTTTTTAAAAAGGTTCAAGGGGTGATCCTGGCAATTACAAGCCGCTAAGACTAACTTCTGTACTGGGCAAACTGATTGAAACTATAGTAAAGAACAGAATTGTTAGACACATAGATGAACATGATTCATTGGGGAAGAGTCAACATGGTTTTTGTAAAGGGAAATCATGCCTCACCAATCTGCTAGAATTCTCTGAGGGGGTCAACAAGCATGGACAAGGGGGATCTAGTGGATAAAGTATACTTAGATTTTCATAAAGTCTTTGACAAGTCCCTCACCAAAGGCTCTTAAGCAAAGTAAGTTGTCATGGGATAAGAGGGAAGGTCCTCTTATGAATCAGTAACTGTGTAAAAGATAGTAAACAAAGGGTAGGAATAAATGGTCAGTTTTCAGAATGGAGAGAGGTAAATAGTGGTGTCCCCCAGCGGTCTGTACTAGGACCAGTCCTATTCAACATTTTCATAAATGATCTGGAAAAAGAGGCAAACAGCAAGGTGGCAAAACTACTCAAGACAGTTAAGTCCAAAGCTAACTGTGAAGAGCTACAAAAGGATTTCACAAAACTGGGTGACTGGGCAACAAAAAGGCAGATGAAATTCAATGTTGATAAATGCAATGTAATGCACACTGGAAAAAATAACCCTAACTATATATATAAAATGATGGGATCTAAATTAGCTGTTACCACTCAAAAAAAAAGATCTTGGAGTCATTGTGGATAGTTCTCTGAAAACATCCATTCAATATGCAGCGGCAGTCAAAAAAGCGAACAGAATGTTGGGAATCATTAAGAAAAGGATAGAAAATAAGACAGAGAATATAATGTTGCCTCTATATAAATCCATGGTACGCCCACATCTTTGATACTGCGTGCAGATGTGGTCTCCCCACCTCAAAAAAAGATGTATTGCAATTGGAAAAGGTTCAGAAAAGGGCAACAAAAATGATTAGGAGTATTCCTTATAAGGAGAGATTAATAAGACTGGGACTTTTCAGCTTGGAAAAGAGATGACTAAGGGGGGATATGATAGATGTCTATAAAATCATGACTGGTGTGGAAAAAGTAAATAATGCAAGAATGAGATGTCACCCAATGAAATTAATAGGCATCATGTTTAAAAACCACCGAAAGGAAATGCTTCTTTCCACAACACACAGTCAACCTGTGGAATTCTTTGCCAGAGGATGTTGTGAAGGCCAAAACTATAACAGGGTTCAAAAAAGAACTAGGTAAGTTCATGGAGAATAGGTATATCAACGGCTGTTAGCCAAGATGGTCAGGGATGCAACCCCAAGCTCCAGGTGTCTGTAAACCTCAAACTGCTAGAAGCTAAGACTGGATGACAGAGGATGAATCACTCAAAATTGCCCTGTTCTGTTCATTTCCTCTGAAGTCTCTGGTACTAGCCACTGTCAGAAGAAGGAAACTGGGCTAGTTGGACTATTGGTCTGACACAGTATTTGTGTTCTTATGCCTGTGTTTCCTAAATTCATTCCATTCTATTCAAAAGACGTCAGGCACACTGAAGGAGACTCGATCTGAGCTATGACTCTGTCCCCTGCCCTACCCTTCGTAGTTTGTGAAAGAGTCATAAGGTTTGATTGGTGCTATTCATGACCAAAATAGCTAATGTCTCATTATGAAGAGAATCTTCCCTTTCTCCTTTAAACAAACAATAGCCCAGCTAATGGTCAAAAACCCCACCCTGGGTACAAGAGAGAGGTGATTCTGGTTGGCAAAGGAAATCACATGGAGGAGTTTATAGTCACAGTGCAGTCTCCTTAGGTTGAAGTCACACACCCACAATTGCTCAATTCAGCCTGTAGTCTAGGAGTACTCATTGGAATACCATATTCCTTGCTGAAGCTAAGTTTTCACTTAGCAGCATGTATGAGTAATGCATTCTAGCATCTCTGGTTGGCTGCATCCCATCCTGGCAAACAATGTTCTCGTCTCAAATTAGACACACTTTCATTGCCTCCTGTCCAGAGTACAGCAAGGCAGTATAGCTCGGCATGAAATGATTAGGGGTCTGGAGCACTGGCTTATGAGGAGAGGCTGAGGGAACTGGGATTGTTTAGTCTCCAGAAGAGAAGAATGAGGGGGGATTTGATAGCTGCTTTCAACTATCTGAGGGGGGGTTCCAAAGAGGATGGAGCTCGGCTGTTCTCAGTGGTGGCAGATGACAGAACAAGAAGCAATGGTCTCAAGTTGCAGTGGGGGAGGTCTAGGTTGGATATTAGGAAACACTATTTCACTAGGAGGGTGGTGAAGCACTGGAATGCGTTACCTAAGGAGGTGGTGGAATCTCCTTCCTTAGAGGTTTTTAAGGTCAGGCTTGACAAAGCCCTGGCTGGGATGATTTAGTTGGGAATTGGTCCTGCTTTGAGCAGCGGGTTGGACTAGATGACCTCCTGAGGTCCCTTCCAACCATGATATTCTATGATTCTATGAAGCCATCAGCTGATAGGGAACTCCAATTAGCACAGAATTATAAAGTGCATCTCTTCAGCAACACTGGAAATCGCAAAACATCAAACCTGTCCTCTGCTCCCTACACTAGCTTCCAATAGAATATTAGGTTCAAAGTCTCAGTCTCTATCTTCAGGGCACTCAGTGGCCTGGGCCTGGCCTATAAGAAAGATCATCTATAGCTCCAGGATAGGGACCTTGGTTGATAACTTTGCTCTTCAGGCACAATGGAACTTTCTACCATGAGGTTAAAGCTTGTCAGTGGGGATCATAGAACTTTCTTGGGGGCCAGCCCAAGACTGAGGAATGAACTCCCCCAGGAACTAAGGACCATCACAGACCTCACTGCTGGAAGGTAAAGACATGGAAAAGCAGATATACAATGGTATGGCACCTGAGCCCTTCTCTGAAGACACCATCTTATTCTCCAGAATCTCAGCTTTCATTTTTTTCAAAGTAAGTGTCTAGCTGTTATGTTTGTGAAGAAAAATCTAAAACATGTGAACTGAGTCTGACTGATGCAGAGATGTCTACATGAGGCTGCAGAGAGCCTGGAACAATAGTTCTGAGAGGTGCAAACTGCTCAATTCATCTCAGTGAGAGGTTAACTCAGATACCCAGTCAGGGGCGGCTCCAGGCACCAGCACAGCAAGCACGTGCCTGGGGCAGCAAGCCACGGGGGGAGCGGCGTGCCAGTTGCCGTGAGGGTGGCAGTCAGGCTGCCTTCAGCAGCAAGCCTGCAGGAGGTCCGCCAGTCCTGCGGTTTCAGCGGCAATTCAGTGGCTGGTACGCTGAAGGCACGGGACCGGCGGACCTCCCGCAGGCATACTGCCGAATCCGCGTGACCGAAAGCTGTCTGACTGTCATGCTTGGAACAGCAAAATACGTAGAGCCGCCCCTGTACCCAGTGATGAGCATTTAAAATGTCCACTTTATTAACTATTTCATTCTTCACTTAAGAAAGGAAAGGGAGGTTTACAGATCGGCACTTTATGCTATCATGACTCTCATGGTGGTGCCACAAATAGGCGGTGTTAGGGAGAAGCCAGCAATTCATTTTTTCCCCAACCAAGAAGGTGCCAGTGGTGCACTGAAAATATGCAGGATCATATTTTAAACATTTGTGCAGTCTACTGTGAGCAGCAATGCATACAACACATTGGTGGAGCTTGTTTTGTAGGTGGAGTTTGGAAAAATACCATCACCAGTTTTTCCCCTTGATCTGACCCTGTAGAAGCTTCTCAGATATTACACTAAGGAGGGTGGGATCAGTATCTATGCAGAACAGTATGTGGCATGCAGACTGGACCCTTATTTTATAAATCCACTTCTCGTTTCTTCTGATGCATTCCTTCCCCTCACTTATAATGATGAGTACAAGGAACAGATTGGAAACAATTCACTGGATTTTTTTCCCTTTGATGTTTTCAAAGGGAAAAAAAGAATTTGCACATTCTCAAGTGACACTCAGCTACATGTAAAGGATTTATCAGCTTGTGGGAGTGTTAATTAGAGGCAATTATCATTATGATTTACCTGTCAATGCACTCTCCCTTTCCTAAAACAGATTGCACTTGTCTGATTTGGGGAACTCATGATTTTATGGATTTGCATATACTGTTATTGAGCACAATGATAAATGACCGTGATACCTGCAGCAGCATTCTGCTGTATTTGCCACTGGGATCTTTGCATTTTAGATTAGATTCAATGGACAACCAAATGTTTTAGAGAAATGTATCAAGTAAAGAACTGAGGAAACAAGAACAGCATTGAGGTCTGATCTACACCTGAAACTTAAGTTGACCTAACTACATCGCTCAAGCATGTGTAGCCTTTTATTTTATTTAAAGTGAATTTCGTAATGTGGTATTACGCCACCATGGGTTCAGCTCTGGTGGCAACAGTTTCAAGCGTAACAGAGTGAAAATCACCTCTGCTGCTTGCTTCAGAGTTAGAGTCTCTAGGAATACATAAAGACCAAAAACAATTAGGAGTCCTTGTGGCACCTTAGCGACTAACAAATTTATTTGGGCATAAGCTTTCGTGGGCTAGAACCCACTTCATCAGATGCATGAAGTGGAAAATACAGGAGCAGGTATAAATACATGAAAGGATGGGAGTTGCCTTACCAAGTGAGAGTTCAGTCTAATGAGACAATTCACTTAACAGCAGGATACCAAGGGAGGAAAGATAACTTTTGAAGTGGTAATGAGAGTGGTCCATTTCAGACAGTTGACAAGAAGGTGTGAGTATTGGGGAAAATAGGTTTAGGTTTTGTAATGACCCAACCACTCCCAGTCTTTATTCAGGCCTAATCTGATGGTGTCCAGTTTGCATATTAATTCCAGTTCTGCAGTTTTATGTTGGAGTCTGTTTTTGAAGGGGTTTTTGTTGTTGAAGAATTGCCACTTTTAGGTCTGTTATTGAGTGACCAGAGAGATTGAAATGTTCGCACAAGTACAAGGTCTAGTCTATTTTACAAGTTTTATTAAAGTTACAATTAAAGTTATGATTACCAAAGCATATAGAAATTCTATACAGACCCATGCACAAGTTACAAATATAGTTATACTCATCTTATATATCAAGTTATATATCTTTAACAACAGTGTTACTGTCTGATGAGTCTCTCATGGCTTGATCATCAGTAGAGGGATGGTTCCTGCTGGAGTCTCCCATAGGGAGCTCAATTTTCCCGTTCTGGGCATCCCCTTTTTATAATGTGATTCTGTCTATACCTACATTCTGCGCATGTCCATAAAAGTGTCAACCCTCTTTTCTTTTATGGGTCTAGGTCCCCTGGAAACTTGAGGGACCCCAATTTTCTATAGGCTGTGTAAGTTCCCTTTATTCTCATTAGCATTCATGCACAACCTGTGTCCCGTGGTTAAGTCACATGTTGGAGACAGATATGCCTTTACAATATTTTTATGATCTAATATTAATCTTCTGGGTAATTTTTTGCAATCTTACCAGTTGGTACCTCTTTTCCCATAATCTTAAGGCATCAAGTTATTTTCTGGTCACTTATGTCATCATTTCTTGTCTCCAAGGCCTAAAATAGCTATGCTAAACTCAGCCTATGATTCCTCTAAATACTAATTGGTCTTATCCTTTTAAAATCCTACAAATTAACTCTAATTAACATATAATGAATATATGTAATATAACATATTGACAATAAATGGATAACAAACTAAAATCATTGGCTACACATGTGAAAATTCACACCCATGTATGATGTAGTTAAGCCTCTGTATAGACAATGCTACATTGATAGAACAATTCTTCCATTGCCCTAGCTATTGCCTCTCAGGGCAGATCTTCACTACGGGGGGGAGGGGGGGGGGGGTCGATTTAAGATACGCAAATTCAGCTACGCGAATAGCATAGCTGAATTCGACGTATCGCAGCCGACTTACCCCGCTGTAGGGACGGTGGCAAAATCGACCTCTGCGGCTTCCCGTCGACAGAGCTTACTCCCACCTCCGCTGGTGGAGTAAGAGCTTCGATTCAGGGATCGATTGTTACGTCCCAATGGGACGCGATAAATCGATCCCCGAGAGGTCGATTTCTACCCGCCGATTCAGGCGGGTAGTGTAGACCTAGCCTAAGTGTCTACACTTCAGCTCTTCCGAGAGTGCAGCTGCAGTGCGACTGCTGAGCCACTGTTGCATTTCTAGTGTAGACAGCACTGGGGAAAGCGGAACATCTGAAATTAGTTAATTAGTTTAGTTTAGATTCAGAGATAAATACTAAGTGATCTATAATGTATATACAATTGTAGGGCTGATGAACTTAGGAGTGAAATGGAACGGATATGGGAACAGAGAATATAGGTATGGAAGGAAACTCCTGGATCAAAACCTGCTGTCGCAGGCAATCCCATCATATAATCCCATTCATAAATTTATCAAGCGTCATCTTAAAACCAGCTAGGTTCTTTGCCCCCACTACTCCCATTGGGAGACTGTTTCAGAGCCTCACTCCTCTGATGGTTTGAAACCTTCTTCTAATTTCCAGCCCACATGTACTCATTGCCAGTTTACAGCCATTTGTTCTTGTGCCAACATTGTCCCTTCACTTAAAATAGCTCTTCTCCCTCCGTGCTGTTTATCCCCCATACAAGCAAATGGATCAGGGTTCTGAGCTGCAAACAGCTTGTATGTTTTAATTGTTTCTGTGCCCTCAAGAGAAACATACAAACATTGGAGATCAGAAGAATTTTGTTACAAACCAAACTCAGGTCAGGTTTTCCAAAAGCTGGGCTGAGTTTTGTGAACAATCAAATTAGTGAGCACCAAGTTTGGGGTAATCCTGGGCCACTATGGACAGAACCAAGTAGTGTCAACTGAATTTCCCATAGAGTTTTTGGACTAATTCATCTAAATTCCAAACTCTGAGTGAAAATCTCTGTGATCCCAAACCGCTACATGTCTTCAGCTGTCCTTGTGTCCTTTTTAATTTCTATTTTAAAATGTATATCTAATCTATCTTCACTGTAGTATTTGGGAGCTCAGCTACCAAGCTAGATGTGTTTGTGGCAATTCACTAGATGCAGAAAGCAGTTCATGCTGCAAAAGCATCACAGTTTTTATGATAAAAAGGTAATATCAAAAGAAAAACAGTTCTTTGGGGGTAGGGCATTGGACTGGCAGCCAGGAGACTTGCATTTCATTCCTGGCTCTGCCACTGGTTTGCTGGGCAAATCATTTCACCTTGGGCAAATCACTTCACTTCCTGGCGCTGCTCTTTCCCCTCTGCCTTTTGTCTGGCTGGTCTATTTAGAATGTTGGCTCTCTGAGACAGGGACTGTCTCTTATTATGTGTCTACACTGTGCCTGGAAAAATGGGGCCTCCGTCTCAACTGGGAGCCACTGAGCACTACTGCAATACAAATAATAAACCCGAACACCAACAGCTAGCTTTAAAGATCTTAGAATATCTTTAATCTAGATCCCTAGCCCTCTGAGAAATAAAAGAATCCACCCTGTTTCCCAAGAGCACCTTTCTTTATAGTTACCCAGGTGCTGCTGCCCCTCCTTATTCTAAGGTCATTCTCTTATAACGACCTTTCCCAGCATGCCTTTCTGGTAGATGGCCCTTTAAATTTGTCAGACCCAGACAGCAGCAGCCATTTTGCAGTAGATTGTGGCTTGTTGCATCTCTTGCTCGACCACCCTCCCTCTTCCTCCTCCCCCAGCTGGTGAGTATTCTTAGCTCCTTTTATGTTTTCCTCCAGGGCAATGGTCCATATGTCCATACTCATAATGTTGTTTCAGCAAATGTTTCTGCCTTGCAAACAAAACAAAACAAAACCCACTATCATCAGCTACTTTAATACTCCCAGGAGCACTCTATACTCCCTGGCTCAGGAACTTTAATTTGGCAACAGTAGGATACAGGGACATTTGCTATTCTATGGGCTGTACCCTGCCACAGATGGAGTACAACATTTTTGGCAGTACTACCAATAATAATACCTAGGGGCGCTTATCTAGCATTTTGCATCTTCAAAGGACTTTGGAAACACTCATGCTATGATCATCGTATGCTAGGAGGCCCATCTGCCATTACGAGCCATGCACTGTCCTCTAAGGAAACAATGCACCCATTTGTGTGCCATTCAGGTAACTCACATATAAAAACATTTTGTGCTACAAAGCACTAGGGCAGGGGTCGGCAAACTACGGCACACGTGCCAAAGGTGGCACGTGAGCCGATTTTTGATGGCACGCAGCGGCAGCCTGAGCGGCTCAGCCCACCGCTGCTCTGGGGTTCCGGCTGCTGCCCCGTTGCCAGCCGGGGTCCCGGCTGCCGGCCCCACTCAGTGCCTGCTGCTGGCCTGGGGACCCCCAAGGAACCCCAGATCAGCAGTGGGCTGAGCCACTCAGCCCACTGCCAGTCTGGGGTCCCGGCCATGCTCACCCCTCTGCCAGCCTGGGGTTCCATTCACTCAGCCAGCAAGCGGGCTGAGTGGGGCCGGCGGGGGACTGAATGTCTCAGTCCGCTGCCAGTCTGGGGTGCCGGCAGCACTCAGCCTCCTGCCGGCCAGGGTGAGCAGAACCCCAGGCTGGTAGCAGGCTGAGGGGGGCCGGGATCCCGGCTGGCAGGAGCTGGCGGACGGAACCCCAGACCAGCAGCGGGGTGAGCGGCTCAGCACGTTGCCGGACTGGGGTCGCAGTCGCAGGCCCCACTCAGCCCGCTGCTGGTCTGGGTGAACAGAACCCCAGGCTGGCAGTAGACTGAGTGGTGCCAGCGGCCGGGACCTCAGACCGGCAGCAGACTGAGCCACTCAGCCCGCTGCTGGTCTGAGGTCCCGGCCACCGGCCCCGCTCAGCCCAGACCGGCAGCGGGCTAAGCAGGGGCTGGGATTCTTGCCTGGGGTTCCAGCCACCAGCCCCGCTCAGCTCACTGCCGGTCTGGGGTTCCATTCACCCAGACCAGCGGCGGGCTGAGTGAGGCCGGTGGCCGGGACCCCAGACCAGCAGCAGGGTTCTGTCTGCCAGCTCCTGCCATGATTTGTTCTTTACAAATCCATGCTGGCTCTTCCCTATCACCTTACCACCTTCCAAGTGTTTGCAGATGATTTCCTAATTACTTGTTCCATTATCTTCCCTGGCACGGAAGTTAAACTAACTGGTCTGTAGTTTCCTGGGTTGTTTTTATTTCCCTTTTTGTAGATGGGCACTATATTTGCCCTTTCCCAGTCTTCTGGAATCTCTCCCATCTCCCATGATTTTTCAAAGATAATAGCTAGAGGCTCAGATACCTCCTCTGTTAGCTCCTTGAGTATTCTAGGATGCATTTCATCAGGCCGTGGTGACTTGCAGGCATCTAACTTTTCTAAGAGATGTTTAACTTGTTCTTTTTATTATTTTCTCTTCTAAATCTACCCCCTTCCCATTAGCATTCACTATGTTAGGCATTCCTTCAGACTTCTCGGTGAAGACCGAAACAAAGAAGTCATTAAGCATCTCTGCCATTTCCAAGTTTCCTGTTACTGTTTCTCCCTCCTCACTGAGCAGTGGGCTCTTTGATCTTTCTCTTACTTCTAATGTATTGATAAAAAGTCTTTTTGTTTCCCTTTATTCCCGTAGCTAGTTTGAGCTCATTTTGTGCCTTTGTGGAAGGCAGTGCTGTGCAGAAAGATGCCTACTTGCAAGCCCCCAAAATCCCTGAACTTCTCCAGTATAGCTGAGTGGCCCAATTGGAAACAATGCTTTGCTATGGGACAGAAGAAAAAAAGAACCAGGAGGAGTGCAGGTCAGTTCCTTAATTTACACGGTGGGGCCAGAAGCAGAGCATATATTCTGCTCCTTCACCTTTGGCACAGAGGAGGAAAAAGCTGACTACTTGATAGCATTGGGGAAAGACGAAGAACATTTTATACCCAAATGCAATGTTATTTATGAAAGAGCTGGATTCCATGAGTGCTGCCAAACAGGGGGAGAGATGGGGATTCTTTCCTGAGACACCTGTATGAATTAGAAGAGACTTGCAATTTTGGGGCTATCAAAGAAGAGAGAATCAGAGACAAATTTGTAACTGGGATTAAAGATACAGAAATCTCTCAACGGTTCCCAATGCAAAGCCACCTTACCCTGTGTGTAGCCTTAGATATGGCCAGGCATTCTGAAATGGTGGAACAGCAGAACTCCACCATGTGTACTGAACAGGGGATGCATTTAAAATGGTGGCTAGTTGCTTAGGCAGACCGTGTGAACAAATGCTGGAAAAAGTTCTCTCTTTTGGCAGAAAAAAATAATTGCAAGACCAGGAAATAAGTGTGGCAGGTCTAAGGGCAGCCACAGTCAGATGAAGAGTGTCCAGCCAAAGGTAGGCAATGTAATAATTGCCAAGGACTGGAACATTATGCTCAGGTATGCAGAACCAAGCAGGTCTGAGAGGTCTCAGAACACAACCAGGTGCATTATCTGTACCTGGGGTCCCTCACAGCACCTGCTGGATTGCACCAAGGCAATGAGCCAATCTGATATGTTAACATGAGTTTGGGAGAGACAGCAGTATCATTTAAAACTGACTCTGGAGCTGATGTTTCTGTCATCACTGAGTCCACATATGACTCACTGAGTGTGAAACCAAGGCTGAAACCAAGTGACCTAAACCCTCTATAGCCCAGGTGGGAAAATAAGGGCCATGGACCAAATCCTTGCAAAGGTATGCAGGTTGATACAGGGATAGTCTCATGAATTTTCACTGTAGGTCATGATGGTAAAGTCATCTGGGAAGAATGTACTCAGCAGAAGTGCAGCTGCTAAACTGGGGCTTATACAGCGAGTGGAAGAGATGCAGCTGTTTGGGGACCTAGGTACCCATACAAATTTGATTTGTGGAAAATGCCCAACCATACAGCATATCAACAACCTGAAGGATTTCTATGTCTTATTACCTAACGTGAAGAAAAAGCTTGAAAGAATGGAAAGCTGGTGTTTCTAACCAGAATTACAGAGCCATCAGAATGATGAACTCCCACAGTGCCAGCGACTAAACAGGATGGAAAAAGTAGAATTTGCATGGACCTGAAAAGACTGAATGAGAATGTTATATGCGAAAAATATATCTTACCAACCTTGGATGATCTTCTACCCAGGATGGTTGGTTGTACTGTATTCTCTAGTCTAGACGCTGCTAGTAGTTTCTGGCAGATTCCACTGGAAGAGGAAAGTGCCAAATTAACAACCTTTATTATACCTTGGGGAACATACTGTTTTAGATTACCTTTCAGGGTGACATCAGCCCCAGAAATTTTTTAAAGAAAGATGTCTGAACTTCTGCGTGGATGTGACAGCATAGTACTCTATATGGATGATGTCCTTGTGCTGGTAGCTAGTAAAGCTTAGCATGATATATAACTGAAGAAAGTACTTAACACTATCTCTGATTAAACTCCATTGAGGAGAGTGCAAATGAGATTAAATTTCTTGTTAGTCCAAACAGTATTACACCAAGCCAAGAAAAGATGAAAGCCATAACTGATCTTAAACCCCCATAGGACTCACAACTCAGATGATTTTGGGGCATGATCACTTGTTTGGGGAGATATTTAGCTGATTTGTCCACCACTCTAAACAAGTTGTTATGAGAATCCTCAGCATTGGCATGGGGACCAGACCAGGATAAGGCATTTGAGTAAGCAAAGAAACTGGTAACAGTCCTTGTTTTCTTTGACCCAAACAAACCAACAGTTGTTAGTGCAGATGGGTAGCTATGGATTGGGCAGTGTACTCCTTCAGCAATGTGATCGGAAAATCAGGCCAGTTGCCTTTTGCTCACAGACTTTTGTGCATGCAGAGCAAATGAATGCCCAGACTGAAAAAGTATCAGAGGGGTAGCCGTGTTAGTCTGGATAAAAAGCAACAAAGAATCCTGTGGCACCTTATAGACTAACAGACGTATTGGCGCATAAGCTTTTGTGGGTGAATACCCACTTCGTCAGACGCATGTGGTGGAAATTTCCACCACATGCATCTGATGAAGTGGGCATTCACTTATGCTTATGCGCCAATACGTCTGTTAGTCTATAAGGTGCCACAGGATTCTTTGTTGCTTTTTACAGACTGAAAAAGAATATTCGGCCAGCATGTGGGCATCTGAAAAATTTTACCAATACCCTAGGAGACTGGGATCGTACAAACTCATCATTGACCACAACTCCTCAAGCTACTTATTAACAGGATGGATCTTGATTGAACTTGCTTGCGTTGTCCATATTTACCGATGTGCATGCTCAAATTCAACCCTATATATGAGTATTTGCCCAGGAAAAAAATGACTTGTTGCTGATGTTCTCTTTCCCAAGATCCACAGAAACTATCAGGAGACTCAGAGTTAGAAGATGAGATCCAGGCCTTTCCTGGGGCAGTGAAAAACTATTGACACGCAGTAAAACCCCTTTTAGAACCTGTTCCACAAACTACAAAGGAAGACAAAGAATTACAATGAGTGTAGGGGTGTGGTTGGCCTGCATGAAAGAAAGCCATTGCAGAGCTAACCAGAGATTTCTTTGCGGGGAGGGGAAGGCTGGGAGAATGCCACAGCTTTCTAAAGTGTGGATCCAGGGTAGTATAATTCCCAAGAAACTCAGACAAGAGTGAGTACGGAGAATCAACCAGGGGTATCACTGTCAGACAAAGTGCTGGGAGACAACACTGGTATGGTGGCTGGGCATCAGGAAAGATATTCAGGATGAGTCTTATGCAACCAATTCTGTGACGAGACTAAACCTAGCCAGTGAAGAGAACCTCTTATGACAACTAAACTGTCAGATCTGCACTGGCAAAGATTGGCAGCAGATTTGTATGAGATGTTGGGGGGAAACTTCTTAATAGAAGCTAACTACTTCTCACACACGGGATTGAAATCTTACTGCTTCCTACAACAATTAGCGCAGCAGGTATAACCAAATAGAAAGTAGCTTTGCAAGGTCTGACTTACTGCGAGCCTGAGCAATTGACAATAGGCCGCAATTCACTGCAAAACAGTTCAAAGAGTTTGTACTCTTGCAAATGTGATTGCGCGCATGTATGGAGTCCATATTACCTACAAGATAATGGAATGAAAGAACATGCTGTCAAGACTGCGTCAATGATAATGAAGCAAAAAGAGCCCTCGTTAGCCCTACTTAGCTATCGGACAACTCCAACTATGCCAAGTGGTGAAAGCCCTGGCAGGCTGTTAATGGGTTTGTCTACTCCATGCTGTGTTATCCTCTTTACTTGATCTACTCACATCAGAATGGCCAGCCTCGGAGGCTGTCCAGAAATGTTTTGCACAGGCTAAGCAGTCTTATAGAAATTTTATAATCACAGATATTTGACCAGACCTTTATCGCCCCTTCTCTCATGACCAGGACAAGGGCAGTCAGACCTAGCCGTCAGAGCAGGAGTCAGGCTGAATTAGTTATGGATTGGTCCTGCTTTGAGCAGGGGGTTGGATTAAATGACCTCTTGAGGTCCCTTCCCACCCTGATATTCTATGATTCTATGAGTCAGGTACTGAAAGGTCAGAGTCGGAGACATGCCAGAGGGCAAACCGAGAATCAGGTGTCAGGAGGCTGGCAGGGTCGGGTCACCAGGAGATCAGGGTAGGGCACCAGGTTACAGACGGGAATCAAAGAGCTAGGTCAAGGACAAACCAGAGTCAGAAGTCAGAGTTTAGGGTTAATTTCAAGCAGGGGTCTGGAGCAGAGACAAGCAGGCAGGCAGTGTTGTCGCTCAGATAGCAACCCTTCATGGCTCCGTGGTTTAAGTACTGGTACCGGCCAATCAGGGGCTATGAGGGGTCACCACTCAGGTCCTGCTGAGCGGTATTTCCTGCCGAGCCCAGCCTCCCTGGGTCCTCCAGTGGAAGCCTAGACTAAGCCTCCAGTGACTAAGCAGAACTGTCAGCAGCCCACAACCCTCATGGCCTCACATTCTAGCCCTGCAGGTTCTTACGTCATTCACCTTGTAGGCCCACCTTTGGGGTGATGCCGGTCCAGGCTTGTCTGGGTGAGCCTTGTGGAATTCTTTCACCAGGTCGGGAGCATGGACATGGGAGGCAGGCTCCCAAGTGTGCTCTTTGGGGCCCTAGCCTTCCTAGTCCACCAGATAGTACAGGCAGCCATGCTGCCATTGGGAATCGAGGATGTCAGGTACTTTATATTCCTCATGATCCTGGCTTTTGAGTGGTGGAAGCAATGATGTGGTTAGGTCAGGGAAGGAGTTCTCAGTGTAGGGCTTCAGCAGGAAAACATGGTACACTGTGTATATTTTGAGACACTGGGGAAGATGGAGTTTGAAGGTAACTGGGTTTATCTGCTGGAATATCGGGAAGGGTCCCAGGAATTGGTGGTCCAATTTGTGGGCGGATCGCCTGATCTGGAGGTGTTTGGGGACGAGCTACGCCTTCTGATCTACGGTAAATACTGGAGTGTCTTGTCACTGACAGTCCACATGCCTCTTGTAGGCCTTCTTCGCCTCTTCTGCGTGGTCCTTGAGCTCTTTCTGAATTATATGAACCTGTTGGACCCTGTCGGTGGTGGCAGGGTTTGGGGAGTTTGCTGGTAACATGGAGTGGAACCTGTAAATAGCGAAGAAGGGGCTCCAACCTGTGAAGGCATGGTCAGCGTTGTTGTAAAAAACCTCTGCATATGTCAGGGGCATGGATCAGTTGTCTTGATGATAATTTACGAAGACCTCAAATACGGCTCCAGTATTTGGTTCAGCTATTCAGTTTGTCCATCTATTTGGGGTGGTATGTGGTAGATATAGTAGCCTGAATACGTTGCACCATAAATGAGAGGTGAACTGTGGGCCTCAGTCAGAAACTATGTGGTCTGGGAGTCCTTGGAGCCAGACCACGTTGTGCACCAGGAGTTGGGTGGTAATCTCAGCAGAGGATAGCTCAGGGGTGGGCAATCTTTGGCATGCAGCCCATCAGGGTAATCCACTGGTGCGAGACATTTTGTTTACATTGCCCATCCGCAGGCATGGCCCCCTGCAGCTCCCAGTGGCTGTGGTTTGCTGTTCCCAGCCAATGGGAGCTGCGGAAAGTGGCGGCCAGGTCCACGCCACTTCCCGCAGCTCCCATTGGCCGGGAATGGCAAACTGCAGCCACTGCGAACTGCGGGGGGCCATGCCTGCAGACGGGTCAATGTAAACAAAATGTCTCATGACCTCCCAGTGGATTACCCTGATGGGCCACGTGCCGAAGGTTGCGGACTCCTGCATTTGAACATCAAAAGAGATTGAAGAGCTCACCCAAAGATGCTACTGTCCACTTTAATTCAGCCTTTGCATTTAAAGAGGATAAAGTGAAGGGGAAAACACAGAGGTGCCAGGCTATTAGACCACATCACTTTAATTTTTTTTTCCAGTTTGCAAATCCTGCCATAAAGCAGGTATTAGAAACAATCAGTCTGATCTCCTGCATGTGCTCCATTCATTATTCATACACAGCTACTTGCAGAACAGATGAGGTCGGACAGTAACAAGTGCAAAGGAAATGAAGCAAACTGTGCTTGCGTGATATGAAGAAGGCTGTCTTGCTTTCTTTGCAAGTATTCTGTGGTGTCTCGGATTTGAGAGGCCATCCAGACATGCCTCAGCTGCAGTCTCTCTTTTATTTCATACCTTAATGTCTGATGTAAGATCACCAAAAAAAAAAAAAAAAAAATAGACAGCTCAGAAAACACATGTGAATACACACCCACTGCATTTATATTTTAGAGCCCAGTCCTGCTCCCATCAAAATCAATGGGATTTATGCCATTGGCTTCAATAGCCACTTAGTTTGTCCTCTGTGCGTTTTCTATATAAGTTTCTGATGCCTGTTCTAAAGTAACACAAATAGCCTGTGTATTATGCAAACACATTTTATTACTGTAATCTTGGGTGCTTCTGCTCCATCAGCTACTAACTCCCCACTCTGGGTGCAATCAATGAATTAAGCAATCATGACCCAGGCACAGAGTATTTCTTAGGTATTCATAACCAGCTGGGAAGAGTTGATGTGCAGAAACAAAGTGGAGGACCATTAAACCCAGCTGGCCATTTGTCTCCAGGAAATGCTCCAGGCCAAGTCATTCATGCTATTCTAAGATGCCAAAGGAAAGGGTAATCACATAGGTATTTGTAAACTGGGGGATACAGGTTCGGTTACAGAATTCCAGGGTTGAAAGGGACCTCAGGAGATCATCTAATCCAACCCCCTGCTCAAAGCAGGACCAATCTCCAGACAGATTTTTACCCCAGTTCCCTAAATGGCCCCTTCAAGGATTGAGTTCACAACCCTGGGTTCAGCAAGCCAATGCTCAAACCACTGAGCTATTCCTCCCCTTCTTAGATAGCATCTACCTAGGGTTACCATTCCTCCGGATTTACCCGGACATGTCCTCCTTTTTGTTCTAAAAATAGCGTCCGGGGGGAATTTGTAAAGCACTCACAATGTCCGGGATTTCCCCCCCTCCCCCGGCAGAGCAGAGCGAGCGGCTGGGAGGGCTGCAGGAAAGTCCCGGGCTGGACTCCGGAGCAGCTGTAGAGGAGCCGGATCCGCCCTGCATTCTGAGCCGGCAGCTCTCCCCTGCAGCCCGGTCCGGCAGCACTGTGCAGAGCCAGGGACCGGGTTTTGTTGCGCTGGGGAGCGCAGCCACGTGTCCGGCTCGGCTCGCACAGAGCCCAACACCCTGTTCTGAGCAGCAGGGTAAGGGGGGGCAGGAGAAGGGGCAGGGAGGTTCTGGAGGGGGCAGTCAAGAAACGGGGGGGGGCTTTTTGGGGGGAGTGGAGAAAGTTTTGGGCAGTCAGGGTACAGGTAGGGGGTAGGGTCCTGGGGGGCAGTTGGGGGGGTCTTAGGAGGGGGCAGTTAGGGGACAAGGAACAGGGAGTCTTAGGTAGGGGGTGGGGTTCTGGAGGGCAGTTAGGAGCAGGGGTCCCAGGAGGGGGCAGCCAGGGGACAAGGAGCGGGGGGTGGGGAGCTGGGAGTTCTGGGGGGGGGCTGTCAGGGGGCAGGAGTGGGGAGGGGGATCGGAGCAGTCAGGGGACAGGGAGCAGAGGGGTTTAGATGGGTTGGGAGTTCTGGGGGGGGGCTGTCAGGGGGCAGGAGTGCGGAGAGGGATCGGAGCAGTCAGGGGACAGGGAGCAGAGGGGTTTAGATGGGTTGGGAGTTCTGGGGGGGAGCTGTCAGGGGGCAGGAGTGCGGAGAGGGATCGGAGCAGTCAGGGGACAGGGAGCAGAGGGGTTTAGATGGGTTGGGAGTTCTGGGGGGGCTGTCAGGGGGCAGGAGTGCGGAGAGGGATCGGAGCAGTCAGGGGACAGGGAGCAGAGGGGTTTAGATGGGTTGGGAGTTCGGGGGGGGGGGGCTGTCAGGGGGTGGGGAGTGGTTGGATGGGGCGTGGGAGTCCCAGGGGTCTGTCTGGGGGTGGGGGTGTGGATAAGGGTTGGGGCAGTCAGGGGACAAGAGGCAGGGAGGCTTAGATAGGGAGTGGAGTCCTGGGGGGCAGTTAGGGGCAGGGGTCCCAGGAGGGGGCAGTCAGGGGACAAGGAACGGGGGGAGGGTTGGGGGTTCTGGGGGGGCGGGAAGTGGGAGGGGCAGGGGCGGGGCTAGGGCGGGGCTCCTCCTGTCCTCTTTTTTGCTTGCTGAAATATGGTAACCCTAATCTACCACATTGAGGCCCCCTGTGTTAGCCCGTCACATTGCATGAACTTTCCCAAGGCCCCTTTCTGTGTATAGTGAATCAATGTGCACTTTCAGTTTCACACAGCCTGTCTATAAAGATCGGTCCTGGAATTCCCTGAGCCTGGCCGACAGACTCCTGGAGAAAAGGTTCTCTCAGCCGCCTCTCACACACATAGCTATGGCTAGAACTGGGGCTTTTGCTCTAGACTGAGACACTAGAATTCTGGTTATCTCTGATCCTGCCACTACTGTATAGTCACCTCTAATCTGTCCTCACTCTGCTCAAGCCTTTTAAAATGGCCAAGTTCTACAGACCTTTGTAGTTGTCCTCTGGTTGCTACACGCTTGATAGATTCTCTCTTCCCCAGCAACATAATGTGGTCAAAAGGGATAACACATTTCAATGGATTCATTAGGTTCATATTTTTTCTTACAGATTTGTCTACGTGGACCACTCAGGGAAATTCAGATGAATTAACTAAGGGTCTGAAGTGAAAGTGAATTAGTTATAGCCAGAGGTGAAAGTAAGCTGGTACGCCCCAGTACGGCGTACCGGCAAGAGCCAGTTTGCCGTACTGGGGTAGCCCGGCTTCCCCAGGGAGCAATTTAAAGGGCTTGGGGCTCCCAGCAGGGGCTGGAGCCCCAGGCCCTTTAAATTGCCACCAGAGCCCCGCTGCTGGAGCCCTGGGGTAGGGCTGCGGGGCTCTGGGGGCTATTTAAAAAGTCCAGGGCTCCCGCTGCTTCTACCGCCCCGGCCCTTTAAATAGCTGCCGGAGCCCCACTGCCGCTTCCCCAGGGCTCCGGCGGCTATTTACAGGGCCGGGGCGGTAGAAACAGGGGAGCCCCGGGCCCTTTAAATAGCCCCCGGAGCCCCAGGCTGCTGCTGCTACCCCAGTGGGGGGGGGGGGCTTACCTTACAGGGTGGGCTGGGGCTGGCTCTGACTCCCTCAGCCATGCCCCTTCCGCCCTAAACCCTGCCCCTTCCGGGGGCCACAGCTGGCCCCAGCGTACCAGTAAGTCACTAGACTTACTTTCACCCCTGGTTATAGCGCATTAACCCCCTGTGTGGGTGTGCTCATCAGAAGTAAAGTGGCTTTAGTTCACTGTTCACTATGCTAATGAGAGAATGCTCACAGGGGATTAACATGCTTTAACTAATGCACTTTCATTTCACATTTTATTAATACATCTTTGCTTTCCTGAGTGTTCCCATTGGACAAGTTGTTGCACAGAGGGGAATCGCCTCAGCAGAAGAGGTTAAAATCCACCACCGACCCACCCAACACAGTGACAAGCTGGACTTTTGGGCAAGTGTGAGTGGAATGTAGACAGCTGAAATTAAGATGTCCTTTCTGACAAAGAGCTCCCATTATCTCAAGCCACAGTCATTTAAAATTGAAAGACTTCAAATGTTTCCTTTTTGTCCAACAGGGCAGATGCAGACTAACACTGGTGCCGGCTCAGAGATAGTTTTGGCCACCTGGGTGAGGTGTGTATGACTTTGTTAGCCTTAGGTTATCTTTCTGATCTGAGCTAAGCATGGAGAATGCAGCAAGATGGTGGTGTTAATGATTGACGTAAAGGAGAATGGGTGTCATATTGCTTGCACTTCACCCTGTGTTTTCTCATCAATTCTCCCAGTGGCTTCAGAGGGCATGTCTTCACTGTAGAGTTAACTTTGTGTGTTGTCCCTAACCTGGCTCCCATCCACACACAAAATCTGACTCAAGTGTGATGGGGCTTTCAACTGGAGCTAACTGGCCCATCTGGGGGGAAAGGCTTTATAAAGCCTGAGGGTTGCTTATCCTGGGGTTAGTAACCTGCCACTTTGCAGTGAGGATAGAGGCTAATCAGCTCTGGTGCTGATAGTCCTCCAATGCTTCTCCACAAGTCCCCCTGGGCTGTATTTTGTTGCCATCTACCTGTTCCCTTTTTCTGCACTGGAAGTCACCTTCTAGCCTATAAACACCAGTATGGCATTTAAATCCCACGTTCTACATGGCCTGCTACATTTCTGCTACGCCTCCACAGCACTTGGATGGCATTTGGGAAATCCCCTTGGGGACTGTATGACCTCTCTCATTTGAGTGTCCTGGTGCTAAAGGGCAAGGGCAAGCCGCACTCACAGCTCTAAGGAGTATCAGGGGGGTAGCTGTGTTAGTCTGAATCTGTAAAAAGCAACAGAGGGTCCTGTGGCACCTTTAAGACTAACAGAAATATTGGGAGCATAAGCTTTCGTGGGTAAGAACCTCACTTCTTCAGATGCAAGGCCTGTTAGTCTTAAAGGTGCCACAGGACCCTCTGTAGCTCTAAGGAGGTGTCCTTCCTTACGCACAAGTTCTGGACCCATGGCTGGTCATGTAGGTCTGCAGGATGACCACTCTGTGCTTGTGGTCCTGCAACAGTACTGCTAGTCAGCACAGAAGGATTGGACAGCTAATTCAGGTTTTAATAACTGCCTCCACTGCTCCGTGTTTGCATGCAGCTCCTTAGGAAGGCCCTCTCAGGGTGACAAACTGCTGACAAAATGCCCTCCGCCCCTCATGTCTCATGCCCTCTATCTGCCTTCTGTTATGAAAGGAGTTATATTAATGCCAACAACTGGAGGAGGTCACCATCCTGAGTTGGATCCATGAGTTGCTACTGTGAGGAAAGGAAGCCATGGGCAGAAATCTAGAGCATGTCAAGCTGGAAGTGGTACTGAGTTGGTGAGCTCAGAGAACTTCTGTACAGAGGCCCAGGAAGGACAGATAAGTTTGCCCATGATATACTGCAGAAGCAGTGCACACAGGATATGCCCCTAGACATCCTAGCACCTCATACAGGTGAGTGTAGACACAGTATGAGTGCAGGAAGTCAAGTATGGGTTTGCATTGTGGCTGCTCAGACCTAGCTAGGCCAACCTGTGTCCTCAGACCCAGGTGCCAATCACCTGGGTAACTGCAGTGAAGACATACCCATAAAGATGCTGAATAATATGGGAACAGTTGCCCACGAATGACACTCATCTATTCAGTTTAAGAAGACATTTCAAGTCTTTTCCATTTCTTCATATGACCTCCACATAACAATCATACTGGAGAAATCTAATGCCATGAGAAAGTAGATCTAGATTTGTTCTACTGTCATGTTTCTGTCTGAATATCTTCCGTTAGGTGAGGGAGAAGAGAAGGTTTTAACAACTTTTGTATTAATGCAAGCTAGTAATTAAATGTACACACACCAAAATGTAAATGTACACACACTGAATAAGACTATAAATGATAAATGATCTGGAAAAAGGAGTAAACAGTGAGATGGCAAAATTTGCAGACAATACAAAATTAGCCAAGATAGTTAAGTCTGAAGCAGACTGCGAAGAGTTGCAAAGGGATCTCACATGACTGGGTAACAAAATGGCAGATAAAATTAAATGTTGATAAATGCAAAGTAATGCACATTGGAAAACAGGGGGTTGGACTAGATGACCTCCTGAGCTCTCTTCCAACCCTAATCTTCTATGATTCTATCATAATCCCATTCCCAACTATACATATAAAATGATGGGGTCTAAACTAGCTGTTCCACTCAAGAAAGAGATCTTGGAGTCATTGTGGATAATTCTTTGAAAATATCTGCTCAAGGTACAGCAGCAGTCAAAAAATTAGGGCTGTCAAACTATTAAAAAAACAGTCATGATTAATCATAGTTTTAATCACACTGTCAATAATAGAATACCAATTTAAATTTATTATAAATATTTTGGATGTTTTTCTACATTTTCAAATATATTGATTTGAATTACAGAACAGAATACAAAGTGAACAGTGCTCACTTTATATTATTATTTTTTATTACAAATACTTGCACTGTAAAAAAGATAAACAAAAGAAATAGTATTTTTCAATTCACCTCATAAGTACTATAGTGCAATCTCTTTATCATGAAAGTGCAATTAACAAATGTAGACTTCTTGTCTTTTTTTTTACATAACTGTACTCAAACCCAAAACAATGTGAAGCTTTGGAGCTGATAGGTCGAAGCATGAAGGGGCATATGACTGTTTAGCTTATCTGGCACGTAAATACCTTGCAACATCGGCTACAACAGTGCCATGCAAACACCTGTTCTCACTTCAGGTGACATTGTGAAAAAGAAGCAGGCAGCATTATCTCCCATAAATGTAACCAAACTTGTTTGTCTTAGCAATTGGCTGAACAAGAAGGGACATCCAAAAATATTTCAGAGTAGCAGCCGTGTTAGTCTGTATCCGCAAAAAGAAGAACAGGAGTAGTTGTGGCACCTTAGAGACTAACAAATTTATTAGAGCATAAGCTTTCGTGGACTACAGCCCACTACGAAAGCTTATGCTCTAATAAATTTGTTAGTCTCTAAGGTGCCACAAGTCCTCCTGTTCTTCTTTTTGCCAAAAATATTTATAATACATTTAAATTGGTATTCTATTATTGTTTAACAGTGCAATTAAAACTGCAATTAATAGTGACCTTTTTTTTTAATCTTTGTTTTGCATGAATCACATGCATTAACTGTGATTAATTGACAGCCCTGCAAAAAAGCAAACAGAATGTTAGAAACCATTAGGAAAGAGATAGATAATAAAATAGAAAATATCAAAATGCCACTATATAAAGCCATGTTACGTCCACACCTCGAATCCTGTGTGCAGTTCTAGTCACCCCATCTCAAAAAAGATATGCTAGAATTGGAAAAGCTACAGAGAAGAGCAACAAAAATGATTAAGGTTATAGAACAGCTTCCATTTGAGGAGAGATTAAAGAGACTGGGACTTTTCAGCTTGGAAATGAGACAATTAAGGGGTGATATGATAGAGAGCTATAAAATCATGAATGGTGTGGAGAAAGTGAATAAGGAAGTGTTATTTACTCCTTCACATAACACAAGAACCAGAGGTCACCCAAAGAAATTAATAGGTAGCAGGTTTAAAACAAAAGGAAGTACTTCTTCACATAACACTCAGTCAACCTTTGGAACTCCTTGCCAGGGGATGTTGTGAAGGCCAAAAGTATAACAGGAGTCAAAAAAATAATTAGATAATTTATGGAGGATATGTCCATCAATGGCTATTAGCCAAGATCGTCAGGGATCCAACCCCATCCCTATTCTCTGTCTGCTAGATACTAGGTGAGGATGACAGGGGATGATGGATCCAGGGCCGGCTCCAAGGTTTTGGCCGCCCCAAGCAGCCAAAAAAAAAAAAAAAAAGCCGCGATCGCGATCTGCGGTGGCAATTCGGCGGAAGGTCCTTCGCTCCGAGTGGGAGTGAGGGACCATCTGCCGAATTGCCGCCGAATAGCTGGACCTGCCGCCCCTCTCCGGAGTGGCCACCCCAAGCACCTGCTTGCCAAGCTGGTGCCTAGAGCCGGCCCTGGATGGATCACTTGACAATTGCCCTGTTCTGTTCATTCCCTATGAAGCATCTGGCATTGGACACTGTGGGAAGACACAATACTGGACTAAGCAACAAAGAGTCCTGTGGCACCTTATAGACTAACAGATGTATTGGAGCATAAGCTTTTGTGGGTGAATACCCATAGATGGACCATTGATCTGCGTTGGTATAGCTGTTCTTATGTTCGATAAAGGTAATCACACTGGTAAAAAATATTATTAAAATCTCCTCTCTCTGCATTCTGCAGTAAAATCATTGGTCAAATTATTTACATCCAGTTGTTGCAATACTGAACTCTCAATAGACAAGAGAAAAAAGGGATTTATTTTTTCCTGTGTCATTCTAGTCTGGGATTTGTTTTCACCGGTGATAAAGAGAGCACCCTCAGTTTCTCACTTAGTGACCAAGATGGCACGGTAAGTGTGATATAGGAACAATTGGGAAGACATGAAGCAACTTCCCTGAAGTCAAAAAATGCAGCAGTGGATCAGTGTGTCACTTACCGCCTCACTTATCGGAAAGTGCTGATCAACCAACTTCGTCAATCGTACGAGAGATGACAGAAAGTTTGGCCTGCGTCTGCCAACAAGATTTACAGCTGACTTCTGAATCACTCCAGCTGCACTTAAAGATATCTGTGGGCCCAACAGAAACACCCTATTGGGCCTACTGTTTGAACAGCACTTTAGAAATGTGACATATTTTCTAAATGTCAAGGAAGGTTATTAATCATGCATGGTGTCATTTCCCCTGTGCCTTATTGCTCATCTGGGGCTATTGTGAGGGAGTGTGTTTTTAATGCCTAGAATAACTCCTGAATTATGTTCCTGTTTCTACCACTAACCCACTGTGGTAGACCCCCTCAATTTACTCTCCTTGTAACTCATTTTCCCTGTATGTAATGGGGTGATTATAATAGCTTCCTTGGAGCTGGATTCTGAGTAGAGCTGGTCAAAAATTTTCTGATAAAACGTTTTTCCTTTGGACAATGCTGTATCAAAACTTTCCACAGAAACAGGTTGATTTTGATGACGTTTCATGTCGTGGGTCGGGGAGGAGGTTTGATAAGGTCAGCATTTTCTTATCCGTTTTTCATTTCAATGTTTTGAAATTTTATATGATATTTAAAATTTTATATGGTATCAGTCAAAATCAGAACAAAACAATGGACCCTGTAAACAACAGCTTCCCGCTGCCCCTTCTTTCTTTCTCTACCAGTGTGTCTCAATTCCCTGGGCCACTTCCTTCGGTTCCTGCTTTTGGCTCCTTCACTCTCTTCCCAGGGCCTCAGGCCTGCAAGTCCCAGCAGCCCTGTTCACCGTGCTAGTCTCTGAAGCCCTCTAGGAAGCTGGTCCCCTCCCCTGGGCTTCCTGAAGCAGACCCCATTGTTCTGGCCTGCAGCTTATTTTTATATGGGCTGTCTGGGCCTTGATTGGCTGCTCCAGCTGCCGCCCTAATTGGCTGCAGCCACCGCCCTAACTGGCTGTTTCCTTGCAGCCCTCCAGGCTGAGTTTTAACCCTATCAGGGCCAGTGCAGGGCAGACGCCCCATCACATACTCCAGTTATAGTTTTCATCTATAGTTCCATCTCTCTGTCTCCTCATTCATGGCAGTGGTGCCTCCAAACTGGTACAGACTATTCATAAGAACCAGGCTAACCTAAGAGAGCACCTGGAGGCTGCCAAAATAGCCTACATGCTTTGAACACGACTAACACTTTTCATCTGAGGATCTCAAAGCATTTTACAGACTGTTTAAGCCTCACAGCTAGAGTTGGTCAAAACTTGGAATTCCTTTTCCTCAGGAAATTCCAATATTTTGAGATTGTTTTCATTCCAAACTGGAACAAAATAATAAAACATTGAAAAAATTCATTTGGGGTTAATCAAAATGTTCTATGAGAAAATTAAATTATTTTGTCTCAAAGAATGTCATTAATTAGGTGCTGAAAGGCTGATGGGCATTACTAAATATTCAAAATGCCATCCCTACTTCTAAAGGCTGTCTTCCACTCATTCCCTGCCCTGATGTGAACTAAGATCCCATCCGGTGGACAGCCAGGCTGACCATACTCGATCCAAAGGCTCTGGAAGTGATAGCAATCGGCACTGATAACATAAGGTTATTTGGTTAAGTGTCTTGTAGTCCATCTAAAGTCTCAGAGAGCCGTCTTTCTTTTTAACAAAGAGTACAGGGACACAGATAAAGTCTTTATCTAGGTTCTCTTACTGCTGCTAACTCTGTAAGTCCCCAGGCAGCTGCTGCATCCTGGCCTCCACCCAATAGCTGCTGAAACCTGGTGGACCGAGAAGCTAGTAGAACACTAGCCTTGGCCAAGGCACCACTCTTAGGAGCCCTGCCTGGAGGCTCGCCCCGTTCCCCTGATTGGTCCAACCATGGCATTAAACCAGAAGGAGGCACAGGAAGTTTGTCTGAGCAACACGGTGATTTCCTGTTGTGGCTGTATTGGGCTCTGCTTGTGCCTGCCTCCTGGACCCAACTCTGTTCCTGATTCCTGCTCAGCTCCTGCCTCATCCCTGCTTTCCTCTGTGCTTGGTCCTTGTCTCTTCTCCAGTTCCTGCCCTTACACCTCATCTCCAATCATCAGTTACTAGTCCTGGCTCTGACTCCAGCTTCTGACTCCGGCTTGTCCCCTGGCTCTGCTCACTGGCAGTTGACTCTGGTACCGATCCTTGGCTTTGTTCCTCCACCTGGATGCCTGCTCCATCCACTAGACCTGACTCCTACATTCCTGGGGTGCAAACCCCCAGTGTAGCTACACTAACATAGGAATGATGCAACCCCTCAGTGCAGATGTGCTGCACAGGTGTGTAACATGGAGCTTGCATCAATATGTTGCTGGGTCAGTCGTACTAGGACAAGCCCCATTTTGCACTGGTGCACTGGGTGGCCATTCGGAGCTGGCACTGTGTAACTAAACTGGAGTGTTTAGACCAGTCTAGATAAGCCCTAGTGTAAATGATGGTCACCACTCTCCACTATATGATACCCCGTAGAGGGTCGGTGAGTTACCGCCTCACAGCTTCACTTTCACATCCTCTCCTCTCTGAATCCTTCTTAATGCAGTGTTTGTGTTTTCCACCTGAGGAGGTTTTCCATTCCAAGCTCCTTTCTCCCCCTTCGCAGTCCCTTTTCGCTTCCCTTCCAGTTATGACCTTGTTCTCATCCTTGCCGCTGTCTTTCCAGGAAGCCTGCAGAGCACCCTGCTCCAATACACTCCAAACCACGCTGCTGCTCCACAAAAAAACGGGTTGACAACCAGGTTTCTTTTTCCACCCTTCAATCACAGGGCATAGCCAGGGAACCTGGCTGGTGCTGTTAAGCTCCACACAGGATGAGCCAGCCAGCCATTGCAGACATGGTCTAGCATTTCTTGGATTTATCTCCCTTTGGAAATGTCAGATCCAATGACCCTATTCTCTAGGAGGGCACCGCATGCCACACAGGGAGACAAAGTCTTTTGTGTTTAATCTGTCAGCGTACATGGCTCTGCCGAGAACCAGGATGTGGTTTTTGTTTGAAAGAGGCAGCGCAGTATTTTCCATGGTAACTGCCTTCATTTCATACATAGTCTGGTTATTTAAGACACAAGATGGAGGATGCAGAGTAGTTGTAGACGTGTCGGTCCCAGGATATTAGAGAGACAAGGTGGGTGAGGTGAGATAATATCTTTTATTGGACCACAAACGATCACTAATTAGCTGCCTTCTTGGGGAAAACAATCTGGAATCTTATTTCTTTTGCCCTCTGCAGTCATTGGACGCTCAGATGCATCCTTATTAATGTGGGATTCACTGTTTTCAAAGCTGTATTAATTGGGCCTGACTCCCTTTTCTAACTAGGCCCCTCTATACCACCCTGGCAGCATCCAGGGGGCAGGAACAACTCCCAGAAGCTACCCCCAGCCTAAGGGGCTGACCCAGCCTATGCTGCCCTCCATATCCATGGGCCAGAATGAGAGGAGTGAGTCCAGTGTGTTCTGTGTGCCAGATATCTTCAGCTGGCCCATGACTCTTAGCGGGCCATTGCTGCGAGAGAGTAACTTAGAGCAGCCCTAAGGCAGAGCTGAGAATTCTGGGTGCAGCTGTGGCTTCAAGCTACCTTTGCCCCATCCCCACTCCAAGCACAGGAACTGAGGAATATTGAGTCTTCAGCCAGACGTGGTCCAGGACCTTGCTCGTGTTAAAGCCATTGTACTGTGCCTCGTTACTGCCCTGATCCTTCTCCCATAGATGTCAATGGCACAATGTTCACTGATTGTAATGAGAGGAGGATTGAGCCCTCTACTCCTACAAATGGCCTTTTGAGAGGAGCTGAGCAGCCAACATCTTGCTGCATCAGGCCCTCAGTCCCCGCTGAGGTCCAAAAAGGGGATGTGATTACCCCCATCAGCACTTTGCCAGTCACCCCGGGTCGTGATGCACCCTGGTTTTAACATACTCCCTTTCTGAATCCCTTAGGAAAACAGCAAAGTGTAGTGGAGCTTTCATAGTGCACAAATTACTGGCTCTGTGTCTGCCGGTGTCGGACCACTAGCTAGGCTGTAATAACCAGGTCTCCTGAACAGCACTCATTATATAGTGCCCATTATAGAAGTGTAGCTACATGATAGTGTCATAGGCTACAGTGTTCTTACGCTGAATAATTTCAGCTTTCTGCTGAAGGAGAACGTTTCCTTTTCACGGGCTCGTTCTGAATGGCCTGTGCTCACCTCTACTTAAAGTGCTTCCTGCTCCTGGAAAAGAAAGGAACTGAATCCAAAAGTTCTGTGATTCTGGAGACACTTGGGGCCAGGAATTCGCTGGAGTAAATTGGCCTGAGAGACTCCAGCTGAGGATCTGGACCAGAGCACTGTGCATTTGGTGTTCAGCATGGACTCAGCACAAGATAATGCTCTGTCAGCAAGGAAACCTGCATCTGCTGGCTATTGACTGGAATATAGCTTATTTAAGTGTACTGTCATAGGAGGAGAGACTCCCTACTTGGCTCAGGGCTGTCCAGAAGGGACTGCTTATGCTCTCATAGTACCAGAGGAGGCAAACAGGAAGGTCACAGAAGAGACAGACACCACAACCAGTACACAACAGACTTTCACTATTGAGACAATACTAATAACTTTCACTAATGCAGAGAAAATTAATTCCTGAGACTGAGGAACACTTAAGGGGCACCATCTAGCACAGGGGTAAGCAACCTATGGCACTCACACTGCCCGGGTCCTGGCCACCAGTCCGGGGGGCTCTGCATTTTAATTTAATTTTAAATGAAGCTTCTTAAACATTTTAAAAACCTTATGTACTTTACATACAACAATAGTTTAGTTATATATTATAGACTTATAGAAAGAGACCTTGTAAAAACGTTAAAATGTATTACTGACACGCAAAACCTTAAATTAGAGTGAATAAATGAAGACTTGGCACACTACTTCTGAAAGGTTGCTGATCGCTGATCTAGCATGTTGGCCTTTTGCATACTGCCAATAACAGGAGGAAGATTACTTAACTGTGTGACCTTGGGCAAGTCAGTCAGGCCCCACTTTCAGAAGTGAGCACATACACGCTTCTGCACGCCCCTAATTTACACAGGGGTATGTGTGCATTCAACTCTCCCACTTGGGTGCATATATCCAGCATTGCACGGGTGCAAAATGAGCATGTACAAAAATGTGCTCACCCTTTTGCAGATCTGGGCCTTAGTTTCTACTTGCTCAGTTTCCCTATCTGCATTCTCATGACATTTGTCCTAAAGCCTCAACTTCTGGAATCATGCTATTATGTGGGAATCCCAGCTTTAATTTTTTTTAAAAGTCTCTAGTCCTTGTGGTTGCAGAGAAAAGTTTGAAAATGTGAACCATAACAGTTCAAAAACAAGAAGACAAATAGAACTCCATCTCATCTTTTTAAAGCCAAAAATCCTATGGTATGGAGAAGCCTGACTTTTTTGGAGTGCTTGGGGTTAGCAATACTGAAAATGAGTATAAACATATTTATGGTACTGCCTCCACAGAAAGGTAATGGAGATTAATTTGTTAATGTTTGTAAACACGTTGATAGCCCTTTCTCGCAGAATATCTCAAAGTGAACAGTATAATTTACAATACTTTATGACAGGTGTCAGCAGATGGCATACTTACATTTAGTTTTTAAAATTGTTTTTTCTCAGTGTGTGAGCAAATGCTCAGTCTCAGAAAGACGTGCTATGTGGTGTCTGGTTATGCAAAGTTTGGTGTTGAGGGAGCTGTGCAAAAAGCAAGAAAGTTTGCTCTCTGCCAGGAAGATTTGCTCCCTGGGAACTTAGTGTTGGTGTTGGGCTGACCCTCCTGAAAGAAGGGCTTGCCTGCATGCTATTTGTGAGCACCTCTGTTCCAAGACTGGTGAATGTGGCTAAATAAAACAAAGTACACTTGGAATACACTCAGACTCCGTGTTGCCAATTTCTCCTTCACTGAGAAGCCAACCTGCAAAGATCCAGACATCTGCTACCACTCAGTAGAGGAGCATAACACTTTATTTTGTACAGCATTTTTCACACAACTGTATTCCAAAATGCTTAGCAGGGTGAAGAGAAACATTAAGAAGTAAGCTGGGGTGAGGGATAGATACGCTGGAGGCTAGGGATAGGGTCCAGAGTGACCTAGACAAATTGGAGGTTTGGGCCAAAAGAAATCTGATGAGGTTCAACAAGGACAAGTGCAGAGTCCTGCACTTAGGATGGAAGAATCTCATGCACTGCTACAGGCTGGGACCGACTGGCTAAGCAGCAGTTCTGCAGAAAAAGACCTGGGGATTACAGTGGACGGGAAGCTGGATATGAGTCAACAATGTGGCCTTGTTGCCAAGAAGGCTAACGGCATATTGGGCTGCATTACTCGGAGCATTGCCAGCAGATTCATGGAAGTGATTATTCTCCTCTATTTGGCACTTGTGAGGCCACCTGTGGAGTATTGTGTCCAGTTTGGGGCCCCCCCGTTACAGAAAGGATGTGGACAAATTGGAGAGAGTCTAGCGGAGGGCAATGAAAATGATTAGGGGGCTGGAACATATGACTTATGAGGAGAAGCTCAGGGAACTGGGCTTAATCTGCAGAAGAGAAGAGTGAGGGGGGATTTGATAGTAGCCTTCAACTACCTGAAGTGGGGGTTCCAGAGAGAATGGAGCTAGGCTGTTCTCAGTGATGGCAGATGACAGAACAAGGAGCAATGGTTTCAAGTTGCAGTGGTGGAGGTCTAGGTTGGTTATTAGGAAAAACTATTTCACTAGGAGGGTGGTGAAGCACTGGAATGGGTTACCCAGGGAGGTGGTGGAATCTCCAACCTTAGAGGTTTTTAAGGCCTGGCTTGACAAAGCCCTGGATGGGATGATTTATTTAGGGTTGGTGCTGCTTTGAGCAGGGGTGGACTAGATGACCTCCTGAGGTCTCTTCCAACCCTAATCTTCTATGATTGTAAGTACATGTAAGAAAGAAAAGCTGTATCTTCAGATACAGTTTTAAAAGGGGACATACAGGAAAGATGCTCTGGAGAGCAGGAGCTGCAGAGGAGAAGGCTCTTGCAACAAGGGTGAAATTCACAATCTTTCACAAAGCCCACTTACTCAGGCTTTATGAAGACAGCTAAGTGGGGGTGAAAGGGATATAGGCCCTCAGGCTTCAGCTCACTCCTTCCACAGATATTATGCCGAAGTGTGGGTTAGAATAGTTTCACAGAGACTCCTGAGCACAGGATTCATGGAAGTGCTGGTTTTGACATTTCTGTGTGTACCCCAGAACTTGACAGTTCTGCAGTTGTATGTTCAGCCACTGCCCGCTGAAAACCAAACATCACATAGCTAGCAATAATCTTAGGCCTTTGTGAGACAAGATCAGACAGCTGCATGCTTGCAGTTTGTTAATTAGAATGGGAAGAGGGGCAGAAAGTTATGGACGAGAGTGAGTGAATAGCGACCTTGGTTTTAGGTGCCTCTGACTTATTGTTGTTTTGGCTAGAAATACGAGCAATGTTTTGAGAAAATGAGTAGTTTGTTGAAATTAAAATTGGTGACCCAGTGGAGATTATTATGCTGACCCACTAGGAGTCACTATAATTTGCATAGGCGCCAACTCCGTGGATGCTGCAGGGATGGAGAACCCATGGAAAAAAATTAGTGGGTGCTTAGCACCCATCAGCAGCCAGCTCCCCCAGCACCTCCCACCCGCCAGTGGCTCTGTAGATCAACTCCTCCCCCTCCCTCCCAGTGCCTCACAGCCACCGTGATCAGCTGTTTCATGGCTGGCAGGAGGTGCTTGGAGGGAAGGGGGAGAAGTGGGAAGGGGGCACACTTAGGGGAGGGGGGGAACTGCCCAGGAAGAGGCGGAAAGAGATGGGATGGGGGTGGGCCCTTGGGGGAAGGGGTGGAGTGGGGGTGGGGCCTGGGGCAGAAGTGGGAAGAGGCGGGACAGGTGTAGGGGTTTGGGGGAAGGGGTGGAGTGGAGGTGGGGCCTGGGGCGAAGGTGGGAAGAGGCCGGACAGGAGTAGGGGTTTGGGGGAAGGGGTGGAGTGGGAGTGGAAGCTGGGGCAGAGTGGGGGCAGGAAGAAGTGGGGTGGGGTGTTGGGGTAAGGTGTGGAGTGGGGGCAGGGCCTGGGGTTGAGTACCCCTGGGCAAAGGAAAAAGCCAGCACCTGTGATAGGTTATGCATTTTGTTAGAATTAGCTATATAAGATTAGATGAAAGTAAATTCCTCAGAGCAGCCCAAAGGAGCTTTTCTTAGGCCAAGGAGCTGACATTTAACCGCCCCATCAGCTGGATGGAAAGAGGGCCCCTGAAAGTCCAGCTGGTGATGACTCAAAACCATCTCAGACTGTGGCTAGCTATATCTGGAATGTAACCTATTGCATGTGTGTGCTTAATATCTAATCAATAGTAGTTTTAGATAAGAGCACGCTTGCGTGTATCAATCATTTATCAGACGGAAGCACCGTGTTCCCATTGATGTATTGCTGACATCACTTGGAGAGAAACAGTTCAGTTACCACTGCTTTGGGTTCTGAAAAACCCCAGGTAACACTTCAGCGGCCCTGCCTATAGCCAATCCCTGGCCTGCCCCCTTCCATACTGGCATATTGGGAGCTAGCCTAGGGCCCACTTCCCCGGTACACATGAGATGCAAAGACCCCTGGTGCACCTGCTGCTTTACTCATGCTACTTCTCCTCACAGAGGTGATACTGCCAGGGGCAGAGAGTCTGGCAGGGACTACTGGGCATCCAGTGGGTAGAAAGTATGAAGGGACTGGAGGAATGTAAATGCCAGAGCAGCAGAGGGAACAAGGTGACCAGCAGACATGGAGTGTTTTGCCGTTGACATCCCAGGGGCCAGGATTTCCCCCAAGGTGTGTTAGGAGGAAGCTGGAGCAGGGGTAAGGAGGGCAATTCTTAAATGATACTGAAGTGAGTGGGGAGTCAGGAAAGTTGTTTCTGAATGAGGCTGATGTGGTCATGTGTCTTTGTACGCGTTACAAGCTTGGCAAGAGCCTACGTGCAGGCTCCAGGGAGCTGAGACATGGGGAAGCCATCGTGAAGGAGGCTGCAGGAGCTGACAGCCTGGATAAGGGTTCCAGCAAAGGTGGTGTCATGATACGGGTGGCATACATGGGTCATGCTGTGGAGCTGGTCCTGGACACATTTCCAAGCAGGGGGACTAATGGGAGCAAAGTCAGCCTCAAGGATGAAGAGTGGAGGCAAAGAGAAAATATGGACTGAATGGTTTGAGAAGTTCCTCTTCCCCAGGGCTTTGTGTGCAATAGCATTTCCAGCATGTCTAGCACCAGTGCAGCACCACCACTGGTAGCAACATTGTAGAGAGGGCTAACACCTCAATCACTGTGACCTCTGGACCTGCTTTGGGAAGTGTTGGATGATGCAGTAGTAGAACACCTGAGCCCTCGTATTCCCACCACATCTGCCACTGCGAGAGATGCACTGGTAGTAGAGCAACAGTGGGAGATTTGCTGGAAAAAAGAATGCTAGAATGCAAGAGAAGCCGAGGGCTCTGTGCATACTTCAGGTATCTCCAAAGGGCAATGTATCAAGTGTTTTTAGAAAAGGTCTTTCCGTGCATTAATTAGAGCAGCACTGAGTCATCCATTATACTGCGGTTAGGTGTCTGTGTCGAGATTTCCATTATAAACTCTTTAACATTAAAAATCTGCTGCAGGCTGCAAACAAGAAGAATTGCTTTTTTTTTTTAACTGTACAAGATTAAAATCAGGCGAGCTGTTTATCTGATCAATATAAATGCTTGTTAGCTTGTATAGGGACTGGGGGCTAGGTCCTAGTCCTTGTGCTGAGGGCAGCTCTCTGACTGGTGGAAATTCCATCATGGGGGAACACTGCCATGACTGACTCTATACAACTCCCTTATGACCCCCCCATGGCATAGGGGTTGTATCAGGGCCATGGCCGAATGTGATGCCCACCAGCATGACAGCTTTTCAGGGGCTATTATGAGCTAACAATAGACATCGTAGACTATGCTGGGGATGGCAAATAACTAAAGCTGGTTGGGAATTTTCCAATGAAATGATTTGTTGTAGCTGAAACTGTTTGCAGGAAGGGGGCGGTTTTGATGAATCTCTTGACTTGAAACATTTTTGGGAAAAGAAAAGGCTTTGAAATAATTGAACTGTCCCATTTTGACATTTTTTTAAATGAAAAGTTTTGGTTTTGGTTTGAAACGACTTTTCATTTTGAAATTTTAGTTAATTTATACTAAAAGAAGCGTCAAAACGATTTTTAAAGGTGAAATTGAAACAAAATGTTTTGAACTTTTTATTGAAGCTAAACATTTTGATTGATCTAATCTGTGGGGGGGTTTGGTGTTGGGAGGTTATCAATTCACAAAAACTTTTGAGATTTTGACTTTTTCCTCCCTAAATCAGGATGGGAAAAGTTTTCAAAATCTCAAAGCATCAAATTCCCATCCAGGGCTACCAAAAACCAGATCTAAGATCAAGGAACCACAACGCACTCTTTTGTGACACTTGCTTAGCAGCCTGCTGCACCCAGGATGTAGCGATTGGGTTTTATTTGTGCTTTGTGTGATGTCAGAGCCAGTGATTCCAATGGCAACATTGTCAATTCATGATTTTGGGTGTCTTGTGATATTTGGTACGTCACTTACAGCCCCTTCTCCTGAAGTCATGTGACTATGTGGAAATCTCAGCTTTCTTTTTTTTTTTTAAATGAGTTTCTAATCTTACTGGTTTTCAGAGAAAAGCTTAAAAATGTGAACCTGAAAGGCTCAAAACCAGAAGGCAAATAAACAGAACCCAACATTTACTATTTTTGAAAATCTCATAGTTGTTAAACCAGTTTCATAAATTATTTGAGGCCTGACTCATGATTTTTGAACACTTGAGGTTATCAGTACTGCAACTGGACTATTTGCATAGTAAGGTATTATTCAGTAGAAGTAGTAGCTGTGGAATGTGGCTTCACGGAAAAATGGCTTCAACTGTCCCTCTTAATTTTTCTGACTCAAACCACAGACTTGAGGCCTTATCAGACAAGTAAAAGCATAAACCTAGACTCCGTTTGTCAGGCTGATTCATAGTGTAAAATAATCACTTGCCTGCCTTGAAAAAAATAATTTCAAATGTCTGGTACAGCTCTAAAAATCACCCACTGGACTCAATGTGGTACATTGTTTAATTAAAATAGTACTCATGAAATTCATTGCATTTTACAGCCTTATAACTTCCAAATAATTCAAAGCAACATCTCTAGGGGTAGTAATCTATTCGCACAAATTAATAATTATGTGGAATGACATAAATATGTCATTAGACATGCAGTAAATACACCCAGATATTCCATTTCACAAAGAAGTATTGGTAATTAGGAAGAATGAAAGCAAATATGTCATTTGACACAAATCAGAAATGACACTTCATGAATAATTCAGTGTTTCCGTTATTAATCTTTACATATTTTCCAAGGTTTCTAATTTTGCTTGCTGTTAAACAGCTGCCAAATTCCATGCCAGAAGTGGCTGTATTTCAGTGGGGAGTGGGGAGTTTGTGCATGTACAGTATACAGTTTGAAAATCACTTTGGGTTTGTCACGGGTTCCTCTTAGCCCCAGCATCCCATGAAATGGGCTTTCCTTCATTTTACAGAAAATAAATTGACACAACTCAAAATGGCCACTTGGGCATTAAAGTCCATACATAAAACTGTCTTTTGCTGATGCAACCCAAAATATTGTCTGGTAGGTTTCCGACCAAGCCAGGTTTCTTCAGTTAAGACAGGTAGAGCCATGCTTCCTTGGCACAGCCTCACCCAGAACTGTCCTTTGAAAGAAGCAGCCAGACTTTTTTTATCTTGCCTGCTGGACCCTGATTGTCTTCTGCCTGCTTACATCCCTTCTAGTCACTGGAGGATCAGTCTCTCTTGTTCTGCCAGCTGCGGATCCTGGAAGCCTCTCTAAGCAACCCCCGGAGGTCTGAGCTTAATGTTCTTCTCATCCAAAAAGCCAGCTTCATAGAGTGGGGTATGCCATGGCAGCAGGGCCTCCGGTAGGGGTTGGCAAACATCTGATATATCTCATCACAGGGTTAATTTAGGATGACAGGTGCTATCTCAAGGTCTTCAAAAGTGACTAGAAATTCTGTGCACCTCACTTGACGCACGTGCAAGAGTTCTGATTTCAGAGGGTGGGTCCTCAGCACTTTCTGAAAATCAGGTCCCTTTTAAGATTTCTCAAGTGGGGCCAAAATCAGTAGTCGAGTGAATTTGAAAAAGTCTTGGCTATAAGAGTATATGCTAATGCTAAAAGTCTTTGGCTTGGAATTTGCCATATATGGCTTCAGCCCAAGGAATATTAATTTTTTTTTTTTACCATTTACTTGTTTAAAACCAAGTATGATCCTGCAGGTCTGTAACAGCACTGATCACTCAGGGTATGTCTACATTGCAATAAAAAACATGTGGAACCAAGTCTCAGAGCCTGGATCAGCCGACTTGGGCTTGCAGAGCTTGGGCTGCAGGGCTAAAAACTGCAGTGTAGATATTCGGGCTCAGGCTGGAGCCCAGGCTCTGAGACCCTCCCCCCTCAAAATGTCTCGGGGCCCAGATTCCAGCCTGGTCCAGTTGATCCAGGCTCTGAGATTTGATTCCACATGTTTTTTATTGCAGTGTAGACATACCCTGAGTGATCAGTCCTGTTACAGACCTGCAGGATCATACTTGGTTTTAAAAAAGCAAATGGATCAAATTTTACCCTAATTTACAGTTGTTCTCCTTATCAACTGATGACAGGACAAGAAGTAATGGGCTTACATTGTAGCAAAGGAGATTTAGGTTAGACATTAGGAATAACTTCCTAACGGTTAGGGTAGTTAAGCACTGGAACAAATTACCTAGGGTGGTTGTGGGATCTCCATCATTTTTAAGAACAAGTTAGACAAACACCTGTCAGAGATGGTCTAGATAATACTTAGTCCTGCCTCAGTGCAGGGGACTGGACTAGATGACCTACTGATGTCCCTTTCAGGCCTACATTTCTATGATTCTATGATAATTCTTACTTTAAATTGTCAAAATAGCCTTTGGTCTATGGGACAGTACAGAGACTTAAAAACTAGTAGTTGTGAGTTCCAGACTCACTTGTTTGCAAGCTATTAGGGTATATACAGGAGCCACTAGATTAAATCATGGGTGTAAACACCTAGGGACTTTGGGGGGAATTTAGTGCCCTCCCTAAAAATAGAGAGAGCTTGCATTAATAAATAAAGGAAATACTGAATTTGGAACAGAATCTTATTTTATTAAATGTGGACAAATTTAATTAGGGTACAAAACTACTCACTGAAGTGAAATTTGACAGGTATTACTTTTTAACTCTAGCGACCCACCCCCAAAAAATAAAAATAAGTTGTCCATGCCCCCAGGAAATTCTGTGGCCTGTGCTACTCAGAAGCTCAAAGCAGATCTTTATAATAGTCACTTCTGGTCTTAAGCACCTGTGTGTTTAACTAGCTTTTACTTTGTGTTTTCTTTCTGTAAAAAAAAATGGCAATAAAAACTTATTTCGCTGAAATCGTTGGCCTCCAACCTTTTGTTGCGAGTGCTCCTCTTGTGGTAGATTGATGAATGCGCTTCCTTCTCTGTATCAGTCTGGGGTTTTTACATTAGCGCCTATTTCCTTCGTAGCTGAGCCATATCAGCTGAGACTGGCCACACCCACCCTCCAATGAAGATGGCATGATTTAGGCCTGGTCACCAGTTAAAAGTTAGGTTGACGTAGCTACCCAGCTGAAAGGTGTGAAAAACCACTCACTGCAGTGTTGTAGCTATGCTGACCTAACCTCCGGTGCAAACACAGCCAGGTCAATGGACAAATGCTTCTGTCAACCTAGCTACTATCACTAGGGGAGGTGGTGTTCCTATAGCAATGGAAAAACCCCTTCTGTCACTGCAGGCTGTGTCTACATTCCAGGATTATGCCAGCATAGCTATGGTGGCGTAGCTATGTCGCTATAGCAGCCGTAGTGTAGACATCGCCTTATACCAGTGAGGATTGCCTGGTTTTCCCCTCCAGCAGCAGTCGGTTGGATAGGGACCGGGGGACACCCACTCTCCAAATATATCTGAGGAGTGGCTTGGCCACAATGGTTCTCTACTGGGCCCTTTGTGTCATGTTCATTTGTTGCACCAATAAACAAAATCTGTTACAATTCCCCCCTCCCTGTATTTAATCAATATGTATTCAAATGTCTAGCATATGGAGCTCTTGCTCAGTCCAGTGCTTAGCAGACCCAGCTGCTGGGGAGTCTCACAGAGAGGCCAAGATGACCGAGTTACCTCTTCCTTTTGGGGGAGAGGATCCTTCCAGGCCAGGGTTGCTTGTAGTGCTGCTGTCTGCGCTGTGCTCTTTCTGTGAATAGAAAGAGGATTTCAATCTGCAGGGCTGTCATGCCCCTTTTTTAAATACTAAATTCAGACTTTCGTTTTTAAAAAAAAAAGAAAAGAAAAAGAAATTACTATGGAGCCAGTTGCACTCAAATTGGCACAGTCTGTTTCCAGCTGTTAACAATCAGCCTATTAAATCATGTCTCAAACAGGCAAAACATGCCACAAAAGGGCAGACTAGAGTTTTAAATTGTAAATTGAAAGGAAAGCTGGACGGACATTTCTGTAAGGGAGAGCAATTGTTTATTAGAACACTGGAGAGAAAAGAGTAAGGAAAATGTCTCCCTGCTCCCTTCTTATCTGGATTACTTTGCAGTCGGTTTAGGGTTTTTACTGTGTCTGCTGCCAGCCTGCATGCCATAGTAAATTACGTAATTTGTGCCTATACACTAGTCATAATTCAAGCTGTCAGTCTCCCCACCATGCCTGCCAGCACACAGACCCTGCAGGGTGTGTAACACGGGAGGGGGGGGGGGGGTGCTACTTCTGTACATACGTTCAATGAGAATGCCTTCATTATCCAAATGTAGGGGGAGTGCAGTATGTAATGTGTGTGTATGTGAGAATGGACATGTGTATATAACAGAGGAATGCTGTCTTACATCCACTGCTGTGGATGTTTCTACTTGAGGGGGTCCCAACTGCGGTTGGTCATATATGGTTTGATGGCATAGTCTCCTGTCAGAAATTGCAGATTTGCTAAAATCAAAACGTTTCATAGGCACATGTCAATTTTTGGCAATTTTTTTTCCATGGGAAAAGGTCATAGAATCATAGAATAGAATCATAGAATATTAGGTTTGGAAGGGACCTCAGGAGGTCATCTAGTCCAACCCCCTGCTCAAAGCAGGACCAACACCAACTAAATCATCCCAACCAGGGTAAAAATGAATCTTCCCATCTTTCTCATTTCATTTCAATAATGCCATGGCATTTTGTTTCACCTTTCTCATTTCAATTCATTTCCTTTCTATTTTTATATTAAAAATGTTTATATTATATTTAATGATGTAGGTAACATATATCATGTTATATTTCATAGAACTGAATATCAGGGCTGGAAGGGATCTTAGGAGATTGTCTAGTCCAACCCCGTGCTCAAAGCAGGACCAATCCCCAGACAGATTTTTGCCCCAGATCCCTAACTGGCCCCCTCAAGAATTGAGCTCACAACCCTGGGTTTAAGGAGGTCAATGCTCAAACCACTGAGCTATTTTATAATGACGGCATCAAATGAAACCATTTGACCTTATTGAAATGAGATATTTTGATGGTCCCAAATCAAAAAAAGTTTGGCATTTTCATTTTGTGGGAAATTTCAAAATTTTGGCTTTTTGTTCCAGTTTGGAACAACAACAGCAAATCTAAACATTGGCACAGATTTTCCATTTTCCAGCCCCCTCTAATCCCAATCAAAATCTTGCCTTCAAATACTCCAAAAATTTGGAAAAGTTGTCTCTGAGGAGCAACCAGCTGCACCTGTCATCCCCTTCTACTGTCAGGGTACCAGACCTTGGCAAGAGGGGCTGCTACCTTCACCCGCTCCCTTGACGAGTCAGAGTTAGTTCTCTAAGGAAGGGACTTTTACTATATGTCTGTACAGTGCCAAGCACAATGTGGCCCTCACCTGATTGGAGCCTCTAGGGGGACAAATGTGATACAAATAAGTCTTTCCTGAGTACATGAATGACAGCAGCATTGTCTTTCACTGTATAGTGATATGACCCACAGCCACCTTTCCAGTCTATATCAAGTGTCAGTCCAGCACACACTCCATGTGAACATGGTATTGGAGGGGATACGGCTGTCTGAAGCTTACATTTGTATGATAATATGGTACAAGTTGATGTCTGGCCTTAAGTGGGTGAATAGGAGACAGTGTAATCTCCTACTTGTTGAGAGTGTCAGGGGAGAGGATCCTCAGACCCAGACTCACTAGGGTACTAAGCAAGAGCCTTACATGTTATGAATAGGACCCTACCAAATTCACTGTCCATTTTGGTCAATTTCACAGTCAAAGGATTTTAAAAATAGTAAATTTCAACTATTTAAATCTGAAATGTCACAGTGTTGTAATTGTAGGGGTTCTGACCCAAAAAGGAGTTGTGGGGAGGTGTGGAGGGGGGGGTAAGTCACAGTACTGCTACTTTTACTTCTGTGCTGCTGCTGGTGGCAGCACTGCCTTCAGAACTGGGCAGCTGGAGAGCAGCGGGTGCCCAGCTCTGAAGGCAGAGCCACCGCCAGCAGCAGCGCAGAAGGAAGGATGGCATGGTATGGTATTGCCACCCTTACTTCTGCACTGCTGCTGGCGGGACGCTGCCTTCAGAGCTGGGCACCCAGCCAACAGCTGCCACTCTCTGGCCGCCCAGCTCCAAAGGCAGCGCAGATGTAAGAGTCACAATACCGCAACCTCCCTACAATCATCTTGTGACACCACCCCCCGCAACTCCCTTTTGGGTCAGGATCCCCCAATTTGAGAAACTCTGGTCTCCCCCGTGAAATCTGTATAATATAGGGTAAAAGCACACAAAAGACCAGATTTCATGGAGGGAGCCCAGATTTCACAGTCCGTGACACATTTTTCGTGGCTGTGAATTTGGTAGGGCCCTAGCTATGCCACTACACTGCAAGGCCAGATAAGAAAACTGCAACTGATACCCCTCAAACAGGGGCTACACCTGCAAACTCAGTAGGATCAGCTGACTAGCAGCAGACTGCTGATTGGTCACCTCTTAGAATAAAACTTCCTGTTCCTGCCACACTCCTGATCTGAGCAGCTACTTATTGGGCTGGTTGCTGATCCCATCAGACCCCTAAGACCAAGTTCCTGCCTTCTTGCATTGTTCCTGCTCCTTCAGGCTAACTCTGGTTTGACCCTTGGTGTGGTTTCTAACTCTGACCCCGACTCTGGTTTGAACCTTGGTGTGGCTTCTAGCTATGATCCTTGGTGTGAATCCTGACCACAACCATGATTCCACTCTGGGCTCTGACCATTAGATAAGACTGCCCATGGATGGGACCTGACAGGTGGTGGATGGAGTACAAACTGAGAGTTGGTATGATCTGGGGGCCTACGTTGGAAGGAAATGTAAGAGCGAGGCCTCCAGTTTACAGGTGGGAGGCTGGCTTGCCGTCCAGAAGCCAATATTTAGAGACCTCTCTGGGATAGTAGGGATTTGTCTGTCTATCATTCCAATCAAATCTACCAAATTTACAAAGTCTCCTGGGTGTGTTGAATGTATGTGAGTATTAAATGGGAGCAGACGGTGATGTTGGTGTAGGAACTTCATATTTCATAGAAAGGTAGTGCTGGAAAGGACTGTGAGATGTCATCTCATCTTGCCCCCTGTGGTGAGGCAGGACCAAGTAAACCGGGACCATCCCTGACAGGCATTTGTCTGATTTGTTCTTAAAAACCTACAAAGATGGCTGCCTAGCTGGGCTATTGCCTACGTCATGTCTGCTTGCCCCTACCTTCAAAGCAAATGGCAGTACAAGACAAATTGTTAGGGCAGCTCTAAAAAAAAAAAATGCTATGAAGAGACTTGAAGGGAAAGCCAGATGTACATGGAGAAGCAGGGGGTGTGGTCTCTTCACCTGTGCTCTGAAAAGTTTTGGAGCAATTGGGACAGTGGGGAAGAATGAGGGACAGCAGAGATTGAGCTGAAATGACACCATTGCATATGGAAAAACTGAAGAAAATCAAAGCCGCTGATGCACTTTCATCAGTTAACAGCTGCCTGCTACAAAACGGTGTGACTTCTGCTTGTTGGACTTTCCCCGGGTGCATCCCCACATACGCTTCTTCACTGCAGAGCCTTCTCTATTAAGCTCACTCTCTGTGCATAACCCTCTCCTCTGTGCCCAGTAGCCATCTGCCATGGGCTCTCTGTGAATGACATCCCAAGCATGCCCTTCCCCATGAGATGCATGTCCCCATGTAAGACTGCAGCCCTATATATACCTCCAGTCATTCATGTTCCTTCCCCCTCCTACATACGGGGGGGAGCCCATTTTGCCTAGTTAGATGCCTCCCAACTTCAGAACAGAAGTGGAAGGGGACCTGTGCCACCTTCATGCCGTGGAGTGAGCAAAAGGAAATGGAGTGACTTCTGTCCCTGGTAGCCCAGCATGGGACGGCATGGGAGGAGGTAGGCTAGGAAACACTGAAGGGTCGGATCAGAAAATGAGAGGGACAGCAGTAGTTAAATTGGCACCTGCTGTGGCAGCTAAAATGAGCCAAGTTGCCCGAGAAAATTGAACTGTTTGCTGTCACAAGTGGAAACATCTAAATTTAAGATGTCTTTTATGCGTGTTTCGTCCAACCCTGATCTCTGGTTCCTACGTGGGGAGGTCAGTATCGCTACTGAGGCAGAATCAGCAGAAAGGGCTGTGTCTAGGGAGATTGAGAATATAAAACACGCAGAAAAGAAGCTGAGAGGAGGAATTGAACAGAAGAAAAAGTCAGTGAAGGGCAAAGGAAGAAAAGGAAAGTTAGCACAGGCAGGGAGAAGGAAGGAGAAATTGGCTAAAAGGAGGGGGAGAGAGAGAAATTGAATAGAGACAGAGGAAAGAGGCAGAGAAAATAAATGGAAAGAGATCAAAGAAAGGATCATATAAAGGGACAAAGTAGAATGGAGGAGGATGGAATAAAGATGCAGGAAACAATGGACTAGAGAGGAAAACAAATAAGACCTTGCCCAAACTGGATTTCATAGAAACGTAGGACTGGAAGGGACCTTATTAGGTCATCTAGTCCAGTCCCTTGCACTGAGGCAAGGACTATGTGTGATCTAGATCATCCCTAGAAAGTGTTTTTCTATATTTGGATAAATGTATGTCCCTTCCCAGTAACAATTCATTCTGCTCGTTGGTGGCCTGGGTCAAAGCATTAAGCCTATTACTTCAGCACTATAGAAGAGCCTGCTTCATCCCCTTGACAATGCCATCAAAGCCCAAGAGACAGCATGAAGACTGGCACTGCACTTCTGAAGGGAAACCTCGAACAAACCAGCAAACAATTATTCAAGGGGTAAAAAAAATCATTAAGAGACTGCTTTGTTCTCACCTTGTAGTCATAGAAATATTTTCCAAGAAGGGACATTTGCTCAGAATTCTCGCTTCCTTACTTCTTTCAGACCCATCTGTTGTGGTAATGGTAGGAACACAAAGAAAGCTAATTTGTATATGTTGTTAGTTGGTGTTAGTAATGGGTTTTTATGTATCACAATATTTTTAATTATTACTATTGTGGGGCGAATTACTTCAGAGATGAGTTACCTCCCACAGTATTCTTGCCACCAAGTTAAAGAAGTATGGGCTGGATTAATGGACTGTAAGGTGGATAGAAAGCTGGCTAGATCGTCGGGCTCAACGGGTAGTGATCAATGGCTCCATGTCTAGTTGGCAGCCGGTTTCAAGTGGAGTGCCCCAAGGGTCGGTCCTGGGGCCGGTTTTGTTTAATATCTTTATTAATGATCTGGAGGATGGTGTGGACTGCACTCTCAGCAAGTTTGCAGATGACACTAAACTAGGAGGCGTGGTAGATACACTAGAGGGTAGGGATCGGATACAGAGGGACCTAGACAAATTAGAGGATTGGGCAGAAAAAAACCTGATGAGGTTCAACAAGGACAAGTGCAGAGTCCTGCACTTAGGACGGAAGAATCCCATGCACTGCTACAGACTAGGGACCGAATGGCTAGGTAGCAGTTCTGCTGAAAAGGACCTAGGGGTCACAGTGGGCGAGAATCTGGATATGAGTCAACAGTGTGCTCTTGTTGCCAAGAAGGCTAACGGCATTTTGGGCTGTATAAGTAGGGGCATTGCCAGCAAATCGAGGAACGTGATCATTCCCCTTTATTCGACATTGGTGAGGCCTCATCTGGAATACTGTGTCCAGTTTTGGGCCCCACACTACAAGAAGGATGTGGAAAAATTGGAAAGAGTCCAGCGGAGGGCAACAAAAATGATTAGGGGTCTGGAGCATATGACTTATGAGGAGAGGCTGAGAGAACTGGGATTGTTTAGTCTCCAGAAGAGAAGAATGAGGGGGGATTTGATAGCAGCCTTCAACTACCTGAAGGGGGGTTCCAAAGAGGATGGAGCTCGGCTGTTCTCAGTGGTGGCAGATGACAGAACAAGGAGCAATGGTCTCAAGTTGCGGTGGGGGAAGTCCAGGTTGGATATCAGGAAAAACTATTTCACTAGGAGGGTGGTGAAACACTGGAATGCGTTACCTAGGGAGGTGGTGGAGTCTCCTTCCTTGGAGGTTTTTAAGGCCCGGCTTGACAAAGCCCTGGCTGGGATGATTTAGCTGGGAATTGGTCCTGCTTTGAGCAGGGGGTTGGACTAGATGACCTCTTGAGGTCCCTTCCAACTCTGATATTCTATGATTCTATGATTCTATGATTCTATGATACCTCCCCTGCTGTTGTGGCTGAAGTCGATTTGGAAACCTCTTTCCATAGTATATCTGTCCCCTCTCCCACAAAAACCTTGGAATATCAACATCTCAGGGAAGAAAGCCCTTCTACTGTATGTACCTGCCAACTAGGAGAGGCAAGGTGACTTAATGGATGTAGCACTAGATTGGGACTCAGGAGATTTGGGTTTTATTCTTGGCTCTGCCAATGGCTTGCTGGGTGACTTTGGGTAAATCACCTAAGCCCTTGCTGGGTTGTTTCTATTAGGAGAAATTGATGATACTAGTCAGGTATTTCTTTGATGAAATCCTCTTTTGGTTTTGGTTTTTTACAAAGAATGTACCAGGTCCTGTTTCCCTGAAGACAGTAGGAACAACGAGCGGGGAAGTTTCCTTGCTCACAATTTCCAAGCCTGCCTTTCCAATCAGTGTTCTGCCCCCAAAAAAGCTCTGCCTCTTTTGGTTTCCTCCCAGGGCCATGTTCACAGTTTCTCTTGTTGTCGTCTCACTTTCTGTCTGCTTCCTGGAGCCTTTCACACACAGACAGGCAGCTGCAACCAGATCAATTCCCCAGCCCCTGCATTTTGCAGTCCCAGGCCATGTCGCTCAGCTTCTCCAGCCTTGCCATACTGCTCCATACCTTGGGCAATGGCTACTATGGTTTCAGCTATTACTAAGCCAAGGGGCATTTAATTGCTCGCTCATTTAGCCTGAATGAAAGGTGTCTAGCATGCCATCAACTTCAGCAAGGTCTGTGATTGCCCATAGATCAGACACGCTTGCCAGCAGACACCAATACCCTCCCGCACCACGCTCTAATAATTATCACATCTGGCCTGCAGACCCACAGCAGCCCTACCCCCTAACATGCAGCATATGGCCCATTCTGGTCCAGTTTCCTCCCATCAGAATCAGGCCTCCCACCACATCCCAAGCCTTTTTCCTAAGCCCTACTATGGTTTTTTGAAGAGCCATTGACAAACAGCAGTCGGCCAGCCTCACTTGCTCCAGTGCTAGCTGCTGCTTTCCGCAAAGGAACGTTGGGTTCTATTCCAGGAAACTTGCAGCGCTTTCTTCTGCTGTAGGCCCATACGTCCAGTCTGAAGAATAGGAAGAAAGAGTAGTTTTTTCTTGCTGCTGGTTCTAACTGAGGGCCAGGAAGCAGGAGGTGCTTCTTGACAGTGGAGAGTCATGCTAGGGTGGCATTCATAACAGACAGGAGATTTACTCAGGCATTCCTCTCCGTTCCTACATACCTTTCCTCCTACAAAGCACAGCACTTCCTGGTGGTTGGTCTCACCAAACCTTGGTAGCAGTGGATTGTAGTATATTGAAAACTCTGTTAAAATTACAAGCTATCACTTTAAGAATAAGGGGTTTCCTGGTCCTGCTTGCAGGAGAGGGCTTTATAGGGAAGTGTGCAATCTGGTCTGGTCTAGCAGCAGGCACTCTGCGAAGAGCCAGCCTAGAGCAAGGTGGACTGAGCTGTGCCTCTCTGCCTAAGGGAACAGCTTGCTTTGTGTCTCTGGTTTTGGTTCTTGTGTTATAGTTCTCAATTTTAAGAAATAAAGTAGTGTTATGTTGCAATCTTGCAGAAAGATAAAAACACAGAATACTCTACCTTCTCTGTTTGTATACTGTGAACATAATATGAGAGAGACCAAATAGTTGAGGTTATATGTTTTACCGGACCAGCTTCTGTTGGTGGAAGGTAGCAAGTTTCAGAGCTTTTCTTCGGGTCTGGGGAAGGACATCCTTGATTGGGACAGATCCTTGAGCATAATGGTAACACATGTTGTAGGAAGTCCCTTGAAATGAACTGGGCAACTGAAGGTTAGATTGTTATACAAAGGAATTTAAAGTGGGCAGTAAAGGGTAGCAGGCAATGTGGTGTGTTACAAATTCTTGTAATGAGCCATAAAACCAGTATCCCTGTTGAGTCCATGGACATAACATGGTTAGCAGAGGGCTAGGAAGAGGGTGGAAGGATAATTTTGAAGACAGGAAGTGTAAAGGAGGGGAACTGGTCTGGAAAGGCAGTGTGTGATGCAGAGAAGATTCACACTTAAACTGTAATAAAACAAGAACGTTTATGATCACTCACTTTTCAGAGTCCTTACATTTTGGGGAAGATATACAGTAGACCTGTCATCATCACCATCTGAGAAGCATGATTGTGAACACTGCCTAAAGAGCTAAATTGGTTTTCAAGCAATGTTTTCACTAAACACTTCTACTTGGTAGGGTGCTTTGGGCCTTTGGCTTCGGTTTCAGCCAATGCACACTTTGTGGTAATGGAAGCAGTCTTAAATCTGTGACTGGCCCTAATTTGCTTGACATTTTCCGGGGACTGCTTCTGGCACTAACAGCACCACATGGCTTCCCTGCGTTACTGACAGTCAATCTGGTATCGCTCAAAGTGTAGCAAAATACACAGGTCATGGGAAAACTTCAGCTCCAGAGTTTTAAGATTACCTAATGACAGCTTCGTTCCATTTTGCACTTACACAATTTAAAGGCAAGAGTGTCAGACTTCTGACTTCCTTTAGAGAAATCCACCCAAGAAGTTGTGATGGGTGCCAGATGGGAAACAATTTTCTCATCCTGAAAAAAGTTCTGGTATTTTAAAAAAAAATCCCCATTCCATATTGGGATGAAACTGAGAGCTTCTGAAAATTTTTACATGTGCGTGCAAGAGAATATTCTACAGCAGGGTAGGCAATAGCCTGCTGGCTCTCACCTGGGATATGGGAGACGCAGATGTGATGGGTTCCCCCGGGGGGCCACCTGGAACTGGGGTACCACTGAGCCCCCTGACCCACCTGCCTGGGCTCCCTCTTACACTGTACTGCTGTGACAAGCTACAAAGCCCTCCAGCCTGCACTTTCACCAGCATACATACAGGTAGGGGCACACCCTACTGCAGTTACAAGCAGGCTCTCTGACCAGCCATTGCATGGGAAGGTTACTCCCAGCTCCTTAGGTGCACACCCTCTCTGGAGTATAAACCCCAAATTATACCGTCTTGCGCTGCACAGGCAACTGTACAGCGTGAGCTCATTAAATCGCCCCCTCCCTCAATGTGGAGAGGAATATGCAACAGCCTTTTGCCCCTGAATTATGATTTTCACACACTTCACTCCAGCTCACTGGTTTAGATAAATCAAAAACAAGTTTATTAACTACAAAAGATAAATTTGAAGTGATTATAAGTGATAGCAAACAGATCAAAGCAGATTACCTAGCAAATAAACAAAAAATACAAACTAAACTTAATATATTAAATAGATTGGATATGAATAGCAGATTGTCACCCTAAGAGATGATACAAGCAGGCTGCAGATTCTCAAGGGGCAAGTTGCACTTGCTTACAGCTTGGAATCCCCAGGTGTTTCATTCACAGGCTAAAATCCCGTTAGCCTGGGTCCAGCACTTCCCCCAGTTCAGTCTTTGTTCCTCAGATGGTTCCAGGAGTCCTCTTGTGTGGGGAGTGAAGAACGTCAGATGATGTCACTCCCTGCCTTATATAGCTTTTCCATATGACGCGAACTCTTTGTTCCCAAAGCTCGGTTCCCAGACCGGTCTGTGGAAAAATACTGATTTTGGATAGATGGAGTCTAGAGACATGTGGTCACATCACATGTCCTTGTAGAGACATAGCAGCTATCACTCATAGGCTGTCTGGAGTGTTCTCAGGAAGGCTCCCAAAGTGGGAGATAAGCTTCTCCTAAGGCCTATTGCTTTTTTCCTAATGGCCCATTGCCCCAAATAGGCCTTCCCCACCCCTATCCAGACCAGTGGTCTCCAACCTTTTTAAGCACACGATCACTTTTTGAATTTAAGTGCAACTTAGGATCTACCTCAAAGAAAATGTAGAAATAACAGGAATCACACAAACCCAAGCACTCTTGCCTGCCCCCTACTCCGCCCCTTCTCTGAGGCCCCACCCTGCTCATTCCATCCCTCCTCTCTCCATTGCTTGCTCAACCCCACCTTCACTCACTTTCACCGGGCTGGGACAGTGGGTTGGGGTCTGGGAGGGGGTACGATGTGTGGGAGGGGGCTCAGGGCTGGGGCCGGGCATTAGGGTGCAGGAGGGGATGCATGGTGTGGGATCTGTGAGGGAATTTGGGTGCAGGGGGGGGGCTCAGGGCTGGGGCAAGGGGTTGGGTGAAGTAGGGGTTCGGGATGTGGGCTCTGGCAGCACAGCGGGGCTAAGGCAGACTGTAGGGGTGTAACTGCACTGGCAGCGGCTCCTGTGGGGGAGGGGCAAGTGGCTCCATGTGCTGCCCCCATTCACAGGCATCGCCCCCGCAGCTCCCATTGGCCGCGGGTCCCCATTCCTGCTAATGGGAGCTGTGGGGGCGGTACCTGCAGGCGAGGGCAGTGCGTGGAGACTCCCTACTCCCCCTCTCACCGGGGGCCACAGGAACGTGCTGGCCACTTCCCGGAGCGGCGCGGGGCCAAGGCAGGCAGGGAGTCTGCCACCGGACTATTAGTGGCCAATCTCCCGGTTTGGCTGCAGGAGGGTTGGCAACTCTAGACTGAGACTGAGATTGACCGTCAGAGGCTCCACAATCGACTAGTCGATCACAATGTACCGGTTGGTGACCACTGATCTAGACTGAAAGCATCTTGTCTAGTGGGCGTTACCCAGGTGTAACTGCACTTAAAATAGAGATACACGGTCAATATTCCTAACTCCGGATACAAAAATGATACATGCATACAAGTAGTATAATTATATTCAGCAAATCATTACTTTTCCAATGACATCTCACATGACCCATCTTGCATAAAATGCATCATACTTATGCCATAATCATATCATAGCGAAGCATATGGGGTGCAGTGTCACAAAAGTTTCAATTCCCTGTTCTCAGGCAGAGCTGGGATTTGAACCTGGATCTCCCATATCTGCCCCGGACCTGACTGCTTGGCTACACTGGGGCAGGCATCGCTTCTACACGAATGGCAAAATTTGGTTTTGTTGACTGAGCATTATCCGTTGAAACGCTTTTAACAAAATAATTCAAACCCAGCGCTAATAGTGACCCGCCATGCTTCATAGTGTATAGGAGTTGTTTGCTATTTTAAAACAGTTCTATCTGATACACTGTTGTCCGAAATGTTCCCAGCAAAGCAAGGTTTCCTAAAGACTGATTGATAGATTTGATAGCATCATTGGCACCATCCCGGGGGAGGTTGCCCCTTCTGAGACCCTCTTCCCTCCCGAGTGCACCCCTTTCAAGTGACAAGCATGTGCCTGCACTGCTCTTTGGGGTAAGACCCCATGATCCAAACCACTCCCTGAGTGGGTCTCCGGGTTACACCCCCTGTGATCCCTAGCAGGCCCCATGGGCTCGGCATCTGGAAGCATTTCCCTTAGGGAGCCTGTGGACTGTACAGAATGCAGTGTCACAGAAGCAGCTTCTTCAAAGCAAAACAAGATTTATGAGGGCTTGTCTATACGGCAAGTTACTGCACAGCAAGCCAGGGTGTGAATTTACAGTGCACCAGCTTGCCATGCAATACCGTGCTGTGTGGACACTGCCGGATGCCACTGCACAGCTAAATGGTGTGCTGTAGAATCACACCCTGGTTTGCCCCACAGTAACCTGCTGTGCAGATAAGCCTTCATTCCGCCTCTATCCGCCTGCAGCATTTGACCCCTTTCTGTTTCTCCCTTTCTGGAGGGCGAATCTTTTAAAAGATCATTGTCTTTTGATCTCCAAATCATCTGCCTTAGCAAAACAGTTGTGTAACCAGGGTTGGAGCTGAGGAATCCCGCTTCATGGCTATAAACCTGGCTATTGTGTTTGAGTACCTGGATTCTCCTAATCTAGGCCATTGTGTTACCTGTTCTGCTTGTTTTCTCTAACAGCCCCTTTGATTTAGCACGTAGCCCATCACAGACAAACACACAAAGGCATGTGCAATATCACACACGATAATATAGATATTTCCCACTGCTCCATAATCATCTCTCAACATTTCATTCAGCAGTCTGTTGGGTTTGGATTATATCCAGCTGTACTGCATTCTGGAGAGCTCTTTCAGTACAGTCACACTAAAATCATGAGTGCTGTGAGCTCTCCATAGTTAAATGCTAATCTTTTATGCTAAAGCCCCAGGATATTTTCTGCATCACAACAAAAAAGAACAGCTGATTTACAAAGATTAGGGGAGAAACGGGAAAGGCACTTCAAAAGGAAGACGACCCAAATTGACGGAGTAAAACTTTCAAAAGTACCTAAGTGATTTAGCAACCTAAATTCTGTTTTTAAAAGTCGCTTGGGCACTAGGAGCCTCAGACTTGGTCCTCAAATAGTTTTTGTACTGGTAAAATCATATTGGTTAGGGATGTGACTTTTTTTTACTGATGCAGTTATTTCGGTACAACCCCAGGTGTGAACACAGTTAAAGCAGCATAAAGATGTCTTATTGTGGTATAACTTATTCCTTTTTCTGTACAGGAATAAGTTGTCTTGGTATCACTGCATCCGCACTAAAGGGATTGTACAGCTTGAACTCAGCTAGTGTAGTGGTACAACTTTTGTGTGTAGACAAGGCTTCAGTTACTTTGAAAGTCAAGGTGCCTAAGTGATTTAGGCACTTTTCAAAAGTCTACCCTTTGTCTAAAGTTTTTATAAGAACATATTGAGTCAGATCAAAGGCCAGTGCCAGGTGCCCCTAAGTGATTTAGGCACTTTTCAAAAGTCTACCCTTTGTCTAAAGTTTTTATAAGAACATATTGAGTCAGACCAAAGGCCAGTGCCAGGTGCCCCAGAGGGAATGAACAGAACAGGTAATGATCAAGTGATCCATCCCCTGTCGCCCATTCCCAGCTTCTGGCAAACAAAGTCTATGGACACCATCCCTGCCCTTCCTCGCTTATAGCCATGGATGGACCTATCCTTCATGAATGTATCTAGTTCTTTTTTGAACCCTGTTATTGTCTTGGCCTTCACAACATCCTTTGGCAAAGAGTTCCGCAGACTGTGTGTTGTGTGAAGAAATACTTCCTTTTGGTTGTTTTAAACCTGCGGCCTATTAATTTCATTTGGTGCCCCCTAGTTCTTGTGTTATGAGAAGGAGTAAATAACACTTCCTTATTTACTTTCTTCACACCAGTCATGATTTTATAGACCTCTATCATATCCCCCTTAGTCATCTCTTTTTCCAGCTGAAAAGTCCAAGTCTTATTAATCTCTTCTCATACGGAAGCCGTTCCATACTCCTAATAATTTATGTTCTCCTTTTCTGAACCTTTTCCAATTTCAATATATCTTTTTTGAGATGGGGTAAACACATCTGCACACAGTATTCAAGATGTGGGCGTACCATGGATTTATATAGAGGCAATAAGATATTTTCTATCTCATTATCTATCCCTTTCCTAATGATTCCCAACATTCTGTTCGCTTTTTTGACTGCCGCTGCACATTGAGTGGATGTTTTCAGAAAACTATCCACAATGACTCCCAGATCTCTTTCTTGAGTGGTAACAGATAATTTAGACCCCATCATTTTATATGGATAGTTGGGATTAGGTTTTCCAGTGTTCATTACTTTGCATTTATCAACATTGAATTTTATCTGCCATTTTGTTGCCCAGTCACCCAGTTTTGAGAGATCCTTTTGTAGCTCTTTGCAGTCTGCCTAGGACTTAACTATCTTGAGTAATTTTGTATCATCTGCAAATTTTGACACCTCACTGTTTACCCCTTTTTCCAGATCATTTATGAATATATTGAATAGGACCAGTCCCAGTACAGACCCCTGGGGGACACTACTATTTACCTCTCTCCATTCTGAAAACTGACCATTAATTCCTACCCCTTGTTTCCTATCTTTTAACCAGTTACCAATCCATGAGAGGACCTTCCCTTTTATCCCATGTCAGTTTACTTTGCTTAAGAGCCTTTGGTGAGGGATCTTGTCAAAGGCTTTCTGAAAATCTAAGAACACTATATCCACTGGATCCCCCTTGTCCACAGGCTTGTTGACTGCCTCAAAGAATTCTAGTGAATTCTAGTGAAGCATGATTTCCCTTTACAAAAATCTATGTGTCTGACAATTTTGTTCTTTACTATAGTTTCAACCGGTGTGCCTGGCACTGAAGTCAGGTTTACCGCCCTATAATTACCAGGAAAACCTCTGGAGCCCTTTTTAAAAAATGGCATCACATTAGCTATCCTCCAGTCATCTGGTACAGAAGCTGATTTAAATGATAGGTTACAGATGACAGTTAGTAGTTCTGCAATTTCACATTTGAGTTCCTTCAGCGCTCTTGGGTGAATATCATCTGCTCCTGGTGACTTATTACTGTTTAGTTTATCAATTTGTTCCAAAACCTCCTCTAATGACACTTCAATCTGGGACAGTTCCTTAGATTTGTTACCTAAAAAGAATGGCTCCGGTTTGGGAATCTCCCTCACATCCTCAGCTGTGAAGACCGATGCAAAGAATTCATTTAGTTTCTCCGCAATGGCCTTATTGTCCTTGAGTGCTCCTTTAGCATCTCGATCGTCCAGTGGCCCCATGGGTTGTTTAGCAGGCTTCCTGCTTCTGATGTACTCAAAAAAAAATTTGCTATTACTTTTTGAGTCTTTGGCTAACTGTTCTTTAAATTCTTTTTTGGCCTTCCTAATTATATTTTTACACTTCATTTGCCAGAGTTTATGCTCCTTTCTATTTTCCTCACTAGGATTTAACTTCCACTTTTTAAAAGATGCCTTTTTGCCTCTCGCTGCTTCTTTTACTTTGTTGTTTAGCTCTTTTTTGGTTCTCTTAGTATGTTTTTTAATTTGGGGTATACATTTAAGCTGAGCCTCTATTATGGTGTCTTTAAAAAGTTTCCATGCAGCTTGCAGGGATTTCACTTTTGGCGCTGTACCTTTTAATTTCTGTTTGACTAACCTCCTCATTTTTGTGTATTCCCCTTCCTGAAATTAAATGCTACTGTGTTGGGCTGTGTGATGTTTTCCCTGCCACAGGGATGCGAGATTTAATTATATTATGGTCGCTATTACCAAGCGGTCCAGCTCCTGTGTTCCACTTAGGACTACATCAAGAATTGTTTCAGAGTAGCAGCCGTGTTAGTTAGATATGCATCCGAAGAAGTGGGCTGTAGTCCACGAAAGCTTATGCTCTAATAAATTTGTTAGTCTCTAAGGTGCCACAAGTACTCCTGTTCTTCTTTTTATCAAGAATTGCTTCTCCTCTTGTGGGTTCCAGGACTAGCTGCTCCAAGAAGCAGTCATTTAAGTCGACATGAAACTTTATCTCTGCATCCCGTGCTGAGGTGACGTGCCCAGTCAATATGGGGATAGTTGAAATCCCCCATTATTATTGAGTTTTTTATTTTAAAAGACTCTCTAATCTCCCTGAGCATTTCACAGTCGCTATCACCATCCCGATCAGGTAGTCGGTAGTATATCCCTACTGTTATATTCTTATTATTAGAGCATGGAATTACTATTCATAGAGATGCTATGGTATAGGTTGGTTCATTTCAGATTTTTACTTCATTTAATTCTAATCTTTCTTTCACATATGGTGCCACTCCCCCACCAGCATGACCTGTTCTGTCCTTCCAATATATTTTGTACCCTGGTATTACTGTGTCTAGAGCCATCCCTTGGGTACGGTAAATCTGGGTGGCTGTTCAGGGCTCCATGCTTTGGGGGGCCCCATGGTCCGGTGTGAGTGGCCGGTGCCCGAGACCCCGGGGGCGTGGGACAGCAACTGAGACCCCGGGCTCAGGGCTGGCACTGGGACCCCAAGGATGCTGTAGCAACCCCCGCACTCCTAATTCTTGTGCCTATGGCGGGGGGCTGATTTGTCCTGAGCCCCTCACCCCCCTAGGAATGGCCCTGACTGTGTCCCATTCATTATCCTCATTCTACCAAGTGTCTGTTATGCCTATTATATCAATATCCTCATTTAATATAGTGCACCAGTCACGGGCTGGCAGATTTCCTATTGATGGAATTTTGCCCTTCCCAGTGACCTATGTGTGTCAGACATGAGCTGATGTTACACAGTGCAGAAATTGATTCTCCAGCACCTGGAGACTTGCACTAAGCATCGCGTAATTTCATGAGACCAAGGCTATGCAAAAACTATGACCTAGGGATGTGACTCCCATCTCAGGTACACGTGCAACTGCCACTGTTCGTGCTATCTCAGCTATACTATTTATGCTTGCGCCAGCTCTCATCAAGCAAGCATGCTTATTTGTACGTGAACTGGGAATCCAACCCCTAGTTTGGACTTTAGATGTAGCCATAGAGATGAGTCAGGACACAAATGTGATGTCAGAGGGAGGGAGTCCTTCCACGTGAACGTGTGTGCACACACACAGACACACACACACACGCCCTTAAGCTCGCAGGAACAGTATAATATTGAAATGGAATTTTCCGCAACCATAGAGACATGGGTACAAAATATGAAGGAAGCCAGGCCCTCTCGTGCCACATGGAAGACATAGAAGGTCATCCGCTAAATTCGTTGTGGTGTTTTTGATTTTTGAATCTGATTTATTTTAAAATGTGCCCCTCCAAACCTCTAGGAACTAGATAAAAACAATAAATAATAAAAAACAATGAAGACCAACGTCTAAACTATAAGATCCTTTTGAACACATCCTCTGAAATAACCCACTCAGCCGATTTTCATGTGATTCCATTCTCCACACCTGATCCTTGACAAATATGTAGTCCATACAAGATCTTCCTTTGACAAAAGGCAGCAGTAGCTGTGATCGGTTGCATTTCTATAACTATCTAATTGTCACATTAATAGAAACTGGACATATTGCTCTACTTTCCAGCTGTCATCTTCTTCTTATTTGAAAAATTATCAGTCACTTTAAACAAAAATATGTGTTTTCTAATTAACAGATTATAATGAACTGGCTCATGCATTTGGGTATCACTGCCATCTATTGGGTGGACTCAGATGTGCTGAAGTGTGTATCCTAGGCCTTAGACAGTTACCACGTGTAAACTAGCAGTACTGATTAAATAAATGGAGATATCCTATCTCCTAGAACTGGAAGGGACCTTGAAAGGTCATCAAGTCCAGCCCCCTGCCTTCACTAGCAGGACCAAGTACCAGATCCTTAAGTGGCCCCCTCAAGGATTAAACTCACAACCCTGGGTTTAGCAGGCCAATGCTCAAACCACTGAGCTATCCCTCCCCCTGATTGGGGGACATCCCTTGTGGTCAGTTGTGGTTAGCCTACAGGGATATGCTAAACTTAATTTTGTTTTCTAAAGACTTACATCAAGCACACAGTGGTAAGACTTTGTGAAGAGCTGCTTAATAAGGAAGCCATCTGCAGTGTGTAACAACTTTATTGAGCCTCCCGTCACGTGACCAATACTATATATTCTTGGTCAGTAGATGATGCTCTATAAACTAGCTGCATGTATAAATATATACAGGTCTATCTGGTTTATATAGCACTCCTGTAACAAACATACCCCAACAGCCACATCATGAGAAACAATAAATGAAGACACTTTTTATGGAAGCTTAAAATAAAGTGTTCCGTAAGCAGCAAAGTAGCACCTACATGGGACATCAGTAACACACATAATTCGCTGGGCCTGCCAAGTCCTTTCCAGCCTTTCTCCAAGTGAAACTAATTACATCTGGTCTAAATACACCCACGAATTCCAGCGAGTATCCACTCACATTCCACAATCAGGCTCATAACCTGTTTGTATTTGTTTTACCTCCACAAACAGTCCAGCCGTCATGTTTGACTCACACAAATGCTCATAGAGGGTGAAATTCACTCCTGTGCAGAGTGCTTAAGAAGCACGTAAGTCTTGGTCTGACTTTCTGTACAGGGGTGAGTTTCACCTAGAAAGACATTTCTAAGCTCACGTGCTTGAGTATCTGACCTGGTAGTGAAACAGGACACGTCCATGGGGCAGGGTTATCTGATACCATTCTCTTCAGTGGCTGCTGGCTGGCACAGTATAATCTTTCTTGGAATGGAAATATACTGGAAAGTGCATTAAATGTGTCTATCTATCAAACTATCTCTCTTGAGTTTTTATACTGCCTCCCAGCACCATGGTATCTGAGAACCTTCCATGTAAAATTAATAACAACAGCAAAGTCCGCGGTGGACTTCTTGAAGACAGTTAATAAATGCAAACTAGCACTTCATTTTCAGGGTGAAAACTCTGCTTAGATTAGGACATTTGTTTTGATTGGTAGTGGTTTAGGGGGATAGAAAAGGGTGTCAGTGCTGTGAGGAACATTCTTATGAAGGAAAGATGTTTCCAAAGAAGAAATAATGTGCTTCCTTTTATTTTTTCCAAGGGGGAGGGACAGTTAAGCTTAAGCTCTGCTAAATAGTAATAATATTCTAACTGAGTTCCTAGAACCAAGTGTTCTGTACGTCAGATAAAACCTGATTTTATGATTGCTAATAACATTAATAGTTGTCAGGTTTCAGAGTAGCAGCCGTGTTAGTCTGTATCCGCAAAAAGAACAGGAGTACTTGTGGCACCTTAGAGACTAACAAATTTATTAGAGCATAAGCTTTCGTGGACTACAGCCCACTTCTTCGGATGCATATAGAATGAAACATATATGTGTGTATATATATCTCCTCAATATATGTTCCATTCTATATGCATCCGAAGAAGTGGGCTGTAGTCCACGAAAGCTTATGCTCTAATAAATTTGTTAGTCTCTAAGGTGCCACAAGTACTCCTGTTTTATTAATAGTTGTGAAAGCTAATATAAAGAGGGTGAACAGATGTTATGCTTCAGGGCATAAGATAATAGCCTGTGGAGGGCCGGAAAAAAATCCAACAACAAAAACCCTATTCCCATGTATAAAGCATTACACAACTGGCCCAAAAATTTCCAACATTTAGTATCACTTTTCCTTTAAATCTCAAAATTTCAAATTATATTAACACACTCCTGTTTCACTTTTCCTCTGGCATCTCAGAGCACTTAACATCAAGCTTTTCATCACCATAATGGAGGCACAGAGTAGTTAAGAAATGTGTCCAAGGTCACCCAGGAAATCAGTAGCAGAGCCAGAAATAGCAGGCAGAAGTCATGATGTCCAATCCCCTACACTAAACCCATAGATACTAGACCATCATCCATTATGTTGTTCCAAAAGAGGGGACTGGAGGGAAGAAATTGTCCAGCCAACCCCTCCCCCCAAAGAAAAATAAAATGTTTTCTGGAGGAGAAGTAAAGTGTATATAGCAGGATTTTTTATTATTATTATTTGCAGAGTAGATCTCTTGGAATAGAGGAATATACTGGATGGACGAGGAACATTGCCATGTTGTTCCCAAGCCAAGAAGCCCTTATTTTCCAGCATTAGATAATTCCCCAGCAAGAATAAAGCAAACATCAAGGTTAAGTGATAATGAGTCAGGAGGCCAATGCTAACCAGCAAGGGAAGGACATGTGAGCAGTCTGACAAGATGACAAAGGCCAGACCCTATGGCAAATACAGTTCAGAAACAGAGAGCTAAATTTCTCAGGAAGAACCTAAGATTGAGGGGATGAGGGGTGGTTAAAACAGCAAATGTGCCTCAAAATACTAACAAACAGTAGTAACGCTTCACCCCTTTAACTAAATGCAAGTGAGGCTGAGAAGAGAGCAGGTTGTATAAACAGTGCTGTGAGCACACCGCAGCCCAAATGAACCTTTCACTGATCCTTTCAAACAAACCGTGAAGCCATATTATCCAACCTCGAAAAAATCACCCAAGCCTCACATGAGTGGGGTGATTCCTATTCACACCATTTGCTCCTTTTGAGTTCCTGCCTCTCCCACCCATTGGTCCAAAAAGTTATCAAATTCCTCCAGAGTTTGACGGTCATTAGGCCAGGTTTTGCACAGGGAAGTTGTACCTATTGGGTTCCGGGAAGTGAGCGGGCGTAAGCCCGCTCACTGCTAAAGGATCTCCCCCCAGCCTAAGGGGAGGATCCACAGGACCTGGAACTCAAATAATTACGGGGGACAACTAATGTAAAAACAGGGACAGGAGTGTGGTCAAAGGGTCAAAAGAAGAGAACCAGACGGGGACACCGAGCAGAGAACCCCGGACAGCGCCCACTGCTCCTCAAAGGTGTCAAGGGAGCCAGTGGACGCCGCCCAGAGGAACTCTGCCCGGATACGTGAACGGACAGAGGATCGGAAACAGGCCCCACAGTCACAGGCACCTCCATCGGCCAACCTCCTCTCCCTGGTTTTATAGATGGCCTGTTTAGCCAGTGCCAAGAGGAAGTTGACCAGGAGGTCCCGCGACTTTGTGGGGCCACGGATAGGGAGTGCATAAATGAGAAGGTGAGGGGAAAAGTGTAACCAAAAACGTAACATAATGTCGGTGAGTAGCCGGTGTAGGGGCTGCAACCTGGCACACTCTAAGTAAACGTGAGCCAGGGTCTCCCTCACGCCGCAGAAAGGACAGGTGTCCGGGACAGGGGTAAACCGCGCCAAGTACACGCCCGTGCTCACGGCCCCATGAAGGAGCCGCCAGCTGAGATCCCCGGCGGGCCTCGGGACCAGAGTGGAATAGAGGCTGGCCCACCGGGGCTTCTCACCCTCGACAGGTGGCAGGAGGTCCCGCCACTTTGTATCGGGGCGGGACACGAGGGTGAGGAAGTGAAGAGTGTGGAGCACAAGCGTGTAGAGATGTTTCCTTGGCGCGGTCAGGAAACGAACCGGCTGCAAGTCGTGCAGCCGGCTCACGGAGAAGGGGCGGGGGGGCCGGTTGGGTCCACGGGGCAGGGGCTCAATGAAAAGGTCCGGAGGGCCAGGGGTGGAGGGTGGGCGGGGCGTGCCCTCGTGCAGGATCCGGTCGAGGCAAACCCGAGCAGCGGGCGGCAAAGCGGCCCTCACCTCCTGAAGTACGCGCTGGGGAGTACAAGGCCTGGAGAGCCCCATGCGCCGAGCGAGCGTCAGGGGATCCAGCCAGTCTCCCCGGTCGTAGTCCAGGAGGTCTCCGACTCTAGTGACTTCTGCCAGGATCAACCTCTGGCGCACCGCGGGGGACTCCGCCACCTGCACACGAAGCTGGGGATTGTGTAGCAGGGGCTCCGCGAGGAGATCTGCCCCTTCGGTGGCCGCCACGGACCTGGTCGCTGAGAACAGTTTCCAGGTCCGGAGGAGGTCCTGGTAGAATACCGGCAGCCCGGAGAGGTCTCGCGGAAGACCTCTCAGATCGAGATAAAAGAGCTGCCGGTCGTATCGGAGCCCTCGGAAGCGGCGCAGGAAGGCGTGCGCCAATACGCTCCACGCCGGACTACCTGCACCATAAAGGAGCCTCTGCAGGGCCTGGAGGCGGAAGACATGGACCTGAGTGTGGAGGCACCTCAGGCCCTGCCCTCCCTCCTCCAGGGGCAGATGGAGGACCCCTGCAGAGACCCAGTGCAGTCCTGGCCAAAAGAACTCCAGAATCACCCTCCGGAGGTCGGCCAGGAAGCCCGGGGCCGGGACCAGGGTGTTGAGACGGTGCCAGAGCATGGACAGGACTAGTTGATTGAGTACCAGTGCCCTCCCACGAAGGGAGAGGCACCGGAGTAGTCCTGTCCATTTCCGGAGCCGCTCCGTCACCCTGCCCTGTAAACCTTGCCAGTTCTCCGGCGGAGACGGATGCGTGGCAGAAAGGTAAACGCCAAGATAGAGCAGCGGACCTGCGCTCCACCGGATGGCCTGAAGCGCGGGTGGGAGGGAGCTCGCCTGCCACCCGGCCCCTACCACCAGGCCAGAGCTCTTGACCCAGTTGACCCGGGCGGAGGAGGCCGCCGAGTACACGGTCTGGCAAGCCTCCACCCGCACCAAGTCGCCCGGGTCCTGGACCACGAGGAGCACATCGTCGGCATACGCCGACATTTTTTTTAAAATGCCAGGGGAAAATCAATGTAGGCAAACTGAGAATCAGATTGTACATTTCATAGAATAATAACCTGAGTCCAGTCCCCCACCTTCACAGCAGGACCAAGGATCAAGTACCATCCCTGACAGACTTTTGATCCCTAAATGGCCCCCTTCAAGGATTGAACTCACAACGCTGGGTTTAGCAGGCCAATGCTCAAACCTCCAACCTATCCCTCCCCCCTACAGGGAAGTTGTAGCGGGGTGGTCACCCACTCCTGCTTGGAAAGGCTTACAACAGCCCTGGGAGGGGGCTGTGGTAGGGGAAAAGCTGGGCTGATTGGGAGGAAGCAGGCTCAGCTGAGGCCACGCCCCAATCAGGGCCCAGCTGGCCCTATAAAGGCTTGAGCCAAGCACTCAAGCCAACAGTCTCTCTCTGTGCTCAGAGAGAAAAGGGCCTGGCTGCAGGGGCTAGAGACAGGGTACCTGAGTGGAGCAGGGCTGGGGAAAGGCAGAGGAGCTGGGAAGGCTCCAGTCTGGAAAACCCCAGCCTGCGGCCTAGCATTAGGCCAACAGGTACTGGGGGTTGCAGAGGGCAGCAGGTCCAAACCCAACCTTGCCTGTGATGAGTGGCGTATACTGTAGTCTGCCCCAGGGAGTGGGGGCTAGATGGTGGCTGGCAGTAGCCTTACACTGAGGTGAGGTGGGGAGACCCAGAGTGTGGGGGTACTGCCAGGGGGGCAGCAACCTGGAGAAAGGGGCACTGGGAGGGACATGAGGGCCAGTGGTAAGGTGGATCACCACCCTGGAGAGGGTGCTCTGGAGCTGGGATGAGCTAATTCCTGGAAGAGATCAGCAGGAGGTGCCACAGGGGTGAGTCTGCACCCTTACAGGAGTAGACAGAAGACACTTGCTATTGTGATGGCCACCAAGATGACTGACACACTAGGGATTGAACCAGGGACTCCAGTGATAAAAGCCAAAGTCCCTACAGCATGAGCTAAAGAGGCAGCTTCAGAGGCTGCATGGACTGTGATAGACTCACATCTGCTGTGGAGCTGGCACAGCATGGGATGCATGCCACACACGCTGACCATTTGGTTACTGTTACACTATTATTTGTCATGAAAATTGGCTGTTTGGGAGGAATTTTGACTATCTAGATTATGTATCATACTTTGATGTGGATTCTATTTCAGGAAACACATAACCAATGTATTCCATGTTCTAGGGGTTAGCAAAGGCTACTTGAAGTCAAGATTGCTGGGTTTCACTCCTGGTTCTACTACTGACTCGCTGTATGATCTTAGGCGAGTCAGCCCATCTCTCTATGCTTCCCTTTGCCCATCTATAAAATGGATGTGATACCTATTTCAGAGGGTGCTGGGCAAGGGTTAATTTTGGCTCTGCTGGCTAGCCTGCTAGTTCTTTACAGAAGCAGCTCAACAAAAGTGTTCTCTCTGGGCCCCATTGCAAGCCTAGAGGTACCTTAAAATAAGGCACAATATACAGCAACTGGAGCCCTGCAACAGGCTGTTCTGAAGCCAAACCACTCTGAATGGCAGTTATGCATGGGAGGTTGTGCAAAATTATTTCATTAGCACAGTGGAAAAAAATGAGATAAGAAAGGGCAGAAGAGGGATAGGCGGCACTGGCTCAAACACAAGGGGAGGGGAGGAAAGAACACAAGATAGGAATCCTACTGAGGTCCCTTCCATCCCTGATATTGTATGATTTTAATCTGAGAGTCAACAGACTAAAGTCTCCTCACACATGCACTGTGCAGCCCCAGTGAACTGAGGGGACAGGTTGGCTCTAAATGCGTAAGTGTCTCTCAGAAAATACTTGCACCTTGCTAGCCATATTGAAGCTTCAGGAAAATGTAGAAGTAGCTGATTATTGTTGGGCTAGTAAAGTGTATCATTGTGTGGTTTGTCTATTCTATCTTTCATGGTGGATGATGCCCATGGTCCTCTTTATTGTTAGTACATGAATAGGTGATCTCTTGTAGTGTACAGTATGAACAAGACTGCAGAATAAGACAATTTGGAGTTCCCCAGCCCAAGCCTTTAATTTAGATAAGGCTTTTGATTACAAACGATCAAAAAGATCACATTAGAAGTCATTTCCAAAAAAGGTAATTCCATCCTTTTTTTTGAAAGTCCCACAACTTTAAAAAACCTACTCAAGGCGACCTCAAAGGTTCCCAAATCAGTCTGCACTGGCTAAAGAGCATGCATGGCAAATTTAGTCAGAAACGGGGGTTGTAGGTTTCAGGAAGTTATGGCAGGGCAGGGAAGTTGTTTTGGAACATAAAGTAAGTTACTACCTTAGCTGGGGTTCTTTTAATAAAACGCACCATGAGACTGATGGTTGATACTTGCTTATCATAGTTCAGAGATCACTATGCTTGAGTGTCATTAAAGGGGCTTGATTTATTTATTTCGTCTGCTGTATTTTTGCGTCCCTTTCTTCTTCATCCCTGAGCAACATCTATGTGCTATGAGAACAGACTTAGATGATAAATATGGAGCATTTTTTTAAAATCTAATTTATGGTTCCCAGTGATTTTATTTTGCTATTTGATCCTTTGTGTGTGTCCTCCTTTGCAGGAAAAAACTTTCTGTGCCACTTGACAAATGTTGGGGGGAGAGAGAAACAAATTTCCCAGCGTAGAATATAAAGGAAGGAAAGGAACGAAGAAAGGTGGCTGAAAAACGTGTGTGGGAGCGAGAATGTACTGTACAAACTTTGTTGCTGACAGCACAATAGTAAGCATCCCAGGAGGGGAACATTTTCTGTTTTCTGAGAGGAGAGCAGGTCTTCCCAAGCAATACTCACTAAAATAAGGTTTGGAGTGAAAATCATCTGCCACAGGCCCACTGACATACACAGACTTTAGTTCTGCCAGAGGACATATTAAATCAAGTATAAAACCTGTGGTTCAGGGACATTAATGGATGGGCCAATGTGAACTCTCAGGTAGTTCACTTTCTATTTTGTTCATTCATATACACCCCATTTCAATGGACGGGTGAAAGCTGAGGGCAGTTTTTATTTCACCTGACCCTGTTCGCCCATCCTTAGTAATATAGTCACCCCTGTGAAGTGAGGGAAATCTCTCTCAGCCCTGCCGTTCCCGTGGACAGGTGTCCACAACATAAAGCTATCTCCACTGGTGGCACTAATAGATTCTGTGGCTGGCAGGCTTAGCTCATAGTCCAAGGACTAAGATCTTGTGCAAAGTGCTGAGAAGCTGATATGACTCTCGACTCTCACTAAAGTTAATGGGAATTGAAGGTGCTCAGTACCCCCCGAATAGTGCATGGAGACTGAACTTCTCTCTGCAATATTGAGGGTATGTCTTCATTGCAGAGTTACCTCAGATAATTGGTTCCTGGGCCTAACCACCCTGGTCATCCTGCGAAGGGCTACAAAGCCCTACCTGAGTGGCCACATCCTCATTGGTGATGCACTCCCCTGTGCGTGTTGCTAGGACTTCTGGGGGCTCAGCCCTCAGTTCTTTGTGCTGCAGTAAGCTGAGCCACAATATAATTCTTTCCCAGAGAATTGAAGCGAAACTTGTCTGCCCTTCAGGTCACGGGGGGAATTGTGGGATGGCACTGGAAGACCATCAACACTCAAGTGGCATAGGTGGCATCCTTACTGGAAAGTGGGTGGCAAGTGAAGCTTCCCCTGCATGAGGCTAGTTCCCTGCCTCTTCCGCCCGCAGCTCTGCCCCGCCTCCTGCTCAGCTCCCTCCCCACTCGGCCCCACCACTCACCGCATTCCTTCTCTACTTCCCCCCCCCCCGCCCCCTTACCCACGGGGCCCCCCCTGCCTGTCATTCCCCACATCCCTCCTTTCCTCCCCCCTTCCTTCCCCCCATGAGGTTCCCCACTGCCTGCAGGGACGTGGCAAGTGGGGGCAGTCTCACGGCGGGGGAGGGGAGGTGGCGGAGAGGAGGGATGTGCTGAGCAGCGGAGACCTCCAGAGAGGGGGTGTGGAGTGGAGGAGAGAAGGGACTCACCAGGCAGCGGCGGGGTGGAGCAGGGACAGGAAGAGGCAGAGCACAGGCGGGGCCCAGGTGTCTGGCAGTGGCTTGGCAGCAGCTGCGCCGGGGAGGCTTATGGTGGATGGGTTACCATCCCTAATGAAAGCAGCCTCTGGCTTTAGCCTGCACCCCTGGACGAGCCAGCTAGCTTGGGCTGAAAGCATCACCACTCGTGTGTGAGGCTTGTGTGTGGACAGGAGCCAGGTTAGAAGCAACAATCAAGAAAGAGCGTGAGCTAATTCTGCAGTGAAGACAAATCCACAGAGATGGTCCCTTCGGCTCAGAGTTGAGGCACATTATTGCCATGGTTCAGGGGAAGCTTGCATTGCTGTTTCCCATGCTGTGTGTGGTCCACAGCTGGAACAAAGGACTTCATTTTCCCCTGCTGCCAACCTGGCACTACATTAATATTTAGAAGAGCCATACAGCAGCTGTCACATATTCTCCCACAGCCGCACACGCTCTTCCTCTGGATCTTGGGAATGTGGTCTGGATGGGTTTGCCTGTCCTGTACTACTAGAGTTACGTGACTGCTCATAGGCCCGCTTCAGTGTGACATGGGCTTTCAAGACTAAACGTTCAAGCACCGCTGTGTCAATGGCCTGGAAAAGGAAAATGTGATTTTGATCCAGGCCTTTAATAACCTGCTTTAGAACATGAAGGTGCAGTAGCTTTTGAGCTCCATTTGAGATGGGTCACAAATGAAAGATTCTATCTAAGACACCCCCAATCAAGAGTTTTTTTGGATAAAACGGAACCACAAGCTGATGCATCCCTGATTTTTTGGGATTGGTCAGGCAAAGCCAAAACCTGATAAATGAAGTTTATCAAAACCAAAACTACACATGACTTCCCTGGCCTATCTCTTGAATCTGTGCCCCTGTTCTGCCTCCATTGTGAAGGCCAAGACTATAACATGATTCAAAAAAGAACTAGATAAATTCATGAAGGATAGGTCCATTAATGGCTATTAGCCAGGATGGGCAGGAATGGTGTCCCTAGTTTCTGTTTGCCAGAAGCTAGGAATGGGCGACATGGGATGGATCACTTGATTACCTGTTCTGTTCATTCCCCCTGGGGCACCTGGCACCGCCATTGTTGGAAGACGGTATACTGGGCTAGATGGATCTTTGGTCTGACCCAGTATGGCCGTTCTTATGTATTAAATAAATCACTAAACTACTCTTTCATCTGTACATCAGACTACACTAGCTTGTGCCACTGATCATTAGCTCAAGCTGTGCGTGCTGCTACATTGTGTGCGAGCTGCGTTTAATCCTCAGTCTAATAAGGCATAATAGAAAGGGTGTTCTATTTTCCTCAGCAATAATCCAATTTCCTCATTGGCAATAATCTATTCTGCCTTCCGTCTGGAACTTCATCCGCTAGGGGATCAGATTATCACCTTGTGTTGCTTTGGTTTAGGCAATGCAGATGTATGCAAAGGAAATGATTTGTTGTTAGTGCTGCTGTCAATCAGTACAGTACTGTCTGGTGGCTTATTGCAGCTCTTTTCCACAGGGACGCTATACTGGGGCCCCATGTTACAATAAAAAACGTTTGGGGCTTCACCTCCCATATAGTGCCCAAGAAATGCAACATGAGTGGGACTTCTGAAAACCTGTCTGTGCCCCACGGTTTGAGAATCCCTGGTTTACAGCAAGGATGCTACTGAAACTGGTGAAGGCAATTGGCAGAACATTACCGACTAAGATGACCATCTTCTGAACAGACAGGAGCATAGGAGCTCTCGGGTGAGGTAGAAAGGGGCACTTGCTGCTGGTTTGATTTACTGCCTTAGTGAGTTAATTTATTTTCTGCATTGTGGATTATTTGTATGCTGCTGAGTGGTTATCATTATGTGGATGGTGATTTTAATGAATTATTAGGTGGCCCGGAGCTGTTCTATTATATTCACATTGTAAATCATTTGATTATCTGTAATGATACAGACGTGGTTATACCATATCCATATCTTTAATGGAGCTACACCAATTTACAACAGGCAAGAATCCGAGCTGGTAGCTCTTTTTTTTTTTTTTTAAAGAAGGGTGTAGCCCAGTGGTTAGAGCAGGGGACTGAGGGTCAGGATTCCTACATTCTATTTCTGCCTCTGCAGCTAATTTGTCATGTGGCATCTATGTCGGGAGAGGAATAGCCTCCAGGGAGGGGAAACCTGCTGCCTTCTCAGCACCAGCAGTTTTGTTTTCCTTTCTGCATCAAGTACGACTTTTCCTTCTGACTGGAGTCATTCAAGTTGCTGGTTTCCGGGTGGCCTACCTCAGCTTGCCTCAGTGGCAGAGATCCAGCAGCAGATTCAGGAGTCATTCTCTCTCTCTTCATTTTCCTAACCCCTGGAAACAGTGCTCAAATTAAGGGGGAACTGATGGCCTCCCAAAGTTCCAGCATGGCCCCAGAAGGGTGTTGCACTGGCTGGGAAGGGTGTCATGACCCGAGCAGCTGTGGGAATGTGTTGATGCAGTTTAAGCTCACAGTAGCTCCAGCCAGCAAGTCTCCTACAGCACCCTGGCTGAGATGAACATTTCCGTGCCTGGTAGAAACTTCAGGGGATGGCAGCAGTGAGAACAAAACCTCCCATCCGTGGGTGGAAACGCCTCTAGATGCAGCCGCATGCCATGCCCTGTTATGGGTCATTCTTTGATTGGCGTGTACAAATGACTGTGGAGGATTCTAATTTTCTTCCTTCTGCCAAATTGGCTGCCTCATGTTGGCTGTAATGTTCTCATCCTGCTATGAACTCTTGGGCCTAGTCTGAATTGAGAAAATGCATTGTATTAGAATTCTAACTAAGACAACATTAAACATGACTTTTGCCTTCAGTATGGACAAGGACAGTCATGTTCAGAAACACATTAAGCTAACCCACTGGTCAGTGTCTGGGGTGTCCTCATCTGTGCCCATCCATGAAGCATGTGAATCTGTTACATGGCTTGCTACGTGTCCTGGCTCTTTAGCCTGTGCAAGAGAGACTCATGATTTTAGCTTTGGAGGTGCCTGGTTCAATCCCAGGACTGGCTAAGATAGCAGCTGTCACAAGAAAGCACCATGTAATGCATTTCTCAAGACAGATGTCCTTGTCCACACTGAAGGCAGAATCATCTTGTTAAACTGTTTTCTAATACAGTGCATTTTCCCAGTGTGGACACAATGTAGATGGATGAGAATAGAAACCCCTTTAACATGAAGTGTTTTCTTATTTTACTCTTCTTGCAGGTGTCCCACAAATGTGGTAGCAGCAGGTTGCAGCCTGGGATTTGCTTTTAGATGGGGTCAAGCATTCAAAATTTGGATTCAGGTTCGGATTTTGAAACCTTACCTGCTCTGACTCATACACCCAGGGACTGATTTTGTTACTCTGTTCCTGTACTTAGGGCAGGGATGAAAGGAAGGTGTTGTGAGCCCAAAGGTGTTTCCCAATTCCCTTTGTTGTTTCCCCAATTTTGGGGCTGTGCTGAAGTGTGCCCAATCCCCAGTATAAGTCAGAGCGGTCTCAAGGCTGCTCTAAATTATACTCTGCTTCTTGCCCCAAGAAAGCAAAGAATTGCTGTAATACAATCCACTCTGACCATGCTTCCAGCACCCAATTCACCCACTATGCCAGTGATTGGGAGCAGGTCTGTGCAGAGCCCTTATATCCAGGGCCAGCTCTAGGCACCAGCAAAACAAGCTGGTGCTTGGGGCGGCACATTTTTAGGGGCGGCATTCTGGCGCGGGCCATGCCGCCCCTAAACATGTGCCCCGGCTGCCCTAACTCACCTCCGCTGCTGCCGCTAAAAACAACTGATTTGCACGCCGCTGCTCCCCCTCCCTCCCAGGCTCTCAAACCCGGGAGGGAGGGGGAGATCCCGAGCAGCCGCGGCACGCGAAACAGCTGATTCGCGCACCGCGGCCGCTCGGGATCTCCCCCTCCCTCCCAGGTTTAAGAGCCTGGGAGGGAGGGGGAGCAGCGGCACGTGAATCAGCTATTTCGAGCACTGTGGCCCCTCGGGATCTCCCCCTCCATCCCAGGTTTGAGAGCCTGGGAGGGAGGGGGAGACCCTGAGTGGCCGCGGCGCACGCGCTGCTTCTCCCTCTCCCTCCCTTCCTCCTAGGCTTGAGAGCCTGGGGGAGGAGGCAGGGCTGGGGATTTGGGGAAGGGGCCGGGGGTGGGGTAAGAAAAAAACGGGGGTGGGGAGCGGCCAAAATTGTTTTTGCTTGGGGTGGCAAAAATCCTAGAGCTGGCCCTGCTTCTATCACCTTCACTGGCTGGGAAGGCCCTTTGTCAAGTGGGTTTTCTCGGGTGTCATTTCTGCCCACTTTTAAGCCCCTTTCCACTACCTGAGCAGTTTTGGTTTGGTCCAATATCTGATTTTAATATAAGGTGACATATATTTTAATATAAGGCCTCCTATTTATATCATTTAATTCTATGTCATCTCTGGCTGTTGCTTATCAAATTCTTCTGTTTTTTTCAATATTAATTTTTAAAAAAATCTAATGTATTCAGGCAGCAAATAAGAAAACCATCCTTAAGAGAATACATAGTTCATTCAGTTCAGACCAACAAGGCTTCTTGGCACGAGATACTATACAGCTGTTGCCAAAGTATTTAAAAGACAGACGGACAGACAGACCACTGATGTATGTATGCGGCGAACAGCAGAGGCTAACAGTGGGAGTTTGCCTGGGAGTTCGCTTGGGGAGAGCTCACTGAGGCTTTCATCTGCAGGTTTCTCTGAGTAGTTCCTGCAACAGTTGAGGAAGCTCTTAAGAGGACGGTGATATGGAAGGTGAGCCATCAGCTGTTGTAACCTGCACAGGTTGTGCCATGTTTGTCTTTCTTCCACAGGACAGAAGCAACTTTGTCTGTACAAAGTGCAAGCTGGTCTCCATATTGGAAGAGAAGGTTCGAGGGCTGGAGAAACGAGTATCGACTCTGAGTTGCATAAGGGAAAATGAAGATTTCCTGGACAGACGTCAGGAGATGCTTCTACGGCCGCAATGTTCTGAAGATTCAGAGCAGGCGCAGCAGGGACAGAAGGATTGTGAGGAGGTTTGGCAGCATGTGACCTCCAGAAGGAGAAAGAGGAGCGTCCATGCACCAGCAATGGAAATACAGGTGAGCAATCGTTTCCATGTTCTCTCTACAGGTACTAATGCGGAGAGTGGACTAGATGACCCATCTGAGGGAAGGGAGCAGAAGGCGACTCCACCGATTGGAAGGCAAAAGATGCACTGTCCTAGGGATGGGGGTTCCACGACCACCACTCCCAAGAGGAGGTGGTGGTGGTCGGGGACTCCCTCCTCAGGGGGACTGAGTCATCTATCTGCCGCCCCGACCGGGAAAACCGAGAGGTCTGCTGCTTGCCAGGAGCTAGGATACACGATGTGACGGAGAGACTGCCGAGACTCATCAAGCCCTCGGATCGCTACCCCTTCCTGCTTCTCCACGTGGGCACCAATGATACTGCCAAGAATGACCTTGAGCAGATCACTGCAGACTACGTGGCTCTGGGAAGAAGGATAAAGGAGTTTGAGGCGCAAGTGGTGTTCTCGTCCATCCTCCCTGTGCAAGGAAAAGGCCGGGGTAGAGACCGTCGAATCGTGGAAGTCAACGAATGGCTACGCAGGTGGTGTCGGAGAGAAGGCTTTGGATTCTTCGACCATGGGATGGTGTTCCAAGAAGAAGGAGTGCTAGGCAGAGACGGGCTCCACCTAACTAAGAGAGGGAAGAGCATCTTCGCCAGCAGGCTGGCTAACCTAGTGAGGAGGGCTTTAAACTAGGTTCACCGGGGGAAGGAGACCAAAGCCCTGAGGTAAGTGGGGAAATGGGATCCTGGGAGGAAGCACAAGCAGGAGAGTGCAAGAGGGGAGGACTCCTGTCTCATGCTGAGAAAGAGGGACGATCGATGAGTTATCTTAAGTGCCTATACACAAATGCAAGAAGCCTGGGAAACAAGCAGGGAGAACTGGAAGTCCTGGCACAGTCAGGGAACTATGATGTGATTGGAATAACAGAGACTTGGTGGGATAACTCACATGACTGGAGTGCTGTCATGGATGGATATAAACTGTTCAGGAAGGACAGGCAGGGCAGAAAAGGTGGGGGAGTTGCGTTGTATGTAAGAGAGGAGTATGACTGCTCAGAGCTCCGGTATGAAACTGCAGAAAAACCTGAGAGTCTCTGGATAAAGTTGAGAAGTGTGAGCAACAAGGGTGATGTCGTGGTTGGAGTCTGCTATAGACCACCAGACCAGGGGGATGAGGTGGACGAGGCTTTCTTCTGGCAACTAGCAGAAGTTGCTAGATCGCAGGCCCTGGTTCTCATGGGAGACTTTAATCACCCTGATATCTGCTGGGAGAGCAATACAGCGGTGCACAGGCAATCCAGGAAATTTTTGGATAGTGTAGGGGACAATTTCCTGGTGCAAGTGCTGGAGGAACCAACTAGGGGCAAAGCTTTTCTTGACCTGCTACTCACAAACAGAGAAGAACTAGTAGGGGAAGCAAAAGTGGATGGGAACCTGGGAGGCAGTGACCATGAGATGGTCGAGTTCAGGATCCTGACACAAGGAAGAAAGGAGAGCAGCAGAATACGGACCCTGGACTTCAGAAAAGCAGACTTTGACTCCCTCAGGGAACAGATGGGCAGGATCCCCTGGGAGAATAACATGAAGGGCAAAGGGGTCCAGGAGAGCTGGCTGTATTTTAAAGAATCCTTATTGAGGTTGCAGGAACAAACCATCCCGATGTGTAGAAAGAATAGTAAATATGGCAGGCGACCAGCTTGGCTAAACAGTGAAATCCTTGCTGATCTTAAACGCAAAAAAGAAGCTTACAAGAAGTGGAAGATTGGACAAATGACCAGGGAGGAGTATAAAAATATTGCTCAGGCGTGCAGGAGTGAAATCAGGAAGGCCAAATCACACTTGGAGTTGCAGTTAGCAAGAGATGTTAAGAGTAACAAGAAGGGTTTCTTCAGGTATGTTAGCAACAAGAAGAAAATCAAGGAAAGTGTGGGCCCCTTACTGAATGAGGGAGGCAACCTAGTGACCGAGGATGTGGAAAAAGCTAATGTACTCAATGATTTTTTTGCCTCTGTCTTCACGCACAAGGTCAGCTCCCAGACTGCTGCACTGGGCAGTACAGCATGGGGAGAAGGTGACCAACCCTCTGTGGAGAAAGAAGTGGTTCAGGACTATTTAGAAAAACTGGACGTGCACAAGTCCATGGGGCCGGATGCGCTGCATCCGAGGGTGCTAAAGGAGTTGGCGGGTGAGATTGCAGAGCCATTAGCCATTATTTTTGAAAACTCATGGCGATCAGGGGAGGTCCCAGATGACTGGAAAAAGGCTAATGTAGTGCCCATCTTTAAAAAAGGGAAGAAGGAGGATCCGGGGAACTACAGGCCAGTCAGCCTCACCTCAGTCCCTGGAAAAATCATGGAGCAGGTCCTCAAGGAATCAATTATGAAACATTTAGAGGAGAGGAAAGTGATCAGGAACAGTCAGCATGGATTCACGAAGGGGAAGTCGTGCCTGATTAACCTAATTGCCTTCTATGATGAGATAACTGGCTCTGTAGATGAGGGGAAAGCAGTGGATGTGTTATTCCTTGACTTTAGCAAAGCTTTTGATACGGTCTCCCACAGTATTCTTGCCGCCAAGTTAAAGAAGTATGGGCTGGATGAATGGACTGTAAGGTGGATAGAAAGCTGGCTAGATCGTCGGGCTCAACGGGTAGTGATCAATGGCTCCATGTCTAGTTGGCAGCCGGTTTCAAGCGGAGTGCCCCAAGGGTCGGTCCTGGGGCCGGTTTTGTTTAATATCTTTATTAATGATCTGGAGGATGGTGTGGACTGCACTCTCAGCAAGTTTGCAGATGACACTAAACTAGGAGGCGTGGTAGATACACTAGAGGGTAGGGATCAGATACAGAGGGACCTAGACAAATTAGAAGATTGGGCCAAAAAAAACCTGATGAGGTTCAACAAGGACAAGTGCAGAGTCCTGCACTTAGGACGGAAGAATCCCATGCACTGCTACAGACTAGGGACCGAATGGCTAGGTAGCAGTTCTGCAGAAAAGGACCTAGGGGTCACAGTGGACGAGAAGCTGGATATGAGTCAACAGTGTGCTCTTGTTGCCAAGAAGGCTAACGGCATTTTGGTCTTTATAAGTAGGGGCATTGCCAGCAGATCGAGGGACGTGATCGTTCCCCTTTATTTGACATTGGTGAGGCCTCATCTGGAATACTGTGTCCAGTTTTGGGCCCCACACTACAAGAAGGATGTGGAAAAATTGGAAAGAGTCCAGCGGAGGGCAACAAAAATGATTAGGGGTCTGGAGCACATGACTTATGAGGAGAGGCTGAGGGAACTGGGATTGTTTAGTCTCCAGAAGAGAAGAATGAGGGGGGATTTGATAGCAGCCTTCAACTACCTGAAGGGGGGTTCCAAAGAGGATGGAGCTCGGCTGTTCTCAGTGGTGGCAGACGACAGAACAAGGAGCAATGGTCTCAAGTTGCAGTGGGGGAGGTCCAGGTTGGATATCAGGAAAAACTATTTCACTAGGAGGGTGGTGAAACACTGGAATGCGTTACCTAAGGAGGTGGTGGAGTCTCCTTCCTTGGAGGTTTTTAAGGCCCGGCTTGACAAAGCCCTGGCTGGGATGATTTAGCTGGGAATTGGTCCTGCTTTGAGCAGGGGGTTGGACTAGATGACCTCTTGAGGTCCCTTCCAACTCTGATATTCTATGATTCTATGTCAGAAGTAAATCTGATCTGCCCATGTTATGACTACACAGTGTTTGGGGTCTGCATGTTCACTTAGTCATTGAATCTTGCTGGTTATAATAATTGGCTGTTGGCTCTGTCTTTCAACCGTTCACTTATCTGACTCAGTTTCAAGCTTGTATTTATTCCTCCAGATATGCTCCTTCCTGGAATCCAGCTCTCCTGATTCTCACTCTCCAGCCATGACCATTAGTTCACACTGCCTCACTGCTGCCACACTGGAATCGGAGAAACAAACTCCACCTCTGAATGCAGCCCCAAAAGGGGGGGAAATAGTACCTACAGAGCATGTTTCAATAGAAATCTGAGAGGGAGCTGTCATTCAGAATGCTTCTGTCTGATTGGTTACTTCCACAGAGCCGGATTCAAAGCTCATCAAGGACAACGTGGTATGTTTATACTGCAATAAAATATCCGTGGGTGGCCCAGGACAGCTGACTAAGGCTCACAGGGCTTGGGCTGCAGGGCTATAAAATTGCAGTGTAGACCCTCAGGCTGGAGCCTGAGCTCTGAGATCCCACAAGAGGGGTTCCAGTTTGAGCCCCACAAACTCAAGTCAGCTGACACAGGCCCTCTGCGGGTGTTTTCTTGCAGTGTAGATGTACGCTGTGAATCTTTCCATTTAAATCAGTGGGTTGTGGATCAGGCTCATAATGTCAAAGATGAAGAGATGTTTTGAAAACCATCCAAAATATTAAGTTAGTGCTAAACAGTTGGACATAGTTGGACAGCAGAGTACTCTGCCAGACTACTCTGCTGTCCAACTATGTGCTCATTTTGTTTTGGGAGCCTCAACCAAAGCACAATCAGCCAGACACAGGGCAGCACTGAAGCAGAAAAAGGGACCCTAGCAACAGCTTAACTGGGAGATTAAGTTTAATTGAACAACTTTTGTTGCCTCTTAAAGATCACACTGATAGAAAATCTCATTTTAAAGAGCTAAAGGTCATGTGCTGCTTGGGCTGATGTAAAATTTGCCCACACTACTGACTCCGAGAGTAAACTGTTGAAAAATGTAATAATGCAGGTCTTAGTGCTCAGAGGAAAAACATGCTTCTGAATATTTTGAAACACTTACATATGACTCAGTGTGTGAACGTGCATGGAACCAAATCAACCAGGAATTCACAGGGCGAGCGTAGTGTTTAAAGACATAGTCATGAAACGTGTAAGTGCTTCACAATGGAGACTATCTCTCTATTCCATGTGTGCAGAATGCCCAGCACAACGGGGTCCAGATTCATCCGGGGGGGGCGGCGGGGAGCATTACTGTAATATAAATTAGAAGAACTACTAAGAACTAAGGGGGCTGATCCATTAATTTCAAGGGATTTACGTGCATCAGGAGTTTTAACACACAAAGCGAATAGCGGAATGACTAACTTGGGGTTTCGGGAAGCATTGCTTTTCAGTGGGGTTTGCATATATCCACGTAATGAAGAGGGTAGTGATTTGAGTCAAATGAAATAGACTGCCTGCAAAATCCTCAGGAGAAGGGAAATATTTCTCCTTCCCTGTAATATATTTCCCTCTATGCTATAGTAACAGAAAAGGGAAACCTATGGATGACATATTCATGACATGCTCACAAAGAGGAATTTCACCACGCGTTTAAAAAGTGGAATACAAAGAGGTGGTAAGAGGAGATACAGCAGTGTGCATGGTGTGAAATAATGAATGTGGAATCCAATGTTTCCCAGCATACTTGCATGTCTTTAAGCCTGTATAAGTGAAATTGTCACAAGGAGATATGTTTGGAAGGTAGGACGGATGTGACATTTTGTCCCAAGCTTTTTCCATGGGAGGAAATGCAACTTGCACAGTCTTGATGAGCTCCCATCAGAATGTTGCAGGCTCTTTCCTTCCTTTTGTGTTTGTCAATTTGCAGCTCCATCATTGGTGAACAGTCATCCAGATCCTTGTTTCTAAAGGAGCTAAACCAATTTACAGCAGCCAAGAATCTGGCCCAGTAGGTTTTGTTTGTCTAATTTAGTGGTTAGAGCCGGGGACTGAGGCTAGGTCTACACTGGGGGGGGGGGGGGATATCGATTTAAGATGCACAAATTCAGCTACGCGAATAGCGTAGCTGAATTCGACGTATCCTATTCGATTTACCCCGCTGTGAGGACGGCAGCAAATCGACCGCCGCGGCTCCCCCATCGACGGCGCATACTCCTCCTGACGAGGTGGGAGTATGCGTGTCGATTCGGGGATCGATTTATCCGTCTACATGAGACATGATAAATCGATCCCCGAGAGATTGATTTCTACCTGCTGATCTGGGCGGGTAGTGTAGATTAGCCCTGATATTCAAATGCCACCAGATTCCAAACCAGAGCTGAAATACCTCAAGTGGAGGGTGTTTGCTTGTGGAGGTTGGTTTGGGGTCCATCTCTAGTTTAATGTGAATGACTTTTTTGTTTTTTTTTGTTTTTTTTGGTCTGTTGCTTTGCTTCAGACTTTTTGCCTTGCAGGTGCAATTGAGACTGATGAAATAAATGAACATTTTTTGCTTAATCTGCTAGGCAAGCTAAAATGTGCTCTACAAAGACAAGGCAAAACAAGACCTATAGCAGAGAGATATGACCCTTTCTTATCTTTGCCATGGATTACTGTCAGGGCCGGCTCTACTGTTTTTGCCGCCCCAAGCAGCGCGGGGGCAGTCAGTGTGCCGTTAGGGCGGCATGCGCGTTTCCGCGGTGATGGCAATTCGGCGACAGCTTCTGTCTTCAGCCGGAAGACAGAAGCCGCCGAATTGCCGCCACGGGCAGCTGAACATAGAAGCTGCCGCCGAATTGCCGCGGAAACGTGCGTGCCGCCCTAACGGCACACAGACTACCCCCGCCATCCACGGTGGCAATTCGGCGCGCTGCTTGGGGCGGCAAAAATACACGGCCTGCCGCCCCTTGCAGATTGCCGCCCCAAGCACCTGCTTGGAATGCTGGTGCCTGGAGCCGGCCCTGATTACTGTTGTTCAGTGGAGGGGAAATAACACTTCACCTGCCATGCGCTAACTATGTGTGAGTTAAAACAATTAATTCCAAACCAGGCTGCTCAAAAAAAATGCACCTCCAAGAACAGCATGGATCCCTGCCAACAGCTCAGAGTTCCTGCTCTACTCCATACTCACTCCTCAGTCTGTGTGTTCTGCCTATCACTTCAGTAGGACTAGGCCCCAAGTAAAAACTGTAGGCTTGGGCACTGGGGATCAGGAGTCCTGGGTTCTGTGCCATTGGACTTGTCTTCACTGCTAAAAAAAGCTGTGTTTTTTACCTCAGGATAAGTAACACACCTGAGCTATCCTGAGGTAAAAACACACTGAAGACTAGGCACTTTCATTTTATCGTCAGGTAAACACACCAAGGTTAGCCCCAGACAGGTTCTAGGACCTTGTAAGGTAGAAGAGTCCCAGAACTCAGGCTACAGCCTGAGCCCCAACTAAACAGCCTCTTAGCCTAAGGGCATGGCTACACTTGCAGATGTAGAGCACTGGGAGTTAAACCAACCTTTGGAGACCGCAGCTGGGAAAACGCTGCCGTGTGTTTACACTGTCAGCTGCAAGCGCACTGGCGTGGCCACATTAGCAGCTTTTGCAATGCCACAAAGAGCAGTGCCTTGGAGTAGCTATCCCAGTGTGCAAGTGGCTGCAAGGTGCTTATCAAACGGGGGGGGGCCGGGAGTGTGTTATGTTTATGTGGGTGGGCGAGACAGTGTGTTTTCAGGGTGTCTCAGCATGCTGTCTTGTAAGTTCAGACAGCAGCAGACCTCCCTCCCCCCCTCCCCCCCCTCCCCCCCCCCCCACACACACACTCTCACAACAGCAGCATTCCACTCTAATGGTTTGCTTTGTCCTGGAGCAGATAAGCATGCCGGCTGTCAGAAATGGAGCTTTGAAAGGGGATAGCCACATGCCTGCAGCCGATTTCAAAACAATGAGAAGAGTGGCCACTTGACTTCAGGGGATTATGGGATGTTTCCGGAGGCCAATCACGGCACAGTAATGCAACATGTCGTCCACCCTGATGCCCGGGTGTTTCAGCCAGGGCGCAGCAAGCTTTATGCTTCTGGTGGAGGTGGATTACCAGGAGCGTTCCAGCTGCAGAGTCCAGGCACTCTATGTGCCCTGCCAGTGTGGACACCTCAGGAGTTAGGGCACCCGGGATTGCTTTCATGCGCTCTAACTTGCAAGTGTAGCCAAGCCCTCAGCCTCATGAGCCTGAGTAAGCTGGCATAGGCCAGCGTCTAATTGCAGTTTAGACACAACCTTGGTTACCCTGAGGGAAAACACAACCCTTTTAGCAGTGGAGACAAGCCTATTGTCTCACTATATGGTTTTGGGTGATACACACAGGTTAAAAATGTATGTGTGTATCCTCACCTGCCAAATGGGTGTAGGAACACTGTACTTCCCTTCCTCCCAGGCTTGATTATGAAATGCTCTTCCTTAACTGTTGTCAGGTGGTGCAAAAGCCAAGGTGGTGAGCAGTGGTTCTCAAACTCGGGTCGCCGCTTGTTCAGGGAAAGCCCCGGGCAGGCCGGGCCGGTTTGTTTACCTGCCGTGTCTGCAGGTTCATCCGATCGCGGTTCCCACTGGCCACGGTTCGCCGCTCCGGGCCAAGGGGGGCTGCGGGAAGCGACGCAGGCTGAGGGATGTGCTGGCCGCCACTTCCCGCAGCCCCCACTGGCCTGGAGCAGCGAACCACAGCCAGTGGGAGCCCTGGTTGGCTGAACCTGTGGACGCGGCAGGTAAACAAACCGGCCCGGCCTGCCAGGGGCTTTCCCTGAACAAGTGGTGGCACGAGTTTGAGAACCACTGGTATAGAGAACGGGGAAAGAAAGGAAATGTAGAGGAGGAGTGTATGTATGGGGGGTGGGAGGTGTTCATCCCTCTTCCAGGACAAACTGGGGGCTGTACACATCTAACAGAAACATGGTCCCTGCCCCAAAGAGCTTATAACTGAAGTGTAAGACAAGAAACAACAGGTGGATACAACAGACAGGGGAGCACAAGGGAATTGGGGCCTCCTCAGGAATCAAAATGATGCAAAAAAACCCATGAAAACTGCATTCAGGATAAGAGGGTGGCAGGGGGAAGTGTCCCTACTTTAGCATCTGTGCACACTGTATACAGGTTTTCCTACCAGTGCTCAAGATGATCCAAACAGGAGGCAGGTCTCCTCTAAATCTTCACATACAACTGCGGATATCTTTTGACTTGAGTGATCATCTCTTGCTCAAATGGGATGAGGCTGCGCAGCTCCAAGAAGGTGCATAAAGGGTTAAAGAGCAGGCCACTGAGGGCTTTATTCTGGCTTGTAGCATCAGAGGTATGCTGAGAGGGAAGAGCCGGGTCAGGGTGACTAGAGCCATGCTGCCTGTGAGGTGCAAATGCAGGCACCTAGGGCATGTCGCGGACCTCGTACTAGTGTAAACCCCACACTAGTGTAAACTAGCTGTTCCACTGACTTCACTGGAGTAAAACCAGCATGAGAGGTGGACCAAGCCTATGGCTCAGGGTGGGGAGGATGTTGAACAGTAGGGCTTACTGCACTTTTAGAGCCTTTGTTAACACCTTGTAGGATAAGAACCTTACAAAGGTACAGCACACCAGCCGCTGGAGCCAGCAAGTGTGCACTGGGGAGACATGCACCCTGGTCTTGGAATTGAGGGGCTCAAGGAAAAGGGGTGTTTGGAGGAGGGCAGAGAACAGGGACAGGACATTGGCCCTGCTCTCACGGTCATTCCCACCTCACCCCCTTCTCACATACACCACTAGCTGCACTAAGCAGCTCTCCTTGTGCTCCCTAAGTGCTAATATTCTGACTCCTTCCTCTCCCCCAGGGCATTAAAGCAGGGAAATAGGTATCTCTTCTGGTGTCTTTTCCTTCCAGTGTGAAAGCATGGGGGAAGCTGCAACTGAGCCTCCCGATTAATGAATTCACCATCACAAACAAAAAGCCTGTGTCTACACACTAGTAATTTGGGCAGCTTTTCGGCTTCTATTTACTCTGCTGCTCAGCAAGTAAAAAAGGGAAGTTAGCCCAGCTTCTGCCAAAGCACACAGCAATTACCTTTCCCCCTGTGATTCAGCAGATACGCTCCATTCTGCACCCAGCCAGCCACCACCGGGTTTTCCGTGGGGACTTTTTTCCATAGGAAAAAGAGAGCTGGATTTTAATAAGTACATTTTTCCCCCAGCTGTGAATCATCATTTTAACTCATTTATTCTGACAGCAAAGTTGGCTTCTGTTGCATTTTCCACTGTACACACCAACAGCTTCTATAAACAGGAAAAGGTAAAGGAATGGAAGGGAAATCTGGATTTACAGAACAGCTGGATAATGTATGGGAGGGAGAGAGAGAGGGTGCTGGATTTTGATATAACTATGCCTTGCCGTCATGAGACACTGGCAAAAGGCCAAATGTTATCCAGGCTTCTGAGCTGTTTTTGGAGTGGGCTAATACCTAGCTGGAAGTGAAAGAAGTGAACAGAGATCGGGTGCTGGCCGCTGCTGGAGACAGGATATTGGGCTAGCTGGACCTGACATCTATCTAGTGCAGTGGTCCCCAAACTGTGGGGTGCACCCCCCTATGGGGACATGGAGGAATGTTCAGGGGGGTGTGGGCCAGACCCCACAAGAGGCGAACGCTACCCAGCCCTGATCTGTGCCCAGCTCCACTCCGGCCCCGCCCCCGCTCTACTCCAGCCCCGCCCCCAGCTCCAGCCGCAGGTCCAGCCCCGGCCTCAGCCTCAGCCCAGGCTCCTGGCCCTCCTCCCAGTCATGGCTCTCCTCCTGGCCCCAACCGCGACCCAGCTCCCAGATACAGCCCCCGCTGCAGCACTGGCCCCACTCCTGACCGCAGCCACTGGCCACAATCGCAGCCCCGCTCCTGGCCCTGCTCCCAACCATGGCTCCCAGGGGTGTGTGGACCAAGTAAGGGCGGACGTGCGCAAAAATGTTTGGGCACCACTGATCTAGTGGGACAAATTGTGTGTTTCTCAGACTCCCTGGAATAAGATTTTCAACTCTCCTAGTAACTTGTCATCTTGACCTTTGCATACATTTTTGCAAATTTTAGAGGGCAGGGTCCAATGTGGGGATGGGAAGTGTAAATTGGGAAAGGCAAGAAGAAAAGATGAAGGATTATATGGTCTGTACACTCCATACCCGCCCGCCGAGCCTCCTTGAAACACTACCAGGAACTTTGCCACAGCAGGATCAGAAAACAACAGAAAAAGAAAACTGTCTAGGACAAGCTGCTGAGGCAGTGAGTAAAAAAAAATTAGGGAAACTTTTGTTTGTATGAGTGAAGGACAGTAGCAAAAATTCAATTCCCTCTGACTGTTACAAATTCCTTTTCTGATTTTTATCCAGTTTCCCTGAAAATCCCTTCTGTAGCATGTGAGGTTTCAGGAAGATCAGTTTCCTTTTGGGGAAATGGGAGGTTTAAAAAAAATGCAAGTCAGGCTTATAATAGGAAGCAAGTGTCAATCTTAACTACGGAGCAGCTACTGCCACTTGATAAAACTGCCAAGTGGTTCTGGATTTTGGGCCTGCCAGGTCAGTTTCTAGTTTGGAGCAGAAATCGGTGCTGTAGAGTAAGAGTGTTTTCTAGTTTCAGAGTAGCAGCCGTGTTAGTCTGTATCCGCAAAAAGAACAGGAGCTTATGCTCTAATAAATTTGTTAGTCTCTAAGGTGCCACAAGTACTCCTGTTCTTTTAGTGTTTTCTAGTGTGATTTGTTACTGTATAGACTGTACATGAGTCCTGTTTCCTTCAACATGGGTGGTGTCAACCAGCACATGAGCAAAACTCTCTTGCACAAACCTCAGCTAAGATAACCTCACCCTGTCCCTGAAAAGCAGCTCTCTGATACTTAGACAACACTGCAGAGTTTTGCCGGCTCAGCTATCCCGGAAAACCCCAGCCATGCTGAGAGAAGAGTGTTTCCGTTGGCTTAACTAATGTCATCTGGGGAGGTGGTGTAGCTATGCCTGCAGAACTCCTCTTTCTGTCAGCTTACACGGCATCTCCATTACGGAGTTCTGCCAGCATAGTGAGAGCTATGCCAGCAAAGCATTTCCAGTATAGACAAGCTCTTTGGCCTCTATTTTTCTTGGATTGTCACTCAGAAAACACACTGGTCCTTGTTCCTGCCTCAGCTCACGTACTTTCCATCTGGGAAAGCCACTAGTCCAAACTGTTCACCTAGGACCACATAGTCTGGCTCTTAACCCTTCCTTTCTGCAGCTGCTCTGCAACACAACAGAACCTCAGAAAAGATTCTCTTGCTGTGACCCCACCCTGTGCCCTTGATGACTGTCTGGGTGAGGGAGAGTTTCATGCTGGGTGGTTATGCATCAGTAACTCTTGTTGCCATAGCAATCCTCTACTCAAGCACCTTAGGCCCAATTCTAGGAAGTGCTGAACATTCTCGGCGTCTACCGAAGTCAATGGGAGTGATGTTTGATCTCACACCAGTTTTACATTGGTGACTTCATTGAAGTTTTAGGAGTTATTCCCAATTTAATTATGTTGTGGTGTATTGAAAATTCTGTTAAATTTCAGGGTTTTTTCCAGGTCCTGCTTGTAGGCAAGCGGGCTCTGTAGAGAACCGTGCAATTGGGACCTAGCTGTTGTCTGTCTGCAGATACTCAGTCAAGAGTAATTTTGATTGAGTTGTGCCTCTGTTTTAGGGAGCAGCCTGGTTTGTCTTTCTCTGTTTTGGGGTTCTTGTGTGTTATCGTTCTGAACGCTAAGAAATAAAGTAGACTTACGTCACAATCTTCCAGCAAGAGTATTTATGTTTTTATCTAACTTCTCTGTGTGTATGCTGGGAACACAACAGCTGTAAATGCCATCCAAATCAAGCTCAGTAGGAGTTGTCATCTCAGTATTATTATGATTAATAATAATGTAGTGCCATGCTTTCAGGATCAGGCCCTAAGTCATTAAATCAAACCCATGGAAAGACAGGATTGCCTGAAATATGATTTATTTCAATTAGTGTATGACGATCCTATCTTTACCACTTTCCGTACACTGTTTTATAGGAGAGGTTGTGCCGATACCAGCTGGTAACACTGTGACCTATCTTTGTGTAGATGAGAAAAAATGTTACTCCATGCCAACTCCTTATTCTCTCACTAAAATCTCTTCTGTCTTGCCCACATAGCCCATAGTGCTTGCAGCTAATAAGAGAAATCACACACTGAAAAGATGCAGCAGAATAAGGCATGTGGCCAAAAACTCTTTATACACTGAATAGGATTAAGTGTTGTGCCAGGTAGTGAAAAACAAGGCTCAATCAATCCAGGTCCTAACTTCAGCTTGCTGCAACCTATAATAGAACTATGATCTTTGAGAAATTAGCTGTTAAATGCCAATGGAGTTTAAAACAAAACAAAACACCTTCCTCCAACCTTATTATCACTGTGTTTTCCATTTAATTTGTTTTCATAAGAATGATTTGCTCCATTCATTCTGCATCAGCAACACTAGCAAGAAATATGGGAGGAAATAAATATGCTACTGAGGCATTAAACGCCATAGCACTGTAATTACAAACTGTTAACTTGGAAGCAACTTGAGGTCTTTTTGAATGCGTAATGCCTGGATTTTAAAAATAAAAAAGGGTTTTGAGCTCAATCCCAATTTGCCTTCCGGTCTGAAAGAGCACACGCATCAGTTTTTATGGCTTTTAAATACTTTTCAGCTTGATTTCAGTGTTGAGTTAGCATTGCAAGTTACACATGCCTGATCTAGAGTTGTCCTTCATGTGGGCTTCTATTTTCCTTCCTTGGGTGTGGCTGCTGCCTCCATTTCCCTGCCCTGCTCCCACTGGGAGTTGCACCTGCTTGTGCTGCTTTTTTGACTTGTGCCTTTTATGTAATGTAATACAGAGCTCTTCTATAGGGCTTTTCATCCATAGATCTCTAAGCACTTTACAAAGGGGTTCTATGCATATCATATGGATTGTGGGATACAGCCTTTGACATGAGGGATGTTGGGCCTGAGAAGGAGTAGGTGCATATACAGAAACTTGCACCTGCACCCTTTGCTTAGCACTTGTTCATATTAAAATGACACAAAATAGCAAAAGCTGATGGCGTCTTAGTACAATGCACAATATTCTTACTGCTGTCATTGGTGGTGTCATAGGACATTGTCACTACCCAAGTGCCAGAGGAGGAGGGTTTTGGACTTGCTTATGCCCAGCATTTGTAGTTTCACCTGCTATGATTAAAGATGACCCCAAGGCACAAAATTCAGATCTGAATCTGAACTTACCCAAAATGTAGGGGTGTTCAGCTCCAGTTTTTGTATCATCCCATCACACAGAGAGGAAGCCAACCATGGTGTTCAGATCTGTCCAGAGTCTAAAGAGTGATAGCGTGGGGGGAGGGATAGTTCAGTGGTTTGAGCATTGGCCTGTTAAACCCAGGGTTATGAGTTCAATCCTTGAATGGGCCACTTAGGGATCTGGGGCAAAATCAGTACTTGGTCCTGCTAGTGAAGGCAGGGGGCTGGACTCAATGACCTTTCAAGGTCCCTTCCTGTTCTAGGAGATAGGATGGGATACCATGCTCATTAGCTTTGTCTCAGAGTTCAGAGCTGTTCAGTTCTAAGATTTGGGTCTGGGCTCCTCTTTAGCTGCAATAACTTTCTAATCTTTCCAAACGGTAGGAAGATTTACAGACTAAGATAATAGATCCCAACTGGGCTACAATTCCAAAGTAGGAAGTTCCATCTGGGGGTGGAGAAACTGGTTTGAATTAAAGCTGCAGCTCCTGACTGTGAGCCCAAACCATTCAGATACCAGGATGATGGCCACGGCATAGGCAGGAATGGAATACAAACCATTTTGAAGTTCAAAAATAATTTTTTATCAATTTCCCTTAATTTTTTTTCATTTCACTGAGCACCTTTGGGACTATTGAGCACAAACTGAAGTGCTGAAATATTATGAGAGCCTGTTCTGTATTTTTAGGCCGTCCACAAGCAAGACATACACCAGAAGTCCCCTGGGAAGTCATGCGGAGTCCCAAGAGGTCTGGGCAGCTTGCCTAACCATCTAGGGCCCAGTTCTCAGTGGGTGTAAATCAGTGTAATTTCATTGACCTCTGTTCCCTCCTTTCACACTGCACTGGCTGGTTTCACGCAGGCTGGCTGGTCAACATCTTGTCATCTTTTTTTTTTTTCATTAAAAAATGGAGTTTTGTCAAAAAACACCCAAAAAATTATTTTCACAAAAACCTGAAAAACCAAAAAATTGCTGAACACTGAAAGTTTGGGGGGTTCCGTTTTTCAATGAAAACCCAGCTTTTTTGTAGAATTTTTTTTACAAAAACATTTTTGGCTTTGTCAATTTTTTCCACAGGAAACAATAGCCCTTTCCCAGCCACCTGTGTTCGGCATGCCCAGCTCCTGTAACTCATTGACAGGGATCTTGCATGATTGTGCATCTAAAGCAAATCATTCCATTTGCTTTAGATGCAAAATCATGCAAGATCCCTGTCAATGAGTTACAGGAGCTGGGCAGGAGATCTGCATGAGCTTCATTACTGTTCTCTTGCTGGTTTACACTAGATCAGGGACCGGCAACCTTTGGCACGCGGCCCGTCAGGGAAAGCCACTGGTGGGCTGGGATGGTTTGTGTACCTGCAGCGTCCGCAGGTTCGGCCGATCGCGGCTCCCACTGGCCGCGGTTCACCATTCACCAGCCAATGGGGGCTGTGGGAAGCAGCGCAGGCCAAAGAATGTGCTGGTTGCCGCTTCCCGCAGCCCCCATTGGCCTGGAACAGCGAATCGCGGCCAGTGGGAGTTGCGATCGGCTAAACCTGCGGACGCTGCAGATAAACAAACCAGTCTGTCCCGCCAGCGGCTTTCCCTGGCAGGCCGCATGCCAAAGGTTGCCAATCTCTGATCTAAGGTATAATTCCATCTAGAGCATTCCCTGGTTGTATGGCTGCACACTGCCCCTCTCTCTGCCTTTCCTGACTGGCACAATCTAACCTTCTATGAGAGATTTGCTAATCTGGGATAACGCTCCTACAGCCACTGTCGCCACCAAATGAAGATGGATGGATGTGTCTTTCTGAAGCTGAACTTTGGCACAGTCCTGGAGGCAACTGTCTTGTTGCTTAGCTCTGCAGCCACTGAGAATGAAAAATGAATGCTGTCTGTTAGGTAGAGTAATAGCAGCCACTCAGGGGTATGGACATTAGAATCACAGGCGCTTAGAGATCAGAGATGGAAAAGCCTGGTAGGGTTAGTATCTCTGCCTAAGGAGCCATGCAGGATTGCTCCATGCAGCACATTCAGAGAGGAAGGATTTTAGGCATTCCTGAATTCTTGATTTCTGCCAATTTTGAAGTCAGTTTCTTCCTGAAAGAGTCTTGGGGGCTACGTTGTCCAGTGAAAATATGTTATTAAGCAAGGCATATGCTGTCCAGGAACAAACCCAAATGAAAATGCCATTATTACAGCGTACCCAAACACTTCTCTATCAATATAACATGGAAAGGGATAGATCCTCAGTTGGTGTAAATTGGCATAGCTCCATTGACTTCGGGAAAGCTCCGTCAATTCACACCAGCGGGGCATCAGATCCAGTTGGTATCTAATTGGTACAGTCTTTATGCTATTTTATATTTTTGCACTGTGGGGCCTATCCTGCTGCCATCAAAGTCAATGGCAAAACTCCATATGGATTCAGTTCTGGGCCCTGTTCACGCCCTGCGTTAAGGGTCGGTTTCTGCTCGCAGACATGCTGGTGTGAATCCAATACTAGCTTCACTCAGATCAGTGGAAATATGCCTGATTTACGGTGATTAAACTGAAAGCAGCATTTGACTCACTGCAAGGATCTACTTGTGGGCTTGATTCACCACTGTATTACTCAAGCTGTGCACCAGCATAACTTCAGTTAAATCAGTGAGCCCTCTCTCACTATCTCACTTTATTTTTATTTTTACTCTCCAATAAAACCAATGTTGGATCTACATGGAGGGGGTGGTTTGGGTGACTGGACAGAGGTGATGCATTGGGGGGGGGTCACATCCTCCCGCCCTGAATTGCTGCTTGGCTTATACTGAGCATGCTCACATGGACTGAGCATGCTCAGTAACACTGGCGAAGCCAGCTGCCCTCACTCTACCTCCAGCCGGCACGGGTTGTCTCTGCTGGACTGCCATTGCCTAACCTCAAAATATACTGATAAATGTACACAAGGAGGAGCCAGATTGTGCCTAGCGGGTTAGCAGATTGTGAAAGAGGCCATCTTCCCCCCACCGTGCGCTCTCACCCAAGGCCAGCCACAATCCCCAGTTCTTGCACTTGCTGAATATGGAACCCATCCAGTCAGGTGCTGTGAAAGGGTAATGCTGCTCCCACTGCCGGGCTGCCTGATTCAACATCTGCAGGAATCCTAACTAATTACGGCAGAGTTCCCCCAGGGAGTCTATTGCTCTGCTCTTCCCCATGCAGGGTATGACTTCCAGGGCCACGTAGCCGTAAATGTTTAGGGCTCCATTGTGCATTCTTTGCATGCCCCGACGTCCCACGCAGGATCAGCCCCTTCATGGTATTAAAGGTGTGGAAGAGGCAGCACTGTACAGGCGGATCAGTGGGGGCCCGAACTATTTCATACTGATTTGACTTGTCTCTAGCTCTGTGCTAAAGTGAAAAGCAAACCTAGTGTAAAGAACTAAGAAGGAATAAAACAAGCCTGTTCTTTAGCAGCAAGTTGCTGATTATGAGAAATCCTGTGTCAACGCCTATGATTTGTGACCTGAATTTCTGCCTGTACAGCCAGTGGGATTGCTTGAAAGCAGACAGCTTTGGATGGAAAGGAAATCAAGTTGTGGGGGTGGGTTTTTTTTAATTTATAATTTTATGTGTAAGCAAATAGGAGATAATTATAGCACACTTATGAAGTCCAGATTGGCTTCTAGGGGGAGGCTGGCTGCCATGGATTGCAGGTCAGAGATGCCGCACAAATGTGGCTTATATCTCTCCCTTGCACTCCCCAGATCCTGGTGCTAATCTGTACTCCCTGTGGCATGTCAGAGCAGCCCTCGGGTTGCTCTATTTTACAACAGATTGAAAACACAGCCAAGGATCCTGTGTGATCATGTGCTAGCCTTTTCCGCTATCTGTATTCCTTTCTTCCATATTGATGGCAAACCTCAGATTCCAAATTTCCATTTGGATGGGATAAGCCCTCAAAGGTTTGAATTCTTACCTTATACAAAGTCTCCAAATTACTGGGTCCACAACTTTGCCAACAAGAACAGGCTGCCTCATGAAATTTCTCCTCTGTCCTGCTTCTGATGAAGCCAAGTATAGCATCCAAAAGCAGTCTCTCTACCCTAGCTGACTTGGGTTCCCCTTCCTCCTGGTGCTTGGGGGCCTTTTAAGGCAGACAGATGAAAACTGCTGTATGCAAACTTTCAGGGTTCCCAGTTCGTAGGAGACGATTTGGCCGGAAATGAGTGAGAAACAGCAAGAAGCAACTTAACCGATGAATCAGCTGATGAGTCAGCCCTGGAGCAAGTGAAGGAGCTGTAAAATGGCTATTAGTGTAAAACTATGTTTAATTAGGGTACAAAATCACATTGCATTGCCTTTGATTAACGCTTGATAAAGTGTCATGTATGCCTGCCCAGATCTGAAAATTGCTTATCTTGTATGCATAAAGATTCAGCACCTATGTGATGCAGTAAACAAGTGGGCTGTGAAAAAAAGTAGATCAAAAGAGAAGAAAGGATACTAGGTTGGATTTTATCAATCAGCAAGTGCTGGGTAGCTCAGCCTAACAAGGTGGATCTGTCAAAATCTCTGATCAGAATAAGTCACCGTGAAGCTGTTGCTTAAAAATGCACAATGGTAAGAATAAGTCTTGTTTCAACATGCTGAAAAAAACCCCAAACCAGGACTGTTTCCAAACTAAATAGAGACAAGCAGCCAGACAAGACAATGTAATCAGCCATTTAGGGATTCCACTAATGCTATGGAATCCCCAGGCAATATATAGCCAGGCCCACATCAACTACCTTCTAATCCTCAGTGCAGGGAGTATGTCAGAGGTATGGCCAAGGAAAGGGGATATTGCCAGAGTGCTGCTGTACCTCAGTGATCCCTGGTGCCAGAACAACCCTTTGGAGGTCATTGCGGCTGGCTGCAATGTAAAGCAGCTCTGAGGCTGCTCTAAGATGCACCTGCCCCAACCTAGCTAAGACAGAACTGGATAGACATAAAGCAGCATATGGCCACCAGACGCCTGCCTGCTATCTCTCCAACATAACAGAAGAAACCAGTGAACAATTTCAAAATACCAAATAAGAGGGGGATTTACTTCAAGACACACATGAAAGCAGCTGTTGGGATTGATCTCAAAGCTGAAGCCAGTTCAAATGAGCCCAGGAAAGTCATAGCAATGCATCGTTCTAAAGAGATGTTGTAAATGGTGGAACAATGCGAGTGTTTGGTTGGTTGGTGGGTTTTTTTAAGCTTTTGATTTGCAGCGATAAGACATCCTTTGATAAATCCCATCAGGCAGAGATTAAGAAATAGTTGCAGTATAAAATCATAAAAACTCCCAAAATACAATGAATCCTTGCTTTTATGCATCCTAACTTATAAGACAACATTTCTCATCTCATAAACACTGTTAAATTTATAGGATGGTAAAGAAGATTTTTTTTTGGCTTGCTCTCTCCTTTGATGAACATAGTCATTAAAACTCAAAGGTTTAGCTCTATCTCTACTGTAACATTTTTGTCAGTGCTTCTGTAAATTGGAATGCCGATCGGACTCTGACTTTAACAAGCATCAGAACTTCCCTTAAGATGCTCTCCTTCATAGAGATATCAGAGCAAGGTTTTTTTTCCCCCTTTGTAGACAATGTTGTTGACTCTGCTAATATTGTTACTGGTTTTCACAGGGAATTTTTTTATTTTATTTTATTTTATTTTAATTTTTATTTTTTGCTTTTTTTTTTTTTTTTTTGCTTTTTTGTAAACAAAACACATTTCCTTCTGTGGATTTTGGCACACTTCATCACACAACTTTAAAGTTTGCTGTTGCTGCGCGTTCACCTGTTTTTCTTCCCCTTTGGTGTTTGGTTTGATTCTTCAATGTCACAGTATTTAGGCTGAAGCTGTGTTTACAATAGCCATTAGCCTGATCTCAGCAACCAACGGCCAGCAGCCAGTGTGACTGCCCCAGTGCAGAAAGGGTAAATGGCTATAAAGTGCAGTTTGCTGCAGTGAAGTTTACTCTAGCTTGACATTGGGGTAAATTCCACTAGGAAAAATAGTACCTTTGCCTGTCTTCAGCAGGGGTTGCACTAGTTCACCTACCATAAATTGCTGTAACCAGGCCTAATCTCCAGCACAGACTAGGGGTAAAATTTTCAAAGGTGCTTGAGTGATTTAGAAGCCTAGGTCCCATTTTCAAAAGTGGCAGATATTTAAGGAGCCTAAGTCCCATTGACCCAAGATCTTCCAGTGTATTTAGATGCCTAACTCCCATTGATTTCAGTGGAGTTAAGCACCAAAATACCTTTGAGGATCTGTACCCAAGTGCCTGTCATTTTTGAAAATGGGACTTAGGTTCCTAAATCGCTTAGGTGCTTTTGACCCAAGGCCTAAAAAGGGCTCACCGGGGTTTACACTGCTCTTCTAAACCATCTCCCTGTTCTCCACAGCTGGGACACATCCCCCCTCGCTCAAAGCTAGCTCAAGCAGAGCCAATGCATGTCTGACTACCTGCATGGGGAAGCACCAACCCAGCTGCTGTGTAGACACACCTTCAGAAGGAGCAATGAGTGCAGAGAAGTGCTTAAATTCAGGCTGCCCATTTACTGTTAAAATTTTCCCAAAAAATGTCTATATGACTTAGGAACATAGATCCTGTTGATTTTTCAGTGGGATTTCTGCTCCTGAATCACTTGGATGCTTGTGAAAATGTTACCTTACATGTCTAAATATAGTTCCCCCCCATCTGCAAAGTGGAGCTTAGTAGGCTTTCTCCCACCTTTTGTCTGACTTTTCTGTTTAGATTAGAAACAGTTTTTTAGGAACTTGTACAGCACCTAGCGCTATGGAGCCCCAAACTTGGAGGAGGGCTCTTGGCACGACCATAATACAAACAATCCCACTGAGAAACCCCTGTCCAAATAAATTACTCCACTGCAGAAGTGAAATAAATTGCTGCAGAAGGTACTGGTGGCATTTCGAGTATGCTAATACTGGCAGCAGCAAGACAGCTCAGACACTACGGGTCATCTCGAAGGAACTCATGATGAAGAAAGTCATATCCAAATTCTCTCCTTTCCCCAGACTGCATGGTAGTATCAAGTCTATGATGACAGCTTAATGGGACACCACGAATGAAAATCCTGGCTCCATTTAAGTTAATGGGAGGTTTGCCATTGACTTCAGAGGGGCCAGGATTTCACTGCATATTTTGTGCATAGGGTGACCAGATGAGGTAAACAAAATATCCGGACACATGGGGGCAAAAAAAAAAAGCTGAGTCAGTCCCGCCAGCGGAGCAAAAAAACCAAAACAAAACCCAGCGCTGCCGGCGGATATCAGGACAAATTGCGTCCCAACCAAAAATTGGTCAGGATGCGGGACAAACCCCAAAATATCGGGATGGTCCCGATATTATCGGGACATCTGGTCACCTTATTTGCGCACAATAATTAAAAGCATGACTAGAATAGGGGACTTGTATTGGAAATGCACATACCAGTCTACATGGCAATACTCATGAGAAAGTATGTAAGCCCAGCAGCACAGCCAATGATATTGGATGTGTCTCACACAGCAAAAGCTTGAAGATATGGGATAAGAAATGACGTCCACTCTCAAACCATGTGGTTGTATCTCTCACAAAGAGAGCTTCCCACCCATCACAAGTATATGAGACTAAGGATGTTGTCTTGGTGCCAGAAAGATGTTTAAGTAGGTTTTGAGAGACCTAAAGGAAGAGGTGGTACAGAAATCGGGGGACTTGGATAATCTCCATCCAGGAATATTAAGGAACTGGCACATGAAATTGCAAACCCAATATCAAGGATTTTGTAATGAATCCATAAACTTGGGGGTCATACCTTATGACTCAAGAATTGCTAACATAGTACATATTTTTAAGAAAGGGGAAAAAGTGGTCCTGGAAACTACGGTCCTATTAATTTGATCTCAATTGTATGCAAGGTCTTGGAAGAAATTTTGAAAGACAAAGTAGTTATGGACATAGAGGTAAATGGTAATTGGGATAAAATATAACATGGGTTTACAAAAGGTAGATCATGCCAGACCAACCTGATCTCTTTCTTTGAGAAGATAACTCATTTTTTAGGTAAAGGAAATGCAATATATATAATCTGCCTCAATTTCAGCAAGGCATTTGATACAGTTCCATACATGAGAAGATAGGAATTAATATTAGAATTGAAAGGTGGATAAGGAACTGGTTAAAGAGGAGACTACAACAGGTCACACTGAAAGGTGAACTATCAGGCTGATGGGAGGTCACTAGTGGAGTTCCTCAAAGATCAATCTTCAGACCAATTTTCATTAACATTTTTATAAATGACCTTGGCAGAAAAAGTGGGTGTGCGCTAATAAAATTTGCAGATGACACAAAGTTGTGAGGTGTTGCCAGCACACAGGAGGAGACGATCATACAAGAAGATCTGTACAACCTTGAAAACTGGAGTAATAGAAATGAGCTGAAATTTAATAGTGCAAAGTCAAGGTCATGTACTTAGGGAATAACAACAAGAATTTTTGCTATAAGCTTGGGATGTATCAGTTGGAAGCAACGAAGGAGGAGAAAAACTTATTGGTTGATGACAGAATGACTATGAGCTGCCAATGTGATGCAGCCATGAAAAAGGCTAATGCAGTCTTAGGATGAATCAGGTGAGGTATTTCCAGCAAAGTCACTAAGTATTCGAACCATTATACAAAGCACTGGTGAGACCTCCTCTGGAATACTGTGTGCAATTCTGGTCTCCCATGTTTAAGAAAGATGAACTCAAATTGGAACAGGTGCAGAGAAGGATGATCAGAGGAATGGAAAACCTGCCTTACGAGAGGAGACTGAAAGAGCTTGGCTTGTTTAGCCTAACAAAAAGAAGGCTAAAGGGAATATGATTGCTGTCTATAAATACATCAGAGGGATAAATACCAGGGAAGGAGAGGAGCTATTTATGTGGACACAAGAACAAATGGATATATCCTGGCCATCAACAAGTTTAGGCTTGAAATTAGACAAAGGTTTCTAACCATCAGAGGAGTGAAGTTCTGAATTAGCCTTCCAAGGGGAGCAGTAGGGACAAAAAACCTAACTGGCTTCAAGACTAAATCTGATAAGTTTATGGAGGGGATGATGGGACTGCCTACAATGGAATGTAGCTGATCTGCAACTGCTAGTAGCAAATATCTCCAATGGCCGGTGATGGGACACTAGCTGGGGAAGGCTCTTTGTTCTACAAAGAATTCTTTCCCAGGTGATTGGCTAATGGCATGATAGTGAATTACCTCATTGTATAGACCACAACAAAGGCAGGATTGTCACTAGGATGGATAACATGCATTAGACAGTCACGGGTACATTCTCAAACCATTGCCTGAGGCCTGTGGGTTCCCCACCTCCCAGGAAAGCCAATTGGAACGGTGCAGCTAAAATGCTTTGGAAATTTATGGGGGAGGGGTTGATTTGTTCTCAGTTCTCATCAGTCCTGTTCCATTCTTTGCTTTTTCTTGTTTCCTTTTTATTCCTTGTGCTTTGAGGGCAAGGACTGTGGTTAATCTGTTCCCAGGTCTAGGCACTGGAAGGCGAGTTCGAACCCACTGGCAATGGAAGTTTGTTGTCTGGACCTGTTCCAGGGAATTCCAATTAAAGTTTTCAAGATGAAGAAGATGAAGTGCAATTGCTAGTGCATAGGCAGCCAGGCCAGTACTGTCTGCTGGATGGGGGTCAAACGCAGGAGTCAAGATTAATTACCAAGCTGAGTCAGAAGACTTGTATCAAGGTCAAGAGAATTCTTTCCCAAGTGTCTGGCTACTGGGTCTTGCCCACTTGCTCGGGGTCTAACTGATCGCCATATTTGGGGTCGGGAAGGAACTTTCCTCTGGGTCAGATTGGCAGAGACTCTGGGGGTTTTTCACCTTCCTCTGCAGCATGGGGCACGGATCATTTGCAGGTTTAAACTAGAGTAAATGGTGGATTCTCTGTAATTTGAAGTCTTTAAATCATGATTTGAGGACTTCAGTAACTCAGCCAGAGGTTAGGGGTCTATTACAGGAGTGAGGTTCTGCAACCTGCAATGTGCAGCAGGTCAGACTAGATGATTATGGTGGTCCCTTCTGGCCTTAAAATCTATGAGTCTATGGGAAACGGAGACAGATGTGACAGTGGTTCTAATAGACTCATGTGACATCATTCCACCACAAGATACCAACACCGAGGTGACAGCTGCAGGAGTTTAACATTTGTTGTCAGCTGAGTGTGATGTGTCCGATTTTGCCCTGGTGTGTTTTATGTAGTCCCGTCATTGCCGGCTTTATACTGGTGAGTAGGAAGTGCACTGGAAATACGTTAAAGTCTGCCATGATGCCACTGGTAAATTTCTTCTTATCCAGGCTTATTGCCAGTCCATAGACAATGTGAATATGTCGATACCTTGGGCATGCTTGATCCATTCGTTGACACCTTTTGTAAGTCCACAAAATGTGGTGTTAATACTTTACATTTTTTTCTAGGCTGTATGGAGGGAGCGAGAGACCAAAGCCACAACATGATCGCTCGAGCGCTGTATGATGTATTTGAAACACTGAGATGGAATAATGTCCTTGTAAGTTGCTACAGCTCATCTATCATCCTCTACTTCCTGAATCCTTCACTGGTCTAACTGCTCAACTTTAGACTAATAGCAAGCAACGCAGAACGTTTGCTGAAAGGCAGCTGCTGCAACATTTTGAAGGCAGAGAACAAAGTGCTAGATACTCTAGGAATTGGTATGTTTAAAATGAACCATAGCCATTGCTAAATGGTTGCTGTTTTAGAAATCTCTTTGTCGTGCAATTAGAGTCCTGCCATTTTAATAAGATACTGGGTAAAGTTAAATTCAGAAGGCACAAAAATTGGAGAGAGTAAAATAAATTGAAAAGCAAAAAAAAAAAAAAACAACCCAGAGACAGAGCTATTCTCAGCCTAGGTAAAGTGCCAGCTCTGTGTCTTTGTACTTGGGCTGTGGGCACCTTGAGAGAAATATCCACAGCCAGTATTGATATTATTTTTACAAGGAAGAAGCCCGAGAATTAAGATGATAATTGGAAGAAGCACAATACACATTTTCAGAAAAGTTTTAATCATTCCAGGGTCAAATAATGGCTGCCGCAGACACATTCCCTCCATGTAAACCGCAGGCATTTAGTTCTGCCTGGCTAAGGGGTGCGTTTCATACTGGCTAAGTGTGGCATCTCTCCTGTCAGTGATTGGTGCACAGAGGCAGTAACAGCTTGGTACTGCCACCAGAATATGGAGGTACTTTTTTAGCTTGAGTAGGAGAGGCCTGTCTTTTTGGTTCTGAAGGTCGCAGGTTCAATCCACGCTGATGAGCCATGACGGATGTCATTATTAATACAGCCTGCTCAGGAGACACATGGCCAAGGTGCAGCCACTCTTCACAGCACGTTCTACTCAACAACATGTAGGTTTTACTGCTGCTGGGAGCACTCTGATTCCACCAGAGGAGTCACTGACTAGAGGCAGCGGTGGGACAGCCAACAGCAAGCCAAGGGGGTCACTTAGGGAAGCACAGAAGTACTGGATCTCTATATTAGCAATGAGATAGGCCCCCAGCGAATTTTTCCCTAGGCCCAACTCAAGATTTGGAGACCTCGTTCCCTGCCTATTCCATAGTGCACTGGCCCCTTGTCTCAGGAGGGAAGGTTCAACAGAGTTGCCTGCTGTACAAAGCTGTGCAGATTTTCAGGTGGATTCTCTCGTTCTGCCGCTTTTCATGGGGGAGAGGAAGTGATGGGCCCAAGTCACACAATGCACTCCCTCCACACTCTGTTACGTACCAACCTGGAGGTTGGTGCATTCTTAAGTGCTGACTCCCTGGGTGCTCCAGGGCTGGGAAAAAAATAGTGGGTGCTTAGCACCCACTGGCAGCCCTGCGGATCAGCACCTGCCCCTCCCCCCCAGCACCTCCCATCTGCCAGCGACCCCACCAATCAGCTCCTTCCCCTCCCTCCCCGTGCCTCCTGCATGCCACGGATCAGCTGTTCAGCAGCGTGTAGGAGGCGCTGGGGGGAGGAGCCAGGGGCAGGAAGAGGCAGGACAGGGGCTTGGGAGAAGGGGTGGAGCAAGGGTGGGGCCTGGGGCAGGGCAAGAAGGGGGTGGGAAGTTGGGGGAACGGGTGGAGTGTGGGCCAGGCAGAATGGGGGCGGGGCCTGGGGCAGAGTGGGGCTTGAGCATCCCCCAGGAACAGAGGAAGTCAGCACCTATGGGTGCATTTATAATTCTAGGACTGATTTTTGCCCTTGGATCCTCCACAAATCTCAAGCAGAGTCATACACACCTAGGAGCAGAATTTTGGCTCCCACTCTAGCTATTTAAATTAATTGTTTGTTGTTAAAGCTAACTCATATTGCACTTCTGAGTTGCCCCTGCTTGCCATCAGAGGCCTGGTAAGCAGCTCAGCAGAGGATCTGGCTGAAAGTGAAGGATGGGTGGTCCAGTGGCTGGGATGCTGGCCAGAGTCTGGCGTGCAAGTCCTAACTCTGCCACAGACTTTCTATATGGCCTTGGGCAAGTCACTTAGCCTTTCTGTGCCTCAGTTACTCATCAATAAAATGGGGGTACTAGCATTTCCTTACATCACAGGGATACTGTGATGAGGCACTCAGATACTGCAGATGGAGGCCATATGAACCTAAAATACATTGATAATGAGCTTAGTGACACCCCGAGCAGGACTGCCTCTATTTCTGCAAGAGATCTGGGATTACCACAGGAGGACTGTTCTTTGGGACACAAGTGCCAGCTCTACATGGCAATATGGTTACAGGGAGTGACCACAAATAGCCTGTGACTTTTACAGAGAAATCAGTGACAATTTTTGTTACTGCAGCAATTGACTTGTATCAGTTTATACTGGCTTCATTTTTCCAGGCTACCTCTACAAGCAAAAGAGCTGGAGGCTTACTTAGGAGCTGTATACGCAACTGAAAAATTAGAATTTGCAGAATGGATTAAATTCCCCCCTGTGCAGAGATCCAGCACAACGACACAAGTCCGGCTTGAGCCCCCATCTGTACCTCCGGGGCCGATGTGACACTTACATGATGCATAAGCCTTGCAGAGACCCTCTGCACAAGGAATGAATTCCGCCCATCATACAGATCCAGAATCATTTGCTGAAGAGCGGTACCAGTAATTGCAAATAGTGTTAATTCAAGGACACCATGTGCTCAGAAGCAAAAAAAAAGAGGTGAAAGTAATCAAACAAATGATTTCTTGTGAATTACGAGATCGGCTCAGGATGATGTCAGTCTCTACTCTGCTGCTTGTTCAGAATCTCTCAGACATTTGATACCTGTCCATTGCCATGGGTATTTTGTTTTGCAGGACTCTTTATTTGGAAATAAACCTTTATATCTAAGCCTATTTTAGAGCCAAAAGGTTAATTTGTCTAGGCAGCATACGTAAAGTTGTGTTTTTGCAAAACAGTGCTGAGTTCACCCAACTTCTTATCATATAACAAAGAAACCCTGATTTAAGTCTTGCTGTTACAGTGGAGTGAAGACATCTGCTCTGAGCAGAGATTAGAGAGCATCTACAGACCTTCCTATGCAATAAGAATGTATTACTGACTGTCCACTTTGGCAGACAGTTCTTAAAGACACCATACCAATATGTGAATAGTTACCTAGTAGATAGGGCACTCGACTGGGCTGAGTCACTTTGGAAAATGGGATTTAGGGACACTTTACAAACGTATTTAGGCATTTAAAATGCACCTGCTGGGTTTTTCAAGTCAGTGGGAGTTAGGTGTCTTACCTGTTTTAGGCACTTGTGAAAATCCCACTTGGTACCACTTTGCATCTTTAGGGACCTACATATCTTTTGGAAATCTGGCCAGTAGTGTCCAGGAAATGGACCACTTGTGTGGATTGATCTGTCAGGATAAGATCCTGCAACAGAAAAACTGTGTTGTGTGCACTTACGTAGCACTTTTCTCTGTACTACACCTTTAAATGTCTAAGGAGTCTGTCTGAGGTGAGGCCCTCTATTTTGTGAGGAAGAATAAACGCAGCAGGTTAACGAGGAAACACCTGCTGTGCTCTCTCCCGGAGTCTTTCTTTTTTAGCATTCCTTGTTTGTTTTTCCCTTAATCTAAGATTAAAAAATGCCATTTTGACTGAAATTATCCATTTGCCCTTTGTGTATGGAAAAATACATTCTGAAAAACCCAAATGAAACTGAAAAAGTAAATACAAGAGCACAGAGATAAGCATCTAAGACTTGGGAGTCAACATTGCTAAAGTGGTGTTCCAAAAGAATTAATTGGATACGACGTCTCACGGGGCAATGTTCCGGCTGCAGCCAGAATCCGAGGGGAAGGGGAAATGTCTCTTCTCTCACTGCTCTCACTTGTCATTTTCCTCTCACTGTGGAGACTGAAAGGAAAAACAAGCCAATGCCCTTATCTCTGCCATAGCAGATGGAACAGACACCTTGCTCCCTTTATCTCTCTGAATCACTTTTTACATCGGCGGGTCAGTTAAAGTGCTGCATGAAGAATTCACTGCTCACATGGCAGACCGGCCAGTTGTTTTTGCTTTACTGATCTTCAGCCCAACCCCACTCAGGCAGATAGAACTTGGTTTGGTTGATTGTTTTAGCAGATCCATTTCAAAATACATCACAGGCGTGACATTCTGAGCTTAATATAACTGCTCAGAGCGGGGTGGAGGAACCCTGTCCGTTACCTAGTAAGGAAGCGTTTTAAAACCCTGATTAAGGTGATCATAAGACCCTGTCACTCCAGGTGGGAATGTGGAAGTGAAGCACGCAACAGAGGATCTGGCTCCCAGAAGACCTAACCAGTAGCAGGCATCTCATTATAGATATGTAGGAAATGTTGTTATTACTGTAAACTATGCCTACTCAGTGGGGCACTCTGTACCCCTGTAGCGGTGGCTAGGCCAACTATAGATCAATGAGGATGCTACAGCCTTGTCTAAGAAACACGGGTCTTTTAGTTCAGGCAGTAGAAGCTCATGTATTAAGATGCAAAGATCCCAGGTTTGATCTCCAGTGCTGATGACCCTCTGATGGGCTTTAATGTTATTAATAGATTTTTAAGGCCAGAAGAGGCCTTTAGGTTAGGATGATCTGGTCTGATTTCTTGCATCGCACAGGTCAGAGGCTTTCACCAAGCGGTTCCTGCATCGAGCCCATAGTTGAGCTTGAAGATAGCGTGATTTAATGACTTCAAGAGACAGAGAATCCACATAGCCAGGTAGGTTGTTTGAATGGTTAACTAACCTCCCTGTAAAAATACCTGCACCTTTTTTTACTCTAAATTTGGCTATCTTCCAAGCACTGGATCTTGTTATGCAGTGTGCTTGGAGCTGTACATAACATAGAGTACTATGCAATTGCAATCCATACCCCCAGGGGCTTGCAATAGAAATCTAAATAAGCATAAACCAGTATCAGAAATTGAGCAGAAAGAATGAGTCAAGTCAGCACCAAAGGAACCCAGGGAGGAATTTTTTGCACTTTGAGATGTTTGAGCTGCAGGAACCCCTAATTCTTTAACTTTTTGAATGTAGGGAAGTCCTAGTCTTTGTTTCCTGCAGTCTGGATGTCAGGAATATTTTCTTGGGCCCTAATCCTGCATAGTGATCTGTGTGGGTGGACTACTGCCAACTCCCCATGGAGCCCCATTGCAGCCAATGACTTCAATGGGGTTCCATGCATTCATGGCAGTCTATGCACAAGGATCACAATGCAGGAACAAGGCCTTGGATTTAAACTCTGGCTGAAGCTAGACTGATTTTTGGCTAAGACTGAACTCTGTTGTGCATTGTTTCTTTCTTCCTGGCCTTGCTGATGCTGTGTTGACTTATATAGTGCAGCAACTCCTATATAAATGTTGGGTTCTTTTTGTTTGCCTTCTGGTTTCTGAGTCTTTAGGTGTATTCAGTTCATGTTTTCAGGACTTTATCTGAAACTAGGAGGGCAAGAAACATACTTTTTCTTTTAAATGAAAGCTGAGATTCTCACGTAATCCCTTGCTTCCAGGAGCTGGGGCTTTAAGAAAAACTCCAAATATTACAAGGCTCACAAGAGAGTTGGCAAGCCTGCTTTAATTTGAGTTCTGGGTGCTCAGCCCTTCTGTAAAATCAGCCAGTCTAAAACTAAGCAGAGGCTATTTCTGAAAATTTGGCCACAACTGAGTTGTCTAACACCACCCATCAAGCCAATGTCAGAGCTGGAATTTGAACTCTGGAGTCCCCACTTTACAGTTACATGCTTGTCTGCTCTATGTGCTACCTTCTGAGATGAAGATACTTCTGAAAGTCTGTGTATTTAAAAAATAATCCTCATAAAGACTAATATGATTTATGTAAGCACTTTAAAAGGCAAATACCCAGAACAGTTAGTTTTAGTGCTCAGACTTTCTAAAGTTAATATTTCCATCTGGTCACATTATAATTTTAGATTTTTCAGTGGCTTCCCATCCCACCCGTCTATGTTAAATTTGTAAAACAAATCAAAGATACTGGCACAAAAAAGTTAAGATCAAAAAATAGAGATGCCTGGAGTGAACATTTGATTGTTCCCACATGAAACACTCACTCTTTCTGCAAATTCCCTTAATCCTCCATGAAATATTATTTCAATTGTCACGGGGATGTTTGTGTGATGTCACAAATAAATGATTATAATAATCTTTTAGTCCAAATAATAAACTGTCAAACAGGGAGAGAGATGAAGACTGAGAGTTTTATATGTTTTGTTTAATATGGGATTATCTTTGCTAAATAAAGATTAGTATCAAAATATTGGAAAATATTTCAGTTCTTGTTGTATTATTCTATGTGTATAATACTTTTGCATTCATCCTTCAGGATTTCTTTTACACAGTGCTTACTTTTGCTTTGCATCATATTTATAAGGCCAGTGAAATTCTTATATATAGACCGTGAACTTGTCTATATTACAAGTTATGCAGTTTTAACTAAAGGTGGATTTTAAAATCGATTCAGATAAACCAGTGAAAACCTTTGTGTGGACCCCTGTGCTTTAAATCTGCCTTAGATGGATTTAGCTTACGTTGATTCCTTACTGACTTTAGCTGAGTTGATATGTTAAGTTTAAAGCAATTTTAGAGGATCCACATGGGAAGTTTCACTGGTTTAACAGAATAGATTTAAAAAGTGATTTAATAAAACCCATGTAACTTGTAATAACGACAAGAATTTTGTAACGATACAGAGCCTGATCCTCCACTGCCTTTTGCCTGGTGTAATCACGTAGGGTATGTCTTCATTGCAGAGTTAATACATGATTTTACCATGTATTACCCCTACCCCATCTACTGTCCACACACAATGACATCAGATCAAAGTTTGGAGGTGCTTCGAAGCCAGACTAGCTGACCCAGCTGGGGATATAGGTTAGAGCCTGGGTACTGCTTTAACCCAGGCTGTAACCCGGCCACTTTGCAGCGTGGATGCAGACTACTTAACTTGAGTGCTGATAGTCCTCCAGTGCCTTCCCACAAGTTTCCCAGGGCCATATTTCTCTGTCTTTCTACTCACTACCTGCATCTGCTCCAGCAGTCACCTGCCAGTATAAACTCCCAGTCAGCATTTAAACCCTACGTTTCACACGGCCTGCTCCATTTCTACATGGTTCCTGAGCAGCACTTGAACAGAGATGCCATCCAGGAATTCCTCCTTCCAATGTGTTGGTAGCTGAAGCTGACACCAAGGTTCTGGTGGACTCTGGTGTGAGGTCAGCAAAGAGCATGATTTGGGGAGGCATAACCAAAATCATTACATGTGCAATAACATCTCCAAGGGGCTGGCAGAGAAGGGGATTTGTTGGCAGGGAATTCAGTGCAGGGAAAGACTTGAAGACTGGGTACAACAAGGCAAAAGATGCCAACGGCCAGCCTGTATACTCATCATCAACCTGCTCCTACAAGGAGCCTGACCATGAGCTCTGCTCTGCCCCAAGGACAGAGTCCATGGCTGTACAGGATGGGCTTTTGAGTGTTATTACCTGAGTGGGGGCAGAGGGACTGAAGGAGCCGGAAGAGACTGAAGGGGCAGAAGGACAGACACCGACTGCTTTAGGGCACAGACAGTGCAGCCTCAGCCTGGAGTCCCAGGGCCTGTTCGAGGAAGGAACCAGGGAACAGACCAGAGAGGAAATAGCAGCACAGCAGATGGGCATGATATGCTGCCATCTTTGTTATTGTTATGCGAGATATTGCAGCCTGAAGGGGCTGGGTTGGTTGGGTTATAGAATCATGGAAAAGTAGGGCTGGAATGGACCTTAAGAGGTCATCTAGTCCTTCCCCCAGTGCTGAGGCAGGACCAAGTATACCTAGACCATTCCTAATAGATGTTTGTCTAATAACCTGTTCTGGTTATGACTAATCTCATTACCGTTATGGGGAATGTTACATGCTGTGGGGCAGGTTTAGCTTCAGTTGAGGGGAGATGAACCTCCATTTCCCTGTCCCCATTCCTCTCTTCCTCTCCCCTCACCAGCCACGTGTGATCCAAAATGGATTCCAAGGAAGGGAGGAAACAGTTAAACATGCCTCTGGTATTTCACTGCGGCATTAGCTGTACACATACAACACAGGCATTGTTATATTATCAGATATAGGTCCAGAGGATGTGCAAAGGCACAGCTGTTGTAAGCTTCTGCTTTTTAGGTCAGCATCCTGTTTGTGGTCAGCTGAATTGATGTGCCCTCCTGTGTAACGGTGCACACTAGTACAAAATGAATGCCAAACACGACCGAATCAGAACAGTAGCATTTTACACCTACTATGCACAGGTATGAATGGCTACCCAGGGTGTAAAACAGGGGAGAATAAGACCTACACTAGAAAGTTTTACCAGCATAGTTGATTCAGTTAGGAGTGTGAAAAACCCACACCCCTAACTGACATTGCTGTACTGGCAAAAGCCCTAATGTTGATGCAGTTATATTGCAAAAAAAAGGTCTTTTGCCAGCCTAGCTGATTCCATTCGGGGAACTGTTTAAGCTATACCAGCCAAAGAACTTTTGCGCAGATATAAGTTGCATCTCCACTGGAAGGGTTTGACGGTACAGCTCTACCAGTATATCTATACCAGCAAACCCTTTGAAGTATAGAAAAGGCCTAAGGCCCACGTAATATAAGCAATCGGTACTGGGGTGGTGTAAGAGGTTTTACGAGGTTGTGGGATTTTAATGCAATGTAAGTGCCTCTCTTCCTTTTCATGGCCCAAAGCACAACCCAGAAATTTCATGTTCTGGCTAAAAGTGATCTTCTGTGTGAATCCTTTCCACAAGTCAGCCACACATCTTCATTATCGGAGCACATTGGCGGCGGCTGTGACTTTTCTCTGCCAACTGTCTTTTATGGATGGATTCTGGGATTTCTAATGTCGCTTCGCCTCCCTCAGATGCTGCAGAACTAGGAAACAATAAAAATATATCACTTATGTCTCTCTCTCTCACACACACACACACTGAACTAACGCTCTAGCTCAGACATAACCTCTGCAGAGCACAGTAATGTAGAGTCAAACAACCCTGACCTGCACTCGCTTAACTCCAACTAGGTGTGTCTAGTCGTTATAGTGTCTAGAATAAGTTAATTAGGGTCATTTACACTTCTGAGTCTCCACAAAACGGAGGTACGTAATTGAGCGTTCTGGGTTCATTACTGGAACCTGGATTTCAGAGGCTCTGATACACAAGAGCAGCCCCAACCCTAAGACAGTAGGCGCTTTCACGGGCTGTTGGGCAACTGCAGAGCAGATGGAGCTAGGTATGACCAAACTACAGAACTAGGGCATGTCTACACGTCAAGCTGGAGTGTGATTCCCAGCTCGAGGAGCCATACCCGCACTAGCTCTGATCGAGCGAGCGCACTAAAAATAGAGGGTAGCCACGGCAGCATGAGCTATGGGATGCGCTAGCTGCCCCAAATATTATTCAACTGTCAGGAATGAGGGCCAGCAGCTGCACCTGCCCAGTCATCAGGCAGCCAATGAGTGCAACTGGGCCACAGCAGAACCACCTGATTGGCTAAGGCAGTCAGGTGGCTTGCTCTTAGCCAAGCAGCTGCAGAAGGTCAGTGGCTGCCCAGTGCACACACCTATGGATTCTCTGCCTTCCTGTGCTTGCCTCCAAGCCATGCTCCAGACTAACGCCTGCCCTGCACCCAGCCGCGCTCCTGCCTTCCCTGACTCCAAGTAGTCTGGGTCTTACCCTTGGCTCTGATTTCTGGCTCCAACTCTGTAACAACCCTTGGCTCTGGCATTCAGACTCTGACTTTGGTCCTGACTCTGCTTCAGCCCCAGCCATAGCTTTGGAGGGAGGAGAGCCAGTGCTCTTAGGCATACCTGCTTTGTACATCGCTCCCTCTAGGGGTATGTGTACACTTTGAGCTGGGGGTGGGTTGTGACCCAGAGGTCTCAAACCCAGGCCCGCAAGGTTCACGAGAGCAGCCATGCTCCAACCCTCCACCTGGCAGCCTGCTGGCAATAGCTGACCTGAGATCCGCAAAGCCAAGCCCCACTGTGACTCTCCACCCCTGAGTTCCAGTTGGCAGAGTCCCAGAGTCCCTGATTGACCCGGCCCTATTTAAGCCCGTGGTAGGAAGAGGAAGCTGTTGAACCATTGGGCTCCACCCTGCTGTGTGCCTTGTGCTTCCCGCTACCTGCTCCTGCTTCCCTGGCTTGATCTCCTGGCATCTGTCTTGTGGTTCCCGATCTCTAGTTTGTCTCCGGCCTCTGCCCCTCTGGTGTCCTGACCTGACCTGACTCTGTTCCCAGCTTGTGGTTGTGATCTTCATTTTGTCTCGTGTTTCTGACCAGAGCCCCGCAGTGGCCTGGGATCTGAGCTGCCCTGGAAAGGGGCCGAGTGAGCCAGAGGGCCCCCCCTTCCTCCTCCCAGTGGCATGCTCAGCCCCTATCCTGGGGCAGCTGAGCCCAGGCAGGGAGCGGGCTGCTGCTGCCTCCCAGCCAGGCTCTCTCAGGCAGAAGCGGCTCCATCCCACTCCCTGCCCAGCTGCCAGGGAGAGCAGCCAAACATGCTGGGGGAAGGCGCCGGGAGAGAAGGACAGAGCCTCCCCTCCAGGTAACAGGGGGCCAGGAGAGTGTGGTGGCCCCGGGCTAGGCGTAGGTGGGGGGGGTGTCACTGGGCAGCGGAGATACATGCGGCGGTCACGTGTCCTTCCCTTTAGATTGTGGCCCCCCAGAATGGGAACGCACGAGTCATCTATGCAACATGCATGTTGTAGCCGCACTGGCAGAAACAAGAAGATTCAGTCACTGGGGTGCCCCTTCTGCCAGCCCAATGGCTGGTGGCAGTGGATGCACCAAGGGCAACATGGAGTTCTGAAGTGTTCTTACCGCCCCATCTCCCTTATTCCCAGCCAGCAGCACCAGCTCTATATGATTCCTACCAACAGGGTGAATGGCTGTGAAACTCCCCTGCTTGCAGAAGACCTGTGCCTACAGTTTTTCCTTGGTAGGGGGCGGATTGCCGGTAATTTTTTCATTATGACTCTTCTCTTGCATCCTCGTAAGCAGCATTATGGGGTGAGGGATGAGGGTAATGTTCTATTTTTTAAAATAAGGGTAAGGTGCCTGGCTGCATATAGGCGTTGTCTGCATTACTGACTGAGTCTGTGTGACATATAACCTGGCTTCTCGGGGGCGGGAGAAAAGCATCGGAATCCCCAAGAATGCATTCATTGTTCTCGGCTTCATAACTCACCAGATGCTATTGTTTTATTAAAAATAAAACATCTGGGCTGCTTGCTGGGCAGGCTAGAGTATCAGCTTCATGTGATTGGAAACAGCTGAACTGTTAGCTAGGAAACCAGCAGGGCCGTCCAGAGGGGGGGGGCAAGTGGGGCAATTTGCCCCGGGCCCCGCAGGGGTCCCCAAGAGTATGTCGGAAGCTCCCCCCACCTCCGTCTTCCCCCATCCCCCGGCGTCTCAGCTGGGAAGGGGGTGGGACTGCGAGCTGTGGCCGGGCAGCGGGAACTCAGGCCCCACTGGAGACACCAGGCCGCTGCAACGCTGTCCGGGGCCATTCCTGGACGTGGCACGCTGAGGGTCTGGGAGAGGGGGTAAGCGGCATGGTAAGGGTCCGGGGCTGGGCACCCCCCTGACCCCATCCTCTCCCCAGCCCTGACCCTCAGCTCTGAGCCCAGCCCCTCTGAACCGGGCACCCCCCTAGCCCCATCCCCCTCACAGCCCTGACCCCCAGCTCCGAGCCGAGCCCCTCTGACCCGGACACCCCCCTAGCCCCATCCCCCTCACAGCTCTGACCCCCAGCTCCGAGCCGAGCCCCTCTGACCCGGACACCCCCCTAGCCCCATCCCCCTCACAGCTCTGACCTCCAGCTCCGAGCCCAGCCCCTCTGAGCCGGACACCCCTCTGACCCTATCTCCCCACAGCCCTGAGCCCGGCCCCTGTGAGCCAGGCACCCCCAACCCAGAGCCCAGCTCCCCACCCAGCCCTGGGCAACAGCCGCACCACCCCCAGGCAGCGACAGCCCATTGGCACCAACCATCACCATCACCCATCAACAGCCCATTATGTAATTGCAAATGTATACATACCATTAAAGCATTTAATGTTTTTAAATAATGTATTTAGTGTATTTTCAAATTATTACAAATTAATTTTTGAATGTATTTCACTGATTATTTTTTACATTTCCAAATACATGTTACTAAAGTATTGCAACTTTTTTTTTATGGAAGGGGCCCCCGAAATTGCTTTGCCTCAGGCCCCCTGAATCCTTTGGGCGGCCCTGGAAACCGAGCTGGAGGAAGGTGGCTGAGAACGGAGATTCTGAGAGAACATTAACTACAGAGTCATGGCAGGAAGCAAAGATATAAAGATTAATGATTACAGAATCTGGTCAATTTCCAGCAGCTATATAAATAGTAAGATGTTATCCTATTAATGCAATGTCCCTGGATTAAGGTGCTATAAACAGCATGTAAGGGTTACATGCTATTTAAGAGTGTACACATTAGTCAAATCCCACGTTTGGCCCTTTTCCTGCAAAGACTTACATGCGTGTTTATCTTAATGCTCTGTGAGAAGTCCAGTAGCTACACACAGTGCATAAAGTACAGCACGCCAGTAGTCCTGGATTGATGCCTTGGAGGAGATTATTATTTGGGGGCAACAGGCGATGGGGAGGGGCAGATGTTTAAAATAAAAGAGCAACAGAAATGATTTCAGTCCTAAAATAAATAACTTGCGGTGAGAGGCTGAAGGAGCTCAAGAAGTGATTTGATTGCAGTGTATGAGTACCTTCCCGGGGTGGGAATACCAGGTTCTCTTTAATCTGGCAGAGAAAGGCATAACAGGAAGCAATGTCTGGAAGCTGAAGCCAGACAAATTCAAATTGGAAATAAGGCATGGTTTTTTTTTAAGGGAGGGTGATTAATTACAGGAATAGACTACCAAGGGAAGTGGTGGCTTCTCCATGTCTTGATGTCTTCAGCGGTTGTACGCAGTGTTGTTGTAGCCATGTTGGTCCCAGGATATTAGACAGACAAGGTGGGTGAGGTAATATCTTTTACTGGACCAACTTCTGTTCATGAGAGAGACAAGCTTTCGAGCTACACAGAGCTCTTGCCTCTCTCACCAACAGAAGTTGGTCCAGTATGAGATATTATCTCACCCATCTTGATGTCTTCAAGTCAAGAGTGGATGCTTTTCTGGAAGATGTTCTTTAGTCAAACACAAAATACTGGGCTCAGTACAGTAGTAACTGGGTGACATTCTATGGCATGTGTTATATTGGAGGTCAGAATTGATGATGTATCTAGATCTTCTGGCCTTAAAACGTATGAAAATATTTCAGTTTCCTTTTACTTACTGTTGTTATAATGTATTGTGGTAACACCTAGAAACCCCAATCAGAGCTCCATTGTGCTAGGTACTGTACAAACTTAGAAAGAAGTGATAGCCCTGTCTTACATTTATTTTGAAAGTTCGCATGCTAAAAAGTATATCTTCACATATTAGGAGACCATTTTTGTGTGTCTGCACAAGTTTTATTGGGGAGAAAATACAAATATATGTTTATTTTTAAAATTAATTGACCATTTCGGCCAGATGTCAGTGTGTTTTTCCTCTGAAGAGGGAAATGTTGTAACATTTGTACAAAATAAACAGCATTAATAGTAGCAATCACCAGGTAATGTATGTCTCAATAGAGTAAGAGCCTACCATATAGTTCTGACCAGGCTCGATCAGGGCCTCAGATTGTTTTAAAAAAAATATATTAAAAATAAGGGGCAGGGGACTATGCATTCAAAATGTCACATGCTAGAGAAACTGGGGCCAGCTCCTCAACTGCTATACATCGGCATAGTTCTACTGAAGTCAAGGAGCTAGGTCAATTACCCCAGCTGAGGATCTGGCATTTGGTAGCTAAAGTTACTGAGAGATTGAGCTTGGTTGCTCAACCATGCAATGGGGCTCCCTCATTAGGGATGGGATCGGGGAGAGCTCAAAATCATTTCAGTTGTTCCTAGAATTAAAATGCCCTTGTGTTAGATCTCATCCTTTCATAATTCATTGTCATGAATCTGGAACGCTGGCTAAGGCAGCTCTTGTTTATTCCACATCTTGTTCAGCGCCCATTTTTGAGCCTGTCACGGTTCAAGGCAACTGCCTCTGTATTCCCCGCTCCGCAGTCCCTCGAGGGCACCTGCCCTGGCCCCTCAGCCATCACCGGTACAGACCTGTGTCAGTCTCCTTCCTGACTGGGGTTTTTCCAGGCTGCCCTGTTCCTTGCCTACAGTGTGATATTCCCAGGAAGCCAGACTGCTTCAACACGTTGATGTCTGCGCTTCAGAGGCTCTGGCCAGGGCCGGCTCCAGGCACCAGCTGAGCAAGCAGGTGCTTGGGGGGCCAAGGGGAAGGGGTGGCACGTCGGGCTCTTCGGTGGCAATTCAGCTGAGGGTCCCTCAGTCCCTCTCGGAAGGAAGGACCTGCCGCCGAATTGCCGCTGAACAAGAAAGCGGCGCGGTGGAGCTGCCGCGGATCGCGATCGCAGCTTTTTTTTTTTTTTTTTTCGCCGCTTGGGGCGGCAAAACCCCTGGAACCGGCCCTGGCTCTGGCCACTGCATTGCCTGCACTTACATGTTACCACACAGCTCTTTCTAAGCAAGCACACTCATTCTTAAGGTGAAAGCATTACAGAGAAACCCTATTCAAAACAATAAAAGAACCCCCATGCATGCTAACTCCAACTCCCACTTTGGACTGTGGTAGGTGTAAATCCTTCAAAACCAACAACTGGGTTTTCCCAATGGTTACACGTTCATAACTGTCTTGGATTCAGAACCAGAACCCCGGCTGGACAGTTCAGCTGTTTCTTTATACAGCTGGGGCCTTTGATCTTGACTCTGGGAACAGGTAAATAACAGACAGTGGCCCACTCCTCAGAGTGTACCTTCAAAAGTCTAGGTATTTTCATAACTAGAGGTGGGGAGTTTACATTCACCTTCCCCTAGGTATTCTTCAGGAAATCTACTTAAAACTTATTGTCCCAAAAGTCCATTCTTGTCTGGCACATTTTTAATATAGTCCTTTGAACTCCCACTTCTCACCTCACAGCTCCCTGTTAGAGAGGTTGTATACAATCCTGGCTCACAATCCATAAACTTTTCACTTAATACAATGGACCCCAAAGAGACTTAAACTTAATTCAGTAAGACCTCCCAAAGATATAGCAGGAACCTGCCATATCTGTCACGGAGTCTTCTCCTAATTAAAACAAGAGGGTGGGAATGGGACATGGTGGGGAAGAATCTTTCCTTCAATTACAGAAACAAACAATCAAGGAAGACACTGGATTCGGTTGTGGAAACATGACTCTCCCATGCCACCTAACTTTTTTTAAAGGAAGTTCTCCCCCCTCCTCCCGCCCCTCCCCAAAAAGCATCTTGCAGAGAAACTGCATTTTTTGAATGATTACTCAGCAGAAAACTTTCCTGTATTATTGTGTAATATGTGATTGATGGTGTAAACCTTTTCATAAGAATAATAATTCCTAGATCTTATATTGAGCTTTTCATCATAAATATTCCCTAATTTACTGAAGATCACCTCAGCAGCAATCTTTTAGTATGTTAATAACATCACACTTCCACTGAAATGTACCAAGCATAAAGGACAGTACTGTGAGAGTTCATCTTGCTCTACATGCCTGATAAGTAAGACTCCAACACTGTCACCCTTAGTCATGTCAGCAAAGACTGCAGAATCAAGCCCATAGATTTCACTGCAGTGCTTAATGTCTTTATTCCTTAATTATTGCCAGATAATTTACACAGTGATCCAAATTTCGAAACAGCCCTCCAAATGTGAGACAGCCAGTTCTGCATGTGCACCCGTCACTATATGGAAAACCTGCCTGCAAATTGGTTATTTAAGCAAGCAGTTGCATGCAAATGCCCACCTGCAAATTCCAGCCTGGGTTTTCACACACAGTTGGCTGCACACGCAAAATTTGCTGGTGCAATTTTAGCAACAGATTTGATCATTTGGCCCTGTGTATCTAGCACAAGGGAATCTGTACTCATCTATATACAGCTGTCATCACCAGTATCTGAGTGCCTTCTAGTCATTCATTAAGCGATGTCATGTGTTGCTTGTTCTTTCTTTCATGCTCTCCCCATGGGGAGAATGGTGTGTACAGAGCAGTGTTTTGTTTTGGTAGGGTGAGGTGTTTCAATAGGTACAGCCTTTTGTGAAATGCACTGTGTCCTTTGAGGTCTTGGGGGAGGAAACCATTTATCTCTAAAACTGCTCTACAGCACAGTTTGTGTACTTGTTTGACAGCAGGAAAAACGAAATGTTTCGCTGGGTCGGATCAGACGAGCACATAAGCCTGATTTTGAAAAGGTTGTTCTGTGTTACTGTATTTGTTCTGTTTGATCCACCGAAAATGCATGCGTGTCAAAATGTTGTTTTAATAGGCTTTGCTTATCATACTTCATGGGGGTTGGAGCCATGTGTCTCCCAAGCAAACCTGATGGATACTTGACCTAACCAACAATATTTATTTTCTGCTGCTGACTCTGATCTTGCCTTCGGTTTATTTCCATCTACGCTGGAGGACAGTTGCAAATGAGATTAAATTCAATGACACCGGTAATGTCGCATGCACAGTTTTTAAGCTTCACCCTGTGAAAAGCTGAGAATTCTCAGCTGAAATGGATGGGAGCTGGTGCTCACCGGGTATTACGGCATCGAGATGCACGAAAGTGCATCAAGCTAATTTTTTATGTTTTGACTTCGATAGATGATGGTGGCTGGGCTAAAAAGAGTTATTTGTGGTTGGGAGACTACTCCTGTTACATGCATATAAAACACTCAATAAATAAACTGCAGTATGGCTACGCCTCTTTACTATCTACTTACTTATCTTTATCATCCGTTTACCTTGGGGGTGTTCGTGCTGTGCTTTTTTATTATTATTATTCACCTCTCGATTGCTGGTGAATGTTTTTACATGATTTTAACTTCCTGTATGTTGACGGTCGTCCCATGTCTTTATCTAGTTTAATATCCCCGTAGGGTTTTAGTCTTCTCTAACTTTTATTATTCCGCTTAGATTTTATTTTGCCCTCATAGTGAAAACTCGGTCTATCTAAGAGTGTAAAAGCAAAGCAGTCTTTTATAGTAGGGATTGTCTTTATGTGGCTGTGCTCCGGAGCTGATTGGAGAGCTGTGGCTGCCTAAAGCCTCTGAAAATCACGGTTGATATGTGTAAGTTTGAATATTGAAAGGCTTTTCTGACTTTGCGCCCCTGGATTTTTATGGAGAGCAGGTTGTGCTGTATCTTACTCTTCACCCAGGTCTTACCCAAGTTGCTGCCATACTAATAAGCCCTCACAGGTTGAAATGGGCATCCATTTTGCAGTTTGGCCTAAACTCAAGTCCTTCAAAACTGCATAGGGTGCAGTCCCGTATATAGGAATTCTGAAGCAAATGCTCGGGATGCTGGTCAGATGTGAATACTCACAGGGCTCTTCCAGCCCTTAGAGAACTTTTTAAATAACAAGGATGACTTCCCTTTAACTGCAACTCTGAACAGCAATAAATTTCCAGGCAGGGTTGCATTGGGAGCCCCGCGTTATGGAGCAAACAGGAACCAGACTGTGACCCTGAGAGTCACAGTCTGGTTCCTGCCCCCTGTGTTGCAGGGGTGAAGTAATCTGTTCCAGCCTTTTTGCTTACTTGCACCTCTACATCAGCTCTGGTTTTATGGCACATGGGGACAGAGTCACAGCTCTGCCCAGGCCCTGCCAATCTGCACGTGAGAGGGACTAGCAGCCTGATGGCAGCTCCCCTCTTCTTCCTTTGCACAGGGTGATGTGGGTAGCCTGCACATGGGTATAAGGGAGACCTTAGAACTCAGTAGTTCCCTGTGTTGGTATGCAGCATGGTTCAGATTGAGCCCTAAATGAAGAGTGTTTGGCTTCCAGCACAGCCTGCTTCTAATATTAAACGATAAGACTAAAAAAGGGGGAGGAGTGGCTTGCATGGCCTGTAAAACATATGTTCAAAATTCTGTCTCATGGAGCTGCTTTAAATTATTCATTTTTAATGTCTCCGGCCTGGAGGGGCCTCTAAAACGTTGACTACGGAGAAACAATCTTCCCACTGTGGAGACTGCTATAAAATACCAGATACATAAATATATAGATATACATCTCTTCAGCCAGACACCACCTCTGATTTGTAAATATAAAGCAAAGAGCTAGATCCCCAGCTGGGGTAGCTCCATTGAAATCAATGGAACTATGTCTATTCACCCCAGCTGATCTGGCCGGAAGTTTAGAACAGACCATACTTTCTCCATATAAGATAAAAAAATCACAGCTTGCATGGTTGGTACAAGCCACCTTGTATGCACCGAGCTCTTCAAGAAATACTGTCTGTGGGACAAACCCTGGATTATCTCCCAAAAAACAAATAAATGGGATTTGAACTGGGAAAATCCACAGCCTAAGGGGGATAAAGTTCCTCCATGTAGGATTTTATTCTGCAGTCATTGGCATGGAATCTGAGCATCAGAGAATCTTTCCCACACGCATACACATTGGGGTGCAACAGCACAGTTGTTAGTAGCATTCAGTAGAGACGTATCAATGTAAAATTGATGTAATGCAGTGTAGAGTTAATGCAGTGTAAAGCTTATGCTCAAATAAATGTATTAGTCTCTAAGGTGCCTCGTTGTTTTTGCTGATACAGACTAACATGGCTACCACTCTGAAACCTGTCAGCACTGTAGAGAGAGAGTCCATACACCTACCTCTCCATGAGAGGAGTTTGGTAAGACCCACTGGCCACTCTCCCCAACATAACCCTCTCCCTACACCAGTTAAATTCAGTGGGTATGTCTACACTGCAATCAGAGAGGTGACTGCAGTCTGTGCTGCTCCCCGTGCTACTGTGGCTTCACTGGTCTTATTATTCGAGCTCGCTAAACCAAAACTAGTTTGGGTATGTCTACACATACTGTAGTCACACCTTTGACTTCAGTGTAGACATGGGTGACAGGTATAATAGGCCAGGGGAGGCTAAGCCTCCCCTGGCGCAGCCATTGCTGCCTCGCCTCCAGACACCTAGGACATGGTGCCTCGCCTCTAGACACCGCCCCTTCCCTGAGGCCCCCATCGCCTGCTGCTGCTACCTGGTGAGGCTTCCGTCATGCAGACATACCCTAATTGAGCAGAATCAGGCCCTTCCTAATCTCTTTCTCATGGCACATCAAGTACTTGGCTTTGATTCTTTTCTCACTCACATTGGTGTGAATCAGAAGAAGTCAAGGGAGCTATACTAGCACAAATGGGAGGAGAATGTGTCTATGATAGTGTTTCAAAGAAGAAATGGATGTCTATTCTTGCCCATTTGGTGGCAGGTCACTATAGGGTGACCAGATGTCCTGATTTTATAGGGACAGTCCTGATTTTTGGGTCTTTTTCTTATATAGGCTCCTATTACCCCCCACTCCCTGACCCAATTTTTCACACTTGCTGTCTGGTCACCCTAGGTCACTACCATTCAGTGAGGTTTTCCTGCAGACTCTTCCCCTTTGTCTTAATGCACAGATTTCCTCCTAGTTTCTTAGTGGGAAATCTTTTCTTTGCTTGATTGCTGGGGATAGGGACCATGTTGTCTCCTACACACTAAATAAATAATAACAGAAATAATAATACACCTCCAATAATACTAAATAAGAAGAGTAGTATTTCAGTTTCCCTTGTGTCGGATTCATTACAAAGGTGGTTCTCCTTGGATCTCCAAAGGAACTTGCAGCTCCTAATTTCTAGTTCTAGTGTGTGATCATCAAATCTGTGTTCTATAAAATAAATAAAACAAAACAAAAAATACAAAAAAAGAAAAGGAAAAGTCCCTTCACTGAGAGAATGTTAAGATTGCAAAGTGAATGTTAAAGCTGTAGGTCCAGGCTATGGTGATCATATCATTCCAGAGGTCCTATCTCTGTATTGGCTCCCCACTGAATGCACAGTCAGGTCTCTATGCTGATATTCCAAAGCCCTCCATAGATTGCCTCCTGCTACCAAAGTGAAAATCTCTCCCCCTCCCGTGACCCTGATAACTCTGCTCCCCCAGAAGAATGACAGTCAGTCAATGAGGGGAACCTCCTCAGGGAGCTGGGCCTAGACCGTGGACTGTCTCCCACAAAAGATAATTATGATCATGACTGCACCACAGTCAGAACTAGAAATAAGATTAATTTCTTCCATTAGCTTTCCCTCAATAACTTCTTTACAAACAGACCCACTCACACTACACCCACTCACTCACCCACAGCTGCTAAGAAGCAAACAAAGAAAACTTCACAAGAAACTAATCAAGCTAGCTTCCCTGGAGGGTAGGAAGGAAGAAAATGAGGGGAACATAAGAACTGATGGAATGGCTCAGATCCGAGGTCCCTCTGGTCCAGTATTCTGTCTCTGGCAGTGCTCAACACCAGCTTCTTCAGAGGCAAGTGCAAGAAACCTTGCAGAAGGCAGATGTGAGCTAATCTGTCCCTCATGAAGGTCTGCAGTGTTGTTGTAGCTGTGTCCATTAGAGAGACAAGGAGGGTGAGGTGTTATTTTTTATTGGATCAACTTCTGTTGGTGAGAGAGACAAGCTTTCCAGCTACACTGAGCTCTTCTTCGGGTCTGGGAAACTTACTCAGTGCATGGCTACACTAGGGAGTTCACAGGCACAGCTGCATCAATGCAGCTGCCCCTCTGCAAGCTCTCTAATGTAGCCGCTCTAAGCTGATGGAAGAGTTCTCACATTGGCTTAACTACTCCAGCCCCCACGAGCGGCAGACGCTATGTCGGCAGGAGAAGCTGTCCACACCGGCACTTATGTCAGTGTAACTTATGTCACTCTGGGGGCGCTTTATTCACACCCATGAGTGACATGAGTTAGGCTGACATAAACTGTAGTGTAGACATAGCCTCAGAGTAAACGCTCTTTACAAAGCGATCACTCTATATCTGACCTAGCAGTCCTTATTCTCAAAGGAAACCCGCCCAACACTTTCAAAAGACGAGCCTGGGAGCTTAAATTCATAACTTTGCTAGACACTGGAAATCATGGACTGAATAGAGACGCTGGATTTATGACTTATTACAACAATCTACAACCCCCAACTTCTCTCCTCTCTTTCTTTTCTCCCCATGGCCTTGGCTACACTTGCGAGTTACAGCGCTGTAAAGCCGCCCCCAGCGCTGTAACTCACTGACCGGCTACACTGGCAAGGCACGTACAGCGCTGTATCTCCCTGGGTACACCGCTGCAGTTACTCCACCTCCCCGAGAAGCATAAGAGATACAGCGGAGTGGCTACGACTCTCCCCTGTGAGTGTGTACCAGGAATCAACCTGCAGCGTTGTACTGATCACTTTGTCGAGTGGCCAATCCTCTCCATTGTTGTGACCGGCTGCAGGAATGCGGAAGTGCTGGTTTCAAAGCTCGTACCACAGAGAAAAAGCAAACAGTTTGCTGTTTGCTTTGAGTGAGTGAATGAATGAGCAGGGGGCCGGGAGTTCGGAACTTGCAAAATAGAGTGCTGACACGCTCCAAAAAGCACTCTCTCTCCACCCCACCCCCCAGTTTTGAAAAGCATGTTGCAGCCAGATGAACGCTGGGATAGCTGCCCATAATGCACCGCTCCCAACACAGCTGCAAATGTTGCAAGTGTGGCCACGCCACTGCGCTGTCAGCTGTCAGTGTGGACAGACTGCAGCGCTTTCCCTACTCAGCTGTACGAAGACAGGTCTCCCTCACAGCGCTGTACAGCTGCAAGTGTAGCCAAGGCCCATGACTGGAGGGGTGTTAACAGGCCACTTCACCTTGAATGCTCCCTTGAAATATGTGTTAACTACTTATGATAAACAATCTGTTCCATCTTGTATTTAGCTGTGACACTCTGAGGCCACTACAGATCTATATCGGTATAACTGCATCTCTCAGGAGTGTGAAAAGGCCACACTGCTGAGCGATGTAGTTATACTGACCTAATCCCCCGTGTAAATAGCGCTATGTTGAGGGGACAGCTACCGCCTCCCATTGGCCTAGGAGCATCTTCACTCAAGCGCCAATGTAGCATTTCCAGTGTAGACCTATCCTGAGTTAATTTCCCAGACCTGAAGAAGAGCTCTGTTTAGCTTGAAAACTTGTCTCTCTCACCAACAGAAGTTGGTCCAATAAAAGATATTACCTCACCCACATTGTCTCTCTCATGAAGGTCTCATCCTATGCGTCCCTAATAGTTAGTAGTTGGCTCAAGACCTAAAGTCTGAGGTAAGCCTAATGTGAGAGAGAGGTTTATTTCTGTTTAAACATACTTGGGAGATGGTTAGGTACAACAGTGATGGGGGGGGTATAGAAGTACCTAGATAGATCACTATTAAAAAAAAACCACTTGCATTGTTTAAAAAAATCACAGCACATGAACCAACTACAATTTCCAACTTATTTTAACTCAGCCAGATCAATGCCATTTGTGTCCCCTGGGACACACAAAAGAATCTCTGTAGGAAAAACCTACCAAATTTCACTGTTCTAGTCCATTTTGATGCTAGACCCCATCAAAGGTAAATCACAAAAACTGTTCATAATTGGAAAAGTATCTCTTTATATATATTATTTAAACTGCCCTCATTCTCAAAAATGGCTGAACCATTTTTGCTCAAGCTTTCTTAAAAAAAGACAGTCACCCTCAGGCAGAGATGAGGCATGGAAGATTTCTGTTCAAGTGGTGACAACTATAAGGGACTAAAAAATGGTTTAGAATGGAAGCACTTAGGAAACCTTAACTATACAGGTGCTAGTACTCCAGATAAAATATACAAGACTCTGCATGTGTTTTTTTCACTGTAGCAGGGTGGCCTGTGAGTGTGAACTTTCTCTGAAGGATCTGTAGCAATTCAGCTGAGAGAGGCAGCATTGTCCAGTGGATAGGACACTGGACTAGAACTCAGGAGACCTGGACCTCCATTTCCTCAAACATTTAAGTATGTGCTTAACTTTACTATCATGATTATGTGATGGAGTGTATTAGATGTTTGCTTCCCCCTGCTGATCGTTCCACTGCCTTGGCACCATGCCCTGAAGAAGGTACCCTTTTGGAGAAGAAGAACCATGAGTTCAGACCTCTAAAAGCTGCACAGAGCTGGCAGAACCAACAAGAATTGGTCCTCCTCTGGCTAGAAGGGCAGGGAGCAGGCAGAAGCCAATCAGGGTCCAGCAGGCAAGATAAAAAATCCTGGCTGCTTCTTCTAGGGGCAAGTTCTGAATGGAGCTGGAATGCGGAGGATAGATCTCCCGTTTTCACCCCAGCCTGGCAAGGCCTGATTGCACCTTTTGTTTGGACTAGCAAAGGCCTGCTGTTTTGTTATGGAATTTAAAGCCCAGGTGGCCATCTTGAGTTAAATATCAATGTATTGCTATCAAATTAAGGCAAGCTCACTTCACAAGACACCCACTGGTGCAGGCAAGTCCATGACAGAGTAATTCCATTGATTTCAGTGAGGCTACTCATGGTAGTAAAGGTAAATACATGAGTGTTTTTTAGGATTGGGGCCCTGGATTTTATTTTGAGCTCCACCACTGATCTTGTGTGACCTTGGGCAGGTCCCTTCACTTCTCTCTGTACCTCTCTTTCATGTCCCTCCTGCTGTCCATCTTATTTATTTCAGCTGTAAGCTCTTTGGTGCAGAAGCTCATGCCAGGGGCCCTGTGTCCCCAAGTCCCCTTATTCCTGGAATTCTGTGCCCCTCCCCCATTCAATGGTCCCCCAACCCTCCTCTCCCTATGCCAGGGGTTCTGTGTCCCCTCATGCTCTCTTCCTCCAGGTAGGGTTCTCCATTCTCCCCCACATGTCTGGGACTTTGTACCCTCAATTACCCCTCCCATCTGTTTTTCCATTTTCACTAAATCTGTAGGGTTTTGCTTGCTAATGCCTAGAACAATCCATGATATTTTGATCAGATGTGGTGTTCAAAAGTTATCACTTTACAGACAAACAGAGAAAGGCCATCCAGTTGAGCATAGGGCCTTGCTAATTATGATTTGCTGAAGGGTCTCTAGGGCACTCCAAGGAGTCTCTTGAGAAACTCACCATCAAATTGAAGAAAAGTTGGGATGATTTCCCTGCATCTAATGGAGTTCATCCCATCTCTGGCTACTACTAAATCCATCCTCCCAGAAATGATTTATCCCTGGAGCTCATGAATAAGGCTAAGATTTTGTCATGGATTTTTTAGTAAAAGTCACGGACAAGTCACAGGCAATAAAGAAAAATTCACGGAAACCCGTGACCTGTCCCTGACTTTTACTAAAAATATCCATGATAAAATGGGAAGGGGCTGGGCAGCTGTGGGGTGGCTGGGAGCTCCAAGGCCCCCACCACCCATGGGGGCTCAGAGCTCCAGGGTTCCCCTGTGCCCCATGGTAATGGGGACCTGCAGGGTCCCCGTGCCCTCTCCCTGACGGAGGGGAGCTATGGGGATCACCCTGCCGCCGCCGCAGTGGGGAGCTGCGGGGGGTCTCCCTTCCCCCCCAGTGGCAGCCAGGGGCTGTGGGGATCCCCCTGCCACCTTGGCAGCTGGGAGCTGCGGGGTACCCCTGCTGCCCATGGCAGCTTGGAGTGTGGGGTCCCATTGCCTCAGGCAGCAGGAGTACCTCACATCTCCCTGCCGCTGCAGGAGGCAGTGGGACCCTGCAGCTCCCAGCCACCAAAGTCTGAAGTCACGGAGGTCTCCAGAAGTCGCGGATTCCGTGACTTCCGTTACCTCTGTGATAAAATCGTAGCCTTACTCATGAAACTATTAAAATTACATCTGTTTTTTTACTCTTGGAATGGACCAGATTGTAATATCTGTCAAGTATTTTCAAAAACATTTCCTACAAGAGGCCCCCCCAAAACCCCTCATCCTCACTCCATATTACGTGAGTTGAGCACTGAGTTATATTATCATTACACTAAGGCTATGTCTACATGGTTCTGGAGTTCAGACTATCGGGAGCGGGGTGAACTGCTGCATATACTAGTGTGCTACACAATGTGCTACTATACAATAGTTCATACCTCCGTAGTCCAAACTGCGGAGCCATGTGCACAAGATTCATAGATTCATAGACTCTAGGACTGGAAGGGACCTCGAGAGGTCATCGAGTCCAGTCCCCTGCCCTCATGGCAGGACCAAATACTGTCTAGACCATCCCTGATAGACATTTATCTAACCCTGAGTATATGTGCAAGTTCAAAGCATAATGATTTCCACGAAAGCCTTTGTGTTAAGTCTCTGAGTGTTGGGTCTTTCTTTGATTTGTGGGTATGAGAGAGTGCATTTACTTAAATGGGAAAACAAATAAACAGATTCAGTATCTCTCTTCTCTGTAGGCATGTGCTCCCCATTCCATAGACCATAGCAGACAGATTCTTAGTGGGAGCTCCTTGTTAGAATATTAGCAACACATCCATGTAGCTTGTGGAGCTGGTTTCCACAGTAGCCCTTTCGGAGGATTCTACCTTGAGCACGGTCCAGTTTTGAATCTCATCGAGTGTACAATAATCTGGATCTGGGATGATGCTGTGCAAGGAGTGTATGTGGATTTGCCTACATGGGAAAAATTCTACCAGTTATACCAGTATCCTACACCAATATAGTTATGCCAGCATAACTTCCCAGGTGGACACTCTTATACTAAAATAAAAGTAACTTTTTTGTCCACTTTAATTTATGCTACACCAAAAAAAGCCCCCCTACACTGGAATAAGAGTGTCCACATGGGGAGTTATACTGGCATAACTATAGCCAATTAAATTCACAATTTAGCTTATGTCGGTATAGCTCTCCCATGTAGACAAGCCCTATGTCTATGAAGTTTTGGTTTCTGGTCTCTTAGGGTGCAATTCACAAAGGTATTTAGGCGCCTAACTCCCACTGAAATGAAATGTTGGAGCTGCAGAGCTTAAATAGTCACTGGGGCAGAGAAAGAGAGAATGACTGTAGTTCGGTGGTTAGAACACTCATGTGGAACGGGGGAGACCCAGCGTCTAGTCCCCTTGGTCTAACTACTCGCTAGTGATCCATAGTGGAACAATTTCAACAGAAAAGGTTGAGGGAGCCCCACAGTGGATAGTACACTCTCTCCAGAGAGGTAGGAGATCCCCTGTTCAATCTTTTCTTCTCCTTCAAGCAGAGGGTGAGGGGAATTGAACCTGGGTCTCTGATTTCCCAGGGGAGGGCTCTAACTAACTATTATAACACTGGTACCACTATCTCCTTTGGCCATTTTGCATGGAACAATGTAGGCACCCAATTCGTTCGTGCAAGAAACTACTTCGGCGGTAAGTCACCTGACTCCAGGAGATGTGTACACATTTGTGGATCACTAGCAGAGCTAGGCATCTGCTTGCAGCCCACATTTAGGCACCAATCTCCATGAGAGAGGCAGAGATTAGCACTCATCCTGGTCATTGGCCTCTCCCACTGGCTAGTTTAGGCAGCTCCTCCCTCCCCCTATCCCCCATCCCATATCCCATATCCCGTGTGCTGGCTTTTGTGAATTGCATTCTAAGGCACTTGTCTCTCTACCCCTTCATTGTATAGAGAGCCTGGGAACCTAACTCAAGCTTTGTGGACCTCAGAATATTTCAGTGATTTTTTTCTAAGCACCTAAAAGTTAGGTATCCAACACTCAGCATTGCAATGCCAGTCTGGATTTAGGAAGACATGTTTCCCATTGGCATGTTATTATATAATACAATTGTCCTTTCATGGAGGTATTTCCCCTCCAGTGAACCACGTGGACACCGTTAGAGACCTTTTACTAGACTAGATAGATCACTGGTTTGACCTGGGGTGGTATAATTTGTCCCTTTCTACTCAGGGGCAATTGATGAATCCCAGACTTCACGCTCACATAGTAAAGTCAGCTACATATGTTGTTAAATAGTTTTAGCAGTAGTTTTATCAATTGAATTTGTCCAGGGGGTTCTTTAATGATGTAGCATTCTTTTTAATTCTTGCAATATTTTATAGCCATCTTAAAACTGCCTGATGCTTTTATTGAGAGGCCATAGTATATATAATTTACAGTGTCCTCTATTTCTGTGTCAGCAAAGTAGAGTTTGAATTTTGAATTCCTTTTCTAAAAGGCCAGGATTTTTTTTTTTCTCTTTTCCAGCATGACCTCCATGGGCCATATGTTGCAGTAGGTCTCTAACAGGTATAGATTCTTTGCAAGCTGTCTTGGGTGGGCGATAATCTAACGAGGTCATCTGTTTATAGCAGGCATTTTATCTTAGAATCATTTAGTGGGATCCTGAGTTTGATGTCTGCTCCAGCAGAGGAGGTAGGTCACTGATTGGTATGTTGGAATGGGTACAGTATTAAGCCTGCACTCCTGTCTTACTCTTCAATCAGGAAATAAGAAATAAACAGCATACAAACTAATACTCTTATCATACAGTTAACGAATTGATACAGAGCCAATTATGCTGTACTAGTTGTTAGCAGGTTTCAGAGTAGCAGCCGTGTTAGTCTGTATCCGCAAAAAGAAGAACAGGAGTACTTGTGGCACCTTAGAGACTAACAAATTTATTAGAGCATAAGCTTTCGTGGACTACAGCCCACTTCTATATGCATCCGAAGAAGTGGGCTGTAGTCCACGAAAGCTTATGCTCTAATAAATTTGTTAGTCTCTAAGGTGCCACAAGTACTCCTGTTCTTCTAGTTGTTAGCAGTCCACTCTGCGTGGCTGTGACTATTAATTTCTGTACCTACAGTGTGTGCATTCGACCTTGATAATTTCCTTAAGTACACCTCAACCCCGATATAACGTGACCCAATATAACATGAATTCAGATAGAACGCGGTAAAGCAGTGCTCCGGGGAGGCAGGGCTGCACACTCCGATGGATCAAAGCAAGTTTGATATAATGCTGTTTCACCTATAACGCAGTAAGATTTTTTGGCTCCCGAGGACAGCATTATATCGGGGTAGAGGAGTAAAAACAGATGAATAGAGACCACAGATGACTTGGATTTTCCCATATTGGAGGCCTCATCCCCCCAAAAGAGTTTAATTTATTGTTTGTAAATTGTTAAATTCATAGTATTTGTTGATCTCTGATGAAAAGGCCAAAGCTCAAATATTTTTTCTGAACTTGGCATAAAGAATAAGTGTCCCAAATTTCAAGACTCTAGCTCAGTGGGATGCTTGAAAAGTGGAAATTCCAGAAGAAAGACTAATAGAATTCACCTGTGGAATTCTTTGCTATATGAAACTACATTGACGCTGAGAGCTCAAAAAAGAATTATACATTTTATATGGGTAATGTGAACATCCCATGGTACCTCTGATAAAAACTATAAGGGATATAAACCCTTATTTTCAGGACATAGTCAAAAACTAACTGATAAGGTTAAGATGAAACTTTCCCTGTGTCCATAACCATCCACTACAGAGTTTCTTGCACCTACTTCTGGCCACTTTCAGAGACAGGACCAGATGCACCACTGGTTTGATGTGGTATGGCAAGCCATATGTCCCTATGACTAATGTGGGCTCAGTCAGCCCCTGCTACACCAGGGAGAGCTGTCAGACTTGGAGGGAGGAGTTGAGGATGGGACAGCTGAGCACAGTCAGTGGCAGTCCAGTGAGGAGAGCAAACATCCAATCCTCAGCTCCTGGAGAAGGGCTGGTTGAAAGCAAGAGCTCCTTGGACCACTGCTGCTTGACAGCCCCTGCCCAGGAAGGGGCGGCTGGATGCTGATCCACTTTTAGTGGGACTATTGTTCTAGATTAGCCTTGACCCCGACTGGGGCCACAGCCTACCAAAGTCCTCTGAAGAAAGGGAACCTGACCACACCTGTGGGGAAGTTCATTTATGTTCATTTCTTTGTGTGTTTGTTGACAACCCCTGAAGGGGCAGAAGGCCCGGGTCTCAGCCTCGCATCACTGGACTGGATTGGACTGAGGTGGTGGAATGCCTGTATGCTGGGTGAGTGAACCCTGGACAAGGAACATGCTGACAGCAGTAACAGTGCAGGTCACTGTCACAAACAGTGGCATTACAGCAGATATTGCCCCACTGTTTCTAGTTTGTAGCAGCTTTAGGTTCAGGCTTGGGTGCTAGAGACGAAATAAAGCAGAATTTAGGCTCCTCAGTCACTTGGGATTCAGAAATGTTTGTCCATAGGTGTCCAGTTCCTGGCACCTAAATCACTTTGAAAATCCCAGTCCAAACACTTTTGTTAACATCTAGAAAGCTGGCACATGCCTCTCCGTGCTTATAAAGAGAGGAGAGCTGTGGCCAGCAGTTCTCCGTGCAGGGAAGGATTTGACTTGCTTGTGCATGTGTGCTGGGCGGAGGGAAGGGGGGGGCAGATTCTGTCCTCTTCTTGCTTATGCTTCTATCTCCCTCTCTCCACTTCATTTCCTTTGCCCACCCAGGTTTCCAGGTGTTACTCACTGAAGTTAATCCCTTGTCTGTACTCCCGATTCCCGGTCTGTGTCCCTCGCTTTCCCGGGTGCTTTGGGTTTGTACAGCACCTTGAAGCACTGGTGTGTCTGGTATTCCCATACTTACACACTCAGCAGCTGCCTCTTTTCTCTTCCCCACCGACAGGGTCTCTTTTCCTCTCCCTTTCTTGTTGTCTGCGGCGCCTCCACACCCTTCTCTGTCCCTGCATCTCCTTCTTTCTTTCACGCTCCCTTTCCTTCTCTCTCACTTTTCAGAGGGGTAGCGCTGTTAGTCTGTAGCAGCAAAAACAAGGAGGAGTCCTTGTGGCACCTTAGAGATGAACACATTTATTTGGGCATAAGCTTTCATGGGCTAGAACCCACTTCAAGAGATGCATGGAGTGGAAAATACAGTAGGCAGGTATAAATACACAGCACATGAAAAGATGGGAGTTGCCTCTCATACTCTCTCCTTCTCGGTCTCTTGCGCTCTCTCTTTCTGAGCCTCCCACTCTCTGCTTCTTTCTCTCTCTTCACCTCTCCCCTTCCCCCCTTCCATCCGTTCCCTGGGCCGCCCCCTTGCTGCTTCTTCTCCCCCCATCACTCCTTTTCTCCCTGTGCTGCCTCTCCTCCCTCTGTCCCTCTCACACTCGGTCTCTCAGGCTGAGGAGGAGCCGCCGCCGCCGTGTTTAGCGCTGTCTAATCCACGTGGCTCTGGAGGCGCTATATTAGGGGCGCAGGAAGCCCTGCCGGGGAGAAGCTAAACTGGGGAGGAGGCGGCGGCGGCGGCTCGCCAAGGCTCTCCCGTCTCCCACGCGGGAGCTGCCTGCTCCTTGGCCGGTCGGCTGCTGCTGCCGCCCAGTCCCACTGCTTGGGAAAGACAAAGGGAGACGCGGAGGGAAGAGGCGGCGGCGGCGCTGGGATCCGCTGCGAGCGCCCCGAGGAGCCCCCCAGGACCTGTGAGTGGCCGGCCCGCTCGCCCTGCTCCGGGAGGGGCCCCTTCCTCTGCTGGTGCGCTTCTCCGGTGAGCCGCTGGGACCCGCAGCCCCCTACGGGGGGAGGGGGCGAGAGGGGCGGCAGGGGATCCCGGGGAAAGATGGGGAGAGTTCCGAGCGGGGGAAAGGCGCAGTGGATTGGGGGTGTCACCCGGGGGCGCAGTGGATTGGGGGGCGCAGTGGATTGGGGATGTCACTCGGGGGCGCAGTGGATTGGGAGGCGCAGTGGCTGGGGTGTCACCCGGGAGCGCAGTGGATTGGGGGGGCGCAGTGGCTGGGGTGTCACCAGGAGGCGCAGTGGCTGGGGTGTCACCCGGGGGCGCAGTGGATTGGGGGGCGCAGTGGCTGGAGTGTCACCAGGAGGCGCAGTGGATTGGGGGGCGCAGTGGCTGGAGTGTCACCAGGAGGCGCAGTGGATTGGGGGGCGCAGTGGCTGGGGTGTCACCAGGAGGCGCAGTGGCTGGGGTGTCACCCGGGGGCGCAGTGGATTGGGGGGCGCAGTGGCTGGGGTGTCACCAGGAGGCGCAGTGGCTGGGGTGACGCCGGCGGGGCAGAAGGATCCCGGAGCAGGAGAAGCGCTGGCAGAGGGCAGGGCCGCCCCGATAGGACAGGAGGTCAGCCCGAGGCGGCGGGCTCGCTCTGCGCTCCCAGGCGCCCTTGTCTGCCCGACACTTGCTGGAGCGCGGAGAGCTGGGGCAGGAGCCCGCGGGGAATCCCCGCTAGCTGCCCGACTCCGGTAACGGGACAGAGACGCGACGCGGACCCCGCTCCTGCTGCGAAGGCGCGGCCGCCCGGCTGTCCGCACGCCTCTCATCCCGGGGGCTGCGGGTGGCCAAGCCTCCGCCCCTGCGGGGAGCTCGCTGTCGCTCCGTAACTTTGCCTGTAGTTCAGGGCCTCTCCCCGGGTCCCCCAGCTTGTGTGCGGGGCTGGGACTGAACCAGCCCCTGGCCGGCACCGGTTCCCAACTCGATTCCGGGCCCTCTGCTCCATGGAGCAAGGGGAGGGGGCTGTGCGCTTCTCCCAGCGCAGCGCTCGCCGCGGGCTGCCCCCTCGCTCCCTTCCCTCCTTCCTTATCCTTCGCTGCAACCCCCTGCTTCCCCTCGCCTGCAGACTGGCTGGAGCCTGGCTGGACTCGCAGCAGCCGCTCAGCTAGGGAGGGGGAGAAGCTGCTCCTCGGAGGGGCTCTGGTTTTGATCTCTGCCGGCTGCTCAGTGTCAGGCAGAGGGGAAATGAGAAAAGTAATTCAACTCCCTGTGGCTTTGCCCTCCGGGCACTCGAGAGACCCAGGACGCTCGCCTCTTGAGCCATGGCAGACACGATGTAGCCAGCCAGGCTGTTCGCTCGGTTTAGTTTGGCCTTTTCTGAACACTTGCCCGGGGAGAACTTTTTTTGTTTGTTTGCTCCTTGCCTGTAAATCCTCTGCCGGACTGTGCGTGAGCTGTGCATTATTCCCCCTGCTCCTTCCAAAAAAGCTTTCTTAAAAGACGCCCACTTTCAGCCAGAGGGAGCCAGGCCAGGGCTGTGCAGTTGTTAATCCAGCAAGGAAGTTTTGAAAATGTTGGCAGATTGTGCCCGGGCCTCTCGCTGAGCAGATGGTCGCCCTGGTGGCTGTCGATACGGATAAATTAATAAAGGGACTTCTCATGTTTATTTGGATAATCAGCGGCTCTTTCTGGTCACAGCTCTCTGGCATAAATTCTGCAGCGTCGGCTGCAGGGCACAAGTTAACCTTGGGTTTCAATAGGAAATTCCCCTTGGACTGATTTCAGAGTGGTAGCCATGTAAGTCTGTATCAGCAAAAACAACGAGGAGTCTTTGTGCCACCTTAGAGTCTAACAAATTTATTTGGGCATAAGCTTTCGTGGGCTAAAACCCACTTCATCAGATATATTTTTCACTCCATGCATCTGATAAAGTGGGTTTTAGCCCACAAAAGCTTATGCCCAAATAAATGTGTTAGTCTCTAAGGTGCCACAAAGACTTCTCGGTGTTTTTTTCTCTGGGACTAAGAGGACACTGGTGTTGGGAGGCTGTTTGAAAGTCTGTTTGGCTTTGTTTCTCTGTTTTTTCCACAGCCAGTGAACAGTATTTCAAGGTAATCTGACACTTAATGCGCCCACTCACTCAAGGGAGATTCACACTGGTATGTTTGCTAAGGTTAAATAGATTGCAAAGTATAGTGCCCCTGTAGGTAGCCAGACTCATTGCTCTGCAAAAGCTCCTTATTTGGGGGCGGGGGCAGGGAGTTGTCTCTAAAAGTTCTGCTACTGGTAGAAGCGACTGCATCAGTCAGGGTTTGGCAGCCTTTCTGCTGTAAATTATTATTTCTGGGTGAAAACTGGCATACAAATATGAGCAATATTTCTCTACCCAATTTTGGTGGGAGGGAAAAGGATCAGGCATTTTCCCATTATAAAGCTGACAGTCTTTATGCTCTTAAGGGCCCGATCCTAGGCTCAAAACTCTCACTGACTGGATACCTTGTACAATCGGTTACTGCAGACGGTAGAGTATTTTGGGATTCCTTTTGGGGGAAAAGTAGTATAAATTCAAGTTAATTAGACTAACTCAAACGGTTTTCACTTACAACTGGAGTTTGGCACAAAATTAGTAACATGAAGTAAAAATAATTAATGTCAAAGGTTAACAATTCACCTCTTATGCATGTTTTATTACTAGGGCCAAGATTTTTGTCATAGATATTTTTAGTAAGTCACAGACAGGTCGTGGGTGATAAAGGAAAATTCAGGGATGCCTGTGACCTGTCCTTGACTTTTACTAAAAATATCCATGACAAAAGGGGGAGCTGCAGAGTCCCCACACTCGGAGCTCCAGGGGTCCCCCCCCCCTGCCCCTGGCAGCTTAGAGGTCCAGGGCCCCCCTGCTGTCCACGGCCGCCGCGGGTGGCGAGGGAACCCTGCAGCTCTCAGCCGCCATGGGCTGAAGTCACGGAGGTCTCTGGAAGTTATGGATTCCGTGACCTCCATGACAAAATCGCAGCCTTATTTTTTACTTTTACTGCGTTTGAGATTCTTTCCTACAATAAGCACATGTTCCAAATCCTTAACAAGACCAGTTCTAGTCTTGGCATACATTAAAACAAATGAAAGGATACAAAATACATTCATACATATTTATTTGATAGAAATCTCATGTGTGGGTCTAATACACATTTAAAGAAATGTGTGCATATGTACCATATATATTGAAATTACTCATGTTCATATAATACACTCTTAAAACTCTAAATTATATATTTGCCTACAGGCTGTCATACTGTCTGAAGTGGCTCATGTCTCTGAGTGCCAACCTCAGTGCAGACTGTCAAAAAGCAAGGCAGACTCCCAAAGCTGGCTGTATGTTTTATAATGAGATTTCACCAACCTAGTAACAAATGTGAACGCCTATAACAGTCTTACCATGGATCCACACACTGTCCCCTTGCGCGTTCCAGTCTATCTAGAGACCAGTCACTTACTCCAGGTCAATTTGTACCTCAGATCTCACACCAAAGACAACGTTTGTAGCCAATCCTATAGTAAACCAACTAAGGATTTATTAACTAGGAAAAAGAAATGGGTTATTTACAGGTTAAAGCAGGCAACATATAAACACAAATAGTTAGTCTATGGTTCTAAAAGATGACTGAATTTGTCAGAAATGAATGTCTTGTAGGGCTAACCAGGTTGACCCTGGGGATCTCTGCTTTCGTTCCAGAGCTTCAGCCCTATGATAGTCCAAAGAACAAAGAGATGAAGAATTTTCATATCAGATATCTTTATTTCCTTCTTCCAGAATTCAAGCCAATTGGATGAACTTTTTGGCACGTAACACCTTTATGGCCCAGGCTTTGTGTTGAGATGTTTCTCAATGTTCCACTTAGACCTTGTCTATACTACAAATTACTTCAGTATAACCTACAGCACTCAGGGGTGTGGTTAATCCAACCACCTGAGCAACATAAGTATATTGACCTAACCGCTGGTGTAGACAGCACTATGTTGGCGGGAGAGCTTCTCCTGCAGACATAGCTACCGTCTCTCGTGGAGGCAGGAGTTATTAAACTGATGGGAGAGCTCTCTCCTGTCGGCTTAGAGCATCTTCACCAGAAGCACTGTAAGTGCTCTAGTGTAGATGTAGCGTTAGTTCTTATAGTCTTTCTTGTTGGGCGGGAGAACCACTCTTCCTAGTTGGGTTCACAAGTTCACAGGAGGCATTTTTACAGTTGTAAAGCAAAACTTACGTATTACCTTGTAGCATGGGGTACAAACATTACAAGTACAATTAACACATGCAACAACTTCACACCTATCTTGAACAATACTAACATACAGGTGAGCTGATCTGGTTTCCAGCTATGAATGTGTCAGTGCTCAACTGATGCCTACAGCCTTGACAAGGGGAGTCTGGTCTACCAGTGTCACACAGGCCACACATTTTAAAGGGGAAAAAAAACCCTAATTGTAGATTAGAGAGGGAGATTGGAAGGGTGAGAAATCTTATTTAGTCAATTTTTATAAGCTCTAAAAATTGAAATTTCTTATCTTTTTTTTCCCCCCCACTGAAGTTTAAAGATGGACACTTTATCTATGATCCCATACTGGGCTCCTTTATATTAGTGTTTGTACAATGATGGCAAGTTAAAGATGAGTCACCTTTATCTATACATTTCCTGCCTGCTGGAGATGTGCTACACATGCACTTGGCTGACCTTTTGTATTTTATTTGCATAGCTGTAACTGAGTGAGTGGCTTTGCATTAAGCATCTGCTTTGAAAAACCTACCTGAAATAGCTACTTGCTACTAGCCCGTGTCAACCCATGTCTACTGAGGTAGATAAACTGAACCCTACCCAGTTTACAGGACCTGATCCAACACTCGGTGAAGTTGGTGAGTCATGAGCAATATGATGTTGCCAGGTTCCATAGGGACAACACAACATTAGAAAAGTCTTTGTGTACTTTGCCAAACCTTCCCCCCCACACACACACACTATTGTGCTTTTGGCTCTCCGTCCGCAGAAATGGCTACACTAGAGTCCTCTCTACTCTGGCCTGGAAACTTAAGTGTTTAAACAAAAATGTAGTTTGGCTGGGCATGGAGAATGGGGTGCTGGGGGGGGGAGGAGAGAAGGAAGTGTGAGCGGCACAGTCTTAGATGTGGCACAGTCTACAGCTGAGCTTCACTGAGATGCGGGTGGTTTTCCTCTTTTTACAGCAAGATAACAGACGCACAATAGCTATCCTGCTGTAAAATCCTAAGTGGAGACAAGACACTGGTAGCTTTCACCAAGAGGTTGCACTATACTGCTTATCCCCCCACCCCCAATTTGCCTAATTTACCCTGGGCACTACAGCTGGATAACTGCGAGGCCTTGGTTATCTTGCTGTATTTAAAAAAACAAAACCGTTTGTTTCAGCGAAGACAAACTGTCTCTGTGGGGAAGTTATTCCGGAATAATGTAGGGTATGACTTTACAGCACTGTAGTTATTTGGAATATCGCTTCTTAGTCTGGAATAAGAGTGTCCACATGGGGAGTTACTGTGGAATAGCTTAGTCAGCTTCCCCATGTAGACAAACCCAAAGCCATATAGCCAATTTTTACTGGGAGGTAAACTTGGCATGGTCAACCATGGGTGGGGAAGTAGTACTGCCTGACCTAGCTATCTCAAGGTCAACACAAGTGATAGTTCTCACTGTAAAATCCTGAACTATCACAGGTTAGTTATCACACTATTTGAAACAAAACACCTTTGTGATCTACACAGCTGGTGAAACCCCACATAAAGGGATACAAGTTAAAAACAAACAAACAAACAACCCCCCTTCATCGGAATCTACTTTTTACCTTGCTGCTCTGAGTAGCCTCTAAGATCACTATGAGAGACAGGGCCGGCGCAACCCATTAGGCGACCTAGGCGGTCGCCTAGGGCACTGCGATTTGGGGGGCGGCGACCGCAGCGGTATTTCCACGGCGGGACCTTCCGCCGCCTCTGCGGGGGGGGGGGGGGGCGGCATTTCAGGGCGGCGGAAAAGCTGGCAGCACTCCTGATGAGAGAGATTAGAGTGGGAAAATACAGTTCTTTTTGGTTTGTGCATTTTGTGCTTTTGACAACACTTTGTGCTTAGTCGGTTTAACTGCTTCCCCTGTAGAGTAAGTTGTCCCAGCAGTCTGTGTGTTTTTCCCCACACACCAACAGGGGAGAAGAACACTTAATGTTGTTACCATAAAAATTGGCAGGGGGACTTGAGGAGTCCAGTGGGGCACTGTCCACTGTCGGAAGACAGGATACTGGGCTAGATGGATCTTTGGTCTGACCCAGTAGGGCCATTCTTATGTTCTGTCGTGGAAAAAGTCACCCACGCATTGATTTTAGTTCACAGACTCAAGCCTGAGGCCAGTTTATTGCAATACGTACCAACGTGTTGGGGTAGCAGTCCGAAAACTACTACTCCCGATCACAGCTCACAGGCTGCCTTTATTCTTACAAACTGCAAACATAGTATGTCATTTACAAAAATAAAAGAGTTGGGGTCTGTTCCCTTTCTTGGTACCTTCCTCATTATTTTTCTAAGAATTGGGTGCATATGGGGTGGGGGGCTTCTCGAGAAGCCTGATGCGGTTAAAACTTGGGACCACCTAGGGTACATTCTTGGAAGAGTGCATGGTACCTTCCGGGGCGTTATGGTCAGTGTATCGGGGAGGGGTTGACAGGACGCCCAAAGAAGGAGCGTGATTAGTCCATTTGCATTTAGCTAGAAATTCGGGGAGGTCACAGAGCACCCAGAAGAGAACCATGATTGGCTACCTTGCATTTAGCTGGAATCACGGGGTGGGGAGGTGTCACAGATCACCCAAAGGAGAAGCAGCATTAAGTCAGTTTGCATTTAGCTAAAGTTACCTATCGCTTCACACAAGCGGTTATCATATTTTATCAGCATATTTCATTAGTGCTGCTGCTCTTTATTCTTTCCCTCCTTGGCCCCCCTCTGGTCATGACCCTTGACAGAGACTGGCAGAGAACATGACACTTAGTTTGGTTCAGGCTTGTGGCCTGCAGCGCGGGCCTATACAACGAGTCTTCACCGATGTTTTGATTGGTGCAAGGGAGGCCAGCCAGGCCTATTCCCTCACAATTTCCCTCCTCTGATGCCGTGTAGGCATCAACAAGATTCGTTTTTGCTGGACACGGCTGAGGATCGTGAACTGGCCAGCTTGGGAGTGCCGAGATTGGTGCCAGCCTATTTAAGGGAGTTAATGCTGGGGGTACTGACACTAAGTGGGCCTACAACCTTTGCCCCGTTGCATACCGTACCTCCCTGAAACCAACTTCATTTTTCTCAGGCTGGGTGAGGGGGAAGAGCAGGGTCTGAGAAAGGGGAGGGGGTCTTTAGACAGAAAACAAAGGACATTAGTTTAGTGCAAAGCATAGTAGTGCGGTAGCACTGACTATAAATTGGTTACATGCATTCTTTTTACGGACCTGGTAGGATTCGGTATGTGGGAGCCCACATCCCTTCAGCCAGCCTGTATGCTTGGAAGGAGCACTGCAAACATTTGCACTTTCACCCAGAAAATATGTCTTCATGGCAACAGATTAGATGGTACTTTTGAGGTGTCTATAAGGACAGTAGGCCACACCTGATGTTCAAGATTGCTCCGAACGGCCGTGAGCTGGTCATTTAGAAAATCCCGAACTTTTGAACATGTCAGATCCCACTGCAATGCCTTTTTAGACTTGCTGATAACTTAATACCATTTTTGTTAGCAAGCTTTCTGGGTTATAGCACTAAGGGCAGAGATAATATGTAATTTGAAAACTGGATAAGGACAGCGTGAACGTAATGGTCCCTAATGTGGCATTAATTACAGTTTATCAGTTTTCCAACACACTAACACATTTTTCCCTGTGAAGAATTATACCACATTAGTTGGCTAAACACCTTTACAAAGGGCAGAGAGGCACTAATATTAATGGTATAAGTAGGGGTATATTGCAATATGATACAGGCTAAATCGAAGGCTACTAATTGGCTAAGGTTTAGAAAAATATTACTTTTCCCCTCCCCACCCCAAGTTCGTTAAGGAGGAGAGGCTGAGGAATATTAAAAGTTTCATCTTCAGGTAGTTTTGGCTAGCTTCCGCAAGCTATTCTTCGAGATTTCGTAGTCTTAGTTCACTTAGCAGTCCGGCAATGAGGCTGCAAGGGAGGGGTTACTAGCACAATCACCTTGCTTGGTTGGAGGCTTTATTATGTGAAGAAGTTGTTTTCTTAGCAAGATCCGAAGGTTCAGTGGGTTTGTCAGCGGACAAAAAAGAGAGGTTACCAGCTTTTTACCTTGTCCTTCACTTCTGTCGTCCAGAAAGAGCAACAACGCCTGAAGGAAAGATAGACCGATCAGTCAAAGAGCCATTTTAATGAGAAACATGGGCGGGTAGTCAATTTGCAGTACTTTACAGCGGTGTTGATAATGAACAGGACTTGATAAGAGTCCCTTAGCATGGGGCCAGGGCAATTCTTTGCTGATGGACCTCTATGTAGACCCAGTCTCCTGGTTTCAGTGAGTGGCCAGGACTGATGTATATAAAAAGACCTAACACATTTCGTTAGTGCCTGACTATTGTGTAATTTATTAAACGACTGTTTATCTGAGCCAGGGCCGGCAGGGTACTGCCGGTAGTCGCATCGGGCGATTCTGTTAGAAATTTATGAGAGCTGAGTTCGGTCTTTTGATTTAGAGTGGTCTTTAAAAAGCATTTGGCCATATTGGTCAAGCTGCACATAAATGGTTAGTCTGTTTAGGTATGCCAAATTGTGATACAAAATTCCTAAACCAAGATCCACAACAGCTCCGGCAAACCAAGAAACACCTTTGCCTAAACTGTTGCAGCAACCCGTCCAAAAACCCTTACCACTTTCCTGCCTTTGGTTGCCCCGCTGCAGCTACAACTTTGGTTTTATTTAAAACAATTTAAATTTTGTAAAGCATTAAGTTACTTTAAAGATTAAATGCTAAATACCAAAATTAAACACTAGTTTACTTTGTTTGGCAAAAGTATTTTTTGGTTTTACAACCCCAAAGCAACACCAATTAATTTTAAACTTATAAAACAAATTGTACACACCAGGAGTTTTTTTTAGCAAATTTGAATAACTTGTTTATAGTTAAATGATTTCTCTTAAATAATCCTTTTGCCTGGATTCCTTACAGACACTCTCAAAGGAATGGCTGCAAAGAAACCAAGAATTTTTTTTCTTTTATAATACCTTCTTTTAACATTTACGTAGTGTTACTGCTTAATTTTTTTCTAGTAACTACAGAGTTAACTCTTACTTTTTTTTTTTAACTTCCTTAAACTGCGGCTGCCTGCTTGTCTGGGCCCGATCCTTTTTTCTTGCTGGTTCACTCCCCCCCCCCCCCCCCATGGGCACAGGCATTGTTTTACTACCAATTCAGCAAGGAGGGTGGGCTTTTTGGCTAACCCCCCTTTTATTTATTTATACTTTTTAGCTAAATTAAGGAGGTGATTAATTTCTGCCTAGATCTATTTTTCTTTATTTTTATATATATATATATATATATATATATATATATATATATATATATATAAAAAAATAAAACGACACCTACTACTCCTACCAAACAGTTACTTAAAATATTACTGCAATAACCTCAGGCCTCTTTCTTCGGCGAGACCTCCTATCCTAGACCTCCTTTTCAGGCGCGGTCACCGCCTCAACAGTCACACCAATAGGAAGGGCTTTACAAGGGTGGTCCTCACACGCCCCCCTTTCGGCAAAAGGGCACCTATCCCGTTCTTGTGAAGACGGGCCAGAGACCCCACTGCCTCCGGTACAGCGGGCGATTTCCTGGGACTCCCCCTCTCTCTGAGCAAGGGGAGGAAGCCTCCCGCTCCAAGTGGGGTCGCTCCAAATGGAAAATCAAGGGAGGAACTCTTTCGCGGGTCAACCAAACAGAAGAGTCAGGAAAGGCGTGGTCCCCGCATACCCCTCCTCTGGCAGAGAGCACCGGCCCGCCTTCAAGAGAATGGGATGGGTTACTCTACTGCCTGGGAGTTCGTGGGCGGTTTCCCAGGGCCTCCCTGCTCTCAGAGCAAGGAGGGGCTTCTTGGCACTTCAAGGGAAACAGGGGTAGGATCACTTCACGTCCCGCAATCACACAGCACACCTAAATCGGGATATCTGTTACGGCATGTCTCAACACTACCAGCCTATTGGTGGTGGGAGCCCTGCCACTCCCCTCGGCCGCTCCGGGATCTCTTCCTCCCGGGGTCACCCAGCGGCCGGTCAGTCGTCCTCCGAGGGGACCAATCCCCGAAGGCCGAGCCACACGAAGCTAACTAACACAAAACAAACAAAACCCAACACAGATAAGTTACAGAATGGACACACAAAACGAACAGGCGTCAGGCAAATGAGTCTAGCCTCAAAAGATTCGGATCACAGCGCGCCCTTACCGGAACCCAGTGCCTATGGGCAGCTCCCCACCGAAGCCCAAATAGAGACAACGGTCTCTTACCTGGCGCCTGGGATCGGTGTGGAAGTGGTCCACGGGCCGGTGGAACGTCGTGTGATCCCGGACGAGCCCCCAAATTGTCGTGGAAAAAGTCATATCCAGTTTTCAGAGAGGGGTTGAAAACAATCGGTGCAAGGGAGGCCAGCCAGGCCTATTCCCCCCACAGTTCTTATTGAAGTTGGCAGACATTTCTGTAAAACTGGTGTAAAGGAGAAAAGAAAATAAGCCTTCTAGTTCTAGGGTAGCATAGACGGAATCTCAGTCTTGCAATTAGTAAAGCACTCAGAGATAAAAGGTGCTACATAAACATAAGATTAGCTGCATTTAATAAGTTCTTTCCTGATGTTTTAGTTGGTCATTTTGTACACACTGTATTTCAGATAGTTAGTAGTTCCAAAGACCGCGCTGAAGTAGACATGTTCCCTTTAAAGATAAGAAAATGCCAGCAAGTTCACTTCTCAGTTGCAAACATTTAACATGCTGTTAACTTTGCCACTTGCTAGCGTCTTTGACAATCTTTTGGAGAGCCATGAATACATTTTATTTTTCTTGTTCCCAGTTCTGTAAAATTTTTTTTTTAATCTTTACACCCTCACTGGTATTGAGGAAACCTTTCTTTTGGCCACATCTTACTTCCGTTTGCTCCTCTCTGCACCTTTGTAGTAGGAAGAAGTATTGATCCAAGGCTGCAATCCTTGGTAGATTGTAGCACAGACGGTAGATGGAGCCGCCACAACCAACATGTAAAATATGCAGCCGAAGAAGTGGGCTGTAGTCCACGAAAGCTTATGCTCTAATAAATTTGTTAGTCTCTAAGGTGCCACAAGTACTCCTGTTCTTTTTGCGGATACAGACTAACACGGCTGCTACTCTGAAACATGTAAAAAGCAGTGTGACAGCACAGACAGAGCAAAAGCAAGAGGGAAATCTTGGCACCCAGCCCTCTCTTCGGTGAATATTTTCTCTGCTTTAACCCAAACTTTAAAAAAATAATCTGTTTTATAAAGCGTGAGTGGTCAGATATTTAAGAAATGAATAGAATATCCTTAAATAGCATGATTGTTATTTAAGAAGGTATTTTCTAAGTTAGAAAAAGACTATGAATCTTGCAATAAAGAGTAAATAGCTTTAAATTAGATCATTTTCAGTTTTGCTTTAAAACTATTTCCTTTTAACTTAGTCCACTTGTTAATTTAATAGAGTGAAGAGTCTTAATGCCTGGTAGGTTGCCCTCAAATGAGATGCGTTTTTTTGTTTGTTTATTTTTTTGTTTTTGTTTAAAGCCATCCACAAATGGGCCTGAGGTGCATCTGGGGCTCTTACTTGAATCCCCCAAGAAGATGTTTGGTTTTGTGAAAGAATTACTATTGGACCCAATGCTTTCTTCTCTATTCCACAGTTAGACAGACAATATGAATCAAATTCAAACTGATTTAGTCAGTGGATTGGCAATTTAGCTCCATAATCCAAGAACCCATAACATCCTGGAGATGTTATTTATTTCTTTATTGCAAAAGAAAAGCAGCAGTGACTTCTTCCAATCTGGGATACATTGATCTTTGTTGGAATTTATGCCCTTCCTCGTTTTTCATTTCATAATGTGATAAACAAGAGATTTATCTGCCCCTGTTTGAGCCATGTGTGTCTATATAACTTTCAAATTCTGAACCCAACATGCCTCCATGGTCCTAGATGCTAAGTCACAAAGAGATACGATGGAGTTGGAACTCCCAAGTTTATAATAATACAATCCTATTGTGATTAGACGCCTTAGCTAAGGTGTCAGAATGGAATCAATGACCTGTTCAGATCTATCATTTCAATTTAGTCATTGCTCTCAGAAACCTGCCAACCTGCTTTGCTTCTCCTGTCTAGCAAGTCAGTTGCTATTTTATTCTATATAGCAGGGGTCGGCAGCCTTTCAGAAGTGGCGTGCCGAGTCTTCATTTAGTCACTCTAATTTAAGGTTTTGCGTGCCAGTAATACATGTTAACGTTTTTAGAAGGTCTCTTTCTATAAGTCTATAATATATAACTAAACTATTGTTGTATGTAAAGTAAATAAGGTTTTACAAATGTTTAAGAAGCTTCATTTAAAATTAAATTAAAATGCAGAGCCCCCCAGATCGGTGGCCAGGATCTGGGCAGTGTGAATGCCACTGAAAATCAGCTCGTGTGCCGCCTTTGGCATGCGTCCCATAGGTTGCCTACCCCTGCTATATAGGTTGTTCTACTGTGCAATATCTGAGCACCATCTAGTAATGCAATAAGAAACATTTGCCACATTTGTTCTCTCCTCCTCTCCCCAGTGGGAGAAGTGTGTGCAGTGAAGTGTCTTATAATTATATTTTAAATTCCTAAACAATATATACTTCTGCGCACTGCTATATGTTTTTGTTAGAAAAAGCAACATCAAAGACATGTGCCTTGCACGCAGAGCAGAAGGTGGTGAGTGTGACGGGTTGGATCACAGAAACCCCCTTGGGAGCTGCCACCCGATGTGCAAAGACTACCCCTGCTCCTGTTTTCCCTGCCAGCTCAGGACTCCAGCACCCTGTCTTGCTGAGCCAGACACTCCTGTTTGGCTCCAGACACAGATCCAGGGTCTGAATCACTTGTCCCAAAGCTGCAAGTTTACCTGAAAACAGCTCACAGTAGAGTGCTTGTCTTTAGCACTCAGATGCCCAACTCCCAGTGGGGTCTAAACCCAGATAAATCCGTTTTACCCTGTATAAAGCTTATACAGGGCAAACTCATAAATTGTTCGCCCTCTATAACACTGATAGAGAGATATGCACAGTTGTTTGCTCCCCCAGGTATTAATACATACTCTGAGTAAATTACTAAATAGAAAGTGATTTTATTAAATACAGACAGTAGGATTTAAGTGGTTCAAAGTAGTAACAGACAGAACAAAGTAAGTCACAAGCAAAATAAAATAAAATGCGCAAATCTATGCCTAATCAAACTGAATACAGATAATTTCCTCACCAGTTCCAGAGTGCTCCCTTTTACAGGCTAAGCTCCTTTTAGCCTGGGTCCAGCAATCACTCACACCCCCTGCAGTTACTGTCCTTTGTTTCAGTCTCCTTCAAGTATCCTGGGGGGGGTGGGGGGGTGGAGAGGCTCCTTCTTTAGCCAGCTGAAGACAACCTGGAGGGGTCTCCCACAGGTTTAAGAAGACTCTCTCTTGTGGGTGGAGACCCCCCTCCTCCCTCCTATGCAAAGCCCAGCTCCAAGATGGAGTTTTGGAGTCACCTGGGCAAGTCACATGCCCCTGCATGACTCAGTCTTTGCAGGCCGAGGCCATTGTCCACATGGCATCTTGTATGTCTCCAGGAAGACTTCTCATGTGGATTGGAGCATTCCAAGATGCATTGTTCCCTAAGTGTCTCCTGATCACGTACTTAACCTGGCAAATTCCTTCCTAAAGCAGCTGACCAAATGCCTCACAAAGCTTACTTAGAAATCAGGCAAGCATACAGCCCATATTCTTAAGCTCGAGTAGAAAATGATATATATGTACAAATAGGATGAATAGATATAGTAGACCATAACCCTTACGGAGATATGTTACATGGCACAGGCAGCACAAAACATATTCCAGTTATGTCATACATACATTTATAAGCACCCCCTCCCCATAAAGCCTTATGGGGTACACTGTCACACCCTCCCCCTGAACTTACTGCCAGAGACTTGGACACTGTCCATGGCGGAGGCAGTACCTGTAAAATTTCTGTTTGTTTCTGGTAACACTTCCTTTCAGTACCTTGAAACCATATGATGTCACTCCTGGGGGTTCTAGCCCGTTTTGGGGTCCCTGGTCCCCAGATGCTTGCAAACAGGTAGGGATGTAGTATTGCTAACAGAATGCAGGCAGCAATACTCATTAACGTGGAGATATCTTGGCATTTAGCCACCAATGCCATGAGGCGGTGTGCCTCAGTTTCCCCTTCTACACAGCAGCATAGGCCTGTTATGCTTTTGCTGCTTTTTACAGGTATGGGCTGTAAAGTAACATGCTGGTGGGGCTGTCCTGTCACCATCCCCAGCATGTATAACAGCTTATTCCACAAATCAAATATGTTCCACATCTTTAAAGGGTTTACCACTAGTGTGAATTCTTTTGTTTTAACCCATAGGTGAATTAGCAAAAGACAAGGTTAACAGCAAATCTACAGTGGACAGGCTTCGTTCACTCAATTTGACTTGTTTAGCATCTATTGCATTTTCCCAGTTCTCTGTGCCCTCTGGTAGACCTTCTGATGCAGATTCCTCTGCCTCTTTGGGGAAGACTTCTAGTTCGGGCATGTGCTTGGGTCTTTGGCCAGGAAAGGGTGTACTACAACCATACTTGTCCTCGGCCCCTCCCTCTGGAGTTTCTCTGGGCTGGGCCCCACTCCCTCGTGAAGTTCCTCCCATGAAGAGATTTCCCACCCCCTGTCTTGGAGAGAGAGTTTTATCTCTTGCAAGTGTAGCAAGAACAGCAGCTTTCCCTGGGGTGCTCTGGACCCCTTTGGGCACCCCACTTTCTGTTTCCAATGGGTCAGCTGGATAGACCCCCTCATCCTGGAGACCTGACCCCCAGGTTTCCCTTAAAACCTGATCCACAGGAGAGGGGGCTGGCATTTCGAATGCAGACTTTTCACCCTCCTCCTGGGAAAGCCCCTCCCCACAAAAGGTGGGTGGACTCTCTGGCCCCCCCTGACCTTCCATTTGGGCTTCCCTCTTTGGGCTCCCCGCTGGGTCCGACACTCTTGTGTCCCCTGAAAGGGAAGGTGATCCTGCCCCAGCTGTGGACTCTCAGCTACCAGCTACAACAGACCTCTCACTGGCCCGCAAAATCCCTCCCCTTCCACTCGGGTTGGGCTGGCACTCAGCTATAGAGTCCTTGGGGCCTGTTCCCACCACAGTGGTCCCCAGGACCCCAACTTCCACCTTTGAGACACACACCTCTGTGCACCCCAGGGCAGGCCCGGCCCCCTGCTGACCTGCAACTTCCTGGCAGTCAGCAGCTGTGGTGGCCTCCTTGCTACAAGGTGGTACATCCCCCTCCCCCGGGGAGATGATTAGGGGACAGGAGCCGGCTTCATCCAGCTCCTCCCTCTGGAACTTCCCTTGAGCCCCAGAGCTACAGGAACCCAGCTCCTCCCTCTGGAACTTCCCTTGAGCCCCAGAGCTACAGGAACCGGCTACAATGAGCCCTGCCCCCGAAGCTGCATCCTTTACTGCTGCAGAGGAATCTAAGAGACACTCTCCTATTCCCCCAGCAGTCTGTGTGACTTCGCCCCCCCCCTGGGGCTTTTGGCACAAGATTCCTTCTCACTGCTAACCAACCCTGGGACAGATTCTGCCACACTAAAGAAATCATTCCCCAGTAGAAACGGTGCAAAATTGTGTGCCACCGTTGCAACAGTCAGCTCAGCCTGCAAATCCCGAGTTTGCATGTGTACTTTAGCTAAAGGTGCAAGGACTTTGTAACCCCCGACCAGCTCTAATTCTGCCATTTTACCTGGCAACAGATCCTTCTCCTGGATTAGGTCCCTCCTGACCACAGAAATCTCAGCACCCGTGTCCCTTAATCCAAGAAGCATTTGACCATTCAATTTAACAGCATGCATATGCTCATTGCTGGGTTGTGTGGAAGCAAGCTTTACAAATCCTGTGTGGAAAGAGGCCACAGCCTGGCTCTGAGAAGCCGCAGCTTCACTCAGTAAGGGACACTTATTCCTCAGGTGCTCAGTGGACTTACAATGATAGCACCTCTTGGGCTCCTCTGCTTGCACAGGAAATTTGGGTCGAGTACCAGGGGAATGGGGAGGTAACCGCCCAGCCTCTTTTTTCCCAGACCCTGGGGTAAAACGGTGATTCTGCTTTCCCCCAACCTTATACCCTTCTGCCAGTGGTTTGTGTTTGATTGCAGCTTGGGCTTGTTCATAAGAGTCAGCATACTCAGCTAATTCACCCACTGCATTTACCTTTTTGTCCCACAAATACTGTTTTACCTCATCACTGCACATATTCAGGAAATGTTCCTGAGTAACTAGATCACACATCCCTTCAAAGCTGGTAATGCCTCTCCCCCGCACCCATTTATCTACCAAATCTCTCATTTCATTGGCATAAACCACATTACTTAATCCAGATCCCCTCTTAAGGCTCCTGAATTTAACCCTGTAGGTTTCAGGTGTAACCTGAAACTGTTTCAAAACCAGTCCCTTAAATTTACCATAGTTTGAAGCATCATCAATAGGCATCTTATTGAATATGTCCAGAGCTCTGCCAGTCAATTTTGCTATCAATGTGGTCATCTTCTGATCTTCAGGGATGGCATGGAGGGTGCACAGTCTCTCAAAGGTGATGAAATATTCGGCGATATCGCTGGACTCATCATACTGTGGACATAGCCGCTCCCATTTGTGGATTTTTGGGGAAGTGGAGCCAGCAGGGGGAGGGTTTCGTCTCTTTGACTCCATAACAGCCAGTTCATGCTTCCGGGCCTCCCTCTGGGCCTCCATAGCCCTCTCGTGGGCAGCTGCCTCTGCCTCCACTCTCACTGCCGCCCTCGCTGCCTCTGCCTCCGCCCTCGCTGCCTCTGCCTCCATAGCTCTCTTGTGGGCAGCCTCTTCCCTTGCATGTTCTGCCTCCATGGCACTAATTTCTAATTGTCTTAGTTCCAGCCGTCTCTTATGTTCACTTTCTCTCTCTTCTTTCTTCCAACCTGGCCAGCTTTAGTTTAATAGCAGCGTCACTGGTACTCATTGTCCTGCTTTCTTGTGCTGGGCTACAACCCCTCTGCAGTTCACTGAAACTGAGATGCACTCAGCTCCGGGGATTCTTAATTAACAGAGAGCTTCCTTTTCTGTCCCTACTTCCCTTTCCCGAAATAAGCAAACAGAAAATAACAAACCAGTAACCACTTTGTCTGTTCTCCAGCCACCACACTTAAAACTCACTTAAAATCACTACCAGTATCTCAAAGCAATCAACTGTGCACAGATCCTGCTCGACTACGCCACTGTGACGGGTTGGATCACAGAAACCCCCTTGGGAGCTGCCACCCGATGTGCAAAGACTACCCCTGCTCCTGTTTTCCCTGCCAGCTCAGGACTCCAGCACCCTGTCTTGCTGAGCCAGACACTCCTGTTTGGCTCCAGACACAGATCCAGGGTCTGAATCACTTGTCCCAAAGCTGCAAGTTTACCTGAAAACAGCTCACAGTAGAGTGCTTGTCTTTAGCACTCAGATGCCCAACTCCCAGTGGGGTCTAAACCCAGATAAATCCGTTTTACCCTGCATAAAGCTTATGCAGGGCAAACTCATAAATTGTTCGCCCTCTATAACACTGATAGAGAGATATGCACAGTTGTTTGCTCCCCCAGGTATTAATACATACTCTGAGTAAATTACTAAATAGAAAGTGATTTTATTAAATACAGACAGTAGGATTTAAGTGGTTCAAAGTAGTAACAGACAGAACAAAGTAAGTCACAAGCAAAATAAAATAAAATGCGCAAATCTATGCCTAATCAAACTGAATACAGATAATTTCCTCACCAGTTCCAGAGTGCTCCCTTTTACAGGCTAAGCTCCTTTTAGCCTGGGTCCAGCAATCACTCACACCCCCTGCAGTTACTGTCCTTTGTTTCAGTCTCCTTCAAGTATCCTGGGGGGGGGGGGGGTGGAGAGGCTCCTTCTTTAGCCAGCTGAAGACAACCTGGAGGGGTCTCCCACAGTTTAAGTAGACTCTCTCTTGTGGGTGGAGACCCCCCTCCTCCCTCCTATGCAAAGCCCAGTTCCAAGATGGAGTTTTGGAGTCACCTGGGCAAGTCACATGCCCCTGCATGACTCAGTCTTTGCAGGCCGACGCCATTGTCCACATGGCATCTTGCATGTCTCCAGCAAGACTTCTCATGTGGATTGGAGCATTCCAAGATGCATTGTGAGGATAGCTCAATTGTTCCCTAAGTGTCTCCTGATCACGTACTTAACCTGGCAAATTCCTTCCTAAAGCAGCTGACCAAATGCCTCACAAAGCTTACTTAGAAATCAGGCAAGCATACAGCCCATATTCTTAAGCTCGAGTAGAAAATGATATATACGTACAAATAGGATGAATAGATATAGTAGATCATAACCCTTACGGAGATATGTTACATGGCACAGGCAGCACAAAACATATTCCAGTTATGTCATACATACATTTATAAGCACCCCCTCCCCATAAAGCCTTATGGGGTACACTGTCACAGTGAGTTCTTAATTCCTGTAGGTACTGCTGTTAGAAGTGTCCTTTTGGCATTTTGATGGGGCACATAAGCCTTTTAAAGATATTTTGCTGTCTAACAAAAGTTGGGCTTGCATTTTCCCCCCATCTCCATCCAAATGCAAACAAAGAATTTCTCTAATGTAATTACTCACTATGTACTTGAATTCCCTTGACTAAAGGAGAAATTGCACAACAAAGTCAAAATCTGGAAAGCAAGGGGGATATTTGTTACAGATCTGCTTGTGGTATGTGGGTTTTATGAGCGACCAAGAGAAGTCTTGCAGTTAAGGCATTGCACCGGGATTTGGGAGATCTGAATTTAATTCATAGATCTGCCACTGACTTTGTGTGACTGAGAAAGGCAACTAATCTCTCTGGGTACATCTAGGCTGCAATAAGATCCACAGCACAGCTGCCACTGACTTGGGTCAGCTGACTTGGGCTTATGGGGTTCAAGCTATGGGGCTATAAAATTGCAGTGTAGACATCTCGGCTCAGACTGGAGCCTGGACTCTGGGATGGGGGGCAGGGGAGAAGGTCCCAGAGCCCAGGCTCCAGCCGAGCCTGAACATCTATAGTACTATTTTTAGCCTCGAACCCCATGAGTCCAATGCAGCTGATCCGATCTCTGAGACTGGGTTTTTTTTTTATCATCACATTGCAGACGCCCACAGTGTCTTAGTTCCCCAGTTGTAAATCAGGTATAAAAATGCTTTTGTGTATCTTATCTACTTTTATTGTGAGCTCTTTGAACCAGGATGTGTTTCCTGCTATGTGTTGGTACAGCTTCTCGGGCATTGGAGCCCCAATATCTAAGCCAGGGGTCGGCAACCTACAGCATACGTGCCAAAGACGGCCCGCGAGCCGATTCTGAGTGGCACACTGCCTGCCCGGTGAGAGGAAGAGGCGGAGCGGCCGGAAAGTGCCATGCTGGGGGAAGAAGGGGGAGGAGGGAAGCTTGGCTGCCGCAGGACCAAGCTTCTGCCTCCTGCCCCCGCAGGGGAGACGGGTGGGGGGGGTCCCGGCACCCGCCCCACTCAGCCCCCCCGCCCACCGCTCTCCCCTGCGGGGACAGGAGGCAGAAGTTTGGTCCTGCGGCAGCCAAGCTCCCCCTCCCCCACTTCTTCCCCCAGCATGGTGCATTCCGGCCCCTCCTCCTTCTCCCACCTCTCCCTGCTGGCGAGGGTCCTTGCGAGGGGGAGCGGAGCAGAGCAGAGCTGAGCGGCAGCGTGCTCCCTGCTCCGTAGAGCAGACAGAGAGAGGTAGGGACAGGCCTGGGGGAAGGGTGGAACAGGGCATATCCCTCCCAGCCCCCTGCCATGAGCCACTCAGGGCAGGGGGCTGGGAGCACCCCCACGAGCCGAGCACCCCAGCCTTCTGCCCTGCAACCCCCACCCCTCTGCCCTGCACCCCCAAACTGCCCCAGCCCTCTGCCCTGCACCTCCACCCCCCAACACCCAGCCTTCTGCCCTGCACCCCCACACACTCCCCAGTCCTCTGCCCTGCACCCCCACACCTCCCCCAGCCCTCTGTCCTGACCTCCCACTGACACCCAGCCCTCTGTCCTGACCTCCCCCGACACCCAGCCTTCTGCCCTGCACCTTCACACGCCCCCCAGCCCTCTGCTCTGACTTCCCCCCAACACCCAGCCTTCTGTCCTGCACCTCCACACACACCCAGCCCTCTGCCCTGACCACCCCCAACACCCAGCCCTCTGCCCTGCACCTCCACACACACCCAACCCTCTGCCCTGACCTCCCCCAACACCCAGCCTTCTGCCCTGCACCCCCACACCTCCCCCCAGCCCTTTGCCCTGACCTCCCCGCAACACCCAGCCTTCTGCCCTGCACCCCCCACACACCCTCCAGCCCTTTGCCCTGACCTCCCCGCAACACCCAGCCTTCTGCCCTGCACCCCCCACACACCCTCCAGCCCTCTGCCCTGACCTCCCCCAAACACCCCAAGCCTTCTGCCCTGCACCCCCAAACACCCCCAGCCCTCTGCCCTGACCTCCCCCCAACACCCAGCCTTCTGCCCTGCACCTCCACACCCCCCCAGCTCTCTGCCCTGCAACCCCCACACCCAGCCCTCTGCCCTGACCTCCCCCCAACACCCAGCCTTCTGCCTTGCACCCCCACACCCCCCAGCCCTCTGCCCTGACCTCCCCCCAACACCCAGCCTTCTGCCCTGCACCTCCACACACACCCCAGCCCTCTGCCCTGACCTCCCCCCAACACCCAGCCTTCTGCCCTGCACCTCCACACCCCCCCAGCTCTCTGCCCTGCAACCCCCACACCCAGCCCTCTGCCCTGACCTCCCCCCAACACCCAGCCTTCTGCCTTGCACCCCCACACCCCCCAGCCCTCTGCCCTGACCTCCCCCCAACACCCAGCCTTCTGCCCTGCACCTCCACACACACCCCAGCCCTCTGCCCTGACCGCCCCCCAACACCCAGCCTTCTGCCCTGCAACTCCACACAAACCCCAGCCCTCTGCCCTGACCTCGAGTCGCCCTGCTCAGCCTGCTGCAGGCCTAGGTGAACAGAATCCCAGGCTGGAAGCGGGCTGAGCAGGCTGGTGGCGTAAGATCAGCATTTTAATTTAATTTTAAAGGAAGCTTCTTAAACCTTTTGAAAACCTTGTTTACTTTACATACAACAATAGTTTAGTTATATGATATAGACTTAGAGAGAGACCTTCTAAAAAACATTAACATGTATTACTGGCACGCGAAACCTTAAATTAAAGTGAATAAATGAAGACTCGGCACACTGCTTCTGAAAGGTTGCCTACCCCTGGTCTAAGCTTTCTCATGGACACTTGTTATCTCTTCCATCCTCTTTGATGCTCCCTCTTTTTTCTTTTTTTCTTTTTTTTTTAAATGCCCACAATTACCTATTCACAACTGTGGATGATGTGTCAATGTCTCCTGCCTGCCACTTGCAATGTGTACAAATTACCACTCTGGAGAAGGTGGAAACTAGAAAGCCCCCGTCCCTTGTGACAGATTGTGCTCTATGGCCAACGTCAGAACCGCCTGCAACACAGAGGAAGGTCAAAGCTCCGATACAGTGGCAAGGCCTCCAGAAATTCAGCATTTCCACTGACAACAGGGAAAATCCTGCCCGATATCACTCAGCTTGGAGAAGCTGGTTAAGACTGGTGCAGTTACTGCAGAGAGGCAACAGAGAAGCCAGGCTGTGGCCCGCAGGCAAGCCAGGAAGCAGAGTGTGCTCCAACCTCCCTCTGGTGAGTGGACCTGTAGCCACTGTGGGAAGGTTTGCACTCTTGTCCCATACCATTGCTAAGCACCACTGATGGACGGACTCTGTATGAGGACTCCTTCCCTACAGAGTGTACTCCCACTGATTTAGGTGGGAGTGTAGCACAAGTAAAAACGGCAGAATTAGCCCCGATGGAGCAGTACTGAGGCTACTTTAGGTCACATGCACAAAAGGGTGAACTACTACTGGGTTTTGGATGGCCTGCTAATCTTAAAGAATTAATTGAACTTTGTCTGATTTGAACTCCGTCCTGGAATAAAACTGATTGGAACAGAAGATTAAACAGAAAATATGGTCTTATAAAAGCACTGAGTTAGGTCTGGCTTCAATTCCTGTCTCTTCCCCAATTTGTGTCCTTGGGCAAGTCACTTCATCGGTCTCCATTCTCTTATCTAACAATAAAATGTGGCGCATAATATCTCCTTTGTCTGTAGTGACTATAGACCAGGGGTGCTGGAACAATGTTCATAGTGGGGGTGCTGCCATTGAACCAAACTATAAACCCTGTCGATGATGGAAACCTCTTCAAGCCAGGGGGTGCTGCAGCACCCCTACTTCCAGCACCTATGGTGCAGACTGTAAAATCTTTGGGAGATAATTTCTCTCATTGCTTCCTTTATTATTCTGTAAAGTTACACTTAAAAAAAATCGACAACTAGAAGAAGCCCCTGACATCGGAGGTGGCGGGGGGGGGGGGAAGAGAGGCTCTGTGCAGCACCCTAATAAAAAGAAAGTGTAGTTATTGGCTTTTCAATGCATTGTACATATGCAAAAGTGGTCTTCTTTTCTAATCCACTAACTTAAATGGGCTGCTTCAAATTGCCCTTTGTTTATTGAAACAAATGCAAAAGTGCTAAATGAGGAGTGCCGCGAGAGCACTTTAAAAGACAAGCCTGTATGAAGACGCATCCTTTCATTTAGCACTTTTGCATATGTTTCAATAAACAAAGGGCCAGCAGAAGCACCCCAGGCCTAAACCCACAAACCCTTACTAAGAAACAGTTTTTAAAAAGCTTTTTCCTATGTTTTTAGGGAGAACAATTTGAAGCAGCCCGTTTAAGTTAGTGGATTAGAAAAGAAGAAGACCACTTTGAAAAACAAGTCTATCTGAAGAAACAATTTTTCATTTAACCCTCTTGCATAGGTGTTTTAATAAAAAGTGAACATGCAGAAACAATCCAGGGTTAAAAACACAGAAAACCTATTTATAAAAGTCATGTATAGTGATAAAAAAGGTTTCAGAGTAGCAGCCGTGTTAGTCTGTATCCGCAAAAAGAACAGGAGTACTTGTGGCACCTTAGAGACTAACAAATTTATTAGAGCATAAGCTTTCGTGGACTACAGCCCACTGTAATAAATTTGTTAGTCTCTAAGGTGCCACAAGTACTCCTGTTCTTTTTAGTGATAAAAAAGTTTTCCCCCCTATGTTTTAGACTAGCACTGGTCATTTTTTAGTAAGGACAGTTTGAAACAGCATGCTTTTGCAGCAAAGCCGCTGTCAGCAAAAACAGCCTCTGTAAGCCAGTGGATCAGAGATAAGAAGGCTGGTTCTTCGTCTGCTTTTTAACAAATACAAGTGAAAATGATATTAAGTTTTGTAAAGGAATAAGTTTAAAAGACAAGCCTATATGAAGACAGAGCCCTTTATTTAACATTTTTACATGTGTTTTCAAATTAAAAAGAAATAAAAAGAGCATGCAGAAAACACCCCAGAGTGAAAACCACAGAACCTTAGTAACAGCTAGTTTATATTCCCCTTATTCTGTAATCCAGTGGATCAGAGAGAAGTTTATTTTCCTCCCCACTTTTTAACACAGGGATTGGCAGGGTAAGCAACCTGGCGGGCTGAGCCGGTTTATTTACCTGCCACGTCCGCAGGTTTGTCGGATCGTGGCTCCCACTGGCCGTGGTTCGCTGCTCCAGGCCAATGGGAGCTGCGGGAAGCTGCATCCAGCACATCCCTCAGCCTGCACTGCTTCCCACAGCCCCCATTGCTGGAGCTGGAGCTGTGGCTTTCTCTACATTTTAGAAACAGATAAGACTAATTAGGCTAGCCAGTGATCCATGCGCTATAGTCTGCCTTAGCAAGGCTCTAGGGGGTCACTCCTTCAGTTTGCTTGTTTTTTCACACAGACTTGGCTTATGTCCCACCCTCCATCCGTTTCCGTTGGTGCCGAAGTTAGAATCGGGACAGACTTTTTCTTTATTTAGAAAAGCAGCCTTTAACTCAAAAGTTTTTATAGAAGCTCATGGATTCAGCATATTTATTGTTATTTAAATGTTTTAAGTCGTTATAATAAGTTTAGGCCTTAACATAGTTTGTACTAAATTTAGATTTCATTTTAAAGAGGTTTATTTGCAAAAAGAAAACACAATTTTAATGAGAGTCAAAAAAGCCTATTTAAATTAAAAAATTATTTGATAACATTGATTTGCATCCACCCTGTTCCTCACTCCTCTTCTCAGCTGGATCAGTTTAGGACTGAACGCCTGGTGTGTGGGATAATGGACAAAGGCACTCAGCTTCTTAGGAGTGTATGAGAATCACTGCCATTGGGAGAGAAAGCCTTTACATTGAGTAGCAGCAGCAGGGGTCCATTTCTTTAAGCCATAGCCTCATGACAAGAACGTTGCATACTGACCTTTTCCATTATTAACAGGTGCTCTATTCAACAGCTCCCATCACGGTATCTGTACACACTGAACAATGCGTTGAAAAGCCAATAACTACACTTTCTTTTTATTAGGGTGCTGCACAGAGCCTCCCTTTCCCCCCACCCCCGATGTCAGGGGCTTCTTCTAGCTGTTGATTTTTGTTTAAGTGTAACTTTACAGAATAATAAAGGAAGCAATGAGAGAAATTATCTCCCAAAGATTTTACAGTCTGCACCATAGGTGCTGGAAGTAGGGGTGCTGCAGCACCCCCTGGCTTGAAGTGGTTTCCATCATCGACAGGGTTTATAGTTTGGTTCAATGGCAGCACCCCCACTATAAAAATTGTTCCAGCACCCCTGGTCTATAGTCACTACAGACAAAGGAGATATTATGCGCCACATTTTATTGTTAAATAAGAGAATGGAGACCGATGAAGTGACTTGCCCAAGGACACAAATTGGGGAAGAGACAGGAATTGAAGCCAGACCTAACTCAGTGCTTTTATAAGACCATATTTTCTGTTCAATCTTCTGTTCCAAACAGTTTTACTCCAGGACGGAGTTCAAATCAGACAAAGTTCAATTAATTCTTTAAGATTAGCAGGCCATCCAAAACCCAGTAGTAGTTCACCCTTTTGTGCATGTGACCTAAAGTAGCCTCAGTACTGCTCCATCGGAGCTAATCCTGCTGTTTTTAGTCATGCTACACTCCCACCTAAATCAGTGGGAGTACACTCTGTAGGGAAGGAGTCCTCATACAGAGTCCGTCCATCAGTGGTGCTTAGCAATGGTATGGGACAAGAGTGCAAACCTTCCCACAGTGGCTACAGGTCCACTCACCAGAGGAAGGTTGGAGCACACTCTGCTTCCTGGCTTGCCTGCGGGCCTCAGCCTGGCTTCTATGTTGGCTCTCTGCAGTGATAGCGGGCAGGATTTTCCCTGTTGTCAGTGAGAATGCTGAATTTCTGGAGGCCTTGCTAAACTTGTCACTGTATCAGAGCTTTGGCCTTCCTCTGTGTTGCAGGCGGTTCTGACATTGGCCATAGAGCACAATCTGTCACAAGGGACAGGGGCTTTCTAGTTTCCATCTTCTCCAGAGTGGTAATTTGTACACGTTGCAAGTGGCAGGCGGCAGACATTGACACCTCATCCACAGTTGTAAATAGGTAATTGTGGGCTTTTTTTTTTTTTTTTTTTTTTTTTTTTTTTTTTTTTTTTAAAAGGAGGTAGTATCAAAGAGGATGGAAGAGATAACAAGTGTCCATGAGAAAGCTTAGACATTGGGGCTCCAATGCCCGAGAAGCTGTACAAACACATAGCAGGAAACGCATTCTGGTTCAAAGAGCTCACAATAAAAATAGATAAGATACACCAAAGCGTTATTATACCTGATTTACAACTGGGGAACTAAGAAACTGGGGGCATCTGCAATGTGGTGATTAAAAAAAACAGCTGGTTCAAAGAGCTCACAATAAAAATAGATAAGATACACCAAAGCGTTATTATACCTGATTTACAACTGGGGAACTAAGGCTAGGTCTACACTACCCGCCTGAATCGGCGGGTAGAATCGATCTCTCGGGGATCGAATTATCGCGTCTCGTCGGGACGCGACAATCGATCCCCGAATCGACGTTCTTACTCCACCAGCGGAGGTGGAAGTAAGTGCCATCGACGGGGAGCCGCGGAGGTCGATTTTGCCGCCGTCCTCACAGCGGGGTAAGTCGGCTCCGATAGATCGAATTCAGCTACGCTATTCGCGTAGCTGAATTTGCATATCTTAAATCGACACCCTCCCCCCTGTAGTGAAGACATGCCCTAAGAAACTGGGGGAATCTGCAATGTGGTGATAAAAAAAAAAAAGAGGGAGTATCGAAGAGGATGGAAGAGATAACAAGTGTCCATGAGAAAACTTAGACATTGGGGCTCCAATGCCTGAGGAGCTGTACAAACACGTAGCAGGAAACGCATTCTGGTTCAAAGAGCTCACAATAAAAATAGATAAGATACACCAAAGCGTTATTATACCTGATTTACAACTGGGGAACTAAGAAACTGGGGGCATCTGCAATGTGGTGATTAAAAAAAACAGCTGGTTCAAAGAGCTCACAATAAAAATAGATAAGATACACCAAAGCGTTATTATACCTGATTTACAACTGGGGAACTAAGGCTAGGTCTACACTACCCGCCTGAATCGGCGGGTAGAATCAATCTCTCGGGGATCGAATTATCGCGTCTCGTCGGGACGCGACAATCGATCCCCGAATCGACGCTCTTACTCCACCAGCAGAGGTGGAAGTAAGTGCCATCGACGGGGAGCCGCGGAGGTCGATTTTGCCGCCGTCCTCACAGCGGGGTAAGTTGGCTCCGATAGATCGAATTCAGCTACGCTATTCAGCTACGCTATTCGCGTAGCTGAATTTGCATATCTTAAATCGACACCCTCCCCCCCTGTAGTGAAGGCCTGCCCTAAGAAACTGGGGGAATCTGCAATGTGGTGATAAAAAAAAAACAGGGAGTATCGAAGAGGATGGAAGAGATAACAAGTGTCCATGAGAAAGCTTAGACATTGGGGCTCCAATGCCTGAGGAGCTGTACAAACACGTAGCAGGAAACGCATTCTGGTTCAAAGAGCTCACAATAAAAATAGATAAGATACACAAAAGCATTTTTATACCTGATTTACAACTGGGGAACTAAGACACTGTGGGCGTCTGCAATGTGATGATAAAAAAAAAACCCAGTCTCAGAGATCGGGTCAGCTGCATTGGACTCATGGGGTTCGAGGCTAAAAATAGTACTATAGATGTTCAGGCTCGGCTGGAGCCTGGGCTCTGGGACCTTCTCCCTTGCACCCCATCCCAGAGTCCAGGCTCCAGTCTGAGCCGAGATGTCTACACTGCAATTTTATAGCCCCATAGCTTGAACCCCATAAGCCCAAGTCAGCTGACCCAAGTCAGTGGCAGCTGTGCTGTGGATCTTATTGCAGCCTAGATGTACCCAGAGAGATTAGTTGCCTTTCTCAGTCACACAAAGTCAGTGGCAGATCTATGAATTAAATTCAGATCTCCCAAATCCCGGTGCAATGCCTTAACTGCAAGACTTCTCTTGGTCGCTCATAAAACCCACATACCACAAGCAGATCTGTAACAAATATCCCCCTTGCTTTCCAGATTTTGACTTTGTTGTGCAATTTCTCCTTTAGTCAAGGGAATTCAAGTACATAGTGAGTAATTACATTAGAGAAATTCTTTGTTTGCATTTGGATGGAGATGGGGGGAAAATGCAAGCCCAACTTTTGTTAGACAGCAAAATATCTTTAAAAGGCTTATGTGCCCCATCAAAATGCCAAAAGGACACTTCTAACAGCAGTACCTACAGGAATTAAGAACTCACCACCTTCTGCTCTGCGTGCAAGGCACATGTCTTTGATGTTGCTTTTTCTAACAAAAACATATAGCAGTGCGCATAAGTATATATTGTTTAGGAATTTAAAATATAATTATAAGACACTTCACTGCACACACTTCTCCCACTGGGGAGAGGAGGAGAGAACAAATGTGGCAGATGTTGCTTATTGCATTACTAGATGGTGCTCAGATACTGCAGTGATGAACACAGTAGAAGAACCTATATAGAATAATATAGCAAGTGACTTGCTAGAGGGGAGAAGCAAAGCAGGTTGGCATAAGCCCAAAATGGGGCATGGAAACCTGTCAAATACATGGTGGTGAATGCTATCAAAGTGTATATACTATTGTCATCTTAAGTAATGTAAGTGATTGTATGATTTTCAGCAGACTTAGGTGAGTAGGAACTTAAACTCCAGTTATTTTCACTTAAGCATATTAGAAAATTTTCCCAGGCTGACCAGAAATAATCAGTTTACTTAACTGATTACAGTTAATCCCTCTCTTTTTTTTTTTTTTTTTATTGAACTATTTAGTTGTAAATGTGAAACATGTTTTTATAAGAGAAGTTTACGTTTCCAAAACATTCAACGTTTTTTTGTTTAATAAAAATAAATTTTATAATCTGTTTTGTTTTTAATTAAATTTCAGTTACCATCCCAGTGAGCAAAATGTTAATTACCTAGTAAATAAGCAATATATTGTTTGCCATTTTCTCACATACTAAAAATATACAATGAACAAGAATCTGAAAATATTAAGCTGTATAATTGCTTGAATAAATATCCATAGTCATAGCTTACCCTCTTAGATAGCAAAAAGGTGTACCAAATGTAGTGTACAGGTTCTCTTCAGTTGTAGATTAACATGTTTTAATGGTTATATCAACCAGTGAGACTGTACCTTTCTTTGGAAAATAACTGAAGTACAAATGGAACAGTTGATTTAAATGAAGGCTTTCCACTTGGTGATTTAAATCAAGCCACCCTTGGTGAGGAAAAAGTTGGCACTAGGCCTCCTTTCTTTTCCCTGATCCTTGCTCAGCTGGAGACAAACAGTCCCCAGTGTAACTAAGGCTAGGTCTACATTATGGGGGGGGAGGGGGGTGTCGACCTAAGATACGCAACTTCAGCTACATGAATAGCGTAGCTGAAGTTGCGTATTTTAGGTCCACTTACCTGGCTGTGAGGACGGTGGCGAGTTGACCGCTGCTGCACCGCCGTTGACTCCGCTTCCACCTCTTGCCGCTGTGGATTTCCGTCTTCGCTAGACGCGATAAGTCGATCCCCAATAGATCGATTGCTACCCGCCGATCTGGCGGGTAGTGAAAACGTGCCCCTAGAGTAGCCTTACAGCTGCTCTAAAATATGCTGTCTGCATCCAGCAGCTGCAGTGGTTGAGGATGTTGCAGACAACTGTGCACTCCACCCCCAGCAAGACCCCTGGCCCATCCTCCATGCACCCTGTGCAGAGAAGGGAGGTTGACGGTGATGTAGAACTGGTTACACCAGCTTTGTGCAACCCTACAATTCCTTTGGTAAGGAGAAATCCTTGTCTGTTCCTTCAGGGCAGCTTTCTGCAGTGGGGGAGGAACTGGCACTGAGAACTGAGCCCCAGGTATTAAATTGGATGCACATTTTAAAAGGTCTCCAGACTAACTAAATAATATGGTCATTTTCCAGGGATTAGTGAACTATTTTTTTAAATTTAGCTCTCTAGTGCATAACAGAAGAACAAAGGTTGCTGCTTTTAAAGAGTATTTAAACTGATAAATCATTCTCGGGACTTGTCTTTTTAATCAATACATTACACTTACATTTCTGAAATGTCTTTAGTGTTGGCATACCAGGCAGTATAGCCGCTCAGTGAAGAATACAATAAAGGCATCAATTAAATCTGAAAAAATCCTTCAGTTCATATAACCCTAATAGGGAACAACATTGCCTAAATTCCAGTTTCTGCTATGAATCAGATTCCTTACCTATGGACCCAGTTCCATGCAAGCTGCACATACCTGGACAATGTCCTGAGCAATGACTGGGGTGGGGGAGGGCAAAGCAGTGCTCCTCCCTCCAGGGCCACCAGCAGGGGTTGGGCCCTGCCCCCATCAGAAGACACAAATGTTGGAGGAGCAGGCAGCCACTGAGTTCCCCATCTTCCTGGGGGTGGTGAGGCTCGGGCTTCGGGCTTCAGCCCTAGGGTGGCAGGCGGCAGGCTCCAGTCCTGGATCCTGGCTGCAGGTGCCAGCCCTTGGCTCACCACATGCCCACATCAGCCCTATCCCCGCACTGTCTCCCTACTCGCCTCCCCAACCAGGGCTTAATTTGTCCCCTGGCTTGCCAGAGCTAGGTAAGTCTGCTGTGAAAATTTATATTTGTATGTTTATTAATATCCCTTTTCACAGCCTCCCAGCTAGCTAGTAAGTCTGCTGTGAAAGGTGATATTAACAAATATTACTTTTTGCAGCAGCAGACTTACTAGCTGGCAAGACTTTAAAAAAGCAACCAAAAAGCAAAAGAAACAACAAGAAAAAAGACAAGCATGTGTAAAGTACCTTATTTATGTTTCTATTCTGTTTAGGTCCAGTAAAGAATAGAGACAACTGTACATTATTTTTATTATCAAGTCTGCAAAAAAAACCTCTACATAAATAAATTACAATGATTTGGACATGCATATGTGCATATCTATTTGTTTTTCCTAAAGTTAATTAAGTATTTTAGAAAAAATTATCAGAGCGGCCACCAGCAACAGTGAATGGCCACACTCTGAGGCCACCACAATATTTGTTGTAAGAACCCCTGGATTATAATATGCGGCAGTATGGTTCTTTGCCGTGAATTCCCTCCAACAACCCACCGTGCCTCCAACATGTGCCCTTTTAAATCTTCTTACATTGTCTTTCTTCATGGTCTGTTGGATTCCAGTATTCCATCCGTCTGTGGGCTTGTCTCCACTGCAGAGTTAACTTGAGTTATAACCCTAACTTGAGTCCTGTCCACACAGGACCATCACTTTTAACTTGAGTGTGGTGATGTCAACCTTTTGGGTGCGTGTGTGTAGGTTACAGCTAGAGGTAGCACAACTCAGTTGCTAACATCAGTTGCTCTGTGCTACTCATGTTCTTTTACAGCGTGGCTGTTCTCAGTCAAGATGATTTAACTCAAGTGCAGATAACATGTGCTTCTTCTGCAGTGAAGACATAGCCTATTTCAAATGAGAAGGACCCATTCCATTTTTTGGTCTATAATTCAAAGTAGGTTTTTTCATTCTTTCCTACCACAAATTAAATGTGGTTACAGTCAGAAAAAATGACTGTCAAAGCAAAACCCCAAGGATTTCTCTTTGTGTCAGTGACTTCCAAATCAGACCTGCTAAATTTACTAGACAAAAAGAGCTTGCTTGTTTCCAGTCCTACAAATGCAAATGAAATCCAAAAATCAGGCTGCTTTTCTACCTCTTACATTGAAGTCTCTTTATTGGTGTCAATCAAATTTGTCTACTACTAATGCTGATGGTGTGTAAGGCCTATCATCTTCCAAAGAACAAGCTAGAGTTCACGTTGCTGTTAATAGGAAGTGGCACTATAAGGTTAGCAGAAATGTTGCTAGAACGGTGTAATTTTAACAGCCCCTAACTGCACTGCAAAGGTTATGGCATTATGAGAGAACATACCTAACTATTTCTCTGCAACGTGTACTATTCTAAAGTGATAAAATAATTTACAAATAAAATGTGGAGATCGAGGGGAGAGGGAAGTGGCGCGGGACTTCTGCTGTCTAAAAGGTGGAGTAAATATTAACATAAACAGGCCCTTAGAAAAGCTTTCTCTTCTTACTTGCGTATGTGGAAGGGGGAGTTCAAATACAAACCAACCCTCTTAATAAGACACTCTCGCAGAAGTGGAAGACATTAATCCTCTGTAATGAACTTGGGAGGGCAAGGCTGGTGTGTGGTTTCTATTTAAGCTGCATGAAGGACCAGATTACAAAAGCATAGGTTCCTTTGTTAATTTAAATCCTCTTTCTCAGCTATGCAAATAAATTGATCTAATTTGTGGTTCAGTCATGGGTTCATTTGGGACAGCACGGGTTGCTTGAGTTGTGCAGCCATGGGAATAGACAGGGCAACATCCCTGCAAATAAAGCATCTTTATGCTTTGCCACAAGAAGCAAAATCTAAATGAGGAAACATTCACCTTGTAACTGATGATTTAGGACTCCGGGGTGCATAAACTCTGCACGGGCCAACCTAGCCCTGCATTCTTTGATATACCAGCTATTTTGGCCTAAATGGAAGTGATCATTCTGAAACCTCCATACAGCAATGCCCGGCTCTATCTTGTGAAGTATTGAATGTGTGTGATAGCATATACAGGTCTGATTCCTAGTAAAGGGGGTGGGGGGGAAGCTGGTCTTCTCTCTTTTCTTTCTAGCTCCTATTTCTTTCTCAGTTTCTTTTGCTACTATCCAACATCTGTCTCCACTCTACTGTTTCTCTTCACCCCAACCCCTTCAGACCACTTTTTCCCTCTGCCCTTTCCACTCTGCACCCTTATTTGCATTGTTAGTCCTCCCCTTATTCTCTCTGTGGACTGGTCTGCCTTTCACCTGCCATTGCGGGACCCAAATCTGCAAGGTGCTGATGTAACACTGGCAGAATCGAACCTGTGGAGCTAAATGCATGAGCCTCTCTCTATTGCATGAGCTAAAAGCCACATGACTCTTAGCTAAGGCTGTAGCAGACTCATCAATCTCTAGCTGAGTTAGGTGCCACAGCACCACACAGGGCTGGCTCTGGTTTTTTTTTGCCACCCCAAGCAAACAAACAAACAAAGAAACCCTGTGGGGTGGCTGGAGCAGTGAAGCAAAAAACGTGCGGGGCGGCCGGAGCCAGGGTGCAGGGGGACAGCCAGGGTGCACTGCAGACATGCCCCGTGCAGCAGAGTGCACGCCCCGGCTAGCGGGCGGGAGGGGGAGGGAGTGGGTGGGGAGAGAGAGAAGGGGGGCAGCCAGGGCTTCCTTCAGTGGGGCGCTCGCAACACGGCCCCTCCCACCTGCCGGGAGGGCAGACGGAGTGCGCAGCCCGCTCCCAGCAGGGCGCTCCCCTCCTCCGCGCCGCCGCCTCCTACAGGGCAGCTGGAGCGGCGAACCAAAAAGAGAAAAAGCCTGCGGCACAGCCGAAGAGGCAAAGCACACCAAAAAAAAAAAGGTTTGGAGGGAAGCCGCCCCTTCGAATCTGCTGCCCCCAAGCACGAGCTTGCTCGGCTGGTGCCTGGAGCCGGCCCTGGCACCACACCAAGCATGCCTGGGTTACTCGGAGTCCCTTCAATTCATTCTGAGGGCCATAAATGCTGAGAGTACTCAGCACTGGTGACAGACACTCAGGTCGGGCCCCATCTGTGGGAGGATAGACTTGTGGCAGAAGCACTCCGGTTAGGAGCATAGGCTTCTATTCTTGAATCATCAGACTTCCTGTCTGACCTCACGTCGCCTCTGTGTCTCAGTTTTGCTGTCTGTGGTAACTAACCTTCAGGGCTGCTGAGGCTAAATTCATAGTCTGTGTAAAATGCTTGAAGAGACTGCGAGGAAGGTGTGATGGCCACCCTCTGGGTTGAGACACCAGGGGTTGACTGAGAAACCTCCAGCCCTGGAAGCAGGAGCTGCTACAGCTTGATCTAAAAGGCCAAGGCTCTGGGACTAGCTGTGGTAACAAGTCATATCTATGTGGATGTGCAGAAGGGACCCTGTAACACACACGCACTCACCAGTGGGTTACCAAAGCACTGCCAAATTCAGCCTAACTTTATAGCAACGTCTGCTTTCTCCTCCACTCAAGCAGTAATACAGCCGACCGTGCTGAAAGAGCTGGGACAGGAATCAAGTATGAACTAGATCAGCGACTCCTTTTTTTCATAGCTATTTGTGTACTGGTTGAGTGAGACAAGATAAACGTTATGTTCCAGAATAATGCACTGTGTCATCTAACTTGCTATGGTAGTCAAAGCAGACTGGGGGTAATGAATACCAATATAAATAAAGGCATTTAAAACTAAAGCTTGAAACAGCATCCTAGAGAGCACAGGTGTCTAATTAGCTGGCTTCTTGAGCTGGCAGTAATGAACTCTTTATGTCAGATGATAAGCCCCCTGCTCCTAAGCCACCTGGAACACACGTGTGCTGCTACCTTAAATGGCTTCTCCATTTATCAATAGCACACTGAGAAGTGCAGGACACACTGGGAAGCACAGAAGCTGACTAGCATGTATGACTGCAGTAAGCCCAGTAAAGATATGGGCTACAAAGGAACTTATCCAGAGGTCATTAATGTTGTAGTTCTCAGCACAACCTCATTTGGCGGTGAAACCAATGCCTTAGACTTTGGAATCATTAAGAAGCAGACAACTAAGGACCAATAGATCTATCCCACTGGACTAGCCATGGGTATGTGTCAAGATGTGTAACCCATGCCTGCTTGGTGTGGCGCTCTGTCCCCCTCTAGTGGTATCTAGACTATCTAGAGCAGAGGTCACAAGGTGATTACATGGGGGTTGCGAGCTGTGAGCTCCATGGGGCTGACAGCCCTGCGCCCCCATTAAATTACCCCCATTTATAATAGGGGGTCACACTCAGAGGCTTGCTCTGTGAAAGGGGTCACCAATACAACAGTTTGAAAACCACCGATCTAGAGACCGATGAGTCTACTACAGCCTTGGCTAAGAGGCACATGGTGTTTAGCTCATGCATTTAGCTTCCCAGGTTCGATCCCGCCCACCGCCGACTTGGGTCTGTTGGTGTTACAGCTGCATAACATCAAGCTGTTTAGGATGTTTAGGAATTGAAAGGGTCTCAGTCACATATATGACATGGCACCTCCCTCTGTCAACAGTATGGAGTTTATTTGCAGAATACAGTATGGAGAGAAATACTGGTGGAGTGGGATGAATGCAAGGCACAAAGTAGCAAAGAAAACAGTGATTCTCGCTGGTGGGAGTATGGAAGTAACTCCATTCAAGCTACATGGGTGTTAACTGGGTGCAAGTGGGCTCAGAGTCAGGCCCACTCTCTAGCGTATATGCTGCCCCTAGAAGTGGGTTGGGCTCGGAAGAGCTAGAGGTGTCTTTCTATCAGGGCATAGCTGCTTTTAATGTTCTGTGGTCCTGAAGGATCATGGACGCAGGGTTGGGTGAGAGAGGGATATGAGGTGATCTAGTCCATCTTCCCATTGCTGAAGGTTTGTTCCTTTGAAAGCTGTCCTGATTCTACACTGCCTTGTACAATCCCACATGTGCAAAGTGGGTATAAGATGCTACTAAATCGGAATGATATTGTTACACCACTTTGCACAGGTGTAAGTGACTATGCAAGGCCAGTACTGCATCAGGCCCTAGGTCTCCAGTGCTTTGCCCTGTCTCATCCAGATGGGGCTTCTCCCACTCATCTTAGGATACTGTTCTAAAGCAGAAGTGAAAAATGAACAATGCTTGAATGAATTTAGCCTGCACAGCACGGCATCTGCATAGCACGTTAGCAGTCACATAGGCCAAGGATCAAGAGAGCAGGTGGTCAGAGAAAGATGTTGAATAATCATCTTATCCCTCTCAGCAGTCAATGAGGGACGGCAGTGCTGGATAAACAACGTGCTGGTGGCAAGGACATACAAGACCTCTAAAGATATGCGGTACATCGGTGCAAGACCAACTTACCCTGTTGATAGTATTAGGGATGAGTAAGTTACTAAGTATTCACAATTAAGCGGAGAGTTTTTTAATGGGGGGGGGGCACGGAATGATATTTTGGACTGAGGCTCAATAGAATGGAATAAAATTAAACTGTAACTTCTTTGGGCCAGGGATCATGTCCTTCTGTGTGTGATTTTAGTCCTGGCTCTGCCACTGGTCTGTTGTGTGACCTGGGCGAATCACATGACTGCTCTGTGCCTCCTGCCCCCCACCCCCCAATCGGTAAAGGGCTTTGTGATCTATGGCTGAAGAGAACTATAAAAGAACTAAGTATTATTGGACTGAATCAGAAGTGCTCAGCTGCGTTATAATATAGTCATGATCTCCTAGGGAGATTTCCCTTAGTGAAAGTGGTAGGTACCTTTCCCTTAGTGAAAGTGTAGGAGTACCTGAATTCTATTCCAATTCCCATGTGCAGTTCCTAGGGTCTGCGTCACTTGGCTGAATGTCAGCCACAAAGTCCTAACATCCTAGATTTACCACACAAAGGGGCACTGTTGTAGAAGGTATCAGAGGAGTAGCTGTGTTAGTCTGAATCTGTAAAAAGCAACAGAGGGTCCTGTGGCACCTTTAAGACTAACAGAAGTATTGGGAGCATAAGCTTTCGTGGCTAAGAACCTCACTTCTTCAGATGCTTATGCTCCCAATACTTCTGTTAGTCTTAAAGGTGCCACAGGACCCTCTGTTGCTTGTTGTAGAAGGGTGACATCTCTTTTGTGGGCACAGATTTCACCAATAGTGAGATCGTGGTGCAGCTGAAAATGGCCCCCTATGTATTTTCACTTCAGCTTTAAATAGACCTGTGTTTCACAGGTGTTTCCTTTTTAGTGTTTGAAAAACCTTTTTGTAGTGCTTCCTTTGTTTGAATGAATCCTGTTATTTACCCTAGCCGGCACAAACTACAGGTTTCTCCTTATTTTATCTAGGAATAGCATTTTAGATGGCTGTATTTATTCAAGATGAAACTCTGCCATGAAATACAGTGAGTATGGTTGGCCAGGTTACTGCCCATATTCCTGGCATCACTCCGGATTTTGGAAATTAACATTTTATGAATCTGTCTTTTCAGTCCACCAGCAGGATTTACCTGGCTATTTTTCGTACCTTTCATAAAATCTGCTGGGTAACCTAGTGCCTGAGGCCATAAGCCGGGGGGGGGGGGAACGGGGGATAAGGGGGGAGAGAGAGAGAGAACACTAGTCTTCAGAAGACTCTATTTGAATTTCATGCACTGCTATTGCTAAATGAATCAGGAATCTGAGGAATTGCATCTAAGGTCTCCTGGGTGGTGGAGGAGAACTTTTATTTTCCATTTAATGCTTCCAGACAATGCAGTTGCTTTAAGAATGTTCTTCCATGGGATGTGGATGGCAGGTGTACAACCTTGGGCTGTTTAAACTGGCACTGCTAGCTCCCAGGTCGTAACTGCTTGAGCGGACGGCTGCGCGGTGAGATGTTGCATTCTGCCATCTGTGTCTAAGTGTAAAGTTAAGGGGAAAAGAACAGGTGAGATTTGTACTTTTGAAAAGCAAATCCCCTTAAGACTTCCACAGGTCTGCAAAGGGAGCTCGTTCATATGTGTCAAAGCATGGCTCCTTTCTACCTTTGTTTGCTTACGGCTAGAAATTCCTCTTTAGGGCGCAGACACATTTCTTAGTATTACTACTCTGCTGCTTTACAGCTGCCAAAATAAATCTTGCTCATCTCCCCTCCTAGCTTACCATGTATCTCTAGGCCAACTGATGGCTGCTCCTGGCCAGGTGTGGTGGCAGCCAGGGCCGCCGAGAGCGGGTTCGGGCCCTGGTGAAAAAAAATTTTCGGGCCCCCCAGCAAGGGCGGACCGGGTAAACAGGGCTGATGAGAGAAGGGGGAAGCCGGGCCCCAGGCCCCCTTCTGGACCTCCGGGCCCTGGTAATTTGTACCAGATTTCCCTCCCCCCACCCCCTCGTCGGCCCTGGTGGCAGCAGCATCTTGGCTGGCATCAACACTGCTGATTTACCGGGACATAAGGTGTTCTGTTATCAAACCTCCATCTTTCTATTTTCTTTTTTTAAAAAATGTATGCCCAACAGCCTCACTTCCTGTAAAAGAGGGAGGGTAGGGTCATGAGCAGTAACCCGGAGCTGTGAACATGTCATATCTAATGAACTCATTGGGGCACAGTCTGCTCATTACTTGGAGAATCTTGCCAAGAGATAACCCCAAGCACGGCTAGAAGTGGGTGGTTCAAGACTGTAGGCAGCACTCTTCCCTCTGAGTCAGTACGCAGCCCGAGACTCAGACGCTGCTGTGGCAGGTCCTGTCTTTTTTGATGAGATTTAAAACAAAGGTCCTACCCTCTTGGGATCATTAAGAAAAAGTCATGCAGCACTTTTTACAAAGACTCGGTTGTTAATGCTGGTTTCCTGACCAAATCCCAGCATCAATATTTTGTGTTCAATTTAGGGGAATATTATTCTTGTAGTTCTATCGAATCTTCACTTCCTGTCCTAAACATCTTATGGTGTCTCCATGTTTCTCCTCAGAGGCGGCTGTTTTTCAGTGCGGGATGACGTGATCCCTGTAAAAAGTTTGTGGGAAAAGATTTCACACTTGATCAGGGATTTTTGGGGGGGACCTGGTTTTCAGAGACTGGGTGCTCTGCATTCTCTAGAAATGAGGCTCCTTTAAAGTAACTCAAGTTGGAACACAAAAATTCAAGGCACACACCATCACTAGTCCTACTTGAAAAATCTTGGCCAGTTAGTTGAGTAAAGCTTTTTGGGAACCTTGAGATGAAACCTTGACTGTTACATATATGTAAGATTAAAGGCCATGTAGAATGGCTATTTTTTTTTTAAACTGTGACTTCAAACTATTGTATGTGTTACCTGATAAAAGACGGTTCTACATGGTGTCATACTTCTGAAGGCTCAGCAGCTAAGTTTACAATTCCCAATCTCTTGCAGAATCCCTGGGGCCCGATTCTTAGATTCTTACGCTTGTGTGGAGGAGGTGTAAGGGGAGACCACATCGGAATTCTCCCTTCGCTCGCACTGAGGTAACATTCTACATCCACTTTGTACGGGGATAAATGACTACACAAGCTGTGGGGCAGGGGCGAACCGGGATCTGGGTGCAGAACTAGGCTTGGCTCCTTTGATGCCGTTGCACAGCATAAGGGAACAGAAAAGCTTTAACCACGTGGCTTAGGGCTAGTCTACACTACGATTCGCGTAGCTGAAGTCAAAGTATCTTAGTTTGACTTACCTGGCCGTCCTCATGGCGGCAAGTCGACCACCGCAGCTCCCCTGCCAACTCCATTTATTCCTCCTGCCGAGGTGGAGTACGGGCATCGATTCGGAGATTGATTTATCACGACTAGACGAGACGCAATAAACCGATCCCCGATAGATCGATTACTACCCACCGATCCGGCAGGTAATGTAGACGTGGCCTTACTATTATCAAGTTGTTCATCAATAGTAAATGGTGTCAGGGACGTCTTAGTTTGAGCCCGGATTCATACAGACCCTGTAGTCTCTCTGAACTGCAACAGGCGTTTATTACTTCAGATCGCACAAAGAATCTGTGCTTTCAAAGAACAGAATATGAATTGAAGTGTCACACAGAGTGACCCCCTAGATACTGCTTTGCTGAGATGGTGGTTGGTTTTTTGAGTATGCCTATTCTAAGGGCGTGGTAACCCCATGGCCACCTGAGAGAGGTAAAACTAGGCAAGCCTGTGAGTGAGTGCCTTGGAGCAAAACATTCAACAAATGAATTTATCGGATTCCTGAGGATGCGTCCTAAGGTTGTTGCACAGAGACTTGTGGCAGAAGCTTTCCTTGCATTCTCCCTTTGATTTGTGCCCCCAGCCAGGGACAAATGCCATAATTCAAAGTAATTACGTATTCTTTTGTAAAAGAGACACATCATGTAGTTAAAATCACAGTTCAGGGGTCAGATGGGACATGATCACAAGTGCTCTCTCCCTCTGTAATTGGCAGGGCTTTATTTTGGATTTGCAAATTATGCCTGCAATAGCTGTGGGTATCAACAGAGATAGCATTGCAATAACAAATGTCTGCTGGCGAGTGGCATTGATTTAACCCTTCTCTGTTCAAAGTTCTTAGCACGTTCCATTTTCATGCAAACATGGAATTTTCCCCTTCACTAGAGGTGTTAAAATTAGTTCAGAAATATTGGTTTGAGCTTACTGCAGAGCCCAGTTCTGATCTGCTCTCACCAGTGTGACTGCATTGACTCTGATGGATTATTCCTGACTTGCGCTGGCCCAGAAAGCCTCATTTGTACCTGAGACAGTGTGGCAAAATAGGCAGCTGACAGATGTCAACTGCAGGAGAGGAAAGCTTGACTTTCACAGCTTTGCCGTTTCTGTGCTGAATGTCCCTTGTTAAATTTAAACACCGAGATCTCAGTACTTCAGTGGGGTTGCATTTACACAATCCCAGAAACGGTATTAAGCAAAAGTAAACTTCAGGTATCATTCACTCCCCTCAACCAGACTAATAAGGGACAGCTATCAGAGGATTCAGCCCCATTTTATTCTTGGGTTCAGTCTCCAGCTGCCACTTCCAATTGACTGATCTCTTTTGAACTGCACTACACAGCATGTCCCAGACCTTAAAGGTGTAGTAACTCCACAGTCGTCATTGTTCTTAACGCCTCATACACTGCAACGTTATGAACATTAAGGCTCCTATACTTTTGTGAGGAAGGCAAATACTGGGCTAGCCATTTAATGGCAGGTGGAGACACACAAATGTTAAGTGATTCACCCAGTACCGTAGAGTGAGAAAGTAGCAAAATTAGGCGTGGAGATTTAAATCCCAGTCTCCTATCTACACAGTATCTTGTCTCCTGCTCCATCCATACTATTGGACAGGAATATCTGGGACCCTCCACTACATTCAGACTTGGGCCTTGTCTACATGGGAAACAACCTCTTTGTCTTCTCTTGTCTTACCCTGTTATCATTAATCTGCTTTGGAAGGACATAACTCTGCTTTGGAATATGGCTATAAGGTTCCTATGGATGCACCCCCATTTCTAATTACCTATTTTCTCTGGCCGCCAGAGCATGCGCAGGATGGTGCCCAAGGCAGAAGATGAAGTAGTTTGAAAGTGGCTTTTGTCCCCCCAAAACATTTCATCCTGTGCCTATAGCCCCAAACATGCTGCTTGATGTTCCCTGTTCTACCCCTCAAATGTCTCTGGGATACTGGGAGCCCCATTCATTTCCCCCAACTACAAGAGAGAGGCAGCTCCCATGTTCTTCCATTCCTGAAGACAAGGGGACATCTCTGATCCCACATACACATTCTTGGGACCCCGTCTGCACAGATGTGTTCACTCTGCACTTTGGCTATTTCTGCATTTGAGTGTAACCTTAAAACTGTCTTATGTCTCAAATCAATGAAGGTGGGGTTTTTTTAATTTACAGTTGCACTTGGTTGAAAAATGTCATTAAGGTACAGCTGTCCCTAATCACCTCCATTCATAATAAAATCAATTCACCACGTGTATCCATTATATTGTATTCATTACATTCATCTTCTTCTATGCTCTGCTCTCATGTTTCCCTCCCGCTGACTCCCTGGCCTGTAGGGACATTTGATAGAGGTATTGTCTCTGGCTGTTCATAACTTTCCAAAAGTCTTGCCACCTCCCACCTATCAGTGAGGCTCTCTCCCTTGCTTCCACAGATGTTGTACAAGCTCCTATGACATGAGACAGATATCCCTCAGAAGTCTGTAGCCTGGTCATGAGACCACCTCCATCTTCTTTTCAGTCTTCCAGATGCATATTCCACACTCCCTTTGTGGCTTCTTGGGGTACAGTTAAACGGAACCTTTCTCATATCCAAGTGTCCAGACATTTTGTCGACACTAGGAAAAAACATGTCTTACCTTTTGTTGGCTAACCTGAGATACAATGCTCACGAAGACCAGGCAATTTGCTGATTTAACATGAGTTAACAGGTCCAGGTTAAAGCTAGGCTCCCCCATAGACTTCACCTCAACCTAATACATATTGGAAATGACAGCCTGCCTTGTCTTCACTATGATTTTACCTCATGTTAGCTATCACATGGTAGCTGAGGTAAGAACACACCTTTCTTTCCTAGGGAAGATGCATCCTAAAGGGCTTCCTAAACCAGGGAAGTAGAGGGTAAGCTGAGTCTCCTAGCATAGCATCTGTAACCACAACACCATTAATGCCCATAGTGGTTTGGGGAGCGAAAGTTCCACTCTTCCTTACGTTAAACGGGTGAGTTTCTAAAAATCTGGGTGTCCATGGAGCTTCCATACTATCCCCTGCACCACTAATATTAACAAACCTGCTATGATGATTAACTAGACCATGGAGAAATATCCCTTTCTGTTGAACTCTGAGGCCTGGTGGGGAGGACAAAGAATAGGCAAATAGTTCCCATCAGTGACCCCTAACCTGTTGGGAACTCCAGCCATGCAAATCCATCACTAACCCACCATGCATTGCCAGGCTTTATGACCCAGGGCAGCAGCACCCTTCCAACGGCAGGGCATAAAGTTGACTTTACCAACACCAAAGTGGCTAGCTATTGGCAGGTAGCAATTGGGACAGTACACTCCCAGAAGGCATTGGTCACGTGCTTCTCCACACTGAGGAAGGCGCTCATGCTGGGGTCCAGCACAGCAGCTCCGGGATGAGCTCTGTGCAGACTTCCAGGAAAGTCTCCTTCCACATCCTGAAGTGCTGCAGCCATGGCTGGTCATCTCAGGTATGTAGCACTAACTTGTCCCACCCGTCAATGCTGGCTGGCTGGACCCACAAGTGGTGCTCCACTAAGTGAAGCCAGTCCAAGGAAAAGTCATGCAGTATTAATTTCCCAGTTTCATCCTCCCGCTCGAACAGTATCCATGTGGCATCTTACTGCTGGTGATCTTCCATCTCCTCCAGAGCAACTGGCTTGGTGATCGCCAATACATGTGGAGCCTGTTTGTGTTAATGCGGGTCAGAAGCATGGTGCTCTGCAGTACGTCCTCCAGGCTGCCTGACAGCAGTTTGAATTGCTTTTTTAAAAAGTGAAATAGCTTGAAAATGGCACTGGCTAGCAAAAACAAACAAACTATTTGTGTCTGGGGAAGGAGTTTGACCCCAAGTCCTAGAATTTCAATAGGGTCCTGTAGGTATCCCACAATCCACCATGATAAGCTACCCATAATGCATTAAGCATAGTGCTGGGACATGGCATTATGGGATACATGCTCAAAAATGCTGTGCAGTTCCTTTTTAAAAAAACACAGTGCTTTGTGGATATGATGACTCACAAGGAAAGTAGCTTAAGCTATTTTAGATAACAGCTAGAATGGGAACACTATCTTGTTTTAGTTCTACAGATATAATTCTGGCCGGGAGTGTGTGTGATGCAGACAAGAACTAAAATCCTAAGTGCAACTGAACTAAATCTGGCCTCTGTAGATGTAAGAGTATATTCTCCAGTCCATTGGATGCATGTAATTCCCATGTGCCTCAAAAGGAAAATGGACCCTTAGTTTACATCACAATCATGGATTATAATTTGAGGAAGTTGGCAGTCTCTTCTAACAAGAGACAGGACCAGCAGGAGGAATTAATGATCCTGTTCCTGGTGAGCTGAGTTCATTGACACAAATTGAAATAATTTGCTGAGCAGTGCACAGCGAAGCTCACAGTGGGAATTGTGCCCCTGGTTAGCATAAAATCTACCCTGCAGAAAGGAATTTATATCATAATATGTTGTGTACATTTAACGTTTTTCCTTATTCTCTTAAAAAACAATGGTGGTCATATAATCTACAACTCCTCCTGCTTTCGGGTTGGATAATCACTGGGGTAAATCCTCATCGCTGACACATCCATAGGAGAGAATGCGTGATGGGGTGGTATAAACCTTTGGCCAGCCCCTTAGCTGGAGCAGGTCAGCAGAGCCCCATACGTTCTTCCTTGTATGGACCTGTGTCAGTAAATCTAAGAGTCCTTCAAAAAGAAGCAAAGTCTGAGTTCTGGTGAGCTGCTTTTGGGGATTTTTACATTTGATTGAACCAAGATGTTCTGAAAACTACACACTAACTCTTTTCCTGCATTGTATCTAAAAATTGTGCACACCCCATTAAAATGAAACTGTATCAACACTGCAAAGTTTCACCAACCACATTTTCTTCCATTCATCCATACCTGCTGCATGATTCATTCAGACTGTTTCACAGGAGATGGAGCAGAGGGAGAATTTTCCAATGCACTGCATGCCAGAAATAATCTATTCTTTCAAACAGTTAGCTATTAACAAAGTCGACAGATCCAAAGAAAAGTTACATTGTCAGTCAAATATTTCCTCATCTTCCTGGAATATATAAAGTGATTTTCTATCTGACATACTTGGAAACACTGAGCAGTATTTTAGTGAAGATACACAATCAGTAGGTGATAGAAACAAAGAATGATGAGTGACTTTTAAAGTACCATGGATGTATATCGCACTGCACAGAGAATTCAACCCTGGGACCGCTGCAAATGACTTACAAGATGAGTGGAAAGCTAATCCAGTGCAAAAATAAGTAAAGACAAAGATCATCTGGGTCAAATGCTGCTTTGGTTACATTGATAGAATTATTCTGGATTTCCATCAATTTTGGCTCCTGTGAAATTGAGAGCAGAATGTGGCCCACTTTCACTAATGTAATTGCACTAGATGCTCTTAAATACAGAGGATGCATTGATGAAGTTGGCTCTATCTTGTTTGCCACATCTTGGTTTCGACAAACCAAATCACTTAGGCCACCTCCTGCTTCCTTTCACGTCACTGGGAGTTTTGCCACTGATTTGAGTATGACCAAGATTTTGCCCAGTATCAGCTAGAAAGGTGGGGCCCAATTTTTAAGAGCTCAGCTCCCAGTTAGGCACCTAATTCTGGATTCCTTAATGTTCAGCCCTGAGAAGCTGGTGGAACTGAGCTCTGTTGAAAACTCAGCCCTTTTAGCGCTGACATTTTGCTGAGTCCAGTTGCATTACTATTGCCAATAGCAAAAAACTCCCATTGACCAAGATTTGGCCTTCTCTCCGACAGTCATTTCTTTATCACTGCTCCTCAGGTTGTTTCCTGGTTCAGGGTTAAACTTTCCCCTGTCTTAGCTCCTATGCAGCTCCCTCAATGGTGTAAACCAGGGCAGAATTTGATCCAGAGAATCTAATTTCTGACAGGAAGTTGACTGTGGATATGGGAAAGTTGAATTGTGTGTCAAGTTTCCAGGTAGGCAATCTGATACGACAGCTATCTTTACCTGCTTGAAACAGCAATCAACTGTTTTAGCTACTGGAGTTAATTACTACAAAATGGAGGTTTATTTACAATACTGAGCTTTATTTACAGTATTGCATAGCAGTTAATCCTCCCCATGTTTCAAAATAAAAATCTGCAGCCATTCAATGATAGACAATAATTGATTAGACCTCAGAGAAATACATATTTATAAACTTTAATCTAAAGGGCTGTCCTATGTATAATGTATGAAGCGGTATATAAAAGTGTGAGGCTGGCTAGAGGAAGTGGTAGGAAACTATTTTCTTTTTATAGAAAGAAATATTTTAAAGGGGCTTTGATCGAAAGTTGGAGATCTGTATGTGTCTGTTGGGGAGCAAGTGTTCTTTTATGAACTGGGTACAGTGTGCATATAAGTAGATGTATTCTATTTGATGTGTGGAGATCAAGGTGTTGGAGCCTTTTGCTGCTCATCTGGCCATCGTATGGTTTGTATTTTTTTTCTTCCATTACTGTTTTCCCTTGTTCAGACAATCAATTAGGTCTAGTTTTGCTTTTTTAAGTTGCATGAAATTTTGGCCTTGTATACAAAGTGGGGAGGGATAGCTCAGTGGTTTGAGCATTGGCCTGCTAAACTCAGGGTTATTAGTTCAATCCTTGAGGGGGCCCCTTAGGGATCTGGGGCAAAAATCAGTACTTGGTCCTGCTAGTGAAGGCAGGGAGCTTGACACAATGACCTTTCAGGGTCCCTTCCATTTCTATGAGATAAGTCTATCTCCATTTATTAAGAACACTGCTGATTCCTTTCCAAAATTCATAATTGTGTGAACAGCTCTTCAGCACCAGGGGTGGATCTCTTTTCCTGCACAATAATAATAAACTGTCTTTCATCCAAGGATCTGGAAGCACCACAAACTAGTTAAGCCTCACAATACTTCCTGTGTCATTATAAAATGAGTACAATATTGACCCAAAGTGGAAACTGACACAGAGATTTAAGGTCCAAACTTAAGAACTTGGCATTGGGCATCTGAATAAGCGGCTATGTGCACAGCAGTTGTGAGAACCTGTATCACCGGGAAATGCAGCACCTTTGAAAATCAGTGCCTATTTCTTGAATACCCAGTTCAATAATTTTTAGCTTGACTCCCCAAAGCCTGTGAAATAAGTCCAGGACAGAGCCAGAAACAGACTGCAGGAATCCTGGCCCAAAGTCCCATGCTCTAAGACCTGGAAGACTGTGTGTTCTCCAAACAGTGGTGTGTGATAGACTGTGTGCTGGTTTATCAGTAAGTGCTGAGAGACACTTGGATAACACGAAGAAATAAAACTTTGAGAGTCCCGTGTAGGCCAGGAACTGTGCAGCCTGGAAATACCCGGGCAGGAGGGAGAGAGACGCAGGTCTCCACCCAGCCATGATGGTTGGGGAGTTGGAAGCCTGAGAGTGGGTGCACCTCAGAGTGGGGAATATGGTGCAGCTGCCCCGAACTGTGACCGAATTCACCCCCTGCAAGTGAAAGCTTAAAATTTGACTAGTAACAACTAAAGTATCCCTTGACTGCCAGCGGCAAACGAAACATTGAAAAGAGTCTTCCTCATTTGTCTGCTCTGGAAGAGACGCTTTGGTAGAGCACTTAAAATATACAACTGCAGGGAAACAAAATAATATGTTTACGTAGTCTTTAGTGACCTGACAGGCGCTTCTGATATAATCCATTGTCCTTGACTTTGGAAGGGACAAAGTTTTCTCAGATGAGGCAATGTGGTGAGGCAACAATCTTCCAGAGGAAACTAGGCAAATCCAGAGTCCGAGCATCTTTAGGAAACAGTGCACAACCTTCCTCTTTGCCAAAGCCTTCTGACTATCATTAGATATTCACAACCCGGACACCCCCATCTACCCAAATGCCCCCCAATTTATAAGTAAAAACAAAATGAACCAACAACAAAAAATATAACCAAAGCACAGTTTTTGCAGAAGAGCCAAGGATTCCATGAAGTCCACTAGGGACTTTATTATTGGTGCTCAGATGCCATGGTGACAGGCAGCAGTCTAAAACCCTAAAACAGAAGATCTGGCTGCCCAGATAAATTGAGCAGCAATTACATGATGGCAAAGAGGGCTTAATCTGTGCAGTTGGAATCTTATCCAGTCCTTTAGGTATGGGTGAATCATTGCTCCATCACTATTTAGACTCCTGTTTGTGGCAAATGTTAGATGAAGCAACTGGTGACCTACCCCTGGGAATAAATATTAGCTTTTGTTCAGGCCAGTTCTTTAGCTTCCGCTTGGATGCACTCAGTAATCTCTGCTTTGTATGTATCACCAAAGGTGTCAGACTCTTACTAGGTAACTACTCCTCTGGAGATGATTCTGTGGTCTTGGTCCACTCAGAGGAGACTGGCAGATGATGGTAATCTTGTTTTGCAACTGCCTCTGCTAATGTTGGCTTGAAAATTAGCAGCACAGAGATCAAAATAATGTGTAACCCAGCAGCCCTCTCACCAAAATACTAAACACAGCAACAGAATGTGTCACTCCGGGAGCGTCCTTACCAACAACACTCGCTTGCCACAGACGAGCAGTGTAAGGCTATTATCCAAAGAGCTTGCACTGCATTTGGTCATCTGAACTAACTTAAGAAGAAGTAATTTGCTTTTATACAAAGATCAAACTGTGCAGTTCACTAGCATTTCCCATGTTAGTATATGCTAGTGAGACATGGACGTGATACCAATGTCGTACACTTAAATACATGGTGAACCTTATCTTTAAAAAGCCTCCAGAATTGACTGTCTCCCTATTGGAATCAATGGACATATTATTCTGTGGGTCCTATTTTACTCTGCCAGTGAGTATGAAAGTGTGGGAAAGCTTGGAAGCCTCAATACAGTAGCTGGACACAATCGCAGTTCCCCTGAACATAGACTGCTCCTTCCCATCACCCCCAGACGCAGGGATGGAGCACGGGCCATGCATCTCCACTCTCTGCCATCAGAGGTAGGCAGGTCTGGAGTGTGGGGCCTGCTGCACCTCCTGAAAGGTTGTAGCAGCTGGCGATCTCTCCTTGCCATAGCCCTAAAATAGGGAGCTTTCTACCAGCCCAACTTCCTGCCTCTCCACAGCAGCATGGTAACCTGGCTTGGATGTCAAGAGATCGAGCTTCTATTCTTAGCTCCACCTCTGACCTGTGGTGTGATCTGCGTCTCTCTATCTCAACTTTGCCATCTGTACAATGGGGATAATGATGCTTACCCTAGGGTGACCAGATAGCAAGTGTGAAAAATCGGGATGGGGATGGGGGATAATAGGAGCCTATATAAGAAAAAGCTCCAAATCTTGGGACTGTTCCTATAAAATCAGGACATCTGGTCACCCTAGTTTACCCTCCTTTGCAAAGTGCTTTAAAATCAACAGATGAAAAGTGCTTTATGAGAATCAAGTAGCAGTATTTAAATACATAAAACCATATTATTCTGAAAAATCTCTGCGGTCTTCCTTTGGGAACCTGCAGGAGCAGAGCAAAACCGAGGACACACTTTTTACAGACTACAAACTACACTAAACTCCGGACAGTCATTTGATCAAATATACAGGGTCTCTTGTTCAACCAGTGGTGGCTCCAGGCACCAGCGCTCCAAGCGCGTGCCTGGGACAGCAAGCCGCGGGGGAGGGCCCTGCCGGTCCCTGCGAGGGCGGCAGTCAGGCAGCCTTCGGTGGCATGCCTGTGGGAGGCCCGCTGGTCCCGCGGATTCGGCAGCGAGTACGCCAAAGCATGCCACCAAATCCGCGGGACCGGGGACCTCCCGCAGGCGCTCCGCCAAAGGCGACCTGCCTGCCGTGCTTGGGGCAGCGAAAAAGCTAGAGCCGCCCCCATGTTCAACAGTTACGCACACTGCTTAGCATTACATGTGAGGCCTAGTCTTCACTTACCGGCTGGTCCGGTGGCACGCCATCGATGTTCTGGGATCGATTTATCGCGTCTGGTTAAGACGCGATAAATCGATCCCGGATCGATCCCGGAAGTGCTCACAGTCGGCGCCGGTACTCCAGCTCGCCGAGAGGAGTACGCGGCGTCGACAGGGGGAGACTTCCGGCCGCGTCTGGACCGCGGTAAGTTCGGACTAAGGTACTTCAAATTCAGCTACGTTATTAACGTAGCTGAATTTGCGTACCTTAGTCCGAAGTCCGGACTAAGTGGGGACCAGGCCTGAGAAACCCAATGCTGCTAGAAGCAGTCATTCATCAAAACAAATTCAATAATTTTTAAATTCTGGTTGTAACGGCACTTTCATAATGTGGTTAACACTGCCCCCATCTACTTCTTTTTAGGATCATCTTCATTTTTGACAAGGTCACTCTAGGCCTTGTAACCCTGGTTTGTTGGATATTAACTCTCCCAGAATAACTTTTCAAGGCTGTGTCACCTAAGGATTCTTCTTTGTGAGAGGTCACTTGATTTCTCCTTTAAGGCAGCTTTCCACCTGCTTTGCACTCCCTCAGATACCCCGGATCTTGCCCCATGAGTGAAAATCCTTCCTCTTTGTTAATGCAATGAATTCCCTTCACCTTGGAGAATTAAAAAAAAAACAAAATTAAAGGCTGGGATCCCATTAACCACAGCTTCCCCCACCCACCCACTCCCCAGCAGCAGCGTAATTGTACTGCGTCTGAGTGCTTTCCATGTCGACACACCATTCTTTATATTTCTCTTTGACATTTAATTGCTTCTCACAGAATGGGCAATGGTTTGCCCCCGACCTACTGTGTCTACAAAGACATGCCTCTGGTAGGAAAGAGATTTCTTCAATCTAATTAACCGCTTTTATTAGCCAGCCACTTCAAATGAACTGCACACACATCTTGAGCTGTGCTAGGGTGGGAGGGAGCAGTTAAAAACTAACTGTTTGCATGGAGTAGATGAATACAGTTTCATTAAGCGCTTCAGCACATTGGGCCAGATCTTCAGCTGCAAAGTCAAAAGAGCTATGTTAGTTTATACCGGCAGAGGAGCTGCTCCACTTATATAAGCTGTTGGAAAAGCAAGCAAGAGTGTTTACTGAGCATTCCAGGGTGGGCGAGGCCTTGGTCTCCCAGCCAGGATTTACAAAGGGGTTAAGAGGGGAATGGAGCCCAACACTACTAGTCTCTGCTGTTAAGTGGCAGAATAATAGAGGCTGCTCTGACCTCCAGCTCTTATGCTTTGTTCAAGAGCTTTTGACCTGCACTGAGCCACTACTGAAGACTGGGAGCAACAAGACAGCTCTTCCCTTTTTTCCTGGTTTGGCTAAACTTAGGACATGTGTCAGGCTCTCTGTTCCCTCCCTTGATGGCAGCCCTGGGAAAGGGGTTTGTGGAGAAAGTGAACACACTGAGCTTTTAGACTGGAGAAGGGAGGCTACTGGCTTCATTGCTGGCCCTCAGGAAGACCTGTTAAATAAGCAAGGAGGCTCTGTAGTCTTCAGCTCTGTGGCAGGAACAGAGCCATTTGTTCCAGCCATGTCATCACATGGACCCACATGGCTTGAAATCCTACTGAGGACCTGGAGTGTGTGCGGCACACCGAAGGACTGAAATTAGGAGCTTTCCCTGAACGGCGAGTCTCCTCTGGCTGACGAGGGATGGCAGTAAGCCGTCAGAATCAGTCGGTGTCTCAACTGATATGAGAGGGCTTTGAAGATGTGAACATGAGCAGCTAGAAAAGAGGCAGGCTCTTTATGTCTGGAACTAACTTCCCCATGAAGGACAGGTCTTCAGTAAAAGAAAAACCATGTTAGGCAGGGCCAGGATTGGAGGAAAAACCACACTCATGTTGAGCAACTAACCCTGCTTGCCTGTTGCTTAGGGTGAGAGTTTAATTCTCTGTTTCCCTTTTAGGGCCTGCCTCAGAATGTGCCTGGGGAGGCTTTAATGAGCAGAATTTCTGCTGTACCTCCACTGCTCTCAGTGTTCTGGCCTGACAGCACTATTGTCAGAATCAATACCATGAATAATATACTGCTGGAATCCAATAATAATTTAAAAGATAACCCTTTGGAAGGAAGCACATTCTCCACTGTCCCCAAGTGAATTAGAACTTCATTTCTCTTCAACATACTTCATTTTTTAATTGGTAAAGTTAACAGAAAATTGCTGACCGTAAGAGTGAGGGGAAATATGCAGAAGGTTGACATGGAAGGTGAAGCAATTTTGCCTTCCTCCTGGAACAGAGCCTGTTTTCTCTACTGACTGTAAATGTTCCCCACGCTCCCCAGAAGCATCACAAATAGTATCCCCGCTGACAACCTCAGCAGAGAGGACAAGGAATGAGGGCCTTATCCTGCAAGATGCTGGGCATCCTCAATTCTCATCGACTTCAGTGGGGCTTGTTTAAAGGTGCTCGGCACCTTTCTGGGTCACTCCCTGAATAGGGGTATAGACCACACTACACTCAGCTGTGGATGTGTTATTCCATTAGGTTGGGATTGAATCACACAGGTGGGAGAAGTTTGTCTTGTGGTTGCTCATACTCTTCCTGTTCTATGGATAAACGGAAGATATCAGTCTCCATGGCCATCAATTAAAAAAACCAAAACAACCTCCCCATGAAACAAATAATCCTTTACATGAATAAAGCCTAGGGGGTAAAAAACCTACACCAAGAAGAGTTTTTACCCTCAAGAGGGAGGGGAGCCAGACACTCCATAAAATCCACTAGGGCCTCCGCTATTGCCATTAATTTTTTACATGGAAGGTGCTCAGATGCTCCCGTGGTGAGTGGCAGGATAAAACCCTAGGATAGAAAAATCTTCCCCTTGTGTGATGGTGTTCTAACCAAGTCTCTTTGGAAGGTCACAGGGATCATTGCTGAGTGATGTTCAGGGCTAGGAGTGCTTTAGTTAGAGACAGGATGAACTTTGTCAGAAGTGTTCGGGGAATCAAAATGTGGTCACTCACCGGGAAGGGCAGGTATTGTGTAAAATCAACAAATCTGGCCTGAGGGAGACAGGGAGATTGGATAAAGTGTGGAGCCACTCTCACTCCAAATGTATATCATGCCTTCTACCATGAGTACCACTCTGGCTTGCAATCAGTGTTGCTCACCCCCTTTATCCTGCCTTGTCCTACTCTCCTTCTCACCACTGAAAAGCTCGGCGTCTGAATGTCTTTAACAGTTAAAGTAGTATCCAACAGATGTATAAGTATCCTTTATGGACAGATGCATTTAGGACTTGGAAATATGCTCGTGCCCCACCTCAAAGACTTTTTATATCCTCCTGTTCTTATGAGGTCAAACCCTACTCGCCTACCTCATTCTGAATTCCTACCGAGGACATGGAAATGTTGCGTGACATAGGAGATCAGGACTTGCCTACAGAGAATGCACAAGTCCTATTTTCTTTCTCACTTCAGGGAGAGGGGGAATCCAAACAAAGTCAATCCGTGAGCTGAAGCATTTAAATGGGACTGTTATCCAGGCAATTTTTTTCCCGCTGTCTTGTCACCTAACCTGCCCCACGTTGAGTGCCAAGGGTCGGCCTACCTGATGTTACATGTGGTGTAATGTACACTGTTGTGGGTACTATATGTGGTCCAATTGCCTCACAGTAGATAGAAGCAGACCTGCTCCAAGGTCCATCAGTTTGTGGTTGTCTAGCGAGAAGCCTTGTGCTACTGGCAAACAGTGAAGTGAAAACATAGCAAAATTTAGAAACCAAATGTCAGGACATTGGCAAACGAATGCCTATTATTAGTGTCTATTGTTTGTATTATTGTAGTGCCTCCGGACCCTGTTGTGCTAGATGCTGTACAAACACAGAACTAAAAGATGGTCCCTGCCCTAAAGAGCTTACAGTCTGTCTAAGACAAGATCTAGCAGATGGATAAAGATGGGGGAGTGCAAGGATTCAATGAGCCAGTCCTGGTCAGCATGATCAGCAGTGGTCTCAGCACACCAGCTGCCTAACCACTGTCCAGGTTTTGTAGGCATCGTGGCAAAGAAGAGATTTAAGGAGGAATTGGAAAGAGAGCAGTGAAGAGGCTCTGCAAACGTCTATGGGGAGTTGTTCTCAAGCAGGAGGGGCAGAATGGGAAGTGTCTAGTCAACCTGTGGAACTCACTGCCGCAGGGCAGTTTTGAGTATGTCAGGCAAGCACGATATATGATAAGGGTAATCAAATCTCATGTTCAGGGTATATCCTGTGCTCTAGAAAGATGAGAAAGACATTTTTCTTCCTCACCCAAAGAGTATTACAAAACGGCTTTATACCTTCCTCTGACACACCAACTGTTGGTCCATGCCTGGGAAGGAATCTGGTTTAGATAGACCAAGGGTCTGATCTATCAGTGCAGTTTCTGTGAAGATTCCCTGTTAATTCAAATGCTGTAGGCCTTTTGGGTTTGATTTATGAGCTGGCGTCTCAATGCTACACATGTGCTTAGTTCTCTATGCATGTGACTCTGCTATATGTAGCAATTGATTGTTATACTAGGTCTCTCTTTGAGATACGTCCAATGCCATTAGAAAGACATGTTCACTGTCTTTGAGAAAACAGTTTTATTGTATTGGGGGAGGGAATGCACATTTAAAAGTGAAACTTCATTGAAATATGGTCCCCAGTGCTGACAACTCAAACATTTTAAAATAAAATATAAAGCTGATTTTAAAATGTAGCTCTGTTGCACTAAACCAAAATGACCCCTACATTTCAAAGGGAGCAGTATATCACGTGTCAATGTTTCTCATTTTCACGGCTTCAGACTGTAATTCTTCATTACAAGCATGGCTTTGTGAAGCACAGCAGACTGTGTGGCCATGTCTACCTTTTGTAAGTGGTGGTTCAGCTCATGAGAGATGTGGTCTAAGTGTTTGTGACTTGCAGGTCCTCCATAAAACTGAGTATCTTGAGTTCTACTGCAAGAGGTCTGGAGGTGGGAGCAGGTGTAGCTAAGAAACAGTAATTTAATTGGAAATTTGAATGGCCACAGAGATCAAATGACCACTATATGCACTATGTAAAAGGGATTTTTTTTAAAGAGGGGTAGTCCTTTTGAGGCCTAATTTAGTTTTAAAGATGAATATCAGATCCCAAAAATACAGAGGCTGTGAGAGAGAAATGGAAGGAACTGCTCCTTGTCCCATTTTAGCAGCCTGATCAGACTTCTGCCATCTATTTCTCAGAATGCCAGACCAAAGGAAATAACAATGTCCCAGCGCCTAAAACGTGACCTATGTAGTGCATGTTTTGTTTCCCATATTTCATCATCAGATTCCATTTGTTGTTCTCAGAATACCTGCTGATAACCATGTAAAACACATTTCCCCCCTGAGGTCACATGTACAGGGTGCATCTGGCTCTTTTTTGTTGGTAAGGATTATCTTGGTTTTTACTTTGCTCATTGCCAGCAAAGAGCCTTGAAAGAGTCATTTGAATTAGACAAAAGTCTCTGAAAATTAGAACCTCCCCAACATTTGAGAGGGAGAAGATTTATGTGGTCTCCGCAGGTAAACAGCTGCCTCGTCCTTCTGTTTGTAGCTCTTATACTAGTGCCATCTGCATTGACTGATCCAGGGCGGGGGGGGGGGGGGGAGAATTGCTTCAAAAATGTGGCAATGTACATCGGTTGATAGTTACCCCTCTGAATCCCTCCCTGTTCCTTTATAGATGGGACCATTTCTCATGGTGGGTTGTTGCTTTGGGGCATACTGTAAGGCAGTGCCATAACAAGGGCGAGGCGAGTGAGGCACTTGCCTCGGGAACACAAAGCCGAGGGGCGCAGAATGAGGTGGAGGGGGAAAAAAAAAGCCGCTGGCATGGAGATATTTATAACCCAGGTGATCTCCTCCCGCCCCCCCTCTCCCCCCCCCCGCACTCCCTTCCCCGAGTATCTCCCAGCCCCAACTTGCTCCCACCTCCCGCTGCCTTCCCCGCCCGGAGCAGAGTCCCTGTCTCTCCCCTGCAGCAACTGCTGCTGCAGGGTCCTAGTGCCCCCCCATCTCGACTGCCAGGTCAGACTGACTCTGAGCCTGCCCTTCCCCCTCAGACCCTTTCATTTTCCAATGGGACCCTCCAGCAGCACAGGGGACCCCACCCCCGGCCGCAGTCACCGCTCCTGCCCCATGCTGGGCAAGGAGGCAGCCCCCCCTCACCCACCACGGGGGAGGCGAGGGAGATTCCTGGACCTGAGAGGGGCCCTAGGAGCACATGCAGTGACAGTGGTGGGGGTGAGTGTGCTGCTGGGAGGGTGGGAAAGGGGGACTCCTCCCCCAGAGTTTGCTGCTGTCGGCAGAGAAAGGGCTGGGGGGAGTCCTCTCTGGCCCCTGTCCTGGAACAGCCTGCCTGCACCCCAAACTCATCCCCAGCCCTTCCCCACCCCAGAGCCCACACCCCCAATCAGAGTTTTCACCCCCCCACCACACCCTCTGCCCGAGCCCTGAGCACCCCAAACACCTTATCCCCAGTCCCAGCCAGAGCCCTCATCCCCCCACACCCCAACCCTCTGCCCCAGCCCTGAGCCCCTCCAGCACCCCAAACACCTCATCCCCAGTCCCAGCCAGAGCCCTCACCCACACCCCTACTCTCGCCCTGAACCCCTCCCACACTCCAAACCCCTCATCTACAGCCACAACCCACAGCCCTCACCCCTGCACCCCATCCCTCTGCACCCCTCCCATCCCCAAACTCCCTCCCAGAACCTGCACCCCAATACCCTGCCCCAGCCTAGGGCCTGCACCCCAGACCTCCTCCCTCACCCAAACTCCCTCCCAGAGCCTTGGGCGGGGGCGGATTCTGGGCACCACCAAAACTTCTACAAACCTGCCACCCCTGATCCTGCCCTGCAAATCTGAACTCCCAGCATTCTCAGGACACATGCTGATCCCTAGTGGCCACTGCTGATATCCAGCACCTCCCTCTTCTCTTAACCTGTGAGCCCCTCTCTGGATTGGAACTGGACTGGAACCAAAGACCATCTTGGAAGCAACATTACCAGCCCAAGCAGTCAAAAGTCATGGGTTAGACCCCCCAAAATCACAGGCTCTACCGCCGCCGCTTCATTCTTTCTTCAGCGGCAATTTGGCGGCAGGCCCTTCCCTCCAAGAGGGACTGAGGGACCCACCGCCGAATTGCCGCCAAAGAGCCAGCCCTGAGGGAGGACGCAATTTTATATTTTTGCCTCGGGCGCAAAAATACCTAGTTACGGCTCTGCTGTAAGGGGCCATCCAAGTACTGACTGCATTATAGCCCCATGTGTTGGGAGGTGGATTTTGTGCCCTCTCACACAAGGTCTGCAGGGTTTCCCCCACACTCAATTGTTTAACAGAAGGGTGGAGGTGAGTTTCATCTAGGGTGACCAGATGCCCCGATTTTATAGGGACAATCCTGATTTTGGGGTCTTTTTCTTATATAGGCACCTATTACCCCCCGTCCCCATCCCGATTTTTCACATTTGCTGTCTGGTCAAGCTAGTTTCATCCTATAAACATACAGAATGTTGTTAAGGACCTGGATTCTGTAATGAAAGAAGGTCCTGTACTGACTTAGAGGGAGTGCATGTTGCATCCTGAAGTGAAATCCTGGCCCCGTTGAAGTCAAATAGGAGATTGCCCATTGACATCAATAGAGCCTGGATTTTTACCCTGGGTTTTTCTAAGTCCTGCATAGCCTGTGACTTGTACTTAAATAAAATAAAAGCAAAGTTAAATCCTCGTGGTTGTCTCCTGACTTCAGACGCATCTTGATGTCTTGTGAAACTGGTTTATACACATGTGCATAGCCAATTGCAGCGTTTGATGGTACAAGAGCCAGCATGTCTGAGGGCTGGGCTGAGTACCTCATTGGCTTCTGACAGGAGAGGTGCTGGAGTCAGAAGGGGGCTGGGCGTCAGAACTCCTGAGTTCTGTTCCCACCTCTGTCTCTCTCTGCCTTCAGGTTCCCCATTGGTAAAAGTCTATGGGCCCTATTCTTTGTTGTATTGTGGCCCCTTTATGATGGTTCTTCGTGGATACTTCATAGGGATCAAAGCAAGCAGCAGCACAAGGCTGAAGGAACCTGTTGCCTAGGGAGAGGGGAAAGAATGGGAGAGAAAGGGATCTCTGTGGGTTAAAAACCAGACACACCCTCTCTGCAGCTCTCTGCCAGGAGACAAAAGGCAACGCTCTAAGCCTCTGCCATCCTCTTCTATTTTCTGGGAGGGGAATGTCCTTCTGCCACAGACACCAGGAGTGGGGAGGGAGAGAATGGAGGAGCAGGAAGAAGTAGCAAGGGGAGAGGGAGTGGGTTGTCCATATGGGAGGGATTAGCTAAGGGCTGGTGTTGCCATATCTAGGCTCTTCCAGACAGAGATTACACAATGGAGGTGCTTTTTCTTTTTTTAGTGAAGTTTTTAGCTTGGGTGCAGAGAAAAGCTTGAAAATGGGAACCCCTAAAGTCTCAAAACCCAGAAGGTGCAGAAAAAGAACCCAACATACATTATTTTTTTTAATTTCATGGTTTTTTTTTGTTTTGTTTTGTTGCAAGGATGGGCGGGAGGCAGGCACTGTCTCCTGATTGTTGAATGCTTGAAGCTGCTGACACTTACAAAACCCTGTTGGTAATAATCAGAAGGCACATGGCAGAAGCACTGGTTTTGTGTGCAAGCCACTTATTTATTTATTCATTAGTACATTAGAGTCTGTACATCATGAATCTTAATGTCTTTAAAGTGTTTTGAGCTCCTCGGGTGAAAGGGGTACATTTATGCCAAGTTTGGCTTTTAATCATTATTATTGTTTTACTATGTATCATTCCTTAAAGGCAGTTTGACTCCCACCCGAACAAGATCTCCCATTAAGCTGCTGCTGAGATCACCCCTGTCAAAATCTCATTTTTGAAAAAAACCCTCTTATTTACCCATCAACAAGCCACACTGTTGCTTAAGAAACCATTTTTCTGCTTAGTGAGGAAATACCTCCAAAACTGTATCAACAGGGTCACCTAGATACCTATAAACGAGGTCCAGGAGTTTAGCAGCAGGTTGATAATTAATGCTGATAAATTGTCCTATTAGCAGTGATAATTAATAAGATGCTATTTGGCTAGTGGTAGTTTAAAGATTGGATGAGCTAGCACATTGCTGGTTGCACTGCCCTCAGCATTATGGAAATCCTGTAGTGATTGTTAAGCCTTTCACTGCCATAGGCAAACATAAGCAAAGAGAAGCACCGTAACACAGGTTTCCATTTACAAAATACTCTCTCCAACTATAGGAGCTTCATTTCTAACAGAATTCTGATCTCCGTTGCCCTAATCCAGATTAGCTCTGCTGATTTTGCTGGAGTTACTTCAGATTTATGCTGGTGTACCAGATCAGAATCTGGCTGTTTTTTTGTCACTGACATTTAGCCCAATCAGTTCTTTTAATCTAGTGCCTCTCCTTCAGTGCAGATGGTTGTTGTACAAGAAAGACTCTTTAGCATTAATGCGCCTTACAGAACTAAAGTCTGCTCCTAATCTGCAGCTCATCTTTAAACCTACAACTGCTGTAGCTCACTTTGTGCAAGATATATTCTGTGCAAGTGAGTTAACTGTAGATGCAACTTTCAGCAAGATTACAAACACTCCTGTAATGCTGGTGGCTCCTTAAGAGTCCTTCTCCTCCTCCACTCCCACTCTGCTGCTGCTGCTTTTCTGAAAGCACATTACATAGATCTATTTCTATCTGATTGAAGCCATTGAGTTACTTAATCAGATTGACCTGACTTACTCTTATCAATTTCTTTAATGAGGTGCCTAGGTCGGCTTTTAGCCATTACTCTTATTAAAAAGTTTATTTTGGGAAAATCTTTGTGCCAGATGGAACCTGCATGAGCCACTCAACTTGCTGAATGGCCGATCCTTATTCATTAGTAAAGAAGTCAAGAAAAAAATAAAACTGCAGCCAGTCAGAAATGAGCTTCTCCATAAATCAGGAATCGGCAACCTTTGGCACGCAGCTCGCCGGGCCGTTTTGTTTACCTGCCCGTCTGGAGGTTCGGCCGATCGCGGCTCCCACTGGCCATGGTTCGCCGTTCCAGGCCAATGGGGGCGGCAAGAAGTGGTGTGGGCCAAGGAATGTGCTGGCCGCTGCTTCCCGCCACCCCCATTGGCCTGGAGCGGTGAACCGCGGCCAGTGGGAGCTGCGATCGGCCGAACCTGCAGATGCGGCAGGTAAACAAAATGGCCTGGCCTGCCAGGGTGCTTACCCTGGCGAGCTGCGTGCCAAAGGTTGCTGATCCCTGCTATAAAGGTACAGAACAGGAGGCTCAGAATTGAGATCAAGAGGTGTTAGGTGCCTAAATATCTTTTGACCGTCTGGGCGCATTTGACATGCAGGAATGTAGAGTGTGTTCCATGGAATTGATCCTGCAGGAGAGGTGGAATTTCAAGGGTTGGGAGATGTATGTTCTAATCTAGGTAAACTGTCTTCTGGTGGTAGTCTATTATATTGGCAAAGTGTCTGTCAAGTCCCACTCTAGTGCTAGATCTTCTAGAAGATGACAACCAACAACTACCAGTAGTTAGTGGAGTTACTCCTTCAAGATCAGTATAGGGGTTGAGGTCTGTGCTGCAATGCTGAATATCTCAACATTGCCATTGACCCAAGTGGTAGGAGAGATCATTACAGAAGCACATAGATTCTGATCTGTTACACTGATGTGAATTCACAGTAACTCTGTTACAGCCAATGGATTTACTCCAGATTTACATTGGTGTAAATGAAATCAGAATCTGGACCCTGATGTCTATTTATCACCCTGTCTTTATGCAGAAATAAGGGAAGACTATGTCTTTTAAATATGTTCTATCAGCAAGCTATAGTTCTGATTCTCCCAGTTACACCAGTCTCCATCAGACAGACCTGTGTAGCGCCTTCTCCCAAAGCAGAGGATTTCATTGCTGAGCAGGTGCAGGGGGGGAGGGGTTGCCTTTCTCTTTCTCTGCTTCGTATATCGTTGCTAAAGGCAGGATACCAGCCAAGATGAAGCATGGGTTTGTTCATTTAGTGTGATGGAAATAAAGTCCATTCAGTGGAATGTTGTCACAGAATAAATGTCTCCTGCTCTGAAAAATAAAACATCTCTGCGTCTGTCACTACCACTTCAGCCATCCAGCAGATGTGATGACAGTGTGTTCATCTGATGTATTTGGTAGAAGCATGGGGAGGAAAACCTAAGATGAATCTTGCATAATAGATGCCTTCTATATAACAAGTCAGATTTTACGAGAAGGGGTGGGGGGAAGGAATGCATGGCCCAATGGGCAATACTAACAGTTCTGTTGCATGGGGGGAGTGGGGAAGAAGTGGGCTGGATATAGGGAGCATGTATAGGCAATCCACCTCTCCTGCATACAGCATGGCCATCTGTGGGGGCGTCCTGCATCCAGCCTTGGATGAGAGAGAGAGAGAGAATGGCCCAAGATCTACAACAGAGTGGGTCAAACTTCTCAAGTCCTCATTCTTCATGCCGGGGGGTGGGGGTGGGGGAGGAGCATTTGTGGGCTACAGGTTATTATTATCTGAGTTTCATGGCCCTGATTCAGCCTGGTGCTTAAGCACATGCTTAACTCTAAGTATATGAGTAGTCCAATTCAGTGGGACTACCTATTTCCTTAAAGTTAGACATGTGCTTAAGCATCTTGCTAAATTGGGGCCTATATGCATAAAGTAACTGGATGCTTTTCCGGGTGGGAAGCAAGTGGTCTGGGGTCAGGATTCTCACGTGATCTTGGATGCCTCAGTTGCTGGGGGCCCAACCCAAGACACCTTTGCAGGGGCTTGGTTTTCAGAAAGTGCAAGTGTACTCACAAAACCAACCCCTTTCAGGCTTCAAGTTGGACACCCCAACATTGAAGTCTCTAAGGTCACTGGTCTCTTCTGAAAACATTGGCCTTAACATTTAAATACTGAAAACATAGAGCTGTTTAAAGGGCCATATTGACACTAGTATATCTGACGTGCAGACAATAATATTTAGCTGTGTCAAAATGACTGCATGTAGACTTGTATCTGGGGGTAGCCGTGTTAGTCTGTATCTACAAAAACAACAAGGAGTCTGGTGGCACCTTAAAGACTAACAGATTTATTTGGGCATAAGCTTTCGTGGGTAAAAACCTCACTTCTTCGGATGCCGATGCATGCCAATGCATCCGAAGAAGTGAGGTTTTTACTCACAAAAGCTTATGCCCAAATAAATCTGTTAGTCTTTAAGGTGCCACCAGACTCCTTGTTGTTTTTGCATGTAGACTTGCTAAACTAACTAACAGTTGATACAGTCCAGACAGAGGGTAATGGAACTGTTCTTTTTGAGAGTATATCGGCCAGACGGGCCAAACCCTGCATTCCTTTGTTTAATTCTGGCAAACCACTCATTACAGTCAAGGGGAAATTGGAGTGACTGTAGATTTTACCTCTTTTCTTTCATTTTCCTTTGTATGTAATATAATACTTTATATTTTTGCCTGATATAATATTTTATTAAAGGCACATCTGTAACTAATAACAGTTTGCTATATATAAAGAGCTAGCTTTGATATAAATTATATTTGAATGTTGCTTAAATAATGAATGGGGATGCCATGTTCATTAAAATTTGAACGAAACCTGTATACCTCTTTTGATGGATGCGGCCAACAGCCATTAAAATACAGTGGGAATTCTTGTTCAGAGACTCAGAATGGCTGAAAATAAAACTTTTGAGAGTTTGCTGCTAAGTATGCTGCATTTACGAAAAGGGTTCATTTCAGTAGCTAGGGTAGATGGCTGCTGCTGAGGAATCAGAGAAAAGTTACCACAATTCATTTTTTTCGATCCCTTATATTTAAGGGTTTCATTTTACCACTTGAGGGGTGTGTGGGTGTTTATCATTGTTATAATTAAAAGAAAATCAACTCATAAACTCTAAGGAAGGTGGTTTAGAATTTGGGGCCAGACCCTCTGGTGAATTGGTCTAGCTCCATTGACTTATACCCACTTGAGGATGTTTTTACACCAGTCTGATTTACACTCACTGAGCCCCTCTTTCTCTCTCCTCAGACCCACACTGAGGAAAAGGCATCGTGTTACAAAACACGTTCACTAACATGAAATAACAAAAGACTTAGCACCCAGTGTAGACAGGGCCAACTCTTCCCTAAGAACATGTTGGCTGGCTGAGGTTAATCCTAGGGTCTCCGCTGGGATTAATCATGACCAGCTAACGTGACCCTTGGTTTACTCACAACCAACTAACACATTTTTAAGCATGACTGTTCTTGTTACTCCAAGGGCAAAATCATGTTTACCATTATGTCCCCTGATGCATTTCTCCAGTGCAGGCAAGGCCTTAGTCGCTTCTCATGACCCTGTCAACCCTTAAGGAGCATGGCTCCATAATGGCTTAAACAATTTTTTTCCAGCCAACAAAACTCAGAGTTTAGTGATGGAAATGACCTATTGGGTCATCTAGTCTATTCCCCAGCCCATCTTTACATATTTACTAGTTATAAAATTGCCAGGGAATGTTTACAGACTATTTGCTCTCTAGCAGCTCTGCCTGGAGCCTCCATTATTTAGATAACTGCCATATGAATGTTGTAGTTGTCTCTAACAAGAAGCAACAAAGAGTCATGTGGCACCTTATAAACAAACAGAAGTTCGCTTTTTACAGATCCAGACTAACACGGCTACCCCTCTGATATCTAACAAGAAGATTTTCCCAGCACCTTGAAGTGAGGAGAAAAAAGTACTGTATAACTCTCTTATTAGCATGTAGTGGAGAAAATTACTTTGCTTAGACAGTAGTGAGTAGAAAATGTATTAACTGTATGTTCTTGTACCTTATACCTATAAAAGCCAATACTATATCTCTACTATTTGTAGAGGGAGGGTGGTACAATGGATAGGACACTGGTATGAAATTCAGGAGATGTATGGATTCTACTCGCTGCTCTGCTCCATGACCTTAAACTTTTTAGATAGCACCTGCCCCAAAGTGCTTACAGTCTCTTACTATGTGTTTGTACAGAACCTAGCACAGTGGGGCTCAGAGCTAGGTCAAGGCTTCTAGGTGCTACTGTAATACAAACAATAATCTGTTCTTTGTGAGATGTGCATTACAACAATGGAATTGAAGGGGACAGATACCCAGCTGATGTAAATCACTGTAGCTTCACTGAAGTCTGAGGGTCTGGCATGCAGTTTCTGCTCAGTTTTTCATGCAGTTTGGAGAGAGGATTCAGTCTGTCGACTTGACAGCATTTCCCCCTTTCTCATGTATAGTTCTGATTTGGCAATGGAAGCTTGAAGTCACACGTCCTTGTGCATTAATCAGGATACAGTGCCCAATTATTTCCCAGATTAAATTTTGTGATTAAGTGTTCTATAATTGTCTGTGAGGTTTAGGCTTTTGACAATATTACTCAGAATTGAGTTGGCAGATCATCTTGTCAGGGTTCAGGTGGTGTTGAGTTGATTCAGTCTTTCTTATGTGGAAGTGGTTCACATCAATACGTGCATTTAAACTCCACAGAACATTGGGTTCCTTTTTTGCTGAGGGAAGTCTAAAAATTTACCAGGAACAGGGTTGCACAGCTAGCTAGGTGAAGAATGTTGATAAGAAGGGTGTGTGTGTGTTTGTTTGTTTGTTTGTTTGTTTGTTTGTTTGCGGGTGCATGCATGTGTGTCCATCTGCATGTGTTGTATACTATTTATTTGGTTTTCAGATTCCTAGAGAAGAAGTAGCTTGAAGTTCTGGAAGTTGCTGGATTTAGATGAATGGTGTGCCAGAGTATATTCCACAAATCCTAATCCAAACCACAGGAAAACCCACACAATAGGAGCGTGGAGATTCACTTCCCTGATTGGGAAGCTACACAGAATGTTAAGAGTCAGGGAAGAAACAATTTTAGAGGGAATTGAGTTGAATTGCTTATCTTTCTCTGCCCTCTCCAAATAAATCACTGATACATTTTAAACCACTTTCCTTCACTATGTGAATGAATAGTGCTAAATTACAACCAAATGCTCATTCAAACAAAAACGGGGTGGTCTAGAAGTCAAGTTTTGTTTGGGGAGGCTTGTGTTGATTGGACCTGATGACATGAACAACTTCCAGTGATGATTGTGTAGGGATGAAATCTACTAAAATAAAGAGCATATGGCAATGCAACCTCACAGGCTAAATCCTAAAGGGCATTTGACATGGGGCCAATAGCTGCTCTCATGAAATCAAACTGCCGGGCCAAATACTTAACACTAAGCATGGGCACGTTCACCCTCTCTGGTGGGCATCAATAGGCAAACAGTGCAGTACCACGTTAGTACGTGCAGTGGCTTTCGCACAAACTGTTTGTTTTCCAGAATTAAATAATCCAGGATAAAATCAATCAATAAGGTTGCTTTGCCTTCTTGCATTTAAATGCTGCTTCCTAGACTGTTCAATAGGAAGCCTTGGGAGAGGACAGGCTCTTTCAAAGCAGTTGTGGACAGAAATTCACCTCTGATGTAAGAGTGCATAAAACAATTGAAGCAAATGGAGTTGTGCCCGCTTATACCAGCAGTGACCATTCCCGCTATCTCAAATGGATGATTGAGACTGATGACTAATAGGAATTGGGCATCCAAGTCCCATAGGTGGCTTTAATGCATGATCAGAGCAGAACAAGGCACTATGAGGCATTTTAAATGACTCTGTTTACCCTAACGTCCCTGCACAAAAATACACTGTTGTATTGTGGCGATGTGCCATTGTCATCTTCCCTTTTTCAAAGGTCTCTAGAATATACTGTGACTTCATAGCATTTGAAGGCTGGAACCAATCTGGGGTAAAAGCCTCACATGATTTCACTGCCATCTTCACATCTGTGGAGAAGAAAATCAAGTTTTCCTGTTTGAGGGTGTAGCCATAGCTGGAGTAGCTTTTGAGGTATATTTTTAATCAATAACATGAGCTAGGAAATTTTCTTTCGTCGTGCCAAAAGAGGACACTCCTTTTCCAAACTGCTCCAGTACTAGTGAGGATTTGTGATTGGTCATTTTAATAAGTAACAGTGTGAGCAGGGTCTGAACGAACTCTCCCCCGACAGCTATTTGGGGAGTGGGAGAGACTTCAGGAGCAAACTGTATTTACATGAACACACCTACTCTGTGTAGGTATCTAGCAGACAGTTGTGTACCTCCAAGTGATCAGCTTTGACTGGTGTTGGGTTACAAATCACTTCAGTATTGAATGCAGGGGTAGTGAAATGTTATCAATGTTGTTATCTTCATTGTATGACTAAAGGGGAGTAGAACTGTGGTGAGCTTGTTCTGACTGAGGGGTCACCCCAGCTGAAAGGAACTTACTAAGCCAGGGGCTCAAATGCCAGACCCCTGTGAAAGGAAGAAGGGTGGGGACAGGTGTACCAGCCAGGAAGTGAGCAATTTCCCTAAGGGTTCCCGGTCTGGTTTAACCTATTCCTCCCCAGTGTTCAAAGAGAGAGCTAAATGGGCTTCATTAGGAGCCTTTTGTTGTGTTAAAGTGCTCAAATGAGAGCTGAAATCGCTTGTGATGGGACAGTGTTTCTGCCCAGCCTGCCAAGAGCTGAAAATTACTAAGGGCAGGTCTTCACTACAGGGGGGCGGTCGATTTAAGATACGCAAATTCAGCTATGCGAATAGTGTAGCTGAATTCGACCTATCGGAGCCGACTTACCCCGCTGTGAGGACGGCGGCAAAATCGACCTCCGCGGCTCCCCGTCGACAGCGGTTACTCCCACCTCCGCTGGTGGAGTAAGAGCGTCGATTCGGGGATCGATTGTCACGTCCCGACAAGACGCGATAATTCGATCCCCGAGAGATCGATTTCTACCTGCCGATTCAGGCGGGTAGTGTAGACCTAGCCTCAGAGACTGATGTGCAGAGGTCACAGCAGAGAGGCAGGTGGCAGCAGAAGGTGACTGACAGTTGGCTGGCGAACGAGCAGCTGGCGAGGCAGTGAGGGGAACAAGTGGCTGGCAGGGCGGCCAGGCAGCGAGGAACCGCAGCCGGCGGAGAGGAACCATAGCTGGTGGGGCGGTGGCTGGCCAGAGCAAGTGCTCAGATGCTGGAGAAAGCCAGGTGCCTTCTTCCCCGGATGGGAGGTGAACTGACACAGATGCTCCTCTGAACCCTGGGTCCTCACTGACCAAGGACAGCCACTGTGAGTTGGGTATGGTGAGGGAGCACAGAGGGGCACAAAAAAGGAACTTTTGGTTGTAGAACTCAGGAACATGAGGCAGAAGACCCTGCCCCACGCACTCTGCGGTAGATGTCCTGCTCACAGTTTTATGTTTATGAATCCTGCTTGCGGCATTTTCCCTAATTAATGTCAGGTGACCTCTCTCCTTTCATTAAAAGTTTATTTTCTACACTCAGACTCTGTGCTTGCGAGTGGGGAAGTATTGCCTCTCAGAGGCGCCCAGGTGTGATGTGTAATTTTCCCAGGTTACTGGGTGGGGGCTTGGGCCAGTTCTGTGTTGTATTGTTGAAAAAGAACCCCTAGATCAGCAGTTCTCAAACTGTGGGCCGGGACCCCATTTTAATGGGGTCACCAGAACTGGCTTAGACTTGCTGGGCCCAGGACCAAAGCCCAAGCCCCACTGCCCAGGGCCAAAGGTGAACCCTGAGGGCTTCAGTCCTGGGTGGCAGGTCCTCTTCCTGGGCTGAAACCCTTGGGCTTTGGCCCCCCTCCACATCCTGGTACGGCGGGGCTCGGACTCCCCCCCCTGCCCAGGGCGGCAGGGCTCGGGCGGGCAGGCTTCAGTCTCCCCCCCTGAGGTCATGTAGCAATTTTTGTTGTCAGAAAGGGGTTGCGGTGCAATGAAGATGAAGAACCCCTGATCTAGATATTGAACCCAGCCCTGGTTGCCGTTGGCTCCAACTGGCAGAAGGGTTATAACAGCATCTGTGCAGATCCCTTGATATAAAGTCACAATATTATTCTGGGGACCTTTGATAAAGGGATGTTGACAATGCCACATATCACAGTACTACAGAGTATTTTTGTGCAGGGAGGTTAAGGTAAACAGAGTCACTTAAAATATTTCAGTGCCTTGTTCTGCTGTGATCTTGAATTCCTGCAGCTTTGAATCTCCCTTGCTAGGACTAAGCAGAGCCAGGGAAAGTTAATGTGTTTGGCACTTTATTTGTATACTGTTGTGATGCTAATAAGACTGAAACATCCCTAAGCACGAAGCAGGGGGATTTTTTGTGGGTTCAGTTCATGCTTTAAAACTCCACTCAGAGATAAGAGCCCAGCAGAACCTCCTGAACTCTAAAATCCTGTCTGTATTCATATATAATTACATACTGGCTTGTTTTTTTTTCATGCCATGTTTGATGTGAAGATGAAATGGAGAGAGGCAGCATTAAATATTTATTTTCCTTACACTTGATTGGCAGTGTCTCGTAAAAGCATAGGCTAAATGTTTGAACGCTGATTCAGTGTTCAAAAGGCCAGTAACTGGGCTTATTATGAGGCTTGAACTAAGAAATATAAATACTGGATGACAGGCCCTGTGGGGCTGGTTATTTAAACCAGAATGGCAGCAAGGGTAGCGCAGTTTGGAAGAGATGCTAGAGAGGGGAGCAGGGAGGTCACCTGCCGTACTAAGGTTCCTAAGAGCCACTTCGGCCTTGCTATTACAGTCCTGGCTAGGAATATGTGAGCAGCGAATGGGAGGCCAGCCACTGTCTACCATTGGTTCATGTGCCCCACACTGCCCACACCTAACGTGAGGATTGGAAGCTGTTCAGTTGTGGGTTGGGTGTTGTGCAAATGCTGTGGATGGATTAGATGTATGACCTAACCATGCAGTGATGCTGTGACTGGCATTCTTTGATTTTTAATTGTTTGTGAACAATAGAGGGAGAACATCTTTAATTCAGGGAGAAAATCCCCATAAAACTGAGCGAAGTTAAAGCAAACGCCGATCTAGCTAAGGAAATCTAAAAGGACTTTCCGTTCTGGAAATAGGGAATAACGGGTGACCCAAACTAACTGAGGAGATAAACGACCTGACCAACCAGTGACCGGATCCAGAAATTCCTTTCTCATCTATTCAAATATACTGATATGCCTGTGCCTGCCAACTCCATGATTTGTGGCTGGGTAAGGTAGAAGGGGCTGGGTTCCAACAATAAAAGAAGCAGATACCTGCTTAATTATAATAATGACTGAATGGCATTCCTAATAGTTATTTATCTATTTTCCGACTGTAACAATCAGTCCTAGTGTTCATTATATTTCTGTCCTTATACAGAAAACTGCTCTTGAATTGAGAGAGGCCAATATTTTAGGGTACAGAGTGAACCATTTCTGATTAATATGGCAATCTGGTCATTGATACTAGATACCATTCATTATACCCTTGGAAATATAGGTCCTGATCCAAAGCTCACTGAAATCAATGGGAGTCTTTCCATTGACTTTGATTGGCTTTAGATTAGGCCCATCCTGTCACATCCTGAGTCATTTGCAAGCCCCCTGCCCTGTCCACACTAAAGACCCACTTCTACCAGGCATCTTTATGTAAATCAAGTTTATCTTTATATAAATTGCCTATATTTCCCCTTCCTCTAATCTGTTTGTCCTTAGATTGTGAGCTGCTTGGAACAAGATCCATCCACCTTGAGTGTTCAGAAAGTATCTAACACAGATTGAGCACTACTGTAAATATACAGTAATAGTAATCCTTAAATCCTTAGTGCATAGGAAAATGGGGAGTTTGAGTAAGGACCGAGGGCCCATGGAAGACACTGGAAAGTCCCACTGACTTAAGCAGATTTGGTTTGGACCTGTACTATAAAGACCTCAGGATTTAGTCCATAGTGAAAAAGAAAGGAAAACATCTACATACACTGTCCAATTGAAAAATCCACCCATAGACTCCTAGTGCTAAGTTCTGCCCTCAGTTATACTGTACAATTGCATTGACTTGAATGGATTTGCATGGGTGTATTTGTTCCAGAATGACCACTGGGGCTCCAGAAGATGACCGGCACTAAGCACTGCACAGAATTTGGACTAATCCACACACACAGATTTAGAGCATTGCACATGCAAAATAGACATCTCTCTCATGCTTGCACTGTTGTTGTAGTTGTCTTGGTCCCAGGATTAGAGACCAACACTATCTGTTATTGGACCAACCCTCTGGTCTATCTCTGTCATCGTCATGTTCACTCTCAAACCTCCCCAAGCTGTAGAAACGTTGATTCAAATAATGCAATACTTCATAGGCAGAGAGGGGCAGCTGATAATCCTAATGCACTAGCTACAAATGCTCTTGCTTTGAGCTAACACTGGCAATCCTAGAAACACCTAAACCTGTGCTCCACGTAGCCTCCTGGGACTGCTGTTCACAGAATTAAATGGGCCCCTGATTCTTACCTGAGAAGGAAAGCTAGTGCATTTCTCTATGGCTGTCACTCACTTTACCGCACCAGGTGTTTCACATCCTATTTTTTTCTTCCTTTCTAACAAATTGATGCTGTGAAGGGTTTTACATTGTCTCTCAGGTCTTTGTTGGGGTCCTACCCACCCTGCTGTCTTGCATTCAGCCCTCTTCCACGCCAAGTCCTTGGCAGCTGACCACCTACTGCCATGCTGACCGATTTTTCTTGTTCAGAAACACGTTTCAAGGCTGCCTAATAACCCAATGCTCCTGCCACAGTAGCGAAGCATTGACATTTTGAATGTCTTGCTCGTTACTTCTACATAAGGCCTTGGGGGATCAGGAAAATCAAGACCTTCAGAGTAATAAACTGTACACGATCCCTCTCCTTGTCCCCCTCATGCTGAGACATGTTTACCAAATGTGTGCTGACTTTGGGCACGTCTTCACTACCCGCCGGATCGGCGGGTAGCAATCGATCTATTGGGGATCGACTTATCGCGTCTAATGAAGATGCGATAAAATCGATCCCTGATCGCTCTGCCGTCGACTCGGGAAATCCACCGCGGCAAGAGGCGGCAGCGGAGTCGACGGCGGCGTGGCAGCGGTCGACTTGCTCCCGTCCTCACAGCCAGGTAAGTCGACCTAAAATACGCAACTTCAGCTACGCTATTCACATAGCTGAAGTTGCGTATCTTAGGTCGACCCCCCCGCTGTAGTGTAGACCTAGCCTTTGCAATTTCTATTAAGTCACTGTAACTAGAAGCAAGAGGCATAGCATTGCTCTCTTTATAGGCCTGGGGCTGCTAACCCAGCTTCTCCTAGCCAGTTATATTGAAGGTAGAACATAGTTTCTTCCATTCACTCCTGAGTCTGCCTGTCTCTTATTATTATCATTATTATTATTATTGTAGCACTGCTTCTGCGTAGAAGGATGAGTTCTTACGTTAAGCCAGAATGGGTGGCAAAACCAACCATCAGTTTATAAAAACAGTGGAATATTTGTGTGTGTGTACGTATGCCCTAAGTGGTGGTTTTATTGTACTTACACATTCATTGTAATAGGCAGTAAACACAAACTGCAGTACCCTCACTTCTTTGCTTCCTATATGCATCATGCTCACAGGCTTAAACAGCAGCATGCAGTTCAGTGCTATAAATCCACTGTGTTATTATAGCAGGTATAACATTTATTTATAATTAATGGCAGAGACCTTACACCGTGATACCAATTATTTTTGTTTGTTTTTTTAAAGGAATAAGAAATGACGGTTTGCTTTTGTTTTTTATTACTGCCATGGCAACACAATCCAGTTGCAAACGCTCATGTTGTAAAGAGAGGTGGAGGAGAAGGCTTTAAAGCTGAGTTAGCAACAGAGCTACAAAGAGAAGCACAAGGTCCTTTTGTCTGCAGGGCTCTCTGTAAATCAACCTTTTTGTAATACTGTTTGTAAAACTCTGTGTGGCAGTGTAAACTAAATACACGCAACAAAACTTGAAGTGCAGTTTGTTTAGCCCAGGGGTGGGCAAACTTTTTGGCCCGAGGGCCACATCTGGGTGAAGAAATTGCATGCAGGGCCATGAATGTAGGGCTGTGGCAGGGGGTTGGGGTGTGGGAGGGAGTGCGGGGTGCAGGAGGGGGTGCGGAGTGCAGGAAGAGGCTCAGGGAAGGGGGATGGAGTGCAGGGAGGGGTGCAGAGTGCGGGAGGGGTCACAGGGCAGGGGGTTGGGGTGCAGGAGGGGTCCTGGGTGAGGGCTCCGGCCCGGTACCGCTTACCTTGAGTGGCTCCGGGGTGGCAGCAATGCGCAGCGAGGCTAAGGCAGGCTCCCTGCCTGCCCGCCTGCCCTGGCCCCGCATCGCTCCCGGAAGCAGCCAGCACCACATCCCTGTGGCCACTGCAGGAGGGAGGGCAGAGGGCTCCGCGCGCTGCCCTTGCCTGCGGGTACCTCCCCCGAAGCTCCCATTGGCCGCGGTTCTCCGTTCCTGGCCAATGGGAGCGGCAGGGGGCGGTGCCTGCTGGTGAGGGCAGCACGCGGCACCCTCTTCCCCCCACCCCTCCCCAGGGGCCGCAGGGACGTGGTGCCGGACGCTTCCGGGAGCGACACGGGGCCAGGGCAGGCAGGGAGCCTGCTGGGCCATGGGGCTGGCAATCCCGTGGGCCAGGTCCAAAGCCCTGACGAGCTGGATTTGGCCCGCAGCCTGTAGTTTGCCCACCCCTGGTTTAGCCAGTCTAAACATGCAGCTTGCCTGTGAACACCATGCCTTCAAGTGCACAAAGCTGTGGCGGGACAGGGAAGTACTTGCATGGGAGCCTTCCAGGGAACCCCTTGCTGTTGTAGAAAGGCTGCCATGGTGCCCCTCAACTCTTTGAACCAATGCCCTAGCACAGCCTTAGAGGCCACTGCGCTGCTGGATGTGCTACCTCTCAGATGAGTTTTGTGACCACTTGCAGTAGTCATGCGAGAATATTCCATACACTGACTGACGTTAGCCTGGGTGTCCTGGCCACGTTGTGGAATTCCTAACTTCTGCTTCTTGTTGCAACTGAATACAGCATTCTACACTTGCTTCTGTTCACTCCTGTGTTGTGGTACTATGCATAGTTGCTGTGTTTCAGCAACACCTCATTTGTCAAAGGGATTAATGACACCACCCTCCCTCACGGAGAGTTTTAGGAGGCTAAATATAAGGTCTGCAAGAGCTTTGAGAGTCTCAGAGGACCACCTTTGAGTATGTTGGCCAAAGTGACTGGCCCATGATTATGCAAGGAGTCAGGGCTCAGCCAGGAACAGATATCAGACAGATCTCAGGATTTCTGGTCCTTTTTTCTTTAACCACAAGACCGTTCTTCCTCCCTCTCATGATCATTTAATTAATTAGCTGATATTTGTACAACCATTTGAAGATGTCTGGCCAACTTCAACTGAGGTGTAACATCAATGAAATCAGTGATCTCACACACCAGGGCTGGATTTCACCAGAGAAAGCCCAAAAGGATAAAGTGTAAGTGTGGTTATTACCTACAATCAAGTCTTATTCTTTGGCATCAGCACCATTACAGAATAAGTAACTGGGTCTGAAACTGCTGTCCCTTTTGCATTGACGGCAGTGTTCATGAGGGGAAAGTTTAAGGCCTGATCATGCAAAAGCACTGGGACCTTAGCAGGTACATAATGGATCTGACTTCCAGAGGTGTTGAGCACTCCCAGCTCCCATTGTTTAGCTGGAGTTCTGAAACTGAAGCCCAGAGCTGTCCGGGGTAGCTTTCCTTTGCCCGGCTGTGAAATTCTGCTTGTTTACACTGTAAATTCTTCAAGGGATGGTCCCTATTGTATTCCCCTTAGGATTATGCGCATGCACCCGGAGCTGCAGCTTTTAAACATAGTGGGGTCTGTTGGTCGGCCCATGTGCCCTTGTTCCGCCTCGTGGTTTTGACTGAGATGATAAAGGGTGGGGTGGACCGATTGCGCTCTCAATTCCGTCTCACCGCCACATGGCCCGAGTTGGAGCTCCTGCTGTTCTCTCATTCCTTGTGACGTACTTTCCCTTTTTCAGTAAAAAGACTGTTTGTTCTTGTATATAGTGAGCATTTATTAGTTTTTAGTGTTAGTAGCAGTTTTATTGGGATTTAGGACTCTGGGATGCCATTTTGGTGGTTTTCCGCCTTGCCTAGCACAGTGTGATCATGGGCCAGGACAGGGGCTCCTCGGTGCTACCACAGTACAGTAATAATAATGCTACTCCAGGGGAAGCCGATTTCATTTTCTCTCTGCTCCAGAATGCCAGGGTAACTGGGAACGGGGAGAGTGGCAGCAGCAAAACAAGTGGGTGAGAGGCAGCGTCCTGCTAGGAAGGGGGAAAGCCTTCAATAATAGGCACTGTGTTCGGGGAAAAATAGAGACGTGCCAGTGTGTGGCCAAGGTGAATGGGCTCCTTTGTGTTCTCACAAAGCCATATTGTGAGCGGCTTGCAGCAGGTACGCTGAGCTGCCCCGGGGAACCTCGCTCAGGGGCCGTGGCTGGTTAAAGGAGCCCGTCTCCCCAGACAGCAATGGCAACGATACCAAGGGCATGTTTGGGTTTTTGTCGTTGTGAGAGTGCAATGGAGCTCAGCGTAATAGTTTCAAAAACGGCAGCCCGAGCTGCTGAGCACGTGGCAAGTTTCGATGCTGAGAAAGGCCTACGTCTTGGTTCTGCTTTGCAGCTGCTGAGCAGATGCGAATCCTAGCAAGGGACTTGGGGAAGTTGACACTGAGTAACTAAGACCCTTTGCATCTTAACCATTTCATCAGGATTTCCACTCCCTGAATCCTTCGGCTAAGTCATTTTGCGGCTTCTTATTATACATGGGGGCTCAGTGATGGAGCTACCTTAAGAGGAAATAAAGGGGTTTGTCCAGCCACTGTGTTCAGTTAGGGCTAGACCTGGAGTCAATAGTAGAGGTTCAGGTAGATAGAAATGGGAAGGGAGATCTCATGGCACCCGTGGGAGACTAAGGGGGCGATGTGGAGGAGCGCTACTCTCTCCAGCCAAGGAGAGGAGGGGAGTGGTGCCTCTCCCCATCGCTTTAACCCCTGCTCTATAGGACCTTTTAATTCTCCAAGAGAGCTTGGTTCCACTAGAGCTTGGCAGACTCTGGCCCTTCCACGTTAAGGGTCAGATTGTGACTGGCCCTCACATAGGCTTGTCAGGATCAGGGCATACGAGAAGTTTTCCTTCTCTCCTTGCAGATCCCGCCCATGGGCACAGCACAATAGCAAGCCCCGTGAGCAATGCCCTTTCCCTGCAACCCAAGCAAGCAAATTATCCAAAAGAGGGTGGTGAGGAGGTGGAGCTCCTGTCACCAACCTGCAGAGGGGGCCAGCACTTTGGGGGGGGGATCGAAGGGAGAGAGAAGCATCATAGCACAACCCCCCTTCATGTGCCTGATCTGTCCCAGTGTCCCCCCGCCCCAGGCATGGGCTGGCTCCACACCATCCATATGCAGGGCTGTGCGTAAACATCACAGTCTAGCCCAGCGTTTCTCCAACTGGGGTCCATGGACTCCCTGGACCCTGCTGATCAACTCCTCCCCCTCCCTCCCTCAACTCCTTCCCCCTACATGTCTGGGAACAGCTGTTCCACTGTGTGCAGGAGGCGCTGAGAGGGAGGGGGACAAGCAGGGATGGGGCACACTCGGGGGAGGGGGCAGAATCATGTCCAGGGCCTCCCGTCCTGCTGATCAATTCTTTCCTCTCCCTCCCTCCCAGCACCTCCTGCACGCTGGAGAACAGCTGTTCCACCACATGCAGGAGGCACTGGGGGACAGGGACGGGGGTGCTCAGGGGAGGGGGAGGAAACAGGAAGGGAAAAGGGGTGGAGTAGGGGCAGGAAGAGGTGGGGTGGGACGTTGGGGGAAGGGGTGGAATGGGGGTGGTGCCTGGGGCTGAGCGGGGGGGTGGGGGGAGTTGGGGGCCCACAACAAAATTTTAAATCAAAATAGGGGTCCTTGGTTTACTGAAGTTTGAGAACCACCGATCTAGCCCTAAGTTTGAGAACCACCGATCCAGCCCAGTTTCCCAGCTTGTCTTTCCTGCTTTCTTGCCTGCAGCATTTCTCTAAGCAACAGCTGTTGGGAACACTCCACCACACATTCCCACGCTGCAAAGCACATGCCATCTGACACAGCCCCTCTTCCCCTTCCCCTGCTGCAAGTCCAATTAGGTCCTTGGGTGAATACACCAATTTTGTTTTTAGGTTAATTGAAGACTCCTCTTAGGAAAAAGTCACCCTGAAGTGCTGACAAAAATGTGATTGAAAAGCAGCCCTTCCATTGCCATGCCAGAATAATGTGAGCTCCTGTAAATGCTAGTGGTTTGGGGTCTCCTTGGGGAACCCTTTTTCCGTACTGATCACTCTGTCCAAACAAAGTGACCTGTGCAGTAGCAAAATCCCCAGGGAAAGACTCAGACGAGTCTCTCAGCACCAAGACATGCCTGTAAAGGGACCCTAGCAGTGTAAGTCATAATGCTTAGGAAGTAAGTAAAAACATAGCTCAAAGGGCACAAAGCCTTGGTCTACAGACACTGCCTGTGTGAAGTGAGTTTATTGATTCAGAGGCCTTGGCTACACTGGCGCTGTATAGCGCTGCAACTTGCTGCGCTCAGGGGTGTGAAAACACCCCCCCCCGAGCGCTGTAAAGCGCCAGTGTAATCAGCGCCTGCAGCGCTGCACGCTCGCTCACAGCGCTGCAAGCTATTCCCCTCGGAGAGGTGGAGTACTTGCAGCGCTGCGAGAGAGCTCTCGCAGCGCTGGCGGCGCGACTACACTCGCGCTTCGGCAGCGCTGTGAATCCCCAAGTGTAGCCAAGGCCATAGATACTTTGACATGATCACTGCTTTATTTTCCTGTTTGCCTGGAGCTTCAGAAGAGCTAACACCATAGCGTGGGAGTACCATATGCGTTTAAGCAGGTGAGACTATTGGACCAAATCGAGCTTTTCCAGTCTATAGAAATTACATCCAGAAAACCATGTTAAAAGAACGTTAAAGTTGCAAAGTCAAGAGCTGCATATTTAGGCGTTTCCAGAATTAAGGCTGCCCGGGCAACTTTAATTCAGCCCCCTCGTGTGTATGCCTTATGAGAGTCTTTAACTACAGGATCATGTCCTATCCTTTTCCACAAGAGCCATGGCTCCGCCCACTTCCTTCCCCATCCTACCCACCTGCATGGGTGTCGCAATGAAGCAGCTCTGTAGCAGTGGCAGACTTAACGGCCAGCAAATGATGACACCACCACCACCACCCGTCTCCTCCTCCTATCTGCCAGTAGCAGAGGAACAAAAAGATGGGCCCTGATGCAGGTTTTTATTGTGGATGAGCTACAAACCGACAAAGCTGAATATCCCATAGATGATCTTAAAACCCCCCAAACCCAAAGACCCTGTAAATGAACTTGAAAGGAACAAAACGACAGAACAAGGAGCAATGGTCTCAAGTTGCAGTGGGGGAGGTCCAGGTTGGATATCAGGAAAAACTATTTCACTAGGAGGGTGGTGAAACACTGGAATGGGTTACCTAGGGAGGTGGTGGAGTCTCCTTCCTTGGAGGTTTTTAAGGCCCGGCTTGACAAAGCCCTGGCTGGGATGATTTAGCTGGGAATTGCTCCTGCTTTGAGCAGGGGGTTGGACTAGATGACCTCTTGAGGTCCCTTCCAACTCTGATATTCTATGATTCTATGATTCTATGAAAATCAAAGGCCCTGTAGATGAACAGATCAACAATGAAGCAGGTCAAAACAGTCTCTGTGCTGGAATAGGTTTGATGTTCCCATCTGATAAAAGTTACTTTCAAGATTCAGTTTTATCAGCTGAGCAACTGCATATGCTTGTACAAATTGGTCCTTGCTAGCCCACTGAAAGTGATATGCCAAATGGATCGGTTCTTTTTTTTCCCTACAAGACATCATATTTTATCTTCATTTTACAGAATGAAAAATGTACCGCATGTGGGTTTGCATGTCAAGTGGCTTAGCATATCTGTCAGTTTATGCATACTGTCATGTTTGTTGATTGTTCAGGGATACAGAAACTCAAAAGTCTACATGGTTAACAATGATTGGAACAATATGCTAAAGTCAGTGTCTGTTCGTGGGAGGAGCAAACAACATGTGCAGTGCCAGATTTATAGTTTGTGAAGGGTCATAGTATCAAGGCATGTGTTGATAAACAAGCATCTGAAAATATTAGAAACCCCAAACCCCTCATCCCCACCCCAGAGCCAGCACCCCCAGCTGGAGCCCTCACCCTTCCCACACCCCAACCCCCTGCCTCAACCCGCATTCCCCTCCCACATTCTGAATCCCTCTGCCCTAGCCTGGACCCCAAACCCCTCATCCCCATCCCCATCCCCATCCCCACCCCTACCTCAGAGCACTCACCCCCAGCCGGAGCCCTAACCCCCTCCCACACCCCAACTCCCTACCCCATCCCAGAGCCCCCTCCCGCACCCTGAACCCATCATTTCTGGCCCCACCCCAGAGCCTGCACCCCCATTTAGAGCCCGCACCCCAACCCCGTGCCCCAGCCCAGTGAAAGTGAGTGAAGGTGGGGGAGAGCGAGCCACCGAGGGAGGGGGAATGTAGTGAGTGGGGTGCGGGGCCTCGGGGAAGGGGCAGGAAAGGAGTCAGGGCCTCGGGGCAGGGGCAGGGCTAGGATGTTCAGTTTTGTGCGATTAGAAAGTTGGCAACGTTACTTGACACAGTCAAAACTTCAGCTAGTTTAGGTCTCCCCTTCCATGACCACTGTGAAGTTTTGGAGAGCAACAGTTGTGGTATTTACTTGCCAGACGTAATACAACTTTTACGTAATACAACTTTTGTCCAGTGTATTAGTGATACCAAGAAAATCAAATATTTGAGCAAGACAGTTACTGATGTATTTATGTATTTTAGCATCAGAAACCAGGATGTGCACACATAATAGTTGCCAACTAGTTACATTTTTTACTGTCATTGCAGATCCAACCGTGGATATTAGCCATTTTGATCAAATGGCCAGTTTGCTTTGTTAATATTGATCTTATCGAAGGAAAAGCAGATATAAAAGAGCATTTTGTAAGCTTTGTGGCAGTAAATGAGGCAGATGCTGCATTTTTGTGTGACCAGTTAACTAATGTTGTATTCTGCAAGTATGGATTAGATCCCAAATACATATCTGGACAGGGATATGATGGGGCCAGTGTTATGGTCAGAGCGCATGGAAGATTGCAAGCAAAAATGAGAGAGTATCTTTCAGGCAAGGGAGACAACGTGTATGCACCAAACACACATTGCCCAGTATATCAAATTAACCTAGTTTTGGTGCATGCTGCTGAAAAAAAGTCCAGTCAAGACCTGAAGTTTTTCTTTGCAACTTTGCAGGACATATTTATATTTTTTGCAGACTCTAACCATCAGTGGAAAAAACTAAAAATAATCTTTATTGTAAAACACTTGTTCAAGAGAGTACAGTTTTATAAAGGGAAGAGGAACTTGATGATGCAGTTCAGGCCACTGAAGAAGTTGACAGGATTGATGCAGCAGATGAAATTGAACAGGCTTCTGAAAAATGAAGGAGATCTTTACATCTCAAGGCACTCTGCCAGAGTAGATGGGCAGCTCAAATGAAAGCCACTGAGGCAACGATAGTAAATTTTCAGAGTATAATTGAATGCCTGGAAGATGAAACTGTGGCTGAACGCAGGCATAGTGAGGACAAACGTTGAGCAAAAAGCAACCTGTCTTTGGTGTGGGTGTTCTACCTCAATCTGTTACCATGGCATAGGATCTTGGTTATCCTGGCTGCTACCTCTGGAATCCTTCAGTCAAAAAAATTGACCTGTTCTAAGGTCTCTGGACCATTGAGAGCATTGCAAATGAGCTCAGATCTGAAGAAAAGTGTGAGGAAATTTGTAAAAGAATCTCAGGACCAGTGGGAAGCAATGGGTTTTGAAAATGCAAACCATTCAAGCCATAGGAAGAGGTGGGTATTTCAGATGGAGGATGAATTTGAATAGAATTCTGTGTTAGAAGCAAAGAATAACCATCAAAGGAGATATTTCAAGGTCTTAGACAATAGGGTCAGGAACTCAAATATTGATGTAAGGGATTTCAAGAGGTAGCTACTCTACTTGGTTTCCTCCATCCCAGGCAATTTCAGAATGTAACTTCAGAAGAGTCACAGGAGGAAGTTCTTAAACCCATGGGACAATACTCATATTTTTCTTTAGACTTGGTTCACAACATCGGCTTTCAAGATGTATTATTGTACAAAGGACACAGAAGTGTTCAGTTTGTCACTTGGGGTCCAGAGCTATTTGAATTTCAGAGCGTCAAGTTCTCTTGATGCTGTTTTTCCAGAAATGGAAGTGTTGTGTTGACTTTTTCTCACCCTACCAACTGGCATGGCTAGTGCTGAATGCACTATGAGCATGTGAACATGCATTTGCACTATCATGGACACAGCTGAGGAACCTTGCGCTTCTTGCAATTGAGACAACGGAGACAGCAAAGTTGGAACTGGACAGCATCATAGAACACTTTGCCAAGGGAAAGAATCATTGTGGTTCAAGATTCCAATCACTGGAAAAACGCAATTAACACCATGTGGGTGAGATTCCATTTTTGTTTAGGCCTGTGATTTTTGTTTTCTGTTTTTTGTTAACGTTTTATCTCTAAAAAAGCCTAAGTTGACGTGACCATTGCGCCCCAGGCTGCCCGTTTGCTGACCATGCTCTGACCCTTAAATCTGCCCCTGCTCTGTAAAACCTGCTTCCCTTCTTGTGCTTCTATCTGTGATGCATGTAGCAGGCACAAGGGAATCAGGGGGAGCCTTATGCCTTTTACTTCATCATTCTGCCATGCAAACCAGGACCCAACTGGGCCCATAGTTTGAGGCTCATGCAACCTCACACTCCAATCAGATCTGGTGTCATTACTAAATAGTTGTATTTTTAATGGTTTTAAGCTGAAAGTTTTCTGGTCTGGTGCTAAAAGGTGATGCAAAAGTTGGCTCTCTCTCCCTTGAACTTGTTATCAGCATGCTGTTGAGTTACTCAAGCTAGGCACAGCTCTGTTTCTCAAATAGGCATGATTGCAGCCAATACATGCATTTCAGACCTGTGGTTGCAAAAACAAATGCCCAGTTCAGAAATGAGAAATGCCTGTAGTAGATTTAAAAGCCGCCCTGTTAGAGGAGAGCTGGAGCAAGAGGGATGAACTGAGTTTGTTTTTAAAGTAATACAACATAACTTTTTGCACTCATAGTACATGTTTCCTTTAATCCATAATGGCCCAATATACTGCCTATGTCTGCTCTGTTCCCCTACCTTGTGCACGTTTCCGCTACCAATGTAAGAAAATTACTTGTACTGCTGACAATGGGCCAGATCCTGAGCTGATGCGAGTCAGAAGCACATAATTGAAATAAAGATTCAAGTCAATGGTGCGGCATCGATTCACACCAGCTGAAGATATATTAACTAAAAGGCTCTTTTTAAATGAGCATGTGGGAATGATCAAAAGAACTCAGGTCACAGTGCAGTTATTTCTCTGGTGTTCATTTTCTCTTTCTAAATGGGGCAGTGTCCCCATGAGAACAAGCAGCCATTACTGGTCAAATTCTGAGCTGACTGCACTGAGTTATCAGGATGAAGCATCTAGATGACTCAAATAGAGCCCTTCTCCGTCCCTGCTAATGCTTCTAAAAAACAGTGACGCCCTTCAGCAGTTGCTAAATCTCCTTTGCAAAAAGTCATATGTCAGTTCCCCCAGGGGGGTTCTTGTCTGCTGAACTCTGTTAGTAATGACTTACTTATGGATGCAGTCATGATTTCTCAGCACTCTCTCTTTTTTTCTTTTTCTTTTTCTTTTTTTTTTTTTTTTTTTTTGAAAGAGAGAGGGATAAAACCCAACACCGATCTGTTAAAAACAAGCGGAGTAGAATGGGATTTTTACCAGAGCTTAATTCCTGAAATAAAAAGGTTCTCTGCAAGTCCCTGGGGAGATTTTAATGAAAGGTGAAGAAACAATGTGGGTTTTTGCCCGTTTCACTGAAACCACCTAGATTAAAAGTGTGGTTACTCCCACTTGGAAAACAAAGCTCTGCTGTCGCTTGTTGGTGCTTTATTATTTTCAAATGAGACATCAGCCCACATCTCTGCCCCATGGTCATTAGGGGTGACATTTTCAAAAGCGTTCAGCACTGGCCTGACTGTGCTCCTATTGATGTCAATGGGAGTTTTATCAGAAACTACAGCTTTAGGCCAGTGCCGAGAACTTTTGAAAATTCCACCTCAAAAGTTGCCATGACATTTCTGACGAGAGTGGGAGTGTGAACCCCAGACCATGAACTAATTCCGAAGTGGATAACATTTCCTTGTCTAAATCACCCCTTTATTTTCAAGTGGACTCAATAGTTTTACCTCCTCTTCCAAGCTATTGCGTAGAGATGCTAGTGCACTGTTAAACAGCTCCTAGACGTGGCTACATTTCTGTCATGAATGAAGTGATTCCTGGGCACATAAAGTTCTGAGGTCCATTGGGAAGAAAGCCACTTGTGTACGTGAAGGCAGAATTAAATGGCTATCTTTTAAAGTACAGTAATTACACTCCTTCTCCACCAAAGGGCTGCAGGAAAGGGCAAGGGTATGGGAAGGTGCCACACTGGTGAAATTCTGTCCTGGAATGCACATTTGTATCATCCCAAACTTCCCAGTGGGAGCTGTACAGTTGCACCTGAGATTTTAGCTCAAATGTTACATCTCCTCTGCTATCTTTGTGTCGAGATAATGCCTGCTGCTGCTTCTGAGATCATCCCTGATGCTACTAGAGTTAACCAGACATGAAATTCAGTAAACTGGGAGTGTATTCTGCCCCATTGGGTCTCGGGATGTTACTTAGCCATTTTTGCCGGGGATGAGTTTTATCCCTGGTCTGCTGAGTGAAATGTCTTGCTATTGTAATACACCAGATTGCACCAAATGGCAGATAGCCAAAAGTATTCCCCACCTCTGCAAACAGTCCCCGAACTGCGAACTGGCATCGCAATCCTGACTCCATAACCAATGACCTACGGACAGTGTTCTTCTAACGTCCGGTGAACCTTTAAGGTATGGGACCAACTGCAGCCCTGGTTCTGAATGCAAATCCTATTGCCATCACTCGAGCTGTGCCTAATGGAGCTTGGTTCTTGGACTCTGTGATCTCAGCCTAGCACTCAAGCAAAAGCTTTGCTTTTATATCTGGGTTGCCTGATTTGGACACTGTTTTCTTTTGTGTTAATTTTCCTGCTTTCATAAACCTGTGGACTACAGCACAATTCCCCATTTTTTTTAAATAGGGAAAATCCATTTTGTACCGTATTAATTAAATCTTCTTGTGCTAATCTTGCCTATATGAGAAAGGGATACTTTGAATTTCCCTTTGAACCAGAAATCCCTTAAATATGCAAAGAGCACTGGCTGCCTTAACATTCTCTCCTGTATTTTTAATCATGTAAGAAAACTGAGAAAAGGTGCTGCAGTTTGGGGGCGGGGGGTCCCTCTGGCTTTCAATTATCAGTATCTACACAATTCACTATTAACATTTTAATGCGCTTTAGATTGCACAGTCCAGCCACCGTATATGCGCCTTTGATATATGCAAATCCTTTTTGTATGCAACTCTTGACATATTTTCATATTCAGGATTATGTGAAGCCCTTTTCTGTGCCTCTAATGTATGCTAATCTTTGTTTCTTTAAAAACACTTTTCTAAACTCCAGATGTAAAGCCGCAATTTGTGCTTTGCTGGAATCCTTCATCTCTGCAATTCCTCTCTTGTGTACAGGCTGCTCTGTGGGTCCAGGCTCCACTGCCATTGAGTCAAAGGCAAAGCTTCCATTGACTTCAGTGGGGCAGGAGTGGGCGCTATGTGCTGAACTTGACTTTGATCATGTGGCCTTCATAACATTTGGAGTGGGAGGAAATGCATGACGCACATAGCAGGCCAAACTGGTCACACTTGAAATGAAGGGTACATTAATCAATCATGCATAAAAATGAATACATGATTAATAGGTGGTTCAGTAAATTTTTAGTCAAACTGTCATAGTTTGTTATAGACTTCAATAGATCAACAGGTGGCATATAACATCCTTGACTGATATAGATTATAGATGGTTATGAGCACACTATTTATGTCTGTAACATGCTGTTATTTGTGAACCCTTTACAAACTATTTAGTGTGCGACCACTACATTTTCAAAAGGATGTGTAACGGATTGCCTGCATACTGTTTTGCACACACCCCCTTGCACAAACGCCAGCTCCAATATATACGCAAATGCCGATGTGTGAGTGCACACCTACTGGAATTTGTGCGAGGGCGGTGTGACACGTGCGTTTCTGAAACTGGCTTGTAATATACAAAATTCACATCTCCATAACATAAGAAGTGCAAAAGTGAAATCACACCCAGGTTAGTGAAGGAACAAGTCCCTGTGGTGATACCAAGTTTTCCTTAGAGAAGATGCAGTGCATATAATGAATAAATGTTTAATGCTGCCTCAGGGTAGATGGCATAATTATTATAAGACAAGAATTGTCAGTTTACAAAGAAACAACTATGCAAAGAACTGTTTGTCCTCATTTCAAATTAGAGATGTGCAGGGAATCCTAGATAGGATGTTCGGAGATGAGCACGTGGCCCAGACAGTCTGACTCCTTGTAGCTTGTACGCTTAGTCACTACAAAAAGACTGCCCCAGCCTTAACCAGTAGTGGACAGTTGCCCATATCAGAGAAGCTACTATCTAGTTTGTCCCAGTTCAGGCTTATAAACTGTCAGCGTGCAACCCAGCTTGCCTGCCTAGCAGCACGTGGGGAGGTTGGGGAAGAAAGGTATGTACCTCAAGAGCTTCTAATGACATATCTAATATAGTGTAGGGTAGGAAGAGATCTGCTAACACAAGCCTAGTGGGGAGAAAAGCATGATTTCTTCCCCAAGCTGAGGACGGTTAGCTGGACGACCTGATCTGAAAGTAGCTTCCCAGCAATGCACGTCTGTAAGGGACAGTGCTGCCGATGCTTTTTCTTCCACTGCTGTGTAATCAGCACATTGCTGGTGAGCATTGTCAAGCTGCCAAGCATCCAGTACATCAAGCTGTGAAGCAATCCAATGCTGCTCCTAATACGTTGGCACCAGTGCGGCCAAATTGGACCATGAGCTCTTTCTCTCACAGGCGCTCGAGTTTATCCCCAAAACCCTTTAGTACGTAAAGATGCTGAAGCGACATGTACTACAAATGGCTCAGCGGGGGGGGGGGGGGGGGGCACCATGCTACACTACCCAGCATGCGAGCATGTTTTTAAGACGGCATAGCTTCCCAGGAAAGACAGTCACCCACTAGCATTAGTTAATCTCTCCTGGGGCTGGCCTTTTGTCAGGTTTTTGTCAGGGCCTGGAGGAAGAAACAGTGGGCCCCTGTGGAGCAGTTTGCAAGTGGTGATTGGTGTCACCCTGTCTGGAGTGCCAACCTCTGAGCACACTGTCAAAAGCAGGGCAAACCCTCCAAACTGGTGGTATGTTATATAATTAGATTTCACCAACCCAGTCCCAAATGTGAACTCCCAAAGAATTACAATAGTCTTATAGTGGAGTCCCAGTTCAGTCAGCTTGCCTGGTTGGCAAGGTAGAAATATATAATGATTACTTACACCAAAAATCACAAAACATTCAGGTTTCAGAGTAGCAGCCGTGTTAGTCTGTATCCGCAAAAAGAACAGGAGTACTTGTGGCACCTTAGAGACTAACAGATTTATTAGAGCATAAGCTTTCGTGGACTACAGCCCACTTCTTTGGATGCATTCAGGTTACACCCAATTCCAAGAGACCAGTCACTCACCCAGGTCGATTTGCATCCTAGATTTCACGCCAAAGACAACACTGGTAGCCAATTCTATAGTAAACTAGCTACAGGTTTATTAGCTAAAAAAAAGGAATGAGAGTTATCGAGAGGTTAAAGCAGGTAAAAATATTTATATAGATGATTTATATAGACTATAATTTCAAAAGATAGCAGAGATGTAGTAATCTGCCAGTATCCCAAAAGTCTTTTAGGGCTACCCAGAGTAACTGTGGATTTGCGTGGTCTCGTTCAGTTATTCTGCCCTGTTCAAATCCAGCCAGTCCAGAGATGATGAATATTTCCTTGGGTCTATATTTATAGCTTCTTTTCACAGAAACCAAGCTGACAGCAACAGTTCTCACTGAGATCCGTTCTTCATGGAGGGTGGGGGGAAGAATACACTTAACAAAGTCTTTGATCACACACACACACACACACACACACACACACACACTGACTATTTGCTTTCCATGCGCAGGAATTAGCACTTTCCTGTTAAAGTTCTTCATTTGCATTACACAAGGCTTCTTTCTCATTTGATGGGTTACTTAATTCCAGGGGTCTATCCAATGCAACTGTTTGCTATTACATTATAACTGGGTACAGATAAGTGAAAACAATGCATGCAACATCCCACCAGTTTTTCATGACGTTTAAACACTAAACACATTCTTGCACATTTTAACCTCTACCTAGAACTATCCTAACACACAAGTGACCTGGCCTGTCTTCCAGCTGTGGGTTTGTCAGTTTTCAGCTGACACCTAGGCTTTACCCAGAGCTGGCACTTGGCTTACCAGCATCACAGCTGGTTCCTGAGACTGACATGTTGGCACACAAATCGTGTTTGCATGAAAATGTGCCAACACGGGCTGCAGACTTAGCTGCGTCTTGCTCTGTTATAGCCATAATGAGCTAGGAAAGGTCAGCTGGGGAGGTTTATTTTGGTTAATTACCAGACGTTAGTCATTTTTCCACATAGGCTGGAAGGGGTTGAAAGGTGGTTATAGTCAGTAATTGGTATCAATCTAAAATGGCCCCTTACTTAGCTTATCAACGCTCTACAAATGACATAGATCCAGGGTGTAACTCCAGTGATTTCAATAGTTCATGTGTCTTCTAGTCATAATTTGTTATTCCACTGACTCCTAGCCTGGCTTGGTGAATGGAGCTCAGTGAGGGAGATGGGAGTCTGTCCTGCCTCATGCATTATCAGGACAATTATTAGCTACCTGAGGGGGAGGGATAGCTCAGTAGTTTGGGCATTGGCCTGCTAAACCCAGCGTTGTGAGTTCAGCCCTTGAGGGGGCCATTTAGGGATCTGGGGCAAAAATCTGTCTAGGGATTAGTCCTGCTTTGAGCAGGGGGTTGGACTAGATGACCTCCTGAAGTCCCTTCCAACCCTGATACTCTATGATTCTATACCTTCTCAAGGCAGAAGTTCAGCTACCCCAATGACTGAGGACAGGAGTACCTGGATGGGTGATGATGAGTTCAAAAGCAGAAAGGCCACAGGTGGATTTTAAGATCCTGGGTTGAGTTTGAAGCACCAGCAGCTAGAAAAATCCATCTTTTGACTTATACATAGTGATTTGGGATCAGGGAGGGAGACTAAATATGTAACGTTGAGAATCACTTTTACTGAGTCCTTCTTCACTTAGAGTCTGATCCAAAGCCTGTTGACTTTGCTGGCTTTAGGTCCGCCCCCTTAAGAACATGTGATTGCCATCAATGTAGCTTGAGATATATCCCCAGATGCTGATGTGTTAATTACTTGTGCTAAACAATCTGTTCCACCTTGTATTTAGCTGTGACACTCTCGGTACCTTTCTGCAGGTCTGGGAAGAGCTCTGTGTGACTCGTAAGCTTGTCTCTCTCAGCCATCTTATGTCTCTAACTTCTTTCATGGTATTCCCAGCTCAGATGGCTGCAGCAGGAATTTGGTCTAGAAATTAACCTGGCACTTTACCTATGGGGGAAGGTATAACCCTACCTGATCCTTTTCACGTTTTGCTCCTTAGCACTGCGAGTTCACAAAGGCTATGTCTACACTGTAGCTGGGAGCATGCCCCCCAGCCCGCGTAGACAGACACGCACTAGCTTCGCTCAAGCTACTGCACTAAAAATAGCCAAGTGGACGTTACAGCAGGGGAGACAGCATGGGATAGCCACATGAGTACGAGCCTGCTTGACCCCCTGGGTCTGAGGTTGGGTGGTTAACTCGTGCCACAATGTCCACGCTGCTCCTTTCAGTTGCTAGTGAAAGCGAGTCTGTCTAGAAGAAACCACTCCTTGAAGTAGCTGCTGAGGTATGCAGGGGCAGGGAAAGCCTCTACTTCTCCTCCTCAACCTATTTGGACAGAATGTGACTGCACTCCCCAGCCGGTGGGGTGAGGGAGGAACGGTGACAGTTGCTGTTTGAGTGCAGATAGGCACCCAGACTCTTCTGGTCCAGACTCTCCCTGGAAAGCCGCAGAGGGGGTTTCCCTTACAACCCTGTTCTGTGACATGCACTGAAGTTTGCCAAGATAAATATTTATTTTCAGGGACCGGAATCCAGGCTTCCCCTTGCAAGTTCCTATTAACCCTGTGCAGAGAGCTGGGCGAGAAGGCCATTCACTTAACTGACTTGGGGCTCCGTTGTGCATATCATTAAGCAATGCCAGCACTCAAGTGTAGATTAAATCAGCAGGCAGAGAAAGCGCCTATCTAGCTGCCTGGCCTGCCTTGGAAGTCTGCAGGCTGATAAGGTGAGATAAACATTTATTTATTCAGACAGTTAACTCCTGATATGCTTAACTCTTACTCTGCAGAAACTGCTTCCCGTTCTTTCCCATGCATTATGATGAACGAAATGATGGACACCTTTCTCCATCTTGAAAAAATCCCTGGGAATTGCTGCCTTCTAACCAGGCTGCCATCTGCATTTCCTCAGAGGGTTTGATGCTTTGAGAATATTTGGCTTCACAAGGCACCTTGGGATGATGAATTGGTGTCCCTTGGGGTTACAGTGTTTTAATAAATCTAGGGGTTGCACACTGACAGTCTAGCCTGCTTTATAAGCTGTGTCCCAGCTTCACAGTGACCATCAAAGAAACATGTGTGTCGCAATGCAATAGAAAGTAGGGGCAGAAGGGATGCAAGTCGTTTTCCCGCAGATTAGAAGGAAGGTTGGACCCTGAGCCACTTGTTCCAGGTTGTGGGCATTCAGTACGATTGCACCTTATCTTCTGTTTTGACCACACAAAAACACCCCAAAACAGCACTGGGGAGGAAGGGAGGGAATTATTTAGCTATTACAAGCAAAATCCTCTAATTAAATCATCAAATGGGAAATGGGAAAGTTCTCTGGCAATATTGTGACAGCTTGCTCTTACTGAATGTGTCAGAAATGAATCACCCCCGTTTTATGTAGGTGGGCATAATATTAGCCATTCATAAAAATCTACCACGAAGATTAGAGGTCTTGCAATACATCTGTGGCCCTCCAAGGTTTCTTGCTTTTCATTGTGGCTATGTCTCCACTGGGAAAAGGTGTGTCCTTAACTCAGTTCACTAACCCACTTTAGCTAACAGGTTAAAATAGCCATGAAGATATGGCAACTCTGCTTTTCACTTGGGTTAGCAGCTCACGTTTAAAGCATACAAAGAGCCTGGGGCTGAACTTGAACTGCTAACCCAAGTTAAAAGCCAGATTGCCAGATCTTCAGTGCTATTTTAACCCAAGCTAACTAACCCGAACTAAGAACACACTTGATTTTTTTTCTCTAAGACGCCACCATTGTTAATCAAAACATGTCCATGCTGGCTGGAACTGACCGGTTGTCATCTCTCTCAGCTAGGGTTACCATATCTCATAAATAAAAAAAGAGGATCCTCCATGGGCCCTGGCCCCGCCCATTTCCCCACCCCTAGCCCCGCCCCAACTCCGCCCCTTCCCCGCCCTGACTCCGCCCCCTCCTCCCTCCCACTCCCAGCCAGGGGGAAAGGGCTGCTCCAGCGCTACCGGCTTCAGGGTTTGCCGGGCAGCCCCCAGACCCTGCGCCCCCAGCCGGCGCTTCCCCAGCGCAGCTGGAGCCCGGGAGGTGAAGCGCCCAGCCGGGGACACAGGGTCTGGAGGCTGCCCGGCAAACCGTGAAGCCGGTAGCGCTCTGGCTTTGGGCAGCCCCTATGCCTCCGGACCCTGCGCCCCCAGCCGGGCACTTCCCCTCCCGGGCTCCGGCGGCGCAGGGTCTGGAGGCACAGGGCTGCCCGAAGCCGGTAGCGCTCGGGCAGCCCGGCTCTTAAACAGAGCCGAAGAGGAGCAGAGCCTCCAGCCGCGGGGGCTCTGCTCCTCCCCGACTCTTCGGCTCTTAAGAGCCGGGCTGCCCGAGCGCTACCGGCTTCGGGCAGCCCCTGTGCCTCCGGACCCTGCGCCGCCGGAGCCCGGGAGGGGAAGTGCCCGGCTGGGGGTGCAGGGTCTGGAGGCACGGGGGCTGCCCGAAGCTGGTAGCGCTCAGGCAGCCCGGCTCTTAAACAGAGCCGAAGAGTCGGGGAGGAGCAGAGCCGCCATTTTCCCGGACATGTTCGGCTTTTTGGCAATTCCCCCCGGACGGGAAAATTGACTGCCGAAAAGCCGGACATGTCCGGGAAAAAGAGGACGTATGGTAACCCTACCCTCAGCTGTTAGGACTCTAGGATCTGTGGCCTGGTCTACACTGGGAAATCAGGTCGGTATAACGACATCGCTCAGGGGTGTGAAAAATCCACACCCTGCAGCGACGCAGTTCATAGAATCATAGAATATCAGGGTTGGAAGGGACCTCAGGAGGTCATCTAGTCCAACCCCCTGCTCAAAGCAGGGCCAATCCCCAACTAAATTATCCCAGCCAGGGCTTTGTCAAGCCTGACCTTAAAAATCTTTAAGGAAGGAGATTCCACCACCTCCCTAGGTGTAACCCATTCCAGTGCTTCACCACCCTCCTAGTGAAAAAGTTTTTCCTAATCTCCAACCTAAACCTCCCCCACTGCAACTTGAGACCATCACTCCTTGTTCTGTCATCTGGTACCACTGAGAACAGTCTAGATCAGGGGTCCCCAACGCGGTGCCCGCGGGCGCCATGGTGCCCGCTGGGGCGTCTAAGTGTGCCCGCGTACTGGCCGGCGGACAAGCATCTGCCAAAATGCCGCTGAATTTCGGCGGCATTTCGGCTGCGACACCTCTGCATGACGCCACTTGGCGGCATTTCGGCGGATGCTCATCTGCCGCCACGGTCCTCGGTAGCTCGTTGTCTGGCGCCCGCCAGACGAAAAAGGTTGGGGACCACTGGTCTAGCTCCATCCTCTTTAGAACCCCCTTTCAGGTAGTTGAAAGCAGCTATCAAATCCCCCCTCATTCTTCTCTTCTGCAGACTAAACAATCCCAGTTCCCTCAGCCTCTCCTCATAAGTCATGTGCTCCAGACCCCTAATCATTTTTGTTGCTCTCCGCTGGACTCTTTCCAATTTTTCCACATCCTTCTTGTAGTGTGGGGCCCAAAACTGGACACAGTACTCCAGATGAGGCCTCACCAATGTCGAATAGAGGGGAATGATCACGTCCCTTGATCTGCTGGCAATGCCCCTACTTATACAGCCCAAAATGCCATTAGCCTTCTTGACTACAAGGGCACACTGTTGACTCATATCCAGCTTCTCATCCACTGTAACCCCTAGGTCCTTTTCTGCAGAACTGCTGCCTAGCCATTCAGGCCCTAGTCTGTAGCAGTGCATGGGATTCTTCCGACCTAAGTGCAGGACTCTGTACTTGTCCTTGTTGAACCTCATCAGATTTCTTTTGGCCCAATCCTCTAAATTGTCTACGTATGCTATCCCTACCCTCCAGCATATCTACCACTCCTCCCAGTTTAGTGTCATCTTCAAACTTGCTGAGGGTGCAGTCCACACCATCCTCCAGATCATTAATGAAGATATTGAACAAAACCGACCATTGGGGCACTCTGCTTGATCCCAGCTGCCAACTAGACATGGAGCCATTGATCACTACCTGTTCAGCCCAATGATCTAGCCAGCTTTCTATCCACCTTATAGTCCATTCATCCAGACCATACTTCTTTAACGTGCTGGCAAGAATACTGTGGGAGACCGTATCAAAAGCTTTGCTAAAGTCAAGGAATAACACATCCACTGCTTTCCCCTCATCCACAGAGCCAGTTATCTCATCATAGAAGGCAATTGGGTTAGTCAGGCACGACTTGCCCTTGGTGAATCCATACTGACTGTTCCTGATCACTTTCCTCTCCTTTAAGAGCTTCAGAATTGATTCCTTGAGGACCTGCTCTATGATTTTTCCAGGGACTGAGGTGAGGCTGACTGTCCTGTAGTTCACTGGATCCTCCTCCTTCCCTTTTTTTAAAGATGGGCACTACATTAGCTTTTCTCCAGTCATCCGGGACCTCCCCCAATCGCCATGAGTTATATCAGCCTAGTCTCTGGTGTAAACAGTATTAGGTCAATGGGAAAATTCTCCTGTCGACCCAGTGACCACCTCTCGGGGAGGTGGAGTACCTATGCCAATGGTCAAACCCATTGGTTGTGTCTTTACTGAAGCGCAACTCTGGTGCAGCTGCAATGTTTGAAGTATAGACAAGCCTTGTCGCCCCCAGAGGAAATCTATTCTCTAAAAGCTGGAAATATCTGTGTGAGGAAAAATCTACCCACTGCTCCCATGTGCCCCTTTAACCCAACACATTGCAAGTTGATCTCAATCTAGGGAAGTGGCTTTTTCAAGAATAAATGACTATATGTAGCGAGCCCCACATAGGCTGGCACCAGGATTTGAACCCAGGACTTTCAGCGCTAACCTTGAGCTAAAAGAGAGAACTCCATTAAATGGTAGTAGTAGTAGGTTGTTACGCTCAAGTAGCCCAGCCACTAGCGGGGGATAAAACCTATACTGCACTAGTGTGGGTTATATTTACAGCGTAGCAAGTGACATACAATCATCCAACAGCATAGAGATACGGTATAGGTGACAGATGTCTGGCTTTACCTGCCAACTTGTTGAGAGTTGGTTTGAAATAACATACGAGACTCCCCACCACCATTGTGATTTCATAGGATTAGACATTGCATTAGTTACTGCTGACCCGGCAGAGTAGTTATCTGCATATCCTTCTTGTGGAGGATTTCTTTATATTATTTACTTCATTTAATCTATGTTGTTTATACTGAACTTTTAATTGTTCAGCTGGAAAGTGTCCAAGGACATTTGTGAGAACCTAGGTCAGTGATACATAAAAGACAGTCTTCCCTGGAAAAAACTGATTTATGTTCCTGTTTTCTGTAACACATGGGGGGAAAGGGAGACAAACTAGCAGTGACTTGAACTATAGAGGTTTTATGAACTGAATAAAAATATATACAGAGGATTAGCTTCTGCTCTCCTTTATGTCTCTGCAACCTCACTGAAGTTACTGGTGTTACATGGTGTAACTGAGAAGAATTTGGGCTTCTGTATAATTTAAATGTGAGACAGGATTATAGGTTTAATTGATCAAATTAGTCTGCTAGCGCACAAATCATGTTACATTTACATCCAAACCATGTAATCTGCACCTTTTTCATGCACAGACTTTCCTAATCCTCCAGTCTGCTTTGCTGGAATGGAGATTTTAAGATTGAGGATGTGGGGGCCAACCTAAGCTTCACCAAACAATTCTTGGTTCTAATAATTCATTATCTATATCATCCCCCATTATCTTGATGCAATTCCCTATCATAACACTATACAACACCATTCAGTCGGAAGGGTTCATATGCATTTTTAGACATGAGAATTATTTAAATAATTACTGAAGTACAGCCACCTCTGGGATGGAAGTTGGCAGCTGAGGGTACAGAAACAGCCCAACAGTTTTGCAGAAAAGGCCCAAATCTCTTCCAGAAAAAATGCAGAAAGACCACAACTTAACATACCAAACAAACCTATTGTAAAGCCAGAATTTTTTTTTTAAAATCCCCAATTAGTTTAAGAAAATTAAAAACAAACAAACAAAAAAACAAAAAAAACCCACCAGTAATGGATGGAGAAGTAATACGTAGGGATCCAGAAAGGTTAGAAATAAGATCAGAGAGAATAAAACAAGATTCAGTTTGGAAAAATTCAGGCTAATATGTCTGTGATTGGGGAGTGGGAGTAGGCTAAAATACAGATGTTCCACGAGCAAGAGAAACATGCAGAGCAGGAATGCTGGTGCAGGTATAGATCTGTAGGTGATAGTGGATAGCGGACAGCGTGTAAACTGAGTTTTTTTCAATACAATCAGCAGTTAAAAAAAAAAATACACCCTCCAATACTGTATTGGGTTACACAGGCAGAAACATTATATCCTGAGACAACGAAACAGTTCTGTAAGGGTCTGTAAGCAAAGGGACATTATTTTGTTTTTTAATTCTAGGCAACCGAATAGCATTGCTACTTGTGGAGGGAGCTGAGAAAAGAACAACAAAAAATAAGGGTGGTTTGGAAGGGATTGATTTATGTGGCGAGATTAAAGCAGCCAAACGTGTGCTGCTTGGCTGAGTGGTGATCAGAAGGGAACATGAGAGCCTGTTGGGGTTGTAAACGCCCAGAAGGGAGAGGAGTCATTTCGGGTGATATCACTGGGAATAATGGGATAAAATGAGCTATGGCAAATGGAGAGGAGAAGCTGCTAGAATGGGCTCTAATAGGCTGAGGGATAGTTTGCAAAGAGAAGTGGTGGAAGTCCGGTTGGAAACGGGACATTTGAAAGTGAACAGGACAAGGCACTAGTGAGTATAGTATAGGGAACAACCCGACCATGCCAGAGGAAATGGCCTTGAGTATTTATATAGACACACAAGAGTGCAGGGCTCTTTTATGCTCATCTCCTCATCTTCCACTTCTTTAATTTTTAAAAAGAAACCCATGGGAATGCTGCTAGGAACCAGATTTAACCCCTTTGTCAACTCCAACTTTTCTTCATCCTTTCTCTAAAATTGTGGCTTCCAGAGTTCTGTCCTCAATCCTTGTACTAAAGAACGGCTTGTTGTACTGTCTCTTTCTTGTCCAGATGCTCCAGACTGCTTAAGTTCAAGTGCATCGGGTTGCATGCGGAAAGCTAGAAGGCATTGACATTAGAGGGAGTTTAAATAGCCTGGCCTAGAGCACAGTACCAGCTAATGCCACACTGGGACAATCACTCAGCACAGTCAGTGGGACACGTGCCACCATGTGAATCAATATTAGTTCCTTGTAGCCACTGAAATTAACTGCCCCATACAAAATCTCTTTGGGCTGTAGACGTCCATCAGCAATGAAAGCATCCTGCAACCACAAAATCGGTTTGCCTGCCTGCAATGTCAATAAAAACAGAGAAGCTGGAAACAGGCCATGTTTGATCTGAAACATTCCTTCTTTTTCCCTTTCCCACCCCTCCCTCCACCCCCGAGTTAAGGGGTGAGAAGCACACAGGGGCTGAAGCCGATGGAAGTTGATAGAGTTCAGGGGGAGGGTGCTGCTCAGATCACTTCCTCCTGTTGTTCTCTCTCCTCTATATGGTAGCTCAGCTACAGGAGGGCAAGATCAGGCACATATATTCAGCATCGTTAGCATTGCTAGCTCCCTGGTGGCAGACATATCCTATGCTCTTCTGAAGGATAGGCTGCAGCAGCACCTCCTATGGAAGCACTCGTGTTTTCAAGATTTATAAATCCATTGTAGGGGGGGATCGTTTTTGTTCCCAGATGTGGCAGAAGAAGCCTTCAGTTGGGACGTGGGAGCAATTGTTTTAATTGAATCGAATGCCAGGTGGGTAGCATTGAAGGCTGAATTCTTTTATCTATCCACATAGCATGTACCGAACAGGCAGTAACACTAGACGCTTCCCCACCATTCCCAGCCAACGCACCTCTCCCTTCATCCGAAAGGTTCGTCTCTGTGTATGAGAAGGGTGCTCAGTCTCCATCTCCCTGCAACCCTTGACCTTTTGCGTCAGACTGTCAATACTGCCAATTAGTTCCCGGAAAGATGGTGTGTATGTTGGGGCAAGGGGCATTTTTTTTTGGTTTCATGGACAGTTGTCCACTTTGAAGGTGAGACCATCCAAATTCATAGGGAAGAATGGTCAGGTGATGAGAATTTTGACCACCGTATGGTGACCTTGAGGCAAAAGACTGAGCATTGTCCAAATGTCTGTGAGAATCTTTCCATTCACTTCACTGGGCTTCAGGTCCAACAACATCACATTGCCAGTCTCATGAGCCAACTTTTTTAATAGGCATACTCTTAAAAAACATGAGCAAACAGAGAAATCAGTAAATAAAATTAATTAAAATAGGGTGTCCGGTGTGTATTTATACCAGAGGTGGGCAAACTACGGCCGCAGGCCACATCCGGCCTGCGGGACTATCCTGTCCGGCCCCTGAGCTCCTGGCCCAGGAGGCTCGCCCCTGGCCCCTCCCCTGCTGTTCCCCCTCCCCCGCAGCCTCAGCTCACTGCAATGCTCTGGGCAGCGGAGCAGCGAGCTTCTGGGGCAGCGGAGCTGCCGAGCTGGGGCCTGACCCAGTGCTCTTTGCTGCGCAGCTGCCTGTCCTGGTGCAGTCGCGCTGCCAGCCACTGGTGCTCCAGGCAGTGAGGTAAGGGGGCAGGGAGCGGGGGGGTTGGATAGAGGGCAGGGGAGTTCAGGGGGTGGTCAGGGAGTGGGGGTGTGCATAGGGGTCGGAGCGGTCAGAGGGTGGGGAGCAGGGGGGTTGAATGGGAGCAGGGGTTCCGGGGGGGCAGTCAGGAAGGAGAGGAGGGGTTGGATGGGGTGGCGGGCGGCAGTCAGTGGCGGGGTGTCTGGGGGCAGTCAGGGAGACGGGGAGGTTGGATGGGGCAGGGGTCCTGGGGGGGGGGGGCAGTCAGAAAGGAGAGGGGGGGTTGGATGGGGCAGGAGGGTCCGGGGGCGGTCACGGGACAGGGAGCATGGGGCCGTCAGGGAACGCGGGGGTTGGATGGGGCTGGAGTCCTGGGGGGGCGCGCCTCAGGAGGCAAGAAGCGTGGGGGGCGGTCAGGGGCCGGGCCACTCCTCCATACAATTTCAGAAACCCGATGCGTCTCTTAGGCCAAAAAGTTTGCCCGCCCCTGAATTATACGCTGGAAAAGGTCCATGCTAATTCGTCTGATTTCTCACCTGCCTCACATGTGCTATAAAAGGAGATCTGATCATGTCTTTGGAAATAGTGGAGTCAAGTGTGTCAACTAAAAGTCTATATTTGTGGTTAACTCACCGCTGAGGTTAAAAAATATCCTGGCAAAATCTATGTTTACTCCGAAGGCCAGAGTAGATCTCTTGCATAAACAGTACTCATTTTACAAGTTTTTTCCAGGAAATTAAATTTTGAAAAGGGTTTTTGGTTCAGTATTTTTAAGAGGCTGACTTCAGCAGACTAACATGAGAACAATTGAATGATCCACCTGTGCAGTGGTTTCCCCAGGAATTGAAATGGGGGGGGGGGGTCAAATTTACTGGGGTGTGTGCGTCAGGGCCGATGAGGGGTGAGACCATGAGGGTGAAGGGGGGCTATATGGCACCATAGTAAAACCTGAAAAATGTTTCATGATCATTTTATTAGATTTAACTCATGTTTTAAAATCATCACATAAATTAAAGTTGGCTACTCAAGCCTTCTATGAAGCACTACGTCTACATCCTTCTTGGTTTATTTTGCACAACTCTGTTAATGAACTTCTTGAATGCAGTGCGTTCCTCTTTGGTGGCTTCTCGTGTGTCCGGTACTTCCATTCCTTCAATTGATATGCTCATTAGTTCATTCATATGATCAGGCAGAAGGTGACTTCTTTCAGAACACAAAATTCTATTAAATGATGAAAAAGAACACTCAACTGTAGCTGTTGTGACTGGGAGTAGCAAGAGATGAATTCCTACTTCTTTCATCCCAGGAAACATAGCACAAAGTTCGAGTCGAGCCACTAGTGATGATAAAAAAGAAGTTGAAGTCAAATCTTCATTCATTCATCGTATGATATTCTACTCTGTGTTCAAATTCTCTATTCTGTCCTGATCACATAGCAGCCCCATTGCTGGTAGTGCCTCACTCCACTCAACTGTCGGTGTTTTATAGGACAGGCATCTGTAAAAGCTATGTAGAGGTTGAGTAGAATCTAGAAGTCGCTGTTGGAGATTTTTAAGCATCAAGTCTGTGTACTTTTTCAGTTGTCTTAACAAACACTTCTTGTCCTCTTCACTTAGAGATTCAATATAAATGCCTTCATTAGTCAACTTCTGGACTGAAGTCTTTGCTTCTTCCAGTACTTTTTCAATGGATAGCTCTCTGATTGATCCAAATGTAGCTTCTATTGCTGGACAAAGATCTACTACTGTTGTAGCAGATGCCTGGATGGCATTGTTTAATGACCCAAGTGGTTTCAACAGTAGACTTACAAGAGAGAGAATGGCAACAGTCTTCTCTGAATGTAGTAGCTAAAGTAATCCACCAGCCTCACTTCTTAGATCCATCCCATCTTGGTAGATACTTTCCAAAGCCAGTAATAATGGCCACAGTAATTTTAAGACAACAGCCAAGGATCGCTCATGGGAAAGCCAGCGGGTTTTCCCAGGTTGGACTAATTTGAACTTCAGTTCCAGTGTGTCTTCTATATTTTCCAAGATATTCAGTCTTTTTGGACTCTTGCTGAAAAAAGAATATAATGAAGACATTAAATTTATAGCTTTTTAAATGTCTTTTGAAGATTCTGCAGCTCGTACTAGCGCGAGTTGGAGTAGATGGCCTCTGCAGTGTGTATAGGAGAGATTGGTGTTATAGTTTTCTCTGAGCAAAGCTTGTACTCCACCATGTCTTCCAGAGAAGTTTCCAGCTCCATCAAATGCACAAGCAGCCATCTGTTTGGGGTCCAACTGACAAGCATTTAACTCTTCTAAGATGTGGATTGTCACAGATGCAGTCGATGTGTCTTCTATAACTTGAACATCTAGAAATGCATCTACTGGCCTACCACTGACATCAAGATAACGTACACAATGATTTAATACTTGATGCCCATTTGCATCGATGCATTCATCAGCCATGTATGCAAATTTTTTGAATGTGGTGAGAGAGTTCTTCGCTTTTTCAGCTGTTGAGTGTTTCACTGTTGCACCGCATGCTTCTAGCCAGTCAGTTGAGTTTCCTGCAGAAAGATAAGTGAGCATTTGCTGGTCTTGTTCGGAACCAGTGTTCAACTTCAGGATGAACAAGTGACAATGCACTTAACATTGGCCTCCAGTTTGTAGTGTGTGGTATCTCTTGCTTAAATAGAAAGTATGATGCCACAGCTATGTTTGTTCTGTCTCCAGCATTCTTAATAGCCTCATTAAGTACTTCTAAAATTGGCTTTGAAAGTGGGCTTCTAAGGCTTTCTGCATGTTGATGCAGTCCAGAGGCCTGATGTTTTGCTGCCTTGTCATGTAGTTTGTCAGCATTGGCTTTGCTAATTGATCTGACAAACCAAGCTCCTCCAATTTTACCAATTATAGCATTGGAAAGCTTTCCTTCTTCATAAGCTTTTTTGCAAGAGGTGCACCAGTAGCCATCTTTTGTAACTTCAATAAATGGGAACACTTTGACCGACAAACATCGGTTTCTTCAGTAGATAGCTGTATTTGTGCTTCGGGCTGGTCGGATGCAGATACACCTCTTGAACCTTCAGATGACATGTTGATATATTCTTGGTTCTTGATGTGTTCTTCACCTTGGTTAGTTTTTGAGGCCTTTGAGTGGAAAATTTTTTGTATTGTTTTTTGTCTTTTCATTTTCACTTTGACCTGCAACATATAAAAGAGAGATGAATACATTAAATGTTTTGTTAAGAGAATGCAAATTTAACATAAAGATAATGCAAAATACACCAAAACACATAACAGGTCTAGATTTCTAAAAAAATATAATTTTTTTTAAAAATGTATTTAATTTAAATTGACTTTCGAAAAGTAAGCCATCATGGGATAAGAGGGAAGTCCTCTCATGGATCAGTAACTGGTTAAAAGATGGGAAACAAAGGGTAGAAATAAAGTATCAGTTTTAAGAATAGTGAGAGATAAATAGTGGTATCCATGAGGGGTCAGTACTGGGACCATTACTGTTCAACATATTCATAAATGATCTGTAAAAATGGGTAAACAGTGAGGTGGCAAAATTTGCAGATGATACAAAACTATTCAAGATAGTTAAGTCCAAAGCAGACTGAGAAGAGTTACAAAGGGATCTCACAAAACTGGGTGACTGGGCAACAAAATGGCAAATGACATTCAATGTTGATAAATGCAAAGTAATGCACATTGGAAAACATAATCTCAACTATACATACAAAATGATGGGGTCTAAATTAGCTGTTAACACTCAGGAAAGAGATGTTGGAGTCACTGTGGATGGTTCTCTGAAAATATCCACTCAATGTGCAGCGGCAGTCAACAAAGCAAACAGAATGTTGGGAATCATTAAGAAAGGGATACACAATAAGACAGAAAATATCATATTGCCTCTATATAAATCCATGGTACATGCACACCTTGAATACTGTGTGCAGATCTGGTCACCCCATCCCAAAATTGATATATTGGAATTAGAAAAGGTACAGAGATGGGCAAATAAAATGATCAGGGTTCTGAAACAGGAGGAGAGATTAAAATGACTGGGAATTTTCAGCTTAGAAAAGAGACAACTAAGGGGGGATATGATAAAAGTCTATAAAACCTTGACTGGTGTGAAGAAAGTGAATAAGGAAATGTTATTTAATCCTTCACATGACACAAGAACTAGCAGTCACCCAGTGAAATTAATAGACAGCAGGTTTTACAAAAACAAAAGGAAGTACTTCTTCACACAACATAAAGTCAACTTGTGGAACTCTTTGCCAGGGGATGCTGTGAAGACCAAAACTATAACAGGATTAAAAACAGAACTAGATAAATTCCTGGAGAATAGGTCCATCAGTAGCTATTAGCCAGAATGGGGAGGGATGCAACACCATGCTCTGTGTGTCGCTAGCTTGTTTGCCAGAAGCTGGGAAAGGGCGACGGGATGGATCACTTGATGATTACCTGTTCTGTTCATTCCCTCTGAAGCACCTGGCCTTGACCACTGTCGGAAGACAGGATACTGGGCTATATGGACCATTGGTCTGACCCAGTATGACCATTCTTATGTAAAAATTAATTATAATAATAAAAATGTTTAGTACAGAAACTTCCCAACATAATGACCTCTCAAGATAGAAACGATGTGAGATAACAACCTTGGCAAATAATGCATTTTAAAAATTTTGGCCTACTAGGAAACACATTTATATAAGTTTAGATTCCCAGTCACAAATCTAGCATTCTGGAGCAAAGTCACTAAAATATAGTCCAACAAACAAATGTTTATTTAATGTGCCCCTCACTTTTCCCTCCACCACACCCCACTCACCGGTGTTGTCCTGGGTCAGTGGAGACTCAGAGTTCAGAGGTGCTTTCACGTGAGTACAGACACCTCCCAGGTGGGGAGCAAGAAGGCATCTTGCTCGTTCCTCCAGATGCTCACTGTTCGCTCTGGCCACTGTTGTTCGTTGTGCCACTGTTCACTCCACCGCTCTGTTGCCAATGGCCTTGCGCAGTCACCTTCTGCTGCCACCTGGCACTGTGACCTCTGCTAGTTGGTCTCTTGAGGTTCCACCCAGCTCTCAGTGATTTCAGCTGAGCTCTTAGTGGGGGAACCTCGCTGCTAGTGCAGTCTGCGCCCTCTTTTCCACAGAAACACTGTCCCCACAGCAGGACTAAGCACTTAGACCTGATTATCAGTGATTTCAGCTGTAGTGGTCACTTAACAAAACAAAAGACTATCTATGGAGCCTAATCAGCTCTGTCTTTAAACAGTGGAGAGGGGCAGGTCAAATAGTACTTGTGACTCAGACAGACCATCAAGCAAAACACCGGTCCCCACCCCCTCTCTTGATGCCCTCAATCAGCACAGGCGAAGTACAGTTCTACTGCCCTTTACTCATACAATAAGAATAACAACATTTCATTACCCCGCACATTCAACTGATTTGTAACCCAACCCCAGCCAAAATCTATCACTTGGGCAACACAGCTCTGTTTGCAGAATACCTAGGTAGATTAGGTGTGAATGTAAATACAATCTGGTCTTGAAGCCTTTTCCCCCAGCTCATCACTAGCTGTCGGGGAGAGCTCATTTAGAGTTTGCTTACAAATCATGATTTGAAATTATTAGATTGGCCAACATCACCGAAATGAATGCACTGACATTGTCATAAAAAACAACAGCTGTGTAAGGAAGCTAGTCCTATGTTCATACTTTTCAAATCCATTATACTTTTTCAGATACACATATTTTGTCATACACTGTATATGCTTTTAAAGTGTGTATTAATGTTTCAATTTCAATTCAGATTTCCAAACCGTCATTAAATCGGCATGTAACTAGCTCACAAAACTGGGGGGGGGAGGTGTTGGGAAAATTCAGGGGGGATGTAGGAGGGGGTGTAGGGAAATCACTGCACCTGTGGCCTCCCTAAATTGAGGATCTAGTTTCAGGATTTGGGTGGAGGGGGTGGTTTTGGGTGGGTTGTTGGTTTTGGGTCACTATCTTCAACTTCTTTTAAAGGTGGATCTATTTATTTGTTTTATTTGTTTGTTTGTTTGCATTTATTTGAGCCACATGCAAAATTCTCAAGATGGAAAACTTGAAATGGCGATGTTGGCAATTCTGCTTTGTCTGTCGTAGCTCTAGCCAATGTTAGACTCTGAAGCCTGAATTACTGCACCTCCCTGAAACTCCTGGGGGCCCCTGATGGGAGCAAGGCTTAAAGGCACAATGGGCCTGATCTAAAGCTCATTGAAGTCCAGTTAGTCTTCCCATTGACTTCAGTGGACTTTGAATTAGAGCCTCAGATACCATGATAGGCACCTTAGACCAATAAAAGTTGCATTAGATAAGGAATGTGGAATGGATGCAACTCACCTTTGTGCCAGGGAGCCTAACTCCACAAGGGGAGGGATAGCTCAGTGGTTTCAGCATTGGCCTGCTAAACCCAGGGTTGTGAGTTTAATCCTTGAGGGGGCCATTTAGTGATCTGGGGCAAAAATTGGGGGTTGGTTATGCTTTGAGCAGGGGGTTGGACTAGATGACCTCCTGATATCCTATGAATTATAGGCTCTCCCTGTGCACACTGAGAGCCCAATCCAAAGATTTTTGAAGGACTTTAGATCAGGTCCTGAAGGAGGAAATGAACCTGCAAAAATAGTAAATGTAACCATCTAAGTAAAGTCTGCATAGTAGTAATGCATATATAAAAGGTGGGCAGAGTTAAGGTTCGGTGCCTACAAGAGTTAAGGTTGCATGTGCAACACTGAGTTAATGATTTCCTGGCTTTTGAGCGCTTTACTTTGCAGCCGTGACATTTTCTTAAAGACGGTTCTCTTTGCCTAGCGAATGTAACTTCTCAAAGCTTCAGCCGAGACAAAAACTGTTCTTCAGTATAAACTTTGTCCCTGATTGTCTCCCTCTTCCTCTGCTGGGGAGTGGCTGCATCTGAATTTTGCCTTCATACAAGTCAAAATGACAAAAAAAATTTACACTTCCTTCCCTTAGTATGAAGAATGTTGCAAAAGCAGTATTAGTTCAGGCTGATGCACTGGGAGAGGGAAACTGACACTCTCCAATTTATGGTCAGCTGTCACATGCAGGCAAAGGCAGTGATGCATGAATACGCTGCTAGTGCCACACGAGTACCACTTTTAATCCTCTTCTTTTTTTTTTTTTGGCACCTCCCTCCCCTTCTGACCTTCAGCAAAGAAATCCTGTGGGCCTTATTTTTTGTGCTTAGATTCAGGCCAGAGCCTGATTTTTATTTTTTATTTATTTTTTGGAGAGAAGTTTGGAATAAATCAAATGAGTTGCATCTGAGAGAAGGAAAGCTGAGACAGGGAAGGCGTTTTGAGAGTTTCCTGGGTTGCTCCACTTTGCTATTCAAAACCAGAGAGGGGATCCAGACTGGAGCGCCAACTCCGCATCCCTTAAACGTAAGGAGATGAGCTGAATCCACTGTGGCCTTGCCTCTGGATCAGATCTGGAACTGGAATGGATGGGGGGGTGGGCTGATCTTAGCCCGAAATGGGAGAATTCTTGCAAGAACTGACATTATGATTAATTATTTTGTATTGCAACCACAATCAGGGCCCCATTGTGGTAGGGACTGCACAAACACACACCAGGAGCCAGGCCCTGTCCTGACAAGTTTTTAGGGCTTGTCTGCAAGGGGGAATTTGCCCAGAATCGCTATTCCGCACTAGCTGCCCATGTGCACACTCTTATTCCACATTAAGAGCACCTTTGTGTAGATTAGCCTAAACTGCTTTGGACGTGATTAATCTAAACCGCAGAAAGACACTCTCAGTGCAGAATAAAAGTGTCCACATGGCACGTTAATACAAAATAGCAATTAAGCTTTAAATTCACACCTAATTTATTTTGCAATCGCTTCCCCATTATACAACTCTTAGTCTAACTAGACAAAAGAAGTACTTGTATTGTTCCCATTTTGCAGATGAAACTCAGAGAGATTAAAGCCTGGTCCACACTAAGCCCCCAGTTCGAACTAAGATACGCAACTTCAGCTACGTGAATAACATAGCTGAAATCGAAGTATCTTAGTTCGAACTTAAAGGTACTTACCGCGGGTCCACATGCAGCAGGCAGGCTCCCTTGTCGACTCCGCCTACTCCTCTTGCAGAGCAGGATTACCGGCGTCAACGGCGAGCACTTCCGGGATCGATTTATCGCGTCTAGACAAGATGCGATAAATCGATCCCAGAAGATCAATTGCTGGCCGCCGAACCAGCGGGTAAGTATAGACGTACCCTTAGGGTATATCTACACTGAAATGTAAACCCAGGATTTGAACTGAGGCTCAGGCCTAACTCCCCTTCTGTCTACACACAAATCATGCTAAACCAGGGCTTAGACCCAGGGTCCCAGGACCCCACAGAAGTGGATGGTCCAAGCCTGAATCAAGCTGGGACCCAGAGTTCAAGCTCTATTGCTTTGCAGTGTAGACATAGCCCCATTAGACTCATGCTCTGGGAGTCTGCCAAAAGTATCCCACAATTCCAAAGGGCGACTTCCTTCGTCCTCTGGACAGTCAAGTTTGTTGGACAGTCAAGTTTTCCGACACTGCACCATGAACAAAGGGCTAGAGCGGCCACATTTTGAGAGGGTGGTTGGACTTGGGCCCGCATAATGCAGTGTAGATGCTGGCACCCCCAGGTTGGGACCCAGGATTCAACAATTCCTAACCTGGAGTTACAAATGCGTGTAGACACTCATGATCTAGGTCAACAAACCCAGAGTCTGCAACTTGAATTCTATTAACCCATGGCTTACATTGCAGTGTAGTCATACCCTTAGTGACTTGCCCAAAGTCATACAGAAAGTTAGCAATTGAACTATGATCTTATTAACCAGAAGACCATCCTTCCTTTCCAGGCCAGCTGTGAGATTTCTGAATCAGCTCACCCTTCTCCTGGATTAGCCAGGAACCCAGTCTTCTAAGGGCTTGTTTATATGCAGACACTTAGAGTATGGCTTCACTGCAGAGCCTATGTCGGCATGGTTATGTTGGCATAGCTGTGTCAATATATACCCCTGGGGTAGACCAAGCCAACACAAACAGAAGGCATTTTTCTGTCAGTGTAGGAACACCAGCTCCCTGAGTTGTATTAGTTCTGTTGACAGAAACTCTTTTCTGTTGACATAGCTTCATGTACACTGGGAGTTTGTCAGCATACCTATGTCAGTCACAGGTGTGGTTTTTTCACACCCCTAACCAGCATAGCTATGCCAATATATCTTTTAAGTATGGATCAAACCTGAGGAATGTGAATCTGAATTAACTAAAAGTTTAAATTTTAAGTGGATTATTTAGTTATCAATAAGAGCATCCCCATGGGTTTAATGTGGTTTAACTAATTCATTTTAAATTCATATCTTTAGTTAATTCAGATTATTTTTTCTGAGCATCCTATGTAGACAAGCCCAATAGCAACTCTATATCCAAACATGCTTGCTCAACTCATCTCTTAACAGGGAGAAGGTGCTGACTCTCCTAAGGTATGTCTTCACTACCCGCCGTATCGGCGGGTAGCGATCGATTTATCGGGGATCGATATATCACGTCTCGTTAAAACACGATATATTGATCCCCGAACGCGCTCCCCGTCGACTCCGGAACTCCACCGGAGCGAGCAGCGGTAGCGGAGTCGACGGGGGAGCCGCGGCCGTTGATCCCGCACCGTGTGCACCCCAGGTAAGTCGATCTAAGATACTTCAACTTCAGCTACGCTATTCATGTAGCTGAAGTTGCGTATCTTAGATCGATTCCCCCACCCTAGTGTGCATTGGGCTCTAGTGTGTGTCTAGGGTACATGCTCTGGGAGTGTGAACATTTGATGTAATACTGTAGGTTTCCTCCTCAAGCCCTCCAATCCCCTTCAGCTGCTAGGACATAGTGTGGGAGACTGAGAGCAAAAGCCACACCGTATTCACAAGCAAACGCATTTGTTGTGGAGTATGATTCTGTAAAATGCCTGTAGCCTCTGAACTGTTCTGTTACAGTGAAGGAGAACACTTGTCCTTACACTTCTCCCCTTGCAACAGGCAAACTCATGTACCCTTGTACTTGCCAGTGAACTTTGGGAACACTTTTCAGTCTCCGAAACCCTGTAAGGCTAGGTCTACACTACCCGCCTGAATCGGCGGGTAGATATCGACCTCTCGGGGATCGATTTATCGCGTCCCGTTGGGACGCGACAATCGATCCCCGAATCGGTGCTCTTACTCCACCAGCGGAGGTGGGAGTAAGCGCCGCCGACAGAAAGCCGCAGAAGTCGATTTTGCCGCCGTCCTCACAGCGAGGTAAGTCGGCTGCGATACGTCGAATTCAGCTACGCTATTCACGTAGCTGAATTTGCGTATCTTAAATCGACTCCCCCTTGTAGTGTAGATGTGCCCTAAGTGTATTTGTTCAGCCCCAACCATACATGGCACACAAAGCACTTTGCAAAGAGTAATTAATTGAGCTGCACAACTCCCTTTTGAAGTCTGTCGGTATTATTATCCCTGTTACACAAATGAGAGAACTAAGGCATGAGATTTTCAAAAGTGGCTGCCAATTTTAGGTGTCTGGGTTTGGGCCAGATGTTCAGAGGTGCTGAGTACTTAGTCTCATTTGAAGTTACTTGGAAAAGCAGGCGTATGTTGTCTCAGATTGAGATGCTCAAAATCAGGGGTTACTTTTCAAAGCATGTTGACCCTGGGTACTTCCCTGAGACCAGGCGGGAAGCCTGTAGGAGAGCCAAGAATAGCCCTGACTGCCAGCCCTATGCTCTAGCTGCATCACCATCCTTCCCTACCATCAGCCCCCCTCCTATTTTCTTGTGATCGGAAATATCACTGAGTCCCCCAGTAAGCGTAATACTTCGAGCTGTGTAATAATAGAGCTGATTGAAAAATGAAAAACTAGCTTAACAAAAACAATGAACTTTCGAAGTATTGTTTTCCTTTTGAAGGGCTGGGGGGGGACTTTTCATTAGATCAAAAATCTCAATGAGGTTGGTTTTGATTCCCCCTTCTTCCCCTCCCCCCAAATGTACAGGATGCATTATTTAAACAATCAGAGAGGTAGCCGTGTTTGTCTGGATCTGTAAAAAGCAACAAAGAATCCCGTGGCACCTTATAGACTAACAGACATATATTGGACATATATAAGCTTTCGTGGGTGAATACCCACTTCGTCAGACTCATGTGGTGGAAATTTCCAGAGGCAAGTATAAGGATTAAACAAAGACTGTGAATGACCAGCCAACTACAAAAGCAGTTTCTCCTCTCTTGGTTTTCACACCTCAACTGCTAGAAGAGGGCCTCATCCTCCCTGATTGAACTGACCTCGTTATCCCCAGACTGATTCTGGCCTGCATATTTATACCTGCCTCTGGAAATTTCCACCACATGCATCTGACGAAGTGGGTATTCACCCACGAAGTTTATATATGTCCAATATATGTCTGTTAGTCTATAAGGTGCCACAGGACTCTTTGTTGCTTTTTATTTAAACAATGGCACTTTCCGGCCCCCAACCAATTCAAAATTCCAACCACACCCCTGACTACCACAGGTGTGCCAGTATAAGCTTTAAATGTAGACCAGGCCTTAGTCTTTGGAGCCCATATCCTCAGAGGTATTTAGGCACCTAACTCCCGTTGATTTCTGCGTGTGGCAAAGAGCACAGCAAGGAAAAAGTTTGGGGTCTTGCCCTGGGGGACACCCAACATCCCATGAAAACATTTTAGGTCGGGGCTGGCCCTATCCTCTTCTCTGGCATTGATAGTAGAAGTAGGAAGAAATACCCCTCCAAAGCTCCTTAACCCTTTCAAAAGCGTATCTAGAACAGAGCGAGCTTCTGGGCTGATTTCCCTTTCTGAGGGCTTAGGACCTGTTGTTTCTTGGGGCTCTGTAAATCATATGGTCCACTAACTTGTGGGTGCGGTTGTATGTATTTGTGTGTCTCTCCCTCTCCCTTCTGCCCTCTGCTTTCTTGTTCAGTTATTCTTAGTTATAAATACTCTGTGTAAGTGGCAGGTATCAAGATCAGTCTAAGGAGACAAGCTGATTCCGTGTGGTGTCTGCAAAGGGTAATTTAAAAGGGCCTTAGCTCCATAACCGTTAAATCAACAGACAGTGATTTGATTTCTATAGGCCCCTGAGTCCTCCCTCTGGAGAGGCTGCTATGAAACTTCTCAGAGTGCAAGTCCTGTGACAGAAGCCGACTTTATTACTGTGGTTCTTGAGATGATCTGAAGCCAGGGGGCAGGGAAAGTAAAACAGAAACTGAGCTGGAAGGAACTCAAACATCTCTGACTGTTTTTTTTCTTTCTTCCTTTTGTGTTTCTGCAGATGGCAAGTGACTCTCTATGACTTAAATGAGCATCAAGGCGCCTGTATCACCTGGGACCGAGGCCACAGGATGATCTTAATGGTCACATTAATTAAATAATTTTAAGGAAAAAGCAATCTTCTTTTATCTAGCTCCTGTCATTCAAGTTTTACTCTCATGCAGGAAACCTAGTCTCTGACACTGATATTAATTACCTCTCAATCTTCCTGAATGGGTAAAGGAAATCATCGTTATCAGTTTTGATTAAATGCTCAGTGAGAGAAATTAGCAGCTTCCAGGCGAGTTGAAGAGCGAGATTTGGGATCATTTTTAAAAGGGGGGAAAAAAGGACAATCCAATTTTTCTTCTTTAAATCACCAAGGGTAAAACGAAGGCTCTCCCCTTGCCAGTGAAGATAACTGAATTGCTTTGTTTGGCCTAAACACCTGATCAGAAAAAAACCCTGTGAACCTGCGACAACCTTTGTCTTTGCCTTACCACAGTCACTGAGTCACGGGCTGACAGCCTTACGAAGGAACCCCAAAGGAAAGATGGTCGCCATGAAGAAGAAAAATCTGAAAATGTTTACGCTTGCCTTATTGTTTGTCATCACGATAACGTCGTTCTTGCTGAATTACACTCACAGTTCGGTGATGGTCACCTGGGATCCCAAGCAGATTGTCATGCAGTTAAAAAAACTAATGAATTACCCCCAGAGACCATGCAGCTGTAATTCATGTGTTCCCGAGCTGGGACTTTCCTTCTGGTTCGATGAGAGGTTTAATCAGACTATTCAGCCTTTCCTCACCACTCGGAACACCTTCATTCCAGAAGAGAGCTACAAGTGGTGGCTGGTAAGAGAGTGTGTGTGTGTGTGTGTGTGTAAAATTTGTAGTGTAATTATTGTTTGTATTTCAGTAGTAATTAGAGACCTCAACTGGGCCTAGGCACTGTCCCCGCAATTTCACTTGAACACAGAAATCTTCTACCCTTCCTGACCTAAACTCTTATATTGTGCCATCCTGTGTGCAGTGGGGAGGCCCCTCCCACAGATCCTTTCTTTCAGACGGGGAGAATTCAGATTTGGGAGGGCGGTTTCAAACAGTTTGGGAGGGAGCTAATTAGCTATTGCAGTTAGCCAGCTTGAGAGCCAATAGGAAATTCCCGTTGACTGTGAGAGTTAATTGGCTATGGAGTAGAAATCCCTATTCTGAAATGAAGCCAGTCCCTTCCACTGTGCCTCGTTCGTATTCTCCAGTCCTGAAATCCTTTCAGCCAGCTCCTCAGAGGTGTTTAGGTGCGTAACTCCGATTGAAATCAATGGGAGTTATGCTCCTTTCTGTGGTTTTATGTGTCATCATAAAAGGGCGGCCTGCTCTGGGTTCAGCCCACCCTATTTACTAAGGAATAGAATATCATGGTTGGAAGAGACCTCAGGAGGTCATCTAGTCCAACCCCCTGCTCAAAGCAGAACCTACCCCAACTAAATCATCCCAGCCAGGGCTCTGTCAAGCTGGGCCTTAAAAACCTCTAAGGATGGAAATTCCACCACTCCCTAGGTAACCCATTCCAGTGCTTCACCACCCTCCTAGTGAAATAGTGTTTCCTAATATAACCTACACCCCCCACAAACACTGCAACTTGAGACCATTGCTCTTTGTTCTGTCATCTGCCACCACTGAGAACAGTCTAGATCCATCCCCTTTGGAACCCTCCCTTTTCAGGTAGTGCAAGGCTGCTATCAAATCCCCCCTCACTCTTCTCTTCTGCAGACTAAATAAGACCAGTTCCCGCAGTCTCTACTCATAAATCATGTGCCCCATGATACTGGCTGTCAACTACACATCAAGCCATTGATCACTACACGTTGATCCCAATGATCTAGCCAGCTTTCTATCCATCTTATAGTCCATTCATCCAATCCATACTTCTTTAACTTGCTGGCAAGAATACTGTGGGAGACCATCTCAAAAGCTTTGCTAAAGTCAAGATATATCACATCCACCGCTTTCCCCATATTCACAGAGCCAGTTATCTCATCATAGAAGGCAATCAGGTTGGTCAGGCATGACTTGCCCTTGGTGAATCCATGCTGACTGTTCCTGATCACTTTCCTCTCCTCTAAGTGCTTCAAAAGGAAGCAGACCCGAGCAGAGATCAGCTCAGTCTCCTATACAGAGTAACAGGAAGCTGCCCAGGAGGGATTTTCAGGGATACTAGAGTGGAGTAGAGAGGCTGCTGGGCAGCGAGTAGTCTCCAGCAGAGAAGTCTGGAGCATAGGGAGTGAGGCTACAGGCAGGAAAGGTCTGGGAGTGACATAATAAGGCCAGGCCAAACAAAGGGCTAGATCCCCACTTTGAACTTTAGGGTACAAATGTAGGGGCCTGCATGAAAACTTCTAAGCTTAACTACCAGCTTAGCTCTGGTTCGGCTGCCACCATTTCAATAGATTCCCTCCCTGGGAAGCCTTGAAAAACCTTCACCAAATCCCTGGTGAAAACAAATCCAAACCCCTTGGATCTTAAAACAAGGGGAAATTAACCATTCCCCTCCTTCCTCCCACCAACTGCTGGTGAATCAGTTCCAACCCCCCTGGGATCTACAACAGGGAGAAATTAACCATCCCCCCTCCTTCCTCCCACCAACTCCTGGTAAATCAAGATCCAAAACCCTGGGATCTTAAAACAAGGAAAAATCAATCAGGTTCTTAAAAAGAAGGTTTTTAATTAAAGAAAAAGGTAAAAATCATCTCTGTAAAATCAGTATGGAAATTAACCTTACAGGGTAATCAAACTTAAAGAGCTCAGAGGACTCCCCTCTAGTCTCAGGTTCAAAGTACAGCAAACAAAGATAAACACTCTAGTAAAAGGTACATTTACAAGTTGAGAAAAACAAAGGAAAACTAACACGCCTTGCCTGGCTATTTACTTACAAGTTTGAAATAGGAGAGACTTGTTTAGAAAGATGTGGAGAACCTGGATTGATGTCTGGTCCCTCTCAGTCCTGAGAGCGAACACCCACCCAAACAAAGAACACAAACAACAGCCTTCCCCCCCCAAGATTTGAAAGTATCTTGTCCCCTTGTTGGTCCTTTAGGTCAGATGCCAGCCAGGTTACCTGAGCTTCTTAACCCTTTACAGGGAAAAGGATTTTGGAGTCTCTGGCCAGGAGGGGTTTTATAGTACTGTACACAGGGCAGCTATTACCCTTCCCTTTATAGTTATGACATGCTCCCCAAATCACAGATAGTGTTGGATGTTCGGTTCCACACTGGCTGTGATTTCTTCCTGGAGTTCTAGGAGAAAACAGAGTTAATAAGACACATGTACCTTTAGACATACTACTGATTATATAAAAACTAACAATATGTTTCATTCCAAGAACAATTGTTAATCAGTTAACTCTGGGAAACTTTCCCGGGAGAGTGCATCAGCCACTTTGTTAGAAGCTCCCGAAATGTGTTGTATTTCAAAATCAAAATCTTGGAGAGCTAAACTCCACCGAAGAAGTTTTTTGTTATTTCCCTTGGCGGTATGAAGCCACTGTAGCGCAGCATGGTCTGTTTGTAGTTGGAAACGCCGTCCCCAAACATATGGGCGTAGCTTTTCCAGCGCGTACACAATGGCATAGCATTCCTTTTCGCTGATTGACCAATGGCTTTCCCTCTCAGACAGTTTCTTACTGAGAAATACGACAGGATGGAATTCTTGATCCGGTCCTTCCTGCATTAAAACTGCTCCCACGCCTCGCTCGGACGCATCTGTGGTTACTTGGAACGGTTTGTCAAAGTCTGGGGCCCTTAGCACAGGGTCAGACATGAGTGTTGCCTTAAGCTGGTTAAAGGCCTTTTGACACTCATCAGTCCACTGAACTGCATTTGGCTGTTTCTTTCTGGTTAGGTCTGTCAGCGGGGCGGCGATTTGGCTGTAGTGGGGTACAAATCGCCTATAATATCCAGCCAAGCCTAAGAAGGATTGGACCTGTTTCTTAGACTTTGGAACCGGCCACTTTTGGATAGCATCCACTTTGGCCTGTAGGGGATTTATAGTTCCTTGACCCACCTGGTGCCCCAGGTAAGTCACTCTGTTTTGGCCTATTTGACACTTTTTAGCCTTAACAGTTAGTCCTGCCTGCTGGATGCGCTCAAAAGCTTTTTCCAGGTGCTCCATGTGCTCTGCCCATGAATCAGAAAAAATGGCCACATCATCGAGGTAGGCAACTGCAGATTCTCCCAATCCCGCTAGGAGACCATCTACAAGTCTTTGGAAGGTGGCGGGTGCATTTCGCAACCCGAAAGGGAGTACATTGAATTCATACACCCCTGCCTGGGTGACGAAGGCTGACCTTTCCTTAGCGGGTTCATCTAGTGGTACTTGCCAGTACCCCTTGGTTAAGTCCAAAGTAGAGATGAATTGGGCATGTCCCAATTTCTCCAATAGCTCATCTGTGCGTGGCATTGGATAGTTGTCAGGACGAGTTACAGCATTTAGCTTACGGTAGTCCACGCAAAAGCGTATTTCCCCATCTGGTTTGGGAACTAGAACCACTGGAGATGCCCATGCACTCTTAGAGGGGCGGATTATACCCATCTGTAGCATGTCCTGGATCTCCCTTTGTATAGCAGTTTTGGCCTGAGGTGACTCCCGGTAGGGTGGGGTCCTAATAGGGTGAGCATTACCTGTGTCAATGGAGTGGTATGCCCGTTCGGTCCATCCTGGAGTGGCTGAGAAAATTGGTGCAAAGCTTGTGCACAGCTCCTTTATCTGCTGTCGCTGCAGACGTCCAAGGGTCGTGGAGAGGTTCACCTCTTCCACGCCACCATCCTTTTTTCCTTCGTAGTAGACACCTTCAGGCCACTCCGCGTCATCTGTTTCCTGGGCTGTAAACTGGCAAACGTTTAATTCTCTGGAATAAAAGGGCTTAAGAGAATTAACATGGTATACCTTAGGCTTTATGTTGGAGGTGGGGGAGGCTATGAGATAGTTAACAGCTCCTAGGCGCTCCTGGACCGTGAATGGTCCTTCCCACGACGCTTCCATTTTATGGGCCTGGAGCGCCTTTAAGACCATGACTTGGTCTCCTACTTTGAAGGACCGTTCTCTGGAATGTTTATCATACCAGGCCTTTTGCTCTTCCTGAGCATTCTTTAGGTTTTCTTTAGCAAGGGCTAAAGAGTGTCGGAGGGTGCTTTGTAGGTTGCTTACAAAGTCTAGAATGTTAGTTCCTGGAGAAGGCGTAAACCCCTCCCATTGCTGCTTCACCAACTGTAATGGCCCCTTAACCTCACGGCCATACACAAGTTCAAATGGTGAAAACCCTAAACTGGGATGTGGTACAGCCCTGTAGGCAAAAAGCAACTGCTGCAACACGAGGTCCCAATCATTGGAGTGTTCATTTACGAATTTACGTATCATGGCCCCCAAAGTTCCATTAAACCTCTCCACCAGGCCATTGGTTTCATGGTGGTAAGGGGTGGCAACCAAGTGATTCACCCCATGAGCTTCCCACAGGTTTTCCATGGTCCCTGCCAGGAAATTAGTTCCCGAATCTGTAAGGATGTCGGAGGGCCAACCTACCCTGGCAAAAATGTCTGTTAATGCCTGGCACACACTTTTAGCCCTGGTGTTGCTTAAGGGTACTGCTTCCGGCCATCGGGTAGCAAAATCCATGAAAGTCAGTACGTACTGCTTTCCTCTGGGTGTCTTCTTTGGGAAAGGACCCAGAATATCCACAGCTACGCGCTGAAATGGGACCTCAATTATGGGTAGTGGCTGGAGAGGGGCTTTAACCTGGTCTTGGGGCTTTCCCACTCGTTGGCACACCTCACAAGACCGGACATATTTAGCAACGTCCTTGCCCATTCCCTCCCAGTGGAAGGACTTCCCCAACCGGTCTTTGGTTCTGTTCACCCCAGAATGGCCACTGGGATGATCATGGGCTAAGCCCAAGAGCTTTACCCGATACTTAGTGGGAACTACCAACTGTCTTTGAGGATGCCAGTCTTCCTGGTGCCCACCAGAAAGAGTCTCCTTGTATAAAAGTCCTTGTTCTACAACAAACCGGGATCGGTTAGAAGAGCTGAGAGGCGGTGGGGTGCTCCGCGCCGCCCAAGCTTTCTGAAGGCTGTCATCTGCTTCCTGCTCGGCCTGGAACTGTTCCCTTGATGCTGGAGACATCAGTTCCTCCTTGGACTGTGGACTGGGGCTTGGTCCCTCTGGAAGCGATGCAGGTGCTGGGGCTGTTTCCATTGACTGTGAACCGCTGTCCGCTGGTGCACTATGTGGTATCTCAGGCTCTGGCTGAGCCTCTTGGGTAGGGTTATCTGCTGCTTCCGCCAGGTCAGGCTCGCTGGTGCCCTCTGGCATTGGAGTTGTAGACGGGTTTGCAAGCGCTGGACTCCGTTCTGGCAATGGTTCTGGTGCTGGTTGCGTTGCCAGTTCCGGTTCTGGGACTAGCTTTGGCTGGGTTTCTGGGATTGGATCCACTATGGCTGTTGCAGTCGTTGGCAGGGGATCCAGTTCCACCACCTTTGTCTGGGTCTCCGGTAACACAGACGGGGCCCTGGTGGACGGCTCAGGAACAGGGATGGGGGTGAAAGCTTGCTTAGCCTTTGCTAGTTCCAGTTCATGTTTCCTTTCTTTTTCTCTCTCCTCCATCTCTTTTTCTTTCAGCTCCATCTCTTTTTCTTTCAGCTCCATCTCTCTCTTGTGGGCCCTCTCTTTGGCTTTTTCCAGCTCCATCTCTCTTTTATGGGCCTCCTTTTTGGCTTTTTCTTCTCTTGCTCTCTGCTCTGTCTCGAGTTTTGTTAATTGAAGCAGTCTTTGATGTTTTCTTTCATTTTCTTCTGCTTCTAGTTTGGCCAGTTCTATTTTTTTAGCTACTTCTTTGATAGTCATTTTCCTGTTTTCTTGTGCTGGGTCACCCCCTTTGCAGTTGACTGAAACTGGGAAGCTCTCAGCTCTGGCTGCTGTTGAGTTAACAGAGACTTTCTAACTAGCTACTCCGGAGGATGTAAAAAGAAAAAAAAAACAATTCAGCTTGTAAAGTCCTTTTACCAGTCAAGTTTGCTAATTGAACCCTTCTCTTAACAAAGGACCTGTTAAAAAAACTTAACACCTCTGCCTTCAGGCAAGGAGAGAGAAGATATGCATCTATCTACTTCCAGCTCGGCTTTCCAAGCAGCTAGAAGGAAAAAAAAATCTCACTGGCTTTTGGGTTTAAAAATGATCCCACCGCTATCCACCATGTCAAGGCTGGATCCCCACTTTGAACTTTAGGGTACAAATGTAGGGGCCTGCATGAAAACTTCTAAGCTTAACTACCAGCTTAGCTCTGGTTCGGCTGCCACCATTTCAATAGATTCCCTCCCTGGGAAGCCTTGAAAAACCTTCACCAAATCCCTGGTGAAAACAAATCCAAACCCCTTGGATCTTAAAACAAGGGGAAATTAACCATTCCCCTCCTTCCTCCCACCAACTGCTGGTGAATCAGTTCCAACCCCCCTGGGATCTACAACAGGGAGAAATTAACCATCCCCCCTCCTTCCTCCCACCAACTCCTGGTAAATCAAGATCCAAAACCCTGGGATCTTAAAACAAGGAAAAATCAATCAGGTTCTTAAAAAGAAGGTTTTTAATTAAAGAAAAAGGTAAAAATCATCTCTGTAAAATCAGTATGGAAATTAACCTTACAGGGTAATCAAACTTAAAGAGCTCAGAGGACTCCCCTCTAGTCTCAGGTTCAAAGTACAGCAAACAAAGATAAACACTCTAGTAAAAGGTACATTTACAAGTTGAGAAAAACAAAGGAAAACTAACACGCCTTGCCTGGCTATTTACTTACAAGTTTGAAATAGGAGAGACTTGTTTAGAAAGATGTGGAGAACCTGGATTGATGTCTGGTCCCTCTCAGTCCCGAGAGCGAACACCCACCCAAACAAAGAACACAAACAACAGCCTTCCCCCCCCAAGATTTGAAAGTATCTTGTCCCCTTATTGGTCCTTTAGGTCAGATGCCAGCCAGGTTACCTGAGCTTCTTAACCCTTTACAGGGAAAAGGATTTTGGAGTCTCTGGCCAGGAGGGGTTTTATAGTACTGTACACAGGGCAGCTATTACCCTTCCCTTTATAGTTATGACAGGTGTAGACAGAGGGACTTGAGAATTTTATCCTGAATGTTTGTTAATTCAATAGACCAGAGTCTGAGAAGGGCTGTGAATGGACAAAAGGGTTAGTGGGCTCTTGAAGAAGCCCCTAGAAGGGAGAAACTGAGGCAGGAGGATGCAGACAGGGCCACCCCTAGATACAAGAGGGCACATGGGAGGCAGCCTGCCCTACAACTGTCGCCCTCCCTTTGCATGTCTTCTGCCTGTGATCTGTGTGTGCTTTTGCTTTTGGTCTCTTAAGCTGTGCTCATGTTGCAGCCCTGGAGACAGCAGGGGAAAAGAAGAGGAGCAGAGCTGAGCAATTAAACCCTTTCCTTCTCACCCCCCTTTCCTCTCCCCCCGCCCCCCAAGCCACTCTGATTGCTGACTTCTCATGAAAGGGAGGAGGGAGGAGCCAAAGATCTGGCTCCACCCCTATTCAGTTCTCTAGGCCTTCTGGTCTTGTTTTTTACTGGTGCAACCATGTCCATTAAGGGTGTGATTTTTTCCTTTTTTTGCAATATTAGTTTTACCAGAACCCCGAGTCTGGGATTCTTATTATTATACTGGAATAAGCACATTTAAAACTAAAACTGTATCCACACATGGGAGGGTTGTACTGTTTTAACTCTATCCGAATATCACCTTGTGTGTAGACAGGCTTTAGCCAGTACTGTGTATGGCACTAGACCGGACCCTAGTTCTGAGCTTCAGAAGTGCTCTCCTGACAGACAGGCTCCAGGACCACACAGAAGTAAACAAGCCAGCTCGGCCCTGCAGGCTGCGTTGGAAAGGGGTGACTTTTTCCCAGAGGTATAGGTGTTGTAATTCAAGTCTCCTCTGTGAGTCTGTGGGAAGGAGAGTTTCTATTAACACTGCATTAGCAGGGTAGGTGATCATGGGCTCAATCCTGCAAAGTTTGGAGCCCCTCCCATCTCCCTTGCCCTCAACAGGAACTGTGGGCACTCAGCACTTCTTGGGAGGCTCACTGGCTTGTCTGATAACGGCATGCTGTTCCTAGCACTAAACCCTGGCTACTGTGGGGGAGAATGTCCTTCGTAGAGTTCTCCACATAGCTATCACCCTGCCAATGAGCTCTTTCAAGTGGGAGCTGGCAGAACTGGTCTGCCGTATGATGGAATGTGCGAACTCCTGTTGCAGCCTGGAGAAATTTCCAGGGGAGTTAAGGTAGGCAGAATTCAACACTCATTCTGGAACCTGGCTAAGACACTACGGCTAATGCCCATTCTCATATAAAAAGTACCCTGGAATTGTTAATGGCCACACGTGGACAGGATGCTGTTTTGTATCTCATCTAAAACATGGTTCACTTTGACTGAGGTCAGAATTTGGCCCTTAGCTATCAAACCGCGGCTGTTGTTTATCTATGCATTATTCCTGGAAAGTCTGCATGCCCTGATAATTGCCTTTTTCTATAGGAAATGGTCCTCAGCAAGGTTCTCATGTTAAAGGCTTTTCTGATGTCCAAGGGCCTCAAATCTATGCTGTTCTGGAAAGTGACTGTAAAAACTTGGCCAGCCCTAAAAGGATCATTACAATTCCAGGCAATCATCAAATTTTAGTGGCACTGGTTTTCCTATCTTACTCACTTGTGACTTTTTCCCGTAGGGTGACCAGATGTCCCGTTTTTAAAGGGACAGTCCCTTTTTTGGGGACTTTTTCTTATATAGGCGCCTATTAACCCCTACTCCCTGTCCCGTTTTTTCACAGTTGCTATCTGGTAACCCTATGTCATTGTGATTGAAACAATAACTGCTGAGGGGACTGTGTCTTGCTAGTATTGGCTTAAACTTGCTTTCAGGGGAACAGTGACAGCAGAGGGGCTGACGTGTAACTGTTTTGTTGGCAGTGTGGTGTAGATCCTCTTTTGACTGCAGTGGAACTATTATTTATCTGTGGAACTATACTGTATGCCTGTTAAACACAGATGAGGGCTTGATTCTGGACTAGACACAAAGACAGTCTTGGCTCCCAAAGAGCACACAGTCTAAAGGCCTGATCCTGCCACCCTTACTCGCATGCATAATCCTTTATTAGGCCTGTAAGGATTATTCATGCCAATAAGTGTTGTAGGATCAGACTGTCCAGTCGTATTAAAATAACGACTGTTCTCAGAACATGTTAGCCAATATCTGAATGCCTCAGTTTCACTTGAGGCCGAGAGACAGGTGCAAAAGGGAGACCTCTTTTCCTGTTCTTGTCTCTGTACATCACTTTCATACCCTAGCCCAGGTGATGTTCTCAACTACGTCACTGTAAAAAGTGAGTCTCTCCAAGACACCCATGAAAAATCAACAGCAGGATTTGGCCCAGTATCTAGAGATGTTCTTTGCTCCTATGTATAGACCGGGTCCTGCCCTTACTGAAGTCAATAGCAAAAGACCCGTTGTCAGGATTGGACCCTAAAAGAGTAAGAATTGCATGTTGTAAATGATTGCTTGAGCTACACAAATATAGGCTACACCCATTTCCCCATGCAGACGGCATGTCAAGAATTACCCCATTGGGTTTGTTTTAAAAAGTGTGATGAACTTGAATATCCCATACCCCGTTTTCCTTGCTTAGACCTCAGCAAGATGACCAAAATAATCCATTTATATAACACCCCCCCACCCCCAGTAGTGGCCCAGATTCTGCTCTCAGATCCAGCCCTGCACTCATTGTAACTCAAAGCAGAATTTGGCCCAACCCTCTGACGTTGATCTTCTGAGCTATTGTTTGTGTTTTCTTTTTTAATCTGAAGTGTAAACCTCTGTGTGTTTAAAACGTGGCACAATACATCGTGCGAGGCAGTGTTCTCTGTTTATCTCATTTTTGTTTTCCCCCTTTCTTAGCTGACTCAGAATGTTATTTGCTCTGTGACAAAGACTGTGGCTACTTCTGCAGTATTCGGTCAGTTGAAATACAAGGAAGCAATAATGTAAGGTCAATGGGTTTAGACTAAAATATAATAATCTGGCATCCTAAAACCTGTTTTTCTTAATGCCACAGTTCCCAGGGTCATGTGATTGAGTGAAACATTCCTCTTACATCTAAAATGAAAACTAAGTTTCTAACCCTCACGGTTGCAGAGAAAAGTTTGCAAATGTCAACACTTACAGGCTTGAAAAAACAGAAAGCAAAATAAAAGGACCCTTCCCCCAGTGTATTGGCTTTTTTTAATCTCATTATTTTTAAGGCCATCTAATGGATATTTGGGGATCTGACTCATGGTTTCTGAATGCTTGGGCTGGAAATACTGAATAAATATGTATTTTTAGAAGCCTTCTTGTAATCTGCCTCCTTTAAGCAGGGCCAAGATGGGTGAGGTAATGTCTTTTATTGCATCAACTTCTGCTGATGAGAGAGACAAGCTGTCAACTGCATGGAGGGGCAAACGGACAGTGTCTTCCTTTCTATCTTGAGAACCAAACCCATTGGACACAATCCAAACCTCATTTTGACCAATAGAGAAAGACTTGTTATTTGTATTAAGATAGTGCCTTGCGGGTCCAGTGGCCTCCTTGTACGAGGCGTTGCAAACACAGAGTGAGAAAGTCCCTGCCCGAAAGAGTTTACATTCTGAAGAGACAAGACAGACTACACCTCTCGGTTCCTCTGCTTCCTCTCCCAGGTTAAGTGTCTTGCCCAAGGGTATACAGCAGTTCAGTGGCAGAGACAGGAATGGTTACCTGTCTAGTGCTCGACCCTTTAGAACAGGGGTGCCCAACGCGGTGCCCGCGTGCGCCATGGCACCCATCGGGGCGTCTAAGTGCATCCGCATACTGGCCGACGGACAAGCATCCGCCGAAATGCCGCCGACAAGTAGAATCATCCGGAGGTGTCGCCGCTGAAATGCCGATTTTCGGCGGCATTTCGGCGGCGATGCCGCTGGATGACGCTACTTGTCGGCGGCATTTCGGCGGTGATGCCTATTGACGTTGCCGCTTATCGGCGGCATTTCGGCGGATGCTCGTCTGCCGCCATAGTCCTCCGTGGCTCGTCTGGCGCCCGCCAGACAAAAACGGTTGGGGACCACTGCTTTAGAATATGCTGCCTCCAGTGAATTCAATGGATTCTGGATTAAACTCACTGTCAATATTTAACAAATACAAATGACGGAGGAAAATATTAACTTCTGCATTTCATTATTTGATTTTAAGTGTGGAGTTTGTTGCAGCAACATGGGTTATTGCATTAATTTCTTTTTTTAAATTACTTAACTGTTTGTAAAAACAGAGAGGGAGAAAAGAGTAAATTGAAAATGCAGGCACAGTATTTAAAGCTTTGTAAGACTCTGTTTTGCACAGCTGTTAATTACATCACTATGTTAATGCTATAGAATTAACATAAACACTTATATAGCACTTGTCATGTATAAAACATTATACAAACATTCATCCTGACAGCAGCCATATGAGGCAAATTCAGGATTATCTGTATTTTGCCAATTGAGATGGAGAGAGTTTAAAGGGAAACCATCAATTTTAATAATGTCTTTTCTGCATGAAAATGTGTAATTATTATTATCTGAAATAGATTAAGAGAAACCAGCTAGTCAGGGCATTTTTCAGGGCCTTTTGTTTTGACAGTTCCATGTATAGTCAGTTTCACGGAGCCCATATATGATTGGTTTCCCTTTTCGCATGTATGGGTTACACAGCAACCGGAGAGAGGAAAAACATTAAAAACGCTTTCAAAAAATGTAACTGTAAAACTGCAAAAATTAATTCAGAGCCAAGTGCAGAATCAGAAACTACTTTTAACTTGACTAGATTTCAGGTTTATTGTTCCTTTAGCATTTTGCCTAAGGCTACAGGGGATCAGTCAGGTTTAGAACGCAACATTAATTGAATCCCACTTCTTCTTCAAAGCTGTTGATCCATACCTCTCACTATACACTCTTCTGTAGATACAGGAAAAGCCCAGCTGTTGGGACTATGGTGTGACAACTCAAAAATCTCAGTCCTAAAATTGTGCCTGGATGAAGATGAATTTTAATGGCTTATAATTTAGCTCCATTAACATAGATTTTTAAACAAACCAAGCAAATATTCTTCAGTAAGAAATGGCTGCACCTAACATTTTAACATTCACCCACTTTTGAGTTCAACTCTGCCCCTTTTCTCTTAGTTCAAACAGCTGAATGTCATTTGTGCTCACATTCCAAAACCATCAGCTTTGAGCTGAGATTAAGCAACAAACATTTAGTCCAAAAAGAGAATTGCTGAGAAAATGATAAGCAAGGACATTTACGCTGCACGCTGGAGCAAGGACTGCTTTCTCTTTTATAGATGACTAGCACCCAGTGCAATGCAGTCCTGGTCCTCTTTAGGAACTCTGGGTGATTTTGTAATGTAAACAGTAATGACCTCTATTATAGCTTTTATTATACTATAAAGCTAAGGGGAAATTGAAAATTGAAGTCCTGCTTTTCCAGATAGCATTCTTTAATTAAATCAGTTTCAGTGATGCTCCTTCAGATTTACACTGGTGTAACAGAAATCAGAGTTTGACCCTGCAACTATGTAAACAGATTAACCCTATCCATAGGCATGTGCCGTTTGGCTTTTGACTCTTCAAACCCATAAAAAAGTAATTCTGCTTTGCTCTAGTGAGGTATAGTTATGACAGAGAAGGCAATTTTATTAAAAGCCTTAGTACTTTCTAAAAATTACCTTCTGGCCTGAATTTTCTCAGGTGTGTAATCAGCTCAAGGATGACTTTTTTCTGGAAAGATTTGTGTATTTCAAAAATTGGTTTTGTGAGGCACCTAAGAATGTATTTGACTGTACACACATAAGGCATTACTCTGTGTGTTCAGATAACTCAAAACAAGCTGCATCTGAGATGGTCAGACTGGCAGTGGCTGTATGGCCTGATCCAAATCATAGCCCACAGAACCAATGGATTCTCTCAGTGATTTCAGTGGGCTTTGAATCAGTCCCTCTGTCCTTAAAAGCCATTGCTATGCTTGAAAAAATTTGCTTTGGAAATATATTTTGGGTAGGTTGGCTGTTCACAAACGACTTGCAGAGTTTAGATCTATACGAGCTCATATTTGCCACATCACACGTGACATTTTCGAATAATAATAAAATACTTAGCACTTAAAGAATTGTGCTTCCCATTGGGAGCCTGAGGCACACAGACATGATAGTGATTTGCCCAAGATGCATGGCAAATTAGTGACACTGCGAAGAATGGAATCCAGGGATGAAATCCTGACTCTGCTAAAGTCAGTGGGAGCTTTAAAGTCCATTGACTTCAGTGAACCCAGGATTTCATCCCGAGTGTCTTGACTACCAGCCTGCGCTCCAATTGCTTGACTGCACACCTTGGACTGGCAGACACTGTACTAATGTTGACTGATCTGGCTCCTTTCATTCTTACTCTTGGATTATTTTTGCCATTCTTATCCAGATGTGCAGCCATTAGTGGTCTGCATTGGCTTTTACACAGTGCCACTCCCGAGAAAGGAAGAAAAGCAGGAGACTGAGTTGTGCAAGTTTACATTTTTTACACTGAAATACTGCAGGGAATATTAGTGTAGCCGGAGAGAAAATATGTCCAGGGGAAAACACAGAACATGCCAGACTGGCTCAGACTTAGCCAGTATCATATCTCCAACAGTGGTCAGTACCAGCTGCTGCAGAGGAAGCTATAAGAACCCCACAGAAGGAAGTTGTGGAATAACCTGCCCCCAGAGAAAATTACTTCCTGACCCCCTTTATTTAGAGGTTGTCTGAGTGCCTGAAGCATGAACATTTAGCTCCTTTCCAAAACACTTATTTTAATCTTTGCTGTAAGTGTGGAAATTCTAATTGTCCATATAAAGGTCTAATCTCTTTTGAGTCCTCCTGCTAAGCTCTTAGCTTCAATGAAATCTTGTGGCTATAAGTTCCTCAGACCAGTTCTGTGTTGTGTGAAAAGGTATTTCCTTTTATCAGTTATGAATTTGCCACCTTCATTTATTAATGGAGATATCCCATCTCCTAGAACTGGAAGGGACCTTGAAAGGTCATTGAGTCCAGCCCCCTACCTTCACTAGCAGGACCAAGTACTGATTTTGCCCCAGATCCCTAAGTGGCCCCCTCAAGGATTGAACTCACAACCCTGGATTTAGCAGGCCAATGCTCAAACCACTGAGCTATCCCTCCCCCCGTTAATTTGTGTACCTTTATCAGATCCCCTCTTACTCTGCTCCGCTAAGGTAAACAGTCCCAGTGCAGATGCAGAAACCCTGTCTAGATTTTCATTTCAGAATGTTGTATGGACAGGGGGGTAAAATTTTGCCATACAACTTAAAGCGGCAAAGGTACATCTGTGTATGGGATAGTGGCACTTGAACAGCTCTGAGGGAAGCGGACGGTAACGTGTCAAAATCTGAACTGTGAACTTAGGCCGTAGGAAGAGAGCACTGGAGGATCTTCACAGCAGCAGTACTTTTGGGCCCAGCCATGCGTTCCCTGCCACCTGTTTGCTGCTGAGCTAGTAGTTTTTGCAGAGCAGGGCCCCAAATAAGGGGGGCACAACCTTATCATGGTTCCCCTCACACATACAAACCCCTCTAAAATCCTACCCTTCTCAGAATAGGGGAACAGCACCAGATCACCCACTAACGAACCTCCCCAGAGAATGGCAGAGCTGATGGGCCAGCTTCTGTTGTCAGCAGGTGCTGCCCAGGTGCAGAGGGAAGGTAGTGTTGCACCTCCAGGATTCTGGGTTGCTCTGGGGGCTGCTCTAACTGATGGTGGCTTCCCCCTCCCCCAGCTACCAGCTGGCTCCTCCACAGCCCACCATAGCTGGAGATAGTGCCCTGGAAAAGTGCTGATCTGCCCTCAGCACAGCATGAGAGGGATGTCAAGGAGCTATAGCGGAGGGAGGCTTAGGCTCTGGGAAACCAGAGGCACGTGTATCCTACTGAATTCAGTGCTGGAGGCACTGAATTGAAGGGGATGTGCCATTATCACATGTCACCTGTTGGCAGATGAGAGTAAGGGGGTGGGGAGGCAAGTGAAAAGAGGAGAAAATCAGGTTAAAACATGTGTGGGACGGAGGCTTCCGTCACTTGATTCCCCCCAACCTGAGAACTGTTGCAGCACGTCTTGCAAGGAATGCCATCGGTGCTGTCAATGAGCACAGACGAGCGTCAGGGAGAAGTGCAACACCCTGCTTTGATAAAAACCTTCTGTGTTTGTGACCCGAGTGACCCTGTTCTTCCCAACAGAAATTGCAAGGAGAGAGCAATCCTAAAAATATCAACGACACTATGAAGGAATTGTTTGAGATCATTCCCGGTGACGGGGAGCAGCTGTTGGAGAGAGACGCCTCCCGGTGCAGAAGGTGTGCCGTCGTGGGGAACTCCGGAAACCTTAGGCAATCTCAATACGGCCAAGATATTGATGCCCACGACTTTGTGCTCAGGTGAGTACAGAAGAGACTCAGGGATCCTGAACCTCCTGATCGACTCAGTTATTTAACATTTGTCAGCATTTGTAGGGCCAAATTCTGCATTGCTTTATAGGGCTGCAGGGGGATACACATCAGAGCAGAATCCAGTGCTTGGGTCCTGAGCGAAATCCCACTGAAGTAATTGGCAGTACTTGAGTTGACTTCCATGGGAGTGGGATTGGGCCCTTAGCAACTAGCACATTACTTCTCCCTCAAGATCAGAACTGGGAATTAGTGTCCCTCTCTGAACAAAACGGAGGAGCAAATCCTGCACTGATGCTGAACACCCTCAATTCCCAGTGAAATCAATGGGAGTTGAAAGTACTCTGCTCCTTGCAAGATCAGGCCCCTAGCTGGCCAAATGCATTCTTAGCATCACTCCACTAGCATAACTGAGCTAGTTTGACCAGGGTGGAATTTGGCCCCATGTGTTAATTGTCCTAACCTGGCCTTGTGCCTGCTTTAAATGACGATGGGCTTCGCATAATTGTGTTTCCGATTCTTCATTTAAAAACCAGAGATTTTAAATAAATGTGATATTTGCTTTTACTGCTGATAGTTGGGCTCCCAAAGTGACTTTTACAAACTTACACTGATAAAAAAGGCCAAATTCCACTTGCTTTTACTCTGGTATATTCTCTGCCCAGAAATCACTTCACTACTGACATGCAGCTACTTTTGCAGTGGAATGAAGTAGCTGTTCTAGAGTGGACAGTAAAACCCCAGGTAGGACAGGAAGCAACTAGACAACACCAGTTGTGTTACAGTGAGCAGCATCACTAGTCCTCTAAAGTAGCAAATGATGACCATCGTGCCCAACTGAAAGTGCAGGGGTTCTTTTAGTGAGGCAGAATGGAACGTCCCCAATTGGAATTTAGCCTGGATATCTGGGTTGAATAACCTGATCTTTGCAAAACATGCCATGGGGGATTCAACAGCCACAGGGGTCAGACGCTTTGTTTAAATCTCAACCAGCGCAGTGAGTTCTCGCACTATTCGGGGGCACTGGTTCAATACCAGCTCAGAGAAAAGAGTCCAGCCAATGGAACTGTCTGCACCAGAAGTATCTGGCTGGCGGGAGTTCTCCCATCCACCTGCTATCCAGCGTGTTACTGTTAACCCTGAGGGATACAGTACAATCTGATACGGCTGCTGGCCTCTTTGGCTTCTGAGGCTTTTTTTTAATGGTAGCTAGGGAATAAGACACACAGATGTTTATCCCTGCTTTGAGACCCTACTGCTTACATCCTTGGGAGTGAGCCCAGGTCTACACTAGCGGGGGGGTCGACCTAAGATACACAACTTCAGCTACGCGAATAGAGTAGCTCAGTGGTTCCCAAACTGGGGTTCGTGAACCCCTGGGGGTTCGCAAAATGTTACAGGGGGTTCTCAGGAAGAAATTCCATAATGGCGGATAGAGCTGTCCCTAGGGACCCCGGGCAGCACAGGGCCAGCAGCCCAGAGCCCCTGGACTCCCAAGAGCTAAGCAGATCAACGCCAGCATCTCTATCACACTTCAAGTCTCCTTATAAGAAATGGAAAGGGAGGTTGATATTTTTTTCTGTTTTTTAAATTAAATAGGCAGCTAGTCTAATGTGTGTTGTTTGCCTGGACTGCTCAAGGCCTGAATGTTTGTGTAGGAGGAACTCTTTGAGTTGGCTTCTTAAATACCTTCCTGCTGTTTCACATCTGATACTCCTTGATGAAACATAGGAGCCTTGTCTTATAACAGGCTTATTCAAAGAGATACAAGCTACGAAAGTGAGATCTTGGAAGAGTGTTGCCGTTTTCATAATGTAATAAAAATACTGTAATGATAAATAATAATTACTAATAAATAGTGTGTAATAAGCATGTCATAAAAACATATTTTATATTTCCCAGATCACTGCTTTTATAATTTCTACTCGGGTAAAGGAGAAAATCCCTGGAAATATTCATTTTTAGGAGGGGGTTCGCGAGACTTGATATTTTAGTGAAAGGGGTTCACAGGTTGTTAAAATTTGGGAACCACTGGCGTAGCTGAAGTCGGCGTATCTAAGGTCGACTTACCTGGCCGTGAGGACAGCGGCGAGTCAACCACTGCCGCTCCCCCGTCGACTCCGCTTCCGCCTCTCGCGAGCTGGAGTTCCTGAGTCAACGGGGAGCGCGATCAGGGATCGATTTTATCGCGTCTACACTAGATGCGATAAATCGACCCCCAATAGATTGATCACTACCTGCCGATCCAGCGGGTAGTGAAGACCTGCCCTGAGGAAACTATGTGGTTTTGAAAATGGGTCCTTTTGTCTGTGATCTCTACTCCGGTGCTTTCATGAGCTTTACTCAACACCAGAGCAATACACACTAGCAACCCCCTGCTATGATGAGCAGTGCGGCTTTAAGCTTAGCCTTGAGCCTTATGCTGTGAAAGTTGTCACCTTTTCATCCTGTCCTAGTAAGAACAAAACAAAAAAAAACCCCACCCCATTCTGACATTTGCATCCCCGTGCCATGCTGTTGCATCAATGCATGATGATGATTCATCCCCCCACGGTGAGCCGATGTTCTCACATATTGACTCAGTGCTCCAACAGAAAGGCCAGCCTCATGACGTGGTAACAATATGTTGTTGAACATAAACTAAATTCAGCTTCCATTGTCCTGTAAGCTAAAGGCCAAACTCTTCTTGACTTGCTGCTATAGCAGCACCGTTGGCTTCAGTGGAGCTACATGTGAGGGAAAGGCTTGTAGAATTTGGCTCTAGATTTTCAGGCATACAAGTCAGGCCTGGGAAAACTTGAGCTCTCCTATGGACAAATGGCAACACTGAATTTGTCACCTGAAAAACCTGAAAGGAAAGATCTAGAGACTCTTTAAATTATCTGTAGATAATTTTGACCCTGGTGTCAGAATTCATACATTGTAATTCACTAGCTCGGCCTCGAGACCCACCGGAAAGTGCGACTTTCAGGATGAAGAACTCAAAGCACAAGCAGAGCCCAGCTCACCTTGAGAGTTCCCTTCCAATCAGAATGATTGATTGGGCCCTGTTCTATCCTTAGATATGCAAACAGCTCTTGCTGGACACAATGGGGGCTCTACGAATGGCTGGCTGAGGCCAACAGTGGCAGTTCATGGAGATGTTTTCTTTGGTTTCAATCCCAGTGGGTTTGTGTTGAGACCCTGGAGTCTGGCTGTGATCTGGGTTCAAATGAATCCCCAGACTCCCACTGAAACTACTAGACCCTCCAGCAGATCCGATTCTCTCAAGGCTCAAACCGCCTTTCTCTGACCCCAGGTTGGTTATGAAGTTTGTGAAACAGCCTAAAGCCAGCTGAGTTTTTTATCTTGCTTGGGGCTTTTTTTTGGTAACCGTAAAGGATGAGTGTGAAAGATGGAATGTCATGGTGGGCATCCTCCATATCAGAGCTGTCATTTGTGTGTGTGTGTGAGGAGCTCAATGGCATGATCCATTGGTTAGCACATGTGACTGGGAGCTAGGGAACTTGAGTTTTAGTCCAGGCTCCGACATTTACTCACAGTGCAACTTTTGACATGTCCCTTAACCAATTTGAGCCTCAGTTTCCTCATCTGTAAAATGGGGATGAGAGTTGCCCATCTCATGGGAGTGTTGTGGGAGCCACTCAATCAATATTTGATCCTGGTGCATTGGTTACAACAGTGTCACTGAGAGCGGATTGCACTGCTGTAATGGACCACTCATGGTAGCTTGCTACGTGCCTACCTGGCTCACACGGAGCAGTATCTTAATCTGTGAGTAGTCCTACTGAAATCAGTGGAACTACTCCCGGAGCAAGGCGCGAGTCATTGCCATGAAGGGTGGCAGAGTCCTGCCCTGGGTTTGTAAAAGCCCTTCGACCTGACTTTGAGGCCTACTGTTTCTCATGGTCCTGCATATGACTTCATTTAAAAGGAGATCACTTTTTACCTCGACGCTACAATTCCTTACATACACTTCCATGTTTCAGTGGATTAGAAACTAAGGGCCTACTTCCATTTACACTAAGGCCTCTTAACCCCTGGCTAATGTAATGTTGAGCCTTTTATCGTGTCAGGGCAGTTAAGGGAGCCTTAGGATAGCGGCCATGAAAGGGTCCTGGGTGAGTGGGGCTAGCCTTGACTTCACTGCTATCATTGCTCTAGCTAGCTTTGATCTAGCTTGATTAAAGCTAACTCAGGTATATCTACACAGGCTGCAATCACACCTTCCAATTGCAGAGCAGACATACCCTTAATGGAGATGAGGACCCTGCCCAGTAACTGTATTCTCTGCACATCCCAGCTAGTAAGTTTGGGAAACAATTCTCCTCTTGATTTTTTTTTTTTTCTCTCTCCTTTCTGGGTGGCAGAATGAATCGCGCTCCAACTGCCGGGTTTGAATCGGACGTCGGAAGCAAAACCACTCACCACTTAGTTTACCCCGAGAGCTTCCGAGACCTGGCGGAAAATGTCAGCATGATTGTGATCCCCTTCAAAACGCTGGACCTGCGCTGGATTGTCAGCGCGCTCACCACGGGCACCATAAACTTGTAAGTAAAGCTGAGGCCGACAGGTGCTCAAACTGAATGGGGGACATAGCAGCTGTGTCATCATTGTGACGCTTTCTTGGGGGGGGTCAGGATTGTGAGTCACCTTGTTACCCCCTAGCCTCCAGTATGAGGGAGTCCAGGTGGTAACTGGGAATCAGCTCCCTGACACTGCCAAGCCTTCGGTCACTCAAGAACTCTCCTCAGGGCTCTGCCAGCCCTTACTTTGCCTGGCAGGTTTACACTTGGTGCACCCCAGTCCTGGAACGCCTCAGAACCATCCCTCTCTGGTATCCGGCCCCTGTCATTGGACACTCACAGGAACTGCCAGGTTCGCTGTTCCCAAGGGAACGGTATACACACCAGCTTGTTTGAATCAATGGGGGATTCACACTTCCTGCCCCAGCACTAAGAAGTATTTATAATAGAAACAAGAATACATTTATCAACCAAGAGCAAAGATTCAAAAATTCAAATGAGTGGTGAGCATGAATATTGGAAGCAGAATTGATTACACATATAAAACAAAACTTAAAATGCAGTCCTAGGTCTACATTTACCGATGGTTACCTTTCCTGTTTATAGAGTAGATTCTCTCCCAAGGATTCAGTCTTTGACAGAGTTGCTGGTTGTCAGTCATAACCAGGATCCAGGTTTTCATGAATACCCCGACCTTTCAAGGGGTTTTCTCGTAAACGGATAACACAGACGTCCTTTGTCTTTTCTCTTATACCGCAAAATTGTGTTTGCACCCCCGGGACAAGACTGTGGGTTTAGTTGCCGTGTTGACTTTATAGCCTTGTGTTGATTTGGAATGCAAATGTAGATCCTATTGTGTTTGGCTTAACTTTCAGATGAACTGAGACAGGTCAATAAACATCCTACTCTAACAGAAAACTTGTTTGCCAACTCTGCCTCTGAACGTATCTTCCGCACATGTACCTAACTCCTTAAATATCACCCCTAAGTACATTACCCCATGTGATGAAAGCTTCCGTTAGCCACCTTACACAACCCTTTGTGGATAAATACTATGAAAGCAGTGTGTTAGATGTAGTGAGTTTGTCAGACCTGATAGAGAGTTTCTGTTACCGAGCATTGAATCCTTTGCCATTTGGCATTGAGGGGTTCTCTGGGTCACACTAGTGTGTTAGCACAAAGTGTAACCACAGCACAAGAGAGATGAGGCCAAAAGTGCAGCATTGATCTAAATTCAACCTCTACCTATGCATCAGAGGATTCCAGTTCTGCAGGCACACTCAGGAGCAGAATTTGGCCCTGCTGCGTTTTGTTTTCTGGTAACAGTTTGACTTTTGGGCGCATTGTGTGGTATGGGCGTTCAGAACAGACTCCTCTTTGTCCCGTGCACAGCAAAACTGGAGAAATGGTAGAGAATGTTTGCTGCTGCTCTAAATCACCAGTGTCCTAGTCAGTTTCCACTTTGATTGCTGCCTTCTTGACCTGGCTTCTGGGACAATGACTCATTTTGGCTGCTCACCTCTCTCCTCTAAGGTGGAGTTTTTGGAGGAAATGAGTGGAAACTGTATTTTTTAGCCTTCAGATACACGAGGCTTCTATTGGTCATAGCTGAAGATGGAACTGGCTGGTTGGAGGGACCTCCAGTGGGTCCTTCATTATCCATTCTTCCAGCATGGAGCTGACAAGTGGCATCTGGCTCCTAATCCCACCGGCGAGACTCGTGTACTGTGTGATCCATCCTGCTAAGCACTTCTGCAATCATTATCCCCATTTTACAGATGAGGAAATCGAGGCATAGAGAGGCTGGGGACTTCATCAAGGTCACACGGCACATGAACACCAGAGGCAGAAAAAGAACCAAAGCTACCTAGTACCTAATGAGCCCATTTAGTCAAGTCATTTAATTGGTCTACCTCAGTTTTCCCCATCTGTAAAACATGGACAATGATTTCTTAAGTAGCCTACTTCCGCCACAGGAGTCTGGGGAGGGTTAATTGGTTTAATGCTTGTAGAGTTTGGAATAGATTTGCATGCATGTATCAGAGATCAGGTTATATCCCCAGTATCACTGTATTTGAAAAGTTCAGCAATAATAATGAGGGATTGTCAGAGTAATTATAAAAGGGAGAGCTTCTTCACAGTCTTTCTCTCTTCCTCCAACTCCCAACTCCTCAGTTCTGTCCTCTCCTTCCTTCCCTTCTCCCCAGCACATAAAGCAAACCCAGTGTTAGATTCCTTGTGTGATTTCATTTCCTGGTGGGGTATTGTCTCCCATTCTGAAGCAGTCTGTATATAGCAAACTGTTCGTTCAAGATCTTGCTAGATCTGTGGCTGACAGCTGGAGGACCAAGAAGTTAGTCCCAGGGAGTGGCAAAGAGGAGTGGTCTTGACTCTGCACAGACTTATCAGTAATTTGTCTCCAGCTGTGTGACTCAGGCAGATTCCAGAGGTTAGATAAACAGAGCAGAGGAAAAGGGCTCAGAACCACCTTGTTTTCCTCATTCCTGGTGAACAAGGGACCTGCTCCTCGTAGCTCAGAAAGAAACCTGCGGCCCAAGGAGACTACTGACCAGATGTGGGTAGGCAAAGATGCCGTGTCATGGTGCTGACAGAGCAGACTTGCACCTGTGGGCTAAGCTCATGGTGTAGCTTAAGCAAGAGAGGATGGACTGCCTCCGTCCCTGACTCCCCTGCTGCTGTCTGCCAGGAGGGGCTCTAACCCCACAGGTGGCTCAACTGGGCGTGGGTCACTTGGGAGCAGGCCCTGTAAGTGCACATGCTGAGTAGGACCTGAGCATTCCGGAGGAGACCCAGAGGAACAAAGCTCCAGTTGCGTCCACTGCGGGAAAGCCCTGGGGAGTAGATTAAAGGCCCACATCCCCCATCGCTTGGCCAGGCTGCTGAGAGGCAGCAAGTGCTCCAGAGTGGCTGTGTACATGGGCCTTCAGAAGACAGCACAGGAACACTGAGAGAGGGGCAGTTCTCCCTTTGACGTGCTGGGACTCTCCTGTGAAGGGGATTGGAGATGAAACAGAAGGGGATGTTCTGGGATCAGTCCTGTGGAGACGGGAAAGGGATTGTATCTGCTGGGCTCAACAGAGGAGACTAACTATGAGGAGAGAGTCAGGATTAGATGTGTGGACCCGGGAAGTATGAACGGTGCATCTAGCCTATGGCCATGAGCTGGTGAGGGCACTTGCTGCAGGGGCCAGGCCCTGCTAAAAGATCTGTGTTCTTTCTTCTTCGTTTGATAAACAAATGGAGGGGAAGAGATGCCAGGTGGGGAAAGCTGGACCAGAACTTTGTGTCCACCCGCACTGCTCCAGCAGCTACCTCTCACCCCCCCCCCCCCATCCACTTGATGACCGCTGCAGATGAGCTTGGCGAAGGGGCAAGGGCTGCCTCTGAACATCTGCTGAACTAACCCTGGGTGGAGGGGGAAATTTTTCACTGGAACAACCGTTAGTTGGGGCTTGACTACACCACACAGCTTTTAGGGACAAGGCTGTGTCGACACAGCCTGGTTGCTAAAAGTCAGCACGTGTAAATGCTCTTTGTCGGCACTTTTGCCGACAAAATTCTTCCAGCCCCATGAGCGGCGTTAGCTATGTCGGCAAAGCCACATTCATACTGCCACTTGCGTCAGCAAAACTTTTGTCTTTTGTGGGGGGGCTTTTTTAAGGAACCGTGAAAGACAAAAGTTTTGTCGACAACTTTGCAGTGTAGACAAGCCCTTGTTGAAAGCTGAAGCATGAAAGAAGCTTGTGGTTGTACTGTATAGTGAAAGCATCCCTGCTTCATGTTCCACTTTGGTGCCTTAGCTATGATTCATCACACGTTAACTTGTAGTAAAAATGTGTCACATCACAAGCAGTCTTTAAGGTGGCAATTAAACTGTACTTCAGTGACTGTTCTTTGTCAACACTGAATAAAATGAATACAAATAAAACCGGCTTTTCTTTTGCTTATCAACTAGCATTCACTGGCCCATTCCTGGGCATGGGTTTTTCTATGGAATTGTCCATTTTTCTTAAGTAGGAAGTGATATCCTGGTTATAAATCATGACTTAGGGCGTTTGCCCCACAGCACCCATCATTGATGATGTCCCTGTGCATGCAGAGAGCAAGTCTATGTCAAACTATTTCCCTTCTGGGAAAAGTGTTTTGAAATGTTTTAGCCCTTTGCTCAACCGCAGTGCCTAAAGCAGAAAGGAAAAGTGGAGATTTACATGAATATCTTCATCCACTGATGATCAGAGCTGTTTGAAATGTTGCTAAGGAAATCTATTTCTAAAAAATCCCAAATCTGGCCTTTTTCCAGAAATGAAAGTCAATTTTTTTTTTACAGAAACACTTTCTGTTTTCGCAGTTTCCTATTTTATTATATATTTTTTTTTCCTAATCCCACTCTTGCTTGGGAGACCATGTCACATGCTGGGGATTTTGAAAATCCAAAATTTTCAAAACTGGAAAATCTGTTTCAACAAAGGTGGGGGGGTGGAGAACGTCAATTTTGAAAATTGTGATTGGTTTAGGCAAATTAATTAATTAAAAATGCAATTAAAAACTGCAGAAAACACAAAAAATTGGTACATTTTGAAAACAGGCAGAAGAAACCCATCTTTGACTTTTTTTCTCAGGTTCGTTTTCCCCTCTCCCTCCTTCCCCCCCCCCCCCCCCCCCCCGCCCAAATAACTCTATGGATGATAACAATCTGTGAGAAATTCTGCTCTGAAGTCCTGAAGCCTATGGAAGTCAACAGGAATTTTTCAAATAATTTAGATCAGGTTCTTAGTTACACCTTTTCAAATCGGTGGAGTCTAATCACTAGCGTTACTCCCGATTTACACCAGAGTGACTGAGTTCACAGTCTGGCCCTCTGTCTGCAGCTTTGTACTGATTATTATAAAACACAATGGAATCCTCTAATCTGCCTCGTTAAATAATAGGCTTTGAGGCAGAAGTAAATCATGGATTGTTTATTCATTCGTAGAACGTATCCCAGCACTTTGCAGAACATCATCGGCCAAACAAGCACTTATGGAATAATAAACCAAACAAAAGCAGCAACTGGAGGTGCCTTTGGTTGTGTTTTAAAACAGACGAGGCCCTGCTTTGCAGACAGACCGCAAGGCCCGCCCTTGCCAAGCTGCCCATACATAGGGGCTGGCTGCAGCATGGGTATCAATCTCCCTGAGCTGCCAGTCAAACTGAGGGCGAGTCTGGACACAAGAGGCTTCTGTGCAGCCACTGTGCCACTCGATGAAAATATGGTAAAGAGAATCAGTGGTAAGCTGCCCACGTGGCTTTGTTTCAACAGCCCTGGCCCCAGCTCAGGCCCCACTGTCGGATTGTCAGGGCAGCACTTTTTGTGTCTCAGCTGGTGTAACTGGACCCCTGCTGCCTTCTGATTCCATTCCGCATTCCTCCCTCAGATCAGCTTATGCCTACTAGTTTGTGTGGTTCAGCCTGAAGGCTTTGCTACAGGCCAGTCACGCTGGGGCTGAAAAAGCCCCATATTCAATTTGAACGCTCTCTCCTTCAAACCCAACTCGTGCCCTCCTTTGGCGATTCTACCTTAGTGGTGATTTGTCTCTCTCCCATCTGGACTTTAGGTGCTCTCGCTTTCCTTTCTGCCAGGGTGCATATATTCACCCGGCCGTGCAAGATCTGGAGTAGATGAGAGGCCTTCGGAATGCAGGAACATTTGACGATCACTAGTTCATGCCCATTGATCTGCCCCGTCTCCAAAAGTCCATTCTCTTCATTCCCCTCACTCATTCGCCTGCCGACTCTTGCAGCTCCCAGCAAGGGAGCACTCTTGCCTTCACAGTCCCGAATATGACCTGAAATCACCAAGACTCCCTCTGTTGACTGTGGTAACTGTCCACACTACTGGGATTATAGCACCATAACTATATCAGCATAACTCCATAGGGTGAGTGCAGCCTACGCCAATGGAAGGGGTGTTTCCATCACGGTAGGAGCAGCACCTCCCCAAGCGACGGTAGCCGGGTGGACGGAAGCATTGGATTTTTCACGCCCCTGAACGCCGAAGCTATGTTGACCTAAGTTTTAAGCATAGCCCAGACATAGGAAACAGCAACAAAGGATAATAGAGAAGGGCTAGATAAGCAGATTAATATAGGCATGAGTTAAAACTAGGAAGGAGTTAAAAATATAGCTAATAATAATAACAATATACCTAACATTTAGATCCAACCAATAGGAATCTTGCGGTGGTTTCCTTTCCCTCCTTGGTGGTTTGTTCAGATGGTGAGCTCTTTAGAGTGAGGATCTGTCTTGTTATGTTTTACGGCAAGGATCGAGCGTAGTTTAGGGTGCATTATGAACAACATGAAACCAGTGCTCCAGTGCGCTCTTTCTTCAAGAAAACGCACAGACACTTTACGTGTGTATGTTTTGGGATCCCTGCACACATGTGACCAGTAGTATTATACCAGAATGGCTTGTGCCTGGGATTTAGAGGAAATCAGGCTTTTCTTTTTGAACACAGGACTCTGCCTTCACCAAGCCCACGGACTCGCAAGCACAACTGTAAGATCTAGCCACCAAGAACTTTACATTAGCAGCTACTGGCAACTTCTGATTCTTCCCAGCTGTTTGAGAGGGGAGGGACAGTGTTCTGAGGGCATGTGGGATGGGGCCAGGTACTGTGAGTGGTGGTGTGGGTGGTAACTGCCTTTCTATTAGTTGCAACTGAATAATACCTCTAGGCATCCGCTGAAAGTAATGAATCCTTATCCAGAACAATTAAGAGGGAGGGAGTCTCCCCTAGTGGTGAAATGTATGCCAGCCATGCATTAGGCTGAAAACAAAACTCCGCAGTTAAGGTCTGATTCATTTCTGTGTGGTCATTTTTCAATGATATGTTGAAATGGTAGCATATTTTCCATGAATTTGTTATATTTATTATTTTCAGTCACCATTATTCTTATTTTAACCTCTTCCTGATATATTTTTTTAAGAATATACTCTTTTTTTCTTTTTTACTTTAAAATGCACCTTTCATTTGACTTCTACTAATCTGGGTATTTTTTTCTTTAACAGCACATATGTCCCAGTTCCCCGTAAAATCAAAGTAAAAAGAGACAAGGTGAGTTGTGTCTGTTGGTTTATTCTGTTTGTTAATCATCCTGCGGAAATTGCTGCCACAAATTATTCTTGGGACAAATAGCTTGGGAGGATCCAAAGAAGTCTGCAAGTAATTACGAAGGTCTTAAAAATACCCACAGTTACATTTTTAGCTGGGCTAAAAATTTACAGCCTTGTGGTTCAGCACTAACTAACCATTTCTGCCCATTATGAAGGTTTTATAGCTTCCTCTGGTACTGATCAGAACCATCTGGCCTATTGGTTTGATCCTATGCAACAATTTCTCTGTTTCTCCTTGACATAGAATAAAGTCTTAGAATAGCACCGCTTTAAACATGGAACAAGATATACAATGTTTAGTTTTCTGTCAGCAACTTTGCATGCTTTTTTCTTTTTTTAATTAAATTGCTTGAACTCAAGGCATGATTCTCATTTTCTAGGACAGGAGTTCTCGATCTTTTTTCCATCACTCCCCCCAACTTTTTTTTTAACTTGAAGCCCCGGTCTTATACAATGAGACTTTCCAATGTGCTCCAGATGAAACTGGGACCATTTAATATATTGATTCCAATAAAGGGGATTCTACTTTAAATAAATCAGTCATTTGAGTTGGCGGTCTAACAGTGCGTAGGCCAGGAAACCTTTCAAAAGCACATACCTTGTTATTCACAAACTTTTCAAGCAGTATTTCTCGATTTCAGCATTGAAGAGTGCTAGTGGGGGTTGTGACCCCGTGATCCAGTTTGCAATGCCACTCAGTGAAATTTGGCCCAGCTGCCCCTCCACCATGACAGAGGGGCAGAGAGGCAAAATTTCAGGAAGTGGCATTGCAACCCCGTGAGTGAGTAGGAAGGATCGCAGCCCCCCACCCCAGAAAGTTTGGTATGCCTCCCCAGGAGAGCGCCCCGCCCCATTGAGAACTGCTATTCTAGGGAACTCTTTCTTTGTATGCACAAGAGGAAGACAGGTAAACTTTAAACAAATCAGAGGATGAAGTTAATGAAAAACTCCTAATGATTTCAATGGCCATTGGATCAGGCCTACAGAGCATAGTCAGCCTGAGGAATTCACTTACCATAAAGAAGTCAAACAGATGTTTCATGCTTCAGGGCATACCTTGAATGCTGCATGATTTCACAGGTAAACAATGGGTCTTTTCACCTACCTCTGACTTAGGACTACTGCTGGAGGAGGATTCCAGCCCCCACAGATCATTGATTTAGTCTGTTATTGTGTGTTCCAAATCCACTACAGAAAAGCTTAGGTAGCCTGCAATGGGTTGTGGGGAGTAATTCAAGGCAGGGAGAGAATCAAACTTTTATTTTCAGATAGCCATTGCAAGCCTTTGGAGTCCTTTAAGCAGGAGACTTTCAGAAGCACCAAAGCAGTTGAGGCGCACAAGTGCCATTGAAGTGAATAGAACTTGTGCTCCTAAACCCCTTAGGCACTTCTGAAAGTCTCTCCCTAAAACTACAAGTACAGTCTTGGAGCCTTAAAATTCCAGCTGCCCTAATGGAATGGATGGGGTTTTGTAACAAACATTCCTTTCCTGCAGAGTAGGTGGAGACTGAATCTTCCAGTGCCGTGAACTGTCTCCTCCTTGCGCACTGTTCCCCATTATAGACAGAAGCGGCTAGAGGTTCTTGAATTTCATCCCATGTGTCTATTTGATTTTTTGTCACATATTTAAATTAGAAAAATACAGTGAATCTGTTTCAGGTATGCCGATTATTCATGGTCCCATCACTGCTAAAATGTAGGGCACACCTTAAGAAACATGCCGGGAAGCATAATCTAGTGGTTAAAGCACTATGAGTCAGGAGACCTGGGAGCTGCCACAGACTTCAGGTGTGATCTAAGGCAAATCCCTCTGCCTCCGTTCTCCCGCTGTAAATGAGCGGGAAATGATGATACAGTAGGTCCCTATCTGTCATTCATGAACCCTCACATCTGTAAAGCTCTTTTGAGATGCTCTAAGAGAAGGCGCTAAGCTACCATTATTATAGAACACAGGCCCTGGGCGTAGCTGGCAAAGTCAGAAGTCATCCCAAGTGGCTTTTAATTGATGTGCCAAGCCATCCAGCACCTTGGCATTGCCCAGCCCTAATAGCCCCGGTCAGAGTTGCATCCTCCAAGAACATGGCATGGAGTTGGGAAGGAAGTGACATGATTTCTCCAGCAAGGCAGTGAGGGTTTCAGGAAAGGAATGACAAAGGGTGCTGAGGCAGATTAAGCCTGGGCCAAGGCTGTGTGGTGTGTCCTGGCAGAGAGAACAGCAGCAGCTCAGAGCATCGGTGTAGAAATAGACTTCCTCCCCCACCATGAAAAATGTAAAACACCCAGTGAGAAGATATTACACAGAGATATCAGCAATTAACCTTGCTGAGGCTCCCATCACAAACTCGGCATGGGAGGGCCAAGCAGGGCTGGAATGGAAAACCCTAGCCTTAGCCAGCATTGCAGATGATGGAGGTGTGAGGAGTGGATGTTGCCTTTCCACTCTGCTCTGAATGAGGAGCAGCCCCACAGGGAAGGGGAACGGACTTTCCAGGGACTGTTCTAGGCCTGAGTCTGCCAGTGCAGCCCAGGAATGGGGGATGATGGTCTTGAGGACTTGCCAAGCACACCTCTGCTGAGACTGCTCTGAGGGAAGGATTTGGGGCAATGCATAGAACCAGGAGCTATAACACTTGCTGCTCTTTGGAACTTTCCAGCCAGGGACCTCAATGTGCTATGTATGTATTAATCTGCCCCATAATTCCCCTGTGAGGCAGGTGAGTGTGATTGGTGCTGTACAAAAACAGAGGTTCAGGAACTTGCTCAGAACCACACAGTGAGACTGAAGCTGAGCCAGGAATAGAAGTCCAGGCCCGGATCCTCAGCTAGGGTCAATTTTTTCTCCCCACCCACCCTAACTGTCCTGTTAGGGAACAGCCACTGTTTCTTACGAACTATGAACGCAACTCTCCAATTCTCCACAGATCCTGGTCTATCACCCAGTTTTTATCAAATATGTTTATGACCATTGGCTGCAGAATCATGGAAGATACCCCTCGACAGGCATTCTGTCAGTGATATTTGCACTCCACCTGTGTGATGAGGTAAAGAGCAAACTGTTCCATTCCTCGCTTCAGTGTACACTGATACTATGTTGGGGTCAAGGGCTGTAATTGTAGCAGATGCTAACATGAGAGCCCTAGATCATTTGTTCATCTTTGTTGGCCTCTTTCCATCTTTGCTTCCTCTTACTTCAAGTTTCCTTCAGCGTTTATGATTTCAGCTGTTAGACAAGAGGTGTCTTTGACCCAGAGTCGGAGATAACATGGAAACAGTCGCAAATATAAATGAATTCTTAAACAAAATAAAAAAACATGATCAAGCATTAGGGTTTGAAGTGCATTTCAGAGAAGTCCAGTTAAACACAAGAAGTCCTCAGCCTGCCTGATCTCATGTAATCCATATGCCCCTTCTGTGTATGGCAGATGGCCAGTTTCCCAGCAGTACCTTTTGCTTTCTGGGCCTGTGAGTTTATACAGTGGGGACAATTCCCTTCACTACAGGAATTACTGGGTGAAATTCTCTAGCCTGTATTATGCAGTTGGAAACATGCAGGGGGCATGGGCAGTGCGTTGTATAGACTGGGGAAGGCTGTGCCTCCACAAACAGGCTGGCGTGGCCCTGCCCACGCCCCTCCCCGAAGCCCTCTTTGCCCTTGGCCCCAGCCCAAGCAGATTGTTCCTCTTCAGGGAAGCTGCGTGCTAGGGCTAGGGTGGCTGGGGCCACCCAGTGCTGGGGGCCCTGCCCGGCGCTCGGTTGTGGGGGCGAGTCTGGAGGCACTGGGACTGCCCGCCCTGTGGTCAGGAGCCAGGGGGGGCGCGCGCTGCCTGCCCTGTGCTCGGGGCCTGGGAGGGATGCGCACCACTCGCCCTACGCGCCGAGGTTGGGGGCTGGCAGCTGCAGGGAGGAGTGGGGCTCCGGTGGGGGAAGGAGGGGGGTCCTCGGGCAGTGGGGCAAGGCCAGCTGGGGGCCAGCATCCCCTGGCTGGCGGTTCACCTACTGCCCATGCCGGGGGCGGGGGGGAGAGAGAGGAGGCTCCAGTTCTCTCTGCCCCTATCCCTAGCAGCTGGGGAGGCAGCGGGCCAAAAATTCTAGCCTGGGATGAGATGCAGCCTGCAAAATGTCAGTGGAGTTGTTTGTCTCTTTCTTGCAAGATATGTTTCTTTCTTGGAAATATGTTTATGAAGGAAATCCAAACCCACAGAAGAATAACCTTAACCTGCTATGAAATATTGTTGCTGTCCTACAGAACCAATGCAGCGCAGAGCACTTATTTGGGGGTAAAATGTCTATAGGGCGGAGTCCTGAAGTCCGCACTCAGTCTAACTCCCCCTCACATCAATACTTAACTAAGGACTGAGTAGGAGTTGTAGGATTTGACCATAGTGCCAATAAAGTACCCATCATGCCTTTGGGTATTGATGCACGTGCAGCCGGAGCTCTGGATAGGTAGGCATCTAAATGTGACTAGACAAGAGTTGTCATTTGGAAAAGCCCAATTAAATATGGTAGAGAGGGGCCCAAAATTTCTCCTGTCTTTGAGGTCTTCATTCAGCAGAGAAGGGATTTTCCACCTAGGGCTCATGTCTCCTGCGGTCAAAAACTGGTTTAGGCTGTCATGACCACCCAGTTCTTTCAATGTTGCTAAGTGGCAGGGAAGTCCTGGCTAGGCGGAGAGGGGTTCCAGGAGGACTCAGGTATGGAAAAGGAGATCCCAGTTTGATTTCCTTAGATTGAAAGCTCTTTGGGGCAGGGATTGTCTTTTTTTCCCCTGTTTGTACAGAACCTAGCACAACTGTGTCCTGGTCCATGACTGATGTGCCTAGGAGATACCACAACATCAGTTATAAATAAGAGCAGTGCAGAAAAGGTTGAGAATCACTAGAGTTTCCTCAAAATGTCAATTAAGAACACACCAAGCCAAAGGCAAAGTCTTTCAGGATGTAACATTTTTCATTCTCTCTCTTGTTAGGTGGATGTGTACGGTTTTGGAGCAGACAGCAATGGCAACTGGCATCATTACTGGGAAAACAATGCTTCTGGGGGGGCTTTTCGGAAAACCATGGTCCATGATGGGGATTTCGAGTCCAATATCACTTTGACTCTTGCCTCTATTGACAAAATACGTTTTTTCAAGGGCAGATGACCCTTATCATAGGCAGGGATTTGTGGCTGCAATTTCCAGCAGGGGTCAGTTACTGAAGTGTTTGAAGTGGCTTATCGAAGATGATCTTGGGAGCTGACTATATTTGAATATCAGACTCTGCAGCTGAGGAAGTGTGTCTCACTGCTGTGACGATCATTGAATGAAAGTAGCATGCAGTATTGGTGCCATACTGCACTTGATTTCCTTATTTGAGAATAGAGACGTTGGGGACCTAAGGATCAATTATGGGGAATAAATGATGTGCGGAATCACAGGGGATGTACGGAATTATGAAATCTTGAAATACTGGGAGAGATGTGCCTCTTGCTGTTAGGGTAATCAAGGGGATCATTTTCTAGGAATTACTGTATGTGTGTGTGCTTTCCTTGCATAAGGCAGGAATGCCCTGAAGAGGAAAGGTGAAAACAGCTTCCTGAATGTCCCACCAACATGGCTGGCTATGAACACTGTAGTAAGAATTACCTCAAAAGAACACGTTCACTTATTCTGCTGTTGATCTTTTCTTTAAACCATCTCTTCTCTTCACTGTGTCATTTCCGGTTCTGCATTGTATTATGGACAAAGGTGATGTACCTGACTTGCAAGGAGTACTGGCTACCTTTGGCAATGTATCAATCCACATCGAGAAATTCTGGATCAAATCCTTCATCTCCAGTTAACTGCATATTTTAATGTAGCATCCTACACAGCCATAACGAGACGAAGAAAATCAAAATAAGATTGTGATTGAAAATGCCAGCCAAAATGGCCTTTTTAGCCACTGGTTTGTTTGGGTTTCTTTAAATATAATTTTATTTTTATTTTATTTTTTGATAGATGCTCTGAATGCTAATTTTTGTTGAATCCATTCAAGGTAGAGCAGTGGACATTTTTTTTCTTTCAGTGGTTTACATGTGCCTTTTATATTTGTGCAACAGATGTAATTTTTTTTTAAAGACGAAAATCCCTAAATTAAACTTTTTATAGGAAAAAAAACAGTTAACCAAAGCTTAGTCTCTACACGGTATCATTTTGTATTCTAAACTAATAATGACATCGCCTGTATTCTACTTGACGAGGGTAGTTTTTAAAGGTAACTTTTACTTTTTTTTTTTTTTTTTTTTTTAAAGGAGAAAAAAATCCAAAAGTTGATAGGAAAATTTTTATTCTATTTTTTACAACTTAGAAGGTGATATCTATTTAAATGTATTTAAGTGAAAGTATCAGGCACAAGGATGGGAGCTACAGGAGTGAACAGGACTGCATGGGCATCTACCACAGCATATCCTCTATGTATTGATTCTACAGTATGAGCCACACCTCGGAAAGTTTTGTATCTTTAGACAAATGTATATATTAACATTATTACTTCTATGCAGCAAGGGGTGAATAAGAAATGTTGTATTGGAGACTTTGTCTACACAGATTCTTCCTAAAATCTATTTGACCTTCATTTCTGTTGTTCGTTGATATTTTAAACATGAGTTAAAGTCTGAAATCGGGAGGGGAGGGTGATTTGAGGGCGGTAGCACTTGCTTCATAATATCATGAAGATGGGATTCAAGGAATCTATGAACCATATCCAATGCCCAGGGAAGCCAGTGCCAGTCTTTCCACTGAACTACAGTGGGCTCTGGAGTAGATTCGGAAAGAGCTGCAGGTTTGATATTTTTCTTATTTTGTTGTTTTTTGTTTTGTTTTAGGGGGTTTGTTTGTTTGTTTGTTTTTGTGACTAGAATCTGTGGTAATTAAACACACACACATACCAGCTAACTAAGAAATAGCATGTTCATTCATTAGCCAATTTGGTGGCAGTGTCTGTTTTAGTTACTGTTATGTCAGTACCATAGGTGAAAGCCTGGCCCCCTGAAGTCAATGGAGTTTTGCCATTGACTTCAATAAGGCCAGGATTTCAGCCCCACATTTTTTGCTGTGTCTGGTTTTTCTGAGTATCAGAGGGGTAGCCGTGTTAGTCTGAATCTGTAAAAAGCAACAGAGGGTCCTGTGGCACCTTTAAGACTAACAAAATGTTTGGGAGCATAAGCTTTCGTGGGTAAGAACCTCACACATTCAGATTTACAATGTGATGGCAAGATCAGTCCAATTCTCTCTATTTATGACCTCCATCCTCCAACCACTTGCCAATGTGAGTAACTTTACACACACAAGCTGGCCCACTGGATTCACAGAACATGAAGGACAAGCTTCACACACGTCATTTTCACAGTAGCTGCCAACCTTTTCCATAATAGGACACCCACACACACACACACCCATGACTTTCCATCCGTTTACCCATGACACCCTCCCTTTAGCAATAGGGGAAGGGCAGAGTTCTTGAAACCTGACACCTGTAAGTAACCCCAATATTGAGAGCTGCTGTCCTAGAAAGATGACCAAAAGAGCCACTCTCATTCAAGTTTCAGGATAAGGGCATGATTCTGCAGTTGTAACAAAAATGATCTTCTCTTCTAAAATCACTTTGTAGAAGAATGAACCATATGCACCTGAATCATATTTTTGATATTACCACTTTTTAATGATGATTATAATTCAGTGTTTCCCAGGCAGGTGACAAACTACCCCGTTTCCCTCAAAATGGTTGATTTTAAAAAAATACTCTGAGAATTTGATTTAACAGCAGTGTAATGTTTTCAGCCTGTGCTTTGGTGGCTGGGTTTTGCAGAAACTTGTACAACATGAATGCTGTTCTTGCATTTCTTTTGTAAATGAGAAAGTTTGCCGATAAATTCCCTGTATATTTAAGTCATTTCTGGGGAAGACTTTCAAAGGCGCTCCTGGCAGTTCGGCTTGTAATAGAAGTTGGCAGTTTGGGGTCAAATGCCAATTGAAAATCAATGCGATCTGGTTATCTAACTTCTAGTTTGCTCTGATCATCCAACTGGTTTCTAAGTGAAGAGGCAGCAAAAGAGGCCACTGGAGAATTCCATTCCCACTGCCAGTATTTTCAACTGTCGTCCTGCTAGGAACTGAGAACTGTCTTTTTATTTTTATTTTTTTAAAGGCTATAACATTAAATCTTGAACCGCATATGCTACCAATGCACACTCTCCAAAGCACTTCTTGATTGCGTGGTTTGTTTTTAACCAAACTGAATTTCTTGAGCACTTTTTTTTTTTTTGGTCTCCAGATGCTTCTTCCTAGTTCTCTTTTCTTGGAGCACATTGATTATTATCATCAGTCTCTGTCTGATTGAAGGGAGTCTGGGTCACTCATACTTTGACATTTTATTTATTGTTGAATTTTTCAATTCAGTAAGAATCAAAATAAATTTTGTATTCTAATCAATCAGATTGTCAAAGATGTCTCTATCTGTACACCTTCGACTGCTATCTATCAGAGTGGCGTTATCATGAATTCCCAAAGGTAGTCTCCTGTGATGGTCACTGTAACTGGGTCTTAATCTTAATCAAAGTTTCTTTCCTTCCCCCACTCAACCAAACCATCACAACTCATGCCTACTCTCCCCTTCAATTTAACTCATAGTTAGAATCATAAGAACGGACGTACTGGGTCAGACCAAAGGACCATCTAGCCCAGTATCCTGTCCTCTGACAGTGGCCAATGCCAGGTGCCCCAGAGGGAATGAACAGAACAGGTAATCATCAAATGATCCATCCCCTGTCGCCCATTCCCAGCTTCTGGCAAACAAACGCTAGGAACACCATCCCTGCCCATCCTGGCTAATAGCCATTGATGGACCTATCCTTCATGAATTTATCTAGTTCTTTTTGAATCCTGTTAAAGTCTTGGCCTCTGCATTCTCCAGACTCAGCAATCCATTCCACCCCTTATGGCCACCTAATTCTCTCTTAAGAATTTGCTCCTGCTACGTGAAGAATTTGCTTCACGTAGCTCCAGCTCCTTTGGCTAACAGGGAGCGCTTTTTCCCCACCGTCTCTGGATCCCATGCAGAAGCATCTCTACAGGCAGTTAGATGTATTCCCATTACCCTTATATCAGGCTCCAGAACACTCTGAGCAGGGAAGCTCTGCCAGGCCTACTTGAGTCTCTTTAGCAAACCCTAGTCTTTGACAGAGCAGACACCCTCTTATAGGATGCCCTGTCCTTGAGCTACCATCATGTGGACCATGTCTCGTGGTATGTCACCCAAAAAACTCCCAACTCCCTATGTAATAATATTACCTCCTCAAGGAGCGGTGGCCAGCCCAAACCTGAGTGATGCTGTAGCCCTGTGCTCCACTCACTCAGATTTGGAAGGGATGGGCATACGGGCTCATGGGTCAGGCTGCTGGTATGTAGGGGGGATGCCGAAGAGGAGAGTCAGGCAAGGGGTTGGGTAAACCTCCCTGAAATCAGTTTGAAAATGTTGGTCAGAATGGCTACCGTTGCCTGACCCAACCCCATCACCTGGGATGCAGACAACTAGATAGAAGGCCTGAGCCCAACTCTTCTTAAAGGGCCAGCCTAATTGTGACTGTTGCCTAGTGTGAGAGGCGTTGTCAGGGCTGGCCTTTTGAAGCCATTAAGCCTCTTCATCTCCAATAAGCTTTACACAGGTTTGCCCACAAAGGGTTCCTTACTGGGTGTGACATTACCCTCTGGTGTTATCCGGACCGGTGATCTGCTAGGTCACTCCAATCCTTGACTCTGGGAACCAGCCTTACCCTGCTCTACTGTGAGAACCCCCCACTCCGGGGCTGTTCACGCATAGCCTCTGGCATGTAAGCTACTCCTTGAATTGTGCCACCAAATGACACTAGCCAATATCTCCGGTCCCAGATACAACCCTAGGAACCTCCATCTTGCATTGTCCAGTTATGCCCGCTGGACGCTGCAAGCTTATATGAGTTTGTCCATTTAACAAAGAAATTAATATGTACCAGGCTTGTTATCCCAAGGGGAGTCTGACATGCTTCAAACGAAATGCACTGCTTCAGATTTATTAACTACAAAGATGGATTTTGAGTGATTATAAATCAAACCATAACAAGTCAGATTTGGTCAAATGAAATAAAAGCAAAACACATTCTAAGCTGATCTTAACACTTTCAATGCCTTTACAAACTTAGATGCTTCTCACCACAGGCTCCCCACTTCGATCAGTGCTTCAGTCACGTGGTGTGGTGTCTGTAGATGTAGGTGGAAGAGAGAGGAAGAGCATGGCAAATGTCACTCCCTTTTATCATGTCCTTTCTTCCCTCTTGGCTTTGCCCCCTCACCTTCAGAGTCAGGTGAGCATTACCTCATCATAGTCCTAAACTGACCCAGGGAAGGGGGGGGGGGGCGACTCACTTGTGAGTCCATCAGATCCTTTTGTTGCTACCTAGGGCAGCATCCTTTATTCCTGTGAGGCTGGGCCGGGTTTGTTCCATACATGCTCTGATGAGGTGTGAACTGCCTTTCTGCTCTTGGAGAGTTTTGCCTGGGCCTGCTTTAAGCCATGAAGATACATTTTCAGCCTCATAACTATATACATGAAAATTATAACCTATAACAACAATTATTATAACATTGCTATAACAACAATGCTCAGTGCATCATGAGGCTTCCGAAGAGGCCCACCATGACCAACTTTGCATTGGAGACCACACACTCATTTTATAAAGATGAACGTGGAGGTGTAGGGTGGTCCCCCAAGGTACAGAGCATCACACTGGGGTACTTAACCTATAGCCAATTGCCCCTGAACTGCTGGGAACTTTTAAGTGAGACGTCTAAACTTGGTAGAGCTGAGCTGCGAAGAAGGGGCTTTACATGATCTGGGGAGGTGAAGGAATTGCGTAGGCTCAGTTTTGGGTTTGGCTGGTTATTTTCGGCTGTGGGCAGTTAGGAGCAGCTGCTATTGCTTTACTGTTGATTTGATTGTGACTTTAATTTCTGGCTCTCTCGTAAAGTCCAGGGCAGCTGGCTGTTCTGTTTGGGGGAACATGCTTATTCTCCACCAGGATAAATGCCATTTTCAAATGGGTGGTAATGGGGCTGAGAGAGAGAGTGCACACGCGCACGCACACATGTGCAGAGTGAGTGGATGATTTGCCTGTGCATGCGCTCTCACAGAGTAGACATTTTGCCTGGTGAATGGGGCTCGGTAGGTTCAGGTTCCTTCTCTGAAGAGAATCCCAGAATCATAGAATGTGGGGCTGGAAGGGACCTTTAGTCCAGCCCCCTGGATTGAGGCAGGACCAAGTAAACCTAGAACAGCCCAGACAGGTGTTTGTCTAACCTGTTCTTAAAAACCACCAATGATGGGGTTTCCACAACCTCCCTAGGAAGCCTATTTCAGTGTTTAATTGGCCTTATAGTTAGAAAGTTTTTCCTAATATTTAACTTAAAGCTCCCCTGCTGCAGATTAAGCCCATTATTTCTTGTCCTAACTTCAGTGGACATGGAGAACACTTGATCTTTGTATCAGCCTTTAACATACTTGAAGACTATCTGGTTTGTCCACTTCTGTCTCTTTTCTCAAGAGGAAACATCCCCAGCTTTTTAACCTTTCCTCATAGATCAGGTTTTCTAAAGATTTTATCATTTTTGTGCCTCTCCTCTGGCCTAGCTCAAGTTTGTCCATATCTTTTTTAAGGTGTGATGTTCAGAACTGGATGCAGTAGCGCAGCTGAGGCCTCACCAGTGCCAGGTAGAGCAGGGGCCACATAGGTGGGTGGGGCGGGGAACTCAGCGAGCAATGGCAGCAAAAGGGGGTAGCTGTGGCAGCTGGGCTTCTGACGATTACTTGTTGGTCTGTTAGAGATTGTAAGCTCTTTGGGGCAGGGAGGGTCACCCATTCTCAGTCTGTACAATGCCTAGCATGGGGGGGAGGGGTGTGTTCCATTCCTGGGCCCCTTTAGGCTGATGTATACAAACAAGTGCGAGGCCTGAGATGATTAGTGTGAGCACACCTTGATGTTCAGTCAGTTCTACTGGTGTCTCCGGATTCTGTCATTTGTAGGAGTGGAGAAGACGGAGGAAAAGACCCACAATTCTCCAGAATAAGTACTGGAGAGGGCCGACCAGCCCACAGGACACCAGTTGATTTGGACAGTTACTCCAGATGCTGTCAGCCAAGCAGAGTCCCCACCCTGAACAAAGGGGCTTCTCTCCCCTTGTGGGTGGAATCTGGTGCGGGGCTGAATTCCCTCCTCTTTATCTAAAACAATTCTTTCAGTCTGGGCATAGGGTCAGGGGGTGCCCTGAAAGTGGAGTCTTCTCCACTCCTACAAATGACAGAATCCGGAGACACCAGTAGAACTGACTGAACATCAAGTGTGCTCACACTAATCATCTCAGGCCTCGCACTTGTTTCCCCGGGTTTCCCAGAAATCCTGTCTATACTTGTTAATGACAGGCTCTGTCATAGCATGTCCTGGGAATTACTCACTGGAAATAGTGTGGGAGATCAAAGCTGAAACACAGTCACATGTGCCATAAGGAACTGGTGGGAACTGCGGAGCAGCAGCGGGTAGTGCTGATCTGATCTGGGGCAAACCTTACCTTGCCTCAGATATGCCTGTTCCGTGACTGGATTTCAGCTTCAAATCAGCCTGGAGCTTTTCAATAGCATTACACTGATCCAAACGCAATCTTTCAGCCCTTAGCACTCTTTCATGGCAGTGGATATCTTTTCAAATCTAAATTCAGTAAAGGCTGGATCAAAACTCATTGAAATCAATAGAAAGATGCTTGGTGACTTCAGAGGGTTTCAGATCAGTCCCTACTACTTCATGAAATGAAGGGTTACATTCAAAGCACCCTTACCCAGTCCTGGTCTAGGGGTGGATGCAATTGGGTGTTTTTGAAGAGCCAGTTGGGGTTACCATAAGAGTATTTCCTTTCCTAAAATCTGCTTTCTTAATACTCTTCGCTAGCCTTGCTTTTCATTTCCTTATGGCTGTTTCCACTTAATAGCCGTTTTTTTTTTTTAAAGGAGCCAGGGAGGCACAGAGCCTGTCAGATACAAATGTAATTCAAAAGCAAAATCCTATCCATTGAAATTCATCCAAGCAGACTGCTTAACGGTAGGGATCTGAATTTAGAGTGGTACGACAATGCAGCTGCAATTCATTTAAGATCAGACAGTGCAATTCAGCTTGCTTTGCTATTGGACTTAGCCAGTGGTCTGACAGTTATTGGAGGGCCACTCTTTAGCCTGTCCTTCAGAGGCCATGTCCCTGAGAGCAAATTGACACTTGCTTATCCATCCAGCACATAGTCTAATCAATGCGGCATCAATGACGAACTGACCATGATCGGCTGATATGGCTTAACCCACATTAAACATGCTGAAAATATGAACTGCTGGTTAGTATTGTGACAGATTTTCGTTACCAATCTGCCTGGAGCATCAGGTGATCAGGCTAACGCCGCAGGATCATTTGGGGAGGAGATGATGTAACATACCAAGTGTTTAAATTGTAAAGCTTTATTAATAAAATAATAAAATACAGCAGAGTGCTGGGAACGCTCCCACGTCACTCAGGGGAAGAAAGAAAGCATTAGAGCCCCAAGCCCTAACCCACTTTCATACTCACACATGCACTACCCAAAGCTGGCCAGGCCTGGGTGTAACATAAGAAGAAGCAGGGAAGGGGTGGACAGGAGTTCTTGCGCTGGGCCCAGGTCGTCCGGGGAATCTGCTGTAATCTCCGTATTACTCCAGCTCTCGGGAGGGTTTTAAGTCCTGGGTTCCTTTGGGAGTGTCGTCATCCAGGGCCCTCTGTGCCTGGTGCTCTTTGTACCAGTCCCAACTGGCTTGCTGTGGCCTTCTCGGCTGCCCAAAACATACCGGCTCCGGAGAATTTGTTTTCCCTTCTGTTGGCCTTCACCGTCACCGCCTCATTCGCTCTGTTTTCACTGCTATCTTTGCAGCTCTGCGTCTCAGTGTATTTTTTCTTTTCTCATGGCTGGCTGAAAACTGAGAGAGTTACACGCAGCAGCAGATTTCTCGTCTCGTGCCGTAACCTTGGACTGGGGCCAGTATCTTATCTTCGGACTGAGCTTGCTAGCTGCAGCGTTGAGTTAACCCGTTCTCTGCTCTTCTTCTTTCTCCCCCCCTCAGCCTCTCGGATTCTGCAAAGGAAACTTCCACTCTCCACTCACACACTTTTGACCTTCCCCAAAATGCTTTGCAATGCTTGCAACACCGTTAGCCACATACAATGCTGATCTGCCTTCCCCGGGAGCTCCCTGAGGGAGGGGGCCATTGGGGTGTAACAGTATGACACAGCCGGGAGAAGCACTGTGGGTATCGCAGTCATGTTAAGGACCAACGCCTGATTCCCAACATGGGCCATGTAATTGGCCGTTTTGAGTTGTTCCATGAGGACTGAGATATGGAACCTACCCTCAGTTGATTGTGGAATAGGTCTAACCTCAATGGCTGTTGTATGTCTTCTCCCTACCCCCAGTGCAGCTGGGATGCAGAACATCAGTTCAAGGGAGAGGAGAATCAAGCCCTGCATGACCAACTTTGATCTCATGCCAATTCTGGGACCCACTCTGGCCCCTCTTCCTTGGGATCTATGCTGGCATTGCTTGCTGTTAAATGGCATGAAGCTAGAAAGTTGTGTGGAACCCTGTGCACCCAAGTATTGTAGGAACAGCTCTTTCCCCAGTCCCTAAGGCTTCCTCCTTGCCATTTCCTCAAAGCTCTGGTGGTGCAGACTGGCGGAGGGCAACCTGCTCTTGAAACCGTCTTGCTGCTTTATGTGGACTCACAGCCAGAACTGCATGGAAGAGCTACCACTCTGTCTGAAGTGATCTTGCCGGTAAGGTAGTTTGCATAAAATTACAAGCAAGTGACTTGTGGGACCAGCAAGAAATGCAGCAGCAACAACAACCAGGAAACTGAGACAGACGGACCAAGTATAGTAGCCAGAGGAAGGATTCTGTTTATTTTATCATTTGGAAAAACACAACTTTCACATGGGAACAACATAGATTTCTCTCCCTAGCATGAATTTCTCTGATGCTTCATATACAGAGTAGCAATTAAAACTGATACATTAAAAGGCAAGGGAGTCCCTCAACACCTTTAAAAACACGGCTCCTATTTGTCTTTCATACAGACTTGCAGGGAGCAGGAGAGCTCAGTTCACTTTTGTTATCGTCACATAGTATGAACTAAAATGTGGTTCACTTAGTGGGTGAGCACAGCATGATGTTCAGTCAGTTCTACTGGTGTCTCCGGATTCTGTCGTTTGTAGGAGTGGAGAAGTCGGAGGAAAAGACCCACAATTCTCCAGAATAAGTAGGTGACCCTCTGAGGTTCAGTCTTAACATTCTTCTTCAGAAGCCAGAACAGGCTGGTCTGCCCTGATCTTTGAGCAGGGGTCTTGGCTTCTAGTCCCAGCGATGCCTGTGACTGTGGGCAAGACATTTCACCTCTCTAGGACTCAGTTCCCCAGCTACAAAATGGGCATGATGTGGGAATTTAGCAATGATGGGGGTACGTACAGATGATCTTTGGGAGGGGTTTAATGCCTGGGCGTGGGACAGAAAAATAATAGGCAGCCCAGTATTAGGAAGGGGGAGGGAAGTCTGCTATTTGCTAAAGAACCTGTGATACCTAATGCACTTGTGCATAGCCAGTGCTCAGTTACTGAAAAAGCAGTGCGGAGCGCGGATGTCACAACTGATTCCTCTGTGCCTAGGTGATGCCAGCACTGAACGCAGCTGCCAGTGTAAATCCCATGATATCAGGCCTTGCCAAAACTTAGCACCAGGACTTTGTTCAGCCTCCAGCTGTGGGCCAGTCTGATGAACAGCAACTCTAGAACAGCACAGATATTCTCCACTACAGAGGAAGCAATGAATGAAGAGAACTGGGCGAGAAGGGATTTGCCTTCGCAAGCCAGCTTCCAGAGCTCAAGCGTCGCTGAAAGAAATTTCTCACAAGATCTCATTCCAAATTCCTGCCCTTATTAGTTACTGGCTTTAGGCTGAGGTTGGAGTTGCAGGTTAGAGGGCATAAGCTTGCAGTGCCCCTAGAGCTGCCCTGGGAGACGTCCTGACTCACCTCTCTAAGGGTGCATCTTGACTAGGGAAATAGGTGTGTTCCTACCTCGTGTGAGCTCACAGCTGCTAACTAACGCGAGGTGAAATCCTAGGCTCTGTCTACCACTACCACTTATGTCGGTATAACTTACGTCACTCAGCGGTGTGAATAAGCCACCCCCCAAGTGACATAAATTACACCGACCTAAATGCCGGTGTGGACAGAGCTTCTCCCACCGACAGAACTGCCACTGCTTGTTGGAGGCGGATGAATTAAGTCACCAGCAGATTACTATTGCCCCTGGGCTGGCTCAGCCACTTTGGCCAGCTAGCTGGGGGAAGGTGGAGAGGAGCCAACCCTCTGCCCGTTCTCCCGCCCTGCTCAGGAAGGAAGTCAGCTGGTAATTAGCCACACTTACTTCTCTATGCAGCCCGTGTAGGCATGGAAGGGGGCATCTTGCAGGTTAGCACGATGTAAAGATCCAAATGCGAATTTGGCCAATACAGTGTTATAAATGCTCCCTCCAGTCCAAACCTTCCCCCAGGATTTTTGATGCCCTTGGTCTCCAGTTTCACATGCTGTCCATAAACCCCATCTCCAAGAGCAACAGCAGCCTCCAGAGCTTCACAGGGGCATTGGTTCTGTTAACTAAGGGAGCTGGAAACCCTCATTAAGTCCAAACGCCCACACTGCAAGCCTGTCTCCCTCCCGCATCTATCATCGGTTAATGATTTATTCCCAAGAAACCAAAGAGGCAGAATTAGGTGCAAAACAAAGAACAATTTATTAAAAGATCCCCAACAACTCTACCCAATGCCACTCGGGTGTTAACAATGCAAACAGGCTTGAAGTGAAGGCCCCAAAACCTTCAACACCATACAACACCAGGTGCCGGTAAGACAAATTAAAAGGGTTAACACATCACCATTCTTGTTCTTTACACAGCACCCTGGACACACTGGAACTAAGGACACCATCAGGACCACAGGACATCAAGGGACAGGAATCACGAACACCAGGATACTCAGGACAGGATCAGATGAGAAGTCTTCTATCTTCTTCCTTCTCAACTTTCCCCGGCAGGGAATAGATCTTAGCACAGGGCGCTGTAACCTTTTAGCATCTTTAGTTGCCAGGCAGGATTCTCTTGACCCTTTCCCGCCAAAATGTACAAAAAGGCACCAATACTTCCCGCCAAAGTGCTGTTACTAGGCAGATTATAGACAAAAGGGGGAACAAGAAAGGGGAATACAATATGGAGGGTGAAGTACAACTCAAGGAAATCAAGATGGCGAACTGAAATTTCCTCACAATTCAGTCCAGTGGCAAGAGCACCCCATTCTGAATCAGTACCCCTGCATCCTGCAACACCTTGGCATGCCTTAGGGGTCCCCTAGCCAAGTGCTGCATAGGTCCCACTCGTATTTGTCTCTGTGGCACCCAATCAGTGCGAGTGCTATGCTATTGTAGCAGCAATCACAACCCCATCCCGACAGTGGTTCCTGGGTCAACATTCCACAGGGCAAGGTTGCTTTATAACTCCCCCCCTCCCTCAGCCCCCAGAATGGCTTTCTGAGGTTGACATTGTTGGGGCAGAAACAGAACCAAGAACCCACCCACTCCCTGCTCAGGGCAAGGCAGAGGAGTGGATGCATCATCCCCACTTACCCCTGCTGCCCAGACCCAAGATTCAGGAGACCAAGCAGAGGGTAAAAAAAAGTCTTGCTCCCTCTTTAGGGTCTGTCCACACTGGAGCTGGAAGCTGTAAATTCCAGCTCCAGGAGACATGCCAGTGCAGCTGCGATTAAGCAAGTGCACTAGAAGTGTAGCCATGGAGATACAAGCAGCGGGAGGGGCTAGCTGCCCCAAGTATGTATCTCTGGTCAAGGACGGGATTGTAAGTGGGGTGGCTAGTCCCTTGCGCAGCCAGTGCTACACCTCTATTTTTGGCACACTCGCTCGATCAGAGCTAGTACGGGTATGTCTGCTCCAGCGGGAATGTGGAGTCCAATGTACAGTCCAAGAGACAATTGAGCCCATAGGGCCAGATTGTGCCACCCTTACTCACACTGAGTAGTGACTTACTCCACTCATAAACTCCTAGGAATCCAGTTGGGTATGAGTAAGGGTGGCACAATCTGGGCCAAAGTAAGGGATTGTACAAGGATAACGTAGGCAGTTTAACATCCACTTTGTAATGGGGTCCTGGTCCATGCTCTGGGAATACAAATATGTAATAATAGCAGTACATATAGAATCTATTCCTGAACACCTCCTCGAAGTTAAACAGATCGATTAAATCATTGGGGCGAGTCCAATTCTTATCACTGTAGGAGCTGGAATTAATTGTGTAAGTACCGATTCCAACCGCTACAGAGACGTTCAATGACTGTCTCAGTTTCGCTGCTTCCTCAGCCTTTGCCTCATTAAATGCACTGGCTCAGTAGGTCTTTCCCCAGAGACCAGCACTTTCCTGCTAAGAGACAACAGACCAAATCCTCAGCTGATGGGGATTGCTGTAGCTCCATTGCAGCTCTGTCGATTTTCCCCAGCTGAAGGCCTGGCCCACAGATGTGTAATTTCATGGCTAAGTGGCGAAAGCAGCTCTGGTAATAATTGCATAAGTAAGTGTCGCTAGAACAATGTTTTTATTTCCTGTAATAAGCAAAGAAATGGGAAAATGAGAATACACGCAGATTAATTTGGTCTCTGGACAGTGAGATGTAATTCACTCATTTCAGCCAGGGCTTGGGAATCCAAACACCTCTTCATCTGCTTCCTTAGTGGTTACAGGTAACATCTGGTTAAGGTCTCACTTCAGTCAGTATCTGAAGTCTCTTCACAAACGGAAACAGCTTTCCACTGGACATGTGGGGGAAGAACCCGTCTTCAAGACTTACACCACTTCCCACAGGAGACTGCTCCACAATCCAAAAGGTCTTTGCTGTCAATAAGTTCTCCCTGGTAGTCATTTACATTTTCCCTGTCTTAATTTCAACCCATTACTCATAATGAACCTCACCCCAAATTAGCCTAAATAATCTCTCCTCCTCTCATAGTCATTACTTAGCCACAAAATTAACACTTATAAAGCCAAATCTGCCTTACTCGTGCGAGTCACCAATCAAAAGTAATGAATATATTTGTAACCCTTCTGCCAGGGGGAGCCTGCAGCAACCAGGCCGGATTCAATATCTAGAGGTTCCTTTTCAACAGTACTACACAGAATCAGCTAGAGCCCCCACCCAGTAACCTGGGGAAATTATACACCACCTTTGGGCACCTCTGAGAGGCAATACTTCCTCACTTGCAAACATAGAGTCTGAGTGTAGCAAAGAAACTTTGAATGAAAGGAGGGAAGTCACCCAACATTGATTAGAGGAAATGCCACAAGCAGGATTCATAATCATAAAGCTTAGTGCAGGTCACATACCTCCACCTCAACCCAGAGTGCATGGGGCAGGGTCTTCTGCCTCATGTTCTTGAGTTCCACAACCAAAAGTTCCTTTACTGTGCCCCTCTCACCTCACCTCACCTCACCACACCACCCTACCCTACCCTCACAGTGGCTGTCCTTGGTCAGTGAGGACCCACAGTTCAGAAAGTGCATCTGTGTGAGTTCACCTCCCACCTGGGGAAGAAAACACCTGGCTTACTCCACCATCTGAGCACTTACTCTGAATAGCCACCCCACCAACTACTGTTTCTTATACCTCTCTGCTGTGACTTGTGTAGATCAGATTCTTAGTAATGTTTTAGCTCTTAGCAGGCTGGGTAGAAATACTACCCCACCATAAGTGATGGCAGCTCTCAGGGAGTACTTAAAGTAACAAAAGGCTCCTAATAAAGCCTATTTAGCTCTATCTTTGAATGGTGGGGAAAAACATGTTAAACCAGACCAGGGACCCTTAGGAGGAGACTACACCTCCTGGTTAGAATTTTTTTTTTTTTTCCACTTCAAGGTCCTGGAAACAAAGACAAGGTTTTCATCTCAAGGCCAAAAGACCAAAAACATCAAGACACTTGATCACAGCCTTAGATAGACCAAGAAACTAACACTTGATCTTGGCTCATAGAGAGCCAAGAAACAAGTTCTTACCCCTCTTACTTTCACAGAGGTCTGGCATTCTAGCCCCTGCCTTAGCAAGTTCTTTTCAACTGAGGATGACCCCTCAATCAGGACAGGCTCAGCACAGTTCTGCTCCCCTTTACTCATGCAATAAAGATAACAATATGGATAACAACATTTCACCACCCCTGCGTTCAATACTACAGTGTTTTGTAACCCAACACCAGCCAAAGTTGATCACTTTTGAGAAATACAGCTCCTGTCTCCTGGATACCTATGCAGAGTAGGTGTGTTCATGTAAATACAGTTTGCTCCTGAAGTCTCTCCCCTTCCCAGCTAGCTGTCAGGGGAGAATTCAATCAGATCCTGCTTACATATTTGCCACATAACTCATTTTTATTGCTCTTTTCTGAACTCCCTCCTTTTTTGTCAATATCTTAATGGTAAAGAAGTGTCCAGGTCTGCATGCATTATTTCAGATGTGGTAGCATCAGCACCAGTTTAAGAGACCCTAACCTCCCTGCTCCATGATATGAAATCTCTCTGATACAAACACCAAAATTCCAGTGGTCTTTCTTATCACCACATTCTATTGTAAGCTCATGTCTAAATTGCTGCCCGGTAGCATTCCTAGGTAACTTGTCAATATTGCTGCTTCTGTGGTTTACAATATTTTACCCCCAAATCTGTTAGTTCGAGCAAGAGACAGTTCTCCTTTCAAAGAGTTTACAATCTAAAGAAGAAACCTAGTTCTTATATAACAGTTTTTCTCAGTAGATCTCAAAACACTTTTATAAAGGAGATTATCCCCATTTTACAGATAGGGGATGGGAAAGCACAGGGTACAGCAACTGGGTTTAAAGAGTTTGTGTGCCCTAGAAGTGCTCACTGTGTTCTGTGTTTCAGAAGCTGGCTAGACCAGGAGTATGAATATGAACTAGGCCTAGCATGCGGCATCTGTTTAACGATCATGGTTATGTGATCCTGTCATGGGGCAGCTGCCCCATTCCGATAGGCAGGGGTTAAAAGCAGCCAAGCTAGGCTGATTGGAGAAGCAACTGCAGCTGTACTCAATTAGGGCCTAGCTGGCCCTGATAAGAGGGCTGGGAGCCAGAAGCTAGAGGAGTCTCTCTCTGGCCCTGGAGAGAGAAGGGTTAACTGCTTGAGTGGAAGGTAGTTGAGTGGAATTGGAGTAGTGCTGGGGAGCTCCAGCCTGGTAAACCTCCCGGCCACAGGCCTTGCTGAAAGCCTATAGAGGTACTAGGGCTGCAGAGATAGAGCCTATGGATAGGCAAAGGCAGCAGGTCCTAACTCCTTGCCAATGATGAGTGCCCATTACAGACTGCAGTCTGCCCCAGTGAGCAGGGGCTAGATGATGACTGGCAGTAGCCACTGAGGCAAGGTGGGTTAGAGGGTTGGGGGGTCCCTTGGGAGGGGAGACCGAGAGGGTGGGAGTACTGCTGGGGCAGGGTCCTGAGGTAAAGGGGCACCAGGGTTGGGGAGGGACACGGGGACCAGCGGCAGGCTAGACATGGGGACCAGCGGCAGGCTAGACACTGGCTTGTAGAGGGTGCTCCATATGCTAGAAAAGACTTAATTACCAGATGACCAGCAGGAGGTCCTGCACTGGTGAGTCATCGCTTCGCTACAGGTCCCCGCTGGACTGTATGGTATCTTCATACTATTTTTGTTGTGGAAAGGGCGAAAGATACAACCGCAAGATAGATCAATGATGAAAGAGAGGATGTTTTATCATCCCCATTTACACATGGGAACCTGAGGCAGAGAGACCATAAGTCCTGATTTTCAGAGATACTGAGCGCCCACAACTCCAGCTGATGTGAATGGGGCTGTCAGGTGCCTAGCGCTCTGAAAATCAAGTCCCAAGTGATTTGCCCAGGGCTACAGGAAGATTTTTGGCAGAACCTGTATTGAATCCATCCACCCAGCTCTTTTGTGTCCCAATCCAGTGCCCTAACCACAAGATCATAAATGTAAATTTCAGGACAGAAGTTATTGTATTCTGCGATAGTGTAATGCTTAGGGGTCCTTATGTAAAAGTTACGTAGCATCATGGTTTTAAATAGTTCCGCAAATTCTACAATAAAGCTACAAACAGGCTTTTTCATGTAACAAATTATTTGGCCACCAGAGGGTGCTACATTTCTATTCTTAATAGTTTGCCTCCTGCCCTCTCATGTACATGCTACTGTCCCATACGAGCACAGAATTATAGGAAGGTAGAGCTAGAAGGGACCTCGAGAGACAATTTAGGCCAGCCTAAAATGTACAGAATGCAATAGACCTTCCTACAGGTGCTTTGAATATAATTGAGAATTCTCTCCTCATTCTAGAATTTCACATGCTGGTTTAAAAATCCCAAGATGGTTCTCATGCTCCATTTTATTCTATTGGCCTTTCCTTTGAGTGCTGACTTGACCACTGAAAGCCACACAGAGTGATTCCTCCTTCCAGCCGGATCTTATAAGCACTCACAGTGTGTATTTGGCCCCAGATTCCTATTACGTGCCATGCTTCCAGTGCTAGCGCTGTCAGAGCCCGGTGTGAATGAATGAGAGGAGGCATCAGAGACCCCTGTGCTGGGCTGTAAGTTTGGTTCTAGTTGGTTGTTGGCTTATTAATTAATTAATTAATTAATTGCATAATGCCAGCAGTGCACAGTGCGCTGTTCAAACTCTCATTGTTATTCCCCTCCCATTAGCAACCTGCTGGCCTCGTTCAGCAAGGACATTTCCAAATTCATTTAATAGAATCATAGAATATCAGGGTTGGAAGGGACCTCAAGAGGTCATCTAGTCCAACCCCCTGCTCAAAGCAGGACCAATTCCCAACTAAATCATCCCAGCCAGGGCTTTGTAATGCAACTGTATGATACAAAAAAGGCTTGAGTCACAACTGAAATCTCCTTGTGTGGAAGGTAGCATGGTCCTAGCACGTAGTTATCATAGATAGAATATCAGGGTTGGAAGGGACCTCAGCAGGTCATCTAGTCCAACCCCCTGCTCAAAGCAGGACCAATCTCCAGACAGATTTTTGCCCCAAATTGCCCCCTCAAGGATTGAACTCACAACCCTGGGTTTAGCAGGCCAATGCTCAAACCACTGAGCATGTGAGTCAGAGTCTAGCATGTCTTCGGTTCAATAATATCTTCTGTAGTGGGAAGGATGCTGTGTCTACCACAATGGGGTCCTGCTCCTTGACGGGGCGCCTAGCTGCCCCCACAATATAAATATGTAATAACATCATGATTATGGGCCTAACCTGTAACTCAGATGACCCTTCTACCACCAAGTTCAGTGTGCTGTTAGGTAAATCACCTAGAGCTAGATTGTGATTTGGAATACACAATGGGTCCCAGCAGGCAGGAATCTGCAGGCGTTGTGTCGTCACTAACTCCTTCTACCCCTAGAGAAAGTGGACAGAGCCTTGGCATGGGTGTGCAAGTATTGTAATGGGCTGCTGTGACTCACAATCCCCTGGGGTAAGAGGGAAGCAGAAAAGTAACTGTCCCTCAGAGCGCTCTCTGTCCCAACAGGGATGGGCAGCATTGGGGATGCTTTCACCAACCCTTGCTTAGGGCTGGGTCTAAGAGCACAAGCCAGGTCTTCCTTTTGCTCTCTCAATTCCCCATCGGTAGACTGGGGATGAAAAATAGAGCTGGTGGACATTTTGAATGAAGAGGTTTTTTTCCAGCCAAAATTTTGTGAAGAAAAAAACATTGTGGTCTTTTTCAGAAAAACGCTGTTGGAAACCAGGTTTTTGGCAAAGGAAAGATTGTGATGAAAAACATTTCAGGAAACATGTCCAAAACTGGGTCAATTTTGAGCCTCGCAAAATGGAAACAACCTTGACCTTTCTCATGATGTTTTTAAAATTTCAACCGGCTCTAATACTGACCTCTCTCCTGGGGGTGCTGGTGAGGAGAATCCACTAATGTTTGTGAGGTTCTCAAGTACAACAGTGATAGGGATCAGATCCAGGGCCGGCGCAACCCATTAGGTGACCTAGGTGGTCGCCTAGGGTGCTACAATTTTGGGGGTGGCGACTGTGGCGGTATTTCGGCGGTGGGACCTTCCGCCACCCCTGTGGGGAGCGGCATTTCGGGGTGGGACCTTCCGCTGCACCTTCCGCCGCCTAGGGCGGCAGAAAAGCTGGCGGTGCTCCTGGTCAGATCCATAGCCCTGTAACACACCGCACTGAATCACGCGATGCTCTGGTGACCCAAGTATTCTGTGGACGGATAATACTATCGTGACAATCTGGAAAATAGCTCTAGGATGTTTTTATGACTGCTGCAGGCAAACAAAGGTGTGTTTGGCTACAGTTGATTACTTGCGGTGGAGATAGATCCAAAGGGTTTGTTATAGGAACCAAGCAGAAAAGGTAAAACCATGACACAGATAAGAGTACTGGAGGAAAAGTGTTTACTGCAGAATACCTCCTACCTGTCTGCACCCAGGCTAGAATGGTTCACTCCTCCCCAGGAGCTAAAGCCTTGGATCAAAGGGAATCTTAAATTTAACAATGCTGGCCTCAGGGAGGGGGCTGCTGGCAGATGGAAGCTGACACCCAGACTGATGAATTCAGAGCTGGAAGGAGTACGCTGCAACTCGGACTGGCTAATTGTCCCAACTCTGAGACAGAAATAAGATGGACCTTCCTGAGCTAGGGGTAGAAAGTAGGGCTGTCGATTAATCGCAGTTAACTCACGCCATTCGCTCAAAAACACTAATCGCAATTAAACAAATGAATCGTGCTGCTAAACAAAAGAATACCAACTGAAATGTATTAAATGTTTTTGGATATTTGACTACATTTTCAAATATATTGATTTCAATTACAATACAGAATACAAAGTGTGCAGTGCTCACTTTATATTATTTTTATTACAAATATTTGCACTGTAAAAATGACAAACAAAAGAAGTAGTAGTTTTCAATTCCTAAGGAAACTGAGTGGTGCCAAAACGGAGTTGGGTCTGTGTCATTAACACAGCTGGCAACCAGGGGGCAGCTGCCCCGAGATCCAGTCTGAGAGTGGTTGGATTGTGCATTAACATTTTAAATACATACGTTCTTCCTTTACTTGTTGTAAGTCCTCCTCAGAAACATTAATTCCAGCAAGCTGAGCAGGAACAAATATCCTGGACTGCTGGACATGTGGCTGTGGTAACGTTTGTTTGGGCAGGGATTTAAATGGCCTTCACCATGGCAGACTGAAGGGTCTTTTACGGTGCATAAAGGCACTTACTGAGTTATAGCAGTAACTGTTTATTGGGCTACTCGGATGGATAGCTTGTGAGTTTTGTGTCTGTTTGCTCTCGAGGATGGGACAGCACTCAGATCCTAAATGAGCACCAAGGAAACTGGAAAAACAAATCAATGCTGTAAATTAACAACCTGACCTCTGTGAAAAAAGAAGCTCTGCTTAATTGAAAATGTGGAATTTTTAAGAGGTGTGAACTACTATTTCTATTACAAGAGCATCTGGAGTCCTGGATTGAAATCAGAGCCACATGAGAGGCAGTGTGGCCTAGTAGATAGAGCACTTGACTGGCAGTCAGGAGAGCTGGGTTTTATTCCTTGCTCTGCCACTGACCTGCTGGATGACTATGGGCAAGTCACTTCACTGCTTTGTGCCTCAGTTCACCTATCTGTACAATGGGGGTAATGTTATTTTCACTACAGCTGTTTGAAAAAAATTTCACTTTTTTTTTTTTAATTTGAAACTAGGGTTTCATTCAAAAAAATTTTTCATGGAAAGGTTTCATTTTCCTTTGTAAAGGGCCTTGCGAGCTACTAATGGAAAGAGCTAAGCATTATTTGTATTGTGCTAGGTGCTGTACTTTCCCCAAAGAGCTTACAAGCTGAATAGAGAAGTCCTACAAATGGTGGGAGAAAAAAGTAATAGCCACATTCAACAGATGGGCTATTATCTGATACAGCTATAATCAAAACTGCCACGGTTTACTGTTGCCTTAGTGAGGTATTTTGGCCATTACAATAGCACACTCTAGTATTTTATTAGCTCAGTAATCTGCATTACAAAGGTTCTAAAACTCCCCTAGTTCATCAGTGCCTAGTGCAGCAATTCTCAAATGCGGCCACTGTGGCTGCATGTGGCCACCAGGGGCTTTTCTTGCAGCCACAGCCTCCTAGGTAGTAATGGGGGGGGGGGCAGACCCTCCTCCAGGGCCTCCAGCCCCAAGCTGGAAGAGCAGGCAGCAGGTGTGAGTTCCCCACCTTCTCAGGGCCAGTGGGGTCAGGCTTCAGCCCTGGGGTGGCTGGTGGCAGGCTCCAGCCCCGGGCCTTCAAGCTTCATTCCCCGGTCGCGAGGTGGCGGGCTCAGGCCCCAAGCTCACTCCCCACCATCACTCCTGGTCCCTGCTGCCTCCCTCAGTGCCCCATCACCCCTGGCCCCCGCTGCCTCCGTACCGACATCCCCATCCAGGGCTTAATTTGTCCCTGGGCTTGCTGGCGCTGAGTAAGTCTGCTATGAAAAGTAATATGTGTATGTTTGTTAATATCACAGCAGACTGAGTAGACAGCAATTTTTTTTTAAAGCAACCAAAAAAGCAAAAGGAACAAGAAGTTTAAAAAAAAAAAAAAAAAAAAAAAAAGACAAGAACATGCAAAGCACCTTATTTGTGTTTCTATTCTGTTTAGGTCCAGTAAAGACAATAGAGACAACTGTACATTATTTTAATTGAGTCTGCCAAAAAAAATCCTAAATAAATTACAATAAATATGCACATGTCCAAATAATTTTTTTTCCCTAAAATTAATTCATTATTTTAGGAAAAATGTTAGAATGGCCACCAGCAAGAGTTGGTGGCCGCACTCTGAGGCCACCAAAAAATTTGTTGTGAGAACTCCTGGTAGAGCGCCATTTGCTTGTTGATACATCAGCTTCTAGACCAAAGCTGAAGAAACCTACAGTAACATACCTGAGAGTCACTCTTACCTGTGCCATTACTTGTGGCAGAGAGTGATCTGGTACATCCTAGGAGCTTCAGGTCAGAAACATCTACCCGCTCTGTGTAACTATGCTACACGTCAAAGGCCCCACATGGAGTACAAAACCCCTCTCAGAGTCGTTGTCCCCATACTGTCAATGCACAGTTGCTTGGTAGTGTAGGTGGGACCCTAACTATGTCCCTGAACAATGGTTACAACTTCCAAGAAACACAAATACTAGACGTGAAGTCTCAATTCATATGCCTGTTTCCAAAACAGCTCAGAATAATATATACGGAAGTAAGGCACTCTTATCACTAGAGGGCGATCGTTGGTTAAATATCAACACTTTGAGCACTCCTTTTTTATAACAAACTCCTCAATGTGCTCTGTGATTTTTGTGAAGAATGTAGCATTACATGGTCAAATCCAGTCTGGGTGATGATCTCACTCTCCCAAAACACAGACACAAACAGCAGTGGAGCTGATTCTTACCGTGCCCTCTTCATTTATTGTTTTCAGTAGAGATAACAAAAATCAGCTGCATGATGCCAACGAAGAAAGAATGCGGTGGGGATGAAGGCTGTATACTACTTGTTCTGGTGCTCCTTGGGAGAAGAACAATGTATGGGGATGAGCCAACATAAAACACTGATATAGGGCCTGATCTTGTCAAGGGTCCAACAGCCTCAGTTCCTATTGACTTTAGGGGATATATTAAACAGCACCGCCCTGAGATGGAATGCAGGTTTGCAGAGGTCAAGGGGAAATTTAGGTGGAAGAGGGGGAGTAGAGGCTACCTCATCCGATAGCAGTAGCTACGAACTAGAGCTTCTTCCCCTATTGAAAGAAAAGGGTGCTAGGTCCTGGCCTGGGGGGGGGGGGGGACAGGTCCAGAGCTAGATAAGGTTCATTAGGTACCTGGACCTTATGAAGAGCTGAGGGAACTCAGTAGGGGAGAGAGTTCAGAGGAGACAGGAGCCTCCTGTGGAGAGAAACCCACAGAGAGCAGGTCAGCCTAAGAGAGGCAGAAGAGTGCTTAGCAGAGAAAGGAGAAGCTTGGAGGATCTAGGGAGAAGCTGGAGGCCTGGGAACCAAAGGGAAGCTGTGTGAAGCACAGGCTGAAGGAAGGAGCACAAGGGGGGCTTAGAGGTAGGAAGCAGCCCAGGGAAACAGCAGCAGTCTGAAGAAGCAGACCTAGCTGCTTACTACAAGGTCCCTGGGCCAGAACCCAGGATGGAGGATGGGCCTGGGATCCCCTACCAGTACTAAGGGGCATGCAAGCCCAATGGAAGGAATATGAGCCCGGGGGGGGGGGGGGGGGGAAGAATGACCCCAAAGGATGGGCCGTGGATAGACCAAAGGTGGGGTGGGAGGGGGGACAAAGGATCTTTTGTGTTGGGACTGTTTGTAAACTTTCAAGCTGGACCTTTTTGTTATCCCAGAAGGGGGCTGAAATGTTGTGACTTGGCTGGAGGGCTGAGCCCCAGAAGTGAGCCAGGGTGGTGAGTACGCTACCCTACATCCCTCTGTACCTCATCTCTGGATGATCTCATCCACAGCCACAAGTTCAGCTACCTGGTCTATGCTGCCAACTCACAGATCTACCTGTCTACTCCAGAGTTGTCTCCTTGTGTCCAAACTAAAATCTCAGCCCTGTCTCTCTGATATCTTCTCCTGGATGTCTAGCGATCTGCTCCAACGCAACATGTCTAAAATTGAGCTCCCCCCCCAGAAACCCTCCTCCACTCCCTTTCTCAATCACTGGGGACAACACCATTCCTGCCTGTCACTCAGGCCCATAACCTGGGTGTCATCTTCAATTCAGATCTCTCTCTAGGGTCCTCAAATCCAGGCTACGTCTAAATCTTGCTGATCCTTTCTCCATAACGTCCCTAAGATACGGCCTTTCTTACCTATCCATCCATCCAGCTAAAACTCTCATCTCACATCTCCATTACTGGAACGGCCTTCTCTCTGGCCTCAACAAATGCCATCTTGCCTAGCTCATGCCCATTGAGAATATTGCTGCAAAGATCATTTCCCCAGTCTATCATTGTAACCATCTTCAAACTATCAAGATCTTCAAACTATCTTGAATGTGTTTGCTGATGCTTACTCATGTCTTGGTCTCACTCTTAATATCAAGATGACTAAAGTGCTCTCTCAGTCCTCTCCAAATGAGGTATTACATGCCCCATCTATCAAAATCAATGGAGTTGCACTGGAGAACATCGATCATTTCCTCTACCTTGGAAGTCATCTTTCATCCAAGGCAGATATTGATGCAGAAATTCAACATCGCCTGAGCTGTGCCAGTGTAGCTTTTTCTCGTTTATGGCACAGGGTTTTTGAAGATCACGATATCTGAACAGACACCAAGCTTCTTGTTTAAGCCGTTATTCTCCCAACACTGTTGTTTGGGTCCGAAACTTGGACAACCTATAGACACCACTTGAAAGTCCTTGAAAGGCACCATCAACGCTGCCTTTGTAAGATTCTGAAGATCAAATGGAAGACAGGTGCACCAATATTAGTGTTCTGGAAGAGGCAAAGACCACCAGTATCGAGGCAATGATCATCAGTCAGTAATTCCACTGGACTGGTCATGTTGTCCGGATGCCAGACCATTGCCTCCTAAAACAGGTCCTGTTTTCTCAGCTGAAAGAAGGGTACCGTAATATGGGTGGACAATGGAAGTGTTATAAGGACTTGCTGCAGGACAACCTAAAAAAATTTAATATTGACATTGATACCTGCCCAGGACCGCTTAAAATGGAGTGAAGTCCTACGTGAAGGTCCCCTGCATTTTTAACTTGCTCGCCGACAAGCTGAAGAGGACAAGAGGCGCAGGAGGAAGGAGAGACTGGTCTCCAGTCATGGTCAACAGCCTCCTGCTGAGCCAGAAGACATCTGCCCTCATTGTGGTTCAAGGATTGGCCTTATTAGCCACCTGAGGACCCATAACTCCCATGGAAAATGATCATACTCGGTAACAAGTGATCGCCCATCCATTGTAACCATGTCATCCCGTCTCTGCATCTCTCCACTGGTTCTCCCTTCCCCGTCGCATCAAACCTAGTCCGCTTGTTTTCACTTGCAAGGCCCTTTACAGTCTAGTCCCATCCTACCTATCATCCCTCGTTTGCTATTGAGATGTTGACTCTGACTATCGATCAGCCCATGCTACCAGCCTCCATCTCCCGCTTATAAAATTGTCAGACAACCGCCTTTGTGCATTTTCCCACGCTGCCCTTCATTTTTGGGAGGAGCTCCCCATAAACACTTGCAAAGCTACTGTGTGATCCTCCTCCAAAACCATCCTCAAAATTTTCCTTTGCCCCGATGCCTACAAAAACTGGACAACACTTAGGCTGCAGGTGTGCTGAGACCACGGCTGATCATAGGGTTTTTTTCTGCTTATACAGTGCCTAGCACAACGGGGTCCTGGTCCATGACTAGGGGTCCTTGGTGCTACAGTAATCCAAATAATAAATAGTATTAAAGTTACATTAGTAAGAAATCTTAGGGTAAACCAGATCTGGCTCAACACAAGACCTCCCTGGCTCATCTTTAATGCAAGCCCTGATATCTCCATCCACGGACCTGCTCAGGTCACAGGTCTCTTGACTGGTACTTGCTGACAGGGGGCACATGATAAGCTGGAGAGTCATGTGCTGAATTTAGTTTTTCATGCATCCATCTGGTTGTTTGCATGAGGTGGGACTACTGGGTGGGCCGAGCAGCTCTCTGTGAGTAGAATGGCTTTGGCAAGCTGACTGTGTTTGCAGAATTTGGAACGGAAGGCATAAAGATTTTCTGAAACCCACCAATAACGAGTTCCTAGCATCCAGCTGTTTATAGAGTGACTGTACTTTACAGGAAGGAGGAACATGTTAATACACTGAGGGCTTGCATCAAGCTTGCAACACAACAGCTTTGGTTTATAGTGACCTTTGCACTGGCACAGCTTTTAAAAGGCAGCTTGTCTTTCAGCTGTTTGTCTCCTCTGGCTACTGCCTTCTCAGGCCTCTCTGCTAATGTACCATCAAGCAACACTTTCCTAAGCAAACCAAACCTATTTGTGTTTTAAACCTGCTTGGCATGCAGACCATGTTCTACTGTTACTTTGGGCCAGATCCTCAGCTGGCGGAGCTTGGCATAACTCCATTGAAGTTGTGTCAATTTACTCCAGGCAAGGATCTGGCCCATAAGTTCAGGCACAGAAGTAGGGGCTACTTTAACATCAGCTGATCTCTGTCCCCTCTTTAATTTAACTTCATGGATATGGTAGCATTTGTGGAAATATCCGAGCCCTTGTTCTGCTCCCACTGAAGGGATCCACACCCTCCTGTTGCATCTTTTCCCTGTCTAGATTGCGAACTCTTTGTGGTAGGGACTGTATTTAGGTACATCGATCCTTACAGTGTCCTGTAGGGCACAGACATTGCACATCCAGCTAGTGTAGGTATAAATAGCAGTGAGATGGATGGGAGCAGAGCAGAATGCCTTACACGTCTGAGCCCCCCAGGGTATATACCCTACAAGGCTCTCTACATGCCCAAGCAGTGCCTCCCACGTTTATACTGATATTTTTAGTAGTCTGGCATCCCACTGCCAGAGTTTTTGCCTGCTGCCAGAGCCTTTCACTGAGGTGAGTAGCTACACGGGTAGTACCTGTATTCTACGCCATAAGGTAGACGTAGCCTTTTATTTGATGCCTGTACAGTGCCTGGCACAGGGGCATCCTGGCCTCTGAATGCTTCTGGAGTAATGTTAATAATAATACAGTAATGTCTGCCCAGCAAAAATGTAAAAACAACAAGGTGGCCCAGAGGCAGATCTATCAAACCATAGCACTTTCCCTGTGCTGCTCCTGGAAAGGTTTTCTAGCACCCCACTACATACATACATGAGACTGACGGCAAAGCCATATGCTCTAGCCCAAGGAGCATAGGCACCTGACTTCTGCTCCCGTCGGTGGGTGCTCGACCCCCCCCCCCGCTCTGCCCCGTCCCGACTCCACCCCTTCCATGAGGCCCCACCCCTGTCCTGCCCCCATTCCAATTACTTCCCCAAAGTCCCCACCGCAACTCTGCCCCCTCCCTGCCCCTATTCCGACTCCTTCTCCAAATCCCCACCTCTTCCCCACCTCCTCCTCTGTGGACACCCGCTCCTGCCTGGGAAGGGTTAAAGCCAGCCCTGCAGAGGGCAGCCCAGGGGCAGGGAAAGCTGGGCTGATTGGGGAAACAGCCTCAGCTGTGGCCACGCCCCAAACAGACCCAGCTGGCCCTATAAAGGCCAGGGCAGCCAGAAGCTCAGCAGTTCAGAGAGAGAAGGGCCTCCCTGCAGGGAGCTGAGCTAGAGTACCTGGGTGAAGCAGGGCTGGGGAAAGGCTGGGGAGCTCCAGGCTGGAAAGCCCCAGGCTGCCGCCTAGTCTAAGGCCAATTGGGTACTGGGGTTGCAGAGGACAACCCAGGGGTAGGCCAAGGCAGCAGGTCCAAATCCAACCTTGCCAGCGATGAGTAGGCTGATACTGCAGTCTGTCCCTGCGTGTGGGGCTAGATGATGACTGGCAGTAGCCTGATACTGAGGCAAGGTGGGAATAGTGGGTGGGGGTTCCCCTGGGAGGGGGAGACCTAGTAAAAGGGGCACTGGGGTCCTGGGAGGGACACGGGGGCCAGTAGCAGTAAGGCAAAACACTGGCCTGAAGAGGGCGCTCTGGGCTGGATTGAGCTAATTTCCAGGATAACCTGCAGGAGGTGCCACAGGGGTGAGTCCAGACCTTCCTCTCCCTCCCGGAGCTTGCTACACCACCAAACAGCTGTTTGACGGCAGCCTGGTGGGAAGCACTGGAGGTAGGACAGCAGTGGTCCTCAGAACATTCAGAGATGACTCAAATATATTCACTTTTTACTATTTCTATGGTGGTAGCACCACAGAGCTAGTCAAAATTCAAGGCCCCCGTTGGGCTAGGTGTTGAACAAACACGGAATGAAAAGATGGTCCCTGCTCTCAGCTTACTTTCAATATTTCCCTAGACCAGCAGTTCGCAAACTAGAGGGCAGGCCTCTCAAGACAGGCGCGGGAATGTGTCGAGGGAGACGCAAGCTGCGCGCTTTTTAAGAGCTCCGACTGTCAGCCCCTGGCAGCTGGGGCTTGTGCAGAAGGGCTGTGTGCACCCGGGAGGTGGGTGTGTGTGGTGGGGAGGGATAAAGGGGACAGCCAGACTCCCTCCACCCCCTGCGGCTGACTGCCAGATCCCAGCCACCGGGGGCTGACTGCCGAATCCCACCCCTTCCCCGCCACTCAGGGCTGACAGCCCAATCTCAGGATCTTCTCTCCTCCCCCAATCCCTCCAGGAGGCAGCCCAGGCTCAGGCTCTCTTCTCTCCCCCACCCCCCCCATCTCTCACTGGGAGGTGGCTCATGCTCTCCTCCTCCCACCTCAACACCGCACCAGGAGGTGGCAGCAGGGATCCAGCTGTCAGGCCTGGAGTCACAGCAGCAGCACAGACATAAGGGTCTAATGGGGGCACTGAATCTGCTGTGAAAAGTGATATTGACTAATATCACTTTTCACATTGCCACCCCCACTTCTATGCTGCTGCTGGCGCGGTGCTGCCTTCAGAGCTGGGCGCCTCGCCAGCAGCCGCTGCTCGCCGCTCTGCCCTCAGAGCTGGGCAGCGGTATATGTACTTGCAGGGGGCATAGAGGTGTACAGACACAAAGAAGGGAGGTGCAATGAAATGAGTTTGAGAATCAACCTTGTACCCTTAGCTGTGCTACTAATAGGATGGGTAAGAAGAGGTAAATGTTTTTTATGGGAAATAAAAAAAAAAAAAACATTTGTAAATTTCCCACTTAAAAAAAAATGTGGTTTTTCATTTTCCCCTTGTTCTTTCTTTTTATTCCTCTCAACATTTTGCCAGTGGGTTTAAAAAAAAAAAAAAAAAAAAGTGGGGTGAGGCGAGGGAAGGGAAAATAAACCCAAAGCTCCCCCCTCCCAGAAAGCAACTTTTTGGGGGAGGGGGCAAAAAAAATTTTTTCCTTGCAAAAATCATCATTTAAAACAAAGCTGTTTTCGATTGGAAAAGCCACACGAGTGAAGAGTTTGCATTAGCAGAACAGTTTTTAAGCATGGTTTAAACAGTATCCATGCAGACATAACGTGTCGGGCCTATTTAGACCATTTCATAACCACATCTGCCAAATGTATTCCAGACCAGACTGTCCTACAACCATGATTATAGACTCTTAGCCCTCTTGCCTCGTCAGGGTACACCAGGCCTTTCAATAAGACCTGATCCAGCAAACAGTTGCCCACTTGAGTAACTGTATTCGTGTGAGTAGTTTGGTTGAATTCAAACTAAAGTTGCTCATGTGGCTGTTTGCAGGATCATGCCCTATGTTGGAATGTATTTAGGACATGACCCAAAGCCCACTGAATTCAATGGAAGTCTAGTCATTCATTGGCTTTGGATCAGGTCCCTATGAATCTGAGCCCAACTGTCTACACTGCGATAAAAGATGCATGGCTGTCCTGGGTCAGCTGAGCTGGGCTCGGGCTTCAGTGCTATAAGATGTTTGGGCTTGTGCTGCAGCCCAGGCTCTGAGACCCCATGATGGGGGAAGGGTCTCAGAGCGCAGATTCCAGCCTGATACTGAATGTCTACCACGGCAATGTTTAGCCCTGCAGCCCGAGCCAGCTAACCTGGCCTCTGAGAGTCGGTGCCACGGGTTTTTGTTGCAATGTAGATGTACCCTAAGAGGTCCCAAACCAAACTCCCAGATCTGTACTCCTGAAATGCAGGAAAGTTCCGATGTGAATGTTCGGTGTTCATGTTTAAGATGATTTGCTAACAGGTTCCTCTCTGGAAAACATCAGGCCCTGGCCAACTATTGACAGCCTTGGCTCGGCAGTCATGTTTTGCAGTCTCCTCTTGCACTTTAACAGGAAAGATATGAAAGCAAAGACCTTGTGTGTCTGCTTCACCGCTGGAGAACAGGAGTCTGGCAGAACTAATGAATGTGAAAAATTATTCAGAAAAAGAAGCTACAGTGACCATAGCCACAGGTGAATAAGGCAGCTGATAAAAGTTTGGTTTAAAAGGTTAGTTAAGGATAAGGGTTTGGATACAAATTATCAGAAATTAAATATCATCGCAGGGGTCTCACTTTTTCTCTTCCGCAGAAGTGATTATTTCTTTCAAACAGGCTTCTGTTCTTTTAGCGACACATCTGTAACAACAGGACAGATCTCATGATCAGTATATACTGCTCCCACTTTCCACTTCTCCATGTTTTTCTCCCTAATGTCATCAAGAAAAGAATCTGAATTAGTCATATGAAGATTTGAAGATACTCTAATGCAGGGATCGGCAACCTTTGGCACACGGCCCATCAGGAAAATCTGCTGGCGGGCTGGGATGGTTTGTTTACCTGCAGCGTCCGCAGGTTCAGCTGATCACAGCTCCCACTGGCCGCGGTTCACCGTTCCAGGCCAATAGGGGCTGCGGGAAGCAGTGGCTAGCACATCCCTCGGCCCACACTGCTTCCTGTAGCCCCCATTGGCCTGGAGCAGTGAACCGCGACCAGTGGGAGCTGCGATCGGCCGAACCTGCGGACGCTGCAGGTAAACAAACCGACCCGGCCCGCCAGTGGATTTCCCTGATAGGCCGCGTGCCAAAAGTTGCTGATCCCTGCTCTAATGTAAGACTGAGCGTAATTGCAGGCAGAGAGAAATTCTCAATTCTTCATCTGGTCAACCACTGAGTCTGACTTTCAGACACCACTGACCTTGGCTAGATTTGAGCCAGTGAACTGAAAGCTAAAAAGCCCCCTCCTCCATTCCCAGTCCCTCGAACCATCCTGTTGCCTCCGGGAAGGCTTCCACTCATCACTTTGTTATTGATTTATGTCATCTACAGTACTTGTTGTTCCAGAGAATACAGTTGCAATTAGAGCAGTGTTAACAATATAACCAGAAACCTCTTGCACCAGTGCTTATGAGAGGATGCAAAGCTGCCACATGGGAAGAATATTCAGAGGCCCAAAATGGTGATTCCCAACTTGTTGTTGTTGCACCTTTACCCTTCCCCTTGTGAAGGATTTGTGGACAGGCAGCCCTCCCTTTGTTCCCTCCCTCCACATGCCCTAGCACAGTTCCTGTTCTCTCCTTTTCGTCTCATCCACTCAAAATGGGGATGACTATAGGTCACATGGCCTCTCTAATAAGCCCTCTATAACAAAGCAAAATGAGGGGAGAGTGCGAATTGTTCCCAGATGATAATTATATACCAGTGGGACAAGAGCCAGTGTAATTAGGATACAGCACGCACTAATACACAGTGATGACAATTGCATTATAATAGTATTGATAGGCACTGATTAATTAGTACACACTGCTGCTCTCTACTGGATGGAATCGCAAAGCTCAGCTGAGAGGCAAAGACTCTTTACTGCTCACAGCTGAACATGATTTTCCTGTAGCTCAGGAGACGCTACCTGCTCTCGCCACTGTTGCTCTGAAGTTCCAAGTGGCCACTTTGTGCAGCAGAGTGATAACCAGTGAGTCCCAGGAGGCTGCGGATTTGTAAGAATAATGATTAATAATACACCATCCCTGGCTCTAGAGTAGCCTACTTCCCTCCAGTTCTCCTAGGAGGGCAACAGCACACCTAGGCAGACCTGGACGTGATCTATATTAAGATTCTTGTTCACCTTAGCCTCTAAGGATAGAACCAGAAACAATGGGTTTAAACTGCAGCAAGGGAGGTCTAGGTTGGACATTAGGAAAAAGTTCCTAACTGTCAGGGTGGTTAAACACTGGAACAAATTGCCTAGGGAGGTTGTGGAATCTCCATCTCTGGAGATATTTAAGAGTAGGTTAGATAAATGTCTATCAGGGATGGTCTAGACAGTATTTGGTCCTGCCATGCGGGCAGGGGACTGGACTCGATGACCTCTTGAGGTCCCTTCCAGTCCTAGAATCTATGAATCTATGAATTTGTAGATGCACAGCACCTATTTATGCCTGTGTGTAATTAGCTCAGTGGTTTGAGCATTGGCCTGCTAAACCCAGGGTTGAGAGTTCAATCCTTGAGGGCGCCACTTAGGGATCTGAGGCAAAATCAGTACTTGCTCCTGCTAGTGAAGGCAGGGGACTGGACTCGATGACCTTTCAAGGTCCCTTCCAGTTCTAGGAGATGGGATATTATGTTCCAATTCCCAAGCTCCACCCTCTGATAAAATTAATTAAGATACAAGTTTGTTCTGATTTATTTTCCCCTGTCTGAGCTGTCCTGACAGCAGGAAAAAAAAAAATCCTACCAGCAGTCAGGAAAATAAACAGGACATTACTCTTAATGGATTCCAATTGTATTTTTTCTTTCCCTGATGTCAGTCCTGTCACACAGGGGAAAAGAAAGGAACTGATGTGCATCAGAGTCTCTTTTCTGGCATAGAGCGCACAGGCAAGCAACCGTGTACCCTGCCAATTCTTAGTTATTATTCAGGACGCAAGTTGGGCTTCATTTGGGATTTAAAAAAAAAGTATCTGCAGTGAAATTGTTGGATAAAATGAAAGCAGAACGTACTGCAGGCAAACCAGCAGGCTGAGCGTGGGCACATCAGTGACTGAAGGTTCCTCCTTCACTGTCGGCTGAGAGGAATGAATAAGGGACGGGACTGAGAGGTTCGGGGGAGGGTCTTTGTTTTGGGATTGTTTTGTTTTTAATCTAGTTAGTTTCAGTTCAGATACTGGCATAAACTGGATAAAAAGCTGTTGGATCTTTTCAAGCTCTGCCCACATGCCAACCTCTACCCACATGAGATGCCAGAGCAATATGCCACTCATAGTAAATTACCCAGAGGTTTACACTATGGCCCTGTGTGGGCTGGTGAGCTCCTCCGGCTTTGCTGCCTTTCAGTGGGACTTCAGGTGCCACATTTGGTTCCCCATTGGCAGAGCTTGGATGCCCTGCTGCGTCCTTGGGTTTGGTTCCACCTTGGTGGGGCTCAGATACTCTGCTGGGGGTCTTCAGATTTAGCTCTCCCTGAATGTGGCTTGGAGGCTCTGTGGGCCTGGTTCCTTGCTGGTGAATCCCACTCAGATGGTGCAGAACTTTATAATATGAGGGCTTTCCTCCTCACTTTTATGTTTTGAGCAACTATGAAATAATCATCCCTGTTGCAGTTTGCATGGTCATCATTAGGCTCCTGAGCTAACACCCCACTGCAGGGCCGGCCTTATGGGTGACGTGGGCAACCGCCCAGGGTGCCATGGTCGGGGGGATGCAGCAGGGCCGTGCCCATCCAGGAGGCGGGGGAGAGAATAAAGGGGGCTGCAGTACGGGAGCCAGGCACTCAAATGTGTCCCCTCTCTGCCCTCCCGGCAGCATGACACCTGCAGCACCACCGCTGCTCTACCTGCCTAGCGGCCACCTGCTGCTCAGGGAACAGGACTGAAAGGGCATCAAAGAAAGTTCACCCAGGGCACCATTTTCCCTAAGGCCGGCCCTGCCCCACTCATACGAATATCATGCTTTAGAGCTGCTGATGGGCATCAGAGCTACTGCGTTACAGGCAGAAACAGACTATAGCAGGGGTCGGCAGCCTTTCAGAAGTGGTGTGCCGAGTCTTCATTTCTTCACTCTAATTTAAGGTTTCGCATGCCAGTAATATATTTTAACGTTTTTAGAAGGTCTCTTTCTATAAGTCTATAACAGATAACTAAACTATTGTTGTATGTAAAGTAAATAAGGTTTTTAAAATGGTTAAGAAGCTTCATTTAAAATTCAATTAAAATGCAGAGCCCCCCAGACCAGTGGTCAGGACCCGGGCAGTCTGAGTACCACGGAAAATCAGCTCACATGCCGCCTTTGGCACACGTGCCATAGGTTGCCCACCCCTGGACTATAGAAACAGGCAGACATTGCTGCATTCACATTTTTAAAGGTTTTCTTCACAACCATATTAACAAGAGACAATTTTTTTAAAAGTCAAGCGGAGAAAGTGGAACACAATAGGGCATTTGTTCAGGAAAAAAAAGGACCCATTCATGAGACAGCCCTATTTAACCTTTAATGATAGAGATTATTACAAGGGGTTTTTAATCACTTATTTCATGCAGATAGTAATCAAAAATGCTTTGAGTTAAGTCATGTTATAGATTGAAATAATAAGTACCAGCAGGAGAGAGAAATTAAGAATTATAAGGCAGGGAGGGTGTTTTGGAGGAGATTCAGAAATAGATGGTGGGGTGCAGAGAAACGTGCCGGCTGTTCCAGATGGAAGGAGCTTCAGAGAAGGCTTTTGTGCTAGTGATGGGGAGTTTGAGACAGAGACGAGGCCAATAGCTTGTGAGCAGACAGAGAAGGGACATAGAAGAGGATCCTGATTCTCTGTTGCCTTGCAGCTCATATAGTCTTTTTCTCCAGCACAAAGTGCTAGCAAATGAGAATGTCCTACCTGGTGACTGCATCAGGTTCAAGCAGAGATTCAGCCCAATAGTCTGTGAAGTAGGGTGGAGGGTTTTAAAGGTAAAAGCAGGAAATTTTAGAATTGGACCAAGAAGAGGTGGGGAGCTAATGGAGTTTCTCTGGAGCCTGGGGGTGAGAGAGCTGTACTACGTGGTCCCTGTCAGAAAGGAGGCAGCAGCACTAGACACGCACTGGAGTCTGGAGCACTGGGAGGGGAAGAGCGTTGCAGCAGTCTAGGGTTGTGGAGGAGAAGACATAGCTGAGGCTTTCAGCAGGGATGGTGCTGAGTCAGAGGTGTATATGGCCAGCCAGTGTTGTAGTGGTGGCTGTTTGAAGGTTTGGCATGCACACGACCTATGGAAGGAGAAGGACGGCCTGCGATTCAGGAAGTTGCAAAGGTTACAGAGTGCAGAGGAATGGAGGAGATGGACTTGTGTTTCAGAGGGCTTCTCTGAGACAAGCCATAGATTGGCTCAATCACCAGGAGCAAAGGGGCTGGATGAGAAGGAGCTATGGCAGGTGTTGGAAGTGGAGGATTGTCAGCATGAAGGAGCCTGTGAGAAGACAGAGTAAGAACAGATTGAAGAGCAGAGGGCAAGACCTGCATCTTATGGGCAGAACCCTGCATATTTGACAGCAGGCTCCTGGATTCTGTGGAGCTCTCTCTTTGCCCTGTCTGTGTCCCCTGTCTTTCTCTCTGCCTTCTCCTGATTCTTCCATCAATTTCACAACCTACTTCCCCATGCCTCTCCTGGCCTCTCCACGGGTCTCTTCTTGTCCCCCGTTCCCCAGCACCATGGCTCTTTGAGCCTTCACCTCCTCTCTACGCAGTCTGTACGCCTCTCTCTCGCCACCCTAATTCCCCACCCATAGCCTGGTCTCCGCTGGGTGACTGCTGCTGTGCTCCCTAATGAACAAGGGTCTTTCTCTGGGCCGTCCCCAGGCATATGCAGAATATGCAGCTGCGTAGGGAACCATGAAATGTGGGGCACCAAATTGCCCCAAATTTCATGGTGCCCTAGGCAACTGAGTGCTGCATACACAGCAGCATCAGCTCCGGCGGCCAGCCCTAGTCTTAGTCTTTTAGTCTTTCCCCCCGGCCAGCCCCCCATTCCACTTCTTCCCCCAGCGATGGACGCAGCCCGGAGGATTAGCAGGGGGCCTGTGCAGGCAGCAGAGGTCGGGCCCGACCCCGCACTCACCGGCAGTGGTGGGAAGTGGAGCAACCTGGCCCTAGCCCACTCCACTCCGCCAGCTCCCAGCCACGTCACTCTGCTTCCCGCTGCCGGTGAGTGTGGGGGGCGGTCCTTCCCCCTCCCCCAAGCGGCACAGCTGGGGCTGGGGTGAGTCAGGGTGCAGGGGGACTCCCTGCCCTGCAGATGTGCCCTGGCTAGTGGGGGGAGGGGGAGGGAGCGGGCGGGAGAGAGAGAGAAGGGGGGCGGCCACGCGGCCCCTCCCGCCGTGCCCACTGCTGGGAGGGCTCCACACCGCTCCGGTCGGCTGGGAGGGAAGGACGCGGGCTGCCCTGCTGGGTTTGCTGCAGGGCGCTCCCATCCTCCACGCCACTGCCCCCTACAGGGCGGCTGGAGCGGAACAACAACAAACAAACAAAATAAAAAATAAAAAAGCGGCCGTGCCGCCCTAGGATTGGGCAGAATGCCGCCTCCTACAAGCTGCCGCCCCAAGCACCAGCTTGCTCGGCTGGTGCCTGGAGCCGGCCCTGGGCTGGGGCCAAGTCGCTCCACTTCCCGCTTCTGGTGAGTGCGGGGGGGCGGTCCTTTCCCCAACCCCCCAACCCAAGCGACAAGCCTGGGGCGGGGGGAGCAGAGCGGGCTGGGGCTGGCTCGTTCTGCTTCCTGCTGCCAGCGCCAGGCCCCCCACTAATCCCCCAGGCCACTCTGGGCCTGTGGGGCCCCCCAAAGTGGCCCCCACAGCTCCTGCTTCCCCGGCCCAGCAGGCCTTGAGCACAGCCCAGACCCTCCGCGGTGGGGAGCAGGTGCTCAGGCTGCGTAGGGCACCATAATTGGTGGGGATGGCCCTGGTCTTTCTCCAGGCCTTCCCTTGCATTGACTGTTGAGCCGCCTTGTACTCCTCTGCCCATTGGTCCCACCTGCCTTCTTGTGGCCTGCAGGACGGCTGGTAGGAGAGACTCCAAGTTCCTCTTTAGGAGGGACAGGTGAAGTGAGACAGAGCAGGTACAGGCTTTGAAAAGGGCAGGTATCCCATCCTGGAACAATTTAAGTCCTGAAACAAATATCCTGCATCAACTCATTATCTCTGCCTGCAAGAAAATAACTCTCAGCTTGACTCCTACTCTCAGCTTGCTGGCTGCTCTATTTCTTGCTGTCGATCTTGGTTTCATTGTAAATCTCATTTCATTTTTGTCAGTTGGATTTCTTCTATAACCCTCTTTGCCTCCTACAATCCCAAGCAGGTGTCAGACTAACTGTCTGGCAACCAAGTCATTTCTATCACCTTCAGTTACTTTTATGGGAGATACAGTTGTTGCCGTTGCATGATGACCTTGGGCGCACAGAGCTTTGTGGCTGTCAGCAGGGGGAAAACTTGACACTGTCTTCTCAAAACCTCAGGTCCCTCCCACTTACTCTCAAAGAGAATCTCCAGTCGCTGTGGCAGTAGTAGAGTTTATAGTGTTGTTGTGCCAGCTACTGAAATGCGACAAGATTACACACATTGAAGCAAAATCGGATATTCCCATCAGCAGAGGGCAGTGTTGCACTCAGTCTTCCGTACACACTCACAAGCGTACAGTAAATTGTCCTGAGATGAGACATTTGTTATTCAACTTTGGGACATTTTGGCACAGATCTCTGTTTTTTTACTCCTGCTAAACTATGTTAAATGTTAAGCTATGTTAAGACCTGTTATGGTTACAAAAGCTTATGAGTTAGTTAATCATTACCTCAGATGTTTATCACCTGCACCTTTAACTATTTATTCCTACCTTGCAGTACACACTGTTTTCATTATCTTTTAATAAGTAACTAATGTGAATGAGAATAAATACACCTGTTCTCTCAATACTCCAGGGACTTGCATTTCCCTTCGCTGAACATTTTGAGTAGAAGTTGCTTTTAAACTTGTTTTCTGAAAGATCAGACACCCAAATTCTCCTGTTCAGTGAGATGTATAAATGCAAACCTGGGAGTTTCCAGAAAATGAAATGAATCATGATAGTAGGGACAGAAAAGACCACTAGAAAAGGTCAGCCTGGCACTCCTTATTGCAATACTTTTCAACAGTACTTTAAATGTCATTCCCACTAACATCAGAACTGCTTATCTGCTGCCGTATGCCTTGTAGTCATTTTACACCTGTGCAAATCGGATACAACGTTCTACTAGCCTGTTTTCAGAGGGGCTGAGTATCTGCACTTCCCATGTACTTCAATGGGAGGGAGGTGCCAAAATCTGAGTGGTAGCATCTTCCATCCACTTTGAATTTGGGGTGAATGGTGACATAAGGATCCAGGGGCCCCCCTACACTCTGATTGCTTTGTGCAGTTCTGGTGACGCTGAACAGCTACAAACCCAGAATTATGGCTGCTTTGAGTCACCGGACCAATGCAGAGCAGCTGGAGAGCACCAGTTAATCTGGTCTAAAATGAAAGGTAGGGGAGAATCAGGGTTTATGAGCACTTTTAGTCCCTCCACATATCTTTTATCCTTCTATCATCTTGGTACTCTTTCCAGCTTTTCTAGCTCGTTCCACAATTGAGATAGCAGAACTACACATGATATTCCATGTGCAGTTGTATCAGGGCTTTATATAACAACAGTATTACTTCCCTAGTTTTACAGCAGATCTCCCTTTATGTGAAGCATATGAGGGGAAAGCAGTGGCTTTATTTATTGTGATGTTGTTCTGCAGGCTTCTCTCTCCTAGGGTGACCAGATGTCCTGATTTTATAGGGACAGTCCCGATTTTTGGGTCTTTTTCTTATATAGGGTCCTATTACCCCCCACCCCGTCCTGATTTTTCACATTTGCTGTGTGGTCACCCTACTCTCATCCTTTGGTCTAACTTGGCCTTTATGCTTTCCAGATGTGTCCCCCATCTGCAGATGTACTGCTGAGTTACACTCCATAGATGTATGCCTGTTGATGTCCTCTCATTACAGTGCTTAGCTGATTAAGCACTATAGAAGAACCATAGCTAAATGAAATAATAGCTTAGATGGACAGGCAGATGAAGGGCCCACTACTACTAATCTCTGCAGGTCACCTTACAGTTTGAATTGGTCCTTTTGTACATTTTCTGCTATTCCAGTGTTATCTGCAAATGTAATTGCAATTAAATTTACAAATCCCTATAGATCACTAATGAAAATATCTTTATTGTACCTAGCACAATGGGGCCCTGCTCCCTGAGTGGAATCTAGATGCTACAGCAATCGAAATGAGTAATAATGGTAAATTCTGCAGTACCCCCACTTAATCTGCCTCCACTTGGAGATTTTACCATTAATGTTTACTCTCTGTTCCTTTCTCATCAACGGATATCTAATCCCTTCTCTAGTGATTCTATCTGCTTGGCATTTCTCCAATGTTCTTTATCAGTTTATGTTGACTGCCTTCCATATGTGTAGATACATACTGGGCCAAACTGCCACCTGGCGTAAAAGAGTGAATACCATCTTTGTAGTCATTGGAGCTTTGCCCTTTTCCACCAGCAGATAATTTGTCCCACTGTTGACATTACATTTCCTTTCGTGGCTATGGTACTGCCATGGCATGTTGTTTGCAGTTGCAGAATCAGGCTTAAATCAGTAGTTATGTTGAAGGAGAACATTCATTTTCATAGTATTAATTATTCCTACTAACCCTGTGTGTATCTGTTATTAGATCTCTTTCTCTGAAACATCTCCATATTGACTCCCATTATTCAGTGCTTGGAAATTTTGCCTGGAATAAATGTCAGACTAATGGGCTAATAATTTCCTAATTCTTTCTCCCAGTGCTTCTTAAACATAGTCACTCTATTCACATTTAAGCAGCCATCGGGTGCCTCTCCGATACCTGCCATTTATTTAAGATTTTTAGAGAGTTTTTTATTCCCTCCACTTCATTTAAAAGACTCAAGGGTTTCCCACCTGCACCTACATTTAATTTTGCTGGGTAATTTTTCCACTCTCTGTTTGCCCTTTGCTTTTGATGTCTGTAGTAGTCTCTGTACAACTTTTCATGAGTGATGTACCCGAGTATTCTGATTCTAAATATCTAGACTGTATTGTTAAATTTATTCACCCAAATTTGGCTTATTGCTGATTATGCACTATATGTCTCTTATGACTTTAAAAACAAACTTTGTATTTGTGGATAGTCTAAGCACTACTCCCAGATGTACAAGCACTCGTTTCTCAACCTGTGTATTATATAATTTTAACGTTAGCTTTAATAAAATTTTTAAATCTGTTCCCTCATTTCCTCATTATCCTGGCCAGTGAAAACAGAGCAAAAATAGCTCTTTTGCTGTGACCCAGCGCTCCAATCTTGCACTATTTCACTGTGCCTTTCTGCCTCCCTTGCTTTCCTTGATGCATATCTTTTATTAGCTTTTTTCCTTCCCCTCGCTTCAGTGTCCTGGGGATGCAGAGTCTGATCTAAAACCCAGTGTCATCAATAGAAACATCCCCGTTGACTTCAATATCCTTTGGATCAGGCCCTTACTACAGTAAAATGAGTCAGCATTCATGTTCTCCATTCCTAGCTTTGCCTGTGACCAGGGCCGGCTCTAGGATTTTTGCCGCCCAAAGCAAAAACAATTTTGGCGGCCCCCCCGGTTCTTTAATTACCCCACCCCCGGCCCCGCCTCAACTCCGCCCCTTTCCCAAATCCCCAGCCCTGCCTCCTCCCCCCAGGCTCTCAAGCCTAGGAGGGAGGGGGAGAAGCAGCGCCCGCGCTGCGGCCACTCAGAGTCTCCCCCCCCCTCCCAGGTTTGAGAGCCTGGGAGGGAGGGGGAGACCCCGAGCCGCCGCGGCGCGTGAAACAGCTGATTCGCGCACCGCTGCTCCCCCTCCCTCCCTGGCTCCCAAGCCTGGGAGGGAGGGGGAGCAGCGGCGCGCGAAACGGCCGCTCGGGATCTCCCCCTCCCTCCCAGGTTTGAGAGCCTGGGAGGGAGGGGGAGACCCCGAACCACCGCGGCGCGCGAAACAGCTGATTTGCGTGCCACTGCTCCCCCTCCCTCCCAGGCTTGAGAGGGCGAGTAGCGGCGCGCGAATCAGCTGTTTCGCGCGCCGTGGCAGCAGCAGCGGAGGTGAGTTAGGGCGGCCGGGGCACATTTTTAGGGGCGGCATTTTGGCGCCGGCCATGCCGCCCCTAAAAATGTGCCGCCCCAAGCACCAGCTTGTTTTGCTGGTGCCTAGAGCCGGCCCTGCCTGTGACTCCCATGTGATCCTGCACAAACCAGAGGCTCTATTTACACATTTGTAGGATGGGGATATTGTCTACTTTGAGGGGTATTTGTGAGGCTTCATCCATTAATGCGTGTCAAGTGCTTTGAGATCTACAGATGATTGACACTCGGGAAGTACAAAGTATTATTAGTTCCTTATGCAATTCTTTCCTGCGGTTCGTTTCTTTCCACAGTTCTTTGTGAAGCATATGATTGCCACCTTTGTTTATTCTGTGGTTCCTTTCTGAACAATGACTGACTGTTAAAATAACTCAGCATATAAATTCCTTGTGTGTTCAGAACCCAGTTTACTAATTTGTGACAATAATATGTGTTTACTACTGTTAGCCCCACAGAAGCAATGCAGCTGCTGCATGATCAACAACCGTTACCTAAATTCCATTTTCAGGACCACCTGTGCAGTGCAACCCCACTGTCTCTGAACTACACCCTTCAGACCTGCCCAGCCCCATTAAAGACCTTAAGGTGGTGCAGGTGTAGCTGAGCATCCTCTAAGTAAAAGGCAGTTGGATAAATATACGTGAGGGCAGTAATTATTTTGCAGAACCTTTATTACAGATTCTGATATATGATCCAGAAAATGCACAGCTTGACTTCCCGAGCCCAGAATGTTTTTAGAGTTCAATTGATTGCTGTTAATTATTTAACTCTTTCTTGCTACCCGCCTCGCCTTTCCAGCTAGCAGTATAGTCTATTTTACATTGTATTTAAAGCCTGGTATCATAAAACTCACCCTGCCTTCACTGTGCTCTTTATTAAGTTGCCTGTAACGCGCCATCTGTTTTACCTGACAGAAAGAACAATATTTTGTATATATTATCAGTTTTCTGTTAACCCTGAAGGTTAATATGCAATCTGCCTGGTCTGAAAGGCAAAGGTAAAGGGTAAACAAGAGGGAAGAATCTTTAAAATGCCAGCAGTAGTTTTCCATTTGTCATCTACTGTAGGTAGTTTGCTTGCTGAGTACAGATAAATAAGGGATTAACAAAGCACAGTGATCATAGATCTAAACAGAAATGAAGTTCTAGAGAACAGAGAGAGGGCTTGATAATTTTAGATCCAGTAATAACATTCATTGTACTTAGAAGCTTCATGCATCACAGCTCGATGTCTTTTAAAATAGCTCAGGTTGGGCATCCACTGTCACTAGTCCTTTTTTAAAAGCTTTAGCCACCGAAAATATCTTCCTCTCTGAACGGAATGTTTTCTTCAGCGTATTGCATAAGGCGTCAGCAAATCTTTAAACCAGTATCCTGCAGGAACAAAGAGCTTGGCAGTCGACTGCGTTATTCTCTGCTGAGACATTGTCTCTCTCTGACAAATTTGGTATCTTGCCCTCATAAACAGCACACCCTGCAGCCATGAAAACAAAGTACTGTATCGTCACTCCAAAATCTTGAACATTACATAGTCTGCTACCCCTTTCTTTAAATATTTGCCAACAGATGTGAATTTATGGTCATTGGAGAGATCAGTGGAGTGTATGCTTGATTATCCAAATTCCAATATTCTGAATGCATTTAACAACACAATGAATTTCATTTTGTAGCCCACAAACATTCAGCAAGCTTGCATTTTCTAATTAAATATCCAGATGGCATTTCATCAAACTGAAGCAATCCAGCTTTCATGGGCAGGGACCTTCTTGTTCATAGACACCCAAAACCAGGCTGCGAATGAATTCCGTTGTCTCACCATTTTCCCATCACTTCTCTAATAATAAATGACTGCACCGTGCTTTGTACCAACACGAATCTGTGCCAAATGAAAGATGGTGATCATGGGACATGATCCATGCCTTGCATGCTGAAAATGATTTAAAGAACTTGAAAGTGTTATCTGTATTCTGAAACGGGGGAGAGGGACTCGGAGGGAGAGTTGGCAGGTGGCTGTGGAATTTCACAAGTCTTTCATTCTTTATTTAATGGGGATTTGTTTGAACTTTGACTTAGTTCCATGGCAAATAGTAGGAAAATATTGACAAATACATAAAGGTATCTGAGCAGAAAAGCCAGCCAGCGCTCCTCACAGTAGAATGTCAGCTTAACACTGGCCATGTAATGAGGTTCCAGTCAGTCACCTCCATCATGTGATAAGGGGAAATCAAGGCTACCAGTAAACTTCCAAGCGTAATGCATTGGTGAGTGTGCGATACTGGTCCCCTTCTGTGCTCAAACTGCAGATGCTATTACTGTCCCCATTACTGAGGCTTGGCTCTTTATCTCAAGCTGTATCAGCTCCTGCTTTTAGTTCTGGAGGTCCCCAGTTCAATCCCTAGTGTGTCAGCCAAGGTGGTGACCATCATACAAACACTGAAAAGGATTTAGGGGTCACAGTAGACAAGCAACTGACCATAACCTCCCAGTGTGATGCTGTGGCAAAAAGGACTGATGTGATCCTTGGATGTATAAATAGGGGAGGTATTTTTTACCTCTGTATACAGCTTTTCTGAGACTGATACTGGACTACAGCATCCAGTTCTGGTATCCACATTCTATAAAGGATGTTGAAAAACTGGAGAAGATACAGAGAAGAGCAACAAAAATGATTTGAGGGCTCTGAAAAAATCCTTATAGTGCGAGATGTAAAGGGTACAATCAGTTTAGCTTACCAAAAAGAAGATTGAGGTGACTTGATTACAGTATTGTGATGGGGTGGACTAGGCCCAGAAGCTCCCTTCTGGAGGCCTCAGGGGCCTGCCACACTTGTCCCAGGTAAATTGCAGTGGAGAAGTCCTCCAAGCAGGCTAGAGTGCCTGCAGGGGAATCAGCCAATCAGGGTCCAGGAGGGCCCTATAAAAAAGGAGCTACAGACAGTGCCACAGTGCTGTTCCTTGCTAGAGTTAGAGGAGTGTGGCTGGCAGAGGGAATTGCAGCACAATGGACAGCCCAGTGCTAGTAGGGATTGAGGGACTAAGGAAGAGGTCCTGGCTGGCTACCGGGCCTGAGCTTAAAAAAGCCCTGAGCTAAGGGTAAGGCAGTAGTGAAGGCTGAGATCTGGAGTAGTGGGCAGGCCTGGTCTCCCCCCGCCACCCTGAGGTCAATGGGGAAGGGCCTACAATTGAACATCAGTAAACCTGCAGAGGGGGACTGAACTCTCAGGAGGCCCAGCTGGGCCTGAGGCCAAAACAGAATTAAGAGGGCAAAAACGTTGCCTCCAGGGAGGAAGCCCTGGGGATACGGTCTGAAGGCAGGGCTGGAACTGGCTTAAAGACTGCGGACACACCCAACCAGAGAGGGCCCTCGCAAGAGGTGGGTGCTAACCCCGTTACAAGTATATAAGTACTTTGACAGGGAGAAAGTACCAGGGCTCATTAATCTGGCAGTACATGGCATAAGAAGAACCAATGACCAGAAGATTAAGCCAGATACATTCAAATTAAGCACACATTTTTAACTGATTAGCTATTGGAGCAAACTATCAAGGGAAGTGGTAAATTTTCCAACTCTTGCTATCTTCAGATCAACATGGGATGCCTTTCTTTAGATATGCTTTAGTCAGACACAAGTTATTGGGATCAATACAAGGGTAACTGAGTGAAATTCTTTGGTCTGTGAGTTACAGAAGGTCAGATTAGATGATCTATGGTCCCTTCTGGCCTTTGACTGTCTGAACTATTTGTGACTAGTATCTTCAGTTTTCATCCTAATTTTTGTCCTGTGGGTATGTGAACTCCCAACATTGCCCAGCAGGACTTGCCACTGTCACATGTTGAGATATGCTTCCAAGATATTATTTTAGAGTTGTTAATAGAAACACTAGTCCAAATAGATAACAAACCTCAGTGGATAAAGCAGCACATCCTTGAGGACTATCTGTATTTAAAAAGGTCCATTGGAAGTTGGTGTTCATGGAGAATTTAGCCTAATATTGAGAGGTGTTTGGATGAGGAGGAAGTGTAACTAGTTTATTTTGTTTTTATAAAATACAATTGTAAAAGGATGATCTGAGCAGGTTAGTGGATGGAGTTAATGCTACCAAAGGCTTTTGAAACTGGAGACTTGGTTTTCTTCTCACTTATGCTCACTTATGCTAGTGTAAATCAGGAATAACTCCATTGACATCAATGGAGCAAAACTGGTGTAAAAGCAGTGCGAGAAGAGAATCCAGCTTTAGGGTTTACAGAACCTATGGGCTATACGTATGGGGAGGGTGCAGTTACACTGACACAGAGACTGCGGTATCACTCTCCAGGAGGGGCCTGAGAAAGGACAAGCTAATACCATGATGTAAGTATAGTTGATATTTCAATACTCTGTAACTAAGTTTAGTACCACTCTAGCAATGATTCATGTAGATGATCTTTCTGTTTCTGTGCAACTGCCAACCAGATCTGAAATGATTTCGAGGTAAGACACCCTGAAGTGGGTATCTAAATGTTAGCTGGGGAAGCTACTGAATGAAACAATCAGTCCCTGGGTGTCTCAAGGTTGCAGCTTTCTTGCTCAGACTATGTTGTAGTAGGGCTGGTGAGGGCCACTGCTGGCAAAAGGTAAGTGGATTGACCCCAGGGTTATGGGAACAGCCCAGTGGTTAGATGGTTAGAGCAGGTGGCTGGGGGGTGAGAATTGCCCCATACATCTCAGTGAGGTGTTTACTGGCTTTGTCATTAATTTGCTGTCTGACCTTCAGCAAGTTACTTAAACTCACTATGCCTCAGTTTCCCATCTGTGAAATGAGGTTCGTGATATTTACCCTCTTCTCTAAAGTGTTTTGAGATTCTTTAATGAACGCTGCTTTTGGCATGACCATGTGATATCTGCACCTGCTACATACAGCTTGGAGAAGTTAACTTCCAAAACAATGGAAAATTCTTTTGTCTCATCTGGCTTGCTTGGGAACAGGCATCTTTCCATTTGCGTGACATTTTCTTATAAGAGGAGTGAAGGTAAATAATATACTAAAGAGCTCTTGTGAAAACAATTCATGCTCATATTTAGTCAATGGAATTGGGCAAGAAAACCTTTTACCAAATTCACATCATGATTCTTGAAAACACTGTAACAAGGAAAAGAAACATGATTAATATAGAACTCAAGCAGGGGCAGCTCCTGTGACGTATTCAGAGTTACCTTGGGTGGAAACAGGAAAAACAAGAACTGTTTTGCTTTACTGTAGCGTGACTCAGTTCTTGGCTGTATTGAATTGGGAAATATGCCCATGACAGGTGAGTATCACAAGGAAAGGTGTCACATACTTTGCTGAGACATGTTTCTGGAGAAATTCACTTAATCTCTGAGAGGCCAGACGGCGTACAGCTGCTGAGTCAGTGCCGGGACTTTCTAACGCGCAAGGTTTTCATCTTGTTTTCCTAGTGTTAGACAATGTAGCTGTTTAGCTTCTAGGCTTAACTTTTCCTACTGAAAAAAGAACAGGAGTACTTGTGGCACCTTAGAGACTAACCAATTTATTAGAGCATAAGCTTTCGTGGACTACAGCCCACTTCTTCGGATGCATATAGAGTGGAAAGTCTAGCTGTGTCTATATCCCATTGACATTTAACTTTGCTTGTGCTTTTCTCTTTATTTCTTATCCTGTGATGATAAGCTTTGCTTTTATTTTTGATAGCTGGATTTGGATACGGTAGTGGCTGTTAAATTGGAATTACCCATTGATGGGCAATTTAAAGATGTGTACAGGAGTAAGTATCCAAATCCCGTTGAAATCCAATTGGAGCTAGGCACCTAACTCTCTTTTGGAAATCCCAGCCTTGACCTCTGATTTCAGAGGGAAAGGAGTCAGCTGGAGTGTGAGACAAAAGGCAGAAGGGAATGCAACTGTCCCTGCAAATGGTGCTGTGAGGAAGTAAACTGAGGCAGGTTGGTATCCACACACCAGTTAACAGCTGGTTAACAGCCACCTGAGCCACAGTGTTGATTACACAGTGTTACAATATTTTCTGTCTCCCTTGGCTGTTGGTGAGGGATAGACAAGGGAGAAAAGATCCATTTGTTAGTGAAGCTGTGAAATGACCTGGAGAGAAACAGGATGGTTGTTCCAGCAGGGTAGGAGCTGCTGAGGAGAAGGCTCTTGCACCACCAGGGTGGAGCCTGTGTGGAGGGATGGAAAGGAAGCCAGGGCAACTGAGGGAGAGTTGGGGCAGAAAAGAGGGGGATCCATGCAGTAGTTTGGAGATCGTTTTCAAGGAAAAAATGAGCCGTTTCAAACTGGATCTTGGGGTGCATAAGGCAGCTACTGGGGTTCTCTGAGAATCGGGTGATGTGTTTGCTTCCCTGTGCATATGAAAAACTAGCTACTGGTTTGTCAAAACTTCCCCGTCATGCTCCATTTCCACAAGCAGCACACCTAAGGCTTTTCACAATCCCATGCCAGGACGGGGAGAGGCACTGACTGTTAAACTGTCAGGTGCCCCCATTTGTATCTTGAAAGAAAAACAAACTTTCCAGCTGAAACTAATTTTATTACCAGTACAAAGTCCAGTGTTGTTGTTGGCACAGGCAAGCGAACCTGTGACTTGAAGGCAATGCACTTGACCTGTAAGATTCCAAGGGAAAGTGACTGAGTGTCCTAGCAACTTATTAGAGTTCTTTGAAATACAGAGGTGGAGAAAACTCTTCATAAGACTCCCTAGAGTCCTCCACCTGCAATTTCTTCTCTTTTGCGCTTCCTTATTTGATTAACTGTCCCCCTACATGTGTCTGTCTTCTGATCTCATTAGCACCTTTTTTCCTTTTTCCAGCCTTGGCAAATGGTAGGAGACATTCAGCAGGTTCCTAAACTCCCAAAAAGCTGAACAGCAACCAGACTTGTAAACAGTCTTCCACTCTGCATTCGGATTCTCTTTTCACTTGGGCCCTATCTCTACTGAGGACATTTGTACCGGATTACACCCAGGGTTCAGATTCCAATCTGCTTCCTTGTGCTCTAGAATCTAATTATGGGTATGTCTTCACTACACAATTAACCTGAGCTCTGACCTGGGTTTTAGCCTTAACTTCTTAACTGCTCATGCTGAAAAATATCTGACCTGGGTTTGGAGGTGCTTTAAGTTTGCTGACCTGGTTGTGGTGGGGAGTTACAACCCACTTTAACTCAGGCTCAAACCTGCCCACTTTTCAGTAAGGACACAGGCTAAATCCCTTAAGTGCTAATAGTCCTCCAATGCCGTTCCCACGATTCCCCCCAAAGGACAAAGTCTCCTGCAATTGACACAAAAAATCCTACAGTGTCTCAGCACAAAAAACCCCTGTGATATGCTTAGAGTGACCAGATGTTCCGATTTTATAGGGACAGTCCCGATATTTGGGGCTTTTTCTTATATAGGCTCCTATTACCCCCCACCCCGTCCCGATTTTTCACACTTGTTGTCTGGTCACCCTAGATATGCCACACACACACAGGTAAGTGCAGAAACAGTGAGGACACAGCAACACCAGCAGGGCTTTGCAGTGGGCATGCTCGCATCTTGCCTAGGCTAACCTGGGTACCTATCCCCTCGGCTAACTGTGCGGTGTAGATATAGCTACCGCCTGGCTGTATCTACGCTAGGAGTGCTTTGCCACTGTAGGAACACCAGTACACTATACCAGCAAAGTGCTGCTAGTGTGGACACAGCTCTACCATGCTGATATACAGCTATATTGGTCAGGGGTTACACCCAGGGCCGGCTCTACGCACCAGCAAAACAAGCTGGTGTTTGGGGCGGCACATTTTTAGGGGCGGCATTCTGGTGCGTGCCATGCCGCCCCTAAAAATGTGCCCCGGCCGCCCTAACTCACCTCCGCTGCTGCCGCTCGCGCACCGCTGCTCGCCCTCCCTCCCAGGCTCTCAAACCTGGGAGGGAGGGGGAGCAGCGACGTGCGAATCAGCTGTTTTGCACGCCACGGCCGCTCGGGATCTCCCCCTCCCTTCCAGGTTTGAGAACCTGGGAGGGAGGGGGAGACCCCGAGTGGCCACGGCGCACGCGCTGCTTCTCCCTCTCCCTCCCTCCCTCCTAGGCTTGAGAGCCTGGGGGGAGGAGGCAGGGCTGGGGATTTGGGGAAGGGGCTGGGGGTGAGGTAAGAAAAAAACGGGGAGGGAGGGGGCGGCCAAAATTGTTTTTGCTTGGGGCGGCAAAAATCCTAGAGCCGGCCCTGGTTACATCTCTTCATACCCATGCCAGACATAGCTCTGGTGCGTAGTGTAGCCCTGGCCTGAGTGTCTAGCTGTCACAGGTGTGAAGAAGAAACACTCACTTCATGTTTTTGAGATTAACCTGGAGCCTCAGTCCAGAACAACAGCTGAGAGGTGAGAACTGCCCCATACATCTCAGTGAGGTGTTAACTCAGATACCTGGTATTGGTAATTTCCCTGCCAACATTGATTGTGAAAGCACATCAAATAGGAGAGGGAGATTGCAGACCTGTGCAATCTGCTATGAGTGATGCCTCATGCTGGCACCATGAGTGGGGGGCACTTGGGAGAGACGGCCACTTACCTTTTTCCCCCAGTCAAGAAGGAGCCAACCCCAAAGAGTCCAGTAGAGCCCATAGGTCTATTCAGACCCCACTGAAGAGGAACCAAGTAGCTCCCAGAGAGCATGCCCAATCCTAATTCAAACAGCTGTATAATGAATGCACTGCGAGCAGCACCTCATGTTAGCAACTGCCGCATGAGGAGCTTATTTTGTGGCCGGAGCTTGGAATACCTTTCTTCCGCCCCCACAGCTTGATCCCGCCTATAGCAGTGCAACAAAGCCAAGAATAGACACGCTGCTGTGGTGTAAAATAGAGCTTGCACCAGTGCAGCTTACCCCAGTTTGAAAGCTACCTTAGTCCAATATCCTCAGTATAGACGGGGCCTAACACTTGGGCTGAGTCCACAGATGGCAGTGTGAGCGAAAGACTCAGGTGCACGGTTCTGAACAAGTCTGATATTTTTTAAAGAAGCCAATAATTTCAGCTTAAATTCTCAGTCCCAAGGGGGTTGTTTACATCCGCTGCCGGGTGTGAAAGCCACTAACCTTTCAAAGAAGGCAAAACCTCTCCGCCAGCGGTTCTAGCGCTGCTTCAGGCTTTCCCCAAATGGCTGCAGCCTGGCAGCCCCTTGGGACAATGTCAGAGGCTGTTCTAGGCCTCTGACTGCATGTGCTAAGCAAAGTGTTTTTGCCCACTCCTCTGTCTGTGGACACCTGTCCTCCAGAAAGTGGGTTGAATCCACCAATTTATCTGACCCACACTACTGAACGGCATTCACAAGGCAAGATCTTTCACACACTGCCAAGCTGGGCTACGTTTAACATATGCCATATTTCACTGACCGCCTTATGAGCAATCCCAGGCCAGATGAGGAGTCATTAGTATGTAATTCTATACACATGCAGGCTAGGGTCGTTTGAATATGGAGGAGCAGATGCTTTGGTGAATTACCATATGAATCCATGGCATGCAAAATACCACACAAAAATGCTGCTTATGATGATTATGTCATTTTGTGGAAACAAAACCTGAAGCTAATGGGATAGAATTGCGCATATTGAAATCCCTGGGTAATGCAAACTGTCACCAAGGCCTATTGGATAGCATGGGTAGAATGCTGGAAGCTGACCTCTTTGCAAATACTTGCTGGGAGGAAAAAAGATGCAAAATACAGTTCCGAGTCTCTTATTTTTCATTCAGAATCTCAGATAATATCAAGCAGTGGAAAGGTAGCAATTAGCATTCATTTAAAGTGGAACTCGGGAGGAATGTTTAATACTAAATGTATATAAAGATGGGAGTTAAATTAGATACTATCTAGAAACTAAATTTGCCTCAGGGGAGCTTTCTCACTGGATTTGTTTGCCAGTACATTTAAATAAAAACTGTTTTCCATCCCTCAGAAGAGTTTCACCAGACAAGCTAAGGAATGCAGCCAGCCTGAAAAGAAATCACTCTCCCTACTCTGGCTTACAGGTTTGCTTTCCATTGTCATCCTAAGCATTGTCCCAATGCTGCATCCACGCATAGCCCTATTGGTTGAGCCTAAATTTGCACACAGTTCTAGGAGTTATAGTTACCACCATCTACTCTACAATTTATGGAGATGTCCTGTCTGCTGTACACCGCTGCAGTGCGCCTGGTGAAGACACTGCATGCCGATGGGAGAGAACTCTCCCATCGGCATAAAAGAACTACCTCCGTGAGCACCAGAAGCTAGGTCTGCGGGAGAAGCTCTCCCGCCATCGCCAATATACTGCTGTGCACATGAGCGCTTCCGTCAGTGTAACTTATGTCGCTCAGGGGATAGTTTATTCATAAGTTATGCTGACATAGCCTTAGTAACACTGTTTTATGGAAACTGACTAGGGCTCCAGAGAAATTACTCTAAGAACATACTGGTTGAAATACTGGCTCTATTGCAAACAAAGACAAAACTCCCATTGACATCAATAGGATTTCACCCATAGAAGTTAATAAAGAATGAGTTCTTTTCTATAGAACTTTTATTTTAAACCAGACAAGAGAATTTTATAGGATGGATTTACTTTCCTATTAATTTCTATAGAGTATTTAAAAGAACTATAAAGGATATCATGTTCTAAACCCTACAGGACTTATTCATAAAGGGCAATCCTGTGCAGCCTTCTTTATACAATGTCTTCTTTAGGACCCTGAGTCCTTGCATCCCCACACAGGAGCCCTGTCTTGTTAATTCAACTTGTCCTGTCTGATATGGGTGCTAGAAGCAGGTGGTTCCTTTCCTGTTAGTTATTGTGCCAGCCAAACAGAGACCTGGATGAAATCTCAGAGCCCTGGCTGGATGGAACCAAATTACACAGAGTCACACCCTGCTTAAAAATGTAAAAGGTTCAGATTAGAGCTGATATTATAAAGAGCTACACAGTTCCTTCCCATCTCTTATCTAATACATTCTGTTCTTCCAAGGCTCCTGGTAGAACACTGGCTGATAAGAAGCTATGGTACAATGGTTCTCAATCAATGTTAAATGTCATCATTCTTCAAGGGCACCTAAGGGTGGAGTGTATCATCACGAATATCTGATCCTATCTACAAACCATGGTGTACAATGATGGCAGTCTGTCTAGAGAAAGAGAGGACTGGTATCTATCTGCCTACCTACCTAGTCATATGGCTCCTAGCGTCAGAGAATCTGAACACCAGCCTAGAACTAAAATGTATCTCTCTCACTTTCTTTCCAGCTTTATAGTGTGTTTTGTTTGGAGGGGAAGGGGAGGAGGGCTTATGTTTGTGTGTACAGTTCACTATGGAAAAGCTAAGGATGTGACCAGCGAATGGAGTATATATTCAGCAGCCCAGAAGTCAGACGCAGTCTTTTCAGCAGCAGAACAGTGTTCATACGAACATAAGGACGGCTATACTGAGTCAGATCAATGGTCCAGCTAGCCCAGCACCCTCTCTTCCGACAGTAGCCAATGCCAGGTGCTTCAGAGGGAATGAACAGAACAGGGCAATTAGTTAGTGGTCCATCCCCTTTCTTCCAGTCCCAGCTTCTGTCAGAGATTCAGGGATACTCAGAACATGGGGTTGCATCCCTGACCATCTTGGCAAATAGCCATTGATGGTCCTATCCTCCATGAACTTATCTAGTTCTTCTTTTGAACCCAGTTATATTTTTAGTTTTCACAACATCTCCTGGCAATGAGTTCCACACACTGACTGTGCGTTCTATGAAGAAGTATGTCCTTATGTTTGTTTTATATCTGTTGCCTATTAATTTCATTGGGTGACCCAGATTCTTGTGTTCTGTGAAGGCGTAAATAACACTTTCTTATTACTTTTCTCCATACCATTCAGAATTTTATAGTCATATCCTGCCTTAGTCGTCTCTTTTCCAAGCTGAACAATCCAAGTCTTTTTCATCTCTCCTCATATGGAAGCTGTTTCATACCCCTAATCATTTTTGTTGCTATTTTCTGAACCTCTTCCAATTCTAAGATATCTTTTTGGGGACCATTTTTTACTTACGATAGTTAAGTCCAAAGCAGACTGCAAAGAGTTACAAAGGGATCTCACAAAACTGGGTCACTGGGCAACAAAATGGCAGATGAAATTCAGTGTTAATAAATGCAAAGTGATGTACTTTGGAAAAAATAATCCTACCTATACATACACAATGATGGGATCTAAGTTAGTTGTTAACACTCAGGAAAGAGATGTTGGAGTCACTGTGGATAGTTCTCTGAAAACATCTGCTCAATGTGCAGCAGAAGTCAAAAAAGGTAGCAGAATGTTAGGAACCATTAAGAAAGATTTTGTCTTATTATCTAATCCTATCAGAATGTCACTATATAAATCCATGGTACACTCATACCTTGAATACTGCATGCAGTTCTGATTGTCCCATCTCAAAAGAGAGAGATTCATGGAGTCTAGGTCCATCAATGGCTATTAGCCAAGATGGTCAGGGATGCAACCCCATGCTCTGGGTGGCCCTAGTCTCCGTTTGCCAGAAGCTGGGACTGGACGACAGGGAATGGATCAATAATTGCTCACTTTTGTTCATTCCCTCTGAAGCATCTGGAACTGGCCGCTGTTGGAAGACATGATGTTGGGCTAGATGGACCATTGATCTGACTCACTATAGCTATTCTTATGTTCTGATGAGATGAGGCGACCAGAACTACACGCAGTATTCAAGGTGTGGGTGTACCATGGATTTATGGTCATCAGACTGCAGCTGAACACACCAGGTCCACCCAGTTGGGACTGACTAACATGCGGTTAAATATAACCCATGAGACTCCTCTATTATGTGCAGGAGCAAAGCAGGTTCCCCAGGATGCACTGTGAACGCTGGGCAGTCCAGTAGGTGCATTCCAGGAGGGTATATTGGCAGCACAGCCAGCATGTTCCTCCTGTCACACCTAATGGAGTGAGCAACTCAGCAGCTGTAGGTTAGTACATTCAGCAGCAGTGCGGAGGCATCCTGACAAGCAGCAGAATCAGGCAGGGGAAGCTGGCTTAGCCGTTGACCACACCATGGATGTTGCTGGCCAGATTTTCAAATGCTCAGCACCTTCAATTGGAGCCAGATCGTCAAAGGGTGTGGCCCCAGTGGAGGGTGTTGATACTCAGTCCCCATGCAGTACCTGTGGTGTGGTTGCTATACAACATGGTGCCATTGGTTGCCACTGGGAATGCTTGTTGGGGCTGGACATGCTTGTGCAGTCCATGGGCTGAAAGCAACAGGGTTGCTCAGGAATTCCAAGACTCCAAGAGTAGGGCGGGGTGTGAGCTGGCAAGGGGGAAATGGTGGGGGTGGGGGGGTATGAGCGAGATGAATGGGTGGCAGGGGCTATAGCTGGAGGTAGAGAGGAGGATGGTGTAGGAGAAGAGAAGAGATTGCGAGTGGGAGAAAACTGCCCAACCCCTATTCCCTCCCACCTTGCCCTGTATGGTGCCGTATCCTGGTTTTGCACGTTGAGAAGTGGTGGAAGAGAGAAGCGTTGGGCCTCCTTTTCTATCTCCTTCCCCACCAACTTCCCTTATCCCCTCACTAGACCCTTCCCTGCCTCGGTTGCTCACTTGGAACATGTAAGGTGGAGGGGACTAGGTGGAGCAAGGAGACAGGGGGGTGGGGCTCTGATACCTGCCACCCCATCACACATTTTTCAGCACCAGCTGTTGCTCACTACAGGGCTATGAAACCAGCAGAAATAGGACATGCCTGGGTTTTGGTATATTTTAATAACAAATACAAAAGATGAACCTTGCAGCCATGTTTTCAGGATGATGGGACAGAGTGAAATTGCAGCGTGACACCGTTAACCATAAACATTTCTAAGCAACACATCCTCCATCCCACCAGGGCACCCTCCAATCATTTTGCTTTTTTGCAAACACTAAAATGTGCCTGAAAAATCAACAAGTTGAGGGACAATTTTGACCCCAAAAGTGCAGAAGAACAGGGCTAATGGAAACAGTTACTCCTGCTGGTCTTTTTAAGGGTAGACTACTAGAAACATGGGATTCTTTTTAAGCTCTGTGACTTGCATTTCTGATCATAAAGAGCAGTACAAAACCTGCAAGGCACCATCTTATCTACATATTTTTTTAAGATTCAATCAATCAGGCTAGCAAGTAAATCTTGTGACTTGCTTTCACCCCCTCACTCATGCTTCTCAGACCCAACAGAGGATATAATAACGTTCATTGTGGTGTGTTAAAAATAATACGGGGGAAGTAATACTTCCTTTTAGCTGAATCAGCCTGAGGCAGATTTTTCTAGAGAAAGGCAAATCCTGTAACAGGACATTTCACATTTTGAAAAATGCCACTGCAGACCACAACAAAAGCTTGTGTGTGGCTCTGCTCCTCTCAGTCTCAGTCTGTGACTATCCCAGCATAGCGCTTGGGCTACTATACAGACAGCTCAAACTGCTGCCTAGGGCTGCAAAATATTAGGGTTGCAGAACGTTCAGTTAATATTTGCTTTGGGCAGCTATTGGCTAGTTTTCCTGGGGCAGTAGACTCTGTAGAGACAGTACTGCCCCAGTACATAATGCAGTGGAGCAGTCTGGTCTAATGAGGCTGTGTTGTCTAGTGGTTACAGCATGGGATTTATTTTTGGTTTGTTGTTTTTTTGCATCAAGACCTGGGCTTGGGGGTCGGAGAGGAAACAAGTTTGAGGGTTATTGGATTTGTAGTGAGAAGTTGCCTTCAACCTTAATTGTAGAGACGCTACCGCTGTTCCAGAATTAATAGACATGATCTCACAACTTGTGGCCATCACAGAAGAGATTACATTTCAAGGGACAAACAGGGTGGCTCAGTATATGGGGCAACAGACTGGCACTTAGGAAGCTTGGGTTCTAGTCTCAGCTCTGTTATCAACCTTGGACAAAACACTTCACCTTTCTTTTCGCTTTCTCATTGATTTTGACTGTAAGCATGGGTGACGCAGGAACCCCTCCCTTTGGGGAAGCTAGTCCCCCTGCCCTGCCCTTTTTGCCCTCCCCTCACCTGCTGGAGTCCCAGCTGAACCACCCGGAGCACCGGTCCGCTCTCCCCAGCCACCCCAAGTCCCAGACGACCCCTGGGCTGCTGGCCAGCCCAAGCATGGACCTGACCCCGCAGCCACTGACCGGTCCAAGCATTGGCCCGCCCACCCCAATCATCCCACCCTGGGTCACCAGTCAGCCTGAGCTTCCCATTGGCCCAAGCCACCCCAGGCTGCCGGCCAACCTGAGCCACCAGCTGACCAAGCCCCAAGCTCCAGGCTGCCGGCCCAAGCTGAGCCCCCGCCAGCTTTGGAGGAGATGGGGAGAGAGGGCGGGGCCTCAGGGCAGAACATGGGTGGGACCACAGCCGGGATTTGGGGAGGCTTAGCCTCTCCTGGCCTATTATACCTGCCGCCCATGACTGTAAGGTCTTTGGGGCAGGAACTGTCTGTACGGTACCTAGCACCATGAGGCCCTTGTCTCTTTTGGGGCATCTAGGTGCTACTGTAATATTAACGAATAATAATAATGGTTTGAATGAGCAGAGAGAGACGGCCTAGTGCAGGGGGATGGGAGGTTGTTCTATGCAAAAGGACAGCATGGAAAAAGGAACTAAGTTGCGAGTTGGAGACAGAAATAAACAGGGAGTGAAGCGAGGCAGGAAGATTCCTTAAGTAGAGGAAGAAGTGTTGTGTCTCAGATACCTCTGTGTAGTAATGGTTGGCTAATGCTGACTGCTGTCCTCATGCCTATTTTTCACCAGCATAAATATCTATATATCCTTTCAGTGAGGAATGCAAAATCTGAAGGAGCAGCATAACTCTATGTTGGAGAAAGGGAAGTTTTTGGTAAAACTTAAGCATCTTATTCCCCAAAGTTCTAAGATCTCAAATAATTAGTGTAAAGCAGGCCTGCGCATCATGCGGCCCGCGTGGGCTCACTGTGCGGTCCGTGGGGGGTGAGTAGGTGGGCTCACTGTGCCGCCCGCGGGGGCTGAGTAGGCAAGCGGCGGGTGGGGGGGGGCTGAGGAAGCAAGCGGGCGGGCAGTGGCAGGGGGTGAGTAGGCAAGCCGGGGGGGGGGCTGAGGAGGCGGGTGGGCAGTGGCGGGGGGGCAGGTGAGCCGGCGGCGGGGGGTGAGTAGGCGAGCCGGGGGGCGAGGAGGGCTGAGGAGGCAAGCGGGCAGGCAGTGGCAGGGGGGCAGTTGAGCCGGCGGCAGGGGAAGGGGGGGTTGAGTAGGCGAGCCGGGGTGGTGGGGGGCTGAGGAGGTGAGCAAGCAGGCAGTGGCGGGGGGGTGAGGAGGCAAGCCATGGGAGGGGAGCTTAGGAGCTGAGCAGGGAGGGGTGGCTGACCTGTTCTACTGATCTGGTCTGGCTCCCATCCCCTCTCCAAGGGTTGCAGCTACCTGGAGGTGCCTGCCTTCCATGCCTTCCTCATTCACACCTCATTCATTCAACAGGGCAATTAATTACAAAGTGGGGGGAAGATCTTATTCTCCTTCTAGCAAAAATACATTTTTCTTTTACCTTAATTATACTACCTTAGGGGCCAGCTATAACATATTACCAAGGTTCAATACTGCTGTTTCAGCAGGGTGCCACTAGGAAGGAGGGTTTTTTTCCACGGGGCGGGCGGCGCTGGGGGGGTTGTTTTGGGGGGGCTAGGTGGCGCTGGGGGGGGTTCCGGCAGCACTGGGGAGGGTTCGGCGGGGCCGGGGGGTTTCGGCCCTCAGCTGTTTTCTTTGGAGTAATATGGCCCTCGTCACTTTACGAGTTGTGCAGGCCTGGTGTAAAGTCATGTGGTGTTCTTTTCCTTCTAGCAGTTCCTCATAATACCAGCGTATGCTCTATCCTTCATATGGCTTATTCTGATGAGATTGTATTTAACTCTCTGCTTTCAACTAGTCCTAATGGTGTTTGTAGACCTCTGCTTTTATCATAAAGATGTTGATGGTTCAGGAGGTGGCGCTCTTCCCTCTTACTTACTCACCAGTGCCCCAGCATGAGGCGAGGGGGCTGCAGATGCACTGCTAGAGATGCCATCTTTGGGAGGAGATGTCAGGCCAAAGAATGTAGGATGCCTTGTTTAAACTCCCATAAATCTCTGCTCTCATGGATGGATATAAACTGTTCAGGAAGGACAGGCAGGGCAGAAAAGGTGGGGGAGTTGCGTTGTATGTAAGAGAGGAGTATGACTGCTTAGAGCTCTGGTATGAAACTGCAGAAAAACCTGAGAGTCTCTGGATAAAGTTGAGAAGTGTGAGCAACAAGGGTGATGTCGTGGTCGGAGTCTGCTATAGACCACCAGACCAGGGGGATGAGGTAGACGAGGCTTTCTTCCGGCAACTAACAGAAGTTGCTAGATTGCAGGCCCTGGTTCTCATGGGAGACTTTAATCACCCTGATATCTGCTGGGAGAGCAATACAGCGGTGCACAGACAATCCAGGAAGTTTTTGGAAAGTGTAGGGGCCAATTTCCTGGTGCAAGTGCTGGAGGAACCAACTAAGGGCAGAGCTTTTCTTGACCTGCTGCTCACAAACAGGGAAGAATTAGTAGGGGAAGCAAAAGTGGATGGGAACTGGGAGGCAGTGACCATGAGATGGTAGAGTTCAGGATCCTGACACAAGGAAGAAAGGAGAGCAGCAGAATACGGACCCTGGACTTCAGAAAAGCAGACTTTGACTCCCTCAACAGATGGGCAGGATCTCCTGGGAGAATAACATGAAGGGCAAAAGGGTCCAGGAGAGCTGGCTGTATTTTAAAGAATTCTTATTGCAGTTGCAGGAACAAACCATCCCGATGTGTAGAAAGAACAGTAAATATGGCATGCGACCAGCTTGGCTTAACAGTGAAATCCTTGCTGATCTTAAACACAAAAAAGAAGCTTACAAGAAGTGGAAGATTGGACAAATGACCAGGGAAGAGTATAAAAATATCATTCAGGCATGCAAGAGTGAAATCAGGAAGGCCAAATCGCACTTGGAGTTGCAGCTAGCAAGAGATGTTAAGAGTAAAAAGAAGGGTTTCTTCAGGTATGTTAGCAACAAGAAGAAAGTCAAGGAAAGTGTGGGCCCCTTACGGAATGAGGGAGGCAACCTAGTGACAGAGGATGTGGAAAAAGCTAATGTACTCAATGCTTTTTTTGCCTCTGTCTTCACAAACAAGGTCAGCTCTCAGACTGCTGCACTGGGCAGCACAGTATGGGGAGGAGGTGACCAGCCCTCCGTGGAGAAAGAAGTGGTTCGGGACTATTTAGAAAAACTGGATGAGCACAAATCCATGGGGCCGGATGCGCTGCATCAGAGGGTGCTAAAGGAGTTGGCGGATGTGATTGCGGAGCCATTGGCCATCATCTTTGAAAACTCATGGCGATCGGGGGAGGTCTCGGATGACTGGAAAAAGGCTAATGTAGTGCCCATCTTTAAAAAAGGGAAGAAGAAGGATCCGGGGAACTACAGGCCAGTCAGCCTCACCTCAGTCCCTGGAAAAATCATGGAGCAGGTCCTCAAGGAATCAATTATGAAACACTTAGAGGAGAGGAAAGTGATCAGGAACAGTCAGCATGGATTCACCAAGGGGAAGTTGTGCCTGACTAACCTAATTGCCTTCTATGATGAGATAACTGGCTCTGTGGATGAGGGGAAAGCAGTGGATGTGTTATTCCTTGACTTTAGCAAAGCTTTTGATACGGTCTCCCACAGTATTCTTGCCGCCAAGTTAACGAAGTATGGGCTGGATGAATGGATTGTAAGGTGGATAGAAAGCTGGCTAGATCGTCGGGCTTAACGGCTAGTGATCAACGACTCCATGTCTAGTTGGCAGACGGTTTCAAGCGGAGTGCCCCAAGGGTCGGTCCTGGAGCCAGTTTTATTTAATATCTTTATTAATGATCTGGAGGATGGTGTGGACTGCACTCTCAGCAAGTTTGCAGATGACACTAAACTGGGAGGTAGATACGCAGGAGGGTAGGGATCAGATACAGGGGGACCTAGACAAATTAGAGGATTCGGCCAAAAAAAACATGATGAGGTTCAACAAGGACAAGTGCAGAGTCCTGCACTTAGGACGGAAGAATCCCATGCACTGCTACAGACTAGGGACCGAATAGCTAGGTAGCAGTTCTGCAGAAAAGGACCTAGGGGTCACAGTGGACGAGAAGTTGGATATGAGTCAACAGTGTGCTCTTGTTGCCAAGAAGGCTAACGGCATTTTGGGCTGTATAAGTAGGGGCATTGCCAGCAGATCGAGGAACGGAGCCTCATCTGGAGTACGGTGTCCAGTTTTGGGCCCCACACTACAAGAAGGATGTGGAAATATTGGAAAGAGTCCAGCGGAGGGCAACAAAAATGATTAGGGGTCTGGAGCACATGACTTATGAGGAGAGGCTGAGGGAACTGGGATTGTTTAGTCTCCAGAAGAGAAGGATGAGGGGGGATTTGATAGCTGCTTTCAACTACCCGAAGGGGGGTTCCAAAGAGGATGGAGCTCGGCTGTTCTCAGTGGTGGCAGATGACAGAACAAGGAGCAATGGTCTCAAGTTGCAGTGGGGGAGGTCTAGGTTGGATATTAGGAAACACTATTTCAGTAGGAGGGTGGTGAAGCACTGGAATGCGTTACTTAGGGAGGTGGTGGAATCTCTTTCCTTGGAGGTTTTTAAGGCCCGGCTTGACAAAGCCCTGGTTGGGATGATTTAGTTGGGAATTGATCCTGCTTTGAGCAGGGGGTTGGACTAGATGACCTCCTGAGGTCCCTTCCAACCCTGATATTCTATGATTCTAAAAGCCTAAAGGATGGTTGTTTAAGCTCCAAAGGATGGCATTGGTCCAGTCTTATCATTTTCCAAGGGTTTCCAATTACCGAGGGAGGTAGGGAAATGCTTACTGTGCAGAACACCTGCAGTCCACCCCGGGGTTAGTAATCTCTTACAAGTGATAATAAGAATTTAATCAATAACTGACTTCCAGTTTGCTTTCACCGAGACCCTGGATCACTACTGATCTTTGGTCAAGCACATGACCTGCGTCTGAGAAGCATACGAAGTTAAGTAAGTCAGAGTGCTGTATTTCATTAGGTCTTTTGAACAGTGGAACTGACAATATTTTGGCTCTTAGTGAAGGGCTTGTATAGCGCGATTGAGAGCACAGCTGGGAAGATCTGAAAGTAGGATTAAAGCGGAGTTCTCCTCCCCCATAGATCTGTTTCTCACTGAAAGGGTATATATAGATTTATGCGGGTGAAAAATAGGCATGAATACAGCAGTCAGCATTTAACCCTTCCCCTCCCGCAACGTTGAGGAAGTTCAGATCAACGTCAGAACTTCGTGGTTGCCTCATGAGGCCTCACCGGCCTCATCTTGGCTCAGCTTTCTGCTCCCTTTGCATAGGTGCTCTTACCAAGACTGTAAAATGGCAGCTTGGGAAAGAGAGGGAGAAGAATGCTATTGGGAATCTCATAGGATAGCCTTGCTTCTCAAGCAGAGGAGTTGTGTTTCCTTTCAACATATATGATTTTATTTGCCTGCTGAGTTAGTGCGTTAGCTGACAGGCCCAGAACAAAACCTCAAATCCCAACACCTTCAAACTTGGGTAGTGTTTGCATCCACAGCTGTACATTGCAGCCTGAGCCATTTTCCCCATTTCTCCCCCGTCAAATGGACTTTCCAGGGGGATGTCTATATGGACATTTGCAGAGGGAGCTAACGTCCCGTATGCCCTAACAAAGGGGGGACCTGGCAACATTTGTACAAAGACATCTTTTAAATCGTACTGCATTGCTACCTGCCACCTACATGGGTGAGTGGCAATGGATGTTTGCAGGGTGTTCCTCCAGCGTGTAATTTTATCTACATTGTCAAATAAGGTTTTGTTGTTGCTTTTCAACCATCTCCATTAAGCTTTTGTCTGGCACACTGATTCCCATTGTGCCATCCTTTTCTCTATTCCACAGAGGTGCTGGAGCAATGTGTATAGTGGGGGTGCTGAGAGCAATAGAACCAAACTGTAAACCCTGTATATGATGGAAACCACTTTCAAGCCAGGGGGTGCTGCAGCACCCCCCGCACCCCTGGTTCCAGCACCTTTGCTACTCCAGGTAGATATTCAAACTAATCATACTTTCCATTCTTGGGCAGTGTGGTCTAGTGGAGAGGGCACTGGAGTGGGGCTTGGAGACCTGGCTGTATTCCAGGCTCGGTCACTCACCTGCTTGGTGAATTTGGCCATGCCGCTTCACCTTGCTATGCCTCTCGTTTCCCCTTCCACCGCTTGTTGGTCTTGTCTTTTTAACTGTAAACTCTTGGGTGCTGTCTCTCACTGTGTGTTTGCACAGTGCCCAGCACAGTGGAAACCCAAGGTCAGTTGGGGCCTCAAGGTGCTACCTATAAATATAATAACCAGAGAGGAAGTTTGACTAGATGACCTAGTAGATGCTAAGGATGCAAAAGGTGTATTGAACAGCTGATCTTTTCCCACAACAACGAACATGCCCTTCCACAATACTGAAGTGTCTCCTTCTTGTCTTCCACTAAAAGGCTTGGCAAAGGACTATTTAAGGGACTTGTTGCATAAATTCCATTAATTCAGCCTCTTTGTCAATGCAGCATTCTTAAACACCAGAACCAAAACACCAGGAAGCCACCAATTCAAATGAATGTGGTGGCCAGTGGTAATACCTGGCTGCTAAACTTAAAACACCTCAGGGATCAGTAACTCCAGCAATGGAATCTACTGTTTTGAGAGCGGGGAAACATATAGATTACGGCAGATACTGTAACCCCATGCAGTTCCTTTGGAGATCACTGCATTAAATCTGTCACTGGCTTATGTCTGGCTGTGTTCTACTCCAGGGGGGAGGGTTACCACAGCTCCTCGGGAACTAAAAACAGATGCAGGGTGATTAAGGTAAGTCACTGAGACTAAACAACTCTAGAGAGGTACCACCCCCTGGAGAGGTTTGCTTGTACTGGTTCAGGCTGGGTTTTCCAGCGACTCAAACTAAGAAAGGGCTTTTGGTATAAAAAGGCTGAGTTTAACCTGACTCTGAGCCTTCTTTCTGATTCAGCAAACGGGGATGGGCCCCAACCGTTGTGGAAGGGTTGGAAAGACTTTGGCCTGCTCGGGCCCCATTCGACTGGTGGGTGACTCCTGGCGTGTTTTGTGTATGTTTAACTCTGTTTATTGTTTTTATTGTGTTTTCTCCGTGATGCTCTTACCCAAAGAATAAATGTGCTTGCTTAGAAAGAGCGGTGTGGTAACTTGCACTGTCCATAGTCCTTGGAGAGAAAGCCAAGCACAGGCACTGGCCGTTAGGCAGACTGGCTTGCTGTGGATATCTCAGTGGATGGCAGGTGGCTTTGCAGCATTAAAACCCCTGGAGAGAAGGGAGTGGGGCAAGGGTCCCAACCAGGGGTGATGGAAACTCCCTAAAAGTGGGGTGGCCACCAGCACCCAAACTGTGGCCCCGCCCCTCCCATGCCACCCCTTCTCTCATGCAACCCCTACCACCCAAGCCTTCCGCTGCCCCTTTCCCCAAGGCCACTTCCCCATGCTGCCATTTTCTCCTAACACCCCACACCCTTCCCCCTGAGGCCTCTTCCTCCTGGGGCCCCACCCCCTGCTCACTCCTCTCCACCCCATCACTCACCCTTATGGCCAGTAAAAGGTGGGCAGGCATAGCCCTTCCACTTTTAAAAGTGATGGTGCCATGCCCTCCACCCCCCCGTTCTGGCGTCCCTGGTCCCAGCCCAGAGACAGGTGATGGCTGGAGACCTGAGTCCTGGCTGGCCACTACTGGAGTGTGTGTATGTGTGGGGGGAATTACAGGTGCAGTTACTATGAAACTGTGACACCAATGATGAGAAATATTGGGCCAAATCTTGCTCACTGTACTGACATTCCATTAGATCACAGCTACTCAGGTGAGTAGGTGTTTTCTCAGCAGGGGTTGAGGTCATTACCACATGTATTTCCAAAGGCTGACACACTTTTTTTTTTTCTCCCCCTACTTCAACCCAAACAATTGTACGTTCACTTGCTATATTAAGATCCTATATAGCAAATCCTGGGGATTACGAAGCATTAGCCGAGTGCATTAACACTCCATTAGTGTGTTTGTATTTCTGGCACATTTATTCCCTGTGAACACTAAAGCTCCACCTTGAACCAGCCCAAGGATGGGCTTCCCCATGGAAGATGGTAAAGGAGGACAACATACCAGTCATACTTTTATAGGCTGTTGGACAGCACTGACGGTCTAACCCCAGATAAGTAATGGAATGTGCTTCAGGAACGTAAACAGATCCAGAAGGTTACAGGATCTAAAGCAATTAATTTTAAGGCAGTCCCTCACACAGAGTCTCTGATCAGCTAACCAACAATGCCCCTACCAAAAAACCTGCAACTTCATGCTTTGTTGGGGGGGGGGGAAGGTCGTGGGTTATTCATTGGCCAGTCAGGAGGCTCCTGTTCGTGATACAGGATTAACAGTATTGACCTGGGCTTAATTACAGTGCATGAAAACTGTACATAAAGTATATTTCTTTGAGGAGGTGAATTTGATTAAATAAATCTATCAGGAAGCGAGAACAACCCGACCTCAAGTGCAAAAACCAGGCATTTACTGTAGCCTCAGGTCATTTTAATCTTCCCTTGCAATCCTGTTAACTCCCTTTTCTGTATTTTTACCCAACTCAGCTAGAATTCTTCTCCAGGTTCTCATCCTTTCCTGTCTCAACGGCTGCCTTTACCTTCCTTCTGGCCCCCGCTCCTGCAATCTTACCCCCGTCCTCCTCAAACGCATTCAACACACATCTGCAGAAATCACTGCCTAGCACAGCGTGGCCCTGAGCTTTGACTAGGGTTCTTAGGCATGACTGCAATACAGATAATAATAATCTTCCCGATTTATTGCTTTGACCACGTTGCTCCCAGGTTTGCATCCGTCCACTGGCTCCCCCTTTCCCATTGCATCAAGCACAAACTGCTGTTCTTCATTTATAAGCCCTTTATGACTTAACCCCTGGCTGAGCCACTCATCTACAGTCAAGCCCCCCCTCCCCCCCCCACCGCCGCCGCCGCCGCCTCTGCTCTGCCAGTGATGGCAGTCTTCACTGAGCAATGAATAATGAAACTTGCTGATGAAGTTGTATCCATTCTTCTACCAATGTGCTGTATCACAGTTTGAGTGTGTGGCTTGTGAGCCTAAAATCCAAAAGTGGCCTTCGAAACAGCCCTCACAAAACTGTACATGCACTTGCTTACATGTGAAAAAACACAAAACTTTGCCCCCATCTGGACTACTGTTTTCAATTTTCTGCAACATATTACCAAAACACATTGGAAAAGCTAGAGGGAGTTGAGAGAAGAGCGATAAAAATAATCAAAAGGCCAGATGCATGTGTCGCAGAAAGATTACAAGAGCTAAATATTTGCCTGGCTAAGGGCCCAATTAAACACACATTGAAATCGATGGGAATCTTTCCGTTTATTTCAGTGGGAGCTGGACTGTGCTCCAAGTAACAACCAAAGTAGACTCAGCAATAATTTACAAAGCTTTGCAGCGGAGACGGGTCCAAGTCTCAAAGTCCAAACTTCTTCAAATGTCAGAATGTTTGTTTGGGTCCAGATTATTTAGGGTTCATGACATTTGGATCCATGGTTTCAGTTCAGGCCCATTTCCCATTTTAAACAGGCAGTTTTTGATTCATGTTGTCACATTTTAATCTGACTCTTTTTTCCCCAATGCCCTGGCAAAGTGACCATGTTTAATATGCTCGAAGTTAAGCACATTAGATAAATAAGCAAAATGTACCGAAAAATAAAAGATTAAAACTACTGCACGAAAATGTCTTGCTTTCAACAAGCACTGTTTGGAGACTATTCCAAAAACATTGCTAACTGCAGCTGCTTAATTACCATTGTCTTTGTGGCTGCTCATCTTATTCAAGCTATTAAGTTGGGAAGCCACTGATTTGTTTACAAGCTAAGATAAACTATTGAGTTTTGTGTGCGACGTCTTGTTCTGATTTTGTCCAGACACATGGCAAAGACAGCAATACTGACAGACTTAAAGAATGGTTCTCCTCCTTTTTAAACTTAATTTGATTTATTTCAACCTAATAAAAAGTAATGGGTTTATTCCTAAACCAGAATGATCTCTGACCCAAAGTTCCTCTCAAGTGCATGTGAGATGATTATAGATAGAGATTACAGTTGACATTCTGTCCTATGCCTTCTAAAGTGGAGAAATTAGTCTAGAATAGACTAGTGTCCACACAGGGATTTATACTGATATAACTATAGTGGAATAATTATTTTGGTATAGCTAGGGCACGAAATTTCCCCATGTAGACAAGCCTTTAAGAGGCACAGCACAGAACTCTCAGCCCAGGGGAAGAGGGAGCTAAAATGGCTTTAAGCCACCTTTGCACCCTCCTGATTCTAGCTGCTTTTTGTTCTGGAAAGGCCCCTGGCACTGATTTAAATTAAACTGAATTAAGGCCACTTTAATTTTGAATGAGAGCATCCACACTGGGGATTAATTCAGTTTAATTAATCCACTTTAAACTCACTCCTTTAGTTAATATGGATTAATTTTCCTGAGTGTCCCAGTGTGGACAATCCCTTAGTATATAAGGAAATAGCAAAATTGAGTGTATATTAAATCCTTCCAAATGTAACCAAACTGAAAAATAGAGAAAAAAGGTGTTTTCCTCTAGTGTTATTCAGTTGTAGTTATCTTAAGTGATTCTTTTAACAATCACAGATACCTCGTTTGAAAATAGAAATATGCTTTGGCCTTTTTATGATGTCTGAAGAAGACTGGAAAAGTTTGAGAGCTTTTTTCTATTTGCTTTTACATTAGAAACGCAGGTCTGGTCTAGTCTGGAAGAGTCAACGATGACCGGAGAACTCATGGAATGATGTCACAAGAAAGTAAGCAAGCATTGGACAGTTGAGAGGGAAAGGGATTTTCAGTCAGTGTACAAAGCTCTTAGATTTTGTTTGCTTTTATTGAGGACTATTTTTTGCAGACTAATTTACAGGTTTGAGCAGGGAAGATCTTAGTGATTCAAAAGCTCCTCTCTTAGGTTCATAGATTCATAGATTCTAGGATTGGAAGGGACCTCGAGAGGTCATCGAGTCCAGTCCCCTACCCTCATGGCAGGACCAACTACTGTCTAGACCATCCCAGATAGACATTTATCTAACCTACTCTTAAATATCTCCAGAGATGGAGATTCCACAACCTCCCTAAGCAGTTTATTCCAGTGTTTAACCACCCTGACAGTTAGGAACTTTTTCCTAATGTCCAACCTAAACCTCCCTTGCTGCAGTTTAAGCCCATTGGTTAAGGAGTTTCAGAGCAGAAAATACCTCCCTTGAGACCTTCACCTTGAGAGGAAGGATGGCTCAGTTGCTAGGATACTAGCTCGCATTCCCTGCTCTGCTTCAGGCTTCCTGTATAACCTTGGGCAAGACACTGAGGCCCAGATTTCAATGGGAGTTAGGAGCCTAAATACTTTTGATGATCTAGGCCTTAATCTTTCTATGTTTCAGTTCCCCATTTATAAAATGAGGATTATTACACTTCCCTACCTCACACAGCTGATGTGACAATAAACATAGACGCATTCTGATGCAATGCTAATGGGGGCCGTATATGTACCTAAGATAGATTCAGCAGGTCCTTCAAAGAAGACACGAACTGATACTCCTGATATTTTTAAGATTAAATAAATTCACCTTTCAGGACCCCATAAAGAAGATAAAAAAGGAGACAAATCAACATTTTTTGTGAATTCTTTGAAGGTTCCCTTTAAGGGCTACGTTTTCAAAGCATCTTCCTTTTCGGTGTGCACCCATTTTCCAACAAAACTGTTGCATTTGCAAACAGACTGGGTGGTCACAGACAAATTCCTGCATTCACACAGATTGGGGGGAGATTATATACACACATTTTGGCCAGTAGAATGAATACTCTATGTTGAGTTTCACATTGCACTGGCTTCCAAAGGGCAGATTGGGTCACATTATAAGCCTTTGTGTATCTAACTTCTGCATATCAAAGGACTGATTGCTGAAACCCCAGGAGCTTTGAAATGAGTATTAATGTTATTTCCACACAGCAAAAAACACAAACAAAGCAAACCAACTTTACTATGAGTTAAATTTGTTCCCCTTTATTAATATAGCTCATAACAATAAGATAAAATTAAGATACATAAAAGCTTAAAAAGCTATAGCAATGATCCATTATGGTTGATATATATAAATGTTCCATTACCCTTACAGCTGGTGCATTCAGTTAACAATATACATACGTAAAAAATTAAATTCCCTATACTTTTCAACAACCTTCACTCTGACCCACAGATCTATTTGCAAGCTCTTTCATTCATGTTTGTTTTAACCACCAAGAAAGGGATTTAATCCCATTTTAACTGGAAAACTAATCACTGCCATAACTACAGAGCCACTAACAACACTTCCATAGCAAAGGACTGAGATTTTTTCTTGAAGTTACTTTGAATAGGGGCAGGTAGGGATCAGAGCCTCCCTGCCTAAACAGCCAGCCAGCACTGACTGGGTTTTAGCTGACGCAAACCTCCTGGGGGACATTCACTCCAATGTGGAGGGCATTTGCAAGGCCCCTTTGCACCACTGACCTCTCAACATAGGGCCTAAATGGGGCTAGGGCATGGCTACACTTGCGAGTCAGAGAGCATTAAAGCAGCCCCGTGTGCTCTAACTCACGACGCGATTAGGGAAACCCATTTGTACAAAGCCAGTCACAATGTCATGCACGTTACCCAGAGTCAGGGTTCTTCTGAGCAGGATGTGATTAATGGCCCCGCAAACTTGCATCAACATGATTCCAATGGTTGGCTTTCCCACTCCAAACTGATTTGCGACCGATTGGTAGCTGTCTGGAGTTGCCAGCTTCCAGATTGCAATAGCCACCTGCTTCTCCACCATCAGGGCAGCTCTCAATCTCGTGTTCTTGTGCAGCAGGATGGAGGTGAGCTCCTCACACAGTCCCATGAAAGTGGCTTTTCTCATCCGAAAGTTCTGCAGCCTCTGCTTGTCATCCCAGACTTCCAGGACGATGTGATCCCACCACTCAGTGCTTGTTTCCTGAGCCCAAAAGCAGCATTCTATGGTGGTGAGTATGTCTGTGAATGCCACAAGCAATCTCGTGTCATATGTGTTACTTGAGTAGATATCATCGTCGGAGTCCTCACTGTCAGTTTGGATCTTACAGAGTAACTCGACTGCCAAACATGATGTGCTGACAAGACTCGTCAGCATATTCCTCAGCAGTTCAGGCTCCATTCCCGCAGACCGAAAGGGAAGACAGAGCGCGCAGTACAAAAAATGTTGAAAGATGGCGCCAAATGTGGATGGAAGCACAAGGATTGCTGGGATGCGAACCGATGCATCACTGGGTGTTGGGACAGGACCCAGAATGCCCTCCACCTCCTTCCCACAAGCCACAGCACCAGAATGGGAAGAGGTGCTCTGTGGGATAGCTGCTCATAATGCACCACTCCCAATGCCGCTGCAAGTGCCGCAAATGTGGCCACACCAGTGCGCTTGCAGCTGTCAGGGTGGACAGACTGCAGCGCTTTCCCTACTGCACTCTCCGAAGGCTGGTTTAACTCAAAGCGCTCTACATTTGCAAGTATAGCCATGCCCTTAGTGTTGTTCAGTGCCTTATGCAGGACCTTTGTATGGAGGTGGATTTCATCTTTGCAGGGTAACTCTCTCCACATCCCAGCAAGAGTGTTTCTGGCTTGTGAGTGACTCTTCTCTGTAATGAAGGTATGATCTCAGGGTTACCTTTAATCTAGGTGATCCTTTTTGGTCTTCCCCAGAAATATCACAGGCCTGTTTCTATCATCCTAACAAATGCAGAACTCCCATTAAAAATCAGTAGGAGTTACATTCTGTGAGGGCGATAGGGGCAGGAAGCATTCTGAAGCACTTTCAGGTGAAAGATGCAGTATACGTACGAGCAGGATTTTTCATAAGCTTTCTGATTACACTTAGCCTTGTAGTAGCTGAGCATCTGACAAACATATAGCCTCACGACCTCCCTGGGAGCAAGGGAAGTATTATTTTTCTCAGTCTGGCTTCCCTAACTCACACAAGTAGTCTATGGCGGAGATGAGAATAAAACCTAGATCTCCCGATTCCCACGTCTGGGCCTTAATCACAAAGCCATCACTTTGCTTTATTGATAAAACAGAGTCCTGAAAGCAATGTACTGCACGAGTCTCAACCTCTAAAACCGAACTGTCACACAGGCCTTTTAAATGTGTGGCAAAGTCTAATTAAAGAGATACATGATGAAAATTGGCGAGCGTACCACTTGTATTCATGCACAATTCATCTCTTTAAAGGGAAACTTGAAAAAAGATACATGTGCGGTCATGCTTTATCCCTTAATGGGATTTACTTTAAATATTTATGCAGTTTGTTTACTTTTTGCTTACTTTTTGCATTTCACTCAACTTGGTCATTGAAACTACACCGGTCAGATTCACTTTCCAGTTTTAATGAACCATCTGGGAAGTTCTGTAGGGGTATTTTTAAATCTGGCTTTTCACATGTTTAAATCTAAAACATCTTAAACTGTTTTTGCTCATTTATTTTAAAATCATGAAGACATAAGCCTAGATTTTGTAAAATTTCTTTATGCAAAATCTATATTTTGAACCTAAAAATGACAGTGTCTCTTTAAGGTGTATCTAAGTTACATTTTTAATAACCTAATTTTCATTATTCAACATATCTGATGTCAATAATTTACAATAATAAAGAGTGAGAGATTACCAAGTATGTGAGGGACAGAGGTAAATTTAGGTCTAAAATATTCTCCACAAGATATTCCATAATCTATTATTCCTGATAGGTATGGTCCAACCATTAAAATAAACCTTATGCAATTAAATATATAGTACACACACACAAATACATGAAAAGAACATTATTAAGCTTACAAAAATCAAGCACTCAAAAGTTGGGAAATGCCAGAATTAAGGTTTTCTGTACATAGCAATTTGTACATAATTCCCTAGGTTTTTTAAAAAAAAGCAAACTGAAAAGAACAGAAATTCCATCATGTGGCATCACATTGAAACCCACATGAGTCATCATCAGGGTTGGAAGCTTTATACACCGGAGAGATCTCTGCCACTTGAGATAGCGGAGAAACTGGCAGCAGTAATAGGTTGAAATCTTTAGGTGGAGCAGCACTACATGGGGACACGATGCTTTGCCAGTGAGTTACACAGATATTTGCTGACCGCAGAGGAATGGTGAGAGTCCGGAATCTTGAGTTCCCAGACTCTGCAGAAGAATGTGCTCTAGGGGGCACAGACTTTTTTGCCCATCCCTCCCCTCCGAATCTTGTCCCCTTCTGCCTCACCCCTTCCCAGTCCTGTCTCTGGGTACGTCTTCACTTACCGGAGGGTCCGGCGGCAGGCAATCGATGTTCTGGGATCGATCCCGGAAGTGCTCGCCGTCGACGCTGGTACTCCAGCTCGCCGAGAGGAGTATGCGGCATCGACGGGGGAGCCTTCCTGCTGCGTCTGGGCCCGCGGTAAGTTCGGACTAAGGTACTTCGAATTCAGCTACGTTATTAACGTAGCTGAATTTGCGTACCTTAGTCCGAAGTGGGGGGTTAGTGGGGACCAGGCCTCTGTCCCACACCTGGCTCCTCATCCCAGACCCATTCTCCTCACCTAACCAGTTCATCTCCCACTCCTCAGGCTTCTCATCTCGGTCTCTTTGCCCAGCAAGTTCTAGTCTACCCCTCCATGGTCATCCTGATTCCAATCTACCACCTTCCGACTTCCGTACCTCCACCTCCTCATACTGGCTTCTTGTATGAGCTGTCTCTCACCAACCCCTGGCCTTCATTGCCCCCCCCCCCCCATTGTTCCCCATCCACTCTGGTCTCCCTCCCTGTTTAGTATTTGTGTCCCGGTCCCCACTCTTCTTGTCCCAGACTCTTGTCCCAGCTAGTCCCTCACCCTAGCTCAGCCAGTCCCAGTTCCCCCCACCTCCCAGTTTTCCTGTTTCCCCCCTGCCATCCTGTAGTCCCAGTCCTCCTCCTGCCCCGGCCCCTTGTCCCAGTCGACTTCCCCTACCCTCAGTCCCACTCTTGTCTCCTCTGCATTCAGATCAGGTATTTTCCTCCTCCATACTGCCTGGGCACTGCAGGGGTGCACAGAAATGACAAGCTCCCCGCTCCCAGTTCTAGTACCTGGGCCTGGCACAACACAGCCCCCAGCAGCCCAGAACTGCAATTGCAGAGACTGTCCTGCTCAGCCCAGTCTGCGGCATGCTCAGTGAGAACAGTGTCTTCTGAGTTTTTAGCAGCAAAGCTCTAGAAAGTCTCTACTGAGCATGCACAAACTATGATTTTTTACCCAAAGGCTTATGATTTGGTCAAATTTGGGCAGATTTTCACAGGGACAGCAAAAGGGACAGCACTGACACGAAGGCCACGGCTCCACCAAATTTTAAGTCTCTGCTCCACTAGAGCTTCTCAAAGAAAAGGCCTCAGAAATTTTTAACATGGGCAAAACAGCATATTTCCCCCCTAACTTCGTCCTCAGAAATGGCTGAACTGTTTTAGCTGAAATTTTCCAAGAAAAAAAAAATTTCAGCCTGAAGCAGAAACCCAACATGGAAAATTTCAGGCCAAACGTTAAAGTTTGGCAAAGTCATAAGGAACTGAAAACTGGGTCATATAATGGGAAGCTTCAGGCAACCTTCATAACAGGCAGGGCTACCAGCCCTCTCTAAATTATTAGAATTCAGTGTGATTAAAACACCCCCATTCTTGGTACTGACCATACAGCACTGGTTCATTCTAATCCCTTTCATGCATCTGAAACAGAAAGCACCAGTCGATTAATGTCAACTTCTTATCATTCTTATAGTTTGTCTTATTATTTGCTTAGGCTGTTGCATGGACGAACGTTTTGCCATCTGACTTTGCTGTTTGTCATGTAGATATTTATTAAACCTTCAACCCTTCATTTCTTCTCCTGAATATCCATTTTGCTAGCATTTCACAAAAAGGGCAGACTTCTGAAAAGCTCACAGAGCAGAATGAGGATTTCCACTTATGCACAGGTTACAGAACAATGCCAGCTAGATCTTGCCGAACTTGTTTTGCATGTTTTCAGAATTATTTACACTGGGGGAAAAGAGGCATTGGCCCATTTTGTGTTGAAAATGCAGAGAATATGCTAAGGACTGCGCTAAAAAACCTCAAGATCTTTGGCTAAGAAAGGTAGCTGGGATGAATTAGTAAATTTCTCAGCCCATATGAAATGTGCCTTATAAAAACAGAGTAATCAATATTGGGTTCCATCCGCAGATGCATTGTACTCCAAAGATGTTTGCATACAGGTGGTTCTCAATTCCCAGTGATCCCTCATGGAAAATTCTGAAAAACCACCTCTCACCAACTTCCCCTTATTTGGTTGCCATGTGTGTTGCATTATAGCAAAGTCTTTGTCTGCCTGCATGCTAAGGGCATCACACAGGCAAATGCTGTAGGTTCCTCAGATACTAGCAAAGCCAATTCCTGCATGTCTGCCAAACCTGCAGCCACAAAGATACTTTCACTGACTATTCCCTTTATTGCTTCCTTAAACACAAACCAGTTCTGGACATGTTCCCATTACCTTATCTCACAGGACTGACTCCGCCCCCTTATCAGCTGGTGTGATAAAGGATCTGGGGGAAAGTTAGGTTCCACGGTGAAATTTTGGGCATTAGTGGTTTTGCAGGGGACCCCAGATTTGTTTCAATCAGCTCTGAAAGATGGTCCCCTTTATTCTAGCGCTCAGTTGATTCCTTACAGCATAACCATTCCTAAGAAGGGAGCCCATGTACATCTAATTATTATTATTAGAGCCGATTGAAAAGTTTCCATTGAAACCTTTTTGATGATAAAAAGCCTTTTTTCTCCATATAAAAATGTTAAGAATTTGCAGCATTTCAATGAAAATCCTTTTTTTTTTCCAAACTGAAACTTGAAAAAAATCTGATTTGAAAATCCAAACAATTTTTGGTTTTCAATTCCAGAAGCTGGAAAAAGTATTTGGATGATTTTTGGTTATGATTATCTCATGGAAAATACATATCTTCTGACCAGCTCTCATGATTGTAATATATTTTGTGGATTCAATTCTTAAGTGGCTATCTCTCCCTATGCATTGTATTGAGATTCTGGGCACCTAACTCAGGGTTTGTGGATTCCACTGGATAAGTAGGCACCTAATTAGGCACTGCAATGCTCAGAATTGCAACACCTAAGTCCCTTTGTAGATTTGTGCCAGTGTGACAAAGAGACTGATGGAGATCACTGGGTTAGATGCCCACGCTGTTCTGGGTAGTTAAATGTATAACTAGGAGGCCTTGACCAGCAAATAAATTGACGTGATAGCAGACTTACATGATGGATATAACAAAGATAATTAATAGCACCTTCACCCTGGAAGCTATCCCTTCCCCCACATGCACCCTATTGCTATAAGATATTGCATGAAGGAAGGAGCAGAGTTGTGTTGGAAGTTTAAATCTGATCTGGGCTATTTCCCAGTTGCAAAAGGGAAGCCAGTAGAGGAATTCAAAGACCGGAGTGACCAACTGAAACACATGTTGTCAACAATTAATAAATGATAATATCAAACCCATTTATGTTATCCTCAGGAGTCTCAGACCATGGTGAAAGCCACTATTGTAAATGGGGCTGCTAGATTCTGTTTATTTAGTTCTCTGAATACAAGGGAGGGAAAAATAACTGTAAGTAAAGTACAATTAGTCACCAAATAATAACTACTTTCAAACTAAAAGCCATGTAATATGCTGTTGCAAAAATGCATTGTCTGCATCCTCAAGATTATCCCTTTGAGATACTCTGTGATCCCACAAGACAAACAGTCAAAGGGGAAAGTTTATAGAGCCAGAGATTTTCCAGCCAAGTCCCCTTTGACAGTGCAGGAGTGGAGAAGGCAATGGGTTAGTGTTTGTAGGCCATTACACAACAAAGGAGTCTTAAAGGAAGGATTTGAATGAGAAGAGGGAGGAAGACTCACATCACTGATTTCTCCTGCAGTATTATTATCTATTCACTCGAGGCTTTTGTACTGTTAAAATGCTGACCATAACTGCATCATCAGTCAACATGGAAGGCCAAGACAATGCCTAGCATTGACCAGTAGATCAGCTCCCTTTTCCCATTCAGCTGACTTGGAGACATATCGCCCACTTAAAACTATTCGTTATGCGAAGCAGCAAAATGTAATTTTGTTTCTTTTGGACTTTGCCTCCCTTATACTTGTTTATAATGAGGACTAAGAAAAGAATATCGTCTAGCAGGGCTGTGAAGAATGTGAGATGCTTATTTTTATTATGCTCTTTCTAGGGTTTGCAGCTATTTTGGCTGGCAAATTGTGATATGAAAAAATAAAGTTATTTCTTTAAAAAAAGCCTATTGCATTTGATATTTTCTTTGCAAAGCATCAAAGCTCCTATTATCCTGATATGCTTCTCAGTTATGGGCTGAGTACCTTGGTGAACAAGAATCACAAAATATTGGGTCTCTGGTTGAATATAAGCTCTGGGGACTTTCAACATTCATGGCCCTTTCACTGTTATGGATCATCCCTAAACTTTGCACTGATGCAGCCTTCCTCATAAGAGGATCTCATCGTATTTTAGAGACTCCAATGGGCAACATTAACTCTGATCTCATACTTTTCCATGCGCAAAAAGCTCTTTATACCAGTGCACTTGTCTAGAGAGTGAAATTCACCCTGTGTATAGAAGGCCCATATCCCACTTAATCCCTATTGTGAGACGTAAGTATTGCATAGGCATTGTGCAGGCCCTTTATATAGTGGTGAATTTCACTCAGAGGGAACAGAGGCCATGTCCTCTGCTGGTATAAATATCAGCATAGCGCCATTAAAATCCGTGAAACTACACACATTTAGACCAGCTGAATATCTGGACCTATACCTTGATTCCAGCTGCAATCAATTAAAATAGAGTGTGATTTTTAGAGTGTGGAGGATCAAGAGGGTTTGTTATGGGGTGGAGGAACCTGTGAGTTTGCTTGGGTAGTGGGACAGTTGGGCATTATACCATGTGATTAACAGTTGCCTTAACTCGTAGCTTCCTTGATTTTTGGTGGGATTGCACTGAAGCAACCTTACCACTATTCTAACAGTTGTTTAGTGGGGAGTATTAACCATAATACACTGCGTCTCTACAGCACCTTTTATCTGAGGATCTCATTAAGCTCTACCAACCATTAATTAATTAAGCTTCGCAACACACTCAGGATGTAATTATCATTAACAGATAAGTAAACTGAGGCACAGAGACATTAAGTGGCTTGCCCAAGGTCACAAAAGCTATAATAGAGCTAGAAACCAAATCCAGGAGTCCTGACAGTGCTGACGCTAAATGCTAGCGTATATTCTGACAATATTATAGAAAATGAGGAAACTGGGATCTTAAAGGGGAGTCTGACAAAAGTTGAACAAATCAATATTATGGCAGCATTGCTGCAAGGAGGGAATCATGGTTTCTAAACAACGAGGACACTCAAGTAGTAATGTCACAAAATGAGTGACTTTTGACATTAGGATTTTTGTAGTTGTGTTGGTGATTGATCATAGAATATCAGGGTTGGAAGGGACCTCAGGAGGTCATCTAGTCCAACCCCCTGCTCAAAAGTAGGACCAATCCCCAACTAAATCATCCCAGACAGGGCTTTTTTGATGGATGAAAGGGATTGCTAAGCTTTTAAAAATGTCAATAACTGCTCTAAATGATTCTCGCTCAGCCATGCTGACAGGCAGGCTTATTGCAGAGGGCACAGACTGCTTTATGAAATGTAGACGTCTCTACAAAACTGTACAAAGAATGAACTTGGGGTAGTAGAACTCTGGTCGGGTGAACCTATTTAATAAGTAACAGCTAGTAACATATGCTCAGCAAAATTCTATTTAAGGGTTTTTGATCCTGTTCTCAACAGAGTCAATGGGAGCATTTTACTACTGACAGGTCAGATCTTTATCCCCTTATCATTGGCACAGCGTCAGTGTTTTGCGGCGAGAAGGTGAATCGGATCCCTGAGTTACTCCTTCTTTGCAGCCTGATCAATTGAAATCAATGGGAATCTATTAACTTTAATGAGAGCAGAATTGGGCCTTTATGAGACGTGCATCACAGTTAACATCCAGCAGCTAGTTTAAAATAAACCCAGAGGAAGCCTTTGTTTGTTCTGGATTACAAACCTCTTCCTTCCCACACCTGGAGCACAGCACCCATCGCATACTGTCAGTTCTGCTCTGGGGACAAACCGAGGATGGCCAAACTCTGGAAGAACAAGGGACACACCGCAAACTTTTTGGGACAGGGCCAGTCTTTTTCTTCTGTGTCTGTTAAGCACCTAGCACAACGGGGGCCTGGCCCATGACTGGGGCTCGTAGGAATTAATACAATGCAAATAATAAACAAAAATAATGATCAGATTGCCCTCGGGCTGCACCTAGTTTGCATATAAATGTGCATAATTTTTTAAAGTGAAAAAATAATCAGGGTTAATAATAATACTTGTTTGCACCTGTATTGCCCCTGGTAGAAGAGTAGAAACTGCCTATCTGAGTTTGTCAGGAATTGATCATCTCTGTTTTTACTCTGCAGGGAGTATTATATATTGTCCCTTCCTGAAATTCTACTCACAAGTAAACCCTTTTCCAATTATGACCGTGCTCCATCTCCACCTAACTAAGCAAGATCAAGTGCCTGCCTGGTCATATCAGCTTGAAAGGGAGGAGGGTGTGGCGCTCGGTCTCCATCTGGGTGGTCCGGAGCAGTACAGAGCTGGGCAGGCACAGATTGAATTTGCAGGTGCAGAGAAGCACGTCCCAGGTAATGAAAGTCCCGCCCCATTACCTCCACTCTGCTGCACTCTCCTCAACACTCCTCTTGTCCCGCCCCCAATTGTTTCTTCCTCCATTTGCTCCTTGACAAGGAAATGCAAACGCTGACTGACTCACTGCTTCTGCCTGTGGGTGTATTGTCTCTTTGGTAATGACTTTTTGCGCGTGCTTGTGCCCTGTGTGAACTTCTGCACGTCCCCTGGCTGGCAGACAGCATAACTCTCTTCCAAACCAAACCTCACATATCTAACTGCTTCCACTCTCAGCTTTTGGGATTGCATCAGAGACAATATAATAACTGGCTTCTTCCTGGCTAAATACTCTGTAAACTGGGTCATGGTCCAGCCACAAAGCACAGCGAATTTCCTCTCTTCCATCCAGTTCCTCTGAAGTGCAGGTCCACATACAACCCTACACTGTGCCAGGAGGGGTAGGATTCCCAGAGAGCCTACCGGAGATGCACACCCCCTTTGCACACTCAGGGACAGGGTGTAGCATCAGGAGACTTGGCTGGGTGTAGGGAAGAGGCTTTGCCCCTTTTGTACAGTGGGGGCTATCATTTAGTTATTTAACAAAAACAGCAAGGAGTCCTTGTGACACCTTAGAGACTAACAAATTTAGTTGGGCATAAGCTTTCATGGGCTAGAACCCACTTCATCAGATGCATGAAGTGGAAAATACAGGAGCAGGTATAAATACATGAAAGGATGGGAGTTGCCTTACCAAGTGTGAGGTCAGTCTAAGGAGACAATTTACTTAACAGCAGGATACCAAGGGAGGAAAGATAACTTTTGAAGTGGTAATGCAAGTGGTCCATTTCAGACAGTTGACAAGAAGGTGTGAGTAACAGTAGGGGGAAATTAGTATTGGGGAAAATAGGTTTAGGTTTTGTAAGTCAGACTTTAATAATTGGAAAATATTCCATTTGCTGGCAGCAGATCGCTCTTCATATGGAGCTTACAATTCTACTGTAAACTCTTCAAGGCAGGGATTGTCTCTTCCTATGTGTCTGTATGGATCCTAGCCCAACAGGGCCTCAATTTTGGTTAAGGCCATCTGCTATGCAAATAGTGACCAGGGGGGGAACTGCAGCACAGACAACCCATTTTAAGAGGGAATCCAAGGTGCAAAAGGTGGCATGGGGACAATATTTGTGGTAAATGGACAAAAACCAGAATCAGTGTAGTCATCCAGTTGGAGAGCCACAGTATAGACGTTGGGAGACAGGATTGAAATAACATAACCTAGTTTTTTTCCTTTTCTGAATACGTGTGTGTGTGTGTGTGTGTGTGGTGTTGTGGTTGTTGTAAAGTAGAACTTCAGCGTTACAAACAGCAGAGTTAGGAACTGACAGGTCAACCACACACCTCAGTTGGAACAGGAAGTGGGCTGTAGTCCACGAAAGCTTATGCTCTAATAAATTTGTTAGTCTCTAAGGTGCCACAAGTACTCCTGTTCTTCTTTTTGCAATCAGGCAGTAGAGAGCAAAAAAAAGCTAATATGGTACAGTACAGTAATGTGTTAAACTACTAAAAACATAAAGGGAAAGTTTATTAGAAAGAGTTGACAAAGTAAGGAAACTGTCTCTGTGCTTGTTTCATTAAAATTAAGATGGTTAAAAGCAGCATTTTTCTTCTGCATAGTAAAGTTTCAAAGCTGTATTAAGTCAATGTTCAGTTGTAAACTTTTGAAAGAACAACCATAATATTTTGTTCAGAGTTACAAACATTTCAGAGTTGCGAACAACCTCCATTCCTGAGGTGTTCGTAACGCTGAGGTTCTACTGTAGTCATGTTGGTCCCAGGATAGCAGAGAAACATGGTGGTTGAGGTATTATTTTTTATTGTACCAACTTCTGTTGGTGAGAGGGACAAGCATTCAAGCTACACAGAGGTCTTCTTCAGGTCTGGAAAAGGTACTCACAGTGTCACAGCTAAATATAAATGGAACAGATTGTTTTTAGCCTATGCAGTTAAGGTGAAGTGGCCTGTTAATGCCTCTGCGATCACAGGACAAAAAATGAACTCACACAGAAAAATGATAAAAGACAAAAAGACCCTGTCGCCGTGGGTGAACACTTTTCATAAAACGATTATTCCATATCTGACCTCAGTCCTAGTCCTCAAAGGAAACCTGCACGCAACCTTCAAAAGACAAGCCTGGGAGCTTAAATTCATAACTTTGCTAGATACTGAAAGTCATAGTCTTAATACAGACCCTGGTTTTATGGATTATAGATTGTTGTAATAAACCACTGGTCCTCTGTGACTGCAGAGGCGGTAACGGGCCACTTCACCTTGAATGGTCTCTTATGCCAAACAATCTGTTCCACTTTGTATTTTGTTGTCACTCTGAGTACTTTTCCCAGACTGGAAGAAGAGATCTGTGTAGCTCAAATACTTTTCTCTCTCACCAACATAATTTGGTCCAATAAAAGATATTACCTCACCCACCTTGTCTGTCTTTCGCGTGTGTGTGTGTGTTTCATGAGTTCAGTGAGTGTTTTGCCTTAAGAAGGAGCACATTAGGACAGCAGAATTCACCCCTTGACCTTCAGTGGGAGTTTGTCTGAGTGAGGAGTGCAGGATCGGGCCCTAGCCCTGAGGATTCTCTTCCCTACAATCACCATCCCAATCCAAGGATGTCCCCTTTGATCTAAAATTGCATGCCTGATAGAGAAACATGCCTGAAGCAGAGAGGGTGGGGTCAAGTAAACAGGGTGTGCTCTGATCTGCTCTGGGCTGTTTGGAGCATTCAGACTAACAGGAGGGTGTGTGGGTCGGGAAAACAATGAAGAGTCCGGTGGCACCTTAAAGACTAACAGATTTATTTGGGCATAAGCTTTTGTGGGTAAAAACCCCACTTCTTCAGATGCATGGAGTGTGCCCGAATAAATCTGTTAGTCTTTAAGGTGCCACCGGACTCCTCGTTGTTTTTGAGGATACAGACTAACACGGCTACCCCGCTGCTACTGGGTTGGGAAAGATTGCCCAGGGCATATTCTGTGACTATCACCTGCAATTCATAACATAAATGTTTCCCCACAGCAACTACCTTATTACGTGCTGCTCAGTCACGTAGACTTCTAGAGAGCATCTTTAAACCCACCTCCCCGTCATGTGATGAGAACGTTGGCACTTTGAACAAAGATTTAGGAGCGTCTTTCAATAAAGCTGAGCCAAGCTGTGAGGTAATATATTTTATTGGGCCAGCTTGTGTTCGTGAGAGAGACACGCTTTGGAGCTTACACAGAGCTCTTCTTTAGGTCTGGGAAATACTCATGTCTATACTAGCACTTTTGTCGGTCAGGGGTGTGAAAAAACACCCCCTTGGCCAACATACGTTTCTCTGACAGAACAGTGTCTCTCACCGACATAGCTACCCCCGCACATTGGGCATAGAGCAGCTACCTGGGAGACCTTACAGCGGCCCAGCTACAGCAGTACAGTTGGGCTGCTGTAAGGTCTCTAAAATTTGTGCAGTTTAGCTGCTGTTTGTCGGCTCTCCTGACGACAAAAAACTTCCACCCCCGACGAGCGTTTGCACGCTCTCCTACCGACAACACACTGTTCACACTGGCGCTTGTTGCGACAAAACTTTTGTCTGGGGGGGGGGCGCGGTTAATACCCCTGAAAGACTAACAGTTTTGTGGTTCAATTGCCAGTGTAGGCATAGCCTGAGGCCTTGGCTACACTCGCGGATTCACAGTGCTGCCGCGGCAGCGCTGTGAAGCGCGAGTGTAGTCGCGCCACCAGCGCTGTGAGAGCTCTCTCGCAGCGCTGCAAGGACTCCACCTCTCCGAGGGGAATAGCTTGCAGCGCTGTGAGCGAGCGTGCAGCGCTGCAGGCTCTGATTACACTGGCGCTTTACAGCTCTGCACTCGCTGCGCTCAGGGGGGGTGTTTTTTCACACCCCTGAGCGCAGCAAGTGCAGCGCTGTGAATTGCCAGTGTAGCCAAGGCCTAAGTGTCACAGCTAATCACAAGGTGGAACAGATTGTTTAGCATAAGTAGTTAACACATATTTCAAGGGACCATTCAAGGTGAAGTTAACACCCCTCAGGTCATAGGGGGGAAAGGGAAAAAAAAGCCAGCTGGGGTGTGTTGGTGGGGGATGTTATTAGTGGCTTATATATTGGTGTAATAAGCCATAAATCCAGCATCTCCATTCAGTCCATGATTTTTAGTGTCTAACAATTATGAAGTTAAACACCCAGGCTCATCATCTGGAGGAGTTCCGCAGGTTTCCTTTGAGGATGAGGACTAAGAGGTCAGATGTAGAGTGATGGTTTTGTGAAAAGGGTTCACTCATGGGTGAGAGGGTGTTTTTGTCTATCATTTTCCTGTGTGAGTTAATTCGAGAGCATAATGATTATCTGGGTTCACCAACATAGTTGTTTATTGGGGCATTTAGTGCCCTGGATGAAGCACATCTGGTGTTGTGATAGGCGTGTGTAGGAACCATGGATCTTGAAAGGTGGGTTGGGGATGTGTTGATCATCACAGCAGTGGAGATATGTCTGCAGGTTTTGCATGTGTCGTTATGGCAGGGTCTGGTGCCGCTTTGAGTTGGTGTCTCCTGGTCTGTGGGGAGCTTGCTTCTGACGATGAGCTTGGAGAGCCTGGGGGGTTGTTTGAAGGCCAGAACTGGGTGTTCAGGAAAGATTTCTTTCAGGATGTGGTCCCCATCAGGTATGAGGTGTAATTATTTAATGATACCCCATATGGGTTCCAGTGTGGGGTAGTAGGTAACAACTAGGATTGTGCGGTCGGAGAGGGGGTTTTATTTCAGTATTGAAACAGGTTCTCTCGGGATATTTGTTTAAACTCCAAAGCTTGTCTCTCTCACCAACAGAAGTTGGTCCAATAAAATAGATTACCTCACCCACCTTGTCTCTCTAATACCTGGGACCGACAGGGCTACAACACCGCATATTTCAATAAAGCTGACATTTCAGTCATTTTAGAGCCTCCCTATTCTGAAGTGTTTGTTTTAAAGTGTGTGTGTGGGGGGAGGGGGGAGTTGGCTTCACTTTGAGAAGATTTTTTTTTCATTTGGGGCCAGGCCCCGCACCCCTTGCTCACCTGAGTAGATTTAGTGGCTTCAGGACTGGACCTTTTATGTGTGTTGGGGAGTTGAGGAGGGAGAAGTTGAATGTCTTTGTTTTGTCTGGACCCCTGTGTTACAAAGTACTGAATGCCCTTTGATATCAGTGGGTGCTAAGGAAACTCAGTACCTGGCAGGATCAGGCTCTTTGGTTGTGAAAAAGTGTCAGTGGGTGGTAGGAAGGGAAACACCTACTGTGTGTTTCCATAGGGCTACCTTTCACCTGCTCATGCCACTTGGGCAGCAGGATTTCCTTCTTGCTATCCCTCGTTCCCTCGGCTTCATTGTTGGATTGGAACCTGATAGTATCTTCCTAGCACAAAGGGAACTAGAGCAGGAAGGTCCTGCAAGGAAAATCCCTAGAAACAACCACAAGTTTTACAAAATGCAATACAAATCATCAAAGCACCAGCAATGCCCCTCTGCCATGTACATTGGCCAAACCGGACAGTCTCTACGCAAAAGAATTAATGGACACAAATCTGACATCAGGAATCAAAATACTCAAAAACCAGTGGGAGAACACTTTAACCTGTCTGGTCATTCAGTGACAGACCTGCGGGTGGCTATATTACAACAGAAAAACTTCAAAAACAGACTCCAACGAGAAACTGCTGAGCTAGAATTGATATGCAAACTAGACACAATCAACTCCGGTTTGAATAAGGACTGGGAATGGCTGAGCCATTACAGACATTGAATCTGTCTCCCCTTGTTAGTATTCTCACACTTGTTATCTAACTGTCTGTCTGTACTAGGCTAGCTTGATTATCACTTCAAAAGTTTTTTTTTCTCTTAATTAATTGGCCTCTCAGAGGTGGTAAGACAACTCCCACCTGTTTATGCTCTCTGTATGTGTGTATATATATCTCCTCAATATATTTTCCATTCTATATGCATCCGAAGAAGTGGGCTGTAGTCCACGAAAGCTTATGCTCTAATAAATTTGTTAGTCTCTAAGGTGCCACAAGTCCTCCTGTTCTTCTTAATACAAATCATCGTTTGTCCGAAAGTTTGCATTGGAAATACCTCGTTTGTTATTCGTGAGTTAGTCGACCATGCAATATGAACAGCGAAAAGCCAAAGTAATCCCTGTGCTGAAAGTCACTCTGTTCTACCCAGCTATCTGGGCAATTCTTAGGAATCATGAATACAAGCCAAAAAGATCAGGACTGGATCACAAATGATTTACTGGCAGAACAAAGTGAAATACTGCCCTATGCAGAGGGCCTGTATGAGGCACTCACCCCACTCAAGTCCTCAAAATAGGCCTTATGTGAGACTTCAGGGGTGCATAAGCCTTTTGCTGGCTGGCTGCACAGGGCTGAATGTCACCCTAAATGTGTAGCTGAGTTTGACCATCTTTTCTTAAGACGTTGGTAAAAGTCGTAGAGCTCTCACTACAGGTGGGTGAGCAGGTTCCTTCTGAAATAATTTGAAAAGAAGTTCTTCCATACATTACACTGGGAGCCCTGTGTGATGGGTGAATGAACTTGCTCTGGATGCTGTGAACTCCATACTTTAAAATGGAAGCAGAAATTGTAGCCATTTACAGCCGGATATTTCCATTTCATAGATCCCCATCTGTACATGTATTTAACTCCAGAGGCAGCCCCACCTACAGAAGCCCCATTCAGCACTTCTGGCACATGTCTGTTATTGAACAGATGTCATTTTGTAAGTCCCCCTAAGCAGCTCCATTTTCCAATCAGAATTGTAACCAGAATTATGTATGGCAGAAAATCACAGCATTTATAAAGGAGAAACCTAGGAGAACTGACTTGCAGCTCAGCGAATTGAGGTCACCAGTCAAGCTGCTACAGATGACCCTCTTGCTTTTTCAAAAAGCCAGATGACTTTATTACAGCCAGCCTACTGAACAGATACCATTTATATTACAAGCCAGGAAGGAAAGCTAGGATATTCTTTTGACACTAACTTATTTTTTTGACCAGACAACAAATCAATGCATGTGGTATCATCAAACCGGTAACAGTCTCTTGAGTATTATGGTAAATTATTATCATCATTATAATATTTTTTATCTGTTTAGCCCTCAAGGCAACTCCCTCTTCATGTTTTCAAGTGCTTGCTGTCTACTCTGTGACTGTCTCGTTCAGACTGCAACCTCTTTGGAGCAGGGACAGTCTCTGTTCTGCAGTTTGCACAGCACTGAGCACATTATTGGCAGTGAGATAAAGGGCCTGATTCTGCCACCTGTGATCATTTTGCATAATGCCACTGAAGTCAAGTACTAACATGAGAAAATGTGGCAGAATCTTGCCCAGTAAATAATAATTATAAGGAATCACAGAATGTTTCTTTTTCTCCTCCCCCTCCGATCACTGTACAAAAGGTCAAAGTACATTAGGATTAAATTCTCTTTAGAGATTTCTAAAGAGATATTGGCTATTAGTTTAGGCCCCTATTTTTTAGGTAATATGGGTCAGGTTCTCAGTTAGTGTAGATCAATGTAAAACACCAGCTGGGACTCTGACTCACGTGTTTTGCAGTGTTATGTTTGAATCCAGAAATTAAATCTTTGGAAACATCATTGCTTAAATTAAAATGTGGATCTGGATAAAATCCTCAGTCCACGGTGTTAATACTAACTGTAATTGCAACACAAGAGACCTCTGTAGTAAATAAACACCTTTATGTCAGACAGAGTAGAACTCTTTAAATAAAAACAAAAACCCCCATAAAATTATGCCTTGCAGAGTTAATTTCCCCCAAAAGAATCATAAGATGTCTCCATACCTCCCACCTTAACTCCATGCTCCATTCATGATAGCTAGAGGACTGATTGCAATAAGTATCACAGTATGACAGCTAGTTTTGATATTAAACACTGGATATACTGGTGATTTGGCTCAGATCTATTGTGTTTGGGAACACTGGCAGAACCTTTTATGTCCACATGGAGTCCATTGAAAGCAGTGGAATTCCATTGGCAGTGCAAGGGTCTGCCCATGTAGATCCTTTTACCCAATTGGGCCTTGGCATGCAACCTTGGGCAAAACAATTAGATTCTCTGCAACTCAGTTTACCCATCTGTAAAATGGGGATAAAGATACTTGCCTGCCTTTCTAAAGCACTTTGAGAGCTACAGATTCTGGGTGAAATCCTGGCCTTCTTGAAGTCAGTGGAAGTTTTGCCATTGACTTCAATGGGGCCAGGATTTCACCAGTGTCTGCAGAATGGGGAATGCAACCACTGTAGGCAGCAAAGGGTTAAAATGGTTGCAAAAATATAAATTGTGAGGCAATCAAAGTTCACTAGGAAGATGAGATGATGGGTTAGTTCTGTGCCATGTATATGAAATGTCATAATAAAGTAACACTTTGTACATTACGTCTGAGGATGGCTACCTTCTTTATTTACCTCAGTTTAGCCTTAGATTTAAAGTTTTGGGGGTACTGTAGATCCTGATTTCTATGTGTAACAACATGGCATACCTGCTCTTTAAGGAAATAAAGTTTGATATTTGAAGTCTACAGCTGAGCAAGAGGAAGTGGTCCCAGAATGACAGTTTGTGGTTTGTCAGAGAACTTAGGCTTTGCAATATATCAAGGCTTCTTTTTCTCCCAGTCAAAAAGATTCCTGAGAAGTGTAGCCCCTGGGCTCTGGAATTTGTAGGCCTCCACAGCCAGGCATGCTGAAGTCTGATATAAGCAGTCTTTCCTCCACATAGCAGGGAAGACTGTTGAGGTGACTGGAGGCGGTCTGTTACCTACTAATTTTGTGGACTTTGACTGCCAGATCTCTAGGGAGAGTCTGGATTCCCCATAAAAATGTCTGAGGGAAAGAAACCTCCTAGAAAGGAGCTGTTTTGTTTGCTTTGAACTTTAAAACAAGACTTCCAGTTTGTTTAGGGACTTTCCCACTGGACTTCTGAGGAGAGCCTGGGCTCTCCAGCCAATGACCTGGGGTGGGGCTGTATTGCTTGTTTTTAAAAGAAGTCTGAGGGCATGACTTTCTGTGAATATTATCTTCCTTCCACACCCTATTTTGCAATGGCTTAAGGATAGTTAACTCTCCCCCGTACAACTTTAACTCTTAATTCCCTGTCTCTGAGGTCTGTGCAGGCGGCTGGTGTTTTTAATTACAGCATTCCATTAAGGTTTTCCCCTAAATAAGTTTAATTCCAGGTTAACAGATGTTTTAGTCTTGGAATTTCCTTACTTTGGGTTCTCCCTTTAATTAAAGAGTAGCAATTAATGCATGTTAATAGCTTGGAAGCACCATGCCGGTTGGCCCATGGATTGTCATCTTTCAGTAAGGAAATAGTTTCCCCATTTTGCAGACAAGGGTCCAGTTGACTGTGCTGATATTTCATTTATATTTTTAAAGTGACACTTAACTGAGCTAATCTAAGTAACCCAGCATGCTCCTCGCTGTCATCCTCCCTCCCATGATCCCTTATTTCTCTGCTTCTTTGACTTTTTCCTTAAAATGGGCTCTTTCGCAATGCATGTTTGTACAGCGTTTAGCACAATGGGCCCTGGAGGAACAATAAGGCCTCTGGGCACTACTGTAATGCAGCTAACAAACAATGAGAACAGTCATAAAGAAGATAAAACAATGGCACAGAGTGGTTCCTAATCTTTGGCCTCTGAAACACTGGGAACCCTAATGTTCCTGGACTGGAATGCAGACCTGGGGACAATTCCCACCTCTGCAGCTAACGTGCTGTGACCTTGGGCAAGTCACTTTACCTCTCTGTGCCTTTGCTGTCCTTCGTATTCATTGTCTGTATAGACTGCAAGCTCCTCAGGGCAAGGCCTGTCTCTTACTATATTAGTAAGGGGGCTGGAGCACATGACTTATGAGGAGAGGCTGAGGGAACTGGGGTTGTTTAGTCTGCAGAAGAGAAGAATGAGGGGGGAGTTGATAGCTGCTTTCAACTACCTGAAAGGCAGTTCCAAAGCAGATGGATCTAGACTGTTCTCAGTGGTAGCAGATGGCAGAACAAAAAGCAATGGTCTCAAGTTGCAGTGGGGGAGGTTTAGGTTGGATATTAGGGAAAACTTTTTCACTAGGAGGGTGGTGAAACACTGGAATGGGTTACACCTAGGGAGGTGGTGGAATCTCCATCCTTAGAGGTTTTTAAGGTCAGGCTTGACAAAGCCCTGGCTGGCATGATTTAGTTGGGGACTGGTCCTGCTTTAAGCAGGGGGTTGGACTAGATGACCTCCTGAGGTCCCTTCCAAGCCTGATATTCTTGATTCTATGATTCTATATGACTGTTAATCCATCTGCATTGTAGTTGCGGCTAGGAATTTTAAATGCGGATGGATGGCCCAGTGGTTAGGGCATTAGTCTGTGACTTGGGAGAACTAGGTGCAATTCTCTGTTGGGTGATCTTGAATGAAACTCTTAGCATCTCGGTGCCTCAGTTTCCCCTCTGTAAAATGAGGCTGCTAGCACTGCCCTACCTCACAGGAGTGTTGTGCGGATAAATACATTAAAAGATTGTGAAGTGCTCAGATGCTATGGTGATGAGGGCCATATAAATACCTAAGATAAATGGACCAGGGCACCTCGTCCTAGGTGTAGTACAAATACTGAACAAAAAGCGGGTAGCCCTAAATCGGTGACAATCTAAGTGGTATGTTTATGTGTAATGCCTGGCAGAATGAAGTTCTGGACACCGTAAAAGTTTTTAGGAACTATTGAAATACAAATAAATAACTGTTTTTTCTGACTTAAGGCCATATCCTGGCGTCATTACTCATACCAAGTCGTACCTTATTCCAGAATAGTCCCAGTGAAGTCAGTGGAGCTACTCATGGAGTAAGGTAATACTCAGTACAAATATAGAAACTAGCCCTAAACAGCTAGCCAAAGGTAGCCATCCATGCCAAGACCAGCAGCTTAAGTAGAAATCTGGAGATTCTAGGCCAAGCCATTTTGGAATTATACTGAACCACCAAACATTAAATCACCTCCATTTTTAACTCGAATAGCATTCTAATAGCCTTGTTTGTTTTGCCTCAGATGTCAAAGGTAAACGCTGCCTTGGCTTAAGATTGTGTCTATGAAAATGGATTTGTAATGGCCTAATCTTGGCAAAGGTGGAGGAGGAAGATTTAAAAATATACAGTTATGTATCATTCTATAGATATCACACACACACAGCAAAATGGCCTATCACTGAGTCATCCTGTTTCAATTCAGGTTCCAGGGCCAGCTCTAGGCACCAGCGGAGGAAGCACGTGCCTGGGGCGGCACATGCTAAGGGGCGGCATTCCGTCCATTCTTGGGGCGGCACAATCCGTGCGGCTTTTTTTTTTTCTGCTTCAGCAGTTCGGGCAGCAGTCCGAGTGGGCTTTTTTTTTTTTTTGGGGGTGGCAAAAATGGTAGAGCCAGCCCTGTCAGGTTCATTGCGGTTGGGAGGGGATGTACTGTCTGGTATCCCTTACAGTTGTTGGTGTGAAATATGCACCCGCCTGTCTAATGCCTGGTACTGATCACAGTATACGACTAGGGGACTGGGGACTTGACCTCTTGGGGCTGTGATGTACAAACTATGGAAATGCCCTGTTTAATTGATATTCTGAGCATCAGATTAGCAAGTGGTGTTTGGGGGGTGAAAAGGGTCCCTTTGCCCCTTCCCTCCGTCTTGACCGCATAGAAAAGGGTAGGATTTTGCTCACAGTAAGGAATGTACAACATTATCCTTCAATATCGGAGCAATGAAATTTGCATTTCTCTCACTCAAAGTCACATACTAAGTCTAGTTTTACTGAGTTTTTGAATGTGCTTCTGGGTTCACAGCTTCCTTGAGGAGCTAAACTGCTCTGTTTACAACCTCAATTGCATTAATTGTGGAGTTTGATACCAAGCTGTTTCCTTGCTCAGCAAAACTGGATGATCACAGATATGCTACTGGCAAATGTTGTAAATATCATGTTGAAACCCAGCAATGAAATGACACTATGATATTCTCTGCTAGGTGGAGCCTAATTTTAATTTTTAAAATCTGTTTAATTATTTTTTTCCAGTTTACTCCAGAAAGAGATGCTTTTCTGTACGTCATATAATAAAACACTGCTACAACATAAGAACATAAGAACGGCCGTACTGGGTCAGATCAAAGGTCCATCTAGCCCAGGGGTAGGCAACCTATGGCATGCGTGCCAAAGGTTGCACGCGAGCTGATTTTCAGTGGCACTCACACTGACCAGGTCCTGGCCACCGGTCCGGGGGGGGGGAGGGGGCTTTGCATTTTAATTTAATGTAAATGAAGCTTCTTAAACATTTTAAAAACCTTATTTACTTTACATACAACAATAGTTTAGTTCTATATTATAGACTCATAGAAAGAGACCTTCTAAAAACATTAAAATGTATTACTGGCAAGCGAAACCTTAAATTAGAGTGAATAAATGAAGACTCGGCACACCACTTCTGAAAGGTTGCCGACCCCTGATCTAGCCCAGTATCCTGTCTACCAACAGTGGCCAATGCCAGGTGTCCCAGAGGGAGTGAACCTAACAGGTAATGATCAAGTGATCTCTCTTCTGCCATCCATCTCCATCTTCTGACAAACAGAGGCTAGGGACACAATTCCTTACCCATCCTGGCTAATAGCCATTAATGGACTTAACCTCCATGCATTTATCCAGTTCTCTTTTAAATGCTGTTATAGTCCTAGCCTTCACAACCTCCTCAGGCAAGGAGTTCCACAAATTGACTGTGCGCTGTGTGAAGAATTTCCTTTTATTTGTTTTAAACCTGCTGCCCATTAATTTCATTTGGTGGCGCCTAGTTCTTGTATTATGGGAATAAGTAAATAATTTTTCCTTATCTACTTTCTCCACATCACTCATGATTTTATATACCTCTATCATATCCCCCCTTAGTCTCCTCTTTTCCAAGCTGAAAAGTCCTAGCCTCTTTAATGTCTCCTCATGTGGGACCTGTTCCAAACCCCTAATAATTTTAGTTGCCCTTAGTTACAATCGGAGCAATTGAATAGAATTGGCATAGATATGCATCACTTACATTTTAAAAATTAACAGTTAAGTCCTTGCCTAATCAATTTATCCAGCACAATCATTTGATCAATGAGAATTGATTCTAAGAGTTAGACTTATTCCATCAGGGATTTGAAAGTACCACATGTAACCCTCTGACAGTATGTGCCCACCAACTCCAGCCAACACAGCTCAATTTTTTGATACCAAATACTTGTGGCCAACTTCTTCCAAACAATCTAGAGACAAATAATTATTCATAGAAATTGTTTTGTGAATAATTTCAAATAACAAATAAATTGGGAAGAAATCATAGGCTGCTTATGGACAACTCATGAACAGAAAAAGAGGCTGAATTTGTCTAATAAATTGTTCTCACTGCTCTTGTAAGTATTATCCGCATTTAACAGATAGGAAAACTATAGCACAAAAACATTGAGTTACTGGCCCAAAGTCACAGAAGGCATCAGTGGCAGATCTGGGAACAGAACCCAGATCTCCTAGTCACCTACTCTAACAACAACTATACCTCCTTTAATTAATTATTCATTATTAAGCATTTGGAAGTAACTTGGTAGTAAGAACATAAGAACGGCCATCCTGGGTCCAACCAATCGTCCATCTAGCCCAGTATCCTGTCGTCCAACAGTGGCCACTGCCAGGTGCTTCAGAGGGAATGAACAGAACAAGGCAACTATCAAGTGATCCCTCCTCTGTCCTCCAGTCCCAGCTTCTGACTGTCAGAGGTTTAGGGACACTCGAACATGGGATTGTGTCCCTGACCATCTTGACTAACAGACATTGATGGCCCTATCCTCCATGAACTTATCTAATTCTTCTTTTGAACCCAGTTATACTTTTGGCCTTCAAAACATCTCCTAGCAATGAGTTCCACAAGTTTACTGTGCATTTTGAATACTGTCTGGTCCTAGTGATTTATTACTGTTTAATTTATCAATTTGTTCCAAAACCTCCTCTACTGACACATCAGTCTGGGACAGTTCCTCAGATTTGTCATCTAAAAAGAATGGCTCAGGTGTGGAAATCTCCGTCCCATCCTCTGCAGTAAAGACTGATGCAAAGAATCCATTTAGTTTCTCTGCAACAGCCTTGTCTTCCTAGAGTGCTCCTTTAGCACCTCTTTATGCTTCTGAGGGTACTTAAAAACAAAATTGTTGTTAGTTTTTGTGTCTTTTGCTAGTTGCGCTTCAAATTTTTTTTTTGGCCTGCCTAATTATACTTTTACACTTGACTTACCAGAGTTTATGCTCCTTTCTATTTTCCACAGTAGGATCTCACTTCCAATTTTAAAGGATGTCTTTTTGTCTCTAACCATCTCTTTGACTCTGTTGTTTAGCCATGGTGGCATTATTTTGGTCCTCTTACTGTTTTTATTTTATTTTTTTATTATTTGGGTTATACATATAGTTTGAGCCTCAATTATGGTGTTTTTGAAAGTGTCCATGCAGCTTGCAGGCATTTAACTCTTGTGATTGTTCCTTTTAATTTCTGCTTAACTAGTCTCCTCATTTTTGTGTAGTTGTCCTTTTTGAAGTTAAATGCTACTGTGGGTTTCTTTGGTATTTTTCTCCATACAAGTATGTTAACTGAGCAGTTCAGCTATACTCACCTCTTGAACCAGATCCTAGGTGCCACTTAGGACTAAACCAAGAGTTGCCTCTCCCCTTGTGGGTTCCAGGACTAGCTGCTCCAAGAAGCAGTCATTTAAGGTGTCAAGAAATTTTATCTCTGCATCCCATCCTCAGGTGACATGTTCCCAATCAATATGGGGATAGTTGAAATCCCCCCTTTATTATTGGGTTTTCTGTTTTTGTATCCTTTCTAATCTCCGTGTATTTCACAATTACTGTCACCATCTTGGTCTGGTGGTCAGTAGTACATTCCTACTGCTATATTCTTATTATCCAAGTATGGAAGTTCTATCCAGAGAGGTTCTATAAGATACAGTTTGATTCATTTACAATTTTTACTATATTTGACTCTATGGTTTTCTTTCACATACAGTGCCACTCCCCAGCCAGCATGACCTACTTTATCATTTCTACATATTTTGTACCCTGGTATTACCATGTCTCATTGATTAGCATTGTTCCACCAAGTTTCTGTGATGCTTGTTATATCAATATCCTTATTTAATACCAGGCACTCAAGTTCACCCATCTTAGCATTTAGACTTCTTGCATTTGTATACAAGCACTTATACAATTTGTCAATATTCAGTTGTCTGCCTTCATGTGATGTAATGGAATGGGGCTTCTTTTTGTTTGACTGTTTCTCTTCAGTTCCTATTGGTACTTTATCAATTTGCATGCTCTCCTCTTTACTAGGATATAGAGTATCCCCTTTAATAAATCCTCCCCAAGGGAAGTAACTGTTCAAACTCTGTGCTCTTCTTCACCTGTCGGTTCACATTGAGAAGGTTAAGCTCATTATATTAAAAGACATCTCACTGGCATACTGGCATCTTTTCATCTGTTTGGGTCTTGAGTCAATATTATATTTTGGCACTGACCTAGTCTGCATGAAGTGAAGGAGCAACTGCAGAAGGTCTCCATGAATGACTAAAGGTCAGCATTTGTTTTGGTTTGTGTTGTTTTTTGCAGCACATCCCATTAGTGAACAGGCTGCAGAACGTGCAATGCATAATCCTGTTTCAATAAATGTCACATTTTTCAGTCAGTGAGAAGTTAGTTACATCAGTCAATTCTTCACTCTGTCCTTGAAGGACTTCTGCTCCTACCATCCACTTCCCCTCTCCATATCTTAAACTACCACCCTCTCTTCGAGCTTCTCTTTCTCAGTAGAGTGTTTAAAGCGCTAGCTCTCTCTTTTCTCTCCCACCACAGAACAATATCCTTGATTGTTTCCCATCTGGGTTGATCTGGGCATGCCTGAAGAACACACTGCTCTGTGCCATTAGTAGCCTCCTTTCTGCTGGTGAAGGCTCTGCCTCCCACTTCATAGTACTTGACTTCAGTGCTGTCCTCAGTACTATTGGACCCCCCAAGGCCACCCTCTTGCAGCTTCCCTCCTGTCATGGCTTGTACTGTGCCTGCGTAGCTTCTGTCAGTGCTTCTGTTGCTACTCTTCTGTGCCATGGCCCTCTAAGGCTCCCAGACACCACCTCCTTTCTGTCTACCTTCTGTCTGTTGGCCAGTCTTATCTCTACCCTTAAACTACCACTTTTACATTGATGAGGCACTGTACATGTCTTTTGACACGTCTCTCTGCCTGTCTCTACCTAGCAAACTTGTGGCTTTATTTCAAACCCACAACGTTGCTTCTGCATGCCACTGTCTCAGCTCCACCTCTCCTGAAATCCTCCACCCCCCCCCCCCATCATCATTATGGGAACTCTCTCAACCCGGGAAGGTAGAAATTAGAGGTGGGGAAAAGCTGATTAGGTCATCTTGTCTACTCCACTGCATCCCTGTGCTCTCCACTAGACTCTGCACAATGCTTCTGGCTGCCTCTCACATATACACAGCCAAATGACCCCCATCCTCAAGCAACTCCAATGGACAAAATCCAAACTTGTTTTGTTTTAAGCCCCCCCTATAGACATGTTCCAGATTACTCCATGGAACTCCTCTCTCTCTCTCTCTCTCTCTCTCCTCCCATTCCCGCTTCCTTTGCTAAGCTCATGCCTGCCTCCTTTATCTCCCCATGTAGTTTCACCACTATAAGTGGAGCCTCCTCTGCAGCTCCATCATCTGGGAGAGCCTTCCTGTATCTCTCCACTTCATTGAGACTCAGTTTTCAGATGGCCATCAACCACATCTTTCCCTCCTTGCCTAGTCCTTTTCATTTTTCCAGCCAGTAACTCTTGTTCCTGTACTGTGTAACTGCAAAAAGAAGAACAGGAGTACTTGTGGCACCTTAGAGACTAACAAATTTATTAGAGCATAAGCTTTCGTGGACTACAGCCCACTTCTTCGGATGCATATAGAATGGAACATATATTGAGGAGATATATATACACACATACAGAGAGCATAAACAGGTGGGAGTTGTCTTACCAACTCTGAGAGGCCAATTAATTAAGAGAAAAAAAACTTTTGAAGTGATAATCAAGCTAGCCTAGTACAGACAGTTTGATAAGAAGTGTGAGAATACTTACAGTATTTCATACTATCAAGTGTTTTGTGGAGTTATTCCCAATTTACACTGGTGTAAGTGAGAAGAGAATTGGACAGATTCTCCTTTCACTTACACCAGTGTAAAGTGGGAATAACTCCACTGAAGTCAATGGAGTTGTCCCAGTCTGGTGCAAAACCTGTGTGAGTAAAGAATCAGGCCTGTTGTTTATGCAGAAGATACTATACAAAATGAAGGTGTGTTGCATTATGTTATTGTCACAATTATGAATTCTGACCTGTGTGTGTCATGTGATTGCCTTGTTAAATGAGCTTGAACAGTAACATTTTATTGCCAGCCTCTTAAAAGTATGCGAGGAGCAAAGTGCCGACAATAAACTGCAGTTTTAACTGCAGTCACACACTAGAATTTTCATTACTGTTTACAGACTTTCCATATAAAAGGCATTGTTGTAGCTGAAACCTGGAGTCAAACTGGCTAATCATTTGTAATGCTGTTTACTTTGTCCCAGGCTTATCTTGTAAGATATGAACCAGTTTCATAACCTCATCTTATAAACCTAGTGTAAGTGCCCATTACTCAATCTCACTGACATGATCATGTTAACTGATTTTAATAAATTTATAACTGAGCAGCAAAACAGAATGATTAAGAGACAAACTGTACACTGTATGAGATGTATTTCTTTAAGAGGCAATAGACCAGATTCTATTCTCCATTAGATTGATTTACATTTGGAGTATCTCCAAAGAATTGACCAGTTTTAGCCAAAAGATTAATTAACTTCAGTGGTGTTACCCTGGCTTTACACTGAACCCATATGTCTAGTGATAAGAGCAGGGGACTGTGAGAGTCAAGACTCCTGGATCCTATTCATGGCTCTGTCACTGACTCACTGGGTGACCTAGGGTAAGCCACTTAACCTTTCTATACCTGGGTTTACCCATCTGTAAATTGGATGAATAATACCGTTCTCAAGAGCATTGTTAGTACAGCTGTACCAAGGTGGTGAAATATTTTCATGATTTTGTCACTGGGGATCCCTGCAAGTTTGCTGCTCAGCGAATCGGGGAAGACTGATGGTTTTTAATATCTAAGTATTCTTGGGACTTTCCTGATCCTATTGTCTTAACCACAAGCCAGTTCTTTTTAGGCACAGAGTCACCCAAAAAGGCCAGGACCAACTGTCTTTCCCAAGGGATGTAGTTACTTGTTACCAGATGTGGCTTTAACAGTATAAATGGTGTCAAATTTGGCTCTCAATTACAAATTAATCGTGCCACACCTCACTGATGCCAACTACCGTCTGGATTTTTGTTAATGTTTGTTTGTTTATTTGTTTTTTACCATATGTGTTGGGATCCAAAGTTGGAGCTACAGAAGACCCTGCTACCAGAAGCTTTATGAAAAGAATCAGATTCTGCTCTAAATTACCCATTAACATCAATAGGATTGCAGTGAGTGACCTCACCTAGCCAATATCATCCATTTAAACTATTACCAGTTTGATAAATATAGGGGAAAGGCATTAAGGAAGGGAAGTTCCTCTTGTTAAATATTACAAAACCATTGATTACTGAACTTTGGAGAAGTTCTGCCTGTGGGTCAGTTTGGGAAACTAAATATCAGAACACACACACACATGGTGGAATCTTAGATTACAAATTAATCGTGCCACACCTCACTGACGCCAACTACCGTCTGGATTTAGATTAGCTCTAAGTGTACATCACAGCACATAGGTTTATAAGTTAAAAATATTTATGAAGAGTGGAGAGGACTTTAAATAAATGTTGGAATTTCATATTTATTTGGGGGGGGGGGAGGAATTGTCATTTGGCAGAACTTTATTAATGGATTCCCTGAGGGTCTCTTTCTGGGTTCTGGCTCTATAATATATCCTTGCTGACTGTTTTTACAATATCTCCTGGCAATTATCTATCTTAAATATTTATATGGAACCATTCCCCACAGTATCTGCAATATTTGTCACTTAACTACTCCAGAGGAACATAGAATTCAGTATCAGTGGCATGCTATAAAAAGAAGCCTAATGTGATCAGCACTGCCATTGAAGACTGCGGGGATGCTGTGTGTACTAGGCTTGCAGGATTGGGCTCTCATCAAAGACCGTGTGTCCCAAAATATATGGTTATAAATGCCAGGTACCTATATGGAAGTTAGAAACGTTCAGTGCAAACAAACTACTTAAAAAAAGGTAGCCTGCCTAAAGGTGAATTAAACCTCCACCTTGCACATATTATTATATTACAGTCTGTGCTGCTGTAACCTCTCTAATGTAAAAAGCAACAGAGGGTCCTGTGGCACCTTTGAGACTAACAGTTAGTCTCAAAGGTGCCACAGGACCCTCTGTTGCTTTTTACAGATTCAGACTAACACGGCTACCCCTCTGATACTCTCTAATGTAGCCACTCTATGCCAACAGGAAAGAGCTCTCCCATTGGCTTAATGACTCCAGCCCTCACGAGCGGCAGTAGTTATGTCGGCGGGAGAAGCTCTCCCACCGACGGACCGCTGTCCACACTGGCGCGTATGTCAATGTAATTTATGCCGTAAATTATGCTGACATAAGCTGTAGTGTAGACATAGCCTCGGGCTTTCCCAGCACACAGAGTGTGCGTTGTTGCTGCTGCTTGGGTGGTGGAATGGGTACAGGTGTTTAGATCATTTGGGTCCAGTTGGTATTATTTTGGCATGCTACTGCCAGAATTTTCCTGAGGAACACAAGCAAGAGAAGGGATATGGTGATTCCGAACAGTTTATAACTCAACTAACCCTGAATGGAATTTCATGAGACAAAGAACTCCAGCCCTAGAATTTTCCCCCTGCTGAATTCCCTGCTGCAAACAATGAACATGTCAGAGCATCTCAAGAAATAAAAATATAAAATTCAGTTTAAAAACTTGTAACACTCTTTTATAATAGTGTTAGGCAATCGAAATATAGGGTTGGTTCCAGCTCCCCAGATCTGCAGAGAAAATGTCATTAAAATTCATCTTCATTAGCAAGGAGGACAGTCCCTTTTGAAACGCTGCAAAGGGGCATGTTAGCTAGGACAGCACATAAGGCTTGGAAATGGATTCTGGGTTGCAATGTGTTTTTACACCTTGTGGTTTCCCTTCTAGAATCATTCTTTCCATTAGGATACAAAGGCCTTTGTTTGACTTCAAAAGAAAAACACAGCTTTGCAAAGTGCAAGATCAGCCAGCATTGCTCATTTTAGTACCCAAAGCAGTGCACAATCCGGGCCTTTGTGAAGATTGCAAGAAGAAGAACATATGTGAGCATTTAACTGGGAAATAAAAAGAAGTGCTGGGTCAACCACCCTGGAGCTGCGATGTTTATGGATCAATTTCCTAAGCGAGTGCAGTTGCAAGTGAGTAATCAGGGGATGATTAGCAGCAGCAAACACAGTGCTCCCATTTAGAAACCCCGAATGAGAAGGGCACGTACAAGCAGAAGCAATCCAGGAGATCAAGCCCCATCTGTGTCTCTTTTACAGCGTGGATGGGTTACAAAACCAAGTATAAACAGAAATATGGTTGTGCATTTTGTTTTCTTTAAACATTCCCCAGCAGACAGAGAGAGGCGTTGACATATGAAAGTGTGTAGGCAAATCAAACACATTAAACAGCAAAGGAAGACTATAAACTGGTGCAGATGATTGTTTCAGTCTCCCTTGGGAATGGTTTGCTTTTATAGCAGCCTCTCACCCCACTCCGAAAAGTGTTTTGTTGTCTTGGTTGTAACAAAGAGAGTTTTGGACACGGATGGTATCCTGGAGCCGTGCTTTTTGCCTGAGAAGGTACATAGTGGGGATACAAATGAAAGTTAATTTTCCTAAGTGGGTAAATAGAAACAGTTGCTTTCCATATTCTTTCTGGTGTCCGCAGAAGGCTCTTTGTCTTTGTGTCTGCTGGAATGTTAAAGGAGTGAACTGAGCCACTCCCTTTCTTTCCTCTCATCCAAGCACCAGCACTCATATATCCTTTCTAAGCAGTTTAATTATACCATCTCAGGAGCTGCTCCTCCCTTTCAGAGAGGTTACCAAAAGGGAGGCCAGTCTCCCTGTCATTCTGATCAAATTAAGGAGCTCTGTTCCTTATCTTCCTTTGAAGTAACAGGTCTGTGTGCGCATGAGTGTGTGGGGAGAGAGATTAGATATACTTGTAGAAACTCACCATTTCACAATTCTCGGCACACAGTGATTGGGTCACAAAGTTAGGCGTCCTAAAGAGGTTGAATGAGAATAACCTCTCCTTCCTGCCTCTGCCCACTCAGAACTGTGCTCAGTGGTGAACGGCAACTGGTAAGCAAAGAGGCCACGGGGATGGCAGCTCTCTGTGGCATCAGCCATCTACCACCTGTGCAGGGTATTACCAGGGGTACTACAGACTGAATGGGCATATCTGGCTCTAGATAGAGGAGAATCTTAGAGAATTCGTGGGTTTAGGGGACTCGCTGAACCATCAAATCTAGGAAGCTGCATTTTTTTGCTACTTTTTACTCCTTTTACTCCTGCAGAGTCAATTAAAAAAGAGACAGACACAATTTCTGGCTTGTGCATCATCAACCAAACTGCTAACTAATTCTAACTGCAAGGCAAATTCTGCCCAGGGTTACATCTCTGCAACTCCATTGAGCCCAACTAACTGAAACCTTGAAACTTCTTTCTTAGTTGATAGATATTCAGTCAGGAAGTCCCCATCCCCATGCCAGAATGTTTGATGGCTCACCAGTACCAGGAGCATGGCTGCTGTCAGTGGGGAGGGACAGGGTAGAAGATGTGGCTGTGGAATGTCTAACTTCCTGTAGCTGCTGGCGAGGGACACTTCCCCTTTGAATAGGAAGGAGCTTCTGCAGTTCTGTAGCTGTGGAATCCAGGAGGCGTGTGGATCCGGCAGTCACTAAAGCTTATTTTTCTTGGCTTGGGCTCTTTGAACCCAGCTGGAAGTTTAATTGTTTATGCTTGAGACAGTGGAATACAGCTCACTCCATAGCAGTGACATTGGGTGTGTTGTACTGATAGGACATTGCCTCCAGGGACATAGGTGCCGACTCCAGCCCCAGAGCACCCACAGGGAAAAATCAGCAGGTGATCCGCACCACTGGCAGCCAAGCTCCCCCCAGCCCCGACCTGCCTCTTCCCCACCTCCTGCCCTGAGTGCGCCGCATCCCCACTCCTCCCCCTCCCTCCCACCCAGTGCTTCCCCCCCGCCCCGCCCTTCCATAGAGAGGAGGAGGAGGGGGGATGCGGCACGCTTGGGGAAGTAGGCAGGAAGGGCCGGGGACTTGGGGAAGGGGGTGGAATGGGGGCGGGATGGGCGCGGAGCAGCGGCGGGGTAGAGCTGGGTCTGTAGGGGGGAGTCGAGCAGCCACCAACCAGAGGGGAAGTCGGCGCCTATGTCCAGGGGCAGTATGCACACCAGGGAAAGGCAGGTTGTGCTCCCACTGCTACTTTCCCTTGGGGGCTATGCCAAGGGCTAGTTCCTGCCAGGGGCTCCCTAGAGCTCCCTAGGCTGGTTCTATGTAAAGAAGAGTCCAAGTCACACCCTGGATCCTCCCACCTGTGAGGTGAGCCATGTAAGGACCTACAGAGGCTACTTCCACCGCTGGGAAGAGACAGTCTTTGTGGAGCAGCTCCATGGCTGCTCTGTGGCCAAGGGAGGATTTGTCCCCACTGAGAGCCCCGTGTATCTGCATAGCACCCAGTCTGGCTACTCAGGCTTGGCGAGGGTTTAGGATGTGCCACTAAATGCCATTCCCCAACATGCTTTCACATCTGAAAACTGTTAGTAAGCTGTAGGAAAGTGTGAAGGATTTGACACCCTAGTTCTTTCCCAGGCTAAAAGACCCCCCTGAGGGCTCTTGGACTAGGTAAATACATTGTGTTTAAAAAACGTTACCTAGCACATTCTTAAACAGTAGTGTAGTCAGAGTTTTACACCTTTAAAAATGGGTTAGCTGGGTGTGGCCCATCGTAGGCTCCCCCATCACATGTGCTAGTGTTTAAAACGTATTAGTTCACACATTTTTTAACCAACATCTATTTGCTTGTCTAGACATGACCTTGGAGTTTTGCCTGGCTATGGCTCAGAAGCTCTGGTTTGAAGTTTGAGCTCAAAACCCACAACGTCTTTTGTCATGCTTTTAAAGAGATTCTTGTGAAAAGAAAGTAGCCAATTATTTGCAGAACAAACCAAACAGTGAATGCATTCCATCAGGGAATACGTGCTAAAGAGGAGAAGTTACATTTAATAACAAATGTTCATTTAATTTCTAATCAATTTGCTTCAGGGCCTTTTTTGAACTAACAGGCCATAAACAAAACATTCTACATGTAATCTTCCAAGCTACATGGCCTCCTAAAAGCTCAAAATATTTTGTTTCAGTACCGTTACATCATGCTGTCAGCCTGAAGCCAGCATTATTTATCATACAAGTAACTCTTACTTTGTGGTTGAAATGTACACTTCGTAAAATATGAGACAATGTGGTGAAAGTCTTATAAATACTGCATGCTTTTATTGTCTTTGAAGATCCCATGATATCTTTTGCAAGAATAGAGGTATAAGACATAGTGACCTGGCCAATGACCAGTTTTGGTAACTGCATTCTGTCTGCCTCAATCTGTCTCATAGTTTTGAGAGTAAAGATGATCTTATGGTTATTAGAATCATAGAATATCAGGGTTGGAAGAGACCTCAGGAGGTCATCTAGTCCAACCCCCTGCTCAAAGTAGGACCAATCCCCAGATGGCCCCCTCAAGGACTGAACTCACAACCCTGGGTTTAGCAGGCCAATGCTCAAACCACTGAGCTATCCCTCTCCCCATGCTACAGGGCTGAGACTTCTTAACTTCTCACAACCTTTTCGAGTGACCTCTGGCAAATCACTAAGGTCCAAATTTTCAAAAGTGACTAGGGATTTCTGGTGTTGCTATTTTTGGGTGTTCAACCCGAGACACTTTAAAAAGGCCTCATTTTTCAGAGAGTAGGTGATCAGCATTTATGAAAGTCTGGCCCTTTTCAAAGGTATATCTAGTTGGCATCCAAAAAATGTAAGTGCTCCAATTCACTAGCCACTTTTTAATATTTAATATTTAATCTCTGTGCCTCAGTTCCCTATCTGTAAAATGGGATACTAACACTTCCTTTCTCTCACTCTTTGTCTACTCTGTTTCGATAGTAAGCTGTGCAGGGTAGGGACTGTTTCTTATTATATGTTTGTACAATGTGTTAGCACAATGGGGTCCCAACCGCCGTAGCAACTGTAATATAAATATTATTAGTAATAATTGGGCATAGAATTCTTCTTCACCTCCTGGCCTACCCTGTTGTGTGGCTGTGCTGTGTGCTATTAAACACCTGCGGCATTTCATTCCCTGGTGGCTGCACTTCAGTGGTAGGTTGATTTAGGGCTGGAATGTGGAACCCTTATGCAAGCCTGGAAACACTTACTCACATGAATAGTCTCATCTAGGGTGACCAGACAGCAAGTGTAAAAAATTGGGACAAGGGGTAGGGGGTAAAAGGAGCCTATATAAGAAAAAAGCCCCAAAAATCGGGACATCTGGTCACCCTAGTCTCATCGACTGATTCAACTTGCATAAGTGCTCACCGGGATTGCTTAGGGGGCAACAAAAGTGGGAGAGTTAACGGGGAGTGGGGAGCTAAGGCCCTAGTGCTAGTCTCTGGGACTTCAAGAACTGCATATGTGTTCAGTTTCTGCCCAGGGACAAAGAGCAGAAGGAGGCTCTTTATATCATCTCTCTTGCTTGCACAATTGCACAGGACAGGGCACAGCTGAGGCCATGTCTACATTATAAAGTTATGTCAACTCAAGTTACGTCGGCATACAGCCACTGAATTTAGTACATCACTTCTGTGCATGCATACTTGGCTCCTTGTGTTGGTGGTGTACATACTCATTAGGAGTGCTTGTATCGATGGAGAGTGCGGTGCACCATGGGTAGGCATCCCACTGTGCAACTTGCCACCACCAATGGGCTGTCTTTTTAGAAGCTTTGGCAATGCAAGATGGGGCTGAAATGAGTCGCGCAGGGGTGACTGGGAGCATGGTCAATCAACTTCCCAGTTTGCAATGGTCTCCATCCTATAATGGTATCTGTATCCCATTATTTTTGTGCCTCTTTTCAAAATCTCTCAAATCCGCATGGTCCTCCTTTCTGTTCACCATCTCTGACAGAAGCATGGATAGGGTTACCATATTTTGTGCCTCCAAATGGAGGACACTCCACGGCCCCCGGCCCCGCCCCCAGCCCCACCCAACCCCGCCCCCTCCCCAAAGTCTCCGCCCCCTCCCCTGCTTCTCGCGAATATTTGATTCGCGGGAAGCCTGAAGCAGGTAAGGGAGGTGTGGGGGGAGGAGGCGCGGCCCAGGCTGGCCCCCCGGTGTTTCCAGCCTGGGTCGGCTCGGGCCCTGGGGTGCCGGCCCCGGCCGACCACCCCGGCCCGCCCAGCACTGCCGGCCCCCGGCGGCCCGGCGCACCCCCCGGCTCCCGGCCCCGCGGGCCCGGCTCCCCGCGGGCCCAGCTGACCGGCTCCCCGCCGGCCCGGCTCCCCGCGGGCCCGGCTGACCCGGCTCCCCGCCGACCCGGCTCCCCGCGGGCCCGGCTGACCCGGCTCCCCGCGGGCCCGGCTCCCCGCGGGCCCGGCTGACCCGGCTCCCCGCCGGCCCGGCTCCCCGCGGGCCCGGCTGACCCGGCTCCCCGCCGGCCCGGCTCCCCGCGGGCCCGGCTGACCCGGCTCCCCGCCGGCCCGGCTCCCCGCGGGTCCGGCTGACCTCCCGATTTTCCCGGACATGCCCGGCTTTTGGGGATTTCCCCCCGGACGGGGATTTGAGCCCCCAAAAGCCGGACATGTCCGGGAAAATCCGGACGTATGGTAACCCTAAGCATGGACCCTGCACAGATCTTCACTATTGTCCTGAACGCTGCAAGCACAGGGCACAGAATCGTGCAGTATTTACAGATCCGCAAAGAACAATCGAATCAGTGGGGAGCATGACAATTCCTTGGAGGATAAATTGCTGTGGGACATAGCAAGAACCAATTCAAGGTTGTTGGTGGTGTTCACGGAGCAGCTGCAGATTGCGGACCACTACTTCTGGGTGGGCCCGAGAAACAAGCACTGACTGGTGGGATCTTATTGTAATGCAGGGTTGGGATTATGAGCAGTGACTGCAGAACTTTTGGATATGCAAGGCCATATTCCTGGATCTCTGTGCTGAGCTAGCTCCAGCCCTCCAGTGCAGGGAAACCAAAATGAGAGCTGCACTGACAGTGCAAAAGTGAGTGACGATTACATTGTGGAAACTTGCAACACCAGATTGCTACCAGATGGGAATCAGTTTAGAGTCGGGAAATCCACTGAGGGGGCTGTGTGAAGGGTCATTAATCGCCTGCTGCTACGCAGGACTGTGACTCTCAGCAATGTGCAGGTCACAGTAGGTGGCTTTGCGGCTATGGGATCCCTGTAATGCGGTGGGGTGATAACTGGTACGCATATCCCTATTGTGGAACCAGACTACTTTGCCACAGAGTACGTCAACAGAAAGGTTATGCAATTAGTGGTGAATCACCAGGAATGTTTCATCAACATCAGTGTTAGCTGGTCAGGGAAGGTGCATGATGCATGTGCATCTTTAAAATACAGGACTGTTCAGAAGCTACAAGCAGGGACTTTCTTTCCTGACTGGCAGAATACCATTGGGAATGCTGATAATGATCCTGAGGGACCCAGCCTGCCCCTAGATCCCCTGGCTCATGAAGCCGGCCACCGGCCACCTCGACAGCACCAAGGAGTGCTTCAACTACAGGCCCAGCAGATGCAGAATGACAGCTGAATGTGCTTTTGGTCATTTGAAGAGTCACTGGCATTGTCTACTCACAAGATTGGACCTCAGTGAGAAAAATATCCCAAAGGTTATAGCTGCCTGCTGTGTCCTGCAGAATATCTGTGAAGCAAAGGGGGCAAAGTTTCTGCTGGGGTAGAGAGAAGAGGTGGGGCGGCTGTCTGCTGAATTTGAATAGCCAGACACAGGGGCTACTGGAAGAACTCAACGCGGAGCTATATGGCTCAGGAAGGCTTTGAAAGAGCACTTTAACAGTGAGTAATGTGTGTTGTTGTAGTGTGCGCTACCTGCCCTTGTTCTTTTGTAGCCAGGTAGGAATTGTTTGGTGCTTGCTGTACATGTAGGAATATAACATTGTCAATGCACATATTAATTTTGTTTGTGACTGATCATATGAATTGTGGGACACTGTGCAGTAACAAGTAATTGGTTGCTTTTGGAACTGCTAAGCACTCAGCAGCATATGTTTTGAACTAATAAAGATGAATTATGTTCCAAATAATAAAATTTTATTCTGTAACAAAATCTGTGCAAAAAAAAAAAGGTGCAATTTTAAAACAAATACATTAAAAACCTAATAAAACTTAATAAATTAATAGTACAGAACTTATGGATGGGAAAGATGAGTCACGTTAATTTCAGCTACACACTCACCAACTGTGGCTTTCACTGGTCAGTGTAGGTAAAGCTGTGATTGTCTTTAATGTCCCCTGGGCTGGAGTGGTAGGGGTAATGCAGAGACCCCCTGATGCCATGTGGAATGTTGATGGGGGTTGTAGGGAGATCCCAATATTGACTCCCAATGGACAACACTGGGAGGTGAGCCGGGATTGTTGAACTTGCAGGTCCACCAGAGTCTGCATCATCTGTGTTTACCACCTGAGAAGCCCCATTATGTCCTGGTGCATCTTCCTCTCCTTTTCCAGTTGGGACTCCTGGGCCTTTCTCCTCTCCACTCTCTTCTTCTCCAGGTTGTCTGCAATGTTCATCCTCCAGGCCCTGTGCTCATGGTCCAATGCAGCACTCTTCTTTCTCCTCCTTATCTGGCTCAGGTGTTCTGCAGAGTGGAGGGGGAGACCATGAAGGCTGCAATGGGTAAGATGGCTGCAGATAAAACACATAGAGGTACCTCTGTCAGTCTATTCACTAGGGAAAGCAAATCTTAAGACACCAAACTCATTCCCATTGCTCCTCTAAAGTTTTAGGCATGACGTTTTCACTTCTGCTTGGGACTGCTTATGCACAGCAAAACTCACAGCACCAGCTATGGTAAATATGGCCCACCAGGGGTTGGGGAAATGAGGAGGGAATTGCTTGGTTGAATGAATCCAGTGGTATAGGGCAATGATACTGAGTACTGGCACCAATTTCCACAGGCAGTGGTGAATTTAGCTGATATCTCACTCCTGAGGGTCACAAAGGCAGAGAGAGCACAGCTGCTCCTGGAATTCCGAAGCCCCCCAGGCCCATATGCTTTCAGCCTGGGTACTGCAATGGCGCTTGCTGAAGTATCACTGAGTGGTATGGGAAAGTGTCCTACCGAGGAGGAAGGAATAAGGCAGCCCTCCCCAGAAACCCTCGGCAGAGGATTGCAGAGTATCTCCAGGAAAGTTTCATTGACAACTCTCAGGAGGATTCAAGGGACATCACTGTTTACATAAACTGCTCCGCATGGCTACCCCTTCCTAGCCCTAGAAGAGAATGAAAAGCAGATAGCAACTCTACCTCTCTTAGCTGTACCACTCAGTACCTATTCTAGCACAAGTAAATTAATGAAAACTCAAGAGATTGTGACCTGCTACTCTGGGGGGGGAGGGGCAGCATCTCTGTCATTGAAAATGTATCTACACTCTTACCAAGGTTCCTTCCCCTGCATCGGGCTCACCTGTGCTTGACTGGCTGGATTGCAGTGGAGTCAAAAACAGGTCCTGGCTCACTGCACCGCTGGATCCCCCGGTCGCCTGTTTCCCACACTTCTCCTCTTCCTCATCCATCTCTTCCTCATCATCATTATTCATGGCAGGGGCCTGTGGCTTGGGCTCCTTGGAAGTATCCCAGGTGCTGTGGGGGTGGTGATAGTTTGCAGCTCTTTGTAAAAGTGGCAGGTCTGCGGCTGATCAACAGATAGCTTGTTGGCCTCCCTGGCCTTCTGGTATGCATTGCACAGCTCCTTGGCTTTCATGTGGCACTGCTGCTGGTCCCTGGTGTACTCCTTCTTGTCCATCCCCTGAGCAATTTGCTCATAGATGCTGACGTTTCTACAGCTGGTTCGAAGTGGTGCCTGCACAACCACTTCTCCCCCAAAAGCCCAGGAGATCCAATATCTTCTGTCTTCTCCAGGCAGGAGCATGCCTGGAGTGTGTATCTGGCATGGTCAGCTAGGCAGTTGCACTCAACAATGGAGAACTGCTAGGTGTGCTCACCAAGCCGGGCAATCAGGAAAAGGCATTTCAGAAATCTGCAGGGCTTTAAAGGCGGGAGGGCTTCCAGTTTCCGTGACATCTTGGCAGTGGAGTTCACAATGGTGACCAGAGTGGTCAGTGTGAGGGGACAGTTAATAACGTAGAATCTGCGTCAACCTAAGTACATTGACCATGGCTCTATGCCGCTCAGAGAGGTGGTGTTACTGGTCAGTGTAAGAGAGTGCTTACAGAGATGGAAGATCAATTTAAGTGTATACACATGGACAGCTAGGTTGGCGTAAACTGCCTTGCGTTGATCTAACTTTGTAGTGTAGACCAGGCTTGAGCCTTTTAAGTTTACACTTGTGTACATTGGGATTTGATTGTGGCCGAGTTACTGAGCTGGTAATCGAAATGGTGGAATTTTTTATTTCGATTTGCTAACCTGGGACATGAAATCAGATGTTCTGCCAAGAACCCAAATAACTCTTATTCATAGATTCATAGATTCATAGATTATAGGACTGGAAGGGACCTCGAGAGGTCATCGAGTCCAGTCCCCTGCCCGCATGGCAGGACCAAATACTGTCTAGACCATCCCTGATAGACATTTATCTAACCTACTCTTAAATATCTCCAGAGACGGAGATTCCACAACCTCCCTAGGCAATTTGTTCCAGTGTTTAACCACCCTGACAGTTAGGAACTTTTTCCTAATGTCCAACCTAGACCTCCCTTGCTGCAGTTTAAACCCATTGTTTCTGGTTCTATCCTTAGAGGCTAAGGTGAACAAGTTCTCTCCCTCCTCCTTATGACACCCTTTTAGATACCTGAAAACTGCTATCATGTCCCCTCTCAGTCTTCTCTTCTCCAAACTAAACAAACCCAGTTCTTTCAGCCTTCCTTCATAGTTCATGTTCTCAAGACATGTTCTCTTGGAGGAGAGCAGATCCAAGAGGTTGATAAATACGTTTATTTGGGCCAGGAAGTCAACATGATCAGAAAGGCGAACTGTCGCGCAGAGAAAAAGCTGGATGGTGCGCATTCAATTACATCAAGGACCTCCTCCAAGGAAAGATCAGCAAAACAACTCGTGCAAATCTTTTCAACTCGACCGTGCTTCCAGCGATGTTATATGGCAATGAAACATGGTCGCTGACAAAGATTGAAGAACATCAAATGTCTGTCACACAGAGGGCGATGGAACGAACATTTTTGGGCATCTTGCTCCGCGATCACATCCCCAATGAAATAATTAGGCAGCAGTCTGGCGTGCGAGACGTTGTTGTTGTTGAAAGCAGGCTCAGCAAAATGCAGTGGGCGGGACATGTGGCCCGACTCAGCGAAAACAGATGGGCCGCAGCTATATCCAAGTGGTATCCGCGAGAACAGAAACGGCCACGTGGTCGGCCTCCAAAGAGGTGGGATGATTTCTTAACAAGGAGATATGGACAAGCATGGCGAAGGATGGCCACAGCGAGAGAAAATTGGAAGACGTGTTGTGATTGGCTCAGTCTCAACTGATGAAGGACCGACAGTCTACGAAGTCTACGCAACCTGGGACAGACTCATGATGTCCGATTTAATAGGGAGTTATCTTTAAAGCTACAGAGTCAAAATCAGTGCTGATTTAGGGCCAATTGTGGATGTTATCTCCATTGTCTACAACAGGAATAAGGAGAACTCAAATGAGCAAGAGCTGCTGCAGGATTGGACCCTAACCCCCTGTCTAGTCAGTCAGATTACATGGCATGTAAATCAGCACAGCAATGTCATTCCCTGTAACAACTAATCAACATCTCTCCCTTGTGTTGAAACAAGCAAACACAAACAAACCCCCAAACCCTATTTCTGAATACAGAACAAGGAATAAACTGAAACAGGTATTTGTTTACTGGGTGTTTATATTTTGAATCCAGAATCACAAGACCATATGCTTAATTAAGGGCACATGGTTGCAGTCCTTGTTCATGTGGTCAGTTCTAGTATGCTGTGGGAACAAGTTTAATTGCTATGAGCTTGCATGAAAGTGGGTACAAAGCGGTGAGCTCAGCATTCACAACATATGACTTTAAAAAACATTCCAGGGTCATCCAACAGTTTGAAAGTGTTACACGTGATTTAGGACAGAGCTGCCTGATCCAGACCTTTTCTTTCCTTTTGATATTCATTCCACTTGCTATTGCTATGTAAATGTGCACTCTGCCTTAGAGCCCAGAAGTATATATACCTTCAAATGCAACCAGGGGCTATACATTATTACTGCCTTCTTACTGATATTAGACACCAATTGTGCCATTTTGCTAGCCTTCCTTATCAGATCTGAGTAAAGACTGAATTCTACTTGTTTCTGAATTGTATTCAGTTGGATGTTCTCTATAACTGATAGGCACCTGCAAGCTTGTTTCGCCTGATTTCAAACCCACTCAAACTTTGTGGGTTCAAAAGTTCAATGTAAAGGCTACTTGGATTCTGCTTAGGAGAGACCATGCAGGGGGAGGAGGAGGAGGACGAGGGAGACATTCTGATATATATATATATATATATATATGGGACATACATGTGCCAGCCCAGTTTTTGAGGAGGGTTCTTCAATTCCAAATGTATAGCACTGGCTTCCATCTAGCTAGAGGAACATATTTTAAAATAGAATTGGAGCAGGAGAGCGAATGGTTTTGCAAAGTCAAATAACAGACTAAGTTAATCACAAAATGTCAAACTCCACTCAGTCTGTTCATCCCTTATGCCTGGTATGATTCAGGGGTGGCAAAATGTTAGCCAGAAACCAACGCTGCAACCAACTATTTAGCCTTTGGCAACCATAGCTCCCAATATGGATTGCTCAGAGTGGCCTAGTGTATCAGATCAAGAGGGAGCATTGCATGCTGGGCCATGTAGTCTCCAGGGGTCACACAAATGTGTTGAACAAGGTGGTTGCAAACTGCTACATTTTACACAAATCAAGAAAAGCCCTCTGGCTTGTGGCAAGTTGTCTGTACAGCCCTCAGCTGAGTAAAGCATGAATGTCCCTCGGTCAGTGTCTGCTGTGGCAAATGCTGCTCAGGAAATTCATCTCATCACCAATGATTAATGAGAATCTCAGCTTTCAAAAATAAATGTATAGCCCTGATGGTTGCAGAGTAAAGCTTGGAAATGTAAAGCCCTATTGCTCGGAAGCCAAATAAAGGCCTCAACATTTATTATTGGCTTAAAAATCATGAGATTTTAAAACAATCTAATGACTTTGGGGGGCTTGCCTCATGAATTTTGAACATTTGCCATTGACAATACTGCATCTGGTACCCTAGGTTTGAATTTAAATGAGAGGGTGAATTTTAACAACTTATAATATATTTAAGAAGTAGCAAAATAATAGGGTTTTGTATCTTTTATAGAACCAGCTTTGGGGGACTTTAAGCTCTGCGATGGCGGGCACACTAATGCAGGATAGGCTAGGTGGGGGAACTAAACATGAGCTCAAGTTGCAAAGTCTGGATCATATTCAAGCATGTCTAAAGTTTGGGAGACTTTAGATCCAGGGTTTCTGCCCATTACACCACTAGAGACTGTAAGGATACACAAACTGTTTCTTTAAAAGTTTACCAGGCAGCCTAGTAGAACAGGCTGGGGAAGGTTCTACAATGAGGTGGAAAGAGAAACGGGATAGCTTTGGGAATAATATCCCTTTCCTCTTTCTAATACAGTTCAGCGTTAGATGAAAAGTAACTTTCTGTTATTCTTGAGCATTATCACATCACAGATACCAAGATGATGTTCAGATCTGGATCCAAAGTTTCTCAAAGCGTGCTCAGGACATGAAGCATTTGTTTCAGGCTCAATCTTAGAAGTTAAAAATCACATAGATTCCATTCTCTACTTAGCAAAACTGGCTGTGAGGCAGTTCTCTTGGTAAAATGCTCAAAGACTTCCTTATTAAACTGCATTTGCCACTTCAGCAAAAGAGCATATTGAGGGAGAGAGTGACCTTAAAGACAAATATTTAAAAATCATAATCTCTTCCTCTACAAATGTTTCAGATTTGACCGTAAGACTCATGCTCCCAGACAGAAAATGACCTCATCCCACGTATAAGTTCTGCTGAATTAGTCAGATAAACTGGCCAAAAGCAGTTTACAAACTGGAAGGAAATGAGTACTTTTGTGTGGCTATGAGTAATGAATTAATTTCAGGCAAGCATCAGGCAAATCTGTGACAGCAGCAAAGCGGCAGGGGAAGAGGAGGGCGGAGTTGATGCAGCAGGAGGCAATCTGTCGTGTTATTTATTTATATTTTTAAATTGAGGTCAGCATCCTCGATCTAAAGCTGCAATGGATGATTTCTAGAAGGACAATTGATCTGTGTGGGTGCATGTCAACATCACCAAGGGATCCATAGACAGCAAGGGAAGGTTCTATTACACCGTAATTCCCAGTTGGTGGGGTGTGTCTCTCGAGAGTGGAATTTCACTTCAGCATAGACCAGCGAAGCTCTAATATACTGTACATGATGTATACGTTAGCTGTTCAAAATTACAACGGCAGCACTATTAATAAGCACATGGAAACACCCAGAGTTACTCATGCAGTGACTAATCATATTACTGCTGCTTGAATGTAAAGAGTGTGTAGGGTTTGTTTGTTTGTTTTTAATTAAATGCACAATGGTCTAACTGGAAAAAATGATACTAAACTTTAACTTTTACTCAGCTTTTCTTCCTTGTTTACAACTGGCAGCAGTAACACTTCCACTCCCACTTTTAACACTAGAATTGCACTGATTTATATGTCAAAAAAAAAAAGGAAGGATGATCTTGTGGTTAAACTCCAGGAGACCTGGGATCAATTTTGGGCTTTGCCACAGATTTCCTGGGTGAGCTTGTGCTTCAGTTCACATCTGTAATATGGAGATAATAAATCTACCCTTTGCTGGTCTGTCTGTATTTAGATGGGAAGTTGTCTGGGACAAGGGCCCTCTCATTTAATGTGTTTGTTCAGCGTTTAGGGCAATGAAGCCCCAGTCCAGGTTGGGGCCTCTAGGCAATACTTAATACAAGTAATAATAATAATGTCCTACATTTCTCGAATTCCTGAGTCCACCTTTAGCGCTAAGCATTATTGTTAACCTGCCTGTATTTTTACGTTCCCTGCTTCAAACAGCAGCATTCTATGGAAGGCACTTTTTGCAGTTTCTTAAGTGGTATTTAGACACATTTCAAGTCCGCAATGCACTACTGACACAAGAGGCAGAGTGGGTTAGTAGATTAAATAAAAATGTGGACAGCACGAACATCTGTGTTCCAATTGTAGCACTGACACTGATTTGGAGCCTGATACAAGTCTAAGCGCATTGAAGTCAATAGGAGTCTTACCATTGACTTTAGTGAATTTTAGATCAGGCCCTTAACCTATTAGTGCTTCATTTCCCCCTTCCTCCATTAGTTAATGTTTGTAAAGGGTGATCTAAATACCTGCTCCGGGTCTACACTCAAAAATTAAGTCAACCCAGTTATGTCACTAAGGGGTGAGAAAAATTCATCCCCCTGAACGAGTTACCTAAGCTGACCTTACCCCCAGTGTAGACAGCTGTAGATTGACAGAAGAATTCTTCGATAACCTAGCAACCACCTCTCAGGGAGATGGAATAACTACTTGATGGAAGAACCTTCCGCTGCAGTGTTGCTGCTGTAGTGTTTCAAGTGTAGATAAGGAAAGCTCTAAGTGTTATGACTTCTCGCTATCAGAACACAATAGGCAGGCGAGAGAACCTGGTTAGTTAGGGTTACCATATTTGAACATTCAAAAAAGAAGACACTCCATGGGGGGTGTTGGCCCCACCCACAGTCCACCCTCACTCCTCTCCCGCTCTGCCTCAGGTCCCGCCACCGCACCCCCCCATATCTCCTAGCCCGCTGCTGGCTTGCTGCGTCCCTCCTCAGTTCCCCACCCACCGCCCGCCTCCTCCCACCTGCCACTCACCTCCTCACTCCCCTGCCAGAAACCCCCATGCCCACCCTGAGAACCCCCGCCTGCCGCTGGCTCACCACTTCTTGCCTCCTTATCCTCGCCCGCCCACCTGCCGCTGGCTCCCTCACACTCGCCTCTTCAACCCCTGCTGCCTGCCGCTAGCCTTTTCACCCCCACCCCCGCTCACCTACTCAACACTCACCTACTCAACCCCGCTGCTCACCCCTCGCCTCTTCACCCTGCCCCGCTCGCCTACTCACTCCTCCAGCCGCAGGTCCCTCTGGCTCCTAGGATCGGGGCAGCCGAGGGGTCTCTACGAGCTGCGCCCGCCACAAGCACGAGCTCCGTGGGTCCCATTGGCTGGGAAAAGCACCAATGGGAGCTGCCAGAGCCACGGAGTGGGGCTTGCAGGTGCCGGCAGCGCGCAGAGAGCCCTCCACCCCCCCTGACCCGACCCTAAAGAGCTTTCGGTTCATAGCTGTACCGCTGAAACAGAGGAAGTCCCTGGGATAGATCACAGCACAGGAAGCGTGGCTGCAAAAACCAGCATGTATTTTGATAGATCATTTCAACCAAATACTCAGTTTGCATCAGATTTGTGGTAGGACCCACTGAGAAGCATAAACGGTCTCTACAGAGATTCAGCCTACTCGGGGGGTTTCCCACTATTTGGTGGTTGGAGTTTATTTACATATTTTAATCCCAAGCCAGAACAGCCTCTCTTTGAGGAACCGGAGAGTCCAATATCAATCTTAGTAATACGTTGCTTTCAAAATTCCGCGCAGGCTACTAATATTAATGGACTAATAAATCTGCAGGGCGCAGAAACTGGAAACAGGTGATTGATTTCAGCTTCCAGATTTAAGGCTTGGGGGGAAAATCTCCACCGCAGGGCCCAAAGCAACTTCCCACCCCCCCACCCCCCTGCTGGGACTGCTGCTGCGCGTGGGAAGCGCCCAGCCGGAGTCGCACGGGCTGGAGAGCGGCGGGAGCCAGGAAAGTTGGAGCCCGGGGAGGAGGTGGCTGCATGCTCTGATGCCGCCCGCCGCCTCTGTGCCTCCGCAGATCGCCGGAGCCTGGCGTTGGCTACTGCCCTGGGAGTGGCAGCGGGAGGTGGCGCAGGACTAGGATGTATGCTGCTGTGGACCGTGGCACCAGACAGAGTGGGGTTTCCTGGGAAATGTTCCTGACCATCGCCATCTGGCTGGCTTGGCAGGAAACCTTCACGGCACCAATTCCTAGGGTCAATGACCTGAACCTGGGAGTTGTAAGTTGCAGCCTCTCAGGGTCCCCTTCCCCTCATGTTACTAGGGTTACCATACATCCGTATTTTCCCAGACATTTTTAGATACTTAAAAATTCCTCCCGGACAGCGATTTAAGGACTAAAAAGCTGGACATGTCCCGGAAAATACGGACATATGGTAACCCTAGGTTAGTCCTTTTCTCAGCAAGGAATTGTGTACAATTTCTCTTTGGATTTAAACTCTCTCAGTATAGCTATATAGATATAGATACATAGAATCAGAGAAGTGTAGCACTGGAAGGGATCTCAATAGATCATCTAGTCCAGTGCCCTCCACTCAAGGCAGGACTACGTAATAACTAGACCATTCCTGACAAGTGTTTGTCTAACCTGTTTTTAAAAACCTCCTTAACTGTTACCAACTTATCTTAATAGAACAAAGTTTATGACGCCTCTAACTTACTTTAAAACACTAATGATAGGATTGCCTGTTAGGCCTCCAGCTACTTGGGCAATGAAACTGACAACAACATCTGTTATATTCCAGGTTAAATACTGCCATTGCAAGTAACAGCCATACATAGGAGTTTGGGGCAGGATGGTACTGGGTGCACATTAGTTATAGGAAACAGACTGATGGTGGGGGCTGGATGGATCTCGCTGTGCAGCCACCGAGAGTGACCCCGCCTAGGACGTGTAGCACACTGCAGTATAAATACTAATTAGCTCCATAGGGATTGTGGTACACTAGTTTGTATGGCAACTTGCGTAATTCTCTAGCACTCTTCTGAGCCCTAAGCAGGCCTCTTGCTGTGAACTGGGGCAGACACAGAAAGAGACTCCTCAAAGCCTTATCAGTGCTCCTCTGTAGCATAGGGCAGGATTTGGCCTTTTGCATAGTTTAGATATTGCATCTTCACATAGTAAATACTTCCTAATTTGGACTACTGGAATTACTGTTTTGTCTTGCAATCCATCCTCCTGCCCAGAAAGACATCATAAACCATTATGATATTCTCAGCCTGAAAATGAGTAATAAATCCCATCCTTACAATGGACAATATACCTTGGAATGTTGGTCTTTTGTGGGTTTTAATTCCCAGGGTTTCAGTTCACATGGGTTTGCACCCCTTATATTATGGATGCATCTCTTCATCTATTTTCTGTCTGTCTCAGGTACTTCTAAAGTGCCTCTCACCATGTGCAACCTAAATTTCAAATAAACTGCAAAGCTCAAAGTGAAACTCAAATGAAATGACCAAGTTTTGCCTTGTTTTCATCCCAAACTCAGCAAAACTTTCAATGAGTCTGGTTAGTAATAAAACCTGAAACCAAGTTCCTGAAACCAAGTTCATTGCAAATGTTGCCAAAGCTTTGCCCAGCTCTAGTCTGACCTCCAGTTTGTTCCACTGGATCTCTTCAACACGCAGGACCCTTCCCCAGGAAGCACCGAAGCACAGCAGACTGAAGAACTCTTAAGTTCTGCATGAAGATTGGCTGAGCCACAAAGTCCAGACTGGAATTTTCCCCAAATGTGGGTGTTTCTGAGCTGGGGTTTTGTTTCAGGCTCATCTCTATGAAGGAATAATCCCTTGGGAAAATAGTCCTGTCTACCTTTTCCTTCCAGTGTTCTTGTTCTTATGGCATAGTTTTAAAAACTGATGAGCTATATACACATTCTGGCATGATCATAACAAATGCAGTGAGATTCAGTGGGGCAGTGCATTGGCTCACCTCTTAGTTTTGAAGGTTTGGATTCAAAATAGGCTCAAGTTCCAAATGAACGGATTTTGGTGACTTCCTCAGCTTCCAGGTCTCAAACTATAACATGAGTACAAAGATGGTAGAACTACTATGTCCAATGTAAAAGACCATGGAAACATGCACTAAGCAAACATGTCCATATTTTAATGTTGTCACCTTTGCTGTTTTGGACCAGTGCAGGGGGGAGGAAAAAAGGGGGGAGACAACTACGCACCATGAGGACACTTTATCATTATGTTAGTGTTTCATAGTTCTGGCTAGTGCAGGACGCAGAATAGATATGTTAAAATCAGGACTCCTCTTTGAAATAGCAAACAGTATGTCTCACAGCAAACCAGAGAAACGGACTTTTCTCCAAAGTAGCTCAAGCCTGTAACAATTTAAACCTACTCCATTGTGGACTTGTGTACATCATAAATCTAATACCCACAAATGTGGTATTTACTGGCAATCTTTACTCAACAGAGCCCAGGCTGTTGATTGACTTCAATGGGAGCACAAGCAGACTGTGTGTTAGAATACAGATGTGATATTTTGAAATTCACAGTCTACCATACTGGTTTTGCTTTATTTTAAACTGATACATGTATATGATACTCTTTTTACTTTCTACAACGAGAGTTCGCTATTATACACATTCATTTTTCAACATTTCCTAAAACTACTGAGCTTTGGACCCTTTTATAAATTGCCACTGCACATCCAGTAGGTGAACTGTGATAAAAAGGTTCTTGCTAGTACATAAAGTGTGGGGACTGAGAACCATGACTCTGGGTTTCTATTTTCAACTATTCCACTGGTTCACTATCATTTGGTCATTTCATGGGACTTGATCCTAAAGTCCTTGCTCATGCTAGTAGTCCCACTGACTTCGTTGCCAGCTTAGGCCCTTGATAGGTGTGATACAATGCCAATCTACAATTGGAAGGAAAGATGGTCCTGTGGCTAGAGAACTAACCTAGAATTTAGAAGATTCGAGTTAAATCTCTGCTCTGCCACAGACTTCCTCTATGGCCTTGGGCAGGTCAGTTAGGGCTGCTCTACACTGCAAATGCATAGCAGCATAGCTGCGTCTCTCAGGAGTGTGAAAAATCCACATCCCCGAGAGACCTAGCTATGCCGACCTAACCCCTGGTGTAGACAGTGCTATGTTGATGGAAGAATTCTTTTGTCAACCTAGCTACCTTTCAGAGAGAATTAACTACAGCGATGGGAGAACCCATCTTATCCTTGTAGTGAGTGTCTTCACTGAAGCGCTACAACAGCTGCTGTAGCAGTTTAAGTGTAGACTTAGCCTTACTCTCTGTACATCAGTTCTCCAATCTGTAAAATGGGCATAATAGTACTCCTGTACCTCACAGGGGTGTTGTGAAGATAAATACATTAAAGACTGTAAAGTGCTTCAATATAAGTAAGTATATACAGTGATTTTTAAGAGTTTAAATATAATCAGTTAAATTCACATAAAATATGATTGTTAATCTCTGTGTCATGAGCAAATTCCATCACACTGTTCTGTCTGCCAGAATGCTTCACTTCCTGTCCTAACCTGTATTATGATATCACCATGCACTGTTAAAGCACTACTGGCCTGCTGGGTGACCTTGGGCAAGTCACGTCATTTCTGTGCCTCAGTTTCCACATCTGTAAAATAGGAATAATGATACTGATCTCCTTTGTAAAATACTTTGAGACCCACTGATGAAAAGTGCTGCATAAGAGCTAGATATTTATTTTCATTATTATTGCATTTCACCCCCAAATTGCTCCATTTCAGAGATGGGCAAAATGATCCCTGATTCTAACTTTTATTTATTTATGTGGAACAACAGGTTTGGCCTGGTTTCCCCTTTCCCCTGTGTAATAGAGGTTACTGCTGTGGGGTGAATGTGGGGTTAGGTCACCCTCCAGCCCTCCTCCTCCCCCTGCGACCTCCCCTTCTCATGGGCCAGGATTAGTGCTGGGGTGAAGAGAGTTACAGCGGGGGTCAGTGTCCCATGGCAGTGTAGTATAGTGCATACATTGAATCAGGATGCTACATTCACCCCTGAATACGGATTCACACACAAGCATTGTGCTTTGCTGCCAATCTAAAGCCAGGGTCCCTGCCCCAGGAAATTTATTGTCGAAGAAAACTTTTGAATGAAGGGTACTATAGAAATTAAACCTATTTTATTGCTACTTGATATTTTAATTTTCTCTTTGAAATGGGAAAAAGAAGGATTTAAAAAATAAAGGTTAAAAAAACATTTTAAACATCAAGGAATATATTAGAGAACCAGAGCACTGGATCTGACTCCCTCCCCACCTGCAAACACCTGCAATTTGCATCCTGGGCCCAAACCAGAACACTGAATCTGAACACCACTGAACATTGGGGAGGTCAGGATCCAAACTGTGCAGGTTGGGCATATAGAGAGCAGGGACTAGATTCACGAAGAGGACCTAGCCATCACAAACTCAACAATTAGGGCTTGTCTACATGTACAACACTGCAGTGGCACAGCTGCACCACAATAGCGCTCAGCCCTGATGTACACTACAAACTTATGTTGGTTTCACTGTCACTCAGGGGTGTGGAAAATCCCCCGACCTAACCCCCACTGTAGACAGCGCTCTGTCAATGGGAGGATTTATCCCATTGACACAGCTACCACCCTCTTGGGGAGGTGGATTAGCTACCCTGACAGGAGACGCTTTCCCCTAGGTGTAGTTAGTGTCAGCGGCGCAGTTAAGTGTAGACAAGCCCTCAGCGAAGATGCTACCTATGCCGATGGGGAGCTTCTTCTGTTGGCGTAGGTACTCCACCCCACAGAGAGGTGGTAGCTATGTTGACGAGAGAAGCCCCCCCATTGGCATAGCACTGTCTGCACCGGGGGCTAGGTCAGATAACTGTGTCACTCAGGGGGGGTGGATTTTGCCATCTTGCGTGAGGGCCAGGCCTGCTCTGGCCAGGCTTATGGCCTTGGGCCCTGCAGGCAAGCTAGGCTACGAGCACCCCGTGTGCCCATCTTGCTGGTGGGGCGTTGGCAACGGCTCCCTCCAGCTCGCGGGCTGTCTATGGTGTCAGGCCAGGGGGCAGAAACATCAAGGCCTGCGGGGTTGGCTGGCTGGTAGCCAAAGGGTGGTTTTGTGACTATCCCTGGCCCAAAGCGGCAGGCGGGGCCCAGCTCCCCGCAGCCTCAGCTCCAGCTGGGCGGGCCTGTAACGGGCCAGGGGCGGAGGGTGCCAGCCTGGACCTCTCACGGGCCAGGGTAGCTTCCCTCAGCTTCCGCGCACAGCTCGGGCCTGGGGGCGGGGCAGGGGCTCTGCAGGCTCCGCCGCGCGCCTCTCCCCGCCCGCGGACAGGCGGAGCCCCGCGCAACAGGCGGCCGCAGGTAGCGCTCGAGCGGGGCGGGGCGGGGCGTCCCCAGGGGCGGCGGCGGCGGCGGCGGCGGGGGGGCGGGGCCGGAGCGGTATAAATACCTCGCGAGGCGGGGGCTCGGACCCAGACAGGCTCGGCGTGACTTGGCTGAGGAGCGGGGTCCGGCTGCAGAGACAGACAGAGGCGGCGGTTCCTTCGCTAGGTGAGCGGCGCTAGCCCGGCTCCTGCCCCGCTCGTCCGTGGGGTGTCCGGGAAACCCCGAAAACGAGGGGCGGACCCTGCCCGCCCCCCACTTCTCCCCCAGGGCAGGGACGGGGGGGTCCTTCGGCCGTTGCCGGCCCCTCAATATCCTTTCTTCTCCCCCCCCCCCCGGTCAAGGAAGGGGGGTCCTTCGGCCGTTGCCGCCCCCCCCCATATTCTCTCCGCCCCCCCCCCCCCCAGGTCAGGGAAGGGGGGGGGTCCTTCGGCCATTGTCTACCATATTGTCCCCTAGGCGCTTCTGAGGGTAGAGAAAGGGGGTTCCTATGGCCATGCCCCTCCTCCTCCATGTTTCTCCCCCCTCCCAGGGCAGGGAAGGGGGCCCCTCGGGCATGCTTGCCCCCATTCTCCCCATTGACTGCAGGGAAGAGGGGGCCCAGTGGGCTTAGTTTGGTGCTGCTGTCCCGGATGTAAGTGTCCTGTCCTGCGGGGTGGGTGTGTTAGTCCCCATGGCTGTGGGGATCAAGTCTTCGCTCAGTCCCACAGGACCTAGCGGTCAGAGCTGCTCTGCTGTGGCGAGCTGCAAGAGGCTGGAAGGAGGGCTACTTAACTTCCCAAAGTGCGACTCCTCTGAGGGCTGAGCATCCCAGCCAGAGTGGCTCTGCTGCTCCGGAAGGGCTGTGCACTGAGCTCCTCTACCTTCCCTCACCCTGCTTCCCAGAGCCCTGCCTCGAGAACGGGAGCACCTGCCCCCTCTCTGCTCCAATGTTCCAGCTTGGCAGGGTCCCTGCTGCCTGTGGGTGGGGATGAGGGACACGGGAGGTGTGGAATCTGAGGGCTGCACCCTGGGGAGGAAGTTAGTCCCTTGTGGTGGGGGGGGGGGGGGGAGGAATGGAATAGGCAGGATCAGCAGCAGTGTGTTGATAGGAATCAAGATGGGTGAGATCCATAGTGTCCACCAGTTGGACCCTGAAGAATTGGGGGAAATCCTGGTACCTATTGACTTCTTCAGTTTGGCCAGTTACTAATGTATTATCTGAACAAATTTACTAGCTGGGCTCTATATTAAGTCCCCTAGAATCTTAGGGCTTGGAAATCTCACTGGAGACTTGTGGCTAATGGGAGAGATACAAAGTACTGGCAGTTCAGGTTTCCATAGCAGATGTCCCAGCTCTTCTCCCTGCCCCTCTCTGAAAGCAGTGAAACAGCTGGAATCTTGTTAAATGCTGATGCTATGATTCAGCCTCTTTGCACTTACAGAATTGGGAAGGGTTTGGAACTGAAAAACTATTTCTCTTTGTATGAAAGGCATTACATAAGTTAGTTATTAGTGTATTTCAGCCATATCTACCAAATTTTCTAGCACAACTGTAGCCTTGACTGCAACAGATCAGTTTTCATTGTTTACTCTTGTGTGTCTCACTATGTGTTTATAGCTGTAGTTTAAGTAGACTGACTACTTCTGAGGCACTATTCATGTTCAAAGCAAGATGCTTTGAAGATGGAATTGGATGAAAATGTGTGGTTAAGGATAGTTTTTTTTTTTAAGTGTTGCTGCCTTCCTTTAGAATGCTTGCAAACTGAGGTGTCCCTGTATCTTACCCATTGTTTTATACAGCTCCCAAGAAGTGTTCCCTACTTAAGGCTTGCAGAGATTAATAAGTAAGATGGCAGTAAACATCTGTTAATTTCTCCTGAAAAGTCTGAGGGCATCATCTAAAAATAGATCTTGGAGGACCAAAAGAAGTAACTTAAAGGGAAATGGTTGGTTTGTAAATGGTCAGCTTGAAATCTAGAAAATTGTAAAAAATTAAAAAAAAAAAAAATCAAAGGTGGTTTCAGGCCCTATAGCTGTCCTTGAGTGCCCTTGCCAAATGTTGTGGTTAGAGGGTCATGATTTCCTATGTTTGACATATATTTTTTTTTTTGTCTCCTGTTGTGTAAAAGACATGCAAAGAGAAACTGACCATACAGGGGAAACAATGAAACTGACTTGTCATATGGTCAAAATAAATGCTAAAAATAGGGAGAAACAAAACCATTGTGTCTAATTTGCAGTTCCAACAATCAGATGTAACTTGTAACAATGGCAGCAAAAATTGAGACAAATGCATTAGAAACTGTCACTTTAAATTTAGTGCTGGGAACAACAGGTACTTCTATTCCTTAATCTAAAATCCTTGTTCTAGCATAGTTTGACTCAGAATGCCTTTACTTCGCATGTGATAAAAACACATAGTGCTGTTTGTGGTGTGTTTATGCTCTAGATACTTCCATGCACTGTAAGAATAATGATTTTACAGATCAAATAGTAAAAACAGGAAGTAAATTGGAAGCAAGAGAATAAGACTATACCCAGAATACAAGTAAATTTCTTCCATGCAAGTTTGTGCATTAGTCTGTTTGGAAAGCATGAGTTTTCAGAAACTGTATAGTGTATCTTTTTTTTGTGTGTACAATCCTTTATGAAATACTACTCTGAAACTAGTCTGAGCTAGTCATTGTAAAAGGCTCAATACAATGAAAACAGAGTTAATGCAGTGAGGATGAAAATTTGATAGATTAATGTAAATAGGAATATTACAGAAATTTGTTTACCTAGTACTTTGCAGTACAACCTGCACAGATACCATCACATAGGGTTTATAGTGTGGAGTAGTTTCAAACTGGGGTAAAAACTAAGGCTAGGTAGTCTCTTGAGACTTGTGTTGGCATTCAACTTTGAGAATTTGGGCCCAGAGTTCCTAAAATGAACACGAGTGAGCAGAGACATGAAAACTGTCACATGATAGGGAAATGAACATATAGGATAGTGGTTAGACTCAGCCAAACTTGTGGTGAGCACAGCCTGGAAGTTTTTAAAGAGTTGAATGTACTGTATTGGGCAATGGCTGTCAGAACTAGGGCAGAAAGATTCTTTGCACCACTAAATCTATTTGAAATTGTAGTACAAAGCAGAACTCTTGTGCTACAGGATAAAAAGAATACTTGGCCCAAATGAAGTATTGGTGCTACTTCACTTAAGTGTGGTTGTATTTTTTTTGGAAATTTTTTTAATAAATCTGGATGAAAATCAGAATTTCCATTTCCACATGTGTTTTGGAACAAAACATCTTAATTTTTTTCTCTGAAATTTCTATTCAATCAGTTTGGAAACATCACTGTTTTGTTCAGACACTTCTGATTTGAAATGTTACAATAGTTCTAAACTAAAATGTTTTGTTTATTTGAAGAAAATAAAAACACTTTGGGTCAGTGATGTTAATCTGTGTCCACCTGAGTTGCCATGCTGTCTCCTGCCCCTCTTTTCATAGTTTGGGCTCCCCAGCTGGACTACATCTCCCATGATACACTCTGGTCATAGGATTTGACTGATGAGCAGTGGTGGTCCAACCAGATATGGAACCACAGTGAATCATGGGAGATGTAGTGCAGTTGGGGAGCCAGGTCTATTAAAGAGAATGAGTTCACAAGGCACTCAAACTACAACTCCCATGAGACACTGCAGCAACTGACCAAGGTCAATGTTGATTTGACAACAATAAGTATTTTGATTTGGGTCAGCTCAAGACAGTGTCATTTTGATTTTTCTGACAAATGCAAAAAACTTACCTATGGCCTCACAGAGCTGGGAACAGAATCCAAGTGGTTTGATTCCCAGTCCAGTGCCTTATCCAGTAGACTCTATTGTCTTCCAAAACTAATAAGAACTTAAGATTTACCAACTACATACATATGCAGCATGAGGGCCTTTCTGGAGAGTTAACTGTTCGTTCTCTTTAGCTCAACATATGTCCTCTCCAGAGTCTAGAAGTGTGTTTTAGTTGTATGAAACAAATAGAAAAACCTGGGAAAGTAAATAGATGGAATTAGTTCAGACTGTGCCAGCATGCAGTACCAATGAGCAAATCCTACTTGAACAACAAAATAGAAATTGCAGAGTGCTTGAAGGAATATTATTGTGGTAGCAGTGAGAACTTCAAGCAGTAATTGCATGCATCAGTCATTGAAATAATGAATGACTAAATGCTGATTTAAAAAAACAAAAACAAAAAATGAAATGATTGTAGTCATTTTCAGTTTTCTATAGTTCAGGTCTAAGTTTCACATTCTTGTCCCTTAAATAATAAAGCAAGTTTGAACAGAAGAATACTAAGAACAAAATGCATGCAATTATCAATAACCACATTACTAATTTCTTCCAAAACAAAATGAAGTAATGTTAGAGAATTGGCGTACCATTAATCAAAATTGCATGCACAATATTAATCTTCCTCCCATCACTGCCTTGTAACTAATCATATTTGGAAGTTGATTGGTGTTTGGAAAATTTGTACCATCATGTCCTGCAATTGTACAAGAATTTCTCAGTGAGTCTTACTGCTCTATAGAAAAAGGAGGAAGAAATAGTAAATTCCATCCTCTTAACAACTGTACTTGGGTCCCAATGTACTTCTCAGAGGTGCATGTTTTAAAAAAAGAAAATAGTTTCCTTGGCATTGGAAACACGTGAGGTAGCCTTAGCCTTTTTATATAAGGCTTGCAGTAGACAGCAACACCCTTTTCAAATACTGCTTTGGATGCCAATGAAGATGACTAAAATCTGGGTGAGGCCACTTGAAAATCATGCTCAGTACCACTGAATACTTCAGTAATTCTCTCCAATCATGCTCTCCTCCCTATCCTTCTCCCTTCTGCGTTCTTTGGTCAAGATGAAGTGAACAGTTGGCTGGATGTAATCCCCATTGCCAATTCTGCTTGGCTATGAGGCTTGGCAGAATTAGATTTTTATAATTTTGTTGGATAATATCAATTACCTTTAGGCAAACAATTTAAAATGATAAATGCTTATCTGTAAATTTTGATTCTCAATAGAAATATTTTTTCATGGGTTTGTGCATGGTGAAATGACCCTTACTGACACAATAAAAATCTAATCTTTCCAGCCGTGCAATGATGTGGACATAGGACTGGAACGGAGCTCCTTTGTCTTGAGTCCAGTCCCTTGCATCATAAGCAACCCAACATGATTCTTTTCATAAATTTATCCATCTTTATTTGAATGTATGTTAAAGGAATAGCAGCAGTAAGAAGCAATTCAGAACTATTCCTGAATAGGTATCCCTTCAAATAGTTATATCTGAATATAACACAGCCTAAATAGTGCTTGATTTTGGTGGGTTCTCCACATTGACTTCATAAAGAGTGGCAGGAGAACATGGTTCACATACATGCAGGCATCATATTCATCAGTCTTGGGTCCTTTAGCCCCAAGAGTAGAAGCAGCCCCTACACCTTGAACTAAAGAAGTCAGTTTCCACTTACTCTTAGATCAAGAGGATGGTGCAGGATCAGGCCTGTTTTCTTCATACTCTCATAACAGAATGTTATTGTCTCTCGACTATCTCCAATTCCATAGGCCAAATTTGACTTTGTATAGCATAGATATACAGTGTCTTTGCTGATGTAAGACTGAGTAGTCTGGTGATATTTTCCAGACATATATTTGCACAAAGCAGGATGCATGTGAATTTTACAGTTCTGATTTTAATGTGTCAGACAACACTTCCTGTATTCCTTTTGTTTTGCGTTACTTCCCTTTCAGTTGTTACAATTCTATTAAATCTTTTTCAGTTGTCAATAATAGTATTTCTCTGCATAGCTGGAGACCTACCACACAGTTCCTTTCAAATAAACACTGCTTGTTACAAACAGAGCAGACTTTGCATACGTGAGCTAAAAAAGTAATTGGTGGCAGTAATAACTGATTCTCTGTGGAGTAGCCACTAGAGAGGGATGTGGCACTTTGCCAGTGGATTGCATGACTGCCCGACAGCAATGAAATGCTTTAGAGTCATGATTCCTGAGTTTTCATCCTGGCTTTAGGAGTATGCTCTAGTAGCCAGAACAGGTGGACTGAAATAGGAATCTGGGGTACTGTTAGTTAATAATAAATAATGCTCCAAATCCTTTGATGGTTGGATAGTTGAATTTAACTGAAAGCAAAGCCAAGCATGATTTGGTGCATGGCAAGGTGTATGAATCTGTGCTTATTGATTCCAATTTTGCCAGTAGTGACCATGTGCAACTTCAGATTGACATTTGGCTGCTTGCTAGGGTAGATGGGGCTCTGCTTTATAATAAATTGTTATACCCCAAATTTCCACCCATCTGTGGAAAAAGCCAAGTCACAGCTTCCAGATCAGTGCACTTTCCCTTAGACTAAAGGGTAATTTGAAGTAGAGGGTGGACAGGAAAGCAAGCAGTAGGAAGGGTCAGAAAGTTAAGGCGCAAATGTAGAACAACTTCTATTGAACATGTGCAAATGGAAACTTTCAGAGAACTAACTATGCTGAGTTTAAGATAGATTTATCATAGGAGAACAAAAAGAACAATGAGCAATGCGTTCTCTGGGCTGGATATTGTATGCCAATGCCAGATTCTCACCTCCTAAAGCAAGCCTCTACTCTCAGCTCACCCATGGTCAGGGATCCCATGGTGGCCAGAGGAAATGCTACGAAGGCAAACTGAAAGCATATCTCAAGAAAACCAGATATCACAAGTTGGGAGAAGTAAGCCACCAGCCAACATCCTCCATCAGGCAGTGGCCTGCTTTGAGCAGAAGTGCCTTGTTCTTGAAGCTGAAGAGAGAAGTCAGGAAAAAGAGGACTTTCTCCCAGCAGGCAGCTGATGTGCCAGGAAATGTCTGCACATGCTGTGGGTGGATCTGTGGTTCCAGGATCGGACTCCTGGATCATCTCAGGACCCATATGTTAATCTGTGGTAGAGATAATCCTTGAATCTAGGGATTGCTGATGATGACCTCACCATAGTACCAATAATTCAGTCAATACATAGAAAATATATGACTTCAGTGACCAGTCTTCCCACATAACATAGTGAATAGTCTAAATACCGGTAGTTTGTTCACAAAGTGTAGGCTGACATTTGTGCATGAACTATCTGAATACTTATTCATCATAATAATTTTTATGGCAAGATGACTTTCCAATTAGTCAAACACGGAGAAACTGATTTTTTTTTTCCAGATCTCTTTATAAAAATACCTCTAATGAAAGCTGAACTACTTTGATGAACATAGCTTAAATTTTGCAGTATTATACATTGGTGCTTCCATTGATTGAATTCCTGTCTTCAGTAGTTCAACTGAGATGGAGTTTTTCTAAAGCTCAAGGGCCCTGTGCAGTTAAAACAGTGATGGTGTTAACTCATTATTACTATTATTATTTTGTCAATGCCATGGCAGACTGGTATACAGCTCCCATTGTTAGCAACAGGAATAGTCTAAGTGGTCCAGTAAAAGGCTGACAATGCTTGTTTGGGCATCACGTAAGTTTTCTTTGTTTTTAGGGTCAAACAATGGGACTTTTGTCACTTTCCCTCCACTGATGTTTAACTTGCTACTAGTTTAAGGATTCTCATCAGTTTCAATTACCAACTTTTGTGGAGTATTGAGGATGTTTTAGAACCTTAATTTAACAATTTATCATGCTGACCCATATTGTCTCGCTGTTTACCATGTCCTCCTCCATCAGACTGTATCCATCACTCTCTTCTTCTGCTTAGACTATAAAATCTTATGGGGCAGATGCTATCTTTGTGTTTTGCTTTTTGTGCAGCACCTAGAACAGCAGTGTTTCAGGTCCATTACTGGAGCTTCTGTAGTACAAGTAGTAAACTATTTTGTAATCTACACATGCAACTTAATAGGTATATCTCTATATATTAATCTCATAGAGCTGGAAGGGACCCTGAAAGGTCATTGAGTCCAGCCCCCTGCCTTCACTAGCAGGACCAAGTGACCCCCTCAAGGATTGAACTCACAAGCCTGGGTTTAGCAGGCTAATGCTGAAACCACTGAGCTATCCCTCCCCCACTTAAGCACATAACATTCAAAAGTTGCAGAATTGTAAGTAGTGGGTACTATTCCAACTACTCACTAGTACTGCTTGCAGTAGCAGTGCTGTCCTGCATCTTGGAACACCTTCTCACTATATATTCTTATTTTAAGTATTCTCTCCACTACAATCAATGTTATAGCAGCTGATAGATGGAAATTGCCTTATGAACTGGTCAGTCTTAAATCTTTCCCACACCTTAGATTTTCATTCTCCTCACCCCATCAGGTAACTAGGAAGAGAGAATGCAATTTAGGCAAGGGTAAATTCAGCTGTGTATCTGTCACACCAACTTCTTGCTTGTGTGACCTCTGAATACTCAACTGTACTGAAGCTAAATTACACTTGTAGCATATAAAATGTAGTCCATTAAAAGATTTGGAATGGGGGGTCTGGGGGAACCCTTTGGCTGAGTCTCTTGACTCTTTATCAGTGTAAACCAGGCTTCCAGCAAGGGCTCCCTTGGAGCATAGGGTCATCCATTCTGCACTTAAACAGATACAGTTGGCCAGCCTAGATAAGCTGGACCAGGCTCTACTTCTTCCCATTCCTACTATCTCTTGCTTCACTGAACTACTGGAGAGTGGAATGGATGGTCTGTTTTGGAGAATCTTGAGTCTTGCAGTCTTTTGGATTGCAGTCTTTTCTTTCATGAGCAATTCCCGATTTGTTATGTAGAAGATCTCTGGGTGACTGATATTAGTTCCTTGCTTCCATAGCTTTTTGTGTGAAGTCCAAGAGTGGTGGTGGTAAACTCTAATTATCAATGTACCAACACACTTGATTTGAGTTATGGATCTTTCCTGCCCATCATGGGGTTTTGTGGGTGATTTTGTGATGTAAGCCAATGTCCATGAGGAGCATAGAATCATAGAATATCAGGGTTGGAAGGGACCTCAGGAAGTCATCTAGTCCAACCCCCTGCTCAAAGCAGGACCAATCCCCAACTAAATCATTCCAGCCAGAGCTTTGTCAAGCCAGGCCTTAAAAGCCTCCAAGGAAGGAGATTCCACCACCTCCCTAGGTAACACATTCCAGTGCTTCACCACCCTCCTAGTGAAATAGTGTTTCCTAATATCCAACCTAGCCCTCCCCCACTGCAACTTGAGACCATTGCTCCTTGTTCTGTCATCTGCCACCACTGAGAACAGCCGAGCTCCATCCTCAGCTATCAAATCCTCCCTCATCCTTCTCTTCTGGAGACTAAACAATCCCAGTTCCCTCAGCCTCTCCTCATAAGTCACGTGCTCCAGACCCCTAATCATTTTTGTTGCCCTCCCCTGGACTCTTTCCAATTTTTCCTTCTTGTAGTGTGGGGCCCAAAACTGGACACAGTACTCCAGATGAGGCCTCACTAATGTCGAATAAAGGGGAACGATCACATTCCTAGATCTGCTGGCAATGCTCCTACTTATACAGCCCAAAATGCCGTTAGCCTTCTTGGCAACAAGAGCACACTGTTGACTCATATCCAGCTTCTCGTCCACTGTGATCCCTAGGTCCTTTTCTGCAGAACTGCTACCTAGCCATTCGGTCCCTAGTCTGTAGCAGAGCATAGGATTCTTCAGTCCTAAGTGCAGGACTCTGCACTTATCCTTGTTAAACCTCATCAGGTTTTTTTGGGCCCAATCACCTAATTTGTCTAGGTTCCTCTGTATCTGATCCCTACCCTCTAGTGTATCTACCACGCCTCGTAGTTTAGTGTCATCTGCAAACTTGTTGAGAGTGCAGTCCACACCATCCTCCAGGTCATTAATAAAGATATTAAACAAAACAGGCCCCAGGACCGACCCTTGGGGCACTCCGCTTGAAACCGGCTGCCAACTAGACATGGAGCCATTGATCACTACCCGTTGAGCCCGACGATCTAGCCAGCTTTCTATCCACCTTACAGTCCATTCATCCAGCTCATACTTCTTTAACTTGGCGGCAAGAATACTGTGGGAGACTGTATCAAAAGCTTTGCTAAAGTCAAGGAATAACACATCCACTGCTTTCCCCTCATCCACAGAGCCAGTTATTTTTTCATAGAAGGTAATTAGGTTAGTCAGGCATGACTTCCCTTGGTGAATCCATGCTGACTGTTCCTGATCACTTTCCTCTCCTCTAAGTGCTTCAGAATTGATTCCTTGAGAACCTGCTGCATGATTTTTCCAGGGACTGAGGTGAGGCTGACTGGCCTGTAGTTCCCCGGATCCTCCTTCTTCCCTTTTTTTAAAGATAGGCACTACATTAGCCTTTTTCCAGTCATCCGGGACCTCTCCCGATCGCCATGAGTTTTCAAAGATGATGGCCAATGGCTCCGCAATCACATCCACCAACTCCTTTGGCACCCTCTGATGCAGCGCATCCAGCCCCATGGATTTGTGCTCATCCAGTTTTTCTAAATAGTCCAATAGAGCAAGGGATTACTAAACTCCCCAACTCCTGAATTATGCAGTATTTGAACACTATCACTAGAACTGAAAAGATTATTTTACCAAAGGAATAATTGACTTATCTGAGGTATCTAGGGCAACACTTAGCCTGTCTAAGGGCTTGTCTACACTGACACTTTACAGCGCTTGCAACTTTCTCGCTCAGATGTGTAAAAAAACACCCACCTGAGCATAGCAGGTTTAGCGCTGTAAAGCACCAGTGTAGACAGTGCATCAGGGCTGGGAGCCACGGCCCTTGTGGAGGTGGGTTTTTTAAGAGCTCTGGGAGAGCTCTTTCCCAGTGTTCTGCTGTGACTACACAAGCCACGTTAAAGCTCTGCCACGGCAGTGCTCTAACATTGCCAGTGTAGACTAGCCCTAATTGAAGGTCTTTTCTTCTCTACTTCTGTAGGAGACCTATAATGTAGATCCTCTGCACCAGTGTCTTATTGAAGATCAAGTTGCACCAACACACAATGCCCTCTTTGTGTTAGCATAGTATGTATTTTAGAGGATTGCTGTAGCTACACCAGTCTAATGTAGATAGGGCCTAAAAACATGAATGAGATTCCCCACTTTTTTGTTGGAGCCCCCATTGTAACGGATGAACTATGAGGTTTCCTTTCCTGTTCCCCTTGCCTTGCCATAAGCTAATGTGATTCTGCTCCTGCAGGTTGGCAAGCACTGATGTTTGATCAGTTTTGAGAAGACTCTGTTCCAATAATTAAGGTGCATTAAGGCTTTAATTCTCCTCAGTAATCATGTGTGAGCCTTTTGAAATTTAATCCTTTACCTTGGCTGGAATTGCATCTAATAACCAGGTTCAAGTTTGTGGGAGCCTACTGCTGAATATGTTGGCAGGATGTTAAATTAATATAGACCCAAAAGCTGACCTGGCGAAGTGAAATGAAAACCTTGGGATTTTGTTTTTTCCCTGGTGCTGGCAACTTTACACAAATGCTTGCAAATATAGATTAACTTTGTGTATTGAGCACTTGGGCAGGGGAAAACTATTTTGATCCAGGAAAGTTATGCCGGTACATCAGCTATAAGCTACAGTGTAGTATTAGAGGGCAACACACAGCACCTCTTTAAACATAATGAAACTTGCAGTGAACATGTGTAAAACCACTTTCCCCAAGCAACTTTCTCTTCAGAAAATAAATTGGCTCACTGAGGTCAGATACTGTTTGTGCTTCAGTCTTTGAATCAGTGGAACAATACTATGCCAATTATATCAGGAATATTGGCTTTTGTTGAAAATCTTTCAAGTGCTCTTAATTGATAGAAGGAAAACCTACTAAATCAGAAATGCCTGAGCTGATGCAGAAGTATGATTTGAATATCCAGTGATTTCCAGATATCAAATCTTGTTACACACAAAGCTTTTTCTCTTTAGATCTTCACAGAAGTAGTGGAGAAGCAGGTTGGTCAGCACTTCCTAGCTTTAGTTTTTACTAAACATAATGTAACAACTTTGAACTATTGCAAAAACAATCATTTCAGTGCCATAAGATATCTAAGGTATTCTTTCTGGCATGGCTTTTTAAATCCTTTGTTTTGTGTTCTAACGTCCTGGAAACCTAAACCATTCCATGTAAAAACGTATGGGTATTTCTACCACAAAAATACAAGTTGTGGTGTGGTTCCCACCTAATACTGGAAAAATGCAGTCTTACCTTTCACAATCCCTCACGAAGACATGTTTGCATCACTTTTATGAACTTGAATTGAAACTAATGGACTTGTAGCAAAGCATGACAGTTTTTTGTTTTTGCATTCTTCAGTCCATAGTGTAGAATTCAGTGAAAGGTTAACTTTATTTCACAGTATCCCCATTTTAGCTATCAGACAATAGAGAAATATCTCTAGCTTTTAAATAGTGCATTTATTGTGAACAGTAGCTGACTATGTATTGTATATGGATTGCATAGATTTCTGTTCAAGGTTGCCTAACATTTTCCCTTGCCTTCATTGTCAGTTGCTTGTAACTGACACTTTTTTAGATGAACATGTTTATTCCCACTCTCTACCTCAGGCTGAAACTTTTCTGAAAAACTTAAGCAAAAATGGTAAATCCATTTCAGAGAACAAGATTAGGTGGAAAATAGTCATGCTAGTAATTTTTTTTGTCTCCTGACCACTTTGAATAGCTTTAGTACTTGGTGTCAACTCACTGTCATAAACATGCTAGGCTGTTTCCCTTTCACCATGTGTAACTTTTATTCCTCTGCACTTCTACACCCAGAACATAACACAAGCATCTTGTAGCAGGCGCTTTCCATGCAACCTTCCTCCTTAGCCCAGTTACTCTTAGCTTCCTGTTTCTTCTACTTATGTCCTCCCAATTACATCCTTAGCCCAGTAATTACCACCCAGGTGTTCACAATTAAGACTGTTTTATTAGTCACAGGTATTTTTAGTAAGTCATGGACAGGTCATGGGCAATAAACAAATTCACGGCCCATGACCTATCCATGACTTTTACTATATACCCCTGACTAAAACTTGACAGGGGGAGGGTGCAGCAGGCTCCCTACCTGGCTCTGTGCCTCCACCGCAGTAGCAGAGTTTGGGTCTGGTAGGGGGTTGGGGCACAGGATGGGGTGAGGCAGGCTCTAGGCGGCACTTACCTGGGGGGCTCCCCAGAAGCAATGACATCCCCCTTGCTGAGTTCCTAGGCAGAGCCATGGCCACGCAGCTCTGCATGCTGCCTCCACCTACAATCACCACCCCTGCAGCTGCCATTGGCTGCAGTTCCCAGCCAATGGGTGCTGTGAAGCCATCACTCTGTATGCTTCCTCTGTCTAGTAGCTGAGCGAGGGGGATGTCCACTTCTGGGGAGTCCCCCAGGTAAGCACCACCCAGAGTCTGCCTCACCCCAAACTCTGCTGCTGGGGGTGGGAATGGGGGGCACAGTGATCCCAGACTGCCCCAGCAGGGGCTGCCTGAGCTGCCACTGAGCCAGGCGCACCAGCTGCTGCAGAAGTCAGAGGTCACAGAAAGTCACGGAATCTGACTTCCATGACCTCTGACAAACCCGCATCCTTAACCATTTTCTATTCAGGTATTATGAGTAACTTCCTCCAGCTGGGCCTGCAGTCATGCCGCAGAAATGTCTGATCAGGGTGCTGCTGCTAGCACTTGATCATACTTTGATTGAAAGCCTCTTAGGGTAGGGCCAGACTAGTATATCTAGTATAGTGAGGTTATCTCCTGGTGCTACCACAATACAAATGATGATTAATCAGGAGTTTGGAGCAGAAAACTTGGAACTGAAATTTGACAGAGGGATTGTTTTCATAGGGGATAGTAATATTCCCAAATGTCCTCCAATTTGGATGAATTATAATCCAGATTCTTAAATTCTGGAAACTTGCTGTGCCTTTGCACAGCTGAATTTGTTAAACACTTGCTTCTTAATTTTCTGGAAATCTCATCACCACTGCTCAGGGTGAAGTTTTAAACTGCCTGCACCATCCTATTTTCCCACATCAAAAAACATATTAGCCTAGGTGTACTGGTCTGGGAACAGATGTCTTGAGTTCAGATTGCACCTTTACCACTGTGTTAAGATTACTGTGCACTTGGTGTCTAATAGAATAAATCCAGAATCCTATCCACTTAGCTACACTACCTTTCAGACTGTGCCAAATCCATATCCTTAGCTATGCTGTCTCCTAGTTCTGGTCTTAGATGACATTCCCTTCCCAGAATCAGGAACAGAATGCAAGTATCCTGATTCCCACCTTTCTTCTACTGTCCAGCAAATAGCAGTGTATTACATACCTCTTGTGGCTGTCCACATGGAGGAACTCCGTTTATATTTGCTATTGGTTACTCCGTTAGCTAAAGTGGTAGAATTGAGTGCTGTGAATCCGTCCAAGATTCAAAAACTGCGAATGAGTGTACTGGATTTGATTCCCTCCCACTCCCATAAATATAGAAAACTTCATGGGGAAAGTTTAATTGGGGGGGGGGGGGAAGGGACAACTAGGGTTACAAAATCAAATATTTGGATTAGGACATATCAGAAGTAATTACTCATGCAACCTTGATTCTGACTCCTTGTGCATATACTTTGATACACCCTTGAGTGACATGAACACATTCTATCTGCTATAGAATCATTGCCTCACTTCTGTGCAGTGTTAATTGATTTTGTAACCTTCATATCCTAACTAGGGAGGTGGGGGTGGGGAGAAGGGGTGTGTGTGTGTTTCCCAGCAGATTCACAATCTTTAATCTGAGACTCTAGGAGGTAGGAAGTGGGTGGTGGTTGTGGTTGGTTGGTTCCCCCCTTCCCCCCCCCAACTGTTTAAAACTCCTTGGTATAAAATAACAAATATGCTGAAGCTTTCTTGATCTTTGCAGATATCCGCTACTAACCATGTCGACAGAACTCCAGGATGCTCACCTCACAGAAGTGAAACCTCTGGTAGAGAAAGATGAGGTAATTTTAACTAAACAGTTACATTTTGTAATCTGGGACTTGCTTGAATTGCATTTTTTCTTCATCTGAAAAATTTGTTAAATTCTTAATCCTTTCAGAAAAAAGCAAATGTTAGGTATATGGAAACACTGGGGGCTAATCTTGCTGTCTGAAAATAATCAGAGTAGGATTGGGCCTTATCTAGTCCTCTAATTAAAAAACAAACCATGTATACTCAACCCCCCCCGCCTCCGTCATCTTTGGAAAGAAAATTTCATACAGGTCATACTATGACACACAGAGCAAGGAAGGCTGTCGTTTTCTTTTCCTTTCAGCCATTCATTCCTCATTCTTAGGGCTGGTCTGCATAATTTTTATACCACTTTGACTATCAGTTTAGAAACTGATAATGACATTGGTGCAATCCTCTAATGTGGATGCAGTTATATATTTACTGATAAACTTACAGAAATAAGCTGTATTGATAGAAGCACTTTAAAACAGCGCAAAAACTGTAAACTCACCCTTACTCTCACTGTTTCTACTTTAAGGTTAGTTGTCTTCCCCCATGTATTTTTCAACTTGCTCTCTTGTCCACAGCATTCAAGTTTCATGGCCATCCTAATCATCAATAGCACTAACACTCGGTGTGCTTCAGTGGCTCTGGTTCCACATTCTATTAAATATTCTAGATCACCTGTATTCTTGGCTGGAAAGCACCAGTAGTCCTAGAACATCTCATCCCAATGATCCATGAAGCAGCACCAATGTCCCAGACGTCGGCCAGATTGTTCTGTTAATCTGTGCAATTCTAGGCAAACAATTTTGCCTTCTCTTTTTCTGAGTGGAAAGTTGCTGTAATGGGAATACGTTCTTGGCAAATGTTTGCTATTGCCTGCGAATGGATCTCTCAATTTTTCCCTTCTTAGTGCTTGTCTACACCACACAGCTTTTAGCAACAAACAGCCTTGTCGCTGAAAGTCAGTGTGTAAATGCTGTTTGTCAGTACTTTGTCGGCACTTTTGCCAACAAAATACTTCCAGCCCCGTAAGCAGCATTAGCTTTGTCATCAGGAGAGTGCTTCTGCCGACAAAGCTGCATTCACACAGCCACTTGGGCAAAATTTTTGTTTTTTGCGGGGGGCAGGCGCTTTTTTAAATACCCATGAAAGACAAAAATTTTGTCTACAACTTTGCAGTGTAGACATAAAGCCTAAGTCTTGTTAACATGTGGTTGTAACTCCTGGCAACAGTAAATCTTGCACAGCTTTCTGCACTGTGTTCCATGCTAGAACTCTTAATTCCTATATTTGTAACTTTCTCTTTCATCCACCCACCTTCATTAAGCTTAGTTACACACCTCAAAACTTTGGAAATCCACTCACAAACCACTTTGTTTCAGTTGTGTTAAAATAGTTCTCTATTCTCCTTTATTACCAAGAATGCTTGCATGAAAACAATTTGGAACCTGGGTAAGAGGAGCAGGTAATTTGTTCAGAAACAACAATCCTCTTTTCATACTTTAAATTCCGGGTGACATTTGCAAGAGGAGAAGCACTGAGCTTTAATGTCTCGCCTTAAGCATGTATTATTTCTAAAAGATGTTGACATCTCTAACAAAACACTGCAGAACTCTCTGGATCTCTGTCATGGGCAGATGAAAAATTGGTCTTATTGAGCAAAAGAGGAATATATTACATGCTCTGACCCAAGATGCTACCTTAGTTCAAAACAGTCTAAGTAGCGCTCAATCTCTCTGGATGCACATTATTTACCTGCTTTCCAGCTCTAGAGTACCACAGAACCCTGTGGTGAATAAATGAATTAGCTATGCTTTCTACCATTAACATTTCCAGAGCCATCTATGACTTGTTCCTATGTATAACATTGTTCCTGGTTATAACCAAACAAAACCCATTTCCTACAAGATAGGAGGACTTGGTTTTTAAAAAAAAAAGACCAGCTCTCGGAGGCTTCAGAAACTTCTCACCCTGCAACACTGATGCTTTTGGGGGTTACAAACTTTACATTATATTTTACTGCACAATGAGATATTGCCTAGCTACCAATATAAATACCTTGCTTTCTATAGCCCTCTTGTAATCCAGACTCAGACTTCTGATAAAGCAATCATTCCATTGAGGCCTCATTTATATTTCTAATTGATAGTTTATCATGATGCTATTGGTCAAGACCAGAATGTTAGTTACTAAAGCAGGGGTTCTCAAACTGGGGGTTGGGACCCCTCAGGGGGTCATGAGGTTATTACATGGGGAGGTTGCAAGCTGTCAGCCTCCACCCCAAACCCCAGTTTGCATCCAGCATTTATAATGGTGTTAAATATATAAAAAAGTGCTTTTAATTTATAAGGGGGATGTCTCACTCAGAGGCTTGTTACTTGAAAGGGGTCACCAATAGAAAAGTTTGAGTACCACTGCACTAAAGTATTCTGGTTTAGTCTTCTGGGGTCTCATTGCCTCTGGTGGTCTGTTTGTTCTTTTTGCATGTATATTTTTCCTTTCAGCCCTTTCCCTGGTGTAGCTTGATGAATATGAAGTTCTAGGTCCTGCTGCTCTTATCCATATTGTCCTCAGCCACCATCTCCTTCCTAGTTAAATTCTCTGTTCTCAAAATATATGCAGCTAATATGTACACTGTTTATTTTATTGCATGTAGAAATATTTAAGATGGCATACATTTAGCTCTTTATTGTCTTAAGGCGGTTATAAAACCTCTTGGCTTGCAGGGGTGTGTGTGTGTGGGGGGGGATGTGGTACCGTATGCCTACTTTGTGTTGGGCAGCCTTTAATGGCTTGTTTAATGTTGGGCGGACACCAGGGTTAAGCATCACAATCCTTGTTTATGCTGAGGGTTAAATCTCTCCTGCCTTACACAGACAAGTAGTCCCATTGACTTCAGTGGAAATTCACATAAATGAGTAACAGCTGCATAAACATGCACTAACATTTTCACAGCTCGTTCAAACATGGGTTCTCAACCTTTCTCTTTTTGAGGCTCCCCAACATGCTATTCAAAACTCCATGGCCCACCTGTGCCACAACTGCTTTTCTGCATATAAAAGCCAGGGTCGGCTTTAGGGGGTAGTGAGCAGCGCAACTGCCTGAGACCCATGCCACAGTGGGCTCCACAAAGCTACATTGCTTAGGCTTCAGCCTTGGGTGGTGGGGTTTCAACCCCATGTGGCAGGGCTTTGGCTTTCTGGCCCTGCTTGGCAACCCCCCTGAAACCTGCTTGCAGCCCCCAGGGGGCCTCAGACCCCTGGTTGAGAACCACTGTTCTAACATAATGTAACTTTCCAGTGGAGAGAAGCCCTAAAAGAGTGCTACCTAGCTGCTAGAACAAGGAATGGAAGTTAAAATTCTTGGATTCTATTCTCTGTTCTCAGTCCATTGACTTAATTCATTACTTTAGGTTAATCATTAGCTTCTCTGTACTTCACTATACATTCTACAAATTAAGCAAGTATATCTCTTGAAGCATAACTAGTGTCTGTAAAATACTTGGGGCTAAATTCTTCACTTGCTGAGTAAAACTCCCACTGAAGGTAATGGAAGTCTTACTGTATTTTGGTGGGGAGCGCTTTTGAATGTGGTCTTTTTTTGTAAATTTATTTAATTCAGACTAATTTTGCAGCTGCAATGCATATCTGCATTAATAGGTTACAAATCTCTCTTCACAGGCAATCACTCGCCTTCTTCCGGATTTTGATGTTCAGGCAAGTAAAAACACTTTTTTCCACTCTCCCATTTGGTAAATCAAAATTTATGCGAAATCTGATCAAGTGTGTAATTACAAAGCATGAAGCTGAATAGTATCAGAATTATTTCATAATGTTGTAAAGAGGACTATTCAGGAGAGGTCTTCAGAAACTGGTTCTGAGGAAGTATCCACTTAAAGAGGAAAAAGCATTGCATTTTGCTAAAGAGGATGTGACTGGCAACCTGGTTGAAGGTGAAATCAATTGTTCTAAGAATTTTCTTATATTGCAGTGAAGTACGTGCACTTCCTCTTGGCAGGTAGGTCTTGTATGTCTTCAGTTTTTTTATATATAGTTTCTAGTTTCCAAGAGATTCTTGGCATATGTTGAGCAGTGGAAAGCAGTAAGTTTTTTGGAAAAATTACAAGTAAGGAGCAGACAAAGTCCATGGTCTGCAGTTCTAAACTTGTGAATCCTCCACATCCAGTTCAAAAAGTGATGTCTTTCTCATTAGCCACACTTGTCTTTGAAGGCCTGATAGACTTCCCAAATTCTTCAATCTCTTTACTACTTAAAGTTGTGGTGGCTCTTGTGTTTAGCAGTATGCTCTTTCGCCAAAGATAGTTGATCAGGCTAATCTAAACAAATGTCCAGAAACACTGCTTCCTATTCTTGCAGAGATGTAACTTTGAAACAATGGAAAATGTGAACATAAATAGAAAAATATTTTCATCCCACACTTGACTCAAATGGGAGTTTTGTCTGAGTAAGGACTGTAAGATTGTTCCTCTGTTCATACATCAGAATTTGCCAGAACCCATAGACCATGTAAAAAAAACCTACCCTTTTTGTGGGGGACCTTAACTTATAATTCTTGTCCAAGGGATGCAGTTTCCTCAAAGAAATGACAGGCATTAAATACAATGTCAGACTTCTGCTGATGACTAAGTTTGGGGAAGTAGATACTGGAAAGATGTGAACTTGCAGAGTACAGTATACTTTAAATGTATCTCTTTGCATTCTCACTTGAGTGCTGTGCAATTTTGCTATGAGAAATACAGCACTTAATAAACAAAGCAATTTTTTTCTTGGAAACCAGAACCCCAAACCCTCAAGTGCATCTTCTCATGGAGGCTTGTTCCTGTGTTTTATCTACAGTAAATATCTGTTTTATAGCACTCATTGAAGTAAATCCTCTTTCTATCTTTATGATTTTTGACAGTCTCTATTTTAAATATAACTGTAGTCAGCTAAAGAGTTGTTGCAAAAGCAGGCTGGTTGTTTTTGCAACAGCTGATGGAATAAACTAGTTAGCATGTGATTTCCTATTGCTTTTTTTAAGTAGCACATGGAAGATAAGCTTCCTGTTTGGGTCCAGATTGATCAATTGTTCCAAATTAATCTGAATCCCAGATTAAGTTTGCTAACTGGAGTATTGCAATATTTTGATTAAATGACTAGAAATGACCTTTTGTGTCCTATCTCTATTCTGACTACTTTAATTTCAAATTTGCTTGGTTTATAAATCAGAGTATTAACTGCAATGAAAAACCAAAAATAAAAATTCAGATATCAACCACTAATCCAGACCAACAATGTCCTGATTGTATTTAGCCAACAATAACTGTGTCAAATCTATGATCTTTCTCTTTGCTCTGCCTTACAAGACATCTGCCATCTTTAGTAGCAATTGTATATATTTTTTCTTTTTGAAACACAATAGTCCAGTATGTTGAATTGCTACTGGTGATAAGGAAGAGCACACATGTGCTGCTAATTAAGGTACCTAAAATTATGTATTTAAATAAGTGGCAACTTTTTTCAGAGGTGCTGAGCACCCACAAGTCAAATGTTAATGGGAGCTAAGCTGATCAGCACCTTGGGGGGGGGGGGGGGGGAAGGAATCTGCTTTTTTTATGCCTAAATATGGATTTGGGTGCCTACCTTTAGATTCAGAAATGTTGTTCAAAATCTTATGGGGCTATCTAAAATATTTGTAAACTAGTGACTTTATTTCTTCCAGTTAATGGAAACTTCAACCTTTTTTTCTTTGAGGCCCCCCCAACATGCTATAAAAATGCCACAACCCACCTGTGCCACAACTGTTTTCTGCATATAAAAGCCAGGGCCGGTGGTACAAGGTAGCAAGCAGGTCAATTGCCTGGGGCCCTGTGCCACAGGGTGCCTCACAGAGCGAAGTTGCTCAAGCTTTGGCTTCAGCCCCAGGTGGCAGAGCTCAGGGCCCTGGGCTTCAGTCCTGCATGGCAGGGCTTTAGCTTGCCGCCTTAGGCCCCAGCGGGCCCAACACTGGTCCTGCTTGGTGACCCCCTGAAACCTGCTTGTGGTCCTCTGGGGGCCCCCAGACTCCTGGTTGAGAACCACTGCTATAGACTGCTTCTGCAATGACATTTGAATTTCAGGAGATGTTTTAACTGGTAATTCAATTTGAGATTTGGGAGTAGGCATAGTCTGTTTTATATACCCACCTGAACTGTAGGACTTGGGAGAGAAATAGCCAGATTATGATAGTGGAAATTATCACTATCAAACATACAGCAAAACAGTCCCTGTCCTGAAGAGTTTATATAATCTAATACATTTACTCTGTGTGGAAGCGCTCCGCTAGGGAGCATAATAAAAACAAGGGAAAAGTTGACATAATTAACTCCTAAATTGTTTCTCATGTCTGGATCAGACTTGCCAAACCTGCGGGGGGGAGGGGAGGGTAGAAATTGGGCTTGGTTTTGGTTTAATTGGCTTGTGAGTTGCTTGTTGACTAGTTTTTGGCTTGGCTTTTTTATCTGCTCCTGGCAAGGGGGGGCAATCAGGGGACAGGGGGCGGGGGGGAAGGCAGTCTAGGTGCACAGTGGGCCAACCATAGTCTCAGACTGCATGCTGGGGGGATCCAGTCACATAGTGGTGGGGTTCTTGAGATTGGCTTGTTTTAGCCTTGTTTTGAAACGGGATTAGCGCTTTTTTTGGTCTTATTGTGGACAGTCAGGGTGCTTATTTACCGTGTGAAAGCTGGCAAATGTAGTCTGGATGTGTTAGTCAGTATTAGTTGGGCACTTAACCCTAAAACCTGAGTTACCACTTGGAATTGTTACATCGTAATTCATGAGCACTGGAAATTCTAGACATGAGGGGAGCTGTTTTAATACCAATCTATGCTAAAACTGATGCAGAATAGAGCATAAACTTTTTGGTTTTGCATCATAAATTTAGGACCTGTCTAAGCAGGTAAGGGTTGGTAGACATTATTGGTCATAAGTCTTTTCCCTACAATGATCGCAGTTCAAAAGTGGGTTATCAGCCATCAAACTTTTTTTATTTACCAAATAACTGAGTGCAACTGTTTCTGCTGCACTATAGTTGTAGGTGGCAGAGATGAGTTGCAATTATTTCTTAAAACTCCATGGCTATTGGCCATCATTGTTCACTGGTAAAGTGACTGTCCGTTCATCTCCCCCTACTGCTCTGTATCTTTCTTACAAAAAGAGCAATGTCCTAAATTGACAAGAGCCTATCTCTTTTCAGTACTTACAGGGGCAGATCCCCAACTGGTACAAGTAGTCATAGCTACAGTGATCAGCCCCATAGCTGTGTTCTCTCAAATGGATGGTTGAGGGGAGATGCATTGAAACACTACCTTGGCAAAATAGTGTAACCCATTTGCTAATTACGATGTGAACAATCACTGGCCAGAACTAGAGTGCCTGCAGTAAGGTACCAAAATGCCATCTAGACAGTGGTAATCGTGTTATAAATGGCCTGACTCTGAGGTACTGAGTAACTATTTCTATGGAATACTGTGGCACCCAGCACCGCTGAAATCAAACTGTTAAGGTGCCCAACTCCATGCAACTGAAGTAGGGAGATTTTGACCACTAAACTGAACACTGTCAACTTAAATGTAGGCTCCATGCTTAAACTTTGACCAAGCTTTTACACATAACTAAACATAGATAAAAATGTGGTGACCATCGTTAAATTCAGTGAACGCAGTTTTAGACCAACATTACCCTGCAATTAGAGAACCAAACATTGTGTGCTAAAATAGAAGTAAAAATGCTTTGTACATTTAAAAAAAAATCAATAGAGAAATAAAATTAAACAGAGAATGAACAGTAGTTAGTAAATGGAATTTTAAATTTTCACTTTCAATTATCCAAGAAGTTATAAGTAATATGGGTTTAAAACAAGCCTAAAGGTAGGATACAGTTTACACAAGTTTAGGTTAATAAGCCCCTTTCTTTATATTTAAAAAAAAAAGGCTGGAAACCTGCTTCCCTAGAATTTCTTGAAGGTGAGAGACCTAGTGTGCATAGAATGAGGGAATGGTACCTTTTTTAATAAATCCAAATAAAGCACTTGTCGAGAATAAGGGATTAAGAATAAGCTTAATCTTTCAAATAGTGTTGATGTAGCACTAGTTTGAGTTGAAACACAAAATATTTGGCTTCAAGCAAAATGCCTGCCTTATTTCTTTATTTTTTAGTGTCTACGATGGTCTGAGCATATATCCCATAGTTTAAAAACTATAAACATATATCCAACTTAACCACCTTCCTCAACAGTCTAAGGCTATGGCTACACTACGAGGCTTTTAGTGACATGGCTGTGCCGCTACAGCCGTGCCACTAAAAGGCACACAGTGTGGCTACTGTTTGTCAGCAGGAGAGAGCTCTCCTGTCAGCAAAGCACTGTTTTCTTCAGTAAAAACTTTTTTGTCGTTCGGGGGCAGTGTTTTTAACACCCCTGAACCACAAAAGTTTTGCGGACAAAGGGCCAGTGTAGCCAAAGCCTTAGAGAAGAGAGGAAATAAATGGTCTTCTCTGTATGCTATCAATGTACAAATTGCTTCATTCCTCTAACCGAATGACTACACAACAGAGTGTCATTTGACGACCAAAGTGTCTATTTTAAAATGGATAAACTCTTTTTCAGACTAAAACATCTTCTCTCAAATTGCATTATATAGAACATTCCCATAACAACTTTGTGTGATTTTTGTTTTTGTTTATAGGACGCTCAGTAGGGATGTGCCTTTTTTAAAAGCTAGAGATATAGGAACAGATGGCACGTTTGTCTTTTATCCTTCTATAGGATTAGTGTACCTTTGATTTTTTTTTCCAAGACAGTGTTTTAATACGAATTGGTCAGTGAAGAGCCTCTTAATATAACATTGACGTTGATTGGGATGTGCTGCCATCTGTTTTCAGTGCTCTACATTTTAAAACGCTCATCCCCAACATCACGTAGACAGATTTCTGGATCTGTAATAAGGATCAGTAGAGATGTGAAGTAGTTAGCTTTATATAAAGGACACTGGTTTAATTTGGCCAGGTATATGAGAATTTCTGGAATTCTTAATGATTAAACTCTGGTGGGGAAAATAGTCTGTCAGGTAAAAATCTGTACCATAGTCTCCTAATAAAGACTGAAGAATTACACCTCCTGTTAAGAACAGTTTTATTCACATCAACAATTAGAATTTTTTGTCTCCCAATCCTACGTGTGATTCAACCAAAAATAGTTTGGTGACACTAGGGGTTGAAGTTAAGACAAATTTTAGATTAGGCAAATTGGAATACTGAAGGGTCAGTGGGTTGTGTAGGTTAAATGGCAATGGCTTTGTTTAGTTGAAGTCTAAAGATCTTTCCATCAAATGGATAAAATGAAAAAGTATTTAAATTCTAAATTTAGACTCTTCTTATAAAAGAGGGGAGTTGCATTTTTTCCAGGGGCAACCACTGAAATGGAGAGAACATTTACAGCAGCTACCATGCAGTAGTATTCCATACCAGTATCTCTAGCTAGAATAAAAAATAATTGTAGGGTATTGAGGTGTACTAAATCTATAAATGCTATAGTTCAGGGGTCGGCAACCTTTTAGAAATGGTGTGCCAAGTCTTCATTTATTCACTCTAATTTAAGGTTTTGTGTGCCAGTAATACACTTTTAACATATAACTATACTATTGTATATAAATGTTTAAGAAGCTTCATTTAAAATTAAATTAAAATGCAGAGCCCTCTGGACCGGTGGCCAGGACCCAGGCAGTGAGAGTGCCACTGAAAATCAGCTCGTGTGCCACCTTCGGCACGCGTGCCATAGGTTGCCTACCCTGTCTATAGTTCATGCCTTGTTTAGAAAATAAGCCATACAAGTGCAAAGTAACAAAAAAAAGTAGCCCTTTTAATCATTCCTGTTGGAAGAAAAAGTGCTATTTTAAAGTCCTTGTATACCTTCTAATTCTTACTAGAAGCTTCTTCAAACTCAGTACTCTTCAGAAAAATGTGTATCTAATTTTACATTTGGGGGGGTGGGGGGGAATGTAGACTTCGTGATTAAAAGCTTTGAATTTTCTTGTATCTGAAATAGTTGAGTTCTGCTTCTACCAGTGTATGTGACATTTAACAGGAGTTGCATCCAAAATTAATTTGACTTGGGTGTATTAAGTGTGGTTGTATTTTTTCCTCCCCCCCCCCCTCAGAACAGGTTGTTCAGCATTATGTACAGTGGAGAGTTGCACTTTGTCTGAACTGTATTGAATAGGCATGTCTTCTGATCAAACCTGACTCAAATCCTATTTAAGAATGACGTCCTCCTAAATTAGTTTGTTTTGGTTTTCTGTCTGGAGCATCACGGGAGCTGTGAGCTTATGCAGAATAGCAGCTTGTCTATATAACCCAGTTTTCTACAGAGTAAAACTAAAACCTGCTACTTGTTTCTGCCTGGTGACTTGTTGGATTTATCACACTGCTGTTTCTAAAAATGGTGCTGGATGTGGAAGATACTGTTTACCTAATAAATAATGCAGTAAGTATTGAGATCTGGGGGGCGGGTGTGAAAATACTTTTGAGACTGATTGTTAGTGACATTGAACATAGGTCAGAAAGTGTTATCTAGGCTCATTTAGTGTTTGTGGGTCTTGCAATTTTGGTGCAGATACAACCAAAAATGTGACTAAAAAGAGAAACTTAATGCTAGAATTTGTAAATTCTACTTTACTTTAGTATTAGATGTCTAAGGTGTACTATATTTTTTTTTTATAATTACTGAGTTGTGAATTAGATTAAAGGTGAAGGTTTTTTGTTTTTTGACCCTACTTATAAGTATTGGATATTTTGGCTTTGTACTGTAAAGGTGTTTGGATGTGTATATATATTCATTCCTCTGTGCAGTCCTTTATTTAATTTGAGAAAAACAAAGCTATCCTGAAAGTATGCCTTAAGGCAAAGCTCTTTATTTTTCTTTAATTTTTTTTAAAGGCAAGTTAAAAAGAAAATGCATGCCTGGAGCTGGCAGGGTGCCAAAACATTGGGTGTCTCCATACCATACAGTACAGTGATGGGATATCTAGGAATAAGGTTCAACTAAGCACTCTTGCTTTTACCTGAATTTCATTGCTTGGCTAGTCAGACTCATTACACTTGAGCATAATCTTTTGTGGTTTACCTTTCTTTGAGTTTTTATTTCAACTATCTTTAGTACTGATTTTCACAGAATCATAGAAATGTGGGGCTGGCAGGGACATTGAAGTCCTTAAATTCAGCCTCCTGTGCTGAGACAGGACCTAGTAAACCTAGACTATCTCTGGCAGGTGTTCATCTAACCTCATCTTAAAAACCTCCAATGATGGGGATTCCAACTTCCCTTGGAAGCCTATTCCAGAATTTAACTACCTTTACTACAGATTAAGCTCCTTACTTCTGGTCTTAATTCCAGTGGAGATGGAGAACCATTGATCAGTCCTCTTGATAACGGCTCTTAACATATTGGAAGACTATTAGGTCCCCTTACAGCCTTCTTTTTTTTTTTTTAAAGACTAAACTTGCAGAGGTTTGTTTGTTTTTGTTTTAACCTTTCCTCATAGATCAGGTTTTCTAAGTCTTTCATCATTTTTGTTGCTCTTCTCTGGATTAGTTTCAATTTGTCCACATCTTAAAGTGTGGCACCCAGAATTGGACACAATATTCCAGCTGATGGCTCACCAGTGCAAAGCAAAGTGGGACAATTACCACCTGTGTCTTACACCACTTCTGTTAGTAGATCTCAGAATACTAGCCCTCTTCCATAACTGCATCACATTGCTGACTCATAATCAATTTGTGATCCGTTATAGCCCCCAGGTCCTTTTCAACAGTACTACTGCCTAGCCAGTTATCCCCATTTTGTAGTTGTGCATTTGATTTCTCCCCCCCTTTCTAAGTGAAGCACTTTGCACTTATCTTTAATGAATTGTATCCTGTTGATTTTTTTCATAGATTCTAGGACTGGAAGGGACCTCAAGAGGTCATCGAGTCCAGTCCCCTGCCCGCATGGCAGGACCAAATACCGTCTTGACAAATTGGTCTAGATCATTTTGAATTCTAATCCATCCTGAAAAAGGCTTGCAACCCCTTCTAGCTTGGTTGGCAAATTTTCTAATCATACTCTCCATTCCATTATTCAAGTCATTATTGAATAGTACCAGACCTAGGACTGACCCCTGTGGGATACCAGTGGATATGTCCTCTGTTTGACAGTGAGCCATTGGTAGCTGCTGTTGAGTACAGTCTCACAACCAGTTGTACATCTACCTCATAATTTCATCTAGACCTTACTTCACACATGAGAATGTTATGTGGGACTGTCAAAAGCCTTACTAAAATCAAAATGTCTGCTGCTTTGCCCCATCCTCTAAGCCAGTAACCCTGTCAAAGAATCAAATTAGGTTGGTTTGGCATGATTAGTTGGCTGTTCCTTAACCCTAATATCCCTCTAGCTGATTGCTTTACTTGTTCCAGCATCGTTGAGTATCAAAGTTAGGCTGACTGGTCTTTAATTTCCCAGATCCTCTTTGTTCCCTTTTTTTAAATGTTTTTATGTTTGCCCTTCTCCATCTCTGTGGGAACCTCACTTACCCTCATGAGTTCTTGCAGATAATTGCTAATGGTGCTGAGATTGCTTCAGCTGGTTCTTTAAAAATTCATCCTAAGGTACTTATCAGGCCCTACCAACTTGACTGTATTTAACTTATCTAAATATTGGTATGACATTCCCCTGGTGTTATCTGGACCATTGATCTGCTAGGCCACTTTAATCCTTGATTCTGGGAGCCAGCCTTACCCTGCTCTGCTGTGAGAGCCCCCACTCCCAGGCTGTTCACACACAGCCTCTAGCATTTAAGCTGCTCCCAGCTATGTGAGTGAGCACTTTTGGCTAGCTGCTGCTTGGATTGTACAACCAAATGCCATTAGCCAATATCTCTGGTCCCAGACACAACCCTAGGAACATCTGTCTTGCAGTGTCCAGCAGGCTTAACTGGACACTGCAAGCTTATATATGTTTGTCAATTTAACAAAGAAATTGATATGTACCAGGCTTGTTATCCCAAGGGGAGTGTATGACACACTTCAACCAAGCGCACTGAATAAACAAACAAATTAACTACAGAAGATTTTTTAAGTGATTATAAGTCAAAACATAAGTCAGATTTGGTCAAATGAAATAAAAGCAAAACGTATTCTAAGCTCATCTTAACACTTTCAGTGCCCTTACAAACTTAGCTGCTTCTCACCACAAACTGGCTGGTCGCCCTTCAGCCAGGCTCTCCCCTTTGATCAGCGCTTCAGTTGCTTGGTGATGTCTGTAGACCGAGGTGGAAAAGAGAGAGAGAGAGCGTATGGCAAACATCTCTCCCTTTTATAATGTTTCTTCCCTCTTGGCTTTTCCTCTCCCCCACCACCGCTTCAGTCAGGTGAGCATTATCTCATCATAGTCCCAAACTGACCAAGAGAAGGAGGGGGGGGGGGGTGTGACTCAAGAGTCCAACAGATCCTTTGTTGCCTAGCCCGGTGTCCTTTGTTCCTAGGGTGACCACAGATGTCCCGATTTTATCGGAACTGTCCCGATATTTCCTTGTTTGTCCCGCGTCCCGACCGACGTGCGGTCAGGACGCGGGACAAACAAGGAAATGCGCCGGAGCCTGGAGCCCAGAAGTGCTCGCACCCCCCCCCCCCGCCCCGACTCCACCCCCTCCTCCCCCGATTGGCTCCCTCCCCGAATCCCCGCCTCTTTCCCAGGCTCACCATTCCTCCTCCCTCCAAGCGCTGGAGGGAGGCCCGGGAGACTTAGAGGGAGCGCGGGGCCGGGGTGAGTAAGAGTCCGGCCTGGCCCCGAGCAGGCAGGACCCAGTTGGGTGGTAGGGAGAGGAGGGGGGCTGCCCGCAGGGCCAGGTGGCGGCTGTTCTTCCCCCCCCCCCCCCCCGGCAGCGGGACTCGGGAGCAGCCGCTGCTGCAGCTCCCACTGCCGCGGGGGAGGAAGCGGCCATGGCGCTCGGCGGCTGCAGCTCTGGCGCCCCCGAACCCCCGAGCTGGGGCCTGCTGCGGGGACCCAGTAGCACACACGGTGCGCCCAGCCCCATGCCAGTCGCGTCTGGGCTGCTCCCCAGGTGGTGCTATCCCGCAGCGGCCCCAGGGCGGAGGCATCGGCAGCCCAGCCCTGTTCGTTCCCCAGCGGGACGGGGGGGCTGGGGCCTGCTTTTAATATTCTATTAATATTAACTACGCCTAGGGTGGAGGAGTATGCTATGGGACTGAAAACATTGATGTATTTCTCATGACTAGGTAGTGTAAGTCCATATCACTAGATAAGCATTACATTGACCATAATGTAGACTACTAACATGTGAATAAAATATTTCACAAACTCCTGTATTTTCCACCACCTCTTTTGGTACTTAAAAACATAAGGAGACTTAGTTGAGAATTTAGTACTAATGGGTGGGTGGGGGTGTGGGGGTGTGAAAACTTCAAACTATTAATTTTTTTAAATCATGCAGATACTAGACTACAGTACAAGATTGAACCACAACTCCTACAGCTACTGCTCCTGAGGACATTCTGCAACAAAATAAATTCTGCATGCAATATTTTAAAATTCTGCAAATTTTATTTGTCAGAATAACATTACATAATCACACTAGTTTCATTTATTTTGGTAATTTATTTCAAAATGCCAGTCAGCAAGTATGTCTGTAACAATACAGATACACAAAATTCCCCCAGAAATAGTGTTAAAGAAACCCCTATGAAAACCCAGTTCCTGTTTCTCTGCCCCCTCCTCCCCTAGAGGCCAGCTGGGGGGTCAGACACCCACAACTCTCCTCCTCCCCTGCCCCATAAGCCAATACACCCAAACTCAGTCGCAGGGCCCTCCTAGCCCAGGTACTCGTGTTCCCTTCTCCCCCAGAGCCCAGACACCTGCCCCCTCCACACACCAGAGCCCAGAGGGAGATACAGCCTGATAGTTGGTCCCAGGCTTGCACAGAGTTTTCTTTGCACTACCATTTCTTTCCCTCAGGGCATGCTGGGAACTGCAGCTGCCAGGAACCCTCTAGCTCCCTCCCCTAAGCAGTGTCTTGTGTGTGTGAGATCTGGGCTCTGTTGGATCCAGTGGCCACTAGTGGCAGCCAGCAGCACTGCAGCCTATTACTGTGGGGAAAAGGAAATTCTTCCCACATGACGTTAAATTTCTTCAAAAGTCTGCATTGTGCAGTGGGGCAGAATTCCCCCAGGAGTAAGCTACTGATATCTGCTTAATGAGAAACAGCCCCCTAACAATGGCCTTCCACAGAGTTGCTGTAAGATGTTCTAAACTTCAAACTAGTGCAGTATAAGGGTTTGTCATTTAACACTTGCAGGCATAGCAAGGGGTGGCTGGTTTTTTTTTTTTTAATTTGTACTACTTATTTGTATTTGTTTTTTAGTGTCTCTTCCTCTAATGGAGTTAAGATTTGGGCTACCACTGGTTATAATACTCATGAAGTGGCTTTATCTAGTACTGACCACAGATGTATAGAGATGATGCAGTCATCCTGATATCTGAGTGTGACATTTTTGTGTGTGGATGCTTACAGTAAAAATCAATGAAGTTAACAGGGCACTTTACTTTAAAGTAATAACCTTTACTATGGCAAAGGGCTATGTTGTAGTCATCACAAGCACCACAGTGTGGGAATTCTTGACAAATGCTATCTTACTTATCTCTCTAATATCTTGATCAACATGGCTACAACAGCACTGCATGTGACTCATTCTGATTTCTGTACATGCTGTTAACGGTGGTTATTTATTGGCCAAGGTTGCAAGGCCTTGTAATCACTTCAAAGCCTTTCTCTCTTTGGATAATGTAACACTAACTTTTGAACACCATATCCAGTCGATCCCAGAACTTCAGGGAGTGTTCAAGACATTAGAGGGCAGAATGTTTTTTGGTGATAATTGGAAAACTGAAAGGAAGAAATTGGGTGTCGGGGGGGACACGACACATTTACCCTCTAGCATCTGGTTAGCAGAGCTAGCAGCTTCAGCTGCCCATTTAAGTGTCTGTAGATCAAATAACCAGTTGATGGCGTCCATTAATGCATTCCGGGATAACAGAACCCTTCACTTTAGGTCTGCCCATTTCCTCAATACATTTGAGAAATGTTGACATCCTGAAAGACCAAAGAATGGGGCAGGAAGAGTGGCAGGCATGTGAGATTGGAGATGCACATAGAACCCCGGTGTGGGTAGAATGGGGACCATGGTGGGAGACCCACAGATCCTCTGGCATGGATGGGGGGGTGATCAATTCTGGTATGGGGGGTCATCCTAGCCTTGGCATGAAGGAGGGTTGCATTGGGTCCCTAAAATAAAGGGGAATGGGAGGATGGCACATGGAGTTTGTGGTGGAGAATAGAGGGATACAAGGAACCCTTTGTGTGTGCAATAAGCTTGGCCTAAAGAAGCAACAAAGTGTATGAACCCCCCCCTGTCTTATTTAGTCTGATTTTTAAAACACATCTATAGACACCCATCCAGTGCTCTTGACATCTATCCCATAAAATAAAAATGACCATGAACTTGGTGTCTGTCTCAAGAGTCTAAATATTGCTGTGATGAGTTCCTTAAGGTTTTTCCTTTCACTTTGAATGATGTTCAAATTATGCTGGATGTGCATGATGCAAAAGATCTAGTAGTATTTACTGAGTGGAGCATTAAAATAAGTAATCAATTGTTCCTTATTTGCAGGAGCAAGATATTGAGACTCTGCATGGCTCTGTCCATGTTACTATGTATGGGACTCCCAAAGGAAACAGGCCTGCCATCCTAACATACCATGATATTGGATTGAATCGTAAGTGTGATCTTTCATACAACAGCACAGTGATGGCCAGCTGTAACAGCTGATCACTCTGTGGTTCTTTAACTTACAACTTGCCATGATCCTTGCAGCACATAATTTTCAGGGGTAAAATTAGGATCCTGGTGTGGGAGCTTGCCAGTAAATTGTTGCACAGTGCAGGTTAATCCAGATTGGCCTTCGCTGCATCCCAGACTTTGCTGTGAGCCATTATATGCAACAAACCACCATGGAGGTACAGATGAACAAGGGGCCCAGACTTTGTTCCTGATAGAAATGGGCTAGCTGGCAGTCAGGAGGAGGGACTTGAGGCTGAATGCAGGCAAATATGAGTAGAAGGTGGTGCCCTTTGACAGGCTTTCTACTAAGATAAAGGGCATCAAAAGACTAATTGTTGGCTTGTGTGGAGCCACTCTTTCCTCTCATAGACATGACTTTCTTAATACCCTGATTTAAGGGACAAAGTGGCTTGAGTTCTAAGTGGATTTTTCCCTCTGTATAAATCCTTGTACCTATAAATAAAATCTTTCTAGATGAAAGGCGAAGGACCTCTGGGTCAAAAATAGCCTATATTTGGGGACCTTCCAAGCACCATGCAGCAACGTGTGCTTGATAGGGATTTTGGAGTGGGAAAAGGGTATGTGTCACAAAATGACACAAGGGTGGAAAGAAGCTTGTGGAAGATTCCTTTTTGAATAATTGTCCTAATACTGCCGAGGGTTTTTATGTATTTAGCTACGTCTAGAACTTTGTATAGATTCAAACTAGAATAAATCGGTGGATGATGAAATGGTGTCAGCGCAAAGTGTGACGTTTCTCTTCAGTGCTGCATGGTTTAATCTTGTATAGATGCAATCCAATAAAATGCCAGTTTGACAAAAAAGTCAAAATCTAATACCAAATATGTTTTGGCCACTGTCACTCCACAAGACTCGACACTTCTTTACTCAGTTATTAAAGTTTACTATTGGACACTACCACATTTAGGATTAGGGGTCCATTGTGCTGCCTGTAAACACAGAAAGCAATGGTCCCTGCTCCAAAGAGTTTACCTTTCCATCAGTAAGCCTATTGTAACTCATTTCTTCATGGTGGTTTGATAGAAGCATCCCTATATTTCATTTCGTATTCTCCATGGATTAGGGACAGGTGGCCTCTGGGCCTTAACAATTGTTGAGATTGTAAGACTTCTATCTAGGAAGGAAGAAAAACCTGTCTTTATGCTATGTAAAGTTTTATTGCTCATCACATTTTATACTAAAACTATTCAATTCTTAAGTTACATGTGATGTTAAAGGAGTTGATATTTAAACATTTTTATGCTAACTTTGCTGTTACTTACCTTGCATTTTAACAAGGGAAGGGTTTAAAAAAATTAATTTACCCATTTGTGGTGCATTGCCTAACTTCTGGATTTCTTTTCATTTTGAACAGTATAAATAGGTTATTTCTATCTGGGTCTCACCCTAGTGCAATACAGCTGGCATTAGGTTTTAAGTTCAGGAGGAAATGAATAAGCCTTAAACAGGCATCTGCTGAAACTTTAATGTGAGAAGTTCATATTTCTAAAGAACCCTAAATTTTAGGCCTAATCTGTTTGATAGCATTCCTGTAAAAATTTTCATCTTAATGTATTCTGCTTGTAGCTACCATAGGAAATCTCAGACTAGCTTGGTGTAACTTGCAGTCCTTGGACATAAGGACAAGAGAATACTGCAAAAAAAGATGATTGACTTTGGATTCTACTTTGGATTTGCCTTTTCCCCCCTCTCCCCTTTTATTATAACCCTAAGAAAGATGACTAAATGGAAGTTGTTTTAAAAGCCAAATCCTGGGATAAACACTTCTACCCCACCTGACTTCTAGTTTAACTTTCATGTCAGGAATTTCCTTGAAACTTTTGGTCTGCCACAAATTTTGACCAGGAGTGCCAGAATTTAACCACTTACATGAGAAAATTTCTTGAGAAACAGTTCAGTTTTCTGCCTCAAGGTGTTAAATGGTGTTAAAGTAATAAAGCAAGTTATCTTTGGAGCAGGATTTTGTTAATCCCCTTTCTAACAATAAAGAGTTGCCAATTCTTCAAGAATGTAACAGTTGAACCGGTTGAACCATACTGCAAATTACTGAAAAATTAAATCTGCAGAGAAACTTAAAGAAACTCAGACTAAAATACTCAGACAAACTCTCAAATTGCAGTTTCTTGTGATAGCTGGATTAAAACTGTATAAGCCATTCAGTCTTTCATCTTAATGACTATTCTGTTCTTTCCCCCTCTGTTTCTTGAAGACAAAACTTGCTTCAACCCCCTCTTCAACTTTGAAGATATGCAGGAAATAACACAGCACTTCGCAGTCTGTCATGTGGATGCACCGGGGCAACAAGATGGAGCAGCATCTTTCCCAGCTGGGTGAGTTGGAGCTGGGGAAAGATCTGGATGCTTGCAGGGTTGGCTTGTTAACTGGTCAGAAAAGAATATTCTTGATCTGCAGTTTTAATTTAGAAAGAACTTTTGTGGAAACTTCTGTATGTTCTGAACTGGTATCGGTAGAGAATCTCCACTTAAATCAGTGGTGTGATAGAGATCAGAATCTGGGTCTGCAAATTCACACTTCAATATGTTATTTCTTAAATGAGACTCTGGTCCCAGAGTGGTTCTCAAAGCAATCTGTGCTTTGGTCAGTTTAAATTATGAATCAACTAATTTACTCTCTAAAGAATGTCTTCCAGCTCTTTTATTCCTACTATTGGGGTGGATCTGTATCTTGTTCCCTCATAGCTATATCTATCCAAAGTACAAACATACAATGAAATCAGAATAAAAACAATATAGGTATTTATCTCAATTTTTGTGGTATCTTTAGACAGTGTAATTTATAAATTACTTTTATAAAAAGCAGTAAAACAGAACTGATAAACTAAAATGCTAGTGCTACTTGGAAAATCCAATTTGCTGACTATATTAACAAAAATAGTTCCTTAATAGGATGCCTTATACATCTTAAGCTGTTAGCTCCTGAGCATTGTTTTGTAACCCTGCTGAAAATCTTTTGTCCTGTTCAGTGTGAATTTTTTTGTACTAGTAAAGTCTTCCAACGTGTAAAAGGATTATCTTGGCCAAAGTGTGTCTGATGTTTTAGCCAAATAAGACTGGATTGCCCTAAGTTAAGATGTATTTTGGATAATACTCAACATGATATAGAAGGAATTGCCAACGGGCAAAGGAAGTAAGAGTTGTACCGTGTAAGAGCTAGGTATAGTAGTACTAATTAATTAGCTTACTTTTACCCCTGTTATGTGAGTTGGGCTAGATCGCTTACTTTTAAGCAGGTATGGCAATGAGAAGTCTCGTTGGAAAAGATTGTGAGCCAGATTCTCAGATGGCTTAAATTGGCATAGCTTCACTTACATCAGTGGAGCTACACAGATTTTACAACAGCTGATAAGCTGACCTTGTGTGAATTCAGTGTACTTCTTGGTGCAAGAGCTTTGTCTCTCATCTACTCAAACTTGTAGATTTTGTGCTTCTAAGCAACCTAACCGCTGACGCTGCCCAACATCTCCTATAACAGACTTAATTAAAAAAACAAAAACAAAAAACACAACCTAGGAATTAGACTAGGCCTTTGTCTATGAAGCCTCTAAGCTAGATAGCTCATACCAGTTTGAGCAAAATCAGGTATACTGGCAGAAAGCAACTATAGGACAACTATATCTACACTGGGGCTTTTGCCAGTATAGAAATGCGGTCCCACAAAAAATCACACCCCTAGCTGACATTGCTGAAAATACTACATGCACCACAGTCAACAGTGTTGTTGCTTTCGCTAGTTAAGAAACTCATGCAATTTGTACATGTTGTGGAATATCTTCTCTTTGGTGCTTGCTGTCGTTTTGAGTGGCCTGTCAGGAATGCCACTTCAGTCTCTGGCGGGGCCACTGGATTAGATTCTTCCCCTGTGCCAGTTTGTCTTCTGTACATAGGTTCTTAAACCACGTTGATAGAAATAGTTGGAAAACTGTGTGTGTGTGTGTGGGGGGGGGGGTTTGTTTAACCTAACACTTTTTCTAGCCCAAAATGGATAGAGATAGCAGTGTGGTGTCAATTCAGATATTTCTTGTTGGTGGAGTGGGGTGGCAAATTCTAGCCCCTGCCTCCCTGTCAGGGACCCTATTCTAGTCCTTGCTCATCCCTCCTCCCCAATCTTCCTGCAGAGACCCCTGTCTCTGTCGACCGGGAAGTCTCCCCTTTTTTTACTCTCAGTGCGTGAGCCAGTGCCACCAGGAGTTGAGTTCTCTGTGGACTCCCCTGTATGCTGTTGTAGAGGAACACTTTGTATGCCAGGTCGCAACAGCATTTGGCCCAGCTTCCCCTTTATCTGGGGGTGGCATTGCAACCCCATGAGCCAGTTTGCAATGCCACCCACTGAAATTTGGCCTGGCTGCCTCTCCTGTCTGTACAGAGGGATGGCGGGTCAAATATCAGTGATGATGCAACCATGCGGCCAGAGTAATGCTCCAGCAGCAACTGTATTGATTTAAGCAGGGTTCTTCTTAAAAGTGGTCAGGTCATGGCCTATGGAACTTTGAGCAAGTGCAAAAACTGGCTGGGGGCAGGGATGATGGCATTCCCCCTTGCCCCAATTGGCATCACAGAGAGAAGAGAGCCTCCTTTATTCAAAACATTTAAATGTAGTTCTATCCCACTGTTAAGTGCCAGCATTAATTGGGGGTTTGTGGTTCAAGGGGGAGTAGGAAGCCAAATACCTTTCCTCTCTCTTTCATGACCCAACATAGCTTCACCTCAAGGAAATTGATAATGAGTGAAAGTAGGCACGTCACAGGAGATAGCTGTGGTTTTCTGCCGAGTGGTTTTTAAGAGAGGCTCATCAGTTATTCAACACTAGTCAACAGCAAGGGCTTCATTTTGCTTACCCCAGTAGCATCTACTTTGGTGGGATAATTCTTGGATTCCAAAACAAAATCCACTTGGACGCCTTCTATAAAAGTCCTGTATTATTGCCCTAGTAGGGGCCAGGACTTCAGGGTATTAAAATTCTGACCAGTTAGTAATGAGTTAATTCCCAAAATTTTGCCCAGCTAGCCATTAGCTGATTCTCTTATTGTCACAATAGACACACTGACTGTTAGACTTGCCGTAGGTTAATACTAATAATGAAGTACGCTTAAGGCAAGTGGGCTTATTTTAAACCCCGGGGGCAAGCTGGCATAGTTCTGACTTTAATAGAGCTGCACCAATTTAAATCTACAGTGAATTTGACCCTTAAACTTCTCCAGCATATTCACTGCATGGTGGGATTTAGGGCACATTTTGTTTGGTTTTCTGATGCTTTCTTAGGCTTGTTAGCTAGTAGGCAATAAATCATGTGGGAAAAAATTACACACAACTTTTTTTTGCTGAAACATGCTCTAAAGGGGGAGTTTGTTCGGTCATTGAATTTAGGCAGTAAACAGTCTCCTTACTAAGGAAGCATCTAATGACCAAAGAACAAAACTGAGTCAAGAGCTCTGCATTTAATTGCTCCTGCTACAAAACTAGTGGCATTAGGCAAGTCACTTACCTTTATAGTTGGTGGTCAACATTATTTTTTTATTAAACTTTTTTCTATAAAATGCGGTCTAGGTTCACGAAACACTTCTGTTTCAACAAGATCAGTCAGGATCTGGGTGGGGGGAGGAGAAACTCTACAGTAGCCAGTAGTCTGGCACTCACCTGGGATGTGGGAGGTCCAGGTTTAAGTCCTGGCTCTGCTTAATTCCTGCAACCCAGGTGAAGTGCCTTAATCCGCGGGCTATACAGTCAGTTTCTCTGGCACAGTGAACATTTAATTTGCACACAGTGGAATGGCTCCAACTGGAGAGATGGAGAGACTGCTGCTGTAGCCTGGTGGTTAGGGCACTTGCCTGGATTGTGTCTCCGCTCCAAATCAGGCAGAGCAGGGATGTGAACCTGGGTCTCCCATGTCCCAAGTGAGTGCCCCAACCACCAGGCTGTTTTACAAAAACTCATGATGGCTTTGGTTCCATATCTGAACAAAAACATATCAAAATTTAATTTTTTTTCATGAAATGTAACTTTCCTTGCCCGCCCCCCCCCCCCCCCGGCTCTCCTTACACCATTTGCAAAATGATGACTTCATCATTGTACCAGTGCTGAGGCTTAATTGTTTCTAAAAGCACTCACAGATCCTTGCCTGAATTGAGCCAGAAGTGCAAAGTGTTATAGATGTAACACCTACGTCTTTTTTCTTCAATGTCTGTCTGCTCCAGTGGATGAAACCTTCCTGGCATGTATAATTACCAAATTTTACCAATACCTTTTTCCTGTAGATACATGTATCCCTCCATGGATCAGCTGGCAGAAATGCTCCCTGGGATCCTAAAACAATTTGGGTGAGTAGAGTTGTTTACTAATCATTCAGCCTTCATTTTGGTCTTTATAGTCTTCTGACAGTTCCTTCAACATGTGGTGTACTGAATAGATAAGAAAGTTCACCTAACTTTTGGGAGAATGTGTCCAGCTTCTAAATGCAAATGTTCATATACGCTGCTTCTCAATTTTTGTCCAACTCTTTATTTAAAAAAAAATCCTTTTATAGAAAGATTGATTCACTGCTATTCTTCATTTTAATTTCCACCTTATTCCCTATATTGCACTTGTCCTTTTTTTCTAAAAGTACTTAATTTTATTACTTCTCCTTGTTTTGAGAAGTCTTGTTCAGTTATTGCTAGTTTAAAATTTTTTAAACCATTTCAAATTTGTCCATGGGTAGACTTTTCTCATTTAGTTTAATTTAAATTGTTCATGGTGCAGACTACTTACTGCAAGAACTTGGACAGAACTCCTTTTGTCTTGCTCTTTCCCTGCCCCAATGGTGATAAAGTTGTCTTGAAAATGTAATGTGATCAAATGTCTCTATTAGTGTAAGACTCTGAATCACTGAAAATTCTCCTAGCACCTTTCCTCTGAGAGCAAGACATTCTAAGGTGGAGTCAGATAAAAGTTAAACAATAAGCCTGTTTGGTATATGTTTCCACTTATTAATGTCACTGATTAGAATACACCAGTCTCATGTCAGCTTTTTATTAAAATATTGTATGATTTGTTTTTGTGAAGGTGTTTGTCTTGTGCTGATTTTTTTCCCCTTCTACTGGTTTTCAAAGACCCCATTGCAGTAAATGCTTTAATTTGCACTGAACTGAAATTGGTACTATTCATGCCTAACAGGTATATGCGGTTCAAGTTATTCCTAAGACTCGCTTCAATTTAGTGTATTCTGGTAATTTTATGTATTGCCCGATAACTGGCATAGCAGCCTTGTTCTTTCACTACTGAAGGAAAAAAAAATTGGGGTGACATTGTCCAGTAGTCATGACTGCCAGAATCAGAATACTATAGTTCACCCAGTATATTTCTCTAAAGAACAGTACTGGAAAGCAGATGGACAGTTGTCCCATGAATATAACTATTTAGCTGAAATCAAGAGAGCAGAGTTACTTTGCTAACTGCTAAGAGCAGAGCTGTTAATGGTGTAAATTTTTGAAGCCCCATTGAAGTCAATGCAGTTGTGCCCACTTACACCAACTGCTGACCTGCTCTATAATAAACATGAACTGGCATGTAGTAGTTGTGCCCTAAAAGAGAAATTGGTTGGATGGAACTCGTTTGTTTTAGTGCACTTTTACTGACACTTTCTCTTTTTGTTTTATTGCACGTAACTGCTCTATGTAGGCTGAAAAGTGTTATTGGAATGGGAACTGGAGCAGGTGCCTACATCTTAACTAGGTTTGCTGTAAGTTTCATGGAGCTTTCTTAAAACGTTGACTCTCATCTACATGATACCTGTAGCCTATGCACATTTCCTACCCTGCCATACCCACTTATTTAAGCAGTCAAGTTTTTAAAGTGGAATAACCTGATCTGCAGGATGGTAAATTCAGAAGATCAAATCTGTTAAGCCCAAGGCTCTACCCAGTTAACTTGTGGATGGTTGTTTCTTAATGGAAATTCTCTTTTTAAATTTAAGATGGAGAAGAAGTTAAATATTATCAAAGTTGTCCAGCCAAATTACTTTGAGTAAAGACACAAGCTTATTGCATAACTTTCACATGATAAAATTAGACTTCCCAATGCCCTGCCCCAAAATGATTATCCCTCTAATTTAAACTCTGTATTGTTAATCTGTTTACAACATGTATCTGGCTACTTGCATGTTCACATGATCTCTTAAATTGCAGCTGAACAATCCAGAAATGGTGGAAGGACTAGTTCTCATCAATATAAACCCTTGTGCTGAAGGATGGATGGACTGGGCAGCGACTAAGGTTTAAAAATTTTTTTGTTTTAAATAAACAATAAATGTCTATCTTGAGATTGCATGTGAAGGTTTGCGCTTGAACAATGGGCTCTTAAAATGTCACATCAGATTTTAGCTAAGCTTTTTTCAGTGTATATTCCCTATTAAAATTGTGGCTGCAATATTGAAGGATAATTGCTTTTGGTTCCATTCTTCAGTTTTAACTAGAGTACTTCCTGTAGGGTTGGTAAACTTTAGCTCAGTGGTCTCCAACTTTTTTATGCCCAAGATCGCTTTCTGAATTTAAGAGCAACCCAGGATCTCCCCCAACCCGTTGCTAGCATAGGTGGCTAGACTCTCTGGAGCCACAGCTGAAGACAGCGAAGGCGAAGCAAGAAAGGTAGTGATGTACGTGCAGGCTGATATGTGGCCAATGAGGGATAGGCAAGTACTGACCCAAACAGAAGGACTGCAGACCATTCAAGCCAAGTGGGCAGTCTCCCTGAACCTGCAAGCCAAGTTTCTACCAGAGGTTGTTTCTTTGTTTTCATCTCAACCAACCCATACTTAGCTGTTTCTTTATATAACTTCCGCAGAGGAGCGGCGCCTTCACTCCCTCAATGTCCACAGGACCTTGGCCTTTTACAAACGTGCAGAGGAAGAGACCAATCAGGAAATCTCCTAGTCTGTTTGTCACTATAGCTGAAAGGATTAAGAGACAGGCAGTCTCCACGCAGGATTTCTAAATGGATTTTAGGATGCGTTACACTTTGCTATTGGTTACTGGGATTGCCTCCACCCCTTGGGTTGAGAGCCCATTCCACAAGAGTGCAAGCGTTGACTACGGCCGCCCTGTGCAATGTGTTGCTTCCAGACATGTAGGGTAGCACATACCTTCATTACGCCTTTGCACAAGACTCTGACAGATGCCTCGTTTGGCGTGACTGTCCTCTGGTCAACTGTTCCATCCTCTTCCTTGCACCCTCTTCCAACTTAGGTACTGCTTGTTAATCACCCTCTGTGGAATACAATAGGGACCATCACTCAAATGATGTTACTTACCTATAACTGGAGGTACTTCAAGATGTGCGGTTCCACTTCCCACCTTTCTTCCCCTCTGCTGTGAATCTGTTCATTTGCTGTGGAGAAGGAACTGGAGGCCCAGTCAGTCCGCTCTGCTCTTTATTATCTCAGTTGAAATCAGGAGGTAAAGCAAGGGCGCATGCATGAACCAATGGACACTATACTTTCAAATTCTCCGGCTCCAGATGCATGGTATTCATGTGTAAACCCTTAGTGGAATACAGATAGGGACCACACATCTCAAAGAACCCTTCACTTACAGATAAGTAACCCTTAGCTTTGCCTGCCAACCAGCAATCCATAATGTGAGCTAGGGCATTGAAAATTGGGGGGCGGGGGGAAGTACATGTTTCAAAAATGTTAAGGGAATCGGACAAATGCATTAAATAACTAAAATAGCAAGGAGGATCATGACAAAGGATTGTCAAGAATGTCACTACTGTTTTAGAAGTGACACCTTTGTGCATTTTCCTGCACAGTAAAATCTTCATGCATCTTCTGACCACATTTTAATCTGAAGACTAAGGAATACTAACGATCATAAGCTTCAAGGCCTAACATTTAAATGAGTGGGGAGTAATAGGTTTCATGTTACCATTTTTAGGCTTGCATATGGTACACAAATGTATGTCTGTACAAGATAATACAAACATGTCCAAAAACATGCATCTTGTCCAGTAACATGTTTATATTAGTGTGTGGGCACACTTGCCCCCCCCCCAGAAAACGGGTGGCGGGCTCTAAATCTCTGCATATAGAACTTCCTACATTTATCCATTGGAAGCTACAAAAACTCTGATTTCTAGGCTAAACAACTTGTCTGCCAAGTCCCAAATTGAGCAAATCAATGCACACTTTGTAATGCCATGACACAATGTGCTCTGGTTCCAGAGATGGGGGTGTAGGACAATCTTTCTCAGATTGAGAGCTATTTACCTCCTTGGTTTAACAACAGAAGAGGGTGTTTTTTCTTGTACTTTACTGGATTAACAAACACTACTTGACCTGGGAGGGACTGGAAAGCTACTTATAAAGATGGGCTAACTGGCCTGCAAAATAGGTGATCACCTCACCCAATAGCCTTGGTTCATTTTAAATTCTTCAGTGTCCCAATCCCAATGCTTCTCTCAACACTCATTTGGAATCACTGAGCCTAGCAGGTGGTACCATTGGATTTTGCCCCTTTCTCCTTTCAAAATTTATTTGCATTTGTTCTGGGAACTACTACTGCATGTGTCTTGTGTACCAATTTAGGAACGTTATCCAGATGCAGGTTTTGTCCTAAGGGTAGAATTTTGTTCACAAACTGCCCATATCATGTCAGCTAGTCCAAAGTTCTAAGAAATGATTGCATGAGTATGGGGCATTCTTTCCCCATCTACTGTGCATTCATTATGTTGACGCTTATGAGCTTACACTAGGTAAACTGCAAGGATAGTCCAAGAGTTCTATCCTGTGGGCACTTTTCAAGTGTGATTTGTGCTACTTGCACTTGTAGTGCCTTCTGACATAACTAGTGTAAATATCTGACCAATCATGGGAGAGCAGAGATTTCTAGCTGACCAATCCTCCTTTTTGATTATGCTGTTCAATGTCTCTTGTTTAACTCTTTTTCTCATTGTTTAGATCTCAGGATGGGCTCATGCCCTTCCAGATATGGTCATTTCACATCTTTTTGGGAAGGTAAGCTACTTTGAGGCTCCCACTTGTTTAGCTCTCATATTGTGGGGAATGCTAATGTCCCCTTGATCAATCAGTCCTTTCAGAAAGAGTGCCAATCACAACATGTCGTTCGTGTTCTAGCCATTCCTTTAACTACCCGCTGGCCAGGCTGTCAGTGGCACCAGACACCCGATTGGCATAGCACACTGCAGCCAAGAACCTGTGAGCTCAAATGATCTGCCAGCCTCAGCCTCCCAGGTAGCTGGGAATACAGGTGCATGCACGGCCCCACGCTCTGTAATGCTAATGTATCATCCCTCAAACACTGGAAAACATGTACCTTTGTACCATTTTAAAATACCAAAACTAAAAAACAAGCTGTAACTTCTGTCTCAACCACAAACTGTTCACAACATTTTAAATTCAAAAGTTTCCAGGTGCAACTTGCCCTATCACTGAAGTTTGATATGCAGTATATGAAAGGCTGCATATAGCCATAGTGGAGAGATTTAATTGCTTGTTAAATTGATTGTTTAAATAAAGTTCTAAGCAGAACTCCTCACTGATTTCAGTGGCAATTTCTGCTCTAAACGTTGATAGTACAATACGGCTTATTGTTTTAGCTCCTGATAAGAGCTCTCCTGCTGTATTTTGGCACCATAATAAGTCATAAATCTGGAAAACAAGTTACTGGTATAAACTAAGCTTTTTTTGTGTGTGTGTCTACCTTAATGTCAAATACTCTATTTTCTAAGGCTTGTGTAGAGGTAGACTCTAAAGTACTAACTTTCAAAGACAACCATTTTAACAACCTTGAAGCTCTGCTACTTGCTCTTGTCTTGCAAAATTGAGCTCAGTTTTGTAGATGTTCACTAATTTTTGTCACGCTTTGAACATCTGTTTTGGTCTGAACATAATTACTAAGTATTTTTTTTAACTTGACTTGTTTTTAAAAATCTGGCTCTTTAATCCTGCAGTCTCTCAGCAGTTTCAACTGTATTTCCTTGATACTATACATCTCTTCAATGACTTTTCTTTGCATCCTTTGGTTTGTTAGAAAGGATGTGGATTTCAGGTTGATCATCAACACTGCACGAGCAAACTGCAAACCATGCAATGTTATGAGATTAAGTGCCTTAAATTAATAAAACTGTACAACGTATTTAAGTCTGGAACTGACTTTCAGACAACTTGCATTACTTCAACCCTGAAAAAAAAATATTGGTACTAATGGTTTGAGAACACTTAATACCTGAAAAGTTTCTTAAAGGGGCTTGCTTGTTTTAATAAGTCTTTATTTGTAATTAAGCAATGCTACAATGCCATTTATCATAGTAGTATCTTAATATTAAATTACACTTTTTAATCTAGGAAGAGATTCATAACAACCATGATCTGATCCATACTTATCGCCAACATATTATCAACGATATGAATCAAATCAATCTTCATCTCTTTGTCAACTCGTACAACAGGTAATATACTTTGTTCTCCAATTAGTCTTTACAGTGAAACATGTTAAGCAATCACTCAAGGGATCAACAAATATCATTTATGCAGCAGAGATGCTCTCTAACGAAAGGTCAAGCAAAATTGTATTGGAATTCTGTCAAAGGGTCATCTTGAGACACTGCCTATAGTGTGTCCTTTTTTTTTTTTTAACTTCAGGGGCTGACTAAACTAAAACCCAAAGAAAACTCAGCTGTGTGTGTTTGTGTGTATAGATATAGATCACTTTTTCTCTCTCTCTCTCTCTCTCTCTCTCTCTCATTTATCATATCTGTGTGTGTGTATACACACACACACACACACACACACACACACACACACACACACACACACACTTTTCTTTAAGTAACTTGTATATTTTAATGTTGTGAAATGTGTAGAAATTCACATGAATACCTGAATCCCAATGTATCAATAAGCTTTTTGTCTCTCAATCTTCAGTCGAAGAGATCTTGAGATTGAGCGTCCTATTCCTGGAGCAAATGTTGTTACTCTACAGTAAGTATTACTGGTTCATATGAATTGGAAAAATATAAAATCTGTGCTAGATTTGAGTAACTATTAATGGCATGGACACTGTTATGGGGACAGTCATTAGAGCAGTGATACTCAGACCTCAGTGGTTCAGGAGCCAAATTAGCAATCAGCATTACCCAAAAGAACCACATGAGTGTGAACTCATTGTTTCATTTACTATAATACTAGTATATTAATATTTAAACAGTATGATAGGAAATATATTTGTATAAGATGACTGACCAAGTATTGTCCCAATTACAACTGGTTAATAACCTAATAAAAGCATCCTGATTGATTAATGTTGGTTAATAAGTGTTTTAATATAATATGCCACAAGGAGACCCATTAAAGAGCACTTCTTGAGTATCACTGTGTTAAAGGCCTTAAAGCAGTGGTATGATTGGTGGGTGTTTTGCATATACACGTTCCAGGTTTGTAATTGAAATAAAAGCTTCCAGTAGACTTTTTTTAAAGCTCAGTATTGCAGATGCATGCTGCTGCTTATGGGTACAAAGGGGTCTCAAAATTTGGATTTGGGGTTTAAAAACTTGCTGCACATCCTGGACTTCCTTAGGAAGAGTTTGTTGTGCCTCCTAAAGTTGTAGTCTCACAAGTTGGGTGTAAAGTGACCCTCAAACTTTAATAGCGAAGAGATCAGAGTATAGTGTTTTGTTTATAAACTTAATTAGCCCGAAGGGAGGAGCAATTGCAAGCATTTAAATCTCTGTGTGTTGTCACTCTAATCCATTCCCCCCCACCCCCCAAGAGTCTCTAGTTAAATTTGTCACAGGGGAAGCATGCCGGTGATGGGTAGCTCTTCAAATGGGGATTAAATGTGGAGAAGATGGTGATGCCTGATGGTGCTTGTACTCTTACCCATGATGGATTTGCAAACCTGAGTTTAAGGTGTTTAAACTGCTTTACTTAGAAAGTGGATGTAATTGTTCCCTTATGTGGGGTAAGGCTCCAAATTATGTCCATCACCTTGCAATTTGAACATAAAAGTATGAATAATATATGACAAATAGAAGCATGAGTGCTTTTACAAAGCTTTTATTTACTGGGGGTGGGGAAGGAATAAGAAGACAAATTTGCACGTTAGCTAGTAGAAAAAACAAGTTTCATGAAATGTAACATGTAAATAAAATTCTGTAACCAAACTCATTCCACTCTTCTCCCCCCCCCCCCCCCCCCTTCTTTGCAGATGCCCTTCACTGTTGGTGGTTGGTGACAGTTCTCCTGCTGTTGATGCTGTGGTATGTATAGTCAGACTTTCATAATAAAGAGCATTCTTTTCCCAGTTTGCATACTGATTAAGACAAAGGAAGTCATGCTGGCATTGCAGAAATCATACCCCATATAGGAAAGTCTCCTGCTATTGACCCAGGCCAGTTAACACTTCCCTTTCACACCTTTCAAGACAGAGCTGTCACTGTTCTTAGATGTCTATGCCTCTGTCTAGATACCGTTATGTAATGGCTACTGTTCTAGGACAGTTGCCACATCCAGTGGGCTGTAGTCCACGAAAGCTTATGCTCTAATAAATTTGTTAGTCTCTAAGGTGCCACAAGTACTCCTGTTCTTCTTTTAGCAGTACTTTAGGCATATAAGGAGCTGGTTGAGAAAAATGTCAACTACAAATGTTTTTCCTTTAGAGGAGAATCTGTAGCCAGTATTGTAGGGTGTTCTCTGCTGTTAAATGGAGTTTTGCCCTCGTTTCTCTGGAAGCAGTGTGTTGCTTTGGCTGATATACTAGACTCAATGGCTCAATGACTTAAAACATTGTGCCTTAATGGGTATGTCCATTCTTTGGCCATATGGCTGCTTACCATCTGGGATTCTACCACATGATCCCCAGTCACATGACAGGGTTTGTTGCCACTACAGTGTGTGAAGCACAAAACTCTCCTACTTCCTTGCTAATGGACTTGCTTGTACATGTGGGAATAGACTATTAGAGCAAAATTTGAATAATATTTTAGAAAAGCTTCAGGGGGGAAAAAATCTAAAATATGCAATTTTTAGGATATACCAACCCTTTCGGAGAACCAGGTATTAATACAATTAAGTTAAGGAAAAAGTAGTTGGATGAGAGAACCGTGAAGAACTGATTAGTTCAGAATAATGGTCTTGAAGATGAGAATAAGATGCTAACAGTGCTATTTTTCCATATAGGTAGAGTGCAACTCTAAACTGGACCCAACAAAGACCACACTCCTAAAGGTAATAGGAATAAGAACTGTAAATTACATATTTGTGTTACAATGATGCAACCTCATTGGTCTTAAACAAGTGAGAGAGCACAAGTTAGCCCAGTGTGGTGCGTGACTGTACATACTGAGCATTTGTTTAAGATTAGTTTTAAGTAAACTTGGGAAAGTGTTTTCTTGAGCACAGAGCAGTCAGCACTAGTGAATGAAATCATTACTGGAATGGAGGATAGAAAATAGGTCAGTAGTTGCAGAAACAATATTTGAGGAGAAAACTCTGCTTGCGTGCTTCAGACTTAGCAGGGAGGGGAAATAGCTGTGGGCTCACTCTAATTTAATTTTAAAAAAACCAAAAAACAAACAGAAGATGAGACCATTTTCGTTATACACAACATATGTACACAGTACTTTAAACTTGCGGACAAAAGTGGCTTTAACCTGTAGATTCCCTATTCATGAACATACAGAACCTCAGGGGTTGAAACCCTGAGCTAAACATTCAGAGGCGGATGATACTGGCTGTATATTTAGAAACTATCCTATTTTTAAAAACTGGAACTTAACAGGATTAGGAGGTCATTTAATGAAGTAAAACTGTATTGTCCGTGTAAAATGCTGCTGTAGAGTGAACTAGTCAGGCTTCTGCTACTAGGATATTTTTGCCTCCAAAGGAATAGTCACAAATGTCTGTCTTTCCTTCTGGATTTTAGTAGCCGGACATTTTGTAGAATCTATTAATCGCAAGTGAACAACTTTATCTTAATTGTCTTGTGTCAAGACCTAGGCTATATCGGAAGTAAAATGAAAACCATTTTAATATTTTACATGTATAAAGAAACAGACTTAAATCAATTTTACTGAGTTTGGTAGACACGGGCTACAGCCCAGATCAGCAGCATAGCCATGGTGGCAGTGGAGGCATTACTGCGCTATACCAAGTACAAACCCACCTGCAACCAGCATTTATACTTGTGCTAGCGTCATGTGAGTTCCCTGTTTATGCGTACCCATACTCTCACTACCTCTTCCTGCAGTAACAAAACAAGCTGTAATTACTCTGTAGAATAAATACATAATGTTCTGATTTACATGCACTGTCCTACCTGGCTGCCTTTTCTGTTAGCTCAGAATCAGAAATGTATTTTAATATTTCCCTTTATTTGATAGTCATGGAGTGGGTGCATCTGTAGTTTGCAGTACTTAACCATTGTTAAATAAAAGTTATAGGAAAAAAGTGTCTGCTCAGGATCTGGAGTTCTTGCCATATTCCCTACTAGGATATAATTAAAGAAGGCAGTTAGTCAGTGCTAATGTCTAAGCCAGGGGTCGGCAGCCTTTCAGAAGTGGTGTGCCGAGTCTTCATTTATTCACTCTAATTTAAGGTTTCGTGTGCCAGTAATAATTTTAACGTTTTTAGAAGGGCTCTTTCTAGAAGTCTGTAATACATACAACAATAGTATAGTTATATAAAGTAAATAAGCTTTTAAAAATGTTTAAGAAGCTTCATTTAAAAGTAAATTAAAATGCAGAGTCCCCCCAGACTGGTGGCCAGGAACCTGGGCAGTGAGAGTGCCACTGAAAATCAGCTTGCGTGCCGCCTTCGGCACGTGTGCCAGAGGTTGCCTGCCCCGGTCTAAGCAATAGACTCTCGATGTTTTTTGTTGTCTAACATTAATAGAGAATTTTAGCCATCCAAATCCTCTTCTGCCCCCTTCACTGCAATCATAAATTTTCATCTCTGCCATTGTTCAGCTGGAGACCTCCTTACATGACCACTCTTTCTGAGGCTGAGGTTCTGAATTATGTTACAGTTCTATTTCTAGGCCATTAGCAGGGTTTTGGAGCTGTGCTCCAGCTCCAGGTAAAAACCTGTTGCTCCACGCTCCAGTTCTGGGCTCCGCTCCAAAGCCCTGAATTTAGCAGGATTTGTTTTGGCTAATCCCAGATAGGACTGCAGGCTTTCTGTAATTCACAATTTGACTGTTTCTGTTCATAGTTTTCACTGGAATAGCCCTGTTCTTGTTGGTTGAGGGGTGGACAAGCAGGAAAACTGAAGTGGTACAAAAATGTGAAGGCAATCAGACTACCTTCACAGATCTGGCTTCCTTTAACAAATCTACCTTCTGTTAGAGTCCTCCACCATCTCAGCCATTGCTGCTGGATTTTAATACCCTCACCTGTAAGGATCTTAGGTACTTTCTTTCTTCACCAATGTGCCATCTCCCTGTTCATCGCCAAGGCATACCACTGAAATCCAGTAAAAAGAGCTGGATATCCAGATTTCTAGGGTAATACATTAAGAAACTGGTGTTCACTTTATAAAAAGCCTTACATGTTGCCTTCTACTGAAGCTTTCCTATCTGTGATGAGAATAAATGTGTTTCTAAAGTGCTTTGAAGTGCCAGATAAACAAACCTTGAATATATTTCTTGGTACAATCTCTGAATTCAGAAAGGAACTCCTGGTCTGGCATTATGCTGACCTATTTTTTTGTTTACTTTCTTGTAGATGGCAGGACTGTGGTGGTCTCCCTCAAGTTTCCCAGGTATGATTTGACTGACTGAAAACTTGCTAATACTACTTACACTAGTCTGTTTTGCAAAATGTGACAAATGGGCTCCATTTTGAAGGGTATTCATTGTTCCCAAGTGTTAAGTGATTGGTGGCCATTCATGAGTAATGATGGCATTCAGTCACCTGATCTCACTTCTCTAAAGACCAACCAAGCACAAAATTAAGGTTAGGATGGGATATATATTTCCACTAATTAAGCCTTAACTGTGTAAAGGTTTTGATTGGGAATGTAGAATGCATTAGGAATGCCTACTAAACTAACATGGATTACTTCTTCTGGATGATTATTAAGTCAAACATTTAGTTATTTGTGCTATTTATAGTTCATGGTGGGAGGCAGGAAATAACTAGTCTGTTCTTGCATGCACTAATCTGGTTTAGGAGAATGAAGTGTTTTTGAAACATGTTTAGACATAAATTCCAAGGCTCCCAATACAACAGGCTATGTACACTACAATTTTAACTATACTATTTAGTGGTGATTTACTAAAGAAGCTGACCTCTACATTAGCTTGTAGGGTATACATTTTTATAGTCTGAGCCAAATGGAGGCATTCTGAAATGTAGGCCTGAATTTTTGTTACTCTGAAGAAACTGGAATTTGTAAACAGCTACAATTGAAAAGAGGACTGCGCTAGCATTGTATAGTGTGATTCGTGACAGGGAGGGGTGCAAGAAAGACGCTCCATCCTTGTTTTTTTTTTTTTAAGTTGTTTAGAATGGCAAAACTTTAAGTAAGAAGCTTGAATACCAGTGTAGAGCTTATTCTGCCCCTCAAATTGATGCATGTAAATTTAGACCAAAAAGAGCCATTATTCTCTAGATTTGGGGTGTAAAAAAAAAAAGTTGCCTGCACTGCAAGCTACAATCTTGCATAAGTTCAATTACAAATATTGTCACCTCGGTTTGTTACTTGAGTCACGGCTTTGCCTGGCAGCAGAGGAAAACATTCTTGTGTCAGTGCAGCAGTTCAAGAGTAGTAGCAGGCTATTAAATGATGCTTGTATAGTCTCACTCATTTTATGGCGGGAAAAGCTTGTCAATGCAGAACACACTTAAAACTTCAGCTAGTTGGAATTGGTCTAGAAACTGCTATAAATAAACTGTCCTATGTGCTTTGTGAGACAAACTGGTCCTTTGAACCTTCTGCTTCAGTAACTGCATTAGCAAAACTTGGGTCTGGTTCAGGCTGAGGTCCGTTGGAGAATTGACTGAACTAATATGCTGCATGCTAATATTAATGTACAATAGGTATATAACGGGGTGGGGGGGGGAAGCAGGGCAGAGGAGGAGAGAACAAAATCGGAACTGGGGAATTTTCTCAGTTGTGTACTCATTCTTTACATGTGTAATACTATTGAGTAGAACCCAGGCAGACAATAAGACAGTATATACTACGGTCTCTCACTTGACTATTACTGTATTCAATATGTTTCCATTTCTTTTTACAGCCTGCAAAACTTGCAGAAGCTTTCAAATATTTTGTTCAGGGAATGGGATATAGTAAGTATTTATTAAAAGAAAATTACTAGCTATAGTTAAGTTGTAGTTAAGTGGACTAATAGAGTAACCTGTTGTTGTCTGTGAAAATCTAGATTACACCACAAAATTTCTGCTGTCTGTGAGGGAAGGAAGGGCTTGTGGACCAGAGCAGAGTAGCATGAGAACTTAGTCCAATCAGTGATATTGTTGCCCACAGATATTATATGTAGTGATATCTGAGATACTGCAGTTCTCCTGTCTTGTCCCTGCTATCTCAGTATGACTTGACTGTGACTATTGTATGTACTTCAGTGGTAATAAATTGCCATGGTGCCAACTCAGAGGTTGTTTGGATGCATGGCTTGTAAAGATGCCCTTTAAAGTGCTCCTTTCCAACTAGAAGACACAGAACGAAATAGTCTCGTACTGCTATATCAAATCATCAGAGATGAACTGAACTAAATCGAATCTCTTTACTGCCTTTTATTCCCTTTTTCTGTTTTTGCCTCATGGATTGAAGAAATTAATCTCTTGCACAATTTGAACCAGTATTTTCAGAGTCTGACTCAAACTGATCATGCAACTATGGGTCATCTTGGCACACTAGCAGCTGTGCACAAACTTGTAAACATCTGACTTGGCTGTATAAAGGCCAGGTAGATAGGACACTGGCTGTCTGTGCACCCAATTAGAAATGTGTGCGAATTGTAAAAATACATGCACAACTTGGTTGCAAAGCAGACATTTTGGTATTTGGTTTCTGTGCCTATCCCCTGTATTCACATAATGAATGGATATTTAAATTGAATTTTAAAAATTGAGGGGAAAACTTAACCCTCCCTTAAATGTTTGAGTATACAGCATTGGCTCTGCTATGGCATGCAGAATACCTGTAGTATGAATCTAAAATTACTTTACACATTCTCTTACATTGTAATAACCAGCAGACACAGTTGACTTGGAGTGTGTAAATTGGAACTGAAGAATCAAGGTCAGTTGTTGGAGTAAAATTACTAGTCTGCTTTTAAACACGGAGGCATGTTTTTTTAAAAACGACTGCCCCTCAGTTTGCACATCTAAGAAGTTAGTCCTGTTTGTTCAGTTTATACCCAATTTCCCACATGTACTGTAGTACCAAAGCACTGTTTAACTTCATGCATCATGAACAGTGGGACTACTTACATGTGTAAAATAAGCATGTGCAAAAGTGTTCAGGATCAGGGCCTTAGTCTGTCAGCTTGGGCATTCAAGACAAGGGCTTGTTTTCAAGCACACTGAATTGTTCTAAACAAATCCACTAATACAGGACTCTTCTTTCAGTGCCTTCAGCTAGTATGACCAGGCTTATGAGGTCCCGTACAGCATCTGGTTCCAGTGTCACATCTTTGGAGGGACAAAGGAGCAGATCTCACACTGGGGAAGGAACAAGAAGCAGGTCCCATACCGGTGAGGGTGACAGGAACAGATCCCATACTGGTGATGGGTCCAGGAACCGCGCTCACACAGACACACGCGTTGAGCTCACTCCTAACTCTGCAAGCAATGCTGAACAACCTACCCCCAAATCCATGGAAGTTTCCTGTTAAATACCTTAAAAAAAAAAAAAAAAAAACACAAAAACCTGGATGTAGTTTGAAACTGTAAACCTTTTTAATGGTTGCCCACTGTGTATCATAACACATAGCTGGTATTAATCTCAAGCTTTCCTGTAAGATGAACTCTGTTCACCAGAGTTTAAAAGGGACCAAAGAAAGCAAACATCTCAATTGCTCTATTTTTATTACTTAATACGGATGGTTGCTGCTATTGTGCCCTCCAACTGATGCCAAAATTTAAGGGCTGCTTGCCAAAAGTTAATATGGCTGTGAACATTTCAAAATCAAACCAGACTTACCTAACATCCTGTTCAAACAAAGTTTTGAAACTAGGATATGCCCACTTCTTATCTCTTATTTCTTTGGCTAAATAAAGTGACCCAGTTTGTGGCACATATTTAAAAAAAAATTTGGGGGGGTGGGGGGGAGGGAAAGCAGTGCTTTATGGGTAACTTTAAAAACAACAAAACATGGTACAGCCTCATGTTGAAGCTGGAGTTAAACTCAAACTGTATATAGTTTAATTTTTTCCTATTTGAAATTAAACTTGTGCATTTATAGGCCTTCGAATTAGTATTTGAGCCTGTTTTACCTAAGTACAGTAACGTTACTAAAATAGGCAACTTTTTTGTATTTGATGGGTTTTTTGAGATTTAGTCCCCCCCATCCCTCCCCCATTCCTAAGACCTGCTTAACAAAGTGAAGACCAGGTTTAACTTTTTATAAGCAGGTTAATATTTTCTCTTTGGCAGGATCTTAAACCAAAGAGCTCACAACACAGCAAAGCTTGGTGACGTAGTTGACACTTAAGTAGCTGTACATGACAATGATGACTGCTCAGTGGAAGCAGTTTTACTTTCACATTCGGTGGCTTTTAATCTTTGGAGTTTGAGGTGTTTTGTGCATCCAGCCCAATTGTAAATCTCAGTTCTGTAAACAAAGCCAGATGCAGCTGTTAATTGTTGAGGAAAGATGAAAAACTGAGGGATGGCTTGTAATTAAATACTGTACACTCAACTGTCACTAATTACTAGCTCCTAAAACCTCTGATTTTGAATTTGCTGGTGCTGAGAAGTGTATTCCACAGCGGTGGGAGGGGCAATTTTGTAATTGATAAACATAATATTTAGTGACTGTAAATTTAGCAATGCATGATTCTGCATCTCAGTGTAACCTACTGATATCTCCCAGGTTCTCTTCTTTTGGAAGTAAGTAAGTGGGCATGGCACCCACAGTTTTCATAGTGTTCTTCAGCTTTTCTTCCATACATACTGGGACAGTCTTTCACTTGCTTTGATATATATTTGCTACATCACAATTCTTATGTAGCTATGAAAAATCAGATTCTGAGTAATTAAATAGCAAGTGTTAATACCTAAATTTTTTGGGTAGTTCTCTGTGTTCAGAAGAACACAACTTAATGTTAGGTTACTCCACATTGACTAACTTACTCTTGTGCAGAGTTTCCATGGTGGTTGGTAGGAAGAACAGATATTAAAGAGAATGAACTATTGTGTAAAGTCTATCAAAAGTTTTCTTAACGAACTATTTGTATTTATTTCAAAACAAATAAATTTGTAACTTTGCAATGTCTTGTGTCTTAATCCTGTATCCTGAGCAGAGAAATCTTTCAAGATGATTGCACTTTATCCTTTCCACATGCCTTAACTCTCAGGCTAAGCTTACCCTGCCTGCTATCTAGCCCGGGGTGGGCAAACTTTGTGGCCCGAGGGCCACATCCGTGTATGGAAATTGTATGGCGGACCATGAATGCTCATGAAATTGCAGGTTGGGGTGCGGGAGGGGATGAGGGCTCCAGCTGGGGGTGCGGGCTCTGTGGTGGGTCCAGAAATGAGGAGTTCAGTGTGTGGGAAGGGGCTCTGGGTGGGGCACAGGGTTCGGGGGAGGGGGGGAGGGTTCTGGGAATGAGAGGTTTGGGGTGTAGGAGGGGGTGCCACGCTGGGACCCAGGGGTTCAGAGGGCAAGAGGGGGATCAGGTCTGGGTTGGGGCATGGGAGGGGTTCAGGGGTGCAGGCTCCAGGCAGCACTTACCTCAAGCAGCTCCCAGAAGCAGCAGCATGTCCCCCCTTCTGGCTCCTACACGGAGGCATGGCTAGGCAGCTCTGCATGCTGCCCTGGCCACAGGCACTGCCCCTGCAAATTCCATTGGCTGTGGTTCCCAGCCAATGGGAGCTGTGGTGGTGGCATTGGGGCAGGGGCAGCATGCAGAACCCCTTGGCTGCCTCTACATTTAGGAGCCTGAAGGGAGACCTGCTTCCAGGAGCTGCGTGGAGCCACGGAAGGCACAGAGTGGGGCAAGCCCCCAACCCTGCTCCTTGACTGGAGCACCGGAGTGGGGCAAGCTCCAGACCCTGCTCCCCAGTGGGAACTCAAGGGCTGGATTAAAATGTCTGAAGGGCCGGATGTGGCCCCCGGGCTGTAGTTTGCCAACCCCTGGTCTAGATAATACTTAGTCCGGCCTTGAGTGCAGGGGACTGGACCAGATGGCCTCTCGTGGTCCTTTCCAGTTCTATGATCCTCTTCCCCCTTGTCCGTTGTCGCTGTAAGCTGTTCAGTGCAAGAATTGTTTTTCCATGTGTAGGCATAATGGGGACTTTAGACTGTCCCACACTATAATACTTTGAATTTCTAATTTGAATTTGAAATCCTGTGACCAAGTACTCAACAGAAGTTGAATTCCACAACACCCCTGCGGGGGAGGGAGATGTTATCACCATTTTATAAATAGGGAAAATACTTGGCCAAGGTCACATGGGAGTAGAGCTGGGCGTGGAATACAGGAGTCTGGACTTGCATTCCCTTGGTGGAGATCTGGAGAAGAGCCCTTTGTCTTATGGCTGCAAAGGGAGGATGGGGGAGAGATTATGATCTTGAGTGCTAAACTACAGCTCCTTTTCTCAGTCCTATTAATAGACCTGTCCAGAACATGTCTCAAATACAGCTTCCTGTTAACTAAAACCTAAGTCTGTTCTTAAACCAATCTCTGCCCAACTCCATTTTAAAACTAATTGGAATTGTATGTTTTTCCAGGGCATAGGATGTTAGACATTGAGTGTCTGTTTACTGCAAAACCCTAGTTTTATTCTGCAATGTAGTGGCATCATAAGTCACATGAAGCCTGAACTGGAATCATTCTCCCTGGGACAGCCATGACCTTCACACTCCATTGAGGAGCAGTCCCTACAAGCTCTAGTTAGCAGTAGAGTTCAAAAATGGTATGGTGAGTGAGTGTTTGACATAGGGAAATATTGATCAAGTTCAATGTGTGCAGGTTCTGTAGAGAACTGAAGTAGGTTAACAGAAGAAGGGTGTGTGTGTTGGATAAAGAGAGCTTAGTAAGTACATGTTGGATAAATAAACTGTCCTTACATGGGGAGTGATTTAAGGATCAGGATTTTCAATAGATGGATTTACAGCTTTGCTCTGACTTTATTGGTCCCATTTTTTTTCCCTCCCTCTGGTCTAAGTATAAACCATTTAAAAATCATTAATGTTTCTGAGCCTAGTAACAGCATTTCAGGCAGCAGTGATTAGACAGCATGATCCTAAGAGCTGGACTTGTTTTTTAATAACCAGTCTGTAAAACCCAAGTGTGAATGTGTGCCAAACCATCCTATGAAAGAAGGGTACAATTGTGCCCTTCTGTCATCTCTTCCAGGAATGGGTAAACACTCCTACCAGGGAGTATAGTCTGCCTGTTACACAAAAATTAACTGTTTGACTTTAAGGGCTGGTCTACATTCTGGGGGGAGAGAATCGATCCAAGATACGCAACTTCAGCTACACGAATAGCATAGCTGAACTCGAAGTATCTTGGATCGAATTACCTGGGGTCCACAGGGCACGGGGTCGACGGCCACGGCTCCCCCGTCGACTGCACTACCACCGCTCGCTCTGGTGGAGTTCCGGAGTCAACGGTGAGCGTGTTCGGGGATCAATATATTGCATCTTAACGAGAGGCGATATATCAATCCTTGATAAATCGATTGCTACCCACCAATACAGCGGGTAGTGAAGACGTACCCTAAGACAAGCAGGAAGCTATCCAATCCCTCTTGCAATAAAGAGACCTGCTGCTCAGGGCCTCTGTGACGAATGGCAACTTTGCAACAAAAGCACTCAGTTGGCAAGGAACAATGCTGAACTATACAAAGAACTCGGATTGATGCTACTGAAGAACTGTAGCTTCTAGTTTGAGTTAGCACTCAGGTCTAACTCCTCATGATCCTGCACCCAAGTCTCTGCAGCTGTACTACTTTCACATCCCTATTTTACAAATCATGTTGCTAGGATGAATTTTTGTTCAATATGTACAAAACTAAAGAATCTCATCCAGAGTCAAGATTTTTGAAAATACCAATTTTTAGGTGCCCAAATAAACAGGTCTTAAAGAGGCCAGAAGCATCCAAAATTCCCAATCAGTTTTCCAAATCTTGTCCAGAGGACTTTTCCTCTTAAGCTACAGCAGAATTTACCTAGCAAGCATCGTATAGTGATATGTCATACTACATTACTAAGGCTTTTAGTGTGTGTGTGTGTGTGTGTGTGTGGCATTAATGCCAGGGTTGGTAGATGTCAGTTTTCAATAAGCACATTAGCTGATACTATACATTTTAAATAGATTTCCTTTTAATAACTTTATGGCATGATGCAACTACACGTATACAAAAATGGTCAGTGTTCCCCAGTGCTTCAGAAAAGCTTAAATTACTAGGAGAATGTGACTTTCATCAGATTAACAAATTGTGGGACTGGCCTTTCAAAGTTTACTTCGTTTTCAGATGGTTAGAGCTGATTTAAAAAGTAAGTCTCCTGCTCAAAGAAGACAAACTAGTCCCTAGGTGACTTACTCTGTGAACTTTCCTTCAGCAAGTCTCTTGTGGTGTAAATCAGTGTTTTGGGATGGATCTGACTTTCTGCCTGACAAATGACTTTCCTCTGTGATCATCTGCAAGAGGTTTCAGGGCCCTAAGCGTGAAGATGTGTGGTAGCTCTGAGAAAGGGTGGGTATGTAGTTAGCTAAGACTAAAGTAGTACAAAGGGTGGGATATAGTAATTTCCCCAGTGCTGGTCTTCAGGTGACTTGCCGTTACTCCACCTGAAGGTAATGGGGTGGTTATTAGATGCATGTTAAAATATCTTTAAGGCCCCTACGCAGAGCTCAGACAATGTGTGCTCTCTGTTGTTTGCCTCATGGGAGGCAGAGGTTAGGCTGGCTACTTCAGTACGAAGGTTTCCTATTCATTCACTTAGCGCTCCACTCTTCCTGGCCAGTCTCCCAAAGTCTGTTCTAGAACAGAAGCAGTTGTAAGAAAGGAATAAATTGGGCTGTGTATCGGGAACCACAGGGTAGGATCTTACCTGGAGAGAAGCAGTAAAAACTTGGACACACAACTTCCTGCCCCCCTTTCCTAGCAATCCTTCCATGCCTGCTACCTGACAGCACCAAAGGCAAATGTGGCCCTGCGGGCTTACTGACAGCTCTGTCAGTATGCTAGTTCCTAGATACTATACTGAGGGGGGCCCATGAGAGATAGCTGGTGTAGCTGAGACATCGTACTTTCCTTCCGCACTCAGGAAAGGAAGGTGTTATGTCTGAAATCTGGGTCTTTCTCTCTTCTCCTGCTGAGAGCCTCCCCTCTGGACAGTTCTGAATAGAGTTTTGGCCCAGATTTCCCCCTCTGTCCTTTTAAATGCATAACAGTAACAGGAGGACATGAGTTGTTACCTGGCTCCTGTTGACACAGCAGGGTGTGTGCGCTGAAGCGAGCTAGTGTACGTGTTGCTGCAGGCCAAACAGCTGGAGAGCTCCAGTTCCAGCTAAATAACCTAGATGTGATTTTTATTAGTGTCACATGTTGCTGTGAATGATGGGCCAAGCAGGCGAAGCCGTTTTCAGTAAAGCTGCTTATTTTTCTCCCTGCTGTTTGGAATCCTCTTCGTGTCTTCTCGGGCACCAAGCAGCTGTTGCAGCATTGGACATGGTCTTAGTATGTTCTGATTTCAGCTGTGCTGTCCTGTGAAGCTGTGACTCGAGCATGTATAGGTTATAACCGGGCACCGCACTGCCCTGTCTTGTGTGCATTCTGCTTTCCTGGCATCATCGTGTACATGTTTCTGACATTCTCTCTACAGACCGGGCCCCTGCAGATGTGAACAGCTGTTGTTACCACAAGAGGCAATGTTTTAACATGTGGATAGGGAATTTCCACTGAGCCAAATATAGGTTTTATGTTTGGTAACTAGTGACCCCCTATGCCTGATATTTAAACAACTCAGAGCATGCGCACTCCCTTCTCTCTCTCCCCCCCCCCCCCCACACCCACAACTGCTGACTAGTAATAGCCCCAAAGAGCTTCTGCTTGCCTTATCTGCTGAACATCCTAAGTCAGTTTTCTGCAAGTGGGCATGGGGGCTGTCTGACCTGCCAAGAGCCCATTGGACTAAAGAGGAGACTTGCTGAGTCTTTTGGAGCATAGTCAAGAAAGCTTCCTTCCCTGCTTCAGCTTTCCAGAGTTAGGCATGGCTGGTGATGGAGCTCTTATCTCAGATTAAACCCAGCCCAGCCAGGGCCTGAGGGGTTGGGGAGGGGTAGATAACAACACTGTCTCCAAAACAGCCTCATAGCCAAGTGGTTCTCAACCTCTTATGGTCTGCGACTGCTAGGGTGACCAGACAGCAAGTGTGGAAAAATTGGGACAGGGGTGGGGGGTAATAGGAGCCTGTATAAGAAAAAGATCCCAAACGTGGGACTGTCCCTATAAAATCAGGACATCTGGTCACCCTACCGCCCCAAATAGCTGAGAGATGTCCTCCAGGAAGCTGAGATGCGGGCAGGGCAGGGCAATCCCAGGCCTCAGCTGCCAACCTCAGTGATTTTTTTTTTTTTTCTCTTTCGCTGACTGAGCTACTTTTAAAATGCCTTGGCAATAGCCAGTTAAGCTTGAAGCGGAGACAGGTAACTTTTTGGCCACCACTTTCTTGTGGTGATGTTTGGGCAATTTTACCTAGCTCCCTGTGCTCCCTGGTGCCTGTCTCTTTGCTGCCACCTGGTGGCCTTATGAATGAGCAGCCATGCAGGTGCATACACAGATGGACCAAATCCGCCTTCCTTGGCCAGCAGAAGCCATGTGGTACATATGCTGTTGGCAACAGAGTCCCTCTGGCCATGGAAAAGTGAGGCTTCCTATTGGCTGTGGGATGCAGCCATTTGGGCGTGGAGGCAGTCAGTGGGGAAGGGGAGAGGAGAAACCCCGAAGCAGTTCTTTTGAAATGGCAAAAATTTGGCCTTTCGGAAGTAAACTGGCGCTTGGCGAGTTTTGGGCTCCTCGTCGCATGCAATCAGCAAAACCTCGAGCCCTGGGGTTGGCAACTTGGCAGCAGCACCAACAGAGGCGGCAGGGAGGATGTGAGGTCTTGAGGGATGGGAAGTTGGGGAGCAGTGTCCTTTCCATGTAGCGGGAGCTGGTGGTTACAACTCCCCTGTCATTTCACAGTGCGGGAGCCAGTGGGGAGAGCAAGGCCTCTAAGGAGGCGGGGGGGGGGGGGGTTCAAAGGAATGTGTGGGGCAAGAGGAAGCCAGAGGGGCGTGGCTGGGACTGTGTGGGGAGTAGAGGACTAATACGAGGATAGGGGTCTGTGGGGACAAAGGAAAGGTGGGATGGAGAGGGAGACTGAGGCACCTGACGAATGGAGGAAGGGAGGGAGGCAATCCGTATACGGGAGCAGCTGTGGCACAGGAGATTGTGAAGAACATAAGGGGAAATATGACTTGGCAAGAGATGGAGGGAGGAAGTGACTGGAAGATTAGGGAAGGAGGCTACAGAGTGATAAGGAAGGCACCAGCTCCCCTCCTCCCAGAGATTAGAAAAGGGGAAATTCCTCTGAACATGCAGCTAGAGAGCCTGCAATTTTGGGCCTGCATTTCAGGTTGACTCTTGAATCAGAAAGGATCAGCCACAAATGGGAGGTGGGCTGCTCCTCACCGAAGGCTCAAAGGGCAGAAGGCGGCATTATACAGACTGCTTTTAACAGCCACGAGGTTTTGTATCTATCTTGGGCCTTTGGATGGGAATCTGACTGGTACATTTTGAATGCTTGGCCCTGACAATGCTGGCCTGGATGAAAGCTCACCTTGCTCATCCAAAGGGCCCCTCCCGAGGTTGTTCCTCATCCACACTAATTGTATTATCGATGTCGCTGTGCTCCTCTTTTGTTTTAACTAGTTGTGAGCCCTGCAAATAGAGAGGTTACCAGGCAGTGTTGTTTTAGGTGGCCTCGTCCTTGTTGTTCCTTAGTATTTTTGTGTTTTGTTGTGGTTGTGTTCATTGCATTTGCTCATCCTGAGGACGGTGAGTGATATAGATTGTGAGCTCTTATGGTAAACCAGGGATCTGCAACTTTTGGCACGCAGCCTGCCAGGGTAAGCACCCTGGTGGGCCGGGCCCGTTTGTTCACCTGCCGCGTCCGCAGGTTCGGCCGATCGCGGCTCCCACTGGCCACGGTTCACCGCTCCAGGACAATGGGGGCTGCAGGAAGCGGCGTGGGCTGAGGGTTGTGCTGGCTGCCGCTTCCCGCTGTCCCCATTGGCCCGGGACAGCGAACCGCGGCCAGTGGGAGCCGCGATCGGCCGAACCTGTGGACGCGGCAGGTAAACAAACCAACTCGGCCCGCCAGGGTGCTTACCCTGACAAGCTGTTTGCCAAAGGTTGCTGATCCCTGTAGTAAACACTTCTCATGTGCAGGGCTTAAATTCTAATAATTTCATTGCCCCTCCCCCCCACCCCCCCCAAACATGCTATAAAATCTCCAAGGGGGGTTGAAAATATTTACTGGAGCTCCACTCCGGTCAGCTCCTGCTCCTTCAGTGGGCCCTGTCCTGATCAAAACAATTCATTGTAATATCATTGGCAGCACCTAAAGGCCCCACTGAGGATCGGGATCTTGCTGTGCTAGACACGTGGGTTTTTTACCACATTTGTGACAGGCATAGTTTTGGGAAAACAAAATCTAAACTCAATTCTTTTTTTGCAAGGCCCGCTGAAGAAATGACACCTCTCAGTTGAGGTCTCAAATGAGACTTCGAGAGACCAGAATAAAGCCTTGATTCTGCATGGACCCTAAGCATGTGGGGCTTGATTCCCAAAGACACTCAGGCGTGGGAAAGCTCAACATCACCATGCCTAACTTTTAGGTGCTTAGAAAAATCCCTGGGATTCACAAGCCCGAGCTGAGCGCCTCGGCTCCCCGTACAACAAACGGGGAGAGACTGGCACCTCAGAAGGGGAGTCACAAAAGCCAGCATCCTCAGAGGCTCCCCGCCTAAGCTAGCTGCCAAGCCAAGGGGTGTCCGTCAAGCGCGGCCCCTTTCTCAGATAGGCTCCCAAGTCTGGACTGGAGGGAGGCACCTCCTGCTGCTTGGGATTCTCAACTGCAAACCCTCTCTTGGTGTGAGGTGCCTATGCCATTTTAGCAAGGGTGGGGGAGGAGGAGGCAGCAGTTGCAGTCCCCCACCCCCCCATAACTTTAACCTAGTGGTTAGGGTACTCGCGTGAGAGGCCCTGGTTCAAGTCCCATCCTCCACCTGGAAGGGAGAAGGGATTTCAGATGGAATATGCTATTTCTCAGGCAGGATCCCTAAGCACTGGGCTATGGGCCATTCTGCTGTGGCGGTCTCAGTCTCTCCCACTGAAGCTGTTCCACCGGATAAGCAATGAAAGAATCGTGAGAGAGAGAGGCCCCTGTGCCAATGAGTTTTTGCACTGCACATGCTCTGAGGCAGAAACACAGGCACCCGGAGAGATTTTACTGCAAAAAATGTACAGGGCGCTCAGTGATTTTAGGCACTTGTGGGTTCGGAGGGTTTTGTGGGTCCTGACACTGGGATTTAGACACCTAAAGGGGCAGTGAGGCACCCAAGTCCTTTTGCAAATCTAGCCCAGGCTTCACTTGAGCAGCCTCATTTGGTTCAGTGGAACATTATCACATGCATAAAATGTGACGTGCATGTCACCCTTTGAGACGGGGTCTTAGCATGCAAAGTGGAGACGACCCAGACTCAGGTGGCTTCCGTAATCTGGTTCAAATGTGGCCAGTAAAACAAAAGGCCGGCGGCTGTCAACTGGAAGCCGCACGCTTTGGGAGATGCCACGTGTCCGGGAGGGAGAAGCAGTGGACAGCTGTTCCTCATCTCGTCTGAGGAACTGACAGACAAATTAGCTGAGAACCTAGTAGTGACATGAACAGTAGGGAAAGTGGCTGAGAGCCAGCCAGGGCTATGTGTTCACTGTCTGGGAAATCAGTTGGCTGGGGCAAGCTCCAGGAGCGGTTGTTGCAAAGCAGTTCTGCCCACCTAAATGTTAAAAAAATCATGGGATAGTCTTATAAATAATAGGTTTAGGTCTCTTGTTTGTATTGCAGTGCCACCCAGGAGGCCCAGGCATTGTGCTTGGCTGCTTGATGCTTTCTGGATCTGAGCTCTCAGGGTGTATTTTCATGCTTTTCCTTGCAACGACCAAATGTCTGGGCTTTGACTATGGCAATGATCCACTGAATCCAAAGCTGCCTTGATTGAACGAATGAATGAGCAGAGTCTGCAAACAAAACCTGGGGAGAGAAACTGAGGCTGCTTCTTCGCGTGAGCATCCAGATGTTTTCCACTGTTGGGGTGCATGCACCTCCACCCCCATATACTTGAGATCAGACTCTCTTGGCCTGCAGTGTTCAGTAAAGCTGGGTGGAAGTTTTCCAGATGAATATTTATTTGAGGGGAAACGCAGCTTTGGTCAACCTGAAACTATTTGCAGATTTGACATGAGTCGTTTTGGCAGAGAGGGAACTGAGGGGTGGTTGGGCAGTGCAGGGTTAACCACCCCTCAGCTCCCTCTCAGTGTCTGTGAGCCAGAATGCCACAGTGTGCACCTCTCAAGACCCTTTCTTTTGAAATTCAGTGTAAATACGGGGATCCCATCACTTAGCACTAGTGTATTAGTTCAGCGTTTCCACTGGCAATTCTTTCATAGTGGAGTGATTTTGTTTGATTATTGGCTGGAAGATTTTCTCTGGTACATGGTCAAGCCTCAGTCCTCAGCCTTTCCCTCTGATAGTGGCCACACTAGTTACTGTTTCTGCCTTGGGGAAGGTTACGTCCCTGAAAAACTCTGTAAGTCTTTTATTAAAAGTGCCCAAAGGGCAAGAGAGGTCAGCCTTAAACTGTCCCAGTTAGCTCACTCTCTGCGGCCTTCCTCTCACCCAAGCATGATGTCCCCTCTCCCCCCCTCCCCCCCCGGGACCTTCTCAGTCTAAGTCCATAATTGCATCAGTGAGCTCCAGATCAGCATCTAGGTTCCGAGTGCCATCTTCTAAGCCTGCCATGATGGGGACTCAAGTAGGACTGCTAGCTCCTTGGAGAAAAAGGCACATCGCTCCTCTGGGGAGAATGGGGACAAAGATCCATTGGAAAATCCCCAGCAAAAAGAGATTCAAAGTCACTTCCCACTCTAAGGGGACTTCATGGTGCAGGATGGGTACTGCTGGAGCCCCGAGGGTGCACAGTACATCCTTGGCACCATCTCTGGCACCACGACTTGCTGCCTTGGATACCAAGCCCATAGTGCCATTCTCTGCCCTGGTACCACTCATTTCAGTGCCAGTCCCTTCGAACCCGATTCCCAGGCTACCATGCACCTTGACACCATCTGTTTCAGCATTGTTCACTTCAGCACCACCCATCCTGGTACAGTCTATTCCTGCACAGAGAATTGTGGCACCATCGCTGAACTGAGGACCTTTGTGGTACCAGGAGATCTACATGTGACAGCGTACCTGGCATTTCTATTAATCTCCATGGTGCTGAATATTCCCCCCCATGGTGGTGACTGACACTGCTATGGGGTAGGAGCCACCAAGTGGTGCCATTGGTACCAGCTAGGATTCATGCTGTGGTGCAATCAAGGCCCTGAATTTGGAGAAGGTGCGTTCCTCCTGTGCGTCTGATTCCCAACAGTGTGATATATTCTGCAAGGTCCCCCGTCCCTTTTCAGTCTTATGGGTTGGAAAGTGGGTTAAGCGTGTCTTATATGCCTCAAGGAATAGTAATAAATATTGCCTCACCCATCATGTCTCTCTAATATCCTGGGACTGACATGGCTACAGCATTCCTCGGTCATAGAAGAGTTATAGATATAGGCATCTGTCCTCCTTGGCCTCCAAGCACTTTTCCATATAACAGTCTCTCCCTTGCACTTCCCCTTGGGTTTGGGTAACCTAGCTTGCGATGAGGAGGGGATGGTTAGTCAAATCTGGTTTTGAGGAGAAAGGTGACCAAACCTCACACAGTAATGAGCTTTGTCTCTAGTTAAGCGCCTTCTCTAGCGTAGGAGAAGTGTAAATCTGAATACACTAAGTAAATAGCTTCTTTTAATTCCTTTTTCTGTCTGTCGTTAATAAATCTTGTGTGGGGATTGCAAGCTGTTCCTCCCTAGTGAGGAAAACCCTGCACCCTCCAAGGGGAGGTGTTGAAAGGCATTATGGAGCCCAAACTACCCACTCAGGCTTGGGTAAAGGGTAGGGGCAGGGTTGTCCTGGCTCAGTGAGATATATTGTAGAAGGCAGGAGACAAGTGGATACAAATCAAAGGGTATTTAGGGCATGAGGAGCTTTTTGCTAGAGGAAAGGATCCCGCTGTGTTTTACGTTTCCTGAATGATTAAGTTTTTGTCTCTCCTTCATTTTGGGTCTTTGACACACATGACACCTCATATTTGGGCCCTGAAGGTTCAGAGGTGCGGAAGAGAAGGAAGGAACAGGACGGATGTATATGTTTGTGTGCGCGCGCACACACACACACACACACACACACTTTCTAAACACTTCTAAATAAGGAGGCAGTTGTGTATTAATTCATTATTTTTGCAGTTATTTATTCCCTTTAAAGTGTAGCTGTAGCATTTCTGCCGGGAACCCTTGTACAGCCAAATCCTACATTTACATTTGTTATAAAGCTAGCATAACTCAAAGGCTTCTTGACCCCAACCAATTGCACCTTCCCAACAAATTTCTAAATACCACAGAAAATGATACTTACAAATACAGCTCTGGCAGTTACATACATAATGAAATCACAGTTTGAAATGATATATGTGTATGAACAAGGCTGTGCTTGGATTTAATTTGTAATACTGAGCATTCTATTCCCATCATTTTAATACGCTGCTCTTAAAGTACCTGGCACTTTTTGGTCTTCCAAAACAAAACAAAACGCAGGGGGTGGGGAATCAGTGGCTTAATTTAAAATATTGCATAGTATTTGAGCGCGGTAACTTCCCACACTGCCTATATACAATACAATGCTAGTGATCATATTACTGACAGTGACGAACAGAATGCAATGTGCTTGTATTTTAATTATGTAACACAGAAGACCCATATAGGGGCTTCAACAGCAAGGATCAAACCTGGGACCTCTGGAGCTAAATGACAAATGTCTGTTATCCAAGGCTGTAGCAGGCTCATGAATCTCTAGGTGGCTTAGCCACCACTAGAGGGGGACAGAGCGCCACTTCCATCAAGCAGGGGTTACAATTTCATATACATTTCTCAGTGTTTTAAGTTATAATTGACTCAGTGCAAAGGCACCTCGTTTAAGTTATATATTGGGTACTTTTATTTTTGCATCAGATGTTCTTATTGCTTTAAATGGATCCAAACCACTGAGGCTTGTGCCTTCAATCCTTACAGTGGTAAAGTGCCCACAGAGGGCGAGACATCATGATTTACTGATCTCAAAGCCAACTGGAGGTTTGCTGCTGATGGCAGCAGGAACAGACCCTCAAACTCCACACACACCTCTCCTCATACAAGTACATGAATGTCCCTGGGATTATGTGCATGGAGTGAACAGGGTTTGGGCCAAAGGGCCTTGTCTTTGCCCTCCCCCAGCACAGAGTATTTTAGCTTTATCTTTGCTGTAGAACGTAGCACCAAAAGAATTCTAGCACCAGCTCAGAGATTGGTATTTCCTCCCTAGCATTATTATTGTGTTATTTGTATTACTGTAACACCTCAAGGTCCCAACTGAGATCAGCATCCCATCGTGCTAGGGCACTGTATAAACAGATAGCAAGAGACAGTCCTGCCTCAAAGAGCTTATAGTCTAAATTAACTAGACAGCCAAAGCATAGAGAATAAGATTCTTCTTGTGCCTATTTCACAGATGGGGCAATTGAGGCACAGAGTGATTAAGTGACTTGTCAAAGGTCACAGGAAGCTTGTGGCAGAGGCAGGAAGTGAACCCAGATGTCCTCAGTCTTACACCACAAGGTTAATCTTTCTCTCGAAAGTATATTAGGAGAAGGTCTCCATCTCAAACCACAACTGGAGTTTACCTGCGTTCACTGTTATTCTCTCAGTTGGAGTTCTGGTACAAATGAAACACAGAATTGTCTTGACAAAAGCTCTGTGGCTGATAGGCATTCACTTCGCTTGGGAACAGCCATATCCTGGAGATGATGGGCGTGTATCAGTTCACAATCGCATCTTTCAGCCATTGATGTAAACAGTGCGTCCCATCCACAGCCAACAGTTCATTCTGGCATCTCTAATGTTTAGCTAATCACAACATGAAAAAAAAGATAAACAAATGCACCCTGGAGCATGATTCTGGTTATGTTATATCCTTTGATCCTTTTGCCTGGTCCTCTTTTTGCCATTGTAAGTGTCTAGCAAAATACGTTATGGCGCACTACATAGGTGTGTGTATATATCCAAACAAGTGCCCAGTGTTATGTACATGGGTTTACAGATTAGCCTGAATCAGAACACTGGATTCAAACTCTCTCAGACTTTGGGAAAGTTTAGCTCCTGATCTCCACTTCATAGCTCAGGTACAGCTAGTGCGAGAGATGACCTGGAAGCATAGACGCAAATCTCTTCACCCTGTGGAGGCCTTTGGATCAGGGCTCAACTTCTTGGCTCTGGGCACTCTGCGTTATAGCACCATAAATCTTTTATGGTGCATTATGGAGTTTTAAGTGGAAAAATGCATGCTCCTGTGGGTGTGGTACGAAGGTTCATGAGCATTGATTTGGGATGATTGGCACAACTCACACCTGTCCCCCAGCTCCCCCGGACAGCAGCCCTTGCAGTCACTGACTTCTAGGACTTTGACATTCCTTGGCCCCTGGACATTTCATGGGGGGTGGCGGGGTGATGTGGCTCTTTGCACCTGCTCCTCAGCTAGTGCACCCAGGCAGGAATCAGGTGCAAGCGGGTTAGTTTTCTGGAGCTTGTCTATACTAGAAATGCCACAGCAGCACTACTACAAATACTGCCTACGCTGCTGGGAGGGGTTATCCCATCGGCAGAGGGAATCCAACTCCCCGACAGGTGAAGTCTGGAAGAATGGACAAATTCTTTTGTCAACCTAATGCTGTCTACACTGGGGGGTTAGGTCAGCATAACACCGCTCAGGGGTGTGGCTTTTTCACAACCCTGAGCGACATAGTTAAGCCAAGAATTTTCTAGTGTAGACCAGGCCACGGTGAAGCCTCAGAAAGAACTAATAGCAGGGTCTATACATTGAGGAATGACTGACTGCTAAGGGGAACTGAGATTGGGGCTAATCCTCACTTCCTGATACAAATGTATGGACCAGTTGCCCCAGAAGAACACCTATTGCGGGGCACTGAGAGTTTTTCCAGAATAAGGGTTAAGTAAAAGTAACTGCATCAGGATTGAGCCCAGTGAAAAGCCAACAGCAGCGCCTCAGCTGGTGTAGCCTGGTATAGCTCCATCAATCTGGCTGAAGGATCTGCCCCAGCAGCTCCGGCTGGGATTTGCAGTGGGTTGGGGGCCAGATTTTGTTTAAAGGTATTTAGCTGCCTAGCTCCCATTGATTTCATTGGGAATTAGGCACCTAAATATCTTTTAAAATCTTGGAAGTCACCTCTTCAGATACAGACAGGCTATCAGGAACTCGAATCACAGGGAGGGTAGGGACTGATAGCTTAAGTAATCATGGTGCTGTGGACAAGGAGATGGCGAAAACTGTCTGAGGCAATAGACACCCCTCCCCAGCAGAAAGGTTATAAAAGGTTAGTAGCAGGGCAGTGAGAAGGAGAAAGAGAGAAGTTACAGGGATATGCTTTGAACTGAGATGCTCTAGAGAGTCCCAGAAAAGTCTCTCCTCCGAATGTCTTTCTAAGGGCAATATTCATCCCAGTTTTTAATTTGTGTCCACAGGTTTTTTTTTCCCTAAGTGCAATTTAGTTCTAGTTATAAAATATTATTTACATAGGAATTGCATCAACTGGACACTAGGGCTAGGATTTACAGATTTGGCATTGAGGATGAGATTTTTTTCCCCCTATGGCTAAACTACCTTGGCCTATTCACACTCGGTCATTTATAGCCAGATGCAGAGAGACCGTTGACAAACGAATGCAAAAGACATGAACTGCTGCAATATACGAGAGTCCTCTAAAATCCCTGGTGTATTGGGACTGGAAGTCAGGGCGAGAGCATGTGCCAGTGATGGACATTGTTGCCTGGAATGTTAGTGACTGGCCTTTTCTTCTCTCCGCCAGTATTTGGGCTTTCCACCACTTTTGGAGAATTTTAAATAGATTTTTATTTTAAGTTTGCAAGCAACAGCCAGCAGCCAATGCAGCTGTGAAGCCGGGGTCAAAACATTTTCCACTCCATTCATGTACACTCATCCGTGGAGTGGATAATAAGGTGATGAACCAGATTCTCCCATAGGCTATGCCGATTTTAAACTAGACTGGAAGCGTAATGTGGGTATAAATTACATTTACTCAGCTGCTCCAAGAGCCCTCCGTGTGAATGAGAACCGGCCTTGAAGAGTTTAGCCTTGCCTCTTGGTAACAAAAGGAAAATCAGTACCCATTTTTCCAGCTAAGAGAAGGCAAATTCCTGAATCTTGTCTAGGCCCAGGCCTAATCCGTTGGTAGCCACAGTGTAGCTACACCATTGCTGAAAAACACCTCTACCTCGATATAACGCTGTCCTTGGGAGCCAAAAAATCTTACCGCATTATAGTGAAACCACGTTATATCGAACTTCCTTTGATCCACCGGAGTGCGCCCCCCTGCCCCGACCCCCCGGAGACTGCTTGACTGCGTTATATCTGAATTTGTGGTATATCGGGTCGCGTTATATCGAGGTAGAGGTGTAGTATGTACTAATTCTCCTAGCCTATAAGCCCCCTTTGGGCATTAAACTGCTGGCACAATGCATGTCTTTGATGCTCTTTTAACATGTTCACCATCCCTGGTGCACCAATGCCAACAGGCAGGTCATTTAAATCATGACATCTGAGCAATGTGGCTCAATAGATACATTTGATCATACAGGCACTAACAATGAAGGGGAACCTCTGGCCCTCATTAATGGACAGAAGTCTGCTATAGCGGAAAATTCTGCCCGTTTAAAAGTCTCTAAATATAGTAGGATAAACAAAGGTAACTTAATCCTGACTTTGAGAAACAAATGTTACATTGGCACTGGATGGAAGATTCTCCTTTATTTTAAAACCTCTGTAAAATCAGAGCAGTGGTTCACCCCAGCATTTGGGCAATTTAATTCGCTATTTCAGAGTAATCGTGGTAATGTGCCAAGTTAGCAAAGATGTCGTTAGGGTTCTTGCAACTCAGGTTGCAAAAGCAGGCATTGATCCACAGGATTTTCTGGAAAAATCCAGTTCCATCTGGGCACTCAAACCTCACTTCAATAGTCTTCGACTTGTACGGAGAGCAGCACCTGTTGTCTGTGCAGACACCACAGTATTTTGGCCTGTATGTACTTTTGCTCGCGCAGCCCGATATGGTGTAGTTCATTGGTTCATCTGCCCTATACACGGCCAAGCATTTCTTCCCAGGCTAGATTGGGAGAGAGGACAGAAAGAGAAGCAAAGATTAATTTTCATTGCTTGGTACTCCCAGATACTACTTTGTCCCCCGTAGGCAACACTTCCCTGAGGGTGGCAATAAAGATGGTCAAAAATAGAAAAGAATTAGTGAAAAATGTTGACATTTCCAAATGGTTTCAAATTCACAGGATTCAAAACAAGTTTGCATTTCAAATATGTTTTTTTTTTAAATTCCAATTTTTAAAATTTCTTTTTCTCACCCATCCCCCAGAGTGTGATGAAATGAATAATGCCCACGGTTCATTTCTTTTCGTTTTTTCATTTTTTCCCCCTTCTTTTTTCCACTCTAATTTTTCTAAACTTCTTCTACTTTGGAAAAGTGACCGATTTATTTATTTTTGCTTCTCAGATACTTTTCCAAAGTTGGAGAAATTTTGAAAAGTTCAAGTAGGAAAAGGAAAACATGAAGAGACAAAAAAGAAACTCAACATCTCAACTCTCCTCATTTTGAGCATTTTTCAGCTTTTGAAAAAACAAAATTTGAGTCAAAGCTAAACAAGCATTTGTTTCATTTCAGATTTTCCCACAGAAAACAATTGAAAAATTTAGTCAAAGTATTTTTTCTCACGAAAAAACTAGCGTTTGATAAAAAGCAATGGGAAAATTTCTCCTACTGATACATTTCTCCCAACTCTAATTAGCAGAGTGAGGTTAGCATTGCCATACCAAATACCGCCCTATGCAGAGAGCCAACACCCTTTAAATCCTGCATAAGCCCTCATTTCAACATATGAACATAGGCACTTGCCGATGGTTGCATGTTTTTTGCAACATTTCTCAAGAAAAAAAAGCACATATTTTGTTTCAAGCCGTTTTAAGGCCCAAAAATCTAGCTGCTCAAAAGTTGTTCACAAAATGGCAATTTTTGCCTCAGAGCATAAAAATCTTTCCATGTGTTATTGCAAAGACAAATCAAAGGGAAAGTCTTCAGTGATGAAATGCTGACATTTCCTGCTGAAAACTAGGGCTGTCCCCCTTGAGTGTGGAAAAAAATATTCACAGCTCGTTTTGATTTTCACAACACAGAAAAATCAAAGTAAAATGTAAAATCCCCTCTAATTTCAAGGACTTTTAACTCCATCGCGCCCCTCCCCCACTTTCTCACAGAATATTCCACACACCTGTCTCTTGCAGGTGCTCCAGATTTATGTGCATGGACTTACAAACTCACTCGTGCCAAGCTGGATGCTTCCAAATGGCATAGCTTACACCAGTGGTTCCCAGCCTATTATATGCAGATGTCTGTGTGTTATGTGGGCTGCACCCACACAATATATACACTACTTGTATGGCCCTGAGGATGTCACATGGGCCGCAGCTGTGTGTGATTGGGCCGCGAGTGGCCCCTGGACTGTGGGTTGAGAACCACTGGTTTACACCTACAGAGAGCACTGCATCACCACTTTCCTGCTAGCCCAGTCACAGGCACATCTGAACAAGTGGCTGGCATGCTGCTGTCATCTGTAGGGAGTCCCTGGCAGAAATCTTCCCCCAATGGGAGTTATTTCCATCCTGCAATGGAGGAATGGGGTCCCTACTGGTCCAGGGAGGAGAAATTACACCTATTTGCACCAGCCAGAGTGTATTTAGGCCACAGGCTGCAATTGCTAATCAGCAGGTCGGTGTTTCCTTATTCCTCATCCCATTCATTGTCAGAAGATCCACCTTATTATTACACTCTCCAGCAAGTAGCTCTCAGTGCCCCGCTCCTGGGCAGGGAGGGGCAACCAATCAGCGAACTAACAGGCGAGTGGTGAAATGGGCCCACCTTAATGTGTTTGGTTATATCCACCTCGCAGGGCCGCAAGTTGCAGAGGCGACTCTCTTTCAGGAGCCGGCACTGGTCGTTGTCATTGGAAATTCTCGTCGAGATCCCCAGCCCGCAGGTTTTCGAGCAGAGGCTCCAGGGTGAGGTGTGAATGATGCAGTTTTTCTGCCAGGATTCATTCTCTCCTTCGTAAGCTACAGATCAAATTTGGATGATATCATTTTACCCCACAAACATCCTTTCTAAGGCTCATTCTAACTGCCAGGCCAATACACTGAATGACAATTAAATCAAATGGAAAGGGCTCCGTTTTCCTGCTCTGCTCTGTTCGCTCATCCCAGGTGACCTCCTAGATTGTGATGTCTTTGGGACAGGGGTTGCCTCCTTTATTTGCCTGTATAGTACTTAGCACAATGGGGCCCTGGTCCTAGACTGGGGCTCCCACATTCTGCCACAATACGAACAATTAACAATGGAAACACGCACCAGTCAGTGTAGGAGTGAGATGAGATTTGAGCTCATTGTGAAAGTTTATTTCTGTACCGATTCAGCTGACTCAGGGAATGGTCCGCAGTCTTTGTGGAGGGCTGGAGTAGCCCAGAGCCTTTCATTTGTAGATAGGGCTGAGGGAATAGTCCACAGAGAACTTGGAAGGCACTCAGATTTACGGTGGGCTCAGGGTTTAATGTATTCGCAACCCTTAGCTCAGGTTTCCATGCAGTTTGCAGAACTGGGGCTGGTCTTATCTGTAATACAGTACAGCCTCCAGGCCCCAACAGAGAAAGAAGCCCCATTGTGCTGTACAAACACAAAGTAAGAGACAGTCCCTGCCCTGATGAATGTATTTTCTAAATAGACAAGACAGACAAAGGCTGTATTAGGAGAACTAAGTGACTTGCCCAAGGCCACACAAGGAGTCGGACAGAGGCAGGATTTGAACCCAGATCTAGAGACCCATCCAGGACCTTAATCACACTTTTTGGGGGTTCAAGGTTGTTTGATGAAAAGGAAGGACACAAGTCTAATCCATAGGAAACCTGGGCTCAAGTCCTTGCTCCACCACAGACTTCCTGTATGACCTTCAGCAAGTCCCTTAGCCTCTCTGTGCCTCAGTTCTCCATCTGTACAATGGGGATAATAGCAGTATGCTACCTCATTGGGTGTTATGAGGATAAATACACTACTAAAGACTAAAGGGGAGGTGTCCAGCTGCCAAGGTAATGGGGGTTATCAGTACCTAAGGGAGCTTTGGGCAGTCACCTCTCTACCTGTTTTCTCAGCTAACATGCTATAGCTGGTGCTCGTACAATCCAGCCTATTATGGCAGGCTGCTCCATGCACTCCAGAGAGCAGGTTAGTCAGACATGGTGATGTTGCAATGCAATGGGAGTGCGGCACACTACACTGCTTCATGTGGCAGCAGCAGAATGCAGTACCACAAGGGTTAATTGGCGGGGGGAGCCCTGTACTGCAGTTTGGACCCACGCTGTCCTGAAGTCTGGGGGGAGTTCAGATTATGGGGTGTACTTTAGGCCAATATAGTGATAGGCACCAATCCCAATCCAGATTGTCTCAAAATTCAAGGCTGCGTGGCTTTGGAATGAGCCTGTTTCTGGGTATGTCTACACTGGAGTTGGAGGTGTAATTTCTGATCGAGGTCGTATTCTAAGAATTGGTGTGCAGCCATGGCAGCGCGAGCGGCGGGAGGGGCTAGTTGCACCTGGACGATTCTGTCCAAGACCCTAGGCCGCTGTGTTGACAAACTCTTGGATTCAGATGCCTAAGCGTGAATGTGACATGGGCAGAGTTAAATGAGGAAGAGGTCTGTTGCACTTTCCCCATACTAGAAGTATTAGCTTCAGTGACAGCTCCCCTTTTCCCCTCCCCCCTCCTTTGCTGTGGTGAATGCAATTGTCAGTAGCACTTGGGCATTTTGCAGAAACCTGTCCAGCAGCTGTGCTACAGGGTTTGAACACAGCAGTGGCCTGCACGTAACCCACTCTGCAGGGTGAGTTACACAGCACTCGCTCTGCCTGATTCACAGAGGGTAGGAGCCTGCTGCAGCTGCCAACTAGGGGGGACTTAATTTTTTAGTTCAAGCTGCAGAGGCTGGCAGTCCCGGGTTCCATTCCCCGTGATGACCAAGGCGATGCCCATTAACCACACACACACACACACACACACACACACACACTCTACCTGCGGAGGAGATATGTCGTAGAGATGTCTTCCTGATCTTCTTTGAGTCATCACAGATCCACTGCTCGCAGCACTTGCCTGCTATCTTAATTTGCTTTGGGTTTGGGCACCAGACGAGCGGGGGGCGTGAGCTGGTGCACAGTGGCAGGCAGCCCACAGCCCCATTAATGCATGTGCAATTGTACTTGCAATTGGGCTGGAAGGTCTCACCATTCTTATACCGGATTCCATTAAGTACACAGCCCACGCCCATAATTTCTAAAAGGGGGGGGGCAGGGAAGAGAGAGAGAGAGAAAGAGAGAGAGAAAACACCTTGAAGATCATGAACGGTATTCAGAATAACACGTTTTTTTAATGGGGAACTCCCCAGACTGACAGGGCCAAAATTTAAGTGCCAGCACCATTCTGCTGCAGAACAAAGCAGGTCCATATAATTTTAGGCCTTATTATTACTAATAGGGTAGCTCCCCCTTATGAAGCACGAATGTGGCAGTTTCCTTCTCAGAGATCTGAACAACATATTTTATTCCTTGTTGGATCTGCCAGGAGTCACATATGCATCCACGGAGCTTTTCTTTAAGGTTCAAGTTCCCTTTACAAACAAGCAAACAGACACAAAAGGACTGTAATAATGATCCAGAAAATTGCAGCTTAGAACTGCAAAGTTTGGGGCTATGACTGTTGAGTGCTCTAGTATTTTATAGGACGTGAAGGAATTCCCAAACTGAGAGCCGGGAACAATAGAACTGCTGAGTTTTACCTGGCCTCGCGAATGCTCCGTGCAACTCTTACAGAAACAAATCAACACAGATGCTTTCGGAAACAGGGCAAAATACTGAATTTGCAATGAAAAGCAGACTTAGGCACGTTGTGGGAGATCTCTCATTCTGTAATGAAGGCTAGCTCTACAAGGCTCTGATCGGAATCAATTGGCAGTCAGGAGCTTGTATAGCAAGGTAAAGCTGCAATTGCATAATTAGTCACACGGAGGCAGTGTGCTACATAAAGCATTGCTGTCTCCCTTCTATTCTCTTCATTGATGAAGATATTCTTGCTTTGGAACTATCACACAGTTTTAATGTTGGTTAAAGATGGGCTTGAACCAAACCTCACTTCAACTGCCAGGTGATTTGAAACTTTAGATTCACATTTTGCAAAAACCTCTTATTTTTAGAATGGATTGAACAAAATCCCTGAATCCAATGTCCCCGGTCCCCCCTCAATTTGAGTTGTTTGAAATCCAAATGCAGATTCAAGATGCTGTGTCCTGTGCCCACCTGCAGTTCTGAAGAGGGTGTTTCTGAGTGAGAGCACAGAGACAAAACTCAGACAGCGAATTCCAGTGATACGCTGCAATCCTTGCAGACACACTATCGGGGAGCAAGTCCGTGGTTTCAATTTGCTGGGGGATTTGTTGCAAACCTTTCCCCCTGATTTAAGCTCACACCGCCCTGTACCCCTCACACTGAGAGCTTCATTTGGAGTGATCCCAAAGCTCAAACATAAAAACCCATCCAAACCCTCAGAATCGTGAGGGTTTTGACTTGAAACCACACGCAGTCACTGCGTTTTCCATAGGTTTCACCCCAAACCTCAAACTCATCCCAACACCCATATATCTCCTTCAGGTGTTATATTATTATAAGATTATACTATATACATTGGACGGACATGACTGATCAGATGCATAATACTCTCAATGAGCAGGGACAGGCGCTGCCGCTGAATAAGGAGCTCTGCATGGCCTTTGCGTAAAATGGCCGATTCCTGGCACGTGCTGAGTGCGGTTAGTCCCCAGGGCCCCCAGTCCTCTGCAGATCGGTCCCCAAGTGTGTCTGCTGAAATGCATGGCGAATGGGTAGACAACCCCAAATAAGGAAGCAAGTGCCTTGAGAGCAGGGAAGGAGCCTGAAAGGAGTATGAAGGCCCTTAAGGGAACTGCCACATGAGAAACAGCTGTGTCCTAATCTCCTTGGTCAGCAGGAGACCCCTAACCTGCCTCTGCCTGGCCAGCCCCAGGGTTTGTAGGGTCCCTGGTGAGACTTGAACGGGGACCTCAATCTGCCGAGGGTGAGGAATCAGACCAAGAGATGACTGCCTCTCTGGTCCTCTTGGCAGGGCAACAGGCTGCATTCTCCTTTGGGCCCCACTGGCTGGGATGAGCAGCGGGTCTCCCTATGGCCCAGAGTCCCAAGCGTGCGCCTGTATTGCTTCAGTTTGAAGCCAGCCATGTGTATCTGCTAGCCAGTCAAGACATCTTCTCTGCCTACTCAACACCCTGAGCGTCACCTGCTGTTCCAGGTAATGCAAGAGCATACGGCTGCAAATCGAGAGGTAGGACTGGGCCTCCAAATGCTGTGTCCTTCTTACTCCTGACCACAGCCAACTCAAAGAGCAAGACCCCTATGATCACCTCTCAACTGTCCAACGGGCTGGAGGACCAGCAGATCTTTTTCAGGGGCAGGGAGAATGGAAGGTTTACAGTCAAGTATATCTTGACTTTAGTAAGGCTTTTGATACTGTCTCGCATGACCTGCTCATAACAAACTAGGCAAATACAGCCTAGATGGGGTTTCTATAAGGTGTGTGCATAACTGGTTGGAGCACCATTCCCAGAGAGTAGCTATCAGTGGTTCACAGTCAAGCTGGAAGGCCATATCAAGAGGGGTCCTGCAGGGATTGGTCCTGAGTCCGGTTCTGTTCAATATCTTCATCAATGATTTAGATAATGGCATGAGAGTACACTTATAAAGTTTGCGGATGATACCAAGCTGACAAGGGTTGCAAGTGCTTTAGAGGACAGGATTAAAATTCAAAATGATGTGGACAAACTGGAGAAATGGTCTCTGGGGGGAGGAGAGATGCAGACAAAGGCCAGGGTGGAAGCGCAAGGTAAAAAGTCTGGGGACCACTGCGTTAACCTCTGAGGCTAGGACAAGAAGCAATGGGCTTAAATTGCAGCAAGGGAAGTTTAGGTTGGACATTAGGAAAAACTTCCTAACTGTCAGGGTTGTTGAGCACTTGGACAAATTGCCTGGGGAGGTTGTGGAATCTCTGTCATTGGAGGTTTTTAAGAACAGGTTAGACAAACACCTGTCAGGAATGGTCTAGTTATTACGTAGTCCTGCCTTGAGTGCAGGGGAATGGACTAGATGACCTACTTCCAGTCCTACACTTCTATGATTCTATGTTAATAGACAAATCTTGGGTACATTCAGAGCAATAGGAGCTGCCAATGCTATTTATCTAAGCCAAAAATATATGTACATCACTTACGTGCACATACTCCTATTTCGTACCTAGGTCTGTCTCCACTGTAGTCACAGTACAAGCCCCTATGGAAGTCACAGGTATCAGCCTCCGTGCAGTTCTCTCCAATCTGTTTGGCGCACGCCTTGCAGCACTCGCAGCCGTCGGTGATCAGGCTGACCCCTGCTGGGCACCGAGGTGGCCATGTGGGACACTCGCATGGCCACTTACAGTACTGAGTCCGTGTGTAGCCCTCAGTCACGACGGTGACAGCAGGGGGCATGGTGGTGGAGTCCTGGGACACAGCCTACAAACGAACAAACAAGGCTCACAGTCCTTTCAGGAAGGGCTTTGAAAGGTTTATCCACTAATTAACCTATGTCAAGTTCAAAGGGACCGAGAAGGAATGACGGGATCACAGCAAAGAGCTATGGAGGTGGACCTCATTTGGAGAGCAGCCACCTCCCTCTTGTTGTGTAATCTCCATCACCAGCCTTGGGTAGAGGGTCAGGAGTTTGGAGAAGCACCAGCTTGGATGGCCTTATCTGAGTGATGCTCAGCCTTTTCCACATTGAGACCCTTATCTGACCCAGCTGGGATGTCTCTCCATTTAGCAATTGGGGGAGGGCAAAGAGGTTGTGACCCCCTGACACCTCTTCATGATCTGAAGGTCAAGGAGCCCTGGCTTATATTAAACTCCTGTTCTCCTGAGATCCCTGCCATTTTTCATTTACAGTAAAGCTTCAAATTTCCCCTTGTACAGTATTTCAAGACTTCAGTCTCCAATACTGACCCGCTGTGGAAGTGCATTGGCTAGCGAGAGGGGAAGATATGTTCGTTCGTTCTCGGTTACCCAAACATTTGGTTCTTGTTTTACCATGCTGGTTCGCCCATGCTGGTCCATGAATTCTTAGCTCCTCTCCCTCCCAGCCCCCGTCCCAATTGTAAAACAAGTCACAGACAATCAAATTCCTTGGCAGCATCCCACATCTATGCGGCTTTGATTTACTCTTGCTGTAACATTTACTTTAAACCCTATGGGAGGGCTCCATGAAAGTACGTAAGTCCCATTGATAGACACCACTGCGATCCACAAAACTGCTTGTGCTGCTACTTGGCACCCAAGTTTTTCCTCTGGGAATGCCTGGGTGCTTATCTCCTGCCTGAGCATGCGCACTGCTCCCTCACTCTAGGTATCCAGACCTATCTCCCACCTGAGCCCCAGAGCTATTCATAAGCCAGGAAAGATGGGTGTTTGGCCAGTGAAGTAACATGCAGGGGCCCAACCTGGTAGGCAGACAACCCCCATCAGAGCCTTTAGCCCAGTGGGTAGGGTACTCAGCCAGGATGTGGGAGCCCTTCCCCCCCCCCCCAGTTCAAGTCTCCTCTCTTCCAGAGGGGGACAAGGGATTTGAACTGGGCTCTACCACACCTCAAGTGAGTGCCCTAGTCATGGGGGCTATAAGATATTCTGGTGTAGGGCTTCCTCACTCTTTCCTATTAAAGCTGTTCCACTTTAGCTAAACAAGTCAACAATTACATATCATTTGGGCCAGTGGTTAGAGCACTAACTCCCTTTCTCCCCAGAGAAAGAAGGACTAGAACTGGGAGTCACCCACATCCTGGGTGAGCACCTTACCACTGGGCTAACGGCTATACAGGACGCTGTTTACCACCCCCACTGTTTTGTTTTGGGTCCCTCACACAACTTGGGTGGCCAAGCACCTGATTCAGGGGAGGCACCTCCCTGCAGCCTGGGCTTAGGCGCCTAGCTGCATGCGAGGGGTGGGGCTTAGTAGACCGTGATGGCTTCGTGGAGTGCAGTCCGAGAGGCCTGTCTCTCCCCATTCCTTGTATAGGGAGCCTCACTGCCTAACTCAGGCTTTGTGGATTACAGTGGTTTCCTGTGATTCCTTTTGTGGAGCTGGGCCTGTGTGACTTAGACCCTTATTCATCCGTGTCAGTGTCAAAAATACCATAGGTGTATTGCAGCCATCTCTGCCTAGTTGTGATTCACACTGAAGTCAGGTTGCTGTCACAATTGCATATTCCTCTTTGATGGGCTCTTGAGGCACTCACACTGCACCTGATGTTGCCTTGTTTTCTCTTTTCCCCCTAAGGCTCCACAAACAGCCGTTGGGAATTAAAGAGGTGAGCATCAGCCCCTGCCTCTTGGCACGTGGGTGAAATGCCCTGTACGTTGGAATAGACAAGTATCATTGTTTGGAGAGTTCCCCAAGTTACTGGGAATATGCAGACCTCCCAAAATGGAGCATGCTGAGGCAACAGATCGTGCAGTGAAGCTGCTGCCAGGGTTCCATTTCCCAACCTCCCCTTCTCTTACAGGTAAGAGTTGAACCAATATCCTGTGAGTGTGTAAAACCGAGAGTCTGTAAGCCTTCCTACAGCCAAGAAGAGGAGGGTGACATCGCTTTCCTCAAGCAGGAGAGAGGATGGGGTATGGAAGAGATGTGTGTAAAGCTCGACACTGCTCTATTATATAATGATGTCTCACTGCAGTAATGTATTAATGTAACCTCACATTGCAATGCGATATCTGGTTGTCCCAAGAGTATGGAGGGGCCCTCGGCTACTACAGTAGTTGAATGTTTCCTCAGCTGTTACAAGGTGGAAGATCACTGCACTAAGGTACTCAAGACAGAATCAGAACAGGAGACAGTCAATGAAGAGTCTATGAAAAAGTGTTTGTGCTGCAAAGTTAAGCCTTGAGAGATGGCTTCATGGCGCATTAAGGGCCGCTGTCCCATAGAACTCTAATGACAAGTATCTAATATATCCCATCCCGCTGTACTTTCCATTTGAAAAGACATATTAATTACCACTATTACCAATGCTGGCAATTCCAAATCCCAGCCAACCCATTGGTAAGGAAATTTTGCACGGCTGTCTGGGCCTACAGATTGCTCTCTTCCTTGTTCTACAACTTACTGATCTCAGCGAGTTGCCTTCTCAAACAGCCTGGTGGCATCCGCCTGCTCACTTCCCTTCTGTTTCATCACTACACATGGTGGCTTTGTAAAAACATCTCCCACCAATCAGAACTGGACAAGCTTCACTGGGCCTGGCTCTTAGAGGCCTCTAAACCCAGCCTCCATTTGTGCACATGCCAATCTGCAAACGCTTTCCAAGCAGCTCAACACACAAATGCGCTGTTGGAAAAGTGCGTGCATGGGCACAGAACGTCACTGGCACAAGGGAAGGGCAGGGTAAGGAAACCAGGCACTTGTGCCCATCTAGCCCGTCCCGGACCCAGGCAGGATTGTTCCCTACGTATATTCCTGTTTCAAATGCCTCAGGTACAGCTGATTGAAAAAGTTTTGTTAAAAAAATTCCCAATCAGAAAATGCCGATTTGGCAAAACGGAACCTTGCTGCGGAAAGGGCCAGTTTTGATGAATTTCTCAAGTTTCAAAATTGTGGAAACAAAAACTTCCTCCCCCCCCCCCCTTTTCTGGTTCACAATTGCTTTTTGTTTCGAAATTAAAGCTAAACCATTGGGGCTTTTAAAATTGGAACAAAAAAGCTTATCAATTGTCCAGAAACACTTTTTTTTTTTTTTTAATCCTTCAGAATGTCAGTTCACAGAAGTTTGAGATTTGGACTTTTCATCCCAATCTGGAAGGGAAAAAATTTCAAAATCTCAAAAATTTTCATGGGAGGGGAAAACTATTTCCCCAACCAGCCCTAGCTTTAAGTAATGGATCGTCCACTACTCCTCTAGAGGCAGACAATCCCACAGCTAAAGCCATCTCACTGTTTGGAGAGTTTCCTCAAGAGTAACACCAGACTCTCCTGTCCCTTGCATCTCATTACTCCACATTATGGACTTTGGCCAACACTCAGCAAGTCTTTTCTCGCTTTGGGGTAATTTGTTTGCCAGGGTAGCCTGTTCATGATCTCAAGATTTATTAAACACTTATAAGTCTGTTGTAGATACATGTGAATATACATATACGTATCTTAGATGTTAGTTACACTTTATTTAGAGGCCCAGTTAACACATCACTAATCACAGTCAATATATGTAATGTATTTGCTCTGGGCCCAATTCCCATTTCTACTAACATCCCTTTACACTGCTCTGCTCTTAGAGTTGGTATAAATTACATTTAAACCCATGCAAATAAAATACAAAATACGCCAGAGTGGCATCAAAGCAAAAATGAAAAAACAAAACAAAGCAGGCCCTTTACTTTAGCATTGCCTATTCCAACCTGCCTAGTTTCAATATGTACAGCAAGCTATCAAAAATCCTTTCAAATGAGATAAGTCTATTTGCATTGTTGTTAATCATTGGAACTGTTAATGGTCAAATCCAGATATAAAAAGAACTGATACAGCAACTCAATGAGTGCATTATCACAGCACAACCCTATAAGCAAATGCATTTGCAGCGAATTGCTGGTTTAGACAAGAGTGAGCCAGCAGATTGGCTGACAAAGGTTTCATCCTGTGCAGCTATGAAACTACAGCTCAGTTAACCTAAATAGCAAAGGGGAAAACAAACCTCAAACCATAGTTCTGCTGTTGTTAGTTCATAGAAGATCATTTTTATGTTATAATTTGTGCACGCCCCCTCTCTTTGTCCCCCACAGCGGGGCATTAAAAATGTCCACCTCTGACAATAGGTATCACACAGAGGCATCCTAGTTTCTGGCCATCCTTAGGATAGGAAATAACTGGGGTGGCTCCTAGCATCAGGTGTGGAGCTGAAGCATATGTACACCTCTACCCCAATAGAACGCTGTCCTCGGGAGCCAAAAAATCTTACCGCGTTATAGGTGAAACCGCGTTATATCGAACTTGCTTTGATCCGCCAGAGTGCGCAGCCCTGCCCTCCTGGAACGCTGCTTTACCGCGTTATATTCAAATTCGTGTTGTATCGGGTCACGTTATATCGGGGTAGAGGTGTAGTTGTTTGCTCAGACGCCATCAGTAAAATATAGATTATGCTGGAATTCCTTCAGAGCTCTAAGAACGCCTTGTTGCATGAATGTGCTGAAAGAGATGCATTAGCAGTGGGTCTGAGCACAGGCTCCAGTTCCTGGGATCTGGAGATGCTATGCCAGATTCAGGAGAATCTATCCATAAGGTAGGTAGATACAGCAGAACCTCAGAGTTACGAACACCTCAGAATGGAGATTGTTCGTAACTCTGAAATGTCCGTAACTCTGAACAAAACATTATGGTTGTTCTTTCAAAAGTTTACAACTGAACATTGACTTAATACAGCTTTGAAACTTTACTATGCGGAAGAAAAATGCTGCTTTTCTTTAGTTGTTTACATTTAACACAGTACTGTACTGTATTTGTGCTTTTTGTTGTTGTTGTTGCTGTTGTCTCTGCTGCTGCCTGATTGTGTGCTTCCAGTTCCAAATGAGGTGTGCGGTTGACTGGTGAGTTCGTAACTCTGTTATCCATAACTCTGAGGTTTGACTGTAAATACAAGGTTGAGTTAAGTACATCAGTCTCCAAAGACAATCATGTGGTGAAGGCGCTGGACTGGGACAAAAGAGAGGCTGCCAGATTTCTGCCTGAACTTGAGCAAATCACTTCAATCTCTCTGCCTCGGCTCCCTCTCTGTAAAAAGGGGGTGTTAATAATGCTCCAGTACCTCTCAAGGATGTTGTGAAGATAAATCCACCAGTGTATGTGAGGGGGTGATGTAACCCATGCTAACGCAAGGTGGCTCTGGCTAGGCCACAGATAGAGCTTTGAGTCTGCTAATGTGTCTGAAGTTGTCCCGAGTGACAGAGATCCACAGCAGTTCAATTCTCCATATAAGACACAACTCCCCTGCTCAGGTCGTAGATTCCTAGCATTTTAGGCCAAAGGGAACCATTAGGTCATCTAATCTGACCAGCTGTGTAACACGGGCCACAGAATTTCACCCAGTCACCAGGACTCAAACCTGGGACCTATGCATGTGAAAGCATGACCAGAGCCATTAACTTGAAGCCGGTAGCAGACTTTTAAACTTCACTATGCCATTATAGGGGAACAGAACTACATTGTGTTAGTGTGTGGGCTACACTCTGATTCAGAGCTCAAGTAGTAATGGAATGCTCCAGAACATCGTTCTGACACATTTTTGGGGAGCTGTAATGGCATTACAGTATGTCCGGTACTATCACTTACTTAGGGTTACCATACATCCGGTTTTTCCCGGACATGTCCGGCTTTTCGGCAATCAAACCCCCGTCCGGGGCGAATTGCCAAAAAGCCGAACATGTCCGGGAAAATGCCGTCCGGGCACTTCCCCTCCCGCGGCTGCTCTGCTCCTCCCCTGACTCTTCAGCTCTGTTTAAGAGCTGAGCACTACGGGCTTTTGGCAGCCCCCATGCCTCCGGACCTTGCACCGCCGGAGCCCGGGAGGGGAAGTGCCCGGCCGGGGGTGCAGGGTCCGGAGGCATAGGGGCTGCCCGAAGCCCAAGCGCTACCGGCTTCACGGTTTGCTGGGCAGCCTCCAGACCCTGCGCCCCCGGCTGGGCGCTTCCCCTCCCGGGCTCCTGCTGCACTGGGGAAGCGCCGGCCGGGGGCGCAGGGTCTGGGGGCTGCCCGGCAAACTGTGAAGCCGGTAGCGCTCGGGCAGCCCTTTTCTCGTGGCTGGGAGTGGGAGGGAGGAGGGGGCGGAGTTAGGGCAGGGTTGGGGCGGGGAAGGGGCGGAGTTGGGGCAGGGCTGGGGGTGGGAAATGGGCGGGGCCAGGACCCCATGGAGAGTCCTCTTTTTTTATTTGTTAAATATGGTAACCCTAACTTACTGGAAGTGTGTTCTGACACTTCTTTTTTTTAGGACTGGAGCATTGCTCTGCAGCTAAAGTTATACTTCCTGTGAGGAATTACAGTAGAACCTCAGAGTTATAAACAGAGTTATGAACTGACCAGTCAACCACACACCTCATTTGGAATTGGAAGTATGCAATCAGGCAGCAGCAGAAGGGGAAAAAAGCCAATACGGCACAGCACGGTGTTAAATGCGAACTACTAAAAAGTAAAGGGAAAGTTTTTTAAAAAAAAGATTGGACAAGGTAAGGAAATTGTTTCTGTGCTTCCTTGATTTAAATTAAGATGTTTACAAGCAGCATTTTTCATCTGTGCAGTAAAGTTTCAAAGCTGTATTAAGTCAATGTTCAGTTGTAAAAACTTTTGAAAGAACAACCATAATGTTTTGTTCAGAGTTACGGACATTTCAGAGTTACGGACAACCTCCATGCCTGAGGTGTTCGTAACGCTGAGGTTCTACTCTCACTGTGACACTCTGAATACCTTCCCCAACCGGAAGAAGAGCTCTGTGTAGCTCAAAAGCTTGTCTCTCACCAGCAGAAGTTGGTCCAATAAAAGATATTCCCTCACCCACCTTGTCTCTCTGGAGACTGATGTCAAACAACAGAACAGGTATCTTCTTCCTATTGCCCCAAAACACACCTCAACCTTACCATGGAAGAACCAGCTCTGGGGACCAGAGAGGAGCTCAGCCTCCAGCCTGTTCAGTCAGCTGCTGCAGCAAATTATCTATAATGCATTTAAGCATGTATTCAAAGACTCATCCATGTAGCACTTGAGAAATATAAAGGATGCCATTCAGTCCCCACAGTGGGGGCATGTTTTGTGATGCAGACAGTGACCCACTAATAATGGCTGTGAATAGATACTGTGGGTAGTGACACTTTATGAACACCTTGACAGACAGAACTCCTTTCACATACTCCACCTAATAGGCATCATGGTGGTTCTGGCTTTCATTCATTGCCATATTTTGATTTTAAAAAAATAAAACACAATACAATTTCAGATGCTAGTTGAGCTTTTAGAAATCCTTTCATTAGAACATCAGTACATGCTGTGTCCATAAGATTGGGTTGCAGAGCGATTTAAAAAGGCGGGCTAGGGGATAAGGTTGACTCCAAAGTCCCAAAGGGCTGAGTTCTTTGTCAAGAATATTCTGGAACCCTCAGCATGCCAAAAGCAATTTCTGTTTTCAGCTTTCAGTAATTATTTTGCATGATTACTCTCCAATCCTGTAGTCTGGGAATACGCCATCTTGGATGCACAGGCGAAAATATTTCAACACTAGTTATTTATGATTACTTCTGATTTTGTTTCTTCCAAGTTACCAGCCTGTGCTCATGTAAGGAAAACACAAGGCGCCTCTCACCCTGTTATGGCTGATCATTCTCTGTTAAGGTCACTCGTGACTTCTATTTGGCAGGCTCCAAGTGCCTTTTGCACCTGCGGAGAATAACACATCTCCAGCCAACAACAGCTAGTATTTAATATGTGCCCATTCCGGGAGGGAAGAAAGAGAAGATGATAAGTGATAGCATAACATGTTGATAGCATAACAGCCTCAGTGTTTATAATGGCCAAGCATTTTTATGTACAAGTCTTATTTAAAGAAACCAAGTAGATGGCAACCGTTCAGTGGTATGTCTTACATACTGGCGCTGCTTTTTACCAGTTCCCTAGGAAGCACTATTATTGTAAGTTAGTTTTATTTTTGAAACCTTGAAGGTCTGGGTTATTGTGCTAAAACTACTGTATAGCTTGGCTTTCAAGCCAGTCACAGCAATAACAGACGGCTTTTACACCAAGCATAAGGGAATCTCCAGCCTTCTTTCTTCAGTAGCAAAGTCCCAGGTTTACTGCAGTATCATCATTTTGCTTTAAGTTGTTATGGCCTTTTAAAACAACTTTATTCACTCAATTGCCTCCGTGTCGCTTGAGGTGTTCTTCTGTAATGTTGTTATTTCTAGAGATAAGCCTAGACCAAACCCTGAGTCACATGGGATATATGTAAGTGAGATATAACAATCTGCAGTGCCTCTTGATCACGTTAACAAGGAAAGGTTGTTTACCTAAAGAACATTAATACTTTGCACTTACTGGGTGAAAGCCTCAGCTAGTGTAAAGTGGGGGAACTCCAAAGTTCCCACCCTCTATATGTAGCCCCTTTCATGGGAAGATCTCTAAATTCTTTACATACATTAATTCAGCCTTGTAATATCACTGTGAGGAAGGCAAAGCTTTTTATCTCCATTGTACAGATGGGGAAATGGAGGCATAGAAAGGTTAGCATCACTTGCCCTAGATTATATTCACCATATCATTGACAGAGCTGAGACTAGGATCCAGGAGTCTGGACGGAGCTTGACAGTGCCTTGCTCAAATCACATTCTCAGACCCCTCTCCTGTTTTGCTCCTTGGGATGTAAATATTAATCACTGACACTCCTTTCAAGGTGCAGTTTGTTGCTCTAACAGGAGGATGTTGCTAGAGCTACCTGTGAATTTTGTAAAGACTAGATAGAGGTTCCCAAACTGGTCTGTGGAGCCCTTGCTGGTGATCTGTGGAGAGCTCGCTCTGCATGCATTTCCAGCTGTAGCCAGGTAATATTTATAGTAGGAATTAGTAGATAAAGGGTAAGGAACCAATGGCGGGAACTCAAGAGACCTGCAGGGTAGACCTATAAGAATAGTTTACACAGTTAGCATAAGGCCTTATAGCCTGAGTAGGAGTAGCTGCTCAATAAATTAGCATAAATAAGTAAACCAACGGTGACTTTAAGTCACAAGATGGCACAAGAGTTTGTTTATTGTTTTGTAATAATCACAAATGCTGCAAACTGCAGGTAGGTAACCACAAGAAGGCAGTTTGAACCAGTTTAGAGTGTTTTTGGAGGGAAATATAAGCAGATGCTCAACTGTAGGTAACCATACTAATCCAATTGGCATCTATGTTAACAAGCATAAGCTAATTAACATACTAAGCTATAGAATAAGGACTCCCCAACACTATAAGGGTGAGGAAGTTAAGCTATGGTAAAGGATGGAACAGCTATACGTACTGTGACAGACCCAGACCAGTGGGGTACAGGAGTCTGGTAGAAGGCAAATATACTGGTCACTGGATGAGTCGTTTTCTGTTCCCTGAGTGACCAGAGCAGGGGCTGCACTAGAGTAATCAGGAACCTGCTAGAACCAGTTAAGGCAGGCAGGCTAATTAGGACACCTGGAGCCAATTAAGAAGAAGCTGCTAGAATCAATTAAGGCAGGCTAATCAGGGCACCTGGGTTTTAAAAGGAGCTCACTTCAGTTTGTGGGGTGAGTGTGAGGAGCTGGGAGCAAGAGCGCAAGGAGTTGAGGGTGAGCGGGTGTGCTGCTGGAGGACTGAGGAGCACAAGCGTTATCAGACACCAGAAGGAAGGTCCTGTGCTGAGAATAAGGAAGGTGTTTGGAGGAGGCCATGGGGAAGTAGCCCAGGGAGTTGTAGCTGTCATGCAGCTGTTACAGGAGGCACTATAGACAGCTGCAGTCCACAGGGCCCTGGGCTGGAACCTGGAGTAGAGAGCGGGCCTGGGTTCCCCCCAAACCTCCCAATTGACCTGGACTGTGGGTTCTTCCAGAGGGGAAGGTCTCTGGGCTGTTCCCCAACCCACATGGTGAATCTCTGAGGCAAGAAAATCCACCAATAAGCACAGGACCCACCAAGATAGAGGAGGAACTTTGTCACAGTACATATGTATCGGGGAGAAGAAGGCCTATAGCACATCTGGTCTCCAATACAGCCACTGGAGATCTTCACAGACATGCCAGAGTCGGACTAGGATCTGTCTCAACCTTAGCACTCTCCCAAAGGATAAAGTGAGCATATACATGTAATGGTGCCCGTTGCATTGACAGTGTTATATTATCTCACTTTACGTGTTTGGATTGTTTAACTTATTGTACTAATCATTGTAATACTAAAATTTTCACAAATACAAAAGGTCTGCTGTGAGTGTTGTTGTCATTGCTGTACCCATGGGGCTGCCAAAGCAGTAACTCTGATAATGCTGGGCCTGATCTTGGGACAAGACCTACCAAATTTACAGTGTGTTAATAGGGCAAAGTAAATCAATAACCTAATCAATAAACAATCAATTGATCAGGCAACTGAGCTCATAAAACACATTACATTTCTACTATTCCTTTTCCATGTAAGCACCTGCTATAGTTGATAGAGGGCTGCTATGGGATCGGGAATGGGAGAGGCCGTGGTCCGGACAATCACAAGTCGAAGTGGTAAATAGTGGGGTCTCTAATAAAACTGTGGTCCCCACTATAAAGGAGTTTGAGACCCCCGACAGAGACTATTCATTTAATTGAACTGATTTGTGGTTGGTTCCTACAAGTCCTTTGATCTATGGAACTCCTAATGGGAGGAGCATTTACCAAGGGCTTGCAGAATCTGGCCTGTTATTAGTTAAGACATTACTCTGTATTCCTCCAAATTTGCTGTCCTAAGTAATTATGAAGCAAATAAGCCTGGGATTTCAAATCATTCAAGGTAGTAAGGCAAGTGAAACCTCAAAAAAGCTCCATGTTTTTACGCTCTATATCCACTAGTCACCCCATACAGTAGAACCTCAGAGTTACAAACACCTCGGGAATGGAGGTTGTTCGTAACTCTGAACAAAACATTATAGTTGTTTTTTCAAAAGATTGCAGCCAAACATTGACTGAATACAGCTTTGAAACTTTACTATGCAGAAGAAAAATGCTGCTTTTTTTTAGTAGTTTACATTTAAACACAATACTGTATTGTATTTGGGGGGGGTCTCTGCTGCTGCCTGATTGTGTACTTCCGGTTCCAAATGAGGTGTGTGGTTGACTGATCAGTTCATAACTCTGGTGTTCGTAACTACGAGGTACTACTGTATCCCTTTGCTATTGGTTCCACCTAGTGGAATGAAATATCCTGAAATATATGTGCAGAAAGTTTAGTTGAACCAGCTATAATGTGACGTAGCAGCTGCAAGCCAGGTCTTCGATGATTTAGAGTTGGTAAAAAAGCACCACAGCCCTTCTGTACTCACAGAATTGCATGTTTCCTAAAGCTGCCCTGACTTGGCCCCTCTGGAACAGGGTTGCTCCTTGGAGTACTAAAATGGACGGCTAGGTCAAACTACTTGATGACATAATACATCTATTATTACCAGCTATTCCATGACTAGAGTCTCAACCTCTCTGCTCAACAAGGTGGCCACAACAGTGCTAATTTTGGTGGTGGTTTGGTGATGGGAAGGCTAATCCTTTCAGTCCATCTGCTCCAAGACAAGTACAACTATTTAAACCCTGCTGGGAGAGGAGTAACTCTCCAAACACAGTCCTAAAGTACACTGTTGTGATTCAAAACTTCTTCCGTCTCCACCACCCGTCTTGTGGTTGTCTGACAGGATCAGGAGACAGCTGTCCCAGATTCCCCAGGAACGCTTGGTGGATCTCAGGAACATTGCATCTATACCTATACCCCCAACTATCAAAAGTATGTTGGCGTTTGCACTAAGTATGAGGAGGGCTTTGATCATGATATACCACACCTGTTACACAGTAAGGAACTGAACAGAAAAGCAATACAAATAATAAAATAAATACTAAGAAACTTGCAAAAGCTAATGAATGAAGGAGGTTTCAGTAGGACTATACAGATTACAGAATGTCTGAGCACGCTACTGTCACAGAATCAGTGGAAATCTGGCTTGATCTAAACCGAGAACTGAAACCACACACATGGACAAAAATAAAAAGAAACAAAGCAACTGGAGCGCTCCATTACTTAGCCAGCATGACTGGTCTCAATATACAAAGGTTGCAGGTTCAGCCCAGAACAGGAGGAAAAGCCTGGCAGCGTATAACCCTGAGTCCCTTCCTTCCCTACTAACATTTAAAATTAAAGACCTAGATTTCCACTTCCAATCTATATTTGCAAAGGAGTTTGTGTCATTATGTAAAACAGGGATGGTGACAGATGTCATAGAAAACAAGACAGCAAAGTCGGAACATAGTCACTTTCCAAAATACGTGCACTCATATCTGGCACTGACTGATGCTATTTTTTGCGCATTTGTATTGGTTTGGGTGAAACTTCAGGAAAGTCTGTGCTAGATAGGGAAAATAATTTAGTATAAGTGTATTGCTATCTAAGGGTCTCTCTAGTTGATATAGCAGGGACTCAATCATTGTCATCTTGTTTTACTTATAGACTAGCAACATTTGCATTCGCTCCCACAGTCAAGGAGCGGAAGAAATACCATGTGACTTAGCTGATCAATCACACAGCATGAATAATGAATTACAAATAGTGACCACCCTAATCAGTAATCATAGCAAATTGGTTGCAAACCACTAGAACCTGAAATATGTTTGTATAAACCTAATCATGTCAAATAATGAATACGTTTGAAGCAGTTAAAATCTGACCAAGGATGATTTGAAAACAGAAAATGGGGTTGAATGTGTCAAAAACAAAGCAAAAATAACCCCAGCAGTCCCCCACTCCCACCCAAGTTGTTAACAAGGATGAACTCATCAGCTTCACCAGTGATTAAGGGTGAGACTGAAGGCACGAATATAATTTACCCACAGATGACCAGCTAGCAGTAAATACTGATGCCAACTTAAACAGACCTTTTCCACACTTGGTGACAAAGATGCTGAATCAAGTATCACTTCACATTCACATCAGGGCAGCTCGGTGGTTTCAAAAGAGTGAAAGATAAAACAGAGAACACATCATCGTAGGCTGCTCCCCCTTGAAGAAGCACTTCCACATAGCAAGAAGTCATCCGAGAAGCCCTGAAAAGTCGCTAGATGTCGCTATGTAACCTACACGAGGGAACATTTCAGAGAGATGCAATAAGAAGTGCCCATCTCACATGAGGGGAATATCTCTCCCCTCAATGAATGAGGGGCGCCCAGGACACTGTCTAGGGTGACTAGATGTCCTGATTTTATAGGGACAGTTCTGATATTCGGGGCTTTTTCTTATATAGGTGCCTATTACCCCCCATCCCAGTCCTGATTTTTGCTATCTGGTCACCCTAGCACCCTCTGAGTGAGGGAGTCTCTCTCCCGTGGGGGGGGAGCTGGGGTAGGATGTTTGGGGGGGGGGGGTAGGGCAGGGGCCATGTGAGGGAGTCTCCCCCCCAGCAAGCGGGGGCGGGGCAGGGCCTCAGGGATTATCCCCAGGAAGGAGGGGGAGGCCGTGGTACCCACAAGGCACCGGTTCTCCCAGGGCTTGGGAGGCGATGGCTGAGATGCCATCTCCTCTGCTCCGGCTCTGCTGCGCGTGCCCAGCCAAGCAGGGCTGGCTCCAGGGTTTTTGCCGCCCCAAGCAGCGGGGGGAAAAAAAAAAAGCCACTTCGGCGGCTGCTCCACCAACTCTGGTTCTTCTTCGGCGGCAATTCGGCAGCAGGTCCTTCCCTCCGAGAGGGACCGAGGGACCCGCCGCCGAAGAGCCCGACCTTCCCCTTGGCTGCCCCAAGCACCTGCTTGCTGAAGCCGGCCCTGCAGCCAAGCCACCCCAGCCCAGCCTCCTCCCTCCCCACCTGACTCTGGGCCAGGCTGTGCCTGCAGATTGACATCGCTGGCTGCCGCTGCTCAGGCCTTCCTCAGCTCGGCGGGTTTGCTGTATCCTGTCCAGACACTGTGCCCCCCGGCTCAGGGCTGAGGGCCGCCGGCAGGATCATGTAGTTGAAGAGCGTGGAATGGATTTTATTATAATTTTGTGACTATACACATTGGCGACTTCTTTCTCTCAATATCAATGTAATCTGCAGTGGAAGTCACTAGATTTGTCACTGGTCATCTTGGCACTTATTTCCTCGCTAGGGAAACCAAAAAGTCACTAAGTCTAGCAACAAAATCATTAAGTTAACAACACCGTTTTCTGCACCTAACCTTGCAGCCTTTTCATGGCAAGTGTTGGTCTGTTACACAAGGCCAAACCACTCAGGCCCAGAGCCTCCAAAGGTATTTAGGCACCTAATTCCCAGACTCCAAAGCCTGTCATCCAGTAGGTAAGGGGCAGTCGTATAGAGTTATCTGACTTCAGATGGCAACAGGATTTATCCTAGCTCTGCACTGGCCACTGTGCTAAGTAGAAGGGACGGGGAGGGGAGAGAAGAAACAGTGTCTGTCTTTACTGACATGCTCACTGGGCTGAGAAAATAAAATCACTTGTCAAGCCAGTGGTTAATATTTCCATGGATTTGATAGCAATGCACAAATCATTTCCACTAGCCTGAGCTGGAAAAGATATCTGTGTGAAAAATGCAAGCGAATGCTGGGAAGTATTCATCCCTACTGGAACTCATCTATTTAAAATGTACGGATTACATATGTTCAGCTGTTTGCCAAAATATTGCTTATGCTGGCACAAGCACTGTGGCCTCAGAATTCTTTCACATTTTCCCAGAAAAGTATCTTTGCCTATTTTTCTAATTGTTTAGACAGAAAGAACTTAGCCGTTAAAAAGGTGACTAGATGCCTCCTATAGGTTTTCCCAATAAAGAGCAGCATTTTCTTAGATCAGGGTCACCTAAAATTCTGTGGCGTCCTTGGCAAGTTGACAGCCAAAGAAAGAACCCACCTAATGTGCATATGAGATGGAATATTTTATGTCCTAGAAGAACGTGTACGTTTCTATCTCTGGATTTGTTCGGTTTATGAGCTCGTCTGGCAAAATCAACAGAGATTATAAGATATTTGCTCTGCACAGTTTATTTATTCAGTAACAGGATGACTTGGACAGATACAAGTCAATTGGGAAAGTCTGAGAAGCAGCAAAGAAAAGTCTCCAGTAGGGATGGGTGAATCACATACTAAATGTGGAGAGTAGGGTGACCAGACAGCAAGTGTGAAAAATCGGGACATGGGGTGGGGGGTAATAGGAGCCTATATAAGAAAAAGCCTAAAAAATCGGGACTGTCCCTATAAAATCGGGACATCTGGTCACCCTAGTGGAGAGCAGCACAAACTTTGGTGCCATTTGGTAATTCAAGTATTATGAATAGGTTACAAATGCCCTCCTTAAACCTGCCAAGAACACGAGGTTGATGAATGAGTCCGTGGCAGATGCTGGGTTTCCCTCCTAATTCCAGCTCCAGAACTAAACCACACTGCTCGTTCACTGGTGCCTGGGGATCCTTTGCACTGTATCTATGTGCTGCATTTACTTCTCCCTTTGTCTTGCAATCACTGTCCTTCTCCAGTTTCAACAAGCCAGAGGAATTATTCCTCCAGATCACCCCATCAGGTAGTAAATCATCAAGGCACCAGCTAGTAGGAATTTTCCTCTCTCTCCATGTTTCCACCACTGGTCAGTTTATTTCATCTTTGGTTTCCTGACTTGCCCCCATGTTGCTTTGCTATTGTCTATATATCTTCCTTGCAGATGGCTACTCACAGAGCAGGGAGCTTGCTCTCATTTTGAAAGTGGCTTAGTCATTCAGGCACTGATGGGCACAGCCTCAGACAGTCCTTCCATCCCCCGTCTTTGAATAGACTGTCAAGTTACAGACTGCAAAAACACAGCCATGATAAGACTGGTTAAAGAGGCATATGGAGTGCATCCATTACTGTGATGTCTAGCTCAAAGCAACCAACAAAATATCATCGGCCATTTGGCCTTGAATGACATCATCTACAAGGTGGGTCTTGCAAAGAACCATAAAACAATCCTTTCTGTTAAATTGTACACTAGACTTAGTGCAAAAGATAAGACAAAATGCAGCCTCTGCATTAGATCTCTCTTGAGAAAATTGATGTTCCAAGAAAAAAAAAAAACCTCATTGTAAAAGCAAAGTCTTTGTTTTCTCCGTGTGTAGCACAATGGGGTCGTGGTCCATGACGGGGCTCTCGGGGACTATGATAATACAAATAATAAATAGCTTGCTGTTTAAGAGAGCTACACAAAGAGGAATGTCTGCCTGGCACAGGCTGTGCACGGATTCTGCCTGACTTCAACTGGGAAGAGGTTCCCATTTGGCTCCCTGAGAATAGCTGCTGTCTTTGGGTCACCGATAGCCTTGCTCAAATCTTGGCTGAGGCAGTACTCAGAACACAGCAACTTCTGCCACCAGCGGATGGAACCCTGCTGTCTGGTTAAATCTGCTCCAGTGTGTGTGCTCAAACACAAGAAACTGTGCAGGTCTGGCCTCAGATTTTTTTTTTTTAAAGCTTGAAAACATGGAATGAGCTGGCTCCTACTAGGATTTGAACTTGTATCTTTTAGGGACTGGAGAGATGCTTAAATGACTTTACTACCTCAACAGCTGACATAAACATACGTTCAGTCTCTCCCCCCCTTGTACTCACTGCTAGTTGCAAACCTGTGGAATGCCTTATTCGGGGTATCATTTCTATGCAGAATGGGAGATATAGCACTGGCCAAACGTATACTTTCCACAAAGGCCCGGAAATCCTCTGCTTTGAGCAAACAGCAGAAAGGCAGAAGGTGGAAAACATGCCTTAAAAACCAGCAGTGGCAACTTTTGTAAGTCAGACAGTGATGGGAAAGAACACAAGAAGCCTGTTGGGCTAATAAAGGGAAACAAAATTATTTCAGGTATCAGAGGGGTAGCCGTGTTAGTCTGAATCTGTAGAAAGCAACAGAGGGTCCTGTGGCACCTTTGAGACTAACAGAAGTACTGGGAGCATAAGCTTTCGTGGGTAAGAACCTCACTTAAGGCATCTGAAGAAGTGAGGTTCTTACCCACGAAAAATTATTTCAGTGTTACACTATTACTCATTGTAGGTCCCCTTTGGAATGGGGGGCATGTGTGTGTTCTTCCATAAAGCACAATTGCAATTTAATAGGCTGCCCGCCTTATCCCCATGCCAAAGACATCTCAAGGCCCTTTGGCAAAAGATGCACAGAGAGTAGAAACCAAAAGGAGTCTGCAACTTCTGACTGAAAAGCGGCAGCACCTTTGGGATGGGAGCTCCAGAGGGAGACTTGCTCAGTGGGAGAGATATGACAATCTCCTGGACAAACCTTATGGAATTACATTAAGCCTTTGTGGATTAAGTATTTTAGGAGTCCATTGTATTGTTTGTGTGTTATTGTGGAGTTTGTCAAGCTGTCTGGAGTAGCTCATGACCATGAGTGCCAACCTCAGGGCAGACTGTTAAGAAGCACGGCAGAAAGCCCAAACTGGTTGTGTGTTCTGTAATTAGATTTCACCAACTCAGTATCACGTGTGAACTCCTCAAGCACCATAACAGCCTTATCATGGAGTCACAGGCTGCCCCCTTGGGTACGCTGGTCTATCTTGAGACCTAAGCAAGCCTGCTTTTGTGATAGATGGTCCCTTACACCAAAAACCATGTCAATATTCAAGTTACTCCCAATCTCTAAGGACCAGTCACTTACCCCAGGTCAAGTGCACCCTTGATCTCTCACCAAAGACAATGCTTGTGGCCAATCCTATAATAAACTAACTAAAGATTTATTAACTAGGAGAAAGAAATGAGACTCACTTACAAGGTTAAAGCAGAGAAATACACACACACAAATGAGTTACATTCTTAGGTTTCAAAAAGTAACATAAGCTGCTGTAATGTGCAAGCTCTGTATGTCCTTTAGGGCTAATCCAAACTAAACAGCTGCAGATCCCTAGCTTATGCTTAGAAGTCTTGCCCTCTCCCTGATGTCCATGCAGCATAAGGATAACAATTCCTTTTTGAAAGGGATTTTTATTCCCTTCCCCCAGCCTTCAAGCTGTGATGAAACGAGTGTTTCTGCGTGTCTCCCCTTTGTGGGTGTGGGGGTAGCAATCAACAACAGATTTTGTTCACTGATGTTCCACATTGGTTTGTCTGGCCTCTATAGGCCTTCTTTTGTTGGCCTGGAGATGGCACCTCCTGTGGTAATCTAGTATTTCATACTTGGTAACGCTTCTCTCCTGAGTGGGCGGGGTTTACATTTTTAGAGCAAACGCTTTTATAGTTACAGAGCAAACACTTAAATATTACCTTATAACATGGGGTACACATGTTATAAGAATGATTTAATACATTTGGCATCCTACAAGCATTTCATAAGATCTATGAAAATCTAAACACATTCTTATAGCTCTAATATCTATTTTAACAATATCAATACACATAAGGTAGACTGGTTTTCAGCTGTGCATTTGTCAGTGTTCAGTGAGGCCTGGGGGGCTTGGCATGATCTGACACCTGCTCTGCCAGCATCACAGAATTGAATGTAGCTTCTCTAAGGAGATGCGATTAATGCAATTTCTGGGAGCTGTTGGGAAGTTCAAAGGTCTTTGGGGGACAATACATATGAAGTGGATTTCCTACCCAGGCAATACTTGGAATGAAGGGAATGCAAGTGAATGAAATCTCTTTGAAGCTTCACCTTGAGCAGAAAACCATCGTCTGGCTGCTTACCTATTCATGGCGTCTTCAAAGGCCCAAACTGGATAAATGAGTGACTCAGAGTCATGAGTGTGCTCGCTCTGAGCTGAACTTGTGACCACAGGAAAAACCCCTGTGTGGGGTTTGAAAGACTCATCACCACCCAGAGCCCATGTTGGAGTTGAGATGATCTCTGCTAAGTTTATTAGCATGCGTGTAGGTTCTTGTGTTGTTTTAATATTATTTTTCTGTATTGCCTTTACCTTCAGAATAAAATGTACTTGCTTAGAAATAACTGTGTTGCTTAACTATTTGCACTGTGCATCATCTCTGAAGAGAAGACAAAACAGCCAGTCTTTTGCTGGGATATCACAGTTCAGTCAGGGGGCTATGCAGCCTGGAAATATGTTGGTCAGAAGGGAGAGAGATGGGTGACTGCACCCAAGAGAAGCTACAGCTGGGGAGCCAGGAGGCTAGAGTGGGAGCCTTAGGTGGACTACAGAGGGAGAACACAGGTGCAAGTGCCCTGAACTGTGACATTCAGTTCCATTAAATGTGGCATGTTAGATACCTGTAAGTCAAGCTTGGATAGTATTTTATAGCTGGAGGAAGTGAGGAGGAGGAGGATGAAAGAGACATGCAGGTCAGCAAAATATCTGGAACCAAGATAAAATTATACATCAAGAGGCCCTGAAAGTAACTCAGAATCTGAGCCTGTGAGACCCAACTTGAAGTTCATGGCTCATTCCATCCTGCACCAGGCAGAGTTGTGGCAGCAATCTCTCAAAGCAGCTGACTTCTATTAACTGTGAGTGCAGAGAGATCTGTAAAACAGCATTAACGTGTCTGAAACAAGACAAACCACAGGCATCCACATGGACTGCTACACCAGCTCGAACATCTGACCTTGGTGTAGTCTGGCCATATTCCTGAGATGAAAGCAGTTTTCATCACACAAACATGGAAGGCAAATGTTAAACCAGCATCCAGCTGTCACCTTCGGCTACTAGCTAGAAAGCAGCATAAGGGATCCAATGAAACAGAGGAGGAGATGGATGATTTTAGATTGTGTCTAGAGCCCATAAAAGGGTTAGCCAGGCAAATGTCCAGAGACTATAGGCTCGATTCTCCATTACCTTGAACTTTCTGTAGCCATATACACTGGTGCAAGGACACTGTAACATGCTACCAAATCCAAAATTGTTCACTGCGCCCAGGTAGAAGCGACGATACAAGGTGGAGAGCAGTGGAGAAGCAAGCCTGTATTCCTGCAGCCAGTATTGATAATGCATTACATGTGGTCAGCCTGAATGCTATTGCAAAGATATATAAATAAATAAAGATATACCTATCTCATAGAACTGGAAGGTCATTGAGTCCAGCCCCTGCCTTCACTAGCAGGATCAAGTACTGATTTTTGCCCCAGATTCCTAAGTGGCCCCCTCAAGGATTGAACTCACAGCGCTGGGTTTAGGGGACCAATGCTCAACCACTGAGCTAGCCCTCACCTCGTATGAGGCCTGCTTCTCAGTTATGCTGCTCTGGCAATGTAAAGGGGCCTCAAACTGCATGTCAATGGGGTATAGGGGCCTTACTGTGAGTTCAAATCAGGTCCGCTGACAAGCGGGAAGGAGTTCAGTGAAAACCAGTCAAAGCGATTGATTGGCTGCGGGGATAAATTGATGAGGAAGATTGAAAGTTCTGTATACAGTATGCACCCTTTGGTTCAGCAATGACTATGCAGTCCCGTCTACCGAAACTTGGAAGGAGAAAGCTCAAGGAGGGAGAGGAAGTATGTAGGGTGTTAAAAGGCTGTATAACTAGGAGTGATGGGATTCCATTAAGCAAAGGAAGAACGTAAGCCGAAAAGCATGAAATACTTCCAGGCATTGAGAATATTAGGCTGTGGAATAGTCTCCCAAGGGAAACAATAGAAGCTGCAATGCCTGGAAACACCTAGAACTAGACTAGTCTAAGATAGTAAAATATGTGATATGGGGATGGATGAGATGACCAAATTAGACGTTTCAAGAAGGAAAAAGATACATATAATTCTATGTCATTAAAAATCCCTTCACAGATACATAGGCCTGGTAACAGGAGAGAAAAAAGATTCTTCCAAAGGACCTTTAGGGTTTGCATCAAGTCCTAAGAGAACAAAATGACTGTGTTGCTATGGGCAGAATGATTATTCTGGACTAACCGGGAGGTTCATTTAGATGTTGGAGCAGAAAGGTTGCAGCCTACATCTACTGTACTTTCTACTCAGGTTCCATAAGGCCCCGTGTCCTAAATTCCTTCTGATTGCACATTTTTCTAACTTAGCGCCACAGGTAAATTTTCCCTACAGCTTTCAGAGCCTTGCTGAGTATTTCTATCCCATTTCCCAATTTCTGTGAATCCTTGTGCATCTGCTACATTAGAAGAACCCGCTGAAGATTCAGTGATCCGTAAAACAGTATAGACAAGGTATGGCATGAAGTGGATGCTGCTTTAACCACTTCCTTGAAAACATGCATTGTTTGATTTCCTGGAAATGTATCTTCCCAATCTGCTGTGCGGCTAGATCTCATAACAAGCTTTCTGTTGTACTACAAGGATACCGATGTCGAACCCCTGCCTCTTAAAGTCTCTGCTGCTGGATTTAATTTTTTTGTCACCCTGTTTTAGTACATGCCAAAATAAAGAGTTAAAAAGGAAATATGAAGCCCCATGTGACTCCGGTCTTTGATATTATAGGGAAGCAGCAAGCTGCAGAATGTGAAGCATACAGTCTGCTGAGTTCTTTGCCTTTCGACTCATGAAAACATAAAAGAGGTCAAGTCAATGGAATCTGGGAGAGATTTTCTGATTTGAGGTTCCACTGAAAATGCTGGTGCAAGCACTGGGTGAAGTCAGACATCCTCTGCCCCTATCTTTTTGCTCTACTGCTTATTCCTTCCAGAGTGCAGTTGTGGAATTAATGCACTTTGACATCTGGTGTCCCAGTTATTATTCAAAACCTGATTGTACCAGATTCTGCTCTCACTTTCACCAGGTATAGCGGAAATCAAATCAACCTAAATATTCCTCCAGCCCACACTGGCAAGGCAACTATGGAAACACTGAATCGTTGCTGGAACAAGTTAGAAATTAAAATGAGATCCAAACATAGTTGATTATGAAACTAACCCACTAACTTCAATGTGGTTGTCATGACTAACTGGAAACCACCTCCCTTGTGATTCTATTTCCCTCCACGGAGCTTATCTGGTCCTAGTTTTTAATACTAAAATGGCCTTACTAAGAGAGGCTGTTATCTAAGTGTGTTGAGATTTATGCGTCTTCTGCTGCGAGGTCTGCACGAAGTGTGTCCATACATACTATGGTGGAAGTCACGTGGGTTAAAGCCATATGGACAGTGATTTTTTTTTTCTGAGAACTGTGCTATCTAAAGCCTCCTCTGTAGCAGGCAACACTCCTAAGCTGTTTACAGAACAGTTTTGTAACCATAAGGGGGTGATTGTGAGGGATGCTTAGAGGCCAACCAAACTCAGCGTCCCCTTGTGCTAGGCATTGTATGGACACGTAGTAACAGACAGGCCCTGGCCCAAAGAGTTTACAGTCTAATAGACAAGACAGACAAAGGGAGGTAGAGGGAAGTGTTATGCCTGTTGTACAGGTGGGGAACTAAGGCACAGAGACACTAAATGACTTGCCCACAGTGACAGGAAGTCCATGGTAGAACTAGGCTTCTTTATCCAGATCTCTCAAATACCAATCCAATTCCTTAACCACAGGAGCCTCTTGACATAAGAACGCAGGACTGGAAGGGATCTGCTGGGTCAATAAGTCTAGCCTCCTGCTAATACAGGCAGCCATGTCCTTAAACCGATCAGACCCCATTTTAAAGCTGGCTAGCTTTTTTGCCCCTACCACTCCTTTTGGAAGGCGGCTCCATGACCGATCCCTCATTAAAGCCTCTGACTTGTCTGGGTAGTTAGAGCATGAAGGAAAATACTCCTGCTTCTTTTTCTAGGCCCTGTGGGGCCATCATTTTGCAAAAAATTAAACACAGACACAGCTCTGACAGCAGGGAAAGAACATCAAGCTCCATTTTCTCTATGAAACTTCTGAATGTCATTATTAGCTGTCTCTCAGTTAAAGAAAAAACTCCCCCACATCTCAGTTGGGAAAGGGAACTTGGTTACGAGGGGAGTGTTTGGAAGGGCAAAGCCACACAACGTTCTGCAGTGCAATTTGTTCCATCATTTGAAGTGACATTTGACTTGAATAATTTTTTGGGGGGGGGTTTCATTTTGGCGAGAAAACCTAAAAAAATAATAATTTACTTTTGGTTAAGAACTAACTGATTTTTTGGGGCTGGGGTGGAGGGGTCAGGCACTGAACTGAAAAAAGTCAGTTATTCCCTCAGCTTTACTAACTAAAGTTGCATACAGAGGTAATGCCACCACTCTGCTCCTACTTGATAGTCCCCTGTTTAGGATCCAGGGCCGGCTCCGGGGTTTTTGCCGCCCCAAGCGGCAGGGGAAAAAAAAAAAAAAAAGCTGCGATCATGATCGGCGGCAGCTCCACCGCGCTGCTTTCTTCTTCGGCGGCAATTCAGCGGCAGGTTCTTCCCTCTGAGAGGGACCGAGGGACCCGCCGCCAAACTGTCCGCCGAAGAGCCCGACGTGCCGCCCCTTCCCCTTGGCTGCCCCAAGCACCTGCTTGCAGGGCTGGTGCCTGGAGCCGGCCCTGCTAGGATAACATTAGCTCTCTTAGCTAAGTATCGCACTAGAAGGGCCTGTTCAGATGTTAGCTACGATTCCACTAGAAGGAGGGAGTGGAACAGAGGTACAGGCAGCCTGGTGCTGTCGATGAAAAGCCATGCTGGGGAAGAGCCGTCCCATGTGTGGGTCTAGTCCCACCCTCAGCAACTGTCTCCCTTTCCCTACCAGCACAGTTCTCAGCAGGTTCCCCTTCATTTACCCCTTCACAGAGGCGAGCCAATGGGAGCCACTGCTGCCCCTTAGCAGAAAGAGTGAGGAAGATATTTCTCTTCCTGTCTGCTCTGACACATCCTGCCCATGACTTTACCAGAGCAGCAGCCCCCACTCCTGTCTTTGCAGAGGCTTGAAAAGGGAATACACACTCTCAAATGGAAGAGATTTAAAGAGCCACCCACACAACTGGGGCTCAGTACATAGCTTCTAATCTGTGCAGTTGTGAGGGGTGAACCCTCTCCTACCGGGTGCTATTAGTGACACAGGCACAGGATTTTGGGTCATCTTAAGTTTTATTTATGTCAGAAGTGACCCTCTAATTAGAAAGAAAACACCACAATATTCCACAAGAACAAATATCCAACTGGGGAGCAGAAGCAAAAAAGTCATCTGTGTATTCGAAGACAAAGGATACCACCACTTTCGCCAGTGGACCATTAGTGGCAGTAAAGAAGCTACGAATTCATCACATAAATACTACTTTAATGTTCCTTTGCTGTCTCAGGCAGAGGGGAAGGATGGGAGCTAGCTGGGGATTCAGGAAACCCAGGTTCGTGTCCTGGCCCCACCACAGACTTCCTGTGTGACCCTGAGCAGGTCAGACTCTCTGTGCCTCAGTGCCCCATCTGTACAATGGGGATAATAGCACTGCCCTACCTCGCCAAGGAGTTGGGAGGACAAATTCTTTGAAGACTGTGATGTCTCCGACAGACAGATGGGTACAGGAACACTGTACAACCGCCAGTGTGAGAGGAAGTGACTCCTGCTACTGTGACTAGGAGGGGAGGTGCCTACAAAACCCCTATTCATACTGTAATATCTATCTATTATACAGAACCTTTCATGAGCAGATCTGACGCTCACACTGTAAAAAAGTGAGAATCCCTGAGCTATTTAAAAAAAAAGCTTTGTATGTGAAGCTATGTTGGCTCCATTCCCCCCCTCGCCCCCCATCTCTGTTTATCCACGGACACCACTATTAGACCCAGCATTCAGTTTTTTGCAAGCTAATCTGTGCAGGGTGTGATTTGCAAAGGTGCTCAATTGACTTGAACAGAAGCAGGCAGACCCAAGGTGGACACTTTGGCAACTTTCAGCTCTAGGCAGAAGACAGGTCTCCCGTCTCCCATCCAGAATTCCAACATTTCGTGTAGTAGCAACACTCGTCCAGGGTAGGAAACAGGAAGTTCCCGCCTGGCCACTGCAGCCACTCACAGCTCCACAGCAATAGCAGGGTGACGGGTCGGTTCTAGTAAGATGCTCCAGCTGACGATGGCAGGTCGGCTCACAAAATGTGTGTGGATACTGCAACGGCAGCCAGAACCAGACCCAAGTCCACCAAAGCCGACTCCAGCCCTTTCCCCCTTGAGCTGGAGTCACCTCCTGCCCATGGGGTTGGCATGGCAGTGGCCGCATGCCCTGCTTCTACCAGCCGCTGCCCTCTGCTGAGCTGCGTGTGCTGCCGAGCGAGAGGCTCCTTGGCACACTCACGCCACAACACAGCAAGGTGGTGGTGGCCGGCAGTAGTAGGACATGCAGCCGCTGCTGTACCAACCCCACAGGCAGGAGGAGGTGCACCGACCCCACCTGAACCCAAGAGGGTCCAGATTTCTTCCCACATGACTCATACCCCACAGCTGTAGTTAGGTCCCAGGGCTCTACATAGTTAAGCTCATTTTGTTATGATGAAGGTCCATGAAATATCTAGCCCCCTAGAGCTCCCTTTCGTATGAAACTGCTAAAATTGGCATAAGATCTATGCACCACTCAAGTCCTCAAAATATGGCCTCAACCCTCACATGGCTTCAGGTCAACTTCAATAGCTCATAGGCCTCTTGCTGCCCCCCTCACATGAGTGAATTGTTTAAAGAACAAAGGTGATTTAATTTAATTACATTTTTCCTCCGGGATCAGGACACCAAAGAATGAGAGCTGCAGCTATTTTCATCAAAGGACGGCAGCATTTTCATCGACTGCAAGAGAAAATCCTGTACATTTTGATCAGGTTTTACCCAAACTGAGCTGCAGCATGATGTAACAGGTGTGGGGATGTGCAAGAAGGGAAAGAGGGATGAGGGGAGAGGAGGGCCAGAGCAAGAAGAAATCACTATAATGAGAGAGTCGCAAAGTAGCAAAAAAAGAGGAATTAAGAGCTAAACTCCCTTTCTGACCTGTTGTAACTTTGCTAAGCTATTAAGTGGCACTCATACAGCTGTATCAACAGGAAGATGGATTCTGGAGTCAAAACCACATTTTTAAAATTGTCCTTTTCTTCCCCCCTTTAAAAAAATTAACAATGGAGATTTAAAACAGAGATATTCAACAGGAAACTCAGCAGCAATACTGGCTGTGCAGGAGCTGCCCTGAGGGGGTGGAGGCTAAGGTTCAGAGTTGTGGCTTTTGGATTGTACTCACCAGCCCTGGATTCTGTTTTCTAGATCTGAACTAAGAAAGAAACCTTTGTAACAGTCAGGCAAACCTACTTTGGGAATTTACTGGCCTGGCGACTGATTCAGAATTAGCAGAGGCAGTAGACCAGTACTTCTCTGATGGCTCCCCATCAAATTCTGCGGGGTGCCATTTGAACGTTTCCCATTTCCCAGGAAGGAGAAGAGAAAAGATCTCTCAGATCCTTACAGAATGAATGCTGGTTTGGAGCAATATGGAAGATTTGGATTAGTATCAGACATGCCAATATGATACCAGGAGCAGAGTTTTCAAGGCTCAGCATCATTGCCCAGAACAGACACATAATGAACAAATAGGTTAAAACCAAGTGAGATGATATTTTGTCCTGTCCATACCAAAGAGTAAACCATCAATGATCCACTCTGCTAGGACTCTTAGGATATGTCTACACGACAGCTGGTAGTGAGGCTCCCAGCATGGGTAGACAGAATCATGGGGCTTGAGCTAGTGCTCTAAAAATAGCAGTGTAGACGTTGTGGGTCTGGCAGCAGCTGGGGCTCTCAAGCCCACCCAACTCCCTGAGTCTGCGCTCCAGTAGCTAGCCCAAGTCCCTGCCCAAGCCACAACATTCACAGTGCTATTTTTAGTGCACCAGCTCAAGCCCCACTAGTGAGAGCCTGTCTGCCCAGACTCAGAGACTTGGTCCCAGCTGCAGGGCAGATATACCCTTAGTGCATCACTGCTCCCCAGCTCTACTAACGATGCCAGCTTCAACGGCCCATTTATCCATTTCTTCCACAGCCCCCTCTGGACCTTTCCCCCAAAGCATGGCTTGCCATTATTGAAGTGACCTGCCAAGACACGACCTTCCACTCATTAAGATCCACTTCCCCCCATGACTCCTGCAATATGCAAGTCAAACAAGAATTTTATTCACAATAAAAATTCCCTACCCACCCAGCCACATACACCCTTTGCCGAGTCCCTTTATAATCTCAGGACTGTGATCTCTGTTCCTCCCTGCCCAACTCGACCTAATGTTTTGTTATGATATTTACTCCCTGCAATGAGCTGCCATTAACTTCCCAAAAAGATGGTCTAAATTCAGTTTATCCTTATTTGTAATTCACCAGCTTCTAAAGTACAAAAGCCTTTTTCTCCTTTTCTACTGGAAATTACTTGTTGGTCCAATAATAGGCAATGCTCCTTGTATACATGTAAGGAGGGTAATTATTCACTGTTTCTTTAAAACCTACACATCCCTGGAACATTTTAGTGAAAGGCAAGAGATGCACTTGGCTGTTGTTGGATTTATCATGAAGGCAGCATCGCATATGGATTTTCTCACTCAATTGCTGGCACTGTGAGTCTATTTCCTACCCAGCCTCTCCAGGAGAAGAAATGTTTTTACAAAGGGATCAATATTAAAATGAGATGAATCTTAACATGTTCAAATATATTACTGTGCCTCTCTTGTGTTCACAGTTCATGATTTCAAAGTAGTTACAAATCAACGGGGGTTCTGAGTTTAACTTCAAGGGGAGTAGGATCAGACCCCACATTGGCAGAGTGCACAGCCACTGTGCATAAGAACAGAAAACAACAGATCTTGGTATCTGAATGAGGAGAGACTGGGAGTCAGGTCTCGTGGACCCTATTCCCACTCTGCAGTGTGTCCTTGGACAAAGCAACCTCTCCTTGCTCAGCTTATGCATCTTTAAGACAGATTTTGGGCCATATCCTGTTTGCCTTGCACAGGCAAGTAGTAGGGTTGCCAATTTTGGTTGAACATATTCCTGGAGGTTTCATCACATGACAATCTGTAATTCCCGGAGACGCCAGGACAATCCTGGAGGGTTGGCAACCTTGGCAGGTAACCTCACTGAATCTAATTCACTGAGTAAAACAAGCAGGATTTGGCCCCTAATAAAACCTACGTTCTATGTTTGCCATGAAGCTTAAATAATGTTTGTCAAGCTCCTGTGTAAGTATAGATTATTACCCTGCTAGCAGAGAGCAGACACACTTTCCCAGTAAGCACTTGTGGTGTTTAAAAGTCTGGGCTCCCCTATCACTATTGGGACAGAATCATTGTCTCCAAGTCTAGGCCATTCATACAGCTCGCTCGAAATGCCCAGAGGAAGTGTTAAAACGATACCGCTCCCCCTGCACCTTAGAACTGGAGAGACAAGACTTTATAGTAAACACCATTAAGGGGCAACCAGGGGCGGATCTATGTATTTTGCCGCCCCAAGCAAGGCAGTCAGGAGGCTTTCGGTGGCATGCCTGTGGAAGGTCCGCCGGTCCCGCGCCTTCGGACTCCCCACCGCCGAATTACCACCGAAGCTGCGGGACCGGCGGACCTCCCGCAGGCATGCCACCGAAGGCTCTCTGACTGCCTTCACGGCAACCGGCAGGCCACCCCCGCGGCTTGCCGCCCCAGGCACATGCTTGGTGCACTGGTGCCTGGAGCCACCGCTGGGGGCAACAATCATCAGTTTGGAGGTTGCAGACAGCATGGAGTTGTGTAATAATTTGTTTTAAAAAAGGTAGGTGAAGAGTCAATGGGGGAGACAGAACAGACTGTTCCTGAATAGCTGGCACAGAAACAGCAAAGGAACAAACGGACACTGGGAAGGAGGGAACTAAGAAGAGCCCAGATTAGGCTGTCAAGCCATCCTTCACTTTCAAATTCAAAGGCTCAGGACAAATGCTATTCCAGAGCTGTTTTGAATTTGGATCTTATTTCTGTGTGGAACAGAGAAACCAAGTATTTATTTTAAATATATGTATATAAACCATCCAAACAAATGAAAGTTGACACACTGGGAAAAATATAACTGTAGATTAGCCTTTGGCTTGCATGTGGCTTTGGCCGCCACTCTGCCCTCCCCCCGGCGCTCTGGCCGCCGGAGAGAGCGGAGCCCCGGCCGGGGTCTCCGCCCTCCTCGCGGGGCTCCGGTCGCCAGCAGAGCCGCGGCAGGCTCGCCGCCCTCCCCCCGGCACTCTGGCCGGTTGGGAAGAGCGGCCTGCACTCGGGCTCGGTGCCTCCCCTGGGGCGGCAAAAAAGCCAGAGCCGGCTCTGGTCCTTGTGCCACCTTAGAGCAGGGATCGGTAACGTTTGGCATGCAGCCCGCCAGGATAAGCGGCACGGGACAAGGGATGTGCTGGCCGCAGCTTCCCGCAGCCCCCATTGGCCTGCAGCAGTGAACCACTGCCAGTGGGAACTGCGATCGGCCGAACCTGCAGACGAGGCAGGTAAACAAACCGCCCGGCCTACCAGGGGGCTTACCCTGACGGGCCACATGCCAAACGTTCCCGATCCCTGCCTTAGAGACTAACATGTTTCTTCCCAGCCAATAGTTTATAGACTAAGGCAGGAGTAGTCAATTATTTTTTTGTCAAGGTCCAAATTTCTTGGTCAAGGTATAGGCAAGGTCCAGACTCCAGAGTAAAATAATAAAAAAAGAATAACAATAATGATGATAATAATAATACTAAGTAAATAAAAAGATTCTGGGGTCCATTCAAAAGTATCTGGCTGTCCAGATTTGGCCCGTGGTACGCCTATTGACTACCCCTAGACTAAGGCCTGAGCTACCCTCAAAAATTGTACAAGTATAACTATGTTGGTTAGGGGTGTGATCGGCTATTGCAGTATTTATACCAACAGTATAATGAGGATGTGGTTATGCCTATATATCTTATTGCCCTTCCCATGTGGGAATAAGATATACCACCATAAACACCTTTCTACTGATATAACTGAGTCCACAGTGGAGGTGAGGGGTTGCATTACTTTAACTAGACCTATACAGATAAAGTGGTACAACTTTCTAGCATAGACAAGGTTTGCGAGAAAAAACAAGAGAGATTTTGGCTGTGCAGCCTGCATGTTCCTTCCATTCATCGAATGAGATGCTGCCACTTCACTCCCTTAATCGAGAATGCAGAGCTTTGCATGTCAGGATGGCATCATGGAAAGGATTTTGATCTACCTCAAAACACACACAACCAAAAATAAGTCACGAATAGTGACTTTGCTGAAAAGCTATTGGCTCTATTTTAAGGTTTACATAGGAGGCCTTTTAAATATATATCTGCTCATTAAGCATCTCATCTGTGAGAAGCAGAAGCTTTCATAGCTGAATCTGAAAGCAGCTGTGTATCACATACACATTACAAATGCAGAAGTCAGTCTAGGTTCAGGGAAGTCCTTGAACTTAGAGATGAGCAAGAAGTCAACAGCCTGATGGTGCACCTTGGAACTTCCTTTCGCAGGGGATCCCCATGTGCAGATGGGGCACTGCTGAAAGAATTAAATACAGACTCTGGGGTTAGAGATCTGTTAGTCTTTAAGGTGCCACCAGACTCCTTGTTGTTTTTGTAGATACAGACTAACACGGCTACCCCCTGATACTAGACTCTGGGGTTATGTTTCAGTTGGGTGAGGCATGGAGAGACATGCACACCCTCAACTCCTGCACACCAGTTTCTCATGCCCCCAGATCCACAGAGAGCCTTCCCTTATAGAAAAGCCCTATAGAATTTAATAGGGATTAAACATACAGGGTATTACTCTAAAGCCAATGACGGGGTGCTGGAACACAACTTCAGCTACGTGAATAACTTAGATCTACTTACCGCGGTGTCTTCACTGTGGTAAGTCGATGGCTGATGCTCTCCCGTCGACTCCGCCTGCGCCTCTCGCCCTGGTGAAGTACCGGAGTCGACGGCAGAGCGCTCGGCAGTCCATTTATCGCGTCTAGACTAGATGCGATAAATCGACCCCCGCTGGATCAATCGCTGCCCATCGATCCAGCGCATAATGTAGACAAGCCCTTAGTTGAGCAACAACATTGTGCTTAGTTCTGTAGAAAACCCCTCAGAAAATATGTTCCTCGCTACCAGGACTGTTACAATCTTAGGCTTGGTCTACACTACCCCCCCTAATTCGAACTAAGGTACGCAACTTCAGCTACGTGAATAACGTAGCTGAAGTTCGAAGTACCTTATTTCGAATTAGTTCAAACTTACCTTGGTCCACACTCGGCAGGCAGGCTCCCCCGTCGACTCCGCGGTACTCCTCTCGGCGAGCTGGAGTACCGCAGTCGACGGCGAGCACTTCCGGGTTCGACTTATCGCGTCCAGACTAGACGCGATAAGTCGAACCCAGAAGTTCGATTTCCAGCCGTCGAACTTGCCGGTAAGTGTAGCCAAGGCCTAAGTAGACTAAACAATTTTGACACAAACTGCACTGACTGACTCAGAGAAGGATGATCTAGACTAAAATGTAGCAACTTTTTAATGAGCTGTGTGTGTGAGACAGCACATTTCCCCCTCTCTAGGAGTTGCACCACCAAATCAAACTCTATTTTCTGCTTTGCTTAAAGTCTTGATTCCTTTATGTACTGTACATTTTCTTAGATTACGAATGCTCCTGTTTATTTCATGTTTTCACACTGAAACTTCTTTTTGAGTAAAAGCCTATGTAGAGCCTATGTAGAGCTGGGGGTGGGGAGGGGGGGACTGATGAAAATTTCTTCAAAATCTGAAAACATTTGACCAGCTCTATGCCTAGATGATTCTAGGGAAAATATGATACCTTTCACATTTAACTAATAGAACAAAATTCCTATTTGCTTTACACTAATATTATGTTGTAACAAGCTGGCTAATGTTGTGTACCACTGTCTCCAATCAGAACTGCTCAACAGTATGGCATGGCCCTATACAGCTAACTGCTGGGAGAGAGTCTCCTTCACCTTAAATGGAAGAGGAGTCTACATTTATAGCAGGAGAATCAGAATTCTAATACCAATGTCGCTGTAATGTTCCAAGAGGTCTTTGCATTCACCATGATACACTTGGTTGCCACAAATATATTAGAATATTAGCTGGTTATTTTGAGTGAGATGGTAAATGACTGTCTGTACCACCAGAGGGTTTTTAAATCTTCCATAATCCTGCTGGATGTAAATCATAATTAATTAATTGTTATCTTGAATTTGAATTGTAATTGGCAAAAGCAGATCTGCTACAGCCACAAAGGAGTTTTCTGCACTCTCTAGGGTGTATTTTTGGTTTGATAAGCAGGCAGAGAAATCTGAATTCATATGGGAAAAATTAAATGCTGTTCAAGAAAGTGGGTACATGTGCTTGGCTGGCTGTGGGGAAACAAAGAGGTCCGGGTTTGACAGAGTAACAGCTGTGGAATTTTAGTGGCTGCAAGGAAGGAGTATAGCACAAAACGTGTAGCCAGTGCTACAGTGCCTAGAGTCCTCAAATGTATTACATCAGGGGTCAGCAACCTTTCAGAAGTGGTGTGCCGAGTCTTCATTTATTCACTCTAATTTAAGGTTTTGCATGCCAGTAATACATTTTAACGTTTTTAGAAGGTCTCTTTCTCTACGTCTATAGACCAGGCCTAAGTAATGTATTGAAATCAGTAAATACTGTAGGCAGTAGTCTTGTACATCTAACTCTAACTGAATACCTGGGTAAATTTGGTTAGATCATTATATATTTGGGTGTGTGGGGGAATAAAGTCAATACTTCATATCCAGTCTGGTTTCTTAGTCATAAACCAAGAAAATAAAGACAAACCCCACCTAAAATATTTGTGATCATTCAGTGAACGGCAGGAGCAGACATTTGACACGTGTACTGTATAAGCCATTCACAGCATTCCAGGTGCTGTAAACTTTGTCCACTTGAATATAAATGGCACTGGATTAGTTTGCCATACATCCCCATCACTGAATGTGTTTAAGTAATTTTCTCTTATGACTTTTCCAAAACGATAAGCTCTTAGATGCCAAACCAGGCGGACGGTCCCCTGTGCCTGAACGAAGCTTGGTGCAGAAGGCGAGCCTTCCTGTGCTGAGCTGACTCAGTCACTGATGCACTCAAGACCCTGCAGAGTTTCTTTGCACAAACCCCCAAAGTCTTTCTTTGGCCTTGCCACAAGACATCCCAAGGACATGAACCATAGGCTTCCTCGCCCGCTCATCTCCCATTATCTTTCTCCTTCTAGGCTAAGTATAATGGCAGACCCAGATGAATAGAAGAGACGCCATCTCTAACTAACATGGGGAGCTATTGAGAGAGGGGAAACTGATGTATAGATGACCGCATGGGGCTGGAATGTGCTAGCAACCTGAGTACAGACACTCCCCGCGTTACGCAAACCCGACTTATGCAAATCTGCACTTACAGAAAAAGTTCCGTAAGTTCCGTAAGCTAGAAAGTTGTTTGGTGTAATGGTCAGGTATACGTTCCCAACTTATGCAAAATTCGAGTTACGCAAGGCGTTCCAGAACGGAATGCTTCCGTAAGTCGGGGAGCGTCCATATTAGAAATTCATTATTCGGGTTTTGTTGCAAAACGTATCCTTAATGTCAATTTTCTCCTGCAGCTGTTCTAGCTTGAGCACTCCCCTCCCCGTCTACTCATGGAGGGTTACCATACGTCTGGTTTTTCCCGGACATGTCCGGCTTTTTGGTCCTCAAATCCCCATCCGGGGGGAATTGCCAAAAAACCGAACATGTCTGGGAAAATACTCCCTCTCCACCCCCAGTCCCCTGCTTACCTTGGCTCCGGCAGGCTGTGAGCTGCAGGCAGATTCCCCCGCGGCGGCTCTGCTGCTGCTCCCCCCAGACACCTCAGCTTTGTGTAGCTGAAGAGCCGAACTGCCCCAGCGCTACCGGCTTCACGGTTTGCCGGGCAGCCCCCAGACCTCCAGACCCTGCACCCCCGGGCGGGCGCTTCCCCTCCCGGGCTCCGGCTGCGCTGGGGAAGCGCTCGGCTGGGGGCGCAGGGTCTGGAGGTCTGGGGGCTGCCCGGCGAACCGTGAAGCTGGTAGTGCTCGGGCAGCTCCGCTCTTCAGCTGCACAGAGCTGAAGTGTCTGGGGGTTGGGCCGGGGGCGGGGAAGGGGCGGGTCCAGGGCCCCGTGGAGTGTCCTCCTTTTTTAAGATTTAAATATGGTAACCCTAACTCATGTGGACTGTTAACGCACACAAGCCTTCTCTCCCTCCCCCCACATCTGGGACAGGGGTAATTGATCTCCTTGCTAGTTCTGAGTTGGAAGCCCTGATCCTTACCTACCCTCCTAGCCCCAAAGCTGTTGAAAAGCCTTCTCCCTATTGCTGCCTCCTCCTCCTGCTTCTATCCTAGCCCTAGGGGTCTCCTTCTGAGATGTGCTAGGTGCTGCTTATTCCTGATGTGAGGGCAGTGTTTCCAGGGGTCTCTGAACTTCTTGTGCCATGTTTTATTTTTAATGGACCTATATTGGTCTATTACTGTTCTGAGCCTCACTCCCGATGACATAGCACTGCACACACCGGCACTTTTGTCGTGTCGATGGTGCGTGTGTGTGTTTTTCACACCCTGACCGACAAAAGTTTCACCAACAAAAGTGCTAGTGTAGACAAAGCCTAAGCAAGGGACAGGCAGACAAGTGAGCTCAGTACCCAGCAGTTCCCATTGTGCTACATAGAGCCAGATTCAATAAGGTCAGCACTCAAAATGCTGAGGGATTTTTTTGTTTTTTGTTATTTTATTTTTTTTAATCTGACCATTCATTCTGGTCCCTAAAGGGGAGCCAGTGTTTATTAAAAAAAAAAAAGTCAGACACCAACTGCGTGGTCTGGACCCTTCTAAAAACTCTGTCCCAGGTCTCCTATTTTAGGTTCCCAAAAATGGAGACTCCCAAAACCAGTAGCCACTTTTAGCAGTTTTGTTCTTAATCTCTTTGCACCCAATTTACCCATGTGTAAAATGGGAACAATAACTAGGAAACTGTCATTGAGATCTTTCCAGGAACATGCTATGTAAGTGAAAGCAGGATTATTAAAACCAATCACTCTTAGCGCGTTTCCTCAGAGAATCTCAAGACCCCTGGAAGGAGTTCCCCAAAGAGGCACAAGTAGTCAGAGGCAGAGCTGGGAAGAGAACCCAGGAGTCCTGGCTCCCAGGCCTACCCCACCCTCTCTCACTATAATTGTCACACTCTTTGCAGAGCTCCAGCTGCTACAGAATGAAGCTGAAGGCAATCAGCACAATCCCGAGTTTGGAGACGGATGACAGACGTTATGAAAAGTACAAAGCAGCCCTACTACTGCTGAAGTCAGTGGGGGGTTTTGTGAATGGTTTCAGTGGGAACAGGACTGAATCCTAATTGAACTTCAAGTAACCATCTTAACCTCCAGGCAGTGACCCTTTCAGGACTTTGCATTTGAAAGGGCAATTATTTGCTTGTGCGTGTGGGTGTGCAAGAGGGGAGCTTCTAAGGGTATGTCTACACTACGAAATTAGGTCGAATTTATAGAAGCCGGTTTTATAGATATCAGTTGTATACAGCCGATTGTGTGTGTCCCCACATAAAATGCTCTAAGTGCATGAAGCCAGCGGACCGCGTCCACAGTACCAAGGCTAGCGTCGACTTCTGGAGCGTTGCACTGTGGGTAGCTATCTCACAGTTCCCGCAGTCTCCGCCGCCCATTGGAATTCTGGGTTGAGATCCCAATGCCTGATGATGCAAAACAGTGTCATGGGGGGTTCTGGGTACATGCCGTCAGGCCCCTCCCCCTCCGTCAGAGCAACGGCAGACAATCGATTCGCGCCTTTTTACCTGGGTTACCTGTGCAGACAACATACCATGGCAAGCATGGAGCCCGCTCAGATCAGCTCAGCTCAGCTCACCGTCACCATATGTCATCTGGGTGCCGGCAGACGTGGTACTGCATTGCTACACAGCAGTAGCTAATTGCCTTTTGGCAGTAGATGGTGCAGTATGACTGGTAGCCTTCATTGGCTATCTGGGTGTTGGCAGACTTGGGGCTGCATTGCTACACAGCAGCAGCCCCTTGCCTTTTGGCAGTAGATGGTGTATTACGACTGGTATCCGTCGACGTCGTACTCCAGTTCAATCATAGGCACCTGGGCAGACATGCTTTGTCTCCTGGAGACTCAGTCCTGCCGGCAGTCCTATTGAACTGTCTTGACGATGATGGCTAGCAGTCATAGTACAGTATCTTCTGCCAAGCATCCAGAAGATGCTGAGGGCTAACAGTCATACTGCACTGTCTGCTGCCAGCTTAAGATGTAAAAAATAGATGGACCAGATTTGTTCTCTATTCATTTGCTTCCCCCTCCCTCCGTGAAATCAACGGCCTCCTAAACCCAGGGTTTTGAGTTCAATCTTTGGGGGGGCCATTCTGTGTGACAGTTGTTTGTTTTTCTCCCTGATGCACAGCCACCTTTGTTGATTTTAATTCCCTGTACCCGTACGCCATGTCATCAGTCGCCCCTCCCTCCGTCAGTTTCGCGCCTTTTTTCAGACCAGTCGCCATAGCACTGGGATCATGGAGTCACAAAGTTCCATGAAAGTGCCCTTACGCATGCGAAAGTTTCACAGCCACTGGGAATCGTCCCAGACCTGCAACACGATGCGGTCCCACCAGTCTGTGCTTGTTTCCCGGGCCCAGAATCGGCGTTCCACGGCATGAACCTGCCCCAGTAACACCATGATTTGCACATTGCTGGGGCCCGTACCTTGTGTGAGGGCTGTGTCCATGTCAATTTCCTCATCACTCTCGTCGCCGCGCTGCAATCGCCTCATCGGCTGGTCCTGGTTTTGCTTTGGCATGTCCTGGCTCTGCATATACTCCAGTACTTGCTTTCCCCTGCCCTGAAGCACCAGAATACCAGGATGAGAGCAGCCCTCACAGTTGAGAAGTGAGTGGTGATAGCCCTGTGGAAGCTTGCAATGCCAGACAGCTACCGGTCAGTCGGGAATCAATTGGGAGTGGGCAAATCTACTGTGGGGGCCACAAGGGGTACTTTTTTCAATGCTGCTGCAAGCCCTTGTGGATCACAAGGGACGTTTCACCAACATCAACGTGGGATGGCCGGGAAAGGTACATGATGCTCGCGTCTTCAGGCACTCTGGTCTGTTTCAAAAGCTGGAGGAAGGGACTTTCTTCCCGGACCAGAAAATAAACATTGGGGATGTTGAAATGCCTATTGTGATCCTTGGAGATCCAGCCTACCCCTTAATGCCATGGCTCATGTAGTCAGGACCTGTTCAACTATAGGCTGAGCAAGTGCCGAATGGTGGTGGAATGTGCATTTGGACATTTAAAAGCGCGCTGGCGCAGCTTACTGACTCGCTCAGACCGCAGCGAAAAGAATATCCCCATTGTTATTGCTGCTTGCTGTGCGCTCCACAATATCTGTGAGAGTAAGGAGGAGACATTTTTGGCGGGGTGGGAGGTTGAGGCAAATCGTCTGGCCACTGAGTACGCGCAGCCAGACACCACGGCGGTTAGAAGAGTACAGCAGGGCACGGTGCGCATCAGAGAAGCTTGGAAAATGAGTTTTGTGACTGGCCAGGCTACAGTGTGAAACTTATGTTTGTTTCTCCTTGATGAACCCTCCGCCCCCTCCCACCCGGTTCACTCTACTTCCCTGTAAACCATCGAGCACCGCATGCAGAGGCAATAAAGTCATTGTTACTTCACATTCATGCATTCTTTATTAATTCATCACACAACTAGGGGGATAATTGCCAAGGTAGCCCGAGAGGGGTGGGGGAGGAGGAAAGGAAAAGGACACACTGCAGTTTAAAACTTTAAAACTTTAACACTTATTGAAGCCTTCCGATGCTTGGGCAATCATCTGGGGTGGAGTGACTGGGTGGCCGGAGGCCCCCCCACTGTGTTCTTGGGAGTCTGGGTGAGGAGGCAATGGGACTTGGGGAGGAGGGCTGTTGGTTACACAGGGGCTGTAGCGGCGGTCTCTGCTCCTGCTGCCTTTCCTGCAGCTCAACCATACGCTGGAGCATATCAGTTTGATGCTCCAGCAGCCGGAGCATCGACTCTTGCCTTCTGTCTGCAAACTGATGCCACCTATCATTTTCAGCCCGCCACTTGCTCTGTTCATCCCGCGATTCAGCCCGCCACCTCTCCTCTCATTCATATTGTGCTTTTCTGTAGTCTGACATTGATTGCCTCCATGCATTCTGCTGTGCTCTTTCAGCGTGGGAGGACATCTGGAGCTCCGTGAACATATCATCCCGAGTCCGCCGTTTTCTCGTTCTAATCTTTGCTAGCCTCTGCGAAGGAGAAACATTTGCAGCTGGTGGAGGACAAGGGAGAGGTGGTTAAAAAAGACATATTTTAGAGAACAATGGGTACACTCTTTCACGTTAAATTTTGCTGTTCACATTACACAGCACATGTGCTTTCGTTACAAGGTCGCATTTTTCCTCTTATATTGAGGGCCTGCCGGTTCGGTGTGAGAGATCACTCATGCGGTGCCAGGCAACAGAATTTGGCTTGCAGGCAGCCATGGTAAGCCACAGTCTTTTGGCTTTTTTAACCCTCATAACATGTGGGAATGGTTTCAAACAGTAGCGCCCTCATTTCCTATACCAAGGACCCGTTGGGTTGGCCATTTAAAATGGGTTTGCAATGTAAAAGGAGGGACTGCGGTTTCCGGGTTAACATGCAGCACAAACCCAACTACCCCCCCCACACACACAATTCTCTGGGATGATCCCTTCACCCCTCCCCATGGCTAACAGCGGGGAACATTTCTGTTCAGCCCAGCAGGAACGGGCACCTCTGAATGCCCCCTTAATAAAATCACCCCATTTCAACCAGGTGACCATGAATGATATCACTCTCCTGAGGATAACAAAGAGAGATAAGGAATGGATGTTGTCTGCATGCCAGCAAACACCGGGACCATACGCTGCCATGCTTTGTTATGCAATGATTCCTGACTACGTGCTACTGGCCTGGCATGGTAAAGTGTCCTACCATGGCGGACGGGATAAGGCAGCCCTCCCCAGAAACCTTTTGCAAAGGCTTTGGGAGTACATCAAGGAGAGCTTTCTGGAGATGTTCCTGGAGGATTTCTGCTCCCTCCCCATACACGTTAACAGAGTTTTCCAGTAGCTGTACTGGCCGCGATTGCCAAGGCAAATTAATCATTAATCATTAAACATGCTTGCTTTTAAACCATGTGTAATATTTACAAAGGTACACTCACCAGAGGTCCCTTGTGTGCCCTCAGGGTCTGGGAGCACGCCTTGGGTGAGTTCGGGGGTTACTGGTTCCAGGTCCAGGGTGATAAACATATCCTGGCTGTTGGGGAAACCGGTTTCTCTGTTTCCTTGCTGTGAGCTATCTTCACTGTCTTCATCATCATCATCATCTTCCACGTACCCTAACCCGCTTCCCTGTTGCATGTTTCTCCATTGACGGAGTCATAGCACACGGTTGGGGTAGTGGTGGCTGAACCCCCTAGCATGGCATGCAGCTCCGCGTAGAAGCGGCATGTTTGCGGCTCTGCCCCAGACCTTCTGTTTGCCTCTCTGGCTTTGTGGTAGACTTGCTTTAGCTCCTTAATTTTCACGCGGCACTGCTGTGCGTCCCTGTTATGGTCTCTGTCCTTCATGGCCTTTGAGACCTTTTCTAATATTTTGCCATTTCGTTTACTGCTACGGAGTTCAGCTAGCACTGATTCGTCTCCCCATATGGCGAGCAGATCTCGTACCTCCCGTTCTGTCCATGCTGGAGCTCTTTTCCGATCCTGGGACTCCATCATGGTTACCTTTGCTGATGAGCTCTGCATGGTCACCTGTGCTCTCCACGCTGGGCAAACAGGAAATGAAATTCAAAAGTTCGTGGGGCTTTTCCTGTCTACCTGGTCAGTGCATCTGAGTTGAGAGTGCTGTCCAGAGTGGTCACAATGAAGCACTGTGGTATAGCTCCCGGAGGCCAATAATGTCGAATTCTGTCCACACTACCCCAAATCCGACCCGCAAAAGCCGATTTTAGCGCTAATCCCCTCGTCGGAGGTGGAGTAAAGAAACCGGTTTAAAGGGCCCTTTAAGTCGAAAGAAAGGGCTTCGTCATGTGAACGTGTCCAGGCTTAATTCGATTTATCCCTGCTAACATCGACCTAAACTCGTAGTGTAGACCAGGCCTAAGGCTATGACTACACTAGAGAGCTTACAGTGGTGCAGCTGTGCTGCTGTAAGCTCTCTAATGTAGCTGCTCTAAACTGACAGCTCCCGTTGGCTTAACTTCTCCAGCCCCTGCGAGTGTCGGTAGCTATGTCGCTGGGAGAAGCTGTCCACACCGGCACATATGTCAATGTAACTTCCGTTGCTCGGGGGATGGGTGAGGTTATTCACCCCCTGAGTGACATAAATTATGCCGACTGTAGTGTAGACATAACCTAAGTCAAAAGCTTTTTAATCCAAAGCAATAAACACAGTGCAGTTAGTAGGTGCACTTTCGGGATGCCATTGATCAGGTTTCCACTACAGCACATACATTTTCAAGGCAGCTGAATAAATTAGGCCTGATTCTCGGCTGGTGTGACTCAGTGTAGCTCCCAATGGCACTTTGTCAATTGATACCAGCTGTCAGGAAGTGAATCCTAACTGCCGTATGTACCTGGGAAGCAGTCACTATGGAAGCAGTATTATTTGCCTTGCAGCAATGCCTAGCAGACCATTGTGCTAGGTGCTGTACAAACACAGAACAAAAGGACGGTCCCCGACAGAATAGCAGTGGCAGTGGAGATGCTCTGGGGTGAATGTGACCCGTCAAGCTGTTCTCACTTTGAATATACACCACACAGAATTATCCAGGTCCCAGGAACCATCAGCCTGTAAGCTCCAAATACAAAATTATTGGTGACCCAACCTGAGTTCACCTCCTCCTAACATCTGTGTTTTGCCAGGTCCCTGGAACTCATGAAATGATTAAACACTAGACAAGCTGCCAGTGAAAAAAAATAAAAATAAAATCCAGGCTGTTTTTTTGGTTCAAGATTGGTCAAAACGTGGTTTCCTTTGGAGACGGAGTCCAAGAAATCACAATCAGTTTTTCCTGCCACCCGTTCCAAATATTTTACAAATGAAAACGTCTTGGACCCAAACCCATGGCGGTAAATCCTAGAAAAAGGAGAAGGAAAAACTACACATTACTCTTCTCAAACCATCCTACCCACAGGTCTAGGGCAGCCCATAGCTCAGTTCCATGGCAATGATTATGAAAACCTAGGGATTTAAAGGGAGGTTGGCACATACACCCCCTGTTCCCCACAAACAAAAACCACAAAGTCAGTGTTGGGTTGGTTCTCTTTCTGCTGTCCACACCAGATATAAGTGATGATTCCCTCAAATAAACTATCTTTCCTGCTGCTTGCATAACTGCCTGCTTATTTAGGGGGGCAATAGCACCATTTACTCTTTGCCGTGGGACTGTTTACCAATGTGATTTGAGAAAAAAAAGTCCCAAGCACACCCCCTCCCTCCTTACATGGTGGTGATATCCATACACTCAACTGCATGGATCACACACCATTGCACTCTGAGACCGCTGACCATCTCCAACAAGACAACTTCTAACATTCCAAACCTCTGAGCAACTTCAAAGAGCTTCCTATCCCCCCACCCTCTAAAATTTGATTGCTTTATTTCTCCTTATGTGTGGAATTTCCCCTCCCCAAAATCACCCTGCTCTGAGGCCCAAGACAGGAAATATTCAGTCCTGCAGGAATGACAAGATTCAAATCTCATGACCCATCAGGGCTAGAATCAGAAGAAAGGGAAGACTCTTGGTTTCCCAGTGAGAAGCACAGCACTTGTTTCCAGCCCTGAAAGGGGTCATGTTATCAAACTCCAAAGTCCTGCCATTATAAGTCCCACTTTCAAAAGTGACAGACACTTAGAAGCATCAGTTTCATTGAAAGTTAATGGGAGTTGGGAGGCTAAGTAGCTAAGGTGCTTTTTGAAGTTTTACCCTATGTCTAGAACAATATTTTAGGAAAAATTTAGAAGTTTTAAAGTCAGTAGATTTTTCTCTCTCTCCCTGTACAGTTGCACTCCTAGTACTAGGAGAGTTTGGTCTTAGAAGTGGAAGGGGAAAAGATAATCCCAATAAAATGTTTAAGAACTCACTAAAACATTTAAAAGATGGAGTAGAATGTGATACATGTACAGAATATGTCCACTGTGCTTTGTATGCCCTACGGGGCATGCCAGTCCTTCTTAAAATCAGTTCTCCGCACTGCCCACAGCCAGCAAATTTAGTCTGGTTAGGAAGACTAAAAGCAGAAAATCACACGCACCTTTGGATTTTCCAGAGCACCCGGCTCTCTCTTCTTTAGGCCACAATCCTGAAACTGAGACATGTGGAGTCTGCTGTGCTTGGGCACAATGTGGGTGAAATCAATGGGGTGCTGCATGTGGAGGCAGCTGTCCACCCTGTAGACACAGGCCCTTATATTGCAGATGTCTTGGGGCCGGGACTTACTTTATTCATGTGCCTTGACAGTCACTGCTAAAAATCGACTAAGATCCAGGGTGGCATGCTGGGAGGGTTTCATTAGCACTCGGTTGGGACGGCCTTTACTGGCTCACCTGAGGCTGCTCTTATTAGTAGTGCAGTCATCCCAAGCCCATGCCAATCAGAACTTTATTGCAACTCTACATCCTCATGTGCTCTCTCATACGCTGACATACCAGCCTTGGTGTCCCACTATGCTCCCGGCATTTTACCACGCTGCCCCCTATGCAGGGAATATCTTCCCTGTCACAGTCTGCCAAACCCCCTTCCTTTTTCATTCAAGACCCTCTCTGTAAGAAGCAAATGCATTATGAAAGTAGTAGTTATCAAAAGGAAGTCTTCCCCACCTCTGGATTTCCACATACAGCCTGTCTTTGATGGGTCTGCCTTTTAGGGCCTGATCCTGCAATCTGATGCACACAATCAGACCCACCTAGAGCCCCAACGATTTCAGTGGGACTGCCCACAGGCACAGGGGTCCAGCTGCCAGGGTCTGATTGAAGGATCAGGGCCTCGAACTAGAAGGTCTCCTGGCCAGGGACTGGCTTTACTTTTGTGGACTAATCAGACCCAAGCACGTTGTCAGCAGTAAACAAATAACATTTACACATTCACCACCAGCCAGCCCTCCCACCGCCCCAGACTTATGTTGTGTTGGGTTTTTAAATACAGAGCCTTTCACCATCAAGAAATTGGATTACAGCAGGTACAAAACCTATAGTCCTCATCACAGCTACCATGAGAGTGGGGAGGGAAAATACTCACTCATGCTATGTTACTTGCCCATCAGAGCAAGTTACTTGCCTTAGATGAACAAGCAAGTCGAATTTTTTTCCTAGGGTGGACCTCATATCTGTCTGTCTATTGATTTATACCACGCTTATCAGCTTGGTGTCTGGTCTCACACAGGCACATTGGACACACTAGATGAGTGACACTCAGTTCTCAGTGGTTCAGGAGCCAAATTAGCGATCAACATTACCCAAAAGAGCCAGATCTGGAGAGAGCGTTTGATCAAGGCCCACTCCCTGCACACCTGTAAACAGAGCTGCAGAGCACAGATGTCCCACTCCCTCAATCATTGGCCATCTCTCTCGTTGCCAGCCAGGTGGCTTCTGCACGATGCACAGGCCAGACCCTGCGCCTTTAACCATTTTACACTGCTCTGCAAACTCGTTTGATCTCTGCTAGCTGCTCTCCTTTCCTCCCCTGGCCCCTCCAGCAGGGCTTGCAGTCTGGGCCTGCCCCCCTTGATCAGTATCTCTTCTGCTCTCTTGTGTCCTGGGAGCTGCTGCCACGTGTGGTCTGTTCCGATCCCTTGATTCACTCAGCAGGCTGTTCCTCCCCACCCCCTTCAGCGTTACTGCTGGACCTTTCCTAAGACACACACATTTTGCGCTTGATTCCCTCAGACTCTTTCTTAGTTCCCCCACTGGCTTCTAATCCAATTCCCACAATGATGTTCCACTGGCACATTTAAACTGTCAGACAGGAATTTATTCGCTCTGTGCAAAAGGATTGAGCAACTTGCATTTGCTGCTGCTTTTCTGGCCTCAAAAACCGGTCCCAATTTTGGGGTGATGAAGGATTAGGGTCAGAAGGGCAGCTCTGTTCTTCTCTGGATATTCCCCCTCCTGCCTCATCTCACCTTTACCCTTGGCACTCTCAGATCCCATCTACCCAATCCTTAGCAGGCAGCTCTTGCATTTCCAGCGTACACCAATTTATGAACCCTAAAATCCTACCAATAATAGTTTGCAGAAAACATTTCTCTCCTCCACTTTGCCAACTCACCTGCAAAATGCTGCTTGCTGCTAGAAGCCAGGGCAGAAGCCACCTCATCACTGGAAGCCAGGATTAAATACATTGATTGAACCCAGATTTAGAGCCGTTTCGTACAAAAACCCCACGTTGGGAATGCAGAGCAATCCTCAACTGGCAGACTAGCGAGTCAGGCAGATCTGCATTTTTCTCCTGGCTCTTCGGGGATTTTATTAAAGACAGATCTGACGTCAGGGCAAAGGACAAACCCTGCATTTTTCCTCTGAAGAAACTTTCCCTGCCTTCACGTCGTCTTCTTTTTTTTTTTTTGTCCCCACCTCCTGCATTTCACTATATTGCCTTTAGCCAGGGGTTTCTTAAAGGGAAAGTTACAATGCAGTGGTGCATCAAGCTATAATTTGAACAGGGGGAGTTAAATACTCAGCGTTTACCCATCATTACGTTTATGGCTGTCCCAGGCTTGCAGGCTAGGTGGCATGGCCATAAGAATCTGCAATAGTCTCGCTGATTGCAGGAAATTACCACCCCACCCACAACTGAAAATGCTCTTTTAAAAATTCTGGTTATTTTTTATTTGAGAGTCAGGGAGAAGTTCTGGTCTTCCATCCTGCAGACATACATGGGAGGAGACCGGCCAAGTTCAATGGCATGATTCACCTGCACAGGTACCCACATGTGAATGCATGGGCAGGGCCGAGGTCTGACCCTCCACACAGCTATATGCTGGTGTCGCTTCATTGATTTCAAGTAGAGATCTGGGCCCTGTTTTATACCTGTCATTTTATTGCCCCGCTGCTTCAATTCAGTGAGATTGTATCAGCATGATGAACTATACTAGGGGGTTGCCAAAGTATCCACGAGAGAGGCAGGCCCTTGGGATCTCCATTAGGTACAAACCTCCCCTGATAGGACTGACCACCGTGCCTGGCGTTTGGTCCCCTGGTCCATTTGCTCCTGGTGCGGTGGCTCCCTAGTGCGATGCCATCCCTGTTATCTTTCTCTTTTCCTCAGGGCAGAGGTGTCATTTCAGTAAAATTCAGGGGTGGCGGAGAAAAGTTGTGTCAGCATCCCTAGTTCCCTCTCCCCACAGAGGCCGCTACTGCTCATGGGAGATTAGCAGGCTGGTCCCATGCCAGAGAGGGTGGGGAGGTGGTGGGCAAGTCCTATCATGAGGAGTAGGGGACACGGTGGGTCAGGGTGGTTGTCCCACGAATGGCAGGCCACGGTGGTTCCTGTCCGGTTGGTGGGGGGTGGGGCTGACAATGCAACGATTAGGAGGCCTGGCCCACCCCACAGCAGCCTTTGCAGGACCAGGAAAGACACTACAGCACCAGCTGGCAAGGAGCCATGAAAACCCTGAGGGGCGGTCAAGGATGCCCCCGCACCAGGGCCAGGCACAATATTCCCTCACGCTTCCTAATTTGTGCCTGTGTGAATTCAGAGTCTGCCTCTTCCTTAAAGTGAGGAAGAACAGTACATGGTCAATTCATTCCCCCAAAGATGAACCAGGTTAAAATAGCTTTTACCGATCCAGCTTAAACTGACTAAAGCCAGAGGAGTTAGAATCCAGATAGCAACTCTGAGCCAGATACTGCAGCCCTACAATTAGCCCCTTCCTCCACAAGCAGTGCCATTCTTTTCAATGCAGCTGCAAAAGGTCCGGCTTTAATGCGAGTATTGCTGCAGCATTTGGCCCTCCATCCCCCTAGTGTGGCTGCACTTGCAGCCCTCTGGCAGGGAAGACAGGTGTGTGTCTCAGAACATGGGGCCTAACGCCACTCATCTGCACCAGTGTAAGGCCATGGACTTCAATGGTTTGTATTAGCATATGTGAGAAGAGAACAAGGCCCAGAATCTCCATTGCTGCCGGAGAGGCCTAATCCGGGCATTGCAGGAAGAGATGGAATCCTCGGTGCACTTAAGTGTGTTGTAAAAGGCACTTTGTGCTCATGAAAGGTGAAGGATGGCCAGCATGGAGCCAGGACAGGTAGAGCATGGGGACCAGGAGCATATGGGGAACAGATTTTCCTTGTGAAATACTAGGACACTTTGGTGCACTGGGGGACAGCTCAGCCATCTATGAGTTGGCAGCTGACTTGGGAAAAATAGGTGTCCTCTCCTCTCTCCCTTTCCTCAGCCAGCTACACTCCTTCCCCCTTCCACAATGAGAGTCAGGCACACCATAGGGAAGAGTGGGGTGGGAGAAGCAGCTCATTGTTGTGACTGTATTAGCTTCCTCCTTTAAAATTGTTATTTGTCTCCTCTGCTACCAGTTTCTAGCTACAGACTCTTATCCACCTGCGTTTTCTTCCTGTTCTCCATTTTCTATGTTCTTCTCCTCCCATTTCTCATGTCAACTGCTACTCATCTGTCCTCTCTCCCCTTCAGTATTTACTTCTCTCTGCAGCCAGCCCCACTCTCTCACCTACCCACATTCCCTCTCATCCACCAGCAACACTCCCTCTTTTCTTCTCAGCCACCCCCTTTCCTTTCATTTATCTTGCTGCATTTTCACTCCCACCTGCCTACCTGACTCAAGCCCTTGTCTCATCTGAGGCCAGGAGATAAGATCTACACAGGTGACCAGAATGCCAGGTCTGAGAAGCAGCCCACAGTCTTTGCACCTCCTCAAACCTCCGAGCCCTCAGCAGCAGTGCCCCTCTTCTGCTCCCAGATGTGGCGGCAAGCAATGCCAACAGCATTCGGCAGGAGAGTCCTGAGCCGATGCAGAAAACACAGCAACACTGAGCCCCAGTCCCCATCCTGGATTACAAAATCAGGGGGGTGTGGAGAAGAACCATTTTTGTGAATGTAACCAGCTGGTTAGGACAGACCCCAGATACTGGGCCATGGGTTTTCCAGGGCATTTGGTCATTCTATTAATCTCTGACCATTCATCCTGAGTGTTTCATTCGCCAGGATCGTTCATTAATTTGCATCTCTCCTGAGGCTGCCAGTGGTAACGGCAGCTTTTGTGATGTGGACAACTGTTCACTGGGAACTCAACAGCCCAAGAAGTGAGGTTTTTACTCACGAAAGCTTATGCCCAAATAAATCTGTTAGTCTTTAAGGTGCCACCAGACTCCTTGTTGTTTTCAACAGCCCAGCATACACAGACCAGTGGATGGTCATCACATGGTAACCATACTTCAGTAAGAGCTTTCAGTCTCTATTGATTTGGCTAGGATTAGAGCCAGTGTAACCCCATTACAAATCCCCTGGGGCATCCAGCCCCCTTACCAATATTTTCAATGTACCGATGTGTGTGTGTATGAATGCTTCAGTCAGCATAAGCAGTAACTGGTTATGTTTATCCATTAAAACAGACAATGACTAGGACATTCAGGTTCTCATTTAAAACAGACGGCAGCCGTTCATAGTTTGCCACCTGCTGCCAAGAGCCATTAAGAGTTTTCATAGCTCTTTAGGCCGGTAGGGACCATTATGAGCATCTCATCTGACCTCACATAGGCCATAGCATTTCACTCAGTGATTCCTGCCTTGAGCTGAATAACTGGTGGTCAAACTAGAGCTATGGTTTTTAGAAAAACATTTAATCTTGATTTAAAGACCTCAAGTGATGGAGAATTTACCACATGCCTACCTAAGATTATTCTCTCCCTCCCTCCTACCTCCCTCCCCCCGCCTTCCTCTGAAGCTTCAAAGATTGGCCACAGTTAGAGATAGGACACCATTTGGGGTGGACCAGTGCTCTGAGCTGGTCCAGAAAATCCTATATTTAGGTGCTTGGCTGGTGTGCTTTGTTAAAATGCTCAGGGTCATACTGATCACCAGATTTGGGGTCAGGAAGGATTTTTCCCCCATGGCAGATTAGCAAGAGCCCTCGGGTGGTGGAGGGGGAGGGGGATTACCTTCCTCCACAGCCTGATGCACAGATCACCTGATGGGATTTCTGGGCATATATCCCACCTAATCAATTTCCTGCCATTGAAGGGGCCTTGGGCACTGGTGGCACCTTGATATTACCTGTTCTATGCCTGTGGCGCACGACTCTTTAGTGTCCTGAAGACTGCAATGCTTTAGTCTAACCCACATTATTGGGCGTTAACACAGTGTGTAATGGGCTGAAATTGAATGACCTGTGATATACAGGAGATCAGACTAGAAGACCTAATGGTCCCATCTGGCCTTAAACGCTATGAAATCGAAGTTGTTCCAATTGTTAGTTATCTTCACTGTAAAAAATGTGCACTTAACTTCCAGTCTGGGTCTGTCTAGCTTCAACTTCCAGACACTGGGTCTTGTGACGTCAATATCTGCTAGCTGAAAGAGCATCAAATATCTTCATCCTGTGTATGGACTTGTAAAGCTTGATCAAGTTATCTGTTAACCTTTTCTTTAATAAAATGAGTGGATGAGCTCCTTAATTCTCATTGTTAGGCATGTTTTCCAGACCTTGAATCAGTCCTGTAGTTTAAGGACTTCCGCTCCTCACTTCTTTCCCTGCATGAGTAGTACAACTTTGAACTCAGTTATCCATTATTCTAGATGTGTCTCACAATGAAATGGAACAAAGTGGTTAGCAAGTGGTAAATCACAACGTACCTCAGATTCTATCTAGGCTCCAAAGCAGGGGTGGGCAAACTACGGCCCGAGGGCTGCATCCGTCCCTTCAGACGTGTTAATCTGGCCCTCGAGCTCCTGCCGGGGAGCGGGGTCTGGGGCTTGTCCAACTTCATGTGTGCCATGGCTCTGCATGGCTCCCGGAAGCAGCAACATGTCCCCACTCCAGCCCTATGTAGGGGCAGCCAGGGGGTTCTGCATGCTGCCCCCACCCCAAGCACCCCAGAGCCCGCACCCCCAGTGGGAGCCCTCACTCTCCACCCGCACCCCACCCTCTGCCCCAGCCCTGAGCCCCCTCCCGCACACTGAACTCCCCATTTCTGGCCCCACCCCGGAGCCCGCACCACCAGCCGGAGCCCTCACCCCCTCCTGCACCCCAACCCGCAATCTCATGAGCATTCATGGCCCGCCATACAATTTCCATATCCAGATGTGGCCCTCGGGCCAAAAAGTTTGCCCACCCCTGCTCCAAAGCAATGACATTAACATCCCGCTCCTCCTTAAATAAGGTCCCAGATTCTGCTGGACACATAACAGGTAAGTATTTTCTTGATTTTTAATCCATTTTACAAGGTGGTCTTGTTTTCCTAACTAGATAGAAAAGTAGATGATGTTCTACCGATAGTCAAACGCAAGTTGATCAGTGCTCCACAGCTGGTAAAAGAAAAATAGGATCCATTAAGAACAGAGATGGAGCTCATCTGATCTCAAAAAGAAGAACAGGAGTACTTGTGGCACCTTAGAGACTAACAAATTTATTAGAGCATAAGCTTTCGTGGACTACAGCCCACTTCCACGAAAGTTTATGCTCTAATAAATTTGTTAGTCTCTAAGGTGCCACAAGTACTCCTGTTCTTCTTTTTGCGGATACAGACTAACACGGCTGCTACTCTGAAACCTTTCATCTGATCTCAGTACTTTTTGAATAATAGACGTGTAGGTCTGGAAGGTACCTCATTAGTTCATTTAATCCAGTCCCCTGCACTCATGGCAGGACTAGGTATTATCTAGACCATCCCTGACAGGTGTTTGTCTAACCTGCTCTTAAAAATCTCCAATGATGGAGATTCCACAACCTCCCTAGGCAATTTATTCCAGTGCTTAACCACCCTGACAGTTAGGAAGTTTTTCCTAATGTCCAACCTAAACCGCCCTTGCTGCAATTTAAGCCCATTGCTTCTTGGTCCTATCCTCAGAAGTTAACGAGAACATAGAATCATAGAATCATAGATTATAGGACTGGAAGGGACCTCGAGAGGTCATCGAGTCCAGTCCCCTGCCCGCATGGCAGGACCAAATACTGTCTAGACCATCCCTGATAGACATTTATCTAACCTACTCTTAAATATCTCCAGAGACGGAGATTCCACAACCTCCCTAGGCAATTTATTCCAGTGTTTAACCACCCTGACAGTTAGGAACTTTTTCCTAATGTCCAACCTAGACCTCCCTTGCTGCAGTTTAAACCCATTGTTTCTGGTTCTATCCTTAGAGGCTAAGGTGAACAAGTTCTCTCCCTCCTCCTCATGACACCCTTTTAGATACCTGTAAACTGCTATCATGTCCCCTCTCAGTCTTCTCTTCTCCAAACTAAACAAACCCAGTTCTTTCAGCCTTCCTTCATAGGTCATGTTCTCAAGACCTTTAATCATTCTTGTTGCTCTTCTTTGGACCCTTTCCAATTTCTCCACATCTTTTTTAAAATGCGGCGCCCAGAACTGGACACAATACTCCAGCTGAGGCCTAACCAGAGCAGAGTAGAGCGGAAGAATGACTTCTCGTGTCTTGCTCACAACACACCTGTTAATGCATCCCAGAATCATGTTTGCTTTTTTTGCAACAGCATCACACTGTTGACTCATATTTAGCTTGTGGTCCACTATAACCCCTAGATCCCTTTCTGCCGTACTCCTTCCTAGACAGTCTTTTCCCATTCTGTATGTGTGAAATTGATTTTTCCTTCCTAAGTGGAGCACTTTGCATTTGTCTTTGTTAAACTTCATCCTGTTTAACTCAGACCATTTCTCCAATTTGTCCAGATCATTTTGAATTATGACCCTGTCCTCCAAAGTAGTTGCAATCCCTCCCAGTTTGGTATCATCCGCAAACTTAATAAGCGTACTTTCTATGCCAATATCTAAGTCGTTGATGAAGATATTGAACAGAGCCGGTCCCAAAACAGACCCCTGCGGAACCCCACTCGTTACGCCTTTCCAGCAGGATTGGGAACCATTAATAACAACTCTCTGAGTACGGTTATCCAGCCAGTTATGCACCCACCTTATAGTAGCCCCATCTAATTTGTATTTGCCTAGTTTATCGATAAGAATATCATGCGAGACCGTATCAAATGCCTTACTAAAGTCTAGGTATACCACATCCACCGCTTCACCCTTATCCACAAGGCTCGTTATTCTATCAAAGAAAGCTATCAGATTGGTTTGACATGATTTGTTCTTCACAAATCCATGCTGGCTGTTCCCTATCACCTTACCACCTTCCAAGTGTTTGCAGATGATTTCCTTAATTACTTGCTCCATTATCTTCCCTGGCACAGAAGTTAAACTAACTGGTCTGTAGTTACCTGGGTTGTTTTTATTTCCCTTTTTATAGATGGGCACTATATTTGCCCTTTTCCAGTCTTCTGGAATCTCTCCCGTCTCCCATGACTTTCCAAAGATAATTTTTTCTCCCTTCTCCTTCTAACATTTTATATACTTGAAAACTGTTATCATGTCCTCCCTCAGTCTTCTCTTTTCCAAACTAAACAAACCCAATTTTTTCAATCTTCCCTCACAGGTCACGTTTTCTAGACCTTTAATCATTTTTGTTGCTCTTCTCTGGACTTTCTCCAATTTTTCCACATCTTTCCTGAAATATGGCACCCAGAACTAGACACAATACTCCAGTTGAGGCCTAATCAGCATGGAATAGACCGGAAAAATTACTTCTTGTGTTTTACTTACAACACTCCTGCTAATACATCCCAGAATGATGTTTGGTTTTTTTGCCACAGTGTTAACTCAGTTAACGCAGTAGTCCTTCCTAGGCAGTAATTTCCCATTCTGTAGCTGTGCAACTGATTACTCCACTTAGGAAGGAACACTTTGTATTTGTCCTTATTACATTTTATCCTTCATTACTTCAGACCATTTCTCCCGTTTGTCCACATCATTTTGAATTTTAATTCTATCCTCCAAAGCAATTGCAACCCCTGCCAGCTTGGTATCATCCTCAGACTTTATAAGTGTACTCTCTATGCCATTATCTAAATCATTGATGAAGATATTGAACAAATTCGGACCCAGGACCAACCCCTGCAGGACCCCACTCGATATGGCCTTCCAGCTTGACTGTGATAACTACTCTCTGGAACGGTTTTCCAATCAGTTATGCACCCATCCTATAGTAGCTCCAGCTAGGCCGTGTTTCGTTAGTTTATTTATGAGACGGTCATGTGAGACAGTATCAAAAGCCTTATTTTCAAGATATACCATATTTACTGCTTTCCCCCATTCAGAAGGCTTGTTACCCTTTCAAAGAAAGCTATTAGGTTGGTTTGACATGATTTCTACTTGACAAATCCATGACTGTTAGTTATCACCTTCTTATATTCTAGGTGTTTGCAAATTGATTGTATGGTTATTTGCTCCATTATCTTTCTGGGTACTGAAGTTAAGATGACTGGTCTGTAATTCCTTGAGTTGTCCTTATTCCCCTTTTTTATAGATGGGCACTATATTTGTCCTCTTCCAGTCCTCTGGAATCTCTCTCGTCTTCCATGAGTTTTCAAAGAGAATCTCTAATTGCTCAGATATCACCTCCATCAGCCCCTTGAGTATTCTAGGATGTATTTCATCAGGCCCTGGCAATTTGAAGACATCTAACTTGTCTAAGTAATTTTTAACTTGTTCTTTCCCTATTTTAGTCTCAGATCCTACCACATTTTCACTGGCGTTTGCTATGTTACACGTCCAATCGCTACTAACCTTTTTGGTGAATACTGAAACAAAACAATCATTCAGCACTCCTGCCATTTCCTGTCATTGTCTTTCCCACACCCCCGCATTGAGTTCTGGGCCTACCCTATCCTTGGTCTTCCTCGTTCTTCTAATAGCTCATTGCCTTTAGTGGAGTTACTCTGCTCTTACACCAGTATAACTGAGATCAGAATGTGGCTCTGTATGTCTGGGGGAAAAGAGGCCATCTCTGAGTTTATTGTCTCGGAGAAGGTAAAGGATGAGAGCCATTCTCTGGCTTTAAAAGAAACCAGACAGGTAGCAGAGCTGCTCTTTCAACTGGGTTCCTCCAGCTGTTGCCTTTTGCTGCAGCCAGTCTGAGGGAGGAGGCTTCCTTCTTATTTAGAGTTTGGCTGCTTAATAGAGGGAACAGTGTAGCGCTTGCAACTGGCACTCATTTCTGGGGCCCTTCCTACTGCACCGGTTCCAATGAGCACAGAACGGAATGGAAAAGGGGAAATGAAACCATTAATAAAAACATCAGGTAATGGCAAACAGGGAAACATGAGTCCTCGCCCTTAGAGATACCAAAAGGGCCTCACAGACAAGAAAATATCACCCCCACTCCAGTAATATCATGCCTGTGCGCACTCGGACAGCACCACTCCCGCGCATGCCAATCTTTCATTTCAGCTTCTCAGGGATAGTAGTTATCTCTGCCAACAAGAATGTGTCCCACAGAAGGCAAGGAGCTGAAATACAGCAGGAGGTCTCTCTCATTTGCCTGTTAAGCAGCTAGTTCTCAAGGAAAAAGTGGTGCCAAGATGGCTATATGGGCTGGTAGCCATGAACTTCTGCATTCCCAGCTACCACATGGGTTCTCTCAGTGGCCTGGGCCAACTTACTTAAAAGCTGAACTTCAAAGCAATATAGATGTTGAAATCCTAACCCTATTGAAGTCAATGGGAGTTTTGCCAAGGGCACCCAGGAGGACAGGATGTCGCCCATTGCCCTTTACTGCTTTGTTATGTCTAACAATGGCTTCAAAGCTTGTTTTTGTTTATAAAATGCCCCACCTGTTTTTTCCACATCAATTCTCACTTCCCTCCCTTTTCTGGAAGGCCACCGTCAGTCCTGTGGGAGACCTGAGCAGTGCCGACACTTGAGGTTCATCTGAGCTGCCGTCTGCCCTCCCCACAACTGGAGGCTAAAAGGTCACACAGCCTGAGAATCAGTGATCCTACCCACTCAGGACATGATTCTCTTCTCACAGATGCTGGTGAGAATCAGGAGTGACTCCAGTGACGTCAGGAGAGTTGCACATGTCTGAATCCAGAACATTGGGCCCTCACTATTTAATTAGTTCATGCAGGCAAAAACTGACATATTCCAATTAAATTGCCAAATATTTACTAACTAAAAACAGAGACTAGAGGAGGATTAGTCTACATGCGCCTTGCGGTCCCTTCTCACTCTATGATTCGAGGATAACAAATATTGAGTCAGATCCCCAGTTGGTATACAGGAGCACAACCCGACTGAAGTCAATGGAGTGTCACTGATTTACACCACCTAAAGATTGGGCCTATTATTAATCACAAATAGTTCAACCCACAAGACAGACATGATATGGGGGAAGGGAATTTAACTTTGGGTTTGTCTCCTGTGAAATTGTTTCTCTTTTCAGATGAAAGGGTGGGAGAAAAATGTTGACTAATCCAGTGTGTTCAGCTGGGAGCCTGAGGAAGGAGCGCACACATGGACACATAGTCCCAAAGCTGGGCCCGTGCACTCCTCAGCGATGCTATCCCACTGCAGAATCCTACTCTCCTTGAGAAAGAAATTCTAAGATGCCCAGTATGGGTGAGGTCATCTTTTGGAATGTATAACACACATCTCTGGTATTAGCCATTTTGTAGAGCGGCAACCACAGAATCTGTTAGTTCATCTGGTACTTTTCCCAGCCTCTAACACAGGAATGTTCTTTAGGCTTTGGACTGGATTCTGATCCCACACTACTGCGATCTCGTCCATGCTGGCAGAACACTAGGCTTCAGCACAGTTGCTCCTGGCTTACCTCGGAGACGATCAGGGTCAGGCACTGTTTTCAAGTGTCTCACAGTATTACATGCTGGGTTTGTCACGGGTGCAGCTGTGACTAAATGAGAGTTGCCAGCATTGTAGGTATGTCAGTGTAGCTACAAGAATAATTTTAAATCCCACATAGTTTTATTCAAAAATGCCTTCAAAATAGCATAAAGAATATGTGAAGGGGTCCTCTCACTGCAGGTGGACCTTCTTGAGGCTAGGTCTGGGAATTATTTCTCACCCCATCTGGTGCCACCTTCTGTCAGTTGCTCATGCTATAGTCCCTCTCTCTCCGTGAATCACGGTTCTCCCTCATCAAGACTCAGCCCCCTGGCCAGGTCACCATGCAGTGCCCTCCCCCGCCCGCTTCTGGGGTACAAAGCTTCCACCAGAGAAGCTGTCCAGATGCCACCTCAGATGGTCTTCCATTCCACATCTCCAGGTCCTATATCACTTCCCAGTGGCTGGTAGGGGACCTGGGCCCACCGGCTACTTTAGATTTTACCCTGTGACTAGAAATCCAGCTCTGCTCAGTCTCAGACCCTGTTGCTGCTTCCCTGGGCTCCTTCATACCCCACCTCTCTATATCCTCTGCTCCTCTGCTCCCTGTGTAAGACTCCCCAGAGCAGAGCAGACTAGTCCAGTCCAGTCCATGGCAGGACAGGGCAGGGCAGGGCCAGGCCAGGGCAGGCTGTGCCCCACAGCTCACTCTCCTACCTGGATCTCCTCCTTGTCTCTGGCCAACTCCCTTTCCTTCTAGGGAGTGACTGCAGACCTCCTCTCTGCAGTCCCTTCCGGCTCTCATTTCCTGGCTTTTATACTTATCCCAGCTCCTCCCCCAGCTGAGTTTCATCAGCCATTAGGCCCTGTCAATCCCTGGTTCCCCTCCTGATGCAGCATCTAAGGTTAATTGGCCCCTCCTGGCCCACATTAACCCACTCGGGGCTTGTGTGGGGTGGACTCCCCATTACAGAGTAGAAGAACGGGGGCTGGAAGAAATAGCAAAAGCCATCTCTGAATTCTCACTGAGCTTACTGGGAGGCAATGTGGCCCAGTGTTTTAAGCCCTGGACTGGGACTCCATTTCTGTCAGTGGCCTTGGGCAAGTCACTTTGTCTCTTTGTGCCTCAGTTTCCCTATATGGAAAATGGGGATAATGATATTTTGTAAAGCACTTGGAGGTCTACTGAGGAAAAGCACTATATAAGAGCTGGGTATTATTATTATTACTAGTGCTATGATTTTCCATTCAAAGAGCACTCACGTCCTTTAATCTAAAATGACTTGTTTTATTATGTATATTATTTATATTAAGGACGATAAGTAAGGGCATGATGGGGCAGAAATAGACTAACTGGAATTGTGCCATGAGCAGAGTCACTCAGGAGGAAGGTCAGCTAATGCCCACAAGCAGATTTCTACTTGTATGCAAGAGCAGGCTATGGTCAGCTACTCAGAGGCTGGAAGGGACTTCTCGAACCCCAGCTGGTCAAATGTATAAATGCTTTTATTCTTAAGGGAAGGAAAAACACTGGGTCTCTGCGTCTGGCAGCAGTTCTCCTGTTTGACTGACGGAAACATGGCCTCAATCCACCTCTCTTTAATTATTTCTAAAGTCATGAGTATCCCCTGGCAGTTGGTAATCAACATCCTTAACCCAGCACAAGATTCAGCACAACTGGAATTCTGATCGAGGAGATGGAATTCCTAGGGCATTGCAGGTGGGACTCAGGTACAACACATGCACAGAGAAGGGCTGTGAAAGGTACCTGCTCACACTATGTTTGCCTCTTGCCAATGTTTTCAGTATCTCCTGTTCTCAAGCACCAAACTCATGTGGAAGGGAAATTCCTGCATCACTCACAACCTTCAAAAATTGCAGACCCAGCAGTCCATTTCCCCATGTCTGAGATAACAGCCTTCTACTGCTACTCCCTAATCTTCTACTTCTTCTTCTTCAGCTATCCCTTGATGCGAGGATGATGTCTGCCAATGGGGTTCATTGGTGGGTTTTTAAGTGGCTGAGGAGCCCAATTCTTGCCCTGCAGATTTTCCCAGAGAAGTGACAGGTGTAATCTTGGAGGAGACAGTTGTTGGCTGGACTGTTGTGCCCTTTTTCCCCCTCCTTTGTCGCTTCTCTATCGCATGAGCACCCTGTAGCTCAAGTGTTACAATATTGAAAGTTCAGGGTTCAAGCTCTGACGACGATGCACAATGGTGGGAGCAGTACAGTTGCACATAATGCAATTTGCCCTTAGCTTTTTTCCTTTAAAAGTTCATAAAAAGGGGACTAAAAAGTAAATGTTATATAAATCAGTCTATGTAAGTGCTCAATGTTCTGAATTTAGAAACCCCTTTCGTGTTAATAAAATAGCTGCAAAGAAGCCAGAAGTGACTCCTTCACTATAACACCCAGGGAGGGAGGAATCAAACACTGCTCCCTAAAAAATCTGCAAAGCCGTTACCTCACCCCCTGTCAGACCTCTGCTTAAAACACAACTTTGCCATGACACCCACCATTCGTCCCACAATGGCTAGGCAATGTGTGCTGACACCAACCTCTTATTCCGTTCCTTTGGATTGTGTCCCTGTTTACTGGGTCCTCCACCCCTTTGTTGTCTCCACCTGTTGCTATCATGTCATACGTGAAGACAATAAGGAACTGGTATTTGTTTGTACAGGACCTTGCACAATGAGACCCCAATTCTTTATCGGGGCCTTTAGCCACTACTGCAATAGATATAATAGCTGTGCTGAAACTGACCCCTTTGTTTACTTAGATTCCTTTAGGCTTTTTTTCTTTTTCTTTTTCACTCCCATGCATTCTCATTCACTATATTCTATTCGGTCTATTACAATGCGCTGCTTGTATCTCCAGCTGTCAGTCAGGGGATCCATGAGAATACCTGTCCGATCCAACTGCACACACTCCACATTTAAAGGAGGAAATTGGAATGGCTAATTCAATTTAGTGCATGTGAAAGGTGCCCGTTTCGCTCCTGAGGAATCTCAGCCTTCTATTCATGCAGTGCTACTGTTCCCACACTGCACCTCCAGTGGGCCTTCGACCTGCTCTGAAGCACCTCTATGACTACAGCTACACTGAAGCTGGTGGTATCATTTCCAGCTCGGGTAGACATACCGGCACTAGCTTTGATCTAGCCAGTGTGCTAAAAATAGCAGTATAGCCGTAGCTGCATGGGCAGCATAACGGCCTAGTCCCCCCCACCGATGTACCCAGCCTCTCAGATGGGATTGTCCTTGGAGCACTAGCCTGTGCTGCCGCCCACACTGCCTCAGCTACACTGCTATTTTTATCATGTTAGTTTGGTCAAAGCTAGCACATGTAGATCTACACAAGCGGAAATGACATCTCCAGCTGCCGTGTGGACATACCTTAAGAGAACAGAACAGTCTCCAAGCCTTGCACCTCAGACTACCAGCAAGGTGGCTAGTTCTGATGGTGGCTTTCACATACTGGATCCTTGTCCATCAGCAACTGAATAGAAGCCGCTTGCTCATTTCTTGTAGACCAGCAAAGAGCGGTCAGACAGGAACAACTTCCAGCCGTTACTGACCCAAACTGGATTTTCACCTCTAGCTTGCAGGTTCAAGGATCTCTGACCCATTATCAATTCCTCCTCACCATAATGAGGTTTCTGAGGAGAAAATATTGTAAGGCCCCTGCTTCTCCAGGTAAGACAAAGGGCAAAATTATGCCTCGAGTGTCACACAGTGGTCTGCTGGGGTGGTGAAGGCGTGCACTGCCCAAGTGGAGGTGCCATTATGCCAGCAGAAGGCATCAACTGTCACTCTGCATCCCATTACCCATGCCCACCCAATCTCCCCATAGAATCAAATTCTCACACAAATTGCGGCCACACGCATTCTGAAGCGGAATGGGACATTTGGTGATCTCATTTGCACACCAATACACAGCATGCTTTCCCAGCTTACAGCTGTTTCACAGAAGTGCTGGCATCTCAGGGATGCCGGCAGATGCTTCCTCTGCTGTAAGAATCCTGCTGCCCAAGGTGGGATTTCATAAGTGGCTGAAGATCTTGGCTTTGGCCCTTTGTAGTCCTGACCCACAGTTTGAGAACATAAGACCATAATAACAGCTGTACTGGGTCAGACCAAAGATCCATCCAGCCCAGTATCCTGTCTACTGACAGTGGCCAATGCCAGGTGCCCCAGAGGGAGTGAACCTAACAGGTAATGATCAAGTGATCTCTCTCCTGCCATCCATCTCCACCCTCTGACAAACAGAGGCTAGGGACACCATTCCTTATGCATCCTGGCTAATAGCCATTAATGGACTTAACCTCCATGAATTTATCCTTTTCAACCCTGTTATAGTCCTAGCCTTCAGAACCTCCTCAGGCAAGGAGTTCCACAAGTTGACTGTGCACTGTGTGAAGAAGAACTTCCTTTTATTTGTTTTAAACCTTGCTGCACACTCTCCTCAGTGGACACTAAGATGAGGTTTGGGACATAATCTTCTCTAGCACTGCAGTTGAAGGAAGAATCTAGCCTTAACTAATTATTGTTGCAAGGAATTTTTTTCACCCATTTTAAATGATGCTGCCAGTCGTGCTCTAGTTTGTACATATTATTACATGCACCAGTTCTGCTATACACATTTTCCAAGAACCTCAGTTCAGGGGCCATGTGTGCCCAAACAAGGCTGCAGGTGCAAATCATTTGAATACTTTATTTTAATGCAGTTTGTGCAAAAAATAGTGTTTATTGGCCAGATTCATTGGGGTACTCTACTCTAGGTACTTTGTGCTGTCCTGATGATACAAAGCAATTGCAAGTCCAGCTTAACGGGCCACTTGAACAAGGGCTACAACTTCTCTGTGTCACCAGAGCAGTGCAGTGTAGCTGGTAAGTAGAGATGATCACGGGCTTGCATGCCTGAAATGCTCACAAATGGATTTTGTGAGTGTGAATACTACCAACAGTGCACACAAATGATTGAACACACAAAACTACCAATACTCCAGTCCTGCGTGTTTTAAAAATGTGGCCCTTGATAGCCATGGAATGGCTCAACTGTGCAAGAATTTATTTTTAACTTGTAAATTTTCCAAATAATTTGCCAAATGTCTCACTTTTGACTAAAGATGAGTAAATAAATGCTGTGGGACATGCAGAGATTAGTATATGTGCAGTTTAAGGGATAAGCCCTGGAACAAATTATGTCATCAGGGCTAGCTTTTGGGCCTATATGACCATTAAAATTTCTTGTTCCACCTGGTATTTGGATCTTACATTTTGTAGCCAGGCCAAAGCTCAGGATCATGAAAAGTTCATGCAAGCAAAACATCTATTACATCCTTCATCGTAATAGCTCACAATGGGTAATATACTCAGGCTCAACCCTTGCTGCTCTTAGGAGCAGGACAATATACTGGAATAGACTATCCCTGTGATACCCCGTAATATCCCATGAGCACTGATGGGAATTATGGATGTACAGCAGAAGTGCAGACTTTGGCCCCATTGGTGTATGTGTGCTACCCATTTTGATTTGTCACACGTAGTGCCTGCCAGAGCAGGATTTGGCCAATAGGGTTTTAAAGCCATTGACACGTCTCTTTTGGTTTTGGTAATTGCCGTTGTCTGTGCAAGTCTTATTTTTAAAATGCTTGGGCTTTGTCCTGATGGTGTGTCATGCCCCATCCTAGCAGCATGTCGCACGGGACCATGGGGGAGAAAGGCAGTGGATTGGAAAGAATGTTCACCGGGGTTTCTCAACACCCCAAAACAGGGAAAAGCTAAATTTGTATAAGCTAGAAAGCTGAAATACATCATAATTCCTAGCTCTTGTAAAGTGTTTTACACCCATAGATCTCAAAGGAGGGGAAGTATCATTATTTCCATTTTACAGATGGGGACACTGAGGCACAGAACAGTGAAGTAACTTGCCCAAGGCCACCCCACAGATCAGTGGCAGAACCTGGGAATAGAACCCATGAAAGGTACGAAGGGGTGAACATTCTCCTCTGTAGGGCCTCAATTCTGTTCTAAATTACACCAATGTAAATCCAGGGTAATTCCATTAATTTACAACAGTAAAGGCAAGCAGGATTCCAGTATAGGAGTAGGATTTAAATCTTAATTGGGATTACACAATGAGATATGTACATATTACAGATGTAATTGTGACTAAAGATGCACACACTGTTTCACAGTATAAGTGCATGCTTTGATCTGTTTCTCTCTACCATTACATTTTCACTCAGTATGGGATTTGCAGTTTTGCAAGTTAAGTTAACAAAGGTAATAAAATCATCCATTTCAGGACACGAGCTGATTGGCTGCAAAAGGCTAAAGAAGGAATTTTCCTTCATTAACATTAATTTTCCTTCATTGCCCACTTGAGCTGATTTTCTTTGGGGAAGGTTGATTTTCTGCTGGAGTATCAGATATTAACCACAGTCAGAGGTAAGAAACCACACTAGACAAACTAATGATCTGATCTAGTAGAGCAAATCCTGTATTGGAGTGGCAATTCGAATTTCACTTCTAGATCTACTTTACATTCAGTTTGGTTGCCGCATTCCCTCACTTGAACAGGATATGTTTTGGTATTAGTGACTATAAACCCTAATCATTCCTTGCAGCAGTTCCTCTAGTGTAGCCTAGTAATCATGAGGTTAGAGAAACACTGTTTTAAAGATGTAGTAAGAACTTGGACCTCAGCACAAGCAGTAAAACACTTCTGGCATCGGAAGGATTACTATATATTCATTCTCCCACAAAAACGGCATGACTGCATAGCATACGCATTAGCACATTAAAACCACAGAAAAGAAATTGTACTTCATCATCACATTGTCATGTTACTAGCAAGAACTTTGGGCGTCATTCCCTATGGTGAGTAGTCATCCAGATTAAAAGAGGAGTGGGAAAGAAATAGCTGACATGCAGAGATCTACTTCACTAAAAGTTCCTTTTTTAACTTTTCTTCTGAAAACAAAGGTGACATCATGGAGACTTTGTAAAATGTAAGGCCCCATCCAGCAAGGTGCTCCAGCACGAGTTGTGTCTTCAATGGGAATTATGCACGTGCGCAAGTGATTTGCTGAACTGCAGCCTAAATGAGCGTGGGCTTTCGTGTTGCTTATGCAGGCATACAAAATAATGGCAATTGAAACATTTTCTATGGCACTATTCTCTCAAAGGCCCCATCTACTCTGAGGAGTGTTCTCACTAAGGCCCTGATCAGCAGCTTGAGGGAGGAGCCCTTTAACACACAGAATCTTATAATCTTCCATGGGTTACACATGGGTGCAGGCATCTGTCCACAGGGCCAATTGTAGAATCTGACCCTATGGCCACATGTAACTTGGATTTTTTCTGATAGCAAAAGTGGGAAATTTTATCACTGGATGAACTTCGGCCTTGGTAGCAATGGTGGGAGCGCTAGTGTAGACAGGGATCAAGGTGGCCATTGCCATTTTCTGTGCATGGTTGCCAGGGTCATAGATTCATAGATTCTAGGACTGGAAGGGACCTCGAGAGGTCATCAAGACCAGTCCCCTGCCCTCATGGCAGGACCAAATACTGTCTAGACCATCCCGGATAGACATTTATCTAACCTACTCTTAAATATCTCCAGAGATGGAGATTCCACAACCTCCCTAGGCAATTTATTCCAGTGTTTAACCACCCTGACAGTTAGGAGCTTTTTCCTAATGTCCAACCTAAACCTCCCTTGCTGCAGTTTAAGCCCATTGCTTCTTGTTCTATCCTTAGAGGCTAAGGTGAACAAGTTTTCTCCCTCCTCCTTATGACACCCTTTTAGATACCTGAACGTAAGGGAGAATAGGAAGGGAGAACGAGGAGGGAGAGCAGAGAGACAGCTCCCCTTCTTCTTTGGCTGGTGTGTTGAGAACTCTCCGTCCTGTCAAACTTTTTTTATTAACCAATATGTGTCATCTAATTGCTCAGAGCACGACTACATTCATAGATTTTAAGGCCACAAGGAACCATTAGATCATCTAGTTTGACCTACTATATAAATTGTGGTTGGCTAAAGAAGATCTTGCAGACAGCCATCCAAGCGATGGAGAATCCACCCCTTCCCTTGGGTTGTTTGTTCCAACGGTTAAGCACCCTCACTGTTAAAAATGTTGCCTTATTTCTAATTTGAATTTCTCTGGTTTTAACGTCCAGCTATTGGTTTTTGTTATACCTTTCCTCATGGGGTAAGGAGTCCTTTAGTACATGGTATTTTCTTCCGAAAAGGTATTTTTACACTGTAATCAAGCCACCTTTCTGCTAAGCTAAACAGATTTTGCTCCTTAAGTCTCTCACTATAAGGCATTTTTTTTCCCAGTCTATGAATCATATTTGTGGCTCTTCTCTGCACCCACTCCAGTTTTTCAGAAGCCTTTTTAAAATGTGGTCACCAGATCTGGACACAGTATTCTAGTGTCTATCTTTCCAATGCAGTATATAGAGTTTAAAAATTCACCGCCCTATTTCTACTCACTACTCCCCTCTTTATACATTCAAGTATCACATTAGCCCATTTTGCCATCGCATTATACTGGGAGCTCATGTTCAGTTGTTTGTCCACAATGACCCCTAAATCCTTTTCAGAGTCACCGTTTTCCAGGATACAGTCCCACATTCTGTAGGCGTGGCCTGATATTCTTTGAACCTAGATGTATGACCATGCATCTGACCGTATTAAAATGCATTTTGTTTGAATGGGTCCAGTTTAGCAAGTGACCTGCCCTCACCATTTTTTAACTCTGCCAATTTTGAGGTCATCCTTAAATTTTGATAAGCAGTGATTGTATATTTACTTCCAGGTCATGGATGAGAATGCTGAACAGAATGGGCCTACTATCCATCCCTAGAACTCCACTGGAAACACCGCCATTAGATGATGACTCCCTATTGACAACTGCTTTCTGAGATATGTCATGTAGCCAGTTTTTAATCCATTTAATGTGTGCTTTAATAATAGTACCAATAGGGCCAAATTTTTAATCAGAGTGTCAGAGGTACTAAATAAGTCAAACACCTTACAAAAGTCTAAGTCTATCTATGATGTTATCTTTATCAACCAAACTTTTTATCACATAAAAAAAAAAAAAGCAGGCTTGTTTGACAAGATCTATTTTCCACATAAGGATGCTGGCTGCCAATTATATTCCCGTTCTTTAGTCAGTTTTGCCCTTGCCCATTAAAGTTTAATTCTGCCCCCTGGTGCATCCATCCTTGGCACTGAAGGAAGCAGAGATCCAGAGGGGGAAAACAGTATGGGACCATGTGTCATTGAAAACGTGGTATCATAATGCATATGCACAAGGGCCAAACTCAGGTTGCATGGACAACCCTAAATCTAGCATTTTCACCTATCTAGTGCTTGATTTGCAACCTAAATAACCCTCTTTTAATATTGGCTTTTTATATGCAATTTCCTAGGGTTACTTTCAAGGGGGGAAAATCTGATATATACAACACCTTTCTGCCCCCCATCATGCATCAGCATGGTCTGAAGCCTGAAGCTCCACTGCCACAGCACAGACTGCTACCACTTCAGCTCTAGGCCTACGGTTAGCTGACTGCAGGAAATGGCTGTTATCCGGGTGGAAAATGAGCCATTGGGTGCATGGGAATTTACAGGGTGAGCCAGCCTGGCCTAGCTCTTTCACCCCCCTCTGCAATTACAGCTGCCCCTGTGGCTCCCAATCATTTCCAGTGTGCTGCTGCTGCTGAGGCAGTGGGGTGGGCCCAGTTCATTAGAACGTTTATGTTCAGATTGCCAGCATTTCTCTGAGGAACACAAATGAGAGAAGGGAAATGGTGATTTTTAACAGCTTATAACTTGCTAAACTTGAATGGAATTTCATAGCATAAAGAAAAGGTACTTCTCTGACCCCAGGGCTTTCTCCCTTCCATATTTCAAAGTCCTGCAGCAAACAATAGATGTGTTAGAGCTTCTAAATACAGGAGTTGCTACATTTTCCCTAAAATAATAATAGCTGCAGGTCCAGATAAATATCTCTATTTACTTAGTTTCTTATGTTGGACTCCAGCCACCATAGTGAGCACACTGTATTTAGCAGGTGTAAATGCAATGTAGCTAGAGAAGGAGAAGAGAAGAGGGAAAATGTAATTCCCTGGCTGGGAAGTTGTTGAACATTGAGGCCCAGGAACAGCAAGTTTAGAGAAGAGCGTATTATTTCTTGGCTACTCAGCCCCCTCTTGCATAAATCAATCACTAGTTTATTCTTTGAAAGCCAAGTGTCCCCAGAATGACACCGTGACTGAACCGGCATTTAGGGTCACAGTGATCCCAACAGCGATGAGTGTAAAGTCTTCCCATAAGATCTACTGCCTTGTTGGTGTCCAGAGCTTTGGCCTTGAGAGGAGGATTTTGCCCTTATTTTCTGCCTCTGCCTAAGCATTCAGGGCCAACATTTTCAGGTTTGGGTGCTGAAAATGAGACACCTAAATCTGTGTTTAACATATCTGAATAACTTGGTTGGTTTTGCACTGAGCAGCCACATCTTGCATCAAGAATATACATCCATAAAATCCTTAGAAATCCCTGAAAACCTCCAAGGGTAAAACCCCCCAAATGTTATTATCGCTAAACATAATGTGAATATTATTTGAGATACATTTCTTCCCTCGTATGGTCTGCGAGAAGCATCCTGTGTTGTTTGAGCCCTATCACTTCTCTTGGAACAAGATCATGGGATGAAACCACAAATCCTATGTTTAAATAACATTGAGAGACTGGCTGTAACCAGCAACACTAAGGAAAAATCAGAACTAAGGCTTCCAATTCACTCCACATCGCTTAGGTATTGCAGTATATGGCATATTTACAATGTGATCACACTAGGTTTGCAGAGCCCCTCAAAACACGGGCATTCTAGGCAAGTTAAAAACAGATTTAATCTTAACTCTTGAGTTTTATTACTCCTGTGGGTTTAAACCAAATCCTTCATGCTATTTGAACACTGCATTTTATGCGGTTTAAGCTGGGTTTCTTTTTATAGCGATATTAAAAATATCAAAGGAGAAGGGATAAATAGGGGAAGATATTTAGCAAATTTATTTGGACCCTTTTTGGTTTTTTTGTCCTGTAAAGAGTTAAGATAATCTGAGGAAAGATGATGGTCTTTTGATTAAGGTATTGGATGGGGACTCAGGTTCCCTGGATTCGCTATGTAGTTCTGCCACATGATCACCATGTGCCCTCAGGCTAGTTGCCCAAGTTTGTACCCTGTGGGTCTGGGCAGGTTGTACCTCAAGTGGCTAGCCCGAGCTGCTGCCCATGCTGTCCCGGCTACCCTGCTATTTTGGGGGTGCTAGCTCAAGCGGCGCTAGCGCTTCTGTCTGCCCAACCTGGGAAGCCTGCTCCCAGCTGCAGTGTAGACGTACCCACAGTCTCCGTGCCGCAGTTCCCCAAAATGGGAGTGATGCTGCTTCTCTGCCTATATGTTGTGAGCATAAAGTCAATAGTGAACATGAGATACTGATAGTAGGAACAGTATAAGTACCTAGATAGTGGTTTCCTCAATATGTTATTCATAAAAACAACAAGGAGTCTGGTGGCACCTTAAAGACTAACAGATTTATTTGGGCATAAGCTTTCATGGGTAAAAAACCTCACTTCTTCAGATGTATCTAGAAGAAGTGAGGTTTTTTTATCCATGAAAGCTTATGCCCAAATAAATCTGTTAGTTTTTAAGGTGCCACCGGACTCCTTGTTGTTTTTGTGGATACAGACTAACACGGCTACCCCCTGATAGATGATATTCATATGGGCCCTGACCCAGCAGCAATGGGAATCTTTTAATTTCCTCCAGTGGGTATCAGATCATGCTGATAAAAGCATGACACACCTTACCTTCGTTTGCAAGCTCTTTGGCACAGGCATCATCCTTTTGTTCTGTGTTTGTACAGCCCCTAGCACAACGGGGTCCTCACCCATAACTCGGGTTGTAGACACTACCGCAATGCAAATAATAATAACAGCAGCAGCAGCACTGTCTCTCTGTTATCCCAAATGGAGTGTTGAAAAGGTAGTGTTATATTTTGAAGTCATGTCACTGTAGGAGAACACCTTAGTTTGACAGCCTGCTTCTGGCAGGAGTGTGGATGTTCTATTATTTCCAATGTGCTTTTGGGTGAGGCAGAGTCTTCTTGGCTAACAGCGCTGTCTTTGCGGGGGAGTTTCTAGGACATCACTCACTACACAGAGAATGAAGAGAGAAGCTTGAATGGTTAACTGGACACACTGCCTTTCTTTAATAAAAGCACTGGAGAAGATCCTGTAGGGACCAATCCAACACTAGCTCCAGGAAATGAGGTAGATGACTTTCTAAGAAGTCCCTTCCATATCTAAGTTTTGTTAGTCTCTATCTCTTATTCAAGATCCATATAGTACCCCACTAATAAAGTGATGAGTATAAAACAAAGGCTGGGCCATGCCACAGGGAGAAACTGTGGGCACTTCCTAAAGCACAGAGGTCTTCAGACAAATAGGGGCCGTATCTCCTTAGTAGCCAGAACCATCAAATCGCCCCAAGAACCACTGCTCCCAGACCCCACTCCCAAGCAGAATTTTAAGCATCCCCATTGTGTCTAAGGTCTATCCACTATCTCCGTGGGTGGCCTTGCCTTGCATATTTTCCTCAGAGCCTTGACTCAGCAAGGTCAAGTTCAGAGGGTGCTTTAGACTCACAGGAATCCAGGAAGCTCAGAGTTTGTCAGAAACCAAATGTCATTCCATAGTACTCTGAGGGTTTACAAGACGTACAGTAAAAGGAAAAGCAGCTGGTCAGCAGCAGATGCACTCACTTCCCCCAGCATTGAGTCACTCGGGAAATCCCATTGAGGAGACGATGTTGTAGCAATGGGTAATTCAGGCTTGTCCTTCACAGCTACCAACCCTGGCATAATTGCAAAGCTTTCTCTTCTCTTTCCTTCAAAAAGGGCGTTGGATACTATTCTCAGAGGGAGGATGGAATGTCTGTTGTGACAAAAGAGGGGCCTGTGCATTGGCTCAAAGTTGGTCTGTGGAGTGTAACTTGATGTAACTGTCATCTTTAAACATTTTACAGCTGTTCCCCAAACAGGACACAGTCTCGGTTTATACAACGAAGCTTGTGGTGCTGAAATATTTTGCACTGTGGGATTTACAACCTCTCTTCTTTCAGGGTAAGATTTAATAAAAGTCCTTGGCTCATAAGGGCCCACACAGCCTTGGGGGGAAGCCAGGCAGAGTTTTGTACTGAATGAGGCCTCTGTTATATAACGTTGACTGAGATTTCTGAAGATCCTCCCAGTGAAGTGGGTTTAGGTGACTGAATAGGGGCTTCAGCTTCAAAGCTGGGATCTGGAGGTGGGGTCCATTTTAAAGATCACGGCTATTTGCAAGATTCAAATCTGGACCTGGGTTTTTGAACGCCTCTAATGTACTGTCACATCTCTGGCTTTAGGATCATAGTTCTGTTCTCCTGTAGCTGTCGGGGCAGAGTTATGAGAAAACCTGCCTCTGCAGGCAGGGATCTCAATGTATGTATTATGAAAAAAGATACATTGGTGCTTAGCAACAAAGAGTCCCGTGGCACCTTAAAGACTAACAGATGTATTGGAGCATAAGCTTTCGTGGGTGAATGCCCACTTTGTCAGACGCATGTAATGGAAATTTCCAGAGGCAGGTATACATATACAGGCAAGAATCAGTCTGGGGATAACGAGGTTAGTTCAATCAGGGAGGGTGAGGCCTCTCCTAGCAGTTGAAGTGTGAACACCAAGTTGTTCAATGGTGCTTGTAATGGAGCTCTTAGCTCTCTGGTGTTGTTTCCTCAGTTTCCTCACTGGCCCTCAGTTTCTCTTCCAGGCCCTATTCTCCTTCTGTGATCACTTGGTTCTCCAGCCATAGCAAAAGGCCACCCCTTCTGGGGTACAACCAACATCCTAACACAATCAATGTCTTTAATCATTCCCAACCTTAATAGTCCTTCCCAGTCTCAACAGCCCTTCCTTGGTCCACCCCAAGCTAGAGTCTTCACCCCGTTGAGTCCAGGCTACCACAGGACTCATTTTATTCTCCCCAGGGTAAGCAGTCCTGCAATCCTTCCCTCTGCCCATAGGGTTTTCCCTCACAACCTCTTAGTGACATAATAGGGGAGCCCAGCTCCTGCCCTAAACCCAAGGCTTCCCTCCTTGACAATTGGTAGGGCCACTTCCCGGTACTGCATGTCAAAATCCTCCCTCTTCTCCAGGGCTCACCAAAGAGGCCTCCCTCTATAACCTCTCACCACTCCATAGGTTCCTTCTTCTCACCTCAACCTCCTCAAAGACCCTTTTCAGCCTTTTTCTGACCTCCCTCCCCTACCCCCAGCGTAGGGCCCGCTAAACCAGTCTTGCTTCTTCCATGGTCTCTGTCAACATGAGCGTTATATAGTCCTGCGCTCAGGCACATGTTCCCTATGCCTTACAAATAATCTAGTTATTTAATCTTACTCTACTGACATTTTATGGTGTGGTTTCATTCCCCTTTATGAACTAAAAGAAGTCAAGCTGAATCATACTTGTGAAACCAACAACCCCACAGCGGCTGGAGGAGCCCCGGCCAAACCATCCCAAGCACTGGCCAGCCCACCCCAGCTACCCTGAGCTGCCGGCCAGCCCCAGCTGCGCGGGCTGGCCTGAGCCGCCCCAAGCCACCCGTTGCCCTGGGCTACCATCTGGCCACTGGCCGGCCTGAGCCGTCCGAGCTCCAGGCCACCAGCCCGAGCTGAGCCCCCACCGGCTTCTGGGGAGAGGGGGAGCATGGGTGGGACCGCGGGGCGGAGCATGGGCAGGACCACAGCCTGAGTTAGGGTAGACTTGGCCTCTCCTGGACTATCATACCTTCCGCCCATGGGGATTGTGTGCATACCTCTCAGCCTCTCATGCCCAAGAGTGGGCTGGAATATGTCACAAGCAACCAAAAGGAAGAAGAAAAAAATTATATTAATGCAGAAAACGTAAAATTCTGTGAGATTCTTTCCATTAGTGTAATTAACTCTTCCAATAACCTCAGCCTCCTGAATTGACATTTCTGACATTTACACTAAAAGTGAGGGGACGTAGTAGCTTTGGGACTAAAATGAGCAATGCCCTTCAAAATAAGCGACATTTGAGAGGCATAACTGCATGTGGATTTATACCCAAAGTTCCTTCCCCACTCTGAACTCTAGGGTACAGACGTGGGGACCCGCATGAAAGCCCCCTAAGCTTATTTCTTCCAGCTTAGGTTAAAACCTGGTACGCTGCCACCACCAAGTGATTTAACAAGAAACAGGGAAGGGACCACTTGGAGTTCCTCTTCCCCCAAAATATCCACCCAAGCCCTTACACCCCCTTTCTGGGGAGTCTTGAGAATAATATCCTAACCAATTGGTTACAAAGTGATCAAAGACCCAAACCCCTGGGTCTTTGGACAATGGAAAAATCAGTCAGGTTTTTAAAAGAAGGATTTTATTAAAAAGAAAAGGTAAAAAATCATCTCTGTAAAATCAGGATGGAAAATAACTTTACAGGGTAATCAGATTCAAAGAGCCCAGAGGAACCCCCTCTAGCCTTAGTTTCAAAGTTACAGCAAAACAGGGATAAACCTCCCTCTAGCAAAGGGAACAATCACAAGTTGAGAAAAACAAAGATGAACTAATATGCCTTGCCTGGCTGTTACTTACAAGTTTGAAATATGAGAGACTTGTTCAGAAAGATTTGGAGAACATGGATTTATGTCCGGTTCCTCTTAGTCCCTAGAGCGAACAGCCACAGAAAAAAAGAGCACAAACAAAAGCCTCCCTCCGCCCCCAAGATTTGAAAGTATCTTGTCCTCTTATTGGTCCTTTGGGTCAGGTGTCAGTCAGGTTACCTGAACTTCTTAACCCTTTACAGGTAAAAGGATTTTGGTGTCTCTGGCCAGGAGGGGTTTTATAGTATTGTACACAGGAGAGCGGTTATTCTTCCCTTTATAGTTATGACAACCTCTAAGGGGAGCCGCTAGGCACAATGGATATTAATTCCTGCCAGGTGAGAGGAGCCAGGGAAGTATCGTGCCAGGGCTCCTTCACATCGCAGCTTTAGCACAATGTCCAGACAAGCTAAGGATCAACTGTTTCCTTTCTTTTTTTACACTGTGAAGTTATTGTTTGATGGGAGTGGGATGCGGGGTGTTTTATTGCTCCTGTTCTTGGATTTATTTGGGCAAGGTACTGATCTTGTTATTTGTTACTGGCATCCTTTCAGGGAACGGCTTTTTCAGACCAGAGCAGGACTCTGTTTTCTTTCTGGTTTGCAAATTATGAATTCCTCCTTCCAATCCCTACTGAGAATTCCTTTTGCTCAGTTATTATTATTAATTATTATTTGTGTAGTGCTAGTGTGCCTAGACGCCTCAGTCATGGACCAGGACCCAATTATGCTAGGCATTGTACAGCCACAGATCAAAAAGATAGCCGCCTTCGCAAAGAGCTAAACAAGTAATCACTCCATCGTTGTTCTGTACCACAGGCCTCATTCACATTTTAATATTCCATTATTTGGGTCAAAAATCCCCAGAGGAGCTATCAAGATGTGTACCTCACAATAAGCACACCTCAGGACCTTTCACTGATGGCCCTCTTGTTCCCCGGTGACATCCTCAGAATTGCCAACCCTACACGCTCAAAAGTCATGAGTCAGGCCCAAACACATCATGAGATTTTTTTAAATCTCATGAATTTTAAACCAAATAAATAAACCAGCCCCCTCCCGATCCCCAGCATTTCAGGTTCTTTTAATTTGCCTTCTAGTTTTGGGGCTTAAGGTTCATGTTTTGAAGTTTCTCTTCACAAACATGAGGGCTAGAAATGTATGTTTATTTTCAAAGAAAGCACAGATCCTCACAATCACCTGACTCCAGGAGCTGGGGTTTTTAAGAAAAACCTCAAATATTAAGAGGTTTGCAATGACATTGCGGGAGCTGAAAACACTGCACCCTTTCCCCTAACATTTGTAGAGTCATCCATTGCAATATTAAGTTTAACAGATGATCCATCCCGGCCAGGTTCTGAGCCCTTCTTGTGAACTGTGAAGTGTCCTCAATCAGCATCAAATTGAAGTTACTAAGCTCCTTGCAGTATAGAGTCCTCAGGGTGAAATTCACATACGTGCAAAGTGCCAGCACTAGGAAAGGCCTCAAAATAGGGCCACATTGGGATGTAAACAATGCATAGATTTAGGACTGGCCCTCCATCATAGGGCTGAATTACACTGTTGTATGGCAGTCTGTATGGGCCCATAAAAATTATGAGTGGGATTGTATAATAGGGTTGCTTGTGATGGTGGTGGGCAGGGATTGGTAGCTCTGGGGGGGGGCCTTTCTGGTTTAATGTCTTATGTTCCTAAAATCTCATGCTTCAGGGCTTCAGCCAGTCACCTGCGGGGGTCAGGAAGGAATTTCTGGTTTCTTTTTTTTGTTTCCTTCCTCTGAAGCATCAGAGATAGCCACAGCTGGAGATGGGATACTGGTCAGGGTGGACCAGTGCACTGAGGTGGTACCAACCATTCTCTCTCTTAGGTGTTTGGATGGCTACTCCTTGCTCACATGCTCAGGATCTAACTGATCACCATATGTGGGATAGGGAAGGAATTTTCCTCCAGGTCAGATTGGTAGCGATTTTGGGTGTTATTCACCTTCCTGTGCAGCAGGGGGCACAGGTCGCATGTTGGGATCATCAGAGGAAATCTCTCATTGTCATTTCCCAGGGGCCTCAGGCATCGGTGCACCTCAGTCTCTCCTATTCTCTGTGTAATCACAGCTCTCACCTCCAGAGTGCCTCCCAGTGACTCAGAATTCAAAGCATTAATCTACTAAATACTTTCTCCCGTGTCTTTCCATCCACCAAAATAAACCCTGATATTACCCCAGAGAAATTAATAGTTTCAGCACTGATTTTCACCGGTTTTTGTTGTGGTGGTAACACTGACAAATTCCCAGGAAAATATAAATAAAACAAACCTGAAAACGAAGGGCCCTATCCATCCTGCACCCAGACCTGTGTATTTTTATGTTGGATTCCGTATTTGGAGGGTGATGGGACAGGGTAACTTTTCTATGATTTTTTGCATTTCTAGTGGAGATGCATGGAAAATGGGCATGGTGCAGGTTAGGTGCTCTAAAGTTCATGAGAAGTGCCATTTATCACTTAGGTCTCCAGTGATGATCAAAAACTTTGTGGTACCATACAAATGAAATTAACTACATATAGTTTATATGTAGGAAACAGCTGTTTAATTCGTCTTCTGATCTTTACTGGAATGTGCTCATAATTTAAATCCACTCATGTCAAATAAGCCTTCCGTGGCAATGTGCTGGTGTGATTTATGATAATGCTGAATTGTCTGTAGTAATAAACAGTTAACACTTAATCCACCAAAATAATCCTATGTTTAATTAAAAATTTGGAACAAAATCTGATCCAGCAGTGAGAGGCTGCTCTCGGCATTCTGAAATGAGTGCACAGACAGACCTGTCCCCCTTGACTAAAATAATTCTTTAAAAGTATTTCTCACTTTGGCCTGCAAAGCTGTTCACAGGTTTCTAAGCCTCAGCCTTTAAACTAGTATAGTCACTCAGAGGGGTTTTACTTGATTTTGCTGTTACAGTTGGCTTTGCTTGCTTTGATTATCCTAGCTGTACTGTTCTTAGCTCACTGTTAGTTACATAGATAGGTGTTTGTCTCTTCAACAATTTCCACCCCACCATCAACCTCAGCCTGGACCAGTCCACACAAGAGATCCACTTCCTGGACACTACAGTGCAAATAAGTGATGGTCACATAAACACCACCCTATACCGGAAACCTACTGACCGCTATACGTACCTACATGCCTTCAGCTTCCATCCAAGACACATCACACGATCCATTGTCTACAGCCAAGCCCCTAAGATACAACCGAATTTGCTCCAACCCCTCAGACAGAGACAAACACCTACAAGATCTTTATCAAGCATTCGTAAAACTACAATACCCACCTGGGGAAGTGAGGAAACAGATTGACAGAACAAGACGGGTACCCAGAAATCACCTACTACAGGACAAGCCCAACAAGGACAATAACAGAACACCACTGGCCATCACATACAGCCCCCAGCTAAAACCTCTCCAGCGCATTATCCACGATTTACAACCTATCCTGGAAAATGATCCCTCACTTTCACAGACCTTGGGAGGCAGGCCAGTCCTCGCTTACAGACAACACCCCGACCTGAAGCAAATACTCACCAGCAACTACACACCACACCACAGAAACACCAACCCAGGAACCAATCCCTGTAGCAAACCTTGCCTACTCTGTCCCCATATCTACTCTGGCGACACCATCAGAGGACTCAACCACATCAGCCACACCATCAAGGGCTCATTCACCTGCACATCCACTAATGTTATATATGCCATCATGTGCCAGCAATGCCCCTCTGCCATGTACATTGGCCAAACCAGACAGTCCCTCCGCAAAAGAATAAATGGACACAAATCGGACACCAGGAATGGTAACATACATAAGCCAGTAAGTGAACACTTCAATCTCCCTGGTCATTCTATTACAGATTTAAAAGTCACTATCATTGAACAAAAAAACTTCAGAAAAGACTTCAAAGAGAAACAGCAGAACTAAAATTCATTTGCAAATTTAACACCATTAATCTGGGCTTGAATAGGGACTGGGAGTGGCTGGCTCATTACAGAAGCAGCTTTTCCTCTTCTGGAATTGACACCTCCTCATCTATTATTGGGAGTGGACTATATCCACTCTGATTGAATTGGCCCTGTCAACACTGGTTCTCCACTTGCGAAGTAACTCCCTGCTCTCCATGTGTCAGTATATAATGCCTGCATCTGTAACTTTCACTCTATGCATCTGAAGAAGTGAGGTTTTCACCCACGAAAGCTTATGCCCAAATAAATCTGTTAGGCTTTAAGGTGCCACCAGACTCCTTGTTGTTTTTGTAGATACAGACTAACACAGCTACCCCCTGATAATTGCCTATTGGTCACCGAAGGACTCCAACCTGTCAAAGAAGGCCTGAAACTGTATAAAAAATGGCTTGGGTCCTGGTCCTTTTAATCTCAGATCTGCTTACTGCTTCATGCCGGGGAAGCTTAAGCCCAAGATTGAGATCTCCAGTCCTAACTTGAAATCATCCTGAATATACACATTGGACTGTAACCTATGAAGTAATTCTGAAAGAACTCTTTGCAACTACAAAGCTCACCATCTCTGCTATGAATCTGAATCTCAAGAATTGTACTCATGTCTGTATGTATACAGATCGTTTAACCAATGCTCTCTCTCTTTTCTTTGGTAATAAATTTTAGTTTAGTTAATAAGAATTGGCTGTAAACGTGTATTTGGGTAAGATCTGGAATATTCATTAATGTGTCCAATCCTTTGGCATTGGTATAACTTTTTTATATGATGAATAAGATTTTCAGTAATCCTCATCATATTTGACTTGGGTGTCTAGGTGGAGGCCTGAGACTGGGTTACTTCAGGGGAACTGTGTTGTTGGCTTTTGGGTAACCAGTGAGGTATTATAGAAGTTGTTTTATGCTGGCTTGGTAAATCTAAGTATTGGAATATCCACCAGCTTTGGGGATTGTCTGCCCCATTCTTTGCAGTTCACCCTAATTGAATGACCTCAGTTGGCTCCCCTGGGACTCTGGCCATACCCACACAATGAAATATAAGCCTCTTGTAAAGCTAATACCCCCAAGTAACGAGCACCTGGCCCTCTGTGAATGGTTATTCCCATTTCAGTGAAGTTGCATGGACCATTGCACTACTGTGTTTCAAGCAGCAGCCTTGGCTTTCCCTAGACGTGACTCCTGTCCTGGAGTTTATGGGTGAAATCCTGGCTCCTTTGAAATCAACGAGAGTTTTACCATCGGCTTCCATGGAGACAGGTTTTGCCTTAGGACTATCTGTATGCTGCTGATGTATGACCTGGATGACCTATATTTCCCACAATACAAGTACCAGGAGTTACTCCGTGAAAATAGCAGGAAATAAACGGTGAACAGTCATAAGCCAAAGCCAACCCAAGGGATACCAGTGCAAAATTCTCTTTGCAATTGGCTGAATCTTTGAGAACTGAGAATTTGGGAACGCCCAGGTTGGGATCTAGTTCAGTTTCTTTCTCTCCCCCCTTGCCCTCCCCCTCAAAAAAAACCTGCCCTCCCTCCACTGTTTTAAAAGTGTTTGGCTCCACATTTTTTATTTGGCCCCTTATTGAGAAAAGAAGACCTGAGATTCCAATCCTGTGTCTAGATTCAAGCCCATTTCTAAGGAAATATCACTTTAGGCACCATATAGCCAACCTGCCGTATTAACGGTCTCAGGAGACCAAATACCATACCAGGATCTACAAGAGAGCTGCATCATTTAATGTCCCATAATAACATTTGTTATTAGGCAAGGAAAAGAAATCAGAACAATCTAATCTCATATTTCAGGGTGCAAGCTGACTGGCTGCAGAGTGAGAGGGGAACTTTTCTCCCAAGCTCATGACTGAACAACGTGGGGCTTTTCACCCTGCTCTGAGGCCTTGGTACTACCAGAGGCAGGATACACAACTAGGTGGGCCAATGGACTGATCTAGTATGGAATTCATATGCTTCTCTTCATGGACGCCTGAATCAGATGGTTATGTTCACGGCATATACACAGAGGAGTTTGAGAAAACATAGATCCTCTTGCCGGAAGGCTGCAGTGTAACACAACTTTATTTCTTAGAATTCAGAACGATAACACACAAGAACTCCAAAACAGAAGGTAAACGCGGCTGCCTCAGGTAGTGAGGCACAACCCACCACACCTTGCTGTAAGCTGGCTCATTCCATACTGACTGTGATCACATGCTTTCCTACAGAGCTCCCTAGGCTGCAAGCAGGACCAGGAAAAACTCCAGCGCTCTTAAAGTGCTAGCTTGTATTTCCAACACAGTCCTCAATATACCAAACTGGTTTGGATCCAACTCTGTTGGCTTACCAGTTTGGCCACCCTGTTGGCTACTATTTAGCTAACAGAGAGATGGAGTCAAAGAATGATTCCAGCAATCTGGACTCTTGTTTGTCTCACACTGTACTGAATGCCACTTGATTTCTTTAAATGCACTGTTAATGACTGGCCATTTTGGTCCTTCCCCTCCCTCCACAAGTTGTTGTAATTTCCATTTTGATCAGCTTTTTTCCTGTCCACCTTGAAACTAGAGGTTGAGACGACCCTGCTGTGACACTGGCAGCCCAGATGCCAGCTCCTGCCCAGGCTGCAGGCATTAGCTAAGAACTGACAAACTCATAGACGAGATGAGACCAGTTCACCTGTACGTTAGTTTTGCTCAAAATAGGTATTAGTCTTATAAGAATGTATTTAGTGCTTAGACTCTATGAGTGTGCCAAGAAGGCTAACGACATTTTGGGCTGCATAAGTAGGGGCATTGCCAGCAGATCGAGGAACGTGATCATTCCCCTTTATTTGACATTGGTGAGGCCTCATCTGGAATACTGTGTCCAGTTTTGGGCCCCACACTACAAGAAGGATGTGGAAAAATTGGAAAGAGTCCAGCGGAGGGCAACAAAAATGATTAGGGGGCTGGAGCACATGACTTATGAGGAGAGGCTGAGGGAACTGGGATTGTTTAGTCTCCAGAAGAGAAGAAGGAGGGGGGATTTGATAGCAGCCTTCAACTACCTGAAGGGGGGTTCCAAAGAGGATGGAGCTCGGCTGTTCTCAGTGGTGGCAGATGACAGAACAAGGAGCAATGGTCTCAAATTGCAGTGGGGGAGGTCCAGGTTGGATATCAGGAAAAACTATTTCACTAGGAGGGTGGTGAAACACTGGAATGCGTTACCTAGGGAGGTGGTGGAGTCTCCTTCCTTGGAGGTTTTTAAGGCCTGGCTTGACAAAGCCCTGGCTGGGATGATTTAGCTGGGAATTGGTCCTGCTTTGAGCAGGGGGTTGGACTAGATGACCTCTTGAGGTCCCTTCCAACTCTGATATTCTATGATTCTATTCTATGATTCTATAAATGCTTATAAATTGCAGCATGCACTAATCCCACTTGCAATCTCTGTATTCTGTGCTATAAGAAAATGTCAGTTTTGCCTTATAACTTTGAAAATGTTTGCTCTGAACTTGTGAGCCCAGGCATGGGAATCATCCTCCCCCACCACCTCCATCCCCGCCCCCACCATCCAGACGGACTATCAGAATCATATGAGCCATCAAAGAACACGGCAATAGAAAGGACTAGTTAATGGCCATATCGCACCTTGGCAATGCTACGTGCAAGAAAGCTTGTCCTGTGGACTTGGAAGCTGAATGAAGGAAATAAAACAAAATTACAGGAAATTTTTCCATTTCTTTGCTGTTTGAACTCTGACGAGGCTACAGACACCAAACGAAAGCCAGGTTCTGCCTCTTGGGTCTGCCATGAAAGACACTTTGAATTGACAGATCACTTCAACTCCGTCACGCTTAGGATTGAGATGGTAACTCATTTGTGTCTATGTGTTTGCTTGCTTGAACATGTAGATAATTCTTTTATTTCTTTTTTCCTAGTTAATAAACCTTTGGATACTTTATTACAAGATTGGCTACAGGCGTTATCTTTGGTGTAAGATCTAGGGTACCAATTGATCTGGGGTAAGTGACTGGTCTCTTGGGAGTGGAAGCAACCTGAATGTGGTGTGATTTTTGGTGTAAGTGGTGATTTGTCACTAAATCCAGTTTGTCTGGGTGGCAAGATAGACTGGAGAGTCTAAGGGGGACTTTCGGGGACTCCATGGTAAGGCTGTTGTAGTGATCCACGAGTTCACATTTGTTACTAGCATGGTGACATCTAATTATAGATCACACCACCCGCTTGGGGGGACAGGGGGGGTCTGCTCTGTTTTTGACAGTCTGCCCTGAGGCAGGAACTCTCAGTCGTGAGTCACTTCAGACAGCCTGTCACCTGCATGAGCTCAGATTCTGGTGTGATGGTCAAACACGACTCCCTTCATCGGTGTATTCAGACAAAATGCCTGATCATTTCCCGCTCACTTAACTCTGGCTGAGTAACCGTGCCAGAAATTTGCACTTTTGAACGGTTCTCCCTCCCCCGGACACGTCTGCCCTCACAGTGAAACGTCCCTCCCAATCCTGCTGCCATTCAAGTCAAAAGCCAAACTCCCACTGTGTTCCATGGCAGCAGGACTGGGCTGTTTGTGGGTCTATAAACATAGCATTCCCTTCAGAGGCTTTTCTTGGCAGTGCGGGGGAAGCCTGGCTGGTTAAATCAGATTAGTCTGGCATTTCCAGATGAATCTGTCCCAGCCAATGATGAGCTGAGTATTTTCTTTATTAGGGTTGGATCTTTGGCAGGACAGGGTGGGTATATGGCAGTATGGAGTCTAGAGAGTTAGGAAGGAGAGAAGGACGCCAGTTTGTGTGTGTGTGTGTCTGGGGGGAGTAGATATTTTCTGCTATATTCCATGTGTAAAAAATGCATCAGATACACAGCACCGATATAAGACCAATAGAAGTTTTGGGTGGGATTTTCAAAAGCATTCACTTCCAGGAGTTGGGTGCCTAACCCCCTTAGTCACATCTCAAAATCCCACCTATGACAGGGCAGGCTCCTCGCCCACCCTGGGTCCTTCACAAACAGTCATGGATGCCTCTTGCTTGTCCATCCCCCGCCCCCCCCCCCAAGTCACACTTTGTGGGTGGGGTCATCCGCACAATTCTGTCTCAGCCCACAGGTCTTCACCCCAAGGGCAATTTGGGGATCTAATCTCCCCACCTTCATGACCTTTATCACCTCATCATCCTTTTTTTTCTATTATCCCCAGCTCTTCTAGTTCTAGAAATTTATCCTGGGGTTCCTCATCTTGGGGCTCCAGCAGCCTGCATTCCAGGGACTGCCCATCTCCTTCAGATGCACTCAGGCTCTCTTGGCCCCACCAAAGTCTGCTCTGCCATTTCCCTCTCCTCCCATTTTCCCTCAGAAAACCTGATTTGCCTCTTTAGTCTCCTGACTTGGATTCTACTGTCTAGGGACCCCTGGTTTTCCTCCTTCAAGATCCCTTTCTTTTTTATCCAGTGACTTTATTCCATCCCATTGTGCCCCCCACCCACCCCCAGGCCATCAATAGGGAATTTCCAAATGGGAAGGGGCTCCAGTCTGTGCCTAACTCTATTAGATGGGGCAACCTATTCACTACCCCAGCTCACTTCCAGTTGACTCCCCCCCCCCCCACACACACACACAATTTCCGGAGGTATCTCGGCCATTGGGCAGAGCTTGCCCTCCTCATGGCTACACTCCAAACTCAGTCTCGCCCCTGGCAGAACCCAATGTGGCTTTCCCAAATCCTTTCCTGCCAGTGAACATCCTGAGGGAGTGTCCCATTTTCTCCCCACCTTTGCAGAAACAGTTGGCATTTTTCTTTTTTGCTCCGCCCGGTGTCCCAGTCCAACCACAAAATTCAGCTACCCACAATCTATATAAGGGCAATCTCTTTTTATGTATTACATTGGTAAAGTGCAAATTCTGTACTCCCCAAAGACGTTCCTCCTGTCTTGTCCCTTTCTTCTCTGAGGGCTTTACTGCCTTAAACTCCCAACCCTACTTCTCAGGCGCTTGTCCCTTAAACAGGTGCATCCCCTCTCAGGGGATGTCTGCTTTGACAAACTCTTCCAGGAATCTGATTGCTGCCTCCAACATTAAAGGCTGATGCTGCCTACCCAAACTCGGGTACTCTGGGGAGACTTTGGAGAAATTGCTCCAAAATTGGAGAGTCCATAATCTCACCTCCTGTTTGAGCTTCCAGCTTTAACCAGCAGATAGCCCGGTCTGTTACTTTTTGGCCAAACGCCCCAGGTCAAACCCCTCCAGCCCATCTAGCAGCCTGAACGTCTGTTGATATTTTTCCGTATAAGCCCATTTGCTCTAATATGGCTGCCTTAACAATATTGTAGTCCCTGTACTGTTCATCCCTCCGGGCCATGTAGGCTGTTTGAGCTTCCTCCGACAAGCAGGGTGCTAACCGGAGAGCTCCCATTCCTCTGTCCCAACTGGCTCCTTTCAAATGTTAGTAAAATGGCATCCGTGTTATCTGCAGGCCCCATTTTACACAGGCCCGACCCCCTGTGTCCAATTGCCATTCCCAGCAAGGATACTCACCAGATGGCGAATTGATTGCGGCTGCACCTGCTCTCAGATGAACTCTTGGAGGCTGTTTTGCTGTTCAGAGGGATTTCCCTTCCAGGTGGGGGGATGCTTGGAATGACTGCAAGGTCTTTGGCATCTCTTTCTGCTGCTCTACCGACCACTGTAGTGTCTCCTCCCTTGCCCAGATTGCCACTGGCTTCTCCCATCAGGAGCTCCCTTACTATGGGTGAGGGAAAGATCTAGGATGAGCACTCCTATGTGTGACAGGGCAAGCTCCTCTCTCACTCTGGGGTCCCTCCCAGTCTTGGACACCACTTGCTTATCAACACCTCAGAGTTTTCTGAATGTTACCACCACCAAGTCCCTGTCACACTCCCTATGCAGCACATCTAACTGAAGTGTCCTCCAACCCTTTCTTCAGGGAGAGAAAGAGGAAGCAATCTCACCAGCCAGAGACCTGCCTTCCCATGGTCTCTGCTAGCCCAGTTTTCTTTGCACTGCCTTCCCATCCTTTTAACTAGCCTCCCCAGCTGCTGGGATAATTAGCTCTTTAGCTCATCAACCACCAGTCTGCTTAGGCAATTAAGTACTCTCCGATGCCATCAGGCCTTTCCTGGTGGAGCTAATTAATGCTTAATTGATGAGAATGCTGGGTCAGCAACTGCCCCTCGGCACTCTGTCACACCACTCTTTATGTGGAATTATGCATTGCTGATTGGTGAGATTCTAACTACCTAAGAGTTCCATGGAGTTTTCAAAGGTACTAATTTAACTTGAAGTCCGTGCAGCCTTCAATGCTCACCCAGCGAATCCATTGGGGGTGGCTGTGATTTGATAGCCCTACAGGACCTCAAGGACTCCAGCATTGTAAGTGACAGCTCTGTGCCTGAAGACAAAGTACTGAAAGTATGGGAGATTGGGGCATTTGCTAGCTCAGCACATTTACGTTTTTCTTTATATTAAATGTATTTAACAGAGGCACAAAATGAAGAGCATGTCCTATTACTTGTGTCACATAGTGAAGCCCTGTAACTGACGTAGGGAAGGTGCGAGGACGGGGAACGGGAGGGGTAGTGTCTAGGAGAAGATTGCTGTCTTAAGATGTGGTCCACTGAACTTGGCAGTGTAACATTTGGAGGAAAGAGAAGGTGCCGCTTCCAGATTACAGGTTACGCTAGTGATATTGAAATGAATAACATTCAAAAACAACAGAGGGTCCTGTGGCACCTTTAAGACTAACAGAAGTATTGGGAGCATAAGCTTTCGTGGGTAAGAACCTCACTTCTTCAGATGCAAGAAGATGCACTGAAGAAGTGAGGTTCTTACCCATGAAAGCTTATGCTCCCAATACTTCTGTTAGTCTTAAAGGTGCCACAGGACCCTCTGTTGCTTTTTACAGATTCAGACTAACACGGCTACCCCTCTGATACTATTCAAAAACAAAACACCTTTGTGCAAAAATATGAATTTACCTTAGGTCAAAGTCTAAACATTTTTATCCAGGCGGGTGCCAACGATGGCCAGAATAAATCACCTACATCCTGTGTGCGCCACATGCGAAAGAGTCAAGTTGCACGTAGTCTCTGGTATCTGTACTTGCTGTAGCTGAGAATGAAAGGACCATATTGCCATGAGTTCAATGGAATTTCCAGGATCGCAGACCAGCAGCTCGTGTTTTCTCATCTTAGAGAGAAAAAGTGATCGTATGGCTTGGAGTTGTGAAATGTTGTGTTTCCAAGAAGGTTTAACTGCAGCCAAATGCCTCAAGCCAGGAATCCTGGTGTGTGCAGATTAGAAGAGAGAGAGTCTGGCATGCTCATGGCAAAGTGCGTCTCCAGGTGGAGGGGGAGGACAGAGGAGCCACTCAAACAGCTGGAAACACTCCGTCATGTCTGTGAAAACAATATGCAGATGAATGCCCTGCACAAGGAACGCCTGGCGAGGCCACGTTGAGTTAGCCCCTTACATTTTTTATTTTACCTCCATTAGCTACTTGCTTAAGTCACAAATTCAAGACTGATTGATATGAATTAAGCTACCCCCACTACAGGACAGTCAAGCAGATCCTTGGTCTTGAAAGACGGATAAAGCTGGGGTCCTAAGGAAAAAGCCCCCAAGAAAGGAGCGATCTCGATGGAATGAAAATTGCCCTGTGAGAGAGACTGGGACCACACTTTCCCTTATACTCTGCTCCCTAGATTGATCTCTCTCTTTCTCTCATACATGTTTTCAATTTACTTTTCACCATGAAAAATTCAAACAATGCTCAGAGTTTGAAGTCTGTGTTTTGCCATTACAATGAGATTTTTACATATTAAAAGCTTAAAGGTCATGTTAAACTGAAAACTTCTGATTCAACCAGTTGCAACTAGCACCTCCATCATAAAAACTCTGCACACTGCCAAGTATTTGTATAAGAGACTATCTCTGCCTCTCCTTCTTCCTCTTATTTCTCTTTCTCTGTCTTTCATGAACCATTCATTTAAACCAACACTTCATTTTTCTTCACTGATAGACATAGCATTAATCTTCAAGGACTATAGTGCTGCGGCTTGAGAGTTTTCAGATATTTGAATGTCTGGATTCCTTATGCAAAGGAAAAACAATAAAAGAAAACTTTATTGCCAGCTCTCCTTTAAAGGATCTGATTCACCAACTACTGCACAACAACCCAGAAAGTTTTAGGCTCTCCTTGCACTTTTAGATGTTAATAACTACAGGCTTTTCTGAAGTGCAAGCAGCCTCCTCTATCACAAGTCTTATGCTGAACTTTGGGAACGATTCCTGTAGTACTTGGTGAGTCTTTTTACAAAGAACATATTGTGGTATGGTAGAACAGTGCAAACTATTCGCAATGGGGCCATGAGAATCATGGAGGATTCAGTCAGGGACATGAAATCAACTGTTTGGAGAAAAATGCTAGGGGGGCGGGCCATAGTCATTGTCTGTTCTTCACACTGGTTACCAAGACCTCCATATCCTCTGTGGTGATTGTATTCAGCAAAGTTCTGCCCTCAAACTATAGATTCCTGCTGTAATGTGCAGGTTTTGCATACCTGAGCAAGTGGAATGTTGGTCTCTAGTGGAGTGGATAAGAGACCTAATACTGCTGGTAACAACTACAGGAGCACTCCATTAGCTAGCACAGTAGAGGCCTGTGGTTTTTGGCTCCAAAAGGTAAAAGTTTTAGCCCTGGCTTTTGTGGTTACAAGTGATTTACACAATAATTGGGTTTGCTGTCTGCAGGCATGAATTTCTCGTATAGCTGCCATAGAAATAGTGGTTCCTACCTACTACTAAACCACTACTGTTTAAATCACACCTAAAGAAATAGTAGCCACTATAGAATAGAGTCATATCATAGAATATCAGAGTTGGAAGGGACCTCAAGAGGTCATCTAGTCCAACCCCCTGCTCAAAGCAGGACCAATTCCCAGCTAAATCATCCCAGCCAGGGCTTTGTCAAGCCGGGCCTTAAAAACCTCCAAGGAAGGAGACTCCACCACCTCCCTAGGTAACGCATTCCAGTGTTTCACCACCCTCCTAGTGAAATAGTTTTTCCTGATATCCAACCTGGACCTCCCCCACTGCAACTTGAGACCATTGCTCCTTGTTCTGTCATCTGCCACCACTGAGAACAGCCGAGCTCCATCCTCTTTGGAACCCCCCTTCAGGTAGTTGAAGGCTGCTATCAAATCCCCCCTCATTCTTCTCTTCTGGAGACTAAACAATCCCAGTTCTCTCAGGCCGCAGCCACTAGAGGGTGACATGCTGTCATATTCTTGAACAGAACATCCAATAGAGGGCAGTGGGGCACATATATATGAAGCTGCGTGTTACACTGGATAAAGGCTACAAAATGTTATTTGAAAAAAGCATGCTGTACTTCCCAAAGCAATGCATAAGAAGGGCCCAGTGTCATTACTCGTGACCCATTAGTCACTGTCCTATAAGGAAAAGGGTTAAAAAAATTAAAATAATGTTTTACAGTATTATGACTTCCCAGGATAAGAATAATGGTGTGTGTGGAGGGGGCTGGTGTCTCTGGGTGTGTAAGATAGGTAAGCACTGGAATAGGCTTCCAATGGAGGTTGTGGCGTCTCCATCATTGGAGGTTTTTAAGAACAGGGTACACAAACACCTGTCAAGGACGGTCTAGGTATACTTGGTCCTTTCTCAGCACTGGGGGTTGGACTAGATGACCCCTCACGGTCCTTTCCAACCCTACTTTTCTATGGTTTGAGATGGCTATAAATATATGTATAAAACTGCTTTCTTATTACAAAGAATAACGACTTTATTCCTGGCTCTGATTTTCCAGAAGTGCTGTATCTTGGACTCAGGGTTAATTTATACTAGCAAATGGCAGGAAACAGCCATTCCAGCCAAGTGCAGCATTTGAAGAGACACTGCAAATAGCAGCTAATCATTTATGGCTCCCCACGCGATCGTAACAGCTTCGGTTCAAGACAATAATTCAATTCCATCACGTCACAGGGCTTGGCTGTGTGACATGCAGTTTTGGAAGCTGCTCTGGCATGGGGGATTTCTCACTGCCAGGGGCATAATCACTCTGGATTGATGGGTTAGGTTGACTATTGGAGGGCTGTGGGGGTGCAGTATATGCCCAATTATCCGAATAGTAGGGGGACACCAATTTTATTCGGATAATCAGGAGTTCAGATAATTGAGTGGGCAGGAGTCACTCAGCAGCAAGTGGCCTCTCCCGTGGGCTTGTCCTCCTCCTCGCAGTCCTGGCTGGGGGGGCAGGGTGTCTCTACTCTGCGCCACCAGGACCACAGTCTCCCTGCCCCCCCAAACCCTGCGCCTGCAGAGACTGGATGTCACTGGCCCTACAGCAGTGCAGGGAGCCTTCGGCAGCCCGCTGTTCTGGCCTTGTTCACACACTCCCATGACAAAGCCAGCAGAGGGTTCCCTGCACTGCGACAGGCGCCATTCAACAGCGGGCTCGTCCTTGTCCTCCCAGTCCTGGCCGGGTGTCTCCGCTCTATTATCCGAAACGCCTTATCCGAAGCCCTTCCTCGTTCCCCCTGCATGAGATCCATGCGGCAGCATCTCACGTAGCTCATGCCCGGGGACAAGGAAGGGATTTGGATAATGCGGAGGTGCGGCTAATAGGGTTTTGTTTGAAGGGGAGTACACCGTACAGATAAAAACACCGAGCACAGCTCTTTCTCACTACTCATTTGGCCGGCAACCTGGAAAAAGCCGGGTTAATAATGTCGCTGGTTTAAAGGAGTCATGACACGTGTCCCTCTCCCTGCTGCAAGCTAGTGTCTGTACCTGTCTAGCGGCTGCTACCTATCTCAGCGCCTTCCTCTCTGCCTTTTGTCTCTCTCTCCCCTGAGAGCCTTCAGACCTGCACACACAACCCTCCCCAGAGTCAGTGAGAGCAGGATGCGCGTTAAGCCAGAGCAGGGCTTTGCCCAGATGCCCTCTTGCATTGACTTTTATGCTTTTTGTAGTCTCTTTGTCGGTAACCCACTGTGTCTCTCCTAGCCCCTTTTCCTTCTCGCTCCCTCACAGTCCCACTCTTATTCTCTGCCTTCCTGTTCAAAGACCCAATCTTGCTTCCAGCTGATATCAAAGGGGGAATCGCCATTGCTTGTGATGGGAGCAGGCCCAAGTTATTTTCTACCCAGGATGTCACTCTCCAGGGCTGTGAGGCCAGCACCTTTCACCAGCTCTAAATTCACTTTTTTACTAGCACCAAATTCACTTTTCCCCTCGCTGTTGGGTCAACACTGTTCAGCAGCATTACATTTACTTTAGGGGTTTCTCCTCCCTCTTGTGTAATTTTGTATTTAAAGTCATCATAACATGGGGGTAAAATTCCATGACAAATGAAACAGCTGCAAAACTCACTAGCTCCCCACAGCAGAAGCCCGGCGTAAAATTTCAAATCGTTGCCAAAGATTTTGTAGCAGAATCCTGAAGGGACAGTTGTGGCAATTTAGTCTTGTCCCTGGAGTGTCACTGCAGCCAACGCCAGCTCTACTATATAGGCTAGACGGTCCAGTGGCTGCATCCCTGCCAAGTGTCAGTGGTCTGATGTGGCGGGAGCTACCACCTCCTCCCCCTTTTACTGCACCTCTGGCTGGGTCAGTTGTCCCCTTTGTGCCTCGTGGGGCAGCATATGGAGTAGTGTAGGTCGTTCCTCGCAGCCTAACTCTGTCTAGACCGGGGATTAGATTGGCATAGCTACATCTCTCAGGGGTGTGGCTTTTTCATGCCCCTGAGAGATGTGCTATGCTGAAGTAAGTTCCCAGTGTAGACCAGCTCTAAGTCTCTACAGCTTGAGCCAATGTAAACCCACCCACCTCTTGGGTGTGGTGTTCGGTCCCCTCTAGTGGCACCAAAGAGTCCTGTGGCACCTTATAGACTAACAGACGTATTAGAGCATGAGCTTTCGTGGGTGAATACCCACTTCGTCAGACGCATCCGACGAAGTGGGTATTCACTCACGAAAGCTCATGCGCCAATACGTCTGTTAGTCTATAAGGTGCCACAGGACTCTTTGCTGCTTTTACAGATCCGGACTAACACGGCTCCCCCTCCGACACTCTAGTGGCACCGAGACCACTTAGAGATTAATGAGTCTGCTCTACAGCCTTAGCTAAGCAGATGTGGCTTTTAGCTCGGGCAGTAGAGGCTCATATGCTGAAGTCCCAAGTTCAATCCCGCCTGCCGACGACTGGGGTCTTAGGTGTTACACTAAGAACTAGATGCTCAGCGTGGGTGGGGCGCGGGTGAGAGAGGGTTTGTAAGAGCCTTGTCTTCTCTAGATAGGGAACATGAAACACACACTGACCAGTGGGTTACATTTGTCTATCTGTAAAATAGGGAGAGTAAAAACTGTACCTCAAAGGCAGGAAAAAGCATCGTAAGGCTGTGATGTTTAAAAAATAATTAGTGATTTTGGGGGCCCCACTTTAAAAACCCTTAAAGGGGCCTGATTGTCAGGAAGCTTTGCGCTCCTGCTCTCATCTTGGCCTTGAGACCCTCTAGATGGAAGGTGTTATGTAAGTGCCATATATTACCATTGATTACTATTAGATAGGAGAGCCAGGCCAAGTCAGGAAAAGCTCCCCCACACCTGAGAGATACCAACCAAGGTGCTACTTAGAACTTGGCAGCTCCTGGGGTGTAACTGAGCGTAGTGGCGGAGGTGTGCCAGGTTGCCTAAGGCAGCAAAGCCCCCAGGGTAAGTTCTGGGTAGCTGACAATTTGGGCCGTGTTGCTCTTGCCAAAAGGGAACTTCAGGCACTTTGTCTGCCAAAAAATGTTTTGTCAGACTCTGGGGAGCAAAAACTCGTGTGAAGCCAAATATAACATGAAGGAAAAGCCGGTAAATTAAAAAAACTAGGTAATAGGTTAAATTTGCCTGCCCCAAGCCCTGCTGAAATCCATGGCAAAACTGACCGACGTCAGAGAGAGTCAGGTTCTAAATATAGCCTTCCGCGGAGATCGGTGCAGTTCTACGGACTTCCAGGAGGTGTAAGGGAGAGAATTTAGACCAGTGAGTCCTAGAGCCCTATTGAGAGCTAAGTATAGCCGGTGAGCTCTATTTTTAATCATACTAAAATATTCATAAAGGAGAAAATGAGGTTTAAACAAGGAACTGGATTCAAAGGGGAGGTTTTCGTGAAAAAGACCCTCTCAAAGGGACGCCTGCTATGGGATTGAGGGCGCTGATGACCCATCACCAGAGTCATAATTCCTGCTTCACAAACACAATCGGGTGTGACTAGTGTAAATCAGTGTAATGCCATTGACCTCAGTGGTGCTATGAGGACTGTCCGGAGCTAATCTGCTGATGGAAAAATGGATGATGAGTTTTCAAAGGCTTTGTGTAAGAACCCACAGGGCTAGAAGGTGGGACCATGTGGGTTCTGGACCACTGACCTCTCCACATCATCACAGGTGCCTTAGGCTAAGCTTTTGTGGGAGCATCCTGTGAGGCTGGGCCCAGCAGGACGTACCACCCAGCAGGACCTGAAGCAGCACCTCACAGCCCCCTGGTTGGCTGACACCAATACTTAAGCCAGGAAGTCATGGCAGGGAGTTGTCTGAGCAGCAATACAGACTGCCTGCCTGTCTTGCTTGCTTCAGACCCTGTGAGTGAGAGATCCCAGACTTCGGCTTCTGATCCTCCTGGTTTATTCTCTGGCTTACCTTGGACTCTGACCTCCTGGTAGTTGGACCCTGCCTGCCTACTGTCGCTGGACTCCTGCGTAGGTTTTTATTTTATTTAAAGTGAATTTTGTAATGTGGTATGACGCCACCATGGGTTCGGCTCTGGTCGTTACAGTTTCAAGCTTAACAGAGTGAAAGGCACTTGCTGCAGATTTAGAGTCTCTAGGAACACATAAAGGCCCAGGGTAATGACCACACATACATTCACCAGGACAAGTCTGTTTTACAAGTTTTATTAAAGTTACTATTAAAGTTATGATTACCCAAGCATATAGAAATTCTATACAGACCCATGCACAAGTTACAAATATAGTTATACTCACATCTTTAACAATAGTGTTAGGGTCTGATGTCTCTCTCATAGATTGGTCATCAGTAGAGGGGTGGTTCCCGCTGGAGTTTCCCATGGGAGCTCAATTTTCCTAAGCTAGGCACCCTCTTTTATAATGTAATTCTGACTATAGCTCATTAGCATTTCTGCAGAGAGTGTACTCTGTGGCTGCTCTTACTGTTAATTTTTCACAATATCACCCATTGGTGCATCTTTACCCATAATCTTAGGGCATCCGGTTATTCTTTGGTCACTTACTTATATCAGCGTTTCTTATCTCCAAGGCCTAAAATAGCTAAGCTAAAATTTTGCAGACCTCAGCCTACAGGCCTTGTGATTCAGCCCTACTTACTTAAGATATCTAATACATGATTATTCCCTCAACATACTGCTTGATCTTATACTTCTATAATCCTACACCTTAACTCTATTTAACATACAGTGATTATATATGACATTACATGTTAGTTAATCATAACCACACAATAAATGAACAATAAACTAAAATCATCGGCTACATCTGGCTTGGACTCTGACTCTCTGGTACCCAACCCAGCCTGACTCCTGACTCCCATTCTGATCACTAGGTCTGACTGCCCAGGACTTGGTCATGACACTTTGTCCCTCATTTAGTCACTTCTACTTGCAACAACTGAGTGCAAAGTGGTATTAAAGAGATTTGGGGAAAACATGCCACTATTAGTTTTACATCACCGTAGTATGGGACTGAATGAGGAAATTCTGCCTCTGCATGCACAGGGTTGTGCATGTACATTTGAGGGCATAGTTTAGCAGGTGATGAAAGATTTACAGACTAAGGGGTTTAAAAACTTCAGAGCATTCAGTCTTCTGAGATTATTTTTGGTGTAGTTTCTCCCCAACATGCACTTCTGCTTTGAAATAGGAGATGGATTCGATACTGGGCTTATTGCGAAAATGAGGTACTCCCTACACTTGCTGCTGCAGCAAAAACTGGGTTATAAAGCAGCACAGATTATCTCAGAGTATTTGCATAGCCCTGTTAGTGCTCATCATAACAGCATCTTACAGTTATAGAAGACCTTTCATCCCAAAGGTACTATACAATCTATACAAGGACTCAGCCACCCACCAACGGGGGAGAAAATGTTCAGGACCCTCTTCTTATCTCAGGCACGCAGTAGCCCTTTAAAGAGCAAGGAAGGAGCTGATTGCTCCCCCCCGCCATCTGGAGTTTGTGCTCCACTACTTCCCACATGTTCCCTCCCTTAGCAGGTGGGAGATGTGGTAGAATTCCACTTCCCATTGGGTAAGATGACTGTGTAAGGTACTCTCCTGCAATCTCTGTACTCAAGCAAAGCTGGTCACCACTACAGGCTCTTGGTAAGGAATCCTGGAGACCTAACATGGGGAACTGCCCCAGTGTCCTTAACTCACCCGAGCTATGAGGTAGAGATGGTCTTGAATTGAAAATGCCAGATCTGAAATTCCCTGAACTTTGGGGTGGGTTAAAATGCAGATCCAAACGATGTATTCTCTGGCCTCTCTCTATGAATGCACCGCTCCACCTACACATGTATCCACTAGAGAATCAGTCCCTTTATCTTTTGGTCTCTTCATCACCATACTCCCAATTACAGGTAGCTCAGTGATCTCATCTCTTCCTATATTTCCTTTCTCACTCACTCCTACTCTTCCCATTGCTGGTCTCCTTTCAGTTCAGCTCTCCCATCGCCTTTGCTACCACTACACCAGCCATCTAGCATAGTCTGTCCCACACTTTAATAATTGTACTCCCCCTTTTAAACGGCAGTTCTGAAGTCATACACCGATAGCCTGTGGTTGACCACCTTTCGTATCCTAACTACCTCTGTAGACTTAGGTACCTGAGTCCCAGTTCTAAGCACCATTGCAAGCCACAATCCCTGGTTGGCTGCTGCCAACCCAGTAGGTGCCTAAGCTCAGTCAGCATTTATGTTCTCACTGTAAGAGTTCCCCAGGTACCTAGGTTTCTCTCTCTGGGCATGTGCACTGCTGTTCCACTCTAGGCATCTGGCCACCTATCACCTGCCTAAGCCCCAGAACACGTCATGAACCCCTGGGAAGATAGACATTCCTCTACCTCTCTTGCCTGATCTGGCAGGCAAAATCTGACCATTGAGCATTGCAATGCCGGAGTCCCTTTGTGGCTCTGGGCCTCTGTCCCCAGTGGCTCACACACTTTTTCATCTCTGTTGTGCATTGCAAAACACTTGTATGAATGCTGCATTATACCATTATGTGGTGTAATACAGTTGTAATACTTGGACTGCCACATCATCCGGAAGACTATTGCCCTTGTAATGGAGAGATCCCACATGATCCCACAGATACTATCTGAGGCTCAAAGCTCACCTCCCTGGAAAGCTAGTAATAACAATAATAATGATAATGATAAAGTTTCACGCTAGAGAGCTGACATTTTTTTTTTTTTGAAGGAAAGGCTTTTCATTGGAAAGGTGACTTTTTTTCAGTGTAAACATTTTATGGAAACTTTTTATTAATGCCTGCTGCAATGGTGTTTTTCAGTGTAGCCACTTGCCTAGGAAGAACTGGAGTGACACCCTCCAATTTACATAGGCCACTGCACAGCTGTAGGGTAAGATTTTTAAAGCCACCAGGGGATTAGGAGGCCCAGGTCTCTCTTAATTTCCCATGAATTGAATGTGCAAATTCCTTAATCACACCCATAGCTTTTAGGCACATCCAAGCTTGGGTGGATTAGATCCACTAACCTAGAGGACACAGTGTCATGACTGTGTTGTTTTGTCCCTTACTAAAGAGTGCTGCATGATGGCCTATGAGGCAGCTGGGTGGGTTCCTAAAAGATACCATCTCTCAGTATGAGAGAATGCATGAGAAACAGCATCCATAAAAGAGGGGAGATATGCTTAAAACAATAACATATACCAGCTTTCATAATGAGTCAAGCTGTGCTGTGGAGTGTGCTATTTCCCACACCCGACCATACGGCTAGGCTGCTAAACTTCTGAGTAAGCCGTTTGGTAGGGGCCCTGATGAAAAACTTAAACTATCTTTAACTCTCTGTAGCTGCACATCGGCTCTCATCTGAGGTTTGCTGGGTTCTAGCACTGCTAGCGTGGAAAGGTCTTTTCCCAGAAATTCCCTTAAAGCCTGGCATGAGGCAGCTAGAAAACTGGGAGGTGGCGCTCATATGAGTACGACTGGGTGTCGCTAAAGAGGAATCAAGCGTGTATGTTCAGAGAGTCGGGGGAGGGATAGCTCAGTGGTTTGCACATTGGCCTGCTAAACCCAGGGTTGTGGGTTCAATCCTTGAGGGGGCCATTTAGGGATCTGGGGCAAAAATCTGTTAGGGATGGTACTTGGTCCTTGTGTGAAAGCAGGGGACTAGACTCAATGACTTTTCAAGATCCCCTCCAGTTCAATGATTTGGATGAAATCAATGCCCTGGAAATAAAAAAAAAGTTAAAGTTGTTGGTTAAATCTCTAACTCTTTTTTCAACTGGGTTCTCTCTTTTCTGCATCTTAAATCTTTTTTGGGATCCCTGCTTTGACACTGGCTCTCTGCTCAAAAGAACAGATCACAACCAGGAAGGGGATCTATGGCTTTGCAGGTTCTCTGTGATTACGTTTGCTTTTCATTATGTTGCCAGTGGGGAGGAGCAGGGATGGTGGGAGAGCAGTGGCACATACCTCCACAGTTACTACTGCGTAAGTCTCTGCTATGTACGTTACAAAGGATACCGAGGCTATGTCTTTAGTACAGTGCAATTGCTGGACAGCAGCTACAATGAAAGCAATTACAGCTGCCATTTGGCCCAGGGAAAGAACTCAGCACCTTTGCTGGCTTTCTAGAATAGAATCTTTCCCAATATGCTTTATCGTTGCCTAGCATCTTCCATACAAATGTATCACAGGATGCGCCATGCCTTAATAGCCAACAACTTAAAATACAGATACAACCCAGCCTCGTGTACCCAAAGCCTGGATTACTTGTCTGTCAAATATGCTCTTCAGATGAAATTTCTCATAGTTGGGGGGTCAACTGAGAGGTGAATTTTTTTGGCGGGGAGGGGGGTAAGTTTCAAGGCAGTTTTCGCTTTTGATAAGTTGTAGATGTTTTTTCTTTTCTGGTCATGTTATGCCGGTGCGGTGTTTTAGTTTCCGATCAATTTCAAATTGAAATCTGATGATTTCGACTACTAAGGTGAAACAATAGCTTATGCTCCACTCTCTGCCACTGATCTCACTTGAGCTACTGTGGAGTTAATTACTGCTCCTCCTGGAGGTGGGGTGGGGGGGAGAAATCAGGCCTACCACTACACTACACTGCACTATCCATGGGTACATTTATCTGGCAAAACTATCCCCCCCATGGAAAAGAGTCTACAAACTTGGGCTCACACTATGGCACTAAAATTAGCTGTGTGGGCATTCTGGCTCGGGATGGAGCTCAGACTCTGAACCCTGGCGAGGGAGGTGGGTTTCACAGCCCAAGCTCCAGCCTGAGTTGGAATGTCTACACTGCCGTAGCCCAAGCCTGATCCTGGAGACGTGCTACTGTGGGGTTTCTTTTTTTTTTTTTTGCCAAGTAGACATACTCTTAAAGTCTGGAAACAACAGGACCAATTCTGCTGCCACACCAGTCAATGGTAATGCTCATCCTGACTTCAGTGGTGTTTGGGCTCAAAAGTCCAGGCAGGAATGGAAAAGGGGACATGGGGGGGAGAGGACCGGGAGGGAAATGGAGTGGGTGGTGTATTTGGTGAAGTGGTATGAAACTGCAGTCCCCACTACCTGGGAAGGGACCAGAGGGCAAAAGAAAGGCATGGAGGATGGATAGGGCAGGGGACATGGAGGGTGGAGTGAAGGGGCGCAGGGAACTGAGTGGCATACCAGTGGGACATGGAAAGGAGAAGCAGACATGGAAGGGGAGTACGGGGCTCATAAGAAGTTTGGACCATGATAGGACTGATGCATTTCATCCAGTGTATGTGGAGTATTTTTTGGGCACTCAGCCACTAATGATGTCGAGAAGCTTTACAAAATCTGATACTTACAAGTGGCCTTTCTACCAAATGGAAGGTTGAGCCTGTTACATCAGGCATCATGGCCTAGAAATCAGGTCCTGTGTATGGATCAAACACACATGGTAGATAAGACTGTTATTGGGAGGGTTGGAGCTCAAGTTTTGGCATTTGCATCTAAATCCAAACTTCCTCCAGGGAGCAGAGGGGAGTTGGACCCAGCATTTTGACTCAGGCTAGAGTTGGACAAATAGGGGGGGGGGGGGGAATGATTTACTAACATATTCACAAAACAAGTTTATTATTGGATCCTGTCACGTTGGTTGTCCGAGGCAAGGTAGGTCAGCTAATATCTTTTATTGGAACAACTTCTGTTGGCGGAAGGGCCAAGCTTTCGAGCTACACAGAGCTCTTCTTCAGGTTGTTGTCTGGTAACTAGCTACAAATGAAGCTGATTAGTGGTTCTGTTGCTGGATATGATTGTGAAGTTTTATAAAGAATAGTCAACTTTTGCACATTGTAGCTGTATTTTATGATCTTATGGTGCTGAATACAGTGGGTTGACTGTGTTACAAAGTGCACATGAATAGAACTAGGATGAGCATTGTATGACATTTTTCTTTCTGGAATTTATTGGATATTTATTTTGAGATGTTTTATTAGTTGATTTGGGTTTTAAAAAGAAATTGAGGTTATTTAAGTTTAGGAGAATTGTTCGTTCCAAAATGAGACTATGAAATAAGCCAACATATACACTGGATAAAGAACATTGCTGGCTTGCATTTAGAATATATTTGAGATTTTGTAGATTTGCATATTAAGCATTTTTTTCACTACTGTGATGTCCGTGCATTATCCTTCTCATTTTTGAATCTTTTTTTATTTAGCAGGAGTTATGGAATGTTGGCTCAGCTGTCAAATGTGTTTTGTTTCGTTCCCAAGGACCATTATTCTCCAAAGTGATGATTTGAGTCTGGAGGTGGCACTATACGATCTGCATGCAGCAGAAGTTCTCAAACAACAGTCCCTAGGTCACCATTGCACCACAGGCATCTCCCTGGTGGTCTGCAGAATTTAAACATTTTGACAACCAGGCAGTGGATGACTGGGATGAGAGTTGGCCTGGGAGAAGGCGTCTCATATCTCTGGAATGAGAAGTTGGAGAATCGCCATACAGAGTGAAACTTGGGCTGAATAAGTTTCAGACAAGTCACTGCGTATTTGTTTAGTGGAAAAAGAATAGAAATAAATGGTCATTTTGTTGGCTGGTATTGTCCAACAACAAGACTGTCACTCGCAATAAGAGTCCTTTAAATCTTTGATATTTAGAGTCATGTCACACAAAAACAAAGATCACAGTAGTGGAAATCAAGTGAGAGCTGGAAGGACCTGCTTTCATTTAAACTCACCTCATCTTATAATGAGCTACTGAAGCTTAGCTCTGGATGAACCCCACATTGGTGATGAGTATATAATATAAACATGGAGCAGATCTTCCCACTCACACCCACTAGGATATGGGATTACTTGAGATTAAGTGGACAGTTTTAAACAATTAAATCTTTACGTGATACATTTCTCAGATCACATTTGAAGTGAAAAATTAAATCTAATCACAACCATCCAGTCACTATTGATGTCTCCATAATCACTGTTAACGGAGCATGTTTGGCTGAACTATAAAATTAAGATCTGGGGTTTAATATTTTTAAGTTTTCTAATCTTTTTTTTCATTCTGATATGATTGAGCTACACACCATAAAAGTGAGACAGAGAAATGACAACCTCATTTCCCTAGCTTTGTATCTTTTTCTTATATCATTAGGCAATAAATCTTTTGATTCCTCTGTTATTGTTTTGATTCCTTATTGAGCAGGATGTTAATCTCGAATCCAGGAGTGCTATATAGTGAATTGCTGTCCTCAGTAAAATCTTTGGAAACCTAGATCCACGCAGATGGCTCTAATTGCTCATTCACTGGCTAAAGTCCCAGCCAGCAAACAAAACCTCATGGATAATTTTATTAATGCATTTCAACACCACTGGTGAAACTTGGGCCTTTTTGGAGTCAATGGGAGTTTTGCCATTGACTTCAATAAGGCCAGGATTTTACCCAATTTTCAATAAGACAGTGTACTGTATTACTTACCTGTGATAGATTTGTGTACATGTTCACATCTTCTATAGATACCTACATGGGGATCAAATATTTAATAATGGGCTCTTCAATCTTGCAGAGAAAGAGGTAACATGAATGGCTGGACGTTGAAGCTATTCAAATTCAGACTAGAAATAAGGCATACATTTTTTAACAGTGAGAATAATGAACTTTTGAAACATCTTACCATGGGTTGTGGTGGATTTTCCATCATTGACAATTTTTAAATCACAGTTGGATCTTTTAGGAAATGACACGCTTGAGGAATTCTTTGGGGGAAGTTCTACAGCCTGTGTTATACTGTGGGTCAGACTAGATTTATCACAATTGTGTCTTCTGGCCGTGGAATCTCTGAATCTCTGTGCGCATACCTCTTGATTCCCACCCACAACACACCCTGGCAATGCTTATATCACTTCATCATTCTTCGACCTCCATTTTTTTGTATAAACTTGCTGTTTGCAAGTTTCCTGCTTCTCTACCATGTGTCACATCAGGATCACATTCCTACTGGCAGCTTGTAATGGGATGAGTAAGAAAAAAGCAAACAAAATCAGATGCAATACTGTGGCCTAAGCATCCGATGGTGGCAACAGACGGGCAGTACCAAGTTACAAGTCTATGCTCAGGGATTTGCTTAGCTATGCCCAGACAGGTGTGTTTCTCCTGTGACGCCATCTTCACGGTATTTCACTGAAGGGAACCATGTGTGATCTTTGCCTAAAGCTGAGAACTCACTGGTTGTTATGGTTACTGTTGGATGTATGTGCAGAAATCCTTTTCAGAGTTATGTAACATGTAGAACATGGTGTTCCAAAGCTCCTGGAAGTGAAACTGATCTCCAAGTGTGGGGTGGTTCTCAGAGCTAACTCAATCCAGAGTTAGAACAACTGACATCTTTCGACCCGGCCCAGCTGAGGGTTGACAGCCTAGACAAGGGACAGGCTTAGACTTTTACAAAGCACAAAAGAACCCAAGACAAAGATCTTAGATAGGGTAACCATGGGGGTGAACTGAAGTTAACACAACACCCAGTTTATGAAGAGAGACAAAAAGTCTGGAACCGTCTAATAGGCAGGACCAGCTCCAGGGTTTTTGCTGCCCCAAGCAGCGGGGGAAAAAAAAAAAAGCCGTGATCGCAATTGCGATCAGCGGCAGCTCCATTGCGCCGCTTTCTTCTTCGGCAGGAATTCGGCGGCAGGTGCTTCCCTCTGAGAGAGACCCGTCGCCGAATTGCCACCGAACAGCCCAACCTGCCGCCCCTTCCCCTTGGCCACCCCAAGCACCTGCTTGCTGGGCTGGTGCCTGGAGCTGGCCCTGCTAATAGGAGAAAGAAGGGCACAAGACGGCACCCATTATGGTGGCAACACTCTACCAGCAGGAATGTCTCATGGAAAGTGGATCCCAGATCTCTCTGCTGGACAAGCAATGTATGGACTGACGACTGGGTGAGAAATACCTTATCAGACAGGAAAGAGATTTGCTCATATGTGTAGGCTCTAGACGGTGTTTTATATTTCTTACATCTATAAGCATATGTTTCCAATTCTTCTACTTGCTTCTATTTTTGAATCTTTGTCAATGGCACATGGCCCATCTGTGACTGCTAGCAACAAATATCCCCAATGGCCAGTGATGGGACACTTGAAGAGGAGGGCTCTGAGTTACTACAGAGAATTCTTTCCCAGGTGTCTGGCTGGTGGGTCTTGCCGACATGCTCAGGGTCCAACTGACTGCCATATTTGGGGTCGGGAAGGAATTTTGCCCCAGGTCAGATTGGCAGTGACCCTGGGGTTTTTTTCACCTTCCTCTGCAGCATGGGGCATGGGTCACTTGCAGGTTTAAACTAGAGTAAATGGTGGATTCTCTGTGACTTGAAGTCTTTAAATCATGATCTGAGGACTTCAGTAACTCAACCAGAGGTTAGGGGTCTATTACAGGAATGGGTGGGTGAGGTTCTGTGACCTGCAATGTGCAGCAAGTCAGACTAGATGATCACAACGGTCCCTTCTGACCTTAACATCTAGGAATCTATGAGATAAATGTCTATGTGTTTTTTCTAGAGGAACAATCAAGTGCTGTGTGAACGGAGGTGAACCTAGTGAACTAGAAGGCAGGGCTTCCACGGAGGCAGCAAATGTGTGTGCACTATGAAGTCAAGGGACCAGGCACTTGAGCGTACAAAGTGGGGTGTGCAGACAGGTTGGGACTTGTAACCTGAGGCTGGAGCATAACTCTGGGAGCTAACTCTCTCCATACATTTAGCAACAGGTTACCTCTGCTCTGCCCCAAGGAGTTACTTAGGGAGCCTAAGGGTTGGGATGTGCAAATTGCTGACCTGCCGAGGGAAAGGGCAGGGCTTGCCGAGACCAGAGTGAGCTGCTCGTGTTGCCGGCGGCCAGTGGCTTTGGGCGAGTTTCCCCCCCGGTGGGCATGGATAAGGCTCCTTCACACTGTAAGAGGTAGTAGCAATTCACCCTGTACCCCTTGGTGACCCCAAAGGGACACAGATACCCAGTCAGTTTGTCTATTTTGCAGAGACTTCTTGGTGTTTCAGTATAAATGCTGACCTTGTACATGACACTTACTAGCAGTCCATCCTGCATTAGGTTTCCTTTAATTGACTAAATGACTTTTTTAGGGTGGCAAGTAACAAATTCTGACTTTTAGGGTTTGTTTGTTTTTTTGCAGTTTTATTGCACACTGGTCTTACATCACAAAATACAGTTTCTTTTGGCCTAAAGTTATTGCTGACAGACTACTTTGCTGTGTTTCACTTAATAACGCACGTATATTTACACCAAATGTTGCTGTATCTAACTTAAGCTTTCATGATCGGAAAGGTATTGCAGTAATGGAAACAACTGTGCCTGTATGCCGTGACACTGTCACACAGATGTACAATGACATGATTAACCAATCTAAAATGCAGTGTGACATTCTATTTGCTGTAAGCCACCTTGTCTTCCACTGACTGGCTCTGTGTGTCTTCAGAATTAAACACTACAGCTGGTTCTTCACTGGGACTGCTTTCCATCGATTGCTCTCCATTAGCTGTCCTGCCTGAAACCACAATATAAATAGGATTAAAATAAATGCAATATTTATTCATTGATGCAGCATTTGAACACAGCGGGCTAAGAGCAATATGCTTCGTCGATGACATTTTAATAACAACATTTTTATGCAGATGTAAACCTCTCCGTCAGCTCATTTGCATTTAGCAGCCCACACACAGACTGCATTGCAGAAATTACAGATTGCTTAATGATAAAATTAATTATCAAGGTGTTAACATGCTTTAAGTAACAGTCACTGGAATGTAAACCTTAATTTGCATTAATTCTGTGGTGCAGTCTTGACCCTCCTGTGTCAGAAGTGGAGGTTGCCTCAAGAAGATTATAAAAAGTTGTTTTTGCTCCCCCCCCAAGTGTAGCTTAGCCGGCATGTGCTCACATGCTGGACATTCTGGTGCACTGACACCACATGCTTGCCTCATACTAATGGAACCTGTTGTTCAAATGATTTGTCAAACAAAACGGTGAAAATAGAAGTAGTACAACATGTTTGACTCTAACCCCGGAAATTCTCCCAGTCAGTCTTGAAACACGTTTGAACTGCTCACAACACTAGGGGTGGTTCATTACATCTCTGCTATAGCTCCAAACTGTCTCTCAAAGCTTTAGGGGAACATTTTTGCTGTGGTCTTAGAGCCCCCAAATCTACCAATTGTGCAGGAGGGAGAGGTTTCCTGTGCAGGATCGCAGCATTGACCCTGTCGTGCAGATGGAATTTGAAGCCCTTGCAACTATCTCTGGATACCCACAAACATTCCATGGCTGTTGTTTGCGGTTAATTTCAAGTCGGTAACATGGGCACTGGAAAAAACCATATAGTACTTTCCATTACGCATGTCTCACTTCTGGTTTTGGTGAAGCCCGTGCAAACCCATGGGAGCAATCACGAACTTGAACACAAAATATACGTGTGGGCTCACTATGAAATTCAACCCAGAAAACTCAATTTGTTGAAACACAGACCATTTCAAATTCTGTGATCTGCCTGACCCCATTTGAACTGTTCCCTACGTACATAGTTTGCAAACCAGTTTCAAACCAAACTTGGAAGCGTTCGTACAGCTTTGGTTACAAGTCATTTACAATGAAATAGACTCAGACTCTTCTCAATATCTTGCCAATGGCAATGCTAGTAATGAAATAATCCTATGCACTATTTATAGAAAGAGTGTCAATAAATTATCTTCAAGTAAAGATAAGAAGACACATTTATTCCAAATATATGCTAAGTATAAAAACACAATGTTCCATTGCCCAGTGCTGTGGTCTGGGTCACATAATGAAACACCTATTTCCAGGTGGAGAAATTTTTATATTATTTCAGATTTATTTCATGGAAGTGAAATTACAAAGAGCAGCTCGGCTGTGTATATGCTCATCCATTTCTAATCCAGCCGTGAACAACTTTAAATACATGCAACTACAAAGCTTCAACTAATTCTATATGCTGGAGGCTTGATTCTAGAAGGCGCTGAGCACCGACTTCAATGGGAGATGGGAATACCTGACAGGAGCACGCAGTGTCTTGCAGGATCAAGCTCTAGATATTGCCCAAGAAACACTGATTACTGCTAATTTGACATTTCTAGGATACGCCATTTTGGGGGAGGAAGTAAAAGGAGCAAAGAAGCAAGAAAAGTGTTCTACAAGCTAATTACACCCTACTTTTTGGTTTATGATCGCCTATGGCCAATGATTTGGCCAATTCACCTCCAGTTTGGCCAGAAAAATTGAGTTCTCTCCCTCTAGACCACACATGTGAAATTTGATGGGGAAAGAACTCTGGTTTGAAGATTTTGGAAGGAGCGAGGCAGGCAAAATTGGATTTATAATGGAAGCCTGGTTACAACCTTAATTACAGAGAGGTTACCCCTCACTCCTACCTTCCTCACCTATCTATGCACCCGCCCACATATATGACCCTCATCACTGTAGTATCTGAACATCTCCCATTAGTTACAAAATGGTGATGTTCCATACCTGGACATCACTAGCTTTCACGTTTCACTTTCACAACGCACCCAGGGCTCTGCTATGTTTTCCCTGATCAACGTGGACAAGGATTTTTTTTCTTGTAACTATTATTATAAACTTTTATTGTAGACCATATGATGGGAGACGGGGAACAAATGCTTAATGCAGTTGTTGTTGACATGGTTTCAACTTTAGTCCCTGTTCCGCAGTCTCAAGAGAAGTTTTAAAAATCAGTTTTAAGAAAGAAACTACCCCATTACCACACCGATCAGCACAACCACATTAGCAGAGGCAATCTGTGAAAACTATTTGCTAGCACAAAGGGAATTATGGTGTAGATAGGGCCATAGCATGGACAGGACTTTAAACAGAGGCTTCAAGCCCTGTTAAGTGACAGAATATTATCTACTTACCAGTTGAAGCTTTGAGTGTTTTGATATAATCAGACCAGAAAGAACATTCTGCTCTTTTCAGTCCTTTACGATTTGGCAAGGAAACAGTGAACTCCTTATAGTTATCACCATTAGCGTGTGACAGGAACATGGGCCATGGGGACACAGCTCCAGTTAATTTTCTTGAGAAGTTATGAGGATAGTTCGGATTTCTGAAAGAAGAAATAGAAAAGATTATTAGAAAACAATGGCATAAACATCACCAGTTTATAATCTGCACAGTGTATGATAGGGATTGGCTGGCCCAAGGGACTGGAGCTTTTCATCTCTGGGTCACTGGGTCAAATTCAAGCCTGGTTAGCAAAAACGTTAGGCATGATCATCTGATAGCATTTGGTGATCTATGATCAATTCGTACTGGACAAAACATTCATCACACAAACACCATCACGGCTAGCATGTTCACTGGCCACCTCAGCAGGCTTCAGAGGCAAGACCATCCTCTGAAACTCTCAAAAGGGGCACAGAAAGTTGCAGTTTCCAAGTGAAGACCCCACACAAGCATCTCACTAATATTTCTCACACAGAGAAATAGGCCCACCTGACTTATGCAGAGGAATATTCACAGTGCGGTGTCACAAAGCTTGCACCGCTACTTCCTGTGCTTCTGAAAGAGGACTCCAGGCCAAAATGACCCTTGTGGTCCCCTCTAACCCTATGGTTCTATAGTCAGACGTGGCTGCCTAAAGTTAAACTCCTAAAACTGGGTTTAGTCACCGGTCGCTCCCATTTATTTCAATGGAATTTGTGCATGCTCAGCACAGCTAAAAGTTAGGCTATTTTTATGCAGGTGACTGACTATTTTATGCACCCAGGTTTGGCCACAGCTTTCTAACACTACTGGCCGAAGCCTTACACATCTATATAGATCCTATTCCTGTGACTGGAGACTATTTGAATAAGGGCAGAATTGGACCCTAAATTTGCTTTTTAATATATACCCCCACCCCACAAGATAGTAGATAATACGTTAAGGTCACTCACTTACCCAGATTTTATGAAGTTGCCTATATACTGCATTATTTTTAAGGAAAGACTCTTTTCTTCCAGAGTAAATTGTTCTTCATACTGTGGGTGGAACGGCAGCCCAAAGGCGTACTGGACATCAGGCAAGAGCTCCAGGCCTGAACTGAAAAATACACATACAAAAAAAGTAATGACCCCCACCCATCCATTTACTTTGGAGGGCGGGCAGCATAAAAAAAATAAAATTAAACATCATATTAAATGTTTCAATCATTACAAAAAATTAAGTGTTCAACTCTTCTGAAAACAGGCCATAAATAAATACAAACGAGGAAGTGGAAGCAAAGAGAATTTACAACAGATTCATTCAGGAGTCTGGAGGAAGGTCAGGGCCGGCTCCAGGGTTTTGGCCGCCCCAAGCAGCCAAAAAAAAAAAAAAAAAAAAAAAAAAAGCTGCGATTGTGATCTGCGGCGGCAATTCGGCCGCAGGTCCTTTGCTCCCAGCGGGAGTGAGGGACCCTCCGCCGAATTGCCGCCGAATATCTGGACGTGCCGCCCCTCTCCGGAGCGGCCGCCCCAAGCATCTGCTTGCCAGGCTGGTGCCTGGAGCCAGCCCTGAGGAAGGTGCTACAAGAGGAAGTGGTGGAAAAAAGGAAGACCCAAATTTGCTGAATTAAGGCTGCAGATAAGAGATGGAGGAAGGAACAAAAAACAAAACAAAAAGAAAGCACTTGGCTGTTGCTTAAATGTTCAATAAGATTGGACCTGCTCCGTCACCAGGCCTCTTCCAAAACAAAGCTCAGAGAGGAGAAGCCAAAAGAAAGGGTGACATGGACTGTGGCTTTAATGATGGAAGAATAAATCTCCATTTATTTCAGAGACTTGGGATGAAATCCTGGCCCTACTGAAGTCAATGGGAGTTTTGCTTTTGATTTCAATAGAGCCAGGATTCCACCCGTTGGGTCTTTGGATTCCAATACAGTTTCTCTGTGGGGAACCTGGGGTGTAAATCTACCTTGCACTAGCCTGCCTGCCGCACAGTAACTAGACCCTGATGCCGTGCACTAAACGGTTCCCTAGTGCATTTTGATCTACTTCCTTTCAAAGTGGGGTCAAAGTGCACTACTAGGGAACTGTTAGTGCATGGAAGCAGGGTCCACATGCCCAGTTAGCACGCAGCAGGCTAGTGTGAGGTAGCTTTGCATCCCAGCTTGCTGGACGCTGTTTGTGTAGACAAGCCTGGAGATGTTTATGCAAATTTCTTTTAAACATAGTTTTATTCTAGTTTCTTTGGTTGGGGGGAGAGGAGGGGAGTTGGTCCCTGCAGCCAAGTTCTCCTTAAATTCTGAAGGGTAGCCTAGCAAACATGCTGTAGATACCACTGTCAGTCAGATTAGGCATCTGCAACTCTCTTTTACTGCAGTGGAATGATTCCTGCATGCAACATGGAGTGTTCCAGCAGCGACAGAACTCTGGGCAGGCAGGATGATGCCAGACTTCCAGGACCTAATACTTTGGGATATGTGCTAGCATATCAGGAGACCAACCAAAATGGGTTGCTCAGCAGAAGTAATCTTCTAGTAAAGCGGTAACAGAACTGTGGGTCACAAATCAGATATGTCCTTTTCCGTACCCCTTACTCTGTCTTGGTCAAATATTGGTAACATCAAGGCAGTCCGCAGCAATGGACTTTGGAGCAAGTCTGGGATGAATAAAACCTAGAGCCACTCACCAATCTGTGAGTGGCTGCACACGGTTGCTATCAAAAGCAGTAGCTGGGGACACAACTAAAACTACTTTATTTATGGACATAAAGTGCTGCAGCATTGATAAGTCCCAGATGCTGCCTCCCCTGAAACAAGGCTTGCATCTCAAACCACCCTAGGCAGGCGGACTGAATGGAAGATAACTCTTTTATATGTCAGGGTCAGAGGGAAGGTGGTGCTACTCTGTCTCCAGATTCTGTATTTCAAAAAACATCCACCCATCCTACTAAATGAAACACATCTTTGCTCTTATTTCCCTTAGTCCTATCATAAAGCCTCAATAATACTTAGCATCTGGAAACGGAATTATTTACAGATTTTTCACTAAAAAAGTAGGTCCGACACTAGATTAAAGCATATTTTTCTTCTCCAAATGTTTATAAAGGATTAAGCACGATTAGCGTTTAATAATTCTGCTTTAAGAATAACTTGCTTGGCCTTCTACATTTATAGCAATGTTTGGCATCAGTGCTGGGGCCAAAGTAGTAGGTACTTAAAGGAGCCATTATGTTTAAGAAAAAGAGTCTGTTTGGAATATAATGGCTTCTATTAAATCAGTGATGAGGTAGTTAAAGGGCAAATTCATACATTTAATGGAGTTATTCCAGGGATGAAATTGTCTCTCCACAGAAAACAGGTGGATTGTTAGCCGAGGCCTCTCGCACAATGAGATCACGTTCTCTGCACTAGTAGTTATAGATATGGAGTTAGAGCTCAGTTTAAGAGTTTGCTAAACATACTTCTATGAACATAACTACAGGTAAGTAGGATTTTGTTTATTGTTCTTGTATGATAGTACTGCTCTTTGGCCAGTGGGTGTCAGTAGTAAGAGGTCAGGGAAGAAAAGACAACGTTGAAGGGGAGGAAGGGAGGGAGTGTGAGTGTGTGCCCCAGATGACCAGGCAGCAAATATCTGGGGAGCTTTTCTCTCCCATGGGTAAAAATCTTCCCAAAGGGTTTGTATTGCCACTCATCACCATGGTATCTGAGTGCAAAGCACTAGAGATTGTGAATGACCTGGGGTCCAGCAGGAGCTCTGAACAGACAGGAGACCAGCAGCTAAGGGAAGCACCCACTGACTCCCTTTGCAATACAAGGGAAGTGGGAAGCTGAGGGTTCAGAGCTGAGCGACTGTCTATAGTTTCCCCCGTAATGAATTAATTAGTTCTTCCAGGGAGTATTTCTTTGCTGTCACTTCCCTTGCAACACTCCCCCTTTTCCAGAGGGCTCCCCACATTAGCTCTTAACTGGCCAGCTTCCATCCTGATTCTAAGTGGGGAGGTTCAGAGCCCAGTGGAGGGTGATTTGGCGGGTGTCTGTAGGAAGGACAAACTGTAAAAAGCAACAGCAAATGGGACTTTTAAATAATATGTTTTTAGGTGCAGACATTCAAATTAAAATATATCTCCGTCCAACTACTGTTCAGAAAACAGCACCATCTAAAGAAACCTCTTTAAAAGCAATAAATCAGTTATATTAATAAACCTCTGATGAAGAGAGTTAATTGTAATGATATATGTAATGAGTGAAATCCTGGCTCTATTGAAGTCATGGAAGCTTTGCCAATGGGTTCAACGGGGCCAGGATTTCACCCAATAATATTACTATGTATAGCACTTTTCAGTCAAGGATCTCAAAGCATTTTCCAAACATTAAGCAACTCAGCATGATACCTCTCTTATGAGATAGGGTATCTGCTTTACAGATTGCTAAACTGAGCCACAGAGAAGTTAAGGACTGTATTGTACTATCTGTATTGAACTGTGCCTTGCTCAGTGCTTGATTTCAATGGGAGAACTCCCAGAGTAGGGCACTACTCAATATACGTAAAGCCAGGTGGTACAATCTGGCGCTAAGAGACTTCCCCAAGGTCAACCAGTAATTCAGTGGCAGAGTCAGGTGTATAATTCAGAAGTAGAACTGGTTGCGGATTTTTCAATGAAATATAATTTCCCTCTGAAAATGCCCATTGACTCCAAATGTATTGGCTTTGGCAAAACTGTCCTTGAATCCAGAATGGAATTTCTGAAGAGAGAGAGAGAGAGAGAGAGAGAGAGCGAGCAAGCCCCAGAATAGCCTTGGGCAGGGACTTGAAGCTAGATCTCTCACATCACAGGTGAGTGTAATCACTGCATTAGTGCGTATTCAGGGATGGGGGTCTCAGTCTCTTGCAAATGCTGAAAAGTCTAGTTTTCATTCTCATGTGTGGAACAAAAACCAATGTCAAAACTTCAGAATTATTCATGAAGTAGAGTTCTTGTTTTCTGTCCAGCCCTACTCAGGACACACAATTAGAAAAGGAGAGTGTGATGCGACAGACCACAATAGTTTCTTTTAGCAGGATCTTAGCTACACATAGAACTGTTGTTGCCCATTCAAATTCTGACTCATTCTGTATTATTTCCCCTTAGCAGATATGCAGATAATTCCGAACTTTATCCATGTCCTGTATCTAGTTCATTATTTCACCCTAGAAAATCATTTTTGGATTGTACAGTGGTTTGAATTTTAGATGAATGATGGACTCTGAAATGGAACCCTTCTCTTTTGTTCATCTCCATCAAATGTTCCTTAACCCCATTATCTAACAATTTGAGCTAATCTTACAGCATTCCACGTCACATATTCTTCTACTTTTCAGTTGGTTTTGTGAAATTTTTTTGGTTTCTTTAAAAAAAACTCCATCAGACAAAGATATAATCCAACATAAATCAATGTTGCAATTCAAAGGCAATAAATTGTAAACTATTTTGCAATCATTCTAAAGTTGACAATAACAAGGATAACCATAATTCTTTAGTGAGAACTACTGACAAAGCAGGACAATAACTTAGTTGAACTAAACTTAGGTCATTAGCAAACTCACCAAAGGGATGTTTATTTGCAAAATGTCTTTTTGACTGCATTGAACAATGATGATTAATATTGTCCTCCTTGAAAGGCAGAGATAACTATTAACAGAATAGACTTAGACTAGTCTAAGCTATATGACTTATAACAGGAAAGACATGTCTAGCCATATGTTTCCATTCCATTTTGTGTTGTTAAATTCTTATTGATAACTACACAAATACATGGGGATTTAAACCGGGGGCGAGGTTGGGGAGTGCTGTAACTCAGATAACATGTGGATGGAATTTAGTTGATATCCTCTCCCCAAAATTCATTCCATCTTAATCCATGTGAAGAGCTCTACCCAGGTTTCCTGATATGGCATTAAGTAACGTATAGGCAATAGAAGTCCTCTGCTTCCCAAGCTATATTGTTTTGAACCTTGCTCTTTTGGGTAGTGAGTGTGGTAGGACCTGGATGGGGGAAATGCAAAGCAATGAGAGAGTCTGACGAGATGTTTGAGGCAAACGTGAAACAGCAGCTGATTTGGAGAAGCTTAGACTTGGTATGATCTTCAAACCTGCCTTGGTTCTGGTTGCAGACATTGAGCAAAATCCTGCAATGCCGTGTGGTATCAAGCCAGACCTATGCACATCCCAGTGGGCAGTGCCACCATGACGACTACTAAAAGAGGTGACAGACGGTTAGGGCTGGCCTCTCTTGGAAAATTAGATAACCCAGCTATGTCACTCAAGGGTGGGAAAAATTCACACCCGAGCCACAGAGTTAAGCCAACTTAACCCTCAGTGTAGACAGCACTAGGTCGAGGAAAGAATTCTTTCATTGACCTAGGTACTACCTCCTGGGGAGATGGATTAACCCCGCTGATCACTGTGGGGAGTATCTACCATGAAGCCCTACAGCAGTACAGCTGCAACAGTAGAGCTGGGCCACTGTAGCATTCTAAGTGTAGACAGAGCATAAGCCTCAGCGGATTTAACTGCCAGCCTGGGGATCTCAGCATCAAGCTAGGTTCTTTTCTCCTCTTGTATCATCACCAGTAACAAACGTTCTGCAGGCCAAATTATTCCCTCCGTGACGTGTGCAGACTCGCTGCCATCAGCGGATCTGCACAGGTGCAACTGGACCTCTAATTGGAATGCAGTAAACAACCCTGTTGATGCCCAAGAAAAAATAGAACCCTGCACAGTTTCTTGGCTGTGATGGAGCTAACAGGAGTAAAGCAATGTACTAAGCCTTATACTAGTCATTGGAGTCATCAGATGTAGATCGGCAGTAGATCTGGGGAGTAAAAAAGTATCATTTTTACATAGTCCTTTGTAACAGAACAATAGAATTTTAAGTGACTTCGCCCCAGGCTACAGAGGAAGTCAGTGTCAGAGCTGAGACCAGAATTCAGAGTTCCTGGTTTCCAGCTTCATGCTCAAGGCACTAGGTTCTGATTGCCACTTAGTAGTAGCCATAGCAAGCCTATGTGATTAGAAAAAAATCACAGGTTATTTATGGTTAGAAGGTAACACTTTCAGACTGATTTGACAGAACAACATGAGATCCAGGCCTCCATGAGATCAACAACAAAACTCCGAGTGACTTTAATGGAGCCAAATGTATAGCTTAAGAATATGATTCCAAATTTCATTTGTACATAATGGATCACACATTTGCACAATCCTTTGGCCCCTTTGAAAATCAGATCAAATGGTACAAATCTAGAATTCTTTTCTCAAGAAGTATCGGAAATGATAAATTCACTTCTTTGTACAGACTTCTAAATTCCCTTTGAATGAATACTGATAGATTTACAGAGAAAGAATCAGTGTCTGGTGATGACCCTGGCAGCACCAATCTAAACCAATCTTATAGAAAAGGAGCAATCTTCCAGCAATTTAAGCATTTTGCTTGTATTTCTATGTTCATCCTTATGACTAATAAAAAAATAAAACCAAACCACCTAGTGAAGAAGATACTATTTGGCTGCAGACAAAGAAGAAAAGAAATAACTAGACATTTATAGCAGCATAATGGGCCAAATTTACTCCCAGGTGCGACCTCGTAGCCTCCAGGGATACATTTGGCTCCTTGCATCTCCACATATTACATAATCCTTTCAGACAAGTGGCAGCATATATAAAAGAGAAAAACATTTCTCTTGGTTTCTTTAAGGAAAATTGGAACATATGGAAAAAACTTACAGGAATGACAATTCCTACTGGCATAAAACAGTCACCGTTGTACTAAGCAGGCCCAAGCGGATACATTTGAGTTGCAAGAATATCCTGACCTTTCTTGGGTATTTTCATACAATTCAATCACTGTATACGATTTACTCCTAATATATAAAGTTTTCACCTGTACATTAGGGATGTACAAATTGAATCAAACAGATGTCAACTAATGGGAACAGTGGTCCAAGTCAAGAATGTGACTGTTTATGTTATTAGATTTTAATGCCAGAAGGGGCCATTGGGATCATCTAGTCCAGGGGTGAGCAAACGTTTTGGCCCGAGGGCCACATCTGGGTGGGGAAATTGCTTGCAGGGCCATGAATGTAGGGCTGGGGCAAGGGGTTGGGGTGCATGAGGGAGTGCGGGGTGTGGGAGGGGGTGCAGTGTGCAGGAAGGGGCTCAGGGTAAGGGGTTGGGGTCCAGGAGGGGTGCGGGGTGTGGCGGGGGCTCAGGCCAGGGGGTTGGGATGCAGGAGGGGTGTGGGATGGGGTTGGGGTGCAGGCAGGAGGCTCAGGGCAGGGAGTTGGGGTGCAGGAGGGGTGCACGGTTCAGCCCCGCACTGCCTGGGAAGCGGCCAGCTTCACGTCCCTGAGCCTGCCCTGGCCCCGGCCCCGCACTGCTCCAGGAAGCGGCCAGCATCACATCCCTGTGGCCCTTGGGGGAGGGGGAGCAAAGAGCTCTGCGCGCTGCACTCGCCTGTGGGTTCCACACCCAAAGCTCCCATTGGCTGCAGTTCCGTAGGGACGTGGTGCTGGCCGCTATCCAGAGCGGTGTGGGACCTGCGGCGCCACGGGGGTGGCAATCCCATGGACCAAATCCAAAGCCCTGAGGGGCCAGATCCGGCTCACGGGCCATAGTTTGCCCACCCCTGATCTAGTCTGAACTGCTGCATAACATAGGCCATGGAATTTTATCCAATAATTCTTGCATTAAACCCAGTAAAACGTGGTTCATCTAGAGAATGTATTTAGAAAGACATCCATTCAGGTCAAGCATGCTCATGGCAACTGACACAGACTCTGAGGGCCAGAGCTCCAATAAAGGGCTGGGAAGGTGGATGCATTTTATGCAATCCAAAATGTGGATTCCAAATGCCAAACTGCACTTTTGGAAACTGGATGCTTGAAAACTTGGCCCTTTGGTTGATGTGTGTAGTTTCAAAGGATACTTTTGCATTTTTTGGTCCCCCAAGACTTTTAGCTTGTTGTTGCTGTGACACTAGATTGCTGCTGATGTCTTCCCTGTCCATCAGTATGGCCCTATCAAATTCATGGCTGTGAAAAATGCACCGCAGACTGTGAAATCTGGTCTCCCCCATGAAATCCGGCTCTTGAGGGAGGGGTTGGGGAGGTTGTGGGATTGCAACCTTTACTTCTGTGCTGGTGTTGCCTTCCGAGCTGGGCAGCTGGAGAGTGGTGGCTGCTGGCCAGTGGTGGCTGCTGGCCCAGTGCCATTGCCAGCAGCAGTGCAGAAGTGAGGGTGGCATGGTATGGTATTGCCACCCTTACTTCTGTGCCCCTGTCAGCAGCAGCTGGCTGGAGCCAGGGGAGGTTCCCAGAGGTGGGACCATGGAGCCCGGCACACGGTAGGAGCCCAGCACACCTAGGAGCCCTCGATCGGGGTGCCCTCAGCCCTGCCCCTCCCCGGCTCTAGGCCTAGCTCTCATGGGGTTAAAGGTTGTTAAAGGGGCAAAAGGGGCCTTGTGCCGGCTGCATGTGTATGTCGGGGGACCCCAGCACCACCCTTACCACAGCACCATGGGTGATTGCCCACCCATAAGGTTGGCTCTGCCCCCACAAAAGTGATAACTCCCCTGTACCATGCCACCCTCACTCTGTGCTGCTGCTAGCAGCGGTGCTGCCTTCAGAGCTGGTCTCCCAGTCATCAGCCACATAGCTTCTTGCAGCCGGGGGAGGTTCCCAGAGGTGGGTCTGACCCAGCCCCAGGAGTGGCCCATGCAGGGAAAGAGGAAGTCCTGTCCCTCCCCAGCCTGGCTGGGATCAGCAGCTGGATCTGCTGAGTAATGAGGCCCCCAAATCTGAACACGACCACCCTAAAGGAAGAAATTTTAGAAAAAAGATTATATTTGGACCAGTAGGCTGGATATCAGAGAATCAGCAAAGGGACTTGAGGAGATGTGACATGATTAGATAAGTGGGAAAGGAAGATTATTTTAGTGGAAGCATATGGGATGGATAGAAGAAAAGCGAGGTTTGAGCAGAGTAGATTATAATAGTCCAAGGGGAAGAAAACCAAGTTTTAGCAGAAGCTGTGGAGAGAAAGTAGCAGATTTTAGAGGGATTTTAGAGGGAAAAGGGACAAGACCTTGGCAAGTGTAAACGTATACTCTGATTACTGATCCTGCTTGGCTAAAAACTCCACACATCTTCCAGTGTTTGTTACCACGTCCCCCTGCCCACCATTTTAATTCACTTGTTTGTCTCATCCACCTGTTAGGCCTTGTCTTGTAGATACGTAAATTCTTAGAAGCAATTTCCTTGTACAGCCCCTAACACAACGGGACTCAACATGGTAGGCTGCTGAGTGCACCTGAATAATAATAATTAGGCTGAGGTTCTCTGGGCCTGTTATGCAGAAGGTCAGATTAGATCATCATAATGGTCCCATCTGGGATCATTAATTATTTAATTAAGTAAATACATTTCTTGAAGTATAAATATAGAATGTCTGTTTTTATTCTGCCATATTCTTGGTAAGTTTTACAGCCGACATTTGTATGAGCGTTATTAATCAGAAAACCAATATACTTCACAGCTGAGTAGATTCACATCCAAACTGAATCTGAATGAAGAACTCTTCCCATCCCTTTTATTTAGGGGTATCCTATCGCCTGCTACTGAAATGCAGCCAACCCTGAGTACGTGGCAGCTGCTCAACAACACACAGCAACCCCACACAACAGTAAAGAAGTGAAGAATACAACACTCCAACTAAAGTTACAGAAAGGAAGCAGAATGCAATTGCCGATACAGGAATTTGGGCAGGACATCAAGGTTAACAACAATTACTCTTGCAAGAACTATTATGGAATTTTTACTGACTGTGCGATAACTCCTCACTTAGCATAAATCAATGTAGTTCCACTGACTTTACTGGAATTACATCGATTAACAGCAGCTCATTATCTGGCCCTTTAAGTGAGAAGGACCTTGATTTTTATATATCATCTAAAACACAGCACCTCCGGCTGCACAGTGGGACTGAAAACCATGTTGGGGCTTTGCTATAGTAATAATTCAATGAGAGCAGTGCCACTTAAGGAATCATCAACAAGCCAGATCACATCTGGGGTTATATAGAAAGAGCCTAAAGGGTTAATGAATAGCTTCTTTGCCGTTATCGGTACTATTTACAAAACCAAACAAACAGAATCATTGCGGTCACAATGTACTTATCCTGTCTCCGTTTTCCTGTAACTAAAATTATATCCTGAATTTCTACACTCTAAAAACAACCAGTCCTGAGCAGCCACATTCTTGCTGCATTGTTTGGAACCAATGTTTACTCTCAGGCTTTACGTCTTCTGCAAAGGGTAAAAAAAATGACATCTGTGTTATATATTTTTGCTGCAGATCATTGATGCAGGAGTTGGCTATGAATTTTGTTCCTTACTCAAATAGAAACTGAAGACTAAAGCAGACAGACACAGTGTCACGCCAAGCCGAGAGAATTTTACCATATGGATAGTGATATTAGTTCACCCACTGCAAGTTCCACTTTGTTACTTGAGAACCCCCAGTTAATGGTTTCCTGTAATTCTGCACATATATAATAAACAGAAGTGTCGACTGTTCTTTCCATCTATAGCCGTGTATTTGTATATGTATAAAATAATATAGCACACATTATGTGTGCATATATACATATCAACGACATTCTAATGCAAGACGAAGTTCTCTTTTTACCATCATCTCTATATTTTAATGCCTCTAGCCTTCTGCAGTTATTTATTAGTTAACTATAAAAAGTTTTGGGAGCCCAAATGACTTACAGTGGACGAGGTAGTACCTTTTATTGGACCAATAAAAGATATTATCTCACCTACTTTGTCTCTCTAATATCCTGGGACTGACACGGATACAACTGTTACAGTGGCTGACACACACAGAACTTGCAACATGTTAGACTGTGTGATATATGCACAAGGTATGTGTAAAGTATCAAGGCATATGTAGCAGGACACTTGAATTTTGAGTCCATGGTAGAGTAGGAACTAGAAGACATGCAGGGATCATTGTATTGTGCAACAACCGGTTTGGGAACAGCCATCTGCACAGTATGACGATTACTGCTATCTATGAAACTTGGGTACTTATATGGTCCCCAGTACTGTCACACCTGATCACATAATAATGTTTAATGTATTTATCCTTACAACACCTCTGTGAGGTAGGGAAGTGCTATTGTCTGTATTTTACAGATGGAGAACTGAACTGCGACACAGGGAGGCTGAGCGACTTTGCCCAATGTCACACACGAAGTCTATAGCAGAGCAGGGACTCAAACCTGCCTCTCTCAAGTCCCAGAGGCGGTCCTAACCACTGGGCCCTCCTTCCTCTCTTCCATGTGAAATTATTACAGCTCGTACAAAACACTCTGCAAGTCAATAAAGTTGAGTCATATCATGCAGCTTCCCTGTCTCAAACATTTCCATATACTAGAGATAGGCTCAAGATGTAAAAACTAGACACGGGGGCAAATTTGAACTTCTCATGGCTTGAAGTAAAGCTGGGGAAATAGTGAAAAATATACCTGTATTCAGAGATTTATGGAAAAATTTCCAGTTACCTGGGAAATCTAGAGAGGTAGGTAAATTCTGAGAAACGGTGTTTATGAATATTCTAAAATGTGTTATCTAAATTACTCAGATTCAATCATTCAACTGGCTCTAGTTTGAGGGGGTCCGTTTGGACACATTTCTATCATACACAAGGATTTTGTATTTTACTGCCTTGAGATTACAGGGTTTTTCTCATGTTATTGACTTGAAAGCACTTTGTAATGAGTTTATTCCATGCAAAGTCACACAAACCAATGGACTCATCGGCATGGTTTGCTTGGTGTGTAATGGAGCTGTCAGACAGTGTGCTGGAGTGATTTTCACCTGCCAGAAATGAAATGAAGAATTAGGAGAAGCTCAATTAGCAACAAACTACTTACGTGGCCCAGGTAATATTTTGTATTGTTCCTCACCCACCTTGTCTCTCTAATATCCTGGACTGACATGGATACAACTACACTGCATGTAACAGTGGCCCATACACACACAACTTGTTAGACTGTGTGATATACCCACAGATTTGTGAGCAGTATGAAGCTGTGCACTGAATCAGACTGGGGTCCTACGGAAAAAATTGTGTGCGATGATGTATAAGTACAAGGGGATCAAATTAAGGTTGCACAGGCAACCTGAATTCTGGTGTTTCCTAACTTTTATGGGCTTGACTTTGCAACCTAAATAAAGCTCTTTTAACATCATTTTTGTTTGTTTTTTTAAATTCAAGCATGAGTAAAGATGTGCCTGGACCATGAAGTTTAGCTCCAATCTGAACCTGACACACGGAAGATTCAGATCTTAACGTTCCAGTTTGGACCCAGTTCTTATTATAAGTGACTTAGCTCCAAGCTGCTCAGAGAGCCTGAGATTCTAACTGAGGAGTTCCTGGCTCCCTGTCTTGTGTTTTCACCACTAGACTACACCTTTCTACCTCCCTAGTGTCAGACACCAGCTTTTTTGTAAGTGGCTATGGGAAAGTGAACTAATAATCTTTGTTGCAACTAATTTTTTTCTATGATCAGTTCTGAACTGACCAAAAGGGAGGCACAAAGAATGTAATATGTTCAGCTGGAAAGCATGAAACAAGACTGAAAGAGCTGGCTTAGATGCTGGCTAATATATAAATATTTGAAGAATGTGTACTCAAGCCAGGGAAAGCTATATAAACTCTTACTGATATGGGGAGTTTGAGAAGTAGTCAATCTTGCAAATATAAACAAGATCTCTAATGGGACAAGATGAGGGTGAAAGTTTGCTGAATCCTCCTCGATTTCTGTGGTTCTAAAACACTTCCTATGGGATCCATAAGCACTATCACATCTACCCTGCAATTAGCCGCTATTATAGCCAATAAGTGGACTACCTCCGTTCTCCTGCAAGATGAAACTTGCTGGCTAAATTGAGAACACACCTTTCAATTTATTCTGCTGGGTTTTGGTGGAGTCAGGGCCGGCGCAACCCATTAGGTGACCTAGGCAGTCGCCTAGGGTGCTACAATTTGGGGGGCGGCGACCGCAGTGGTATTTCGGCAGCGGGACCTTCCACTGCCTCTGGGGTGGGGGGCGGCATTTCAGGGCGGGACCTTCCGCCGCCTAGGGCGGCAGAAAAGCTGGCGGCGCTTCTAGGCGGAGTGCATCTCTGTTCCATTTGGAGTCTTGTAAAAGTCACTTATCTAAGTACATTGGTAACCAGACAGAATTGTGTGACTGTTCCTGCAAGAGTTCCCAATGAAATGACGGCTCCCCAGGGAGTCAACTCTTCTCTGCTTTAAATAAAGTGTCTATATCTGCTACAGCACCACAGTGTCATCTTCTGTAGCCCAGATCTCAGTTGGTTTTAAAACGCTCTCTGCCATGCAATCGGAAACAAATTTATTCACAGCTTGTAGCCCAACTTCAGCTAAAACGCCCTCCCGACTCACCAAAACAAAACCTCTACCCATTCAGCCATCCCATCTCTTCAGGGAGACACTGGGAAAAGAGAGCTCTAGTCACGACGCTAGACATTAATTAAAAGACACTACTGGACCAGGTGAATGGAGGACATGGAGAGAGAAAATTGCTGTAGAAACACTATGGCCCCAATTCAAGAATGCACTATAAGCATGTGCTTAAGGGTAAGTATATGCTTAAGTGCTTTGCTCAGTCAAGGTCTTTATTAGCAATGATGCGAGATGTTGCCTTTACTGACTCTCTGACACTTCTGGCCTGGGAAGGAAGGAACCAGATGCTTCTCATGGCAGTGAAAAGCCCCAACCGCTAGCTGGAAACTAAGCTGCCCAGCCTTGACTTCTCTGGAGGGACATGTTTAAACGAGTTTGAAAATCTCCAGATAAAACAAGTAAAAGCTGATTAACCTTCATAATCTGCAGTTATTCACTATGGAAGAGGATACTTGCAGCCCAGTAGAATTAGGGGTTTGGGCTTCGGCACTTATCAAAACCATTAAAAAAATTGATTGAGAAGCTGTTTCTAGCTGGAGTTTTAACCCTTTCTTTTAAAACTTGATGCTGCTTCTCCACATAATGTGAGTAACCCCCTAGAGTCACAAAAAGGAACCCCCTCATGCTAAGGTCAGACATGCTTGGCTTAGGCCCTGATCTTGCAAACACTCATGTATGCGAGTAACTTTCCCAGTGAACTCTCGGAAGGTGCAGCCAAGGCGCAGAGGAGACAGATGGCTTTAAGTGACCATCACACCATACAGGTTTTGCTTGCTCTGGGAACTAATGCAAATGCTGGTTGAATTATAGCATCCCAGAAGGCTGCTCTAACTTATGGCAGTCTTGCCACTGCTGCCATGGGACTGCTCTGCAACCAAGAATGGCCGCAGCACAAAGCGGTCCTACCGTGCTCCTGCACTGGGGAAGTTTTCCAGGGACCACTGAAGTTCCTTTGTGGCCTGTCAGTGCTACCAGAGAGGTGGACGGGACTGGTTCAGGGCCCAGAGTCTGGTGCAGTGACCTGCCCAAGGTCACACAGGTTATCTGTGGCAGAGCTGGAAAATGAAGCTAGATCTCCTGAGTCCCAGCCCAGTGCTTTAACCTGATCATCCATCCTCTCTAGTCGGAAGGTCATCATTAAGCTTCTGATCGTTGGGCAAACAGTCAATGGTAAAGTTCCATTGACTTCAACAGGAGCGGTCTTAAACCAATGCTGAGTGCATCTCGAAATTCTACCCCTTTCCCTTTTGTGCTTTATCAAGAATCATCATCCTTTAAAAAAAAAAAAAGTCTATTGACCATGGATGACTTATGCCCAGTACCATGTAAAGAAGGAAAAGCTGGTCCAATGACTTGTCCAATGTAGAGCAGAGACAAAACCAGACCAGACTACCCTGGTTTTGGTTTCACAAACTCCACATCCAAACAACAAGGTAAGACAGATCTTACCTGCTCTGAGAGGAGCTCACAGGCACATGGTACATGAAGACATTCCCTCTGGAGTTATCAGCCCAGTCCTTGGCCATGCTGATAATGGGACAGGTGATAAAGTGGTCACTGAAAAGATTCAAAGAAGAGACTATTCTCATATGGAAACAATTATTACGTAACTAGAAAAGACTTTAAATAATCTTTCTATTTTTGACTGCAGGCTTCCTCATGTCTCCCAGAAAGGCTCCTATACTTGCCTTTCTCCCTAGTGGAGTGAGACAGTTCCCCTGCACACCCACGCTCCACAGGGAGAAGGAAAGGGCAATTATAGTCAATGTTGTTTAGAAAGCTCAAAAAATTATGCTCTAAATTATGCTTTTCCATGCATAATAATGTTGCATATTTAAAATATTGCAGGCCTAGGAAGCATTCTCTCACTGATTCCTGGCTTTCTAATGGTATAGATCTCATACTTCTTGCTCCAGTGGTTTGCAAAATATGTATTCAGTGACATTTTGTGAAAGCACTTAAATAGCTTATTGATTAAGGCTGAATATCGCCCATTCTGGATCGCGGATCTGTGTAATTTTGGAGGGAACTTCTGCGTTTGGGAGAAGAAAAGGAACATTTATTTGGCATGTCTTAAAAGGCATCCATTTGACACTGCTTGGGGATATGGAATAGGATAAGCAGTTGTCTGGGAGAGATGGCTTTGTGGGCAGAGTAAAGGGTAAAGTGATTCCAGTTACATGACAAATCTAATTTACCACATGGATCGGAAATTTATCAAATAGAAATCACCACCACACACTTGTATTATATGCACAAAGACTTCACACAAGACATTATGTGTGGGTGTATACATCCAGATCTACATATATATGTATACATGGATGAAAGTCAGAGATTTCAATTCTTGTTCATTGCAGTGAATATGCTAGCCTTGCTGCTACAAAGAGCTTTTATAGGAACTGCCATAAGTGAGTGGTGAGGGGAAAGAATATGTAAGAGGAGCACAACAATTAATTTCTTTATTTAAGCATTTCAACTACACGGCCCCTCCCTAGGGCAGCTATTTTAGTTGAGCAAAATTTATTTTAAGTTCACAGAACCTCAGCTCAGAAACCACAAAGACATGGTCTGACTGACCACAACTTTCTGTAGGAGTTACGGTAGGCAACACCCATCGAAAACTAAAGCCACTATTCTTTGTAAATCTATAAGCATGAGGTTTTATCAGAGCGGATGGTCTTTGAAATATCAGGAGCTACATCACTTTGAGACCATTCGTTCTGAAGGAAGATTCTGAAATCAACTGGCCATTAAAAGCTAAATTCTGTGCAGGAGGAGCAGGGAAAGGAGTCAAATATTCTAGGGAAATTTAAAAAAAACAAAAATGAGATACTGCAACACTTTAAAACCTGTGCATCTCTGCAAACACCTATTATGACTCTAGGAACAGAAGAAGCTTGCATAATTGAAAAAAAGTTTCCTTGTGTATTTTAAGAATAGAAACAAATAGCATGGAGAGTACGTGTGGTTTTGTGTACCTTCTTATAGCTCAGAAAATACTGTATAGAAAAAAAACGGTGAAACAATTTAAACCCAGAAAAAATATCTAAGAATATTACCAAAGCAAATTAAAACCAAAACCAAAACCCAGAAATACTCCTAAATTGTAATACATAGGGCACGTGGGTTACAACTTAACCACTTAAGCTTCTTTCTCATGGTCTATGACCCCACTAGAACTTGACTGAAAAATGATAGCCCCATAACATGAAACTGGTCTGGGTTTATATATTTACCCAATTATTTTTTAAACCCTTCTTCCCTATCTAGCCATCTTCAGTATTTATAAGTTATGTATCACCATCTTCTCGTCTCTGAAATATCTGCTATAGCCTGGAGTAAATATTAGGGTGGAAGTGTTGTCTAGTGGTTAAAACAAGGGACTTGAATTTTGGTGACCTGGGTTCTGTTACGGGTCCTTCTACTTCCTCACTGTATGAGTTTGGGCAACTCACTTATCTCTGTGAATCAATTTACTCATCTGATAAATGTGGATAATAATATCCACCCCTGATGGTGGGTGCTCTGGGGCTTGTTTAGTGTTTATAGCTAGGGCCCTATCAAATTCATGTCTGTTTTGGTCTGTTTTAGTCAATTTCACAGTCATAGGATTTTTAAAATTGTAAATTTCATGATTTCAGCTATTTAAATCTGAAATTTCAGGGTGTTGTAATTGTAGGGATCCTGACCCAAAAAGGAAGTGTGAGGGGCAGAGCAGGGGCTGGAGCAGCACGCAGCTGCGCAGGGTACCAGGAAATTTGGTGCCCCGAATTTCCTGGTGCCCTGTGCAGCTGCGTACTTTGCGTATGGGTAAGGACGGTCCTGCCTGTATGCTAACCAAAGATAGCAAAGAGTAGTTTCTGCAAAGAGGAAGGCTTTCTAATCATGAAGGGCCAGATTTTAGCCACCTTTGCAGGGGTGCAGTGGAGGAGAAGGTGCACGGAGGGAGCCAGGAAGTATTAGTGCACTAATTTAGGAGATTGGCATTTTACAGTCACTGTGCACTGGTGTAAATGACTACACAAGGTGCCAGGAAATGAAGCATCAAGCTCAAAGGCTTTCTCTGCCTTAGTTTAGCTGTCTGTGGAATGGGATCAATAATACACAGAGGTGGTGTGACAATTAGTTAATGCCCAAACCTGCAAGTCTTCTGTGTATGCAGATCCCATTGTTTTACATAGGAGAGCCATTTGTGGAGCGCTTTCCAGAAAGGATAAACTATATTTTTACACTTGGATAACATACATATGAGTGCAAAGGCCAATATTTTGAAATCTGACTCTCTGAACGTTGTAGGCATCTAAATCCACACTCAGCCACCTAAATAAAAGTTACCAGTTTTCAAAGTTTTTGGACTTGTCTAGTTCCTTCAAGAGCTGCTGTAAGGTGCTCCAAACCTCTGAAAATCAGGCCAGTTATTTAGGTATCAAATTGTGCATGCTGGTGGCAAACTTTAGTCACCTATCTTTGAAAAATGTGGCCCAGGAACTGTCATGCTGTAATGAGGATCACCTGGGTGAGAAAATGCCTTCTTGCAACCAAATCATTTTTAATAGCAAAAGGTACCTAGACAAATACTGTCCGGTAACCTTTTTGGTCTCAATATTTTTTTTACTCCAAAATGCGCCTGATGTGGAAAACCCATTTTCAAAAGGGCACCAAAACCATTTCAGCTCCCTCCTTTTACTAACAGCGCATGGCTATTAGAAGATTTAAAATAAAGAAAAAGAAAAAGAAAAAAGAACCCCAAACAGCCAGCCTACTATGCAATCCAAATCCTCCAGCCTCCTTTTCCCATCTCTCGATGCAGGTGCTTGTAAGGTCCTCACCACCATAGTATCTGAGTGCGTATTTGACAATGATGAAAACCCAAACCTGTTTTACCCCGAATCACACAACAGAATCCTAAAATGAATTTCTTACCGTGTGGCGTTCTCCAAAGCCCGGGAAAATGATGCATAATCGGCCGTCGAGTGTTGGAGGGAATAGTACCAGGCAGCTGCATCTTCAATGAAGGAATTGGAGTCCTCTCCTCCGAGGGAATTTTGCAGAGCCTGATAAAAGGCTGTTTTGCTATTGACTCGTCCTTGACTTTCTTCGAATTTCTAAGAGCAAAATCAGGGTCTTTTTTAAAAACGAAAGTTCAACATTCCACAGAATGCCCTGTACATAGGCTCAAACCACCCTCTGCAGAATCACCCGGGGAGACAGCACTCTTCATGCTGATGAACTCCCATGGGAAGGCAGAGCGCTGTCTCCAACCCCTGACATTATCATACAAAGATGCCCCTCTGCTGAGGCTCTGTGGGGGTTTACGGGAAGGATGCAGTAGGGGGATGCTGCTCTCTGCTGCATAGTCCTTGGATTTGCATCTGAAAATAGACGCAGCAGGTAATTCAGCTTGGAGCTGCATTACCTCCCTCTGAGTCCTCTTCATGGCTACTACAAAGAAGCCATGGGGGACCCAGCCATTAGCAGTGCAGCTGCACTAGGAGCTACACTGCCAAGGTGAGGGGCAGTTCCAGGATAGAGGGGAAATCCCTTCCCCACAGATGTCTGAGATCTACAAGGGTGCAAGAAGCAACAGAGGGTCCTTTGGCACCTTTAAGACTAAGGGTAGGTCTACACTTACCCGGTAGTTCGGCGGCGAGCGATCGAACTTCTGGGTTCGACTTATCGCGTCTTGTCTGGACGAGATAAGTCGAACCTGGAAGTGCTCGCCGTCGACTGCCGTACTCCAGCTAGAGGAGAGGAGTACGCGAAGTCGACGGGGGAGCCTGCCTGCCGCGTCTGGACCGAGGTAAGTTCGAACTAAGGTACTTCGAACTTCAGCTACGTTATTCACGTAGCTGAAGTTGCGTACCTTAGTTCGAATTAGGGGGTTAGTGTAGACCTGGCCTAACAGAAGTATTGGGAGCATAAGCTTTCGCGGGTAAGAACCTCACTTCTTCAGATGCAAGTAATGGAAATCTCCAGAGGCAGGTATAAATCAGTATGGAGATAACGAGGTTAGTTCAATCAGGGAGGGTGAGGTGCTCTGCTAGCAGTTGAGGTGTGAACACCAAGGGAGGAGAAACTGCTTCTGTAGTTGGAAAGCCATTCACAGTTTTTGTTTAATCCTGATCTGATGGTGTCAAATTTGCAAATGAACTGGAGCTCAGCAGTTTCTCTTTGGAGTCTGGTCCTGAAATTTTTTTTGCTGTAAGATGGCTACCTTAACATCTGCTATTGTGTGGCCAGGGAGGTTGAAGTGTTCTCCTACAGGTTTTTGTATATTGCCATTCCTGATATCTGACTTGTGTCCATTTATCCTCTTGCGTAGTGACTGTCCAGTTTGGCCAATGTACATAGCAGAGGGGCATTGCTGGCATATGATGGCATATACAGTCAAGGGTGCAAGAGAGTGCAACCTTCACATTTCACAATCCTCCAAGCCCTCCCCATCATGCTGGGAAGCTCCCTGCTGGGAAGCCCTCTCATGGCTTCTTCCAGGGTGAGTCAATATAGCCCAAAGAAAATGGGGGATCAAACTTCAGTTATACTAAAGAGACCACAGGGCATAACCTCAGCTGGTGTAAAGTCAGAGGGTGCCCACATGTGACCACAGGAGTAAGGAGGGGTGGAGGAGACAGGGCCAAGGCAAAAAGACTCCTGTTCCTATGGGAATCCAGAGATCGGCATGCAGAGAGCTGTCTCATGCCATGCCCAGTTTCCCGCCCCTGTTCTTGATGGAGCCAACAAGTCCTGGAGGCTTTTGACATCTCTGTTATTTAGGGATGTTATCTGTTATCCTTTTAGATCTTTCACATTCTGTTTTTAAATGGCAGAATTGATTCCAGGTTTGGAAACAGAGCGACTTCTTTAAAAGCTTGAAACGAGATTTCCTGTCTGCAGGAGACACTTGCACAGGTGCATGGGGGATGAAATTTGGTAAGATATTTTTAAAACATTTCAGATAGAAACATCTAAAAAGCATGATGTCTTTATCATCATGGCTGGCCCTCCTGAAACAAAACAGATCTAAATCTGCCCAGTCAAATTACTATAGATACTTCTACTGAATATTTTATTTTGTTGACCTGCATCTGTTTTTCCTCAAACAACTCAAAAAATCTTTCCACTACCCTGCATAGAATGTACCAAAAGCTACAGAAGGAATAATTGCTTTCCCAATAGATTCATAGAAATTAGAGATGGGAAAAAAAGTCTCAAGACACAAAATCCATCCCCTGTTGCCATCATAGGATGGTCCTTATTACTCATTCTAGTGTTCTTTCCAGTCCAGTTTTCAATGACCATTATCATGGGATCTGAAAGGCCCATAGATAATGGGTAGGTGATGGGATAAAACACAAAGAAAAGTGAAAGAGGAGTAATGTGCCCTGTTAGTTGCACAATTTCAGTGCAGCTTGGTTTCTTTCCCTCTTTTTTTCTTATTTTTAGGAGATTCTGTCATCTAATTTGTTTCCATTTCACTGAGTGAGCATTAACGGTGTACATAAGTGCACATTTTTCAGCAAGAAACTGAAACATTATCACTAAGGAACTGATTCAAAGCCCATTGAAGTCAGTAGCCGTCTTTCTATTCACATCCATGGAAGATCAGGTCTTTAGGGGCTGGCTGCATCACTGCATTTCTAATGATCTAGTGGCCTCTTTCATTGAAGAATTGGTGCTGATAGATTTGAGCAATTTAGAAAGGGAGGAGTGGGGTAAAGAGGATAATCTTTTATAGATAGTGCCCAGTCCTGCTAATTGCTGAACACCTTGCATGATCCAGTCCTTATTGCATGTTTTAATTTTATATTTAGTGATGGACAGTCTGATGTTGCACCCCATAAGGCTTTATGAAAATATGCTTATGAATGTATATATGACATAACTGGAATATGTTTTATGCTACATATGCCATGTAACATATCTCTGTAAAGGTTATGATCTACTGAATACATTCCTTCTATTTGTATGCATGTATCATTTTTGTATTCGAAGTTATGAATATTGGCTGTGTACTTGCTTGATTTTAAGTAGCCTTAGTAAAGTATTTGGTCAGCTTCTTGAGAAAGGAATGTGCAAGTTAAGTGCCCAATCAAGAAACACTTAACAGACAATGGATCTTGGAAGGCTCCAATCCACATAAGAAGTCTACTTGAAGACGTTAAAGGTAGCATGTGAACCATGGCTGCTACCTGTAAGTTCTGAGTCATGCATGGACATGTGACTTGCCCCTGTGACTGCAAAACTCCATCTTGTAGCTGGGATTCTACACAGGGGGAGGGAGGGGTGTCCACCCACAAGAGAAAGTCTATTTAAACACCTGGGAGACCCCTCCATTTTGTCTTCAGCTGGCTCAAGAGATATCCTTTGGGGGTGGAGAGGCTACCTGAAAGAAACTGGAACAAAGGACAGTAACCAGGGTGTGTGTGTGTGATTGCTGGACCCAGACTAGAAGGAGACTAGTCTGTAAAAGGAAGCTTACTGGAACACCTCCGAGAGTGAGGTTTTATCTGTATTCAGTTTTCTTACAGTATTAGGTTTAGACTTGCATGTTTTATTTTATTTTGCTTGGTAATTCACTTTGTTCTGTCTGTTATTACTTGGAACCACTTAAATCCTACTTTCTGTATTTAATAAAATCACTTTTTTACTTATTAATTAAACCAGAGTATGTATTAATACCTGGGGTGGGGTGGGGCAAACAACTGTGCATATCTCTCTGTCAGTGTTATAGAGGGTGAACAATTTATGAGTTTACCCTGTCTACGCTTTATACAGGATAAAACAGATTTATTTGTGGTTTGGATCCCACTGGGAGTTGAGCATCTGAGTGTTAGAGACAGGAACACTTCTTACGCTGCTTTCAGTTAAGCCTGCAGTTTGTGGGAGATGGTTCAGACCTGGGTCTGTGTTTGTAACCGGCAAGCGTGTCTGGCACAACCAGGCAGGGCTCTGAAGTCCCAATCTGGCAGGGAAAGCAGGGGCAGAGGTAGTCTCAGCACATCAGTTGGCAGTTCCCAAGGGGTTTTCTGTGATTCAACCCATCACAGACACATTATATTCAACAGCTGCCACAGATGCTAAGGGAATGATGAAACATGAGGCTCATTCACTTAGAAGAACAGTTTACAGTGCTTGGTTTACAATTTTTGTCACCCCAAAAATGTCCTAAGAATTTTGGTGCCCTTTCTCAGCAGTCAGATCATAAAATTGTGTCACTAGGGTCTTGTGAGTCAGCTATCACCATGGGAATAGAGCTGGCTGAAAAATGGAATTTCTGTCTCCTTGGAAATTCTGAGTTTTTGAAATTTGGTTTTGTCCTGAATTGAAAAGTTGAATTTTTCACAAAACCAAATATTCTGAAATATTTTCTTTCGACCTCATCGTTTTGACTATATTATATTATAAAGAATCAGAATGATAAAGTCAAAATGAAATGTTTGGCCTTATTGAAATGAAACTTTTAAATAATTTCTCAGTGAAAATGTCAATGAAGTTGATACATTCCCACAAAACATTTCAATCATCTGCTCAGCATATTCCCGCAGAACAATTTTCCACTTGAAAATTTTCAATCAGCTCTAATAGGAAACATTTTCCAAAGAGGGCTTAACATAATAGATAGTAGTAGCTAGATAGAAAGAACTGCAGCCTATGTCAAATAATCTACATTCTACAAACTCTTTCAGAGCTACGGTTTACCGAGCTCAGGAGTTATAGACTCGTGGGCCTTTCTTCAGTATTATAAAAAAACTAGGTAAGAAAATCCTGAAAAACAATGGGCCAGGTTCAGTGGTATGTTGCTTTGCACTGTTTTGGTGACAAGAAGCAGTCATAAACATGGCTTAACTGACTGTCACCCTCAGTTTACAGTTCCTTTCATTGTGGGAGCAAAACTCTAGCATGCCAATGAATGTGGCCCAGTATATTATAAAGCACCTAACTCAGTAGCATATGGTAGAGACAAACCATCACATCTTCTGTAAGGCTAACTGGTACCTCTCCAATGTGTTAGAATAGTGTTAAGAGTTAGCCCTCAAACAGAGTGGATAAGGGGAACAAGTGTATATAGTGATTTTAGTTTTTCAAATGGCTTTTGACTAAGTCCCTCACAGGAGACTATTAAGAAAACTTGCTAGGCAAGAGGTGAGAAGCTCAGCACAACTCTGTCACAGATTCAAGCTAGTTAGGAGATGAAATAAAGAGTTGGAATTAAAGAGTCAATTCTCATCACAGACAGAGCTCAATAGCAGGTTTTTCCCCTTGAGGTCATTACAGTTACAAACTCCTGCAATGGGTTCCATGCAGGTGAGGTCCTGTGCTCTTGAGAAGCCCCACTGACTGCAGATGCTGTGGGAGTACGGGACCGCCTGCACAGCTCAGACTGCATATATGGGATAAATGCATAATATTGCTAACTTTCTTTCCATCCATCCGTTTACCCACCCACCATTTCCTGGCTGTGCAAGACAGCCTGGGTCTGTACTAGGGTGGGTGTACCAGCAGAGAAAAGACAGAAAAAGCCAAAACCTTAGTCCACCAACTAAACAGAATTCAAACTCCCACCATGGCTACGCATCCCTCCTTGCAATCCATGTTCTCTCTACTGTGTACTAAACACACTGTGTGTACACACGCACACACAACATGCATTAGACTTTAAGACCATAAAGGACCTTAGATCATCTAGTCTGAGGGTATGTCTACACTACGGGGACTATATTGGCATAGCTATATGTTGCGTAGCTATGCTGGCATAACTCCGCAGCGTAGAGAGAGCTTACACCCCCGCAAGTGACAATGGCTACCCTACATTGATGGAAGCTGTCTTCTATCGATGTAGCTGCATCTACACTAGGGGTCAGGTCAGCACAACTATTTCAGTCAGGGATGTGGTTTTTTCACATCACTGACAGACGTAGGTATGAGGAGCTAACTCCTGTGTATCACAGGCTGTAGATTTACACCCACTTTCCCCTTTATTGAGACTACTAACTTGTGTTTGACTAAAACATATCATCCAAAAGGCATCTAAGTCTTGATCTTAGACTTCAATAGATGTGGAATCCACTGCTTCCCTTGGCAGTCTGTTCCAATTGTTATTCACCCCCCACTGTTAAAAATGTTGCCTTATTTCTAATCTGAATTTGTCTGGCTTTAACTTCCAGCTATTGGATCTTGTTCTGACTTTCTCTGCTTGAGGGAGATATTAGGTTACTTCAACCCACTCACTGGCCAGTGCCTGGGGGGATGGGGCCATGGCTCCACTTCCTCTCCACCATTTTCTCAACAACTTACTAAAAAGGAGGGGAAGGAAAAACCAGGTGCACAGCCTCTGCCCTCCTCCTAAATACCTCCACCTTGATCAAGGTATCACTGCCACGGCTGAACCAGTGCACTGGGGGAAGACCTTATTTCTGTATATTGCTCTGGGCAGCCTTGCTGGCACTAGTCAAAATCTAGCCCTTACATTGTGAGCTCTTCAGAATAAGGACCACACCTCCTTTTATGATTGGAAAGCACCTTGTGCATTGTGGGCACTAGTGGAAAGAAATCACAAATACCACCCCCACCACCAGTGTAGTTCTCAAATTGTGGCCCAATCAGCACACAGCTGCGGCCTATATGACATCCTCAAGGCCACACAGGTACTGTATGTATTGTGTAGATGCAGCCCACATAACACAGAGAGCTGCATATGTGCCTCAGTGGTAAATAGGTTGAGAACTACTGCCTGGGGTACAGAACTCTGTGATAAATATTTCCCAAGAGCTGACATGTACAAATATCCTATGTTACAACACCTGCTATTGGGGAAGCACTGTGGTTTACCCTTTTTTTGCACTGTCTCATAATGGGTGAAATTCACAAACAGCAACAGGCCTTGTTCCACTTAAGCCCTATTTGGAGGTCTCTATCTATTTTAGGGCTTGTCTACACTTGAAATGCTACAGTGGCACTGCTGTGCTTCTGTAGTGCATCAGTGTAAACACTGACTACCTACGCTGACAGGAGAGCAAGCAGGCTGGCTAACCTAGTGAGGAGGGCTTTAAACGAGGTTCACCGGGGGAAGGAGACCAAAGCCCTGAGGTAAGTGGGGAAATGGGATACCAGGAGGAAGCATGAGCAGGAGAGTGCAAGAGGGGAGGACTCCTGTCTCAGACTGAGAAAGCAGGACAATCAGTGAGTTATCTTAAGTGCCTATACACAAATGCAAGAAGCCTGGGAAACAAGCAGGGAGAACTGGAAGTCCTGGCACAGTCAAGGAACTAGGATGTCACTGGAATAACAGAAACTTGGTGGGATAACTCACATGACTGGAGTACTGTCATGGATGGATATAAACTGTTCAGGAAGGACAGGCAGGGCAGAAAAGGTGGGGGAGTTGCATTGTATGTAAGAGAGCAGTATGACTGCTCAGAGCTCCGGTATGAAACTGCAGAAAAACCTGAGAGTCTCTGGATTAAGTTTAGAAGTGTGAGCAACAAGGGTGATGTTGTGGTGGGAGTCTGCTATAGACCACCAGACCAGCGGAATGAGGTGGACGAGCTTTCTTCTGCCAACTAGCAGAAGTTGCTAGATCGCAGGCCCTGGTTCTCATGGGAGACTTTAATCACCCTGATATCCACTGGGAGAGCAATACAGCGGTGCACAGACAACCCAGGAAGTTTTTGCAAAGTGTAGGGGCCAATTTCCTGGTGCAAGTGCTGGAGGAACCAACTAGGGGCAGAGCTCTTCTAGATCTGCTGCTCACAAACCGGGAAGAATTAGTAGGGGAAGCAAAAGTGGATGGAAACCTGGGAGGCAGTGACCAAGAGATGTTCAAGTTCAGGATCCTGACACAAGGAAGAAAGGAGAGCAGCAGAATATGGACCCCGGACTTCAGAAAAGCAGACTTTGACTCCCTCAGGGAACAGATGGGCAGGATCCCCTGGGAGAATAACATGAGGGAAAGGAGTCCAGGAGAGCTGGCTGTATTTTAAAGAATCCTTATTGAGGTTGCAGAAAAAAACCATCCCAATGTGTAGAAAGAACAGTAAATGTGGCAGGCGACCAGTTTGGCTTAACAGTGAAATCCTTGCTGACCTTAAACGCAAAAAAGAAGCTTACAAGAAGTGGAAGATTGGACAAATGACCAGGGAGGAGTATAAAAATATTGCTCAGGTGTGCAGGAGTGAAATCAGGAAGGCCAAATCACACTTGGAGTTGCAGCTAGCAAGAGATGTTAAGAGTAACAAGAAGGGTTTCTTCAGGTATGTTAGCAACAAGAAGAAAGTCAAGGAAAATGTGGGCCCCTTACTGAATGAGGGAGGCACCTAGTAACAGAGGATGTGGAAAAAACTAATGTACTCAATGATTTTTTTGCCTCTGTCTTCACGAACAAGGTCAGCTCCCAGACTGCTGCACTGGGCAGCACAGTATGGGGAGAAGGTGACCAGCCCTCTGTGGAGAAAGAAGGGGTTCGGGACTATTTAGAAAAATTGGACAAGCACAAATCCATGGGGCCAGATGCGCTGCATCCGAGGATGCTAAAGGAGTTGGCGGATGTGATTGCAGAGCCATTGGCCATTATCTTTGAAAACTCATGGCGATCGGGGGAGGTCCTAGATGACTGGAAAAAGGCTAATGTAGTGCCCATCTTTAAAAAAGGGAAGAAGGAGAATCCGGGGAACTACAGGCCAGTCAGCCTCACCTCAGTCCCTGGAAAAATCATGGAGCAGGTCCTCAAGGAATCAATTCTGAAGCACTTATAGGAGAGGAAAGTGATCAGGAACAGTCAGCATGGATTCACCAAGGGCAAGTTGTGCCTGACTAACCTAATTGCCTTCTATGAGGAGATAACTGACTCTGTGGATGAGGGGAAAGCAGTGGATGTGTTATTCCTTGACTTTAGCAAAGCTTTTGATATGGTCTCCCACAGTATTCTTGCCACCAAGTTAAAGAAGTATGGACTGGATGAATTGACTATAAGGTGGATAGAAAGCTGGCTAGATCATCGGGCTCAACCGGTAGTGATCAACGGCTCCATGTCTAGTTGGCAGCCGGTTTCAAGTGGAGTGCCCCAGGGGTCGGTCCTGGGGCCGGTTTTGTTCAATAATTTCATTAATGATCTGGAGGATGGCATGGACTGCACTCTCAGCAAGTTTGCAGATGACACTAAACTGGGAGGAGTGGTAGATATGCTGGAGGGTAGGGATAGGATACAGAGGGACCTAGACAAATTAGAGGACTGGGCCAAAAGAAACCTGATGAGGTTCAACAAGGACAAGTTCGGAGTCCTGCACTTAGGATGGAAGAATCCCATGCACTGTTACAGACTAGAGACCGAATGGCTAGGAAGCAGTTCTGCAGAAAAGGACCTAGGGGTTACAGTGGATGAGAAGCTGGATATGAGTCAACAGTGTGCCCTTGTTGCCAAGAAGGCTAACGGCATTTTGGGCTGTATAAGTAGTGGCATTGCCAGCAGATCGAGGGACGTGATCATTCCCCTCTATTCGACATTGGTGAGGCCTCATCTGGAGTAGTGTGTTCAGTTTTGGGCCCCACACTACAAGAAGGATGTGGGAAAATTGGAAAGAGTCCAGCGGAGGGCAACAAAAATGATTAGGGGGCTGGAGCACATGACTTATGAGGAGAGGCTGAGGGAACTGGGATTGTTTAGTCTGCAGAAGAGAAGAATGAGGGGGGATTTGATAGCTGCTTTCAACTACCTGAAAGGGGGTTCCAAAGAGGATGGATCTAGACTGTTCTCAGTGGTACCTGATGAGAGAACAAGGAGTAATGGTCTCAAGTTGCAGTTGGGGAGGTTTAGGGTTACCTAGGGAGGTGGTGGAATCTCCTTCCTTAGAGGTTTTTAAGGTCAGGCTTGACAAAGCCCTGGCTGGGATGATTTAGTTGGGAATTGGTCCTGCTTTGAGCAGGGGGTTGGACTAGATGACCTCCTGAGGTCCCTTCCAACCTTGATATTCTATGATTCTATGAGAGTTTTTTCCGTCAGCGTAGGGAATCCATTTCCCCAAGAAGAGGTACCTAGGTTGACAGAAAATTTCTTCCACCGACCTAGTGCTGTCCACACTGGGGTAAAGTCGGCTTAACTATGCTGCTCAGAGTTGTGGGTTTTTCACATCCCTGAGCAACGTAGATAAACCAACTTAATTTTCTAGTGCAGACCAGGCCTCGGGTATTTATATGGCCCCCATTACTACAATAGCTGAGCGCCTCATAATCCTGTGGAGTAACTATGCCGACGGGAGCAGCTCCAGTAGTGTCTTCGCTGAAGCGCTAAAGTGGCACAGCTTCACTGTATGTGAAGACAAGCTCCAGGTTAAGAAATATCTGAAGTCCCAAGGATACATGGGAGGGATGGGGAAAGTGCAGTTATGTGCTCACAGAAAGCACTGTTAGTTCTAAATGTATCAGAACTCACAACACAGTGCACACAAAGCAGTGTCTATGTAGCCGTGTCAGTCCCAATAGCTGTGTCAGTCCCAGGATATCAGAGAGACAAGGTGGATGAGGTAATCACCAACAGAAGTTGGTCCAATAAAAGCTATTACCTCACCCACCTTGTCTCTAGCCCAGAAAATGGGCAGATAAACAAGGCTTGGTTCACATTCAGAAAAACAAAACACAATGCAAGTAACAACAGAGGCAGGCACCAGCCACTACTCGGTGATTGAACAGCCCTTCCTCCCCTACAAATCCTTGACAAGATTCAATAGCCTTTAAGTGCAGTTAGCAGTGCTGACGAAGAATGGATAAAAATGAATGGGCACGAATGCACCCCCGCAGAACAAACATTGATAAGATTGTTAGAGATTGAGTGCACTTGATAACAGATTTGTAGGGAAGTGTGAACAGTTAAGAAAAAAGCATTGCACAATGTCCACATGACAACTCGGCCACCACCCTGGCAGCACAAATCCAACCCAAAAGGTGTTAACCCAGGGGAGGTGCCTTGTTAGAATTATCTGTAATTTGTGTGAATAGCCACAGGAAGGACCAGCTAGTAACCTTCAGCTACAGGGGAACAAAAACCTCAGGCCGTGGCTACACTCGAAACTTCAAAGAACTTCAATAATAGAATTTAACTGCGTATTCATAAAACAGCAAGGAAGACAAGTAGTGTTTACAAGGGTGGCAGGCTCTTCCACAACCAGTCAGAAGGTATGAATGGAGTAAGACAAGGCAGGCAGAGTCTGTTCAAATGGCAGAGATCTTAAGAGTTTCTTCCAAGAAGACACAAATTTAAGATTTAAGAAGAGCGCTGCAGGTATTCCACCTCCACGAGGGGATTAGCTTACAGCGCTGGGAGCCTGTTTACCCTAGCCCTTTACAGTGCTGTAACTTGCTGTGCCTCACAAAGCTGTGTAACCCCCACAAGTGTGTGCCCATGTCCCCTCATGCTTTTCAGCAGTTGCACAGAGTGCAAAGCAGGGGCGCTGGAACAATTTTTACAGTGGAGGTGCTAAGGGCCATTGAATCAAACTGTAAACCCTGGATATGATGGAAACCACTTCAAGCAAGGGGGTGCAGCAGCACCTCCTGCACCTGTAGTTCAAGCACCTATGGTGTGAAGGTGTCTAGAGCCCTGCATGGATACAAAATCTGTATCCGCATCTGATCCGCAAAAATGAGCCTCAGATATAAAGCGGATAGCTGTGGATTTGCAGGGCTCTAAAGGTGTCCCTCAGTACCCCCCTCTGTGTCTGTGCTGTTCCGAGAAGTGTGCACGTTTGGAATCCCTGATTTCCCTTGCCTGTGTACATGTGGACAGGATCCAGCGGCCGGTACAGGGTTTGTAAACCAGACTTGTTCTGGGCCCACTCAGGATGGAAGCACTCCCCTTTACCCTCCCAAATGTTAAGGAGCATGCAGCAGACAAGGATAATATGAACAGCATTTGCCACATTGGCATCCAGATGGGGACACAGGCACTGCCAATGAGATATCAGCCTACCAAACACACACTCCATGACCATTCTACAGCTACTGATTCTGTAACTGAATTCCCACCGATGCTGGGGTATGGTTTCATGAGCCAATTTAGGGGCGGCAATGCCAAAACACAAACTGGACAGACACACTGTAGAGAACCATATTGTTACTGGGGAATAAAGTGCCTTCTTTCCCCCTTCAAGAACAATCCCAATCTTCTCAGTACCATAGTGTTATGAACTTTTCCAGGGTTTCCCGTGTTGGTATTCACGAATCTGCCTCAGTGGTCCACTAAGCCTTGCAGAATGAATGAATAATAAACTTTTCGGTTCACAACTACTTGGCCCCTTTTGGTGGGCAAAGTATTGGGATATGGGTGCCATCAATGGCCCCTGCACAGTTTGGAAGCCCCGTCTTCTCAAATTCAGCTATTATTTCTGGAACTTTTCTTATGGCAGCCACCTGTGGGTAGATCAGCATTAATAGTGTCACAAACCTGCACAAACACGACCCCGACAATGGATGCCTGCAAGACAGACTGGAACCTAGAGCATTTGAAAGAAACTAAGGGTATGTCTACACTACCCACTGGATCGGTGGGCAGTGATCGATCCAACGGGGGTCGATTTATCGCGTCTAGTCTAGACGCGATAAATCGACCCCCGAGCACTCTCCCGTCGACTCCTGTACTCCACCACTGCAGGAGGTGCAGGAAGAGTCGATGGGGGAGCGGCAGCAGTCGACTCATCGCAGTGAAGACACCGCGGTGAAGTAAGTCTAAGTATGTCGATTTCACGTAGCTGAAGTTGAGTAACTTAGCTTGATTTCCCCCCCCCGCCCCCAGTGTAGACCAGGCCTTAGGATATGAGAGGGCAGAAACAGAGCCAGAGCAGATGAGAATAATCAGCAGTTATTAAGAGGCAAAGGAGATGAAAGGGAAGGACTGAACTGCAGCCTGTCTAACATGGAGAACATGAAATCACTGAGGCAGAACTGTCTTTATTACATACCTGTACAGTGATTAGCACAGTGAGGCCTGGTCCTTGGTTGGGCTTCCGTGGCATTACTATAATTAGTACTACGCCAACGAAAGCTTATGCTCTAATAAATTTGTTAGTCTCTAAGGTGCCACAAGTACTCCTGTTCTTTTTGAGGATACAGACTAACACGGCTGCTACCCTGAAAACTATTACTAGTGAGGAATTACAAGGACTTTCCAAATTCTCATCTCAGAAGCCCAAGTTCTGTGTAAGTACTTAACAGGAAAGAGAAAACATCTGCACATCAGAAAAATCTTGAAGCTTCCAGCTGTCTCCCTTATTAACACCCTGGTTTGCCACATAATCTTCTGTGAGACAACACAGTGGGATTTCACTGACTGTTTATAATTAAGGTGGGATGCACACAAGTGGTGGTAACACACAGGACTTCATTTCCTGGCCCCATCCACATGAGCTGGGCCAAGGTTACAAAGGTTTATTCCCCATCACAACACAGGGATCGTTATGGGCTGACTCCAGTGGTTGCTGTTACATCCTTGACCCTTGCCTTTTTAAAAATCACTTTTAAAGGATTCAAAAGGAAAACATGATGTCAAAGCAAAAGCAAAAATATCCTGAAGGGAACCAACGCAGTCACTTTGTCTCTGTTAAGAATTGTCATAACAGAGGTTCCTGTCAAACCCTTGGTTGTTATTTCTGAATGTACAAATGTCCTGTGCTACATCACCAGCTACTGGGCAGCACTGGGGTTTACCCTTTTCTTGCACTGTTTCACAATGGGTGAAATTCACCTCTTTGCAGACAGACAGCAATAGGCCTTGGTTCCACTTAAAGCCCTATTTTGAAGTCTCTACCTGTCTTTTAGGGCTAGTCTACACTTGAAATGCTACAGTGGCACAGCTGCGCCACTGGAGCGTGTAGTAGAAATACTACCTACACCAACAGGAGGGGTTCTTCTGTCAGCGCAGGAGAAGCGATAGCCAGGTCGATGGAAGAATTCTTCCAACAACCTTGTGTTGTCTATGGTGGAGGTAAGGTCTGCTTAACTATGCCACTCAGAGCTATGGGTTTTTCACATCCCTGAGCAATGTAGGTAAACCAGCTTAATTTCTAGTGCAGACCAGGCCTCAGGTATTTATATGGCCCCCCCATTACCACAGTATCTGAGCACCTCAGAATCTTTAATGTGTTTATCCTCACCACACCCCTGTGAGATGGGGCAGTGCTATTATCCCCATTTTACAGATGGGGGCTAAGGCACAGAGTAAGATTAAGTGATTTACCACAGGAAGTTTGTGGCAAAGAAGGGACTTAAACCCAGGTCTCCAAAGCGCTAAACTAGTGACCTAACCACTGGACTATCCTTCCTCTTCAAAAATTAAGTAGTGCCTGGCTCGCTGCACAGGAGCAAAGTTTAACCCTTTGTGTCTCAAGAGCCCTTCCTCTCATTGCTGCTCTCTTTAAATCTCACCTGAAAGCTTTCCTACTGTTTTAGATTCCTTACTAAAAAATATGTTGGTATCCAGCATTAATGGCCAGAATGGACTTTATCACTGGGCCCCATGGTAGCAAGCCTCGGTGTTTTGGATCATTACGGTAGAGCACTGTAGCAATGTTAGTAAGAGTTACAGTGACTGTTTGAAGTTCTGTTGCCTTGGGTAACGCAAGAGGTCAGAGCAGATCTTCTAAAGACTCCTAGCCAATAGCACTGCTGAGCCCACTTCTCCATTTCATACACAACCCAAACTCCCATTAACTCAGTGGTTACGCTCCAGTATACTATACATTTTTGTTTGTTGTTCTGGACAATTACTGAAGAATACTCTAGTCCTTCTGTATATACTGCTCTGCACTAATACTCTTGCATAAATGGTCCCGGAAGTAAATATGGAGAGAGAGGAACAGACAATGAGAGAGGGAGAGAATGTCTCCAGGGGGTCTGCTCACTTGTAAACAAAAAACACTAGTTTAAAGGGAGTTTGGCATTATGGGGCAGGAATGCACCTCGCTCTTGAATGCATGTGTTAATTATAAATCAGGGTAATGAAGAGAAAGCTGAAAGGGACAGGTTTATGTCAATTTATGCCAGCTAAGGATCTGACCCAACATTTTAAAAAATTCTTCCTGCACGTTGCTGTACATGCAGCCTACATTTCAGTTCTAATACAAAGTCACATATATAGTTTGTGCTATCATTTCAACAGGCTATAAGAACAGAGTAATTGCCATTAGGTAAAGGAACTATTTAACCACCGGGTCCAGGATTCTGTCTCCAACGCAGCCAATGCCGGATGCTGCAGAGGAAAGTAGTACGCCCCTGTAGTAGGACTATTTGTGTAACACTAGATAAATGTCCCCAGTGGGTGATCAGTTTGTGCCCTGATGCTTGAGGATTGATAACCCTTTTCATTTTTAACCTAGCTCATGTATCCGCAGATGCTATTTCTATTCATGGGCAGTTCTAATTTGGAAGCATCCTTATAAGAAAGGGGAGGATTCACAAAACAGAAAAGCACAAGCAATGATATAGAAAATAAACCAGTGCAACAATCCATGAGCAAAAACATAAGATAGGAGTTGGAGAGGGGAATAACCTATGAATTTTGGACCCATATCTGGGTTTAGATTCTGAATCCTCAATAAAGTTTAGCAGGGTCTAAATGCAGGAGTTTGACTTGGGCCCATCCCTACTCTAGAGAAACCCAACAGCCAAATTAATCTTAAAGTATCACCTACACACTAACATATAACAGGAGAAATGAATACTACATGCTTTTCAGAGACCTACTAGACATGCAGACACATGCAAAATACAAGCTAAACCAACCTGGTCTCCCAACTTTTTGCCCCTTCCCTGAACTACAGTATTATTGCATAAATAGGACATATATTTCTATTGGCTAGTCAAAACAGCACTTCTTTATGAAGGACAATGCTTTGGTGTATTTGCATGGAGTCCAATTCAAGAATTATGAAAGCCAAAAAGTCTCTCTCCTGCCAGCACAGATCCTCTTCGTTAATATTTGCTTAAGTGTTTTAAGAATTGATCGTTCTTTTGCACAGTAAATCTATGCCTACCTTAATTGCTTTAGCTCTGCTGATCAGCCCGTCTTGTTGAGCACTTCCAATGAGCAGATCCACCTTCCCAAGTCGAGAACGCCGCAGGGCTGCAGCTAGAGGTTCCCGAAGGTAGACTCCATCAACCACTGGGCCCCAGTACTGAAATGGCCCGCTTATGGCGAGGAGCTGTGTTGAAAGGGAACAGAGAATAGTACAATACAATCATGATCAGGATTTTCAAAAGTGGTCAGCGTTAGCTTGACTCTGCAGCCATTGAAGTCAATGGTAAAACTCCCATTCCATGGGAAAAGTGCTCTCCTAGAGACCAAGGGATTGGTAAGGAGATACAGGGCCTCCCAGTGGTGAGCAGCTGGACCAGATTAGGAAGGACTTTGCATCATTCCCACCTGACCACGGCTTGTTTGTCTGTCTGAAATGAGGAATTAAGCTGATGGCCTCATAATGGGTAAGTGCTCACGTAACACAGTCCAAAATCACAACTGGAAGGAACGGGGGACCTTGCTGATCGCCTCAGCAGAGGAGCCAAGAGCTGAACAGGCAGAGAGAATAAACTACTCCGTTGTTCCTAGGGCTGTTACTTCTAGTTTAGGGGCGAGGCCCAGCGCGATGGTGTGACTGAGAAACTTGTATTGCTGATGCCTCTTCTCTACCTGGGTGTGAAGGACTCCAGCCTCCAGGACTGTCAGCATGGCATCTTTCATAAGCATTACATTTTGTTAAATTCAATGCAAAGCAGAGTCATCTTTTCACACCGCCTTTTCTGCAGAGAACTCTCATGGAAACTAAGGGTCTGATTTCCATTTACACTTAGGCCAGGCATTCCCCACCCTGACAGGGATCATTGAAACTCCCTTCCAGACACGTTTACATTGCCAAAGCGATGCAAAGGTGCCTTAGTTTAACTGAGAATCAGGCCATAAGTATCAATGGGCCAAAGCCTCAGTTGGTGGATATCAGGGTAACTCCACTGAAGTCAATATCAATTTATGCCAGCTAAGGATCTGTCCCAACATTTTTAAAAATTCTTCCTGCAAGTTGCTGTACATGCAGCCTACATTTCAGTGATAATACAAAGTCACATATATTGCTATGGCTCACCCTAGTCTGTGCATCGTTGAGAACGTTGGCAGGCAACTGGCGGAGGCAGGCTACAATTTCCTCACTGCTGGACAAAGGGCATCCAAGTTCATTAGCCAGAACTGCCACTTGGTCCTGAGCTTTCTTCTCACTAATCACCGACACCGGGGAAAAAGCAGATCCTCCCTAGAAGAGAAAACAGACACCAAGTCAATTGATCCTGTCAACATGTGCTTCCCTGTTGCATGAGGAGAAGATGACAGGGGGAAAAAAATCTGCTTAGTCACTGACTGAAAAATGGAGTTTGCAAAAACTGCAGTATGGTCTAGTGATTAAAGCAAAGGATGAGGAGAGAGCAGGGCTGGGTGCTAGTCCCAACTCTACCACAGATTTTTTTTTGTGAGACCTTGGGCAAGTCACTTAATTTCTTTGTGCTTCAGTTCCCGCATCTGTAAAATGGGAACAACAATCCACCTCATGGCATTTTGAAACCTTTTGATGGAAAGTGGTATATATTATTACTGTGGTCTCACAAATCTCAGAGTTAGTGCAGTTTAAGCAATGGCTACTACTTTCATTGAGCTAATGTCACCTATTAATTACTACTGTTATTCCTTATTTGTGCTACATGAGCAACCAAAGGCTGCAAACCAAGATCAGTGCTCCCTTGTGCTAGGCACTGTGCAAACACACAGGTGGCCATGAGCCTCCACAAAGATCTATCATACCCTGTTCGCCTCTTATATCTGTAAGCATTGCAATTCCAACAATACTAGGGGAGCGGGACCTGGATTCTTCGCTAGTGATGATGAAGCATGAGCAGGAAAGAAGCCGGCTTTGACTTTCAAAACTCAAGGTGAGTTTGCAGGACTAACATTTGTGGGGATGGGGAATCTCCTTTATATTTTAAAGCTTGATGTAGAAGTTTTTGAGATACAGAGAATATAGAACATTACAGTGTTCTTCAGAGTAGGATCAACATTTAAATTACGAGCCAAAGCCACAGAGCCCAGCCGAGAACTCAGGAGTTCCTGGCTTCCAATCCCATGTTCAGACCACTTCCCCAGACCTGTCACAGCTGGGGTCGTGCTTGGAAAAGAGCTCACTGGGAAAGGATGTCATAATGTCGTTGAGTAACCACAAAAGCCACTTATTCAAAATGCAGGTATGTTAGCATAGCCTGATAGCATCTGACCTACAACATCAGGGCTGGAATAAGCAGTGACATGGTTAAAAATGAGTCAGTTCTAATTTCCAAACGTTTAGATCAGTTTACTATAATAATTGCTCAGATGCACTTCCGTCTTTAAAAAAAACACAGAGAAGCCGATCGCCTCAGCTGATTAGCTTTTTTCAATATAAAACATGTTAAATATAAAACTATACACCCACCAAAAAACAAAAACAGAGGCAAAGAAAAAAAAGGAAATGTATTTTTAATATTTGGTCTCTGAGAAGCCGTGCATAGGAGTTAAAAACATCCACGTCCATTTCATGGCTTCTAGCAGCGTATACATTGACTGTGGTAGTGAAGCATTCTGCCTGATTCCTAAAGTAAAGTGCAGTTTTTCTGGTGCCGAAGAAGTTACTGTAGAAAGGGATCTCTGAGTTGAAACAGGCCAGGGGGAGTAAAGAGGCGTGGATTCTATTCCCAGTTGTGCCACTGATCTGCCAGGTGTTCTTACACAAATAATTACATGTGTAATAATCCCAGCCTTACATGGATATTGTGAGGATAATTCATTAATGATTGCAAAGTGCTTTGAGATCAGTGAAGAAAAGGTGCCAGACTGGCTAGATTCTCTAGCTTGCTGCATTGCCTGTGTGAGGCAAAGGGAGAAGAGACTGTCCAAAACTTCCCTGACTGAGAAACCTGTGCTTTTGGAGGAGTCCTTAGCAGGGGTAGAAACAATATAACAGGTCCCTACGCCCTCTGCACAGGGGATATGATAGAGCTGAGGAGAGGCATCGTGGGGGTGGGGAAGATGAATATCACACTTCAGCTATTCCCAGGTAACAGATGGCCCTTTTGGGACAGTTGCCAGCAGGTACAATTTAGAGCAGTCCCCTGGTTGCTCTAGCTGAAGCAGAGACTCAGGCAACTAACTAAGAGCAGCTGAGAGTCTGGCCTTATGACTGCACAGTACTATTGTCACTTAAAATTGGCGCCACTTCTGCCTGCCCCTGGGAGTGGAGGGTGCTCAGCACCTTTCAAGGAGTGCTCAACATCCACTGGATGGCACCCTCTGTGATGTTGGACAAGTTACGCAACCTCTCTGAGCCTCAGTTTCAGTATGTCAAATAGCTCTTTACAAAGGTGGGTGTTTCGATGAAGGGGGTGAATAAAGAGATACAGACTATAATTATTAATAATTTGACTGACAGCCAGGGCGTAGTTTTGGTGCACCATGTCTAGTTCATTCTTTAATGAACTCCAGGATTTTGTTTTGAAGCAGTTCGAGGAATAGGAGTGACTACTTTTTCCCAGCAAGCTATTCCCATGAAGGAACCTCAGTTAATGAGGACTATTGTGTCCCTCTGGCATGTTGCTGTGGTATGGATTCCATTGTATTAGATGTGCAACACAAACTAACTGTGTAACAAAAGCCTTCATGCGGACCTTCTGCATTTGTTCTTGTTCATGTGTGTTACATATAGTAATAGACTGAACCACAACCCACACCACCACAACTTCGCTCCTTCCCCTTCCCTCTCGTGCATGAGTATCCCGTGATCTTAGAGAGACAAAGTGAGTGAGGTAATATCTTATTAGTGAGAGAGACAATGGAGCTCTTCTTCAGGTTTGGGAAAGGTATTACGAGTGTCAGAGCTAAATACAAGATCGAACAGATAGTTTAGCATAAGTAAGCATATTCTAAGGAACCATTCAAGATGAAGTGGCCTGTTAACACTGATTTTAAGACCATGATTTTTAGTGTCTAGCAAAGTTATGAATTTAATAAAAACACTGGATTTATGGTTTATTATAACAATATGTAACTCACTATTCCCCCCCCCCACCTCCTTTTCGTCCTATGACTACAGGGGTGTTAACGGGCCACTTCATCTTGAATGATCCCTTAAAATATGTGCTAACTACTTATGCAAAACTATCTGTTCGACCTTGTGTTTAGCTATGACACTCTTAACCCTGGTCTACACTACAGAATTACTTTCGTATAACTACATCGCTCAGGGGTGTGAATAATCCACATCCCTCAGCAACATAGTTATACAGACCGAAGCTCTGGTGTAGACAGCGCTATGTTGGTGGGAGAGCTCCTCCCACTGACATAGCTACCGCCACGCATGGAGGTGGAGTTATTAAGCCAAGTTATTAAGCTCTCTCCTCTTGGCTTAAAGCATTTTCACCAGACGCACTGCAGCTGCACAGATGCAAGTTTTTAGTGTAGACAAGCCCATAATACCTTTCCCCAGACCTGAAGAGCTCTGCATAGCTTGAAAGTTTGTCTCGCTCACCAGCAGAAGTTAGTCCAATAAAATATATTACCTCACTAACCTTGTCTCTCTAATATCCTGGTACTGATACAGCTACAACAACCCCACAGCATATGGCTTTCTAGGTGCCCACTTTTACTGCATTTTCATATGGCTATTTTCAGACTGGCAAATTTTTAAGGAGGATTGGAATGAAAACAATTAACTGAGAAAGCAACTGACCAGATCTCCTCTGGTGTAAATCATCAGAACCCCCTTGACTTCAACGTCTTACTAAGGGCTGAGTTTGCTCTTACTCCTACAGGAGCCCAAACCTTTGTTTGTTCCCAGAGCTCAGGCAATAGCTGTGTTATCACTGTTTAACAGGGTTATAATGGTAGTGCTTAAAGGCCAGTAAGAATAGGGCCCTGTTATGCTAGGCACTGTACAAACCAGAGTAGTAGACAATCCTTACTAGCTTCAAAATTAGCTGTGGCCCAGCAAAGCACTTGTGTGTACGTTCAATGTGAAGAATGAGAGTACTTCCATTGACTTGAGAGCCCAGGCTAAAGTTCTGTTCTGGATTGGGGCTATATGACCAGGAGCATTATGTGGGGTATTGAGTCAAGATGTGTGAAATGTTCGCGGTGAGATCAGAAATGAGACACAACTCACCACTAACTTGAAACTCAGTTCACAAACCTTCCCTGGGAACCTGGTCCAAATTGAGAGACCTGGGCCACTACATGGCTTGGCATGAAAATACTTCCTCTCCCCCAGCCTCTGTCTTGCCTATTTGCATTGTAACTCTTTAGGGTCAGGAGTTGTACAGCACCTAGCACAATGGGGCCCCTGAGGCACTACTGTAACAAACATAATTATTAATCATCATCATGTGAAATCCTGGGAAAGCCAGACAAGCAAACCCATACATGACCTGAGCCTGTATAGATTAGCTCAACTTCTCCCTTGGCACTGCAGAACTACACACTGGAGTTTTCAGAGGAATCCCTGAATCTCTAGGAGCTGTGCTCTCCATGGGCCAACAGGAACTAGTGGCCGCTGCACAGCGGAACAGAGCAGAAGCAAGAAAATCCCTTGCATTCTCTCCTGATCTCTGGGTATTTACATGCTCTGGAAGTGGGATCTCCAGCTTCTTCCATGGGGAAAACCCCTGCTCTCCCCACCCCAGCCAAACACAAAAGTTCATAGCCAACTCCGCAAGCTGAAACTCCCTATAGGTTATTCCTGCAGAGGGAAGAAGCAGGGGTAAATTGGCATCGCTCCAGTATATATTAGCTGAGCCCAAACTTCCCAGAAGTTTGAGGGGGTTGCAAAGGTCAGGACCTTCTCAGGGGGGTTGCTCCGGAACCCATGTCTAGCAGCGATCTCTTTTCTCTTCCCTCTTCCTTTAACAGCAGCAGTTTTGCTGCAGGCTCAGTAACAGAGTTTGTTCTGCTGTTTTCCATGATAGTGACCATTTCCTCAATCTGCTTTTTTTTTTTTATAACATTTGTATTCAGGAAGTAAGTCTTGCCCTTTGGCTTTAAACCTAATCTAGGACCCAATACTACGCCTCATGGTTAATCACTCTTTTTTTCTTTGGAGTAATACAGTAATATTTAAAAGTGATAGCATTATTTTCCCGGTTGGAGTGCGCCTGCTGAAATTTGTTTGAAGGTCGGGGTGGGGAGATTCCTATTAACAAAAGAGTTAGGCAAGCAACATTCAAATTCACAAACAAAATTTGTTTCCTCATCATTTCCTCATCCGCATCCGCAGACCTCAGGAGCAAATGTGAGAGCAGAAGCTGGAGACTACCCACAAAGAAGGCTTCAACTTTGAGCAAATAATTCTCCTATTTAACAGAAATATACTATATACACCAGCACAAGCCTATGATTTAAAGAGAGACGCATGGAAAAAACAAATATATATGGAGGGTCCTGCTTTTCTCTTAATCACATTCACCATAGAAACATTGTCTCTGTATGATTATTAATAATAACCAGGGATAAATTGGACATCAGCTTAAAAAAAGAGGGCTTGTTTAGAGAGATGCAGAAACATCGAATGAATTGTTCACTCATGCTGGTTGAAATTACCAGTATCGTCAATTCCAAACATTCAAACATCATGAGTCAGGCACCAAAAGATCATAAGATTGGCTTAAAAATAATAAATTTGGGGTTCTTTTATTTGCCTTCTGATTTTCAAGTCTTTTTCTGGGCACACATGGGGGCTAGAAAGTTACTTTTAAATGAAAGCTGAGATTCCCACATAATCATATGATTCCAGGAGCTGAGACTTTAAGAAAAAAAATGTCTCACATATCATGCAACTTACAACAAAATCATGAGAGTTAGCAACACTGCCCCTGTACAGAAGGTCAATATGAGACCAATTCACTGTACAAATCCCACTCAAAATTGGGCTTAAGTGGAAATTAAGTCACACACAGTTCTTGCTCGGGCTATCTGCACTAGGGTGGCTCACCATGACCTATGGAAAGTCATTTGACCTCTCTGTCAGCCCGTTTAGGAACAAATCTTACCTCACTGAAAATGAATTGCTGCATTTGAGTGAAGCAATCCTAACTAATGTCATTACACCCTCCAGGCCAGCCCCATTTACAGGAATAGCAGGACGCATTACACTGAACATTGTGCAATTGTACACAGGATAATGAATGGCCATTTCAATGACAAGATGGCATTATGCTAGCCACCTTAGTATTACTGTGCGGGGACACTGCAGGCTGTGTGCCTCATCTATGCCTGGAACTGGCAACTTCCTCAGACTGCAAACAACCACACCTCTCTTCATTCACATGGACTCTAAAAACTCACGCCTGCAAAGTCTTTCAGTGCTGAGCCACCAGTGAGCTATAGTCAAAAACCTGCACTGAAAATGGCTTTTATCACCTGCACTGCACAAGAAACTGTGCTCCCAGGGAGCAGTATCCCTCCATCACTGTCCTTCTTACATCCTCTCACGCACCAGGGTCTCTTTGCTCTTTTTTTGTGCTTTTGGACTAACTGTAAATCCTTCTTGGGCTACCTTCTGCCCTGAGATACTCACATTGCCACTGAATTTAATGGAGTTACTCTGGACGGGTATGATGGAGCAAAAGCCAAGTCAAGCTGTCTTGATCTCTGCCTGAAAGCGCACCATGCATGGAGATACAGCAACATCAACAATAATAAGAATACCAAAGGGCAAAACTGGGATCTGTCTAACAAATACTCCAGTGTTCAAGCTAATGAGATGGTCCATGCTTGCATTTGGCCAATGTCAAATATAAAGCTGTATTTATGGCTATTATTGGTTAACAGTAAGGCCCACGGAGTGCTAGGTGTTATACAAAGAAGCAAGAAGGCACCGCCATGAGTCATGAAGCTCACAAGCACACATAAGTGAGGGGAAGTAGTACAGCATGTAAGTAGAGCTGTCAAATGGCATTTGGCCATGCTCTGAAAAAAGAATGTTAAGGTCTTCCACATTCCCAGCACAGCAGAAGAGGGTCTTCAAGAGGGACTTCCATGTGGGAGGGGTCTACTGGATGAGCTCAGGAAGATCACACCAAATATAGGGAGCTTCAGTGAAGAAGGCACAGAGGTGATCAAGAAAGATGCTAATGAACAGACGAGGCTGGGAGCATTGGCGGATGGGTGGGACGATGTTGGGGCAATATGGTGGGTCAGAGCTAGGGACGGTTTTGCTGCACAAGCATCTGCTTGTAAACACTGAGATATCTGAAAATGGAAAAAAAAAGACTGTTTTTTCCATCAATTCTGACATTTTGCAGGTGGTAAGGTTTTTTTTCTTTTTTTATTTCCTGCACAGCTCTCGACAGATGCCATATTGCTAGTAACAGAGGAGATTCTGCAAAGCGCAGTGTTCCTGTATCTCAAATGACTCACTTGCTGCTTGCAGGATGGTTACTGTATCAAGCCAGTGAGTTTCAGTAACAGGATATGAACGCCTTTAACACAATTTACAAGCCCCCCACTGAATTCAACGGCAAAAGTCATTGATTTAGAAGGGAGCACAGCCTCGCCCCTATCAAATCTCATTGTTTACCATATTTTTCAATATGTGATTAGCCTACAGTGCTGGTATTACCCATTGTACAGATGCAAGATGGCTGCTGTAGTTGCATAGGTGCAGTGCAGAATCCATGAGCCCAACCTTAGCAATCAAAAGTGTGTACATGGAGAGTAGGGAGTCTCATTTAACTCCCTCCGGCAAGAATTGATCTACTTCTCTTTAAACATGTAAATGTGCTCAGGGCCGCCCAGAGGATTCAGGGGGCCCGGGGCAAAGCAATTTCGGGGGCCCCTTCCGTAAAAAAAAGTTGCAATACTATAGAATACTATATTCTGGTGGGGGCCCCTGTGGGGCCCGGGGCCTGGGGCAAATTTCCCCACTTGCCCCCTCCCCCCCCACCCCCTGGGCAGCCCTGAATCTGCCTGGTTTTGGATCAGAATGGGCCCTGTTTTGGCAAGGACAGGTGTGTTTCAATCCAGCTTTGTGAATGCCATCTGTTGCTCGGTGCCATATTCCTTACACAGTATGCTCCCCCCACCCTCTCCAATAGAAAAATGCTCGTTTTATGTTCAGAGTCCTCGTCAGCCTTCAAACTGCTACACTCTGCGCTAGATTCTGACTAACCCAGTGCAAATATACACGGGGGAGGAGCGGGGAGGATAGCCTGCCACACTCCCACTCCTTGCACTTCCTGGGCACAAGAACTGCACCAGGCTTGGGCTGCTGTTGGATATAGAGTAGCAGGGTGACCAGATCAGATATGGAGACTGATACAGAACCTGACCTGGGCTCCTCCAACGATCCCAGAGACATGATGCTTCAGTCTGGAAAATTCTAGCAGGGGAGGTGCACCTTCTGCCGTAGAACTGTGCCTTCCAGAAACAATCAGATCCTACAGTCAGGCTTTAACTGGCAGTGATAATCATACAATGCTAAGGGAGCAATGGTGACTGTCAAACTCTCTCTCTAAGAGCACTAGATGTGAGAGCTCACCCTTGCAAACTCACTTCCATTCCAACCCTCCCAATCCTTTACCCTCTGTTCAAGGTAACAACCACTAGCATAGCACATAAAAATAAGGAAACTCTCCTCTAATTACTGTGGTTCACAGTTTTGGCACAACCTGCTACCAGGGGAATTTAACCACTCTCCCTTGGTTGCAATAAGTCCTATTGAACAGCTTCTAGGGCTGTTGAGCTTTTCCATCTCATTAAGTGTCATGGCTCGACAATTAAATTCTAACCTGCAACAATTTTAAGGCTGAAACATTAATCAACAGCTGAACTCTAGTATGTTTTTTTAAATCCTGCCGTATGATGTTAACATTTCAGAACACACGCTGGTCATGAAAACAATGGGTATAGTAAGTTACCTTAAATAACCTACAGACTTTTATGTACAAGCCTCTTTCATAGGTTCACTGAGTGATCTTGAGCAGGTCAGTTGATAACTCTGTGCCTCAGTTTCTCCCTCTGAGACATAGGGATAATATTGAGCACCACGATGTGTTCTGAGCTTTAGTTAATTACTTGGTATAATGCAGACAGATGTTGAAATGAGAAGGTGCTCTATATACAGGCTTTTGAGCAACATTGTTTATGTGTTGTCATCTGCTCAAAAACATTAAATATTTTGCAATAGGAGTGGGCTAGTATTTGGACCAAAAGGCGGAGAATAAAGGAGGGTCTTGGGATATAGTCTGGCTGGAGTGAGACTCAGCATCTGATCTGGGGCAAAGCTTTGTGTGTCAATCTGCCAAGCTGCAGATCTAGAAAATGCAGGACCTTACAGAAAACAAGCTAGAGGCTTTGGTGGTTGAACTGTATTGGATAAATGCATTAAGAAAACAAGAACAGCACTTTATGTATAACTAGCATAAAATACAGGTTATTTTGCTCATTTTCTTATGTGATCAATGAGAACCTAGTGTTAAATATTCAAAACCTCCCTGTTTTCCACAGCCCACAGAGAAAAAGTGTCACAGAGACCTTGAATAGTAACAGGAACCACATCTGTTGCAAACACTTCATGCCTTCCTTATTTCTCTCAGAGGAAGTATGTGGCCTGTTTGGCAAGTGTCGTTCTACATGATAGGGTGAAGTTCACAACACTCTCATTTGGCTGGCTGCTTCTCGACCTGATCAGCTGCAGGCAACATAAAAACTCTATCATGCCTGCTCCTTTCGTGAAACATCCTGCAAAGTGGAATACCATGCTCAGCATTTAAAGGTAATCATTGCTCCGATGCTTTCAGGATAGCATTCTCTGCATACTGGGCCAAACCTTCCAGTCCTTATTCAAGCAAAAGGCAGTTTTGTCCCAGTAAACAGTGCAGGATTTGGACTTTAAATATAAAAAGCCATCAAAGAGAGAGATGCAAAAGGTCCATTGGATCCTCTAGTCCCTCTCCTTGCCGGTGTTTGTAAATGTGAAATGAGTGTGAATTATATATTTCTACTAAATATCTTAAAATAAAATGAGAGAGACAGACAGACGGCCAATGGTGAAGCAAACGTTCCCATGCGATAATCTATGAGAAACATCACAGATATAACAGCAGGTTCATTTTTTAAACTCAAATGGTTAGGGATTCGCAAATGAGATTTCTCTGTGTTTTGCATGGTATTTGGATTTCACCATTTGTGCAAACTAGTAAAATGTGTTGTTTCAAATGTATACATTATGGAATGAGGAGTGTGCTGAATAAAAGTGACACACTCCCCTTTGTTTGCCAAAGATGTGTGTGATTTAGCCATACACTTCCTATGATTAATTCTTTGCAAATGCAGGGGTTTAATAAGCAGTTAATGGAGAAAAAACACCCAGCATATTATAAATGATGAACCATGGAATTCCTCATTTGAAATGTGCTCGTTTGTAAGCAGCTTCCTTGGAGAACTGGGATTAGTCATGTTCTTGCTTTGGGCAATATCTCTTGGGCATTCTGAATATATCTTTGAACAATCTCTGGGAAAGCAGATTAGTTTAAGATATGCAACGCTAATCGAAGTACCCAACATGACATTGTCTTTAAAATAGATATTGTGTGTGATAAAACTGAATGGTACATACATTTCGAGCCAAATTTAGATCCATTTCTGCAGGTGCAAATATTTGGTACAAAACTGTGCTCACAATTATTTGAGTCCACAAGACCCCAGTCCTTCAATGAGCTCGATATGGCCTGACCCCTGTGCCTATACGGAGCCCTGTTGAAGTCCAAGGTGCTCTGTTTGGCCCCATACGCAGAACTCACTGTAGGATCGGGGTCGTAGCCCTTTAAATACCTGAGCTGTGGGTGAAATCAAGAAATGAAATGCCAAAGCAACCTGAATTGTGCTTTCAGACAATTGTGGCTACAATTATTTGCAGATGTAAGGATGGCTATGGAGTTGGGACTGAAAATGCAGTTCTTACGGTGAAATTCAAACTTTCATTAGAGCCTGAGTAATTGGTCTCTGTGTGAGGAAAGCCACTCTTAGACCTGCAGACAGACTAAGTGGTGTCAATGCAGTGGCTACCATGCCTATGGGTTGAAATAAGTTTAATACAAGAGTTTGAACATGTTATGAACAGGACTATCTGACAAGGTTGCCTACAATCGCAGGGAACTGGACTTGGTGACCCAGGAGGTCCTCCCAGTCCTGTTCCTAAATAGCAGCTCCAGCAACTCCACTTCTCTATGCAGGATATTGGCCCATTGGAGCTATGCTTTTATAATCGCTCCTTAAGCTTCTCTGTGCCACCCGTTTTGAGATGGGCATAGAAACCTGCCAACATGGCACACAGGGGATGGAACCCTGTGTGTTTGCTCTGCCCACATACCAAGCTTACACAGGGTTTACATGATACATAATGCCTTGAGTATCAGAGGGGTAGCCGTGTTAGTCTGAATCTGTAAAAAGCAACAGAGGGTCCTGTTGCACCTTGAGGTTCTTACCCACGAAAGCTTATGCTCCCAATACTTCTGTTAGTCTCAAAGGTGCCACAGGATCCTCTGTTGCATAATGCCTTGAGTAGACTCTCCACTCTTGGGTGAATTTCAGCTAAACAATTACAGTTTCATAGGCATTTAGTTAGATGACAGAGAATCTGCTCATCCATAAGGCCACAATATATGTTGCTATGCAATTTTCCACCTGTCTTCTAGTGGTGCATGTTATATGCAAAATTCAGGAAAAATCGCTTAGTTTATTGCATCTTGATGCAGCGCACTGTATGTAAGTACACATTACTTGTCTGCACAGTCCACTTGTGTACTGAAGAACCATGTGTGCCACCCTTTATTTAGAGGAATGAAATACTACATAAGGCTGCTGCCCATATACTCTGGACTCCCTTGAACTTACTTAAAAATGCAACTTAAGAGCTGTGGTACAATCCATGAGCAATTTGAAAACACAAACGTGTCTCCCCTGAACGGCTCCCTTCCCATTTTCAAATGCCTGGGAGCAGGGCCGCCGAGGGCGGGTTCGGGCCCCGGTGAAAAAAAAATTTCAGGCCCCCCAGCAAGGGCGGATTGGCTAAACAGGGCCGACGAGAGGGGGGGAAGCCGGGCCCCGGGCTCCCTTCCGGACTGCCGGGCCCCAGTAAGGCAACGGGGGGGAGGGGAAGCCGGGCCCCGGTAATTTGTACCGGCTTTCCCCCCCACCCCCTTGGCCCTGCCTGGGAGGAAAGATGAGCTTTGGAACATGCCCTGAAGTGCATGAAATGTGCCGTTACTCTGGCAAACTATAGTGTGTGCTGAATGAACTGCAGCCCAAAGGCTGCTCTTTGCACTTCAGATAAGTGAATTGTGGGAAAGAGTTGCAACTTTTCATTCACTTCCCAAATTATTTATTTATTTTAAACAACTGTCATTAGTGGCAGTGAAATTTAACATGGAAAATGTCACTGATATATTTTAAAAAGTAGCTGTGGTGACATAAAAACCCTAGCTATAATCGCATGAAGGCACAAAACTTTGCATTCAGAACTTTTTAGTTTTCTAAAGGCCAGGTTCTGCCAACTTTAGCCTCACTGAGCAGTTACCTGACTATGTGAGTTGTCCCACTGATCTCAGAAGGGCTACTCATGGAATAATGTGACAACTAGGACAAATGGAAAGTACGGTGTTAAGGGAGGAATAATCAATTGCACAAATACAAAATGGGAAATGACTGCCTAGGAAGAGGTACTGCACAAAAGGATCTGGGGGTTATAGTGGATGACAAATTAAATGAGAGTCAACAACATAATAGTGCTGCAAAAAAAGAGAACATCATTCTGGGATGTATTAGCAGGACTGTTGCAAGCAAGACATGAGAAGTAATTCTTTCACTTTACTCAGCACTGATAAGGCCTCAACTGAAGTACTGTGTCCAGTTCTGAGCATCACATCTCAGGAGAGATGGGGACAAATTGGAGAGCGTCCAGGGGAGAGCAATAAAAATGATTAAAGGTCTAGAAAACATGACCAACGAGGAAAGATTGAGAAAACTGGGTTTGTTTAGTCTGGAAAAGAGAAGACTGAAGGAGGATATGATAACAGTCTTCAAATACTTAACAGGTTGTTACAAAACAGTGTTGATAAATTGTTCTCCTTACCCACCGAGTACAGGACATGAAGTAATGGGCTTAAACTGAAGCAAGGGAGATTTAGGTTAGACATTAGGAAAATTTTTCTAACTGTAAGGGTAGTTAAGCCCTGGTAGTTAATTATCTAGGGAGGCTGTGAAATCTCCATCTTCGGAAGTTTATTAAGAACAGGTTAGATAAACCCCTGTCAGGGATGGTCTATATAATACTTAGAATCATAGAATATCAGGGTTGGAAGGGACCTCAGGAGGTCATCTAGTCCAACCCACTGCTCAAAGCAGGACCAATCCCCAACTAAATCAAACTAAGTTTTGCCTCAGTGCAGGGGACTGGACTAGAGGACATAGCAAGGTCCCTTCCAGTCCTACATTTTTGCAATTCTAAGAAGGATGCAGAATCTGTCCATATGTTCTCTTAGTTTCAGGCAACTGTATGCTCTGCTAACATGCACATTACATTCAAGGAGATATATTCGTCACTATGCACAAAAGTCTTACATACATCTCAAGTGAACAGTTTTCATTTCCAAAATTTATAAACCTGAACATTCAAGAACACTCTGCATATTTTAATGTGGGTTTAAGCAATGTAACTCCCACTGAAGTGAATGGGAGTCATGAGACTAAAAAGTTTCATGTATTTAAAGCTTTAGGGTAAATTTTTCATTAGGGTCTAAGTGATTTAGGAGTAGAGCTTGCCGGGAATTTTTTGACTTTTTGTTGTTGTTGTTGTTGGAAAAGGCTGACTTGTCAAAACTGAAACTTTTAGTGGAAATGTGTCAATTTCAATGAAACTTTCACTGAGAAGGACTCTCAGGACCAGGATGGAATTTCTGGTCAAAATCTGAGCGAGAGATCGGAATTTTCTGGTCAAAATGAGAGATTATCTAAATCTAGCCCATTGTGAGTATGGACAGCAGACTGTGGCCCCAAGATTTAAGGTGTCTTTGAAATACCTAACATAGACAAGATAGATGAAATCAGTTTTTTCTGCACAGTTCACAGACTGTTTGGTAAATAGAGTAGGCACTGTGCTATAGGATTTGGTTAGGGCCAATGCTGTCAGTTTCTCAGACTAGCAGCCGGAAAGAGATAAAAATCATCCGATTTTAGGTAATGGTGTCAGGACATTTTGTTTTGTTACTATTTTAAACAAGCATTGCTTAGCTATTCTGACTGTGAAACTAGGCTATAACATAAGCCAACCTCTGACTAATGGTGGTTCTATTCTATTCAGCTCTAGATAGGTTCTTATACCAGGTCAGAAAGGAACTCTCTATATATAGTTTAGAAGGAACAAGTTCCATAGCTGCCCACTGCAGTGTTTCATGCATCTTCCTCTTGAGCATTTTGTTCTGACAAGACAAGAGACTGACTAGATGGACCCTGGTCTCATCCAGTTTGGCAATTCCTATATTACTATGGGGACCTTCCAGGATTAGAAGATTTTTGAGCCATTTTTTTTTTTTTTTTTAAATTTCTTTGAGCACCTACAGCAAGACCAGAATTGCGTCAAAAGGAAACTGCAACACAACCCTGCCTGTACTTGGTAATAAAACATCAAAGCCGACATTGACAACAGATACGTCAAGCTAATCAATTGCATCATCACTTCAGAACTCCAAATGTTGAGAAGTACATACACTCAGAAATATATGAGTATATATTCACCATTTTGCTGTGACTTCCTATTATGCTAAGGTAGTGGTAATGGAAACTTTTGCTATGTACAGTACTTCTTAGCAACTTCCCTAGTTGTGGTTTGCTGCTATTCCCCTGATAAAAGCACCAAAGTGGTGAGAGTTTAGCAAATAGATACTCAACTGCATGTAAGACATCAGCTTTCAAAAGCCAACTATATAAAAACCTGAGAGGCTGAAATTGGGTCATTTTTATGCATTGGCACAGCGGGTGCTATCCTGAGTCCTTTTTTATGTCTCCTTTGTTTTAGTTCTGAAGTGCATTGATGAAAACAAAGAGAGCAATGGGAAATACTATGAAAACAACAAGAGCCCCGGCAGAAATAAACGTGCCACCCCAAACTGGTAAGCACTTTTTAATTTCTTTGAGGAAAAAAGTTACTGCATTTTTATTCACCTGTTTGACATATGAAAAAGTATGCTTGAGTGTGCTATGCAAGACCAGAGGTGTACAGTATAAGGTGTTCACTTTTAGGTGAGTTAGAACTCATTCTTTAGGAGTCATTTTTAAAAAATATTTAAAAATATTGTTTTAAATGTTTTAAAAACAATTGCCCTTCAGTAGCACTCTTTGTGATGAGCTTCTCACAATTTAGAAGGCTCAGATCTTCTCCATAAACAAGAAATTGCACATTTGGGGTGTTTCCTGTGCATGTTTTATAAAACCTATTCCCACGTTTTGCTTTGCTCAGGTTTTGTTGGTTTTAATCCCAATCTGGGAACCCTAATAATAATAATTCTGCACACACACTGATCATTTCAAACATTTGCACCAAAACTAATATGCAGCCAACTTTCCACGCTGCTAAAAGTTATATGAAGCAATGACACATTTCAAGGACGGCAGCTACGAAAGGGTGTGCGGCGGGGGCTAGGTTGTCAACTGGCCCTATGTAGACACACAGGGGAAAAAATGTATAAGGCCTCCCACTATGCAACCTGGATTGTGATTCCGGGTGGCAGGGGGAAGAGACTCATGGCATTAATACTCCCCACCACAAGAAAGTAGGTGAGGAATGGGCAGAGCTCACATGTCACAATGTGCTGGCCAGCTGGCACAAGGGGGAAGTAAGCTCGTCTTATAAAGGGATGCAGAAAATTACCCCCCTCCAGGTGCAAGAAGCGACTAGGGGAACAAATATGACTCTGAGTCATAGTTCTTTCCCAGGGCTTCTCCGAGGATGGCCCTTCCTCAGGGCAAGGGATCAATCTGGCCACAAGGGGCAGAAACTCCAGCACTATTTTTAGCACGAGCCAAGAACCAGCACTTCTAGATCATCGATGTTTCAGGAAGCTGAGCAGCTCAGGGATTGATAATGGCATAAGGAGGAAGGTCCCCAGTTCAAATCCAGTTTAGACTGATACTTACTGAAAGTGGTTACTGTCAGATGGCTGGGTTTGTGGTCTGTGGTAAATGAGGTGACAGTCTCAGTCCAGTTCTTTGCAGAGGTGTCCAACTTCCATTCAGTGCCCTTGTTGGTCTTCCCAACAAAAGCAAGAACTGAATGGCCTTGAAAACTGACCTATTCTTTTTCTCATAATCATGGTCCCTTCGGGCTGCCATTGGGGAACATTGAATGGGTAGGGCAGTGAAGTTTGCATTGTTGCTGATCATGCTGTACTTGTTCTGTGGATACACCCAGGACTTTAGGGCTTGATCCAATGCCCATGGAAGTCAACAGCATTCTTTCCATTGACTGAAACAGGCATTGGACCAGGCTCTTCGTCTCTATGGCTGTCAATCCAGCATCTTTCAGACCATAAACTCACATTGCCAAATACTGAATTTCTCCCTCAGTCGGTGTTTTAATGGAGTAAGGGTTTCAGGATTTGGCCCACAGTTTTATAACATTTTAAATAGTTTGGAAAAAATTGTTTCATCCTGGCTCATTTCAACAAGACATCGGTGATGCTGAAACTGAAGGAATGAAACAGAAGGGTAAAGGAAAGAACACAGAAGAGGAAGGGAAGATAAAGTGGACCGTTACTTTGAGTCTGACTAGCTGTTCTGCAGTGCAGTCATACCCCTACATTTCCCCTCCGCCCCCAGTTTTAGTGCTGCTCAATGCACAGACAATGGAGGATCTTGTATTTCAAGCACAGCACTAAGCTAGGGGTATTGCATAAGTGGCACTACTCCAGCAGGCACCTCTGAGTCACAATTCTTCCCCTGCTTCCTCCAGCCTATACCAGCAGGATGTTGCCAGTTGAGCTGTGCCAGCCAGAGAGCAAGGGTGTGGGACCAGAGATGCCAAACCCGTGAAAAAATGCAGAAATTTGGCTTGGTTTTGGCTTAATTGGCTTGTGAGTTGCTTGTTGACTAGTTTTTGGCTTCTTCGTGTTGCTTTTTTTTGATCGGCTCCCGGCAAGCAGGGGCAAGGGGGGGCAAGCTGGGGCAAGCGGGGAGAAAGTACCAGACTGCACGCCAGGGGGATCTAGGTCACAGAGTGTTGGGGTTCTTAGGGATTGGCTTGTTTTGGCCTTGTTTTGAAATGGGATTAGCTTGATTTTTGGCTTATTGTGAAAGTCGGGGTGCTTATTTACCGCGTGAAAGTTGGCAACTGTGTGTGAGACCTGCGCTTTGCCCATTCTTTGCCCCTTCCTGCCCACTTACTCCAGGGAGGGAATCAGCTGGTGTGTAGGTAGCCCCAGTGTCTAGGTAGCCAATGCATGGGTGTTATGGGTATTATGCCCCCTTACTTCCGTATAGGGGTGCATAGTCCAAGTCACAAGATAGCCCTTATTGAGCAGGGTAAGGATATGTCTATGCTACAGCTGGAAATAAGTCTCTCAGCCTGGGACCACTTGTGCTAGTGAGGCTTGGGCTAGTCTGCTAAAAACAGCAATGTAGCCGTTGCAGAATTGGCCAAGCCTTGGGCTAGCCATCCAAGTTCAGAACCAAGGGCTCGGGTGGATCCGAGCTTGCATGACCAACCAAAGCTGGTGCCACAACATCCAGACAACTATTTCTAGTGTGCTCCCTCGAGCCCCGATAGCATGAATCCATTTACCCTGCCTAGGAGGCTCACTTCCAGCTACAGTATAGACGTAACCTAAAGTAGTTCATCTTTAGCTTCATGCCTCACAGGACACCTCGGGGATATAGATTTCTAAAACAACCACGCACCATGTATTCAGGCATAAATACTGTCAACAGAGCACCTGATTCAGTGGAAATAACTGTTCTTAGATTTTTCCTTTGTAACTGTTGGACTGTTCCATTTTAGAGACATCTTATATAACTAATACACTGCTAAAGAAAGGATGGGGTTCAGAAACCTCACTCAGGTTTCAGTTTGACATAACCAGAAGCTTTTTTGGGTGAGGCCGGGCCAAATGTATCAAATCCCTTCAGAGCTTGGATTAGGGGCAGAAACATGCATTGAAATACCAGTATTTGAATTAACCACCAGCAAACCTTAGAGTGATTTTGGTTTTGCAAAACCAAACCCCAGGAAGGTTTGGATCCAGATTTCATTTTAAATGGAACCCCAATGTTCATGAAATAGGGGGGACAGCTGGGGTGGAGAGTTCAGATAAATTAGGTTATTTTGTACCATTTCTAGTGTAAACACAGGCACTTTAAAAGGATGTAGCTGGTGCTATGACCACATCTCCCAGTTCAGAACTAGCAAATTAATGTGCAAAATTGAAACAAAAACAGAAGATAAAAGTGTATGTCAAATAATTACAGATCCTGCAGCCTAGAAACAAAGTAACACATCCACTGATGCATAGCAGAATGCAAGCCACCATGTAAGCAAGCGAGAAGAGCTGATAAGAACAGTTAGTTTTCCACTACATATCTCAGTATGGAAACTAAACCTTGCATAAATAGCTTCATGCTTTTAAAATGTGATGCTAAGATACTTTCATAAAATGCGACCAGTTTAAGCCAATGCCATTTCATTTAGAACTGTCGCTTGTCACTTTGCTTTGGTAATTCAGGGAAGCAGCGTGCATTTTTCAGTGTGTTTTTCCCTATCATTTATCTCTGGCATTTATTTCTCTGCCATTCCTGAGGAGAATTCTACATTATGCACTATGTACACTAAGTCAGGTCTAGTAAGACTAAAGTACAAGGCAGCCTTTCACGGACATAGGGATTTGTGAACTTCTGTTGCATAATGTGTTGCATACCCCACCTATCAGCCTCAGTAATATAAGAATAACCTCTCTCAGCTCCTTCAACTCCCTCTTCCTCAAAGCCCACTACTTTTGGTTCGCCTTCCATTAATATGATTAAGTAATAACAATTATAATTATTATTAATATTAATAATCATCATCATTATAAAGGATTATTGTAGTGTGGTATTGCCAACCCAACTCCCTCCAGGCCTTCGTTCCTGATGCTGGCCCCAGATTTTAATACATTGTGTGGGTTTAAAATGATCTACAGAGAAATTAGAAAGAAACAGACCTAGCAGGAAGTATGTGTGTGCATGCAGGTGTGTGTGCGTGAGTGCGAGCGTGCGAGCGCACACTCTTCTGCTCTGCTCCCGTAATGCACTGTGTTTCTTGTAAGCCCTTTCTATGCTAAATTGAACTGAGACAGCAAGCGCCACGCAGGCCTGGGAGCTGACTCTGTCGTCCTTAAATAAAGAATCTTGTCATATCACATTATTTGAAAATATGGTCAGTAGTTGTAACTTACACTGGGTCACAAATTGTCCCTGCCAGTCCAGCAGAGGCTGCTATGGCCCGGGCGGGAGGAGGGGAGCAGGTAGTGTTTGTACCACCATCACCCTCGCCAGCTATTTTGCCGAAGAGCAATTTTAAACTACCACCAGGGCTCCAATGGAAGCCACAATGTACTATGCCGCTCTCTCCCCATCTATTAGTGCTTTTCTGGCTGGCTCCAGACCCCTTAGTGGAGGAAGGGCTGCAGTTGCCTTCCACTGTCACAACCTTCCTCCATGCAGAATTTCCACCACTCAGGAAGCCTGCACTCTGGGGTATACTGGAAGAAGCCAATGCATCAAGCCCCACATCTGCACTGCGTGCAGAAAGAACCCCACTAAGAGGTCGACCCTAGGAAGCCCTCAGCAGCCTCCCATTGGGAGTTGTAGAAGCTCGGTACATTTTGGGTTCAGCCCTATGAAGATGTGAACACTTGCAGAGTGTAACTTCAGTCCCTGCCGCTTTACTCGCAGGGCAATTCCGGACTAGTGCAGGACGTTCCTCCCAAACTTCCTCCTTTCTGACCTCAGTTCTCAGAAAGACATTTGTACATGAATGAGCAAACCACACAAATTTACTTTTCCTTTTTTTAAAATGAAAAAGCCTCTGTCTTCCATCCCCAAGACAGCTGCAGTGTGGGGGTAGGAGCGCCATGCATCCCATTAGTCACCCAGTCTAGTAACAAACCATAAACATAATAGGAAGGAGACATTGATTTTCTGGTTTCCTATTATTTTATGAAAAGTTCCCCCTCTTACTACACTTAAGGAATCTACTTTTGTACCTTTGAAAATATCAGTAAAGATGTATAATGCAATGAACGATGCCTTTATCTAATATAATGCACCTGATCATCAGCATTACTTATATTGTAATTTAAGCCATTCATGCATGATGGTGTTATTCAACTGAGGCCATTTCCTAATACTATGCATATTTATTCATTTTGCTACTTTCAGACTGAGTCTCTTCTTTGCATATGGTAAGTATTAAACAAGGTCAGTCTGCAGAAGCTTTTGGCTAACTAGAAGTAAAGAAAGATCTACAAACTTACAGGTGCTCGTATTTACAGTGTTGTACCGTAGGCGTTGAGGGTGACTTTCTGAAGACATCCACCCTAGCTATGAATTTTATAATCCTTTATAAATGACATTTTCATCTTTTTCCTAGGTCAGGAGAGCGATATCCTTGCTGTCCTCTGTGATTACCCCTCCCCGGATATAAGCCAGCCAATATTTCACACAGGAGAGAAACTACGTGTGATATCAGAGTAAGTTGTTCCTTTTTAAATTAGCCCCCGATACAGCTGATGTGAGATAGGGAACAGCTTCTGGTTTAGTCATTTGATGCTAGATGAATGCTGTGGTTTTCGTTTCTATTGAACAGGAGACTGTTCAAGGCCACTGTTGCTGGGAAAGTTGCTTATTGCTCAATGTGCAGTTCCAGACGGAGCGCCTCCTTTCAGGCACGCACATAGGGCTCGATTCTGCGAGTGCTTAACTCCCACTGGTAACGCAGGCCACCCAGCACCTCACAGGATTGAGCGATAGGAAATTCCAGGTGCTAAGTCAACGTACAGGGCCCAGTTCTAAAATGTGGACTCATCCTGCATGATATCAAATGGGATTACTTGCATGAGACTGATTCAGCTTTGGATAGGCATTTGAGTACTTACCCAAACTGAACCAATTTTAGAGTTGGAAAGGAAAAAATACTTTATCCTTATCCAAAATTTTCACATAGGTTGAGGGTCTTTGGACTTTAGACTCCTGTTTGGACTCTCAGATAGAGATTACCCTGAGCCATGAATTTCAGATTGGGATCCAGATCACTTTCTCAGAGTTCTGAGGGATGCAGACTTGGAGGTCCCATTCCAACCCTTCTCTAGTGTATTACAGACCGTTAGCCCCCTACACAAAGACATTATACAGCGCTAGATCCCCAGCTGGAGTAAACTGAAGTCAAATGCCAATGTTTTGGAAGTAGTGGAGAGCGGCAGCCAGAGGAAGTTGGCTGTGGCTCCTTGATCTTTGTCCACCTGGTCCTGACAAAAATTAGAGAAGTAACCAGTGTCCTCTAACTTTCATGAGTGGTACAAAGGACCTTACAACAGTGGAGGATCTGGGTTATGGTGCTCTGTCAACCATCCCCCCACCACCCCAGATGTCCCATAAGGAGAAGGGCATATCAGGGGAGGGACCCTGACATAGCAGGTGGAAGAGCTTCCACCAGCTTTCTGATGCTAGAATGTTTCCCTACGCAAGGGCAATTCTCCACCATTGTGTAAATGGTCTTAGCAGACTAGAGATTCCAGCTCAAAATATCTATGCTGATTTAGATCAGCTAAGGTTCCTGCCTCTCTCTCTCTCTCTCTCTCTATATATATATATACACACACACGTTCTGTACATATGCTTCATATACTATATAGTACAGTCTAATTGTTAATATGGAACTTTGAAAACGAGATACATGTAGCACATATTTTTGTTTGTCTGTTATGTACTGATCAACAAGTGCTGAAGTAAGCATTAAATGAAAAGTTCTCTTCCTGTTTTGATTCAGCTGTAGCGCAGAAAAAAACCTTGCAATGTTCTATGCAAGTAGGCACAACTCTCCTAAACAGAGGGTCTATTCTCCCCGCTGGGGTATGTGTGGATGTTAGTGGGAACGATGGGTATGCATACACTAGCAGGAGGTACAGTCTCTCTCAGGTCACTCGAGAAACACACCACTCCGAGAAAGAAAAGGAGAGATGCTAGGTTGGTTAGAGCAGCAGTGATAGGAGAGCTGCCATGTCAAACTCAACCTTTCTATGCTGCACACATTGCTCCTGTTGTGTTATTTTTCTAAGCCTTTTATTCAAACAACTATGAGACAGTTCACAAGGAATAATGCTGAAATTACCACACTCACTTGGGACTCAAAACATTGCTGGTAATCATCTGCATGAGTCAGGGCAGCAACACAAAACACAGAATCTACTCAGAATAGATTACCTGTAATGGTCACTAGTACCTGGAGACGCTTAACAGTGTTAGGTAAGCAGTGCCAGCTTAGCCCCTATGAAGATATAAGGAATACCATTCAACGGAGGTCAGAGGCCAGCAGTTGACTTTCTGGCTGGCTGATTAGCCTTGCCCACTGCACCTGGGAAAAGACCTCCAGCTTAACTGGCTGATCCTAATAAAAGGAGAAGCAGGAAATGGAGGTAGGACACTGCCATACCTCCCAGAGGTTGGAGCTACTGCTGGGAGGAACTGCTCCCAGAAACAAAAGTGGACAGACGGGAGACTGCGAGAAATCCTATTATCAAAAGGCTCTGAGGTAAGAGCCAGGAACTTATCGGGGGGTGAGGGAAAGATGTGTTTGCTGAAGAGACTGGGGAAAAAAAAAAAAAGAGAGAGAGAAGAAAGCACAACAACTGACTGCTAGAAACTATCTTCCTTGGACTGGGTGAGAAGGTTCCAGGCAGAATTCCCCCAGGGACAGAACTGGCTCATCAAGAACAAGCTGAGGTCCAGTTGGAAAAGTGCACTATGAGACAGGCCCCAACCTCTTAGAGTCCCTCACAGTCTGCTCACTCCCTGGGCGTCATTCATTAGGGGCAGAGTTAACTCAGGGTGGAGCTCCGAGTTTGGATAAAAGAAGAAATAGGAGTCTTTGCTCAGGAGAGACTTTTTTTCTGGGCAAGGTTTTGAGACCGAGGGGGTCTCTTTGAATTATTCTTAAGCGGATATGTGAAAATACCACCAGCAAAGTTATTCTCGTGGTATGTTTTACCTCAAATGGAAACAGGAAATCCCACAGATTTCGCACACGCAGTAGCACTTTAGTGAACATGCTGTACGCCAACGGAAGAGCTTCTCCTGTCCACCTCCCTGAGAGGCAATAGCTATGTCAACGTGAGACGTCTCCCACTGACATAGAACTGTTGACACGGCGGGATAGGTTGGTATCACTACATCGCTCAGGGGTGTGGATTTTTCAAACCCCTGAGCGACGTAGTTATACTGATATAGGTTGGTAGTGTAGGCCTGGCCTAAGTGATTTGCCCAAGGTCAGAAATAAAGTTTGATGAAGAGCCAGGAAAAGAACCGAGATATCTTGATTCCCACTTCTATACTTCAGCCACCAGGCTGTCCTATGTATTAGTGCCTGATCTGCAGTTCATTGAATTAAATGAAAAGATTCCCATTGACAACAATGGGCTGTAAATCTAATCTCCAACTAGACTTTATGAATGCTCTGTTTCTAGCTGTAATAAAGATGTTCAATATCGGAAACTTATTCTTGACTACAGGAATAGGTTTCACTACTTAATATTTAGCTTATTTCTGTGGACAATTTAAACAATAATGTAGCAAACAGTGAGATTTAGAAGATGAAATAATGTAAACAAAAGAAACGTAGATCTATGCGTGTGTTTCTGAATACTCAGATTAGTTAACCAATACTGCATTTTAGCCCATTTTCTGCTTTAGCATGTTTCTAAAATGAAAGCAGGCTCTCCAAACGTATTTGACCATACCCCCCTTCTTGCTTTGACAGTGAAGGAGGTTGGTGGAGAGTCCATTCCCTCACTACCGGTCGAGAAAACTATATTCCAGGAAAATGCGTAGCAAAAGTTTACCATGGGTGAGTACATGCTTTCTCCACAGCATTCCAAAACTACAGGTGCTGTTATTTCACACATACCATAGTTTATAGGATCAACTTTTCATCCTTAATTAGGGACCCTAAGTACTATCATAATCCAAATAATATAATAATAAAATATTAAATAAATAATGGAGATAGCCTATCTCCTAGAGCTGGAAGGGACCTTAAAGGTCATCGAGTCTAGCCCCCTGCCTTCACTAGCAGGACCAAATACTGATTTTTGCCCCAGACCCCTAAGTGGCCCCCTCAGGCATTGAACTCACAACCCTGGGTTTAGCAGACCCATGCTCAAACCACTGAGCTATCCCTCCCCCCTAATAACACCCACTAACACCACCACCACCAGCAGCAACAGCCTGCTAGAAAAATCTATGTCAAGTAGAGATGACCTGAATTAAATATCTACATCTGAATTCCTTTGAACTTTGGGGATATTTCAATCCAGATCTAAATTTAGCAGCTGTTTTTATCAAAGCAAAACTCCAGTTCCAAACACCCAGAAACTTCTGATCCACTTCTGGATCCAAGCTGTGAGTTTTGGGCCCATCTCTAATTTTAAGACACTGATAAAAAGCTCCAACTTATAAGAACTGGGGTGAAATTCACTGCTACGCACAAGGCCTATGCACTATTTAAGTCTCAATTAAGACAATGTGGTGGCTTGAGCGGGTCCCTGGGCTTGTCTTCTGCATAGGGGTGAATTCCCCCCCCGGTGAGGGAAAACTCAGTCTGAGACAAAACTGGAGTTTGTGTGAAAAACAGACCAACTAGAACAAAAGGGGAACTTCAAAAGGCTAATGAGATCATTCAAGAATGGAATCCCTGCACATTAAAATAGATACTGTAGGTTCAGAGGTCAGTTACTGCCCTCAGCCCCAACTGAGGAAATCCATTAAAGCATCTGCTTAAGTCTGTCACTATTCAGCAAAGCATTTTACCCGCTTCACTTTGGGCAAGTCCTTAAATTCTATTGACTTCAATGGGAATTAGCCCTTGCTTATAGCTAAGCATGTGCTTAAGCCTCCTACTGAAGGTATCAGATACCCGACAGTAGGTGGTAGAGAAAATCAGCATGCCTGGTTCTACTCTCCCACCGGTAAAGCTCATTGAATTAAGACTGGTGTAAAACCAGAGTAAAGTGAGATCAGAATCTGGCCTAGCATATGCAGAATAATTACACCTCTGTCCCTGGATTAATAAATGTGGGTAACGACTCACAACAAGAAAAGGTTTAGTTATTTAAACTCAGTGACTTTTTTTTTAACACCAGTAAATGTTAGTGTTTCAAATTAATCGAGCTTGAAGGGTTTTGCCCTCTCTTATAGGGCCATTCTTAATGAAATTACTGGCATGAGTGAGAAGAGCATGAGTGCCCCATAAACTGAGGAAATAATCCCGGGAATAGTTAAGAAAGCAACAGCGGAAGGTTACAGTGTCATGTTTGCAGTCCTTTTCTAGCTAGTCCTGCACTTTAAGGGCAACACGCTGCTCTCCCTCTCAGCCATGTCATTCTAGAACGTCTTTTCCTGTTTCACAGCTGGTTATTTGAAGGGCTGGGAAGAGAAAAAGCAGAGGAACTTCTACAGCTTCCCGACACCAAGGTTGGCGCCTTCATGATTAGAGAGAGCGAAACTAGGAAAGGTGAGAAAACATAACATTCCCCCCCCACACCCTGAATCTCAGACTGCGGCATCTCCTTTCAACTGGGCGTTCCATAGCTCTTAATTCTCTGCCTTTTTCACTTCACACACATCAGGCCAGAATTCTAAACCATATGTAATAAAAAAATAACATACGGCACAGCGCAACATCTTCAACAATCACCTACCTCACAAGCAGTGCTGGAAACATGGAAAACCACGGCTTTGGAGAGTTCCCTAATCACTGGCACATACAAAACATTATTTAAACATTGTTTATTTGGGTGGTAGCACCCAAAATGCCCCAAGGTCCCAAGCCATTTCAAACAGAGAGGAAGACCCAAAGGATGGGTAAAAGGGTCCCAGCCTTTGACTCAGTCCACAAAAAATACACAAAGGTGGGGGTGGGGGTGGAACGGAACGTAAAATACATAAAAAGTAACTAAACACATTTCCTATTTAGTTGTGTGGTTGTTTTGTTTTCAACTAAACACTTGAAATTTTCTTCTGACCACCCTTCCACCGCAAAAAAAAAAAAAAAAAAAAAAGGGGGATATACCTATCTCATAGAGCTGGAAGGGACCTGGTCATGGAGTCCAGTCCTCTGCCTTCACAGAAGGACTGTTTTTTGCCCCAGATTTCTAAATGGTCCCCTCAAGGATTGAACTCACAACCCTGGGTTTAGCAGGCCAATGCTCAAACCACTGAGCTATCCCTCCCCCTGACTAGCTGGTCAGAAAATGGGCTCCTCCCCTAAGGAAAATTTTAACTTTTTGTTAAAAAATCAAAACCTAAAATATTTCAGCCAAAACCCAAAAAACATTGATTTGGGTGGTGCCTCAGGGGAGTTGTTATGTGGGTATCTCATACCCTCATTCTCCTCTGTAGGCTCGGATCCCTGGCTGAACTACATCTGCACAATGGTCTCCTCTCTTGTTGAGCAATGCATGATGGTGGCCCTGACCATAGTATTTCATAGGAGATATAATCTGGCTAGGGAGCACAATGTTTCAGTTTTTGTGTGTGTTTTTTTGACAAACCATCAGAGTTTTTCCTCGGAAAGCAGACTCTTCATGAAAAATTTTAACAGTAAATTAGGTTTTTGACAAAACAAAACATTTTTCGGAAATTTTTCATCCAGCCTGAATTTAAATCCCCTCACAGCAATTCCCAGCTTCAGTTCTAATGAGTGTACTCTTCCTTCCTAACAGTTGGTCCCTTACCACCTCACTTATAAGTTAGATAGGAACACAAAGCGCATTCATTTTACAAACACATGGAAGTTTCACGCCCAGTGGGAAGGACGGTGAACAAATGTTACTGAGTCACCTGGCATATTTTTAATTTTGCTAGGTGCAGGATGATAAGCACAATATAAGAACATGAATAGAATAGGGCCCCCTCTGGCCTGTTAAGGAATGGTATTAATGGGTTTCAAAGGGAGTGTCCACAGTAGTCCTGCCCACATGGCTCCGATATAGGGCTTCCAAAAATTGCAGGGTGCAGAATTAAATGGGAAAAGATCCTCAGAGCTCCAGGGAAAGACAGCAAGGGGAAGAAATTAAATAAAAAACAAACAGGTGAGGATTTTCAAAAGTTCCTAAGGAATCTAAGTGCCCAGCATCTAACCCCTTTGGGCCCTTTTGAAAATCCTACCAACAAGTTTCAAGGAAAAATTGTTGGAGCTTTAGAGTAACTCACCATCAGGGATTTAGGGCTATAATCACCGACCCTCTGCTCTATCTGTCTCTATCTGAGATCTTTAAATCAGAAAGGTCATTTAGCTTTTTCAGATTCTTCGAGGGCACACCTGTTACTGTGGCACCACATTTCAGAGCTGGTCTGACTTTAGTCAGCAGCCACAGAGGTCTGTGAAATGCGTCTTTGTTTTCCTAGGATTGTGACTACTTGATGTCATTTGGTTCTCCTGTTTCTGCAGGATTATATTCATTGTCAGTCCGGCACAGGCAAGTGAAACATTATAGGATCTTCCGCTTGCCGAATAACTGGTATTACATCTCTCCACGGCAAACATTTCAGTGCCTTGAGGACCTTGTGAATCACTATTCAGGTAAGTCCCTTGAGACTTGTAACTGCAGGAACACAATATGTTTCACCAGCAATGGTAAAATATCATGCAGTGCATGGCACAGGGGAGTCCTGGGACCTGACTGGGGATCTTAGGTGTTAGTGTGGTACAAAATAAATAATAATACTAATGATGAATAATAGAGAAATTTGGCTTCTGCCCACTGTACTTAGTCTGAATCTGTAAAAAGCAACAGAGGGTCCTGTGGCACCTTTAAGACTAACAGAAGTATTGGGAGCATAAGCTTTCGTGGGTAAGAACCTCACTTCTTGAATCTGAAGAAGTGAGGTTCTTACCCACGAAAGCTTATGCTCCCAATACTTCTGTTAGTCTCAAAGGTGCCACAGGACCCTCTGTTGCTTTGTACTTTTTTTACTTCACTTACTCCCCCCCCCAATTCATATCTCCCACAGCATTCCTCCACTATTCATCCAGCAGAAAGAAAGACTACAGCTCAGCTGAGTACAGGCAGTACAGATAGACAAAGCCATGTTAAATGAAACCAGCCTCTGATATGGTAACAGCTACCATTGGTCAATGTAGTGTCACAACAGCATTTTCCCCCCTGGAATGATGTGCCAACTGTATTAGCTTGTTCACACCTATCATACTACACAACCATGTTTGTATCAGTGCGTGCTGGGAAAATTAATCAGTTACTCTGTTATTGCCTTAGCTGCTTAGTTCTGGATTTATATTAGTGCAGTTCAGAGCAAAGATGGCCTAAGACCTCAAAGTTTACGTAATCATTATGGACTAAATTCTGATCTCAGTTATCCTGATGTCAGTCCAGAAAAACTATATTGGTTTTAATGGAGTTACTCCAGATTTATGTCAGTACAACTCAAATCAGAAAGTAGTCTTATATCAAATACCATAGTTAAGTAAGTGCTGCAATGACATCATATGAAAACCAGAAAAGTTTAAAATGAAAGAGGAAGAAGGTTTGGAATAAACTAATCACACCGTACTTGTGAAGAATAAATGGTTCTAGTCTTTCAATTAATAACAACAATGAAATCATTTAAAAGGTGTGAAGCCACAATATTTGCATAATGCTGGCCAAATTGAAATACTGTGTCTAGGCCAAAAAGCCTACTTTTAAGTAAGGAAGGAAAATGTTCTGTTTAATAACGTGTATGCTGATGTAGTAATATGATAAAAGGAGTTTTTTAGACCAGCTTGTGGAAAGAAGCAGTAATAAACTTGACAGGATACTTCTCTTTTCTGAAATGTTTTAGTTAGTTGATTTTTCCCTTTAAAAAAAAAAAAGTATTTCTGTAAAGGAAGGACATGAGAATCTGAAACTTTATAATCCACAACATCTGGATGACGATGATCAACATTTTGTCTCTGAATGACTTTCCCCTCTCTGAGAATATGCAAAATTGATAGTGAAATAAGTGTATGGAACCCCCCCCCCCAGAATTTACCAATTACATGGTGCTATTCATTAGCACAGGTTAGAGCAGTCAAGGGGCAGCTCTACTTTGTACATTGGAATATTTTACAAGTGTTCATAGTGGTGATCATGTGTTGATGCTTTGGTTGGGTAAGTTACACATGACGGACCTGATTGTCTGCCGCTTTGTCTTTTGTATAGTCATGTACAGCAGTGCAGAATGAGAGCAGAGTAGGTGGAAGTACTACTCAGTCAGAATAGTGGCATTTTACACCCATGTTGTGCCCCAATGGTTAGTTCACTGGCCTAGGATCGGGCAGACCAAGGTTCAAATCCCTGCTCTACTACAAATTTTCTGTGTGACATTGGGGAAGTCAGTCTCTCTATGCCTCAGTTGCTCACCTATGAAAGGGGGATAATAGTCCTTCCCTTCCCACAAAGGCTTTGGGAGGATATATGCATTAACGATGATGAGGTGTAAGGTAATGGATGCCATACAAATACCTCAATTAGGTATAAGTGACTATGCAAGAGGCAAGGCAGTGCAAAATCCGGCTCTATTTTTCCAAATCAACACCCCTCTTTTGTCTGATATACCCAGAGTCCACATTCTTCTGCATACCCTCAACAAGCTATGTGATACAGGGTGCTTCTGAATACCAATGCTTTAACAATATAACTAAATGAAAAGCCTCATTATACATGTTTAAATTGTGCTAGAATCCTGGATGTGCTCATCTCAAACAGGAACCTAATTAGGAAAAGAACTAAGTTTCTCAAGAACACGGCATCATTATCAACTTGCAATGTTTATATTTCAATCCATTCTGCCCCCACCCACTTTACTGCACCAATATTCCCTCTAATGTTTTACATCCATGTGCGGAATGAATTTTGTTATGTGCACCAATATGGAGGTGATGTGTGGTGCAGGTGGGGCCGAGGAGTTCAGAGTGTGGGAGGGGGATCAGGGCTCAGGCAAAGGGTTGGGTACAGGGCGTGAGGGCTCTGGGTTGGGGCCAATGATGAGGGGTTCGGGATGCAGGAGGGGGATCAGGGCTGGGGTGGGGAGAGAGGACTCCCCCCAGTCCTCCCTCACCATAGCAGCGCAGGGCTGGGTGAGAGGCACCTCTCCTGGGCTGCAGCTCTGGCAGCCCTGGGCTGGGCAGGGGCTCTCTCCCCGGCAGCTCTGGCAGGGTGGGGAAGGGCAGGGCTGGGCTGGGCCCAGGCGGGGGTGGGGCTCCTCTCCCCAGCAGCTCCAGTGGAGCTAGGCCGGGGGAGGGGTGCCTCTCCCCAGCTGCGTGGCTCTTGATAGCCTGCTGAATGACCGTGCAGTTTACAGGGAACTTAGCTGCATACCATCATTGCCACAAATAGAACTATTTTTTACTCACTATGGCTGATATTCACCCTGAGCCCAAAGCCAGCACAAGGTTCAACTATTCTCAAAATGGGGCTTAGGTGGGAGATACGTTGTGCGCAGGCCTCGTATGGCCTTATGCTCAGGGGTGTTATCATTACCAGAAACGGTGTGGTTAGCTCTAGAAAGTCTGATATCCTCAGCAGTTACACTGGAGTTATAGCAATGTAAAAACTGTGGTAAGCAATTAGGCCCAAACATAAGTACCAGCATGTTACAATAAAAAGCCTAGTAACAAGGAACAAAACCACCTAACACAGTATGCCATAATGCAATTCAACAATTGTATGCCACAGTGTCCAGCGTCTAAATGACTATCCTACTTACCACACACACATCTCCAAGAACGTTTAGTGGAGAAAACATTGGTGCTAGAAAATGAGACACTATTGGGCAATATTGGATAACTCATCCGGTATTGGTTTCTTCATTCAGAGGTACCTGATGGTCTGTGCTGTGTCCTTACAACACCCTGTCTTGCTCAGTGCACTAACAACAATGCAGTGAGGAACCAAGAACCGCCTGTGGTGATGAGGAACAAAAACTTCAACTGGAAAAACATTGACAGGTACCACATCTTCCATACAGCATCTGAGTCTACATGCTTATTTTCAACATGTTAAATATATACTTGCAATTACAGAAAATAAGAAGAAGCTATTCACGTCTGCTGAGGTCAATATTAAGGCTTAAGGCTGAAATTTCCCAAGCCACTGAGGGCTTTGTAACAGGGGAATTGGGCATCCAAATCTCTCAGGTGACTGAACATTTCAGTCTAAGTGTTCACTTATGCAAATTTTGGTGCATTTAACTACCTCCACAGATTCTTACTGGCAGATATAGGGCTGCTATGGGTAACGTGGTTGACAATAAAGTCTGCCAAGGATATTCCCCCAATAAAGATATACACACACAGATTACACCGGCTGAGAATCTGGCCTACTATATCTAAGAATGAATGCACATAATCTGAAAAAGCTTCAACTTGCCCAAATTGCAGAAACACAGGCCACCACGAACACATTATCCCAGAGTTCAGCTCTCTTCACTGGCTTCTAATTTAATACAGAGCCCAGTTGAAGGTCTTTGTCATGATATTCAATGCCCTCCATGGGATTTGTAGAACCATGAGTGGAACTGGAGAAAGAGGGTCAGTTTTCAGGAGGGAGATAGTTTGGCATCACACCAGAGGCTCAGGTAGGTGCTATCAGACAAAAAACAAGCCTTTCAGCATAGAACACATCTCTATGCATGCTCTGTAGAGATCTCTTTCCTACAACTCTAGCTGCCTGTAGCTAGATCTAGCCACCTGAGAGATCACCCCTCCCTCCACAACTAGATCCTACCAAGACAGTTACTTTCCACCTAACCTGTGACACTGTCAACCAGTGTGGGAGGGACTCATGAAAGCATGGAGCTGGGATTGGACAGAGGAAGCTACTCCCACAAGAAATAAGAATGACCACAGAGAAATAATCAATTTCAGAAATACATGCTCAACTCATTTCTTCAATGTAAGCTTCTCTCAATAAGCTATGCAGCCCCCTCCTCTCGTCAAAACAACCGCATTCACTTGCTCACACAGACAAAACCCACACGCTACTTGAGCAATTCCTCCTACAAGCTGGGAAGAAAGAGAGACTTTCGTTCTTTTTTTCTGTATTTTAAATACATCAAAGTTGCTCAGATATTACTGTGATGAGGGACATTTAAGGAAACAGAGGAGACACAGAATTGATCACAATTAGCTATGAGCCAGGAGTGGTTTCTTTTATGCAACCATGTAGCACTAACAAACTAGTAAGTCCAGTATACGTATCTGAAACGTTAAACGTAACTTTTTTTTTTTTAAGGCTGCAGATAAGTAACGAAGAACCAGAAAACACACTGGCCATGGATGATTCCTGTCTCAGCTACGGCCTCAGGGAAAGTATCGCCTCTTACATCTCCCTAGCAGGCGAGGACAACTCTTCCTTTCTGAGTAGCAGAAAGAAAAAAAGCCAGTCTCTCATATACACTGGAAGCAAACGCAAGAGTACCCTCCATTTGCCAACTACATATTATGAAGAATGAACTTGAGACAGATGCAGTCCACAGAAAAAGAACTGAGTTGTAAGAGCAAACCATGATCACCAGGCAGTCCTACCACAGCTGAAAGACACAAGCATACCAGCGGATGATCAAAGAGGAGATTGAAGGAAATGAAGCCAAAATTAATGCTGGTTTTGTGTTTGTATGGATTTTGAATGTTAACCAGATACTTTAAAAAAATACCATCTCAGCTACTATGTACATAAATAATAACACTGCACCTTTAATTTGCTCATGCACAGGTTATAATTTAAGTTGAGAGAGGAACTCTAACTAAAAAATGATAAAGTGAAGCAAATGACTACTCAACAAAGGTGAAATCACCACTGCACCAAGGGCCAGAGTGAGGTTTAGGCACCACTTAAGACTCACTTGAGCCTTCATACTAGGCCTTATGTTGGCACCATCCTCAGGAGTGAATATCACACAGTGTTATTAGAAAAGGATGGGTTTGCTGTTCATCACCTTTTCTGCGTCATTAGAAGACTCTCAGCAATAAGACTATTCTCTTCTGAATGCAAAGTTATTTCCATCTCTGCTGCAGAGAAATCAGAAACTCACTGGCTCCCCAAAGACAATTAAAACGCAGCTGGTATCTAACTTCCAAGAACTGCTTTGGTGACACTGAATCTAGACTGAATTTCATCTTCTTGGAAAAAAACCAAAACAAACCTGCTCTTCGCAATGGTTTAACTCAGTTGCTGGCAATGCCAAGTGAAATCACAAGACAGAGCAAGCTTGGAGTTGTTCTTCGCAGTGAGCTAAATGGCTTCAAAATGGATACATGGGTGTAACAGAGTAGAATTCAGCTGCACAGGCCCAATCTAGTAATATACACCAGGAAATGTTTTAAAGTGAAATTTAAAGTATGCTCAGATTAGGTCCTACAGTCATAGTGAGTTGCAGTATGTCTGAAATTTGTGTGAAAGTGCTCAGATTTCAACTTAATTTCTTGAAGGCTACATATATTTATGTATAATATTTATATTAAATGCTTTTTATTTCTAAACTATATAATAGTTTAACAGCAACAGGTACAAGAGATTTTTTTTTCTGTACATCTTTCTGAAAAGATACATGAAATAGCAATAAGAGAGGGGTTCCCAAACTTTTTAACTGCATAACCCCATTTTAATGAAGTATTTCCTGCCAGGACCCCAGGCAGGATGGAGGTCACACCACAGAGAGGATACCATTTTGCTCTACAAAATTGCATCCTCAGCACACTGTGACCTCATATGTATGGTGCATGCGAAGTCACTCTGTGCAGAGGATGCCATTTAGTTGAGTAAAATGGCATTGTCCATGCATTGTGACTTCACACACACTGTACATGGGAGGTCATGCTGTGCGGACCAAAATGGAATCCTCCGCATGGTAGGGATGGCCGTGACCCCATCGGTTGATGGCACGACCCCATTTAGGGTCGCAACCCACAGTTTGGGAACAGCTGCAATCAGATATTACCTAAAGCCATCTAGTGACAAATAGATTGAACCATCGTGGACTAGAGTATCTTCTGATGCACGTGTATCTTTTCTGTAGGTCTGTAAATGAGATCACAATTTGGCCCTTTGAACCCTGATTCTCTAGTGCCTTCAGCTTCAGGGGAGTCATTTACCCCTGTAGGAATAACACTGTACCATCCATGTACATGAATTGAGAATTTTGACTTTAACACAGCCACTCTGCACAGGTCTAAATGACTATCCAAGGTAGGGATCACTGAAGAACTGGGTCCTTTATGGATATCTTCTGTACTTGTTTCTTAACACAATCTGTGTATGTGATAAAAGTTCACAATGATCTATGTAAACAGTCCATAGTCTGATTAAAAACATTTGGGAACAATAAAACGTGAATGTAACTTACTTACAAATAGCGACCACCACAAAACAAAATAGACTCAGGAACTCTAGATGTTTGTACACTCTGATATATTGCTACTAAGGGGTCGGGCTCTTAACCAATGAAACATATATGTGAAGCATTACCATTTTCTAAAGCATGTCTTTGTATTTATTCCCCATTAAAATAATATGTAATCGCTATTCAGCTCTATGTTAAGTTTGTTGTCTATGGTAACCTGAGGGTTCATTAGCATAGAGGCATGACAACACACACTCTTAGCTTACTAGCACACCCCCCTCTTTGTGTATGAATATTTCAAGAAAATACTTTAATATTTACAGTACAGTAATGAGCTGTCAAACTCATTCTAATGACAGGGATAAATTACATTTTTAATTACAGTTTGATGGCTGCTACTACAAAGTTAGGATCATATACCACCCTCCAGATAGCAGATCTCTCACTGATAACAGTTAGGGTTTTGCACAAAGATGGAGGATAACTATACTTTTAGTTAGGCCTTGTGTAAAACTTTCAAAAGCAGCTAAGTTACTGTGGAGCGTAAGTCTCAGTTCCAAAGTGACTTCAGTGCATATGTCTCATCTAAAGTCCCTTGTCTCTATCAAAGTTCCACTGGTTTAACTAAAGGTGGATATTCACTGACTTAGTTATTGCATGCAGTGTAGTTGTAGCTAGGGTGACCAGATGTCCCATTTTCAAAGGGACAGTCACGTTTTTGGGGACTTTTTCTTATATAGGAGCCCCCCACCCCCTGTCCCATTTTTCCCCACAGTTGCTATCTGGTAACCCTAGTTGTAGCCATGTTGGTCCCAGGATATTAGAGAGACAAGGTGGGTGAAGTAATATCTTTTATTGGACCAACTTCTATTGGTGAGAGAGACAAGATGGTCTAATAAAAGATAAAGATAAAAGGTTCCATCGAGACTCTTAATTTGATTTAAATCTTGGTCATATCAATTTCTTAACTCAATTCCTTACCTCATTAAGCTAAATGGATATTAGTCAGGTTTAAATAAAACAGAGCCCTCACAGAGTTTTGCACTGGTTTAACTAAATCAGTTTTCAAATGAATTTGTTAAATCTGTTACAGAGCAGACACACACATTCCCTGTGCTCTCTCAGGTGCGACTTTCAGCATAGACAAGGCCTTGGTTATGTCATACCTCCCAGCCTGCCAAGATCAAAATGTGGGATTCAATATGTGACAAAGACCATAATGAGGGGGACAAAAATGATTCATACTGGAAAGTTAAAATGCTTAAAGGGATTTATTCATTTCATGAAAATAACTCTTCCTAGAAACTTAGTTTCATGGTTCCTTATTTCTGGCATAACTAATTTTCACCCCCACTCTCCAAAAAAGTGAGAGAACACAATATTGATGTTGAACTTTGGGACTAAAATAAGTAACATTCCTCAAAATGAGATAACTTGGAGAGGTATGAGTCAAGTCATAGTTGGACTCACTAAATGAGAAAAAAAAAATCAATGCACTGTTAGGACCAGTGCTATTTCTGCCCTTTGTTCGCTTGGCCAATTGCAAATTCAATTATCCATTTTGTATGGAGATACTGCAGAAATTGTACATGCAACTCAACTGCACCTTTAAATCATCATTGTTCGTTTTAAGAATTAACTTCAAGTTGAGATGAATGGGGACACTTCTTTTGCAGTGTGAAACAGTGGAACATGCAATCCCTGTCAGCAAGTTACTGTCGCAACCACAAAGACTAGAAACTTAGTTTTTTTAAAAAGTGAAAATTAGAATGTGAATCTCTCATGGGACTGGCAACATACCTCAAGGACGACAGATCCTTCAAAGAGGCCGGATGTTTGGCAGATCAGCTCTGTAGTCTAAAAAGTGCTGAACAGCAATAATATTTGCAGAATGGAAACTCTATAAATTATGAACCAGTTCTGTGTATATACACATGAAAAACCACAGTGACAGGAATCAAAATGTCAGTTTGATTAAATCAGTCACTTAAATGGGTTTTACCGTGTGTTTGTAAAATGCCTAGCAGAAGGCAATCCCAATCTCAGTTGAGTCTGCTAGGTGCTATTATACAATAATATATTTTAGTGAGGCTAAAATAAAATACAAAAATACAAAAAAAAAAAAAATAAAATATATATAATGTATAGATGTATAGAATAAAACCAGCAAGCACTCTCCCTAGTTCTGTTAACATTGATTCATGTCTTTTCCCTTGGTATCCACTACTAAGATACAGAGGAATGGGACTCACCATCAGCAACGCCCTCTTGAAGAGATTCGAATCTGCTGCACCTGCAAGTAGGTGGATGCTGGTAATGTCTGCCCCACTACGATCAGCTGCTATTGAAATCTGACTTGGATCTCCTCCAAAGCTAGCAATGTTCTTCTGCACCCATTTCAGAGCTGCCACCTGATCCAGAAGACCCCAGTTTCCACGGGCCACACTAGAACCTGTTAGACGATATGGGAAGAGGTCAATTATTGCTCTGCAAGCAGACATGAAATACAGGCGAGACCCTTGAACATTGAAGTGGAGGAATGATACATTTTTAATATCAGTCCTATATCTGGGACTGGATAAAACCGATATCACAGTTTATAGCACCTTCCTCCATGGCAGTCACTGTATAGACAACCCCCCTTAGAGCTGCCTCCATCACAAGAGATAAAAGGAGACAGTTTTCATTTCTCTGTGCCTTATTCCATGGGGTTCAATTTAACCAGTCATTAAAACCAACTGGAATGTTTCTATTGACATCAGTGGGATTTAGACTGGGCACTGGATGCCAGAATGGGAACCCTGGAAAGAGAAATCTCCCCTACCAAACAGGTCGGGCACAGACAGTGACCACGCAAGCTTTTCCATTTCAACCCCCGGGTGGGGGCATCTTATCTAAGGCCTGGGGCACACTTACAATTTAAGCTGACAGCTGTAGTGCTCAGGGGTGTGGAAACAACCTTCCCCCCACTCCAAGCTCCAGGGCTATGCTGACCTAACCACAGTGCAGCTGCAGCTCGGTTGATGGAAGGATACTCCCGCTGACCTCGCTACCGTCACTCTGAGGGCGGGGGTGTGGGTGTTCCTACACTGACAGGAAAAACCCTTCCATCACCGTAGGCAGCACTCCAGGGTTATGCCGGCGTAGCTACGGCGCCATACCTATGCTGCCAGAGCCTAGTAGTGTAGACTCAGCCTAAGAGCTCGGCTGCATCACTGTTACAACCAAGCCAGGGGACTTTGTGGTTATTCATTATTTGTTAGGCACTGGCAACATACTTGGCCCTGTACATGACACAAAAAAATTACATGCCCCAAAGAGCCTAGAATGTAACAGACTCACTAAGGCAAGTTGCAATGGAGAAGCGTCACAGGGCAGTTCTTCAGCTACCCAGTGAGCAGCACCGCCTAGCCTGCTTTCGTAGTCTCCTACTCACAAACACACAGTCTGTCTTTTGCACCATGCGTACCCTCAATCCTCAATTTCCAAACATAGCAGGATGTAGCACAGGTATACAGTAAGCAGAATCTCCCGAACAGCTTTCTTTCGTCCCCCCTAGCTCACGCACTGAGATCCTCCCAATGATATATCCTCCCAGTTACTGAGCCAATTGTCTCATTAGCCCAGCTATTATCACCAAGTGTCAGCCATCCCCACTAGAAACTGGTTGTTTGTATGCAGTTACGTCTGCAGCCTTCTCTGGGCTGCAGCAACTTCAGTGCGCAGGGTGCTACAGCCAGCACTCTGTCACAAGGAGCCATGGGATGGTCTTCACTTCGAATCCCCCGCCACATACACAGTATACCACTTCCACCCTGGGGGTGCAGAAGACATTTGGCTGGATGGCCCAGATTGGGGGAGGGGTGAGATTGCAGCTAGATGGAGCAGAATAGTTGAAAGAAGATCCCCAAGTGCAGCATATCATAGAGAGACCATATTAGGAGGTGGAGGGTGTAGGGAAGAAGGTGGATGACACGTCAGAGGGGCAGGCGTGAATAAACCCATAGAGAGCACTGGGAACCCTGAGGACAATTTGAATTGGACTGGGAGATGGCTATTGGACATATATACTGTAACTTACGGTTTTGTGTACTGAACCTTTAAATGTCTAGTGGTCTGCTACACACTGCTGCTGTTTTGTGTTCGGTTCAGATGCAGCCAGGTATGGAGGGGACACACACTGTGCTCTCTGGGGGAGACTTAGTGTTATCCTTTTTTTGCTTTGTGTTTTCCCTCATTCTAAAATAAAAGTCATTTAGATTTAAAGTATATGGGAAAACATAACAGACAAAGCCTTTGAGTGCGATGGAAGACTGGGGGAAATATGGTCCCATTTCCCAGTGCAACAGAGCAGTAACAGTAGTGATAATAATAATACATAGATCTTATCAAGTGCTTTTCTTCAGTAGATCTCAAAGCACTTCACAAAGGACGGCACTATCATAATCCCCATTTTACAGATGGAGAAACTGAGGCACACAGAGGGGAAGTGACTTGCCCAAGATGACCCAGCAGGTCAGTAGCAGAGCCAGGAATAGAACCTAGATGTCCTGAGTCCCAGTCCAGTGCTCTAATGTCTATAAAAGAAGGAACAGTGGGGGGAAGTGTTGAGGGCATCACTGATGAGTTCTGCAGCAAGGTCGAGCCAAGCACATGAGATGAAATCCTGGCTCTGTTGAAGTCAATAGGCGCTTTATCGCTGACCTCAATGGGTTCAGGATTTCACTCGTTCTCTGGCAACGTTCTGGAGATGATTGGAAACAGCAGGCTAACAATTAACACACCATGAGAGCAGCAAACTACAGATGAAACTTTTCTTCAAAGCCTCTGTAATATATTAGTAGCATGTTCCACTCCACTCCCAGAGAATATTAACGAAAATATAAGAGTGGCCAGTTTATACAAAATGAATAAAATGAACGGCTTTTCCAGCTGCATGGATTGCCAGGAGAAAGAGGGTTTTATTTAGTAGTAACAACAATACACCCATACAAAATCATGAATGTTGTTCTGTTTTCATTTTATATCTGCCTACTGGGACTTTTCTGTCTCAATGAAATTAACCAAAAATCTACACTCCTCTATTAAAAAAAGAAAACAAAGTACTACAGTATCTCCCAACAATAACCCAAAACATTACAGCTTAGAACAGAGACACTGAAGCTATGATTCTACAATTACAGGAGGTTTTGTTTGTTTGTTTGTTTTTTGTTTTAAATATAATAAGGGAAGGGCAGCTGAGGTAGCAGACCAGCAAGCTATCATACTGTCTACAGACCGAGGCCAAGATTTTCTAAATTGAGTGCCTCAAGTTAGACTTCTCAATCCATATTTAGTTACCTAAATAGGTAGCTTCGTCTTCAAAAATGCTATCTGCAGCTCTCAATACTTACATTCTTGTAGCATCTTTTCCTCCTGTACCCATCCTGTCCTGCCCCTTTCCATATAAATTACAACCCTCTGGATTCCCTTGCATCCCCTTGCAGTCTTATAACTAAAATACAATATGTGTTTTAATACAACCAACTGATACATCATCTCTGTGGCCCCATATAACTGTTTGACATAACAACCATGAATTTTACAATTCGCCACTCACAGCCCTTTTGCAAATGAGAAAAGCCGAGAGCATTCTAGTACCATACGTTCCCCAGGACCACCCAAAGGACAGCCAACTATTCAACAGTGCCCGAGAGTAACCTGATATTTTAAATGCGGGATGGTTTTGGCATTAGTTTCCCAATGACACTTTTTTCTAAAAAAACTGGAACTTAAAGCTATAAAAGCAGAAATAAGCAATTTCTTGTTAAGTATCAAAAAGGAAGTGAAAATAATTGTTCATTGCCTATGACTTCGATTCACAGTGGGCCATTTATATTTACCTACCAGTCTTCAACGCCTTCTTATTCAAAACTAGAAAAGCTTTAAAGGAGATAGAACAGCCACGAATAGCAACCTCGTTCAAAATATTTGTTCCTTCCATTGCCAAGACCAAAATAACGTATCTTTAAAATAAGGATACATTTAAAGACACTCTGGGGAACAAATTAGTAATGGAATATGAAGCCTTCTGGTTTGTAGGTCAATAGTTCAAATCCATCCCTGGCCAATAGTGACTGAAAGCTCTCATCTTGTAATAGTTGTTCCCCAACATAATATAACGAGGTGCTTAAATGCCACCGTGATGGGTGAAATAGAAGAATCAGAATAGAATAGAATTTTAGTGGTCTCAATATAGTTCTTAAAGGTGTCTACACCACAACCATTGGCCCCTCTGCTAAGAATGACAAGGACTGAATGAGCCTGGAGACTAGAATTTCTTGCCTATAGCCATATTGGGTTGAGAGACAATGGCAGAGCAATGGGGAAAGCTTTCACTCCATAGCCTGTTCTATGGATAGAGATCATCCATAGTTACTAAGGCTCCATTCCTGAGAACACTAAGGGTATGTCTATACTTACGCGCTGGTTCGGCGGCAGGCAATCGAACTTCCGGGTTCGATTTATCGCGTCTTGTCTGGACGCGATAAATCGAACCCGGAAGTGCTCACCGTCGACTCCGGTAGTCCTGCTCGGCGAGAGGAGTACGCGGAGTCGGCGGGGGAGCCTGCCTGCCGCGTCTGGACCGCGGTAAGTTCGAACTAAGGTACGTCGACTTCAGCTACGTTAGTCACGTAGCTGAAGTTGCATACCTTAGTTCGAATTGGGGGGTTAGTGTAGACCGGGCCTTATAAACGGGCTTTGCTTTAACCATCTGAGTAATCCCACTCTATGGGACTTAAAGGGAAGCACTAGCCTATTTTCATCATCAAACCACACAACGGATTGGATTTTTCAGATTTGTTCAGTTCTAACCACCCCAGGTGTTGTTTGTATCATAAATGAGGAAAGTTATTTTTTCACAATATCTTTTTTTGCCCACATCCAGACATACCTACAACAGTGCCCTTTCAATATGTACAGAAAAGCAGGTGTAACCCATATCTGTGTTTTCTCTACACTCAAAGCAACCACCATGTGTATATACCCATGACCCACCTAGCCCTAAAACAGTTCTGCCACATAAGAGAGTCAGGAATAACTGCAGAGCTAGCAATAGAAAAGGCAGCTTTTTTGTTGCAAGAAAACTACCAGCTTTAACCCATTCGTTCCTGGGTTTGCAATTTATGAGAAGCAAACATCAAAGGATCCAGAAGTTGCCTTTGCTTGGGGAATCAGGACCTTCGTTCATGGTGTTGGGCCCTTTACAAAACGTTTTAATATTCACACTTCTACATTTAGCCTCACCCCATTGCAGTTAATGGCAAAACTCCCATTGATTTCAGTTAGGCCAGGATTTCATTCAACAAGTACTTGAAAAGGAAAACCTCCCAGAAGTTTCTATTTGGTTTTGGTGTGTGTGCCAGGAAAAAATTCTTACGGTATCTGAAGCAGCTTGGGGAGCCTTCGGTGTAATTTTCTGCTGCTAAGCATTAGAGAAAAGCACCTTAGGGAGTCTGCATTATGCTACAGAAAGGTAAAGGGTAACTACAGTAGTGGCAAAGTTTCTAGCTGCAATGAATGTGTGAACTCTCCCCTCAGACTAGATCAAAGTGTGCCATTTTGGCCCTGGCCAGCAGTGAGGTATTGCCCCGCCTTCAGGGAAGATGGGAGTGATTGTACTCAGGGACCTCCCCATGCTCCCCACTGTGCAGGAGTTGCTCCACGGTCTGCCTAGGCTGCTGTGAAGTGTGGCCCCCACCTCCTCCCTGTCCCTTTTGGGCCCCCAGGGGTACACTGAGGAAGCATCTCTGAGCTCTCCCAAACACAGAAATGGTACCAGTCCCTGCCCTGTGTGAACTGGGCCAAGGGGCTGGGGGAAGGCTCCTGCATCCTCTCAGCTAACACATTAACACACCCACAGGCGGATCAGTCACTGTCTCTATGGACAGCTGCAGCAGGGGCAAAGAACGTTACAGACGCTGCTGTTCACTGGTCTCTAGGCGGTGGGTTTGTGCACTATCCCTTTTCACCTCTGAAGACCCAAATTCTAATTCCAACTGGAACACAGGTGAAAATGGGCTTGAAGGGTTCGTCTGAGTACTGAGAAGGACATCTGACCACACCACAATGCTACCATGCAATATTCAGCCCAGCTAGCAGACTCCTCTCAGGAAGAGACCAAGATGAGATGAGTTGGGTTGAAGGAGGTTAGTGACAGATGTGTGGGCAGTGCTGCGTAATGGAAGCTTGCACAATGCCTATCTACCCTGTCTAGCTCTAGCCAATGCTAAGTGTCAGTTTCATAAGCATCCGGTTCACAGAAAACTAACCATAGTGATACTTTCACCAAATGCAGCCCTTGCCAACCTCAGACCTAAATGCACAAGGAGTTTGCAGCGCATGGCTCTCAGGTGGCTGAACTAAAAACAGGCATTGCTGGCGATGAGCTCCAAAAACATCTGACACCCTAGAAGAGAAATGCTGCTGTAACCCCACACTAGGCAAAACTCAGCTGAGTCACTACACAGGCAAAACTCGACCTTCAGGCAAATAAACCCGCCAGACAAATAAGGGAAAAGAAAAATATTTTGTAAGTGTTTAAAATGAATCTAAAAGCCAAGCCAAACAGCAGGTACCTGCACTGCTCTCAGACAGACAGACATAGGTAGGTGCAAACACGTATTTGTGCAGGCAGAATGGATACTTTATCCGTGCAAGGTATGCACCTGATTTCTGGAAATTTGACCAGACAAGCCATTTATTTATAGTAGGCGGGATCGGCGGGCACTGGGAAGCAGAAGTCCCCAGCATTACAGAGCATGAGGAGGAAAGTGTGCTAATTCCCAGCTTACAATAACGAACTGTGTGATTTTGCTGTAGGGTCTGGAATGGAAAATGGTAACAACTCAAGTCAATGGACGGTAATTCCCTGTCAGAAGATAACATGGGTGACCTCCGTGAGGCATAGACATGGTGATGATGAAGCGGTCTTTAAAAAAAACCTCAACTGGTCACTGCACATTATAGTGGCAAATCCTGTATAGGAGACAAGGGGCTGATTTTCAGAGGTGCCAAGCAGCTACCAATCTACATCTTTAAGCTTACACAAAGTTGAATGTACTTTTTGTCACAGCAGTCCCATGAAGCAGGGAAGCACTGTCATTTTACAGAGGCACAGAGGGACTACGCGACTAGTCCAGGGTCACACAAAAGTCCATAGCAGAGCAGGGAATTGAACCCAGTCTCTCAAATCCCAGGCTAGTGCCTTAACTGTGGGCCATCTAAAATTGGAACGATACAGAGAAGATTAGCATGGCCCCTGCGCAAAGGTGACACACAAATTCATGAACTCGGATTACAGTCAGACAGCACTTCTGGAAATCAGGCCCTAAGATTTAAAGCCAGACCTTTGCTTTGGCCCACTTCCCTTTATAGTAGAACCTCAGAGTTCGAAACACCAGAGTTGTGAACTGACCAGTCAACCACACATCTCATTTGAAACTGGAAGTACACATTCAGTCAGCAGCAGAGACACAAAAAAAAAAAAAAAAAAAAAGCACCAGTACAGGACTATGTTAAACATAAACTACTAAAAAATAAAAGGGAAAGCATCATTTTTCTTCTGCATAGTAAAGTTTCAAAGCTGTATTAAATCAATGTTCAGCTGTAAACTTTTGAAAGAACAACCATAATGTTTTGTTCAGAGTTACAAACATTTCAGAGTTACAAACAACCTCCATTCCCGAGGTGTTCGTAATGCTGAGGGTTCTACTGTACATACAAACATCCATGATCTTATCTGTAAACAAAAGTCAAGCTGCTCTTTTGAAAAGGGATGATTGCTTTGTGCCCCCTTTTGGCTCATGATACTCTCCATGTCCCTTTGACACAAGGCTCCCGATTTTCCTTGGATGTGTCTTCCAAAACACTTATTCAAAGATGCCGGCTTATGAAAAAGCAGAACTAACAAACACTTTGGAAACAAACATTGCAGAATGTGATTTGCCTGCAGTTCATAGATTCATGGCAGTGTACAGACTTACCAGTGCTAAGGAAGCCGAAAACGCCGACACGGTAACTTGCAGTTACAATGATGACATCGCTGATGGAAGCTAGGTATGATCCGTCTACGACCGTCCTCCCTTTCTCACCCTCACCACTCACACCATTGTGGAAGAACAGCAGCACAGCCATGTTTCTGCCCTGTAATGATCACAGACAAGTTAATGCAACAATGAGTCTGTCTGAGAATGATAGCGGCTGATACTCCTATGTAGGGCTATAGTCTCCTTCGGGTCACTGCTGTGAACCTGATTATCCTCTCTTCTGGAACATTCCAAGCAATTCAAAACTGCCTGGCAATGACACCGACGAGAGGAGAATTGCCTGCCTGGCAGCAGCCCTAGAATTACATTCGGTTTGTTGACTGGGGACCAGTCCCTGGAATGGACTATGTGCCATTTAGCTGAATCCAGCCTCCTAATCGTAGGGTTTGTCTACATGGGGATACTCAGGAATTAACTCAAGATGTGAATTTAAAGTGGATAAGTTAAACTGCATTAAACCCCTGTGTGGATGCTCTTATTCCGAATTAAAGTGGCCTGGATTCAATTCCGAAAAGTGAATTAAACTAAATCAAATGAAGACCACTTTAATTCTTAATGAGCATGTCCATAGATGGGTTTAACAAAGTTTAAATTCACACTTTAATCTAGATTAACTTTCCTGAGGGCAGGTCTACACTTAAAAATTACCTCGGCATAACTCTGTTGTTCAGGGATGTGACAAATTCACACCCCTGAACAGTGCAGTTAAGCAGACCTAAGTCCCCGTGAAGACAGCGCTAGGTCATTGGAAGAATCCTTCTGTCAACCTAGGTACCGCCTCTCAGGGAGGTTGATTTATCTGTGCCAATGGGCGCATCCCTCCTGCCAGCATAGGTAGTGTCTAAAAAGCAGCATCAGCTCTCCCTAGGTCCTCTCCGCACTTTTCCATTCTTCAGTTTCATCCCATTATTATATCCTCTGGGACCTTTCTACATCATTCCCCACCATCCTTTGTTCAGTGGACAGTCATAGACTTTAAGGCCAGAAGGGAACATCATGACCATCTAGTCTGATCTCCTGCACGCTGCAAGCCACAGCACCTTCCCCACCCTTTCCTGTAATAGACCCATAACCTCTAGCTGAATCATGATTTGAAGACGTCAGGTTACAGAGACTCCACCATTTACATTAGTGCTGCAAAGGAAGGCAACCCTCCATTCCCCCACCCCTCCACACAAGAGGATCTCTGCCAATCTGACCCAGAGGAAAATTCTTTCCTGACCACAGATATGGCAATCAGTTAGACCCTGAGCATGTGGGCAAGAACCACCAGCCAGACACCTGGGAAAAAATTCTTTGTAGTAACTCAGAGCTCTCTCCAGCTAGTGTTCCATCGCTGGCTGTTGGAGATATTTGCTGCTAGCAGTCACAGGTCAGCTACATGCCATTGTAGGCAGTCTCATCATATCATCCCCTCCGTAAATTTAGCAAGCTCAGTCTTGAAGCCAGTTAGGTTTTTTGCCCCCACTGCCCCCCTTGGAAGGCTGTTGGTTAGAAAGTTTCTGATGGTTAGAAACCTTTGTCTAATTGCAAGACTAAATTTCTTGATGGCCAGTTTACATCCATTTGTTCGTGTGTCCCCATTGGTGCTTAACTTAAATTTTAACTCCTCCCCATCCCTGGTATTTATCCCTTTGATGTATTTACAGAGAGCAATCATATCACCCCTCAGCTTTCTTTTGCTTAGGGTAAACAAACCGAGCTCTTTGAGTCTCCTCTCATAAGGTAAGTTTTCCATTCCTCTGATCATCCTAGTAGCCCTTCTCTGCACCTGTTCCAGTTTGAATTTATTTTTCTTAAACATTGGAAACCAGAATTGTACACAATATTCCAGATTAGGTCTCACCAGTGCCTTGAATAATGGTACTAGCAATTCCCTTTCTTTACTGGAAATACTGCGCCTGATGCATCCTAGGACTGAATTAGCCTTTTTCATGGCCACATCACATTGGTGGCTCATAGTTATCCTGTGATCAACCAGTACACCCAGGTCTTTCTCCTCCTCTGTTGCTTCCATCTAATGAGTCCCCAGATTATAGGAAAAATTATTATTGTTAGTTCCTAAATGCCAGTGCCAATCCCAGGGCTATATGTTCGTGAAATCTGGACACGTCTGGATCCAGATCTGAACTCAGGACAGGATAGAATGGACCTGACCCAAAAGCCAGGAGCAGAGCACTCCTGAATTTCAGGGACTAGGATGCGAACACAGATCTGAACTCCGCAGCTAAAGCTCACCTACTACGGTGATGGGCAATAGTATAAAACTGCCCTTGCCTTCTGCAACTAGGCTAGCCATCATGCTAGACCTGAGCCTTGACTCCTTTGGTTTTCGTGAAACACAGAAAATAAAAGGCATTTCTGACAGGCTTTCTGGAGTTCAGAAATGTTTTCAATTATCCTCTCCGCTCCACTGCAAGGCATTTCAGAAGGGGCTTGGCAGGAGCATTTTAACCCTGACAGAACCAGCCAAGTTCCAGGATGTGTAACAGCCCTTAACCAGTGGCGGCTCCAGGCACCAGTGCTCCAAGCGTGTGCCTGGGGCCACAAGCTGCGGGGGGCGCCCTGCCGGTCGCCGTGAGGGCGGCAGTTAGGCAGCCTTTGGCGGCTTGCCTGTGGGAGGTCTGCCGGTTCCGTGGATTCGGTGACAATTCGGCAGCGGGTACGCCGAAGCTGCGGGACCGGCGGACCTCCCGCAGGCAAGCCTCCGAATCCGCGGGACCGGGGACCTCCCGCAGGCGCTCCGCCAAAGGCGACCTGCCTGCCGTGCTTGGGGGGCAAAAAAGCTAGAGCCGCCCCTGCCCTTAACAGGATTGCATTAGGAGGTGTCAGGGCTGGCACAACCCATTAGGCAACCTAGGCGGTCGCCTGGGGCACTACAATTTGAGGGGTGGCGACCACGGCGGTATTTCGGTAGCGGGACCTTCCGCTGTCTAGGGCAGCAGAAAAGCTGGCGGCGCTCCTGGGAGGCGTGCACCACACTGACGGCACAGTGAGGATGGGAAGGCGAAGAAGATTCTTCCCTGAAGGGTGCACAGCCGACATTAACCCAACTCTTTATTTAGGCCAGCAACGCTACCATCAGCCCTCTGCCTGAGCTGCACCAGGCAACCCGAGACAAAACCCAGCCCTGCTTTGCTAGCGTGACAAGCGAGGATGGCTACTGGTGGGAAAAGGAGCTCAGAAATGCCAGCTGTAAGTGGAAGTTTATGTGATGCCCGGAACTATGTGTTCTGCTTTCTGGGCACTGAAGCCTTAAATGTTAGAGTCCCTTCCCAGCTACAGGAGGAAGCTCCCATTTTGCGTTTCACTTCAGGTGCAGAATGTTACTGTGCGAGTCACTGGGCTCGGTCTCTCTCCAGGGGACATCATATTGGTTGTTTTTGTTGTTTTAACTTCATCAAGACTGAAACCATCTGCTATTGCTCTTCGCACGTGGGTAAAAACATCAGTTTACCACAATAAAGAGCAGGGAAATGCCATTCTGGGGCATATTATCCTGTTCCCGCTTTCTGCTGTAAAAATAAAGGGTCTGATTCTTCTCTCATTTACGCCAGAATTACCCATGCGACACTCCACTGACTTCAATGAAGCTACTTCTGATTTGCACTCATATAAGTGAGAGGAGTATTAGACCCACAGATTCTCCAATAAATAAATAAATAAATAAAAAAATAAAAGAGAGAGCCCATTTGGATAGTTGGGGTTGTTGTAAACACGATGCTTTCAAATAAGCCCCTGCTCTTTGGAAAGCAGTAGCTAAAGGGAGCTGGCAAGCTTCCCGAGACGATGACCTGACGTTTTTACTAAGCAATGACTTTGCACAGAAAGTCGATAACAATCTGGTGTTGCGGCGAGAAAACAGACTGTTGGCCACTTCTAAAACATACATGAAGTTGCACTCAAGCAGCTCAAATAATACTGAATGCAAAATGCATTCTTGTACATTAGGCACATCCTTATACCAATACCCGAGGCCCCCCAGTCCCTGTTTACTCTCAGGTTAAAGGCTCAGCTAGAATACCCAGGCCAGTAGGAAAGTTTATTTTTTACTTATTATGAAGTTTAACTTAAAATTTTCAGTTGACAGTTTATCTGAGAGCAGGGGCTCCCATTTTTGGAGAGGAACACTTTTGTGATCTGTGGGCTGCGGCATAAATTTAGCACTGCTGACTACACTCAATCCACAGCAGACCTTCCACCGACATCAGTGGGAGGTTTCCACAAAGATCAAGGGTAGATTATGGCCCGTATATAGTAACTAAACTGCTAGTCATCATCACTGTTAGCTGGGTTGCATTCAGTATCACCCCCTGGGAAAACAGTCTCGTTTTTAAGAACACTGCTATTTCTGCCCTTAGTTTCCTTCCTTCCCCATCCTCTTTTCTGCCTCCCTCTCTTTCCCCTGTCTTTGGCCATCTCTACACTGCAACATGTTGTTGGCATAAGTATGTCAATCAGGGGTGTGACAGACATCGCTGTGCCAGCAAAACCCCGAGTACAGACACAAAGGCAAAGAGTGCATCTGTTGTTGGCATAGCTAATACTGTTCAGGGAGGTGGTGCTACTATGCAGGCAGAAAACCACCTTCTGTTGATACACGAGAAAGTGCAGCTACACTAAAGGGCTATGCCAGGATAGCTATTCTGATATAGCAGTAGTGACAAATACAACAATTTCCTGAAGTATCTTTAGGAGATCTTACTGCATTAAGTTTATGCATCATTGTGGGCCACAGAGTGTATGTAATTCCGTAGGGGCGGATGACTGCAGCCCTCCAGGAATTAAAAACAGTTGGCAGGGGTGATTAGGCAAATTGCCTTAGTCAAACTGTAATGCCTCCAGAGAAGTACCACCACGTGGCAAGGCTCACATGTATTGGTTCAACAGACAAAGACAGGACTTTTGGATAAATAGCCAGAGTTTAAACTGGCTTGGAGCCTTCTTTCTGATCCAGCCAATGGACAGGACCTGCTGTCCAACAGAGGCCCCAAATCCTTAGGGAAGGGTTGACAGGACTGACAGCTGCCTGAGCCCAACGCTGGAGTTGGCGTGACCTCTGGAAAGCAGTTTAGTAGGCGCACTGGTTCTTTTATTGTTTTTAATATGTATTTTCTGTAATGCTTTCACTTTAAGAATAAATGTGCTTGCTTAGAAAGGGCTGTGTATTAACTTATAACTTCTGGCAATTGCCCTGTTTGTGGCCTCAGAGGAGAGAGCAAAGTGCAGATGCTGGCCTGTTGAGGAAGACTGGCTTGCCAGGGATATCACAGTGTAGGGAGTGAACTGTGCAGACTGGACAAAGCCCAGTAAAGAGGGAGAGATGCGGGTCTCTGCCCAAGAGGTGATGGCTGAAGATTGGGGAATCTAAAGCGGTGGACCATGGTGGAGAAATACAGATGCAATTGCCCTGAACTGTGAGAGCTGTCTCAGCAGAGCCTGTGTAGTACAGACTAGCCCTTTGTGTATCTCCTCCTCTCTGCCCACTTGCATTTCCTGCTCTGCAGACATATTGAGACACAGCTTAGCCAAAGCACAAATAACTATACTGTAAGGAAGAGTCCTGCACTGGCAGGAGACTGGACTAGGTGACTTACCCTTGCTAAGGCTTCTCCAGCTCTTACTTCTAGGATGCTGTGCATACCACTATAAACACTTCCGCTTATCGTGGTTAAAACATTTTCAAGTGATTCAACTGTGACGCTAGCAGACCAGGTGCCAAGGCCTGTAGGCCTTACTGAATACTGACAAATGCATAGCTGAGAACCAGTCTGGCTTGCCTTTGGGTTAGTATAGTTATAATAGATATTAATGTTATAACAATATGTTTAGTGTTTTGACTTTATGAAATACTTGCAGGATGCTGCATGTATTAATCCTCCTTATAATTACTGTATCCTGTGCTATAAGACAATACATAAGTATTTGCTCTATAACTGTAAAATGTTTGTTCTGAAACCGTAACCCACCAAACAGGAGAAAAAACTTCACCTAGTGCAAAACGCTGGATTCCTACAGAAGGTGTAAGCAAGAGATCCCCCGGACTAAGCTGGGTTAGCCCGAATGGACATAAAAAGCTGGCATCTTTCAACAGCTCTGTCACCACCTGAAACCTAAGACTGCAACTCATTTGTGTTTGTGTAAGTTTATCTGGTTTAACCTTGTAAATAATTCTAATTTATTTTTCCTCATTAATAAATCTTTAGCTAGTTTATTACCGGATTGGCTACAAGCATTGTCTTTGGTGTGAGATCTAAGGTGCAAATTGACCTGGGATAAGTGACTGGTCCTTTGGAACTGGAAGCAACCTGAATATTTCGTGACCTTTGGTGTAAAGTGATCACCTATCACAGAGTCTAGCTTGCTTGTGTGGCAAGATAGATCGGAATGCCCAAGGGGGCTGTCTATGACTCCGCGTTAAAGCTGTATAGTGCCTGAGGACATTACATTTGTTACTCGGTTGGTGAAAACTAATTATAGAACTCACAACCAATTTGGGAGTTGTGCCCTGTATTTTAACAGTCTGCCCTGAGGCTGGTATTCTCACTCGTGAGCCACTCCAGACAGCATGACAACAACATTTTGCTACACCATGTTCTAGTAATTCAATACTTACAATGCTGGCAGGCACAAACACATTCAGGTACAAGCAGTCTTCACTGACAGGAGAAGATTGGTGCAGTCCATCTCCAGGCTGCCAACAACTAGCCCTAAAGATACAGGCTGTGTTAATTTTGGCTGACAAACCAGCATTACTTTTGTACTGTTGCAGCTCGTTTTATTTTTAGCTGAAGTTCAATAAAATAATTTTTTTACACTTCAATAGCACCTTTATATCTGTGGATCTCAAACACATTCCTAGCATTCATCTAACAACCCCCCTGGGAGGCAAAGAAAGGATATATTTATTTATTTAGATTTAAAATAACAAAAAGGATGCCTATCCAATGTTAGAGGTGCCCTAACAAATCATTCACAATACAATAAATACAACAAAATCCCAGCAGCATTCAAACAGTTCTTTCAACAGAAACTCAATCAGCCAGACACCTGCAGACATCTCCAGCCCGTCATCATCCCAGAGAGCATCCCACCAGCCCTCTCCAAAAACCCTATCAAACAAACTTCTTTGGCCTGTGTTGAAAAGTCACCACCATTTGGGCTATTTTGGACTAAGAGGAGTCCCACATACCGAAATGCAGCCACATCTGTGCTGTTTAACCCTTTATGGACTTACAAATTTAATAAGGGTGGAACTGATAGGGTTCTATAGAAACTACCCTAAAAACCTATGGAATTCTCTCTAAGACTTTTTAAATTATCAGACAGAAATCAGTATCAGGGATATAATTTGCTATTAAATTCTTCAGGGTGGTTCCAATACATTACAGAAAAATTATCGTCTTTTGTTAAATTCTACAGAGTTTTCCCACAAGGGAGCTGTGTAGCACAACAAGGCTATGCAACAGTTTAAAACACAAAGCACATTGAATTGACACAATGAAGCACATTGAATTGACATTGCAGGGGAAAATCTGGATGGGCAATATATGCATTCCTCAGGCAGGGCCGGCTCCAGGGTTTTTGTCGCCCCAAGCGGCGAGAGAAGAAAAAAGAAAAAAAAAAAGCCGCGATTGCGATCGGCAGCAGCTCCACCACGCCGCTTTCTTCTTCGGCGGCACTTCGGCGGCAGGTCTTTCCCTCCGAGAGGGACCGAGGGACCCGCTGCTGAATTGCCACTGAACAGCCCGATGTGCTGTCCCTTCCCTTTGGCCGCCCCAAGCACCTGTTTGCTGAGCTGGTGCCTGGAACCGGCCCTGTTCTCAGGTAAGAACATGGGCAGGACACAACCCTAGTGAACTTATTCATGAAAAACATCATGGTTGTTTGTTTTTAAAAAATCACAAGTCATCAGAGCCTCATGTTTACATCTCACCAAAAATATGGCACCTCCAGAATTCCCCTAACAACATACAAGGGAAGCGGTTCAGTACTGACTCAGAGGAAATAGCGCCACCTACTGAATCAACTCCATAGGTGCTGCAGCAACTTGCTGTTTCTTGGAGATCTCTTATCCAAGTATGACCCAGCTCTACCACGACAATAAATATATATGGGAAACTTCTCTCATATCAGTAATGTTGGCCTGCTACTTTGATTTTTTGTTATAAAGAGACAAAAATATTGTGCTGTGATGATGTACAGCCCCTAATATTATAATGATCTGCATTCATTACTTATACCAGGAGACCTGGCAGTTTAAGGTCTGTGTGATTCTCCAAGACAATCCTCCTTGTATCTAAGCTTACCATTATGAACAGTGCTTTTGATCTTAAACAAACAACAAAAGACAAAGGCTGCGATTTTTAAAGTCACCTAAGGGATCTGGACAGCCAGTCCCCATTAAAATTAATGGGAACGAGGCACCCACAGGCCCTAAACAGTTTTGAAAATCTCAGCCAAATTCTTCACACTGAGGCAAGAGATGATTTTCAGATGGAGGCAGTAGAGGCAGATAGCCCTTACCAAAGATGTACAGCAGATGCCTATCCACAGCATTTTGGCTGCAGTCATCAAGAATTGATGCTGTATATGTTACTGCAACAGTTTGTGTATGTCAACTGTACATAATCACTGTGCACCTGAATAAACAAGCTGCGTCTCATCAGATCCCTTGAGCATCTGTCAAGCTGCATGGCTAATGTGGTTACGCCGCTGACACCCACATGGCTCAGGTGCATGCTGCAGCACAAGACCACCAAACGCCAAGCACTTTCAACCACCCACTAAAGAGTCTCTAGTTGCATTCACTTCTTGAGTGTGTTATTAAAAACCCTTGATGACACAGATCCGAAGTACTGGAGCGATTACCTGTCCCCCACAGGGCTGGCACAGGGCTGCTCTTGATTACTAGCCTCAGTCATCATGGGTCTTGGTCAATGGTCTTTAATTCTTGGACTCTCTCCCAGAAAAGGTCAGCTGGGGCCCTTCACTGGGTCTGTCCATGTCCCTTTTACATACATACAGAAGAATGGCCCTACTGGGTCAGACTAATGTCCCATCTAGCCCAGTATCCTGTCTTCTCACAGTGGTCAATGCCAGATGCTTCTGACGGAATGAACAGGGCAATTATTGAGTAATCCACCCGTCATCCAGTCCCAGATTCTGACAGTCAGAAGTTAAGGGACACCACAGTATGGGGCTGCTTTCCTGGCCATCTTGGCTAATAGCCATTGATGGACTTATCCTCCATGAACTTACCTAGTTCTTTTTTGAACCCAGTAATATTTTTGGCCTTTACAACATCCCTGTGTTAGGCTTCTTCCTTTGTTTTTCTCCATCTACTAAGACAAAAGTCTGCTATTCTCTGTACCAGCTGGGAATTGATCACTTTCGCTCAAGTGAAAGTTCATGTCTTGTGGCAATCTCATAAGAACGACTATCCTGGGTCAGACCAAAAGTCCATCTAGCCCAGTATCCTGTCTTCCGACAGTGGCCAATGCCAGGTGCCCCAGAGGAAATGAACAGAACAGGTAATCATCAAGTGATCCATCCCTGGTTGCCCATTCCCAGCTTCTGGCTAGCAGAGGCTAGGGACACCATCCCTGCCCATCCTGGCCAATAGCCATTGATGGACCTATCCTCCATCCTCTCATTTCCTTCTGTGTCAGCTTCCTGTGTGTTGATGCAGCAGGGTTCAGTTTGATTGATACGTGTTTTGTACGGTGCTTTCTATTTCATGGGGCATAGATGCTTTGCGCTAGGAACCCCTTTAATAGTTAAAAAAATATATCTACTTTCATGACATTTTTGTTGTTGTTGCATTTTTTTAAACTAATTGCCTGAGTTAAACACTTAAAGATTCTAGATGCACGGGTATTTTGTACAAATGTATTAGAATCTCCTGTCTTTCATTAATCAATTTATATTTGTGACAAGTCACTTTGGCTCTCCTGGACTAATTAATGATAACTGGCTTCACACAACAAAGATAAATGAAATCCTGCAAGGTAACATGTCCAATGCCCACCAAGCCCTCCTCTCACTGAACATCAGGCTGTGCATCACAAGTAATGTTCAGAATCTTGTATTTTACTCACACCATTTCAATCAATATTTGCGTTTTCACAGAATTTTAACAATAGGAGGGACCGTTCTGATTATTTAATCGGACTTCCTGCATAGCAGAGGTCAGAGAATTTCATCCAGTAATTCCTGCATCTAGCCCATGACTTCTATTTGAGCAAGAGCATATCTTTTGGATTCAATGAGTTAAAAACCAACCACTGCAAACTACATCAACCCCCTCCAGATCTCACCAGGGCTGAAATATGAGAGATGTAGAAAAAAAAAAGAAATAAAGTGGAAGGAGCACTAATTTTGGAATCTCAGTATTATTTATAATACACTATATGGTGTAATGTTAAATACAACTTTTGGGCAGTGTGTATGTGGTGTGAGGTGTTTTTTTTCTGTTAGCACCCAAATGTAATAATTTATCAACATATCTAATTAATTATACCATGCTCATCATGATGGTATCTGAGTGCCTGAATGGGTTTCGATCATCACTGACAAACAAAGACATCAAAGGACTGTTCAACAATGCGCCTTCTCACCGAACCATAGTAGCATTCCAGGATTGCAGCCAGGTAAAGGGCTTTGGAGGATGAAACCGGTTCTCTGCTGTCGGAGGTACTGCATATGGAATACCAAAAAACTGACTAACATTTCTCCACTCAGAACCAACCCGGATTACTTGGGACCTGCCGAGCAAAACTCCGTGGGATGGAATGTACACGGATGAAGTTAAATCAGGTGCAGAGATGGGTGCGAATGAATCTATTTGGAGAAGGGGGGAAAATAAGAAAAAATGGTTTTCCTTGGAAGCTTAAATCTCATTTTCAAAAGGGATTTAGGCACTCAGGAGCCTAAATCTCTTTTGAAAATGAGATTTTAGGCTCCTAAATCAGTTAAGAGTTGCTGAGTTTAGCAACGCCTAAATACCTTTTGAAATCTAGGCCTTATGGACGCTGTCTCTTTAAATGTTAATGGAACTTAGGCTTCTAAGCACTTCGATACTGATGAAAATTGTACTAAATTATTTGAGATTTACCCTCTGTCAGAGTGTTTTTGCAGACCAAACGTATTGCACCCCACTGTTGTGATGCAACATCACAATGATGATGATTTTGGGCTTCACCTCAACAGATATTTTGGGAGGTGTTCACGTGCTTTTTTGGATGCAGCATAACAACCCCACCCAACTGGGACCATCCCATACAAATCAGATGGGTGGCAACTCCAGTGCTTTGCTTCTAACCAGATACTTCACCATTCTCCCATCTATCAGACAAGCTTCTACAATGGAGCCTACTTCAATATGCTACTGCCTTGCTCTTACCTTGCCTCCAATAGATGTAAGTCGCTGGCTCCTTGAGTAAAACTTGACAGCTGTGGCCTTGCAGGCCATGTGTGCATATCCGTGTATCAGGGTAGAAAATGCATCGTATCGCTGATGGCTGGATTTCAAGGGTAATCACTGTGCAGGACTGGTTCTTTGAACAGGCTGTGGAGAGAGATTGCAGGTAGGCAGACAGACAGACAGAAAGAAAAGCAGATGCAACGTGTTTTCAAAATATCTAAGGTGACCATATTTCCCAAAAGGAAAATGGAACACCATCTGGGGCTAGTCTGAGCCCTCCCACCACAACACTGGGCTGGCCCGAGCCACTTGCCCGAGCCATGCCTGCCTATCCCCATAAGGCTGGGGAGGCCCGAACCCTGGCATCGCTGCATGCCCGCCACACGTTCTCCACACCCCATTTTTTTGGCAAAAGAGGGCATTTGACCCCTTCGCTCTTGCCAACTGATCCAGTCAGTAAAAGCAAATGGGACAAAGGCCCATTTTTACCAAAAAAGTCAGGATGGTTGGACTTAAAAAAGGGACTGTCCTGGCCAAAACGGGACATGTGGTCACCCTACAAATATCAAACCTCCCAAACAATTTAAGAGGAGATTTTTCAAAGGCACAGAGGAAAATGAAGCTCCTAACTCCCCCGGACTTTCAAATGGAGCTGAGCCACTGTCTGCTATCTTTTGCCTTTGGAAATCACCTTTTCCAGTGGTTAAAAGTATTTAATACAAAAATAAAATGGAAAAGCCCAGTATAATTCCCAGCTCCAGTTGACAGATACGCACTAGTTCTGATCGAGCTAACACAGGAAAATGGCTCAAACTAGCAACCCAAGTATGTACTTAAGAACTCAAATGGGACTGTATGCAGATGGCTAGCCCAAGCCACCGCCCATACTGCTGCAGCCACCCTGCTATTTTTAGAACACTATCTCAATCAAAGCTAGCAACTGTACATCTACCCAAGCTGGGAATTACACCTCCAGCTGCACAAGAGGAGGGATGATATTGCAGAGAAAGGTTTCAGAGTAGCAGCCGTGTTAGTCTGTATCCGCAAAAAGAACAGGAGTACTTGTGGCACCTTAGAGACTAACAAATTTATTAGAGCATAAGCTTTCGTGGACTACAGCCCACTTCTTCGGATGCATACAGAGTGGAATAAATATTGAGGAGATATATATACACACATACAGAGAGCATAAACAGGTGGGAGTTGTCTTACCAACTCTGAGAGGCCAATTAAGTAAGAGAAAAAAAAAAACTTTTGAAGTGATCATCAAGATAGCCCAGTACAGACAGTTTGATAAGAAGTGTGAGAATACTTACAAGGGGAGATAGATTCAATGTTTGTAATGGCTCAGCCATTCCCAGTCCTTATTCAATCCTTAATCTATCTTCCCTTGTAAGTATTCTCACACTTCTTATCAAACTGTCTGTACTGGGCTATCTTGATGATCACTTCAAAAGTTTTTTTCTTTTTTTTTTTCTTTTTTCCCCTCTTACTTAATTGGCCTCTCAGAGTTGGTAAGACAACTCCCACCTGTTTATGCTCTCTGTATGTGTGTATATATATCTCCTCAATATTTATTCCACTCTGTATGCATCCAAAGAAGTGGGCTGTAGTCCACGAAAGCTTATGCTCTAATAAATTTGTTAGTCTCTAAGGTGCCACAAGTACTCCTGTTCTTATTGCAGAGAAAGAGCCTTCTGCAGCAAATGGAAGCTTTTACTCAAGCTCAGAGCTTCCTGTTCTCATATTAGCCCCTCTCCCAGGACTTGTTGGGACTAAAGGTTTATTGAGCATAGGAAGTTAGAGAGAGAAGACTTTAATATACTGTTTAGTAGGCCTTCCCATTGGGGAGATTTGTCTCTGATATTCAGGCTCAGCTTAAACATACCTTTGCTAAATTTCAACCCAATACTCCTAACTATACCTCCCACCGCCCTTGTGCCATCCTAAACAGTTCCTGGAGCCTTCAAATAGTTGTAAGTGGTTGTCACATCTGTTTCTTAAGTCAGTTTTTAGCCTAGCTACACACAGTTATCTTTTAATTGTTACTGATAAATTAATCCCCTCAGCTCCTCAAACATTTTTGTTGCTGTTCGTCAAATTGCGTGGCGGCTAGTAGATGCATATGAGGTGTCAAAGTTATCCAAAAGCAGCTGAAAAGTATGCCACTTCACCAAATGACTTTCTGTTAAGTCTTTCATTGGGTAAATTATTTCAAGTCCCTCTTCCCAATTCAAGAAATGCTAGGGTAGAGCTATTTTAAAAATCGGTTGTTCTCAACAACTTGCTTCATTGTCATAAGTCAGTACATCATGTTCTATAAAGCCAAAGAAAACAGCCATCTTCAATATAAGAAAATCAGTTCCTCACCTGACAGACAAAAATCTCTAGCAGTGGAGAAGTCATCAGAAATCTCTCTGCTGACTTGTGCAACGTCAAAGTTTAAGATGGATGGATCAGTAAGTACTGAGGAGGCACCCAAGAGCAGCCAGGAGTCCAAAGGCACTATGAGACAAAGCATAGGAAAATAAAATAAGCAGATCAGCAAAAAATTCAGAGGGAATAGCTATTCAAGGAGGAAAAGTGGTATTGTGCATCAGCAGACCTTGATTTACCTTTGGGCTGACTGAGAAGATCTTGGGTAAACTTTTCAAAAGCAAACTTAAGTGACTGGGGAGACCAAGTTCAATTTTCAAACATAACTGAGGCCCAGATTTATAAAGGTAGTTAGGAACCTAAAGATACAGATAAGTGCCTAGTGGGATTTTCAAAAGCACCTAAGCAGGAGAGGCATCTAACTAGGGTGACCAGATGTCCCGATTTTATAGGGACAGTCCCAATATTTGGGGGTTTGTCTTATACAGGCTCCTATTACCCCCCACCCCCATCCCAATTTTTCACACTTGCTGTCTGTCACCCTACATCTAACTGCCATTGAAAGTGATGGGAGTTAGGCATACAACTAACTTAAGAGCTTTTGTAAACCCCTCTGGGTGTCTAACTGCCTCGTTAGGCACCTTTGTGCCTTCATAACACCTTCACAGCTTCAGTCACTTCTAAATATGGGACTTGCATTCTTAAGTCACTTAGGTGCTTTTGAAAATTGTACCCCTTGTCTTATCTTAAGTTTATTTATATATAGCATGGGCTCTAACTCTCGTTGAAGTAAATGGGAGTTTTTCATGGATTTATAGATTTTAAGGTCAGAGGAACTGTTTTGATCCTCTAACCTGCCCTTCCATGTCACGTAAGCCATAGAATTTCAGGCAGGGATTCCTGCATCGAGCCCACAACTAAATATGGATTTAGGATCTAACTTTTAGACACCTGTTGCGTTTTTTTTTAATTTGGCCCTAGTGTTTTTCACAGAAGTTTTCAAAGGAAAACACCTCATACATTCAGAATTTTTTCTCATATGCAAACAGAGAAAAATAACTTATGTGGGTCTTTTAGAATCTGACATGCATAAGTAGAAAAAAAAATTATGGGCCGGGATGGGCCTTTAAATACTTTGGTTTCTTTCACCAATTCAGCAGGTTATAAAGCAGAGCCTGGGACTAGCCTCTCCATGTCATTGTAGGGTGGAGGAATGCTATTCCAGCTGCTGTGTTACGATTGCTGGTGAACAGCAATGCCTGCTATTTGAGTTCACTAGGGTGACCAGATGTCCCTATTTTATAGGGACAGTCCCGATATTTGGGGCTTTGTCTTCTATAGGCGCCTATTACCCCCCACCCCCTGTCCCAAGTTTTTCACACTTGCTGTCTGGTCACCCTAGAGTTCACCTACCATGCAAGATGCAATTTTATAGCGGTGTACGCTTATTAAAGATTGGATTCAGCCTGTTTAAAGACAACCAGTCTGTAAAGATGGCCAGCGTTCTGCTCCTGAATCCCATCACTGGAAGAGAGCCTTTTCTAAGTTGGTCAGCAGGTTCCTCCATCATCCAAAGCACCTTCTAGCTGAAGGTTTTGGTGGTTCACATAAACTGGGCTGTGACATATTCTCGACCCTAGCAGTGAAACACTTTGCTAGTTCATGAGAAAAAGGAAGTGAAACTGACAGACTGGTCTTGTTCCACTGTTCACAGTGTAATAGAAGAATTTATCTAAGATGGTATGAGTAACACAGGAGAAATATTGCAGCTCAGAGTTTCACCTTGACACTGCCCTTTGAACTACGTAAGTAAACCAAGAGGGGAAGGTGCAGTTTGTGAATTCAGAATAATATGTGATTTATTAAACTGGATTATGAAACCAAAATATACCTTGTTAAAAGTCCCTTGTTATTAAGGACAAATCCTGTGCTAAGTTTGAAGCCCACGTGGTCAGGCTGTCCTATGGGAGTTCCATGGGAAGATCAGGCAGAATGAATTGCCCCTCACACATTAAAGAGCTGCTGCAAAGCTGTGCCGTGGCTGTCATTTCAGCCTTGAGGCTGCAGACACTTCGGCAGCTCCTCTGCTTCCACGCTCCAGGGAGCAATGTCAAGTGGATTCATATAGTGATGAATCCACCTACCCTACCATACCCCTCCCACAGCCCGTTTGTGTCTGTGCTGCACATCCCTCGCCAACTGTGAACAGGGAGTGCAGGAAGAGCTGTGCGCCGTATACACAACCTCCACTAATCTTCCTCCCACACACTTTGGAACCATGCCGCTTCTCTTACACTTCAGGGCACCTGTGCCCATGACGATGGAGGCTGATTGTCCCTAATTAACTAAAAAGAATTAGTCAGTTAATTTGGTACTGTAGTGATATTTAAGAAAGAACACAGAGTTATTTCATGTTACAAATTAGTGTAGCCATCACTAGAAATACAATCAGTGGGACTGTGAACGTGTCCCTGCATTGCATACCAGGTGCACTATACTTTGGTTTTCAACTTTGCTCGAAGCACCAAGTATTGGCCAGAACAAGAGGCAAAATGCTCAGGGGCCAAATGATAGGACTCATAAGGCAAATCTTATTTTTTACGATTCATAAGACTTCACTGTTTTAAAGCCAGAAGGGACCATTATGATCATCTAGTCTGATCTCTGTATGACGCAGACCAAAGAATTTCTCCTAGCGGTTCCTACATCTAGGCCAATACTCTGTGGCTGAATTAGAGCATATCTTTTTGAAAAATATTGAGTCTATGTAAAATCTCCAAGTGATGCAGAATTTACCATTTCCCTTGATAATCTGTTCCAATAGTTATTTGCCTGTACTGTTAGAAATCCATGTCTTATTTGTTTCTAGGTTAAATTTTGGTGACTTTTTTTTCCAATTCCCATGTACATAATTTTTCAAAAAATCTGTTTTTATTAGTATTATTATTGTTTGAACAAAAGACGCTTTTTAGCAATGTGTCTTAAGCTACAGATTGTTACATAATCATTACACTTCAACTCTGCAGAGCACAGAGTACCAATAATCCAGTTCTGACAGCATGGAACTGGTGATCTATCTAGCTTCAGACACAAAGCTTCAAATTACTAATTATGTTCTAAAAAAAAAAAAAAAAAAAAAAAAAAAAAGAGAGAGTTTTGTCTGGATTCCATTGTAAGTCAACATGTCTGGTGTGTTGGAAGCTATTTTCGCCAGGATAATTATATTTCCATAACTTCCACTGTGTGACCTCAGGCAAATCGTATGTCCTTTTTGTGCCTCAGTTTATCCATTTATAAAATATGCATAATAGTTCTTACTAGGCCAAATTCTGTTCTTACAGGAGTAAATCCAGAGCAATTCTATTAAAGTGAATGGAGTTACTCTGGATTTATACCAGTGTCGAATTTTGCCCAGTATAGCTATCTCACAGCAGCGGTGCGAGGTTTATTCCTAGGGTATGTCTACACAGCAACAAAAAACCCGCAGCAGGCCAATGCCAGCTGACTCAGGTTCACAGGGCTGGGGCGGCTTCATTGTTGTGTAGACTTCCAGGCTCGAGCTGGAGCCCAAGCTCCGGGACCTGCTCACCTCGCAGGGTCCTAGAGCCAGGGCTGCAGCTCGAGCCCAGACATCGAAACAACAATGAAACAGCCCTGCAGCCCGAGCCCTGTCAGCCCAAGCCAGCTGGCATTGGCCTGCCGTGGGGGTCTAGTTGCTGTGCAGACATATCCCAAGTGAAACAAGGAATACAAATGGCTTATTTATCTTGATTAGAAGTTAATGGGTAATTGATTTTATCCACCTGTATGTGCATGCGTGATCGTGTGTGAAAGAGTGATCCAGACATTTCATTTCATTTTAAAATACAGAGAATTCAGCGGCTGCTTTGCAACCCATATTAGGAACAGCACAAAGATCACACAAGCACAATGCAAAAATACAAGGAGCACACATGGTGTATGAAGAGTGTCCTTTTCTAGGCACAATCCTTGCTCGTTCTTTGCTTTAATCCTCAAAGAATTGACCCTTGCATCATTCATATGTGACCCTTTCCATTTTACTGCTCTGGGAATGTTTTCCATTTCTCAAATAATATCTGTCAAAATTACTTTCAGCTTTGTCTTCTCACTGTCTCCCTGCCGCTGAATTCAAGTACAGATACGTGCAAAATCATGACCATTTGGGTGACAAACATGGTGTGAACTCTGGGACGAACCCATTTCATTGCTGTGCTGTTGATCACATTGCTGTAGACTTGTCTGATTAGTAGTCCCCTTCTTTCCTCCACCTGGTAGGTAACTACCTGTGTCCACGGTTCATTCCCACCCACTCTCCGATATGTCCCAAAGGAAGGCCTTCCCAAGTCTGATCTAAGCTTGTCTCATGCAGAAATTGCTTTTTCAATATCTTACAAGGCACACAGGTCCATAGAAGTGCTGATTTGTTGAATGTACATAGTGCACCTGATGGGAGAAATTACTGTTTTATATATATAGGCTAGATGCCACTCTTCCTAACCACATTCTAGCAATTGCTTTCAGTGGATAATTATAGTGGTCTGAATCCATCCAGCTCTGTAACTTTTATTGAAAAATTACAGATGTCTCATACAGAATGCTTCTGTCTTCCAGATGTTTTATAGTTAGGGTATGCAAGGTTTAGGGGGGGATTTTCAAAAGCACTCAGTATTGGTCTCTCTCTGCTCTCAGTGAAGTCAATGATGGACTCCACTGACTTCAGTGGGAGCAGAGATAGGCCAAAGCTTTGGACAATCGCACCCTTGATGTCTGGAAGTAGAGGCACACATACTGTAATGAATTGAGTCCAATTCAGAGAAAAATGCATGATGTGCTTAGAGATGGGCATAAACCAAATCCCCGGATCTGACATGCCTAATTTATGTTAGAAAGACAAACTCTGACCTGACTCTGAATTTCACAAATGGCCCCTATATTTAAATGGGCCCAAACTGAACACCTGGATGCAAGCAATCCCAAACTTTTGGGGTGTTTTAAATTCACATCTAGAACTGAATTTTGCAAGTGACCTCTATGATTATACAGTAATGGATCAAGCCTAAATCCCAAACCCAAAACCCCCTGAACTTTGGGGTGTTCTGAATCTCTATCTGAATTTTGCAACAGGACCCTGTCTCTTATAGTTGTTCTTTCCTACTAAAAGTTGGCTGGTCCATTTTAAAACGTAGTGAAGGGAGATTTCAAAGTTCAATGACTTTAATGTAAACCTCACTTAGGGTACACAAGATGACTGCAAGTCACTCCCTTCTAAGCACAGTCCCAGATCAGACAAACTGGATATTTTCTCTGCAACATGATTTTATGATATCTGCGCTTCAAATACTATGATGTCAAATTATGTCACATCCTATTTATGCACCAACATAACAATTACACAACCATCAATATCTGAGTTACTCAGACTAGACAAATTAATGTAAGATTTGCTATTATCACTATTGATACAGAGCAGCATTAGCTAGGGTTCTTTAAGATGATTATAATGAATGAAAATTTCAACTGTCTTTACTAGTGATGGACAAATCTCAAAAAAATTCAGAGGTTTGATGCCATAACACTTCAAATGCTTTTCCAAAGCATCTTCCTCCTGACTCTGCAACACAGAGTTGAAAAAAAATTGTCCTGATAGATTTCTGGCTGCGAAGATAATGGGAACAGCTTTTCCCATAGCATTACAAGGTCTCTGCTCCCAGAGGCAGAACCAGGAAGAAGAGCAAAGATGCATGATAATAAAAAAGTCATCCAACCTTTTTAAGCTTCAGAGTCAGTTTTGTTTGTGCTGTAGAAGGTGGCTAAGGCTGATTCACCACTACCACCACTCAGAACCAATTTACTCATGACTAGAAAATACAGATTTAAAGGTGCCCAGAATCTATCTCAATGGTAGGAAACACTTGGTGATAATTCAACATAGTTGGTGGATAGCATACGGTATATGCCTTCAGGCCTAATAGTGATGCCTCTCAGCAAATGCCTGTATTCTACTGCTCTCCAAAACCAGCTCACTGGAGAACATCAGCGCGGCATGGATTCACTTCCCTTTTAAAAATAGGTTTTGTTCACATTTTTGCGAACCTACTTGGCTATGAATGAATCGGAATGAACCATTTTCTTAAACCTACCACATAATAACTATAATCATTTTAACCTACACACAAAGATGTTATTTATGGCATTGAGAAGTACAGTAACGATGTTGCGCAGATGTGAAATGGAAGCAAGTGTCCTTTCAGTGGTGCCAGTTATAGTAAGTGGTGTGTAGGACAACATAAGTGCACCAGATGTTTATCCAGTTCTTAAAAAGGATAAACTCCAACTCTTCAAACTACGACAAGGAAAGTGCCAAATACACTGAAGGAGAATGTCGAGAAAAGGAAGGTTCTTATCTTATCTAGACCTCTGATATGCCCACAGCATATGGAGGAAGACATCAGACCAATTCAATTCAATAATTTCCAGGCACATTCCTGCAACTGTTGCTTGTGTAAATAATCCTTAATCACACAACTAGTCAGTGGGATAACACATGTGAACAAGGATTACTCATATGAGTAAGATTGAAGGATTGGGCCTATATTATATTATATTATATAAATTGGGGATTGGTCCTGCTTTGATCAGGGGGTTGGACTAGATGACCTCCTGAGGTCCCTTCCAACCCTGATATTCTATGATTCACATGGCAAAGTGGCTCAGTGTCGCCCAATTTAACACCTGTAAGTCTAAGACAGCCTTTGGCTATAATGGGGGTGAACGATCTTTGTACAGCGTGCCCAGGTTTGCACTACTGCCTATTTCTGACTTGTGGCAGAATGCCACATATTGACAGGCTGTCTCAGCAACCCCTTTCCTTTCTCTGGACCTGGTAGTCAAGTGAGAAGCCCTTTCTTGGCAGTGCAGCCTCAGTTAAATCAATGGGGTGGCTTACAAGGATAAGGACTATAGGGTTTCCCAGGATCAGGCCCTTTAATTTCGGGCTAGTTCACAAAGTAGAAGATTCATCCCACAGCAGTGGGTCAGCACAAAGCCTATGCACCACTTACATCTCTGTGAGCGTCAGCAAGACATAAGGGTGCTTGCTCATGCTGGCCCTCTGCAGAAGAGCAAATGGCACCTGCTGAGAATGAGAGAGAGAGAGAGAGAAAGGGGGAGAAAGAAGGAAATTGGTCCCTCCATTCCCGTTGGCTTTCTGGTCTCCTGTGACCTTACTCAGGTTGTCTCCAGCATAACATAGTGCTCCCTCTTCTGGTTGGATGCTGTGGTGCATCCACATTTTTTAAACATTTGTACTGAGGTGGGAGGCGTAACACGTTGAAAATACATGCTGATAAATGTATTCTCATGGGGCCAAACCTTACAGTCATTGTTCAGTTATTCCTTGGGGAAAATCTCCCATTATCATAGAGCCATAGAAGATGGAGATGATCGCAAAAGTCCTAAGAAATCATCTAGACCATCTCCCAGCCAGTGTAGGACTGTTCCTTAGGAGATTTACCTGAGTTTGGACTGAGTAGGTCCTGTTTGATTTGGCTATGAATATCATATTTCTGTATTAAAAAGACTGACACAGTATATAGATGTAGAGGTCACCATTTAAAAAATGAACATCTATTAATGGTCACTATGGCATGGTGTCTGAAATATGTAGTTAACTAATTATGTCCTATTCTAAGTAGAGAAATAAATGCTGAAGAAATGTTTTCTGCCCAAAGTCTCCAATTTGTCAAGGTTGTTTTGAATTCTAATGTTGTCCTCCAAGCGTTAGCAACCCCTCCCAGCTTGGTCATGCAAATTTTTAAATATCATGGGTTGTAGGATCATAGAAATGTAGGGCTGGAAGGGATTTCAAGAAGTCATGAACTCCAGCTCCCTGCACTAAGGCAAGAGAATAAAAAAGGAAGCTGATGAGATTAGTACCACCTTTAACAAGGGGAGGAAGAAAGGGCTTAAAATAGAACTGCCTTTTCTGGAATTCCAGGTGAAAAGATAGTTTGTAAAGGAATGGAATTTTCCAGCTTGACACTGATCCATTAGAAACCCTTGTTAACTCACTTCAGTCATCTCTGTACATGCCCATCTGGACACCTGTTTTTCCTCCCGTTATACAGCCACATCTACACAGACCTTACAACCAAGTTTAAATAATATGGTTAATAATAAAAAAAACCTTTAACCTTACACACTGCTTTAAATATCTACAAAGTGCTTTACACGTTAGCTAATTCTTGTGCGCTAAGTCAGTATTATTATCCCCATTTTCCAGATAGAGCAATGGAAGCAAAGAGCTTAAATGACTTTCCCAAGCCCTCATGGCAAGTCAGTGGCAGAGAAGTTTAAATGTAGTTGGTGCCAGATGTGTTTTTATTATGGTATAGTTGATCAGGTTCTTTTCATTTATATACATCACTGACCAGAAATGCCATATATTTATGGAAAGTCATTTCTGCAAAGCCCCATACCTGCTGACAATCTACGTGCATTTCTGGAAAACAGCAACTGTACAGTCCCAACAAACAGCAGTTAAGTTTCATCCATTAAAGAGATCTCTCCATCAGGAGAGATTGTGTCAAACCACAGGGTGTTCATTGGGATTTCTAATCGATCAATGTAATTTAATATGCAACCAACAGATCAGGCAACATTTGTCACATTATTTCCACCATCACAGGAAATAACAAAAGAAGAAACGGCGAAGGGCCTGATTCACCACCTCCTTTCTTCCCTGATTCAAAGCAAATCTTAAAAAAAGACAATGCTTTATGTGGAATAAAATAGATTTCAACTTGGAGTTGCAATTGTGTATAGTCATTACAGGCTACTGTATCCCTCTGCCTTCCATTAATCTCATCAAATGGACTCTGCTCTATGAGCCCTCTCCTCTAGTGCCATGTCCTCTGTCACATCAGATGCTAACATGCCTTCCTTTATGACATCCCGCCACTTCTTTTTGGGTCGGTCTCTCTGTCTTCCTCCTTCAATATTGACCTGTTAGACTCTCCTATCCACATTGTTGTCAGGACTGTACTTTACATGAATAAACCCCCTGTGTCTGCGCTCCCTCATTTTGGGGTGTTACTCTGAGCACATCTGTAACATACATACGCCTCACATGGTCCTTCTTCCTTACACCACTCATTCATCTCAACACTTGCGTTTCAGTGGAACAGATCATTTGCTCACGTTTCTTCCTTGTTGCCAAACACCCAACACCACACATTAAAGCTGGTCAGACCACTGGTTTATAGACTTCCCTTTTCATCTTACTGGTACCACGTTTCTCTCTCCAGTTGAGTCAGGCATTGTGAAGGGCCATAATCCATTTAATGTGGATGTGAAATTTTAACTGCAGTTTCTGCTAAGAACTTTTTACATAGGCCCAGAGTCCACAGCTTGGCCTGGGCCATGGGGGCTGGCTAACAGAGAACAATACCTAGCTAAGAGAAAGCTGGGGTAAACAGATAACCTTGTGTGTTTCAAGTCAGTGAGCAGAGTCAGCATAACTCCGAATGTAATTGGGCGTCCTTATCGCGAGTTATAGACACATGAAGCGCTGAGAAAGGCCTCATGGTTACTCCCTAATGCAGGGAGGAGATAGTGGTACAATACCCTTCAGATCCCAGACAGAGTTCAGGAAGAAGCCCAATATAATTGACATGAGTTATGACACCCTCCCCTCACAATTGTATGACACCCTCCTAGCCCACAGAAATGCAAGGGTAAACTTATAAACAATTGTTATTGTTAAGTACTAATTACTGCTTTTTCGCTTTAAATCTCTAGGAACATATCTGTTGGTCAACCGAGAGCTGCTACGTCATTCCCCTGGACCGCAAAATTAGGATTTAACCTATATACTTTAATAGACATAGTTTGGGGGTAATTACCTGTGTGTCAGCAATATGTTAATTTGGGCCACGGGCGAAGCCATTATGTAATCTTTTAGAGACCATTGGCTTATTGTGCTTATCTTGTCTTGCTGATAGAACCTATCCAGGGGCTTGGGAAAACCCATCCCCGTTGCTTCTCTCCGCCCAATGAGAACCCTATATAATCTAGTGCAATTAATTGTTCTGCAGTGTCTCTGAGCCTGATAAACAAGGTGACACTCTGCCAGCGCTGTGTGTAATCAACTCCTGTGCTTGACTCTACACAGTGTGAATTTATGTTCCTTCAATTGAGTATCCTAGCTCTAATTTCATCCTCCATTTCCCCAGATTCTGGAACCCAGATACTTGAAACTTTGTGTTTTCGGAATTGGCTACTGTACATTACAGGCTCCTGTATATCACCTGAAAACTCATTTGGATTCCCTTGATTTGGTAAAGCCTCCCCTGAACAATGTACTAATATAGCAATTGTCAGTGGTCTATCTAGTCCAGTATGCTGTCTCTAACAGTGGCCAACACCAGATGTTTCAGGGGAAGGTTCAATAAACCCCACAGTGAACAATAACAACTTACCCAGAGGGGAAGTTTCTTCTTCACCTCATCAGTTAGTGATTGGCTTATGCACTAAAATATGAAGGTATATATCCCTTTATAATCATCTTTAACATTACCGTGGATGTTACTGTGACGTTGCACCTCATAAGGCTTTATGGAAATATGCTTATGAAAGTAAATATGACATAATTATGCTACATATGCCATGTAACATATCTCTGCAAAGGTTATGATCTACTGAATATATTCCTCCTATTTGTATGCATGTATCATTTTTGTACTCGAAGTTATGAATATTGGCTGTGTACTTGCTTGATTTTAAGTAGCCTTAGTAAAGTATTTGGTCAGCTTCTTGAGAAAGGAATGTGCAAGTTTAGTGATCAGTCAAGAAACACTTAACAGACAATGGATCTTAGAAGACTCCAATCCACATAAGAAGTCTACTTGAGGACGTTCAAGGTAGCATGTGAACCATGGCTGCTCCCTGTAAGTTCTGAGTCATGCATGGACATGAGACTTGCCCATGTGACTCCAAAACTCCATCTTGTAGCTGGGATTCTACACAGGGGGAGGGAGGGGTGTCCACCCACAAGAGAAAGTCTATTTAAACCCCGGGAGACCCCTCCATTTTGTTTTCAACTGGCTCAAGAGATAGCCTCTCCAGCCCCAAAGGATACCTGAAAGAAACTGGAACAAAGGACAGTAACCACGGGGGTGTGAGTGATTGCTGGACCCAGACTAGAAGGAGACTAGTCTGCAAGAAGCTTATTGGAACATCTCTGAGGGTAAGATTTCATCTGTAATCACTGTTACTGTATTAGGTTTAGACTTGCGTGATTTATTTTATTTTGTTTGGTAACTTACTTTGCTCTGTCTGTTATTACTTGGAACTACTTAAATCCTACTCTTCGTATTTAATAAAATCACTTATTTCTTATAAATTAACCCAGAGTATGCATTAACACCCAGGGGGGCAAACAGCTGTGTATCTCTCTCTCTATCAGTGTTATAGAGGGTGAACAATTTATGCATTTACCCTGTATAAGCTTTATACAGGGTAAAACGGATTTATTTGGAGTTTGGACTCCATTGGGAGCTGGGCATCTGAGTGTTAGAGACAGGAAAACTTCTTAAGCTGTTTTCAGTTAAGCCTGCAGCTTTTAGGAGACGTGGTTCAGACCTGGGTCTGTGTTTGTAGCAGGCTAGCGTGTCTAGCTCAAACCAGGCAGGGCACTGAAGTCCCAAGCTGCCAGGGAAAACAGGCTCAGGTGTAGTCTCAGCACATCAGTTGGCAGTTCCCAAGGGGTTTTCTGTGATCCAACCCATCACAGTTACCATTCCACTTATAAATGATTAATTCCTTCTTGAATCCTACTAAATTCTTGGCCTCAATATCATCTTTGTGGTAATGAGTTCCACAGGCTAATCATGCCAGTCAATAGCTCGTCTATTTTGGTTAAATGATACATAAGAAAGAAAATAACTGCTATATCTGTACAGAGTAAAAAAAGGAAACATAAATGGATCATTATGCAAGTGGTTGTTATGAAGGGCATGAAAAATAGAGGTTACACATTTCCTCAATTCTTTTCTTTGCCCTAATACACTATGACACTCACCGTTCTCTGGGCTACGAGGAAACAGAACAGGTGGGCACACATTGGGTATAGTATTCGTCATGGTTGCTAAAAAAAAAAAAAAGACAGTTTGTTATAACAATGCAAGGTAGATAGTTTTTTTAATCTAACTATATCATCTCTGAACCTGCAACTTCATTTCTGGGATTTGCACATCCACAACGCAAACCAGACAGACTTTAATATCTTTGCTTCCCAAACACTGGCTTTAGGCTGTAGCGCTTGTTCATATTTGCTGTTATTTTAGCTCTTTTTTATTTGCATGCTAACATACCATGAAATATATAAAGATTTCAGCAAAATTTCCGCAGCAAAATATTTTATAGTGGGCTAAAGCCAGAGGACTTTATTTGAGCGAACATCCATTGGCATGTGTAAAGCCCTCCAGATTTCAGTCACTGACTTTACACTTTCTTTTTCAGCCTCAAAACTTTCATCATAATTGTTCCACTTCTAGTCCCCGGAGCCGGAACACACCTGCACAAGTGATACAAATTTTTGTCTGCAAATATCTTGATTTGCATTAACATCTGTGCAGACTTTTGTCTTGATGCATGGTACAGTGGGAACGCATTAAAACTTCCTCCCCATCAAAAAGAAATGCAGCAAACTCCATTCTCTCTTCGGCGCCCCATTTGGCCTGAGCCATAGGCTCCTCTCTGCAGTGCCTTTGTCCAATAAGAAGTGACATCTTCTGTTGATGGAACTGCCATATAATGCCTAAGCCCGGAGTGAATGAAATGAAAAATCCTCGGGACTTTAACAGGGGTGCTTGTTAATGAGAAGAAGGATGGTCAAGTGGTTAAGGCACAAGACTAGGCCTTGAGAAATGTGAGTTCAAGCCCGTTCAGTCAGTGACTTCCTATATGACCTGGGGCAAGTCACTTAGCCTTTCCGTGCATTGATTTCCCCTCTGTAAAATGAGGGTAATAGTACTTCCTTCCCTCACACTGGTGTTGTGAGGATAAATACATTAAAAGGTGCATATGTATCTAAGATTAATAGTTTTAAATTATCTGCCCTCTTAGAATAACGTACCCTTTAGGAAGAGTGAATCATTTTACTACAGTTGAATTACGGATTAGGGATGATTACAGCGACAGCAGGGCACCTACAAAATGGGGACAAATCCTTTGGCGTTTTTGCCAGTCAAGCTGCAAACGACGAAGGGGGACATTCCACGTCTGCTCCGTGCAGCTGGAACACAGAAGCAGGTGTGCCTTCAGCCTCCACTGGACTTTATGCTATGGCAAAACTCTAGAATTTATAGATAAAAGGGACCCATTAGGCCATCTAGACTAACTCCCCGCCAGAGCAGAATTGGTCTCTCCAGCACATTTTATAGTTTAAACGTTGTGCCAATGCATGAGAACCAAAGAATGAAAATCTACCATCAACCATAACTGACCAGCCTAATTTCAATGCCCAAGATGAGTGAAATGCAGAACATAATGTAAATTCATTGTTCAGTTATGTCAGTTCTAATAACCAAAACTGCCAATAGTCACCCAGAGAAGGATTTTCAAATGCTGTTTCAGACAATTAGCTCAACATCCTCCATTGGAAAGAGGAGACAAGAAGCAAAAGCTTTCTATGTATTACAGAGGAGAAAGGAACTAGACTTAAAAATAGCAGTAATGAAGCAACGGGCAGTATGATCCTGCTCTCAATTAAATTCAGTGGCAAAAATCTCCATTGACTTCAACAGAGGTGAAGCACGATTGAGTCCTTACTCCTGTCATTTGGTACAAATTCAGGCCTTGATCCACCGCAGCAGGCCCTTGCGCCCCTGTGGAGCCCTGTCTTCAGTTGGATTCTGCACAGAAGCAAAGGCCCACCCACACAGATTAGATTGCATATCCAGTAGATCCTGATATAGTAACCCCTCTGCCACATGAGCAATCCTTGCACATACCTCTATTGGGCTCAATACAGGGGTGATATTAAATGGGCTGTGGTCAGACTAGATAATTGAATGGTCCCTTCTGTCTTAAACTCTGTAGAACTAGTCCCCCTGTAGTCTGCTTGAGTAACCATAGCAGGATCGGGTTCAGACATGCCTCCATTTTCTCTTAGTGTTTCTGCTGCATCAAAGGAAAGCCTGAGAAAGTGGAACCCCACCCACACGCTGTGGTCAGCTAGTCAGACAGCACAGAGCTTGTTACTCAAAATAATTTAATACTTTCCAAGAAGACGAAGAAAAAATAAACAATTTAGGCTCCAATGTGGTACATGCAGAACAGCCACCTGCAGGCAGGATTCTAATTAGCTTGGCAAAGCTAAAAAAGAGACTGCAAGTCTAACAGAGTTCAGTGACCCCTCCAGCAGGCAGAAATCTCCCCCCATGTTCTCTAAGATCTGTGGCGCATATTTTTTAGGCCACACAGAGAGAATTCAGGATGGCTGAGCCTTTTAGTGTAAAACAGGGCTTCCTAAAAACAATACTCTCTCTCCTTCCCTGTTTCCCACCACTGCAAAAAAACCAAACTAACAAACAATATTTGTATGCACAAATGAGCCTAAACCAAGTTCCCAGATGTTTTCCTAAAAGATATGCTCTAGGAATTATTTGAGGGAAGTTCTATGGCCTCTCTCTGGCTGTGTTATACAAGAGGTCAGACTAGATGATCACAATGGTCCCTTCTGGCCTGGGAATCTGTGAATGAAACTATAAACATTCCCCGAATCCAGGGAAGTTTGAATCCAGATCTGGAGCTGAACTTTGCAGCTCAGGTCAGATGGTCCACTTCCTAGAAAACAAGTGAACAGCAAAAGAACATTCACTCCAAAATGCACCATTCCAAGGGTGCTGGAACAATTTGTATAGCGGGTGCTGAGAGCCATTGAACCAAACGGTAAATCATGTATATAATGGAAATAACTTCAAGCCACGGGGTGCAGCAGCACCCCTAATTCCAGCACCTACGCACCATCCCGTTACTCTACTCCTCCCTCTCCTGCCATTGACTCACCCCAACCGAATTAGAAATTAACCTCCCTGGGACCTACCCTCTGGAATATATAAGTCAAAAAGCCACATGACTATATTTTTCCACCAGATAAATGGACAAGAGGATTTCGCTGTTCCAAATTCTTTTACTTTTTTTTGCAAACTTGGTGTTGAGTGCACCAATATAGTTACTGTAAGCAGAGTAACTGAAAGTCACCAAGAAAGATTTTGCATTATGTGGACCATTTAGCCGTGGAAATGTTAGGTCCATATTTTCTGTGCAGGGCACTTCAATATCTAAACACAAATGACTGGCAGCCATGTTACTTTTATTCTTTCTTGTGTTTTGTTCTTTCTATCTAAAAGAAATGTGACTGTCACCGAATTGCTCTGTAAGTAGAGAAAAAACACCATAAATTATATTTTTGAGCTACTCGGTAGCTTGAAACTCTGATTATTACTATTGCTGACTGAAAGGTTTCCAGCATTTTTATTTTTGGACAAAAAATGGCTTGTTGATTAAATGTACATTTTCCCAAGAAAATTTCCATTTTCATTTACATTTTTGATGTTTTTGTTAAAAAAACAAAAGTGCTTGGTTTGCAGTTGTTAAAAATCTAAATGATCCTGGGTTTAGTTTTCCAAAACTGAAAATTATGGGGTTGTGAGTTTTCTTTAAAAACAAAAACAAATAACAAATAACCCCTGACCCTAAACTAATTCAGTGAAAATTTTCATCAGAAATAATAGTTAGTTTTGTTGAAATTTTTTTATGGAAAATAAAATATATTTGACCAGTTCTAATCAACTTCCCTCTTTGTGCTGTTCTTATCTTCTGGAAACACTTCCTTCACCTAAATAGGCTAGCTTTTATCAATGGCTGAATTATTTCAATGCACACTAGAAACGCGGTATTTTTGGTATTTAAACTCTGGACATAATCCTGCCTTCACTAAACATAGGAACAAAACTCCCATTGGCTTCAGTGGTTCAAAAGTCAAGACCTGGATAAGAGTATTGGCCTCCACATATCCCAGTATGGCTTCTAAGATTGGTACGGTTTTCTGACTGCTGCACCTTAGTATAATCTGCACGGTGGGAAGGAAGTATGGTCTTGTAACTAAACTGAGGGCCTAGATTGGGATATAAGAGATCTTTGTTCAGTTCCTGGCTCCGTCACACACTTTCTGTTTGACCTTAGGAAACTCATTTAACCTCTCTGTGCCTCAGATTCCCAATCTGCAAAATGGGGATAAAAATACATCCTTTGTCTGCCTCCTCTAGCTGTAGCCTCTTAGAGGCAGGGCCTGTCTCTTACTATGTCTTTGTCCAGTTCCTAGTACAATGGGTTCCCAGTCTTGGTTGGGGCCTCTAAGCATTACTATAAAGCAAATAAATAACATCACGCAGAAGACACTCTAAATGGCAGACCACCTGCATTACTCACCAGGCTTCTGATACCAGCCAAATGGATATATTCTGACATCTGGAGAGCTGCAATCGGAAATCTGCCAAGTGCTTCCCGTTTCCTCAGTGCAGGTCTGGATTCCTAAACTGTTCAGAGTCAAGCAGAGCACCTCACCACCTACCGGGAAAATATCCAGTTACAAAAACCACCGTGGTAACTGTTTTAAATACGATTTTTAAGAAAATTAATATGTTCTGGTTCCACTAAGTATTATATGAAAGTTCCTTAGGCTCAGAAATCAGAGAAGGAAAAGACCCATTAGGTCACTTAAGGCCAGATCCTGCTCCCATTGAAGTTAATGATGAAACTGTCTTTGATTTTAGTGGGGACACTATCAGGCAATTAGAGCTAGTTCCAAAGCCCATTGATGTCTCTCAAATAACTTTTCAGCACCTCTGAGAAATGGAGGGCCTAGCCCCAAGATTTTCAAAACCAGGCCTGATTGTAAATTGGCATGATTTTCAGAAGTGTTGTACACCTAGCAGTTATAACTGACCTCAGCAGGAGCTGAGGGCTGGTCAACACTTTTGAAAATCAGGCCACTTGCTTAGGCGCCTAAATATGAATTGAGGAGTAAAATTTTCACAAACACCTAAGTAACTTAAGAGCCCACGTCCTTTTGACTTTCAATCAGCTATAAGTCAAATGGGGGCTTTTGTAAATTTTACCCTAAGAACCATTAGGCACCCAAGTCTGAAAATGTTGACTTGGGCGTCTCAAGCTAAATACTCCCAAAAATGAGGAAAACCAAAATCAGTGGAGAAGTTGAAAATGTGTGCAAGATCATGCTTGTGAGAACACAGGAAGCCAAAGTTAAAGTTTTTCAAAGCACAGAAGAAAATCAGATGCCCAACTCCCACTGAATTTCATTAGGGTGTGGGTGTCTAACTCCCTGAGGCACTTTGACATCAGCCAAAGTCTTTAGAGTGGGGCTAGTAAGAGAGGGATACGGATGATATACCATTTTATCCATTTGTGTGACATATTGGTAGAGCTATAGCCCTGCTAAGAAACCATTCCCATGAGATGTTACTTACTGGAGCTAAGGCTGGTAAGTACTTTACTGCTCTGGTAGATGGCTGTAAATAGATAGGAAGCAGAGCTGTCTAGAGAATGACATTTCCATTTCAAAATTTGTTTTTGCTCCGCACTGGAAGAAGGAGAAGACCCTATGAATGTTTTTGTGAAAACAGAATTGTGTGGAAATGTCTGTTTTCTGATTGAAATTTGGAAGAGGAGTGTGTGCGCGTGTATGAGATGCCTGAAAGTCTAATGTTTAGAGCAGTAGCCTGGGATGTGGGTAGGGTGACCAGATGACCCAGTTTTATAGGGAGAGTCCTGATATTTGGGGTTTTGTTTTCTATAGGCACCGACTCCCCTCCACCCCCATCCCAATTTTTCACACTTGCGATCTGGTCAGCCTAGATGTGGGAGACTCAGAGTCAAGTCCTTGCTGTGCCTAATTCAGAGGAGAATTTTCCATCTCCAAGCATTCTGAATCAGGCACAGCAGGCCCTGCATGCTGGTTTCCCACATGCATGACTACTGCCCAAGCCACCAGGCCTCAGAGTGAGAGAGAGTAGCTTGTCACCAGAAATGTTCCGAAGGGGCGCTGACAAGCTCGGCAAGGGCTTTAGCCTGGCCATCTCAAGCTGAAAGAACAGCAACATTCAATGTAACGGACACAGACTGAAAAATGAACTCTATAAATCCAGTTTCAGTAAAGACTACCTGTTGACTGTGAGTCATTTAAAAGCCCAAATCCTGTGCAACAGGGGTCAGCATCACATCGGCGCTCACACTCAAAAAACCTAACAGGAAAGAAGAAAATACTCCAGACTTAGTACAATTGACAGCCTGTTGAAACTATAGCCTTGTTCACAATTCCTGCCTAGGGTTGCCAACATTGTATTTCAAAAATACAGAACTGTTTTCTTAGCACCCCTCAGGGGGAGGAATAGCCTGTGATATTGGGCTGAGGTGGGGTGCCCAGTACCACAAAGGGTGAGGCGTACTAACCAGCTGAGGAAACCTTCCTCTCCCTGCAGCAGGCAGGCATTCTTGGCGGCTGGGACCCAGTTCTGGAAGTGAACAGGGCAGCACTGAAGGGCCAGGGTTGGGACGGGAGTGGAAAGATGCACCAGTGATTACTGGCCCTCTGCGGACTCCAATCCTTGAGTGCAGGCCCATGTGCTTTCCCTGCACAGGCTCTATCTGGCAGGGCAAGTGGATGGGGCTGTGTGCCCTGGAGCTGCGCTGAAGGGCCAGGGTCAGGAAGGGGCTTTATCTGGCAGGGGGGTCAGTCCTCCCGGGGTGTAGCCTTCTGTTCCCCGCTCACAGAGTCTCTGCCAATGTCCCCAGCAGACGAGCATAACTGCTGGGTTGTAGCTACTCCAGCTGCAGCAGTGGGGGAACAAGGTCGGCAGGGAGCTTGGTCCTGGAAGCCAAGACCACTTGCACAGAGCCCTGTCTGCTTCCCCTGCCGCAGAGCCCCCTCCTGACCACCCTTTCAGCGTGGCCCCATCAGGTCTTCATGCCCCCCCATAACTTTATTGTGCTCCCCCAGGGGGCCGTGCTCCATAGTTTGGGAACCGCTGCACTATACATACATTGGTTCAGTAGATCCTGGGACCGATTCTGCATTACTACATTGTCTAACTTTACAAACTTTATCTCACTGGAAGGTAAGGTCACAATAAAACCGGTTTTGCATAATGATAATATTTTAATATGCTGAGGTACAGGATAAAAGGCATCCTGCACTGATTTAGTAGGGAACAGGCAATTTTCTATTTAAATAAGGGACGTCCCTTGTAATATGGGACTGTTGGCAACCCTAGATCTGGAGGTCCCAAGAGTTTAGCCAATATACTGCAGTGAGGAGTTCTGCAGAATCTGCAAACTCACACTGCGCTCTCCAGGTCTTTGTATTGTATGTATAAGAGCTCAGCTGTTGTTATTTAGAACAGTGACTGTACTGAAAACATTAGCATAGATGCATTGTGTGCGTTATTGACAGCAGTTCTATCCAGTCAATCACTGATTCTGTGGTATCACATTATACAGACTAGATAATACAATGAATATATTATAAATTCACTTAAAATTGTGTGATTAATATTTGTAATATATTGGTTATTCTCCCAAAAAGATATACTGCTCTTTAATATTTTTAATGAGTATGCCTGATCCTCCCCATTTACATGATATGGTTTTGATATTTTGAATGTGGCTAAAGCCCCATGCTAACAAAACTGAATTGAGTTGGATCATACCCATCGGAAATGGCTTTCCCGCTCATGTCAATCTTGTTTCTCACTGAGACTCCAGTTACTTTACGGAACGGTAAACGTGTGTAGAAGCTCTTCGCAGTCCCTTCTAGAATGACTGAAAACATCAAAGGGAAAGTTACTTCTTTCTTCAAATGATTTATACTATCAAGCGAACATAAAGAGGAGGGAGAAAGCAACATTTCTATGACACAGTGGTGATTTCTCAGCGTATTGGAAAATAAATTTAGACCAACATGTTTGACAGCTAGATTTGTTTCTACACAGGATGAATGCCCAACAGGCATTCTAATGGCAGCAAGATGGGCTGATAAGTAAGGGACTCAAGTTCAGGTTCTGAATTCCCAGGCCAGCAGGGACTTGTATGGAAGTGATTCCAGTCCATTGAATTAGGTAATCCACTTCAGACTGAATGCAGCATCTCTGGATAGACTAGGAGAATGCAGAGTGGGTAGCGTATGCAGCTTCCCCTTCCCTTTGGCGCTTAATAGAGTCAATGTTCAGTACTTCAGGTGTTGGGTTCTCTCGTTTAGAACAGAGTGGTATTATGGGGCTGGAGGCAATAAGGAAGCTAAAAATACTTTAAACACTTTTCAATGAACACAACTAAGGTAGTCTCCACAAGGATGTCAATGATTACGAATGGGAAGGGAGACATAGAATCATAGGATATCAGGGTTGGAAGGGACCTCAGGAGGTCATCTAGTCCAACCCCCTGCTCAAAGCAGGACCAATCCCCAGACAGATTTTTGCCCTGATCCCTAAATAGCCCCCTCAAGGACTGAACTCACAACCCTGGGTTTAGGAGGCCAATGCTCAAACCACTGAGCTATCCCTCTCCCCTTCCAACGCAATGACAATCTCCATATTCAAATACTGTTCAGACTAGGGAACGGTCTGAGGACTCCTGGTGCAGCTTCCTTTGGCCCCTCTGATATAGACGCTAACTGAGATGCATTATGAATATCCTTCCACTAGGAACTGAAGGGAGATCACTAGCAACTGGCCATCACATAGCCATGATGCCTTTCAGTTACTAATGTTAGTCTTTCATTGCTACTTCATGTTATATCCAGAGCCACCTAGTCTTCCTTATTGCAGTTCATAACATTCCCATTTGACATCCTTCAAAGTAAAAGCGGAGATGCTGATCGATGCCGCCAGGAACGCAACATACATCTGTCTGAAATTCCAATTTAACACAGAAATTGAAGCTCACCTATTTTGTGATACACGGTCTGCAGTTGCTGGGGTAATACTGTCTGACAGTTTTCGGGGATGTGGTTGATGTCATTATCACAGATCTGAGCCTCTGGATAGAGTGTGCAGGCAAAATATGTGCTTGTGGTATTCTGAAGAGCTGCCAGCTGACAAAATGCGTCTTCTTGTGCACAACCTAAGAGGCAGAGCAGCTCAGTTTTATAAACTTAGCTATTTGTGTTCCCCTTCTCTCCAGTCTCATCTCTCACTTGTTTAGAATTCTTAATATTAAACCTTTAGCACAAATATTCTTTACTGAGGTGTGTATTGTTGTTGTTATTATGCTATGACTGTATAAGAAAAATAAATAGGGACAAATTCTGCTTTTAACTGGTGTAAACTCAGAATAATTTCCCAGCATGAGTGGGGTTACTCCAGGTTTACACAGGAAAAGCTGAGAGTAGGATCTGGTTCACAGTCTTTTTGGTTTTAGGCAATCTTTTTATAAAATGGAGACCAGAACACCCAAGAAACAGATATGAGGATTTCCAAACTAATTCAATATATTAAACCTACAGTAACAATTGCATATTTCTTCTGGTTTATAAAATAAAAGAGGCAGTATCAGCAAACATTTTCTAGAATGTCCCATGAAACGTCTGTAAAATTATTTCTGGAGAGTTCTTCTCATACACTAAAAATGCTTCTATGCAGATTGACCATATGAGTTGGTTCCTTTTTGTGGTTTACCTTGAAATTCACACCCTGTCTGGCTGCCTTCCTTCCTTGCTATAATAGAGGAATTTTGCAAAGCTCCAAGGCTCTAATGCACTTTAAAAAAATAAAATAATGAACTGATCAGGCCAGTTTGCTAATTATTGTGCTACTGGGTTGATGCCCTGATGCTCCAAAATTTACACAAGTGTTTTAAGCATGTGAGTAGTTCCACTGACTTCTTAAAGTTAAATACGTCTATAGTGTTGGGCATCTCTCTTAGTAGCTGCTTTTCTGTTAGTCAGAGGGCTTATCTACATGGCCCTGCAATTCAGACTACATGGGCATGAATAGAAGTCTACATCACAGTGCTGCTCTGTAACTCCCCCCTGTGGATGCTGCGGGTGCAAACTGAAAGGTTCCTAGTTCAAGATAATACAATCCTCTTCAAACAGGACTATGTTAATGTGATCCAGAAATCTTTTAATTCACACCTGCAGCATCCACATGTGGGAGTTACAGGACAGCATTTAGCTGTGCACTGCTGTTTATACCTCCATAGTCTGAACTATGGAGCAGCGTAAACGTAGCCAGAGACTTAGCAACCCATCTTTCCAAAATATGGAAATATGTTATCCCCCAACATTGGTACACTATGCCAGCATTGTTTCATAAAATATGTACTATAGACAATAAACTTGATTTGAATGATGTCTTGCAGAGCTAAATAACAGAGGGATAACAGGTGCCAGGAAGATGACTTGAGAACACTATGCAGCGATTGCCTTCTTTATTCTTTACTACCTTTTAGTCCATTTCCAGGTCAAACTGTGGCTAAAAGAAACCTTTCAGGATTTGTTTATGCATCATTAAAACAGCAAAAATGGCCGCAAACCATTTTTTCCTCATTTGCAGGTCACCTTTCTTTGATGTTTTAATGTCTTAAAGTCAGGCACTTGGGACATTACAATGGATGAACAGGCAATAAACAAACACAGGGCCTGATTCTCCTCTCTCTTACCCCATTGTTACCCCACAGTGTAACTTCACAGATGTCAGTGGAGTTACTCGGTCGTATGAGAGGAGCATCAGGCCCATATCTGAGCCCCAGTATCATGGAAAACTAAAGATATCATCACCTTTTATAACAAGCATTTTTGAGCATTACTCAATGACTTTTGTCCTTTTCTTTACCTAGGGGCTAAGGGACTCACTCAAGTTTTTACCAACAACTGTGCCTATCCTGGCAAAAATTCATGTTCTGGAATTCACCACTGGTGTAGCTCCACAGCTCTAGTGTAGGCAGGACCCAGATGATTTTAACATGATGTCATCTAACTTGGTAGTAAGAACAGTTGGGTACTGTCTACACTACACTACACCTTCCACTGCTGCTACCGCTAGTGGAGATGCGCCAGCAATGACTGAGTTTTTTGCCACAGTCGACAAAGCCACTGAGCAGCAAGGGAGTGGTGCCAGCCTGCCAGCTTCATAGTGGGCTGGGTGGCTTCTCATTGAGACTGGCGAGTACAACCCATGACTCCCATGTGAATTTTTGCGCTTTCCCTGTGAAAAAAAAATCCATAAATGCTGCAGTTTCTAACACCCATGACTAGGGTAGCTATCGAAACTGCTGATTAATTATTGTTTCCCCGTAGAATAAAGGTCTAAGATTTCTTACGTGTGAGACACCAGAGTGTCGCCTGCTCTGCTGAATACTTGTGTTTGAAGAGCCAGTACTGCTGGGATGGGATGGAACGGCTTTGGTCTAGTTGTATCAGGCTGTTGTCCATTAGGGAAAAAAGTTCCATTACAGAATCTGATCCACGTGAAAAAAAAAAGCAAGATTTATTTACAATCTGAGATACATTAGGATTGTTTATACGTAAAACTCTGAATTCCACAGTGTGTCAGCTGTAACCTTTTCCCAGGGTTAATGTATATGCAGGTTGGTTTTAAATAGGACTGTCTCAGGGATAATACCTGTGTATTTGAATTGTGTTTGGGTTGGGATTTAATCTTTTTTTCCCAAGAGTCTATTAAGGGGCTGAAATAAAGCACCATATGCTCATATCACAGCATCTCTCTGTTAACTTTATTCAGTCCATCTACCTGCCATTGCAGGATCATTCCTCACAATATCTTTTCTAGCACATTAATCAAGTTAGTTTTAATGACCTGAAGTGATGCAATTTCCACCAGTTCCCTTGGGAAGTTATCCGACAGCCCACTATCAGCAAGTTCCCCCCCCCCCAATACTTAGCCCAAATGCTCCTTTTATTAATTTAATCCTATATCTCCCAGTAATACCCCCACATACCATCTTAAGTAATTCTTCTCTGTCCCTGGCATGTGCTCCCTTCAAATGTGTGTAGGCTGTGGTACCTTCCCATTGTTGTCCCGGAGCTATTTTTGCCTCTCTTCAATTATTCCCCTTAAATAAGCCCATGCAGCTCTTGGGACATTTTTGTTGTTTTTCCACTGATCTCCTTCCAGTTTGTCAATAAACACTCTCTTATTTCTCAAAAGGGAGGAGCAGACCACACCGCACATTATTCTGGCCCTGTACAATTCCCACGTTATTTAATCCATGGAGCACTAAAATAGTCAGCGAAAAATTGAAACACAAAACCAAAGAAACACTAATACTTGGATCACAAATGCTAAACCTCTCACATATTTCAGGCTAAACCATGTGCAGGGGGTTTATTGTGTCTATTTTTTTTAAATACGGAGATATACCTATCTCATAGAACTGGAAGGGACCCTGAAAAGTCATTGAGTCCAGCCCCCTGCCTTCATTAGCAGGACCAAGTACTGATTTTTTGCCTCAGATCCCTAAGTGGCCCCCTCAAGGATTAAACTCACAAGCCTGGGTTTAACAGGCCAATGCTCAAACCACTGAGCTATCCCGCCCCCCATATTCATTTTCTCTCGTCATAAAATATTCAGAAATGTTGCCATGTGTTCTAAACATGATCGTGCTGTAATAAAAAGTCTCACTCTTGTAGATATTTCCTCAGATTTCTCAGTAACTCTGTATTTTTAACAAGTGACCTGGAAGTCTTTTTACCTGTCAAGACCCAAGCCTTCAGTCTCCTAGCTTTCTCTGGGGCTGTCCATAAATTATGTAACACATTAGCGGGTGAGTGGGTCCTTAAGTGTGTGTGTTTCAGTGTTACAAAAAGTTACAAGAGGTGGGTGGGTCTTGGGGGGGAAAAAATCACCAAAAATGTGTTGCGTAATTTATGAACAGCCCCTCTTGAAACAGTAGCTGATATGACTCATCCCTAAAACACAGTGCAGAAAGCTGCATTCCTTACATTGCTTTAGGTTTTAATGATATCATCAGTTCTTGCAGGGAAAATGTAAAACCCCAAGGCCCTGAACTCAAGTCTTGGCAGGTAAATGAAAAGAATTTCAGTCAATGTTTTAAATGTTTTTATTCCTCCTTTTAAAGTCTAGACTTGTGTTCCACTAATCATATGGGAGCTTAGCCAGTTAAACGGGAATTTTAGTTCATCTTTCATGCAAATGATATGAGGTAAATCAATAACAGTTTGCCATGTTTTACCATTTTAGCGGCCTTAAATCACACCTGCATCTCCCATAGACATTCATCAAAGCTTCACAGAAGGCTTACAACTTGGTGTAGATGAACCAAAACTCTGCCATCAAGGGGCCACATTTTTTTTCCTCAGTTACACTTGTGTAGAAACTCTAGTGACTTCAGTTGAGTTACTTTGGATTTACACGGGCCTAACCAAGAGCAGAATCTGGAACAGCAGGTGTCTATGGACAAAAGGCCTATGATTCTAGTTTCAGACTTCAGGTTTGGTTCCATTAAGCTCCCAAAAGTCTGTGGGCCAGAACCTCAGCTGGTGCAAATCAGCATAGTTATGGACCAATACGTTCTTTCAGAAGCTTATCAGAAGAAGCCAAATCCTCTGAGTCTGTACTATTGTCATTAGAACAGGCTCTCCTCTGATATTCTAGCACTTTCGCTTCTGTCCTAGCCTTGGAAGTGCAGGGTCATGTGAAAATGAAAAAGGAAAAGAAGCCAGGGAAAAAGTTCAGGGGGGTTCTTGTTTTGCCTGAACCAATCTGTCCAAACCTACTCATTCCCCATGAATGTACTTGAACAAAGAGAAAAACAATAGGCTTGACACCGTGTGTTCTGGGCACTCGCAGCTAAATTCTGCATTCTCCTACACTGTCTTAAACACATCCTCCTTGTTTGTCAAATGAAATATATCAAATCTGAAGTTTCCCCTTGTTATTTCACACAGTCATAAAGTTTAAGGCCAGATGGAACCATCAGATCATCTAGTCTGACCTCCTGTACATCATAAGCCGCCACCGTCGCCACCCAGCATCGACTGCAGTACTACCCCAGTACCTGGTAACATTAGCTCGGTCTGGGTTTGTAAAACAGCAGCATCACATGCAGAGGATTTCGTCCGGGTAATCATATCAGAACCTACAACACAATCAGAGCTATTTATTAATCTGTATTATTGGTATTAATATAGTGCCTAGAAGTCTTGGTTATGGACTAGGCCCCAATTGTGCTAAGCGCTGTACAGACACAGAATAAAAACACTGTCCCTTAAGCTCATATTGATTCCAGTTGCAGTTCGTCTGTGAAACACACTGACTATTAGTTCCTAAACAGGTTTCAGAGTGGTAGCCGTGTTAGTCTGTATCAGCAAAAACAATGAGGAGTCCTTGTGGCACCTTAGAGACTAACAAATTTATTTGGGCATAAGCTTTTCTGGGCTAGAACCCACTTCATCAAATGCATGGAGTGGAAAATACAGGAGCAGGTATAAATGAAAGGATGGGGATTGCCTTACCAAGTGTGAGGTCAGTCTAATGAGAAATCAATTAACAGCAGGATACCAGGGGAGGAAAAATAACTTTTGAAGTGGTAATGAGAGTGGCCCATTACAGACAGTTGACAAGAAGGTGTGAGTAACAGTAGGGAGAAATTAGTATTGGGGAAATTAGGTTTAGGTTTTGTAATGACCCAGTTTGCTGATACTGAGTTTTACACAACAAGTTAACAAAGAAGATCTTACAGGGCAATGTTACTATCTGAGCAAACAGCTTAGTAAGTTTCACCAAAGGATGAAAGAGTTGTGTCTGCACTTAGCCCCTGTTTTGGGGCCAGTTAGCGTATCAGTCCCCATGCTTCAGGGCACAAGCAGTTCACCGGCTGGAGTTAGGAGGAAATTCCTCTCTGTGATATATACTGCACAAGTAAATTTCACTACAGGAGGCTTTACAACTACCGCTAAGGAGCTGAGCACTGGCCGAGACGGGCACCAGATTAGGACGATCCCTGGTCTGTTCTGATAGGGCAGTTCTTATATTCTGAGTGTTGGATTTTCAAAAACTCTGGAACTGCTTTAAGGTGCTTTTGAAAATCCCACCATGCTGAACCAAAATGAATCCACTAAACTCAGTACATATCCATACTCAGTAAATATTCAATATCAAGGCTCTAGAAGCATGCAGTCCTATGTACTCTTAGAGCGGTAGCAAAAAAGTGTTTTGGGATATTCATGCAGTAAATCTACTGGGAACAATGGAAGCTTGTGATGAGTCATGATAATTAAACGAATCTATCTAGATATTTGCAAAGTGCCAAATTAACTTGGTATCCAGGGGCTGACAATGAGATAAATGGCTTGTGTCTCCATAGCTTCTTGCATAGATTTCAGAAACAATGGGCCCGATTCACCTCTTGCTTACACTGATTCTACACCAGCATCATGCCATTGTAGGTGAGAAAAGACTCCGGTCTAGGGCCAAGTTTTCTGCTGGTGCAGCTCCATTAAAGTCAAATGACTTTTCCGTTTACACTCGCAGAGAATGCGGCCCCCATTTTTTTGGTCTTTTATCTTTCCAACCTCTTATAAGTGACAGCAGGATAAAACTCACCTCTCCACAGATAGACACGCTGAAAGCTGTTGAAGCCTCCTTCCGTTTCTTCTGAGAGCTCAGAAGCTGACAAAGAAAGAAATGTTCATTAGTGCAATTGCTAAAATTAATTAAATGGTTTATGGTGAGCGGCCGGGAAATTATATCAAACCACATTCCAAAGTTTAATACAACTATGCAATAACATTTCTAGTACAACGACACTAAAGGAAAGATGGTCTAGTAGTTCGGGTGCTAACCTATGTCTGGTGAGCCCTGTGCTGCCACAGACTTCCCGTGTAAACCTAGAGAAGTCACTTGTCTCTCTGTGCCTTAGTTCCCCATCTGTAAAAAGGGGAACATCCCTACCTCACAGGGATGTCGTGAGACTAAATACATTAAAGGGAATGAGGTGCTCAGATACTGCAGTAATGGAGGATATATAAGAACTAAGAACCTCCACCAGACGTGTGTTGAGAAGTCATAAGTACTGTAAACAGCATTTCTCTATCTGTCCATATAGATTCTGCTACTGCGCCCATCAACATAATACAGGGGTCGGCAACGTTTTAGAAATGGTGTGCCGAGTCTTCATTTATTCACTCTAATTTAAGGTTTCGCGTGCCAGTAATACATGTTAACGTTTTTAGACGGTCTCATTCTAGAAGTCTATAATATATGACTAAACTATTGTTGTATGTAAAGTAAATAAGGTTTTTAAAATGTTTAAGAAGCTTCATTTAAAATTAAATTAAAATGCAGAGCCCCCCGGACCAGTGGCCAGGACCCAGGCAGTGTGAGTGCCACTGAAAATCAGCTCACGTGCTGCCTTCGGCACACGTACCATAGGTTGCCTACCCCTGACATAGTAGCTAAGTACTGCAGTAAGAATCTTAAATGCTGTCTAACCAGTCAAAGCATTGGTAATCGACTGTATTATAATCATTAGCATTTTTTATCTTAAAAATGCTGTAAAAATATCAACTGACCGACACAGCACCCCCGTGGGGAGGGGGTCAAGTAAGCATGATTATTCCCTTTTTACACATGGTGAATTTTTGGCAGACAAGTTAAGTCCCAAGGTCCTGACCCTGCAACGGGATCTATGCAAGCAGACCCCATGCCCATATGGTATCTCACTGAATTCAATGAAGCACCACAGGACCTGGGTCTCTGCCCAGACAGATCCAGCTGCAGTACTGGGGTCATTACTTTCAGAAGTGTTCACCAATTTTTGGCCACTCAAGCGGAGATATTCAGGGCTGACTTTTAGAGGTTTTGAGCATTCATAACACCACTCAATTTAAATGGTAATTGTTGGTGTCCACACCTCTGAAAAATTAGGCCCCAGGAAGGCAGCTAAAATTGCAGACATTTGTGATAATGTTGGGTTTAAGTTTTCAGAACCTGATGCCTGAACTACATATGCATAATACATGGTGATGGGTAAAAACTGGCAACTGAACACCATCAATATACAGTTGAGGGTCCAAAAGCAGTTGCATACACTCATCTGTTTGCGTATGCAGTTATCCTGTTTAAATGTGAGACTCCATATTTTGAGACTGATTCATTGCTATATTTCCCCACTTTTACCCAAGTGTCACTTCCGTGGAGTGGGGAGTCAAGACCTTTGTGCACATAATTGACCAGCTTTCATATGCATGCCTGTAATTTTAAATGCGTAATTAATTTACACAAGCAGTTGCGGTGCCTTTTTTTTTTAAATCTAACTCTAAAAGCTGAATAAGAACTTTTAGTTCCTCAAGACAACACACCACACAAGGTATCTGTCTTACATATTGCTAAGGTTCTTCTGACCTTTCTATTTAAATAAGTAATAAAACCACATAACTGCATAGTCAAAGGATCTCTTGACCTTGAACCATGGTTTTGAGTTTACAAAGCCTGAAAATTAAATTGCCATAAAATTAATTCATGCCAAGAGTTTAGATCATATGAAATCTGGAAGCAGCCATTGACTACAGTAGAAATGAGACAATGGATACCTTTGTTTTTAGATAGACGGTTTACTTGAACAGACATGAATTAAGTGTTCCACAAAGCCCTTGCAAAACAATGTAAAACAATGTGTTTTGAACTCTGTTCATTTTTATTAACACAGGTAGCCACAATAAAGTACAAGGGCCCATCTTGTAGGTTAAGTCATAAAAATGCACCAGACTAATGGATAATTCATAGAATCATAGGACTGGAGGGGACCTCGAGAGGTCATCTAGTTCAATCCTCTGCACTCATGCAAGGACTAAGTATTATCTATTATCATCTAGACCATCCTTGACAGGTGTTTGTTTAACCTGCTCTTTAAAATCTCCAACAATGGAGTTTCCACAACCTCCCTAGTCAAATTATTCCAGTGCTTAACCACCCTGACAGTTAGGAAGTTTTTCCTAATGTCCAGACTAAACCTCCCTCGCTGCAATTTAAGCCCATTGCAATTAAATTCATTCCACTTGGCTCATACATAGCCAGATCCTGCAGTCCTTATTCCAGAAAACTATCACTGAAGTCAGGAAGAGCTTTCACTGAGTGGAACGGAGAAAAGGGCTGGAGGGTCTATGTGGACAGTGAGTATAGGATAATTTAGCAAATGTAATTTAAAAGATGGAAGAATTTATTTACTTACTTCCAGCGAACTCTTGTCCTCCCAGATTGAATAAAAACTGCTGCTTTTTTTCATTGTAGTTCACCCCTTTACATATTCCATCTCCTCCAGGCTTTGAGTTTCGACTCCAGTCATTTCTGTGGCAGATCAACACATCTGGGTAGCTCATCAATCCACACAGGATAGTACCTAGATTCAATTGAAGAGAGAATTGTACGTTTGTAATAATACTTATACTGCACCTTTCATGCAAGGGTGTCAATATCTTCGTAATCATTAAATAAACCTCAACAACACAGTCAGACTGGTAAGTGTTATCCCCTTTTTAAACTGGGATGCTCAGAAAATTGGGCCAATTTTTACAAATTTGAGTGTCTAAAGCTGAGCACTAAATTCATGCCTAAGACATATAAGCTTGTAGCCTGGTTTTCTGAGATGCTAAGCACCCACAAATACCTCCTACTTTACAAATAACATTGAATAATAATTAACAACACCCAGCTGCGTGTGAGATATTTCATAGCAGACATAGAGAGACACACTCATGGCCTCAGAAGTCTTACAATCTTGGGCCCTGAACCAACACAGCACTTAGGCCAGTGCTTGAATGCTTTATTGGACAGGATCCTGAATTCAGTCAACTTAGGTGTAAATCTTCCCAAAAGTTATACCATGAGTCAGTGGCATGGCCAGGTGTAGAATCCAGGCATTCTGTCTCCCGATCTACTTCTATAATATCTAGACTCATTGCATTCTTGGTTTGTGGCTGCTGTCATGGCTCAGACATAAAGGTATTCTATGTGTACTTAAAATGTCCTTTAATAATTCATTCTTTAAGTAAAAGTAAGTATTTCTTTTTAATATATGGAGATATACCTATCTCATAGAACTGGAAGGGACCCTGAAAGGTCACTGAGTCCAGCCCCCTGCCTTCACTAGCAGGACCAAGTTCTGATTTTGCCCCAGATCTCTAGGTGGCCCCCTCAAGGATTGAACTCACAACCCTGGGTTTAGCAGGCCAATGCACAAACCACTGAGCTATCCCTCCCCCCTTTTCCTACTGGCAGTGAATGCTATAAAATTTTTAACCAAAAATACCAGTCAGATCCATGCATTTTGAGGCATTATTGACCCAAACATGCTATCACAGGTAACCAGACAGCTTCATAATGTGCAAAAACAACAAGGAGTCCTTGTGGCACCTTAGAGACTAACACATTTATTTGGGCAGAAGCTTTCATGGGATATAACCCACGAAAGCTTATGCCTAAATAAATTTGTTAGTCTCTAAGATGCCACAAGGACTCCTCTTTGTTTGTACTAATACAGACTAACGCGGCTACCACTCTGAAACCGGTCTTCATAACGTGCAGTCATTTCATAATCTCGTCTACAGATTCAGATAGCAAGACCTTAAACACATAAAAGGGAGGCCAGCTCATTCTGACAATGAATGCATGTGAAGTGTACAAACCTATAATGGGTTGCTTTTTGTTTTGAATTGTCCTTACCGGAAATATGATGGGCCTGATTCACTACTGCATTACTCCAGTTTTGTGCTGATGTAAATCCAATGGCTTCACTGGAGTTATATTGGATTACACATTAATTAATCAGGTCTGCTGTGCTGCCACTTTGTTGAATGACTCATGACTTATACAGTAACATCGTTCTGTGGTCTGCACCATTAGCTCTCATTTTACAGTGACATGAGCCAAAAAACTAAGCGATGAAATATATCATGAAGTTCAACATAGGAAGTAGGAATGAAAAACAAATATTGGGGTATCAATCCCGAAAGAGCAGACATATACTTACTGTACCAGATCATAAATAAAATTGCAAGTATATTAAAAATGATTTAGAAACATCAAAGGTTGTTCATCTTGGCATTTTGCACAAAAAATACACCCAAAATCTGCCAACAAAATCAACCTTGGTAAACACACTCTGTTGGATTTTCATTAATAACTTGGACTTTGTGTACAATATACAAAATCTATTTCCAAGAATTAAAGTTCCAGAAACATGGTAGCTAAAATGCTAGCCAAGATTCCTTTAAAAACTGACTTTCTTTCACATATTTATTGTTTCATGGGACACTAACATTTTTTCCATATTTATGACACGAAGGAAAATTTATATCCAAAGCCATTGATTTGCAAAGCACTGAATTGTCACATGGTATAAATAAATCCTGTGCTCTGAATAATGCAGATGTTCTGGGGGGAAAAACAGTATTCGCCCATCTAATCAAAGACTGTATTATAATGCACAAGGGGCAAAGTCACGATTGCATGAACAACCCTAGTTCTGGCATTTTCTAATGTTTAAGTGCTGCAGTCTCAGGCTCCGATCTTGGAAAATCAGGCCCTTACACGTGTATTTAATTTTATACCTATGAACATTCCCATTGAACTCAATGGTACTATCCATGTGCTTAAAGTTAAGTATACATATCATCCTTTGCAGAATTGATACCTTAATAATGTTTTGTTAATGCAGCTTTTTGTATCTATTGCATTACAAAAGTGCATGATTCTTTAGCAATGTTCAAGACATGTTGTCCCTGTCCCAGTGAGCAAATCCCATTCATAGCACTTTCAACCATGAGCAGTCCCATTGTCAAGTACGATCAACTGCTTGGAAATACAAGAAAGAATTGAACAATTCTTGCAGAACCAATAATGTAAAATCAAATGCCTCAGAGAGGCCCTGATTCAGCACAGCTCTTGAGCACATGCTTAACTTAATTAAGTCAATGGGATTTAAATGTGGGTTTATAGTTAAGCACATGCTTAAGTGCTGGTGCTAAATGGGCCAGATCGAATACCACCATTTACATCAAAAGATATGACTTCTCGGACCATATCCCAGTATCCAAGCCAGAATGCACTATATTAGCGAGCAACAGCTACAGAAATGTACGTTGAGTAATGAATATCATCATGACAGGTAAGCATAGCCCTTAGAGATGATACAGCAGAAGATAAGACCATAAATCTGATTGATTGACAGAGAATCAATGATCTTGCCAAAATATTTGGGATCAGTCTTGAAGTCAGTGAGATGCACTGCACAGGATGATACATGTTTGCAGTACTGTGCCCACACGTAGTTTAGTGTGGGGGTGCTGGATTGAGTTAGTGGCCTGTGACATACAGGAGGTCAAACTAGGTGACCTGATGGCCTTAAAGTCTGTTATTCTAACTTTTGGAAGGACTGAAGGGGATATGGATGAGGCAAGGGAGAGAATGCATGAGAGGAGAGAAGGGACAAGACTGCCCTGACAAAGGTAATAGCCTTTGCACATGAGTTGGGGTTTGCACTCCATCCGCCTCACTGCATTCTAGTTTGACTCCAGTGATTATGAAGTATCTGGGAAACTATAACCTGATATAAAAAGTCTGGTTGAACAGCTCCTTTTCCTGCTCATAGAAAAAGGTAATCGGTTTATATTTTAAAGATTTCATATTATATTTTAATTCCCCCATCAACAAACAAGTCCCCACTTCTGGCAAACTTGCTGACAAGCCTCATTATTGCAGTATATGCCATTTAAAAGATGTATACAGATACAGAAAGGGGCTTACTACCATAGGCATCCAGTGTTTAGACATTCTGCCTGCCCACATAATGGAGTGAGATTCACCCATGGACAAAGATCTATGTGCCACTTAAGTCTCAATTAAGGATTTAAGTTGCACATAGGCAGAGCACTGGCCCTCTGCACAGGCATAAATTGCACCCAGTGGTTTGCTTTTGTTAAGTTTCCCATTGTATGGGATAGCATTTTGCCTTTGCAGTTTGAACATGATTACCTCCATCAAGTACAACCTGGCTGAGGATAAAACCATCACAGCAAGGATCCTGGCTGCAAGCCTGACGGCAGAAGAGATGAACGTCTGTCAAAGATATGCCAGCTGCCGAGAGAACCACTGAGTTGTACACGCCAGAAAGCACATTCTGAAAATCCGTCAGCTCAAAGGTCTTGAGACCAGATATGGTGAATTCTTGTCCTGAACAGAACAGGAAGAAAAAGAAATGTGTGTTCCAGCAAGTGTAGGAGGCAAAGCAATAGCTGCAGAATATCTCCAGACCGGAGCTGGCTGAATGTTTTACAATAAAAACCCAACATAGCAAAATCTTTCTGGCCTTTAAGTTTCATTACAAATCTGAAACTCATGCTAAGTTCAACAACAGGTTTACATATCCAGGCTATTACGATCTTTCTCAAATCTCAGATAGTCTAAAACACCAAGATACAAGGCAGAAGTCTCTGCCCAGGTTCAAGTGGGACTTGACTTAATTTTGAGCAAATCTGAGCTCAGTTTATGGTTTCTGACAGAAATCAAATGAAGCCAGTGAAAGGAGAAGTTTTGGACCCATGCCTAGTAGAACTTTGCCACTTGGGATGGTTTGTTTTGAGCTTTGGAGTTTGTGCAAGGAGCGTGAACCCAAATGAACAAAAAACGCATAGGACAGATGATATTGTGTGGTTGAAGGTACCATATACCATGAGTAAATCCTATTGAAGTAAATGAGATTACCTGGGGAGCAAGGTATTTCTCAGTGTAAGATTATCACAATTTGTGTCGAAATGAGCCAAGATAGCCAAATAATGCAGTTCTACAACAGACACAATGAAGCAACACATCAAATACAACGTGTTTTTGCCAAGGAATTCCTTTTTGTGAAAAATCTGTATTTCCACTCCAAGCAGATTCCACAGTTCCTTCTGATGAGACATTAAGGTAGACAGGTTTGAATAGGGGTGCTTAAATTGCATCCACAAGATTGTGTGTGCGCTCTCTGTACACAGAATTGGATATTTTTATGCAAGAGGTACAGGTGCAATTTTTTGTGGGATTAATTTAGATGTTCATGTCTGACATTAAAGATTGACTCAAATTGTAAAGGAAAAGGCATCAAAGGTGCCCTATAAAATGTGTTTTTGTTAGGTTTGGGGTTTGTTTTTGTTTGGTTGGTTTGGTTGGGTTTATTTTGTTAAAATAATTAACTTTGTGCTGTCTTGACCTGAGAATTTAGGAAATACAGACACCCCCCGACTTACGCAATCGTTCCATTCTGGAAAGCCTTGCATAACTCGAATTTTGCGTAAGTCGGAAACGTATACCTGTACGTTATGCAAAAATTTCCGCAAATTGAAAATCCTATTTCTGGCTTATGGAACTTTTTCCGTAAATGCAACTTTGCGTAAGTCTGGTCTTGCGTCTGTAATATAATTAAAATAATCAACCTAGAAACTTTCAGATATAATCACCTTCAGTCACACTTTCAACAGAACATTCGCTGATCCTGAGATACGAAATGATGCACTACATAACAGTCATTCTGCATGCCCACATGTTGCTATGATTTTCAGCCAATGGAATTGATCATTCTTATAACACTTTGTAGTTGCTTAAAAAGGTGAACAATGTTGAGTTTTAGGCCCCAATATTGTGATATTATAAAAATGGTTTTGCTAAATCTAATCTGACTAGAAATATTTTGGGGATATTATTGACATTTTGATGACTTTTAAAAAATTTGAACATTCCCCTGAATGGTTTGTGTTAATACAGCACCTAGCACAATGGGGTTCTGATCTAGGATGAGCTGCTACATTAATACTCATTAATAATAGTTTAAAAACTGACAGTCTAATATTACTGCCCAAGCCAAGAGAAATGCCAAATTTACAGAGCATAAATGGTGAAAAGCAAATTCCATTTTAATGATCTAAGGTTTTATCAAGGGGTAAAAATTAGGACAAGATTTTAATTTTGTATATGATTCTTTATAATATTTTGTCGGATTTCTGTAATTAATAAAAGGACAGAAAACCTAGGCTAAATAAAAACTCCCCATCATACAGAAACACAGAAGTAAGAGAATAGGCCAAGAATGATCAATGCCTTTTTACTCTTCTCATCTGTCCCTGCCTGCTCACCCTCCACCCTCAGCCCCACATTACAGTTACAAGGAACTAATGGTGTGGGACATACCCATCTGATCCTAAACTCCTGCTCAGCACCCCAGAGGATGGTTAAAAAACCACTCATGCTCCCTATACATAAATCACACTGCAAGAAAATCAATCTTAATAGAATCAAAAAACCTTTAACTGTTAGTTCTAGAAGACTGACAGAGGCTGTCGTGCTGCTATTCAGTGCCTGACCCCGCAAAGACTCATGTCCTCATGGAGTCCGTGCCTAACTGTTGGCAGGATCCGTTTTTCACTTTTCTAGACAACTGAACTATCAGTGGAGGTTCAGTACCTACCTTTTTTGAGATACACAGTCACTTCATCCTTCTCTTGGTTCCTCACTTTAAGCAGGCAGCTAAGATTAGCAATGCTAGTGGCAGCAGAATTTCCCATAACACCTTTCATCTGAGACAAACAGAGACACTATAAAGGTGCTTTAATTCATAGCAGGGAAAATACAGTCTATTCACGCTTATGAGGATGATGAATTAGTATATACTGTTCACAGTTGCCACAACTCCCTGGGGCCGTCTAGTTCTGCTGTTTGATCATAATTCCATCAGATCAGGGCATGATTCTTTGATGCTACTCCACCGTATTAACAACGGTGGCATAGTTTCGTAAACAATGAGTTGCCAAAAGAAAGTGGCAAAATGCCATCTAGCTCAAGACCCTGGAGTGGAGGAATGGACAAAGATCTGACAACTGACACGATTATCTGTTTCACTGTTAGCATAGCCTAGATCAGGGGTAGGCAACCTATGGCACGTGTGCCAAAGGTGGCACACAAGCTGATTTTCAGTGGCACTCACACTGCCTGGGTCCTGGCCACCGGACTGGGGTGGGGGGGTGGGGGGGAAGAGAGGCTCTGCATTTTAATTTAATTTTAAATGAAGCTTCTTAAACATTTTAAAAACCTTATTTACTTTACATACTACAATAGTTTAGTATCAGAGGGGTAGCCGTGCTAGTCTTAGCCGTGTTAGTGAATACCCACTTCGTCAGACGCATGTCTGACGAAGTGGGTATTCACCCACGAAAGCTTATGCTCCCATACGTCTGTTAGTCTATAAGGTGCCACAGGGCTCTTTGTCGCTTTTCACAATAGTTTAGTTATATATTATAGACTTATAGAAAGAGACCTTCTAAAAACGTTAATATGTATTACTGGCACGCGAAACCTTAAATTAGAGTGAATAAATAAAGACTCGGCACACCACTTCTGAAAGGTTGCTGACCCCTGGTCTAGATCTTTGAAGAATGGGAGTTTGTGAATGGTGATTTGGTTGGAGTTGTAGCAGATCAGCACAGGGGAGGCAAACATCTTCTAGGAAAGACCAATATAGGCGGCAGTCCCAGCAAATTTAGGATTAGCTTTCTTATTTCACATGCCATGAGGGCAGGCAGTGCTGGGGATTTGGAACCTGGATTGCTGTGTTTTATTCCTGACTCTTCCACTGACACACTGTGACACTCTGGACATGTTAATTCATCTCACTGTCTGTCTTACTGTTACTCTAATGCAATACGGGGGGGATGCTATTCACGGCAGGGATGCAGGAATTAGAGAGCACTATGCCATGTCCAAAATGTTCAAAAGTGACTAATGATTTTGGGTACCTCCATTTTAGGGTGCTCAAATCAATACTCCTTAAAGGGGCCTGATTTCTAGTGGGTGTTTGTCCAGCACTTTCTAAAAATCAAGCCTCTTTAAGGTGTCACAACTAAATACAGAGGCACTCAAAAATCACTTTTGGAAAACCTTCAGTCTCATTTCTTTGCTAACCCACCAGCACTTCACCATTACCATATTAGAACACAATGTCTAAACAGTCAGGAAACTCCCTGGCATTCTGACAATGGGTTCTCATACTGGCTCTCAGGTATTGTCTGTGCTACGCGTTTTAAAGAAGTGTCATTGTTTACCAGTCCAGAAGTGGTACAGTTGAAGTTGGTTTCAGCAGCACTGTACAGTTCACACAACACCTCAGAACCCAGAGCAGATACTATGACAAATCCACATGACTCATCCGTCTCACAGTCTGAAAGCATGAAAGAAATGTAAAGGTTCACCATTTCGTTTACACAACACCACGTTTCCAGCTGGCTGATAGCTGTGTCTTCTGTATACACATGGACTCCTCCTACTGGATTTGAACCATAGCCCTCAGCCATATTACAAATTGCACCAATTTAACTAAAACAGGTTTTGAAATCAGTTTATACCAATTTAACTAAACTACTGCAAAACCCTGTTTGGACACTCTTAAATCACTTTAAACTTAGCTTATATCGAGTTAGCTTCATTGGGTCAGGAAGCTCCTTGAGCTAAATTGACATAAGCCAAGTACAAATTGATTTAAGTCTCCACACAGGTTTTGCAGCAGTTCAGCTAAATCGGTTTAAAATCACACCTTTAGTTAAACTAGTGCAATTTGTAAAAGAAACAGGAATTTCCAGACTGGATCAGACCCCCATGTCTACCTAGTCCAGTAGTCCGTCTCCGACAGTGGCCGGTTCCAGCTGCTGCAGAGGAAGATGCAAGAAACCCAGCAGTAGGCAGATATGGGATAACTTGCTCCAGCCTCCCAGGGATACAGACAGGTTTTAGTTACTCATGACTGAGCTGGAGGACAAACTATCTTGATTAAGACTAGGTATATGATGTAATGAACATGGCTTGTAAGAGTACTGCGGCCTTTGCTCAAGAAACCAAAGCTAGTCAAAGGATTCCTGGCCAACTATTTCGCTATTGAATTTAGCCCCTTTTTCTTTCTCCACTTATTGCCTGCCAAGAGACTTGTGCAAGACTGTTACTGGAAGTTGTTCAATGAACATTTTGTGCATAGTGTGTGGCAGCCGTGAATGGTTTGGCACAAATATTTTTTCAGTAGTCAGAATTCCCTATCCGAGCTGTGTGACTAGTCTCACCACACTTTCTGGGGCTGAAACACATGCCAAGTGTCTTTAGACCAGGGTCCTTTTTGCTGCTCAGCCACCACCCACCTCCCTTTCTTTGCCTCTCCTCCTCACTGCTGCTCCTGCTGATGTGGTATTCACTTTCCTGCGTGATTTTAAAACACTCTCCTATCTCTTTCTTCCTTTTAACTCCCTCACTTCCAAACATAAAAGGGCCTGATCCAAAGGCCATTAAAATCAATGTAAAGATTCCCAGTTGGTTTCAATGGGCTTTGAATTAGCCCCAAAGTCAGTACACATGAGGTGGCCAAAGGACTACTCACAGTGCAAACACAGGTGATCGTGCATGAATATTAAAACTCACAATGTCTCTGTGAGGTAAACAAGGACTGTTTTTCCCTATTTTATAGGTACTTTACAGAGCCAATGTACAGAGAGGTGAGTGGTCTGATTTTCAGGAGTACTGAAAACCCATAGTGTCCAACCATAGTCAACAGGAATGATGGGTGTTTAGCATTTCTGAAAGTCAGACCATTGATGGCTTGTCCAAGGCCACATGGTAACTGAAAGCACATTCACAGACAGAGAAGTCCTCTCTGATATGTGAGGAAGATCACCAAACACTGTAATCCTCTCACAGTGAATTTGCTGCTGAACTGCAAGGCAGACAATGCTAGGCTAAGGTAGAACAGTAAATTCAGTGCTTGAAGGCTGTCTTCTTTGGTGACCTCTACCGTAAACCACACAGATTTGCTGAGAGCTCTCCTTTACCTGAAATGCACTGCAAGAGCGCACTCTGAGGGTCTCCTTGGATGGTTTCCGAGTGAAGGATCCTAGCATCTTCTGCACTGTAGATCAGTTTGGATTCAGGAACTCTTTCAAATTTTCTGAGCACTAAAAGGCAGACAGCATGGTCAAGTCTCCTGCATGTTATTTCAATTGCTCCTCAGTTTCCAGAGAAACTCAACACAGACTTTACTTAAAAAAAAAGAAAACTCAAGGTATGTAGGGGGAAGGATTCATTAGTTAAATGAACAAATAACATTAGTTTTCTGTGAAACAATCACAATTTTTTTTTTAAAATGTCTGAAACAAACTATTGCAGAACTCTCCTGTGAGGTATTAGATGCTCAGGACCAGGTCTCCATTTGGAGCAGAATGTAGTGTAGTACGAGGCCATAAATGGACAAGAAAGGTGACTTCTTGCTTTTCAATCTTCATGTTTACGCAAACTGTGAGCGCTATTTGGGGATGAGCATTCATTTTACTGTTGGGCTGAGTAAAGAAAAGGGAGCCAAGGAGTTAAAGGATAAGGTTATTAATCTGACACATTGTGTGTAGGGAGGATCTGCAGCCACCCAACGTAAATGTGACCACTTTCACTGGTTGAGACAAACCTCAAACATACAGAGAAGAATGTAGCTTCCTTTGAGCGTAAGCTATTTGGGGTAAGGAGTGTGTCTCACCACACACAGTGTCTAGCACCACGGGGTCTCAATCTGATTTGGAGCCTCTAGGAGTTACTGGAATATAATTAATAATAAGAATTAATTTAAATCTTGTTACAACTCTCTTTGTCTCCTTGGCATGTAAGCTTAGTTTCCTTTACAGATCAGTTAGTAAGGTCAAAGGGAGTTTAACTGAGTCCAAGTTAATTTAATGTGAGATTAATTTACAATATTGTGTGTGTGTCATATCTGAATGTTGTCCTTAGCATGCAACGGGGCCCATCAGAGAACCAGGCACCTTCCCTGTTGTTATTCTCTGAAGTTAAAGAATATATCGAAAGAGAGCTACATAAAAACGGCCATACTGGGTCAGACCGAAGGTCCATCTAGCCCAATATCCTGTCTTCCACCAGTGGCCAATGCCTGGTGCTTCAGGGGGAATGAACAGAACAGGAAACCATCAAGTGATCCATCCCCTGTTGCCCATTCCCAGCTTCTGGCAAACAGAGGCTAGGCACACCATCCCTGTGCATCCTGGCAAATAGCTATTGATGGACCTATCCAGGTGCCTCCAGGAGAGAGATGTGCTTGCACTGTAAATCAGTGATTGCAGTCTAGAGCAGTGCCAGTTAATCACTTTTCATAGCCAGAAATTCACTTTTGAATTGTTTTAAAGGGGGGAAAAAGAAAGCCCTGGATAGCATCCCTCCAAAGCTGGTAGTTTTTAGTTCATCAAAGCCAGATTTATTCCCATGTAGATGGAAAAGTGAGAAATAAATGCTTCCTTTCTTTTCCTCCACCTGAACATGACCCTAAAATAAAACCTGATTGTTATATTTGTCCTTGAGAGGAGGAAAGGAAAACAAGACAATTTAATTAGTCATGCTGGACATATAACAACTCCAAATAATACAATCTTGTCATGGAAACAGAGTCCAAATCATTTTGCTGCACAAAGCCATTTTGCTAAAGCAAATATCCCAGAAATGGTCTCCAGTACAATAGCAAGTTCTGAAGCAACGGAAAACTGAATGTGGAAATCTGTGTGGAATATCCTGACTTTCTTTGGTCGTTAGCAAAGATTCTATTACAATACAGGAATACTAGCTAAATGGAGAGAGTGATGTTAGAAGAAAAGTCATCAGCAGATTGGTAAAACCCTTGGATGGGGTGGATTGAAAAGTGCTGTTACTGATGTTTTTACTCATTTCTTGTGATGCAATGACATGAAACACAAAGGCAATGGAGCAAATTCTGCTCTCAGACACACCAATATAAATCTGAACTAAGTCCACTCCACTAAGGATTACAGAGTTACTACAGATTTACCTTAGCGTCACTAAGAGCAGAAATTGGACCAACACGCAAAGATTTGGAGAGAGCAGAAACTTCTCCTCTTGGTCTCTCCGGGAGTTCAGGGGATGAACTGAACCAGCAGCATCACCCAGTTGGCCTGACCACCCCCTCTCCTTGGCCGACCACCAACTGAGGGGAGGTTTCAGACTGATTGTCAATAGAGCCTCCCCTGGGTCTAACACAGCCAAAGCGACCAGGCGTCCTGGGCTGGACTCAACCCCTAGAGCTCTGCGCATGGAGTAGCTGCAAACTCAGCTCCCATTCCCTTGCACACCAGAGTGGAATAGCAAAGAAGAGATATTACACCAGGATCCAAGAGCAGAGCTTTTGCCCAGAGACGTCTGGATAAACCACAGAATAAAAGCAGAGGATCAATTTTTAAAACAATCATTTGTCCTCTTAAAGCGAAACAGCCAGCGCTAATTGACAACAAATGTTTGTTGTTGTCAAAGCTGAGTCAACAGGTGCTTTTGATAAAACCGTCATTTTCTGCTTGGAAAGAACAAAGGAGTAAGCCAAAAATGTAACATAAAAAAAATCCTGCACTTTAACTAGGTTGGGAAGAGGGTTGAAAGACAGGGGATTGGGGTGGGTAAGATGGGGGGGAGAAAAGTTTTCCTTCTTAAAGCACAACGCCAAAAACATTCCATGCAGAACAGTTAATTCCTTCTATTCAAATGCACAGTCCTTATGTCTGGTTTAAAAACAAAACAAAAAAATCTCAAACAGATTTCAATTTTCAGGAAAAAGTCAAAAATAAACTTTTTTTTAGAATTTTTTTTGAAAATGTTCATTAAGATTTTTCATTTTTGGAAGATAATGTTTGAGGTTTTTTTAATGACTTTTTCCTTGGGGAGGGAACTTCCCATTTTCTTTAAAAACAAAAAAAATTCCATAGGAAAAGGAAGAGGGTAAAAAAAAAATTTAGGGGGTAGTGGGACAAAAAACCTAGACACGATTTTTTTTTTTATTAAATATTTTGTTTCATGAAAAAATTTGAAATAAAAAATGTTGAAAGCTGAAAATTTGATGTTTTTTTTTCCAAAAATATATTTTCTGTCAAAAAACCCTGCATAATAAAAAATGTTCAACCAGCCCTAATGTTAATGAGTTTGCTATTGGTTGTTCATCACTGGAGGGATGAAAATAGAACTCACAGCTGTGTGTCATAGGCCCTGTTCTGATAACTGTTCATGAAGATTCTTTAGCTCAAATGATAGGGGTCTGTACTCTTGGCGGAGGAAGATGTAGATTCTATCCGCGCTGTTGCTATACAATTCTGAGTGTCCCTGGTTTGCAACATAGTGACAGTGAGGACACCCTGGGTGGGCCCCAATTTTGTTATAATTTATCACTTTCTATTTTAAGAAGGAGATTTTTTTCCCCCCAGAGGAAAGATAGCTTAGAAAGAGAGAAGAGCTATTGGGTCAATCTTATCCACCCCTTTCCATTATCAATCTCCTCTCAAAGTAGGATCAGCCACCCCAGATTACACTGTTATATCCCATTCTACAATATAGTTAATGGAGCTGGTCAAGATGGAAAAAGTAAAAGCACCCACATTTTCGATTAAAAAAAAAAATCAGAATTTTTTGAAATGCAAAATATTGTTTAATTTTTTTTTAAATCAACAAGTTCTAGAGTGGCTCAGAAATCAGGGGAATTTTGTGAAAATTCCATGACATTTTTCCTAAATTTTAAAGTTTTGAGGCGTCATTTTGAAATTTGAAAAAAATTAGACATCTCTCCTAGCTGATAATGTGTAAGGCTAGGACGCATATCAGCTACTGGCCTCTAAGGGATGGAATCAGAACTGCTTAAGCAGCAGTGATTTTATCACGGTCTAGGTGTGGGAGGGTATTTCTACATCACAAAGAAAAACCTGCAGCACCGAGTCTGAGCCCAGGTCAGTTGACTTAGGCTTGCAGGGCTTGGGCTGCAGGGCTGAAAATAGCGCCACCCCTTCCCACCCCCTCCCCTGAGCCTGCCATGCCCTTGCTCCTCCCACTCCCTACACAGAGCCTCCTGCACACCATGAAACAGCTGATTGGGAGGTGCGGGGAGGACGGGTGAGGCGCTGATCGGCGGGGCTGCCGGTGAGCAGGAGGCGCTGGGAGCGGGGTGGGGGAGCTGCTGATGTATTACTGTGGCTCTTTGGTAATATACATTGGTAAATTCTGGCTTCTTCTCAGACTCAGGTTGGCCACCCCTGGTCTAGATAATACTTAGTCCTGCCAGGAGTGCAGGCGACTGGACTAGATGACCTCTCGAGGTCCCTTCCAGTCCTATGTTTCTATGATTCTATGAAATTCTTCTGTCAATTCCTTCACTACTGAAAATCTTCATTTCATACATCTTTCATTCAACACACACCAAAAACGTATTACCAAATTACTGGTAGAAGACAATACCATGCCATCACTTTTTAAGTAGTGATCCTCATTAATTGCACCGTTGATGGCATGAGAAAGCCCAGAGTTACAGAATTATAGGCTGAACTGATCACTTTGGTTGAGGGGAAAATACAAGCTTTCTGGCTGAGGAACATGACTGCAAATGACCACAAACAAGTTTTGGGTTGTGTAATGGATTATTTCCTGTAGTTATTAACATCTCTTTATATACAGTATGATTAGCGTGTTGAAATGCTGCTTTTCCCTACCCTGTCTCTGAACTTTTAATGGATTGTCTCCTAGCCTTAACTTAGTGACACTCCGTTTTATTTCATTTTATGTTTGAGATTCCTGTTCCACTGCTCTGGATGCTGGATACAATCTAGTCTGTGGCCGTAGCTTAGTATCTTGGCAATAAAGCAACATTTAGAAATAACTTTTTAAAAATATCACTTAAAAATCTAATTATTAATCATTAAGGGACAGAGTAAAATAACCTTACTCATGCTGGAGTCCAGGCCCCTGACTTACCTGGGATCACCCATGGAGTAAGGCACTACACAACATGAGCAAGGGTACCAAAATCTAATAATAAACAGCGACAATGTGTTCATTTGTCTAACACTACAGAGCAGGTCTTATGAGAGCAACCATGAGTGCTGTTTCCATTAGGAAATCCTTCGCTCTGCCCTGGTCCTGTTATGTTATACTATAATGACTCCACCAGACAGAGAGCAAGAAATGATCAGACAAACAATTTGTCAATTATCCAAGGGTACCTATGAACATACTTCACCCCCTTCCCTTTCAAAAATAATGTTTTCTCCAGTCTAGTAAATAAACCCACCAGCAAGGAGAAGGGCAGGCATGTGGGATGTGGAGGAGACCAGACTTATAGTTGAGTGAATTCCCATAACCTTTCAGACTCAGCTGTCCTTAGAAACCAGAATTTTGTTAAGGAGAAGTTACTTGCATAGGATCAAAGTGAGCGCAATTATTTTTCTGATACCTACCGAGGCACTGGGAATCTGTCAATGGGTGGTCTGTTTCAGTCCAGTCCAGTGTCATTCCAAGACTATCAGCACAGAAGGATTTCTTGGTGATGGGATCAGCCTGGGAAGGTCTATACTGCCCATCTTCACTGCACTGTAAACCCTGCCTATTTCTCTGACAATCCGTGATACCTGTCACATGAAAGAGAAGAGTTGGATCATTATGTATCTTGCATTCAGTGTATGAGTAGGAAAAAGGTATTCTAGAAGAAATGGATGCTTTACTGCCTGAAGGAGAGGGCTCTCGCATGTCAGTTACAGTGAGCATTTCACAGCTGCCGTTCCATCACTTTACATTATTTTTATTGTTATTTGCATTGTGGTAGAGCCTAAGAGCTCTAGTCATGGACCATGTACAAACACAGAACAAAAACACAGTCCCTGCCACAGAGAGCTTACGGTGGGCCTATGGGTCGCTTAGGAGCCTACAGCACAGGCAAGTTCTTCAGAGAAGGAAGCATGTGCAGTGCCAACTACAATGGGAAGCTGAAATATCAAGAACAATAATAAGGAGTCACAAGCTCTCACCAAACCAATTTGCTTCTGTTATTTTTTTTATTCCCCTGTTCTTGGAGAACCAAGTCCTCCCAGATACTCCTAAATTATAAAGAGCTTTGCTTTATATTTGAAGATGCTTTTCTCAGTGCTAACTGGAGCTTTTCAGGATTCAGAAGTGATCAAAGGTCTCCTCCACTGCACAAAGGAACAAATCCGTAATGGCAGTCAGGATTCCACTCTTCTCCCCGTACCCAGCCCAGCAAATCCTCAGCACTTTTTTTTTTTAAGAGACAGCACTCTACCAACAGCAAGCTAGAGGAGAAAGGGGAATAAATCCAAAGGCTTAAAATTTATCCCTATACAAAGGGCCAGCACTAGGCCAATGTGCTGCTGAATCCCACCTCCTACTTCAGAAAATGACTTAAGTGGGATTTAAGCAGTGCATACGCTTTGCTCTGGTCCACTGCGCTAGGAGGAAATTCACCTACAGAGGCAGGCCCATATATTTAAGAGTATGTTTTTTTTATTAATTATTATTATTATTTATTATTATTCAAAAATTGGTATAGCCCAATTAGCTAAGAGTATCAAAGAAATCCAGTAGCTTTTTAAAACGAGAAAGCAGTGTGCATTGATGTCTGAGATTGCAACTCACTTTTTCATTTATCATAAGCTGGCTAATGGTTGGATAAAGGGGTCATGCTTTAAGTGACAATAATCCCCAAGGAATGCATTGACTAAACCCCCCAGTTCATACACCCATAGAAAGTAATCTGTATTGAGAGAGAAGTTTGCCCAAAGGGCCAGTCTACATTAACATCAGTCTCCTCACATGTGTTTTGGGGAGTAACGCAGAAGGTGATACTAATGGAAAAAGGTATAAATGAGAAATATGCCCCCTTCCTTATCAATCCCAAAGAGCTACCTATATGAATAAAACCATGGGAGAAAATTCACCCTGGCATAACTCTTTGACTTCAATGGAGGTTCAAAACCAAACAGATACCAGCCAAAATGCAAGACGGTCACTCCTTCAACAATTCAACCCAAATACCTTCCCCCACATTATCAACATACTTCTGCTCTCTACTTCCTCTCTTTTCTATGCAAGGGCTAATACTGAAAACAAACTGAGGGATTTAATCTGTGCATTCCTTTAGGCATCATTGCCTTTATTTTCATAGGTCTGTGGGCCAACAGACGCAATTCAGGTTGATTTTACTAGTATACAAATTAGTAAGTATGTTGATACCTGCCTTATGAGCACAAGTTGTGCTACAGAAGGGCACAGTTATCAAGGCAAGGTTTTAGTTAGGTCCTTAGAAATTTCAGTGAGGTGAGCTGAGGTAGGTGAGGTAATATCTTTTATTAGAGTAACTGCTGCTGGTGAGAGAGAGTAAGCCCAGCCCTGAAGAAGAGCTCTGTGAAAGATCAAAAGCTCTCACCAAGTAGATACTGAATGACATTCTTCCACAATGATAATCAGGGCACTTACAGTGATCAGCAATGAAAGCTCCAACGGAGATGGTAGTTTTTCCCACAGGACACCTGATGCAGGAGGAGCTTCCTGTCTGAAATTGATAGAACCCAGGAGGACATGGAATGCATTCGTCATTCTGAAAGTAGCTGCCTGAAGGACAAACAACTACAGAGGAAAAAACATTATTAGTTCTATGGAATTCAACTGAAACTTTACCATTTCAGACATCCATACCCATAGGTTCATAAGCAGAACACAGCTGCAGTAGACTTACCCTTGACTTCAATGGGTTTTGGAGCAAGACCTTGATGAGCACATGTGCACCTTAGGAGGGTTTACCAACATTGCCCCACTTAAAATGTTCACCTAAAGCCTCCAGTGACTAGAATCCAGGGAATCTAGACCAGGGTCCTAATTCAGATGTGTGATAAATTCAGGACAGACAGCTGCAAGGAGGGGGTAAAAAACAGTCCCAGAAGGTTAAAGGCCCTCCTCCCTATCAACTGAGGAGGGGTGACTACAGGTCAGTCAGGTTCACCTGAGAAGAGGATTACCTGAGGTCAATTAGGACCAGCTGGGAGGGAGTTTCCTGAGGTCAATTAGGATCAGCTGATTCCAACTAAGGGCTGCCTGAGACCTTTTTAAACCCTCCCCTGTTGAGAGAGAGGGAGGGAGAGAAGGAGTCATGCTGCCAGTAGGTGAGGAGCAGCAAGACAGCGAGACTCACCAGGAGGGGAGGCTGCACTCCCTCTCATAAGGGAGAAAAAACAAGCCCAAAAGACTGGCAGAGAGAAGGAACGGACTGCCCCTGTGCAGCCAAGAGGGACTGTTTTACCCAAGCCCATTTCGCCAAGGCTAAAAACAGCTGAGGCTGGTGAGGCCGAGAAGGTGCCTTGCAACAGATGGGTCTAAAAGAAGACCCTCAAACCAGAGCACATCAAACTCTGATGGACCTGACTCCAAGTGGGAATGTTGAGGATCGGGTCCATCTGTGATAAGATACAACTGTGGGGGCAGATTACAAAATGCAACAAAGGCTTTAGACAATAATAGGAAAATTCACATTAACGGAAACTCTGAAAAACTCAGGGAAAAGCCACCATATGGTAATGCTTTCATTAAAAAATTCTGGTAATGAAATTGTTGGTAGGTAGTTCCAAGCAGGAAAGAAATTGTTGGATTAAAGACAACTAACTTATTGTATACACGACAACCACAACACAAAGATTTTCTCCCCATAGGGAGGAAAATACCTTTCTGAGTTCAGCATTTCAGAACAAACCAAGAGCAAGTTTTCCAGCTGACAGTCTGCATGTTAAGCAGATGACTAATTGTCTTCTGGGCAATCATGTAATACCATCCTTCCTTTCAGATCACTCGGATTAGTATCACCACCACAGACACATTTACCAGACAGTATGTTTACTTGCTATTTCACAGCTGCTTTCCAGATATAGATTTCCTTCAAAAACCTTCACATGTATATTTTGGGACAATGATATGGTGCAAAATTTCACTTCTGTTCTTGCCCAGCGTGTTCACAGCAATTTAAACCTGTACCAAAGAGTAACTCTAGTAGAACATTGGCCATTACCACTATAGTCCACAGGGTGGATGTGCTGTATTTGCGTTTAATCAGCCAACATGCTGCCTTGTGAATTAACTAATTTACTGAACTACCTCAGTGACAAATCAGAATGACAGATAGCCTAATAACAACCATCTTCCTTCATTCCTCTTCACATTTGTCATGTTCCAGTAGGAGAGTCTGGGATATCATGGGACTGGAGGATTCATTTCAATGGGCTCCAAAGCAGGCAAACCAGGCACAACACATCAAAAATCAATTAAGGAAGTACAAAATCCTGGAAGAGACAGGACACTCATCTCTCACGTATGTTCAGAACACCAGCCTATTTGTTCCATTTGTTAAAGAGGTTTTCCAATGTATGCAGAAGGGATCATACAAATAAAAAAGAACCTCAAGGGAAGAAACTTTTTTTATTTTATTTTATTATTTTTACTTACAGATGAAATAAAGAATCTACAAGCCACTGGTGGGGGGTGGGGAGGGGGAAGGGCAGAATGCCGAGGATGATGGAGAGATGAGTTAAAGCATTTAAAATTTTAAAAGGAGAAAAACTTTTCAGAACTTTCTCCTCTGTTTCTTGTTGTAGAACCACAGAGTGGAAGTGGCATATGCCTGATATCATATGTATGTAAACAGGCAGAGTAGATTTATGTCTGGTTTATACTCTTACTTAATAGAAGCAAAAAGTGAACAGCAAGGAAAAAAGATGAAAGGATAAAGCAAAAATAGAGCTGTCGAGCCTGGATGTCTTTCTAAAAGATATGCCCGAGTTCAACCACAAATTATGCTCAATGAAGCGATTACTGGGTGGAGTTCTATGGCCTGTGTTATTCAGATCAAACTAGATAATCATAATAGTCTCTTTCTAGCTTAAAATCTATACATGTTAACCAGGCTGGAAATGAGAGGAGAGCCTGAATGAAACCCCAGATCTAAACTACAGCTCTTAATCTTTATACCCCTAAAATGGAAGAAACCAAAACCTTGGATCCAACACTTCCATATATGAGTTTGAAACTTGGTGCTGTTCTATCTAGATTGAGGCTCTCATGAGCAGGGGGCGCTGAATTCTCAACAGCAGGACCCAGACGATAAAGCACCTCACAGGAGAAGAACAAAGTGAGGCCAAGCCTGGCTGTACGTGCAAGAATCACCTCGTTTGTAAGATCTTCCCCCAGGAATAGCATTTATTCTGCCCCAGGACCAGGCCACAGTGGAATGATTGCAGGGGAGTGGAAGGAAGCACCACAAGAGAAGGGCAGAGGGGAAAAATGGGAACAGAAGGAGTAAAAGAGGGAACTTAGTTCCTTTAGAATATGCTAAATGCTTCTTCTAATTGTTTGGTGCTTAGACCTCATGGCGATAGGCACCTCAGAGATACCCCAAAGTCTGGGGATACCAGTGTTTGGGTAGAGTCTATCACAGAGAAAGGTTTGAGCTGCTAATTCAGTTGTAAACCTAGCAGCTTTTTGATTCATACTGATCTCTGTTTGAAACAATTTTAATACAAGTTACAGAGGGGGGAGGGATCGCTCAATGGTTTGAGCATTGGCCTGCTAAACCCAGGGTTGTGAGTTCAATCCTTGAGGGAGCAATTTAGGGATCTGGGGCAAAATCAGTCCTGCTAGTGAAGGCAGGGGACTGGATTCAATGACCTTTCAGGGTCCCTTCCAGTTCTATGAGATAGGATAAGTATATCTCCATATATAAAATTCTAAATGGAAAAGGGAACTAGTATGAATTCATATCACCACCAAACTACAAGAGTGACTGATGAACAGGTGTCATGAAAGGCCTCAGATTGTCCTCCTGAAGTGAAAAGCTTTTCCAAGCTCACAAAGCCACTAGCTGGCTGTACATATTTAAAATTATTTTTCCACTAACACCTTAGGCAATCATGAGATTTCTGTTGCCACATTCATCAAGGTTCAATTATGAACAACCGATCACCTCAAACTGACATATCCATAAAATACTCTATAGATTAGGATTAGTCAATGTAATGATAATGCAGATAAGAGTAAACTAAGACATGGCAAACATGAACAAAGAAACATCCATTTCCAGCCAGGAAAACATGTTCCTATATGCCTCCAATACAAGCAAACCTGAAGCAACAAATTCATGGAATCCAAGGTCAGAAGGGACTATTGTGATTACCCAGTCTGACCTTCTGAATAACTCACCTTAGAATTTCCCCAAATTAATCCCTAGACATGCCTTTTAGAAAAAGATCCAATCTTGATTTTAAAATGGTCACAATGGAGAATCCACCATGATGCTTGTTCCAATGGTTATTTACTCACACCATGAAAAATTTACTTATATCCAGTCTGAATTTGTCCAGCTTCAACTTCTAGCCATTGTATCATTTATACCTTTCTCTGCTAGACTGAAGATCCTATTATCAAATATTTGTTCCCCATCTAGATACTTATAGACTGTAATCAGGTCACCTCTTAACCTTTTCTTTGTTAAGATAAATAGATTGAACTCTTTGAGTCTACCATTATAAGGCATGTTTTCTAATTCTTTAATCAATCATTCTTGTGGCTCATTTTCTGAACTCTCTCCAATTTAACAACATCCTTCTTGAATTGTGGGCACCAGAACTGGACACAGTATTCCAGCAGTGGTCACACTAGTGCCAAATATAGAGCCAAAATAATCTCCCTACTCCCACTTGAGATTCCTGTGTTTATGCACTCCTGGCACGCAATAGCTCTTTTGGCTACAGCGTCACACTTGGACCTTATGTTCAGCTGTTCACCATCACCCCCAAATCTTCAGAGTCTGCTTCCCAGGATACAGTCCCCTATCCTGTAAGTATGGCCTACATTCTTTGTCTAGATGACAGGAAGGAAAATGTAATGGAGATGAAAAGGAAGATTAATGCACAGTGCATGTCTCAGAAGGAATACACTGAGCACAACAAATTCCTGAGACCACCAGAATGGCTCACTGCCATCAAGAGCTATCCAAACTGCCCTGTAGCAAGGGAAAAATGTCATGGAACAAGAGAAATAAAACAACTAATTAAATAAATAAGCTCAGGATCTGAGAAAATATTTTGTAGCTCAACAACCAACTGGACCAGGAAAGAGAGAAAAGAGAAAGGAAAATGGCTTTCACTGCTAATTATATTTAGCATGTAAAGGTAAATCTATTGAGGTCCTGATTGAAGAATCGGTCTCAGATGGAGTTTTTTCCATCTTCACTGCACTTCACAAAGACTCCTAAGTAATAAGTTACTAATATTATTATCATCCCCATTTACGTATGGGGAAACTAAGCCAGAGAGGATAAATGACTTGCCATAGGGCACTCATGTGATGCTTAATAGTTAGTAACCATAAACAACATATAATAGCAGAACCAGGTTAAGAACTCAGGAGTTCCTACCTGCTAAATTCTGTGTTTAGAGACTCCTAGGCCATGACCTACTGGCCTCACTAAGTAATGCACAGCTGCATTTCTAGACTAAGAACTAGAAAATGAAATCCCTATAAAAGCTGGACTATGAAGCATTTTGCTCCACTCAACAGTTCTTTCAAAAGCCCATTAAAACATTCTTTTACAAAGGCAGTTGATAGAATCAGCGCAATACAAAACAGGAGCCATCAAAATTAATTGTACTCTTAATGCTACAGCTAACGCATATTCCTGATCTTCACTTTCTGTAGTATTTATACATGATAGGTATAAAAAGGTCCACTCCATTTAAAAGTCCTCTTGCTCTGTGCACTGCATTCCATTAAATTCAATGGCAAAAAATTACCTTAAGGCTAAGTTAAGGTTGCTTGGTGTTCTGTCGGTCCCTTGCAGAATGTTGAGCTGAGCAAAACTCAGACGTCTGAAACCCAGGAAATGCACAGTCCAGGCTGTCCAAATATTATGATTACGTTCCCCCAGAATAAAATTGATGTCCATGACTAAAAAATTGTAGCAACTTCCGTCCAGGTTGGGCTTGTGATTAACTTTTCTTTAGTTATGTTAACTGAAGGGTGAGTTTACAGCCATCAGCTTCAATGAAGTTTGTGATTCATCCAGGCATGAGTGCCTCTCAGCTTAACAGTGCATTGCAGAAGAAGGAAACCATTTTGTGGGGGCCTATAACTCAAGAACCTCATTTGACTCAAGTCAAATGAGCCCAAATATGGATCACTAATGCTAGCCCATGCCTCAATGAGGCACACCAAATTTCAAAGGAACCTGAGCTACCCTTCAGCTTCTAGAGCATTTACAAAAGTCAAACATTAAGGCAAGAATGGATACTCTTCCCATTTTTCTCTATCGGCACATGTGAACTGTAAAAAAATTACATTTTCTTCAATATAGTTCTCAAATTTCAGTCCCCCAATGTTTTAGAGGGTGCCATGGCACTACCTTGGGTAAAACTCAACAGATTGAGAGCATTTTGACCCACATCACATGAATAGTTGGATCTAGTTCTCTGTGAAAAAAAACAAAACAAAAAACAACCCACCTAGAATTTATTTTGAAAAAGGGTTATTTTTCAGGGCTTATATCTCTGCACTCTGTAGCTCAAATGACCCCAAATTTGTCAATAACCCTACCCTGCCCCTTCCTGTGGCACACCAAATTTCAAAGGAATCCAACTAATAATGTCAATTTTAGAGGCGTTAGAAAAGTTAACCTTTAAACAGAAGTCATGATACAACCTCAACTTTAATGGCACTGCCATGCCACTATAAAAACAACCAGTTCCTTTATCACTACAGCAATACATCTTAATAGCTAGATTGCTGGAGGAATCCAGTTTAGATCAACAGTTACTGAAAGTTGTTAACATATGATGAATGCTCAGGGGGAACTAAACTGGTGCTTTCAAGTCCATTTCCCATCCACGTTTGCACCATTGCTGCCTGTGACTACACTACAGGTTTTATTAGCCTGTACATAGGTGAAGAAATGTTCTGCTGACTCTCCCTGCTAAGCAGACCAGGTGGGTTTCATTGGCTCTCATCAGGAACATTTGTAAAAGGGGAAATGGGGGGAGGGCTTGTGAGGAGAATCCCTAACAGACAGACAGATTAGGAAGGCACTAGATCTAAACATTGTCCCACATCAGAGCTTTTTTTTTTAAATTGAAAATAACAGTGAGCTTTTGGACAATACCATTTTACATGGTATATCTGCATATCTGAGTGTGTATGAATGGCATGGGATTTCCCTCCAGAAACTGGTGTAGCATAGGCTGTCTCCACTGCATTTTTTACCTTGAGTTAATTGACTGGCAATTAATTTGAGGACGTTAACATGTTGAGCCTAGCGTAAACTATTGACATTTGTAGCCTAGAACAAATGATTGGGAAGTGTCCACGCTAGCCTTGAAGGCCTTGTCTTCACTAAGAAAAAAAGGTATGTTTTTTCACATGTGGTAAGTATCATAAGGTACAATTCTAGTGAAGACAAGGCTGTTTGCAGTTTTAACATAAGTTAACAGGTTGAGGTGAACCCTAGGCTTCCCCATAGACTTTAGGTGACCATATGTTAGCTGACATGAGTTAGGAACACGTTTTCTCCTAGTGAAGACATATTGGTACAAAAACTGTGTGTTTAACTACTTTAGTTAGGGGTGTGATTTTTTTTTAATCAAAATAGTCATACTGGTATAACCCCTAAGGTAGATGCAGTAACATCAGGATAGCTTATTTCTCTTCCCATACACGAATAGGTACAACAGCACCTTTATACCAGTAGAACTACAGCCACCATAAGAGGGGTTGTATTGCTTTAATATCCTGCGATAGTGAAAGCATTACAACTTTATAGTGTAGGCCAGATACCAGTGCTTTCAACCCAGAACCTTTCGCCAGCACTAACATTCATAAAACTTTTAAAACAACAGAGAAAAAGAAATGTTTTGCCAGTATTCCCACTGACAGCAAGGTAGGAGCTTCACTCCTTATCATCTGGCAACGCCCTGTTACTTATTTTTATTGTTTGTTTGTTTTTTCCTCCTCTTTAAGATATAAAAAGCATCAAAGGGCTGCAGCACGTTCAGAACTTTAAACATAAAAACTCCAGCTCATGTTTCCAGGCCAGCTACTTAGTTGGCATCGTAAGGCATTCGATTTTGTTTTTTAATAAAGAACATTAAACAGAACAATATGGGACTGAAACGAACTAAAGATGTCAGTATTATCTGGTGTGGGAAAGCCAGGGCATCACAGTTTTTATTCTCGGCTCTCGGACAGAACAGTGACCTCCCATCAGGCTGCAGGGAAAGCAAACAAAGGGTGTCTGGGGTTTGACAAAGGATTGTGGCAGAATGGCAGATGTGCTCCTTCTGGGTGAAATTCAACTCTTTGCACCACCCACAGCCCCCAAAACAGAGTTTGGGTGGGAGTTAAGCAGTGCATAGGCCTGGGCTGGTTCTCTGTACTGGGGTGTATTTCACCCTGTTTATACCAGTCAGATTGTTTGACCAGAGTGACATCAAGCAGCTTTCGGTGTTTTTGTTGCCCCTGTAATATGCCGACCGTAGGGGAATTCTCCCAATGAAAACAGGGCCCTGTGTGCTTTTTCTGGCAGGTTGTCTCCATATGAATTTATTCATTGTCGGGGACTTTAAATGGACACGGTTTTCAAAAAATAGCAAGATAATGCTGAAGTTTGCCACACCATACACAAAGAGTATTTGCGTCAGGAGATTGGCCAACCCCCTCTCCTGCTCCTGCACCAGAGGAATTCCTGCTCTTACCCTGTAGTTCTGAAGAAATCCTGTACAGCTGGGAGCTGTGGGGCCTGGGGAAGTTGGGGCTCAATGGGCCATTGAGAGTGGAGAGGGGTTGGAGTTTCTGGAGGGCTGGAGCATGCAGGAATATTGGGGGAAATTGACAGAAGGAGCTAAGTCACTAAGGGAAGGGGATCTAGGGGGAACGTGAGTCAGTGTCCAGTGAAGAAGGAGATACAGAAACCTAACAGCAGGGGAATAAGGGGGCAGAGCTGCAATCAGGTTGTGTGTTGGCTGGAGCTGAGAGAACTTCCATCTGAGTCTTGTACTGGCTCGTCCAGCTCCTGGGACTTTGCCCAGGGATACAAGATCCCAGGACTGCTGGCACCTCTGCAGCTGCTCAGTGAGCTGGATTCTATTCTGGTTCATGCATCGCCACCAGACGTTTTAGCAGAGTCTTTATTACTAGTGGTGGTGCACAAGCCAGAAAGAGCCTCCCCTGACTTTCAGATTCCAGGCTGAACTTCCAAAAACATGATCGTCTTATTTATAAACTGAGCATATTTCAGATGAAGTCTGAGGGTCAGACACAGAATCTAATGCTGCCCTTTGAAGAGATTCACTTTTCAGAGTGTAACTGAACTTTAAGGATAGCAAGAGTAGCACAGGAGTGGCTCCTTCCTCAGCGAGGGCCTTGCATTCATGTTGGTGCTTCACACATCCCACCCATGGGTAGAGACTGACACCTGAGAAGTGTGCCAATGAAAGTTTCTTGTTAATGTTCCAACTGTAACTTTGCACTGACTCACAGTAACCACAGCAACAAAGGAGGGAAAGTCAAAAGGAAACATACCACATCCTTGGGAATTTGGGATCGCCCTCCCAAGAGATGAACTTCTTCGAAATCCGCTCCTGCATCCGAGCTGAACACTGGGAGATAGGTCAAAATCTTCATCTCGGGGGAAACGAATGGACGTATCTGCTGGGAACTGTTTGGAGTCCAAGTGCAACACAAAGCCACCACTTTCAATCAGTGCTACAAAGCGTCCAATGAGATTCTCCCCAACAATTGCTTTTTCTAAAGGAAAAAGAAATAGAGCAGCACACTTATGATACTGGATCTAGCTGGAAAAAAATAATATCAGGCCGATAAGCTTTAAACAAAAGGTACAGATAGATTTGGATTCTCCAGATGCTTAAGGGAACAGCTGACGTGTAGACGTCTGTATAATGCTTCCACAATGGGACCCCAGCCTGTTTGAGAGCATTTGGTGCTATTTAATACAAAAAATAACCAGTCATTAATAACACCCCTAGGTAATTGGCATTTCAGATAAACAAAATTCAATTTTTAGTCTTGTATCCGATTTGGGACACAGAACCCAGTTCAGGATAACATGAATTTCAGAGAGTTGAGGTTTCGATAATCAGATTTAACCTGTACACATTGTTTCAGTGGACACTGCTTTCTCTTTCTTAGAATCATAAAGTCATAGGGTTTGATGCCAGAAGGGACCACCAGATCATCTAGACTGACCTCCTGTATATCACAGGTCACCTCCACCACCCAGCACTTGCACACTAAACCCAACAACCAAACTTCGATCAAAGTATTACAGCCCACAGGAGACTAAGCTATTATGTGCCAGAGGCAGAGAATAGGAGGGACCAAGATGTATCAATGCTCAAGGCTCCTGCAGTGTCAGGGAACTGATTAAGAGAGATATACCCAGATAACCCTGGCAAGTGATCCACACCCACATGCTGCAGAGGAAAATGAAACCCCCCAAGGTCCCTGCCAGTCTGACCTGGGGGAACATTCCTTCCTGATCCCACATATGGTGACCAATTAGAACCTGAGCACGTGAACAAGAACCAGCCAGCCAAGAACCTGAGACAGAGAATGCTTGGTGAGACTTCAGAGTGCTGGCCCACCCCAGCTAATGACCCATCTCTGGCCATGGCCATCCCTGATGCTTCAGAGGAAGGAGATTAAAAAGAAGCCCAGATTACACTCGGCGGGGGTGGAGAGTGGAAAATCACTTCCTAACCTTTAACAGTGTAGCAACCAGCCTCTACTGCCCTGTGGCACCAGCATTGGATACTCACCTGTGCAGAGATGACCAAGCCCCTCTTCCCTGTAGCTCAGGATAAAGAGGAATTGGAGACTTGCCTTCCAGGGGAATGTGAGTATCTTTCCCTTTCCTTTATTCTGTGACCAAACAACCTGGCTATCCTATTGCTTCTGTAAGGACAGACTCCTACACTAAGTATGTGTGGATTCCTTGGTTTGGCTGGGCCAGGAGAGAGACAGAGACAGCAGGGCTCTTGGAGGAGATTTTGTTTGCTAACCCTTGCTCAGAAGCTTTATGGCTTCATTTGAAATGTTCATGGATTTTGTTGCTATGAATTTGCAAGTTGAGAGCTTCCAAATGGCCTCCGAATAGCCATAACTGATGCCCAGCGTGATAATACATCAAACAGGAAGCATCCCAGGTGTACATTTTGTACTGTCCTTGGGTTCTCCTGAATGGAATGACAGCTTCCAGACTGTGAATGCTGGGTTTTCAAAGAGGGCATGTTATGTGCGTAAACAGAGAGCTAGGTATGCGAAAGGGTGCCTCCTACGGTAAAATTATTTTCAGCAGAGCAGCCGACTCAAATCAATCATTGTACTTCTGCACTCTTCTGGGTCTAGTTTCCTGACTATGTGCTGTAACCTAGGAGTATCTGTCCAGCTGAACTAAGTGGGGAAATTTCACAACTAGGTGCAGGCAGCTAATGACGCAACTCTGTACAGCTGGCTGCACTGAATAGACTGTAGTGTTATTATGCTTATTCTGCAAGAACACTCTTAACCTGCAGCACACAAACTAAATCAAGCAAAAACAAGAACACAGATACAGCGACTCCAGGAGGAATATGCCATAAAGAAAGAAAAGGCCAAAAAGAGTGTTTGGAAAGACAAACAAGACTTTATATACAAAACGGCAAAAGATGCACAGATCACCGTAGCACAAAATGACATGAAGACACTCTGCAACATCACTAGACAGTTGTCAAGAAGAAAAACAATACCAACCAACCAATTCAAGGCAATAAGGGCAACTTAAAAACAAAGTCATCAGAACAATTAAATACATGGAGACAGTACTTTAGTCAACTACTGAATGGCAAGTCAGTGACCGATCCCCCAGGTACAAAGGAAGGAGAAGATCTGGCCCCAGAGCAGAAATAGAGAGGACAGTCAATCGGTTAGAAAGTGGAAAGGCACCAATTCCGGACAACATTCCATTGGAAGCTCTTAAGGAAGACTTGAACACAGTAAATATTTTGAAAGGCCTCTTACAAAAGATATGGGAAGAAGAAAAACTACCAAACAAATGGGAAAATGGTCATATAATGAAGCTACCAAAGAAAAGAAACCTCAGTCTATGTAAAATCTGGAAGGGAATTCAATTGCTGTTTATCCCAAGTAAGGTATTTACACATATTATTCTAGACAGAATAAAGAAAGCGGTAGATTCAAAGTTAAGACAAGAACAGGCAAGGTTCTGAGGGGACATCATGTACAGATCAAATAGTAACCCTACATGTCATCATAGAACTGTCAGTCAAATGGCATTCACCACTTTATATGAATTGTATAGATTTCCAAAAAGCCTTTGATACAGTGGATAGAACAGTTTTACGGAAGTTGCTATGCCACTGTGGAATCCCTAGATTCTCTGATCAGTGAATCATCTAAGAACTTTTGGGTCCTTGGATTCCAGTGGGATGGGTAAGCCATCCTCAAGGCAAAAAGAAGGGAGGAGGAAGAAAAATCATTGTAAATTTTTTGTAATACTACTAAATATGTCATGATAGGAACACCTCCTTGTGAAGCTATTTTGTGCTTCACAGATGCAGGTGAAAATTCTTCCTGTCTTCACAAACTGTACATACAGTACAGCCACGGTGCAGACAGGGGAACCAAGATATTTCTCTGAGAGTGTGCAGGGAACAGTTACAATAGTAAGAAACTGAAGCTGGTACAACTTTAATTGACTTTTCTGCTCCCCTCGCAATCATTCAGGTGTATAGAATAGCTCCAGCATGAGAAAAATGGGACATTTTACATCAATTGAGACTGAATTCATACTTTCATCTGTATTGTTGTAGTGTTCAATCATTCCCTGAAAAGCATTTCAGGACTGGGGGGAAACGGTAGCGTGAACAGGGACAATATGTATTCCCAATACTCTAGAAGACTGTTCAAAATAAATTTGAATATAAAACTGAATATAATTGTACGCGGATCCACCATACGCAAACAATGTAATATTCATGTTTCCCCAAATGGATGTAAACACAAGCAGACCATGTAATTGTACGCTAACCACACAACCACTCCACTCAGAGCCAAGTTCTAAAGACTTTTGAACTCAGTTCCGATCAAGCAACAGCACTGGAGGGCACATGGAGTCTTGAAATCCCCAAATTAGAAGAGGGAACTTGTGGAGGTAGGGTTGGTTTTTTTTTTAAATGCTGGGAATGGCATTCCAAAGCCACAGTATTGCAGACATGCCAGCATGGGGGCACCTGAGCTGGGGATAAATGCTCCGTCTCTTCTTTCTATGTTGGCAGAGGCCAGCAGTGTTCACAGCTTCTAGTCAAGAAAGGAGTGCCTTGCCCTGATTCTGTAGCTGACTCGGCAACCACACCGATGGACTGTGTGTGTACTTGACACAGGATTTAGGATTTACAGAGTTAGGCACCCAGATACTATGGTGATGAGGGCAGTATAAGAACCTATATAGAATACAATAGTATAGGGGAGGAAGTTTGACAACAGGTGCAAACTGTGGCTTCCACCAAGTCCAACTCAAGTCGTATGTAACACAACTGTTCCCGCTGTTGGGGACATAACCAGTGGAGTGCAACAGCTGAGATGAGCCTGCCCATGTCAGAAACACAACGATTCTCAACACCAGCTGAGGGAGACCCAGATGGAGAGCCCAGTTTGATAACAATATTCAAACACAATTCCTTTTCATAGTGTAGTCACAGCCTGAAAATAGGCAAGTATTGATCCTTCTCAGAGCCAAATTTTGAAGGCCTTAAACTTCAGCTCCAATTCAGAGTGGGGAAAACACATTCCAGGACTGCCCCCCCAATGCCACTTGGCATTCCTGACAGTTTTTAAGTTCATTATCTTCTCCCAGGAGTAGGCAGAGGAGTATAATTAACAGCCAAACAGGCTACATAAATAGAAACATCAACAGAGGGGAAAAAAAGACATACCAATATCATGTAAATCAGGGAGAGAAGCTGCTGGGATGTCTTCAAGCTGAGCTTTCCATGTGATGTTCACCCCCAGTCGGTCCACACTCGAACATTCCACCAGCACAGCAGAATCATCGCAAACAGAAACGGAACCCGTGTTTCCAAACGTATTTACCTTAATAATAATTTTAAAAAGAGACAGATTTTAAGGTTTGTGGCCTTTTCGCCCTCACTGCTGCCTCTGTATCAGAATATTTACACGGGCCTATGCTCAAAACAAGCATTTGACAAGAGGGGATGTTTTGAAAAGCATCTAAGTCCCATTTTTTAAAATGACCCATGCACTGAGAAGTCTAAGTACTACTGACTTTCAGTGAGCGTTAGGCTCCTAAGTGCCTAAGTCCCTTTTGAAAATGGGCCTTGGGCTTCTAAATCACTTGGATGCTTTTGAAATTTTTATCCAAGGTTTTTTTTATACACAAACCAGACATTGACTCTAAGATGTATTGCATTTACTATACATATTGTATTTACTGTTACTTGTACTAGAAGAAGCCTGCTTAAATGATTTTCCTTTGTCACAATACCTGTGGCATAGACAATGCAACACACAGGAGATTTAACTCCCTGTCTAAGGTTTTTGAACTGGCCCTCATCACCCTCATGTCTGAGTAATTTCCAGTTTATCTGAGTGGCATGGCAGGGTTCCTAGTAGGCTCCATGGAATTGTCTTACCTTTTCTCTTTCCGGATAATACACATCTCTGCCTTAGGTAGGTGGGGGCTAAAACCTGGTTGCTGAGAAACTACCACATCAGTGCCACCACCCAAGAGCTCTGGCAGAATAATGATTGACGGGCTCTGAGCCTCATGGGTCAAGCACCACAGGATATGCCACCCATAGAGAACCTGCCTGGCAGTGCTGACTTTGGCTCTGATTTCTGGCTTCCAACTCCAGCTCTGATCCTTGGCTGCAGCTCTACCCACTAGGCCAGAACACTCACAGCCCAGCTGTGACAGAATTCACTGGTGTTGTGGGAGTGGACTGGAGGGGGCAGGGTAATTGTTGTAAATGCCCATGCTGGTTATAGTAGAAAAGGTCTATCCAGCAGGAAGCATCTGCAGCTTGACCTGAACCTGCTCACCACAGTTCAGCAACTATTTTAAGCAGCCTTAATGGAATAGTGTAAGTATCAAACTAGTTCATATTCAGTATTTAATACTGATTGAATTGTATATTGTAGGAAACCTTAGCATGTAAGAGACAATAGAAAAACTGGAATTTTGCGTACAAAATGGAATAATTGTTATGCATGGTGGAGTGAAATTCACCCCTCTGCAAAGGGCTGTCACAGTGCCTATGTACCACTTAAACAATGCATAGGCCTTGTGCTGGTCTTCCACACAGGGTTGAAGTTGACACAGTAGAAAGGGTTAACATAAGAAGAGAAGCATATCCTAGTTTGGTGAAAGCTACTGAACTGCACATTTAGGCAAGAGCACCTATGAGAAAACATACTAGTAATGAAATAAGAACAGGAGTACTTGTGGCACCTTAGAGACTAACAAATCTCTAAGGTGCCACAAGTACTCCTGATCTTTTTGCGGATACAGACTAACACGGCTGCTACTCTGAAACTTGTAGTAATGAAATGAAATTCAAGAATGGTCAATTTGACCCTGATTATCAAAACAAACATCCCAACACAGAGATTTATTATAATGTGTTGTTCGCTGATGCTGTATGAATCAGAATATAATCCAGCTCACTCCTCTCCAGAGCTGAAAGTCTGTATAAAGTCCTGGAAGTCTGTGGAAAAATCCACTCCAAATGATCCAAATGAAATTTTTGGTCTGTGATCAGCTGTGAATGGGTTATCTATAAAGACCCCATATTTTTTGTCTCTGCCTTTCCATGTCCAGAACATAAGATGCTGCACACTTTTTTCACCCATCCAGAAAAAGAGACGTAGAATACCTGAATGTGACAGAAACCAAGGGCCTTCAATTCATCGAATATAAAGATCTGGAATGCCTGCAGTAAACCAGCGTAGTCAGAGCTGCAGGTCTTCTCAGAAGGCAGCAACAGCTCAAAGTGTGTTTGAGCTTGGACAGTCTGAAATAACTGGAGCTCTGAAAAAGAAAAAAAAAGGGTGTTTAGTGCTCTTAATATTTATGATGCAACATTTACCAAAGCTGCCTTTCAAAATTACCTGGGGGAGGGGGTATAGAAAAGCCATTGACACTGCAAGCCAAGTTTTGATCTTGCATCAACACCTGTTCTGCAAATACTAAAGTCATTCAGAATTTTTTTTTTTTTTATTAAAGAGAGACAACTGCTTAGGCTTAGGGTGAAAGATGGATAAAATTTTAGATCGAGACCAGAATCCAGATCCAAATGTGTTTAACTTTTTATTTTATTTTTTGGGTGGTGGGCTGTGTGTGTGTGTGTGTGTGTGTGTGTGTGTGTGTGTGTGTGCGCGCGCGCTGGGGGGTGGGAGGTGCTTTGTTGTGTGTAGGAATGTTTGAAACCAGCATTTCAATTTGGCCTATTGTAGAGACAAGGGTCAGCTGCAAAGTTGAGTTCCAGATCTGATCCATACTACCTCAAACATCAGTAGTGTTCAAGTCTGACATTTTGATCAGAACCCATTCCTGTCCAAATCATTGATAAGGCCAGTGGTAAGAAAGAATTGGCCACATGAGTTCAGAACAGACACATGCAGCTTCCAAGACTTGAGGTGATTTTTATTCTTGAACAAAATAAAAACACCAAGCGGCAGCCAATGAAAATGGCAATAACCTGAGGGAAGATTGCTACAGAAAGACACAGAAGTAACAAAGTTACTTGATTATGCGAATAAACATTTGAGTTCTGCCAAATGCAGACATCTGGCACTCATCTGTTCTTTCAGAAGTAAGCGATTCCATCAAAGCCATTTCATGACACCAGCAACTTTTCACTTACAGAGAAAAATCTGCATTTAGATTAAATGTCCATCTATTTATAGCTCTATAATTACAGAATAAGGGGACTGTTCCAGGTCTGGAAGCAGCTGAAAGGCAAAGATGTGGATAAAGGCATAGAGCAAGATTGACCTACTGCACATGCTTATTTAGAAGCCACAGATCTCATTGCTTCCTCCTGTTATTGGAATTTAAAGGTGGCTTCAAAATGAGGGCAGCTTCTGTTAAATCTATTTACTTTCCCCCCACATCCTCCCTGGTGAAGGTGCAGGTACTAAACATGGGTGGCTTCTAAACATTGATCTGCGGTTAAATATGAGAACACGCCTCTGTAGCAGCTGTACTTACTCTGACAGCTTTGAGAGAGGGGGGGTTCTGAGATCCAACGGCGACTCTCTCTATCACACAGGAATGTCGCATTGGAAAAGGCGCTATGGAAGCCTTGACGACAAATCAGCTGGCACTTCTGAAAACTCTGATTTTGTTCAGAGACGTTGGCACAGAAAAGTGCTCCATTGACCACGTAAGACACATTGAAAGGCAGGAGGCATTGGGGACCTGGGAAGATATGAAGAAAAGGAACATGTGAAAGATAAAACTATGAAACATTCAGGATAAACTCTCCAAGTAACCCTCATCACCTCCCAGGTGTGCTAGACCTAGGCATATAGTTCCCACTGATGTCAATGGTCTTGATCCAATGCCCTTGAAGCCAATGAAAGGACTTACATTGACTTCAGTGGGCATTGGACTGGGCTCAGAGACTGCTGCATGCATGGCTTGAAAGTATTATTTGGCCATTAGAGTGGAAAGGCCTTCATATCAATTTCATCCATCTCATCAGAAAGCTCATTTGTTTGCCAAATATAGCTTGTTTCCCCAAACACTGACTGTGTCATAGCACCTCCTCTTCATGTCACTCTTCAGTGCCGAACATTATGGTGTGGAGCGAAAAGAATATCAGTTGCTCATTGTCTTAATTTCCAACTCTTATGCTACTTTACAAGTTTCCCTTATAGCACCTTTTTAAAAAATGAAGTGTATTATATCTCATTAAAAAGGTCATTGCAAGATTTCCTATCCTCTTAGTGATTCTAGATCAGCTCATAAGCCCAAAGCCAGAGGCCAGGAAGGGAGGTGGTCGCTTGCTTTACAAACTCCCAAAGCAATTCCTGTGACTTCTGGAGACAAATACAATTATCAGCACAACAGCATCAGTTCTAACATATAACACAGGTAATTTCTATTATCACCAGTTTATCTGTTGTCATCGTAGGCGTTTAGGGCAACCTCTATTAATAACTCTTCACATGGGTCAATGTAAAACCAACCTGTTGTCTTCTGTATTGCTCTAATATTTTTCACAACCAACAGGCCACATTGTGCTCTCATCTATACTGGTCCAGTATGGTTAATTCTAATGGGGTGTGCTGGTGTATCAAGAGCAGAATTTTCCCCAAAGAATGTAACATTTAGAGTTGCTGGCTGTACTCCTTTGTTTTTCCTGTATCATACATAGGTTTCAGCTTGGGTCCCTCATTACTGAACCCAATCAGTAACTTCCTTGTTTGATCCAGACTCCAGTTCCTTCCTCATTCTTGTTAGGCTGATAAGCAGCTCACAAGAGAAAGGCTGTGTTGTCATTTTTACACTTCTGAAGCCCATTTGCTGTTGTTGTAGGAATGAACAGTGCCTTTCACCATCCACCCGGTCACTGGCAATTCATCCCTGTGGCTTAACGGTCACTAAGTAGAATGTTGACTCCTCTCTCCGCAGCACTTTTAACAATCTACCTAGGAAAGTCATCACATCCAGGGACTTGCGTCTGAATTTACTCAGAGTATCCTGTCTCTCTTTCTCCCGCCACTCCATTTATGAGTAGTGGAAAGATGGAATGTGGGTGGTGCGGAATATGAAGATACTTGGAATTAACAAGCCGTACACATCAACAAGAAACTGTTGGATTCTATCAAACTCTATTATATGGAGACAGAAAATGAGCTATGGGGAACCCAGCTATTATGGAACTGATTGCTCTAATGAAAACCATATTGTATTCAATGTGCACTTGAAAGTTACTACCTACAGTTACTGCTGTCTTTTCTGATATAGACAAATGGATTTATAGTACTCTCCCACTATGTCAGATTCATCTGCTGACAGGCAATCTTGCCATCTTGGAAATATGTCCAGGGTAGTGATAAAGACTTGGGTTACTTCCCCGGCCTATTCCAGAGCTCTTAACAATAGTGATTAGTAACCAGCAGTTACAGGCTGGATGGACAAGCCACTTAGAGGAAAATAAGAACCCTCTGAACCTTCATCCTAAACTCTAACCAAACTATTTAAGTTTGAAAACATTCCATTAACATTTTTTTATCCATTATTTTTCTTTTTTTCTGTGTTTCCAGAAGTAGATGTGACAAAATTCCAGGAGAAAGATTGTTCTCAGGGTATCTTCACAGCCTGACCGAAGGTAAGGTAACTGAAATCTTGCAAGAAAACCTGTTCTTGTGAGATTTTCCAATACGTCTTTCTAATCATTTGGGGCTGGAGAAGTATCTAAACCATGAATTGTTACTGATCACTCTTGTGCCTGCATCCGTTAGAGATGGGGGAAAAAAAACCTATTGGGCATTGGAGGCTCCAAAACAATACCTGGCACCCATGCAAAACCTGCCAACATCTTGGAGTGTAGCTTCCATTTTCAGCCCATACTCATGGAAAACTGCTATTGACCTTCCATGGGAGTAAGGACAGAGAAAGGACTTCCGAATTTAGGACCTAGTTTGGATCTTCTCCACTCGTCCTTTCTGCCAACTCATGCTCTTCCTGGAGCCTATCAAAAGCTCTTCCACCTTTCTCTGCTGCTCTTCTGATGCCCTGAGAGCATCCTGGTTTCCTTGGCTCCCTAAACATTATTATTTTGTCACAAGAGTTCTCCTACAGAATGCTCTATTGCTGCAATGTAATGTAGTACATTAGCTTCCAAATTCCTAAAGGATTCATCCATGTGACTAGCATACATTGCTGCAGCCCTGTGTTGAAATAGTTAGATACATGTGTAGAACTCTGCAAATCCCAGAATCACACAGGGAATCCTACATACTTTCTTATAGTTTGGTCTTTTTTCAAATCTACCAACAACATTCATTTCAAAAATAGAACAAAGTGCACAAGAATGTCCAGCAGGGGATAATTCTGGCCTTGAAGAAGTTTTTCTAGATCTCATTTCTGTGAAGTTATCATGCAATTTGGACCATATTATTGAAAAATGTTTAATTTGTTCTGCTTCAGTTCAGTGATGGGGAATCTATAACCGTTATTGGAAATTAAGTTTATCCAAATCTCTGAAATCATGCTGGAAATCTTGACAGAATTCCAGATCTTTGTGGCTTTGGCAAGGCAGGAAATACTCTGTGAACATGTAGTGTTTTGGCCCATCTACTTTATCAGCCTGGTCAAAGGCCAAAAGTAGGAATTGCAGAAATATACTCTTTTTTTCAGCCAGTTAATTTTTTTCCAATCCAAGGACAGGCTGAGACTGGGCTCAGTTCAAGTCTTGGGCAAAGTGTTCAGGGTGGTTCTTAGATTAGCATGACTGGCTCATCTGTCTTGACTCTTCATTGCCACTAAAATTGGCCACTGAATCCAAAAGCCCGCTCCCCTGCCCAACCAAACACAACCCTCTGAACTTTAAGGAAGTTTGGAAAATGTGCCCAGCCTGGCTGGAGCCTCTAAATACATAGATAAATAAAAATAAATCTCTATAACAGATTGAACAGGAACCTTAAATCTCAACACAGCTAAATGTTGGGAAAGTTTAGATCAGGGTCCTGTTCTGGATCTGAACCTTGTGTAAATGTTATTTTGACTGTTGCCACAACTCACTTTCACATGCTGGCCTTTCTCCTCTTACTCGTGTTCCAGGCACCTCTTCTCCATTCTCAAAGATACACCAACAGCTTTCCTGATCCTGGTCACACTGGACTGGTGAGAAGTTCCCATTGTCCCCTTCACACTGAGGGATGTACCCTTTGCCAATTTCTCGTAAGCTAACTTTGGACTTCAGCATACTACAGAAACCAGGACCTTTAAAGACAAGGAGATTGATTACAAGGGAAAGAAGAGCAGAAAAGGAGAAACTCTGAGCACCTACAGAAATGAACTTCAGTATTGTACAGTAATTGTCCAAAACACTACATCTTACCATAATGGTACTTTAAATTTGGGGCTATTACTGAAGGAAACAGAGAGATTATAATGGACAAATTGTTGTGAGACCATAGTTAAGTTTGTATCAGTATAGATATACATGGGACTTTACTATCTCTACAAAATGCTGCCGTTTTGAACCATTAACATGCAAGCTATCTGAATCTTCATAAAGGTGATCTTGTATAAATACAATACTGATGATACCGATATGTTTTCATATTTAAAACAATTTTTCTTCAATTGTGCTTGAGCACTTTCTGTGTTCACTTTCCATGAGCATTCCAGTGAATAAGCTTTACTAGTAGAATTGGAGGGGGGACCGACAGTTTTCCCATGGCATGAAAATTTTCAAGATTAAAAAAAATATTCCCATCCTGAACTGGTACAAAACATTGAAATCTCAAAATTTTTTGCAAAACAAAACAATCAAACTTTTTTGGGTCATGTCAGTAAAAATGTTTCATTTATATAATTTCAAAGTGTTACATTTTGATTTTGACCTTTTTATATATTTAACTTATTCCTTTTTTTTTATCCTTATTTTAGTATGAAGAGGCTTGGAAGGATTAGTCTGTTTATTAGTAAATATCAGTAAACATCCATTTCACCTTACACACACAAATAATAATCATCATCATCAAAATTTACAGATAGGCAAAATGAAAAAAATGCTGCTTGAGAACCTATTAGAGTTTGATTTAAGGATATTTACTTTGTACATTTTGACATAGGATGCTGACAATTTATGTTTTTATAGAGCTTTAACTTTTGAATCTCAAAATCTACTGTTATTAAATAATTATTGTCTGCCCTCTCTTGCCTTACTCACTCTCTCTCTCTCTCCCTCTCTCTCTCTCTCTCTCACACACACACACACCATAATTTCGAGCAACTATGAAAATTTTGATTGATTAAAAATTTGGTCAAAGATAGACCTTGATATTATCTATCAAAATTATACAAAAAATAAAAATCTAATTCTGTCAAGCCTAAATGTAAATTAATTAAATTTTTCAAACAAAAAGTCATTTTGAACCAAAAAAATAAATTTCTCATTTTGAACATGTTGAAACAGAATGTTTCATCAATTTCAAATTTTTGGTCCCCAGATGTATTTGTTTATCTATTTTGAACCTGGAGATCCATCAAAACCGACTCTTTCCTGTGAACTGTTTTCATTTTGATAAATTGGCATTTTCTAACAAAAATATTTCATTAGAAGATTCCCAACTAGCTCTATTTATTAATACTAATACACACACAAAAATCTAATTTTAAGCGCCCAACCCTGCCAACACTTATGAACACGTAACTATACGCTCATAAATAGTTCCAATGAACTCAATCCCAGCTTGGGGCAAAGGGTTCAGCCTGGTTCTTACTCAATGGGACTGAGCTTGTATGTAAAATTACACAGATGTAATATCTTGCAGAACTGGGAACTAAGCTTGTACTCTTGCATATGTAAATTGTGTATATTCACAATTCACTGATAATGAACAGTCTGAAAGCAGAAATTGTTCGCCAACAATTTCAGTGAAAAGAATAAATTCAAGGGTTTTGCAATCTTTTTTATGGACAATTTGCAAACATAAAAAAAGCAAAATTTGTTAAATAAATGATTTGTAATGATGTATTCAGCCACTAGTAAGACGTATTGAAGGCATCTTGCAATTTTTTTTAATAAACAAACTAAATGTATTTTAATGTGCTGAAAGCCCTAAATGGCACAGGCAAAAGGGACTGATTCACACCTATCTTTTAAAAAGAGAAAAGGTTCCCAGATGTCCAGACAGGCCTGCTCCTATTCCACTGAGCTGCTAGACACAATTCTGGGGTGTCATAGCAACTGTGGAATCTCACTGGAGCTGGGCCACAGATTGCCATGTAAATAGATGATATTTTATACCTGCTGTGATTTTGTATATATGCTATTTTATAGCCTTTGGAGGAGGATATTTTAAAGTTCAATGGTACTCAGAGACTTCCTCATAATTTATACCTCAGCATGAACCATGGGACTGTAAAATCCAGGAACCAGACCTCCAGCTGATGTAGATCAGTGAAGCTCAACTGAAGCCAACTTACAACCATTGAGTACATAAGATTAAGGAGGCTGACTTGATCAAGGGGACACTGCAAGTCAGTGGCAGGCCCAGGAATAGAACCAACCCTCTCGCCTCCCAGTTGTGTAATAGAGAACCTGTCAGACTGAGGCAATAAATGGTTGAGTTTCAAAATGGTTTAGCCAGCAAGTTGGTGAATACCAGTACTTACAGAGGGGGCTGCCATCTGAATCCTTGCTGCTGTGTTGAACTACGGTTCCTGACGTGGGATCCACACACCAAGCACCTGTGTCTGATTTCTGTAGCACAGTATATTCTCCAGTCTAAGATGGACCAATTACAATGTCACTGTAGGGTGATGTACTTTACACGGGGCTGTTGCTAATACGCAACGTGCACCAGAACCCACATTTCAAAAGCCTTCGTCATAGAATCATAGAAATGTAGGGCTGGAAGGGACCTCAAGAGGTCATCAAGTCCAGCCCTCTGTACCAAGGCAGGACCAAGTAAACCTAGACCATCCCTGACAGGTGATTGTTCAACCTGTTCTTAAAAACCTCCAATGATGGGGATTCCACAACCTCCCTTGGAAGCCTGTTCTATACCCTATCGGGGATCAATTTATCGCATCTAGTGTAGATAAATCTACTTTAAGGGTGACGTGAACCCCCAGGGGTGCATGGTGGAAGCTCCTCAGCACAGGAACTGCAATTGCCTGTGACCTTGCCAAGGCATTAAACATGGTGGAGAAGGCTCAGTTTGCTCCTTCCCTGCCCATCCCCCAGTTATACTCATTTACCTCAAGACAGGAGGGGATGAACAGGTCTGCAGCAGTAGCGCTGAGCTTTGATCCACTCTGTTTCCAGCTGGAAATTAACGCATTGGCTCGAGATCGCTGACATGATGTCTGGCCTTTGAGAGAGAAAACGTATGGCTGAATGAAGGAAATAAATCTGATCTCCTCATGCCTTCCTGAATAAGACAACATCTGACTAGGGTGACCATATGTCCCTTTTTAAAGTTCTGCCCGTCCCGACTGTTTTGTCAAAAGTGGGCATTTGTCCCATTTGTTCTTGCCAAGAGCAAACAGGACAAATGCCACTTTTGTCAAAAAGTGAGGTGTGGAGGAACATGTGGTGGGTGAGCAGCAATGCCAGCCCCATGCGAGGGGGAGGCAAGCCTGGGCGAGCAGCAACCCCAGCCTCACGCAGACACACAAAAGAACATAAATTGTTGGGCAAAAGTCAACATGGTTTCTGTAAAGGGAAATCATGTTTTACTAATATATTAGAGTTCTTCGAAGGGGTCAACAAACATGTGGACAAGGGGGATGCAGTGGACATAGTGTACTTAGATTTCCAGAAAGCCTTTGACAAGGTCCCTCACCAAAGGCTCTTACGTAAATTATGTTGTAATGGGATAAGAGGGAAGATCCTTTCATGGATTGAGAGCTGGTTAAAAGAAAGGGAATAAATGGTAAAATTTCAGAATGGAGAGGGGTAACTAGTGGTGTTCCCCAAGGGTCAGTCCTAGGACCAATCCTATTCAACTTATTCATAAATTATCTGGAGAAAGGGGTAAACAGTGAGGTGGCAAAGTTTGCAGATGATACTAAACTACTCAAGATAGTTAAGACCAAAGCGGACTGTGAAGAACTTCAAAAAGATCTCACAAAACTAAGTGATTGGGCAACAATATGGCAAATGAAATTTAATGTGGATAAATGTAAAGTAATGCACATTGGAAAAAATAACCCTAACTATACATACAATATGATGGGGGCTAATTTAGCTATAACTAATCAGGAAAGAGATCTTGGAGTCATCGTGGATAGTCCTCTGAAGACATCCATGCAGTGTACAGCGGCAGTCAAAAAAGCAAACAGGATGTTAGGAATCATTAAAAAAGGGATTGAGAATAAGATGGAGAATATCTTATTGCCCTTATATAAATCCATGGTACGCCCACATCTTGAATATTGCATACAGATGTAGTCTCTTCATCTCAAAAAATGTATACTGGCATTAGAAAAGGTTCAGAGAAGGGCAACTAAAATGATTAGGGGTTTGGAACGGGTCCCATATGAGGAGAGATTAAAGAAGCTAGGACTTTTCAGCTTGGAAAAGAGGAGACTAAGGGGTGGATATGACAGAGGTATATAAAATCATGAGTGGTGTGGAGAAAGTGAATAAGGGAAAGTTATTTACTTGTTCCCATAATATAAGAACTAGGGACCACCAAATGAAATTAATGGGCAGCAGGTTTAAAACAAATAAAAGAAAGTTCTTCTTCAAACAGCGCACAGTCAACTTGTGGAACTCCTTGCCTGAGGAGGTTGTGAAGGCTAGAACTATAACAAGGTTTAAAAGAGAACTAGATAAATTCATGGAGATTAAGTCCATTAATGGCTATTAGCCAGGATGGGTAAGGAATGATGTCCCTAGCCTCTGTTTGTCAGAGCGTGGAGATGGAGGGCAGAAGAGAGATCACTTGATCATTACCTGTTAGGTTCACTCCCTCTGTGCTTGCGAGTGGGGAATATTGCCTCTCAGAGGCACCCAGGGGTGGGGTGTAAATTTCCCAGGTTACTGGGTGAGGGCTCGAGCCAGTACTGTGTTGTATCAATGGAAAGGAACTCTTAGATATTGAAGGGTTACACTTGCTAGGCGTAACTCAGTATGTGCCTTTCTGATTTTGTTCCTATCTGCTTGGGCTATCCTTTTGTAATCCTCGTTAGCAATTCATCCATGTTTCCACTTTAAAAGCTTCTGATGGAGCCGTATTGGCCTCCTATTATTCTTCCTGTTTTTCCTTTGCATAAGGGTAGTTTGCAGTTGTGGCTTTAATATTGTCTCCCTGAGAAACTGCCCGCCTTCCTGAAATCCTTCATCCCTTATATTTTCTTCCAATGGGATCTTACAATTAAAAACGTCTTCCAGTTTTATGTAAGAAAGCAGTGACAAGATGAACCACAAAAATCAAATAAAAGCTGCTCTTAAGCCCACAAGCTTGATCCAGCAGAAAGAACTGGGCCCTGCGAGAAACAACACTTACCTTTACAAAGAATTCATATGGAAATCCTATAAAAACCTGGGTTTAAAATTACATTTTATCCTTTGTCCTCACTCCCCTGCTGCCGGAGCTCCGGCGGCGCTTTAAAGGGCCCGGGGCTCCCCACAGTGGCCGGAGTCCCGGGCCCTTTAAATCACCGCCAGAGCCCTGCCGCCGCTACCCCCAGTGGCAGGAGCACTGGGCCCTTTAAATCCCCACTCAAGACCGGCTGCCAGAGCCCTGGGGCCCCGGCAGCCAGGCTCTGGCGGTGATTTAAAGGCCCAGAGCTCTGCAGCAGCCAGAACCCCAGGCCATTTAATTTGCCCCTGAGCCCCGGGGCTCCCAGCCACCTCTGCAGCTGGTGGCTCTGGGGTGATTTAAAGGCCCTGAGGCTCCCAGCCACAGCCAGAGTCCCAGGGCCTTTAAATCTTAAAAGGCCCCACCTCTTCCGGTTGAGGCCACATCTCTTCAGGTTGAGGCCACGCCCCTGCTCAGGACTCCAGCATACCAGTAAATCCTTTAAGTTACTTTCACCTATACTCAAAAAACGTATGCCTCATCCATTTGAGTTACAACCCCCATTCAGCAAAGCACTTAAGCACATGATTACCTTTAAATGTGTGACAAGTCCCACTGAAGTCAGGAACCTACTCACATGCTTAAAATTAAACACATGCTTAAATGCTTTGCTACATCAGGGCCAAGAACTGCTATTTGATGTTAGCAGTAGAGGGCCTCTGAAGCTCAGCAGAGCATTCCAACTCGAGGCAATAGAGGGCAGAAGTGCACATACATTCTAGCCCAGTTAATCACACTGTAGATTCAATTTTTGGGAAATGAAGCAGAAGACTTCCTTGAAAAAACCATGTCCATTCCTAAATTCTATCAAGCAAAAGGGTAAATGCAGAAGTCAAATATTGAAGATTTTTAAAAAGGGTTTCAGAAGAGATCCTGGCAATTACAGGCTGGTGAGCCTAACTTCAGTACTGGGCAAATGTGTAGAAACTATAGCAAACAACAGAATTATCAGACACAGATAACCATGATTTGTTGGGGAAGAGTCAATTCGACTTTTGTTAAGGGAAGTCATGCCTCATCAATCTATTAGGATTCTTTGAGGGAGTCAACAAACATAGGGATGAAGGGTGATCCAGTCAATACGTGGTCTTGGATTTTCAGAAAGTCTTTGACAAGATCCCTCACCAAAGGCTCTTAAGGAAACTAGGTAGCTAAGGGGTAAGAAGGAAGTTCATCTCAAGTATCACTGATGGTTGAAAGATAGGAAACAAAAGGTAGGAATAAATGGCCAGTTTCACAATGGAGAGAGGTGAATAGCGGGATTCCCCAAGAATCTGTACTAGGACTTGTGCTGTTCAGCATACTAATTAATGATCTGGAAAAGGGGGTGAACAGAGAAGCAGCAACGTTTGCAGATGATCCAAAATTATTCAGGACAGTTAAGTCCAAAGGGGACTGCGAGGAGTTACAGAAGGAACTCACAAAACTGGCTGACTGGGCAACAAAATGGCAGATGAAATTCAACAGTGATAAGTTTAAAGTAATGCACATTGGAAAAAATAATCCCAACTATACATATACATAGATGGGTTCTAAATCAGCTGTTACCACCCAAGCAAGCGATCTTGGAGTCACCGAGGATAGTTCTCTGAAACCATCTACTCAGCGCAGCAATGGTCAGAAAGGCTAACAGGATTTTAGGAACCATTAGGAAAGGGATAGAAAATAAAACAGAAAATATCATAATGCTATGTAGATCCATGGGGCACACAATACTTGGAATACTGTGTCCAGTTCTAGTCACCCATCTCAAAACAGGAAATAGTGGAACTGAAAAAGGTTCAGAGAAGAGCAACAAGGATGATCAAGGGTATGGAACAGCTTCCATATGAAGAGACACTAAAAAGAGTAGGGCTGTTCAGCTTCGAAAGAGGGGATATGATGGAGGTCTATAAAATCATGAACCGTGTGGAAAACAAGTGGATAGAAAAGTGTTATTGATCCTTTCTCACAATACAAAAACCAGCGGTCACCCAATGACATTAATAGGCAACAGGTTTACTACAAACAAGAGGAAGTACTTTTTCACACAACTCCCCTGTGGAACTCATTGTTATGAACTAGGAACCCAATATGGCTGTTCTTATATTCTAAATAGCCTGCCAAATAGTTGAGACAGACGCACAGAGTTCCTCTAGCTACAAAACAAAACTTCTTTCTTCCCTTGGCTTTCTTTTGTGAAGGTTTTAAAAAAACAACCTTCTGTTATGCTATCTGTGATTTACTAAAAATCTCAATCAAAACTAAAATATATACCTGTATCAGCTAAGAATAGGGAAAATTGTAGGACGAAAAGGTTAACTTACATTTTGGGAACTGTGCTGAGCGTATGATCAGAGAATCTGTAATGTAGCCTCCCCTTTCATCCACACACCAGCAGTGACCTAGGCAAGAAATCATAGCAGCCCTACTTTAGAAAAATGTATGTCCCTTTCCTATGTTGTTATTATCACATGCTGATCTGAACAGCCGGAGGATTGTTGTTGGCTGGGATACTGAACACAGTCCATATGGCAGCATCACCGTGAAAACAATGTAATGGCTAGTTCCACAATCCAGATCAGTGAAGAGGAAGCTGGGTGAATTTTTTGGATGAACAGTTTATTCACCAAAATATATATTATATATATATAAATAATTTTGGGTCCACCGAAATTATTTGTGAATTTGGGACAAATTCAGTTAACAGTTTTGTTCGAAAACTTCGAAATATTTGTTATAAAAAAGTTGAAACATTTGGCTTTTTTAAATGAAATGTTTTGATTTTTTGCTTAGAAACATTGTGTTTCTAAATTTAGCTAGATTATTTTTAAAAGGATAAAAAAGAAACAGAATTAAACCAAACCAAACCTAAAAAAAATAATTGGGGTTGAACAAAATTTGGTTTCTTTGCACCAAAAATTTTTTTTTTTCAGTTTTTCATTTTGGCAAGAAAAAAACAAAAAGTTTCTAATATCGGCATCAGGGCTCTGGTTTGTACTTTAGCTGACGATTCAGGGTATTTCTTATTTTATACGATCTGGCACACTTTGTGAAGAGTAAACTCATGTGATCAGTGCATGAACACATTGGGCTCAGTTTACCTAGACTGATAACCCACAAGACTTTACTGGAATCACCTGAAATATTATAGGATAATAAGTCAAGTGAAAATTTGGCTGATGGTCTGTAATGTTTACAAGAACATTAATTTTAAAAACAACAAGTTCAGAATATTATTTCGGTTGCTGCTGTATGAACATGTAACACTAGGTCTGGCCAAGCTGCAGTCAACAACGGGCCCAATGTCAGGGGGAAAGGGGACTTTAAGCTCAACTAGAGCTGAGCCATTCCCTGCCATAATTTAGATTAGCCTAAAGACTGCTCTAAATTACTTCAGGTAAAACAGACCTCAAGGGGCTACTTCATTGCCCTCCCACATCTGGCCCCCGGGAATGTTCCCTACACCTGGAAGAGTGTGGGTGACAAAGTCAGGTATGCCAGCTTTATGTTACTCAGGGATTCCTCACAACGGAAAGCCAGAGGGGCAGAATTTGGCCAAGTATCTTCATGGTGCAGCCATAGTCTTTCTCCTAGCAATACAGATATATATTTAAAATAACATGTGGCGAATATATTTTTGGTTAAGAAATAACTTGTGATGTTATTTCTTCTAATTTTGTTACATTATATGTCAGTCTGACCTGCCTTTACTCATCTCAACTCAACAAGAAGCAGTGAGTATTTTACAAGTGATGCCTCACCAGTACTCTCATAGCATTGGACTGGTTCCCAGTTCCCCAGGCCATCACACTGGGGAACGTAAGGATGAAATCCCAGGAACGTAGCTTGTCCAGCAGAACCTTTTGAAGTAAAGTGACTCCGCCAGTAGAAATGCAAGGCTATAAAAAAAATAAACAAACCAGGATATTCTTTAAAAATGCACATATACAACATCCTACTCTAGTCCCTTTATTTAGAAGGGGAAATACTACAAATACACTGGGAAATTTAATGAATGGGAAATGTCCAGGTTCTAATGTCGCCCACTGTGCTACATCAGAAAAAGGGTTAAACTCAGCCCTGATGTAAGCAGTTGAAACTTCATTAACTCTGATGGATTTACGTCCACTTTCAGTAAGGCTGACTTTGGCCTATAGAGCTCTGGTACATACAGATAATGTTTTGGGCTAGTTTATGCATTACTCCCCTTTAAGCAAAGGCCCTGTTCTCCAAAGGTTTAATTTCAATCCATTTTACCAACTTCTACTCCTCCCAACCTACTTGATTGTGCTGCCAGTCGGACTGCATAGTCACTTCCTGCCAATAGCTTTTCAGAGAATGCGATCCCTGATTGAAAGGTCTCAGCAAAATGAAGAAGATCGTTGTCCGTTAGTCGAAGTCCTTTTGCCATTAAAAAGCTCTGTCCCAAAGGAATATGGGAGCCATTCGAAGCTAGGATGAGTTGTTCTGCTTCATCAATGAACTGCATAGCTTCCTTCTTTACACTTCCGCATGCACCAGGGCCTGTATGTACAGCAAAGGGTTGTTTTAATAACTTTTATCTTACTCCAGTAAAGATTCACACATTTATATTCAAGAGACTCTTATTTAACATTTCTTGGTTCTTTCTATATTTACTTTGGTTTGCATCAGTTAAAAGAAAAACCCTCTCTGTACACACACACACACACACAAATAAGTGATCAGTAAGAGTTGTTATTATTCTTTATTTGTATTACAGCATGACCCAGAATGTGCCTGGCTCCATGTAAACAGGCAGAAAGGTTCAGTCCCTGCTTTGAGTCAGTTAAGACAAAGGTTGGGAGAAAGGATGCAACATACAAGCAAAGTGTCCAGGGTGATGATTGGCATATGGCCTGTCATTTGCATTTTCTATGCTTTGTCTTTTACTCATTTCTTGTAGCCAGGCATACTGTGAACAGGCTCTATGCAAGCTTCTCTGCAAATATATATCTGTGTTAATCTACAGGTTTCAGAGTAGCAGCTGTGTTAGTCTGTACTCCTGTTCTTTGTGTTAATCTAATATCTCCCTTCTTCCAGTCCTGCCCCCCGAACCGATAGTTAAGTTTTCGTGTGCTCTTTCCCCCACTGGAAGTTTTCCACCCTTTGTCCTTTCTGCCACCCACTTGAAGAACTAAGATGGCGATTCTAGTTCCCAGGGCCATCTCACAGCTCATCTATCCAAGTGGTGCAGTGCAGAACCCCACTGCTTTGGTAGCAACATGATATACAGGTGAGCATAGTCCCTACCGGCAGCCTCATTGATAAGCTCCTTCCCCTCACCCACAGTGCTTCCCACCCGCTGGTGGGCCCTGATACCAGTCAGCTCTGTGTTCTTGGGGAACCAGGGTACAGTATCCAGCCTGACTCATGAAAGACACCCCCCACCCCAGCCTCTGCTTAAACCAAAACCCATCAGAGGAAAAAACTTGCAGAGAGCAGTGAAGGGCGTTGGGAGACACACCTAGACCCCTCCTGACGAGGGTGACAAGATTAAGACATCTCCATTAACATACAGAATGGAGAGCAGAGACAACTCCCCTAGCCTCATCTGCATGAAAGATGGGACAGGAAGACATCTCAATTTACATACAGAGTGGAGAACAGAGAACCACACTGAACTCTGGGACCAGAAAAAGCAGGGAAGCACTGCATCCTGGGAATCTCTGCTCCAGATGCTAATGAACCTATGTCTGCACACACCCAGCTCAGCAATTATCAAACCAATTCTAGTAATGAATCCTTAATTGATATCCAAATACTGAAGCAGCCTAGTTGCATTGTGAGCTCCCTGGAAGAAAACATCACCCATGGCCAAGAGTGATCAGCTCCTATTGTCTAGTCTAAAGAAAACCCTTGAGTCATCATCTTACCTATAAACAAATCTATTGGGGTCAGCTTGACAGTGCTGATCGACCCGGTCCACTCAGACTTGCTGTGTGTGTGTGTGTGTGTGAGTGTGTGTGAGAGAGAGAGAGAGAGAGAGATTGATTCTGGGGCTGGAGTAACCCAGCTCTAGGGAACTGAGGTCCTGCAGGATAGCTCCATTGGGAGGGGACTTGCAGAAGGGAGAAGTAGAGCGCCATATGAACACACAAGTAGTACATTGATAGAATTACAGAACTCCCCCCTCCCCCAGAAGAGTAACCCGAATAAATGAGCATACCCCAAGGTAATGGTCAAATCTGGTAACAGCCCTGCTGATCAGTTCTTCCCCCTCCCTCCCAGCACCTCACGCCCACCACGATAAGCTGTTGAGCAGTATGCAGGAGGGAAGGGGGCGGAGCGAGGGCATGGGGTGCTCGGAGGAGGGGGCAGAATGGGGCAGGAAAAAACAGGGCAGGGACAGGGCAGGGGCAGGAAGAGGTGGGGTAGGGCCCAGGCGGGAAAAGGCAGGGGGGGGTGGGGCCTTGGGGGAAGGGGTATTGTGGGGGCAGGGCCTGGTGCGGAGCAGGGATCAAGTACCCCGCTGGGAAAGGATGAAGTCAGCACCTGTGAGGTGGGATTTTCAAAAGCATTCAGTGCTGACCTTACTCTTCTCCCACTGACTTCCAGGGGAGTTTTTCCACTGAGTTGATGGGAGCAGGGTTAGGCTACTGCTGTGTGCTTTTGAAAATCCAACCCATCTATCTAGGTACTTACATGGTCCTCGTCGCTGCAGCATCTGACTATACCATGCTAACTACAGCCCTAAATCAGGAATGCATTTAAGCATGTGTTTGACTTTAATCACATGCTTAAGTCCCGTTGACCTCAAAAGGACTTAAACACGTGGTTAAGTGCTTTCTTAAAGAGGTTTGCTTTTCTGAATCAGGCTGATGGCAAGAGAACACTGAGTAATAAGAATAGCAAGGAAAATTCCTCTTACCTTACTTTATAGTGCTTCTATTTTATCCTTAACATAATGCTTGTATGATAAGTTCATGTAACAAATCACTTTCATAACTTGTATTTATTACCTCCATAAGTCCCAAACCCATCTGTACTTGCTCAGCCCCTTCTCATTATCTGTGTTTTGATTGTGTTCAAATTCCAAAAATGGTATCCATACATTACAAAATCTACTTGACCCTGGTATAAGGCTGTCTGTCATTTTTTCCGCAGAAAGGATTTTCTCTATTTTATTTCTCCATGTTATGTTCACGGCATACACACAGAGTTAGAAACAAAACATAAATACTCTTCCGGAAAGGCTACAATTTAATACTACTTCATTTCTTAGAATCCAGAAATCTAACACACAACAATCAATGGAGAGAGAGAGAGGCTGCTATCTAAGACAGAAAGGCACAACTCAATCCATCTTGGACCCAACTGCGTCTTTTGCAGACTGACTGCAGAAAACCCAGATCTCATCCTTGCCTACAGAGTTCCCTAGCCTGCAAGCAGAAGCAGGAAACCCCTTGAAACTTAAAGTGATAGCTTGTCATTTGAACAGTTTTCAATACACCACACACCGTGCTACCAAAGTTGGGGCAATCTATTCTTTTCCAAAAGACAGCTGTTTGCTAGCAGTAACTGTGGAATCAATGGGTCCTTCCCTGAGTCAATAACTTTCTACTTCATAATTCTCTAAATGAATTTTTCTTACTGGAGTAAATAAAGAACCAGAAACTCTGTCATGTTACTTACATGCTGGGATCTTGTTCGCCTCGGCCTTAGTTCCTTGCAGTTCTTCTCCCTTGCTGTCAACACACCAACAACTGCGCAGTTCAAAGTGGCCTAAAAGGGCACTGAAATCAGCGTAGGACCCTGGGTAATGGGAGAGCTGACCATGCAGAAGCTGCCAGAATGTATATGGATCCAATAAAATGTTCTCTGACACAACTGTCACGTTGCCCTCCAGCACTCCAGGGGGAAGAGCATCAAAAGAAGAATACTTGGCCAATGCTGGGAAGATATTCTGGTGGCCAGCCACATACAAGCCTTTAATAAAGGCTGCAAAGCCTTGGGAAGATGATTCTTTATATTCAAGTAGTATGTTCAACAAGTCAACAACAGGCAGAGTTTTGCCTTCATTATTCTGGGTGATCCACCTTTGGTACCATTCAAAAGCTTGCTCAGGGGGGCCATTGCATTGCACCTGTCTCCAGTTACCGTCGGTGCTGCACTGTGGAATGTAAACACTGGACAGCTGAGACAGCGCACGTGGATCTGACAACAGTAGCTGCACCGTCTTCAGAAAAATCTGAGCAGCAGTTACTTGGCAAGCACTTGGACCTAGGGAAAGGAAAATATGCATTCAATAATCTTAGGAATGCACTGTAGGTATGTGATGCAAGCTGACTTGAACTTGGTTACTTTGCAAAAACATTTAGAGAAATTGCTTATTGTTACTATTGATTGTATGCCTATTTTGGGGGCAATTATTATTATTTGTCCCATTATTAAAAGAGGACCAAATCCTGAGGTTTTTACCCAAGGCCAAATTTTCAAAGGCATTTAGGCACCTAAAGATACAGGTAGGCACCAAATAGGATTTTCAAAATCACCTAAGCAGGTGAGGTGCCTACCTGCATCTTTAGGTACCTAAATACCTTTGAAAATCTGCCCTCCATCCTTATTCAGATAAACTCCCACTGGAGTAAAAACCAAGCCCCATAGATACCATCGGGAATACTTGGGTTGCAAAGTGCTACTGAACGTGTTTACCCCAATCTAAAAGGAAATTTCAATCCCAGGCCTCACTTCTCCTACCTAACTACATTTTACAGCCATTTATAGGACATACCTTCAGCCCTCAAACAAAGCACAGATGTCAGTTTGTCTCCTTTGGAGGCCACAACTGCCAACGTCAGGGCCAAATCTCATTTTGTTAACACTTGCTAGTGGCTCGATAAAAAGAGCAAAACGTAGTAGCACGTCTCTTTGAGTCCAGCAGACCATTATGAACCTAAAACACCAGTATTTTGTGCTCTCCCCTGGCTATGGTGCTTGTTTGCTTCAGACTGTGGGCCAAACAGGTTATAGATTGCAATCAATGAATCCCCAAATGCAGCAGGACATATCTCTCTCTCTCTCCATTTGGACCATCATGGCAGTGACAATTTGCTGGCTGCTTTGCTATTGTTTTCTGGTGCTGAACTCTCCAAAAAGTGCAGCAGGTTATTCTCAATGGGGGCCTGGGCCTCTGGGATGAGCTTCCTCTGCCTGTCTGTCATTGTTCGAGCCCACTGAGCTTGAGGTGTCAATATAAGACCTCTTTTTTTAGCCAAGGCACTTCACTCCGCCATTATATCATATTAATAGAAGAGTGGAGGGGGGCTGTTATTACATTTTACAGGCTTATGCCCAGTGTCATACTTAGGCACTAGAACATCTAATCATCAGCTTCACTATATAAGAGACAGGTAACATTTGACACTCAATTTTCTGAACTGACTGTGGGACCCACATTAGGTGTTTTGGCCTTTGTCCCCTTTAGCGGCTGGTGCACACACGAAGTTAATGTGTTTCCTACAGCTAGCAGTTGAGGGACACAGTCCTGTAGCTCAAGTAATAGACGCTCATAGGTTTAGCTCAGAATGTCCTGGGTTCAGCCCAAGGAGGGTCAATGGCAGTTGCATGGATTATTTTGTCCCATAAGAAAAGCAGCTTTCCACTCTATCGAAAGACAGGCTATTCTAGAGGCAGTGAGCAGAGCATAATGTATCAATTGCATGGACTCACTGGCTTTCATGGTCACTAGCTATACCATTCACAGTAGCCACAAGGACATCAGCAGGAACAGAACTCAGAGACATGCTCATTAACAAGGATAGAGCTCACATCCTTCTGCTCTGATGTGCAGGCCCTACACCCCATTGTCTAAGGGGGACTCTTCCTTATCTCTAGGACTATTTGAAGGTATATTCTCTGTGATCCCCCAACCATTAGAGGGCTACATGAACAAATGCTGGACCACTTCTGATTCTTTCCAGCAGAGGGCAGTGGTGCTCTCACATACTAGCCCGTATATTTCCAATATCGAATAAGAGGAGAAGTAGCATGAACAGCAACACAATCCCTACTAAAAAAATAAACACTAATCCCTAGACTTACACTGCATGGGCTCCCCAGCTTTTCTTGTTGTTCCTGGAATAGCTCTGCCTTCCAAATCAACGCAGATGCAATTAGTTCCATGGCACTGGACCGGTAGGAAACCTCCTTCCGTTGTACAAGAGGGAACAAACAGATCAGACCCTGCAGGTTGGCTTTGTTTCAAGCTTTGCAGACTTTCCCTTTGCTTCTCACATGCAGTGGGACACCTTGGACGTTTGCCTAGCACTCTTGAGCCTGGGACTTCCTTACCTCGCGAGTCCACACACCAGCACGTGGCTTCATAGCACTGAACTTCCTCATACCTCCCCTCCTTGGTGCACGTCGGAACAAACAAATCCGTGGGCTGCTCAGTGCAATCTTTGGACTTTAAAGCTATTTTCACCACCTCACCTAAATCTTCAGCGATGTTTTCAGGGACAGAAATAACATGTTGTAAAAAGACAAAAAACTCTGGAAGTTCCAGAAGAGAAGCAAGAAATTCCACCCCATTCTGATTGTCCTGTAAACTAACAGTGCGGCCAAAGCTGTCCACAAGAGGTTGACTCAAATTGAAGCTCTCCTTTGATGTTTCCAGTGACAACCCCTCGGGTCGTTCTGCAAAGCCTCCTCCGTTGTCCATTCCTGTCACGCCTCCCTGCTGGAAAAACTGGCCAATGCTGAATTTCCCTCTAGTGCCGAGCGCTCCCGTAAAGTTAAACTGGATCAGGCTCTTCAAGAACTTTCCTCCAAACAGGTTTTCTTGGAAGCGCTTTGGGTTGGTGGTGAAACGAAGGGCGACGCGAGCTAATTGTCTTGATGGAAACATCCCTCTGACAGCATCACTGAGGATGGATTCTAGTGCGAACAGCTGGCTGGCATCCTGCTTTGCTGTGATAGGAGATAGCAATCCAGAGTCCACAAACAACTCCTTGAAGGAAGGAGGGCAAGAGCTCGAAAACCTGGCTAGAGTCTCTGACTTCACATCTGGGATGTCGAACAAACTGCGCTGACTGAAGTGCCCAACAGGTCCATAAAAAAGCCTCGATAGAGCCTGCTGTCTCTCTGAGGCACATGCTCGTTCTTCACCTGGACACAGAAAAACAAGGAGACAAATATTTTGGAATTGGTGACATAGTACCACCGTCTCACAAAAATCCTAGAGCCCACAGTCATCATTGTTAGTGTTCATGGCAGCCTCTGCTGAGGCCACACTGAGACTAAACTACTCTTTCATCTCCAGTGCCCAATGTGGATAAACATTTCAGTCTTTTAGACCATCAATCCAGCAACTTGTCCGAGATTCTCTGGTCTATGTCCCCATGCAAGACCCTCATTTTGAACTTTTAACCCTTACTCCTGTTCTTGTGTTTTCATTTGTTGTCCCCCAGGTCATGTGACCCTCGCCTCACCTGAGGGGGTGGGCCTTTAGCTCTGGTGGGATCCGCCCACCACCTCCTAGGATTCCAGTAAGCCAGCCCCTTGACGGAGGAGCTATACTTGCTGTCCCCGTCTGGTTCCTTCGTTTGCACCCTCTAGCCTGCATTCCCGTTCCTGCTTTTGGATTCTCTCCCTTAATTAGTTGATCCGTGTCCTTTTGTAGCTCTCCCCTTCCTTATTTTTAGTGGAGGGGTGGCTATTTGTGTTTCTTTTGGGTGAGGTTCTTTGAGGGATCAAATAGGCCAGCACTTTTGACCCCCACAAATTCACATCCCCCAAAATGTCAATAAGAAACAAATACATGCTTCTAAAATGTTCTCCCCTCCCCTCCTTGAAGCAAATCACACCAGTGTGTAAAGAGAAGACAGTTTGCTTGACAAAGCACTCCTGTAATATCTGAACGAGGCAGATTAAAAAAATGTGATGACTGTATTGCATGTGGCTGCTAGACCAGTCTCCCTAAGAACATATCCTTGTGAAAATTCCTTTTCAGTGGTTCGTCGGCAGAACCTCCAATTTCTCTGCTTAGATTTCCTGAGTTTGCCAAAAAAAATCTGCATCCCTGAGTTTTAAGCAGCCTCAAGTTATGTCACCAAAACCCATCAGAAGATCTCAGAGGAGCAGTCAGGGAGAAAACAACCAGCCCTGCCAGATGCAGAGGCCTCCCAGAGGCTCTTTTGCAATATCCTTGCTCATCAGCCTTGAAGGCGTGCAACGAGTTTCATTTTACAGTAAGCCCATCTTTACCTAAAGCTTATAGTGACTCTGGATCATGAGTGACACCCAGAATTGATTGTTTCTTTGTCTACATGGCATAACTATGTCTAGTAGACAGAAAAACTAATTTTGCCGAAGGCTGCCTGCATTAAGCCTTTGTAGCCCCAACCCTCCAGCACGAACCTGAATATTTAGGCATTACTCTCCAGAATGAAGGGTTTTAAACAAATCCTTCCCTACCCCCATCTGACCCCTTTGACATTTTCTGCTGTCATCTTCCATTTTGGGCTCCAGCTTGATGCATTTTTTTCCTTAATGAAATCTCCCTCGTTTCATGAAATGGCAGCTCACACACCTTTTCTTCGTTTGCTTCTATGGGATTTGGCAACCTTCATGGCCAAGTAACACAGGGACAGAGATGGGGAACAAGGTGGCTGGAAAGAGACCTCAGAAGCAGGCACCCCCACACCAGAGGCATCACAGTAGAAAAAGAGGGTTAAATCACAAGTGCAGTGTCACCAACACTCGCAATTTTGTCACAAGCCTTGTGATATTGGGTGTTTCTCTTAAAGTCCCAGCTCTTGGAGTCAGGTGAATCTCAGCTTCTATTTTAAAACAAATGTGACTTTCTAGCTGTCATAATTAGAGGGAAATGCTTGAAAATGTGAACCCAAAAGGAGCCAAAATCAAGAGGGCAAATAAAAGGAACCCATCATTTATTGTTTTTAAAATCTAATTAATTTTCAGTACCGGATTCATAATTTCTGAATGCTTGGGCTTGACAATATTGACAAGAGAACTGGTGCTGCACCTTTCACTCAGGGAACACTCCCATTTCAGATAAAGGCTAGGAGAGAGGGGGGCTCATGTGAGGTCCTGGATAGGGGGCCATCACTAGGTTGGATGGGCAGGAGGTGAAGTCTATTTGGTGGTACTGCTGTTCTCTCACAGGACTGTGTATTGTGCAGCTGTGGGGCCAGAGAAGAAAAAGGGGTGGAGAGAAAATAGAAGCCTGCAGGAAATTTTGACAATAACTGTGGTATTTTGTTCCAAAATCTAACAAATCTTTCAGGAGGATTGGGGAGGATACCTAATGTGCGTTTGTGCATCTTATGTGAAAATTAGTGCCAGGAATTTATTACTAGATCACTCCAATACCTACCACAAGTCAGGAGCTGCCCTTGCCTCCTCGTTCCCTGGATCTCCCGCCCCTCAGGGTCCACACACCAGCAAGCCCCTTCCTGCTCGCACTGCACCGGGGCATAGTCCCCATTATCCTCACAAGACGGACTATAAGTATGTCTGAAGCGAATGGCTGCAAACCTCTCGACCTCACATTTAGAGGGGCCTGGAAGAGAAATGCTGCTGGTTACGGAGGAAAAGTGTTAAGTGTTGGAGCAAATCTGCATTCAGTCCTGGTTCTGTCATGTCTGAATAACTCCTTGACATTTGTTCAGGGAAGGCCCCGATGCTCAGGTTTTTTTAATTGTTAGAATTCCTTCCTCAAAGTAAACAATAGAGACTAAAACTTCAGCACACTTTTCAGCCATTTTAATAGCTATTGCATAACTGTAAATGTAATTTCTCATTCAATGGAGCAGGGCTACATACACATTTGCTTTTAAAGGGGATTTAATGGTACCAAGTGGACAGACAGTATAAAATCTCTCTTCATCGTGCAATGGGTCCAGCGTAGGCAATGGCAATCTGAGCCAGCCCCACATTTTCTTACCCTGGGCCTGGTAGGATGGTATTTGCATTTCCCAGACAGGACAATCCCTGGCCTCTCTGCTGCGAATATTAAGAAGAATGCTGGCTGTGCTGTGGACGTCTGTACACTAGGAATGGACCCGAGACCACCGACTCATTTTACATCTGCCAGAGCGTATATAATGGTCTATACCTGTAGCAGCTTTAGAGGATGATGTAAAACTCCCATCATGCAACTACCCATTTGTAATACAATGTCTTAGCACATGTGATCAAGCCTCTCTCTAGCGGCTGTTACGGTGCTAGAGGGGCTAAGAGTCTGTGCTTTGTTCTCCGTTGACAACTGTCATGTCTGAATAGATGCAGCCAGGGTCTATTTCACAATGCTATCCACATGAGAGGGAAAAATTCCTTCCTGACCCCAAGAGTGATCAGCTAACACCAAAAATATGAAAGGCAAATGATTTCCGCATAGCTGAAAGAATACCTGCTTCAGTACTGAGGCATTACATTCTCATGGTGAGTGCGTGTTACAAGTCCCCCACTGTGCCTGGTCCACAGAGCCCCAGCTAATGAAGGTTAGCTTTTCGTTTCAAGTAGTAGCAGCTCAGGCTTTTAGCTCTGGAGGTTCCTGGTTCAGTCCGCAGTGTGCCAGCCAAGAGCATGGTGATCACACTTGTATTCCAGAAGTCTTGTGTCACCCCTGGGACTCCAGTCTGGTGCTACTGTACTTACATCTGAACCTGCCAGAGGTCGCTAGCTGCACCCCCAGAAACCGTCTCTGCAGAATCCGATAGATGCTGGTCTCAGTAAAGGTGTGGGCAGGTTGCAATGCGGTGAAAACTGTATCATAAACTTCCTCAAGCAGCAATTCCAAGCCTGTGAGAGAAGAGAGCCTTTCAGCATGGGGGGGCATTTTAAAAAGAGAGGCTTCATCTGCCATTCATACACAGCTGAGAGGTGACAGAAATGGATGCCTCCTACCAGACAAACATCGACTCCTCCATCATTCGAACTATGAGGCTAGATGATGGGCATTTGGTCACACAAGTAGCTCCACTGAACTAAAGGAGACTATTTGTGTGATTAAGTGCCTACCTAAATGAGTAAGGGCTGCATGATCTACCCTTTCAGGGGCTGGGTTGAGCTGCTTTGTGGTAGCTAAGCAAGCTGTAACTGTGCATGGGTGACTGAACATACAGTGTCAGAATCACAGAAATGGAGGGCTGGAAGGGACCTCAAGAGGTCATCTAGCCCCTATCCCAGCCTGAGACAGGACCAAGTAAACCTAGACCATCCTTGACAGGTGATGGTCTAACCTATTCTTCAGTGATGGGGATTCCACAACCTCCTTTGGAAGCCTATTCCAGTGATTAACTACACTTATAGTATGAAAGTTTTTCCTAATGTCTAATATTTTTACCTAAATCTCCCTTGCTGAAGACGAAGCTGATTACTTCTTGGCCTACTTTCACTGGAAATAGAGAACAGTTGGGCACCGTCCTCTTTATAACAGACTTGCTGGGGCCCAGGGCAGAAAGCCAAAGCCCCACCACTTGGGGCTGAAGCCGAAGCCTGAGCAACTTAGCTTTGCGGGGCCCCCTGTGTCGCGGGGCCCTGAGCAATTACCCTTCTTGTTACCTCCTAATGCTAGCAGAAAAACAGTTGTTGTGGCACAAGTAGGCTGTGGAGTTTTTATAGCACGTTTAGGGGGCGAGGGGAGGTGGGGGGGAGCTCAGAAAGAAAAAGGTTGAGAACTCCTGCTCTACAGGGAAGGGAGTTGTTCAGTCTCCAGGTCCATTCAGTTCTGCACCTCTCTGCTCAGATTGCTAATGAGGTGGCCGGTTGTGTTGGTTAGGGTTACCATACGTCCTCTTTTTCCCGGACATGTCCGGCTTTTCAGCACTCAAACCCCCGTCCGGGGGGAATTGCCAAAAAGCCGAACATGTCCGGGAAAATGGCGGCTCTGCTCCTCCCCTGACTCTTCGGCTCTGTTTAAGAGCCGGGCTGCCCGAGCGCTACTGGCTTCGGGCAGCCCCCATGCCTCCGGACCCTGCGCTGCCGGAGCCCGGGAGAGGAAGTGCCCGGCCGGGGGCGCAGGGTCCGGAGGCAAGGGGGCTGCCCAAAGCCCAAGCGCTACCAGCTTCACGGTTTGCCGGGCAGCCTCCAGACCCTGCGCCCCCGGCTGGGCGCTTCCCCTCCCGGGCTCCAGCTGCGCTGGGGAAGCGCCGGCCGGGGGCGCAGGGTCTGGGGGCTGCCCGGCAAACCGTGAAGCCGGTAGTGCTCGGGCAGCCCTTTCCCCCTGGCTGGGAGTGGGAGGGAGGAGGGGGCGGAGTTAGGGTGGGGAAGGGGCGGAGTTGGGGCAGGGCTGGGGGTGGGGAAATGGGCGGGGCCAGGGCCCGTGGAGGGTCCTCTTTTTTTATTTGTTAGATATGGTAACCCTAGTGTTGGTGGCTTTCTGATATGCAACCAGCCCAGTAGGAACTGGACTATTAACAGAAGGGACTCAACAACAATGGGAAAATAACTTTTGATCACGGCTAAACTGGGCTGGCCAATGCAACAATGATGCTTTGGTCAGACACTCTTAATGAGAAAATGTAGCTAGTAATCACCATCCTTAAGTGATCTTGCCACAGATACGTATCTGGTACAATCAGTTGCTGCTTGCTCACAGATGACTCCAGCTTAGCCCTTAGCTTTCTCACTGAAATGAAGCTGTGATCCTGGTGTTTGTTCATCATCTACCCTTCTCTGAGGAATTCTGAGTCTTGTTGCTAAGACATACCAGATTTTGGAAGGTACTTACCAGTCTCTGCTAATTCCCGCCCCAGACTGTCAGCGCAGTAACAGTACCCAGAGACCTCTGGGAACATGCTTCTGAAGGAGCTAAATGTTTGGAATGCATCTGGAAACCTAAAAGGAAAAGCAACAAGTTATGAAGTGGAAAGTTTGTGGTGACCCTTTGACAATAACAAAGAAATCATATTCTTTTCCAAACTCCCACTCCAGGGATCACAGAACAAAGGCATTATGGTACTTCTGGGGCTAGTTATGTCAACCCTACTCCACTGTGATCCAAATTTTAGTGTTTCCTTTTATTAACAAGGCCTTAGACTATGGAGCAATGTGTCCTGGCTCCCCACAGATCAGGATTAGTCCAAGATTTGCCTTGCTCACTATATACTACAAGAGTTTATACATGTGTTTCCTCAACAAATGAGCCTAAGCACCGTCGTCCTGGATAACAGAACCCAACGAGCAAAGGGCAATGAGGTCATTTCTTGGTTCGATTTCAGGCCATTTTTAGTCTTGTTATTAGCACCTAATGTACTAAAATGATGAAAGTGGCAGAAATGTTGACAGATAATTTTGGCTCCTGGTCCAACCTTTGAAAGCGCAGCAAAAATTGTAAAATATGTGTCAGTGAGGCTAATGTAATTACGAATACCCTCTCATTAGCAGCTTTCCACAAAGTCACACAAGATGGCAGAAAGCCTAAACAAAGAGGTTGTTTTTCCCCCCACATCTGCTTTCTACACTGAATTAAGCATGGAACAGCAGATAAAACCTAACACTAATCTGTTACATTATGAAAACATGCGTCAATGGATTAAAAGGAAAGGTTTTTTAAACATATTACAAGTGAGACTGACTCTTACTTCTGGAGATCAAAGGAGCTCTGGATTCTTTTAACATATTCTAGTAGTGATAATAGCCAGATTCCAGCAAAGGAATGATTTAAGAAGGAAACTTAATATGGTCAGAGTTGAAAAAAAAACCCATAATGTGTGTGATCTTAGCTGACAGATATACCAGGGCTTCTTTAAGCAATTAGAACAGGGGTGTCAAACTCAATTGCACAGGGGGCCAAAACTCAAAACTCGCGGGCCGAACAGTATAACCATTTATTTAACAGACTAAATATTTATGTTTTTTAACCATTAATATGAACCAAAATACAGGATATCATTCCAAAATAAATACATTTCAACTTAAAATATTTTGCTCTTCATAAAAAAATATCCTGTCAATACAATACATTCAAAATCTGTACATGCTGGAATATTAAAAAATCTGAATATAAATAAAAAATTGAATTTAAAGCAAAAGTATAATCATAACAAATCATAACATTCCATTTTCTTGTCCTATTTAGTCAGAGCCTGATACTTGGAGTCTTTTCTTTGCAACAAGTTCGTTTATGTTTGGGGTTAGGTTCTGTGTTGTGAAGATTCTCAGGATCGATTGCAGGTGTTCATCAGTGAGGCGACTCCTGTGTGACGTTTTGTTAATTTTCATCACAGAGAACAGCTGCTCGCACAGATATGTGCTGCCAAACATGGACAGGATTCGAGCCGCATGTTGGCGGAGCTGCGGCATCGCTTCAGGAATGAAGCGAGTGAACTGTGCTGGCCCCGCAGTGTCGTACTTTGCCTTCAGTGTCCCGTTACATTGCAGTTCTATCAGCTCCATCTGCATTTCTACAGGTGCGGTTTCCACATCGACTGCAAATGGGTTGCGAAGCAGCTCGAAGTTACTTTTCTGTGCCTCAAAGTCACTGAAGCGCCGTGCGAACTCAGTGCGCAGCGCGCTGAGTTTTTCAGCAAAGGTGGCATTTGGGAAAACTGTGGCACTTTCTTGGTTCCGTATTACTTGGCAACAGGGAAAGTGAGACAAGTTGCATTGGTGCATTTGTGTCTCCCATAAGCGCAGCTTCACTTGAAATGCCTTCACTGCATCATGCATATCGGTTATTATGTGCTCCCGTCCCTGGAGTTGAAGGTTTAAAGCGCTAAGATGCGACGTTATGTCAGCCAGGAACGCCAACTCACATTTCCACTTTTCATCCCGCAGAACTGTGCAGTCTTTCCCCTTACTGTCCATGAACTGGCAGATTTCCTCTCGCAGCTCAAAGTGTCTTTTGAGAACTTTTCCCCGACTTAGCCACCGGACCTCCGTATGATATGGCATATCGCCAAACTCGCTATCTATTTCCCGCAGAAAAGACTGGAATTGGCGGTGATTTAAACCGTGGGCTCTGATAAAGTTGACGGTTTGTGTTACAGTGTTCATCACATGATCCATTTTTAGGACTTTAGCACTCAGCGATTCCTGGTGTATGATGCAGTGATACACTGTCAACTCACCGGCACAGTTCTCCTCCCGCATCTTTGAGCGCATCCTTCCCACCAGTCCATTTTTTTCACCACACATAGCAGGTGCGCCATCTGTTGTAAGTCCAACGAGTTTTTCCCACGGCAGTTTCATGTCGGTTACACTTTGAAATACATTTCCAAAGATGTCTTCTCCTTTCGTTGTCCCGTGCATCGATTTAATGTCCAGTATTTCCTCTGTTACGCACAAATTGGAATCCACACCACGGATAAATATCGCCAGCTGTGCAGTGTCAGTCGCGTCAGTAGTTTCATCCACGGCAAGGGAGTATGCAACAAAATCTTTTGCTCTTTCAATCAACGGTGTTTTCAAATCAGTCGCCATCTCACAAACCCGATTAGCAACAGTGTTTCTGCTGAGGCTTACATTTGCAAACGCTCGCGTTTTATCTGGACAAAGGACGTCGCACACTTTCATCATACAATTCTTTACGAATTCCCCCTCGGTAAACGGCCGTCCTGATTTGGCGATCTCTTCGGCCACAATGAAACTTGCTTTCACAGCAGCTTCACTTTGTGATTTTGCTTTGGTGAAAAACGTCTGCTGGGATGTCAAATTCTTCTTCAACTCCTCTACCTTTTGTAGCTTCTGTCCTGCGCTCAGGTTTTTGAATTTGTTCTCATGTTTCGTCTCGTAGTGCCGTCTTAGGTTATACTCCTTCATTACAGCGATATTACTCCCGCAAAGGAGACACACTGGTTTACCTGCAATTTCAGTAAACATATACTCATTCTCCCACCGGCTTTGAAAGCCTCGGTTTTCAGAATCAATTTTTCTCTTGGCCATTGTTGGGGTCTAGCTTTGATTTGAGATTAGCGTTGTATACATCAACAGACCGCGAACTTGAACCGCGGCTTGCCGTTGGCGGCAATTGCACTGCATCATGGGATTTGTAGTGTGTGTTATTGGGGCGTCATATCACAGGGCCATTAAAAACAGATATATAAAACGATTTCGCGGGCCGGATATAATTGTATGGCGGGCCGGATGTGGCCCGCGGGCCTTGAGTTTGACACATGTGAATTAGAAGATACAATATTCTAGGTTCAGGCAGTATGGCAAATGAAACAGTTTCCCCATGTTTTAATACAATCAGATTAGCATTATACATCCATGCTCATATTCCTAAATGTGATTTAGGCACACACCTCCCAGCTGTGTGCAGTTGTGTGGTGAAATCCAGCAAAGGGCTGTGAAATTCACTACCAAAGAAGTAAACAGAATCAAAGAATCTAGTCAGGGCTTTTCAACAATGATGGATGCTTTAATAAGCAGAAACAATGTATTACACCCTTAGATACCATGGTGATTCATGATGTATAAAAACCTGAGACTGGGTGGGTGGAGGGGTAGATACATACTGGACTGGACCCTGGGATACTGGTCAGGGATGTTGCACAAAGGAGTTTGAAGCTCCTCTTTGCTCTCCCTGGTCCTACTGCAGCTGTATACAGGGTTGGTCCCCCATGCAGTAGCTTGTGGAGCTGCCCTGACTAACGCCAGGCTGAAACATTCCCAAGAGACCAAAAATGCAGCCAAGTATCACTCTGGCATAGGGCTGTCTTGGCCACGCTTCCAGAAGTGAAATGGGAGGAGGGATGTAAGAGCCCCTACGTCAGCTTCACACCACAGATGATCACTCATACTCTGGAACAATCCTCCATGAGCTGGTTAAATCATCTTTGGGGCCCCTTTACACTGGTGCTGCTGCCACACCCCAAAAGAGAATCTGCCCACTAACAATAAAGTTGACATGATAAAAGAAGAGCAATCAAATGTCATGCTCCAGGACATAGATAGATTGTTATTGGGGTAAGGAAGAAATTCAGTAACAAATTATTAAGGCCAGAAGGGACCTGTACGCTCATCTTGTCTGGCCTCCTGCACGGCACAGGCCAGAGAATCCTGTCCCCCATATACAGAGTGGCACAAGTGACTTGGTGCATTGCTGGTGCTTTCAGTCTCTTCTTAAGCATCAAGCATTGGTCATTTTCAGAAGAAAGGTCACCACACTTGTTAAACCAATGGTGTGCTCTTGTTTGGCACATCCTTTGTTCTTAGGAGAGTAGTGTGACTAAATGCAATGGGAGTCTTCTAGTCAATTCAGGTTCTTATACCGTGCCTATCACCATGGCATCTGAACATGTACGGCTTTCAGACAGGCTGTTGGGTAAATACATTTCTGCGCACGTTTTTTTTTTTAATAATTCAATTTAAAAATATACTACACACCAAATTATGCCATGTGTAATGTGTGGCTAGACACATGGTCATATCCTGGTATTGGTCATTTCTGTTCTGAGTTCAGAATATGACTAAATAAAATGAAAAAAGTACAAATCAGGCCCACATAAGAATGCAACTAGTACTGCATGTGCCTAGCTTTGAAAATCCACCCCTTACATTCTCGGTTCCTTTTTTAACCATTGTCCCTACTATTTGCTTGTCCTTGTCCAGCAGTGGATAATGACAAAATGGCCAAGATCTTAACTCTCATACCCAGTCACAAAAATGGCTGAAGCAGATGTGTGAACTGCGGCCATGTTCGTGTTTCTGTCCTATGTGTTCTGAGATGGGAGCAGGTGTAAAGAAAATGGAAAAGAAAAGGAGAGAAACATGGATTTGTTGGCATCATCAGGCTTACATTGTTATTCATTTTTCAGTGATTCTAAGGAAGCCCCCTTTTATTATCAGACTGTGCAGCTCCAATTGTATCCACTGTTTACTGACCACACCCAGTGTCAAGAAAGGTGGCTGAGTTGTGTTCTGTACATCAACAACCAAATAACACAGAGAGGCAGAATATTCATGGAGCTATGACAATTTACAGCAGCTGAAAGATCTGCCCCAGAATCTTTACTGCGGAGGAAATGATGCGGGAAGCAGAAAGAAAACAGTGTGGTTTCTCAGCTCCCAAACTCCTACCTTTCTATCTCCGGATTTTGCTCTGCTGCTTTTTGTGTGACCTGGGGCAAGTCATTTAGCCTCTCTCTGCCTTAGTTCCCCATCTGCACAATGGAGACAATAGCCCTGCCCTACCTCACCGGGGTGTTGTGAGGATAAATACATTAAAGATTGTGAGGTGCTCAGATGCTGCGGTAACAGGGTCTACGTACGTTCCTTAGAGAGAAAGGTAGAAAGCTGGAAGTAAAAACAATCTTGCTTAGATTTATACGGTAATATGGAAGCTACTCAAACCCAGTCCTGAAGCCATTTTCCAGGCAAAACTCCCAATGGGAACAGCAAAATGTCATTTTAAAGCATCACTTTCTTCACTCTAGTTGCCTTTTTGGTTGTCCATACCCACCAGCCAACTAGTGAAACAGACACATTATCTTTCACTTGCCAAAATAGCCTCCTCTGACACATTGACAAATTTGCACCAGGCACTTGGCCTCAGGGCCGCCCAGAGGGGGGGAAGTGGGGCAATTTGCCCCAGGCGCCGGGCCCCACAGGGGCCCCCACAAGAATATAGTATTCTATAGTATTGTAACTTTTTTTTATGGAAGGGGCCCCCAAAATTGCTTTGCCCCGGGCCCCCTGAATCCTCTGGGCAGCCCTGCTTGGCGTGCCCTTGTAGTACTTTTATTTTTGCTTAAATTAAAGACCAAAACTCAGAACAACAAGATTCACATTTAAATTAGACTCTCTCACCGCTGGAATAGGCTTCAGCCAGAAGACAGGCATTATGTTTACTTTTCTGCCCTCTAGTGGAAAGAGACAAGCAATGAGTCTGAAGTCAGGACCATTTAGCCACATTAGAGAGAGGCGGGCACAACTGTTTCACAGAAAAATTGGACTCAGCCTCAACAGCAGCTGTGCAAAAGGAGAGCTGTCCCTAATCAGGTCCCCTTTTCCAATCCCCATCCCTCCATGGCAAACCTTACTACTTCCCTCCCTCTTCCTGCACCTCAACAGGACTAGTGTTTCCTGTCCCATCAGTGTGTTTTAATGTTTTAAAGTCCCCCAGTGGCCTGCTCCAGCCATGGAAGAGCCCTGGTCTCTCTCTATACTCCTCTTTTCACCCTCTGTTCATCTCCCACTGGCTGACTTGCTGCAATGTCCTTTCACGCACCCTCACCACTGTGGGTGCAAGAGCCTCTGCTCTGCCACCCCTGAGAGATGAAACAGCCTCCTTGTATGTTTCCACCTCACTGACTCTGCATCTCTGTCCAGGTCTCCAGTGGGAACATCTTTCATCTCTTACCTGTCTCTCTCCCGCTGCTCCTACCTAGCTCATTCATTGCGTTAATTCATGCTGTATGGTGAGGGCTGCCTTGGATGACAGACACTGTACAAAAGACAATCATACTGAGATAGCTGAGAATGCGTAAGGATACTCTGGTTCCATTGCCTGTGGGTTTGATGAGCTGGCTCTGGTTTTTAAAGCACAAACTGCTACTGAGTAAACTAACATAAGTCTATTCGCTTTTAGGAAATAGACGACCCATCAAGCTCTATCTGATCCAACCGGCAGAGGGAGACAAAGACTCACTGGGGTTAGTGTGGGCTACAGCCGGAATGTGCAAGGATGTAATGACTCACAGAGGTCTGCAGAATTGCCACTCAATTGCAGAAATGTCTGCTCCTACCTGTTATAACTGTGAACAAGATCAAAGACCATCATGTCCGTCATGTTGACAAATTTGCATTGGACAGGCAAAAATTCTCCATCTGCTGAGCACTGTGGTGGGCTCCTTTCCCCAACTCCATGCAGAATGCGACGGTCTCGGATCTCACAGCTCCCCGGACCTGATGGAAAACAAGTATCCACTGTCATGAATTCACCCTCCCACAAGTGCTTGACAGCAACCCACACAGATTCATAGATTCCAAGGCCAGAGCCACGATCAGGCAGTCTGCCCTCCTCTACAACACAGGCCATAGAAGTCCCCAAAATAATTCCTGAAGCAGATCTTTCAGAAAAACATCCAATCTTGATATAAAAATGGTTCGTGATGGAGATTATACCATGACTCTGGTAAATTGCTCCAATGGTTAATTACTCTCACTATTACAAATTGAAGCCTTATTTCCAACCTGAACTTGTCTAGCTTCAACTTCCAGACACTGGATTATGTTATACCTTTCTCTGCTAGGTTAAAGAGCCCATTATTAAATATTTGTTTCCCAGGCAGGTACCTACAGACTGTAAATCAAGTCCCCCCTTCACCTTCTCTTTGTTAAGCAAAATAGATTGGGCTTCTTCAGGGTACGTCTATACTTACCTCCGGGTTTGGCAGTAAGCAATCGATCTTCTGGGATCGATTTATCGTGTCTTGTCTAGACGCGATAAATCGATCCTGGAAGTGCTCGCCGTTGACACCGGTACTCCTGCTTCGCAAGAGGAGTACGCACAGTCAATGGGGGAGCCTGCTTGCCGTGTGTGGACCCGCGGTAAGTACCTTGTATTTCGAACTAAGATACTCCGACTTCAGCTACGTTATTCACGTAGCTGAAGTTGCGTATCTTAATTCGAACTGGAGGGTTAGTGTGTACCAGCCCTCAGTCTGCCATTATAAGGCAGGTTTTCTAATCCTTTCTAATCGTGAATTGTGGACACCTGAACTGGACTCAGCATTCCAGCAGTGGTTGCACCAGTGCCCAATACAGAGGTAAAATAACCTCCGACTTGAGATTCCCCTGTTTATGCCACCAAGTATCACATTAGCACTTTTGGCCATGGTGTAGCACCTGGGAAGTCATGTTCAGCTAATTAGCTAATCAGCCCATCCCATCCCATCCTCTTTTTCAGAGTCATTGCTTCCCAAGATAGACTTCCCCATCCTGCAAGTATGGCCTATGTTCTTTGTTCCCAGATGCATACATTCACATTGAGAAATATTAAAAGGCATATTGTTTGCTTCAGCCTGTAGTAGGAATAGAGCCTGAGACATAAGCCCTTGTAACAGAGGCCTGGTGTGAGGCCTGAGGCCTGGGCTAAAGTAGTGGCCAAGATTTGCTGATATAAAGCAAAGTTAAGTTGTGAGCAAGAGGCAGGCCCTGCTCACAGAATCTGGCAAGAACAGGGCTGCTATTGCAGAAATATACATTCCTAAGTAGTGCTAGGCACTCACGTAAGCACATTCCAGAAGGGTGGTACCTCAATACCAAACACATTCACCAACGATAACAGGAACACGCTGACCCATCCTAAAGATAAAGTCAGGATGACAGCATAATGGATAGAGATATTTTGACTGAGCCAATAAGTATAAGGCAATAGGTGGCACCCAGATGCATCAGAGGGTGGTACCCAGATATGTCAGAGGGGCAATATGTAACTTGTTCATATCGGTGTATAAAGAGGTATCTCAGAGGGAGTGTTTTTGGCCAGTCTAGTGGGGGAATGAAAGTCCCACCATTCACTGAGCTGTGTCCATTGTCATGGGCATACATGTGCTAGTGTAACTGTAGACATTGATCCAGGGAGCTAGGACCATGCTTTGTCGAGAATAAACCTGGCTGGGTGCCTTCATACCTTAACAGATCTTCTGGTCATTGGGCGGTTCACTCGAGGTCTGCCATGCCAGCTGTCTGTGCAGGGCTGGGGGCAGCACACAGAGAGAACGCACACACATACAGCCAAACACCTGACAACACAGCCCAGTTTGCTGAGCGAACCACATCACTCTGTATCAGTGACCTGATACATTATTTACCACTCTTCCAAATTTTATGTCATCTGCAAACTTTATCAGAGATGATTTTTTGTTTTCTTGCAGGTCACCGATGAAAATGTTAAATAGTGGAGGCCCAAAAACAGATTTCTGTGGGACCCCACTAGAAACACACCTGAGCAATGATGATTCTCCATTTACAATTACATTTTCAGACTTATCAGTCAGCCAGATTTTAATCCACTTAATGTGTACCATGTTAATTTTATTTGTTCTAGTTTTTTAATCAAAATATCATGTGGTATGAAGTCAAATGTCTTACAGAAGTCTACGTATATTACATCAACACTAGTACCTTTATCAACCAAACTTGTAATCTCATATAAAAGATACCAAGTTAATTTGACATGATCTATTTTCCATAAATCCTGTTAATTCGCATTAATTATATTACCCTCCTTTAATTCTTTATTAATCAAGTCCTGTATCAGCTGCTCCATTATCTTGCCTGGGACCAATGTCAGGCTGACAGGCCTATAATTACCCACATCATTCCATTTACCCCTTTGAAATATTGGCATAACGTTAGCTATCTTTCAGTCTTCAGGAACCTCCCCTGTGCTCCCAGGCTTATTGAAAATCAGCATTAAAATCGAGCAAGCTCCTTATCCAGTTCTTTTAAAACTCTTGGATGCAAGTTATCTGGACATGCTACCATCATTCCATGATTTGGGAAAGACAACTCTGAAATTTCCTGGCAGCCAAGCTCATCACACGCAAGCTTTTTATTTCCCTTCCTCCAAACATGAAATCAAATCTACATTTTGTTGAACTTTTTACTTACATCGCGTTGGCTTCCCCGTCTGCCTTGTGCCATAAATCTCCATCCCTTCAGAGTCCACACACCAGCACTGGCCCGGCCCCACATCACACTGCACTGGGTCAAACTCCCCCGAATTCAAGCACTGTGGGATGTAGGAGATGGCGCTGCTGTTGACGTAATGACTTACCAAGATCTGCTGTTTTTGGAGCTGGCAAAAGGATAAACCTACAATACCAAAGAGGCATCATTAGTGGAAAGTGATTGCTGGGCACAAAACCATTTATTTTTCTAGAGGACATCTGAGTTTTCTCTGGGCCACATCGAGACCATGAATTTGTTCCGTCGCTCAGTCAGGTTTGCCAAGGAGAATGATCAAATATTGCAAGAGAGCCCGGTATAAATTTCAGATTAAACTCACCATTTTGGGGGACCAGGGAAGGATTTATGGTTTTAGTTACCCAAGAGAAACCCAGCAATTCTACCTGACATCAGCTGAAATCAGGCAAAACCTGCTGGCTTCAGGTGAGCTCTACTTCATGTTTTCAAGGCCAGATTATCAGACTGAGTTGAGGTCAGACCAGATGATCACAGTGATCTCTTCTGGCCTTTGAATCTATCATTCACCAGCCAACTTAAATGAGAATCGACCTGTTCATCATATCAGTGACCTTTCTTCACGTTACACCAGCTGATGGTCTGAGCCTCAAAATCCAAATTTAGGGGGTGTGAAGCCATGTGAAGTGAAATTGTACCAGAAGGTTGGAAGTGACTAAAGCCAGAACAATGCTCTATCATGTCAACTTCCTGCGCTTTCCCATAAGATCCTGGGGAGGGGCACATTTTCCTCCCAGATGCCATTAAAGCCATAGCCACTCAGTTCCTATTAAAGACAATACGTGTTTTGTAGTCAATTCCTCCCAGGTCCTTGCACCCAACCTGACTACTTGGGTGTGGCTGTGGAAGGCAGATTTAGCCCTTAGAAAGTAAATGAGTAATTGTTCCTATTAAAACAAGTAATTGATCATGGAAGTGCAAAGGAAACAGTGGGAAATCCCACATGGAGCTTGAATTTGCATATGCTATTGCCACATGCTACTTGTATTTTTTTTGTATGTGAAATTTTGGCACCTGCTTTTGAAAATGTATGCCCCATTTAGAACCAAACTCTGAGGGATGGGGGCTCAAGGCCCCTGTTTCACCCCCCCCCCCACACCCACACCCACACATAGACACACACTCTCTCTCTCCTTGTGCCCTTGCACAGGGACAGGCCACCATTGATTACACTGGACTAAATTGGGGAGGAGGGATAGCTCAGTGGTTTGAGCATTGGCCTGCTAAACCCAGGGTTGTGAGTTCAATCCTTGAGGGGGCCACTTGGGGATCTGGGGCAAAATCAGTACTTGGTCCTGCTAGTGAAGGCAGGGGGCTGGACTCAATGACCTTTCAAGGTCTCTTCCAGTTCTAGGAAATGGGATATCCCATTAATTTCTATTTCTAACTCACACAAGAAGGGATTGCTCAGGTAAGTAAAGTTTGCATGATGAGGTCCTGAGTAACTTAAAGAGCTTCCACGGAGGAAGATCGATAAATCACCAGAAGCCTGCTGCTGCTCTCATTGACGTCAGTGGCCAAAGTCCACTTGATTTCAGCAGTTGTCACACTGGGATGTAAATAGCTTTTTACCACCCACCCATGAAAAGAAGTGATGACCTCTGACTTACAGGCTATTGGAACTCCAGTCTGTTTAGTGCCTGGTACCTCAATACCATTGGCATCTACACACCAGCAGGAGAGGCCATTCGTATTGCACTGCACAGTCCTGGGGAGAAGACACACGTCATCATTTTCTATTGGCAACAGAATTGTCCATCAATATGAAATATACCTGTCAGCAATGGGACGGTCACAGGACAAAGAACAATGTGACAACACAGCAGCGGCATCAGGAAGAACTGTATTCTAGAGATTGCTTCTAGGCTATTCAGAGCTAACTGATGAGATCTCTTTGGAATTCTCATAGGGCCCCTCCAGTCTTCATTCAGTTCAGTGCCCAGCCCATAGTATGATGGGTGCCTAGCTGTGCAACCTCTTATCAGATCTACAATATGTTCATGTAGAGACAGGCCTGAACAGCCCCAAATAGTGGGAAAGCTCAGATTCATTTTTTTAAATAATGCATTAATTTTTAATTATAGGCTTATCTATCACTCTAGTGTCTAAGCACCACAAACACATTAATGATCTTATCCTAGCAGCGCCCCATGAGGTGAGGTCGGAGAGTGTTGTTATCCTATTTGGGGGGATAGGGAACTGAAAGACAGCAAGATTAAGGCCCAGATCTCCAAAGGTATTTAGGCGCCGACTCCCATTGATTTTCAAGGGAGTTAAGTGCCTAAATACATCTGAGGATCTGGGCCTCTGTGATTTGTCCACCGAAAGTTGATAGCAGAACTCTGACTGCTAGTCCTGCACCTTAACCACTAGACTATCCTTCCTTTCCGGATCCGGATCCAGATCTGCTCTGCGCAGGTCAGTCTCTTCTCTAACTCAAATCTAGGCCAGTCTGGTAATTTGAAAGTCCCAATCCAGTTGCTGGTCCCTCCGCCCTTTGCTGCAAGGAAGACGTAAACTGTGCCAGCCCTATACCTGGTGCAGACTACTTTCCCCCTCCTCGCTCCGGCTCAGCTACGCAGGCTAACACGTTGGGGGTGGCAAAGCTTTGGCTCCAACCCCTCCCTGCCGCATTTGTGGGAGGGAAAGTAGCAACCTGATGGAGGATGCTCTCCCCTGTGGGTTGGAACCCACCAGGTGTGTTGTGTAAAGGACAATCTGGCCCACCACATTTAAAACAGTCCCGTTCTTTTTTTATTAATAGTAGGGACCCCATAGATAATTCCAAACTAGAGAACTCATTCAACAGAGTCTGAAGCTGGAGCACAGTCCACTACGTTGGGGTCCAATCCCGCTCGGCCACAGAGCTCCCTTTGCCCTCAGTGGTACAGGATTGGGTCCACAGGCGGCTGTCCTATCTTACCGGAACTGGCCATCTTCCAAGCACTGAGGGACGTAGACTTCTCGTTCCAAAAAGGCCTTTTCCCTCTGGAGCTCACAGGGGCGGAGAGGCTGGAACTCAGCCTGGTACTCTGCATGCAATAAACAGGGAAGGAGATCACTGAGATTTCTCTACCATCCTGTTAGATCCTGAGCTTGGCTCAGCATTGTCTCCAGCAGTATAGTCTGTGCTGTCATTTTGGGTCTAGTTTTAAACACCACAATGGGGTTTCCCCTTCTTTTGTGACATTATTCCACAGTCTAACAGACCTCACAGTCAAGAGATTGCAGGGCTGCCAGGGGTGGGGGGAGGAGTGCGAGGGGGGCAATTTGCCCCAGGACCCACAGGGGCCCCCACAAGAATATAGTATTCTATAGTATTGCAACTTTTTTTATGGAAGGGGCCCCCGAAATTGCTTTTCCCCAGGTCCCCTGAATCCTCTGGGCAGCCCTGGGAGATTGTACCAGGTATTGGGTATTCCCAACTCCTAATGATCAAAAATCCTGAGCTAGTCTCCTCCCCCTCCCCCACCCCCCCAAAAATCATGAGATTAGCTTAAAACAATGAATTTTAAGAAATAATCCATTGGGGGTTGTGTTTGCCTGATGGCTGCCCTCTTGGCCAACAGAGGAAGGGATTGAACCAGGAGTCACCAGAAATAAAAATCATGGGCTGCTACAGTTTAACCTAAAGAACCAGCCTCTAGGACTTGCGGCAGTATCAACTCAGATCTTCTGTGCATTAGCACAGAGGGGGACAGGTAATAGACACTCATCAGTGGGTTATATTTATTTGCCTTCCAGGGTCACGGTTTTGAGCTTCTCTCTGTAACCATGAGGGCTAGAAACTTTTTTTTTTTTAGTGATGCAAGTTGAGAGTCGGGTGTATTCACATTAATGCACCAGATATCACGAGTCTCATCGTAAAATGGAATAATGGTTAATCAATACGAATAACCAGGGTGCCTAAATTTGAGGGCATCCTCCAGGATCCTTTGTATTTCCCCGCTGCCCCATTCTTTTCACCCACGCATCTGTGTTGGCCAGTCAGTCCCTCCAGTAGCTTCTTTTGGAATCATCAGCCCATGTCACACCTCCCTGAGACAGGTGCACGCTGACTTCACAGAATCGGGGCTTTTGCTGGCCCCATGAGCATAGGCCGTAGCTTGGAATCCAAACTCAAATCCCCGGCACCGCAATGACCACTGAGTCATTGGCACATCTCTTTTATAAAATCAGTCTTGTTTCATGGTGTATTGCCCAGCATAATGGGGCCCTGATCGAATTCTGAGCCTGTAGGGGCTGCCATAATATAAATAATCAATAATAGTGAAGTATCAGTGCCAAGTTCTCAGGCAGAGGCAAACACAGCATGGCTCCAGCCTGAGACACATAAGGGACAAGAATGAGTAAAGGTAAACTTACCAAATATATTGGCTGACGCTGTGCTAATAAAGCAGAAAAGGGTGCTGAGAAGTAGGGGGTCCATCTTTCAATGCAGGAGATATGACCCCTCCTTATGCTGAGGGATCAAGACCCTGAATGCTCTGCACTAGCTTCTGCCAGACCTTTATAGCAGCCATTGTTTGAACAGATTCACTTATGAGCTGGTAGACTGGGCACTAAGTAGGGTGACTGACGCAGGTTATATTTCTAAGAAAATCATGAGGGCCTCATTCACCTGGAACGTCCCCGTGGATTTCTTCATCAGTCAGCTCTAATCTCCTCTCCAGGGAGCACTTGTACACCTAGTCACCCGAAAGGAGAACGAGCAGAACAAACTGCCAACATACAATGGAGGATACTGGAGGGCTTAATTGAACCAACGTGCAAATTAATTAAAGCACAAAGGACCTAGACTAGGGGTCTCAAACATGCGGCCCACGGAGCTCTTCCCTGCGGCCTGCCCAGCTCCCCGTGCCCGCCCCCCCCCAGTTACTTCCGGTCAAAGCCAAACTCCCCTCACCCCCCCACCCCCTCCCCGAGTTATTTTATGTGGCAGCCAGGTCTCTCCCCCGGCCCTGCCTGCCGCCCCCATGCACCTCCCCCGGCCTCACCTCTGCACCCCCTCCTAACCCCAAACTCCATCCCAGAGCCTGCACCCCCACCCCCTGCCCCAGCCCAGAGCCTTCACCCAGCACCCAAACTCCATCCCAGGGCCTTAGGCAGGTGGGGGTGGAGTTTGGGGGGGCAGGTTCTGGGCACCACCAAAATTTCTACAAACCTGCCGCCCCTGGAAGAGGCCGAGCAGTGGTGGAGTGGTGGTGCAGCCCAGTGCAGTGGGGGGCGGGGGGGACTTTAACAGAAGTAAATCTAACTAAGTGCATGTTTTGTCCTTTGAGTGAGGTGCATTACTGAGTGTATATATTTTATTAAAACCGCTTGGAAATGACTTGTAGGAGCAGCAGTGATCTGTATGATGCTTAGCACTTTCCGGGGGGGGGGAGGGAGGAGCACACTCGGGGGAGGGGGAAAAAAGACAGGGCAGGGGCGGGACCTCATGGAAGGGGTGGAGTGGGGGTGGAGCCGGGGCCAGCGAGGGGGGTGTCAGTGATGCGGCCCTTGGGCCAATGCACCAGTACTCATGTGGCCCTTGTGTTCATTTGAGTTTGAGACCCCTGACCTAGACTTTGCCAAGTGGGAGTTTAGACTGTCATCTGCCATATATTGTGTGCACCTGAACTAAATCATATAGGCTGTGGCTAACTCAGATGTATGGCCGGTGCTAAGCACGTTGCTGGCAGGCAATAAGTGATAAATGTTGCAGCACAGCAAGGGCTAATATTTTTCATCCCAGCTGGAAAATGTTTGGCTCCAGACCAGATGCAGTTTAGTCTCTTTTCAGGACTATACCTGTGTGTGTCTTCACAAAATGGTTCAGTGTCAGTACAGTACAGATCTGCATCTGAAAGACAACCAGACAGACACACAACCAACACACACTGTCTGCTGTGTTACTGTATTTACATAACTAAAGCTAAACCACCCTTTGTCTGCCTTGTCTAGTCAGAACGTGAGCTCTCTGCCGCAGGGACTGTTCTTACTATGTGACTGTACGGCGCCTAGCACCAGGGGGTCCAGTGGGAGTCGGGGCCTGCAGGCACTATTGCAATACAAACACCACAGAATCAGGTTACCTGGCTTCTATTCCTTCCACTACAACATAGTTGCTGTGTGACCTTGGGCAAGTCACTTAGCAAAACTGAGGCAACAGAGAAGTTATCTATAAAATAGGAATAATAATACTTAGCTACTTCACAGTGGTAGTGTGAGGCCTCTCTTATTAATACCTGTGAAATATTATGAGATCCTGGCATTGAAATCCCCCTAATGTGTAAATCATCATTAAAATCGGAGGACTTGCCTGCGTAATGCTTACTTCCATTGGCAAGCTCTTGCTTAAGTAATTCCCCTGGGACTTGTGTGAGCAGCGCTGACTTATGAGAAGAAAGGTGGCACAGCTGGGCTCACAATCAATATCAGGAGGAGAGGAATTAGGTGGCACAGGCAAGGAGGCAATGAGGTGTTTTCAGATGAGATTTGAAAAGAGATGGAGACAAAGAAGATGAGGCAGCAAAAGAGGCATGGAAAGAGATGCAGAGGAGAAGGCTCTTGCACTAGCAGGGGTGAAGATTGTGTGTAAAGCAATTAAAAGGAGACCAGGGCTGACAGATGAAGGAATAAGGAGGGGAGGAGAAAGGCAAGGCTGTGGAGGGATTAAAAAGCAAGAAATGTAGTTTTGAAAGGGACTCCGAAATGAATCAAGACCCAGTGGACAAGTGTAAGGAAGGGTGGGAGGGGTTGTACTTATGAGAACGAAGAGCAGGTTGGTGAAGACATTTCCTGGACTGAGGGTGAACTACCTCAGGAGGTGACTTCGTACAGCTTGTGGATTTTGGTGGCTTCAATGAATTATATCCAAAGAAAGTGGTTTTGTTATTACCTTCTGTGCCCAAGACCCAGGACATGAGGACCAAGACCGGCTGTGGCTTCTGCAATGCAGAAGAAAGCTTCTATTGTCTGTACAGTAGAAACCGCAGCAGGTCCTGGCTCTTGGGAGCAGAAAGCCATGTAAAAGCTGACCACAGCACATACCTAGCTGAACCAGCCAGGTCATTTGCCCAAACTGCTCACTTTTTGAGATGTATTTGATTTACAAATGGAGCCATTTGGGTAAATATTACAGGATCACTGATACCGCTATTACTTTTAGTTCCTCAAAACATCCCCTGGACCATCCCAGTTCAGCCACGACTGAAACAAAAACCCTTTCAGGGATACCTGACTCGTTGAGCTCTGGCACTCAGCACCACTTGAGCAGAGCTAGATCTGCGTCAAAGCCCAGACATGAATCTTGGTACAGGCACAGTCAATGGGATGCAGCAGCTTGTTGGGGCAGGCGAAAGTAGTTTACAGAGCAATTTGCGCAATCCACATTCTTCAAACATAGTTAAAAGCACTTGAAGTCTATGGCCAGCCTGAAATTCAAAACAAATGAACCCCAGCCAATAACATGATAAAAAATGGAGAGAGGATGGACTGGTCCATATTGTCATCACCTCAGCATTCTCCACTGAAGATGGAAGTACCCCTTAATTTAGTGTAGAAATGACTGGGGGCAGGGGACGGAGAAGGGGGTCTGTTCACTGTTTAGTAGACCCTATTGGCAGACTTCATTCCACGCAGTAATGATTTAGAGGCCATTAAACTACCCCTGGAAACAGTTTCTTCGACTTCCAATAATGATTTGCAATGACTAAATAAATATAGCCACTCAAACTCTAGACTATGAGCTTTGTTGGGCAATCTCTATTGGGGTTGGGGAAGAAAGGGAATGGAAGGTGCATCGATAAGATGACTTACTAAAACCATGAAAACTTTAGGGATAAACGACCTGATTTTCAGTGCAGCCTCAAGTCTCCACCTGTGCATGCACAATTCTCCGCACACTTTCTCAGCAGCAACATGTCTGTGCAGTTGTGATGGGGTTTGCATGCACAAGGCTCCATTGGATAAAAGGTTTCTGTGCATGAAAAATGTTATCACCAGTGCCCAGCTGTACACCAGCAGTGTACAAAATGAGGCCTCAATCTGCTTACATGAGCCAAACAAAATGGGAGACTCCAATGTGGCTCAGGGAGAACTTTTGGGTTTGCAGTGCCAAACAGCCAACATTGTCAAGTGATGCATACACAGTGGCTGTTTTTTAAAAACGCCATTGCTTTTCCAAGTCTATGCAACCAAAGAGATTTATAACTGAGGGAACAGTCCTCGCCCCCTTCTGACAAGTCCAGGGAAAGTAAAATCGTAGACTGATGTTACTGAGTACCAGCTTTAAAGCTCACAAAAAAGAGGAGTGGAAAGATGCATATTATAGCATTGGCCATACTGTAACAGGCAGTGGGGAGACTTGTTTCTGAGCATGAATCACTTTCCCCAGTCTCTTCTGGTCAGGGTTCGTTTCACGTTGATTTTTGTTTCTGGCTGTGTTTTTTTTTTAATTAAGATTTCCAATTAATCAAGTTATACAAATTATAGATGATTTGTCACTATATTTCTAAACAGCCTCACTAGCCAATGCAATGTTGTGTCATTTTCTTACTCAAGCGAAAGTTGGACATGTTCTGAACATCCAAGGAGCAGAGATGAAGGGGTGAGAATTTCCGGAATGTAATTTAGCACTCAGGTAAGAAGCGGGGATTTGTAGAGGGGTCTTGTGTTAATTTTTCACACAATAATTTCCCATTGCGTGCCTAACAGTCCATGAAAAAAAGCAGTCTGCTTCATTGTCTCAGCAATATAGATGGTCAGAGTCACAGAGTTTAAGGCTAGGAGGGACCACCAGATCATCTAGTCTGAGCTTCTGTATATCACAGGCCACCAGCATCACCCACCACCCACACGCCAAACCCAACAACCAGAATTAGACCAAAGTACAGTAAAACCTTTAGCGACTACCTCTGAAAAGACTAACAGACGTATTGGAGCATAAGCTTTCGTGTATGTCTGTTAGTCTATAAGGTGCCACAGGACTCTGTCGCTTTTTACAGATCCAGACTAACACGGCTACCCCTCTGATACCTCTGAAGAGAGACCTCTTGTCACGAGTGACTACTTGCAGAGGCCACAGAACATTTTCCCCTATAATTTAACTGTGAAGAAACTGTGCAGAGAGACGACCTGTCATCTGTGACCAGTGACCACATTTTCTTACTCCCATCAATAAAAACAAACCTGTTAAAGGAATTGATCTTCCTCACTTCTGCACCACTGCTGGCGGCGGTACTGCCTTCAGAGCTGGGCGGCCAGTCAGCAGCTACTGCTCTCCATCCGCCCAGCTGTGAAGGGAGTGGTGACTGCTGCCTAGGTGCCCAGCTCTGAAGGCAGAGCTGCTGTCAGGCGAGCGCAAAAGTAAGGGTGGCATGGCATTTTATTGCCACCTTTACTTCTGCGCTGCTGCTGCTGTCTGTGGTGCTGCCTTCAGAGCTGGGAGCCTGGCCAGCAACTGCCAGTCCCCAAGCCACACAGCTCTGAAGGCAGCGCAGAAGTAAGGATGGCAATACCACGTCCCCTCTACAATAGGCTTGCTATCCCCTTTTGGGTCAGGACCCCCAGTTTGAGAAATGCTCCATACTTTTGTATACTGTACGGTACTACTGTATTAATAAATCCAAGAGATTTTAAATACAGTACAGTACTGTATTGCATAATGTAATGTTAATTTAAAAGGCAATTAAAGTTAAACATGAAACATTGGAAACCATTTTCAGAGTGGTAGCCATGTTAGTCTGTATCAGCAAAAACAACGAGGAGCACTTGTGACACCTTAGGGACTAACAAATTTATTTGGGCATAAGCTTTCGTGGGCTACAGCCCACAACTATTTCACATTTGGGGACAATCTATTCCTTTCAAGACAACGGCACTGCCATGGGTACCCGCATGGCCCCACAGTATGCCAACATTTTTAAGGCTGACTTAGAACAACACTTCCTCAGCTCTTGTCCCTAACGCCCCTACTCTACTTACACTACATTGATGACATCATCATCTGGACCCATGGAAAAGAAGCCCTTGAGGAATTCCACCAGGATTTCAACAATTTCCATCCCACCATCAACCTCAGCCTGGACCAGTCCACACAAGAGATCTACTTTCTGGACACTACCGTGCAAATAAGTGATGGTCACATAAACATCACCCTATATCGGAAACCTACTGACCGCTATACTTATCTACATGCCTCCAGCTTTCACCCAGACCACATCACACAATCCATTATCTACAGGCAAGCTCTAAAATACAACCGCATTTGCTCCAATCCTTCAGACAGAGACAAACACCTACAGGATTTTTATCAAGCATTCTTAAAACTACAATACCCATCTGCTGAAGTGAAGAAACAGATTGACAGAGCCAGAAGAGTACCCAGAAGTCACCTACTCCAGGACAGGCCCAACAAAGAAAGTAACAGAACGCCACTAGCTGTCACCTTCAGCCCCCAACAAAAACCTCTCCAGCGCATATCAAGGATCTACAACCTATTTTGAAGGACAATCCCTCATTCTCACAGATCCTGGGAGACAGGCCAATCCTCGCTTACAGACAGCCCCCCAACCTGAAGCAAAATATTCACCAGCAACTACAAACCACACAACAAAAACACTAACCCAGGAACCTATCCTTTCAACAAATCCCATTGCCAACTCTGTCCACATATCTATTCAAGGGACATCATCATAGGACCTAATCACATCAGCAACACATCAGAGGCTCGTTCACCGGCACCGGCACATCTACCAATGTGATATATGTCATCATGTGCCAGCAATGCCCCTCTACCATGTGCATTGGCCAAACCAGACAGTCTCTATGCAAAAGAATAAATGGACACAAATCAGACGTCAAGAATTATAACATTAAAAAACTAGTCAGAGAACACTTCAACCTCACTGGACACTCAATTACAGACTTGAAAGTGGCAATTCTTCAACAACAAAAACTTCAAAAGCAGACTCCAATGAGAAACTGCAGAACTGGAATTAATTTGCAAACTGGACACCATCAAATTAGGCCTGAATAAAGACTGGGAGTGGATGGGTCATTACATATTCATTCCTACTGTATTTTCCACTCCATGCATCCGATGAAGTGGGTTTTAGCCCACAAAAGCTTATGCCCAAATAAATTTGTTAGTCTCTAAGGTGCCACAAGTACTCCGCGTTGTTTTTATTGGAAACAATAGTAGCCTCTCTCTACATTGTAAAAGTGCCCATTTTACAGCAAAGCTTTGAAGAGAGACCACCTCTTACAAGAGACCACTTTGCTAACTCCCATGAGTGGTTGCTCTTGGTAGGTTTTACTGTACTACAATCCTCAGGAGATTAAATCTTGTGTGCCACAGGCAGAGAATAGGAGGGACCAAGATGCACCAATGTGCGAGGCTCTTACAATAGCAGGGAATTTAGCAAAGCTTTTGATATGCTCTCTCCCACAGTATTCTTTCCAGCAAGTTAAAGAAGTATGGATTGGATGAACAGACTGTGAGGTGGATAGAAAGCTGGCTAGAAAGTCTGGCTCAATAGGTAGTGATCAAAGGCTTGATGTCTAGTTGGCAGCCAGTATCAAGTGAAGTGCCCCGTGGATCAGTCTTGGTAAATACGGTAAATATGCTGGAGGGTAGGGATAGGGTACAGAGTGACCTAGACAAATTGGAGGATTGGGCCAAAAGAAATCTGATGAGGTTCAACAAGGACAAGTGCAGAGTCCTGCACGTAGGATGGAAGAATCCCATGCACCGCTACAGGCTGGGAACCAACTGGCTAAGCAGCAGTTCTGCAGAAAAGGACTTGGGGATTACAGTGAATGAGAAGCTGGATATGAGTCAGCAGTGTGCCCTTGTTGCCAAGAAGGCTAACGGCATATTGGGCTGCATAAGTAGGAACATTGCCAGCAGATCGAGGGAAGTGATTATTCCCCTCTCTTCGGCACTGATGAGGCCACATCTGGAGTATTGCGTCCAGTTTTGGGCCCCCCACAGAAAGGATGTGGACAAATTGGAGAGTTCAGCGGAGGGCAATAACAATGATTTGAAGGCTGGGGCAAATGACTTATGAGAAGAGGCTGAGGGAACTGGGCTTATTTAGTCTATAGAAAAGAAGAGTGAGGGGGGATTTGATAGCAGCCTATCCCCCCCCTATAGTGAGGGGGATTCCAAAGAGGATGGAGCTCAGCTGTTCTCAGTGGTGGCAGATGACAGAACAAGGAGCAATGGTCTCAAGTTGCAGTGAGGGAGGTCTAGGTTGGATATTAGGAAAAACTATTTCACTAGGAGGGTGGTGAAGCACTGGAATAGGTTACCTAGGGAGGTGGTGGAATCTCCTTCCTTAGAGGTTTTTAAGGCCCGGCTTGACAAAGCCCTGGCTGGGATGATTTAGTTGGGGATTGGTCCTGCTTTGAGCAGGGGGTTGCACTAGATACCTCCTGAGATCTCTTCCAGCCCTAATCTTCTATGAACAGAGATATACCCAGATGATCCTAGCAACTGACCCCGCATACCATGCTAGAGGAAAAGTGAAAAAACTCCCAAAGGTCCCTCCCAATCTGATCTTCCTGACACCACATATGGCAATCAGTTAGAACCGGAGCATGTGAGCATGAACCAGCCAGCCAAGCATCTCCAGCCATGACCATCTCTCATGCTTCAAAGGAGAGAGATAGGTATAATGACTTTCCTCTCATGTATTCATTTAGTGACCTTGTGCAGTTTTTCAGATTGCCATTGTATGCCTCTTTTAGCTAATACAGAAGCTAAATGTATAGAACTGTGTGTATTTACCCCTAGGTATGTCTGAAAAGGTGAAGAAAGTAGAATCCACCGGAGTTTCAACCCAAATGGGAGCGTATTAAGGAGACAGTCCAGACATAATGAAGCAGATGCACCTCCATTCATTTCAATAATGGTGCAACTGCTTACAGTGGGGTCTGAATTTGGCCCAGCCCCACTATCTTTCAGATTTGAAAGGTCACTTCATTTGAAGGTACCCTCCCATTTTATATCTCTGACAAATTTGGTTGAAAGGAGGCAAGTATTGAAAGGTTAAGTAGATGTGTTGCAAAGTGCTGTAACAGTAATCAATGTCTTGTCTCTCTGAATGTAATCAATGAATTATGTGTACACAAAACTAGTTGACAGGCTTTATACAATTAAGTCACAGTTCCCTAATGCTCCAGAGTATATAAAGCACAGATCAGTTTGTTGAAACTGTTAGTTCACCAAAAGTGAGCCCAGGCACTTAACCAATCTCAATAGGCCTTTATTGTGAGTATATTAGAATGCAATCAACATTATTGCTATTATAAAACAAACCATAAAAGAAAATACCTTGCTTCTCTCATGGAAGATTAAGGAGCTCAGTGCTGCCTCTCTCAGACCTTTCAGTGACAATGCATTGAGAGGCACTAACTGAATGGAGACGGTTGTGAGCAAGTCTAAAAAAAGACTGAGTAGGTGTTTAATCACTTAATTTGTGTTAGACTAGATTTTAGTTAATCAACCAATCCCTAGAAAACTGTGCTAACTCGTCTACTGTTAATAGCATCCCAAATGCACATACACTCTGTCTTGATTATATGGCATGTTTTGGAAGTTTATTATATTCATGTTTTCTGCACGATTTCATTTTCTCTATGTACATTTCACATTTTTCCAGTAGTTATGAGTTGCCCAGGCTGGTGCAGAACGTCTGCCAGACAAACACTCTTTTCTTTATTCTAGTGTATTTTCATCATTGTCAAGTGCTCCATACCTATTCTCCAAGGGTACGTCTATACTTACCACCAGGTCCGGCGGTAAGCAATCGATCTTCTGGGATCGATTTATCGCGTCTTGTCTAGACGCGATAAATCGATCCCGGAAGCGCTCGCCGTCTACGCCGGTACTCCTGCTCCGCGAGAGGAGTACGCGGAGTTGATGGGGGAGCCTGCCTGCCGCTTGTTGACCCGCGGTAAGTTCTAACTAAGATACTTCGACTTCAGCTACGTGAATAACGCTGAAGTTGCGTATCTTAGTTCGAAGTGGGGGGTTAGTGTGGACCAGCCCCTAGTATAACAAATACACACAGTGTATATAACGCTTATTGCTAAAGACACCACCCCCATCCCCAGTGCTTGGGACACCACATAGCATAACAAAACCATTTTTAAATATACATGAAAGCATTGTAACAAAAATCACCCTTGTTAAAGTGAACAACTAAACCCATTACATGGTGACTCAACACAAAAAAAAAAGGTAAAATAAAACACAGGAGCAATGGTCATCCCCAAAATAAAAAAAACAACCTCTTGACTTTAACAAATGCTCTCTAAAAGGAGGGAACATCCTGAAAGATTTCACAAGGCGTAAAGTGGGGGCGGGGTAGAAAAGAGGTTCCATGTTTGGGACTTGCCCCAGCAAAGGTACATTGTGGTATGAGGGTAGGATCACTACAGGCAAGTGTGTGAAAACTTATATACCCATCAGGACCTGCAATAAAGTTAAGGCTGCCCAGCATTTCCAATTATAAAGACCCATTTTCAGCTGCTTCTAACTGCAAACTTTAACCATCCAGGCTGAAATTCTCCATGCCAGGGGTCTGTCTGCCTCAGGCTGATTTTTTTAAACCTTTCATCAAAATAGTTGTTTCTGAGATCAAAGTTACATGAAATATTTTCTCATGTTAAAAAATCCTTATAGTAGTTTAGTTGAGAAGCTCTAGAGCAGTGGTGGGCAACCTGCGGCCCGGCCGCTGCTTCCCGCAGCTCCCACTGGCTGGGAACAGCAAACAGCGGCCACTGGGAGCTGCGGGCGGCCGTGCCTGTGGACGGTCTATGTAAACAAACTGTCTCGCGGCCTGCCAGTGGATTACCCTGACGGGCCGCAGGTTGCCCACCACTGCTCTAGAGCTTCTATGCCTTGGAGCAAGGGCTAGGAATTTGACAAGGGAGGGGTGTCAGAAAGATGTTTATTGCAGTGAAAATCCATCCAAATTTGGCCAAATTACGAGCCTCTGAAAGTCACCCTGTGCGTGTGCTCAGCAGGTTTATTAGAGACCTACCCAACAATAATCTCAGAAGATTCTGTTTACACTGTGCATATTCCACCTTTCCGAGCTCACTGAGCATGCTCCAGCCCAAGGCTGCAGGGGCGGAGCAGAACTTTCCCTACAATTGCCTCCCGCCTCCCCTCCGGGCACCAGAACAAAACATGGAAACCTTCTCTCCAGTGTTTTAAATCATTTCCCAGGTGACACCCAGGCAACAGAGCCTAACTCGACTGCACAAGGCTGAGGAGCGGCAGGGGCAAGCGGAGGGGAAACGGGTGTAAGCTAGAGGATGGACAGAGCACAGAAACAAGATAACAAGGGGACATGCAAATGATGAGCAAAAAGGGTCAAGCTGGGAAGTGGGGGAAAGGGGCAGAAGAGGCCGTATCCACTTGAGAATGCTCCCCTCTAAAATGTAAAACAGAACACAGGGACTGAGGCCTTGGCTACACTCAGAACTTCCCAGCGCTGTCGCGGCAGCGCTGTGAAGTGCGAGTATAGTCGCGCCGCGAGAGCTCTCTCGCAGCACTGTAAGTACTCCACCTCTCCGAGGGGAATAGCTTGCAGCGCTGTGAGCGAGTGTGCAGCGCTGCAGGCTCTGATTACACTGGCGCTTTACAGCGCTATACTCGCTGCACTCGCGGGGGGGGGGGGTGTTTTCACACCCGAGCGCAGCAAGTTGCAGCGCTGTACAGCGCCAGTGTAGCCAAGGCCTGAGTCCCAACATTTGCTGTCTAGCAAATACCCATGAAACCCATTTGCAAAGTCTCTCATCTTCCTTAGCGGCTGGTTCAGAGAGACTAACAGCCAACTACAATTAGTCGTTACGCTATCAGCTCAAGTGGCAGAAGTCTGCTGTGGATTTAAAGGCTCCAACACTGCTGAGTAGCCCTGGGTGCGTCACAGTATGGCTCTGTATGATGGAATTCCTTTTTGTTTTTTTCCCCCGTTTGTTTTAAAAAACCTTAAATTAAGTTAAAAAACGACATTAAAAGAACACTATAAAAGACGGCAAAGTCAAGCATCCTGAAGGTAGGAAACGGCAGAATTAAGCTTGTGTAACCTTAATTTGGCCCCTTTGTGCACATGCATTGTGATACAGTCTTTAGTTACGGCATCACCTACTATTTTTTCCCCAGCCCTTCTGTCTTGTTCAGTGCACAGCGCAGATGGTGCGTTGGGAATGAATCAGTTGTGTAGTGAATGAGGCAGTTGTTTGTAAGATGCCTGCCTCATTTGTTGAGGAAGCTGGAAGGCATGTGGCGAATGAGGCAAAGGACTGCAGGATGGGAAAGGATAGTCTTATGATCAAGACAGTTCTGAGAACTGGAACCTATCCTTGCTTCTGCCGCAGAGTTCCTATGTCACTGCAACCAAAATTCACAGGTGGCCACTAATTGGGTTTCTAGGTGCCCACCAGGAAACATTTGGGGGCCTATAATAATAATAATAATATATGGAGATATACCTATCTCATAGAACTGGAAGGAACCCTGAAAGGTCACCGAGTCCAGCCCCCTGCCTTCACTAGCAGGAACAAATACTGATTTTTGCCCCAGATCCTTAAGTGGCCCCCTCAAGGACTGAATTCACAACCCTGGGTTTAGCAGGCCAATGCTCAAACCACTGAGCACTTACAACCATAACTGAAGTCAGTGCATGCACTGACCATATAAAGTGCTATAAAAATGCTCTGAAAAAAATCAGGCCCCAAGTGTTTCACAAGTTGGGCGCCTGACAATTTTAGCCTTAATCTCTCTACTACTCAGTTTCACATCTTTAAAGTGGGGTTGATGATACCAAGTTACCTTAAAGTTTGTGAAGCATTCTGACACGACAGCGATGTGTGTCATAGAAAAGCTCATGAAGAAATGAATAATTTTGTACACAGTGCGGGGTTTAAATGGTATGTGGTAAATATTATGCATTTGGCTACCAAATGAACGAGGATAAACAGAAATATTAAAAAGTTACTCATTCAGGGGCACTACCTATCCTGTGCATTGAAAGAGGCAGGGTCCTGTGTGGTTAAAAAAAAGTAACACCTTGCAAGTTAAAAGACTAACACAATGCATATGGCAGAAGAAGGCTGAATTGCATAGGCAACATTAATTCAGACATTGCCTAACTTTTGATTACTTAACTTTGAAACCATACAATACTTGACAGTAGTTTTTTATATGTAAAATATATTTAAAAGTATAGGCCCTGGCTACATCAGTGACCACCTCTTAGCACCTGAGACCACCTCCGGGTCCGCCGCTCATACAACATCCACCTTTTAGGGATAATATTCTCACATCTCATTATAACTTTGCTGTGATGGGCCCAAAGCATGGAACCTCCTTCCCACAACTTTAAATCTCAGTCCATCTCTCTGTTCAATACATTTACAGTTATATGGTATCACAAACATGCATACACACATTGTATAACATAGCACCAGTATGTACTGTATATATTATGTAAATACTATATACTTCATTTCAAATTGTGTATTAAGATTTACATTTATTCTGTACAGTACACACAGTACCACATTTAAGGATATGCAGCAAGTGAATAATATACAACAGTATCTTGCATATCCAAAGAGCAAGTAGATCACTTTCAACAGCTGTTAATACTGTGAAATGTGTCTTAAGTAGTCATTTAAGCATCAAATTACACTGTATAAAACATAAGGGTATTTTGTTAAACATAATAGTGGTTGCCATAAAAAATAGTCAACATTTCTTGACAGATTCCTCAGTTACTGTATTTCCTCTTTAAATTATGGAGGTGTCAATCCCTGCTATATAATTAAGATTGAGTTGCGTTTTGGAATTAAGACAGAGCTGTAATACCTCTGATACAATGGTGTGGTAACTGCTGTTGAAGAGACCTTTTAAATAGGTATCATTCTATAACTGATGTTGACACATTTGCTTTAGAGTTAAAATATTAATAGCATTAACTTACTTCAGACATGACAGATAAATTAGAGACTTTAGTGGAGGCATTTTTCAATAAGCACCCGGGCATGCTACTTTCTCTCTCAAGAATGGTTTTATGATGAAAGTTCAAAACACTAGTTTCAACATCTTTTGTACACAATCCATCTTTGGCACATTTTTCGACTGTCTGAATCCTCAACAGGCATTCAAAAAATTCGAGTTTTTTATGGTCTGTACATTATTTTAATCACTTTTTTACATTTCTGTATAGGACAGGAAGAAAAGTGGAAAATGTAGAGTATGCAGAATAGTTTTAATAAACAGTTTTACATACAGTACCTTACATATAGAACAGTGTGTTTGCAAATTTAAATAATTTTTGAATGTACAGTGGCTTGTACTCTTATCAAAAGGTAAATTCAAGTTTACTGTCTATCGGTTCTAAAATGCATTTATACAGAAAACTAGAACTGATAAACAGTTGTGAGGCATAAAATGTTCAAGTATCTTATGTCATCAATTAAATAGCCTCCTTTTAACAGTCATATTTTACAAATTCCAAAACCTGTACATACATTATTTTCAATTTTATAAACTGCTTGTTAAAAGGTAACATTTCATGTTAACCACCAGTTCTTATAGTCTATAGTAATAAAACTAGACATGTGTAGATATAAATATGTATATAGTACATACATATGAATGTGTGTGTATATACACTTATACCTACACATACATATGTAGCACTGGGTGCAGTGACAACTTACATGAGCACAGGCAAAGAGAAGGTCCTGAGCTCAAAATCCAGCAAGAGCTAACAGAGCAACTAGGTTGCCTTTGGTTTCATGATGTTTCACTCACGTATGACTGAAGCTAAAAGTTTTATAAAAACATCTTAGATAATGTATCTTTGCAATATTCAATCTAGTGGTTTAGTAATTCACAGCCACAAACAAGCAATTTTTCTGCTCTTGTCATTCCTCATCCCAGATGAGGTTGGTAAAGATTCAGAGGGCTAACACCAAGCTGACAAAAATGTACTTTGAATCCTGAATACTGCAATAGAACGTAAAAAAATATAAACTAGATACAATTTTGGATGGATTGCTGGCACCAGGTAGAACTTTGAAAAAAAACTCTTCAGGTATTTCACTATCTTCAAACTGTCATCCCAGTGGTTTTAGTATTATTTGGCACATCTGACCACTGTTTGCCACTTACGTTTTTAAAAGAGCCTAAGGGTGCTGTAATGAGGATTTCCATTTAAAAAAAATATTTATAAGGAGACCACCACATACTGTTTCTTTCAAAAGTGAAGCAAATGTTTTCATTTTCCTGAATAACACTAATTAGACAAGAAATAGTTCCTGGGCTGCAAAAGATCAGTTACCTGCCTAAAACTTTGGGGGTGGACCAACTGTAGAGAGGCTATGGATCTCTCTGTGTCTGTATTTTCACTAGCAATAGGAGAAAAAAAAAATTACGGATGTATGTTTTTCCCACTGAGTTTGGCTCTTTCTGCTACTGACTATAAAATTATAGTATTTTCCATTGCAGTGATTTCTTGAACCTTCTTGTATGACCTGAAGGAGAAATTCTGCCATTTCAATGTTCCTCAATATGTGACATATTGTAATTTGCATCTTGAACATAGCGTATTTAGCTTTTCAGTGTCAATTTCCTTAATCTAGATTTCCTTTCCTTTCTCCAAAGCGTCAGGCTAAAAATGTAATCAGCACAGAACCAGACAAATATCCAGCTTTTTGCTGTCCTCCTGCCAGTCTTGTGGCTAATAAGAAAATTCACTGTAGAGAGCCTATTTTTATTCCTTTATTCTTCCTTTTGTCATACAGAGCACAGCGTGGCTATTTGTTGTACTTTCCCCATGTCAATTAAGAGCTGTTTGATACGTCGCTTGAGTTGAGGCAGTCTTGCAAGAGGATCTGGCGGTTCCAGCTCTCCAGTGAAGTCAAGCCAGCTTTCTAAAACTACATCGAGAAAAATGTAAAGAAGAGTTTGATTAGAAAGGGATCTTCGGAAAAAGAGTGCTCAACCCTCCAAAGCTAGGTGTGTTGAAATGCTGTAAGGGCCATATCTTAGTGCCATTGAAGTCAGTAGCAAAATACTTGAGGACCTCAACCTGACTAGGATTTGGTCCTAACTTGTCAACCGAAATTTAAATGGCTATTGTGCACCACCCATGGCTCCATGCTAACCAGGTGTGAGACTGCCAATGATACACCTCAGAATATTTCATGGCCAAATTCACTGCCCAGATGAAGAGCAGCCGATCATAAAAATTCAGAATACTTACACTATATGTTGCGAGACATTCTGTATTTGGGTTTTTAGGCTCATACCCTTTCCAAACCAACTTCTCCCGTATGCTACTGAACATGGGCCAGCACCTACCCTTGTAAATGCTGCCAACTTGCCAAGCCTGAGGGCAGCAGGTAATTTGCATAAAATGGAGCATGCCTCTGCCATATGAATCATTAATGTGAAGGTGCAACTTACAGACACTCAGATCATTATTTAAATTAAGATATATTTTCTGAAGAACCAAATAATTCAGTGCTCCATGGAAATTTTTATTCTTTTAAGCAGTTTAAAGTGGTCCCCCTTCTTAATCCTTCCAATTGCCCTGATAGCTAAATTCCAGTAATATAAAGGTACGTTAGGCCAAATTAGCCAACAATGTGTTGATGATACACATACAAAGAAGAGACTCCAGCTCACTGTCTCAGTTGTCACGGTTCTGCGGTAGTAAAAACTCAACAGGAATAAAAGGCTGTGAAGACTCTCTTCTGTCACTAACTTTAACGTATCACTAAACAAAAACAGGGAGCAGGCGATATAATGTGGTTCCATTTTTAGACAATCATTTTCAGAATGGAATCTCACTAACTTCTGAGTGAATTTCAGTGCTCATAAAAAAGGGATGGCAAGAGTCCAATCCCATTTTTCTAGAAACATGGTCAATGTACATGCAATCTGATCATAAACATTCCATCAGGGCTAACACTATTTTGTTTTAGGTAAGAAATAATTAAGGACACAATAACTACACTTTGTTCAAACTCTCTTCATTTGTAAAGTGAGACTCTACATGTGAAAACTAGGGCTGTCAAGCAATTAAAAAAATTAATAGCGATTAATCGCAGTTTTAATCGCACTGTTAAACAATAATAGAATACCATTTATTTAAAATTTGTGGATGTTTTCTGTATTTTCAAATATAGCCTAGGGGCTCAGAGCTTCAGACTCTGCTGCCACGCCTGGAGCTCTGGGCTGGGGCTTCACCCTCCCAGAGGTATGCAATTAACGCGTTAAAAAAATGAACACGTTAATTTTGTTTTCAGTTAACTGCAGGCGTTAATGGCAATTAATGTACAGCCGAATGCATTCATTCTACTACAACACGTAGTTCTACTGCATAATCGTTGTGCGAATTTGTTGTTATGAAGCCTGGTCTGCCGCCTTAATCCAGGCTATTACCAGTTAGTTTGTAAACCACAGCTGAAGATGAAGACTTCTTATCTCCTCCTCAGGTAACTGATGGATACTATTGCCCGAACAAATACTAGCAACTTCAGGAGATGCTGTGGATTAGTAGGCAGAGCATTGGAGCAGGAGCCTGTTACTTCATGGTCTCACTGTGTGGCCTTGGGCAAGCCATGTTGGCCCATGTTTTTGAATGACTGCTAATGCTGCATGCCTAGGCTTGTCTTCAGACATTCTGAATACTCAATACCTCAGTGGATGTTGCAGAGGCGCAATATCTCTGAAAATCAGACTCTGGGTGTCCCAGAACACCCAAAATTCTAAATACCTTTGAAAATTTGGGCCTTAATCACTATCTTAGTCATCTACATGACAGGGTAATGAGAGACTTATTGTTCTTCATTTAATGCGTTGAATGTTCAAAGCTCTACACAGATTAATGTCAATACTTTGTAACAATGTAATTACCATCAACTTCCTTTTCAATAATGTCCATTCTGCTGGTGACTTCATTCTGTACATTCTCTATGTGGGTCAGGAGATTTAGCTGCCATTGAAGATGTGAATCCACTTGTTCTTCTGCTCCTTTTTTTTCATTACAAGCACACACCACATTCCCTTCAGCAGTGTTCTTCTCCATAGGACCAACAAAAATCAACAAAGTTAGCACTTAATAAATGCTTTATTCTCAATTTACCGCTTGGATTCTGGTTTTGATTTCAATACTTGGTACAAATGCCCTGAATGATGGAGTTTTTAATTGTACCACTATTTCACAAAAACATAAACATGCATATTGGTATGCAGTTTTTAAGAACATTAGTGGGGAACAACTGCAATACAAAAATCAAACAAATGAGTACATCTAGCTTTCAGGATTACCACAGAGACAGATGAGTGTTAGCAGAAAACACAGGAAGTAGTGTTAAATTCACAAGATCTTGTACCCAGTTTAGTGCAATTGGAGTGGCCCACGTCTCACCACTCTGCTACATAAACTTCTAACTCTTAATTCATGAAGTGCTGAATGCACCAGTGAGCCATTATCCAATTCAAGCAAGAGTCCAGGATTTTTTTGTGTTTGCTGTCCAATAGAGGATGAAGTGAAAATAAAAAAATGGAATTATATCTAAAATCCCAAAGTTCGCCTGTTAAATTTATTTCAAAGTTCATAGCATATGGACAGATTTAAAACAAAAAGTACATTCCTCCTTCAGACTACTGTCATCCTGTGTAACTTGCTAACACAGTTAGATCACATGGCTAGAGTATTAAAAGGGGCCAGATAATTGTATGACCAGTAACATGTGTAGTTATGAGAACTGAAAGCAAATCTAATGGCTTTCTTCCCATGTGTATTATTCCATAAGAAGTCAGGTACATTCCTGTGAAGCCTCAGGTAATAGCTAGGAGCAAAGATAGGATACCTGATTTAACAGCTCAATGGGATGAGCTAGAAGAGAAATTCCCATAAATTTATATAAACAGCTGATTTTAATTGTAAAATCCTATAATCCCACATATACTGAAGCTGTCTGACTATTGGTGATTATTGCATTTCACAGACAGAAATTCAAAGACAGTGCTAGTTTGATAGTACACTTGTTAGTCACTTCAGTGCAGGCCAGCTGCCACAGAAAGGAGTGAACGGTATTATGTATATATTGATAGACCTGTTTGAGAAACCCACATTCTTGAGACTATTTTGCATCTGAAAAGTTTTTTCCTGCAAAAGTGGCCTGAAATGATTTATTAAACAAAAAAGTTCTCTGCTTCTTTTTCTTAAGCTTTAGAAATATGAATACCACCAAATCTGGACTTCCCAGCTTTTGCTGGGAGGATCTATGGGTGGGTCCTGGAGATGACATACTAGTATTAACACTTGCAAGGGGGACAAGCTACTTAAGTAAATGGACATTGTTGGCATAAGAACAAATGACATGTGAGATCAGGGAGGGCATTCTAGCAGTAAGGGGCAGCGCACAAGAAACATTGGTGGAGAAGGATACAAAAGAAACATGATGGAAATATGCAGGGCGGGACAGGGCTTTGTAAAGGCTTAAGAGTCAGGAGTGAGGAAACCATGTCAGGGGCTGTCCATAAATGACAGAACATGTTTTGGTGAGACACGGTGGGTGAGGTAATATCTTTAATGGACCAACTTCTGTTGGTCAAAGAGAGAAACTTTCAAGCTACACAGAGCTCTTCATTTTTTGGCAATTTTCAAGACCTCCTCCAGCCCCCTGTAACACTTTGTAACACTGAAACAAACCTGCAAAACTAAGGACCCATCCACCCCCGAATGCGTTTTGTAATTTACAATCTATGATGTTTAAGGAGAAGCAGAACTAATAAAAAGGGACTCAAAATTGGATATCATCTGAGTGTATTGTGACAAAGTTCCTCCTCTATCTTGGTGGGTCCTGCGCTTATTGGCAGATTTTCTTGTCTCAGAGATTCACCATATGGGTTGGGGAACAGCCCAGAGCCCTTCCCCTCTGGAAGAACCCACAGTCCAGGTCAATTGGGAGGTTTGGGGGGAACCCGGGCCCACCCTCTACTCCGGGTTCCAGCCCAGGGCCCTGTGGACTGCAGCTGTCTATAGTGTCTCCTGTACCAGCTGCATGACAGCTACAACTCCCTGGGCTACTTCCCCATGGCTTCCTCCAAACATCTTCCTTATTCTCACCACAGGACCTTCCTCCTGGTGTCTGTTAAGGCTTGTGCTCCTCAGTCCTCCAGCAGCACACACTCTCACTCTCAGCTCCTTGCTCCCAGCTCCTCAAACTCGCACCACAAATTGAAGTGAGCTCCTTTTAAAACCCAGGTGCCCTGATTAGCCTGCCTTAATTGATTCTAGCAGCTTCTTAATTGGCTCCAGATGTCCTAATTAGCCTGTCTGCCTTAGCTGGTTCTAGCAGGTTCCTGATTACTCTAGTGCAGCTCCTGCTCTGGTCACTCAGGGAACAGAAAACTACTCATCCAGTGACCAGTATATTTGCCCTCTACCAGACTCCTGTACCCCACTGGTCTGGGTCTGTCACAGTATGAAAGAGAAGATCGGCAGTAGAACTGTGCATAGACTGGAGACGTGGAAACAAGAATCGGAAAGGCCAAAGGTTGCAATAGTTTAGGAGGGACATTGCCAAGGCATAGTCAAAAGTTCAAGGAAGAAGGGTGGAGAGGAGAGCTGTAGCAAATATAGCTGCTCTTGAATTAGTTCAAAACAGTTACAAATAATTCAAATCGTGTCTCAAGCCAACTTGAAAACAGCTGAAATCAAAATTAGGATAAATGCAAAATGGTTTACACAGGAAATAGGGATGTAAAATCTTAACCGTCTAACCAGTAAGCATTAGTCTTACCGTTACGAAACAGAGGAAGGTCAGGGGTTGATATGTGCCAACAAATAATTATGGAGTCCCAAATGAAAAGTACTCTATGGTGCTCGGAAAGTAGTGGAAAGGAAAGGAAAGGAAAGGAAAGGAAAGGAAAGGAAAGGAAAGGAAAGGAAAGGACTGGACTGGACTGGACTGGACTAGCTGACCCAACAGGTTCCCCTTCCTAATAAACAGTAAACAAAAGTCAGTAAAGTCATAGCTGAGATTCCCAAGGAAACCTGAATTCTGCATAAATGGATATATGGATTGTTTTTTCAAGATATGAGACTATTCAGCAATATTTCATATTGCTGAATGTGTTCTTACTGCACACACTCAATGTGTAAACTATATTATTTAATAAACAATTAACTCCAAACAAGGTGAACTGGAGTTCTTCATTAAAAAATATAGAACTTATGTGCCACCTCTAAAAACAAACAAACAATCTATGTTTGTGACATCAGAGCACCAAGAGAAAAAAAAAGTATCTGAATAATTTTTTTAATGGGGGAGACAAGTGAGTGAGTCTAAGTGTTTTATTTATTTTCAAATACTTGGGTATCTCAAAAAGCTTAAGAGGTTTTTTTGTTTTGTTTTAAGAGAGTTTCTAGAGTAAAACCAGACACTTTCAGCCCTCCTGCTCAAAGCAATGGTATCAAGAAGTTACAAGCAACCGAAAACGGATTTAGAGGTGTGGGTACAACCTTTACTATAGCATCACTAATATAAAGCTATAGAAAAATCAGCTCTGTATAGATTAGATGGGATTTACATTTCAAAGAACTCTGACTAAAACATTTGTTAGAAATCCTGACATGAGCAGAAACAAGCTTAATTAATTGTTAACCTATATGACTGAATTCTGGGGGGAAGTTTGGTGTTAAAAGAAAAATATAGACCAACAGTAAATATAATTAGAAATCCAGGTTTTAAAAACTGTTAAGAGACCTAGAGGACAACAGAGAGAAACTAACAATTTGCTCTTCAACCAATTTCTTCTGATACAAGAAAGAAAACAGGTTCTGCTTATACTCCTCATTTTAAATACAGGGAATCTCTCTCAAACCAGTAGAATCTTTCAAAATGGGGGGGGGGGGGTTTAAAAAAAGTGCAACCACAAACTTTCCTTGAATACAAGAAATCTAGATGTACTGGAACAACTTAGTTATATTAACAGAACAACCTTCCTATAAGCAGAAATCCACTGTGGCTGGGTTTACAAATTTGCAATTAATGAATTAAGAACATAAGAACGGCCATAGTGGGTCAGACCAAAGGTCGATCTAGCCCAGTATCATATCTTCCGACAGTGGCCAATGCCAGGTGCCCCAGATGGAATGAACAGAATAGGTAATCATCAAGTGATCCATCCCGTCGCCCATTCCCAGCTTCTGGCAAACAGAGGCTAGGGACACCATGCTGGCTAATAACCATTGATTGACCTATCCTCCATGAACTTATTTAGGTCTTTTTTGAACCCGGTTATAGTCTTGGCCTTCACAACAACCTCTGGCAAGGAGTTCCACAGGTTAACTGTGTGTTGTGTGAAAAAATACTTCCTTTTGTTTTAAACCTGCTGCCTATTAATTTTACTCGCTGACTCCTAGGTTATTGTGTTATGAGAAGCAGTAAATAACAAACACTTACTTACTTTCTTCACATCAGTCATGATTTTATAGACCTCAATCATATCCCCCCTTAGTCATCTCTTTTCCAAGCTGAAAAGTTCCAGTCTTATTAATCTCTCCTCATACGGAAGCCATTCCATACCACTAATAATTTTTGTTGCCCTTTTTTGAACCTTTTCCAATTTAAACGTATCTTTTTTGAGATGGGGTGACCACATCTGCCTGTAGTATTTAAGATGTGGGTGTACCATGGATTTATATAGAGGCAACATGATATTTTCTGTCTTATTATCTATCCCTTTCTTAATGATTCCCAACATTCTGTTCGCCTTTTTGACAGCCGCTGCATATTGAGTGGAGGTTTTTAGTGAACTATCCACAATGACTCCAAGTTCTTTCTTGAGTGGTAACAGCTAATTTAGACCCCATCATTTTATATGTATAGCTGGGATTATGTTTTCCAATGTGCATTACTTTGCATTTATCAGCACTGAACTGCAACAATCTGAATCCAACCTACTTCACCATAACAAGTTTCACGACATTAAACTTCATTTTAAGTGGGTTGTCTGCCTACCAATAGAACACCAATCAGTTGATAATTCAGTAATGGGCATGCATTTCTAACTATTTTATGAGTTTGATCTTTTTTAAACTCTAAGTCTATACACATGAATAACGAGTTTTACCTGCTCACTCATGCCATCTTCTTTTAAAGAATATTGTGAACAGTTTTTATCATCTGAACAAAATTCCTGATCTTCCTCAAAACTACTCATATCTTCATCATCTGAGCTCACGGGGTCAGTAACTGATTTGCAGTCCTGACCAAAACTCTGTGGTTTCTGGTAACTGTGCTCGCTTGTAATATACGTTTCTTCCATCTTCTGCGGTAAGCTAGGGGGTGGTTCTTTATGGCTTTGATTGTGACATGTCCTTTCAGATGGATTAACAGTATCTGGCAAAGTCACTATTTTCTTCTCTACCCCAAATGTCACTTGCTCTTGTTCTTTTCGCACCCCTGAGCAAGCCCAAAGATGAAGATCAGGATGATGTGTATTTCTGGAAAAAAGGGGAGAAGAAAAGTTAGTATACAATAATCACTTTCAGCAATGAAATCTTTTAAAATTCTCATTTTGGCTGAACTGTATTTACATTAATAGGCAATTTTTTAGGGGAACATCATTGCCAAATGTTTCATCCCGCATTGTTGCGGACCTCTTAATTTTGGTTTCAGAGTAGCAGCCGTGTTAGTCTGTATCCGCAAAAAGAACAGGGGTACTTGTGGCACCTTAGAGACTAACAAATTTATTAGAGCATAGGCTTTCGTGGACTACAGCCCACTTCTTCGGATGCATCCGAAGAAGTGGGCTGTAGTCCACGAAAGCCTATGCTCTAATAAAGCATCCGAAGAAGTGGGCTGTAGTCCACGAAAGCCTATGCTCTAATAAATTTGTTAGTCTCTAAGGTGCCACAAGTACTCCTGTTCTCTTAATTTTGGGTAAATCTAGTATGCCCTGGTCATCTTTAATAAGTGTGTTATGATAAAACAAAAACGCTAATGCTCCCGAAGTGTCCAATCCTGTCAGGTGCTGAGCACTATCAACTGCCATTGAAATGGAGGGTTTCCATCGCCTGGCATGACTGGACCAGTAAACTGTACAGTGGAAGCATAATTAGAAAATTATACAAAAGAGAATGTTAAACATTCAGGCCTTTGAAAAAATTACTATATCCCAAATTAGCCAATCACATAACGACTGTTCAGAGACAAAGCACGGTCTACTAGCTAAAGTACAGCAATGGAGATCTGAGCTCTGTTCTGTACTGATTAACTGTTGGACCTTGAGCAAGTAACAACCAATCTGTGACTCAGTTTCCCCTTCTGTAAAATTGGCATAGTAATTCCCAACTTCACACAAATATTTAAGAGAATTAATGTAATACTATTAATTAAGGACTTTGAGATGATTAGATACAGGGGAATAGATTGCAGATGACAGATTTAGAAGCGCAGAAGACTTCATTTCACTTTCAAACTGGATTTCACAGATATTATCACATGCAAATTTTGGATAAAAAATAGTCTTTAGTCTCTTCAAATATTTTTCCTTTGTCTCAGTATTCATCAACAACAGTCAATAATAGGAACACAAATTCACCTTCTAATGTTTAATGGAGAAAACAATTACATTCCCACTTAGCAATAATTTTTTTTCCTCAGGCTTTGTCAAGAAGTGCAGACCCTGGATTCCTCCTCACTGAGCTGAGAGGAAGAAGAGGAACCCAGCTTCTGCCCTGTCACAGAGTGAGCTCCAGAATGCTTCATCATCTATCCAAACAATTCAAATTGTGTCATGACATTTTCAAGAATACACTGTCTAAATGTGTGCTGATATACATCTGCTTGGTCTTTAATATAAAAGTTAAAATGAAAATTATCTTGACATACACACTGAGCCCTCACTTCCTCTATCTAAGGGTACACAGATGGGGAGGAAACACCAGACCCACACTTACTTTAGTATCCCAATCTTCAGCTGCAGTCCATGTAGAATTTCAGTTACACCATACACATCAGCCAGCAGGTGGTGTGTTGACACTATCTTTTTGGCATTAAGGTGCGAGTAGTTTTCTTTTAAAAATGATAATCCACACATATGCCCATTGTTTAACCAGTCCTTATCGTAAAGATATTTGGCACTCCATCTCTGACCTACGGGTAAACAACAATCAGAATTTATTCTCCAGAAGTGACAACAACAGTCAGGAGTGCTATCCTTAAAATATCTTCTGACATCCTATCTTTAATCATGGGTTTTCAAAGAAATTCACATCACCTCATATATGACACAGTATATCCTCTGACTTCTGTAAATGACATTTTAAAAGAAAATCAAACAAACCAGCTCAGTACTCAAGTGTGAGGAAGTAAAAATATTCTATACCATGATACACCTGTGAACTGAATTTGAAATTAAAGTTTTGAATTAGAATGGTCTTTTCTAAAAAGATATCTGCTTATTGAAAAGATAATTTAAGATACCAAGAACTTAAGATTCAAAGAGAGATGGGACATTTAAATGGATATCAAGAATATCCAGAGTTATGATAATTAACAACAAAAATTTGGAAAAGCTATTAAACCTGGTGCTTCAAAGCAAGACAATCTAACCTTTAGATCAGGATTTACGGGAAGGATTCTACACTTTCCTCTGAAATATATCATACTGACCCCTCTCAGAGATAGATATTGGACTAGATGAACCTTGGGTCTGATCGAGTCTGATGACTTCTGTTTCTAAACCACAAGTATGAGTGAACCCTAAGTAACTTAACTAATCATCTTACTTTTATACCAATTTAATAAATCATAATAATAATAATTGTATCCCTAATTATTCCCAGAACTATATAGTACTTTCACTCTGCAACTGTTAAAAATAATTACTCACCTTCTTGTTACTGTTGTTCTTTGAAATGTGTTGTGTGTCCAACATGCTGTAAATATGCGCGTCACAGCAAGGTGTTGGAGTGTTTTCCCTAGTTGTACCTGGAGGGGAGGCCCTGCCCATTCTTTGGCTTCCTCATTCTCAGAACTGAGAGTATAAAGTCGCCCCAACCATCCTTCAGTTCCTTTGCACTGGGATCCCGATTATAGACGCCAATGCTTGGAGTTTGAGGATGGGCCATGTAATGGACATATGCAACACATCTCAAAGAACAGCAGTTACAGGAAAACGAGTGTCTGCTTTTTCTTCTTTGAGTGCTTGCATATGTCCATTATACTGCTGGTGACCCCCAAGCCATTGTCATCGATTCCAAGGCCAGAAGGGATCATTGAGATCATCTAGGTTGACCTCCTGTGTAACACAGGTCATAGAACTTCCCTAACATAATCCCTAGAGCAGATGATCTTTTAGAAAAACATCCCATCTTGATTTTAAAATGGTCAGTGATGGAGAATCCACCACAACCCTTGGTAAATTGTTCCAATGGTTAATTACTCTCGCTGCTAAAAATTTACACTTTATTTCTAGTCTGAATTTGTCTAGCTTCAGCTTGTAGCCATTGCATCAGGTTACACCTTTCAGCGGCAGTGTGGCTTGCCAAGTTTATGGAGGGAATGGTATGATGAAATTTCCTACAATGGCATGTAACTGATCTACAACTGATAACAGCAAATCTCTCCAATGGCCAGTGATGGGACATTACATGGGGAGTGCTCTGATTTACTACAGCAAATACTTTTCCACATGTCTGGCTATTGGGTCTTGCTCACATGCTCAGGGTTTAACTGACTGCCATATTTGGGATCAGGAAGGGATTTTTCCACAGGTCTGATTGACAGAGACCCTGGGAGTTTCTGCCTTCCTCTGCAGCATGGGGCATGGGTCACTTGCAGGTTTAAACTAGCGTAAATGGTGGATTCTCTGTAACTTGAAGTCTTTAAATCGTGATTTGAGAACTTCAGTAACAGTCAGAGGCTGAGTATTACAGGAGAGGGTGGTTGAGATGTGCAAGAGGTCAGACTAGAATAGATGATCATGATGGCCCCTTCCGGCCTTAAAGTCTATGAGGAAGCACTGATGGCTTCCTAGCTATCAGTACTGTGCGATGCCATGAAGGTTTAGATATTTTCATGGAGGAGGCAGATGAATGGGGTACCGGACCTGAGACAGATGAGGACGTAACAGACCCTACCATCAGTACCGATAAGATAAGGAACAGGGCTGGTGGAGGATCTTTGCCCTGAATCAGTGATGATGTCAGTACTGAAAAATACATCTCTCACAGCTGCATTGACCTCTGGTGTTGTCAGACTGGGTCTCTAACATGACCCTTGCCCAAGCACTTTAAACAGTGGAGAGTGCAGGTTACTGACAGGCATTGGCAGATGACAGCTGGAGTGGGGCTTAAAAACAGGGGACCGTCACATAGGCTCCCTTAGTACTGGGCAAGTCCCAGAAGCCAGCAGGATCCACAGAAAACAAAATAAAATTGATTAAAGAGAAAAGAAACATCTAAAGGATGAAACAATAAGTATCACTATGTAAAGGCTAACTAATTGCAACTTTGTTCGCAAAGGAACGAGGCTGTAAGCACAGAAACGCTCTCACTACCCATCACAGGAAGGAAGAAGGAACTAAAGGATGAGCAGAGTGGCTCCACTCTTTATACCCTTGGTTCAGAGCGCAAGGAAGCAATGGTGTGGGAGGGGCTGCCCCTACAGGTGCTGCTAGTGAAAATTTTCCAGCTATGGTGCACGAGAAATACACACACCTGTAGCATAACGGAAATGCACAAGCACTAGAAAAACAAAATTAGATGGAAACTTGCCAGTCCTTACACTAAAATGGTATGCACAGAATTATCCGTGGATAAAAGAACCAGCCTGATGGTAGCCATTAACACTTTCCAGCAAAACACCCTCCATTACCCAGCCCATCCTCCCAATCCAGTGTCAAATGCTGACATCCTGAATGACTCATCTCCTAGACAGAAAGAAAGGGGCGGGGCGGCGGGAAGGGGGCGGAGAAGTGGAGTCAGAGGAGGCAGGCGGGAAGGGAGGATTGGGGCCAAACTGTGTCATCAAATGAGCAGTTCCAAATATTTTAAAGTCAGTGGCACACACTAATTTTATATCTTCAAATACAAAATTCAGTGTCACATATACACACTAGATTATAAAACTCAAGTGTCTTACAGTCAAAAACATAGGGCTGAATTTTCAAATGTCTGTGCTTAAAGTTAGGTGCCTAAGTCCATAATGGAGACATCTAAATAAATGGCCTATTTTTCAGAGATACTAAGCATCTTCGCCTCCCATGGAAGTCAGTGGCAGTTATGAGTACTTATCACCTCTGCAAATTAGCCCACTTATTTAGGTATCCAAGTATACATTTAAATATGTATATTTTGTTCTCGTTTCTCCATCTGAGAAGACTAAACAGTTACATGAATCTCCAGATGGGTGGGGTAGTGGCTATATGTGAAAACCTTGCCAGAAAGAACTCTAAACTTCCCTCCAAAAACATGTTTCTGCTCTGAAGAATAACTGTAAACATGGCATTGTGAAGTTATTTTTATTGTTTCAATTACTCCCAGAACAAACATACTGAGGTTACAAGTAAAATGGTTTTCAAATCGCCAGTCCTTGAAACTCCTGCTAAAATCTAAAAATCAAGCTGCGTTTCTTCTGACTCGTGCACCATCATCTACAACAGCAATTCTACAGGTAAAATTCTGCCATTGGTTACACAATGAGGTTGCACAGATGTACCTGAATGCAAAAGTAGTCTGGCAATTTGCGCACGCTCAGAGTTCATGTCCAGTGCAGAATTTTTTTTTCCTCTGTGGAAAATACATTCGGCCTGAGAAGCACTGCAGTTCCACCTTTCGCCCACCTGAGGCCACTGTTGCGCCAGAACAGACAGCAGCTCACTGACAGGCAGTAACATCCAGCAGCGATCATCACAGCACCCTACCCGTGGAGCCAGGAGATCATGTGGAGGTGGGGGGAAAACAGAGAGAGTGGGACACATAGAGGGTCCTGTGGCACCTTTGAGACTAACAGTCTGTTAGTCTCAAAGGTGCCACAGGACCCTCTGTTGCTTTTTACAGAGTCAGACTAACACAGCTACCCCTCTGATAGTGGGACACATGTGGCTACTGGGGGGGGAGAGGGTCACACACTGGGGTTCAGAAAGGCTAGTGGAGAGACAGACTGGGGTGCGGGCTCAGGAGCTAGTGGGGAGACAGCACTGAGACGGGCTGAATGGGAGGGGATGCAGGGCCACTTGGGAACAGGGGGGGCTGCAAGTACATATAGGGAACAAGGGGCAGGCACACAGGCAGATGTGCCTGACTGAATGGGAGAGACTAGACTGGGTCTGCATGGGGGAGGCTCCCCAACTCCCTAATAATCCCCCCTGCCCCCCCGCCCTCCAAAAATAACCCTGTTCCATACTTCTCTCATCCACATCTAACAACCCTCCAGGTTCACTCACAGGCTCCTTCCCTCTCCCTCAACTCCTACTCCTGACTCCCGCAAGCCTTTAAGCTGCTTCTGAGGGGTGCGGGAAATACATTTCTGTATTGTAATTTAATTACTTAAAGTTCTGTATTAATATGCCTACTAAGGAATCTATTTGTAAACAAACAAATAGACAAACAAACATTTCCTGAATTTTTTTTGGTTTGTATTGTTAGACATACTTGCTGACAGGTATTTTGAAATAAATTACTAAAATAATTGAAATTGGCATGATTATATTCGGTTATTTTAACAGTAAAATATGCAGAATTTTGTAGCATTTTAAAATATTGTGTGTAGAATTTTTAGGTGCAGAATTCCCCCAGAAGTAAAATACATGCAGGGAACAGATTTGGTGAGTAGGAAGGTACTATTTTCACACAAGAGCATCACTTTTCAGAGTATAACTGCTCTTCAAGAGCCTACTCTTTGTGGGAGGTAATTTCTCAATAAGAAAAGAGAGCACTCACTTCTTGTGAACTCATGAGAATGGTAAGTTAACATTTTGAACAAAATGTAAGAATTAGTAACAGAAAAATAAAAGTTGCCACGCAGAACCAAACAGAAGAAAATGTTATAAAAGACTCATCCAGAAAAGTATAACCTATCAAACGCACAAAAATAGGTAAATCCTATTGTGAGTAATGATTATACAATACCATCTGTTTTTAGCAAAAATGTAACAAGTAAAAAACAACAATTAATTTTGCATGAACCAGTGATTTAACTCATACCTGGTGGGTCCCTGCAGATGTAACAGATGTACTGCTCTGGAATGCTGTCCTCTAATAATCCCATACATACACTATGTTGCCAGCACAGGCATTCTTCACACTACAATCCAAAAGAAACAAGGTAATTCATTATTTGTAAGTCAGTTCTATTTCCAGCCTGTTCAAAATGCAGGGAATAGCAGCTTTCCTTTAGCAGGCGGCTTGAGTTATAGTATCGTACTCATGCAATTTGTATTTGCTGTAGCAAAAACAAGCCATAATTAAGCATAATTTTAGTTTTGAAAGTGACCCCATGGCCACAAATTCTAATCTGGAAAACAAAATGTAGGATTTAACGTCTAACAATATTTTATCATAACAAAATAAGTAATTTAGCACTAAATATTTAGTAGCTGAGCATAAAGACACCAGTATAGGACTATGGCAAAGTAGAAATATATAGCAATACACTTCTACACCGATATAACGCAGTCGTGGGGAGCCAAAAATCCCTACTGCGTTATAGGTGAAACGCTGTTATATCAGAGTAGCGGTGGCAGGGCTCCAGTGGTAATTTAAAGAGCCAGGGGCTCCCCGCAGCAGCTGGAGCCCCGGACCGTTTAAAGCACCACCGGAAGCCCGCTGCTACCGCACTATATGCGAACCCGTGTTATATCGGGTCGCGTTATAGCGGGGTAGAGGTGTATATTATAGCATAACAATGGAAAAGAGAAAACTTCAGTTTTCATTTACAAAGCATCTCTCCAGTGCTTAAGATTTATTTTTAATATTGCACTGATGAAAAAAAATCTAAAAGAAAAAGAAAATGAAGAAAGTGTAGAAATAAAGATAGGAAGGGAGTAATACCAAGGTTATAAGGACATAGCAGCATAAAAATGATAGGCCAGTTGACCTGCGTTGAGACTAGGTGTGGGAAGTATTAAATTGCCAGTTGAATTTAGAAATGGGTAATAAACAAAACATGAATGGAATAATATTTAATTATGGGGAACTTTTGAAATGAACACTGCTCTATGTCTAAAAGGGCTGATGCAATATTTAAAGATAAAATGGCTACTGGACAGCTTCGGGGACTGGTAATGGATGGAATATAGAGGCTTTCAGCTCTAGGATGCTGCTTCAAATCAAGCCCAGATCAGTCATGACTGCAAATAGCCAATATCCACCTCACCCTTATCATAAATTTAAGCACTAACCAAAATGTTCTGCCTTCTTAACATCTCTAAAATCCATCCTTTCCTTTCTGTCCACATGACTAGATTACTTGCCCACATCCTAAACATCTACTGCCTTGACTACTGCAGCTTTCTCCCCTCTGGTCTGACACTCATTTTGACCCACCGGTCTATCTAAAAATGCCACAATCAAAGACATCTCTCTCCTACTACTATGACTACATCAACCTTTTTTTCAAGATCTTCCATAGCTCTTCATCATTTTTTATGCTGAGTTCAATCTTCTTGTTCTTTTCTTCAAGGCCCTACATCATTCAGCTCCCTCCTATTTATCCAACTTGGTCTCTTCTTATGTTCCCTGCCACACATCCACTCCATTCCAATGGAGCCAGCCTAGATACTACCTTCATGTCCTTCTCACTCAGATCACTGTGTCCTTTTCAATACTGCCCCCATATTCTTCAAATGCTTTCCCAAAATCTATTCACCAAGCCACTGTCTTCATAAGATTAGCCATACTGGGTGAGACCAATGGCCATCTAGCCTAGTATCCTGTCTTCCAACAGTGGCTGGTGCCAGATGCTTCAGAGGAAATGAACTGGGCAATTATCAAGTGATCCAGCTGTTGTTGTCCACTCTCAGTTTGTGGCAGTTAGAGGTTAAGGGACACCCAGAGCATGGGGTTGTTTTTCTAAACATCTAGGCTAATAGCCATTGATGGACTAATCCCCCATGAATTTAGCTAATTCTTTTTTGAACCCAGTTATATTTTTGGCCTTCGTAACATCCCCTGGCAAGGAGTTCCACAGGTTGGCTGTCCATTGTGTGAAGAAGTACTTCCTTATGTTTGTTTTAAACCTGCTGCGTATTAATTTCATTGGGTGACCCCTGGTTCCTGTGTTATGAGAAGGGGTAAATAACATTTCCCTATTCACTTTCTCACACCAATCATGATTTTATAGATGTCGATCATATCCCTCCTTAATCATCTCTTTTCTAAGATGAACTGTCCCAGTCGTTTTAATCTCTCCTCCAATGGAAGTTGTTCCATACCACTAATTATTTTTGTTGCTCTTCTCTGAATTTTTTCCAATTTTAATATATCACTGCAACTGCCACTACTGTTGGCACATTCAGAGGTGCCAAGGACAGAATGGACACAAACTGTACCAACCTCACTCTTAGAGAGGTGATCCTGCACAGAAAAAATAGAGGCATTGTGTGGAATGCAAAAAGTTTTAACCGCCACCGCCTTTTTCTTACCCGTTCTATAGATAGAGAACTTTAGGGATGCCAAGAGAGCAAAAATTCACAAGAAAGGTTGCAGAGCAAGTGCATTACCTGAATCATGAAGCCATTTTCCTCATCCATTTCACAGATGCATCTAACAATTTCATTGAGAGCATCCTCTTCATCCTGAGATTCTTCAAAATTGGTTGAATCAAAGTCCTGATTGTATTCATCACCACTCAGTAATAAGCTTTCCGTGGAGGAATCATCTAAGAACTCCACATCCGAGAGGTCTAATAAAAACAAATACATCTGAAGTTGTATATGCAAACACATTTAACTTTGTACATGAATTTAGGACTTAGATGCTGAATGATCCTGCACTACACATAGCGGAAGTCACTCACAGATTTACTGCTGGAAGATTACACTTCTTGGTGACCTCTACTATATATATAGCAATGCAATGTAGCCACCTTAGAGGTAGGAGTGGCAACATCCAACCAGTGCTCAGCACAATGCAGAACAGCATGAGGAGAGTAAATGTTTTGTTCAATCTGTCATGAAAGTATATACACATTAGTTTAACAACATACAAGCATTAAAAGTTTCACATTTTTACAACTAAAGTGAATTATTTGGCTTGCATTTGGCCTTTTTAGTTCACCTTCTTTTGGAAAAATAAATTTTAAAACAAAATTTCCTATTGTTCAGCCAACCTACTTTCTCCACTCAGGTCGACAGACAGAATGGCTCTTGGATACTGGTATGAAGTGTTCTTCTCTGTAAACATGCTTCGCAGAGTCAGAGAGCTCCCAGAAGAACGTGTGAGTGGAGAGGAGCACCTTTCCAAAAACTCAAGAGAACTATCTTCATAATCCGAATAATCTACAAAATTAACATGAACACTGGTTATCTCATGTTATAGTACTCAGAAAAAGTATGTTTGTAAAAGTTCACAAGCCTGAGAATGATTATGTAAGAAAGTTACATTATGTGCCAAAAAAAAAAAAAAAAAAAAAAAAAAAAAAAAAGAATATGCATTAGTGCATAAATACCAAAATAAAGGGAAACATATTAATATCACACAAACCCCTAAACTGTCTTTTTTACGTATGTATTGATGTAAGTGATATTAAGAACATTATGGTTACCAAGACAGAATAAAAAAAATTATGGTTACCAAGCAGAGTAAAAAAAATTACAACGTTAAAAATTTCAAGCGTGACTTCAACTCTGCCCCTCCTTTATGTACGTACACTGCACCAGACTAATTATATAACTTCTTATTTCTCACTTCATACATATCTGAGATTGTGAGAAAGAACCTTGTAAGACTACCAAAAAGAAAGAATATCGCACTATATCCATAATCAGTGTTCTCCAATCGATCTTTGATTGACTTTTTTGTCAGTTCTTTTCTATCAAACAGTATTGTGTGTATTGGACACATCTTAGAGGGTTTTCACAAATCATGCCTCATCAGCACCTGGTTCTTCCTTCCTTCCCACTGACAATCAAATAATATCCCTGTGGCAACTGCAACAGACTCACATGGAAAATAAAATTAGTAACAATGAATGTTTAACTCCTTCTGATTTGTTCTAGAAATTATGAGCCCCAGTTCTTGAGTTTTTCTTGTTTTGACGTTTGAGAAAAACAGGATCTTTTTTGTCTCACGTTCCTCTCCTGCTTCCCAAATTTCATGCCTAAATCTGTCCAAACGTCTGCTGCTAAGATGATCTTCCTTTTCCAACACACTATGTTTGCCAAATTTTTTAAAATGTTCCCAATTAAGCCATGAACCTGAGGTCTGCTGGAGGGTTATGTGCACATCTCTGCAAATGTTAGGTAATTTTTTTTTTAAAAAGATGAATACTTAATCTTCAGAGATACAGAACTACACCTTTGTGCGATATTATAAAAACTCACCCCCCAACCCCCAATAAACTAGTAATGGGAGAACTTTAAAAAGTTTTGAGGTTTGGATAAATATCCGGTTTTGATGCCTCTCTGAAACAACGTAATCCTCCACATGATTTTCAATCCTCTGTTTCCATCCTACTGCTAACTTCTACAGCATCTCCCGTACATTCTGTACTCTTAAAGTCCTGTTTCCTTCCCCTAGAAGTGATTCTCTCCATCCCTTTTTCTTCCACTTTTATTTTTATCTCTACTCCCACACCCAATTCATTCGGTACCTCTCCCCATCCCTGTGTTTGCTGCTGCCACCTTCTCTCCTTTTTCCCTGGAGATCAACTGCAGCACCAATACCACTACCTGGAAGAGCTGAGACAGCAGCTCCACACAGAACAGTTCTGCACAACTGGCCCAAGCCTGCAGCTACAACAGTCATAGGAAACAATACATGGACTGATATTATCCATGCACAGTGAGACTACCTGTCCTAGGACATGGAAGTTAAATAATTGTACTCACTGCTCATTACTCCAACCTTTTCATCTTCCTTTTTAAAGTATTCCACAGTCCTGCTACCACCATCCACAATAGTTCCATGCTGCATGCTTTGTTCAGGCTTCTCTTCTACATTCTCCCTTTCCACCATAATCCACTGTCAATTCTGTGCTTTCTTCCATATCCCCTCTAAGCTTAGGGTAGTCTCCCAGTCAACATTCCCCAAGAACCTTTACTATCCTTCACACTACTCCTAAATACAATCTACTCCTTGAGACCCATGATCAGTGACAACTGCAATTCTACTGAGTAACTGTGTTAATTGTGTCATCTTCTGTATTGTCTTGAGGTGCTGTGCATTTAGATAGTAACTTTTTTGCCCAGTGTCACCAATGTATAGCAGCATATCCATCTATGATGTGACAAATAACATTGAAATATACTGTGACAAGGGATTCTTTCTTCTTCATCCTCCCGCACTCTTAAGTGCACAGGGCACCCATCAGTTTCCACCATTTATTTTGGTCTTGTGCAGGTCTGTTCAGGCTTCTGAGCGTCATATACTTTCTCTATTGTTCTGTGTAAAGTTGCTCTAGGTCGACCTCTTTTTCTCTTTCCAGGTGGTGTCCAGATTATCACTAGCAATGGAAGTCATATTGCTGGCATCCTCAAAGTGTATCCAAAATATGCCCATCATCATCATCTTACCATATTTGATACTTTAGATTGGTTTGTTCTACCTAGACTTTCTGATGCTGCAAGAATCTCTTTCCAATGGACTCGTAAGATCATCTTCATTTACTTTCAAATGAGATATCTTCTTATCAATTTCTATAGTAGATTTCCATGACTCTGCTTCATTAAAGTGGACGGAATTCAAGCTGGTGTTAAAAATTCATGTTTTTAGGTCATTGCCAACTATGCTACTTTTCCAAATCTTTTCAATTTTATGGAAGATGTTTTCTGCTTTTGACATTCATTGCTTCACATCTAGCCTCAATGACAAGAGCTATCTAGAAATTTGAGTAAACAAAATAGATGTAGAAAATACGTCTGTTTGGTACATCACCTAAATGAAATTGGAAATCTTCATAAGCTGTTTTTTCATCTGTCCAACTTACACTCAAGTCATCCTTTCCTATGCAGCACGCATGAATGTTAATCATTCCTCTATTGCAGATGCCAGAGTATCCTTCTAGTCTTCTCTATTTCACTCACTAGAAATATCTGATAAACTGAAGGTTTCAGCTAACATACATAAGGGTTTTCGAAAATACTTTGCTTTCTATGCTCAGAGGAATACCATGCAACACTTGTTCCAATTACAATATCACATTTCCAGAAGATATACTTGTAATTCCAAATCAATAACATGGCCTATTAGGCCTATTCAGTATAACCTGTACAGTACCCAATATAAACTAATACAAGAAGCCAAACTATATTCAGTTTAAATTTGTATGATGAGTTTTATGTAAAGCTTGCATATTCATTAGTAATTTTTATTTATGTAAGGTTTTCATGAATAATCTGAGCATACTTTCAAAGGGCTGAACAAACAGTGTAATACTGTTTTAAAACTTATTACTCAAACTGGTTTAAACTACAAAAAGATCTCCTGGGCGTGTGTTTTGAAATATTGCAACTTAGCTGCTGGTAATGCTCTGCCTTTGGCCTTATTCTTAAAACCACATCTACGGGGAAGTGATAGCACAACTCACCCTGCAGTGCCTTACTGCCTAACAGATGAACTAGTTAGGACTACTAGACTTAACTAAATGACAGGACTTCTGTGCATCTAATATTTAATGTCTCCTTACATGCACATATGGGGTCACACCTTTCCCCACATCCAACAATTTGCAGATGACAGAAACTACTGAAAAGTTTATCATTTTAAATTATGTTGACTCAGTTAAATGTAGAAAAGTAGCATTAAACTTAATTTAGCTGAAGTGTATACCACATTCTTTGGGACAATTTTCATCGTACAGTCTGTGGTTTGGATGAATAAGTGTTTGCTCACTTCAGAAATCTGCAGTTTATCCTTTAGAAAGTCATGGCCAGAAATTGTGATGAACTAGGAAGTGCTTTACAATACTGTTTTGTCACAATTCTGTTTTACTATATACAGCAGCAACAAAGAATAAATGTTAAGAGATATCAACAAAAGCTGCCCCATTACCATCACTCCTCCCCCTCCCCTTTTAAAAAAATATAATTATACAAAAATAGAACCTTCCCCGGCTTTCCCTTTGTTTAGCGTTGCCTGCCTAGTTAGACCGTAACCTCCTCAAGAGCAGGGACTATGTATTCTTCTGTGTCTTGAACAGTGTTAGGCACACCGTCTGTAAACAAAAAGCTGAGAAAACAGGAAACGAGACCAGAAATCTTGTGGTGCAGAATGTAAAAAACACACTTGAAACCACATGCTTGTGAGCAGAAGTTTTCACTAAAAATCCTTGTCCTGGGTACTCTTAAATAATTAATCCCAGAGAGTTTCCAGGAATCTTGTCTGGATTACTCTGAATATTTTAATTAGGAATATTATGACTAACATCTACTAAGGTACACTACAGATTTGTTAGTGAGGTAAATCAATCTGAGGGGCATGCCAACGGCAGCCAATAGTTTTTGTTTTCCATTTTACGTCTTTTATATTACAGAGAAAAGAAGAGCATATCCCATAAACAAAAAAGCAGCAGAAAGGTAAGAAAAATACATGGTATAATTAAATGGCAAGTCCCATTTACGGTAAACAGGTATTTTTCACAAAATGGATATCTCGTCACTGGGGTGAAGAAAAGATCAGAGTTTTGGCCATATTATTATTATTTGTATTACCCTAGTACCCAGGAGCCCTAGTCATAGACCAGGACCCCATTGTGCTAGGTGCTGTACAAACACAGACCCAAAGGACAGTGCTTGCTCAAAAGAGCTTATAATGTAAGTGTAAGACAAGAGGCAACTAATGGATATAGACAGATGGTGGAGTACAAGGAAACACTGTGACAAAATTGGGCATCAAGATAAGCAGCGATCTCAGCACATCAACAGCCTAACCGTTTGTTGTAAGCAGCAAGCAAAAGGAGAGCTCTGAAGGAGGATAACGAGTTGGTTTTGCAGATGTTTATGGGGAAGCTCTTCCCAGCTTGAGGGGCAGAATGGGAGAAAGCACAGAAGTGCTTGTTTGAAAACAATGAGTGGGCTACGAAGGCTGAATCATGGGCTGATCAGATGCAGAAGTGAACATCTCAATAGTGAATGAGAGATTATACGAGGGTAGGAGCAGGCCATGAAGGGTCTTGAAAATGAAGACAAGTAGCTAATGTTTGATTCAACAGAGGAGGGGGAGCCAGTGGTGGAATGCAAAGACACAGGTAACATAGTTAAAGTGACAGGCTAGGAAAATGATCACAGCAGCATTCTGGCTGGATATGAGCAGGACAAGATTGCATTTGTCAAGGCCAGTGAAAAGGATGATGCGGTAACTGAGACGTGAGATGATGAGAGCCTGTATGTAAGTTTCAGTATCAGGATGGATAGGAAAGCCTGTATCTTAGAGATGTTATGAAGAAAGATTTGGCAAGATTTAGAGACAACCTAAATGTGAAGATAAAAGTAAGCAGTGAGATAGTCAGGGATGGATGTGAAAGAGTCTGCGATGCAGAACTGAGTGGAGGGAGGCTGGAGTGGAGAAGTGTATCTACATGTCATTGGTGTAAGAATAGCAGTTAAAGCCATGAGTAGACATGATCACTCCGAGATGGGATAGAAGGGGAGAAGGAGAGGAGATACCAGATCAAAATGCCTTTGCTATGTGAAATTTCAAGACCAACATCTCCTTTTGGTAATTTCTGATATTTCAGAACTTGTTTCTGAACTGTATGAACATTCGATATTTCAGTCAGTAACAACCACCAATCAGAACCAGAAAGATAGTATTTGACCTTTACTTTTTGTCTTACTTTTCTGTCTTTACTTTTTTCCTTACTGAACTCACCGTGCTGTTTAGATTTCTTCTTCTTTTTCTTCTTCTTCTTCTGTTTTGATTTATGATCTTTTTCCTTTTTCTCTTTTTTCTCTTTCTCCTTCTCCTTCTTTTTACCTAATTGCAAATGAACATTTTAAAACATCATCCTCGAATACTTTTTTCTTTCAGTTACCCTAAAAGCAACATTTAAATTTTAAATCAGTTGTTCCAGTCACCTGCCAAGAGTGGAATGATTCAATTAATTTGTTCAGTGCCATGAGTATAGCCCTTGTGATTAACTGATTTTTGAAATAGCACTGGAGTTCCTCCTTAGCTGAGACACCTTGAAGTTAACAGTTATTAGTGAGACTCTTCCTAGCAGAGTAACATAATTCAACTTCTCAGTGTCAAGAAGTCAACTGTATCCCATATCTTGACAGGTAACATTGTGTAGCCTTCAGAATTTCCAGATGTGACCCGCACATGAGGGAAAAAAAAGACCCAGTTTTAATAAAGCTTACATTTTAAAAAAAAATGTATATTTAAAAAATATATCAGTAGTACATCCATTAGTTTGTAAGAAACAGAGTAGACAACCCATTTACTTTCCAGGTTTTGATCATGCTGTAGAAACAGGGAAGATGAGAACAGGAAGAACTCTTAATTTAAAAAAATTACATCCTCTAGCAAAGCATGCTAGGTGATCTAATATAGGGTACGTCTATACTTACCCGCTGGTTCGGCGGCAAGCAATCGATCTTCTGGGATCGATTTATCGCGTCTTGTCTAGACGCGATAAATCGATCCCGGAAGTGCTCGCCGTCGACGCCGGTACTCCTGCTCTGCTAGAGGAGTAGGCGGAGTCGACGGGGGAGCCTGCCTGCCGCGTGTGGACCCACGGTAAGTACCTTTAAGTTCGAACTAGGATACTTCAACTTCAGCTGTTATTCACGTAGCTGAAATTGCGTATCTTAGTTCAAACTGGGGGCTTAGTGTGGACCAGCCCATAGAGATTAATGATAAACACCTGAAACTGCAGCTGCCATAAATTCCTTTAAGAACAGTTAGCTGTCCTCTCACCCAAAATTTTATCAGCTGAGTTTGTTCTGAATAAAATTAAAGTTATATGTCTACTCCTTTTTAAGTACTACTGACATCTGCATGAGAACGGAGTCTTTGTCTTACAATAATTCATCTGTCCCTGCTACGTGTTTCTCATGGGAAACCATAATCCACAGCTTCTAACTTCATAGTTATTTCCAAAGCAGTCAGTTGTGAGGTAATAAAGAGGGACTTGACTTCAGCTGGAAAATAAACCTCAAGGACTGACTTGAAGATAATACTCTTTTTTGTGTACATTTCCCTTAGCCACACAGAATAAGAGCAGATATAGTGTATGTTTCAATTAGAGCTAATTGGGCTTATTTCTATTCCTTCTTTCCTTCCATAGATTGATGATCAGTTCAGACACATGTAGGGCTGAATCTGTGTCAAAAATGAATTTGTTTGGGGATGGAAAATAATGAATTGTGGCAAAAGTGACATTTTTTGAATGAGTCGTTATCTGACCATCACTAATATTTGAAGAGTGAATACTCCAAACTTCCTTAATTTAGATTTCATTTTAAGAGGCATTGCATATTCTGTTGGATATCTAGCCATTAGACTTTTCCTTTATTTATTCCACCTCTAGACATAAGTTAATAACTACACATACCACTAATTTAATTGAAAAAGGTTATAAAGGGTACCCTATCATTATTCCTTTCCTCTTAGGCCTCATGCCCCACCCAGTTGGTCTAGGAATGGAGACATGAAATTATAGCCCTACTATTACTACGGGTCTTGTCCCTCTGCGTCCTTGCAATTTACACACAATCTCTTAGGCATATACTGTCACACAAGTTTATTTATTTCCAAGAAGCCCTTTTACATCTATTTAGGTGTTTGGGTTTCAGGTTTTTTGTTTTTTAAAAGCTGGTTGCTTTAGAAATATTAAAACAGCTGAGCACTTACACCTAAAAGAGCATAACAGCTAAAAAGTTAGGGACAGGCTATGTTCTTGCTCTCTCAAGCTTTAGACTTTTTGCTTAAATATGATTTTCTGTGCATACCAAATGATGATGAGCTTTTCTCTTCCAATTTCACTTTTTTTTCAGTTTTCAATATACCTGTAGATTTAAGAAAAAACACAAAAGCTTAGAGGGACCACTGTGGACGATGTACTTTCTTGTAAAAGTTACTTAATTGTAAACATTCCTATCAATACATAATTAAAAGAAAGACAAACAACACACTGATTTTTAAAGATGCTTTACAATTACTTTTACGGTCTTAAGCACTGGAAACAAAAAGCATTGTAGTTTACCAACTTCTGAATGCTTGTCCTTCTCAATGACCTTCTTTAACATTTTCTCCTGCAGATTCTCAAAACATTTCTCCTTTACAGGCACAGAGAACTGTATCTCTGTCCCTTCAGAGCTGACTGACGTGGAAGACCTCTTTTTTTTACTATTCCCTTTGGGTAACTTTAGACTATTGGTTAAAGGCATTTCCAGATGTAAGGCATGTACATGGGACGAGGGTGCTGAAAACAAGAAGACAAATTTACTGGGCATTCAGTAAGGATTTAATCCTGTGTATCAGCATAGCAGCCAGGTCACTGGCTGAGTCAGGCTGCTGAAATGACAAGTACAGGAAATATTTTCATAATAGTGAACATATTGTTAAGTTTTGAATGCCTAGGTCTCTGTCTTACTATTTACTAAATGCTACATGCCAAAAAAAAAAAAAAAAAAAGTCTGTTCTCTCTAGTTAAAAAAAAAAAAAAAAAAAAAGCGAGATATCAATTCCAAACAGAGGTTAATTTCAATTTAATTCTCTGCTGCTTTAGACAATTTCCCCCCCTTTTCTTCTCTTTCCATTACAGTGGAAGTCACTGGTAACAGTCAAGGAGTTGATGTTACCATAGTTAACTAACTGTGTCTTATTTTGAAGGGATAGCTATCTTGAATAGATTTTAGGGTTACAATGCTACTTATTAAAAAACCATTTGACTCAATAAAAAGTCTACAACATCAAAGTTTATTGCATTCAGGAGGTTTTTTTTTTTAAAAAAAAAATGGTATTCTACCTCTAATCGAATAGAATTTCATTAGGTTACCTCTAGAAATCAGTGTCCTTTTAAAATCTGAATCCAAGAAAAATAAATTTGAAGTATATGTAAAGCAGAAAGCTTTGTGTATAAATCAGAATTTGAAGCTACACTTGCATACGAAGAGTGCTTTGAAAGATTTACTAATCCTTGATTATTCCCTAAAGTTCTCATTATTTAGGGGATTTTTCTCTTCATTGTGAGCTAGGAAATCATAAGGTAACTAACTGACCAGAAATGAAAAAATATTTTAATATTGTAACTCCGATATTTATAATCAAATACCATCAAGGCAATTTTCAAATAATCAAACCAAATAAGACCCAAAGTTATTTTGATCTAAGGAGGAGAACTATTTTACTCTTTGCCACAGGGAAAAAATACATTGCTCAATAAAGAATTACCAGCATCACCTAGATCTCCCACCAACCTTACTAGCCAATGCAGTGCAAGCTCTAAGTCTCTTTCCTAATTACACAGCAGGAAAGCTCTAGAAGTACTCTAAGGCCTCTCTGGCCAATGCTGCAAAATATTAAGGAAAATATAGCCTTACAAAATTAGGAGGCGGTATCTGGGTTTTTTAAACATTTAAAAATCCATTTATCATCCTTTTCAGTTTAACTATCACTCTCACAAGAGTAGCTTGACACAATTTGTGGTTAGGATCCTCTGATGCTGAGGTTAGCACAGTAACAGCTGATTGGGTGTTCAAATCACTCTGGGTAAAGTTTGTGTGTACATATTCTGGTAATATTTCAGGCCAAGTTTTTCCAAAAGTTATTAGTGATTTTGGATAGCCAATTTAAAACACTAAATGGGACCCAATTTTCAGAAGGCAGGTAACTCAGCACTTTCTGAAAAAATCAGGTACCATTATGGTGTCTCAAAAGTTGGGCCCCCCAAAATTGCATTCAAAATCCTTAATCGCATCTAAAAATCTTGGTGGTCTGACAATAAAGCAAAAGATTAACCCTGCAGAAAACCTTAAAGCAGCCAGAACCACTACCTTTAAACTGAATATGATCCAAATAAAGAGGAGGTTCTTTTGGGGTTCTTTGAAGTCCCCTTTTATAGCGTTCATTACCATAAAAAAGAAAACATTTAAAGAAATTAAAAACAGAATTAAGAAACTGTGTGAATTTAGTGCTCTTGAAAAGCGATGGATTGATAGGCCTGAAAATCAAAGTCCTATACTTAACAAAAAGGACTCGGTACAGAAAGCAGTAATGCTCTGGGGATGCGTATGCGGAGAGAGAGCACAGAGCATTCTCCTGGGCTAGTTTTCCCTCGCCAGACAGAGCACCATACACTTCACATCGGCTTCCCCCTAGCACTCCAGCTCCTGAGAAGCCTCTTCCCTCAAGCAGTAGCCAAGGAACTTCACAGGAATCAGGCAGCAGGAGCAGCTAGGGCACTGGTACACAGAGCAGCAGAACTACCCAACACAGAGGTTACTACATGGTGGACTTTCCAAGCTGTCTGATGTAAAGGCAGCTTCAGATCCCACTCCCCATCATGCAGCCTGGCCAGCAGCTGAAAGCAGCTACTTGTACTGGGTAGAGGGAAGGTGCCAAAGTGCCTCAAGGTCTCAGGTTATTGGCTGGAGGTGTTTTCTCCAGTTGGTGTTGTTAAGCCCCATGCAATAGCTTGAGCAGACTATTCCTGATGCCCAATACCCTCTCAACACAGGCCCCAGCCTGAGCACCCACCCTTGGCAGCAGAGATAGGAGGGGAGGACGATATGTAAATACCCTGTGGGTTAAATATCCCTCAAATATATTTATTAGCAACAGAAAACACTATGTGAACTATTTCCTCCTCTCGGCTTCCCAGCTTCTGTGTCTGTCTTGTAGGACTGTAAAGCTCTGCAGGACAGCGACAGTCTTCATTTTGTGTTTTTACACAGCCAGCAGCACATTGTCAGCACATAACAAATATTAAGCAACAACTTCCCACACTGCAGTCTACCAGCAGGCTTCACCCTAACCTGCAAGGACCACCTCTAGAGATGGAAGCTTATTTTTTAGTATTCTATGGACAATCAATACTTGGCCTCTCTGTCAAGGCTAACAAAGGTTCCAATTAGTGCTAATGTGGTGAACATGCTGCTACTTTTTTTTTTTTTTGGTTATGTGGGCATGCGTACTGTAGAAACTAAACAGACCACGTAACACCACACATCAGATAATCTGGTTAGGCCACTATTATCTTGAGACAGGACATTGAGGGCTCCATATCTGAACAGTCCATTGAATAATCTAGTCCCAAGCCATCTTCCCCAAACAGGATTAGGTTTAAACTCGTTATTTAAAAACAAATTTTCTTATGTCAGCCATCCAAACCCATCAAATGTAATTATTCCGAACATTACCTTAATTTTCAACATCCTGAAATTAGACCATTAAAGCTTAAATAATACCTGACAAACTAATCAGCTGGTGACTAAGGCCTTGGCTACACTCGCGGATTCACAGCGCTGCCGCGAGCGCGAGCTATTCCCCTCTCTGAGGGGAATAGCTTGCAGCGCTGCGAGCGAGCGTGCAGCACTGCAGGCGCTGATTACACTGGCGCTTTACAGCGCTGCACTCGCTGCGCTCGGGGTGTGTGTGTGTTTTTTCACACCCGAGTGCAGCAAGTGCAGCGCTGTGAATTGCCAATGTAGCCAAGGGCAAAGAAAGTGGTGGCTGATGGCTCCAGGAGGCATTTTGTATAGAAAGAATTCTGCTACAGTGACACTAATACCCTTTCAAATAATTTACCAATGTAAGCTCCATCACTATAGTAACAGGAAAGGAGAAGATAACACATACAGTTACACTTTTCCTAGTAAGCAACTTTATCTAGTCTTCATTTAGAGGTACATAAGAGGAAGTGGATAATCATATGAAATAGAAGCCTAGATATACTTCCTATTAATAATCATGACACGTTTTGAAAATTATAATTTCATTTGTACCTAAATAAATGCTATTTCATAAACCTGATATTTTAATTTCAAATGTGTAAGTTATCATACCTTATAAAATAAAATGTTGATGTACACTAAATAGCCATAAAATTAAGTAAGAGGTGATCATTCAGAGCCTTTTAAACCAATGTAACCAACAGAGCAATATCGTTCATAATTTAATAATTTGTATAAACTAAATACTGATAAAAAATGAAACATGGTAGTGACTCTGTAAAGGAGTTTTCAATTGACACTTGTTTCCTGTTGAGATAACCAGATCCGACCTCCTACCTAAACACAACAGCAGTGTGGGAATCTATGCAGGAAGTGCTATGCATGCTGTGTGTTGTGTGTGTACACCAAAGACACTGAAGAACCAGATGTGAGCAATCGATGTCTATATCATTACCTCTACGGTGAGTTTTGAAACCTCCATGAGATAATGGAAAGACTGATTTCAGTTCAAATATATGTGGACTACATGGTTAAAGCAGCATAGACCCTCAAGTGCAAATACATGTATATTGGTATAAAATAGCTTATTCTAGCAAAACCTATTCCAGTTTGGCAATGCCTAAGAACCTATACCACTATTAAGTGTTTTATACTGGTATAACACTGTCTACTCTAGGGTTTTTACCAGAATAACTATGTCAGTTAAAAAAAAAAATATATATATATATATATATATATCTCACATCCCTTAACATTGTAATACCTTTAAGCATAGATAAGCCCAGTATAGTCAGGGCTTTCCTAAAAAATATGGATTTTGTTTTTTTCATTTTTGGAGCTTCTGCACTCGGAAGTATTTACATGAAAATATATTTTCAAATATATATCATGGACATTTTAATTTCAATCAGTGCATGAAAACTCACTCTTCTAAAAGTTTAGAGTGATGAGAACATTAAGGTTCTTGTTTGCCTATTAGGAAACAGAAGAACTCCACAAAACTGCCTGGAACCCTACAGGGGACAAGCAATGGCAGAAATCATTGGAGACAAGGGCATGACTAGTGATTGGAATGAACTCTCAATGAATGAAGACAGGGTGTAGATGGATCTGTGAACTGCTGGGAGGCTTGGTTTGCTAGTACTGTGTCAGGAAACTGGGTAGATGAGAACACTGATAATTCAATATACAGAAATGGCTAGCTATTGAGTTACTGGAATCAAGCGATCAAAATTATCAATGAATGAATTCATCTGACATGTCTAAGCTTGAAGAAAATGGTAGAAAACAAGGGACTGAATGGACTGGATCATTAAAAATAGATAATTGTGTTAAAGTATAAACACTGTCAAGAGTTGTTAAATAGCAAAATAGGAAGACTGCATGTTGATATTTGCATTTAATTTCCATAATCATGTAAAATTTGCGGAGTATAAGGAGGTTTTTGATCAAAACAAAGCCTGTATTTTACACAGGAAACCTACAATGAAGCACTAATGGTACAAATGCAATAGCTTTCAGAGGGACATAACAGTTTACAGGCTGTCCGTGGATACTTGTCACAGTCTCATTGGAGAGCAGACTTGTTTTAACTCACAAGAACGAAAGACAAATTTGGAAAAATAATTCTGATAAAACTATACACCTTTTCCATTACTTAGTCAACATAACTCCTAACTACAACTTTAGGCTGAGCCCAGAACAAGAAGCAGCAGCTGAGATCCAGAAGCTAAAAATGTAACATTGAATTCCCTCCTTGCACTTAAAACTGAACATACTGTTCGCTACTCCAAAGAAGAAGGTGGTTCTGTTTCAGTTAGTGGCATCAAAATGGTGGAAAACTGTGGAAATAATGGAAGACATGACAGTTGAATTTAGAATTTTGTCAGTTTTCAAAAGAACTGCAATTTGTTCTGCCAGCTCAATATCAATCAAGCATCTTTTTAATACATTTATATTGATCAGGTTTTGAACGTCTGCAATAGGCTAGGTGCTGGAAAAGCAAATAAGATTACTTAGATTGTCAGCATTTTGGGTAGGGGACTGTCTTTTCATCGTATATGTGTGTACCTTGTCTAGAATACACAGGGGGACACCATCCCCATCTGGGATCTCTAGGCACTACCTCAATACAAATATTAAATAATAAGTTGAAGAAAGTGTATCAGTATCTATATGTAGATACCAAAGAGAGTGGTAGACCTACATAGTTAATAGTCCGAGGAACTGGATTATAGTGTTCTTTTGTTTCTTATAGAATCACAAGCTGTACATTTTGGAAAACATACCTGCCTTTGCTTGAAGCATACATGTAAGAAGTTAATTGCAGAGTATGTGTTTTGCACTTCATTGCAGAAAAGCTCAATTTTTCACTGCCCTCCCCTTTGAAAAGCAACATGTTAATGGTTTGACAAAAGAAAAGCTTTGCTAAGCATGAATAAATATTTAATGTTCTTTTTCCACAATTAAATATGATCTACTTTTAAAAAAAAAAATGGCTTATCTCCTACACTAGAGTCAAACACTTCCAGGTCCATAAATGGCATCACTTTGTCCAAATGGCCCCTCTATCTCTAGCCTCAGAAGTCATGATAAACTTAATACATTTCAGTTTATTCAAGGTGAGAAAAATAGGTACCATTTTTCTTTGAGTCTTGGGATAATAGCATTTTTCCTCTATCTAAATATTACAGCTCCATCTGCTTCTGTACGTTGTGGACAATAATAGGAATACTGGTAATATCTTGCATTTTTATAGCACTCTCTATCCCAGGACCTCACTGTGCTTTATTAATATTAATTTAGCCTTATTACACTTTTCTGAGATAATTCCATATCACAGATGAGAAAACTTATGCAGAGAGAGATAAAGTGACATGCTCAACATCAGAAAGTCTTTGGCAGAGCTGAGAAGTAAACCCTAGTCTCTTATCTAACTGTAAGTCCCCTGAGACAAGAGCACACTGAACTTTCATGCGAGATCATTTTCCACATGAAAAGGAGGAAGTGTTATACTATAATTTAGTGCATCAGGTTCACAGTAGCATGTTTGAAATTTCAAACAGAAACTTTGACAGATTTGACTGCTGGAAGATTATCTGCAAGTAAAACTGGCTGCCACTGGCAAGGGAATAGTAAAGATTTGATGATAAACCTCTTCCATCAGAATATGCTTTATGAATGGCAATCACCTTGTTCAGATCTGAATGCTAAACTCATCTCTATGCCCAAACTTTCCCATAATAAATGCCTTATACATAATAAAGTAGTAGGGAAACAATAGAGCTACATGTCCTCTACTCACAGGAACTCCTACAAAACTACAGTGAATCTGGACAGACAGGATGTTTTTACATAATACCTATTATACTCAAGAATTATACAAATCATAAGTTAAATATTGCTATTTCTATAACTGTGCAGACCAGTAGAGAAGGTCTGATGTACTCAGAAACAGCTCACAACAGTAGAACAGGAAATGTTAATGTTTGGGGGCACATTTGAGTTAACATGCTTTCTTATTGTCAGAGCCCTGGGATCTTTAAATTCTACTTGGTGAATCACCAGAGTTGGAGAGGTTTATTCTGTTCAAATATACAGCAAGTATATGCTTCAGATTTTCCAGATAATTTCTGCTATTATTGCTGGCTGCTCTCCTAGAACAAACTATCTTTGAAAGCTAACTGCAGCCAGCTACAGCAGCTATATGCCTCCAATATCCAAATTATAATGGAAGAAAGCACTCTTCAGTAGAAAGATATTCACCAATAACTGTTCTTTGATTACATTGCCTCTATAATGTGCAATGTGTATCCCTAGTCCTGCAAGGTCAAAATGATCTAGAAGAGCAACTTGACTCAACTCTTTTGTTTACTTCTGAGCATGTCAAAAATCAGTGTGTATTTTCTGGGGGTAGTTGAGAAACAGATTCAAAACTTCAGCCAGTGCTCCGAACAGATTCTGAAACTGCAGTCCTCCAATGGAGACATTGCCACCACTGTCTTCTCAAAGGATGTGGAAGAAGCTAGCCTAAATTCAGTACAATCCGTGACTTCCACATCATCAGCCATCCTCCAGTTCTGGCAGGATTTCTGTCTAGGTTATCCTCATTCCTGATCAAAGAAGGTAACAGCTCTCAAGATGGAAGTGTGGTAAGACAACATGGGTAAAAACTCTAGTTTTCCTCAGAAAGGAGAAGCTAACAGGAATAGATGTGTGTGATTCTAGTGTATTTGGGCAAAAAAGGAGCCAGTGGCGATTGCTCCTCAAAGACCCACATTGTCCAAAAGCTCCCCAAGGAAAGGAAATCTGCAGAAAGTGGTATGGAGAAACCCATGTATGTAAATGCCTATCTAGGAGAAGACCAGACCCCTTCAAAAGTGCATAAGGGTCTTCCAAAGCTGAGAGTAGACCAAAGGAGCTTCAAAGCCTGTCCCTGATGATGCCAAGGCTAAGTTGGGTAGCCCTTGGAAGGAAGGACTTCTTCAAAGATGAAGAAGGAAGACTATAAGGCAAACTCGAGTTATCAGGCTCAGAAGACCTATGACAACCATGGATGAATATGGCACAGACAGAAGCCCACTCTAATTCAAGAACACAGGCTTATCAGGACACCCAATGATTGGGTCCTCAGATCCAAGACTCCCTATGGAAGCTTAAGATCCAAATAGCTCAACTGCCTCAGACCTATCGTTCCAACCATAGCACATATGCTGTTCAGGTGGCTGGTCTGCCGCATGCCACCTAGAAAACTCACCTGACCTTCCTCAGGACAGAAAAACAGCATGGAAGCTCAAGATAGAGCAGGTCCTCCTGTTTGACTTTGAGGCACTGGAATAAAGGAGACTTCAGAACTAGGGATGTAAATAACGTTTTAAAAAAAGTAAACATTTAAACTATTGAATGTTTAACCAGTAAAATTTTAACCATTAGGCTCTGCTGCCACCCTGGGCACCAGGGTCCTGGCTCAATGCCTAGAGACTCCGCTCGCTGCTAGCCCCACCCCACGCAGCAGTTCCCAGCTGCCAGCATGCCTGGGACCTCAGGGAGGCTGGGACCCCGGACGCGTGGGGGGCCAGCAGCGAAGTCCCGCAGCCAGAGTTTAAATGGTAACCATAATACCTTATCAATAAGACTGATACTTATCGGTTAATCGCTTAACCAGTTAACATTTTACATCCCTATTCAGAACAAGCACTGCCATCTCCAAAAAGCAGAATGATCAAGCCACAGACCCAGAGGGACAGAAACAACAGGTACCTGGCACCCACGGACTGATTCCCTCAAAGCTGAAGCAGACTACTTTGAATCTTATGTGGCGCCAACAAGCACTGTTAACCTTAGAGAGACCAGGATCTGTAGAAATCAGATCCATCAAATTAGCTTTCACAGCCTCCTGCAGAAGGCAGAGCTGTAAATACTCTCTCTCATTCTGGGCCCAAGATGTAAAAGCCACAGACAAACCAGCACACCTCAGGAAATAGTCTTCTCTGAGACAGAGTAAACAATACAAGTACCGATGTGTCAAAATATTTCTGAGCCACAGCACGCTTTGTTCAAAGCCTGTTTGTTTGGTTTTTTGGTCAGGATCATCCATAGCCTGGACTAAAACCAGGCCCATTCACTGAAGCAGTATAATGACATTCACTGAGTGAAGAAACAGTTAGTTAGTGACCAGGACCAAACCACTCAGATCCTAAGCTAGTGCCAAGAGGATACTCTGCAACAAAGCAAACACCTACAAAGCAATACTAATTACATTAAACTAACCAGCAATCACCCCGCCCAACACAGATTCAGCAGGAAAATTGGAATAAATAATGAAATTGTAAAGCTGATGGTCATAACACTTGCAGCGAGCTATGACAAAACAGGAACAGATGGTAGCTGGTGCTGCTGGTACCTCTTTTGTAACCTGGCTCTGAACACACAAATTTTTTGATGGGGGAATACATGCAGCCCCAATGGACACAGCTTTTCTAAATAGCTCTGAGCTCAAGACACTGGGCATCCACATTCAATAAGTGGGTTTCTGTACAAGTAATTCTCTATGGAATCTCTAGCTCTGCTTTTGAGCACCCTGAGGGAAGTATGATATGAAAAATTGTTATAGAATCTGAAGTACACACTACATTTCAATGCACTGGAGAATTCTTATAAATTACTGTTTGTAATATACCACAATCAGACAAGAGAAGACTGAGTCACATGCACGAAGTTTCACTGGAGAAGTAGAGAAGAGCAATATTTTTAAAAATTTAACAAATGAAAATTGGAAATATTTATGGTCCGCTTTATCTTAAAAATATACCTATTTTATAGATTCATAGATTTTAATGGCAGAAGGGGCAATTATGATAATCTAGTTTAATCTTCTGCATAACACAGGTCACAGAGTTTCACCGAATAATTCCTGCCTGGAACTAAGTAACTAAGGCTGTGAATGGGCAGAAAAATCAACCTATGTGGAGATAACAGGAATGTGCATAGGGTGGTATCTTTCCAAGAGTGAGGCCATGAAAGTTATTCCATGAATATATCATTATCTACACAATGACATTTAATTTTTCCTGATAAGAATGTACAGTCTCATTTGAACACAATACTTCAAATAGTGAGCTACAAATATTTAAGAATGTTTCTATATTTTTAATAATTTATTGCACAAAATTTTCTTTAAGAGAACAAGACGGTCTCCAAATTAAAAGGACAGTAAAAAGTTATTACTTTTTGCATTTTTAATCACTTTAGTTAAACAACTCTCAGGCCTTCTATGTGGGGCTCTACACTGACACAAGGGAACAGAGGGTAGGATCAGGGCTATAAACTTATAAATTAAAGGGGGATTTTCAGAAATGTTCAACTTTGGCGTCATATTTCTCCCATTGAGGTCACTGGAAAACATCCAGTGGATTTTAAATGAGAGGAGAGCTAGACCAACATTGACTGCTTTTGAAAATCCCACTCTACAAGCATTACTGTATTTTCCCAATCAAACAAATGAAGAAAAAAGTCAAATCAAGACCGGCTAAAGAAAGTTAAATTTATATTCCTAAATTTTAAACCTAAAGCTAAAAAAGACAAATGGGAATTCCTGAGTTTAACATCTGACAGCAAATATCTGTGGATATTTATGCTCCTTTTCAAAATTGCTGCACTTGAGCTTTCGATCCCTATCTGTAGTATAAAACCAGATTCACCTTGAAGAACATTAGAACCAAAGCACTAATGCAATTCAAAGCTGAGAGAAGACAGAGAATCCGAAAGGATCCCAGGAGGAGTGGAAGACTTGAAAGCTTATAACAGAAAACCTATCCCTTCATTTTGTATGACTGAACAATACACTTACATTCCCTGCAGCTATAAACCTAACTGCTTGTGAACTGAATCTCTTTACCTGACGCTGTTGTAGCTACTCTTCCATCAGTTACTGCTTTGGAAGAATGATATGTAATCATCTGAGTATCTTCCTTTTCTTTACTGGGGTACTCATTACGGAAAGTGGATTCTGTGGATAATGGCGCTGTAACTTCCAAACTACGGCTTAAGTCAAGAGGGAGACATGGTCCACGCTTCTCAAGTGACATATGAGCAACATCAGGTACTACACAAAAGAAAGAATGTAATATTAACAAAGATATATAAGCCCGACAAATAACAGTATGGGTCGCAGTGTTACAATAAACAAACAGCATGTAGCTAAAGGTACTCAATGTTAGTCAAAGATCTCATTAGGTGAAAAAAAAATGTGAAAGGTCTTATTCTTTATGATTGTTTCTCTCGGGTTGTTCTTTATTAGATTAAATACATTACCCTCTGATATTGATGGCTGTTGATTTTGAGCACTGATGGAGAACACTTTTCCATCAGTGACTGGAGAGGGAGAAGGAACTTTTTGTATAGACTCATCAGGCAACGAGCAAGTGGCTAAACGCTGTGATCTTCTTCTCCTCTGGCTATATTTGTAGGATCTAGGGGGATTCACTGGCTGTGACGGACCTAAAAAGAGATCTTTCAATGTTCATGAAGTAGAGATATGTCATAATCTTACGGAAATATTTTAAGATCTAGAGAAGGGTCATGCTTTAAATAGTTCTCTTCTGCAGAACTGCTAATCACATTGTGCTTTGTAAAAATGAATAAAACTATGAATATCAGATGAATGTTAATGTTTGAGGCAAGATTTTGGTTTTTTGCTTAATATATTACTATATGAATTTGAGGATCTAGCCTCCATGGATGTAGAGGAGGTCCTTATGCAAATAATCTATTTGCATTAAGGGGAGCCACCCCATAAATCAATGAGAGTGTAGACAAGCTTATAGTTTAAGAAACAATAGGATTTCCAGTATAGCAAAATAATTGTCACAGTAAAAGACTTAAAAAAATAAAAATAAAAAAGCATGGACAGCATTAACATAAAACTTTTAAAATAAATTCACAAAAGGTAATGGTTCACTTTAGTTCTAATCTCTCCACTTTCTTCTAAACTGATATTAACACCCTGGTAACAGCAAATACAGAAACATTAACTGTCAATGCACTACATAGCAAGAAGTTTAAACCTCAGCATAAAGAATCTCAAATGAAGAGAAATATTTGTCGATATTATAGGCCTGATTCATTAAAAAAATAAATAAATAAAACCTCACTTATGCATGTTTCATATATTGTACTTGGAGAAATGTGCTTTACCTGCATATATTAGAGTTCTGTAAATCATTAATTCTTTTTCCTCCTTGTCTTACCTAGACTCCTTTGTGTCATACTAAAGATTTGCAGTAGCAACAAAAATTACATTTCTATTTTTAAAAAAGTCAAAAAGAGGTGGGAGCTGTTACAAACCATAATAAAAAAAATAAGTACCTAGGCAATGAAGTTACAGATTTTTTTTTTTTTTAAATGGCAAGCAGATGCGTAGCTTCAGTCCAAAACACAAAACCTCCTCAAGCAAAACTACTTACCGACATCTTGGGGGTATTGCAACATGTGTGGATGGCAGTGTTTTGTGGGGGAAATTTATAACATGATTTAAAACCAATGATATTTATTGAGAGAATACAGAAAACTTAATTGGCTTATTTCCCTCCCCCATTCAATTAAAATTTGCTACAAGATTAAGAGACATTTATCTCCTCAAGAAGATGTCAACTGTAGATGTAAGGATGCAACATGTGATGAAGGAGTCCTCTTCAGGCCTTATTTTGTCACAGCTCTGGGAGTGAAGCAAAACTTAGGCTTTTGCTTTACAGAAACCCATGTTAGTTATAACTGTTGACCGCATGACTTCGCCTTCTTTGAAGCAAGAAAGTGTCTTTAAGAGGTGAAGCTCAAAACAAATCTGAAAAAGCTACACTATCCATCTCCAGCAAAAATAAAATATATAAAGCAAGATTGCAATTGCTCAAAAATGTAATCAAATCATTCAAGGATGTTATGCAGCAGATAAGTTTCACCAACTCCTCCGTCCACCAACAATATCTTGATATTTTGAAAACCAGTTTTATGCTTTAAAAAGGCTGAACTACTAAGGTGTTTTCACCCTACACAGGACAACTTCCTTTATTTTCCCATCAAAGAAGTTGACCCCATCTTCTCTCTCACATCAGATTTAGAGGAAATATCATGTAGTGTGAAGGACCGTGCAGCCAACAGGTACATCAAAACAGTCGACTGAAGGCAGAGTTCCTCAATGATGGAAAGGAAAGATCCGCAAGAAAACTGCACATATTTTTAATGAATCAGGCCCTTTAAGTAGAGGTGTTTGTTTTCTCCTGTATCACTATTACCATTAGTGTGGAGATTCATACAATGGAACTTAAATCATTAAAAGCCATGACTTTCTACTACCATAAAAGTGCCATTATTACTTGCACCATAATTCACACACCATGTTATGTGACTTTACTTTTTATAAGATTGAGCTATCCCTAATGCACCCACTTACGTTTGAATTTTTTTTATAAAAAAAGCAGATTCATTGTAAAAAGCAACATTAATTTACAATCAATTATTTTTCTGTATATTTCTTATGACTATAAGTAATTATGGTATTTTTTAAAATGTCTGTGCTCACTAGTTTTATTTATCACAGAAGAAGGAAGCTGAGAGACCAGCGTCAAATCCTCGACTTGTATTAACTCTGGGGAAAGTGGTGATTTAGGGGGCTTTATACACCCAGAAGAATCTCCAGATTCTTGTTTGCATTTCTTGCTGCGAGCCTTTCCTGAAGACAAAGTTGAGGATAACAGTGCAGGTTTCTGAGTGTTGGTAGAACTGCTAATATCAGCTTCATTTTTTTTCTGACTTTGAGGTTTAGGTGAAATCTCCTGAATAAATAATAAGAAATTGATACTTTTATTTCAGTTTCTTCATTGTGGTTCTTGTATTCTACTTTGATCTTTTTTTTAGCATCTTTAGTATTCAAAAACATTTTTTCAAAAACATTTTTAAAGCAACATTTATCATTTCCAATACAAATGAAAAACAGACTCAAATGTATCAAAGTAAAAGTTGAGCAATCTGTTTGTTTTTAAAGGGACACTGCCAATGACTTTCATGCTTAAAAGTTTTTCTTCATTTCTCATTGCTTGCAATACCCTCAAAAAAAGCTTTAAAACATTATTTTCTCTTACCAACTATCTAATTTCTATTTGACAAATAGTGCATTTTGCTGTTTTTCTAATACAATAAAATCCTTTTCATGTCCATCTCTCTCTCTCTCATTACGAGCCATCATCATCAATGTTTTCGGCAAGAATAAAGAATGACTTAGAGAAGAACACTGTTGCTACTAACCAGAATGGGAAGTAGGTATGTTAGCTTTGTTGTGATCACACCACAAAACAGAAGTTTCTCAGTAAGAGTCATCAATTTAAAATAAATATTTAGAAGTTGGATGTCATTTTCCACAAATTTACTTCAGTTTTGATGAAGAATCTGAAAAGGTTGACAGTGCCCCTTTAAGGAAAGTCTTAGAACAACAAACAATGATGAAATTTGAGCACAATCCCTTTCAGTGCTGGGAGTCTGGATTTCACCACACTACTTGCTTGTGTTAATGTTTCATGAAATCGCAACTTCTAGCACCACAGGGTTAAATAGATTGCTAACTGTAAAAAAACAAGCAGATAAAATGTAGGTTAAAAAAACCAGTTTCTGAAAAGCAAAATATGCTGCATTTTCTAAAGCTGAAAATTTTCACCCTTCTTTTTAATGCATGTACTGAAATATTTAAAAACAATCCATCTGACTTTACAACAATTAGAATTTTAAATTTTTTGCTAGAAGGAGGTTCTCCTACAAGCGGAGTAATCTGTAACAGTGTTAGTATTTGCCCAAAGATGGCAGCTTGTACATATCTGAACACATGACCTCAAATTTTGTTTCATCTATTGCCCAGTTGAATATGCATCATGGTATTATGTTAGCTAACAAAACCATAATTATGAAAGTGTAAACTTTTGTTTCTAGAATGTGCGCACCACTTTCTCCAAAAAGATTTCACTCCACTGACGATTTGGGGGCATTTCCCAGTTTTCAGACCTCCGTACTTCAGAGGACTGCATTTTTGGTATTGAATAGAAACTCTCTTTTCCATTGGAACATGGGAGCTGCAAGTTCCAGTGGAAATATTAAAAAAAAAGCAGCACACACGACATACTTAAAAAAAGGGCATCCTTGCATGCTACATGAATGGCATGCTGGAAGTACCATGTAAAATTCCGGTGCAAAGTGTCCCATTCAGTTATCCCCCGTTTTATCCTTGAATCAGCTCATTATACACGTGATTTAAGTGAAGTTTATTCATTTAAATAAAATATTCCATGAACTGTAGAGTATACCTATGCTGATTACAAAAGGTATTACCAGAAATTAATTAGAGCCATAACTTTTAAATAAACAATTTTATTGTTCATCTTCACATATGTGAAAGACATTACTACAGCGTCCATTACTTTCAAATTACAAAGTTATTTAAACAAGATTTAAAAAATTAAATTAATATTTTGATAAGGTGCTTAACCTCTTAACAAGGACAAACTAACATTAAAAAAAAACTTAATGAATTAAAGTTATTCATCTAAGCAGGTCTTGCTCAAAAGGAAATATAACATTACATAACCCTAATACACTTAAATAAACTACTGAATCTACATGTAATAGTCTGAGGTTTTTGGGTTTAAGACAGTTGTAAACTAAAAAAAGTTATAAATATAATTTCATCAGCACAGTATGTTTTTGGCTGTTGGCCTGAATATTACTGTGTCCTGTATTACATTATTTAAAAACACACTACAAGACATTTACCCAATCAGTATTACAGTGGTAGCAGACAGTACACCTCTGTAATTAAGGGCTGTCAGCTTTGCCATTTTAGGGGTTTATAACTCGGCCATTTTAATTTGCATTTGGGCTGGAATTTAGCAAAAAAAAATTTGAGCTCAGACACTCCCACCCCGACTTAATCAGTTTATGTTTGATAGGTTTTTTGTTTTTCTTTTCAGTTAGAAGAAAGGGGCGAAGTACCGGTAGTACATTTGTTGGGTTTTGGATGCTTTTTTTGTTTAAGAACACAACTAAAACAAGTATTTTCAAAAATGTTTTGCAGACCATTAGTCAGTGAATGGTGACAGTCCCTTCTGGATTTTTTGTTATTATTTCTAATCAACAAAGTAAAAATAGAAACAGCCGAGTTATTTTAGATTAAGAAGTTACTATTCAGAAGTTTCTTTTAATATGCACTGTAATCTATACTGTTGCATACAGTCTTAAGTGACAAAATCCCATTTATTTCAATGGAACTCTGCACAGTAAGATTTACAGTGTAATGATTCTTCCAGAAATGTCATGCTGTCAGACATCTCACAGTTTTTTGCACACAGAAAGTATTATACAAAAGTACTAAGAAATTATAGCATCTTTAATATGCAAAGATTGGAAAAGTGGAATATCATGTCAATATATCAAACCATTATGCAAAAGATCAGTCAATGCATTGACACCTTAGTAGCTCAGAATTAACCATTACAGTGGCAGCATTAAAAGTAGAACCATAACTTTCCATTGACAGCACTCTGTATTGGATCTAAGCGTCTCAAACCCAGGGTCAATGGAAAAACCATAGCAATGCCACTATATATCAGGACTAAAGAACCAGTTGCAAGAAACAGAGTATCAAAGTTTGGGGTAGGGATTGTTTTAAGAGCGTGGTGGGGCTAGTGAAGAAAGGAAGTGCTCTTTTCAGTTGGTTTGTTTAAAACAAACCATTAAAAAAAAAAAAAAAAAAATTAATACAAAAAAGCCATATTAAAACTACATTAAGGATCTTATTTAAGCCAACAAAAGCAAAAATATCAAGATTTAAGGCTGCCACTTCATCCTTAGCTTGCTTTACTGTGCTTAGGTAGTCAGCCCTTTTAGCATGCAAGATCATGCACAATTCTGAGACTCAAGCAACACCTGAACACAATGGAATGAGCCAGAGATAGGGAGGCAACCTTCAATTCTTCAAATAAGTGGTTTTAAATCAGACCCCTAACATTAAAGTTTCTTTTTTGTATGTATTAAAATATACATCTTAGCAAAATGTATGGCTCATTGAACAGTTCATAAAACACGCACAGTCTACAACACCAATTCTTACAATAGAAAAGAAACTTCTTACAAAAGAAGTTTTACTAGATGCCAAAAACCCTGTTTCAAACCACAAATCAAATTTGTGTAAGGGTCTTTTTCTTAGCCAGTTATAGGCATGGTTTCAGCTATAAAACCTTGGGACCGCTGTTTACTAGCCTTTGATTCCTTGGAGACAGTAACTCATTTATGAAAATTAAAGTTAACACTGTCATTTGTGTCAATTTACTTGTATGCTTCTGGCTACGCAGAGATGTAAACATAAGATCAAATATTTAGTTCCCTATTGCTGTTTCTTAAGGGGCAATTTTGTTATGGATACTATATCTCCATGGCACACTCCAGTGGGAACCTTGCAAAAGAATCAAACTCTACCATTTCATACCTGCTCCAGGACTGGAGCTGTTTCTTTGTTGCCTTCCTTTTTTTCAGCACCATCCACAACAACAGCTTTGGATGCCAACAAACCTTAAGAGAAAAGTTGCACAGAGATATTTAGAATAGGTTGTTTTTTTTATTTTACCGTTTGCTATCAGCAGCTTTTATGAAAAACATAAATGTGAAAACAAATTAAAACATTTTCATCTATAAAAAGATTCTCTCTGAAACCCCCTTTTAAATAAAGACTCCATACAAGAACAAAACTTATGAGACCCTGACTACAATTCACAGGCCCTGTATTATACATGAAGATTAGCACCAGCCACTCCAATTCCACCGCCAGAGAGGGAAAAGGAGCTCTAAATTGTAATGCTATGACCCTCAATCCCAAAGCAATTGTGCTTCAAAACCAGGTCTACAGTCATAAAGTAAGTTTTCAACCTTTTGATTTTAGGAGGTTATTTCGAATTCCTTCCTTCACTCATTCCCTCCACATTTGGTCTTTGTGTGCTTTCCTAATGGTTATAAATAGGGCACTACCAAATTCACGGCCATGAAAAACACGTCATGGACCGTGAAAGCTGGTCTACCCCTGTGAAATCTGGTCTTTTGTGTGCTTTTACCCAATACTATACTTTTACCCTATACAGATTTCACGAGGGGAACCAGCATTTCTCAAATTGGGAGTCCTGACCCAAAATGGACTTGCGGGGGTGGGAGTGGGGTCGCAAGGTTATTTTAGGGCAGTGGTTCCCAAACTTTAACAACTGTGAACCGCTTTCACTAAAATGTCAAGTCTCGCGAACCCCCTCCTAAAAATGAATATTTCCAGGGATTGTCTCCTTTACCTGAGTATAAATTATAAAAAGCAATGATCTTGGAAATATAAAATTTGTTTTTAATGACATGTTTATTACACACTATTATTAATTATTATTGATCATTACAGTATTTTTATTACATTATGAAAATGGCAACACTCTTCCAAGATCTCACTTTCATAGCTTGTATCACTTTGAATAAGCCTGTTATAAGACAAGGCTCCTATGTTTCAGCAAGGAGTATCAGCTGTGAAACAGCATGAAGGTATTAAGAAGCCAACTCAAAGTGTTCCTCCTACACAAGCATTCAGGTCTTGAACAGTCCAGGTAAACAACACACGTTACAACAATGTTTAAACTTGTTCTTCATAATAATTTTAAAAACAAACCATACTAGCTGCCTATTTACTTTTAAAAACAGCAAAAAATATCCATCTCCCTTTCTAAGTCTTATAAGGAGACTTGAAGTTTAAATCTCCTCAGTGTGATAGATATGCTTGCTTTGATCTGCTTAGCTCTTGGAAGTCCAGGGGCTCTGGGCTGCTGGTCCCGTGCTGCCCGGGGTCCCTACGGACAGCTCTATCCGCCATTAGGGAATTTTTTCCCCCGAGAACTCCCTGTAACATTTCACAAACCCCAGTTTGGGAACCACTGTTTTAGGGGAGTCACGGTCAGTTGCAGATTAGCCACTTGGTCAATGAGGCCCCAGCCAATTGGGGCGCTCCAGAAAAGTGGGCACCCCCACGCCCCGCTCTACCCACCCTGCGCTCCTGCTGGGGAACAGGGTTGGGGCATGGGGGCTTGCCCCACTCTGCCCGACCGGCGCTCCTACCGGGGAGCAGGGGAAGCCCCCGCGCCCTGACCCCTCCCCGGCAGGAGTGGGGGGGGGGGGGAAGGGAGATGGGGGCAACTACAGTTGGAAGGGGTGTGGAGGGGCTCCCACTTGTTCTGGCCCTGGGCCCCAGAAAAGCATAATCCACCACTGGTCACAGTATTGTCACCATTACTTCAGTGCTGCCTTCAGAGCTGGGCAACCAGAGAGTGGCGGTTGTTAGCCAGGCACGCAGCTCTGAAGGCAGCGCCCCACCAGCAGCAGCACAGAAGTAAGGGTGGCAATACCATATCATGCCTCCTTTATTTCTGCGCTGCCGCCTTCAGCGCTGGGCAGACAGAGTGGCGGTTGCTGACTGAGGGCTCAGCTCTGCAGGCAGCAGCACAGAAGTAAAGGTGGCAATATCATACCATGCCATCCTTACTTCTGCGCTGCTGCTGACGGCGGCTCTGCCTTTAGAGCTGGGCTCCTGCCCAGCAGTCACCACTCTCCAGCTGCCCAGTCTGAAGTCAGCACCGCCGCCAGCAGCAGGGTAGAAGTAAGGGTAGCAATCCCACAACCCCCCCCTACAATAACCTTGCGGATCTCCCCCACACACACCTCCTTTTGGGTCAAAATCCTTACAATTACAACACCATGAAATGTCAGATTTAAATAGCTGAAATTATGAAATTTATTATTTTTAAAATCCTATGACCGTGAAATTGACCAAAATGGCCTGTGAGTTTGGTAGGGCCCTAGTTATAGGTTACAGTTGCAGAGTTCCCATCAAAGTTTGCCTGTTATGTATTCTCATCTCTTTAACAGGCCCATGAAAATCCTGTTTGGACTAAGCAAAACATTGAAGCATCTAACACAAGGAAAAATCTTACAAAGGTGGGTGGATAGACTAGATCAGAGGTTCTCAAACTGTGGTCTGCAGACCACCAGTGGTCCGCGAGCTCCATTCAGGTGGTCCACTGATAGTTCCCTCTAAGGTGCACACCTGGGCGGCCGCACATGAGAAAATGAAGGGCCAACCACCTAATTAGTGGAGCCGCGCTAGTGTGGCTACACTAATTAGGTGCTTGGACCCTGGAGAAGATGCACGTGTAAAGTGAGGTGGTGGGCTTGGGGGGAAATAGGGTATAGGTGGGAGGGGGCAGTGGGATGAGAAGAGGGGGTGGAGGAAATTTGGGACGTGCAGGGCTGCAGTGGCCAGAGAAGGAGGCGATTTTCCCCAGCTCCAGGGCTGCGGCTGCCGGGGAGAGACGCCCCCTCCTTCCCAGCCCCAGGTCGGGGGCTGCTGCGGCCGGGGAGAGAGAGCACATCCATCGCATTAGAAAGGTAAGACTACAGATATTAAAATATGAGTTGTGTGTGCTTTCGTTTGTAGAACAAAAAAACGATTATTAAGGTTTTTTTTTTAAGATAGTGCTTTTATCCAAAGCGCTTTACAATAGTTAGCTAATGGTACAAGTGGTCCGTGGAAAAAAAAGTTTGAGAACCACAAGACTAGACTATCTAATCAGAATTTTCATTCTCTATGATTTAAATAATAGGGACTCCAGGTGACCCTGATAATAGGATCAATGGGAAACTAGTAATTTAAAATAATGCTAGTTCTTCATTCACAAATCCATATATAAGACTACTAATATACATTTAACAACCAGACAATAGAAACAGCCAACAGTTTTAAACTTGATGTCCAGAATTGTTTTTATTTATGTATTTATTTATTTATTTCCCCCCCCCCCCTCATTTTAGACACAGAGCTTGTTGTTGCCCAGGCAAAAACTAGGTGTTTCAGAGCTGCTTTGTCTGGGAACTTTTACTTTATTACTTAATATCTCTACTAAGTAATGTTGGTGAGGAGACCCAGCCCGCTTGAACGTGCATAAAGGAAAACTAAAGCAGAGGCAGCAAGGTATCTTCGAAGTCTGATAGTCTTCTCCTGCAATCTGTGGCCCCAAGAAGAAGCTACCTCTTAACAGAGATTGTTATCCAAACTGAACAATCTACAAGATATAGCTACTGCATTCCATGGAAAATTAAATACCCTCACAATCCATTCAGAACACACGAAACTGGAGGCATATCACTTAGTGAACTCTGGGCTCTCCTAAAGTAACACATTTAGAACCCTGGAATACTGCAAATCCATCAGTAACCCAGATGACTTTTCATTAAGAAGTTGTAAAAAGCGATGAAGAGTCCTGTGGCACCTTATAGACTAACTGACGTATTGGAGCATAAGCTTTCGTGGGTGCTCCAATACGTCTGTTAGTCTATAGGGTGCCCCAGGACTCTGTTTTTTTACAGATCCAGACTACCACGGCTAACCCTCTGATACTTGACACCATTAAGGAGTTGTTATCAAGCTTCTGTGCCCCACAAGGATCTACTACAGGAAACTATTATATTCCTTACTATGTGTGTTACATCAGTTTGATGGATTTTTTTTTTAAATTAACCAGAACATTGTCTCCAATCCAAGATGTGCAAAGACATTACTTAAAAAAACAAATTAATCAATCATGAATTTACTGCAAAGCAGAACCCCACTAATTTGCAATACTGAATGGAAGTCATCATGGAGTTTATGTAATTCATAAGTTAACAAAGAAGACCTCAATTCTGCAGCTTGCTCAAAACAGGAGGAGCCCTGCACTTATGTGAGTCCCAATTAACATGCATAAGTGCACAGATCCTTTCGTATAGAAAAAGTTGCAGGGCTGGGACTTAAGTAAACCAAAATAACCATTACAAAATGTACTGTTTAATTTTACAAATTTAGTTTAAGTTTATGGGAGACAACTTGAAATAAAAAAGCAGGTGCATCATCTCCATTTTGTCTTCATTCCTGTTTCTTACCTCTGGAGTAACTTTTCTACAAATGAAGCTCTGAACAAAGGAGCGGATGTGGATGTGTTCTAGAGGGACTTTCAAACCAGCACTCACCAATGCTGCTAAGAACCGGATATATGGACTTTGAAGTCTCTGTATGTATCTGACTGCCTTACCATTTAATAACTCTTCTTGTTCTTCCTTTTTTCCTTATAATAAACCTTTTGCTTTAGACACTAAAGAATTGGCTGGCAGCATGGTATTTTGGGTTAGATCCAAACGAATACTGACCTAGTAACGTGGCTGACCCCAGAAGAACATTTTGTATAGAGAGCAGAGTTTTCTAAATAACTTCTGGACCTATGTGCAGATTGGGAGCCAGAGAACTGGAATGCAATAAAGGGGGCTGTGTAATTTTTTTTTTTTCTTCTTTTTTTGCTTCTTGATAACCAGTGTGAGGAATCAGAAGCACTGTTTGTGACTGGCTGGTGAGTTTAACTTCAGTGTTAACCACCAGTTTGGGGCCTATCTGCTCTCCCTTTTGCAGCCTGCCCTGATCTTGGCATTTTCAGCGAAGGCTGTCCCAGGCACACCAGGTCACAGTTCTTTATTTATTTATTTAGTTACTGTACACTTGGTTACCCCTTTAATACCTCTGCATAGTAACATAAGGTATACATTCTTTTAGAAATTATGAAGTCTTTTCTAGTGCTTCAGTGCATTAATAAATGCTTATGCTTTTTAAACTTTCTTTTAAGACTCTTCCTAGTCTCCTTCCAGCAATGCAATTGCCATTACTTCATAAAAAACTGGGACAGAATTTTTGGTGGTCTCCAAAGCCAGTGGTATTGTTAATCCACTGATCTACTAGCAATGATTCAGTGTGCGTAATATACACAGAATGCCACATCCAGAGCCCATGTAGATAACATTCCTCATACAATAAAGGGAATTATCAGGAGATAAAAGGTGTTATAAACTAATGAACACACTTGTTCCAGGAAGAGGTCTATTCAGAATGATCAAATTATCATGACATTGAATTGAAGACATAGGTCAAATCACAGACCTTACGTCAAAATCTTGGAACAGGGTTGGCTTTATTACTCTTTGTGTAGTGCTTCGAGATCGTCAAAAACGATAACTGCAAAGTATTAATATAATAAACAGACATGTACTGATCTACCATAGCACTCTATGTACAAGCATAAACATTTGGATATGTTAAAAAGTAATGATGTTCTCAATAAAAAGGAAATTTACCAGTGATCTTGTTAAGACGAGCTCTCTTTGCCTGAAATGAGTTGCCTAGATTACTTTTCCTCTTGTGCGATAATGTGCTCTCTGCCCGCACAAACGCCATCTTAGGAATGTCCACTACTGGGAATCCTACTTTTAAAGAACAGACATGGAAGAGTTCATTTACAAATTCACATTTCATAAACATTTCTTATCAACTGTAAATATTTCAATGCAAAATATATTCTAAAATGAATTAATAGACTTTTATGTGTCATAACTGGCAGTTTAAAGATTTACAATTAACAGTACACAGAAAAATATTGACTTACAACTTTGAAATTTCAAGGTAACAGATATTAACTTTGTTGAAATGAACATCAGGATTTACTGATTCAGAGGTAAAAATCTAGATAGCCCTTAAAACATGGAAACATATGTATTACATTGTCTTCAAACATATCTAGAAATCTCCATTATAACCATGAACCTTTAGAATTTAAGTTAAAAAAAAAAACTCTTAAGGGAAAATGAAATAAAGAGATCTAGAAAAATAAACTACTGATCTCTTCTGAGCCACTTAGGAAGCAGAAATTTGCACATAAATCTAAATAATTAACACTGCTCCAGACTTCAGTATTGAAGTCTACTAAGATACAAACACCATCTTCCATTGGCAGTATCATTTTGCAATATGAACAAAAGAGATTCTGAGGCTAAGAGTAACTGGGCAGGCAGAAAAAACAGTACACCTCTACCCCGATATAACGTGACCCGATATAACACGAATTCGGATATAACGTGGTAAAGCAGTGCTCGGGGGAGGGGGGGAGAGCAGAGCTGCACACTCCGGCGGATCAAAACAAGTTCGATATAACGCGGTTTCACCTATAATGCAGTAAGATTTCTTGGCTCCCGAGGACAGCGTTATATTGGGGTAGAGGTGTATTTGCAGCCTTTAGAAAAATAAGAACTAGAATATAGTTTGTACCGAACGTTTCACTAGATGTAGGCTCCTCTTCCTTTTTCTGGACTTCCTGTATGATTGTAGAGGTTGAGGTTTCTTCCTTCTTTGAAGGTACTTTAAACCATTTTCTCTCCTCTTTATCTTTATTGCTGTTTGCACTGGTCCGAGGTTTACTTCCTGCTTTGTTCTTGGCTGCTGCAGCAGCAGCAGCTTTGACCAAAGCTATCCAATCCTCCAAAAAGAAAACAAAGGTGGAGGAGCATTAGTAGCAGTTTGCGACATTCAAACAGAATCCATTTACAGATAGTGAGCAATCTCATCCAGAAATTGCCAAGTCCATTTATGTTTAGTTTTATGACTATTGCCCATGATTCAGTAAAATGTACTTCCCAAATTGCCTACATATTGTAACTAGAATCTACCTCGTGGATTTAAAAAAAAATAACAAAAACACTGCATATGGAAATCTCTCTCTCTGATTAGCCTTTCAAGCACTATTGTGCCATAATAACTAATCTGTATGCTATAAGAGTTACAGAAATACAGGAACTGTCATACTGGAACAGGCCATTAACTCTGTTATCCTGTCTCTAGCTGTGACCCTCACTAATCGAGCTATTTCAAATGGAAGACCAATCCCTCTGTGCCCCATACATGTCTTGCAAACTACACAATCCAAGGACAGGAGAATTCTTTCTAACCTAAGCCGTGGATCGGGTAATGACCTGAAGCAATGGTAACTCTGGTACAGAAATTTCTAGAATAACTGCAAATACTATTCTTACTGTATTAAATTTTCAAGCTTTATCCAATAATCTCAAATGGCTCTATAAACAGCTAATTAACGGTCACAATCCACCTGGAAGGTAGGAAGAGATTATTACCATTTTAGAGATGGGTAGGTAAACTGGCACACAGGGAATTCAAGTGACTTGCCCTTGGCCACACAGTGAGCAGTAGCAGAACCTAGGTGTCTTGACCCTGATCCCCTCTTCTAACGACTTGACAACTCTACCAGAGTAAGCCATTTGTCTTAACATCTTGGAGCAGTGTTTTCCATAGAAAAATTCTGTTACATAAAAACAATTGTATTCACCAACTGAATATATTTTTAAACTTTTTGAATGAAAAGATTTATTATAGACCATCTGACTGTTTGATCTCATTAATGTTTTATATGTAGGTACGTATGTTATGTTTAAATTGTACTGTGTGCGCATGTGCATGAAAGGTGTTTGCTCTAGGGATATTCTAAGACCACATTTTCTTCTCTGTTTGGTGGAGACAGCACTCAGTAAGTAGTGAAGTATTTCCTTTATTCATTTAAAATGTGCTGTATTTAATCTGGATTGTTTCCTTGCTACTGTATTATGGGATATATTAAAAAACAGTACATGATAGATATATCTCCATATATAAAGCCAATCTCAGAGCTGGAAGGGACCCGGAAAGGTCATTGAGCCCAGCCCCCTGCCTTCACTAGCAGGAACAAGTACTGATTTTGCCCCAGATCCTTAAGTGGCCCCCTCAAGGATTGAACTCACAACCCTGGGTTTAGCAGGCCAATGCTCAAACCACTAAGCTATCCCTCCTCCCTTTCACTCTTCCAATCATACTTCATTTCTTTCTAAACTAAACAATCCCACTCCCTTTAATTTCTTTACATATGGAAACCTTTCCATCCAACACCTCTACCAGTTTTTCCAATTACCATTCAGTGGACCTTTTCTATTTTCTGTGCCCCCTTTAAGGTGTCATGGGGACATACCTTCAGTTAAAATCTTTTTTCTGCATTATTCTCTATCCCTTCTTCATACAGCCCAACCTTTAATTCACATTTCTAGCACTGTTTTGCACTAAATATGCATCTCCACTGTGTAATAAACTACACATTTTGTGACAGTGATAGTTTCAACATATCAATAGTAAGCAAGGTCCCTTTTCTAGGGCATTAGACACGGATGCAAGAAGATCAAGTAACTTTCCTGTGAAGCTGACTGTTTCTTCTCTATGACATTATTTGCTTCACATTCTCCCCTTATTCTGCAGTCCTCAGGATAAGTTAGTTATGTATCTGTCTGAATATCATTAACTTAGTATTCACTTCCACTGATTTAGCGAATACCAACTACACATTAAAAAGACAAAGTCACTGCCCAAAAGAGTTTGAATCTCTTCTGAGCTAACCTACAAAATTAATTGTAAAAGCGTAGACACGCGGATCTTCAACAATGTATACTATACTCATTTGCGCCGGATGACAAAATTGAAGAAATCCTTCACTTAATGCTACTATATGAAGCTGCACCATTATTTATACAGCACCAGAGATATGGATGGTACTTTATAGATGGGAAAGAAAAGACAGTTCTAGTAACAAAGAGCTTACAATGCAAGAGGCACAACATAGGAAAACAATAGTAAAAAGGAGAAAGGAAGAGATAATGTCATGATGATACTTGTAGTTTACATATGCTGGTAGACCCACTTCTACTATTTAAATTTGTATTTACTTAGTGCAGTTTAGGTCAACAAGTTGATAGATGTGAGCATGTGATGGAACGTACAGATTCTTTCGTGCCCCATAGGTGGCACTGCCCCAGTGATGTCCATAAGTGGGGGTCCTGCTGAGTCAGACAGTGGCATGGTGATTTTGGGGTTAAATCCCAGCAAGGTTTCTAAGGTCAGGCTTTCAAATTCCCATATGAAAGTGCCACCCTGAGAGGAGGGCGACTGGGGCTTGGTTTCTACCTATACTTGTGCACAAGCTTTTTTTTAAGCTCAGAGCCATACAAAGTTTTGAAGGTGCAGGTAAGGAGGAACCACATGGAGGCTGTATGACTAGAAGCCAAGACGGGAAGATCTGGAGACAAGAACTGTCCTATTTATATTGTTTTGTGTTTAACGACTGTTATACATAATGAAGGAAACTGGCTAGAGACTTTACTAGTCTATTTTTATTTTGGTTGAGTGCCCTATCACAGATAATTTCATGTGTAAGAAACTAAGGGATATATTTTTGATAAGCACAGAAATTCCTGTTCGGAAAGAAAGCATCTTCAAATGTAAGCTCAGAGTTTATTTACAAGCCTTTATAAAACTTGTATAAGGAAAAATAAAGAGAAGAAGAAGAAGAAAGGTAGACTCTAAATCTGAATGAGTTTGAAGTCTTTCTTGAATTGGGATTGTTACCAGGTTTCTAACCTAACAGCCAGCCACAATACTGAGATGTAGCCAGACTCTCAGTAACCTGTCATTCAAATAATTTTAATCACATCAGTAACAGCAGCTTTTTCGGCTTGCACTGTATATACAAATTCCAGGATTCAGTTATTACCAAGTCAGAACGGAGCAATCTCAAGTATAGTTCTCATGAAATAAGTTCATCCCCTTCCTCCCCAGTGCTCTGAGTAGCCATTATAAGTCACTTTGTTCTGATTACCCATTGCCTTCAGAATTCCCTATGATCAAACTGCAGCCAACATGGCGGCCTCCACTTCTGAGCCACAATGTTCACCTCAAATGACGTTTTTTCCCCTCAGTATTTCCTCTTTGCCACTTAAGGAAGGCTTAGTTCCTTTCTTTCTCCTCCTACCTCCACTACAAACATTTGTTTAATTAACCTGTCCAGGCCTATATGGGGCAACAGAGTAATAGGCAGCAGTCAGAAGATAAAGCAGCAGCTCCGGTTTTGGACAAATGGGTGGAATTCTGAGAAAAGTCAAAGCAAAAGGATTTGCATAATAACTTATCATTAAGGAAATCACTGCACTCTGGTTAAAAATGGCCCTTGCTAGAGTTCAGGGACTGGCATACTGCATGATTATATAGCAAACCATACAGTCATTACAAAAATCAGATCAACTAAGCCAAACTTCATGAAACTGCATAATAAGGAAATAAGTTAGCAGGAACCATCCAGCATCCCTATACATTGATTGGCTAGATCAATTGCATTTTAAATATAATTAATTTTATAATCTTATAAACTGCAACAGTGGGAAGGCAAAAAGCAGTAGCATTTCTAAAATCCATCCCTTCTGCCAACAGCTGGATTCATGTCTTGCCACCTCTCTCTTCAGCTATCACAACTACCAACTCTTCACTTCTCTATCTAAAATACGGCAGTTATCTTCCTCTTCTGGCACTCCTACCACATTATCCTTCCCACCATGCACATCCACACGCACATCCCTTTCTAGCTCACTGGCTGTTTCGAAATCAAGACTGGATTCCTTGCTCTCACGTTCAACACCCCACACAGCTCTGCCCCACCTATATCTCAGCTCTTGTTTTCTCTATCATCTCTTCTTGGTCTCTGTCCCAATTGTGCCTTTTTTCCTCAGCTTCCTTGTCCTATGTACCAAGTTCCCTCCCTCTCCTTCAAATCCCTCCTCAAAACTCACTTCTTTTGGTTCGATTTCCGTCACTAATCTCAGCTCCGGCGCTATCTGCTCCCTCTCGCGCGCCTAATTATATTGAAGATAAAACAAAAAAACATGAAACAGAACAAATAAGTTATCTGAATTATTTGTAAGTGCTCCCCAAGGGCAGTTTTCATTCTCCCCCTTTTCCATTTCTTCTCTTCCCCACCTCAGTTGCATTTCTGTCTAAATTTTAAAACATAGCTAATCCAAGCAGGAACCCGGTCTGTAGTCGCCCTATAAATAAGAATACAAAAACGTTTGTATAGTTTTTGTTTTTGCCTTTCCACCCTCACAGCTGAAACTTTTGAAGAAACACAAATACTGTAGTATTAAAAAAAAATTTACTTAGAATGTTTCAAGTTCTACAGTATCACTCACTTTAAGAGACAATGTGAACTTAAAAAAGAATCACATTTCCATCTGAAAATATTACACCTATTTTTGTTACAAATAACTCCAAAGATTACTGGTATAGAAAAATAAAAAAAATAGTCTCTTCTTCAATGTGCTTAATTTGTGCATTTGACAATACTTTGGGTATAACCACTTTCACTGTTCTAATGGTCACTTGCATCACTCATACACTGCTCTTAGGTACACCACAAGAGATGACACAAATAACAAAGGTAGAAGAAAAAATCCTTATACAAAAATGTTAATGAATGTTATATTTTATATGGACTCATTATTTTAAAGGTGCCAGAGAAATGAATTTGTAGTCAACTTTTAGTGAATTAAAAATATCAAAACGTTGCCTCTGTAATTCTCAGGTCAGCTTGCACACTAATGGACAAATTATTTTTGCACACATTCAACATTTTCAGGAAAAAAATGTTGCATGTTAATACCTTACTATTATTTTAAAAGTAATACAATTTTAAACCTAAATGCCAACTCTCTATACAAGTATTTTGGGGAGGGAAAGGGGCAGGAGGGGGAGAAATCACAACAGGAAAAAAGTTCTGGGTCTGAATTTAACAAATAGTATCACAGGTTCATCTGATGCATGACTTTCATATCAATCAAATTATGTTGGGGGGTATTCTTTGAGAAATCATACATAAACCTATGCCTGTCAAATAATTCCTGGTAAGTGCCTTCTTTAGAATAAAAGAACAATTTTAGTTTGAAACAAAACTTAGTCTTAGATAACTTTGACCTTCAAACCAAGCTTAGGCTGTATTTTTATTTTTACAACAAAAATACTTTTGAAATAAAAATGGATATTTTTGCCATAGCATAATAAATTTACCTAGCCTCCTGTCCAGCAGTTATATTACTACTTAAAAAATGAAACCCGGAGCCTGCTTTGAGACCAAGAGATTTGTATTCCTGCCTCTGATTTGGGGGACTTAGAAACGTCAAGGTTAATCTCATCTTTCATTTTAAATGTGAACATTTCCTAGCCTGTGTAGAAATCTAAATTAATCGCCAAAAATACAAGTTTGTCCCAGTGATTATTCCTCAAGATCTCCACTATAGCCACTCAGGTTTGGCCTCAGACACATGAAATCCAACACCACAAGTGTCTCAATAGTTGAAGATAAGCAGAATAATTTATTGTGCTTATAAGAGTGCCATTTAGGCTGCTATCTAGGGCACTAGCACTCCTACAGACTTCCTCCTGTCACTCGCTGGTTATTCCAACTGAGCTTTTGTTTCTCAGCTGAGAAGCCAAAGTGACCTTTAGCTACCAAGTAGTATCTCAATAGTGCAACAGACGACATGATTTAGTGGAACAAGCAAAGGACTAAGAGCAAGGAACTTCTGAACTCTAATCCAAGCTCACTATTCTTCTTTATTCAAGTCGCAGCCTCCCTGCCTAAGTTTCCCTATTTGTAAAATCGAATGAAATAATCGAACTTCTTACCTCATTGGGTCACACAATTAATGTTTGTACAGAAACTCACAGAATGTACATAACCATCCAGCAAGAGGCTGATGGTAATGGGACTATTAAAAAAAAAATGGGGGGGGGATTAAAGTCTGAAGATGCCTCAAAATAATCCACTGCCTGTCCTTCTCCGAAGTCCTAACTTTCTTTGCATGATTGTCATATTATGCTTTAAAGCTCTCAGTTACACAGAAGCATAAGCAGAATAATTTATTGCGTTTATAAGAGTGCCATTTGGGCTGCCATCTATGGCACTAGCACTCCTACAGACAAATTATTGTTTAAAAGGCCCTCCCATTTCTCCATTTGAAAATAGTCATATAATAACCAAACCAAGTAATTTATTCATTTTTATAAGTCATTTTCCAGAGCAGATTAGACATTTGAATTCTGCTCTTCCAAGAACAATTTCTTGAAAAACTGGGGATTATAACTATTTGCGTTTTATCAATTTACTCGCTTCTTTTAGCAAGTTTCAGACAATCATTTCATTTTTTTAAAATAGCTAAAATTTCTCATTACCAGCACAATTACTCTAAAAAGATTATTGCTCAAAGCAGGCTTCATACAAATTTGGAGACTGGATAAAACTTGGATAAAATTCCTAAGTATTTAAGTTAAAATCCTGCTATTGATCTTAGATTGTATCTCATAACCCGCCTCCCTTACTGGAAGGGTGCTACTCTCTTCTGTGACGGCATTGAGACTGTTACAGATAAAGGAATATCAGCCCACCTCCAAAAGGTTTGGCATAGGGAGATAAAAAAATGAACCAACTGTGAATTAATAGAAGAAGGTGGTAGAAATCTGACATTGTAACAAATCCACCAGCAGCGGCCCACTGATGGGCTAAGGCCTCTTCTAAAGGGCCATAAAGACCAAGGAGGAGAGAACCTGTTAGGTCCTATGTGGTCCTGGGTTGGGACCACTGGAAAGAGAACAGTCAAGGAACAGATGAGCCAGTGAGGAGAGCATACAGCACTCAGAGGTTTCATAATTGAAGTGACATCACTAGCACAGCACATGCTAAGGCAGCCCCTGCAGTTAAGAACTGGTGAACCAACATATTGAGGGACCTAAAGAGAAGCCAGCAGCAAGTTTAAAATCATTTGTGTTACATGGCCCTTCCTGCATGGGGCATTCAGCAGTTCTCAGGTCACTGTTAATATCACATGCCCTGTTTAGTAGTCAACACAAACAAGCAAGAAAAGACACCCAATATCCTCACCTGCCCTTTGGCATCCTCAGGCATAGATTTGATATGCATCCTTTTTAGGCATCGAATAACTCCATCATAGAACTGTACTGTGAAGGTTCCTAAAACAGGATTGATGCAATCACTATGAGCAGTTAGAAACATACCTACCTCACTACTTCCCCAAAATACTACAAATACACAGTCATTTCAGACCCAGTCCTGCATGTGACATCAGTGAGTGCTTTGGCTCTGCAAATACTATAAGATTAAGCATCTATTTAAAATTCTTCCCTTCATAGTTACAGTCACATATCCTCCTTGGATCACATCAAGATTAAAAGGGACACAATCAAGACAGAAGTGCTTAAAAAACCCTCTTTATTCACAATGAAAAACTCAGTGTTGAGTTCTATGGGACTATAAGACAAGCGCATAAAGTTACTGAGATATGTGTTTGTGGTTTCAGGACCTTGGACAGTTGAACTGTAAAACTTATTTTATATGATTACATCCTTCATTTCTCACAACTTGGACAATAAGTAGTGCTTCATTTTTGTTTATAAATTTCCAATTTATTAATCCAATGATGCCACATATTATCAGTACATTTAAACCCACACCCAAAAACAATTCTCATTAGTTTTTAAATACAATAAAAGCATTGCAGTAGATTTAAAGACAAAACAAAGCAAACATCAAAACTACTTTAAATTTTATGCCTAAACTAGCTGGCATTTTCCTTTTAACATTGCATTTACTTTATCTTATTTCACGGATTACCAAAGCTCAAAACTGAGATTTTGAATGTTTTCTAGAAGAATTGAGGTACTGTAAGCATATAAATGTAAATCCAAACCAACAGTACTGTGAAGGGTTCTATAATATTGAGGCAAGGATATTCATCTCGCTACTATAAATGAAAGTTACATTACTATTGAGTGGAGGAGGTACCGCAAGTTTTTAATTTCATAGAAATGAAAGATGGTAAATGCTCACAAGATCAAACCCATTCCTCCCCTTATAGAATAGCAATACTTCCTACAGTATATTTAACGTAGTGAATAAAACCGTATGTAAACACATTTTAATTTTAAAACAGGAGTATAGCAGTGTTCCTGGTTAACAAACAGAAGTACTTACAGATGCATTGTATTTATATACATACCCTCCTTGTTAATTGCTTCAATCTTAGCAGGATAATATCGACAGTCTGTCCAACGAGCTAGCACCTCTTCTCCAGGTTTAAAATCCTATTTTAAACATTTTTAATTGTTAATATCTTGCCGTGCAAACCTTTCCTAAACAAACTTAAGTTTTGTAACTTAGCGATATTTACCTTGAAAAATAATTAATACCATTAGGTTTGGCAGAATTCAATTTTTACTTTTTATAACTTTGACAAATAATATTGATCTTTATTTTTAAGCATTTTTAAAACGTTTAGTGATCAAAATTTTGACAATTCTTGAAGGGTGGGGGTCAGACAATTATTTAATGACAGTAGCTGCTGACATTCATAAAGTTAAAAGCTTTGTAACTGTTAAAACACAAATTACCTATATCAAGTCAAAATATACTAATTAAAATTTACAAAGTAAATATCTTTAAGTCCTCAAGCAGCTTTTTTTTTTTTTTTTTTTTTTTTTAAACTTTGCCTATGTGTAAATTTTGATCTTAGGGCTTATCGAGCCATTAATCACTGTTAAACAATAATAGAATAACATTTATTTAAATATTTTTGGATGTTTCCTACATTTTCAAATATATTTATTACAATTACAACACAGAATACAAATATGAATCTTTAGCAAATCTGGCATGTAAATACTTTGCAATGCCATGCAAATGCCTGTTTTCACTTTCTAGTGACATTGTAAATAAGAAGAGGGTAGCATTATCTCCTGTAAATGTAAACAAACTTGTTTGTCTTAGTGATTAGCTAAACGAGAAGTAGGACTGAATGGACCTGTAGGCTCTGAAGTTTTACATTGTTTTGTTTTTCAGTGCAGTTATGTAACCAAAAAAAAAAAAAAATCTATATTTGTAAGTTGCACTTTCACAAGAGATTGCACTACAATACTTGTTTGAGGTGAATTGAAAAATACTATTTCTTTTATCATTTTTACAGTGCAAATATTTGTAATCAAAAATAATATACACTTTGATTTAAGTTACTACACTGAATACAATATGTATGAATATGTATAAAAACATCCAAAATATTTAATAAATTTCAATTGGTATTCTATTGTTTAACAGTGCGATTAAAACTGCGATTAATTGCGATAAATTTTTGAGTTAATCACCTGAGTTAACTGATTAATCAACAGCACTAATTATCACTGACGGAAATACATTTTCATCCGTTTGTGTTTTTATGGTGAAATTGATGTTTGCAGGCATTAACTGATAAAAATCTAATCCTTCCAGGCCTAAATAAAATAATTTAGGCAAGGAGTCAGAAAAAAATTAACTTGTTACTTACAACAAATTCATCATCATCTTTTAGCCCTTCTTTCCTTAGTGCTGGTCTTTCCAGGGGTCGTAATCTATTGCTGTCCCAATAAATCCACTCATCATAGCGATGACTCCAACGTTCAAAATGGACCAACATCTTCCCCTCTTCATAGTCTATTTTCTCAATGCGAGATGGATACCTTGAACAACAACAAAAGGAAAGGTGTCAATTGTGCAACTTTTTCCAGTAATGTTTTGCATAAAGACGTACTCATGTAACAGTTTAAACTACTTTGGTGGTGTTAGCTGCACCATCATTTGGTACTAAGAATCAGTTTGGATTTGAAAGAAGTTTTAAACATGTTAAATTGTTGATATGACAATACCTAGCTTCAAAATCCTCTACATACATTAAAGATGGGTCACTGTTCTGTCTTAGGGTACGTCCAGACTACCCGCCGAATCAGTAATCAATCTATTGGGGATCGATATATCGCGTCTCGTCTAGACGAGATATATCGATCCCCGAACGCGCTTCCGTCGACCCCGGAACTTCACCAGGGCGAGCAGCGGTAGCGGAGTCGATGGGGGAGCTGCGGCCGTCGATCCCGTGCCGCAAGGACCTGAGGTAAGCCGAAATAAGATATGTCGACTTCAGCTATGCTATTCCCGTAGTAGAAGTTGCATATCTTACATCAACACCCCTGCCCCCCCCCCCCCCGCCCCAGTGTAGACCAGCCCTTACAGCCATACAATTGTGAAAATTCAGATTTAAGGCTCAAACTACTAGGTAATGTTAAGATGCATGCCTTATTTGGGTTAAATATTGGAAGTTTCATGCTTAGCTTTGTATTCATAATTTTGTTGATTAAAGCAAGAACAGACGGGTTTGTTTCTTTTCCTGGAGGGATAGAGGGGTGGTGAATTGGCTTTAAAAAAAAATAAATTCATTACTTTTAATCTAATAAACTAATAAATGTTCCACATACTTGCTTCATTAATTTCAGGCACATCCAAGCTGCTAACTAATCAAAAACAATTGGAGTGGACAGAATATTCCTTTTGAATCCAATCTGTTGACTAATTTGCAGATCAGCTCCACGGACTTTGTCGCTACCGAATCTAATGCACAGTCATTTTTCAATATTTATATTTTTAAAATTGCACATTTATTAAAAACAAAAACACCAGTATTAAGGACTGTGGGTTCTAATTGCCCCTCAAACTTTACATATAATCAGTAGAATCAACTACATGTGGCCCTCAATCAGAACAACTCTTCATACCTAAAGCTAGAATTTAACATGGATTTTAACTACCCCCTACTCTGGGATTTGTATAACCTGTATTAAGTTTGGCAAAGAGATTTCCCATTTTTCAAATCTTTATAATCAGGGTGGTGCATTTAGATTCCACAAGAATCAAGCCACATTATTTAGTTTGTTTTTTTAAGGGCTATTTTGGCTTTAGGGAGCCACTAGTTGGGCAGAAATAAGGCAATATCTCGTCTTCTCACAGAATGCCCACCACCAATATAACTAGATTACATTATTTCAGTTCCATAAAGTGCATGCAAGACTGGTGTGCTAAAAAGAGAACGAATACATAAGTGGATCTGAAAACACAAAGCACCTTCTAAAACTATCTGGTGGATTTTTTAAGTTTAAGAAATTTCCTCCCACGTTAATATTTTGGGAATCCAGGTTAACCTAGAAACAATTTCTTGGGAAGTTCTACACTTCCAAAAAATAGGAGTGACAACGGAAGAGAAAACGACAAAGATCCTGGATCTACTGAAACATTTATTGAAAAGAAATGTTACCGTTAAAGAAGGGCTGCCTATTTCCAAAGCAGGAGACTCAATCTACATTCTGCAACAACGAAAATGTTCCCTCAACATTAAAGGTGGCAGCTGCTGCAGTCATTTTCTATTCCTACTGCATATTCCCTTACCCTGAAGCACTGTGCCACCTGATATTGAAAGAGATACTATCAGCTTTGTTATTTTCAAATTTCTGACACAGCAACCTTTAAACAGTAAATCCTGATTTAAAAAACAAAAACACTTTCTACGAAGTTTAGGGATTTTCTCCTTCCCTGATACTTATCAAGTTATTTTTCAGCAAGAGTGGGCAAACAGCACAATACGTGCCTGGGCCCGTCTCAATTCCCTCCTCTCTCTGTGCTCATTCCGGCCTGCCTTTTCTTCATCATCAGCAACTAAGGTCTCCCAATATCTAAACTGCAGACCTGCAGAAGAATTCCAGGGTGTGAAGAACTCCCATCTCACTTGAAATTACCCTATTCTATTTTCCAGATTCCTATTGTTCCCTAGTGCCAGGAAGGTATCTAGGAAAGGAAGAAAGTCTTCCCAGATCTCAAATTTATATCACTTCCTGATCTCTTGTAGAGCTTTCCATCCCCAAAGCAGACAGAGTGTGTCCTCATCGTTGTGTCCTCATTGTTCCTATACAGTGCCTCTTCCCTATTTTGTATTGTTCTGTGGCTGGTAGATTGAAGCCTTGGCTACACTTGGGGATTCACAGCGCTGACGTGGCAGCGCTGTGAAGCGCGAGTGTAGTCGCGCCGCCAGCGCTGTGAGAGCTCTCTCGCAGCGCTGCAAGTACTCCACCTCTCCGAGAGGAATAGCTTGCAGCGCTGCGACCGAGCGTGCAGCGCTGCAGGCGCTGATTACACTGGCGCTTTACAGCGCTGCACTCGGCGGGGGGGTGCGTTTTCACACCCCTGAGCGCAGCAAGTTGCAGCGCTGTACAGCGCCAGTGTAGCCAAGGCCTTAGTTCTCTGGCTATTAGCTGTCTGGTAAAATTTCCAAGCCCTACAGGGGGTGCATGTATTGGTCTGAGCAGAACAGAGGGAGGGATAAACTGGTGAAATACAGACGTGACCATGCTTTTGGGAGAAATGGAAAACAATATGAAAGGCAGAAATTGTAAATGAGGCAGTAGAGAACACAGTATATGGAAAAAGAATGAGAGAGGAAGAAGACACTAAAGACAACTTAGTAAAAGGTGCACAACAATCTAATACAGAACAAAAAAAATGAAAGACTGAAGATAGGGATATACTGTAACAAAAAATAAGATGCTGTAAGTAGGACTGGTCGAGTATTATTCAGAAAATCTATTACTTGAACAAAACCAGTGACGTTTGTTGAATATGATATTCAACAAATATATCTGTCCGCTGGTTGATCTGCTTTAGCTGTAAGATACATTTTAACAAGTTATTAGCTAGAAAAGTGACTGACAGTATTCTATTAATATCTTTTAACTGAAATAAATGTTACATTTAAACATAATTCTGTGAAGTTATAAGGGATACCATTCCTCTGAGGTCAGAGGAGTGCAGCTGGCTGATTAGCCCCACCCACACCTGAGAAGAGAGATGGAGCTTAGGGTACGTCTATACTTACCTCCGGGTTCGGCGGTAAGCAATCAATCTTCTGGGATCGATTTATCGCATCTTGTCTAGACGCGATAAATCGATCCCGGAAGTGCTCGCCGTCGACACCGGTACTCCTGCTCCGCGAGAGGAGTACACAGAGTCGACGGGGGAGCCTGCCTGCCGCGTGTGGACCCGCGGTAAGTTCGAACTAAGATACTTCGACTTCAGCTACGTGAATAACGTAGCTGAAGTTGCGTATCTTAGTTCAAAGTGGGGGGTTAGTGTGGACCAGCCCCCAGTTACAGTATAAAAGAGGACAGCAGGAAGCGTGGGGGCAGGGGAGCATCCTGGGCTGCCTTGGTCTCTCTTTATAGGCTTATTGAAACAAATTTCGGTTAGAGTCATTCCTTAATGGGGCACACCTTCAGGAGGTAGCTCAACAGCTCCAGGACCTAGTTACCCAATGGCTATACCTGGAAGCCAAGATGGTGGTGGAGCTCATGGAAAATATTATCTTGGAACCATAGCTGCACATTCTCCTTATGGAGGTTCAAACACATCTGCCGTGGAGAAAGTGGAGACAACCAAAAGGTTCTCGGAGGCAGAATTGCCTAGGAGTTTGGACCCAAGGCCCTTCATGATCCCAATAAAAATAGGGCCAAACATGGGGAAGTGGTATGGACAAACTCTACTTCAACAGGACTTAGTCTGACCCAAAGCCACAGATCGAGAGTGATCAGTCCAGATTTCCTGCATCCATGGAGAAATCCGTACATATCCAATGGCATCTGTAATTTTGCAGCAGCAGACCAGATAGGGCACCTCCAGATAGGATCACCTACCCCAGCCAGTGATCCTGGGACACAACTGCACACATCTTCGGATCCTCCTCGGAAGAGAATCTGTTCCCTCCACCTCAGACACCCTTCAGATGCAAGAAAAGCCCCCCACACCCAGATGCCTGGGACCTATTCCCCATTGTTCACTCTGATCTTTTTGAAGTCTCATGAAGGTCCCAAGGCTCACAGAAACAGCCAAAGTCATCTCAGAAGAGAGGACGAGCCTAGGTCTGTGCCAGAGGTGACACCATGGAGCCTGAAGAAGAACTTTCCCTTACTATCAACTCCCAGGAAAAAACACCTTTTCTACCTCAGTGGACCTATTCCATTTTGTTGCCATGCCCTTTGGTTTGCATGAGGGTCCAGCCACCTTTCAAAGGCTGATGGACCAAGTGTTATGGCCCCACCTTCATCATGCTACAGCGTACCTAGATTATGTGGCGGTCTACAATCAGGACTGGCCCAACCACCTCCAGAACCTAGCAGCAGTCCTTCAAGCCCTAGGAGATGTCCATTTAACAGTAAACCTAAAGAAGTCCAGGGTGGGAAAACAGGATATGAAATATTTGGGAAATCTAGTGGGGAACAGTAAGGTATAACCCCTAATGGACAAACTTGAGGTGCTAGCAAACACCTCCATACCAAGAACTAAAAAGCGGGTCTGGGCCTTCCTAGGTCTATAAAGGTACTATAGAAGATCTGTGCCTGACTTTGCCTTATTAGCAACACCTCTTACTGACCTCGTGAAAAAAAAATCAGCCTCTCAACAACTCATGTGGTACCCCCAGTGTGATTAAGCACTTTAGAAAATTAATCTGATTCTATGCAACAAGCCAGTATTGCACAGACCTGATTTCTCTTGAGAATGCATTCTCCAGACATCAACCACCATGGGTGCAGTGCTAGTCTAAACCTTCCATGAACAAGAGCACCTTAATCCTTTACATAAGTAGAGGAAACCCAGTACTATGTCATTAAGAAAGAATGCCTGACCATACAATGGGCTGTAAAGCCACTCAGACACCACTTGTGTTTGGAACACTCTTTGTTTGGGTCACTGACCATGTGGCACTGAAGTGGCGGCAAACCATGAAAGACCTGTGTGACATGTTGGTACTTAGCCCTACAGCCCTTTCAATTTCAAATAAGAGTATCAGCCTGGGTAGGACCATAGGAATGCTTCTTTTCAAGAACTGAAAAAAAGACTACATGCTTGGCAGTGAAAGCCTCAAAACACCCACTCAAGAGGGGAGGGGAAAAGTATGGGAAGGTATAAGGGATACCATTCCTCTTGGGTCAGAGGAGTGCAGCTGGATGATTAGCCCCTCCTACTATACCTGAGAAGAGAGTTGGAACTTAATTTGCTGATCCTTACAAAAGACAGCAGCAGAAAATGGAAGGGGGGACTGGAACACATGGGCTGTGTTCCCAATGGACTGCTACTGGAGTGACAGCAGAGAGAAATTGCTCCAGAAACCAAATGGACCGAAGGGAGACTGCGTGAAGTGCTTTGTTACTGAGGCGCTGAGATAAGAGCCAGGAAGTTTCGGGTTGCTGAGGTTACTGGCGTGAGGGAGAGATTTGGAGGAAGGGACTAGTTGGCCTGCACAGACTTTGAGGGAAGAGTCTATGAGGTTTTGATTTGTTTTGTTAGGAAGTCTTAAAATAAAAGAACGAACCCTGCTGAAAATTGCTTCCCTGGATTCTGTGGGAGAGCTCTGATAGAACTAACTCAGGGAGCGAGCTGGCTCAGCAAGAATAAAACCTGGTCCAGTAGGAGAAGGGAGCTTTAAGATAAGCTCCAATCTTTTACAAATACACAGTGGTATTTTCCATTAAACAATATTTCTCAAGCATAGATTTGTAGGCAGGCCAGAATGATGAGTTGCAATACAAAAAAAGAAAATCAGAAGTTATTATTAGCTAGAGATATAAAGGGTAACAAGAAAACATTTTACAAATACATTAGAAGCAAGAACAGGGTAGGCCCATTACTCAATGATGGGAGGAGAACAATAACAAAATGTTGAAATGGCAGAGGTGCTTAATGACTTTGTTTTGGTTTTCACCAAGAAGGTTGGTGGTGATTGCACGTCTAACATAGTGAACGCCAGTGGAAATGAAGTAGGATCAGAAGAGGCTAAAATAGGGAAAGAACAATTTAAAAATTACTTATACAAATTAGATGTCTTCAAGTCACCAGGACCTGATGAAATGCATCCTAGAATACTCAAGGAGCTAACTGAGGAGATATCTGAGCCATTAGCAATTATCTTTGAAAAGTTACGGAAGATGGGTGAGATTCCAGAAGACTAGAAAAGGGCAAATACAGTGCCAATCTATAAAAAGGGAAATAAGGACAACCCAGGGAATTACAGGCCAGTCAGTTTAACTTCTGGACCCAGAAAAATAATGGAGCAAATAATTAAGCAATCCATTTGCAAACATCTAGAAGATAATAAGGTGATAAGTAACAGTCAGCATGGCTATGTCAAGAACAAATCTTGTCAAACTAACCTGATAGCTTTCTTTGGCAGGGTAATAAGCCTTGTGGATGGGGGGGAAACCGGTAGACATGGTATATCTTGACTTTAGTAAAGCTTTTGATACTGTCTCGCATGACCGTCTCATAAAGAAACTAGGAAAAGCCAACCTAAATGGAGCTACTATCAGGTGGGTGCAAAACTGGTTGGAAAACTGTTCCCAGAGAGTAGTTATCAATGATAAACAGTCATGCTGGGAGGGCATAACAAGTGGTGTCCCAGAGTGATCAGTTCTGGGTCCAGTTCTGTTAAATATCTTCATCAATGATTTAGATAATGGCATAGAGAGTACACTTATAAAGTTTGTAGACGATACCAAGTGAGAGGGGTTGCAAGTACTTTGCAGGATAGGATTAGAATTCAAAATGATCTAGACAAACTGGAGAAATGGTCTGAAGTAAATAGGATGAAATTCAATAAGGACAAATGCAAAGTACTTCACTTAGGAAGGAACAATCAGTTGCACACATACAAAATAGGAAATGACTGCCTAGGAAGAAGTATTGTGGAAAGCGATCTGGGAATCATAGTGGACCACAGGCTAAATATGAGTCAACAGTGTAACGCTGTTGCAAAAAACAGCTAACATCATTCTGGGATGTATTAGCAGGAGTGTTATAAACAAAACACAAGAAGTAATACTTCTTGATTAGCTCTCAACTGGAGTACTGTGTCCAGTTCTGGCCGCCACATTTCAGGAAGGATGTGGACAAATTGGAGAGTCCAAAGAAGAGCAACAAAAATGATTAAAGGTCTAGAAAACATGACCTATGAGGGAAGATTGAAAAAATTGGGTTTGTTTACTTTGGAAAAGAGAAGACAGAGGGGACATAATAGTTTTCATGTATGTAAAAGGTTGTTCCAAGGAAGGAGAAAAAAATTTATCATTAACCTCTGAAAATAGGACCAAGAAGTAATGGGTTTAAATTGCAGCAAAGGAGGTTTAGGCTGGACATTAGGAAAAACTTCCTAACTGTCAGGGTAGTTAAGCACTGGAATAAATTGCCTAGGGAGGTTGTAGAATCTCCATCATTGGAGATTTTTAAGAGCAGGTTACACAAACACCCGTAAAGAATGGTCTAGGTAATACTTAGTCCTGCCATGAGTGCAGGGGACGGGACTAGCTGACCTCTTGAGGTCTCTTCCAGTCTTATGATTCTATGATTAAGTCCAAATCCCAGTCTTTAGAGATGAGACTCTATTAATCCACTGAACCACAGTGTCTATAAAATGACTGCCTGCCAAATTCAACTAAGAATAACTTTGCATGGATCCAACAAAAAGATCAAAAATATTAATGTGATAAAATAGCAGATTCAAAGACTATGTGCCCTGAAATCTACACGTTGTAACATTTTAGATCCTACATCTTCAAGCTAGGGACTCTTGAACAGTGGTTGTCAGTATGTAAATAGGTATGCCAAAATTCACTACTGGAAAGAAGGAAAAGTGTTGCTTTTGCAATATTAAAAAAAAATCATAATTTATTATACAAAAGTGTGACTTGTCTAACTTTTTTTTTCTTGATTGGATAGCTCACTTCTCAATATTTCACTAAGGTTCCCAGGTCCAAAATTTACTGCCCTAGAATTGCTACAGTGTAATCCGAAACCTTACAGCAGTTCCCTCTGCTGGTTTTCAAGCAATAATTAACATTCTACCCAGAGCTGTGCTGACAAATTTTAATGATTCACATAACATAAGCAAAAGCTTTGTTGTCAATAAGAGCCATATTAACTTCCATTTAATTGAGAAGAATTAACAGAAAAATATGATGTCTGCTATATAGAATACAAACATATGAAGAAGTTCCCTCAAACCTAACAGTGCAAGCGAGCACTCTAGAGTATTATAAATGGAAATAATAAAATTATATTTGCATTACCTTGACCATATCTTGATATTCAATGGTAGAAGTGTTTTTAAGTGTATACTTTGCCATACAGTCACAATTTCCATTTGACCAAATGTTCATTTTTAAATTAATCAGATTGAGTTTAAAAATGATTTACCAAGAGTTCTCTCTACTACAGCACAAATGGAAAAGACATTATACAGATAAAGTTAAAGAAAACACATTTATTCATTATTTCTTAAGTTGTTTGCATAAAAACTGTCTACTTCTGCTTGATAACACACGCACTTGTTGTTTAGAAACAAAAAATCATCATTTGGTAGCTTTCAATATTTAACTCAACAGGTTGCAAACGTATTTGAAACAGCATTCACTAATCCCAACAGGGCTCACATGACATTTCAATTAAAATTAACATGGCACACATTCAATGGATTAAAAACTGGCTACCTGATAAGTCTAAAAATATAACTGTAAATGAGGAGTCATCACTGAGTGGTTGTTTCTCTAATGGGGTCCCACAGGGATTGGTTCTTAGCCCTACACTATTTATCATTTTTATCAATGACCTGGAGGAAAAAGTCGTTACTGATAAAGTTTGCAGATGATGCAAATTGGGGCAGTGGTAAGTAATGAAGAGGACAGGCCACTGATACAGAGCAATCTGAATCGCTTGAGAAACTGGACTGAGGCAAATAAATGTGTGTTTTAATATGGCTAAACGTATACATCTAGGAACAAAAAATCTAGACCATACTTGCAGGATGGGGCAGGGCTTTGGAGCTGTGCTACAGCTCCGCTCCAGCTCCAGGCAAAAACCTGCAGCTCTACTGTTCCGCACTCCAGCTCCGCTCCAAAACCCTGGGATGGGGGACTCCATCCTCAGAAGCAGTGAATGAAAAATATTTGGGGGAGGATGATGGATAATCAGCTGAATATGAGCTCCAGTGTGCCACTGTGGCCAAAAGAGCTAATGCAATCCTTGAATGCATAAATAGGGGAATCTCGAGTAGGACTAGGGAGATTATTTTACTTCTCTATTTGGCACTGGTGCAACCACTGCTGGAATACTGTGTCCAGTTCTGGTACCTACAATTAAAGAAAGAGGTTGATAAATTGAAGAGAGTTCAGAGAAGAGCTACGAGAATGATTAAAGGATTAGAAAATATGCCTTATAATGATGGGTTCAAAGAGCTCATTCTATTTAATTTAACAAAGAGAAGGTTAAGGGATGACTTGATTACAGTCTACAAGTATCTGCTGGGGAACAAATATTTAATGATGGGCTCTTGAACCTAGCAGATAAAGGTATAACATGATCCAATGACTGGAAGTTGAAGCTAGATAAATGCAGGCTGGAAATAGGTTGTAAATTTTTAACAGCGAGAGTAATTAACCATTGCAACAATTTACCAAAGTGGATTCTCCATCACTAACAATTTTTAAATCAGGATGGATTTTTTTTTTAATAAAAGATATTCTAAGAATTATTTTGGGGAAGTTCTATGGCCTGTGTTTTAGAGGAAGTCAGACTACATGATAACAGTGGCTCCTTCTGGCATTGGAATCTGTACATTTATGAATATATTATCCAAATTTCACACTGTTTTACAGAACCGGATTACTACTGCTGGATAATGACATCTGCCAGTTTTACATATTGTTCACTTTTCTCTCTCTCTCTCACATTCTAACACTTACATCCCATGTGAATTGCAGAAATTGTAAGGTAAAATTGGTAAGGACAAGTTTAAATTAGTTACATGATTTAAATCTTAAACAAAGGCTCAAAGTTTTTTTTTCTCCAACCTTAATATTCACTTTAAAATTTTCATATTAACCCACTTAATTTTCAGTGTAATAATTCATACAGGGCCTTTTTCTTCAATATAGCCATTTGTCCAGTAGGAATGGTATTCTTTATGTAAGAATAAAACTTTGAGGCTCAAATATAAGGCACTGTAGAAATACAAAGTGTCCTACAAACAGTTTTTTGTCCCTACTGAGGTGGAAAAGGGGCTCCATTTTACAGATGGGAAAACAGATGTACAGAGAGGTTGAGTGACTTCCTTAAAGTCACATATGAAATCTAAGAAAGATACAGAAATAGACCCAGACTTCCTGACTCCCAGTCCTGTACACTGAACATAAGCCTGTCCTTCCTTCCTTCCTTACCCTATAGGGCATATAACCCTATATCTGTTCCATGGAGGGACCTCCTTCATGAACAGACTACTCATATTTGCAAGCTTCTCCAACCACCTTTATTGCCAGCCCCTCCTTTGAGTTAATTAGCTCAGTACTAGATAGATTTTTTTTCCCCACATACCCTTTCTTCCGTTCTAGACCTTCCACCAAATAGCAGACAAAATCAGGTCTTTCAGTCAGCTAAAACGCAAAGCAAAGACTACAGAACTGCTTCCTGTTTGTCGCGGTCACTCCAAATCTTACAGAAAAAAATCCATTGGCCCTCTACCCTGTGAGGAAATAAAAAGCAACCCAGACAGTCTAGTCCCTTCAGTCAGTTTTGTTCACAAAAGATAACTTTCTTCTAATAACAGGCACACACTGGCAAGCTTTTTCCACCTGGCATCTACTACATAGGCCAACTGTCCCTTTTCTGTGTCTCCTTCACTACACACTTTTCCTGGATTTGCATCTTATTATTTGTACTACCATAGCACATAGAAGCCCTAGTCATGGACCCGAATCCCCCTGTGATAGGCTCTGTACAAAAACAGAACAAAAAGATAGCCCCTGCCCAAGGATCATACAATCTTAGTATGAGACGAGAGATGATCAAGACAGACAGGAGAGAGATCAGACATTACCAAGTTGTTCACGGGAGAAATAATGGGTCCACAGGATCACAAAACAAGAACAGAAAGGAAGGGGAGGTCACATTAGTTTTATAGCACCAATGTGTAAGCCACATCTCCTATGCCAGAAAGCTTACAGTCTAAGGCCTGATCCTGTAAACATTTAAGTTCTTGCGGAATCTGGTCCTGAATCGACACTGTAACAGACAAAAGCAGAACCAAAAAAGGACTTTTTAAAAACCTCAAGACCAATGTGTACTTACCTTTTTTAAGCATTCCAATTTAGGCAATTTATACACCCAGTCCTTTATTTAAATACCTTTACCTATTTGTTTTGTTCTTAATACTCCTAATACACCTTCCCAGACGGTTTTTATCATCTATTACCAAATGCTCAAGTGGACTTTAGAGAGAGTTGAATTTACGACTAATTTAGTTAAATTTAAAACTAAAGAAATTGTAAGAATGTATCTTGTTCAGAAACTTCCTTGTGTAACTGCATATCATACATGTATTTTATAAAAGGTATTCAGTTACAAGGAAACTATCGTGGCTACGTCTACGAAGTGGTGAAACCATGCAAGCAATAACCAAGTTTAAATATGCTCACTGACTTCCTTGTCCAGTGTGGACAAAGCTTCCCCCAGCAGTCCCAAGCTGATTGCGTCAGTCACCTAAGCATATAACAGCTGTAAAACAGTACAGGGAAATCTAACATGGCTTCAGCCATTGAGTAGACAAAGCCTACAATACTTTATGAATATGAATGGCCTCACCTAACAAAACAAATAACATTTCATGAGATGATCTGTAAATAACCCAATTATACTGATAAAAGCTTAAGATCTGATGTAGTAAGCCTCAGAAAGCGGGTGGAAACTTTCCTAGAAACTCCTAATTGTTTATTAAAATTTACACCTGCTATTGTTATTAGGCTCCAAAGAATTAGACTATATTGGTAAATGTTGGAAACGGTCGATTTCACTGTACACACATAACCCAATGAAAAAAATATTTCATTCAATAATGGAATTTACAAATGAGCAAAGTAAGAAAAATGTTGCTTGACAACTTAAGAGTTTAAGAATAGATACTTTGTATATTTTAACATGTGATGTTGACATTTTGTGTTAACAATTACAAAGCTTTAACATTTTAAATATCAATGTCTGTCATTAAATAATTACTTTGACACCACCGATTGCCAGAAATACACCCCATAATTTCCTGCAAATATGAATTTTTATCAATACATATTTTTAAAATGTTTAAAACTAAACATTGATATTATATGTCTAAATTTAAAAAAACAACTTAATTCTGTAAAGCCTAGTTGTAGTTAAAGTTGAATCGATTTAAAACCAGGTGTAAGGCTTAAAACGTATGTATACATTCAAAGGATGCTAAAGCTATTTTTGAGCAACTGAGTGTTGACAAAATAGGAAGATTTAAATTGAGCCCTAATCTGACATGGTTTTTTTGTGCCCTTCAAGAAACCATTTTTGTTAGACAGAAATGCAGTAGATAAATGACTAGTGCAAGCTACATAATTTTTTTTTAAAGTATGCTCAGTTCAATTTCTCTGTATGTAGCTGAGATGGATGCATTTTAGTTGGAAAACAGACAGACAAATTTTAAAGTCAATAGGGCCCCTTAAGTGACAGCTGAGAAAATTAGGTGTAAAACACATGGACTACTAACATAAACCATATCTTGGGGTGGGACTATCTTCACAGAAGGACAAATTTTCTCTAACAAGCTCCCCGGTTATTGATATAAATGATTTTTCTTCAAATGAAAGAACATACGTCTTATAGTTTCCAGTGTTGTTTTAGCTGCACAATTTTAATATTAATTTAAAAAATAATAAAATAATATATGGAGCTATACCTATCTCCTAGAACTGGAAGGGACCCTGAAAGGTCACCTAGTCCAGCCCCCTGCCTTCACTAGCAGGACCAAGTACTGATTTTTCCCCAGATCCCTAAGTGGCCCCCTCAAGGATTGAACTCAACCCTGGGTTTAGCAGGCCAATGCTCAAACCACTGAGCTATCCCTCCCCGGAATTCCTGTTCCTGTGTGTAAAGTTGTTACAAAATTTTACTTATTTATATAAACTATGTACTAAAGATATGGTGAACCCTGTTTAGATATTAAATTGAAGCAATTCTGTTTTTAGCTCCTGTACATACTGTAGTTTTCACTATCATCTTTGGTGTCAAATTTTCTTATATGACTATTTGTTAGTTTTACAGCACTATGTTGGCGGTCTCAACCTTTTTTACATTCTTTGAACATAAAGTGCTAATTTTATGGAGAACAATTTATTTTAACTCACCATACCTCTGTAGCACCAACTAATATACCCTGGAATGTGGTTCAAAAATCAGTTCTATTTTCTTTTCGACATACACTGGTTATTGCTAAGAAAAGGATTTGTTTGAACAAAGTACTGCTGGTAAAATGTGCCAGTTTGATAGCCCTGGAAATTTAAACCCTCTTTGTCTACACAGTAAATACTGCATGAGTATCTATATAATTTAACCTGCGGAACTCACTGACATACAGTATTATTGAGGGCAACAGGATTAGACATTTATGTGAACAAGAACATCCACGGTTACATCAGAAAGAATGAAAATGTGCAAGGGATATTGACCCTCATGACCGATGGCCTCAATCACTTACTAACTGATAGGAGTTAAGAATAAACTTCTTCTGAAGCATATAGCACTAACCACGGTTAGAGACAGAAGACAGGGTCATACAGACTATTGGTCGTATCCACAATAGCAATAGTTCCTTCAAATTGACTGTTGAGACAGTACTTCTAAACAAACAAACCAAGTTGCGTTACTAAATTTTGATTAAGTCTGACTTTTCTGAGTAAACAAATAGTGCAAGACTGAGCCCTGGTCTACACTACAGAATTACTTTGGTGTAACGGCGTTGCTCAGGGGCTGTGAATAATCCACACCCCTGAGTGATGTAGTTATACCGACCTAAGCACCGGTGTAGGTAGTGCTAAGTCGGCAGGAGAGCTTCTCCAGCCAACAAACCTACTGCCTCTCGCAGGGGTGAATTAACTAAGCCGACAGGAGAAACTCTCTCCCATAGTCTTAGAGCATCTTCATTAAAACACTAAAAAGGCTGATGCAGCATTTTAAGCAAGTGTTGACCTGTTCTTCCAATCCTATTTTACTTCCAATCCTAGCGCTTACAGAGATGGTACGTGACCCTGGCCAAGTCATAACTTTGGTGCTTCCGTTTCTTCACTGTTAAATGTACTTACCTACCTCACAATGTACAGTAAGAATTAATGTTAATGTGCATAAAGTTTTATTACTGAATACAACATCAAGTTTTCAGTTTTAAAATTTGTGAGATCTGCTTACACCTTAAAATTAAAACAAAACTGGATCCTTGAGTTATTACTGGAGTTACACACAAGTGCAGTTGACTATCTTGCATGCGACACTGCATGCCAGAATATTCTGAGTAAATTTTTCATTTAATATCACCGTTAATGAATATTTTAGCAGATACAGACTGCCATGATAAACGTATGCCAGTACTCATAGACTTTAAGGTCAGAAGGGACCATTATGATCATCTGGTCTGACCCCCTGCATACTGCAGGCCACAAAACCGTCCCTACCCTTTCCTTGACTTTGCTGATGAAGTCCCCAAATCCTGTGTCTTAGTGACTTCAATTGGCAGAGACCCCTCCTGCTAGAGATCCCTGCCCCATGCTGCAGAGGAAGGCGAAAAACCTCCAGGGCCTCAGCCAATCTACCCTGGAGAAAAATTCCTTCCCGACCCCAAATATGGCGATCAGTAAGACCCCGAGCACGTAGGCAAGAGTCTCCAGCCTGACCCTTGTTAGCCATTATACTGTTTACCTACCATTGCTTGGTATTCCTCAGCTAATATGTTTTACCATTAAACCATTCCCTCCATAAACTTGTCTAACTTAATCTTAAAACCAGACAGGTCCCTTGCCCCCACCGTTTCCCTCGGTGGGGGCAAGGGACCCGTCTGGTTTTAAGATTAAGTTAGACAAGTTTATGGAGGGAATGGTTTAATGGTAAAACATATTAGCTGAGGAATACCAAAGAGAACAAACTAATGTCTAGAACAGGGATTGGCAGCCTTTCAGAAGTGGTGTGCTGAGTCTTCATTTATTCACTCTTGATTTAAGGTTTCACGTGCCAGTAATACATTTTAATGTTTTTAGAAGGTCTCTTTCTATAAGTCTATAATATATAACTAAACTATTGTTGTATGTAAAGTAAATAAGGTTTTTAAAATGGTTAAGAAGCTTCATTTAAAATTAAATTAAAATGCAGAGCCCCCCAGATCGGAGGCCAGGACCCGGGCACTGTGAGTGCCACTGAAAAATCAGCTCACGTGCCGCCTTTGGCATGCATGCCACAGGTTGCCTACCCCTGGTCTAGAAAAAGGATCATGACTAGAAATACGAGATAGCCATGCAAGAAAAAATAACTAATATTTTCTTTCAATTTGATTTTTGGAGGGATGTTTTCCTAAAATTCTATAATTGTTTTAGTTGATTTTTTTTTTTAAATAAGGATACTCATCAAATTAGTATATGGACTGATTGGTTTGTATTAAAAATTAATATATCAAACAACTGACGCTAAAGACGGCTCACAATACAGGTGAAATACATTTTTGACCTAATTAAGCATTGCATGATGTCTTCCTTACCATTTCTGTAAGTAGTCCAGTGCTTCCAAACGAGCACCAATCTCGAACGTGATCCCTGGACGACTTGGAGGCTTTTTACTCATCTTGATAACTTCTATTTTCTTTTTTCCCCCTACTTTTAGAGAAAATATTTTTTTATATTGCAAAGCAGAAAGCACTGTTGTTAAAAATACAAATAGCATTCCAAATGAATATATTTTAATCAAGTGAAGAGATACAAATCTATTATAAATGATAGCACTTGTCACTATAGGATCTAATGGTGCACTAAAACTGGAAATGTTTAGACTGTTGTGCATAATAATATAAAAAGTATATACAAATAGTATTCCTTAATCCCCCCACAAACAGCTACGCCATCAATCTGCAATCTATTTACTTTGAAAAATGAGATACAAATGTGTTCTAATAATACATTTGGCCCTAATTCCCCAACAGCTTTAGTGATTTTATAATCATTTTCCTAGTTTTATGTTCCCCCCCCCCTGCCCTGTTGCTGTACAAAAGGCCACACAAGCAAAAGGGGAAAGTGACTGACTATACAGAGGAAAGCATAACTATAGAAATGTACCAGCTAATGAACAACATAAACTGACAATACAAAGAAAAATATTGATTTTCCTATAAGCTTTCTGTCAATAATCTTGCATCTTATGTGCAACCATAGCAGATAACATTTCATCCAAAAGGACTAGTTTTAAATTGATGATGTCTCTATTTAAAATCATATGGTGCATAAAGGTCCCCCCAAAGGCCTAGGATGGTCTGTGTTGGGGGTAACACCCAGGCCTTGGTCTGGGTCCATCTGGGCTCAGGGGTGCGGGAGGGAGCGCCGCAGGAGTTGGGCCACTCAGTTTATCGGGGTTGGGGAGGATGTAGGGGATCCCCCAAGCCCTGGTCTGTCTAGATGTCTTTCTGGGGGGTGGGAGTGTGTAGAAAATCACCCAGCCCCTGGGCCAGTGTGACTGTCTGGGCTGGGGAAGGGTGGGGTGTAGGGGATGCCCTAGGCCCTGGACCCATCTGTTTCTGTCAGGGGCAGTGGAGGATCCCCATGGCGGCTCTGTCTCTGGAGGGGAGAGGGGGAACCCCAGGCCGCTCTGGGTCTCTGTCGGGAGGGGGGAGGGAAAGATGGAGCCCCCAGGCATCAGCCCCCTCTGGGGCAAAGGGAGGTTTAAAACCCCAGGCCCCGGCTCCGCGGGGAAAGCGCCCCAGGAACCGGCCCAGAAGAAGCCTCAGGCCACGGTTCTGCCTGCGCAGGTGCAGGGGAGGCGGGAGACACCCGGGGCCCAGGCTCGGCTGGGGGGATAGAGGCCCGGGAGCCCGGCCCGTACCCCTCTGCCCCTGGACTCCTTACCGCCTTCTCCGCCTCTCGGGACAGCAACTGGGCCTGTCGCGGCCCCGAGCCCGGCCCGGAGCCCGAGCCGCAAGCCCAGCCGGCTCCACACGCCGCGGCGCCTCCCGCTCCGACCGGGGACGGTGGGTGAGCAGCTCGGTGCGGCGGGGTGCACCTCCCTCAGAGCCCCATAGTCCCCCTCTGCCTGCGCCCCGCCCCTCGCGCCCCAGCGCCCAGCCGCTCCGTCACCTCCCTGCGACAAGCCGAGGCGGGGCAGGGCGCCGCCATCACCCCCTCACGTGACCAGGGAGCAGCGGCGCGACACCCGCTTTACGGCGGGGCGGGGCACAGGCACTGGAACAGCGATAAGCGGGGGTGGGGGAGTGTGAAAGGCTGGCGGGGCCACGCTAGGCTTGGTGTTGTGTGGGATGCGGTCAGGGGCGTGGGGGGGGGGAGGTAAGCGCTTAGAGGGGGGACCGGACTATAAACTTTTAGGGGGATGAGGTCAGTGTTAGGGAGGTGAGAGAGGGGTGGTTTGGGGTATAAGTTAGCAGTAGGGGGATGAGATCAGTGTTATGGGGTGAGGGGGTGTTTTGAGGTTTAAGAGCAGTGTTATGGAGGTGAGAGAGGGGTGGTTTGGGGTATAAGAGCAGTGAGTGGATGAGGGTCAGTGTTATAGAGGTGAGGGGTGGTTTGGGGTATAAGTTAGCAGTAGGGGGATGAAATCAGTGTTATGGAGGTGAGAGAGGGGTGTTTTGGGGTTTAAGAGCAGTGGGGGATTAGGGTCAGTGTTATGGGGGTGAGGGGTGTTTTGGGGTATAAGAGCAGTGAGGGGATTAGGGGTGGTTTGGGGTATAAATTAGCAGTAGGGGGATGAGGTCAGTGTTATGGAGGTGAGGGGGGTGGTTTGGGGTATAAGAGCAGTGAGGGGATTAGGGGTGTCTTGGGGTATAAATTAGTAGTAAGGGGATGAGGTCATTTGTGGAGTGGGAGGAGGGGTGATTTGGGGGTACAAGTTAGCTGTGGGGGGATGAGGGTCAGTGTTATGGGGGTGGCATAGGAAAGGCCTGGGATGAGTAAGCAGGGAGCGGTAAGGGCTGAAATGATGGGGATGGGATTAGCCCTGGCTTTTTTGAGTAAAGGCAGGTAAAGGGTTGCCATTGGTTGAAGAGGTTAGGGGTTGAGCTTGTTGAAATCTTGCTGGAGAGATATTGAGGCAGGGGTGCATGCAGTAGTGGTGCTAAGCATACACACACTAAGCAATTGCTTAAGGCCCCTAGCAGGTTATGGGGGTCCTGATTTAGCACTACCCCCCAAATACCACTAATCTTATTTAACATGGAGTTTTGAACAAGCGTATATTGTTTGGTTTGTGGAAATAAAAAATACTTTTTGCATTGGGAGGTGAAGGGTAAGGAGAGGGCCTCCAATGGGCCAGCACTGCCTCTGGGTGCATGGCCTATCCTTGGGGGCTGGTATTTTTTTTATTTGAAACATCAAGTTTTATTGGTTTCTGTTTCAAAGGACCCCACTCCCATGAAGTACTTTGGGGTACTGGGTGTTTGATTTCTCTCTCACTTCCCCTCCCCCCCTCCCTTCCTTGGGGAAGGAGGAGAAAAATGGAGGAGGGAGAAGCACAAAAAAACTCATTTCAAAGTTAATTTTTTAAAATAAAAATACTTGTGAAAAATGTGGACTGAACAGAAAATTACACCTTTTAGAAACCTGCAGAATGAAAGTGATTTTTATTTTTTTTTTTTCATTTTTCACCAGTCCTAGCTAAGAGCAGGCTGAGTGTGGTGTCAGTATTGTTGAATAGCAGTGTTAGATTGGCAGGTATGTGAGAAGGTAGCTTCAGTGTTTAGTGTTGTTTGGTGGGAGGGATGCTTACGGTATGAGTGGAGATGAGGAAGGTGCTGGGGGAGGGGGTCAGGGTTTAATGTTCTTGGGTGGTTGATGAAGAGGAGGGCACGGAGAAGCTCAGTATTTTGCACTCTTGGTGTCTGTGGTATTAGCTTTGGAAGAGATGAGGAAGGGGTTGGGGATAAGTTTATGGTTTAATATTGTGATGGACACTGGAGGAGTGAATTGTTGCCTGGCTCATGGTAAGGTTTATAGCAGGTTTACAGCAGTAGGATGACCACTAGTAATGCATGGCGTTTTCTAGATGCTGAAGTCAGGCGAAGAAGAGGCACAAAAATTTCTGGATGCTGCTATCTCCTTGGAAATAGCAGCAGGAGAAAGTCTAAAGTGTTTCATCTGATACTGATATGGCAACTTTCATTCCTAAAGGGTTTCACAAAGTATGGGCTAAGGGTTCTCACAACAAAATTTTTGGTGGCCTCAGAATGCAGCCCAGGGGTGGCAGATCCTTCCCAAAAGTGGGGGGGGGCGAGGGCTCCCCATGGTTCTGCCCCTTCTGCCCAAGGCCCTGCCCCTGGCCAAGCCAGATCAGGCAGGGAGCCATGGACCCTCCACCTGCCTGGGGTGGGGGAGCCGAGAGCAGTCCCCAGCCTGTGTCCCTGTGCCACCGACCCCTCCACCCAGGGCAGGTGGAGGGTTTGCAGCTCCCCACAACTGCCAGTGTGGCTTGCTCTGGCCGGGGAATGGGGCATTGGAGCCACAACTCGGCCATGGTAAGAGCCACACAGCCGAGCAGCTGTGGGGAGCTGTGGTGCGGCCCTCCACCGCCATGGGCGGGGGGCCTAGGGGACAGGGACATGGACTAGGGGCTGCTCTCAGCCCCCTCACCCTGGGCAGGTGGAAGGTCCACGGCATGGTGCCCCATGCTGCCCGGACACCACAGCCAGGCTCCAGCTGCCAGCCTACCTGGCTGGCAGGTGGAGGCCCATGGCAAAAAGTGGACAGTTGGGAGGGCCATGGCCCCCTGACCTCCCCCCCGTTCCAACGCCCTTGGTGCGGCCACAAACTCTTGCTGGTGGCCACTGACAATTTTTCTTAATACTTAACTAACTTTAGGAAAAACAAATACATATGCACATATACATGTCCAAATCATTGTAATTTATTTATGTAGGGATGTTGGGTTTTTTGCATACTCAATAATAAAAATAATATACAGTTGTCTATTCTTTACTGGACCAAAACAGAAATAAGATGCTTTGAATGTCTGTCTTTTTGTTTTTAAGGGACCACTGTGATCATCTGGTCTGACACTGCGTCACACAGCCACAGGACTTCCCCAAATTCCAGTTTGAACTACAGCTTATCTTTTAGAAAAACATCCAATTTTCTTCATTTAAAAATATCTAGGTATACGGAAGCCTTTTGTAAATTGTTTCAATAGTTACCATCCATTGTTAAAATCTGCTCCTTAATTCTAATCTGCATTTGTCTGGTTCCACTTCCAGCCATTGCATCTTGTTATGCTTATATCTGCTAGACTAAAGAGCCCTCTGACACACCATGGCACCCCAATATTCATCACTGTCATGTAATTAGAATATGTTTTGTACACAGTATGCGTTGTGAGGTATCATTCTAGAAGTCTTGATCTGCTAGACAGTAATATCTCGTTGGATTGTTTGTGCTATTGTCATATGTAGTTATTAAATTTGGCTATGTATTTGTTACTGAAACTTGTTGTGAGGTTGAAAACACCCATCAGCAGCCTTTCAGGTACAACAGTAAAAAGGCCAAACAATGTTAATGGCTTATTGAAGAAATGCATACAAACACAAGGATTAGCCCAAGAACTGTGTACAATAGAAACTGCTCAGAGATAGCACTACACAATGGGAACTGTTTGACCCACATCACAGCAAAAGAGCTTTCCAGCAAGTGGGAAGAAGATATAAAAGGGGGAAAATGACATCATCATGGGACCTCACTCTCCCTACAACAACAACACACCTGATGGGCAAGGACTGAACTGTGAGAAGTGATGGTCCCAGGCTAGAGGGCTTTTTAGCCTGTGTATGAAACCTGAGAAAGCTAAGGCAGCTTGTTTATCCTTAAGAATCTGCCAGCTTGTTTATCACTCAGGGTGAGAATTTGCTAATCCATATCCTACCTATCTAGTGTGTTAAGCTCAGTTTGTGGTTTTGTTTATTTACTAAGGTAATCTGTTTTGATCGGTTTGCTATCACTTATAATCATTTAAAATCTATCTTCTGTAGTTAATTTTTGTGTGTGGAAATTATAACTTGGGATAGAAAGCTGTTGCATATCTCTCTCCACATTGAGGGAGGGGGCAGATTTTATGAACTTACACTGTACAGTTCCCTGTGCACCGCAAGATGGTATAATTTTGGGTTTACCCTCCCAAGGGGTGTGCATTCCTTGGCAACTGTGAGGTGCCTTAGCTGAGCCTTCCCATGCAGAGCTGATCTCAGCATCTTTGTGTGAAGCTGCAGCTGGGTGTGATAAGAGCTTGGCAGCTTATCACAGCACCACAGTGTGAAAGGGAGCTCAGGCTAGTGGGTTAGGCAGGCTCAGTAGTACTGCAGTTGCAAGTGGCACCCTGGGGGGGAACGCATCACACCCTCTATTACCAAATATTTGTTCCTCATAAAGGCACTTACAGACTAATCAAATCATCCCTGTTAAAAGAGATATGCACAGATGAATGACACCCCATGCTGCAGCGAAAGGTGAAAAATTCCTAAGGGCCCAACCAGTCTGACCTGGGGGGAAAATCCTTCCCAGCCCCAAATCAGGTGACCAGTAAGACCCTCAGCACGTGAGCAAGGCACACCAGTCAGGCATCTAAAAAGAGGATTCATTGTACCAGTCCAGAGCACCAGTCCACCCTGTCTAGTGTCCTGTCTCCAACTGTGGCCAGTCTCTGATGCTTCATAGGAAGATGGGAGAAACAAAACAGAATATATCTAGCTAGTTGAGCCGTGAAGGAAAAATTCCTTCCTGACCGCTGCTAGTGACCAGCTAAAACCCTGAAGCATCATATTAGTCATCTTTATGCAGAGTTGCAGATGTCAGCATATTGAGTGCTATGTAGGCAAGCTCATGAAAGAAGGAGTTGAATGGGAATCATAGAATCACAGATGCCAAGGCCAGAATAGCCCACCAGAACCATCCAGCATGAGCTCCCACACACAGTCTGCAGAATTGTACAAGTGCTTCCAGATCAAGTCATGGAATTGTTCAACTATGCAATTGAGATGGAAAACTCTTCAACAATTTAATACAGTATGTCTTTTTTTATACCAGATAAAGATCCAGTGACATGTATCTTATAGATCAATCTTGTTGAGTAAGCATTACAAAATGTTCACGAGAACTACAGATTTAAGGCTTGAGAAAGTATTAATGAAAATTATCAGTTTAGATGAGTTTTTATAGCAGGGAAGAAATTGTTAGGTGACAATAAGTTTAATTGAAGACTGAAACAATGAACAAGCACTGTCTTAAGTCTAAACAGTTAGGTGGTCTTTGATAGGGTAGAGCGGGGTTTTTCTTTCTAATCACGTTGAAAAAAATCAGATTTGGATTTTTTTTAAATTAACATTTTCTTCATATAGTTGCATACACAAGATTATTAAAATCAGAGCCAATATGTTCTTGAACTCCAATTAAAAGTTAGTTTTATACAGTTGCAGACTCTTTTCAAAAGCAAATATAAATGGCAAAAATCCAGACAACTGGGATACTGAATAACCAAAAACAACAAGTTTCAGAGTAACAGCCGTGTTAGTCTGTATCTGCAAAAAGAAGAACAGGAGTACTTGTGGCACCTTAGAGACTAACAAATTTATTAGAGCATAAGCTTTCGTGGACTACAGCCCACTTCATCGGATGCATCGGATGAAGTGGGCTGTAGTCCACGAAAGCTTATGCTCTAATAAATTTGTTAGTCTCTAAGGTGCCACAAGTACTCCTGTTCTTCTTTTTGCAAAAACAACAAGGAGTCCTTTTGGCACCTTAGAGACTAACAAATTTATTTGGGCAGCTTATGCACAAATAAATTTGTTAGTCTTTAAGGTGCCACAAGGACTCCTCGTTGTTTTTGCTGATACAGACTAACATAGCTACCCCTCTGAAACTAGTAGGCCTGTAGTGGTAACTTTGGCACCTATGGGATTAGATGGCAGCTGAGCAATTGTTTTGATAATGTCCCTAAAGAAGCAGTTAGGTGTCTAAGTACCTTTGTGGATCTAGCTCTAAGGGCTTGATTCAATATCCATCAAAGTCAATAGAAAATCTCTCATTGAGTTCAGTGGGCTTTGGATCAGGCCCTAGTTGACTTTGCAGAGAAGAAGGGCTATACAGCTAAACTAACTATACACAAAGCACTGTACATACACAAAGTAAACAAAGTGAAAAATAGAGGAAAAAATATTTCTCTTTTCCTTGCAAGTTACAGTCATTGTAGGTGTTATGGGCCTGATCCAAAGCTCACTGGGGTCAATGAGAATCTTTCCACTGCCTCCAACTGATCAGGCTTTGTTTTAATTAATATACAAAAAAACAGAAGCCATTTAGAGTACATACCCTCTGCTCCTCCATTCACAGGCACACATTTTACTGTTACCATAACTGCACCCCAGTCCATCCCCCCTCTGTCATAACTCTGCCCCCCAACCCACCTTTTTCCACACACCCCATTACCAATCTACCCTTTCCTAACCCTCTGTTTGATGTAGTTGTGTGTTGCGTTGAGACAGGGTAACTTGATAAAGCGAGTGATAGGCAGCTGACATTGCAAGGGGGACATAGTTATGGCTGCAGCGCACAGACTGTGGTGTACAGCTGTTTTGGCAACAATTAAGTGTGTGTCTGTGGGAAGAGTACAGGATATGTACTACTAGGTGTCATAACCTTTTGTTTTCTTGCTTTTGTGGTTTTGTGTCAGATATGCTACGTGTGTAGAGCCTTGTTACCACTTCATAACAAAGCATTTTCTAATCGTTTAAATGAAGAGTGGGCCTTTCAAGTGTGAGGTGGCTTGGGGGCAAACTGAGGAGTAAAAATGCAGCTGTATATAAACCTTCTTCTATTATGTGTATCTGATCATGAAACTCTTCTCTCTTGCACCAGATCTAGTAAGGATACACATGTCTACCAAATTTTATGCAGATAGAAGACTATTTTTTTAAAAATATATAGTCTATCAGCCAACAATGAAAGGACAGATTACCCAGAAAATAAGTCAGAGCTCATTTTCAGAGCCATCCTATTGAAAATGTATGAAGTGAAAAAAAAAAACTACACAGAAAATTCAAAGAGCATAGAAAACATATTGTGACAAAGTTCCTCCTCTACCTTGGTGGGTCCTGCACTTATTAGCAGATTTGCTCGCTTCACAGATTCACCCTGTGGGTCAGGAAACAGTCCAGAGACCTTCCCCTCTGGTAGAAGCTATAGTCCACATCAATTCCTCCTGTGTTTGATCAGGAGTTGGGAGGTTTGGGGGGAACCCAGGCCCACCCTCTACTCCAGGTTCCAGCCCAGGGCCCTGTGGACTGCAGCTGTTTAGAGTGCCTCCTGGTACAGTCGAACAACACCTACAACTCCCTGGGCTACTTCCCCATGGCCTCCTCCCAACACCTTCTTTGTCCTCACCACCCAACCTTCCTCCTGATGTCTGATAACACTTCTCAGTCCTCCAGCAGTATGCCTACTCACTCTCAACTTCTTGCACACCTCTTACTCCCACTTCCTCTCCTCTGACTCCCCATGGCTTAGCTGGAGTGAGCCTTTTTATTGCATCAGAGGGGCCTTAATTAGAGTCAGGTGCTCAACTGCCTTACCTGACTCTTAGCAGGTTAATTGGAGTCAGGTGGTCTATTAGCCTGGAGCAGCCCCTGCTCTGGTCACTCAGGGAACAGAAAACTACTTATCCAGTGGCCAGTGTATCTCCCTTCTGCTACTCTGCTGTTTCCAAATGGTCTGGGACTATCACAATATCTACAGGCCACCTACTTTTAGAGAAAAACAGGAATTTATGCCCTATTTTAGAACTCAATCTTAACTATAGGGACACTACCATGAGTCACTATAATATAGATACAATATTTTCAGATAGGAATTTGATTTTGTTTAAAGTTGACGGTGCATCTTTAACATAGACAGATGTGTATTTTTAATACTTGTGTGCTTAGTAAAATTACAGTAAAGGCATATTTTTCTGGAATACAAGACATTCAGATCAAAACAGATAATGGTTTCCTTCATCTTTGTTCCACTATACGAAGACTTCATGCTGGTGGTGGTTTTATTCAGACTATTGCAAAGTTCATGCAACCATGGAAGCATTAGTCATTTGGGGCTAAATTTAATCCTTGGGGTAAATTCACTGAAGTCAAGGAAGTTCCACCAAGGATGAATTTGGCCCTCAGTTTTCCGTATGGAGTGGAAGGACCTTAAGTGAAACATTTCAGATGGGTGAGGCAATACTGAAAGGCTTTTGTAATAACCTGTGTCAGATTACTGCAGTGTTTTTTTAACTTGGCAGCTTGCTTTCATTTATTGTGAGTACATCAACAGAAGGCATTTTTTTCACTTTCTTCAGGAAGAAAATGAAGTTGGATATTACATATTTGTCTTTTATAGTACTATTCATCTATTATCCTTCTGTCTGATATACATAATGTCATAGCAGTCAGAGACAGAAAATATTTATCAGGTCATTTTATTCCTCTACCTGAATAGGATTGGTCCCTACAACAGTGTAATTTTAAATTACCCAAGTGATGGGGTTTCTACCATTTCCCTTTGGAGACTATTCTACAATCCAATAATTCTGATTGTTAAAACTAGTCAGTCCTTCAGACTAAATTTAGTTCAGTTGGAATTAGTGGTATTCTTTCTTCTGTCGTTTTATGCATCATTGAAGTGTAGTGGCTATGGTTTCGTTTATAAATGTTTCCCTGGCCATATTTATTTAATCCTCCAAAACACTTTTACCTAACATTTGCATAATTCTGTTATGATCAGCCGTGGTGTGGTTGTTGAAAAACAACTCACCTGTTACTTAACTATGAAATATTAACAGATGTCTCCTCTGTACAACAGTGCTCTTGGATGGGATTTTGTTAACATTCAGGGATTTTGGGGGGTAAAATAGGATTATTTTAGGCATAGTAATGCAATGAAAGCCTTCAAGTCTCACAACATTAGTGTTATACTAAGTGATATGAATACATGACTGTGAAGTATACTGAGTCATAACTGTATCAGATTTATAAATAAAAGATATGGTAAAAGTTGTATCACTTGTTTTTACAAGCATCACAGACAAGGTGCTGATTTTGTGCACCATGATATAAATAGAATAGAAAACCGTTATTTAAAGCTGGCATATCTTGCATTTTGCAACACCCTGCAGAGTTGTTCACTTGCCTAATCTTAATCTTCAGTTTACTCTTCAAAATGAATGCTTGTGATGTGAGGCTACTTAACAGGAAGAATGACCTCATTCTGCCTCTTCGCTTCTGATTGCACAGTCTGTTTTCAAAAGGAAACAAGGGGCTTTATAGACCTGCCTTTTCGAAGACTTCAGAGTTATTCTGTTCCAGGAAGCAGCATAAGGAGCACCCTACAGTTGTATTCCAGAGTCTCTTTTTGATGAAAAACTTCTTGCATACGTTTGTTAATAGTGAAATGGCTTTTCCAGGTTTGGAAGATTTTACATATGTTGATGTTTTATTACTTTGATCAACAGAGGAATAACTGAGCCCTGGATTTCTCCATCTACAGTCAGCTCTTCAAGAAGCTTTACATTTCTATGAATGCTTTCATCACTTCCAGTAAAGAGAATAGACTAAAATACCCTTCAAAAAGTGACATGTATGAACAAATAAAATTATTCCTCATAGACATTATTGTATTTCAAAAGATAAGAGAGTAATATTTGTTATCTGAATAGGTTAAATACTTGGACTTAAATAATTTTAATTATGTGTGTTGATACATATTGATGTAAATATTTACAGTGTAGAGTGCAACATGCGCAAGGGATTGGCTAGTTACCAACTGAGGGTATCATTGTTTTAAGGACCAGTTTGATTATCACCAAGGAAAGTGATTAAAGTAAATTGTTTTGTACATTCTGAGTAGAAAGGCAGAAGCTTTCATGCTTACATTTTAGTGATTTGAATTTCAGAATTGGGCAGTGTTGTAGACTCAATAAACTTTGATTTGAATGATTGCCATAAAACGTTGCTGATTTGCCTTTAGCTTTGTTTCATTTTCAGTGAGGTGGTTCATATTTGGCCTTTTGTCATATGTTAGTTTAAAAGGTATTTGTTGAACTACAGAATTTTAATGTGTTGTGGGTCACAAATATTACTTAATGTTAAGTATTATTTAAAGTAATTGCAAAGTGGCAATTGATATGAATAATTGCTTGGCAGAATTAGATTTTTTTATTTTGATGCATAATATCAGTGTTTATTTTACAGGCAAGGTGGGTGAGGTCGTATCTTTTATCGGACCAACTTCTGTCTGGTGAGAGAGACAAGCTTGGTCTGATAAAACAGATCAAACAGAAGTTGGTCCGAGAAAAGATACCACTTCTCCCAATTATACACATCTTCAAGAACAGTTTAAGAGCACTTGTGATTTACAAAGCAATGTTTTTCAAATTTACAGATAGACAAAGTAAGAAAAATGCTGCTTGAGAACTTTTTAGCATTTTTTTCCACACACTTTGTCTGTCTAATATCCTGGGACCAACATGGCTACAACTACACTGCATACAAATATTTATTTTAAGCATTTTTTAAAATTTTTGTTTATTTACATTTTCACAGTTGTGTGAAATTATAGTTTAAGCATATTTTTTTTCTATTTTTATTTAAATTTTCAGTTGTGGGAAATTATAGGGGGAATCACACAATGGGGGGCAGACAATTATTTAAACGATAGTAGACATTGAGATTCTACAAGATAAAGCTTTATAACCATTAAAACACAAAATATCAACATCACATTTCAAAATATACAAAGTAAATATCCTGAAATCAAATGCTAATAAGTTCTCAAGCAGCATTTTTCTTACTTTGCCTATCTGTAAATTTGGATTATTATGAGTGAAAATATTTTTTCATTGGTGTGTGTGTGTACAGTGAAGTCAACGTTTACTGACATTTACAGACAAAAATCTAATCCTTTCAAGCCTAACAATAAATAAAAGTGGGACTGTGTAAAGTGCTGTCTGCAAAATGAAGTGCGTACACTTTCTCCAGTGTTTTCAAGATTCTGGGAAAGCAATTCTATGTAAAATCATTGCACAGAAAAACATTGCTTTGTAAATCACAAGTGCTCTTAAACTGTTCTTGAAGATGTGTATAATTGGGAGAAATACATCACATTCCCACTAATCTGCATATGGAGATGCATTTCTCCCTCACATCTTATCCTAAACACATTTGTAGTGTTGCTACATGCTGTTAAACAGCTGTTATGTTTCCCCTGAAGTTGTCCTGCCTCTCAGTGGCGGGTGGTGTGATCCCTACATATAAACCATAGTCACCTGAGTAACTTTAATGAGACTACTCACAGGCCTAAGTATTTGCAGGGTAGAAACCATAGATTGTATACCAGTTTGTAAAGTGCACTGTGATATTCTCTCATGCAAGGCACTAGAAACATGTAAGATATTGTATGTAAACTTTATTTCTCATTCAGTGCTTTTTATTTTACATAACAGTGATTCAAAAACATATTATTGAGAAAATAAAATAAAAACTGTAGTGCACATAGGACAATTGTAAGTCTATCTATACTGTACATCATGGATTTAAATATTAGTTAAGAGATCACAGTTGCCTGGGCCTGCAGGCCCTATTTGAACAAATTTGCTCTTGAAATCAATGAGGAAGGATGGCAGGATCAGACTCACATCGAATGGAATACAGCATAATTAGTAATGTAATGACCATTCCTGATTATACCTTGCAGCTCTCTGTTTTCAATAAATACCAACTTTTCTTTAAAATCTCTTGCAGATAATCTGTGATACATGTAGCTCCAGAGAGTTTGCAACAGACCTTTTCAAGATGTATCGAATATCCCAACTAATGTCAACACCAGCAGCAAGTAAATGTATGAGCATTTCTCTGGGCTTTCTTAACAGGGATTGTGTCCTTACACATGAGGGATTGCCTTCTAAAGTGAATATGAATTTCTTTTTTTGAATGTAATGTTTTCTCATTGATTGAAAAGTCAAGATTTTACAGAGGTTTTTGTATAAAATTGTAAAGAAGAGAATATTTCAGCAGCCACTAATGTATATAAAATACAAATCTGTAATGTGTAAATATGGAAAACACTCACTTTTTGTGACCGTTCCATACAAACGGCTGTGTGATATTCTGACAATTGCCATTCCATGTGGTTGCACCGCTAACAGGAGCCTTGTCCGGTTGCCTTTTTCCCCAAAATGTCCCCCTACATTTTTCACTTCACCTCATCAGTGAGCCCAGATCCCATCTCTAGACCCATCTCCTTTTGTGGATGAATGACTCTGTAGCAGGGTTATCTCTTCAGTCTGCAGGCCTATGGCTCTCGTCTCTTCCAGTTCAATGTGTCAGGGATGCCATGACTGGGATTCAGCTGGGTCAGCCTTCTTGTCTGTAACCCCCTATTCCTGCCCATCATAGGGCTAGGCATAGGGGAATCTGGGGTGATTAGGGGGACCCAGGCCCTCCCGCTCCACCAGAGCCCTGAAATGTGATAGCATGGGCTGGCCTACACTGGGCCCATCTCCTGATCACCTTTGCCTGGACCACTTCCTACCCCACCCAATGTCTGAGTTTGGGGCCTGGCTGCTATTCGATTATTGTCCATTGCTCCAAACCTCAGAGTCTCAGGACTGATGCAGGCAACTCTCTGGTGCTTCTGCACACAGTTCTCCCTATTGCTGGAATGATGCCTCAAATGAGGGGTAGAAAGACCCACAGCCAGACCTCCTCAGTAAGCGCTTCTTCTCCTCCTCTCTCAGGACACAGCATTGCTCCTGGAAATGACTTTTCACTTCCCCACTCCCGAGCTGCTGAAACTTTTTTATACTATGCTTGGCAGTGCATGATGGGCAGAGCTTTCCTGGCTCCATACTGCTCCAGCCTTTCCCCTGCCTGGGCTGTAGAGAGGAGTTTGTAAACCCCATCATAGACTCAGATTATTTAACCATCTAATCCTTGTGACACTGAGCGTAGGACCTTGCAGGTTTGGCCTTCACATAACATCGAAATCCTACTTCCTAGATGTCTCCATAGTCCTGTGATCAATCATTATCCTCAAATCTTTGCCATTGTTGCCATAACGGCTCCTGCTGTGCCGCATCTACAGATGCCCACTTGCATGATACCTTATCATAGTAATGGTGTGACCCATTAATGCCACCACATAATTGTTATAGGAGAACCTGAGCACTGCTGGTAGAATCAATCAGTGAGTGAGTTGTTCATGATGTGAATTAGGCAATACCATTAAAAGTGCTGGACCTATTCCCTTGTATGTGCCTGGATTTACTTCCCACAAGACACAAAACTGTACAGTACATTGGCAACTTGGATTTATTGACTGTAATCAGCTTTGATTCATGCTACTCTTTTTGGAATGATGCTATACAAGCCTAAATTATATGAGGTTTCATTTTATCTACCCACCATCACTCTGTTTTCTTTCCTTTAGTCTCTTTTCCTTTCCTAATTTTCTTCTCCTTTTTTCTTTTCAATTTCATCAAGACATATTGTTAGTGAAAACCAGTCAGCTGGTTCAACTGTCGCTTGAAATGTCTGTGTGGTCAGCCGATGCTGGGACTTTTCCTTATCTGGTCTTTGTCTCAACAGGTTCTTCAGTGTTTGATAAACAGCCCAGGCAAAGTCTGTCCCCTGAACACATTTTGCCAAGGTATGGAGTAAAACTATCCTTTGTTTCATTTTATTTTTCCTTTGTGTTTGAAAAACATTTCTAAAATTCCTATTTAAACTATTTATGATTAGGGTGCTATTACCACACTAAAGCATGGCCGCATTGCATTTCACAGATATCACTGTGCTGCAAATCTATGGCCACTTGAAACGTCAAAGCTACAGTGGGGATAGAATTCAGATACTCCTGCTTGAAATACACAGGCCCCAACCACTTGAACTAAAGTAGAATCCCCCTGAAGTGACTGTAGCATATGGTATATGACACAGTTGTTCATTTCAAATTCTGTCCAGCAGAGGGCGGTGGTGCATGCCCACCCCTAGCCCTTGCATTACAATACTGTCATCTCTTGTCCCTGGTAGAGATCTTTCTACAATTATCTATTACTCACCTCTTTCCAGTTTTCAAGAACTTGATGAGTTTCCCACTCTCTCTGGGACTGTTTGCTGAAAGATCTATAGCTGCTTGTACTGATACTGACAAATGTATATCGAGATTAGTGCCTGACCCTGCAAAGTGCTGAGCACTCTCAAATCCCAATGAAGTCACTCAGAGTTGTGAGTACTCAGCACCTCACAGGATTGGGGCCCAATTCCAAAATCAGGACCATACATTATACCTACCTAACAGCCCTCTGGTGTTCCAGTGGGAAAAGTTACTCACTTCTGTCTTAAATACTTGTCTAGTGTTGTGTGTTATCCAACAGTTGCTACATTTCACTCCAGAGATGGTTGCATTTCAGTGGTGGGTGAAGCGATCTCTGTGCATACTTTGTATATCATTTTGTTACAGCTTGTGAGTGAGTGGCCTCCTCCATCCTTGTGGCCTCAGGGTGGCCCTACAAGCAGCCCCTTGCCTCAGTTTCCCCCTTAAAGGGGCTTCTTAGATAAACTCCACACAGACTTTCATGAATCCAATAACAACAGCCCACCTTAGGGTCTGATTTTATTCACAAGAAGTTCACAAATAAACAGACATCTTCCACTCCAGTTTTAAGCTGGGAACAGCCCCTCCACCTGAGAGCTATGTCTTTTTTCTCTCTGAGCAGCTGGAGAAGACGCAAGGCCTGGCCTGCCTTCTTTGCTTTCTTCTCATGAGAAAACAAATCTTCCAGCCAGGGCTTCCTACCCAGCCACAACTCCCAGTGTCCCCAGCTGGAGAAGGGAGCACAGCCAGAAACTCACTTCCTGCAGCTTCTTCCCTCAGTTTCTCTCTGAGCATTCCCACCCCCCTTCTCTGAAGCTTCCTGTTGCCCTTTATAGGGCAATCAGGTGAGCCTTGCTCCTGTGTGCCTCCTTAGTAATCAGGGCTGGCTGTCCCCAGGCCTCTACTCCATAAGGGCAAACCACCCTGTTACACAACTCTATAGTGTTCTGGGAGCTATTCAAATGAAAAGTGATGTGTACTGCTAGAAGAGGGCCTCATCATCCCGACTGAACTAACCTTGTTATCTCTAGACTGATTCTTGCCTGCATATTTATACCTGCCTCTGGAAATTTCCACTACATGTGTCTGACAAAGTGGGTATTCACCCACGAAAGCTTATGCTCCAATACGTCTGTTAGTCTATAAGGTGCCACAGGACTCTTTGTCGTTTTTTACAGATCCAGACTAACACGGCTACCCCTCTGATATCTAAAAACATTATCATTCAATCGTTTTTTAACATTTATGCCCCTGTGAAACAGACATATACTAACTCAGAGGGTTTTATTTCTTTCCTTTTCAGTTACACTTATGCCTTTCTGGATAGTGACACCTCCTATGAATGTTGTTCCATAAACCCCTTGACAGGCTCTCTTTTCACATGTCGCCGTAGTCCTCGGCTTCTTACTAATGGCTATTACATTTTGACGGAAGACAGTTTTCTGTCTGATGAAGATGGTAACGTAACACTGACCCCGTCACAGACAAGTGTTACCTATAAGGAGAAATTAGTTAGGTAAGTGAGTCACACACATTTTACTTAATATTGGATGTTGGCGTTATAACTCTGGACTTAACTTGATTTCTGGTTGGCTGTCAGGGTATGACTATAATGCTCAGTACATCAGGGGACTGGACTAGATGACCTCTCTAGGTCCCTTCCAGTCCTATGATTCTATGTCTAGCTCCTTCCTTTATTTCTATATCTGGATTCCATTTTCTAATAACGATGGAACACACCAAGTAGTATAATTCAGAGAGACTGCAGTGGTTAAAATCACTTGGTCTTCAGAGTCATGCCTTATAACATTATCTCAAAAGTTTTAAGCACACAGATGTTACTGTGATTGGCGCTCTCTGCAGTAAATATAAAGGAGAGGTACAGCTGCCCAGAAATTCATGGCTTTTCACCTGTTGCTGAAATATTTAATGTTCCAAAGAGGTGACTTCAATTCTTCCAAGCATAAAAGAAGGATAAGAGCAAATCCAAAAGTAGGCATAACAGACATTTTAAGGAAATTCAAGATTTTTTTGTTTGTCTCACCTTCAAACTATCATAATTTTCAAAATATAGCAAATGTGTAATTTTCAGTGGGTCATTAGGAGGTTTGCCTGAGTGAGGACTGAGCAAAAACTGAATTGTGCTTCATGATTTCAGCCAATAAATTAATGCTATATTACATATGGAAGGCTCCAAATTGTATTTGCTATAAAACATGTTTTATTTGATATGGAAATTCCTCTGGATTCTAAATATCAACTTTTATTTTTGTAATTTCATCACTCACTTGCCCAGAATTTAAAAAATTGAGGGTAGTCATTGATCCATTTTGTTATGGCCATAACCCAATACATTTGTGACGGGTCTCCTTCTGATGCTCATCAGCAGCTCAAAACTAACCAACACTGTTTCTGTGTGGATGCCTTTCTAGAGAGTTAATCGATGATGGGACACAGGCAGAACTGTAAACCTAAAGCTGCCGTTTTTAGAAATACAGCAAAACAAATGGTTTGCCCAAGGAAGAGGGACACTGCAGAAAAAGAAGTGTTACTGTCCTGCTCCCAAGAGGGCATTACCATGACGGAGAATAAAACAGAAAATTAAAAATACAGGTTCTGTCCTGCAATCCTTACTCAGGCAAAACTTCCACATGACTTCAATAGTGGTGTTACCTGAGGAAGGATTGTAAAATATGGCCCTATAATGTTACAGTGGAAACTATTAAACCACAGAATACCCTGGTGAAAGAAGTAAACATCGTTAGACCCATTTTACAGATGAGGAAACAATGGCATTGAGAAATTTAATGACAAGCCCAAGAGTGAACCTGTGGCAGAGCAAGGATCAGACTGCAAGATGCCTGAGTCGTAGGCCTCTACTCTAACCTCTAGACCGTGTTCCTGTTTGTGGCAGGACGCTGGCCGAGAAGCTCTTAATCAGCTCCTGCCACTCCAGCCCCAATCAAGGGGAATGGATTGGGAATGGGTGAATAGCCCTGTGCCTGCCTGGTAGCTGGCCACACCTGCCAGTCTTATTAGCCCAGAGCTATAAAGGTTGAGAGGAAGCCAGAGAGGGGGGGAAGGGTCCGGAACCGCAACAGCAGGAAGTAGGAACCTCCTAGTCTGTTGTAGGCAAAGTAATTGTGAAGCCTGTATATAGTTGGGAACTGGTGGTGGGAAACCTTTTGAGAATAAAGAGCATGGGTGTTGCACCATACTAAAGTGTCCCTGACTCATTGAAGGGGGAGGCCCAGTGGCTAAATATCCAGGGGCGCAGCGTGAACCCTGTTACACTGTTTTATAAATAAAAGTGCCTTATCCCTTTAAAATATGGTTATTTCTTTCCTTTCTAGAATATTCAGGAGAAGGAAGAAAATCCATCGCTCTCTTGCTAGTCTGTTCAGTCTCAGTGCTTCGGATTCATGGCTCAACAGCACTGTCCTTAGCAATATGGATTCTCCTGATGTAGAGGAGATTTGGAATGATGGAGATAATAAACTAGATGCCAATCAGCACTATGGCAATGGTAAGCCCACAGTAACATCACTAGTATGTTCTGTATTTAGTTAGGCTTGTCTGTTAATGACGGGATCACTGTAGGTGGATAACAATTTCCTTGGTTTTGCAGGGGGCCTCTGCTCAAATCAGCATTTAGAGCAGTGGTTTTCAAACTGTTTTTCTGGTGACCCAGTTGAAGAAAATGTTTGATGTCCGTGACCCAATGGAGCTGGGGATGAAGGGGGTCGGGTGTGGGAGGTACCTCAAGGTTGGGGCAGAGGGTTGGGGTGCAGGGGTGAGGGCTGCAGGGTGGAGCCAGGAATGAGGGGTGTGGGAGGGGGCTCTGGGCTGGGGCAGGGGGTTGAAGTGTAGGAGGGGTCAGGGCTCTGGGCTGGGGCCAGGGACGAGGGGTTTGGGATGCAGGAGGGGGCTCCGGGTTTGTGGGGGCTCAGGGCTGGGGCAGGGGATTGGGATGTGGGGTTGGGGCACAGGCTTACCTCCGGCGGCTCCCAGTCAGCGGCACAGCGGGGTGCAGAGGCAGGCTTCCCGACTGTCCTGGCACTGTGGACTGCGCTGTGCCCTGGAAGCGGCCAGCAGGTCTGGCTCTTAGGCAGAGGTACGCAAGCAGCTCTGCACGGCTCTTTCCCGCAGGCACCGCCCTCCCCCCAGCTCCCATTGGCCGGTTCCTGGCCAGTGGGAGTGTGGAGCCAGTGCTTAGGGCGGGAGCAGTGTGCAGAGCCCCGTGGCCCCCTTGCGTACAAGCCAAACCTGCTGCTGGCCGCTACCGGGGCACAGTGCAGTGTCAGAACAGATAGGGACTGCTAATTTTTAGTGGCCGGCCACCAGGGTCCCTGGGTGCTGAGGGGCAACACAGTGCCTTGCATTCTGTGACCCAGTACTGAGTTGCAACCTGAACTTTGAAAACCTCTGATTTAAAGGACAGATCAGAGACAGAATTTTGCGGAGCAAATTGAGCCAGTGACATGAGATGGTAACAGTGTTTGAATCCATGGAGATCTTTATAACCTAGGAGGTCCTTTTGAAACTGACTTTGGATAGGAAGCCAGTGACAATGAGAGATACTCCAGTAGTAAGTTTAATCATTTGGCCCATTGCTGTTTTCAGTTTGAGCTTTTTATATCCTCACTGTGTTAAAATTTATGAAGTTTTGATCTGTTTCTTTCCCCCTGCATTTTCCTACATATAATGGGTCTACCGATTCCATATCACTAACAGTTCAGAGAAATTCTTGTGATTGAGTCATTTCTTATGTTAAAAATCTATCAGCACAGATTCTCCACCCCTTTCCATTACTGTGAGCTAGGAAAGTTACAAATGTGCCTCTTGCAGATGACTCTGAATTTTCTTCTGAATGCAAAACCTGGATGCAAATGCCAGCAGCTGATGAATCCTCTTTTTCTAAAGATGTGGTGTTCATTCAGTCAAGAAAACAGTTCAGTGATTCCTCTCCATGCTCCCAGTTTATGGTAGATGGGTATTTCCATGAAGAGACTTTGGATCGTTCAAGTGAGTTATGTTCTTTCCTTCTCAGTTTGTTATTTGTAGAGCTGGTTGACATTTTTCAAGTGGAAAAACATGGTATTGAAACTGGCCTTTTTTGAAACTGGAGATTTTTGCAAAATTTTAATTTGGAAAAAAAGTCAATTTTTTCAATTAAATATAAAATTAAAACTTTTTAATTTTCTCCCCCCCGTACGCCTCTTTTTTCTTGTTTCTCCATATTAAGTGGCAAAATTGAAAGTGGAAAGAACTCAGGGAAATGGAGAGGGTGGGGGGGGACAAAAAATGAAAAAAATCTAAAACTAAAAATATTTGTGAAAAATTTCAAATACCTCATTCAGTGGGTTCCTTGTGAAACCCACTGAATGAAAATTATTTCAAAATTTTCAAATTGTTTCACAAAAACTATTTAACATTTGTGACCAAGTCTAAATTTCATTGCAATAAAAATTTAAGGTAGAAACAACTCCCTACGAATTCTTGAGGCACACTCAAAAATATGTCAGTTTCTAACATTAGTTCTCATATTGCATGTAAATACATATAATATAATAATATATACTAATAAATTAATAATAATATATAGGTGCCTTAACTGCTCATTGGATACAGTTATGTTGAGATTTTCACTTTAGATTTAATGCCTGTTTTAAGTTTTTACTATATACAAATACTATATCTTTCACAAATTTCTGGTATGTTGGGTAAAATATTGACTCTGCCAGAGTCAATGGCAAAACTCCAATTGATGTCAATGGAGCTAGAATTTCATCCTGGTCTTTGACTGTAAAAATATTTTTTGAGGATTTGAAAATAAAATTTGTGAATAAAAATAAAAATCTGTTAATTTGTTTGAGTTATGGCCATTTAAAAAAGACCCCTTGACATTTTTTTGATTAATTTAAACTTTTCTTGGTCCCTTTAGCAAATTCCCAAATTTTGAGATTTGTAAATTTACACTGATCTAATTATTGCAAAATCTAAAAAACAAACTATGTTTTAATTTGTTAAGGTGATTATTTTGCATTTCTGAATACTTCTCATGGCCATTTCTATGTATATCCTTATGTCCATTATCAAAAATATTTGTCCAGTTAAGGAAGATTTTGTGGGAGAATATATTTTTATATGACACTTAGACCTCGATTCGACACACTTTACAGCTTTCAAAAAAGAGAATGCAGATGTATAGTCTGTCTATATGGAGTATAGAATAATTGGGTTTGCCTCTAGTGGGTTTGATTTAACCCCCCATTGAAGACTCCCATTGACTTCTGTGGAGCTGGCCCATGGTGACTATCATAGTAGAGTTTTTGGTAAAGCCTCTTTTTTATCACAAATACTCCTTCCTTCACTGAATTTCAGGTTCACAGTTTCAGAGGAGGGCAACTGGAAGGAAGGAGCTACTTGTTTTCTAGTATGTCCAAAAAAAAGAATTATTATTCCTAATTTGTTTCCTTTTTTAATAGAATCCAGTGCAGTGAGAAATGTCGTTTATCAAATGATTATACCGTCCATGTGTTTAATCATTTCAGTGTGTGCAAGGTAATTTTGATTTCATCTTCATTACAATCAGGCTTTATTTATTTTTATATATATATATAATGTCAACCGGTGAATAAAACATGACATTTAGGGCCTGGTTTTCAAAGTTAGACATGCAGTATTGCAAAGATGCATTTGCAAACAAATATTTGATGTGTGTGCGCAAATTAGGTGTTTGGATGCAGATATGATACAGGGGATTTGAAAGTTGGAGAAGGGAACTCTTTCAGGGTAACGAAGTCCAACAAACCAATGTTCACGACCTGATCAGGTCTTCAGCCTAGACTCTGGGCCCCATCATCCTCCCTCGCTTTCCTTTTCCCTTCTCTGGCCTCATTCTACCATAGAAGTGGCTGGTTAGGGGAACCTGGGGCATCCCACTACATTGAACTCCAGCCCAGGACCATATAACCAGCAGCCAGGGTCTGCTCAGTCCAACTTCTTGCTGCTGGTCCCCTTGGTTTCTTCCTACCATGGCCTTTCTCAGGCCCATATTAACCCTTTCCTGGCATGTGTGGGGTAAACATTCCGTTACATTTCATGACACTGGTCTCCTCCCAGCTCCCGCCTCCCATCACCCATCTGGGAATATTGGGGTCCTTAGCTGAAGGACCAGAATGGTAGCTGACTGAAGGCTGATCTTGGAATGTGTGGAGTGCATATTTTATTGTGTTGACCCAATATCTGTCCATCGTACAATCTAAAAAATAGGGTATTTGTTATGGCATGCATCTGACGAAGTGGGTATTCACCCACGAAAGCTCATGGTCCAATACGTCTATAAGGTGCCACAGGACTCTTTGCTGCTTTTACAGATCCAGACTAACAAGGCTACCCCTCTGATACTTGGTATTTGTTATGATTTCAGATGCTTTCTGGGAGGACGCTTTGCCACTTTGTTGGCTTTTTTGCTGCTGCTAATTTTAGTTTGTAAGTAGAAACTTCCTTTATACTTGACATACAATATTTTATTGGGTTAGATTCCAGGGTCAAATTGTGTCCTGCTTCTCAGTACAGTAAGTGGAAAGGTTAATGTGTAATAAAGTCCTAAATGATATGCGACCAACTCAGACATAGGCCCCAATCCTGCAATCACTTCTACGCATGGTGGACTTTACAAAAGGTAATTCCACTGACCACACAGCAGAAGTCTGTTCTTAATTTTATAGGTGCTGCTGAGGCTAAAAGTATCTGGGAGCCTCTAGATTTCAATGTGTGGCAAGAGGGGAGATCAAAAGGGCAATATTTCTTTTTCTCAGTCAGGGGCAGGCTTTCAAGAGTGCAGTGTAACCTGAGGGAACAAGAGAAGCCAGGCAGAAGTTTTATCCTTTAGAATCACAGATCAGTATGTTGGAAGCAGAGCAGTGGAAATGGAGTATAAAGATTGGAGATCAGTGTTGAAATTGTAAATGCCGATATTGTGAGAGGCCAAGATTTTCTTAAGAATGGTAATTTGTGCACACTTTATACAGGTAGGAACAGATTATATCACTTTTCCTCACTAAGTAGAAAATCCCAATAAATCCACTGGCACTATTCACAAAGCAAGTTACTAGTAATCCTGAGTAAGGGTGGCAGTATCTAGCCATTAGAGTTCTCCTGATTCTCCTGTCAGTTTGATGCTGATGTAACTCCACTGAAGTCAGGTTGCTACCTGTATGGGTTTTCCCCAGAGACTTCAGGCTTTCAGACCTACCCACAAGGCTGTCTGTTTTAGGGTGACCGGATGTCCCGATTTTATAGGGACAGTCCCGATATTTGGGGCTTTTTCTTACACAGGTGCCTATTACCCCCGATTTTTCACACTTTCTATCTGGTCACCCTGGTCTGTTTGATTGGCTGTCCTTCCCTGTTCCCCACCTCCTAAGGAAAAGAAGGTATTTGGGGCTACCCACATGCTAATGGGCTTCCTCCTTCCTCTGCACAAGGAGCAGGCAAAGCTCCTTCCTCTCCCTCTTTTAAAAGGCCGGAAGCGCTTTTGAAGCCCGCAGTCTGTCTCCTCCCCAACTAGCTCTGCAGCCAGGCCTCTTTGGCACCCAGCACTGTGCCCCTCCCTAGGATGAGATGGGGATGGAGAAGGGAACTAAAGAGACTCCCTCTGGGCTTCCTCTCTCCTGGGAGTGAGAGACTGACTGTCCCAGCCCCTCCTGGACTTCATCCAGCACCAGAAGAAGAATGAGGAAGCAGAGCAGCTGAAGGAAGAAGGGAAACCCAACCCTAAGGAGAGGAATGGGATTGGGAGCCGCAGCAGAATCTGAAGGAGGCATGTTTGGAGGGCATGACTGATGGTGGGACTGTGAGAGGACTGATTAATTCTTTGGAGGTCTCTGTGTGAGGGCAGAGCAATGAACTGGGAGGTAGAATTAGAGCAATTGGCAATGGGGCTTGTGGTTCCTCTCCTTTGGTTGCCTGTGGGCCTCAAAAGCATAGGGAATGAATTGCAGCTCCTCTCCCAGTGGACTAATGGCTCCTGCATCATCAGCAATATCCAGACTGGGTATTTGCCCCAACTACAGCCAACAGTGTAGCTGCAGGCAAGCAAAGCCACCATTTACACAGTGGGTTTTTACCTGTTTGAAACACCAGGCTCATCACCATTGGTACAAATGTCTTTGCTTGTCTACACTAGAGTTTGCATTAGTGTAGCTACACCAATACATGTAATTAGGAATAGTAGTGTAATCAAGGCCTGATTCAATTTATGTCAGTTTATGCACATATATGATCTACTGTTTCTTAGTTGGTAGATATGTTACTCATTATACTATATACATGAGAGGAGAAGCAGATCTTAAACTAGATTGAAATCTTACTGATTTTTCTTCTGATGTGACTAAGACATGAACAACGGTGTACTACAAAGAAAGAAAATAATCCTAAACCACAAATGGCCTCTGATGAGACTTTTCAGTTTGCTACATACAATTAGAAGATTAGATGTCTTCTTCTGCCCTAACTCATGTTGAAGAGTACCTTACTCGCACAAGTAGTTTTGTGGAGTAAAATGATGCTTTTTGTGTTAGAAAGGTACTACTTCACATGAGTAAAGGTGACAGAATCGGGCTCTCTTTGTATATTGGTTGGCACAAAGCACTGTGAATCCCCATGTTAATTCTCTTCCTTCATGGACTATGGGGAGAAGAAGAAGCTCTGAATTGCCCTCAACATGCCCACAACACTTGTACCTCTGCATTAAAATGATGGTTATAATCTAAGCTCATGCTTCAGGGCTTCAGGTACACACTTGTAGGGATCAGGGAGGAATTTTTCTCTCAGTGCACAATTGGCCAGATGTATTCGGGTGTGGGGTCACCTTTCTCTGGAGCATCAGAGATTGGTGACAGCTGGAGAGGGACACTAGACAGGGGTGAGCAGTATTCTGAGGTAGTTCAGAGAAATTTCTTTCCTTAGATGCCTGATTGGTTGGTCTTGCTCATATGCTTAGGGTAAAACTGGCCACTAGATATGGGTTTCAGAAAGAATTTCCCCCCAGGTCAGATTTTCAGGCATATCAGGGTTTTTTTCATCTTCCTCTTAGATGGGGTGTGGATTGTCTGCTAGGATCATCTGGGGATATCTCACCCAATTAATTTTCTGCCATTGCAGAGGCCTCGAGTATTGGTAACACCTCACTTTGTCCTTCTCTCTGACTGTGGCACAAACAGTTTACTCTCCTGAGAAATGAAATGCTTTGGTCTACCTAAAGTCACTGGGCTCAATATAGGAATATCTGGATGAAATTTAATGGCCCGTGATATGCAGGAGGCCAGACTAGATTGTCTAGTGGTCCCTGTTGGCCTTAAACTCTATAAAAACTGTTGGAATCAGGACATACAAAAATGTACACATTAATTTTGACATTTTCTTGCAGGAAATAATTGAAAGATTGAATCGGTAAGTAGAACGCTATAAAGGATTGTAGGGTAAGGAAAAAAAATACTCCGGAGAAGAGTGAACCATTCATTCAGATAACGAAGTCTGCAGACCCACCAGCTCAGCTGTGACTTTGTCAGAGTTTGAGCTAATCCTGGTTAGACTTTCTCACTACTGGAATGGAAGACCTTCAAAAAACAAAACAAACAAACAAACAAACAAAAAGAAGCTTAGGAAGAGGTTTGGGTGATTCAATAGGTTGCAATCCTGATTCTAAATTTGCATTGTGTTAATATGCTGCTGAGGGTGCTGTCTGTAGGTTGAGCTGTACAACTAAAGTATTGTCCATTTGTGCTGAAAAGCTCCCATGGACCTTTTCACCAGAAATGGGTGTTAGCCCTAGTATCCTCATCAGATTTCAGGATAACTAATTCCATCTAAACCTCCTTTCTGGTTTTATTTGGATAAAATATTCTTCATTTTCTACCCTAACTACTGAATAGTTTGGGCTGTTAAACAATTGCTGTGTCTCAGCCCAGAGGTGGTTGCATTTCAATGTGCCGGATTTAGACACAGAGATGCAGGGCCAGGTCCCTGAGCTGCTGTACATTAGTGTGGCTCCAGTGAATGAATAGAGTTACACTAATTTACACAGGCTGAAGATTTGGGCCCTAATAGCTTACAAAGCCCTTTGAGATTCTTCTCCCCTCTAACTTCTCTCCCTTCCAGTCCCATTCCCTATCCTATGCCTTATTTCCAGCTCCCAGTTCTGCAGCACTCCTAATGCTTAGCTCATTATAGATCCAGGATCCTGAAACCAGTTTCCCCATGCTAAGGGGAGACAAACTGGCCCTTCCAGTGTGGCCCTCTTGCTCCGCAGTGGAAAGAGACACAGAAGGGGTGGTGCTAATATCAAAATACCCTCTAGAACCTCCTCCTCCCATTTGTCTAGTTAGGAGCAGGAGGAAGAGTGGGGCTGTGGTCTGATCTATGTTCCCTCAGCACCTGGAGGTAACAGCCCTGTTTTAGGCTCCCTTGTTGTGCTCAGTTGAGGAACTGAACTGCGGCTGCGCATACTTGCAGATCCCACTTGGAGAATCCATGAGATAACATATATAAAAAGAACATACACCCATAGATAGAAGAATCTGAGAATTTCATAGAAAAGTTTTGACCATTCTTTCAGGTTTCCTCAAGGCTAGGAAGAAAAATGTGCATCCCAGTCATCAAGTGTACCAATTAGTTTACAGCATCCCTTGTTGGAAATTAGATGGCAGACATTGTCCTATAAACATTGTCCTTTGCTTTTCATAAACACATAAAAGCAGACAAGTTCTCAATGTAATTTTCAGTATTTAATTAACAAATTTCACTCTTCTTTCCTCACCAAATCTAGGTTTGCCAGCATGTACAGACCACTTATCTGGAGCCATTTTTCTTTTGCTCGTGAGAAACTATCAGAATTTTCAGAGCTCTTTCTCCCAATAACACAAAATCATTTTATTTGGACTGTACTTGGATCCTTTCATAGTTTGCTAGGAAGCCAGGCTTTCCAGTAGTCTTTTTTGCACCCAATCCTGCAAGCAGAACCATGGAGGCAGACCCCTGTGCCCACATGGAACCTCTTGATGCCAGTGGGGCTCTGCATAGGCACAGGGGTCACCCAAGTTTTGTAACTTGCAGGATTTGGGGCCTTGGAGACTGATTGTGGAAAAAAATGTCTAGCAAGCCCTACAAATCCATCACTTGTTGATGTCTAAACCGTTTTCACTAATGTTGCTGCTCTGGCCATAGAACATGCATTACAGTCTTGAAATAACCTGTTGTCGAACTGTTTAAAAGCTGAGAATGGTTCTGGATAGTGGTAAGTTGGACAATATACTTAAAACTCTTCAGGCCTTCATTGTCTCATCCCTGCCACAGCCTTTTGGCCTTTATTTCTATTCTGGGTTCTTTCTCAATGATTTTGAAGACAGAAAAATGAGTGTTAGAAACACAAGAAAAGAGAGAAGGGAAATTAATTGTGTCAGAATAGTGCTTCCTGTTAGAGACCAGAAGTCTCTTCAGAAAAGTCAGGAGTCAGAGGGTTGGAAGAGCAGCTGGATACGCCAGAATCATATGGTTAACGTAACATATAAAGAGTCCATGACCTTTATTTTTAAAGCATTGAACCTTATTTTTCTGATAGTGGATTTAAGAGACAATGCTAAACATTAATCCCCTTGAATGACCAGTGATCACTGTTCTATGACTACGCTATTTCATAACTAGTTTGTTATACCTACCAAGTATTCCAGTTTAGCTAACACAGTGTAAAATTTCATCTTCCCGTGGTATAAAATGATGAAAATGTGATCGCATAGTATTGTCTCAAAATCTTTCTGCCTTCGCTGCTTCTGGTCTGCTTATCCCCCATTGTGCTAAAACTGGCACCAGTGGTGCCACAGTTGCTAAATCTGAGCAGTAATGCTGCCTGTGGAAAGGCCAACTCCACAGGTGGGATGCGAACAGGCTGGCAAGCATAGTAGAAGTATCTGTAAACTTTTGTAAAGATTAATTTTAAAAAATTGAAGGTTCTAATGAAGGAAAAAATGAAATGATAAATCACAGTTCAGCTGCCTGTATTTTTATAGTTACTCACCTTTATGACCATCCTCAAACAGGATACACTTGTGTTTGTGAGAATGAGTCCTTGGAGATGTGGGGAAATGAAGGAAAGCATAGTGCCAATTATTTAAAATGAACATGCCAACCTTGCAAGGGGTAAATATCATTCTGGTTGTATTTTAAATGTAAGACTCGGCACCAAAAACTCAAGCAGGAGAAACAGCCCTGTTATCTATTTTGGATATTAAAATACTGTTGCTGAGTATGTTAAAAAATTAAATTAAAAAAAAATAAATTTAAAATTAATGGTGCTATCCCATCTCCTAGAACTGGAAGGGACCTTGAAAGGTCATTGAGTCCAGCTCCTTGCCTTCACTAGCAGGACCAAGTACTGATTTTGCCCTAGATCCCTAAGTGGCCCCCTCAAGGATTGAACTCACAACCCTGGGTTTAGCAGGCCAATGCTCAAACCACTGAGCTATCCCTCCCCCCTCTTAAATATTTCCCTGATAAAAATAGACCAGGTGAGAAACTAACAGTCCAGTATTTATAGTTTAAATAAAGACACCAGGATGTACTTCAGGCAGAGAATCCTGAAGTAAAGGAAAATTGCTTCACATAATAATAATAATTAATAATAAATACAATTATAGTAAATAATAAAAAATTGAGAGGCACCACACAACTCCATATTTTTCTTGTAGTACAGATGATAAACTTGAATAATTCTGTGAATATTACATAATTCTGTGAATATTTCATAATTCAGCTTCTTTATTCATTTTAACTCTAGAGTGACAGATGACTGTGTGGTATTTATATATATATATTGTTACTTATGATATACTAGTTATAATGGGTCCTCTTTTTAAATGTACTTTTAATCTCAATGAGGAGAAAATTCTCTATTATTTTAAAATAATTCCTAGGAATTCATCATGAAACTAGAATCAAACTTTGTATTGCCTTGCTGGAATGAAACACTGGGTCACAGTTAATCAAGGCTGATGAAAGAGTAAAGCCAACATTTTGTAACATGGGAGCCTAAATCTATATTTAGGCTCCTAAGTAAAAGTAGATTGACTTTTGAAGTGCTGAACATCTGCAACTTCTATTAATAGGAGAATCAGGCTCAGGGTATTTTAAACAGTATTTCTAGTGAAGTACAAGCATTTGTTGACTGCTGGTTAGTGTGACATTTGTGTACTATGAGATGGCTACTGTAATCTAAAGTCTCTACCTTCAGTAATTGAGCTCTTGTTCAATTTTAATGTATTCAATTAATTAAAATACAAATCCAATGAGGAATTTTCAAGATGCACATGTAACAATAAACGTATCACCTTTTGCTATTATAATCCGTGTTCACCATGCCCTGATCTTTTGTTTGGTCATTCCTTGCTAGGTAAAATCAAATTTCAGGCCCAATCCTGCAAATACTTGACACCAGAAATATTGCTTATTCTAGTGAGGAAACTGGGTTCTCAACGGTAGCAAGCACTATGCCCAGCAGCGTTTGTAGGAGCCCTTAGATTGTAAGCTCTTTGGAGCAGGGACACATCCGTTATTATCCATCCGTGGAGCACCCTATACACCTTTGGAACTACACTAACAATAAGTAGCCCTCAGAACTGAAGGGTGTGGTAAAAAAAGAGCACCAGTACATAAAATAGGTACAGACTTTGGGCCCAGTTCTAGGGGATCTGGCCCTTCACTTGTCCTATACCTTTATTTTATAATATGCTTATATATTAGAATGTAAATCGAGAACAATTATTACTTGTGGGCAGGTATTAATAAAGAATCTTGCTAAGAATTGCACACATTTGTTACTCAGTGTGCTTGTTATATCTTGTTTAGATTGTAAGCTTTCTGGGGCAGGGAATGTTATTCATTCTGTGTTTGGACAGCAGCTAGCACAAGAGAACCTAATTTGGTTGAGGCCTTTAGGAGCTACCACAATAGAAATGTTTAATAGTAATTAAAAGTCTTATAGAGATTTGATGAAAAGAGAGAGGTGCATATCATAAATTGGCATAAACCAGCAGATGGCCACCACCTAAGGTTCTGACCCATAGTGTTTGAACAACTGAGAATTGCAGAGCCACATCAAAGGCTATAGGACTCCATCTTGCAGTTCTTACTCAGATGAACAGTCTCATAATGGAACCCAATATACAGTATATTCAAAATATTTCTAATGAAGAGTAACATTAATGGTATAAAGCTTATTTTGTCATGCTGCAGTAGACACTTTATGTTGCATTGTATCATTTGTTTTAAAAAATAAACTTTTAATATATTAAAATATTGTGAATTTATTCAGTTAATATATGGCTGTCATGAGCAACCGTGACCATATCGCTGTATAACCCCATCTGCTTTCTTCTGTTTGTCATGCTGCTCATTGTGTCATGTCTGACATCTAGATTTTAGGAGCAAGGATTATGTTGTTCTAAGTCTTGTGTGCAGGTTCTAGCACATTTTAGGGTGTAACAAAATAATAAGCAACAAAAGGGATTTATGTAAATATTGAAAACTGCCTGTGTATGAAAAGACAAATATCTGCACAAACATTGCATGAATATATACAATATTCGTTTTACAAATTACATTAAGCTATATTATTATATTACACTAATGTCTAAGAGCCGCGACCAAAATCAGGGCCCTATTGTGCTAGGCACTTTACATATACATAGATACAGAAAGTCCCTATGCTGAAGGATTTACTATCTAAATAAGGTTCTAGCCACTGGCAGCATTTTCCCCACTGTGCTGTCTACGCTTGCTCTGAGCAGGGTTCGATGACACAGTGGTAAAAATGCCAGAGTCCTGTCTACACAAGCACTCCCACCAGGAGAGTTGCACCAGTGGGATAACAATAGGGAACTTTGAGGGGGAAAAAGTGTAGTGTAAAGACAGCCTTAACGAAAAGGAGGGAGAACTTCTGTAATTTCACTTACCTAGAAGATGCACCTCTCTCTCAGAAGTTTTCGACCCTGATTCCCTCTGTATTAATCCTGGTGACTGAATTATCCTGTGGTCTGAAATAGTGTCAGGGCATCTGTCCCACCATCTCTGCTACTGTCTCTCACTCTCACAGCATGCCCTCTGGAACTCCATTAGCAAGCCTCCTTTTATATCCCCTGCATGCCAAGCAAAATTCTGTCTCTAGTTAAGTCTCCCATTTCATAGGCTGATATGCACCCGGTACCTGGGTGAGCCCTAGAGTCCACCAAGGTCATGAGAAACATAGACAGCTGAACTCAGAGCACCTCCTGCAGGAGAAGAATGCCTTGCTGGCTCTAAGACTATCCACAGGAAATAATTGTACTGAGAATTTGTGTGAGGTTTACTATTGTCCATGGGTGGAATCCTGGCCCAACTGAAGTCAAAGGGATTTTTGCCATTGTCTTCAACAGGACCAAAGTTTCACTTCACGGTTGATTTAATTCCTGCACTTCTGTTCATTCACACCAATTAGCCACTCACCACCTAAGAAGCAAAATTTGACATCTCATTTTTGCCTAATCTGGAACATCAACATGGGCATTGAGCAAGCCTTATGCTTTTAGGCATAAATCTCCTTCAGGGAAATCAGGAAGGAAATGTGTCCTTTCCTGCATTGTAAATTAGCCAGATTTGTTGTGGATTTTCTTTTTCTTTCTTCTGAAGCATCAGGTAGAATGCCTGCAGAAGGTTGTATACTGGCCCGGATGAACCAGTGATCTGGTCTGGTGAGATAATTTAGAAGATTCTGTATAAAATTTACATTCTCCACAACGTAGTCAAAAACATTTTAAACATGCTGTGCTTAATCTTCTCTTTCTGATTGGTGTGGAATAGCCATCAAAGAGAAGAGAGAGAACCCTATTGCTTGGGAGACTGAAACAAGACTGGACAAAATCCTATTAATTAGTATTATTTATTTTATTATGTGAGCACCAAAAGGCCCTGTTGTGCTAGGTCCCATGCAAACAGACACACATTGAGTCCCTGCCCCAAAGAGCTTACAATCAAACTTGAAACAAAATGCAACAAGTGGGTATGACAAATAGTAGGAGAGAAAGAAATAAATAAAGTATAGGAAACAATCTTGCACAGGCAGGGCATGGTCTAGGCTCTTGCCATCTCTATGGTTCTGTAAAGTGCACCTTGAACCACCAGATGGTGCCAAATAACTATATATTTCTTTGTCCTTTATGTGGCTTTATTAGTTGTGGGCCAGATAGACAAAGAGAACCAAGGAAGTTAAACTATTGACTGCCATCCTCCTTATATCTCATTAGCTGTGCAAAAACATAGAACATTTAAATCAGTGACCCCTTTTTTCTTATCCACCTGTGTGGTTATATAAATAATATGTAAAATTAGAAAGCTGCATAGCTGCCAATTTTTGTGCGGCTCCATATTTGGCATGATATACAAATGATTTAGTGAGTGAATTTGCATATCTGCAAATAAGTTGCCTATAATTTTACTGCAGTTTACAAAAGCTTTGTGGATTTGTTGCTAGTGGATGGTGTTGACCTGGCCACCTGGAAATCCCTCAGTTTACAAGGCAGCAATAGGGCAGGTTTCCCACATACACTGCTCTGCCAGCATGTCTCAAGAAAAGTTGATAAAGATCTTGGCTTCTGTGGTGAATTTGCCAATAATACAAAGGTTGGTGATTATTTTGCAATATAGAGAGTCAGATACTATGGTGATGAGTGCAGGATAAGTACAGAATAGGAGCTGAAACTGAGACCCATAAACATATCTCATTTAGGGGCCACCAAACATCCATTAGATGGCAACAATTTTTACTACCTAGTGAGCTGGACTAGATTCAAACTGGTGAAAGGCTCTGTAGCTCTTTAGCAATATCTTGCGGTATCCACCCCAAGTAAATGCTAATGTGTGCTTCAAAAATGTGTGTTTTCTTGAAAGATACATTTATTAAATCAAGTTCTGACATTTTTGGAAATTACACAGGCAGTGTTTTCTACTCTCTGTACACACAAGCAAAATCTCCACCCACTGTTCTCAGTCTTCTATAAACACACACTACAATCAGTTGCCCCACCATGTTCTTAAAAAGGACAGTTTTCATGAATCAAAACACAAACAATAAAGATACGACAATAAAATAAATATTAATGCAACATCCAAATTCACTACTGAACACAAGATTTTGCAATTTAAAATCATTTCAACAATTACAATTATTCCAGGGGCCTCAATAAACCTGAGGTGTCCTATATTTATATATAGTTTTTTGTACTTTTAAAATATATCTAAATAAAAAAACGTTAAAGTTGCAAAATAAAGAACTCAGAAGACAGTAAATGCCAGAATTATGGTTACCCAGGCAACCTTAATACTACACCCTTTTACAGATAAAAAAGGATGCAATCTTCAATTACATGAACACATACTATTTTTCCCCATATGAGTGGTTAGTAAGGTGTGAACCCAGAACATTCAAATCTACAGCACAGACCTTTACCAGGGTGGTTGCAGAATTAGGATGTTATTTTGTGTGTGGACCAATTTTTGAAAGAGGACATATGACCCAATTTGTCAGTGGGTCACAGAGCAATGTTGCATATCAGGATTCTTGGCTCTAAGAGTAGTGTGTGGTCTAGTGGGTAGAATAGTGGTTGTCATGATTTCAGGATAACTACACCTGTATTACCCCCTCCGTGGTCCATTTCAGGAGTGTCCAACCATGTCTCCGCTCTCCGCTGTCACTGGTCTCTGGACAGGGACCCTTGCCCCACCTGCTTCTGAGTTGAGGTTTTAAGGCTACACAGCATCCTTGCCTAACACTGTGATATCCCTAGCAAGCCACTCTTGGATTACATTGTGGGTTACATAGATCCATAGAGTTAGGCACTTCTTAAAGGTAATGTGGCTAAGTGGATAACTTTTGGCATTGTCATTTGAGGCCATGGTCCTAGTGCCAGTACTTCTTGAAGTGACTTTATGCAATCTTTTACTTCCTGTCTTTCCAAAATAGTGAAATGATAGTGGTTTGCCTTCTGGGTAGCAGGGTGAGGCCCTGCTTGATTGTAAGTGTTGTCATCTGCATAGAAAAATAAACACCAATGGGAAAAAACTTGAATTTACAGTCTCCTGGGCCCTATCTCACAGCCCCTTCCTTTAAACCAAAAGGTATTGGGTGGGATGGGTTTGTCTCCAATGAATGAGATTTTTCCTGAGATGTGACAGAATTAATGTGGTCGTTTAAAGCTTGACTGTCACTCCAGATTCATGATAGCAAAACTGGGTGAGACAATATCCTTTATTAGACCAACTTCAGTTGGTGGAAGAGACAGAGAGAAGCTTTGAAACTAACTACACAGAGCTCTTCTTCAGGTCTGGGAAAGGTACTCACAGCATCACTGGGAAATACAAGGTGGAACAGAGTGTTAAGCATAGGTGGTAACACATATTTGCAAGGGACCATTCAAAATAAAGTGGGCTATTAACATTACTGCAGTCATAGGTCAAAGGAGGGCTAGTGGGTTACAGATTGTGATAAAGAGACATAAGCCCAGTATCCCTATGGAGTCCATGATTTTTAGCATCTCGGAAAGTTATGAATTTGAGCACCCAGGCTCATGTCTTGAAGGTGGTGTGTACGTGTCCCTTGGGGAGGAGGACTCAGAGGTCGGATATGGAGTGAGCTTGTGGTGATTATGAACTTCGACAGTCCTGGCTGAGGTGCGGTGTCTGTGGTGCAGACCCTGGATTTTAAAATAATTTCCCTTAATGATTGTAGAAAGAAAATAAAAGCATAAAAAACCCCAATTGCCGAGGCCTGGAGACTCTCCAGGGAGCACAGGGGCCCAACAGGCAAGGCTGGGGGGGATCGGGCAGGGGCGCGGAGAGTTGGAGGAGGGTATTGCAGGCCGGTGCTGTTCCACCCTTACCGTCCCGAGGAGATAGGACCCCCCGCCCGACCCACATCCCGAACAGGGCCCCCGGGGCGCGGGGGTGGAGAGGTTCACTCCCCTCCGATCACCCTGCAGCCAACGCGCGAGGGGAGGGAGACACAGCGCCCGGCCCCGCTCTGAGGCCCGCCCGGCCCCGTTGCCATGGCTGCGCCGGGTGGCGTCCGGTAATGGCGGCGGGAGCGGAGCGGGGGCCGTGAAGCCGCCTTGCGAGTCGGGCCATGGTGCGGAGTGAGTGTCCCCCTGCGCCGCGCCGCGCCGCGCCGCTGACTGGGAGCGGGGCCGGCACCTGCCCAGCCCCCGCATCCCCTGTCTCTACCCGCCCCCGCGGACCCCACCCCACCCACCGCCCATCGGGTCCCTCATCTCCCCTCCCCAGCCACTGCCCATCGGGTCCCCCATCTTCCCTCCCCATCCCCATCCCCATCCCCCCCCATCCCCAGCCACCGCCCATCGGCTCCCCCATCTCCCCTCCTTTCCCCCCCATCCCCAGCCACCGCCCATCGGGTCCCCCATCTCCCCTCCCTTCCTCCCCATCCCCAGCCACCGCCCATCGGGTCCCCCGTCTCCCCTCCCTTCCTCCCCATCCCCAGCCACCGCCCATCGGCTCCCCCGTCTCCCCTCCCCTCCCCCCCATCCCCACCCACCGCCCATCGGCTCCCCCGTCTCCCCTCCCTTCCTCCCCATCCCCAGCCACCGCCCATCGGGTCCCCCGTCTCCCCTCCCTTCCTCCCCATCCCCAGCCACCGCCCATCGGGTCCCCCATCTCCCCTCCCTTCCTCCCCATCCCCAGCCACCGCCCATCGGGTCCCCCATCTCCCCTCCCTTCCTCCCCATCCCCAGCCACCGCCCATCGGGTCCCCCATCTCCCCTCCCTTCCTCCCCATCCCCATCCATCGCCCATCGGGTCCCCCATCTCCCCTCTCTCCCCCCCCATCCCAGCCACTGCCCATCAGCTCCCCCATCTCCCTCCTGTCCCCATCCCCCCACATCCCCAGCCACCACCCATCGGCTCCCCCGTCTCCCCTCTCCTTCCCTCCCCCATCCCCAGCCACCACCCATCGGCTCCCCCATCTCCCTCCCCATCCCCAGCCACAACCCATCGGCTCCCCCATCTCCCCTCCCCTCCCCTTCCTCCCCATCCCTAGCCACTGCCCTTCGGCTCCCCCATCTCCCTCCCCATCCCCTTCCCCATCTCCCCAGACTCTCCTCGCTGCCCCCCCATCCCCAGCCACTACCCATCCCCAAGCTTTCCTCCCCTTCATCCCTTGCCTCCCATCCCCAGCCACTACCCATCCCCAGGCTCCCCCATCTCCCCAGACTTCCCTCCCCTCATCTCCCCAACCTCCCTTTCCCTCCCCCAGCCTCTCCTACCCTTTAATCCCCAACCTCCTTCCCCTTCCCCTCATCCCCAGCCACTACCCATGCCCAAGCTTTCCTCCCCTTCATCCCCAGCTTCTCCCCTTCCCGCTCCTCCATCCCCAGCCACTACCCATCCCCAGGCTTCCCCAGCCTACCCATCCCCTCCCCCTAATCCCCAGTCGCTACCCATCCCCACTCTTCCCCATCTCCCGTCCCGCCCTCCTCATCCCCAGCCACTACCCATCCCCTCCCCCCTAATCCCCAGTCACTACCCATCCCCACGCTTCCCCTTCTCCCCTCCCGCCCTCCTCATCCCCAGCCACTATCCATCCCCAGGCTTCCCCAGCCTACCCATCCCCTCCCCCCTAATCCCCAGTCACTACCCATCCCCACGCTTCCCCATCTCCCCTCCCGCCCTCCTCATCCCCAGCCACTACCCATCCCCAGGCTCCCTCAGCCTACCCATCCCCTCCCCCTAATCCCCAGTCACTACCCATCCCCACGCTTCCCCATCTCCCATCCCGCCCTCCTCATCCCCAGCCACTATCCATCCCCACCCCCCTAATCCCCAGTCGCTACCCATCCCCACTCTTCCCCATCTCCCATCCCGCCCTCCTCATCCCCAGCCACTACCCATCCCCAGGCTCCCCCAGCCTACCCATCCCCTCCCCCTAATCCCCAGTCACTACCCATCCCCACGCTTCCCCATCTCCCCTCCCACCCTCCTCATCCCCAGCCACTACCCATCCCCAGGCTCCCCCAGCCTACCCATCCCCTTCCCCTAATCCCCAGTCACTACCCATCCCCACGCTTCTCCATCTCCCGTCCCACCCTCCTCATCCCCAGTCACTACCCATCCCCAGACTCCCCCAGCCTACCCATCCCCTCCCCCCTAATCCCCAGTCGCTACCCATCCCCACGCTTCCCCATCTCCTGTCCCGCCCTCCTCATCCCCAGCCACTACCCATCCCCAGGCTCCCCCAGCCTACCCATCCCCTCCCCCCTAATCCCCAGTCGCTACCCATCCCCAGGCTTCCCCATCTCCCCTCCAGCCCTCCTCATCCCCAGCCACTACCCATCCCCAGGCTCCCCCAGCCTACCCATCCCCTCCCCCCTAATCCCCAGTCACTACCCATCCCCACGCTTCCCCATCTCCCGTCCCGCCCTCCTCATCCCCAGCCACTACCCATCCCCAGGCTCCCCCAGCCTACCCATCCCCTCCCCCCCTAATCCCCAGTCGCTACCCATCCCCACGCTTCCCCATCTCCCCTCCAGCCCTCCTCATCCCCAGCCACTACCCATCCTCTCCCCACAATCCCCAGTCGCTACCCATCCCCACGCTTCCCCATCTCCCCTCCAGCCCTCTTCATCCCCAGCCACTACCCATCCCCTCTCCCCTAATCCCCAGTCGCTACCCATCCCCACGCTTCCCCATCTCCCCTCCCACCCTCCTCATCCCCAGCCACTACCCATCCCCAGGCTCCCCCAGCCTACCCATCCCCTCCCCCCTAATCCACAGTCGCTACCCATCCCCACGCTTCCCCATCTCCCGTCCCGCCCTCCTCATCCCCAGCCACTACCCATCCCCAGGCTCCCCCAGCCTACCCATCCCCTCCCCCTAATCCCCACTCGCTACCCATCCCCATGCTTCCCCATCTCCTCTCCCATCCTCCTCATCCCCAGCCACTACCCATCCCTAGACTCCCCCCGAGCCTGGGGAATCCTACTTGCAAACATAATTGTGCACTGCTCGATGGAGGGAGTAGTTACCTGTCTAGCTGTTCGTCTTTGTTTACCTTTTTAGCCGTTTTCCCCCCTATTGTTCAGTAAAAGTGGTCAGTTTCTGAAAATCAAGGTGTCTCTACAAGGACATTTGCTAATGGAAGAACTTCAGGGTAGGGGAGAATGTACATGTTGCGGCCTAAAGATATCACACTGACTTTATAAACGTTTCTTTTTCTTTTTCCAAACCCAAAATAGACTCCACTACATCATAATTTAAAAACATAAATAAAAGTAGGGAAAGTAAACTGTTATCATTAATTAATGGAAACAACCTAAAATACGTTCCAATCCATGTATTTAATGGCATTCAAAATGACTGACATTAAAAGTCACTCTGTTATGAGATCATAATTTTTGAGAGGTAAAATGGTGCACTCTGAAAGGTGGTACCCTTGATTCCTCCTGAGGGAATTCTGCACCCAAAAAAAAAAAAAATTCTGTGCCAAAAATTATGAACACAATATTTTAAAATTCTGCAAATTTTATTTTTCAATAAATAAATGTGGTTCCAGTATGGCAGTGGGGAGCACAGGCCACTGACTGCATTGAGGTGGGAGATCAATGGGGTGGGATGTGTGGCTTGATAGGGTGGGGGTCCAGGTGCACCCGGTTGGGCTCAGTGGGGTGGGGGTCTGGGTGTAGGGAGCTTGTCGGAGGGGCCCAGGTGTAGGGCGATAGGGCTTGTCAAGGTGAGCGTTCGATGGGCCTGCTTAACGGGGGAGTCCTAACTGCTGCCGAGGGGATGCCGCATGCCAGGCTCCTACTTCTCCCCACGATTCCCCTATCCCCTTTTCTTCTCCATCCCCCCCCCCTCCCACATTCCCCTCCCCCTGCCCTATTCACCCCCTTCCTTCCCCCCACCCCCTTATTCCCCCATCCCCCATTTCCCCCATCCCCATTACCCAGCCCCACCACAGACACTCACTGTTCCACAGAAAATAGGAAGGCTCCCAGTACACAGAAGGGGAGCACAACTGGCACTATGACTAGGGTTACCATTCGTCCGGATTTACCCGGACATGTCCTCCTTTTTGTGTTAAAAATAGCGTCCGGGGGGGAATTTGTAAATCACTAAAAATGTCCGGGATTTCCCCCCCAGGCAGAGCAGAGCGAGCGCCTGGGAGGGCTGCAGGAAAGTCAGCCGCTCGCATGGGGCTCTGGCAGCCAGAGCCCTTCCCCCTGCAGCTTGCCGGGCTGGACTCCGGAGCAGCTGTAGAGCTCCTCCCCCCCACCCCCCCCCGCATTCTGAGCCGGCCGGCCTGCCGGGCCGTTTGCATCGGGCCTCGGCAGCTCCTCCTCCCCTGCAGCCCAGCGCCCCGCTCCGGCAGCACTGTGCGGGGGCAGGGACCGGGTTGTGTGTTGCGCTGGGGAGCACAGCCACGTGTCCGGCTCCGCACAGAGCCCAACACCATGTTCTGAGTGGCAGGGTTAGGGGGCCAGGGGGCAGGAGAAGGGGCAGGGAGATTTTGGAGGGGGCAGTCAAGAGACGGGGGGGGGGGGTCGGGAGTTCGGGGGGGGGCTTTTTGTGGGGAGTGGAGAAGGTTTTGGGCAGTCAGGATACAGGTAGGAGGTAGGGTCCTGGGGGGCAGTTTGGGGGGGGGGGTCTTAGGAGGGGGCAGTTAGGGGACAAGGAACAGGGACGCTTAGGTAGGGGGTGGGGTTCTGGAGGGCAGTTAGGAGCAGGGGTCCCAGGAGGGGGCAGTCAGGGGACAAGGAGCGGGGGGCGGTGTTTGGGAGTTCTGGGGGGGCTGTCAGGGGGCAGGGGTGGGGAGAGGGATCGGAGCAGTCAGGGGACAGGGAGCAGACGGGTTTAGATGGGTCGGTAGTTCTGGGGAGGGCTGTCAGAGGACAAGGAGCAGGGAGGGTTGGGAGTTCTGGGGGGGGCTGTCGGGGTGGGGAGTGGTTGGATGGGGCGTGGGAGTCCCAGGGGTCTGTCTGGAGGTGGGGGTGTGGATAAGGGTTGGGGCAATCAGGGTACAGGTAGGGGTAGGCTCCTAGGGGGCCAGTTAGGATGGGGGGAGGGTCTCAGGAGGGGGCAGTCAGGTGACAAGAGGCAGGGAGGCTTAGGTAGGGGGTGGAGTCCTGGGGGGCAGTTAGGGGCAGGGGTCCCAGGAGGGGGCAGTCAGGGGACAAGGAACGGGGGAGGGTTGGGGGTTCTGAGGGGGGCGGGAAGTGGGAGGGGCAGGGGCGGGGCTAGGGCAGGATGGGGGCGGGGCTCCTCCCGTCCTCTTTTTTGCTTGCTGAAATATGGTAACCCTAACTATGACCCAAGAGGCTGCGTTCAGCTGCACAGTCAGCGGCCTCCTTCAGCTGGGCAGCTCTGCGTTTGCAGAAATGGGGGCAGGGGCAGTGCCACGTACTCCCATGTGCCCCTCCCATGCTTCGCCTCTGTTTGAAGGGCAACCCCTCCTCCCCCCAAACTGCGCACATGTTCACCCTCTCCCCCTCCCATGGCTTCCCTTTGCTTCCGCGCCATTTTCTGCAGGGAACCACAGGAATTCTGCGGAGCGGGGGGCATTTTCTGCAGCCGCACAGTCCGGCAGAATACCACCCAGGAGTAACTTGATATAGACCAATTAAGAACAGGAACACTGGGAGATTCTAGACTTCATGGCTTTCCCTTACTCTATGATTTTCCACTTTCTCTTAATCTATTTTAATTGTATATTGCCACTGCTGTTATGCTGCCAGTCCCCTGCTGGGCTAAACTAGTGCTTTGGAAATCAACATCTCTGTGTGAAGTTGGCAGATGCATGCTGAGAGAAGATATTGCTGTGTGAAGTAGTGTGGCTTCATCTTCTGAACCTGTGGTATTTTCAGTCTTAAAATAATGTTAGAAAAGTTTACTGCTGCCTTAAGTCCAGGCTTATCATTGTCTTTTGATTTATCTACAGCCCAACACCTGCTTCGATTTCTTTCAGTTTCCTCACAGCTCTCCCTGATGTCTTCTCCTCTATGAATGAAACCATCTCACTACCGGAACCCCACTCTTAACCACTTTCAGGATAAATTGTCACCTGTTGTCACCAGTTGACATCATCACTCACTAGCTCCAATGGATCTTTGTCTGGTGTCCCCATTTTCAGAATAAAACCCTCACTTCCTAACTACCATCCAGTTTCCAATCTCTCTGACATTATTAAAGTTCGGAGGAAAATGTTTCTGATCACTGCTTTTACTGGTTTCAGTTGACTTTCAACTTTTTCACAATACTGAGACTGCTTTTTTCTGGGATGTTAGTGAACTAATTGCCTCTGGACATAGGTCTCTCTCTTTTTGATCTCAGGGTGATTTTTGACATTATCAATCTCTCCAAGCAAGATCAGGAAGCCAGTAGGCGTAATTCTACATTGCCTTGCACTTTGTATAGTCATGTACACTTGTGCAGTGAGCGTAAAATGCTACCAAGTTAAGAGTAACTATAAAATGTACAAGGCAGTGGAGAATCAGGCTCTATATCTCCAGCATTCACTTCTCTTGGTACCAATCTTTCCTTTTTGCTTTTTATTTCTAGAAGAGGCTTTATATCTTTCCCCTTTCTTAATTTGACCATACCTCTGCCGATATCTTTATCTGTGCCATAATCTTCTGATCTTGGCTATTACAATATTGCCTTTCCTTGTTTTTTCCAAATGCATACCCTTTAATCTTCAGGGTATCCTGTATGCCAGTGGTTCTCAACCTGTGGTCTGCAGACCCCTACTGGTCTGCAGACTATGTCTAAGGCAGGGGTTCTCAAACTTAATTGCATTGTGATCCCCTTCTGACAACAAAAATTACTACATTACCCCAGGAGGGGGGACCAAAGCCTGAGCCTGCCCGAGTCCCATCACCCTGAGGGGTGGGGGGCAAAGCCTGAGGCCCACCACTCTCGGGGGGAGGGGGTGAAGCCAAAGCCCCCAGGCTTCAGCCGAAGGCAGGGGGCCTATAACCTGAGCCCCGACGCCCATGGCCGAAGTCCTCGGGCTTCAGCTTCGGCCCGGGCGGTGAACTCAGGCTTCAGCTTCAGTCCCAGGCCCCAGCAAGTCTAAGCCAGCCCTGGTGACCCCATTAAAATGGGGTTGTGACCCACTTTGGGGTCCCGACCCACAGTTTGAGAACTGCTGGTCTAAGTGGACCGTGAAAGGTTGTCATTACCATAGAACAATGGTTTTCAACATGTGGTCTGCAGACAGCATGTCTAAGATTTCCGAAGGGGTCCTGTAGTAGTTCCGGTGTGGGGCTCGTCCCTTCCAGGGGCGCCTGGAAGCCAGGCCGCCCCGCTACAGGTCCCCATCTCCATTTGAAATTTTTAGGGGTTCACAAATGAAAAAAGGTTGAGAACCACTGCTGTATGCTACAGCCAGCTTTCCACTCTTACTATAGGAATTGGATCCATATTGCCCTCCTCTTCTGTCATCTTCATTGGTTTTCTAGCCATGTCCAAACCCAATTCAAAATTACCCTACAAATATTCAAATCTCAATTAGTTTGGTCTATCCTATCTTATGTCTACCTGCTGCCCCACTCAGTCTTCTCCAGTTTTGACCTCTTCTATGTTAGACTCAACATTATTAATTATTTTTTATTTATTTGTATTACAGTAGTTTCTAGGAGCCCCAGTCATGAACCAAAAGCCCATTGTGCTAGGTGCTGTACAAACACAGAATAAAAAGATGGTCCCTGCCCCCAAAGAGTTTATAATCTGTTTAAGACAAGAGACCACAGATGGATACAGACAGTTGGGGGAGTACAAGGAAACAGTGAGACACTATTGGTCAGCATGATAGGCAGTGGTCTCAGCACACCAGTAGACTAATCTTTATCAAGTTCTTTTTAGGAATTATGGGAAAAGAGCAATTTGAAAGAGGATGATGAGTTAGTTTTGCAGATGTTTATGGTGAGCTCCTCCCAAGTGTAAGAGGTAGCATGGTAGAAAGCACAAAGGTGCTTGTTTGAAAATGTATCAAGTGAGTGATGGAGGCTGACATCTCCATAGTGAATGAGAGATGATTGGTAGGGTGGGTGGAGGCCATGGTGGGCCTTGAAAGTGAAATCAAATAGCTTATGTTTGATGCAATAGAGCAGTGGTCTCCAAACTTTTTTGATCGTGCACCCCTATCACCCCCAAGGATCCACTTTGGAGACCACTGCAATAGAGAGGGGTGAGCCAGTGGAGGCATGTGTAACCCTCAGTTTCTCACCTTGCAGTGTGAAAGTCTGACATACAAATGTTCCTTTAACCTGCTGCTCCTCTCTCCCTCCACTGCACCCCACTCACAGTTGCTGTCCTTGATCAGCGAAGACCGAGAGTTCAGAGCAAGCATACAATACGCCCTTCCTCCTTTGCACTGCTGCACAAATCAGCCCACAGTCTGGCCTATATGAAGACAATGGGATTTGTACCAGTTTATGGCAGGATCAAATTTTGTCCCCAGGGAAGACCGCCAACTTCATTATTTCTCTTGTGTCAAAAATAATGTCAATTTGATTCACACAGTGAATGCTATCATGGCAGAATGTGCTGAGACATCATGTCTCTTGCTAATTTTGTAGTGGTAGGTATTATAATTGGTGTTTGTGTTGAAAGTCTGTTCATTAAGGACAAAGAAAAGATTTAATTAACTTCCTTAGTAGATTACAAGTAGATTACCAGAAAATTCCCTCCATAAAGTCAGTTTCCATTACATGGTGATGTGTCTTGCAGTCACTGAAGAACTTCTTAGACAACGTGCAGAGCATAACAACCGTGAACTTTTTTCATTGGAAGAAATCTCCTTGCACCAGCAGGAAATAGAACAACTAGAATACATTGACAAATTGTGTCGAGATTTAAAAATCCTCTATCTTCAAAATAACCTAATTCCAAAAATTGGTAAGTGTTTTATTCATTGTTGTTTTTTAAACTGAGTTACATGCATGTACCTGAGGTTAAGAAAATGGCCATAAGGTTTGGCGTTTAAGGGAGCGGAAAGAAATGAGCAACAAGGGAATCAGTAAATGTCCCAATCCTGAAAGATTCTGAGCACCCTCAACTCCTATTGACTTCAGTGGGAGTTAAGGTGCTCAGCATCTCAGAGGATTGGGCCCTAATAGCTGAAAGAGAGAACATATAGTTAAGAATTATCAACAGTATATAGGTCTGAAATGATTTTATATTAAAAAAATGTTAATAGCTAAAAAGGCATGGATCAGTTAACTTATTTTGCTACAGATTTATTTTTTACGTCTTTCTTGCGATGAATAAAGCAAACACAGTATGAATTACGGTATCAGGGAACTAGCACACTCTATACTGATGCCAAGAAATCCTCCAGCTCAAGTACAATCCTAAAAATAATTGGTTTGACCCCACTTGTTTCTTCCCTAACTCTTATGAGTTAGAGTATGCTGATATGTAAAGGTGTACAAAAAGTTCACTTTTAGCATGTGTGAGTGAAAAACGTTATTTCATGAGTTCTTATAAGAATTCCTTTATATGTTGATAGCAAAACTCACATTCATGAAGAAAAACAACTCTGCAAGTGAGTGGCAAAATATTGCCCATAAGCATCCCACAGACGGATATGAAACTACACTAGGCCTGGGCTTTGTAGACCTGGACCTACAGAGAATCTGTTGTAACTGAAATAGTTTCAAATGATTACCGGGCCCTTTACAGCCAAATATAAGACAAAGTTCTTGGCTAGAAAAGCTTAGAATCCAAATAGAAGGTATATTGGTGAATGATGAGGGATAGGAAGGAACAAAAGGAAGTCATTAATTAGTGGTGATTAGCATGTGTCTTGTAAGTTTGTTTTTTTAAATGAGGAAACAGCTCAAGATTACTTCAAGACAGACAGCTTTGGGCCCTCCTGATCCTGGGTTGCTCTGAGGGCTAGAGAAGCTCCCAGAGTAATTCGGGCTACGTCTACACTACGGGGGGGGGATCAATTTCAGATATGCAAATTCAGCTATGGGAATAGCATAGCTGAATTCGACGTATCTGATCCGACTTACCCTGCTGTGAGGACGGCGGCAAATCGACCGCCATGGCTCCCCCGTCGACGGCGCTTACTCCTACCTGGGCTGGTGGAGTACATGCGTCAATTCGGGGATTGATTATAGCGTCCCGACAAGACATGATAAATCGATCCCCGAGAGATCAATTTCTACCCGCCGATCCGGGCGGGTAGTGAAGACAAGCCCTTAGACAGAGTCGGGGGCCTAAATTACAGTAGCTTTCCCAGGCTGCCCTCTACGCTGCAGTACTGCATGAGATCTCTACTGTGCTATGTATTGTGGCCCTGCACCTGACACTCCCTTCCCACCCTCATTCCCCCACCCCTTAGCACATCCCCATGGGGTCTTCAGAGGGCCCTTCATGTGATTGGGTCTTTAGAGAGCATCCTTACAGCTATCTTCTGCAGCACGTATGCTAGGATAATGATCCCCCAGTCAGAATCAGGGCTTTTAGGGCTCTGTTATATTGCTTTAGTGCATCAAAGGGTGAGAGCAGGGATGGTGAGGATCTCATTCTGGTTGTTGCTGTGTCCAACTCCTACAAGGATTTATCTTGTCCTTCTGATGGGCCTCACATTTCTGGTAGGTTAGTGTGGGGTATCACAGTGCTCTTTCAATTAATTATCTTTCAGATCATCAGTTACACAACAGCTCCTTGCAGCTGATCTCATTTTTAATAAGATGCTCATTTATTCTTTAATTAGCTTAATGTAGACCACTAGTAGATGGGAGTGCATGTGATTTCCAGATAGAGTTTGCACTACAGTGCAGCTGACTCCCAAGAAAATCACATTGTTGGCAATGGCGGCTATCCCTCGATATGAGGATGATGTCTGCCAGGAGGAAAAAAGTCATGGATGAGACTTAAGATGGCTGAGGAGTCCAATCCGTGCTTTACAGATTTTTCCACATATATGACAGGTGGTTGCTTGGAGAGAGCACAACTGCTGGCCAGGATGCTGTACACTTTCCTTCCTCCGCTGCCATTTCTCAGCTTCTTGAGCAAGGCGATTCTCTTCAAAACGGGCTGAGGCTTGATGTATGATGCAACAGCATTGCAGTCTATTGCCAACTAGCTCTTCTCAATTCATGGGGTCAATGGCTCCCTTAAGATATACTTTCAGGGTGTCCTTGTAGTGTTTCCTCTATCCCCTGCGATACCAAACTGGGAGGGATTGCAACCACTTTGGAGGACAGGGTCATAATTCAAAATGATCTGGACAAATTGGAGAAATGGTCTGAGGTAAACAGGATGAAGTTTAACAAAGACAAATTCAAAGTGCTCCACTTAGGAAGGAAAAATCAGTTTCACACATACAGAATGGGAAGAGACTGTCTAGGAAGGAGTACGGCCGAAAGGGATCTAGGGGTTATAGTGGACCACAAGCTAAATATGAGTCAACAGCATGATGCTGTTGCAAAAAAAGCAAACATGATTCTGGGATGTATTAACAGGTGTGTTGTGAGCAAGACAGGAGAAGTCATTCTTCCGCTCTACTCTGCGCTGGTTAGGCCTCAACTGGAGTATTGTGTCCAGTTCTGGGGACCGCATTTCAAGAAAGATGTGGAGAAATTGGAGAGGGTCCAGAGAAGAGCAACAAGAATGATTAAAGGTCTTGAGAACATGACCTATGAAGGAAGGCTGAAAGAATTGGGTTTGTTTAGTTTGGAAAAGAGAAGACTGAGAGGGGACATGACAGCAGTTTTCAGGTATCTAAAAGGGTGTCATAAGGAGGAGGGAGAAAACTTGTTCACCTTAGCCTCTAAGGATAGAACAAGAAGCAATGGGCTTAAACTGCAGCAAGGGAGGTTTAGGTTGGACATTAGGAAAAAGTTCCTAACTGTCAGGGTGGTTAAACACTGGAATAAATTGAATCCTTTTACCATTACTAAGTTGAGAAAAGAGGAATTGCTTTGGAAGACGAGTATCAGTCATCCGCACACACTGGCCAGCCCAGTGAAGTTGATGTTTCATAATCTTCTCCTCAACGCTGGTGATGTTAGCTGCAAAGAAAACACTAGCATTGGTGCAACGAACTTCCCATCTGATAAGGAGAATCTTCCTAAGGCAGTGCTGCTGGTACCATTCCAGACGCTTAAAATGACTTTAGTATGTCATCCATGTCACACACCCATAAAGAAGAGCGGGGATGACTACTGCATTGTAGACCAGGATCTTAGTTTCCATCCACAGATTCACAACAAAGCAACTTTCCGAAGTATGCGCTGGCACAGTGGCTCCTATGTTCAATCTCCACATTAAGATTGGCTTTCTGGGAAAGGTGGCTAAGGGAAATGTTCAACATTTTCCAGGAGTTCACTACTGATGACAATTTGAAGGAGAAGGGGGGCAACTTGTGCTGGAGCAGCTCTTTAGTCTTCCCATTGTTGAGGGAAAGTCCCAGGATCTGATAGGCGCCTGAGAAAAGAGCTGGGGTGGATTGCAAGTCAGCCTCGGTGTGTGTGAGGATAGCACAGTTGTTGGCATACTGAAAGTTGGTAATAACAGTCCTGGTGACCTTAGTTTTTGAATGAAGATGCCGAAGAGCTGCCTGTTCATACGATACTCAATCCCAATTCCAGAAGAAAGGCGGTCAGAAATAAGAATTAAGATCACAGCAAGATAGATGGAAAAAAAGGGTTGGGGCAATAACACAGCCCTGCTTAACAGCAGTACGTCTGGTGAATGGGTCTGTCTCCAACCCATTACAGAGGATGGTGGTGGTCACGCCATCATGAAGTAGCTTGAGAATGTGAACAAACTTCAATGGATAACTGAACCTAGACAGCACCTACCATCACACTTCACAATTGATGGAATCAAAGGCCTTAGGTCAATAAATGTCATAAACAGCTGGTGTTGTTCTCTACACTTCTGTTGGATCTGTCATGCAACAAAAATCATGTCAGTGGTGCCCCAAGACAGTCTGAAACCACACTGAGATTCCAGAAGGATGTCTTTGGCAAGAGGGAGGAGACGGTTCAAAAGGATGTGAACAAGGATCTTCCCGGCAATGGAGAGGAGGGCAATGCCTTGGTAATTCCCGCACATTGACTTGTCCCCTTTCTTAAAAATGGTCACAATATTGGCATTCTTTAGGTTGGGTAGAATTTCCTCATTAACCCACATTCTAAAAAGAAGTTGATGAAGTTTTTGCATGAGTGCTATTCCACCAGCTTTGAAGACCTCCATGGGGATGCCATCTGGGCCTCGTGCCTTTTTGTTTCTAGTCTGAGTGATAGCATGCCAAACTTCCTCAGAAGATAGGGAGTCGACAAGAGGTTCTTTTACTGGATGCTGATGAATGGACTTGATGGTGGCAGCCGAGACTTCAGATTCATGGTTCAATAGAGTCTCAAAGTGTTCCTTCCAACATTGCTTGAGAGCTACAATTGTCTCTAAGAAGACTGGATCTTTCCTGAGATTGCAGAGTGGTTGTGCCGCTTGAGCTTGGCCCATAGATGGCTTTCTTTGCTAGAAAAAAGCTTCTCATATCATGTTGATCAGCAAAGTTATGGATCTCCATGGATTTTGCTTGCCAATGCTAATTCTTGATGTCACTCAGCCTCCTTTGAACTACAGCTTTAAGCGTTACTTACCTAGCACATGAAAGAGGTGAAACGTCCACGTGACTACGGACCAAAATCATCAGAGACACAACCTGTCCAGCACCGCAAAACACATCTAGTTGTTTCTCAAGAAACCAATGCTCTTGGCCAGTGAACTTGCCAGCTACCATAGTGTTTCAAACCTCTCTTTCCTAAGTGAAAATCACCAATGTGGTGATGAGTAAATTCTAACACCTGACCTTGTTTACGTTCTGGACTCATCTCAGGCTTGGTCTACACTACAGAGTTAGTTGCCTTACGTTGACCTAACTCTGTAAGTGTCTACACTACAGTGTTACTCCCGCCTGTGTAAGTTGTCCACTACATCGACCTAATAACTTCACCTCCATGAGAGGCATAGCACTTAGGTTGATGTAGGGTGACACAGTGTCTGTGCAGACACTGCATTACTTATGTTGCCTGTTGGCTGTCAGCTCTGCTGGTGGGGATGGAGAGCCAGGGCTGTCAGCCCCGGAGCAGCGAAGGGCTCTCCAGCTGTTAGTACCCCAAAATGCCCCACACAGTTAAGTCAGTGAACGCGCTCCTGGTAAGAGGGGACCACCAACAGAGGGGACGTAGTGTGAACGTGAACCACAGTAGTAATTACTGCAGTAGTAATTACTGTACATTGACCTAACTTAGGTCGATTTAATATTGTAGTGTAGACAAGGCCTAAGTTAGGCTTTATAACAAGCCATGAGGATGGCTGTGGCGGAGTTCATGGATAATCGTTTGGCTATGGACATAACCTTATTGCTTATACTGTTAGATCCAACTTCAACCTTAAGTAGAGTAAGGTGATAATGAGCAGCATGAAAGACATATTAGAATTGGTGGTGTAACTGGCCAATCATTCAGTGCTTCAGGGAACAGTCTTGTTTCTCTGGTCTTCAACACGCATATATGGAAGAGTTCATGAGATGCCATGGGCTCCAACACCATTAATATGTTGATGACACCCAACTTCACATTTTCTCAACAGATGCAGTTAGTGCCATCACACAAATGTTTCGGTGCCAAGACATAAGCTGCAGGCTGAAGCTGGATAGGACAAGGGAATTACTTGAAGAAGGAGTTGAAAAATTGTCCTCATTCACTATGATTGGTATCTGAAATCACAACAAAGTAGTGTCTTCAGAGGGTCCTATTAGACCTATTACTGCAGGGAAAATATGCATGACAGCTAAATGGTTCGGCTTACATACATTTTTAGACATTACAGGGTGGATTTTATGACTTAATTGGATGCAACTTTCAGCTAGAGGTACTCAAGATGTTGTAGACCTATGATACGTATGACATATATATTAAAAAGCCATGGCTTTTGTCTTTTTCTTTCCCTCTTTCTGGGATTGGTGTGGTAAAGTTTATTTACTGCTCTATTTCGTTTCCTCTTTCCCTCTCTTGTATCTGGCATTATCACTGTTATTTCCCACAAGTAAGGATTGCCAGACATTCTCATAGGACAAAGATGTATTTGGCTGACCTCCTAATTGCAGTTATTTGTGGAGAAAAGAACCATGTTCTGGGACCCAGGTTGTTAATTTATCTTGATTAGTTATCTTGGAAGCTCATTTGGGGAATGCCCAGCAAGGGGGAAAAGGACTTATGGGATACTCTATTGCTTGACTAGCAGTCTGTACTATCTTTGGATTTGCTCAGCAGGAGGAGCAACACATGATGGCAAAATTGTTGAATCTACTGAGTTAAATTCATCCCTGTTGTAACAGTTTTTTTCAGCAGAATTACACCTGGGATAAATTTGGCTTAGTATCTTGGGGGGGGGGGCGAAATAAATTAGAAAAAATTATCTTACTTGCTTTCTTCATTCATCCATTTCTGCCACATTGTCACAATCTATCAGGGATGATTCTTGGACACCATGTTCATGAAGTTTGTTTTTTGCCTCAAAGGAAACAACATAACACCTTCTCCTGTGCCTCCTCTGTCTAGTTTACTTCTTTGTAGGATTATTTTACAAAAAAACTCTCTGCTCCATTCTCTTCTGTGAACTCAGACAGAGTCTCTTTCCTGCACATAGTGTGCTCAGTGAAATGCAGTACTCTGCTGTTTTAAAAGGACATGCTAGGCAATACAAATGACTTACAGAGATTACAAAGTACTTTGCTGCAAAAAAAAGTCTCTAGAGTCTCGAGGGCTGTTACAACTTCTCTCACCTAAATGGGACTTCATTTAGAGTCAAGGAAAGATTCTCAGATATGGCCTTGAAATCTTGGCATCTGTGCTGTGAATGCTTTTGACACAAAGAATGATCATCTCCAGGTCAGCAGGATGCTATAATTCTATTTCCCCCCTGGTTCTTCAGCTTTTGTTCTTAAACTCATAAAGCTATACTTCTTTCTGAGCACCATCTGTCTGGACATGTGCTAGGAATCTATTGCCATCAGCATTACATGTCTGAGCTCCTTTCTCCACTTCCTGGGTAGCATCTCAGCTTCCTGAATCACTATCACATTAAACAATTCTAGAAGTACTTATTCAGGCTAGTTCTCCTGTAGATTCTAGTAGAAACATTAAAATGAAATTTCTTCATCTTCTTACTCCATGGCAGGTCCCCATATAATGTGTGAAATAAGCTGTCCTATTTCAAACTAGTTTTGCTAAATTACTTGAGAAGGTTTTGAAGCTAAATCTGCAACCACACAAGCATCCTACATAATAAAAGCCAGCTAATGCACTGTGAGATGTAGAATTTTCCGTAGATAAACAATTAACTTACTTCAGTACATATTTTATCAAATGACCAAGTACAGCAACTACAAAACACATTAGTGAAATGACTAGACCTTTTGCTTTACAAAATGACTGTGCTTTTTGCAAGTTTAGTTTCTAGTGTCATGGAGGACAAGCAGCCTACTTTGAATATAATTGCTATTGCGTTCACCATTATTATTTTTAGCAAAATTGTATGTTCTTGTGACTGATTTGTTTCCAGGTCATTGGTACATTCACAAAAGGAAATGGCTAGTAGGTGTCTGTGAGTATCTGTAAATGGTCACTACTGTTTAGTTATGCACACAAACTTAATCCCAAGAGAAAATCTCATTCCATGAGTCCTAACTTCCTCACCCATAGCCCACAGCATCACAGATCTAAATAAAGAGCTTTGGAAGCATCAAGTGTAGCCAGTTCAGAAAGTTGAGATGCCACAAAAGAAATGGCAAAAGGCAGCTTCCCAGACCAGTTTCTTGGCAGTCTGTTGTCATGCCGTTTTATGAACAAAACCTAAATGGGAAGGTAATCATGGTTACATTACCTAAGGGGCAGGCCTAGGAATTATTTACAAACAATCTTAATTCTCCGGGTATGGTATAATATGGACTTCTGCATTCTCAAAGTGGGTTATATTAATCTTTCAAAGCCTACAAACAAGAAACATCCTAAAAGTATACAGGTCTGTTGCATCTTACACGCATTTAACATGCGCGATTTCAGCTTTATGCAGTCGGCAAAAACAAAAAACAAAAACAGAGAAAAATAACAATTTTAATACTGTACCTGTAGTGTGAGCGATTCCGCCCGCCATTCAATTCAATGTAATTTTAACTATACGCGGTTTTCGCTTTACGCACTAACCGTGGAACGTAACCCCAGTGTAAGATGAGACTCGCCTGTATACATATAGATTAAGGGGGCCACTCTTGTGCCCATTGAAGTCAATGACAAAACTCCCACTAATTTCAGAGAGCAGGAGTGGGCAGTACGGGCCTGATCCATAGTTTATTGAAGTGAGTGGGAATCTTTCCATCGTTTCAGTGGGCCTTTGGACCAAGCCTTTAATCTTCGAATGATTAAACAGCCGAATAGATGTCTGTGTTCATTGTCTTTGCTATTTGATTTTTATTACACTCTCCAGGATAAATGTTTTGTTTTCTGTCCAAAGCAATTACTTTCTGTGCATTAACATGTTAATATTTGCTATATTTTTATATTTATTCTGTTGTGAATCTCCCACTTTGCACATAATTTAATTTGTTTCAGAAATAAATTAAACAATAAAACAGAGTTAAAAATGTTATGCCTTTCCTTGTGGATAGAATTGAAATAAAATATATATGTTTATTGCAGAAAATGTAAGCAAACTAAAGAAGCTTGAATATTTAAATTTAGCTTTGAACAACATTGAAAGAATTGAAAATTTGGAAGGTAAGTTTTTTAATACAATCTTTTCCCTTTTCATATTAAAGCATAAGTGTGGAGTATGAAAGTAAAGGAGAATGTAGATTATCAAATATACCCACCAACTAAGGTAATTTGTAGTTACTCAGACATGCATTTTGTGCATTTTTTGTATGTTGTTACAAGTAGCTAGTACATATGGTACTTACCTATAGCAAACAATAGTTTCTGTTCATGTCTTTGCAGAGGTTCACTAAAACATTTCAGCTTTCACTCTTCCTTGCACCCCTTTTCCAAAGTAGGCAATTGTGACAGCTTTAGTCTTTAATATCCTGCACAGAGGGAATTCAAAAACCATTCCTGAATTTGGGTCACCCATATGGTATTGGTATGTGCTTGCCAAAAAGATAAATATATTACTGAAACAGAATAATTATAGCAATGTAGCTTTTTAAATCCTTTGAAAAGTCCGACATAGGCTTTAAAAGGCTTTATCGTCTCAGCAGACTTCTTTACTTCAGCAGTCAACTGAGTCTCACAGAGGTAGGACTTCCATGCTTATTGACCATATATGGTGGCCTTTTCCCTGTGGAGTGGTTTATGGAGCATTTCAGGAGATTCTTTTCCATTATTACATAAACATTTGGTCTGTCTTATCCCCACCTGTACTAATTTAAGGATAGTCATTTCCCAGATCACATGTCTCTACTCCATTAACCTCATTGGGCACTGATGATATTCCGCATCTTGCAAGATCAAATTCTAAGTCATAAAATTGCCTATAAATACATCCCTTATCAGTAGAATCACTTCTATCTTGAGTTCTTCCCTGTATTGATTTCCAGTAGTCCAGTCACTATAGTATGGTCATCTTTTATGAAAAGGATAAAGTGACAAAGGGATGTGAAGATTTCAGGTTCTGTCTTCTGAGGAAAAAAATCAACAAACTGGAACAGGAGGATAGCTTAAAAGATTAAACAAATGGAAACAAACAAAGTTTCTCGAATAGGTTAAAGAGATGTCTGGAAAAATTAAAGAAATAGGTAGTAAATTACATGTTTAGCAGTTTGTTCAGAAACTTGTATCTATTTTATTCCTGTAAATTTTAAGCTCCTCTATCAAGTTGTAATATTTATTAATGTGATATGTCATTTACTTACAAATCAGAACCTTTGGAAGTAGGCAAAATTTTTGCATATTTAAATCCCTTAATAAATCATTATTGAGTTGTTTATTCTCTTCCAGCTCCATCACACTCAAAATGCTTGTCAAATAACAGATTTACAAGGAAATATTAGTTGCCCTCTTTAGATTTGGTTATAATGATGAGCATAGTAACTGAGCTTATATTTTTACTCTTACAGTGAGAGTTGTGATTCTGTCCTGGGGTGATCATGGTGAAAGGGGAGTCTGGGAACTTTTTTTAACATATAATTCAAATAATTTAGCTTCATCCATATTTATTGTAATCAGCAAGAACAGTGGAGGAGGAAACCTCATGGTCCATTGGGGATTTGAAGTTCCCACTGATATTTACTCCTGGGGGAATTCTGCACCCTGCGGGGGGTGCAGAATTCATACCTTCTGCAGATTTTTTGGCTCCCCCGCAGAAAAATGGGGGAGCCAAGAAATCTGTGGGGAACACATGCCCCTTCTGCGGCAACCCAGGCACATCTGCTGGGTGCAGCCAGCAGCAGAGAGCCAATTACCGCAGGGGAAAGGTGGAAGGCTGGACGTGCATGTGTTCATCCATGGAGAATCGTTAAGGGGGTGGGACTGGGCGCCTGCATGTGAATGAGTGAGAGAGACTCAGGGCAGGTCTACACTACAGCCGAGACCGACACTCTGATATCGATCCACCGGTGGTCGATTTAGCAGGTCTAGTAAAGGCCCGCCAAATCGACTGCAGATCACTCTCCAGTCGACCCCTGTACTCTACCCCCAACAAGAAGAACATAAGAACATTTTCTCCTGTCGACCCCGCGCAGTGTAGACCCCGCGGTAACTCGACCTAAGGTACGTCGACCAGGGCTGGCTCCAGGTTTTCTGCCGCTCCAAGCGGCGGAAAAAAAAAAAAAAAAAGCCAATCGGCAGCACTTCGGCGGCAGCTCAATCGCGCCGCTCCATTCTTCGGCGGCAGTTCGGCGGCGGGTCCTTAACTCCCTCTCTTCCTCTTCGACGGCACTTTGGCGGCAGCTCAAAGAGGAAGAGAGGGACTGAGGGACCCACTGCCGAATTCCCGCCAAAGACCTGGAGGTGCCACCCCAATAGCGGACGGAGTACCGCCCCTTGGTATTGGCCACCCCAAGCACTTGCTTCCTTAGCTGGTGCCTGGAGCCAGCCCTGACGTCAACTCTCGCTATGTTATTCACGTGGCTGGAGTTGCGTAGCATAGGTCGACTTACCGCGGTAGTGTAGACATAGCCTCACTCTGTCCCTCTCGTCGCTGTTGCTGCATCCTGGGCTTGGAGGCGTAGGGCTGTGTGAAGCAGGCTCTGTCCCTGAGGCAGAGCAGAAAGGTAACAGCTAAACAGGCGGGCTGCTCATGTGCCCATTGTTAGTTAATGTTCCCATTCTTAGTCAATTAAGGCTCCTTTACCTTGCCAGAGTGGTGTAAAGGTGCCTTACTGTAAATGACAGTAATGGAATCCTCAGCTAGGAAAGTCTATGGGCTTTCTTGCTTTTTTCCCTCTGCCAGAGAGGCACAACGGGGTTAGATTACAGCTCAGGATCTATTTTACTTATCCACTTAAAAAAATGCAGGACAATGATTAGCAAAACTGCATGACTTTCTTGTGTGAAAGTCTGAACAATTTAAAGTGACATTCTACTTTACAGAACACCAAACATCAAAATAAAAGTAATGTGATTTAAATAAAAATCCAGGATTATAACTGGAATGCCGGGTCTTAGTTACCAAGTATTTGTAACTTAACTTTCATGTAACTTAGGGAATACTGAACAGTTATTGTGATTTTTTTTCTTTATGGTAGTTTAAATAAATTACCAAAATAAGTGAAACTGGTGTCATTATACTGCATTATTTTGACAAATAAAATATGCAGAATTTTGCATTTTTGGTGCAGAATTTTGCATTTTTGGGCATAGAATTCCCCCAGGAGTATGATATTACGCTGTTCTGGTTCACTTTGCCACCGTAGTGTTCCCTGTGAACTTTTTGTTATACAGTCCAGAGTTTCAATTTACAATAAAGATTTTTTTCAGTCTCAATGAAGTTTGCTCAACTGTTCACCAACAATTGCACTTTCACATCAGCTCACTCAAGCAAAATACCAGTGAAAGTCAGTAAGTTAAAATATGCATGACAATTAATGAATTCATAAGTTGTGACAGAAGTCCAACTTTTCTTAGAGTGTATATATATGACTCATTGTTCTTAGACATGAGTAGTATCAGCTAAGAGTAACATTTTACAGTAATATAATTTGTAATTGGCCCTGCCATCCAAAGAAAGTACATGAGTGTGTGTTTTGGGACTAAACAGTTCATTCTGAAATTAGAAACTATGCAGAGCTTCAAAGGATACTGATAGGTCTGGTCCTTGCCACAGCCATTAGGAGCTTTTTTCTGACTGCCTCAGTTAGGGCACACAAAATTCAGCCTCTCCCTCTGAAAAAATGAGTCAGAATGGCTTCACTGAGCAGGTTCATCCAATCAAGGAACCAGAGCCAATGTCGTGTGACTTTTGTAACCAGTCTCAACCAACCCATCTCTAAATGTGAGTCTGAATAAATGTACCACAAAAAGATTTAATAGTAATCCAACTAGCAATACTTTCTATAGTTTTTTTCATGAATTGTGACTTTTACTGAAACTTCTGCCATTTCACACACATGTAAAACATTTGTTTTAAAAAGAAACTAAATGAAATATGAAAGAAACAAATGTAGATAGAAATCAAAATTATTAGTTAGGAATTATTCTCCCAAATCTGGTTCTGAAACACAACATATGGTATGTGTATTTGTGTAAATGAGATAGAGGTAACAAGTTTGTGTGTGTGTGTGTGTGTGTGTGTGTGTGTGTGTGTGTGTGTGTGTGTGTGTGTATGATATGCAAGGTGAATAAGAATATATTTTTCCATACAGGATGTGAAGAACTGCAGAAACTTGACCTGACAGCAAATTTCATTGGAGAACTGTCCAGTATTGAAATCCTAAAACATAACATACATCTTAAAGAACTCTTTCTGGTGGGGAATCCATGCACTGAGTTTGAAGGTTACAGACAGTTTGTGGTGGCAACTCTTCATCAATTAAAAGTATGTTTTTTTTAATGGATTTGGATCCAATTAAGTATCTAAAAGTGATACATTCCTCCTTAATGCTTGGAGTCAGAATTGTTCACTGAACACACTAATACAAAACAAAATTACTGCTTGTGATAGGAATGCCCTGCTTGTTGTCCATAGGAAATTAAATGCTTCCATAAAGAAGAACTGATATTGATAAATAACACAGTTATGATAATGGCTTAGCCAACATATATTTTGGCTATCTTTTATGTTTTTATCAGAGATCTTTGAATGAAGTCTTGTTTTTTCTTTTCAAAGAATTCTAACTCTCAGGAGGGAAAACATACTAAAGGGTTCTAATTTTTGTGTAAAAGAACAGTATATTTTTATCTGCAAAAAGAAGAACAGGAGTACTTGTGGCACCTTAGAGACTAACAAATTTATTAGAGCATAAGCTTTCGTGGACTACAGCCCACTTCTGATTTTCATGCATGAGGAAAGTGCTGGATTGATAGTACCAGAAATATAAAACTTCTGTAAAACCCTTTTGAAGTCAGTAGAAAGATTATAACTGACGTAAATTGGATCACACCACATATGAGATGGGTACTCTAAGCAACAGCAGGAATTACGGTATAGACTCCCAGATAGGATAACGTAAATATAAGCAGACCTCCTTACCCACAACCACAGTTTCAGGGAGAAAAGTCATTACAATCCACATATAAGCTCAGTATTTGATACACAGAAATATACAGTACCAGAAGACTTGCCGCAGTTAGATGCTGCAGTTAGATGCTGGTCCCTCATAATGTTTCTAGCTAACTCCCTAGATGGCTGAAGATGAAACTCATCCAGGCTTAAACTCTATTGACTGTAGAACTTGAGCACTTTTTCCAGCACCCTGGAGACCAGCATCTCTCTGGGGGCAATTCCCTTCTACTACATGAGGTTTGGGCACTCCAGGCCTTACTGAATCATATATAAGTGGAGTCTTTAACCTTCCTAAAATGTCAGAAAGTCAGCACATATACAAGTGTTTACAGTATTTTCAATCGTATACTACATGCATTGATCCAGTTAAGATACTCTGACAGCATGAACAATGTATTAATTACAATCTTAAATGTTTCTGCTGTAGCCTAATTTACATAATACTAAGAAGTTATTGCAAGTCTTGTAGATTCTCCATTTGTATATTAAAGCTGATATAATCAAAATTAACCCAATGCTTGATGGATTTATTGATTTGCGTGTGAGGTTTTCAATTTTTGCCAATTTTATATTTTTTATTTGTTTTTTGTTTTTTTTTCGCTCTTTTGAGAAGTGGTTGGATAGTAAAGAAATAGAACGTTCCGAGAGGATTCAGGCATTGCAGAACTATCGACAAGTAGAGAAGCAAATTAGAGACCAGGAACAGGTTTACCTTCTCCAAAGGGCCAGAGAAAAAGAAGAGGCCCTAAAAAAAATACAAGAAAAGCAGGAGAAGAAGAAAGAAAAACAAATAAAACCTAAACCTGGATTTGACGGACGTTGGTACACAGACATCAACAACATCAAGTATGTAAATTGATATCAGTCCTCTTCTTTTTTCTGTTTTTGATAAGGACTTTATTTTCCTGAGGAAATAATTACCTGGTATCAGGGCCGGATTTCCCATTAGGCACAGTAGGCACGTGCCTAGGCATGCTGGCATTCTAGGGGTGCATAAAAATTCAAATTTTGCCACTCCCGGGTCCCGGCAGGGGGCAAGGCCAGCTGAGGGGGAGACCGCCCCATGTGGTCCTGTTGGAGCACTTCTTGCTCAGCCCGGTGAACAGAGTCACCTACCAGCAGGGCCGGTGAGTGCAGCCAGGGGGCAGGGCTTAGGAGAGTGAGTCTCTGGGGTCATTTGTGTGGGGGCTCTGGGCAGTGGGGGTTCGTAGGGGTGGAGGAGGTCTGTGTGTGTTGGGGCCCTGGGCAGTGGAGGGTCTGTGTGGGGCACTGGAAAGTTGTGGTGGGACTATGTGGGGGGCACTGGGCAGTGGGGAGGCTGTGGATGGAGGGGTGCTTGGCAGTGGGGCACCAAAAGTTAAAACTGGTAGGGTTCCCCCACCACCCACTGTCATTAGGAGCTCCTAGCCGCTGCAGGAAGCTCCTGGCTGCCTCCAGGTAGCGGGGGTACCCCACAGCTCCCAGCCACTGCAGGCAGCGGGGTGGGAGCTCCATAGGGTGACCATATAGCAAGTGTAAAAAAATCGGGACAAGGGGTGGGGGATAATAGGAGCCTATATAAGAAAAAGCCCCCCAAATCGGGACTGTCCCTATAAAATCGGGACATCTGGTCACCCTAGAGCTCCAAGCCGCCGTGGGCGGCAGAGGCACCCCGCAGCTCCAAGCCACTGCGGGGGAAGGGAGGCTCTGAGCCTCTGCACCTAGGGGCACCCAAAGTGGAAATCCTGCCCTGCTTGGTACATTACTTTTTTACATTCTGCTTTTTAAATTGTGTATGTTTGTCTTCATTGCTGATCTCACCTCTAATAGTCTACCCTCTTCATGCATTGATCCCCACATTAGGAGAGCAGAATTGATCAGAGAACAGAACAGAGGATTTGGGGATCTTTTGATTGGGAAACCCTGTAGATTTTTGTTTCCTGAACCCAGTCTACTTTGTGGCTTTAAAATTATTTGCACTGGATCCAGATGGTGGAAAGCCTGTTTAGAGTGAGAAACATTATAAAAGAATGATTGCAGTCCAGTTGCCATTCATCCTGTCTATGGATAGTAAAGTAGTATCTTGTGTTCCATGGAGACAGTATTATGGAAATTTGGGCTTATAAATGCTAATTCAGTCAAAACTTCAATGTTCACCTCTCATAGATCCAAAAGTCCTCAAAGTTATAGTGGTTTAAGCTCTAGAGAAGATTATCACTGCTGAAGCCATAATAGATTGCTTGGCTACAGTTGCCATGAAGTAATGGCTTCATTTTGCAAGTATTTGCTCTCCAAGAACACTTCCTGTCTCATACAATATTCCTATTTCTTCATATTGTTTTTATTCACAGTTTCCCCCCGCCCCTTCATTTTCTTAACATTGTCCTGAGTCTTCTCATGTGTCTCGTCTGTCGTCTCATGTGTCTCATTATCTTTCTGTCACACTTAACAAACACCTTTTCTTCATATATTTACACATACAGGAACTCCTCACTTAAAGTTGTAGTTATGTTCCTGAAAAATGCGACTTTAAGTGAAACGATGTTAAGATAATCCAATTTCCCCATAAGAATTAACGTAAATGAGGGGGTTAGGTTCCAGGGAAATTTTTTCACCAGACAAAAGACTATCTATCTATCTATCTATCTATCTATCTATCTTCACACACACGCAGTATAAGTTTTAAACAAACAATTTAATACTGGTACACAGTGATGATGATTGTGAAGCTTGGTTGAGGTGGAGGAGTCAGAGGGTGGGATATTTCCCAGGGAATGCCTTACTGCTAAATGAACTAGCAATTGACTGAGCCCTCAAGGGTTAACTCTCACAACACTCTACAAGGCAGCAGGAACGGAGGGAGGGCAGACAGAGACATACACCCTGTGTGTGAGAGAAAAAATGCGCATTTCCCCTTTAAGTAGCTGACCCCAGGCTTAAGTACACTGCCTTGTTAATTAAATCAGCTTGCTGAGACCTGAGAGGGCAGCTATTGCCTAGAAGCTCCCTCCCTCCATCATGTGTCCCCCCTGCTCTATGGAAGATGGGGTAAGTGGGGTGCAGGAGCAGGGGGGAGGGAGAGACACCTTGACATTAGCCCCCTCCCTCCGTACAGCAAGTAGGAGTCTTAGGGAGCAGCTCCAAGGCAGAGGGCAGGAGCAGCACATGGCAGCAGGGGGAGGACAGCTGCTGCACAGGGAATTTAGGGGAGTGGGGAGCTGATAGGGGGGCTGCTGGTCCACCATGGTTCCAACCAATCCACCAGCTAGCTGCAAGTGCAACGGGCTGCTCTTCCTGCAAGCAGTGGACAAAACAGGCAGCTGCCAAACGACGTTAGAAGGGAGCATTTCACAACTTTAAATGAGCATGTTCCCTAATTGATCGGCCACTTAACATCGAAACAACATTAATCAGGACGACTTTAAGTGAGGAGTTCCTGTACTTCTCACCCCTCTCCTCAGACAACTGTCATTAGTAGGCTATCTATAAGATCAATGTGGAATCTGGGTGACTATTTCTTTCTTGATGAACGAGACATATTCTAGCTGAGGATTTGCATTCCCAATGGAAATTTCCTGCTCTTCATTCTTTCTTTTGAGCTATTCTATTGTTTTAGCACTTTATTAAAGTTCTCTGCTTTTTTTTTGTACTGAAGAATTATGCTCCTCCTAGGTTATCTTTGCTGTAATGTCACCTTTGTAGCTATCTGATGTAATTAGGGTTAGAAGATTGATATGGTTCAGCTAGTGAGTCATTGATTCTCATCTAAGAAATCAGTCAGCAAGACCCATCCAATGAATTACTAATGCAATATAGGGTGCTTATAGTTGTCTGATGTTTGTCTTTGACTTAATCGGTATCTGTGCATATGTTGGCATTGTCATGGAGAAGTATTGAAGGAAATCTGAAGATCTAATGGTTTAAGCACAGGACTGTATGTTAGGAAAGCTGTGTTTTATTCCTTGGTCTGCCATAGACTTGCTGTGTAGTCATGGGCAAAAGTCAAGATGACAAGATGGAACCATATATTGCCATTTTTGAGTCCAGCTACTTCAAAGAAAATTAACAAGAAATGTAAATGAAACAGAACAGTTAGGTAAGCTACCCTGAGTCTTATGGAATATTCTGATATTGGTAGAGTAACTGGCTCTGTGGATGAGGGGAAAGCAGTGGATGTGTTACTCCTTGACTTTAGCAAAGCTTTTGAGACGGTTTCCCACAGTATTCTTGCCAGCAAGTTAAAGAACTATGGGCTGGATGAATGGACTATAAGGTGGATAGAAAGCTGGCTAGATCATTGGGCTCAATGAGTAGTGATCAATGGCTCCATGTCTAGTTGGCCGTCGGTATCAAGCGGAGTGCCCCAAGGGTCAGTCCTGGGGCCAGTTTTGTTCAATATCTTAATCTGGAGGATGGTGTGGATTGCACCCTCAGCAAGTTTGTAGATGACACTAAACTGGGAGGAGTGGTAGATATGCTGGAGGGTAGGGATAGGATACAGAGGTACCTAGACAAATTAGAGGATTGGGCCAAAAGAAATCTGATGAGGTTCAACAAGGACAAAGACGGAAGAATCCTATGCACTGCTACAGAATAGGGACCGAGTGGCTAGGCAGCAGTTCTGCAGAAAAGGACCCAGGGGTTACAGTGGACGAGAAGCTGGATATGAGTCAACAGTGTGCCCTTGTTGCCAAGAAGGCTAACGGCATTTTGGGCTGTATGAGTTGGAGCATTGCTAGCAGATCGAGGGACGTGATCATTCCCCTCTGTTCGGCATTGGTGAGACCTCATCTGGAGTACCGTGTCCAGTTTTGGGCCCCACACTACAAGAAGGATTTGGAAAAATTGGAAAGAGTCCAGTGGAGGACAACAAAAATGATTAGGGGCTGGAGCACATGACTTATGAAGAGAGGCTGAGGGAACTGAGATTATTTAGTCTGCAGAAGAGAAGAATGAGGGGGGATTTGATAGCTGCTTTCAACTACCTGAAAGGGGTTTCCAAGGAGGATGGATCTAGACTGTTCTCAGTGGTAGCAGATAACAGAACAAGGAGTAACGGTCTCAAGTTGCAGTGGGGGAGGTTTAGGTTGGATATTAGGAAAAACTTTTTCACTAGGAGGATGGTGAAGCGCTGAAATGAATTACTTAGGAAGGTGGTGGAATCTCCTTCTTTAGAGATTTTTAAGGTCAGGCTTGACAAAGCCCTGGCTGGGATGATTTAGTTGGGGATTGGTCCTGCTTTGAGCAGGGGGTTGGACTAGATGACCTCCTGAGGTCCCTTCCAACCCTGATATTCTATGATTCTCTGATAATTAATTATACTACTATATAAATTGGTGTGAGGACAAAATTGCTGCAGGATCCATTGCCAAGCACTGCTACTCTTTCCACATTTCAAGGAATACCGATCTGTGTACTCTTTTCTAGCCCAGATCCTCTAGAAGACAAAGAAAACCACCTGCAGAAAGAAACAGAAAAGGAATACCAAGAATGGAAAATAGATAAAGATGATGAAGAGGACAGAGCTTTTTGGGAGGAGCCCACACCTTATACTCCAGAGTCTAGATTAGAAGCTCACAGACATCTTGAAGAAAAACGGAGAGTTAAAGAGAATATAAGGTATCTTGGTTTTTACATAAGCCCTAAATTCGGTAAGGGGTAGATTTTCAAAGGTATAAAGTCCAGGTAGTCACCCAAATCCCATTGAAAGTCCAGTGAGAGATGGGTGCTTAATTCCCACTTGTACCAAAATGAAATGCGGTCTACTCTGTGCATTGTTCACTTTTGTTTCTTTGTATTATTCATGATACCTGATACTGTTTTTCCTCCAAATAGTTTTTTTATTTTAATTGGTTGTTTCTATATTCAGCCCCAGTTTATGTTTTTAAAAAGTGCAGTGTTCAGTCATCTTAATACTATCTTCATTGCACTTGAGTGCTTACTTCTGCTATTAAAAGCATTTACTATGAGGGCGTGCAACAGCATTCTACAGAATTTTTGCAGAAGGAGCACTTCATGCATCTTTTCCATATGACTTACAAAATTCCATGCACGTCTCACCATGAAAATTGGTTCTCGAGTAACAAGATCCTGCATGTTGTATGTGCTGTTTGGGTCAGGAGAACAATCTTAATGCATGATCCGTGAAAAGTCATCTAAGTTTTTGTTTGTTTGTTTTTTAGGATGCCACTGGAACTCCACATAACCTGAAACCAATGCATAGATATTTTACTAGATTTATTTTATAGCTATAGGCCGACATTTTCAAAAATGGTGGGTGCCCAAAGTTAGGGTCCTAAATTTATATTTAGGTACCTGAACAAAATTGACCTGCTTCTCAAATGAGCTGAGCACCTTTAGCTCCCCATGATTTCCATGGGGCTTGTGGGTGCTCAGCTGTTCTGAAAATTGGGCCACTTATTTAGGTGTCTGTATATAGATTTAGGAATCTAACTTTAGGCATCCAGGTTTGAAAATGTCAGCTACAGTATTTACACTAATATTCATTGAAAGATATCATAATCACTTATTTAAGACTTGAAATAATGCTGCGTTGGGTTATGATGCTGTCACATCTAAAATCTAAAGATGGTTGGGTTTAGTCAGTACTAGGGAGATCTCCAAGGAAAATTTAGCTTCTGTAGAAAGTGGTGTTGATGTTCATTAGGTAATACTTTTCCTACTGCGCTAATATTAAATCAATGCCCCAGGATAGTGTTAGAAGCACTCTTCTGGTGCTTTAAGTCTTTTGGATGAGAAGTAATAAGTTCTGACCACTTCTCATTACAAATCCAGTGGCATTTTTGAGTATTAACTCCAGTGTCTAGTCCAAATTCCAGTTTGAATAATTATATTCTTCCTTTCTTAATTTCTCATGGAATTTCAATGAGATGATGAATCCTTCCTGTCCTAAACTAATGTCATGTTTCATTTCACTAGTGGCTAGAGTCACTCATATATACACTGTGAGGGGAGATTCTCGTAGCTAGGGAGTATTGGGGGATATTGTGACTTCAAGAAGAAGAACAGGAGGACTTGTGGCACCTTAGAGACTAACAAATTTATTAGAGCATAAGCTTTCGTGGACTACAGCCCACTTCTTCGGATGCATGTAGTCCACGAAAGCTTATGCTCTAATAAATTTGTTAGTCTCTAAGGTGCCACAAGTCCTCCTGTTCTTCTTTTTGCGGATACAGACTAACACGGCTGCTACTCTGTGACTTCAAGGTATCTCAAAGCAGTTTAAACAACTTCCTATTTTCTTTTGGATTTTTACTAATTCATTACATTTTATACGTAAACCACATTAACTAGGTGAATATCGACAAGTTGTGGACTAAGAAAGAATGTGATATTTGCAACATGTTACTTTTAAAGAAAATCTAGTTAGATTTTTTCCATGAGCGAGAATCAAATTCTTACCTGTTGTATCACTAAGATTTCTAGCTGAAAGCAACAAAAATAACCATTAAATATGTAGGCATCTTAAATTATCAAGCAAAATACTAATGATGGAGATCTAGACTCTTTTAGGATGAATTGGTTTGGTCAAAAGTACTGAAGGGGTGGCTTGTTCATTGCACTAATCAAAAGGCTAGGTACAGTTTCACTACTCGTAGGTGGGATTGGGAAGGGAAGGTTGTAGGTAACCCCGATTTTATCATAGATATGTCTTATGATAACTTTGAAGAAAGAGGAAAACAGTAAAGATGTGCCAAAAAAAACCCCAAACCCACACAGAACCACCACCACCAGATAATTGTTCAAATATTTACATGCATTCACTTTGGTCATACTCATTCCCTTTTTATGTTTACTTCCTGCAAACATTTGAGTAGTCAAGTATGACTAGCACAAAATGTTCCCAGGAAGCATATTTCAAAGGTTCATGCATAAGTATTTGGGAAAACCAATTTTAAATTCACACGCACTACTATTTGCATCAGAAATGCCTGCAGATAATAGTAATGAGACTGCATGATCTATGTGAAAAATCATAACTAGCAGCCCACCTTACATTTCAAATATTTGAGATCAATCCATTAACTAAATTTTTGGGAAAAATAAATATACACATCAGACAAATCTGAGGAAATTGTAATCTGCTCACAGATATTCTGTGAAAAGAAAAAGAAGTTAAGCTCGATGAATAAAGAACATGTTTGCTGAAAATTATTTGCTCACCTTTACTGGCAGGTTAAACTAACTTTTCTAGGGCAAAAGACACATTGTATAACCTGTATTGTTACTAGAGGAGCTTGTCATTTTAAAATAAAAAACTAGATCACATTGAACTTGCTGCCATGTTTCTCTTCATTCTTTCTTTGCTGCTTCACAAAAGGATAAGAATGTGATAATAAATCTTTGTTTCCTTTTCTTTCTCTCTTTTTTTTAATTAAAGAGGGCAAAAAGTGAAAGAGAAGCCACCTAGGACTTTGATCACTGCAGAAGGAAAAGTTCTGAATATGAATGAGCCAAAGTATGTGAGGAAAAATAATAACTTTAAATGAGTGAACTAGTACTTTGCTTTTTATAATAGGGTTGACTGTGTAACTGAAGATATGTGATAATGTAACAGGTCTGACAAATCCTAAAATCCAGTGCAATATTTTGGTTCTGTTGAGGATGCAAGGTTAATTATACCAATATCCTGAAGTTAGGGAATTAATGAATTATCAATCAGTTCAAAAATATTTAGCCACTTGCTCTTTAACATTTAAAGAACTATTTATCTATAAAGATATCAGGTATTTTACTATTTTCCCTTCTGAGGTGTAGGGATCTTGCCTTTTGTGGAAATGGGTTAATTATGTTTGACCATTGAAGGTAATTGTATGAACAGGCACTTTAAATGTAGAAAAAATACATCAGAGTAATGTTTCTGGACCAAATCATTGCCTCCACTTGTAGGTGGGATGGAAACCTGGGCGATGGAAGCCCCTCTATTAGAATCAGGTTCAGTAGCAGGGGAGAGAGTGGAGCTGGGGGAAAACTCACCTACATTTTATTGCTGACATAGTTATTATGTGATATCGAAACTTTTCTGGAAGATGTTTCCAGAAGCATCAGCTAGGTGAGGAGCCAACTGCAGCATGGTTCCATTGGAGCTGTGCTGCCTTTTCATTGGGAGAGGGGTAGGAAATAGAGTGGCGGCACAGAGGTTCCCTACAGATTGCCTCTGTCCCCATCAGCTCCCATCTCTTTCTCCTCTCCTCTGGAGGGAATGAAGAAGCCCCATGAAGGGAACCTCAGGATATTTCCTGACCCCATAGACAAGTTTTTCCCATGTTGGGGGTGAATGATACTTTGTGTCTTTTCCTAAGACCAGGTCAGCTGCAAAAAGCAAAGCTAACATAGCTTTTGATGATTAGTATGGAGAGAATGTTGTTACATCTTTGGAAGGACAATCTAAAGCCATGCACATTTAAGGGATTTGGAAACTGGCATTTTAATGTTGCATGGTATGAATGGAATGAATAGCAGTGGCAGAAGTATTGGTGTTTATTCCAAGTATATCAGAAGAAGCTCACCCTTGTATTGATGTCTCCACTTTGTTATAAAAATGTGTTGACAGCAATACAAAAAAAGAGTAATTTTCTGTGCAAAGACAAGTCTATAATAGCTTAAAATTTTGTGTTGACAGTACTGAATTATGGTTCTGAGAGGTACAGACATTTAGAATAAAGCTCTAGCACTATTCTTTTAGAAATAATGTTGCCCCAGAGTTTTGCGTTGTCAATAGTTACTAGTGGTGTACTATTCATACAGGTCTTCTGCATTGGAATTTATTCAGTGGATTTACGTATATAGGGCCAGATTATGATAGGCATTTGCACAGATGTGTGGGAAGCACACAAAGAGCTTCCACCCCCATATTGCATGGTCTACACCAGGGCCTGTGACAGTTCCGGTGCTCATTGCACCCCTGGTAGTGAATGGTACTTCAAAAAGAACATAGGAGATACATTCACAGCAAGGCACTTGGAATGCACATTCTCTCCCCAGCATGGCTTCTGCATTGCATTGCAGAAGCCTAGTAAAGCAAAGTCAGACTTCCCTCAGTGTTGTCTTTGAATATCTACCAGAAAAATAGCTACATCCTGCATAGAAAGGAAGGATGTTTCTTTGCTAGACCGGCTGCTATCAAGAGAATGTTGCACTTCCTTTTTCAGCTCTCCAAGTGTTGGGGGAATCTGCCTTATAGGAAAGAGACCTGGAAATATCTCTAGTGCTCATGGGAAAAAAGGCATGGAGATTTGGAATCATTCTTTTGTAGTCGTTTTCTCTGCACCTTCCCTTCAAAAGCACTCCTAATCTAGACAGCTCACTGCGGCATAAAGCCTCCTCAGTCTGACCGTATTGAAATAGAGAGGACTAAAAGGTAACAAATATTACGGGCACATACATTTTATAGTTGAGAGACCCATTTATTAAAACTTTTAAGAGCTGAATTTTTCCCATCAATTACCTGAAAGCCAGTGTATCTGAGCTAGCGTGAGTCTAAATAGCAGCATAGCCATCGTAGCATGGCTAGTTGCAGCAAAGGCACAGCTTAGTTGTGCCATGTACGTACCCAACAGTTTCACGTGGGTTTGTGCTCAGGACCCTAAGCCGTGCCTCTGCTGCCACTACCCATGCCACTGTGGCTACACTGCCATCGAGTTAGTGCAAGCATGCGTACGGGCACAGAGGAATTACACTCCTAGCTCATAGTGTAGATGAAGCCACAGATATATCCACATTTTCTACACTAGAAAAGTTTTCACCAGCAAATGTCTCTGTTCCTGGATTTTAATGAAACTGACCTTGTACTCTACTTTTAATTAGGTTTTCAGTTAAGAAGAAAAAAAAACCCTGAAAAATAAAACAGAACCCAGTTCAAACATTCATGTAGTGAAGCTGTAGATGATTCTAAAAAGACCATATGAAGTATCTTCTAAATTATGTTGGTATTAATCTAAAAAATGCTAGCTGTTGAATGTAAAGTTATGGAACTGTATGCTCACACAAATCAGTTGTATTTATTCTGAAGGTGTTTTTTTATCATTGTTACTAGACTTCATTTCGTTTTGAAAGATGATGAAGAAAACAACCAGTTCATCCTGGATCTTGCTGTTTATAGGTCAGAATTATTTATTATGATGATGTTTGGGAGCAATTGTCATTGCTGTCATACACTGATATGCAGTATTCAAAATCACCCTTCCCCACACACTGAGACTTTGTGAAGGGAACAAATCATGGGGAGAATGGAAGGAATAGAATCCACACCCAAACCTGTGGGCAGGTGGTGGGGTCCTTCATACCTTGAATAGCCATTGTCCTGTATGCTCCTTTTATAGGCGTTCTTTATTGTTGGATCCATGTAAGCACAGTTCCAGTGGTCCTTTCCTGAGTCCACAACAGGGGTTCCTTCAGCACCAACCTATTTAGAGTTATGCAAAATCCCCGTTGCCTTCCTCGTTCCTCCCCCCTGCCCCGCAACCCCCCCCCCACTCTTTAGCTCTTCTATTCATGATTGCTACCCTCTGCACTGCAGTGGAAGAATTTCGGTCCATGTGAGCCCCTGGTAGAGTAAAGCTTGTGCAGTTATTGGTTATACAACATGGACAAAGATATGCTCTAGGAATTATTTTGAGGAAGTTCTATGGCCTGTGTTATATAGGAGGTCAGATTAAATGATCAGATGATCACAATGGTCCCTCCTGGCCTTGGACTCTATAAAACACTCTTGTTGTGCTGGAGGACTTTTCCCCCCTATACTCTGGTATTTCTGAGTTATCAGAATACGACTTTGTTTTAAGCTGTGGAAACGCTGTTCAAGTGTTGACGACAATAAGACTTTGAAGCTGGTATGTAATAGTATATGCTCTTCAGTGAGGATTGCAAACATCGCAAAATTTGAAAAAGTTAGCCAAGTAGTAAAGAAGTTATAATAGAAGGAAGAAGAGAAAGTGATACATTGTACCTTCAGTGATGGGCTGAAGCGTGTATAGATTGCTCAGTCAATAGCAGACGTTAATCAAAGTGGATTCTTTACAGCTTACAAACCTTATTCAACAATATTGAAATACAAAAATGCTGTCTCTAGTGTTGGTGTAGGCGATTACAGTTCACTGAGATCCTGAAAACGGAATGTAAAAAGTTATTCTTCATGTGGGAGTCAGTGTAGCCTAGTGGATAGAACACTAGACTGGGACTTGAGAAATCTGGGTTGTATTGTGAACTTAGCCACTGGCTTGCTAGGTGACTTTGGGCAAGTCACTTCACTTCCCAGTGCCTCAGTTTCCCAATCTGTAAAATGGGGATAATTATATTAACCTTGCATGGTGACAGGTTTCAGAGTGGTAGCCGTGTTAGTCTGTATCAGCAAAAACAATGAGCAGTACTTGTGGCACCTTAGAGACTAACAAATTTATTTGGGCATAAGCTTTTGTGGACTAAAACACACTTCATCAGATGCATGGACTGGAAAATACAATAGGAAGATATATATAACAGTACATGAAAAGATGGGAGTTGCCTTACCAAATGGGGGGGGGGTCAGTTTTTCGTCCTGTTAATAATAGCACACTTTAATTGAATTGTCTCATTAGAACAATTATTGTTTATTATTTGTATTGCTATAACAATCCAATGTCTAAATAATAATCTTGGCCCCATTGTGCTGGCCACTGCAAAAACACAGTCCCAGTCCCAAAGAGCTTAAATTCTACGATTCTCTCTAGGGCTGTTGATTAATCGCAGTTAACTCATGTGATTAACTCAAATAAATTAATTGCAATTAAAAATTAATCATGATTAATTGCAATTTTAATCACACTTTTAAACAACAGAATACCAATTGAAAGTTATTAAATATTTTGGATGTTTTTCTACATTTTCAAATATTTGATTTCAATTTATAACATAGAATACAAAATATATAGTGCTCACTTTATATTATTATTTTTATTAAAATATTTCCACTGTAAAAATGATAAACAAAAGAAATAGTATTTTTCAATTCACCTCATACAAATACTGTAGTGCAATCTCTATCGTGAAAGTGCAACTTACAAATGTAGATTTTTTTGTTACATAACTGAACTCAAAAACAAAAGAATGTAAAACTTTAGAGCCTACAAATCCACTCAGTCCTACTTCTTGTTCAGCCAGTCGCTAAGAGAAACAAGTTTGTTTACATATATGGGAGATAACGCTGCCCGCTTCTTATTTACAATGTCACCTGAAAATGAGAACGGGTGTTCGCATGGCACTGCTGTAGTTTGCGTCGCAAGATATTTACATGCCAGATGCGCTAACGATTCATATGCCTCTTCATGCTTTAGCCGTTGTTCCAGAGGACATGCTTCCATGCTGATGATGCTCATTAAAAAAATAATGCGTTAATTAAATTTGTGACTGAACTCCTTGGGAGAGAATTGTATGTCTCCTGCTCTGTTTTACCTGCATTCTACCATATATTTTATGTTATGGCAGTCTCAGATGACGACCCAGCACATGTTGTTCAATTTAAGAACATTTTCACTGCAGATTTGACAAAATGCAAAGAAGGTACCAATGTGAGATTTCTAAAGATAGCTACAGCATTCAACCCAAGGTTTAAGAATCTGAAGTGCCTTCCGAAATCTGAGAGGGATGAGGTGTGGAGAATGCTTACAGAAGTCTTAAAAGAGCAACACTTCGATGCGGAAATTACAGAACCCGAACCACAAAATAAGAAAAAAATCAACTTTCTGCTGATGGCATCTGATTCAGATGATGAAAATGAACATGCGTCGGTCCGCACTGCTTTGGATCATTATCAAGCGGAACCCGTCGTCAGCATGGACGCATGTCCTGTGAAATGGTGGTTGAGTTATGAAGGGACATACGAATCTTTAGCGCATCTGACACGTAAATATCTTGCAATGCTGGCTATAACAGTGCCATGTGAACGCCTGTTCTCACTTTCAGGTGACACTGTAAATAAGAAGCGGGCAGCGTTATCTCCTGCAAATGTAAACAAACTTGTTTGTCTAAGCGATTGGTTGAACAAGAAGTAGGACTGAGTGGACTTGTAGGCTCTAAAGTTTTACATTGGTTTATTTTTGAATGCAGTTTTTTTTTACATAATTCTACATTTGTAAGTTCAACTTTTATGATAAAGCGATTGCAGTACAGTACTTGTATTAGGTAAATTGAAAAATACTATTTTTTTCTTTTTTATAACGCAAATATTTGTAATAAAAAATAAATATAAAGTGAGCACTGTACACCTTGTGTTCTGTGTTGTAATTGAAATCAACACATTTGAACATGTAGAAAACATCCAAAAATATTTAAATAAATGGTATTCTATTATTGTTTAACAGAATGATTAATCGTGCGATTAATCATGCTTAATTTTTTAATCGCGCAATTAATCACGATTAATTTTTTTAATTGCTTGACAGCCCTAATTCTGTAACATAACTTAATTACATTAGAGTAATCAAATGGAATTTTTTCAAATTGCAAACCCATAATTAATGAGTTGCATAGTCTTAACTGCTTTCCCCTGAACGATGATGTTAACTTACTTAAACTAAATTCACTTTTATTTAATTCTGAAGACATCTGGACAGCTCTCTAATTGATGTTGATGTCCAGCCAACTTACCTCCGCGTAATGGTGAAGGACAAGGTTCGTATTTTCTTATTACTTTCATTTAAAACTGAGAATTCCACTTTTCATGTCTGTTGTTACTCATTTTCTGGGTTTACTTTTGGCTAATGTAGGGTCTAAATCTTTTCCCATTGAAATCACGGCAAAGCTCTTACTTAGATCAATAGAAGCAAGACTAGACTCTTAGGAACTGATCCAGTGCTTGGTAAAGTTAATTGGAATCTTGCCATTGAATTCAATGGACACTCAGATCCTCAAAGGTGTTTAGGTGCCTAACTCCCATTGAAACCAATCAGTTAATTTCACTGTAACTTAGGCACCTAAATACCTTTGAGGATTTGGGCCTTACTGGCTTGTAACTTCACACCAAAAATAAATAAATAAATAAAATAAAGGCATAGGTCTAACTGATTGGCAACCACATAAGTCTGAATAGAAATCAATAGTGTCATTAGGTTAGGAAATCAACATAAAAGTTCAAAAGTACTCACAAATCCTTTTTTAAATGTATTGCTCCAAGTGGTGTGTAACCACACAGAAAAAAGCCACTTACCACACTGATACTATTTGTGACCAAGAAGTGAACTGGGGAGGTATGGACAGTGAAATATACTGGATTCTCCTCACAACTTTTTTACACCACAGTAACTTCACTTCAGTAGAGATACTGCTTGTTTATACCAAGTAAAGTGAGACTAGAATTAGACCTACAATCTGTAATTTACAGAGGACAGAAAGAACTGGATGTATATTCAGCTGAAAGCCCCTTTTAAGAGACCTTCCATTTTCTGTCATTTTTGGTGATTTTTTTGTTTGTTTTTCAATTTAAACTGAAAACCAGAATCCCGATTTATAATTATACCAGTTGCATAAGCACAAATTTCAAAATTACTTTCTCTGAAATAGATTGTTAGTCTTTCTCATTTCATTGCTAGTATAACTCAAACATCATTTCATATCTTTCTTTAAAAGTGTCACTTTTCTATTACAGCAATTCAGGCAAGCCTATTATATATATTACACACACATATATAATGTAAATGAAGGTTGTTTAACATGCAGATCAGTTATTTGGATTAGTATTAATATATATTACATGAGAGGATTCAGACCTATCCTATCCTTCAGATCAAAGTATATGTTAATGGAATTTCTGTATGTTTTCTATCTGGGTAAAAAAATATTTTAATACGATATATTCTATTCTATTTTCCTTTAGCCATTTCAACTTGTGCTTCCTGCAGAGGTGAAGCCAGATAGCAGCTCTGCTAAAAGATCTCAGACAACTGGACATTTAGTTATCAGCATGCCAAAGGTATGTAAATTCATTTGGACAGGCACCATACAAAGCTACTTGTGTATCAACAGTACTCTGAGAAAGATTTATAGATTGTACCTGAAATACATTACTAGCTAATGAAATCAGGTCAACATTTGCTGTCAGAACTCATATCTATTAGAAAGAGCTTTTCATACAGACAGAATAATCATGTGGTTCAGACCTAAGATTCTCTTTCTTTCTTTCTTTCTTTCTTTCTTTCTTTCTTTCTTTCTTTCTTTCTTTCTTTCTTTCTTTCTCTCTAAGTTTTACAAAAAATAATCCTTTTAGAACTGTTTAACTGTATTATTCATTTGAAACAAACTGCAGTATTTAGTATTTAAATATTTCATGAAGAATTTGCAGTCCAAACAGAGAAGAATTGTGATAGCTCATGAGAACCAGAAAATTTAAACTGACTATGAATAGACAAGTCTACTTTCTACTCTAAGGGTACGTCTATACTTACCTCCGGGTTTGGCGGTAAGCAATCGATCTTCTGGGATTGATTTATCGCGTCTTGTCTAGATGCGATAAATCGATCCTGGAAGTGCTTGCCGTCGATGCCGGTACTCCTGCTCCGCAAGAGGAGTATGCGGCGTCGACGGGGGAGCCTGCCTGCCACGTGTGGACCCGCGGTAAATACCTGGTAGTTCGAACTAAGGTACTTCGACTTCAGCTACGTTATTCACGTAGCTGAAGTTGCGTATATTAGTTCGAACTGGGGGGGTTAGTGTGGACCAGCTCTAAGATGAGTGAAATGAGAAAAATACTTTAAAACTATGCATGCTTCACATATATATGATGCAGACTACATTATGGCCCAGGTATGCTGGTCCAGCCAAGCTTTTTTTGATACAGGACTGTTGGGGAGGGGCAGAGTAACTTTTGTGCTCCCCTATCCTTTTAGCATAAATTAGAGCAGCCCTGAAGCTGCTGTGACTTACCATAGCCAGGATTGAAGGATGACTGGAGAACCAGGTGCTCTGGCCACACCCCTTGCATCCTATGACATGCTGTTATGCTGTGCAGCCATGAAAAGGTGGTGTTCGAACTGGCTATGCCAGCTATTCATTGTCCTGGGCATTCTCTTATGCAAGAGGAATCCCCAGCTGCCCAACTAGGGCAGTTTTCCCTTTCCCTTTGCACCGTGATTCATTGCTAAGGGGATGCAACTGGGGGATGAGGATCTGGCCCCGTATTTAAAATTTTTTGAGTGACCATAAGCTACGGAGGTAGCGGTAAGATAAGAACAGTATTTTTTTTAAATCTCTTTTATTCTAACAAAGTTCTTTTTAAATTTTTATTTCTCTTACTCTAGTTCCGTGTCTTATATCTAGTCTGTTTCCCTCAAGTTGCACACCATCTGTCCACCCCTGCCTGGAAAGCCTCTCATTAACTCATATACTGTAGCTCTAACAGCAAGCTTGCAACTTCACCAGTAGCTGGAAGTCTGCCTATGATTTCATTCCCTTGATCAAGATTCACATCTTGGTAATGTTCAAAATTCACTTAGATGAAAGCCTGATAAATTTGTGCTTTTCTTAAACTGATTTCTTTGAAACATGGGCTCTGACATTAGGCATCTTGATTGATGCACCTTCTGAATGTTTGTTTGAACGGAACGAATCTTGAATAGATATTCATTTATTCTTTCAATTTTTTAAAATACTAATAGATGCCTATCCTGTGCCCTTAGTGTCCTTACAATATATTAAAATGTACAATATCCCAGATAGTCTCTAAATATACTCAAATATACTGTCTAAAATGACCTGCCAAGAAAGCCAGTCCGACAGATGCTAAGTGAATATTCCCTCCTTAATATCACAATTTGGATTGTATTTACCCTATGATTAACTTTGTGTTTTAGGTAAGTTATTTAGATGAGGGTTTGGAATTACTAAGTTCCTTGGTCATTAAGTGTGAAATCCAAGCTGCCAGATCACAGCAGAATCATGAACAATGGGGAAGTCTGCTGAATAGAGGGTTAGGGAACAGGGAAGTTGCACAACCCCCTCCACATTTCTGTGCCATGCTTATGCATTTGTCCACCCACAGGTGTGTATGTGTGAGACAGGAGCAGGATGCTGCAAGACATGCTGACCCCTGTTGCCAGTGGGTCCAGAAACTGCATGGAACCACTGGCCTGAAAATGCATGTATGTTAGGAGCAGCAGCATACATTGGCTTCTCCTGCCCATCCCCAGTGACAGATTCCATTCCTCATCCCTAGGCACATGTGGCAGAACACATAGCTTGTTTAGTGGAGATGTAGACCATTTTCCAGAATTGCAGGAGTCCTGTTGACACTATGGAGACATACCCCATGAAGGTATCTCTGGACTTCCTTGGGTGTTATAAAAGCATAATTAATAAAGGTTAGCAACATTATGGAGACCACCAGCTAGGCTCATTTAGGCTAGTATAGCTGAGATCATCAGCATTACTTGTGAGTATTCATTTGATAATATCAAGCTTGATATGCATTACCAGAGTAAAGATGACTGAGAGTTCAGGCAGAGTTCTCTCAGGATGTGTCAGTGATAAGGCAAGCCTAATAATTATCCTGCTATGTTTAACCTTTGTATTCTAGCTTTACACTTATTCCCAAAAGAAAATGATTTGCAACTAGATAAATGAGCTAGCAAATTCTTTATGTTAGTGAAATTTAAAGAATATTATATAATCTAAATAAATAGGCTTCCTCTCTGTAGGCGTTCTGTAATACTCTGGAAAGGCCAATCACGTCTCAGTAGTGACCTGATCCAAAGCCATTGAAGTCAATGAGAATCTCTTCATTGGCTTCAATATGCTTTGAATCAGGCCCCAACACCTTTCAACACTCATCCTCCTCCATTCTGTTCATAGCTTTCAGTTCTTTTAAAAGCAAAAATAAATGAGCCTTTGTCTTGCTCCTCTGTGACCTTGGTGTAACTCAGATTTTGGAGAGAATAAATTCCATATGAAGTAAAAGAAAGCATTTCATGTTTCCAGTCACATTGCTGTTAATTCTGAGAATTATTATCCTTGCTTCTCCTGCAGCAAGGATAATAATTTTCAGCATATTTTCAGCTTGTACTTAGCAGTTCCTTTTCTAGATCCCTCTGAACAATGATATTAAAATAGCTCTCTTTTCTATTCTCTTGCAAAGTCCTCTGGCTGTCTGAATAGTCCAAATAATAGCAATAGCAATGAACAGAAATCTCCTCTTGTAGAATCCATGTTGATAAAGTACAATAGTTACAAATTAATTTTTAAAATTTGTATATGGTTATTTAAAAACATGATATTTTTCTTCAAGTGATTGTCCACATGTATTCCACAACTGGTGCACATGTGCCACATGCATGTAAGATTGGATTATTTTTGAATAACAGTGTCTGTTGGGGCCATGCCTTTGTTCTGAACACTCTCACTCTTCATAGCTGAGGGCATGGAGGGCCGAGTGGCCGGACTTCCCTCCATGTCATTCTTACCACCCATGTCAATGAAACAGAACCCCTACAGAGTCCACATCTCTGCCCAATGTGTGATTGTTTGTGTTTTCTCTGGTTGTTAGACGTGTTCCATAGTAAAGTTAGTTTAGCTTAGTTAAGCTAGTTGGTCAAAAAGAATGAAAAGAAGACAAGCTCTTCAACTTCGGGAGTGCCTTCTGTACCCGACCCTGGTGGACATGGCAGAGTCGAAAGCCCCAACATTCAAATCCTGTCTCTCCTGTGAGGCAGCTATTCCCATTGACGATGAATGCTCAGAGTGCCTCCTCTCTCAGTGAAGCACATATTCCAGATAAGTGCTTGATATGTTGTTTTTTCAAAGAGGGCACAAAAAGTGAGGGAAACCTGCCTAAAATTCTTCCACTTGGAGAGATCCGTGAGAGCATCCTCTGAGCCAAAGGGGAAAAAGACTGACAAACAGGACCTGACTGTCTCTGTGAGTGCTTTGGTAAACCATGGGTCCACTCTGATCTTCAGGGCCCATTTGTCATCAAGAGACTCCCACCTGTCTCAACACTATCTTCTAAGAAGAGAGAAAAGAAAAATCACTTCTCCTAGGGTGATCATCTACTTCAAGCACACCCAAAGATATCAGTCAGAACGTGCCCAGACTCATGGGTCATCTGGCCTCCTGCAACTATGTGAAGCAGTTTACCCAATTTTATCTATGCTGCATGCATGGGTGGTTGAGATCAGTGTATCTACCCAGAAGACACCACATAGACATGATGGTTGCGGTTCTAGATGAAGTCCTCTCTTAGTTAAACTGCTAAAAGGACACTCTACACCTGTACAGTGGCGTACCATTCTCCGTACGCCTACCTACCAAGCTGTCGGTGACAGACACTTCCTCTCTCAAATGGGAAATTCATCTGGACTACCTTCTGAATCAAGACCTGTGGTCCTTCCAGGAGGTACATCTCCACGTAAGTTCCTGGCGCTCAGAGCCATTTGATTACGAAGCACAGTGTATCATCCCATGCTTCAAGGACCTGCAGCAGGTGTTGAAATACACTCCGCTGGCCCACACCCTGAGAGCCCAGAGCTACGAGGTCCAGATCCACGCCCTGGTCGTGGGAGCCCTGGGTGCATGAGACCCCCACAACGAGCTGGTGCAGAGAGCGTGTGGAGTCGGTCGGCGCTATGCCCGGCTCATGAGACAGCTCATGGTGTCTGACACCATCAGGTGGTCCAGAGACATCTCCACCGAGTACATCACATGACACTGTCAGTATTAGAATGAGTAAACGAGACCGCCGGTCAGGGAAATAACCCACTTCCTTCCCTGATGAACCAAGGGACGCACCCCACCCATGTATCTATTCGTTACACCAGTACTGACTTGGACTCTAAATACATTCTATGGGTGGCGTACCCGAGATCACTTATCCACTGATGCTTTAAAAACTTCCACACCCAATCTGGGTCTATGCTGGTTATACACTAAGTTTGTATCTTGTGAACCTTGTAACCAACTGTGGTGGGGTGATCACCGCGCCATGCCTTGAAGGGCTTAAAACAGCCCTGGCAGAGGGCTGAGAAGGAAAAAGCTGGGCTGTTTGGGGAAAACAGCCACAGCTGTAGCCTGTGTAATTAGGACCCAGCTGGCCCTTATAAGAGGGCAGTGGGCCAGAAGGAACAGAGAGTCTCTCTCTGGCAGTAGAGAGGGAAGAGCCTGGCTGCCTGGAAGCTGAGAGGGTACCAAGATTGGAGCAGGGCTGGGGGAAGGCCAGAGAAGCTGGGGGGCTCTGGCCTAGAAACCCCCCAGACTGCAGGCCTTGTTAAAGGCCAGAAAAAGGTACTGTGGGTCAGGGCTGGGAGAAGGCCTGAGGAGCTAGGGAGCTCTAGCCTGGAAACCAGGGCCGGCTCCAGGCACCAGCTAAGGAAGCAGGCGCTTGGGGTGGCCAATACAAAGGGGCGGCACTCCGTCCGCTATTGGGGCGGCCCATCCAGGTCTTTGGTGGGAATTCGGCAGCGGGTCACTCAGTCCCTCTCTTCCTCTTTGAGCTTCTGCCAAAGTGCCGCTGAAGAGGAAGAGAGGGAGGGAAGGACCCGCTGCCGAAGTGCCGCCAAGGAATGGAGCGGCATAATTGAGCTGCCGCCAAAGTGCTTCCTTTTTTTTTTTTTTTTTTTTTTTTTCCCGCTTGGGGCGGCAGAAAATCTGGAGTCGGCCCTGCTAGAAACCTCCTAGGCTGCAGGCCTTGTTAAAGGCCAAAGAAGGTACTGGGGTTGCAGAGGGCAGGCCAAGGGCAGGCAGAGGCAGCAGGTCCAAACCCCCCCTTGTCGGTGATGAGTGGCCATTACAGACTGCAGTCAGTCCCAGTGAACGGGGGCTAGATGGTGACGGCAGTAGCCACTGAGGCGAGGTGGGGATAGGGGGTTGGGAGTTCCCCAGGGAGGGGAGACCCAGATCTGTGGGGGTACTGCCACGGGGCAGCCCCCAATGTAAAGGGGCACCGGGGTCCGGGAGGGACACGGGGCCAGAGGCAAGGCGAGACACCGGCCTACAGAGGGCGCTCCGGAGGCTGGTGAGCTAATTCCCTGGACGACCAGCAGGAGGCGCCGCGCCGGTGAGTCATCGCCCTGCTACACCAATACTTGTAATCTCTCATAATTCAAGCCTGACCCCAGATGTACAGTAACTTCCCTCTTCACTTGTGTAAATTTGATTTTAAACATTAGCTTTAATAAAAAAATTTACATCTACAAGCAGGGAGGGTGTGGACACCACTCTGCCAATAAACAGTCTGTCTATGGAAATAGTACATTCATCATTGCATCACGCTAGTGGCTCTGCATCTCTCAGGATTACAAAACTCCCTAGCTGACAAACTCAGCAGGCAATACTCAAACAATGACAAGTGTTCTGCAGAACATCTTTTGCAAGTGAGTATCCAAGAATAGACTTATTTGCCATGAACCAGAACAACAAGTGTCAGATGTTCTGCTACTGAAAGGGTCCAACCCAGGCTCACTGTTGGATGCCTTCCTTATTCCTTAGGCATCAGACTTCATGTATGCATACCCACCTATTCCTCTAATACTGAGGGTTCTGAGGAAGGTCAGACATGGTGCAGCATGATGATACTGGTAGCGCCTGCATGACCCACACAGTTTTGATATTCAGACATGATGAATCGATCAACACAGTACCCAGCCACACTTCCAGAGCCACCTGTTGTGATAATGCAGAGCAGAGGCCAGATTCCCTACCTGGGTTGCTGGCTGGCTGACGTCCATGGGCAGATCCTACTCCATGGATGTCTATATCCATTCTTGTTTGTACTAGAAAAGATTCCACTAGACTGACTTGTGTAGCAAAATAGGAAAAGTTCTCTATTTGGGAACACAAAAACACTTACTCCCACTAGAAACCTCAATACCAGCTAGTTTGGATTAAAGCCTTAAAGCATTTGAGACTTTCCATCCATTCCAGAAGAGTCCAGTCCACTTGGCAGCTATTTGTGCTCATCCTCTTCCTATCGGAGAGACTCCACCCTCCTGAAACTTCAACATTGTGTTATTGGCATTCATATCAGCCATCTTTTGATCCTATGCCAACCTGTTCTTTATGTCACCTGTCTATGAAACCCATCCTCTTAGTGGAAATCTCTTCAGCCCAAAGAATAGGAGAGACCCAAACCCTCATGGCCGGACCTCCTTGTACAGTATTCCGGAAGGACAAGGTGACACAAAAGCCTCACCTGAAGTTCTTGCCTAAAGTTGTCTCTGACTTTTTCACCTGAATCAAGACATCCATCTGCCAGTTTTCTTTCCCAAGCCTCATACTCAAGGGGAGGTGAAGCTTCATACATTAGATGTTGTCCAGTCCTCTTACTATCTGGACAGGACAAAACCATTCAGGAGTTCCCTAGACTGTTTCTGGCCTTTGCTGACAGGATGAAAGGTCAGTCAATATCTACCCAAAGACTATCTAAATGGGTTTCTGACTGAATCAGAACTTGTTATGCAATAGTTCACTTGGAACCACCGTAGATTAGAACCCACTTTACTAGAGCTCAAACAGCCTCTGCAGCTTCCTAAGGGGCATTCTACCTTAGAGATTTGTAGAGCACCTACCTGGAGTTCAAGTCATACATTCACCCAGCACTACTTATTTGGTAGGTGGCTCCAAATCCAATGCTCAGTTTGGCAGAGCTGTCTTTATTCCCAGTAGATCCTGAGCACTCCCCTCTAGACAGAGGTCACTGCTTGTGAGGCACCAGAAATGGAAATACACGTGGACAATCACTCAAAGAAGAAAGAATGGGTTACTTACTCTACAGTAACTGTAGTTCTTATAGAGAGATGTGTTGTCCACATTTATTCCAAGACCTGCCCTCCTCCTATATCATCTGGATTCCATTTTAGTGAAGAAATTGGAGGATAATTGCAGCTACTCCATCCTTTATTCCCTTGGCTACAGGGAATGAGAGGGCAATTCAGGGCACAGGTGTGGCCTCAAAAGAAACTGCTATTCAAAAAGAATCCGATCTTGTGAATGGGGTGCATGTACACCTGAAGTAAAATAAATGTAAAGAACACATCTCACAGAACCACAGTTACTGCAGAGTAAGTAACCATTCTTTGCAACTAATATGGTACTAAAGACTTGTTATATGGATGTTTTATAATAATTTCATTGAGGTAAAATTGGTTACAAATTTCTTGTGCATGTATGTTGCACTGCATAACGCTACATGAAGTATATTTTATTAGGAGTAAACTTTAAAATCCAACAGAGGAACCACAGCCTAAAGTAAAAAATCATAAAAGTGAACAAAATTCACATTCTCACATTGGTTATTTTTAAGGCATTCATACCACAGTAATGAGGTAATGTAAATACCTAGATGAGATGTTTATAATGGTTCAGATGTGATCCCATTGTTAAAAGCTCAAGACAGTCAGAAAAATATTACATAAAATGTTCATGTTTCCACAGTTCTTTGTTTAAAAGATTGTTTAAATGCTTTTGCACATAAATCCCAGGATGTGTTGTGACAGCTATGGTTATGTATTTTTATTCCAGATTCAAGAAATAATTATGGCTAACCGAAAAACACCCACTTTGGTCAAACCTTCTGACAGCAATAAACTGCAGACAAATATAAAAAGGTAACTTTGTTTTTTCTTTCTTTACAGCCTATATGTTTTTGCACATTAGTTATTTACTTGTCAGACTATTGCTGCCCAATGAGTAGATAATCGTTCAAAGTACGAAAATATTGATTTGTACAAAGTAAAACTTTACATAAAAGCTTTAGACTAATGGCCTGTCCGGTACTGTTTATAAAGTGATCTGTTCCAAAAGCAGAGCCAAAAAAGTGCTTATTACTACAGAGCAGTTGTGTTCCATCAACTGTCATTCAGACTATTAAGCTAGAATGCAGTAAAACCAAAATCTTTTATCGAGAACTGCCTCTGTAGATCCTCTACTCTGTGCAGCACGAGTCCTAGAACCACCTAGAAAGCAATGACTTTTGGGACTGTATCACGAATCCAAATGATCAGTGGAAAATTATGTAGGTGCTACAGTTGATCTACTGCACCAATCACCACTTTTTCCCCCCTCCATCACCATAGGCAGTGCATCATACCAGCCCATTCTATGTTGTAATAAAAGCAGTGTTTGGTAACAGTTTAAAAGTTTGTTTTTAAGATGAAAAACAACTTGTTAGTTTGTAGTACATGTTGTTTTGAGTTTAATATCGCTATTGCTTGGTTTCATTCTGTTCTGACACTGTACATCTGGATAAAAAGTTTAGGTGTAAATAGGATGTCTGTCATGGACCTGCACACCCAGGTTTCTGAATAATCTAAGGTAGGGGCATTCCCTATGATAATCTCATTTTGCACTGGATTTACCCCTTGGCCTGTATTACTGCTGGTAATGGGGGAAACATTTAGTACCCAGCTGTCTTTCTTCTGTACAAGTAATCTCAACGGAATGAACTCCGTCCCAGTCTGGGACAGCTCTGCTCTAGAATCCAAGAAGCCGGTGCCTTTACCTAGAAACCCAAGGGTTCAAATCTACTAGCAGAACCATTTTACAGAGCTTCTGTTCTAAATGCTTATGAAAAAGAGGCAGCATGGATCCTGGGCACTCTTCTTGACCCCAGCATATAGAACCAGTGGCCAAATAGTACTGTAAGGGCAATGATTTTTTAATCGTCAAGTAGTAGTGGTGAGGTACAGCTGCAAAGGCACATCTTTTTTTGGATTACATGCATAACAAGCAGAAGATAGAATCATTACAAAGAAGCTAAATGTGTCTAGACATTCCTTGTGAGCTCCAAGCAATGCACTTAGCAATCAGGCAATAGTGTGGCAGTGGCTAGGACAATCTGTTAGCATTGATGACTGAGGACTTCTAATCTCTTTCAGGAGGTCCATACCAAAGTGTATCGGACTTCCCTTTTTAGAAGCAATAGATCTTTTCAGCAGAAAGACAAATGAGACCCTAGAGATACTCAAGGAGACCAATCAAGTTTCTTCTTCAGGAAGAAATATACCATCCTTCTTTAGATACTTGCTAACACAGTCATCTCAGTTCCAAGTGTATCAAACCAATCTTCCTAAGCACCATGTGAGCTTTCAACAGGTGGGTGATCCTCTTTAGCTTCTTTGGTTCCACCTGCATAGTAGAGCATTAGACAACTGTTATAGTGGACATCCCTGAGGGCCTGCACTAAATCTGGGTACAGAATCCTAGCCATTCTTCATTTGGAAACCATCTTTCTTTTTTCCTCACAGCATTAAGTGAAAGAAGGTTCGTAGGTGGTATGGCAAGGAGGCAAATTGTGGGGCCTTTCTATAATTTCTGATACCTGATAATCCAAAGATACTCCATGCCACAAGGATAACAAGTTGTGCCCACAAAAAGGGAATCTGGGGCTCAATCCAATTGAAAATATTCTCCTAAATGCCCACAATACTTTTTGTAAACATGCCTTTTCTGAGTGCAGATATTGATTTACTTTGTTGGAGGCAAACTAAACATTTACAATCAAAACAGAAATGGGAAAGATACTTTGAATGTACAGAGCTTATCAAGAAAAGAAAAGGTTTTGACCCTGTAGCTGACAAGTAACTAACTAGCCAGATGTTAAAGAAATCCTGAATAGCTGTCTCTTAGATTACAGGAGAGCATTCATTACCACAATTATACTTGAGGGTTACAGAACTCTTAGCTAAATTCTTCCTCACACATACAATCTGCTAGACCACTGTTTCAAAAACTCGTTAACTCTGCTATCTTGATTACATGATAATACGGTCATCACTTCTGCTACCTATACAAGATCTATTCTGAGATTTTATACAAAACTGTTATTTTTAAAGGGAAAGTAACATTTTCAGCAATTAGAGAGGCAACATTTCCTTTTTGGTGGGAGGAGTCAGAGTATCATGTTGGAGGTAAGGCAAAAATAAGTTTTAACTCCCCTCTCCCCCTCAAAAACACCTTTGAACATACAAGCATGCACACCCTTGAATCTCCTTCAATAGCCCCTGGGGGGATTTATTTAGCTTGGTTCCTCTGGAATTCAGGAAAATCCTGGGACTGTTTCTTTTGGACTTTGGGTCAGTAACATTTTGCTTTTAAACATCCAAAAACCTTAATCTGGGGCCGTGTTTGACATGATACCATCTCTTTAATCAGAAGAGCAGATTGGGTAGGGGGAACCATAAAATGCTGCTTCAGCACAAGAATTCCAGGGGGCAGAAAGCTTTGCAGATGGGGCCTCATAGTAGCAGAGGAGCTGTGCCCCACCAGCTACTTACTCAGTATTTGGAGAGGCGTCTTTCATCCCAAGTGTGCTTGTTGCAGCTTCAACTGTGGAATGGTAAAGACTCCTAGAGCTGGGCCAGGGCCTTTAAACAGGGTTACTGTTACAAAGTGATTATTACCAGGTACATGAACTTGGACTCCTGGAGCGCCAGGTGGGCAGAGTGGGGCAAGCCCCAGCTGGAGCACCAGGTGGCAGAGCAGAGCAAGCCCCCACACCCTGACCCCACTCCCTGACTGGAGCACCTGGCCAAGCGGGGCAAGCCCCCATGCCCCGACCCTGCTCCCTGGCAGGAATGCTGGGCAGGCAGGCGGAGCGGGGCAAGTCCCCCACGCCCTGATCCCGCTCCCTGGCTGGAGCACCGGGCAGGTGGGCAGAGCATGGCAAGCCTCTGTGCCCTGACCCCACTCCCTGGCAGGAGCCCCGGATGGAGCGGGTTGGGGGCACTGGGGCGCCCAAATTGGCCAGGGCCATTGGGCACAGGCCCCATTGGCCCAGTGGCTAATCCGCTACTGATCTATGGAGGACTGTATTAGAAGAACATGGTTTATGAATCAGCTGACAAAATATGGAATACATGCCGTGCTTTGTTGAGTGGGACAATGAGAAGCCAGTAAGACTCAATGGTATAGAGTTGGTCTGTGCAACAATTTAAATACGTTGGTTCATTGTTGAACCATGATGGGAATATGGATGCAGATGTTAGGAGCTGCTTTGAAGGGCGCGTTGTGTAAATGTAGGGAATTGACAGAATAAGAGTATGCCAAGTAAACTAAGGAATGAAGTGTATAAGGTCACGATAAGGGCAGTCATGACATGTGGGTTGGAATTCTGGTCAGTGAGGAACAGAGAAGAACAACTATTTCACACAGACAAACTGAGAATGCTCAGGTGGCCGCTGACTAAGATTAGAGTTGAGAGGCTATACAATGAAATGGTATGAGCCATGATTCAATAGCCCCCCCCATCACAGAAAAGCTCAGGGAGTAATGACTGAGATGGCTAGGTCATGTGAGACAATGAGGCGTGGGATATGTTGGTCCAGAGAGTACAAGAACTAGTAGTCATGGGACAAAAACCACAAGGAAGATCTAGAAAAAGGTGGTTCAAGATGCTGAAGGAGGACCTGAAGAAGGTTGGTGTCAGCTTTGAAGGCATACTTGACAAGAACACTTGGAGATGAAGTACACAAGCCTCTGACCCTAGTTAATGGGACTAGGTGAAGAAGAATCAATCACAAATTACTGGGAATGGGTTAGAATTTTTCTGTTTTTTTAGGGTGTCCCCTGCTCCCTCTAGGCCTCCCACACAGAATGTAGACATAGTGCTCCTTTAAATGTGAAGTTATAATAGGAATTAATTTACATCACATATCTTCTAAACATTCTCAGATGATTAATCCATAAAACAGTCTTCTTCTTAACCAATGTGCTCCAGTCCACTGATGTTTATTCAAAGGAAGAGATTTATTTCTATGCATGTCGACAAATTAGCTGTTTAATTGAATTAATTATTTTTTAAATGCTAGGTCTAAATACGACAGTGCAGAAAGTATAAGAACACTTAATCTCTGCTGATGGAGTGATAATGATATCAATGAGTTCATTAAGAAAACAACAAATTATGCTAAGCGTTCTTTCAAAAACATCCCTAACATGGATTGAATGAATGTATTATGCATTCTAGTTTTTACTGTGCTTTGAATAATTGTTCACCCCACAAAAATCGTTAAGAGCCATATTGTCAAAAATAATAAGCAACAGACATACACAGAACACTCAGTTTAAATATAATGTATTTGCTTGCTAAAAAAGGTTCTGTTCATTTCTGCTTTCCAGGGACTGTCTAATTAGGGAATTATACTGAGAATATTAAATAGTTAAAGTGAAATGACTGAGCTAAATATGACCAGAAAAGAAACCAATTGTGATCAAAAACTGTGCTGCCTCAGCAGCCAGCAAATTGTATTAATTGATAAGTCATTTTTAGATGTAAAATAAATTACAGATACCAAAAGTTCTGCTTTGAGTAGAGTCCCTACTGGTGCTCCACTGTAGGTGTAAGAAGTGTCTCTCTTGCAGCGAGGCTATCCCCGTCACAGACACACACTCATGGTGCACTCATTGCCTCAGAGAAGGACACATTCCTCAAAAGTGCACTCTCTGCCAGCAGCATAGACCTTGGTCTCGCAAGGACAGAGAGCTGAGGCAGAAGATTATATTCATGGAGGCAGCTCTCAGACCTTCTCTGGACCCGTGTCAAGAGTTTTCATGCAGCCATGAGTCTTCCCCACATCCCTCAACATCCAAGGGCCATGGGGTGAAGAAATCAGCCACTGACCCTTCTCAAGTCAAAAAGTAGTGGGCAGTCCCCGCCGCAAGCTAGCCGCAAACAATCCCCAGCATGTTCTATATTCTCAGTACCATCAGCACCAAGACAGGCCAAGCCTGGTACCCACGGCTCAAGGAAGACTATGGTGGCAGGTACCCAGTGGACTGTGGCCCCCACAGACCCAATGGACACAGTCACTAAGTCAATGGCACCTAAGGAAAAGGACAGGATCAAACACTTCAAGGAACCACCAGTATGCAATGTCCCATCGGTACCGACGTCTCTTCTGGTACCTGAACAGCCGGTGTGGACAAGATCTCCGTCCCCCCAGCATTGCCAGTGTCACTGAGTTGGTCAGCACCACCGGATTTCCGGCACTCAAGGGACCTCTGTGTAACCAATACACCAGAATCTCCTTTCCTCGGTACCGGGACCTCCGCACCCGAGTCTCCACCTCGCACAGGAGTCTTTCCTGCTTCCTTGCCATGCTCACCCACTCTCAGTTCAGACTCCGATAGTGAACCAGAGAACGGGATATCACAGTACTCTTTCCAAGCAGCTCTATGGTGCCCGATTCCAGCAGGGCCCCCGGGCATAGCTTCAGATGGCCCCAATGCTGCTGTCCTGGTATGGCCATCCATGGGCACCACCACCAGGCTCCATGCTACACTAGGACCCCTGGCCTGCATACTGCACCCATGCCTCTCAGGCTCCTAGTCCCATCCATGAGTCCATGAGACACATTTCCTCGGCCCTGGCAATGAGGGCTTTGGAGTCCCTAGAAGGAATCTTGGAGAAGTGTGAGGGCGATGTTCAGGAGGAGGCAAACCCAAAACCTATATCCTCCTCTTCCCCAGACGAGGCTGTCATGCCTCTTCCACCATCCATGGTGGGTGATTTTTGCCTGTTGCAGGACCTCGCAAAGAGAGTGGCTGACTGTCTCCAGATACCTCTGGAGGAAGTCAAGGACATGCACCACAAGCTCCTGGACATCCTCCACTCATCTTCCTCTTCAAAAGTAGCCCTCCCTATGAATGAAGCCCTTCTTGACCCTGCGAGACAATATGGCAGACCCCAGCATCAGTCACACCGACTTGCAAGCGAGCAGACAAAAAGTACTATGTCCCGGTGAGAGAAACAGGGTTCCTCTTCTCCCACCCTCCACCCAACTCCATCGTGGTGGACGCTGTCAGTTCTCGTGGCCATTAATACCACATGAGGTCCACTCCCTATGATAGGTGCTGGAAGCATCTGGACCTATTTGGCAGGAGGGCGTACTCCTTGGCCACGTTTCAGTTTCAAATTGCCAACTACCAAGCACTTATGTGAAATACCATTACATGAATTACTTGAAATAGAACACAACTTTATTGAGCAGCTGCCTGAGACACATTGTGAACAATTTAAGGCCAACATCCAAGAAGGGCAGCTAGTAGCAAAGACAATGCTACAGTCTGCCCTCAACATGGCTGATACTGAAGCCAGAGCCACCTCCACGGCAGTGGTGATGTGACATGCCTCTTGGCTCCACCTGTCAGGTTGCCCAAAGGAGGTGCAGGCAACCATCGAAGATCTTCTTCCCTTTGAGGGCACTAAGCTCTTTGCGGAGAAAACTGATGTCTCCCTTCATACTTTGAAGGATTCTCAGGCCACTCGCCATTCGCTGGGGATCTACGGACAAAAGAGAAAATTTAGTCTAAGCACCGCACTTCACAATATCCAGCTCAACAATACTACAAGCCACAGAGAAAGAAAACTAAATTCTCCAGACGTAAACTGTCCGGTCAGCAATCCTCCTTGTCCCAGCCTTCCACATCTAAACACCAGTTTTGACGTGTTGATCGAGGTTCTGATAGACCACTCCCCACAACTGCTACAACTGACCATCGCTACCCACCCATTTGGCCACTGTCTCGCAGTGTTCTGCAGCACCTTGGAGCATATAACATCAGACCGATGGCTCCTAGAGATCATTCACCATGGATACTCTATCCATTTTACCTCCCTGCATCCTCCACAACACCATTCCCCATCCCTCTTCAGGGAGCCTTCTCACGAGAGTTTACTACGTCAAGAGGTAAACTGTCTCCTCCAGTTAGAACGATAGAACCAGTACCTCAACATCTATGAGGCAAAGAGTTCTACTCTAATACCCAGGACGGAGGAGGGCTGGAGATCCATATTAGACCTTAGCACTCTCAACAAGTTTGTCAAAGCTTAGGAATTCAAGATGGTCACTTTAGCAACGATCATTCCAGCGTTGGAACAAGGGGACTGGTTTTCAGCCCTCGACCTACAGGGACACGTATTTTCACATCTCAGTCTTATTGACTCACAGACGATTTCTCAGATTCATCCTGGGACAAAATCAACACCAGTACAGGGTACTCCCCTTCAGGTTATCTTCAGCCCCGAGAGTATTTTCCAAAGTTCTCTCAGTAGTGGTCACCCGCTTATGCTTGCAAGGGATCATGATTTTCCCTTACCTGGACGATTGCCTCAGCCCCCCAGAGGGGATGTCACCTACAATGGAGCACCCGTAGGGACACTACTCGAAGAAGAAGAACGCCCAGTGGAGACAGCTCTATGTCAATGGGAAGGCTTCTCCCGTCAACATAGCTACTACCTCTCACGGAGGTGGAGTATCTATGCTGAGTGGAGAAGCCTTCTCTTCAGCATAGATCGTGTCTTCACTAAGCACTACAGCAGCACAGCTTCACCACTGCAGTGCTGTATGTGTATACAAGCCCTGAGACTCCCTTTTGTATTAACAATCAATTCACAATAGTGAGATTTCTTAATCCTCCTCAAAACTCATGGTGACTTCTATGGGAATTGGGGAATTTGGGAAGCAGTCCCAAATTTCTGTTGCTACATGTGACGTTGAAATGAAGTTTTATTTATAACCATCTGTTCCCCTTTGTTACAGGGAGCGAGTTGAGAAACTAGAAGTGGATCCTAGCAAATATTCATTCCCTGATGTGGCAAACATAATCCAAGAAAAGGAGCGAATTGGGCAAGGACCTATTAATCTGCAGCAACCAAAGGTTATAGACACTGAGAATAGTTATGTTGACTTTGAAGATAACCAAGATGTTCCACCCTTAATATGAAATGTTACTGTAGGACCCAGAGTTTGCCTGAGCAGTTTTCTTGACTCAAATTTTGCAGCAGCATCTTCTGAAGTTACAAAATATTATTTCAGCTCTTACTGTAAACTGACTTTTGTTATATTTGTGCTTTATCTTGCTGCTGCCTTTTGTGATATCAGGAACAATATGCCTTTAATAAACTGTTTTCCAATTATTTATTTATATAGTGGAATGGCTCGAAAGCACTGATCAGTATTGGGGTCCCATTGCATTTGGCACTGTACAAACCCACAGTCCAACTTCAGATAAGATGTCAAATGAGTGTGACAATCAATGAGAAGAAAGAGGAGGGTAACAGTAATAAGATCATCTGATTACATAGGCCAGGGGTCGGCAACCTCTGGCATGCGACTTGCCAGGGTAAGCACCCTGGTGGGCCAGGCCAGTTTGTTTACCTGCCACGTCCGCAGGTTCAGCCGATCGCGGCTCTCACCGGCCGTGGTTCGCCACTCCAGGCCAATGGGGGCTGCAGGAAGCCGCAGGCAGCACATCCTTCAGCCCGCACCACTAGACCTCATCTAGAATATTGTGTGCAGTTCTGGTCTCCCATGTTTAGGAAAGATGAATTCAATCTGGAACAGGTGCAGAGAAGGGCTACTAGGAGGATCAGAGAAATGGAAAACCTGCCTTATGAAAGGAGACTCAAAGAGCTTGGCTTGTTTAGCCTAACAAAAAGAAGACTGACGGGAGATATGATTGCTCTCAACAAATACATCAGAGGGATAAATACCAGGGAGGCAGAGGAATTATTTAAGTTAAGCTTCAACCTTGACACAAGAACAAATAGATATGAACTGGCCAACAAGTTTAGGCTTTAAATTAGACGAAGGTTTCTAACCATCAGAGGAGTGAAGTTCTGGAACAGTCTTCCAAGGAGAGCTATGTGAGCAAAAAAAAACCTAACTGGCTTCAAGACTGCACTTGATAAGTTTATGGAGGGAATGGTTTTGACATGCCCCAGGGTGCAATCTGGACTATGGAACCATTGTACCCCTTTTAACTTTCTTGTCCTGGCTGTCTCCTACACTGCTATGCTAGTGAACAGCAAATCCCTCCAGGATCTATTCACTCAGCCATCAACATGCAGAGGCACACCCAGCAAAGTTACATGAATGCTCTCCCAGGCCACTCATGAACTGCATACAAGGAGACCCCAGCAAATCCCCCCAGCCCCAGTCTTGCACCTTAGTGCATCTTACACTGCTTAAGACCTTCTTGATCAATGCAAGCACATTAATTAGTTCACCACTCCTTCAAAGGGTAGTGGACGTGTACCAGCCTCTGTAATCTGAGCAGACCCCCGCAAGTACTTTAATCTAAACCAGTGAGTTTGTCTAAACATCAACATAAGTTTCTTAACTAGAGAAAGATAGATTTTACATGATTATAAGTGGTAGGCTTAAAGGTCAGGGTTGGTTACATAAGAAATAAAGCAAACATGCATTCTACATCCTAAACTTTATCAGGCTAAGGAAGATTTGAATCAACCAGTTTCTCTCACCCTACTGGACATTGCAGACACTTTTCAGCTCAGTTTATACTAACTAGAAAGAATTCTAGTTAGGATCATCCCTTCGCCCCAGTTTCAAGGAAACTTCTCTGTCTTCCAAACAATCTTGCTTCCGGGTGTCAAGATAGGGGAGGAGAGAGAGGCCCTATGGTGATGTCACTGTCCCTCATTTATACCCTTCTACAGGTGCTGGAAAAATCCATGCTGTGTCATGGGCTTAGGCAGTACCCAGGGTATATGTGAGCTGCTGACCATCCTTCATTATGGATTGTAAATTATTGCTTGCAGCTTTTGTGTACGTGAGGTTTGGCATGTGAGGCCTCTGTGTTTGCAGTTTCTTTGTCCTCTCTGAGGGGCTAGTCTATGGGCGTTTCCCAGACTCACAAGATGTTTCAGTAACTGTGACATTCTATACCTTGGGGGAGCGTCCTGTAACCCCCATATGCCTCATTTTCATATAATCGTGATCTTACCTATAAAGCATGCCTTGCAAGGTATCGGGGAAAGGTTATGATCTCTGAAAGTTATTTCTCTATCCATATATGTATATCACTAATGCATATGAAGTTATGAGAATTGTGTTGTTTGGTTGTCACTAAAACATGCTGTAAGTTGGGGAATCCGCCAGATATTAGCTCCCCAGAGGCAACAGCAAGGAAAGTAACCAACACCCAGATGGGGTGTCAAACAACCCATCAATAGCTCCAGCAAGGGAGCTACACTTCAATGACTCACCTGCATGAGGCCACACCAGGGGAATTGCTCAACCTGGCCTGGAGACTCAGCAATGCCCTCAGACATGCCTGGACTTGTGCTCCCCAAGCATATGGGACTGAGGTTATAAAATTGAACACAGTGGCCACATGTGGGGCCTTTCTCCTGCCCCCACCTATGCTGCAAGCAACAAAGACACTGAGAAGAAGACAAGACTCCAGCAGAGGAGATTAGCCCAGGTTTAAGGGACAAACCTGTATATTAAGGATTGCAATATCCAGTGGGGTGAGAAAAACTGATTGATCTAGATGTTGCCCAGTCTAATAGGATTGGGAGTTTAGACTGCGTGCTTATATTTTATTTTATTTTGGTAACTAACTGACTTTTTGCCTATCACTTAATATCACTTAGCTTTTGCAGTCAATACATTTGTTTAACTGTTTATCTTTACCAGTGAGTTTGCCTGAAGTGTGTGGCAGATGTGCTCAGGTTTGCAAAGGCTGGTGTATATCCAATTTCCATTGATGAAGTGGTGACCCAATTAATAAATCTGCACCGCTCCCTTGACCTTTTAGCTAAGGCATTGAGCACATATGCCTGTTGTACCAGGCATTTACCATTTTTAAAATTTGCAGGTGTCAAGGCTGAATCCCCACTCTGGCACCTCAAGTGCAGAAGGTGGGGGCCCACAAGGATTTTAAAAATTAATACTTGCCACTCCAGGCTTGTATTACACTCCCAAGGTTACAGCTTCTCTCTGGCCTTGGATTGGTAAACACTGCCACCACCCAAATGCAAAAAACCTCTTTGAACCCAGGAAGGAGTACTTGGGAATTCCTCCCTGTGGGGTACCCTCAAGCCCTTTCACCCCTCCCTCCAGGGAAGAGCTGAGAAAGAAAACAAAGGAAATTAGCTGTGGCTACCAGCTAATCAAACAACATGTCCACAAAACTACTTAGGACACCAAAAATCCAATACTGTTCTTAAAAAAGGTAAATTTTATTAAAAACAAAAAGGAAAAAAATACACCTGGAATTTAGGCTTTTTGCTAGATCTTAAAAAGAAACAATTACAAAAATTAAGCATCCAAATTAGCTTTCTTGGGGGTTCAGCTTAAAGGTTACAAGCAAACAAAAGCATCTGGGGTTAGCACAGAGGAGTTCCACAAGCCAAAATAAAGAAATAAACCTGATCGCGTCTAGCTAAACATTCCTAATTTACTTACATATTTGGGAGGTTTCAAATGAGTAATTCTAGGTATTATCTGATGAATTTTCATACCTGGTTCAAGCCTTACATAGCATTGCTGCTCCGTGTCTCCTTCTCCGGAGAACAACAGACAAAGGGAAAGTTTCTTTCCCATTTTTAAAAGTTCTAGCCTTCCCATTGGCTCTTTCGGTCAGGTGCCCACTTCTTTTCTTTTACCTGTGGGCTTGTTAACCCTTTACAGGTAAAGCAAGCAGAGAACAGCTACCAAGAGGGATTTTACAGCTAACTGGTTGGCTGGGTGTCTATCAAAGGGAGCTACCCTACCACTTTATTTATCACAGCAGGTCTCCTCTAGTTTAAAAGCTCCAAAAAGAGTATAAATTGAGGACCTAGAAGGAGCTATATAAGCTTGTCACTAATTATCTCATAAAATAAAGAATGTTGCTATGTAAAAGAAACCCTAATGATTTGCTCCATATAAACTGGAACTTGCTTCCTCTTGCACTAAAACCTGAAATTGCTTCTTCTCCAAAGCAGTGCAAAAACAAATGAAAATGGCTATTGCTCCTTTCAAAATGAGATACTGCGAGCAAATTAAACAAAATCAGAAGAAATCAAAGAAGGATTGTGTTTAGATGTTGCTTTCATCTTTAAGACTGAAAATTAAAAGATTAGCTGCACTCACAACTGAACCATCAAAGAAATCCTTTAAAGTGATATACATATTTCCTTAAAATAGCAACTAGGTTTGCATTGCTCCCCTAATACCATTAAAAGACAAAATGAATTTCTTGATCCTATAGTTTGTAACAAAAGTTTTGCTTTGAGCTTCTGAATGTACAGCACGTCCTTACTCAGAAGGACAGTAAACGATAAATTCATATTTGGCTTTCCAGTTCGCAGGAAAGCACTGATTTATTTTCATGGTTAATGGTGATAAAAAACTAGATTCTGCTCTCAGATTTGTGGATGCAGCTTTCATTGAAGTCAAATTCTGTACACGGAATGCAGGTTGGCAGCTTCTTCTAAAATCAATGTGAGCCTCTCAGCCAAGGGCAAAATTTGGCTTTGAATTATACAATATATACTTATATGAGCCTCACCTTTTAAGTAATGATTACTCGTCTAATCCACAGGGACAAATGTTAATTAATGACATTCTTATTAGATAATTATAGTACTTTTTCCTCTCATGTAAACTCAGGAATTATACTATCACAGTCACAATCATGACAGAAGCAGAGGAGTTTTTAGCATATCATCTGGATATGTTTTGTTAAACCTCAAAATCCTAATTTTAGCCACTGGGTCCGGGTACTGCATACATAGTTTGTTATAGCTGTACAACCAGCACAGACATCAAAATAGTAGATGGACTCATGGTGGTATTATAACCTGATGACTCGTGAAATTCCACTGCCTGCAGGAAACCCACTGATTTATGGTCAACCTCAACAAAGAGAGCTCCCCTGCTTCTCCATAGAGAAAATTCAGGAGCACACAACCCACTCACATGCCCTCTTTGCACTCGTACACACTTTTCTAGTATCCCAGGATGTCAGTACATCATAATGTACAAATAATGATCACAATTTTGATAGTATAAAGTCCTTGATCATGCAAAAAGCTCAGAGTTTGGAAAGTAAATGTTGCCTTTGTCTGTGTGATAAATAAGCTCTGCAAAAAATTGCATTCTAACCTCCATAAAGTGCTTTCCAGTGTTCCATAGACTGAAGATAATTTATGGCTGGATGGTCTTTCTCAAACTGCTGTTTATCAATGAGAAACTGAGAGACTGTCCAGTCATCTTGGTTTGTTAGATGTAAACTGATATTTTCCCCCTCAGTTATAGTTTGAAATGGATATAGGATGTAAGAAAAGGAGTTTCATACTTGTGCTCTGTACACTATTAGTTGAAAGAGAAATATAAGGATCACAATGACATTGAGCCAAATTATTGGTGGTGTCAGTCCCTTGGCTTTAACTAGCGTTGAATTTGCACACTATATAATCTATTGCAATCTCCTCTAGGATTTTTCCATTTCAGCCCTTAATTGACTTGATTTTTTCCAGTCTTAGATTTGTGTAACGTAACCCCCTCAACCATTAAATCTCCTTAATCTGCTCTAATCTAAAAAATTAAGGCATAAAAATAGCACTTTCTTGTTCAATAAACCTCCTGTATCTTCTCTGTGCATTCAGTCATATCTGCTGACTTTACTAACTAAAATAAGATTGTACTATATTTTGCTCCTGTTATCACCATGGAACAGATATGTCTCTAATGAGAGAGTTGGATTTTTCTGGCTCATACATCAAAACAGTTCATGTTGTAGAATCTCTATTGTTGATGTTGTAAGCTAGGTAGAACACAGCTTACTCTCAGATCCTAGGCTGAGTAGCATGCAGATGGCCGGGTCGTTCACCATTCAGTATGCAGAGTGCGGATGGAGATGATGATCTATTTCCATACTGGAAATATAGATGGCGTATGATGGGTAAGGTAAGCCATGGTTTTTGTTCTATAAAGTGGGGTTATTCTGTGGCCCTGGAATTTGCCACGAAACTATCTCTTGCACCAGAACTGTGCAATAGAATCGAAGCTTTCATTAAAAAATAATAATAATTCTGTTGAATTGCACAGAAAAATTTCCTGTTTGCTCTCCCAGAGCTATGTTGGTTCTGTTGGGCTGGTAAGAATAGAAAGCAGAAAAAAATCTTATTTCCTAAACAAATTCAAAGTAAAGTTGCATATTAAGTGTTTCCTTTATTACAATTATATTGTAAAGTATATACTAAAATATCAATTGACCTATCAAAATTTTCTATTGTCTGTAGTCTTAGAAATTAGGCCATTGCATCACTGAATCTATTTTAGGACACAAGATGTCTGCTCATCTGTTTGTTTCTGACGTGGATTCCCTCAGGAACAAGCCTGTCAATAGCAAACAACTTTTTGTTGGTTAATGAATTGTAAAAAGAAGCCTCAAGGTAACCTGACCACTCCTCTTTGTCGGAACACCCACTGAACCAGCTGTTTGCTTTCAAAGCTATGCCGGGTTTGAAGCTGTAATCTCACTTCTACATTCCTGTTTACCCAAAACTTTTCTACGGATGTTTTCAAAGGGCAGTGTTTAGCATGAGCTGTGCACTTCTAAGTTTTGGACAGACCCCTCCTGGTTCTTTTTTGCACATGCTGCTTTATCAATATCATGCTCTGCTCAGAGATCTGAAGTCTACAGTGGGTGAAGCAAGACACCAAAATAAACTCACCAAGGTTGCTGTAATCCCAACTGAATCACAAGGAGGGCCAAAGTCTGGCTTCCTAACCAGAGGTGAGCCGAGGGAGGAGGTGGCAGTAGCAATATTGTGCTTGTGTGGTGGTGATCAGAAGCGCTTGGCTGGTACAGAGCAAATGCAGTCAGACTATTTTGGGTGCTGCATGGAGCATACTGAGCGGCAGCAGCGTTTCACAGAGTTGTGCAGCATGAGTTTGGCCACCAGCAGGTGCACAGGCGCACTGCCCCCGGGCCACCAATCTAATTAGTTACCCCCCTTTGAAATGAGGAGCACTGTGTATTGACTGGCCATAGAGCCTCAAATTCAAGACCACTGTGTCTGGATTCTGGATTTCTCCTGTGAGTGGGCTAGGAGTGGGGACCTGAGGAGAGCGTATCAGCAGACTAACAGTTGTCAAGTGTTTTTTGTAGGCATTACAGATAGTTGTGTTCGGTATTTTGACTTGTTTATATTTATTGTGGGGAAAAAAGTGATGCTGTCTCCATGGCTGACTCTGACCAGCCTCCATGGCTGACTAGTGATATCCCTCTCCCCCAGTCAATGGGAACTGTGGGGATCGGCGCCTGTAGTGGACATTGCCGGCAGCGTGCCTGCGTGTCTCTCCTCCGCGGGCTGCAGTGGGGAGGTTCTTGGGCTACAGATGGCCTGTGGGCCGGGACTTTGAGACTCCTGATGTAGAGGTTACTGTACCTTCTTCCTCTCAATCCTCTGAACACACACACACACACACACACACACACACACAAACAGGGCCAGTCATTATTTATCCATAAATGATTTGGAAGTAAATGGATTTCTTCCTGTATTGCATCATCTCATGCACATTGGGCCTGATTATTCCCTCATTCTCACTGGCTGTACAGGGGTGGTTTAGTCGTATTTATCATTGCGTGCTCCCAGGACCAAGATACTCCGTCACTGTTAAACCATGGTGAAGTAAAAACCAGCAAAACATAGTATAAATTATGAAATGTGACCTCATTTTTAAAAATGTAGGCAAGGATCTACACAGAGGCTGACAGACTAGAACTGGAAATCTAGACTATATAAATTTTAAATGGGGAGAGAGTGAGATAAGCTTTTATTATTATTTGTAATAGAGCACTTAGGAGCCCTAGTCATGGACCAGGACCCCATTATGCTAGGTGCTGTACATGCACCAAACAAAATGACAGTCCCTGCCCCAAAGAGCTCACAGTCGAAGTATAAAACCAAGAGACAATAGATAGATGCAAACAGATGGGGAACTACCAGGAAACAATGACAAAGTTGTTGTCTCAGCATATCAGCAGACTAACAGTTGTCAAGTTTTTTGTAGGCATTACGGCAAAGGAGAGTTGTAAGGAGGGTTTTCGAGGAAGATAATGCATTGGTTTTGCAGATGTTTTCAGGGAGCTCCTCCCAAACACGAGGGACAGCATGTGAGAAAGCACAACAGTGCTTGTGTGAAAATTTAACAAGTTGCTGGTAGAGGCTGGCATCGTGGGACTGATCGGAGTTGAGAGTTGACATTTCAGTAGGGACTCATAGTGTATGATTGAATGATTGGTAGGGTGGGGATAGGCCCTGAGTGCGAAGAGAAGCAGCTTATGTTTGTTTTATACAATAGAGAAGAGGGGCCCAGGGAGAGATGCAAAGAAAGGAATGACACATAGATGCCAACTTCTCCTGTCGTCGGTGAGTGCTTGACCCCCCCCGTCCCTTGCCCCACCCCAACTTCATCCCTGCCCCGCCCCCATTCCAACCCCTTCCCCAAAGTCCCCGCCCCCACTCCACCCCCTCCCTGCCCCTATTGGACTCCTTCCCCAAATCCCCGGCCCTGCCTCTTCCCCGCCTACTCTCCTGAGCATGCCCACGTTCCCACTCCTCCCCCTCCCTCCCACAGCTTTTTATGCCATGAAACAGCTGTTTTGCGGTGACAAGTGCTGGGAGGAGAAGCGGGGATGCGGCGCGCTCAGAGGAGGAGGCGGAGGTAAGGTGAGCCGGGGCGGGGGGGCAGGGTGGGGAGCTTGGCTGCCGGTGGGTGCAGAGCACCCACCAATTTTTCCCCGTGGGTGCTCCAGCCCCGGAGCACCCACGGAGTCGGCACCTATAGAATGACATGGTCAAAGTGATGGGCTAGGAGAATGATCTTTGCAGCTGCATTATGAATGGATATCAGCAAGGCAAGATTGCATTTCTCGAGGGCAGAGAAAAAGATATTGAAGTAACTGAGATGTGAGAGGATGAGAACCTGAATTGGAGTTTTAGGTGTGTAGATGGGCAGGAGAAGTTGCATCTTACAGATATTATGCACAAAGAATCAATATTAGACATAGCCTGGATGTAAAGACCTAGAAAGATGTTTAAATCAAAGATTACTCTCAGATTATGGGTCTGAGTAGCACTGTTCACAGTGATCAAGAAAGGATGTAGCAGGAAGGATTTGGGGGAGAAGATTGAGAGTTCTTTTTTAGCCATGTTGAGTATGAGCTGACGGCTACATATCCACTAGGAGAGGTTAGCGAGACAAGCCAAGATTTTGATTTGGACAGAAGGACAGGTCTGGAGTAGAGAGGTAGATCTGTGAGTCATCAGCGTAAGAACATAAGAACAACCATATAGGGTCAGACCAGTGGTCCATCTAGCCCAGTATCCTGTCTTTGAACAGTGGCCAACGCCAGGTCCTTTGAAGGGAAGAACAGAACAGGCAATCATTTAGTGATCCACCCTCTGTCGTCCACTCCTAGCTTCTGGCAATCAGAGGCTAGGGACACCCAGAGCAGGGCCGGCTTTAGGCCGATTCCACCGATTCCCCTGAATTGGGCCCCGCCCCTAAGAGGGCCCCTTGCAGATCGGGCAGTGTCCCTGCCTGAAGCAAAGCTCTGTGGCTCTCCCGGAAGCAGCAGCTGTTGCTGCTAGGCAGCGAGAGACGCTGGCCGGCAGGGGCCTGAGGCAGAGGCAGCAGCGGCTGTTGCAGGTCAGGAGGGGCAGGGGGGAAGAAGGCACATGTGCTTTGCAGCCTTCCCCTCCCCTCCCCCCAGCACTCACCTGGAGGAGACACCGAGGGGGCTTCCGGTCCGGTGGGAGACAGGAATCTCGGCAGTGGACCTCACTCACCTTAGCAGCTGCTGGGGCTTCGGTCGGTGAGAATTTGACCCCGTGATTCCCCCTAGGTGTGTAATATTGGGTTGGTTTTGTGGTTTTCGGTGGTGTTGCTGTTTGAGGGTGAGTTGTGCCTGCCTGCGTCTGTTTCAAAACTAAACTCGGGATCATGTAACCCAGGAAGAAAGCCCCGAGCCAGTACTTAGTGCTGTGAATTCCAGGTGAGAGAGAGAGAGAGAGACAGGGAGGTTTGGAGGAGGAAATCAAATACATCAGGAGGGGAGAATGCGAAAGGTCTGCAACACGGCAGGCTGAGACTTTTATCTCTCCCTTCTCCCCCGAGAGAGGGGAAACTGAGGCATGGAGTGATCTGATTCCCCTCCCCAAATTATTTTGCAAAGGAGGGGGACGGGGGGCTCCTATCCAAACCAGTTCCCTTCCCATCAACTCTGCTTCCCCTGCTGCAAGACTGCTGTAGGGGCTGAATATTTCCATTAAACTCTGGCTCCTTCATTTGCCCTACAACAATAAAATAGACTGGCTTGTGGGGGAGGAATATCCCCCCCCCCAAGCTGTGTGGACATTAAGGTTTTTTTTGGGGGGGGGGCACGATAACATTCCAGATCGATCAAACGCCCAGCTCAGCTTTCTAGCCATCCAGCAGCTCTAGGGTAGGGAAGGAAGGGGCTCTTGGTGCAGAGTGGTCACAAAACAGGGGTGAATTTAGCAGGGGTGGGGGTCCGGTTGAAATCCCACCTGATGCAGCCACACAGAATCTCTGGCGGCGCTAGGAGAGGCCAGGAGTGGAAGCACGTGGCCTGGGGGTGGGGGGACATTTGCCCTCAGTCCTGGGCTCTGGGATGGACTAGACTGGGTGGGTGGTGGGTTCAGTCTAGTCTTCCAGCCTGTTGCTCTCACTGGGGTTTGTGGTTTTCATCTGGCTCCACCGAAAAGATCAAACAAGCCCAGTAGAAAAGGGGGGTGAGAGAGGTGGGAAGGGGTTTGTAAGGGGTTAAAGTGACCCATCAACGAAAGAGTAAAACCAGAGTTTGACTGGGTTTCCCCCCAGCCACCACTCCTGCAAACACTGGGCAAGGGGCAGCCCCATCCCCCACCGAGGCTATGGTGAGGGGCAGCAGGGGAGGAAGGAAGCCACATGTGATGGCAGTCCCCTCCCCCCAGCACCCACCACCCCTTCTCCGGCCCCCAAACTCTGTCCCAGAGCCTGCACCCACGGAGAGGCAGCCGCGTGCTCTGCAAATCAGAGACCGTTTCAATGTAGTGCCAGGGGGAAGCAATGCTCAGTCTGTCCTGAAATCCTGTGTGGGATGAGTCACAAAGCTGGGAACCCGCTGCAGGGAGCTTTCCTGAGCCGAGTTACTGAGCTGCTCCTTCTGGCTAGAGGAGATGGGGCTTCGCACAGACAGGGCCCTGGACTCTTCACAAGGCTGGGAGAGCAGCTCTGGTGGGGAAGGTGTCCTGGGGGAAGGCAGCGATTTAATGGTACATCATTAAATTTGAGATGCTCTCTCAAAGGGGGTGGCGTTCCCCAAGCCAGGGGCTTTCTTCCAGAAAGGTCACTGCTAAGGGAAGGAAATGGCAGGAACAAAGGGAACCATTAGTCTCCTCTCTGGCCGCTAATGAGCTGTCGTCCCAGCCCTGATGGAATTAATGGTCTCTGTTATCTCCGCTCTGCAGCCTGGTGCCTGCTTTGTGATGCCAACCTGCCGAGAGAGAGAAAGATCAGAAAGGAAACAATGCCTAAGTCTTGTATAACAGGCTGTCACTGTCTGCAAAGCTTTAGCCGCTGCCCTGGGGAGCTAATCGGGGTGGGCAGGGGAAGAGGAGGTTCACCACTAGGTTTCGAGAGTTTGGCAGCCAGGTGCAATTCTAATCAGTTGAGGATATCATACAGGCCCAGAGGAGGTGTCAGCAGAGTACTTCTGTTCTGCACAGCTGGGGGACAGGACGAGTCTGCTGGGAATGGGCAGTTTTACGCCACCACAACCGTGCCCACATGTCCATGCTGCTTACCAAGCTTTGGGTCCAGAGATCTACTCACCCAGAACAGGTAGCCCTGCCTGTGACCTTGTCGCAAGGGATGCAGGATTGGGAGTCCAGGAATGGAGGTTGTTCATAACTCTGAAATGTTCATAACTCGGAACAAAACATTATGGCTGTTCTTTCAAAAGTTCACAAAGGAACATGGTCGTCATACAGCTTTGAAATTTTACTATGCAGAAGAAAAATGCCGCTTTCCCTTTATTTATTTATTTATTTGTAGTAGTCTACGTTTAACACAATACTGTACGGTTCTGTAGTTGATTTTGTGCGTGTGTGTGTCTCTGCTGCTGTCTGATTGCTTTCGGTTCCAAATGAGGTGTGCGGTGGACAGGTCAGTTCATAACTCTGGTGTTCGTAACTCTGAGGTTCTACTGTCGCTAGTATTGGATGGGAGAGCGCCAAGGAAAGCCCAGGGTGCCGCCAGAAGTGGTGGTGGTGAGTCAATAGGTGGCGCTCTTCCCTCTGGGTCAGCACTGAGCCAGTGCCGATGGGACGCTTTGGGGAATCTAGGTGCAACTTCAGAATTCTGGCTGATCTTCATGAAATTGTTGTGTAAGGGAGTTCGCTGGTGTACGTGGGCTCCACCCTCATCTCTCCCAGAGCAGAGACAATGGAGAGTCGTTAACCTGAATGGCTCCCATTCATATGAGAGCACCCTGAAATGAGGAGGGTCAGTTTTCTCTAACTTCTGTGCAGGGGGCTGGGGTGTAGGGCACCAGAGACAGGATGAGGAGGGGGCTCCCAGGAAAAACAAAGGATGCGGGGGCCGACCAAGGGCAAAGGAAATTGGCAGGAGAAAAGAGTGAGATTCCATGATTCAGAGAAGCCATGAGCTGTAGGGGGGAGGGACCCTGAATTCCTTAAAAGACTCTGGCCTGGCCCAAAAACACTTGAGAGTGGGGAGGGAACTGAGGGAGGGAAGGTGATTGTTGGGTCTGGAGCTGTATATCTTGTGTCCTGTCTAAAGTAAAGAGTAGCTGCTTTAGAAGCCCTTTTTGCAAAGCTTCTGTCTTACGTGGTTCAGCTACAGGGGTGAGGATCTCCAGGGTTGGGGCTCTGGAAAGGGTGTGCTTACGCGACCGGGGAGCTGGCGCTAGTCTCTGTGCCTAGGCACTTGGACTGTGGGGTCTCCACTCCCAGAAAGGGATGCTAGACAGAGCATGTGCACCCCAAGAGTTTGCATAGAGACACCCTCTGCGTTCAAACAGAGGCAGTGCCTGAACTCTGCTCAGACTCAGGCAGCTTAAAGCACGTGGTGCCCAAACACTCCAGCAAGGGGCGCTCTACCAGGAGCATGTGGCAGCTCCATTCTGATGTTCCATCTTTCAGACGGGGCATAAAATCAAAGTCGTGATCCTTGGGACTCTCTCCAAGCATGGGAACGTAGCATCTAATTTGGAGGTTTGCACTCCATTAGGATGACCAGATGTCCCGATTTTAAAGGGACAGTCCTAATATTTGGTGCTTTGTCTTATATGGGTGCCTATTACCCCCCCACCCCCATCCCTTTTTTTCACACTTACTATCTGGTCACCCTAGCTTACATTCCACCTGCATGCTGCATGCTTGCTTACCTGAGGTTAACTATGGTGCTGTTAAACACCTGCTATGTCCCATCCCCCCTGGAAGAGGTGGTCGGACTTCTCTTGTGGGTATAGTGAGTTTTATACAGATCATTTGTAAAATGCATCGGGCTCCCGTGCAATGAAAGCTGCTCTGCATCTCCACATTATAGTTATGCCTCCATACATAGTCACAGCTTCTACATAGTCCATCCATACCGCCCTTCTGCATTAAGTCCATTAATGGCTATTAGCCAGGACGGGTAAGGAATGGTGTCCCTAGCCTCTGTTTGTCAGAGGGTGGAGATGGATGGCAGGAGAGAGATCACTTGATCATTACCTGTTAGGTTCACTCCCTCTGGGGCACCTGGCATTGGCCACTGTCAGTAGACAGGATACTGGGCTGGATGGACCTTTGGTCTGACCCAGTACGGCCATTCTGATGTTCTTATGTTCTCACCCTCTGGGGTATCATTACAGTTCCCTGGAGGCTGGTTATTAACCTGCCTACGCCACCTATTGCAACCTGAAATCTGGATTTTGCTGCAGAAGGCCCATCTCTCTCCCCCGCCGCCCCCCCAGCGTTTTGTTTAGCGGCTGAGGTGTATGAATAGGATCGTCAAAGGGGCCGTATAGCATCTTTAGACTCTTTAAGGGCAGGGTGGCTTTTATAGCTCACCACTAGGGTGACCAGACAGCAAGTGTGAAAAATCGGGACAGGGGGTGGGGGATAATAGGATCCTATAAGAAAAAGACCCAAAAATCGGGACTGTCCCTATAAAATCAGGACATCTGGTCACTCTAGCACACCCCCAGGGAGTGGCGGGGACCCACACACGTGAAACGGAGCTCATTAATAACCGATCAACAGCATATATGATGCAATGTACAGAATATATAATTTTATTATTTATATAGTTATGGAAAGTAAATAATACATGGAAGAAATGAAAGGCTTTTTTTTACATTATTTTTTTTGTTAGTCATCCCTGCCGGGGCCCCGCCAAAAATGTTCGAATTGGGCTCCGCCCTTCCTAAAGCCGGCCCTGCTGGAGAGAACAGGAGGATTCAGTCAGCAGGGGCTGCCGATCCGTCCCATTCACTAGGGCTGCCATCCTGCGGCTTCAGCATTAGTGTCTGGGGTGACTTGGGGAAAGGTCTCAACCTCCCCACATCCCACTTCACTGCTGCCAGAATCCCTCCTGCCCCCCCGCTACAGTCCCCTCCCTACCCAACCTGGGTGGGGCTGGAGGAGAGGGGTCTGAGAACTTGAGCTGTGGATTGGAGGTAGAACAACTGTCAGGGGCACTGACGGGGAGGTGGCAGGAGCTCCCCGTACAAGGAGGGGGATTGCCACTGGAGGTCACTAGGAAGGACAACAAGACTCCATCCTGGGGGTCAGGAGGGGAAATCCATCCCTCAGAGGTGGGCAGGGGCTGGGTGGAAATGCTGCTGGTTCCAGGAGCCGTTAATTCCCCCTGATTCCTCGGAGGCGTCTGAGTCTCAGACAGGTTCTCGTTCCCTTGCAGCAGGAGGACGTCACGGCCAATGTGATGCGCCAGCTCTGTATCATGCGGCACTTGCGCCAGGTGCCCGAGGCGCTGCAGGGCCTGTGCCTCTGAGGCCACCAGCAACTCCCGCTCCCTGTGGCAGGTACTGCTCTGGCTCTCTGTAAATGGGGAGCTAGTGGAAGGGGAAATGGAGCCCCCTGGCACTCACAGAAAGCTGATTACAGAATGAGCCCGAACTGAGAGGCACCATATCCGCCCCCCTAAAGAGCCAGACTTCAGTGGTGATACACCCAAGCTGGGGTAGCAACAGGATTGAGAACGAGGTAGGAAGTTCAGAGCAGCAAGGAAAGCCTGGAGGGGAACTTGAGAAGAGAGGTTGGAAAAGTGCAGCAAAGAGAAAGGTGCAGACATAGCTGTTGGGTGCAGGGCCCTGAGCTGCTATCAATGTCCGGGTGGGACTGGGTACCCCTACCGGCCCCAGAGGAGGCGGCGTACACGCACCTGGAGAGGGTTCCCAAGCCCAGCAAGGGGGCTACAGGCTGAGCAAGTGCCCCAGCGATGGCAGAAGGACTTCTGTCTGTGGAAAGACCTCTTTGGACTTTTAGTGTGAGGCAAGCTGGGCCCCAGAAGTGTGGACTAAATGTGGTGACCTGCCCGGAGTTACCAGGCAGAGAAACTGCCGTGGTGCTGGAGCGACCATGGATGGGGGACGCTAGCCCAGCGAGAGGGCTGTGATGCCATGCCTGGCTGCCGGGGGGCACCTAACGATGAGTAGATTCATTTATGATTGGCATAGTTGGCAGGATTGAGTTCCCCCTGTGATCCGTGAGGGAAGTCTTGGTTGCTGAAGGAATCATAGAATATCAGGGTTGGAAGGGACCTCAATAGGTATCTAGTCCAACGCCCTGCTCAAAGCAGGACCAGTCCCCAGACAGTTTTTTTCCCTGATCCCTAAATGGCCCCCTCAAGGATTGAGCTCACAACCCTGAGTTTAGCAGGCCAATGCTCAAACCACTGAGCTATCCCTCCCCCAAGCAGGTGTATCAAGGGACCAAGCTGGTCGCTGGATTTCCCACTTCAGTTCCAGGGACTGGCTAAGCAGCCAAAACAGATCTAGGGGTTTCTCCAGCAGCTCCTAGAAGACCAACAGACGCAGAAGGAAGTGCAGGTGGAGCTATAGACGCAGCAGCAGCAATACCTGTGAGAGATCCTGCAAAGGGAAATCAACCCAGGGTCTGCTATGCCCATGGACAAAAAGAGCAGAGAAGGAGAGCATGCCTGGGCTTTGCTGAGAAGGTTAGCCCAGGGAGAAGGGCATGAGAAAGTGTACAAGCGTGGCCTAATGCCAAGATGGGAGCAAGAGTTCTTTGTTTTGGGGGCAGAGAAGCAGGCCATATCAAAAGACACGGCCTGCTTAGGAAATTGCTGAGTGGCTGAACAAGGGGCCAGGGCCCTAAGAAGTTAGAAAGAAAGGAGAAGGTGTCCTCTGACACAAACCCCCATGAGGCAGGCAAGGTGGAGGTGGCTGGGGTGGCCATGGACCTTGCAGACCCTCCACCAACACACCCTGTCGGGTGCTGCAGGGAGATGAAGGACGAAATGATTGGCCCAGAGATGAAGCAGACTGGAGGAGGGACAAACACAAGGGTGGAGCAGTCCATGGTGGGTTCTCAGACCCTGACCGAAAAGGTTTTGGCCTATGCAGCGGCAATAGCAAAAAGGCAAAAGAAGACGCTAAAGGCTTCAGAACAGGCTCTGCAAGCAGCTGTTCATGAGACTGAGTGGCTGCAGGAAGAGCGTCGGGATACTGCAGAAGAGAAGGTTTGCCCCGAGCGAGCTGGCAGTGGAGCTGCAGACACTGCGCACAGGCTGTACAAGTGCGCAGCCGGTGACGGCGATGAGATGAGGAGGGATGAAGCTTGGAGAAGAATAGAACTTGCCCCCGGGTGGGCCAGGTTCTAAGGAGGAGGGTATATAACGGGGGGCTTGGCCTGTGGGCTATAAAGCCTGGAGCTAGGCCAAATGGATTACAGAGTGAGCTCCAGCTGAGGGGAAACCGGGGGAAACTGCAACAAAGGTACAGGAGCAGGCCTAGCTGTTGGGTACAGGGCCTTGGGGCAGAACCTAGAATCCAGGGTAGGACTGGTTCTCCCATGGTCTCTAAGGAAGGGGATGTACAGGGCCATAGGAAGGGCTACCAAGGCCAGCAAGGGCAGGCCGAGCCAAAGTCAGGCTGAGGAAAAGCCCCCAAGGGACAGAGGATCTTGTTTCAGTTAAAGACATTTTTTGACTTTTCGTTTGGGATGAGCGAGACCCAGGAAGGAGTGGGACTAAAAGATGGTCGCCTGGCCGAAGGGCTGAGTTCCCAGCCAGAAACCTGCTGGCGGGCGTGCTAGCCCAAGAAATCTGTGACCCCAGGCCTTGAAGGAAGGGGCACCTATCGGTGAGTGAACTCTGTTACAAGCCTGCTTCCATTGTGGAAACAGCCTGGTATTGGAGGGTGGTGGGGATAGCCTGTGGGCGAGGATGGCTGGAGGGGTTATACAGGAGGGGCAGCAGCGTCCAGTGAGGAGATCAGGGAATGGGTTGTTTGCAGTCCTGCCACTGAGCGGTAACATGATCCTGGCCAGGTCACTCTCCCACCTGGTGCCTCACTTTCTCTATCTTTGAAATGGGGATCATCCTGACCCACATTAAGAAAGGGTTTGATCCTCTGCTCTTGCTTGCCAAATCCCTGCCCTCCTTGCCCCACACAGGCCTCTGCCCTGTTGCTCAAACTCCCATGCACATGTTAGTGCCTGTGTCACCCCCGCAACTGCAAGGTCTCATGTACAGTCTCCTGCCAGCAAACTGAAGCTGCCACTAGATCCAGAATAGGAATCGCAGTTCCTGTGCGCTGCTCTGAATGGAGTCTAGACCTGGGCATGGGGAAGGCCAACTCTCACATCCAGGTAGATCATCAACCTACTCCTCTGTCCCAGGAGCAGGAAGGCCTCTGGTTCGTGTTCCCTTCGGTAGCTGGAGCTGCTGAGTTGGGAGTGTGGTGGGCAGAGATGGGAACAGGCCATAGGATGAATCAAGTGTCAGGGGGAGACTCCCTGTGTGTGGGAGATGATGTTGCCCCTCTGTGGGGAATCCCTTCCTTGCAGATGCTGGGCTTTGGGTGCTGGACTCTGCCAGGAAGCCCAGCTCCCATCCCTAGCAGCTTGGCTGTTCCCTACACTGCTGTGCACCAGACTCTCTGCAGAGAGCTGCTCTGGGCAAGGACTACAGAGCCTGCTGTCATCCTGGCAGGTGTCACCCCAGGTTCCATAATCCTGACCCCTGGTCTCCCTCCGCTGGCAGGCTCTGAGCAAGGCCTGCCCAGAGAACATGGATGACGAGCTCTCGATCCTGCTGACAGCACCCCCCAGCACAGACAAACTCCAGCACATCTTCGAGGTGAGCAGAATGGGGAGGGGCAGCAGGGGTTTTACCTTAGCTCTGGGGACTCCTAGAAAGAAGAGACTGGAAAATCCATGTTTCTATTGGATCCTTCCGAGTATGCATTTGTGATATAAACTCACTGGGTGACCTTGGGGTAACTCACTTCCCCCTTACGGCATCAGGCTTTTCCACTATCAAATCTACACTGGGGAAGAAGGACAGAAGCCCCGACAATCACCTTCACCTCTGGTTGTCTGGTCCTGGGAGCCGAAACCAACTGGACTATCTGCCCCATCTCCTAAACTGCCCTGTCTTTCCCTCCTAGGACCTTGTCCTTAGTGCTCAGCCTGGCCCCTTCCCAGCTTGTCCCTGACCTTTAAAGGACGCTCCAAGCCCCTCCCATGCCTGCTTCCCTTGGGGTCTCTCTCCTGGCTGAGCACAGGCTGCCCTTCTATCTCTCAGCAGGCCTGGGTCCTAGTCACAGGCTGCGTCTTGTCACGTGACCCCCACACTTATTCCCTTCACCCTAGGGAGCTGCATCACCTGGGCCAGGTGCAGTTGAGCTCCAACCCCTTTCCTGGCCATCTCACCCAGGGACAGGTTGAAACTGGTAACCTGTGGGTAACAGTAACTCTTTGCTCGCAAAGGTGCTGAAGACACAATGGAAGAGGAAATCCTTTGGCCTGGATTGAAATTATTCTGACTGAAAGTGAATGAGAGAAAATAGGTCCAGAGTTCTCTTCCTAGCAGCAGAAAATGTAGCGATTGATAGAGGTTCAGGTCAGAAAGGACCATTATGTGCATCTAGTCGCACCTCCTGTACAACTCAGGGCCTAGAATGTGACCAAGTGGTTCCTTCAGCCAACCATAGCATGGGACTGAGCCAGAGCACGTCTTTTGGAACGACATCCACATGCAGGAGAGCCAGCTGGCTACCAGAAAATCTCTCTTCTGCAGTGACGTGGGGTTAAGGGACATGGCGGAAAAGACATGGCGGCTGTGACTAAACTTAGAGCAGGGTGGGGAACCGAGACACAGTTGGGACCTGTCTACACTACAGGTTGTCGTGCATTTGTAATCTGCTGACCCCCACATGTTGTTCAGAGCCTATGGACAACACAGCTCCTAAAGTGTGTTTGTTCTCTGCTTATCCCGTATGTACCAGCAGGGCTGGACAGCATTTCTCACTGTGCTGTGGGGAGCAGGTCCTGGGTACTAAGGGTCTGAAGAAGCTCTCAAGGACTAATTTTTTAAAATAATTGTTATCAATGAATTGGGAGAAAACATACAATCACTGTGGATAAGATTGGGGGGTGACAAAATACAGGCAGAGTGGTA